>NC_064629.1:329598033-334598033 GCF_023864275.1 Schistocerca cancellata
TACAATTTTCTAATGCTGCAACTTCTCTGTATACTACAGCATCATCCGCGAAAAGCCGCATGGAACTTCCGACACTATCTACTAGGTCATTTATATATATTGTGAAAAGCAATGGTCCCATAACACTCCCCTGTGGCACGCCAGAGGTTACTTTAACGTCTGTAGACGTCTCTCCGTTGATAACAACATGCTGTGTTCTGTTTGCTAAAAATTCTTCAATCCAGCCACACAGCTGGTCTGATATTCCGTAGGCTCTTACTTTCTTTATCAGGCGACAGTGCGGAACTGTATCGAACGCCTTCCGGAAGTCAAGAAAAATAGCATCTACCTGGGAGCCTGTATCTAATATTTTCTGGGTCTCATGAACAAATAGAGCGAGTTGGGTCTCACACGATCGCTGTTTCCGGAATCCATGTTGATTCCTACATAGTAGACTGAGTTTCCAAAAACGACATGATACTCGAGCAAAAAACATGTTCTAAAATTCCACAACAGATCGACGTCAGAGATATAGGTCTATAGTTTTGCGCATCTGCTCGACGACCCTTCTTGAAGACTGGGACTACCTGTGCTCTTTTCCAATCATTTTGAACCTTCCGTTCCTCTAGATACTTACGGTACACGGCTGTTAGAAGGGGGGGGGGGGGGGCAAGTTCTTTCGCGTACTCTGTGTAGAATCGAATTGGTATCCCGTCAGGTCCAGTGGACTTTCCTCTGTTGAGTGATTCCAGTTGCTTTTCTATTCCTTGGACACTTATTTCGATGTCAGCCATTTTTTCGTTGGTGCGAGGATTTAGAGAAGGAACTGCAGTGCGGTCTTCCTCTGTGAAACAGCTTTGGAAAAAGGTGTTTAGTATTTCAGCTTTACGCTTGTCATCCTCTGTTTCAATGCCATCATCATCCCGGAGTGTCTGGACATGCTGTTTCGAGCCACTTACTGATTTAACATAAGACCAGAACTTCCTAGGATTTTCTGTCAAGTCGGTACCTAGTAGTTTACTTTCGAATTCACTAAACGCTTCACGCATAGCCCTCCTTACGCTAACTTTGACATCGTTTAGCTTCTGTTTGAGAGGTTTTGGCTGCGTTTAAATTTGGAGTGAAGCTCTCTTTGCTTTCGCAGTAATTTCCTAACTTTGTTGTTGTACCACGGTGGGTTTTTCCCGTCCCTCACAGTTTTACTCGGCACGTACCTGTCTAAAACGCATTTCACGATTGCCTTGAACTTTTTCCATAAACACTCAACATTGTCAGTGTCGGAACAGAAATTTTCGTTTTGATCTGTTAGGTAGCCTGAAATCTGCCTTCTATTACTCTTGCTAAACAGATAAACCTTCCGCCCTTTTTTTATATTCCTATTAACTTCCATATTCAGGGATGCTGCAACGGCCTTATGATCACTGATTCCCTGTTCTGCGCTTACAGAGTCGAAACGTTCGGGTCTGTTTGTTATCAGTAGGTCCAAGATGTTATCTCCACGAGTCGGTTCTCTGTTTAATTGCTCGAGGTAATTTTCGGATAGTGCACTCAGTATAATGTCACTCGATGCTCTGTCCTTACCACCCGTCCTTAACATCTGAGTGTCCCAGTCTATATCTGGTAAATTGAAATCTCCACCTAAGACTATAACATGCTGAGAAAATTTATGTGAAATTTATTCCAAATTTTCTCTCAGTTGTTCTGCCACTAATGCTGCTGAGTCGGGAGGTCGGTAAAAGGAGCCAATTATTAACCCAGCTCGGTTGTTGAGGGTAACCTCCACCCATAATAATTCACAGGAGCTATCCACTTCTACTTCACTACAGGATAAACTACTACTAACAGCAACGAACACTCCACCACCGGTTGCATGCAATCTATCCTTTCTAAACACCGTCTGTACGTTTGTAAAAATTTCGGCAGAATTTATCTCTGGCTTCAGCCAGCTTTCTGTACCTATAACGATTTCAGCTTCGGTGCTTTCTATCAGCGCTTGAAGTTCCGGTACTTTACCAACGCAGCTTCGACAGTTTACAATTACAATACCGATTGCTGCTTGGTCCCCGCATGTCCTGACTTTGCCCCGCACCCGTTGAGGCTGTTGCCCTTTCTGTACTTGCCCGAGGCCATCTAACCTAAAAAAACCGCCCAGCCAACGCCACACAACCCCTGCTACCCGTGTAGCCGCTGACCTATCCAGCGGAACCCGGAACCCCACCACCCTATGGCGCAAGTTGAGGAATCTGCAGCCCACACGGTCGCAGAACCGTCTCAGCCTCTGATTCAGACCCTCCACTCGGCTCTGTACCAAAGGTCCGCAGTCAGTCCTGTCGACGATGCTGCAGATGGTGAGCTCTGCTTTCATCCCGCTAGCGAGACTGGCAGTCTTCACCAAATCAGATAGCCGCTGAAAGCCAGAGAGGATTTCCTCCGATCCATAGCGACACACATCATTGGTGCCGACATGAGCGACCACCTGCAGATGGGTGCACCCTGTACCCTTCATGGCATCCGGAAGGACCCTTTCCACATCTGGAATGACTCCCCCCGGTATGCACACGGAGTGCACTTTGGTTTTCTTCCCCTCCCTTGCTGCCATATCCCTAAGGGGCCCCATTCTGTTATCTATGAACTCCTCAATCCAATCACACAATTGGTCTGATAGTCCATATGCTCTTACTTTGTTCATTAAACGACTGTGGGGAACTGTATCGAACCCCTTGCGGAAGTCAAGAAACACGGCATCTATCTGTGAACCCGTGTCTATGGCCCTCTGAGTCTCGTGGACGAATAGCACGAGCTGGGTTTCACATGACCGTCTTATTCGAAACCCATGCTGATTCCTACAGAGTAGATTTCTAGTCTTCAGAAAAGTCATTACACTCGAACATAATATGTGTTCCAAAATTCTACAACTGATCGACGTTAGAGATATAGGTCTATAGTTCTGCAGATCTGTTCGACGTCCCTTCTTGAAAACGGGGGTGACCTGTGCCCTTTTCCAATCCTTTGGAACGCTACGCTCTTCTAGAGACCTACGGTACACCGCTGCAAGAAGGGGGGCAAGTTCCTTCGCGTACGCTGTGTAAAATTGAACTGGTATCCCATCAGGTCCAGAGGCCTTTCCTCTTTTGAGCGATTTTAATTGTTTCTCTATCCCTCTGTCGTCTATTTCGATATCTACCATTCTGTCATCTGTGCGACAATCTAGGGAAGGAACTACAGTGCAATCTTCCTCTGTGAAACAACTTTGGAAAAAGACATTTAGTATTTCGGCCTTTAGTCTGTCATCCTCTGTTTCAGTACCATTTTGGTCACCGAGTGTCTGGACATTTTGTTTTGATCCACCTACCGCTTTGACATAAGACCAAAATTTCTTAGGATTTTCTGCCAAGTCAGTACATAGATGTGCAACTTTGACTCTAAAATGTTCCCATGTACTCCAGAAACTGGTATCAGGAGGTAAGAGTGGGTTGTTGCTATCAGATCCAGTAGACCACGCACTTCTTTGAAAGACTGCATCTATTAATCGCGTATCCAGTTTGCTTTAGATCTTTCGGAACTGTTGTACCACCGTATTGAGAATCTACCCAAAGATCTAGCGCCAGTCTCTGTATCACTTTTACTGACCACCGGGGTTTAGTGTACGAACGAAGTTGTCTTTCTATCGTAGACATCGTACTTTCATAACAACCATCATATCATACTCATATAATATTCTTCATAGTTCTGTGCTGTAACATTTTCATTCTCCATTTTCTGCATGATCTACGAGTTCATACATTTTACTACGAACTTTTTTCCTTCAAACACCAACAGTTTTACATATCTTTTGTGATACTCCAGGTAGCACACCCTTTTAGAAAAACTGGTACGGTGTTTTACAGATAATTAAGATAAAATAAGTTGACAGACTTCTCGTCTTGAGTAGAAAATGAATTCCACAGTGGCAGCCATTGCCAGCTTGCAATCTCGCCTGTATTTCACTTAGATGGAATGTTTCTGTCTAACTAGAGCAGCCAAATATTAGAATACTTCAACTTGAGGCTATGGTCCACCTGTAGCCTAGAAATGAAACGGTGACGTGGGAGCTGTTTCGTCCTATGTTTAGTCGTATTCTATCAGATTACGACACGATGGCTTTTTAAGTTGTTCTTGTCAATCTTGTTGCTGCTAATGTTGAGTAAGTGGTAAATGAGACAGCACAGCTGAAGTCGTCGGTCTACTAAACAACCTCACGACAGAACCAACGTAATCCGGCTGGGTATATAGTAAATCCTGTGTCCAAGTATGAGAAGGTTTACGTCGCGTATCAGAGCCCGGTATTCACCTCGGTGGATGTAGGAAACCGCCTAAATTCCACATCCAGGCTGGCCCGCATATCAGATCCTCGTTAATCCGCTGGGGGGGGGGGGGGGGATTCAATCCGATGGCGGCATACACTATGTGATCAGAAGTATCCGGACACATGGCTGAAAATGACAAGTTCGTGGCGCCCTGAATCGGTAATGCTGGAATTCAATTTGGTGATGGCCAACCCTTAGGCTTGATGACAGCTTCCACTCTCACAGGCATACGTTCAATCAGGCGCTGGAAGGTTTCTTGGGGAATGGCAACCCATTCTTCACGGAGTGCTGCACTGAAGAGATGTAACTGTCGGTGAGGCCTAGCACGAAGTCGTGGATCCTAAACATTCTAAAGGGGTTCTATAGGTGGGTTGGTTGGTTGATTTTGAGGTTTGATGGGGGCTAAACAGAGGTCATCACTCCCCAGTTCCAGACAGACATACTTGTAAAAGGCCTATGCAGTAAAAGCGTAACCTCTGCACCCAGAGGGAGGGAACACCAAGGGGTACTGAACCAA
The DNA here is from genome assembly GCF_023864275.1 of Schistocerca cancellata. Lineage (NCBI taxonomy): Eukaryota > Metazoa > Arthropoda > Insecta > Orthoptera > Acrididae > Schistocerca > Schistocerca cancellata. The sequence continues at coordinate 329,602,876 of NC_064629.1, forward strand.
AATGAACACCGCAGTAACACAAAATAGAGGACACTTAAAAGGAGCAGAGCAAATAGTTGACTAGAGGAAAACGGACTACAGTGGTTGATGGATCAGGTAAAAGGTCAACCTCTCAACTACAAATGAAGAACCTCCAGCTGGAAAGCATTGATAGAGGTACAAACACAACTTGTTACCATAAAAGACACTATTTTGGTATCCACGTCACAATTAAAAGGTACTGGAGTGGGTGTAGCCTGAGAAATCATGCGAGAGCACCCACACTAGAGCGAGTGATAAAACCCAGCTGCACAGATAAAACGTTAAACTCAGTCAGCTATAGAGGCATCGTCACCTAGAATTAAAGGCCGTGCAGCTGGTAAATTAAAGGACTGCCGCAAGGGGGCTAAAAGGGGGCAGTCCACCAGATGATGGACCACTGTCAGCCCTGCATCACAGCGACACTTGGGCGGGTTCTCACGACGAAGGAGATAGCTGTGGTTCAACCGCTGATGTCCAATTCGGAGACGGCAGAGAACAATTGAGTTCCTAGGCGTGCCCCTCAAGGATGAGTTCCATACGGCCGTGGACGACTTTACCATGTGGAGCTTATTTGGCATGTTCAAGACAGACCATTCAGAGCTCCAGACATAACGGACCTTGCGATGTAGGGCTGACCGGAGGTCTCTTTCAACAAGGCCAAGCTCCAGGGGTGGCGAAGTGGTGGTCTGCTTGGCCAACAGATCGACAGGTTTGTTTCCTGGAATGCCGATGTGGCCCAGGGCCCACACAAAAGACGCTGAATGACCACACTCGGCGAGAGCAGAAACAGTATCTTGAATACCGCGCACCAAAGGGTCCCGAGAAAAACACTGGTCGAGTGCTTGCAATCCACTCTGAGTCACTGCGTATGACAAATGACTCCCCAGGGGCAGGAGGAAAGGTGAGCGAGTGCACGATAAAGAGCAACCAGCTCCGCAGTGAAAACACTGCTCTCACAAGGCAGGGAATGCTGCTCAACGTAGTCGCCGTGGATGAAAGCAAAACCAGTGCGTCCATCGCCCACGGAACCATCGGTGTAGACTACATCTGCATCGCGAAATGACGAAAGAAGAGCCAGGAATTGTTGACGAATACTGGCAGGTGGAACGGAGGACTTGGAGTCGCAGCAAAGTCGCAAGCGAGGGAGGGACCAAGGAGGGGTAGAAGAAGAGGGCCGGAAGGATGGAGGAAGGGCAAAGGACTCTAGTGACGAGAGGGGAATGAACGCGGACCATGATCGGGAGACCCGACCTAGGCCGCCGTCGTGGGGAGGGGAGTGCAGAAGATGGAAAAAGGAGCCTTGCGGTTTGGGTGGTCGGGCGAGGCATGGACGCGGGCGATGTATGACGCAAGCAACTGTTGGCGGCGGAATCGTAGGGGAGGGATTCCAGCTTCTACAAGAAGGCTAGTCACCGGACTAGTGCGGAAGGCACCTGTCGCCAGTCTGACGCCACAATGGAGAATCGTGTCGAGGATATGCAACGTTGAAGGTGCTGCTGAGTCGTACACCACGCTCCCGTAGTAGAGACGGGACTGGACTAAGGCCTTACAGAGCTGTAGGTGGTTTGTTCGTGCAGCCCCCCAAACGGTGTGGCTGAGGCAGCGAAGGATGTCGAGGTGCCGCCAGCACCGTTGTTTGAGCTTGCTCCATGAAAAACACGACAACACGGTAACACCATCGCCTCCGAATTTTACTGTTGGCACTTCACACTCTACAAGATGACGTTCACCGGGCATTCGCCATACCCACACCCTGCCATCAGGTCGCCACATTGTATACCGTGATTCGTCACTCCACACAAGGTTTGTCCACTGTTCGATCGTCCAATGTTTACGCTCCTTACACCAAGCGAGGCGTCGTTTGGCATTTACCGGTGTGATGTTTGGCTTATGAGCAGCCGCTCGACCATGAAATCCAAGTTCTCACCTCCCGCCTATCATAGTACTTGCAGCGGATCCTGATGCAGTTTGGAATTCCTGTGTGATAGTCTGGACAGATGTCTGCCTATTACAAATTACGACCCTCTTCAACTGGTTTGGTTTGTTGTGGTTTTAGGACGCAAAACTGCTTTTGTCATTAGCGCCCGGTCCGGGACTTAAGAAACAGTAAAAAATCTAAAATAGAAACCAGCAGCAGTGGGAACGAAAGACATAAAAGTGGAGAAACTAAAAGCAGAAGGAAGGCTTAAAAATCCACTACAGAAAGGGGTTGGGTATCCCAAAAAAAAAAAATCAAATGACTGACGTCATTTCACTGGCACGAATGAACTCTAGAACGCGATCGGCCGATCGCGTGTCATATGCTAAAATTGACGATATATCAGGCGACAGCTGTAGACGGGCGCGTAATGGAGTAAAATAGGGGCACTCAATTAAAAGGTGTCTTACCGTCCACAACTGAGAGCAATGGGGACAGAGTGGGGGAGGATCGCCGCTTAAAAGATGTCTATGGCTAAAAAGACAGTGCCCTATCCGGAGTCTAGTTAAAATTACCTCCTCCCGACGACGCGTTCGGGAGGAAGAGGTCCAAGTACAAGGAAGAGTTTTCACGTCCCGCAATTTATTTTGGGGAAGTGTCGACCAGTGCGCGTGCCATAAATGAACAACACGACGACATAAAACGCGCCGTAGATCGGCGAGGGGAATCGATGGAATAGCTGGCCGAAGAAGAGAGACTGCAGCCTTCGCTGCAATATCGGCCGCCTCATTTCCGCAGATACCAACGTGTCCCGGGAGCCAGAGGAACGCCACCGAGACGCCCCCCAGGTGGAGCAAGCGCAGACAGTCCTGAATCCGGTGGACCAGAGGGTGCACAGGGTAAAGAGCTTGGAGACTGAGGAGAGAGCTGAGAGAATCGGAGCAGATAACGTACTGTATCCGCTGATGGCGGCGGATGTGGACAGCCCGGAGAACAGCGTAAAGCTCCGCAGTATAGACCGAACACTGGTCGGGAAGCCGAAAGTGATTTGGGGTGTCGCCAACAACATAGGCACTCCCTACACCTAACGATGTTTTCGAGCCATCGGTGTAAATAAATGTGGCTTCCGTCATTTGTGCACATAGGGCAGCAAATGCCCGACGATAAACAAGTGAAGGGGTACCATCCTTGGGAAATCGACAAAGGTCACGGAGCAGGCAGATCCGGGGACGGAGCCAAGGCGGTGCTGTACCCCAAGTTGTCAAGAAGGTTGTAGGAAAGCGGAAGGAAAGAGAATGGAGCAGTCGACGGAAGCGGACTCCCGGTGGTAGTAGGGAGGAGAGGCGGCCTGCATACCCTACATCAAAGGAGGCGTCGAAAAATATGTCATGGGCTGGATTAGCAGGCATGGAAGACAGATGGCTGGCATAACGGCTCAGAAGGACTGCTCGCCGATTGGACAGCGGAGGTTCAGCAGTCTCAGCATAAAGGCTTTCCACAGGGCTGGTGTAAAAAGCTCCAGACACTAAACGTAATCCACGGTGGTGGATAGAGTCGAGACGCCGAAGAATAAACGGCCGAGCAGAGCAGTAGACTGCTTCCATAGTCCAATTTCGAGCGCACTAAGGCGCGATAGAGGCGGAGAAGGACCACTCGTTCCGCTCCCCAGGAGGTACCATTCAGGACACGGAGGGTGTTGAGGGATCGCAGACAGCGAGCCGAAAGATACGAAATGTGGGAGGACCAGCATAGTTTTCTGTCAAACGTAAGACCCAAGAATTTAGCGACGTCCGAAAACGGAAGGTTGACAGGTCCTAGATGTAACGAGGGTGGAAGAAACTCCTTACGTCGCCAAAAATTAACACAAACGGTCTTACTGGGAGAAAAACGGAAGCCGGTTTCGATGCTCCAAGAGTGGAGGCGATCGAGACATCCTTGAAGACGTCGTTCAAGAAGGCTGGTCCGTTGAGAGCTGTAGTAGACCGCAAAATCGTCCACAAAGAGGGAGCCCGAGACATCAGGAAGGAGACAATCCATAATTGGATTTATGGCAATGGCAAACAGTACAACACTCAGCACGGAGCCCTGGGGTACCCCGTTTTCTTGGGAGAAAGTACGGGAGAGAGTAGTGTTCACCCGCACCCTAAATGTGCGCTCTGCCATAAATTCGCGAAGAAAAAGGGGCAGCCGACCTCGAAAGCCCCAAGAGAACAGTGTGCGGAGGATACCTGTCCTCCAACAGGTATCGTATGCTCTCTCCAGATCAAAGAATATTGCTACTGTTTGGCGTTTCCCTAGAAAATTATTCATGATATAAGTAGAGAGAGCAACAAGATGGTCAACGGCAGAACGATGCTTTCGGAATCCGCATTGGGCAGGTGTTAAAAGACTGCGGGACTCCAGCCACCACGCTAGACGGTAATTCACCATACGCTCCAAAACCTTACAGACACTACTCGTGAGAGAAATGGGGCGATAGCTAGAGGGGAGATGTTTGTCCTTTCCAGGTTTCGGAACGGGAACGACGATAGCTTCCCGCCATCGTCTGGGAAAAGTACTGTCGGTCCAAATTCGATTATAAAGGCGAAGGAGGGAATGCAGACTATGGGTTGATAAATGCAGCAACATTTGGACGTGGATACCATCCGGTCCTGGGGCGGAGGAGCGAGAAGAAGAGAGTGCATGTTGGAGTTCCCGCATGGAGAAAACAGTATTATAGCTTTCGCGATTTTGAGAGGAGAAAGCTAGAGGTCGCACTTCCGCTGCACGTTTCTTCGGGAGAAACGCTGGCGGGTAATTGGAAGAGCTCGAAATCTCAGCAAAGTGCTGACCCAACGAGTTAGAAATTGCGACGGGGTCCACTAATGTATCATGCGCGACAGTGAGCCCAGAGACCGGGGAGAAACTAGGCGCGCCTGAGAACCGTCGAAGCCGACTCCAAACTTCCGAGGAGGGAGTGAAGGTGTTAAATGAGCTAATAAAGAATTTCCAGCTTGCCTTCTTGCTATCGCGGATGACGCGACGGCATCACGCACGGATCTGCTTATAGCGGATACAGTTGGCCAAAGTAGGATGGTGACGGAAAATGCGAAGAGCACGTCGCCGCTCACGTATTGCGTCACGGCATGCCTCGTTCCACCAAGGAACTGGGGGGCGCCGGGGCAATTCGGAGGTGCGTGTTATTGAACGTTCCGCAGCTGTAAGAATAACGTCGGTAACGTGTGTGACCTCATCGTCAACGCTGGGATAGTGACGGTCATCGAATGTCACTAGAGACGAAAAAAGTGTCCAGTCGGCCTGGGCAAACTTCCAGCGTCTCGGACGCATATATGGCAGTTGAGGCTACAGTCTAAGGACACACGGAAAGTGGTCACTCGAGTGTGTATCATCAAGGGCGAACCATTCGAAGCGCCGAGCCAGCGGAACAGTACCGACCGCAAGGTCGAAATGAGATAAATGTGTCGTGGAGGCAGACAAAAATATAGGGACCCCAGTGCTGAGGCAAACTAGATCCGCTTGGTGGAAGACGCCTAGCAATAGTGAGCCACGTGGACAAGGATGTGGAGATCCCCAAAGCGGGTGGTGGGCATTGAAGTCCCCAACCAGCAAATAGGGGGGTGGAAGCTGACCAAGAAGATGGAGATCAGCTCGTGCCATTGGTGTGGACGATGAAATGTATACAGTACAAAGAGAGAACGTGTAGCCGGAAAGGGAAAGACGGACGGCGACAGCTTGGAAGGAAGTGTTTAAGGGGATTGGGTGATAATGGAGAGTATCATGGAGAAGAATCATGAGTCCTCCATGGGCTGGAGTGCCTGCAACAGAGGGGAGATCATATCGGACGGACTGAAAATGAGGGAGAACAAAGCGGTCATGGGGACGCAGCTTTGTTTCCTGAAGACAGAAGATAACCGGCGAGTAGGATCGTAAGAGGATCGACAATTCATCCCTATTGGCTCGAATGCCGCGGATATTCCAGTGGATAATGGACATGGGGTGAACAGAAAATGGAGGAATGTGACCAAAGTTGCTGTCAACTCAAAGACTGCTCGGAGCTAGCGACCGACAGCATGGAATGGCATTCAGCCGAAGGCAGAAGATCCTGATCCATAGGTTGGTCAGGAGCAGCTCCTGCCACCAGCGATCGGCCGGTTGACCGGCCACCAGCAGTGCGCCTCGGCGACACAGAAGACGGCCGAGTGCGATTTCCGCCAGGTGGTGCTGTAGATGGGACACGCCTTGGCGGAGAAAGAGAGGAACTGGGTTTCTTTTGAGCCTTCTTAGAAGTATGATGTTTAGATGAAGGAGGAACCGATGGTTGGGAAGTTGCGGTACGTAAAAACTCTTCACTAGTATGCTCTTTTTTGGAAGGCTTGGTGTCTGACTTTTGGGGGTCGAAATTTAGCAGAACCCGATGAAGGGTGAGCCATATAGCTTTTATTTTCGTTAGTGATATCTGTGTTCAGAGAGCGAGTACCTATTAGTACTGCGCTGCTGAATTCCATTTGATAATTCCTTACCACTTCGACGAAACAATTCTCATGTAATATATGCTAGTAAGGTAGTCGATTTGGATTTTATTGGTGGTCTACCAGCTGAAGTTTCCGGTAATGTCAACATATCTGCCATCGAAACGACGATGTAATTTACTCTTTCGTATGCACTGTGAGACCCTAACTGTAAAGCTAGGAGGTGGTCATAGAATCTTGGAGCCACGACAATGTTCATGCCACGAAAAAAGCCTCAACCTCTAAATGGAACTGGTAACCACCCCCACGGAAAGCTTGGACGTTCATTACTCAGCTGCGAAGGTTACCGACGAATCATTATCTGTTTAGTTACTATGCACTGTAATTGTAGATAAAAGCATATTCCATTTGGAGGAAAGTATTCGCATCTTCTTGTCAGTTCTACAATACTGACAGTTTTTTTGCTGCTAAATGTACTTGCATAAGCGTGAGAGGCCATGTGCTATGTTTTGAGAATTTATTGTGTTAATAATAATCCCGGAAGTGGAACATTTCCTTACTTCCCTCTGGTCCAACCAGCATTACAAGTATCTACAGGTGTAAATAATGTTCTCCACGTTTTCGTGTTATGTTCACATGTATGGTACTGTCTGTAATAGCATGCTTTGGCTTCTCTTTCTGGAATATGGTAAAACAGAATGATCATTGCCCGCTCATGACACTGGTTTATCGTACCAACTGTCTAGTGCTAAGATTCGATCCCCATCTTGCGCCTCTCCTTGCCCGTGAAGATTTTCAACGGTATCCGTAATTAAATTACCATAAATAATGCCGGGTCCTTGTAAATGATGTGGGGATACTGGACTATAGAAATCCCAATGTTCCTTACCCAGTCCTTGTTGATGGCTAGAATTCATGCTACGTTTTCTAACAGCTATGTACGAGGGTTGGAACTGTAATAGTGGCAAGCTGGTCGTAGGTTGTGTTCCGAAAATGAACAGCATAGAGACAGAAGTGATGACACTTTCTTGAGGATTTGACTATCATTTTGCAGGACAATGCACAAGCACGTACAGTGCAAGCTGTTACTGATTTGTTTGACTGATGGGGCTGCTAATTACTATACCACCTACTGCACTCCCCTGACTTAAGCCCTCTTGAGTTCAACTCAATTTCTAAACTGAAGGAAACACTTCGCGACATTCGCTTCAGAATTGCTACAAATTCTTCGGGCAATAGACCGCGCCGCTCGAAATGTCAACACAACTGGCACTGCTAAGAGTATCCTACGACTTCCTCATCGCTGGCAACGGGTTATACACAATGCTGGTCACTACTTTGAAGGTCAGTGAAACTTTGAAATACTTATGCATTTTGTACGAGCTGTAAATAAATAGTTGCCACTATTAAAATTCCAGCCCTTGAAAAGAATTTAACTGCGTGGTGGTATGAAAATAACTCTGCGAAATTATCTGCGCAGTTCAGGCAAATGCAATCTATTTGTTCCCCTGAAATCATTACTAATACATTAGAAGATAAAAAATACCTTTCTGGCGAACTAGATGGCGCGATGGACACGAATCTGAGCAAACGCACATACCGTGCTTGGGAGTGAAAGAGTGAATTTCGTTAGCTGCCAGGGGCCCTGCGAACTCGTCGCTCACGAGTTGCTACACACCCTACTATAGTTTCCACTTGTACCAACACCATTATATTTATGAATAAGTGTATTGCCCTTTTGTGTGGTCTTCATGAGCCAACTTCCAGAATTTCGTTAGTAATCCCTCTTTCACGCCAGACGTGCTTGATTTCTGTCAAAGTACGTTGGCAATTTCAGTAAATACTAGAGCTCGTCCTCTCACTTATGTATCCTGACAGCAACCTGTATCTTTATTAACAATCTGCTATTGAAGGGAAGCATTATAATCTCTGGATCATGAGCCATATACCACACTAAACCGAAATTTGAAACTGACTACTCACCTTCGGTCAAAATGGCTAGCCAATGCAGCGTCAGCATCTTGCCTCATCAACCACGTTGACGCACTGCGAGCTCAAACTATTGCTAAACCATTTTAGAACTACAAGATAACGGCAGGTTGGTGGTACCCAAGATAGTACTAGCTCCTTGCGAAATGGACTCATATTACTGCAACTTAAGTAAAACTATGTTCTACTACTAGCTTTTCATTGTTCCTACCAAATTATCCTTTATGAAACTAACTCCGCAGGTAATTTAATTCCCACTGTCACCTTTAAAAAACTGTCTATAGGTATGTTCATCAAGCCACTGACAAGGGGAACTCCTTGTCGCAACCCCCCTCCCCCCCACATTTAGTTGTAAGAGGGCCCAATGAGTAGCCCATCCAACACAACACAGATAAAGCATAACAGGAAGGTCTACTGAACTGTGAAAAAAAGGCAAAATAGAAACCGTGACCGGTCTAAGGACAAGAAATGCAATACAGGGCAGGCGGAAAGACAGATGGTGTTCCGGTTAAGTGGTTACTGTGTTGGACTCCATGTGGGCGAGATGTGTTCAAATCTCCTTAGTGCTTTTTTCCTTCGCTGTTCGCTTTATTCAGATTTGTATGTCGTGGTGTAATCTCCGTTAGCAAAAGCAAGGTGTAAGGTGTAAGGTAGGGATGTATAATTAAAGTTGATTCTCCACAACTATATTGGCGGCAGAAGGGAATTGGCTTTCGAATGGCAACCGCAAACGTTTGATGCCAAGGCGACAAATCAACTGAATCCTCCCCCTGAAAACACGTCTGATGTTTCATACACGGCATTAGTGACAGCACGTGTGGCATATGATAGCAATCTCTGATCGACGCACCTAATTTGTAGGACTGGTGAAATATGCCTCCTTGCCCGACAAAGGTGTTGGTATGACTCATCACTCTCAAGGAAATTATGGAAACATAATAGTTAGTTACGTAAGTTGCAACAAATGAACGCAGTAGTCCCACAAATCACAGTTTCTCTGTGGTCTGTCAAAAGTATGTTTTTAACGTTTTTGAATTTGCGTTCCGTTTTGGATGTCTTGACTAATTGTTTTGTTGTACCGTAATTCACGCACTTTTTCCCCATTTTTGTGAGACATCTATGTGGTATCTCTCCTGCTCTCACTATTCATCACATTTATAACCAATGTATAGTATGACAACTGCGAAGACTACAGAAAGAGAAACATTTCAATGACCGGACGGACAGTTCACAAGCACGAGCGAGTTTTGAACACGTCTCGCCCGCATGGCAGTTCAGCACCATGACCACTTACCAAGGACGCAGTTTGTTTCAGACTGTTCTTTATTGCACTTCATGTTCTTGGACCGTTCACTGTTCCTATTTTGCTTTTCTTCCACGTGTCAGTACACCTTCTTCCTGTTTTCAAGCCTGATCTGTGTTCAGTTTTTGACGGGCTATCTACTGGGCCATCTTGCCACTAAATCTGAGGTGCAATGGGGTGTTTCCCTTTTATCTCTGTAGAGGCCATTTTATTTTTGCTTGTGGTCTCTACACGAAAGACATTGTTAGGAGAAATGTTTTATTGTCTGCGTAAGTAACTTCTCTGAATTTACGAGACGGTGTTTCCAGATCGTAATGGGCGATTTCTTCGAAGTGTTCCCTTTGCTCGGTACTTCTACACCGACTGAAGTGAAGCGCGCTCTAGCACACCTAGCAGAAGGTACACAATTTATTTCTACCTCTTCCTTTATACTAAATCTAGGACTACAAGCATAGGAGCAAGATGAGCTTTTCAAACGATCTTACCTGCCTTAACCTTACAACCAATTTTACGTGACTGTTCCACTTCATACCCCTTTGTCATGCCACCTAGAAATCTAATTACATCTGAAGTTACTGCAACGTCCCAGTAATATCTATTTTATTGGAGACTGATTAGTTCATTTGAGGATCAATGACGCGTGAGTAAATGGCTTGCAGTGGATCATCAGTACTTGTTTTCCAAAAATACCCTATTATTCTCAACGTCAAACTGGTTTCTCCCACTGATCAGTAACTATTTGAAGAGAGTTGAAATGTCCCCCTTTACTGTATTATATGCGAGATTTTTACTTCCATTTGACGTCATCCTTTTATGTCTAAAACAATAACCGATACTTTTGCGGTTTTAGTTGCTTTATTTCACAGCACCTGACGAAAAGTCGATAACCATACCGGCATCAAATCGGCAAATGAAACTAGCTCTAGGGTGGATTGAGTTTTAGGATCATCCGTGTGTATTACGTTGCAGTAGCCCAGGCACGTGCAGTTTAAGTTTTATGGTATTAAACTAAACGTATCTGCTGCTTCCTATCACTAGTGAAACCACATTTACTTTCTGAATTTCGTAATTTTGTAGTTTACACAGTAGCATAACATTGTTTTCATAGCCAAAAAGTCAGTTGCCGAATACCTCGATGGCCACGATTGCGGCGGACAATGTCAACATTAGCGTGAAGTTGAGTAATGAACACTTTAATCGATGTTATTTTCTGCCACTGACTGAAAGAAATGAAACTGTCTTAACTTTTACATTTCAATTGCAACAATAATTTAATAGTCAGAAAACTGCAATAGTTCACTCAAATCTTATTCCTTTGGGCATACAATGTTACCTTTATTTCTGATCAACGATCTCCTTTGAGAATTTCTTGCGAAACTCCATTCGGTAGAGAGTACTGGGTCTCAGGCTCCATATAAAACACTACCTAAATTTTGATAAAATCAGCTGTGTCAGAAGACTTATGGTGTACCTAGTCCCCCTCTGATTCTACTAACGGCCTTTAACAGAGCGGAGGAGCTGACAGTTTGAGAGCACATCTTGGCCTTGGGATGGTAAACTACCAATAACGACAGAAAAATCAGTAATGATCAATCGCATGATAACGCAAAACACCATGGAAACCGCCACATTAAAGGCACAAAGTATACTCACAGGACATACAATTTTCTAATATGATTCTCGTGTTGACCACTTCCTTCGCAAAGAATTTCACAGAGAAACTAACCCAAGTTCGGATCTCCAGGAAGCGACTGCCTGGTTGGTGTTGCTTCGGAGCGCAAAGCAGCTGAGGTCATGAGCGCCCGTGTCATAACTTGAAACAGTCTATCACCGGATGAAGATGAATTCGGCAATATTCAGAGCCTAATCGACTGCAACAGAGCTCGCTAAAAACGATCTCTTCCCCTCTGAGGAGGATGCTGAAATGGTTGAAAAATTTCCTTCGCCATATTACTACGACGAATTAAAAATAAAACGCGACCTACAGCTCGTGCTGTATCTGCTGAAATATCTAATAATTCAGATGACGAACAAATACTAAAACGAAAACGGCTATAAAATCGACATTCGGTCAGAAAATGGCCCACTGTCAATGATTGGTTGCAGTAAGCACAGAATGGTGTGAGATCTCTCCTTAAATGACGGTGGCGGGAACGACAGTGCCCAGTACGCAGCCGAATTAAAAGGATCTCCTCGTGACAATAGGAGCGACAAAAGGTCGTTCAAGCCGTTTGGGTATGTTCAATTTACCAGAGTTTGTTGCCTTATAGGGGACTGCCTAGAGCGCGGTTTATGAGCAGGAAGCTTAAGATCTACGTTCTGCGAATATGAGCATGGAATGTCAACAATCAACGTTTTCAGTAAACTGGAAAATCTAAACGGAGGAATGAGTATGCTGAAGTTAGACCTCATAGTTACCAGTGAGATGTAATTGGAAGAGAATAATATTTTGGTCTTGTGATCTTAGGACAATAATAGCAACAGTGAATGTTAAATGGTGCTGGCGTCGTTATCAACAGGATAGTAAACGTTGAGTCACTATGATTGCAATATAGTGCTCGAATTATTGTTATGAGGACAAACTAAGCGAACACCAGCTAAAATTGGACAGGCTTACAGACCTGTATCAAACTTATGAGAAAATAAAGTAATTGGTAAAATTCGTGACGGGGCACAAAAATTTAGTAGTCTCAGCTGATTGGAACAGTATTGTAGAGGAAGGAATAAATTTCCTGTAGGATACAGGTTAGGCCGCTAGGGGAATGAAAGAGGGTGTAAAATGGTATCTGGAATTCTGCTGCAGGTTTCAACTGCTTATAGCGAAAAACCTCTTCCAAAATCAGAAGAGAAGATGCTCTTCGAAAATACATGTCAGCTACACTACGTCATGGTTAGACAAAGAATTAGAATGCCAATCTTGGACTGTAAAGCATATTCATATGCAGATAGACTCCGACAATAACCTAGTATTAACTGCAGGCTGAAATTCAATACTATAAATGAAATGGAATCCTGAAAATTCAGGACGGGACGGAACGGAACGAAGCGGAAATTATGAGACAGTGACCAATGACCTAAGCAAAAGGATCGGGAGTAAGAATCTTCCGAAAGATGTAAGAAAGCATCAGTATAGATTGCCTAGGAATGAAATTACCATGAGGTGCAAACAAGCTACATCAGAATGGATGAAGAAAGCAAGATATTGAGAAAGCTTTGATTGCAGAAAAAAAAGGATACGGCGTATAGGAACAGTGAACTTAATCCTGTAAAAATAAAGTATAAAGGTGTTAAACTAGGAGACGCAGACAGGAAAACAATGCGAAAGAAAGATCAAACAGATGGCAGTTTTACAGCCAATGATTCCACATTCCAGAGGAACTTCCCCGAAGTGGAGGTAATGTGGATGATGATTTTGGTTTTGTTTTAGGGGGCAAAAAACAACTGGGGTCATACGCGCCCAAGTCAAAACTATAGAACACGAAGAGGAGTTAAAATCGACTGCAAGTCAGTCGTAACTGACGTAAGAGAAGACAGCTATAAACAGGCACGTGGAGAAAGGGCGAAGAAAGACCATACAGAAATGGAGGTCCAAAACTAAAAAATTGCCTTCGCCATATTGCTTTGGCGGATAAAAGTAAAGCGCGCAACGCCGTCAATAGCCCGCGCCTCATTTGCTGAAACGGCCGATAACTCAGACGGCATGCCCAAGCCGGAACGTAAACGGTTAAAAAATGGGCATTCCGTCAGGATGTGACGGACACTTAAAACTTGGGAGCAATGTGTACAAAGTAGTGGGGTAGCGCCACTTATCAAATGACAATGGCTAAGAAGGCAGTGCCCTATACGCAGCCTAGTTAAAATGCTCCCGGTGGCGGTGTTTATGAAAGAATTAGGCAAGCCTCTAATATAGGCATAATTTGAGACCACTGAAAGATTTGAATTCAGTTCAGCAGGCGTTGATGGTGCTCCTTAGGAATTAGTGGAATGTGCGGGAGGTTTTTTGTTGTGGTTTTAGGGCGCAAAACTGCTGCGCTCATTAGCGCCCGGCCTGTGACTTACGAAAAGCTAAAAATACGAAACTGGAAACCAGCAGCAATGGGAGCAAAACTCAAAAAAGTGGGGAAACCAAAAACAGAAGGAAAGCTTAAAAAACCACCATAGAAGGGGGGTTGTTTGTCTCCAAAAAGAGCTTCAAACGACTGACGTCACCTCACTGACACTAATGCACTCGAGAACGCGATCGGCTCATCGCGTGTCATCTGCTAAAATGGAAGATATATCAGGCGACAGCTGCAGACGGCCGCGTAACGGAGTAAAATAGGGGCACTGAAGTAAAAGGTGTCTCACCGTCCACATCTGAGAGCAGTGGGGACAGAGTGCGGGAGGATCGCCGCTTAAAAGATGTCGATAGCAAAAACGACAGTGCCCTATCCGGAGTCTAGTTAAAATTACCTCCTCCCGACGACGTGTTCGGGAGGAAGAGGTCCAAGCACAGGGAAGAGCTTCCACGTCCCGCAATTTATTATTGGGAAGTTTCGACCAATGTGCGTGCCATAAAAGAGCAACACGACGACATAAAACACTCCGTAGATCGACGAAGGGAATCATGCGAATAGCTGGCCGAAGAAAAGACTGCAGCTTTGGCCGCTGTATCGGCCGCCTCATTTCCACAGATACCAACATGTCCTAGGATCCAGACGAACGCCACAGAGACGACCCCCCAGTGGAGCAAGTGGAGGCAGTCCTGAATTCGGTGGACCAGAGGGTGGACAGGGTAGATAGCTTGGAGACTGAGGAGAGAGCTGAGAGAGTCTGAGCAGATAATATACTGTATCCGCTGATGGCGACGGATGTATTGGACAGCCTGGAGAACAGCTTAAAGCTCCGCAGTATAAACCGAACACTGGTCGGGAAGCCGAAATCGATTTGGGATGTCGCCAAAAATATAGGCACTCCCAACACCAAACGATGTTTTTAAGCCATCAGTGTAAATAAATGTGGCATCCTTCATTTGTGCGCAGAGAGCAGCAAATGCCCGATGATAAACAAGAGAAGGGGTACCATCCTTGGGAAACTGACAAAGGTCACGGAGCAGGCATGTCCGGGGCCGGAGCCAAGGTGGTGCTGTACCCCAAGTTGTCAAAGTTTTAGGAAAGTGGAAGGAAAGAGAATGGAGCAGTTGACGGTAGCGGACTCCCGGTGGTAGTAGGGAGGAGAGGCGGCCAGCATACCATAAATCCAAGGAGGCGTCGAAAAAAATGTCTTGGGCCAGATCTGCAGGCATGGAAGACAGATGGCTAGCATAACGACTCCGAAAGGACAGCTCGCCGATTGGACAGTGGAGGTTCAGCAGTCTCAGCATAAAGGCTTTCCACAGTGCTGGTGTAAAAAGCTCCAGACACTAAACGTAATCTACGGTGGTGGATAGAGCCGAGACGCCGAAGAATAGACGGTCGAGCAGGAGTAAACTATGCTTCCGTAGTCCAATTTCGAGCGCACAAAGGCGCAATACAGGAAGACAAGGACCACTCGGTCCGCTCCCCAGGAGGTGCCATTCAGGACACGGAGGGTGTTGAGGGATCGCAGAGAGCGAGCCGAAAGATAGGAAAAGTGGGAGGACCAGCACAGCTTTCTGTCAAACGTAAGACCCAAGAATTTAGCGACGTCCGCGAACGGAAGGTTGACAGGGCCTAGATGTAAGGAAGGCGGAAGAAACTCCGTACGACGCCAAAAATTAACACAAACGGTCTTACTGGGAGAAAAGCGGAAGACGGTTTCGATGCTCCAAGAGTGGAGGCGATCGAGACATCCTTGAAGACGTCGTTCAAGAAGGCTGGTCCGTTGAGAGCTGTTGTAGATCGCAAAATCATCCACAAAGAGGGAGTCCGAGACATCAGGAAGGAGACAATCCATAATTGGATTTATGGCAATGGCAAACAGTACAACACTTAGCACGGAGCCCTGGGGTACCCCGTTTTCTTGGGAGAAGGTACGGGAGAGAGTAGTGTTCACCCGAACCCTAAATGTGCGTTCTGCCACAAATTCACGAAGAAAAAGGGGCAGCCGACCTCGAAAGTCCCAAGAGAACAGTGTGCGGAGGATGCCTGTCCTCCAACAGGTATCGTATGCTCTCTCCAGATCAAAAAATTTCGCTACTGTTTGGCGTTTCCGGAGAAAATTGCTCATGATATAAGTGGAGAGAGGAACAAGATGGTCAACTGCAGAACGATGCTTTAGGAAACCGCATTGGGCAGGTGTTAAAAGAATGCTGGACTCCAGCCACCAGGCTAAATGGCAATTCACCATACGCTCCAAAACCTTACATACACTGCTCGTGAGAGAAATGGGGCGATAGCTAGAGGGGAGATGTTTGTCCTTTCCAGGTTTCGGAACAGGAACGACGATAGCTTCCCGCCATCGTCTGGGAAAAGTACTGTCGGTCCAAATTCGATTATAAAGGCGAAGGAGGTAACGCAGACTATGGTATGATAAATGCAGCGACATTTGGATGTAGATACCATCCGGTCCTGGGGCGGAATAGCGAGAAGAGAGTGCATGTTGGAGTTCCCGCATGGAGAAAACAGTATTGTAGCTTTCGCGATTTTGAGAGGAGAAAGCAAAAGGTCGCACTTCCGCTGCACGTTTCTTCGGGAGAAACGCTGGCGGGTAATTTGAAGAGCTCGAAATCTCAGGAAAGTGTCGACCCAATGAGTTAGACATTGCGACGGGGTCCACTAATTTAGCATGCGCGACAGTGAGCCCAGAGATCGGGGAAAAACTAGGCGCTCCAGATAACCGCCGAATCCGACTCCAGACTTCCGAGGAGGGAGTGAAGGTGTTAAATGAGCTAGTAAAGAAATCCCAGCTTGCCTTCTTGCTATCGCGGATGACGCAACGGCATCGCGCACGGAACTGCTTATAGCGGATACAGTTCGCCAAAGTAGGATGGTGTTTGAAAACGCGAAGAGCACGTCGCCGCTCACGTATTGCGTCACTGCATGCCTCGTTCCACCAAGGAACGGTGGGGTGGTGAGGGGGAGGGGGGAGGAGGTGAGGGGGAGGGGGGAGGGGGGAGGAGGTGAGGGGGAGGGGGGAGGAGGGGGAGGGAGCGTGCCGGGGCAATTCGGAGGTGCGAGGTATTGAACGTTCCGCAGCTGTAAGAATAGCTTCCGTAATATGAGTGATCTCATCGTCGACGCTAGGAAAGTGACGGTCATCGAATGTCGCTAGAGACGAAAAAAGTGTCCAATCGGCTTGGGCAAACTTCCAGCGTCTCGGGCGCATATATGGCAGTTGTGGCTGCAATCTAAGGACACATGGCAAGTGGTCACTCGAGTGTGTATCAGCAAGAGCGAATCATTCGAAGCGCCGAGCTAGCGGAACAGTACAGACCGAAAGGTCCAAATGAGAGAAATTTGTCGTGGAGGCAGACAAAAACGTAGGGTCCCCAGTGTTGAGGCCAACAAGATCCGCTTGGTGGAAGACGTCAATAGTGAGCCACGCGGACAAGGATGCGTAGATCCCCGAAGCGGGTGGTGGGCATTGAAGTCTCCAACCAGCAAATAGGGGGGCGGAAGCTGACCAAGATGATGAAGGAGATCAGCTCGTGCCATTGGTGTGGACGATGGAATGTAGACAGTACAAAGAGAGAAGGTGTATCCAGAAAGGGAAAGACGGACAGCGACAGCTTGGAAGGAACCGTTTAAGGGGATTGGGTGATAATGGAGAATATCATGGAGAAGAATCGTGAGTCCTCAATGTGCTGGAGTGCATTCAACAGAGGGGAGATCAAATCAGACTGACTGAAAATGGGGAAAACAAAGCAGTCGTGGGTACGCAGCTTTGTTTCCTGAAGACAGAAGATGACCGACGAGTAGGATTGTAAGAGGATCGACAATTCATCCCGATTGGTTCGAATGCCGCGGATATTCCAATGGAGAATGGACATAGGGTGGACAGAAAATGGAAGAATGTGACCAAGGTAGCCCTAAACTCTACGACTGCTCAGAGCTTGCAACCGACAGCGTGGAACGGCATTTAGCCGAAGGTAGAAGATCCTGATCCATAGGGTGTTTGGGAGCAGCTCCTGCCACCAGCGATCGGCCGGTTGATCGGCCGCCAGCAGTGCGCCTCGGCGACACAGACGGCCGAGGGCGGTTACCGCCAGGCGGTGCTGTAGATGAGACACGCCGTGGCGGAGAAGGTTATGAACTGGGTTTCTTATTAGCCTTTTTGGAAACAGAACGTTGAGATGAAGGAAGAACCGATGGTAGTGAAGTTGGGCTACGTAAAAAATCTTCACGAGTAGGCTCTTTTTTGGAAGTCCGGATGTCTGATTTTGGAACTCGAGATTTAGCAGAACTCTAAGGGTGAGCCGGTGAGAGTGGGGAGGTTGAACGGGCGATCTTTGCGCTGGCGGATCTGATGACCGTGGCACTAAAGGTGAGATCACAAGTCTGAGTGGCTACCTCCTTTGTTGGCCGAGCAGATGCAAGGACAGTGCTGGATTTACCTGTGTGAGACACAGTGGGCTTTCTACTGGCGAATAACTTGCGAGCAGCAAAGGTCGACACCTTTTCCTTCACTCTGATTTCCTGAATGAGCCGTTCGTCTTTAAAAATGGGGCAATCTCTAGAGGAAGCAGCGTGGTCACCCATACAGTTGATGCAACGAGGGGATGGAGGTGGACAAGCACTCTCATGGGCATCCTTGCCACGATTAACGCATTTGGCCAGACTGGTACAGGACTGGCTGGTATGATTGAACCGCTGACACCGATAGCAATGCGTAGGGTTTGGGAT
Source organism: Schistocerca cancellata (assembly GCF_023864275.1). Taxonomy (NCBI): domain Eukaryota; kingdom Metazoa; phylum Arthropoda; class Insecta; order Orthoptera; family Acrididae; genus Schistocerca; species Schistocerca cancellata. The sequence continues at coordinate 329,621,377 of NC_064629.1, forward strand.
GTAAGGGCAAACGGAAATTATCTCATAGCCCACTTATGTTTGATGGGAGTTGAACTCTGTCAAATGTCAAGAAGACAGTACAGGTTGGAATAATGTTCGTGTCAACCCTTTTCATGACTATGAACAGCTGTAACGCCCTGGTCAGACAGGTAGTTTTGAATTTCCTCGTTGGACAATCCGTCGAGGGAGCGTGTACAAACGACCCCACACGATGAATTTTAAGTGCAGTGCGCTTTCACCCGGACAGGGAAGGTGTGGAGCAGTGAAGTATGCAGCAATTTTTGTGCCTGGAGGGCACTGACTGTTTCTAACAACAAGGTGCCATTTTGTAATCAGGAACAAGACTTTACAGGACCTGCAATTGTGTCGACACCTTTCTGAATAATGAAAGGGTTGACCGTGGATAAGTCTTGACCTTCGTCAGACCAAGAAACAAGGAACTGTGGAAACGATGGAAGAACTGTCCGTGGCTGAGACTCATTGAACTTACGCTTGTGAGCAGACATAGTAGATGATGATGAAACCATTGCGGAAGTATCCCCCATGATTACCGGCGTCTCCGATAGCACTCTCCTTCCTTGTGGGGGCCCTCTCTGAGGGCACTCCCGCCTTAGGTGATTGTCCACACCTCAGGTCACACCTCCCGAGAAACTGACAGAGGGACCAATTGGCACTTTCGGAAGGTATCAGCTCTGGTAATCACCCCTCCCTGGGCCTGGCCATTACCAGGGGGTACGTACGTGTCCTACCTGTCCACCTGGGGCGGGGAATTACCCCGTCACCAGCTACGCATGGGAATGCGTGGGTTGACCTTCAGACACACACAGGGAGGAAAAAACAGAAAGGGAAAAACAAAGGGAAAGGAAAGAAAGGGAAAGGACAGAAGAGGGGTCTCAAATGCCGCAGCAGAGAAAAGGGTAAAGAGAAGAGGTAAGGAAAAGAGAAGGACAAAGGAAGGACAAAGACTTGCCAGCAGAGAAAGTGAGGAAGAGAGACTGTTTTACATTTTCGAGCGTCCGTCTCCGGATGTCGGCACAAAACATACTCCCAGGGGTGGGGGGAGTAGGGGAAGGAAAGAGGCCGAGGTGAGGGGGGCCGAAGATGGGGGATGGAGAAGGATGCGGAAAAGGAAAGTATGCAGCCCGGAAAGGAAGGAGGGCCACATTAGCTCAGGGTCCCATGCTCCCTACACACGTATCCACAAAGAGGGGGTGGGGGGTGTGGGAGGTGTAGGGACTAGGACATTTAAGTTAATGTAAATGTATAGAACTTCACTAACCATTACACTCCCAGAAAAGCATTCTCACATTAACAAAGAAGGCACGTGCGTATAGATACGTAAACTATTTGACATTAAGTCCATGGAAGTCATGCTCACCAGTTCCAAGTTCAACATAAAAAGGAATAAAACAAATGAGAAGACGTACTAGAAGAAGAACCAAGGTACCAAGAGCAATCGAGGTGCCTCCTAAGCATTGTGGACCTAGAGGAAACCTTCGACAATGTAAGAAAGTATATGATGTTCCCAATTCTTAACACTAAGTGGCTATGGTACAGAGACAGACACCCCACGAAACTCATGCGCGAGTAATAAGAGTTTAAGCACAAGAAATCCATATTCGTGCTAAGAAGAGTGCAAGACAAGGCTACAGCTTATCGCCACTATTTAAATTTTGCTGCTGTGCTGTAATAATTGAAATCAAAAATTTTCTGGAGACTTCTTGTGTACGTTCATGAGAAATATCAACGCTAAGGCTTGCAGAAGACCGCCATTCTGATCGTATATAAGGATTGACCAGCATATTTAGCAATAAATATAGTTCGAATGAGTAGCACAGACAGCCGAACGAGTTAAAGCGCCGCTTACGAGAGCCGGAAAGGCCAGCTTGCCCCGGATCGAAACCGCCTTGCGGTTAACGACGAGGGCTGGTCGGCTGGCCAGCTTTAATGCGACTTTTAGGTGGTTTCCTATATTCAACTAGATAAATACCTGGTTGCTACTCATGCCCTGCCTCCCGGTACACGTTAGGCCAACATTTAGAAAACGTTCTCTCACTTGAATATGAGATATACCGGTACTCTAAATGCCGACAGATGGGATACACATACTGCTTCCCAGGGGAACTAGTAGCGTCAGAATGGGCATCCGCCCACCAAGTTACGTTATCAGTACGTCAGTCGAAATAATTCTGACCCCCGAAGATGACTTTAGGATAAACTAGGCGAAACGAAGGCGGTGGTCAGTAGAAGGGGTAACGACTGGCTTATCAAAACAGAACAAAAATAGCATAAGTAAAAGACTATCTGCGAAGCAAGAGTACACAGGATGACCGAAGCAAGGAAAGTATCACAAGTAATTTGAAAACGAAGAAAGCTTTCCTCAGAGTTCTGATCTCAGATATTGATATCAAACTAAGAAAGCTCCTGAAAATATACGTCTAGAGCACTGAATTTTATGAAAGTGGAACGTGAAATATCGGAAATTAGGCAAAGGAAGAGAATCATTTACACGTGGTACTATAGAGAACTGTCGTAAATTAGGTGGGCAGAAAGTTCGAAACGGAGTATTAGGGGCAAGTGAGGATAGAAATCCTTAAGATCATGGATGGGACAGTTCAGTCGTGTCATCTTGATATGCCACTCAGAAATAGTTAACCTGGCAGTAGAGGTGAAAATTAGAGGCAGGCCAAGACTAGAAGATACAAAACAGACGACGTAATAGCCACAGAGAGCTTAAAATATTAGAGCAAGCGAGACAAAGGCGTAGGGCATCTTCAGGGCAATTCCGACAGTTTGGAAGGCCTTTTTCAAATGGAAAAAAAAACAGACGTTCGTCTATGGTCGTGAGTTACACGACTGTGTAAGGAGAATCAGCTACTGGTCGACGGTAGGATAATTTGTTTATAATTTTTGTTTGCCTTTCTCATCAACAAGAAGACGTGGTGGTCTTCCAATCTCATTCGATAATTTTTATGAACTTTTGTTACGAAATGGGGGAGGGGAGGGGGACTAATTCTGCCATATTTGCTTACTGAGAAACCTAACAAATCCTTATCACCGGGCGCCTCATTGATTTTAATCGTTCTTATTGCTCTTTTATACCAAGGTATATTGTTTCGATCATTGCCCATCTCTAATCCGAGCCTTACCACTAATAAAATCTTCCTGCGGGCTTTTTTTTACAGATTTTCACGTTTCGGGTTTATCCGTTTGCTTTCAATACGGAAGCAGCGATTCACAAGTCATTTATGTTGGCTATTGATCTCTCAGTTCTTAAAAAGTTGGGAAACTAGTTTGACAGTAAGTCTTTTTTGAATACAGAATTTCAAAAATTTTGAGGAACAGTTACTGTTAATGCAAGGTGGGCCTGCTCGACGGTATCTTCAAGCAAAGTGAGCCAGAACCACTCTGCACCACTGAATTACGTAAATATTGTCGTACCGTCCGTTTGTTAACCGTTGCAAACATGGAACCGATATCACTCCTTTTCTTCTAATGCCAGAAACGTGAGAATTCTGACTGTACAGTGGGCCACGTCTTATGTTTTGTGCGGCTTTGTACAAGCTGTTAAAGCAGAAAGAGAATCTCTTCTACAAATAGCATCACCTACACATTCTGCAACAAAATCATCCAGAAACACATGCGGGATAAGTGAACCTAACTACGTATTAGTATAGTAATTTTCAAACTTTTTGGGTCCACGGCTCCCTTGATGTGAACGAATTCACCCGCGGCTCCTTTCACACTCGACATCCAGCTCGAAGTGTGGGGTAAAGACACGTAAGTTCCAAAAAATTTGAGTAAGTAGTGATTTCTTTGAAATGAAATGATCATGTGACATTTATGGTTGGGAAGCCCCACTCGGTGGAGTTTGGCCGCCGTGTTGCAAGACTTATTTCAGGTGACGGCACATTGGGCGACTTTTATGTCGATGATATCCGTCCACGATCTGAGAGAATCTCCAACCCAGCCTGCAAACGAACCTCGGTGCGCTGCGTGGTTGGTGAACACGTTACCACTCAGCTAAACAGGTCTACAGTTATTTCTTTATTGACCGTTGGCGTGTCACTCTTTAATCAATTTTCAAAGGCACGTGATCTTATTCTTGCCACGAAATCAATGGGAAGGATGAGCTTGCTTCTTGATCTGAACAAAATTGGAAATTGCGACTCTCATCACTTTCTCTCCATTCATTCACGATCTATAATTCGTCTTTATAACTGAAAATGCTGAAAACCTACCTTACCTAAGTAGGATGTGGCCAAAGCTATAAAAAAACAGTTAAGGCCTTGTTACCTACTTCCGGATACTCCTTCACGAAGTTCCAAAATCCAGTTGTGAAGACACCCACTTCGATTTCAATGCGAAGTCCGACTAAATATCAATAAACTACTCTTGTTCTCCAGTGGTGAGCGTTGATGGAAGTGTTGTACTGAAAGTAACTTTTTTCAGTTGACCAAAACAACTCGTGGAATGTACTTCAGAAACTAAGCACTGAGATCAGTTAAGTAAGGCATAGACTCCAGTTCTGTACTCCACTAAGCTAATGTCTAACAGCATGGTGATCAGGGAAAATGTAAAGTCAAACATTATCAATCACTACTATAGTACTTTATGTTTGAAGGCGAGTTGTTTCTTACTGTTGCAGAATTTTGGTCTCGATAGCTTTAAGTGGTACGTTCAATGAAGCTTCAAAACAAAGTCATTGTCTACGAACTTCTCGGGACTCCAGCGTATCTCTGCATACGGAAAAATTTATTTCGGAGTTCCTAAACCCCATTCGGAACATTCCTACCTCAAAGTCAACGAAAGTTACTATAATAAATTAGGGTAATATGCTGAGCCCAAATCAACGCACAGAAATCTCGACTTAAGTGGCTACTGAATAAAATTTACCACTTCTATCACTGAACACCCTCCTGAACAGAGTTCACACGTTTTTATGCCAGTGCGTCTCTGTGAATGAAAATGTGCAGGCAGCACGACGAGTCTCTGTACGTATCAGAGCTAGCAATCCGACCGAACAATCACCCATATTACTACCTTCATATGTACATATGCCTGTACAATTGTGTGAAATTGTATGGGACTTAACTGCTAAGGTCATCAGTCCCTAAGCTTACACACTACTTAACCTAAATTATCCTTAGGACAAACAAACACACACACACACACACACACACACACACACACACACACACACACACACACACACACACACACCATGCCCGAGGGAGGACTCGAACCTCCGCCGGGACCAGCCACACAGTCCCTGACTGCAGTGCCCTAGACCGCTCGGCTAATCCCGTGCACCTGTACAATTGTCCCAGATAATATTTCTTTGGTAAAGGAGTGCAGTATTCAAAAGTCTGCTGTTTTGTTCGAGTGATTTTCAGACAGAAAATACTATCATGAAAAATTATGTACAAATCGAACGTACCAAATTATGTGCACATCATTATTCTTGCCCGCAGTTTCTTCCAAATGAGTAGCGAAATTTCTATTCCCTTTGTGTTCAGTCAACTAATTTCTGTCCTCAGCCATATCGAGTATTTGTTTAACAAAGGCACACTTGCTCGCTGCTTGGTGCTGACTCACCAAGTCCAGAGCAGCTTGTAAAATGAGGTGCGAGGTTTCTTTTACTGTTATATGCGCCGGGCAGCTGTGTAAGATTAAAGAAGAGCCTTTGTAGGAATCAATTTGTTTATCCAATTTTTTGTTCTGCCATTTCTTTAACTTGTGGAAAGAATATTTCTCTGGTTTGTCTACCAAACTATCCTGATTTGACTTCAAATGTCTAATTTTATTGAGAAGCATGCTTTCAGTAGCTACTTAGGACAAAGGAACAAATGACGCTGTTGTCACCTTTCCAACAGCAGTACACCTAAAACCTAAATTCAAGGAACTGTCGTCATACTTCATCTCCGTCTATTGACGCCTTTAAAATTGCAAGATACATCTGAAATATAAAGGGCATCTGAAGCTAGGTGAATGGTCTAAGAAAATGATGGTAACAGGAGTTACAAACAAAACCCATTAAGCAGCCTTCAATACTATCGCTATGAGCTACAAAGCCTTCTGACATCGGCTATATTGGGAACTGTCAGTGAACGCTTCTTCGCAATTGCTCGAAACACTGGCCACGCGTTGTCTGATATCCGCAACGTCTGTATGCTCAACTTTCTCGTTCAACGCAAGGAGACTTCTTTAACACCCTCATTCTCCAGATTTGGCGTCAGCAGACATTTTTGTTTCCCCGTCTTAAATTAGCCCCGAAAGGCTTACGCTTTGCACACGTTACGCATGACCACGGTGCTTCGAGCGATTTCTGACGGTTTCTAACAGCCTTACAACCAATGTCACACGTGTGTTGTATACTAATAGTGATTACTTTGAAACGCAGTGAAACTTTTCTTTGTAACTCTTGCTTCCTGTATTTTCTGAGACCTTTCACCGAGCGTATCAGACGTACCTTCTGTCAAATTTTGTACTTACGTCAAAAAAATTGTCCTGCTAACAGAGGAACACTAGTCACGGAAGAAAGACCACGATTAGAACTATCTGTGTTCGACAAAATTAACCTCCGAACTTCGTTATTGAATATAAATAAACGAGTCACGTATTATGATTCTACTACCGTGTACCTCGCTGCCGTAGTAACAACGGTTACATGCTGACCTGCTAGGTATCACTACGAGCGCACACGTTGTTCCTTCAGTCGGATAGCAAATTATTTTTACGGAAACACCGTGATGCTTATATTGTGGTGCCGCCCCCCCACAGTTTGAAAACCCTTGGATTAGCAGAGACATTCTGAGTACAAACGTAACAACCATGCAACGTTCCACACAGTTTAATTTTCTATTTTAATTTCATTTATGGTAATCTCTAACATCAGCTGTCTGAACTGTTCATTCATTAAATGAATTTTAGGGATATGTTCACGACTAAAAGCTGAGTTTACTCACGTTATCACAGTAGGAGATTATTTTGACAGAATGTTTATGACTACCTGCTAATGTCAGACTGACGATACGCACCGAATTCTATTATAATCAATTTATGTGTATTCTCGCGGCAGTGCCTCGAGCGCAGAACGGCACGATGCGCTGTTAACTATTCCCACGCGTTTGCTGTCATTCACCATGATGCATTTGTAAGTAAATACAGGAAACACTGGGATCAAATTAAGCCTGTGCTTCGTGCATGATCTTTTGTGAGAGCGGACTTTCCAGTGAAAATTAACTGCTCAGACATCTGATTTCAGCAGATTAATTTAGCAAGGTTTTAGGTGCTTCCGGATTTTGCGACTGTGTAGAGTGAGAAATTTGCACATCAGTTTAGTGTTTAACGTCATATTTTATGCGCATCATAACTTCAGTAGCACCACAGTCAAGTAATTTTTAATCCTTATTGATTTCTGTTTGCTCTTTCTCTTTTAGTCCTGACCGCTTGTATCTTAAGATCTTACTCTTTTCCACAGTACTATGTGGATAGCCGGCCGCAGTGGCCGTGCGGTTAAAGGCGCTGCAGTCTGGAACCGCAAGACCGCTACGGTCGCAGGTTCGAATCCTGCCTCGGGCATGGATATTTGTGATGTCCTTAGGTTAGTTAGGTTTAACTAGTTCTAAGTTCTAGGGGACTGATGACTTCAGCAGTTGAGTCCCATAGTGCTCAGAGCCATTTGAACCATTTTGAACTATGTGGATAGGCACTGCGCTGCTTGTGTCCGGACAAGGAGAAATGGACGTTGTTCGGAAACGGCTGGAAGCTGCGTTGGCCACGATCGGCAGGCTTCAGACCTTTGTTCAAAGCTGCAACAACATCGGGTACCAGTGACGAAACACTGACCTTTGGTGCCACTGAATCTCCCGGTAACACCTTTGTCACTGCATCTTACGATATGCGAAATCCGCCCGTGTGTATTTACTCTAGAGTGTGTGTGGCTGACAGTGTTCGCATATATCTGGGTGGAGATCGGATGTGGTAACAGCCTGCATGGCTGATTCCTTACGCCTTAGCAATTCATATGAGGTGCTTCTCAGTGTAGAGAAAACATGTGCGTCAGCGCGCAATGCCCCTTGTTGGGCCAATGGCTGATTTTCCTGCACATTGAGTCCTCGGACTATTCTTGCCGGGAGGTATTGTCAGAGACGTGGGGAAAGCTCTGCCGGTGGCTATCTAGAGTACCGAGAGCAACCGGCTGCAAATCGTGACTTATACGGGCAGGAATAACGCCTGTCGCTTGGGTTTTGAGGTGCTTCTCGGTTCCTTTTAATGAATGGCCGCTGGTTGCAGGGTAAGTTCACTATTTGTAGCATCGTGCCCAGAGGATCGAGGTCCTCAGGTTTCGAGCAGAGTGAAGGGACTAAATCAGAGGCTCAGACGATTCTGCGACGATATGGGCTTCGAATATCTCTACCTCCGCTATTGGATGGAGAATTGTAGGTCTCCCTCAACAGGTCAGGCGTGAACTACACGCAGAAAGCAGCTACTAGGGTAGTCTAATACTGGTACGTGTGAAATGCGTATTTTTAGGTTAGACGAGAAACACCCATCCCCTCCTTGGGATCAGTGACGAAGAGACATCGTCATTCTTTAAGAACGTTTGCCTCGCAAATAGGAAACTGAAAAGATTGATCTGGTATTAGTGAAGTGTAGAAGCCTGCATGATCAGGTGTCAGCTTATTGTAGTTAATATTTCCCATGTACTGTTAGTAGAAAGTATGTAACAACGAAATCCTAAATACATACTTTAATTTATTGCAGTAACGGCCTGGATATTATATAGTGAGGTTGTTACGGATTCAGAACGTGAAATAATCTGGGCAAAGTTAAGCTCTAAGAGGGTCGAACATGGTAATCTGATGTTTCTATTGACCATATGTGTTGCGATTTGTACTGGTAGAAAACTTCACAGAGAACTTGCAGAATTTAATGCGTAAGTTTTCTAATCATGCTGCTGTAGTAGGAGAGACTTCAATTTGCCAGTTACAGAACGGGAGTGTCATTAGACCAATAGTGGTGCCAGAGGCGAATTCGTGGTAATTTATTCTGAATGTCTTGTACGAAAATTACTTGGCGCAGATAGACAACCACCTCATGAAGGTAACGCTTCAGATTTACTAGCAGACAGACCTGAACTTCTCGATTCAGTTGATGTAGATGAGGGCGCAAGTGTTGCAGTAATATCAATGACTACGTCTGTTATGGTTCAAGCGCGGTACCATTGTAGTTTGTTTAGTAACACTGTCAGGAGACAAGTTGTAGAATATCTGAGTAGCCAACATCAAATATTCACCGCTGAGGACGAAGACGTGTATCACAAATTGATAAAATTCGAAAGCATCGTTCAATACGCGTTAGGCAGTTATGTACCGAGCAAGGTTTTAAGGCACGGTAAGGACCCATCTTGATTTAACAGCCGTGAGAGAAAGTTGCTACGGAAGCAAAGACAGCTACACCGCAGATTTGAGCTAAGTCAAAACCTAGTTCTCAATTGTAGAATGAAGCGAAATTGAGCGGAAGGAGAGCAACGAGAGAGAGGTTCAGTGACTCCAAGAAAAATTTTCCCGATATGACTAAAAACCTTGAGAAGTTTTCGGTTTGCGTAAAATTAACAAGCAGGTGGACATGTATTCAGTGAGTGACCACAATGGCACAGAAACTAAAGACTATACAGAAGGCCGAAATCCTGAATCCCGTCTTCCGATACAGTTTCACCGTGCAAGTGAGTAAAACACAGTCCTCCCTTTCAGTCATCATCATACGTTTCTTGACTTCCGCAAGACGTTCGATACAGTCCCCCACAGTCGTTTAATGAACAAAGGAAGAGCATATGGATTATCAGACCAATTGTGTGATTGGATTGAAGAGTTCCTAGATAACAGAACGCAGCATGTCATTCTCAATGGAGAGAAGTCTTTCGAAGTAAGGGTGATTTCAGGTGAGCCGCAGGGGAGTGTCGTAGGACCGTTGCTATTCACAATATACATAAATGACCTTGTGGATGACATCGGAAGTTCACCGAGGCTTTTTGCGGATGATGCTGTGGTATATCGAGAGGTTGTAACAATAGAAAACTGTACTGAAATGCAGGAGGATCTGCAGCGAATTGACGCATGGTGCAGGGAATGGCAATTGAATCTCAATGTAGACAAGTGTAATGTGCTGCGAATACATAAAAAGAAAGATCCTTTATCATTTAGCTACAATTAAGCAGGTCAGCAACTGGAAGCAGTTAATTCCATAAATTATCTGGGAGTACGCATTAGGAGTGATTTAAAATGGAATGATCATATAAAGTTGATCATCGATAAAGCAGATGCCAGACAGATTCATTGGAAGAATCCTAAGGAAATGCAATCCGAAAACAAAGGATGTAGGTTACAGTACACTTGTTCGCCCACTGCTTGAATACTGCTCAGCAGTGTGGGATCCGTACCAGATAGAGTTGATAGAAGAGATAGAAAAGATCCAACGGAGAGCAGCGTGCTTCGTTACAGGATCATTTAGTAATCGCGAAAGCGTTACGGAGATGATAAACTCCAGTGGAAGACCCTGCAAGAGACGCTCAGTAGTTCGGTACGGGCTTTTGTTGAAGTTTCGAGAACATACCTTCACCGAGGAGTCAAGCAGTATATTGCTCCCTCCTATGTATATCTCGTGAAGAGACCATGAGGATAAAGTCAGAGATTAGAGCCCACACAGAGGCATACCGACAATCCTCCTTTCCATGAACAATACGAGACTGGAATAGAAGGAAGAACCGATAGAGGTACTCAAGGTACCCTCCGCCACACACCGTCAGGTGGCTTGCCGAGTATGGATGTAGATGTAGATACTGAAGTAAGTGACGGCGGAATAGAAAAGCAACTACAACCGCTTACTAATGGAAGAGTATTTGTAACCGTTGAGGTACCTGTACGATTCTAAATAGATTACACCAAAGAACTTACTCCCTTCTAGTACCTAGCGAGGTCGCGCAGTGGACTGTCAGCCGGAAGGACGACAGTTCAAATCGGCATCCGGCCGTCCAGATTTATGTTTTCCGTGATTTCCGTAAATCGCCCCACGCAAACCTTTAAAGGGCACGGCCGATTTTCTTCCCATCCTTGACAATCCGAGCTTGTGCTCCGCCTCGATCTCGACGACGAAGGGATGTTTAAATAAGTCTTCCTATCTTCCTTTCCCTTTCTGTCAGCAGTATCTTCGGTCGCTGAAGCAACGAAGGGTGCCTAGCGACTGGAAAAACACTTAAATCATTCCCGCTTTCAAGAAGGGTTGTAGGATATATGCACATATTATAGGCTTACAGGATACATCGTTGACGTCAGTCTATTGAAATATCTACTACTTTTGTTGAATGGAAGCAGAATTTCTTTGATATAATTAAATCGGAAACAAGCATGTAATGTATATGAATCCTAGTCCGCTGCTTCGATTCAATACCTTTATCGCGGAAGGCCTGTTTCGGCTACAATTGCCACTGTCAAGCTATCGGCGAATAACACAGAATTATTTGCTCATTATTTTTATTCGCGTGTCACAGGCATACGGTATGTGCATTCGTTGGTACTTAAGTCTAGTTATTGATTTTCATATCATATCGGTGGGTACTGTCGCTAACTGAATTGCTGTTTTTGATTTTGTGATCTATGTATTTTAGCGAATTTGTGAGAGCTTGTTAGTCCTTTTTTCACATCAGTGGATGCTGTCCAGAATATTTCAGTTTATGTTAACGAATTTCTGACAACATATTTGGGAGTTGCACCAACAATGTCATCTGGCTACAACGTTGTGTGATGTAGCCTATGAAGTTAGTTGAGTAAACTGATTTTATCTTTAACCATCAAATTTTTTCTTTGTGTGTTTTGCGTTGCAAATTTTTATAATTTTCTTATTTCATGCAGCGTTTTTATGAGTTGGGTTCCTTCGGATTTTTGGGATGGGTCAATCTCAAAGAAATTTAGAGAGAGCCCTACGATACGCCCCTGGTTAGAGATGCTGTTGAAGTATTAAGTTGACAGCCTTACAAAATTATAGTTCTCACTGCATGTCATTAATATGATACGAAACTACTAACTACTGAAAGACTCAGGGTATTAGATGTGATTATTTTTTATATAATTCGTGTTGAGAATATATCCTTTCCTATCCTGCGCCAGTTTTTGCGTACATACCAGTTTGTTCATGGCAAAGCATTAAACTTAGAGTACAGTTCAGCATGATCTTTAATATATCCAAATTAATGTCAGTAGCTACAGAATCAATGCGGACAATGACATCTTATTTTTCTATTAAAACAATTTGAAACATGGGCAACGGTGCACCTCACAACTGAAATATAGTAGTTTACGCTCTGTTGTCAGTTGATATCATCTCTAAGTTCACCAGCCGCCCATTCCCGCACCCCAAAACAAGATTAGAAAATATAAGATACTTATGAAACGCTGTAGAACGAGCTGGAAATTGCAACTCTAGCTTACTTCAGCAGCGGTGAGCTACCAATAGCGGGAGAAAGGTATAACAGCCGAAACTGGAAAACAGTGCAAAACAAAATATTGCAGTCGGTGCAAAATGCAGTTTCCGAAATTTGGTCAGTATGTGATACCTACCCGAAGGAAAGTCATCAACCAAGAGAAGTTCGTAGCACCGAAGTATTACACGAAAGTGCATTACTCTTCACAGCGAGAAGCATGTAAGGGAAGAACAATCATCTTTTTGAGTACTTCGCCAAATATTGAAAAAGGTGCTTTTGCTGTCGTTAATTATCTAGATAGAGACCTTCGAAAAGACTTTGGTATGCACTATTGCAGTATGCATTCACTTCATCTGCGTCTATATTCCGCTAGCCACTTCATGGCGTGTGGTGGACGGTACGTCTGGTTTCACTATCCGTTTCCCCTCCCCAATCCTGTTTCGTAAGTGAATTGGGAGAGAGAAGAGCGAATATCGGTAAACCTCAGTATGAGCTCAAATTTCTCGGATTTGCTCGTTGTAACATTTCAAGAGACATGTGGGAGGAAGATAAGATTAGGTCTAAAACTTCGTTTCCGCCGTTTTACAGTTGAAAGAGGAGGTGGCAAGTGGTGGTGCAGGCGTTAGGTCTTATACAATAAGCTTAGGAATTTGTAAACCTAACGCCATCAGATTATTAGTCGATTTGTGATTATATCGTAAAGTAATACTCTACTCTCGTCGTCTGCGGGAAGATTAAATTTTTTGCCTCAATATGAAGAATGCAGGCTAAGGCTCATAAAATGATGGGTAAGACCTAGGGTGAGGCACCTGTTACTAAGAGAACGTACATATAACGGTCTCAACGTTTCAAGAACGATGATTTTGACGTCGAAGACCAACATGGAAGTGGAAGAGAGGTTTTCGAAGCTACCGAAACAGACGGAAACAATCACAGGAGATCGTTATTAACAGCCACTGATGCGTCTGAGACGAACACAAAGACAAACGGCCACAATACAGTGAGACATGAAAAGGTGATTTTGCAGCATAACAGGGCTAGACTGTGTCGCAAAACCCGTCAAAACCTACTCAGAAACGTTGAAATGGGATGACCTACCCATACCTGCCTTATTCTCCAGACATCGCTCCCTCTGAATACCACTATTTTCGATCGAAGGCCTGGCTGCCTAGCACTTCCGGTCATACAAACAGGTGCATATTTGGATAGATTCATATACCCCTTCAAAAGGGACAGTTCTTCCGCCGCAGGATCCGTATACTGCTCGAAAGATGGGAGAAAGTAGTGGCTAGTAACGGCCAAAATTCTGAATCACAAAATTTTTGAAAATTTTTCACAAAGCTCCAAACTTAGGAAAGAAACGGCGGAAGCAAAGTTATAGACTTAAGGTTTCCCTATGCTTAAAGTAGCCTACTCTCTCGGAATTTCAGTAGCAACCCTCATCGTGATTCCAATGACTCTTGCCGCGTTTGTCAGCTGAGTTTTTGGAGCATCTCTAACGCTCTAGCGTTGGATCCGCTGGATCTTTTCTACCTCTTCTACTAAACCTAATTTGCAAGGGTCCGGAGTGGTCAATAATATTAGAGATTCAGTCGAAGAAGTATTCTGTAATTCACTCACTGAATTTTAAATTTCCTTAAGACTCTTCCAATGACTCTCACAGTGGACCACACCTACACTTCTCCACCGCCCTTCGTCCAAATTTTTGGTATACACAGGGCTTTTCCTCAAATGAGTGACAGGACTGGAAGCTTCACGTAGTCAAGTGTTTAGAGGAAGAAGTTCCGGCGCGGGTCAGATGAGGCATGAACCATCAGGTATGTAGTTTCCAGGCAGCGGTTGGCGCGGTGGAAATATTAGAGAATGGTAATCAGAAGGTCGTGGTGTCGAGTACGTATGCAGAAATTTATTTTCAAGTTTTAAATTACTTACAAGGCAGATCAACCGAAACAACGCTCAGTATATTGCATCAATATTTTCGTAAGAGACACGAAAAGGAAAGGCAAAGGAAACTGGGATTGCAAATTACCGAGGAAGAATTTTACTTACAGCATTCACGGGGACGCTGCAAATAACATTTCACGAAGGTATTGTAAATAACACATACAGAACTTAGCATTACATTAGTTTCATTTTAACCTTGTAGAAGGTTGCGTCGAAGAGAAGACTGCCTCAAAATACATTACATTTTACGTCACCAGGCATCCTCCTTAATATTTGGCGAAATTTTGCGTTGTGCCTGATTTGCTGTCAGAAATTTTATGAGTGTAAACCAGGTTCGTTTCTATTTTAGCACTTCAAAATCGGCATATAACTGTAAGAATGTGTTGTTTATAACGTGTGCAAGATGCCGAGAAAATTACTGCTTCCCTGTTTTTACGATGAACATCACCCCCGCAGATGTAAATCATCAGCTGTAAAATAATGAAGTATCTAATCTTATATGCGAAGTTCGACGTACGTATTACAATCCCTTAGTGGAAATTTGCAGTCCCAAATTATTCTTTTCATATCTGTTACGAAGGTACTAATAAACAGTGTAATTGAGTTATTTGTATTTGCAGTTTAAGTAACTTAGAAAACGAAACTTTGTTTCCGCTTAAGGACTCTACTCCACGACCCTACGATTACCTTTCAGTAATCTCCGCGCTGTGACAGTCGCTGTATGGAAACTACGCTAACAACAATGGCTTATACTTCACCCCTCCCGCGCCAAAATTGTTTTTTTCTGAACGCTTGGCCATCTGGAACTCTTACTCCTGTCATTTATTTGTGGCAAGGCCCTGTATATATAGTAAGTCTGGACGAAATCGATGATGACGAGAAGGCGCGGTCCCTTTGTCAGTGGGGAATCTGCTTTTCATACTATTTATGTGGTTATGCCAGTTATAGTCGCTCGGGATGGTTACTCCTAGGTACTTAACAGTAGTTTTCAGCAATTTGTAACTAATACTGTAACTGTACAGTAGTGGACGTATGCTTGATGTGTTACATTTATTTACGCTCAGGGTCAACTGCGAGGCTGCACTATTCATCAGCCCTGCAGGTCTACTTGCAGTTAGCTACAGTCTTGTGACGGAATTACCTTGCAGACAAGCTTCTGTTTCCGAAGTTATTTTCTAGATCATTTATATGTATTTTGAGCAGCAACGTACGTATCACTCTTCCTTGGGGTACGCCTGAAATTACTTATACATATATCGGTTCTGTGCCGTCGTGAGCGACGCGTTGAGTTCTGTCTGCAGGTGAACTTGAACCCAGTCGCAAATGTCAGATACTCGATAAGTTCGTAGTTTTCTTACTAAACGTCAGTGCAGCACGGTGTACATTTCCTGAAGTTAAGGAACACGGCAACCTGAGCGTCGATGTGGTTGTCATGGAGGAACACTGCGAGCTGATTGTAGCAAGCTCTGTTTGCGGAAGTAATGTGGATTTTTGAAGAGTGAATTTACGCCTTCCAAAATGTCATGGGAAGTGAGCTATGACTATGATTTACGTTTTTAATCATAGCAAATAACGCAACAGCCGTAACACCAAACGAAATAGTCTGGTTATAGACGGAAACGAGTATATTAGAAAAGTAAATGAATTTTCACCGCCAACATCCCAAAAATTCGAAGCAACCGAACTAATAAACACGCAACACGAAAGAAGAAAATTATAAAAATTTGCAACGCAAAACAGACAAAAACATTTGATGGTTAAAGATAAAAATATTAATCGTTTAATCAACTAACTTCATAGGCTACAAGAAGCTATGTTGTAACCATATGGCATTGTTGGTCCAACTCCCTGTTACGCTGTCAGCAATTCGTAAACAAACTAAAATATCCTGGACAGCATCCACTGAAGTGAAAAGGAACCAATAAGTTATCACAAATTCGCTGAAATACAAACATAGATCACAAAATCAAAAACAGCAATTCAGTAAGCTAAGTACCCACCGATGCTACATGGAAGTCAGTAACTAAACATAAGTACCAACTAATACACATACGGTATAGCTGTGACACGTAAATACAAAGCTTTGACAGTGGCAAATGTAGCCGAAATAGACTTTCCGCGATAAAGTTATTCAAACGAAGCGGCGGACTAGGATTCATGTACATTACATGCTTGTTTCCCATTTAATTATCTCGATGAAACTCTGCTTCCTTTCAACAAAAATAGAAGTAGATAAAATTGGACAGAGTAATATTGTAACGTAAGTTGCTTACAAACACATCTTTTGCTGGAACCGTTCCGCACGGAGCGTCGATACGTTGTTACCTCAGACAGGTAAAATGAGCGTCCTTTGATTGCCATTACAAGGCATGTGAAGCTTTCGCAGCAAAAGGGACAAAGCGCGCCATACTGTGCAGCCCGTTTAATCAAAGACCTGCGACGCACGTCAGCACGGCAGCTTTTTTACCTGCTTTTGTGGACGCATCCTCACACCATGTCTGCGTTGTCAAGTTCACAGCCACGTACAAAGAAATCAAAGTAGAAATGAGTTCACAAGCATTGCCAACGGGATGGGATTGTTACAGAACTGTACAGGGACACAAGGTTAAAATTTGTATATAATGAATATTCTGTACATGAACATCTCTGTAGACAGATGAATTGGAGTCACAGTCCGCTGCCCGTAGTTGTCTCAGCAGGTTTGATGGCTGCTGCAGCCCACAGTGCGTGACGATCACTGATAAGACAGCTGCAAGGCATGTGAATTTCTACTACACCGAAAGTAATTTTTACTCAAAAAGGTTAATGTAAATAATTTAACCTTTTGTTAAGGCGACTCCTTCCTGATTTAAGTTCACGGCGGCTTCCTTAAATCACTCCGAAGGACTACATGGATTGTTCCTTCGACAAAGATGCGATCTATTTCCTAAGGAGCTCTTTCCAAAATGAGGTTGTACGCCGTACCAGTACGTTGACAGGATAAATTCACTATTTTCTCTTTGTCGCATGGCTCGGAAATTTTACGTTACCGGATGTCCTGACGCACATTTATCCATCCGAACGTCTATCAACCTGACGTTACAGGTAACTAAACTCGTCATAGCCTAAGCGAAACACTACTGAAAACTACAAATTATGTAAACCCGAATAGTACCACGCTAGTAAGTGGAACTTTCTAAAAATGGATGATCTCTCTGTCACAGAGGAAGGTCAAAACTCTTCACGTAAAATCTTAAATTAAGCACCGTCCTAGTCGAAACGAACCGAGATCATGACATTTTACACCTGCTTTCGTTTGTCTTCCACGGGTAATGTGATTGTTTATAGTACAATAAATTTAATGGTTTTCAAGTTATGTTTTGATTCCATGTACAGCTATCGCTTGAAGCGCCTTACAAAGTACTCAAAGACTAGTTTTGTCGGAATCATCTAGCACTCTGCGGATGTGAAAGCAAAATAGGGAGGGATATTACTGTCTAGCGTCTTGTCGGTAACCAAGTCACAGCTGCCCCGCATTACAAGAGAAACCCTGGTAAACGCCAAAATACGGAGGCTGCAGGGTAAAGAAATTAAGCGGAATATCATGATTCCCAGTCACTGTTGCTGTTATTTTTCTGCTTTTATGGCCCCATCAGCAGCCTTGCCTTATGACTCGGGGTATTGTCTGTTCCTTCGGTGTTACATAGGCTGCTGTTGAGATACTTTTGCAATGCAGTCCTAGACACGAAGGCTTCCATTGGAATATCCCCATAATTTCTTCCCAATTACCGCTCGCATCACTGGTCAATTGAACAATTTTTTTTAATTTGTTTAACCACAAGACAAAATGACCTGTTGTAAGAGAACAAATTAAGTTTTTAAGTAATCAGGGAACGCCTGCTCTTTCCATATAGCCACAGGAATAATTATATAATGGTGTATTCACGTCAAGGCATCCTGCACAACATCAATACAACACTACATCATCCAGTTCGTTACAGTAAACCCATAAAACCTGATGGATTACACTTAACTACAATAGTGTCCAACTAGAAGGTACTTTGAAGATTCAAGGGGCCCATTTCCGTTTCAGAAATGGTTGCAAACTATATTTTAGGATTCACTGGCAGTTACCGTCGGTACATCTAAGTTGGTTCGATGCCAACCAGAATAAGCATACAGGTAAACTTCGTAAGCTATTACGTCGTGTCACCCACTTATAGGAACCAACTTCTTATGAAGCGCTACTTTCGGCGCCAAGAATCATGTCAGTAACATGGAGACTGTCAGCGATTAGTATTTCAGTACACTACTTTTACCGCACCTTCTAGATGGTCTATGTAGTCCAACTCCCTTATCATTGAAGCATGTTTTCCTCGGGTAACTCCAGTTATTTCGCTCTCCTTCTGAGAATTCAACTAATCCGAATCTCATTTCAGACATGAAACTTTCAAAATTACAAATATTCTAATTACCCCAAGCGATATTTCATTTTTATTAACAAAATGGCTCTGAGCACTATGGGACTCAACTGCTGAGGTCATTAGTCCCCTAGAACTTAGAACTAGTTAAACCTAACTAACCTAAGGACATCACAAACATCCATGCCCGAGGCATGATTCGAACCTGCGACCGTAGCGGTCTTGCGGTTCCAGACTGCAGCGCCTTTAACCGCACGGCCACTTCGGCCGGCATTTTTATTAACACATTCACATTTTAAGAAGCGTGATTTACCCATCTATCTGAAACTACATGACGCAGCAAGCAGATTAACCCATTCGAATTTGAAAACCTACGAGAGGAAAATTTAGTGAGAGTGTATAAGTAATCCGACCGAATGCCCAGAACTATATTTTCTTAAATACTGTCCAGTACGATACAGCACAACCAACAATCGCTAAGAATTTATGCGGGAAGGTGTTAATGTTGATCGCGTGTCGCTAAGAAACGCCATGCTTAGATGCTTCGTAAAATTCTTCACGCAAAGCATTTTGTTTTAGCTCCAAGCTACTGCGTCAGATACTGATCTTAACTCCCATAATACGAAACTAAAGATGGCGAAAGAAGTATTCAAGCAGCGACGGCAGTTAACTAATCCGTAAGAAGATACCCGATTACTGGGGCAATTTAATATTCTTGAGGTTTCTACAATATTCTTGAGGTTTCTACAATGTTTTTGAGGTTTCTACAATATTCTTGAGGTTTCTACAATATGCATAAATGCAAGCTACTTTCATGCAATGACAATATACTCGCTCCCTGCTTCGATCCTATCTTATCTGCCAGTGAACGTTATGCGTAGTTGCCCAGGTTAAAACTTTATCTCTCTGTCCACTTAATGGCATTGTGAACATTACCAATTTCTTGAAAAGGAAAAAAAAAACACCGTTAAAACTGATAGCTGTGTTCACTTTACATTGAATCTACAAGGTACCTGGCTAATAAAATCGTGGCCAGTCATTTTGCTCGAAATAGAAGGAAATCAGTTTCGATGGTGATGGTTTGAAATATTTCACAACTGAAAAGCTACCAATGAAATTAGAAACTTCGTTGCTTAGTTTTTTCCCCCCTTTACTGTTCACCCGATCTCGCGCTATCAGCAGGAACGTTTTTCTAACAGTTACTGCCCGACAGCTGACTACGCTAGGTGGAGAAATCCACCATAGAGCCTAGGATACACTTTTTACTTGTGTTCACCAGACGTACAGGAAGCATCTCTATGATCTTTCCGTCGGCAGCGACTTACAATAGGGGAAAAGATGAAATAAACATTTTATACTTCATGGTATTTACGAGTGATCCTATTCAAACACCTGGTCTCCTCTAGCGCAACTAACTGAAAAGGTGGCCGATGCTGAATCCTATTAAGACACGGGCAAAATTACTACCGCAAGTACAGTTTGGCGCAGTTAAACTTATATTTTCAGAGTATTTAAATATCTGAGATGACCGTAAATAGCAATTAAAAGAAATTTAACAACATGCTGCTACAAGCCTAGTTTCAGAATAGTCTTCGGAAATCTCATAGGTAGTCCCTCGTGTTTCCTGGCAATTTTCAAGCTAACGCAGCCTACTGTTTGTTTACTACTTGCCACCGCCGCCGGCCGCCCTTATCCGCCGTGACTACCAAGCGCCATGGGAAGATACATTACAAAGTGGTGAAAGATTTAGTTCATTTTTTATACGTTACTTAGTCTCCAGTTTTCCTTTACGATCGGACGAGATTTGTCATACAGTATTTATCCGAGTTGTGCACTACACACCACCCAAATACCAACCCGATAACCAAATGTTAATCTTACATCACCCGAAGCCACCATAACGATTTGACAGTCCTGACAAAAGATCGGGAACGACTTTTGGCTGCCTTTTTTAAGGACAGCAGCTGAAAATATCTGAAACGGAGTAGGTATTTTATTACCTGAAATGAATATGTATAGTATCAACGTAGCAGGTATCGTCTTGGTCCGTTTTGGGTAATTTGGACACTGCAATTTGTGGTCTGGAAGCAACCATTATAGTGAAGTGCGGGATGTAATACGAAACTTTAACTACGAAGATTTTCTGCTTGAGGTTTAACTAAGACCGAATGTAGAGATTTTCATCAAATCTTTACGAGCGTTTCTTCAGGAACAGATCTTTAGCTGGTGCCTGTCTCATTTAGGCGTCAACGTACTGAAAGGAAATCTTTGACCGCAGCTGTGGTTTTTTTAAGCCTTTGATTCCTTATACAGATGTAAGTTTTAACACAACCACTAACCAGTATATAAGCTGCCATATGGAACGGGACGGGACGGCAGGAGAGAGGGGGGGGGGGCCGAGTGTGTTGCGAAGATACGGAACAAAAAGAATGCTAATTATATCTAGATCTAGTGACTATGTTTAAAGTCTGATTATTTTAAGGGCACTTTATTTTTATTCAGACATTCACTAACGTTTGTGCTGGGTAATGTCTATCTGGTTTTACCACTGTATCAACAGCAAGGAATTCTCCCTGCTGCTGACAATTTTACGAGTCATTAAGCTGCTCCTGAAGCTGCAGTTTTTATTAGCGGTATTGAAATGCATGAACGAAGTAAGTGTGCACTATCTACATCCCGACGTAACTATTCATTATTTCATAATTAGACGTACCTTCATAAAATAATCTACGGCATGACGATCTTGCAAAATCAAAGGCGGAATACGTATTTGTCTGAGGCGAATGTAAGTCGATGTTTACTCCATTTGTATGAGGCGAATGTACGCCATTTGTATGAGGCAAATGTAATTCCATTTTTAGTAATGAGCTCTTACTAAAAAACAGAAAAATAAGCACTGAAAAATACGTTAATTTCTTAAACACAAGTGATGAGGAAGAGCCAGCTTCCACACAAGAAACGTAAAGAGTGACTGCGCGAGCCCCATTAGGTTGCGACCGCTTTCCTCCTTCCTTGTCCAGAGACTGTTTTCCTGTCAAAGAGCTTCGATGGCAGCATACAAGGCGTACTTGTTGCTTGGCACATTTAGTTTCCAGGAACCTCTTAATATGTGCTTATCCCATGTTGGTAAGTAAATCGTTTTATCAGAAGACTCATCGTTTAATGCAATGTGCTGAAAAATATACACACATCCTAAATCATTATACGATACGAGTCGATTCTAATCTGACCGGGTATCTTTGGCTTCACATTGAACTATACTGTCACACGCAGGGCTGGAAAAGGATTACCAGTCCATCAACAGAAATTCACTAAAAACGTAATTCTTCAACTGATATGTGTCTTTACCTCTTTGGAGTTGTTTATGAATATAGTAGAACGGGAAGCTGCTCTTTCTGGCTTTCCGTTCAGCTGAGTAACAGTATTACCCATTATTTCGACAGCAATAATTAACACCATATGAAGTACTACTAACAGCGTAACATTCGCCTTCTGAGAAAAAAAAAAAAAAAAAATTGCCTCGATCCGGACTGAATAAACGTCTTAAAAGTCTCCTGAAGCGGTTAAGGCACATCATGCGGTATTTCCGTTATCTCAGACAAATGGAGTTTCGATTAAGCATGATTTATGATTTGCAGTATGGTGTGGCTCTTACAGTAAACCTGCAGAATGAGAGCTTACAGAATATCGTACCAGCGCTGTGATTGGATTGAAGACTTCCTAGCAGATAGAACTGAGTACGTTGTCGTTGCTCTGACTTTATTAGCGCGTATTTTTTTCTCCACCTTGTACACTGGCATAGAACTTATATATCGGTAAATGTAAATAAGCAATGATAGCACACAAAGTTGCACTAGAACGCTGAAAACGAAGACTATTGTCAAAGAGGCAACCGTGTCTCTTGATAGGTACCTCGGATCATCGCTATAGGTTACAAACTTTTAAAAGTAGTAAGTGGTATCCTTTGCTTCTTTTTTTGCCTCAGTTTGTGTTCCACCTCACTAGGAAAGTACACAGCTCGCAGCTAGGTGAGCTGTAGGACGCCGGTTTAGCAGTCACTGATGCGGTTAATGTTTAAGCGTTATCGATTGCTGCTGACTCACACAACATCCCGACGATACCTACGTGGGGCTCTTCTTTATTACGCAAACTGTCTCCTTTAAAAGCAGTTCGACCCATTCATGTTCTGTGTTTTCTTTCCTAATCACAGGAAGTAGTTAATGAAGTATTTCAGGCAGCAGACTGCTAGAAATGCCGACAACGCACCGTATTCGGTTCTTAGAAACGAGACGTGATCAATATTTCGTTATATTCTGCTCGTGTGAAAAGTGATGAAGGTCAGCCTGTGTTTCTAGGGTCTTAAGTAATGTATGACTTCAGTTCGGATGAAATCAGTTTCAGTTTTAGAATCTTGCCTCTTATGAAGCAGCACAGGCGTCTGCCGAAAAATGGATTACGCACTGCACAGTATCTCGCCGATAATTTCCTAGTTCCAGTAGTGACTCATAGGTCAATAACATTAGTGAACTAATGCATGTACACAAACATACAGGCCTTGAAATGTGTAATGCTATTCAGCATCATGTAAATGCTAAGAAGAAGAAAAATAAGGGTGGTGGTTCTGGAATTAGAGGTAATGGTTCCGATTCCAAGAATGTAAATGCCTTTTTTTCCCCGTATTACTGTTAGTGTATTTCTGCATTGCCCTACTACTGTACAGTAGCGAGCGATTAAGAGGTCAGAGGTTGAACACTTGCCTATTTTCGTAACGCAAGTATGGAAGTCAGGTCACTAGTCAACGGTGTACAAATTCAGAAATTATTTCCCATTAGCGTCTTGGTGGAGGTCACTAAAGGTATCGTCCTCCAGTATCTGTTTAAGTGTCAAGTATAGAGTGGCCGAATTAAAACTGTCTCCTGCCACAGAAACTGTTTTCGACATTTCTTGACAACGTAATCTAAACAGCAAAGATTTTATTAGAAAACTATTCGAGATGATTCTGAACACCAGACTACAACCGGAAACGAAAGAAATACTGCAGTAAAACCCGCCATCATCAAAACGTCTGTTAACTGGGCAAGAGCGAGTTAAAATGTTGTCCTATCTGAATACATGATACGCTCTGTAATTTTAGATATTCTCTCTTGTGTATGAGTGAAGGCTTCCCTTTCAGCCTGTGGTTAGTAAACGAGGTGGATGCAGATTGAAATTCAAATGGCTCTGAGCACTATGGGACTCAACATCTGAGGTCATCAGTCACCTAGAACGTAGAACTACTTAAACCTAACCAACCTAAGGACATCACACACATCCATGCCCGAGGCAGGATTCGAACCTGCTACCGTAGCGGTCGCGCGGTTCCAGACTGAAGCACCTAGAACCGCTTGGCCACACCGGCCGGCTGGATGCAGATATTTGCAGTATGTTTTTAATTTATTCATATGGGTCCTGATTCAGCCTGAACGGATAGGTGAACTAATATTCAATGAGCTATTACACACTAGAAAATCCTCATAGGCACCTTGAACAGCAGCTGCATAATGGTAATGTTAGTGTTTCAAGCCACATTTATTTTGGCTACCCTGTATATACTTTTCGTGAAGATGGCTACGAAGTCCACCACAGTGGAGTTGTGTTGACACAGGCTTAACTTCCTAGTCCAGCGGATGTCACCCCAAAGACAGCGCAACAGGCCCTCTGTCCGTACGACACTACCGTGTGGCTGAGGACTTGCCCCGGGGCATTGGTACACGACCTGGTGATCTAGAAATTAAACGCCACCGCGTTCCTTCCCTTGTCGTTAAAATACTAATAATGAAAAATTATTTCGTCGCTGTTATTCAAATCGGTTACCTCTGAAACAAGCGCCCTTCGCTACTGGATATTAGTATCCGACGGAGGCGTCGCACTACACCGGTTCTGTAAAACTCAGTTCCTGGATGTGTAGGAGTATCACTTCAAAACAAATGCACAGTATTTTTTCAAAAACCCAACTTTTGCTCTACATCTTTGCTACTCACGGAGATCACAGAAACTTGCCTTCCGCTTGTATTCAGATTTAATTCAACCTGTCCCCACAAGTCGCGTTGTCGTACCACCATGTCGAGATGGCAGCCGCACTTATGTTCGTCTGAAGCAACGTTCTGTTATGGAATTCTTGAGATATGAGAACGAAATAGAGACAAACATCTACGAGAGATTGAGGTAGGTGTATGGGAATGAAACTGTTGATTGCAGTACAGTTAGTCGTTGGGCAAGCAGATTATCTAGCGAAAGTGGTCACGCTAATACTCGGAACCTCTCGCGTAACGGAAGACTGAGCGCCAAACAGCCTCCTGACAATGTGGAGTGATTCAAATTCTGATTATGGCTGACAAATGCACAACAGTGAACGAACTGTCAATCCGTATAGGAGTAGGAGAAGCGAATGTGTGCAGGATATTGAGACAGTTGAGGCTGAAACGGTTTGCGCCAGGTGGATTCAGAGTATCATGACAGATTCCCACAAAGAAAGAAGGAGGGCAGGATGCAGAGAACTTTTGGAACAGTGAGAGAAATCTTTAGATAACTTCCTTGCAAGAACTGCGGCGGCAGGAGACGAAACATGGTTGCATAACTTTGAATCGGCGACGAAAAGGCAGTAGATGGAATGACGTCATGCAAACTCGCTGAAGATGAGGAAATTCAACTCAAACGAATATTGAAAACAAAAAAAAAAATTTTTTTTGCTGTTGCATGGTGACGCCCATAAAGATCACAAAGCTTGGGTGGACAACACTGAAATGCCCACCCTACAACCCCGATCTGACACCGTGTGATTACCACGTCATCGGTAAACTGAAGGAATCACTTTGCTGAACGAGATTTGAAGATGATGACTCCCTTGCGAAGACTGCTAAACACTGACTCAAACATGTTGGTCCTGACTTCTGTCATGCAGATATGCAGACCTTATTTCTGCGGAGACGTAACGCATTTGAAATTGTCAGAGATTATGTAGAAAATGACATATTTTCCCTCAAGAATGTATTAATACACTGTAAAACCTTGAAAGGTGTGGTAAATAAATGAGATGTTAAAAAAAACATTGTGCATGCTTTTGAAGTATATCTCGTACCACTAAAGCTTTAAATTCTGTTTCAGAGAAGTACATATTGTTATTTCACTGTACCATCTCCTAGTGTGCCACTCCAAGCACTTCCTTCTTTTGTATTCAAACTCCCATGTATGAAAAAGCTTCAGGTTTCTGGTTATTTTACAAGTGAGTTAATGTGTTAAATATTTGATGTCATGCATGTAAGCGAGGAAATGGCATATAAAAGATTTGAAATTATGTTTAAAAGTTTGTTGGAAGTCGCTAAGTGCTCTCATTATGAAACATTAGATGAATATAGTCTGGATAATTCGCGCTCCGTTATAAGCAAAAGCTCGCTTTCACGTGCCTCAATGTTCATACGTCATATCTCCTGAACTATGTTCCGTATACAATGATATGATTTTGCAGATACATTCAGTGATATATGTGGAAACTGACTGCAAAATGTGTTACGAATAGAGCTAGTAGTAAAGAAGTAATACATTAAAATGTCTTGTCTGATGCTAAAGTTGTACTACATGAAGAACAAAAATGTAATCAGCGATAAACTTTTTCATTTTTATAATTTTGTGGCGATGTTCTAAAAGGTTGAAATTATGTGTAAAATTCGTTGGAAGTCACTAAGTTCTCTCATTATCAAATACTAGATGAATATATACTGGATAGTATACACGCTGTGAGTTAAACTGCCTCAAGACATTACACAGTTTCTAACTGTAATACTTGTCTTGCTGTTTTAAACCTTTAACGTAAGACTATATCTCTTAACGAGTAGATTATGATAGCATTTTAAATTTGTAAATTTGGTGAATAATTACATTAAACCGAGGGGTTAGCGCAGTGGTTAGCACACTGGACTCATATTCGGTAGGGCGACGGTTCAAACCCGCGTCCGGCCATCCTGATTTAGGTTTTCCGTGATTTTATTGTATCGTTTACGGCAAATTCCAGCACGATTCCTTGGAAAGGGCACGGCCACTTTCCCTCTCCATCCTTCCCTAATCGGAGCTTGTAGCTCCGTCTCTAATGACGTAGTTATCGACGTTAAACACTTGTCTCCTCCTCCTTCAATTACAGGAAATACTGAAAATGTAATTTTTGTTGCCCCTGGAAGCCGTTGGACAGGAAGCCTGCAAATGAGAGTGTGCACCATGATCCATGAACAGTATTAGTCGTTTAGTAATGGACTTTGCTGAACATTTTGCAGAAATAAGTAGTAATTTTTTACGCAAACGTAAATACGCTACTTAGCAAGAGATGTAAAGTTATACTACAGAGAAGTTGTCATTAAGTACACTTGTTACTAAGCAGCTGATGACGACCAGATTTACAGAAATAAATAAAACAGTAAAATAAGTTACCATTTTTAATGGATCAAATCAGATTAAAAGAAGTTACTACATAAGTGAAAAAATGTCGTCCAATGCAAATTTTTTTTAATGAAACCAACTGAAATATTAACGTTGAAAACAATACTGACAGCTAATAATATCCATATGTTTATATGATAGTACTCCAGCAAATGATGAGTGACTTGTTAGTTTACAGAAGATACAAGGCAAATAATTTTTTGGCAGTTGCTTCTGTCGCTCGTTAGTTGAAAGTCATTTTGTTAGCGACCCGTCCGACATCTTTCTCTGACATCAAACAGGAAGCCAAGCATTCATTTCCTTCGAGAATTGTAATTAATCAGTGATACATATATTTATAAAGAGGCATATAATTTAGATTTCTTATACGTAGCTTTGCTGAACCACGTCTGATCTACATTAACCATCACATTGTTTTTTTTTTCATCAGTAACAGTTTTTAACAAAGTACATTAATAATTTGAGTAATATGAAGAACATATACTTTTGACAAAACAGTACCACGAATAAGTACGTTACTTCCAAAACATGCACATACATGCATTCGATTCCATTACTGCTCATTTTAACACCAACAACACATGAAAATCTCTCCAAGTCTGGTGCGATACAATGGAATATGCAACTGTTATACATGGTGGTTATAATAAAACTTTCGCTACTTGAGCCAGCATAGACGGAGAATGCTAGACGCAAACTTAATCATCAAGCAGTTAACGGATTGTGTGAGAACAGCTGAACAGTTCACGGTCCACCGTTCGAAAAATGCTGCGAACAATTATGAAATTATATCAGTACGAAGTTGACATTACTCACCAACTTTTGATTCGTGATGTTTCTAACCAGAAAAGTAAACATAGTACGCAATTTTTAAATGTTACCCTCTCATTTGGAAATTAAAAAGTGTTTCTTTCAATGGCTAATTCGTTATTCCTCTTCTGCGCGTACTTATAAATGTTTCCACAAAGTTTCACTGTCCTACGATCACACGTTTTCATGGTGGTTGTGGTGGGGGCGGGGGGCTCTGAAGTAGCGAAAGTTTGATTGTAACCACCCTGTATGAAAAATCATCAGTATAACACAAATTAAATATTAATTTCAAAATACAAATTACTCTATTATAGATACCATTGACTTTAAAGAAAGCAATGAAAAACGACGCCACAGTTGCAACCGCTTATTAAATTCTCATGCCTGTGCGTTTGACGACACGGAACTTAGCAAAATATGAAACAATGATATAATCGAAATTCCACAAAAAAAGTACGCACGATTTTCAAATGACTTGAAAACGTATCCACTCGGTTTACTGACGCTGATTATAACACTGACTTTCAAATCCTTGGCATTTATTCAGAATAAGAATTATGCAGTTACAGTTTCTTCATTGGAAATATAGTAACGGGGTAAAAGCATTCAGTAGGGTTACAATTTTTTAAAGCCGACATATTGAGGGAAGATTATCGCTAGGCAGCTACAGTTGAAACCTATGTAAACTCCGATAAGTACTGCAGCGAACAAGATAAGCCGAAAATATCACGTCTTCGAAACGCATTTGGCTAACATTTAATTTTAAGTGATATAATGCCTACAATTTTTAGTTCATCTGTATTCCATCATGTCTAGTCTCAACGTTCCATAAAGTGGTTTTCGTACATCAGATAAGAATATGAGTTTTAAAATCTTTTCACGAAACTAGACGGTTGGTAAATGCGTCTAATTGATATTTACGTTATCATAATTTTAATCCTCAGATTTTACATGCCGTATGTGCTCCTTTTCATATCAGATTTTAAAACGTAACTTTTTCCTAATAGCTTTTAGAGAACTTGTCATTTACCCTTTTTTCTCTAAACATAAGCAGTTTGGGCTGCAACGTCGTTTCCATACAACTCATTTGCACACATTCCACAGATTCATCGTAATTCTGAACAGTTTACAACAAAACTGTGGATATTGCACAAATGTCATTGATGTTTCCTTTCTACACACATGCATTTCCACCATGTACCAACCGCTGAATGTTTTAATGTTCCCTAAAACATAACTTTATGCTCATGCAGTAATCACAGAAAAGCAGCTGATATCGTCTAGCAGACACTGTTCTGAAATTTTCTGGTATCTATAAAAGAAACTCGATACATAGACCAGGTTATAAATGTTGATCATGAGGTTGTTTTCCGATGTGTAAGGTATTCGAATTCCATAAGCAAACTGATCTTGAAAAGTTTTTTCCATTCTGAACCGTTAATGTTGTTTGTACATGGGTGGAAAAAGACACAAAAAACGGCAAAAGTTTTGATACTGGACACACAGAAAACACAAATATGCAAACGTCACATGGGCATAAGCTGGGTAACACATAAGCTCATGCCGCATGACAACACCAATGAAAACAATCATCATACAGAACTGCATCCCACAGCAAGAGATCTGGAATCTGGAACACATATTACTAAATGCGGATGCTAATCATTGTCTTCTTCCGCTTCATTACACAGATACACATACACATACGTGCACAGACGAAAACATGTAAGGAAAACATCAAGGAAATCGGCGAGTTGATCTGTAAATCGCCATAACACGAACACACATAAAGCACCAACGAAGTCGTGTCATCCTTGCGTGTTGACTTACCTTAGGCATTCACAGTCTCGGTGAACGATCTTCTACCTCGTCAATGGTGGTGACTTTCGACTATTAGCTACATATTACCAACACGTACGTACAACACACATAAAATAACACTGACACACCGAAGGACAGCTAGGTTGCAGTTAATTTCTATGTCATATCAAAGATATGAAGGCGTAGACATACCAACATTTGCTATGCCTTCTACAGTCGGCTGATAATTCATCATACACATATCGTAGTTGTAGTGGACTAGGTGTGGATCCATGTGATATATTCTACGATGGTCGGTGACGGGATACATCTACTTTCGTATAAAATGGCCTTGTTGTAACCTTGTAGCAGTGCAGTCACCTGTTTCAGAATTGCCTTGTAACTGTATGCTGTATAAAAAAGTTATTAAAGAACAGACAAAATACAAATCTGTGTGAGACTGGTTCTCACTTCATACAACCAAGACTCCGAAACTCTTCTCAGGTACATAGCATCTGATGCTGATGGTGAAATTAGACATCTTTTTGCATATTTACGAAATTGAATTTGTATGTTGAGAAACGAAATAAAAAAGTTTGAAGCCGCGTACGATAGTCTTCAGAGGGTATTTTGATAACTAATAGTACAGTAATTTTTTTACGTAATTCAACTATTTTACGCAGAGATTTACTACACTCGCTGCAGAATAGTCCGACGGCACTGAAATGTGACTAGCTCAAGTTGGGGTATTGGTTGTTCTCCGAAAACCAGTCTCGCCAAATGGCTCTTTTACTACACCTTTGTTCGCCGTATACCGGTGCACCAGGAAAAATTTACAAACAGACTGAAAAGAAACAAATTTTCCGCAACAGCTTGGTGTTGGGTTTAACAACATAATTGTAAATATAAGCCCGGATGTAGCACATAGTTTAAATAAGTCTCGTATATGTTTCTGTGATTAAAGCTCTGCCCAGTATGGAAAATAGTGTGGGTCTTCTTAAGTTTTGGTTCTTCGTAAGTTATTACACTTTATCAGCGAGAAGAAATGGGCAATGTACTGGTGCCACAACTGGTGTTGCGATCCTTTAGTTTCTTAAATTCTACGTATTCAGGGGCGTTTTTACAGACATGATTTTTAATAATTCTTTACTAGGCAGTTATAACAAATTTTTGAATACAAGTCTTTTGTAAGAGTGTCAAAACCGACTTCTTACCCATCCTGGAGTTTTGTTTATAGTCGGGAACAACATGGCTCATACAAAATCGTTTACTTCTCTTTCTTCTGATGTCGAATTTCAGCAAGAAGCATACAGTAGCTTCGTTTTTATTATTATGAATATGCTTGAAACACTTAATAATATTTAAAACATGTTGGCCTAATAAATTCTTGGGTATTTTGCCTTTTGATTTGGACGTGTCTGTAAAACTCATATTGTGTAGTCCGCACACATCATATCCGTTATTTTGCTTGTTGTTTGGAATTTTTCAAACGACTAAATGATTTTCTGCTCGGGTCAGTGTAGGGAGCCACTGCTAGTTAAATGTTAAATCATAGCTCACATATTCTTCGAAACTGGTTAGTTAACCACACCCGCAGTGGTGAGTAAGGATCTGCAGCTCACAACATGTGAGGTGAGATTTCAGTACGAACGACCAAGAATTATGTGCTGTCCTGTGTCGTGCAGTCGACGTTGTAGTTACAAAAGTACTGAAGCATCAGTGACTTTTCCTGGAGCTAATCAATGTATGAAGACGCAGATCATCATGAGAAAGGTTACCCTTTTACATAAGCAGTTGGCTACCAATAGCAAAAAAAGAGCGTGTACAAGAAAGTGTGACAGATACTGAAACTGAGTAAATAAAAATTCCAACATCCGTAAGTAAGAGCTTTCAAATGAATAAAAATATGAATAAATTCCCAGCATTGTAATATCAGTATAATGGAACTACGCGTGTAGCATTTTTTAAATTATAAGAGTATTGAAACATCAAAATGAGGTGATTTCCCAGTGGTATGACACACAGTAGGAATAAACAAGTGATGCAAGTTGGAAACGCTTCACCGGAGCAACACTAACCTCTCGCATTTGCTGCGATGATTAAGAGGTGGTCGCAACCAGCTTCTTAGTGCCATGTTTTCAGTTTCCTTGAAAGGCGCAAATTAGTGTTGCTGGACAATATCAGCTTATCACAGAATATATTTTGAAACGGAACAAGGTCCATCTTTGGTCACACAAGGAGACATTATGCGTTACTGATAGCCCACTTGTTATCAAAATTGAGAAAGAATAGCTTTCTCGATGTACAAGGTCTCTCTCGAATAAGACTGTAGTGAAAACATAGAAGAAACATAGAAGATCGGTCCTTTGGAGTCAATTACGATTCATTTACATAGCTCACAAATTTCCAGGAACCAGCACGAGAGATCCTTACGGTCAGTGGGCAAAGACACTTGTTATTTCGTCATCAACATGACAGCTCATGCTGACAGTGGAGAGTATTGCCACAAACGGCGAATTGGAGACAACGTTGGGATGTGGGTCAAGGCTTCGTTTCAACACTCGTCAAGCTCAGCGATTGAGTTTGCAATGATTGCAACGTTCCCTTACACATGGAAACTGTTTGAGATGGATTTGCTATAGCATGTGATAGTGGGCTATGTCGCTATCGTTCATGACTGTCATTTGGGGTGTACCATTCCAAATAAATAAGTGGTGTCGAGCAATTTAAAAATGGAAATAACCTCATAAAAGTCACAACGAAGTTAGCCATGTTTGCAAGAGTACAACAGCTGTCTCCTTCGGGAATTCCCATTCTCAGACGATAAAGGAATTAATGGGTAGAACTGATATAGAGGTGTCCCTCATCCGGTAGGTTGTTAGAGGAGTCGCTCCTACTCAAGAGAGAAATAAGTCATATGCAGAGGGAACCGTCCTGGCATTCATCTGAAGAAACGTGGGGAACACGAGGAACCTAGAAACGAAGCATAGTCTTGCTCTCTGAGCATTATGCACTAACACAATCCTTGGCAGTTTCGCAAGCAACTCATTTCAGTAGTAAATCTCCCGTACATTTAGGTGTTCTATGGAGGGCAACCGCTGAACGTAGGTATGTACTTTTGAAAAGAGGAGATAAATGATAATGTGTGTTTTGGCGTGATGTAATCTATATGTACCGGAGGTTCAGGAAGACTGTAATTACTGGTAACCACTTACTGTCTTTTTCTGTGGCAACCATTTAATTTATTCTAGTATACCTTCTTGCGTCCCATTAGAAATTGCGAATGCGTCCCATTAGAAATTGCGAATCTGTTAGAAAAAGCGAAGAAACTGGGGTGTTCCTGATGACATCCCTTCCATATAAATAAATGCTACGCTTGAAAAAGTAATTCAAGCTCTGCTCTGACTTACTGAGTCGTACGGCCAGATGCTCTGGATCTGAAAAAAGCTATTAAAATCAATATTAGCTGCCTTGAGATACAATACACTTCGTCACAAGAAGAAATAAAGTGTTTGTGATCGAAGTACTCTGAGCGTTGCGAATTATCAAGCCACGGTAGGGACACGATGACACATTACCAAGCAATGTTGCTTTCATTACTGGCTGCTCGTTATAGAACTTCACTCTTACAAGGGAAAAAATACAGAAGACATCAAAATGTGCTTGCACTGCATCTGATGAGCTCATACGAAGAGGAGGATTGGTAACTGTATGAAAACTTATTAGTTGAACAGCTGCGTGGTATTTCACCGATACAGGGCACATAAGCTTGTCAATTAAAGGGTGCAAAACAACGGGGAGACAAAGAGAGTAGATGAAGATATCCATGGTGCTTAGTCTGCAGTTCTGAAGTTCCATTTTAGTGCGTCTTATTAGTCACAGAGTGGGAAGAGAAGGACAACTAAAAACCCAGAGACACCAAATTTAACAGCCTTCCTAATCATTTTCAAACACCCAAGAATTTTTGGTTAGTCGGAAGTCCTGTCCCCACGATCGGAATGATCATGAAGTCTCAAACAGAGGACCTTATCCGAAACGACTATCGTAACCGGATAATAAGTAACCAACGAAATATAGGTGCCAGGTTGTCATTAAGCAAGGGTAGCTTTTTACTTCATGGAGTATATAACTTAAAACTCTGGTGTATAAGTTCTGTTCTGGCCTTTTACCGTCTCTGCGTTATGGTCTACTCTCATCTGATACCACATTTCTTGACTCTTGGCGTATTTGGCGTCTGAAGATAGGAATCTCCCTTTCCTTCCAATAAATAGGAAAGTTGTCCCCCGCCAAGCGACGTGATGAGCTGTACTGGTGCACCGCGTGCCCGGTCACTGGCCGGCTCATTATTCGTAGTGGCGCGTGCAATTTTTTTGATGAGTGTCCGCCGCAGACTTAGCAGCTGGGGCCGCCCCAACAACAGCTGTACGCTCCCTCCGCCGCCCCCCCCCCCCCCCCCAAAAGCGGCGAGCATTGTCAACAGCACGTGCACTACCCTTCCCCCCTTGCTACGTTGCCACTTGTAATCACCGGCCTGGTCTTGCCGCCTGCCTCTGGACACGTACTTGTTAGGCCTAGCAGCTGGCCGGCCACTCCTATTCGCCCTCTGGGAAAAGCTTCTTGCACAATTCTCGAAGGCTTTTTCTTCCGTCGATTATTTCGGTCCGATGGCCAGCCATCTGTGAGTTAGTCTACTGCTTTTCGAAAGCGTAGTTTGAAAGTAACCTCATACAGATCTGCGTCTCTGTAAAATATTTCAAAGTTCCCAGAATGTGCCCTTTTTCAACTTTGAAATAACATCCTACTAGAAGATGTGTGAGATGCAAAATAATGTTCTCCCTCAATCCTCTTAATTATTCGCATATCAAGTGTTCACAGAAACAGCGCCATTGCTGCTCATGTAATGTCACAGACTTGGGGTCGTCTGTAAGGATGAAGTGACTGTCAAATTACTGTAGTATTCCAATACTGTATGGCTTTTTTTTATCGGGAGTAACAGAGAGACATTCTTCTCAATTCTTCTTTGATCCCACCACGATCGCCAGCAAAACTCATAATTCACAAGCAGACCATTACCTGTGCTTTAATCCATCGTCATTCGCATGAGCGATTTTTGAGTGACCTAAGGCCTAATTAGTAGTTTATCTTCTAGGAAAAATTCCTCAAAAATAAAGTGAGTAAAGCACAATCTCCGCGGTGCACAGACCAACTTTACTTTCTCTTGCACCGTACGTGAGATCGTGCTTTTGTGTTTCACTTCACTTAGATTTGGGAAAGGGTTACGGCCAAACGGTTGGGCGATTTTAGTTCATTTTTAGTCGTGTCCGCCAATGCCAATAAACATGCGACGACAATGGCTCGACTAAAACTATACAGTGTAATTATTAAACTTCGAATGACGTTTAATATCCCGCTTTTACGACAGTTAACGTTTGATTGGTGATGTACCGGCTGAGCATAGTAACTACTGTTTCGGAATAATCTTACAAATTTATCAGTAAGTAAAGACAAACAAATTTTCTGGCTGACAGCCTAGGGAAAATTAAATAGTTTTTTACTGACTTTGAATAATTATCGAGTGTCTTAAGGACCGCCAGAGTACATTACACCATAATGAAGACAGAGAATTACTTTAACTCCAAATACTCATTGTATAATCGTCCTTGCATTGAAACTAACATTTGGGTCACATTTTTTCATGTATCCCTGTTTATGTGTCAATGGCAAAATGATTCTTACTGTTTGACGTTTGACGTACGTTACCCATCTGTAGCTCTGTTGAGTCATAAATGGACTCAACCACGGCTGAACGTATTCAGTAATACCGTGTTCTCTTTTGGTATCAGTGATTAACTGACAGGGATATTGCACACATACAGTAAAATAGGAAGACAATTAAAATTACAGCATTGTACTATCGGCCAATTATATAACTTACTTATCCATCAATTTCCAGTTTCGGCTTTTGGCTGATTTGTAAGCTGCATTCGGAAAATGACTGAAAACCACTAGTCATCAATTGTAATCAGTTATGTTACTAAAAAAGTGTTTACTCATAATGTTATGCTCGCTTAACCACGGGATGAATTTAATCAAGAATTACATCAGGATTGTTTACTTCACTGAAGAATCCGTGGCTAAGAAATACTTTCTCAGTTTCTATAAACTTCTTTCTTCCTTTAGTGTACGGCTTGTTAGCCGTTCGGTGGCTATTTTAGAAATCTAGCTTGAAGCAACTGCTGATAATTCGAAAATTAAGTCCAGCCACTTGAAATAAACATTTATATGGTTGAAATTCATTGGATTAGACGTAATATGTAACATGCAAAGTGATTATTTACTGTACCTCTGTTTCTACCAACAATAATTTTCACACTGAAACCACTCAGTTTGTAGGAGTCTTGATTTTTATCATAAATATAGTATTTTTCATTAACATCTCTTTGGCTCTAATAAGGAGATTAAGTGAACCTCCTTACATTTATGCCGACGAACGCTATGGTATTTTGTGTGTACATGAGGAGCATAAAGCAGTTTAGATTTCTTACTAAACTGTTCTGTGACGGAAAAATCCTTCAGCATACTGCAGCTCATGAATAAAGTGAAATAAATGTTTGTTACTCAAAATTTTGAAACATGGACGTAAATGCAGCCGATGGGCTTTATTTTCAACTAGTCTGGTGACTACGAAATGTGTTACACGACGTTAAACTTACATAATTATGATTTCCTCTCGGTGCCAATGTAACTCTCAAATAACATCATGATCTCGCCCCACGTCAAATTCACACTAATTTCCCTCCTATGATTATCAAATCAGGACTGTAGTAATTTCCCTTTAATTTTGTACATAGTATATTTTATACCTGTTACATTTAATATCAACAATATAGAGCAGAACACAGCTGTAGAAAACAACAGAAATCAGGCCTCAAGTTCGGTATGTGTTTACCAATTACAATTAGTACTTTGGTATAGACTTAGTAATTTAGTAAACTATTTTGTTTTTAGCTACTGTTACCATCAGAGTTATAAGATATACGTAGTCTGACTACTAGCAAAATATTTACTGTGCGAAAAATTCGTTTTGATGATGTTCTTTTCAGTTAGAAATGAAATCGTAGTATCATTTAAGCGAACATCTCTCTCCAGCTCTAACATTCAGCTGGTCAAATTTCGCTTTCAGTATAAATTGGGAGGTGGTTGTTACAAACGTTGGGTCGATCGGGTATGTAATAAACTAACAGCATATTCTAATGATGGGCACATAGCTAGATATTGCGTAAAACACTGTAAATTGCTGGAAATTCGAAGATAAGATTAAAACTAAATAATGTTAATGGATACAAAGTTTCATGTTATCTGTGTAGAACCACAACTTTTAGTATAAATTGTAACAATAGGGTTGGCAGAATGCAACATTTAATATGCTTACACGCATGAACAAGAAAATGTAGTACTTGTATTTATAGGGTGCTTTTATAGACATATTATTAATCTTTTCACTAGCAACCCACATAATTTACATAAATGATGGTGAGGGTATCCGCGTCTACATTTAGTTTGCTACTGTAGTTTATCTGACCGCCATGTTGAAAGGGAAACGAAAGCAATCGATATTATACGAAACCGCCGGTTACGAATGTCACTCGCCAGGGAAATCTACTCATGGTAATTTAAATTAAATAACAAGAAATCATTCGTAAATAAACTCAGTAAACAGATACCTTCTTCCTATAAACGCCTTCTGCAGCACCTTTCATGTCACTCGAAGTAGACACCACATAACAAAATTTTGCTGTGCATGAAAATAAAAACAGGAAAAGGAAAAAAAAATCAGAGATAAAACGCAGA
The DNA here is from genome assembly GCF_023864275.1 of Schistocerca cancellata. Taxonomy (NCBI): domain Eukaryota; kingdom Metazoa; phylum Arthropoda; class Insecta; order Orthoptera; family Acrididae; genus Schistocerca; species Schistocerca cancellata. The sequence continues at coordinate 329,659,129 of NC_064629.1, forward strand.
TTTACAAAACAAATCTGTATAAGAGATTCGTCGCTCTTTGTAATCCAGTCGACGTTGGTTCACCGATAACATAGTGATAAAGTAAAAGAACCAATAACAACAAAATATTTGAAAGTCACAAATAATAAAAGTAGTAATATTACTATTATATGCTGTACTGACAATTATTGTGTCAGTAAAGGCATCTGGAATCCAACGAAGGAACTGTTAGGCCACGTCCTTTATAAAGCTGGAAAGTAAATAAATACAGAAAATACTGTTTATAGTAAATATCTGGTTATATTAAAATTCGTCTGCTATTTTAGCTATTAGCAGCTCCAAAATTTCGTTATCATTTTAAAGAAAAGAAAATAATGCTTTAAATAAAAGAAAATTTACGGAATATTGTACTAAAACTAAACGTGCAGCTTTTCATAATCTACCGCTTTCGTAATAAGAGCTGTAATGAACGTGCAACAATTTTAGAAGGCAGTTTCGAAAAATAAAATTCTCGGAAACAAAACTTAGTAAAACACCTACCAATCTGAAGAAAACTAGGTGACGTTGGACCAGTTAGAAAATGCAGAATCTAACCAGACCGAGAAACAGATCAAAACGGAGGGAAAACAGCAACCAAATCTGCGACGAATCCCTACAAACGGAACACAAGTTGCAGTCAGACAGTGCGGGAACTAAATGACAGCGTTCAACGAGATGTAAGGGGGAAAATTGAACCGCAGCGCAAGATGCGCTAGTAGTAACCTTGCCCCATGGCCCATCCAGCAAATAGTCAAAACGGTATGTAAACAGCTAGCAAACGGATCTCATAGGCACACAATGGGCGTTCAATTGCAATGCTACAGTTACGTGTTCATTTAAGCAGAAAAACCACAGAAACAAACGCTAAGAGCTGAGGACTCTTTCTCGACGCGTAAGCATCCCGTGCTCTGTTGTGCAGTGCGCATATGCAGAGAGCGCGTGGTTCAAAGTCAGATCGATCGGGAGCGGTGTGACACGGGCAGGCTGCCGTCGCGACGGGCCCTCGGGCTGCAGTCACGACGCTGCAGGCCGGCGCCCAGACAGTCAAATGGGCGACTTCGACACAGGTCAGTCTCCAGCAACGTTGCAAGCCGCCAGGATCGTGTCACCAGCACATCACTTGCTAAATTTTCACCGGCTTAAGCCAGAGCTTAAAACCTTGGAAAACAATGACTGTCACTGATATCACCTTCTTAATCAAAATGCCTTAAATAGTTTTCTTGCTGTGTGTCGGGTTTTGCACTATGTCACGAGGAAAATATCGTAACACACAAACGTGGATGTTTGGCAGTCAGAAAGTCTGAAACGATCTGAAGAGGATACAATTCTCCATCCATCATTCCTACGGTCACGATATTAGGACCGATTCTCGGAAATAGTACCCAACAATGGAAATTGTTGTGACGGGTTAATGAATTCGGTACCTTGGCAGCAAACGAGCCGTGAGTGAGTGGCGCGCGGTGAAGACATGGTGGGGCTTGGCTGATGCCTGGAGGGGAAGGGGCGGGAGTTAACTTGCAGGGAAGGCAACTCATGCGCAGACACTAGGCTGCAGCGTGTAAACACAGCGTCCCGCCGAGTTTGAAAGTGAACTTCTCATCGTCTGTTCACTTATTCTATGCAGCTTGCTGTACTGTGCGCTTTATGAAGGCAGCAACAGATGCGGAAAGACTTCTGTGTCGCTAGAAAAGAGGGAACGCTTAAGGAGTCTCTATGCTATCGGTTACACATTAGTAATACAGCGTGGTTTCAGGTACACAGTTGTAATTAGCACTGATTTTGCGTAATATGTCACAGATGTGGGACAGGAGTCATGTTAAGTGATTCGAAAACTTTAAATAGCATTCTGAAGTTTTTCAAGTTGTTGCTGCGACACGTTTGTCGTTTCAAACCGATGTTATTCTGCGCTGAGCTCATTCTAGCTAGTACGTTTGCTTTTTTAACGTCCTGTTCACTTAGAATGAGCAGTATTTATACATTTCTGGAGTATGTTGATGTTTTCATGCTAGTGGAAGGTCGCGTGTACGCTGCATCACAGAAAACTAGCTCGCCAGTTATCTCTGTTAGGTTCTTGGCTTATCATAATAAATAACTCCTGAGTATGGTCCCAAAACGCTCCCAGAGCTGGCCATCAGGTCCAACCGCTGAGAGATCGCATACAATTATTTCTGTAGTACTGCTTCAACCTCCAAAATTGCGAATTTTATAGCCTAAGAAATAAACAGTTAGTTTCTTTCTTTCGAGGGCTTCTTTTTAAGGACATGACCTTTACAGGTGCTCCATCATCCTGTTGAGTAGCTTGAGATCCTGTTCGTACTGTCACCTTCACGAACACGTAATTGAGTTTAAAATAGTGAAGTTGACGGTCCTTCTCCATCGTAAATGCTAAAAAGTATCCGGTATCATACATGCTGCTTAATACTAACTCTACACTCTGCTCAAAATTTTCTTAGGATTGATACTTGAGCAGGAACACGCGGAGGCGCAGAGCCGAGCTTCTACGTCACGCACAGAGCACACACGTAATCATACAGGTCATTCAACCCGCACAAACTCGCAAACTATTCTGCGTACAAAGATGACAAAGATGGAAAAGCTCTACTATGTTTTCATTTTAAATTTATTTGCGGCTACAAATTTTTAAGACGATATACGGAAACATTACAAAAATGTATTTTCTGACTTTTCGACATGCAAGATACTCTTGTTTTAGGAACGGGAACCGCAGCATGTGAAAGCTGAATGTATTGTAGTGTGGGTGTGGTGTGGTAAGGGTGGTAGTGGGGGGCGCTGGGTTGAAGGTGTGGTTGCCGCGACTACATACCTCGTGGGATTCGCTGAAAGCGTGCCAATGCCTTCCTCGTATCTGTCAGTCCTAAAGTAATTTTGTACAGAATATAGTTAAAAGTACCATAGTAAGATAATATAGTTGTTTGGACATTTGACTCGCTAAAATTCTCCAAGCTGTAACAAGGACTTTTGCTCTACATTTTATGTCTGCCATATTATCCGTAGCACATTTATCAACTGTGAGTGCTTTTCCCTCAGGATTCTGCTGCTTTTACTCACTACAGAGTTAGAAAATTACGTACATTACATCAGCTTGTTTCGATGCAACTTTTACGTGTGCAGGTACATTTAGAAATATTACCTACCATGATAAGTGATGGATCATTGACATACGCTGACGAGCCAAAACATTGTCATTACTGCCCACTGAGAGACTGCGTGCCACCGCTGGCGTTGTGGGCACGTGACGCAATGGAGAAATTACCGGGTGATCAAAAAGTCAGTATAAATTTGAAAACTGAATAAATCACGGAATAATATAGATAGAGAGGTACACATTGACACACATGCTTGGAATGACATGGGGTTTTATTAGAACCAAAAAAATACAAAAGGTCAAAAATGTCCGACAGATGGCGCTTCATCTGATCATAATAGCAATAATTAGCATAACAAAGTAAGACAAAGCAAAGATGATGTTCTTTACAGGAAATGCTCAATATGTCCGCCATCATTCCTCAACAAAAGCTGTAGTCGAGGAATAATGTTGTGAACAGCACTGTGAAGCATGTCCGGAGTTATGGTGAGGCATTAACGTCGGATGTTGTCTTTCAGCATCGCTAGAGATGTCGGTCGATCACGATACACTTGCGACTTCAGGTAAACGGAAAGCCAATAATCGCACGGACTGAGGTCTGGGGACATGGGAGGCCAAGCATGACGAAAGTGGCGGCTGAGCACACGATCATCACCAAACGACGCGCTCAAGAGATCTTTCACGCGTCTAGCAATACTTTTTTTGTTCTAATAAAACCCCATGTCATTCCAAGCATGTGTGTCAATTTTTACCTCTCTATCCACATTATTCCGTGGTTTATTAAGTTTTCAAATTTATACTGACTTTTTGATCACCCGGTATATAAACGGAGCGGAGATGAATAGGAAATCATTCTAGCGGCGATACGGGCCCGTAAATAAGGAAATCCACTGACGTAAGAATTTTGACAAAGGGCTGATTGTTATGCCTCGGCGCACTGCAGAAACCATGTCGGAAACGGGGAAACTGATCGACTGTCCGCGCGCTAGTGTCGTGAGCATCTGTATGAAGTGGTTAAAGAACGGGGAAACTACGAGTAGGCGACAATGTATTGGACGCTTCACCTCAGGAGGTGGAGATCGGACAGAGGCTGGCACATTCTGTAAGGGAGCGATCTGTGGTAGATTTGGCGACCGTAATTACTGGTGCAGGCACAGGTCTTTCGGAGCACACCGTTCACCGCTGGTTGTTCAATATGGCGTTCTGCAGCATGGGGTTCCCATGTCGACCCAGCGACGTCGCCAATTACGATTACAGTAGGCTCAGGACCATCGAGATTGGACCGTGGATGATTGGAAAAGTGTCGCTTAGTCATTTGAATGACGTTTCTTATTGAATGACGGTTCTTGTTGAATGACATTTCTGCTCGTGCAGCAGAGATAATCGCTATATAGGCAAACGGCTGCTCGAAAACTGTACCACGCCACAGATGCAGGCCCCTGGAGACGCCTTTTGCTATGGGGAAAACCACCTGGGCTTCCATGGGATCTGTGGTAGTTATCAAAGGAACAATGACAGTTATGGACTACGTGAACATTGTTGCGGACTACCTGCATCCCTTCTTGCTTGTGCTGCGGTGGTTTGTGTAGCATGGCAGTTAAACACCATTAATGTCTTGTTCACCATATCCACTTGATCTGAACCCAATGGAACACATTCGGGCACTATGGGGCACCAGTTCTGCAGCCACAAAAGACTGGCCAGAAATTTGTGGGAATTGTTTGACATGTGTGTACACATCTATTGGCACGTAACTCCAGAAACTACCAGAGATTTGTTGGATTCATGGCATTCATGTTCCAAATATGGACCAACATGCATTGAAGCATGTTGTCTTAATATTTTAGCTCATTACTGCATATCAAAGGTAGAAACGGTCTAAGAGTAGAACCCTGTGGCATCTCCTACTTTACACCATCTTAGTAAAAGGGCAGCTGTGTGTTTTCTGACCCAAGCTTCATTGTTGCCAGATTTCTGATAACGTCATCAGTGATGTCACATGTAATAATGACATATTTCCACCACAGCCGTCACTTTCCACCCACACGCCTCCACCACACCCCCACCCTACATCCCACTCCTATGACATCACAGTGACATGGGTCAAGGCTATATAAAACGGCAGAAAATTCAAAAAACTGCTGATAAGTTTAAAGAAGTTTAGGGTTTTTCCCACTCCTCTGATATCACAGCTCAGAGCCCAGTTGTCCTAAGTGTAAGCTGGTGGGAAATTCAATAATTCCAAGCTTGGAAATTGTCTTATTGGTGAGAAATCCAAGATGGCGGAAGTGCACCACCTGTTCTAAATATAGAACCCACAATTGTGGATCTGAGGATACTGGTCCAGTCTGCATGGATGCCAGGTCACTTGGGCTAAGGATAGAATCCAAGAAGACAACCGAAGATGGTCACAGGCATATAATGACACAATACAGCATTGTAGGCTTGGGGTTACTGGGTCAGCCTGTATGGCTGCCAGGTCACTTGTGATTAGTATAGGATCCAAGACTGCTGACTGGACCAGCCTGCATGATTGCCAGTTATCCTGAATTTTCCTCCATCCTTCTGACATCACAGCTCACTGTCATAACCTGCATGTTTGTATGGTCACTTGCACTAAGTTTAATTTTGTGGTAGTCCAGTTGTCCCAAGTTTAAGCTCAGCCATTAGGTTACCCAACAGGTTGCAACTTACAGGATGATGTGTTTGGACAGGCCATAGCATGTATATAGCACACACATTAAAATCTTCTTGAAATGGTACTGTTATTAGCATCCTTGATTTCCCCTGCTGATACAGCTTGTATGGTTGACAGACTAGTTGTGCTAAGTTCGCAATGAAATGATTGTACTTCCCCATTGACACGATGTCCCACAGTGATTAATATGAAAAATTTATATCTTAGATATCTGCCTTACTGGGGATAGCCCCACCACCCTCGCACTGCCATTGACCCCTCAGCTGACCCTGCTTAGCCATAAACCACGGGCAAGAAGTCCTAAGTTTAGAACGCAAGAGCCCATTTGCCATAAGATAAGAACTGCCAGAAATTCAAAACTTCGAGACAATAGTGCTGAGATCCACTACAAGTATATTGCTACTGTAGTCATCCCCATCCCCCGCGCCCAGAACCCCACAGACGTCCCAGCACATGTGGCCTAAGTTAAAATGGCTGGTAAATTTGAAAATACAAGGAGCACTCTCACTCTTTAACTCATATAGGGGTTAAAGGAGAAACCCTGACAGAACTGGGTATCAAACCCAGGTCTACTGCATGGCAGACAGCCATGCTGACCACTCAGCTACGAAGGCAGATTATGTACATAGACTAGCGAATCTGGCAATGCATCGCAATTGCTAAATATGTATGAGACTCGGATATACATCCTAATGTCCTTTTGCCCCCTCTCTCTGTCCATCTGATGCTCCTCCGTATCTCTCTTCACCTTCTCCTTTCCCATATCTCTCTCCACCACCTCCTCCCACATCTTTCCGTCTGTCTCCCTTCCCACTCTCTATGCCCGTTTCGTCCCTCCACCCTCCCTTCTGTCCGTCTCCCATTCCTCCCCTTTCTCTGACCTTGCGCGTTGGATATTGCTATTGCCAACGAATCTTTGACTGGCAACGGAAGTCGCTTAAAATTAATAGTTAAACTGGATGGGTTCATTGGTATATGGGATATGAGAGACTTCTCCTACTGCTGCATCTGTGAGAATAGTAGATTCAGTGACAGTATGTCGTATAGTGTTATTCCCCAAACGGGTTGGACTACCACCTTTTGGACGATTCAGATTCCGTAGTAGTATTCTAATCATAAGCCGAGAAGCCATAAACACAACTTTCTTGTTTTCTGTTAAAACAGATTACGAGGGAAAAAAAACAAAACGGTACGTAATTGCGTAGACAATTTTTGTATAAAACTGTATGCTAGGATAAAGGATATATATGTGGGAGAACCGATCTCTCTAATGTTTAAATGCGCTGCTATCATACTTAAAACTGACTACAAGAAGGAAAACTAAACTGTCATTTTTTTTCAGCACAGCATAGCAGAGCATTTTCTTTCTCACAGTCGCTTTTGACAGAAAACCTGTGCATTGTTGTTTAAAAGATATATAGCAGTCTGAACTTTTATTAGACTATCTTGTAAAAATCTGAAGTAATTTGGTCAATAAATTTCGATATTTTTCTGACACCTTTTCCCTATTTTATATGCTGAGTCATGCACATATACGAAGTCTGTTCAAAAAATTCAGGAACATTCGCTATTTCGCGCCAATGGTGTGTTGGAGCGTAACGCGGTTGGCATCCCTGCACACGCCTGTGTTTAGTATGTAACTGCCGCAAGTTTCATTGTTTTGTCTCTGTTAGTTATTATTCGGTGCTGTATTGAGTAGAACGTTGTGTAACACAGTTCGCGAATTTCGGGATGGTACAATTAGAGGAGCAAAGCGGCTGCATTAAATGTTGCATGAAACTCAAGAGAATGCTTACAGAGACACACCAAATGATGAAGCAAGCCTACGGTGATGAGTCCTTAAGACGTACTCGGTGTTACGAATGGTTGAAAAGGTTTAAAGATGACCCTGGTTCCAGACGCCCTTCGACGTCTAAAGACGAAGCTCATATCAGGAATGTCAACGAAATTGTGTATGCGAATCGAAGACTGTCCGAGAGACTGCAGAATAATGTAGCATTTCAGTTGGATCGTGTCATGAAATCCTGACACAGCACCTCGGAACGCATCACGTTGCCGCCAATTTCGTCCCACAGCTCATGGGTCAAGACCAGAAAGACTTTCGCCTCGCAATCTGTGAAGAGCTTTTGGGTCGCGCAAATGCGAACGAGATGTTCTTTAAGACAATCACAACTGCTGATAAGACGTGGGTCTACGGTTATGATGCTCAGATCAAGGTTCAATCTTCACAATGGGTCGGGAAAGGCTCCCCAAGATAAAAAAAAAAGTCATGCATGACGATAACGCACCCTCACATTCATTCCTGTTGGTGCGTGACTATTGTGTAAAAAACGAAATCACTGTGCTGCCTCATCCTCCGTATTCTCCAGACCTGTCCCGTGGGGTCTTGGTTTTTACTTTCCAAAGTTGAAAATCCCGTTGAAAAGACGAAGATTTGCATAGACAGGTAAAAGAAAATTCGCAGACGGCGCTACGCGCCATCCAGCAAGAGGCGTACCAAGTTTGCTTCCGGAAATGGAAACAGTGTTGGGAGCGGTGTATCAATTGTGGAGGAGAATATTTCGATGGAGACCATGCACGATAAGTAAAAGGTAATACTAGAAAAAAAATTGTGGAGAAAGTTCCCGAATTTTTTGGACAGACCTCTTACAGATGGCCCTAGTATAGCGTACAAGAGGTATAAAAGGGCATTCCTTTGGAGGAGCAGTTATTTGTGCTCAGGTGATAAATGTGAAAAGCTGTCCGACGTGATTATGATCGCACGACGGGAATTATGACTTTGAACGCGGAATAGTAGTTGGAGCTAGACGTATGGGACATTCCATTTCGGAAATCGTTAGAGAATTCAATAATTAGAAATTCACAGTGTCAAGAGCGTGACGAGAATATCACTACGGACGACGTAGTGACCGACGGCCTTCACTTAACGACCGAGAGCAGCGCCGTTTGCGTAGAGTTGTCAGTGCTAACAGACAACCAACACTGCCTGAAATAACCTCAGAAATCAATGTGAGAATTACAACGAAAGTATCCGTTAGGACAGTGCTGCAAAATATGACGTTAATGAGCTATGGCAGCAGACGACCTACGAATGGCTTTGCTAAGAGCACGACACCGTCTGCAGAGCGTCTCCTGGGCTCGTGCACATGTTGGTTGAATCTTAGATGACTGGAAAACTCGGGGCTTGTCAAATGAGTCCTGGTTTCAGTTGGTACGAGCTGATGGTAGGGTACGAGTGTGGCACAGATCCCGCGAAGCCACGGACCCAAGCTGTCAACAAGGCACTGTGCATGCTGGTGGTGCTCCCATAACGGTGTGGGTTGTATTTACACGGAATAGACTGGGCCCTCTGGTCCAACTTAATCGATAATTGACTGGAAATGGTTATTTTCGGCTACTTGGAGTCCATTTGAAGCCATTTATGTATGAGAGGTATGTCAGCAGGCCACAGTTTTTCGCGATTGTTTTGAAAAACTTTCCGAACGATTCGAGCATATGATTTGACCATCAAGATCGCCGGGCATCAGTCCCATCCAACATTTATGGGACATAATCGAAAGGTCAGATCGTGCAGAAAATCTTGCCTCAACAACACTTTCACAATTATGGACGACTATACAGGCAGCATATCTCCATATTTCTGCAGGGGACTTCCAGCGAGTTGTTATGTCCATGGGCGGACATAAAAAGTCGTTGGAATGCTGGTACTTTATTAACTGCCCTAACCGCCAAAAAGTTTAATGCAAGCGAGCAAACGTGGATGCATTGTGTTGTACAGGTACCAGCTGTCAGATTGTGGCATGGAGTTCCATGCCTGTTGCACTTGGTTGGACGGTACAAGGGCGGTTAAAGCTGTTTGCGGATGATGTTTGAGTTGTCGCCCGACGATGTCCCATATGTGCTCGATTGGAGATTGATCTGGTGATCGAGCAGGCTAACGCAACACTTCGGCTCTCTGTAGAACATGCTGAGCTACAACAGCGGTGTTGGGGGCGAGCTTTATCCTGTTGGAAAACACTCCTCATTGGAATGATGTTCATGAATGGCAGCACAACAAGTCGAATCACCAGACTGACATATAAATTTGCATTTAGAGTGGTGGGATAACTACGAGAGTGTTCTCGCTGTCATTCTAAATCACACCCCAGACAATAACTCCAGGTGTAGGTCCAGTGTGTCTAGCACACAGACAGTCTGGTTGCAAGCTCTCAACGGGCCTCCCTCTAACCAACACACGGCCATCACTATCACCGACGCTGAACCAGCTTTCATCGTAAAACAGGACAGACATCGACCCTGCCCTCCACTGAGCTTTCGCTTGACTCCACGGAAGTTGCAAATGACGGTCATTTGTGGTTAATGGAATGCACGCTACTAGGCGTCTGGCTCGGAGCTGTCTTTGAAGTAACTGATTTGTAAAAGTTCGTGGTGTCACTTTGGTGCCAACTGCTGCTCAGATTGCTGCTGGAGATACACTACGATGCGTCAAAGCCATACGCCGAACACAAAGATCTTTCCTCTCACTAGTGCCATGTGGACGCCGAAGCTCGGTCTTCTTGTGACCGAATATTTCCGCGACCACAGCTGCCAGCATCATCCTGCCAAGCCTTTCTGCAGTATTGCAGAAGGAAAATCCAGCTTCTCGTAGCCCTATTACACGATCTCGTTCAAACTCGGTGAGGTGTTGATAATGGCGTCTTTGTAGCCTTAAAAGCATTCTTGACTAACATCAGCTCACCACGTCCAATTTCAAAGGTAACTAACGCGCACGACCGTTACAGAGCGTATTTGCATCTCGTATTTAAAGCAAATCTTATTTGCTACTAGCGCCACTCTTATGCGATTGGCTTGAAATTGAAATAGATATCATCTCTGCGAAGTATAAACACTCCTACTATCTTTCGTTTATGTCGCACAACACCTTCTTGGTGCTGTGATTTTTCCCGTCAGATATGTGTATAGCCTGTGTCTGACCAAATGTTTATTAGAGTAGCATATAAAATTTTGAATTAAATCGGCAAGAACGTTTCAAGATGCTTGCTAATAACATTCCCCTTTTATATGTCATACATACAGGGTGACAATTATTGAACTATATGAAATAAAATCGTCATAACTTCTGAACGGTTTGCGTTAGCACGTTCAAACTGCACGGTTCCCGCGGGGAATAATGGGAATTGTTAATGTGAATATGGTTTGTTTTAGCGACGAAGTCCACTTTCATTCGGATTGGTTCATCAATAAGCAAAACTGAAACATTTGGGAGACTGACAATCCGCATTTCGCGATCAAGAAAGCTCTTCACCCTCAACGGGTGACGGTGTGGTGAGCAATTTCCAGTCACGGAGTAATTGGTGCGATATTCCTCGATGGCACGATGACTGCTGAAATCTACGTGAAGGTTTTCGAAGATGTTTTTATCTCCATTATGCAAACTGACAAGATGTGGTTCCTGCAAGACGAAGCTCAACCCCATCGAAGCAGGGGAATGCTTGATGTCCTGGAGGAGCACTTTGAGGACCGCAGTCTGGCTCTGAGGTACTCAGAGGCAACTGGCATGGGCCTCGATTGGCCGCCATATTCTCCGGATCTGAACACATGAGACGCCTTTTTGTGGGGCTTTATTAAAGTTAAGGTGTACACCAATAACCCCAAAAGCATTGCTGAGCTGAAAAGAGCCATTCAGGAGGGCATCGACAGCATCGATGTTCCGACACTTGAGCGGGTCATGTAGAATTTCGCTGTTCGTCATTGCTACATCATCGCCAATGATGGCAGGCATATCGAACATGTCATAACCTAAATCTGAATATCTGTGGTGACGTTTATGTGTTGAATAAAATGTGTGCACGCCGTAGTTTTACATGACTTCTGCGGGGAAATTCAGAAATCAGGAGATTATTCGTGATCTGGGAAGATTAGTGGAATGGACCAGGAGAAAAAAAAGAAGAGATCCAGGTTCTGTGTTCATAATAAAAATTAATGTGCGGGATGGATGGCAACTATTATACATATTGTACCTGACGTGTTCATAGCCAAGCCATTGTTCTGTCAAAAACACGTCTATCTTTTATGTTATACACCCACCAAGCATCTACCACATTGAGTGCAAAAACCGTTCGTACGAAGTGACGACGTGAATCGCAACCTTAAAAAACATGGCAAATAGGTGAGACAAAAAGAACATTTATGAGACTAGCGGAATTTATTAAAAACGTGAGCTTTTATAGGAGGCTCTAACCACTGCACACTGAGGTGACAGAGGTCATGGGATAGCGGTATGCATATACACAGATGGCGGTATTATCATGTACAAAAGGTATAGAAGGGCAGTCCATTGGCGGAGTTGTCATTTGTACCCAGGTGATTTACGAGTATGTAAAAAGGTTTCCGACGTGATTAAGGCCGCAAGACGGGAATAAACTAACTTTGAATGCGGAATGGTAGTTGCAGCTAGATGCTTGGGACATTCCATTTTGGAAATTGTTAGGGAATTCAATATTCCGACATCCACTGTATCAAGAGTGTGTTGAGAATACCACATCTCAGGCATTACCTCTCATCACGGACAACGCAGTGGCCAACGGTCTCCACTTAACGATCGAGAGCAGCTGCGCTTGCGTAGAGTTGTTAGTGCTAACAGACAGTCAACAATGCGTGAAATAACCACAGAAGACAGTGTGGGACGTATGACGAACGTATCGATTAGGAAAGTGCGGCAAAATTTGTCGTTAATAGGCTATGGCAGGAGTCGACCGACGTGAGTTCCTTTGCTAAGACGACGACATCACCTGTGGCGCTTCTCCAGGGCTCGTCACCATATCGGTTGGACCCAAGACGACTGCCTCGTCAGAGTCCAGGTTTCAGTTCGCAAGAGCTTATGGCAGGATTCGAGTGTGGCGCAGACCCCACGAAGTCATGGACCTAAGTTGCCAACAAGGCACTGTGGAAACTAGTGGTGGCTCCATAGTAGTGTGGGCTGTGTTTACATGGAATGGACTGCGTCCTCTGGTCCACTGAAACGATCATTGACTGGGGATGGTTATGTTCGGCTACTTGGACGCCATTTTCAGCCGTTTGTGGGTTTCATGTTCCCAAACAACAATGTCATGTCACTGGCCACAATTGTTCGTGATTCTTTTGAAGAACATTGTGGACAGTTCAAGGCACTCAGACAGCTTGACAGGGATCTCATAGAACGTTTATGAGATATAATGGTGAGGGCAGTTCGTGTACAAGATCCTGCACCGGCAACACTTTCGCAATTATGGATGACTATAGAGACAGTATGGCTCAGTGTTTCTGCAGGGGACTTCCAAATACTTGTTGAGTCCATGCCACGTCGAGTTGCTGAATTACGAAAAGTAATTCAAGGAGACCCGACGCGATATTAGGAGGTACCCTATGACTTTTATCACCTCAGTGTATACTGAGTGGGTGTCATGGAATTTTTTTTTACTTCTGCCTGTGGACATGGGATCCACTGACTATGAAAGAAAAATCATATATTAAAATAAATTCAGAGTTTATTTCACAAACGACATATTAAGATCCAAATGTCTTTCATCCTCCCTCCATCGGCTCCGTAAAAGCTGCTCTCCCAATCCACATCCTTACCGAGCTTCTCTGTCCAAATAGTGTAACTACAGACTAGCATCACAGGCCACTTACCAATGGCAGAGCATGTTTTTCCCACTGGCGCTATTTCACCACCGTGGGAGAACAAAAAGGAGAAAAAGTTCTGCTCTTTCGGCATTGGCTTGGTGGGCTACCAGCCACATAATTAACTCGCAGTTGGTGGTGTTCTTGTTGCGTGCTTTAAAAATGTTATCTGCGGCTCGAACAAACGCTTTTGCACTCCGCGAATAGTGTTTATCTGAAATTTCTCGTCCACCCATGGGCGCGTTATCCAGTCAGCAGGGTGGACTAGCGAGAACAGTGGAGGGTTGCATTTTTAGCAGCGCAACTCCGAACTGCCATAATGACGTAGGATCTGGTGGTCTGTGTCCTGGACGGCACAGCGTCTGCCTCCACACTTAACGATACGGTGTGCATGAAAGTCCAACACAAAAGAAAAAGCGTAGAAAGTTAATACTGCCTCTGCAATCTCGTGTTATCCGTCCTTACAACTCTAAGTGAAATTATCCCATTATACATGTCATTAGCATACTACCGCGTCCATCTGTACTTACACATATGAGATGTGGCTAGCCGAAAGGTTCGCAACCTCTCGTGATTACCTCATCGAAAACCAAATTTAATGGGATTTTCGACATGGGGTTGTGCACTGTCATACTGAAAAACTGCTAGTGTGGCGTCTCCATTTCAAAATTTTGAACGTCCCTGTGTTCCTGAAATACACTCCTGGAAATGGAAAAAAGAACACATTGACACCGGTGTGTCAGACCCACCATACTTGCTCCGGACAGTGCGAGAGGGCTGTACAAGCAATGATCACACGCACGGCACAGCGGACACACCAGGAACCGCGGTGTTGGCCGTCAAATGGCGCTAGCTGCGCAGCATTTGTGCACCGCCGCCGTCAGTGTCAGCCAGTTTGCCGTGGCATACGGAGCTCCATCGCAGTCTTTAACACTGGTAGCATGCCGCGACAGCGTGGACGTGAACCGTATGTGCAGTTGACGGACTTTGAGCGAGGGCGTATAGTGGGCATGCGGGAGGCCGGGTGGACGTACCGCCGAATTGCTCAACACGTGGGGCGTGAGGTCTCCACAGTACATCGATGTTGTCGCCAGTGGTCGGCGGAAGGTGCACGTGCCCGTCGACCTGGGACCGGACCGCAGCGACGCACGGATGCACGCCAAGACCGTAGGATCCTACGCAGTGCCGTAGGGGACCGCACCGCCACTTCCCAGCAAATTAGGGACACTGTTGCTCCTGGGGTATCGGCGAGGACCATTCGCAACCGTCTCCATGAAGCTGGGCTACGGTCCCGCACACCGTTAGGCCGTCTTCCGCTCACGCCCCAACATCGTGCAGCCCGCCTCCAGTGGTGTCGCGACAGGCGTGAATGGAGGGACGAATGGAGACGTGTCGTCTTCAGCGATGAGAGTCGCTTCTGCCTTGGTGCCAATGATGGTCGTATGCGTGTTTGGCGCCGTGCAGGTGAGCGCCACAATCAGGACTGCATACGACCGAGGCACACAGGGCCAACACCCGGCATCATGGTGTGGGGAGCGATCTCCTACACTGGCCGTACACCACTGGTGATCGTCGAGGGGACACTGAATAGTGCACGGTACATCCAAACCGTCATCGAACCCATCGTTCTACCATTCCTAGACCGGCAAGGGAACTTGCTGTTCCAACAGGACAATGCACGTCCGCATGTATCCCGTGCCACCCAACGTGCTCTAGAAGGTGTAAGTCAACTACCCTGGCCAGCAAGATCTCCGGATCTGTCCCCCATTGAGCATGTTTGGGACTGGATGAAGCGTCGTCTCACGCGGTCTGCACGTCCAGCACGAACGCTGGTCCAACTGAGGCGCCAGGTGGAAATGGCATGGCAAGCCGTTCCACAGGACTACATCCAGCATCTCTACGATCGTCTCCATGGGAGAATAGCAGCCTGCATTGCTGCGAAAGGTGGATATACACTGTACTAGTGCCGACATTGTGCATGCTCTGTTGCCTGTGTCTATGTGCCTGTGGTTCTGTCAGTGTGATCATGTGATGTATCTGACCCCAGGAATGTGTCAATAAAGTTTCCCCTTCCTGGGACAATGAATTCACGGTGTTCTTATTTCAATTTCCAGGAGTGTATATTTGGTGTTATCTTCCCATATCAGAATAATAAAGAATAGGGGAAAAGGAGTATACATTTTATCCTTGTCAACACTAAAAAGACAAACGTAGAACATATAAGTGTGCATATTATTTAGTCACACTTTTGGGAACAACCCTTTCCATTCAGACGTAATACTGGACTGGTTTTCTTGATTTTGCGAAGACATTCCAATCTCAAAGACATCACGTTATAAATTCTATATAACAAATCAAAGAAAAAGTAAAACTCGGCCCAGCAGTTTGCAAAACACAATCACATCTTAAAGGAAGGCAAAATTTGCTGTTTGCAAATTTGCAAATTTGCAATTTGCAAATTTGCTTCCACATCCACAGAACTATTATTGGTCCCAGTTACCACAATTCTTCCATCTGGCTCAATATATAAAAGATTTGTGACATAATCCGGAGGCACACTTGTATCCATGTTGTTGCATTACTGAAATTTTTACAAAAGCAATGCCTGTACATCAACTACATTTACATCAGCAATATATAAAACCACGTGCAAAAACACAAAAAATCATGTCACATAAACAGTTGGCTTTTTTTTCTTAGAACGAAAATATATTTTTACTGGGTCTACTGTTTTGCTTCCGCCGTTTTTTCTCGAAGTTCGAGATTTTATTGTGAAAAACTCACAAAAAATATACGATTCAAATGGCCTTCGTTGTCCACTGCTTTCTCCTAGCTTTATGGCAGTGTACGAATCCCACAGTGATAAACTGGGCATCTCTTGAGGCGAGACATGAATCGATTCAGTTTTGCAAATGGTTCAAATGGTTCTAAGCACTATGGGACTTAACATCTGAGGTCATCAGTCCCCTAGACTTAGAACTACTTAAACCTAACTAACCTGAGGACGTCACACACAACCATGCCCGAGGCAGGATTCGAACCTGCGACCGTAGCAGCACCGCGGTTCCGGAACGAAGCGCCTAGAACCACTCGGCCACAACGGCTGGCTCAATTTTGCACTTGTTCATATGACCGCAAGTGCTAGACAGCGAGATCGTGTGTCATAGATCGAGAAAGGTGGCAGTCAGAGGGAGGAATATCTGGAGAATACAGCGGGTGGGGTAGAACTTCCCATTTCAACGTTTCCAAGTATGTTTTGACGGGATTTTCGACATTGGGTCCTGCACTGTCATGCTGAAAAATCATTTTTTCATGTCCATCGCTGTAGTGTGGCCGTTTTTCTTTCAGCGCTCGGCTCAGGCACATCAATTGCTTTCCATAACGATCTCCTGTGATTGTTCCCGTCGTTTGCAGCAGCGTCGAAAGCTTTCTCTCTTTCACAACCATGCCGGTCTTCAACGTCAAAATCACCATTCTTGAAGCATGGAAACCATTTTCTGCGAAGTTCTGTCACTAACAGGCGTCGCATCATAGGTCTTACCGAGCTTTTTATGAGCCTCAGCCGCAGATTTCTTCACATCAAAGTAGAAAATTAAAACCTCCTGCAGATGAGAATTGGGCTCATAAGTTGACGTATTCAGTCGAGAATAATGTAATGAAGCAATCAAAAATCGATGCCATACAACTATTATTGGTCCCAGTTACCATAATTTTTCCATCTGGTTCAATGTGTAAAAGATTGGTGACATAATCCGGAGGCACACCTGTATACATGTTGTTGCATTACTGAAATTTTTATAAAAGCAATGCCTATACATCAATTACATTTACATCAGAAATATGTAAAACCACGTGCATAAATACAAAACAAATCATGTCACATAAACAGTTGTGCCTCAAATGCCTTAGCTTACTGTATGACACTTACGAGGAACTACTGCACCAGTAATTTCCACTACTGCCGTCTATTGCAAAATGGCGAAAGCAAAGTTGTAGACCTAATATTTTCACAAGAGCACTACCTAGATGTCTGTACTAATATTATAAATCAATAATAACTGACTGATATACAGGGTGATTCAAAAAGAATACCACAACTTTAGGAATTTAAAACTCTGCAACGACAAAAGGCAGAGCTAAGCACTATCTGTTGACGAATTAAGGGAGCTATAAAGTTTCATTTAGTTGTACATTTGTTCGCTTGAGGCGCTGTTGACTAGGCGTCAGCGTCAGTTGATGCTAAGATGGCGATCGCTCAACAGAAAGCTTTTTGTGTTATTGAGTACGGCAGAAGTGAATCGACGACAGTTGTTCAGCGTGCATTTCGAACGAAGTATGGTGTTAAACCTCCTGATAGATGGTGGATTAAACGCTGGTATAAACAGTTTACAGAGAATGGGTGTTTGTGCAAAGGGAAAAGTTCTGGACGGCCAGGCAGCCCGTGACAGAGCACTTCATCACTGGCCTCCAAGAAGCCCTGACCTTACCCCCTGCGATTTTTTCTTATGGGGGTATGTTAAGGATATGGTGTTTCGGCCACCTCTCCCAACCACCATTGATGATTTGAAACGAGAAATAACAGCAGCTATCCAAACTGTTACGCCTGATATGCTACAGAGAGTGCGGAACGAGTTGGAGTATCGGGTTGATATTGCTCGAGTGTCTGGAGGGGGCCATATTGAACATCTCTGAACTTGTTTTTGAGTGATAAAAAACCTTTTTAAATACTCTTTGTAATGATGTATAACAGAAGGTTATATTATGTTTCTTTCATTAAATACACATTCTTAAAGTTGTGGTATTCTTTTTGAATCACCCTGTATATATATCTATTTATACAGAAACATGGCACTGATAAAAATGTTTTGACTATGTGTAATCATATGTAAAATTAGAGATACGCTGATTGTTCACTAGGAACATAAATATATGTTAAATACTATAAGAACTTCCTCTTTTTCTATTTCATGCCACATTCCAGTAAATCAATAACTCCACAGGTGATGTAAGATCATTCTGATCAGGGCACAATGGATCGCTAGTCTATTGAAAACTGTCTCTTTAAAGTGTGGCAGATTACCACCAAAATATTACTTTAGACAAAAAACCGTATCACATTTATGATCACAAGGAAATCTGTATGGCATAGTAATGTGTGTCTACGCTTTTTGTACAACAAAACATTACAAGTAGAAATGTCAATGAGTCAGTGCATAGATGATTAAGTTGTTGTTACATTTTTACATATATAATATAACACTCATTTAGTACATACAATATGACCAAAGTCTTCAGTTCATTAAAAAAAAGAGAGAAAACAAAAAAAAATTGATTCGTAGAAGAGCAGAATATTTTGTCTCCATTGAGCATGAGCAGCACTGGCATCCATCACACAGTAGTTATGGTATGCTCACTTACACTCGTGAGAGCGATTATTCGCCATTTGCACAACAATGTATGTAGAGGCACAGGGTTCATTTCGAGGGGAGCAGGTTCTCGTCACTCGTCGTCAGCTGCTCCTCGAATTTAGTCGCCTCGTAAGCATTGACATGAAGGAGTCATCCTTCCTTCGTGGCAATGGTCTGTATAGACCTTGGGCTTCCTTCATTTTATATGTTAGCGGATGTGGCGAAACATGTCTTGTAAGTGGTGTCACCAGATCTGATTTTGTTTGCGCGTGAAGGGCACTTCAAGGACAGTGTCACAGTACACATATTGTCACTTGTGTTGTGCACCCATTTGTGGAGACTATTTACACTCTTTGACATATTTAGGTGGGCGTCTACACTGCCTAAACACAGAAAGGTACCTTAAGGCTCATGGGAAAACAAATACTACGAGATAAAGCCATAATAGCACTACTGGGTGCAGTATTGCTATCTGTGGGCATCAGGAACAGAATATGAGTCACTGTTCGAGGCCGCATTACATTGTCGAAAGCACGGGGTTATTCCTCACAAGGAGAAAATCTAATAATGGGTGCAACTTGTGCAGCAGCCTAACTCACTTGACATCCTCCAAAAAGGGATGGTATCTGTCAGTCAGTTGCAGAGGTCCCCCCTGAGCCTCTATGAAGCTGTAACCTTTGTACCTTCCCTCTGCAGAGGGGCCCATTCACTCTTGGTGCATGCCCATGCTAGTGTCGTAGAGTGGCTGCATACTTACCCAGTTGTACTGCTAATGCTGTCGCACCCTGCTAGGGTCCCACGGGGATCAAAAAAATGGTTCAAATGGCTCTGAGCACTATGGAACTTAACTGCTGAGGTCATCAGTCCCCTAGAACTTAGAACTACTCAAACCTAACTAACCTAAGGACGTCACGCACATCCATGCCCGAGGCAGGATTCGATCCTGTGACCGTAGCGGTCGCGCGGTTCCAAACTGTAGCGCCTAGAACCGCTCGGCCACCCTGGCCGGCTCACGGTGGTCACTCCGTGCTGAGGTGCTAGTGCAGCTGATGTCCAAGAGGCGATGGCCATACAATGGAATGACCAATTGGCCTCATTTTGCTGCTCACTGGACATGACCAGCAGGTGGGTGCCCTGCTGTTAGGTCATCAGCTGTTCCAGAGTTCACCCCTGCACGTCTTCTCGCGCCTCCCTCGTGCGTGCCTGCCACTGCAGCACTGTAGCGTACATTCCACTGATTTTCCTCGCCAACTCTCACTGCCCACTGCTCACGAATCCCACGGGACTGTTCTACTATTCCTTATCGCTAGATACATTTGCCTGTTTGGAAACTCTTGTCGTCTCTGTAATTTTGTCTATTGCTACCTTTTTCTTTAGTGCTGTTACTGGAGCAAACCCCAATGCACTATGCAGTAATTTGTGCATGACGTCCTGAAAGTCATTGAGGAACACATCCCACAATGTGCAATATAATCAGCAGAGCGACTGCAGTTCAAATGGCTCTGAGCACTATGGGACTCAACATCTTAGGTCATAAGTCCCCTAGAACTTAGAACTGCTTAAACCTAACTAACCTAAGGACATCACACACACCCATGCCCGAGGCAGGATTCGAACCTGCGACCGTAGCAGTCCCGCGGTTCCGGACTGCAGCGCCAGAACCGCACGGCCACCGCGGCCGGCGACTGCAGTTCCCTCATAATCTTTGCAGAGGGATTTGATGGGGGGGTGGGGGGGGTTGGGGTAAGTCAATATAAATATCGGCCGATGTGTTTCTTCAACATTTCCTTTGATTGTTACGACCTAAATTGAGAGCTGTTATCTTAGATGATCTTCTCCACTCACAAAACTGATTCGAGAATACTTTCTGGAACATGTCTAACACTGTACTGGCAGCTGCTTTTCTCAATGCAATCAAGGTGACACATTTCGGTGCTAGTTCTACTGCTATCAAAATATAATTGTAATCCCCTCTGGTAATAGGTAATGGTCCATTTAAACCTGTTGCCGCTAGTTGCCTTAATCTACTTGATACAATGGAAACAGATGCATTTGGTTTCATTTCATCAGTGGTTTTGACATGGTTTACAAATAGCTAACACGTATCGGAGTCATCTTTCCACGTTCTTGAAGTAACAAGTCACCCATAATTTCAAATGATACTTCCTCAGTGCGTAATGTGCATGACTCACACGAGTTTGCAACATTAATTTATTTATTACTTCTTTCGATATACACAATAACAATCGAGTCCCTTTCAAGTTCTGATGCCGAAATAGTACTCCTTCCTTCCACTCCTGAACATATCTTTGTGCTATCTGTTATCTTACAACAATCTTTGGAGAGACCTGGGTGGGACAGTATTGTCGCCGTTACTATTGCCTTCTTTAGAGACTGGAACCCTTAGTCAGCGTTAGCATCCAACTTGTCTTTTTCCCTGCCAGTTCACATAGCCTCGTTGGGACCAGATCCTCAAGGGGCAGAAATCGCTTACACAAATTTATTAGTCAGAGGTATCTCCTTAATTTTCGCTTAGTTTGCAGAGTTATTAACGTCAAATTGCGGTTTATCTGTATTTACTGTTTTTCCGTGGTATCTGAATGTTGCAGATAAACCCTTCAATATACGCTGACGCTCTTCCCACGGGGATTCTGCTATTGACACACCATCTATGCATCTCATGATGCCGTGGTGTAGAGTCGTCCAATATACTATCTAAAGCTGTGACAAATGCAGTTGCTAATATATTCACCATAAGGGAGGCATAGAAATTGGTACCAATGACCACTGTCGGTGCGACGTTTCCAGTTCAGTTTGTCAATAACTGGCCCACAAGTCCAAGTAAGAGGACACTCTTATTCCATTAAACTTTTGTAGCAGCTCCTCTAAGTTTTCCAGTCGATCTGTCGCCATTCCAGTCACTGTATTAATTTGTCTGGCGTCCAATATCAGACGAGTTGTACCATCGTTTTTATCTGACACTGCCAAGGGGTTGTTATCTGAGGATGTCATCAGTTCTATTACTACTTGTTCCATCATCCTATGTATTTCATCATGTACCAGATTCCTTCAGATTTCCCCACACGAAGAAATCCGGGGACGTCAGATCCGGTGAACATGCGGGCCATGATATGGTGCTTCGACGACCAATCCACCTGTCATGAAATATGCTATTCAATACCGCCTCAACCACACGCGAGTTATGTACTGGACAGCCATTCTGCATGCAGCGAAACATCTTGTAGTAACATCGGTAGAACATTACGTAGGTAATCAGCATACATTCCACCATTTAGATTGCCATCGATAAAATGGGGACCAGTTATCCTTCCTCCCATAATGCCGCACCATACATTAACCCGCCAAGGTCGATAATGTTCCACTTGTTGCAGCAATCGTGGATTTTCCGTTGCCCAATAGTGCATATTATGCCGGTTTACGTTACCGCTGTTGGTGAATGACGCTTCGTTGCTAAATAGAACGCGTGCAAAAAATCTGTCATCGTCCCGTAATTTCTCTTGTGCCCAGTGGCAGAACTGTACACGACGTTCAAAGTCGTCGCCATGCAATTCCTGATGCATAGAAATCTGGTACGGGTGCAATCGATGCTGATGTAGCATTCTCAATACCGACGTTTTTGAGATTCCCGATTCTCGCGCAATTTGTCTGCTACTGATGTGCGGATTAGCCGCGACAGTGGCTAAAACACCTACTTGGGCATCATCATTTGTTGCAGGTCGTGGTTGACGTTTCACATGTGGCTGAACACTTCCTGTTTCCTTAAATAACGTAACTATCCGGCGAACGGTCCGGACACTTGGATGATGTCGTCCAGGATACCGAGCAGCATCCATAGCACACGCTCGTTGGGCATTTTGATCACAATAGCCATACATCAACACGATATCGACATTTCCCGCAATTGGTAAACGGTCGATTTTAACACGGGTAATGTATCACGAAACATATACCGTCCGCACTGGCGGAATGTTACGTGATACCACGTACTTATACGTTTGTGACTATTACAGCGCCATCTATCACAAAGCGAAACAAGTAGTCCAACTAAAACATTGATGTTTCTTTACGTACTACACGAATATGTAATAAAAATGGGGATTCCTATTTTAAAAAAACGCAGTTGATATCCGTTTGACCTATGGCAGCGCCATCTAGCGGGCCAACCATAGCGCCATCTGGTTTCCCCTTCAAGCTAGACGAGTTTCGTTCTTTGCAGTTTTTTCGTTTGATGCTTATTTCGTGAGGTATTTGGCCCGGTCACTATCAATGGACCACCCTGTATATGCGTTGATGGCATTTCATGATAACTTCAATGTGGATACGCCCTGGTCTGACGTCTTGCAGGAATCATGATAGATGCTGTAAGCAGTGCGGATGATGGACCGGAGGCGCTACGGAAGCAATGTGGAACAAGTTGGGGATTTGGGTTGGATGTGGAGTTTGCTTGGATAGCCTAAGCAGTTAATGTTTGCGTAAAGAGGGAAATCTGTGTTCAAATTGCTGACTGGGACACTTGTCTCCATTATGTTATTTCATTGTCCTCATGCAGCCGACGTTGGTATTTCTCTTCGATGTGTTCTTCAAGACATATGCACATTTCATTGTTCTATTGTAAAAAGATCTCGCTTCTGGTTAGGTCTATCACTGTGTGATATGTTCGGTTTAAGTCCATTCCTAAAATAATCGATATAGAGAGGTTCGTTAGAATCAAGGAATTGTTATGCAGGGTATTGCCCTGAAGGTTTGGTACAATCAAGAAATTCCATTCCAGAGTACTGGCCCAATACATAAATTTCAACTGCACTTGTTGCCACATGTTTGTGCTCTTTCTAGTTAGCACCTCTTTTATTTTCGTCTTGTATAAATTTTGGTACTGGCTATTCGTTCCCCTGCATACATAACAGAAATATGCCATCTGATACCGCCAAAATTTGGATACTTCTCTCGATGATGGCCTCAGAACCTGTTTTGTCAACTAATGTACTTAGTAATGGATGGATGTTTTGCATCCATATAGTCCCTCTCTTCTTTATAACACTTCTTGTAAATCTTCATATGCAATGTAGTTTATATTTTCTGTTCTTAGTTGATTCACAGGTCTTCTGTATCTTGTGCCCATGATGTTCGCAAGTCGTTGTTGTGATGATGGCCCTGCAATTTGGTTCATATGTGTGCCAGGAACTAATAATACAATAATGTTTGCTCCTTGTCATGACTGTACATGCTTATTCCTTTCCTATCTGTTATCTGTATTCCTTTTATTATTGTTTCCATTGTAAGTGTGCTTTTCCTATCCATTTGAATTATTGCATCCTGTATGGTTCTGTTGATAAAGTCTGAAACGTCTGCCACCGTTGGAATGTGAACGATTATTTCTCCTTTCATAGTGTGGTCTCTGCAGACCATAAAGTTCTGTCCCTGCACTATTGGCTGATTCAGTCTACAATCTCCTTGATGTGCAAATTGAATTTCATGCAGAAGGTCATTGAACTCGCCTGTGTCATTACTGCAGCATCTAATTGGAATATGATGATACTGCCGAAGCAGTCTTTGAAAGAAAAATTTATGATCTCTTCTGCACTCTACGGTATATCCGAGAAGTGATTCTTTTTCAGCATCTCTTCGAAAAATTTCAGGGGACTCCTCAGTCGCATCATTTGAAAGTCACGTCCCATAATAATCTCATTTTTATCTCATACCTGTTTCGATTTATACTAGTAGTTGGCCAAAAATGCCTCCTTAAACTCATGATGTGATGTGCACCTTAGTGCTATCTGCTGCATATTCACAGTGGGTTCAACGCTGAATAAACTGCACATGTATTTACGTTTTTGCATCACTGACCATGATAGAGGATTTAGATAACTGAACTGTTCAATTCAAGCCTTGGTATGGAGCATATTCCTATTCTCCTTGAACGCATGATACTTATATGCTGACATGTAATGCTCGTAATCGAACTGTTCGACCCCACATCTCTCTACCTGGCTGAATGCCTTTGCTCCACACATTTTACAATTCTCTCGTGACTTTGATAAAGTCATTCTTTCCAGACTTTCCCATCCTCTATCGCAGCTGTCTTTATAATCGGTAACACTTCTAAGTGGTACACAATTAGTGATCTGCCCCATAATATTGCTTGTAGCTGTGGGCCCATCCTCCTTTCTTTGAGACTGTCATTCTGCTTCGCTAACCGCTCTACTTGCTTCTGTTAATAATTATTAACATTGTAGCACACAGACCATGTTTAGTTAGAAATGTACGAGGTAGGAATTCAATTACTGCAGAGTGAGCCGCAGGTGAGTGCTGATATTATGCTTCACAAAACACAACATAGCTGTTGCACACTGCGAGCCGAGCCGGCCAGGCGAGGTACGGAAATGTTTGACACAGCACGGAAACTGATGTGTTGGCAGAATAGCCAACAACGTGTTGCTAGAGGAGGCCAAAATGCACGCGTTTACGCTCACGCAGACTGGCGTGAGGTCTGGAACAGGACAATGTAATTAATATAGCCAATAAGGTACGTTGCTGCTGGAATACTTAACTTTAATCCATAATTGGTGTACATCGCTCTTGATGATACATAATCTCAATATAAACTGGTAATGGCGCCTTGCTAGGTCGTAGCAAATGACGTAGCTGAAGGCTATGCTAACTATCGTCTCGGCAAATGAGAGCGTAGTTTGTCAGTATAGCATCGCTAGCAAAGTCGGCTGTACAACTGGGGCGAATGCTAGGACGTCTCTCTAGACCTGCCGTGTGGCGGCGCTCGGTCTGCAATCACTGACAGTGGCGACACGCGGGTCCGACGTATACTAGCGGACCGCGGCCGATTTAAAGGCTACCACCTAGCAAGTGTGGTGTCTGGCGGTGACACCACGGAAACCTTTCCACACCAGCAGCTGTGGAAGCGTTTAGTATACGTGACACGAAGAATAGCAAAACTCAAGTAAGCGTACCCCGTAAGCCTATAAATACATAGCCACTTTTGTACTAAAATCGTTTTGTGTAAGTATGGCAACACTTGGGCAGGCATCTGGACTGCTGTACGGAGTCGGCAGTTCGACCTTGCATCAGGGCAGTCCACCCTGAGGCACAAGATGTGGAGCTGCCACCACCATGGGCCAGCCAAGTCCTGGGACAAAAGGCGCTGGCCACAACACTTGTGCAGTGGCTCACAGCTGCTGCAGCCCTGGAAAGATCAGCTGTGCCTCGGCCGCCGCTGCCGTATCTGCCGAGTCCAGAGGACTTTGCTGACAGAAGCAGTGGCGTCGCACCATTGCTTGGCCACGCCGTGTTGATGATGATGTTGGATTTGTGGGGCGCTCAAATGTGCGGTCATCAGCGCCCGTACAGAGTCCCAATTTTTACACAATCCAAGTTTTTTACAATCCAGTCAAGCCACTGTCACGAATGATGATGAAATGATGACAACGCAAACACCCATTCCCCGGGCAGAGAAAATCTCCAACCCGTCCGGGAACGCAGGCTCTGTCAGTATTGCGCAACGTCACGCACACCCATGCGGGAGGCATCTGGGTGCCAACCACACTGCCGTTGCTTGTAATGAATTATGGCAGACGGTCATAACAAAGGAACTTGAAAAGCACGGAAGAATTTTACGACTGCAGTCCTATTGCAATATCTTCTTGATTTTCTTCAAATTCTAACAGCAACTATCCTACCTGTGTTAGTACTGGGTCTGTTCCCCTGATTTGGTGTGCTTGTTCTGTATTTCTACTCGAATAATGTTTATACTCTCTGTACAAAAATTATCTGTGGCTTTTTCTTCGTCTTGGCCTTCTTGGACTTCTACTTAAATGATACGCGAAATATTACATAGCACACACTTTCATAATTTCACCGCAACGGAAAAAATTGAGGGCCTGTGTAGCAAGATACTGCATATCGTACGTGAATGAATCACTTCGTAAACGGTAATGAATACTTTCTACATGTGTTAAACATTCGCTTGTAGCGTCCAGCTGTACAATGGGGCAGTTTCTCCTGCTCTGTGCACATAAATAAGAAATGCAAAAAATCGTTAATAGCTGATCATGCACTGCCGGAAAAAAAGTTAGAACACCCTTTCAGAGAAACTTCCTGGTAGATTAAAACGGTGAGCACTTGCCCGCGAAAGGCAAAGGTCCCGAGTTCTAGTTTCGGTCCGCCACACCGTTTTAATCTGCCAGGAAGTTTCATATCAGCGTATACTCCGCTGCAGAGTGAAAATCTCATTCTGGAGACCCTTTCAGAGGTCTCCAATTCACTCAAGATTTATTGATACAACAGTGCATATGGAGTACACGAAATAATTACATTTACAGGTCAATAGCACAAGCGATTCCGAGGTAGCGGGTGTAGACCCATTCTGAAAGACCCATATTGGTACGTTGTGTAGCCTCCACAGGCATAGTGCAGGCGCTGATTCTGGCATCCAGTCGATCACACAAATGGCGAATACTTTTCTGGGACACGTTATGCCAAGCTTGCTCGACCTGTTCACGCAGTTTTGTAAGAGTTGATTGTTGACGAGTCACACGAGACACTTCTTGTCCTATCGTATCCCACACCTGCCTGCTGACGAGACAAGTTGCTGCACATCTTGTAGAGTACGCTGAGTTTCACGGGCAGTGTGTAGGCGAGCATTATCCTGTTGGACAACACATCATTCTTGTTGCAAGAACGGCAAAAGAACGGGTCTAGCAACATTTTCATATACCGAGCGCTGGGTAGCGTCCCCTCCAGAAACAGGAAAGGTGAACGAGACTTGTAGCTTACCGCACCCCAGACCACAAGACCGGGGATGCGGCCAGTGTGTGTTGGACGAAGGCTCTACAAGACAGCGCTCACCAAGTGTACGTCGTACGCGCAAATGACCATCGCTTGACTGCTGGCAGAATGTACTTTCATCGCTGAAGACCATGGCTCGTCATTCCTTCTTCCAAGTGATCTACTGACGGCAACAGTCGAGCCGTGCACGTCGATGCAGTGGCGTGAGTGAAAGACCGGCTAGTGGTATGCGTGCCTGTACGCCACTGCTAATAACCGGTTCGCTACAGTTCATGTTGATACGTCTTTCCTTTTATCTATGTTGTGATGACTGTACGATCTGCCAATGCTGTCCTTACAGTATGACGATCCTGGCGGGCGTCTGTGCTTCTTGGGCGTCCAGAGCCTCGTCTACGGGTGTGAGAATGTCCGTATGACCACTGATACCAGCATCGTTGCACAACGACTCAACACGTCCAACTTATGTGGCAATTCTCCGAGGGAACCATCCCGCCACTCAGAAGGGCACAATATGACCCCCTTTCAACTCGCTCAGTGGGCTGTAGGAAGCACGAGTGCGTCTCTGTGGCATGGTTGATGTCATTTTGCTATCGGTTGGCAGACGGACGACGTTGAAACCATTATCAGTACATCTGCTATCCTCCACGTGGCATATGCTGTCATCGGATCAAAATCGACTCCGTGTTTCGAGATGTACTGCTTGTTTCCCGGCACTGTATTGTCAGAGTCCAGTGAGGCATCGCAGCCGGCCGGGCGGTTCCAGGCGCTACAGGTTCGAATCCTGCCTCGGGCATGGCTGTTTGTGATGTCCTGAGGTTAGTTAGGTTTAAGTAGTTCTAAGTTCTAGGGGACTGATGACCTCAAAAGTTAAGTCCCATAGTGCTCAGAGCCATTTGAACCATTTTTCGTGGCATCGCAACCATACAAAAGTCTCATAATGGCATCCAGCACCACAACATACGCAGCTTCTTCTTTCTCAGTTTCTGTAACTCAACTAGAGCATGCATACGGTTTCTGTTTATTACTGTTGTACCTCAACCATGGTTCAGCAGCCGTAAATTCAATCATTAGTTAGACTCTCTGCAGACGTTACTTTACGTGAAACAAACAACGAGATGGCTGCCAGCCAGCATGGTATACTCAAATGGATTGCATACAAAGAATGAGGACTTTATTGGCAAAATAAAATCGTGAAAACTGGGTTTAAATGACACTGTTTTGTCAAAGCATACAGAGGTACACTTTGTAATTGCAAAAGGATTGTAATATGTAATAACAAATCATTGGGAAAATTAATCTTTACACTTGAGAAGAACTCACAGCCTGAATATACGTATAACAACACTAAGTGAAATCTGTAGTATTTAATGAATTCACCAGGTTCTAAGAAGCGGCCTTGACTTAACTACCTATCTACTCCTATTTCACTGCACGGAATCATGCGACCGGACCTACACGCGACTCGATACCTATAAACTTTCCCAAGCTAACCTTATTCACTAAACTAAACTTCGTCAAAAAATATAAATAGGATTGATCTTACCGGATTCGTTGTTCATGCTATTGTCTGCTCAACACAATGGACCTCTATTAGGCTTAAGCAATTTCCTCGAATGTAGCTCTCTAGCTCAGAACAGGCACCGGACAGACCAGCATGAAAGTAGTAGCGGCTTAATAATGGATGACTCTCTTCCAACAAGGAAGCCACATGCCTTGCAGTTTGCCAACTATTGCTATTGGACGAGAGGAAAACGACTCGCCAAAGACTTCATACTAACACAGTGACTGAGCACAAAAAAAGGCTTGCGATTAGGGCCTCCCGTCGGGTAGACCGTTCGCGGGCCGCAAGTCTTTCGATTTGACGCCACTTCGGCGACTTGCGCGTCGATGGGGACGAAATGACGACGATTAGGACAACACAACACCCAGTCCCTGAGCGGTGAAAATCTCCGACCCAGCCGCGAATCGAACCCGGGCCCTTAGGATTGATATTCTGTCGCGCTTTTTTCTTTTTGATCGTTGTGTTTGATTGTTCCGGACGTCACATGACATCCATTGAAGTTCGTTGTTGACCCTTTCTCTCAGTTTTTTATTACAGAGGCCGACCAGCTCTCTGACCGAACACTCTGAGCTACCGTGCCCCATCGCGCTGACCACTCAGCTACCGGGGGTAGACGACTGAACATAGAAGTTTCGACATAGCTTATATCCATAGTGAAAATGGTTTGCACTAGAGGACATATACAGTATACTGCAAGGAAGCGAAACAGCCATCTTTCAACGTGTTTCCCCAATGTAGTATAGCTATAAATAAGAACTTCTTCTTTCTCTACGGTCTCTGTAGGACAAAGGGCAACCCATTCATGAATTAGACTTACCTCTTCTCCTACCACAACCTTTGTATACCTTCCCCTCCGTTCTTCTCTATCACGCTTTTTCTGAGATCTTCAGTGTGATTTTCTCTTGTATGTTCCACTGGTGACTCTCTCCTTTTTCTGTAAAATATTCTGTGGTCGGCCTCTGGCATACTGGTCGTCGTTTACTTCTTACTCTAGTTGTCTTTCCGTCTGTATCCGGTCGAAGAGAGACAGCCACGACTTTATAACAAAGGGCGAGGCCTCACGGGCCACTGAGTGGAACAGGTCTTTGACCAATATTTCTGTACATCATTTTGTTATGATGATATATAGTATGCATGATAAAATTCAGAAACCGTAGGGGAATTTCACAAAGAACTTACAGTGAATCAGGTTTTCGCAAAATTCGAGTAGCGCTGTATCTGATTTTACACTAGGGCTCACGTATCTCCTACGTTTATTCAACGATATAACGTGCCTCAGGTGCTACTGCTTCACTACACAACGACGAGAAACCTCAACACAAACTTGTTATCTCTGGGGATGGAGTTTTCGTCTCAAAATAATTGTAGATAAATAAATAACCGAAATACAGACAGTTGCAGGTTTTTATCCATCAAATATACATCATCCACCGCTTCTGTGTGCCAGTGGACCACAGTGGAATTGATTTTAAAAAATATGTTTCCCATTTATACGGAATGCATAATGTGTTCTATCTGGTCAGTGTTTCGGAAACTGACGTGTTCCCGGCGGCATCTCGTTAAAGGAGGAGAACTGGAAGTGTCTGAGCACGAACGACTGCCGGCAGGGAGATTCTACGATACGTTAGTTTTCTGTGAATCTGGGTAAGGGCTGCGATAGCGCGACTAGCAGGCTTCTACGGAACCGGGCCGACGGATCTTTTTTATCTACACTGCCTCTGCGATCGCGCTGCCCAAAGCACTCCTCACACGGAACACAGGGCTTACGATGGGCGAAGGGACTGCCATTCCTTTGTTGAACGGAAGATGATAACGACCGACAGTGATTTCTTTCTCGTCGAATTGAAACTGTGGTGGCTGGTCGCCACAGACTCGAGCGTTTCTAAGAACGATATCGAGTCTTGTAACGTATCTCGGGAGCACGTTATAGCTGCGCACGCTCAGTATGTTTCCGTAACGCAGTTCCGTCGAAATACCAGCCACTAATTTCGAACATTCTAGTGTTTAGATTTCAAACCCATCTGTCGTCCGCCTCTTATCATGCTTTTCTGTGTAGGCCATGGCTCGCGAGTGACCTGGTCAACCTGAATGTGTTTCCCGGAATTTGAGCATGCTCTTGATCGCAAACTTGGCTCATGCTCCGTCTTCCCCATTAACTACTTTACTCACAGTCTTATAAAACACTACGCTGACTTCTTAACTGAAGTACGTAGTTGATTTGTTGGTCCATAGATCATTTACAGAATGATATTTGATGATATTTGACATATTTTCTTAATACAAACAGATAATCAATGAATAAGTTAATTAATTCGTACCTATATCCACATTGTTACAGACAGGTTTAGGTGACGAAAGATTTGTATGGTGCCCACAATCCTTTTTTTGTATTCAAGAAACACTGGTCCATCATAGTCATTCTGTTTCACAGGTCGTTGCTTACACCACACACACACACACACACACACACACACACACACACACACACACTACACATTTTCGGGTGACATCAGGACAAAGATGGATGATAAGCTAAACAAAATGGAAGGAAGATGGTACATTACCCATAGCAGTTCTTGGGCATAAAACTTTGGAGCATCGCGCTGTTCGTAACTAATTTCAGTTCAAGATATAAAAAATTAAACACATTAGCTACCATTTGGCATTGTTTTATGTCAATGGAGCAAGCTGAAAATTTGTGCCGGACCAGGATTCGAAAGAACAGACACCATACTGCTGGCTCTGGATCACGGAGTCCCGGGTTCGATTCCCGGCTGGGTTGGGGATTTTCTCTGCCCGGGCCTGGGTGTTTGAGTTGTCCTCATCAGTTCATCATCATCCTCAATCGTGACAGTGGCTAGATTGGACAGTGCAAAAAATTGCACTGTGAAAAATTTGGGACTTTATACGTGCGCTGATGACCTTGCAGTTTAGCGCCCCACAAACCAAACATCAGCATCATCAGACACCATATATGTAAGAACAGACACCACATACATAATTACGGCGATGATGGCCAGTAATTCCTTCAGTGCAGATGCACACCATGCTCGAACTCTTATGATGATGATGTTTGGTTTGTGGGGCGCTCAACTGCGCGGTTATCGATCGAACTCTTATGGGAATCAGTGAGATGCCGCGAGTAATGCTAATGAGCAGGGGCACTACATCAGTAGTTGTGGTATAAGTGGAGAATTTGGATGTGATGGGAGGAGTGCTAGGTTAGTCCGTAATGTTGTGGTGATCATTGAGTGATCATTGAGTCCGGGTGGTGTAGTGGCAGCACATCTGCCTAGTAAGCAGGAGACCGGGTTCGAATCCTGGTCTGCTATGAATCAATTCCCACTGCAGCTAATGTCTTTAAGTCCCTTGTGTTTTGGCTCATAGTGGCTGCATGATCAGAATGATGTCTGTTCTTTCGGATATGTCCAAAAGAACAGACACCACATATATAATTACGGCGATGACGACCAGTGCTCCCTTCAGTGCAGATGCATTCGAAGCTCGAACCATTACGGGAATGGCGAGATGCAACGAGTAACGAAGCTACTGAGCAGGGCTACTACATCAGTAATGTCTGATATAAATTGAGAGTTTGGGTCTGAAAGGAGGTACGCAAGGGTAGTAGGTGCGGTTGTGGTGACCACTGCGTGTGACTGGTGTAGTGGTCAGCGTATCTGCCTAATAAGTAGATCTGCGTTCGAATCCCGGTACGGCACAAATTTTCAACTTCCTCATTAATATAAATCAATGCTCACTGGCAGGTAATGTCTTTAATTCCTCTATGCCTTGATTCATACTGGCGGCCGAATGAAAATGGTATCTGTTCTTTTGTAAATGTTCGAAAGATCAGACACCAAATTCATCATTTATGTTCAGTTTCCTACAGTTCCTTCTCTGTGTTCCCTAAACAATGTTTAACTGTGTAGTATGCATTATTCAAGATGTATGTTTTAAACCAGTAGATTTTAGATGCTTCTTTAATTTCCTTTAGCAATTGTCTGTAGAATTTTATTCCCTGGTAAAAAAAGTGTTTGCTGTTTCTTATATAAAAAAAATGGCTCTGAGCACTATGGGACTTAACATCTGAGATCATCAGTCTCCTAGAACTTAGAACTACTTAAACCTAACTAATCTAAGGACATCACACACATCCATGCCCGAGGCAGGATTCGAACCTGCGACCGTAGCGGTCGCGCGGTTCCAGACTGAAGCGTCTAGAACCGCTCGGCCACACCGGCCGGCTTTCTTATGTATATTTGTGGTTAAATGTAACTTAAATCGGGCTCATGTTCCGTCAATATGAATTCTGCTGTTAGGGTAATCTTATATATATTATGAATGAGAAAATTTGTGTGTGTGAGAGAGAGAGAGAGAGAGAGAGAGAGAGAGAGAGAGAGAGAGAGACGAGAAAGAAAGAGAGAGAGAGAGAGGGGGGGGGGTTAGAATTTTTGTTACTCTTTCACCCTGAAACGGCTCTGCTTGACGAATTTGGTTGGAATTTGGAATCGAGATAGCTTATACCCTGAATTAGCACACAGGTTATCTTATACATATCTACCTATCAAAGGGGTGGGGAGGGGGGTGAAAATGTAGTGTAGTCCACGACCCGCGAATATATATACCTTATTCATCTGGTATTTGAGAATAAGAGCACTTTGTGACATGCAACAAACTTGACACATAATAACAAACATTTATGAAAGTTTCTCTCGTTGGCAACCCCCACAAAATGATGAAAGGAAAGAAGTTCCTCGCTTATAAAATATTCGCTGTTCGTGCACTGAAACTGCCGCAAGAAGTACGACGTTTTAATCTATTACTTCTTTGCTACTACCTGGCTAACTGGATTCGCGACAAATTTCGCAGACAGAATCCACATATGTCGCTGAATGTACATACAAAGATACGACTCGTAGTTCAGAAGATATGACGTCAAATACCGAGATGCGTGAGAAATTGCTGCATCATGTATGACGTTTTGATTTATTACTTCTTTACTGCTACTTCTTCGCAGTCAGTAGTGGCATAAACTACTGGACGTACCTGCGAAATTATATCTTTGTACGGCACACAATTCAGGAGATACAACGTCATAAACATTGGGCTGCGTGAGAATGAAACCGCGGGGCGAAATTCTCTAGAGATGCAGATGAGATATGTGTGTAAATAAGTATCAGACATATTAAATAGATGCGAAATACATTTAACATTTGCATACGCGGGCAAAGCCACTGGTAAAAGTCATTCTAAATCCCAACCCAATTTGGTACGCATATTAGTTACGATCTGGAAAGAAATACTGTGGGGGTAAGAACTACCAGCGTGGGTGATTACTTGGAGAGAGAATGGGGCAGGAGGGATGGACAGACAAAGAAGGGGTAGGAGGAGATGGACACAAATTGCGAGAGGAGGAGGTGGGCAGAGAGAGAGAACGCAGGAAATGGATAGTGAAAGGGAAGAGGAGGCAATGGACAGTTAGCGGGGAGTGGAGGAGATGGACAGAGAAAGGAAATAGGAGGAGACGGATGGAAAGAGGAGGGGGAGGAGATTAACAGCGAGAGGGTGGAGGATGAGATAGACAGGGAGAGGGGAGGAGGAGATAGACATAGAGGGGGGAGGAGGCGGTGGACAGAGAGAGGGGATGGAGAAGATGGCAGAGAAGCAGTTAGAAAGAGATGGAAAGAGAGGGGGGAAGGAGGAGATTGGCTAAGAGAAGACTGGAATAAGTACATACCTGGGATTTTTTTTTATAAATAACTGTTTAATCACAGGCAGTTCCACGGGGCGGAACTAGCAATTTCATAAGTGCTTCGTAGTGTCCATAATATAATGGTAGATGTTGTCGTATGTTGCAGTTAGAATCGCCATCTGCTTGAACAATTATTAACACCAAATCCAGATACTATTTTTGGTTACTATTTTATTCTTACTTCTCTTTCTGTAGTTTGAAAACTGTGTCCATTTCCTGAGTGCTAGATTACGAAAAACTGATTCCATAGCTAAGGACTTAGTTCATGGAGGAATATTACCTAGTTACTGACTACAACGCAGTGTGTAATATGCTGACGACATCATCTTTTCTGGCATCTTCTAGTGTTCCTCCTACTCCAGGTGGTAATCAGTATTATCCGTGAAAAAATTGAGTTCGTTATAAAATCTGTGGAATTATGATATACATTTAAAGTACCAGAATTTTTTCCATCTTTAAGACGAAATTCACGCCATGACCCTCCATACCGCATCCGAACGACGCCATATGGAAGAGGATGACACGGGGGCCGGTTGGCATCGTGCGGCCCCTTGGGCCTGATGCGGAGTTTACTTTTTAATAGGATAGTGGACCATTTGAAAATCATGAACAAAGTTATGCAGCGAAGTAAGTTAAGTATAATGACAGTGTGCGTGGGATTCATAAATTCTGAGATTTTAACAGCCGGCCGCGGTGGCCGTGCGGTTCTGGCGCTGCAGTCCGGAACCGCGGGACCGCTACGGTCGCAGGTTCGAATCCTGCCGCGGGCATGGGTGTGTGTGATTTCCTTAGGCTAGTTAGGTTTAAGTAGTTCTAAGTTCTAGGGGACTTATGACCTAAGATGTTGAGTCCCATAGTGCTCAGAGCCATTTGAACCATTTTTTGAGATTTTAACTCAGTTTGAACTAAATTTGTACAAACAGCCCGGAAGAAACAGAGCATTAATTCAGCGTATGTTACTGTAGTGAAGTAAATTCATGTCTGTGCTACAGCTTCCATTAGCTATAATCAAGATAATAAGAAATTCAAAACTGGGAGAAGGATCGGACATGGAAATTCAAGGTTTCCAAATCTGTTCTCAGCAGCTTTATGAACTGTAACAACGTTAATGAACGTATCTGAACCACGTACGTTTTGCGGATTAGACTGTTTGCCTCTATGTCATATGATCCTCAACTAGTAGTAGGAGTTGTAGATCAATTTTGAAAATAGGCTTGAAAATCAGTTATTGTAAGCAAGCATAATATCCAGTACACAAACACACAAAAATTCTAAGCGTTAACAATGAAGGCTTGGAACCAGTTGATGGGTTTGTGTACATAGGATGAATTCTGAAGCTATAGAAATCAATACAAGACTGAAAATATTCTGGAGTGCTTTGGTAAACTAAATAGGATTTTACAGAGCTGCTGGGATGTGTTTGAAAGGAAAAGCTTATATTCAATGTGTATTAACATTTTTCATTTGTACTAGTTAGACAAGGGCTTTCGATGCGATCTTTCAAGAACTGAAGTTCGCTCATCGAGCAATGGTGAGATGCATGGTGGATGCATGAAGAGAAGAAGATAAAATAGATCAGAGAACAGACTGGATGAGGAGACGTAATTATTACCGTAATGAAAATTAAATGAAGATGAGAGGGACACGTAACCTAACGAATTGACGGTAGAAATACCAAGGAAGGTCTTTATTGGATTCGAAATGATAAAGATAAACCGAAGTGACGAACCTTTGGAGGTTAGGTTAATGAAACTAGAAAAGATCTATGAATAACATGGATGCGTACATCTGAAGAAGATTATGCACAGAAAAAGCCAGCAGTGGATGTCGTGTGGCTGATAAAGTTGATGGTAGTGATGACGATGACGACGACACCTGAAAGCCTGAGAGGACTGCGATATTATTTTACAGGCAAACATTATCGCCAAAAACAGAAAAGGCTCTAATTTGTAATTTGTAGGCAGAGTGTTTATTGAAGACGATCATCCAGACGAAGAGGTATCGAGCTGTAGAGATCCGTAATAGTGTACAATGATATCGCATCTCACACTGTTTTAATTTTCGTATGAAACCCTTTAAGTGCTATAAATAGGAGTGAAGCATTGAAAGCATGCCAGGTACCACAGCACAAATTCTCGATCAGTGGTACATCTGTAGTCAATAAAAACTATGGTAAGTCTGTAGCCTACAATAATGTGAGGACGAAGGTTGTTCTTTTGAAACAGAGCGTTGGCATCGACATAAACAAACAGCAGATTTATCGACTGAAGGACCTCATTAACGATCATGCCTCTCAGAGTGTGTATTGTGAAAATAAACAGTGACTAAGTATTATACGAAACCAAACACAACATCTTGACACCAGGCTGTTCGACGTTATTGCTACTGCTCCTGTTGTGTCCATACACAGAAGAGTTAGTCACTATCACCGAGACAAAAACGAGATTTATTAGCGAAGATGCATGGTTTCATAGTCGTCGATGACGGTAAAACCACGATGGCGCTGTTGATGGCAGTCGTTGTAACCGCCGGCGTTCAGCTGGTCGTCTGTCGAACGGTCCTCCTTGTACTCGTTACTCGTATTAACGTTCCCAGGCTGCGAAACACCGCTAGCTCACTGACATCAATCGAATGTTCAATAGTCCATCGGTTCTTTACTAGTGATTAGTGACGCAGGCTCTGTATCTTACTTCACAAGAAAGAAGATAAAGCAGTAGTAAAAAGGTATTTTTTCATTATATATCAGTGCTGCTATTTGTGAATTAAATATGAAGTAATTTTTTCTACATATTTCCTTCAACTAATTAATTTAGACATTCCTGGGAAAAGTTGACTAGTGAAAATTGTATTTCTGGAATACAGAAGCGTGGTTTAAAATTTATATCTGATGCTAGTCCTTGACCACCTTGTAGGAACCTCTTTAGACGTTTGGTATTTTCACAACTTCTTCACAACAAACGCTCTTATGACCACTAATGAACGAACTCTGTTATTACGAGTATTTCTTTTGTATTGAAAAACAGCATGAATCATAGAGTTAGAACTATATGTGCTTAAATTTCAAGTATGTCATATCAGTAGATGAAACAGTGAGATCCATAAATCCTGGCAGATTAAAACTGTGTGCTGGACCGACACTCGAACTCGGGATCTTTGCCTTTCGCTGGCACGTGCTCTATGGCAAGTGGTTCGCAGAAGAGCCTTTGTGAAGTTTGGAAGGTAGGAGACGAGGTACTGGCAGATTTGAAGCTGTGAAGGCGGGTCGTGAGTCGTGCTTGGGTAGCTCAGTTGGTAGAGCACTTGCCCACGAAAGGTAAAGGTCCCGAGTTCAAGTCTCGGTCCGACACACAGTTTTAATCTGCCAGGAGGTTTCATATGAGCACACACTCCGCTGCAGAGTGAAAAACTCATTCTATCCCAAGGATATTCACGTCTTCCTTACGATGTATAGTTATCAAAAAGAGCAGGCTGATGAACCGGAACCTGGATATGGCTACACACATGACACACATAAAAGCAACAGAACAAAAACAGTGTGCGTGCGATGCAGTAGAAACAGGTGCACAAACTTAGTGTGACGGACACAAAATGTGTTCAGTATGAAAGTGAGCAGCAGATGGACTAGTTTAGTCATTATTTGCCTCGCACGATTCGTAAACGTTACCTTTTCTTCACTAAAATATGTTTCAATGATTTTATACACATGCGCTTCAGTCTGGAACCGCGCGACCGCTACGGTCGCAGGTTTGCATCCTGCCTCGGGCATGGCTGTGTGTGTTGACCTTAGGTTAGTTAGGTTTAAGTGGTTCTAAGTTCTAGGGAACTGATGACCTCAGCAGCTAAGTCCCATAGTGCACAGAGCCATTTTTGATTTTATACGCTGAGGTGGCAAAAGTCATGGGATACTTCCTAATATCATGTCGGACCTCCTTTTGCCCGACGTTGTGCAGCAACTCGACGTGGCATGACTCGACAAGTCGTTGGAAATCCCCTGCTGAAATATTGAGCCATGCTACTTCTATAACCGTCCATAGTTGCGAAAGTGTTGCCGGAGCAGGATTTTGTGTAGGAACTGATCGCACTGTTATGTCTCAATGTTCCATGTCCGTCGATCTGGGTGGCCAGATCATTCGCTCGAAATGCCCAGATTATTTTTCAGACCGCTGGCCCGCTGGCATGGCTCATTGTCATTCATAAAAATTACGTCTTTGTTTGGGAGCTTTTGTTGTTTAGTGCCCGCAGTGCAAAGTATGTTCTGTGATGACCTGATTATCGTGAATATCAGCCAGCTTGTTCTTTAAATGGTTTTATATTATTAATCGCTCACTATGAGTTCATTTCGGAATATTGCCATCATCAAGTGGTCTGTAAATACATAATTAATTGTTGGTATTAATATAATGGTCTGTAACTATGATCAGAAAAGTTATAATACATTCGATTGGTGTTTTTATCTTACATGTGATATCGTTGCTCCCATGTCCTGTCTATTTTTTTTTTTTTTTAGATTTATTAGATTTTCATTAGATGTACGTTGGAGACGTATATCTGACTTTAGTCGTTTTTTCTTATGCTATTTATTTCTCGACAGCTTAGATGACAGTATATCAGCGATATCACATACTTACATACATACCATAACAAGTAAGTGATATGTGGGAATCCGGCTTTTTTATTATTTTTGTAGGTTTGGTTCTAATTATGTTTTTACTTGGAATTTGTTTTACTTTTAGTTGAGACTTTTATGTGATGTTTTTATACTTTCGTAATAATTTTGTTATTGCCTATGATTTGTGATGTTTTGCTGATGTTATGTCTTTGTTGTAAACTCTTCATGTTGTTATCGCTGTTATTATGAATATGTATTATTTAGTGTCTCTCATTTATCACTTTATCCGTTTTCTTGCTTTATAATTTCCATTTGAAGAGTAATCTAGTTGGCTGATATTCATAATAATCATGTCATTGTTTGGGAACATGGAGTCCTTAATTTGTCTATCTCTAAATAGCCTAACGTAGCTATTTCTAGTCAATGATCGGATCAATTGGACTTAAGCACCCCGTTCACTCCATGTAAATACAGCCCACACCAGGATGCAGCCATCAACAGCTTGCACAGTGCCTTGTTGACAGCTTCGGTCCATGGCTCTGTGGGGTCTGCACCACACTCAAACTCTACCGTCAAGTCTTACCAACTGAAATCGGAGCTCATCTAACCAGGCCACGGTTTTCCAGTCGTTTAGGATCCAACCGATATCGTCTAGAGCCCAGGAGGGGCGCCGCAGGCGATGTCGTGCTGTTAGAAAAGACACTTGCGTCGGTCGTCTGCTGCTATAGCCCATTAACGCCAAATTTCGCCGTTGTCCTAACGGATACGTTTGTTTTTCGCCCCACATTAATTTCTGCGGTTATATCGCGCAATGTTGCTTGTCTGTTAGCACTGACAACTCTACGGAAACACCGCTGCACTCGGTCGTTAAGCGAAGGCCGTCGGCCACTGTGTCGTCTGTGGTGAGAGTTATGTCTGAAATTTGGTATTCTCGGCACATTCTTGACACTGTGGATCTCAGAATATTGAATTCCCTAACGGTGTCTGAAGTAGAATGTCCGATGGGTCTAGTTCCGTCAATCATTTCGTGTACAAAGTCTGTTAATTCCCGTTGTGCGGCCATAATCACGTCGGAAGACTCTTCACACGAATCACGTGAGTACAAATGACAGCTCCACCAAAGCACTGCCCTTTTATACCTTGCCTTCGCGATAATACCGCCATATGTGTATGTGCATATCACTATCCCATGACTTTTGTCAGCTCACTGTAAATGTTAATGTAATTTTCCAAGATCAAAGATTTCGCGGTCGAAATGGAAAATACTTAATCGACTAACTGCGTTGAAAAAGGCCGACGGCTCCCATTCGTGGCGCACTAAACAGTGAGACAGCAACTCGTTTGTTCTACTACACCACGCAATGGTTTGTGGAACGTGGCGTAAACCCCGCTTTAAGCGCTGAGAACGCGGTGGTCACCCAGGGTATGGCCTTCTATAGCATAACAGGTGAAGGGGCTGCGCCGTCCCCCCTCCCACCCCCCAGCGCGCCGCTCAACCCTTCCTCCTAGTGTGCCGTTTCCCTGCTCTTAACTCCTTCCACTCCCGCGATCCCGTTTTATTGCCAGCCCCTTATTCCGTTCCCATGCTACCGCTCCCTCCTGTGAGTCAATTTCTGCTGCCGCTGCCGTTCTCACACTTCAGCGTTTCTTGCTTTTTCTCGCGGCGCATTTCTCCCTCAGAAATCTTTGGTCTCGAGCTGCGTGTCTCTCTCGGTCCCCTTACACCCTTAGGCGCCCCTACCAACATACTCCAACATACTCAAATACAGGGTGGGGAAAAAAAAGAAAACTAGCCCGGGAAATATTTGCAATAAGACAGATTCGTGATTGACCCTAGTTAATGAACATCACAGAAGATGCTGGAAATGGCCGCCTTAACGTCAATGAAGCGCTGTGCTCGATTTATAAAACTGTGAGACACACATAGAAGCTCTGCTTGAGGAATAGTAGTAGTAGCGTTTTCAGTGCTCTGTTGTAGGATGTGCAGTGTGTGAAGATGATTCGATTACACCTAACCCTTCAGTTTATCCCACAGGTAAAAATCAAATGGAGAGAGATGAGGCGATTGATGTGGCCAGGAGAGTGCACTGTCCTTGCTGATTGTCCTCACCGATAGCACGTCGCGGTACGGCTCCTGTCACCAGCTTGGACGAAGGTGTGACCTGCGTAGCGACGTTGACGACAATATAGGCAGCGATCTGTTAAGTCACGCTTAACGGAATGAGAGGGAGGAAGTCTCCTAGGATGCTCAGGAAAGGCGATTCTGGAACGGAGACGAGAAACTGTGATTCGTAGGAGGTGAATAATTGTCCAAACACTTAACGGATTTATTTTAAGAACAATACATTTTCCTAACAGTTCAACCTAATTCGGAGATTTATCTAATAATGACTATATATCATTGCAAAAGAGTGCACTCTACCACTCTTTATTTTAGGCCTTTCCGGCAACTCGCCCTTTCTGAGTTCTATCTTTCTCTATCAGATATGAGAGCTCTGCTTCCAGCTCGTTCCGACAATACACAAACACTTTAATGATAAATGGAGACAAGTTCGAGACAGCACTTGTTCCTCTTTGTATACTGACAGACAGAAAATTTTAACTACTACCTGTTGTTACTTACACAATCAGGTAACTTATTCACAATAGGAGACAAGTGCTAGAGTTCTTGTTTCTCCCTGTATTCTGAGACACAGAAGATATCAGCTATTGGTAACATCTGCTAGAGATAAACTCTATAGTGCTTCTTCTTCTTTACAGGTAGAGAACTGAAGATGCTTACTGGAAACTCAATTGTCCTCCCTGGAATGTGTCCAGTCTTCTAGGTGTCTTACTGCAGTTGCACCGAAGTGTCGTTGTATAGTGAATAGGAGGCTTGACAGTGGAACTGCTTCCGACAACTCGGCTGTAGTACTGACTGCTTCTGAGTCATAACTTCTTCAGTCACTCTTCTCTGCTTTTGGTCCTCTTCATCTGTTGCTTATAGGGAGTGTTCGGAAATTCCCGTTACAAACTTCCAGGTCTTGTGGAGGGGAGTGAGTACATAATATTCTGAATAGGAACCCATATGTAGAAAACATATTTTAGTTTGTCGGCTCGACCAGCACGCGTCCAACCGTGCCACTACGGAGACAACTACTTTTATAAACTGTCGATCCGGAGAATGGAAGTTTCAGTGGCACAAATTTAACGATTCAACTGCTATGCAAGGTGAGTGCCCACTTCATTTTTCACTTTATTAACTTTGTTGTTCGACATCAATTTTCTAGTACGCTAGTTGGTAAGTGCCCAACTTGAATGACTGCCAGTGAACCCTGACTAAACCTCCTAGCTGAAAGCGGGGAATATTGTACCAGACCAAAAAAAAAAAAAAAAAATGGCTCTGAGCACTATGGGACTCAACTGCTGAGGTCATTAGTCCCCTAGAACTTAGAACTAGTTAAACCTAACCAACCTAAGGACATCACACACATCCATGCCCGAGGCAGGATTCGAACCTGCGACCGTAGCGGTCTCGCGGCTCCAGACTGCAGCGCCAGAACCACGCGGCCACTTCGGCCGGCACCAGACCAAAAATTCTTTATCAACTGGACTAGCCGATTCATAACGCACGAGCATTTGCAAACACGCAATTGGAGCACCCTCAGGCGTATGTGGCGAACGTATAACCCGTTTAAAATGTTGGTGAGCTACGTCATTGGCTACATGAAAATATAACTATGCTGACACATTTAATTATTGCAAAGAAGAGAGCTTTTTGCTTCATTATAACTAATTAAGAATTGAGATATATGGAGTTCTCAAAAGGCGGATATTTCACGTCCAATCTGCATATGAACATGGCTGCAGAAAATAGAAAATTAGTATTGCGTAGTTACAAGAAATTCATTCGATCACGCATTTCTATGTGTCCTAACGAAGAAAGAAAGAAGATTAGGGTTTAACGTCCTGTCGACTACGAAGTCATCTGGATCGGAGCGCAAGTTCGAATCGGGGAAGGATATGGAATGAAACAGGTCATATCCTCTTCAAAGCAACCACCCAGGCATTTGTCTTAGCCACAGAAAACGGAAATCTTGTTTGCCGGAAAGGGAAATGGATCCCGTGCACCTAAATGCGAGTCCTGTGTCATCACACTGTAACGAAGAAAAAAATCATCTGTTTACGGAGGCGCCAGCTCGTATTTTTTAACTTGCGATCATACGAAAAAAGGTTAGACTTCGCCTACGTAGCCATGTCGTTTGGGATAAGGAGTAAAATAACGCAAAACTTGATATAGAAATTTAGATCTTTTAGAAGAAACCATAACATTTTATGATATTCGATCTGACTTTATCAAAGGAAGGGAAGAGTCATACTACAAGGTAATCATTGCATTGCTTCACACCCTTGAGAAAATGACCGCAATCTTTCGTGTGCTGTGCGATGGTGAACACAAGACAAATCAGCACACGTTAGTAGTTACTACGATATGAGAGCGACAAATACATACGGTATTATTTTACACAGACGGTGACATAAAATATTGTTCATTTTTCCTACGAATCCTAAGATGTTACATGTGAAGTCATTCTAAATATTGTTCCACTATG
Organism: Schistocerca cancellata; assembly: GCF_023864275.1. NCBI lineage: Eukaryota > Metazoa > Arthropoda > Insecta > Orthoptera > Acrididae > Schistocerca > Schistocerca cancellata. The sequence goes on from NC_064629.1 coordinate 329,703,352, forward strand.
CTTTGTTTGCTGAACTGCTCAGTTAGAAAAAGGACCTGAATTATGTGTCCTTGAATGGCATCGATACTCACGTATGACCAAAAGTCTCAGGACACGGAAATGATCGAACTTTGTGTGACATCAGGCTAAACATCCAGTGATATGGGAGTCCTCCCTCGGGCATGCGTGTGTATGTTTCTCCTTAGGATAATTTAGGTTTTGTAGTATGTAAGCTTAGGGACTGATGACCTTAGCAGCTAAGTCCCATAAGATTTCACACACACATTACAGGCGCCGAAGGCCGTTGTTAGCAACGCTATTCTGCAGAGTGAACCTCAAGTATACGCTGAACCCTATAATCATTCTGGTCATCATTTTCAGCAGCAGCATCTGTTTGAGACGCACTGCTGGATAAAAACATCAACCCAAGTCCATGCATTACGATCTTTAGTCATTGATATGAATGTTGCTGCTGGTTGCTTTCTAATATAATCTACCTAACATGCTTTAGTCATCGTCTGGGCATTTCTTTCCTCTTTGACTTCAGCAAAGAGCTTCCTTCGTTCATCTACTATCAATTCTACTATCCAAATGTCCCGTCAATCACTGTTTCATTTGCATTACGGGGATACTTTGCGTCCTACTGTGAATATCATATCTATGCCGATGACAGATTTACTGAAGATATAAATGCTACAAACGTCTAGCTTAATGAAAATTTGCCTTCAGTGGTCAGATGGGCTCCAAATTCATGACTTAGATCGGAATAAGTCCCAAGTAATTTTGTTATATCATCAGAAAAGACATTCACGAGAATTCATCGAACAATTACCCTATGTCCAATTTCTTAAGGCAACACACTGATTATAACACTCCGCCCCCGGTAGCTGAGTGGTCAGCGAGACAGAACGTCAATCCTAAGGGTCCGCGTTCGATTCCCGGTTGGGTCGGAGATTTTCTCCGCTTAGGGACTGGGTGTTGTGTTGTCCTAATCATCATCATTTCATCCCCATCGACGCGCAAGTCGCCGAAGTGGCGTTAAATCGAAAGACTTGCACCCGGCGAACGGTCTACTCGACGTGAGGCCATAGTCACACGACGACTGATTATAACAGATACGATATTGCACTGCCGATGTTATTCTGATGACGATGCACTGCGGCGACCACAGCTGTTGCTAAACACATCAGATGAATTCGCAGTTGCGAATAATAACTACCATCAGCTGTAGAATGGAATGACGACAGTGAAAATATGTGCCGGACCGGAACACAAAACCCAGATTTCCCGCTTATAGCGAGCGGTCGCCTTACAATTGGCTGTACGGTGCACGACTCACAGCCATACCCAAACTGCCATATTTCGTCAACTATACGTCGCCGCAGTGCGTCGTCATCAGAATAACACCGGCACTGCAATATCGTATTTCTCTGCCGATACGGGGCATGCGACTTTCAAGCACAACGTCTCATCTGTAAGGGAATACACATAGTGGATGTACGAGCACAGATCGAGACGAATGGCTGACGACATATGGAAGTTTGGGTCTGGCCGTGAGTTTTGCACTGATAGCCAAATGATAAGGCGACCGCTCGCGATAAGCGGAACATTCGTGTTCGTGTCCCGTACCGGTACAAATTTTCAGTGTCGTCATTACATTCTACAGCTGATGGTAGTTATTATTCGCTATTTTGAATTCATCTGATGTGATTATAGCAGCGTTCAAATAGTTGGAAATGGAGACCAAATCTTTGTGCTGTTGTATTTCATGTGAGGCCAGCCTCGAGACAGTGTTCAGCAATCTCCTATTTGCTTGACTGTTATAAACGTGTGTTACGATTATGGTCCACACAAGAGTATTACATTCCTGATAGTCTGACGGATATATACCATCTGTCTATTAGTGAACATTAATATGGCGAATGCCCGGCATTAGCTAGAAACCTGATGGGGACTCTTTCAGTGACGTGTTTGAATGTTTGTGGAGGAATGGCAGCCCATTCTCCGTCAACAGCCGAAACCAGAAAAGGAAGTGATGTTGTACTCTGGGATCTGGAGCGAAGTCGCCGTTCTAACTTATCCTAAAGTGTTCCATTGTATTTAGGTTGAGACTCTGGGTAGACCAGTCCATTTCAGGAATGTTATTGTCCGTAAGCCATTGCCTCACAGATGGTGCTTTGAGGTAGGATGCAATGCGATGCTGATACAGACACTCATCGGCTCCAAACTGTTCCTCTACTGAATGCAGTACACAATGCTGTAAACTGTGTCCATATAACATTTAGCGTTTTCTTCAGCGCTGCAGGAATACCACACCCCAACCACCAAAAACACCCCATACAGCAATAGCACCTCGTGTGCTCCAGTACTTCGCTGTTGGCACTACACATTGTGACAGATATCATTTATCAAACCAAAACCAATCCTGCCATCCACAGTCGAGTGACGTCACTCATTACACTACCTCAAGCGTCGCTCAGCATTGACAACAGAAATGCGTGGCTTACGAGGAGCTGCTCGACCATTTTAGTCCACTCCTTTAACTCCCCACGCACAGTCACTGTGCTAGCTCGAATCTGGTAGTACGCTGGAACTCATGTGTCATTCCTTCCGCTGATTTCATGGGATTTTTTATAAGCACTCTCCGGAATCCTGGACGGTTCCTGTCAGTCATACATGTGGTCTGCCTGATCTTTGTTTAGCTGTGGTTGCTCCTTCGTGTTTCCACTTCAAATTCACAAAGGTAACAATCGACTTGAGCTGCTTTAGCTGCATTAGAAGGGTTTAAATGTCCTTGCTGGATTTGTTTTCAGATGACGTCACTGTGCTCTCCTGGGGGCCTACTCTGGTGTTGGTGCTTTTATGCTGACAACACAACACTCCCCGCCTCATTTTATACTGGCGAGTCCGCCTCTCGTGGTATCTAACAGTCAATTCCGCATTACATAGGGCTTTCCAGATGCTTTTAATCAGATAGTATATGCCAAACTGTACCTGCTGGGATCCAAAACATACCTACCATACGTAGACTCGGTTAGCCGACCACCAGCAGGTGAAGCCTACTTAAAAATGATTTGTGGTTCTCTGTCAAGATATTACTTCTTTTTAACGAATTTCCTCGACCGCATTCACGCGAGTTGTTCGAAACTGTATATGTCGGGAGAAACTTAATAGTTGACATAGCACATTCCCCTTATCCACCGTTCCCATTCAGCCTCAATGAACAGTTTAGTTCTGTGACGTGCGACAACTAACGACTGCATGTATGAAGGAGCTACTCGGCTCGTACGAGGGTTGTCCAGAAAGTAAGTTCCGATCGGTCGCGAAATGGAAACCACAGTGAAAACCACAAACGTTTTATTTGCAAAAGTTAGGCACACCTTCCACCTACTTCTCTACATAGTCGCCGCTCCAACTTCGAGTTTTGTCGTAGTGTTGTATCAACTTTCCAATATCCTCGTCATAGAAAGCAGCCGCCAGTGCCTTCAGTCGGTTATCTGCACTGGTCTGCTGCTCCTTGTCTGTGGAAAAATTCTGTCTTCAGAGCCAGCGGTTCTTGTGAGCAGAGATGAGACTCAGGGGAGCCAATTACGGATTGTATTGTGGGTGATCAGACACTTCTCATCGGAAACGCTGCAGGAGCTTCTTCATTGCCCTTGCAGTGTGCGGCCGAGAATTGTCCTGAAGAAGGAACTGCTCGACAGTTGTGTTATGTGGGCTACATGACACAGGCGAAATCCGTAACCAGGCCCCCATACTTGGCGGGAGACGCTATTCCCTACGCATCTTTACGTGCTCACTGTTTACTCAAAACTGAAAAGAGCGACGCGACACGATCGACGGGCATACTAGAGACACTGCCCAACACATCTGTGCGAAGCTTTACCGGATTTTCCCAGTGGTTTCCTTTTCGCGACCAATCGGAACTTACTTTCTGGACAACCATCGTATTAAATGAAAATTAGGTGCAGTGCAGTTTTGAGTCGTCGCTGGAAATCACGAAGTATTGACACAGAAAAAAAAGCGTCGCGGGAGTCGAGTGGAGGTCTCTAACTACGAAATGCCAGTTCGTGAATGGTATGCTGTTTAGCGGCACGTGGGATAGGATACCGCACCGGCGAGAACAGCGGAGGCATTTGGCTGCGGCTGGATTAGCCCAAATTCCCTGTGCTCTCCGAATAACCCGATTACGTTGCCGAAGGCTGAACATCCCGATATTGCAACAAGCCGCCAAATTGTGCAATCGGCGTGACAGCGTTTATCATAGCATTCTTTGTAGCTCACAACTGATTTTTATTTAATGGACTACTTTTAAAACCAGCCAGTTGGATAGCCAGTTAATGTCATTCTATGGCCGTCATCGAAGATCGGAACAAAATCTGCTTCTGAAGTCATAGCATTGTTTAACGGTTCACTGAGATTTGTTGGGTTATTTGTTGGTTTTCAGCTCCAATACTTGCGGAAATCCACTAGTTGATAGTGAGAAACCCAGTTTTTATTTTTTTGAGAACATCTTACGCACAGATGGTTGAGGGCTTTCTAGAGCTATTATTTTCGAATACTCTCATTCTGCAAGTGATAACTGTTCATTGCGATCAACAATCAATACACCGGATCAAGTGTTTGAAATAATCTTTCGAATGGTAAAAGCTTTTTACGCTAAAAGTGCAGGGTGTTTCAGAGAGAGTCAACTGATTTTACATGGCCGCATCTTCTACATCAGGGCCGGCCATGGCGTGCCAGACCGCACGTGATTCAGATGTACAAGTCATATCCGGGCCGAGGTTTCAATTGTCTCGACTTTGCTAGGCCACTCTCGGAAGTACCCGGCAAAACGAGACATTTCATTTAGTATTCCGGTGTTGCATTTTCAGGTTGGCACAACTCTCGTCGCTTCGTCAGAATCATGGTAACAGCGCTGTTTACCCTTCGGTATTTGTTCGTGGTATGGAGGTCATTCGCAAATCCAGTGGCTGTTCGCAAAAAAAGGGGCTGTTTGGCGATATTTTATCACAAGCCTTTAAAATTGAATGGGAAATACAGAAGAAGGGATGAGAATTCTCAATATCTATAACGCATTTGCATAAACGAAAAGTACTGCTAATTTGCTATAAAATGACATTACAATACCATGCAGAAAGAATTTAAAGATTTAACTGACAATTAACCCATTGACTTACACAGACGGCTCATAGTCATTTGCATGTTTCAAGTCTGTTATTACATTGCTGGCTGTGAGACAGGCCGAACAGCTATTGCTTCTTCGTAGTGTTTTTTCTTTCTTGTTACTATATGACATAACATGTTCTATACCATTGTAAAGCTGAGAAACCTATTTAGTGGTGTATAATATTCTCGGTTTCCCTCGATATTTTGCGAATTACAAGCAACTGTTTTCAGGTTTTGTTAGATTTATCCCCCTCCCCTTCCCATACCTTCAAAAAAACACCCTCCAGAAATTGTATGGTGCCCAAAGCAAGGAAAAAATGATACACCGTATGAATATGAGAAATGTCTAGTAGCGTTGCACAGGGCTGTATTTTTTCGGGTATACCACACCAACAAATTTTCTAAAACACTATTATCTTCACTCCTCATCACTTTAATAAATAGTAAGGATAGATTTATAAAGAATTCCTATGAAAAAATTATATAATTTTGAGGGAACTGTGTAAAACAAAATATGTTGATTTTCGTAAATTTAAATAGTAGATAAATGGTCGATTATGGGGAAAAATGTCAGTAAATCAATGGGTTAAACAGCAAAAAAAAAAAAAAATTACAATGGGGTCACTGTCAATCTTACATCTGTTTTCAAGCTGTTTTCGAGACCGACTGGCGTTTCAGTTGAAAGTAACCCTGCACATGTGCAGATGTAACTGATTGATCTGCAGTGTAATTCTCATTTAAAAGACAAATACTTTTATGTTAAAACTGTCCAGGACGTCTGCATTGTTTTCCTCAGTTATAACATAATGAGGTTTTCGATTATGAAACTAAATAAGTAACGAGTACGTGGTAACCTGAGTGCGAAAATCCTGAAACTGTCTGCTTCTGTCTGTATGGCGATAATAGGCGCCAGATAAAAATTACATTCTGTCGTTGGAACGCCAAAAATGTGATTTTCCTAAATCGCTTCAGGCAAATGCCGGGATGGTCCCATTGAAAGGGCACGGCCAACTTCCTTCCCCATCCTTCTCTAATCCGATGACTTCTGTGTTTGATTCCCTCTCCCAAACCAACCAATCAACCAACGCCAAAAATAATTACATAAGACTGAACATTTATTTTGTTTGTGAGCTATGTTGTTGAGAAAATTAATATGAAATATAAAACCATCTCCTATGCAGTGCTACTGCATTTCCATTTAAATGCGGTGCGTTCACAGTTTCTCCTGTTGCCCCTCCAGAAACTCGGACAGCGTGCCGTAGTGTTGTGGGAAATTTGCAGCCGGGCTGAGCGCTATGACCCTCGTGCTAAGGCATGGCTAGCGTGAGCCGAATTCTTGGCCATCCCTGTTCTAAATGAATGAAGATAAAAAAACTTGGGATGGGTTTTAAGTTACGCGTTGCTGCTAGAAGTTTACCTTGGAGCGAGCTGTAAGTTGCTAATTTAGCTGGTTGGCGGTAGGGGAGCTAGCTTGATCGCTTGCTCATTCATTAACCAATGTGCTTTGAGTCGAGACGATGATAAAAAAACAACGAAAGATGTTTTGTATTCTCCGTTTCAACAAGTGCAGCTGAGTTACAACTGCGTCCTGTTATTTTAGTCGAAAGTGTGATACTGCACCTTCTACAGCGTAAGGGGTCCATTCCACTATTGGCCTCCAAGGTCGTCTGACATCACGATCTATGATATTTGTTGTGGGAGTCTTTGAAAGACTCAGTCTAAGTACCACCAATTCCAAGGTCTTCAGGTGAACTGCGCCGCTGCATAGCAACAGCAGTGAATGCAGTTAATCCAGATATGCTCGCAAAAGAATGGGACACATCTGACCATCTTTGGCATAGCACTATTAGATTTGCTATTCAAGAAGCAGTATTTTGACCGCCTCTCTGTTAACGTGTACGTAGATATGCTGTGGAGTGAGGCTCCCACAGTCTGGAACACCTGGAACTTGATCTGTCTTGGCTAGAGCGATGTTTGATTACTTGGAGCGCAACTGTTACAAAAACTACCACCTTTGATTGACTGTATATAATTTTCTAATCATCAAATTAAGATGAAATTTTAAACTTCACTTCTGATTAAAAGAGTTTTTTGAATCCAAAGACTGAGCGCTCTAAATTCAATAGTTTCAGTTATCCAAATTTACCCAAAAGATGATATTTTTAGAAAATGCTTTTTAACCATCAGCTGTTTAAAATAACCTTTATATCTTCTACTGGATGTAAGGTAAAAAAGATCGGTTAAAAGCAGATCAGTTATGTTCTTATCTGATCTGTTTTATCTTACATCCAGCGATGATGGTCTGTGACCGAAACCGGTGGATGATACATAAGTTAAATAAAACAGCTGATGGTTAAAATGCACTATTTGCCGCGCGGGATTAGCCGAGGGGTCTTAGGCGCTGCAGTCAGGGACTGTGCGGCTGGTCCCGGCGGAGGTTCGAGTCCTCCCTCGGGCATGGGTGCGTGTGTTTGTCCTTAGGATAATTTAGGTTAAGTAGTGTGTAAGCTTAGGGACTGATGACCTTAGCAGTTAAGTCCCATAAGATTTCACACACATTTGAACATTTTTTTGCATTTTCTGAAGCACTTAATGGCTGTCGGTTTTTGCCTGATGAAAACATTACGTTAAATTTTCAGCTTTGGAGAAATAAGGTTTTGATACTTTTATAGCTCTTGAATACTATCCATAGAAGGAATTTACAGGTGTAATTTTTCTGCAAATAACCTAGTTCAAATAAAAGAGCAATACGGTTGGCTTACAGTGCAGATACATTCAACGAAGTAGTCGCATTCAACTATGGTGGATTTTTATTAACAAAACGTAGTATTTAGGGCGTCAGAGTGAATGCGAGAACGAGTGATTAGTGTACCTGAGTGTACAACGAAGTAACTGTTATTATTTATATCTGTGAAACGTGGGAATAAATGGTATGCAACCATACACCATACTGGAACTGGTGCGAATGCTGATATTGAAACAACCAGTTTTCTCAGCGACAGGAAAAGTCTGACTTTTCCTTCAGAAAAGAGCAGACAACGATAACTGGACATTAATTTAATTTTAACTTCTATTAAATTTCGGAATTAGCTAATGAATGACATATCACAGACCCTTCTGTGTAGTCGCATGCTGCTTTTCGGGATTCAGGGAGACGCTCGACTCCAGTTCACATCTGCTCGCCGTATTAACAACGAGGGCCAGTGTGCCGGCCAACGTGGATGCCATTTTTAGACAGTTTTCCACATCTGACTAAGTGAATACTGGGCTGGTATCTACGTCACACGATACGCAAACATTTATAAAAAGTTCTGTTGCCAACAGTAGACATAGTCAGTTGGGGGACAAAAATTCTATCCCGTGGTGCGGGTGAGGGAAATGGATAAAGGCGTCCGTGAAGCAGACACTAAACATCCATTACATGCAGTTGCCATTTACCCACTTATTTTTCTGAACTCTCCATGTACTACAATGAGCCTCGGCAGGAGTGAAATTATTGCTAACAGCTAGAGGCAACCACGTGTTGAATGAGAACTTGTATGACACCTGCCTCAAAAAAGTTTTCTACTTGCGGGTTATGCAACTGACTCCGAAAATATTTTGATGGTAAGCCTTTTATATTTAGTTTTCCTGATGTAACTGGCATTTAACCCGACTCGCGAAGGTCGTCTGGCTTATCGAATACCACAGATGTCACAAGCTATACCATCCAGACTCTTTGGGGTTTGCTGTTTATGCTATGTTTTAGGCAAATACCGTTAGTTTAGATTGCCGGAAATTTAAGGCTCACTGCACTGATCTTTTTGATGTGGTGTATTGTCTAACAGCGTTTCAGATTGAGAATGTTGCATACACTTACACTGTTATGGGATAGTTTTTGCAAAACTGCTTTGTAACCTCATTAATACACTATTATGCAGATGAAGATACCTAGCCGGCCGTTGTGGCCGAGCGGTTCTAGGCGCTTCAGTTCGGAACCGTGTGACCGCTACGGTCACAGGTTCGAATCCTGCCTCTGGCATGGATGTGTGTGATGTCCTTAGGTTAGTTAGGTTTAAGTAATTCTAAGTTCTAGTGGACTGATGACCTCAGATGTTAAGTCCCATAGTACTCAGAGCCATTTTCTTCATTTGAAGATACCTAATCCATTTAATTATTAATGACGCTTGAAAGTATGCATGCAGTTGAATCTCATACCAATGCCTGCAGATATATGTAGTACTCTTTAACGGGTCCTTTAGATTTTTTCTGTAACTTGTGACGGTCGGTCGGCTATGAGAGCGATTGAGGGCTCCAAGGGAGAGCGAGGCAGGCAGACTATAAAAATGTTTTCGCTGAAAACCATGAGTTAGCCAAGTGCGGGCCACACGCGCCAGGAACAGAGCACTGCTTTTTCGGCAAATGCGAAAACACTATGGGGTAGCCGAGTAGGCGGCAGCGCGAGAGAGAGTGCCCAGCAGGTTGTAAACCTTCAGAAAGCTAGGAGCTTGAGAATGCTCTTGGAAAAGAGAAAAGATAAAATCTGCTACGGCAGGAGAAGAACAAAACGCACTCAGTGTGGGAGACAACCGTTGTGGGTCGAAGGCTGTCTACTGTTGGTTCATCCCAATTAATTTCGTAACAGTGGTTGAGACTAGTGAGTACGTATGGGCAGGCATTTCAGTCTGGTGAAAAGTGAAAATATACTCATAGTTGGAGAGAATTTGTCTGCTGCCCGTCTTTGAGAGAACTGAGCAGTAGTGGTTAATCACGACAGCTTCGTTAGCAGAAGGGAAGTTTTTGCATCTGTTGTAAACTTTTCATTGATTGGAACTCTAAATGGCTACTAAGATTCTGGTGCTGGTAGAACCAGCGAGATTTTGTGGGAGAGAAGAGAAAGGTACTTCACCTTGGGATGGCAGCAGAGGAGACTTCGGCGCAGGGAGTCGAGGAGAGAACAGAAACGTCTCCACGTTAGAACTGTTCACAAATACTGGGGCTGAACCTGAATTCTCAAGCCACTGCTGCAGCAATACTGTGCACCTGAGTGTCAGCAGAGTGGTAAGCGTGAGCCGCATTTTCGTATGTCATGATGAGGATCCCGTCAGATACGAAGCTGTCGGGCTTGACTATCCCTTGGGTGGGTAACCGTCAGGGTCTGCCGGGCGCTTTGGCAAGCGGGGTTCACTCGGCGCTTGTAAGACCAATAATTGAGGAGCTACTTAACTGAGACGTAGCGCCTTCTGTCGCGAAAACAGACAACGGCTGGGAGAGCCGTGTGCTGATATCATGCCTCTCAATATCAGCATCCAATGATGGCTGTAGGCTAAGAATGACATTGTGATCGGTCAGTACTTTTGGGCCTACGAGGTCTGTTCGGACGTAGTTGTGACTAAAAGAAGGGATCAGTTTATAGGGCACATATTGAGCTATCAAGGAATCATCAGTTTGGTAGTGATGGTAGGTATGGATGGGGTAAAAATCGTAGAGGGAAACCACACTTGTCTATAGAAAGTTGTTTCAAATTGATGTTGGTTAGAGTTGTTCTGCAGAGATGGCTTGTACAGGAAAGACTAACGTTATATCTGCATCAAACCAGTCTTCGGACCAAAAAAAGGAAGAAAGGAATATAGAGGTTTAACGTGCCGTCGACATCGAGGTCATTAGAGATGGAGCACCAGCTCGGATTGTGTCAAGGATTGGGAACGAAATCGACCGCGACCTTTCAGAGGAACCATCCAGGAATTTGCCTGGAGCGATTTAGGGAAATCATGAAAAACCGAAATCGGGATGGCCGGACACAGGTTTGATTCACCGTCTTCCCGAATGCAAGTCCAGTGTGGTAACCACTGCGTCACCTCGCTCGGTCTTCGGGCCACAGATCACAACAACAACATTAGTTCTTATAATAGGCGCAACTGGACATTTCGTTGTAACAAGTCACCGCAAATATTACAGAAGTTATTGACACATATCCCACACTTTGTTCCGCCTGTTAAAGGTAGACTTATAGCTGTAAGTATATCACAATTCACTTGAAGGCACTTCAGGAAGCATCAAAATAACAATACTAATGAACTAAAGACACTTATTTGGCCATACTGTTACCGATAAGGTGTTGAAAATGTGCAGAGAGTTTATCTGATTACGGAATGATACCATGTTGGGAGAATTACCTTTTCAAGCAGTGCTGCCTACTGGTTATATATAGGACGCAATAGTATGATTAGGTAATGAACACGTGCAGAGAATGTATCTGTTCATGGAATGATACCATGTTGTAAGAATTACATACTCAAAACAGTGCTGCCTACTGGTTATACGTAAGACGCAATAATTAGCGAAAGAACAGAAATTACAGCTAACGGCTGCAATTCGAGAACTAGAAATGATATACAAATTTAAGGTCGGTTTAGAATATGGCGGTACCAAATTGAGAAGGTATTGTTAATTACATTTTCATCACATTTTGCGAGAACAGTGGTTATCTATCGGGAGGGTGGGAAGTCATACATAGAAAGGAGGATTAGGGTGTAAGGTGTAACTTTCTCTGGAGACGGAACACAAGCTTGGATTGAACATAGATAAGTGTAGCCCGCTTGTTCCCGTCGTAACGACTGTGCTACTGCTCTCGGTTATTAGACAAGGAGGAAGACATCTAGTTGGACAACACACTACCACAAAAGTTATCCAGCTCATTCTTTTTCTTATCCTCAAGAGTAGGTGACTGTAGTACTGGCCCTCTAGTTTCACTATAGCTTAAATGTTTCTAATAGACATGTTGTATTCTGGTCATACAGATGTTTATCAGACCATGCACGCCGTAAACTTCATGATCTTTGGAGACTTGATTGCTCAGTGAAGAGTACTATTCGACTGAGGAAATTTACGCTGTGGTATTACCGTCAATATGTAGTAAGTATGGGTCATCTGCTGTTTGGCTAGACTCCTACTAGAAAACATCGAGCGAGATACTCAGTATTTAACACCGGATTTATGTTCAGGAGGAACGGAGTTCAAATTCCCATCTGACCATTCATATTGAAATAGTCCGTGGGTTTCCTAAATCTACATGTACATATACACTCCGAAAGTAATTGTACAGAGTCCGGCAGAGTGTAATTCTAACGACTTGCCCTATTCCATTCTTGTACTGAATGAGAAAAGAAGTCTTTGTATATGCCTCTGTACCCTAATATTTCTTGTATTCTTATACTTATTCATGTGCGAAATACACGCGGAGGTGGTACAGCTGTTGCACCGCCTACCTCTACTGGGTCTCAAAATTTATCCAGCAGGTTTCGTGAGTATAATGTCGCATTTCTTCCAAACATTCCATTAATGTTCCCTGACAGTCTCTGGTACACTTTTGTTTACTGTGTTATACTTGCACGCTACAATCCGTGCGACACGTCAATTATTTAGACGTCTACTATGATAGCTACTTTATAAGTGCTTCAAACCCCTGGAACAGTACTCTAGAACTGGGTTCACAATCTTCTTATAGGTAGTTTCCCTTACAGATGCGCTCCACCTATCCAGAACCCTTGCAACAAATCTAAGTCTTCCATTCGCCTTTCACATTAATTTTTTTCATATCATTTCTCAATATGACTCTTCCTCCACCACCCGCTTCACACACACACACACACACACACACACACACACACACACACAGGCCGTTATCTGGTATTTATCCACATTTTATGAATAGAAAATATGTCCAAATCCTTTTGAATTTCCCCGAAATTGCCCAGCACATCTACTAAAGCAAATACTAGGATTGTTGTTGGAAAAAGACACGGCAGAATGAGTTCCCAGTCCTTGTCGTCCCGTCTCTTGTGACTACCATAGGAAAAAAATAATACTTTTCTAATTACAGAGGTATCAATTCGGTATCAGTCTGATCAAGCCAAAACGTATAACGCATACTGACTAATACCATGTCGGCCTAAAGCCGTTCGTCGTGAAATTTCAAAAACTATTTCGTCACTCACCGCCAAACTAGCTTGAGTCCTACATTTGCATCTACATCTACATGATGACTTCGCAATTCACAATTAAGTACCTGACAGAGGGTTCATCGAACCACCTTTAAACCACTCCTCTACCGTTCCAAACTCGAACAAAGCGTGGGAAAAACAAACACTTAAACCTTTCCGTGAGAGCTCTGATTTATCTTATTTTATTATGATTATCATTTCTCCCTCTGTAGATGGGCGCTGACAAAATGTTTTAACATTCTGAGGAGAAATTCGGTGATTGAAATTTCATGAGAAGGTCCTGCCGTAGCGAAAAATGCCACCCCAATTCGTGTATCTGTGACACGCTCTCCTTCATTTAGCGATAATACAAAACGAGCTGCCCTTCTTTGAATTTTCTCGATGTCCTCCGTCGGTCCTATCGGATGCGGATCCCACGCCGCACAACAGTGCTCCAGAATAGTGCAGGCAAGCGAAGTGTAAGCAGTCTGTTTAGTAGATCTGTTACATTTTCTAAGTGTTTTGCCAATAAATCACAGTCTTTGGTTTGCTTTCCCCTCGACATTATGTATGTGAGAGTTCCAGCCTAAGTTATTTGTAATTATAATCCCTAAGCTGCCACCCCCTCCCCTCCTCCTCTCCATCTAAGGTCCTGGGTACTAGGTATGCTCTTGGCTGTGTTATGACGACATGCGAATGTATCTTGTTTCATCCGCAGTAATTTGTCTCCTGTAATTGGCAAGCCAGCTGCAGCCCCAGGTATGTAAGAATCTGACAGACACGACAGGAAAATGTCAGAAATAAATAATTGTACGATATTTAACTCTTCAGGAAGCAATAACTGCCTCCTCATTATTGTTTTTATGTATAGAGAATGATCTTTCAGTTTAATCAGACAGCGTTTTGTTATGTACGTTGTTGTTCTGTGACTTCGAATCCATACCGTAGCATGACTGTACCGCTTCCCCCGGTGGCAGATGAATGCACGCACCCCTTGCACTGGCCCCTCGTAGAAAGGCAACTGCTGCTTCCTCGACGACACGACCCCAGATGCACTGCATCCCCCTTTTTATCATTTCATCGCCACGCGCGGGTATGGCCCGACAGACTACTTTCTGCACGCGCATGTCCAGAGGGCGTGCATTTGTTATAGCTTATCGAATATTTGGCGATCATCCTCTTCTGATGCACGCCGCTCGTGCTCGCAAGTATAAGAACATCTCCAGTGTCTTCCAAATCTTTGGGATCGAAATTATCCGTTTGCTAGAAGTTACTAAACTGAGATCTTTGAGATATGGCGCTGATGGTCGGAAGTGACGATTTAGATTAAGCTTATCCATTATGAATATTCTATATCATGTGACTGTGTATTGAAAGAAATACATAAAACTACAACCAGTAGCTTTTGAAACATTTGTTTATTCATATAAATTAGTTTTTGAGTCTTTTCTGGCTCGTGTACAAATGGGGCATACTGAAGTTATATTTTTATTTTCCTAACGTGGTGATGGCTTCTGCCTTGCACTAGTATGGGCGACATTGTAGCCAGTACCCGATTTTAATTTTCTATTGGCCATCGATTAATCATTTGTTACTATAAATGTAAGAACTGATTGTCGTCGTAAATCCGCCAGCATCCTGCACGTGTTATGCAGCTAAATTTTTACTGGCACAAACAACTTAAGCAAAGCGGGAAAAAAGTTACCTCCAGGACACGTAACACTAATACTTTGTATCATCGCCTCTAGCGTCAAATCGGCGAGGAAAACAGTCGACAAGTTTCTTCGGGTATGTGGTATACAGCAAAAGGCACTCGCTGATTATCAGATCCCGCAGAGCCATGAAACTGCTGGAGGCTGATTGCTACGTTTTATGCTCTGTTCCCAGGAATTTTCTATGAGATGAAGGTCAGGTGATTTAGTGAGCCACTCGAGGAGCAACAAGATGCCCGAGAGTTCATCAAACCACCAATGTACGTGTGCAGATCTGTGAACATGGCTGTTGTCGTCTTGGAAGACAGGAATGTTCACAGCATACTCATGTAGATATAGCAGAAAAATGTTGAACTAAACATCCTCGTTCATGTTAATGGAAAACTGAATGAAGGCATTCAATTCTTGGTACGAGAATCATTCCCAAAACATCACATAACCACCTCTGGCCTGAGTATACCCACCGCGCACTGCAGGTTAAACGCCTCATTGGGTTGTCGGTACAATCGACGCCTTGCATAATTTAGAAACATGCAAAATCGCGATCCGTCGGACCACACCACACTCCTCCGGTCAGCGACGTTCCAGTTTCTGTATTGTTTGTTCCGTTGAAGAGGTATAGATTTATGCGTCGCTGTGAGAAATGGTCTTTTGCAAGGTACGCGACTCCAGATATGCATTTCGTACTGTCTCCTACACAGTATTCACTTGTGAGAGGTCGAAATGGACTTGCATTCGCCGGCCAGGGTGGCCGAGCAGTTCTAAGTGCTTCAGTCTGGAACCGCGCGACCGCTACGGTCGCAGGTTCGAATCCTGCCTGGGGCATGGATGTGTGTGATGTCTTTAGGTTAGTTAGGTTTAAGTAGTTCTAAGTTCTAGGGGACTGATGACCTCAGAAGTTAAGTCCCATAGTGCTCATAGCCATTTGAACCATTTTTGACTTGCATTCACTGACAGCCGCAGCTTATGTCGGGTTTGAAACTCATTGTCATTGAAAAGGTGTGACACTCATCTTCGACGCTGTCGATTAGGATCATGCTGTGACCACTGCTGTTATACCATGTTTCATGACTGGGAGTAACTAAAGGGAAGTTTATAGGGCTTAGCTGCTTTGGGCGTTGAAATAATTCAACAGCTGCACTTGAAAATTTGTGACTGGACTGGGACTCGAATCAGGATGCTCCGCATCTCTAGAAGGGTTGCCTTAACAGGCTCGACCAGTCGGACACACTTCCCGTCCAACTTAGACGCCAAGTGCGCTCAACACCGATGTTGTGACCTCGTTCATTTGCGCCATTGCTCGCAGCCTCACTGTAATCCCGCAAGGAGACGAACGATGGTATGTATCTGTACTGAATAGTAGTATGCCCGTCGAGACGTATTTATACAATTACATGTATGGCGCCTGTTATTTCGGACATAGAATTGTAGTGATTCTTAGCGTTACAACATTTCTTGTAGACACTGTGGACAGTCTGTGTCGATCCACCAATAAATATGGTGACTCCATTCACGTTGTGGTCATGGGCACGACAAAACACGATAACTCTATTCTGCTGTTCTGCCACGGCTCCACATCTGCCCATCCTACTGCACTGATTCCACTTTCCTGCCGTGACTTATGTGATTAGTGGAGGGTTACATGAGCGCCTGATACTAGGTCTACAACATTTGATGCGCTCTAAGCTAACCAGGATGCTCTTTTAACGGGCCGAATAATATGTTGTATGCTGAACTTATATCGTAAAGCAACTGAAGGCCATAGCAATATTTCATTGAGTTTGAAACTACAGTGCAAGAAATCGACGAAGGTTTCTGGACTCAAGGACGTTAATATCGAATTGGGATGATGCTTTGCTGTGTTCAACCACATCCACTCGCGGGCAACAAGAGTTACATTTTGAAGCAGCTGTGACAGTACATCTCGAATGAACACAAAATAACGGGAACAAAAAATAAAGGGTTTGCGACAAATAGAGCCCAGATCGTCGATCTTGCACGATTCCAGCCATCAGGTTACTGGTTCCTGGTGGTCTAAGCGGAACGGTGCATGTAGATTTTCATCACTACAAACATTGTTATTCGGGTAGTTGCAAACACCATTGCCGTTGAAAGAGGCCTCAGTCGTGCACAATGCAACTGTAGGAGGTTCAGCACATCACTACTGCTCTACAGGCCTATCATACATTGTCAGAACTGAAGCAGGGATCCTGTGTCACTTGGCACACTATTCGCAAGTCTTGTTTATGGTAGGGGTGTGTTTTCTGATCCATCTGTACTCTCCACACTCTATTCTTTCAAATGTGCATTTCAAACAAGTTGACTGATGTTGGCCTTGTGGCTTAAACGGCTCATGTTCTCTTGGATGTATACCCAATTCTCTAAATAACTACCATTTATAATGACATCTGTTGTGAAACTTCTCTATACATTAGTTCGGCATTCAGGATATTTCACTATCTGATCAAAAGTATCCGTACACAGACGAGTGGACTTTAATACGGGCTGTGCCTTTAAACAGCTTCAACACTGCTGGGAAATCAGTCAATGATCAACAATCCATCAAGGAAAGAGAGGCCGCAGCCGGACACGAAGTACTTGAATAATGATAACAAAACCAGCGGTTGTATTTGGATCTACGTCGTTTATTCTTTTTAACACATGCTACCATGCTACCAGTTTCGACACCAGATGGTGTCATCATTATGCCTCAGACGTAACGTGCCATCGACAACCATTCTCATGTGCAATGAACAGAATAGTATGCAGCGGGCCAAAATTAACTGCATTCCGTACCTTCCGTGGCAATAACAAAGCCCAGTGCGGACGCTTGTTATTCTGTTCATTGCACATGAAAACGATTGTGGATGGTAGGTTACGCTTGGGGCCTGAAGATGACACCATTTGGTCTCCAAACTGGTAGCATGTGTTAAAAAGAATAAACGACGTAGATTCAAATACAGCCTCTGGTTTTATCATTATTCGAGTACATTCAGTGACATGTCTGAATGTCTGTGGAGGAATGGTAGCCCAATCTCCCTCAAGAACCAAAACCAGAGAAGATAGTAATGTTGAACGCACAGAGCCACGAAGCTGACGCTCTAACTCATCCCAGAGGTGTTCCATTGTGCGCAGAACGGGATTCTGGAAAGGCCAGACAACTTAAGAAATGTTGTTGTCCACGGAACACTGTCTCACATGTGCTGCTTAATAACAGGGTGCATACTCATGCTGATGCAAACAGTCAGCGTCTCCGAACAGTTCCTCTACTGTACGCACTACAGAATGCTGTGTAATGTGTTCATATCTTTCCACATCTGGTGTCTTCTTAAGCACAAAGAGCGTACACACGCTAACCACGAAAAACACCCCCATACTGTGCCATCAAATCCTCTCTTCCTCGCAGTCAGATGAGAGATGTTCTTCTAAAAAGACTGTTTGGGTAGTGAGCACATAGAGAACTTTCCATACTGCGTGCGCAGGTTTGATCAATGTACAGAGTCAGAGCGAGACGCGTGAAAACAGAACGTCACCAAGCCTCGGCGGCGATTGGGCGTCTCCACCTGCTGCGAAGCGGTCGCTTATGCTTTGGCGTCGAGGCCTGGCGGTGTTTTCGAAGGCAGAGAACAAGAGGCGCTGCCTACAACGACAACGCCCAGAAAGAAGCTGAAGAGAGATGTCATTTTCTTCTGTTCCGTTATGAGATTCATATCTGAGTTGTTGTTCTGATTAATAAGAGATCTGTTCACCAAGTGTTGTAATTGTTACATAAGAGCAACAAAATACACAAGATTTTGTTTAAAAAGCAATTACGTCATTTCATAGCGAGCTGGCGTAGATCTGAGTTCTTTTACAGTCCTCGACCCTCTGTAGATGGAGAAGAAATCACACGGAACACGGAGTAGTACTGCATAGCAGGTCCACAACTTCAAGGAACTACGACAAGGCGACCGGAAGAAAATAATCAAAGTAGAAGTTGTCACGAAAGCATCTTGAAGAGAGATCATCAGCGAAGTTGTTGACTCAGTTGCAGTCCATAAATTACGCCGTAATACTTCAAGACGAAGAACAAATTGGCTAACATAAGAGTCAAATCCAAGGCCTGATGCTGTCGAGGGGGAAGTCTGTAGATAGGATATAACTAAATATCTTTTTCGATCTCTTCTAAGACGGTGATTGCGTCGCTTCGTTTGGAAGGTGTCTGCAATCCCTGTATGTGTTGATTTCTTCTTATAGCTTGCACTCTGCTGAGGTTATTTTTTTTTTAGGGAACATACATTTAAGATAGTTATATGTCATTTGTATTAATGCTATTAGGTACGAGTCTCAGGCTGACGAGTAAATCACATATCCTTCCGTGTTTTTACGTAACACACATCGAAAAACACACTTGAAAATTCGAGTAATTTCCCGAAACATGGTTCAATGCAAACAATTACGACACGAAAAGGTGTAGGGTAGGAAATAGATTTTATATAAAAATAAAATAAACGTGATGCAGAGGCATGCACGCATCGTTACGCAAATAACGAGGTAAAATAGGGACTGGC
This sequence comes from Schistocerca cancellata, assembly GCF_023864275.1. Taxonomy (NCBI): domain Eukaryota; kingdom Metazoa; phylum Arthropoda; class Insecta; order Orthoptera; family Acrididae; genus Schistocerca; species Schistocerca cancellata. Next base: position 329,722,723 of record NC_064629.1, read on the forward strand.
CCCAATAAACAGCAATTCACCAGGATACAGCTTGTATTAACTTTAATTACATATCGCTAGGAATAATTCCAGAAATGAAGTGTTATTAAAATTTCACATATTCTAAAACTTTAATGGGTAATAGTCTAAGTCTGCTCAACACATTGATCCCTTTAGGTATCTACAGAATTGCCAGCGAGGCAGTCAGGACCCTAGAGATGTGTAGCTGTTCTTCACATATTCAGATTTTCTGTCGCTAGACTTTTCCATATTCTTAATTCTAGCAAAAGACCTCCGGGTAGGTACTTTAATGCATACACATGCCTTACTAATTTTGAAATGTGATTTGCTCACGACGAATAGACCACCAAGATATTGTCTGGAGCAGAACTGTCTGGATGACTGTTTGGTAATTCGTGTAATCGATTTGCATGGCAAATAATTAAAACTGTATAACAAATTTGTCGGTTCCGATTACCTGCAATGTGTGTACTACTACACAAGTCAACCGAATTTACTTAAATTATACGGAAGATGCTGGTTTAGAGCCCACGTAAGTCTGTCTTAGTACTTGTGTATGTGTAGAAGAAACACTAGAATCTGTTTTAGCATAGCAATATGATCAGAATGTCCAGCAACAGCAAATGCTTTTTGCTGACGATGATTATTCGTAGCAGTAGCAAAAACCTTTGGGTAAATATCACGATGATAACAATTCCAGTCATGTGATTTTCTTGTCATACCGTCTACATTCGATTCGACTTGCAATCTAGTTGCACCGTTTTGTGTGTGCTGCCACATGAGTAGCCCAGGGCCATGGGGTAGCTTGTGGGAGTGGATCCAACAACGACAAGCAGCATGTATGAGTTTTGTTTGTGTGCATAGTATCCCTCAGAGCACCGAAAGCGCATACTAAGCGAGGAAATTAAAAAGCGTATATTTATTAAAGTGATAGCCCCAATCTCTATAGTAAAATGCGAGATGCCACTCCCAATGAAACAGTGCAGCCCAACACCGACAACTCTATAGAAGAACGAAGTAATGTTACTATTGCATGGAGGGTTTTTCATAATGTGTGGATGACTCTGATATCGTTTAAGTAGAACTAAGACATTAATGACAAAAGAATATGCACAATCTAGATTCTGGCCCGCAGTCCTTACCTAATCCTGCGCTTGTGCACCCTCTGCAGAGGTAACCATGTCAGAATGTTTTATGTGAGTACACCAACAGCATCAGTTTGTGGAACAGATTTCCACGTTCAGTAATTAAAATTATAGCCAGACAGATAATATTTTGCATTAGACTACTATGTGTTAAACACAGTTTAGTCGATTATTCATGTCAGTAATACAAACCCGTGAGTAAAGACACAAGATGTCAGCACTTTCGGTCATATCGTCTAAATGTGGACGTCATGTTGCAGTTCAGTTACACTATTTTGTGTCTGTGCTGAGGGGACAGGGGTAGGGTGGATGAGATTTTTTTGTATGCATAGTGTTAATCAACACACCAAAATGCATACTGATTGAGGAAAATCATTTTAACTTGGTCCAGATCAACTTTATAGGATGAGTGTATTTGTTTGTTTAAAAAAAAATAATGCATTGAAATCATAGGACTGCGGCAGGAGCTGGCAGATAATGATACCAGGTGGTCCTGATGAATCATCAGCGACAGGCATAACCTGCCACATAGTAGCAATGAGACCTGAGCAGCAACAGAGCTGACAGCATTTTTGTACTTGTCTCTCTTCAGTGTCCATTAATTCTCCTCCAAAATAGTCATACGTATTTGTGTCGAAACCAGTGTATTATCCACAGTTAATACAGCTGGAAAGAACAAACGAAAGAATGCTTATAAGTAAGATAAATGGTTTAAAAAAATTGTACAAATGCCGAGCAATACTATTAAGTGGTACTCTAAGTTATGTAGATAAAATGTATGGTACCTGTGTTGTGCACAGAGCCCCTTTATCCTCAATCAGGAACCTTCTCATAATTTCTTATGTAGTAGCATCAATATGTGATCCATGTGTATAGCTTCTTGTTTATGGAATCATGCCACTTTACATTGCATCCAAATATTTTACAGTTAAAAAAGGGTATGACTTGCATCTCGCATGTCCCAGGAGAGAATACCGCAGCATACAGAATTCAAACAAATAACATTACTGTTTCCTCACGCACACAGAACTGTTGTTGTTGTTGTGGTCTTCAGTCCTGAGACTGGTTTGATGCAGCTCTCCATGCTACTCTATCCTGTGCAAGCTTCTTCATCTCCCAGTACCTACTGCAACCTACATCCTTCTGAATCTGCTTAGTGTATTCATCTCTTGGTCTCCCCCTACGATTTTTACCCTCCACGCTGCCCTACAATACTAAATTGGTGATCCCTTGATGCCTCAGAACATGTCCTACCAACCGATCCCTTCTTCTGGTCAAGTTGTGCCACAAACTTCTCTTCTCCCCAATCCTATTCAATACTTCCTCATTAGTTATGTGATCTACCCATCTAATCTTCAGCATTCTTCTGTAGCACACAGAACTAGTGGAAGTATAACAACTTCGTATATGTCACCGTGTCTCTCTAGAATGCACCGCCTTTCCACCACCAAGACATATGTGGTGCCATACTCTCTCTTGTATCTAGTCGTTGCATTAGGGGCCTACATGCCCTCTCTGCGGTATATTCGGATAAGTTCATCTATATAATGATCTTTTATTTCTAAGTGTACGTGTGATGTTATGTGTCTGCCTCCCTCTGTCCAAATAACAAACAACATATATTTTTTCCCAGGGGTCTGCAGGCTGTCTCAACTTTCAGCTCAGAACTCTCGGTCTTTTTGGGAGTAAATAGTTCCGTGATGGTAATAGTTCGCTTCTTTGGCACAAGCCTGTAGCTTTCTAGGGAAGTACAGTATAGATACTGTGTGTGACCATTGCGTATCCGGATTTTACGGTATTTTTGACGTTTTTGAATGTCAGTCCACATAACACTAACTTCCAAAGCTAATGCTAAATCACACAGATATACATGGATTGTTATGGAGGTAGAGTTTTGACTGTATTCTGTCATAAACACATATATAGCTGAGTTACGCTATTTTGTGTGTTGATTTCCATCTTGCTTTATGCAGCAGCAGAAACTTTTCAAAATTTTACAAACACGTCATTCCACCTGCAGACGAAATGGCCTTGTGATCACCTCAAGAGCAATACTCGTACTTTTATCTTCCATCACTAATGACAGCACCATGCTTAAGTTTTGCTTGAACATCTTATGCGTTTTCTAGTGGCTGTGCACTGTGTCGGAAGTGAGGAAGCAGCTTAAACAGTAGCCAAACCTGATATGAAACAAAATTGATTGTCAATGAAGATCCTGTTTCCTTCGCAGTGTTTTACACCGTTTTAGAGAGTTAGTCCCCTTACAGAATTTCCCAAGAGAAATCGGTGTTGGCTGTGCAAGAAGCATGATGTAGGGATACATATGCAGAGTGTAACACCAAACTGTCATCTGCAAAAACTTTGCTAATTTTGATGCCACAAGAAAATGATTCAGACAAAGGTTATTTGACTCGATAAGTCCTTTCTGCTTACACTATTGAAAACTACTCGAACGATATATTCTAAAAAATAAAATGTTTACTAGTATTTTTAAAATGAGAGTATGTTATTTTCTGTGCCAGAATAGCAGGCCTATATGAGACGAAGTTAGTGCAATAATTCTTTTACAGATCTGATAAAAATCGCGGAAGAAAAATATGCTGAATACGATGACTTTTCTTTGAATTACTGTCCGTCCAATGTTTACTACACTCTCAGTCGAGAGTGACATAAGCATAAAGTATCACTTGCCTCAGGGGCGGTAATTTCTCTGGAGAGTGGCGTAAACTATTCAAAGTAATTTTACTTTGCAGTTTTTCGTTAAATATACAAAAGAGATATTTCTCTGAATTTGTCTCCCAGAGATCTTATATTCTGGCGAAAAAAATACCATAGTTCCGTAAAAATATTCTACTGATCGTTGTGTTTTTTAAGAATAGGGGTATTTCTAAAAGAATGTAATTATTAGAAAAGCCTGTGACTATTTACTGCATATCGATACATCGATAAGAACTGCAGAGAACGTAAAGGATTTTTTTGGTGATACCTTATAGTGTTTTGTACGACTCCCCGTCGTCACACTGACATCTAAAGAGATAATACATGTCATGTCATACTTTCTGAAGCATATGTCGAGTCACCGACGCGAGCGCACTAGAAATGCGCACTTTGATTTCTGAAATTATTTTCGGCAGATAATGTACATACACAAGGTTTTTCACAAAACCCCATAAGAAGAAATCAATGGACGTCAGGTCCGGAATATAAGTGGCTAAGAGCAGAACACAGCGTCGTCGTGTCCCGTACGACCGACCCAACGGTTCCGAAGACGTTGGTTTAAATGTGTGCGAACCTCCATACCCCTATGTGCGGTCCTCTGTCTTTCTGAATGATGTGATGTGTAGAATTCGTATCAATCATCAAGTCCCGATAAATGTGATTTTTAACACTTTGCTCAATGAAGAAAAATGGACTATAATTTTTGTGCTGAAATCGCATAGAACATATTAACATAGAATGAGTCATTGTAAAGTTCAAATACAGATAAATGCTTTTCTGTACCCCATATTCGAATGTTAGGCCCGTTACGATTGTCAATTATTGGAGGTTTGTCTCACTGGTAAAAGTGAAACGAGTAGTAAATGTTTCTTTTTCCGTGGCTTCCAGCATTGCCGGAGCATAAGTCCAACGTTTGTCTTAGCTTCCTCTCCCAGATTCTGTAAAATTTCAATTACGTACATATTCAGATTCCTTTTGAGAACATGCCAAAACATTGTTCGTGTCTTTTCTAGATCCATACTGGTTTTTTTCGTTGATTTTCGTGCACTACGCTTATACAAAAGGCGAATTCTTTCAACGTTTTGTGCTGATGTACATAGCCACTAGCCAAGCAGTACTTTTTGCTTTGCGCAAGCATTCAGTTTCTTAAAACTGCCGATGCTGTCTACGAATGTTGTCGGTATTTGGATTCACTTGACTTCATCGCTTACGAAATCTTCTCTGTACTGTGATGACAGAACGACAACTGATAAATTATAATACGCAGAATGCCTTGTGCTCGGTTTCTGCCATTTTTCCCTACGACTCGGAACTTTCTTATCATTGCGCTTGCACAGGCTTCCGACAGACTGCGCTTGTGCAGCGACAGAAATTTTGAACTTTGTTTTACAATCCCTGAAACCGATATCGATGTATCACTGGTCATTAAATATTTGTAGCCATTTGTAATTGGTATATTCATTTTTAATATCCCTGTATATGATTCACACGATTGTCAGTAGCGTAAGCAGAGAGTGCTTTTGGAAGCAGACGACCTTTGCGATGTTCGAGGCTTTTCCTTACTTCGAAATATTGAATCTTGAAAATTTCTCCGGTATTCAGCCGGGTAGTGTCGTGCGATATTTCGGCAAGCCGACTTCTTGTCATCTTCAGGCCGGCCATCTTCAGGCCGGGAAAACCTCAGATCGTACTTCGAAATATTTTGGTGGATGCATCGGATGGTGTGAAAACTGCCCAATATTTCAACGTGGCAGCTGTTCATCATCTTCAGATGCCGTTGTATTAAAACATTTCTTGTCACTCGAAAATTAACATGTTTTTCACAAATAGCTAAGTTCGATACGATACCCAACGGCTGGTAAGAAAGCATGAAACAAATACACTCTATAGCGAAAAAAAGGAAAAATAAACGATGCCCCACGAAGGAATTATCCGAATGGGACGGAAATTGGTAGCTGTGACGTACCCGTGTACAGACAAACAAATGATTTCAGTTTCAGAAAAATTGGACGTTTTGTTCAAGAGAAAGAGCTTCACAAATTCGCCAAGTCAATAACGAGGTTGGGCCACCTCTGGCTCTCATGCAAGCAGTTAACCGGCTTGGTATTGATTGATAAATGGCTCTGAGCACTATGCGACTTAACTTCTGAGGTCATCAGTCGCCTAGAACTTAGAACTAATTAAACCTAACTAACCTAAGGACATAACACACATCCATGCCCGTGGCAGGATTCGAACCTGCGACCGTAGCGGTCACGCGGTTCCAGACTGAAGCGCCTAGAACCGCACGGCCACACCGGCCGGCTATATTGATTGATAGAGTTGTTTGATGTCCTCCTATGGATGGTGTTGTGGTCTTCAGTCCTGTGACTGGTTTGATGCAGCTCTCCATGCTACTCTATCCTGTGAAAGCTGCTTCATCTCCCAGTACGTACTGCAGCCTACATCCTTCTGAATCTGCTTAGTGTATTCATCTCTTGGTCTCCCTCTACGATTTTTACCCTCCACGCTGCCCTCCAATACTAAATTGGTGACCCCTTGATGCCTCAGAATATGTCCTACCAACCGATCCCTTCTTCTAGTCAAGTTGTGCCACAAACCCCTCTTCTCCCCAATTCTGTTCAATACCTCCTCATTAGTTATGTGATCTACCCACCTAATCTCCTGTGGATATCGAGCCAAATTCTGTCCAATTGGCACCTTAGGCCGTCAGAATCCCGAGCTGCTGGGAGGTCTCTGCCCATTACGTTCCAAACGTTCTAAATTGTGGAAAGATCCGGCGTCCTTGCTGGCGAAGATAAGAGTGTGGCAAGGACGAAGGCAAGCAGTGGAAAAGCTGTCCGTGTGCAGACGGACATTATGCTGCTGTAACGTAATCCCAGGAGGCTTCCCATGAAGGGAAACAAAACGGGACGTAGAATATCGTAGACGTCATGCTTCTATGTAAGAGTGCTGCGGATGACAGCCAAAGAAATCCTGAAATGGCACGCCAGACCATTTCTCCTGGTTTTCAGGCCTTATGGTAGTGACAGATTCGTATCCCACCGCTGTCCGGGTCGTCTCCATACATGTTTTCGCTGATCATATGGGCTCAGTTAGAAGTGGAGCTCATCACTGACGACAATTCTACTTCAGTCAATATAATTCTAGGCCACGATGACCAGCGTAGATGTGTCTGTAGACACCCCAGACAGCTGTGGGATATCAACCTGTCACCCACCATACGGCTCGACAGTCAGGAGCGATGGTCTAGGGTGCCATTTCATTTCATTGTGGGACCTCTTTGGTTGTCGTCACCCTTACAGCACAGCGGTACGTAGACGATATTCAACTCCCCGTTTAGTTGCCCTTCATGGGAAGCCCTCCTATGTTTACATTTCAGCAAGATAATGCTCTCTCGCATGTGTAGAGAATATCTACTGCTGGTCTTCCTGCTTGCCAAACCTTACCTTGGACAGGGAGCATTATGGGCAGGGCACTTTAACCAGCTCGGGATTCTGACGATCTAAGGCTCCAGTTGGAAAGAATTTGGCACTATATCCCTCAGGAAACATCAAAAAACTCCAGCAGTCAGTACCAAGCCGAATAACGGCTTGCATAAGGGTCTGAGGTGGACCAACGCGTTATTGATTTGATCAATTTGTGAAGTTCTTTCTCTACAACAAATCCTCAATTTTTTCCGACATTGTAATAACTTGTTTGTCTGTAAATGTAATCACATCTACCGATTTCCGTCCCATTCGGATAATTCATTCTTAGTGCGTCGTTTGTTTTCTGTCTTACAAGGGGAGGCCACGACGTTTTGGAACGCGGATTTACTTCAAACTTCGTACACTCGTAGTACTCCATGAGGACAACAAAATGTGTAAGCAGTAGCGCTTACTTCTCAAGCGTTATTGAGAAAATCGCAAGATAATTTCGGTCGTCAAATATACACCTTTGCAGGGCCATTTTTACTGTGAAGCGGCGGTAGCCGAGTGGTATGCCGGCACGGTAGCTCAGCGTGTTCGGTCAGAGGGTTAGCTGCCCTCTGTAATAAAAAACTGAGTGAACGGATCGACGAACAACCTGAACGGGAGTCATGAGACGTCCGCCCCGAACATATACAACGAACAAAATAGGACAAAAATGAAAACAACAAAGAATAAAAAAAAGCGTGTTCGGTCAGCGGGCTGCGTGCTTTCTGAAATAAAAAAAACTGAGTCAAGGAATCAACGGTCAACTTGAACGAATGTCTTGTGACGTTCGCCCAGACCAAACGCAGCGAAGTACATCGAACAAAAAAAGAAAAAAAAAGTGGTTAGCGTTCAAGCCTCGTAATCGCTGGATCGAGTCGCGTTCGTTAGTTTTTTTTTTTTTTTAATTTATAACTCAGTCATTTTCTTTACTATTTGTATTACAGTTGATATAATGGGAAAAATACGTGTAATTGGCTGAACTCTTATTAAATTTACAATGTTATTTGGCAGTCTACAAATTTTTATTATCACAAATAATATAATATTGATAACAACCGACTAGTAAACGACCAAACGCATAAAGTGATACTGAAAATGTATGCTTGTCCCTGATTTGAGAATTCCCTTATACCTGGAAGGAGCCCGAAACCACTTGTTACCTCCAAGTTTTGACCGCCACAAACGGCTTTCGAAAGATGTACAGTTAATCGTCGCTTTAGACATTACGAGTACAAGTTGTAGGATGGTATTTTTCTTAAAAACATGGAAAACATATAGTTAAGCGGCACCAGCTGCATTGAATAAATGTTATGTTTCCGCATACGCAAGGTGTTTGGAGGTTTTCCGTGGAAAAACAAACCTCGTTAACATTTTATGCATTTGGTCGTTTACTAGTCGATAGTTATGAATATTATATTATTTGTGATAATAAAAATTTGTAGACTGCCAAATAACATTGTAAATTTAGTAAAAGTTCAGCCGATTACACGTATTTTTCCCATTATATCAATTGTAATATATCTACATCTACATACATACTCCGCAATCCACCATACGGTGCGTGGCGAAGAGTACCTCGTACCGCAACTAGCATCTTCTATCCCTGTTCCACTCCCAAACAGAACGAGGGAAAAATGACTGCATATATGCCTCTGTACGAGCCCTAATCTCTCTATCTTATCTTTGTGGTCTCTTCATGAAATATAAGTTAGTGGCAGTAAAATTGTACTGCAGCCAGCCTAAAATGCTGGTTCTCTAAATTTCCTCAGTAGCGATTCACGAAAAGAACGCCTCCTTTCCTCTAGAGACTCCCACCCGAGTTCCTGAAGCATTTCCGTAACACTCGCGTGATGATCAAACCTACCAGTAACAAATCTAGCAGCCCGCCTCTGAATTGCATCTATGTCCTCCCTCAATCCGACCTGATGGGGATCCCAAACGCTCGAGCAGTACTCAAGAATAGGTCGTATTAGTGTTTTATAAGCGGTCTCCTTTACGATGAACCACATCTTCCCAAAATTCTACCAATGAACCGAAGACGACTATCCGCCTTCCCCACAACTGCTATTACATTCTTGTCCCTCTCCATATCGCTCTGCAGTGTTACGCCCAAATATTTAATGGACGTGACTGTGTCAAGCGCTACACTACTAATGGAGTATTCAAACATTACGGGATTCCTTTTCCTATTCATCTGCATTAAGTTACATTTATCTATATTTAGAGTTAGCTGCCATTCTTTACACCAATCACAAATCCTGTCCAAGTCATCTTGTATCATCCTACAGTAACTCAACGACGACACCTTCCCGTACACCACAGCATCATCAGCAAACAGCCGCATATTGCTATATAGATAGTAAAGAAAATGACTGTGCTGAAAAAAAAAAAAAGGAAGTTGAGGAACGGGACTCGATCCAGCGATTACGAGGCTTAAACGCTAACCACTTTTTTTCCATTTTGTTCGTTGTTGGTCGTTGTGGTGTCACCGCCAGATACCACACTTGCTAGGTGGTAGCCTTTAAATCGGCCGCGGTCCGTTAGTATACGTCGGACCCGCGTATCGCCACTATCAGTGATTGCAGACCGAGCGCCGCCATACGGCAGGTCTAGTGTAGAGCGACTCCCTAGCACTCGCCCCAGTTGTACAGCCGAATTTGCTAGCGATGATTCACTGCCTACATACGCTCTCATTTGCAGAGACGACAGTTTAGCATAGCCTTCAGCTACGTCATTTGCTACGACCTAGCAAGGCGCCATATCCTTCAAGAATGTTTTCAGAACAGATAATATTGTGAATCATGTACCGTCAAGAGCGACTTTCCTCATTAATGGATTAAAGTTAAGTATCAAACTAATTACGTCCGCTTTCTGAATTCTAATTCCTTGTCATGTTCCAGACCTCACGTCAGTATAGTTCTTCCCTCCTCACGCCAGCCTGCGTGAGCTAAAACGCGTGCATTTCGACCTCCCCTCGTAACACGGTGTTGGCTCTTCTGCCAACACAATAATCGTTGTGTTTGGTCGTTGCGGACGTCACATGACATCCGGTAAATTTCGTTTGTTGATCCTTCCACTCAGTTTTTTATTACAGAGGCTAACCAGCCCTCTGACCGAACACGCTTTTTTTTATTTAATCTCATTTTGTTCGTTATAGTTCGTTGAAATTGTTCGTGCCGGACGTCCCTTGACGTCCATTGAAGTTCATTATTGATCCATTCACTCAGTTTTTTTTTATTACAGAGGGCAAATAACCCTCTGACCGAACACGCTGAGCTACCGTGCCGGCGTACACGCTGAGCTACTGTGCCGGCTACACTACGCTGCCGCCGCTTCGTGGTAAAAATGGCCACGCACAGGTATTTATTTGACGACCGAAATTATTGTGCGATTTTCTCCATAACGCTTGAGAAGTACGCGCTACTGCTTACTCATTTTGTTGTCCTCGTGGAGTGCTACGAGTGTACGAATTTTGAAGTAAATCCGCGTTCCAAACGTCGTGGCCTCCCCTTGTCAGAGTGTGTATTTAATATAATTTTTTATGAAATTCCCACAGGATATGCGCTTGTTATGTTATATTCCTTTTCAGTGAATAAACAGGTTTGTTATTGTTTGCTAACAGGGCGTTATGCGCTGGTGCAGCTTAGGTCTGTGATTGATAGCGATGAGCAGAGGGCCGGCACTGCTGGCTGCGTGTGGTGGCGTGGAGGGGGAGCAGCCAGCTGCGGCCGGGCTCCGCAGCCGAGCAGAACGCGGCCGCCATCTGCACTCGCCCTGCCAGCGGCACGTGCCAACGGCTGCTGCTGCGTGCTGGCGGCTCGCGCCTGCGATGCGATGACGTGACATGCAAAAGTGCCCTTCCATTAAGGGCCCACACACCAGCGACCGATCGCTAGCGGTATCACCTGCAATCGGACGCTGGCTTCGACCTTGCAGCGCAGGAGCGATTTCCCAATCAGTTTCATCCGGCATTTCGAACGCCTCTCTCGTGAACGTCTGCTGTGGAAAATGAACTGCTGTTCTTAGCAGCAGTGACGGTGACCTCAATTTATCCACCAATACTAGAAATGAAGTAAATGAAATGAAACGGGATTTGTAGTTTATTAAAGTTGTGTTGAAAGGTTTTGCTTGGAAAGTAGGACTACGCTATGCTGTAGAATACATAACGTTTTTCAGTGGCGCCTAGTGCGTCGTATACGTCTTCGCTATCCGTATTTCTCAAATACTTCTTAAAGTGTTCAGTTCGTTTTCCATGTATGAGTCTTTTACTTTTACTGCAAATATTTCCACAGTGCCTTTGAAACTACGATGTGTCCATAGAAATATTATCAGTAGTTTCACTGCTGACCTGCATAACTCTTATAAGTTTGTGAGAGAGAGAAATAGATTGTATAAAAGGGCAAGGAACGTATGTACAGCTATAGAATAGGTACGGTCTAATCATTTAAATTAAAATGTCAACTTCATATTAACTCATTTTGTTTAAATGTTGAAAAGTTCAATAATGTGCCTATTTGTTTCGTAAACAACTCAGAACTGCCAGGTGGAGCCAATTATATCGTGACTTTAGCTATGAATTTCTGCTTCTACAGCACAATCTTCAAAATGCTAATCACTGCAAAATACGAGGGTGATAATGTTTTATATTTGTTTTCCTTCTTAATATAAGAGGCAACTCCGGATTGAGCTTCATTTTCCAGAGTGATTTATGCTCTCCCCATAACTATAAATGTAAGCGCAAATTTCTTACTCTATGTAGATATACCCAAATGAAACAAAACTTCATAATCATCCTGAATATCTAAACATACGATTTGCAACCAGGCAGTCAGGCGCTACAGTGGTGTACGTCGCATGTCATTCATCAGATATATTCGTGGGAATTCCAGTCGATCAGCGATTGATCGCTGCGATCTGCGATTTGCCCACAAACGTGAGATTTGCGGACAGATCGCGTGGCCTGGCGAAGGACTGCTGCGATCCGAAGCTCATTTGGGAGACCCTTGATGATGTCACAACCAGTTATTATGTTTAAAGGCTATTCCTCTATATTTACGACATGTTTAGAGCCACTGAAGCTCATCATCAGTCATGGAGGTATACTAATTACTTAAATATTATTTACGTTACTAAAATTATTAATTAGATTAACACTAGTTTGTAGAGTTGGACAGCGCCTTCATTTGGTTCAGATATGGGGAAAAAGTATGGTATATTACTTGCTAAAAGGAGGTGCAGATATGTAAATAATTTTCGGCGATAATAAGCTGCTGACTTCCTACACATACAGTTGTAGATATCAAACCCGAACGCCGTCCGGCCGTTTTATGGGGCTACTTCAACTTCCTGGGACAGAGTGGGAGAGTCATGCTATCAAAACTGGTGCCAGAGACACGTATTCGTGTGAGATTATTCAAATGGTTCAAATGGCTCTGAGCACTATGGGACGTAACTGTTGTGGTCATCAGTCCCCTAGAACTTAGAACGACTTAAACCTAACTAACCTAAGGACATCACACACATCCATGGCCGAGGCAGGATTTGAACCAGCGACCATAGCGGTAGCGCGGTTCCAGACTGAAGCGCCTAGAACCGCTCGGTCACAGCGGCCGGCTGTGAGATTATTCCGAATGTCTTGTCGGAAGCTTGTTCGAGCAGATAATTTGAGAAACAACTCGAGAATGTAACGTCTTAGGCCTCCTATCAACAAACATTCTCTTAAGGCGCCAGTTAATTGATTCCCTCAAAATTCTTAAGTCCAGTCATCTGCAGGAATTGCCAACGCTGCTTTTGGCAGAAGTGTCCGGAGGAAGTGTTGTCGCCCGTTTGGTATGTTACAGTTCTGTATCCGATCATGGTATAGAGGTAAATGTTGTGCAATGTAGACACAAAGTTGCAAGTTTTAGTCGACGCCTTCCTTTCTTTTAAACATAAAATTATGAGTCTAAATGGACCTGAAAAATAATTTGCTTCACTTTCTAACTCACCAATAACAGCAAAATCTTTCGCAAAAGCGCTCGCGGCTGCGTCAAGATCAGAAGAATTTATACACGAGAGTTTCGTCGCCCTACAGCGGCACCGGTCGGCGCCACCCGCCACTGGCTCCTCGACGCCGGCCGCCGTCAGACCAGGTGAACGCAGAACGGAGTTTCTTGGTCACATTTCTGCTCTCAGATTGATAAGCATAAAACTGTTTTTCATTCTACTCTCACACTGGTAATCATAAAATTCTTTTTTATTTTACGAGGGCAGTTCAATAAGTAATGCAACACATTTTTTTTCTCGGCCAATTTTGGTTGAAAAAACCGGAAATTTCTTGTGGAATATTTTCAAACATTCCCGCTTCGTCTTGTATAGTTTCATTGACTTCCGACAGGTGGAAGCGCTGTACGGAGCTGTTAAAATGGCGTCTGTAACGGATGTGCGTTGCAAACAACGGGCAGTGATCGAGTTTCTTTTGGCGGAAAACCAGGGCATCTCAGATATTCATAGGCGCTTGCAGAATGTCTACGGTGATCTGGCAGTGGACAAAAGCACGGTGAGTCGTTGGGCAAAGCGTGTGTCATCATCGCCGCAAGGTCAAGCAAGACTGTCTGATCTCCCGCGTGCGGGCCGGCCGTGCACAGCTGTGACTCCTGCAATGGCAGAGCGTGCGAACACACTCGTTCGAGATGATCGACGGATCACCATCAAACAACTCAGTGCTCAACTTGACATCTCTGTTGGTAGTGGTGTCACAATTGTTCACAAAAATCTGAACGAACTTCTCCTTCTTCATGACAACACAAGACCTCACACAAGTCTTCGCACCCGAGAGCAGCTCACAAAACTTCAGTGGACTGTTCTTCCTCATGCACCCTACAGCCCCGATCTCGCACCGTCGGATTTCCATATCTTTGGCCCAATGAAGGACGCAATGCGTGGGAGGCACTACGCGGATGATGAAGAAGTTATTGATGCAGTACGACGTTGGCTCCGACATCGACCAGTGGAATGGTACCGTGCAGGCATACAGGCCCTCATTTCAAGGTGTCGTAAGGCCGTAGCATTGAATGGAGATTACGTTGAAAAATAGTGTTGTGTAGCTAAAAGTTTGGGGAATAACCTGGTGTATTTCAATGCTGAATAAAACAACCCCTGTTTCAGAAAAAAATGTGTTGCATTACTTATTGAACTGCCCTCGTAATTTGATTTTTCACGCAAAATAACTTTGATAACCCGGGTGAACACTTTGCAATAACATAACACACATCAACAGTGCATTTATCAAGTGTCATTTTCTTATTTGTAGTTCTAGAATTTGTCTTGCAGCTATGTACGCCATCGTGAGAAGAAAAAATAATCAAATGTCTCTGAGCACTATCGGACTTAACATCTGTGGTCATCAGTCCCCTAGAACTTAGAACTACTTAAACCTAACTAACCTAAGGACATCACACACATCCATGCCCGAGGCAGGCTTCGAACCTGCGACCGTAGCGGTCACGCGGTTCCAGACTAAGGCGCCTAGAACCGCACGGCCACACCGGTCGTGAGGAGAATTGCAGGGTTTTATGTAATAGCTGACGCGTGCACTACAGGCAGGAATCGGCTACTACGGTAGAGGAGTACGCGTGGTGTGCACATGCGGGTTTTTAGGTTAAATGAACACCCCTTTGGGATCAGAGACGACCTGATCGGAGATACATCCGCCAAAATATTTTGAGAGAACGCTCATTTTCACAAATCAGATACATAAAAGATTAATGTGATATTAGTAAACTGCAGGAGGATCCAAGGAAGGTTCCAGAATTAGTATCGCTTATGGAGGGTTATAAAGCCCAGATAGTACTAGGCACAGAAAACTGGTTGGAACCGTAGTGAACAACAATGAAATATTAAGTTCAGACTGTAATATTTGTCGTAAGGATAAGTTAATCGCCAATGGTTGGGCTATGAGCACTATGCGAGTTAACTTCTGAGGTCATCAGTCGCCTAGAACTTAGAACTAATTAAACCTAACTAACCTAAGGACAACACACACATCCATGCCCGAGGCAGGATTCGAACCTGCGACCGTAGCGGTTGCTCGGTTCCAGACTGTAGCGCCTAGAACCGCACGGTCACGCCGGCCGGCAATCGCCAATGGTGGCGGCGTATTTATTACAGGAAAGAATTCGGTAACATTTAGTGAGGTTATATTGTGAAATATTATGTGTCCAGTTAAGCACCAATGTTCTGTCAAAAATGGTAATCGTATACATTTTTAGACCATCTGTGTCAGGAGCTGTAGTGATAGAGCACTCCAGAGAGAACTTGCGCAATATCGTTAGTAACTTTCCTGATCATGCCGTGGTAATATGAGGTTACTTCAGCTAGCAGGTATAGGTTGAGTTAGTCATTCTATGAAATCTGGTGCCAGAGACAGTGATTCATGTGACATTATACTGAAAGTCTTGTCCGAAAATTACTTCGAGCACATAATTAGGAAGAAACACGAGAGGGTAACGTCTTAAATCTCCCAGCAACAAACAGACCTGACTTATCGAAACAGTTTCTATGCAAGACGGTATCTACATCTACATCTACATCCATACTCCGCAAGCCACCTGACGGTGTGTGGCGGAGGGTGCCTTGAGTACCTCTATCGGTTGTCACTTCTATTCCAGTCTCGTATTGTTCATGGAAAGAAGGATTGTCGGTATGCTTCTGTGTGGGCTCTAATCTCTCTGATTTTATCCTCATGGTCTCTTCGCGAGATATACGTAGGATGGAGCAATATACTGCTTGACTCTTCGGTGAAGGTATGTTCTCGAAACTTTCACAAAAGCCCGTACCGAGCTACTGAGCGTCTCTCCTGCAGAGTCTTCCACTGGAGTTTATCTATGATCTCCGTAACGCTTTCGCGATTACTAAATGATCCTTAACGAAGCGCGCTGCTCTCCGTTGGATCTTCTCTATATCTTCTATCAACCCTATCTGGTACGGATCCCACAATGCTGAGCAGTATTCAAGCAGTGGGTGAACAAGCGTACTGTAACCTACTTCCTTTGTTTTCGGATTGCATTTGCTTAGGATTCTTCCAATGAATCTCAGTCTGGCATCTGCTTTACCGACGATCAACTTTATATGATCATTCCATTTTAAATCACTCCTAATGCGTACTCCCAGATGATTTATGGAATTAACTGCTTCCAGTTGCTGACCTGCTATTTTGTAGCTAACTGATAAGGGATCTATCTTCCTATGTATTCGCAGCACATTACACTTGTCTACATTGAGATTCAATTGCCATTCCCTGAACCATGCGTCAATTCGCTGCAGATCCTCCTGCATTTCAGTACAATTTTCCATTGTTACAATCTCTCGATACACCACAGCATCATCTGCAAAAAGCCTCAGTGAACTTCCGATGTTATCCACAAGGTCATTTATGTATATTGTGAATAGCAACGGTCCTATGACACTCCCCTTCGGCACACCTGAAATCACTCTTACTTCGGAAGACTTCTCTCCATTGAGAGTGACATGCTGCGTTCTGTTATCTAGGAACTCTTCAATCCAGTCACACAGTTGGTCTGATAGTCCATATGCTCTTACTTTGTTCATTAAACGACTGTGGGGAACTGCATCGAACGCCTTTCGGAAGTCAAGAAACACGGCATCTACCTGGGAACCAGTGTCTATGGCCCTCTGAGTCTCGTGGACGAATAGCGCGAGCTGGGTATCACACGATCGTCTTTTTCGAAACCCATGCTGATTCCTACAGAGTAGATTTCTAGTCTCCAGAATAGTCATTATATTCGAACATAAAACGTGTTCCAAAATTCTACAACTGATCGACGTTAGAGATATAGGTCTATAGTTCTGCACATCTTTTCGACGTCCCTTCTTGAAAACGGGGATGACCTGTGCCCTTTTCCAATCCTTTGGAACGCTACGCTCTTGTAGAGACCTACGGTACACCGCTGCAAGAAGGGGGCAAGTTCCTTCGCGTACTCTGTGTAAAATCGAACTGGTATCCCATCAGGTCCAGTGGCCTTTCCTCTTTTGAGCGATTTTAATTGATTCTCTATCCAAATAGGGGAAATGCAGGAGTAGGTTTAATAATGAATAGGAAAATAGGAATGCGGGTAAGCTACTACAAACAGCATAGTGAACGCATTATTGTGGCCAAGATAGATACGAAGCCCACACCTACTACAGTAATACAAGTTTATATGCCAACTAGCTCTGCAGATGACGAAGAAATTGAAGAAATGTATGACGAAATAAAAGAAATTATTCAGACAGTGAAGGGAGACGAAAATTTAATAGTCATTGGTGACTAGAATTCGAGTGTAGGAAAAGGGAGAGAAAGAAACGTAGTAGGTGAATATGGATTGGGGCTAAGAAATGAAAGAGGAAGCCGTCTGGTAGAATTTTGCACAGAGCACAACTTAATCATAGCTAACACTTGGTTTAAGAATCATGATAGAAGGTTGTATACGTGGAAGAACCCTGGAGACACTAAAAGGTATCAGATAGATTATATAATGGTAAGACAGAGATTTAGGAACCAGGTTTTAAATTGTAAGACATTTCCAGGGGCAGATGTGGACTCTGACCACAATCTATTGGTTATGACCTGTAGATTAAAACTGAAGAAACTGCAAAAAGGTGGGAACTTAAGGAGATGGGACCCGGATAAACTGAAGGAACCAGAGGTTGTACAGAGTTTCAGGGAGAGCATAAGGGAACAATTGACAGGAATGGGGGAAAGAAATACAGTAGAAGAAGAATGGGTAGCTTTGAGGGATGAAGTAGTGAAGGCAGCAGAGGATCAAGTAGGTAAAAAGACGAGGGCTAGTAGAAATCCTTGGGTAACAGAAGAAATATTGAATTTAATTGATGAAAGGAGAAAATATAAAAATGCAGTAAATGAAGCAGGCAAAAAGGAATACAAGCGTCTCAAAAATGAGATCGACAGGAAGTGCAAAATGGCTAAGCAGGGATGGCTAGAGGACAAATGTAAGGATGTAGAGGCGTATCTCACTAGGGGTAAGATAGATACTGCCTACAGGAAAATTAAAGAGACTTTTGGAGATAAGAGAACCACTTGTATGAACATCAAGAGCTCAGATGGAAACCCAGTTCTAAGCAAAGAAGGGAATGCAGAAAGGTGGAAGGAGTATATAGAGGGTCTATACAAGGGCGATGCACTTGAGGACAATATTATGGAAATGGAAGAGGATGTAGATGAAGATGAAATGGGAGATACGATACTGCGTGAAGAGTTTGACAGTGCACTGAAAGACCTGACTCGAAACAAGGCCCCCGGAGTAGACAACATTCCATTGGAACTACTGACGGCCTTGGGAGAGCCAGTCCTGACAAAACTCTACCATCTGGTGAGCAAGATGTATGAAACAGGCGAAATACCCTCAGACTTCAAGAAGAATATAATAATTCCAATCCCAAAGAAAGCAGGTGTTGACAGATGTGAAAATTACCAAACAATCAGTTTAATAAGCCACAGCTGCAAAATACTAACACGAATTCTTTACAGACGAATGGAAAAACTAGTAGAAGCCGACCTCGGGGAAGATCAGTTTGGATTCCGTAGAAATACTGGAACACGTGAGGCAATACTGACCTTACGACTTATCTTAGAAGAAAGATTAAGGAAAGGCAAACCTACGTTTCTAGCATTTGTAGACTTAGAGAAAGCTTTTGACAATGTTGACTGGAATACTCTCTTTCAAATTCTAAAGGTGGCAGGTATAAAATACAGGGAGCGAAAGGCTATTTACAATTTGTACAGAAACCAGATGGCAGTTATAAGAGTCGAGGGACATGACAGGGAAGCAGTGGTTGGGAAGGGAGTAAGACAGGGTTGTAGCCTCTCCCCGATGTTATTCAATCTGTATATTGAGCAAGCAGTAAAGGAAACAAAAGAAAAATTCGGGGTAGGTATTAAAATCCATGGAGAAGAAATAAAAACTTTGAGGTTCGCCGATTACATTGTAATTCTGTCAGAGACAGCAAAGGACTTGGAAGAGCAGTTGAACGGAATGGATGGTGTCTTGAAGGGAGGATATAAGATTAACATCAACAAAAGCAAAACGAGGATAATGGAATGTAGTCGAATTAAGTCGGGTGATGCTGAGGGAATTAGATTAGGAAATGAGACACTTAAAATAGTAAAGGAGTTTTGCTATTTGGGGAGCAAAATAACTGATGATGATCGAAATAGAGAAGATATAAAATGTAGACTGGCAATGGCAAGGAAAGCGTTTCTGAAGAAGAGAAATTTGTTAACACCGAGTATAGATTTAAGTGTCAGGAAGTCATTTCTGAAAGTATTTGTATGGAGTGTAGCCATGTATGGAAGTGAAACATGGACGGTAAATAGTTTGGACAAGAAGAGAATAGAAGCTTTCGAAATGTGGTGCTTCAGAAGAATGCTGAAGATTAGATGGGTAGATCACATAACTAATGAGGAAGCATTGAATAGGATTGGGGAGAAGAGAAGTTTGTGGCACAACTTGACCAGAAGAAGGGATCGGTTGGTAGGACATGTTCTGAGGCATCAAGGGATCACCAATTTAGTATTGGAGGGCAGCGTGGAGGGTAAAAATCGTAGGGGGAGACCAAGAGATGAATACACTAAGCAGATTCAGAAGGATGTAGGTTGCAGTAGGTACTGGGAGATGAAGAAGCTTGCACAGGATAGAGTAGCATGGAGAGCTGCATCAAACCAATCTCAGGACTGAAGACCACAACAACAACAACTATCCCTCTGTCGTCTATTTCGATATCTACCATTTTGTCATCTGTGCGACAATCTAAACAGCTTTGGAAAAAGACATTTAGTATTTCGGCCTTTAGTCTGTTATCTTCCCTTTTCAGTACCCTTATGGTCACAGAGTGTCTGGACATTTTGTTTTGATCCACCTACCGCTTTGACATAAGACCAAAATTTCTTAGGATTTTCTCCCAAGTCAGTACATAGAACTTTACTTTCGAATTCATTGAACGCCTCTCGCATAGCCCTCCTCACACTACATTTCGCTTCGTGTAATTTTTGTTTGGATGCAAGGCTTTGGCTATGTTTATGTTTGCTGTGAAGTTCCCTTTGCTTCCGTAGCAGTTTTCTAACTCGGTTATTGTACCACGGTGGCTCTTTTCCATCTCTTACGATCTTGCTTGGCACATAGTCATCTAACGCATATTGTACGATAGTTCTGAACTTTGTCCACTCATCCTCAACACTATCTGTACTTGAGACAAAACATTTGAATTCAGCCGTCAGGTACTCTGTAATCTGCTTTTTGTCACTTTTTCTAAACAGAAAAATCTTCCTACCTTTTTTAATGTTTCTATTTACGGCTGAAATCGTCGATGCAGTAACCGCTTTATGATCGCTGATTCCCTGTTCTGCGTTAACTGTTTCAGTTAGTTCGGGTCTGTTTGTCACCAAAAGGTCTAAAATGTTATCGCCACGAGTCGGTTCTCTGTTTAACTGCTCAAGGTAGTTTTCAGATAAAGCGATCATACGGCTGCGATAGCAACTATGATTACTGTTATAACAAGCCGACCCAGCTAGCCGCGCTGTCTAACGCGCTGCTTCCCGAGCAGGAAGGCGTGCCGGTCCCCGGCACGAATCCGCCCGGCGGATTAGTGTCGAGGTCCGATGTGCCAGCCAGCCTGTGGATAGTTTTAAAGGCGGTTTTCCATCTACCACGGCGAATGCGGGCTGGTTCCCCATATTCCGCCTCAGTTACACTATGTCGGCGATTGCTGCTCTAACACTGTCTCCACGTACGCCTACACCATAATTACTCTACCGCGTAAACATTTCCTGGGTTCGGTGTGCGGCTGCGGCGGGATGGGTGGACTGCTGTGGCCTGTTGCGGGGTTGTGAACCACTGAGGGCAACAGCGGGACGAAGCCTCTCCGTCGTTTCTAGGTCCCCGGTTTAATACACACACACGGTTATAACAAGGACAGGTAGGATAATATTTTTGCTTAGCAACAGTTACAAGATGCAAATTGCAGGGTATGTGAGTAGTCAACATCAAAAATTAAGCGCGGAGGACGAATATGTGGCACACAAATGGACAAATTCAGAAGCATCATTCAATATGCCATAGAAAAGTATATTCCGAGTAAGGTCTTAAGGAATGGGAAAGATCCACTGTAGTTTAATACCCGTTTAGAAAACTGCTACGTTAACAGACATAGCCTCATCACAGATTCAAGAGAAGTCAAAAAGTAGCAGACAAACTAGAGCTGAACGAAGCGAAAATGAGCGTAATGAGAGCAATGAGAGGAGCGTTCAGTGACAGTGGAACTTAAATTTTGTGAATCGAGCTGACTAAAAGCCCTAAAAGGATATGGTCTTACATAAAATCACTAATCGGCCCGAAATCATCCATTCAGTCACTCAATCACCGTAAAGGCACGGAAACTGAAGATAACAGAGAGGAGTCCGAAATACTAAATGTGGTCTTCCGAAGTTGTTGCACCACGGAAGATCGTAATACGATCCGTCCTTTCAATCACCGCACGAAATGCAAGGCAGATATAACCGATCGCAGAACAGAAAAGCAGTTTATCACAGTTCACTGGGACCACGAAGGGTACCTAGCTGCGGGAAAGAGCGAAGGTCATGTCCATTTTCAGGAAGGGTCGTAGAACAAACAGGTGCATGTAATTATAGGCTTATATACACTCCTGGAAGTGGAAAAAAGAACACATTGACACCGGTGTGTCAGACCCACCATACTTGCTCCGGACACTGCGAGAGGGCTGTACAAGCAATGATCACACGCACGGCACAGCGGACACACCAGGAACCGCGGTGTAGGCCATCGAATGGCGCTAGCTGCGCAGCATTTGTGCACCGCCACCGTCAGTGTCAGCCAGTTTGCCGTGGCATACGGAGGTCCATCGCAGTCTTTAACACTGGTAGCATGCCGCGACAGCGTGGACGTGAACCGTATGTGCAGTTGACGGACTTTGAGCGAGGGCGTATAGTGGGCATGCGGGAGGCCGGGTGGACGTACCGCCGAATTGCTCAACACGTATGGCGTGAGGTATCCACAGTACATCGATGTTGTCGCCAGTGGTCGGCGGAAGGTGCACGTGCCCGTCGACCTGGGACCGGACCGCAGCGACGCACGGATGCACGCCAAGACCGTAGGATCCTACGCAGTGCCGTAGGGGACCGCACCGCCACTTCCCAGCAAATTAGGGACACTGTTGCTCCTGGGGTATCGGCGAGGACCATTCGCAACCGTCTCCATGAAGCTGGGCTACGGTCCCGCACACCGTTAGGCCGTCTTCCGCTCACGCCCCAACATCGTGCAGCCCGCCTCCAGTGGTGTCGCGACAGGCGTGAATGGAGGGACGAATGGAGACGTGTCGTCTTCAGCGATGAGAGTCGCTTCTGCCTTGGTGCCGTGCAGGTGAGCGCCACAATCAGGACTGCATACGACCGAGGCACACAGGGCCAACACCCGGCATCATGGTGTGGGGAGCGATCTCCTGCACTGGCCGTACACCACTGGTGATCGTCGAGGGGACACTGAATAGTGCACGGTACATCCAAACCGTCATCGAACCCATCGTTCTACCATTCCTAGACCGGCAAGGGAACTTGCTGTTCCAACAGGACAATGCACGTCCGCATGTATCCCGTGCCACCCAACGTGCTCTAGAAGGTGTAAGTCAACTACCCTGGCCAGCAAGATCTCCGGATCTGTCCCCCATTGAGCATGTTTGGGACTGGATGAAGCGTCGTCTCACGCGGTCTGCACGTCCAGCACGAACGCTGGTCCAACTGAGGCGCCAGGTGGAAATGGCATGGCAAGCCGTTCCACAGGACTACATCCAGCATCTCTACGATCGTCTCCATGGGAGAATAGCAGCCTGCATTGCTGCGAAAGGTGGATATACACTGTACTAGTGCCGACATTGTGCATGCTCTGTTGCCTGTGTCTATGTGCCTGTGGTTCTGCCAGTGTGATCATGTGATGTATCTGACCCCAGGAATGTGTCAATAAAGTTTCCCCTTCCTGGGACAATGAATTCACGGTGTTCTTATTTCAATTTCCAGGAGTGTAGTTGCCGTCGATGTCTTGTAAGATTGCGGAACATGCTTTATGCTCAGGAATTTTGACGTTTTTGAAGAACGAAAATCTCTTTTATCAAAATCAACGTGGATTCCGCAGAGATCTCACAAAACTCAGCTCGCTGCCTTCCTCCATGAGATCCATAACGCTGTAGATAATGATGCTGTGTTCTTTGACTTCAGGAAGGCATTTGGCACTGTACCTCATTGCCGTTTAGTGAAAAAAAAAGACCTTACCGAATGTCGGTCCAGATTTGCGACTGGATTCAAAACTCAACACATGGCTTTTAATGGAACAAAATCGACAGATGTGAAGGTAATTTCTGGAGTACACCAGGGAAGTGTGATAGGACCGTTACTGTTTAAAGTGTGTGTAAATGACCTAGTTGAAAGCGTCGGAATCTCTTTGAGATTGTTTGCAGATGATTCTGTCGTCAATAAGAAAGTAGCAACCCCAGAAAGCAATACCCATTTCCAAAATGAGGTACATAGAACTGTTTAATGGTGCAGGCTATGGCAGTTGATATTGAACGTAAATGTAACATACTGCGCACAAAGAGGAAAAGAAAGCCACTTCCTTACAACTACACTTTTGATGACAAATTGCTGGAAACTGTATGTACTGTAAAATATTCCACATAAAACAAATAGTAAGAAAAGCAGATGCCCGACTGAGATTCATAGGAATAATCTTAAGAAAATGTAACTCTTCACGGAGGAAATGGCTTACAAGGCGCTCGTTCGACCAATTCTTGTGTACTGTTCAATTTGGAACCCTTATCAGGTAGGACTGATAGAAGAGATAAAGAAGATCCAACAAAGATCGGCGCGTTTCGTCACGGGGTCGCTTGATCGGCACGAGAGCGTTACATGGCTGCTCAAGACTCCAGAGTCGGGCGTTACAGAAGAGGCGCTGTGAATCACAGAGAGGATTACCATGAACATTTCGAAGTCGCACTTCCTGGGAAGAGTGAGGTAACATATTAGTTCCTCCCATACACATCTTGACAGATGACGACGTTGAAAAAATTAGGGAAATGGGAGCTAACACAGAGGCTTACTGACAATCATTCTTCTCACGCGCCATTCGCGAGGGGTACAGGGAAGGAGGGATCAATCAGTGATATCAGAAGTACCCTTGCCACACACCGTCAGGTGGCTTGCGAAGTACTGATGTAGACTGGATTTTGCATACTTGAATCTTATGAAAACTGTTTAAGCGTTATAAAACTGAGTCTCTAATGGAAAAAGATCTCACTTTAGTGATAAATCGTTTGCTTTGAATTTAATGGAGGGGCGGGGGCAGCTCAAAACATCTGTACCGCGTGTGGGGCGATTGGTATTGGGCAAATCACGTCACTCACTGGTAGGAATGTTTTTCCACATTCATGACGTCTTGATAACTGTCATATGTGATTAACTGCAACAGCTGCATCCAAAAGGCTAGGTTCAGAAGCTGGGCATTTTGATTCAAAGGAACAAAAACCAAAGGACTGACCACTATTACATTTTTGCCTAAACGTCATCAGTTGGCTCACTGAGCATTCCTATGCAGTACTGTTAGTTGTGACGAGCTACGACGCCTCTCTGTTAACTTCTTAAGAAGGCGTTAATGGTTGAGCCCTAACAAAAAACATCTCCTCGAGCAAAGGCTAATGTTAACAGACAATATGTTGCATTTGGTGGCACAGAAAAGGTGTTGTGCACTATGAACTTCTCCCCACGGGTGTATCGATCGCAGTGGGTATTTTTGCTGACAGCTGAGACACCTTTCCTGTTGAGTCCTGCCTAGCCGTCAAAATGGGGTGTCTAGGAAACCTGCTTTCTCGGATCGCCAGATAAAATTCAAACAAATCGTATTAATGAGTTTTATTACAAAAAAGTAAATGACAATACTTAACTTTGAATTACACAGATGTGTCGCAAGCAAAGGGCGACCTACGAAATAATCAACTTTCTTCGGTGTAACAATTCCAAAGTCTGATACCTAGAGGGTTCAAGCGAAGTAATGAGCTTTGACGCTAATCTTGAGCCTGCTGTTCGACTGGGCCGCGACCAGTCGGGCGCGGCGCTTATGTCCTCTTCTCGTACAGGCCGCTGCTGTCGCGTTGTTGTCCTGGAGAGGGGTCGGTCAGCGTGCTATTGGCTGACCTCTTCCCACAGCCCTCTCTGTTCTATCGTTCCCGACTGGCGTGCCGACACTTAACTTTAAGCCGTAACATTTCCGTCGCAGTATAAGAAAAACGAGCAAAAAAACTGCGTCAGTTGTCTCTACTACACGAAAACACACTCTAAGGCGTCTAGTCACGGTCCGCGTGGCTCCCCCCCTCGGAAGTTCGAGTTCTCTCTCGGGCATGGGTGTGTGTGTCCATAGCATAAGTTAGTTTAAGTTAGATTAAGTACTGTGTAAGCTTAGGGACCGATGCCCTAAGCAGTTTGGTGCCATAAGATCTTATCACAAATTTAGAATTACACACTCTGTTGGTTCCAAAAAAAAAAAAAAAACTATCCAGGAGTTTGTTTGTGAATTCATCCGCCATACACTTGTTAACCTTTCCTGTACCATATCAAACAACAGCCAAGAAAATTCCTTTCCGGACGAAAATACTCTTCAAATATGGCTTGATGACATCTTTAACTCTGAATGAGTAGGTTTATATTATCGTGGAATCAGTAAACTACCTATTACTTTTAGCTATTGTTAGAGAATGTATTTTTGGTGATTAATTTCTCTCTCCTGTTTACTCTGTTTACTGCAGTTTTCAATAAAGTAATGGAAAGACAATATTATAAGATACAAGTGAATTACAACTCACCGTGATAACCTTTCGAAGAAAGTCAAAATTTCATAAATAAAAGTGCGTATTCATCAAACGGAAAAATTATGATGACAGAAGCAGAAAAGGGCATATCAAGTGTGCAGTATCATAAATTTTTCGCCTTTACCCTGAGAGGCATTGGAAGTAGCGGAAGAACCTATGATGCAGAATTTTCCATAATATTTCCTTATTGATTTTCGATCTGCCTAATAGATGCTCTGTTACAGAAGAGGTAAAAAAACTGGTCTCCATCGAGACTGGAACTCGGACCAAATGGGGGTCTTGTTACATATAGTTTATATTTTATTGTAACAGACTTTTGCCGAGCGGTTCTAGGCGCTTCAGTCTGGAAACGCGCGACCGCTATGGTCTCAGGTTCGAATCCTGCCTCGGGCATGGATGTGTGTGATGTCCTTAGGTTAGTTAGGTTTAAGTAGTTCTAAGTTCTAGGGGACTGATGACCTCAGATGTTAAGTCCCATAGTGCTCAGAACCATTTGAACCATTTCTAACAGACTTTTGTGATGAGGTTATTGTGGTACGTTACAATTTATTTGTATTAGTGCAGTGCACAGTTTAATAATGCTTTTCCATTGGTTTATTGAAGACAACGGCAAACAGAGGAGAGAAATTAATCATCACTAATACACTACGTGATTAAAAGTATCCGGACACCCCAAAAACAAACGTTTTTCATATTAGGTGTATTTTGCTGCCACCTACTGTCAGGTACTTCATATCAACGACCTCAGTAGTCGTTAGACATCGTGAGAGAGCAGAAGGGACGCTCCGCGGAACTTACGGACTTCGAACGTGGTCAGGTGATTGGGTGCCACTTGTGTCATACGTCTGTACGCGAGATTTTCAAACTCCTCAACATCATTAGGTTCACTGTTTCCGATGTGATAGTGAAGGGACACGTACAGCTCAAAAACGTACAGGTCGACCTCGTCTGTTGACTGTCAGAGACCGCCAACAGTTGAAGGGGGTCGTAATGTGTAATAGGCAGACGTCTATCCAGACCATCACACAGGAATTCCAAACTGTATCAGGATCCACTGCAAGTACTATGATAGTTAGGCGGGATGTGAGAAAACTTGGATTTCATAGTCGAGCGGCTGCTCATAAGCTACACATCACGCCTGTAAATGCCAAACGACACCTCGCTTGGTGTAAGGAACGTAAACTTTGGATTATTGAACAGTGGAAAAACGTTGTGTGGAGTGACGAATCACGGTACACAATGTGACGATCCGTTGGCAGGGAGTGGGTACGGCGAATGACCAGGGAAAAAACTTCTACCAACGTGTGTAGTGCCAACAGTAAAATTCGTAGGCGGTGGTGTTGTGGGGTGGTCGTGTTTTTTATGAAGGGGTCTTGCACCCCTTGTTGTTTTGCGTGGCACTACCACAGCACAGGCCTAAATTGATGTTTTAAGCACCTTCTTGCATCCCACTGCTGAAGAGCAATTCGAGGATGGAGATTGTATCGTTCAACACGATCGAGCACCTATTCATAGTGCAAGGCGTGTGGCGCAATGGTAACACGACAGTAACATCCCTGTAATGGACTGGCCTGCACAGAGTCCTGACTTGAATTCTATAGAACACCTTTGGGATGTTTTGGAACACCGACTTCGTGCCAGGCCTCACCGGCAGACATCGATACCTCTGCTCTGTACAACACTCCGTGAAGAATGGGCTGCCATTCCCCAAGAAACCTTCCAGCACCTGATTGAACGTGTGCCTGCGAGAGTGGAAGCTGTCATCAAGGCTAAGAGTGGGCCAACACCATATTGAATTACAGCATTACCGATGGAGGGCGCCACGAACTTGTAAGTAAGTTTCAGCCAGATGTGCGGATAATTTTGATCACATAGTGTACATTATCTAACATTGTCAAAAGCAGCCTACAATTTCAGTTAGTTAACCGATACCATGTTTGTAGAAACCAACTCTTTTGTATTTAAAGATGTCATCAGGTCAGGCTTGTGTTGTATTTTGTCGTTCTTGGAATGTTCTTGATGGTCGTTTGATGTGTAACAGGAAAGTTAAACATTGGAGGGTGGAAAATCGGGTATATAAGTGCATGGGGGATGTGACCCAAAACTGTCTCAGCTGTCAGCAGGAATGCCAGATGCGATGTAAACACCACTGTGGAGGAGTTCATAGTGCGTAACACACTTGTTGTGCCACTAAATGCAAAATATTGTCTCTTCACACTAGCCTTGCTGGAATAGACGTAGTTTCTTTAGGCTCAGCCATTAATTCCTTCTTAAGAAGTTAACAGAAAGGCGTCATAACACGTCGCCAATAAAATTATTGTATAGGGATGCTCAATGAGCGTAGTGATAACGTTCAAGCAAAAATGTAGTAGTGATCAGCCCTGTAACTTTCGTTACTTTGAATGAGAAAATGCGATACCCCTACACCCAACTTCTATTGGATGCAACTGTTGCAGTCAATCACTTACGATAGTTATCGAGACGTCATGAGTGTGGAGAAACATTCATGCCAGTGCATTCTTTCTTGAAAAAAAAAAAAAGAATATCCTTTCATGTCGTGATTTGCCCGGTAGCAGTTGCCCACACATGATAAGGATGCTTTAAGGTGCCTCCGCTGCCTGCACCCCTCCATTAAATTCAAAGCAAAGTTTTGTTACGAATATTAGACCTTTTTCCACTTTGGACTCAATTTTATTACGCTTAAACACCTTTCATAAGATTCAAATATGCAAAATCTAATACAAAACTGGAAGACAAATACTAGAACTTCAAACAAAAAAATAACACTTGATGAAAACACTCATAGCAATCCATATGTGTTATGTCAGTGCTCAGTGTTTACTCTGGTTGTCAAAGTTATTTCTCACGAAAAATCAAACTAAAATAAGAAATAAGATTTTTATGGTTACCAGTGTGAGAGCTGAATGAAAACAGTTTTATGCTTACAATGTGAGAGCGGAAATGTGCTCCAGATGCACCATGCTGCATTCACCTGGTCTGACAACAGTGAGTTTCAAGGAGCCAGTAGCAGATGGCAGTGATCGGTCGCCGTTGTAGAGCAAGGAAACTCTCAAGTATAATTCATTCTGAACTTGACACGGCCACAAGCTCTTTCGCAGAAAGTTTTGCTATTATTGGTAGGTTTTATAGTGAAGAAAATTATCTGTCAGGTTCCTTCAGATGGCAGTTCTGTGCACCAAACTCATCGTAGCCGCTTCACATCTATGCCTGCCATTTGAGACAAATAATGGACTCCCTCCAATATTCTGTGTCATTCCATACCATTTTTCGGACTATAACAACAGTCGGACTAGGGGATTACCGTCCGATGAGTACGCTGCGGGTAACACAACATGAGCCCGCCCGGTTAGTCGTGCGGTCTAACGCGCGGCTTTCCGGGTTGGGAAGGAGCGCATGGTGCCCGGCACGAATCCGCCCGGCGGACTTGTGTCGAGGTCCGGTGAGCCGGCCAGTCTGTGGATGGTTTTTAGGCGGTTTTCCATCTACCTCGGCGAATACAGGCTGGTTCCCCTTATTCCGCCTCAGCTACACTATGTCGGCGAATGCTACGCAAACAAGTTTCCCACGTACGCGTACACCACCATTACTCTACCACGCAGACGTAGGCGTTACACTCCACTCGTCTGGTGTGTGACGTTCCCTGGGTGGGGGGGGGGGTCCACTGGGGGCCGAACCGCACAATAAATGGCTCTGAGCACTATGCGACTTAACTTCTGAGGTCATCAGTCACCTAGAACTTAGAACTAATTAAACCTAACTAACCTAAGGACATCACACACACCCATGCCCGAGGCAGGATTCGAACCTGCGACCGTGGCGGTCACGCGGTTCCGGACTGAAGCGCCTAGAACCGCACGGCCACACCGGCCGGCTGAACCGCACAATAACCCTGTGAAAGAGTGGTTCGGTGTGGGGCGGCGGAGGGGTGAAGTGGACTGCAGCAGTCGTCGTGGGGTTGCGGACCACTGCGGCTGCGGCGGGGACGGAGCGTCTCCGTCGTTTATAGGCCCTCCGGTTAACATACAATACATTATACAACACAACATGAACGACTGAGTTTGGAGTGGTGCTGTGACTGGGAAAAACGGACTGCTTGTGGTGCACTGAGATACACACAAGAAGAGTTTGCGGCAGTTGATACCAGAAGTACCGTGGACGTCTGTCCACAGCAGAAACATCGCTCCGCGCAAACCAATCCGCTGCCCGCGAGAATCACGGCCCGTGGAGTGTCAGCGATACTAGGAAGAGAGTAAGTAAACTTAAGTAACCGTGTACGAACAAAAGGTGTGAGTTGCAAGTTGCAAGTCATCCGAGTCTTGTTATCGAGATCCTGCATAACGTTCGTCGTGTCTTCAAGTCGAGCGGGATAGAAACAGTAGCCGATAGAGAGAAAGTAGTTACTCTTCAGAAGAAACAGAATTGTGAATAGAATTATCGTGTATGGAGAGAGATCGCCTACCTAGAAATTTAACTGTGTACTGTTAGTTTGGAACAGTTCTTTGAATAGTACATCAAGACAGAAGATAAGTTTTCTCCGATTTTAGTTGAGAGACATTATTTAGTAGCTTTCATGGAATTGTTGTCAACGCAGGACAGATAAGGTAAACCTGCATTCTACAATTGCTGTAATCAGAACTACCAAAGTTGAGTGATATGTTTTACTATTAACTCTTCTGCGCTACTTTCATTATGCATTTGCTGCCCTAGAACCTAAGCATCCGTCCTAGCAGGACATCTTTATTAGTCTTTTTCAGCGGCAGCGAGATTTACATCAAAGTGTACGCCCTCAACCAACTACACTGCTGATGAATGGCCACACATTGTGTTCAGAAAGAAATAGTGGTTCTGCTCTACCCCTGATAACCATCGTCGGCGAACTAGGAATGAGTTCCGTTCTTCCACTGTTTTGGAGAGGCACAACGGTGTTACTCCTGGCGTCACGGTGTGATGAGCCGTCGGGTTTGACTTCAGGCCACAGCTGGTAATGACAAAGGGATCCCTGACGACACAACGCTACGCCAAGGGCAGCCTGCGTCCCCATGTGGTACCTCTTATGCCACAGTATCGCGGTGCAAGTTTTCAACAAAATAATGCGCGTTAACACATGGACGTGTCTCTACGAACTTCCTGCGTGATTTTGAGGTATTCCCGTGGCTAGCAATCTCCCCACATCTATCTCCGGTAAGACACGTGTAGGATTGGTTCGGACGTTAACTCCGTTCCAGTGCCAGTACCCATAATATTAAGGGCCAGATGCAACATTTGTGGGCTAGCTTGACTCAGAATAGGATACAGAGGCTTTATGATACCCTTCCAAACCGGATACGTGCATGCATCCAGGCCAGAGGGGGTGCAACGTCATACTGGTAAGTGGGCTTACACTTACAAGTTTTTTGTAAATTTTACTCGATTTTGTAATCACTGAAATAACATCTTATATCTTCTCAAACCGTGAAGTTTCACTTCGTTTGCACCTCGCCTTCTGTGTGCTTCATTTTCTTTGTCAGGCAGTGTAATAAGCGTTTAAGCAGTTCACTTAGAGACAGCTATTCTATTGGAGTGAGAGCTCTTCTGAATGGAATATTATGGTCAGTTGCGTGACAGGGATGTCGTCAGACCTTGCACTGGCCGTCAGCCTGAAAGGAAAGTTAAAGGAGGGCGAGACAATGTTCTTTACCGAGGGAAGTGTCACAGTAATTTACAGACTGAAATGTGAAACTAATCTTCGCTAGTAACGGTTTAATATCTGCGGGAATTAAGTTCCTTCAGACTGAAATTCTGAGTCCAGTCCAGTTTGATATTTTCTCTAAAAGATTTCTTTAATTACCTGGTTCTGTTAGAATTGTTGTAAGTACTACATCCTTCTGTAAATGCTGGACAGTTAAAATCTCCCTAGAATTATATGCCGAATTTTGTGGTTTGAAACTCCAACTTCCATGTTCAGTTATATTTTATTTTGTAAGTTTTTTATTTTTATTTTACAGATATACTTCATGATCAAAAATATTCGAATAGCTAGTAGTGTCTGCCCGTCGCCTTTATGACGACTTGAACTCCGCTGGGGACACTTTCAGTGAACTGTCTAGAAGTCTGTGGAGGAATGGCAGCCCATTCTCCCTCCAGAGCCGAAACCAGAGAAGATGCGGTCTGGAGCGAAGTCGGCGATCTAACTTATCCCAAAGGTGTTCCACTGCGTTCAGGTCGGTACTCGGGGCAGGACAGAGCATTTAAGGAACGTTATTTTTGACAAACCGTTGCCTCACATATGCTGCCTTACGACAGGTTGCAGTGCCATGCAGGTACAAACACTCATGGTCTCCGAACTGGTCCTCTACTGTACGCAATACACAACGCCGTAAAATGTGTTCATATTGTAAGTGGGCTGTTTAGGTTTTTATGTTGGTAACGCCACGTAGCGCTCTGCATGAAAATCAGTGGCTGTGCTGTGTGCAGTCTGTGGCTGGTTGGCGTTGTTGGAATATTCGCTATTGTAGTGTTGGGCAGTTGGATGTGAACAGCGCGTAGCGTTGCGCAGTTGGAGGTGAGCCGCCAGCAGTGGTGGATGTGAGGAGAGAGATGGCACAATTTTGAGAGCGGACGATCTGGACGTGTGTCCATCAGAAAGAGTAAATTTTTAAGACAGGATGTCATGAACTGATATGTATATATAATGACTTTGGAATATTATTAAGGTAAATACATTGTTTGTTCTCTGTCAAAATCTTTCATTTGCTAACTATGCCTATCAGTAGTTAATGCCTTCAGTAGATAGAATCATTTATTTAGCTGGCAGTATTGGCGCTCGCTGTATTGCAGTAGTTCGGGTAACGAAGATTTTTGTGAGGTAAGTGGTTCATGAAAGGTATAGGTTACTGTTAGTCACGGCCATTCTTTTGTAGGGATTATTGAAAGTCAGACTGCGTTGCGCTTAAAGTATTGTGTGTCAGTTTAGTGTTGATCAGAATAAGTAAAGAGAGAAATATCTGAGTACGTTCAGTTCTGCTCAGCTGTTTGAAAATTAAATAACGTAAGAGGGTTATCAGCACAGTAATTCATAAATTTTTCTAAGGGAAGGTTTCAATATCAATCCGTATTTAGTGATTCCTTAAGCGCAAAAACGGGCCACACTCTAACAACGAAAAAAGTCCCCATACCGTAACATCACCTTCTCCATGCTACAGTATTAGCACTATACTTCAGGCATTCGCCAAACCCAAACCCTTCCATGGGATTGCCACAAGGTATATCGTGATTCATCCCTCCAAATCATGTGCTTAATCATCCACTATCCAGCTTCCACTTCATTCTTTTTAACTCCGCAAGCACAGACACTGTGCTAGCTCCACTTCTGGTAGTACTTCGGAGCTCACGTATGATTACTTACGCTGATTTCTTACGATTTTCTACAAGCATCCTCCGCAATCCTGGACGGTTCCTCTCTGTAGGTACATGTGGTCTGCCTGGTCTTGATTTAGCTGTGGTTGTTCCTTCGGGTTTTCGCTTCACTATCACCTCAACAACAGCCGGCTTGGGCAGCTTTAGAAAGGTTGAAATGTCCCTGACGGATTTGTTACTCTGGTGACATCCAATGAGTATTCCACTTTGGAAGTCACTGAGCTGCGGGTCGTCCTCTTGTGACATCTACTGGTCAATTCCGTGTTACACAGACGTGTCCGGGTACTTTTTGATCAGATGGTATACGTTAGCGCTGCTGGAATTTCCTGTACTGCTATAAATAAGCTGCATAAATTCCTCCAAAAAAGTTTCATTTAACTGTCAACTGTTGAAAGGTATAATTGAAACGAATAACTGAAAAAAATGGTTCAAATGGCTCTGAGCACTATGGGACTTAACTACTGAGGTCATCAGTCCCCTAGAACTTAGAACTACTTAAACCTAACCAACCTAAGGACATCACACACATCCATGCCCGAGGCAGGATTCGAACCTGCGACCGTAGCGGTCACGCGGTTCCAAACTGACGCGCTTAGAACCGCACGGCCACACCTGCCGGCAAACGAATAACTGAGATAACATGACATTCCACTGGAAGAAGCGAGAAGGCCACAGCCCGTACACTGGAAAAGGGGCGCGCCTTTCCCATACCAAGAAGATAGTGTGCCTCCATTCGACGGATCAAGTGGGTCGTGGCTAAATGGCACGGACAAGGAGAAATGTGCCCAGTTAGGACGGGCTCTTCTTTTATCCGAGCTGTGAGCTCCCACCGCTGAGAGCGGTTCAGATTAATTGCTGTTACAGTCGGTGTGTCGGAAGACTGAACGACGCATCAGCGGCAGGTAAGCCCTGTTTGCCCAGAGAGTGATCAATCCCGGCTGCCAGCAGCTAGAGACCAAGGAAGGTGCGCTGATCGTGTCGTATGAGCTGAAAAAATAACCCGCAAAATTGTAATATAATCAACAGAAACGAGCAAAGGGTGTGTCACATGCGTTCAGTGGTGACGCGGATGTGTGGTCACTATTTCACGCTAAAACGCCTGTTTTCATGCAAAATAACGGCTCGTTTGAGATGTCACATAGAGCTGCAATACAGGTTTCTTCCGTCAAATTATGTCATCAGGCAGGCGTACGATATGTCTACATCTATACTATCCAAGCCACTTTAAGGTGTGTGGCGGAGGATATTACTGGAACCACTATCATTTCTTCCCTAATCCTCCGTCCCAGAATGGTGAACAGGAAGAAATACTGCCGCAATTTCTGTAAATTTCTCGCCATAGTGAAACTACAAAGCATATGTTGGAGGAAATAGTATGTTGTCTGACTGTCCTTGGAACGTACGGTTTCGAAAATTTAATAGCAAACCTCTCGACGATGCTCAATGTCTCTCTCGCAGTGTCAGCCACTGGTACAGCTTTTGCAAATCCAGTGTATTCGTTAATGAGTAAAGAGCCTTCCGCGAGACTTGAAGTACCGTTTCGATACTGCCTTTAACATCTCGATACTCGCATGATTTCTTCCCTGCACGCAGTTTGTGCCAACTATGGACGGGCCGGTAGCTATTTTATTCCTCCAATTCGTTACCCTCAGCGGACTTGCAGTAACAGAAACGTTTCGTTACTCGCTTGAATCCTTTCACGCACGTTAGTTCCGCGTCGATCGTTTTCGTATTCCTATAATTTCTTATACGCAGCGAAGCAGGTCGACAACGGCAAGCAGTGCCGAATAAATGTTGACACTCGGCACGTTTTCGTTCGCGTATACAATTAGTGTCCGACTGGGACAGCGTCAGCAGTACTCGTAATTCTCTAGTTCCTTATTTTCACATTCTGTGGTTTCATGATAGGTCAGATCACCGGCATTTAGATAGCCCATAGCGTTAATTGGAGGTTTCGCGCTCAAGTTAGCGGAACACAGCAGCTTCTGTGCGCCGTCCGTCTATCGCATGCCGCCGTGCCTTGCTACTGCAGAGACCGCTCTCCGTACGACATAACAGCGATGTCGGTGGTAACGTAATGTGTTAGGCTTACGTAAGACAGTGACGGCCTTCAAGCACCCACCATATGAACACCAACAATTTGCCCACGTTCACTTAGATTCGACATGATGCTCTCACAACTACACAGAACACTATTCTGACCGCCACTGCCACTTGCAACGTATTGAGGACACGGCATAGGTGAAGTTCGTTGTCAAACACAAAAGCACAACTTGCAGACCTAGCTAGCATCCGCATTTGTGTTCAAGTACGTATTTCTCGCGGTGTTTTCTATTTTTGTCCAACCCATGTAGATAGATAGATAGAGAGAGAGAGAGAGAGAGAGAGAGAGAGAGAGAGAAACTGAACATAATTCGAAAATTTTCTTGGGTGCTTTATGTGTTCCTACCTCTCGCCATATCATCTACTTCTACGTCGTACTTCGCAAGCCACCTAACGGTGTGTGGCGGAGGGTACTTTTTGTACCACCAACTGAGCCCTCGAACCCTGTTCCGATCTCGAATAGTGCGTGCGAAGGATGATTGTCGGTAAGCCTCTGTATTGGCTCTAATTTCTCGAATATTCTCCTTATGTTCATCACGCGATATGTATCAATATGTTGTCCGACTCTGTCCGAAAATGCTCTCCCCAAATTTCTCCGTGATGCACAACGCTTCTATTGTAACGTCTGCCAATGGAGTTTGATGAGCATCTCCGTAACGCTTTCGTTTCGACTGAACGATCCCGTGACGAAATGTGCCGCTCTTCGTTGGATCTTCTCTATCTCTTATCTTAGTTCTGTATGGTTGGAAACCCATATACGAACAGTACTCAAGAATGGGTCGACCAAGCGCCTTATAAGTCACTTCATTCAAGAATGAGTTACATTTCCTTAAGATTTTTCCTATGAATCTAAGTCTGGCATCTGCTTTCCCACTATTTGTTTCATATGGTCATTCCACTTAAGGTCGTTCCGGATAGTTACTCCTTGATATTTTACGGAAGATACTGTTTCCAGCAGTTTCTCTTCAATAGTGTAGCTATTAAGTAGTGGGTTTCTTTTCCTATGTATGCGCAATATGTTACATTTATTTACGTTCAGGGTCAACTGCCAGAGCTGCACCATTCTTCAGTTCACTGGAAGCCATTCTGAAAACCGTTACATCTTCTGGCGTTGCTACTTTGTTATAGACAACCAGATTATCTGCAAACAGCCTTAGAAAGCATCCGACGCTTTCTACTAGATCATTTATATATGTTGTAAACAATAACGGTCCTATCACACTTCATTGGGATACACTGGAATTAACCTTTACATCTGACGATTTTGTTCCGGTAAGAGCGACGTGTTGAGTCCTGTCTGCAAGGAATTCTTGAATCCAGTCGAAAATCTGCGCCGGTACTCGATAAGCTCGTGTGTGGAAGTGCGGGACGGTTTCAAATGCTTTCCTGAAGTCAAGGAACACGACATCAACCTATCATGGAGGAAAATGAGCGAGCTGAGTTTCGCAGGATCTCTGCTTGCGGAATCCATGTTGATTTATATAGAGAAGATTTTTCATCTCCAAGAACGTCATAATTCTTGAGCATAACACATTTTTCATAATTCTACAACAGAATGACTTCGACGATTAGATCTATAGTTGTGTGCATCTGATCCAGGGCCCATTTTGAAAACGGGAATGACCTGCGCTTTCTTCCAGTCACTAGGTACCCTTCGTTGCTCAAGCGATCTACGATAAATTACTGCTAGAAAGGGAGCAAGTTCTTTCGTACAATCTTCATAGAATCTCATAAGCATCTCATCTGGTCCTGACACCTTTCCACTACTAAGTGATTGTAGTTGTTTTTCTGTTCCGCGATCGATTATCTCGATATATGCCGTTTTGACGTTTGTACGGTTGAAAGGAGGGACCGTGTTACGGTCTTCCGGAGTGAAACAATTTTGGAAGACCGAATTCAGTATTTCGGCCTTCTCTCAGTCATGTTCTGTTTCGGCGCCTGTATGGTCACTGAGTGAATGAACAGACGATTTTGGCCCACTTACTGATTTTACATATGAGCAAAACCTCTTGAGTTTCTTACTCAGATCGGTTGACACTGTTTTACTTTCAAAGTCATTGAACGATTCTCTCATTTCTCTCCTTACGCTCATTCTCGCTTCGTTCAGCTTTTGTTTGTCAAACAGGTTTTTACTTCTCTTGAATCTGAGATGAAGTTCTCTTTGTTCACGTAGCAGTTTTCTTACACAGGTATTAATCCATGTTAGGTCTTTCCCATTCCTTAAGACCTTACTCGGAACATACTTGTCTAGGGCATATTGCACGACGCCTTTGAATTTTTTCCACTTGTTCTCCACATCTTCGTTCTCAACATCGAATATTTGATGATGACTGCTCAACTACTCTGAAATTTGTATCCTGTCACTCTTGCTAAGCAAAAATATCTTCCTACCTTTCTTAACATGTTTTGGAGTACGTGTTGTCATAGATGCTATCACAGCCTTATGATTACTGATACCTTATTGACACATAATCAGCACGGATTCAGAAAATATTGTTCTTGTGAAACACAACTAGTTCTTTATACTCATTGAGTAATGAGTACTAGCGACAGGGGATGTCAGATTGATTCCATATTTTTAGATTTCCAGAAAGCTTTCGACACAGTTCCTCACAAGCGTCTTCTAACCAAACTGCGTGTCTATGGAATATCGTCTCAGTTGTGCAACTGGATTCGTGATTTCCTGTCAGACAGGTCACAGTTCGTAGTAATAGACGGAAAGTCATCGAGTAAAACAGAAGTAATATCCGGCGTTCCCCAAGGAAGTGTTATAGTCCCTCTACTGTTCCGGATCTATATTGACGATATAGGAGACATCTGAGTAGCCCTCTTAAATTTTTTGCAGATGATGCTGTCATTTACCGTCTTGTAAAGTCATGAGATGACCAAAACGAGTTGCAAAATGGTTTAGATACGATATCTGTATGGTGCGAAAAGAGGCAGTTGACTCTGAATAAAGAAAAGTGTGAAGTTATTCACATGAATAATAAAAGAAATCCGCTAAATTTCGTTTACGCGATAAGTCACACAAATCTGAAGGCTGCAAATTCAAAAAAATGCTTAGGGATTACAATTACAAATAACCTTAATTGGAACGATCACATACATAATGTTGTGGGTAGAGCAAACCAAACACTGCGATTCATTGGCAGAACACTTAGAAGGTGCAACAGATCTACTAAAGAGACTGCTTACACCACGCTTGTCCGCCCTATTCTGCAGTATTGCTGTGCGGTGTGTGATCCGCATCAGGTGGGACTGACGGATGACATCGAAAAAGTTCAAAGAAGGGCAGCTCGTTTTGTATTATCGCGAAATAGGGGAGATGGTGTCACAGACATGATACGTGAATTGGAGTGGTAATCATTAAAACAAAGGCATTTTCCGTTGGGACGGGATCTTCTCATGAAATTTCAAACACCAGTTTTCTCCTGAGATTGCGAAAACATTCTGTTGGCACACATCTACGTAAGGAGATATGATCATCACGATAAAATAAGAGAAACCAGGGCTTGCACAGAAAAATTTAAGTTCTCGTTTTTCCCGCGCGACGTTCGAGAGTGGAACGGTAGAGAGACAGCTTGAAGGTGATTCATTGAGCCCTCTGTCATGCACTTTATTGTGAATAGCAGAGTAATCACATAGACGTAGACGTACGTTAACTCAAAAATGGTTCAAATGGCTCTGAGCACTATGGGACTTAACATCTGTGGTCATCAGTCCCCTAGAACTTAGAACTACTTAAACCTAACTAACCTAAGGACATCACACACATCCATGCCCGAGGCAGGATTCGAACCTGCGACCGTAGCAGTCGCGCGGTTCCGGACTGAGCGCTTAGAACCGCGAGGCCACCGCGGCCGGCCGTACGTTAACTAATACGATATATGGAGGTACTCGATATATGAGGGTATGTCCAACATTGTCGAACATGATGGTTCGATGGTCCAAGTGCTATAATGTGGGGAGGCATAATGTTGCATGAGTGTACTGACCTTCAATTCTTCAGGTGTACTCAAGGGTCAACGTTATTGTGACACTGTACTCCGTCCCCATTCCCGTCTTATCAGGGGAGCATTCAGAAGAGACTTCGTTTTGTGGATAGCATTGAGAGACCGCATCGAACAGTACAGGCGGAGGAGCTCTTGGAACGAGAGAATGTTCCGAAAATGGACTTCCCCCGAATTAAGTCCCATTGAGCATGTGTGAGATGATTGGAGAGACGTACTGCAGCACTGTCTCAAGAAAAGACTGGAACAAAAATGGTTCAAATGGCTCTGAGCACTATGGGACTTAACTTCTGAGGTCATCAGTACCCTAGAACTTAGAATTACTTAAACCTAACTAACCTAAGGACATCACACACATCCATGCCCGAGGCAGGATTCGAGCCTGCGACCGTAGCGGCCGCGCGGTTCCAGACTGAGGCGCCTAGAAGCGCTCGGCCACATCAGCCGGCACGGATCTTCCGTCGAGCAAGCGCTTGTATATGACTGTTATGTACAAAGCTATTGTAGCAGCATATTCTGAAAGGAATCTAACTGGTATACAATCTGGAGTGGAAGACTTACCTTTGTTAAATATTTAAGCTGCTTTGCCATACCAAGGATACCTACTTCTGAGTTATTCATTTTGCAGTAGCTTTTGACTCAAGTTCCAGAAAATTTACTTCGTCTTCTTTGGTGAATGAATTTCAGAAAACTGTATTTATTAACTCCGCTTTAGTGGTACTGTGATCGGTAACATTACCTTCGCTATCGCGTCGTGAGGGTATGGACTGTGTCTTGGCGCTGGTGCTATTCAATAAATTGAAAAAAATAGGACCCTAAATATGTGACAGTAACAGAAGATAATGAAAAGATCGAGTACCAAGAGCTTTTACGTGCAACGCTTGTTATTGAAATAAAATTAACTGAGAATGTCATTGGATAATGCCTCAAAAAGTTTCTAACCTGAACGAAAATAATGACGATCTAAGGAGGGGAAAATAAGCTGAAGATGTCAATTTAAGTTTGTGTTGGGGAGGGCATTGGCTTGGGTAGTTCGTACAACAATGTCACCTGTAGTGTTGTGGTGCTGTAATGGCTAGTATTACTGCCTAGTAAGCAAGGAGACCTGGGTTAAAGTCCCGGCCGTGGCACAAATGTTAATTCACGTCTTCAGCTTCTATCATTATCGCAGAAAATAAAACCTTACAATTCGTTGTAGATGATACGCTGTCCTCTTCGTCGTCGTCTACAATGTTCCCATCCCTCTATGTATATTGCGGACATACTATGATTCACAGTGACCAATTATGGGTCAAGATCTTGATGTTATTGGAGCTTCTCCCCATAATCGCCATCCTCTCGGTGCCTCGCTAATAACAATCGCGCTTCACATATGCCCGACGGTGCTCGCCACTTGCGTGTGTTCACCCTTACGTCTCACAGCCAAGTAACTCTCCTGCGCGCTCTGCGCTGAAATCATTCTCGGTTCCAGAGACAGCGCTCCTACAAAAGTGTTTACTCTCTTTCAACGGTATTGCTTTTCTTGACTTTCCCGAAAGGCATTAACCCAGAATAAATACATCGTAATACAAAATAATTTATACGCGTTATAGAACATCTCACATTTCTAATTAACACATAGTATCTAAAGACTTACAGAATAATACAAGTATGTCATATTTATAATAAGAATATGGGCAAAATTTTAGGTAGCACATCTGTGTTATAATGTCACACACTGTACACTAACTTACTGAAACAAACTTAAAGCATGGCTGTACGTGGCATTTAATCCAATCTGTGTGGATGTTGTGATATTTATATGATGACACGTTGCTCCAAAATTTTAACTGTATGTGTTATCACTAAAAATATTCGCGACTACATCTTCTAAAATAATGAAGTGTGTAAAAAGAAAGGATAATTTACGGTAAAATCTCCCTTGCTCGGAGACAAAAGAAGCTTTACTTTATCGCACTGGCTTGGTATAAGTCTGTTGCGTTTCTCTTCTTTTTTTATATCTAAAAGGTCACAACCAGCATTCGATACCAGATAATACAATACATATACATCATAAGAAGGAATGATTCCGTTTGTGTTATATATTACTCAAATATTATTCAACCTCAGAAGAACAATATCTTTTGTCTAATCGATATCTGATGCCAATGGAACGAACGCATAAGCGAAACAACAGTACAGTTAGTTGTTTGATATCGTTAGAACATCAATTACGTTTCATGCAGTTTGCTGGATCTGAATGATTTTTAACGAGAATGTAGCTTTTCACTGTGTTTCAGTTTATCTCTTGTTAATGGAAGTTCACCGAGAAAACTTGATGCACAAAAAAGCTTTGATGTACCTTTAACAGCCTCCTATCGCATGAACAAATGGAAATATGAAGGTTTCTTTTTGTTTGTCAGTAAAAACGCGACGCTTACGGCGACACAAGAATGCCACAAGTGTGTGGAGAAATTATAAGATAAGTATAACAGCGTATAAAACTTAACTGCTGGTAACTTTTGTCGGCGGTACGTTTTCGAGAAAGATGAACGCGACGAAATTGGTGGCTCACCGCAGGAAATGATCCGAGTTGTACGTAGTTGGGTGTTGAGCGGCGGCAATATTGGACCGCTAGGTGATCTTCTACATTCCAGCGGAAGTAAGAGTATTACGGCCACATACATAGGAAGCCATCATCCACCTCTCCTTCTCGCGCAGCCTCGAGAAGAAGACGACGCTCGGAATTACATTGGCCCGTTTCACATGAGACGAGATTAGTTGGAATGGTCGATATTAATACCGCCCTGATCGCGTGTGGGAGGGGTAAAGGACGAGAAAAGGAGACGGAACAAGACCACTGGCAAGAGACACGGATATAGGACTGAGTTATTAATAAAGCCGCAACCGGGGAAGAACTTCGAAGTCGAACGATCTTTCGGGATTTTTGTTAATTAAAATGAAAACAGGAAGCTTCAACGTATAAATTATAGTCTAGTGAATACATTAAGCTTAAGGAAAGATGGGCAAGGAATTCGGGCTTAGTACTTATGTACTGCTGAGAATTAGTGGGAAGTTACTGTTCCTTATAGTCTAAACGACACTGCACCGTTATTCATGTAAGTGCCCTGCTCATAATGACCGAACAAGGGGCAGAATGACCACGATCCGCGACTGTTGCATACGAGTACTTGTTTCGTCTGCCATATCACCGCCACTAACGTATGTGCGCGAGGTGGTTCAATGGTTATGGGAGCACACCCACATTCGGCTGGAAAGAAGTTCAAATCCTATTTCTGTTACCATTAAGTAGGTTTTCCACCTTTCCCTATAAGACTTCGTGTGAAAATTGTGTTGCTTCTTTCTAAAGGTCACAGTTTGTTCTATCAGACAACCCTGTTTAATCCTAGTTCTTACCCTATCCAAATGAAGAAGATGTCTACTGGATTACATAAACATATTTTTCATTTATCTCCTATTCCACACTTTAGTTTTGCTTTTGCAATATCATCGTGAATGTTACTGAAAGCAGCCTCCTAGTCGGTAAATGGTGTATCTCATCTTTGATGTGACCCTTTCTTTTGTTTATTGTTACTGAGAAAATATGGAGTGCGAATGTTCAGCAGTCATATAGTGGACAAAAGAACGCCAGCATCTTTTTTCTAACTGCATTTGGGACCACCATGAGGTATGTTATTCACAATGTCCGTCAGTTGTTCTTGGTAAAAGCTTGACATTTGTTAGTGTAGCACTGAACCCTTGTTTAAAGTGAAGTCATAGGCACTGCTGGATAGCAGACACCGAAGGATTGGTTCAGCTGCCTAACTGGAAAGACTTTCTTTCTTCGCGCTTTTTGTCACCTTTACTTCATTACTCCTCGAAACCTGAGTGTTGAGTAGATTTAGAGTGTTGTAGATTTAGAGTCTGTAATTATACATTTGATAACGATGAGAGAGAAATGAGAAGCTGAAGTCCAGTGTTGGGATATAGCCTGCTCGTCCCGAATAGCACCAATGGGGCCACGGAGTTTAATGTCGTCAACCGACGGAATGATCATTAGTGTCACATGCCCTCTGTGGAGAGGTCTGACTTTTAATCCACGGTGTTGGAACAAAGAGATTTGAACAAGGACTGTACGCCATATTCTGTCAACCCCTTGCTGAGCAAGTACTATCAATAAAAATTCCTTCGATCACCAGGATTTGAACAAGCTACTTCCGAATCTTGCACTATCTCTCAAACGTTCTTTGGTAACCTAGGCTACAGAATTAGGTAACTAGGTCGTTATGAAACATGAAACAAGTGAGCAAC
Source organism: Schistocerca cancellata (assembly GCF_023864275.1). Taxonomy (NCBI): domain Eukaryota; kingdom Metazoa; phylum Arthropoda; class Insecta; order Orthoptera; family Acrididae; genus Schistocerca; species Schistocerca cancellata. Next base: position 329,766,781 of record NC_064629.1, read on the forward strand.
TCTTGAGAGAAAATGAACCCGTGGGAAAGCTGAGAAATTGTCAGGCGTTTCACTATGAAACAGTGGGCAGAGAACCACCTTTGCTCCTCTCGAACAGCATCAATGGGGTTAACAAGTTTAACGCTCACATCCGAGGAACGGGTCACCATCAAAAGTGTCACATGCCCTCCATAATGTATTGTGGAGAGGTTTCAAATTTTATCCACGACGTTGGAACAAATTCCTTTGATCACGGTTTGTACGCCACATTCTCTGATCCCCTTGCTGGCCAAATACTGGCAACAAAAATTTCTTCGATCTCCAGGATTCGGACAATCTGCTTCGGGATCGAGCACCATTGTTCACACGAGCTTTGGGAACCAAGGCTACAGAAGTAGCTAACTAATAGTCCGAATTAAATGAGCTACTGCTGGGAGAAAATAATCCTGTAACGAACTTAAGAAATTGTCAAGAGCGCCTCTCACATACAGAACCTAGAAAACCACTCGGAAATATGTTTTTTCTGATATAGTATTATGACAGGGATTGGGGGTACTCTTTCTATTAGTACCTAAAAAAATACAACAATAAAGCTGCGGTAGAACACCTCGTACTGTTTTGTGTAGGAATTTCTTCTGAAATTAATTTTAGACCGCACATTAACTATAACGAAGTTGCACGTTACTTCAACGTGCAACGTGCTGGATGTCCAGCACAATATGATACAGCTTACATTACAGTGTCCGCTAGCTCAGCAGTCAGCACTCATAAATCCCATTCTAGGGTATCGGTTCTAAGACTCCACTCCGACCATCCAGTCTCAGATATTCGTCGGTTTCCCTAAGTCGATCATTGTGATAAATTCTTTGGAAAAGGAACTGCTTATTTTCTTTCCCATTCTTGCCCTAACAGGCTTGTGCTCCGTCTCTAACGAACTAGCTAAAGGCAGGACGTTAAATCCCAATCTGCCTTCCTTTATATAGTATACACAGAGACAACTGACAGAGATCTGTGCTGATATGACCACCGAATTTTTGGATATATCAGTGCCTGTCAGTGCTTAATGGATCGACTGCGTGAGACCGTACAACAACGTGGGATTTGGCCAACTGTACTGTTTACCAGCCAAGTCAAGAGCTTACCTCAAGCCTGCAGTTTTTGTTCATCGATTCTTCACTAGTGGCGGACAATCAAAACATTTCTCTCAAGATTCGTTCCAGTCACTGACAGTTGGGCTTTCCACTTTGCGTATGTGAAAGTCCTGATGTAAAATTTCTATTCCTCTCTTGGTGCTCCTTTGATCTAATTACAACATTTTTATTATTATTATTACTACATGAGCACCAGAGAAGTCTCTGGCCTAGAATATTCGGTGGTCACGTGTGTGCTTTACATGGTTTCATAGGGGAGGTAGAATTGTGACATGTCTGTTTGAGTTAGCGATGTGGCAACTGATCACTTGTATGCCAGTAAAGATAAAAATTTTACTTTTTTTCTACATACTCAGCAACTGACTGGTTCCTCAGTTGATACGCTTGACACTTGAAAACAATTAAGAACAGTTTGACTGAAATATTTAAATATGTCACACCGAGCGAGGTGGCGCAGTGGTTAGACACTGGACTCGCATTCGGGAGGACGACGGTTCAATCCCGCGTCCGGCCATCCTGATTTAGGTTTTCTGTGATTTCCCTAAATCGCTCCAGGCAAATGCCGGGACGGTTCCTTTCAAAGGGCACGGCCGACTTCCTTCCCCGTCCTTCCCTAATCCGATGAGGCCGATGACCTCGCTGGCTAGTCTCCTTCCCCAACCCAACCCATTTAAATATGTCTTGTAAATTATAGATTGCAGCGATCAGTCGTCCTTTTTAAATTTTATTGTGCAGATCTAGATTTCGGCTAGAGGCTAGCCATTGTCAATGCACTATTATTTTCGCTCAACGCATGTAATGCCTGTTGGTCGGGCTTCATCCACAATTCACTGAATACTATTCAATGAACTGTGGATGAAGCCCGACCAACAGGCACTACATGCATTGTGCGAAAATAATAGTGCATTGAGAATGACTAGCCTTTAGCCGAAATTTATATCTGCACAACAAAATTTAAAAAGGACGACTGGTCACTGCAGTCTATAATTTACAAGTCAATATAACAGTCGCTTAATGCAGCAGCTTTCTGAATGGAAGGTAACCTGATTTAAATACGTGTTATATGAAATACATACGACATACTGAAAGAATTTAGGGCAAGATATGGGATTCTAAAAATACCATACAATTCACATAGCTTTATACCAACTTGGAATCCTTGTTTGGTACGAGCTCTTATCTTGCGCAGGTAGCAGCTACTACCCACTCTATCAGTCATTTTTTTAAAATTTTCCCAGCGATACGAAGGAAAGAATGTCTAAGTAGCCCAAAGATACTGAATTTTCATCGGAAGATGTTAAATGTAGGGGAATTGTAACATTCTACAATACTCGAAAGTGCGACGGCGAAAATTGTGTTAGTGTAAAAACGTAAAGGTAAGTCCTGGTTTTGTCATCATTTGTCCAATCCACTTTTCCTCTCTTTTTCACTATTTCGAAGTGTTTCACAGTGATGTTACAGGTTCTCTGTTATGAAGCCGATAAAAATCGGACTGTAATAACAACCTGTAGGCTCACATGTCTGTTGAAAACACTTGGCAAAGAACTGCAGAATTTTGTGTGAAATATGAGTCTATAGCATCGTAACTGCTATGAGCAATGCCTCACAGAACGTTTAGTACAGCGCTGCAAGGTTATTTGTACCCAGCCTACACGTGGTCGACTGAAATCGCTCCTCTCACTATGATAATCGGGGAATTTTCTAACCTTCTCCTCGAGTGTTGCATCTCTTTGATACCTGATGTATGTGGACGATATTAACAGCTGAATGCCATTTTAGGCCCAGATTTGGACCTTATCTTATCTCATATTATCTCGTATTCTGACTCTGTATTTATCTCATTTGACATTATTTAATTATGATCGTTTTAACTGTTTAACCTACGAACCTGTCTCTACGATATTCAGATTCTACTTCTTGTATTAATTTTGTTCTATTTCCCTGCTAATTACATAACGTAATATCATTAGTCGAAGGATAAGTGGCAATAAAATGATTTTTTTGATCTGTAGTTTTGGAGAATAAGCGTTTTAGTCCGATAGAGTTTCAGTCTAGTCTTTTTGTATTATTGTCAGAATAAATTCTCCTAAAGCTGATGAGAAAATTGAACTTTTCTGGTAGTATAGCAGTGTGGTAGGACGAACTTGTCGTTTGTGTGATGAATTTTGTAGGTATGTTGGAAGTTCACTACAGTTGCTCGTGCATTAAGACAACAGAGACCTTGCTAGTTTTATTGCATCAGAGCGACAGTCTGAATTGATTTCTGACGAGTCCCTGAGAATGCAGATCTATTTGTGTGTTACGTGAATGTTATCTTAACTGTCGACAGAAAAATTAGTGCTCAGCGGTAACTCGTAACCCTAAAAGAAAAAGAAAGTCACACATAATCTGCTTTCTGACACTTCGACTACGAGACAACACACTGGTTATTATAAAATCGGGAAAAAGTTTAATCAGAGTAGATTTGAAAGAGGAGAAAACGAAGAAGAGGGCTTTACGTCCCGTCGATGTCGATGTCTTACAGGACAGAGCACAAGATTGCGAATTAGGGAAACCACAGGAAAATATTCATAACAGTCGTGGTTAGGCCTGACCTAAGTCGAAGCAGTTGTAGGTATCTCAGTGACTGGTTTCTATTTATAAACTATTTTTCAAGTTAGGAGGGTGACTAACACATAAAACCCAGTGTAACAAGAACTTTGCACGTGAACTATGCAATCCTGCCAGGTTCTCACTGACGAGAACCAACTTTCTTTTGTTCGAATAAGTGAGAGTGTCTACTGTCTGAAACTGGGGAAGTAGTTACCTGAGGGGGGAAAAAACAGAAGCAGAGACTGACCAAAAGAAAGAAACGAATTAGTTTGATTAATAAAACGTATTAATCAGGGAGGGATTTATGATCAATCTCCTAACATCAAAGGGATACGCGATTGACACCGAAACTAGCTGTTGTAGGTCCAGGCATGGGTTCCACTAGTCTTTAGCACATGGTCACATGAATGCGATTTCCACTTATGTCAAAGTTGATTCCATAGAATATTTAAGATAGATTAATGCAATTGTCTTTTCTGTTGTTTTATTATACACCAAAATCCTTTTTTTACTATCCGTGTAGTTCACTATGCCACAGATGCAAACCATAACTTCACTGGTGTGGAAACTTTAAGGACGATAGTAATTTTCACATGACATGACACTGCCAAGTAACATAGCTCGATGAAACTTGGACCATACATAGAAAGAAATGGAACAGTATGGTACAGAAAGTAAGTGAAAGAAATACGCAATGAAACGAACAGAAATGACACTTTTATTCAAAGAAACTAAAAAAAACATGTGCCCCAAAAATTATGGGGGATTAAACAATCAAAAAGCAATCTTTTTATTTTAAATAATTTATTTCAAAAACCAATACGGAAACGTTGATTTTTCGCTCGGATCCTTTAACATGTAGGAAAAATATTTAAAAACAAGTTGAAGTGCAGGTTTATTTGCAATAATCATAAATGTACACTCTATTGCCCATGCTTGCACATTCAGTATGGGCCCACATACGGCACTGGATACACTGAATCCAAATTTCACCGCTGGCGTCTGCTGAAAATGGGCTGTCGTAGAATATGCACGATACATCTGTCCCAGACGGCGTGCGATCTTCAGAAAGCTCGAAATCACTTTCCTCGTCGCCTAGGATAGGCTCACCCTCATTAGATAATTCGTCCGACGAAGACAGGTCTATTTTCTCTTCCTTCATTAGATTTTTTTCTCTTGCCTTCTTTATTTGATTTTTGAATCTGCTTAAATTTTTGATCAGGAAAAGTTAGCTGTATCTTCCTCTTCAGTGACCTGTGAAAGGAAACTGTGAGCCCTTCCTTGTAGGGTGATCCTGTAACCAAGTAAGCTTTCGCAGATTCCTGAACTCTATTGTTTGTTTTCTTTGTAATTGCGGTTGGTGGGGAAATGTCAAAAGGGCTAACAAGAGCCGAAGTTCCTGGTTGTACACTTGATGATGAAGGAATGAGTAGAGGAAATTCTGAACGGGACAGGATAACTGTGAGTTAGTTGGTAGGTCTACCTTTGGAGGTTCTGTGTTATCCATTCGCGACAGTCCTGGCTAAGGGCTGAATGAGCTAAAAGACTCTTGAGTTGGCACGGACATGTTAGCAACATATGGTGGCACTTCAATAGAGGCAACCGCTGACAGAGAGTTACAAGATTTTTGAGCTTCCTGTTGAGCAGCCAGATAATCGGCGTCAGTGAAGAGATGCTTCTTCAAAGGATAAATCCCTGTTGCTTTAAAACCGCTTACTGCAATCTGACCAGTTTGAATCTGCAGATAAGGTTTCCCAAACAGATCCATTACCTCATATGGTGCAACAGGTTTCTGATCATAAACATATACTCTCTTTCCACCTCATTGTAATACACTTTAAATGGTCCTATGAAAGTTTTATCGACAGGCTGGAGCTTGTGTGTTAAGTGGAGTGACAATGAAACGATGCAAATGTGGTTCGTCCGGGCCCTATAAATCACTTGAGGGATCCGGACATGGCTGTAGTGTCCATCTACAACAAGGAGAACTGATGATTCTTCAGTTGGCCTAAACGTTTTGATGAAGTGTTCAAACCGCTCTGTAAACAAATAAGTCTGCACCCAACTAGAAGTGTGGGCTTTGTCGATCTGGAGGAGCACCTTTCATCAATTGGTCCGACATTCTAGTTATGGAAAAGTAATATAAGAAGGAACAAAATGTCCTGATGCAATCATGCAAGCTATGAATGTTATAGCCGAACCTCTTTCAGCAGAAATCAACGTTATATATGTGATCCGGTGCGTAGTGGTGTTTATTGTAAGCCTCATCTAACCTTTATTCCATGGTGAACAAGTAAGGAACAAGCTGTTCTTCTAGACCTACCTAACTTAGCACTGGCAGCAGCAGCTGGAGGAAGATCTATTTTCTTACATAAAGTCTGCAGGGTGGTGTGAGATACATCATATAGTTTTGCAGTCTTTAGAGTTCTCATTTTCTTCGTCCTCACAGCGGTGATGGCTTCAGCCATCTTCAAAGGCTCCAACGTCTTCCTTTTGCCCTTGGTTTGATATTTAAGCTTGTTTCGTGGTATCCTGAAAAAACATATCTTGAGTAGATTTAAACTCAACTTATAGGAACATAAATTGGTCCAAATATTGGCTAGGCAATAATTAGACCCTTCATGGTAGCCCTTTTTTGGACCATACTGTGGTTCCTGCAAAATGGACCTAATGCTCATTACGAAATACAGGCAGAACAATTAAAACTTTAACATATTAGTAATACAGTTCTTCAAACGAATTGCATGCATAGCTAAGTCGAATTCTAAAGAAAATGATTTGTTGAGTGGTACTTAAGTAAATAAATTAGTGAAATCAAAGTGAAGTAGAAATTAGAATATAAATGAAAAACTTGGTTTAGTTTAGAGAGATACATACTGGCAAACAGCGGGCAGAACAGCAGAGCAGAAGAGACAATGACCGTGAAGTCAGCAAGTTCCACACAAGCAGACGCTGTCGATTGAGCCGTCAGGGCATCGCCCGACCGGCTCACGTGTTTCTCAGTTGTCGCATGTGAGCAAAGGCCCTCGCCTACATTCCAAGAGCCAATGACCGACGTTAAGAAGATTCTTCGAGAAGCTTTTCAACGTGACAGAAGAGGCAATGACCGTGAAGTCGTTCACCTCCAGTAAACTGAAGTGAATAAATACGCGAGACGCAGTGGGCCCGACAGACGAAAGAAGAAGGAAGAGCAGAAGAATAGCAGTAGTTTTCAGTCAGTTTCAGTGCTGAAGACCGTCATGCAAGAAGAGACTACATCATGCACAGACGCACCAAGTCCCCCGCTGTAATGGAATAGCAAGCAGCAGCCTCGGCGCCAGAAGACAGAAGTTAAAAGGTATTTGAAGTCTGATTTCTACGTACCCGGGTGACTCGTGAGGACGGGAAGGAGACGGCCTCACATCAGCAGTCACCTGTGAGCTGGGATGAAGATCTGACAGCCGAAGACTGGCAAGCGGGAGTCCGTTGTTCGAGTCCGGGACACTGGACTTCCCCCGCCGCGCCGCTCCGCTGGCCGAAACACAACACACGCGGCCGCTTAGAGAAGAGAAACACTGGGACGCCACATCCAAGGTATCACCATCCGATGCACGACTTCGCTCGCAATAATTAAACGGACCACCTCGCGCTGCGCGTCTCCAGTCAACTGGGCGAGACGGCGACACGAGATATACACACTGCCACGCGTAATCAGACGCCGCCGCTGCCGCGGGCAGAAGGCTTCGCAAAAGACACAGCTGCCGCTCTCCGAGCCAGAACATCGAGTAAGGAAACAGTTGTACAAATCTTCAATAAAAGTTATCTTATGTAAAAATGCTGTTTCATTCTACCTCATACCCGAGCCAAGGAAGAATCCACCCTGCCCACATGTTGTTAAGAGAGAAAAAAATAATTAATTTAGTATTTTCACCCTGACAGAATGCTTTCGAATCAAATGCCCTTTGCAGTAATGCTCATCCTGGCAACTGACTAGCATCAAAAGGAAAACCCAGTTACATTTAGTAGCAGAAGTGCTACAATTAGTATCAGAACTGTTACAGATTAAGTACGTACCTGTCAATAGAGTGCAGTCCACAGAACCGAGGTTTTCACGCGCAAAGTCTCACTGCAGCCAAACAGTATGCGTTGCCGCAACCAGTTGCTTACAGTCGTCCTCGGAGGTTGTGGAGGACAGACTTACACGCGCCACGGCCAGGTGGCAACACTTTTGCGCCCGAGGCACCCTAACCGATATTTAGACCACTGCCCATATTTGGACCTTCTCCTCTACGTCTCCTCACGCCACCTCACACGTGCTCGATAAGATTTGTTGCGGGAACGAGCAAGGCAGTCCATTTGCCGAATATCCTCTCGTTCCAACAGCTCCTGCGGCCGCGCATTATCATACATAAAAATGAACTCAGCGGCAAATGTACCCCTGAAGAAACGAAAATGGGGAAGGAGTACGGTGTCACAATAACGGAAGTGTACCGTGTTCAAAGATTTGGAGGTCACTACGCCCATGCTACACGTTTCGTCATATGATGGTACGTAATGCACCCAGAAACACTGTCGGAAACGATCGTTTTGGTGGTCCAGGTGTTATGGAGTGGGGAGGTATAGTGTTGCATGGGCGTACTGACCTCCAATTCAGTGAGCACGTTACACTCACCCGTAAATGTTATCGTGACAATGCGCTCTTTCAGGGATACATTCGGTCGTGACCTCACTTTTATGGATGAAAATGTACGACTGCATCTAATTACACATGTGGAGGAGCTCCTGGTATTAGAGGATATTCGGTGAGTGGAGTGGCCTGGCCGTTCCTCCGACTGGGGAGACGTATGCAGCACGTTCACTTTCACCAGCGACCACCAGCATTGTCAACCGCACTGGTGGCCACATGGAACGGTCTACCACAATAACTCCTTACCAACCTTGCATCCAGCAAATCATGCGTTATCGTACGTGGTTATCATACACCCTATTAAGAACCATGTTCCACATATTGTAATGCACAGATGACCATCATAAACCTCGGTGACTTTAGTGTAATGCCAGCCGGGGTGGCCGAGCGGTTCTAGGCGCTACAGTCTGGAACCGCGCGACCGCTACGGTCGCAGGTTCGAATCCTGCCTCAGGCAGTTAGGTTAGTTAGGTTTAAGTAGTTCTAAGTTCTAGGGGACTGATGACCTCAGAAGTTAAGTCCCATAGTGCTCAGAGCCATTTGAACCATTTTTAATGTAATTATTGTGTTCAAATGTGTGTGAAATCTTAAGGGAGTTAATTGCTAAGGTCATCAGTCCATAAGCTTACACACTACTTAACCTAAATTATCCTAAGGACAAACACACGCACCAATGCCCGAGGGAGGACTCGAATCTCCGCCGATACCAGCCTTACAGTCCATGACTGCAGCGGCTGTGACCGCTCGGCTAATCCCGCGTGGCAGTGTAATTATTGTCTTTGACTAAAGGTGCCATTTCTGTTCTTCTCATAGCGTATTTTTTTCTATTTACCGTTTGCACTATACTGTGTCAGTTCTCTCTATGTATGATCTAAGTTTAATCGAGCTACATTCCTGGAAATTGAAATAAGAACACCGTGAATTCATTGTCCCAGGAAGGGGAAACTTTATTGACACATTCCTGGGGTCAGATACATCACATGATCACACTGACAGAACCACAGGCACATAGACACAGGCAACAGAGCATGCACAATGTCGGCACTAGTACGGTGTATATCCACCTTTCGCAGCAATGCAGGCTGCTATTCTCCCATGGAGACGATCGTAGAGATGCTGGATGTAGTCCTGTGGAACGGCTTGCCATGCCATTTCCACCTGGCGCCTCAGTTGGATCAGCGTTCGTGCTGGACGTGCAGACCGCGTGAGACGACGCTTCATCCAGTCCCAAACATGCTCAATGGGGGACAGATCCGGAGATCTTGCTGGCCAGGGTAGTTGACTTACACCTTCTAGAGCACGTTGGGTGGCACGGGATACATGCGGACGTGCATTGTCCTGTTGGAACAGCAAGTTCCCTTGCCGGTCTAGGAATGGTAGAACGATGGGTTCGATGACGGTTTGGATGTACCGTGCACTATTCAGTGACCCCTCGACGATCACCAGTGGTGTACGGCCAGTGTAGGAGATCGCTCCCCACACCATGATGCCGGGTGTTGGCCCTGTGTGCCTCGGTCGTATGCAGTCCTGATTGTGGCGCTCACCTGCACGGCGCCAAACACGCATACGACCATCATTGGCACCAAGGCAGAAGCGACACTCATCGCTGAAGACGACACGTCTCCATTCGTCCCTCCATTTACGCCTGTCGCGACACCACTGGAGGCGGGCTGCACGATGTTGGGGCGTGAGCGGAAGACGGCCTAACGGTGTGCGGGACCGTAGCCCAGCTTCATGGAGACGGTTGCGAATGGTCCTCGCCGATACCCCAGGAGCAACAGTGTCCCTAATTTGCTGGGAAGTGGCGGTGCGGTCCCCTACGGCACTGCGTAGGATCCTACGGTCTTGGCGGGCATCCGTGCGTCGCTGCGGTCCGGTCCCAGGTCGACGGGCACGTGCACCTTCCGCCGACCACTGGCGACAACATCGATGTACTGTGGAGACCTCACGCCCCACGTGTTGAGCAATTCGGCGGTACGTCCACCCGGCCTCCCGCATGCCCACTATACGCCCTCGCTCAAAGTCCGTCAACTGCACATACGGTTCACGTCCACGCTGTCGCGGCATGCTACCAGTGTTAAAGACTGCGATGGAGCTCCGTATGCCACGGCAAACTGGCTGACACTGACGGCGGCGGTGCACAAATGCTGCGCAGCTAGCGCCATTCGACGGCCAACACCGCGGTTCCTGGTGTGTCCGCTGTGCCGTGCGTGTGATCATTGCTTGTACAGCCCTCTCGCAGTGTCCGGAGCAAGTATGGTGGGTCTGACACACCGGTGTCAATGTGTTCTTTTTTCCATTTCCAGGAGTGTATTTTACTTGGCCATGACATGATACGTGAAAGTTACTTTCATCTTTAAGTTTTGTCCACCAGTGTGTATCCATAAACGTAATTTCCCTATATACGTGTGCTATCAATCATTATGTACATGTCTAATCTTTCAATCACCCAGAAGTATTGCGCAATATTCACATGCTCTATCATTGTTATACACTAGCGAATACCGTTAGCGCCTGATCTACAGTAGCGCAAGAAAACACTCTCTTAGTTCTAACCGCAGACTAGTGTTCTTCGGTCCTTTTTTTTGTTTTGTTTTTGCTTTCTAGTTTAACAAATAACCCTGATATGATTGAAATGTGTTAAGCCTTGAGAACCTCAAAGTAGGAATAGAATTCTAGAAACTTGCTGGAGGAACAAAATTGTAAGACAGGTGAAGTGCTCCAATTTTACAGAAAGATGTGGCTAAGACGCCTGGAAACAAGATAAATACACATATCAGCCGGACGTCACTGGAAATAAGCTCGGTTCACGTAGATTAATGCAGTTTAAAGAGACGACGAAGTTGTTCATTTAAATGGCTTTTGATCTAACATCTCTCATCTGAATCTACATTTACGCATACATTACTCAAATCACTGAATAGCGCATGACGAAGAGTACTTTGCACCAATATTAGCTACTCCCAGCCATGCTACGAATCTTTTCATATTTGGACAAAGTAAAAATTGAGTATTGTTTCACATCTGTACTCAACTTTTCTCTATTATCTTATTATCATGCTCCTTACGCGAGATATACGTTGTCAGCAGATGGACAACACTTTTTTCCAAGATCTGAAGAAGCAATTCCTCTATAGTAACAACAAACGAAAGGATCCCATGCCAAACATCCAGTCTTTAGAATAGCTTAACTTTCTTATATGTTATGAATAAATATTTTCCTTCGAATTACCAATGTAGAAAGTAAAATCCATGATAAAGGAAAAAGCACTATTCAGATTTTAAAATATAGTTATCGAATTCAGTCATTGTGCCGAAGTTGCTCTGTGGTTGCGTGACGGTAACGTTCAGAAAATTAATGAAGAAAAACTTCTTCCACTTGAGAGAAAAGGACAATGAAAGATTTGTGGACTTGTTGAGGACGAATGCTCCCAGGATGGAGAAAAACGAAGAGCTGCAGATTCGATATAGGGACAACAATTTTTTATGGTAATTAAGGAGAGAAGACTGAATTGGTCAGTCACATACACTACGTCCACATGAGGCACAACTTCCGTAATACGAAAACCGAAATCGAGAAACCGTTTTACGCTGTCGTGTCTACATGATGAGGCATGAAGCGGTTTTGTTAGACCTGTCAAATACCGGTTTTCTGATCGTAATTTTTTTTTTTCACACAAATGACCTCTGAAAATCAGCTGTTACGGTTTCCGATTTAGTCAACACAATGGCTATTTCATTGCCATTAAATATCGGAGTTACACAGTTTCGTGCTCAGTCTAATATTTCAACTTCTTCATTCCATAAGAAGTCACTCCTTCCAGATTAGCCGACATTTTTAAAAACAGGCTGGTACATGGGAACGCAAGCACGTTTCAAAACCGGTTGTCTGTTTGCGTGGGAGCGAAAATCGATTGAGGAAGAGGAACCCGGCTGCTAGAACAACATTTCCAGAATCGATATTGGAGTGTTTGAATGACAGACCAGACGCGGTACTGGGAAATCGGTTTACGACGTTCTGTTTTGGAACCCCCTTGTAAACATGTTGAATGTCACACTGCCAGAGAACAAGTTAGTTTTGTATCACTATAAAGAAGACCTGATGACAATAGAAGAAGAGGAAGAACTAGTAGAAAGGCTACAGACAGCATCCGGGAAGACATGAAAAAGCTGAATAGGGAATCAGAAAGGATCATGGAGACATCCGATAGAACCAAAGGCACGGACTGCCCATCATCTTCAAGTCTTCCTGCATTTCAGTTTTTTAGCGAGTTGAATGGACAGTAACGGCCCTATCTCACTTCCATAAGGTATCTAAACGCTACTTTCTCTTTACATTAAGAACGCCATACTGGGTTTTGTTATGTCGCCTTTCTGCTTTCAATAATCAAAGCAGCAGATTCTTTTGCAGTTTCAGTGCCTGTAGGGCTGCATTGGAAGCCTGCACACACTGTACAAGGAGACCAGACGTGGCAATACCTATATTTTAATACGATTTAACTTCATCTAACCCCTATTACTTATTTCACGCATTTTCTATTACTGAAGGTAATGGTTATTCGAGGAACGGATTTGAAATGCGAAATTTAGGTAAGAAAAGATTTTCGTGTGGATAGGAAAAGAGGAAAACGGAGAATTTGCTTTGAACGACTGCACCAGTTTATAGTATTTATTGTAATATTTACGGGTCGCCAGAAAACAGTAATAAAATTCAGGATTTGAGTACAGAATTGTAATTGCGTCGTTGTCTCTTTTCTGCTTGTGCATCTAATTGATGGATACAAGGGAGCCAGAACCGCTGCATGCAAACTTATCATCTTCTAGTGGAATACGACGCTGCTAATAATTTACCACGAACTCACCGTGCAAAGATTGACATCAGATCATAAGCTCAAAAACTACGTGTTGATAACACGAAGGTCCTTTAGTAGGCATGGTTCTATTGGATGTGGTACGTCTTTTCCTTCATCTGTTCTTTGAAGTCGCTTATTCAGTGATTTATAGGTGGACCTACTCTTCAACGTGCATTCCGAATCTCAATGCAAAAGGGAATGTTTCACGTATGCAAATCATTGTAGTAGTAGTAGTAGTAGTAGTAGCAGCAGCAGTAGTAGCAGTAGTAGTTTTATTGATCCTTTGATCACTTTTACAGGTATATTGGACATGTCTCGGAACTTCAAAAATGGTTCAAATGGCTCTGAGCACTATGGGACGTAACATCTATGGTCATCAGTCCCCTAGAACTTAGAACTACTTAAACCTAACTAACCTAAGGACAGCACACAACACCCAGTCATCACGAGGCAGAGAAAGTCCCTGACCCCGCCGGGAATCTAACCCGGGAACCCGGTCTCGGAACTAAAATGTAAGAACAACAATAACAACGTAATTCTTGTATGTGGGGATTTGGATACTCACAGATCTAGTTTCACAAGGATGGGGCAGGTAGTTGGCAGTGGTCTTTTAGTAGGGACCATGGAGGCGTTTGCCTGAAATAATTTAGGGAAACCACGGAAAACCTAAATCAGGATGGTCGGATGACGATTGGAACCTCCACTCTCCCTAACACAAGGCCAGTCTGTTTAAAACACTGCTACTTTGTTCGGTTTGTCCCAAGTGTACAACACTGTTTTGCAAAGGAGTTACGAGGGCTGGAACTTAAATAGTGGCAACTATTCATTCACAACCGATACAAAAGAGTTACATGTTTGCACCTGTTACTGTCCTTGAAAGTATTCAACAGCAATGTGTAGAATCCGTTGCCAGCGATGTGGAAGGCGTAGTATACCGTTAGCAGAGCCTGTTCTGTTGATGTTGCAAATGGAGCGGTCTACTGCCTGTCGTATCTCTGGAAGAGTTCTGAAGCGAATGCCACGAAGTGGTTCCTTCATCTTCGGAATAAAGTCAAAGTCACAAAGACTTAAGTCTGCGGAGTATGGTGGATGGTACAGTGCTTCCCAGTCCCATTGAGCGAACAGAGCAGCCACAGCTTGCGCTGTATGCGCCCGCGAATTGTCGTGCAAAATGATGGGTGGGTTGCGCGAGAAGTGTCACCGCTTCATTCGCAAAGCTGGTCGCAGATGATGCTCCAAAAACGAAACGTAATACTGTGCATTGACGGTCTGCCGTGGAGGAACGTAATGCGTTAGTTAGTTGTACGCGAGAATCACCGTAACTTTAACCATTCTGGGGCTCAGACGCACTTTCGACTTTCGCGGCGATACATGATGGCGCCATTCGTTGGATTGGCGTTTCAGTTTTGGCTCGTACGATGTGGCCCATGTATCATCCAGTGTTACGATACGACGTAAGAAAGCCTCTCCTTCGCGCTCATAGCGCTTCAAGTGCGTCTGAGCAGCGTCGTAACGCATCCATTTCTGAATTCTCGTCAAGTCATGCGGAACCCATTGTGATGCAGTTTTTCGAATGCCCAGGTGTTCCTTCAGGATGCGAAGCACAGTCATATGCGCTAATCCGGTTTCGTGGGCGAGCTCACGAATCGTTCGGCGTCGACCACTGTCCACTAACGCGGCAACAACATGCACTTCTCCTTCAGATACGCTAGGAAGAACTGCCCAATGCATGTCTGCCACAGTTTGCCGACCTTCGTTGGAGGCTTTTACCCAACGTGCCACTGTTCTGTACGGCAATGCCGATTCCACGCACGCCTCTTCAAGGCCTTGATGACACTGTCGTGCTGTACAACCTCTGGCACATTCAATCTTGATCCATTTCCGTTTTCCCGTTTCGAAAACATAGTGACACCGTTACGTTAGACCGCTCGCTCACAAGTGACTGTGTTTCCCTCGCCGGTGACTTGGGACGGGCGAGTCCATTTGTTCAGAGGTACGGTAGGTACGTCAACAACGTGTGCTATCAGCGGCAATAGTACATTCTATTGCATAGTGTCTCCACAGCAGTGTTGCTACCATTTAAGTTCCAACCTACGTATTTAATAATGTAAATGGCTAGTACTACAGTGTTCATACATTTCTCACTCCCTGTCACAGTATTCACGACACGCACTATTCATACATTGTTTCACAAATTAACATCACACACACTAGCAGCTGATGTCAGAGGTGGCAGAGGTGAAAGCGACGACAAGTTACAGAAAGAGTGGCAGGAGAAACTGAGGGTTGAGCGCCACGCTTTCGTATATTTAGTATGACACTTACCCACTTAGCAACAGAACTAGATACACACACCCAGATGTATACACACACACACACACACACATATATATATATATATATATATATATATATATATATATATATATATATATATATATAAGAGACAGAGTATATGACAGTAACAACGGGGAAGACAGAGATAGTGATAGTGAGGAGACACAGTAGCAAGAGAAAGGAATGAATGACATAGTAGCAGTAAGAGAGAGCAAGAGGGAGACAGTGGCAGTGACAGGAGGCTGCGCTAGTAGAACAGAAGGAAGAGGACTGTTGCTGTGACAGGAGACAATGACAGAGAGACTCAAAGGACACTGACAATGAGTTGGGCTGAGAGAGTCAGTGAAAAAGGGCAACTGGTTGTGGATGGGCGTGAGCGACTTTCAGCGTTGCGCTAACGGGCGTGAAAGAGTAACAGATGGAGGAGCTTGTGTGATGTTGAGGTGAGTTGCATGTTAAAAAAATGCGAATGTTCGCATGCCAAAATTTATGGGAAAATTTTTAAGGGTGCTGAGAGAGCTAGAATGAGGCCCGCTGGTACCCCACTTTTCAGTCAGGGTCTTTAAACAGAAGATGGAAATGAAGTCCCATGCTTCTTGACAGAGCGTAGGGGAACGATGCGGGAGACCCGCACCGCCGTACTAGGTAAGGTCCTAAATGGAGGTGGTTTGCCGTTGCCTTCCTCCGACCGTAATGGGGATGAATGATGATGATGAAGAAGATGACACAACAACACCCAGTCATGTCGGGGCAGGTGAAAATCACTGACCCCGCCGGGAATCAAACCCGAGACTCCGTGCTCGGGAAGCGAGAACGCTACCACGAGACCACGAGCGGTGGACATTGTAATATAATAGGCGTTAATACATGCAAGTATTCAATATCGTTTGATAACATGAACGGCAGTTAGTGTCCAGATGTACTCACGACCCTCAAGTATGGTTCAAATGGCTCTGAGCACTGTGGGACTTAACTTCTGAGGTTATCAGTCTCCTAGAACTTAGAACTACTTAAACATAACTAACCTTACGGACATCACACACAACCCTTGCCCGAGGCAGGATTCGAACCTGCGACCGTAGCGGTCGCGCGGTTCCAGACTGTAGCGCCTAGAGCCGCTCGGCCACTCCGGCCGGCGACCCTTAAGTATCTGGGAGATTGTGTCCATATCAGTTTAAGGTGAAACGACCACATAAATCTATGCATGAGGAAGGCAAATGAGAGACTGAGAATTATCGGTACAATCCGAAGAAACTGCAGTTCCCCAAAAAGGAGATCGCTTCCAAAACTCTCGTCCGACGAATTCGCGAGCGTGGTTTTTCTGTCTGGAACCTTTAACGTGTTGGAATAACGGAAGAGACAGAGAAGACTGAAAGACGAGATACGAGAGTCATCATGTGATTGTTTAATTACTGTGAGGACGTCATAGACACGCTCGACAAAGTCCAACGGTAGATGCTGTGCACCGCGGAGGGCCATAGTCTCAAAACTTCCGACAGACCATGTCACCGTACGAGTCAAGAATAATTCTCCCTAAATTATAAAATCAGGTCAAAGGTAACGGGAAGAATCATCATAATTGAACATGTGCTGTGTATGACTCCCGAATACTGCGGCCAGATGGTGCGTCTGTAGACACGGTAACTGAGCAGTCAGTTACAGAGAGGTGTGTAGTGAACATGGAAACATGTCGCGTGATTACCGACTTTGGACGTACGATGATAATAACAATGATTGTATGTATCTCAATGGCCGAGTGCAGGTCTTCCACTAGCAGGCCACTTGAGTGACTTGCGTGTTCCCAATCTACCCCTGTTATCGAACTGGGGAAAGAGGGCCTACACTTTAACGTGGTGTCCGAACCAAGTGTCGTTCCTGGAAATTTCTCGCATCGTTGAAAGGCGGAGGCTAGAATAAAGGCATACTTTTCCCGTAGTCTGTTGGGATTATATCCCGCGACCTGTCGCTTTCCAGGTACGCGCTTTACCAACCACGGCAGCGTGGGAAAATAACAAGTTTTTCTTGGATATTCAGTAATGTTAAAACAATTTTTTCAGTTAACTCTTTGTATTAGTAAAACAAGTATTCCACACTGGGAAGTTTTTTGAAGAAATATCCATTGTCACTTTACAGCTTATCATTTAGCAACCTGTTACCATATACTCTGCCAAGAACGTAAATTTCTAGTTCTTCAAACAAGTCCATTTGGTGTCCGTTGTCCATTTTATGTAAAATATGAAGATCGTTTCCGAGGTATGGGTAGCCTTAATTTGGGTGGCTATTGCTAAGTTAGCATAATTGTATCTTCGCCATTTCCAAGGGCGTGCTGAACAGAGTTCTCTCCGATTTTTTAAATTCTGCTCTCAATGTCGGTTAAGGTATTGCGCGTCATGCACATTACCCAGTCCAACTTCCCGCTCCAATGATGCAAGTCTTTTTTTTTTTTTTTTTTGTTCTCAATGTCGGTTGAGGTATTACACGTCATGCGTATTACCCGGTCGACTTTCCCGCTCCGATGACCCAAGTTGCAATCTTTTGCCTCTAGAGGGTTCCGATTCCAGCGTGTAACATGGCGGTGTGTAATGTAACTATATCGGTGCGTGAGAAATTGCTTATTGTAATCGAGTTTCTAACCACAGAAAACATGCCTCCATTTGATATCCATAGAAGAATGACAGCTGCGCTGTGACATCTGCAACAATCCGACGCATTTGGTTCAAATGGCTCTGAGCACTATGGGATTTAACTGCTGAGGTCATCAGTCCCCTAGAACTTAGAACTACTTAAACCTAACTAACCTTAGGACATCACACACATCCATGCCCGAGGCAGGATTCGAACCTGCGACCTTAGCGGTCGCGCGCTTCCAGACTGTAGCGCCTAGAACCGCTCTGCCACTGCGGCCGGGGCCTTTGGTTCACTGTCATCGTTCATCCTCCATACAGTCCCGACTTGATCCCATCCGATTTTCATCTGTTTCCAAAACTTAAAGAACACTTCGAGGACTTCACTTTGATAGTGATGAAGCGATGAAAGCAGAGGTGAGACTGCGGCTCCATCAACAAACGCAAAATTTCTACACTGACGGTATCAACAAACTGGTCTCTTCTTGGTAGAAATGGATTCGTAGCCAGGGTGACTATTTTGAGAAATAAATATATAGACGTGGAGAATAAAGATGTAGAATGTTAATAAAGTTTGTTTCATTTAAAAAACTTAAAGGATTTAACATTTAAAAAATCTGAGGCATTACTGTTCTGCAGGTCCTACTATATGTTCACTGTATTTTTTTAAGTCTCCTCCTGGCTGACCTACATTGGCTGTTGTGCATATAGTCCTCATTATTTTGTAAATGCCTTAAATGTGTGTGAATTCCTAAGGGACCGAACTGCTGAGGTCATCGGGGCTCAGACTTACACACTACTTAAACGAACTTCACCTAACTTATGCTAAGAACAACACACACACCAATGCCCGAGGGAGGACTCAAGCCTCCGGCGGCGGTGGCCGTGCAATCCGCGACATGGCGCCTCGCACCGTGCGGCCACTTCGCGCGGCTGTAAATGCCTTATTGTGTAGTTTATTTGTCTGTGTGTTTATACTGTGTCTCGACGTGTGCTGTAGTTTGTTATGCGATTATGTGTTGCGAAAGTGATGTTAATATTGTACAGTCTGTAAATATTTGCTGTACCACATACAGAATAAAAATGGTTCAAATGGCTCTGAGCACTATGGGACTCAACTGCTGTGGTCATAAGTCCCCTAGAACTTAGAACTACTTAAACCTAACTAACCTAAGGACATCACACACATCCATGCCCGAGGCAGGATTCGAACCTGCGACCGTAGCGGTCACGCGGTTCCAGACTGTAGCGCCTTTAACCGCTCGGCCACTCCGGCATACAGAATAGAAAACAACAATTATGAAACAACTGCTACACGGACAGTGAACAAGAAACCCACAGCTTCATTACCATTCGCAAATAAACTGTCCTACAGAATAGTCATTATTTCAGACCGCACAACATTAACATCGCTTTCACAATACATAGTAAAGTGCAACACACGCTGAGACACAACATGAACACACAGAGAGATAAAGACACACAATCAGGCATTTAAATGTAGGACATTCTAAGCCTTCTTTGTAGGCCAAACTGAGAGAGACTAATAAAGGTACAATGAAGTATTAATGCCTATCACCCAAACAATTAGGCTAAATCAGCAATATCGACCCATATTACTGACACTGACCACCCATGCCTCGCGAATGATCTTCATATATTACTTAAAATTGACAGGCGACACCAAACTGACTTACAAGCAAGACCAGATATTTTAATTCATGGCACAGTACACGGTAATAGACTGTGAAATGATAAGCTAGAAAGTAACAATGGAAATTTCTTAAAATACTTCTCCAATGTGGAATGCTTGTTTCACTAATATAAAGAGTTAACCGAAAAAATTATCTTGACTTTACTAAATAACCAAGAAAAACTAAATAATCATACTATTTAACGTAAATACGCCTACATGAAAAGGATTGTATTTTTATTGTTTGTGCTATTTTAGCAACTGAAATACGTTATCTTAGCAGCTAAGAGTCTTTGGAATGTAAATATCTGAATGTGAAAATGTTAAGTAATGATACAGTATTTGCTATAGTGCACTGTGTGCTAAACAAATACATTTACAATACAGTGTAAGTAACGGAGTTAGTAAAATGATTTAAACATATAACTCACTTAAGGTATGCACTAAAACAAACCAGTCTTGTCTGTACAACGTTAAATTTCGGTGCATAATCCTTCTGGCATACCCAGCAAATAATCTCCGTCATAATGCAGATTAATGTATATGTAACTGTATCACTCCCTGCGACGGCAGCATGCTGGCGAACCACATCTTGGTAATTTATATTAATGAAAAGTAGCTGAAGCAATAAAAAATATTTCACAGATTTATAAAGCAGTCGCTGACATAAATCAGTTCCATACCACGTGGAAAAATGTAAGTAACAATCTATTACACATCTGATGTCAGCGTTCTGTCCGAGGTCAAATGGTTTCCCTGACTTCTCCTCTGTGTCGTGTGAGTGCCAGTCGTAATAATTTCTTGCTGTCTATTTTGTCTTTAAAGTTAAGTGCGTGATAAAAATCCGCCGACTATGAGGTTTGAGTCGTTGAAACATAAAGAAATCCACCGTCAACTAAATAAGTACATAATGGTGTAGTAATGTGACAAAGAAATGTGAGAAAAGGGTTAGCAGTTTTCAGCAAAGTGGCACTAATGTACTTGACGAAACTCAACCTGGGTGTCCATCGATCATCACAGATGATTTAAGAATCGAGTGAAAAGCGCAATGGTGCAATATTTCTCTTCCAGTCACTCAAAGAGTTCCTGGACAGGAAACGTCTCTAAGCGATTCCGAAATGAAGAATGAATTTCACAAGTGACTTATTATTAGCGACCTGGTGGCAGCCAACTACGACACAGGAGTTCTAAAAGCACGTAGATGGCTATGTCAAGTGATTAAATAACAGCGGTAATCGTGTAGAGAAATAAAACGAAATATTACAGCCGAGACGGGCAAAAATGACGATACTACTAACGTTGAACACGTATGTCTGTTTAACTCTGTTGCGGGAATCTAGGTAAAGCTGCGAGCAGTAGGGGGCGAGACACTGTGGCATGTGGAGGTTTGGATCGGTCCTGAAACCGGCACGGGTAGCTAAAATGGTTAAGGCGATCGCTGGAGATAAGCGGGAAATCCGGTTCTAGTCCCAGCCTGGCACAAATTTTCATGTCACCAATAGTTATTCATTCAGTATCTAATGTAGCTAATGTCAAAATTATTCGCAACTGCGACTAATATTTCGGAATTTAACTGCAGTTGCATGATCGTCAACAATGTCTGTTGCAAAACTAAAAATAAAATAAGCTTCAATTTTGCAAGTGAGATGTTTTTTGTTAATAAAACGGTGTTACTTCTTGGATTACTTTCGTAGTTTAGTGTACAACAGATCTGACACAATTAACATCAGTATTAAAAACAGTTAGTGATTTCTACATCAATGGCATATCATGAATGAGGCAAGGGGTGGTAACGGCGAACGCAGATCATTACACTTCAGCGTAATTCATTAACACATTAAAAAATGAGCCAGATATTGTGCCTAGTGATGAGTCTATCAACGTCTAATCCATGGGTCACGAACTCGCTAACTACTGAATTATTATATATTCGTATCAGAAACAAATGCAATAAATAATAATTACCATTAAAAGCAAATTAAAGAAATATTTATCAGGTACACTACTGTCGACCAACATCTTGAAACTTCAGTCGCTCTCAGAGTCGCAAGCAGATCGTCTGTGCAAGATCCAGGGCATAACTGGTAGTCCAGTAGGTGTTCAATGGTGTATGCTTCTCCGCAGACGCAGCTTCTTGTATCCACAGGGAAGTGCCTTTTCTGGTGATTAATCCTGGATCTTCCATCTCCAGAAGGAAGATGGTTGAGTGACATCTTCACAATCCAGAGCTTTCCACGACCAAGTGTGAGGGATGGTAGGTTCCGAAGGGAGAGAGACCAAGTGAATAAGGTAACTTCTTCTGGACCTCAAACTTGTAGCCTCATGATGGATAGGTTGCCTGGCGAGCCTGATTTGTTCTTTCTGCGTTGGCGTTTACTTCACGACTACTAAATGGTTGCTCTACGTCTGCGAGCTACGAGTTTCCTTAGTGGCGTAGGTTTCAGACCACCTACATGTTTCGTTTAACGCCTTATCAACAGTGTTTTTGCGGTTAGCTTTGTGCTGGATTGCGCACGCATATTCTGCAGCACTGTAAAATGTTGTTACTGCCGTCGTTCTTAGGTTGAGGGCCCCACGTGCTCCCAGTGATCTTGAAAGGAGTATGTTTTATTCAATAGCCGCTCTTTTCACGTATATCATTTTCTTGATATTAATTTATGGATTTTTATTCGGTTATCACAATATCTATGGTGATACAAGGCAGTATGGCTTTATTATAATTTAATTCATAATAAAAGGGCACGGGGTTAATCATGAAGAACTTAATCATCTTGTGGTGCAGTTCTTCTTGTTGTCTCCGTGCTTGCTAATAAAATGAGATGAGAAGTTCCGCCTTATGCAAGACACCTTTTTTGTTTTGTTTCACCCATACATGTTCCAGCACTTTTGTGCTATCGTGAGTGGGTTCTATTTTTTATTTTTAACTGTAAATTTGTTGTTATCATATTAACATTTGTGTTGTTTACAACATTATGTAGAAGTTGCATTTATAGCTTAATTCGTCAATTAAGTTATAAATACAACTTCTACATAATGTTGTAAACAACACAAACGTTAATATGTTAAAAACAAACGTACAGTTAAAAATAAAAAATAGAACCCACTGACGATAGCACAAAAGTGCTGAAACATGTATGGATGAAACAAAACAAAAAAGGTGTCTTGCATAAGGCGGAACTTCTCACCTCATTGTGAGCTTAGTTAATGGATGCAATGATCATAATACTGTTTATTCTGGGCAATGTATTTTCTGCGAGCTGGGTTCAGTGGTGCCGATGGGATGGCAGGTACCGGTAGCCGGCCCGCTTTCACTCCTTGTGTAGAGCGTGGCTTAGGCCGGTTGGCAGAAAGCAGGGATGCTTTGCCGGGTGATACAACGGTTGCCGCCCGGCCAGCGATACCCTGACGCCGGCTGATTGCGGAGCTGCTGCGACAGACTTTAAAGGACACGGTGCATGTGGGTGACCCGCCATGGGTGGCACCTTAGGGCAGCGATCACGGGAGCACAGTGTCGGGCTGCATTGTATACGAAAGCGGAGGCGACTAGCTGGCACTTGTGTGTGGAGATAAGTTTCTCCTTTTTCCATCCGGCTGCGTTTGCGCCGTGGCGTCGGCATTCAGAGTTTATTGGTCAGATGCCTTCTGATGTGAGGAGTACTCAGCTGAAAGCTGCGGACGTTGTTTCCATTCGCCGATTGTTGTGCGTAGGAAGTGAGCCAGAATTTTCCAGAAATAGAATAATTCTGCCATTGGTGCTGCCTTTACGCAGAGTTCTATGATAGAATAGTTTTCGGCTGTAGTGCGAGTCTTGTGACCTGCTCAGGAGAGAAATGTTTTGCACGGGGGGAAGAACGGCATTCGGGCTGTGGCCGGCTAGGTGCGAGGTCCGGCCTTCGTGGAAGAAAGTTGGCATTCGGGTTGCGAGAATGGGACTGATTGATTCCGGAGCACCTGCAGCACTTCGTGAGGAGGTCAGTGAGCTGTCGTGTGACGCTGCCCCGTCCAGCGTAGGTAAGATTACTGCCTCATTGCAATGGGCAGAGCAGAGTTTGAGGTTTACGGTAGTTCAGTAAAATTATGGACAGTTCATTCCGTGAGATCGGTAGGCTCATCTCACTGAATATTAGCCCTGTTTGATTTAAGTCATATTTGTTAACGATATCCGTAATAATTTTTTTGGGGGCCGTAAGTAATCTGATTTCCCTTTTTCCATTTGACAACTACGAGCTGTTAGTTTCCTGAAAAAGTACAGTAGGCTTTCATACTGTCTTATATTTTTGCCAAATCTTAATTTTAAAGGAGGGTGTGACATTTTAGTGTAATATGTCATCTTGTGATACCAGTAGTTAATGTTTTTATTTCAGGAATTCCCTGTCATTTTATTTTGGAGGAATTATTATAGATTTTGTTCTTAATATGTGTATAACTGTGGAAGTGCACAGTCACCCATTGATAAGATCCGAATATTGGATGTGTTGCTTTGTGCGAAACCATCAGTGAATTTCTGTTTGGTGTCAGCTTGTTCATAGTTTGCATTCTGGTGATTAGGAAATGCAACTGATATCCGTACGCGACAGTTGAGACACAGTACTGTCCACAGCAGGGAGGCGTTGGCAAAACTGAGCCTTGTACTGTTCAGTGTTGGAAGCTGTCAGCCTTTAGCCGCCTACATGGATCGTTTTAAGGCACGGATTTATTTAATAGCACAGCTGATGCACATATTTCATTTTTAAAACGACCACACCTCTTTCAATCTTTTGAAGAATATTGTTTCTGACTTACATCTTCATTCTGGTATTCTCTAGGTGCTGCCTGTGCTAATAAGAATTGGACCTACATGTCAGAATAATACATTTTGGCTGTTGTGCTGCTCGCAGTTTTCAGATACTAATAAAATTTCCTCCAGTTATTACAAGATAACCGCAGAGGCAGCTGAATAAGAGTTAAAACTTTTCAACAAGTCTTTCCAGCTGCACTAGAATGAAACTTCCCGAGATTAAATACGCTCTGAAGGTGTATTTAGATTGGGTGGAGTAGGCCCCATTGAGTACCGGACAAGGTGTCAAATTCATAACTTCTGCGTCAGAGTTTCCTCTATAGAGTCACAGGTCGATGGGGTGAGGAGGACAGGCTACGATGTTTTGTGCTTCGTAAATTGCTCCCACTCCCGACGGTCGCCACCATAAGCGAAACTAAATCTGTGTTCCGACATACTATTTACCCCTACAATGAAAACCTGGTTTTATTAGACTTTTCCATTTTCGCGTGAGCTGACTTATCTTGTGTTATTAGTCCTCATGTTTTCAACAGTGCCTAAATATTTCGGACCTGTTTCTTGTAAAATTTATAGAAATTCTCATATAACGCCACATTCACCTGTTGCCTAGAACAGTTCGTATAATATACAATCTACTATTCTGTAGTATGACAACTGCAGTACATGGACAAATTTGGTATGTTTTAACCTAATACAAAATTATGATAAAAGATTTATGTTATTAATAACAATAAAAGGAAAAATATACGTTAAGTAAGATTAATATAAAATATAATATAATATACAAATATAATATAATATAATATATATCTAAAAACTAAACTAAACTCCGCCCGAGCAGGCCTTGAAAGGCCCAGCGGTACCGACCGGCTGCCATGTTATCCTCAGCCCACAGGCGTCGCTGGATACGGATATGGAGGGGCATGTGGTCAACACATCGCTCTCCCGGCCTTATTGGCGGAGATCCGAAATGTGAAATAATTTGGGTGAAGGTCACGTTTAAAGCAGACTCAAACATGGTAATTGTATGTCTCTATAGGCCCCCTGGCTCAGCAGCTGTTGTGGCAGAGCACCTGAAGGAAAATTTGGAAAATATTTCGAGTACATTTCCCGACCATGTTATGGTTCTGGGTGGAGATTTTAATTTGCCGGATATAGACTGGGAGATTCATATGTTTATAGCAGGTGGCAGGGACAAAGAATCCAGTGAAATTTTTTTAAGTGCATTATCTGAAAACTACCTTGAGCAGTTAAACAGAGAACCGACTCGTCGCGATAACATTTTAGACCTTTTGGTGACAAACAGACCCGAACTATTTGAAACAAATAACGGAGAACAGGGAATCAGCGATCATAAAGCGGTTACTGCATCGATGATTTCAGCCGTAAATAGAAATATTGAAAAAGATAGGAAGATTTTTCTGTTTAGCAAAAGTGACAAAAAGCAGACTTCAGAGTACTTGACGGCTCAACACAAAAGTTTTGTCTCAAGTACAGATAATGTTGAGGATCAGTGGACAAAGTTCAAAACCATCGTACAATATGCATTAGATGAATGTGTGCCAAGCAAGATCGTAAGAGATGGAAAGGAGCCACCGTGGTACAACAACAGAGTTAGAAAACTGCTGCGGAAGCAAAGGGAACATCACAGCAAACATAAACATAGCCAACGCCTTGCAGACAAACAAAAATTATGCGAAGCGAAATGTAATGTGAGGAGGGCCACGCGAGAGGCGTTCAGTGAATTCGAAAGTAAAGTTCTATGTACTGGCTTGGCAGAAAATCCTAAGAAATTTTGGTCTTATGTCAAAGCGGTAGGTGGATCAAAACAAAATGTCCAGACACTCTGTGACCATAAGACTACTGAAACGGAAGATGACAGACTAAAGGCCGAAATACTAAATGTCTTTTTCCGAAGCTGTTTCACAGAAGAAGTCTGCACTGTAGTTCCTTCTCTAGATTGTCGCACAGATCACAAAATGGTAGATATCGAAATAGATGACAGAGGGATAGAAAAACAATTAAAATCGCTCAAAAGAGAAAAGGCCGCTGGACCTGATGGGATACCAGTTCGATTTTACACAGAGTACGCGAAGGAACTTGCCCCCTTCTTGCAGCGGTGTACCGTAGGTCTCTAGAAGAGCGTAGCGTTTCAAAGGATTGGAAAAGGGCACAGGTCATACCCGTTTTCAAGAAGGGACGTCGAAAAGATGTGCAGAACTATAGACCTATATCTCTAACGTCGATCAGTTGTAGAATTTTGGAACACATATTATGTTCGAGTATGACTTTTCTGAAGACTAGAAATCTACTCTGTAGGAATCAGCATGGGTTTCGAAAAAGACGATCGTGTGAAACCTAGCTCGCGCTATTCGTCCACGACACTCAGAGGGCCATAGACACGGGTTCCCAGGTAGATGCCGTGTTTCTTGACTTCCGCAAGGCGTTCGATACAGTTCCCCACAGTCGTTCAATGAACAAAGTAAGAGCATATGGACTATCAGACCAATTGTGTGACTGGATTGAAGAGTTCCTAGATAACAGAATGTAGCGTGTCATTCTCAATGGAAAGAAGTCTTCCGAAGAGAGAGTGATTTCAGGTGTGGCGCAGGGGAGTGTCGTAGGACCGTTGCTATTCACATTATACATAAATCACCTTGTGGATAACATCGGAAGTTCACTGAGGCTTTTAGCAGATGATGCTGTAGTATATCGAGAGGTTGTAACAATGGAAAATTGTACTGAAATGCAGGAGGATCTGCAACGAATTGACGCATGGTGTAGGGAATGGCAATTGAATCTCAATGTAGACAAGTGTAATGTGCTGCGAATACAGCGAAAGAAAGATCCTTTATCATTTAGCTACAATATAGCACGTCAGCAACTGGACGCAGTTAATTCCATAAATTATCTGGGAGTAGGCATTAGGAGTGATTTAAAATGGAATGATCATATAAAGTTGATCGTCGGTAAATCAGATGCCAGACTGAGATTCATTGGAAGAATCCTAAGGAAATGCAATCCGAAAACAAAGGAAGTAGGTTACAGTACACTTGTTCGCCCACTGCTTGAATATTGCACACCAATGTGGGATCCGTACCAGATAGGGTTGATGGAAGAGATAGAGAAGATCCAACGGAGAGCAGCGCACTTCGTTACAGGAGCATGTAGTAATCGCGAAAGCGTTACAGAGATGATAGATAAACTCCAGTGGAAGACTCTGCAGGAGAGACGTTCAGTAGCTCGGAACGGGCTTTTGTTGAAGTTTCGAGAACTTACCTTCACCGAGGAGTCAAGCAGTATATTGCTCCCACCTACGTATATCTCGCGAAGAGACCATGAGGATAAAATCAGAGAGATTAGAGCCCACACAGAGGCATACCGACAATTTTTCTTTCGACGAACAATACGAGACTGGAATAGAAGTGAGAACCGATAGAGGTACTCAAAGTACCCTCCGCCACGCACCATCAGGTGGCTTGCGGAGTATGAATGTAGGTGTAGATGTCAGTTTACGAGACCGGAGCCGCTACGTCTCAATCAAATAGCTCCTCAGTTTGCGTCACCCCGCAAGCCAACAGCGCTCGGTAGCCCGGATGGTCACCCATCCGAACGCTAGCCCAGCCCGACAGCGTTTAACTTCAGTGATCTGACGGAAACCGGTATTACCACTGCGGCATAATATATATCTATCTTCATTAATTCTCAAATTAACTTTAAAACTATGTAGATGACATCATAACCCTATCTAGTTGAAACACCCTGTCGGATCCAACAACTGCACAATGTTATTAACACAACTCACCCAAAAATTCACAATGGGAACAGAAAATGACAAAATGTTAAATTTCATGGACATCAAAAAACACAGACACAACAACCAACACCAATTCTTCGTACTCAGGAAAGCCATACACAGATACTCTAATTATCGTACACAAGGAAGTAGGTTTCCAATACAAGCTTCACAGATTGGACAAAACTCCACTCAATGAAGAGAACTACAAAAAAGAATTACGCATAATCAAACAAATAGTTGTAGAGAATGGATATGGCTCAAACATTATAGAGAAACTGAATCACAAAATTGAAAAAAAAAACAAAGGTAGCACCTAACAAACAAAAACAAACAACTCTCACAAACAAACAAACACAGACACACAGAACGTACACTATGTGTTCAAAAGAAGTCGGACACCTGGCTGGACATGATTAACAAGTTTGTGGTGCCCTCCATCGGTAATGCTGGAATTCAATATGGTGTTGGCCCACTCTTAGCCTTGATTACAGCTTCCACTCTCGGAGGCATATGTTCAATCAGGTGCTGGAAAGTTTCTTGGGGAGTGGCTGCCCAGTCTTTACGGAGTGCTGCACTGAAGAGAGGTATCGATGTCGGTCGGTGAGGCCTGACACGAAGTTGGCGTTCCAAAACATCCCAAAGGTAGGATTCAGGTCAAGACTCTGTGCAGACCAGTCCATTACAGGGATGTTACTGTCTTGTAACCACTCCGCCACTGGCCAGTCAGTCGTAGCATGAGCACAGTACAGGGGTGTGATGTTTGGGTGGTGAAAATCAAGCACTGGTAAAATTAGCCTTGAATGACTGCTGAATGATGGTACTATTTTATAAAAATTGCAGCTAAACTGTATGTTACGGAAGAAGATGTTTGCTCTGACTTATTGCGGAGTAAAAGGCCGGTTGTATTGTTGGTCATGGGGCTCTGTAAGCTACAAGAGACATATTTCTGGCTATACGTGTAACTGAAGATCCTGTAACATTCAGTGCCACAAACAGTAAGCTGCCACTTCACATTGCAGTAGCATTTGTTCAAGAGGTTTGGACGTAGCTCGTCATCACGAAAAATACTACAGGTTTATTTGTTCTGTCCTACAACATATAACTGTCTTATTTTGTCTATGTTACAACGTAAAGTGGACTTTGAGTAGCGTAGCCATATTAGCAAATCGTGTAAAAGCCATGACTTAATTGAAACTGCAAGTTGAGTAATATTTTACTGGTTCTTTACAAGGAAAATGCTTATCTCGTGTGTTTGTTTATGTATTTAAAAATCAACACCCTACGAGCTTCAGTGTTTTAAACCAAAGATTTTTATGGTGATAAAAGCTGGTATTTATTTGAATAGAAAATCGTTCGCCGACTTACACTGCGATTTCATATACAAATTATAAACCAGCCAAATTTCGTAACAGACGTCCTGTGTGAGAAAAAGATATCACAAGGTAAAGTGAATCTGCTACTTCTTTTCTTCAGACAACAGTGGTAGACTGTGTACGTTGCAAATAGAAATTAGAGACGTGTAGCGAAATCTGAGCTTGTGTGAGTTGAAGTCAGGTATAGGTAGTAATTGAGACACATTACGTAATTTCTGATTACATATTGCTAAGTGACTTAATCTTTTTCATACCTTGTCTGAAATAATTTTATAATATTAACATGAAATATTTTACCTGCTGAATGATGGTACTATTTTATAAAAATTGCAGCTAAACTGTATGTTACGGAAGAAGATGTTTGCTCTGACTTATTGCGGAGTAAAAGGCCGGTTGTATTGTGGGTCATGGGGCTCTGTAAGCTACAAGAGATATATTTCTGGCTATACGTGTAACTGAAGATACTGTAACATTCAGTGCCACAAACAGTAAGCTGCCACTTCACATTGCAGTAGCATTTGTTCAAGAGGTTTGGACGTAGCTCGTCATCACGAAAAATACTACAGGTTTATTTGTTCTGTCCTACAACATATAACTGTCTTATTTTGTCTATGTTACAACGTAAAGTGGACTTTGAGTAGCGTAGCCATATTAGCAAATCGTGTAAAAGCCATGACTTAATTGAAACTGCAAGTTGAGTAATATTTTACTGGTTCTTTACAAGGAAAATGCTTATCTCGTGTGTTCGTTTATGTATTTAAAAATCAACACCCTACGAGCTTCAGTGTTTTAAACCAAAGATTTTTATGGTGATAAAAGCTGGTATTTATTTGAATAGAAAATCGTTCGCCGACTTACACTGCGATTTCATATACAAATTATAAACCAGCCAAATTTCGTAACAGACGTTCTGTGTGAGAAAAAGATATCACAAGGTAAAGTGAATCTGCTACTTCTTTTCTTCAGACAACAGTGGTGGACTGTGTACGTTGCAAATAGAAATTAGAGACGTGTAGCGAAATCTGAGCTTGTGTGAATTGAAGTCAGGTATAGGTAGTAATTGAGACACATTACGTAATTTCTGATTACATATTGCTAAGTGACTTAATCTTTTTCATACCTTGTCTGAAATAATTTTATAATATTAACATGAAATATTTTACCGCCACACTAGATAAGTATCTTCAGTGATTATCAGGTTACTCATTAAAAGTTTATTGTGTTAATTTTGATGAGAAGTGCTGTGCTATTTAAAATAATTATGTATATGTGAATATACTCACGTTAATATTAGGCATTCCTGCGAATCTAAGTGCTCCATTTTCAAATACGAATCCTGTACGATTGTCACCTGAAAGGCAGTTAACATTAAAATTACTAGGTTTCCTCTACGGTCTCTTACTGTTAACAATTGGTTACTATCATTTAAACTAATTCGTGTGGTAGACTGCGAACGCTCACAGACAAAAGAGCGTGATCATCCATCACACAGCTGAGCATCTACTGCACGCGACTGTCTCCTGTAATTTACGATTCCGATTGCCACATGCGGTTAATAAAGATATTATTACACCCTAATTGGTATAAAATAAATTGAACCGAAAGAGGACACCGCAGGAGGTTCTTAGTACGTCACATGTAGTCGACCGCTGTTGATAATAGTCCAAGCCCCGTGGCAGTACAGCAGGGCGAGATGAATAAATTTGCTAAAGTTCGCTGGAGTGAAGTGATATTATATTTGATTATGTGTAATTCTTTTTTGCAGTTGTCTTCATAGAGTGGAGTTTTGTTCAATCTGTGCAGCTTGTATTGGAAACCTACTTCCTTGTGTACGATAATTAGAGTATCTGTGTATGGCAATCATCTGATTGAGGTGGCTCCCCATATAGAACTGACTTTCTCCCGCTCTGTGGCCGGTTATATTGCCATTTTGAAAGTTCTTGGGTCGTCTGCGGTCACATCTAAACCTACCTCATACTCCACAAGTCACCTAATGCTGTGTGGCAGAGGGTACTTCTTGTAGCACTAACTGAGCCTTCCAGACCTGGTATACTCGCGAATAGGGCGTGGAAAGAATGTATTGGCTCTAATTTGTCGAATTTTCTCCTCGTGGTCATTAGGCGAGACGTATGTGGGGGGAGCGTAATATGTTGTCCGATTCTTCTCGGGAAGTGCTCTCTCGAAATTTGAATAGTAAATATTTCCGTGATGCACAATGCCTCTCTTGTAATGTCTGACAGTGGAGCTTGTTGAGCATCGTACCGCTCTCGCACCGGCTAAACGATCCCGTGGCGAAACGCGCAACTTTTCTGACATGGTGTAGTTACCGCCGCTTGTACAGGGTACCGTCCGCCACGCACCGTACGGTGGCTTGCGGAGTATCTATGTAGATGTAGATGTAGATGTAGATTTAGCGGAGCCATTAAATCTGTAATGTCCGTTGTTTCTGCCAACGACACATCATCGTCCGTCAATTCAAAATATATGATATTTGTCATATTGCAGTTTGAAAAAATTCTGTAAGGATTTAATTGATATCATTTCATGGCATTTCATTTACAGTGATTTCTCATTTCATTTCAATAAATTCAATTCAATTTATATGTATACCTATGGCAGTGCAGACCACACTCCGCCATCTCCGTTCTTCTTGTGGCTCCGTTACCGAATTGGAATCTCTGATTGTTAGCTCGGAAAAATAGCCACGAGGAAAATTTGGTCTGGTCCTAGAGATGTACCGGGATATCTTAAATTGATGAGGCGATAGATCACGATAATCAGGTGAGAACCCCAGTGCGCCACGGTATATTCACGAAATTTCATCTCACTTCCTTGGGGCGCCGATCAACTCGAGAGATGGTCAGTTTGCGGAGTTAGATTGCACGATATCGCTGTCAATATGGTGAGCGCAGTGCAGACGCAAAAATAGCTGTATTTGCGCCGTAAATGATATAGTACTGGTTTTGCAAAGGCGCATGTAGCACAAATAACTCACACTAATAGCTGGTGAGTCTATACGGTAGAACTTTCTGAACACACGCCAGATTTTCAGTCTGGACGATCAGTTGCGTCATATTGAAGAAGAGTTTCAGTAGCACTTCTATTTCAGATAACAATGTGGTACAGCAATTGTTAACGCAACATTTTGGTTTTGGAAGTTTTAATGTTATGCTCTTAGTTTTTCTTTTTACTCCCAACAGAAAATGCTTATGGCAACGAACTCGCATTGGGCACGAGTAGAGGAAATCCTCTTCTAGTCTTCCAGATTTAGATTTTCTGTGGTTTCCCTAAATCGAACAAGACAAACGTTGGGTTGTTGCTCTAAAAAGGCACGACCGATATGCTTCCGTGTCCTTGTCCAGTTTTAGCTTGTGCTCCAGCACGAAGGTTCTATTAATGCCACAATAGCATGTAATGGGATTGTTGCTGTCATAACGCGGAAGTTAATTTGCATTATTAGTTTAACGCTCTATCGGCATAAAAAGTCGTTGGATTTGAACACTGTAATAAAGAGCGAGCTATGGAACAGAGGCTAGGGTTGGTGGCAACCACAGAGGAAGGTTTCTAATTTGAAATGACTTGTTGGAAGCAAAGAAAACATTATCCAGAATGACGGAATGAGACTAAATTCATATAGGGAACGAACACACAGAATTTACTCGTAGGGAGCAGTCTGTGTGTTTAGCACGAGAGAAGCAAGGTATAAAAGAAATCAGAGAGAAGGAACGACAAAGAGTCGTACGGCGTTGTATGCTGAGAAGCCTAACGGTTTGTTCAACTAAAACACTTTTGTTTGATTTTATCTATTAGAGAAGGATTAGGTTGAAACTTGACCCCATCACTGAGCCAAGGGTGGCACAATATTTTTTTTAAACACTCTGATTCACTGAGTGACTGGGTAGATATATGTTCGCTACCTCTGTTGGAAATGGTGATATCTTGTGTCTCCGGGCGGGGTACAAGGACTTTGCTGTGAGACATGTGGTGTCCTGTTAATTACAGACTGGGATAGGTAAAGGGCGTCAGCGGAGACAGCCCAGTGTCCTATCGGTCAGAGTACAGACATAGCGTTTTGGATGTGTGGCTCGCCGGTGGTGTGCGAGCGGGTCTGGCTGGGAATTCTAACATGATGGACAAGGAAATTTATTGCGAGATACGCCAGGAAATGTGTTTAGCTTGTGCCTAGAGAGGAATGCTTCGATCAGATACTGTAAGCTGAGGTGTTGCTAATTCTGCTCTCGCTTAGGTGCAGTGATTGTATCGCTTTGGTTCTATGGAAACTGGTGGTGTAAATTGTTTTTTGATGTACTGGACAGGTTGCATGCTGCAGGTTACCTTGAATACTGAGACGCAACTTATCGGAATCAGTTACTATGTAAATCAATTTTACCTGATGATGTAACATGTTGTTGTGTCTTTTGGCTAATACAGAGCTGTTTTAGGTAAACATTTTAGTGGTTAATCATTATGTAAACTGCACATGCTGATGAGGAATGACTGTCTACGTCTTGTGTGACAGATTAAAATGTATTTGTCATAGCAGGTAGGTTTTGAGCAACATTGTCCAGGACCTGAACCCACAACCAATCAAGTTCCTGAAATGGAAATTTTTAAATGTGTGATTTTTAGAAACGTGAAGATCTATGAATTTTCATTTTACTGCCATTGAGATGTGTTTTTTAAAAATGCTCTGGTAAGCATGTGTTCAGACGGATGTTAATCTCCTTAAATTCTTAAGAGGTGGAATCATTTTTCTTGTGAGCTTTGTTTTTACCGTTGTTCTCTTCGTTAATCTTGTCTCTGCTTATTTGAGCTCAAGCGAAAGGTGTTTGCTGCGTTGCTCTATGGAACGATATAAAGTTATTTGACATGTAATTTTTTAAAGTTGTGATTTAATAAATGTACAAAATTTGCTACTGGTAACTCAGCTCTCTCAGTCGACCCCATCCTTTCATTCTATTGCCCAGTACTGCCACATCACAAACCTGACTTGTCTCGAATAAAGTGAGGGCAACCGCCAAATTTGACAGCCATTAGAAAGAGGGATTTAGGTAACACACCTGAGAGAGGCAGATATATGGACGGAGGGAACACAAACTGCTTCTGAAAGACATATTTTATGTTGTTATTGAAATATTGTAATTTAAGCATACAGCCAAGTGGAGATTTGTAATAAACCATATTTTGTCTAAATATTGGAGAATCTTTAAAAAAATCTTGTTTTCTAGGTCCACTTCCAACAACAATATTCCCCACTGCGGGACTGTCTTTCTGGTAGTAAATTTAGTCAAAAGAATTTATCATATTTAGACACAATACGATTTATTATTTACTTTAGGTGGATGACGTTATTTTCCTCTATAAAGGGAACGACTTAGATATTAGTAACTTCGCGCAAGCAGTTCGCTCCTAGCCGGCCGCTGTGGCCGAGCGGTTCTTGGCGCTTCAGTCCGGAACCGCACTGCTGTTAAGGTCGCAGGTTCCAACCCTGCCTCGGGCATGGTGTGTGTGCTGTCCTTAGGTTAGTTAGGTTTAGGTAGTTCTAAGTCTAGGGTACTGATGACCTCAGATGTTAAGTCCCGTAGCAGTCGCACGGTTCCGGACTGAGCGCCTAGAACCGCTCGGCCACCACGGCCGGCCTTTTGTGATGATCACCTTGGTTTCAACGTTTGCATTATGAAGGAGGAAGGCTGCACTGAGTGCCGATAGTTTGTGGCGACAGTGCCAGTACACCATTGCTTCTGGGTGTTGTATGAGTTTTTTATCTATTAGCCACCCTTGTTTCAGAAATTTCATGACGTCACAGATGACGGAATCCGTGGTCAACAGTCTGGCATTTGCCTTGGTGTTTATGGGAAAATGCACGATGGCAGTCTACGTCTGTATGCCCATGTGAAAGTAAAGTTCTAGTATGGCGTCGAATTATGGCTCTGCGGGAAGGCAGGAAAGTCCGTTGGTGTTCGCATGCTGCGTTCGCGTTGATTACACACGTAGTTATGAATCTTTTTGTGTGCAAATTTATTGGTCGAAGCCTCCTTTTCAATTTCGTTATAATTGCCCTCAGTTGGCTTTAGAGTTTTCGATGCAAAGGCAGTTGGGCGCTCAACAGCGTTCGCCTTATGAAAGAGAAGTGCCCCGAGGCCATAGTCTGACGCATTTGGAGCCACACTGAATAATCAGACAGGATTGTAAGCCGTTAAGCACGTCTGTTGAATGAGCGCTCTCTCCAAAACCTGAAACGCATTTCACATCTATGGGATGATTTTCATTTAACGTTTTTGAAAGTAGGTGATGTAGAGGTTCGGCGATAAAAGCTGCATGAGGGATGAAGTTGCGATAGTGATTGAACTGTCCTAACACTGACTAGCTATTCGGCGTACCTTGTGCTGGCAGTCTTTGTATAACCTCCAAGTGGTGTATGTTTGAGCAGTTCTCAGATGCACTGAAAGTATGCCCTAGATATCCCACGTGTGGCATAGGAAAATGGTTTTATCTTTGTTGCATTTCAAGTTAGTCTCTTCACTTCCAGGTTCATGGGAAGATACCTGGCCTTTTTGCGCATTATGAGAAAGTCATCAAGATTACTAGCTGCACCCAGGCCTCCCAGAGTAAGGTGTTCAAATACCATTGACTGATGCAATAGTGATGCTGAACGCCAGGCGATTGTATTGAAAGCGGCCAAAGAGGCGTCAGTTACCAGGATGCACTTGGAGCCTTGATTCAATGGCAGATTGAGGAAGGCGTTACTGAGGTCGATGTTTGCAACGTGCCCCCGGAGCGTTTTGCCGTGACATCCTCTGCCCTTGGAATGTAATAAGTACATATTGCAGACTGTGCATTTACTATAAATTTAAAGTCACCACAAACCGACAAAGACCCATTAGGCTTTTCGACTATAACGTTTGAGGTGGCCAGTAGACTGTTTGAGACCGGTGTCAGAATCCCTTCTTCTTGCAATCATTGGAACTCTATGGGAAGCTTATCTTTCAAGGCGAAATGCACATTTCATTCTTTAAAGAACTTGGGAGTCACAGTAGTGTAGTAGCTCTGAATCGATGTTACTGTTCAACAGTACGTATTATTTAACCACAAATGGGTATATGCATGTTAATGTTGGTATAGCAGCTGACAATTACCTCAAAGTTATAGTGGAAATTTAGTATAGTGGGGTACAAAGGTGGGGCTCCTTTAAAAGGGGGGGGGGGGGAAGCTGTGTGTCAAACTGAAATATATGTCGAGGGACAGTTGACGGCTAAGTATGACAAATTCTGTTTGGCATTCTCATCTTCGACAGCAGCAGTGTTAGTGCATCAATATTCATTATGCTTGATTTTGCTAAATTAAAATTAACACATTCTGTTTGATTTTGGTAAATTAAAACTAACAGCTCGAGAGTCATCACAGGATGTCTGCAAGAAGTGGTATGTGCTGCAGTGGAGCGACAGTATATCTTTGGTACTGTTATGCTTAAGTTAGTGGGAGAATTGAGATGGAGATATGCTGTTAATGATTTCGGTCACTTAATCATTCTAAGATCAACGGAAGTTCGTTGCAAAATAGTATATCTACTCCAGCAGGTTTGGCATGCAATAAACGTGTAATTCAAAGCATAAAAGAAACAGTTATTTGCGAAACACTGTTGCATAATTTCCAAACATCAACCAGTGCTATTTAAGTACAGTGATGCTGCGTGTGGTACTCCTCCTACCATTAGCAAATGTTCCATTACAGCTAGAGGCTTTCATGCCATATTCGTGCTTATAGACTCCATACTGAGTCCGAAATGTAATCTATTTACCAAGGTAATACAGTCCATCCAGCGAAGCAATGGAATCAGATGTCTGTAACGCAGTTACCAAACGTCTGTCACATCTATTTAAGTATAGCGATGCTGTGTGGAGTTCTCCCTCCCACCATTAACAAATGTGCCACTAAAACTACATTTTTCCATACCATATACGTACATATACTTCTCCTCCTTGTTTCTTAATGTAATTTACTTAGGAAGAAAAAACGTACCCAATAATCCAACGGTGCAATGGAACGAGATGCGTGTAACTTAGTCTCCAAATGTCTTTCAGGGCTATTTAAGTACAGTGATGCTATGTGTCGTACTCCCTCCCACCATTAACAAATGTTCCATTAAAACTAGAGTCTTTCATCTCATACATGCATATAGACTCCATTCTAATTTCGAAATGTAATTTGCCTGTGAAGAAAAAAAAAGTACCCAGTAATCCTATGGTGCACTGGAATCAGATACGTGTAACAGTCAGGGCTATTTTATTAAGTACAGTGATGCTGTGTGGGGTACTCCACTTCATAACTGACAAACGTTCCTTTAAAACTACAGTCTTCCGCACCATATACATCCCATACTGATTTTTGAAATTTACTTATCGCTAGCATTTAAACAGGATCAAACTCGAACAATCAATTTACATAGCTATAAATCAGAGCTTAAAAACCAGGTTCTTTGTAGCTGAGAAAGGTGTAAACGTTTCCCCCAAACGCTATGTAGCTGTACATATCTGTTTTGATTATTCGAATATATAATCTACTAATCATCTATAGAAAACAGTTGCAATAGCACAGGCTGATGGTCCATTTGAACGTCAACCAATTCTGCTTTAGATGGATATTTTACATTCCCGCTGCACCCATACAAGTTTCTCCGATTATGCACCATGCTCCTGACTATGGAATATGATACACTGTCTCTAGAGTGTATAGAATTCTCCCTATTAAAGTACTGATACGTGGCATCTTCCATCCAGAATATAGTGCATATATTAAGAAACCAAGCACCTTCAACAGCCAGTCCCGATTACATTTGCTGTGTAATGCTTTATACTAAAGTAATGTGATGCATGGCCGTAGGCATCGCTCAGATTTTCTTTTTCTCCCTGCAATACGCCCCAATACAGAATCTAGTCACTACTAGCTTAGTGGGGTTTACATGTCGGAAACACTTGTTACCGGATCATACGGGACTCTATAGCACAGTTCTTAACAATAGTGCTCTGCTTGGGACGAAGTGATAATTTTTGTTAACCCCATGGAAGACCGCATATGTTGACAGAACGGTGGTATTGTTCGTCAGTTCCATGCTTCGACAGTAAAAAGATCACGGTTCTTCAACACAGGTGAGTAGGAGCTAAGTGTAATCGTAGTTATCATACTAAGAGCAGATCGAAGTGTGATTAGTGTAGGGAGAAACAAGAAAAGAACTCATTTTAACGATAATACTTTATTCTTTACTTACATTCTCTTTCTTTATCTATTCTGTTTCTGAGATAGCATCAACTATCCACTTTTTCAGGAGTTTAACATTTAGCCACCCGTCATGTCGATCTTCTGCGCACATAACCTTCGTTTCCTTATTGTTTATGTATGTATTATCATCATTGACTAGTGCACGTTCCCACTAAGTAGCCGACTAAGTTAGTGTTCAATTTCGGTGATCACTGCTGTGTTATCAGCGAACCAATTGATGCTGATATCCTGCCCGTGAGAAAAACTTCCCATATCGAGATGGCGTCTTCACCCACGCTGTAAGTGTACACAAGTATTTGTGCGGGATATATGTTATACAGTTTCTGTTTTGTATGTGTCTACAATGGCAATGAGTAATCGAGAGGACCTGGACAGTGCTCAAGATAAAGGAGTCGTAATCAGGAGAGGAAAGGAAATGTTCAGAATCATCAAATGGTCATTCTCAATTAGGTTTACTTGTGCTATCACTAAGTTATTTCAGCCGAAAGACGGAGTACTTTCTTCAACAAGACTGCGTATCTATTACTGCCCAATCTGAAATAGTGCCCTCTGTGTCTAAAGACACGCAGACGAATCGTAAAAACATACAGTCATTTGACCATCGCACACAGTTCCTTATAGACAACATAGTAATAAGCATCCTTAGCGTAGAGAAACAAATGGAAGAAACAAATAAATCGACAGGTCCGGATGGAAGCCCAGTTCGTTTTAACAAAGAGTAGTCTGCGGCATTATACCCTTACTTAGCTTGCACTTATCACGAATCTCTCAAAATCGCAAACTCCCAAGTGGTTAGAAAAGAGCGCAGGTAACTCTTGTATGTAAGAAGGGTAAAAAAACGGACCCACAATATTACAGACCAGTATCCTTAACACAGGCTTCTTGCAGGATTCTTGAACGTGTTCTGAGTTCGAACATAATAAATATCCTAGAGAACGAAAAGT
Source organism: Schistocerca cancellata (assembly GCF_023864275.1). Taxonomy (NCBI): domain Eukaryota; kingdom Metazoa; phylum Arthropoda; class Insecta; order Orthoptera; family Acrididae; genus Schistocerca; species Schistocerca cancellata. Next base: position 329,806,845 of record NC_064629.1, read on the forward strand.
TCATGTCCACAGATCAGCGCGGTTTCGAAAAGCATATTTTGTGCGAAACTCAGCTTGTCCTACAGCCCGCCCGGCTGGCCATGCGGTCTAACTCACTGCAAGGCGAACCGGTCCCCAGCACGAAATTGCCTGGCGGATTAGTTTCGAGTTCCGGTGAACCGAGTAAGCAGCCTGCGGATGGTTTTTAAGGCGGTTTCCCATCTGCCTCGGCGAATGCGGGCTGGTTCCCCTTATTGCGCCTCAGTTACACTATGTCAGCGATTGCTGCGCAAACATTCTCTCCACGTGTACACCATAATTACTCAACGACACAAACATTCGGGTTACACTCGTCTGGAATGAGACGTTCCCGGGGGGGGGGGGGGGGGGGTCCAAACCGCACAATAACCCTGGGTCCGGTGTGTGGTGCGGCAGTGGGGTGAGTGGACTGCTGTAGCCTGTTATGGGGTTGTGTACCACTGAGGACTACGGCGCGGACGAAGCCTCTCCGTCGTTTCTAGGTCCCCAGATCAATAAATACATACACACTGGCCATTCAAATTGCTACACCACGAAGATGAGGTGCTACAGATGCGAAATTTAAGCGACAGGAAGAAGATGCTCTGATATGCAAATGATTAGCTTTTCAGAGCATTCACACAAGGTTGGCGCCGGTGGCGACACCTACAACGTGCTGACATGAAAGTTTCCAACCGATTTCTCATACACCAACAGCAGTTGACCGGCGTTGGCTGGTGAAACGTTGTTGTGATGCCTCGTGTAAGGAGGAGAAATGCGTACCATCACGTTTGCGACTTTTATAAAGGTCAGACTGTAGCCTATCGCGATTGCGGTTTATCGTATAGCGACATTGCTGCTCGCGTTGGTCGAGATCCAATGACTGTTAGCAGAATATGTAATCGGTGGGTTCAGGAAGGTAATACTGAACGCTGTGCTGGATCCCAACGGCCTCGTATCACTAGCAGTCGAGATGACAGGCATCTTATCCGCATAGCTGTAACGGATCGTGCAGCCACGTCTCGATCCCTGAGTCAACAGATGGGGACGTTTGCAAGACAACAACCATCTGCACGAACAGTTCGACGACGTTTGCAGCAGCATGGACTATCAGCTCGGGGACCATGGCTGCGGTTACACTTCACGCTGCAGCACAGACAGGAGCGCCTGCGATGGTGTACTCAACGACGAACCTGGGTGCACGAATGGCAAAACGTCATTTTTCGGATGAATCCAAGTTCTGTTTACAGCATCATGATGGTCGCATCCGTCTTTGGTGACATCGCGGTGAACGCACATTGGAAACGTGTATTCGTCATCGCCATACTGGCGTATCACCCGGCGTGATGGTAAGGGGTACCATTGGTTACACGTCTCGGTCACCTCTTGTTCGCATTGACGGCACCTTGAACAGTGGACGTTACATTTCAGATTTGTTACGATCCGTGGCGCTACCCTTCATTCGATCCCTGCGAAACCCTACATTTCAGCGGGACAATGCACGACCGCATGTTGCACGTCCTATACTGGCCTTTCTGGATACAGAAAATGTTCGACTGCTGCCCTGGCCAGCACATTCTCCAGATCTCTCACCAATTGAAAACGTCTGGTCAATGGTGGTCGAGCAACTGGCTCGTCACAATACGCCAGTCACTATTCTTGATGTCAATGATGGCCGAGCAACTGGCTCGTCACAATAAGCCAGTCACTACTCTTCATGAACTGTGGTATCGTGTTGAAGCTGCATGGGCGGCTGTACCTGTACACGCCATCCAAGCTCTGTTTGACTCAATGCCCAGGTGTATCAAGGCCGTTATTACGGCCAGAGGTGGTTGTTCTGGGTACTGATTTCTCAGGATCTATGCACCCAAACTGCGCGGAAATGTAATCACATGTCAGTTCTAGTATAGTATATTTGTCCAATGACTACGCGTTTATCATCTGCATTTCTTCTTGGTGTAGAAATTCTAATGGCCAGTAGTGTACCTACATACATACAGCTTGTCCTTTTCCCACATGATATACTGCGAACGGTGCGTACCTTCGTTTCAGCTACTTTCCTAATTGGAGCACTGAACCCAACAGCCAGAGCCAGAAGTCCCACGGATTAAGATCAGGTGATCTGGACGGTCAGGCTGTAGGGAAACGACGGCTGATAATTCTGACGATTCCGAAATGCCTCTGCAGCAGCCGCTTCACTGGCTGTGCAATGTGCGGAGGAGCGCTGCCTTGTATAAAACTGGTCCGTCCCACACATTTGCGCTCTTGAAGGGTTGGTGTTGTGCGCCCTAAAACACTAATAATCATCATCGTAATCTTGAAGGGTTGGCATGATTTCGGTGAGGAGAAGATTCTGATAGCGTTTACCAGTGACGGTACAGGTAACAGGACCCGCAGAACTCATCTCCTTGAAAAAATACGTACCTACGATAAACGATGCCGTCAACCTGCACCACTCAGGCACTTTTGTAGAAGGGATGGTACCAGTTAATGGGCGTGCGGATTTATCGTTGCCCATATTCTGCAATTTTGCGCCCTTATATGTCCTCGGAGATGGAAATGGACTTCGTCTGTTCACAGAGTGTTCTATGGCTATTCATTGTCCACTCCCATGCGAGAAATAAAATCCGGAGCGAACATTTGTCTTGCTGGCAGGTCAGCCTCCTGAACATGGGTGATTTTGTGTGCATAGCAATGCAGGATGTTTCGTAGGATTTTATTCCCCGAACTCGCAGGCGTGTCCAACGTTCAGGCATGCTCTCCATGCACTGCATGTTTGCACACCACCGCTCGACCCATCCCGCAATGCTTTGGCCACATCTGCGACAGACGTCGGATCGACTGATTTCCTCCCTCTGCCACACTGCATTTCAAAAGAACCTGTCTTTTCGAATTTTGTAATCATTTTTTCCAGTTCCTTTGCGGACATCGGAGCAATGCCTTTTTTTCACAGCGCTGAGTGTTTGGAACATCTGCAATGCAACTGGCGCAGAGTCATCATTCCTGTAAAAGAGCTTCTCCGGCAGTGCACGATCCTTCATGGAAACAGTGATGTTGGGTGTCTCGGACGTAAACTGAGGAATAGCCGTGTCCCATGCGTGTTTTGGCGGGCGCATTTTGACGCTTACAGCGCAAGATATTGGTCAAATGTTCCCTCTATTTATCTCATGACGTTTCCCCCTGCTGTTCAAATTTGACGTCATTCTGGGCGGTGGTTCTGTTGCTAGAGCGTTCGTTTCGAATTATTGCAAATCTGTACATAAATGATCTGGCGGAGAGGGTGGACAGCACTCTGTGGTTGTTTGCTGATGCTACTGTGGTGCACGGGAAAGTGTCGAAGTTGAGTGAGTGTAGGGGGATACAGGATGACTTAGACAATATTTCTATCTGATGTGATGAATTGTAACTAGCTCAAAATGTAGCAAACCCGTAATGCTAGGATACAGCATTAGTAGTGTTCTGGTTGACACAGTCACTTCGTTGAAATACCTTGTTGTAACGTTCCAAAACGATAAGAAATGGAACGAGCATGTAGGGATTGTGGTAGAACAGATGAATTATCGACTTCGGTTTGTAAGGAGAATGTTGGAAAAATGTGGTTCACCCGTAAAGGAGACCACGTATGGGACACTAGTGCGACCTATTCTCGAGTACTGCAAGAGTGTGTGGGATCCGCAGCATATCGGGCGAAAAGAAGATATCGAAGCAATTCAGAGGCGTGCTGCTAGGTTTTTTAGCGGTAGGTTTGAACAACACGCAAGTATTACAGAGATGTTCCGGGAATTCAAATGGGAATCCCTGGAGGGAAGACGACGTTCTTTTCGAGGAATACTGTTGAGAAAATTTAGAGAACCGGCAGCTGAAGCTGACTGCCGAACGATTCTACTGCCGAGGACATACATTTCAGGTAAGGACCACGAAGATAACATATGAGAAATTTGGGCTCATACGGAGAGATATATATACAGTCTTTCTTTCCTCACTCCATTTGCGAGTGGAACAGGAATCGAAATGACTAATAGTGGTATAGGGTACCCTCCTCCACGCACCATACGGTAGCTTGGGCAGCGTGTGTGTAGATGTAGACGCACATGGTCTCAGATGGAAGTCACGAATCTCTTTATCTTCCATCTTATCTTGGGGACTAATCCACAGACACTACGATGTTCAGCTGTAGCTGTCAGTAGTATCTATTAAAAACAGAGCAATGACAGAGGACAAGGTCTTGTACATACAAATGCAGTTTCTCGCGACATGGTTCTTAGATTAAATTTGTATTATTAATACATTTTGCCCATTACATTTGATTTATATCAGCGTTGCTATTATTCCATCTTATTTGAATTTAACGTTTATCACTGGGTCATTCTTTGAGTGTGTGTGTGGCGAAATAGGGAGACACATTTAGGTCTGGTAGTTTCCCTAAATCGCTTATAATAAATACAGGTGCAGGTCCTTTGAGAAGGACACAGCCGATAACATCTCCCACGCTTGTCCCTTATGAGCTGGTGCTCGTCTCTAGTGACTTCACCGTCGACGGGAACTTATCACTAAAATTGCTACGTATTGGAGACTATCGTTGTTCAAATCCACATCTAGTAATTCTAAATTAGATCCTCCGTGGTTTCCCTTCATCATTTGAGGATAGTGCCTTATTGGTTCCTTATTTCCTTACCTATTCAGTTCAGTCGATCACTTGCTGTAGATAATTGTGAGAATATTCAGAACCAAAGGGTAATTCTCACGTTCTTACGAGACCATATCCTGGAATTTCAGTTTCTTAAGTTTTTGGGACGGTAAATTGCAGGTGAAAAATCTCAGTAGAGAACTGAATGAACAGAGCACTACATGACGTTCAAAACCCCTGAATACGTCAGACATTAATTTCCTGTATATGTCAGCGTATCGGCTTTATCTCCTCAAACCCGGATATGGGTATTTAATAACACACTGCTATTGCGCGCGGTTTTGTCGCGTTTCCTGTAATGAAGCAATGACAGAGTTCCCTCATTTCCGCTGTGGATCACAACAGGGGTGGCTCGCAAGCGATTGTTTCGCGCTCATTGGCAGTCACTAGTCACGCTACTGGGAGAAAGCTGATCCAGTTATTAGCATTCTCTTAATTCTCAGATGTGTGCTCTGTACGACTAAAAAATACGGCAGATAGGACTGCCCCAGGAACACTGCCGTTTGGTTGAAGATAAATTCTGTGAACATGCTACGGGGTCCATATATTTCAACTACACCGTCGTCAACGATATGTTGAAGCAATGATGTATTGAGCGTAATTAGTGGGTACATCTTTATCTGATGACGTCGTACCATTTGCCCCTGGTGCAGGTTAACGGCAACTAATGAAAAGGTAGATTTGAAAGTAGATCTGAAAATCGATTGTAAGGAGGCTGAAATAATGTACACTGAAGCGCCGAAGAATCTGGTATAAGCATGAGTATTCAAACACAGAGACATCTAAACAGGCAGAATACGGCGCAGCGGTCGGCAACGCCTATATAAGACAACAAGTGTCAGGCGTTGATGTTAGATCGGTTACTGCTGCTAGAACGGCAGGTTATCAAGATTTAAGTGAGTTTGAACGTGCTGTTATAGTCGGCGCACGAGCTATGGGGCACAGCATCTCCTAGGTAGTTATGAAGCTGGGATTTTCCTGTACAACCATTTCCGAGTATACCGTGAATATCAGGAATCCGGGAAAACACCAAATACCCGACATCGCTGCGACCGGAAAAAGATACTGCAAGAACGGGACCAACGACAACTGAAAAGAATTGTTCAGCGTGACAGAAGTGCAACCCTTCCGCAAATTGTTCCAAATTTCAATGCTGGGTAATCAACAAGTGTCAGCGTGCGAACCATTCAACAAAACATCATCGATATGGGCTTTCGGAGCCGAAGGCCCACTCGTGTACCCTTCATGACTGCACGACACCAAGCTTTACGCCTCGCCTGGGCTCGTCAACACCGATATTGGACTGATGACTGGAAGCTGTTGCCCTTTTGGACGAGCCTCGTTTCAAATTACATCGACCGGATGGAGGTGGGAGGTGCACGGGTATGGAGACAAACTCATGAATCCATGGACCGTGCGTGTCAGCAGGGAACTGTTCAAGCTGGTGTAGGTCCTGTAATGGTTTGGGGCGTGTGCAGTTTGAGTGATATGTGACCCCTGATATGCCTAGATACGACTCTGACACGTGACAACTCAGTAAGCATCCTGTCTGAACACCTGCATCCATTTATGTCCATTGTGCAATTCCAGAAGGACAATACGACATCCCACACGTCCAGAATTTCTCAGGATGGCTCCAGGACACTCTTTTGAGTTTAAACACTTTCGCTGGCCACCGAACTACTGAGACATGAACATTATTGTATATATCTGGGTTGCCTTGCAACGTGGTGTTCAGAAGAGATCTCCACCCCCTCGTACTCTTATGGATTTATGGACAGCCCTGCAGGATTCATGGTGTCAGTTCCCTCCAGCACTACTTGAGACATCAGTTGAGTCCATGCCACTTCGTGTTGCGGCACTTCTGCGTGATCCCCCGCGGGGCTCTACACAATATTAGGCAGGTGTACCAATTTCTTTGGCTATTCAGTGTATAATGAACACACTGGCAAAAATTGTACAAATTAACAATGGTGTCGTGGAACCCTATCACACTTTATCCCTAACATTGCTAAACAGATAGCGACTCTTTGCTTTTGGTCAGTGATCTTCTTGCTGTAGCCGGCCGGAGTGACCGAGTGGTTCTAGGCGCTACTGTCTGGAACCGCGAGACCGCTACAGTCGCAGGTTCGAATCCCGCCTCGGGCATGGATGTGTGTGATGTCCTTAGGTTAGTTAGGTTTAAGTAGTTCTAAGTTCTAGGCGACTGATGACCTCCGAAGTTAAGCCCCATAGTGCTCAGAGCCATTTAAATTTGAATTTCTCTTGCTTTATGGCTAAGAAAACAAAACCATGGGAAACGAGGTGAGGTTAATCCGTTACTGAATAACCATTTAGATCTCCTACATCCTCTGTGGTGCAGTTCTTTTCATGATGTTCCTCGCAGTCATTAGCGCTATTGTGCTCTAAAATAATGAAGGGCGGGTTTTAATAGGAATGTGAGTAGGTATTGTTAATAAAATAAAAACAAAAAGTGCTCATAAAAGGCATAACGTATCATATATGGACAACGAGAGTCTCTGTGGGTAACTGTGGCATCACGTTCACGGATGATGTCATTTCTATGACCTGATATGACCCTTAATATCACCTTTCGTTTTACCCTTTGGTTTGTAGGGATTTGCCAGCATAACCCATTGACCGATTCTATACTCAGAAAGTTTACCAAAACGCCATCCCACTTGCTCTTGCTTCTCCAGCGCTTTCGAATTCGCTTTTTTCGCCTGTTTCCACATGTCCCGTAATATCTTCGAAAAACACTCTGGTCCATACAGCTCGTGTACTCTCCGACGAAGAAAGCCTAAAACTGGAACTGGACCACCTCAGAGGCGTGTTCCAGGAAAACGGCTATAGTGACCGCAAAATTCGACGCTCCTTCAAGAAAAAGACCCACTGGTCCAGGATGTCAGTCAGCAGGAGTAACATGATAATAATAGCACGTTGCGCCGTCGAAAATTCGTTCTACGACGATCAATCAATCGTGCTGCGTGCTCGCAAGTCTTTCAAACAGTATATTCGCAGGGAAAACCTATGCTCACACATAACATATTATTTGGTAGATCAATACCCACACTTATCGATAGTAGCTTTCCCCATACCTGTCGGTTCTTTATCGTCCAAATTGAGCTTTAATGAATGTGTCTTGAGTTTACTCGGCTCCACCTTCATGATTGGAGAATTTTGCGACAATGTATCATTTGCGACGGTTTTCCCTAGTGAGACAATGTCGTACCAAATTAGATAATGCTGCAAATGTCAATTTTTGCGTGATACTTATTCAGAAAATTCAACCCTAGAATAGTGCAGTACCCCTCACCAACGTGGGATAATACCTCCATATATTCCCGAAAATTCCTTGTTCCAACAAAGAAACTGAGCAACGTTGATGCCAATGATGCGAAATCATTATCCCCCAATCCACGTAATCTACACTCCTGGAAATGGAAAAAAGAACACATTGACACCGGTGTGTCAGACCCACCATACTTGCTCCGGACACTGCGAGAGGGCTGTACAAGCAATGATCACACGCACGGCACAGCGGACACACCAGGAACCGCGGTGTTGGCCGTCGAATGGCGCTAGCTGCGCAGCATTTGTGCACCGCCGCCGTCAGTGTCAGCCAGTTTGCCGTGGCATACGGAGCTCCATCGCAGTCTTTAACACTGGTAGCATGCCGCGACAGCGTGGACGTGAACCGTATGTGCAGTTGACGGACTTTGAGCGAGGGCGTATAGTGGGCATGCGGGAGGCCGGGTGGACGTACCGCCGAATTGCTCAACACGTGGGGCGTGAGGTCTCCACAGTACATCGATGTTGTCGCCAGTGGTCGGCGGAAGGTGCACGTGCCCGTCGACCTGGGACCGGACCGCAGCGACGCACGGATGCACGCCAAGAACGTAGGATCCTACGCAGTGCCGTAGGGGACCGCACCGCCACTTCCCAGCAAATTAGGGACACTGTTGCTCCTGGGGTATCGGCGAGGACCATTCGCAACCGTCTCCATGAAGCTGGGCTACGGTCCCGCACACCGTTAGGCCGTCTTCCGCTCACGCCCCAACATCGTGCAGCCCGCCTCCAGTGGTGTCGCGACAGGCGTGAATGGAGGGACGAATGGAGACGTGTCGTCTTCAGCGATGAGAGTCGCTTCTGCCTTGGTGCCAATGATGGTCGTATGCGTGTTTGGCGCCGTGCAGGTGAGCGCCACAATCAGGACTGCATACGACCGAGGCACACAGGGCCAACACCCGGCATCATGGTGTGGGGAGCGATCTCCTACACTGGCCGTACACCACTGGTGATCGTCGAGGGGACACTGAATAGTGCACGGTACATCCAAACCGTCATCGAACCCATCGTTCTACCATTCCTAGACCGGCAAGGGAACTTGCTGTTCCAACAGGACAATGCACGTCCGCATGTATCCCGTGCCACCCAACGTGCTCTAGAAGGTGTAAGTCAACTACCCTGGCCAGCAAGATCTCCGGATCTGTCCCCCATTGAGCATGTTTGGGACTGGATGAAGCGTCGTCTCACGCGGTCTGCACGTCCAGCACGAACGCTGGTCCAACTGAGGCGCCAGGTGGAAATGGCATGGCAAGCCGTTCCACAGGACTACATCCAGCATCTCTACGATCATCTCCATGGGAGAATAGCAGCCTGCATTGCTGCGAAAGGTGGATATACACCGTACTAGTGCCGACATTGTGCATGCTCTGTTGCCTGTGTCTATGTGCCTGTGGTTCTGTCAGTGTGATCATGTGATGTATCTGACCCCAGGAATGTGTCAATAAAGTTTCCCCTTCCTGGGACAATGAATTCACGGTGTTCTTATTTCAATTTCCGGGAGTGTATATCGTGGAGAACTCAGTCTCTTCCTATGCAGGGGTTCCAGTCTAGTTACTGACACATGAGCCCCTTTGTCCACTAGAAACCCAGGTTGTGCTTCGTTTAACATGCCCACCAAAGCAGCTTCCCACCTCTGCATGTGCCTTCATAGCATTATACTTCACTGGAAATGCTGTCCGGCGCTTGAAGAATTCCAACTGGCGTTTAACGAATCCTTACCATGACGCCATCTGCTTTGCTTTCTGTTTTGACAATCTTGTGCCCAATGTCCAACCACCCTGCATTGATAGCACTGCGGTTCGCGGTATTATTTCTAAATGTTACCCACACGTCCATACTTATAGCATTTCATTTCTGAGGAAAAATCACTCCGTTTATCCTGCACCTGAGGCGCTAAGTCTACTTCCTCTGGTTGTCTATCAACGAGAATGGCAGAAATTAAATCCTTTGGATCTCCATCTGTACTCTCCTCGACAGATCGAGTGGAACTCCTTTCGAAAATACAGCTAGTGCTCCGAGTTCTCCCTCATTCAGATTAATTTTATCCGCTTGCTCATGCTGTGTTAACTAATACGTCTCTCAACTGATTTTCCTGAGCCTATCTAATAATGCTTCCACTGGCTCATTTCGTTTCTGGGACATCGTGTTAAGGAGTCCCTTCTTCAGTTGTTCAAATGTGCGCACCGTATTCAACCCTTCATGATACATGACTTACATCTTTTCCTCACCCACTAACCGTAACGTGGTCATGTGCAAATGTACTTCGTCTGACCAGTTTTTCAGAACTGCAGCAGCTTAGAGATTGCCAATAAAGGCTGACACATCCACAGTTGCTTTAACCTGAGAAAGGAGCCACGAGACTAACTGCAATTGGATTCACAGAAGGAAGTGGTACACTGAATGAAGCTTTTGCCGCTATCGTTCCAGCTAGTTTACCCTGTCTACGTACATTATCCGAAGTTAAAATGTGTACATGCCTTTGAAGTGCAGCATTCATCTCTGATAGTTCAGCCATGTGTTTCACTAAAGTTTCACCTACTTTCTGCATCGTCATTGCTCGTGTCACTAGCATGTGTGGAACCTCTCTATAAAATTACAATATACTTAAAGTAAAACTCACAAAAAATGCAAGGACACATACCAGAAACATTTGGTCAGTGGTAGAAGAAAAATGACATTAATTCTTACGATGGATCATAGCCAATCGAGATTTTGAGCATTTATTTGTCCCACGCCCATATGTTGGAAATTCCCACACGTAGCTTGTACTGTCTGCATACACAGCAATTTGTGACTCACGAAATTACAATATTGGCACCTCATTGACCATAAATAATATTCTTTACAATTCTCTCTGAGGATGTGACAAGTCCGCAGTCCCTCTGGTTTCTAAACTGCACTCACAAATTGCTGTGCAACTCAGTCCCATCCACCATGTCCATACAAAGAATAATACAAGAAGGCCACCAAAAAGATAAAGCCCACTCACCAGCCTTGTATTGTTGAAAGTGCAAACCAGAGTTGGCGATGACGTCGCGGCCGGATTGAACTCAGACCAAATGTCAGCGGGTGATATTGCAGTAAATATTTCTGACACCAAATTTTTAGGGCCAGGAGGTGACTTAGATGGTGATGGGAGAGCAGCTTTATAAAGGTCAGGATGAAGCACCGCTTCCTTCGTCTGGATGTGAGTTGAGAGTGGTGTTGGTGACTGGAATGAGCGGTGGAGCACCAGCAAGGCATACCTGAATGATTTAGACTTTTATTCATGTTCGGTAAAGAGGTGTGGTCACCTCAGGATGATGTATTGAGCCACAGTAGCTCAGTGTGTCGCCTTCAGCAGGTTTCTCTGGACAACGGCGTGCATAGGCAGCGTCATCCACTAATGTCAGCAGGTAGCAGGTAGCTTACAGACTCTACTCGCCTCGGCCGATATGACAGCCACGTCCAGGCTGCTTACCCACCTTGCACCGCAGAACATAGCACAGGGAAGGACGGTACTCAAACCGTAACCTCCGGCATGATCGACGTTGAACGAATGTGCCGACCCTGGGTGGTGGTCAGCGGCAAGTTCGTCCACAGAGACTGGGCTGCCATGAGTGAGTAGCCAGACAGCCACCACTTCAGACGTGAACTATGTCCCACCAGCGAGGTGGACGCCCTCAGGAAGTAATCACCCAGCAGGCGACTCGGCGGTGTGAAGACGCTAGATATGGAGGGTATCTATGTAATATCTAAGAGTTTTCAATGAATAAATGAAGGGTGTCAATGGAAACATGGAAGGAGGTTCAATGTGGTAGGATTTGGAAAGATTTATTGCCTACAACAAAAATGTGATTATTTAAATTAATTAAATTGTGTAAATAAGTTGACTTAAACCAGTGTTAAGATGAATCTCATAATATTACTGGTTTACTTACCATCAATAAACGACGTGGATCTCATAATTCAACTCAGTGCGCATTTGCGAATGTGTGGGATTGCAATGCGTGGTTAATGGGTTATGCTCATCAATCAGCGCGTGGCAAACTTAATTAAAATAAGAAAGGCCTCATTTGACCTGCGCGTGGAAACAGCTTGAATATACACACACATAACTCGGCAAATGTGGGGATATTTCTAACACTACAACTGAAATTCAACTCAATATAAAATGAATATTTTATTTATGAGATAAATTCACGAGTTGCAAGAACATTAACGTGTAATCATACTCTGCTGCCGGTGCCTGCTACAGTATACGTGAGGAACAGATCAACACCAAATGTCTAATCTTACAGCTCGTGGACAGTAAGTGGTTGGCAAAATGAAAACAGAGGAATAAACAAGAACAGCCACGCTCTTTGACATTCAAGCTAGGACAAAAGAGATAGGAGAAAAGAACGAGGAGAATAGAAACCTTCAGTGTAAGAACACACAGTTGGCAAAAAGAACATGCACCCACAGCCAGATGCATCATTAGTGGAACATATAAAAATCACACATTAAAACTGAATAAGAAGGCATGGCGTCAGAGAGTATTTAGATGAGAATAGTGATTCAAGCAGACAGCAGCGCAGGATTCAACACGAAGGACAACAAAAGAACCACGAGGCCTAACAGGTTGCCTTGCAGAAAGATGCGAAAACTCCATAGTTATAAAAACCTGAGCAATACCGACAGAAATAAAAACAAAAAGTAAGGAAACGCAGGATACAAAACTATACCGCGGGTTGAGGTATGCACTAGCCACATCGGTTGCAGAGCTGCACAAAACTTTTACACAAGGAAAGAACAAGGAAATTACAATTAATCAAACTGGATGCAAATCAGAATTAATATACTCGCGAATGCAATTAAACTGAAAATCTAATGCCATAGAAAGAAACTGAGGAACGAGACGCTGAAAGCTCATCCGCTTACTAAGCACATGATCCACGTTACACAAAGAAAATCCGTGCAAAATCATTAAAATTAAAAAACCGTTTCAAGATTCTTTCACACAAAGGGGTAACAGCGGAAATTAAGTAGAAGAAAGCAGAACCAGATAGTCGAAGGCCATGCAATTCATTAGGAAAAACGTGGAACTCACAGACAGAGATAGCTACATGAAATAAGCAGAAAATTACAGAATGAAAATTTAAATAATGAAAAGGAAGAAATTATACCATAAGCAAAAAACGGACACGCACATTCATAATAGAAAACACGAGTACTAGACCAGAGCAAGCATTGTTTGTCCACCACCCTTCCAAGTTCTGAGATGTGTTTCAGTAAATCAAACTCCCTACGAAAACCGAATGGTAATAAAAATACTAATGTACCCTATCCTAAATTACTTATGCAACATGATAATAAAATCATAAAGCTGCACAACAAACAGACTAAAGCTTCAGTTAGCCTAGAATCTGCACAATGTCAACAGCATAGAAACAAATTCTTACCACCTTCACACTCCGAGCACCAGTCGAACAGTAACCCTTTCAGCCCCCACTCCAACCTGGGTCTACCTAGGTAGCAGAAACAGTCAGAAACACCGATTCGTGTACATCACGAATCTACTACAATACCGTCATGGCCACCAGGGAACAGAAACCGCTTTGCCTGACGCTAAGACTACCCCGAAGTTGCCACCAGACAGAAGCGAGACTAAGGCCAAACCCATTACCAGCACAATACACAGACACATTCATTCACTCTGTCATTCAAAGAGGGAAGGAATAGTAAAGGAGCATAGTAATGCAACATCAAAACATTATAAATAAAGTGTGGCATGTGATGGAGAGCACAGATACTTAATAACCTACATATACCTGTGTGTAAAACTCTAGTTGATATGCAGAAATGCATAAATGATTGATTTGTGGCTGACAAAGGCACACCCAGCTGCTCACTCGCTTTGCCTATATGACTCAGTAAACGCGCCGATAATGTAAGGTGCTCAAGACGTGAGACTTGAATGAACTTGGTTAAAACATTATGAAAGAGCTTACATAGAGACCTTTCAGGTAGCCCACACACAGTTTTCTGCTCAGGCGGGTACCTTTAGCTTCGGGAGCGTAAGTCCAGAGTAGGTGACAGGGTGCGTCACCATGTATCGCCTCGAAGTTGGAGGCTGGCGTTGGTGGCGTAGCTGAGGCATTACGTACACATCTGGTACTATCTAAGAGCATCTCAGCACAGTGAGGTTGAGAGTCTGACTCGAGTACTCTTTACTCGGACCAGACCGGCTGGGGTTTTCGTCTCGCCAGCGCTTTTGTCCGGAAACCAATTCACGTTACCGCGCTCGTTCGACATCGTGAAGCAGTAGTGACGTCACTTGGCCTGCTTCTCTCGTTCGGTCAGCGTCTCTGGATGCACCCTCGTGGCTGAAAGGCGTTTCAGTTTCACTTTTCAGAAGTGGAGGCGGGAATATTTTGCAACTTCAGCATACTGAATAAGTACACTTGATTTCTGAATATGTCTTCTTACTTGACAGTGTGTGGTCACCATAATGACTGCACGTCTCCCTATGGCGTCCTTTCGCTGGATAGGCACCGGACAATTCAATGTTCCAGACTAGATAGTGGAGCAAAAAGACTGACAGGATAAGATTATTGATAACAAACGAAGATCTCGGGTGGGTCTTATCTAAGCCCTAACTGACTGGCCTGGCACGCTACAAAATCTACCAAACATACTACTTTATCGAACTTCTTCGTATATTCTCAGTGATTTTCACTGTCATTTATTTAGCAAAAATGGAAGTTTACTGCATAGGAATATTGGCACAATGACGGTCCATTACTGGTAACACTTGTCCTGACATTTCCTGTGTGAAACGTTATTTTTTGTTATTAATATTTATTTTTAAAGTTATTAGTGTTTGACGCCCATCCTCCAAGTCATTCTCAATCAATAAGTCAGTTTGTAAAATGAGGCGTTCAGAGCTAAAGTGGATCAAACCCATAAATTATGGTTTTGAAATAATCAAGGTTAATGTGTGTTAACACTACTTGATTCCTAAAGTGATTTAGACGACAAATTTGTTTTTATTGTTGTAATATGAAGACTAACTTAAATATGGATGAAGATATGAAAATTCAAAAACAATAAGCAAGGTGGAAATTCACATTTAAATCAGAATTTACTGAACTTGATCCACTTTGGCCCTGAAAAGTTTTTCATATAATGTCGATAATATAAATACGACATAGTGAAAATGGAAACGTTTTATTACTTTTTAACAGTTGTAACAATATAACCTAAAAAGTTTAAAATTAGGCTACACGTGGTTCATCATTATCTTACACTCCTGGAAATGGAAAAAAGAACACATTGACACCGGTGTGTCAGACCCACCATACTTGCTCCGGACACTGCGAGAGGGCTGTACAAGCAATGATCACACGCACGGCACAGCGGACACACCAGGAACCGCGGTGTTGGCCGTCGAATGGCGCTAGCTGCGCAGCATTTGTGCACCGCCGCCGTCAGTGTCAGCCAGTTTGCCGTGGCATACGGAGCTCCATCGCAGTCTTTAACACTGGTAGCATGCCGCGACAGCGTGGACGTGAACCGTATGTGCAGTTGACGGACTTTGAGCGAGGGCGTATAGTGGGCATGCGGGAGGCCGGGTGGACGTACCGCCGAATTGCTCAACACGTGGGGCGTGAGGTCTCCACAGTACATCGATGTTGTCGCCAGTGGTCGGCGGAAGGTGCACGTGCCCGTCGACCTGGGACCGGACCGCAGCGACGCACGGATGCACGCCAAGACCGTAGGATCCTACGCAGTGCCGTAGGGGACCGCACCGCTACTTCCCAGCAAATTAGGGACACTGTTGCTCCTGGGGTATCGGCGAGGACCATTCGCAACCGTCTCCATGAAGCTGGGCTACGGTCCCGCACACCGTTAGGCCGTCTTCCGCTCACGCCCCAACATCGTGCAGCCCGCCTCCAGTGGTGTCGCGACAGGCGTGAATGGAGGGACGAATGGAGACGTGTCGTCTTCAGCGATGAGAGTCGCTTCTGCCTTGGTGCCAATGATGGTCGTATGCGTGTTTGGCGCCGTGCAGGTGAGCGCCACAATCAGGACTGCATACGACCGAGGCACACAGGGCCAACACCCGGCATCATGGTGTGGGGAGCGATCTCCTACACTGGCCGTACACCACTGGTGATCGTCGAGGGGACACTGAATAGTGCACGGTACATCCAAACCGTCATCGAACCCATCGTTCTACCATTCCTAGACCGGCAAGGGAACTTGCTGTTCCAACAGGACAATGCACGTCCGCATGTATCCCGTGCCACCCAACGTGCTCTAGAAGGTGTAAGTCAACTACCCTGGCCAGCAAGATCTCCGGATCTGTCCCCCATTGAGCATGTTTGGGACTGGATGAAGCGTCGTCTCACGCGGTCTGCACGTCCAGCACGAACGCTGGTCCAACTGAGGCGCCAGGTGGAAATGGCATGGCAAGCCGTTCCACAGGACTACATCCAGCATCTCTACGATCGTCTCCATGGGAGAATAGCAGCCTGCATTGCTGCGAAAGGTGGATATACACTGTACTAGTGCCGACATTGTGCATGCTCTGTTGCCTGTGTCTATGTGCCTGTGGTTCTGTCAGTGTGATCATGTGATGTATCTGACCCCAGGAATGTGTCAATAAAGTTTCCCCTTCCTGGGACAATGAATTCACGGTGTTCTTATTTCAATTTCCAGGAGTGTATTTTGCAATTTTTTCATTCAGGGATGTTCATGACCTACTGGAAGTTTCTGTCCGTAGGCTTTTAAAATGGGTGCGGGTGTCTGGGGGAAGAAGCGGTACAAGTAAAAGCATAAATTTCTTTTTTGCTCTCTGACCACTCTTGCAGTTTTGTGTGGTGGGTCTTGCTCCTCAACAAATTTAGAAATTTTCGTAGACATAGTTACTATCGGGACGCTAATATCTGCAGTTAAGATATATTTAAACAGCAGCGTCCAAGGTCCCTCTCACTCAGACCTCATTCACGCGATCTTTAACCACTTCGACTACATCTACATACACTGCAAGCCACTTGGAAATGGAGCGAGGCAAAAACGACTGTCTGTACGCCTCCGTACAAGCTGTAATTTTTCTTATCTTGTCTCCGTGGTCCTTTCGTGAAATGTACGGCAGTGACATCGCTCTACATTCAGCCACAAATGCAAGTTCTATACATTTTACCACTAGTGTTTTACGGAAAGAACGTCGTCTTCGCTCTAGGGATTCCCATATGAGTTCATGAGCAACTCCACAGCACTCGAGTGTTGATCGAATCTACTGTAACAACTCTCGAAAACGCCCTAAATTGCTTCGATATTTTCCTTCAAACGGAGTTGGTGGCGATCTCAAACACTCGAGCAGTACTCAAGAATAGATCACACCAATATTATAATTCCTTTATAGATGAGTCACATTTTCCTAGAATTCTCCTACTAAACCAAAGTCTACCATTCGCCTTCCCTGCTACCGACTTTATGTGCACATTCCATTTCAATCGCTCTGCTACGTTACGCCTAGAGGTTTAATCGACGTGACTGTCTCAGGCAACACACCACCAATACCCTATTCGAACATTACAGGATTATGTTTCCTACTCATCCGCGTTAACTTACGTTTTTCTACGTTTAGAGCAAGCTGCCATTCATCACGCCGTATAGATGATCCGTCTAAGTAATCCTGTGTCCTTTTACAATCACTCAACGCAGATTACTGCTCATCCTACCTGTCAGATAATATATGTAGTTAGAGAACAAGATACCATTCTCTCTGATGGACACTCATCGTCCACGACAAGGTACTGGACTGTATTGCTTAAGACATTTTTGAGCCACTCACATATCTGGGAGCCTATCCTGTACGCTCAGACCTTCCTTAACAGTCTGTGGTGGGTATTGTGTCGGACGCCTTCAGGAAATCGAAGGATATGGAAACTGTCTGTTGTCCTTCGTTCATGGATGACATGACATTGTGCGAGGGCAAGCTGAGTTTCGCACGGGGGATACTTTGAAAAAAAAAAAAAAAAGTGCTGATTTGCAGAAAGAAGTTTTTCTGTCTCAAGGAAGTTCGTTGTATTCGAAATTAGAATATGTTCAAGAGTTCTGCAGCAAGCTGATGTGAAGATACTGGTTTATAATTTTGTCGGTCTTTTCTTCTACCATTCTTATACATAGGAATCATGTTTTTTTTCCCAAGTCGTTTGGGACTGGGCGAGAGATTCCCGATAAATGCAAGCTAAAAAAGGGGCCGATGCCAAAGAGTACTCTCTGTAAATGGAAATGAGTTTCCATCCGGCTTGGCGACTTATTCGTTTTCAGCTCTTGCAGTAGCTGCTCTACGATAGGGATGCCTATTACTGTGTCCTCCGTACGGGAGTCTGCGCCACGGTCGAGCGGCGCTATGTCTATAAACGATCCTCCTGCGTGAATGGTTTTTTAAACGTGAAATTTCAGATTTTAGCTTTCATTCCTTTATCTTCTACTGACACACCAGGCTGCTCGACGAGTGACTGGACAGAAGCCCTCGAACCGCTTACTGATTTTTACGTCGGACTAGAATTTTCTTTGATTCTTGGCAAGATCTTTCCCTATGGTATGACGGTGGAAGTTGTATGCTTCACGCGTCGATCTTTTTATAGACGCACAAGTTTCTACTAACTTCTGCCTGTAGACATTTACGTGTTCATTTTGGAACCGAAAGTGCAACAATCTCTGCTTCCTCACTATTTTCCGAATTTTGTTTTTAAACCACGATGGGTCTTTTCCATGCTTTTTCCACTTACTCAGCACATACTTCTTCAGAGCGCGATTTACAGTGAAATTAAACTTTGCTCAGATTTCTCTACACTCATCAGACTGTAACTAAATACTCTCCGGTCATTGTCTAAGCAGGATAATAACAACTGCTTATCTTTTCTTTTCTGCATTACATACTCTCCTAGCCTGCTTGATGGGTTTGTTAACTGAAGCACAAACGTCGCTATAATAACGTCACGATCATTAAGCCCTAACATAGTCGACAAGGTCAGATCTGTTTATAGCTACAAGGTCTAAAATATTTCTGTTTGCGTACAGGTTGTCAAGCTAGCTGCTCAAGACAGTTTTCGTAAAATGTATTCAGAATTATTTCACAACAGTCTGTGCTCTGTAGGTTAAAGCTACCGCCAGTTAATATTGCACGATCGGGGTATTTACGCACTACTGAGCGTAAACTTTCTTTGAATGATTCTACAACGGAATCGGGTGGCCGGTAAAAAGTCCGATGATTAACTTCTGCTGACGTAGGCTGGCTATTCGCGTTCAAATAACTTTCAGTCATGTTCAGTTTCGATCTGTATATACGTAACATTTTTGTCGACGACGATGAACATTCCCTCTCCTACAGCGTCTATCCTGCCTTTCCGGTATACATTCCACGTCTCGCTAAATATTTCGGAGCTTTCCAAATGTTCAAATGTGTGTGAAATCTTATGGGACTTAACTGCTAAGGCCATCAGTCCCTAAGCTTACACACTACGTAACCTAAATTATCCTAAGGACAAACACACACACCAATGCCCGAGGGAGGACTCGAACCTCCGCTGGGATCAGCCGCACAGTCCATCGGAGCTTTCCACTTCGGGTTTCATCCAACTCTTGGCTGCGATTGTAATTTGAACTTAACAGCTCTCCTGAAGGATAGTAATTTCAGCAACGTAGTTACTAAGGTTTCGGCAATTTACTGTTAAAATTTTGACAGCTGACGTTTCTTTACTTTGTACGCGATATGATACGCTCCCCGCGTATCGATTGGCGAGCGTTTATCAGAGGAGCTCAAACTATCGGCTAGCCAAAAGACCCTCACGTTCGCTCCACAAGTGTTCTGCTATCCGGGTAACTGCATCCTCACTTGATGGGATGGCATTCATTAGTTTCTGTCTTGTTGAATATCGTGTTTTCAAGTTTTCTGATAAAATTAGGGTTTTGTTACTTTGAAAACCATGATAGTCTTCTTAATCTTGGCTTTCTTGTCCGCGTGAATCCACTTCCCAGGAGTAAAGACTGGAATACACTTTGGTGACATTAATTATATTACTTCCAAACCTTGACCATCAAGCAAAAAATGTGCGGCTTGAAACAACAGAATTTTGATCAGTTTTTTTAACGCTTAACTGGGAATCTAAGCCCACGTTCGTTAAAAGTGAAAGATATTTCGATTTTGGCCAGTGAATGAGGCAGAGAAGAAAATAGTACCTGTGCAGTTTTTAGACTCGTGTGTTACATGTTTAGCAAACACATATGCTATTTCTTCCGACACTCTCCCTCATTATGTCTCGTCTGAAAAATGCACGTGCTCATTATCATTGTTAAAAGAATGGATTCCAAAATTGCAACCATACATATTTCGCTTGTAGTATGCTAATGATGTGGTCACTTTCAGGTTATAGGAGAGTCTTTTGTAGGTCAAGACACATAACATTCATCTCATGCAGAAGCTTTGTCATTTTTAAGAGAATGTATAGCTTTCGAAGCTTTGACCAAGTGCAGTTTCTTTTACAATTCAAATTAACCACTCTGTTCTAAGTAATTTGTTAAAGCTACTGTCTTCTACATCTAAATGCATATGGTGCTTCGCTGAGTATACCCTGTACCACTACTAGTCATTTTCTTTCCTATTTCATTTTAAAGTAGAACGAGGGAAACACGACTGTCTACACCCCTCCGTATGTGCCCTAATTTCTCTTATCTTATCTTCGTCGTCCTTACGCGAAATGTATGTTGGCTACCATAGAATCGTTCTGCCAATTTCAAAAGTTGGTTGTCTAATTTTTCTTATTAGAGTTACTCGGAAAGTACGCCACTTTCTCTCCAGGGATTCCCATTATAGTTCCCGAAGCATCTACGTAATACTTGCGTGTTGTTCGACCCTACGGGTATCAAATCTATCAGCCCGCCTCTGAATTGTTTCAATTTCCTCCTTGAACCCGAAAGGTGCGGATTCAAAACACTCTAGAAGTCCTCAAGAATAGGCCTTACTTGCGCCCTATATGCCACCTCCTTTACAGAAGAACCACTGTGTCCTAAAATTCTGTCAGTAAACCGAAGTCGAATGGTTCAAATGGCTCCGATCTCTATGGGACTTAACATCTGAGGTCATCAGTCCCCTAGAACTTAGAACTACTTAAACCTAACTAACCTAAGGACATCACACACATCCACGCTCGAGGCAGGATTCGAATGTGCGACCGTAGCGGTTGCACGGTTCCAGACTGAAGTGCCTAGAACCGCTCGGCCACACCAGCCGGCAAACCGAAGACGACCACTCGCCTTTCCTACCACAGTTCTCACATGCTCGTTAGACTTCATACCGCTTTGCAACGTTACACCCAAATATTTAAACGACGTGATTGAATGAAGCAGCCGGCCGGAGTGGCAGAGCGATTCTAGACGCTACAGTCTGGAACCGCGCTACCGCTATGGTCGCAGGTTCGAATCCTGCCTCGGGCATGGATGTGTGTGATGTTCTTAGGTTAGTTTGGTTTAAGTAGTTCTAAATTCTAGGGGACTGATGACCTTAGAAGTTAAGCCCCATACTGCTCAGAGCCATTTGAACCATTGTTTGAATCAAGCAGGACACTAGTAATGCTGTATCCGAGCACTTAGGATTTGTTCTTCCCTCTAATCCGCATTAGCTTACATTTTTCTACATTTAGAGCTAGTCGCCATTCATCAAACTGACTAGAAATTTTGCCTAAGTCATTTTGGGTCCTCGTACAGTCTGTCAACTTCGACACCTACCCGTGCACCACAGCATCATCAGCGAACAGCCGCGGATTGCTGCCGACACTGTCCGCCAGTTCATTTATGTATATAGAAAACAGCAGTGGTCCATCACACTTCGCTAGGGCACTCCTGATGATACCCTTGTCTGTGACGAACAGTCGGCCGTCGAGGATAACGTACTGTGTGTATTACTTAAAAAGGCTTTGAGCCATTGACATATTTGGGAACCTATTTCGTATTCCCGTACATTCGTTAACAGTCTACAGTGGGGCACCGTATCAAATGCTTTTCGGAAATCCAGAAATATGGCATTTGCCTGTTGTCCTTCATCCATAGTTCGCGGTATATCATGTGAGAAAAGGGCAAGACGAGTTTCGCACTCTCCGAAACCGTGCAGATTCGTGGACATAAGCTTTTCGATCTCTAGGAAATTTCTTATGTTCGAACTCAGAAATGTTCAATATTTCTGTAGCAAATCGATGTTGAGGATATTGGTCTGTGATTTATGTTCGTCATAATGACGACATGTATTTTCGGCAGAAACATTAAAACGCAAGAGACAGATGACAGTAAACTTTTGTCTCAAAGCTTGCTTCCCTTCACTTTGACATTTCTCAATGTATAATTCATACATTATTGTGGGTTTGCAACCGATGTTAGTCTGGCAATAAATAAATAAAAGTAATTTCTATCAGACAACTTTCATCAATATATGTTGCAAAATGAAATATTTCCTATGCATTTCCCTAATGTTTAAATCATTGTGAAGATACTTCCTTTCCACATTTTTTTTCTTACTGTTGTTGCTCTGATACAGCGGAAATAATTTGACACGAGCTACTACATCAGAATAATCAAGTCTGTCGATTTATTATTTTTTGTTTTGTTTTTAACCACGCGAATCAATGACAGCATGAACTTCGGCTGAGATGAATGGTTTCAAGAAATTACTTATAACTCGTCGTTTGAGAATTGATTCGTTCACATTCCACTCTGTGACTCATAACTGAACTCCAGTCTACACCTTTTGTTTCGCGAAATCACCTAACTTACAAAATGATTCATCTACATCTACATCTACATCTATACTCCGCGAGCCACCTTACGGTGTGTGGCGGAGGGTACTTATTGTACCACTATCTGATCCCCCCTTCCCTGTTCCATTCACGAATTGTGCGTGGGAAGAACGACTGCTTGTAAGTCTCCGTATTTGCTCTAATTTCTCGGATCTTTTCGTTGTGATCATTACGCGAGATATATGTGGGCGGTAGTAATATGTTGCCCATCTCTTCCCGGAATGTGCTCTCTCGTAATTTCGATAATAAACCTCTCCGTATTGCGTAACGCCTTTCTTGAAGTGTCCGCCACTGGAGCTTGTTCAGCATCTCCGTAACGCTCTCGCGCTGACTAATTGTCCCCATGACGAATCGCGCTGCTTTTCGCTGGATCATGTCTATCTCTTCTATTAATCCAACCTGGTAAGGGTCCCATACTGATGAGCAATACTCAAGAATCGGACGAACAAGCGTTTTGTAAGCTACTTCTTTCGTCGATGAGTCACATTTTCTTAGAATTCTTCCTATGAATCTCAACCTGGCGCCTGCTTTTCCCACTATTTGTTTTATGTGATCATTCCACTTCAGATCGCTCCGGATAGTAACTCCTAAGTATTTTACGGTCGTTACCGCTTCCAATGATTTACCACCTATGGCATAATCGTACTGGAATGGATTTCTGCCCCTATGTATGCGCATTATATTACATTTATCTACGTTTAGGGAAAGCTGCCAGCTGTCGCACCATGCATTAATCCTCTGCAGGTCTTCCTGGAGTATGTACGAGTCTTCTGATGTTGCTACTTTCTTGTAGACAACCGTGTCATCTGCAAATAGCCTCACGGAGCTACCGATGTTGTCAACTAAGTCATTTATGTATATTGTAAACAATAAAGGTCCTATCACGCTTCCTTGCGGTACTCCCGAAATTACCTCTACATCTGCAGATTTTGAACCGTTAAGAATGACATGTTGAGTTCTTTCTTCTAGGAAATCCTGAATCCAATCACAAACCTGGTCCGATATTCCGTAAGCTCGTATTTTTTTCATTAAACGTAAGTGCGGAACCGTATCAAATGCCTTCCTGAAGTCCAGGAATACGGCATCAATCTGCTCGCCAGTGTCTACGGCACTGTGAATTTCTTGGGCAAATAGGGCGAGCTGAGTTTCACATGATCTCTGTTTGCGGAATCCATGTTGGTTATGATGAAGGAGATTTGTATTATCTAAGAACGTCATAATACGAGAACACAAAACATGTTCCATTATTCTACAACAGATTGACGTAAGCGAAATAGGCCTATAATTATTCGCATCTGATTTATGACCCTTCTTGAAAATGGGAACGACCTGCGCTTTCTTCCAGTCGCTAGGTACTTTACGTTCTTCCAGCGATCTACGATAAATTGCTGATAGAAAGGGGGCAAGTTCTTTAGCATAATCACTGTAGAATCTTATGGGTATCTCGTCTGGTCCGGATGCTTTTCCGCTACTAAGTGATAGCAGTTGTTTTTCAATTCCGATATCGTTTATTTCAATATTTTCCATTTTGGCGTCCGTGCGACGGCTGAAGTCAGGGACCGTGTTACGATTTTCCGCAGTGAGACAGTTTCGGAACACTGAATTCAGTATTTCTGCCTTTCTTCGGTCGTCCTCTGTTTCGGTGCCATCGTGGTCAACGAGTGACTGAATAGGGGATTTAGATCCGCTTACCGATTTTACATATGACCAAAACTTTTTAGGGTTCTTGTTTAGATTGTTTGCCAATGTTTTATGTTCGAATTCGTTGAATGCTTCTCTCATTGCTCTCTTTACGCTCTTTTTCGCTTCGTTCAGCTTTTCCTTATCAGCTATGATTCGACTACTCTTAAACCTATGATGAAGCTTTCTTTGTTTCCGTAGTACCTTTCGTACATGATTGTTATACCACGGTGGATCTTTCCCCTCGCTTTGGACCTTAGTCGGTACGAACTTATCTAAGGCGTACTGGACGATGTTTCTGAATTTTTTCCATTTTTGTTCCACATCCTCTTCCTCAGAAATGAACGTTTGATGGTGGTCACTCAGATATTCTGCGATTTGTGCCCTATCACTCTTGTTAAGCAAATATATTTTCCTTCCTTTCTTGGCATTTCTTATTACACTTGTAGTCATTGATGCAACCACTGACTTATGATCACTGATACCCTCTTCTACATTCACGGAGTCGAAAAGTTCCGGTCTATTTGTTGCTATGAGGTCTAAAACGTTAGCTTCACGAGTTGGTTCTCTAACTATCTGCTCGAAGTAATTCTCGGACAAGGCAGTCAGGATAATGTCACAAGAGTCTCTGTCCCTGGCTCCAGTTCTGATTGTGTGACTATCCCATTCTATACCTGGTAGATTGAAGTCTCCCCCTATTACAATAGTATGATCACGAAACTTCTTCACGACGTTCTGCAGGTTCTCTCTGAGGCGCTCAACTACTACGGTTGCTGATGCAGGTGGTCTATAGAAGCATCCGACTATCATATCTGACCCACCTTTGATACTTAGCTTAACCCAGATTATTTCACATTCGCATTCGCTAATAACTTCACTGGATATTATTGAATTCTTTACTGCTATAAATACTCCTCCACCATTC
This sequence comes from Schistocerca cancellata, assembly GCF_023864275.1. Taxonomy (NCBI): domain Eukaryota; kingdom Metazoa; phylum Arthropoda; class Insecta; order Orthoptera; family Acrididae; genus Schistocerca; species Schistocerca cancellata. The sequence goes on from NC_064629.1 coordinate 329,832,304, forward strand.
GAGAATGCACTTTGCTTTTTCCGCTGTGAATTTCTGTTTACAATAGATGTTGGAGTCTCATAATAAGCAAGTACACTGTTTCTAAAATTCCGCCTTTTCCTTTTTGCCAAGTACCTCCATTTTTCATTCTTTTTCTACCCTTGTCCTTAGTTGCCCTTAGTTGCCTGCGGCCCTTCTTCAATAGATCTAATTGGCCTGAGAAGTGACGAAGAAGAAGCTGTGACTATTTCCACCTAGTTTGAATCGAAATTATCTACAACGAGAAAGAATGCATGATGATCTTTTTAGTCAATAAGTTTCTAATATGCAAACTCATAAATTTAAGAATTATGAATAAAAAACAGTGAAAACATTAAAAAGCAGAACATAGAATCAAATTATACTCAGAAAAATTTATGTTATGACTGATTACCTAACGTATTTTACCTTCAGATTCTGAAGAAGCTAGTTCGTTTTACGAAGACACGTACGATGAATTAGAGAAGTCCACATGTTTTGAAGTTTTAGAGCAGAAACACGTGCACCAGTGCACAAATAAAACCACATACGTGATACAGGGACAGAAAAAAATCGCATCACCAAAAATAATTAATGCAAAGTAATGAAATTGCGGTAATACGTTTGTGTAGGTAACATATTTAAGTGGTTAACATTGCAAGATCACAGGTTAAGGTAAGCGCGAGATAAGCCATTACAAATGTGAAATGATGGTAATTAATAACCGGTGCAACCACAAGATTGTTGAATGCAAGTATGCAAAAATGCGTGCGTTGTGTTGTACAGGTGTCGGATATCAGTTTGCTGGATGGATTTCCATGGCTGTTGGACTCGGTCGGTCAGTACGGAACGGTCAATGCTGGTTGGGGATGACGCTTGAGTTGTCGTCCAAAAATGTCCGATATGTGCTCGATTGGAGACAGATCTGGTGACTGAGCAGGCCAAGGCAACGAGTCGACATTCTGTAGAACACGTTGGGTTACAACAACGGTATGTTGCGCTGTTGGAAAATATCCCCTGGGATGCTGTTCACGAATGGCAGCACAACAGGTCGAATCGCCAGATTGAAATACAGATTTGTGGATTTTGCTGTTAGTGTGCGTGAGATTACGACGAGAGTGCTCCTCCTGTCATACAAAATTGCGCTCCAGACCATAACTCCCTGTGTAGTTTCAGTGTGTCTAGCTCGCAGACAGGTTGGGTGCAGGTTCTAACTGGGCTCTTTCTAACCAAAACACGGCCATCACTGGCACCGGGGAAGAACCAGCTTTCAACAGAAAACACAACGGACCTCCACCCTGCCCTCCAATGTGCGTTTTCTTGAGGCCACTTAAGTCGCAAGTGGCAGTGGCTCGGGGTCAGTGGAACGCACGCTACAGTGCGTCAGACTCGGAGCTGTCCTTGAAGGAACAGATTTGCAACAGTTCGTCGCTCTAGTGCCAGCTGCTGCTCAGATTGCTATTGCAGATCCAGTATAGTGCGACAGACCCATACGCCGAGCACGATGGTATTCCCTCGCCACGTGGCCGTCCGGAGCCTGGCCGTCATACTCCTGACTGCCGCTGTCCGCAATCACGTCCCTGCCAAGTCTTTCTGCAGTATCACAGAATGAAGTCCAACTTCTCGCAGCCCTATTACACGACGTCGTTCAGACTCAGTGAGGTGTTGATAATATTTTTTTTGTCGCCTTAAAGGCATTCTAGGCTAACATCAACTCACTACGTCCAGTCTCAAAAGGTAACTAAAGCTCACGACCATCACAGCATGAATTTAAGGTAAACCTGATTTGCACCCTGATAGGGCACTGCTAGCGCCACTCTTATGCGATTGGTGGGAAATTTGAATAGACATCGCCCACCAACTTTCGTTTATGTTTCACAACTTCTTCTCGGTGTTGCAATTATTTTTCCGTCAGTGTACATTCTTTGTGGGACATCTACAATTCTTGCTAACATTTTTCGTGATTAATAAATCCACTCCAGTTGTATTTGATAAATCCTTAAATTCTATAAAACCATGAAGTGCAAATTGCAACATCCAGACAGTAGCCTCCATGAGCAAGCTGAACTTAAACGGATGCTCTGCAACTATTTGCTATATCTCTCACAACCTCTGCTATAGTAGGCTGCGTATTTGATCATATGCATTGTATCTATAACATCTCGGCACTGGTCTTGAAGTTTACTTGTCATGTCAACTGGGAGGTGTTGCATAATATTTTAAGAGCTGGGTTCGGTTTTCTTATTAATGTTTTAGTATATAATATATTGTGTGTCAACTTATACCTGATGTGTAGCTCTGCAGCTATGTTTGTATTCATTAATTCATTATTTTTTGGTGTTTACTACTCATGATGACTTCTCTGTCACTGGAGATTTCGGGCACTGTGATTATTTAGGTTCCACTATGTGTATCGATAGCCTTGCATTGTTAATATGTTGAACTCTGCTTATTTGACATATCTTGCACGATTATGCTTAATTTGTGGTATGTCGGCTTGGTCTCTCTAATATTTATGCTATAGTTTTATTATTTTTATTTCTTGACCATGTCATTATACATTTTTATTATTTTTATTTCTTGATTATAGCATTACCCATTGCATGTTTCACTTTTATTGTTTTCTCTGTACCAGTCCTATCATAGTTAATGCCGTTAATACAGTAACGTGGTTTTAGTGCTATTAGTAATGGGTGGGGTTTGGGAGAAAACATATGTATGTAGCCGTGTTGTTAGCAATGTTTCGTCGATGTCCCACCCGCCCTCGGTATTAGTTCTGGCTGTATCCACTGCATGAAGTACAGGGTTATTACAAATGATTGAAGCGATTTCACAGCTCTACAATAAGTTTATTATTTGAGATATTTTCACAATGCTTTGCACACACATACAAAAACTCAAAAAGTTTTTTTAGGCATTCACAAATGTTCGATATGTGCGCCTTTAGTGATTCGGCAGACATCAAGCCGATAATCAAGTTCCTCCCACACTCGGCGCAGCATGTCCCCATCAATGAGTTTGAGAGCATCGTTGATGCGAGCTCGCAGTTCTGGCACTTTTCTTGGTAGAAGAGGTTTAAACACTGAATCTTTCACATAACCCCACAGAAAGAAATCGCATGGGGTTAAGTCGGGAGAGCGTGGAGGCCATGACATGAATTGCTGATCATGATCTCCACCACGACCGATCCATCGGTTTTCCAATCTCCTGTTTAAGAAATGCCGAACATTATGATGGAAGTGCGGTGGAGGACCATCCTGTTGAAAGATGAAGTCGGCGCTGTCGGTCTCCAGTTGTGGCATGAGCCAATTTTCCAGCATGTCCAGATACACGTGTCCTGTAACGTTTTTTTCGCAGAAGAAAAAGGGGCCGTAAACTTTAAACCGTGAGATTGCACAAAACACGTTAACTTTTGGTGAATTGCGAATTTGCTGCACGAATGTGTGAGGATTCTCTACCGCCAAGATTCGTACTTCACCATTAAGAAAAAATGTTGCTTCATCACTGAAAACAAGTTTCGCACTGAACGCATCCTCTTCAATGAGCTGTTGCAACCGCGCCGAAAATTCAAAGCGTTTGACTTCGTCATCGGGTGTCAGGGCTTGTAGCAATTGTAAAAGGTAAGGCTTCTGCTTTAGCCTTTTCCGTAAGATTTTCCAAACCGTCGCCTGTGGTACGTTTAGTTCCCTGCTTGCTTTATTCGTCGACTTGCGCGGGCTACGCGTGAAACTTGCCCGTACGCGTTCAACCGTTTCTTCGCTCACTGCAGGCCGACCCGTTGATTTCCCCTTACAGAGGCATCCAGAAGCTTTAAACTGCGCATACCATCGCCGAATGGATTTAGCAGTTGGTGGATCTTTGTTGAACTTCGTCCTGAAGTGTCGTTGCACTGTTATGACTGACTGATGTGAGTGCATTTCAAGCACGACATACGCTTTCTCGGCTCCTGTTGCCATTTTATCTCACTGCGCTCTCGAGCGCTCTGGCGGCAGAAACCTGAAGTGCGGCTTCAGCCGAACAAAACTTATTGAGTTTTTCTACGTATCTGTAGTGTGTCGTGACCATATGTCAATGAATGGAGCTACAGTGAATTTATGAAATCGCTTCAATCATTTGTAATAGCCCTGTATATGTTTTTTGAGGCGTCTCACTGCGTTTCACGCGGCAGTCTGTTGACCAGCCTTGCTTTGGCGTCACGACATGCGGCTGGCTGGTACTTATGAGGTAAGGTACTTTTGAGGTCCACGGCAATTATGCCTTCATTTTACTATCTTAAGCCTATACCAAATGTCTGACTGTTAGCAGTTGGTTCGTAAGTTTCATTAGTCTGGCAATGAGTGTTTACTTGTTAATCCATTTCTTTTTTTGCGGTTAGGGCCCTTGTACGTAATGTGGTACTGGTTGACTGAAAGACTCTTTTCATGCTAACCCCACGGTATCTCGCATGTTACTTTGCTAACACACGCGACCTCGCATGTTACGTGATAACTTTGTTGGATATTTTACATGACTGGCACAGTTTTCTCGTACGAAATCAAGGTATCACCTGATGTTCACATTGACATGGAACCTTGTAATCATAATTAATTGTGTATAGTATCCCTTTTGCCGACCGGTGTGGCCGAGCGGTTCTAGGCGCGTCAGTCTGCAACCGCGCAACAGCTACGGTCACAGGTTCGAATCCTGCTTTGGGCATGGATGTGTGTAATGTCCTTAGGTTAGTTAGGTTTAAGTAGTTCTAAGTTCTAGGGGACTGATGGCCTCAGTTGTTAAGTCCCATAGTGCTCAGAGCCATTTGAACTATTTGAGGTATCCCTCTTAGTCTCTCTTGTTCTTTGCAGCGCGTGATGTTGAGATTTTCATTCTGAAACCTGGGTCGTGTGTAGATCTTATCCAAATAAAGGATATATTAATTTCAGCTATAACATATTTATTCACCATGAAAAAAAAACGTGGTTGTGCTAAGATTTTGGACTTGATCCACTTTAGCTCGGAAATTTTATAGTTTTTCTTGGCTAAACACAACTGTGGATGTCTATTAAATGACAACAATAACAGGGACTTAGTGCACAATGGCTCTGAAAAATATGATTTTATATTACTATATTAATTCGCAAGACACACTTTTGTAGTTTTGGACTTCATACACTTTAGCACCTCAAACCAGTAAGACCAGCTGTCCATCAGAGTTGTAAGTCCCGTCATTTGCACGATCTGGCAGTGTCTGGAGGAAGTGTCTTCTACTCGATGTGTTCCAATGCCGTACCCGCTCGTGTTATAGTGGTAAACGACGCGCAGTGTAGACATAAAGTCGCGAGATAGAGTACACTCCTTCCTTAATTTCTTTAACCGTATTTCATTTCTACCAACGGTATCAGTTTGATGGAAATTCAAACATAATTTTCTTCACTTTCTAATTCCCTGAAATAGCAAAACCTTCCATAAAAATTTCAGCAAAAGTGCTCGTGGCTGTCTCAAGATCAGAGCAGTTGATGTTAAAAAGTTTCCTAGCCTTACAACGTCCACCGGACACCAACTGCCCAATGCCAGCCATCATCGGATCACGTGATCTTAGCATGGCGCAGCGCAGTTTGGGCACATTTTAGATCTCGCAATGGTTAGCATAAAATTGTTTCTTATCATAGTTTTATTTTTTGCGTAAGATAACTTCGATGAAGCGAATGAAATCCGTGCAATAATACTACATGTGTAGGTTGACATGAGTGCATTTATCAGGCGACATTTTCTTAAATAACTTCTTGTATTGGTTTTGTAGTTAAGTATTCGATATGGCATACTTAAAACTCATGAAAGTTACTTAAGAACTATAAAAGAGAGTCGCAGATGTAAAAAGGTCTAAAATTTGCGACATATGTGTTCGCTTTTGGGTTTAATAGAGCTTCTTAACATTCTTGCAACATTTGCATTCAATAGGCAAGGTTCGGAAGACAGGTGAAGGGGTACTTCATGCTCTGATTCAGATCAACAATAATCAAACGGGTGATTATTAATACATTTTTGTTTCAGAATCTTCCGTTTGCACATTGAGTATATTCGTATGCAAAATTACTACTGGTATCGAATTATGATGTCTTTATCTTAAGGTCTTAACAATAAATTCATGGTTGGTCCGTAACAAAGGACATATCCTCGAGCAAAGGGTAGTGACAACATATAATACACTACTGGCCATTAAAATTGCTACACCACGAAGATGACGTGCTACAGATGCGAAATTTAACCGACAGGAAGAAGATGCTGTGATATGCAAATGATTAGCTTTTCAGAGAATTCACACTACGCTGGCGCCGGTGGCGACACCTACAACGTGCTGACATGAGGAAAGTTTCCAACCGATTTCTCATACACAAACAGCAGCTGACTGGCGTTGTCTGGTGAAACGTTGTTGTGATGCCTCGTGTAAGGAGGAGAAATGCGTACCATCACGTTTCCGACTTTGATAAAGGTCGGATTGTAGCCTATCGCCATTGCGGTTTATCGTATCGCGACATTGCTGCTCGCGTTGGTCGAGATCCAATGACTGTTAGCAGAATATGGAATCGGTGGGTTCAGGAGGGTAATACGGAACGCCGTGCTGGATCCCAACGGCCTCGTATCACTAGCAATCGAGATGACAGGTATCTTATCCGCATAGCTGTAACGGATCGTGCAGCCACGTCTCGATCCCTGAGTCAACAGATGGGGACGTTTGTAAGACAACAACCATCTGCACGAACAGTTCGACGACGTTTGCAGCAGCATGGGCTATCAGCTCGGACCATGGCTGCGGTTACGCTCGACGCTGCATCACAGACAGGACCGCCTGCGATGGTGTACTCAACGACGAACATGGGTGCACGAATGGTAAAACGTCATTTTTTCGGATGAATCCAGGTTATGTTTACAGCATCATGATGATCGCATCCGTGTTTGGCGACATCGCGGTAAACGCACATTGGAAACGTGTATTCGTCATCGCCATACTGGCGTATCACGCAGCGTGATGGTGTGGGGTGCCATTGGTTACACGTCTCGGTCACCTCGTGTTCGCATTGACGGCACTTTGAACAGTGGACGTTACATTTCAGATGTGTTACGACCCGTGGCTCTACCCTTCATTCTATCCCTGCGAAACCCTACATTTCAGCAGGATAATGCACGACCGCATGTTGCAGGTCCTGTACGGGCTTTTCTGGATACAGAAAATGTTCGACTGCTGCCCTGGCCAGGACATTCTCCAGATCTCTCACCAACTGAAAACGTCTGGTCAATGGTGGCCGAGCAACTGGCTCGTCACAATACGCCAGTCACTACTCATGAACCATGGTATCTTGTTGAAGCTGCATGGGCAGCTGTACCTGTACACGCCATCCAAGCTCTGTTTGACTCAATGCCCAGGTGTATCAAGGCCAGAGGTGGTTGTGCTGGGTACTGATTTCTCAGGATCTATGCACCCAAATTGCGTGAAAATGTAATCACATGTCAGTTCTTGTATAATATATTTGTCCAATGAATATCCGTTTATCATCTGCATTTCTTCTTGGTGTAACAATTTTAATGGCCAGTAGTGTATTTGGCATCTGGTAGCAAAAAGAAAGTGTTGTGCACTCCCCATGGGAGTGTCCATTGCAGCTGAGATTTCTTGCCAACAACTGATACACATTTTGCTCACAGTACAAGAAAAACGGTCAAAAAACTGCTTCAAGTTTTACTACTACTACATGATAACGCACTCTGTATTTACAAAAACCTAAAATTATGTTGGTAGAAAGCGAAGAAAGTATTACAGAGTCTACAGTGTCATACGTTTTTCGCCGTTGTACTTTAGGGTACTGGAAGTAGTGAGAGAACTTACGATGGAGAAATATTCTTAATATTTTTTTTACATCTTTGCTATACAATATGCACTTTACAGTATGGCCTCATCACATTGTAACTAGCGAAGACCTCTGGCATTTGTCTCTCTCTTATTGCCCCAGTGATGACTAGCTCCGTTAAATCGCATTGTAAAACACGAGATTAGGTGCAATTCCCATGTGAAATGACCTCCGTGGACTTAAAACCGTGAACTGATAACCCAGTATCACATATTAAGTGATAATCGCTCAGATTATTCAATGGAAATGACAAGAAAATATAAAGTGAATTCAGAAGGATATCTCTGTGTCATTCCCGTAGTTTCCAAACAGATTCGGCATTGTTGGTGTCTAAGGCTGAAAGACCAATATTATATTCAATGAGTTGAATTCCTCTCTCTATAACTAGGTTTAGGAGCTAGAACATAGCAATGGATAATACTGAGATGCATCAATTGCAAACTAAACGTCATAAATAAAGATGATTATAATACTTGTTTATCACCTCCTCAATGAGGCCACTGTCTGCTTCAAAAGAAATTTAGTCGTTGGCAGAAAGATGAAATCATGGGGAATTTTCGTGGGCATATAATGAGTCTGTGTTGTGTGTGGTCTGCAGGGATGTCGATGCTATTCACACAATATTCAGCAGTTGTTACGCATGCAAATATGCAGTCTCTCCTACAATTTGGATAACAACGACCATTGTTAAAATGAAGTGGTCGTAGTTTGTCGTGATGAGTCATCAGTTTATGTGTAGCCTCTGCAAATTCTAGAACCGTCTGCCCATCTGTACCATCAAATTATACGACGATAATTCTCATAAGAAAATTGTGGTAGGTTACAGGTATCGTTCGCATGAAACCATCAGAGACTAAATTAATAACACATTGTGCCAAATGTGGGAAGCTACGAAGAAAAACAGCATAATGCTTGGCTTGTTGAAGATCCTGTTGTTTCGGGTTCTCTCTTAAGCGTAATGGATGTTAAAGAACTCTTCAACGTATATATTTTTCACTTTTATTGACAGAACACCCGCAGTGGTTATTTTGTAATCAGTATAAGTAGATGATGTTTGTCATCCTTACAGTATTTATAGACTGAAACACAATTTTTTTGAATTTTTTGACTTATTCTAGGCATTACTGCCACCGTTTTGTGTTTCTTGTTCCATCTGCTGATGACAGATGCTTCTCCTTTTATGTTAGCGGAAGCTGGAATCGAGCTTGCATTTAACTTCGCTCTTCTCTTCTTTCACAGATTTTTATGGTTTCGTTGCGTAGTAGACTTTCTTGCTTTCGAATTTTATGTTATTTGTAGCTCACGAAGTCTCTCTGTGGATATAGATGTTTTACACTCTCTGTTGTGTTGTTGTCTTTTCGTTTGTGTTCTTCTGTTTTGGCTATAATGCCAGTAACAGCGTTCTTTAAAAAAAAAAATAATTCTGTTATGATCGAAGGCGTGTTGTCTACTGGTTATGTTTACGGTGTACCCGGAAGAGGAGCTCCAAAAATGAGAATCATGGAACTTCCTGGCAAATTAAAACTCTGTGACGGACCGAGACTGGAACTCGGGAAACTCGAATTCTGGAAACATCCCCCAGGCTATGGCTAAGCCATGTCTCCGCAATATCCTTTCTTCCAGGAGTGCTAGTTCTGCAACGTTCGCAGAAGTGCTTCTGTGAAGTTTGGAAGGTAGGAGACGAGGTACTGGCAGAGTTGAAGCTGTGAGGACGGGCCGTGAGTCGCGCTTGGGTAGTTCAGTTGGTAGAGCACTTGCCCGCATAAGGCAACAGGTCCCGAATTCGAGTCTCGGTCCAGCACAAAGTTTTAATTTGCCAGGAAGTTTCATATCAGCGCACACTCCGCTGCAGAGTGAAAATCTCATTCTGGAATGTGAATCATGTCTGGCGAATGAGATTTCAGTTTCAAATAAACTTAAAACCGAAAAACAGAAACAATTGTGACACTTATTTAGACTTCAGTTTTCAATACACTAAAAACTGAAAACCAAAAATAATTTTTATAATGTTTAGTTTGCAGCTGGTGCATCTCACTATTATTCATAAATCTGCTCTAGTCCCTAAACCTAGTAACAGAAACGGAAATAAAGTCACTGACACGTAACTTCGGTATTCCATCCCTCGGCAGCTGCATTTTTGAGATGCAAACTGAGAGTCACGTTGGAACCTGCTCAGGCAATACATCCACTGGTAAATGAATTCTTTTTGCTGGCAGTATAACTGAAACTTCGCAACACCATAGAATACGTTTGGAATCTGCGTGACTGTTGAGAAACTTCCTGGATGTCACAGAAATATCCATCTAAAACTAATTGATATTTTCTTGCCATTTACACTGAAAAATCTCAAGTGATTGTCACGTAGCACATTGGTAGTCAAACTGCGGTCCATGGGCCACATGTGGCCTGAATCAAGTGTTCATGAGGTCCACCATTCTCAGTCGCATTTTATAATAATGTGCAAAATGGTCCAAATGGCTCTGAGCACTATGGGACTTAACTTCTGAAATCATCAGTCCCCTAGAACTTAGAACTACTTAAACCTAACTAACCTAAGGACATCACACACATCCATGTCCGAGGCAGGATTCGAATCTGCGACCGTAGCGGTTGCGCGGTTCCAGACTGTAGCTCCTAGAACCGCTCGGCCACTCCGGCCAGCAATAATGTGCATCTAGCAACTAGAAGTAGAAAACAGAAACGTTAGCGGACGTTAAGAGCTAAGGTATAAATTTCAAACGGATTAACATGGGTTCGTAGATGTACGTTGTAGTCACGGTCAACTTCGAAGTTGTACATATTTGTAAGAAGAAATGTAAAATTATATTCAGTCTGTTGTAATAAAGTGCGGGTAGAAGAAGAATGCCATTCAAAATATTTGATTAACATTTGTGATTATGTCTCATATTCCATAAGGCATTTAAATACAAGTACAGTTATTGTTATTGATCAATTAATCATCCGCTCACACAGACAACACAACAGCAGTTCGTCAGGCACTTAGAATGTCACAGCTTTAAGGTCACTGAGTCGCAGCTATCTGAAACAGAAATGAATCGACACGCGGTGTTCTGAATGGTGTCAAAATTTAATGATCGGTACTTGGGGGCCGGAAACCAACTTATCTTGTCATTAATAAAACTAGTCTATTGGGAGCTCTTCCGTAGCTGAATGGCCAGCGTAGATGGCTACCATGCAGAAAATCTGGGTTCGATTCCCAGTACTGCGATGGATTTTTCCTTAGTGGGATGAGTGATGAGGGATGCACTCAGCCTTGTGATGACAATTGAGGACCTACTTGACCGATTAGCAGCGGCTCCACCGTCTGGGCATTCTGCACGGCTGCTGGGAGAGCAGTGTCCTGAATACATGCCACGTCATACAGCATCTGTGTGACGCCGCAGAGGATAACACGGCGGCCGTTACAGAGCCTTGGGCCTCCCCAGCCTGGCGAGGAACTCGCTATGGTTATCTCTAACATACTAATTTTCTCTCTAAGATAAAAAATACGCACCACGAAGGAATTATCCGAATGAGACGGAAAATTATAGGTGTGATATACATATACAGACAAACAAATAATTACAATTTCAGAAAAAAGGGTGGTTTATTCAAGATAAAGATCTTCACAAACTGAGCAAGTCAATAATATGTTGGTTCATCTCGGCCATTGTGGAAGCAATTATTTTCAAAAATGGCTCCAAGCACTATGGGACTTAACATCTGAGGTCATCAGTCCCCTAAAGGTAGAACTACTTAAATCTAACTAACCTAAGGACATCACACACATCCATACCCGAGGCAGGATTCGAACCTGCGATAGTAGCAGCAGCGCGGTTCCGGACTGAAGCGCCTAGAGCCGCTCGGCCGCAGCGGCCGGCGCAGTTATTTTGATTGGCACTAATTGATGCAGTTGTTGGATGTCCTCCTGAGGGATATCGTGCCAAATTATGTCCAATTGGCGCGTTAGATCGTCATAATCGCAAGCTGGTTGGAGGGCTGTATCCATAATGCTCCAAACATTCTGAGTTGGGGAGAGATCCGGCAACGTTGTTGGGCAAGGTAGGTTTTGGCAAGTACGAAGACAAGCAGTGTGGGCGGGCATTATCTTGTTGAAATATAACCGCAAGATGGCTTCCTACGAAGGGTAACAAAACTGGACGTATAATGTCATCGACGTACCGTTGTGCTGTAAGGGTGCCTCGAATGACAACCAAAGGAGGTCTGTTATGAAAAGAAATGGCACCCCAGACCATCACTCCTGGTTGTCAGGCCGTATGATAGGCGAGAGACAGGTTGGTATCCCACCGCTGTCCAGGGCGTCTCGAGACACGTCTTCACTGTTCATCAGCTGAATTCGAAGTGGGACTTACGTATGACGACAATTCTACTCCAATCAACGAGGTTACAGGCCAAAAACGTGTCTGGAGATGCCCCAAACAGCAGTGGGATACCAACTCACTGTCGCATTCAGTTTTTTTTTTTTTGCAGATTGTATGCAGTTTCCTTACCGAAGATGTTGAACTGTCATATTAGCAGCAGACAGCCGATAATGACATTTAAAAAAAGTAAAGGAAGGATGGACTCGAACTCACAACGTTTAACACTAGACCATCGGCCTCGAGACACTTCCGCATCCTACAACGTGTCCAGATCGTGCAGATGGCTGGACGTAGATATTTGAGGGGCGGCCAATTTTATTGCGGACATAAGAGAACAACTCGAACTAATCTCCGCGGTGGCCAGGCGGCGGGCAGGTTTTATGTTTAAGACTATACCATATGTCGTGATAGGTGCAGGTCAAGCTACCTCCAATTGTAGGAAAGGAGTCTCATAAAACTATATCACAACAGTATCCTAACATCAAATTACGGGTCGGGAGTCTGGGCACACAGGCTCACGAGGGCTGTGCCCGCCATGACAGTGAGAAGGGTTCAGAGAAATATGATACTGAGATCTGTGGGGGCCTACAGAACATCCCCGAGGGGAGTCCTATTAGTCATAATGGGGCTCTGCCCCCTGGACATCAAAATGTGGGAACAGGCTGCGTGGTTTTAGGCTAAAAAAGGGAATACCGCGAAGATAGAGGAGATATTAGGCACTGGGATTGAGGATAAGGGTGAGATAAGGCGAGCAATTGTGGCAAGAATTATGGGAAACAGAAGAAACAGGTCGCAGATCATTTGAACTTCTTCCTAACGTCAGGGAACGACTGGGCATGAGATACTTTGAACCTACCCGAGGACTGATCCATTTTCTCACTGGGCATGGGCCATACCCGACATATTTATGTCGATTCGGGAAAAGGGCCATATCCGCATGTGAATGTGGTGAATCAGAGGGTACTCCCGATCATGTGGTCTACGAGTGCCCCCTTTTCAATGATGTAGCATCCACATTACGTGACCAATTACCTGACCATGACACATACCACTTACTTAGAAAAGAAGACATTTTTCAAACTCTTAACTAATTGGCGGATGGGGTATCACGAAAAGTGTTAAAAGAATACCTAAGGGACATAACCTAAAGTAACAATTTGAGACACACCAAACACTGAATCTAGCGCCGTATTCCCATACCGCCTGTGCGTGGACAGGCCGACTTTCCTCATAGTCTGGAATCCGACGCGTACAGAACTAGGGGGAGTGGGGTACTACACCACCGATACAAGACAAAGCACCGGACTTGACTTAGATTAGAACTAGTTAGTAGGACTTAGATTAGGAAATTAGCTATTTAGGAACCTGCAGCGAATAACATCCTTGGCCTGCCCAGTGTCAGGGGCACGATCATTGGGATTAGCTTGATGAGCAAGGCTCTAAAAAGTAGGTTTATAAACTACTGACACAACTGTGACGCTGCAGGCAGTGGAGTTTAGTTAAGCGTAGGTCATATAAAGTTAACATTAATAATAATAAATAAATTAGCTGCCCATTGTTATCTAGTTATACCTGTAGCTCACTAATTAATTAAATTTGTATGTAGCTGCAATTAATGTTGGATAAAATTAGGACCCACTAATCATTTAAGGAATTGGGTTAAGATTGTATAAATATTATAAATTTGAAATAACGATTTTTTTTTAAAAAAAAAGAGGACTCTTTTACGATCCTATAGCTCTTTAATCTACTCCTCGGGACAGGATCACAATGTAAGAGGCTTTATAATAATTATAAATTCTAATTCAAGAAAATAAGTAAGTGGCCATTTATGACAAGGAACGTCACACAGTCATGAGGTTTTGTTTGAAGGCTAGCTGAAGACTGAATGAGCAGGAATGTAAAAAATAGAACAGGGAGCATTGAGTGGGAGAGCTAGTGGTGAATATAATGAAAATGAAGCGGAAAAACATGTAGCCACACAAACGGTTGGTAGATGGGCCAACAAAATTTTATTCTGGCTTTTAGGTGATAGTAAAAAACCGGGATATCAGTCTAATGGAAGGTGGGCGGACGCCCTAATGGAAGGTGGGCAGACAGCATTAGAAAACATTTAGTAGCGGCATGAAAGTGTATTAGCAGAGACTGACACGCATGAAAAATCGATAGAAGGACATAATCGAGTAGTGGATGTCAAATGGTTGAAGATTATAATGATGATGATGTTGATGGTATGCTATCCTAAGACTTAATATTGCCTCATTAGTCATGTATTTGATGACAATGCATTAGATAGCAGACAAAAGCAGGGCAATAGTAACGCGCAATCTTGTCGAGAAAAATTAGCATGAAGTAATCTAAGACAATACGATAATTCACAAGAGGATTTGAAGTCGTGTATTAGGAAACGATTGTTATTGAACATTATTCCGTTTACTTCTTTATTCTGACTATCCAGTCGTGTTCGTCAACTATACTAATTACAAAACTCATCCTAAGACTTCAGTGTTAATTTATACTATTTTATTTTCGGTTTGTTGACTATGTATTATATTTGTCTTCTTGTAAATGATTGTCTGGCCTGCTTTCAAACTTGCTGTGCTAATTTCTACCATTCTTTGTTGGCGATGGATGCAAACAGTAAAATTTCACGTGCAAATCGAAAATGGCTCAAACTGTTCCAGTAATGCTTAATTTTTCCATTTTAAGCTTCCTTTATGGCTGATGAGAAACTGTTTAGTGCTATGGATTCTATATGATAGCATTCTATCCACAGCTTAGTTTCCCAGTAGTTTCATGGAGTCTAGTTCAAGCTTTATTAGCGACACATATATTCTACAGTATACCAACAGAAGCTGTGACAATATTTTGTTTCTCGTGAACTGTTAGTACTGATTTTGTTGAAACTAAGTGCAAATCTTTTTCAAAATTTATAAGCCAGGGTTTATGAGAGAGAAAATCTATACTGGCTCCATTTAATATTAGATTCTTAGATTCTTGTATTTAGGTGGACCAGGAAAGTGTTGAAGTTTTCCAGTTAACTCGTTAGACTACCGTTCCACGTTACTGTTTATGCGAACTGGGCTACTAAAGGACTAGAGTGTAATCTGTACATAGAATATACGTCGTGACATGAAATCTCTATAGTATGCTGAGCTATAATCATTTCTTTGAAACAGGAAGTTGGCCCGCAAAGTACCGTGAAACTACGGTCAATACTATACAGATCTGTTGCGAAACTCGCAAAAGGGACTGGGGAGTTGTGACAACACCTTTTATATCTGCCGACCTGTTGTTAGAAGTAAGCTGAATGATGAATCGTCTGACCATGTCATCGTAGGACTGCAACTTTCTCCTTCTCGCTAACTCTTTATTGATTGTGATGGCAAGTTCGAGATGTTTAAGAATTTGGTCAGAGACGCGAACCAGCTGTGAAAGATGTAGGCTACTGTTTTCTCGACGACACAGCTACGACAAGCCAACACTTTTATATTGTTTATTAGAAGAAAGAATCAGTGGCGCAACAGTCATCATAGTGCAAATGTTAAACTGGAGATAGGATGAACATTATAGTTAATGGAAATGGCCAGCAAGCCCCGGACGGGGCAGGTCCGGCCGCCTTGGTGCAGGACTTAATACAGTCGATGTCACATTGGGCGACCTGCGCGCTGGATGGGGATGAAATGATGATGAAGACAATAAAACACCCAGTTCCTGAGCGGAGGAAAGCCCCAACCCAGCCGGGTATCGAACCCGGGCCCCTTAGGACGGCAGTCCGTCATGCCGACCATTTTTTTTTGTTTTTTTTTGCAGTTGGTGTATTATTGTGATTTTTTAATAGTTTATTTATTCATTCATTTATTTTTAATTTTTTTTAAATTTTTATTTTTTTTATATTTTTTTGTATTTTTAACAGTAAGGAACTGAAAACTAGTAAGTGCACTCGTTGGGTCGAGTTGGGGACGCACATAACTAAAACCATGCTAACAGTTGTAGAAAAAGGCATAAAGAAAGAGAGCAAATTGCGGGGCGAAGGAAACCATGAAACAAAACTGAAGGGTGGAATCCTTACCACCATTAACCAGTGCTACATCTTGCACTGGATGGGAAAACAAAAACTGCGAAGACCTTTTCGCACCGGGGACAAAAAGAGGAAATGGGGCAAATACTGCGACAGAGTGTGAGGGTTCACAACGAAACTCTCCATCTGCTGTATCATCCAGGTATGACTTCTCGTAATGATGAAAGTAGATCCCACGTTGTACCGTGTAGTGTTCTATCATCGTCTTGTAATCTTAGCTTGTCTTACCCGTGATGTTCCAGCTACGTGGAGGGTCGGGGAACGCACTCCACAAAAAATTGGAAAAATATTGTCGATACTTTGGGTTACGGAGGATCTTGCAATGTCGTTCCTGCAAATAGTTCCAAAAGTCTAAAGTGTCCTTAGTGCCGTCTTGAAACAAATAATGCACTGCATGTCCACGAAGCCACGTCATTGCATTAGTTTTAGTGCGTGGGTAATACATCTCATCCGGGAATAGGATAGTCTTGGGGTCGATATGATTCGGCGTTACCCGAAGGAAGTATGCTGACATTTGCCTCACTAAGTGCCACACTGCCGTAGACTCGCCACAGCTAAGACGGTGTTCATCGTTGTCTTGAACGCCGCAGCTCGTGCACGTGGGTGAGTCGACCATGTGGATCGCATGTAGCCTTGATCTGGTCACCTGCTTACCGTTGACAGTGATATACCACATCGCCGTGACGTCAGTGTCCAGTGTTACGTGGTGAATTGTCCTCCACACTACTCGCCAGTTGACGTTCGGGTGCTTCCTCTCCACGACGTTATCGGGTCGTCCACGTTGCAGGACCCTATAAACCACCTTTGCCGTCGCCAGGTGAGTCGCTGGTAAGGCAAGCCGAACGTAACTGAGTTCGAGGTAAAAGACACCGATGTAGAAGAGCGAGGAGGGGACGTGGTGTATCGGCACAGGCGGCAACAGGGAGGGCGGAGCTAGTTCTTCTATTAACAAACTGGTCAGACTGTCCGGACGGCGGTGCCATAGTTTGACTAATGGGCTCACAAATAGGCCGACCGCTCTGTCATGAACGTGATAAAGGCCAAGCCCTCCCCGATCCGGGGGAAGGGTGAGAGTCTCATATTTGATCTTGAAAAGCATTCCTGAACTCACGAAGGACCCAAAAGCCGCAAGTATACGGCGAGCTAACATCACCGGTATAGGTAATATCTGGGCGATGTGCGGAATGCGTGACGCTAAATGTGTGTTAACATACTGGGTCCTTTGGACGATGTCCAGGGCTCGTAGGCGGTTGTTGGCAGTTCCATTTCGTAAAAGCCGTCGAAAGTTGTGAGCAGCGGTCCGTCGTATATCGTCTGTAAAATCAATGCCGAGACATTTCAAACTATCTCTGAGCTGTAAAGGGGTGTCACTGTTCTCAGACAATCCGGCCCCGATGTTCATCGCCACCGATTTTGCGACGTTGATACGACTACCAGTGGCCATGCCATATTTCTCTATCCAATTCAGTGCGCTAGCGGTGTCGTCACCGTTGCGGATGACAATCACCAGGTCGTCAGCGTACGCTTTACATCGGGAAGTGTGGCCTCGTAACGTCATACCCGTTAGTCGTTGGCGCAGGCCGCAGAGGAGAGGTTCCATGGCCACAGCGTAAAGTGGAGAGAGGACAGCCTTGGCGTATCGATCGAGAAATGGTGAGGGGCTGCGAAGGTCGGCCGTTGACGATCACCTTGGGTGTCGCACCACGGAGTAGTCGCATGACGACAGTGACGAATGGCTGCGGGTACCGCATATGTTGGAGGACCGCTTCCAAATAGTCGTGGTCCACTCGGTCGAAAGCTTGACTAAAATCGATTGCCGCCAGTGCATCCTTCAGACGACATGCCCTCGCCAGTGAGATCAAGTCACGATATTCACTGAGTGCTGTTTGAATATTATTGTCGCCTCCTAATGACGTTTGATCGGGTGAGATAACATTTCGTAAGGTCTGGCGTATCCGCGCCGCCAACAGTCGAGAAAAGATCTTAAAGTCGCAGTTCAGTAGCGTCAACGGGCGGTAGTCCTGCAGTGGTGAGCCACCGGACGGTTTGTGAATAGGAATAATCATCCCTTCCACAAGGGCCGCAGGGAGCGGCACGTCCGGGGATAGTAGTTCGCGACAGATGTCCGTCCATCGGGAGGCTAATAAATATTGAAAAGTCCGGTAAAATTCCAAGGGGAGGCCATCAGGACCCGGTGACTTGTTGACAGCTCCTTTTCTAATGGCGTCGATCACTTCTTCTTCTGTAATTTCGTCCATCAAGGCCTCTTCCATTGCCGGGGTGACGGTGCCGTAAATCGTCTGAGAGACGTCCACCAGTGCTGTCGGATCAGGGGTCTGAGCGGAATAGAGTTGGGAATAATGATTGTAGAACGCTGTGTTTATGTCTTGTTGCGTGGTGAGGCGATGACCGTCCTCCGTGTCGATGAAGCGTATCAGCGCTCGTTGGCGTCGTTTACGTTCACGAAGGACGTGGAACATTGACGGGCGTTCGCTCGGTATCCGATCCTGCGACCTCGAGCGGATGACTACCCCCTCTAGGTGGCGTCGCATATGAGCGAGGATCTGAGCCTTAGCACGGTGGACCGCCGTTTGTCGTTCCGGAGACGGCGCCATAGCATCGCAGTCGCGCAGGACCCGGAAGTAAAAGTCGAGTGTATGTCTTCGCCAAGTAGCGTGGTCGCGACCGTAGGTTATCAACGTTCGCCTCAGTGCCGGTTTGGCGCAGTCCAACCACCAGCGGATCGTTGTGGGATATGCACGGAGGCGATTTTCACACGAATGCCACGTATCCTCAACGGCTTGGCGGCAATCCGGGTACGACAGGTGAGCGATGTTTAATTTCCACGGGCTGCGGCTTCTCCACTTTTGTTGCCGCCGCAGGGTGACGGCACAAATGTAAGCTGTGTGGTCCGAGAATGCTGCAGGCCACAGTTCCGCATCCTGTGTTCCAGCGGCGAGAGAGCGTGAGACATAAATCCGATCGATACGACTGGAAGAATGACTCGTGAAGTGCGTGAATCCCGGTCGGTGGCCGTGAAGATGTTCCCAATTGTTCACCATCTGCAGGTCTTGAATTAGCGTCTTGAGTTCCGGGCACGGATTATGTCGTGGGAGTTGGTCTTTGGGCGCCAGTATCACCTCCAAACACCAGATGGTCGTGGCGGCCATGGAAGAGCGGGGCGACGTCTTCCGCAAAGAATCGTGAACGTTCGCGACGTTTGTCCGTCCCGGAAGGTGCGTAGATGTTGATAAGGCGGACACCCAGTACTGTGAGTGCCATTCCTCTTGCCCCAGACAGAAACAGGAGATCGTCCGCCACTATCCCTTCCCGAATAAGTACAGCGACACCGCTGCCTGTTGGGGAAGCTGGAGAGACGCAAGCATCGTAACCGTACATGCCTGGGAAGTCGTCGACGTACACTTCCTGGAGAAGGGCTATGTCGATGGAAGCAGAGTTCAACATATCCTGAAGCAAGGATAACTTAGCGCGCGTCCGTATAGTGTTGATGTTTATAGTTGCAACGCGATAAGTTTGAGGTCTATCCATAGCATCCGTGTTGGCCATCAATACCCTTGTAAGGCTGTCTCGTCACTGTAACTGATGGCGGGAAAGGATCAACATTGGTGGGGTAAAGTTCCCCCCGTGTCGTCCAACACGATGGGCAAGGAGTGTTCCTCACAGTCGTCCGCCCAGTCGCCATGAAATACCATCGGCTGTTGGTGGCTGTTAGTGGCTGCTTAGGCACTCGGCGCTGAATCCATCGGCTCTGCTGGCTGGGAATCGGCAGCGGCTGTCTGCTTGTGATCCTGCTGTTCTGTGGGTCAGAGGCGCTGAAGCCGTCACCACGGCGATCTGTTGAGTTTGATGTTACAGCGGCCTCTGTACCGCCGGTACCGTCGTCGGAATTTCCACAGTCCATGTCAGACGATCGCTGCAAACAATCTTCCGATGGAGCACGCCACCGTCTCTTGTGTTTTCGCGGGGAACGCTGTTTACGGACGTGTGTTTCAGTATCTGAATGTGGGTGAATTTCTTCAGCTGCTCCGGTGTCTGGAAGAAAAGCCGCTGTCGGCACAACCCGTGGGTCAATGTCCATCCTAGCATCCACGCCTTCTTGCAAGGTCGGTCGGTATTTATCTTCAGGTGGGGGCGCCGTTGTAGAGGCCGGATCCTGTACTGCAGAAGCCATCATGGTCTCGCTATCGGGGGCGGCTATCGGACTAACGTGGGCAGCATCAGAAAGGGTTGCTGCCCGTGTAACTTCGGCGTAATTGAGAGGAAGGGTCGTCACCGTAGAAGGAGTAATAGATTCACCTGTCGGGATTTGAGTAAGCCGTCGTCGGAGACAATTCGACCGAACGTGCCCTTCTTGGCCACAACCAGAGCAAGTGCGTGGCTGACCGTCATACATAATGATCGCCCTACATCCGCCGATGACAAGATATGACGGAACATGTTTGGTCAGTTCAATTTTTATCTGTCGCACCCCGTTAAGAACGGGGTACGTTGTAAAGGTGGTCCATTTTTCGGCCATATGGCTGATCACTCTGCCGTAGGGCTGGAAAGCCGTGGTGACTACGTCCGGTGGTACTTCGAAAGGGAGTTCGAAGACGCGTATCGTACGGAGGCCAAGCCCCGCGTGATCGATAGAGACCGCCCCAATATGGCCATCAGAATGTTTGAATTTAAGATCGTTCGCATGTGCGCGCACGATTCTGTTGCACACCTCGTCACTTACTAGCTTGACGTAGACAACACTGCTCGTGATAGAGAGATGGATACCAATGATGTCTCGCGGTTCAATTTTAACGTCGTCACGTAGAAAACGTTCCACTTCAAAAGCTCGCGGTCGTGCATGATCGGGTTGAAAACTGATCTTGATGGCGGTTTGTCTGTATGAATGTGCCATGTTGCGTCGGTAGTGATGGACTCTAAACTAGCGACAACGCAGTAGTAAACAACTACGGGCACTCGCGACCGCGCGGACGGGACGTAAACAAGATGTCCTCGCCGCAGCGCTGCGGAAAGCAGACTGACTATCGGGGCGGACATTATAGTTAATTATTCTAATTGAACTTAAATTTAATTTAACCTTGAGACAAGTCACGATCCTAGTTCTTTTGCCATGTATGTATTGCGATTAACAGTTTGTTTCAGCCGGCCGTTGTGGCTGAACTGTTCTAGGCACTTCAGTCCGGAACCGTGCTGCTGCTACGGTAGCAGGTTCGAATCCTGCCTCAGGCGTGGATGTGTGTGATGTCCGTAGGTTAGTTAGGTTTAAGTACTTCTAAGTGTAGGGGACTGATGTCCTCAGATGTTAAGTCCCATAGTGCTCAGAGCCATTTGAACCAGTTTGTTTCAAAAGTAATTTTATGAAATGTAAAACCGTTGCTTCTTTAGAATGTTGTATTTCATGGTCCATTCCTTTAAACTGAATGGATGATTGATGTACGTGCAGTCGTCACCTTTGTTTTCGCACTTAATGATGTAAATTGCTTTTGAATGTTATATTTATGAAGAGTACACTTGCCGTAATACTTAAAGTAAATATGGCTGCCTAAGCGTGACATGAGAAATAGTACCGCTTGCTTCCAACGTGAAATATGAATACAAATTACATTACTGAAATTTGCGATTAGTTCACAGCATATTTCTGAATTGGTAAAGTAAATTAGTTCCTTCACAGCTCCTTCCGAAAAAACAAATTTGTATTTATTTTAGAGGGTTAAATAAGATCAGCTATAAACGTCTCCATTCCCATGCCTGCATAGAAGGACAGTTGAACTAGCGGATATAATCACGACGTCTAATTGATACCGAAGGTAGGCGGCGATCGATGGAGCTGCCGTTTTTGCACGTATCGGCCGAAGATGCGGAGCGATGCCTCACGTAGCTCAGCATGAAACTTGTGATCGTATTTGGGGTATTTGAACGACATTAATAGACGAAACAAGCAAAATATAAGACCAGCTGGTCGTAAATTAGGTGACTGATATTTAAGTGACTGAAACATAGGAATCTTGACACGGTTGTACGCAATTTATCACCAGATTAAAGTGCAAATTGAAATAATGTAGGATAGTGAGGGTTTGGTCACAAGCATAAGAATCCGAAATACACTCTCTGAAGTAACTAAGGTTTCTAGTCGACGCCGAATACACAATTGCTTTCACATGTCCCCACAGATAGAAATTTAATTGACATAAATCCGGGGAACGCGGTAGGCACTCAGTCCGACCTCTGACTTATTCATCTCCTGGGAAAGTGGATACCCAGGCATTAATCATGTACGGCTTACCCCAGTTTTCTGCGAGTTTCGGCCAGCATTGAGCTGTGACTGGACTCGACTCGCATTCGGGAGGACGATGGTTCAAATTCGCCTCCAACCATCCAGATTTGGATTTTTCTTAATTTCTCTGAATTTGTTCAGCAAGTGCTGGGGTTGGTCCTTTGAAAGGTCGCCATCGATTTCCTCCCGTATATTTGAAAAAATCAGAGCTTGTGTTGTCTCTAGTGACCCCAATATCGACGGGACGTTAAATCCTAATCTTCCTTCCTTTCTTTTGAACCATGCCAGAACAGCGATTGATGTGGCCATTGTCGTTCGTCCAGCATTCGGTTTGTCTGTGACAGAATTTCGCGAGAAGTTTCACCACAGTGGTTAGTGGGCAATCTGTCTTGTGTCTTGAAATGCACTGCGATTACTTGGATGCCCATCTCTCCTGGTGCTAGGACGTTGTCAAGTCATTTGGCTTGTAGTAAAGCCATTGGCTTACACATCACCTATAAGGAAGAAACACCAGTCAGAACTCGAGAGCCGGCCGAAGTGGCCGTGCGGTTAAAGGCGCTGCAGTCTGGACCCGCAAGACCGCTACGGTCGCAGGTTCGAATCCTGCCTCGGGCATGGATGTTTGTGATGTCCTTAGGTTAGTTAGGTTTAACTAGTTCTAAGTTCTAGGGGACTAATGACCTCAGCAGTTGAGTCCCATAGTGCTCAGAGCCATTTGAACCAGAACTCGAGAATGAAGCTACGCTCAAATGAAAGGCCCTGTTTTTTCTTTCTTGTAATTATCTCTGTCTGTTGATATGTCACGCGACCCCTTTCCAGTTTAGAATTACAAATTTCATCCACTGTGGTAGCTTCCAAAATGTTCGCCATTTTGGTAATATAGCCTCACAGGTTTTCCCTTTCTCCGATCTCATACAACTTGACACTAAATTTTTGTTTATCCACTTGCTTTCGTTTTAGAAGTGTGGTTCCACAATTATATATGTAGATGTATGGTCGATGTAATTTGCACACTCGATTGACTCAGTATTGCGTGTATTTTCTGACCACAGTGAAATAACTTCGAGTGTCAATCACGATGCTCTAATAATAATAATAACAATAATAATGATGATATGAACAACGCACCAGGTGATGACTCACTAACTGTCAATATATGGAAGAACTTAGGAAACAAGGTTACTGATAAGTTAACGGAAATAACCCGCAACGTCTGGGAAAATCAGTAACTTCCATGTGGGCGATCCTCCGCATTAATTCAACCACTTCATAAGAGAGATGACAGAATGGTCGTTTTCATCGTGGCACCTCAGATACCCTGATAACCTACAAGAATATTTCGAATACGCTTCAGACTAGTACAGGAAAACAGATGAACTTACAGCTGGATGAGAACCAAGAAGGTTCAGGAAATGACATTCATGTCCCGAACATGCCCTGAATCTTGAAAGTGTTCTATTTTACTTGAATCGTAGAAGTAATAAATTCATAACGACCTTCGCAGATTTAAAAAAGGCTCGTGATTAATGCGATATTGCACTGCCTGATTGCATGTTCGCAGGAACACATCCTCCTAACAGCACAGACACTGCAGTATCATATTTATCCGTCGATACCGGCAGCAACTTACAATTAAAGTGTCCTCCACTGTGCGAGAATTATATAAAGTGCGTACGAAAACAGGTTATGACGCAGGAACGACGACAAATGGAGATTTGGGTCTGGCCGTGAGTCGCACACGGATAGGCGAGGCGGTTATGGCGATCGCTCACGTAAAGCAGGAAATACGGGTTCGAGTCCTGCACAAATTTTCACCGTCGTCATTCCCTTATAAAGCTAATGGTTGTTCGTATTTGCAACTGCGAATACATTTCGTATAGTGCTTATGAGTAAACTGACAGACAAACTCTTCTTAAAGAATCTGGCTTCGATAGCAAAATAATATCTGTTATCCTACGGACTTGTGCTGATACCAATTTCAAAGTAAAGTTTCAGGGAGAGATTTCAGATTCTTTTCATATCAGGTTGGTAGTAAGGCAAGGACATGAACTGTCGCCTGTTTTTCAACTGTGTACTCGAGAAAGTGATCCGCAAGTGACGAAAAGCAATGAGTGATAAAGGAGTTGAAAATTAAGTCAGGCTTGGCTATACAAAATTGAATCTGACAGCTGAACGCCTTGCCTTTGCCGATGACCTCGCAGTTTTTTCTGTTCGTTAGACACAGCTGCAGAACAAATTAGTGAACTGAACATATAAGCACCAAAGGCGGGGCGTCAGATCGCCTTCGAGAAAACACAATTTATTACAAACATCAAGTCTCCGCCCTCACCTTTAGTAGTAGAAAAAGGGCAAATCAAACGGACGGTATATTTAAATATCTTGGAGAGTGTATAGAGCCGAACTCTTCTGAGAAAGAAGACTATGAATCATGGACCAGAGAAATGGAAACAGCGTGTCAACTAACCATAAGTGTCTACAAGAAGAAGTCAATTTCATTTAATTCCAAGACACGACATTACTGCACAGTAATGCGACTGAAGAGTCTGTATGCCGCAGAATGCCTTGATATGAATAGAAAAGGTCTGATCGAAAAATTGCAAATAAGAGAAAGATTGATCTTGAGGTTCAAATGGCTCTGAGCACTATGGGACAACTGCTGAGGTCATCAGTCCCCTAGAACTTAGAACTACTTAAACCTAACTAACCTAAGGACATCGCATACATCCATCCCGAGGCAGGATTCGAACCTGCGACCGTAGCGGTCGCGCGGTTCCAGACTGTAGCGCCTAGAACCGCTCAGTCACTCCGGCCGGCTGATCTTGAGGAAATCCCTAGGACCGATCAAAAAAAAAAATGGTAAGTTCAGAAGACACACAACCATGAGGCGTACACATATGCAGGAAAAGTCACAGAGACCGTTGTTCTGAGGAGGACTGTTTCCTAAAGCCACGTGGGCCGTATGAGTCCTACAAGGTTTAGCAATCGGAACTTCAGTGACCGTACTTTGTGATTCACTAAGGTATAAAAAGGCCTGCAAAGAAGTGGATATAACATTGAAGGATATTCATAATGGCATTCATATAAATAATAAACTCAAAGAGCACTTTGGTTTCCAAGAAAACTAAAACTAAAAACTAACAATACATGAACTTCAGCGAGAAAAGGACAGTAAGCGAATGTGCAAATACTGGGCTAAAGTTAAAGCACAGGCGCAAGGAAAAGGAAATGTTCAATTGAAATAACGTGATCCGGAGATGGTCAACACGAAAAGAAGACGAACGTGAACCGTCAACAAAAATCAATTGAAGATGGCCTAACAGTAGTTAGACACTAGTAATAGTAACAAATATCTTATGAAGCGATTGGCCGAAAGTATTTACTACTATAACTAGCTTAAAATTTAGTGTTCAGAAATGTAAAGAGTGGATAAACTCTCAGTCATAGTTAAAGAATCATTCTTAGTAAATTTCAAATCAGAGTTACGATATCTTGAGCCAGTTAAAGCTGGCCTCAACATAACATGAAGTAAGCCTAATGTACTCAATGCAGTTGAAGGTCACGTGATGGAGAATCTACATGGCTACCAGTACCTGGGGGATAACATAACAGGCAAACTGCAGAGGAGCAAGAGCATAATAAGCAGGCCCCAAATACTGCAGAAACTATAATAATTGCAAAGACAACGTATGAAAACAGTAATCTATCGAAAATACTGAAATCGCGACATCATACACAGACTTTCAGAAATGATACGATCACTCTGGGTAACAGAACCTGTTTCCAGTTAGACAAAGAAGAAAGAAGAATTTTGAGAGTGATAGAGTGATCAGGGCTGCGGTAGACAGTCATCGGTGATCTGATAGCATGAACAAAAATAGCGGAGAAAGTTCGGCGCAGTGAGAGAAGAAATTCATATTTTGAAGAAAGAAGCGCTGAACAAGACACTCGTAATCTTGAAGGACAGAAATGAACCAAATGATTATAAAATGAAAATTATGAAAATAATAGAATTTTCTCTGTATTCCAGCTTGGAGACTGTACCCGCTTCGTACATGATATACCATAAGTAACATTCGATTTTGCCCGCAACTAATTTGTCTTGAGGTGGAGTCAAGGATGGAACAACAATAAGAAATACCTGAATATCACAGCACTTAGTATTTTGAAATAGTAGATTGGTGGGGTAGTAAACAGGTTCATAAGCATGTGCACGATGGCTGGATTCGGGTCGAATCCCTCTTTCGTCAGTTATGTCTTGTTTTTTAACGTTAATTTGTTTAGCTAGTAGAAAACACGAAACCAAGAGAACAACAGCTCACAATTCTTAATAAGATTTTCTTCGGCCCTTGAAAGGATACATTTTCCATTTAGGAACTTGTCAAAGGGAGACGTTCATGAAACCGACCGACAATGTCAATTTTCAGTTTATTTATTTATTTATTAATAGAACTCATGGACGATAAGTTCCCAAAGATTCAATGATGAAATCGCATCCGAAGTGCCTAAAAAGTAATTAAATGTTTGATGCGGCCTACCTGCCACTCCCACCTTTTGAAGAAACACATCAGTATTTGCTCGGTGAACAACGATTCCATAGATTACTTTCAAGTAAACTTGCGCGGAGTACATCTAGAAGGCTGTGAATCCTGAGTTTCTAAAAAAGTGTGCTCATGGCAAATCCTAGAATTAAAATGAGTCTCTAAATTCACTCATATGGAAACCATGCCCTAAAACCACGATTTCAATTGCTACAGTTGTCAGAATTGCAACTTACGATGCAGTTCTTGTATTTAACTATGGGAATGTAGGGAGTATGAAGAGAGAGAATGGGCTTTAGGATTGGAAATTTCATTCAAGATATCTTGGCAAAAGTAGATTTACCGTGCCTATCTGCAGCTGAAAAGTTTGTTGAAGACCTGGAAAAGGAAAAAAGGCAGAAAACAAGAAACCAGAAGAGAAGCCTTGAAGAGAAAGAGGATCTTGAGTACAAATCAGTGGCCTCCTGAACGGTGACATAATAAAAA
Organism: Schistocerca cancellata; assembly: GCF_023864275.1. Taxonomy (NCBI): domain Eukaryota; kingdom Metazoa; phylum Arthropoda; class Insecta; order Orthoptera; family Acrididae; genus Schistocerca; species Schistocerca cancellata. Next base: position 329,859,957 of record NC_064629.1, read on the forward strand.
ATGTTAGGCTGAACTTTAAATTGCATTTCCTGAAAATTATATTTTTTGAAGTTAATTTACTTTTTTATCAGAATCAATGAAGGCTGCAATTACAAAATTTTGTACACTTATTTCTATAAACTCAATACATGCTCTGACGCGATCTGTACATGACAAGATTTTATGCAAGGATGCTGTCCCAAAAAATTCGATCTCATAACAAAAAATCATTTCCTTATAGAAACATCAGGGGGCGTCTACCAGTCATTGGTCATGGTTGTAGCATTATTCCTATTCAGTAAATTCGGAGTTCTGTTAAATAATTGTCGGGGATAAAGTCCCTTGAGAGTACACAAAGAGTTGCGAAACAGTACGATCTTGTATGGTAGATTTTGTAGCGCCCCAAGCCAGTCTGAGTTGCCGAAGCAAGATTCAGCCGAGATATCCGTTTATTTTCAATAAACTCATCGTGATGGCATCCCTACTTTTCATTTATTAGTGATATTTGCCCACATTCCTGTCAGAACCCACCCTTGAGCAGATTACAACACAATAGTGCTGTCTATTGCGAAGGACACCATCAGAAGAACTGCACCACAGGGGTCATAGTAGAAGTTCTAAGTGCTTATTCAACGATGGCCTAGCCCCACCTTGACTCCCTCAGTAACATGGTTTTGCCTGGTGTATTCCTACGGCAGCGAGGCCACTACTCACAGCCGAAACATCTGACTAATTAACAATATTGGGAGCAAACCTAGAGATAGATGTTGCACGACCATCATTATTTCCACACTCAGGTTCTCCTGGAATGATTCCATTGACAAAGGTTCGGCAGTTTCCACTCTAGTTTGTTATTCGCCAGTTTGCACTCCGTTCCTACTGACCTTGTCTTCTTACTTCGTTAAACTTGTTACGATCCAAGTACAACTTTCTGAATTCCTTCGACATCTTCCCCAAGGATGACGTGACAAAGATGCCAGACATCGAAATAATACTCTAGATCACTTCATACAGTGTATTGTAACATCTTTTATTAACAGACGCAGTACACGTTTCAAGCATTGTCTTTTCTGTATGTCATCACTACTGCTAATCTCACTTGTTCGTTCCATTTCACATTGTTTCGTAGTGCTGCAAGTATTTAAACGATGCGACAGGTTGCAGAAGTTTTATACTACTTCGGTAATCAGGCACTATCTTCTTCGTTATCTTACTTATGAGCACTGGCTTTTATTTTAGGAACGCTTCGGTTCAGCTCTCAAGTGAGAATACCGTCTGTCACGTTTTTACCACTGTATAGCAATGTACTACTAAAATCATCTATCGATCTGTATTTCCGGTAGACATCAGCATACTTAGAAGACTACCTGAAAATGCTGCTTTACCATTAACGATACTGTCAAGTTTACTGTGTTACTACTTTTGTTGCTGTTGAACTTTGGACTTGTAGTACAGTGCAATGGGTTTTACGAGTCGAAAATTACATTAAAAGAGCTCATATCTGAACATTTTTGAATGATATTCGTCAACTGAATCACATCGTACTAGAGCGGGATGAGTTTCCTCGAATTGTGTTCCCTGAACCATTGTTGATTTGTTGAGAAAATCCACTTTTCTTCGAGGAATATAATTATTTTCGAAACTATAAATGGGCTTTAGGACAATGCAAGAGACAGATGTTACTGCTGACAATCTATAACAACGCACAGCCATTCTTTTAGAGTTCTGATAAATATGAATTATCTGCACCCCTTTTTGATGATAAATGGAAATTTTGGGGCCTCTGAAAACTTCTCAACAAATGTGAATTAGGAAAATGGCAAGCATCCCAGCGTATTTAGTGTAAAATGTAATAGGAAGTCAGTCAGCGCAAGGCGCCTGATTCACTTTGAATAGCTCAGATGTTTTTCGATATCTTAGTTATAATTGTATTGTTATGATACATCATGAGAGAAATTTGTTTTGTAAGTTAGAGAGGAAAGGGCGGAGCCGTATTACATAACTTTTAAGCTCGGGAGTCTTGGAAAGCCTCGGTTTCCAAGGAACTGCGGTTGGTTTAGAAAGCCTCGTTTCTGTGTAAACGTGGCTAGATGCCAGATACATTAAGCCCCTGGATCTGCTTATCGACACAGAGACTAGCTACACTAACGAAACGCGAAAAATATTTCCACCAGTATGTAGCGAATTTACTTCATCGTTTGCTTAGAATATAAAAACGACGAAGATATTAAACTTTGCCATTTATATAAACTGTTTTCTTCGCTCAAGTTAAGAAATATCGTGGAAAATATTCTTCTGCATCGAGACGGCCCAGTCACTAGTACGTGCTAGATGGCCCAGTGGACTCATATCTTTGAGTTGCTGGGTTCAAATTCTGGTGCCACCATGCACAATAAGATTTTCGATGCTTTCAATATACCACGTAAGGCGCATGATCTTTTTAGAGTAGATGCACCAAATAGCTGCTTGTAATAAGTAATCATTATTTACGACAAACTGTTTCGGCCTTATCGCCATTTTCAAGTACGTCTAGATTGATGTGACGTCCATATTACGTCGTTAGTGGTCTGTCTTATAACTGTCACTGCTTTAATGAGATTGTACATGACGTATATACGTCAAAAATAAAATGTTAATTACAATGTGGCAGTAGTTTAACAGTATAGCGTCGTAAGAGTGGAACTGTTGAACTACTGTCACACCGAAATTAACATTTTATTTTCAACATATTGACATCATTTACTATCTTATTAAAACAGCGACAGTTATAAGACAGTATACTAACGACGTAGTATGGACATCATATTCGAGCTTGTGCTCCTTCTCATTTCTCCTTCAGCCTCTAGTGTGTCTGTTTTCAGGACAGATCACCAGCAGCCTGGTGACACTTTTTTTTGCAGCAATGTTACAGATTGCAGCAACAGCCCTGACTATCATATGACTGGAGTTTCGTCACTGCACCATTGAGTTTCCCAGGGCTTTAATAATAACAATAAGTTTATGAAATATTTAATAGTAATAATAATAACAATAATAATTTGTTTGTTTTAGTTCCTGGTACATCACTCTAGGTTAATTTGTAAGAAACAGCAGTTTCAAAAAATACATCATTTGAAAAGCATTTGTCGGAAACTGTCAAAGATTTCCATTACTTCTCCTCTTTTGATATTTACTTTCGGTACTGATGCTACCTATTGTTTTATTACAGACTGATACTGAAAATGGATTTCTTGAAATAATGGTCCAACTTTTTGCTGTATACCACAGATCTGATGAAGCCGTTTTTCTTCGTATCTTGTGCAGGCAATACCTCTCTCTCCGTTTGTAAGTTCCACTGAGTGCAATGTCATCTGCAGTCATTAAGAGACTTTAAATAAATTTAGCAGTTCATTGACCTATAATGTGCGTGAAATCTAACTATAGCGACTTCAGACCGACTGATCAAGGAATGACTTACGTTACTTATTTAAAAATAAACACTTCTCAAGCAGGACAGTCTATAAGCACAGGAGCTGAAGAGGGAAGGCGTAAGGCACGTGGGGGAAAAGACGAACGAACTATTCTCCATGAAAAATGACATTTATTAAAATCGGGGTAACCTGTCCACAAGTTTTGGTGCTCATTTAACAACTCAAAATCATCCTTACATTATGGTTTCTTACTGTGGCTGATTTCTTAACAAACTTTCTAGGCTTCATTGGAAGGGTTGAACACGGGTGCTCTGTTAAACACATTAGAACTCAGACCGTGTCCCCTGCTTGGAAGTGACTAAAAATAAGTTCACCAATCAAATCAAAACACAATAACTCCCGTGAATTGACATAAGTCCGTTGTAGAATTGTGGAACATGATTTATGCTCATGTATTATGGTGTTTTTGGAGAACGAAAATCTCTATAAAAATCAACTTGGATTCCGCAAGCAGATATCTTGCGAGACTCAGTTCGCTATGTTCCTTCATGAATAGCTAAACGAGATTGGAATAATAGAGAATTGTGAAGGTGGTTCGATGAACCCTCTGACAGGCATTTAAATGTGATTTGCAGAGAATCCTTGTAGATATAGATGTAGATGAGATCCAGAGCGTTGTAGACATTTGCACTCAGGTTGATGAAGTGTTCCTCGACTTCAGGAAGGCTTATACTCTTTAAATTTTGAATTGCAAAAGCAAGAAGCAAAAGCAATAAGAAAATGGGTTACACGTGAAGTTTTACCAGCAATTTGCTAACATGGAGTATGTAAGATAAGGAAAGAGATGATAGATTCCTAGAAAACCAAATAGAACACAAAAATTATTGTATAAAATGACTAGAGAATATAAATAAATTGGTTGAAAAATGAATGGAAAATATGAGAGAAACTGTTGATATTGCTTTTCATGCAATAAACAGAAGAAACAGAGAAACAGAATAACTGTTACTTAATGTTGTTTCTAAAACAGTCGATCAGGAATTAAGACCAACTTTTGTTCTTTTAAGATTACTCAATGATGAATGTGATTATACTTACTATGTCGTTAGAACACAAAGGAAAAATTTACAAGGAAAGTCGCACATTATTCAAGATAGGCATCCGAATTGTGAAGAAATGTTAAGACTTAATTATGTTCATAATTCAGTAAATTTATACCAAAGAATGAAAGAAGTTTTAAGAACTGTTTGTAAACAAAATTATTTTAATATTAGAGATGACTATACACAAGAACAATTGATTATTGGTATTAACAAATCTCTATTAGATTGAATAAATGTAAGTCTTTTTTATAGTATTCATAAAAGCATACAGATTTCGTTTTCTTTGAAATTGAACAAGTACTTCACACTTTCATCAGTTTATTGGTTTATGAATTTAGATATATCATCATCTAGATAACATATGGCTAGAAACAATGAAAGTGCAAATTTTTCCATTCTTAGTGTGGCCATTTATATAGAAAAAATTTTATTAATGGAAATATTTTTTGCTGCTAAGCCCTGGCGAATTATCAGGTCTAAAAATTATATAGAATTAAAGTGTACCCATCAGTTACACTTACATACAGACAAAAATTGGTCTAAATTTTATAAAATAACATTACAATTCTTTACCCAACTATTATGTGGATTATCATATCCTAACCATTTAACATAAACTTTATCTCCTTTTGTTCTCAAAACTTTTTCAACAAGATATAGATCGGAATATTTTGTTTCATATAATTCTTGTTTATAAAAATGTCCTTCGATATGTTTCAATTTGAATTTGATCGGATTAGAAAGAATAACATCTTCAATTTCAAAACTTTCTGTTGACCAATTTTCTGTTTATCCTTTTTCAAAAAGTCCTTTAGGTTTACTGTTTCTGACTTTATGTTCTTTTTTAAATTTCACTTATTCTTTAGATACAATAGTAGTGGCTTTATAATTATTTATTAATTTGTATTGGTTACATTTTTGTTGTTGAATATTTTGTGTTGTTGTATTCATCAACTAATTTCGAAACTATGTCAACCCGTTTATAACTTCCTTGAAGACTAAATCTCTTCCACATCGTTTCTTTCAGTGCTCTATTAAATTGTCCAACAATTGCTTTTAATTCACTAGAAGTCGACTAATGATTGATGTTAAATATTTTCATCAATTCTTTAAAATCTTTATTTTAAATTTCTTTTCCATTATCTGTTTGTAAATTTTTTGGTGACCTAGTTTTAAATATTTTTTCGAATGAATCAACGACATTCTTACCTGTTTTATCTTTAAAAGGAATAGTACAAGCAAAATTTTGAAAAAAAATTTATACCAGTTAATAAATACTGAAATCCTTTATTTATTTTTGAAATTCCTTTTAATTTTCCAGAGTCCATTTCAACTAAATCAGCTTGCCATAAATCTCCTATACCAAGTGAAACAACATTGCTTCTTTTAAAATTTTTTCTTGTTTGTATTATATAATACATTAATTATTGCTTCACGAATATTTATCTCTTCGCCTACAAAACGAATTTTCTCTTTTTTGTTTTACCTACTGCATGAAGACCTTCAATCCCCTGTCTTCCATTTTTAGTTATTACTCTATGAGGATTGTGTTTCAGTAAACTTTTTCACTTCAAACAGTAGATGTAATTATGATTATCCATTTCTATAGTATAAAAATTTATTACATTTTTAATTTTATTTTAAAGACTCCAGTACTTCTAGATCTTTACCAACTTTCACATCTAAACTATTAATTTTTGAATCTAATAACGTAAGTTTTCTTGTTGTATCATTAATATTTGTGTTCAAGTAATTTATTTCTTTATTATGATGTTCCATGATGCAATTTCTTTGCTATAAATCTGGAAAAATCATGCTCTTTTCAGGTTCTGTAACGAGATTTGATGACTCATTCAGTAAATATTGTTTATTTACTATGTCTTTTGCATCTATTTGATGATATACATTCACAGTTCTTCGTCTTTTAAAACCAAATTAACCTCTAGCTACTTTAAAAATAACATTTAATTCTTTATGAAATTGTTTAATTACATTAATTATTTTTGAGTCTACTGATTTCAGTTTTGCAATTAATTCGTTATAAATTTTTGGATCCAATGATTGAAAATCTAAATAATTATTGAGCTTATTTACAAAAATATAAATTTATTTAAATCAAAATATCATTGAACTTGTAATTATCTGACAGAAATTCTAACACAGACACAAATGACCACATATTACTTCATTCGAATTTTGCATTTTCTGAGCATTGTAGTGTAGATCATTTTTCCCTAAACAGATAACTAGTTTCATTGATATATTACCACCAAATGAATCAAAACCAAATTTTGTATCATTATTTTTATAATAACAAATCCAGTGAGTACCAACCTGATCAGATGTATCTAAATTAAGTATTCCAGATTTGTATTTCCTAGGATGACTTGGTAATTTATCAATCATAAAAATGCCACAAAAATATTTAATTTTTAATCGTTTATCTAATCTTTCTATATCGAAATTACTTATTGCATTAGGATAGAAATCGATTATTTTCTTGGAATTTGATTTCTAGATCCAGAACCTTTCTTCTCCATTACTTGATTATGTCTTTTCTGTTCTTCCAATTCTGCATCAGCTTTTTTCTTGTTTATTTCTGCATTTGCAACTGCTGCAGAACCACCAGATAGTGGACCAATAGTTTCTAGATATGGTAATGCAGCTAATAGTAACGCAAAAAATCTTCTTTCTTTTTTGTTAGATATTCAATAATCTTTTTTACAATTGGAGTACCTAACGTAATAAGTAAATTTCCGCCAGATGCTTCTCTACCTTTCTGTTTTATGCATCAGTAAAAAATGGTTCAATACTATGTAATTGTTCATTATTCATTTCAATTTTAATTGATTTTGATTTATTGTTGCCACTAGATAATAATGTATAATCAATTGTAAAGTTATCCATTTGTATAGATTAAAACTAATCCCATACCTAATTTTCGTTTACACAACATTATTCCTCTAACTGCACTGACTGCAGTTCTCTCTTTCATACTACCATCTGAACTGTGTGTTTTTTTCTTTTGCAGCTTATTGAAGTTCTTTATCAGCTTAATGTCTAAATTCTAAATATTTATTATCTGTATAGGCAATATCATGTTTTTTTACATTCTTCATCTAATTTATTTGTTCCTTGATCACCATGTGCTAATCTTTCTTCAAGCTTAGTAAATGGCCTGCAGTAATTAAATTCTGTTAGATGCATCTCTGGCGCTGGTAAATTATTTAAAACCCAATTAACTAGATCTTTACAAAAATGTGTGTGGAAAATCATTCAAAATTCTGATGAAATATGTAATTCCTTTTGGATTGTTGATGATGAAGTCATTAGATTTATTTGCCAACATTTGCATTATTCCCACTTTTTCATTGTGACAATTTTTATTACCAGCTAATTCTTCTCCATGGATTACTGCTGATCTATCTACTAACTGACAGACATGATTCATTGAGACATATTCGATTCGTTTTTCTGAATATTTTTTAATTGAGCCTACACTGTGACTGATGACCACGTAGTTTGGTCCCTTTAAGCATCAGAACAACCAACCTAAGCCTACACCAGTTTTCTCACCTATACTTGAGTATCAATCTGTTGCTTATTATGGGAAATAGACTTCAACATGATAGCTATTTCACTTAAAATAAGTCCCAGTATGCCATTAAAATTCATTTATTAGTAAATACCGTAAAACAGTAACAGTTTACTAGTCTGAAACGATTCATCTCAGAAAGTTAATAAATTTCGATGACGAGATTGGCGCTCGTCGGAATCTCATGCTTATACTGTAGCTCTTTGTACATCTTCGGTAATTTAATAATATTCACCGAGCGAGGTGGCGCAGTGGTTAGCACACTGGACTCGCATTCGGGAGGGCGACGGTTCAATCCCGTCTCCAGCCATCTTGATTTAGGTTTTCCGTGATTTCCCTAAATCGCTTCAGACAAATGCCGGGATGGTTCCTTTGAAAGGGCACGGCCGATTTCCTTCCCCATCCTTCCCTAACCCGAGCTTGTGCTCCGCCTCTAATGACCTCGTTGTCGACGGGACGTTAAACAACACTCACCTCACCCCCACCTAATAATATTCATTGGGCCACTGAATTAATTGCTTTGCGGCGTAGCGATAAAGAATTAATGACCCCTAGTTTTTGCTATGTCAAAAGTGGACTGTAAGAACTAATATTTAATAGCGAACATTCTTAGTTTCGTGCCAGATTCCACTAGATATTGATCGCCAAGCAAGATTCGCTCTCAAGACTCTTACTTCTCCCCGCTTGCAAGATTCACTACCGTCCCATATCGCCTATTTGTTACCACTACCTTTGTGCGAAGCAGCTTCTAACTGCCAACGTTTGGCACAGCGTTGCTTAAGGCAGCGAATTACTTCTGCAATCTGCCAAATTTTAGTAAACACAAAATTAAAAAATAAAATACTTTCCAAAACTGGAGGAAGCTCACATAGTGAAAGCAGGGCCCTCTTCCTGGTTGGAACGTTTTCTGTAGTCGTTGAGGTCGCCAGTACAGCCATGTGGGCTAAACTTCAGGCGATCGGGTAGAGAGTATCCCGTGTTAAACGTAGCTCATAATTTTTTTTTAGAAATCCTTGACATTTTCGAGACTCTTCACCCTATTTTATTTTCCGGATGTTAACAGGGAAACTTGGAAATTCATGTATATATATGTAACAATAGAAACCCATTTATTAAAATTTTCTTGGGGAGGGGGCGGGGCAAGGCGTGTCATTAACCCCCCTCCTCCCTTTCGATATGCACCTGGGTGTGGGACAGAGACGTGGAGGTCATGGCTGTCCGAGTCAGTGTCGGCTACTATCGTGAGGGTTAATCCCGGGCAGAAGTGGAGCAGAGACAGAGCCCACGAAAGGGTCCATCGATATTTTGCTAAGAGATGTCATCAAAGAAGTCAGTCACCTTAACAGTCAGAGCTCGGAGGCTGCGCGCTTGAGAGATGGCCTCTAAGGTCACCACAAATGCCGCATCTGGCGGCAGGTACACAGATGACGGCTTCCAAGTGCCTAAAGACGCGTACACGCTAGGCCAGCAAAGGCAACGAACTACAGAGACTGGATTCACCGAACGTTGATCGTCAATACATCGGCGTTCGGCTTCTCATCCACGCCAAACGAAGGGATCTCATGCACGCCAAACGAAGGGCTTGGAGTCAACGGATTCGAGCGTGTGGAATCGCAGTTGGCTTTGATAACTTGCTGACGTTGCACCCGTTTTGTTATTGTTACAAAGCAGCGCATTAATTACAATTTGACCGGCCGATACTATGAGGGAAGAAGATGATTTAGCAGTCATGGTAAATGCAACCTTTATTTTTCTGCAAGAAGCCGATCGTCAGAAAAAAGAAGAAGAAACGACACTGGTGTAACATCTCTCTTTTAAAAAGTAGGGAGCAGGGTTGTGGGACAAAATTACTGTCTACCTTAATGCTGAATTGTAACAGGGGCTATTTCATAATTTTTTCCCTAATGAAAGCTCCAGATTTCGAATAGTTTCTGAATTGTATAGCCCCTAAAATTTCGAAATGTAACACCTGTTTTCATAGAGCTGTACCAGCAGCAGAAAGCTGTCACTGCAATTTGTGTTTGTTTCCCTTTATCGTTCACGGCGAAGAAAGGTCAATAAAAACACCAATTTATTTTTCACATCGTGCATATCACTTTCTAATAGCTGAGTAATTTCCCTCGAAGGGTCTAGTATTTTCATTTTGTTTTTATAATCGCAGTTGGTAGGGCCTCATAAACATTAGCGTTCATGACAAAATTCTATCGGCTTTAATGCTCTCTCCATATTCCACTATACAGGGTGAATCACCTAACATTACCTCTGGTTATATTTCGTAAACCACATCAAATACTGACGAATCGATTCCACAGACAGAACGTGAGGAGAGGGGCTAGTGTAACTGGTTAATACAAACCATAAAAAAATGTACGGAAGTATGTTATGTAACACAAACCTACGTTTTTTTAAATAGAACCCCGTTAGTTTTGTTAGCACATCAGAACATATAAACAAATACGTAATCAGTGCCGATTGTTGCATTGTAAAATGTTAATTACATCCGGAGATATTGTTACCTAAAGTTGACGCTCGAGTACCACTCCTCCGCTGTTCGATCGTGTGTATCGGAGAGCACCGAATTACGTAGGGATCCAAAGGGAGCGGTGATGGACCTTAGGTACAGAAGAGAATGGAACAGCACATTACGTCCACATGCTAACACCTTTTTATTGGTCTTTTTCACTGACGCACATGTACATTACCATGAGGGGTGAGGTACACGTACACACGTGGTTTCCGTTTTCAATTACGGAGTGGAATAGAGTGTGTCCCGACATGTCAGGCCAATAGATGTTCAATGTGGTGGCCATCATTTGCTGCACACAATTGCAATCTCTGGCGTAATGAATGTCGTACACGCCGCAGTACATCTAGTGTAATGTCACCGCAGGCTGCCACAATACGTTGTTTCATATCCTCTGGGGTTGTAGGCACATCACGGTACACATTCTCCTTTAACGTACCCCACAGAAGGAAGTCCAGAGGTGTAAGATCAGGAGAACGGGCTGGCCAATTTATGCGTCCTCCACGTCCTATGAAACGCCCGTCGAATATCCTGTCAAGGCTCAGCCTAGTGTTAATTGCGGAATGTGCAGGTGCACCATCATGCTGGTACCACATACGTCAACGCGTTTCCAGTGGGACATTTTCGAACAACGTTGGCAGATCATTCTGTAGAAACGCGATGTATGTTGCAGCTGTTTGGGCCCCTGCAATGAAGTGAGGACCAGTGAGGTGGTCGCCAATGATTCCGCACCATACGTTTACAGTCCACGGTCGCTGTCGCTCTACCTGTCTGATCCAGCGAGGATTGTCCACGGACCAGTAATGCATGTTCCGTAGATTCACTGCCCCGTGGTTTGTGAAACCCGCTTCATCGGTAAACAGGTAGAACTGCAACGCATTCTCTGTTAATACCCATTGACAGAATTGCACTCGATGATTAAAGTCATCACCATGCAATTGCTGATGTAGCGACACATGAAACGGGTGAAAGCAGTGATGATGCAGTATGCGCATGACACTACTTTGACTCAGTCCACCGGCTCTCGCAATGTCCCGTGTACTCATGTGTGGGTTCATGGCAACAGCAGCTAACACACCAACTGCACCCGCTTCTCCTGTGACGGGCCTGGATGCTCTCTGTCCGGGTACCGTTCTGCATACACCCTGCAGGCTTCAACTGCATTTCGTCGACACTCACCATAGATGAGTATCATCTCCGCCTTTTCAGAGTTCGAACACACCATGGTCACAGTTCATACAACACTACACTATCACAGACGTCTGGTAACACGGTGTACTACAGTTGGTCTGCGTGAGGAGACGAATGCAGAATAACAATAGCAGCAAGCGCTACGTGCGGACACTGCGACAGCTAGACCAAACCACAACAGTGCACTACAGCCACCCTCGTAAACACGGTCGTCATCGTAAACATGTCCCTGCAGATGCTGCTCGCCGACCGTGGCCCGTGTTTGTTACAACACGCAACTGAACGTCGGAGGTTTCAAGCGTCAACTTTAGGCTACAATATTTCCGGATGTAATTAACGTTTTACAATGCAACAAACGACACTGATTACGTATTTGTTTATATGTTCAGATGTGCTAACAAAACTAACGTTGTTCCATTTAAAAAAAACGTAGGTTTGTGTTAAAAAACATACTTCCGTGCATTTTTGTATGGTTTGTATTAAACAATTACACTAGCCCCTCTCCTCACGTTCGGTCTGTGGAATCGGTTCGTCAGTATTTGATGTGGTTTACGAAATATATCCAGCGGTAACGTTAGGTGACTCACCCTGTATACTCCAGTGTTTTTAGACACTATAGACACACACACTTAGCAAGAGCAGCCAGCTACTGTACTTTAAACTGTTAATTCCAGAGCTTCTGATATGCTCATGTTAAATTAAAGAGCGAAACCAGTCAATAAAACATAATAGGTGCGACTTATGTCTGTCCTGAATCATTTAAATACACTCCCATTATAGAGACACAACAAATCGCTACTGAACCAAAGAACATTCGACCTGGTGCCCAAAATAGGAGAGGGGTCCGAACGCCAACCAACCGCCAACGTTCTGATGTTGTCACTAGTAGATCGAACCGCAAACAAGGCCAACCGCTTTGTTGGCTCCGATTTGACGCTCGTACGCGCTAAGAAAACCTCAGCCAACGAAGCAGCTAGCTGTCGTTCGTTGGCTTTCATTGATCTTTTGAGTACGCTGCTTAAGAAGCGCACTAGCAAGGCAGCTTTGCTGAGCCAGGCTCAACCCCTCACAATCTGTAACACATATGTCTCCGTCACTGATGCGCTGCAAGATATCAGAGAGGAGCAGCAAAAGAGACAGAAGACACCCACGCCTCCTCCCATTGTCATACAATGGTCGTGCGACTTCAAAAGCTTTCAAAGGCTTCTGAAGGGTGCGAATAAAACCCACGTGTCGATCAGAGCTGTGGGGAAAGAGACGTACAAAGTGCTGCTTAATCCCAGGAAGACTCCATGACTGTGATAGGAGGTGATAGTAAACGGGGCCTACACTCTTACACTCACTCCTTCTAACCACGAAAATGACTGAAGGTGGTCTTTCGTAAGCTACCATTTCAGATGGATCGAGACTAACTAAAAGAGACGGTAGAAGATATGGGGTCAGGGCAGTCTATCCTATGAAGGAGCCAAATCGTATCGGCAAATGCCGGTATTTACTGTCGTCCTACTAGGTAACACAAAATAGAATAAATTTCACCTAACTAGGGTCACGAACATCACGAACTTAGAGGTCGAGAAATTTAGTGAGAAAGAGCGTAGGGCTCAGTGTTAATCATTTTAAGACCTTAACCATGTGGGAAGGTATTCCACCATGCCGTTCCCATGCGTTAAATGTGCGGTGTTTGATCACAGTAGGGGTGCCCTACACCGTAAACTTATACGCCAAACAGCTGCGATTGTGAGCTTTCTCAAGTAGCGAGCAGCCGCGGATGCGAGCTTTTCAAGAAGGCAGACGCCTAGCAACGCGCCAGGTAACACTCCGGACGGAAGGGCCGAAGCAGGCGTGAGTTTCAGTAGTGTCGCAAAGGGGAAGGCTGTCATGCCCGCCTCTAGGGCAAAACCGGCACAGCCAAGCGAGGAAAAGCGTAATAGCGCTCACGGCTCGCGCGTCGAGGCTAACAACGTCGGCGAGCGGGCTGCTGAAGTGGGTAACGTGGCAGACGCGTGAGCGCGCGAACGGGCTACGGAGCGCCCAAGTGACGTAAACATCTACTCAACCGAGGAGAGTCAGGCTCCTGAATATCTTGCAACAGATCTCGCCCTCTGCTAACATCGGCTCCTAGAGGCTACAGTTAACGACGGCCATTGCAGCCAGCCACCAACAGACACTCACAACAAACCATGATTACAAGTTTAGACCTTCGTTCTGTTTCTGCTCTCTCTCTCTTTTTTTAAAAACTTACTTTGATAAACTATTGCCATATCGTCCGCTTATATAAACTTACGGGACGTTGTACCGGGAACATCCGCAGTGTACAACTTAAACAAGGGGGCCAATACCGATCGCTACGGGAGTCCTTGTTGAGCGCTTTGCATTTGCTGGTCTTGACGTTAAGTGTTACTTTAAGTTTTCTTTCAGGTAAAATGTTCTTCATCAGATGCAAATACGTTGCGAATTCAGCCTTGGCTATGATACTTTGCGTGGTCCAGTATTGTGCACCTGCTTGGGCCAGAAGTGTACACGTCTCAAAAATCGATACTCAGCTAGGAGAAGCAATGAGAATAACATTGTATCTGGAACGCTTACAACTACACCTACTAATTGGCCACCTGTATTAACTTAGCACCACTTGAAATCATAAGAAATCAGTTACTATTTAGGAAATGTAATAAAATACTGCCGAACCCAGATCTTCCTATACACCAGGCCCGACACGAAAAAAACCGCTGAAAATCAAGATCACCCTGTGGCAAACAGTGAAGCCTCGTTGAGGATCTAAAACTACCAATAGAGGGCTGTAGCCTTTCGAGAAGAGTATGGCCTACCCTAAACCGTGAGAGGACAAAAAAAAAAAATGGTTCAAATGGCTCTGAGCACTATGGGACTTAAATTCTGAGGTCATCTGTCCCCTAGAACTTGGAACTACTTAAACCTAACTAACCTAAGGACATCACACACATCCATGCCCGAGGCAGGATTCGAACCTGCGACCGTAGCGGTCGCACGGTTCCAGACTGTAGCGCCTAGAACCGCTCGGCCACTCCGGTCGGCGTGAGAGGACAGGCGTCGGAAGATGTAGGGAGATGATGACAACATGGGGCCTCTCAAACGACCCTCAGTGCGAGTGTGGACTCAACTGATCAATGAACCACCTGATCGAGGGGCATTGGGGAAAGCTTTGGTGGTAAATTTGAGGACATACGTCAACTCACAGACATTGCCACTGACTGGCTTAAAAAAGTCTTATTGCGTAAAATTTTATATTATGTAATGCTGAATGCGTCTTATTTTATGGTGTAATCTTGTTTTCAATATTCTCCTTATCAATGCCGAACGTCTAACAAATAAATAAATAGAAACACAATTTATGGTTTAGCAGTTAGCCCTTGGAACGCGAAAGGAATACGTGCACAGACCAGTGAGTTTTGGCAGTTCCTGTGAGATGAAGCAGATGTCAATCTGCCTAGTCTCAGAAACTCACCAGTCCAGTATATATGTACAAGAAGCAAACTGCACATGCCACCGTACAGACAGGCTAACCGCCGGAGGAGTTTCTGCGGTCTATATCAAAACGTCCATCAAACATCATGTGTCGCACAGGCCACTTTACATTTGTGGCAACATTCTGGCCACCACGAGGTCTCCTAGATCCGATGAACATCGTCCATATAAGTATAACCATCTAAGTATAACCATGTAAGTATATATCAAGGCTATGATGTCCACCCGAAGCAACTCTTTCTCGCAGAGATTTAAATGGCAAGTATTATTAATGGCACTCTTGGGTGGCTATCAATAGTGGACGACGCCTACTACACATCTTTAGACAGAACAGTGGGATCGTCCTGTGACCCCATAACCCCACAATGTACCCAAATATCAGTGGCCGTGTAGATGTGGAAGGCATTGCGCTACTGAGCGTGACTCCAACACGAGTCGCACTCGCTTCCGACCATCTACCAGAGATATTTGAAGTGGAGATAAACGGCGAGCAAACCTCTAGCCGTCCTTGGCCGCTTGGGAAGGTCAGCTGGGAACAGTTTATAGAAAGCCTGCAAGATGTCCTCGACACTGTCCCAGAACCTAAAAATGTCGCGACTGATTCGAGATAATCGACTCAACAGCACAAAATAACAGAGACTTTCAGGAGTGGCAGCTAACTAGATACTCAGCCAGCAAGCGCCACTTAAATCGGGTCATGAGAGAGCTTAAAGTGGCGGTGGGGCAACATCGAAATAAGGACTATTTCAGGTTACCTTCCATTACGAACGTGGGTGCACTCAGCGACCGTGATCTGATTTATAAATGATAGAGCACAGCAATAAGTCGTCCTTTTTTGCAGATTTTATTTAGAAAAATCCAGATTTCGGTTAGTGCCTAGCCATAATCAATGTTAAAAGATAGAAGAAGTTCATGGTCAGGCGATACTATAAGAAGTTAAAACGCGTGGTATAACCTATATGGCTTATACATTAGATTACATACCACTATTTTCTAGTCTCAATGCATGACACTTCCCTGTTGTTCAGGAGACAGTCACAGTTCTTTGAATACTGCTGTATAATGAAGGTAGGCTGTGAGGAGAACCATAGACTGGCTGCATGGCGCCCTCTATATAAACAACGTAATATATAAAACTCAAAGGAACGTAGTTATGGTCTCTAGCAAAAAACTTCAAATTTGCATGGGAATTACATAAAATAAAATATAAGTTAAATTATTTACATTGCTATTCAACTTATTTCCACATTTTCCAGTAAACAGAAAATATAACAAAACATAAAAAAATTCCAAGTTAACTTCTTATGAGTCAATGGTTTAGTAATTCTTTAAAACACATATGTAACGTCGGATGGGTCACATCTCGAATGATGCCCTCTCTCCCTCCATTTATCCCTCCTATCAACTCTGATCTTCAGCTGCCCCTCCTTTCCTCTGTCCTTTTCTCAGGCTCCCTCTCCCCCCACCTTCCATCCTGGTTTTCTCTCCCCATACCCTCTCTCTGCCTCCCCACTGTGCCCCAAGTCCTTTTGCTCTCCCCTCCACTGCCTTTCCCACTCCTCGCGTTCATCCAGCCCCCCCCCCCCCCGATTTTCTTCTATGCCCCTCCCTCCATCGGCTCCCCCCTTTTTTTCCTTTCCTCTCCTCCCTCCATTTTCCCCTTCATCGGTCCACGTCCTCCCGCCCCCCCCCCCCCGCCCCCATCCGCCGCCATGTCGCCTCTACAGTGCTGTTTTAAGTGAGTGTTCACTGTTGTGCATCGCCTGTCAGTGTTGCGAACAGCCACCATGCTGTCGCTAGTTGTGTTTTTATCTTGTGTGAACAGAAGCCAGACTATCGCCATGTTTTTTAATTGTGCATGCCTCCTTCCTGTGTGTCTTCATCCGCATCGTCAACGCCGTGTTTTTGTATTTTAAGTTCTGCAACTTTCCACCATTTTAGTATTATTAACAAAGTCACAGTTTTATCGCCTTTTTATATTGTTTGTTCTCTCACCAATGTTTAACTTTTCTCTCGACTGTAGAGCAGCGTATTAAGCTGCTGTCAGCCTGCCCCTCACCAGGTGGGCGGAATCGAAAATCAATAAAGGAAAAAAAAGGAGCTACTTTGTCCACCTACATCAAACCTTACACTGTTTCCTAGCACCAAGCTCTCAAACAATTCCCAGAACAGTGTACTTTTCATAACAATGTGATGATTAATCAGGTTGTAGTTGGCATTTTTGTGATGACAACAGACATGCTCTTCCCGCATTTATTGAGAACCTGCTCACTAGGTGTATAATGTGACAGTGTCTTTTAGAACCAAAAGTAACTTTAGATGTATTTCACAACACACTGTAGATACAAAGAACCTGTTTCCTACTTTGGGAGTTTATAAAATTGATTGTTTGGTCAGTAGGGCCTGTTACATTGGCCAAACAGGAAGGAGGCTGGAAATTAGGTTTGGGGAACACGTCGATTTGGGCTGAAAATACACCAAGGAGAAATCGACAATGGCTGCTCATTTACTTACAACGTAACATAAGCTACCAACATTGACATCTAATGTGAGGTTGCTGCATAAATGTGAGAAGAGCAAGTTCCTCGATCTCCTAGAAGAGCTGGAGATCTTTTGTCATCACAAAAATGCCACCTGAAATCTGATTAATGATCAGGTCGTTATGAAAAATTCACTGTTCTGGGAATTGTTTGAAAACTTGTTGCCAGGAAACAAGTGTAAGGTTTGAGGCAGGTGGAACGTAGTAGCTACTTTTTTTTCTTTTCCTTATCGTGATTTCATTCCCCTGCCGCATATGGGCAGGGGAGGGTTGGCAGTGGCACAATCCGCTGCTCTTCAGCTGAGTGACTTTACAGCTAAAAGAGAGGAAACTATACATAAAAAGGTGAAACAAAAGGGGGACATGAAAACTTAATAGGTGGAGACAATGGGGTTTAAATATACACTGACACAGAGATGTTCATTATGGGACAGTTAAAAAAGGCGACATAAAGATAAAAACACAATTGGCGATTCTTGGAGCACATAAAATACACTGAAGTCACATGCACAAGTTAAAAGTTGGCTACAGTATAAAAACAATTTAGAACGAAGATACTTAAAAACCGCTGTAAGAGACATAGCACATGCGATGAAGATTAAAAACTGCTGAGAGGGATCTGCCGAGGGAGACGAAGGAGAGGAAGCCTGAGAGGAGGGAAAAAGAGGGGAGAGGAAGGTGCAGTGGGGGAGGGGTGGCTCGAGGGACTAAGATGACAGATAGAGATCAGGGCATAGCTCATCATCTGGGACGGGTAGGTGTCGGAAGTTGCATTGGGGAGGAGGGTGTGGAGATAGAGAGAGGGTGTGATGCAACGGTAAAGGCACGGAAATGGGTTGGGGGTAGAGAGGATAGAAGACACCAGGGTGTGGGGCGATTGAGTCTGCAGACGATGTACAGAGTGCAGATGTGTTTCAGGAAAAGGAGATGTCGAAAGGAGATGAGGTCATAGAGGATTTGTGTGGGTGATGGGAGGTGGATATGGAAGACAAGGCAGAGTGCAAGGCGTTCAAGGATTTGTAGGGACTTATAGAATCTATGAGGGGCAGAAATTCAGGTGATGCTGGTATAACAGAAGATGGGGCGGATCAAGGATTTGTAGCTTTGAAGGATGGTGGAAAAATGGAGTCCCTATGTCTGGCCAGACAGGTGTTTCCGGAGGCAGTGTCTGTTATGGGGTTTGTGTTAGATTGTAAGGAGATGGGGAGTCTAGGTGAGATGACAGTCGAGAGTGTGGCCAAGATAGTTCCAGGTAGGAGTGAGGTGGATAGGATAACCATAAATGGTAATGTAAAAATCGTGAAGCCAGAACGAGGGGGTGGTACGACCTATGATGATTGCGTGGGTTGTGGAAGGGTTGATGTAAAGGAGACAAAATAGTTCCTTTTTTTCCTTTATTGTATTTCAGTGCCCCACCTGGGGTGGGTTGGCAGCAGTATATGCGCTGCTCTTCAGCCAAAAGACATGAATTATACAATAGAAGACATTTAAAATAAAAAAGGAGAAAATATGACGTACATCGATATAAAAAGGGGGACAACGTGGAAGAGAATAGATAAAGAGGGGTGCGACTGTAAAGTGGAGATAAAAACCGTAAAAAATTAGCGCACACAAAACAAAACCACACACTGGATCATAAACGTATCGACGGATGTCATGGCACATAACAATCACTGACAATAACACTATGTACAAGTCCAGCACACAATTAAAATCACAGCTCTGGATGCACAGGAAAACAGCACGAGACACAACACTGACATAGTAGACTGATGACGATGAGCAAACAGGGAGGATCTGCAAGGGACATACAGATGAGGGAGGAGGTTAGAAGGGAGGGAGGGCAGGAGAGGGGGGTAGAAGAAGGATGGGAGGGGAGGAGAGGGGGGAGAAGGGAAGAAGGGAGGGAGGGGAGGAGAGGAAGGGGGAGAAGGGTAGAAGGGAGGAGAACGGGGGAGATAGGTGGGAGGTGGACCAAAGAGGGCCGGGGAGGGAATGACATGGGAGGGAAGCAGTCGAGGAGGGGGTGCAGGGACTCAGGGAGGGAAGGAGAAAAATCCACTCTGGGAGAAGGAGGAGAAAGGAAAAAAGGAGGCCCTGGGGAGGGGGGGGGAAACAAGGCCATCTTACAGTTGGAAGGAAGGGTAGATGTCATGGCAAAGTTCAACATCCAGGAGGGGGAGGTGCTGGAAATTGTCCTGATGAAGGAGATGGAGGTTGCGTAGGTGGAGAGAGGGAGGGATAGAGCGATAGATGCACGGCAATGGGTGGGGGGTGGAGAGGGAGGAGGAAACCAGGGGGTGAAGGGTGGGGGATCAAGCCTGCACGCAGTGTAAAGGACGCGGAGATGTTGGAGGAAAAGGAGGAGGTGGGGGAAGGGGATGAGGTCATACAGGTGCTGTGTGCGGCAAGGAAGGCGGATATGGAAGCCAAGGTGGAGCGCATGGCTTTCGAGGCTTTGGAGGGCCTTGTAAAAGCAGGTGGTGGGTGCGGAGATCTAGGCAATGCTGGCATAACAGAGGAACAAAATAGTTCCTTCCATCTTGCCAATGTGTAGCAGCCATTAACATAATACTGTATGAGTACGATGGTTATAACATGAACTATTCAGTAAATAAGAGGAACAACATACCCATCATGATGTTTAAATAAAGAAAAAAATGGTACAAAAGATATAAACATTTAAATCCAATCAATTCTACTAGTTGCAGCTTATAGCATATGCCACCTTCTCTCTTGTACAGATGTTTTTTAAAAAAAAGGTTTTACCCATCTGACGTTTTATATGTGTTTTAAAGAATAACAAAACCATTGACTCACAAGGAGTTAACCTGGAATTCTTTTTATATTTTGTTATATTTTCGATGTTTACTGGCAAATGTGGAAATACGTCGGACAGCCATGTAAATAATTTAACTTATATTTTACTTTATGTAATTCCTATGCAGATTTGAACTTTTTTACTAGAGATCATAACTACTTTCCTTTGAGTGTTATATACTACATAGTTCATATAGAGTGCGCCATGCAGCCAATCGATGTATTCTCCATACAGATTACCTTCATTATACAGAAGTATTCAAAGATGTGTGACTGACGCCCGAACAACAGGAAACTGACATGCATTGAGACTAGAAAATAGTGGTATGTAATGTAATGTATAAGCCATATAGGTTATGCCACGAGTTGTACCTTTTTATAGTATCGCCCGACCATTTACTTTTCGTATTTTTTAGCACTGATAATGGCTAGGCACTAGCTGAAATCTGGATTTTCCAAATAAAACCGGCAAAAAAGGACGAACGATTGCTGTGCACTATCATTTATAAATAAGGACTGTGCAGGAAAGATAGGTGTCTCTCGCATAGATGACGGTGCTGCGTGTGTAATTAACCAAGTCCTTCCTGAGAAAGTTGCAGCGCATCCCTCCGTTACAAATGCACAGGAAACTGACGGTGAACCTGACGCCGAGGCCAGTGCCTTGGCCGACGCCTTCTTAGGCAACTTTACGCCAGTGGACGACTGCATCGATGAAAACCACGTGCGCCTAGTGCAGGAACGGCTGACGGTCTTTTTTGCTGGGAAGAACTGGTAAGAAATCGAGACCATCGCTGAGGAGGAGGTAAAAGCACAAATGAGACACGTAAACACAATGAAGGCCGGTGGATGCGACCAGGTAGAGAATGCTGTGTTAAAACTGCTTCCTCCTAACGCTCCCTCCCGCCATCTCACCACAAACTTCAACCCGATTTTGAGGACTGGCAACTTTCCTGCTGCGTAGAAACATGCAGAGGTTGTTGCCATTCCCAATCATGGGGAAAACGGCAGACTGACATAAAATTACAGGCCAATTAGTCTGCTCCCAGCCATCACAAAGGTCTTGAGAGACTGTATGTAAAGAGATTACTGCAATATGTAGATGCCGAGGAATTGATCCCACCTGAACAGTTTGGGTTCCGGCACGTACACACTACGCAGCAGCATTTACTGCGTCTTGTGGAGGACGCGATGGATTCCTTGGAGCGTCTGAAGTACTCAGGAATGGTGCTTCTTAACGTCTCCAAGGCCCTCGGCTGCGTATAGTTCTAGGGTCTCTTCTATATAGTTTTCGTGTACAGGATACGCACGCCGCACCTCGGTCTTACCAAGTGCTACGTCAGGGATAGAACTTTCAACGAGAATGTATATCCACAGCTAGGCCAATACCAGCGGTAATACCGCAGGGGTCCGTTCTCAACCAGACACACCAAAAATCGACAGAGTAGTGTTAGCGCTGTTCGCATACGATACAGCTCTCTATACGAGATGCTTCAGTGCTAATGTCACTGGCTGCCATCTCCAGATGGCATGTGGTCTGTTGGGAGCCTGGGTCACAAAGTGGGTCCCTAATTACAACGCCGCAAAAAGCCAAGCCGTGATATTCACGAGAAAGAGAGTGCCTGGCTCAAATGGCTCTGAGCACTATGGGACTCAACTTCTGTGGTCATAAGTCCCCTAGAACTTAGAACTACTTAAACCTAACTAACCTAAGGACATCACACACAGCCATGCCCGAGGCAGGATTCGAACCTGCGACCGTAGCGGTCGTGCGGTTCCAGACTGTAGCGCCTTTAACCGCTCGGCCACTCCGGCCGGCTAAAGAGAGTGCCTGTCGATATTCAGCTAGTGCGGATCATGGGAGGCCCCATCACATAGTCTTGCATTGCAAAATACCTTGGTGTATCTCTGGATAGGCAGCTCACCTGGGTACCACACGTAAAAGAAATCAGAGGCAAGGCGCTTGGCGGACTGCAGGCGTTTTATCTCATACTGAACCCTGAGTCTACCCTGCTCTCGCACTGCGTTATCATGATCGATCTAGCACTAATCCGACCAGTACTAGAATACGAGGATATAGTGGGAAGGCATGCAAATGACCGCCACATCCATCGGCTCTAAGACCTGTAACGCAGAATACTAATACTATCCATGCATCTTCCGCGTGATTCCCCGACACTGGAATCACACAAAATCACAGGAATGCCAGTGCTAAGAGACTGGTTTAAACTGAATGCTCGACAGTTCTACGTTAAGTCGCAGCAGTCAGGAAATAGGGTCCTTTGAAATATGAGTAGCTATGACGAGGCAACACCCGGCGGCCCGATCTGCTTCGATAGTACTGCCACAACTAAATAGGCAGAAATTTTTCCACGGAAAATACTCAAAAACAGATAGGACAAAGACAAACGTTACGACGATGAGGAAAACACACATAGTTAGGTAACGCAGGAACAATGCAAAGGATTCAGCGTGCACAGACAAGAGGCAGTAAGGTGTTGCCCCCTAATGTCAGAGCGAGCCTTCGACTCTAGTAACTGCAATCTGATTTCTGTACAAGTTATATACAACTTTTTTCTCCTGTAATTTACTCACGATACCTACGGAATTTCGCCGGCCGCAGTGGCTGAGAGGTTCTAGGCGCTTCATTCTGGAGCCGCGCGACCGCTACGGTCGCAGGTTCGAATCCTGCCTCGGGCATGGATGTGTGTGATGTCCTTAGGTTAGTTAGGTTTAAGTAGTTCTAAGTTCTAGGGGACTGATGACCTCAGATGTTAAGTCCCATAGTGCTCGGAGCCATTTTTGAACCTACGGAATTTCGAGGATTGCAGTTCAGTCAACATCGTGAAAAGTTTTCTCTAAATACTAATACTAAGGTTGGCCTTGCTTTAACCAATTATGTAAGATAAGTCATATGGTCAGTATGGCCTTGCGTGTACCTATATTTTTCCAGAACCCAAAGTGGTCTCCAAGATTGGCCTCTACCAGTCGTACATTGTTCTACAAATAATTAGCGTCATATGTTTGTGATATTTCGTGTATTTCGTCCCGTGTAACTGCAGTCTTGTTTCTGTATAGCTAACCTTCCACTCCATGTATTTTATTATTAACAGCTTCATACATGACCAAATTGTATAACTGCTAATCGTGAAATGCTAAACGTTCTGTCGCGTCAAACATGCCAGTATTCTTAGAGCTTTGTCAATGTATTTCCTTGGTGCAAGACTGCATACGCTATTTACATGCGGGACGGAATTACCCACAAAAAATAAAGTTAACAATAATGTAGCAAGCCTGTCATAGCACAAATGACAATTCTGCAAATGAAAAAAGCCAAGTTCGTAGACGTAGCTTGCCTGTCACAGCACAGTTCCTCGGAAGAAGGAAGGTTAACTTGTATTTGTAGCCAGATCGATGTGAGCAGTATAATAATCTAAGGCAAAAGTAGCAATAGTAGTGGCAGTAATGACTGAATCAGATCATGTTTGCTGGTGGGCGTAGTAAAGGGTCTGCTGCTGAGATCCATATCATCAGAGAGGAGAAATGTAACTCAGTAACGTGAATGAACACTAGAACATACGTCACCACTCGAAATAAGAGCATGCGAATCTGAAATTGAAATTTATTCTACATTTTACTTAGACGACTTGCATTTGAAACGCAAAACTGCCATGAATAGAAGTATTATACTCTGCCACATAAAATATTACTTAAACTATGAGTTACTCTATACAGCGCCCTAAGATTCAAATGTTGCTGATGACAACTCATTGTTCAGGAAATATTAATAACAGAATACTAGCAAGTGTACAACCAAACCATCGCATTCTAAGACTGCATCAATAACAGATATTTACCCTCTAGAGCCCGTCGAACAAGTGCCAAACTTGCGAGTCCCAAAGTCTTTCTCCTCGGATCGCTAAAATGGACTTGAAACTGGCTAGTAAGTGGGTGCTGTTCACTCACCTTGACTTACCTTACATTCCTTCCATAACAAGCTATAACTTAATGAAACTGAGGTGATCGACACATGCGATCTAATTTCATATTCAGTAAACTCCCGGTTACGCTGCTTAATGCAGACTCGAGGCTGCACGTGTAACCGAAAAACGTGATAATCAAAAATTAGCATGCGCTTCAGTCCGAGCGGCTAAAGTTCGTTGTTTATCTGTTCCTGAAGAAAACTATTCAGTCCGATAAATGAAGAATTCATCACAAAAACGTCTCTCGCCCTGAACTGCAATTTCTCGAATCCCGTTCCGATGTTTAATCGACTCAGCCATCCTAACGATGCGTTCCATTTTCTTCCGATCTTCAGAGTTTCATGGAACTCTGCTGCTTTCCCTATTAACAACAGACCTGATGCGGGAACTATTCCAACTCTCTTCTGCTGGAACAACAAGGTCAGAGATTCGTCTACTTTCGCCTAAGCTGAAGTTATCGGGCACCTATGCTGTGACTGTCTGGCCAAGCTATCAGGTTCTTTTGCAAAACTTTATCAGCTTTTGTTTATTTTTCTTTAAGTCTCTCACTGTTTGCGCTAATATTTAATAATCCTGAGAATGTTTTAGTGCAGATTCTCCGTTTTCCAACTCACCTGCAAGTTTTAATTTCTTTTCGATCGTCAGGACAGCATGTGTGCGTTTACCTGTCTTTTATGTAGCACGTGTAAGACGTCCGTTACTTCAACAACAAGAAGAAATGAGATATATGTTGCCAGTGAGCCTCATTTGCAACCTTGGTATTACTGTTGTCTTTCGCCTACTAAAGAAGTACGATAAAAAATTCGCGTTCCCCCTGGAAATTTTTAATAGTATGCTTTCATTTCACATCAACATACAGAAAAAAATATAGAGGGAGTCGTCACAGAAGAGAACCTGAATCATTTACTTTTATTATCTGTTTGAAGTGAGATGGAAATTACCGAAGTCGCAGGTTCGAATCCTGCCTCGGGCATGGATGTGTGTGATGTCCTTAAGTTAGTTAGGTTTAAGTAGTTCTAAGTTCTAGGGGACTGATGACCACAGCAGTTAAGTCCCATAGTGCTCAGAGCCATTTAAAATTACCGACTATTTGCTCCTAAGGAAAGCGGTAGATAAACAGATAAACATGTAGACAGAAAATCTGCTACGGACACATTAAACAGTAAAATCCCCGCATTTAACTGAAGATGAGATGAGAAACAAAAGAAAGATATGTCAGGGATATCCGATGGTCGGTTTGTGCCACACATTGTCTCCCGCGGTAAAAATGAGTCATATTACTTATAGTCTTTTCTAAACGAAAGTGTTCTTTCCAATTATAAATGAATATTTCGCCCTTTTTTATTTTAAAAAAATCGCTGAACTAGCACAGATAACACGCTACCGGATAATCAAGAGCCTGCTGTACATGTTACTAATGGTGTTCCAAAGGTACTTGTGCTCATTTGCTCACTGAGTGCAAATGCCTGACATCTAGCAAAGCCAAATTTGAAGTAATCTACAAAGGTTCTCACTGGGCAACCTGTTCTGTTCGATAGAAGAACTTTTAATCGGAAATTTTTAGTTTATTTAATGCAAAAGAAGTGCGTAGCTACTTACTTCTGTCATTGAGCTGAATATTCTTCCCTGTTATGTGAACTACAAGTAAACCGTCAGCATGCAGATAAGTTTAAATACAATTTCATTTAATAAACTTTAAATTGACTCGTTTCACTTCATTACGATGTATGGTGCGAGTGTTCAATGGAACACGTTATTAACGAAAATGGCACCATTAGCCATTTGAAAAGTTCCCGTTATTGTGTGTCATTTTATCCCTTAGTTCGAGGCGATTGTGTTTCCTTTTATTGGCACTATTTTGGGAGAGAGTGTGGTGGTGGCGCTTCCGTTCCGGCGTGGCTGGGAATGACACATGTGTACAGCAGGTTATTCCTGGCCAGCGCTCAGGCAGTGAGCCGCACTATGTAGGGTACGCGCCGACGATAAGACACAGAGGCGCCTCCGCCCGTCACAGGAATGTACGCCCGCCGTCGCTTCCTACGGCCGAATCTAGCCTACTCCAGGATAAATAACTTTTTTCACCTCAAGTAACTTTTGATTCGTTAATGATATTCATAAGTTCTTTTCACCTATACGGATTGTGACAAGACGCTCATGAAATAAAGACCAACAAGCGTTCGTAACATTACTCACTGAGATTCAGGCATCTACATTTTTAAACGCGAACTTTTTTCTAGCCAGAATAGCAGTCTGCATGAGATATCTCTTTTGTACGTCTGATAAGAAGCTATGGAGTGAAGATAGATTAAATATGGGGATTTTTGTGCTGTTCTTGTGTTAGTTTGAATGGTGGGCTGCAAGAAACCTTTCGTCACTCTCCACGGAGACTTCTGTATCCCAATAAATGCAACACGCTTCACTACAAAAAAGTGTATTTCAGGTTCAACGTCTCCAAGATGTAAAAACTGCAAAAGCCAGTTACAGTACTGACGTCAAGTGACAGTGCCTGAATAGGTCAGTCGCTGACTAGAGTTAGATTGTAAAATTTCAGTGCACTTGTGTGAACAGTGCACACCTCTGTCACCACATGCTACCGACACACAAGTCTCAAATGATAATTGCCAGCCGGCCGTGGTGGTCTTGCGGTTCTAGGCGCTGCAGTCCGGAACCGCGGGACTGCTCCGGTTGCAGGTTCGAATCCTGCCTCGGGCATGGATGTGTGTGATGTCCTTAGGTTAGTTAGGTTTAAGTAGTTCTAAGTTCTAGGGGACTGATGACTTAAGATGTTCAGTCCCATAGTGCTCAGAGCCATTTGAACCATTTGATAATTGGCGCAAAGATGTTCTCAGACTTGTTTCGAAAGACATTCCTACTCGTGGTCGGCTGAAACCGATACACTACCTGCTATAAAATGCGAGGAACGAGCTGGAGAATATGCAGCGATAGGAGCCTGCCTCCGCGGTATTTTTACCCACGTAGCATTTCTGCCGTACGTCAAACATTCTGTACATGTCAATTCACGTTCTGCCATTGTACAGGCTATTAATGTTAAACCTTTCGGGGTGTGAGGTCTTGGTCCAAGAAACTCTTCTGTTCCTGACTGCGCTGGACATCCTCAGAGGCGCTTCTCCTCTGAGTCTTGCCGACTGACCGGTCAGAAGTCCGAGAGCGACATAAATACTGTAGGAAAGGGGGCGTGATCAAAGTAACACGTGATGAGCAGAGATAATCATTGTCAGAGATAAAACTTAACTATCGATTGTCGTCTTGTCAAAGATAAAACTGTCTAGCGATTCTGCAGAGCAATTGTCCATATGTCGCCAAGTTTCATTGCCTCCTCTTTCCTATTGAAATTATCCTGATGCTTATAAATTTCTATGGTTTCTCTACATAGTCGTGGGTAATAATTTAACATTGAAGGTAAATATCTGTCTCAGAAAACTTCACTTCGTGGTTCCCTGACTGAAGAACATGCTCTGCTACAGCTCATTTATCTATTTTTCCTAGTCGGCAAAGGCTTTTGTACTCTTTTAGCCGTGCATTTACTCTCCTCTTGGTAGTTCCAATATAAACTTTACCACAGGTACATGGAATTTTGTATACAGCACATGTCGACAGAGAAGGGCGTTTATCCTTCACAGATCGGAGAACTTGACTTATTTTCTTTGGTAGTCTAAAGACCGGTCTGATGTCGTGTTTCTGTAAAATCTTACCGATCTGATCCGTTACATTTTTAATAAAAGGGAGAGAAACTTTATTTTTCTGTAGCTGCGGTTCATCCTTGTCCTTCGGTCTTTTTTTCCTTGGTCGCCAAATTCTGTTTACCTCTTTTCCTGAGTAGCCATTTTTATCGAAAGCTGCTACAGATGTTTTATTTCAGCGTCCATGTGTTCCGATGTGCATATCCGTTCGACTCAATCGACAAGACTTTTAATGACACCTCTCATTTGTTGTGGATGGTGACTGAAGCTATGCAAATATCTGCCCGCATGTGTTGCTTTCCGAAAAACGCTGTGTTCCAAACTTCCATCGGACTATCTCATAACTCAAACATCCAAGAAAAATATTCTATTACCATTTTCCATTTCCATGGCGAACTGGATTTTTTTGATTATTTTACTTAGATGATCAAAGAATTCGTCCAAAGCCTTTCTACCATAGGACCAAACCACAGCATGTCATCTACAAACCGTTACCAGCGAGATGGTTTCTTATTTTCTCTGTCCAGAGCCGATTGTTCGAATTTCTCCATATAGAAATTAGCGATCGCAGGACCAAATGGGTTACCCATTGCTACACCATCAAGCTGCTCACTGGAACTGACTCGAAGTAAGGCAATGTCTAAAAAGAACAATCAAATCTCCTGGAAAAATATCCGTCATAAAAATCACAACCTCGTTAACTGGAATCATACTGAATAAGAACACCAAGTCAAAACTTACAAGAATATCTTCAGTAGCCAGAATTATCGTTTCAAGTTTCTTAACAAAATGATTCGAGTCTTTTATATATGAGTCACTTTTCCCAATGTGTGGTTATAAACGAGTTGCCAGACGTCTTGCTATTTCATAAGTGGGAGATTTGATGGCACTAACTATGGGTCTCAAAAGAAATTCTGTTTTATGAATTTAGACAAAAATGGCTACTTAGGGAAAGAGGTATAGAGAATTTTGCGGCCAAGGAACAGAAGACCAAAGGACAAGGATGAACCACAACGAGGGAAAAATACAGTATCTCTACTTTTTATTAAAAAGTGACGTATCAGATCGGTAAGATTTTACAGAAACATGACATCAGACCAGTCTTTAGACTAACAAAGAAAATAAGTCAAGTACTCCGATCTGTGAAGGATAAACGCCCTGCTCTGTCGACATGTGCTGTATACAAAATTCCATGTACGTGTGGTAAAGTTTATATTGGAACTACAAAGGGAAGAGTAAATACAAGGCTAAAAGAGCACAAAAAGTCTTTGCCGACTAGGAAAAATAGAGAAATCAGCTGTAGCAGAGCATGTTCTTCAGTCAGGAAATCAGGAAAAGTTTTCTGAAACAGAAATTTTATCTTCAGTGTTAAATTATTTTCCACGACTATGTAGAGAAACTATAGAAATTTCAGTAGGAAAGAGGAGGCAGTGAAACTTAGCGACATATGGACAGTAGCTCTGCAGAATCGCTAGACAGTTTTATCTTTGACAAGACCACAATCGATAGTTATGTCTGACAATGATTATCTCTGCTCTTCACGTGTTACTTTGACCACGTCCCCTTTCCTACAGTATTTATGTCGCTCTTGGACGTCTGACCGGTCAGTCGCAAGACTCAGTGGAGGTGCGCTTCAGAGGATGTCCATTGCAGTCCTGGACGAAACGTCAGGAACAGAAGAGTTTCTTGAACTACGACATCACATCCCGAAAGGTTTACCTACAACTATGTCATCCGGTTGTGAAAGCCTTCATCCTATGATACTGATGTTTACTTCTTCTCCTCCTCCTCTTTCTTGTGCCTTTGTCTTGCAACGTTGCAGGATCGGCATGGTTTATTAACGGATTTGGCATGGTTAGTTTAAGAGGTAGCCGGATGACCTTTCTATCACCACCCCGTTATGCCCTGGGAGGGAATATGTATATCCCAACTGCCTGCGTGTAATGTTGTTTATGCGAGAGTTTTCTAAATTCTTGCAAATCGTGTGATTGAGGTGGGTCTTGGGTACCACGAGTGTATTCACCCTAGTGGGATGTGACAAACCGCATAAAAACACCATCCAGGTTGCGGGCACACCGAGCCTTGTCGTTATTCCGCCGGGCTTTCGATCCTGGGCCGGTGCACCTCCCCGTCCCAGATGATGATGATGATGATGTTTGGTTTGTGGGGCGCTCAACTGCGTGGTTATCAGCGCCCGTACAATTTCCCAACCTTTGCTCAGTCCAATTTCGCCACTTTCCTGGATGATGATGAAATGATGAGGACAACACAAACACCCAGTCATCTCGAGGCAGGTGAAAATCCCTGACCCCGCCGCCCGTCCCAGAGGCGGCGCTGTAACACGCACGGCTCTCAGGGTGGCTATTGATGATAACTTTACCATCTTAAACAAAAATAACAAAGGCAGGTAAGTGAACATTTTAGATGTGGACAAAGGTTTGAATTAATAGACTGAACTCTACAGTAAGAAATGCACAGAAACATTTAAGAGGCTCACAACTTATCAGCTGCTGTATCACTATCATCACCATCATCATCATCATCATCCTCAACACCAACGATTTGGCATTAATCGCTGGATAAAAGACGCCTCTAGACTATTCCACCCATTACGGTCTTCTGCTATTTGTATCCACGTTGGCTGTGAATGTTTTTGACGTCGTCTACATAGTCTACATACTTTCCTTTTGGTCAGCAATTCGCGCTTGTCCTATGTCTTGGAATCAAGGAATTTGTCTACCTGCCATGCATTTGACATGCTACATTACTCCTCAACGTCTATTTCATTTACGTTGCAGTCGTAATTACGTCAAGTGCAGTCTGATGTCTGATCAATTTGTTCGCTTCATCATCTATCCCAACACGATCTCGCAATTGCACACTCGACAGTCCTCATTTTCTGAATGGTTTTTACATTAAAAGGACATTTCTCATTAAAATAATTAAAAAATTAGGAAATACGCTTCAGACAGATTGGAAGTTACGTTTTGAAAGCTTAGTTTTATTTTTCAAATGTACGCAAGACAAATTTGACTGTATTGTTTATTTATTTAATTTTCTTAATTTTTATTTGCTAATTTTTTTTCTGCCAGTCATATCGTTGTCTGCAACCACGTAAGAGTAAAATTTCAGGAAATGGTTCCACGACTTCATTTCTGATTTTTACTGTTTCCTCTTCGATGTGTTGTCTATGTGGTACTTTAGTTGTTTCAGGCTGTAACTGATTTTCACGTCCACATGCATACATTCTCGGTGACGTTCTTCCAGTTTTACAAACAGTACAATGCTATCCGCCAAACAGCCATTACATATGTTTCATCTTCGTTATTTCACTGTAGTGACCTGAAATTTGTTGCGGATTTGTTCAGAATAGCTTTGATAGTATTGGTTCTTCCTATCTGACTCGTCTTTCAAAATTGAAAACTCCACTGGCCTACAGAATTCTAATGAAAGCGGAGGTACTCACGTGTAAAATACTAACGTGGGATGAATCAGTGTCTTAATTCTCGAGCGTGAGATCGAGTCGATAAGTTTCTTCATATCTATAGACCCAGACAGAGTGACCATTTATACTGATTGCTCCGTATTATATTTTGGTTCACGACTCCTAAATAGTTCATTGTGCCACACAAGTTTGTGAAACCAGTTTGTTCCTTCGCCTGATTAAAATCTGAAATTTTTCTGTGCGGTTGATAATGAATTTAGTGCGTATTTTGTACGGAGAGGAGCGTAATATATGCAAAGGATACAGTGTATATTATGGATTCACTTCATATCTGACGTGCGACGCGTGTGTTATACACTATTTGATCGGAAGTATCCAGGGACCCATATGTAATGCGGAACTGACCACTAGCTGTCACGAGAGGCGGACCCGCCAGTAGAAAAGGTTGCGGGAGGTACGGTGTTGTCTGTAGAGAAGCAGAAACACCAGAATGAGACAGCTTACACTACGCTTGTCCGCCCTGTTTTGGAATATTGCTGTGCGGTGTGGGATCCAAACCAGACAGGATTGACGGACATCGAAAAAGTTCGAAGAAGAGCAGTTCGTTTTCTATTATCGTGAAGTAGGGGAGAGACTGCCACGGATGTGTTACGCGAATGGGTTTGGCAATCATTAACACAAAGACATTTTTCGCTGCGGCAGGATCTTCTAATGAAATTTCAATTACCAGCTTTCTGCTGAGAGTGTGAAGATATTATGTTGGTGCCCCGCTACGTAGGGAGCAATGATCATCATAATAAAATAGCATAAATCGGAGCTCGCACGGAAAGTTCTTCCCGCGCGCTGTTTGAGAGTGTAACGTTAGAGAAGTAGCTTCAAGATGGTTCGATGAACCCTCTGGTAGGTACTTACTTGTGAAGTCCAGAGAAATCATGTAGCTGCAGGTGTAGATGTGTCACTCAGGAGAGCTCAGTGACTTCGAACGTGGTCTAGTCATTGGATGTAACCTGACAAACAAACCCATCAGGGACATTTCAACCCTTCTAAAGCTGTCAAAGCCAACTGTTCGTGTTGTGGTTGTGAAGTGGATACGCTAAGGGACAACAGTTGCTAAACCAAGACCAGCCAGACCTCGCCCACTAACGTACAGGGACCGTCGAGCACTGAGGACGTTGGACGTATAAAAACAGCGTGAAATCAGGGCAGGAATCAGACGTGAGATGAAAAGTGCAACCAGCTGTCCAGGTAGAACAATGAGTGTGTGCAGGAAGTTAAAAAGAATGAGGTGCAATGGTCGAACAGCTCTTCATAAGTCACAAATTTATGTAGTGAATGGTAAGCGACGGCTGAGCTGGTGTAAAGAGCGACACCACTGATAGGAGTGATTCGGAATGATGTATCACGCTATACCCTGCGGCCATCCCACAGAGGAGTTTGTGTTTGGCAGATGCCTGGAGAACTTTACCTGCCATCTTGTGCCGCGCCAGCAGTGAAGTACGGGGAGGTAGTGTTACGGTATGGAGGTGTTTTTCTTGCTTTGGTTGTGGTCCCGTTATTGCGTTTAAGCAGTATTTCTATCAGCATGGCAATTAAGGGATAATTAAATTCCTAAAATGAGCTGGAATGAACGCCGACTTTGCTCCACACCCCAGCGATCAACATCACTTCCTTCTGTGGTTTCGATTGTTGAGGGAAGATGAGCTGCCATTCCTCCACAGACATTCAAACACCTAACTGACGGTGTCACAAGAAGGGGTCAACTTATCATAAAGGCGAGACGTGGACGCACTCAATATTTAATGTCCAGTGATAGATACCGAGATAATTTTGATCAAATGATGGTCATTCTGTAACCGTAGACCACTGTTGATAAAGTAACGTCATTTTCTGTTAATTTAATTATGATCAATCTTCATTGTGCTATGAACGGCTAGTTATTTAGCTATAAGGTTTGTCAACTACGAAATTGTATAAGTTTTGTTGAATACATACACTTTATGATCATGCTTTGTCTCGCAACACAGGTGAATTAGGTTGTCATGATGTGTGGTATACAATATTTTTTTTGCATCAAAGAATCCACATTTTATAACTGACCTTTCTACGATATTTAACGTATGTCTATACAGTGCAGTTTCGTGAGACTATACAGGGTGTTACAAAAAGGTACGGCCAAACTTTCAGGAAACATTCCTCACACACAAAGAAAGAAAATATGTTATGTGGACATGTCTACGGGAATGCTTACTTTATATGTTAGAGCTCATTTTATTACTTCTCTTCAAATCACATTAATCATGGAATGGAAACACAGAGCAACAGAACGTACCAGCGGGACTTCCAACACTTTGTTACAGGAAATGTTCAAAATGTCCTCCGTTAGCGAGGATACATGCATCCACCCTCCGTCGCATGGAATCCCTGATGCGCTGATGCAGCCCTGGAGAATTGCGTATTGTATCACAGCCGTCCACAATACGAACACGAAGAGTTTCTACATTTGGTACCGGGGTTGCGTAGACAAGAGCTTTCAAATGCCCCCATAAATGAAAGTCAAGAGGGTTGAGGTCAGGAGAGCGTGGAGGCCATGGAATTGGTCCGCCTCTACCACTCCATCGGTCACCGAATCTGTTGTTGAGAAGCGTACGAACACTTCGACTGAAATGTGCAGGAGCTCCATCGTGCATGAACCACATGTTGTATCGTACTTGTAAAGGAATATGTTCTAGCAGCACAGGCAGAGTATCCCGTATGAAATCATGATAACGTGCTCCATTGAGCGTAAGTGGAAGAACATGGGGTCCAATCAAGACATCACCAACAATGCCTGCCCAAACGTTCACAGAAAATCTGTGTTGATGACGTGATTGCACAATTGCGTGCGGGTTCTCGTCAGCCCACAGATGTTGATTGTGAAAATTTACAATTTGATCACGTTGGAATGAAGCCTCATCCGTAAAGAGAACATTTGCACTGAAATGAGGATTGACACATTGTTGGATGAACTATTCGCAGAGGTGTACCCGTGGAGGCCAATCAGCTGCTGATAGTGCCTGCACCCGCTGTACATGGCACGGAAACAACTGGTTCTCCCGTAGCACTCTCCATACAGTGACGCGGTCAACGTTACCTTGTACAGCAGCAACCTCTCTGACGCTGACATTAGGGTTATCGTCAACTGCACGAAGAATTGCCTCGTCCATTGCAGGTGTCCTCGGCATTCGATGTCTTCCCCAGTTGCGAGTCATAGGCTGGAATGTTCCGTGCTCCCTAAGACGCCGATCAATTGCTTCGAGCGTCTTCCTGTCGGGACACCTTCGTTCTGGAAATCTGTCTCGATACAAACGTACCGCGCCACGGCTATTGCCCCGTGCTAATCCATACATCAAATGGGCATCTGCCAACTCCGCATTTGTAAACATTGCACTGACTGCAAAACCACGTTCGTGATGAACACTAACCTGTTGATGCTACGTAGTGATGTACTTGATGCTAGTACTGTAGAGCAATGAGTCGCATGTCAACACAAGCACCGAAGTCAATATTACCTTCCTTCAATTGGGCCAACTGGCGGTGAATCGAGGAAGTACAGTACATACTGACGAAACTAAAACGAGCTCTAACATTGAAATTAAGCGTTTCCGGACACATGTCCACATAACATCTTTTCTTTATTTGTGTGTGAGGAATGTTTCATGAAAGTTTGGCCGTATCTTTTTGTAGCACCCTGTATAACACAATTGACATACCAACCAGCCCACAAGCTGCTCATTTACAGTTACAGATATCATTGGTAAACATGCGTAATGGAATGTAGTCAAATTAAATCAGGCTATGTTGAGGAAATTATATTGGGAAATCATACACTAAAAGTAGTTTTGCTGTTTGCACAGAAAAATAACTGTTGATGGTTGAACTAGAATTGATATAAAATGATGAAAGGCAGTAGCCAGAAAATAATTTCTGAAAAAGACGAACTTACTTACTAACATCGATTATAAATTTAAGTTTTAGAAAGTGATTTTTGAAGGTATTTTTCATTCATGTCGTAACGTTGCAGAATGGTATGAAATGGATCGAGATGTCAGCTGTAGCCGGCCGCGGTGGTCTAGCGGTTCTAGGCGCTCAGTCCGGAACCGCGCGACTGCTACGGTCGCTGGTTCGAATCATGCCTCGGGCATGGATGTGTGTGATGTCCTTAGGTTAGTTAGGTTTAAGTAGTTCTAAGTTCTAGGGGACTGATGACCACAGATGTTAAGTCCCATAGTGCTCAGAGCCATTTGAAGCATTTTGTCAGTTGTAAGGAAGACTAATGGTCAATCACGTCTGACTGGGAGAGTTCTGGAAAAACTGAGCGTATCTTTAATGGAACCGCATACAGAAAGACTCCGAAACATCCCTTGAATACTTCCGAGTGTTTAGGATCCCCACCAGGTAGATTTAGAGATAGGCATAGAAGCAGTTAGCTTCAGGTCGGTCCGATCAGCAGGAGAGCGTGGCCAAAATACTCCGTGAGCTTAGATGGAAATACTCGCACAGAAGAATACAGTATTCCCGACAATTTCGCGGAAAGCTGTTGAGGAAACTTAGACAATGGCATTCGCGACAGATTCCAGAACGATTCTGCTGCTTCCAACTTTAATCTCGCATGAGAATAGTATGGGCAAAATAAGGATGATTAGGCCTTGTGCAGAGTTACGGAGACCAATATTTCTCCACTGCTGAACTTGCGATTGCGCCAGGAAAGAGAGTGACTGACAATGGTGCAACGTACACTCTGGCATGCGCCGCTCAATGCCTCGCAGAATATACAGAATGGGATTTGAATCTAGCCACAGTGCGTGTTCTGTCGCACAAACAGTGCGGCACTGGCATTAGTGGAAAGGCCTGTTTTCGGTCAGCTGTTATCCTCTGTTGATAGGAAGTTGAAGGTATTTGTGACGTCGACAGTTGTTTTTTGGAAGAAGGGTAAGAAAGTGTGATGCCGCGGTAAAACAGTGGACATGAAAATACGATGGCTCGCCGACAATGCGTCCGGCTCGCGATAGTCAAGTTCCTGCCCGAATTCCAGCGGAGGTCGTAACTTGAGGAGGCTATCGCAGCGCAGCGGCAGCGACCTACCCCGAACCAGTTTGACTGGTATGTGCCGAGTGCATCAGGAGCGCGACGTGTCTGGAATTCCTACCTAAATTACAGCCCAGTGAGGCGGTACCTTCTTTTTGCTTCCGCTTAACGTCCCGTCGACAGTGAGAAGAGATTGCTGCGCCCAACAGAACGTCGTCGTGTAAATCTGCTCCCCCCTGTTAGCTCGCCCCTACCCATTTTTCTCTCTCTCTTTGACGTAGTCGTGATATCTATGTCGCAGAGCCTGACGTCATTACAAATACAGAAGCCACACTGAAAGTAATAAAGCAAGGCTGTTGAAGTACGACATACATTTTATGCGTATAAAGTGTTATAAATAATATGGGCATGCGTAAAATCCAAGTTACGTTTCAGATTTATTGTAGGCATCTGAAGCAGAAGAGGACTCCTGTGATTGGAAAAGCGCACACATATCGTTCCGTTAGGCATATTAACGAAACTATAGAACTCTGTCAATGATGTCAGATTATTATGGAATATTTGTTTTGCTTGCGTATAACGTGATCGAACAAATCCTCAGGAGCAAGCGTAGATTGAATGAAACTCAGCTCACTTCTCTCATTGAAGAAATCCAGAATTATACACAGAGGGTGGAGAAACTGTTGTTACAAACTTCTAGAGACGAAAGATGACATCATAACGAGCTGTTCTGATCAGAAAATATGGATGGTTATTATTCCAGGGAATGTAGTTCTTATCATTTAGTAGCCGTTGAAAGACAGGCAGCCTACTTTTACCGTGCAAGATACGATGTTGATGACTCGCTGAAGTCTCATTCGGGAGGATGGCGACTTTAATTCCTACCCCTGGCCACCCATATTTAATTTTCCTGTGGTTTCCTAAAACAGATTAAGTCAAATTTCGTGATGTGAAAAGAATGCTGCCGAACTGCTTCCTCAATCTGAGCATGAACTGCGTCCCTCCTGTGTTGGTTGTCAACGAGACATTAAACGCTCATATTATTTGTTTACGCCTGTCTTTTGGGACCAGCAACGTATGATGAAGGATGTGTCAGAGGAAGAGAAGGAGGAGGAGGAGGAGGATGAGGAGGACCTGTGGGGTAGCCACCTTGATCACCTGGTCTGATTCCGTGATGCATTCAGAACCTGTAGATATGGGGGAACATGTCATGGCTAGCATTTCAGTAGCTTTGTATGTTGTAAGCCAAATATGAAGAATTTTTTGTCATTTGCGATTGTTCCTTTTCAGTGGGTATACTTCCTGTTTGAATGAAGTGAGAGAATTGTTTGATTACTTTTATAACAATGTTTCTTCTAAAAATGTGCTCAGCATGTAACTAAAATCTTAAAAAAGTTAAAAAACTGAAGATCTGTGCCATCAGATCTCGAGGACTACACGGTACCGACCTGCTACTGTGACATCCTCAGCCATAAGACGTCATTCAGATGGGATATGGGGGTGCATGAG
Organism: Schistocerca cancellata; assembly: GCF_023864275.1. NCBI lineage: Eukaryota > Metazoa > Arthropoda > Insecta > Orthoptera > Acrididae > Schistocerca > Schistocerca cancellata. Next base: position 329,898,318 of record NC_064629.1, read on the forward strand.
GTCAGAACACCCCTCTTCCTGCCGTTATCGGATTTCGAGACCTAGTAACTACTTCAAAAATGGTTCAAATGGCTCTAAGCACTATGGGACTTAACAGCTGTGGTCATCAGTCCCCTAGAACGAAGAACTAACTAACCTAAGGACATCACACACATCCATGCCCGAGGCAGGATTCGAACCTGCGACCGTAGCAGTCGCGCGGTTCCGGACTGCGCGCCTAGAACCGCGAGACCACCGCGGCCGGCATAGTAACTACTAAATTTCATTCAAATAGCTCGTCAGTTAGTATGAAGAGGATGACAGGACCCCTCTGCAATCCTCCTACCAAGGTAAAATACCTAACACTACCGAGGTTTTAACCCAGGTCCTTCGCATGAGAAGCAGACGTGCTGACCATTGAGCGATGGACCTGCATTCAGGCTGTTAAAGAAAATCGTAAAAGTTTTTGATACCTCCCTTCTTACCTAAAGTTATTTTCTTGTACTTTATCATCCCTCGAACTTTATAAACCTATGAGCAATTACATAGTGTTGTAGGGAGAGCACTCTTGTCGCGAATACGAAGAAAATAATTTGCCGTGCCGCTTGACTGATATGTAGTCAGACCATCGCGATTGAAAAGTATCTTCCGCACGTTTTTTTGCAAAAACAGACATAATGTCTTATGGGATAACAGCAATCAGTGATTTTATAAAGTTACTTAAAATCCGTCTTGATTGCAATTTTTTTTTTATTTTTTTTTATTCATATGACCGGTTTCGGTTCATTCAGAACCATCTTCAGATCTGATATTTCAGTTACATGCTACGTAGCATGTGAAAGTTGCTGGATTTGGACGGATTACTCCTGTAACTGAAATATCAGATCTGAAGATGGTTCTACATGCTACGTAGCATGTAAAAGTTGCTGGATTTGGACGGGTTACTCCTGTAACTGAAATATCAGATCTGAAGATGGTTCTGAATGAAACCGGTCATATGAATAAAAAAAATTGCAATCAAGACGGATTTTAAGTAACTTTATCTTCCGCACGCATGAGGCATTCCAATTCAAGAGGTCGTGATGACTAGGTTCACATGTGCCATCGTGTAGAGCCTATACATGAGTAACCCAGTTCGAGGAAAACCACCGCCGCCGTCAGAGTCAAATGATTCAGGCAACAACATATTGATGACACGGGTCGCCGTTGATTGCCGCGGAGTTTAACAACGGACAGACGGGCCACGGTACAGTAAACCACTTGCCAATTTGGTAGTGGACAGTAGCAACCAATAAGCAGCGATATTATCCAGAATGACCTCACCTGCGGAAGTCACGTCCTCAAATGTTTACCTCTGCTCGCCGTAAGTCACGCAGAAATTAGCACGGGTGTAGGGACACAGCAATCGGACGATAACAACATTAAAACAGGACGATTAGCTGTACAAGCTGATGGCCTCGTCTGAGGTGATTCTTCCCGCTTGCTACCACGGTGCCATTACTGCAGATGGGAGTGTTCTCCTATGGAAGATTGTTGGATAGTTTCAAATCGAACGAGACAATAATCTATTAGCCGATGTGTATCTGTTTTTCGTCTACTGCTCTCCCAATGCGACCTGCGTCATTAGCGACACAATTCACCAACTATCGCTGCACAATTGCATCAGAATGGTTTGAGGGACACTCCTCGGACATGAGGATGGTTTTGTGGTCCTGTGGCCACCAGACTCTAGTCGATTTAGCATATCTGAGGCGCCACAGAGAGAGAGAAAACCGTGTATCCATCTAATAACTGTGTATTGTGAGCGCCCGTAGATCAGGAAGGCTCCCCAAAGCCTTGGATGTTTCTTGGAACCAATGATAAGACGCATAGCCGCCATCATCAAGTCGAATAGCAGTGTAGGTTACTCAATACTGTTAGATGTCTCTAATCCAATAATTGATGAGTGGGAAATACACCGGCCGAATATGGATGCAAAGTGACTGGCTACGATAACAGAAGAACAGAGAAGTTTCCAAATATAGTACCTTGCGGGAAATGTATCACACTTACAGAAGTGGAAGCGGAAATTAACTTTTTTTAAGCCTAAGAAATGAATAAGGGATTCGATAAAGATATACATGGTCCAGTCAAATTAATGAGATCACCACCTATGTTCCACGTCAACCTGCAATAACCACTCACAGGCGGCAGCCGGCGGGACTAGCAATGGAGGGTATATAAAACGTCTCAGGGGGACGCCGAAAACAGTGCAGTCATTGTCGTAATCCGGAAACGGAGCAATTTATCTGACGTCCAAAAGGACTGATCATTGGCTTTGGGTCCAAGCTTGGAAGCATATCCGAAACGACCAAGTTTGTACCAAGTATGGCAAACTGACGCTATGCAAAACAGACGCTGAGGCAGCTTTGGAGCACCACTGGTCATAGATGTCTGGGGTGAATGACAGCTGAGTGCCGGCGAACAGACGTGCAACTGTTGAGCAACCGACCACCCAGATGAACAAAGGAGGTACAATAGTGTTGCTAGCCGTCGCTTGGTTTATCATAAATGTATGTCCAAGTGATGCTAAATGTTATTGTCTTCACATATAGAAAAGTATTATCTTCTCAACAATCTTCAAATCGTGTGCTACACCCTTAGTTTTTGTATATGAAATTAGTGAATTTACTCATGGCACTTTTTTTTTTGCCTTGCCTGCGGTCACTACCAGAATTCAATTTCATCATCAAATTAACTAATTTAATACGATTGCATTCTGAATTGCTGGTGTATCCATATGTCACCACAATAAAATAAAAACAGTGAATAGCTAGTAGAGTATGAATGAGAACAGTAGCGCATTTAAGTTTACAAAAATAATGATAAGTTTTTATTCAACCTTTGTAACTACAATCGCGCTGATAAATCTTACAAAAAATAATTACAAACCTTAAATCAGGAAAGGAATGGGGCTTGATTGGCAAAGCATGCAATGGGGTGGAAACTATACATGTTCTCCCCTGAATTAACGGCGCTCAAAGTAAGCCGCGAGGTTTGAGGTGCCTTGCCACGGTTCGCGCGCCTCTCCCCGTTGGAGTTTCGTGTCCTCCCTTGGGTATGGGTATGTGTGCTGTCCTTAGCGTAAGTTAGTATAAGTTACATTAAGTAGTGTGTAAGCCTAGGGACCGATGACCTCAGCAGTTTGGTCCCATAGGAACTTATCATCATCTCCTGAATTTTTCTCATTTACTGTGCACCTTAGCAGTTTGCTCCCATGGGAACTTCCCATCACCTACCATTTCCAGTTGCTGAAAGAAGACTGTTAAGCGTCCCAAAAAAGTCATGTCAGTGAAATGTATGTTTTTTTTTCTGCTCACTTAAAAAGCCTGGCGACTTCCTGGCGTCAGGGAAGTTACAGTCTTGCTTCCACTAAACACATGCACCAGCCGCTCTGATCGTATCGTCCCAGCTTCTAACATGAGAAAGACCGTCCCGCCATTTGCACAGAAGCTCAGATTACAGAAATCTCTCTTAAATGGCTTCCTCCACTCACTTTCCACCATCTGGCCACCTTTGTGATGGACTGTCCCCTGACCCAGGTAAAATGTTTTGCGAACTGGCGCCCTCCTGCTTCGACCCTAAATGGGAAGAGTGGAGTACCATTGCCTGAGGTCCCTCTGCTGGTACAATTCACAGAGCACTGTTTCCCCGAAACACTCGCACAACTAGGTCGCTGGAAACAACATTTATAGCCCACAATCCATCTTTCTCCCTGTTCTCCATCGCCTCCACTATGGCCCCTTGGGTACAAGTTCCCTACAGGCTACACATGCGGTTACCAGAACGTTCTGCTCACAATTTCCTCATGTAAAGAAGTCATAAGCCAGACATACCAAATGTAGTATTGGGGAACACAGAGATCATGACCTAGAATACGAATATTACCCTGACTGATGGTGTGGTTAAAGTGAGAGAGTGGCGTGCCTCCTCCCACTACCTCCCTGTTATCGAATAATTTCTGCAGGCGTAGTGTCACATTTCAATAAAGAGGTTAGTGTGACACGGAGCAGAAGAAATTATGACACACTAACTGGGTCTTTGAAAATAAGTTGTCGCAGACCAGACAGCCTTAAATAAAAAAAAAAAGCCTATCTTGTCTTCATTCAATCAGTGGTCATACACACAATCACTGCTGCATGCGTGCAAAAGTTTTGTGATTTTCTGGGTGTTGAAATTGTTCCAGTGGATCCTCAGGTCTTTCGCATACACCCGTGACCACAAATACAATGCTTTAATGGTTAAAAGGTCACGCAGACAGTTAACTAACGCATTCCCTCTGAAGGTGAGGCCAGAGATGATTGGTTTCCATAACCACAATACAGAATCTTTGAGCTTTGATCATTCTCTGCCTCAGAGATTTTGTTATCCCTGCCCAAGCATTCACAGTGACTCAATCTTCCACAGAGACAATAACATGACAAATCGTATCCAAGCACTCAGCAAAACTAGTTCTTTTATCACAACAGAGTAAATGGCGTTAACACAAGATAAACAAAGTGTAAATGACATGTGTAATATAGTGAAACGTTACACAAATGGCAAAGGCAAAATAAATGCATGAGTCAATTTCTAAAGGCAGTTTGAATCTTAGTGTATTTGTTGTGTGAGATCTTTTGTCAATTGTAGATGCGGCTCCAGGTTGGGCTTAACTATTTTGTCTTTGACATTCCTGCATTCCTGGGACCAAAGAGCTCACGGCGACAAGCTGTTGCTTCTGGCTGAACTTCTACACGAGCGACCCGTTCTCACATTTGTCATCTTTTCTGCCAGCCCATTCCACTGCGTAGAGAGCCGTGTTTGTTCGTCTTTGATTTCTAACACTTCTTCCTGATTCTTTTCAGCTATTCTCTGCCTTCTTTTTTTTGTGCTCACTTCGACCTTTGCCAGCGCTGCCTGATCTCGCGCCATCTGGGCATTTTTCCGCGCCTCTCGTGCTGTTAATTTGGCTGTCCTAGCCTCACGTCTGGAATCTACCGCTACTTCTCACGTCTCAACTGACGTTTTCCTAATGTCTTCAACCTGTGATTTTAACTTCATACCTGACCTGATTTACGTTTTCGACAAACTCATCAGCCCTCCTTTGAATTTCCTTAATTTGTTTCATTACATTGTCCTGTCTCTTTTCCTCCTTGTCTTGTCGCTTCTGAATTTCCCTAATTTCATTAATGAGGATATCTTGTCTTTCGTCTTCTTCCTGTCGTCGTCTCTCCTCTCCCTCTTGCATAAACTGAGTGATCGATTCTAACAGTGCACTTCCAGTAACGTATCCTGGAGTAGATGCACGCGACTCAGCTGCTCTATGGTGCATTGCCCGCAAAATCGGACTGTTCCTTTCCATGACTGTACCTCTTTCCGTATTTACAGAACCTACGTAACCTGCCACCTCAGTATCGTTTTCACTTTCATTTACTGAGTGAACTGTGCCCTAGTCATCGGAGTATTCTGCATTTGGGACTTGTGGCCGTTTGCACAGTGATTTAAATGTGCTTCTTCCGCCGTACTATCTTGCTCTGAATCATCGACTGTCTCGTGCTCCATTTTGGACGACAATAGTATGCAGCCTTTCTCACTACACACAAGCTTTGCTTCTCTTAAGAATTCAAATCAAGCTTCCGACTCAAATGCATCACGCGCCACAACTCTCCTCTGACCTTTTTTCAAATAATGCACACATTTATGCCTAAGTGCATTAAACAAAATCTACTCTAAAATGTCATACACATCCCCATAAACAAATTTGCTCCACAAAAGCTCGAACAACGCTTTTAGCAACGACGCAACATCTGACACGCAGTGACGCAGAAGTCACAGACAAGAGACAATGAAAAGCAAAATAGGCGACACAGCAGTACATACACCGGAATAAAATGACTACAGTATACTACAAATTACTGAGATACAACGCATAGCGCCAAAGCCGAGTCTATATGTTCTCAGTGCACCACAGTCTCACTTCGAAAAAAAGAAAACCGCGAGCCTATTCCGCAAGACAACGCACTGACTATGTCAAAAAAGTGCCACGAATCGAGATCGTGGCCAAGGGTCGCCAACTACAATAGGTCGCCTGCCTTATCGTAAATATATGTCCAAGTGATGATAAATGTTATTATCTTTAGACATAGAAAAATGTTACCTTCTCAACAATCTTCAAATAGGGAGCTACACCCTTAATTTTCATATATGAAATTAGTGATTTGTTTTTACTCATGGCACTTCTGTTGCCTTGTCTGCGGTCACTTTCAGAATTCAAATTAATCATCAAATTAACAAATTTAGTACGATTGCATTCTGAATTGCCGGTGTATTCATGTATCACCACAATAAAACAAAGACAGTGAATGGTTGGGAGAGTATGAAAGAGAACAGTGTCTTATTTAAGTTTAATAAAATAATGATACGTTTTTACTCATCCTTTTATATCTACAATCATGCTTTTAAATCTTACAACAAAAAAAAATGACAAACCTAAGTCAGGAAAGAAATGGGGCTTGATTGGCAGCGCATTCATTGGGGTGGAAACTATACAAGTTCTCCCCTCAATTATTCCCTTTTACAACGCAATCATACTTCGTTTACATGAATTCACTGTGAGGCCAAATTCTATTAAAATGGAATCAACTACGGTCAGGTACACCGCAAACTACGGTTCACGGAGAAAAGGGAGCTGTGAATATCATCTAACAACCTGACACTGATGCAGCAATATTTTACCCTTTCACCTTGATTCAGGTCGCAGCAGAATACAGCACGCTGTGGGCGAGGGGCGGAGCGCAGAGGCAGCTGTATGTTCAGATGCATCCACAAAAACTAGTAAACTACGGGGACTGGCGTTCTGATTATTAGAACGCGGGAGAGTTCCCTATCAGAGCCCTGAAATCCCGTCAGATTTCAGTGTTCAGAGTTCACTAGTCTGGCCAACCAATTTGACTCACAGGAACGACGGCGCATGTTGCAATTGTCAAACGTCAGACGGCGACTCAGGATGGATAAGTTAACCCTCGTGACACACTATATGTCTAAGATGATATGCACTTCCACTGTCGGTTCAGTTGGAAGCTACCACTGGCTCTTAGTCCACCACAAGCTGCATAACACAAGTCTCCCCCACTAGGGAGAGACCTCAAGTTCCAACACGAAGAAGGCAAAGAATCACAATCACTTTCCACCAAGCCTCGTACAGGAGCCGAATTAACAGGAAAAAACCGCCTCCACGTTGTACAAATCAATCGAACTATCCTCCACTCATTGAATCTCCTCTCTTGACTGCTCTGCTGGCCTGGTAGCCAATCCAGACACAGCACCATTGCATTGCATATCCTGAGGGGAGCCAATCAATGACTCCAAATCTCTCTTGTCTGAAAAAAGAAGATTTGAGACTAGGGACGCATCATTCTCACAGTAAGCATGGCCATGTTTTGGAAAAAAACTTCTACCTATGTGGGACCACAGTCCCTCATTTACGAAGAGATCTAATCTTTCCAGGCAGCCAATTTTCAATTTTTGAAAGAAGGCTGTTAAGCTTCTCAGACAATCATGTCTGTGAAATATACGTCTTTTTCCCGCTCGATGAAAGAACCTGTCGACTTCCTGGCGTCAGGAAAGTTACAGTCTTGCCTCCACTAAATAAGTGGATTTGCGATTTCCTGTCAGAGAGGTCACAGTTAGTAGTAATTGACGGAAAGTCATCGAGTAAAACAGAAGTGATTTCAGGCGTTCCCCAAGGTAGTGTTACAGGCCCTTTGCTGTTCCTTATCTACACTCCTGGAAATGGAAAAAAGAACACATTGACACCGGTGTGTCAGACCCACCATACTTGCTCCGGACACTGCGAGAGGGCTGTACAAGCAATGATCACACGCACGGCACAGCGGACACACCAGGAACCGCGGTGTTGGCCGTCGAATGGCGATAGCTGCGCAGCATTTGAGCACCGCCGCCGTCAGTGTCAGCCAGTTTGCCGTGGCATACGGAGCTCCATCGCAGTCTTTAACACTGGTAGCATGCCGCGACAGCGTGGACGTGAACCGTATGTGCAGTTGACGGACTTTGAGCGAGGGCGTATAGTGGGCATGCGGGAGGCCGGGTGGACGTACCGCCGAATTGCTCAACACGTGGGGCGTGAGGTCTCCACAGTACATCGATGTAGTCGCCAGTGGTCGGCGGAAGGTGCACGTGCCCGTCGACCTGGGACCGGACCGCAGCGACGCACGGATGCACGCCAAGACCGTAGGATCCTATGCAGTACCGTAGGGGACCGCACCGCCACTTCCCAGCAAATTAGGGACACTGTTGCTCCTGGGGTATCGGCGAGGACCATTCGCAACCGTCTCCATGAAGCTGGGCTACGGTCCCGCACACCGTTAGGCCGTCTTCCGCTCACGCCCCAACATCGTGCAGCCCGCCTCCAGTGGTGTCGCGACAGGCGTGAATGGAGGGACGAATGGAGACGTGTCGTCTTCAGCGATGAGAGTCGCTTCTGCCTTGGTGCCAATGATGGTCGTATGCGTGTTTGGCGCCGTGCAGGTGAGCGCCACAATCAGGACTGCATACGACCGAGGCACACAGGGCCAACACCCGGCATCATGGTGTGGGGAGCGATCTCCTACACTGGCCGTACACCACTGGTGATCGTCGAGGGGACACTGAATAGTGCACGGTACATCCAAACCGTCATCGAACCCATCGTTCTACCATTCCTAGACCGGCAAGGGAACTCGCTGTTTCAACAGGACAATGCACGTCCGCATGTATCCCGTGCCACCCAACGTGCTCTAGAAGGTGAAAGTCAACTACCCTGGCCAGCAAGATCTCCGGATCTGTCCCCCATTGAGCATGTTTGGGACTGGATGCAGCGTCGTCTCACGCGGTCTGCACGTCCAGCACGAACGCTGGTCCAGCTGAGGCGCCAGGTGGAAATGGCATGGCAAGCCGTTCCACAGGACTACATCCAGCATCTCTACGATCGTCTCCATGGGAGAATAGCAGCCTGCATTGCTGCGAAAGGTGGATATACACTGTACTAGTGCCGACATTGTGCATGCTCTGTTGCCTGTGTCTATGTGCCTGTGGTTCTGTCAGTGTGATCATGTGATGTATCTGACCCCAGGAATGTGTCAATAAAGTTTCCCCTTCCTGGGACAATGAATTCACGGTGTTCTTATTTCAATTTCCAGGAGTGTATATAAACGATTTGGGAGACAATCGGAGCAGCCGTCTTCGGTTGCTTGCAGATGACGTTGTCGTTTATCGACTAATAAAGTGATCAGAAGATCAAAACAAAATGGGAAACGATTTAGAAAAAAATATCTGAATGGTGCGAAAAGTGGCAGTTGATTCTAAATAACGAAAAGCGTGAGGTCATCCACATGAGTGCTAAAAGGAACTCGTCAAACTTCGGTTACACGATTAATCAGTCTAATCTAAAAGCCGTAAATTGAACTAAATACATTACAATTACGAACAACTTCAATTGGAAAGAACACATAGAAAATGTTGTGGGGAAGGCTAACCAATTGCTGCGATTTATTGGCAGGACACTTAGAAACTGTAACAGACCTACTAAGGAGACTGCCTACACTACGCTTGTCCGTCCTCTTTTAGAATAGTGCTGCGCGGTGTGGGATCCTTACCAGATAGAACTGACGGAGTCCATCGAAAAAGTTCAAAGAAAGGCAGCACGTTTTGTATTATCGCGAAATATGGGAGAGAGTGTCACAGAAATGATACAGGACTCGGGCTGGAAATCATTAAAAGAGAGGAGTTTTTCATTGCGACAGAATGTTCTCACGAAATTCCAATCACGAACTTTCTCCTCCGAATGCGAAAATATTTTGTTGACACCGACCTACATAGAGAGAAACGATCACCACGATAAAATATGGGAAATCAGAGCTCTTAAGGAAATATATAGGTGTTCATTCTTTCCACGCGCTATACGAGATTGGAATAATAGAGAATTGTGAAGGTGGTTCGATGCATCCTCTGCCAGGCACTTAAATGTGATGTGCAGAGTATCCATGTAGATGTAGATGTAGAAGTGCACCAGCCGCTCTGATCCTATCGTCCCACCTCTTATCATGAGAACGCTTATAGTTTTCTGTTTGTTCCGACGTTTGCACAAAAGCTCAGATTACAGCAGCCTCTCTTGAATGGCTTCCTCCACCTACTTCCCATCATCTGGTGGCCTTCGCGACGAACTGTCGCCTCCCCCAGGTAAAATATTTTGCGAGCCGGCGCCCTCCAGCTCTGACCCTTAGTGGTAAGAGTGGAGTGTCACGGCCCGGAGTCCCTCTCCAGCTACAATTCACAGAGCACTGCTTCTCCCAGTCACTCGCACAGGCATATCGCTGGACACAACATTTATGGCCTACAATCCATCTTTATCCCTATTCTTCGTCGCCTCAACTACGGCCTCTCTAGTACAAGTTCTCTACAGGCTACACATGCAGTAATGAGAACATTCTGTTCACAATTTCCTCAGGTTAAAAATGTCGTAAGCCAGACATACCAAACGTAGTATTGAGGAACACAGAGACCATGACGTAAAATATGAATATTAATCTGACCGTCAGAGTAGTTAAAGTGAGAGCGACTTGCCAACTTTGAGTATCTTCTCAACGACCATTTGTGAACGTTGCCGCCTATGGGCCTCCGCAGCAGGCGCTTGGTTCATGCACACATGCTCACTGCTGAATGAGATTTTCACTCTGCAGCGGAGTGTGCACAGACATGAAACTACCTGGCAGATTAAAACTGTGTGCCGGACCGAGACTCGAACTCGGGACCTTCCCCTTTCGCGGGTAAGTGCTCTACCAACTGAGCTACCCAAGCACGACTCACACCCCGTCCTCACAGCTTTACATCTGCCAGTACCTCGTCTCCTACCTTCCAAACTTTAAAGAAGCTCTCCTGCGAACCTTGCAGAACTAGCACTCCTGAAAGAAAGGATATTGCGGAGACATGGCTTAGCCACAGCATGGGGGATGTTTCCAGAATGAGATTTTCACTCTGCAGCGGAGTTCGAGTCTCGGTCCGGCACACAGTTTTAATCTGCCAGGTAGTTTCATGCTGACCCCTGTTCATTGCCGACGAAGGCTGGAATTTGCACTTCAGTACCGCAACTAGACGTCCACTGAGTGGCGACAGGTGGCCTTTTCAGATGAATCACTTGTGATGTTCCGAAACGTCTGAAAGTAAACGTCCTGCAATAGTCATCGGAAGGGTCCAGGCAGGAGGAGGAAGCGCTATGGTCTGGGTAATGTCTTCGTGGCATTCCCTGGGTGATCTTGTCATTCTGGATGGAACACTGTATTAACACAAGAATGAATCTGTCCTTGGGGGCCATGTCCACGCCTACATGCAATTTGCTTTTCTTCGGCACGATGGCATCTTTCAGGAGGACAATGCAGTATGCCAGACTTATCGCAGTGTACATACATGTTTCGAAAAGCGCCACAATGAATTTACCGTACTTCCCTGGCCAGTAAACTCCCCAGATTTGAATCCAATCGAGAATCTGTGGGTCCACCTCGATCGAGCTGTTCGCACCATGGATACTTCACCGAGAAACCTATCGCAGCTAGCCGTGGCACTGGAGTCAGCATAGCTCCCCATCCCTGTCGGTACTTTCCAGAACCTCACTCACTGTCTTCCTCCACGTCTCGTTGCGTTCCGCCCTGCAAAGGGTGGTTATTTAGGATTTTGACAGATGCTCACATTAATGTGAGTGGGCAGTGTATAAAGTTACTGTAGGAGACTGTTTATAAATGTATTGTTGTTTCAATTCACTGATAATGCTTTCAGATTATAAGCCGTGCCGTGCAAAGCGTAAATATACGTCGCAAATTGCAGTTCCATAAAATACGGTAGCATAAACCGAATGTGTTATTAAACATGCAGCTCAGTTGAAAAAAAGATTTTGTACACGTGGTTGTTTTGTAACTATCACCATTCTAATATCATGTTTGCGCTCCTAAATTGATATCGTGAGCAGTCAGAATGATAAAAATAACGAAATTCAGACACACGGAGTAGCTTTGGGGTTCATATTTCTCTCTTATCCTCTTTGGATGGAGCAGAAAAATTAAGCTTCGATGACTCGTTGACGATGAGTCATTAGGAATGGGGAACAAGCTCCATTGGCCAAGCTAGGGGCAGCCGTGGCCATTTGATTCATTACGGCACTGGCCATAGAAGAGCTATATGTGGCTGTCAGGACGGCGATTTCGTCCCCTCTCCTCCAAAAGCCAGCGCAGTGACTTTAGTTACTACACTTCCTTACTCAGTGCCACTCAGCTCATAGTGGCTAGTGCACTTTCGAAACCTTTGAGATCATCCGATAGTGGATCATAAACTCACTACTTTGAGATAATTAAGTACCGGAAACAAATGTTTGATCTTTAATTAATCTTGCATCAACAACTTAAGCTCATAGCAACCGTCAGGCTCAATGTACGCATTACGAAAAAACTCACTGACAGAATTAAGCTCTCGACTCAAACTCATTTGGCTTCACTGCTTACAAACGTTTCTAGTGGTAGGAATGTAACTATTGGCTCACCATTACTCTACCCGCCGTGTTTCAGAACTGTGGTGATCGAGTACAAGTTGGCCTATTATTATTGATAAATATTCTACCAGTACGATCCAATATCTTCTCAAAATCTGCTGTGCGAAAAGTTGTTCATTGAGAACCTTGATCTGTATTTATCGGCTTGAAGCAACCGGTTTCTCTCCACAACAACACTTTTCTTTGGATGACAGCTGTTGTGTTGCTACGTTTTCCTCTGTATAATATTGCGCTTTCCACTTTTTACCTCCTACCGCACCATATATTAAATTCTTCTCTGCTAGTATTTGTATCGAGTAATGTTTTATCATCTGAAACCAGTCATGAACTGTAAATAGTGATTAACTCCATAGCGGTCACTCAACAGCCGACTGTGTATTCTGTTTCAGGTAGCGCCACCAACGCTGCTTCTGTAAGCCAGGGGTGTCCAACCCAAGGCCCGTGGTCCGCATGCGGCCCAAAGCAGGTGTAATTGCAGCCCAAGAAGTGAGTGTGTATCACACGATCGGTAAAAAAAAAGAAAAAAAATCCTTAAAATTCCTTTTATGTAAAGTTATGAGATTAGGAATATTTCCAAGAAATTCCCGCCACATGGTGCTATTCTTTCATTTTGTCCATCCCGTGTCTCTTTTCTTTTTTCTCTCAGCGGTTGTTATTGATAGCGGTTGGTATATTAGTGGTAAGTATTTCATGTGTGGCCTGAAAATGCTCGTTTTCTTCTTCTAGTGTGACCCAGGTAACCTAAAAGGTTGGACACCCCTGCTGTAGGCAGTTATGAACATAATGAGTTTACTTACCAACAAGTCTCTTACACACCTGACTTGTTTCAAGACTTTGTTCAGCCAGATCTATCCATTTCAGAACACAATTTTATGCATAAAGGTTTGAGGCGCCGTGTATATATGTATAATGTACTCCATATCAACCACCCTACGTAGTGTGAGTGGTAAATTGTCTTTAGCGATCTCTGGAAATGAGAGAAACATTCAAATGTTACGCATACAGGCGAGCCAAAACCTTATAACCACTAGCTTGATAGCGCGTTGGGTCACCTTTGGAGTCCGCAGCTCGTGGTCGTGCGGTAACGTTCTCGCTTCCCGCGCCCGGGTTGCCGGGTTCGATTCCCGGCGGGGTCAGGAATTTTCTCTGCCTCGTGATGACTGGGTGTTGTGTGATGTCCTTAGGTTAGTTAGGTTTAAGTAGTTCTATTCTAGGGGACTGATGACCATAGGTGTTAAGTCCCATAGTGCTCAGGGCCGTTTGAACCATCACCTTTGGAGCGCAATACAGCAGCGATTCTCCGTGACATGGATTCGACAAATTCTTACTAGGTTTCCAGAGGTATGTGGCACCAGATGTCTTCTAAAAGGTTACGCAATTCCTGTAAATTACGGGACAGTGATTTGTGGGTGCAGAGCTGGTGTCCTATAGTGTCCAGATGTGTTTCATAGGGTTCAGATCAGGCCCATTTGGTGGCCAAGATATCAACGCGAGTTCTCTCTCATGCTCCTCCAACCACTGTAGAACGATTATGGCCTAAAGACACGGACAGATATCTTGCTGGAATGTGCCATCACCATCGGGGAAGGGATGCAGGTGACCACAATCACGTCCATATAGTCTACAGCCGTCATGGTACCAACCTCAGGATCCATGGAATACCAGGTAAACGTCTTCCATAGCATAAAACTGCCCCCACGGTCTTGAGTCCGTGGTGCGCTGCATGTTTCGAGCAGCCGTTCTCCTGGAAGACGGCGTATCCGGAATCGGCATGGTATAACAAGAAGCCTGAACTATCCCAACAAGTGATATGTTTCCACTGGTACACGGTGCTGTCTCAATGATCCTGTGCCCTCTGCAATCACTTGTATGTTGTTGGGTCGTAATGGGAACACGTAGGGGTTCTCTGCTGCGGAGACCCATGTTCAACAATGTGCACTTAACGGTGTGTTCAGAAACACTTTTGCCTACACCACCGGCGTACTCTGTCGTCAGATATATCATAGATCGCTGCTTATCCTTCTTTACAAAGCGTACAAGCCTCTGATCTCCGCGTTCTGTGATGAGACATGGACGTTCAGCAGTTTTTCTTCTGCTCATGACTTCACCGTCCTTCAACCGCTTCACATGGACGCTCACAATAGTAGCACTCGACCACACAAACAGCTTCGCCATTTCTGAGATGGCCATCCCCAGGCGTCGGGTCATAGAAATCTGCTCTTTGCCAGAGTGTATTATGTCCATGCATTTCTCCATTTGCAGCGTGATTCACCATTCGTCTCTGCTCTGCTTATATACTTTCCTTACCTCCTCACTAGACCGCAATGCTGTCAGCCGGCATGAGTCTCGTTGTGGGCGGTGTTCATAATGTTTCGGCTCATCAATGTATGTACTTCACTTGTGTCCTGTTTCCCATATTGCGCAGGTATTTATACTTCACAACACCAACAAATTTCCACAGTTTAGCTTAGTTTGATTTTTTGTGTGTTTCGTGGATAACTTTCGCTAGAAATCAGTATGATGTGGAACGTGTCAATAGTTTTGCAAATAGGGTAAATTTTATAAACGTAGACTTCCGCGGTCGTTATCACAATCAATATAATTTTTCTGCGTTTGTGACCGCATTGTAAATACATAAAACTACCGACGTTTCGGTCACTGTTGCAGGTGATCTCTTCAGGGTCACAGAAGGAGGTCACTTTGCAACAGTGACCGAAACATCGGTAGTTTTACATATTGCCAATACGGTCAAAAACCCAGAAAAAAATGTATTGACGAGGATACATCTTTTGTGAATACATGAGTACATACTGGCCATTTACATAACCAGACTTTTTAAAATCTTAAGCTACAGCAAAATTTGATAAATGTAACCCAGCCACGTACATACTGTCAACTCAGAAATTAATGTATAGAGTGAAAGGAATTGTCCTCTAGAAACGAGTTATGTTTGTTAAAACGTTCATTAATTCACAAGAGAATTGATAGAATATTTTTATGAATCCATACTTTTCTCCTTTCTGCGCAAGCGTAAGGTTAAATTGTGAATAATGGAGGATATATTTGCTCTTGTTTTTATGTTTATGAAAGCTATTATCTTTTCAATTGCACCTGATCATTCACAATAAACTTCATGAGACAATGAATGTATTAAGAGGCTTTTGTTAGTATACCTAATGCATTGAACAGTTGCCTATGTGATGCTCGAGAATGGATGCTGGTTATTACCGTGTCTCTGCAAACTATACTCTGTGACTGTTTGTAGAATTGCTCAAGAAAAATTATTCCATATTACATTAGTGAACAGAAGTACGCAAATGAAGTTAATTTTCTAATGATTTCATTGCCAAATTCAGCAGGTATACGTAGAGCGAAAGTTGCTGAACTGAAATGTTTGGGTGGGAACTACATTATGTGATTTCCAATTGAACTTCCTACGATTATGCACACCAGGGAATACTGAACAACCACTTTTTTGTATTCCAATTTCCCCTTGCTATATAGTTATTGATGGTGCTTTAACTTGTCTTGTACATAATTAAATTAACTTTGTTTTTTCTAAGTTATGTGATAGATCATCTACCGAGAATCCAAAACAGATTTCACTTATTGTCCTTGTGTTGTTGCTGCTATGATGGGTTTGATTACGACGCTTGCAACATAAGCAAAGAGCATTATTTCCACATTATCAATGTAAGGTGGAAGGTCATTTACACATAGCAAGATTAGTAGTAATCTCGGTATTGAACGTCAGTAGTAACTTGTCTCCACTTAGAAGAAGATTCATCATGAAAGCCCCATGAGCTATTTAACATGATTATTTGTTTCCTATCAGTTACATATGAAGTAAACCGTTTGGTTATTATACTTCCAGAGTCATAAACATTAAATTACTTCAAAACAGTGTTATGATCTGCTTGCCGGCCGGAGTGGCCGAGCGGTTAAAGGCGCTACAGTCTGGAACCGCACAACCGCTACGGTCGCAGGTTCGAATCCTGCCTCGGGCATGGATGTGTGTGATGTCCTTAGGTTAGTTAGGTTTAAGTAGTTCTAAGTTCTAGGGGACTTATGACCACAGCAGTTGAGTCCCATAGTGCTCAGAGCCATTTGAACCATTTTTTATGATCTGCTTGGGCAAATGCCTTAGCAAGATAATAAGAATTCCCAGTAGTGGACTCGTCTCGTTGAGATATTTTAGTACACCATTAGTGAAACGATCGATAGTGTGTTCACCGAAGATGATCTTCAGGAATCTAAATTGTACCTGAATGAGGACCTTGCATTCACAGATAGGCTCAAATATTGTTAAATACGTTACCTATTTCAAAACCTTTCGTTAATAGCTAAATTGGTCCATAGTTATTAACACCTGTCACACTGCCTATCTTAACCCACCGTCACCTACGTGGGAGCATGAAACACGGTTTTCCACGTGGGGTCTGCCCGTACTCTACTCACATTTTTGGCACCAGCGCCAAGAAATCGCATCAGACCGGTGTCAAACATCATAAAACAAATTTCGGGTGCTTATAAGTACACCCTCCAAATATCAAGCCACAGGAAACAAAATTGCCGTTTGTAGCAATGAAAATGCATGGAAAGAAGCATTCTGTCATATCTGAAAACCAGTAATGCAAGAAAATGGTACGGAAGTGGGTACATTATAGAATGCCAAAATGAACAAAACCAAATCTGGTAAGTATTTTATTGACACCAGAAAGAGACAAACTCGAGCAAACACTGAATATGAAAAAAAAAGGCTGTGAGCACTATGGGACTTAACTGCTGAAGTCATCAGTCCCCTAGAACTTAGAACTACTTAAACCTAACTAACCTAAGGACATCACACACATCCATGCCCGAGGCAGGATTCGAACTTGCGACCATAGCGGTCGCGCTGTAGCGCCTAGAACCGCTCGGCCACCCCGGCCGGCAATATGAAAACAGCCTTGTTTCTCGTATAAGTAGAGATACCTACAAAATTTTATTTATTTTCATCGAAAATTCAGTCTTGAGGCACCATATCCAGAAATTTCTTGAAAACTACCGTCAGTAACGAATTGTAACCAGCCAACTATACTGACAACCGAAATCAGAAGTAGAAAAATATATAAACTCGAAGTATTGTATTGACATCAAAAATAAATATAGACCCAAAAAACGTTTTTGGAAGTTAGATTTTCATAGACGAAGCAAAAACAACGTATGCTACTGACTGTATGAAAGTCTGACATAGAAAGGTGTGTAAACTTGGAAGAGCCTTAAGCTTTGGAAACAGGAACAAACTAATATTGGAAACCACCAGCGTAAAATAATTCTTCTCCGTATTATGTTTGTGATTCATTTGCATCTCATATTAAACATGATCGACTTAGTTTTTCATGTTGCTTGCTAATCGGAGAGTTACATTTCGTGCATGTGTTGTTGGATTTCTTTTTTTTTTTTTTCCTGTCGTACATGATGGGTGGCGGACAAAAGACTAGGCCGTTGCTATCTTCTTTAGTTCCAAAAACCATTCCTATTTCAGGACGTAGGGTTTTCCTAACTATCACATTAGCTTGGCTAAGCCTGAGGCCCTTCCTTCATGTCAGGTTCAGCTAAGCTATAGGCAAAATTTTTCAGAAAAAAAGTTATCGAGTCAATTTACTTTCAGCGAAGTTGAATGAAACGCAGCTGTTTACTCCCATTCTATCGAATATGCCATAAAAATATTGCATAGGCCCACGAGAAGAGCACCTCTTTGCTGTGTAAGAGTGACACATTCTGTCGAAACAATCAGCTTCTCCTTTCTTCAAATTTTAGAACTCAACGACATCAGGTTTCCGTGTATCAGGATTTACTGTTTCTTAATCATGGATCACGGATAAAAGTATTACGTTTTTGTTCTTTTCAGAGAAGAAGGTATGTCATTGGATCTAATCCTTACATAGCGAGCAATCCATGAGGTATTTCTCTCTTGTTGTTCCGCATGGTGCCCCAAAAAGTGACTTTACGTTCAGTAAGTTCCTCAGCCAATTCGTATGACGCAAACCAGTCATCGGCTGTTACAATCAGATTGGTATTTTTTATTTTTTAACATAGGAGAATAACGTAGCATGCTGGTAAATGAAGGAGCCTTCTGTCTGAATATTGTATTTTTACCTACGTAGAATAGCAAAGGTAAAATGTGCGAGTGTCACAAAGTGATAAAATCTTCAATCCATATTTATCGAATTCCTTGTGGATACGTATCTTGAAGAGACACTTCTCTCTGAAACTAACACGAGTTTTTATCAATAGCCACATATTCAGAAGGGGTGTAGTATATCCCACAGTTTCGATGAAAATTTTTCACGCTTTCCCTGGATGATCTTGTCATTCTGGATGGAACACTGTATTAACACAAGAATGAATCTGTCCTTGTGGGCCATGTCCACGCCTACATGCAATTTGCTTTTCTTCGGCACGATGGCATCTTTCAGGAGGACAATGCAGTATGCCAGACTTATCGCAGTGTACATACATGTTTCGAAAAGCGCCACAATGAATTTACCGTACTTCCCTGGCCAGTAAACTCCCCAGATTTGAATCCAATCGAGAATCTGTGGGTCCACCTCGATCGAGCTGTTCGCACCATGGATACTTCACCGAGAAACCTATCGCAGCTAGCCGTGGCACTGGAGTCAGCATAGCTCCCCATCCCTGTAGGTACTTTCCAGAACCTCACTCACTGTCTTCCTCCACGTCTCGTTGCGTTCCGCCCTGCAAAGGGTGGTTATTTAGGATTTTGACAGATGCTCACAGTAATGTGAGTGGGCAGTGTATAAAGTTACTGTAGGAGACTGTTTATAAATGTATTGTTGTTTCAATTCACTGATAATGCTTTCAGATTATAAGCCGTGCCGTGCAAAGCGTAAATATACGTCGCAAATTGCAGTTCCATAAAATACGGTAGCATAAACCGAATGTGTTATTAAACATGCAGCTCAGTTGAAAAAAAGATTTTGAACACGTGGTTGTTTTGTAACTATCACCATTCTAATATCATGTTTGCGCTCCTAAATTGATATCGTGAGCAGTCAGAATGACAAAAATAACGAAATTCAGACACACGGAGTAGCTTTGGGGTTCATATTTCTCTCTTATCCTCTTTGGATGGAGCAGAAAAATTAAGCTTCGATGACTCGTTGACGATGAGTCATTAGGAATGGGGAACAAGCTCCATTGGCCAAGCTAGGGGCAGCCGTGGCCATTTGATTCATTACGGCACTGGCCATAGAAGAGCTATATGTGGCTTTCAGGACGGCGATTTCGTCCCCTCTCCTCCAAAAGCCAGCGCAGTGACTTTAGTTACTACACTTCCTTACTCAGTGCCACTCAGCTCATAGTGGCTAGTGCACTTTCGAAACCTTTGAGATCATCCGATAGTGGATCATAAACTCACTACTTTGAGATAATTAAGTACCGGAAACAAATGTTTGATCTTTAATTAATCTTGCATCAACAACTTAAGCTCATAGCAACCGTCAGGCTCAATGTACGCATTACGAAAAAACTCACTGACAGAATTAAGCTCTCGACTCAAACTCATTTGGCTTCACTGCTTACAAACGTTTCTAGTGGTAGGAATGTAACTATTGGCTCACCATTACTCTACCCGCCGTGTTTCAGAACTGTGGTGATCGAGTACAAGTTGGCCTATTATTATTGATAAATATTCTACCAATACGATCCAATATCTTCTCAAAATCTGCTGTGCGAAAAGTTGTTCATTGAGAACCTTGATCTGTATCTGTATCTGTAATTTATCATTCATCTCCTTCTGTCATCCCGTGTTTGTTCAGAATTAAATCTCATATATTAAAGAACGAATTTGAATAGGTTTTTGGACCTCACACATCTGAAAAATGCGAGTCCATATTTTCGGGAATAAAGACCATCGAGAGTCACATTGGCGTTTTTGGTGGTCCCACAGAGAAAGATATATGCTTTCACCTCTGTACCATCAATGGGTCTAGTGTATCTCTCTAACTCATGGGTCAAAGTCTCTCATTTACTGTTTTGTTCATTAGTGTGAAGTACAATTTTCTGAATAATATCTTCACTCATGAACAATTTAAAGGAGAAGAGGGTATTTTTCCTTGTTCGGACAGCCCATTTTGGGAATTCTGTTTGCAGAATTTCTCAGTGTCAAAGTCGTTCAAATTGTCTCTCTATCCGCCCCCAAAAGGAAGTGTTCATCTTCACTGTCGTCTAAATCTGGCTGTGGCAAGGGATGTCTAGTTCCTTCAGGGGCAACGAAGGACTCGTCGGACACTGTATCGTACTTTGGAAAAATTTTGTCCTCTACTTCACTGTCTTTTCCTTCAATGTCCTCCTCTTCAAATGTACCAACATGGACAAACAAAAAACAAATGCTTCTCATTCCAAGTTTTATCTAGGACACAGACTTTGAAAATAGCCATTACATAGCTTAAATCACTGAAAATCGAATAGGAAAAAGTTTCCACATGTGTCACACTATTTACACAGACTCCCATGTGGGGTCCGCTAGCACTCCAACCTGGTTTTTCAACAAAACATTCGAAGAAAAGGGTTACTGACCTTCGTGATCGATGCTGCGTTGTCAGCCTCTCTAGCACTACTGAGGAGGAGGAGGCTATTCAAGTGAGGGGGCAGAGGAAGGCAAGATGGCAAGTGGGCAGAAACAACAAGCGTCCGATGAGGACGACGGAAGGTTAAGAAGGGGCTAACAATGGCATTTTTTTGTCGATCTGGAAAGAGACCTTGTAGAAATTGTTCATTATTTGCCTGAGTGCTGTAGCGGTGTCAAAACGACATGCATTTAGAATTTTACTGGAAATGTTATCAACCTTGTGAGAATATTTTCTTTTAAAAAAGTTAATTATTATCCTGATTTCCGTGGAAGAAGATGGAATGAGCTTGAACTGACTGTATCTTGCACTGTCACACATTCTTAAGCACGTTTCTTTTCGAGCTAACTGTATGGAATTTATCAATTATATTTAGAAGGTGATTGTTATAGAGATTTGCTATATGTTTGTTATTATTATTTTGAATCACTGAATCATTTTATTCCCTGATACACTTTTCGCTAACTCTTCCAACTATGCCCTATACTGTTTTGATTTAAATTCCAAAATTATTATATTCTGACATGATATGCAAGTTTTTTTTTATTTTCTTTCAATTCTTCTCAACAACCAGTATCTTCTATAATATAAAACTGTTACATCTATGTATTTATCATGTTCATTTTGTATAGTACTGTTACGTGATACTTAAATGCCATTTGCACCATATTTTAAAGATATAGTTCAGAAAAGGCTATTAAAGGCGGAGAGAACTTTCGTCAGAGGTGAAATAAATGTGCAATTTACACCCACTGCCTCACTGTGTCATTTAAGCTAATGATATGCAGGATCCTTTTGTAGGTGTGTGTTGTGAGATAATTAACTATTCTAATGGTTTTCCCTGTCAACACATGATTTAGAGATATCATGTTGCCTATTGTATAATTAATTGGCGATTTTGGTTTGATAACTCATTTTAAACTGGATGACAACTAACTTTTTGATTACGTATGCTCATCTCACCTCCATTAATGCACTGTTCGATTTAAATATTTACAATGTTGGAGAAGTTTCTGCTTTAGTAACGCATGAATTTTCAGCGTTTGATTCGATTCAGACAGACTGCGGTCGCTGTGCCAAATGCACTAATGAGGAAGCGAGCCCGGATTTATTTTACACATACGAATGAGCAAATGTTGCAAATCTTGTGTAAACAAACGTATTTGACTTAACAGCGTTTATTGATTGCATGGCAATGTTTATCATATCATTCCTGCAGTTTGATATAAACAGGATAAACTGCCTGCTGGTGGTCTGCCATAATGCTCTCAAAAACAATGTCGATTATTTCTGGAACGAAACATGCTTCTACAAACAAAGCAAATATCCTAGGTTAGTGACTCGCTAAAGAGATACATACGTAACACGTAATCTACAACCGTTACACGTGTGAGAAGAAAAATAGTCACGAAACGAAAAGTAAGGATCGGCATGCAATTAACACTTCGAAGTAGACGGAAAAATATTAAAATATAAATACATAGGATTTGTCTTCGCAGGTGACCGTTAATCAAATAGGTTCTACTATCGTGGAAGTAATTGAAACGTTAATATAGTCCCCTTATCGTTTAGTGTTTATAAAAAAACTGCTGTCATATGACTTATTTAAATAATAGCGTATTACTCAGTGCAACCTGTAAGGGCCCTCACGAGAAATTCATTTTAAAAAAATGGTTCAGATGGCTCTGAGCACTATGGGGACTTAACTTCTGAGGTCATCAGTCCCCTAGAACTTTGAACTACTTAAACCTAACTAACCTAAGGACATCACACACACCCATGCCCGAGGCAGGATTCGAACATGCGACCGTTGCGGTCGCGCGGTACCAGACTGTAGTGCTTAGAACCGCTCGGTCACTTCAGCCGGCAAAATTCATTTCAAAAATTAAGAAAATAAGTGACCTTTATTTTAGATAAGGATGGAGAAGAAATTCAATTCTGACAACAGACAATGATGTTCGTTTTGTTACGGATTGTCATTAAACGTTGGAAAACGCATATACTTATTAAAGTATGATTTAAATCAGTTTAAGTTACCTTTTAAAGGACTTCTGACGATTCTGGAGTAATACACACACCGAAAAACTTTTGTGCAACCTTTATTTTGAAATTAATGGCACAGAAAAAATATTTGGCTCTAAGACATACACGTATATTCATCTACAATGTGATCAGATAAAAAAAAAGTGTAACGTCAAAATCGTCTGTTTCCCATGGAAGATTTTTCACAGCATTCCTCAGCAACGTCAATACGTGGTGGAAAGTCTTTCTCGGATGCTGGCCTGAATCCGTCGTGGCGTACCATCAATGAGATCATCAAGCCTGTCCTGCTCCAAGCTGTCCCACTCTTCAATGGAGATTCCGCATAAGTCGCACAGAGTACATGATCATTGTCGTCGTCCAAAAGCAGCTCATTTCAAACGACCCCACACACACGTTCCGTATCGTTAGTCCGGGGAACAGGCAGGCTACTCCATTTCGGTGATCCTAATATGCTGAAGGAAAGTGTTCACTAGAACATCACGATGGGCCCTCGACAACCATGAAGACGTAATTGTCACCAAAATGTTGGCCATACTGTTCCACTGTTGGCTGCAGAATCCCGTCTCTGTACCGTAGAGCTGTGAAAGTGCCCTCAATAACTGCGATGTGTGCAGTGGTCCCATGTAACGCCACCCCAGAATATCACTCCACCATCACATTGTTGTACATGTAGTATACAGCGTTAGAAGCGTTCAATATTACTGGGTTGTCTCCATGTACGCTATCTGCGATTATAAGGGTACAAATACATCCGAGTTTCTTCCTTAAACGATACCCGACACCAATCTGCAAAATTTCTTATCCACCTGTAACTGAATCCATGCTGTTGTGGTGTAAGACGAGGTGCTCACCATAGTCGTTGGGAATAGAGATTCGCATCATGTACTCGTCTCCTAGCAGTTTGATGCGATACAGTACATTGTGTAGCCTCTTCGAAAGCCGAATTCAGTTCTGGAGCACTCTGCCAACTGTTTCTATGACTAAATAGTCTTAGATAGCGATCTACTGTGCAGCTGTCCAAGGTGGACGGCCTGTGTGGCGTAAGTTCTCAACACTATCTGTCAGTTGGAACCAATTCCATGTGTTCACCACACCACTTTGATTCCGGTGCACACCTGCCGCAACTTCTCTGGTTGACAAGTGTTCTGCGCATAACTTGTTGATGTATGCCCGATCGTTGGTCACGAATGTCCATCGTTGGCATGATGAATGCTCACTGTATTCCTCAGACGTCTCTAATTCGTCCTTCAACCCAAACGTAACGCTAGTGGTGACTGTATGCGTGCGTACGTGAGCGTGTGTGCGCCCGTGCGCGCTTATGTGTGTGTGCGCGCGTGTGTTTTTGTGTGTTTACAAGTAGATATGAGTTACAGACTGAAGCAGTGGACTTCCAAGTTTCTTTCAGATTTCGTGATTACAGATAATTTTAATCCCAACGTAACAAGAAACGTGACTCGCTTGCTTCTTTATGAAAAGCAAATGTAGTAAAGTGCAATGTGTACTCTAATGTAGTTGTTGCGATATGAAAATGATGCTTTTCAACTGTAACTGAAGAAATTATATCTGTGTGCAGTTTCGGATAATCAAATTTTTGCAACACTTATGACTTGGAATTGTTCTGCAGCAAATAATTGCAGGTCGGTGGTGGGCATTTTGCCGGCAGAGGGAAAACATCAGTACCTTATAGTCAGGGAGACATGGCTAGCAGACGGACTGAGTATGAACACTTAAGACATTTTTAGCACAGTAAGTATATACCACTGAAATTTGCCCTCCGCATGTATAGACTAAGGAAAAGACCTTAAAAATAGTTGCCGGTAAACTATGGACATACCGGCACAGAAATCCATACCGATCTCCAAGTGTAAGTTAATTACGCAAACCCAAAATATCCTGTGATTCTTTCTGAAAACGATGCTATATTTTGAGTTTTTCAATTTTAGAAGTTTACGAAATACGACAGAGACAAATCAAGATTATTAAGGAAGTAATTACATACAATATTCAAGTTAATTATCTACATTTAGGACGATCTGTGAATATCGGAGACCATAGTTATACGAATTTGGGGAACTTGGTTAAAAAACTTTCCACAATTTCCAAAAGTACTCGCTGACATCCAAGTCCAGTTCTCCTTTTCAGACTTACGTTTAGGAAAGTGAGATTAGATAATAACATCCTGTCGATAACGTAGTTATTAGAGACAGCACAAGCTCGGACAGATCAGGTATGGGACAGTTCACCAAAGAAACCATTCTGGTATTCATCTCGAGTGATTTAGAGAAAAAAAAGAATGTTTGGATTCCCTGATTTAAACTGCTCTACTAACGGACTCGTGTCTGGTGACTTAACCACAACGCCATTTTACTCGGCTTGCCTGAGATCAGTTATGACTATAAGCGCTAAAACAGTTGTACAGTTTAAACGTGAAGCACGTAGCAAAGCGACATCGGAGTTTTGTTTTGTATAAGTATTTAATGTTTCGTTCTTTTCTATTCGTCGTAAAAAATGCAGAGGAAATGAGTGCATATGTGTGTGTCTCTATATGGCTATTTCTCCTTACACAGATATTTTTATATGTTAAGTTTATATATTGTTCTTATTTTGGTGCTTTCTTTATCACTGAGCATATTTTAGTTTTTTTGTAGCTATTTGTAAGAAATACTCTTCCTGGACAGCGAGAGTGCTCTGTCTTGTGTTATTATTACGTGAGATAGGTTTTCTTCCAGTGTAGTGGTGGTGTTCCTACATTAAATGTTGTGGAATGGGTACACGCGCTCTTCAATGATCTTCGCACTATGTTTCATCAGATTTGTAATTCCTGGTAGTCATCCCAATATGTTTAGAGTTACAGACATGGCAGTTTCGTGTCGTAATAACTCTTCAGGAAGAGTAATTTATTCGTAGGTCCGTAAAAACGAAACAGAAAATTTGCGAAACGATCAAAACAGCCCTTAAAGAAGACCATGTTCTCTCTGATATACTGCTTATCATACGTTTCTCACTTCACTCTGCACTATCACGCCAGAGGACCGCGCGACTTCACAGTCAGGGCTCTCCATCTACTTCTGTGGCCTGTTATTTATCTCCAGTTCTCCATGCTGTCGCAAATCTTGTCTTACTCCATCCATCCCTCGCTTCCTTGGTCTTCACACGGGTCTGCTGGCTGATGGTATCCAGTCTATTACAATTTTGGACCACCTCGTTTCTTCCATTCTCAATACATATCCATCCCTTTGGAGTGGTTTGTTTTTTATCACACCAACGATGTTGGGATCCGTGTATAGCTCATCTTGTTTTGTATTATGACTCCTCCTCCATTCTCCAGTATGCTGGTTGTCCACGTGATGGAATATTACAATGGTACTTGCATCTAGTTCGATTTGATGTCCATATTGCATCTATAATAAACTGTTATTTTCTAATTCGAAGAGATTACGTGACTAGTAATAATTATGAACGTATGGAATACGAAACTTCCTGGCAGATTAAAGCTGTATGCTGGACCGAGACTCGAACTCTGGACCTTTGCCTTTCGGGGGCAAGTGCTCTACCAGGTTCGCAGGAGAGCTTCTGTAAAGTTTGGAAAGTAGGAGACGAGGTACAGGCGGAAGTAAAGCTGTGACGAGGGTGCGTGAGTCGTGCTTGGGTAGCTCAGTTGGTAGAGCACTTGCCCGCGAAAGGCAAAGGTCCTGAGTTCGAGTCTCGGTCCGGCACACAGTTTTAATGTGCCAGACAGTTTCATACCAGCGCACTCTCCGCTGCAGAGTGAAAATCTAATTCTGGTATGGAATACGTTTTGACATGTATTTGATAGTTCGTTCACTATAAAGTACGATTTGACATTTATTTGACAGTTCATTTACTGTTATGCTATATGTTTACAAAGCGTAATATTTCACTGATTGGATTTTGCTGTAAATTGTATCTTTGATCAGAGTAGGTTTTGTTGTCCATGTGCACATCCCCTTTTGTGTTCCAGTATGTCAATGAAGCTTTCGAGATAATATTTATGTTTAAAGTCTGTATGTTTGTTTAGTATTTCGTGTGGATAGTCTTTTATGTGAATATATCTCCAATTGTGCATTTTCCACATCTCGTGGCGTAATGAATAGTCCATTAAATTTCGGGCATGCAGCTGCGCAAATAAAATTTCCTCCACTGATATTTCAGCTGCGTATTGTCTGGCCATCCTCAAAGTGAGTCACAAGACTGACAAGATTTTTTCCTTTGTTGTAATTTCATTCTCCTGCCCCACAAGGGCAGGGGAGGGCTGGCAACGGCACAATCCACAGCTCTTCAGCCAAACGACTTTATAAAATACAGGAAGGGGGATAAAAAAGGGGGACATAAAAAAACTGGTAATGGAGATGATGGGAGTCAAAATATACACTAATATGGGGACATACACTGGGAGACAGTTAAAAGTCGACATAAAGTTTAAAGAACACAGTTGGTAATTTGAAGCACGCTTAAAAAACACACTCAAGGCAAAAAAAACGTAAAAGGTGGCCACACTATAAAAAGCACATGAACAATCATTGACTATATACAGGTCGAGCACACAATTACAACCACATCACTAGGTGACACTGTATAACAGCACCAAACACAACACTACCGCAGCACACTTGATAATGAATAAAAAAACCTGGGAGGATCTGCTGGAGGGGGGAGGGAGCAAGGGAGAAGAGGAAAGGAGGCGACAGGGGGGGAGAGAAAGGAGATGAGGCAGGGGGTGCACAGAAGAGGGCTGGGGAGGGAAGGGATGGGAGAGGAAAACAGTCAAGGAGAGGGTGCAGGGACTCAGGGAGGGATGGAGGAAAATCCACTCTGGGAGAAGGAGGGGAGAGGAAAAGGGGGGCCCAGGGGAGGGGGGAGAACAAGGCCAAAGGGAGGGTAGATGTCATGGCAAAGTTCAACATCCGGGAGGGGGAGGTGCTGGCAATTGCACTGATGAAGGAGATGGAGGGTGTGGAGGTGGAGAGAGGGAGGGATACAGCGATAGAGGTGCGGCAACAGGCAGACGGGGGGGTGGGGGGGTGGAGAGGAAGGAGGAAAGTAGGGGGTGGGGGGATCAAGCCTGTGGACAGCGTAAAGGATGCGGGTATGTTGGAGGAAAAGGTGAAGGTGGGGGAAGGGGAAGAGGTCATACAAGAGTCGTGTGGGGGAAGGAATGTGGATAAGGAAGGCAAGGCGGAGCGCATGGCGCTCGAGGATTCAGAGGGCCTTGTAAAAGCGGGGGGGGGGGGCGGAGGTCCAGGAGACGCTGGCATAACAGAGGAGGGGATGGATGAGGGTTTGCAGGTGTGGAGGATGGTGGGAGGATGCAATACCCATGTCCAACCAGACAGGAGTTTCAGGAGGCGGAGGTGGGAACAGGCTTTCTGCTGGATGGTCAGGAGATGAAGGGTCCAGGTGAGGTGACAATCGAGGGTGAGACCAAGGTATATCACAGGGTTATATATCTTGGTGAGCTGGATGGGACGACCATAAATGGTGACATAGAAATCGTGGAGACAGAAGGAGCGGGTGGTGCGGCCTATGGTGATTGCCTGGGTTTTGGAGGGGTTGATACAAAGGAACCACTGGTTTCACCAAGTGGTGAACTGGTCAAGGTGTGTTTGGAGGGTGCGTTGGGACCATTGAAGGGTAGGACAGAGAGCCAGGAAGGCAGTGTCATCAGCATACTGGAGGAGGTGGATAGGAGAGGATGGCTTGGGCATATCGGCAGTGTACAGGAGATAAAGGAGAGGTGAAAGGATGGAGCCCTGACGAACGCAAGCAGTGGGATAAAAGAGACGGGCGTTGGTGTGACAACAAGATGCCAAGCGCGGCCTTATGTGCTCCAGTGCGGCGATACTGCGCATTCAGGTCACAGATGCTGTTCGGCGGAAAAGAAATGCGCTTACGGATGCGCCGCCTGTGGCGAAAGCGTACAGACATTCGATTCGCTTATCGATGTATGTTCGGCAGCGGCGATACCATGACGACTTCTCTGCAGTTTAATTACACCACGAGACGGATTCCATGCTTTGCACCTTTCATGAGAGATGTGTGGAGCATCGAAGATACACACGCTTATCACAGCCAAACAAGTCAGCTGTGGCCGAACATTGTATTGATACAGGACATTCAATGAATTAAAGTGATGTGAACATTTTAACATCCACCTCTTCCTTTTGGGAATGTGTCTTCAAGAATGCTATAGAGATTAGATTAGCTAATAAATTAATAAATAGAGATAATGATTTTAATTTGGACAAGCATGGAATCCGGCTCTTGGGGTAATTAAACTGCAGAGAAGTCGTTACGGTATCACCGCCGCCGAATATACATCGATAAGCGAATCGAATGTCTGTACGTCTTCGCCAAAGGCGGTGCATGTGTAAGCATATTTCTTTGCCGCCGACCAGCATCTGTGATCTGCATGCGCAGTACCGCCGCGGTGGAGAATATAAGGCCGCGCATGGCATTTTGTCGTCAGTCTTGTGACTCACTCTGAGGATGGCCGGACGATACGCGGCCGAAATATCAGTGGAGGAAATTTTATTTGCGCGGCTGCATCCCCGAAATTTAATGGACTATGTATCTCCAACTCTTCAAATATGTTCACAGTGAGTCCTTTCGTTATTCTGTGTAGTATTTATAATATAGTTTCAATTTTCTCGGGTGCGTGGTGTTGGTTTTTTAGATGTAAAAAGAAACCAGATTGATTACTGTCACTGTTTCTGGTGTGGTCTTAAAAGCTGATACTAGAATTTCGTACTGTTTGGTCTATATATATATATATATATATATATATATATATATAATAGAAGGAAACATTCCACGAAGGAAAAATATATTTAAAAACAAAGATGATGTGACTTACCAAATGAAAGTGCTGGCAGGTCGACAGACACACAAACAAACACAAACATACACACAAAATTCAAGCTTTCGCAACCAACGGTTGCCTCGTCAGGAAAGAGGGAAGGAGAAGGAAAGACAAAAGGATATGGGTTTTAAGGGAGAGGGTAAGGAGTCATTCCAATCCCGGGAGCGGAAAGACTTACCTTAGGGGGAAAAAAGGACAGGTATACACTCGCACACACACACATATCTATCCACACATACACAGACACAAGCAGAAATATATATATATATATATATATATATATATATATATATATATTACTGCAATTGTCACAGGTAATTTTTTTATATTTACATACTGATATATTCTAAGATTTTGGACGTGCTCAAATGCAGTTTTGTTACAAGATTGTTATCAGTACAGAAGAGCAGTTGAATGTGCGTGGTTCTGAGTAGTGTATATACATTGCTTGATATTTATCCTAGATGAAGTGTAGGTATGTACATTGTTCTTTGTTTAATTGAAGTTTCTCTAATTAGATTTATACCGTTGTGTAACAGTTGTCGTAAAACAGAATATTAAACTTATGGCAGCTAGCCTGGACCTTTCCTTTTCAAATTGTCTTATTCTGACGTGTACTACTCTGCGGGCGCAATCGAACGATGATAATGTTGGGACATATTTCTGGATTTTAATATGGCGATAATATAGGGTGATTTTTTTCACCGTGTACAAACTTTGCGGATTGATCGATGAGAGGATACGGGACAAAAAAGGTCAAATGAACTTACATCCGGAAATGCAAGGTTTCCGAGCTGGAGACCGTTCATTCAGTCATACATTATTGCACAGACTGCGGTCAAATACGCTCTGTACCATGCAGACACAGTTACGGTATGTGTTGAAAATGGTTTGCATGTGCTTCAACGTTACTATTACATGGCTTATGTGTATTTTGTCCCCGAGTTTATACCCAAACAGTGTGCAACTGTCCTCTCGTTATATTTCTTAGGTTATCATTGACTTTGATGTCACACAGTGTACAGCCTGGCTGCATCCGAACAGTGTCAAAGGCAGCATGAATACGCTGCTCCAGTGTCTCCACATCTGGAATGGGCTCTGCATACACGATACTTTTGAGATGACCCCATAACTAGAAATCGCACAGGTTGAGGACAGGTGAACTGGACCCCCTCGTCCGATCTATCTACCAGGGAAGACACCATTGAGATACGTGCGGACGTTAATAGCGAAGTGGGCTGGAGCACCATTATGTAGCAGTCACATAACCCTTCTAATCATCAGTGGCACTCCTTCCCTCAGGGGAGGCAAAGTCACCCGCAAGAAAAGCCGATAGTTCCAGCCTGTTAGGTGACGTAGATGGAAGAACGGCCCTAAAATATGGTCGCCTATTATCCCGGCATACACATTCCGGCTGCACCGATAATGATGGTTCGCTGTCTCCATATCATGGGGGTTCTGCATATTATCCCACAGTTAACTGTTATGAAAGTTGAAGATAACACTCCGCGTAAAGGTGGTCTCATCTGCGATGACTGGATGACACAAATCCCGGAATCGTGGATGCCTTGTGAAGAAACCAGTGACAAAACTGCTCCCGATGTGGAAAGCTTGTCGCTAGTAAGCACTGCAGGCACTTAAGTAATCAGGGTAGTAACAATTGTCATGGAGAATGTTCCACACGGTCGTCTGGCTTGTCCTGTACTGGCGGGCCAACTGCCTGGTGCTGACACGGCGGTCGCCTTCCACTGTGTCAATCACATTTTCCCCCAAGTCTGGTGTCCTGAAACGATCCTGCTCAGACAAATGGCGAAACACTGTTGCAATTTTGAATCCTGTGGTTGTTCTGCGGTACGTTGCCATTTGCCTTTCCGTAAATAAACATCATGGCAGCAAGCTCTCAATTCGAATACGTACAACGCTGTATAACATCCACTTCAAGGTGAGTCAGCAAGAGAAATGAATCAGACACAACATTACCAAATACTACAGCAGGAGAGAGCGCTAGGGCATGACGTATGAGGAACAGTAGCACCCCCTAGGAGGAAACCATGCATAGTGTAACTGTGACTGCAAGGTACAGCGCGTATTAGACCGCAATCTCTGTAACAAAGTATGACTGAATAAATGTTTTGTAGCAAAGAAACCATGCATTTCCGAACGTAAGTTCATTAGACCTGGTGTTACGTATTCTCTCATCAATCCGCCGACCGTATTGGCCGAGCGGTTCTAGACGATTCAGTACGGAACCACGCGGCTGCTACGGTCGCAGGTTCGAATCCTGCCTCGAGCATGGATGTGTGTGATATCCTTACGTTAGTTAGATTTAAGTAGTTCTGAGTCTAGGGGACTGATGACCTCAGCTGTTAAGACCCATAGTGCTTAGAGCCATTTGAACCATTTTCTCATCAACCAATCCCTAGAGTTCGTACATGGTGAAAAAAATTACCGTGTATAGTTATAGCATCTCTTTCCTCCTTGCAGTCTTGCCTTAATCTCTGCTTCAGCTGATATTACTTCAGTAAAAACTGAACCATTATAAGGCAACGTACCATACACAAAAAATTTATATACGTAAAAATGTAGTAAAGATACACACACACACACACACACACACACACACACACACACACACACACAGTGCTTAGAGCCATTTGAACCATTTTCTCATCTATCAATCCCTAGAGTTCGTACATGGTGAAAAAAAATTACCCTGTATAGTAATAGCATCTCTTTCCTCCTTGCAGTCTTGCCTTAATCTCTGCTTCAGCTGATATTACTTCAGTAAAAACTTAACCATTGTAAGGTAACGTACCATACACAACAAATTTATATACGTAAAAGTGTAGTAAAGACACACACACACACACACACACACACACACACACACACACACACACTACCGCGTGCACGCGGGTGCGAACATGACCAGAGCACCCCCCACCCCCCACCCCGCGCCCACTACTACACTTCACACCATTCCTGTCCACCACATTATCGCACTATACTGACACCCTTTAATAGTGCACAGTAAACATTGCAGGATTGTCAATTGCAGTTAATAATGGGGTTGTAACAGGCTGGTAAGATAAAAATTTTCTCAAAAAATTATTTACTCCACAACTGCTTCCACAAGAGCGAAATGTAGTAGACAGAATAGTAAGTGCACAATGTGCATCATTTGCTTCTAAAAATGTTGACATCGAGTTAACCTAAAATTGCCACTACAAAAACCTACATGTTTCGGAACAAAATATTTATAGTCCAGCAAGAAATTATTTCTTTTATTTCCTTTGGACACTACTGATGGTGTCTAAAACACCAAGGTGATACTTATTTTGTTGGAAATTAAAATAAAATTCAGTTACAGACAATAATAAATAATATTATGTACGTGATAAAATAGTACGAAGCAGCCGCTGAGGAATAATGGTTGAAAATATTAACAATATTATCACTGAGGTGGATTATTTGCTGGCCTTCTGCACCTGCAATAGCAGGCTCACTGCCTGGACTAACACGCTGCTTGTTGGCGCAGCGCCTCACGCGTCTGCTGGGACCCCCCTGCTGCTTCTCAGAACTCGGGGACAGCTGCTCGCGCTAGGATGCAGCTCTGCTCTCGCTTCATTTCCTCCAGAGAGCACATCCAAGAGCTCACCAATGCCACCAGGTCAAGCGCACTCCCTGCGGAAGGAGTAACAACATCCTGCTAAAGCCTCTTTCTCTTAGACGGTATCACGCGGCATTGCTGTATTTTTCTCCTTGTTTTCTTTTCCACCTTTTGTTTTCCGCTCTTTGTTCTCCACTCGTCTTGTCAGGGCGCCTCACCGTTGCAGATCATATACTGACGTCACATTTGTTCATTTTACTCATACTTTTATCCATCATTAATCACACAGAAAGTCTGCTACTCAATATACATTCAAAACACTGGATGTAGTTCATTTTATTCTTTGAAATACATATCTTTCAGTACTTTATTTCATCTGGTAAACGAATTTCTGCAGGTCATCTTCTGAGGATTTATTCGATCATAAGCCACTGTTGTTGTTGCGATCTTCGGCCAAAAGACTGGATTGAAGCAGATCTCCATGCTAGTTTAAGATGTGTTAGTATCTTCATCTCCGCGTAATTACCGCAACTTGCAGCCATTTGAACCTGCTTACTCTGCAATTTTTACCTCCAACACTTACTTGACTTAAGATGTTAACAAATTCCTTTTCTTCAGAAATGCTTTTCATGCTATTGTCAATATTTTTATCAATTTTTATCAATATTTATCAACTTTATATCCTCTCTACATCGACCATCATCAGCAGCTCTGCTGCTCTTATAGCAGAACTTAGCTACGACTTTCAATCACACATTTCTAATTTAATTTCCTCAGCAGCGCCTCTTTTAATTCGACTACATTGTATTACCTTTATTTTAACTTCTGTTGGTGTTCATCCTACAATACCTTTCCAAGACACTATGTATGACGCTTCGAGATGAATTTGATACAACACTAGAAAAACCTACGTGGAAACAACGCCCCAATAGTAGACGACATTGCCTTACAATTATTAAAATTCCTGAAACAACCAGCCATAACAAAATTATTCCATCTGCCTTGTATGAAATATGAGACAAGTGAACTACCGCCAGCCTTCAGGAATAATATACTAATTCAAATTCCAAAGGAAACAAGTGCTGATAGGTGTGAGTACTACCGAACCAACACTTTAGTAAGTCATGGTTGCAAAGTATTAACGTAGATTATTTATGGAACAATGTAACAGCTTGTAGAATCAGTTTGGGTTCCGGAGAAAAGTGGGAACGTGGAAAGCAATACTGATTGTAATATTTCTGGCTTTGCAATCGTCATATGCAGCTGCAGAAGCTCTCCTTGGAGCAGTTGAGAAGCCAGAAGAGGGAAGGTGAAAATGTGGTGTCAGGTGCCGGGCGCAGATGGTTTATTCAGTGCGGGTATGATGAGAAAAAGAGCCTAAATTGTGGTCCTCCTCCGCGAATGGCTGCTGCGTTCGGTAGTAGCACGACGAATGATAAAGTACCGTTATTAATATTAGAAAAACTAAACAGCATATTTACTTGCATTTCATATTAAAGCATCTCTCAATAGCACGCTATCATTCCATTATTTCAAAAATGCTAATAACCAGCAGAATAATAAAAAAATGCTAAACGAAAAGACAAAACACTTCGGAGATCTTCGGATCTCGTATTACATGGATGGCGGGCAAAGTGGTTCGGCTGTAAGATCAGAGCTCTTTCGGCTGTCTTGGAGGACAGACATGTTGTAGGTCGTAGTCGGAATCGAGTAATGACTTAATTAGCAAACTCTTGTTATTTGCATGTGTAACTGAGAACAATTTGATAGTAGCTACGCAAGTACGCAGTTAATTCTTTTGTTTTTATGAAAGTGTGAATATTGGAAATTATCTGTGATTCATAAAGTGGAATATAATTGTGCAGTTTCTCCTATAATGCTAATGAAATGCAAGTGGCATCCATTATAAACAAACTAATATAAAATTTAATTATTTATACAATATCAGCACGACGGTAAGAGTTTATTACAGTCTCAAGATAACGCATTCACGGCCTACGTGCTGTTTTCTGCGCAAGGGACAACAACTGTAGAAGATTGCAGGTTGGTAAACATTAATTGGAACTTATGCATTGTATTGAGGGTGGTAGAAGCAAATAAGCACCTCGCGTGTACTGCAATCTTAGTACAGATGAGATCAGTGACGGCCGTGCGGTTCTAGGCGCTTCAGTCTGGAACCGCATGACCGCTACGGTCGCAGGTTCGAATCCTGCCTCGGGCATGGATGTCTGTGATGTCCTTAGGTTAGTTAGGTTGAAGTAGTTCTAAGTTCTAGAGGATTGATGACCACAGATGTTAAGTCCCATAGTGCTCAGACCCATTTGAACCATTTTTTTAGATCAGTGACACGTCTTCTGTGGCAACACAAAGGAGGTATAATGGACATAAATTTTCTAGGGAAGGGTTTTTCATACGCACGTATATATCTCCCTGTTTTTCTTGTACCTTGCCGCGCGAGGTAGCCGCGCGGTCTTGGGCATCTTGTCACTGTCCCCCTGTTGGAGGTTCGAGTCCTCCCTCGGGCATGGGTGTGTGTGTAGTCCATAGCGTAAGTTAGTTTAGTTAGATTAAGTTAGTTTGAGTTAGATTAAGTAGTGTGTATGTTTAGGGACTGATGCCCTAAGCAGCTTGCTCCCATAAGATTTTACCACAAATTTACAATTTGTTTACCTCGTACCTTTCTTCAACATGCCGTACATGGCATCCCTTTTGGGGAATTCTTTGAAGTCGAAGCGTTTTGGAATTGTGAGGATAGGTTTTATTCACGAGAGCTGTGAATTGTAACCGACCAGCGAACTATGTAAGGTCTGCCGGCCGCGGTGGCCGTGCGGTTCTAGGCGCTGTCCGGAACCTCGCGACTGCTACAGTTGCAGATTTGAATCCTGCCTCGGGCATGGATGTGTGTGGTGTCCTTAGGTTAGTTAGGTTTAAGTAGTTCTTAGTTCTAGGGTACTGATGACCTCAGATGTTAAGTCCCATAGTGCTCAGAGCCATTTGAACCATTTTCTGTCAGGTCTGTGACTCGTATGAACTGTGAATGAACAGAGAACTGTATAAGAACTGTGATTATTAGGTTTGGAATTGTGTTTGAACTCGTTTTTACTTTCAGTTGAACTATAATAACTGATGCTGTAAAATCAATTTTCCTTTACAATGAAAGTAGTATCGGTGTAAATCAGGAAAGGGATATGTGAAAACCTAACGAGAATAAACGTTAACGTTGTGTGCGCGCTCCATGGAATTACTTTAAAATTCACCATTTCAAGATTTTTCATGCTACGAGACGGCGCAGCTTGCAGAGCAGCGTAAGGCAGCCACAGACAACAGGTGCGGTGGCACCAAGCAGCGGCCGCAGCAGTTAAAAGTAGAGGGCGCGTTGGAAATATCGGCTTCAGCACACCACGACAGCGGTGCAGCTCACAGTTACGAGAATCAGTGGCAGTACGCCGAACTGTAAGTTTTGTGTTTGCATAAACCAGCCTAAGGTTTGTAATTGGAACAGTAAAATGTCTGGGGAAAAGGAAGAAAGATACGCTGTCAGAAGTAGAGAAAGAGTTCAGTCGCACCAGTAATACTGACGATCCGTACGATCAGATACAAATAAATGGTGGTGAAGTCACATATGGGTTTAGTTATATGTCAAATGTAGTCACAAATAACCCAAGAAAAAGTATAAATTCAAACTTTGGTGATGAATCCGAAAAAGAAAATTCAATAACCCATAATCTCACTTAGAATTCTGAAGTTGCCATGAACGAATTCACTGGAAATGTAGAGTTAACTTATAACGAGGATAATGGAAACGTAAATTTAGTGTCAAACAATGAAAATTTAAACCCAAGGTTTGTAGTACGTAGTCAAAATGAAATGATTCACTGGAATGACGATGCCTGACATAATGACTCTGACGTTGAAATTACTAATGAGCCAAGAGATAAGTTACACACATTAATTCATTGTATAGCATCAGCTGACACTTTATCAAATTAGGATGATGATCAGAATCTGGGTTCTATACTAAAATTAGTTTTGCAAGAACAAAAAGTAGCAAGAAAAGAAAATAAGGAGGAATTAAAAGAAGTTAACGGTAAGCTCATTGCTTTGGAACAAAAGGTTACAAATCTTGAAGCTAGAACTGAGGGATGGTACAGGAAAATAGATTATGAAATAAAAGAATGGGGTAAAAAATTAGAAGTTTGTGAGTCGTAAATAAATGGAAAGGGTGACCATGAAGCCAAAAAGTTAAATAACAACTTGCAGGATTAAAATGGGATGATAGAAGCAACAATTAATGAAATAAGAAACGTAAGACAAGAGCAAAGCAAATCTGTCAGAGTATATAAGGATAAGCACACAGTACAATTGAATATTTTACAGAGTATCCGAAACGACCATGAAATACTTAATCGGAAGTGCACCACAGAAATTAAAACAAGGATAGCAATGGCAAAAGAGGCATTTTATAAGAAAAGGAGAATTTTCTGCAGCGGCCTGGATATAGAACTCAGGAAGAGACCCATAAAAGGTCTTATATGGAATTTTCTTTTATATGGCGCTGAAACATGTACTTTGCGGAAGAAAGACAAAGAAAGGCTGGAGGCTTTTGAGATGTGGACATGTCGGAGGATGGAAAGAGTAAGTTGGATGGACAGAGTAAAAAATAAAGAGGTACTGAGAAGAGTGGGAGAGAAAAGACAGTTACTAGATGTAATAAAAAGAAGAAAAAGGAATTGGATTGGGCATATATTAAGAAAGAATGACGGACTGATAAAAACAGTTTTAGAAAGTTATGTAGAAGGGAAAAGAAAGCGAGGAAGGAAGAGATTTCAGATACAGATACCTGGTGGACGGTACAATATACAGCAGCCTTAAGAAGGAAGCAATGGATCGCAGAAAATGGAGAGGCAAAGTACCTAATAATATAGCAGAAAACTGATGATGATGATGAAATTTCACATATAGAACCTGTGGTGTCACCGCCAGACACCACACTTGCTAGGTGGTAGCTTTAAATCGGCCGCGGTCCATTAGTACATGTCGGACCCGCGTGTCGCCACTGTCAGTGATCGCAGACCGAGCGCCACCACACGGCAGGTCTAGAGAGACGTACTAGGACTCGTCCCCAGTTGTACGACGAGTTTGCTAGCGACTACACTGACGAAGCCTTTCTCTCAATTGCCGAGAGACAGTTAGAATAGCCTTCAGCTAAGTCCATGGCTACGACCTAGCAAGGCGCCATTAACCATTTCTAGAGAGAGTCTCACTTGTATCATCAAGAATTGCTGTATACAAATGATGGATTAAAGTTAAGTATTCCAGCAGCTACGTACTTTTCTTTATAGCTTTCATTACGTATCCTGTTTCAGACCTAGCGCCACCTGCGTGAGTTGACGCGTGCATTCCGGCCTCCTCTTGCAACACAGTGTTGGCTCTTCTGCCAACACTACAGAACCCTCTTGTAAAGGCAATACAATTGCGATTCAGAGCAAATTGAGAGAAATAGACCAAAACGTACTTCCTGAGGTGCAAGACAAAATAGAAAATGAAGTTAGTAAAACAGTAGAAACCTGGTATGGACAAGAAAGAAAGAAATGTATTGTTCATGTAAGTGGCATAGCAAGTCACGCTAATGCATATTAATTCCATCATTTCTCTAGTAAGGGAACTATAGATCCGAAAGCCTTCAGTTTGATGGCAAAATTCCTGGTTCAAATGGTTCAAATGGCTCTGAGCACTATGGGACTTAACTTCTGAGGTCATCAGTCCCCTAGAACTTAGAACTACTTAAACCTAACTAACCTAAGGACATCACACACATCCATGCCCGAGGCAGGATTCGAATTTGCGACCGTAACAGTCGCGCGGCACCAGAATGAAGTGCCTAGAACCGCTCGGCCACCGCGGCCTTCGCAAAATTCCTGAAAACATCACAGAACAACAAAAAATGAAATTCATTGCCAGCAGGTAAGAAGGAGAAGCAAAATTATGGGGAACAGGCGTGAGTACCACATGAAAACCATGTAAAGAATTTGTTCATGCATTCTTGAATCAAGACTGGTCTTGCAGCACACAAAACAGAGCGAAACGCGAAGTATTTGTAGGTAGAAGGTTTGATGGTGAAAAAGTCATTATACCACAAATGGATAGGAGTAAGGTACTAGAAAGTCCCGCACCGAAGTTCAATGGCGTCAAGATATTAATAAACCTGGAATTGACAGCCAGCTTCTGTCAGAGGCCGCCAGCAAAAAAACTGCCAAATCTATACTGCATTTCTTTATGGGAGACAAAGCTATCAGTTCAGTTCTACAAAGCATTATGTGGGGGTAGATTACATCGTTGAATTTGAGAAAGTTGTGACTGAAATGCCTCGTTCTACCAAGAAAATGCTGCCACAACAATTATTAGATGAAATGTCGATCAGCGACTTGAAAAATATTACGAATACTAAACCTCAAGGGGCAATAACGTTCTTTTATTTTGCTAGGTAATTGACGGTTAGCATACATCATTTACTTTTCCTGCTTTAGGTTTTCCCCTCCTTTCATTGAGAATTACGTACGCCTGCTTTAACATCTTTCACTATTAGTGTTAAGATGAGCAAATTTTCTTATCCTGAATTTGACAAAGAAACAAGCTGTGACACAAACAAACTAACCCAGCAGAATAAACATCTGCACAGTACAGGAAGAAACAGAAATTTGTTGGAATTACGTGGATAGGCCCGAGCATACAACGTATAGGATTACAGATACACCAGGAAGAGAACGCAGGATATAGTTAGCCCAGTAATGGCGTCACAATAAAGGCCATTTGCTGGCAAAAAATGAGGTAGAAAATTTAATTTTTTTGTCTTGTGTATATAGTTGAGAGTATGTAGAATCCAAGTTTTCGATCTTCAGAATCCTTGGGACAACTTTTTATGGAAGAAATACACGAAATTTCGGCACTTTTTTCAGATTTTCCCGTATTACTCGGAAACCATGCATCCTACTGAAAATGTTACCAAAATGAAAGATCATTAAAGTTTGAGTGGAATGATCTACTTAAATTTCAAAATCGGTGCCACCGTTTGGCCAAAAAGTCGGCTCCAACGCCTGTATTTCCGGCTACTCAAAATGAAAAATGTAGTTTTCAAAGTTGTAGAGCTTGACGTTTCATGTTACAAAAGCACCGTCACAGTCGAATCTTCGATCACTCAAGAAGATGTCTGATTTTAATAGACACTGATTTTATTGTGGCGAGGAAACTGATTCTAATTGGGAGAAACTTAGCACACTTCTTACACAAAGTGTAATATTGTTCATAAAGTGATAAAACTTTAATTAAGAGATATTGTTATTGCAGTAGCGGAAATGCAAGGTAATGACTCGGCTCGCGAAGTGTTGGAACATATCGGTAATGAGATTGTGTTGAAGACGCTCATTGTCATAGGTTTTGTCAGAGGGATTTTTACCGGCCAATCTGGAGTGGAGGAAAATAAGTAAGTCCTGATTCCACACAGATAGATGAAGCAATGAAAATGATTTCTTCCTTGCATCAAACAATCAGAGAAGTGCAAATATACTTTGCAGGAGTTAAAGAGCCGAATCACGAATGGCTGGAAGGCATTGTAAGACAATAAAAATCCGACTCTTCCTGAAGTATGGTGAAGAAATAATGATCGCTAGCAGACATAAAAAGAGCACGACAGTATGTTTCAAAAGCACAGGCTATAAAGCACTGTCTGATAGTTTCTTCCACAACAAGCTATCACATCCACGAGACGAGCGTCTGAGAACTGTATGCGCTGCTGCAGGGGACATCCGCACACAAGTCTATGATACATTGCAATAACCCCCCCCCCCTTCCACCCACTTCCCCTCCCCTGCCCAACCTGGTAATTTCTTCTCAGATGTCCAGTTAGTGATCCCTGAATCATCGATTCATTTTTTTAAGTGGTTGATTTGGAAAAACAAACGAGGAACTTTAGACAAATGGAAAGAAAAGTATGTTGCTTTGTCATATGGAGTGGTTTCTGCAGTAAGTCAACGGTCATTTCTCTCTTCATAATTGACTGGACTCAGTACATTCATGTACAAAAGATTTGAATTATTGACGACGCTCTTAATGCAATTGGATTCGGAGCTCCATACCTGGAAGCTTCCCTATTTGATGATGATGATGATGATGTGATGGTGATGTATGGTTTGTGGAGCCCTCAACTGCACGGTCATCAGCGCCCGTGCAAAGTCCCAATTTTTACATAGTCCAATTGAGCCACTGTCACGAATGATGATGATGAAATGATGAGGACAACACAAACACCCAGTCCCCGGCC
Source organism: Schistocerca cancellata (assembly GCF_023864275.1). NCBI lineage: Eukaryota > Metazoa > Arthropoda > Insecta > Orthoptera > Acrididae > Schistocerca > Schistocerca cancellata. Next base: position 329,940,390 of record NC_064629.1, read on the forward strand.
AGAGTTACCCATTTGAGACGCCTTCGATTGCCCGACCTGAGTATCCTAACATAACCACTGAAGGATTCATCCATTTCATCTTTGATAACACCGATTTTAACATCTGTATGTTTGACGCATTGAATACTTTCCATTCCATGGGAGGAATCACGGCAGTTACTCCATACACAGCTATGGAATCGGGAAAGAAGACGTTCAGTTTCTGAATGTTTGTCTACAGCTGGCTACCTCAGTTGATCACATATCAAAAAGCAAATGATGTTGACTTAAGCAGTATTATTCTGGCGTTGAGAAATTAATAAAACATGACCATTGATGATTTTTGTCACTTTCGATCAACCACTTCATCTGATGACGATGAATACTGTTAGAATCGAAGGCGATGATTTAGAACATGTCATTGTACGATTAGGTGGTTTTCACGTTCTAATGTCGTTCTTTGAGTGCATCGGCATAATAGTGGCAGGGAGTGCGTAGAGAGACTTATTGTCCACAATATTTGCTGAAAACTGCTTGGATAAAGTTTTAAGAGGGTAATCCTACACTCGAGCAGTATGAACTCATGCACTGATTCAATGGTATTGTCATATTACTTATTTCTGATATTTAAATTGTGTTTTTCCAAATATTGTCATTCCCTTTTATTTGTTCATTTGTACTAATTTTTGTATTACTTGTACTTAAATACATATTGGTCATTGCTGTATACTTGGTTTTCATTTGAGCTTCCCACTCTTACCATTTAAGACAAGGATAAAAATGAATAAAAATACACATGAATAAAAATACCCGTGAATGGAGAAAATCAAGAAGAAGATATACAGAGAAAACACAAATGTGCTCATCAGAGAGCCGTCTTCCCACTGGAAATTTCATTTCACTGAATAACTTTGACTTACGAAAAAAAAAGAACAACAAAATTTTGGCTTTGAAGTGCAGGAACGCTTAATAGTGCTTCAACAGCAAAACTAGATGCTTCTATAATATGAAATTTCATGCTGTATATCTTTGAAAACTTGGCATTTTTCATTTGGAGTAGCCACTTTTGAGTTATAGGCTTTGGAGACGACTTTTTGGCCAAGTTGATAAAAATGAACTATCTTTGACAAACGGCTGCACCAATTTAATGCTCTTTCATTTGATAATAGTAATGTGTCAGAACAGACATGTCATTACTCTTTAGTGTGAACTGAAACGGCAAAGTTGTTTCCGCTATAACGAATTATGGTATACTGATACGCTAGGAACAGTCCTGCCAGAGTGATTTATAGTAAAGGGAGAGTTGTAGTTATCAGGCGACAGAGAAGTTGGCCTGTTACTTACGAAGAGAGGAAAGAGGTAAGTAGAGAGTTATAGATTAGCGGACATAAAAGTCGGCCTAATATTTACATAGAGAGAAAGGAGAAATATGGTTTCTAGGCGACAGGGAAGTTGGCCAGTCACTAATGAAGAGTGAGAGAGGAAAGGCAAAAGGCGACGTGTAAATCGGCCGTTAGGTATTATGTACGGGCAAAGTGCTTTCCACCGATTATTTTATGAACTACAAAGGAGTAGATATATAGTCGCATAGGACACAACACTGACATGGAAATCTCATTAAAGACATAAAAGTAGGAAATAAAATTTAAATAGAAAGCCACGTAATGTGAAGGATACAGAGCAATGACACACACCGGTTTTAAACATGAAAGGAATTCGGAAATTTGGTAATTTTTGGTAAGCTCTTATTGGACCAAGCTGCTGAGGTCATCGGTTCCTGAGCTTACGCACGACTTAATCTAACTTAAACTAACTTACGCTAAGGACAACCCACACGCCCATGCTCGAGGGAGGACTCGAACCTCCGACGGGGGAGCAGAGCGGACCGTGACAAGTCGCCTCAGAGCGCGCGGCTATCCCCCGCGGCACAAAGGAATTCGGTATAAGGTAATTAGCTCCTACGTATTACAAAGTCACGTAATGCTCGTATATGAAAGTCAGTAGAAAATACACAGTCATTACATGATTAGAGTTCCACCAGCACTTTTTGTAGTAACAATGACACTCAAATGTAGAAGCAATGATACCTCATACTGTGAAATGAGAAAAACGGTTTGATAAATGAGGGTTTCTGCATTATGTTCGAAGCAAGATTCTGAAACGTCCTCTCGATGTACCTGTGAATCGCAAATTTTATACCTCCGTAAGTAAGATTTAAAGAGCATAGCGGGTGACGCAGGCTAGCGGCGTGAATCATTACGAAAGAGGATCATAGTAACAAGTGGTGCGAGCAAGCACGGAGCTCTTAAGAGTGCCAAGGGCAACGGCCCAGCTGTATATAGACACAGCTATGACCAAAACAAAAACATTGGTGAACCACTGCCGTAGTGCGATGTAAAAGTGGCAGTGTTTATAAACACCCAAAATCAAACCAAAACATTACCTATTATGTTTTTGTATTGTAATAGTTTATGAAAATAAGTTTATTCAGAATTTGTTTAAAATTATTAGGAAAGTAATTTTAAGCATTTTGTATTGTTTCATGGAATTGTACTAGAGTCGTATGCTGAGGTATTAGGAAGGAGAATGGACTGACAGTTTTTGAACTCAGCACCAGTTTGGAAAGTCAGGATTTTCACATATTCAAGACCACATCATGGACAACAGAATCGTCACTATGTGTTGCTGTTGTGGGCTGCCTGCGTATGTTCTGACAAAAGGTTTGAGTATAAAGTTCTTCCATCTCTATGTATTTGTGAAATGTATTTATTTGGAAACATGTGAGGTGGACGTCTTTATGACCCATTCAAATATAACTACGTGCAGAACGACACGGTGAGAAGAAGAGTAAAGTGTAAAGAATGTTTCATCGAACTGAAAGGACGGCAATGCGCCTATAGTAGTTGTATAGCAGCGTTACTTTTAATGCCAAATAGTTGGTCAATTTTAAGGAACGACATTGTGACAAAAGTGAATAACTATGCAAATTCTTCACGAGAAATATTTTGTTGAATACAATCGACGGCATTGCGCCGACAGTAGCATAACAGCAATATAAAATTTCTGATTGATTGAAACTAGGCTAGGAGATATCGAACTGCTATAAACCATTCTAGCAGAAATGGTAGATTATAAGTTAAGAAAAAGACTATCAACAACAGAAAGGTGCAGAACAATGCTACTTTGAAAATCTTCACTACTTAAAGAATAATGTGATTAGCGTTGAAAGTGTAACTTTTGATTGATGATTTTTGGATATAAGTTTATACACGAATTTATTGAGGGTGGAATTAGTTTTTTCTAATCACAAAATAATTAAGTTTATGATTGTAATAAAGTAATTTATAATTCGAGAATGAAATATACATAGCAAATTCTAGTTTCGAAAGAAAATAACGGTTCACAATTATAGTGGAATGGTATGGCTCTCGAGAGATGATAGCCGACATTTTAAAAAAAGATTAGTAAAATTTGCTTATTTCCCAAATTGATTGTTCTCTGTGAGAACCTCTCAATTTTTAGAAATCTCAGAAGCAGGGAGATGTGTAATATTTCTCGCTATGCAGCTACGAGGAAGCTCTTCTTAGTTCAGTTGAAAAGGTAGCAGCGGGAAGATGACAATGTGGTGTGAGGTACCGGTGACAGATGGTTTACTCAGTACGAGTATCCTGAGGAAGACCGCCTAAATTGTGGTTCTCCTCCACTGCTGCATTCGGAAGAAGCGCGTCAAAATGATAAGCTACTGTTATTGATATTAGAAAAAGTAAACAGCGTATTTACTTGCATTTCACATTAAAGAATCTCTCAATAGCAGGCTATAAGTCCATTATTTCAAAAATGCTAATAACCAGCAGAATAATAAACAACTGCTAAAGGAAAAGGCAGATGAAGCACTTCGGAAATCTTCGGATCGCTCCTTACTTGAAGGGCGGGCGAAGTGGTTTAAATAGTTCTAAGTTCTAGGGGACTGATGACCTCAGATGTTAAGTCGCATAGTGCTCAGAGCCATTTGAACCATTTTTGAAGTGGTTCGGCTGTAAGGTCAGAGCTGGTTCGGCAGTCTTGGAAGACAGACATGTTGTCAGCCTTAGTTGGTATCGGTTAAGGACTTAATTAGAAATCTCTTGTTATACACATGTGTAGCTGAGAACAATTTAATAGTAATTACGCAAGCACGCAGTTAATTCTTTTGTCTTTATGAAAGTGTGAAAATTGGAAATAATCTGTGATTCATAAAGTGAAATATAATTGTGCGACTTCTCGTATAATGCATGCTAGTGGCACCCTGTACAAACAAACTAATTGAATATTTAATTATTTATACAATATCAGTTCGTCGCTAAGAGTTTATTACAGCCTCAAGATAACGGATTCACGGCCTACGTCCTGTTTTCTGCGCAGGGGACCACAATTGTAGAAGACTGCAGGTTGGTAAACATTAATTAGAACTTATGCATTGCATTCAGGGTGGTGGAAGCAAATAAGCATCTTGCGTGTACTGCAATCTTAGTGCAAATGAGATCAGAGAGTTGTTATCTGTGGTACACAGAGGAAGTATGGACAGAAATTTTCGAGGGAAGGGATTTATCATACGCATGTATATATCTCCCTCTTACTTTCTTTCAACTTGCCGTATGATTCTACGACATATCCTAGAAGATGGGTTGCAGGAAGGCAAACCTGCATTTATAGGTGACAGAAGTCATGGGATAGTGATACGCACATATACAGATGGCGGAAGTATCACGTACGTAACGAATATAAGGGCAGTCCATTGGCAGGACTGTCATTTGTACTTAGATGATTCATGTGAAAAGGTTTCCGACGTGATTATGGTCGCACGACGGGAATTAAAATACTTTGAACGCGGAATGGAGAGAGAGAGAGAGAGAGAGAGAGAGAGAGAGAGAGAGAGAGAGAGAGAGACGCTTGGGACATTCTATTTCGGAAATCGGTAGGGAATTCAATATTGTGATATCAACAGTTTCAAGGGAGCGCCTAAAATACCAAACTTCAGGCATTACCTCTCACTATGGACAACGCAGTAGCCAATGGTCTTCACTTAACGACCGAGAGCAGTGGCGTTTGCGTAGAGCTGTAAGGGCTAACAGCCAAGCTACACTGCGCAAAATTACCGTAGGTATCAATGTGGAACGTCCGACGTACGTATCCGTTAGGTCAGTAAAGCGAAATTTAGACTTAATGGGTTAGGGTAGCAGACGGCCAACACGAGTGCTTTTGCTAACAGCACAACATCGACTGGAACGCCTCTCCTGAGCTCGTGACCATACCGTTTAGACCCTGGGCGACTGGAAAACTGATGCGTGGTCGTATGAATCCCTTATTTCAGTTGGTAAGAACTGGTTCGAGTGTGGCAAAGACACCCCGAAGCCATGGACACAAGTTGTCAGAAGGCACTGTGCAAGCTGATGGTGACTCCATATCGGTGTGGGTTGTGTAAACATGGAATGGACTGGGACCTCCGGCCCGGTGAACCGGTCATTGTCTGGAAATGGTTATGTTCGTCAACTTGAAGACAATTGGCAGCCATTCAAGGACCTCAGGTTCCCAAACAACGATGGAGCTTTTGTGGAGTATAATGCATTATGTCACCACGTTACAATTGTTCGCGATTGGTTTTAAGAACGTTCTGGACAAGTAGAGCGATTGATTTTGCCACCCAGATCGCCGACATCCACAGAACATTTACGGGACATAATCGAGAAGTCAGTTCGTGCTCAAAATCCTGCTCCGACAACACTTTCTCAACTATGGACCATTATAAAGGCAGCATGGCTCGATATTTCTGGGGGGTCTTCTAACAACTTGTTAGGTACATGCAATGTCGAGCTACTGTAGTATGCAGAGGAAAAGGAAGTTCGACACGAAGTAAGGAGGTATCTGATGACTTTTGTCACTTCAGTGTATATGTTGAGAAAGCTTTTCACAATGCTCGGTGGGCTACACTATTTTAAATTTTGGAGGTGGAAAGGATAAAATACGGGGAGCGAAAAGTTATTTATAACTTGTGCAGAAAGACAAGCAGTGCTTGAGGATTGAGAAGGGAGTGAGACAGGGCTGCAGTCTATCTCCAGTGTTAATAAAATGTTAAATCGAAATCCATAGATTTCTTCTTAACACAGCGATCCCTTCGATCATCACCTGCCGACTATTGATACCAGTCACTGAAGGCTGGCCCCTATTTTGTGTGGACCAGAAGTGGGATTTTTCCTACGTATCGGTCAGGCGGTCTGAAGATGGCGTAATGTAGCGCTGAAACTGGTTCCACAAATAAAATAAAACTGGATATTTAGACGGTTGAAAGTGATTCAGTTTGACATTTTACGATTCTTATTGTCTTCGATTGTCATGCATCACACTGTAACACTGTAACACTGACACACTCGAAAAATCGTCGCAGTTAGGAATAGAATTATTGAGTCTTTCCCTCACAGTTGTTACATCTGCACTTCTATTGCATTGATACTAAATTTTAGAAAATTATATATTTTTTGAACTGTCAACTAAAATAAGTGACGTATCTAATAATTAGATACTACTTTAAAGAAAATACAATTTTCGAACATTCAATCAAATTTTCTTTTTCTGTGTCAAGATGTACCTAAATGAGTACGCAGTATATTCCACTTATCCTGACCACTTCAAATATCTTTTTGTCCAGAAGCAAAATAAAAACTATATCAAGCAAACGTTGTTTAGCTGCAAGGTGGAGGGGGGGGGGGGGTGGCGGTGGAGGTTAGATTAACCAGCATGATTGCCTTGCTTCCTTTCTTGTAACTTTGTTCATTACTAAGCCAAGTAACTTACATTAAGGACAATACACACACCCATGCCCGAGGGACTACTCGGATCACCGGCTGGAGGGGCTGCGCAGGCAGTGACATGGCGCCTCTAACCGCGCGGCCACTCCGCACGGCTGCCCAAAGATATCCAAATTATGTATCACTGGTAAGCCAATATTACATCATGAGTGTGTGTGTATGACGTCATAGTGTATGCCTGAAAAATGAATACGTTTCCCTATTGGTAGAAATCATGACGTCACGACATATTTTACAAAGTTACTGATGTCATAGCAAATTCTATAAGCACTACAGTTTTCCCGATTTCCAACAAAAGATGCTGCATCTGTAAGAAATACCACACCATGATAGATGAACCCTCGTCAGTCACCACTACAGTGCTAGATTGTGTGATGTTATAGACATGTGTTAAAATGGGAGCATTGTTGGAAATAATGGTGTCATGGTAATAGCGAAATTCTTAAGTTTACCGATTTCCAATCAAAAAATACTGTTTGTATAAAAATTAGCACGGCACTACAAAACACATGGAGAACTGACCAGTCTCTTCAGCGAGCCCCAAGGAAAAGTAAATTGCCTACAAGGAATAGCATATATCGATGTGAGGAGTATAGGCGTGACTGTGAACACAGTACTATCAATGGTTGAGAAATCTGCAATATTTTAATTGTATTTGTCTCCGACATGACCAACCTGGTTGCTGGGACAAAAGACACAGTTGCTACTGTATCAAGCATTCAGCGAGAGCTTCCCCCCCCCCCCCTCTCTCCAAGCCTCTCGCCACCGTGCACCCCTCTGCTCTCACAATAATAACGATAAATAGGTCCAAAAACGTCCTCCTTTCTTTCTCTGCACCGATCAGAATCAAGCTCACCAACCAGCCGGCTTCTAAAACTAGCGTTCATGGATGGGTGGCGTCAGTGTTGGTCAGCAAGAGCCCCCAGGCAGAATAAAATGTTATGTAAACAACCACAGCATGATTAGTCTGGACATTTCGTCAAACGTGGTCGGGAGTGGCGCAACGCGACGAAACTGCTATACTCCCCCCTACACGTGAGCTATACTAGGCATATCGGGAAAAATTTAGCGATAAATGCAATCCTGCAAGCGACGTCTGGCAGTGCTACCAGGCAGAATAAGAAGACATGTAACACAAAATAAAGCCTTGCATCGTTAGAGTGCGACGTCACTATAAGCTGTTCATATGCAGACTGAAGCAACAAATGAAAATTTGTGCAAATTCTGGCAATAGAACCTGGATCTCCCGCTCACTATCCCGATGCACTAACGACTACGGCACTCTGGTAAGGTGGCCTTGCACAACTACACGGACTACCTCAATTCAAATTACCATTAACTCGAACAGCATTGCAGTGGCTCTCCAACTGTATTGGAATAGCACCTCAGCATCGAACAAAACTTCGGATCCTGTCTGAAACCCAGGTGTGAGTATTTTAACTAAATGCAACTATATGGTTTCAGAGATCTATGATGTATAGATGCAGACTGAAGCTAAGAATGACAATTTTTATCAAGGCTAGAATTTAAACCTAAATCTCCTGCTTGGGTCAGTCTGCATACATACATCATATGTGTCTGAGACTTGAAAAGGTCTCTGCAGTCATATACTTACATTTGATTAAAGCACCTTTGCTTTGGTTTCAGGTTGGGTCTCCCGTTTTGTTTGATACCGAGATGCTATTGAAATACAGCTGTAGGGACTCTGCAACGCTGTTTGAGTTTATTGGGAATGCCAAGTGGGCTGAGACATAATGGGAATTTGGCTTGAGGAGGGAGGTGCGCTAGGGTAATCTGTGCTACTGTGCAAAGCCACTGTGACAGGTGGCGTAGTAGTGAGGGCATCTGACTGACGAATAGGAGACCTAAGTTCGAATATTGGCCTTTGTAAAATTTTTCACTCATCGCTTCAGTCTGCATATGTACATCATAGATGTTCGAGCTTTTAAAAGTTCTCTGTAATCATATAGTTACAGTTGGTCACATGGGAATCGTAAATAGATACGGAAATAATCCAAAGTCTATATATACATCCCTGCCACCCAAATAAGACCGAGTAATGGCCACAGTGCAGCAAGGAAATAAAACATTGTTATTTACCAAGTCATCGACTCACAGAGGCCGTGACACATCTACCCCTATACTACACTCCTGGAAATGGAAAAAAGAACACATTGACACCGGTGTGTCAGACCCACCATACTTGCTCCGGACACTGCGAGAGGGCTGTACAAGCAATGATCACACGCACGGCACAGCGGACACACCAGGAACCGCGGTGTTGGCCGTCGAATGGCGCTAGCTGCGCAGCATTTGTGCACCGCCGCCGTCAGTGTCAGCCAGTTTGCCGTGGCATACGGAGCTCCATCGCAGTCTTTAACACTGGTAGCATGCCGCGACAGCGTGGACGTGAACCGTATGTGCAGTTGACGGACTTTGAGCGAGGGCGTATAGTGGGCATGCGGGAGGCCGGGTGGACGTACCGCCGAATTGCTCAACACGTGGGGCGTGAGGTCTCCACAGTACATCGATGTTGTCGCCAGTGGTCGGCGGAAGGTGCACGTGCCCGTCGACCTGGGACTGGACCGCAGCGACGCACGGATGCACTCCAAGACCGTAGGATCCTACGCAGTGCCGTAGGGGACCGCACCGCCACTTCCCAGCAAATTAGGGACACTGTTGCTCCTGGGGTATCGGCAAGGACTATTCGCAACCGTCTCCATGAAGCTGGGCTACGGTCCCGCACACCGTTAGGCCGTCTTCCGCTCACGCCCCAACATCGTGCAGCCCGCCTCCAGTGGTGTCGCGACAGGCGTGAATGGAGGGACGAATGGAGACGTGTCGTCTTCAGCGATGAGAGTCGCTTCTGCCTTGGTGCCAATGATGGTCGTATGCGTGTTTGGCGTCGTGCAGGTGAGCGCCACAATCAGGACTGCATACGACCGAGGCACACAGGACCAACACCCGGTATCATGGTGTGGGGAGCGATCTCCTACACTGGCCGTACACCACTGGTGATCGTCGAGGGGACACTGAATAGTGCACGGTACATCCAAACCGTCATCGAACCCATCGTTCTACCATTCCTAGACCGGCAAGGGAACTTGCTGTTCCAACAGGACAATGCACGTCCGCATGTATCCCGTGCCACCCAACGTGCTCTAGAAGGTGTAAGTCAACTACCCTGGCCAGCAAGATCTCCGGATCTGTCCCCCATTGAGCATGTTTGGGACTGGATGAAGCGTCGTCTCACGCGGTCTGCACGTCCAGCACGAACGCTGGTCCAACTGAGGCGCCAGGTGGAAATGGCATGGCAAGCCGTTCCACAGGACTACATCCAGCATCTCTACGATCGTCTCCATGGGAGAATAGCAGCCTGCATTGCTGCGAAAGGTGGATATACACTGTACTAGTGCCGACATTGTGCATGCTCTGTTGCCTGTGTCTATGTGCCTGTGGTTCTGTCAGTGTGATCATGTGATGTATCTGACCCCAGGAATGTGTCAATAAAGTTTCCCCTTCCTGGGACAATGAATTCACGGTGTTCTTATTTCAATTTCCAGGAGTGTATAAAATATGGACATAGAGAGGTGCAGCATTCACAGACTGTCTGTCAGTTGTCACTCAACCACAATAAAAACGACGTGTGTGTGTAAAATATGGAACCAAACGATTATGGACGAAGTGCTGCGCATCTCTGCTCAAGGTACTGCAAGTGCTGCCGATGCCACTGACTGCCTCAGATGCTGCCGCCTCAGATGGTGCCACCACTGCCTCTGGCGCCCCATTGTCGGCTCCCACTGTCTCCAACGGTGCAAGCCTCCAGCCAGCCCTAAAAATAGTGACCATACCTCCCAACACCTCTGCAACAGTACTCCTCACGTAAATTAAACGTCTAGCCATTGGAAAGAACAGCCATGGCTTCACTGTGCAGATATTGGTTGTCAGTAGCTGCTGGAAGCATCCTAAACAAAACTGATAAAAAGTGGGGAATCACCGACCTGAGTACAGCGCAGGTCACGGTCAAGAAATTTCTTTCACTGGCTAGGAACATACGCACCAGCCTACGCGAGTTAAAGACTCATCTACACACTGTGATAGCAAACTGCGCTCTGGCACCAAGCATTCGTGATAGGATCGGTGTACTGAGTAGTCAGATAATAAAAATCTCCTTTAACTACATGTTGACCCAAGTATCAAGAAAAATATCAGTAATGACATGCTACTAACGGCAGCAAAATTTTCCCTTGCAGCGGAAATTTATTAAGTCGATTATATGAAGAAAAAATGTTCTGAGAAAAATGTGCAGTAACTAGTGTCATGTTGACCATCGTGATGGGACTATTAAATACGTACTTTAGTTACATGTGAAGTGGTGAACTACGACAGCATAACACTGCTTCCTACAAAAAATAAACGAACTTTGTAGCAGTGAATCGTTTGTTGTTTTCAGAGATGCTGCAACACACTCCTCACTAACTTACAGAAGACTTTTCCGAAGCCGGCCGGTGTGGCCGTGCGGTTCTAGGCGCTTCAGTCTGGAACCGCGTGACCGCTACGGTCGCAGGTTCGAATCCTGCCTCGGGCATGGATGTGTGTGATGTCCTTAGGTTAGTTAGGTTTAACTAGTTCTAAGTTCTAGGGGACTAATGACCTCAGAAGTTGAGTCCCATAGTGCTCAGAACAATTTGAACCATTTTTTCCTTAGTTTAGTTAGGTTTAAGTAGTTCTAAGTTCTAGGGGACTGATGACCACAGATGTTAAGTCCCATAGTACTCAGAGCCATTTGAACCATTTGAACTTTTCCGAAAAAAGAATATTGTAATGCTGGACATGTCACTTGTAGGTTCGATCAACGCGCTAATACGAGGGTTGGAACTTTAACAGTGGCAACTATTTATTTACAGCTCGTACAAAATAGATACGTGTTTCAAAGTTTTACTGACCTTCAAAGTAGTCACCAGCACTGTGTATAACCCGTTGCCAGAGATGTGTAAGTCGTAGGAGACTCTTAGCAGTGCCAATTGTGTTGACAGCTCGAGCGGCGGGGTCTACTGCCCGACGAATTCGTAATAGTTCTGAAGCGAATGCCGTGAAGTGTTTCCTTCAGTTTACAAATCAAGTTCAACTTAGGAGTGCTTAAGTCAGGGGAGTGTAGTAGGTGGTATCGGACTTAGCAGCCCCATCAGTCAAACAAATCAGTAACAGCTTGCACTATACGTGCTTGAGCATTGTCCTGCAAAATGGTAGTCAGATCCTGCAGAAAGTGTCATCACCTCTGTCTCTATGCTGTTCATTTTTGGAACACAACCTACGACCAGCTTAGAGACAGAAGTGATGACACTTTCTGCGGGACCTGACCATCATTTTGCAGTACAATGCTCAATCACGTACAGTGCAAGCTGTTACTGATTTGTTTGACTGATGGGGCTGCTAAGAGCTATACCACCTACTGCACTCCCCTGACTTAAGTCCTCGTAAGTTGAACCCGATTTCTAAACTGAAGGAAACACTTCTCGGCATTCACCTCAGAACTGCTACAAATTCGTCATGCAATAGACCCCTCCGCTTGAACTGTCTACACAACTGGCACTGCTACGAGTATTCTACGACTTCCACATCGCTGGCAACGGGTTATACACAATGCTGGTGACTACTCTGAAGGTTAGTAAAACTTTGAAACACGTATCTATTTTGTACTAGTTGTAAATAAAGTTGCCACTATTAAAGTTCCAACCCTCGTATTACGTGAACTCTAAGTGGACAACGCTCTTTTCGCAAAAACACTTCCGGGAACTGCCATTCATAGCCAACATATATATCGTTTAAGAAAAGATAAAAAATATGGCCTATACAGCGGCGTAGTGATCATATGACAGGCTTATAAGCACACAGCAATAGTGGGGGCTCCCACGTTTATTCTTAGTAAAATTGACTTAATAAAATTCTGATGTAAGGAAAACTCTGGTACTGTTAATGGAATGTCACAACTGGTATTATTCATGATGGTTAGATCGACATGTAATTAAAAGATTTACAACTAAAATATTGCAAATTTCTTGGTCATTGCTTGTAGAGAGTGTTGACGGCCATGGCTGTACCCACATGTCAGCATTCAAGGTGTGCTGTAGCGTGCAGGTGATTTGCTTTTCGCTGGGGATAATAAAATCAAAAATATTGTGAGGAAAAAATGAAATTACAAATGGACAGGCGAATTTCAGTGTTTACGTGAATGGCACACTGTGATATGTTTTTGAACAGTCTTCAGGACACGAAATGGATTACTGAATAAAAAATATCGGGTGCTACTCAATAAAAAGCGTACTGCTATTCATGGCTTTGTAATGAACAAAGTTGCATGAAAGGGAATCGTGCTGGTTAATGCCCCCTCCCCCTTTTATAAAAAATGGTTCAAATGGCTCTGAGCACTATGGGACTTATCTGCTGAGGTCATCAGTCCCCTAGAACTTAGAACTACTTAAACCTAACTAACCTAAGGACATCACACACATCCATGCCCGAGGTAGGATTCGAACCTGCGACCATAGCTGTCGCATGGTTGCAGACTGTAGCGCCTAGAACCGCTCGACCACTCCGGCCGGCATCTCCCCCTTTTATAGCTATACAACATTTGCTTGATACAGTTTATATTTTACTTTTGGTAAAAAAGATATCTGAAGTGGTCAAGATATACGAAATATCCTACATACTCATTTAGGTTCATCCTGACACATTACGAAGTAAAAGAAAATTTGATTTAAGTTTACAATATTGAAGTGCCTTAAATTAGCATCTAATTATTACATACGTTACTTATTTTAGTTGATACCTAAAAATATAATAATGTTTTAAAATTTTGTTTCAATGTAGTACAAGCGTAAGTGTCAACTTCTCATTCAGTCAAAGCGATCTCAACTCTCATTTAAAACCGAATGGTTCATTAAGCTTGAACTCTTTTGGAGTCATCACATGAGTAAGTTTTATCTTCCTCATCATTTACACACTTCTCGTTAAACTGCTTTACATTTCCTAATGCAGTAGACACAAGGTTCAAGAGATTTATCTGCTTAAAAGAAGTCACTGTATTTTGCGGAGTAGTATTAACGTCGGCTGCAAGCATTTTAAGACTCTACAGCACGAATATGTATGTACCAGTTGTGGCGTCCCTGATTTTTCAGCTAAGTCTTCTGACTCAATACGACAGATTTCAGCTTCTTTCTACCTCTTGTCTGAGTGTACTGTGAGCTACAGGTAGTAGACGTGGCACTTGTTGCCTCCACTTGACTCACGCGTTATTGAGCAATATTAATACCTTTTCGGATAAAATGATTTTGGGTATTGGCTCGCGTCATTGTAACTACAAAACAATTAAACCGCCGATGTTTCGATCGATTTCCTGCAGTCCTCTTGAGGGTGGTTAACTGTTTCCCAGAGCGGTCTAGGGCGCTGCAGTCATGGACTGTGCGGCTGATCCCGGCGGAGGTTCGAGTCCTCCCTCGGGCATGGTTGTGTGTGTTTGTCCTTAGGATAATTTAGGTTAAGTAGTGTGTAAGCTTAGGGACTGATGACCTTAGCAGTTAAGCCCCATAAGATTTCACACACATTTGAACTGTTTCCGTCAGTATCTTGTTCCATGACCACAGAACACGAACCATCCTCTTCTGGCACGAGCTGGTGTTAGAAAATGTCATCTGATAATGTATTCGGATTAGAAGGGAATTTGTCACACATTCTGAAGTCTCTTACGTAATCGCGACTGTTGCGGACAACTTTACCAGGACGTCAACGACCAAAGTTTGTGCAAGTTTCGTTGCAAAAATGCTTCTTGCTAATGAATATGACTCTGTAGGTTGCATTTGTAAGAACTGTGAGGGACAGACTCAATAATTCTATCCCTAACTGCGACGCCGGCCGGAGTGGCCGAACGGTTAAAGGCGCTGCAGTCTGGAACTGCACGACCGCTACGGTCGCAGGTTCGAATCCTGCCTCGGGCATGGATGTGTGTGATGTCCTTAAGTTAGTTAGGTTTAAGTAGTTCTAAGTTCTAGGGGACTTATGACCACAGCAGTTGAGACCCATAGTGCTCAGAGCCATTTGAACCATTTGAACCTAACTGTGACGATTTTTCGAGTGTGTCAGCATTGTTACAGTGCGATGCATGACAATCAAAGACAATAAGAAGCGTAAAATGTCGAATCGGATCACTTTCAACCGTCTAAATATACAGTTTTATTTTATTAGTGGAACCAGTTTGAGCGCTACTTTACGCCATCTTCAGACCCCTAAGCGATGAGTAGGAAAAATCCCACTTCTGGTCCAGTCAAAATAGGGGCCAGCCTTCAGTGACTGGTATCCGCAGTCGGCATGTGATGATCGAAGGGATCGCTGTGTTAAAAAGAAATCTATGGATTTCTATTTAACATTTTATATTGAAAAGCCGTGGCCCCGCAAGCATCTGGTTTCAAGATGGGTTTATAGAGAATAAGAATCGTGTTTCCTAATTTGTTGATCTGGTAAAAATAGAGTGAGTATACCTCAGTTTTAATGTATCCCGAGCCTGAAATGTGTACAGCTGTTCCATGTAGAATAGGGTGTTCTGGTTCTCAGTCCTTCCTTTACTGTGAAAGATGGCATAAGACAACATTTGTACACACCTCGACAGTTAAGGTGGATCGTTTCTTGTGACCACCAGCTCCAGCACACACCATAAAAGAGAATTCCTCACCTGTGATAGCATGATAGCCGTTTTGTTTCCCCTTTCAAAGTACCTTCCCTGATTTGAATGTCAGTTGAAAGTGATTGCATCAACAGCAAACATGCATGTAGATTCTCCCCATATATTAAGTTCGTCATACACACTGCTCAGACCTTACCAACCCCCTCTCTGTTAAGATCTTTCTATCTAGTGTGTGACAGAGCTTCAGCTTTCCGCATACGTAAGATGCGGTGCCTTTTCCGAAAAGAATACAACCAGTCGCACCCTGCCGACACCCTTATACTGTTCAACTTATATTTGAGGCTATTCTTGTTATAAAACTTAAATGGAAGTTGCCTTATGTCTATGAGCGTAAAGGAATGAACTTCGAGTCCAACATGAAAATATGGTGAAATAAATGCTCCTTCAAAAGCTGTGTCTTTACCAGTTTACCTTTTGTCTAAATTCCATAGCAGAGTGTTCCAGTATCAGTTGATTTGTAGCAAGTAGCATTTTCTTTTCTTCAACATGTTTTATTGCTCATCCATATCTTCTACATTCCATTCCCCACTACCTTTTGAACCTAACGCAGAAAATAGTTATTAAAATGAGGATATAAGATAAGACAGATCTCGACATGTGCTGTGATCTCCCACATATGCATCGTCGAGACCACCCTCCCCCGAATTCCGGCAGTTCCCAATCAGTAAATAGGTCTAACAGCAGATTACAAATACTTCTCTGTTTCTTTAATAGTTCCCTTCATCACTAGCCTCCAAAGGATATTCGAAACATCCCTGGGTCTGGAAATACTGTTGACACTAATCTTGAAGTAAGAACAGTTAATTACGAAGTATTACAGTCGTGCCTACGAAAATTCTATGGAACTCGCCTGTACTTTTGAACAGGTGTTTCTTAATTCAGATTACTTTTAAAATCATCACGTTTCCCATGTTGTACAAAGTGTATGCACTAAGCAACCGTATGGAGTAGGACCGCTTGTCATTGCCGCATAGCCTGTTGTTAGTGGCGCGATTCCTTAAAGATTCGAGATATCTCCATACGGTGAAGCTGATGACGAAGGACGACACGGAGTTGTCTTCAGGGCCCGAACGTCGAATTAGAGGCACACAGCTGAGCTGTGTGGTTGGGAGGCTCGACCAAGTTCCTGGCTGTCATCCTGTACGAGAGCTTTACATGGCCCACACGTATCGCAGAGCTGAGGGGAAAAGCAGTGGGCAGGATGCGCCAACCCTATCCATTGCTAAATCCGACGTCTACACTCACCCAAGACCATGGTGCCTACAGAGAATGCGACCTCTCAGACTCATTTTGCCTCTACCTCGGGATTTCCGTAGGGTGGAACTCCATCACGGAGTCGAAATACCTTACTTCTGAGAGACGTTTAGACGATTCGTAGGTGACTTCTACGATAAATATGTGACAGAGCTGATATATCCGTAACCTAGGCACCAAGGTGCAACGTAGCATCAGCAGGTGGCTACACCTCCTGGCAGAATAACGTGTTCTTGCCAACATACTGATGTAGCTTCTTTCGTGTGTTTCAGATCGATAGCAGAAAGGACGATCCAAGAAGAATAGAAATTAGAACGACTGAAGGAACGGCGCACAGGGCTAACCCTTCATCCAAGATCAAAACAACATCAGCTTCCGTTAAGAATATGTAGTGCAAGCAGCACAGTATCATAAACAAGGAATGTGTTGGTTCGCATCTGTCAAAGTAACACTTATTTTTCCCTATGGTGGTCTGAAATTTTCTTCGAGTGCTGCTGAACAAAGTTTAGGTGATAACTATGGAACCTCCTTGTCTTTCTCCTGTTCCAGTTTTGAATTAACCGCTTTCCTAATCGTAACTATAGCTTTCTTAGTACATATTTTGTTAATATTCAATCAAATCTCTCTCAGACTCTACGAATCCTATAAAATGAATATTGCTAGTGTTTTATCCCTAACCGACGTACATCCCTGTGTCCATATGTATCAACTAAACAACTTAGGTCTAACACTACTGAAGAGAGACAACCAAGACCATGTTTTGGACGAATATTGCTGAACTTTCATGCGTAAACAATACTGGAAGCCATGAAACGAAATTAAAGAAATACAGAGAAAGTAATACTCTTCACTGGGCCGTAAATTACGTTTTACTTTAAGAGAAGATGAGCCTGGTAAATTCTAAACTAGTCTCGTAATGTTCCCATAAAATATCATTCGAACAGTATAATTGTATTTTTATATCCAGCATCGCAGTCTTGAAATTCAACGATATCTGCTGACTATAACATTTCCAATGAGAGTGGGGATAAAATGGAAATTCCCATACTGCATGTTCTCTTCACGTAAAGAACAGTTTGGCTATGAGTTAGACTATATAAGCAAAACTAAAATTATAACGTAAGATCTTTGCCCATAATTTGAAGCAAGTAATCACTAATTAAGGAGATCATTGTTCGAATCGTCAATGAAACAATCAGTTTTGGATACGAGAATTTTGAAGACTAGGAAAATAATTATATTTATAACTACGAGATTATGTTTGAAGACTCGAGTACAGCAGGTTGTCGAAGGCTCGCTGGTCTCGCAAATGTTAAGGAAAATTAGATGGGATCGTCACAATACTAGAAACCTCTTAAACAGTAATCAACAACGTTTGTTGCATCGAAAAAAGTACACGAATAAGGAGAATATGCATACATTCTTCTAGTACAATACTTATTTATTTAACAGAATAATAAAGTACATTTCATGATTTTGCTTCAGCCTGTGTCCTGCATCAACTCGGTGCTCCAAAAAAATTAATCAGCACTAAATAATGTAGTTTTATTTCTGTGCATTTTAGTCAGTTACATGTAGACACGACCTGTAAACTCAGTCGGAACTTAGATCGCATGAGATGATTTTATTTGTATGCACCTTATGTACACAGATAATGTGCAGTTTGTTGATAGACGCAGTTACATTAAGTAACAGCAAACGTTCGTTTTCCCATTTTCGTTTCATTTACGGAACACATTTTCACTGAGAGTTACGCTTCATTGGTAGTACATTGAAACTCTGCCTGATGTAGGCTTAACAGCGAAGCGGGTGACATTTCGACATGTTTATCTCTTTAAACACACACTACGTTCTCCCGTGTTTATCTGTTTGAACTCATAAATGCACCAAAATTTCGAATGTGCAATTGCCGAGTCGAGGCAAATTTAGGCGAGCGACAGAATATTGCTGAATGTTTGTTACCTGTTAACGAAACACACTGAAATTGCTTTTTGCACTTAATGTAAAACATGGGGGAAGCGAGACATTATGTCCGGGCGGGAATTGAAAAGCAAGTCAGGGAATTCAAAGAGCTAGTTGACCTCGTTATTCTCACTTTGCATTATCGTAACTACAAAGCTAAGTCGTTTTAGATAGTCAAATACACTACAAAATATTCTGGATGAAGACAGAGATTCAGTTTGGCTTTCTGGAAAAATTTTTCTTTTTTTTCATCCAACATTGATATCCATGATTATATTTGTAGAAGCTCACTGGTACTTCGATGTGGCGCCGTCACTAGGTAATTGGTCGCTGGAAATGCGTAGAATTAATGAGAAATGTGTTGACGTAAAAGTACATTTACAGAAATTTCCAGAATTTTATTAGAGAAATTTTGTGACTATCAGCAACAGGCAGAAAAATTTCCTACAGCCAAAATACAGACTACAGTTTCTAAACTAAACAGTGTTAGAAGCAATTGTCGGAAGGTGATATTATTATAGGAAATTTAAGGTCTTCTTAACTATTTCCAATGACAAGGATTTTCTCAAAACAATGTATTTCTTTTTAATCAGAGGAGCTTCAGTTACGTTGCATTATCCATTCACAAATAATTATTTAAATCTTTATAAGTAATCATGATCTGTTTTAACAGTTTGCTATGTAAATTTGCTTGTTTTTCCTTCGAGAATACTTTACAGTACATCACACGTTTCAAGCAGTTGCAAGACTTACAAGAAATGAATACGAACAACCATCAGATTTACAACGGAATGACGGCTATGCCGGACCGGGACTTGAAACCGGATTTCCCACTGTACCCGAGCGGTCGCCTCAAGCGCTTTGGCTATCCCTAGATGACACAGGGGCACACCCAACTTTCCACGTCGTCGTTCCTTCGTCGCAACCTGTACTCATACACACATTATTTAGTTTCCTTAGAGGGGAGAACATTTTATTTGAAAGTCGCTGCTTGGTATAGGCGGATAAATATGTTATTTGCAATACCTGGGTCGTTAAGAAGAACGATTGTAAGAACATTGGCTTGTCAGAGCTAAACCGAGTTTCGCTTGCGGATCGTCTGTTTAGACCATGATGAACGGATAGGATGGAACCACTTGTTTAGACTGATTCAAGCTATTATTTGCGAGCAGCTGGACGTGAATTATAATCCAGTCATATCAGAGTGCAGTCCATTATTTCTGCGCCACTTTACTCCATGATTCCTGAAACGTCTGCTCTATGAACACTGCTCTATGAACACTGCTCTATGAACACTGCTCTATGGATGCGAAAACTGGACCCTTAAAAAGAGAGACGAAAAGAGAATAGATGCAGGAGAAATAAATTTCCTTAGGAACGTGGCTGGATTTACTTTGTTGTATAAAAAGAGGAATGATGACATCTGAGCTGAACTGAATGTGCAAACGTTATTGACATGAAACAATATCAGTTAAGACGGAAAGAATATATAGACTATATGGTAGATGCAAGGATCACTAAATCCATAAAAAATATAAACCAAAAGGCAAAAAATCTTTAGGAAGACCAATAAAGAGATGGCTTGACCAATTCTGAAGGAGATGGCATGGACCATAAGGTCCAATCCTTGATGTAGATATAGATGTACTCTATAATGCTTTCATACCTTGACACACGTGTGCTTTGTAGAGTGGGAAGAGACAGCGTTCAGCACCGTTCCAAAATAGATGAATTTTGTACAAAATAAAAACAACTGTTTTTATTTATTGGATTTTGTCGCTCTTAAGCGCATTATTTCTAATGAACAAATACATTTAAAGTAAAACAGAGTCCCAAACAGGATATAGTAAGAAATACGTCACTGTAAAGTAGCCTCACAATGTGTGGTTAACAACTTTCACAGTGAGCTGTTAAGCTCTGGGGGTGGCCATTGATACCCAGTAATGTCACGCTCCAGAACATGTGCCTTATGTTTGGTGCCTTATGTTTGGTTTGGCGTCCCAGAGTGCGTAGTTTTAAGTGAAATTTTCAGTACAGTTCTCCAAACTGTGTGTGACGTAACTGCAAACCGTATGAAGGCGGCACTGGCCAAAATACAACATTTAGCTCTGCATGAGCTTTTTTATGTGGTTAAGCATGACGGTCTTTAATGCAGCTCTTGAAGTGTCGTATTCAAGGAACGACAGCCCTCAGGATGTTAGCAGTAATGTCGCATGCGACAGAAGGGAAAGTCTCAGAGGGCAACCTCGTACCTTACTGGCAGTGTGAGAGTAAAAACAAAAGAACTGTCGGTGAAAATCAAAGCTGCCTGTCAGATGGATGTCGATGGCCTCTGAGAGGTGTAGTAATTCCAGAGTTCTTGCAGATTATGTAGTTATCTAAAATATCCACAATTATCTAGTCAGATTTCATAAGATTTCAAAGTAGTGCAAAAACTGGAAATTGGCTTCAGATGTTCTCAGATTCAAAGTTCTGGACGTGGAAATACCTAAAAACGTTGTATTCTATGACTATAATTTCAATGAGTCACAATTAGAATCAGTCAACGTGACTTTCCTTGTCATAATCAGGTCCTTTATTTTTCTTTAATCATATATTTATGTTCTGCTTAGGCTCTTACATTGCGGTATCGTCTGAAGTAGTAGCTTATGGAGTTACAAGACTGTAGCGAGAATCTGCTCACACGGCTGGAGGTAGCTTAAGCAGTACGTATGTCACAAGATGTAGTGAGGAGCAGCTCGCCTAGTGAGAGGTTATCTCACAAGCTGACATACAGATCGGCGACGACTTGAAGGATACTTATCTCTCACGGCTTGAGCGTCTGCTTATAATTAACGAATTTAAGAGCAAGGCATGAGAGGGATGATGCAGACACGT
The DNA here is from genome assembly GCF_023864275.1 of Schistocerca cancellata. Classification (NCBI taxonomy): domain Eukaryota; kingdom Metazoa; phylum Arthropoda; class Insecta; order Orthoptera; family Acrididae; genus Schistocerca; species Schistocerca cancellata. The sequence goes on from NC_064629.1 coordinate 329,962,041, forward strand.
ACATGTACCCGTGTGTAACAATCTGTAGCTGCATGAAATGGAATGATCACATAGGCTCAGTCGTAGATTAAGTTGGAGGCAGACTTCGCTTCAATGACAGGATACTGAGAAAATGCTGTCAGTCTACAAAGAGACTACTTACAAGACACTCCTGCAACCCACTCTATAATATTGACCGAATGTCTGGGACTTTATCAAATAACGGTAACAGAGAATATTGAACGTTTTATATAAATGCGTGGTGTCTGTCCGAAAGAACAGGCACTACACGGAACCCGCAACTGTGATATACTTAAATTGAAGGTGGAGGAGGGAGAAAAGAAAGAAAAGGGAATGAAATTTGACGTCAGATGCATCAGGCCTTTATACAGGATCAGCGACGACGGATGAAAATGTTTGCTGGACCGGAATCTCTTACGTACTTGGAAGGTATGTCAAACACTGCGCAATTGCGCGTACTATCTCGGCACGCCTCCCAGCCGACCCACGCTCGCACCTAGCGCTACCTCTCCACTGTCCCCGTCCGTCTCCAACATGCTCGCTACTTTGAGATTCCTGCAGGAGGTCGAACGTAATTGTGCATCCGCACCCTCAGGTGGTGGATTCATTGCCCAACGAGGCGAAGGAGCAGATACCGCGCATTCGTATAACTGATTCACCTCGATGGGCAATGAATCCACGACCTTCAGTGCGGATGTAAAATTAAGTTCGACGTCCTGTGGAGTATTCAACGTAGCGAGCGTGGAGGAAATGGATGGGAACTGCGGATAGATGGCGCATGGCGGGAGTGTTCGTCGTCCGGGAGATCTCGTCTCTGATCCCGGTCCGGCACAGATTTTCACTCGTCGCCGCTGATTCCGCATAAAATCCGGATGCAGATGACATCAATAGTTCCTTCCTTTTCTTTTCCTTTCTACCCCTCCCCTCCTCATCACCACTTTCAAGTTACAATGCTCAACATATTCAACGATGGGCAGCAAGAGTGCTCAATTGCTTGTATGAACCAAGGGAGGGGGTCACAGAGGTACTGAAGAACCTCAACTGACAGGCACTTGAAGACAGTCATCAAGTATCCCATAAAATCCTAATTACGAAGTTTCAAGACCCAGTATTATTTGAGGAATCTAGGAATATACTGCAGTCCCCTGCGTAACAGAGCAGATAAATGCATTTATCGGGACATTGTTTTTGCGCTCAGTATGCCAATGGAAATGCACGGAACACTGATGTGGCCCAGTGGGAAGTACGCTCTGCGGTACATCTGGCACTGGTCTGCAGATTATGAGTGAAGATCTAGCACTCTGTCTCCTAAAACGGAGGTCGCTGGTTGGAATCTCTTTTGGGGATTGTGAGTGAGTTTTGAATATGTCATCAGTGAATATGTCCTCTGTATACAGAGTAATGGAAAGACAGGAAACATTAGACCGTAAAGTAACGTTTGCATATCCTGTAATTATACAGTGTGCTTACAAAAGGCCACGTGAAACTTTCAAAGAATAAAATGAACTTGGTGCATGACTACAATTAATGGGTTTCTTTTCTTGCGTGTTTGTAAGGATTACAATAAGACTGCAACGGGGAACGAATTCAGTACTCATCCCGAGCTTGCTAGTAACTCGCTTAGCAGACTCGAACCTGGCTTGCCTCGTCGAGAAAGCTGCTTTCGACTTCGTGACATTATCTATTGGACGTATAATGGGTTATATTATTTATCTTCATTTTGTAGGTTCGTGTCATTCTTTCTAAAACGAACTCGCCGTCGAAAAGTAGCTGATTCCTAGTCGTAAATTCTGTTGCATGACAAAGAGAAGTATTCTCGACGGCGTGTGGAATGCGGAACTGCAGAGCAGTACATCTGTCATGTCTTCAAATATTGATGCAGTACGCATGTAGGCGGCTCGCTTTTATTCTGAACAAAATTCGCAGAGGCAGCTCCACGAGTTCTGTTGCCGTAACGGTTCGGCGAACCTGTTACATACTTGTTTCTTCCTAAGAAGAGCTTCGTTTTGTTTGCTGAATATGTAAGCGGTATTGTCGAAAAAGGTCAAGCAACCGGAGAAAAGTTCCGCAGGGGCTTGCTTTGCAGCAGTTTTTTTTTTTTTTTTTGTGTTTCACAAAGAGATGCGTTGCACGCACACTTTCAAATATGACGTGACCTATAATTGTACACATAGCTTTCAACGTACGGTATCTATACAGAAAATATCCTCTAACTTAATTTTATTCAAATAAACGGAACACAGATTGATACATTTCCCGGAAAAATAATGTACAGTCTCAAACTTTTACAGGTAACATACCAGGCTAACAGACAAGTCGTGCGTGTTGTCTTGTGTTTAAGGTCGTCTGAAGTAATTTTCGTATAGTGGATACGATGTAACTTGCAATGGTATTTTAATCGTTAAGTTCAAGAATTTTTTGTTGGTATGGCCAGACTTTTCAACAAATATCTTGATCAGATACGATTTACAGATAGTGCAAACCTTACAAACTATTGTAACACTGTGTTTAAAGGGATGGGGCTTCATGAAAATACTACAGCTCAGTTTACCTATTCATTTTTATTGATTTGTTGGCATTTGGTGTTAACCCATTAGCCAGAGAATTAAGTAATTACAAACTTCGTATACAATATCGTATGTACGGCATAAGCGTTGTAAATTACACTAGTACCAGTTAAGCCTCATGGTACACTTTGTACATTCACGCACTCGAGCTGAAAGTTGAAAATTTGGGCCGGACCGTGATTAGAGTTGGGCATCCTGCTTACTAGGCAGATGAACTGACCACTACGCCATCCAGACACCAGCTCGCCACGGCCGCTCGGACTACACTAGCACGCGTCCCGTCAGACCCAAATTCTGAATTTATACTACACACTACTGATCTAGTGCCCCTGCTCATTAGCCTCATTACTCGGGACATCTCGCCGATTGCCATAAGTGTTCGAACTTGGTGTGCATCTGCACTGAAGGCATCATTCGCCGTCATCACCTGAATTAATTGTACATGTGGTATCTGATCTTTCGTACACGTCCGAAAGAACGGAGACCGCCGGCCGCTGGTGGCCGAGCGGTTCTAGGCGCTTCAGTCTGGAACCGCGCGACTGCTACGGTCGCAGGTTCGAATCCTGCCTTGGGCATGGATGTGTGTGATGTCCTTAGGTTAGTTAGTTTTAAGTAGTTTTAAGTTCTAGGGGTCTGATGACCTGAGATGTTAAGTCCCATGTGCTGAGAGCCATTTGAACCAAGAACGGAGACCACACATATATACACTCCTGGAAATTGAAATAAGAACACCGTGAATTCATTGTCCCAGGAAGGGGAAACTTTATTGTCACATTCCTGGGGTCAGATACATCACATGATCACACTGACAGAACCACAGGCACATAGACACAGGCAACAGAGCATGCACAATGTCGGCACTAGTACAGTGTATATCCACCTTTCGCAGCAATGCAGGCTGCTATTCTCCCATGGAGACGATCGTAGAGATGCTGGATGTAGTCCTGTGGAACGGCTTGCCATGCCATTTCCACCTGGCGCCTCAGTTGGACCAGCGTTCGTGCTGGACGTGCAGACCGCGTGAGACGACGCTTCATCCAGTCCCAAACATGCTCAATGGGGGACAGATCCGGAGATCTTGCTGGCCACGGTAGTTGACTTACACCTTCTAGAGCACGTTGGGTGGCACGGGATACATGCGGACGTGCATTGTCCTGTTGGAACAGCAAGTTCCCTTGCCGGTCTAGGAATGGTAGAACGATGGGTTCGATGACGGTTTGGATGTACCGTGCACTATTCAGTGTCCCCTCGACGATCACCAGTGATGTACGGCCAGTGTAGGAGATCGCTCCCCACACCATGATGCCGGGTGTTGGCCCTGTGTGCCTCGGTCGTATGCAGTCCTGATTGTGGCGCTCACCTGCACGGCGCTAAACACGCATACGACCATCATTGGCACCAAGGCAGAAGCGACTCTCATCGCTGAAGACGACACGTCTCCATTCGTCCCTTCATTCACGCCTGTCGCGACACCACTGGAGGCGGGCTGCACGATGTTGGGGCGTGAGCGGAAGACGGCCTAACGGTGTGCGGGACCGTAGCCCAGCTTCATGGAGACGGTTGCGAATGGTCCTCGCCGATACCCCAGGAGCAACAGTGTCCCTAATTTGCTGGGAAGTGGCGGCGCGGTCCCCTACGGCACTGCGTAGGATCCTACGGTCTTGGCGTGCATCCGTGCGTCGCTGCGGTCCGGTCCCAGGTCGACGGGCACGTGCACCTTCCTCCGACCACTGGCGACAACATCGATGTACTGTGGAGACCTCACGCCCCACGTGTTGAGCAATTCGGCGGTACGTCCACCCGGCCTCCCGCATGCCCACTATACGCCCTCGCTCAAAGTCCGTCAACTGCACATGCCGCTGTCGCGGCATGCTACCAGTGTTAAAGACTGCGATGGAGCTCCGTATGCCACGGCAAACTGGCTGACACTGACGGCGGCGGTGCACAAATGCTGCGCAGCTAGCGCCATTCGACGGCCAACACCGCGGTTCCTGGTGTGTCCGCTGTGCCGTGCGTGTGATCATTGCTTGTACAGCCCTCTCGCAGTGTCCGGAGCAAGTATGGTGGGTCTGACACACCGGTGTCAATGTGTTCTTTTTTCCATTTCCAGGAGTGTAGTTAAGCTCGAGCTATTACGGGAATCGGCGAGATGCCACGAGTAATGAAGCTAATGAGCAGGGGCATTACATTAGTAATGTGTTGAGAATTTGGGTCTGACGTGAGGCGTGCTAGGGTAGTCTGTGTTGTTGTGGTGACCACTGTATCCGGATGGCGTAGTGGTCACCTCTTCAGCCTAGAAAGCTGGAGACCCAGTTCGAATCCTGGTCCAGCCCAAATTTTAAACTTCCCCTATAGATATAAATCAATTCCCACTGGCAACTAAGGTCTTTCATTCATTTGTGACTTGATTTATAATGACTGCGCGATCTAAAAATGGTGTCTGTCCTTTTGGACAAGTCCGAGGGGGGCTGCTCTGGAAATGATAAACACAACTATGGAGCTGGCTTAAGAGGTTCACATATCGATCTGAGGCAATTGTAAAACAGTGCTACGCAGTAAAAAAGAGGGTTTAGTTTCTTGCCATCAGACAAAATTACTAGAACTGTACTGTTGCCGACTTATCTGCGTATGTGATGGGAACAAGACAGCCGATTTATTTCAAGGGCTTCAAAACGCTTTGCAAAGCATCAGTGACGGTAATGTGAAGGGTCTGTAGGGGGACTTAAATGCTATGGTGAAGCCCGAATAAATTTATAGTCCCACAACAGGAAAGGGGAATCCATACTGCGAAACAGATGAATATGGCCTGTGGTTAATCAGATTAACAATACAACAGAGTGTTTTAATTAGCCGAAACCAGTTCCACGAAACACCTGTCTACAAAGAAAGACAGAGACCTCCGGATGGTTTCTGAACTGTTTCCGGGTATTCAGCGGACTGGTGGAATCCAGAGGGTGCTATATTTCCTCAGTCTGAACGTCTGGAAGGCGCCACCCAACAGTTCAAAATCACCATACATTGGGAACATTTTAAATCACACAAAAAATAGTTCAAATGGCTCTGAGCACTATAGGATGTAGCATCTGAGGTCATCAGTCCCCTAGAACTTAGAACTACTTCAATCTAACTAACCTAAGGACATAACACACATCCATGCCCGAGGCATGATTCGAACCTGTGACCGTAGCGGACGCGCGGTTCCAGACTGAAGCGCCTAGAACCGCTCGGCCGCTGCGGCCGGCTTAAATCACACAACTCTGACTTCTCCACGACCAATGAAACGGGCGATGTGCTGATAGAAGTTTGACACGAAGAACGTTGCTGATGTTAGGTTACTGAGACGAGTGAAACCTATCATACACTGCATCCTGCTTATATGTGGGATACAACTGGAAAGAAGACAGAAACTCTTGACACCCGTAAAAATAAATTATACCGCAAGAGGAAGTGATCCCAATATATAGTCACGATTTAGTGATTGTCTCAGAAATGTGACGTTCTTATAGAAAAGGTAGGGAAAGAGACAGCAGTATCACTGATGCTGAGAAATACGGACAAGTGTGGCTGGAGCAGCAGAAGCAATTTTAGAGTGAAAGACTAGGCCAAGGAACGAACTGGTCAGTGAGGTATGTAAGGAAGCTGTGAAAACTAGGAAGGAAGAAAGGAAGGTAAATAGTAAGAGAGTACAAGGGAAGGACTACAGAACGATTTGCAGCTAGGATTTTTGGCCATGACAACAGCAAGTTAATGATTGACGTGTTACAGACGCCAGCTTGAATGATTGAGAAAAATGGTATTGTGGTAGTACACAAATGCTGCAGATTGTAATGCTTATAAGGAACAGATACAGAACGAAGCTATTGTCATGAACAGTCGACACAGATATGCTAACAGACAAGGATATTTGAATTGTACCCGGTCGTGCAGTATCCGATGCATTAATGGCTGTCTCGCCGTGCTACCGTCGGAGTAGTTTATATCGTGAGGCAGCCTGTTTACTGATGTACACGCGGAATGCGGCCGGGGACAGCTGAAGGTGAGAATGGCGACACATTCCGAAAACTGGCTCTCGCCAAGGTGGCCCTTGCCAAGAGCACTTTTTCACCTGTCGTGGAAGATAGGAACGTGCCAGCTCTTATTAGTGCAATCTTTTCGTCTCTCTGTCGACCAAATTCGAGTATAAAATGCCTTATGCTTCGGCCATGTGCCCAGCTTCCGCCTCCAACTGTCACACTGCTTATCGTAGGACAGCTCAGTATTGCTTGTTGAAGTAGCCCGCTCGCTGCATCGTTCTGTCCTCGAATACGCCTTAACGCGTCTCGATAAATGACAACTGTAAAACACATACTACGGCTATTGGGCAAGAATCGCGAAAATTAAAAATATTTTATTTGCAACAGTTTTTTACACCTTCCACCTACATCTCTACGTAGTAGCCGGTTCGACTTAGACATTTGTCGTAGCGCCGTATCAACTTTCCAGTATTCACGCCATAGAAGGCAGCCACCTGTGCTTTCCGCCACTTCTCTAAGCTGGTCTACAGTTAATTTTCTGTGCCAGACTGTTGTATTCATAGTCACCGTTTCATGTGAGCAGAGATGAACATGAGAGTGAACCAAGTCCGGTATGTATGGTGGGTGATCAAACACTTCCCATCGAAAACACTGCAGGGACGTCTATATTGCCCCTGCAGTGTGCGGCCGTGAACTGTCATGTGGAAGGAAATGTTATGTAAATTGAAGGTGGAAGGGGCAGAAAGGAAAGGAAGGGATTACTGATGTGAGCTGCATCGAGACTTTATATGGAATCAGCGGCGACGAGTAAAAATGTGTGCCGAACCCGGACCCGCACCACCTATCTTCAGTCCTTGTCCATGTCCTCCTACGTTGAGACTGCCGCAGGAGGTCGGACGTAATTGTGCATTCGCACTGAAGGTGGTAGATTTATTGCCCGTTAAGGCAAATCAGTTACATGAATGCGTGGTGTCTGTTCTCTCGGACATGGTTACACTATTGCTCTAGGTATCTTTAAGTACTCACTGTGTGCTCAGAACTGAAAAGAGCGAGCATTCAAAAGACACTGCCCTACACAGCTGTGGCTATACGTAAATACAAGGGGGATCACTACTGTCGGCTGCAGCGTGACTTTAAGCGGAATCAGCGGCGTCGAGCGAAAATGTGAACCAGAGTGGCATTCGAACCCGGGATCTCCTGCTTACTAGGCAGATGCGGTAACCACCGCGCCATCCGGGACATTCATATAACATCTGTGACTGCTTCATCGGATTTTCACTATCGTTTCCATTTCGCGACCTATCGGAGCTTCTTTCCGAATAGCCCTCGTATATACAGGATGTTTCAAAAATGACCGGTATATTTGAAACGGCAATAAAAACTAAACGAGCAACGATAGAAATACACCGTTTGTTGCAATATGTTTGGGGCAACAGTACTTTTCAGGCGGACAAACTTTCGAAATGACAGTAGTTACAATTTTCAACAACAGATGGCGCTGCAAGTGATGTGAAAGATATAGAAGACAACGCAGTCTGTGGGTGCGCCATTCTGTACGTCGTCTTTCTGCTGTAAGCGTGTGCTGTTCACAACGTGCAAGTGTGCTGTGGACAACATGGTTTATTCCTTAGAACAGAGGATTTTTCTGGTGTTGGAATTCCACCGCCTAGAACACAGTGTTGTTGCAACAAGACGAAGTTTTCAACGGAGGTTTAATGTAACCAAAGGACCAAAAAGCGATACAATAAAGGATCTGTTTGAAAAATTTCAACGGACTGGGAACGTGACGGATGAACGTGCTGGAAAGGTAGGGCGACCGCGTACGGCAACCACAGAGGGCAACGCGCAGCTAGTGCAGTAGGTGATCCAACAGCGGCCTCGGGTTTCCGTTGGCCGTGTTGCAGCTGCGGTCCAAATGACGCCAACGTCCACGTATCGTCTCATGCGCCAGAGTTTACACCTCTATCCATACAAAATTCAAACGCGGCAACCCCTCAGCGCCGCTACCATTGCTGCACGAGAGACATTCGCTAACGATATAGTGCACAGGATTGATGACGGCGATATGCATGTGGGCAGCATTTGGTTTACTGACGAAGCTTATTTTTACCTGGACGGCTTCGTCAATAAAGAGAACTGGCGCATATGGGGAACCGAAAACCCCCATGTTGCAGTCCCATCGTCCCTGCATCCTCAAAAAGTACTGGTCTGGGCCGCCATTTCTTCCAAAGGAATCATTGGCCCATTTTTCAGATCCGAAACGATTACTGCATCACGCTATCTGGACATTCTTCGTGAATTTGTGGCGGTACAAACTGCCTTAGACGACACTGCGAACACCTCGTGGTTTATGCAAGATGATGCCCGGCCACATCGCAAGGCCGACGTCTTTAATTTCCTGAATGAATATTTCGATGATCGTGTGATTGCTTTGGGCTATCCGAAACATACAGGAGGCGGCGTGGATTGGCCTCCCTATTCGCCAAACATGAACCCCTGTGACTTCTTTCTGTGGGGACACTTGAAAGACCAGGTGTACCGCCAGAATCCAGAAACAATTGAACAGCTGAAGCAGTACATCTCATCTGCATGTGAAGCCATTCCGCCAGACACGTTGTCAAAGGTTTCGGGTAATTTCATTCAGAGACTACGCCATATTATTGCTACGCATGGTGGATATGTGGAAAATATCGTACTATAGAGTTTCCCAGACCGCAGCGCCATCTGTTGTTGGCAATTGTAACTACTGTAATTTCGAAAGTTTGTCTGCCTGAAAATGTACTGTTGTCCCAAGCATATTGCACCAAACGGTGTATTTCTATCGCTGCTCGTTTAGTTTTTATTATCGTTTCAAATATACCGGTCATTTTTGAAACACCCTGTATGTGATGTCTGTTCTGTCGGACTTGGCTGACAGAACAGACACCACACATGCATATATAATATGTCTATAGGCGCAGTTACGTTGATAACTTTAGTGCGGGTGTACAACAGGGTTCGAGCATCTTGCAGGAACACATGACTCGCTGCGGGCAATTGGGTGAATGGACAGGGGACGCTACTAGCACGTGACATGTTGAGAATTTGGGTATCCAGATAGCCAAAGCGATTTAGGCATCCGCTTGCATTAAGTGGGACATATGGGTTCAAGTTCCGGTCTGGGACATATCTTCAGCTTTACCATTGAATTATTTCTATGCCCGATTGCAGCTGACGTCGGTATTTCCTTCGAGAAATGTACTATTCTATCAGAAAAATGGTTCAAATGGCTCTGAGCACTATGGGACTTAACATCTGAGGTCATCAGTCCCCTAGGACTGAGAACTACTTAAACCTAACTAACCTAAGGACATCACACACATCCATGCCCGAGGCCGGATTCGAACCTGCGACCGTAGCGATCCCGCGGTTCCATACTGTAGCGCCTAGAACCCCTCGGTTCTTCTATCATTTTTCTGTACGTTGACACATTGACTGGGAAATAGGAAACTTTTCAAAAATGGTTCAAATGGCTCTAAGCACTATGGGACTTAACATCGGAGGTCATCAGCCCCCTAGAATGTAGAACTACTTAAACTTAACTAACCTAAGGACATGACACACATCCATGCTCGAGGCAGGATTCGAACCTGCGACCGTAGCAGCAGTGCGGTTCCGGACTGAAGGGATACTTTTCTGATTTATCTATTCACACGAATGAATTTCCGCAACACACAATGCAACCAGTGGAATTCATTCCTTTTAATTGTAACCACACTTTCCCGAGCTTCCCACCTCGTCATAGCGGGCGATCTGGGTGGTTAAATCATTCGCTTGAATTGTGCAGACTGTTCTTCAAACCAATCACGAACAATTGTGGCCCGATGACATGGCACATTGTCATCCATAAAAATTCCATCTTCGTTTGGGAACATGAAGTCCATGAATGTCTGAAAATGGATCCCAGTAGCCGAACATAACCATTTCCAGTCAATGATCGGTTCAGTTGGACCATACGACCCAGTACATTCCATATGTACACATTCCCACGCCATTATGGGGCCATTACCAACTTGCACAGTACCTTATTAATAACTTGGGTCCATTGCTTCGAGGAGTCTGTTACACTCGAACTCTGCCATCAGCTCTAACCAATTGAAATTGGGACATAAGTGACCAGTCCACGCCTTTCCAGTGTCTAGGGTACAACCGATTTTCACACAAGCCCAGAAGAGGCGCTGCAGACGATGACGTGCTGTTAGCAAAGGCATTCGCATCGGTCGTCTGCTACCACAACCCATTAACGCCATATTTCGCCACACTATCTTATCGGATACGTTCGTTGTAAGTCGCGCGTTGATTTGTGAAGTTATCCCCAGTGTTGCTTGTCTGTTAGCACTGACAAATAATCGCAAACGCTGCTCTCGGTCGTTAAGTGAAGGCCGTCGACTACTGCGTTTCCCGCTGTGAGAGATAATGGTTGAAATTTGGCATCTCAGCACACTCCTGAAAATGTGGATCACGGAATATTGAATTCCTAACGATTTCGTTAATGGAATGTTCCATGAGTCTAGCTACAGCTACCATTCCGCATACAACGTGTGTTAATTCTCGTCGTGCGGCCATAATCAAGTAGGAAACCCTATCAAATGAATCACTTGAACAGAAATGACAGCCCCGCCAATGCAGTGTCCTTTTATAGTCATATATGCGATACTACCGACATCTCTATGTGTGCTTATCGGTATCCCATGACTTCTATCACGTCGTTGTATAGAGTCGAGCGATTTTTGATCCAGGCAGTGTCTACAGACATGCCAGCGATTTTGTACATAGATATAGACGTGATTTTGCATCAGAATGGGATACATGAACAATGTTGACGTGTTGATAGACATGGCCTCCAGTTATTCTCTTTGCGCCATGGAAAACGCTTCATCGTTTTTATACTGTTTTTTTTTTCTTTTTGTTAAACATCATTCATAAGGTGCGGCCAACGGAGAAAGTGTTGCAGCTGATTGAAGATGTTGTGGTAAATTACTAATTCCGAATCCAAAAATCACAACAAGAAGAAATTGGTCGTCGATGACCTGGACAAAAAATGTTAAGTATCAGTGAGTGATGTTGAAGAAAACATGTTGCCTTCTACTTTCAAAATTGAAAGTAAATTACATCCGAAATGTGGCCCCTCCGTAAACAGAGTCATTGCAACAATTGATGTAGCACATGAGCGGGAGTCAGTAAACAGGGTAAAGTGCTCTAGTTTTAGGTGCACATATTGATGAGAACTTGGACTGCAAGAAGCATAGTACTGAGCTTCTTAAACAAAGTTTAGCTTCTTTTGTTTTTCGTATAACCGCTAATCTTGGAGACAAACGAATCGACGTCCTGGCACATCTTACATATTTCCACTCAATAATGCCCTATGAAATAATTTTTGGGTGTGATCGTCACTGAGAAAGAAAGTATTGATTGTACAAAAGCGAACAGTAACAGCCATATGCGGTGTTCACGTATGGACATCATGTATGTGCTTCTTCAAGGAGCTAGGCATATTAACTGTGCAGTTGCAATACATGATTATTAAATCTGTGAGTGACTTAGAAAGGTATTCAATAGGCAGTCAAAAAAAAAACCCATTTGCCCAGTAACTTAAGATCTATGGTATGACAGATAGGAAAGCAAGTTTTAAATATAACTTAAAAATCATTTATCCTGGGCAACTCATCCTATTCTATTGACGAATTTCTGCTTAAAAACTGTTAGCCTGAATTTGTTCACTGATGTTAACACAAGTAATGCATACATATCCTATAAATTGAAGCGTTCCATATCATTTCGATAAAAGACTCGTCCTAACCATTACGGAACATGTAAATAAATAAATTACTAACTAACTAACGATTCATGTTTCCATCGCTCTATCATCTTTCGATTCGTTTCACTAGCCACTATTATCACTATATAAGCCGCGATCCCAACAAGGTCAGCCATATTTACGAAATACCAAGGAAGACGTCTTTCAAGTATGTGCACGAGACAAAATATCTAGGCTGTCTGTGTGCATTGTTTAGCTACATGTCTATAGACAGTCCGTCTACAATGTCTATAGACAGTCACTCGATTTTGTACACAAGTGTGTGATTTTGAAAGTAAGACGTTGTCAACCGACCTGAGTGAAAACCCTAAGAAATTTTGGTCGTACGTAAAATCAGTAAGTGCGTCAAAATAATCTATTCATTCTCTCAGCGACCACACCGACATCGAAACGGAAGATAACAGAGAGAAGGCCAAAATACTGAATTCAGTCTTCCAAAATTGTTGCATCGCGGAAAATTGTAACACTGTCTCCTTTCAATCGTCGTACGAACGTCGAAATGGCGAAACTGAAAAGCAGCTACAATCGCTTAGTAGTGAAAAGGCGTCAGGACTGGGTGAGATACCTATAGGATTCCATAAAGATTATGCGAAAGAACTTGTTCCCCTTCTAGCAGTAATTTAGCGTAAATCACTTGAGCAACGAAAGTTACCTAACGATTGGAGAAAAGCGCAGGTCATTCCCGTTTTTAAGAAAGACCGTAAGACAGATCCACACAATTTTAGATCTATATCGTTGACGTCAATCTGTTGCAGAATTATGCAACATGTTTTATGCTCAAGAATTATGACGTTTTTGGAAAATGAATATCTCCTCTATAAAAATCAACATGGATCCCGCAAACAGAGATCCTGCGAAACTCAGCTCGCTCTGTTCCTCAGTGAGATCCACAGCGCAGTGGACAATGGCACCCAGGTGGGTGCCGTGTTCCTTGATTTCAGTAAAGCATTTGACACTGTACCACACTGCCGTTTAACGAAAAAAATACGAGCTTACGGAGTATCGGAGCAGACTTGCGACTGAATTCAAGACTTCCTTGCAGACAGAACCCAACACTTTTAACGGAACAAAATCAACCGATGTAAAGGTAATATCCAGATTACCACAGGGAAGTATGATAGGACCGTTGATATATATATATATATATATATATATATATATATATATATATATATATATATATATATATATGACCTAATAGAAAGCGTCGGATGCACTTTAAGGCTATTCGAAGATGATGCAGTTCTCTGTACCAAAGTAGCAACGCCAGAAGACAGTAAGAATTAGCAGAACGACCTGCAGAGAATTGATGAATGGTGCAGGCTCTGTCAGTTGACCCTGAACGTAAATAAATGTAACATATTGCTCCCACATTGGAAAAGAACACCACTGATGACAAACAGCTGGAGACAGCGTCTGCCGTAAAACACTTTAAGTGAAATGACCACATAAAACGGATAGTGGGAAAAGCAGACAACAGACTCAGATTCATCGGAAGAATCTTAAGGAAATGTAACCCATCCACGAAAGAAGTGGTTTATAAGGCGATTATTGACTATTGTTCATATATCTGGGGCCCCTATCAGGTAGGACTGATAACGGAAACAGAGAAGATCCAACAAAGAGCGGAGAGTTTAGTCACGGGATCGCTTAGCTGGCGGAAGAGCGTTACAGAGATGCTAAACAAACTCCACTGGCAGACGTTACAAGAGAGGCGTTGTGCATCACGGAGCGATTTTCAGTTGAAATTTCGGGACAGCACTTTTCAGGAGGAGACGGACAACATATTACTTCCCCCCAACATACATCTCGCGTATTGACCACGAGGAGAAAATTCGAGAAATTAGAGCCAGTACAGGGGCTTGCCGACAATCATTCTTCCCATGCACTATTCGCAGTCTAATGTGTCAGTCTAATGTGGCTGGCCTGAAATTTGAATAGACATCATCTTTCAGATGTAGAAACACGCCTACCAACTTTCGTTTATGTCGCACAACTCTTTCTTGGAGTTACGATTTTTTTGCCGTCAGTGTATTTAGAAACTTTCGCAGTGTGTCTACACCGTAAAGTTAGTGAGAAAAAAACTTTACTTCGATGTCATACGCAAGAAAACAGCACCATTCTCAGGTACGCGATACGTGTTTAAAAATTGTGCATGTCTTCTACCGCAATTTTTACGCATTTATTGTTTAAAATTTACCACGATCCACCATACACAAGGGTTTATGTTGTATGCAAATTGCAGTGATCTTCCCTCAATAATCAGCTGAAGCTCTGAAGATGAAGCTGTGCTCCTAAATACGCAAAGGCTACTAAAATAGGCAATTGTAAAAGCAGTAAACAGATGTAAACGTCAGTTTTCAATGGAATCCAGTTTGTCATTTTGTTTCCCTAGATCAGATTATTTATACTGCTCGTTTCGTAGATGTATAGTGAGGAGACCCACGAGGATGTGGAACATTCCAGGAAAACAGAAGTACATATTCCACATTTACAAAATAACAGGTATGCTAATATTCCTTCGACAGAACCTACTGTAAGTGAGATTGTCTGTGAGAAAGGATATGGAATAGGTAAAAAAAGTTATGCATCTTCATTTAGTTGTTACTTGAGAAACTTACCATAAACACTGACATTTATTTAAACTAAATTGCTAGGTTAATACTAAAGCTATTGTAACTAAGCGTCGTGTAAACAAAGTGTGCGAAGCTCAGTTGCACAAACTGCTTCACTGCTCTGAAGCTGTGCCGAAGTCAGACGGTAGAGGGCATCATGCTATGTTATATAATTAATAATAAGTACTCCAGCTATCTCTGTTGAGAAATTCATGAATGGAATAAACGCCATCAGAAAATCTTTTATGCTCCTGTTAAACTGTACTATAAAAGCACCTAAACCTTTTGCAACTGTTGAAAGGTATTGAAAATGCTGAGTAATGGACAAATTTCTGGGCTAAGTGGTTCAAAGGGCTCTAAGCACCATGGGACTTAACATCTGAGGTCATCAGTCCCCTAAACTTAGAACTACTTAAACCTAACTAACCTAAGGACATCACACACATCCCTGCCCGAGGCAGGATTCGAACCTGCGACCGTAGCATCAGCGCGGTTCCGGACTGAAGCGCCTAGAACCGCTCGGCCACAGTGACCGGCTTCTGGGCTAAACTCAGTAACTTAAAGTAACTTAAGATTGTTTTCATTTCTGATAATGACTCCTTGATCGGATTTGTTGGTTTGGAAGACAAGTACATTGATTACGAACAATATCACTAAGAAATGAATATGGTGAAAATCGGTAGTTGTTGCACTCAGTTCTTTGAATGGGCTTTTACGAGACCTTGTTGAATTTGCGTTACAAATATTTTCTATTACACGCTTTTGGAGCCGGAAAACTTTAACTGGTCTTGATGAGTTACCCCAACATATGATACCGTTGATATTATGCGTTTAAAATAGTAAAAATATACTCTATGTTTTTTATTTTTAAATCACGTATGTCTGATGACATTCACTTAGCAAACAAAGATTCGTTTGGGCGTTTCAACAGTTTTGTTTTATGCTCCTCCCAAGTGAATTTATTAGTTTTAATCCTAAGCATTTCAAACTGTCGCCTATGTATGTAAAACTCTGACAACTTTTGTGATTAGTTGACGAGAAATGAACGTCAACTAGTCACGTTTTTATCCACCTGTTTAACTTACATTACTCATTTTCAGAGGATGTCGTACAGCTGATATATAACGTTTCTGACAGAAATTTGTAGCGCCATTGACTGTTTGTGATAAGATAATAGGTCTTAGATTAGATATCACCAACAGTTATAGAAAGAAATGATTGAAATGAAATGATAATGAAGCGAATTTCGTGCTTAAAACCAACATTTCAAGGAATCGCCAGGCTCTACACGCCTGGCTAGGAATGTGTCCACGAAGAGAGGGTTTCCAGATATATTCAACCACTGTTCGAATTTAAGGTCACTTGGCTACTGAACACGCTCCGCGACTAATCGCCGATCGACCAAATAACACAAGATTTCAATGAAGGGCATAAAATGTTGATGTGCAGACCAGACGAGAACTAGTATTTGTAGTGAAGGGAATGTATGGAAACATCTTGGCAACATGCGGCCGACCAATGTCTAGTTTGATTACAGGTGAACGCACCAAGGTAAGATAACAGGCAGCGTTCAATAATTTACTGAAGGAGCGATCGTTGTTGACATGATATGCAGATATGAACAAAGAGGATTGTTCAACCATACGCAGTATCTCGCAAGATCGAAATTGAATTTCTTCGTTCAATAAGATGTTGAATACTGTATTTGGAGAGGGAACGTTTAGATTTAACTTCAACAAACGTCGTTTCGTAGTGTTAATTACATGAAACGTATTCGCAAATGCAAATGTGAAGAGCCATCTGCTGCATAAGGGAATGACGACAGTGAAAAGTTGTGCCAGACCGGGACTCCAAACAGTACTTCTCGCTTTACAAGAGCGGTCGGCTCCACTGCTTTGGCTATCCGCGCACAACTCACGGCCAGGTCCAAACTTCCTATGTCATCGCTCCTGCGTCGCAACCTGTACTCGTACACGCATTATATAGTTCCCATTAGGGGGAGGACATTTCAGTTGAAGGTCTCTGCCTGGTATCGGCGAATAAATAGTACGATATTGCAGTGCCTGTGTTATTAAGAAAAACAATTGTTCCTTCGGACACGTATACATGCCCTAAGGAAGATTACTTTTTCTTCTTTACAACACGATCGCTACAATACCGTACTATGTTAGTTCTTTGTCTGATCTCTCGAATGCCACTGAAAGAGATTTGCCGCGCTGTATTAAACAACTACATTTGCATCAATGCGTACGAAGATAACGAAGATACGGGTATCAACTATACGGAGAGATACGCCTGTGTTTATGTAAACTCTCCTGCAGAAAGTTTTCTCTTTTTTGTAAGCCCACGTCACGTAAGGCTTAGGCCGAACATAGGTGTTCGGAGAGCACCACATGTCGTCACCTTCTTTGAAAGTCTTGTCAACTTTTTCTTTCCTTATCTAGAAGAAATTATGTAAATCCAACCGTAAGAAGAGGGTAGCCAAGATCGAAGATAGCTGGGGAGTTGGTGAGTGTGTGGGTGGGGGGGGGGGGGTAGGAGGAGGGGACATGGAGGTGCGACGAATGGTGCCCCATATTCTCGCCGAACGGCTTAATATCGTACGACATCAGATTATCAGGTGTGGGCTATTTGACTAGACCGAAAAATGTGTAACACATATTCGCGTGAAATCAATGTACCAGCAAGCACAGTACAATGAAACGGTGGGTCAGCTTATGTCTCGAGACAAAATCACACATGGCATGGTCAAAGTCTTAAAATCAAATAGACGGAACTTTTGCGAGCTCAGTAACAGATCTGTGCTGCCATTACATATGTGGACTATAACATTAACACTGGTAACTGGAAGCATGTAACGTTTAATTTACGTGGCATTTCCAGAGAATGACCAAAATGGTGACATTAACTAATCGTAAATGAAGTAGAGTGATTGTTTCAAATAAGAAACAGTCTAACGCAACAAAATTACATGCCGCGCGGGATTAGCCGAGCGGTCTGAGGCGCTGCAGTCATGGACTGTGCGGCTGATCCCGGCGGAGTTTCGAGTCCTCCCTCGGGCATGGGGTTGTGTGTTTGTCCTTAGGATAATTTAGGTTAAGTAGTGTGTAAGCTTAGGGACATGACCTTAGCGGTTAAGTCCCATAAGATTTCACACACATTTGAACATTTTTGAAAATTACTTCTTTCAGGAATTTGTATGACGTAATCATGATTAGTTTAATACCTTATTATATTTGTATACGATATATGATGTTCAACATTTCTAGAATTTTTGAGTTGGATTTCAAAATGTTATTAAAAGGGGCCTGACAATAACGAAGGTCGTGAAAGCTCAGAAACACTGTTACAGGCCATATTCTCTATAGGCGGATTTCTTCTCGCAGACTCCTGCCGCGTAGAAGAATGTGTGATGAATGGCAGTCACTTCCTATGGAATTCTTGGGAACCGTTGTTGACAGATTCATAAGCTCAGGAAAAAAAAAATATTTGTCACCGCTTTAAAAGAGCACACTGTTCGCTTTGGAGCGGTGTTGTACATGGTGTAGAACAGGTACCTGGGGGTCATCACTGACGTAGATCATGGCAGTGACATGGTGTGTTACGTCAGTAGGCTTTATGAAAGCAGCGCGGTTGCCGTAGCGACGTGAAGAATAGCAGAAAGGAGAAGTCGTGATTAGCTGTGCCCATGGACACACCATGAATGAAACTACCCGACTAACGTACAACTCGGCGTAAGAACAGTGGTCGTAAAATGATCCTACCAACAGGCACTGGAAACGTGCGTACTCCCTGCCAATGAACATCGGTTTTAAACTGGACAGGTAGTGCTGCAGTTAGTGAACGCATGTCTGTTTCGGAGCGAACATTTGGATGATGGGCCCATTCAGTGCGCATTTGGAATGGGGTACCTCGCAAAACGCCATTTCTCATAGCAGCAAATAGGGCTGCACGACTTCACTGGACCTGACAACACAGAAACTGGACTTTGGAGGAATGAAGTGTGATCCGGCGAGTTGCGATTTTGCCTCTTTTTCAAATGACGCGAGGTGTCGAGCGCACTGGGTGTCCAACGAAACGTTTAAACCGTAGTGTGAGGAGGGCGCAGTTCGGGCTGAATGTTGCTTCCGTGACGTTTTGGTGGCGTTTTTCGTATCAAAACTTGGGTTTGCTTTTTCAGGTTTCCGAGAACCTGAAACAATATATTTATTTCAGTATTGTCGGTGACGAAGTGGCTCCCTTTCTTCTACATATTCATTATGGGTATGCTGGAACAGTTTCGTCTTCCAGGATGATACTAGCCGTATTCATAGTGCTAGAAACTACGTTCGTGGTTTGACGAACATTCAGGAACACTATCGCGTATCGACTGGTCCGCTAGATCACCCGATCTTAATCCCATTGAAGATATTTAGGACTATACTGAACAGCAGCAGTGAAAAGCAATAGTCAGCACTTGGCAGCTCTGCGGGATGTAGTCATTAACGAGTGGCTTCAACTGGATTTTTCATACCGAAGAAACTTAAGGACTCTCTTCTACGCCAAACTGAGGTCATTCTCAAGGCTAGGGGCAGTGTAGCGCGGTTTTTGCATAATGTCTGCTGGCAGTTACTAAACATTTTATGCGGTGTGATTACGTCATTGTGTATACTGTCTTAATAGTCATACTCCACAACTGATTTTATTGCGCTTCACCGACCTAACACATTCAGTGACCTTTCAAGACGTAGTGAGTGAAATGAAAATGAGACACTGATGGTTTTAAGGAGCGTGTGAAACTGTCTCTCCGGGACAGAACTCGTGTATTAACGCTGCTGCGATTGAATCCGGACGGCCGACTGTGGCGGCGGCACAGCTGTGCCCCTGTCCCCTGTCCCTGTCGCGTGGTTTTCATCGATTTAAAGCTCCTCGGAGGCCTCCCGCGTCCCGTTACGAGCAGCACCAGTGGGAGGAAGGATATTGTGCAGATGACTCAGCGAGTGTGTGGGGTTGAGCTGAATGGAAAATACACACTGAGCAGTAATGTGCGCTGGATTCAACCCCGTGTAACTGAACAGATTTGATAGGACGTCCGAATACGTATACAGTTTCATTTTGCTTCCGACATTTATGGAGCGTCGGCTGTTTTTCGCAAAGCGATCAAATTTAATTGCGAACATGTTCCTGACGTAGAAAACTGATGTCTGTTGCTTGTAATTATTGCCGAAAATTCGCTGCTGTCGTCTAGAGACATCGTAGCTACATGCTGTAACGAAATATGAAATAAGGACGGTATATTTTGTCAAATACCGGCATTTTTGGAGAACCGCATCGTGTGTGATGCAGAATATTTGTAGTCTTCAGCAGCAATCTTCCATAATTTGCTTTAGCTCACTTAAAAAAATCGTAACCGGTTTCGAACTTACAAAACTCATCTTCAGGCGGTTTTTACGTTCAAAATACATGGGACGTTGTTTAGCATGTGTGTTACCCTAGCCCTAGGATAGAGAGAAATTAGTACATTGTAATGTGTGACAATGATGGCGCATATGACAGTTGCGTTACAAAACTGGTGCTAGAGAGCAACTTACGTGAGTGAGAGCCTTGAATATTTGCTTTCAACGTATACTTTATTTTTTTTTAAGGGTACCTAACACGAAGTAATTATCTTAATGGGACGGAAATCGGTACATGCGATGTACATTATTTACAGCAAAACGAATGATTAAAATTTCAGAATTTAGCGATGTGTTCAAGACAAAGAGCTTCACAAATAATGGAGCAAGTCAGTAACACGTTGGTCTACCTGCAGCATTTATGTAAGCTGTTTTTCGGCTTGGCATTGATTGACAGAGTTGTTGGATGTCGTCCTGAGGGATATCGTGCCAAATTCTGTCCAAATGGCGCGTTACACAGTCAAAATTCCGAGATGGTTTAAGGCCCTTGCCCATACATAATACACCAAGCTTTCGCAGTTGCGGACCAAATTGCTGACGAAGATAGGGCTTGGCAGGCACGAAGAGAAGCAGTAGAAACTCTCGCCGTGTATAGGCGGGCGTTATCTTACTAAAATGTAAGCTCAGGACGACTTGGCATTAAGGGAAAAAAACTGGGCGTGGGACATCGTTGACGTATCGCTGTGCTGTAAGGCTGCAGCGGGCGACAACCGAAGGTGTCCTGCTATGTAAAGAAATGGCACCCCAGCCCATCGCTCCTGACTGTCGGGTCATATGTCAGACAACAGTCAGGTTGGTATCCCACCGTTGTCCGGCTGTCCGGGGTGACGTTATATACGTCTTCGCTAAATATCGGGGCTGAGTTCGAAGCGACACTAATCACTGGCGACTGTTCTACTTCACTTCTCCAAATGGTTCAAATGGCTCTGAGCACTATGGGACTTAACATCTTAGGTCATCAGTCCCCTAGAACTTAGAACTACTTAAACCTAACTAACCTAAGGACATCACACAACACCCAGCCATCACGAGGCAGAGAAAATCCCTGACCCCGCCAGGAATCGAACCCGGGAACCCGGGCGTGGGAAGCGAGAACGCTACCGCACGACCACGAGATGCGGGCTTCACTTCTCCAGACAATGTGATTCCAGGCCGAAGACGTTCCCGAAGACACCACCAACAGCGGCCTGACTGTCGGCCGCCGTACGGCCCGAAAACCAGGAGGGGTAGTCTGAGGTGCCACTACTTTTCATAGCAGAACCGGTCTGGTTGTCATCTGCAGCACCCTTATAGCATAGCGGTACATCGACAATATTCTACTCCCCGTTTTTTGCCCTTCATGGGAAGCCATCCTAGGCTTACATTCAGCAATACAATAATGTCCGTCCGCACACGTCGATAGTTTCTACTGCAACCTTACCTTGGCCAGCAGAGTCACCGCATCTCTCCCCAATCGAGATAGTTTGGAGCCTTATGCACCGACGACCATCCAGCAGTTGTCAGCTGCACTTGTGGAGGAAGGGAACGCCCTATCACAAGAGTTACTCACCAACCTCGAGACGACGGCCGAGGTGGCCGAGCGGTTCTAGGCGCTTCAGTCTGGAACCGCGTGACCGCTACGGTCGCAGGTTCGAATACTGCCTCGGGCTAGGATGTGTGTGATGTCCTTATGTTAGTTAGGTTTAAGTAGTTCTAAGTTATAGGGGACTGATGACCTCAGAAGTTAAGTCCCATAGTGCTCAGTGCCATTTGAGCCAACCTCGAGACTGGCATGGGAACACGTTGCAGAGCACGCAATGTCGGCCGTGGTGATCACGCAGCCTATTAACTACCCTGTCCCGTCTTTTGTAATATCGAGGGTACCACCATAAATCGTGGGATCTTCGATGCAATTATTGTCTTTGAGTAAAGATGTCATTTCTGTTCGTCCAATTACGTGCTTCTTTGATTTACCTTATGTAATACAATGTAGCAGTTTTTTCTATATATAACATCAAAGTTTCATCGACTGTGTCACTTAGCAGTGAAACATGATGCGGAAGATACTTTCTCCCCTGACTTTTCTCAGAAAACAACGGTAATCTAGTGATATCACGCAATCTTCAGCATATTCCTTGAAACATAAGAAGGACGATTACTGGCGTTATTTATCGTGATATTGTAGCTGTTTCGGTCGTCAAGCCTAAGATTAGTTACATGCAGTTTTCTAGTCGTGCCACTCTTCTCTTCCATCACACATCATCGACACTCTGCTTCTTACACTAACAACTAGGTCTGCTCCCGCGATTGTTACATTTAGCCATCCATTCAGCTGAAGTTCATGTCTTAATACATGACCAAGCATTGTACTCGTCCAGAACAGGCCATGAACGCCCAACGGTACTGACCGGCCGCCGTGTCATCCTCAGTCAGAGGCGTCACTGGATGCGGATACGGAGGGCACACCGCGCTCCCGGCCGTATGTCGGTTTCCGAGACCGGAGCCGCTACTTTTCAATCAAGTAGCTCCTCAGTTTGCCTCACAAGGGCTGAGTGGACCCCGCTTGCCAACAGCGCTCTGCAGACCGGAGGGTCACTCATCCAAGTGCTAGCCCAGCGCGACAGCGCTTAACTTCGGTGATCTGACGGGAACCGGTGATACCACTGCGGCAAGGCCGTTGGCTAAGCATTGTACGTCTTTGTGATTTCATGAAGTGTCAGTGCCCAACTGTTCTTCGCCTTCAAACTGTGCCTTTAGGCTGCCACAAGTTTTTTAATACTAGATCATTTCAGTGGCATTGGATGATCTTTACAAAGTGATTAATGATTCAGTAAAGTAGGTCACCATACATAAAACTGGCAGAATTACGTAAGCAGTTCCACCTGGTCTGGGGAAGTTTTTGTTGGTCAGATTTATGGAAACAAATGGGCTTTTTCCTCCTGTTGAATTTAAATTGCAACTTTATTCTGTGTGTCTGACACCTCTTCTTTGAAACCTGCTAATTGTAAACTGCACATCAATGAAGCAATTCGTAAGAGTGACAATAAACGATTACGAATTGTATTTGAAAATCATCTGCATTATTATTTACGCTGTGTAGCTGAGGGTCTGAACTGCAGGAATGATTGTAAGCATTATCGTTGCAGACACCTTCATGATCACCATCATTATCGGAAGAAAATGTTTAGGTAGACCAGATGTGAAGCCTCCTATGACATCGAGAAGACATGTCAGCACAGCTGACGGGGTATGTGTCGTGCTGTACGTGGTTCTCCGAACGAGGGACGTCACGCAGTGAGTCAGAGCTTGAGGCGCAAAATTTCGGCCTTCCTGAGTTTTAGTTCGATGTCTGCTGGATTACCGAGCGAGGTGGCGTAGTGGTTAGCACAATGGACTCGCATTCGAGAGAACATCGGTTCAATCCCGCGTCCGGCCAGCCTGACTTACGTTTTCCGTGATTTCCTTAAATCGCTTCAGGCAAACGCCGGAATGGTTCCTTTCATAGGGCACGGACGTCTTCCTTCCCTAATCCGATGAGACCGATGACCTCTTTGTTTGGTCTCCTCTCCCAAACCAGCCTTAACCTCTGCTGGATTTTAAACATTGAAATTGGAGTGGGGGAGGGGAGAGATCACTTACTTTGTTACTGAACTGATGAATTTGTTAGATCAGGGCATAAGTTATCTACAGTCAGTTGCAGTTAGAAAGCGGGAAGAAAAATAATAGTATAACATCGCAACAATGATGGGGTCGTTACAGACATTGGACTAGAAGAATGGGTAAGGAAATCGATCGTGCCCTTGTCAAGGGAAACTTGCTGGAATTCGCCTTAGTCGATTTAGGATGACCACGAAAAACTTAAAACTAGATGGCCGGACACGCTTCTCCAGTGCTTTAAACAGTGTGTCACCTCGTTCCGTATAAAATAGAAGCGCTCGCAAGAAACTACTCTTGAGTCAGTGTAGCAGAGTAAGATAGTATCGACTGCATTTATTCATAGTAGATGCTGTTGAACTCCGTGACTGTTCCTTTATAGGGTGTAGAAAAATTTACGCTACCAGTCACAATAAAAAGTTATTTATTTGTCACACGACCGGTTTCGGGCTTGCGCCATTTTCAGGTCTTTATAAATTCATGTACATGTTTATATGCTGGAGATCAATAAAGCACCTTATATTGTGACTGCTAGCGAAAATTTTTCTACACCCTGTAGTATCGACTGTTCTAATTACGTATGGAAATGAATCCGGGAGGGTCGTGGCAAGTTCACAGTAATTGTCAATAAGATAGTGTTGTTGTTTCTTCGGATATTATACCTCTTAATGTGGGCCCAGTTAATCAGATGACTGAGATGTTAAGTGGAAAAACAAACGGCTCGAGGGAGTAGATCGTATCGTGCGAATGGATATCACCCTGAGATCAGTAGAACAGCGGTATTTTATTCTGAATGGAACAAGGCTACGGCGTAGGCTAACAAAATGATGATGGGATGCACTCTGCTGCAGATCAGCATACTGTGCAGAGATCAAGAAATGGCACCTGTACTTTATTCATAATTAGTTCATGATTGAGACTTCGACGGGAGCACGCGAAGGCGCGTAGTAGGGCTGTCACACTCCGCACCGAACACACGTGCAATCTTACTTACCTTCAACTCGATCAACGTCACAAACTGTAAATGTACACAGACAGAACTGGTATGAGTGTTTTCTGTTTTTGAAAGAGCTGCCCTATGTTTTCTTTCCATTTTTACTGACGGCAACGTGTATTTAAGTCGCTGTACATCAAAGTATTTACTGATGATGTAACGAATTTTCGAGAAACAGGAAACTTCTTCGTTATAGAATTTAGACACACTATGCAACGTAATCTTAAAAAAATAAATTATATCTTCATCTGCTGCAAGTCGGAACTCTGTCGGCGATCAGTAACGTCAGTTAATTTGAGCTAAATATAGTACCTAATGCTTCGTTCTTTTGTCAAGATCCAAACAATCACCTGTTTGACATCAATGAGGAAAACAGATAGCTTAATAATCGGCATCGCTACGCAGCCATATCTTCCGTCTCCTTCAACAGGCTGCGTCCACAGAAAGGCTCATAGTGAATGCACACATTATGCCGAACTGTAAATAATGATGTACGACTTCCTTGAAAAATTTTGCTGTCTTATGGTTGACCAACATATTTCTAAGTGTCAGAGTTTCCTTTCTGCAACGTATCACATCCTTATCACAGGAGTCTATGGTCGAGATACACGTATTCGTACAACTTTTTCTCCCGGAGTTTCCATCTGCTATGATTTCACAGCTTTCTCTCACTCTTGAACATTTCCTCGCCATTTTCCACAACAGTTCATTTGTTTACATTTAGAATCGCAGCATGTCTTTCGATCACCTTGATAAGACAAAGAAGAAAGGCACAAAGAAGTTTTATTTCTCGGAGTTGGCATGTAACGTGCAGACCATTTCTTGTCTTTCAAATTTGCGCACCCCCCTGGACCTCTGAACCGTCTGATGATGAGAATGATGATAATATTGATATGACCGTGGTGACCAATGTACTGGCTACAAACGCGATTGCTGCCTCTGACCAATGCCGTTTGTAACAAGCAATTTCGTAATTAGGTTCACATAACATTAAAGTCAAATAAAAATCAGTTGACAACAGAAATCCTGCATTATGGATAGACCGATGTATTAAAACTGTTGGGCGCTAAACAGGTTTGCCATCAGCGCCCTTTCACAAGATCCCGGTACTGGTGACAACTTGCATTAGGTGATGAGCCCTCAAACTGACACTAGTGATATATTTCTTTATGGAGCAAGGAAATAACCTGTAAATAGATTATGTCTAGCACAAATGGAAAACTTAGAAATATAAAACCATTCATCAATTAAACTGCGGGAATTCAGCAGTAACCAAACTTTGCCTGCTGTTATATTTCGGCTGTAAACCGTTTAGCCATTTTTGGAGCGAGCCGGTAAGACTGACGGTGAAGCACTCGCGTCCACCTGATACGAGCATGCGTGCACAGCAAATCATTGTGTAAGAAGTTCCACACGGGTGGCACAGATATATGCTATGGTAATGGTCTCTCTGGAGGATGTTGTGTCACAAAGTGTGGTGAACAGGGTAACAATACGTTGTCTATGACAGTTAACTATTGCTAGTGCCGGATTAGACATTTTTTCAAGGTGTCATCAAGCGTATTTCAGAGGCTTCCATCAAAACTAAATCCCAGGAGGATAAACGGATGTCAAAGTCTGCTCGTAGTCCATAGCGTGGCCTACCTGTATAAAGTGCTCGGCCAGAGCGGATTTATCACACTGTAGCATGTGGTTATAGCGTCGATATTCAACATCTACATCTACATCGATACTCTGCAAAGCACATTTAAGTGCCTGGTAGAGGGTTCATCGAACCACCTTCACAATTATCTGTTATTCAAATCTCGTATAGCGCGCGGAAAGATTGAACACCTATATCTTTAAAAAAATGGTTCAAATGGCTCTAAGCACTATGAGAATTAACATCTGAGGTCGTCAGTCCCCTAGACTTAGAACTACTTAAACCTAACTAACCAAAGGAAATCATACATATCCATGCTCAAGGCAGGATTCGAACCTGCGACCGGTTTCGAACAGAAGCGCCTAGAACAGCTCGGACACACCGGCCGGCACCTATATCTTTCCGTACGAGCTCAGATTTCCCTTATTTTATCGTGGTGATCGTTCCTCCCTATGTAGGTCGGTCTCAACAAAATATTTTCGCATTCGGAGGAGAAGGTTGGTGATTGGAATTTCGTGAGAAGATTCCGTCGCAACGAAAACGCCTTTCTTTTAATGATGTCCAGCCCAAATCCTGTATCATTTCAGTGACACTCTCTCCCGTATTTCGCGATAATACAAAACGTGCTGCCTTTATTTGAACTTTTTCGATGTACTCCGTCAGTCCTATCTGGTAAGGATCCCACACCACGCAGCAATATTCTAAAAGAGGACGGACAAGCGTAGTGTAGGCAGTCTCCTTAGCAGGTCTGTTACATTTTCTATGTGTCCTGCCAATAAAACGCAGTCTTTGGTTAGCCTTCCCAACAACATTTTTTATGTGTTCCTTCCAATTTAAGTTGTTCGTAATTGTAATAAGTTGAATTTACGGCTGTTAGATTAGACTAATTTATCGTGTAACCGAAGTTTGAGTTCCTTTTAGTACTCGTGTGGATGACCTCACACTTTTCGTTATTTAGGTTCAACTGTCACTTTTCGCACCATTCAGATATATTTTCTAAATCGTTTTGCAGTATTTTTTGTCTTATGATGACTTTATTTGTCGATAAACGACAGCGTCATCTGCAAACAACCGAAGACAGCTGCACGCTATGTTCGTGAACTGTGTGTGAAATACTTCCGATATACAACAAACCACAATGACAGTGCATTTTATAGACTCCTGCGTTCCATAGAATCAAAGCCAACGAGCGTGGCTATAATTAGTTCTGGCAGAAAAATAACCTCGACTTTTTGTTTAGAGATGATTCGACTTAAATTACAAGGATCGTATGATAGTTTGCGCAGTACAGATCTAGCTGTAGGTTTCACATTGCCATCATTACCGTGGTAGGTTATGTAAGTAAATGCGTGAAAATTCGTCTTCATGACAGCGCCATTCAAACGAATCTGGGAACGGAGGCAAGTATGCTGCAGCAGAGCGGGCGCGGCCGTCGTTGCACCATGTGAGTCATGGCGTTATTTTGGAGGGGAAGGGACGTCTGAGCGGCTGGGCGGCGCGTGCCGCTGGCATTGGCATTGCGTCGGCCCTGCTTGGCGCCCCGCAGTCTGCACTCTCACCACCCCGCAGACACTGCCCTAGCCACATTTTGTTTGTAACATACGAATCAGAATAGACCTGGAAAAATAACTATACACCCTCAGACCCAAATGAGAAAGAGTAGGCATATTATTGATCTTACTTATCTACTTATGTGTGAAATATAATCCATTTAGCCAGGTAAAAGATACATACGTTGGAACAGTACTTCATATTACCAAGAAAATTACGAACTGACTGACATGATACGTGATTATTGAAGTCACCGGTTTAAC
Organism: Schistocerca cancellata; assembly: GCF_023864275.1. Lineage (NCBI taxonomy): Eukaryota > Metazoa > Arthropoda > Insecta > Orthoptera > Acrididae > Schistocerca > Schistocerca cancellata. The sequence goes on from NC_064629.1 coordinate 329,990,611, forward strand.
AAACTGCCTTCGGAACAACTGAATGTCCTTATTTCGATTGAAACAATACGAAAACAGAACTTAAACAACAAGTACATTATTGGCATATAGCTGCAAAAGAGAAACAGACAGTTATTAGGCGTAAAACTAAAATGAGATGAGGGGAGAATATAGTAACATTAATTAGTAATAATGATGGAATTACTTGTTTGTGTAGTTAAATAATGTTCACAGTCAGATTACGTATGCATGTACAATGAGTGATACTATAGTGCCTTTCTCGCTATGACTGACTTGGAAGTGAGCAACGTTGCCAGCTACATATGAAAACATGTTATCATTTCCACCGTTATAATAGGAAAGCAGTGGTTGAGAAGGCACTTGTCGCATATCACCAAAGTTATTCAATCTGTACATTGAGCAAGCTGTGAAGGAAAGCAAGAAAAAATTTGGGAGAAATTAAAGTTCAAGGAGAAGAAATAAAAACCTTGTGCTTTGCAGATGACATTGCAATTCTGTCAGAAACAAAAAAGTGCTGTTGAATGGTATAAACAATGTCTTGAAAAGAGGATATAAGATGGACATCAACAAAAACAAAACTATGGTAATGGAATGTAATCGAATTAAATTAGGCGATGCTGAGGGAATTAGATTAGGAAATAAGACAGTAAAAAAGGTAGATGAGTTTTGCTATGACCGCAGTAGAGAGGACATAAGATATAGAATGGCAATGCCAAGAAAAAGTGTTTCTGAAGAACAGAAATTTGTTAACACTGAATGTAATTCTAAGTGTTAGGAAGTTTTTCTGAAGGTATTAGTCTGGAGTGTAGTCTTGTATGGAAGTTAAACGTGGGCGATAAGCACTTCAGACAAGAAGAGAAAAGAAGCTTTTGAAATGTGCTGAGCTGAAGATAAGATAGGTAAATCGCGTAATGAGAAGGTACTGAATAGAATTGGGGGGGGGGGGGGGGGAGAAATTTGATAAATAACTTGACTAAAAGAAGGGATCGGTTGATAGGACACATTTTGAAGCATCAAGGAATCGTCAGTTTAATACTGTAAGGAAGTATGGGGTGTGAAAATTATCAAATGTCACAAAGATCACTAGCTGTGAAGAATTAAGAAAAAGCATAAAGCCATTTCTGCAAAGAATCATCATGTGCTCTGCTTGTGGCTTCTGCAAGCCACAGATAGGAGCCGCTGTTATTCTTGTCCAACACAGATTTGCTGCACTGTGCTCCGTTTATCTGTTGCTGCAATGGTGATTTATTTATTTATTTAGCGTATGGCTCATAACATCACAGTAAAAATTACAGAAACAACACGATTTAAAAAAAATCACATATGTATAAACAGAGCAATAAATAACAGTTTGTATATAAGGACACCGCCAATTGTAAATTTACACTCACAGAAGAGCAATCACAAGCAGACGTCCAGCTTAGATAATAAATAGTTGATTGCCTCTTGGGTCGCCATTAGGAAATCCTGTGGGGTCACCCTCGTATGCCCTTAGTGGGCATTCCTGCACGATGTGTTTGACCGTCTGTCTCTCAGCGCCACAGTCGCAAGCGCCCGAAGGAAGTTTACCCCATCTGTGTAAGGAGTCGGCGCATCTCCCGCAGTTGGTTCTCATGCGATTAAGAGTTGACCAAACTTTGCGAGGGCAATCAAATCCTTTTGGTTTACTAAAGATGCATGGAATACTGTGGCAGTTTACTGCTGTTCTGGTCTCCCATTTCTCTTTCCATCGGTCATTTATTTTAAAGTTGGTTTGGTGCAGAGCCTGTGCGGTCTTTAGTGGAGGATGCCTAGACCGGAGTCGGTTTCCTTGGATGTCGTGAGTATCTTCATGGATTTGTAATTGAGGGTTGGTCATGATTTTTTTAAATTCTCTAACCAGAGCGTGTTCACGGCGCAGGTTAGGAGGGGCTATGTTACTGAGGACGGGCAGCCACACTGTAGGAGTTGGCCTGATTGTGCCTGATATAATACGCATTGTTGCATTAAGTTGGCTATCTACCATGTGTGTGTGTTTGCTGTTGAGCCACACTGGGGCACAGTATTCTGCCACTGGATACACCAAGCCAAGTGCGGATGTTCTTAAGGTAGATGCTGTGGAGCCCCAAGTGGTGCCACAGAGCTTCTGCAATATGTTGTTGCGTGTTTTAAGTTTCGCTGCAGTTTTCGTCAGGGGTTCTTTGAATGTTAGTGTCCTATCTAGGGTAACCCCAAGGTACTTTGGGTGTTTGTTGTGATTTAGTAATTTCCCGTCTAGATAGACTTGTAGTTCTCTGTTGGCCATTTTGTTGTTCAAATGGAAGGCAGATACTTCCGTCTTTGTAGCACTAGGTTGTAGCCTCCATTTTCTAAAGTACTCGCTGAGAATCCCTAGGTCACTCGTAAGGATATCTTCGGCAGTTTCTATATTTCTGTGGGCTGTTGCTAGAGCTCAGTCGTCAGCACAACCAAATTTGCGCGATCTGGTTGCAGGCATGTCAGCGATGTAAAGGCTGAAAAGAAGGGGCGCAAGAACAGAGCCTTGTGGGAATCCATTATTGAGTTTCATCTGTTTACTTCTCTCATTCCCCATTATTACTTGGAAGGTTCTATTTGACAACATATCATCAATGAGGTTGGTTATCTTCTTGCAGGGGACGGCACAGATTAATTTGTACATGAGCCCCTGTTTCCAAACTGTATCGTAGGCTGCTGTTAGGTCTATGAATGCTGCAGCTACTTTATGTTTCTTCTGGAACCCCGCCTCTATATATGTTGTCAGTGATAGGACTTGATCTGTACAGCAGCGATATGGACGGAATCCTGCTTTTTCGATAGGGAATCTTTTGAGTATAGTCTGGCCTATTCTGTTGAGGAGCAGTCTTTCTAGTAATTTATAGACCATACTGAGAAGGGCAATGGGGCGGTAACTCTCTGGTCTATCGCCTGGTTTACCAGGTTTCAGAACTGCGATGATCTTTGCTCGTTTAAGTGAGGGAGGAATGTTCCCCACTTGGAGAATGTCCGTAAAGAACTTAGGCAGCCATTGTTTTGTGTAGGCTCCGACATGTATGAGGAACTCAGGGTGGATACCATCGAAACCCAGAGCTTTGCTTGATTTAACCTTCTTCAGGGCATTGGTAACCTCCTCGATGCGAATATCTGATGAATATTCTGAGTCCATTGCACGGGTCCTTTTTAATGTTTTTAAGTCTTTCTTCACTTTTGTTGTGTGCTTTCTATTTCGTGGGGCTCTAGACGCAGAAACTATGCGGGATGCAACCTTGTTGGGAGATATTTCGTCCTTTCTATGTTCAGGTGGATTTGCGCCTCCAAGTTTACGCAGTAGGGACCGGGCTTGTCGGCTTGACTTTGAAAAGTCTAGATTTTCAACAGTATTCTCCCATTTTTGGCGTCAAATAAAGTTGATGTTATGTAATAGTTCATCCGTTATTTCCCGGTCCCCATTCTTGAGGAACTCCGCGTACAGGTCATCGCATATCCCTGTCCAACCGGGAATGTATTTTTTGCGGTACCCTCTTGGGATCGCTGTTTCCGCAGAGCTAATGACCGCTCCCACAAACCTCTCATAGCTCTTGCTGGTTGGAGGGATCCAGCTCAAGGTATAATCAAGTTGTACAGAGAATTTTGTCCAGTCAGCTTTTGTAAAATTCCACCTTGGTCGAGGGTAAGACCTTATTATCGGGATGGATATACCGATATTAATAAGCACATGACGGTGCTGGCTATGAGGGAAGTCCGTCAGGACCCTTCTAGAGGCTGTCAGTGATTTATCGTTTGTATCCCTCGAAACAAAGCACAGATCCGGGTTATAGTCGCAGTCCCATGCGGCTGATCTGAATGTCCCTCGGTCCTTGGCATCAAAGACCAGATATGTATTTTGTTCCTCGGACCAATCGACCAGCATGTCTCCATTTCTATCATTCGTACTATATTTCCACATTTCGTGGTGACTATTATAGTCCCCAACGTATACGCTTGGGTGTGGGTGGATCTTTATCACTTCAGCTGGCCATGTAGTAGCAGGAGGTTTATAGATGTTATCAAGTGTCACAAAGATCAATGGTGATAGTCAATGGTCACGTATACGTAGCATGCGTCAGTTGACCGTCTTTAAAAGAACCGATATACTCACGGTATAGCAATGTAGGTTGAAGCAGAATAGTCGCTTGAAGAAAAAAGACAGGTCGGGATCAAATCAGGATAGGAAAAGAAGAATTCTGCTTCTTGTTTGCAGTCATGAGAGGGGTACAGGGCAGCAGCTTCGGGAGAAATTAGGTGAAGTGTGCGGGGTCACAAGTTAAATGAAACCAAGTACTAGCCTTAGCCAGGTGACAGAAAACTTAGGTCATCTATGCAAGGACTTTCAGAAGGAAGATCAGGTAGTTGTAGTTAGGGTAGCAGGAAACAGTCTGGCTATGAATCCAAGATACAGTATTAGCAGTTACGTGGACAAAGTAGGAGCAGAAACAGCGCACACAAATGTGGGGTTTGTGGAGGTCTTTAAGCGACATGATCCGCCCTGGGTAAACACTGCTGGAAGGAATGTTAACACTGAGCTGAACAGGATGCTACAGACACCGGCAAAATCTCACATCAGTGTTTTTCCAGTTGATGCTATTGGTAGGTGGGGATACACTACACATGGCATCCATCTAAATAGGAAGGGGAAATATAAGTTAGCTTCTCTATTAGCAGATACTGTAAGGAAGTGCCACAGTCACACAAGGGATGATCCCTGTGGTTAATGGGACCATGCAGACAGGTTTTTAGTTTAAATCCAAAGACAATAATCAAGACAGAGAATAATAAAGAAAGATAGAATAAAAGAAGCTTCACGTACAGTAAATAGGGATAAAGCTAAGGGCAACATCAATTTACTTCACCAAATATCATGGGAATAAAAAATAAAGTAGATGAGGTATTAGTGTGTTTAGATTATCTCAAAAATAAGAACGAAATTGATATACTTTGTCTGTCTGAACACCATGTAACTGTGGGGATGGAAAGTGTCAGTATTAATGGGTACAATTTAGCAGCTTATGCTTGCAGATCTAGCATTGATAAAGGAGTTGCCATTAACACAAAACAAAGGTATAAGTACAAAACAGTAGAAGTAAGCAAATTTTGTGTCGATCATCACTTTGAAGTTTGTGCATGTCAACTACAGCTACGGTTCTAGGCGCTACAGTCTGGAGCCGAGCGACCGCTACGGTCGCAGGTTCGAATCCTGCCTCGGGCATGGATGTGTATGATGTCCTTAGGTTAGTTAGGTTTAATTAGTTCTAAGTTCTAGGCGACTGATGACCTCAGAAGTTAAGTCGCACAGTGCTCAGAACCATTTGAACCATTTTTGAACCAACTACAGCTAGATAATGTAGTGTTGATATTGAAACTTCCTGGCAGATTAAAACTGTGTGCCCGACCGAGACTCGAACTCGGGACCTTTGCCTTTCGCGGGCAAGTGCTCTACCAACTGAGCTACCGAAGCACGATTCACGCCCGCTACTCACAGCTTTACTTCTGCCAGTACCTCGTCTCCTACCTTCCAAACTTTACAGAACTCTCCTGGAGAGCTTCTGTAAAGTTTGGAAGGTAGGAGACGAGGTACTGGCAGAAGTAAAGCTGTGAGTAGCGGGCGTGAATCGTGCTTCGGTAGCTCAGTTGGTAGAGCACTTGCCCGCGAAAGGCAAAGGTCCCGAGTTCGAGTCTCGGTCGGGCACACAGTTTTAATCTGCCAGGAAGTTTCATATCAGAGCACACTCCGCTGCAGAGTGAAAATCTCATTCTGGAGTGTTGATATTAGCAACAGATCACAGGTCCCCAATAGGAGATTGGTAGCTATGCATAAAAAAGTTTGACTTCCTATTATGCTATATGTCAGACAAAAAGAAGAAGTTATATGTCTGTGGTGATTTCAATGTAAACTCTCTAAGCAATTCTGATAGGAAAAGTGAATTAGAAGTGTTATTAACGACATATAACTTAGAATCAGTGCTCAGATCCCTACACGTATAGCTCAAGACAGTAGCACTCTAATAGATAATGTATTTGTGCAGCAAGAGGATGTAAAACTAACACATGCTTTCCCTGTGATACACAGATTATCAGACCGTGATGCACAACTGACTAACTTACAAAGCTAAGCAGGGTGTACAGTTCAGAAACGAGTAAGTAAAAGTGTAAGGCTGGTCAACCCAGTATCCATAGAGCACTTCAGAGAAAGTTTAGGAAATGTTAATTGGGAAGGTGTATATAATGAGCCAAATGCCTATGATGAATGCAACATATTTCTTGATAAATTTATATCCCTTCTTGAACACTGTTGCCCCAAAAAAATTACTAAATGTAACACCTAACAGTTTTCAAAGAAACCTTGGATCATTGCAGGTATTAAAGTGTCTTCAGAAAGGAAAAGAATATTGTGTGAGGCAACATGAATTAGTAAAGACCAAGAGGTAATTTTACACTATAAAATTATTGTAACATACTGAGAAAAATTGTCAGAAAATCAAAAAATATGAATATGAGAGATGAAATTAACAACTCAGGCAATAAAATCAAATCAGTATTACTATTAAAGAGAATGAGACCTTCTTAACCAACAGCATACAAGTAGCTAATGTATTTAACAACCATTTATTAAGTGTAGCTGAAAAAAATTGTGAGAATAGTTCAAAAGAAAAAGCCATGTAGTACATGGAAGAGTCAGTTTTGAGAAATGCTAGTCACATTAATTTTCATCTGAAAAACCTCTTGTGAAAGAAGGAAAATCATTAAATCTTTGAAACATGTATGTTCTGTTGGAGTAAATGACATCTCTAACGAGATATTAAAGCAAAGTGGAGCAATTACAGTTCATGTTCTGAGTCACATCTGTAATGCATCACTAATTCAAGGTATTTTCCCAACAGGTTAAAATATGCCATTGTCAAGCCTCTCTCCAAAAAAAGGGGACACTACAGATGTCAATAACTACCGGCCAGTATCCTTGCATACAGCGTTTTCAAAAATTGTCGAGAAAGTGATGTACTCAAGAGTGATTAGCCACGTCAGCAGTAATGGGATAGTAAATCACAATTTGGATTTCAAAAATGCTGTTCCACTGAGACAGCAACATGCAGTTTCACTGATCACGTGATAGAGTCTTTAAATAGTAAAACGTCACCAATAGGAATTTTCTGTGACTTATCCAAAACGTTTGATTGTGTGAACCATGACATTATGTTACAGAAATTACAATTTTATGGTACAAATGGAACAGTATATGGGTGATTTAAGTCATATGTACAGAACAGAAAGCAAAAACTTTCTTTATATGGTTCAAGTGATATAAGGAACTTTTCAACTTAATCTAACTGGGGTGAAATTAAATTAGGTATTCGATCATGGGTCCCCTTTTGTTCTAGATATATGTGAATGACCTCTCTTATTATCTGAAACAAGAAGCTAAACTGACACTGTTTGCTGACGATACAAGCATCATTATTAATCCAGTGAAAGAAACTCCAATAGAAAATGATACAAATAATGTCTTTGGAAAAGTTATTGATTGGTTTTCTGTGAATAGGTTTGCTCTGAAATTTGGAAAAAAAAACAGTTTATCCAATTTGCTACTGCAAGGAGTACAGTTCCTTCAATAAATATAACACATCAACAGAAGTCAGTAGCCAGGGTGTAGCATACTAAGTTTTTGGGTGTACAAATAGATGAGAAACTTAATTGGAAAATTCATATTTTGGATCTCCTAAAGCGACTAGGTTCAGAAACTTTTGCAATCAGAATAACTGCTAATTTTGAGGATATAGAAATCAGCAAGCTAACGTACTTTGCATACGTTCACTCTCTGATGTCATAGGGAATAATATTTTGGCGTAACTGAACACTTAGCAAAAAGTATTCACTGCTCAAAAGAAAGTGGTTATAATTATGTCTGGGGCTCATAGTCGCACATCTTGTAGGAATCTCTTTGAAATGTTTGGAATTCTTACAACAGTCTCACAGTACATTTGTTCAGTAACGAAATTTGTTCTCAACAACAAGGAGAATTTTAAAAATAACAGTGACATTCATGATTATAATGCCAGAAGAAAGAAAGACTTACACTATCCTCTACTTAACCTATCTTTGGCACAGAAAGGAGTAAAATATGCTGCTGTAAAACTCTTCGATAAATTACCAGGTGAAATAAAATGTCTGCCAAACAGCAATAACAGTTTTAAAAATAAACTGCAATCATATCTCCTTGACAACTCCTTCTATACCATAGATGAATTTTTTAATATGAGTAAATAAATCTATAGGTATAATATATGTATTTTGTGCCATTTAAGGGCATGGGGCAGGTAACAAAAATTTTAAGCTTTTGTTTAAAAAAAACCTTCATTCATGTGTGCCTTTCTTATGCACTTGACACGTTCCACATCACGACGGTTACCGTGAGATTGATCAATGGAGCACGTAACTAACTAACGCCTTTAACACGGTAGCACGTAAAATGTCAGTGCCAGCACAACCTACGTAGTGGAGAGTGCAATGCTTTTGGCACTCAGTGTCTGTAAGCTCGTAGATCTCGACTCGCTTATACGGTGATCGATAGCAGTACATGGTCAGAACACATCCCAGTCACGTCCAAGTATTTCATGCTCCTGGGGGGACAGTTCACCTCTCTCTCCGACAAAACAGGTATTTGTTCATAACTGTCCTTGTCTTAGTCCCGCAACATATCTACATCTGCATTTATACTTGACGAGCCACCTTACTATATGAATGGGGGGAGGAGCACTTCTGGTACCACTACCATTTCGACCCAGCAATGTTCTACTCGCAAATGCTGAGTGGGAAGAACGACTGTCTGTAAATCTTCGTATGAGCTCTAATTTCTCAGATTTCAGAGTCGTGGTCATTTCGCGAGACATGTAGGGGAGGAAGTAATATGTCACCCGACTATTCCTGAAACGTTGTTTCTCTCCGTGCTGCACATGGTGTAGCGTCTGCTAGCAGAGTCTAACGTACATCTCCACCACGTTCTTGCGCTTACTAATCGAATCCGTAACGAAACGCGCCACTCTTATATGGATCTTCTCTTTTGCTATTGTTGTTGTGATCTCCAGTCGGGAGACTAGTTTAATCCAGCTCTCCATGCTAGTATTTTCTGTGCAAGCCTCTTCATGCTTGCATAGCTACTGCAACCAACATCCATTTCAACTTGCTTACTGCATTCTTCCCTTGGTCTCCCTCTGCAGTTTCTGCCCCCTCACGCTTCCCTCCTTTACCAACCTAATGATTCCTTGTGAGTCCTTCATTTAGTCGAGTTGTGCCACAAATTTCTTCTTTCCCCAATTCTATTTAGTACCGCTTTTTTAGTTATTCGATCTGTCAATGTAATTTTCAAGATCCTTCAGTAGCACCACATTTCTAAAGCTTATGAGCTCTTCTTGTCTTAAATTCTCATCGTCAAAAAGACTACGGTTTATATAAATACCCCCAGAAAAGACTTCCTAACACTTAAAACTTACATTAGATGTTAAAAAATTTCTCTTTTTCAAAAGAAACTTTTCCGGTTGCAAGCCGGTATTTTATTTCTGTCTACTACGACCATCATCATTTGTAATGGTTCCCAAATAGCAAAAAAATGTTATACTACTTTCAGTGTCTCATTTCGTAATTTAATTCCCTCAGCATCACCTGATTTAATTCGACTACATTTCGTTGTTTTTCTTTTTTAACTTTCATTGATGTTAATCTTGTAACCTCCTGTCAAGGAACTATTCATTCCATTCAGCTACTCTTCCAGGTCCTTTGTCGTCTCTGACGTAATTACAATGTCACTGGCAAACCGCAATGACTTTAGTTTTTGTCTCTGAACTTAAATTCCTTTTCCAAGTTTCTCTTTGATTTCTTTCACTGCTTCCCCAATCTACAGATTGAATAACACAGGGAGGGGCTACAAACCTGCCTTACTCCTTTCTCAAGTACTGCTTTTCTTTCATGTGTTTCGACTCTTACAATTGCAGTCTGGTCTCTGCGCAAGTCTTAGATAGCCTTTCGTTGTATTTATTTTGTAACTGCTACCTTTAAAATTTCAGAGTCTATTCCAGTCAACAAGCTTTATCATAGTCTACAAATGCTATAAAAGTAGCTTTACCTATCTTCATTCTGTCTTCTAAGTTAATTCATGCAGTCAGTTTTGTTTGGCGTGTTCAAAGATTTCTTCGGAACATAAAGTGATATCCCACGAGGTTGGCTTCTACTAGTTTTTCCATTCTTCTGCAAATAATTCGTGTCAGTACTTTCCATCCCTGACTTATTACACTGATGCTTCTGTAATATTCAAGGAACAGCACCTGCCTTCTTTCGAACAGGATTTCGTCTTCGGGTGACTTAGTCGTCGATGGCGTCTCTGTAGACGAGCTCATTGTTGTGGCCCCAGAAATAAAAATAATCCAGTGTATTTAAATCGGACGGGATATGGGCGGCCAACAGGCATGGCTTCCCCGGCCAACGCATCTATTGGGAAACTGTCGAACTAAATATTGGGCCGGAGTGGCCGTGCGGTTCTAGACGCTACAGTCTGGAACCGGGCGACCGCTACGGTCGCAGATTCGAATCCTGCCTCGGGCATGGATGTGTGTGACGTCCTTAGGTTAAATTAGTTCTAAGTTCTAGGCGACTGATGACCTCAGAAGTTAAGTCGCTTAGTGCTCAGAGCCATTTGAACCATTTGATCTAAACACTACTCTACTGGCATAAGGAGGTGCCCCACCGTGCATAAACCACATCTCGAGACGTTTTTAAAGTGGAATGTCATCCAGAAGCTCTGACAATGATAACTGTAGTAGATGAAGATAACCACCACCTGTCAGCCTTGCAGGCAGTTCTAATGGGTCCAGCAGCGTGTCTCCGACGATCCCGGCCCACATGTTTTGAGCGAATCTGGCTTGAAATCTGCCACGTCGAATGGAACAAGGGTTTTCATCTGTCCGGGTGGGGAAATCATGCACATTCACACGATCATCGCAAGGTAACGTGGATTCATCTGTCAAGAATACTTTCCGAGGATTCTCTACGTTGTTTCCAGACTGTTCCAAGAGCTAGGTGCATAATGTGTGTCTTCGTGGGTAGTCTGCTCCGTAAAGATTCTGAGCTCTTAGGTAATGATAAGAATGCAGTAACTCTTCGCGAAATGTGCGACGAACAGTCATATGAAATGTTCTCACGTGACGTGTCTAGCGTCTTGTACTTTCGCTGGGCTGTTCTTCAACTATACGTAGAATTTCCTCTTGACGTCTTAATGCTGTAGCACCACGTCGTGGCCCACGACCCTCGCATCGAGGGCGAAGAGATCACGTGTCTCCTAGTCGTTGGTGTGCTGCAACGAAGGTTCTTGCGCTCGGAATGCTACGAGTTTGGAATGTAAGATGATAGATCTCACTGGCCCTTACCGCAAATTGCCTAGCCTTTCTATAAATTAGGTGCATATCAGCTAATTCTGCAAAGATGTATACCTCCATTACGCCGAAGCTGTGTTTGCGTGCTTTCTGCAACGTTAACGGCGACTTCGTGGGCAGCGGGATATTATTGATGTGTCGCCGCGAAGAAGCAAAACAGACAGTCTGTACTGTCAGGCGTCTTTCACTTCGCGACTCACGTACGGCCGTGCAGAAAATATGAGGTCGTAAAGTTTGTGATATGTTTGTGGGAAGACTATTCGACGCAGAGCAAAAAGAAGCAATACTGTTGTGTGAAGGTACCAAATGTAAAAATATCTGCACTCATACCTGTTACAGCCTGTATACTACTCTGCAAAACTCAAAACTTAATGACGGGATAGACAGAGTGACATAAATACCCACAACTAGGAGGAAATAAATGAAAGTGTGGGAGTATTTTGCCAGAGGACTTCCAGCCGTGCTAAGAAATTATATGTCACATGACAAGAGACCAGCGTTACTACAGGCACAAATGGGGCTCGCCCCACAACACGAGGCAGTTGAAACGGGAAAAGACAATGTGTGTCAATGTGTGAGCAGTTAAGGTGCACTGTGTGAATGGTATTCATTACAACATTGCCTGGAGACAGCATTTGGTTGATATCACACGGCGAAGAATCGTGGGAAACAGGAAGAAAGAAGAAGTGTGGAGAGTGTAGCCCGAGAGTTTGCTATTGGTTACAGCGCTTTATCACGTGCATGCGGTAGCTTTGCGAACCACAGGCACTGCTGCCCGAAGGAGAGGAGTGGTCGGCCACGTTCAACTACAGCAGCAGATCACCGCCGCATTGTGCAACAGACAAGAAAGGACCCCCATCAAACTGAAGGTGCAATAGCAACCACATATAACCGGACTGCAAAGCACCCAGTCTCACGCTCCACAGTGGCATGCGGACAACATGGCGGAGGTCTCCATCCCTGGCAACCAGTGCGTTATATTCCGTTGACATCCGCACAGCGGCGGCATCGTTTGTGATTGTACTAAAAGAATGGGGACTGGGACAACGAGAAGTGAGGTTGCGTGCTCTTCTCAAATGAGAGGTTCAGCCTGAGTAATTATTCTGGTCGTCTCCTCATGTGGTGAGAGGTGGGAATACGTAATGCACCCAGGAACATTGTCAAACCTGGTAGTTTGGGTGGCCCAGGTGTTATGGTGTGTACAGGCGTAGTGTTTTATGGGTGTACTGACTTGCAAATCTTTGAACGCTGTACACTCACTAGTCACTATACTCCTTCATCATGAGTGTTTTTTTCAGGGGTGCGTCGAAGAGCGCAATTGGAAGAGCTCTTGGAAAGAGGAAATTCGGCGAATGGACTGGCCTGCCCGTTTCCCTGACTTAAAACACATCAAGCACGTATGGGATGCGTTGGGGAGACATACTAACGACCATTCAGCGGTTCTTAACCATTCTAGTGGAGGAATGAAGCGCCGTACTACAGAAACTCCTCACCAACCTTGTGAACAGTTTGGGAGCTCGTTGCAGAGCATGCATTGCCATCCGTGGTGATCGCACACTCTATGATGAACCATGTCCCGCCTTCTGTAACGTGCAGGGGACCATCGCTTCAGTGTAATTATTGTCTATGAATAAAAGCGTCACTTCTGTTTGTCTCAGTGCATGTGACTTTCATTTACCTTTTGTATTATACGGCATCATTTCTTTTCAAGTATGGTCAAAGTGTCATCGAGCAATGATACTAGATGTACACACATCAAAAAAAAGTTTTGCAACGCCCCGGTTCCCAGACCTTATGAAAATAGACGTTGAGTGTGGATATTGTATCACCGACATAGTCCCTTTGAATGTTCAGAGATGTCACTAAACCCGGCCAAAGATGTAAACAACCATGCATGAGCGGCACCCATTAGACGGAGGGGGTCCGACAGCCGATCAGTTCCAGTCACTCCATCAGGAAGGAGGTACACGGCTCGTGCTGTCTGTATTCCAACTATGCCTACACGGTCAATACCGCGGTTCGATCGCGTCCGCATTGTTACTTTGTGCCAGGAGGGGTAGCAAGGGAAGTGTCCAGGCGCCTCGGAGTGAACCAAAGCGATGTTTTTCGGACATGTAGGAAATATAGAGAGACAGGAACTGTCGATTGCATGCCTCGCTCAGGCCGCCCAAGGGCTACTACTGCAGTGGATGACTGCTACCTACGGATTATGGCTCGGAGAAGCCCCGACAGCAACGCCACCATGTTGAGTAATGCTTTTCGTGCAACCACAGGACGTCGCGTTACGACTCAAACTGTGCACAACAGGCTGCATGAAGCGCAACTTCACTCCCGACATCCATGGTGAGGTTCATCGTTGCAAGCACGACACCATGCAGCGCGGTACAGATGGGCCTTCAACATGCCGAATGGACCGCTCAGGATTGGCATCACGTTCTCTTTATTGATGAATGTCACATATGCCTTCAACCAGACAATCTTCGGAGATGTGTTTGGAGGCAACCCAGCCAGGCTGAACGCCTTCGACACACTGTCCAGCGAGTGCAGCAAGGTGGAGGTTCCCTGCTGATTTGGGGTGGCTTGATGTAGGGTCGACGTACGCCGCTGGTGGTCATGGAAGGCACCGTATCGGCTGTACGATAAGTGAATGTCATCCTCCGACCGATAGTGCAACCATATCGGCAGCATATTGGCGAGGCATTCGTCTTCACGGATGACAATTCGCGCCCCCATCGTGCACATCTTGTGAATGACTTCCTTCAGGATAACGACATTCCCTGGGATAGATTGAAAAGGGCTGTTTATGGACGACGTGATCCACCAACCACTCTGAGGGATCTAGGCCGAATCGCCGTTGAGGAGTGGGACAATCTGGACCAACAGTGCCGTGATGAACTTGTGGATAGTATGCCACGACGAATACAGTCATGCATCAATGCAGGAGGACGTGCTACTGGGTATTAAAGGTACCGGTGTGTACAGTAATCTGGACCACCACCTCTGAAGATCTTACTGTATGGTGGTACAACATGCAATGTGTGGTTTTCATGAGCAATAAAAAGGGAGGAAATTATGTTTATGTTGCTCTCTATTCCAACTTTCTGGACAGGTTCCGGAACTGTCGAAATCAAGGTATTGCAAAATTTATATATATATATATATATATATATATATATATATATATATATATATATATATATATATATATATATATATATATATTAGGTGCGATTATATATTTTGTGAAGGTGTAGTTAGAGTGCCTAATTCTATGTAGAGGTGAGCAGCCTACAAGATGGCTGTTGGTGAACACTCGTACATATTATTCACAATGTTCTGATCTGTACAACAAGTACTTTTTTCCTGAGTGACACTTGAAAACAAAGCCATAAAATACCCTAATTGTATATTACGATGTTGATTCGTTTGTTTCTAAAGGTTTTTCACATCTTAATTTTACATAGAAAGAACCCCGTAAAGATCCCGAATGAGCCATTTGACGTACTCGGCGCAGCGTTTCGAACCAACCCACACTTAATACATGAATACTTCGCGATGAATGAAAATTCATGCCAAACAGCGATTCGAACCTGGATCTGCTGCTTGTCGTCGGCATTCGCTGAGACAGTTAGCCCATCTGAGCACTCCTAAGTAACTGACTCAATTTTTCAGTGTCACTGATATTTCCTTCCTGTAACTTTGGAATATCATAAACATCAGATCTCCTCTCATGGGATACATAGGAGTAGCACAAAAGAGGGAACTGGTTTGGCGAAGGACTGTGACTTACACTGACATAGGGATACGTGTCCCTTAAACTGAATTCATTGAAATGGATTAAATCAATGGGGATGAAATAAATACAGTGGAATTAAATGAAATCGGGAAGCATCAGGATACGAGCTTCATTCGAATCGCAGTCTGGTACACATACCCTTGAGTTATGACCCATTTTTATAGCGCAGATTCGACATTTCTAAAGCGTTTTCACTGATGTCATGTCATGTCCTGTGATTTAGTTGATTCATGTCGTAGCTCGTTCCATCTCAGTGAATCTGACTCAACTGACACGAGTAACAGACCACGTCCTGCGTCGCAGCGTTCACGACAGCTGTGACTGTCTTGCTCGACAGTTTTGTGAAGAATGAGTAGGTCTTTATGATACAAGGAGGCTTCTCTGGTCGTTGCTCCTCTGCTGCAGACATAAATTCCGTCCTAAAGAAAACACGGCGAGCGGTAAACTGGGTGTGACGTACAATCAAGGAAATATGCCTAGCACTAAGGTATGGGACCGGGAAGAGATTTGTGACCGCAGTAACCGTAATTTATCGTAGTGCGGCGCATCGTATCGCCGAATCGTCCTCAGTTTCATCACCTGCCCCTCGCACTGTTCCGCTGCGTTTAGCTATATTTAGCTAGGTACTGCTGGCAGCCTTCCAGACTCCAACGAACCTAGCCCACTGAACTACTTGTGCGCTAAACCCGCTGTGCCGTCTGCCTCTCAACAATGCCTGCATTTCACTTTTTGTCCACGTTTATATACACAGATCGCAGGAAAAAAATGACTGCCAATATGCCTCCCTTCGTGTTCTAATATCTCTTATCTTATTCTTGTGAACTCTTGTCTAGATTTACTGTGGCGGTAGTAGAATTCTAGCAGTCTTACTCGAATATCGGCACTCTAAATTACAAAGAAGGATTTCGCGAAAAAAAAATAAAAAATAAAACGTCGCCTTACATGCAAGGAACTCCACGTAAGTTCGCCGACCATCTTCGTGACACTTCCATAATGACTACGCCGAAGTCTTAGGATCTTAACAGTACGTCTCAGAATTGGTTCTGCTGTCTGCTGTCATGCCTAATTGATAAGGGCTCCGATCGCAGGAGTAATGATCTAGAACTGGTCGCACTAGTGTCTTGTGTGCCATTTCTTTTGCAGATGCAATGCAGTTTAAAAGAATACTTCCAAAAATCTGTCTTCCATTCGCCTTCCTTACTAGAGAATTAAGATAGTGATTCCATTTCAGATCGCTTGTTAGGGTTTCAGATCAAAACATTCAACGGCATGGCTGACTCCAGAAACTCACAGCAAGTATTTTATTAAGGTACTGTCTCTCTGTTTCCATCTGCCTCTCTTAAAGAGTGCTGACATTCATTAAACTAAGTTCATTTCCTCATAATCGTCCAATGACGATAATTTCCTGTCGAAACATTATCGTCAGCAAATAATATGATAATAGATGATAATACTGCTGTTCTTGTCAGCTGTATCGTTTACGTGCACGCAAAACACTGGTGGCCGTTCTACATCTACATTTACTTCTATATTTCGCAAGAGGAGGGTACTTTATGCACCAATGTCACTTTCCTCTTTTCCAGTTCCCATCGCGAATGATTCGCAGAAAGAACGATTGCTGGTAAACATCTATGTGGTCACTAATCTCTCTAATTTTATTTTGATGGTCTTTACGCGAGATATGCGTAGGAGGAAGCAATATATTGGTCGAATTTTCGAGGCACGAACGCTCTCGGAAATCTTGGAACTTGAACATTTGCCCACGCTCTTTTGCAGCGTCTTCCACTGGAGTTGGTTGAACATCTCCGTGACGTTTTCGCGCTTGCTAAATGAACCTGTAAACATGCTGTTCTTCTTTGGATCGACTCCATTTCCTCTCTCAATCCTGTGTGATACGGATCCTAGACTGATGAGCATTATTCGTGTATTGGTCGAACGAGTGTTCTGTAAGCTACTTCTTTTCTTGATGGACTGAATTTTCTGAGAATTCTTCCAATGTTCTCAGTATGGCACCTGCCTTAACCGCGATTAATTTTATGTGGTCATTTCAATTCATATTGAATGTTTAATGGAAGTAACTGCTTCCAGACATTGTTCTACACCCGCGTAATCGTACACTAATGAGTTTATTTTCTCTATGTAGTCGCAGTATGTTACTAGCGTTGCGACTTTCTGTACACAACAGCGTCATCCGATAAAAGCCCACTGCTAGATTCGACATTAGGTCATTTATATACATTGAAGAGTCAAAGAAACTGGTATAGGCATGCGTATTCAAACGCAGAGGTATGTAAACAGGCAGAATACGGCGCTGCGGTCGAGAAAGCCTATACAGGGTGTTACATAAAGGTACGGTCAAACTTTCAGGAAACATTCCTCACACATAAAGAAAGGAAATATGTTATGTGGACATGTGTCCGGAAACGCTTACTTTCCATGTTAGACCTCATTTTACTACTTCTCTTCAAATCACATTAATCATGGAATGGAAAAACACAGCAACAGAACGTACCAGCGTGACGTCAAACACTTTGTTACAGGAAATGTTCAAAATGTCCTCCGTTAGCGAGGATACATGCATCCACCCTCCGTCGCATGGGATCCCTGATGCGCTGATGCAGCCCTGGAGAATTGTATCACAGCTGTCCACAATACGAGCACGAAGTGTCTCTACATTTGGTACCGGGGTTGTGTAGACAAGAGCTTTCAAATGCCCCCAGAAATGAAAGTCAAGAGGGTTGAGGTCAGGAGAGCGTGGAAGCCATGGAATTGGTCCGCCTCTACCAATTCATCGGTCACCGAATCTGTTGTTGAGAAGCGTACGAACATTTCGACTGAAATGTGCAGGAGCTCAATTGCGCATGAGCCATTTGTTGTGTCGTACTTGTTAAGGCACATGTTCTAGCAGCACAGGTAGAGTATCCCGTACGAAGTCATGGTAAAGTGCTCCATTGAGCGTAGGTGGAAGAACATGGGGCCCAATCAAGACATCACCAACAATGCCTGTCCAAACGTTCACAGAAAATCTGTGTTGATGACGTGATTGCTCAGTTGCGTGCGGATTCTCGTCAGCCCACACATGTTGATTGTGAAAATTTACAATTTGATCACGTTGGAATGAAGCCTCATCCGTAAAGAGAACATTTGCACTGAAATGACGATTGACACATTGTTGGATGAACCATTCGCAGAAGTGTATCCGTGGAGGCCAATCAGCTGCTGATAGTGCCTGCACACGATGTAAATGGTACGGAAACAACTGGTACTCCCGTAGCACTCTCAATACAGTAACGTGGTCAACGTTACCTTGTACAGCAACAACTTCTCTAACGCTGACATTAGGGTTATCGTCAACTGCACGAAGAATTACCTCGTCCATTGCAGGTGTCCTCGGCATTCGATGTCTTCCCCAGTTGCGAGTCATAGGCTGGAATGTTCCGTGCTCCCTAAGACGCCGATCAATTGCTTCGAGCGTCTTCCTGTCGGGACACCTTCGTTCTGGAAATCTGTCTCGATACAAACGTACCGCGCCACGGCTATTGCCCCGTGCTAATCCATACATCAAATGGGCATCTGCCAACTCCGCATTTGTAAACATTGCACTGACTGCAAAACCACGTTCGTGATGAATACTAACCTGTTGATGCTACGTACTGATGTGCTTGATACTAGTACTGTAGAGCAATGAGTTACATGTCAACACAAGCAGTGAGGTCAACATTACCTTCCTTCAATTGGGCCAACTGGCGGTGAATCGAGGAAGTACAGTACATACTGACGAAACTAAAATGAGCTCTAACATGGAAATTAAGCGTTTCCGGACACATGTCCACATAACATCTTTTCTTTATTTGTGTGTGAGGAATGTTTCATGAAAGTTTGGCCGTACCTTTTTGTAACACGCTGTATAAGACAGTAAGTGTATGGCGCAGTTTTAGATCGGTTACTGCTGCTACAATGGCAGGTTTTCAAGATTTAAGTGAGTTTGAACGTGGTGTTATAGGTGGCGCACGAGCGATGGGACACAGCATCACTGAGATAGCGATGAAGTGGGAATTTTCCCTTACGACCATTTCACGAGTGTGCCGTGAATATCAGGAATCCAAGAAAACATCAAATCTCCGACATCGCTGCGGGCGGAAAAAGATCCTGCTAGAACGGGACCAACGACGACTGAAGAGAATCGTGCAGCGTGACAGAAGTGCAACCCTTCCGCAAGTTGCTGTAGATTTCAGTGCTGGCCCATCAACAAGTGTGAGCTTGCGAACCATTCAACGAAACATCATCGGTATGGACTTTCTGAGCCGAAGGTCCACTCGTGTAACCTTGATGACTGCACGACACAATGCTTTACACCTCGCCTAGGCCCGTCAACACCGACATTGGACTGTTGATGACTGAAAACACGTTGCCTTTTCGGACGAGTCTCGTTTGAAATTGTATCGAGGGAATGGGCGTGTACGGGAATAAAGACAACCACATGAATCCATGGACTTTGCGTGTCAGGAGGGGACTGGTCAAGCTGGTGGAGGCTCTGTAATGGTATGTGGCATGTGCAGCTGTAGTGATATGGGACTCCTGATACGTCTAGATACGATTGTGACAGGTGACACGTACGTAAGAATCCTGTCTGATCACCAGCATCCATTCATGTCATTTGTGCATTCCGACGGACTTGAACAATTCCAGCAGGAGAATGCGACACCAAACATGTCCAGAATTGCTACAGGGTGGTTCCAGGAACACTCTTCTGAGTCTAAACACTCCCGGTGGCGACCAAACTCCCCAGACACGAACATTATTGAGTCTATCTGGGATGCCTTGCGACGTGCTATTCAGAAGGAATGTCACCCTCTCGTACTCTTACGGATTTGTGGACAGCCCTGCAGGATTCATGGTGTCAGTTTCCTCCAGCAATACTTCAGACATTCATGGCACGTCGTGTTGCGGCACTTTTGCGTGCTCGTGGGGGCCATACACGGTGTTAGGCAGGTGTACCAGTTGTCTCATGAGTGTATATTGTGAAAAGTGATGGTGCTTTAACACTCCCTTGGCAGATACCGAAGTTACTTTGACGCCTGAAGGTTTATTTCCCTTGCGAATAACCTGCTATGTTCTGTTTGCCTAAACTCTTCAATCCAGCCACACAGTTGGTCTGATGTTCTGTACGCTCGTATTCTGTTCATTAGCCGGAAGTCCTCTTATCTTCTCTGGGTCTCGTTAGTCAGAAAGCCATTGACCCGGTCACATTTCTGTACTCGAATGTTGGTTGTTGGTCTACAGTCTGGTATAATGTCGAACGCCTTTCTAAAATCAAGGGTGACGAAATATATGTGTTCATCTGTACAAAGCATTTGTAAGAAAGGGTGTGTCAATAACGCAATCTGAGTTTCTCACGAATGTTCTATCCTGAATCCATGCTGATTATTTGAGAGAAATAATTTTTCACCAATGAACATCATGAACCTGAAAATACGTTCTAGTATTTCGCGACAGGCGGTTGTTAGCTCTATACGTGTGTGCGTTTTTCAAACACTGATACAGTAGTATCCTCATTTAATAATCCGGCCTTGTGTCTGTTGTGTTCAGTTTTGCCAAGGAACTGATCTACGGTAGATTGAATGGAATGTTCGTTGGCCTAGCGTATGACGAGAGGGTGCCCATAAAGTAAGTATCCATTTTCATTTTCCAGATGTGCCACAACAAAATAAACATTATATTTAGAGAGAGTAGCTACTACAGTTCAACATGTCCACCTTCATTGGCGACACACTGTTCCCATCGCCTTGTGATTGCGTGGAACACGCTCTGTAACATTTAGGGGTTAATAGCAAGCATGCGTCTCGTATTCGCCGTTTAAATCCATTCAAATGTGGCACCCTGGTAGCATAAACTCGGCTGTTGATGAAAGGCCACACAAAACAGTGCAGGGGAGTGTGGTTGGCGCAGCGAGCAGCCCACATGCGACCTGCAGCTCTTCCTATCCACCTGTTAGGAAAAGTGTCGTTCAGGTAGTCCCGGACAATGTTTGCATAGTGTGTTGGTGCCGCATCTTGTTGATACATGACAGAGGCAAGGATACCATCCTGTTGCAACTGTGGCTCCAAAAACAGCTGCAGCATGTCCAGGTAGGTTGCTTGGGTAATTGTCTTTTCAACAAACGTAAATGGCCCATAGAACCTATTGAAACGTCCCCTTAGAAGAATTGTACACGACTGTGCTTAAACTGACACACAATAATTTTTAGCGCAACGCAATCTGACTTTCAGAAATCCCTACAAAGGAATGGCCCTGACTAACATTAACCTACACCTTTCACAAATCACTTACCTCACAAAAATCTTCGTTACTCGAACTACTGCAATGCAGCGAGCGCCACTACTGCCAGCTAAATAAAAGATTCTAACTACTGAAGGCACTAACTACTGATAGGCATAGTTAGCAAATGAAAGATTTTAATAGAGAACAAACAATGTATTTACCTTAATAGTCATAATATATATAGCAGTTCATGACATCCATTCTGTACTCAAAAATCCGCCATCTCATTTCCCACATCCACCACTGCTGGCGGCTCACCTCCAACTGCGCAACGCTACGCGCTGTTCACATCCAGCTGCCGCTGCCCAACACTACAATGGCAGACAACAATGCAAACTAGCCACAGACTGCACACAGCACAGCCAGTGATTTTCATACAGAGCGCTACGTAACGTTGCCAATAAGAAAACATAAACAGCCTACTTACACTATCTTTCATGAGACCAAGCCACACATTCACTTTGAGAGAGTAGCTTTGCCACTCAGTGAATTTATGGGGTTGCTCCTCTGCCCAGATCCGGCAATTGTGTTTGTTGATGAAACCGCAGACATGAAATTTCACCTCGTCGCTGAACATAACAGATTCATCAGGTCCTCCTGGGCTATAGTCTCCAACAGATCATGACACATGGCTGCTCGTGCCGCATGGTCTTCATCCTCTAGCTGGTGAAGGACCTGGATGTGATATGCCTTATTTTTAAGGGTGTAGTGAAGCACTTTCCACACTGTGGATTTCAGCACGGATATTTCACGACTCAGCCGGCGGTAGATGCCGTTGGACTTCATTCGATAGCTTCCCTCACACGTTGTACAGATTGTGGGCTGACCTGTGGTCGCACAGCACGTCTCTCATCAGCTACAGATCCTGTACGCTGGAATTTGTTGACGAGCTTCAGAATGGCAAGTCATGTAGGGGCACCCTTCCGATACTTTCTCTCAAACAGCCTCTAGACCTCTGCATAGGTTTCGCCACGTAGACGATGTTCCAGAATTGTGATTCTTTCGGCAATTGTTACCATTGTGATGTCTCTTGACGGCACTTGCAACAGAAATAATCCACATGTACGTTTTCCGCAAAATGGACACTTACTTTATGGGCATCAATGCATATCTTTCTCCTCAATGCTGATAATGTAGAGCATCCTTTTACTTTTCGATTTCCTCCAATGCTGATGTAGTCTCTGCTATTTTATCGTACAGTAAGTTTCGTGTAATGCTGTGTTTGCTCCTGCTGCGATGAATTTTGTTTCTGATGCCAAAAATAGCCTGCTTCCACTTATACAGTTCAGGTAAAACAGGCATTCTCTACAAGTAACTGTATTCTACGTTATTTATTTTTGAAGTCACTTTGATTGCAGATGTCTTTGCCGACAGAAAGCATACGAGTTAATGAGGACTTCGGCTTCTATCCTAAGCGCTTTCACGCAGGGATATACACTGATGAGCCAAAATATTATGACCACTGCCCACTGCGACGTTGGATGCCGCATGTTGACGTTGCGGGCACGTGACGCGGGAACAAAATCATGTAAGCGGAGCAGACATGGACGGGGGATAACCCTAACCAAGATATGGGTTGCAAATGGGGAAATCTACTGAGATAAGCGACTTTGACCAATGGGAGATTATTTTTAAGCAGAGCCTATGAACGAGCATCTCGAAGACTACGAAGCTGGTCGAATGTTTACGTGCTACTGTCGTGAGCATCTACGGATTGAGGCAGGACAGTGAAAATACCACTAGGCGCTAAACGGTTGGACGTCTACGACTCTTCACAGAAACCACTGATACCGCAGGAAATGTGTTGTGCATCCCGAGTTTTCGGGACTCTCACTTATTTAAATTACCGCCAAAGGTAAGCATCATGATTGTCGAACTTTGGGCCGTGCTCAGTACCTTCACAACCGTTACAGCTTGGTCATTTGTTGCCAAACTGTGTAAGTGCGCTGCTAGCTACGCAGAATCTCATAACTTACGAGCTCGTTTCAGAGATACTGTCGCTACAGGCGTCCACATCTGAAACCAACACGATGGAGGCCATTTGTATAGAAAATACCGTAACAACATAATACGTAATAAATCAATGTAATGTGTATCTCCGTACAAATACAGTAGCTATGTTATGCACGTTTCAGGCCCATAAATAAAATATGTCGTTTCTTTGATTCTCTGTAGGTACATCATCATATGTGCCACTCACTGTTTGACTCATTGCACTATCTACCAAACCGGGAGATGTGCCGGTTACAAAAATACGGGAATTTTCATGTGTATGATTATACACAGGATGTTCCCAGGAACATAAGATTGAAAGTTAACCTGAATTATGATCCGTTTGCGCCATTTGCGGCAACTCAGGTGCGTGTAAAAGAACAGAAAATTCAATACTTGAGAACATGTATTTCGAGTTTACAGTAAGCTGTTGGCTTTTGACGTTGCAAGTTAATTAATTCCTATCAAAATAAAGCGTCGCTTGAGCCTCGGCGGAATGGGTAGATATTCTTGTGCGGAAATTTCGTCTGCTTCTTTTGCAGGACAAATTAATAACCCGACGCACCGCAATTACGGGGTAGCTATCTTTACACAGGAACTTTCTATCCACAAACGACGGATTCATTTTATTTTTCCCCTTAAGACGCTGTAAAAGAGTTTCTGGAAACGTTGCTTTCCTTAAAGAGAGGAGTCGATCACTCACTTCGAATCCTCTTCTCCTAATTCTTATGACATGCTATGCAGTATCGAAGAGGCCTCGTAAAGAGAAATTTGTTAGACTTATCAGCCGTGTAAGCCTCATTCGACATGCGAGCAACCTGAGTCTGAATGACAAGCTGTATGCCATTCACATCAAGTAGGTGTTACTGACACCGCTAATGAGGCTATGTGGCGGTTTGTGATTCTTCCTTACCAGATTCTGGGCAGATCTAACTTGGAATGAAGGAAGGTTTGTCTGTAACGTCCCGTCGCCGGGTATGTCATTAGAGACGGAATGCAAACTCGGATAGAACACAGATGTTGAAGGAAATCTCTCTGTCTCCTTTTCGAACGGACCATTCTTGTATTTTCTGCTGTCGATTTAGGGAAACCACGGAAAAGGGAAATAAGGGAGGCCTGACGGGTGTTTTTAGACCGGTTCTCCACCACTGCACCATCTCGCCCGTTATCGACTTACAAGTATGGTGATAAAACGTGGCCTCTTACAGTTTTAGAACCTCACAGCAATTTTTACGCTCTTACTTGATATTCAGTTATCTTGCCGGTGATTATCCAATATCAGAATGAGTTCTGGAAATAAATACAGATATTATAAGCGGGTGCGCGGTGGATATACTTGTGCCAATCCTACAGTATATAATTGCTGTGAAGCCCAAAACCATTTGCAAAAATAGGTATTCATACGAAGTGTTATTAAGTGTTAAAATGCTTACTAAACCATAACAGACGGCTAAATGACATTGAACAAGAAGAAACAGTTCATGTGTTTCCTTAGCGCCCATTTAATCGTTCGCTGAAACGCAAAACAAAGGTGAATGGGAAACGTCCCATGTGATTAGACGAACCACAAAGTGTATGCCAGTACTGCATATGCCGAGTTCTAAAAGGAGTTCAGCAATTCTTGGCTTCTTTGCGCCCGGGCAGTTACAAGCCGTGGCAGTGAACGAGTCGAAAAGAAAACGGACTTTATGGTTGTACGCAGTAGATTGTGTTTTTCAGAAATCCCATCTTTTCTGTGCACTACTTACCACCTTTATAACGAGCGCGTGTCCAGAAAATAAAGTCTGCCAAGAAACTTTACTTTTGGTACGTAAACATCCTCACTGTAAGTGACACTCTTTTTAAGGCCTCAATGGCATGTCTTCCTGCAGTGCTGATAACGTAGAGCATCATTTTACTTTTCAATTTCCTCCATTGCTGGTATAGTCTCTGCTATTTTAACGTACAGTAAGTTTCGTGTAATGCTGTGTTTGCTCCTGTTGCGATGAACTTTGTTTCTGATGTCAAAAATAGCCTGCTGCCATTTATACAGTTCAAGCAAAACACGCGTTCTCTACAAGTAATTGTATTCTACGTTATTTATTTTCGAAATCACTTTGACAGCGTACCGCGGGAGCAGCGAAGTGCGCAGCTGCAAATGTCTTTGCCGACAGAAAACATACGAGTTAATGAAGACTTCGGCTTCTATCGTAAGCGCTTTCACGCAGGGATATACACTGATAAGCCAAAACATTATGACCACTGCTCACTGCGACGTTGGATGCCGCCTGTTGACGTTGCGTGCACGTGACGCGGTAACAAAAGCATTTAAGCGGAGCAGTCATGGACGGGGGATCACCCTAACGAAGGTATGGGCTGCAAATGATAAAATCTATTGAGATAAGCGGCTTTGACCAATGGGAGATTATTTTTACGCAGAGCCTATGAAGAGTATCTCGAATACGGCGAAGCTGGTCGAATGTTTACGTGCTACTGTCGTGAGCATCTACGGAATGAGGCAGGACAGCGAAACTACCACCAGGCGCTAAATGATTGGACGTCCACGACTCTTCACAAAACGTGGCGTTCGGAGGCTTGCCTGCTCTGTAAAGTCTGCTGAAAGAGCACAATGCTGGTATACGCACATTTGTTTCGTAGTACACCGTTTATCGTATATTGTTGAACATGGAGATCCGCAGCAGTCCACCTATACGTGTTATATGTTGACCCAACGACATTGTCAGTTACTATTGCAATGGACACGATACTATCGGGATTCGACCGTCGATCTATGAAAATGTGTCGACTCATCGGGTGAATCACATATTTGTTATACTAAGCCGTCATCGATGTGAATGGCGGCTCGATACGTACAGCGGGCCACGTACTGAGGCTCGAGGAAGCAGCACTGTGCTATGGGAGACATTCTCCTGCGCTTGCTTGGGGCCTTCGGTAGCAATCGAAGACACTCTGACATCTGCGAACCGCCTGTATCACTCCATGCTTGATGTCTTCCCCGACGGCGTTGTCATCTTTCAGCAGTAAAATTCTCCGTATCTCCGAGCCACAACCATGCTACAGTAGTTTGAGGAGCATTGTAGTGAACTCATGTTGATGTCTCGGCAACCAAATTCGCATGATGTAAGTCTTATGGAACCCATCTGGGTCGCTATCGGGCACCATCCCAGTGGACGCAATCAGCGGCTCGTTATTTACGTGAATTACGTGACCTGTGCTTAGACATCTCATGGTACATACATACACAAACTTACCAACAAACTGTCGGATCTCTGATACTTAGAATCAGTGATATATTTCGTCCCAAAAACGGACAAACAAGCTATTAAGCAGGTGGTTATAATGTTTTGGTTCGTAAGTGTAGAGTTGCCTTCGGTCCCGTGCAACATACAGCAGCAAGGTGGGGTAGCGAGAGTGTGCAGTCTCCGTGGACTCTTACTGTGCACTAAAAGGACTATGTAAACAGGCCCTTAAATTTATTCATTCAACTGAAATGATTTAAGAGAACTGGGGCTGCTACGATAGTCCTGCGAGGTTAAAGCAGTATTGAATAATAACCACACCTTTTTTCAGTTTTGTAAAGATCGTTGAGTCTCACTGGTTTTCTGGATTAGGGAAAACTTCGCAGCAGCGCCAGGACACAGTGTCAGGTCAAAAAGCAGTGGCACACTGGCTCGTCATCAAGACAGATAATGACTCAGAATATATTACTACATGAGCCTTTGCTGAACATTATTGGCTAAGGAATAATGGAAGGAAACAGCCCGAGGGGCAGCCCGCGATGTGAAATGTAAGAAGATGATGGAGAGTGAAGCAGTTACGCTGAAATGAAGATGTCTACCAGCAACAGAAATGAAGAAATGTTTCAACTAAACTTCAGGTTTGAAGACAGAAAAAAACGAACCCAAATAAACAGCTTTAATCCAACTCCCGAGAATTTTTTTTTTTTTTTAAGTAAGAGAACTCTTATAGTTTGATGTTCGCTGGTTCAACCGGTAATTTTCTTTCGCATTTTTGAACGTTTGTTTCCGTACTAATGTGCTGAATACAATCCAAGAGTAGTTCGAATTGAGAAAATAGACGTTACTTTCGCGCCCCCGAGTTACAAGCTTTCTTTAATCTCATCATTGTTGGTATTTATGCTCCATGAATATCTGATTCGCACAGGAATTACATTAGGAATACGGAAGTTCAGATTCCCGTCCGACAATCAAGGATCATTTTTTCCTTAATTTTTCCAAATTGATTAAGGCCAATTTCATTTGAAAAGGACAGGGTCGATTACTTTCAAGATCTCTTCGCAATCCTAGCTTGTGCTCGACCTCTAGTGACTGCGAAGTCGACAGAACGTTAAAACCTGGTCATCTTCCTTCTAATCCTAAGGTTTTATTCATTTACACGTCGTTTTTGGTATCGTTGCAGAATTTTTCTAATAACTCTACAGAATGTGTTTTTGTTGGATTACTTCTCTTTATTTCGATATTGCTCCTGTTAAATATATCAACGACCATCTCGTTAAGGGCTCACATGCGCTCAGGTTCACCTGCACAGTTTTACCAGCATAGACGTGGCACGCACACGCTTTGCGGTTCTCTTTTATTTGTTAGCAGCGTAGTACTGAAACTGAAATTTTAGCACGGAACTATCTTAGGGCGCGTTGCATTCGTGCCAGACACATGTATCCGAGACGGCCAGTGGGAGTGTAGGCGGCCAGGTGCGGCCAGAGCGAGGCGTGGGTGGGCCGGCTTATCTGCGCAGAGTGCGGCGTCAGCTTGCGTACGTCCGGCGCCGGCGGCCCACGGCGACTGCCGGCTGCCGATACGCCGTGGCTCTGCCCATTAACGGGGCCGATATTTCTCACAGAGAGAAACCAAACGACGAGCGCAGATATGCAAACACCGAATCGCACGCTGTCCCCACGTCCCTTTTGCCAGCTCTGGTGTAATTACTTTGAAAGCATCAGTAGAAACGAAAATCGTGTGTGTGGCAATCGGAGAACTGCGCCGTTTTTTTCTGCATTAAGGGAGACCCTGAAACATCAGAGGAGTTCTCAGCTGTTTCTGGACAGAATACCGGCCTTCGTAGTACCCCATGTACATTCGTTTTTCCGTTATGTGCTGTGGCGTTACAAACAGTGAGGCCTAACACCATTGTATAAATTTTTATGTTCCAGGAAAAAATGTGTCTTCTAACAACTGACAATGAATTAAACTGCTCAGTCATCTCTTTATGGTATCTTAGAGTGTTTTTCTGACAATGAATACACTTTGTGCCATACTTTTTTACTTACTTACTTACCCGGCGTTTATGGATCTTGAAGATCATGCTCGGACGTCCCAGACTGCATCCAGTGACACCACTAACAAGCTTTTTACACACAGTTCGATTCATCCCCCTCCCTCCATTCCCCACCTCCCAGCTGTCTTGATCATTCATGACTTTGTCCATTCATCGCTTTGTATCTGACCTGCACTTGTAGCCCCGCGTATTAACGCGACCGCTTCTGGGACAGGGAGATATACCGTTATCCGGCTGAATCTACCCAGTGTCGCATTCGGGAGGACGACAGTTCAATCCCGCGTCCGGCCATCCTGATTTCGGTTTTCCGTGATTTCCCTAAATCACCCCAGGAAAATGCCGGGATGGTTCGTTTGAAAGGGCACGGCTTATTTCCTTCCCCGTCCTTCCCTAATCCTATGAGACCGATGACCTCGCTGTCTGGTCTCCTCCCCCAAAAACAACCCAACAACAACCCTTTACCCAGCGGATTAACGATGACGGGTCAGTGTGCCGGTCAGCCTAAATGTAATTTTTAGGCTGTTTCCTACATCCCACCAGGCGAATGCTGGGCTGGTTCCCATGTTTAGCCTCAGATACACGCTACGAGAACATACAGAACACTTTCTCACACTTACACACACAATTTACTCTATACGTAGACAGATTGGGTAGACGGCTTCTGTTCTGAGGGGTGAACAGAAGACTGATGACGTTAGCTGTTTTATTTCCTTAAACACGTACTCAGAATCAGCATCCTTGGTCTGCCATATTGACGTATTCCTTCGTGTCTTACCATCATTACAGCTTTGGTCCTACAGTGTTTAGGCTTCGAAATTTTCTTGCCTTTATTTTATGTAAACTGTTTGGTTACCACAAAAATTTAAAAAGTTCCTGGTTCACCCTTCTCCTCCAGTTATCCGCTCTCGCACTGGACCAAAGACCTTCCTCGAGAGTTTTCGTTCAAATACTAACAGTTTTTCATCATCCACTTCCGTGCTACTCAAGGTCTCTGTTCCATATGATGCCTCTGGCATCTGACACTATTATTGCATTGTACGTGTTGAATTCGAACTTTCTGGAGAACATTCGTGGTCGAATTTTCTATTTCGTGCTGAAAGATGTTCTGGATGCATTAATGATGCCCCGTTTTATCTCCAGCTGTACGTTTGTGGTCGTTAAACTAGGTGACTAGGTCTTAAAGTTTTCTGCTTTAATCAGATCCAGATCTCCAGCTCGCAGTGGTATTTTCTGCAATGTTCCTCTGGATAACACCATAACTTCCAGGTCTTCATTGTTGATTTTCAGTCTGACTTTGCACTATGGGCTACGTCCCTCACTGTACTCTCCATCTGAGCTTTCAGCTCTACCAAGGCTGCGATGTAAACAGCTTATGTTTTCAACTCAAGTGGGCATCACTCTTATTGCTGTTCATTCCTTGGATGACCTTCTCGAGTACTGTGCATAAATAAAATCACATAATCTGCTGATAACATGTGTGTATGTCTAACTTCCTGGATCTGTCTTCGTGGTATTTTGCCTTTGCTCTTGTCTTTTCCGTACGTGCTCCTACCGAATCCCTTCATGATGTCGAACATGATCAGGACACTACCATATGTCCTGAAGTACAGAGTGGATCTACTGAACTGCAAGAACTTCCCCCATATTTGCCTCGTGATAAATATTTGATCTAGTGTACAAAATCCTACACAATAATCACCAACTACCTGTTGTATGAGCAGCTTCCATCTTTGTATCATTTATCCTGTGCTCATCAGAGGGCGTTCCTGTGGTTTTTGTGCAAGGTGTATCAGCTAAGACCTTCACTTCGAATATCTCAGGAATCGATAAAGATACCATAATTTTGCTGTCACCTACCTGAATTTTGAGAAAGTCTTCACTGAACTACGTAGAGGCTCGTTTCATTGCTATATTAATTACAAAGATATCAGTATCAACTTGGCTTTTTCAAATGGAACTATAGTAACTCTTGCTGCTAGTATCGTAACTCAAAAAAAATACTAATTCACCGGCGTTTCACTCTTTAAAACTCCACTCCACTCCACTTCACGATGCCTATTGCTGCTTTTCGCTGCTCTGAATTCATGTCCAAATAAGGTAGTGCGTCACTTCGCGTAAGGAGGAAACAAAGTATTGCACCATCGCGATACTGGTATAAGAGGCGAACAGAGGAAATACAGCTTTCATTCTGTCTGTGTTGTTCACTTATGTTGAGCGCTGGTTAGTTTGAGAAAACAAATATCTACCACAAACCAGCAGGAACTAGAAAAATGCAAAAGAAATGCGGAAAAAAACAGTTAAGTTGCACATGCAAAGGTTTTAACGTCTGTAGCGGCAGTAGAAACAAACAGGAGATGTACTGCCTATCGCTGTTTCCCTGTAAGATATAACTTTGCCCTCATCTGGTAATCTTTTGTCTCCGGAACGTGGAGACATTGATTTTCTTCACCCACTGCAAGTGTTTCGTCTCCTGAATTGATTATGTTTTTAAATAGAAGGGGGCAGTGGGAAAAGTACAGATCAATAATAGCCAGTAATCGGAATTAACTCCGATTATACTGATATAAATGTGAGGCAGGCTCGTCATAATGTTTTATCGAATTCACTTACAGTTCTGAATGACTTGCAAGGTGAAAATTTTTTGTAGGACAAATTAAGAAATACAAGAGTCATCAAGACACAATGGCAGCTAAGGGAGAATGCGTCCATTCCCTAGAGAGAGAGGAAAAAGGGGGGGGGGGTATTGCCGAAGCGAGATGAACTAAGAATGGGAAAATGTTTGCCATGTTGCAAATGGCGTGATTCTACGATAGCAACCAACGTAGTTGCTGCATGTGTCCTACCGCAAAACAAGCTAATCACACCGGACTGCCATTACTTGGGGATGCTCTCCAGATAAGGGAAGACAACACTTGAGTATCAAAACGGCGGTAGCAGCAAATTTTGTACTGTGGACGTCCACAGCTGTAGAATTGTACCATGATGTAAAAGACCGCTTCGGCTGTGTGATAAATCTTATTTTTCCTAACGGTAAAACGGCGGTAACCTCCGCACTACTAGTAACCGTGATACGATGACATAGAGAGTATGCAACTGAATGAGCCCGAAGGCATCGTCTCCATACTTTTGTTAATTCGGGTGCCACAATGTCGTGTGCGCCCACGGATACAAAAAGGTCCCACAGCCAACGTGGCACGGGCACCAGGAGGAGTTAGTGTACTTCTGCATAGCCCAGCCTGGCTCCAATTTCGAACATAATGACCCTCAATTTTACATTTTCATCAACCTGTGTACTTTCTAAATCAATTAAATGGTGAATTCGGAAATTTCTTACTTGTCCCACTCCAGTAGATGGTTCTGTATACAGGCAAGTCACAGATGTCGTTCGTTGGCTGGATAAAAGTAATCTTATTACATAAAATGCATAATTTACTTTAATGACTTCTTAATTAATTTGAAAATAGACCCATGATTATCATAAATAAACTAAAAACTCTGCAAGAAACTCGAATCTGCGATTGAAATTATGAAATTAATTTTATCCGACTCACAATGGGAGGCCATGACGTTTGGAACGCAGATTTACTTCAAACTTCGTACACTCGTAGTACTCCATTAGGACAACAAAATGTGTAAGCAGTAGCGCGTACTTCTCAAGTGTTATTGAGAAAATCGCAAGACAATTTCGGTCGTCCGATATACAGGGTGTTACAATAAAGTACGGCCAAACTTTCAGGAAACATTCCTCACACACTGTAAGTAGGCTGTTTATGTTTTCTTTATGTAAGTAGGCTGTTTATGTTTTCTTATTGGCAACGTTACGTAGCGCTCTATATGAAAATCACTGGCTGTGGTGTGTGCAGTCTGTGGCTAGTTTGCATTGTTGTCTGCCACTGTATTGTTGGGCAGCTGGATATTAACAGCGCGTAGCGTTGCGCAGTTGGAGGTGAGCCGCCAGCAGTGGTGGATGTGGGGAGAGAGATGGCGGAGTTTTGATAATCTGTAAAACTGGATGTCAATTATGAATATTAAGGTAAATACAGTGTTTATTCTCTATTAAAATCTTTCATTTGCTAACTATCCCTATCAGTAGTTAGTGCCTTCAGTAGTTTGAATCTTTTATTTAGCTGGCAGTAGTGGCGCTCGCCGTATTGCAGTAGTTCCAGTAACGAAGATTTTTGTGAGGTAAGTGATTTGTGAAAGGTATAGGTTAAAGTTAGTCAGGGACATTGTTTTGTAGGGATTATTGAAAGTCAGATTGCGTTGCGCTAAAAACATTGTGTGTCAGGTTAAGCACAGTCTGGTATAAATGGATCTAAGGGGACGTTTCAACACAAACAAAGAAAAGATGTTATGTGGACATTTGTCCGGAAACGCTTAATTTCCATGTTAGAGCTCATTTTAGTTTCATCAGTATGTACTCAGTTGGCCCAATTGAAGGAAGGTAATGTTGACTTCGGTGCTTGTGTTGACATGCGACTCATTGCTCTACAGTACTAGCATCAAGCACATCAGTACGTAGCACCAACAGGTTAGTGTTCATCACGAACGTGGTTTTGCAATCAGTGCAATGTTTACAATGCGGAGTTGGCAGATGCCCATTTGATGTATGGATTAGCACGGGGCAATAGCCGTGGCGCGGTACGTTTGTATCGAGACAGATTTCCAGAACGAAGGTGTCCCGACAGGAAGACGTTCGAAGCAATTGATCGGCGTCTTAGGGAGCACGGAACATTCCAGCCTATGACTCGCGACTGGGGAAGACCTAGAACGACGAGGACACCTGCAATGCACGAGGCAATTCTTCGTGCAGTTGACGATAACCCTAATGTCAGCGTCAGAGAAGTTGCTGCTGTACAAGGTAACGTTGACCGCGTCACTGTATGGAGAGTGCTACGGGAGAACCAGTTGTTTCCGTGCCATGTACAGCGTGTGCAGGCACTATTAGCAGCTGATTGGCCTCCACGGGTACACTTCTGCGAATGGTTCATCCAACAATGTATCAATCCTCATTTCAGTGCAAATGTTCTCTTTACGGATGAGGCTTCATTCCAATGCAATCAAATTGTAAATTTTCACAATCAACATGTGTGGGCTGACGAGAATTCGCTCGCAATTGTGCAATCACGTCATCAACACAGATTTTCTGTGAACGTTTGGACAGGCATTGTTGGTGATATCTTGATTGGGCCCCATTTTTTTCCACCTACGCTCAATGGAGCACGTTATCATGATTTCATACGGGATACTCTACCTGAGCTGCTAGTACATGTACCTTTACAAGTACGACACAACATGTGGTTCATGCACGATGGAGCTCCTGCACATTTCAGTTGAAGTGTTCGTACGCTTCTCAACAACAGATTGGGTGACCGATGAATTGGTAGAGGCGGACCAATTCCATGGCTTCCACGCTCTCCTGACCTCAACCCTCTTGACTTTCATTTATGGGGGCATTTGAAAGCCCTTGTCTACACAACCCCGGTACCAAATGTAGAGACTCTTCGTGCTCGTATTGTGGACGGCTGTGATACAATACGCCATTCTCCAGGGCTGCATCAGCGCATCAGGGATTCCATGCAATGGAGGGTGGATGCATGTATCCTCGCTAACGGAGGACATTTTGAACATTTCCTGTAACGAAGTGTTTGAAGTCACGCTGGTACGTTCTGTTGCTGTGTGTTTCCATTCCATGATTATTGTGATTTGAAGAGAATTTATAAAATGAGGTCTAACATGGAAAGTAAGCGTTTCCGGACACATGTCCACATAACATATTTTCTTTCTTCGTGTGTGAGGAATGTTTCCTGATAGTTTGGCCGTACCTTTTTGTAACACCCTGTATACCTGTACGTGGCCGTTTTTACCAGGAAGCGGTGGCAGCCGTGTGGCTAGCATTCAAGCCCCGTAATCGCTGGATCGAGTCCTGTTCGTCAGTTTTTTATTATTTTTAACACGGTCATTTTCATTACTATTACAATTGATATAATGGGAAAAATACGTGTAATCGGATGAACTTTTATTAAAAAATGGTTCAAATGCCTCTGAGCACTATGGGACTTAACATCTATGGTCATCACTCCCCTAGAACTTAGAACTACTTAAACCTAACTAACCTAAGGACATCACACAACACCCAGTCATCACGAGGCATTTTATTAAATTTGCAATGTTATTTGGCAGTCTACAAACTTTAATTATCAGAAATAATATAATATTCATAACTATTGACTAGTAAACGACCAAACGCATAAAGTGATACCGAAAATGTATGCTTGTCCGTGATTTGAGAAATCCCTTATTCCTGGAAGGAGCCCGAAACTACTTGTCACCTCCAAGTTTTGACTGGCACAGACGGCTTTCGAAAGATGTACAATTAATCGTCGCTTTCGAAATTACGAGTACAATGGCAGGTTGGTTCAAAAAATGGTTCAAATGGCTCTGAGCACTATGGGACTTAACTGCTGTGGTCATCAGTCCCCTAGAACTTAGAACTACTTAAACATAACTAACCTAAGGACATCACAAACATCCATGCCCGAGGCAGGATTCGAACCTGCGACTGTAGCAGTCGCGCGGTTCCGGACTGAGCGCCTAGAACCGCGAGACCACCGCGGCCGGCGGCAGGTTGGTATTTTTCGTAAAAACATGGAAAACATGAAGTTTAACGGCACCAGCTGCATTGAATAAATTCTGTTTCCGCATACGCGAGGTCTTTCGAGGTTTTCCGTGGAAAAACAAACCTCTTTAACATTTTCAAGAACCTCTCTTTCAGCTGATAATTTGGAAGCAAACCATGCATAACGCAGCATTTCCTTAAATATCGGCGCTGATAATTGATCATGCAGTATCGAGTGTATTTTAATTGCATCTACACGAGAAACAATGTCTCGTTCTTTTTCGATTAAATACGAACAATTTTGAAGACACGGACAAGCATACATTTTCAGTAGCATTTTATGCGTTTGGTCGTTTACTAGTCGATAGTTGTATTATATTATTTGTTATAATAAAAATTCGTAGACTGTCAAATAACATTATAAATTTAATAAAAGTTCATCGACTACACGTATTTTTCCCATTATATCAATTGCAACATAAATAGCAAAGAAAATGACTGTGTTGGAAATAAAAAAAACTGACGAACGGGACTCGATCCAGCGATCCAGCGGTTACGGGGCTTGAACGCTACGCACTTTTTTAAAAATCTCATTTTGTTCACTTTTGTTCGTTGCATCTGCTCGGGGCGGACGTCGTAAGACATCCGTTTAAGTTCGTTGTTGATTGATTAACTCATTTTTTTTATTACAGAGGGCAGCTAACCCTCTGTTGGAAATAAAAAAAAACTGACGAACGGGACTCGATCCAGCGATTACGGGGCTTGAACGCTACGCACTCGGCTGCCGCCGCTTCATGGTAAAAACGGCCACGCACAGGTATATATTTGACGACCGAAATTATCTTGCGATTTTGTCAATAACGCTTGAGAAGTTAGCGCTACTGCTTACACATTTTGTTGTCCTAATGGAGTACTACGAGTGTACGAAGTTTGAAGTAAATCCGCGTTCCAAACGTCGTGGCCTCCCCTTGTCAGATTTTTTTGTGATCAGGACAGGAATGGACAGATGTCATGTGCGCTAAATGTCTTCGAAAAGTCCCTGCGATATAAGGTGTCCCGACACAGACAGTGTCCAACAAAAATGATAATTGAGCGAATGTAAAAAAAGGTGCTACTAGAGGGCACTGTAATATAATGCACAGGGTAAGGAGCTAGCCTGTAACGAGCGGGGCGAACGAAATAGATGTTCTGGTGCAGATGTTGCTCATAATCCACGTGTTAGATCAAGTGAAATTGCAATTGCCTCAGCAGTGAGTCAGCCCAGTGTTCTCCGACTTTTGTACGGATACAGATACCATCAGTATCATGTGTCACTTCAGCAGTGCATCAACCAGCAGGACTGCGGAAGAAGTGTGGAATTGTGTCGCTAGGTTCTGATGCAACATGAGGAAAATAAGTTCCTTTTTCAAAAAATTCTCATTACTAATAAAGCAGTGAGTCAGCCCAGTGTTCTCCGACTTTTGCACGGATACAGATACCATCAGTATCATGTGTCACTTCAGCAGTGCATCAACCAGCAGGACTGCGGAAGAAGTGTGGAATTGTGTCGCTAGGTTCTGATGCAACATGAGGAAAATAAGTTCCTTTTTCAAAAAATTCTCATTACTAATAAAGCAGTGAGTCAGCCCAGTGTTCTCCGACTTTTGTACGGATACAGATACCATCAGTATCATGTGTCACTTCAGCAGTGCATCAACCAGCAGGACTGCGGAAGAAGTGTGGAATTGTGTCGCTAGGTTCTGATGCAACATGAGGAAAATAAGTTCCTTTTTCAAAAAATTCTCATTACTGATGAATCTACCTTTACATACCATGGAAAGCTGATGTAAGGAAATATGCATTATTGGGTCACTGGGAATCCGCGCTGGCTGAGGCAGATTGAATATCAGAGGCAATGGCTTGTGAAAGTTTGTTAAGGATTTTTAGAGACTACCTGCTGAGTCCTTACTTCATTGATGAAATCTTAACGCGTTAAATGCATACACAATTTCTTACCAAAGAGCTACCGGCTGTGCTAGGTGAAGTACTGCTTGAAATTTGTAGATGATGTGGTACCAGCACGATGTGTGTCAAACTCACTTCTCGCTTGTGACTATCAATGCGCTCACACAGCTCTTTCCTGGTTCCTGCACACGGCTCGAAGGTGTTATGAGTTGTCCGCACGTTCGCCTGATTTGACGCTACTGGATTCCTTTCTCCGATATATTCAAAATGAATGTAAGGGTTTTAAGACTTTGTAGCATAATTACATTCAACTTGCAATTATAAATAATACATGAAATAAAAGAGCAACTGAGACAGTTTTGTTTGTTTACCTGTGCTCAAAGAACAGAGTATGGAACGACCAAGAGTGATTGAAGAATGTGTTGAACGAGTGAATATTTCAGCTTATAGCTGACATCACTGCTTTGTTTCGACATGCTCTTTCCTCAACCTATTTTATGTTTGACCAGGAATATTTTGAACAGTCTAACGGTGCCGCCATGGTGGCTAACTTTTTTATGGAGGATTTTGAGGAAAGAGCACTTGAATCAGCGGTTTGTAAACCAACTGTTTTTTGGAAATACGTCGATGATACTTTCATAGTGTGGCCCCACAGAGAAGAAAAGTTAATGGGTTTTTTTCATCATCTTAACTCCACCCATGAGAATATTCGATTTACTATGGAACTAGAGAAAGATGAATGTCTTCCATTCCTGGATGTTTTGGTTAAACGGAAGAGTGACGGCTCGGTGGGACATTCTGTTTATCGCAAGCCCACTCACACTGATTTGTACTTGCATTCTTCAAGTTGCCATCACCCATCCCAAACCATGAGGTGCTTAAAACCCTTGTGCACAGTGCGCATACGGTGTCGGATGCAGAGAATTTGCCTAATGAACTTGCACATTTAAGGACGGTGTTCAGAGACAATGGATACTCGACCCCTTCAAATTAACAGGGTCTTCTACATTAAAGCCAGGAACCGGGAAGTGGATAAAAAGGAGAACGCGTCAACCACGTCCCTAGCTTTTCTTCCCTTCGTTGGAAATATTTCCTTCAAAATAGCGAGGATTCTTAATAATTTTCATGTGAAAGTGGTTTTCCGTCCACCTTCTAAGATTTCGGATCTACTGGGATCGGTGAAGGATGATTTGTTACTGCGGAAGGCGGAAATTTATAAAATACTGTGTCAATGTGGTATGGCCTATATAGGACAGACAACGCGTACAGTGGAAGAGCGTTGTACGGAACATAAACGTTGCACTCGCCTACTTCAACCCAGTAAGTCTGCAGTTGCGGAACATTGTATTTACAACGGACATTCAATGGAGTGTGACAAAACTTCGATTTTGGCCACAGCAACAATCTTTTGGGACTTCATAATCATAGAATCCGTTGAAGTACGCATTGCGGAAAATCTAATGAACTGTGACAGTGGTTACCAACTGAATAACGCGTGGAATTCCGTCATCTGCGAAATTTCCTCGAGACGAAGACGCCAGGAGACTTCGATAGCTGCGGCCACCGACAATCCCGACGGCAGCTGAATCTTGCAGTTCCACCAGCGAGGGCGCTGCCGCTGGGCAGTGTGGTCCTTCCGTCTCCGCGACTTTAACGCATGCGCGGCAGTACTATCAGTCCCTTATATAAAACGGAGCGGAGAACGACTTCGACCTCCCTCGTCTGTGTGCCCCTGGCAGATCCTCTCTGTTTGCTCATCGTCATCAGTGTACTACGTCAGTGTTGTGTTTGGTGCTGTTCTCATTTGCGTCAAGAGCTACAATTTTAATTGTGTGCTGGACTTTTACATAGTGTTATTGGCTCAAATGGCTCTGAGCACTATGGGACTCAACATCTTAGGTCATAAGTCCCCTAGAACTTAGAACTACTTAAACGTAACTAACCTAAGGACATCACACACACCCATTCCCGAGGCAGGATTCGAACCTGCGACCATAGCAGTCCCGCGGTTCCGGATTGCAGCGCCAGAACCGCTAGACCACCGCGGCCGGCCATAGTGTTATTGTCAGTGACTGTTATGTGCTACGCCAGTCGTCGATACTTTATGATCCAGTGCGTGATTTTGTTTTGTGTGGGCTCATTTTTTACGGTTTTAACTCCTTTATACAATCGCCCCCATTTTTTGTCTGTTCTCTTCCATGACGTTCCCCCTTTTTTTATAGCTATGTACACCATATTCTCTCCTTTATGTTATTTTAAGTGTCCTCTATTGTACGCTTAATGTCTTTCGGCTGAAGAGCACCTTATATGATACTGCCAGCCCGCCCCAGATGGGGCACTGAAATATAATAAAGGAAAAAAAAATCTTCGTCAGTCCTCGTGAAACGTCCCCTTAGAACAATTATACACGACTGTGCTTAAACTGACACACAATATTTTTAGCGCAACGCAATCTGACTTTCAAAAATCCCTGCAAAAGAATGGCCCTGACTAACATTAATCTACACCTTTCACAAATCACTTACCTCACAAAAATCTTCGTTACTCGAACTACTGCAATGCAGCGAGCGCCACTACTGCCAGCTAAATAAAAGATTCAAACTACTGAAGGCACTAACTACTGATAGGCATAGTTAGCAAATGAAAGATTTTAATAGAGAACAAACAATGTATTTACCTTAATAGTGTTGAAAAATCATAATATACATAGCAGTTCATAATATCCATTCTGTACTCAAAAATCCGCCATCTCATTTCCCACATCCACCACTGCTGGCGGCTCACCTCCAACTGCGCAACGCTACGCGCTGTTCACATCCAGCTGCGCTGCCCAACACTACAATGGCAGACAACAATGCAAACTAGCCACAGACTGCACACAGCACAGCCAGTGATTTTCATACAGAGGGCTACGTAACATTGCCAATAAGAAAACATAAACAGCCTACTTACATAGCCCCCATGCTCCCCACAAAAAATTTTACAAATTGTTTTGGGCAGTGGCCAATACAGATTTAAAAAAAAATTTCATAATTACGATATCAAAGAAATCAAATGCACACACTTATTGATACAATGTTGGTCAAAAGCTAAAATTTTCTCACAGTCCATAAAGATAGTCCTGATCATCCATCATAATAGTAATTACAGTTTTTTTTCACAAAGTCTCATTAGTAAAAGAAATTGCACACAGAAGTAGTGGATTTCCATGCAGTCTTGAAGAAGTAGTGTTGTCCTTCCAACGGAAAGACAGTGCTGAGTTTTGACATGCACACAGGTAATGGGCCACAACAGAGCAAACCCACAGCAGAGTCAGTGGACGTTTTGAAGAATATTGGTAGGTAGGTCATCACAGAGTAGACCCACTGTAGTCCTGGTAGAGATTACGGTATTGGTGGGCCACCAGAGGTGCAGACCCACTGTAGTCCTGGTAGAGATTGTGGTATTGGTGGGCCACCAGAGGTGCAGACCTACTGCAGTCCTTGTAGAAATAATGGTATTGGTGAGTCAGCAAAGGTGTAGACCCACTGTAGTCCTTGTAGAGATGATGATCAGCAGCCATCTGCTGCGACTGTGCAGGTGCACAATCACCATCGAAGAGTCTTGCAAAGAAGATAGCAAGTCCATAAACCACCACGTGTGCACGCACAATGTTTTTGGAATTGTCCTTAGAAGTCTTGCAGATAATATAGCAAGTCCATAAACCACCACTTGTACACACACGAAGTTTTTGTAATTGTCCTTAGAACCAGCAATGTTGTTATCCAGTCCCTTGCTGAATTATTAACACACGTGCAAACACTAACAGTCCCAACTTCGCACATATTGTCCATATACTATGACCAACAGAAATGTGTGCAGTGAAATGTAACTTACAAGTTAATAATTTGATGAGCTGGTATCAATTACAATTTTATAACATAAGAATACAATAACAAAGGTACAAAATACATAATTAAAAACATAACAATACAGATAACATTTGTAGTAATAGAGGCTTTACAAAAGAATAGAAATAGACATATACATCAGTGTTACAGGAATTATGACATAAGTAAATACATAAAAGATCAGAATAATTATTGAAACATCAACTTCACACATGAGCATTAAAACAAAACAGAATAAATAATGTCTAAGCATATTTACAAGGTAAATAACATATTATTAATGCCAATTATATTTGAGGATAACAGTATTCCTCATCATAGTGAATGTAGCTTAGTATTAGAAAAAGAAAAAATTCTATGAAACTACACAGAGACAGGAAGAAAACAAATACACAAGGGTACACAAACACATAGTAGGATAACACAAAAGGAAAGGACAGGGTTCGTTTTCAGTGTAACATTTGGTACTGCACTCCAACCCAAAACTTCATTCCATAGATTTTTCGTCTTATTTCAACATTTGTTTCCACCAAAAAATCCTATCCAAGCATGCTTTCTGTATTTATATATTCACATTTTTCTTACGTCATTATTTATTTTTCATTATCTTACCTCATCATTTA
Source organism: Schistocerca cancellata (assembly GCF_023864275.1). Taxonomy (NCBI): domain Eukaryota; kingdom Metazoa; phylum Arthropoda; class Insecta; order Orthoptera; family Acrididae; genus Schistocerca; species Schistocerca cancellata. Next base: position 330,032,541 of record NC_064629.1, read on the forward strand.
TTTCCAAGAAAATCCTACCTATACCTGCTTTCTGTACTTTTTTTTGTATAACTTCTCAATGCATTTCTTCCAATTCATCGCAACTCATTCTCTTATAGGCTACCCCCTCTTAAGCTAACTTAAATCTACTGAGCTCAGATGCTAAACTAAGGGACAAGGCAATGCAGCAGCATAAAACAACTAACACAAACATCAAGGACAAAAATTTTAAAGAGGCAAAGCAATTGCAGTACTACAACTAATATAAGGCACTGTGCAGCAAACAAGAAAAATGAATCAGTAGTAAAACTAGCTTAGAAAAGTAACACAATTTAAAATTCAGTAGCACTATGCCTGGCAAACAGCAGCAGCAAATATAAAAAATATAAAAAAATATAAAACTTATATCTATACATGACAAAGCTCAAGCAGAAAAAATATTACGGTAAAAATGGCCATGTTTAATACCTATGTCACATCTTAACACTAGAGTGATGCATCACAAAAACTTACTCTACCAAAAAAAATTACCAAGTAGTTGAAAAAAAATTATGTATGCAGTTCCTGTGAAATGTCTTTGTGCTCCCCCATTTTTGGGAAATGTATTACAAAATTAGTATTTACTGGATCTGTAGAGAGAAAATATTTATATTAGTACATCTATAAAATTCTATTTTAACCAATGCTGCAGTGCAGCTAGAAACTTGATATTAAACAAAATGTGTAAATAAATACATAAAGCAAGCCATATGACATTTTTCTCAACTAGCAAGACAATAGCCGTGAAATGTTTCTCATCGTTTCATTAGGCATTTCAGTCAATATCATAAATTACGAGCTCCACAGTATGCTTTCAACAAGGAAATGTCAATAGCGCGGATAATGGCCTCCCTTTTTTTTTTCTACCTGTGCTTCCGAAAAGGCACACCCTAATGGCTTGTTCTCCAGGCGTCTGGCACAGCTGGGTGCCCACGATGCATTACGTGCAGGTGGTCACTTAAGTTTCTTACGGAAATATTTACGACAGCAGTTTCCGCTACAGTGACAGTCTCATATACAAAATTTCACGGGTCGAGAATTTGCGTTGCAAATGTGTAGAAACAAAATCTTATGAATATAACAGTGTCCAAAAAATTTTCATCGGCATTGTAATACATTCACACATTTACATACATTTCATAACTCTTAAAGTACGATTCTTGGTTTCCAACATCCTTATCACAAACCAGAGTCCCTAACCACTACTCATTATTCCTTACCTCATTATACATATACATATTCGTCGACACTTCTTCAATATTTCATCATAAGAGATACGTAGCATAATCAAATAACTCATATAGCATCAGCCTATTAATCATAAACATACCTCAGCAGCATAATACACATCGTCATCATAATAATATCATAACATCTCAGTCAATTCTCAAAATCATCGTAGCTTCCTCCAATAATTAAAAAAAATTCTCTGCTCATGTCAAAAGTGTCATCTGCCTCAAACGTACTTTAAAAATCATGATCCCATACCAAATATATCATTCAAAGTTCTCATAATATCACAATGGGTCTGAAAAAATATGAACAGTTCACAAAGTACAGACAAAATACAATTTCGTAAGTGTGAAGTTATACAATGGTGTAATTACGTATACATCTGTCACTGATGTAGTAAAAACAGTGTTTGTCTCTCAGTTAAATGATCAGATAGCTGTGTAATTTATGTATTAGAGGAATATGGTACCGATGTGTAAAGTTGTATAAGCAAATACCATATTAGCTAGGGCTCCTTGTGCTTGCCAAACACATGGTACACAAAGTAGGCGTGTACCCCCCTGAGGATTAATGTAATTATACCCTCAGGTGTTACAGATTACAGCAATGGAATGAAATGTATCACGGAAAACCTTTGTATTTCAAAAATCTTGAAAAATAAATGGTTTAAGTACAAAATTAATCACTCAAATGCGTGCCCTGTAGCGCTAAGTGTGCGTCTTGCTGTAAGATAATCTCTGTGGAAGTGTCGTAGTTATTTTCCTCCGAAAGCTACGTTCTGCAGAAGTCAATGTACTTACCTCATGATAAACAAAAGTGAAATGCTTTGCATATAGATATCTTAGTTATTACACTTATTGTTGTGATGATGAAAGTACTGTGCTGTAACGTATTGTTGTGCTACGGAAAAGGCTGTCTCCTTGTAGCTATACCACAAAAGTTACTACTAAAACATGTTTTACTTTCCAGAATAATACAGAAAAACTGTACAGATATAAAACAGAAACACCGCAAAAGCAACATTGTAAATTTTCACTCATTAGTAGTGTTGTGATAAAATCGTGTAGCTGTCACATAAACTAACCATTGTCCCATCTGGTATCTCACAGAAAGTACCTTAAATCCAGAATGTATTTTCAAGTAAACCAAAATGTTGCATGTTAACTGTTTCTTAAGTCTGACAAAGCATACTAGCAATGTAAAGTGAAAAGTTATATGGCAAAGACAAAGTTAAAAAGCAGATTATCTTTCAATAAATGGTTTCACATGTGAAATGTGGTGTAGCCCTTTGCTCTTCCTAGTACACAGAGTTTCAACTTTAACGCAATTATCATGTGGTATACGTCGGTAAAGAATATTGGAATTTTTCTCAAGGTTAGCATCTATGTTATTTACTCTGAGCCAGCCGGCGCAGGCAGCTGCCTGGGGTGCGAGTCATTGTCTGTTTCTTTGTTGGCGCGCGTCATTACTGGGATTAGGAGACCTAACTTCCACAAATTCACCGTGACGAGAAGGCCCTGCTCTGTTTAAATCCCGCCAGTTCTGATGCAATTCAGGTCTGTCGTTACGATCACATTGTCTGTCGTCATGTCAGTAGTTACTGTAGTTTCTTTCTTGTCGGTTAAGTGGTGGAGAATTTCTCCCTGAATCGTAACTGCGCGCTGGACCGTTGCGTCTAAAGTTATTCTGTCTCCCATAATAATAATTATTTTGGTTCCCATATTGTCTGTTTCTCTGATTGTCTCTGTGATAGTCATTACCGAGGAGAGGTGATCTTTCCCTGTAATTATTACTACTCTGCCAACGGTTGTCATACGGGTGGTGTCTGTTTTGGTCACGATTTGTGTTGTGAGAATAGACTTGTCGTGTCCTGTTATTGTTTCTGTCGTCACGGAATTGTGACGGATGTGCCCTGTAGTGATTGTTTTCCCGTTTTCGCAACCCGCGACTGTCTGTGTCAATTTCTAATTCTTGTAAGAGTCCCTGAAAAGCTTCAATGTCGTCTTTGCAACGCCCTGCCAAAATAATATTTCTTAAATGTTCAGGCAATTTCAGTAAGCAAATGCGGATGAGTTCTGAAGGGCTGTATGGATTTGAAAGATACTGATTCTTATGCAACATGTCTTCAAAATATTTGACAAGACTGGAAAATTGAGATTGTTCAAAGTGTTTCATCATCATGATGCTATGTTTTACTCGGTCTTGTGTGGCTTGAGACCAATATGCTGAGAGGAAGACATGGTAAAATTCTCCTTCACTGTTGCAATCGTGAATGACCGATCGGATTCTGACAGCTGGTTCATTCTCTAAGTAGCCACACACAAATTATAATCTGTGTTCTAATGACCAGTTAGGAGGAAAACAATGAGAGAATTGATGGAGACACGCTTGTGGATGAATGTCGTTGCCAGAATTCTTAAATGTTTTAAATTTACGTGTAGTAATGAACAGCTTATAGTCAAAATCATCGTGTCGGCGAGTAGCATATCGGTCATTGTTACGTCGTGTCGGCGGTTCCATCTCAAAATTCGGTGTACCTTCCCAATTTCTTTCATAATTCCCGAAGTGCCCTGAGTTATTATTTTGTGGCTGTTCCGTATTTCTATGTCCCTCTTCCCGTATTGGAGCGCGAGTGGCCTCTGAAATACGTAGTTCTTGTATTACCTGTGTCAGCTGATCTTGTACTTCCCGGATTTCTCTTTGGTGTTGCGTATTAATTTGATTCTGATTTTGTTTGAATTTCCTAATTTGTTCGCACTCTTCTGTGTCAGTGATGGCTACAGATCTTGTGTCATTCAGATCATCATCTACCTTTATGATAAGTTAGTGAACTGATCCGAAATTTCGGCTACTTTCTCCGATAGTGTACTTATTTCCTCAGTGTGTTTTTCTGAACCAAGTTTCAGAGTGTCCATTTGTGTTGAAATCGTATCTACTGTGTCCTTTAAGTTTTCTTGAGTTTTTGAAAGTTGCGTAACCGAATCGGCAGATGCAACTGAGTCAATTTTAGCTTGCAAGGTGTCGTGATTTTCATGAACAATAGTTTGGAGTTCTTTTATGGCTGCTTCGTGATTCTGTAATGCATTTTCATGCCGCGAAAAAATAGGTTGAAAATGCTCACGAATTTGTGTTTTTACGTCATTACAGACTTTCTGACATTTCGATTCAATGTTATGTAACTCAGCAGTTAAATCTTCACGTGTTTGTTCGAGAGTTTGTTCCAATGAGTCTAACTTTTGAAGCTTTTGCTGTGTTTGTCTCTGATTTTGTTCCATTGTGTGTAACTGTTGCTGTGTTTGTCTCTGGTGTTGTTCCATTGTGTCTAACGTTTGAATCTTTTGTTGTGTTTGTCTCTGATTTTGTTCCATTGTGTCTAACTTTTGAAGATTCTGTTCCATTGTGTCTAACTTTTGAAGATTTTGTCCCATTTGTTGCATTAATTGTAATAACAATGCATTAGTGTCTGGAATCTGTTCCTCTACGCTTTTCGGCAGTGCATTTGCACCAGCAACATTCACATTTTGACAAGCAGAAAATGTGTCTTGACTTATTTGAGAAAACGGTGAGGACGCAAAACCTGAGTCTACAATATTTGCAAAATTGTGTCCTATCATTTCGGATTCCTGAGGCGAGCTGTTGCCGAGCGATCGATCGATAATGCTTCCCTGTTCACTATTTGTTTCACTGCCTACGGCATTGTTTGCCGCCCGCTCCATTTCCCTATGCACAATTACCAAATTACTACTCGTCTGTCGTTAGTCCTTATGCCTACCGGTTGCTGCCATATACTGGAGACAGGTCCTGCCACAGACTCTGCTGCCACTGCTAACGCTCTTAAATAAAGTGGTAACCCTTTTCTTAGCACCAACTCACTCCCTATAACGGTCACATCCAACCTGTTAGCACATTTCAAGAGAGTAGTGCTGTGTTTATTTGTGTGTCTAGTGCAAAGCTAAGTTTTGGACTCCCTGAAGTCCCATTAGAATGGAGCAATAGAAGACTTGATATAAGTTTGTGTTTTTTTTTAATTCTTATTTTTGTGTGCCTTTCTGTACTTATTTTACTAGGTTAAATGTAATTTTTTACTTTAATTGCCTACTATGTTTGTCGTGAGGGACAAAATCATTTTCAGATGTGTACTGGGGTAAAACGTCACTCTCATCTAAATTTAACAAAAGATCACACACAAAAAACACACTAATGTTCAAACCATTTTTGAAAGTCATTTTTTATTCTGTCTTTGTCATTCGTGTTAAGTCCCACTATGTTTCACATGTCATTTAAATGTTGTTTGTTTTGTGTTAACACCACTTACACCATTGTACTAAAAGAACAGAAAGGCACTTCGCTCTGAAATGAGGTCAACAGATGGCACATGTCACCTGCTTGGATAGAACTTGTCATATGATTTGTCTCTATGGAAGATTGAATCACTGTGAATGCTTGGGCAGGGGTAACAAAATCTCTGAAGATGACCATTTTAATTGTTCAACCATTGTATTTAGAGTCATGTGTGTATGTCAATGACCTGAGGGCCTACAGGAACAATTCTGACACCCAGAAAATCACAAAAATTTTGCAGGCATGCAGCAGTGAATGTGTGTGTAACCCCTGGTTCAATGAGGTCAAGATAGGGTGTGCTACTTTTTGGTTTTTGGTTGGCAAAGCTATCATGGTCGTGCACGTCATTCTCAAAGACCCAGTTAAGATGTCATAATTTCTTCCGCTCTGTGTCACATTAATCTTTTTACTAAAGTGCGACACTCCCCATGCATAAATTATTGGGTAACAAGAAGGTAGTGAGAGGTAGCATACCACTCCCTCAGTTTAACAACTTTGTCAGTCAGATTTATGCTTAGATCTTAGGTCGTGAGGTCGGTGTTTCCCAGTACTACAGTTGGTATGTGTGGTTTATGACCTTTTTACATGAGAAAAGTGTGGGCAGAATGTACTTATAACTGCATGTGTAACCTGTAGAGAACTTGTATCTGAGGGACCGTTGTGAATGCGACGGAGAACAGGGAGAGAGATGAATTGGCGGACATAAATGCTGAGTGCAGTGATCTGGCTTTGTGATTGATTCTGATAAGCAACGCTCAGTAGATGTATCTGCGGAGGAATTTCTGGCCGAAGAAGCCCTCTCCACCTTCCGATTGGGGTCGGACAGAAGAAACACTTTACCTGGGCCAGGTAGCAGTCCATCACGAAATTGACCAGTAGCCAGAAAGTGGGGAGAGGAACCCATTTAAGAATGTCTGCTGTAAACCGAGCCTTTGTGCAAACAGTGGGAAGGTCATAAAACTCTGTGAATTCTCACGTTAGAAACTGGGATAATATGGACAGAACGGCTAGTGCACATGTTTGGCGGAGGCCAGACTGTAACCCCTCTGACACCAGAAAGTCACCACGTTCTTTTAGCGGGTGGAAATATTTCATGGGCATGATTGTCTGGGAAGCTTTACAGCCTTCTTCCAGAAATCAGAAATGGTCACAGGATCGAATCCTGCCTCGGGCATGGATGTGTGTTATGTCCTTAGGTTAGTTAGGTTAAAGTCGTTCTAAGTTCTAGGGGACTGATGACAACAGCTGTTAAGACCCATAGTGCTCAGAGCCATTTGAGCCATAGAAATGGTCAGCCTGTAAAGATTAGATCTCCCCATGAATGAGGGACTGTGGTCATGTGTAGGTAGATGTTTTTTGCCGAAACATGACCATGCTTACTGTGAGAATGATGCCTCCCTAGTCTGAAATCTTCTTTTTTTAGACAAGATGGATTTGGATTCGTTGATATGCTCCTTTCAGGATATGCAAAGTGGAGGCTTACTCTCTCAGTATGGAAAGTCCGTTGCTGTGTCTGCATTGGCTACCAGGCCAAAAGAACAGGCAAGCTGGGAGGTTCAACGAGTAGAGGATAGTTCGATTTGTTTGCGCAATGTGAAGGTGGTTTTGTCTTTGCTAATTCGACGCCCATACTGAGGCTTGGTGGAAAATGGTTGTGATTGTTTCTCTTCTTCGTCTTCTGGTCTTCCCCCGGTGGAGAACTTCAGGTCGTTCCCTAGTAGGTGAGACTTGCAGTCTGTATCTTGTGACAGGCTAAGAGCCAGTGGCAGCTTCCAAGTATACCGACAGTGGAGCTACATATCATCTTGAACATGTCGTGTGCCACAAGAAGGAACTTACTCGTCCTGAGTCGGCCATCTGACGTCTGACAAAATTCAGCATGCACTATCGTGCATGTGAGTCAAATTGGTTTGTCCAGAGCTGTGACCGGGTGCACCTCACACTGAAATCTTCCATGATTTCGGGGCTCTGATATGAAAGTTTCCCACGTTCTGATAAGTAGAACGCCCGATCGCGTATTTTTCAAATTTTCGTGCAGCAGCGCACCGCTCCTTGGCCACAGCGCGCCGTTTTCTGCTGCCGCCTGAATCAAGGTGAAAGGGTAAAATGCTGGTGCACCGGGATAGTGTTGTTAAATGATACTCACAGCTTCCTGTTCTCAGGTGAACCATACTTTGTGGTATACTTGTTCGTAGTTGATTCTGTTCGAATAGAATTGGAGCTCACAGTGGATTCATGTAAACAAAGTCAGATTGAGCTGTAAAAGTGATTAATTCAGGGGAGAGTTTGTCACCTTCCACCCCAATGTATGCTTTGCCAATAAAACACCATTCCTTTTCTAACTTAGGTTTGTCATTTTATGTACGATTTATAATCTAGTTGCAGGTACAAAAGAATTAATGAAACTTCTCATTTTTTGTAAATTTAAATACGTCACTGTTCTCATTCATACTGCCTCAGCTACTCACACTCTTATTTTATTGTGGTGCTACATGGGTACACCTGCAAATTTAGGTTCATTCTTATTAAATTAATTAATTTGAGTGAAGTAAAGCGAAAAGACAAATGTCTGAGCCCAGCTACATCGAAAGTGGTCAACAAATATGTATGTAGTACGCAGCCTAGTTCTCTGACTTTGATATTTATGGACTAAAGTCTTCGTTTAGCTGTCTTACACCGAAGTTAATTTATGGATGTTTTTAAAGACGAAATACCAGATTCGTTTTTAAATTGTTCGATAAAAAATGATGTGGCCTATTGAAGTTGTCATCCGCATAGGAGTGACATTAAGAACCCGCTCTGAGATTTGTAGATATGACCATTAATCTTCCAGTTACAAGGGCTACGCCACCTTTTTGCGTGGAGGGTGATATGACCTGGCTGGTACTTCATGCCTCAACGAGCTGTGTGAGCCTCCTGTTATTACAGCGTTTGAGGATTTACTTCTCCAGCGTGCTCCTGCTCCTGCTAATGAAATTCTTGTGTGTCAGCTGACCGAACTCGTTAGACACTAGTATACTTTCCCTATGTTACCACTTAAGATGTGGAAAAGAAAATAACAAAGAATCTAACTACTGAAAAATCTGTAGTAAATTATAAAGTCACGCGCTACGAATGCTTGCTTGTTGTCATGTGGGACATAACTGAACTACAAGTTCAACAAATTTCTCATGTCGTTTGGTGGTTGTGGTGGTTTTAACTGGTAGAGCAATAGGTTCCGGCCCTGAGGTGCTGGGTTCAATCGTTGATAAGGACAGGGACTTTCCTCGTTCCAGTCCACTCAGGACAGCCCTAGGTCCTCCTATCAAATTAGTTCCAGGGATCTTTTCCGGTAAAAACTGGCCAAGGCGATACGCTCTCCACCCTCCCACTCCTAGTGCTGTGGCGAATATAGGCTCCGGTGTACCTGCATTCAGACCAATAGCGCCGTCATGGTTCATTGTTCACGTCACAGACTTAACTTACTTTTATTTACCACGTCGTTTGACAACTAATGATTTACTTCATTTTATGTAGTTGCGTTTGACTCTTACCTCAACCTAAGCAAAACACCTAACATAATCAAACATCTCTCCCAACCTCCTTCCTTCTTCCTCCCTCTCTTTCTTTTTCTTGAGGGTATCAAGAGTCTTCTCACTTGTTTGATGCTGTTATCCATCTGGTACCGCGCGCCGCTGAATTTGAATCCGCGCCAGACGGCATGGAGCTCGAAGACGCCTAGAGGTCTCTGCACCATCGCGCCGTGGCGGCGCGCGCCTCCTGGCCCACTTTTAGTGTGAGGGCGCCACAGTGGAACACGTGGTCCTAGCGGCGCCCCCGATCACGTATTTAAGCGCCTGCCTCTCGCTCAGCCAGCTCCTGATTACGATCATGTCACCTACCGTCACCTTCGTGAAGCTCCTGTTTCTTTCCTCTCCACCCTGGCCAGGCTCTACAATGTAGTCCTGTCCACCGGTTACTACCCCGACCTGTGGAAAACCTCCCGTATCCTGATGTTCCTTAAACCTGGCAATCCGCCGTCTCCTTCTACCGTCCCATCAGCCTTACCTCGGTCTTCAGCTAGGCCTGGAATCTATCCTCACCCGCCGCATCCACCAATATTTCCGCCAGCACCGCCTCCTTCCCGTTACCCAGTGTGGCTTTCGGCCGTCATTCTCTTCCGACGGTCTTCTCCTTCACCTCACTCATCTCCTTTCTGACCAGCTTAATTCCCGTCGCTCCGCAATCTTCCTCTCCCTGGGCCTCGAACGAGCTTATGACCGCGTATGGCATTCCGGTCTCCTCTTCAAGCTCCAAACCTTCGCCCTTCCCATTAACTACGTCGGTCTGATCGGCTCCTTTCTCTCCCGCCGACCTTCCTATGTCACCATCCATAACACAGATTCCTACACCTTTTTCCCCTCCACCGGTGTGCCTCAAGGCTCCGTCCTCTCCCCCCTTCTGTACCTTTTGCACACGGCGGACATGCCGCCGCCGTCACCCCCCGTCCACCTTCTCCAGTTTGCCGATGACACCGCCTTCCTTGCCCTTGCTCCCACCCTGCAGCGCTCCCAACACCTTCTCCAATCCCATCTTGACCGGTTCACCACTTGGTGCAACCAGTGGTTGCTCAAGGTCAATCCCTCCAAAACCCAGGCGATCATTGTAGGCAAAACCACCCCTTCCTTCCGCCTCCTTGATTTCTATCTCACCATCTATGGCCGTCCTATCGCCCTCACTCCCACCCTTAAGTACCTTGGCGTCACCCTCGACCGTCGCCTCTCCTGGACTCCCCATCTCCGGACAATCCAAGCCAAAGCACGCTCCCGACTCCGTCTCCTCAAGCTCCTTTCCGGCCGTACGTGGGGTCTGGACCCCTCCACCATCCTCCACACCTATAAATCTCTCATCCGCCCTATCCTTTGTTACGCCCATCCGGCCTGGATCTCCGCCCCCCCCTACCTTTTATAAATCCCTCCAAATCCTTGAACGCCATGCTCTCCGCCTCGCCTATCGCATCTGTCTCCCAACCCCCACGCGGATCCTGTATGATCTCATCCCCTTCCCCCACCTCCTCCTTTTCCTTGAAAGGATACGGATCCTGTACACCTCCCGCAAACTCGATCCTTCTCATCCACTTGTCTCACCCATCCTCTCCCACCCCCGCCCGCTGCTGCGCCTGTATTCCCACGTCCCACCTGGTCTCCATCTCTCCACCCTCTTCACCCTCTCCCAAGGTGGCTTCCGCCAGCTCCCCCTCCCTGATGATGTCCTCCTCCCCTCCACCTACCCCTCCTATCAACTTTGATCCTCTCCACCCACATCCTGTGTCCTTTCCATTAGGCACCCCCCTCCCTTCTCTTTCCTTTTCCCCCATCCCCTCCCTCCTTCCCTCTTCCCCTGGGCTTCCCCTCCCCCTTCCTCCCTTCCCCCTATCTCCCCTGCCATGGAATCTGCTCTCCCCTCTCCCTCTCCCACCCCCCTCCTCCTCTCTTGGCAGGTCCCCGGACTCGTACACGGATAGTGAACATTGGCGCGCTGGAGATCAACGCCTCGTGTTCTGTGTGTGCCGTCGTTTTGTGCTTAAGTGATTCAGTGTTATTCGTTTTGTGCCCCTACGTTCACGTGTGACAATTTTCGTCTCTGTCTGTGTCCAAGTGTCTGAACAATTTTATCTTGGACTCTACGCCCGTGAACGGCACCTTGTATTTTAAAAAGTGTTTGTCTCCGTTTATATGTCCACCATGTTTTTTCTTTAAATGTCTTCATTTGTATATTTGTGTTTCTCTGCGGCTAAAGAGCGGCGTCGTATGCTGCTGCAGGCCTGCCTGTAATACAGGTTTTAAAATAACAATAAAGAAAAAAAATAAAAAAGCTCAGCCAGCCAGTCTAATCTTGCGTGCGTCTGTGGACTTATCGCCTTGTCTTAGACAGCGTCTTTACTTTCTTGTTTTGTGTACGAGTGGACGTGGTTGTCTTGTGGTTGTTTTGTTTCGATCTTGTAGTTGTTCGTTTGGTCCGTCGGTGGTCGTGTCCGTCCTCTCCCGTTTGTGTTGTCGTTCGCGGGCCGCTCCGTGGGTCCCGCTGCGCTTTCCATCACGTCAACCCCGCGACCGTTCCGGTCTTAGTTACTACACTCCACAATTTCCTTTCTTTTTTATTTATGATTCCGATACGAGTAACAAATGATTTCCACATATCGCTCCATCAAAGTCAGTTCCAGTCCGAACAGCGTTTTCGAAAACTGCATAGTGATGCGGTGTTCCTGTGCAAGATTTTGTTGGTGGACGAAGCGTTATTTACAAACTATGAGTAAATCAATATTCCCAATATGTACTATTAGTAAGGCTGCTCCAGAGAAATGGATAAGCAAAGACCTTGGTAAGTGAACCTGTAGTGTGGGTTTTCAGGAATTGCATAATTGATTCCCGTTTCGTTGACTGCACTCAAAATAGCACAAGTATGTGCAGTTCCTAACAGATATGGTGTCTCAGTTATTGGAAGATATTTTACTGAACATATGGCACTCCAAATGTTACAAACATGACAGTTATCACGTCCACTTCACGCACATATAATTACAGACTTTCTTAAGAGAACATTTAGGGATCGTTGGATTGGCCTTTGGAAAACACAAAGTAGTCAAAGCGATCAGCAGACTTAACACCTCCGGACTTAAATGGGTAGGACCGAGCCAGGTGACGCAGTGGTTAACTTCATGCAACAATCACAATAATAAGCGTAATGTTCAAATGGTTCAAATGGCTCTGAGCACTATGGGACTTAACATCTGAGGTCATCAGTCCCCTAGAACTTAGAACTACTTAAACCTAACTAACCTAAGGACATCATACACATCCATGCCCGAGGAAGGATTCGAACCTGCGACCTTAGCAGTCACGCGGTTCCGGACTGAAGCACCTAGAACCGCTCGGCCACCGCAGCCAGCAATAAGCGTAACGAACCGTATCTGCCTTCTTACATTTGTTGCAGTAGGAGAAGTTTATGGGACCTCTTCTTCTGATGACGAGACACTTGTGTGTGGCTGTTATCTTGCTAGTAATTGTTCGACTACCACACCTGTTACGAGGTTCACGTTCGCTTCTAAGGCTATTTTCAGTACCACAAAAATTGATGTAGTTGTATTTAAAAAGCAAATACGGTAGCATAATTATGTTTTTCCATCTTAATAAACTGTAATTATTAGGCGAATACTGTTGTAAAGTTCAACTTCTGCAATCATATACATTTACTTGTAGGTGGTTTTTAATGATTTTAAGAAGAATTTATATGTACGACATACGACGTACATAGGTCAGTATCTAAAAAAATGGCAATTTTAGTTTCTTTTTTATGTTAATTTAAAAGGTATTTGTAATCAGTTATGACTTTGAGAAATGTGTTCATGCCCGTAAAAGCAACGACTCTTAACGTCTTTATGACGTCAGCAGAATCAACATGAATGGTCTTCCCAATTGCCGTCGGGTTTAAATAAGAAACTTCCATGCAATTGGAAATTTCTTACCTTCTTGAGTATACGCAAATACGTATATGTACCAGACACGTAAGTTGTAAATAAATATTCACATTGTAAATAGCTCCCTCTGCATACACTGCACTTTGATGGTTGAAGACGTAAGAGGAGTCATGGCACCATATCTGAATGATACGTTTAATCTACGTTAATATAGGTCAGTTTCAATGGCATTAATAACCTATTATGTGCATGACATATGTGCATGCCTATAAAAATTGCAACTTTAATTTGGAATTTTACAGTGTATTTTTAAAATTATTTTAATAACCACGTATGTTTTTTAGACCTGTGTGTGAGAACGCCCGAAAAAGCGGCGGATATTTGCCACAGTTTAGTAATTTTAGTGTTTTCTGTATTTCATTATTTTATATTAGTCTTCATGAACTAGTTTCCACCAAAGGGCATGTCGATAGGGCTTTGGCTCTCTCAGCAAGAAATGATATGTCTCGAAATTTAATCTCAGAACGTACGTGACCAGAGAGTTTACGTTAACTGTATACAATCGACTTATTCCATTTCACGCATGACGACGGTGCTATACACATCCCGGTCTTTGTAACGTGTGGCATCGGCTACGTAATGTTAGCAACCATGTTGTAAGTTTAATCTGTGAATTTATATTATTGTATGGTGGTGTAAAACATTGTATTTCCACAGTCCTCAAGTTACTCGTGTTTACCGACTGAAACGTGTAAAAATAAATCCACATTTAACTTGTGGGTGCTCTACAATGTTAATTTCTGACCCAAACGCATGCCAAATTTAAAAGAACGCAGAGCCCCGAAGATTTGTGACATTTACAGAAGCTCGAAATTTTGCGCAAACTTCAGTGCGAGATGCTTTTAATAGTTTCCACAACAAAAATCTTCTCGAAATCTGGCAGAAAACGCAAAGGGGTTCTGATCGTATGTAAAGTACTCCAGTGACAAGACACAATACCTTCACTGCGTGATAACAGGAGTGATGTACTGATGACAATGTCACTAAACCAGAGTTACTGAACACGGTTTCCGGAATTCCTTCACAGAAGAAGACGACGTAAATATTCCAGAGTTCGAATAAAGAACAACTGCTAATATGAGTGTAGCGAAGAAGATTAAAATACTGTCCAGATTGTATGCCAGTCAGGTTCCTTTCAGAGCATGCTGATGCAGTAGTTCCATACTTAGCAATCATATGCAACCGCTCGCCCGTAGAAATATCAATACCCAAAGACTGGAAAGTTGCACAGGTTACACCAATACCCAAGAAAATAAATAGGAGTAATCCGCTGAATTGCAGACCCATATCACTAATGTCGATTTTCTGTAGGATTTTGTAACATATACTGTGCACAAAGCTGTGAATCATCTCGAAGGAAACGATATTTGACAAGCAGCCAACATGGATTCAGAAAACATCGTTCTTGTGAAACACAACTAGCTCTTTATTCTTTCGAAGTGAGAGCTATTGATAGGGTACTTTACACTGATTCCATACTTTTAGATTTCCAGAATGCCTTTGACACCGTTCCTCACAAGCGACTTCTAATTAAACAGCATACCTACGGAGTATCGTCTCTTTTGTGTAACTGCATTCGTGATTTTCTGTCATTAAGGACACAGTTCGTAATAATTGACGGAAAGTCAGCAAGTAAGCAGAAGTAATATCTGGCGTTCCTCAAGGAAGTGTTATAGGCCCGTTGCTGTTCCTAATCTAGATAAACGATTAGAAAACAGGAGCAGCCTTCTTAGATTGTTTTTAGATGATGCTGTCATTTAAAGTCATGTAAAGTAATCAGATGATCAAAACAAATTGCAAAATGATTTAAACAAGATATGAGTGCAGTACAAAAAGCGGCAGTTGACTCTAAATCATCCACATGAGCACTAAAACGAATATGCTAAATTTCAGTTACACGATAAATCACACAAACCTGTCAACTCAACTAAATACACTCCTGGAAATTGAAATAAGAACACCGTGAATTCATTGTCCCAGGGAGGGGAAACTTTATTGACACATTCCTGGGGTCACATACATCACATGATCACACTTACAGAACCACAGGCACATAGACACAGGCAACAGAGCATGCACAATGTCGGCACTAGTACAGTGTATATCCACCTTTCGCAGCAATGCAGGCTGCTATTCTCCCATGGAGACGATCGTAGAGATGCTGGATTTAGTCCTGTGGAACGGCTTGCCATGCCATTTCCACCTGGCGCCTCAGTTGGACCAGCGTTCGTGCTGGACGTGCAGACCGCGTGAGACGACGCTTCATCCAGTCCCAAACATGCTCAATGGGGGACAGATCCGGAGATCTTGCTGGCCAGGGTAGTTGACTTACACCTTCTAGAGCACGTTGGGTGGCACGGGATACATGCAGACGTGCATTGTCCTGTTGGAACAGCAAGTTCCCTTGCCGGTCTAGGAATGGTAGAACGATGGGTTCGATGACGGTTTGGATGTACTGTGCACTATTCAGTGTCCCCTCGACGATCACCAGTGGTGTACGGCCAGTGTAGGAGATCGCTCCCCACACCATGATGCCGGGTGTTGGCCCTGTGTGCCCGGGCGTATGCAGTCCTGATTGTGGCGCTCACCTGCACGGCGCCAAACACGCATACGACCATCATTGGCACCAAGGCAGAAGCGACTCTCATCGCTGAAGACGACACGTCTCCATTCGTCCCTCCATTCACGCCTGTCGCGACACCACTGGAGGCGGGCTGCACGATGTTGGGGCGTGAGCGGAAGACGGCCTAACGGTGTGCGGGACCGTAGCCCAGCTTCATGGAGACGGTTGCGAATGGTCCTCGTCGATACCCCAGGAGCAACAGTGTCCCTAATTTGCTGGGAAGTGGCGGTGCGGTCCCCTACGGCGCTGCGTAGGATCCTACGGTCTTGGCGTGCATCCGTGCGTCGCTGCGGTCCGGTCCCAGGTCGACGGGCACGTGCACCTTCCGCCGACCACTGGCGACAACATCGATGTACTGTGGAGACCTCACGCCCCACGTGTTGAGCAATTCGGCGGTACGTCCACCCGGCCTCCCGCATGCCCACTATACGCCCTCGCTCAAAGTCCGTCAACTGCACATACGGTTCACGTCCACGCTGTCGCGGCATGCTACCAGTGTTAAAGACTGCGATGGAGCTCCGTATGCCACGGCAAACTGGCTGACACTGACGGCGGCGGTGCACAAATGCTGCGCAGCTAGCGCCATTCGACGGCCAACACCGCGGTTCCTGGTGTGTCCGATGTGCCGTGCGTGTGATCATTGCTTGTACAGCCCTCTCACAGTGTCCGGAGCAAGTATGGTGGGTCTGACACACCGGTGTCAATGTGTTCTTTTTTCTATTTCCAGGAGTGTACTTAGGGTTTACAACTAAGAATAACTTAAATTGGAACTATCACATAGATAATATTGTGGGGAGAGCAAACCAAAGAATGCGATTTATTGGCAGAACGCTTAGAAAATGTAAAGAGACTGCTTACACTACGCTTGTTCGCCATCTTCTGCAGTACTGCTGAGCGGTGTAGGATCCCCACCAGATATGATTGACGGGGGACACCGAAATATTTCAAAGAAGGACAGCTCGTTTTGTATTATAGCGAAATAAAGGAGAGAGTGCCACAGATACGATAGAAGAATTGGGGTGGCAGTTATTAAACAAAGACGTTTTTCGCTGCAGCAGGACCTTCTCATGAAATTTTGAATCACCAACATTCTCTCCAGAGCTTGAAAATATTTTGCTGGCGAGTGCCTGTAAAGAGAGAAATGACAATCATCATAAAATAAGAGAAATCAGATATTGCACGGAAAGATTTAAAAGTTCGTTTTTGCCGCGTGCAGTTCGAGAGTGGTACGGTAGAGATGCAGCTTAAAGGTAGTTGGATGAATTCTCTGCGAGGCACTTAATTTTGAATTGCAGAGCAATCATGTTGATTTAGATATAGATATTGCCCTGCAGGCTGTTGCCGTGCAGGAAGCCTGCGCTCGTTAAAAATTGCTTTCGCCCTCCCACAATTCACCACACTGTATGCTATAGCATATCGAAAACTGAACCTCGATATATTTGCTCGTTCCACGGGTAGATATACGTGGGGTGACCTGTCGTTACTGCCTCGCACTGTGTACCCCGAATAGAGGACAAATGAAGTGTGGGTCGCGCCCCGATGCAGATGTTTTGATTTCGCACCAAAAGAACAGCTTACAAGTTAATGTTACTGCGTAATTTTTCAGCCAGATTTTCAGCTGTATTGCGGAAGGAAGGTAGATTAAGGTTTAGCGTCTGCGGCGAGGTCGTTAGCGATGGTAGCAATGGGGAACAAACTCTGATTGGCAAAAAATGGGGCGGGAAATAGCAGTTGTAATTTTGGACGGAATGATCCCACCTTTTGACTTTATTTAGGGAAACATGAAAAACCTAAGTCTGGACAACGAGATGGTTCTTGAACCGCCATCCTTCCACAGAAAAAACATAGTTAAGGAATTCTATGGTTTCTAGGTTAGTTGTCACCTGACTAAGTGTTTTCGAAGGTGAGTGGATGGTGCATTTTTTTCAGGCAGCCCTTTCTGCACGATGCCGCTACCAGAGGATTCACAGGAGACTCAAACCAACTAGTCTCTCCGTAGTATTTAACCTTGTGTAGCAGTCTAGCTGTGGACAAGTATTGAAGTAATTTGGATACAAATTCCAAGGTAAACTTTCAGTTGGGCAAATATGAGCTCTTGTAGCAATGTAGAGAGATCACAGAATACTACACGTGTCGATCAAAAAGTTTCGGTTTGAGGGCGTTGCTGTAGCGTATATGCAACACCGACATTGAGCCAAGGAATTAGTGTGGCAGTTGTGTCATTCCGACATGCGTGCCGTGAATGCAAAAACATGGACTATGGCCATGTTATTACCAAACAGGATCAACGTACTGTGATTCTTTTCTTTGCTGACGAGTGGCAAACACCGATAGATATCCATGGGAGTATTAACAATGTGTATGTGAGAGAATGTCCGTGAAAAACCACTGTTGTGGGAATTTGGACCAATTTCTATTCGACACAAGACGCCGGTCGATTTGGAAGGACAGTCTCATCCATTGGTCGATAATTCCTGTTGGACGAGGATGCGCGGCGGCCGGATACGGATTTTACAAAACTACACTAGACTTGCGGTATAATTTGAAAGGGTAGAGGCAACCATGAGTTTACGCTCTGACTGCAGTCACTTTAACTAATACGCCTTTCACTTGACTACCTGGCCCTTGCGTCGGCTAAACTGACTTTGCCCTTTGACTGTGTTTGTTGTTGATAGCCTGCATTAGAGGTTATCACATTTATCAGAATCTAAATGACTTGACTGCTGAAATAATATTAATGAAATGGCGGCCCTGTCATTATTGTGGTCAATTGTTGATGGATGATTAATATATTAATACGGAATTGATCTTTTATAAAAGTTATAACACAAGTTCATTGATTAAAAAAGTAGGACAAAGAATATTTATTAAGCGTGATGACAAATGAAACATGATCTGTTGGCAACATAGCCGGCCGTGGTGGCCGAGCAGTTCTAGGCGCTACAGTCTGGAACCACGCGACCGCTACAGTCGCAGGTTCGAATCCTGCCTCGGGCATGGATGTGTGTGATGTCTTTAGGTTAGTTAGGTTTAAGTAGTTCTAAGTTCTAGGCGACTGATGACCTCAGAAGTTAAGTCCCATAGTGCTCAGAGCCATTTTAACCATTTTTTTGTTGGCAACATAAATGGACGCAACAAATAGTTAACACTCCGCTGAGTGGCGACTGGTTGGCAATGAATAAGGTTTGTCTGAATGAACTATTTACTCTTGCACAAAACATTTATCACGCAATCTGAAATTATGTAACACTGAACAAACTTTGACGGATTTATTCTACCCAGAAGTTACGCTACGTTGGTGCAGTTTAGAACAAGTGACGAGACTGTGATTCTGTTTGCCCTAATAATACAGAGCAGCAATACTGTAACACTTTCTCGATGTGTAGCGCTGTCTCATCTAACGGTCGTGGTTCAAATGTCTGCAGAGCAGCGATGTGTGGCGCCTGTAATTCCCTATTGCGAGCGCGAAATATGCCAAGTCGCGGCTAACGATTTGTTAGACGGATCGCAATTACTCTCTAGTGAAACCCTGAAATCACGGCAGATTCAAGCGAGTGATACTCTCATTCACCGGTCATACTCGTACTGTGGACCAGTTTGAACTCAAATATACGGCAGTGCGCACAAGGAGATCAAACGTCAAGGCGGCAGACCTGTCACGAATAAGATTGCCCTCGGCGCTACGAGTTGTCCGAGATGTCTGAGGTCTGAACTGTTGGTACAGTTAAACCCTCAGCACGGGCTCCCCAATCAAGACCAGTGCTAATGCCAAGTCATGCTTAGGACAAGTGTCCCAAGTGAAGCCCCACTCAATAGTCAAGACCAGGATCCTCTCCAGACCAGAATTTGAATCACAAGAGAAAGTTTCTCCTCTTCTCTTCTCACTTTCCCTCAAACCTCAGTAAACTTCGCGAAAGCACTCAAGCAAATGCCCTCACAAGTGTTTCATGTCAATCACAAAATTGCACAAGCTCCATGTCTCCCTTATAACTTATCTGCTCCACCCATCGGCCAATTTGAAACAAAGTTAATAAAATTGTTCTCTTTCCTGGAGAAGCAGCCAATCCCTGACTCAGAAATTCCCACACAAAGACGAGAAGCTGTTGTGTTCCCGACGTGTTCTTTTTTCCCACAGCCATTTTAGGCAGCGTATTTTGAGTTTCTGTTTAACTCTAAAGTGAACAACACATTTATCTTGGTGATTATTATGTGGGTGGCCTGAACGTTGTGAATTGTCCGACCAGGGATCTCGGTTAAACTGGTGCATTGGTGGGATGATTTCCTCAATGCTCACGGGGATTATGCCTCATTGGCATACCAATTCTGAACTGTATGGTCTTCGAGCAGGGACTTTTTATTGCCCGTCATAATATTCCACGAGTGATCCACATGGCTTTAATAGTTCTTCTGTACTTATTCTTCATGTTAGATTTTTTGCAAACAACGCTGCAAATCAGAACAACTATACAACTATAGCTTCACTTTTTTTCTGTATTACACTGCAATGGAGAGTATCTGCGAAGTTTGCTAGATTTGTATGTGTATTCTGTTAGCTGAAAAAGCCAGCGCTATAGTGTTTATTTGTAGCTTACACTAAAGAGAACAACATGAAATGCTGATCTGAAGCTAGGGACACTCTCTTGTGCTGTGGTAATGTCATGGTACTGGCTCCACAATATACCTGAAACCAATGGAGATTGGGTCTGACCCATGTCTGCTCAACATCTCCAACTGTTACTCAGAGCCACATGCAATGCATGCATGATACACCCGACTCTGTCACAGATGTTCCCGATAGGAATGAGGTCAGTTGAACGTGGGACGCGGGAGTAGCCTGTTTTACTTGGGGTTGTTTCTCTTTACCTGTTGCTTACGTCCCTCGCAGTAAGAGGTGGTCTGGAAGCGTACATGTTGCTACTCTTCAATCTTTGAACGATACAAATAAATTACATGCAAACTGAGTGACAGTAATAAAATCGACTATGTAAAAATTGAGATGTTAGTGATGTGTGTAGGTTGACTGTAAGGATGATAGTGCTGTGGGCTTCTGGTAGCATTTTCTAGGTGAGGAGCTACGATGCAGTCGGAAATTGAGAGGAACTGATACGGGAAAGAATACGTTACGAGTATTGGAAGGGTAAGTAGACTGGATGTAGGAGGTAGGAGGCAGGTAGGATTACAGTTATGCAGAGTATGTGTGGGTTGGAGCCTCATTTGGAATGGCAGAGTGTTATGTGCTGTAACTGACAGGCTGAGTAGATTTCACGAATGCTTTTATGGTGTGGAAAGGTATGACAGTTGAAATTATACCAGGAAGAGACATAAACTGTTGAGGGCTGTCTTTTGGATGATAAGCTGGTGGGGGTTCCAAGCCAATTTTTTATCAAGTGTTAGTATTTAAGTGTTTTAGCTGTGTATATTGGACGATTGTATTGTTGTTTTCTTTGCGGTGTACGGCCGCCCAACAGCAAGGTTATCAGCGCCCAAGGGTTGTGGATTGTTAGGAAAGCTCAGGGATGGAAAGATGGAGTGATTTTTATTATAACTTGAAACGTCCCCTTAGAACAATTTATACAAGACTGTGCTTAAACTGACACACAATATTTTTTTTTTTTTTTTTTTTTTAGCGCAGCGCAATCTGACTTTCAGAAATCCCTACAAAGGAATGGCCCTGACTAACATTAACCTGTACCTTTCACAAATCACTTACCTCACCAAAAATCTTCGTTACTCGAACTACTGCAATACAGCGAGCGCCACTACTGCCAGCTAAATAAAAGATTCAAACTACGGAAGTCACTAACTACTGATAGGCATAGTTAGCAAATGAAAGATTTTAATAGAGAACAAACAATGTATTTACCTTAATAGTCATAATATATATAGCAGTTCATAATATCCAGTATAACAAATTTCAAAACTCCGCCATCTCTCTCCCCACATCCACCACTGCTGGCGGCTCACCTCCAACTGCGCAACGCTACGCGCTGTTCACATCCAGCTGCCGCTGCCCAACACTACAATGGCAGACAACAATGCAAACTAGTTACAGACTGCACACAGCACAGCCAGTGATTTTCATACAGAGCGCTACGTAACGTTGCCAATAAGAAAACATAAACAGCCTACTTACATAGCCCCCATGCTCCCCACAAAAAATTTTACAAATTGTTTTGGGCAGTGGCCAATAATGATTTGATAAAATTTTTCATAAATACAATAACAAAGAAATCAAATGCACACACTTATTGATACAATGTTGGTCAAAAGCTAAAATTTTCTCACATTCCATAAAGACAGTCCTGATCATTCATCACAAGAATTAACCTGCAGTTTGTTTTCTCAAAGTCTGAGCAGTAAAAGACAATGCACACGGAAGTAGTGGATTTCCATGCAGTCGTGAAGAAGTAGTGTTGTCCTTCCAACGGAAAGACTGTGCTGACTCTTGACATGCAGACAGTTAATGGGCCACAACAGAGCAACCCACAGCAGAGTCATTCGACGTTTTGAATAATATTGGTAGGTAGGTCATCACAGAGCAGACCCACTGTAGTCCCGGTAGAGATTACGGTATTGGTGGGCCACCAGAGGTGCAGACCCACTGCAGTCCTTGTAGAAATTGTGGACAGGCCCACTGTAGTCCTTGTAGAAATAATGGTATTGGTGGGTCATCAAAGGTGTAGACCCACTGTAGTCCTTGTAGAAATAATGGTATTGGTGGGTCATCAAAGGTGCAGACCCACTTCAGTCCTTGTAGAGATAGCTAGCAGCCATCTGTTGCGACTGTGCAGGTGCACAATCACCATCGAAGAGTCTTGCAGAGAATATAGCAAGTCCATAACCACCACTTGTGCACTCACAAAGTTTTTGGAATTGTCCTTAGAACCAGTAATGATGTTATCCAGTCCCTTGCTGAATTATTAACACACGTGCAAACACTAACAGTCCCAACTTCTCACATATTGTCCATATACTATGACCAACAGAAACGTGTGCAGTGAAATGTAACTAACAAGTTAATAATATGATGAACTGGTGTCAATTACAATTTTATAACATAAGAATACAGTAACAAAGGTACAAAATACATCATTAAAGAACATAACAATACAGATAACATTTGTAGTACAGGCTTTACAAAAGAATAGAAATAACATATACATCAGTGTTACAGGAATTATGACATGAGTACATACATAAAAGATCAGAATAACTTTCGAAACATCAACTTCACATATGAGCATTAAAACAAAACAGAATAAATAATGTCTAAACACCTTTACAAAGTACATAACAGATTATTAATGCAAATTATATTTGAGGATAACAGTATTCCTCATCATAGTTCATGTAGCTGAGTATTAGAAGAAGAAAAAATTCTATGAAACTACACAGAGACAGGAAGAAAACAAATACACGAGGGTACACAAACACATAGTGGGATAACACAAAAGGAAAGGGCAGGGTTTGTTTTCAGTGTAACATTTGGTACTGCAGTCCAACCCAAAACTTAATTCCATAGATCGTTCCTCTTATTTCGACATTTGCTCCAGCCAAAAAAATCCTATCCAAGCATGCTTTCTGTATTTTTCTCGTATAACCTCTCAGTGCATTTCTTCAAATTCATCGCAACTCATTCTCTTATAGGCTACCCCCTCTTAAGCTAACTTAAATCTACTGAGCTCAGATGCCAAACTAAGGGACGAGGCAATGCAGCAGCACAAAACAATTAACACAAACAGCAATGACAAAAAAATTCAAATTTGGAAAGCAAGCAGCATTATAGAAATTAGTAAAGCAATTGCAATATTACAACTAATATAAGGCAATGCGCAGCAAACAAGAAAAATAAATCAGTAGTAAACTAGCTTAACAGAATAATACAAAGCGAAATTTAGTAGCACTATGCCTGGCAAACAGCAGTAACTTATACCTATAAATGACATAGCTCAAGCAGAAAAAAAACATTACACTAAAGACAAGAATGCAGACAAGTGAAATGTATATTTACATCTTAATGTCTATGCAATTAAAGTGGTGCACCACAACTTATTCTATGAAAAATATTACCAAGTAGTTGAAAAGAAAATTATGTATGCAAGTCCTGTGAAGGGAAATGTCTTTATGTGCTCCTTCGTTTTTTTTAATTGTTTACTGGATCTGTAGGCATAAAATATCTATATTTGTACATCTATAAAATTTTATTTTAACCAACACTGCAGTGCAGCTGGGAACTAGATAGTAAAGAAAATGAACAAATATGTACAAAGGAAGGCATGAAACATCATTCATTAGCCATATGGCATTTCATAAGGTAGTAAAAAATCTCTCAACTCTCGTAGAAAGATACTTGTCATAATCAGGTGTGCAGATGTAAGAATGTTTCCAAGTAATGAGCGTGTCGTATTTGCGGTGCTTTCTATAAAGGAATGTCAATAGCGAGGATAAGGGCCTCCCTTTTTTTTTCCTACCTGTGCCTCTGAAAACGCACACACTAATGGATTTTTCTCCAGGCGTCTGATGCAGCTGGGTGCCCACGACGCATTACGTGCAGGTGGTCACTTAACTTTCTTACGGAAATATTTACGACAGCAGTTTCCGCTACAGTGACAGTCTCATATGAAAATTTCACAGGTCGAAAATTTACGTTACAAATGCGTAGAAACAAAATCCTATGAATATAACAGTGTGCAAAAAATGTTTGCCTGCATTGTGATACATTCACGCATTTACACACATTTCATAACTCTTAAAGTACGATTCTCGGTTTCCAACATCCTTTTTCACAAGTCAGAGTCCCTAACCACTACTCCTTATTCCTTACCTTATTACACATATACATATTCATCAACACGTCTTCAACTATTCATCATAATAAATACATATCATAATAAACATTCCTCATATAACATCGGCTTATTGATCATAAACATACCTCAACAGCATAATACACATCGTCATCGTAAAAATATCATAACATCTCAGTCATTTCTCAAAATCGTCGTAGCTTCCTCCAATAATTTCAAAACCTAAAAAAATTTTCTGCTCATGCCAAAAGTGTCATCTGCCTCAAACATACTTTAAAAATCGTGATCCCATACCAAATAAATCATTCAAAGCTCTCATAGTATCACAATGGTTCTGAAAAAATATGAACAGTTCACAAAGTACAGACAAAATACAATTTCGTAAGTGTGAAGTTATCCAATGGTGTAATTGCGTAAACATCTGTCACTGACGTAGTAAAAAAGTTTGTCTCTCTCAGTTAAATGATCAGATAGCTATGTAATTTATGTGTTAGAGGAATATGGAACCAATGTGTAAAGTTGTATAAGCAAATACCATATTAGCTAGGGCTCCTTGTGCTTGCCAAACACATGGTACACAAAGTAAGCGTGTACCCCCCTGAGGATTATTGTAATTATACCCTCAGGTGTTACAGATTACAGCAATGGAATGAAATGTATCATGGAAAACTTTCTTTGTAATTCAAAAATCTTTAAAAATAAATGTTTTAAGTACAAAATTAATCACTCAAATACGTGTCCTATAGCGCTAAATGTGCGTCTTGCTGTAAGATAATCTCTGTGGAAGTGTCGTAGTTATTGTCCTCTGAAAGCTAAGTTCTGCGGAAGTCAATGTACTTACCTCATGATAAACAAAAGTGAAATGCTTTGCGTATAGATCGCTTAGTTATTACGCTTATTGTTGTGATGAAGAAATTACTGTGCTGTAACGTATTGTTGTGCTACGGAAAAGGCTGTCTCATTGTAGCTATACCACAAAAGTTACTATTAAACATGTTTTACTTTCCAGAAGAATTCAGAAAAACTGTGCAGATATAAAACAGATACACCGCAAAAGCAACATTGGAAATTGTCACTCATTAGTAACGTCGTAATATAATTTTGTAGCTGTCACATAAACTAACCACTGTGTCATCTGGTATCTCTCAGAAAGTACTTTAATTCAGAATGTATTTTCAAGTACACCAAAATGTTGCATTAAAATCTCATTAGCAGTACTGGTAAATGTTCTAAGTATGTGAGCCTTATAGTCGTTACGTAATCGTGCAGCCGGCCGCAGTGGTCTCGCGGTTCTAGGCATGCAGTCCGGAACCGCGCGACTGCTACGGTCGCAGGTTCGAATCCTGCCTTGGGCATGGATGTGTGTGATGTCCTTAGGTTAGTTAGGTTTAAGTAGTTCTAAGTTTTAGGGGACAGATGACCACAGCTGTTAAGTCCCATAGTGCTCAGGGCCATTTTAGTAATCGTGCAACTAACAAGCAAGAATGTACACACACAATAACACTGTGTCGTCTGTTCGCAATAACAATGCATTCGTAATTTCTGTTTAAAAAAGTTCTCTTGGTTCTTGAGTGGATATTGAACTTCAAAACATTGTTGCATGTTAACAGTTTCTCAGTGTGACAAATTGTACAAGTAGCGTTAAGTGAAAATTGCAAAGACTAAGTTAAAAAGCAGATTATCTGTCAATAAATGGTTTTACATGTGAAATGTGGTGTAAACCTTTACTCTTCCTAGTACGCAGAGTTTCAACTTCAACACAATTATCGTGTGGTATACGTCGGATTCTGTAAGGTCCATTGTAAACTAGAAAGAATTTGTGACTCAAGTGTTTCTTTTTATGTGACAATGAATGAGCTTTAATGAGAACTTTATGACCAATATATAATTTCTTTACATTTGCTTTACCGATTAGTATTCTC
Source organism: Schistocerca cancellata (assembly GCF_023864275.1). Classification (NCBI taxonomy): domain Eukaryota; kingdom Metazoa; phylum Arthropoda; class Insecta; order Orthoptera; family Acrididae; genus Schistocerca; species Schistocerca cancellata. The sequence continues at coordinate 330,059,001 of NC_064629.1, forward strand.
CTTTTGTCTGCTGCAGATTTTATATTTTTAAGAGCCAAATCAATTATGTCTTTGTGTCGAAGTTTACGTGTATTCGGGAAAGGTACAAGCTCACTGATTCTGTTCGGTGGTTCTTCATTCTTTAGTACAAGAGTAGGTGGTAAAGCACATTCTGAAATAAGTGTAAATATCTGTCCCAATGCTGATGCTTTCTGTGACAATAAAGTCTGCAAAGCTTATTGATTTCTTTCATAATCCGTTCGGAGGGGTTACAATGTGGTGAGTACAATGAAATAAAAACAGGTTTGATTTTATGATTCCGAAGCATGCGTGACCAAACAGCAGATCTGAATTGCGGTCCGTTATCTGAAATGACTTTAGCAACGTGGCCAACTTCACGTAAGAACTTTTAAACAAAGGCGTTGGATACAGACCGTCCAGTGGCTTTACGTAACGGAGTGAAAGAAACAAATTTTGAAGTAAGTTCAACAGCGACTAGAACGTACGAAAATCCATTCGATGTTCTGACAAGGGGTCCCAGAGATCAACAGCAGCAAATTCTTTTAATTTAGAAGGAATAATACGAAACAGCGGAGCACGATGTGAGACAGTAGATGGTTTCGCCTTTTGACAAAGTTTACAAATAGACAAGACTCTTTGAATTCTCTTTTCCATATTGTTAAAATAACAAGTCGTTCGAAGAATATGATAACATTTTCGTGGACCAAAATGTGCGTAGCTGAAATGAATGTACCAAATGAGCTTATTAACAAAATCGTCTGGAATGCAAAGTACCCATAGCTTGTCATCAACAGTGCAGCGTTTGAAGAGTATGTTGTTTCTAACCAGGTAATAATGCCGAATCTGAGTGTGTGTCTTTTGCATGCCATTTACTTTTGATGTCTTTCCAAATCGGATCTTTATCTTGTTCATGAGCAATGTCCTTTAAAGATGTGGTGATGAAGTTTTCAAAGGCGACTTTCTGAATGTAAAGAATACTGAAATTTTTCTCAATGTTGCCTTCTGTGTTATTTTTCTCAAGCCCAACCGGTGCGCGTGACAGCGCGTCCGCAACTATGTTCTCCTTGCCGGGAATGTAGACTATTGTGAAGCGGAATTCTTGCAGAAACAATGCCCAACGTTTTAACCTGTCATGATTTAATTTTGAAGACATAAGAAATTGTAATGCACGATGATCACTGTATACTTTTACGTGCTTACCAGAAAGAAAGAAACGGAATTTGTTATATGCCCAAACGATAGCTAAAGCTTCTAATTCAGTAACGGAATAATTTTTTTCAGATTTTGTTAGCACTCGGCTAGCAAAAGCAATGGTTTTCTGAACAGTAGTGTCATTTTCTATGGCTTCTTGAAATAAGTGGGCACCAAGACCGACTTTAGAAGAATCCGTGCTAAGGCAGAAATCTTGTGACAGATCTGGATGAGCTAGTATTGGCACGTGAAGTAACGCTTCTTTCAAAGAATGGAATTCCAACTGTGCTTGTTCGTCCCAGTTCCAAATAGTATTTTGTCCAGTGAGAGAACAAAGTTTTGGTGTAACTAGAATTTGCATATTCAGAAAACGACGGTAAAAATTTACGAGACCTAGAAAACTGCGGACATCTACATCTACATCTACATCTACATCATTACTCCGCAAGCCACCTGACGGTGTGTGGCGGAGGATACCTTCAGTACCTCTATCGGTTCTCCCTTCTATTCCAGTCTCGTATTGTTCGTGGAAAGAAGGATTGTCGGTGTGCCTCTGTGTGGGCTCTAATCTCTCTGATTTTATCCTCATGGTCTCTTCGCGAGATATACGTAGGAGGGAGCAATATACTGCTTGGCTCTTCGGTGAAGGTATGTTCTCGAAACTTTGACAAAAGCCCGTACCGAGCTACTGAGCGTCTCTCCTGCAGAGTCTTCCACTGGAGTTTATCTATCATCTCCGTAACGCTTTCGCGATTACTAAATGATCCTGTAACGAAGCGCGCTGCTCTCCGTTGGATCTTCTCTATGTCTTGTATCAACCCTATCTGGTACGGATCCCACACTGCTGAGCAGTATTCAAGCAGTGGGCGAACAAGCATACTGTAACCTACTTCCTTTGTTTTCGGATTGCATTTCCTTAGGATTCGTCCAATGAATCTCAGTCTGGCATCTGCTTTACCGACAATCAACATTATATGATCATTCCATTTTAAATCACTCCTAATGCGTACTCCCAGATAATTTATGGTAATAACTGCTTCCAGTTGCTGACCTGCTATTTTGTAGCTAAATGATAAAGGATCTATCTTTCTGTGTATTCGCAGCACATTACACTTGTCTACATTGAGATTCAGTTGCCATTCCCTGCACCATGCATCAATTCGCTGCAGATCCTCCTGCATTTCAGTACAATTTTCCATTGTTACAACCTCTCGATACACCACAGCATCATCTGCAAATAGCCTCAGTGAACTTCCGATGTGGATGGAACTGGAAGCCCTGGTTGCTTCTAACTTTTCAGGATCCAGCTGAATGCCTTCAGAAGAAATAATATGTCCCAAAAACCTCACCTTTGACCTACCGAATTCAGACTTTTCCAAGTTAACTGTAATTCCAGATTCTGCAAAAATACGTAACAAACTGTTGAGGATGCGATTGTGTTGTTCCCATGAAGCTTCTGCTATCAGAATATCGTCCACATATAAGGTGATGTGACGTTTTAAGAACTCAGGTAATATGGAATTTAACCCGCGAATGAATGCTGCCGAAGAAATGTTCAAACCAAAAGGAAGTTTCCGAAACTGATAACAAACGCCGAAACAAAGGAAAGCTGTGAATTTTCTACATTCTGAATGAAGTTCGATCTGATAAAAGCTGGATCTGAGATCAATGGAAGACAACACTTTTACACCATTAAAATTTTGAAGAAGTTCTTCCATCGTCTGCAGCCTGTCTGTTTCAGGAATAATGATAATATTGATTTGTCTCGAATCTAAGACAAGCCTGATCGATCCATTTTTCTTCTCAACAACATGTAACGGATTGTTGTATGAGCTTACTGCAGGCTCAATAATGCCCTCGTCAAGCATAGATTGTATTTCTGTCCTAACACGGTCCCTATAATGTGCTGGAATTACGTATGGTCTAACACAAAATTTAGTATGCTCACGAACACAAAATTGGTATTGAAATCCCTTGATTGTTCCTGTTTTGTGAGTAAAAACTGTGGAATGTGCTTGTAATATCTCAAAAAGGTCCTGCCTATCAGTGTCATTACAATTCTCAATTGTTTGAGTTTTATTCTGAATTAACTCATTAATTTCAAATATGCCGTCGGTATCATCCCTGTCAGTACTTGCAGAGTGATTGTTAGTGTCTAGTCCCATAGAAAATTCCGAACTGTTGTCTAACAGAAGGTAAAGCCGATTAATTTCCTCATCATGGTTTGAGAGCCAGTCTTCAAATTTCAAAGCTATTGACTTACCTTCTTTCTCTAAACTTATTTCAGCATCGTGAAAGCTTGAGATTGCTTTGTATTCATTCAAAAAGTCTACTCCCAGTATAATTTCCGTCGACAATAATGGAACAATAAGAAAGTTCATAGAGAAGCTGTGGCTTTGACAAAAGAATTCTAAGTTGGTTTGTTGGCGTACATCTACACTTTTTCCAAAGATTGCACCTTGTAATTTAATCTTACGTAACGGAAGTGTGGGGCAATCGTTCGATTTGTTGCATTTGCTAAAAGCTGTTTCACTAATTACTGAAATGGGACTGCCAGAGTCAAGTACTGCCGTAAATTTTACGTCATTTACAGTAACGTGAATCACAGGACATGCAATGTTGTTAAGTTTTACGTCGTGTACCTGGAGTAAGATGTCCCTAATGTCTTCCATTTTTACGTAATTACTAGCTACGGCAGCTGCGTCGTCAGTTTCATAAGTACGTTTTGTGGCTGCCAGCGGTGTGCCTATTGTCTCGTTGTTGGCGCCCGTCGTTATTGGGATTTGGAGACCTAATTTCTACAAATTCACCGTGACGAGAGGGTCCTGCCCTGTTTAAATCCCGCCAGTTCTGATGCAGTATGGGTCTGTCGTTACGATCATATCGTCTGTCATCATTTTGGTAGATACCATAGTTTCTTTCTTGTCGGTCACGTGGTGGAGAATTTCTCCCTGAATTGTAACTGCGCGCTGGACCGTTGCGTCTAAAGTTATTCTGTCTCCCTTGATAATAATTATTTTGGTTCCCATATTGTCTGTTTCTCTGATTGTCCCTGTGATAGTCATTACCGCGGAGAGGTGATCTTTCCCTGTAATTATTACTACTCTGCCAACGGTTGTCATACAGGTGGTGTCTGTTTCGGTCACGATTAACATTGAAAGAATAGCCTTGTCATATATTATTTCTGTCATTGCGGAATTGTGACGGATGTGATCTGTAATTGTTGTGCTCCTGTTTTCGCGTTCCGCGATTGTCAGTGTCAATTTCCAGTTCTTGTAACAGTCCCTGAAAAGCTTCAATGTCGTCTTTGCAACGTCCTGCCAAAATAATATGTCGTAAATGTTCAGGTAATTTGATTAAGCAAATGCGTATGAGTTCTGAGGGGCTGTATGGGTTTGACAGGTACTGATTCTTGTGCAACATGTCTTCAAAATATTTCACAAGACTGGAAAATTCAGGTTGTTCGAAATGTTTCATCATTATGATGCTATGTTTTACTCGGTCTTGTGTAGCTTGAGACCAATATGCTGAGAGGAACGCATGGTAAAATTCTCCTTCACTGTGACAATCGTGGATGACCGATCGCATTCTTACAGCTGGTTCATTCCCCAAGTGGCCACACATAAATTCTAACCTGTGCTCCAATGACCAGTTGGGAGGAAAACAATGAGAGAATTGATGGAGCCACGCTTGTGGATGAATGTCGTTGGCAGAATTCTTAAACGTTTTGAATTTACGTGTAGTAATGAACAGCTTATAGCCAAAATCATCGTGTCGGCGAGTCGCATGTTGGTCATTGTTACGTCGCTTCGGCGGTTCCATCTCGGTGCACACTGCCAATTTCTTTCATAACTTCCGAAATGCCCTGTGTTATTATTTTGTGGCTGTTCCGTATTTCTATGTCCCTCTTCCCGTATTGGGGCGCGAGTGTCCTCTGAAATACGTAATTCTTGTATTACCTGTGTCAGCTGATCTTGTACTTCCCGGATTTCTCCTTGGTGTTGCGTATTAATTTGATTCTGATTTTGTTTGAATTTCCTAATGTGTTCACACTCTTCTGTGTCATTAAAGACTACTGGTTTTGTGTCATTCAGATTATCATCTACCTTCGTAGATAAATTATTTAGCTGATCCGAAAGTTCAACTACTTTCTCTGACAATGAACTAATTTCCTCCATGTGTCTTTCTGAACCAATTTTCAGAGTATCTACTGTGTCCTTTAAGTTTTATTGAGTTTTTGAAAGTTGCGTAACAAAATCGGTAGATGCAACTGAGTCAATTTTAGCTTGCAAGGTCTCATGATTTTCATGAACAATAGTTTGCAGTTCTTTTATGGCTGCTTCATGATTCTGTAATGCATTTTCATGACGCGAAAAAATAGGTTGGAAATGCTCACAAATTTGTGTTTTTACGTCATTACAGACTTTCTGACATTTCGATTCAATGTTATGTAACTCAGCTGTTAAATCTTCACGTGTTTGTTTGAGAGTTTGTTCCAATGAGTCTAACTTTTGAAGCTTTTGCTGTGTTTGTCTCTGATTTTGTTCCATTGTGTGTAACTGTTGCTGTGTTTGTCTCTGGTGTTGTTCCATTGTGTCTAACTGTTGCTGTGTTTGTTTCTGATTTTGTTCCATTTGTTGCATTAATTGCAGTAATAATGTATTAGTGTCTGGAATCTGTTTCTCTATGCTTTTTGGAAGTGCATTTTCACCGGCAACATTCACATTTTGACAAGCAGAAAATGTGTCTTGACTCATTTGAGAAAACGGTGAGGACCCAAAACCTAAGTCTACAGTATTTGCAATATTGTGTTCTGTCATTTCGGATTCCTGAGGCGAGCTGTTGCCGACCGATCGATCGATAATGCTTCCCTGTTCACTAATTGTTTCACCGTCTACACCATTATTTGCCGCCCGCTCCATTTCCCTATGCACAGTTACCAAATTACTACTTTGAATGTCTGTTAATTCACTACACAGTGGTGCTGATAAGCTACGCTCGTCGTCACTATTATTTCTCAGTTTACTTTGGAGCCTAGTGTTACGTTTTTCACACGCCATTATTGTCACAATATTTCACACGACAACACAGAAAAACACAATTTGAAGAGCAAAAATAGCGGAACACATTAACATAGCACTGAAAATAATATCTAGTTAATTGCAAGCGCAGCTGCGAAATACTTGGTGCAAATCTACAGGCATGCCACAAGTGTTTTACTGTACAACAATGAAAAACTGCAACTACAAAGGAAATTCTATCTACAATTACGCGCTAGCAATAAACAAAATCTACACTAATTACACAAACTACAAGAAAAAATCAGAAGATTCCAGTGAGGTATCCTCGGCTAAGGGTCGACATATGAAACGTCCCCTTAGAACAATTTATACAAGACTGTGCTTAAACTGACACACAATATTTTTTTTTTTTAGCGCAATGCAATCTGACATTCAGAAATCCCTACAAAGGAATGGCCCTGACTAACACTAACCTGTACCTTTCACAAATCACTTACCTCACCAAAAATCTTCGTTACTCGAACTACTGCAATACAGCGAGCGCCACTACTGCCAGCTAAATGAAAGATTCAAACTACGGAAGTCACTAACTACTGATAGGGATAGTTAGCAAATGAAAGATTTTAATAGAGAACAAACAATGTATTTACCTTAATAGTCATAATATATATAGCAGTTCATAATATCCAGTATAACAAATTTCAAAACTCCGCCATCTCTCTCCCCACATCCACCACTGCTGGCGGCTCACCTCCAACTGCGCAACGCTACGCGCTGTTCACATCCAGCTGCCGCTGCCCAACACTACAATGGCAGACAACAATGCAAACTAGCTACAGACTGCACACAGCACAGCCAGTGATTTTCATACAGAGTGCTACGTAACGTTGCCAATAAGAAAACATAAACAGCCTACTTACAAACTGTTATATGTGTTTTGGAAGATTGACGCAATGTACACTGGATCCACCAGCAGATGAAATTACTGAGGGGAAGTTGGAGGGACCGTTTGGTCGAGATAAGCGTGTGATTCTGTGGAGTGTACATCGAACCACATAATTCTTGAGTTCGTCAGTGAACAAGTGGTAGCAAACAATATGCCAGCAGCCCCTGAGTGATTCGACTGTGAGTCAGATGTATCAAGGGATCAACTTAGTGCCAAGCGTATATTTCCATACGAAGATGGTACCACACTCTTCTGTCTGACAATTGGAATCAGTGTCGAGTATCTGGGATGTCGGCTCGCCCGTTGCCTGCTGTTTGCATGTACCAACACGTACCACAATTCAATAGTCCAGGTGATGTTCGAACTTGCTTCGTGTGTCTAGTAGTGATGTTATTGTGTTCTCTCTGATTTCTGCTGCCTGTGACCTGGGTCTAGCAAGAGTACTGTTGTGGGTCCTATCACCTGTACCCAATAGCGGGTTGATTTTCCTGAATGGGACAGGTGTTTTCAGGTTGCTTCTTTACGCTATTAAATCGGTGAGTGATCTGCCGCGCTCCACACTGTTATTCGATATAATACAGGCGCTGACAGTTTTATCCAAGACGATTACTCACAGAAGAGACACTTGCCAAAGAGGTAAGTGAAACATCAATTACCTTTACGCAGCACTCAAGCTGTGTGCCACGATAATATCTTGTTTATTTACATCTTGTGTAGTCATTTCCACGGCCATTTCGCTAAGTTTGATTATACCACAAAATATGACAGGTCGAACAACAGAGTTAATTTAAGTGAGAGAATTGTGGAAGCGCTGTGCAGAGCGCAAGAAATGTTCTGAAAGATTGGCGTCGATGAATATTCGGTTGCCGACAGCGGTGGTCTAGCGGTTCTAGGCGCTCAGTCCGGAACCGCGCGACTGCTACGGTCGGAGGTTCGAATCCTGCCTCGGGCATGGATGTGTGTGATGCCCTTAGGTTAGTTAGGTTTAAGTAGTTCTAAGTTCTAGGGGACTGATGACCACAGATGTTAAGTCCCATAGTGCTCAGAGCCATTTGAACCATTTTGAATATTCAGTTACCAGAAAATCCAAGATACAAAAATATATGCGGAGATATTCTTCAGGCTAGAGGATGGACGCGTCCATCGCAGATGTGGAGATGGATGAATCATAGTTTGAAAAGAAGTAAAATTTTTCTGGGAAGAGTAAAATAAAACTAATTCCGCGATAACTTCATCGATGATGGAATTTAGGGAACATTGTCGTATGATAAATTGACAGTAAGAATTAATTTGCTCAGATTGCAATTAAATAGTCTTGAATTTTATCATAACATGATAGGTTTCGAGGCTATTTGGCTCATTATTTGTGGCTGGTCACCAAGAGGGTCAATTTGTTGATAGTGTTGTGGGTCCTGATATGACCGTGAAACCCATTTGACAACAGCAGCTAAGAATAACATACCACACATCTGTTTCATTTATATGTATCAGGCACATCTGAAAATGAGGCTGTTAGCCTCGAAATCGATCAACTAACAATAAAATTCAAGATAATTTAATTGCAGATGCAGGTAAATACATTCTTACTCTCAATTCAAATTGAAGATTAACGTCTAACGGAGGTGTTAGTAACATCTAAGTTTGAGTCAGTCGCAGTACATGTAATGACGAAAGAAGTCTCAAGGGATGACTGTCGATTGTGCAGGGGTCGGCGAACAGACTATACTGGTGGACAGCGGAGAGGGAAAATAAGCGTGCAGTGCCTGCAGTAAGCTCACATTTTAGTAGCAGTGGATCCCAAAATTTGTGCAACCCATTAGAATTCTCACAGTTTTCGGAAGTTGAGATTGTTTTGATGTTAAATTTAAATAGCGAGTAATGCATTTAGGGACTGATTTGCTCTTAGAAGACTTCGCTTCTGTCCAGACCAAGTATATACACCTAGAAATGGACAAAAATATGATTAGCATGCCTAATATGGTGTAGGGAAACATTTGGCGTTCAAGACAGCTTCCAGTCGTCTTGAAATGGATAAATACAAGTTCTGTACAGTTTTCCAGGGCATCTTATACCATTCTTCCTGCAAAACGGTGGCAAGTTCAGGGAATGATGATGTAGGTGGTGGAAGGTGGTTTGGGTTTAAAGCTGTAAAGTAAGCCTAGTAGCTGTCGCAATAATATCAAGGTGCCGTCCAACATAATGACTGCGGAAAACTTATTAGTACTACATGAGACATGAATCAAAACTACTTTTATTTATTCCAATGAAATTATTGACTAAACAAATGACAAACAGTGGCAATGTTAATATATTAATGCCTTGGCACCTCTGACATAGGGGTCCCGGGAGGGGTGGGAGGGGGGTGAGGGGAAAGATGCTAACAATCGCGCAAGTGACTTAATGGTAATCGCAAAGCGTCAATGATTCTTGTGATCTTAATTGAAGCCGGCAGTTATGGCCGAGCGGTTCTTGGCGCTTCAGTCCGGAACCGCGCGACTGCTACGGTGGCAGGTTCGAATCCTGCCTCGGGCATGGATGTGTGTGATGTCCTTAGGTTAGTTAGGTTTAAGTAGTTCTAAGTCTGTGGGACTGATGACCTCAAATGTTAAGTTCAAAATGGTTGAAATGGCTCTTAGCACTATGGGACTTAATTTCTGAGGTCATCGGTCCCCTAAAACTTAGAACTACTTAAACTTAACCAACCTAAGGACATCACACACATCCATGCCCGAGGCAGGATTCGAACCTGCGAACGTAGCGGTCGCGCGGTTCCAGACTGTAGCGCCTAGAAACGCTCGGCCACTCCAGCCGGCTCAGATGTTAAGTCCCACAGTGCTTAGTGCCATTTGAGCAATCAAAAGTCCCCACTCTTGACTCTTCTCTGGAAGTTACAAATGGTTAACAGACCAGGAGAAAATAAAATGGTGCATTTTAGGCGGAATTCCTTTTAGATGCTAACCAAAGAAGGGGTGACAGATCTTTTTGGATGGTCACCATGCAAGTGTGGCCTTGGAGGGGTCCCGCTTAATATTTACCAAAATATGAGTGTAGTCTTAAGTTTAGAATGGCACTTCCGCTCCAGCGCTCGGCATTTCCCATACAGCGCACTGAGCGATCCCACTCCACTGCCGGTCTGCCCATGCTTCCCCAGCCGCCTGTGCATCTAGTGGCGACAGCACTGTACTGCAGGTGGAGGCTAAAGTGGCTGCAGAATCATTGGCAGGACAACGGTGCGGCAGGCCGGCTGAGCCGGCAGCGGCACAAAGCGTGGGAGACTGGCGGCGGAGGCTCCCGAAGATAGAGTTGGAGCTGGAGATGAAGTGATTTCTGATCGAATGTCTACTACAAGAAAACCTCACGTTCCTGCGTTTTTCATATCTTACTAAATTCAGACTGGCTGGTCTCCAGAGCTTCTAAGCGCCGACTGACAAAAATACTCCTTAGAAAACGCTAGTCCCTTCTTCTAGTTGGTTAACCAATAACGTACCATCTTTCACAGAAAGAAGTCGCTTCACTCTGTCTGTCTCTCTATCACTCTGTGACCAATGAGAGGGTCTTTGTGTTCACCATCACATTTCTCTCTCTAACAGGTAGTTTATTTATGTTAGCCAATGGTGGTGGTTCTTACATTGTGTAAATATACTTTTTTTTTGTAGACTCAGTACGTTTAGCCCTGTCTCATATTTTCAGAGAACCTAAACTGCGGAACCCCAATCCGCCGCCGGCCGCAGTGGCCGTGTGGCTCTAGGCGCTACAGTCTGGGACCGAGCGACCGCTACGATCTCAGGTTCGAATCCTGCCTCGGGCATGGATGTGTGTGATGTCCTTAGGTTAGTTAGGTTTAATTAGTTCTAAGTTCTAGGCGACTGATGACCTCAGAAGTTAAGTCGCATAGTGCTCAGAGCCATTTGAACCAACCCAATCCGCCTTCGAGATGTTTATCTCTAATATGTGTTACTTTCTGGAGAAACTGTCAACATTCTACATTTGGGAACAATAGTGCATGTCGCTAAAAAGTGAACCTTCTCATTCCACTCTCAGGCTGTAAAATATTTTCTTCAGGATTTTGCGCCTTCTGAGATCGTGCCTGATTTCCTTCAAAACAAAGCTGGATGTTCCAGGTGCGACACTATAAAGGTATGGCTGATAGTCAATTGTCTACTGACCCTCGCTTCTCCCCCGACAGGTCTTCTGCGAATTGGCTTTAGGGGTGGTGGCCGACTCTACTGTCCTTGGCGATCCGAGTGATTTTTCCACCGCTCATTGTACTTTCAACGTTGTCTCAATTCTGCAAGAGATGAAAATTCGAATCAGTGGTAAAACAAGAGTAACGTTGCATTACTCACTTACCGATAATCATTAGTACTGCTTTGTATGACATTCTTCAGCATCATTTAAATATTCCAGTCAAGTAGGTCTTTCACTACGAATCTGCATATGTTACGTGACTGTTTCCGAAAAAAGCAGTCCTGTAACTGTGAGTAACGATCATGCATCTTTCTCTCGAAATTAGACCACAAAGGTTCAATAACGTTTAGACCTGGTAACTGTGGCGGCCAGGAAAGATGCAACAGTCTACCCTTATGCTTACAAAGCCAATCCTGTACGGTGTGAGCTGTGTGATCAGGGGCCCTGTCGTCTTGGAACACATCATCGCCTTCTGGGAACGGACATTATACCACGGGATGGGCTTGATCAACCATAATACTTGGCAATAATGTGACCTTACAGAGAATACATGTGGCCCATGGAATACCAAATAATCACTGAACCTTTGCTATATTTCGCTTCTGAGTTGTAAATGCGGTGAGAAGTTGCCACAGTGTGCAACAAGACTCGTCCGATAACATGACATTTTCCTTTGCTCTATAGGCCAGGTTTTACTGTTTCGGCTGTTACCGGCACTTGCATCACCGATGAATGGTTTTGGAATTTCAACTCTCCCTGTAATTCCCAACTTATAGAACTCTCTTCATGTTGTTTTGGTTCTGACCGGGTTCGCTTGTGGGACTTCCAGTTTCTCAGTGACTTTTGCAGCTGACGTCATCTTATTTTTCGTCACAGTCGTCTTCAATGGCAATCTATCACGATCACTCAACACACACTTTCGTCCACATTGTGACTTAGCGGATGATGTGTTTCCGCCTTCTCTGTAGGCGGTATAAATCTCTGATATGATACATTTTGGTTACGTCAATCATGAAAGCGTACACCATACAAGCACCAACAATCGGCCCACGTTGGAATTCAATCTAGCTCCATCATAATGCATTCACAGCCACACACAACACCATTTGACCACGACTGACAGCTGGAACTTATTGTGGACATTGGACAGGTGACATCTGTGGTAAAATACAGCAGTGCAGTATACAGCCTTGACTAGTATCTGCATTTACGTTCAAACATGCATTTTTTGTGATGTTTCCATTATTTTTGTCCAGCCCTTGTCTGTCACGCGCTTTGCTTGCGCCGTTTCCGTTTCTCAGTATGAGGACCTGTGCTACTGGTAACGATATGGTTAGCGTACATTGCGGCTTGTGGATGCTTAACACTCTGAAGTGGCTATTGTTATGGCAGGCGCAGTATTCTATAACATGAAAACGAAACGGGTGGGAAAAGTAAGTAAACTGTTTATTATTTCAAAAGTAAGCACCATATCTCTTAATACATGTATCCCACTGTGAGACAAGACGGTCAGCGCCTTCATGGAAAAATGTTTGTGATTGCTGCTGAAACATGTTGTACCCAGGCGTCCTCTCTCGATCCGAAACCAAATCGAAGACCTCGAATGTTTTTACTCAGGGTTCCAAAAAGATTTAAATCACTTGGGGAGAGATCGGGATTGTACGGAGGATCTGTAAAGGCTTCCCAACAGAACTTTAGCAGTGCACTCGATACAACCTTGGCCAGATGTGGGCGGGCAATATCATGTATCCGAATGATGCCGTCCATCAACATTCCTGGACGCTTCAATACCTGCGAAGTGTCAACGTACAGCTGTGCGTCAATTGTGGCGATCTCTCCCCAAGTCATTTCCATATCTTTGGAGCCCTGAAAAAGGACATTCGTGGCCGTCGATTTGTTTAGGACGAAGAGGTGCACCCCTGGTGCTATCACGGTTCCGGAGGCAAGCGTAAACATTTTTCCGTGAAGGCATTGATCGTCTTGTGCCACAGCTGGATAATTGCGTTAACAGTTATGGTGATTACTTTTGAAATAATAAACAGTTAACTTACTTTTTTCCGTCCATCTGGTTTCCATTTGACTGCCCCTGATTAATCTTGTAAGGTTTTGTATAAAGATCCTCACGTCGTAAAGGGTCTTTACAACATTGTATTCCGGTAGAAAGTTTTGACGGTCACTGCCTTAAGGCTCAAATGTTGCGTGGGTTCCATAATGTTGTGTAGAACTTTTGGGATGACATGTTCCAACTTCCTTGTTCTCCTTGATGGCTCTTAGCGACATGATGCCAAACACTGGCTAGGGGTAAATTGCAATTTATGTTAATCGAAAATGGACACTACGTACCTATAGCAAATTGGCTGTAAATCATATTTGGTTCTGTTCTTGCGTATGGACAGAGCAAAACCCTTCCATACCCTATGTTTCTCACTTGTTTTCAACGTGGGACAACTGTCTCAATCAGAGCGAACTATCACCAAGTGCCGTATTAACGTAAGATAGAAGATTTGTAGGAAGGCGGATTATAGAACGACGAATGAGGGCCGCACTGAATCGCTGTGTTATCTGAGTTCGGTTCAGAGTACGACTTCTGACATCAGCAGCAAAGATGGGCGAACATAATTTTAATGACAACTCGCTTCCGTTGCAGTTCAGTTTTCTACCTGAATTATATTTTATGCTTACCGGACCAAAATGTCTGTGATACCAAATAAATTTGTAACTCGTTGCTAGTCACATCAGTTGCGACAGTGAGAATCCTGTATGAAATCTAGTTTGAAAGTTTTTCACTAGAATTAACGTTGCTGTGGGCGTTTCAATTTTAAATACGTTCCTGAAGCCTTCTGAAGTTCTTTCCCGAACTGCAGGAGATATCGTACGTGGATATAGCAGATGGGACGAATGTTTGAATCGCAGTTACAGGTGTTCGCTTTTATGCTGTGCCCTATACCCGAAGCACCCATTTGATCCGTCTGATAACAATCATAACAATCCAGTAAAACGTATCGGTATTCCTGATTAACGTAATATTTCAGGTCAGCGCTCTCTCTGTTAGCCCTCTGTTTTTCATTTTTAGTAATATTTAGCCTCGTAGCTAGGGAGACCCTCGGGAATGTGCACTGAAGTTATCACCGCTGCTGTTGAGCACGCTGCTGTGGAAGTGCCTCCAGGGAACAGAATTTTTCCCGTGCACTCTCTTTGCCGATAAATAATTATGATATGGATGCCCGTCAAAGTGGAATTTAATTTCCGTGTTATTTGTTTATAACCGGATCACACGACGCCATTAAACGCTGGATGGCAGCTACTTGTATTGATTTGTACCTACCAGGCCAGACATTACAGTGCGTCGGATGAGTATCGCTTCGAGCCGCAAAAAATATTCGTCAGTCGTTGGAAATCGGAAGTATCGGCGACATGCTGTCACTCTTTTAAAAGAGAAGATGACTATAATCAGCTGAGAGAATGAACGTCTTATTTTAAGTGAGAAACTACTTCTCTCACACAAAAAGGTGTAGGAGCTCACTGTATGTACTAAACCTAGGGTATTCTGTCGTGGTTTCCCTTATGTTGGCAGAACATTCACCGCACTACGCGATGAGAACTACCTTGAGACATAGATACTTTGATTTAGAGGCGCTTAACTCCCTTCTACAATTGGAACAGAGCGCCACGCCTCATCCAAGCCAGGTAAACCTGAGAAAACATTTATGATAATCGTGGTACAGCTAGACTGTGCAAAATGCTGCGGCACTATTTGCGGCTGACGTGTGATAAATCATGTCACTGACACGAGCAGGAATCTGCGACATGATCCACACATTATAACAGCAAAAGACCTTGCTCCTTAAGAGTGTCATGTCTGTCATCATTCGGGAAAGAGAAAGGAAAGGAGTATAAAATAAACTCGTAAATAAGCACGTCAACTGCCATTCTATAGATTTCTTTACTGTCGCTATCGGTTATGTTTTCCAAACTGCGACAGTTGGCGCGTGGTTCAACGCATAAAACAAGAACTAAACGATTACTGAAGTTGCTGTCAGAATTGTCCGGTAACATGAAAAGCTACATTGTCATATCCTCATGTAGCTTTAGAGGGTATTTTGAAAGTTTTCTGGAATTTGTGAAAGTGATTTATCGCAGTAAACATGTCATCGCGATATGATTCCTTCACACACACACACACACACACACACACACACACACACACACACACACACATATATATATATATATATATATATATATATATATATATATATATATCATGTGGGGCCCCCGCCAGCACGCAGAAGTGCCGCAACTTGACGTGGCATGGACTCAACTAATGTCTGAAGCAGTGCTGGAGGAAACTGACACCATGAATCTCGCTGGGCTATCCATAAATCCCTAAGAGTACGAGGTGTGTAGAGATCTTCTGAACAGCACGCTGCAAGGCATCCCAGATATTCTCAATAATGTTCCTGGAGCCACTCTGTAGCAATTCTGGACGTGTGGGGTGTCGCACTGTCCTGCTGGATTTGCCCAAGTCTGTCGGAATGCACAGTGAGCATGAATGGATGCAGGTGATCAGACACGATGCTTCCGTACGTGTCACCTGGCAGAGTCGTATCTAGACGTACCAGGGGTCCCATATCACTCCAACTGCACTCGCACCACACCATTACAGAGCGTCCACCAGCTTGAACAGTCCCCTGCAGACATGCAGAGACTATGGATTCATGAGATTGTCTCCATACCTGTACACGTCCATCCGCTCGATGCAATTTGAAACGAGACTCGTCCGACCAGGCAATAATTTTCCAGTCATCAATAATCCAATGTCGGACTTGACAGGTCTAGGTGAAGCGTAAAACTTTGTGTAGTGCAGTCATCAAGGGTACACGAGTGGGCCTTCTGCTCCGAAAGCCCATATCGATGATGTTTCGTTGAATACTTCGTGCACTAACATTTGTTGAATGGCCAGGACTGAAATATGCAGAAATTTGCGGAAGGGTTGCACTTTGTCACTTTGAATGATTCTCTTCAGTCTTCGTTGGTCCCTTTCTTGCAGGATCCTTGTCAGAGTGCAGCGATGTCAGAGATTTTATGTTTTCCCAGATTCCTGATATTGACGGTACATTCGTAAAATGGTCGTACGGGAATATCCCCACTTCATCGCTATCTCGGAGATGCTGTGTCACATCGCTCACTCGGCGACTATAACACAACTTTCAGATTCACTTAAATCTTGATAACGTGCTATTGTAACAGCGGTAACCGATCTAAAACTGCGCCAGGCGCTTGCAGTCTTACATAGGCGTTGCCGACCTCAGCGCTGGGTTTTACCTGTTTACATATCTTTGGCGCTTCAGTATATATACAGGGAGGGAGGGAGAGAGAGAGAGAGAGAGAGAGAGAGGGAGGGAGGGAGGGAGAGAAAAGCACGCTACTGTAACATCTCAGAACTGTGTAAAACATAGTATGAATATATCTCAACGTGTGACAACGGCTCCGCAACAACTAACTGCTCTCTGTATTGTATCACGCGAGTACAAGAGTAGCGGAAGCACGTAAGAGAAACGAGCAAATACGTTACCAACATGACCACGTACTATCGAGTAGGATAAATCGATTCGCATGGCAAAGATAAACGCATGACACAATGTTAAGACAAACCAAACGTAAAGGACAAGATTTATGGTAATGTTACATTGCGACTATCACCTACGAATATTAAGAAAATTCAACGACATACCAGTGCTTGGAAAACTGTTAAAACATATTTAGTTTAATCAGTATCTACAATAAAACATACAATTAAAGAATATGCATAGCAAATGCTGACTAAAACTAGCTAATGTCTTCGGGATAACACATTACAATTTAATAACTAGAAAATTAAATAGAGAATAGAATCACTTCAATTTTGCCAATGACATGTACACAATCCTTTGACTTCTTGTTGTGACTTGGCAAGACAGCCAAGCCACTATGATTGGTAGCCGAAAGGCACGCGTTTAAGCTCACGCAGGCTGGCGTGAGGTCTGAAACAGGACAATGTAATTAATATAGCCAATAAGGTACGTTGCTGCTGGAATACTTAACTTTAATTCATAATTGGTGAACATCGGTCTGACGGTACATGCATCACAAGATAAATAGCAAATGATAATGGCGTCTTGCTAGGTCGTAGCAAATGACGTAGCTGAAGGCTATGCTAACTATCGTCTCGGCAAATGAGAGCGTAATTTGTCAGTGACCCATCTCTAGCAAAGTCGGTGGTACAACTGGGGCGAGTGCTAGGAAGTGTCTCTAGACCTGCCGTGTGGCGGCGCTCGGCCTGCAATCACTGATAGTGGCGACACGAGGGTCCGACGTATACTAACGGACCGCGGCCGATTTAAAGGCTACCACCTAGCAAGTGTGGTGTCTGGCGGTGACACCACACTTCTTTTTATAAATACGCAATAAAACAATATTTTACACAGGTGAAAGTGGTCAACAGATCATTACACGTAAGAATGTTAATGTAAGTTTACTGGTTCTCGGCCAGCTTCATAACAGCATGAGCACTGGTGAAATTCTTGTTTTATCCCGCGTGTCCAAGGAGGAATGGTCAGTATTGGGAGATATGAGAGGAACACTTATTTGAAGCAAACAACTTCATATGGATATATACCCTATTCCGAATGTTTTCCGAGTAGTAGCCCATGGTGCGCAGGACGAAATTCTGTGAGAAACACTTTGTATTGCTAATATGCGAGGAAGTCCGAGTGCGCGTAGTTTTCTTCACTCAGTATATAAATAAAGGTGATATAAATGCACTTATAAACACACTTTTCGATATGACTGACGTTTTACAGCTACAGTAGTGTTAACTAATTTGTTATTTACAGCATATGAAAGATGCAATATATGCATCAATATATCACTGTGCTTCTATCGACAAAAATTCTCAACGTTCTTACTGACAGAAAGGAGGATCATCATGGTGTTTTTGTCAGTCAGCATTGGCTAAAGAAATTAAATCTGATATTGATCTCATGCTATCTCCTGCTTGTAATATAGAAACACCAATAAATCAACATTTTTTTGGATAAAATACTGCCTCTTTATGCTCGCTTCATTGATGAATAACTACTAGCACGATGGGCTCGATGTTTAACACAAAATACTAATGAGAGTTTACACACCATTGCATGAAACATGTGTCCGAAATAGACGTATATTTCTGCAATGAGAGTAAATGTAGCGGCTTCCATCAGTGTTTGTGAATATGATGTTGCGTCTCACAGAGTTATTACACAAATAGTGACAAAATTAGGACTCAAATATACTTATCGAACAGCAAAGCATCAACAAAAATGGTAAAGTAGCATTGCAGCAAGCATAAGTGAAAAAATACAGAGAATTTCGTCGAAAAATAGATTTTTCCAAACATCAGAGAGTAGAAACTATTCGAACGTGATGGTGTAACCTAAGGTGCAGGGTTGGTTTGATGCAATTGCGTATTATTCACACATATACACTGCACATATGGCGTAATACGTAAACTGAAAATAAAGACTACAATTTTCAAACCTATCAATTCGTCTTTTATTTATTTTTCCTTCGTACTGTGCCAGACATTGCATAATGTCATAGTAATTCGCTTTTACGCTAAATTCCTGTCAAGTTTTATACTAAGAGAACGTTTGTAATTTATCTACAATTTTCGTATGTATATAATGTTAAAGAGGTCACAAAGCTTCAATTTCTCTGAAAAAATCAAAATGGTAGAAACAAAAAAATGCTACTCCTCCGTCAATTTTAAACGTTTTCGGCTCAACCTTATTTTGTGAATACATTCGTTGACAATCAATAACTCCACGTACGGGTTTCAAAAATAGTGTTTTGTCAAAACTCAAAAATCCAAAAGTATGAAAAAATTTTTGTTTAGCACATTGGATTTAACCACTTCATTCAACGTGCCAAGATATGTTATGAAACAAATTTTCAGCCTCGTCTGTTTTTTTTTACGATTTCACCGGTACCACCGTTTAAGGGGGTACACCAGGGTGTCGCTCCATGTTGGAAACAATATTCATGATTACTTTTTAAATAAAACAACAAACAAATTACAAATCTTTATTATATAACCTTAATATTATATTATGTATTTTTTTAGTAAAAACCTAGAGCACACTGCTCGACATCGACAAAAGTCTTTCGCGCCATGCAGGGAGGTAGGTGAGAGGTCTGAGCGCCACAATTTTCAACCTAGAACAAACTGATGATACTGCCTAACGTAACACGTAGGAATATGTTTGTTTTTTAAGAAAATGTCAGTACTCTGAAATAACAGTGAATTCTTCGACAGAAAAGTCATTATAAAAACACGCAAAAAAATCGAATACGTAATATAATAGCAAAAACGCCGACACACGAGCTACAAAAAAGTATAAAGTAATTGCATGCATATTTCATGAGTTGTAGCTCTCGTCAACTTGAACAATGCTTTAAAAAAAAAAAAAAAAAAAAAACTAGCATTTAAAGTTTCATCACGTGTTTTTCAGGCTTTCAGGCTCTGAGCACTATGGGACTTAACTACTGAGGTCATCAGTCTCCTAGAACTTAGAACTACTTAAACCTAACTAACCTAAGGACATCACACACATCCATGCCCGAGGCAGGATTCGAACCTGCGACCGTAGCGGTCACGCGGTTCCAAACTGAAGCGCTTATAACCACACGGCCACATCGGCCGGCACGTGTTTTTGTTATTGAAATTGAACAAACCTTCAATCGGCGATGCCAGCGCCGTACAGTTGGTCTTCATTTCGCCGATTTCGAAGCACTCTCATTTGACGATATTATATCGATTAATTTGCTTCTGGTTATCAATGGAAGCGTTTTTTGCACGATCAAGATTACTTTTCGTCCCTTTTCTAT
Organism: Schistocerca cancellata; assembly: GCF_023864275.1. Lineage (NCBI taxonomy): Eukaryota > Metazoa > Arthropoda > Insecta > Orthoptera > Acrididae > Schistocerca > Schistocerca cancellata. Next base: position 330,079,257 of record NC_064629.1, read on the forward strand.
CCGTCATTTTCAAGCACGCACTTCGTAGAAAAAACAAGCTAAATGACAAGCACGCACGAAACAGGCACGTGCTTTCCGACTGTTTTCCATTAACAAATCATTCTGCGATGTCAAATCATCTTGAGAACTGTATTTTAGTTGATATTAATACCATCTGCGATACTATCCGAAACTAATAGGACCCATATTCCGTGCGTAATTACTATAGTACTACACCGGTTGCATTCGAGAACTCGGATGCGCCAGATTCCCATGCAGTCATATTTTAACGTTTCTGGCACACTGTATGTGAATGAATTTTAAGAATATCTTTTCTAAGGAACATATTAAGCGGATACAAATTTAACTTTAAAAAAAGTTCTACTTTGGTCTACCCCCTTAAATATGTTCTACTTCGGAAATCATTCGGAACAGGACATATGGCCATGTGAAGTTTTGCTTCAAATGATCGTTCCTGTCATATCCCTGAATATTGACCGTTACTCGTGGGACAGCTTGTATGTTGTACTGCACACAGGCACTATTTGGAACAAAAGCTAAGCTGCATCGTTCCATTTTCTTGACACTCGTGGTAGCGCATTAATGCTTTGCATTAGAATAGAGCAGTTGAAGGAAAGAGTGTCAAAGAAAAATAGACACACATTGCTATAACGCTCGGAAACAAAAAAGAAAAGTTTAGTGTCGGGGGCTATGAAAATGGACGGTACTGTTGATTACACCTGTTTTGAGAAATGTAAGCTTCGTGTGAGCGTGAATGCTCAAAATTCCAGAAGATGTTGAAAAAAATATAGCGTGATATTTGTACAAGTGGCATGCATGATAACAGCTTCTCAGATATTTCAATTCCTCAAACGCTGACGATCGAAAGACTGCTTTAAATCTCGTATAAGTTAAATTTAGATAGATCTAATTGAATGAAACGGAAGGCGGCCTTAATGCGACTGTGAAGCACAAAATTGGAAATGGAAACTGTATACAAGAATTCCTGTTACTGGCGCTAGAAAACGCACCAGAAGAAACGGGGACTGCGTCAACTTAGTGTGACAAATTTGGCATAAATACCAACTTTGATGAATGTGAAGCATTAACCACAGAATTGACAGAAAGATTTTCTGCAGCATTCTGTTTAGAACTACTGGAATAATATAATTCCTCACTTCAGTATGATAAGCATTGTGGGCCCGTTCTCTTATAATCACCAGGTGCATAGAATGCTTGATACATTTCATTGATAAAAATTTCTGTTCTGCTACCATCAACTGCGGAGCTGCCTAAATTATACAGGCACCGCATTATAATTCATTTTTAAAATATACGTCTCCTGTGCTTCAATTCTGGTTTCGTTCACTTGGGACTCAGACGATCTGCAGTTTTAGTATGTGAGGTACTAGGTCCGTCAGGTCGTATAAGCTGTCTCATCCGTTGTTGATTGTCAAAATCACCTCTGTAATTATTTATTTGTTGTCAGCTGGTTGATGCATGCTGGGTAATAAAGTTATGAAGTTTCATTTGTCGTTTCTGGGAAAACGATGCCTTGCGGTGGATCGATTATTGTGATTTCACTTTGACAAAAAAGCTGAACATGAAGATTGGAAGACGAGGCTCAAAATGCAGTACACTCTAATTTAGAAGTCGAGAGTGTGTATGGATTGTACTGCTTCCTTTCTAATATTAAACACAATAACGAAGGAGAATGACGAACCCCAAAAAAGAACAAATGTTCAAATGTGTGTGAAATCTTATGGGACTTAACTGCTAAGGTCGTCAGTCCCTAAGCTTACACACTACTTAACCTAAATTATCCTAAGGACAAACACACACACCCATGCCCGAGGGAGGACTCGAACCAAAAAAGTACACTCCCCTTCCAAAAAGTTAGGACACTGATTTTATTCCTGCCATATAAGCGACGTCAGCGCAGTAACAACGGCGGCAGTTTGAACTAACAACAGATGTGTCTTCGACCAGTCACTTGTGAGCAGGAAGTATTAAGTAACGTTGTCGTGTTACAAATCGCAATGAAACAACGAACTGAACATCTATAAATGAAGTGTTCAACACATTCTCCAAAATTTACTCACTTTCAGCATGCTGGTTGGCAATAGGAAGCGGCTTACTATGATTCAATGAAATTACGGAACCGTCAAAGTTGCACCGAAGTATGTTTTTATTGAAATGGCGACCAGTAAGTGCTACTATAACGTGTGGACCCTGGCCACATTGCTTGTGTGAGTAGCTAAGTGCAAGGTAGACTACCGTTTGCATACGACAGCCCAGTGCTTCCATTTAAACAAAAGCAGGCATCCGTGGAACTTTTACAGTTCCGTAATTTCGTTTATTCTCCAAAATGTTTTCAAGAAGAGAAAAGTGAGTTCAACGTTTGTCCCGCGCACTTTGTTTCCCGAACAAAAGCAGCGACATGTGGACGCCTGCCGCGACTTGGTTGAAATGCAAAACTCAGCCTTCTTTTCGGAAAAAGTCATCACGAGTGATGACAGCTTGTGTTGTCAATACAAACCTACCACAAAACGAGAAACTGCAGAAATCCGCTTGGAGCGTCAAAACTTTGAGGACATAACCTTTATTCAAGCCAGTGTGACGCGCGAGTAGAACAATGGGGAGCGGAGGAGGGTGGAGGGGTGGGTAGAGCAAGTGTAATACCCGAAGAATTAAAATCACCAACTTCACTTTTCTCTATTTTTTATTAATCCAGTGGTATGGTACTTCTGGTGTTATTATTGTTCCTTTTTCCGTGTTCCATTCGTGAGTGGTGCAACGGAAGAACGGTAAGCCTCTGTATCAATACTAAGTTCTTTGATTTTCTCGTCGTGGTCATTTCACGAGTTGTCTGTGGCAGAAAGTAATATGTTGGTCGACTACGTAGAAAGCACAGTCACGGAGTTTTAATAGTAAACCTCTCCATAATGCATAACACCTCTCTTCTTAGGTCCGCTACTAGAGTTCGACGAGCATCTCCTTAACGTTGCTGCTGATTAAGCATTTGAGGAGACCAAACATCTAAGGTCATTAGTATCTTATTCATCACATGGGTCGGAATCTTTGTACCATATCTGTCTGTGTCTCGAGTTAATCCTATATGCAAGTGCGAGAAGGTGCTCTAAATGTTTGCGCAGAGCGTAACTGAGACAGAACGTGGGTTCCAACCCAGTGTTCATCTAGTTGTATGTAGGGAACCGCTTAAAAACCACAGCCCGTTGTAAATGTTGGAATAAAGATGAATTTGGTTTTGTAACAATAGATACACCAAGAAACGTCAATAATGGTAAATAGAGAAAAAAGGTTAATAATGTATTAAACGTTGAACGTAAATGTTGAACATAAATGTTGAACATAAACAATGAACATAAACAGTGAACATAGAATAAAATGGTTATTATGTTTCTGTCTTTAATAAAGGTTTGCAAATGTGATCCAGAGATTGTTAAAAAAGCCTGACGAAATAGAAGAGTAAAGGAACAGTTAAAAAAGAGTTTAAGAAATGGAAAAAACAACCAAGAATAGAATGTGACAATTTCAAAAATTAGATCAACGAGTTATCGATACAGTTGTAAAAGTTAACCAAGGAATCGAAGGATTCGTACAAAACGTTTTAAAAGCAGTTGAATAAAATAGAGAAGTCGTAAAACAAGTGGTTCCTTGTAATCAACATTGTTTAGAAGAGTTTAATGATAAAAAATGTCGTGTGACTAGGGCACCCCGTCAGGTAGACTGTTCGCCGGGTGCAAGTCTTTCGATTTGACGCCACTTCGGCGACTTGCCCGTCGATGGGGATGAAATGATGATGATTAGGACGACACAACACCCAGTCCCTGAGTAGAGAAAACCTCCAATCCAGCCGGGAATCACACCCGGGCCCTTAGGATTGACATTCTGTTTCGCTGACCACTCAGCTACTGGGGGCGGACAGTTTAATGATGTGTCATCAGTTCAACAATATGATAATGGTAAGAGAGATAATATATTTAGTGAATCAGAAATATATAGTTTGTTAGAGAGTTCTGAAAATTGGTGGGGGTAAACTGAAAGTTAATAAAAGACAATTATCGAAAGAACTCAAGGTAAAATTATATAATGATAACGATTGGTGGGGATTATGTTGAGTAGTAAAAGTCATTTTTTACAAATATACAATTTTTTTTCTATATCAGTTTGTCTCTTTAATTACCGAATGCCCTTCACATGAGTCTTTGACAGCCATATTACTTATTGCTGATAATGGATTTAAGGAGACTAAATATCTAAGGTGATCAGCCGCACGACTTCAGTATTCTACCGAAAATACGCACAGGACAGAATTATGGTACACTCGTTTTTCTATTTCCAGTATGTAATGAACGGTGCTCTGAAATTTTATTTTATGAGATTTTCTTCCTCGTGTATAACTGCTGTAGTCCAGATGATCTCCTGCGCGCCTTTCATAACCAGCAGGCGCAATCTACATAATTCTGTTAGAATCAGTCTTAGTGTGTTTTAGCGTAACATTTCTAGACAATATCCAAAACAAAAAATTATAACAGCTGACTGCGTATAATGTAGTTAACATTGATTTGAACTTGAAACAAGTAAAACCAAACTGCGTGTTATGATAGACAAATAGAGATTCTCTGATTCACGAGTAAATTTCATTATGACCTAAACTACCTGGAAAGTTTAATGGTTGATTACACATCTATGAAATTAGCACCTCTCCTAGGAATTGCGTGGCACAGGTTGCATAAGAGACATTTTATTATAAAATAATCACACTAAGCTATTAAAAGTTTTTATTTTATTACTTTGAAACTCGTTTCTACCTAACCGATAATGGGCCTGAAGAACTCAAATAAGTTCACAATAAAAAAATTTAAAAGTTTTAAAATCTTTGCCAGAAGATGACTGGTTAAATCTAAACTACTCTCGGCAACAAAAGAAGTGAAGCAGCTAGAAGATGTGGTCAGATATCAATGTAACTTCATACACGTACAAACCATTAGTGGTATGGAGTGTTGATTGTACTGTTTTGCATACCCTATAATGCTCAAGTATGAGCTACAGAGGAGGGAAGCACCCCATATAATCATGCAAGTTAATTAAAGGACTACTATGTACAGTTTCTGTGTTTAATGGTATGATACAAGACATGCATGTATGTCTGAAGGAACAGACATTGCTGCGATCTACAGCTGTGTGAAGTACAAGAAATGCATTCAGAGTTGTGAATATGATGAGACTTCAGCAGTACAATTTATTGACGACCTTTCAAAATTTGTGACAGACGGGGTCTCAAACCTGGATTTCCCAGTTTACGTGAGTGGTCGCCTTAAACACTTCAGCCATCCGACCACGCTTCCAGGACCAATCCAAACTTCCATGTGTCACTGTGGTTCAAATGGCTCTGAGCACTATGGGACTTAACATCTGAGGTCATCAGTCCCCTAGAACTTAGAACTACTTAAACCTAACTAACCTAAGGCCATCACACACATCCATGCCCGAGGCAGGATTTGAACCTGCGACCGTAGCAGTCGCGCGGTTCCGGACTGAGCGCCTAGAACCGCTAGACCACCGCGGCCGGCCATGTGTCACTGTCCATGTCCTACATTTGCTTACTTATTACTGTCATGGCCTTTACGTAGGCATGTAAATACTATCTGCAATGTCTGTATTTAACGATCTGCTATGCAATGTGCTGGAGACAGTTGGATTAGAGGGGACGGTATGCTTGTCTGTCTACCTGGGTCTGTGACTGTTATAAGGTTTGTTATGTTTCAGTAGCCTGCCTATAGGCTTCCAGGTGAGCAGTCCCATCACCGTACTCAAAACGAGAAGTTAGCAGAAGTCAATAAAAGGAACAGTCGCTGGAGCTATTGAATCTTGATTGCAGTTCTTATACGTAATGTCAGTAACTGACTATCTGATCAAGGAAAATGAGCATAACATATTCAAAAATATGTTGGGGGACAGTTTCAGAGAAAAGTGGCCACCTAACATTACTAGCCTAGTTGCAAATAAAATGGATGCTGATAATGTTGTACTAAGAGATGTCCTTAGCGTAAGTGCATCAAGGACATTTTAATTGGATAAGGGCACTGTTTTTGTTTTTGTTTCGTAAATTCATCGTCTGACAAGTATCTTGCCATGGTTGACAAGTTTCAGCCAAGTGCCGAGGTAAACATACTGAGAATACACAAACACATCTTTATTCAAGGCGCCGCACGTTCTCACATAAGTACTGGTGGAATTGGATCTTTATCTAAGGGAACACCAGAAATAACAATATTACACATTCATACTAGTTACTTTTATAGTGTTCAAGTATTAGGGCACTCCCTTATAGACACAAACAAACTCAGACGGCTTACCATTACGTTCCATGTATACTCTATTCAACCGACAATAAATTACTCCATTCACAGTAATGACTTAACAGTGTGAAATGAATCGCTCTGTTTCAACCATAGCTTACCAGATAACATATGATATTGCACAAAGAAATGACTGTTACCGAAAAATGTGTGCAGTAAAACATGTGAAACAGTAAATACATAGTATTTCACATCGAATGAAATGTATATCATATATTAATCACAGATGTGCAGTAAATCACATCAGATTCACAGGAGAATGATTTTTAAAGAAAGTCATGTGCATTAAAACATCTAGAACAGTAAGTATGTAGTGTTTCATATTGGATGAAAGCATGACATACACAAAAAGACAGGTGTGCAGTCAGTCACACTGAATAATAAAAGAATGTCAATTACAGACACATGTTCACAACAAACAATACCAAGGCAAAGCAATACTCATCGCTCGCTTTACTGTATGGTTATACACAAGCACAAATTTGTAAATTCTAGAAGGCAAACATACTACAAATGAAAATTACAGAAACAACTACTAATGCTCTCGATGTCTGCCCATATATAAATGCCGTGTTACTGTGTGGATAATGTGATATCCCTATACGTAAATGAGTAAAGTAATTGAGACAGCATCGAGCATAGGTGATGTCAATACTCATTAAAATGGCAAATTCATAAGCACTGACAAAGTGCGACACTGCTGATGGCGTGCACTGTAATTACTATGCAAGTAACAAAATAAAACATGAAACATCTTAACAGCAACCAAGTTTGCAGCACTGGTGATGATATGCATTAAAACTATGCAGCGCTCGAAATGCACGTTGGGCCTGACGGCCCGTCTTCATCAATGTCCCTAAAAAGTACAAAAAAAAATTTGCAAAACACGAAGCACAACAAACACTTCACTGTTCTCGGGCAGTACATTGTTCATCACACGGACTGTTTCTACTGGTTTGACACACAAGAGATGTGGAAACAAAATATCGTATAATTCACAGTAGCAGTACTCTGCGTGTCTCCATATAGCATGACTCAGGATCGTAGTGCATAACAAGAGTTCACGATTGTTGCCAAATGTGTAACATCATTATCTGTGGTATGGTCTAGTGGTCACAATACTCATGTAAAGGTCCTTTTAGAGAGCTCCAACACAGGTGTGCTAATGATTCAGGTCCACTAAAAGCCTGCCTGACAGTTGTTATTGCCGCCGTAGGTTCGATGAGCTCCATAGGATCGTCTCATAGTCTACAGGTCAGATGCGTGTGGTATTTGCTGTCAGTTGATCAGACAATAAGCCGTCCTTCAGGTGTATCGCCCCAAGCCACTGGGAGTGGGTCAGGGTTTGTAACGAAGGAAATGGATCCCGAGGATACGGTACAGATGGCGCGCCATGCTCCTCAAGGAAGCGCACCCTTACCGCCCATCAGGCGCCGAGAAGGGCTGTGTAACGAACTGGACTCGTTCAGCGGGAGGTTCCCCTCTCAGCTCTGCACTCTACCAAGCAACGTCACTTCCGCTCTGGACAGCTGTCTCTGCTCAGGTGCATGTCCCACATTCACGTGCAATCGTCTGTCTCTTCTTGGACGTATAAATCATCGAACGCTTTGCATCATAGCATTAGACATACGGGAACGAAGGTCCACATAGAACCATTACACTTTACACTCAAATGTACGTTAGGATAGGTCACTATAATCAAACTCCTGAGAAAATGTAGATCCTATTATGGCTCCATGGCCTCAAAATTTTTTTATAACTGAATAAGTTCAGTGGCTCTTAGGCCTTCAAAACTGTAATCCAATATTATGGCTCTTGGCCTCCAAATGCTATTATGACTAATCTCTACAAATATGACATGGGCTCCATAATCCAGTAAAATTTTATGTAATGTAAGAAGTAATCTGATGATTAAAATAGTTTTACATTAAGCATATCGTCGAAATTCAGTAAAAAAGAAGTCGTTCTTTAGTGGGATTGGTCACAGTAAGCATGCAATTAGGGGTGTATAGCATGCAGTTTCATGGTTAGAAGCATAATTCTAACGTCACTGGCATGCCCTACAATCAGCTACTCTGATGACATCGTAAGCGATTATACTTTCTGAGATACATGGTGGGTCTTCATCTCTCTCCGTCTCTGATACCCTATTAGTTACCCTTCAGTTAAAACGATCTCTGCAGCTTACATTAAGTAGAACAGTCCTGAAACATACAAGGAACACGAACATAATATTCATGGGAGGTATTATTGCAGTAACGTAGTTTACTCACAATAAATGAATTCCACGGGATAATAGCCATATACCCTGCAAACAGTACATGCAAAATAAATAAAGTGCACAGACGAATCATACGTTCTGATTTCCGACGTACTCACTTCCTCGTGAAACATGTTATCCACAATTTCGACAAAGGGAATAACTACCAAGCTTGACGTGACTCCACGGATAAGCAAACCCCTAGATCACCAAGTACATAAACTAGCGTCCCCACTTCTTGTAATTGCAAATGCATACAGCGCGAACCTGCAACCAGCAATCCAATTTAACATTTAACCGTAGCACAGAGCTACCCCATATCTTGCTGCTGTCATTAACACCTGTCTGCGGAGCTACCTCGCGTCCGAAAAATCATAATCAACAAATTCTCTTGATACAGTGCGACCTCGCATCTGGCATACTTAATTATTCATTGAAACTCGGAAACTTCCGCTAATTCGTCGTCTGACGTTCCTGCTTTTAGTGGTTGCTACATATCACAGCGCCCAAAATTCCTAATAATTCACCATGTAGAGCCTCAAAGAACCTAGTACAGAAACTGACACGTTTCACACGCAGCTTTTACATCAACACATACACTACGACTTTACTTATAACAGACAAATCTTACGGACTAAATAGCTATGTATACCAGCCTCTCGCCCTAAACCCATAGGAAACATGAACTGTCCTCTGTCCTACTTAACAATCTCTGTGTGGCGGCTTCCACTCACCCATTTCATGCTCAAACCCTAACTTTCTCAACAATTCCTGGAATTCGTGCTCTGTACACATGCTTCTACCAGGCAACATGACTTCTCTTTTCACTCATTGTGATAATTTCACTAAACAAAGCCGTATAATGTCCTTTGACGTTAACAGATCATCGAACATGTTGTTTCTCTTGACCATAACCTTTAAATACTCTCTTGGACTGTTCCATTCTGATCTCAAAAACATCAACAAGCTGAGCAGTTCCGTCTTTTCCCGTTCCTACTGTTATGCCCCAGGATAGTATCCCCGGCAGACATTAAAAATGCATCCAAGTTTTACCTTGGCTGCTCCCAGAAGCCGAACTGCCTGTGTCAATGACCAACAGACTGGCAGCTAGGAAGAAATGCTGAACGAGTTGCGGCAAACTCGGAAGCTATCGCAACACGGGGAAGGACAGAGCCCCCGGTCTGCGAGCGAAGGATAATGACATCATGAAAATCGAGAGGCATCGTCGTATTAGTGACAAAGCAGAGTATCGTAAGACGCCGGCCGAAGTGGCCGTGCGCTTCTAGGCGCTGCAGTCTGGAACCGCGAGACCGCTACGATCGCAGGTTCGAATCCTGCCTCGGGCATGGATGTGTGAGATGTCTTTAGATTAGTTAGGTTTAACTAGTTCTAAGTTCTAGGGGACTAATGACCTCAGAAGTTGAGTCCCATAGTGCTCAGAGCCATTTTTGAAGTATCGTAAGAAACGCTAGGTACACCGCAACTTTAAGTATTCAGGTGTTGAGCCAGCAGAAAAAAGCATCTGAAAGATGGTGTTCCGGCAGTCTGGAGTTCCTAGGAAAGCTGACAGTGACGAAAAATCAGGACACGTGATGTCATAGCCATCCACCCTATCGCAGCACACGCAGGAAACGGCAGCATAAATATGGTTCTAAGCACTATGGGCCTCTACATCTGAGGTCATCAGTCCCCTAGACTTAGAACTACTTAAACCTAACTAACCTAATGTCATCACACACATCCATGCCCGAGGCAGGATTCGAACCTGCGGCCGTAGCACCAGCGCGGTTCCGGACTGAAGCGCCTAGAACCGGTAACATAAATACCCCACCCTTCTTTACAAATGTCATTTCTGATTGCTGAGTGCTGGTTGCCGACTGCCCAGTGTGTAGTGTCTCAGCCCTTGTGTCAGTTGCAGCTATTAAGTGTGAGGGGAAACTTCGGAGGTAGACCATCAGCACACCTTCAATCGTCTGTGGAAACACGAGTCCGGCTGGAAAGACACTGCTGTTGCCAGCTGCACCGCCATCTTCTGAGGCCACACTGATGGAGTGCGCAGACCGCCATCGCCCTGCTTGTCTGCTGGAGCCTTGGTCTTTGTGACCTGGATACTGACCATCATCCACCTCCAAGTCAGTGAGCTGCTTCTCATTCCATTCCTGTGGCAGACACTGATGCTGCTGGCTCCTGTTTCCTAAATTGGAGCTGAGAGCCGCCCCTGTGAGCCAGCGAATACTTCAGGGGGACCTGGGGGATAAATCCTGGGTGCAAATCTTGGACGTCCACGAGAGCGCTCTGGAGATGCACGGAGCTGGGGGCTGCCAGATCCCCCACTCGATGGCCGCTCGTGATGTATCAGCTGCTACCAGATGCTTTGCTGCACTAGCCATATTGCTGCGAGTTGGGCACATGCTGGCTTTCAGCTGTTGATAAGACGCAACTCTGCCGGCTCGGTTGTGGCACAGTACTTTGGAAGTCAATCCTCTATTTCTGCCAAATAAACGTGTTGTTGACAGTGATGTTTCCTTGGCGCTCTCTATTACAATTAGGACTACAAAACTGCGTCCCGCTCATCTCTCTCCTGATGACTGTAGGAGTCTGGGACCGGACCCCTATACTGCTATACTTCCGTCCAGCATTCCTCCATGAAACGTCGTCGAAATTCATCATAATTTTGACATGCTCCGACTCTCATCATTTTCGCAAGCTCTTCATGTAAGTGTGTCACACATGACGAATATTCCTTGGTGGTGAGACCATAACAGTGGCAGATTGTGGTCAAATTGACTGATCCAAAGGCAAGGGTGATGTCCTCTGGACTGATTCGAAAAGTGACATACGTTCTGTATTCCAATATACAGTCTACGCGCAATATTCTCTTCGGTAAGTGCTCTACTTTTGACTCTACATTTTCCTCAAGCATATCACGTACAATTTCAGTCCTGTTCTTGTTTTCCTCTCTTAAATTAGGCTCCATATCCGGACTAGTTACTACTCCGTTCTGCCTTGTGTCTTACTTCTAAAAGTTTAGAGCTTGCTTGATTTTATTTAGTACTCCATCAATTTTTGAAAATTTCATTTTTGTGATTGTGGGGCTCCACAGGCCTCAATGTGTTTTGCGCGTGAAAACATGGTCCAAATAGACTGTAATCTGTTTATTACATGTGCAATTAGCCAATTTCAACCGTGGGTCATTTTTAAGTACCTTGGAATCATCGCAACTTGTAGATATTTCTTGTTGAACCGTATACATTCGTTCAACTTTGCCATTTTTGTGAACATCTGTTGATAGCATATAATGTTACCCCATGTCATATCTGGCAATCTTCTTAAAATTTTATGCTGACAGTATATAATTTTTTCCCAGTCCATATCTGACACACTTTAAAAATTTATTCCAACAGACGTTCACAAAAATGCTAAAGTTGTGGGAGTGTATCTGGTGAAATGAAATGTCGTGTGGCTGGGGCCTCCCGTCGGGTAGACCGGTCGCCTGGTGCAAGTCTTTTGAAGTGACGCTACTTCGGCGACTTGCGCGTCGATGGGGTGAGATGATGATGACAACAAAATACCCAGTCTCTGAACGGAGGAAATCTCCGACCCTGCCGGGAATCGAACCTGGGCCCTTTGCGCATTTCGTCGCGCTGACTTTTTTTTTTTTTTTTTTTTGAAAGAAGTGGGGGCTCAGGGGGCAAAGTGGGCAGGGGTCGAAACCTGAGGCCTGGCCACAGTGTCCCCCTCACCACCACCGAGCCTGTGGTGCTTAGGGAAGTGGGAGAAACAGGAATCAACAGTAGTGGAATAGTTGAAGGCGTTGTTATTTATTTATTTGCATGTGTTTTTGTAATATTCACTAATAGCATGAAATTATGGGAACACATATGCGAAAGAGAAAAGAAATATAAATTCTGGGTAAAGAAAAAGAAAGGAAAAAGGAAAAGCAAAAAGAAATAAAATCCGCGCAATCTGCGACGCGCTCTCCCATCCGCGGAGGTCAGAAGTGGAATAGATCGTAGGCGGTTGAAACTCAGACACCGCCGGGGAAGGAAGGGTGGGTGCCCTCTGTGCCAGGCACCCCCCAACTCAGTGGAGGTCTAACAAAGACCGCTCGAAGATAGTTAGCAAATAATGTTTGGTAATGTGTCGTGTTTTCGAGAGCTGCATGGGCTGTTCGCAAATAGGTCCAGAAGTCGAGGCGGGATTTAGGTCCCTCATTAAAGAGATAAGCGACCGCCCACCCTTTGACCCACGTAATAGCATGACATTTGGCGGCGGGAAAATGTCGGTCCTCCGGGTATAGAAACATTCGAGGCTCGACTGTGTCTGGTGGCACCCGGAGATAGCAGGCAATGATTTGCTGCACGAAGCGCCATATATCTTGCGATGAGGCGCATGTCAGACGGTGTTCATCAGTGTCCAGTTGCTGGCAAAGGAGACAAAGAGGGGATTCTGACAAGCCAATGTTGTGCAGGCGCTGCTTCGTGGCAAATTTACTGTTGACGATGTGATACCACAGAGCCCGGACGTTCGTAGGGAAGAAGGGCTGGTGGACGGTAGTCCACACTATGGGCCACTGGATGGAGGGGTGTTTGGTCTCCATCACATTCCGGGGAACACAGCGCAGCAACAGGCTGTAAAAATCCTTAGCCTTAGGTGGGCGTGTATCTGGGAGACTGGTTGTATGTAACTGTAGTCGACGAAAAAGGTCGAAATATGGAACAAATGAGGCACGATATGGCCGACAGACACCGGTGGTGAGGTGGAAGCAGGTAGGAGGACCTCAAGCAAGCTGCGTGTTAGAGATGTACCCTGGCCCATCCACTGTTTTCTCATGGTACTCATGTACAAGGCTGCAGCTCGCAGACGGACATTGACGAGCCCGACGCCACCATACCGTGAGGGCAGGGTAAGTGTCTCATAACGGACTTTAAACATTGAACCAGCCGTGAGATAATAGCCAAAAGCCGCCTGAAGGTTGCGCCCAATTGCAGTTGGCAGAGGGAGAACTTGCGCGATGTGAACCAATTTCGATGCCACATAAAGATTAACAAACGCAACCCGTTGAAGTGTGTCCTGGCGGCGCAAGAGGTTCTGGCGGACGTCGTTTCGGATGACGTGTAACAGGCGACGGAAATTCGTTGCCGCCGTGCGTGTGACCGTGGGGGTAAAGGTAATGCCCAGGTACCGGAAAGTCCGCACAAGCGGCAGTGGTGCCACTTCACCCTCCTGGAGGCCTCGTCCAATGTGCATCGCAGAAGATTTGGCGACATTCATGGCACTGCCAGCGGCAGCCCCATAACGGGTAATCAATTCGAGGACATCCCGAATCTCAGAGCCGGAGCGAATGAGGAGGAGGAGGTCATCAGCATATGACCGACAGCGAAAAGTGTGTTGGCGTAGGGTGAGGCCAGAGAGCTTGGGCGTCATGCCCCCAATAAGGGGCTCAAGGGCAATAGCATACAGGAGGGTAGAGAGGGGGCACCCCTGCCGTATCGAACGGCAGATAGGTACCGGCCCTGCTATACGTCCATTGACTTGGACACGTGAACTGGCACTGTCGTAAAGACGCCGGATGACGTCGAGAAACGGAGGGGGGATGCCCATTCGGGCTGCCACCGAAAACAGGAAACGATGACGCACTTTATCGAAGGCGCTGTCGAAGTCTATAGCGACGACCGCTGCCCGGAGCCTGCAGGCCGCCGCTATCGCAATTAAGTCGCGGCATTCCCCTGTGGCAGTCTGTATGTTAATCTGTCCGCCAGGCGTCGTTTGCTCTGGCGAGAGGATATGAGGGAATGTAGTTCGGAGCCGCATTGCCAGTAAGCGCGCGAAAATCTTGTAATCGGCATTGAGGAGGGTGAGCGGTCTGTAACTCGTGACCATCGAACCACGGGCTGGTTTGTGGACTGGTATAATGATGCCCTCAGCAAAGGCGGGTGGGATTGCTTGGTCAGATGTTATCAGTTCTTGATACATAGTCGTCCACCGTGGGGCCATGAGGTCCCGAAAGGTACGGTAAAACTCAATCGGTAAGCCGTCAATGCCGGGCGATCTGTTGACTGCACCCTTGGCGATTGCGTTGTTGACTTCGTCTAGCGTGACCGCCACCGTCAAAGCATCCGCCTCCGTGTGGGGGAGGGTGCGCGTGACGTAATTCAAAATGGAGTCGTCTGCTGCAGTTTCAGCGTCGTCATCACTATAAGTACGACGGTAGTGCTCGACGAATGCGCGGACGATGTCATTCTGAGTGGTCACCTGCGTTCCATGAGGCGTGGTCAGAGTGCTGATGATCTGCCGACGACGCCTTCGTTTGTCGGACACTATATCATGCATGGATGGAATTTCTGAATCCGCGTGATCGTGGCGCCGCGTCCGTATCACGACCCCTTGCAGTTTCCGGCGTGCCAGCGTAATTATCTTCGCCTTAGTTCTTTGCCGTTCCAACTGGTTGTCCAGGGTTGGCGGTTGAGCATCCAGATCTCGGAGAATCGCGTAATAGAAGTCAACAGTGGTGCGATGCCAGTCGGCCATGTCCTTCCCGTATCTCATCAGTGTCCTCCGGATCGCCGGCTTGGCGCAGTCCAACCACCATGTCAATGTCGAGTGGTAGCGGGGAAGGCGTCGTTCGCAGGCTGTCCACGTTTCAGTGACTTGTTGGCGACACGCCAGGTCATGCAAGTGTGAGGTATTGAGTTTCCATGGCGCACGGCTGCGCCATACTGATTGCGGCGGAAGGAGGACCGTACAGATGTAAGCGCAATGGTCGGAGAAGGCCAGCGGCCAGCGTTCGGCGCCCCGTATCGCAGATCTAAGAGTTTGTGAGACATATATCCTGTCTAGTCGGCTTGCGGAATGACTTGTAAGAAAGGTATGGCCAGAAAGGTCGCCGTGTTGTACTTCCCAGGTATCGTGAAGCAGGAGGTCTCGCACCACTATACGTAGCTCCTGGCATGTAGTATAGTGGGGGATCTGATCTTTAGGATGCAGAACGCAGTTAAAGTCACCTCCTAGTAGGCAATGGTCATAACGCCCTAAAAACAGGGGAGCGATTTCCTCGGAATAAAACTGGGCTCTTTCATGCCGTCGGTCGGTGCCTGAGGGAGCGTAGACATTAAGGATGCGTGTCCCCATGGCAGTGAGTGCCATGCCCCGAGCTGATGGAAGGAAGGCGACATCGGTCACAGAAATCCCGTGTCGGACGTAGATGGCCACCCCGCGGCCTATAGGATCACCCGCGGAGGCGTGGGCTGTATAGCCATTGATATCCGGGAGACTAGCCAAGTGAACTTCCTGCAGAAGGGCGAAATCAATATCCGAAGCCCAGAACATCTCCTGCATAAGGCGGATTTTCACCCTGGTACGGATGTTGTTGGTGTTGATGGTTGCTATCCTGTAGGCCTGGTGTCGGATTGCTGGAGGCTGGTTCACTCCGCCGTCCGCGCAAGGGTGTGGGCGTCGCAGCGGAACGTTATCCCGCTGGCCCGCAGGGGATTCTGGGGAGAGTATGATTAGTGGTGCGGCCGTGACGGCGCAGGGTCCCGGAACGGCTCCTGCTCCTCGACCTCCTCCTCGTGCCACGCCGTGGAAGCGGAAACTGGTGTATCGTCCATTTTGTCTGCAGATGATGATGTAATTGTGCGTGGTGTATTGTCGCCTGTGAGACGTTCATGATTTAGTTCAGCGTCAGCACGGGGCGCAGGCACACCGATAGATGTCTCCGCGCTCATTACGTCTTCGTCAGCAGTAGCGGGTTCTGAGGCCTCGTGCTGGTCGACGGTTACGTCCTCCTCGACTTGTAAAGTCTCCTCTTGGCCGGAAACGGTGCGACGTCTTCGCTTGCGACGTTTCGGGGAACGTTGTTTCCTTGTGCGACCCTCCGTGTCCGACGACGGAAGGAAGTCGCGTCGTTCTGGCAGAAAGGCCGCTGTAGGAACGATGAGCGAGTCGATCTCCATCGTGTTTCCGAGATCAGGGTCAGCGTCTGGTTACGCCGGCATCTTCTGAGCGGCCGAGGCGACGGGTCGTCCAAGGCGCTCTCCGTCGGTGTCTGGTCGGGCTCGTTGGTGGCGTCGTTTGTGGTGACCGGGCGACGTTGCAAAGTGGTAGGAGAAGCCAGAGCAGCGGCATAGGTCACCGGTAGCACTGTAGGTTGCGACGTGGGTGGTTTTTCGGCAGCTGGAAGTTGCGTAATACGCCGTTGTAGGCATTCGGATCTAAGGTGGCCTTCTTTGCCGCACCCGGAACAGGTCCGAGGCTGGCCATCGTATATAATTATGGCACGGCATCCGCCGATCTGTAAGTAGGACGGGACGTGGCTTCGGAGATCTATGGTGACCTGTCGGACCCCGTTTAGGACAGGATACGTCCGAAACTGTGTCCACTTCTCCGCAGTGTGGCCGTGGACGGTGCCGTATGGGCGTAGTGCCGCGACGACTTCCTCAGCTGGAAGTTCGAATGGCAATTCGAAAATGCGTATCGTTCGCATACCTAAGCCTGCGTGGTCGACGGTTACCGCCCCCACATTGCCACCAGCGTGACAGAAGCGGAGCCCCTGTTTGGTCTCACGTAGTATGCGTTCGCACGCCGCGTCGTTAATGATTTTCACATAGACCGTGCTGCTCACTATGGACAAATGTATGCCGATAATATCGGTCGCCGGGATCTTCACTTCCTCTCGCAGAAAACGCTCCACCTCGAGTGCTTTGGGTCGGGCATAATCGTTGCAGAAAGTAAATCGGAGTGTTGATTTACGGTAACGGTTCGCCATGGATCGTACAAGGTAAGCCGGCACTTAAGCAACGGCCGTCAGAAAGTAAACAAGGCGAGCTCGCGCGCCGCACGAAGTCAACACGTACGCGTCCGCTCTGTTGCCCTGCCGAAGGCAGACTGGCCTCTCAACTACCGGGGCGGACATGTATCAGGTTATGCAAGAAATGTGGACAAGATGAGGTGATACCAAGATGATTCAGAATAACTCAAGGTTAAAATTGATTAACTGCACAGATAATAAACAGATTACAGCCTACTTGGAACATGTTATCATTCTCAAAACAAATTAAGGCTGTTGACCTAAGCAAAAATACAATTTGAGAAAGTTTATCAGATATGGAACGCTATAAAATTATATACGATCAATGGACGTTCACAGAAATGGTAATGTCGAACGAATGTCTCCGGTTCAACAAGAAATGTCTACACGCTGCGGTGATTCGAAAGGTGCTTGAAAATTATCCATGGTTGAAATTGGCTGACAGCAGATAATAAACAGATTACAGCCTACTTGAACAACGTTTTCATTCTCGAAACCTCCATCAGTGCTTTGAACTCGTACTTAATGTTCCGTACTTATTATTGTAAACCCACAACAACGCTGTGTTGTTCTTCCGTTGATGTTGCTAGTCCTGAATCTACTCAGTGTAGCCCTTCGTCTAGCTTCGCAAAAATTCTCTCTTCGACTAGGCGGCATCGCACCATACTTTTCTCCTCCAAAATGGGTAAGTCGTTCCACACTGTTTACCGTGAACCTCCAAAGTTCCTCGAAGTTTCGAAAATCGTTTTTCTAAACGGGCACCTTTCCAGCACCTTTTCCCTGTACTGTGATTCTCCGTTCTTCCATAGCACTAATCATTTTGCCATTCCTGAAATTTAGAGCCTCTTCTTGCTGCACGATATTTCCCCATAACTCCACACTCTTCCTATCTTTGTCACGATGTTTTCAATTATCTTGACCGGCGTGGATTCTCCTGATACTAGTTCGCTGAACAACTCACGGTGCGTGACTTCCTGTTCTGACTTCCTGTTGGCGGTTACTGCAGTCGTACTTTCAAGTACTGCTGTTTGTTAAGGGTTTGTTCCCTCGTCACCTACACTTTCTTACGCTTATCTTCCTCGTCCTCTCTCAGTCTAACATGCGTTGTTTTCTTGCTGATCAGTAGATCATCTATGTTAACCCTACACATTTCCTGCTCGAGATGTCGCGTCTTCTCACAGTGCTCAGCTGTCTGTAGACAACTCTTCACTTCACGTCCCCATACACTAAGGATACACTGATATATTTCTCACAGAAGTTTCGCTATCCAGTGGTAATAATATATCTTTTCATTCGCCTCCTGCAGTATGGCGCGTTCGTCTCCTAGTTTCTCTACACTGATACGGAACATTTCCGCCTTTCCTTCACACGTCACATAGCGCATCACCATTTTCCAACCCTGATGTAGCTGATGAGTGAGCACAAGTACTCCATAACCAGCGATACCAATGTCGCAAGCGATACTTACGACCACAAACCAAACCAATAATGTATTAAGCAAAAAATATTTCCCGAGAATTTCGGATTCTAACGTTGGCCTTGGCATTTTGTATGCACGGTTCAAGTTATTGCTCAAGTTACCAACCAACAGTTCTTCCATTACTAGATGTCCCTAAATCATTAACCTAATCCATGGCGTATTGGTTTCCAAAAATAAACAGCGAGTTTGTACCTGCCTTTCCTTCCTTATACATAGCCAAGCACATACTTGACAATCGCGTGTGGAGTGCCCATAACATTTGCAAGTTCCACAGAATTCGGATGCTGATTAACTACAAGATGCGCTAGGACCACTAAGATCGCACTGGATGTATCTGATTGGACGTAAACTACCTGTCTCACGCTATTTCTCCTGAACTGAGGCAAATTAGGCGGCGTAGTTTCCTGCACTAACCTCACTCGTACATATCGGGACATGTTTCTGCCTAATATACACGAACCGCTACTCGTCATTTAATCTTACAGAATTCTTACAGTTCACTATTTCCTCATAAATGAAACAATGACTACAAAATACTTCTCAGAAATGCAAATACATTTGAATATTTTCTGCTGATAATCAAATTGCCGCCCTATGTTTCACGAAACACAATAAAATTTTATCCAAACGCCAACACATAATAATATTTCCCCCAAAATATCAATGATGACAACTGAGGGCAATGGTGGACTTTTACTAACCAATTTACCCTGTGAAGATGCACAAATTCGTAAAAGCGCCTGCAACTGATGTCAGTTTTAGATTCTTGACATTCATTTATTATTAAGTGTTCGTCCTTAAGTTTCCGGCTAAAGTTTCAATCAGTTAAAATAAATTTGACAACGGAAATCATAAGGTTCCAGACTTAGCAACTTCTGGTCATGGGTAAGCAAAATCTTATGTGGGGTGTCGGTTGTGTTGTTATGTATAGCCCTATGATGCTAAAATCCCATCTCTGATAACCTATAGAGAAGGGAAGCACCCCATATGATTATGAAAGGTAATTAAAGGAAATAATAATGTTGGGCAACAGAAACGTCTTACTGATTCGAAATTAACAGGTGTGGCCCAATGAAACAGGACAATATCGGTACCACACCACGCAACGCACATAGACCTACTAATGAGGGGAGCTATCGCCTAATCTATAAGAGAAACAAGTGGTCACTACACCAGTCAGAGTAATTATCGTGAAGTGAAACATATGCGCATCCACTGATATATACAACTGAACATTAAATACTTGGACATGAGGTTCTAATCTTGAACTGTAACCTTGGCACAGTCGACGGGCACGATAAACGCGAAGTTATGTAGATATCACACGAATACTACCGGTGGCTGTAAACATGGTTAGCAACTTACAACAAGAACACAGAAAAATACGCTACTGGCCATTAAAATTGCTACACCACGAAGATGACGTGCTACAGACGCGAAATTTAACCGACAGGAGGAAGATGCTGTGATATGCAAATGATTAGCTTTTCAGAGCATTCACACAAGGTTAGCGGTGGCGACACCTGGAACGTGCTGACATGAGGAAAGTTTCCAACCGATTTCTCATACACAAACAGCAGTTGACCGGCGTTGCTTGGTGAAACGTTATTGTGATGCCTCGTGTAAGGAGGAGAAATGGGTACCATCACGTTTCCGACTTTGATAAAGGTCGCATTGTAGCCTATCGCTATTGCGGTTTATCGTATCGCGACATTGCTACTCGCGTTGGTCGAAATCCAATGACTGTTAGCAGAATATGGAATCGGTGGTTTCAGGAGGGCAATACGGAACGCCGTGCTGGATCCCAACGGCCTCGTATCACTACCAGTCGAGATGACAGGCATCTTCTCCGCATGGTTGTAACGTCTCGATCGCTGAGTCAACATATGAGGACGTTTGCAAGACAACAACCATCTGCACAAACAGTTCGACGACGTTTGCAGCAGCATGGACTATCAGCTCGGAGACCATGGCTGCGGTTACCCTTGACGCTGCATCGCAGACAGGAGCGCCTGAGATGGTGTACTCAACGACGAACCTGGGTGCACGAATGGCAAAACGTCATTTTTTCGGATGAATCCAAGTTCTGTTTACAGCATCATGATGGTCGCATCTTTGTTTGGCGACATCGCGGTGAACGCACATTGGAAGCGCGTATTCGTCATCGCCATACTGGCGTATCACCCGGCGTGATGGTATGGGGTGCCATTGGTTACACGTCTCGGTCACCTCTTGTTCGCACTGACGGCACTTTTAACAGTGGACGTTACATTTCAGATGTGTTACGACCCATGGCTCTACCCTTCATTCGATCCCTGCCAAACCCTACATTTCAGGAGGATAATGCACGACCGCATATTGCAGGTCCTGTACGGGCCTTTCTGGATACAGAAAATGTTCGACTGCTTCCCTGGCCAGCACATTCTCCAGATCTACCACCAATTGAAAACGTCTGGTCAATGGTGGCCGAGCAACTGGCTCGTCACAAGACGCCAGTTACTACTCTTGATGAACTGTGGTATCGTGTTGAAGCTGCATGGGCAGCTGTACCTGTACACGCCATCCAAGCTCTGTTTGACTCAATGCCCAGGCGTATGAAGGGTGGTTGTTCTGGGTACTGATTTCTCAGGACCTATGCACCCAAATTGCGTGAAAATGTAATCACATGTCAGTTCTAGTATAATATATTTGTCCAATGAATACCCGTTTATCATCTGAACTTCTTCTTGGTGTAGCAATTTTAATGGCCAGTAGTGTAGGATCGAACATCGGTGAGATCGCCGAAGCGCGTATTGAAAGCGAACTAGTTGGCTGCGAAGTATTAAAACGGAATAACTGGCTCCTGACGGGAAGTGAGTTAACATCGCGTCCCTCCAGAACTGCCGACTGCAGCGATGGAGAATCTTACCATACTGTCAGTATAATGTGGAAGGCAGCGGCAGTAGTGGCTGGCTGCTCAGAGTTCAGTTCTCTATCTGCTCTCAGTACTTCAGTGGAATCCTCCTCTGCGACCGCAAGGCTCAGCTCAGCAGTTGTCCAGCAATAAGTCTTTACTCCTTGATCTTCCAGAGGCACGTGTATGCTTCCGTAGGCTACCTTGAAGTCGGTACTCTGCAAAAGCCTAACATGAACTGTGCTCTTTGTCAACGCCCTGTAACTTGGCTGCCTTTTTGCCAGAGTAGGAACTTTCCAGCCAGTTGTGGCTAAGATTGCAAGCGCCATCTAGCAAAACTCAAGTTAAGATGTTGAACAGCCTTCTCTCATGCGGATTTTTGATATTTTCGACCAATAGTGCTCTGAGGTGGGGAGGTATGCAGAAAATCTCTCCCATTACATCACACAATTTTGGCAAGGTCAAACCGAACGTTATTTCGAGGCGTCATGACGAATATTCACGTGGTTTTCTGGGACGTTACACCTGGCTAGACATCATTTATCTGGTTAAAAGGCTCCTGTGAACAATCACACGTTTATTCGAAACAAAGCAGCCACCAAATTCTGCCTGGAAAGCCTGGGATGAGAGGGAACAGAACGCTTGTCCGTTTACCAACCTGTTGGCTTCTAACTGAGTAGTCCCTTCATGTACTGAAAAAGAGATGTAAGCAGAAGGTAATAAAAGTAACTATCACTGGAAGTAATGAATCTCGATTGCAGTTATTATATCCACTAACTGTCTTTTTGATCAAGTGAAATAGGCATAAAACATTCTAAAATATATTGTGGTACCGTTTCAGGGAAAACTGGCCACCTAGCAGCTGGTATGTGAATGGTTAGAATTGCAATTCTCTGTAACAGGCAGAATGGCCACGTAGTGTCGTTTGTGTTTGTCACTGTTACCAGGTCTGGTAGACTATATAGGGGGTGTGAACAGCATTAAGATGTTGAGTGAACACTGTACAGGAGACGGAGATGTAGGGTAATCATATGAGATAGCTTTATCAGCACCTGATGGAGTCTGAAAGGTGTCTCATTGTAGGTGTCCGACTGGCCGGCCGATCGAGTCGTGCAGTATCCAGATTTGTGGGGTACCCGGATGTTACAGTGGTCCAGTGTTGAGCAGGTTGAGAACGTGAGGACATACAGGCCTCGTCGTCAACGTTGCGGTCCAGCTCGCCTGACAACCACAAGGGAGGATCGACGAACTATGCACCAAGCACACCGTAACCCTTTCTCATCTCTGTCGGCCAACCGAATACAACTAATGGGCTCTCTGCAACATTCTGTGACATCCCAGACCACTGATCGGAGACTAGCAACAGGCGGATTAGGGAACTACCGCACCTGCGTAGGCTGAAGTTAACACCACAACACAAAGAGCTGTGTTTGGAACTGTGCCGTGACTAGGAAGCATCGTCTGCTGACGTGTAGCATTGCATTGTGCTCAGTGGTGATTCTGCACCACTTCAGATGACCATCGTCAGCTTGTATGGCGATGACTTTGGGAGATGTCCCATGCAACATATTGTATGGAGCGATCGGGTATGATTTCAGGTAACCGCTGGTAGTGATTGAGGGAACCCTGACATCACAACGATACGTCACAAAATCCTGCGTCCTAACGATAAAGAATTGAAGTGGCATTTTTCAAGAGGACAATACACGTCAACACGTGGCATAAGTCTCTACGAACTCTCTGCGTGATGTTGAGGTACTCCTGTGGCCAGCAAGGTCGCCTTTTCTGTCCGCGATAGGAAATGTGTCGGAACATTTTGGGTGTCGACTACGTTCCAGCGCCAGTATCCATGATATCAAGGACCAGTTACAACAGATGTAGGCAGTTTGCCTCAGGAGAGGATACAACGGTTTTATGACACTCTTCACAACCAAATCAGTGCATACATCCAGCCCAGAGGGGGTGCAATGGTATACTGGTAAGTGTGTCAAATTCTTTGTAAATTTGACTCGATTTTGTAATTACTGAAGTGACATAATATACCCTCTAAACTTGCGAAGTTTCATTTCGTTTCCTTCTCCTCTCCTGGGAGTTTCACATTTCTCGTAAGTGCAGTTTCAGAGTAAGTACTAATATAAAAACTTTTGATGATTTGGTGCGGCTATTTTAAGATAAAATGCCCTATTAAACAACGTCGTACAGCAAGCTAAAACGTAAAGCTTCATAGCATTGTTACCTCCAAGCGTGCAGCTGTGTGCTGTGCACACGTCAGAGCATATTTGAAAAGCAAATAATGCAATACCCATCAATAACGGTCATTAAAAATTCAAACACGTACTCTCACGTTCGAAACAGCTACAGAATGATAAAATAGAGCTCGATGGAAAAATGGCGCTGCAGCGAGCGCTCAGTAACGAGGGTGGCTCTTCGCTTGAGACCAGATTCAGTATCGTTGTGTGGGTCGTTGTGGCCCTCTTGAATAAACGGCATGGAGTTCTTTCCAACCCTCTGCGACTTCTCCCCCTGAGACAGAGTGCACTGCACAAAACCAGAAGATCTTAATGTTTTTACTTTTTACTCTTAGCAAAATGTCACAAAATTCTGGTGCTTATGTACATTTCCATCGATACTTCACTTTTCACGTGGTTAGCGTGAGCAGCTGCGGAACAAGAGGTCCGTCGTTCAAGTCTTACCTTGTGTGAAGAGTTTATTATTTTTTTTTATTTTCAGACAATTATATCTGTCAGCCCGTCCGTCGGATGCGAGGTAACTGCGCCGTAGCATGAGGATGCTACACCTAAACAAACATCGAAACACACGACGTCAGTCGACAAGAGCGCCCGGAAGAGAGAGTATTCCTGCTAACGAGGCTCCCTGGCTGGCAGTTGACTGTTCGCTACTTTGGACGGGAGTGCGTTAAATACGTGAGATGTATTCCGTGGGCAATATGAATCAAGCAAATATAGCTCGCGACTTCAATAACAAGGTCAATGAATATTTTCCGAACTGTAAGTTTGCGGTGCGGTCGCAAAACAGATGCACTAAACTTATTACAGTGAACAGAGACGTTAATGAACGAACGGACAGATCATAACTTTGCGAAAATAAACTTCTTCCTGTTTTCTCGAATGATCTGTGTTCAGTTTTTCAAGGCCTATCCACTGTGCCGACTTATAACTAAATCTGAGGGGGGTGCGATGGGGAGGTTCCCTTGTCAGTGTGACGGCCGTCTGCGTACACGACAGCCTGCAACCGCAGTTGAGCTGTCTCGCAGCACTTTTCGAACGGTGGACATGGAATGTTCAGCTGTCGTGACACAGCTCACGCACTGCTTGCAGATCGCAAATTGCGTACAGCATTCTTACCCATCGCAACAGTAACTTCTTCGGTAATTTTTGACCGTCGGCCTCTCCCAGCAGCAATTCCTAAATCGCCAGTTAATTCTAAATTCTGAATCGTGTTCTTCAACCACGGTGCAGAAAATGACCTCTCCGTATTCGTTTAATGCGTCGATCCCCGCGAAGAGCAGCAGCACTAGTGCCGTTGTTTTGATTAACAGCTTAAAAAGGAAAGCCCTGCTCACCTTCTCCAGACGCATGTGGACTGTCTGCAACTGTAATGCACTGATACCTGCGTTTCAACACTACGTCGCCGTACCAATACAGGCGCCTAACAGCAATCTCATTACACTAACAGTCCTGCAGCACAGAGACCGAACATCAGATAAAGTTTTGTACCCATATGGTAAATAGTTTTCAGACAAAAGTGGCTCAGTAGCAAGGGTTTACATACACTCCTGGAAATTGAAATAAGAACACCGTGAATTCATTGTCCCAGGAAGGGGAAACTTTATTGACACATTCCTGGGGTCAGATACATCACATGATCACACTGACAGAACCACAGGCACATAGACACAGGCAACAGAGCATGCACAATGTCGGCACTAGTACAGTGTATATCCACCTTTCGCAGCAATGCAGGCTGCTATTCTCCCATGGACACGATCGTAGAGATGCTGGATGTAGTCCTGTGGAACGGCTTGCCATGCCATTTCCACCTGGCGCCTCAGTTGGACCAGCGTTCGTGCTGGACGTGCAGACCGCGTGAGACGACGCTTCATCCAGTCCCAAACATGCTCAATGGGGGACAGATCCGGAGATCTTGCTGGCCAGGGTAGTTGACTTACACCTTCTAGAGCACGTTGGGTGGCACGGGATACATGCAGACGTGCATTGTCCTGTTGGAACAGCAAGTTCCCTTGCCGGTCTAGGAATGGTAGAACGATGGGTTCGATGACGGTTTGGATGTACCGTGCACTATTCAGTGTCCCCTCGACGATCACCAGTGGTGTACGGCCAGAGTAGGAGATCGCTCCCCACACCATGATGCCGGGTGTTGGCCCTGTGTGCCTCGGTCGTATGCAGTCCTGATTGTGGCGCTCACCGGCACGGCGCCAAACACACATACGACCATCATTGGCACCAAGGCAGAAGCGACTCTCATCGCTGAAGACGACACGTCTCCATTCGTCCCTCTATTCACGCCTGTCGCGACACCACTGGAGGCGGGCTGCACGATGTTGGGGCGTGAGCGGAAGACGGCCTAACGGTGTGCGGGACCGTGGCCCAGCTTCATGGAGACGGTTGCGAATGGTCCTCGCCGATACCCCAGGAGCAACAGTGTCCCTAATTTGCTGGGAAGTGGCGGTGCGGTCCCCTACGGCACTGCGTAGGATCCTACGGTCTTGGCGTGCATCCGTGCGTCGCTGCGGTCCGGTTCCAGGTCGACGGGCACGTGCACCTTCCGCCGACCACTGGCGACAACATCGATGTACTGTGGAGACCTCACGCCCCACGTGTTGAGCAATTCGGCGGTACGCCCACCCGGCCTCCCGCATGCCCACTATACGCCCTCGCTCAGAGTCCGTCAACTGCACATACGGTTCACGTCCGCGCTGTCGCGGCAAGCTACCAGTGTTAAAGACTGCGATGGAGCTCCGTATGGCAGGGCAAACTGGCTGACACTGACGGCGGCGGTGCACAAATGCTGCGCAGCTAGCGCCATTCGACGGCCAACACCGCGGTTCCTGGTGTGTCCGCTGTGCCGTGCGTATGATCATTGCTTGTACAGCCCTCTCGCAGTGTCCGGAGCAAGTATGGTGGGTCTGACACACCGGTGTCAATGTGTTCTTTTTTCCATTTCCAGGAGTGTATAACCATCCTGTACAAAGGAGGAAATAATATACATCGAGATGACAAAAGTCATGGGAGATCGGCTAATACCTTATTAGCCCGTCGCTGTGCAACATCTCGACGTAGCACGGACTCAACAAGTCGTTGGAAGTCTCCCGCAGAAATATCGAGTTATGCTACCTCAATAGACGTCCGTAATTGCGAAGGTGTTGGAAGTGTTGGATTTCGTGCACGAACTGATCTCTCGATTATGTCCCATAAATGTTCGAGGGGATACATGTCAGGCGATCTGGGTAGTCAAATCATTCGTTCAAATTGTGCAGAATGTTCTTCAAACCAGTCGTGAAGAACTACGCTCCTGTGACATGGCACATTGTCATCCATGAAAATGCCATTGTTGTTTGGGAACAGGAAGCACATGAATGGCTGCAAGTGGTTTCAAAGTAGCAGAACGCAACTAGGACCCAATCCAGTTCATGCAAACACAGCCTGTACCATTATGGAGCCACCACGAGCTTGAACAATTCTTTGTTGACAACATGGAACCATGGCTTCGAGGTGTCTGCGCCACACTCGGGACCAACCATAAGCTATTACCAACTGAAATTGGGACTCATCCGACTAGGCCACGATTTTCCAGTCGACTAGCGTTCCTCTGATACGGTCACTAGCCCAGGAGAGGGGCTGTAGGCGATGGCGTGCTGTTAGCAAACGCACTTGCGTCGATCGTCTGTTGCCATAACCCGTTAACCCCAAATTTGACCTCTCTGTCCTAACAGATACGTTCGTCGTACATCCCACATTGATTTGTGCTGCATTGTCGGTGGCGAGAACCAATGCCTCGAATTTCGTATTTTCGGCACACTCCAGAAACTGTGGATCTCGGACTACTGAATTCACTAACGATTTCCGAAATGGAATGTCCCATGCGTTAGCTCCGACTATTATTTCGCCTTCAAAGTCTGTTAATTCCCGTCGTGCGGCCATAATCACGTCGGGAACCTTTTCAGATGAATCATCTGAGTAAAAATGACAGCTCCATCAAATCACTGCTCCATTATACTTCGTATACGCATTACTACCGCCATGTGTATAAGTCGATATCGCTATATCGACCGTCACCTCAGTGTAGTGCATGACCCTTGTTGGAACGTACGCTCTCCTAATTTTAGTACTAAAAAAAAAAAAATACTCGAGGTACAGTGCCACGTTTGAAGCGTCTACCACTGTAATTAGTTAGCATCTCACACAATCTAACCAATTATATGAAGAAACAAGCTGCTCTACTTTGTATCATCTGTATTTCCAATCAACCCTACCTGGTAAGGGAACAAGAGTGCAGAATATGCTCAAATATCGTTCGAATAAAGGTTTTTTTGTAAGCTGTCTTGTTCGCAGGTGGGCTACAATTCCTATGGATTTTTCCAGTCATTCTAAATTTGGCATCTGCCTTTCCTATGATTGGTTTAAGTGATCGGTCCACTTTGAATCACGCTGTACACATACTCCCAGATATTTGATGGATGTGACTGCTTCCAGTGATTTCTACAACAGCCTAACCCGCGATCAGCCTCTTGGACTTTCTGACGTTATTCACTATGTTTTTAACATGTATTCTGTATAGTCCTCTCCTGGTGTACACCGAAAGCTACTTTTACGTCTGATGATCTTTCTCCTTTAAGAGTAATAATATGTTCTTATTCTAAGACCGTAACGGACAAAATTCATATCGTTTCATGAAAGCTGATTAAGAGTTCAGAATTAAGTGAAATCTGATTCTCGCAAGTGTTTGGCTGCAGGAAACTACATTCAGTCCCACCTGTACGGCGGTAGCTGGTCTCTTGTGTGCACAGCAATAAAATACGTGTTGCACTATGAAGAAGGGGGACTAACAGCTTTTGCGTCACAGACGACCAATATCCCTGCATTTTCTTTTTAACGGACGAAATAGAGTAGTTACAGTGTATTATGTCGTTATTCAGCTACCAAACAGTCTCTACGTCATAATAAACAGTTTTTACGATGGTATCCAGCACCACGTAGTCTGTACATGTCAATTTCATATATTTACTTTTGTAACGTGCAGTCTAGAGGCTATTGAAGACAACTTTGCACAAAGGTTTTTCTTACCACAATTTTAACAAATAGCTTTCTATCATCAAGGAAATTGCTCCAGAGATATACGTCTAGAACTATTTATCTAAACTCTTTTTGTACATTTTAAATAAACATCTATATATGTTACTAAATTAAAGCCTCCCCCTCCTCCGTGTTCTTCTTTTTGCATGTACATTTACATACATGTTCCGCAGGCCACTGTACGGTGCGTGGCGGAGGGTACCCGGTACCATTCTAAAGTACAGCGAGGACAAAAACCACTGTCTATACTCCTCCGTGTGAGCGCTAATTTTTATTTTCTTATCTTCATGGTCATCACGCGAAATGTACGTTGGCAGCAGTAGAATCGTTCTGCTGTCAGCTTCAAATAAATGCCGGTTCTCTAAATTTTCTCAATTGCATTCCTCGAATAGAACATCGCCTTCCCTCCTGTAATCCCCATTTGGTTTCACGAAGTGTCTCCGTAACACTTGCGTGTTGTTCGATCCTATCTGTAACAAACCTTGCGGCCCGCATCTGAACTGCTTCGATGTCTTCCTTTAATCCGACTTGGTGCGCATACGAAACACCTGAGCACTACTCAAGAATAGGTCGCACTAGTGTCCTATATGCGGTATTCTTTATAGATGAACCACATTTTCTAAAATTCTCCCAATAAATCGAAGTCGATCGTTCGCCTTCCCTACCACAATTCCTTACATGCTCCTTCCATTTCATATCGCTTTGCAACGTCACGCCCAGATATTTAAACGAGGTGACTGTGCCAAGCGGCACACTACTAATACTGTATTCGAACACTACGAGTTTCTATTTTTAGATTCATCTGCATTAACTTACATTTTTATACATTTAAATCTAGCTGCCATTCATCGCAACAACTAGAAATTTTGTCCAAGTCATCTTGTACTCTCCTAAAGTCACTCTTCGCTTGAGACCAGATTCAGTATCGTTGTATGGGTCGTTGTGGCCCTCTTGAATAAACGACATGGAGTTCTTTCTAACCCTCTGCGACTTCTCCCCCTGAGACAGAGTGCACTGCACAAAACCAGAAGATCTTAATGTTTTTACTTTTTACTCTTAGCAAAATTTCACAAAATTCTGGTCCTGTGACATGGCATATTGTCATCCATGAAAATGCCATCGTTGTTTGGGAACAGGAAGCACATGAATGGCTGCAAGTGGTTTCAAAGTAGCAACGGTACACCATAGCATCTTCAGCATAGAACCGCAGATTACCGCCCACCTTGTCCGTCAAATCATTTACGTATACAGAAAATAAGAGCGGTCCTATCACACTTTCATTGGGCACTCCTGACGATGCCCTCGTCTCTGATGAACACTCGCTGTCGCGGACAACGTACTGGGTTGTATTAATTAAGAAGTCTCCGAGCCACTCACATGTCTGGGAACCTGTTCCAAACGCTCATATCTTCCTTATCAGTCTACAGTGGGGCACTGTGCCAAACGCTTTCCTGAAATTTAGAAATATAGAATGTGCCTGTTGACCTTCATCCATTGTTCGCAGTATCTCGCGTGGGGAAAGGGCAAGCAGGATTTCGCACGAGCGGTGTTTAAAGCCTTGTTGATTCGTGGACAGATGCTTGGTCGTCTCAAGGCTAAGCTAAGGCTAGTGTCAGGAACTCCTTTTGAAATTTTTATACTGTTTTCACTATTTGACAGACAATTGCACGAGAAAGATTTGTATGTATAATTTACTATCGCTATGCCTGACACGTCGTATGGCCGTAGATTCTTAGTGCTACCCCATGTGAATCCGGGGCAGGTCGCTAGGATCTTTGAAAAGGGAAGACAGAAGAGCCAGAAGAACAGAGAGAGAGAGAGAGACAGACAGACAGACAGACAGAGATGAACACATACAGTGTAGTACCCTGCAAAAGGTCTCTCTACATATATCACAGTTATTACAGCTAATTTTTCCCGCACTTCCAATTTGGACTTTCGTCTCGCGGTGAAGGGGAGGGGGGAATTCGATCGTACTGACTGAGCTGTCGTCGCCCGACCACAACCCGCCCTCACAGTTTCATTTCTGCCACCGCCAGCGTAAATGAGGCTGTTCGGAGGGGTCGTGATTCTAGCATGGGTAACTCACTGAGTAACAGCATTATCGGCGTAAGACAACATTCCCCTCTCGAGTCCCAATCCGTCACACAGTTTGTCTACATCTGTATTCGTTCTGTTGCCATTTACACATTGTATTTCGTGTCACGTGCTCGGTTAGAGGCTCAAATATTGATTTAATTTAGTCGATCAACCTGATTCTTTTCGTAAATCTGAACCCGAGACTTTACTTCTATGTGCATTGTACACATTCACTCCCGTAATTTTCATTTCGCTTCGTCACTAGCATCGTTCCACTGCACTCTTATATTATGTTCGTGTTGAGGACCGCATCTGACACCACACTGGCACTTATTATCATGAAATGTAATAAATGTCTTCGCATTTGAGAAATTGGACAACCATCAGGTGTATAACAGAATTTGTGCCGGACCCGGACTAGAACCCGGATTTCCCGCTTTTTTTGAGCGGTCACCTTCAATTATGCTACCTGAGCAAGTTTCACGGCCAGACCCGGACTGCCATACGTCGTCAACCATGTGCCCACAACCTGGACTCGTACATTCATTATGAATGTTCCCGTACAGGGAGACATTTCAACTGAGAGTCTCTTTCCCGGTGTCGGTGCATAAATACGACTATTACATTTCGTGTAATTCCTATCGGCTGTAGTCACCATAGTCCTGTTCCTTCGGACATGCATGCTAGTCCGAATGCATCGCAATTCTTAGATTCACAGGTACTGCAATATCATACTTGTTATCTTGTTTCAGTTTAAACCATAGTTGGACTGTGAGATGAAGCCTGTGCTCCGTTAATAACTGAACGGTTCTTTGTGCTGGAAGCAGCTGATGAGTTTTCATGCCAGTTTACAGGGTATTCCAGCGTCTGTGCTTATGCGAATTACGATCATTTCGTAGCCTATGTTGCTATGGCTAGAAATGATGCAGAGTGTGTTTAAAACGACAGCCGATGTATTCGTGGGCTTTAGACAGTCCCTCGTAATCATATATATGATCACTCGACTGATTCTGTTGTTCCGCCTGAGATACATGTATCGTCGCAGGAACTCACGCGAGAAGCGTAGACTGTATCAGTCGATATGGGATTTACCGTTTCTAATACCTGATGTCTGTACGGGATACTTGGGTGGGTTGAAGTATATGTATAGTTTTAACCACCAATGTAACTTCTCCGAATAGGTTCGGTGTTACATACGATAGTGAGCCTAATGAAACTCGTTGTGCTGGTAGGATTAGACTCCCGGAGGGAGAAGGAGAGTCCCCCAAGCTTGCTAGAGATATCGATCAAACACTCGGCACCCGTAACTGGAGGGGCTGCAAGAGTCGTGCACTGGAGCTCATTACCATGTTCTAAGTATGAATCAGCGTAGAAGGGATGAGGTTCTTAGCAAGTCAGCAGAACAGAATAAACAAGCGCTCCCACTAACAGCCATAGAAATTCAAATAGACGTTCTATAATAAAACAGATTCCGTTACGTGAGCAGAACAAAGTCAGTCGGTAATAATTTGTTCTTGAACGCAAAAATTCAGCTAGGTATGCCTTCAGTATTTATTAAATTAAAAACTGTTTTATGGGTATACAAGTTCGAAATAATAAAAAGCTGCAGTTCAAGATGAAAACTGAATTTAGAGAAGGAAGGAAGGAAGATTAGAGTTGTAGGTCCCGTCGACAACGAGGTCATTAGCGATGTAGCACAAGCTCGGATTAGGGAAGAATTGCGAAGAAAATCGACCGTGACCTTTTCAAAGGAACCATCCAGGCATTTACCGTAAGCAGCTTAAGGAGAACACGGAAAATCGAAATCTGGGTTGCTGTTCAGAGATTTACACCGTTGTCTGCCCGAATATTGGTCTAGCGTGCTAACCACTGCTTCACGTCGCTCCATTTCAGTATGTGAGTATTAACAAAAGAATAGTGACTGTCACACAGGAGATTGTCATACATTTATTTTTTTGAGAATGTGCGACATTTTATAATAGAAGTAAAGCTGAGTAGTGTTCAAGTTGTCCTTGAATTCGATCACTAAATATCTGTGAAGAAAGTGT
Source organism: Schistocerca cancellata (assembly GCF_023864275.1). Taxonomy (NCBI): domain Eukaryota; kingdom Metazoa; phylum Arthropoda; class Insecta; order Orthoptera; family Acrididae; genus Schistocerca; species Schistocerca cancellata. Next base: position 330,112,525 of record NC_064629.1, read on the forward strand.
ATAAATCAACTTTGCTTGCGTATTACGAAGATCATAAGCTTGTATGCTTGAAAGAAAATGAAGAGAAAGTTAGAGTTTGCCCCAAAAGCACTGAATTTTTGTATTCAGGTAAGAAAATTGAACAGTAAAGGAAAAGAAAGTACTCTGCAGCGTTTTACGGAGTAATCTTGTATATTATTTTTACACAACTTGTCAGTTATCGTGGAGAGCTTCAGGTTTTCCAAGAAGACTGACAAAGATTGGTAAATACAATAAAATAGCGTCATCATTAAGTTGAACTCAACTATTTAATATTGCAGGTGTAGATGTAATTACATAAATACAAAATCCGCAACTTCTGTATGAATAGGAATGAGACAGTCTCTCAACCATCCTTGTAAATGTTTTAGGGGAGATGAAACTTTCAGGGTATAGGGGAACGAAGCTTAAAATTTTATGCGGGATTCTGCGGGCTGAGAGGGCCTCCTTACGATGAAACTCCGACACAGGCATACATTTTTGAGCGCAACTTAACCCGTCCCCACAGCTGCTCGCTTCAGCGCAGAATTGCTCTATTCATAATTCATTCTTCTTACGTGATTTCTCCCAGCGAAAAAAATTCCTGTTTTCCCGTTTCCGGAAGCTACTTCTGGAAGCGGTTACAGAAATATTCGCGTAATAAATTCCAGTATTTTGGCAGATCGTCTTTTTAATTCTGTTACTTATCTTTTATCCATCTCTTGATGAGAAAGTCAGTTTTCTGGGATGTAATGGCGAAGCCTCGTAAATGCATACAGCTGTTCATTAATTGTGACACTATATAGGGATGCGGAATTCACGTATACGATTATTGCAGTTTCCATAGAAATTGTTTTCTGTTATCTAGTTACGTCATGTTTATCAAAAGAGTAACAGTTACTATGCTGCAAAAAGCTTTCTCCTAGTTAACTCGTAACACAAAAGATGCAGACTCTTTCTTCTGATACGCCTATGGTATAAAATATTTCATGTTTCCTTAATTATAATTAATCTGATAATTATCAGACATTGTACCTCATATTGTGTAGCTCCTCTCGATTTTAATCTGCGGTTGTAGTTTTGGCACGTTTTTTAACTAGTTCAAGAGAAGTAGCTTACTTTTGCATTCAGGCTCCCATTTTTAACTGTTGAGAGTAAACGAGGAGACTTAAGAGAATCGAGTAGGATATTCAAGCTTGCACCTGCAGTTCCGAACATAAATCGTTATACCTCTTAACGTTCTCAGTACATTTCAATGAACATATCTTAAGCAACATTGGTGTAAACATGCATGGTTATAGTTAGTCGAATTCAAAATACAAAAAACTTATTGCTTATCAAATATTAATCTTTAAGTTTTAAAATATAGCCCTTTTTAGGTACCATTTTCTCAAAAAGTATAAATGCTATTGTTCTGTAACTTTACATGTTTTTTATAATGTAGTCTTGAGAAGTAGGAGAACAATTATATCTTTAGCACAAATAGTGGATTTGTTATAATATTTTTTGTTTGCCAAAGAGATTATTTGAAATTTTTAAATTGTTTTTCTCTTACAAAGCACCATATAATACGTACAGTGTGAACTTTAAAAATGTAAAAGTTAGGGAAAGTATAATGTGGTTTGTCTAAAATAATTGTGCCAAATCTCAGTGTTGTATCTTTTATAATTTTTGAGAAAATGGTTCCTCAATGACCAAAAATGTAGCTTTCAGCAATACTCAATGAGATAAATATTCTTATTGTTTTTGCTACCTTAGAACATTTCGGCTCCATAATAATTTTGATTTTAATCCTGATGATGTTTTTGATTACTCTACATCTACATCTACATCTATACTCCGCGAGCCACCTTACGGTGTGTGGCGGAGGGTACTTATTGTACCACTATCTGATCCCCCCTTCCCTGTTCCATTCACGAATTGTGCGTGGGAAGAACGACTGCTTGTAAGTCTCCGTATTTGCTCTAATTTCTCGGATCTTTTCGTTGTGATCATTACGCGAGATATATGTGGGCGGTAGTAATATGTTGCCCATCTCTTCCCGGAATGTGCTCTCTCGTAATTTCGATAATAAACCTCTCCGTATTGCGTAACGCCTTTCTTGAAGTGTCCGCCACTGGAGCTTGTTCAGCATCTCCGTAACGCTCTCGCGCTGACTAATTGTCCCCATGACGAATCGCGCTGCTTTTCGTTGGATCATGTCTATCTCTTCTATTAATCCAACCTGGTAAGGGTCCCATACTGATGAGCAATACTCAAGAATCGGACGAACAAGCGTTTTGTAAGCTACTTCTTTCGTCAATGAGTCACATTTTCTTAGAATTCTTCCTATGAATCTCAACCTGGCGCCTGCTTTTCCCACTATTTGTTTTATGTGATCATTCCACTTCAGATCGCTCCGGATAGTAACTCCTAAGTATTTTACGGTCGTTACCGCTTCCAATGATTTACCACCTATGGCATAATCGTACTGGAATGGATTTCTGCCCCTATGTATGCGCATTATATTACATTTATCTACGTTTAGGGAAAGCTGCCAGCTGTCGCACCATGCATTAATCCTCTGCAGGTCTTCCTGGAGTACGTACGAGTCTTCTGATGTTGCTACTTTCTTGTAGACAACCGTGTCATCTGCAAATAGCCTCACGGAGCTACCGATGTTGTCAACTAAGTCATTTATGTATATTGTAAACAATAAAGGTCCTATCACGCTTCCTTGCGGTACTCCCGAAATTACCTCTACATCTGCAGATTTTGAACCGTTAAGAATGACATGTTGTGTTCTTTCTTCTAGGAAATCCTGAATCCAATCACAAACCTGGTCCGATATTCCGTAAGCTCGTATTTTTTTCATTAAACGTAAGTGCGGAACCGTATCAAATGCCTTCCTGAAGTCCAGGAATACGGCATCAATCTGCTCGCCAGTGTCTACGGCACTGTGAATTTCTTGGGCAAATAGGGCGAGCTGAGTTTCACATGATCTCTGTTTGCGGAATCCATGTTGGTTATGATGAAGGAGATTTGTATTATCTAAGAACGTCATAATACGAGAACACAAAACATGTTCCATTATTCTACAACAGATTGACGTAAGCGAAATAGGCCTATAATTATTCGCATCTGATTTATGACCCTTCTTGAAAATGGGAACGACCTGCGCTTTCTTCCAGTCGCTAGGTACTTTACGTTCTTCCAGCGATCTACGATAAATTGCTGATAGAATGGGGGCAAGTTCTTTAGCATAATCACTGTAGAATCTTAAGGGTATCTCGTCTGGTCCGGATGCTTTTCCGCTACTAAGTGATAGCAGTTGTTTTTCAATTCCGATATCGTTTATTTCAATATTTTCCATTTTGGCGTCCGTGCGACGGCTGAAGTCAGGGACCGTGTTACGATTTTCCGCAGTGAAACAGTTTCGGAACACTGAAGTCTTTTCTTCATTCTTGCCTCCTCTGAAGTAGCCTCTGCAACTCGATCTGCATAGAAGATCCGCTGTTCATCAATCTGGCGAAGAACTTCGGTAGTGTTGTTTCGTGATTTCATTCCAAGTTCATAGAAACCTTTTATCCTAAATATGACACCAGTATTGAAGCACAAAGCTTCATCTCACATTCCAGTTTTCATACGTTTTAGTTCAACGAACACAGTTTTTGGCAGACACTCTCATAAGTAGTTGTTGAAACTTTCGTTAAAGTTGTGGGTTCGACACTGAAGATATGTTTTCAGCAACTTCTCATCACTCTGTTCCTTGTACACAGGTTTCATTGTTCTGAATAACAGCGTAAGGAAGTGAGCGATTATGTCTGTACACTTCACCAACAACAGCAACCGCGTGAAGATCACACCGAGATTCAGTTCCTTTAAGCCACAGCTGATGTTGAGGGTTTGCGTCTGTAGATACTTTATGCAACAAGGAAGCCCTTATTATAACTTTAATAGCTTCTACAGGATTTAAATTACTTTTGACGGCATTGCCATAATATATTCGCAAAATATCTATTACTTTATCTCTACGTCGGCTGACACCACCAGGTCCCTTGTTGTTGCTCAGTTTTTGCCCACTTAGTTGCGACTTCAGTTTACGTATCCTTACTCTCATCCTTTTTTGGACGGACAAAACACACTCTAGTTGTTAGATTTCAACTCCCTCGCCATAGGGATTTGACTCATAAACCCTGGTGTAAGCCTTACAGTTACCATCACAAAGGTACTGTAAATAACGCGCACCACGTTAATGTACCGATCGTCTGGGAATTTCTACAGCACCATTGACCTCCATACTTCCACTAGACCAAACATAGTTTTTCTAACATTTTTGATTAGGCAATCATTACTACACCACCGACAACAGTTAGTTACCTTTTGCATCAAGAAATTTAGCGGTATGAAATGATGTCGCAACAGCAACACCATGATGAGCAGTGTGGCAACGTTTTTGCCACTGCCATCGACAGCTACACAAATGACAGTTTATTACACAGCTTTGTGTGTAGCAGTTCTCATATTCCCTTCACTTACATCTTTCAAGTTTCTTAAAACTACATCATACTGATTGGAAAACTTGGGTAGTCGTGATGGCAAATCCAGCATTTCATGCAATGATTCTGCACTACGCTGTCCTCTGCCATTGCACCTCATGCCGTAATCCATTCTTAAATTTCTTATCGTAGTATTTGTGTCTTACAGGATCTAAAGTTCTTGTTGAATTAGATTCATTGCAAACTTTACATGTAAATCACCAACTTGCTGCACAATCGAAACCTATCACTTCTATCCACTACCATGCACAAGGAACCTGCAGTTAAACAATATTTACGTCTAGTATGATCATCTATAAATAAAGAAAAATTTCTGTAGTAGTAATTACATTATCAATATTTACAGATTTGAGTTCCACAGTTGGCCTATTTACACTCTCATTCGAATTAAAAAGCTTCTGTCTTTGTGGAGAAAAAAAAATCGTGTGGAACTCTTCCTTGTAACACAGTAATGTTTTTATTTTCATTATCTTGAATAGTTACTGCATGTTCCTTTACTCCCATGGACATATTACCTCGAAATTTTCGTTTACGAAATACTTTCTTAGCCCGTGGCATTATGAAATACAAAATACATCCACACAGAAAACATAGGCCACAGCATGATTTCAAATACCGCAAACTCTGTTTACAAGCAAAAAAGGACTCATAGACGCAATATTGAAGCAACTGAACATAGTGATGCGTAAAACAGGATAGCCACACATCGATCATGTAAAACAAAATTTTCCCCATTAATTTATCTTAAAAATTGGCGGAGGTATTCAATTTTAAGAAAAGGATTTGGCAAACGGATGACTGAAAGGGGCCGCTGCGTATTTAAATTTTTTCGTTGTTAATTATGCAAATATGCAAAATTACTTGAACATTATCTAGCACAGGAAAGAATAGAGATTTTTTTGACATTGTAATCATAGACGTCACTTTGCAGGTTTTAATTTTGCTAACTTCGGGTGAGTTTCTGTTGATCACAAACCTTCTAAATCAAATAATTTTATACGAACGTGATCTTATTTCTCTTTTGACTTGTCCCGTTTGTCTTCTGGGTCGGTGTTCTTAGACGGGGTTTGCACTGTTAATACGTTGGCAGCAGGATGCCCTTCTCGATGTCCCCATGACGCAGTGTTGTAGCCTATCTGTGTGCGTCCAGTGTATATCTCAAGGTCAAGTGTGAGACTGTTTTTCTAAATATTTGCGTGTCCTGCATCTGAGGCTGGAGATGGAAACCTGTCCAGTATACACACTGCTGAATAACGGAAAGTGTGTTTATAACAATGTTCATCCATTTGAACCAATCACAGACAATTGGACTACTTTAGAAAGAGGGGAAAGACAAAAGTGTTCCTATACAGAACTGAAATTTGATTTATGTTATTATGCAACACGCATTAACATAAAAGCAAAATTAAATCTCGTTGCTACCACCAGCCTACCTATTCAAGTTTAAAGCATTCGCAGATGGCTCTGGCAGTTTCAAGACATTGGTTGCTTATGTAAGGGCAGTCCAATGAACGCTCCTACATGCTGGTTCAATACGGAGAGCCCCTTTAACAGTTTTGAATGTAGTCCACACAGGTCTCTCTCGTCGTACCAACCAAGAGTTAGCCATTTCTTACGTGCCTGTGTGGCGTGTTTTGCGACGATGCCTGTGTTTCAAACCATACAGGATTCAACTGCTACAAGTCTTTCGTGATGGTCGTAACAAAGTGTAGAGTTTTAACAAATCATTCGGGGCTAGAGATGGAAGATAAGAATTTTCTTCCATGTTTGGTGAAAAGGCTATGTTTCATTCAAATTTAAAACTGAACCACCACAACGTAAGCATATGGAGAACACAGTAGCAACATGCCACATTCGAGCACGGTCCGTGCGGCTGCCCCCGTCGGAGGTGCGAATCCTCCCTCGGGCATGGGTGTATGTGTTATCCATAGCGTAAGTTAGTTTAATTTAGGTTAAGTAGTGTGTAGGCTTAGGGACCGATGACCTAAGTAGTTTGGTCCCATAAGACCTTACCACAAATTTCCAATTTTTCCACATTCAAGCACGAAATGTGTTTTGCACTGTCTCGGGAGAAAAGATTTAGGCCAGTTCTGTTTTGCGGAAAAAGCGATTACAGGAATCACGTAGTTAGTAGTAGTAGCAGCAGTAGCAGGTTTATTCATTCCGAGGATCCTGAACGTTTAAGAACAGCAAAAATAACATACTTCGTATGTACATGCGTTTACTTGCTTATAGGTCTAATTTGACAAGGATGGCACAGTTGTGACCTAACAGTAGGTACCATCCCAGCACATGCATGATGTAATTTAGAGAAACCACCGAAAATCTAAATCAGGATGGCTGCATGGAGATTGAGACCTCCACTCACCCCAATACCTGGCCAGTTAAAAAAAAAAAAAAAAAGTGCTTCTCATTCGGTTTATCCTTAGTGTACAATGCTGTTTTACGAAGAAGTGTTTTAATAATGTAAAAAGCTAGTGCTACACTACGTATTCATTCATTTCTCACTCCCAGTCACTGCAGACACCACACACACTATACTAACATTTGACATACTATAACTCTACGTGCACTATCAGCTGGCGTCAGGAGTAGTGGGAAACAGAGAGCTCTGGCGCAGTTTTGATATCAAATAAACGCCAAATTAATTATTGCAAATTAATTAATAGGTTAATTAATTAGAACCCCCTGATGACATCATGGATTTTCCCCAGCCGACATGTGGGTCCTGCTCATGGACCTCCCAGAACTCTCCCTCTCCCCCTCCAATGATGTAATCCAATATGGCGGTCTAGAAAAAAGTGGCAGGAAAAATCGCTCAGTCTGTGTTTGTCTGTTGGATTGGTGGGATCTCACGACGGTAGGTTAATATACTGCCCTTGACAATGCATTAAACGATTTGGGTGGATATTGTTTACTTATTTCTAATACACACGAAATTGTCACTGGTATTTAAACAATTTGCAGGCATAGCGTTTATGCGGAATATTGTTTCACACACACACACACACACACACACACACACACACACACAAATTCACTGTTAGTAGAAGGCTGACTAAAAAGAGGGATATTGTTTACGGAGTATTGTACATTATTTAAGCAATTTGGGTATTGCGTGGAATATTTCACACAATTTATAAACTAAACATGTCACAGGAACTAAATGTAACAGTAAACAAAAAAATGGTTCAAATGGCTCTGAGCACTATGCGACTTAACTTCTGAGGTCATCAGTCGCCTAGAACTAATTAAACCTAACTAACCTAAGGACATCACACACATCCATGCCCGAGGCAGGATTCGAACCTGCGACCGTAGCGGTCGCGTGGTTCCAAACTGAAGCGCCTAGAACCGCTCGGCCACCAGCGGCCGGCCTTCCTAGTCTTCATCCAGCCTTCGTTACTGGGACACTTCGAGCACTTTTGTCGGAAATATCCTAACCTTCCCTTCCCTATCCTCCCCTTGTCTTTGAGCATGAGCGGCTTCAGGAGTTATTAAATCCAACTGAATGTCTCTAAATACACTTTCAAAAAGATCACTGCACAGTAGTTTGCTTCAAGATGTGTCATAAATAAATCGTTAAACAATCTGCAGAGATGGATTTCACCAATTGGATATACACTTGCAGAGTAGGAAATAATAATTAAAATTACAGATCGACACTGCTTTGGAAAACTTGCAAGCATGAAAAAATTTGGTAAAGTGATTGACACGTCAATACACTTGCAAACGTTACTTTAAACAATTTGTGTCGAATACATAAACACACAGAACGCTGCTCTCTAGATGGAAAGTGATATATACCCGTGTTGGAAGTCATGGCACACCGAGCCATGGCTGGGTGCATCAGAATGTGTGGTGGGCCTCTCAAGTTCTTAGTTCTGGTACCCACTTCCTGTCGCCGCTCGTGAGCACAGCACTCTTCCCAGGTGCGCATGGAATGTAAATACATCGTGTAAAAATAAATGAATGCAAAAACACTCGAAAATACATTGTGCAAGAATACTATTCATGAATTTAAACTAAAATAAATGAGCACTGTGCTGGAACTCTAGTGACGATCGTACATCACGTAAAAATGTTATTGAATACACTAGCACAGTACCTTGCTACATAAGATTCTGTTGTGCACTGGGACCCACAAAGCGACGCTTCTGTCAGCAGCCGCATCTCGCCACAGAGTGAACCGGCGACCAGAAGTGGGTTCTGTGGCTGGATCGATGAGTGCATCCAGCACAAAGAATGGATTAATGGAACAAGTGGGTATATCCATAGTGCACTAGAACCCCCATACAAAAGAGCGCGAAATCTGTGGCCGGCAGACCAGCAGGAGCTTATTCTGTGTGCCGAGACCAGTATTCATCAGCAGGTGGGGAGGAATGATGCACTCCTATTGGCTCCCAGGGTGAAATAGTGGATGGGGGTTATATAAAACCTCTTCGTGGTGCAGTCACTCACATTTTGACATCGTCAGTTCACGTGTGTATTGCCTTGTGTTCTTGTGTCAGTTTTTTCGGAAAAAAAAATGAAGCGCCCAAATTTCAACGGCAGCATCAGGAGCGGTAGCAGCAGCAAACGCCTTCCCCAGGACAGCCTGCCATGTAAGTTAATTGTTCTATTCATGCAATTTACGTGTGCATCCCGTAATTTTAGAATACCTCACAGCAACTGTTTAGGACTTACTACCGAGCTTTTGAACGGTTTGCAGCTGTAATTTTAGTGTGTGACCGTTTTTCATTTCGTAGCTGGAATTACAGTCCTTCTTTTTGTTTCTTGTCAGTGCAGCCTTCATTCTCGAGATGTTGGCCGATTAGATCGGCAGCTAAAGGCTGAGACACTATTGCAGCAACAGCCTCCAGCAATAATAATCTAGTCAGCGCAGCAAGAACGTAAGTGCCTTTCTTTTTTTTTCTTCTTTTTGTAGCATGTAGCTGTTAGAGAATTTTTTTTCACGAAATGTACTGTGTTTCTAATGATGAGAACTGGGAAGTGTATACACATTTATTTTTCGTAACATTTTGCATTCAGTTGACTGAGAAAGATTCTTTGCTTTTCTAGGTGTTTCTATGGACGAGGAAGGAGACATAGGAGTAGGTGTCGACGCCGAGATCCAGGAGCCCTTGATTCAGTCTTGTAAGCAGCAGAATACGATTTTATAATTAAGTGAGTGTGTTTCATAGGAGTAATTTCAGTGAACTAGAGAATACGGTTTTCTGTTGATGCTTCAGTGAGCTAAATAACAGGATTTTCTGTTTATATTTCAGTGAGTTAAGCAATTCGATTATCTGTTAATGGTTCATTGAGCTAAAGAACAGGATTTTAGTACGATTTTCTGTGCACATATTTATAACATTTTCAAGAAATAATTACATTCATTATCTTATTGATGATGTTGTAGGCATCGTCACTGAGCAAGATAGACGGCTTCAACACAAGGGTGAAATACCGGAATAGGTGCATGAGATGGCAGCTGTTGAGGAAAGTGAAAGGCAGCGCCATCTCGCCGTTTGGGATGAGGAGGAGAAAATAATGGATTGGCTGTCAATCCTTGGAACAAGAGTGTAAAAGGTGATTATAATGCAACTGTCGTCATTACAGCATATAATTATTATTCTGGAATTTTGTTATTTGTTTACAGCATATATTTAAAAAATGAGCGTTTACTTAAATTCTTTTTGATTATTCGTATGTTACAGAGGCACCACTGTGGCCACCAGCACTGCAAAAGCTGGCTCTGGCATGGGTGCCAGAGCAGTGATTGTGGGGCAGGAAGGAAATTCGCACCTGATTTGGATGCACCGCCATGCAAAGCATCACTCATGGCTGTGAGAGAAGTGGCGGAATCAGATGCAGCCACTGCAGTGCTGGCCCCCGCACCACCACATACCCTCTGGCATTCGTGGATGGTTCAGTCAGAGGAAGAATATCAGCAACGACCTCCCACCCCCGAGGCTCGCAGTGGTGAAGGCTTCATCATACACCAGCAGCAGCCTAGTCGCACATCATCCCTGCAACCTGGGTGCACCCACTGGACCTCGCCGGCACCACTTCCTCTTACTCTGGCTCCGACTTTGTACCCTTGGCAGCAACGAAAGGTATGTGTGCCTTAGCACATACTCCTCACCCCAACAGGTGCATCCTTTCCAATACCGTCATCCACCAGGTGGACACAGCCGTCAGCTTCATCTCCTAGACAAAGTAGTAACGATAGTGCTAACGATAATTAACCTGTGGGTAGCGGTAGTGGTCTCTCCCATCCTGATAGTGAAGGACATCAGATTAGCGGTATCATGACTCCTCTACATTACTCGGCAGTTGCTATGGCCTTTCAGGGGCGTATCTCTTTCACTAGAATTAAGAATTCAGCTTGGGGCTATCGTGACCCAGTCACGTTTCTAGAAGCATGCCTCCTGGTGCTTTAGTCAGAGCTCTTCAAAGCCCTAGATGATTCGAGATTTAATGCCATTAAATGCAATGGAGTACGCTGCTGTGAAGTGACTCAGCCTCCAAAACAACAGGGTGCTGCAGAGGAGAAAAATATGCACTACATCTGGGGTGATAATGGCATTATATCTTGGAGCACATCAATCGCTGAGTGGTATCGTGAATTCATCTTGGGTGCCATACTGGTCCAGTTTTCCAAGATGGAAATTAGAGGATCAGCCAAATACCACACCTTGACATCAATATTCATATCTAAGATCCGCTAAGTACAGGGTCCATTTCTATTAAGCTCCCTAAGCGTATAGTTCATAAGAACGCTTGTATTGATGTCCATAATGTTTTGCATGGTCAATCCTCGCTTGCAAATGAAATTACACAAAAGATCTGCAGGACACATCTCAGCACAGAACAGGTCTTAGCATTTGTGATGTTGTAACTTCGATGGTATCGAATTCCCTGTAAAGATTCGAGACAGACCAGAATCTGAGGTACAAAATCCCAAAATATCGGCTCATGTTTATGGCCTGAAGAAGCAGAAAAGCAAGCCAGATACAGCTGATGATGATGATGATTATGATGATGATGATGATAACAATCAGGTCCACGCTGTTTAGCGCCCGTAAACTTCAAACACACACACACACAACAATCAGGACAAGTACACTGTAGATGGACCACTCCAGTTTTCGAAATTTGGAGGTGAACATGATCTTCATGTAAACGTGCTGCTCTTCTCAGAAGTTGATTATCAGCATTATGTATGGATCAAAGACATATCATACCTCCTTTCATTTCAATTGAGTAAACACAAAGATAAACGGTCTATTTGCTTCAGGTGTCTAAATACATTTTCGGAAGCAAAGTATTTGAAAAGGTATCTGAAGGACTGTGAATCCAAGCAACCAGTATGTGTCGTTATGCCTTCAGAAGAAAACAAATTCATTAAATTCAAGAATGCTCACCAATATTGGCTGCTGTGAAGGGAACCCCTTAGCCTCACATATCACCTTCACGCAAAAACACGTATGTATACGGCAGCGTACAAACTTTTATGCTCATATGATTCAAGTATTCACCACTATGAATCTTATGATGGGGATAATCCTGCGGTTTGGTTGCTCACTGAGCATCAAAAAATCTCATGGGATGTTTATAGGCTTTACAGCACCACTATCCCCATGACCGAATCGAAGGAGGATAAAAAATTATACAATGATGCGATTAACTGTCATATTTGTGGGCTACCGTTAGATAGAAAAGCTGAAACTCCCTGTAGAGATCACTATCATCTTATGGGGAAGTTTTGTGGTGCAACTCACAACATGTGCAATTTGAAGTAGAAGTTACCATGACACATACTGGTTTTCTTCCATAATGTAAGCCGGTATGACGGTCATTTTTTAGCCGAGCAGTTGGCTAGTTTCGGTATGAAGGAAGATCAAGTCAGCTCCCTGTCACAGAGTGTACAGAAGTATATTTCTTTCTCGAAACGAATAACGGCAAAAATTACACTCCGCTTCCTTGACTCTTTACGTTTCATGTAGACTTCACTCCAGAAACTTGTTGACACTCTACCTCAAGAGGATATGCACATCACCTGATCTGCATACCCCGATGAGGAAAAGTTTCAGCTTGTGACTAGGACAGGAGTTTTCCCTTATGAATGTCTGGATAGTAAGGAGAAACCCGACGAAACTAGACTACCCGACATATCTGCATTTACCAGTACTCTTACAGACGATGCCATAACTAGTGCAGATTGTGAGCATGACACTATTGTTTGGCGGGAATTCAACATTCCCAATTTGAGTGAATACGCAAGACTATATATGGACAGGGACGTGTGCTTGAATGCCGATGTTTTCGAAAAGTTCCAGAATGTTTTCATGGCCACATACTCACTGGACCATGCCTTTTAATGCATGGCACCTGAGTTGTCCTGGGACATAGTGCTTAAGAAAATGAGGAGCAGCACCGAACTTTTGACTGATGCTGATACGCTTCTTTTTTTTGAGCGCGGGATTCGTGGGGACCTTGCCAGTGTGTCCATAGACACGCCAAGGCAGATAACCCATGTATGGGTGTGGGTCTCAAAGCATCCCCTGATTCAAGATATAGTCTATATTTTGATGTGAATAACGTATACAGATATGCCATGATGCAGCCACTGCCAATTGATGGGTTTCAATGGGTGCCCAAAAACAAAATAATGGGGGTGGCGGCTGATCCTCATATACCCAGTTAGTATGCATGAAATGACAAGCGACTTGCCGTTATGTCCAGAGCAACAAGTTCCATGAGAAGATAGTGTCCCTAAACTGATGACCACTGTTGGGCACAAGCAGAGATATATAATTCATTATCATAATCTCCAGCAGTGCTTCAGTTTAGGGATGGAGCTAGTTAGAATGACCCATGCTATCTCCTTCTATCAGTTTCCCTGGTTGAAGGAGTGTATTGAATTAAATACCGAAAAGACGGCGTGCCCAACTAGTGATTTCGAAAAAGATTTTTATGAATTAATGAATATTAAAAAAAAGTGGCTCTGAGCCGTATGGGACTTAACATCCAAGGCCATCAACCCCCTAGAACTTAGAACTACTTAAACCTAACGTTACACACATCCATGCCCGAGGTAGGATTCGAACCTGCGACCTTAGCGGTCGCGCGGTTCCAGACTGAAGCGCCTAGAACGGCTCGGCCACTCTGGCTGGCAATGAATATTTCGATTTTCGGTAAAACACCGCAGAATGTAAGAAATAAACGCGATATTTTGATTAGAACCGGATGGCAGGGGCATTGAGGCACAAGAAATTGCATCGCCAGACTAAATTTTAAGCAGATCACTATTTTCAGTCAGAATTTTGTTGCTATTGAGATGTCGAAAGTTTCTGTAGCGTTTACGAAAATATCTATTTGGGGATGTGGAAACTTGACATCTCCAAACTCCACATGTATTCGTTCCACTATGAGTTTGCTAAAACTCGTTTCATGAAACCAAAGTTGCTTTATATGGATACAGATACCTTCATCTCTTGAGTGAAGAACTCAGATCCATGTGAAGTAATGAGGTGTCACGGTAATAAATTCCACACATCAAGATAAGCAGACGATAATCCTTCTGGTATTGTTCCTCAGAACAAGGTGGTTATCAGTTTAATGAAAGATGAGGCGAATGAATTGTCGATTGTGGAGATGGTGGGTCTAAGATCCAAAATGCATGCATGACATACAGTTGATGGGGCCATCCAGAGGTTAGTTAAGGGTGTACGAGGTGCAGCATCACCGTTCTAGGCGCTTCAGTCTGGAACCGCGCGACCGCTACGGTCGCAAGTTCGAATTCTGCCTCTGGCATGGATGTGTGTGATGTCCTTAGGTTAGTTACGTTTAAGTAGTTCTAAGTTCTAGGGGACTGATGACCTCAGATGTTAAGTCCCATAGTGCTCAGAGCTATTTCGTGCAGCATCACGTGTCCTCACGGTCGAAGACTACTTGCAGTGCCTGTATGGTGATGTTTGCAATGCTCCACAACAACCTCTGCATATTCTATGGCAAACATTAGTAAGGTCACGAGGTGTGTACTGCGCTGCTATCTAATGTCACCTCATGACGATTAAAGAGTCATTTGTGACTATGGGATCGAAAACTTCCCTTATTCACACTATTTACTTGAGGTGAGAGGGGGTGGGAGACCCCGATGGTGTGAATGAGAGAGAGAGAGAGAGAGAGAGAGAGAGAGAGAGAGAGGGCGAGTGACTGGCTGAGTAAGGATGGTTCAAATGGCTCTGAGCACTATGGGACTTAACTTCTGAGGTCATCAGCCCCCTAGAACTTAGAATTACTTAAGCCCAACTAACCTAAGGACATCACACACATCCATGCCCGAGGCAGGATTCGAACCTGCGACTGTAGCGGTCGCGCGGGTCCAAACTGTGGCGCCTAGAACCGCTCGGCCACACCGGCTGGCTGGCTGAGTAAGAGATTGTGCTGAATAGTATGGCTGTCTTATCATAGTGTACCTATTGTTTGTGTGTGATGTATGGTGAGCTTGTATGTACATTTTCATAAGCAGACAAGCAATATATATATAAGCACCATGTGCTGGAAAATGTTTAAAAAATACAAGAATTATAAAAAGTTAAAAAATTGTGCAAAGTATATAAAAAGTTAAAAAATTGTAGAAAAATTATCAAAAAATTTAAAAACTTGGAAATATAGGGATAAAATAGTTTTACAGTATTTCTCTCTTTTACACTTCATGTAGATGTGTGGTGTCTGAGTGCATTTGTAAATAGAACAGTTTTTAAGTTTCACCTACCGCTAGCTGTCCAAGTAACACTACTTTTAAATGTGTGCTTCACCCAATTCATTTTAGTGCGGCTGTTTGGGATGGTCATTTTAGAGTCACTTCATTCTGTTATTAAATTATTTCTGCTGCTGGAGGTGGAAAATATTTAGAGCCACCTTAACGTAAAAATTGAAACTTTACCTATGCAGTTAGTGATGTAGGAAGATTCAGTCAGTGCTGCAATGGTCAGTAATTTTTTTTTCAAGCAGTAATTTGTGGAACCAAGAAATGTGAATGTGTGTGTAAAAAAAAATCAAGCAGTAACAAGAACTGTGAATTTAAAAGCAGTATTAATTCGTGCATTGTAAAAACATCAATATTTCTGAATGTAAAACAGTAATACTACCATGAATATTTATGTCTGAATAAAAATATTGTTATTCACTACCATATGTCTTTGTTATTATTTCACAAAACCCTATCCTCACAAAAGTATATAAAGACTGTGCAAGTTCCACAAGGTATTAATTTGAAGCATGAAGGACATGGCGTTTAAGAAGGAGAACAACAAAATATGTGAAGTGGTGACATGGAACTTTGCCTATACTGCTGGCTGTATTGGAGTATGGGAGCAGATAGCATATGACTGTGCCTGCTTCTGAAGACATATTGCAAACATATCTAAAATTATATTTCCAGTGCTTGAGAAAACTCACAGGCACAGTATCTGGGTTAAACTACATGGATCAGCGTGAAATCAATAAAAAAAGTAGACACCTATTATGGGGTAAACATGCATTTATTTCTCATCCAGCTTAAAAGTAATTTTAAATTTTCATAAGCAGACACACCAACACCATTTTCACACATCTTCTTCTTGAGTCGATGTAGAGTAGGATAATCACTGAATTCCAGGTCTTGAATAGCAGCAAACTAAAAGGTTCGACGCATTCATGAGATCTTCACCTTCCCCTTTATGTAGATGGTGGTATCCGTGTGGACGAATAGTGGAAGCGACGTCACCATATCTTTATAGGGTATGCCAGGATCATCCCAGTGAAATCCATGGTAGAAATGTGTTAACCACTTTCCACTCTCCCGTGTTTTAACACACTTCACATCCTTGAAAGACCTCAGTGTTTCAGTGGTTACCGAGAATGTCTCTATTATACCTCCATCTTCTGTGTATGCTATGAGTGCAACATTTTTAAGTATGAACTGTCTACACTAATCATCATAGAAACACTAAGCGTCTGTAATAATGTTCACATCTTGAGATATCATTGCGGAATGCTGTGGGTATGGTGCAGCAGCTGTTCATTTATACAGCTTGTTGCACAGCACCAGTGAGTGGGCAGCAGTTAATCACATGGTCATGTAACACTGGAGCATACACTGCAGTGTGTTCTAGGAGATCTGCTGAAGATACAAATTCAATTTGTACATCTGTTGGTCCAAATTTAATTATATCATTCTATTTCGAAGCGTCTATTATGATGATCAGAGATACCTCCTTGAATTTCTGTGGACTTAGTAGACATCTTCCTCCTTCTTCTTCAGCAAGCCCATACCAAGAAGCACGGAACCTCACATTCATGTCAAATGCTTGGATGTATACATTTTCATACTACTGTAGAAGTAAATTGTCATATGGGTAGAATTCTAAATTCACGTAGACTCTGGCATTAGTTAAATTACAGTTGTCGAATACCAAGGAATCAGCTGCTGTATTACCCATTCTACCGGTCTGAAACCGAAGGATGATGAATCTTGGCGTCTCCACTTGAACAGAGATTTTAATAGCACATATTTGTTTGGATACCGTGGGTAGGATAGCGTATCCAAAAAAACTCCCAAGAGCGGAATGATAGTGATATACTGTGTATGTGCTGGGATTAGAACTTTTAAAAGTTTGAAACGCTACTAGTTTGATAGACTAATGTCAGGCATTTTCATATTATCTTGCTGATTGCGATCATGCTCTTCTCTTAAGCTCCTTGAATGCATGAGAATGAGTTCCTGTTTAGCATTCATAATAATCTGCTTCATGTCTTAAAGTAGGCCATAAGCAGTTTTAGCGGTATGCATGCAGTAAATCGTTTGTTCTCTGCAACTGTTCTATCTACCAGATCGTCTATGAACCACCATGAATTTTCTAAACCATTCAGATTCGTGAGTGATGAAGAGACATATGTTTTAAGGATTGATGTTATGCCAAAATTCCGTATACAGTCAATCTCAGACCCACTGAGTTCATAGCATATCTCTTGAAGCAAGAATGCTAGAGCATTACATGTAAGCCTAGCTCCCAACTACAGCGCTGTCATCGGTTTTCTTGAATGACCCCTCCAAATATATGAATGTCTTGCATGGAAAGATCAGAGGGTCTTGGTTCTGGATGATAATACTAATTTTATCATTCTTGATAAATGCGGCTGAAGCGTAAGGTTTACGCGAAAAGTATTCCTGATGTAAATTCGCTCATAATACTCTACTGTACTGGTTATACTGAGTGAGAACATAACTGCTACTTTTCAAGCCAACTGAAACTCGTAGTTCGCATGTGTCATCACTTTGTTTGTGGTTTGACAGCGAAGTGATTCAAATGGTTCAAATGGCACTGAGCACTATGCCACTTAACTTTTGAGGTCATCAGTCGCCTAGAACTTAGAACTAATTAAACCTAACTAACCTAAGGACATTACACACATCCATGCCCGAGGCAGGATTCGAACCTGCGACCGTAGCGGCCGATCGGCTGCAGGCTGTAGCGCCTAGAACCGCATGGCCACTCCGGTCGGCGACAGCGAAGTGACTTGTGGATCGTGTGCACTGGTTTTATACCGTACTCCCATCCCGCCTTAGATGTAATGGTACAACGATTTCATCACTTAAGTCCAAAAGTTGATTATTCTGGTCAACTATACGAGCTCCAAATAGCCCAGTGTCTGAACTGTCACTGGAAGGTATATTGAATTGGTGTGAGTCTCAACAATCTGATACCCCGTTATAACTGAGAGGAAGAATCCGTAAATAGTATGAATCAGGCTGTCGTAGGGGAACGGCCTTACCCCAGTGGCTATGCCGGTTCCCGTCAGATCACCGAAGTGATGTGGTGTCAGGCGTGGCCGGCACTTGGGTGGGTGACCATCCGGGCCGCTCTGCACTGTTGTTATTTTTCGGGGTGCAGTCAGCCTCGTGATGCCAATTGAGGAGCTACTCGAACGAATAGTAGCGGTTACGGTCAAAGAGAACCATCATAGCGACCGGGAGAGCGGTGTGCTCACCTCACGCCCTCCTATCCGCATCCTCTGCTGAAGATGACACGGCGGTTGTATGGCCCCGATGGGCCACTTGTGGCCTGTAGACGGAGTGAGAGAGAGAGAGAGAGAGAGAGAGAGAGAGAGAGAGAGAGAGAGAGAGAGTGAGAGAGAGATAGGAGTTCGTTGCAATGCTAAACTCGACGTGGATTGTACTGACAGGCAGTATGTCCACTGTCAGTAAAATTTACTTGGATCCTTCATCAAAACCTGTCCTTCTGTGAAACCTAGTAGGCGCCCTATTGAAACTTTCTGGGTAAAGTCAGTCGTTGAAAACACAGTAATTATTTCGGATTTACGTCTACTGACGTTGCATGTAGCTCAATACCTTTTCCAGACTTTTTTAAGGCTTTGTTTGAATTGTCGATATCATAATCACCAGGTTCAATTTCCGCAGTACGTTTTTCACCATTAATGTCGAGATGCGGTTTGTTGTAAGCTACGGTGATGTCTCTGATGCTGTTGTATGTCTCCAGTCCAAACAATGCATTACTCCATTCACCAATGCTCAAATCAATTGGCGGGAAGTAACTTACACGCAACGCAGATGATTGTTCTTTTAAAGTCAAAGTGTACGACATTGCATCTGATCCTCAAATGATGAAAGAATGCTTAGAACTCTTCCTTATATATTCTTCTTCTTTGTAAACGTCTAGAGAAACATAAAGAGGTGTGTATTCAAGTCCTGATAGCGTCGGAAATTGTAGAACACGCGTATTCTGCGAGTGAAGTATCTTTGTAGTTCCTCTGGCGGTTGAAGGTCACCAAATGAGTCGAAATAGCACACAGTACTTGCAATTTTCATAGCATATGACACCCAGTGGGTGCCGAGACTCCAGCAACATCGAAATCAAAATACCACATTCAGTTGTTTTCCATATAGTCTTCGTTAATGTATCCAGCATAAATACATCACGGAATCTTGGAGTGTTGAATTTTTTTCTAATAAATTTAAGTAGATCAGTTTTTGTGAGTACCCGATCTGGTAGTACTACTAACGGGCTTTTTTTATTTATAAATAGAACAAGTCTTTTCTCGTACGGTTTCAGATATTGTCTTTTCCGATGTCTGTGGCATGCACCATGTGGTTATGTCATCTTGTTCTCTTAACTGCGCTTGGAAGTTTTGCACGTTCTTGACTGTTTGAGCAATAGTTGCAGCACCACCAGCGAGGGACCCCACGGCCGAGAGAGCGGAGAGGGATGGGATGAGAAATGGAAGAAAACCACCAGACGTCTAGGGTATTGGTAGAACTCGAGGTGCTTCAACGGATCCTTTTCTTCTTTCCGCTCATTTCTGCTTCAGAGCGTTTTTAGCTGCATATGTCAGGATATAGTTCTTCAGATACCTTTGCTTCTCATTCTTCTTCTTCTTTAGTGCACAACGTGCAGCGCTCATAACTCGCTTGGAATTCATCATTCCTAAATCCAAATTATATTTTTGATGCATGGTTTTATCAACTGCAAAAGCTGCAATGCGTTGAGCTAAACCATTATCCTGTCTTTTGTGTATCGCCTCAGCTAAAATACGGCCTGCAATGTGACGACTTAGGACGCCTGTATTTGCAGCGTATGCAATTTCGTGTTCCATGCAAACTTCGTCGAGCAGATTAATCTTCTTATTACTTCGTGCGAAGCGTTTTTGAAGCTTTGTTCTAGGTCCACAGTAGTTATATCCCGGAATATGTAATTCCATTGGCAATTTGTCTAAGATACCACCATATCCTCTAATGCGTCTCCTAGCACGCATGTTATGCTACTGCGGTGGTTGTGGACTGCGCACCCCATTATATAGCAAATTGTAGCATCACTCCAACTGTTTTGTGCAGCAGGAAAACCAAGCCATTTGAACAGCGCTCTCCACGAGAAACACATACGGTTCTGAGATTTTCCGCAGCTATTCGGTGTAAATGCAACCTGCAGTTTCTTCACCTTTACTATCATTCAAGATATACGTTCCTGGATTCGTTCTTTTCACCTCTGAATTTGTAAATATCTCTGTAGAACAGTTTGGCAGATATGACTTCTCAAACGCTGTCTTGTGTTTTGAGATACGTACTGAATCACCCACATTAAATTTCGGTTTCCGTGAATCCAGCATTTTAATACGACAGCGCACCGTATCCATGAGCCCATTATCATGAACATCGATTGGTCTTATTTTTATTTTGCCACGTTTGGTTCGATTATATTGTCCAGTTATTTCTGGTGAGATACCTGTCCATTAGTATTAGCCGCGAAGATTAAAACACATTCACGTTTAACCTTTTATTGTTCTGTTCAGACGGTCCACGATACCTGCCTTCACGTGTGTGAATGTTGAGCAGTGATGTTTTCCATACCGCTTCATCACAGTCTTGAAATATCTATTGTAAAACTCTCCATCGTGAGGAGAGCATCAATTCGTTCCTGTCTGCAACAAACGCTCGAACACATCCGTGACATTTCTCCTCGTTTTTGTTATAACGGGTAATACTCAGGCAGATTTGGAGTGTGTATCAGTAACCATTAAAATATGTTTGAATCCTTTATTCTCATGTGAATATGCCCTCATATCTACAAGCTCAGTCTGTCGTAAGTCATCCACACCTTTAATCATAACATGCCTAAAAGAGTACGTTTTGTGTGCCGGTTTGTGTGATTCTCGAACAACTGTCTCCATACGTATTCGATGATACCTGTCTCTCTCTAAGCTCAGAGATTATTGAAACAATCTCATTCGAATGAGCTGTATTACCAGTAGCAGCTTATGCCATGACCAGACGTGGTCGATCCATTAGCTCGTTGGGGTCGTCATATTATATATACTGCGGGATTCTATCGTTTCCTGCTTTGTGCTCAATGTCAATACCATCACCGCTGCTCCTGTTGTTGTTTTCACCATCGAATATTGGTTTTATAGTGGTTTTATATTTTTAGTTTCTCTGGATTTTTGCGATCTTATTATGTACATCAGTTAATTCCAGTCTATCACTGAACATTTCTCGATGATTAACTGAATAATTTATGCATTCTTTTTTTTTCGTGGGCCTTAGGAAAATAAGGGGCATCGAGCTAGGTTTTCTCTCAAACTGCCTATCAGCAATCTGTATTGTGTCATCAGTTACATTTATAGGCTGAATTACCAGCGTGTACGATCTTCCCCCAGTGACACCGAATGTTCTACCTATCTGGGCAGGGGCGGACGGAAACGAATTCGCCAATGGCAGCACCATCGTTAACGTGTTTCTTATTTTCTCAGAGCTTCCTGAGAGATTCAGTAACCGGGTTAAAGATCTCTCTTAGTGTTTGCTGTCGATCCATGTGGCATAACCTTAACAAGCGAAATTTCTCTCGAACGGCTTTCCGCGCCTAAATGACTGTTTGCTTCGTCGTCATCTCGCTGTATACTAACCAGGCTTCTCTTCAGCGTGAGTCTTTGTATATCTGCTCTTCTTCCTCTTATTATGTGGCTGATCCCCCTTCTCAATAACAACGGCCTCTACATCTGTTTTCCCCTCAAGAGCCTTAACGTTTTTAGTTAAGTCGGTTACTTTCTCACTGATTTCATCAACGAAATAGTTAAATGCGTTTGTCATTCTTAGAAGGGTCTGGTAATTCGTCTCTAGTTTCCTGTGCATACCCCCAGCTTCATGCACGATAATCTGAATTTTCGCATCCATTTACAAGTGAATGTTCTGTCTATGTACACCAATTCTTTCAGATTGAGAGCCAGATATGAGCGCGAATTTGTCCATGGTGCAGCGTATACTGATGTACTCACCTTCATTACCAGGCTATATATACAGAAACTCTTGGAAGTTTCGCCTATACCTACCATCATTTTCTTGTCCTATCTATAACGAGAAAGGAATACTGTGAATGATTCCAATAATCAGCACATATCTCTACAAAATCATTGTTTGGTAAATGTGTTATACATTTAGATTGTTTTGTTTGAAGGCTATGATGAGGTTTGGATTTTCACTAACCAACTGTTTAGGGATTCTGGAATATGTATGGCTTAGATAAAATACATCAGCACCCATATTATGACCTAAGCAGAAATATTTTCGAAGTTGGTCTTGGCTTTCCACAACAACATCGTCAAATACGATCACAGTGTTTGTATTTGCTTTTGGGAGGCTATCACTGCTTTCACTGAATGTAGCGGATGTAACGCTTTTTACACCACACAATATCTCCTGTAATAGGACTCCATCTGCTTGCTTTAACAGCGTCATGACAACATTAGTCTTGCCACAATTGGGTGGACCTACAATAATTGATCATATATTATCGTACGTTGGATGCAGTATTAAAAAAAAAAATCAAACTGTTTCCTTATGTTCTTGGCACCAGAACAATATTTCCCGAATACAGATTTTTGATATGCAATAAACACCATGTGTATCTCCTTCAAATCGATGAGCATCTCACGATACTCTGGTTTGTCACACATACATTTAACCTGTTTCTCTTTCCGCTCTGCTTTGGTGCAGAAACAAAGTTACTGTTCCAAATCATCAACATATACACTATTCACATGTAGAAAGTTTACAACGTCATTGTATGCAGATTCTATGCTTGACAACCTCAGACTCAATCTCTCCAGAGGTGGTGTCGTGCAATATCCACATCGTATAAGTTCATAACAGTAGTGTGCCGTAGTCACACCTCACCCGGTTTCATACATAGTGTAGAGTCATTAAACACTGATGTAATAGGTACTGTCACACCAGTAAGACTTCTGTACCCTTCGATGCATTTTGAATTTCTATCCTCACATGCAAGCCCCAGTCATGACGTGCTTCTATACCCAGATTTACAAATTTCGTTCCATTCGGAGTTAAATTGTATGTAGAACCGAAAACATTGATCACACTTGGTACCTTCTTATCCACAGCTTCTGAACTCTGTCATTGCGCTACCACAGGCATGTTCTGGTCAGACAGGTCGTATGTTGATGACCAGTACTGGCCTCCATCTTGTTGTTTAGGACTACCGGCAGCACTCAAGGTGAAACGTCCCCATTGAACAATTTATACAAGACTGTGCTTAAACTGACACACAATAATTTTAGCGCAACGCAATCTGACTATCAAAAATCCCTACAAAAGAATGGCCCAGACTAACATTAATCTATACCTTTCACAAATCACTTACCTCACCAAAAATCTCCGTTACTCGAACTACTGCAATACAGCGAGCGCCACTACTGCCAGCTAAATAAAAGATTCAAACTACGGAAGGCACTAACTACTGAGAGGCATAGTTAGCAAATGAAAGATTTTAACCCTGCTGTTCTGTTCACTTTTACTTGACATATATACTGTTCGGGTCAATATGACCCGACATATCAAAATGCTTTAGAAACATAAATTTTGGTACAGTTTTAGCTATCGACATTGTTGTTCTATTCCAGTACCTTGTTAGTAATAATAATAATAATAATAATAATAATAATAATGGTAATAATAATAATAATAACAATGCATACAACTTTATTGAGGGATATTTTTCATTTAAATATGCACATAAATTTGAAACAACAGACAGTTTCCATTACAGGCATTCAACTTAGAAAGCACTACAGTTTTTCCATACTTCTATTCTTATTGTTGACAGTTTAGACGTAAGTATTGACATTTTCTAACAACAGACAGTTGTCATTACAGATATTCATCTTAGAGCACACTACAGTACAGAACACACTACAGTTTTTTTATTACATTCCAACATAGAAAGCACTACAACTTTAGAATCCTCTCTTCTTACTGATTGTAGTTTAGGCACAAGTATTCACATAAATTTGAAACAACAGAATTTTCAATACAATCATCTTATAAAATACTACAGTTCTTTTCTTACTGCTTGCACTGTGGACACAAGTAGGTTACATGTTTCTTGCAAATATGTTTACTACATTTTCCACACACCATGTTTGTTTTATTGTCATTACTTGATGGACAGAACTTACAGCGTGCACGTTTTGTAGATTTTCTTGTTGTTACCGATTCTGACACACCACCCACATCATTCGGGTTTTGGATGCTTGTGACCATTCTCAAAGAATCTTCTGTTCTTGGGAAATGCGTTCTTGATGCAATATGTTCTTTTATCAGTGACTTTCCAAGTTCCTCCAAGAATATTCTCCTTCTAGTCAATTTGCTTGCATTCCAATTAGGGTCAACCGAAATCCACAAAACGTATGCATTATAAGCAGAAACATCAAGAATATTGTAGAAAACTATCATTGGCCACCTATTACTTTTTCGTTTGCATGTATATGTACCTAATAACTGATCAAGCGTGTCTACAGCACCTTTGGTTGAATTATAGTCCAAAATCATTTTTGGCTTCTTATCAGCCCTGTCACTGATTTCCGCATCATGGTGGAGAGTGCTCATAAGTACAACATTCTTGTGTCTCTTAGGAATATAATTAACCACAGTAGTGTCATTTGTGAAGTAAAATGAAGAGCTGTGTACCTCCTTGTTGGTCATTTTGTGTGGAAGCTCCGGCTTATTTTTCCGTATAGTTCCCAACATAGTCAATTTCCTTTTCAGAAGCAGCTGCCCCAAATTGTACGACGTAAAAAAGTTGTCACACGTGATATTCTGACCACGTAACTCAGAAGTGAGATCAGATACCACCCTCATTCCCTGATTTCTTTCTGGTGCCGCTCCACTCACCTTTCCTGTATAAATTTGGGCTTTCAGTACGTATGAAGTTTTGCTGTCACACATGGTCCATATTTTGATCCCATATTTTGCCGGTTTACTTGGGATATACTGCTTGAATGGACAGCGACCTCTAAATGCTACTAACTGCTCGTCAACAGTAACATTTTCTCCTGGATTATACAGTTGAGGAAGGACCTCTACCCACTTCTCCCAAATACTACGAATTGCGGCAAGTTTGTCAGTACGTCGTCTTTCCTCTCTAGTAGATTTCTTGTCAAATCGCAGGACACGTGATATCTTACAGAATGTTTCATGAGACATGGTTGCTCGAAATATGTTTCGCCCAGTATCTTTATCCCACAAACTTTTTGTAGACTCCCCATGAGATCGATATACACCCGCTAGGAGTAAGAGTCCTAAGTATGCATGGAAAACAGAACCATCAATATCTGTCCACTGTTCACCATAAACTCGCTGCCCTTCAATATTTGTCATCTCTATTATTTCATTTTGAAGCGCTGTGTGAAATACTGCTTCAAATGAACATTTTACATCAGATATTCTGCTGACTGCATACCTGGTAACTCCTGGGGTACTCTTGATGATGTTCGAAGCTGGTAGGCGACCATGTTGTGCTGGTGGATGCAACTGCCATTCTATATTCCCATTTTTAGAAAGAAAAGTCTCTACACTATTTTGTATGGGCTGTGGACTGTCGTAACTGTCATCGGAACACTCGCTTTCAGATGCATTGCTGATGTGATCTTCAAACTCAGAAAGTGATCCTTCATCTGGTGAGGCATTTACTATTTCTTCCAACTCACGATCATTCAATGGTCTCATCGCCATGGTGTCACAAGTCAAACTGGGCAGAAACAAAGCATTCCAATTATTGAGAACTGCCAATTATTATTTCCTGGGGAAAGCAACAAACAAGCCCATTGTTGTGAACGCATGGAGCTTTAGGTGATTGTTGAGAGTAAGTTGGAATGATGCAGTCACTATTCCCACACAACACAACAAAAATAATTTTCGCCATTTCCAGATTTTAGAAATAAATACGAGTTACACTAAACATATTTGTGTCGGGTCATTATGACCCGAACATTACATATGCAACTATTACAGTTGAAGCCCAAACTTCTTAAACTTTTTTAAAACCTTTTAAAACACATGCTGCTCATCCATTTTCAGACAAAGTCACAAAGTTTCATAAATATATATTGGTATTTACATAATGTAAAATAACGTTCATATTCGTTTCGGGTCATATAGACCCGAACAGAACAGCAGGGTTAATAGAGAACAAACAATGTATTTACCTCAATAGTCATAATATATATAGCAGTTCATGACATCCATTCTGTACTCAAAATTCCGCCATCTCATTTCCCACACCCACCACTGCTGGCGGCTCACCTCCAACTGCGCAACGCTACGCGCTGTTCACATCCAGCTGCCGCTGCCCAACACTACAATGGCAGACAACAATGCAAACTAGCCACAGACTGCACACAGCACAGCCAGTGATTTTCATATAGAACGCTACGTAACGTTGCCAATAAGAAAACATAAATAGCCTACTTACACCTCTGGTGGCCCACCAATACCGTAATCTCTACCAGGACTACAGTGGGTCTACTCTGTGATGACCTACCTACCAATATTCTTCAAAACTTCGAATGACTCTGCTGTGGGTTTGCTCTGTTGTGGCCCATTACCTGTCTGCATGTCAAGAGTCAACACTGTCTTTCCGTTGGAAGGACAACACTACTTCTTCAAGACTGCATGGAAATCCACTACTTCTGTGTGCAATTTCTTTTACTAATGAGACTTTGTAAAAAAAACTGTAATTACTATTATGATGAATGATCAGGACTATCTTTATGGACTGTGAGAAAATTTTAGCTTTTGACCAACATTGTATCAATAAGTGTGTGCATTTGATATCTTTGTTATTGTAATTATGAAAAATTTTTTCAAATCATTATTGGCCACTGCCCAAAACAATTTGTAAAATTTTTTGTGGGGAGCATGGGGGCTATGTAAGTAGGCTGTTTATGTTTTCTTATTGGCAACGTTACGTAGCGCTCTGTATGAAAATCACTGGCTGTGCTGTGTGCAGTCTGTGGCTAGTTTGCATTGTTGTCTGCCATTGTAGTGTTGGGCAGCGGCAGCTGGATGTGAACAGCACGTAGCGTTGCGCAGTTGGAGGTGAGCTGCCAGCAGTGGTGGATGTGGGGAGAGAGATGGCGGAGTTTTGAAGCTTGTAATACTGGATATCATATATTATGACTATTAAGTTTGAATCTTTTATTTAGTTGGCAGTAGTGGCGCTCGCTGTATTGCAGTAGTTCGAGTAATGAAGATTTTTGTGAGGTAAGTGATTTGTGAAAGGTACAGGTTAATGTTAGTTAGGGCCATTCCTTTGTAGGGATTTCTGAAAGTCAGATTGCGCTGCGCTAAAAAATACTGTGTGTCAGTTTAAGCACAGTCGTGTTCCAATATTCATCAACTTCGACTGGCTCTGCTGTGGGTTTGCTCTGTTGTGGCCCATTACCTGTCAGCATGCCAAGAGTCAGCACTGTCTTTCCGTTGGAAGGACAACACTACTTCTTCAAGACTGCATGGAAATCCACTACTTCTGTGAGCAATTTCTTTTACTAATGAGACTTTGAGAAAAAAACTGTAATATTACTGTGATAAATGATCAGGACTGTCTTTATGGACTGTGAGAAAATTTTAGCCTTTGACCAACATTGTATCAATAAGTGTGTGCATTTCATATCTTTCTTACTGTAATTATGAAAAATTTTTTCAAATCTGTATTGGCCAGTGTCCAAAACAATTTGTAAAATTTTTTGTGGGGAGCATGGGGGCTATGTATGTAGGCTGTTTATGTTTTCTTATTGGTAACGTTACGTAGCGCTCTATATGAAAATCACTGGCTGTGCTGTGTGCAGTCTGTGGCTAGATTGCATTGTTGTCTGCCATTGTAGTGTTGGGCAGCGGCAGCTGGGTGTGAACAGCGCGTAGCGTTGCGCAGTTGGAGGTGAGCCGCCAGCAGTGGTGGATGTGGGAAATGAGATGGCGGAATTTTGAGTACAGAATGGATGTCATGAACTGCTATATATATTATGACTATTGAGGTAAATACATTGTTTGTTCTCTATTAAAATCTTTCATTTGCTAACTATGGCTATCAGTAGCTGGTGCCTTGCGTAGTTTGAATCTTTTATTTAGCTGGCAGTAGTGGCGCTCGCTGTATTGCAGTAGTTCGAGTAACGGAGATTTTTGGTGAGGTAAGTGATTTGTGAAAGGTATAGATTAATGTTAGTCTGGGCCATTCTTTTGTAGGGATTTTTTATAGTCAGATTGCGTTGCGCTAAAATTATTGTGTGTCAGTTTAAGCACAGTCTTGTATAAATGTTCAAAGGGGACGTTTCAAAGGCATTGAGAACAGGCCGGGCATCCTCATCACACAGATCAATCAGTGAGGCAGACAATAACAGCTCCTTGTCCTGCTCCAGCATGTGGACAATGTGTGCTACATTATCACACGTGGTCGTTACGGATTTGGACAGGGAGGTTGCTGCTACTGCAGTTCCAGAGGTCGGTGCTGGTGTGGACAAGATGGCGGTTGAGGTTGCTGCAGGCCCAGATGTGGTGGAGGTCGACATATTGGTGGTCACTCCTGCAGGCGTCGACAGGTCGAAGGCTATTGCTGAACAAGGAGGAAGCATCACGTACAGACCAAGACACAAGACAACCAATAATAATGCTAACTATAGACAAAGATGTAATATGCAAAACATACTTCTCCGCTTCTTTCTGTTCTGCAGGGCTGTTCTGAATCTCGACTCCTGCTGCTGCGGACACTCTATGGTTCTTCTGCTGCTGCTGACTGACTGAGTCAGAATGAGGCTGCAGAGCTGCTGCGCTCACCTTATATCTCCTCTGATGACATCACCAGATCAATTTGATATCAAATTTGCGCCTGAATTGTATTTATCCCATTACTGTCTGGGCCATAGAGACAGTGTCTCTTCCCCTTTTGAGTACCACAACTTTCTCAATTGTTAGCCCGATAAACTGAATCAGCGTCCATCTATAGTGAGTGAGATGTTGAGCTCAATATATGTTGGAGATCTGGTTTTTTCCACAGTTGTGAGAGCATGCCGAGAATTGCACTTTTCAGCTAACGCAGTGGCACCTGCTTATAAGAATCTTCAAAATGACATCTTTCAGTAATGCACTGGTCACGTGAGGCATACAGTTCTTGCATCAGAACATTGGCCTCCAAGGTCGCCTCATCTCAGCTCATAGGAGGGGAGGTTTGTAACCGGCTCTGTCCTTGTGCCTTCCCTTCTAACTGTAGGTGAACTGTGTGAAAACGGAAGTCACTTCATGCATGACGTGGCCTGCTCGCTCTCCCGATTTGAATCCCATAGAGAATCTGGGATGCGCTAGGGAGACAAGTTGCATGACGTCGGCATCCACCAACCCACTCTCCAAGACTTGCGAGCAGCCCTGCAAGAAGAATGGGCGTTATTACCTCAACATGAGACTGATGACATCACTCACAGCGTGCTCCGTCGTTGTCAGGCCCGTACTGCTGCCAGAGGTGGTCACATCCCATGCTGAACACATTAACCAGTTGTCGAAATGTGTGTGCAAATCCGTTAAGTTGGCGAAACCAAGAACATTTTCGTCTACCGTTATGCATGTCGCAGCTGTTCACGTTCCGTGTTCTTTACTTTGTTTCTAACTTAATATCGCCTGTTTACACTGTTTTGTGGCAAAATAAATGCAACTTTGTAAAATTTACGTGTGTTGCTTTAATTTTGGACACCAGTGTATACTTTCATCTGCTGTGTGTCACAGATACAAAAGGCGTTACTTGTCAAGTGTTTAAAATTGTCATCAGATTTATGTACGCACGTCAACATGATTACGCTAATTGAGCGGAATTTACACCTGTGGATACGATTACATCACTTAGTTTCAAGCTAACACGTAAAAACAACGCGTTTCACTGTTGCGAACGCTCGCGCCTGCACACGGTCGAGGCTCGTTTCGAATGAACGAACGTGATTCACGGAGGGAGCAGTAACTGTCTACTCGTAGCTGCGAGGACATCTGTCACTGTCCTTCTTGTGGGCGAGGTATGTGTGTATGAACAGCAGGGTGTTGTCTGCTGCACACTCATTCTCAGAAGAAAGGACGACAGTCTTGGATGTCTTAGACGCTGAGACAGGTGTGAATTCTCTTGTTTCCTAAATTCAAGAGGATGTTTTTATCCTAAAATTTTCCTTCGTTTTTAGGATCGTGAACGAGAAGTAATAAAGAGAAGAGAAAATAAATTATCAGTGCTACAGAATTCGAAAATTCTGTAGAACAATTGTAGCTGTGTGTACTCTTGTGCACGAGATTCGTTGTCCGAAATTCACTCCAGCACGCAGATTTGCTCTAAAATATTCGAATATTTTCTATTTAGACGATGAGTGCTGTGAGCCCTATTGATTCTCTCCCCATCTTGGACAATCTGGCCTATCTGTTTGTAATACCTCTGGCAAAAGTAGCCAATGCCATTACCGCACAACAAAAAGTGTCAGATGAGCTAGACCCATGTCATTTGGCAAAATGTCATAGCTCCAGATCCTGTGGAACGACGCCAAGTATTGTATTTGAAATATCGCACTTTATACAGAAAAATGGAAGCCGATTAGAGCCGAACGTCCCGTTAAAGCAACTCAGACTCGGACTGGAGAGAAAAAGGGAAGAAAACACGCCATGTCCTGTCAAAATAATCATTACGATGTTTAGATTTGGAGAAAACGTGGAAATCCTCAGTCTGGATGTTCGGAGGAGGAACTGAACCCACCCCATGCAGAATGACAATACTGTGCACTGCAATGACAAACTTTTACACAACTGCAAATTAACGTAAAATCCGACCAGATATCCGGACATCTATAGTGGACATTTTTGTATCCCGCCTGGAAGGCGGCGCGTGGGTCTGCTCCTGTAAACTCAAGGGTAGGCTGAATGTAGGAAGTGAGTAGGAGCAGGAAAAGGTGAAAATCTCTCGGTACTGCTGTTAGAAATGGTTTTACTATATCACAATATTAACTGAATACATAACTTTGCACTGAGGTGCGAAGCCTTAGACCCGTCGTAAGTAGTACATAGTCTCAATAGCAAGCTGAGGTTGAAGCGATGTTTCCAGGCCGTCTGCTCTTGATGAAATGGACAGAATCTGGAGCGGAGCTCGTAGAGCTCTCCCGCGCCGGCTAGAGGGAGCTGTCGTCGGTGTCTGTCGTAGTGCCAACCTAAGAACTTGCACCTACGTTGTGGCATCGTAGCTATCGATACCACAGACATTAATACTGGTGTGTCTACCCCTCGTCTCATGAAGGCTTAAACTTTGCTGGGGATGCTTTAAATGGGATGTCTGAATGTCTGTAGATGAATGACAGCTCATTCTTCTTCAAGAACCGAAAGCAGACAAGGCTGGACGCTGGGGTCTGGAGCGAAGTCGACATTCTAAATCATTCCAAAGGGGTTCCATTGAACTCAGGTTTGGAATATGGGCAGACCAGTCAATTTCAGAGATGTCGTAGTCCACAAACCGTTGCCACACACATGCTGCTTTATGATAGGGTGTGTCCGCCGCTCGTGGTCTCGCGGTAGCGTTCTCGCTTCCCGAGCACGGGGTCCCGGGTTCGATTCCCGGCGGGGTCAGGGATTTTCACCTGTCTCGAGATGACTGGGTGTTTGTGTTGTCCTCATCATTTCATCATCATCCAGGAAAGTGGCGAAATTGGACTGAGCAAAAGATTGGGTAATTGTACGGGCGCTGATAACCACGCAGTTGAGCGCCCCACAAACCAAACATCATCATCATCATCATCATCATGATAGGGTGCGTTGTCAAGCTTATACAGTCAATCACTTAGAACTGTCCACTACTTTACGCAATACACAATGTTATGACATGTGTTCATATCCTTCTACATTTAGCGTTTTCTTAAGCGTAATAAGGGAACCACACACTAACAACGAAAAACACCCCTATACTGGAACATCACCTCCTACGTACCTCACTGTTGGCGCTGCATACAATGGTAGATATCGTCTACAGGCATTCACAAACCCATCGGATTACCACTGTCTAGTGGCGTTGCTCTTTATAGCACCTCAAGCGTCGCTTACCCTTGACTGCATCATCACTTACAAATAAAGTACTGACTGCACAAAAGCGAGCAGTAAGAATGATATGTGCTTTTCACCCACGGACTTCATGTAGGTGCCTCTTCAAGGAGATTCTAACTGCGTCTTCACAGTGTACACATTCGCTAGTGCAGCTTGTCTCAAATAATCCATCACAATTTCAGAAGAACAGTGAAGTTCATACCTACAACACTAGAAGGAAAAATGACAATTATTACCCATTTTTAAAGCTGTCGGTGGCTCAAAACGGAGTTGAATAAGCAGCAACAAAAATTTTTGATCATTTACCCAATAACATAAAATGTCTGACAGGTAACGAAGCAGGTCTTACATCTAATTTAAAATATATCTTCTGGTTAACTACTTCTATTCCATTGACAAATTTATACTTAAAAACTGGAAGACAACAAACGAGTGTAGTTGTGTAGTTGCATGATTAGGACTAAAAATAATAATACGTTCATTAGTGTTAACACAAGTAATACATACATATCCAGTAAAATGACGCGTTCCACACCATTTCGGTAAAAGAATCGTTCAACTGGTCCATGGGACACGTAACAAACTAACTAAAGAAATATGTTGCTTATGAGAGGCTGCTCGATCTTCGTACGCCATCAAGTTTACCTCCCTACGCGCAGTCACTGTGATAACTGGACTGCATTTGGAACTCGCTAGTCATACCTTCCACTGATTTCATGCGATATTTTTACTGCCACCCTCCGCATTTCTCGACAGCCGCTGTCCGTCAGTACAGGAGGTCTGTCTGGTCTTGGTTTAGCTGTGGTTGTCCCTCCACGTTTCCACTTCACAGATACATCACCGACAGTCGAGTTCAGCAGATACGGAAGGGTCGAAATGTCCCTGATCAATTGATATTCGGTTCACATGGTTCAAATGGCTCAAATGGCTCTAAGCACTATGGGATTTAACAGCTGAGGTCACCAGTGCCCTAATTTTAGAACTACTTAAACCTAACTAACCTAAGGATATCACACACATCGATGCCCGAAGCAGGATTCGAACCTGGGACCGTAGCAGCTGCGTGTTTCCATACTGAAGTGATATTCGGGTGACATCCAATGACTAGTCCACGCTGGATGTCGTTCAGCTGTCCTGACAGAGCCACTCTGTTGTTCCGCTTCTGTGCTGACAACATAATAATCCCCACTTCCTTCTATAATGGTGGTACCTCCTCTCGTGACATGTAGTCGACAATTACGAGTTACATTCAAGTGTCCGGATACTTTTCATTACATATTATTTGTGGTGGGATGAACCTCTCTGATTTCTAATTGTGACCTGCACCAGGAATAGAGAATGGATATCAGCAAACTGAGGTGTTTTTCGACTATTAGTAACCAACAGATTGGTACTCCAACGAAAGGGCTGTATTTTTCTCTCATTTCATATCAAGAGTTATTCAGTGCAAGTACGAGTTCAGATAACGATCTTGTGTAAGGCTCACTGTCTGGGCAAAGCCTTTAAATGTTAAGGAAATATCACAGCCCTATATATACACTCTTGCTATGTCATCTCTATATTATTTATGTTTGTGTTAAAACAGGCGAGTTCTCCTATCGGTAGAAATAATGAGGTCACGAAATATTTTCCAAAATACCATAAATATTAACATACAATATGAAGAGAGACAGCAATGTGTGACGCCATAGCAAAATTTTGTAAACATTGCAGTTTTAACGATTTACAAGATTGTCAACTAAAGACGCGCGTAAATACGGTATGTATAAGAACTAGCACAGTGCTACAAAACTTGTACCTAAAGAAGTGACGAAGCCATCTCTCCTGCAGTGATAGGGAAATGTGCATTATCTAAACAATGTATGTGTAACCGATTCCGATGGTTGCTGGCAGAAAATACGTTGATACCAAATCAAGCATTCAGAGACAGGCATTCAGCCCACTTTAAAAACACCAAACATAACGAAATTTTCACCTGCAGCGGAGTGTGCGCTGTTATGAAACTTCGTGTCAGATTGAAACTATATGCCGGTCCTCTGCTATTTGCTGCAAGTACGTAGATCTCGTAGAGCACTTGCCCTCGGAAGGCAAAGGTCCCGAGTTCGAGTCTCGGTCAGGCACACAGTTTTAATATCCCACTAAGTTTCAACAGCAAACATGTCGTAACCAACCGACACCTGGCGTTCGCTAGCATGGCTTTGTAGATATGCGTTGTTAACAGTTGAAGCCAAACACTCCCCTCCCTTCCCCAGTTTCTCTCTGGACTAGTAAGAAACTAACTCTCCGTCCTCTCCAGCCATCCCGCTTTTAATGCTAGAGCTTACATCTATACTCCTACACTGCAGTTCACACTTAAGTTCCTGGCAGAGGGTACATCGAACAACTTGTATACTATTTCTCTGCCGTTTCACTCACTAACAGCTCACGGGAGAAACGAACACTTAAATTTTTCGGTGTGAGATCTAAATTCTCTTATTTTATTACAATGTTCGTTTCTCCCTGTGTAGGTGAGCGTCAACAAAATATTTTCGCATTTCGACAAGAAAGTTGTAGATTGAAATTTCGAGAAAATAGCTTCCCGCAAAGAAAAACGCTTTTTGTTTTAATTATTGCCACACCAAGTCGCGTATCATGTCCATGACAATCTATCCCCTCTTTCACGATAATAAAGAAGGAGTGCCGCTCTTTCAACTTTTTCGATGTCCTCCGTCAACCCACCTGATAAGAATCCTGTATAATACGTAAGCAGAGGACCGAAAAGCGTGGTGAAGACAGTCTCTCTAGTAGACATGTTGCATCTTCTAAGTGCCCTGCAAAGAAAACGCAATCTTTGGTTTGACTTCCCCACAACGTTATCTATGTGATCCTTCCAGTTTAAATTGTTCACAATTGCAGTTCCTAGGGATTTAGTTGAAATGACAGCCTTGAGATTTGTGTGATTTATCGTGTGTCCCAAATTTAACGAATTCCTTTTGTCACTCATGTGGATAACCGCACACTTTTCATTATTGAGGGTCAATTACCACTTTTTGCACCATACAGGTATCTTGACTAAACCATTTAGATCTTCTGATGCCTTTACTGGAATCTAAATGACAGGCATCATCTGCAAAAACAAAAACAAAAAAACAAAAAACTAATAGGACTGCTCCGGTTGTCTCCTAACTTGTTTATATAAATAGTAACAGAAACACTGAGCTGGGGGATGCCGTATATCACTTTTGTTGTACTAGATGACTTTCCGTCAGTTACTACGAACTGTGACCTTTCTGATACGAAATTACTAACCTAGTCGGACTACTGGGGCGATACTCCATAGCCACGCAGTTAGATTAGAAGCCTCTTTTGAGGAACGATATAAAACATGTTTTGGAAATCTTGAGATATGAAATCAATTTGGGATCCCCTGTCGCTAGCACTCATTACGTCTTGAGACTAAAAGCTAGCTGTGTTCCATAAAAATGATATTTTCTAAAACTGACACATAGATAGTTTTCCTCTAGGTAATTCATAATCTTCGAACACAGTATATCTTGCAAAATGCTACTGCAAATCGACGTCAGTCATATGGATTTGTAATTTATCAGATTACTCCTACTTCCTTTATCCAGTATTGGTGTGACCTGTGCAACTTTCCAGCCGTAAGGTACGGATCTTTCGCCGAGAGAGCGGTTGTATATGATTATTAAGTACGGAGCTATTATGTCAGCATAGTATGAAATAAGTGTAACTGGTATACAGTCGGGACCGAAGGACTTGCTTTTATTAAGTGATTTAAACTTGCTACTTTTATGTTACTGATGTTGTCAGTTGTTCTTGATTAGATTTCTTGAAAATTTACTTCTTCTACTTTGGCGAAGGAATTTCGTAAAACCATTCTTAGTATCTCCGCTTTAGTGGCACTGTCATCGGTATCATTACCCCTGCTATCAAGCCGTAAAGTTATTGATTGTGTCTTGCCGCTGGTGTAATTCACATATGGCCAGAATCTCTCTGGATTTTCTGGCATATTTCGAGACAGAGTTTTCGTGTGGAAACTATTAAAAAGCGTCACATTGGGGTTCGCGCTCAATTTCGAGCTTTTGTAAAACTTGGCCAATCTTGGGGATTTTGTACTCTCTTAAATATGGCATTGTTTTTTCGTTGGTTCTGCGAGCATGTTGTGACTTGTTCTGTGTACCATGTACAGTCAGTTTCGTCTCTTATTAATTTACTGTCTATATCATTTCTTTGATTTGAAGTCATATTTGGTCCTCACTTTCATAGTTAGTTCGGAAGAAGTGCAGGCTGCCTCTTAGGAAGGCATCAAGCGAATCTTATCTCCTTCTTATAAGCAGATGTGTTTTGCGTTTATTTTTGGTGTGCTTAGATGTTACGGTATTCAGTCATTACATTCCATGATAATGCCCTCTATTTGCTGGGGGTTATTTGTTGCTAAAAGGTCGAGTGTGTCTACGCTATCATTTACACTTTCATTGGGCTCCTGGTGTAATTGTTCAAAATAATTTTTGGGGAAAGCATTTTGTACGATTTCTGACGATGTTTTATGCCTACCACCGACTTTATAATGCATTTTCGCCAACTTAGCGAGGGTAGATTGAAGTCACCACCAAGTATAATTGTGTGAGCGGGGTTCTTATTTGTAATTAGACCCTGAACTGTTCAGCAACTTTTTCATCTGAGTTGGGAGTTCGGTAAAAGGAGCCAAGCATTAATTTATTCCGGTTGTCAAGTATAACCTCTACCCATACCAGCTCATAGGAACTATCTATATCCATTTATATACACGATAGACTACCTCTAACAGCAACAAACACACATCGACCAACTGTATTTACTCAAACCTTTCTGAACTCCGTCTCTAGCCATCTTTCAGTACCTATAACGATTTATGCATCATAGGTTTCTATTAGCGCCGGGAGCTCCGGTTCTTTTCCGGTATAGATACGACAGTGCACTACTATAATGCATATGGTTTATAGGTCAAACTTTGTCTTGCGTTTGACCTGCATTCGTTGAGACTGAAAATATTTTTGTCCTTTCCAGAGTCCCTCTAACCTAGAATGTGATACTTCGTTTTATTAAAAAACAGTTTTTTCGTAACGTCATAACGGTGAATTGTAATTCTACGAAGGTTATTCGGAAAGTAAGAAACGATCGGTTCGGAAATGGAAACAACAGAGAATATCGAAGAAGTTTTGCAAAGGTGTGTTGGGCAGTGTCTCTAGTACGCCGGTCGATCGCATTATGTCGCCCTTTTTAGTTTTGAGCGTACAGAGAGCACATAAAGGTTCCTAGAACAAGTGTGTCTCCCGCCAAGTAGGAGGACCTGGTGAGAATTTTCGCCTGAAGCTATGCAGCCAACGTTACATAACTGTCATGCGCTTTTTCTTCAAGACAATTCCCAGCCGCATTCTGCAGGGGCAATGAAGATGCTCCAGCATCGTTTTCAATTGGAAATGGTTGATTACTCACAATACAGCCAATAATCGTCTCCATTTGAGTTTCATCTCTGCTCACGTGAACCGCTGGCTATGACGACAACATTTTGACACAGACAACGAGCTGTAGGTAAGCGTAGAGAATTGGCGAAAAGCACTGGCGGCTGCCTTCTATAACGAGGGTATTGGAAAGTTGGTACAAGGCTACGACAAACGTCTACGTCAGGTCGGCGACTATGGAAGTAAGTAGCTGGAAGTTGTAGCTAACTGTTGCAAATAAAACAATTTTAATTTTCATTGTGGTTTCCATTTCGCGACGTATCGTTCCTCACTTTCCGAATAGCCCTCGTATTTGTATAGTGCATTCTGAATAGCGTTTTATCGTTAGATTATGAACACAGACGATACACATAAGAGTTAAATTAATCAGGAGGAAATGATCTGCCACATTATCAATAACACTCTGACAATGTTCAGATAGTTTCTGAACTTCACGTGCGTGGACAATTTGTTGGTAACACTTCGTTTCCATACACGTTATGCAGCATCAGAGACAGTAAAGTTGTGCAGTTCAGCATAACGATAAGGCGAGGGGTCTAGCGAATTCTGTCACCGACTGTACATTAAGAACTCTTTCTTTAATAAACTCACCTGCAGATACTGGGCTTGAGAAAGCCCGAACAACGATTTTAAGAATGAAAGAATTGATTTTAAAGGACCAACTATCAACTAAATGTCTACATAAATGTAACACCGGAGATGACCATAGCTTCGTGCTTGCTGAAGTTATCTACCATAAACACCAGAAAAGAAAGGCTGGAACTGATCGAGAAGGAAGTACATTGAGACATTGAATATTTGAGCGAGACAAATCAGAATTTCCAAGCAACAGTGCAAGGAAGGCCTAGTCAGGTACCAGTCAGAAACTATACAAAGATGCTGATGGCATCTGCGTTGGAAGTAGCTGAAAAAAAAAGAAAGGCTAAACGCCGGCCGAAGTGGCCGAGCAGTTCTAGGCGCTACAGTCTGGTACCGCACGACCGCTACGGTCGCAGGTTCGAATCCTGGCTCGAGCATGGATGTGTGTGGTGTCCATAGGTTAGTTAGGTTTAAGTAGTTTTACGTTCTAGGGGACTGATGACCTCAGAAGTTAAGTCTCATCGTGCTCAGAGCCAGTTCAACGATTTTTGAATGGCTAAGCACAAACGAAAGTTAAGCGATGGGAGCAAATTTCTGTCGAAAAAGAGAATCCCCAACTAAAGGCGATAAATGCAAGGCTTAGCCATGTAACCTGCTAGAAACTATACAAGATTCTGATGGCACCTGCCATGGAAATAGTTACAAAAAAAAAAGAAAATCGAGGCACAAATGAAAGTTAAGCGATGAGAGCAAAAACTATATCGAAAAAGAGAAGAGATTTCCAAATTAAAAGTGATGAAAATAGACTGGAAAGCACGGAATTTCTCTAAATTAGAACGCTGACGTTACGAAACTCAATTAAAAGTCTATAACGCAAGTACTAGAAAAGCAGAAAATCTAGGAAAAGTTCAGACAAGTGCTCATATTAGGTAGAAAGCAAATAATAGCTGTGATTACCACAACAGGCGCACAACAGCAACGGAAGTAACACTCCAGTAAATCTGCAACTTTTATAACACACTTCACAAAAGTGTGTAACATCCTGAGGGACCAATAGCAACAGCACTTGACCGTGATATACTAGCATATACATGGCATACCGCTGAAGGAAAACTGCTATCGATTAGATGAGGAAAGACAAAATGTGAAGGAATGAAGACTGAGGTACTAAAACCTACTAGACACGAAACAGAAGTTCACCAACCGAGCGTCTTCATACGTCTGCAGAAAGTCAACGTTCTATCTGGTTGGAATAAGCCCAAATTCCTCTCCTCACACGAAAATAAGGTTGACATTCATGGCATACGGAATGATCCCTGTATTAGGGTGTTATGGTATCTGCATGCTTTTCACGCAAATCCTTACGAAGTGTATCACAGATGTCTTGGACAGAGCTCAGCTAACAGAACACGCTTGATTGCGAAGAGGATTCAGTTTCATACAACACTCCCACGCTCTGGGGGAAGTTATCTGCCGAAAAAGTGCATATGAAATGTCACTTTGCCTAGTGATATACGACTTTGAAAGGGATTCCCTCAGCCACACAGCAGTCATAAAACCACAACTGAAGGAAGGCTAGAACAAATCTATATTAAGATGATCAACAACATCTGCAGGGCGCCGATAGAATTCATCACCGCTGGGGAGTCTGAAAACGAATTTTCCATATAGAGGGGATTAAAGCGAGCAGAGTCAATGTTGGCAACACTTCTTACGGCTGTATTGGAAACTGCAATGTCCAACGTCAGTTGAAAGAAAAGAGGAATGATAACTGAAGGAAAATGGCTAAATAACCTATTCTTTGCCGATGATATTGTACTCCTGGGTAATCACACACAAAACAGCAATCTCTGGTTTCCGACCTGGTAGAAAAATGTGAAGAATATGAACTTAAGATAAAAATCCAGAAAACCAAAAAAAAATGTTTAATGAGTCGGCTGAAAATGGAAACGTAACGAACGGCAAACAAGGCCTAGAGGCAGCTTAAGTGTATGAATACATAGGTCAGCTATTGAGTAATAGAGGCGATATTAAGCCTGATATATTCTTCCGTATAAAATTATTACGAAAGGCATTTTGAGGAAACATAATTTTCTCCAAGTCGAAATGCCAGTGGACTTGAAAAGAATCGGTTTCGTTCATTTTGGCTTTCCCTGTTTGACTTTCACCTGCGAAACATGGACATTAAGCGAATTCGTAAAAAGGAACTGAGAACTGCACAGAGAAGTGTGGAAAGATAGATGCTATGCCTAACTCGAAGATATCGCAAACGTACTGACGGTATTCATGTAATGATCAAAGTCAGTAATGTAATAAAACGCGTTAAGGCATTGAAACGGAAATATTCAGGATATTTTAGAACACGAAACGATGGGAGCTAGACGAAAGCAGTTCTCTAGTAGACCCTAGGAGAGAGGAAGACCACTATACCGATGGGATAAGGACATTGAATTGCAACACTGAACTGAATGAACGTACTTGTACTTATGATTACTATGTTGCCAAATTACAAGTCTTCCATGTTCATCTCCTACGGAAAAAAATCAACGCAACAGAATTTTGATAGAGACATTTACCCACGTAGGGTAAGTATCAGACTATAACTCAGAGTCCAAGGGGTTAATCCTCAGTCGGCCCTACGTTTTTCTTCCGTTGTGTGCTTCTTCGTAC
Source organism: Schistocerca cancellata (assembly GCF_023864275.1). Taxonomy (NCBI): domain Eukaryota; kingdom Metazoa; phylum Arthropoda; class Insecta; order Orthoptera; family Acrididae; genus Schistocerca; species Schistocerca cancellata. Next base: position 330,153,744 of record NC_064629.1, read on the forward strand.
ACAACGGTAAGGAGAGGTGGGCTACAGAGTGATGCAGCAGCTGTCATCGTATGGAAGGTGAACAGGATGAGAAGCGGTTGGGGAACAAGTAAATACAGTAAACGGAAGCTATACTTAACTGGTAGGTTTCTCCAAGTGTACGAAGACTACTTACAAAATTTGTATATGAATAAGTGAAGATACAGGAGAAAACAAAACAATCAAATTCAGCTACAAGTGTTGTATTCCACCACTTTACACAAATACTGAAACATCTGTGAATCAGCATGCACACAAATGTGGAGTATGGCAATCAGAAGAAACAACCAATTGTAAAAGGTGTAAAATGAATTGCTCATTTCAAAACTACTTACTGTTATGAACAAGCACAGCCTGGACTAAATGTTTCAGTATTGTGGTTAGTGTGGAGACCTAGGTCACAAGGATGAAGGGTTTTAAAGAAATAATAAAAGTGGTATGTCTGATGAGGTGTAAACTATCATAAATATGTGACCTCTGATCTTGTAGACACACATATTCTTGTGGGTATCGAAGTGAATCTGACAGGGGATCACTATGTTGTTCATCATCACATGGTTTGATTGATCAGTTCTTTAAATGTACTGTAACTGGTGAGGTGTATCTTAATATGCTCCAAATAATGATTTTTTCTCCATTATTCCATCACTTTTAGGAGACGAGAAATTCATTTAATGAACATGCAGCAATAAAATCCATCTAATACAACAGAAAAAAGAGCATTGTGGGGAGAGGCTTTCTTAACTAAGTGAAAGGACCGCGTCTCATGGGTGACTCCGTTGTAACTGGACTGACCCTTATTGTGAACGGGCCGTGTAACTGTCTCCGACCATCCTATATTGTGGTGGCAGAGGGCGCTCGTGTTATGGAGCCACTGTAGATATGGCCCAGCAGTTGTGCTCCATTGGATCCGTGGGACCGCACAAGATCTATCAGTGTGACAGAAACTTTTGTTGTCATTACCAACTGTGAGATGACAGTCAGATGGTACCGACCTGTGGTGCCACATGTTCTTATTATTTATCATGTTTTCCACTCTGGCATTGATTTATTAATTTAAAAAATATCAACGTACTTCGTGCTTCGGAGTCCACATTAATATGTTTGTCCCCCTTTAACTGGCTGGATACTGCAGTTGAGGTAGAAGGAAGAAAGATGAGTGTTTAATGTCTCATCAGTAGCGACATGATTTGAAACGGAGCATAAGCTCAGATTATGAAAGGTTGGGGAAGTAAATCAGTAATGTCGTTTTCAAGTGAGCCATCCTGGCATTTGCCTGGAGCGATGTTTGGCTCAAATGGCTCTGAGCACTATGGGACTCAACTGCTGTAGTCATAAGTCCCCTAGAACTTAGAACTACTGACACCTAACTAACCTAAGGACAGCACACAACACCCAGCCATCACGAGGCAGAGAAAATCCCTGACCCCGCCGGGAATCGAACCCGGGAACCCGGGCGTGGGAAGCGAGAACGCTACCGCACGACCACGAGATGCGGGCAGGAGCGATGTTTGGAAATCACAGAAAGCTTGAACGTTGATGGCTGGACAGGGATTAGAATCGTCGTTCTCTTGACAGTTGGAAGGTCAGAGGAGATCATATCTATACGACCTTGCCTTGTAAAGCTCTATTAAACATTAGCCTAAACGCTGATGACAAACTACACTGCCGGAAATAAAATTAGAACGCCTAGAAAGACGACATCGACTTTGATCAATGATGGTATACGCCACCTGGGGGATATTAGATATAGTGATAATGGCTTAAAAGTTGTCCGCCAACAGATAGCATGGTGGCGTAGCTACCAGAGTGCCATTTGTGTCCTCCATTTAATAGGGAACGCTCACAGTCAGAAGGTTCAGTGTGGAGCAAACGTGTGAAGCAAGCAGGGAACTATACCACAGACACGCACTCGATCGTCCTACAGCCAGCTTAGCGAGTTCAAAAGGGGTCAAATTATGACCTTTCGAATGTTGATATGGTCTTTGCGGGGAATTGCCACACAAGTTGGACGTCCTGCGTCAGTTGTGCAACGATGATGGTATCAGTGGTCAAGTGAACGTTCTGTCCGCAGCTCGTGGTCGTGCGGTAGCGTTCTCGCTTCCCGCGCCCGGGTTCCCGGGTTCGATTCCCGGCGGGGTCAGGGATTTTCTCTGCCTCGTGATGACTGGGTGTTGTGTGATGTCCTTAGGTTAGTTAGGTTTAAGTAGTTCTAAGTTCTAGGGGACTGATGACCATAGATGTTAAGTCCCATAGTGCTCAGAGCCATTTAGAGCCAAGTGAACGTTCTGGTAGATAAGGTACCGGACGTCCACGCAGCACAGATGCTCGCCAGGATCGTCGTATCATAAGGCCAGCAGTGGCAGATCATACAGCTACTATGGCACAGGTAAGAGGGCCTGTGAGCCCAGACGTGTCAACCCGAACTGTTGCGAACTGGTTATCAGCAATGGGACTGCGGCCACGCACATGTCTTGCCCGTCTTCTACTCACGCCAAGTCCACAGCTCGACTGGTGCCGTCAGAGGATCAATTTTGAAAATAGAATGGCGCATCGTAGTCTTCAGCAAAGGAAGAAGATGCTGCCAGCACGTAAGTGATGGTCGTTTGCGCTTATGACGTAGACCTGGTGAGCACTGTTTCGTAGAGTGCATTCGTCCAAGAATCACGGTTCCTACTTCAGACGCCGGCGGGAGTAGTCGAGCTGTTCTAGGCCCTAAAGTCTGGAACCGCGTGACTGCTACGGTCGCAGGTTCGAATCCTACCTCGGGCATGGATGTGTGTGATGCCTTAGGTTAGTTAGGTTTAAGTAGTTCTAAGTTTTAGGAGAATGATGACCCCAGAAGTTAAGTCTCATAGTGCTCAGAGCCATTTGAACCATTTGAACCACTTCACGCCTTATGGTCTGGTATGTGACAAGCTACAACTCTCGTTCACCTTTGATGTTTCTGAAGGGCACGTTAACCAGCACTCGGTACAAGCTGAATGTTGTTAGAACAGTTCTTTTGCTGTTCTTGCAACAGGAAGATTCTGTAATGTTCCAACAGGATAATGCTCGCAGTGCTCGTGAAACTCCACGATATCTGGACTTGTTTCCAATCGAGAATGTGTAGGAAATGATGGGATGAGAAGTGACAAGTACGACTCGTCAATCAACAACTCTCACAAAACTACATGAACAAGCCGAACAGGCGAGGAATTGCGCATACCAGGACAATATTCGCCATCTGTACGATCGACTGGATGCCAGAGTCAGTACCTGCATTGCCGGGAGGCTACACCGCATACTAATATGGGTGTTTCAGTATGGATCGATACCTGGTATCTCAGAACCGTTTGTGCTATTATATGTCATCATTTCATGTACTCCATATGGACTGTTGCTAGAATAAAACTTGTGTGAATTGGAAACCTCTAAACGGGTGTAATATTTTTTTCCTGGCAGTGTATATATACATTATTATTATTAGTTTTATCAGTAATTTCCCCTTAACCAAACCACTGAAACACAACCAATTTTCACTGCCTATTTTTCTGTCATCTTCATATTTCTTCCACAAAACCTCTAGTATATTCACTGAATTTCTTCTTTCTCTCATCTGTCCACTTCTTTCCTGTTGATTTCTCCTTGGGCGTTTGCTCAGAGGTCCAATTTCTGATTTTTTTCTCTGTAATTTTTCCTCTCTGTCATCGCTTCTGTGGAGCGTTTCCCGTGGTTTCCTTATCCAGCTGGTTTTCGCTGTATTAGGCCTCACTATGTTAAATATTTTCTTGGTCAGTATGTCTTCGTTCATTCTAAATATGTATTCGTAGAACTTTGTCCATACTTTTTTGATGTTGAATAACCAAACAGACAGTGTGTTGGAAAACGTTTTCTAATGCTGTTTGTAATCCTCTCTGTCAGTTCGTGCACTTCTTTTATCAGTCTCGTTACGGATATAGGCTGTGCACCTTTCAAAATAACCATTTGCCTTAAGCAGTTCAGGGAAACCACTGAAGCATAAATTTGAGCAGCCAGAGGGAAATCTGAAAATCTCCGCTACCGATTACGAATGCAGTATCTCACCCCTGCATCAGCTGTATTAGTCCTCACTATGTTAAAAGTTTTCTTGGTCAGTATGTCTTCGTTCATTCTAAATATGTATTTGTAGAACTTTGTCCATATTTTTTGATGTTGAAGAACCAAACAGCCAGTGTGTCGGAAAACGTTTTCTAATGCTGTTTGTAATCATCTCTGTCGGTTCGTGCACTTCTTTTATCAGTCTCTTTACGTATATAGGCTGTGTACCTTTCAAAATGACCACGCTAGCATTTGCCTTAAGCAGTTTCTACAAAACACATTACCTTATTTCATGCGTACACCTTAAAAGGCATTTCCTCAAAGTATGAAGCAATCCTGAATGAGAAAGCGTAGATGTGAGAATTTATCTAGTGTGTTTACGACCTCAGATAAAGAATTTTATCTCAAACTCACTGATAAATATTTGCGGTGTCGGGATACATAATGAGGCAGTTGGGCGAAGTCACCCACAACTTCCCTCTCCACTAGGAAGCACCTTCCTGCTCATGCACCTCAGACAAATGTGCGAGGTATATTCAAGGTCAACCCCCCATTCACCGGTCTCCGCGGAATCATCACTCTATCGATACACACCTCTAACATTCCCTACCACCCTGGACCAATAAGATTCAAGCCACCCACACATTCTCCTCATGCTTTATAACTAAATTATTTGCGTAGGCCCCTTCATTCAAGGTCTATACACCATAGGGAGAGGTCAAGGTTTGTTTGAGGTCAGGATGTGGGCATTTGTTACAACTAACAGATTAAATTTATCGTTATTCCAGTTACGTTAGTTTCGTCATTTGAGGTCTGTGCAATATATGGAGAGGACAAGGTTTGCTTTGGACTAGGATGTGGGTATTGGTTACAAATAATAAGAACAAATTAAATTTATTGTTATTACAACTGCATGAGAGTCATCATTTTAGGTCTTGGCTCAATAGGGAGAGGATCAGTTTTGTAAGGGGCCAGGGTACGGAAGTCTGCTACAAATAACAGAAATTTTAGTATTATTCCAGTGTTGTGAGTTTGATCTCACTGCTGTCGACCTCATGTTGCATCAGCATAAATTCGTGTCCCATCAACAACGACGTCATGATGCTCTCAGGCAATCACAGTGCAATATTTGCTCAAAAGTATCTGAATTATTTATCAATCGTGCGTTGTTGCTCTCCACTCAAAGTATGTGTTCTGTAGTTAGAGGATCAGGGTGTGGGTACATGTTATAACTAACAGATTAATTTTATTATGAATCCAATCTCACTACTTTCCTCATTCAAGCCGTCAGCAGAGAACGTACAAATCGCAAGACAGCGACAGCACACATAATCTCTCTAGGCATGCGCCTTACAGTTACTCGTATTACCCGTCGTTTCTGCATGTCATAAGTCTTTGATAGGTGTCAGGTTTCTCGGCAGGATATAAAGCACTATGTGTATACGAAATTTCTGTCAGATTGAGGTACGAATGCTCACAGTCAGCAATATAAAGCATCTGGATATTTTGGCTTCAATAATTTATCACCAGTATCAAGTTTACTTTATGCTACAAACGCACAGTTATTTCTAAACGCAACTGTGTTGTGTCATTTCGCTCAACAACAACGTTAATGTGATAAGTCCATTGCTGACCATGGCTGTGGACACTCATGATAACAAGGGTCTGATGCAACGTCTTAAACTAACCTTAACATGCATTCTTACAATTGCCAGTAGACAAATCACTTCTACAGAGGTTTCAGAGTAAAGTCATGGAAGCCCTACTGAATTGGTCTGCAGCTTACATGCCTTTAATCACTGTATAACCAACTGATCTTCTCTTCACAATATCGACAGAGCTATGTAGCAGGGAACTCATAATGTATATCCATATAAGAATGCTCGCACTCAGCAGTATAAACTTTTTGAATGTTATGGTTACACTAATTTAGCACCAACGCTAAATTTGGATCATGTTCTCTCTATACACAGTTGTGAAGTATCAATGTAAGAATGATTACCTGTAGGGGTAACATTCACAATCATTGAAAATATATCCATTTGTTTAGGTAAATCCAACTCAATGTGCATTACACCAACAAACCAACGTCGCATATACACAAACTGCTTGCATATCTAATTTGTCCTCTTCATCGTGAACATTTTGTTCCAATACATACATGACAATATCACCGAAGTACCGTTTAACATACCCTGGCTAAGACATAATTTTCGGGTGCTCTTCAAACCACTGTAGCACGATATAACCCATATAGCACAGTCAGTTAATCAGTTATATTTGTGCTTGGGCAGCCAAATGCATTACCAAAGTTATTAAAGGTGGCGTAGTTCGTAGTGTACTGCAGAAGGAGTCTATGCTATGAATTTCTAGCATGTTATTCATATGTGACATTTCAACACAGTAAACATTTTAGACGAAGCATGGAAATTCTGGCCTACGAGGGGGTGCTGAAAAGTATGGCTTTCGAATTTGTTACGTGAAAACTCGTAAAGCTTTTTAAACAAAACAAACATTATTAACTTTCTACAATTTTATTCTTCATGTCTACATATTTATTTGTCAACATAATCACCATGGAGGTGAACACATTCCTCCCAAAAGAGGCCAGTTTGTTGACACCGTCACTGTAGAATGTTTGAATTTTCTGATGGGGCCACAAGAAGAAGGTGCTCCATGTATGGACAAACTCCTCGAATTTGAAACTCGATTGCAGTAAGCTGTTTCTCATGCACCAACAAAGTTAAGTTACACACTCCAATGTTATACTCCACAATTCAGAGGCCTCTTGCACCACAGGGTTGCAAATGTGTCTACAAACATGTTCTTCAAGTGCCTGGAATGTGACGTAGTAAATCGCTTAGCAGGGTGACGATACTTACGTGATGTCACCCTAAAGGTACTCCATTGGTAAAATTATATATAGCGATTCAAGATGGCGATCCATGACATCATCGATTACATCAGAATGAAAGATGACGTTCCAATATGGCGATCCACAACGTCATGATTGATTTCAGAATCCAAGGTAGCTGATCTGGGGATGGGGTACAATCCAAAATAGTTGTCCTAATTTGCATACTGCTATAGCCGCCTACCTCCTCCAACACACACACACAGCATTCAGGTTTACAATTTATAAACTGGATCCACCAGTTGAGCTCTGTACACCATAGTGAAAGATTTATCGCCATGATGAAGCATCATCAGAGGTCTACCATATCCAGAGAGATTAAACGAATAGCGTAGTTGGATGAAGGTACTAACTCATTTATCTCTCTCATAAAGTTTATTATTATTGTTCATTATATTTGTATGAATATGTGTATGTGTGTTTTTATGGTTTTCTTTTGTATCTCCCTCAGCACAACAGCTCCCTGACACACACAATGCCGTGCCTGATACATTTGAACAGGAGCAGGAATCAAGGCAGCCTGCAGACACGCTCTTTGATGCAGCTCCCAACATGTCAGAGTGAAAATCAAGTCAGCATACACATCTGTTTCCACCATACCCATCTGTTGGGCCAAAAAGTCAGCACGCAGACAAGCACTGAGATGCAGTGCCTGATGCATTGTGGGAGGGCACAGGATTATTATCAGACTCCGAGTTCCCACTGTATACATCGCCTGCAACACTCATCGAGCGGCACCTACGTTATGTCAGAATGCTGTTGTTCATCATTACATATCAACTGACCAACAATGGATCGAAGTAGGTTAATGCCAGTCTAGCATCTGACATAGACTCTGAAGTTATAATGGAAACAGGGAATGTTCTGTATGGTGCAAAGGTGTAGTTCACTGCTATGGAGTGGTCTCAACTGTACAGTAACCTGAACTACACCGAGGATTGCATGACAACTGAGAACAATCCACTCCCCTGAGATATCAGTGTCTTTGACAGCAACAGGGCATACATTATCAGCGTGTTTAGAGGTTATACGATGAAGATAACATCTCAAGACCCAACACAGTGTGTATATTCAAAGTGTGCTAGTGTCGAGAACCTTTACGCCTTATATGGTGCAATATGGATCACCACAGAGACACTCACTCTATGGTGTATGTAAGTTAAAGCGCTCTTCAATGACTTTGTCAAGTATGGACTGGAACTTTTAAAAGTTCGCGATGAGGAGGAGTTAGATGTATGTTCAGGTATGTGTATGTGTGCTGTACCTAAGTCCGCTAGTTTTACTCCTATGAACAAAAATTCCATGCAAGAGGAGTTTATAAACAGTATTCCTAAATATATTAGTGCTCAATTAGGTTTTTGTGAAGTACATGGTTAATTTAAAGCATATAAAAACGATTATTTGCAAAATATGGTAGAGTGATGAATAGGGTTGATATAGAAAAACACCAGTGACAATGTTTTGACGATAATGATGTGTTTTCTACACGTCATAAAGTAAAAATAATGTATATTAACAATGCATAAACGTGTATAATAAATAACATTTTTACATTTCATTCCATCATCATATCCCATGCTACTTAACGGTTCAGCTTTCTGAGACAAACTATTATTCTTTCATACAGAGGTGCCTCGTAAAGTCCCCCTACAAACTTCTAGGACTTGCAGAGGAGACTAATTGAACAATATTTTGAACTGGAACGCATGTCCGGAAACGAATCGTTTCCGTACTACAGTTGTTTGAAAACATGTTTGCTAGGTAGGCATGCAACAGGGTAGTCATGGTAGCGGATGTTTTCATGTGATCGGCTGATGTTATATGACATCTGCATTATCTGTCTGACCAGGTTCAAGCGTCAATCACGTGTCTGTGAGTGTTAGAGCAACATGGTTGAGTACACGTTTGCAGAATACACCAACATGACCCTTCTGTATGGCGAAGCTCACGGTAATGAAAGAGCTGCCCCTTGCATTTACCAGTATCGTAATACCCAACGTCAAAACTCCATCACATACCTTTTCCGCCAAAATTACCCAACGACTTCGAAAAAGGGGTACCTTCACCGTTAGCGGGCGTGACTGTGGTGCTCCAAGGAGAGTCCACACACCCGAACTGGAAGAGGGCGTACTGTGTCACGTTGAAGAGAACCCGCCAATGAGTGCATGAGCAATTGCGCGTGCGAGGGATGTTGCTCCCAGCACCGGCTGGTACTTTCTGCATGACGAGATACTATATTGATACCACTAATGGTTCTAATAGCTCTGAGCACTATGGGACTTAACATCTGAGGTCATCAGTCCCCTAGACTTAGAACTACTTAAACCTAACTAACCTAAGGATATCACACACATCCATGCCCGAGGCAGGATTCGAACCTGCGACCATAGCAGCAGCGCGGATCCAGACTGAAGCACCTAGAACCGCTCGGCAACAACGACCGGCAATGATACCACCTTCAAAGGGTACAGTCACTAAGACCAACCGATTTTGCAGCACACGTTGATTTCTGTAAGCAGTTACTGCGTCGCTTTATCAACGAGCCCCTGTTATTTCCACGGCGCATTCTCTTCGCAGATGAATGTAAATTTACTAGGGACTGTGTTCTCAATTCTCGAAACCACCATGTCAGGGCAGACGAAAACCCACACGCCACGCATGCCCAGGGATTCCAACGCAGATTTGGTATCATTGTGCGGGCGGGTATTCTGAATGGTCATATGATTGGACCGTTTATGCTTCCACCCAAGCTCACGGGTACCACCTAATTGACATTCCTACGACAAGTATTGGGCGGTTTTGGACGCTGAGCTAATGAACGTCCGTCAAGGCATGAGCTTCAAACGTGACTTCGCATCCGCTCACTTTCAGCGTCATGCTCAGGAATATCTGGACCAACGATCTGAACACAGATGGATAGGCCGAGGTGGTCCAGTCGCATGATCTCTACAATCACCGGATTTGACTCCAATTGACGTTTTCCTCTGGGGTCGAATGAAGAGATTGGATTATGAGACTGCTGTAGAGACAGAAGGTGATATGGCGGTACGAATATTGCAGAGACACCAGGCGTCACAGGGCGTGAATACCACGACATGATTTGGTGGTTGTCCATCAAACTTTGCTTGTAGTAGATCAGAATGCTAACGCTCCTTTGAAAGGTTTAAGTTTATTTGTAAGCGACGGTTTTTGTGAAAACTAATTAAGTTTCCTTTTTTGCTTCTTTGCTTATTAATGGGTGGAATTGTAAAATAAATGATGTACTCGTCCACCCCTTATAAAGTACCTGTACAATTGTCGCGTTACCAAAACATTTCCAAATAGTTGAATGGTTGTTATATGGAATCGGTATTTTTCGAACATAAGTTACAGTTCAAAATATTGTCTACTCGCTCCCTTGTACAAGTCCTAGAAGTCTGCAAGAGGAATTTCAAAGCGCCCTGTATTTACAATGTCTGGGAAACTTTATAGTCCAGTTGATGCTATGTTGAAAACACTTAGCTAATTTTACACGAAATGAAACGTATCAGTTCAGCTATTACAATGTCAGAGAGAGAGAAGGAGAGGGAGAGGGAGAGAGAGAGAGAGAGAGAGAGAGAGAGAGAGAGAGAGAGAGAGAGAGATAGAGAGAGATAGTCAACACATTTTCTAACATGTTTTTATTATTCACCTGTTACTTTCCAAGAGAGTGAGACATTTAGACGAAGCTTACTATTTCTGGTCTGCATTCCCTATACCGTAACCCTGAAATGCCTAAGAGTTAGACTTTCTGGTAAAGCTTGTCACACTTCCTTCCAGGATATGACTATTATCAAATATCTTCCTATCACATATCTACGGCGGTGGGTAGAGTCTGCGACATATTCAACAGTCAGGAGGGTAGCTTTCCGACGAGATAACGAATAGTTGTTCTAAATTTTATGAAAAATAAGAATACACTAAAGGAAAAGAACTGCAGTAAATAACAGGTAGAAGAACCCACAGTGAATCATAATAACGTAAGTTAAACAGTGAGCTGCTTGGATTGAAAAGGAGTAAGACAATGTTGCAGTCCTACTATCCTATAATTGGTCTTGTATCTTCAAGAAGAACCTAGAGCCATTGCAGCAGTCCAGTGTGCCATCGTAACAGCAAATTCCACTTTACAATGTGTAGTTCACCTCTTCATATTTTAATTCCAATCAGTTCGACACATATAATTTCAGTTATAGATGACTGTGATTCGTCATGTATGCATGTTACGCTCTAAAGTATCTACCAGCCCTGAACTTCTTGATAGGGTGCGGAGTCTATCTTTCAACACTTTGAAATGCGCGTGGTTCATTTTACAACTATCTACATATGTGCCGCAGGCTCTTTACTCCATTTTAGGTATGTAATAGGAGGATGTCTGATAATTTTCATACGTTGGAAGAAACTGTGAGAAGTTGTAGCAGAAAGTCTGTTAGACCTTTCTGTAAAACGGTATAGGGGAATACAGACCAGAAATACCAAGCTTCGTCTAAATGTTTTCGCGTTCTCTCTCTCTGACACTATAACAGTTGAACTGATATGTTTTACCTGAATTATAATGTTCCAAGTTTATGTTGTCTGTTAGTTGTCCTCATGCGGTTATTTTTGTTCAAATGCACTAGCGGTTAATCCAGAGACGTCTGTCGATATCTAATAGATTACTCACAAGTACCACCGCACTTGCTATTGTTTATCTGTTACCTGAATCTACTGTGGCCACCCTACATAATCTATGGTCTCACCATGTTGCTCATCTTTTCTTTTTTTCATGCATTATTTTTTAGTTGAGAGGTTAGATTCTCAGTACATCCAAAATCTTCGCCTTATGAATTCGTTTTATCTCTTATACTGTGGGTTCTCTATAACTTGTCGCTATTGCTAATCTGAAACATAGACGCAAGCATAATATGGTTGTCGAATCATAACTGAAAATTACAATACAATACTATCTTTCTTTACACATTTTTTACTTCAGGAGGTACTTAAATTATCACCTCCTGTTCTTAATGGTAAGTTTGTTTCACATTCGCAATAGGTCGTGTCTGTCTATCTGTTATGCAGGTCCATGAGTAACTTACTCTTTCCTTTAACCTCCATCAAGTTAAGTTAATATTTTTATCATCTCCTTTTTTTTTATTTCAGCGCGGGTTTCTTCCAAAAGTTCAGTTCCCTACACTGTCAACAGTACATGGAGCTACACAAAAATTGTCCCTTCATACCCTCATCAAACTAGCAAATTCTCATATATATCAGTGTATTTTTATACTCATCAACTGTCGTCATATCGCAGCGTTCCTTCACGTCTGCTAAATCTTCACATTGTAGTGTTCCTTCACGTCTGCGCTCCTCAAACTCCCATCATCTCATTGCTACCTAATATCACCCACATAAACACAGAGTCATCAAGCTCCACGGCAACTTGCTCAGTTCTTCTTTGCGCCTGGCGAACACATAAAACGATAAACCTCAACCAGTACTCACATCTTCATCGATGGGCAGCTACATCCAATGATCCATTTAATGCTTCGCTTCTCAGCACCTCCTACACCATCTTCCTCACTTCTTATGATGAGAACTGGGCTTGTTACAAGTGAAACTCATGTCCATTATAATTATCCGGGCTGTAGCTCGATGGAAGGTCCAACACACCCACTGGCTCGCCGAGCTAGTGGGTGTGTTGGACCTTCCATAGAGCTACAGACCCGCTTGAAGATGTCCTCCGCAGACGGGGACGAAACGTTGAGAATTGACACAGAATTCATCAACCGACCACGGCATAACAGGTCGGATAATTATAAGCGCATGACATTTCCGGCCGTGAAAGTCTACACTTTAGTACCAAGTGAAACTCTCTTTTACGATCTTATGATTTTATTTTTACATGGGATTAATTCATATTATTACAGCATCTTGTTACATCAGATGTGAGACTAGATGTCGTGTCTCTGCTAATTTCTATAAAACTTCTCATTGTCTAAACATCTTGAAATGAAAAATGTGGTGTTTTCCAACTCATTTACTGCTCCATAGAGTTTCTAGTTCTAGGACATTGCGATGAACAATTTTCCGCACACGATATTGTCCACAAAATTCACAAAAGAATTTGCTGTTTAGTTGTTAGTTCTTCTTTGATCGTTTCCGCGATTGTAACAAACATTTGTGGCCCACAGTAAACTACATCTCCCTATCAGTCCTCTTTGACTTTCCTTCCTCTTCTCAGCTTTTGCACTTATTCTATTCGATACTAATTTTACAATTTCTTGGAGGCGTTTACATCTCACAGGTGGGTAGTATACAGTTTCCCTTATTCTATAACTTTCTTTAACTAATATTTCTCAAAAAAATGGTTCAAATGGCTCTGAGCACTATGGAACTCAACATATTAGGTCATAAGTCCCCTAGAACTTAGAACTACTTAAACCTAACTAACCTAAGGACATCACACACACCCATGCCCGAGGCAGGATTCGAACCTGCGACCGTAGCAGTCCCGCGGTTCCGGTCTGCAGCGCCAGAACCGCACGGCCACCGCGGCCGGCAATATTTCTCACTTACCACAAGTTTATTGAAAATACACAATTTTCGTTTAGATTGGCCTCAACAAGTTCCTTCAGCTTCCTGAAAATTCCCACCACGTACTACCTGTCTAATTATTCCTATGGAATAGGTTACCCAACAGATCGCCTTCACAGTCGACATCTGATTTGTTCCTAGAAGCACATCTGAACATTTTGCTGTGTCTGAAACATCCTCATCCTCACTCATGTCCTCTTCCCCTTCTAGTGCGTTCAGCACAGCAGCATATACACTCCTGGAAATGGAAAAAAGAACACATTGACACCGGTGTGTCAGACCCACCATACTTGCTCCGGACACTGCGAGAGGGCTGTACAAGCAATGATCACACGCACGGCACAGCGGACACACCAGGAACCGCGGTGTTGGCCGTCGAATGGCGCTAGCTGCGCAGCATTTGTGCACCGCCGCCGTCAGTGTCAGCCAGTTTGCCGTGGCATACGGAGCTCCATCGCAGTCTTTAACACTGGTTGCATGCCGCGACAGCGTGGACGTGAACCGTATGTGCAGTTGACGGACTTTGAGCGAGGGCGTATAGTGGGCATGCGGGAGGCCGGGTGGACGTACCGCCGAATTGCTCAACACGTGGGGCGTGAGGTCTCCACAGTACATCGATGTTGTCGCTAGTGGTCGGCGGAAGGTGCACGTGCCCGTCGACCTGGGACCGGACCGCAGCGACGCACGGATGCACGCCAAGACCGTAGGATCCTACGCAGTGCCGTAGGGGACCGCACCGCCACTTCCCAGCAAATTAGGGACACTGTTGCTCCTGGGGTATCGGCGAGGACCATTCGCAACCGTCTCCATGAAGCTGGGCTACGGTCCTGCACACCGTTAGGCCGTCTTCCGCTCACGCCCCAACATCGTGCAGCCCGCCTCCAGTGGTGTCGCGACAGGCGTGAATGGAGGGACGAATGGAGACGTGTCGTCTTCAGCGATGAGAGTCGCTTCTGCCTTGGTGCCAATGATGGTCGTATGCGTGTTTGGCGCCGTGCAGGTGAGCGCCACAATCAGGACGGCATACGACCGAGGCACACAGGGCCAACACCCGGCATCATGGTGTGGGGAGCGATCTCCTACACTGGCCGTACACCACTGGTGATCGTCGAGGGGACACTGAATAGTGCACGGTACATCCAAACCGTCATCGAACCCATCGTTCTACCATTCCTAGACCGGCAAGGGAACTTGCTGTTCCAACAGGGCAATGCACGTCCGCATGTATCCCGTGCCACCCAACGTGCTCTAGAAGGTGTAAGTCAACTACCCTGGCCAGCAAGATCTCCGGATCTGTCCCCCATTGAGCATGTTTGGGACTGGATGAAGCGTCGTCTCACGCAGTCTGCACGTCCAGCACGAACGCTGGTCCAACTGAGGCGCCAGGTGGAAATGGCATGGCAAGCCGTTCCACAGGACTACATCCAGCATCTCTACGATCGTCTCCATGGGAGAATAGCAGCCTGCATTGCTGTGAAAGGTGGATATACACTGTACTAGTGCCGACATTGTGCATGCTCTGTTGCCTGTGTCTATGTGCCTGTGGTTCTGTCAGTGTGATCATGTGATGTATCTGACCCCAGGAATGTGTCAATAAAGTTTCCCCTTCCTGGGAAAATGAATTCACGGTGTTCTTATTTCAATTTCCAGGAGTGTACAAAGCCTCTTAAATTAAAAATGGCCAATGTCGGACAATCCTCTTCTACCGCATTACATCCTATTCATTTTCTCTCTTCTTCTTCTGATCCACTGGTGCACATAACCACTCATTCTTCACTGTCATCATCATCTTCTAAATCATGCATTTCAATATGTCCTGTGATCGAAGCTGGAATCACGTCTTTCGTCTCCTCGTCTGTGCTGGTCCATACTTCGACTTTTTTGATTGCTTTAGCTAACTTACTTTTTTGTGAATCAATGTTCTGTGCACCGGCATCAGTATCTTTCTTTAATCCTTCAGTTGTCCCATTCGTACTCTGTGTCAACGTTTCCACTTTCGTAATAAAGGCTTTTGCCTGCTCATCTACCATTTTCGTGAACTGTTTTTGTGCTTCAGTAACCTAATAATCGAGCTTTTCGTCTAATAATTTAATCTGTCCCTCGAATTTCTTTATGTGGTCATTGAGTTTCTTGTTTAAGGCCTCGATTTGTTCGTCTAACTTTTTATTCAGATTTTGAAACGGCTTCCTGTAATCTTGAAACAGCGCGTCTCTCTTTTCCTGGCTTTCCTTAAGTGTTTTCTCACCTCTATTCAACAAACTTTCGGTTATCTCGACCCATGCTTCCATTTTCTTGAAATGCGAATCGTTGTTCTCTTCGCTCTTCTTTAATATTTCCTCATTTTTCTGGAGTAAATTTTCGCTTTTCTTGAATTGTTCAATCAGAAAACTCTACAGATCGAATGCTACTGGTTGTCGAAAGGTGGATACACTCTGTGCTGCACTTTCGTAGCCTGTTATTTCGGAAGTATCCACTACGAGTGAATTTTGCCTATCATCTGCTCTCCTAAATTAAACTTCTAACATTTTCTCGTTAACCAATACCTGAGTTTGCTCTTTCCCTATTAGTTTCATTTTGGGATGCTTCTTCCCACGGCTCACTGAAATGTGCATGATGCATATTCTCCTACTGTACCTCTATGTCTGAACCACTGCCTAGTGCTTCTGCATTGACTGAAAGTTCTTTCTCTGCTTCGCTCATTCTCGCTAAGAGTTCAGCTTGTGCCCTTGTGAAATTCCGCATGCCCAGAACAAACATCTACACTTAAACATTCCTAAAGTTTAAATAAAAGTTGGTAAACTGCAGTAAAATTCTCAGATTCGACATACACGCTATAAGTCAATGCCCTCCTAACACAAAGCACACAGATAACAAATAAAATTCCGTCCAAAAGTTCAACAATGATTTTAGGTGGACAATGATGGACACCTCACCTTACTAAAATAAGGAATGGTTATACGCCAGCGACTTAAATTAATTAATTTAATTTAATTTAATGATTATTAAGATGTCAAATGCAAGTCGTTCTTTGAAATTTAAGTTTAAATCTTGAAAAAAATTTTCTTGGTTCTAATTGTATATTATAAGATTCCTAGTTCGAATCCTGGCAGGTTCGCCAATACCTAAGTTGTCAAGTTGGCGGGAGACTTCAGTGTCGTGCTTTAATGGATATTTTAATACGGTCCTACATGTATGAAACAAATAAATCACTAACTATGAAAGCAATGACAAAGGATTACATCTGATTACGAAATTAGATACGACTCTCAATTAACTCAGCCTATTACCTGTGAATTGAAAAGAAATGGTTTAACAATTTGAAGTAATAAGCTAATGCCTTTGGAAATCTGGACAAGTGATATTGAATGTGGTTCAAATGAACATATATCTGAATAAAATCCTTACATTCGTGGAAGTTATACCATGATTGCCTTAGGTTAGTGCCTAGAGACAGAAAATAACACGGAGGAAAATAGGGGCGTTCAAAAAGAAACGAGCCGGAGGCATAATTATAGAAATCAGTACCTGTATGTTGGAAGTATTGACCTTGGCTGTTGAGACACTTGTCTCTCTGTGACCCAAGGCAGTGAACGGCTGTCTCATAAAATTCCCGGGGCTGCGATGTGAACCATTTCCACACGAGTGCAAGAGAAGTTACGATGACGTTCTTCTTTGACAAAGATGGCCTCATCTGATTCACTTCCTGCAGCACGGGACAACAGCGAATGCCCAGCGTTACTCTCAAACCTTGACCACCCTTCGCCAAGCGATCAAATCAAAATGACCAGGCAATCTCACCCGTGGGGTCATTCTGCTCCACGACAGTGCAAAGCCTCATACGGCCAACACAGTCGCGGCACTCCTGCAGAAATTCAAATGGGAGGTTCTCGGTCACCCTCCATACAGTCCATACCTCTCTCACTGTGATTACGGCATTTTTGGTCCCCTTAAAATGGGCCTCAGGGGCAAACGATTCACCTCGGACGACGACGTCCAGCTGTACGTGCGGAACTGGTTCACATCGCAGCCCCGAGAATTTTATGAGACAGCCATTCACCGCCTTGTGTCACAGAGGGACCAGTTTCTCAACAGCCAGGGTCAATAGTTCTCACATACAGGTACTGGTTTCTGTAATTATGCCTCCGGAACGTTTCTTTTTAAACGCCCCTCATACATGTGCATCTGTTACCAGAGCTGAAAGCATGTTGAACCTCTAAAGGCAGACAAGTATTCAGAATGAAGATTGAAATTGCTGAACGTTGTTAAAAATCATTCGGCTTTCTCTACAGTTCATCTCGCTTTTGCAGCTGGATGCCACCATACTCATAATCTTCAGATGGCGGCTCAAGTGGCTGCAAAATCAGTCATTGGATCTGTACCAACAACTTGCTTCTTCTACAAATGAAGTCCGCCCACGTAGAAACCTACCAGAGTAGACTGGCTAAGGAGGTGTTTGTCTGTCAAAACACTGAACTAAGAAGTAACTTTCTGCAGTGATCTTCGGACAAGGAAGACTCAGTTCACTACGTTTTTCTGGTAACGCGTTATTTTGATTGGCTGAATGATAAATTATATAAATGCATAATGTGTTTCGAACATGTCCGAAAGAACAGATATCACGCAGAATCCGCTGCTGTGAAACGTCATATGTAAATTGAACGGGTCATTTCTGTTAGCTGCAGAGGGAAATTACGCGGAATCAGCGGCGACAAGTGTTAATGTGTACCGGACCGAGATTCAAACCCAGGATCTCATATTTACTAGGCAGGTGCGTTAACTACTGCGCCATCGGAACAGAGCGTTATCGTAACTGCGTGGACCATGTCGGTACGCGTCACGACCGATCCACATTCCCACCGAGCGCCAGCTATTCGCAGTCTCTGTGCATTGTACTCCATCCTGAAATTCCCACAGGAGGTCGGACGCATGTGTGCATCCGCACCGAAGAAAGTGGATCCATTGCCCAGCTAGTCGCACCAATTATATGAATTCCTGGTGTCTGTTTTTTCGGACATTCATATAATTGATACGCCTATCTTGGCAATGGACCCACCTTCTTCAGTGCGGATGCACCAATACGTCTGACCTCCTGTGGGACACTCAGAGTAGCGAACGGGAGTACAACGTACAGGGACTGCAGATAGGTGGCAATCGGTGCGAAAGCGGATCGGCCCTGACGCGTGCTGAGGTAATCCGCGCAGGTGCAATAACGCTGTGTCCCGGGTGGCCCAGTGGTTAATGCACCTGCCTAGTAAGTAGGAAATCCGGGTTCGAATCCCTGTTCGGTAAACATTTTCATTCGTCGCTGCTGATTCTGCTTAATGACCTGCTACAGCTGACAGCAGTGATCCCCTTCAGTTTACATAAATGATAAATATTTTGAGTGACGACCAGTAAGAAGTAGTCTTACAACTCGCCGGTCTTCCTCCCTTACTCGCATTTCGGATGGTTAATCAGTTACAAAGTTCGTTATGAAACGTTTCTTGCTCATCCCTTGTCTGTGTACATTAATGTGCTGGCCAGTAACCACGGCTGTATTCCTTATTCCCAATTCTGAATTAATATGTGAACCAATGGTAGCTGTTTTTATATTTTCATAAACATTCGGTTTTAGCAGGATGTGCGGCCTCGCAGTCTGTGACATGGAGCCTCTAACTGTGCTGCCACTCTGGTTGGATGTTCGCATGTTGTAAGTCCCAAATCATAGTTACAGAAAAGCTAACAAAGCTCATTGGCCTATACATCTTCGACGTGCGAATTTCTCCAATACAAGCTAGCTTAAGAAACACATCGGATGAGCAAATGAATTTTCCCTGTGGCTAGTCTAATGGACAAACGGCAATATTGTAGAATGCTTTTGGCAACCAGGTAAATTCATTCGATATTTTCTTGTCATTTAGGTTACATATCCTGGTGATTTTAACTTAAGGAAAGATATAGATGTGGCCAGTTTATGTTTTGCATTCGGGAAGCTCGTTCCAACACAAACTGCGGCCTACTTCACCAAATACGTTGCGAATTATCCGTCTTACCATCATTGAGACGTCTTCTACAGCTGTATGCTAGCTTAGGAAGACTGCATTAATTTTCATTTCTATTCTTGCTTGTGATAAGATTTTTACCCCTTCTTTGAAAGAGTCACTAGCAAGCAGATCGACAGTTAGTTAAGGAATCTTAAGACAACTTTTCCCCCATAATTACGGTATTATAGAGCCTGTGTTGTTCAGCAGTAGGACGGAATGTTTCTTCGGATAATCATGAATCTCCGAAGGAACAAGTGCTGCAGCGACTGTTACTACAGCCGTTATGAAACACACGAAATTTATTCATAGTTGCGAATATGGACAGCCATCAGCTGTATAATCATATTTATCCGCCGACACCGTGCAAGCTACTTTCAGTTAAAATGTCTTACATGTACGCTAATATACATAATGGATGTACGAGTGCAGTTCGTAGACACACGGTTGAAAACATATGGTAGTCTGGATCTGGCCCTAAAACGTGCTCGGATAGCCTAACAGAGCCTTCTAAAAAAAAAAAAAAAAAAAAAAAAAAAAAAAAAAAAAAAAAAAAAAAAAAAGTGAATAGATCAACGGCGAACTTGAACGGGAAATATCCGAGGTTCTAGTCCCGGCCCGGTGCAAATTTTCATATTGTCGTCATCTCATTACACAACGTATAGTTGTCCATATTCTCAAATACGAATACATTTCATGTATCTCTCATACGTTCTTTCGTTCCCTTGATTCTGTACCATATAGATCTAAAGCTGAAAAAGCTGCAGACTGCACAGTTGTTGAGGCATGTTTCTTATGCTTCTATAAACTGTGTTGACTTAACTGTGGCACTGAATACGTGGTTATCCCTCCTGCTACATATACGTCCTTTCGTCCTAATCCTTCCTGTAACGCTACCTCAGTGTGACGGTAGACTGAACGGAGACACAGACAGTTTCGAAGACGAAAGTGCATATTATCCTGTTAGTTTGTGGCACTTTAGGATACTTTTTCAGTTCAAAATGACATGAAAGTGAAATTTAAAATTTTCTCTGCGTGCAGAATGCTCTATAAAATCACGGGAGAACTGCCGGATGTCTATAACTTGTTGGTACGATATTTCGGCACAGAGTCTTCTGGCCATCTTCAGGTAGATACAGACGAGCAATAGACTAAGCTCCCCCTATTTAAGATCATGTTGGCAGTTGCGTGGTGTCATAGTTGGCATTACGCACTCGTTGCTTGAATGTATGCGCCTCTGCTGTTGGTCTGTGCGCCGCTCCTTGGTGAAAGCTCGCCTCGTCGATATCAGAACGATAGTCTCCGCACGGTAAGATCGCAGGACGACGCCGATTAGGCAGGGCCCGAAGTTTTTCTTATAATCGGATCCCATGCAGAATTTAACTGGAAACAGCCGTCTAGATTCATAAGGGATTCAGACAGTCGTATTTCCACTGATTCATTGATGATTGGGCTCAAAAATTTCGACGTACGAGCCACAATTTTTGTTTCATTATATTTCATCGAATGATCTGTGGAAATGCAGTGTTAAGTGATAGCGGACTTACTTGCTTGAAGAAGGGCAATACGCTGTTGATGTTCTATATTGCGGTTAGCTATCGCGCGCTTCGTTTCCCCGGTGTAAGATTTGCCGCATTCGCACGGAATCCCGTAAACACTTGCTCTTCACAACTCTAGGTCGTCTTTAAAAGATCCCAAAAGCGATGATATTTTGGAAGGAAGTCGAAAGATTAACTTTATTTCTTCTTAATATTCTGACTATTTTAGGTGAAACATTTCCAGTATAAGGCAGACAAGCAGTCGTTTTGAAGACCTCATCCTTTTCCTCGTTCTGTCGGCTGTACGTCTGTAGCGCTCTCTGTAATTCATGAAACGAAAATATTTTGTTCAGGAATACACTTTGCAGGCGTTCCAGTTCCGTTTGCAGGCTGTCGGCATCTGAGATGGTATGGACTCGGTGGATGAAGGTCATTAGAATGCCCATCATTTGTGCTGGATTGTGGCAACTAGTAGATTGGAAATACAGGTCAGTACGAGTGGCCTTTCACCTGAAGATGGCTAGAAGACTGTGCGACAAGATATCGTACCAGCAAGTTACAGCGGCAGTTCTCCCGAAAATTTATAGAATAAGGATGACTTGTTTCGTATAGTTATTGTAGTAAGTTGTAACTGATGTGTATTAGTACAGTGCATATTAAACAGAGTTTTTTCGTTAGTTTATGAACACAACAGATAAATATAAAAATAAATTAATCAGTAGCAATGTAATCTGTCAACTTATCGAAAACAGTGTGACAGTGCTCGGATACTTTTTCGACAAGCCGGCCTGTGTGGCCGAGCGGTTCTAGGCGCTTCAGTCTGGAGCCACGCGACCGCTACGGTCGCAGGTTCGAATCCTGCCTCTGGTATGGATGTGTGTGATGTCGTTAGGTTAGTTAAGTTTAAGTAGTTCTAAGTTCTAGGGGACTGATGACCTCAGCAGTTAAGTCCCATAGTGCTCAGAGCCATTTGAACCATTTTTTTTTTTCAATTTCTCACCTGTAGACAATATGTAGGTAGCAGTTCGTCTCCTTGCGCGTTATGCACGTTATGCTGTGTCAGAGAGAGTAAAGGCGGGATGTTCAACATTTATCTTGCAGAAACCGTGATTACCAAGGAAAAAGTTACTAGATTGTTGATGGACTCTTTAGTTATGAAACTGAAGTGGCAGTCAGTTCTTTTAGCATGTAGTTTATTTACTCTCTCAAGCAACTGTTTTATCTCTTCTTCTTAATGATTGGAGGTGGGGCATACACCTACTCTATCTGCAGTTTTTGTGTGAGACAGATATTCTACACCAGTTGCTTTACTTGCAGTTCCTTCAAAGGACGAGGTCTTTTTTGCAGTGTACTTACTGCTAAGAAATCCTGTGCCATAATTCTTCCCATCAAATTCTCCGAAGTAATGGAACACGTTTCCTGACTTTAAAGCTACCTACTGTCACCACCTACGTGAAATTTCCCTGAGTCCAACAATATCCCACTTAACAGTCTCATATTATTCTTCAGTTTTGTTTGTTTTCACTAGCAAGGGAGCGGCAGCTATGTGTATAGAAGAGAAGCATCGTATTCGAGATTGCAGTTCTTGTATGCGTTTGGGTAATATGATCGTAGTCCCCACCTGGAGACCCGACTGGGGAGTTACCTACAATATTACAGTTGTGAGTTATAATTCTTGACTTGAACGTTTGAACCATTTTGATTATCACTCTTGCTTGAGAACAGTTTGGTGATCGCAGTTTCACAGACAGATACGAGTGGCGATCAGTAAGTAATGCAACACATTTTTTCCCGAAAGCAAGTTGGCTTTATACAGGATTCCAAATAGACCATATCATCCTCCACTCTTTTGGCTACAAAACCCTATTTATTAACATAATCTTCGTTCAATGAGACGATCCCCCCCCTTTCATTTGGAGGGGTTGCATGCTGTCATTGTGCAACTCTACTGGTCGATGTCGGTGCCAACGTCTTGTTGCATCAGTAACCTCCCTCATAACGTGCAAGAAATTCCGCACGGATGGTCTTTCGCTGCCTTTATTGTTTTCTGTTAGCCAGCGGGCACACACCTTTCAGTATCCCAAATAGCGGACGAGTATGTCAGCACTACCAACAGAGACGTCGTTGTGCAGCGAGGTGTTTCATTGTCATCCGTTGATCACCTCGAATGAAAATGCTCTCAACTTCCAATATTTCGGGAGTGAAAGATGGGTGCGGCCGACCCGCACGCGGGAGATCAGACAAGTCTCCGTGGCCTTGTTGCGGTGTTGAGAGACGCCTTGATCAACGACTCGCCGATTTTGAAAGCTACGCATAACGCCGCCTGCCAGAACTTCACGAAACTGTAGTGGCTGAAATGAGAATATTCTACGATGTCGCACAAAAAATTCTGCATTTTCTGAACGGAAATTGACTGAGAAAAAATGTGTTGCATTACTTATTCAATGTCCTTCGTAAATTAATGGTGTCTGACGCGGAGGGTACTTAGAGATCTGCTCTCAACAGCTTTGGCTCAGTAATGACTCATCTGCTGTCCTATGTCATGTCCTCAGTTATCCACCATGTTTGTTTTTCTGTCTTTCTGTTTCCTGTATGTGTTCACTGTGGCCGAAGAGCGGCATACGAAGGCTTCTGCCGGCCTACCTTTATTGTAAAGGTATTAAAATAACAATAAAGAAAAAAAAATCAGTTGATCTCAGAGGGCTTATTTGGCAATGTCTAATTCACACCTATTCTGAGTATCTACAGGATAGTCTTCACATCCATTGCGACGCGACCTGGGTTAAGCACTGTCCCCACCTAGGTTTCTTTTCCGTGTGTTACTGAAGCACCTCCTACTCACTCCAAGGAAAACAACACACACGCACGCACACACACACACACACACACACACACACACACACACACACACACACACACACACGCACACACACACACGAAGATGTTGGTCCTCCTTTGGAAGGCAATACGGCAGCGATTCTGCGTGGCATACATTCGACAAGTCCTTGGTAGCTTTCTGAAGGTGTGTGATACCACTAACTCGAAAGTTTCTCTTATTCTATCTGTTACTTTACTGCCCTGTAATTAATCCACTTAAAATGCACGTATCAAAAGTAACTGAAGTAAGTAGTGTCTTTTTTTCTTCTCTGGTAATAACTCAGTTACCAAGACCGTGCAGATACAGGGTGTTTCAAAAATGACCGGTATATTTGAAACGGCAATAAAAACTAAACGAGCAGCGATAGAAATACACCGTTTGTTGCAATATGCTTGGGACAACAGTACATTTTCAGGCGGACAAACTTTCGAAATTACAGTAGTTACAATTTTCAACAACAGATGGCGCTGCAAGTGATGTGAAAGATATAGAAGACAACGCAGTCTGTGGGTGCGCCATTCTGTACGTCGTCTTTCTGCTGTAAGCGTGTGCTGTTCACAACGTGCAAGTGTGCTGTGGACAACATGGTTTATTCCTTAGAACAGAGGATTTTTCTGGTGTTGGAATTCCACCGCCTAGAACACAGTGTTGTTGCAACAAGACGAAGTTTTCAACGGAGGTTTAATGTAACCAAAGGACCGAAAAGCGATACAATAAAGGTTCTGTTTGAAAAATTTCAACGGACTGGGAACGTGACGGATGAACGTGCTGGAAAGGTAGGGCGACCGCGTACGGCAACCACAGAGGGCAACGCGCAGCTAGTGCAGCAGGTGATCGAACAGCGGCCTCGGGTTTCCGTTCGCCGTGTTGCAGCTGCGGTCCAAATGACGCCAACTTCCACGTATCGTCTCATGCGCCAGAGTTTACACCTCTATCCATACAAAATTCAAACGCGGCAACCCCTCAGCGCCGCTACCATTGCTGCACGAGAGACATTCGCTAACGATATAGTGCACAGGATTGATTACGGCGATATGCATGTGGGCAGCATTTGGTTTACTGACGAAGCTTATTTTTACCTGGACGGCTTCGTCAATAAACAGAACTGGCACATATGGGGAACCGAAAAGCCCCATGTTGCAGTCCCATCGTCCCTGCATCCTCAAAAAGTACTGGTCTGGGCCGCCATTTCTTCCAAAGGAATCATTGGCCCATTTTTCAGATCCGAAACGATTACTGCATCACGCTATCTGGACATTCTTCGTGAATTTGTGGCGGTACAAACTGCCTTAGACGACACGGCGAACACCTCGTGGTTTATGCAAGATGGTGCCCGGCCACATCGCACGGCCGACGTCTTTAATTTCCTGAATGAATATTTCGATGATCGTGTGATTGCTTTGGGCTATCCGAAACACACAGGAGGCGGCGTGGATTGGCCTCCCTATTCGCCAGACATGAACCCCTGTGACTTCTTTCTGTGGGGACACTTGAAAGACCGCCAGAATCCAGAAACAATTGAACAGCTGAAGCAGTACATCTCATCTGCATGTGAAGCCATTCCGCCAGACACGTTGTCAAAGGTTTCGGGAATTTCATTCAGAGACTACGCCATATTATTGCTACGCATGGTGGATATGTGGAAAATATCGTACTATAGAGTTTCCCAGCCCGCAGCGCCATCTGTTGTTGACAATTGTAACTACTGTAATTTCGAAAGTTTGTCTGCTTGAAAATGTACTGTTGTCCCAAGCATATTGCAACAAACGGTGCATTTCTATCGCTGCTCGTTTAGTTTTTATTGCCGTTTCAAATATACCGGTCATTTTTGAAACACCCTGTAGGTTCCTAAAGTAAGGGATGTCATTACTGCAGCTTTTGCTGACGTGTTTTCAACACACTTCTAAACCTAGTTGATTACATCAGAATTTTAAAAAGTTCGATTCTGCATAGCCACGCGGTACTTCTGTTGTGGTGACATAATTTAGACGACTTTGACAGTGGTAGCGGGTCAGAATAACTCACAGTGGCCATTTTTGTTGTGCAGCTCATCAATTTTCGTTTTGCAGTCTCTACAGTGAGCTTTCGATTAACGTCATGTTACAAAGGGTCATTGCCGATCAAACAAATTAAGAGAAAAAAACCATATTTACCTCTTCTGTCACGCAGTTCCCATTGTCAGTTCGTCTGGCCGTTATTATTCTGTTCTGTTCTTTCGAAAGAGTTTCTGTTATTTTTTAATTCTTTTATTTTATTTTTTTTTTGCATTTCTGAAGTGTATCCGATGTGTCATTTTTCTAACGCGTAATACAGCTATTTAATCTTAGCTCTACAAGGAAATTCCTGTCCTTGCACTGTTGCTACATTCGTCGGTTCCATCGATCAGTTCTTTGGGAACACACACTCAGGTATAGCAATAACAACATTTATGCCACAGAACGTGAACAATAGATGGTAACCGGCATGTATCACCTCGCTACAGCACGAGTCATAGGCGTAGCACAATGCCACACCAGTCGAATGTCGGAGCTATCACTTCACACGCCCACGGACACGAGAACAATGCCACAAGCCCTAGTGCAACTCAAAGGGGAACGCTTATGTAAACAAACGCACGTGCGTGTGTTCGTGCTGGTAACACAATTCTGTTGCTGCCCAGCATCTGTGATTGGCCTATTCACTGCGTTTCGCTATGTCAATACTGAGCTGTCGTTGGCCTTGTCTCTAACAACCGCAAGAGATTAGCTACCCGAAAGCTAAATGGCTATACACTGTCCCCCGTGGAGCGGAATTGTATTGACAAATATGAAAACAATTAAATACCAGTTTAATTAAACTTAGGCTCGTCGTCAAATGGAATTTAATTTTTTCGTACAGTCAGTTAATTTAGTAGCCTCCAAGCTATGAGGGATCTTGATTTTACATAATTTTCTATTATATTTAGGAATTAAGCTGTTGCTAATTATTTTATGTATTTATGGACATTAAGTTACTACTTGGTTTAACTGAATTTAACTTATGCACAACTGTATTTACAATGTTTTGTTACCATATATTGGAAGTGTACTTATTTGACTGCAAAGGTAATAATGGAACTTTCTGAAGATTGTAACTGTGTGGCGGCTCGGGACTCGACCACAGGCCGTTGTCTTTCATGAGCAATGCTGTTACCAGTTGAACTATTTTGCCCGAATAGCTTCTTGATAAGAGCATTACTCACGGAAGGAAAGCTTCAGGGTTCGAATCCCAGTAATCTCTTTAATCTGCGATAATGTTTCAAAACAGCGAAACAGTGAAAAATTCATTCGTTAAAGGTGATACCGTTTGGTTTGAAACTATCCTGTAAACTAGAAACAAGAAATTAAGATCAGAAAATAATCGATGTGAGGCGGAGAGGAATCCTGTCATAGTTTCGGAATAATACGGAACATTGCGATACAGGGACTGGCCCCTACTTATGATACTAAAATTATAACCGACCTGCATGTCTGAAGCAGATTCTGAAATCCTAGAGCGATGGATCAATCGTTAATCAAGTTAAATTGTGTTAGTTCATTATGCTTATACTGGATGTATTGAATGTGTTAATCGTTCATCCTGTTACCTTGGTTATGATAAGACGAAGAACGTTTCTACAGGGTGTCCCAGGAGGAATGTCAATATTCGCGAATGTAGCAGGAACAGTGATTAGAAGCAAAAAGTCTAGAAAACGTTGGCTCTGAAATGCGATCCTTAAGAGCTACGAGAACTTCTTCAATGCATTGAAACAAATCTCTTCTACTGCAAGCTCTCTGCTTTCCATATTTTTGGAGATGATAACACGGACCAAAATTGGAAGAAAGTCTAGTAAACATGCATGCCTTAAGAGCTATGGGCGCTTGTTCATCTTCGTTACTGTGAAACACGTCTCTTCTACTGAGCAAGTGCTCATAGCTCTTAAGGTGCGCATTTTAGATCCCATTTTTTCTTGTTTTGGTCCATAATATATCGTCCCAAAATATAGAAAGCAAAGAGCTTGCAGCAGAAGAGATTCGTTTAACAGTAATGAAGACGATGAAGTGCTCATAGCACTTAAAGTTTGCATTTTAGGGCCCACGTTTACAGGAATTTTTTGCTTTGAATAATGCTTCCTGTCAGATGCCCGAATATTCACCATTCCCGCCGGACACACTGTGTGGAATTAGTACGTATTTAGAATCAAGGTTATATTTTTAATTCGATATCGCTACATGATGAACGTCCGCTGAGCCCTAGCGTTGTGTAGAGCTGCACAATCGACATTTGTCGACGTAATCGCAGTATAGGGCAATGTAGGTATCCCTTGACAGCCTACTTCTGTCAGAGAAATCAGATGCACAGTCTCCACCATTTTCACCGTTTCGCAGATGCTCGTTCCCAGGTGGCGGGCCGTAACAATGTTCCCTCTGTCAAGGTCTCTTTCACCAGTGGATTTCCCCTTTTGCAGCCCATATCTTCACTCGAATGACTCTCCATTCGTCTCTGATCGATTTATAGACAGACAATTATTGAACTACATGAAAAACACGTAAATTATTTACAAACTAGGGCGTACACACACTTTATTCCACATGTAAACGTCACAACAGATATTTGGACTTAGGTTATCTCTGTCATCATTGGCGATGATGTGGCGCAGACGAATAGCGAAATTCTGCATGACCCGCTTTGGTGTCGGAACATCGATGCAGTCGATGACCTCCTGAATAGCTATTTTCAGCTCATCTACGGTTTTGGGTTTTTTTCTGTATATCTTGTATTTAATACAGCCCCACAAAAAGGACTCGCATGTGTTCAGATCCGGAGAATAAGGCGGCCAATCGAGGCCCATGCCAGTGGCTCCTGAGTGCCCCGGAGCCAGTATGTGGTCCCAAAGTGCTCCTCCAGAACATCAAACAATCTCCTGCTTCGATGGGGTCGAGCTCAGTCTTGCATGAACCACATATTGTCTAAATCAGGGTCACTTCGGATACTGCGGATGATATCATCTTCCAAAACCTTCATTTACTGTTCCGTAGTCACCGTGCCATCAAGGAAATCGCTCCGATTATTCCGTGACTGGACATTGCACCCTATACATCATCCACTGAGGGTGAAGAGATTCCCGGTCGCGAAATGCGGATTGTTAGTCCCCAAAATGCTCAAATTTTGCTTATTGACGAGCCCATCCAAATGACTGTAAGCTACGACGCCAAACCAAACTATGCGCATGCGCCTACTAGTTCCCACCATGCCCCGCGCCCAACCGCGCAATATGAACGTCCTAACGCAAACTATTCATAAGTTCTGACAATTTTATTTCATATAGTTCAGTAATTGTCACCAGTATTAAGGACTTGCCTTCTCATTATGACAGTTCGATTTCCTATTACGATTCATTATTACTTTGCACAGCCCCTAGTATATCAGCCATATTGTTATTACTTAAGGAGAGAACTTTCAATGCATGTAATACGTAACAGTATTACATATTTAATTGTTTTGTTAATTTTATTAGTATATTAGTAAATCATTAAAGACACTTTTCCCCATACCCGATGCGTCCCCTCCTAGCACATCCCGTTATGGTTTCTGTGAATTTCCTAAAGAAACTTAGATGATAGATTCTTCGAAAATGTTGGATTCGACAAGTCTGCATGTCCCTGGCTCTCATCATTATGAATTACGATTGGTTTCTAACTGTCCCAGTGTCCTCCTCCTGTCTTCCCTTCATGCTCACCCGTTAGCCCTCCAATAAATCACGTGATTTATTGATGTATTATTCACGATTTTTTAATTTTCCCTATCGACGTTTACATTTTCCTAACGCTGTTTCTTCTTTTAGTGTACTGTACGCTCTTAACGCCACTACAACCTGGGGACTGATGACCTTCGCTGTTTAGTCCCCCTTAAACATCCCAACAACAACCACCACTACAACCATACAACTATGCCATCTGGTGGTATGTATCAGATGTTAGTTTTTAAAATGGGGGCACGCCATCAGTTGAGCTGGCCGCGGTGGCCGAGCGGTTCTAGGCGCTTCAGTCTGGAACCGCGCGACTGCTACGGTCGCAGGTTCGAATCCTGCCTCGGGCATGGACGTGTGTGATGTCCTTAGGTTAGTTAGGTTTAAGTAGTTCTAAGTTCTAGGCGACTGATGACCTCAGATGTTAAGTCCCATAGTGCTCCGAGCCATTTGAACCATTTGAACCATCAGTTGAGCACCGATGTCGAGAACGTAATTATGTGAGACAGTCTTCTTTTCCTGTAGCGTTTGTTCTGCCTGGTGGTAGGGTCCGCAGAGTGGAGTCAAATGGCTCTAAGCACTATGGGACTTAACATCTGAGGTCATCAGTCCCCCTAGACTTAGAACTACTTAAACGTAACTAACCTAAGAACATCACACACATCCATGCCCGAGGCACGATTCAAACCTGCGACCGTAGCAGCAGCGTGGTTGCGGACTGAAGCGCCTAGAACCGCTCGGCCACAGCGGCCGGTCTGAGTGGATTCACCGTCGATAGCGGTATATGTGTGAATGAAGATTTAGACCCTTCAGGTTGTTGTGCAGAGTGTCGGTCCATCGCTGTCTTGGCCGTCCCATCGGGGTTTTTCCTATGACTTCCACTGGGTGTGCTGCATTTGCAATGGTGCCGCGCAGCACATGTCCAAACCATCGTAGGCAGCTTTCTGGCATCTCTTTCTGGATCGGTGCGACCCTGAAACGTTTCCTGATAATGTCGTTCGAAACGTGATCCATTCGAGAGATGGCACCTGCCCATCTAAGCATTTTGTCCCCATGACCGCCATTCGTCGTTCTGCCTCTTTCATAGCAGGCCAACCCTTGGTGCCGTAAAGAGCAAAAGGATGGATGACAGTCCGGAAGATCTTTGGCTTCAAATGGTCCTTAATCCGACCATCACAGGTGACAACTGTTGTCGTTCGTCACTTCACCCAGGCTGCCTGCATCCTTGCATTAATCTCGTTTGTAAGCTGGCAATTGCTACAGATTGTACAACAGAGATGCTTAAATTTTAATACTCTTGGTAGATCTCCGTCGACGGTGACGGTCTTAACTTCTCGTGGATCTGATGTTATGTGCTCACTTTTATTTTAGTTATGTGAGACAATAGTATGTATAAAGGCATTTTATAAGGCATGTAAACTTAATTCTGAACGCTTTCAAATAAATTAGATACTAATGCTACGTATACCTTTGCTTGTACTTTCATAGCAATTATGTTTCATCTGGAACATGTTCTGACGATAGGATACCCAGAAAACGCGTCAGCAAATATAATTTTTAGCTATAAGTGAACTGTTGATATTAGCGACCTAAGAAGGCAATGAGAGTCTATTGATTAATCCAAGAGGATACCAGGCTATGCGTTGCACACTGATACAAATGGCTGTTCCTGGAGATTATTTGTCTCTCAGGTTCATCGTCGTCAACGACGCTCCATGGTCCACTAGCATACCAATTGCTCGATCGAAGTTTGGAAGGTGGTCTTTGGGGTTGATAAGTGTTTCTGTTTACCCGGCTCCGTAAATGGGCACTATAAGTTCGCGTCACCTGCGTAATGCCTACAATTATAAGACTGTATTATTAACAGTGTATTACGGCTGGTCGAATGGGAAGTAGTAGTATGATGGTGCTGATTATACGAGCGTTTTCATCGACCTGAAATCCGCCTTAGCCAATCACTGATAACGCAGCAAGACACATTTTTAGTGATTTATACTTCTGTACGGAATTTGACAACGCTCAGTTGTTACACAAGTCTACACCTTGTTTATATAAATTTATCCTCACTAGTTATTATGTTTTATACGAGTCTTCATTCTCTTCTCTCACATCTAAGATGAAAAATAGGGTTGCATGTTGTTGTTGTTGTGGTCTTCAGTCCTGAGACTGGTTTGATGCAGCTCTCCATGCTACTCTATCCTGTGCAAGCTTCTTCATCTCCCAGTACCTACTGCAACCTACATCCTTCAGAATCTGCTTAGTGTATTGATCTCTTGGTCTCCCTCTACGATTTTTACCCTCCACGCTGCCCTCCAATGCTAAATTTGTGATCCCTCGATGCCTCAGAACATGGCCTACCAACCGATCCCTTCTTCTAGTCAAGTTGTGCCACAAACTTCTCTTCTCCCCAATCCTATTCAACACCTCCTCATTAGTTACGTGATCTACCCACCTTATCTTCAACATTCTTCTGTAGCACCACATTTCGAAAGCTTCTATTCTCTTCTTGTCCAAACTAGTTATCGTCCATGTCTCACTTCCATACATGGCTACACTCCATACAAATACTTTCAGAAACGACTTCCTGACACCTAAATCTATATTCGATGTTAACAAATTTCTCTTCTTGAGAAACGCTTTCCTTGCCATTGCCAGTCTACATTTTATATCCTCTCTACTTCGACCATCATCGGTTATTTTACTCCCTAAATAGCAAAACTCCTTTACTACTTTAAGTGTCTCATTTGCATGTGTAGAATAGAAATGAGATTATGGAAATACAATTGAAATTGTTTTTACAAATTTGACTATATCAGGTTTTGAATTATATTTATTAACATGGTACACATGACAGGAAAACTGGGATGATTTTTCGTCCACTACTCAAGATCTTGGTAAGCAGCACGTAGTCGGCGTTGAATCACAGATGGTTATCGGATCCTCCATTGTATGCCGATGTCATCTGCGTACATGATGTACTTGGTGATGAGCGCTACAGTTCGAAAGTTAAAAGTTTAGGCAATATACAAAACAGGCTGTATCACAGATTCCTTGGGTTCTCCTGCTAGGATCTCTACATGAGAAATTTAAACATCGTAGTAATATCAGTCGATATTCGCATTTTTTTTTTTTTTTTTGCCTGCCTGTGCGTTGTGCAGTAGGGATCAGTGATTTAGTGCCCATACAGCAGCTCACTCAGCTCACTCTTCCGATTTTTGTGGTGTTATTCAACAGTATCACGATCAGCGCCTCCACAACACAATCAAGATTTTATATATATATATATATATATATATATATATATATATATATATATATATATATATGTAATGCCGTGTGGCTAGGGCCTCCCGCCGGGTAGACCGTTCGCCTGGTGAAAGTCTTTCGAGTTGACGCCACTTCGGCAACTTGTGTGTCGATGGGAATGAAATGATGATGATAAGGACAACACAACACCAAGTCCCTGAGCGGAGAAAATCTCCGACCCTGCTGAGAATCGAACCCGGGCCGTTAGGTATGACATTCCGTCGCGCTGACCACTCAGCTACCAGGGGCGGATATATATACGCCGCCCACTGTCGGTATATTGATCTCTGGTTGTAATCTACTTATAGTTTCTTAGTCAGTATTACTGCTATGGTGCCTTCAATTTTTTGTGTAATCAAACATTTTAGGAAAGTGATGGGGACATTGCTTTTTGTGTTCGGCCACAAGTCGAACATACAGAAGTTGCGTTACCTACCGTCGACGGGATTCAAGCTGCTGCCCCAAGAAGCACCGACGTTAAGGTATCTGTAGCGAAAACTGTGACACCTCTGGCGTCGGTGGAATACCCTGGAATCTTCGATGTCACTGCTTCTTCCGGTGCCCTACGTCTGACCGTTTTCCCGCCTATCGAGAGTGACCGATGGACAGTGGTGGGTTCGCGTAACTCAGTGCGGAAGGCATGTCGGAACCAGAACGGGAGGTTTCATCTGTTGAGCCAATGGTCGATTTTCCTGCCAAGATCGGACAAGCACATAGAGTGGGTATGTTGATCCTTGAATGCTTCAGCTTTAGGATACCTACAGGAAATATCAGGTAGGTCGAGAAAGAAGGCCACCTAGGATACCTACAGGAAATATCAGGTAGGTCAAGAAAGAAGGACATCAGCGTGCGTTCTGTATGTTTGTCGAGGATTCTCGTTCCAAGCGTGGAGGACTCTCCTCCGACAGCTATTGAAAGCGCTAGGTGCAACCATTGCAAACTGTAGCTCATGGCAGTACGAATGGTGTATGCCAGGGTTATGAGGCCATCCTTAGTACCTATAGTTCTGGCTGATGTGATGAAGAATGCTAGTCTTGTACGCTGGGTGGAAGCGCTGCTCACAATTTGAAGCTTTGTATTCAGAATCGATTGCGCTCCTCTAGTTTGGAATCGAATGGAAGGTCTAAACCAGAGGCTCAGACGATTCTACAACGTTCTAGGATGCGGATATTTCGACCACCATTACAATGTGGAGATTTTTTTTAGATTAGAGAAACTCCTCCATAGGTTCAGTGGCGAATTAGGTGCCGTAAGTGGGGAAAGACCATCCACAGCTGATGTCCACTTTTGCAAATAAACAACAAAAAGTTTTAATATGGTATCACTAAAATGCACGAGGCTACATTGTAAGATCTTATAATTTATCTCTCTTACTAAACATCATGATACAAAACTGGCTGAAAACGGACATGAGTAGCATCTGACTCCAATACTCAGACGATCGCGGGCTGAAAATAAACTAAAATTGCTCAACAGTGGAAAAGCATCTACATCGGATGAGATATATGTCAGATATATACCATGTGGACAGGCTGTACACCAATGGTGGCGGTGTATTAATTGCTGTAAAGAACTGGATAGTATCTAATGAGGTTATTACAGAATCCGAATGCATTTATAATCTAGATGGAGGTATGCATCAAAGGTGACTTAAGCATGGTACTCGTATGCTTTTTTAAACAACTTGCCTCAGGTGCTGTAGTGGCAGAGAGCTTCCGGTAATCTTGGAGAATATCACAAGTAAGTTCCTGAGAATGTTATTATAACAGCGGGACACCTCAGTTTGTGAGCTACAGAGTGGGAGAGTCATGCAATTAAATGGGGTGCCAAGGGCAGGAATTCGAGAGAGATTGTTCTGAACATTGATTATAAAACGTAGTTCGAGCAGTTAGCTACAGAATCGACTCGTGAGGGAAGCGTCTTATATCTCCTACTACAGGAGCGGCCAAGATTTCGGATCGCGGGCCGTGCGCGGGCCTGAGTGCCAAAGCGCTGAACCTTGCTGGCACGTTTTGCCCACCGCAGCGCCACGCCACGCTGTCTGAGCCTGAGGTGGGGGAAGAGGGGAAATCTCCGGACGTGCCCCATTTAAACACCATTGCAGTCGCTCTGCACACGACTTTTGTTTCATGTTTCACATTTGTCAACAATACAGATCACAAACAAAACATATTTCAGTATTATTTAATTATTTTTGATGCGCTGAAGACATAATATAATTTTTATTTGATACAAACTGTAGGCACCGGACAGACGCAGAAAATTTCACAAAGTTTCGAGCTCAAGCTGCCAGGTAATTGTGACTTACTTAGTTTCGTAATCGAAAAAATGTTTTCACACAAATATGCCGATAGCAACATTGTAGCACTTTTGCAACCTAATTTGAAGAATATACATGAGAAAAGCAGTGTAGACGTCCTGGACAGTGGTAACGAAAAAATATTTGTCACTGAAACTGGAATTACCTTCCAGGTTAGTCAGTTGCACTCACACAGGAGCGCTTTCAACTAAAACGCCAAACGGTTTCGAAGACAGCATGAAAACAGATGCAAGATTAACAGTGTCCTCAAAATCTTTACAAAACTATCCTTGTAATTCTTTCAGAGCCACAATGAACTCTACAAACCTCGCGTTTTCTTGAATGCCAGTGAGCTTAGGCAAGTGGACTGGAATGTGTCTCTTGCACAATGAGATTTTGTTCTGAATGTATCCCCATCAAATCAGAAAGAAGTTACCTTGGTTCAAATGGTTCTGAGCACTATGGGATTTAACATCAGTCCCCTAGAACTTAGAACTACTTAAACCTAACTAACCTAAGGACAGTACACACATCCATGCCAGAGTCAGGATTCGAGCCTGCGACCGTAGCGGTCGCGTGGTTCCAGACTGAAGCGCCTAGAACCGCTCGGCCACACAGGCCGGCGAAGTTACCTTGCAATGTCTTATTGTGGACAGTGTGCAATCAAGTCCACTTAAAATGCGAAGTCTGCAGTCCATTTCGAACGTTCTAATTTTCGTTTCTGAATTTCTTTTTCCTTCATAAATTCAACAATAGGTGAGTTGTGAATCGAAAAATCGTTCCAGGCATGACCCTTGACTTTGCAGTAATATATGAAGTCTCCACACCCTTCGTTCAGTTCAGTTAAAAACTGTTACAAATGACAATGGAATAACGCCTGCGGCTTCAGAAATTTTACTATTCGTATCATCAATTTCTTCACGTGATCCATGCTTGCAAATTTCGCACGAAGTACTTCTTGATGGCCACGCGGGATTAGCCGAGCGGTCTCAGGCGCAGCAGTAATGGACCGTGCGGCTGGTCCCGGCGGAGGTTCGAGTCCTCCCTCGGGCATCGGTGTGTGTGTTTGTCTTAGGATAATTTAGGTTAAGTAGTGTGTAAGCTTAGGGACTGATTACCTTAGCAGTTAAGTCCCATAAGATTTCACACACACTTACACACTTCTTGATGAATCCCGTCTGTCGATCGTTGTAATTGTTTGCTCTTTCATTGTCAACTAAATTTTTAACTCTTTCTGCTTAGTACTGTAATGCTGTTTCATAGCCAACATGCAGTACTCGTCCCTTATGCGAATTCAGAAATCTCATCCCTTTCTCCTACCATTCATTCATTTTTAAAGTATTGTGACGGCCTCCTTTTGTTTAAACAGCCACTGGACCTGTTAACGGCCTTCATACAACAAACGAATAGCGAACGGTAAACAGCGATGACATCACGATTCTGCCGAACTCATGAGTTTTGCTGTCCGAAACATGCCGCATTGCAATACCAAAAGAAACGCCGCGGTGTTCGGGGTACTCCCGAGAAGGAGCAAGCGAAGCCGAGTGACAAACTGGACTTTAGCCCGCGCAAGCTGCACGCGTCAAGCTTGGCACGCCGTGGCCGGCCCTGTCCTAGTAACTAAAAGACCCGAAATTTTCCCTACAGTAAAGTAGATGAGGGAATTAGTGGCTTAGCAAAAGTGACGGGAAATGAAATGCAGAGAACCTGAGCACTCACCATCAGATATTCAGCTCTGTGGACGAAGATCTGGAGCACGAACGAATAAAATTAATTATGGTTGTACAATAGAGGTTAGATATGAATTTCTCAAGCATGGAAGGGACCTCCTGTGTTAAACAGTCGCGTAAAATGTTGCTACGAGAAAAAAGCAGAGGTTCACCATAGACTTAATAAGTGGAACAAAAACTTTGTTGACAAACAAAAGCTGAACGGGGAGAAGAGAGTGTAAAGAGAGCAATGCGAAAAGCGTTCAATGAATTCGATAGTAAAATTTTGGCCACCGTTGTAACCAGAAATTCTAATTAGTTGTGGTCTTACGTACAACTAGTGAGCGGATCGAAATCATCTATTCATTCGCTCAGTGTCCATACTGGCACCAGAAACGGAAGATGACAGATCCAAGGCCGAAATGCTGAATTCGTTATTCCGAACTCATTTTACCGTCGAAGAGCGTAATACGGTTCCAAGCGATTGGGAAGAAGCGCAGTCATTATCGTCGTCGGACTGATATTGTAATTACAGGTCTATATCTCTGACGTAATTCTGTTGCAGAATTATGGAATATCTGTTATACTCATGCAATATGACACTTTTGGTGAACGAAAAAGTTCTATGTAAAAGCCAACGTGGATGCCACAAGTACAGATCTTGCAAAAACTCAGCTCGCTCTGTTCATCCACAAGGCCTAGAACACAGCACACAACCGCTCTCTGGTTACTGTTATGTAACCTGAATACTCGAGGGCATTTCATACATTTCCGTGTGTTCTTAAGTGAATAAAATACGAGCTTACCGTCTACTTTATTGGACACCTGAACAGGGTTCAAGAGTTCCTAGCAGATATAATTCAACATTATATTGACAGATGTAATGTTAATTTCGGAGACTTCCCAAAAAGAGTTATATGGCTTTTCACGAGACATATAAATGATCTAGTCTATAACGTCGAAATCTCATTGAGGCTTTTCAGGAAAGATTCTGTTGCCTATAGGAATGTTACGTCTGAAGATTGTTGCGAAATGCGGGAAGACGTGCAGATGATTGTTGATTGTTGC
The DNA here is from genome assembly GCF_023864275.1 of Schistocerca cancellata. Classification (NCBI taxonomy): domain Eukaryota; kingdom Metazoa; phylum Arthropoda; class Insecta; order Orthoptera; family Acrididae; genus Schistocerca; species Schistocerca cancellata. The sequence goes on from NC_064629.1 coordinate 330,191,884, forward strand.
TGAGACTGGCAGCTGACACAGAATCTCAATAAATGTATGGTTTGCGCATAAATTGGCGAAACTGCGCATTACTGTGCGATTACACTAGTGGCTACAAATAACAGGAAAATCTAACAACCGTAAAAAGCCTAGGAATAAACTTCCGGAGTCACTTATAATGGAATGATCACCTCAATCTAGTAGCAGAAAAGCACACTTTGCGCTTTCATACAGAGGGTGGAGAAAAAATGGAAACACCAAAAACACAACACATTAACATGCCTAATAGGTTGTAGGAAAAGAATTGACACTCAAAACAGCTCCCAGTCGTCTCGGAATGGATAAATGCAGGCCCTGTAAGGTTTTCACGGGAATTTTATGCCATTTGCCCTGCAAAATAGGGGTAAGTTCAAGTAACTCAGGTGGAAGTTAATAGTAATCACGCGCCTTTCTCTCCTAAGTAGACCACAGAGACTCAGTGGTATTGCGATCTGGTGTCTGAGGTGGCCATGTCAGATGTGACAGTTCATGCTTTTGTTCACAAAACGAGTCCTTGATGATGCGAGCTGTGTGAACGGAGATCCAGTTGTCTTGGAACACAGCATCACAGCTGGGAAACAAATTTTGTACCACAGGGTGCACCTAATCAGCCAAAATGCTCATATAGTCCTTGGAAATAATGCGACCCTGCAGCGTAGCCCTGGGATACATGGAATACGACGATATGGTTGCCCAAGCCATCGCCGATAATGTTTCACTCTTCGGATGTAATCTCGGCCAAATGTTGGAAACAATGTGAAACAGGACTCATCCGACCAAATGACTTTCATGCAGTGCCCTATAGCCCAGTTTCTATGGCTTCGACACCACGTTTTCCTGTTACGGACATTTTCATAAATGATGTGCGGTTTTGGAATTCCATTTCGCCTTGCGTATCCCTGATTATGGATCTTCCTACATGTTCCAGAATGAGATTTTCACTATGCAGCGGAGTGGCGCTGATATGAAACTGCCTGACAGATTAAAACTATGTAAGACTCGAACTCGGAACCTTTGCCTTTTGCGGGCAAGTGCTCTACCATCTGAAACGCCCCGTCCTCACAGCTTTACTTCCACCAGTACCTCGTCTCCTACTTTCCAAACATCACAGATGCTCTCCTGCGAACATTGCAGAACTAACACTGCTGGAAGAAAGGATATTGCGGATACATAGCTTATCCACAGCCTGGGGGATGTTTCCAGAATGAGATTTTCGCTCTGCAGCGGAGTGTGCGCTGATATGAAACTTCCTGGCAGATTAAAACTGTATGCCGGACCGAGACTCGAACTCGGGACCTTTGCCTTTCGCGGGCAAGTGCTCTTTTCTTCCAGGAGTGCTAATTCTGCAAGGTTCGCAGGAGAGCTTCTGCGAAGTTTGGAAAGTAGGAGACGAGGTACTGGTGGAAGTAAAGCTGTGGGGACGGGGCGTGAGTCGTGCTTGGGTATCTCGCATGGTAGAGCACTTGCCCGCGAAAGGTAAAGGTCCCGAGTTCGAGTCTCGGTCCGGCACACGGTTTTAATCTGCCAGGAAGTTTCCTACATGTTGTTTTGATGCTGACAGGGTTCGCAAGCGCGACATTCAGTTGAGCATTCATTTTTGCAGCCGTCGTCTACTTATTTGTTGCCACCACCCTCTTTAGTGACCATCTGTGACTAACACTCAGCACGCCCTTTCGTCAGAGTTGTGACTTAGCGGATGATGTTTCTCCGCTTTTTCTGTATGTGCCATTAATCTTCGATGCGGTGCCTCTTGAAACACCAAACACTTTGGCTCCCTTGGTTACGGAGGCACCAATAATTTACCCATATTATAATTCACTTAGCTCTGACCACAATTATACAGAACAGTTTACTGACTACGACTGATGCTTGCAACGTATTGACGACATTGCATGGGTACCGCGTATGGTCAAATACAACAGCTCAACCTGAATCTTTGCTAACATCTACATTTATGTTCAAGCATGCATTTCTTGCCGTGTTTCTCTATCTTTGTTAAGCCCCTGTACATTGGCAGAATCTTAAGGCAATGTAATTCACCCACGAAAGACATGGCTTGCAAAATACCCATGGAACCAAATCATGAGTATCATTCATCAGTTCAGGCTCCTATCAGGTTGGGTTAATAGAAGAGACAGCGGAGAAATCACGAAGTGTGGCGCGTTTCGTCATGAAGATTATTTAGTAAGCGCGAGAACGTGAGATGCTCACACCCCTGTGGAAGATGCTAGACGATAGGCGTTATGCATTAGGGGGAATTTTGCAGTTGAAATGTCAAGAGCGTGCGTTACAAGAAGAGACATCTTACTCAGATAAGTCTCACGAAATGATCGCGATGAGAAAATCAGAGGAACGGCAGCTCATACGGCGAGTTACCTACATTCCTTCTTTCCACCCACCATTCCCGAACAGAACAGAGAAGGGAGGAAATGACAGTGGGATCAGAAGTTTGCTCCGACAGCCACCATAAATGGTTTGAGGAATGTAGATGAACACCTCATACGCGTTTCTTATTCAAGACTGCAGTATTGCTTGAAACATTCTTTTCCAACCACTGATTCATCATGTCAGAATATTCAATTTCCAGATCTTAACCTGACTGGATAATGTTGACCTTACAGGTGAGGTATATGCTCTATTCCAAATTAACTGCCGTGTTTTACGTTTGAGTCATTGGTATCACGACGACATTGTATGGTTTTTTATGTTTGTCTTACTGTGGTCCGTTAGTTAGGAAGCTGTGTCTTGTGCAGTTTAATAGAAAATTCCTGTCAGCGTTTGAATGAACACCGACCGCATGTAATATCGATCAGTGTTGTCAGGATTATTTTTGTGAGTGTTCCAAGACAGGACCTATAGGGAGCTGTATGAACAAACTACAAACAAATATTGTTGCTTTCGTAGAAAGTACTGTTACCCACAATACAAACTACGGGCACCTTGACTATGGTAGAGTTTAAATGCAGATGTCTCTGGTGTGTGTGCCACTCATGGCATGCCAATGACAGGGTACGATATGGAAAGGCAGAGAGCTTGTTTGCGGTGGCCACTTCCTTGGGTTCCAAGACTTCCCTAATTTAAGAAGACGACAGTATGCTACTCAATTCGCGCGAAAGTGAAAACAAGAAATCATCTTTGGAATTGACAGTGGCGGTTCTCTAACGGCATACCTAGGATGGCATGACTTGGAGGGCGAAATCTATCCGAAGAATGCGGTGGGCAGCCAAGTTGACTGACCTTAAACCTGTCGGGCACACAAGGGCTGTGTTAACTGACATCTGGCAGGCCTTGTCTCCCGCCACCGATTCTTGTCAGAGTTGCCAAGTACTTTCACAGGACAGCTAACGTACGTAACATGTTGTTCACGTCTTGTCAGTCGAATTGCAACACAGATGTGAAACTTGTGGCGTCGCTCGGTTTGATGACATTGCTTGGAGCATTAATGAAATCACTTGCATTAATCGCCAATTAATTTTACTTTAGTTCGACCTGATAACGCGTTTCGTATTTTTCCATCAGAGCACTGTGGCGTTAGAAGACCGGAAGTTGCCGACCTGCTTGCGAAGAAGATAGTGCGTAATGATGCAATGAAATACAACCACGTTCCACACGTAGACCTACTCCAGCATTTTCGGCTGCATATTTACGCCAGCAGCAACAGAAAATTACGTCTTTCATGCCAGTGTAAGGGACTTTTCCCTCACGACCGTGGTATGACTTTGGGTTGTGTCACAGGAAGATTATCGTAACGATGTACCTCCTCCCGTTCAATCATGAAAGGTTTAGACAGCACCTTGAATTACCTCTGTGGAGTGCACAGTCGATCACATAACCACTTCGTCATCCTCCGTCCTCTGTGATGATATGAAACAACTGGTTTACTGCAGTCTCGTGAAGTGTGTATTAGTCGACCACAGTATTACAGTACCTGGGAGTCAGGGCGCTTCCATCATCGTGAGTTTTTATCGTGATATTTCATCAGAACATGCTGAACAACTTGATACTGTATGCACAAATGTGCTCAAAGCATTCACAGTAATTGTTGGCTGTAACGTCACCGTATGTTCCGATAAGGTCACGGATACCAGGTGCAATAATATCCTCTCGAATGAAAAACAGCCAACAGTTGCACTAAATTATGTTTATTTTAAACCTTGACCATGGTTTCTGCTATAATAATATAGCCTTCTTCAGAAGTCCTATAAAATGATCAAAATAATATTTAGACCAGTGATACAATTTACACATAAACTTCATAATTAGGTAAGTGATAACATATCACTTACATAAACACTAATAAACGAAAAGTTACTTACATACATACTAATAAATGAAAAATGTCTTAGCCCAGTGGCTGCGTCAATACCAATAAAATAAATTCAACAGACATAAGACTGTTTCGAACACAAGTAAAGTTACATATAGCACCGTGTGTCCTCCTCCACTACCTCTGTTATACTGGGCGCACGGTTGTCAAATGTGCTGCACCCCGCACACTATAGGTGGCGCTCACCACAGTCAGCTACGTCGCACAGTTTATCAGGCAACTAGTCAATATGTACGACAATAAATTAGTAACAAGCCTACATGTGCAAATGAAGGACCATATGCTACTAATACGAATGTCCAACAGATGAAATACTGTTGCACACGATCATTAGAGTGTTAGAACAATAACAATTTCATATAACAAAGTTTGTCGTATCACTATTTGATGCATGATTCAGAAACGAGACTATCTTATGCAAATATAACTTCAGCTTACATTATACGCTGTAACAGCTTATAGGGCTAATTCTACTAGCCGTCCGTAGTAGTTGTAAATCGCCACACTATTAATGATTCACATTATTTCTACGACTAGCACCCTAGTGCATGAGAGCCGTAACATGGTACAAGATGATAAAGGGCACATTAACATATCTGTCTCAACACAAACCACTGTTGACATAAAAGCAGTTCATGAGTCTTCATGACGAATTCGTACCGGACCATTGTCCTAAAAAATTAGTTTATCTCAAAAGATAATCATACAATCATATGGCACAATCGAGTAACTACTAGTGCCTATCTGCTACACCCAATACGGGCTGAAATCCTTCAAGGAAGCTGGAACTTTTCAAATACTACTGATCATTCAGTAAATTCCTACTGTCAAACTTTTTGTGATTGTACAGGGTTATTACAAATGATTGAAGCGATTTCACAGCTCTACAATAACTTTATTATTTGAGATATTTTCACAATGCTTTGCACACACATACAAAAACTCAAAAAGTTTTTTTAAGCATTCACAAATGTTCGGTATGTGCCCCTTTAGTGTTTCGGCAGACATCAAGCCGATAATCAAGTTCCTCCCACACTCGGCGCAGCATGTCCCCATCAATGAGTTCGAAAGCATCGTTGATGCGAGCTTGCAGTTCTGGCACGTTTCTTGGTAGTGGAGGTTGAAACACGTAAACAGATAACCCCACACAAAGAAATCGCATGGGGTTAAGTCGGGAGAGCGTGGAGGCCATGACATGAATTGCTGATCATGATCTCCACCACGACCGATCCATCCATTTTCCAATCTCCTGTTTAAGAAATGCCGAACATCATGATGGAAGTGCGGTGGAGCACCATCCTGTTGAAAGATGAAGTCGGCGCTGTCGGTCTCCAGTTCTGGCATGAGCCAATTTTCCGCGGGCTACGCGTGAAACTTGCCCGCACGCGTTCAACCGTTTCTTCGCTCACTGCAGGCCGACCCGTTGATTTCCCCTTACAGAGGCATCCAGAAGCTTTAAACTGCGCATACCATCGCCGAATGTAGTTAGCAGTTGGTGGATCTTTATTGAACTTCGTTCTGAAGTGTCGTTGCACTGTTATGACTGACTGATGTGAGTGCATTTCAAGCACGACATACGCTTTCTCGGCTCCCGTCACCATTTTGTCTCACTGCGCTCTCGAGCGCTCTGACGGCAGAAACCTGAAGTGCGGCTTCAGCCGAACAAAACGTTATGAGTTTTTCTACGTATCTATAGTGTGCCGTGACCATATGTCAATGAATGGAGCTACGGTGAATTTATGAAATCGCTTCAATCATTTGTAATAGCCCTGTGTATCCGCACCTCCTCCAATAAATCTAATTTCACACCCTTTGATTCTTTACACAATAGTTCGGTGTCGTTAACAGGTTGGGGCTTATGTCCTTCTTCGATGATGTGTTCAGCAAACGTTGACCCATTCTTATTCATACCCAGTGTGTATGTAAGTAATTTTTCATTTATTAGTGTGTATTTAAGTAATATTTTATCACTGGTCTAGATGTTATTTTGATCACTTTTATGACTTCTGAAGAAATCTATGTTATTATAGAAGAAACCGTGGTCAAGGTTTAAAATAAACGTAATTTAGTGCAACTGTTGGCTGTTTTTCATTCGAGACAATTTAGTTACGGTTGCTGTTGTTGCTGCCATGATGAAAATAATTTTAAAAAAAGTTTAGTTTTAAGATTTAGAAGCTTAGAATATGACTTGTGTGAACGTGTATACGTGTAAGCAGATGTGAGACTTAAACTGCAATTTAATGTGTGTTAAAAACTGTTTGTGCAGTACACGTTAGGTGAATGGTTGATGTATGGATGTTCAGAGATGAAAAAAGAGAACTGTGGTACAACAGAATATACACAGGGTTACATGAAATGTATTTGCAGTTGCTAATATGGATAACAATCAGCTGTATGATGGAATGATGACAATAAAATCCCTACCGGAACAGTAGTCGAACACAGATTTCCTGCTTATCTCGAGCAGTCGTCTTACCATTAGGCTATCCGAGCATGCTCGGTAGCCGGACCCAAACTTCCATATGTCGTCAACCATGTGTCTACGATCTGCACTCATACATTCATTATTTATGTTCCATTACATGAGAAACAATTTAATTGAAAGTCGCCTTCCCGATGTCGGAAAACAAATACTATATTGCACTGCTTGTGTTGTTCACAATTACAATGCGATGCTCCTTCGGACATGCTGTGAGTTCGAATCCCTGTCCGGCACCAATTTTCATTGTCATCATTCAGTTATACAGCTGATGGTTGTCCATATTCTCAAATACAAGTACATTTCGTGTTTTTTCCTTCGTACATGCATGTATGTCCATAGCAACATTGGATCGTAATTCGGAACAATACATGCACTGTAATATCGTATTTATTAGCCGGCTCCTGGCAAGCGACTTTCAGTTAAAATGGCTCCCCTCAATGGGAATATACGTAATGAATGTACGAGTGCACGCTGTAGACACGTGGTTGACGACATATGGAAGTTTGGGTCTGGTCGCGGAGCTTATGCTGACAGCCTATGGTGAGGCGACCGCTCGCGATAAGCGGGAAATCCGGGTCTGAGTCCCTGTCTGGCGCAAACTTTCACTGTTGGCATTCTATTTGTTGCGGCCACATGTAGTAAGAGTTGCTTCACACAGTGGAGAATGGTAAAACAGAGGCACGTCGTCGACTGAGGCGTTGCGAAGTAAGCACGCACAGATAGCCTGGCTGACAGCAGCAGTCTACCAACAGGCTGACGCAAGGACACGCACAGACTGAGCGCCGAGCGAAGCCTGGAGAGTGCTGAGTAAGGGGAAGTGAGGCCAGCACGCTAAGTTACGCTGCAATATACTGCGGGAGTAATAACAAAAAGCTACCACCGAAGGTAAGAAACGTCCTCCGGCTGGATATAAATAGTGGAGCGCAGGCAGCAACAGACAGAAACCATTAGGAAGCAGTTCGGATCTGAGGACGGATGTGGTCCGTGTCCGAATGTTCACTCTTCGTAGGTGACGATTCCGGAAATCTGTTCCAGCTCGCAGGAGTCATCCGTTCGCCGCCAGATGTCAACTTCAGCTCTGGAGGTCGGCCCGAGTTCCGTCGGCACCATGGATGACTAACTACAACGACAACTTCCAGCAGGACCGGCCGCAGCGCGGTCTTGGTCACAGGCGCCGCCGGTGACTGACGCCCGTACTTCACGGCAACCTGGCCCCACGGCGCGTGGTCCGTCCATGACGGGACCTCGCGGACATCGCGACTGACGGCTTCCCAGCCGCCGGTGCAGCAGGTATCGGAAGCTGACCTCACGGCGACGCGGCTCCGTGGGCGTGCCCGTACTGGGGCGCCGAGTGGTGACGAGTTCATCTCAACCACAGGGCATCCTGGCTTCAGCGGAGCACTGGTGGCCTGAGGCTCTCGAGTGCGATCAGTGGCGCGTGTTGCGTGCATTGTCGGAGAATCTACACAGCAGCAGCCAGGCGGAGGGATCCGCAGGGCTGGCTGGGAAGCGACGACGAGGGAGAAATTGTAAAGAAAGTTCAATAAATAATTGTAAAACTCCACGCCGTCTCAGTCTTTGGCACAGCCACTGTGTCTGCTGCTAACAAGTGGTGCAGAAGTTGTAACATATTATACAGCCGATGGTTGTCCACGTTCACAACTACAAATACATTTTATGTATTTCGTAATAGCTGTAGTCACCTCAGTGCTCGTTCCTGGGGACTTGCGTGTATCTCTGAAGGAACATTGCATCATAATTCCGAACAACGCAGACCCTGCAGTATCGTATGGCATATACGATAGTTTATAGTTTTCGCTACTTGAGCCACTGCGGATGGAAAATTGTTCATGATATGGATACCAAATTTTGTAGGAAAGTGGTTCAGACTGTGCGCTGCAGGATTTGCGTTTTTAGTTGTGCTAGTGTCATGACCTACCGTTAGGCGCCGGTACTGCTACGACGACCTGGGGTTGAAACAAAATCATCAACGTGCATTACAGCTGCAGATAGTCAACATGGTCCCGGATAAAGTCAGCAGGGTTTTACCCGTAAAGCTGTTTTATCAAAACATCAGTCATAGTGCTGCTGCTCTTCGAGAGTATCGACGCATTAAAGGAATGCGGAAAGGTCCTTTTTCCGCACCGGGTTAGAAGAAGGTGATGCGTAAGTTCGAATTAACAGGCGATATGAAAAGTGTTTCTGGGAGATGCCGTTGGCCAATTACGCCATAAATTGCTAAAGAAGTTACTGTTGCGATGGCTTGAATGCTGGACACGTTATGCGATCTTCAAGCAGTGTACGAACTGTATCACGATAACTGCACATTCCATGGTCCACTGTTCGAAAAATGCTGCGAACAGTTGTGAAATATTAGCCGTACAAACTTCACATTACTCACCAACTTTTGCCACTTAACGTAGACAATCGAGTAGACATCGCTCTTACGTTTTTTTCAAGGGCTTAAGTTGACGGCATGTGGCCTTGGAACATTTTGTGGAATGAGGAGGCACGCTTTGCGCTCACTGGGGCAGTGAACACGCACAATTGTCTCATTTGGGGATCGTCACCGCCAACGAACTATTAGGAGGTGAACTCGTCACTGAGTATTGTTGCTTCACGGCATAGTTCATGGCTGTTCCATTTTTCTTTGAGGAACTCGGACCCCAAGGACCAAGGACACGCAGCCTAAACGGCACACGTTACTGTGCTCTGCTTTACGAGCGTGTGATCCTCGTTCTACGGGAGAGACGTGCTTTGGATTTGTCGGTGTTGATGGACGATGGATGACGCTGATCGCACTTGAAGTCACTCGGTTACTCGGTAACACATTTGGAGAAAACCGAATCATTGGCCAATCGTTACAAGCTGCGTGGCCACGAATATCACCACATTTGAAACCGTGTGATTTGAGGCTGTGGGGTTACGTGAAGGATAGAGTTTATCAACGGGACACTAACATACGTTGGCGGTATCTCATATCAGAGCTTGAACTCTACTGAAGATACTTCCACTGAGTTGCGTAAAAGTTTGTGGAGGAGTGACAGCCCGTTATTCCTCCATAGCCGAAACCAGAGAAGGTAGTATATTGCACTCTGGGGTCCGGAGCGAAGTCGACGCTCTGACTCATTCCAAAGGTGTCTATTGGGTTTAGGGGTTTAGTTCGGGAATCTGGGCAGGCCATTCGATTTCAGGAACGTTATTATACACATATCACTGCCTCACAGATGTTGCTTTATGCAGGGTGCAATGTCATGCTGATACAAACCATCAATGTCTCCGATCTGTTCTTCTATTTTAGGCAGTGCACGATGCTGTAAAATGTTGATATCCCTCTGCATTTAACATTTTCTTAAGCTCAACATGGAGACCACATCCTAGCCACGAAAACCACACCTATACCGTAACATCACAACCTCTATACTTCACTGTTCGCACTACACACGATTTCAGGTAAGTTCTGTAGACGTTCTCCGAACCCAAGCCTTTCATTGGATTGCCACAGGGTATAGCGTGATTCGTCACTCCAAATCACTCGTTTCCAGTCATGCAACGTCCTGTGTCGTAGCATTCGACTACAGATAACTTATGTGTGGCTTGTAGGAGCTGCGAGATAATCGTGCCCCAATCTTTCTAACTGTCGACGCACAGTCACTGTTCTAGCTATACCGCTGGTAGCACTGTAGAACTCACGAGTCATTTCTTCAGCTAATTTGAAGCTATTTGTTACATCCACCATCCGCAGTGCTCTACGTTTCTTTTCCAGCTGTATGTGAGGTCTGGCTGGCCTTGGTTTAGCTGTGGTTGTTCCTTGCCCTTTTCACCTCACATTCACGTCACCAACCGTCGACCTGGGTAGCCTTCCAGTCTACCGTTACTGCTGACATCACAATAATCCTCGCCTCCTTTTAAACTGGCGGATCAGCTCTGGTGACATCTAGTGGCCAATTTCGCCTTACACACGGCTGTCGGGGCGCTTTTGATCAGGCAGTGTGTATCGAAATTAATTTCAATTATTTCTTTTCTTCTTGCGACGTGAAATATTTATAACCTTTTATACCTTTATCTCCTGACTTACTCAAATATTTAGTTCAGTACATTCGTCTCTCTTTAAAGACTGCCTGAAACCAGAGGAGAGTTGGTACAGCAATTAACTTAGGGCCGTCATTAGACGTCATGTGATGGGCCTTCAAGTTGATGTATCAGTCCAGCCACAAGTAACCTTGCATTAGTAGCAAACATTTCTCATTCGTTTGGAATTTCTAGTCAGAGCGTATTAGCTGCGTGAGGATGGAGCGCCGAGCAGCTCATCAGCTGGACACGACAGTTTCTATAATAACATCGACTTCCGTAAAACACAGCTAGGTTTCATGTTCAAGCAGAAAAGTTCTACCTTCTAAAGACTGTAACTTCTCTGCAACTATTTACCGGATTTTGGGGAGTAAAACCGACTTGATTTTTTTCTTTGTGATGTACGACACATGTAGTAGAAATTAGAACATTTCCAATTTGCAAAGCGAAGTTCTGAAATATATCTCTTTAATTAAAATAGCTCTAAGGTCGTTTCGTGAGGACTGTTTATAGTTCATCTTCTTGACAACATAATTACAATTTCTGAAACGGTTCCGGAAATATTTAATGTCAACAGCTTAGGTGAAACCCGCTGTATTAGATTATTCCAATGGTGGGATGGACTGAGTTTTCAGTGGTCAGGGACTTGGCTGCCTATCGCAAGCTATTCCATGCAGGGAAAGGCATATATTTAGTTGGCTTCATATGTCTACCCCCATTAGTACTTGACTGGGTACATCGATAGCGCGAGTTCCAGTAAATAGTAGTTGTTCTTGAATGGCATCCTTGACAATATTACCGAGCGGGGTGGCGCAGTGGTTAGACACTGGACTCGCATTCGGGAGGACGACGGCTCAATCCCGCGTCCGGCCATCCTGATTTAGGTTTTCCGTGATTTCCCTAAATCACTTCAGGCAAATGCCGGGATGGTTCCTCTGAAAGGGCACGGACGACTTCCTTCCCAATCCTTCCGTAATCCGATGAGACCGATGACCACGCTGTCTGGTCTCCTTCCCCAAAACCAATCAACCAACCTTGACATTATTGTGAAGCACTAGTGACTGTCCACCTCCGAATTAAAGAGCCATTGTACGTGTATGTATCCTATGAAATATGTAACAGGTACGTAACAGAACAGCGGCTGTCATTTGATGTTTCTGCTGACCAACGTGGGTGGCCTACTGATGGAATTAGCACTTCAAGAGCGCGTCTACAGAGTGCGGCGTTCCTCGACACACGACGAGCCGCAGCAGGTAATCCGAGACGTGACAGCTTCACTTTCTATCGTATACACCATTTCCCCCTTAAAGCGCGGGGAATAAAATGCGCTGAGCTGCCGCAGCAGGTGTTGGCCGCGCTGGCTGGCTTTTCTTAGCCGCGCCGCCGCTATGGCTTTTGTTGAGCACGCAGCCTTTGCTCCGCGGCTATTTCTAAGCGGGACACCGTCACAGTCACGCGAATGCAACGCGTGCTTTTCCATGTGACCCCGGAACCGTCTCGCTCTTAAAGCTAACGGCGACTAAGAGACGCAGATGGACAAACCGAACAGCGATCGTGTAAAATGCAATTAGCTCTGTTCGTTCATGAGATACCGAAGACAATAGATCTCGAAGCTCAGGTAGACTCTGTGTTCCTTGATTTCCAGAAAGTGTTCCATACAGTTGTGTGCCGTCGCCTAGTAAACAAACTATTACATACGGAATATCCAAACAGATATGACTGTGTGAAATACTTACTCTTAGCTACTACTCTATATGTTGTTCTTAAAGGACAGGTATTATAAGAAGCGATAGTAGTGTCCAGTGTACCTCTAAGTATTTTTATTTATTTATTGCTTTTGGTGTTAATTATTTAGCCAAAGAAGTACCGTTTCCGTGCTACAACCATTTGAAAACACATTAGTAACGTGACCACTTTTACGCGTAATTGATTTGGCCTGACCCTGTTCATCAGTGGAACTCGTTGACGTGTTTTCTTCAACGTGATGCAGTACGGACTCTTCCAGTTCGGGTGTGCGGGGTCTCCTTGGAGCACCACAGTCTCGCATGCTGACGGTCAATATACTCTTTCTCGAAGCCATGGCGTAACTGTAGTGAAAATGGAATGCGATGGTGTCAGACGTTGTGGAGAACGATTTGACATAGGCGATGAGCAGCTCTTCCACTACGGCGAGCTTCGCCATTCAGAAGAATCATGTCAGCGTACTCTGCAAACGTGTACTCAACCATGTTGCTCTAACACTCAGAGACTCGTGAATGAGGCTCGAACCAGGTCAGAGAGGTAGGATAGACGTCAGATGACATCTGCCGACCCCCACCAAGACCACCCTGTTGCATACTTAACTAGCAAACATGTTTTCAAAAGGTTGTAGCAGGGAAACGGTACGTTCACGGATATGGGTTCCTAATCAAAATAATATGTACTCGCTCCCCCCTACAAGTCCTAGAAGTTTGTAATGGGAATTTCTGAACACACTGTATCTACATCTACATCCATACTCCGCAAGCCACCTGACGGTGTATCTGTATTCAGCATGTTGTTGTTGTTGTTGTTGTTGTTGTTGTGGTCTTCAGTCCTGAGACTGGTTTGATGCAGCTCTCCATGCTACTCTATCCTGTGCAAGCTTCTTCATCTCCCAGTACCTACTGCAACCTACATCCTTCTGAATCTGTTTAGTGTATTCATCTCTTGATCTCCCTCTACGATTTTTACCCTCCACGCTGCCCTCCAATACTAAATTGGTGATCCCTCGATGTCTCAGAACATGTCCTACCAACCGATCCCTTCTTCTAGTCAAGTTGTGCCACAAGCTCCTCTTCTCTCTAAATTCTATTCAATACCTCCTCATTAGTTATGTGGTCAACCCATCTATTCTTCAGCATTCTTCTGTAGCACCACATTTCGAAAGCTTCTATTCTCTTTTTGTCTAAGCTATTTACCGTCCACGTTTCACTTCCATACATGGCTACACTCCATACAAATACTTTGAGAAACGACTTCCTGACACTTAAATCAATACTCGATGTTAAAAAATTTCTCTTCTTAAGAAACGCTTTCCTTGCCATTGCCAGTCTACATTTTATATCCTCTCTACTTCGACCATCATCAGTTATTTTGCTCCCCAAATAGCAAAACTCCTTTACTACTTTAAGTGTGTCATTTCCTAATCTAATTCCCTCAGCATCACCCGACTTAATTCGACTACATTCCAGTATCCTCGTTTTGCTTTTGTTGATGTTCATCTTATACCCTCCTTTCAAGACACTGTCCATTCCGTTCAACTGCTCTTCCGAGTCCTTCGCTGTCTCTGACAGAATTACAATGTCATCGGCGAACCTCAAAATTTTTATTTCTTCTCCATGGATTTTAATACCTACTCCGAACTTTTCTTTTGTTTCCTTTATTGCTTGCTCAATATACAGATTGAATAACATCGGGGAGAGGCTACAACCCTGTCTCACTCCCTTCCCAACCACTGCTTCCCTTTCATACCACTCGACTCTTATAACTGCCATCTGCTTTCTGCACAAATTGTAAATAGCCTTTCGCTCTCTGTATCTTATCCCTGCCACCTTCAGAATTTGAAAGAGAGTATTCCAATCAACATTGTCAAAAGCTTTCTCTAAGTCTACAAATGCTAGAAACGTAGGTTTGCCTTTCCTTAATCTTTCTTCTAAGATAAGTCGTAGGGTCAGTTTTGCCTCACGTGTTCCAACATTTCTACGGAATCCAAACTGATCTTCCCCGAGGTCGGCTTCTATCAGTTTTTCCATTCGTCTGTAAAGAATTCGTGTTAGTATTTTACAGCTGTGGCTTATTAAACTGATAGTTCGGTAATTTTCACATCTGTCAACATCTGCTTTCTTTGGGATTGGGATTATTATATTCTTCTTGAAGTCTGAGGGTATTTCGCCTGTCTCATACATCTTGCTCACCAGATGGTAGAGTTTTGTCAGGACTCGCTCTCCCAAGGTTGTCAGTAGTTCTAATGGAATGTTGTCTACTCTAGGGGCCTTGTTTCGACTCAGGTCTTTCAGTGCTCTGTCAAACTCTTCACGCAGTATCATATCTTCCATTTCATCTTCATCTACATCCTCTTCCATTTCCACAATATTGTCCTCAAGTACATCGCCCTTGTATAGGCCCTCTATATACTCCTTCCACCTTTCTGCTTTCCCTTCTTTGCTTAGAAATGGATTTCCATCAAAGCTCTTGATATTCATGCAAGTGGTTCTCCTTTCTCCAAAGGTCTCATTAATTTTCCTGTAGGCAGTATCTATCTTACCTCTAGTGAGATAAGACTCTACATCCTGACATTTGTCCTCTAGCTATCCCTGCTTAGCCATTTTGCACTTCCTGTCGATCTCATTTTTGAGACGTTTGTATTCCTTTTTGCCTGCTTCATTTACTGCATTTTTATATTTTCTCCTTTCATCAATTAAATTCAATATTACTTCTGTTACCCAAGGGTTTCTACTAGCCCTCGTCTTTTTCCCTATTTGATCCTCTGCTGCCTTCACTATTTCATTCCTCAAAGCTGCCCATTCTTTTTCTACTGTATTTCTTACCCCCATTCCTGTCAATTGTTCCCTTATGCTCTCCCTGAAACTCTGTACAATCTCTGGTTCTTTCAGTTTATCCAGGTCCCTAGGAATATTAAACTAAATTAATAACAGTTAAACTTCATGGTACACTTCGAACATACAACTCAGTCCATAAATCACATATTTTCAGACTGGATACTCCGTGTCTGATTTATAGGTGGGTATCCACTTATTGCAGGAACACTGTAACACTAACATAGTCCGCTGTGGACAGCTACCGAAACAGAGCCGTCGCAGATGTAGGTTGGGGAATTCCTGCTGTAATCAAGGCCCTGACAAACTAGCGCTGTTGTCTGTCATAACGCAATCACTTAACTATCACACATTTGCCGTTGTGTAATTTGAAATCAATTGATTTTCCAGAATGAGATTTTCACTCTGCAGCGGAGTGTGCGCTGATATGAAACTTCCTGGCAGACCAAAACTGTGTGCCCGACCGAGACTCGAACTCGGGACCATTTTACACCCTCCATTTTACACCCTCCACAGTCTCACACAACATAGCTTCGTTAAAGGCCATCTGATCCCGACATTCGGTCATTTCGCCTTGCCAGTGCTATTTAACAGCAGCGAGATCGTGTACTCATCTTCTGTAGTAAAAATAAGTCAGGACTAGCCGTACACTCGTGCACTCTTCAGGGAGAGACTAGCAGGAAGCGACCGTAATGCCACATTTCTCACACACGTCGTAGTCGCGGAACAACAGTGGGTTGGGTTGTTTCGGGGAGAAGACCAGACAGCGAGGTCATCGATCTCATCGAATTAGGGAAGGACTGGGAAGGAAGTCAGCCGTGCCCTTTCAAAGGAACCATCCCGGCATTTGCCTAGAGAGATTTAGGGAAATCACGGAAAACCTAAATTAGGATGGCCGGACGCGGGATTGAACCGTCGTCCTCCCGAATGTGAGTCCAGTGTGCTTGCCACTGCGCCACCTCGCTCTGTGAATAACAGTGGGAATGAAGGAAGCCCGTCAGCACTGATATAACAGCCTTGTTTTGTGACGTATGTAACCCGAACATTAGAGTCATACTCGCTCCGTTTCTGATCTCCACCAGACGCTGTGTCATCCTCCGCCTTTGGCGTCATGCAGATGCTGCATGGAGAGGCACGGAGATAGCACGTAGCTCCACCGGCCCTTACCGACTTTCAGAGCTTAGCCACTACTTCTCATTCACGTAGCTCCTCAGGTTGAGTGCGCCCCGTTCCAGTCATCGCACGAGACAATAATATTTAGCAGAACCGGAAGCTAGTGCTGGGTCTGCCGCGCGAGAGTCAGACGCGCTGACGCCTCGGCTACAGAGACGAACAACCAAAATGCTCCTTCCGCAACTTATATCTCGCATAATGATGGCGACGCTAAAACTATACAGATTCGGTCGCATATTAAGGAAAAGAGGGATAATAATGGTTTAACATCCCGTCAGCAAAGAGCTCATTAGGGGCGGAACACAATCTCGGATTAGGGAAGAAACGAAAGGAAATGGGCCGTGTCCTTTCAAAGGAACTAGCCCGGCATTCGCATTAAGTGATTTAGGGGAATCATGAGAAACCTAAAACTGAATGACCGGATGGGGATTTAAACCACTACCCTCTGGAATGCGAATCCAGTGTCCTAATAAACGCGCCATCTAGACCCGTCGCATATGGACGAGTATAGAGAGTTTTTCTTCCAGTGCGCATGTCATGGGAATGGTAAATTACGGATGGTACATTATGTACCCTCTGCCACATACTGCACAGTGGCACAGATGTAGATTATATGCGTCCTCCTCCGCTTCACAATAGAATGATGACATTTTCAAGCAGGAAAGCTTTTCTGCTGGAGTCCCGTAAATGTCTGACTGCAATATTAACGGAAGATGTAGGGAGAGAAGATCCAAAGGAGAGATGTGTGCTTCATTATGAGACTGTTAAAAAGAAAGTAAGAGGATTAGCGTTTAAAGTCCTGTCGATGACGAGGTCATTAGAGATGAAGTGCAAACCCGGACTGGATAAGGATGGAGTGGGAAATGGGTTGTGTGCTTTTTCTAAGGGAATATCTTGTCATTCAGAAGGGTTACGAAAACTCAAGTCTAACTGTACACAAGGAGGTTTAAATCCAGAAGAAGGGAGTTATTTAGGCATCAAGAGAGAGCAAAAGAAATGCTAAACGGATTGTGTGAGACAAGACATAAAAAAGACGTTCTGCATCCAGGACTGCACGTTCCAAGACGATTTAAGGAACGTATTACTGCCTTCCTCATGCATTCGGTGGAATGAAGATGATTATAAATTAGGAAAATTGATATTTGCGTGGAGGTACGCTAACACTCATCGTTCTTTCACAGCAGCAGTCGAGAATGGAATTCGACGGGGGACTTCCGTTGTCTATAGATGGAGGGAACGCAACCCTGACCAAGAATCTTCTCACGAACATGACGAGATCCGGCTGGAAGAGTGGGCAATTTTTTAATAATTTATGAATAATTATATTCGTTGGTTCGTAGATGAATCTCTTTTTTTATCCGTGACATGGAAATGAAAACATGAATCAACGTTAATACTTTTTTGTCGCTCGTATGTAGGATCACCTGAAAATAGAAATAGACGTCGAAATCAGATGACTGTATAAAACGCATAGACTTTTTTCTAGTAACTACAGCCAAAGAAAGAAAAGCTGGTTGCACTTAATGGCTTTGTACAGGCTGAAGACTGCTCTTCGAAGAAATTGTTGAAAATGTTTTCTTCCCTCGGATTTTCTAGAACGGCAGTAACATTGTTATTAGTGCATGTATGTAATTGGACATAGTGCACCGCACATTGTTAATCAGTATAATCTATGAATGGCTGAATGGGGAGGAAGTCAAAGCAAATGAAAGAAAAAGAACTGACGGGGAAGGGAATGTGAAATGCATCTTCGTTATGTACCGTGTAGTCTCTTGTGATGCGCAAACATAGATGTACAGGTGTGGTACTTATGTGCTTAACTGATACCATAGGAAAGATAACAGAGTGACCTCTGCGAGAAACTCAGGGAGAATAGATTTTGCAACAAGGATAACTGCACTGATCGACTGTACCGTCTGCTCTTGCTAGAATATTTTACACATTACGAACGAAACACACACAGCACTGCTGTAATATTCTACAATATTTATTATTTGTTACCGATTTTCTGCTGTTACCGCATAATCAGGTTCAAAGATAATTATGCGGTGCAATGACATTTTGTTGGATCAAAGATTTTAAATTACGGTATGTACAGCGCATCTCCATTTCCTGAGAAAAAAATGTTAATGTTAGAATTAGGAATAAAATAAGAGGGATTATTTCAATGTAAATGTGATGTAAGGTTATTTAAACGTAATAAAATATGTGACACATTAACTAATGAACTATAGACAATTTACTACATTGTACATAGAAAAAAAATAACTGAACAATAAACTTTGGAGACATATTCCAAAGATGTTTCTGAACAAAACAATCTTGCCTTTTATCGGTCCTAAACTACGAACAAGTAAGATATAATGGCGATATTAAGCAGGTGAGTGAAGCAGCTGTAATTGTATAAAGTAGTATTTTTTAACACAAGGAGAGAAATTTTAGTAACTGTAAGGAAGGAAATGGAACATATGGGTAAGGCGGTAATTTACACCATGGCTTGGATGGGATTATGAGTAGTATCTGCAGTTAGAAGTGGTGAGTAAGGGAACTCTGTCTGGTCATTCAGTACTAACCTTGGGTTCATGGACATGTGTTTGTTAATTTCCATTATTTTAAAATAGTTCATCTTCCTTCCTTCATAAATGTGACGTAAGACTTTATGTTACACCTTGTAACTATGGCCTTCTTTAAGCAGATGAACTGGAAAAGTAGAGTTTCCTTTTCTAAGTTTCCAACTTTTGTGTGTTTCTTCAAACGGCTTCATGTTGCCCTGCCAGTCTGACCTGTACACAATTTGCCACAATTACACGTAATTCTATATATTTCACCCTTTTCCAAAGCTGGAATGCTGTTTTTACCATTGGTAAAAAGATGTCAAACAGTGTTGCGCACAAGGATAATTTTTTGTCAACTAACCAGTATCAGAAAGAGGACAAGTTGTCAGTTACGTAGTGGTGTGAATCATGTAGTTACTTTGAATTACCATTTTCATACCGTTTACTGACAGCATTCAGTGTATACTACGAACCAGATCATTTTTGTTGCAGGGTCATCCCAGTAATTCCCAGAGTGCGTATAGTATTTGAGGCTTGAATTTCGGCGAGAGCTGCTGCTATTCGCACGCGGATAGGACACCTCTGGTCAGCTGTGATGAGGTCCACAATTCACCGTTCCAGTTTTCCGTTCATTCATTAAATACGCCTCCATCGCTAAATGGTTAGCGTGACAAAAAATAGTTCAAATGGCTCTGAGCACTATGGGACTTGACTTCTGTGGACATTAGTCCCCTAGAACTTAGAACTACTTAATCCTAACTAACCTAAGGACATCACACACATCCATGTCCGAGGCAGGATTCGAACCTTCGACCATAGCGGTCGCGCGGTTCCAGACTGTAGCGCCTAAAACCGCTCGGCCACTCCGGCTGGCTGGTTAGCGTGGCAGATTGCCACACAAAAGATTTGGGTTTTATCCACAGAGGTACCATGGTTATTTTTCCGACGTGGAACGGACAAAAGCCGCCCACATAATAAATTAGCTAATCGGCTTATGGTTAGCGATTGTCGCGGTTTTGTGACCCATGCTATCTTAAAGTCTCGACTGTCACTTCCCGATTGCGAGTTCGATTATAGGCGCCCTCAACGAGAGTTAGTAATTTTTCACTGAGAACAGTGGTATGGTAATGAATTTAATATACAGAAGTCACGTATTTCATTACCTTAACAACTGCGGCGCCTCGCATGGACACATTGCATAGCGAAGTGACAGCACCGACCCATCCTTGCAGCGACGTTGGAGTCAAGCTGAGGTTAAACAAGAACTTACCGCGGCAGGTCAGGCAGAGCAGCGGGGAGTAGCAAAGAGGGACTGAATGGGAAAGGTCCCGATCACGAAACAAAAGCGCCCTGTAAGCGAGAGATGCATGATGCGGAGATGGAGATATATTGCTCATAACACGTACTGATATTTATGTGAGCTCCGTAAATGACTGCGATGGCAGATGGCTTTGTGGCTGGGAGAGTGGCGCCTTGTGCCCCGGGCGTGAGATACTAACCTTGGCTGGGCAGGCTGGCACGCGGTCCGTGGCGCGGGTCCAAGTCGACAACATCAACATCCTGTGCGCGCCAGCTGCCGCGCGCATGCGCACTCCCCGCCGATGCACGCTTGTTTACACGCCCTCCATAATAGTGCATTGGCTTCTGCGGTACCCACTAAAGGGTTCCACTGTGTAACGCGCTTCGTTCGTGGTCTGGGAACGTAGCTAATCTTGATTTGATTGACGATAGACGATATGGCGTAGTGGCAAAACTGGCTGTTCTGTTAGAGAATTTTGCAAGGAATGCTTCGCTACAGGATTCACGGAATTGACAATTGACTCGCTACAAGAATTTGGCTGTTGGCGGTAATCATTTTTTGTGTTTCACTTCGAATTAAAGTGACTGCGAACATTAGCAATCCCACCGTGTATGAATTATCGTCAGTTATTCGATTGGATACAATACAGCTTGAATTCCTCGCTATCTTGCGATATTTATACGTCCTCGGCAATGTGTGAAGGAAAATAAAGACATAATGAAAGTACAATATGCAAAGCGCTTAAAAATATTGTGCCATATTCCTATAGGAGACAGTTTTAGCCAAAACTATAAAAAGAGCTCTGTAAACACAGTCTCGGACTATGTCCATGGCAGGGCTGGGACGGCATAACCAAGTGAGGATCCTGGTCTGCTCAGAAACGTAAGTGTTTGTAGTGCACATTTTGTGAAAAATTAATGTAATGGACGGCAAAAATGTTAACTGTTTATAATGTGTATACTCTTAGCTCTAGTAATTATAATATACATACTTGAAGATAAAGGAGAAAAACTTAGAATACGAATCCTCAGTCAGTACAGCAACCACCAGGTACAGTGCAAAGAAGTAATAAAGAATAGTATAAGAAAATTTTGTTTTATTTTAAATGTCTGGAAAGAAAGCTTCTACAGTTATAATATCAGTTTCATAACTTAAGTACGAGATAGCTTTTATTACTGATTTTACTGTAGTACATGTTTTCGTGCCTTGATTTTATTGAAATTCTTAATAACGTAATTGGAATCTTTTCCATGCGAAACTTTTCTTTCAGTTGATAAAAATGACAGATTGGCCAGTCTTTCTTGTTCATATGTCTTTGACGAGTATGTCTTAATAGTTGAGAAAAAACTATAGTAGTATTTTAATAGTGGTGTTAGAAAACTACTACGCAAACAAAGAGAGGCTCATCACAGATTCAAGAGAAGCCAGGTACTAGCTGACGAACAAACGCTGAACGAAGCGAAAATGAGTGTAAGGAGAGCAATGAGACAAGCGTTCAATGACTCTGGGAGTAAAATTTAGTCAACCGATCTGACTATAAACGCTAGGAGGCTTTAGTGGTTCGAAATCATCTACTCAGTCATTCAGTGACGTGCAGGAATGTTGACTACCCACTGTTTGTAACGGTCTGCTCTGACATCGTGTCTGCACTCACGCCATATAGCGCTTCTAGCCGCAACGTTCGGGGTCCATAGAGGGGCGGACAAATACTGGGTAACACTAAAACACAGCACGTTACCGTACGTAGTACGGTATAGGAAAAATGTTGGGATTCAAAATAGCTTCCAGTCGTCTCAGAAAGGGTGAACACGGATCCTGTATCGTTTCCAAGGGAACCTTATGTTATCGGACAGTTTTTCGGAACAATCCCACAACATCTGTAAATGTATATAAATTTATAATATAATATAATCTTCCGCAGCAGCTGTTAAAATCCCTCAAGAGGGATAACCAATAGTAACTGATATAGAAATTCATATTAGAGAGCCATCCTCAAACTGAATAATTAATTGCAATTGGAGAAATGATCTGATATTAAATGTATGAGTGGCTGTCAGTTTTCGTAGTAATCTAAAACAGAATTGCATGCGGTCATTACCATGGTCGGTCCCCTTTGTGATACTAGGGCCGCCATTGTGCAGATGGACAACAGTTAGGAGAACCTGTAACAACCGCTCTACGAGGTGGAGTGAGATTAACTTATAGCGAAAGGTGCCATTGTCAACTGAACGCAGAAAATCAAATTTTGAGACAGATCCTGGAGATTGGTGTCTTGCAGGTGGAAAGAGAACCCCGAGCTAGGCCAAGATGCCGCTTTGGCTCTTACAAAAAACATTGTTATGGACGTAAGACCTACGGACATTAGTTCATCTAAACTTTTTCAGGGGAGATAGACGAGAATAACAGTGATGCTGGAAAGATGCCTCATTGGTCGAGGAGAGAGACAGGAATAGCGAGGAATGACTTTTTTCGGAGGAGAATGGTAGAATGAAGATCATTGGTTAAGCAAGTAAAACATAGCCCAGAGAAGGGGACCTGAGCTCTCTAAGGAGTTTGGAAGAGGCAGGGTCCATCCAATCACATTAAGGATATAACAAAAACCATGATGAAGTGAATTTTCCTTGTCTGATGCTTTTTCACAGGGATCACTTGACTCGCTTGTCTCCTCTCATCTCTCACCTGCTCCACTGAGAAGACTGTCTTGTAGCACTGCTGCTACCACTCTGCCATCTTCATCAGCTTCACCCAGCAGCTGGCCTGATGCGTTTGGGGGACTTAAAATTTTTTTGGGCCATTGAGATCGAGCTTCTACTACTGGAGATGTAAGGAATTTAAAGTCGTGGTATGTTCTGCAGAAATGAGTAAAATTGCAGTCACCTCTGTTCATCCTGTGTCCTGTTGCCTAGTAGGCACACGGTCTGACACGGGCCCTGATAATTTCTTCCATGCATTACGCGACTGACGCGTATAAGGCGATAATGGCGTCCTGTGATATAGCCATCCATGCTGCATTCACCTGTTTCCAAAGTTCATCTATGGTAATCTTGTGGTGTAGTTTTTCTTCTTGTGTCCGTGCTTGCTACGAAAATGAGATGAGAAGTTCCGGAACTTCTCATCCCATTCATCTACGGTGGTTAACATTGGCTCATAGTGCTGCACCCATCATTTCACCATATCCCACACCTTTTCGATTGGCGTCAAGTCTGGTGATCTGGCGGGCGAGGGAAAAAGGCTGACATCCTGTTACACCAAGAAGGCATGTGTTCGTGCAGTAACATGTGATCGTGCATTGCCTTGGTGAAAATGGCGTCTGGGGTGTTGTGCAGACAGGTATGGCTAAGAGTCGCAGGATGTCATTCACGTATGTCACACTGCTCACAGTGCCCTGGACACGCACCAGCTGTGATTTGTGGTTGTACCCAATAGCACCCCACACCACAAGCTCTTGATTGGTGCTGTATGTCTTGTGCGAATGCAGTCACTGTAATGCCGCTTCCCCTGGTTGCGGCAAACGAAAATGCTACCGTAATTTTCAAACAAACAGAACCTGGGTTCCTCCGAAAACACTAAAACACTATTTGATACCATTCCTGACCCCAGTGGCGTCGTTCCATACTCCCACTGCCACCTAACATGTTTCTGCACATCCATCAGCCGGCCGCGGTGGCCGAGCGGTTCTAGGCGCTTCAGTCCGGAACCGCGCGACTGCTACGGTCGCAGGTTCGAATCCTGCCTCGGGCATGGATGTATGTGATGTCTTTATGTTAGTTAGGTTTAAGTAGTTCTAAGTTCTAGGAGACTGATGACCTCAGATGTTAAGTCCCATAGTGCTCAGAGCCATTTGAACCATTTGAACCACATCCATCAAAGGTAGAAAGAGAAGTGGACGACCCTCACGTAACGCATGCCGTAATAAACGACTAACTGTCTCCCCTGCGATGTGTTCCACTGTTCCATTGTTGCACCAGGCCGAAGAGGACGCAGATCTGTCCTGCAATGCTGTTTCGATGCGGTGTCGATCTTCTCGGGAAGGTGGTCTTGGGGGTGCAATCTGACCCATTTCGTCGTGTTGTATGGCCTTCCGTGAACCATTCTGCATACACCCGTTGCACTGCCGAAACACTTCGTTCCACACGAGCAGCAATTTCCCGGATGGATGCATCACATTCTCTCATGCCAATAATGCGCCCTCCTTCAAACTCACTGATTTGACGGTACGGTTTGTGCATATGTCTGCGAGGCATCCTGCACGTCTGCCCAAGTCACACTGATTCATTACCTTCGGTTTATAGCGACAACGAGAGCCGCAGTCACATTTTACTGGTAGCTGGTGGTTGCGGCGCGATACTGACGTTGACCTCGAATTCGCGGGCCGGCACGGTTCAAATTCTATTCGTTTCTGTAGAACATACTAATGGACATGTCCTGTGAATATGAACGTCTTCTCTCTCGTTGTTGGAGGTGTTCTGTTTTTTTTTTTTTTTCTGAACATGAGTGTACTTGGTAGTAATGCGATCTTACCAAGAAACTATCGGACCCATGGAATACCACATTATGGGTGCGGAAACCATCACTGACTCCTTGTCATGTGTCACTCTCTGCGGCAACAATCTGCATCGTAGGCTTGGGAAGGCGTACGCCAGAGATAAACACGGCCAGAAGTGTGAAACAGTGTGAAACAAGATTCTTCCGACAAAATGGCTTCCTTGCATTGTTCCGTAGTCCAGGTTTTATGGCTTTGGTAGCATTTGCATCACTGATGAGTGTATTAGGAATTCCAGCGCTGCATGTAACTGCTAGCTTATTGAGATCCCTTCATATTGTTTTAGTGCTGACGGGTTTCGCGAGGTTTACGGTGAGTTCTGCAACGACTTTTCGAGCAGTCGTCCTCTTATTTTTCGTCACAATCCCCTTCAGTAACCATCTCTCACGATCACTCAACACAGACTTTGGTTCGCGTTGTGACTTAGCCGATGATGTTTTTCCATATTCATTGTATGTGGTATAAATCTTCGATAAGGCGCCTCTTAAAACACCAGTCACTTTCGTTCCTTGGTTACGGCAGCCCCCAACATACGAGCACCAACAATTTTCCCACGTTCGCATTCACTTAGTTCCGACGTAACGCAGTTCTGATCACGATTGACACTTGCAACGTGTTGAGGGAAACACTTGCAACGTATTGAGGGTGGTGTTTGCTGTTAAATACAACAGTGCAACCTTCAGGCTCGGCTAACATCTGCATTTATGTTTACGCATGTATTTCTCGCGGTGTTTCTGTACTTTTGTCCAATTCCTGTAAATGGCACATCTTCAAATGGTACAGTCCCTCCTGTGACTTCTGGCCACTCAGTTTAATCAAGCAAAATAATTACTGTAACGAAATGCACAGAGATATATGATAGAACGTTTCTGAACGAGGAATTCAGCAGAACCACAAAGGGTAAAAGGAGTATAAAAAGTGTTTGTATGTCAACATATAGCAGAAGAGAACTCTGAATTAAATGCGCTCGTGTAGAATGCAGCAGCCTACCTGATTCGCGGTGAACTAAATAAGCTATAAATGTGCTCTGTGGTAAGCTATGGAAGCGGTACAACAAATAACTAAAGTAAATAGTTTTCTATTGCTCTAATACGTTCAGCCATCGATTAATACAAAATGCATCAGGGGTAAAAGAAAAATAAGATGTGGACTACAACACACGTATTATTTGAGCCAAAGCATGACATAATAGAAAACTAAAATGAAAGTCGACAGTCGCAAGCCACTAAAACATCCTCCAACACGCCAAATGATACAGACAGAAACAATATTCATCAAATCACACTAACACTGGCATATCTTCACGTTTGCGTTAAGCCTGTATTCAGCAATGGTATAATAGTACAATGGCAGCACAAAGAATTAGGGAGCAGCCAAAGTTTCTCAAATTTATTATAAGCAGTCTTCAACTTGAGTCATATAGAAGACACTGAAATAATACATGAATAAAACTGTGCACTGATGTCTGATTACACTGGCAAACTCGCTCCTGGCACTTGCTTTATTGAGATGGCTCGAAAAGCAACAGTAATTAAACTGCATACGGATAATGGAAGTTATAATATTTCAAAAAACATTTTTGCTAATTGTTTTCCATAGCTTTGATAAATCGTAGAAATGACATAATGTAACACCTTAAGCTGTTGTTTAAGTCTTTATCCATTGTGTGATAAGTTTCGGACAAAGACCATTACCCTGCATTGAGTTTTGTTAACAGCAAGAATTACAAATACACGTCAAAGAAAACAAAGTAAAAAATATAATATCTGTGAGTAATGTTTAGACATGCACTGCGTCGCATATTTGGAATACCACACTTTTTTGAGGTAAAGGGCTGTACATAGGCATAAGATCGTCTTCTTGTTAGTTTGTGTTCCATTCCTCGCCCCATAAATGAATGGTACATTCGCAGATTTCCTCTCCGAAATCCGTATAGGTTTTCTTCAATGTTACTGAATAGCGATTTCGTGTTGCTTTCTTTTGTTACTGGTTTACCATTTCACTGTATTAATACCCGTTGCGTCTTTACCTGTACCAATTACGCGGTCTAGAAGAACGTAGAAAAACATCATAGATAGCTCCCACACTGCAGGCGCATGAATATACACCATTTGATGAAACTGAGGCAATGAAAGCTGGTGAAACTGAAGCTCTACATGCGCGTTCCTAGCTGAGTACGAACTAACCGTCTAGGTCAGCACAACAAATTTGCAGAAGTTGAAAAATGCGTGGACATCAAGTTTCAAGAAGTATTTCTACATACAAAGCAGCCATGGATGAAGCAGCGGAAAATAAAGGATATCATTGAGACCGTGCTGCACCGAGAAAGCATGAACAGAGAGGATGATTCAGATTCGACTGGCCGTGTGTATTCGACAGGCCGCAGCTCTACAAGTTGCGGGTACTTTGGAGCAAACAGACTGCCAATAGAACACTGCATGGTTGCTCACAGCAAAACACTGTCACAGCCAATTCGTTGCTGCCAGCCAGTCACCTGGCTTCATGTGGTACGAGCAATAACCTCCCGAATATCCCTATTCCTATTTCTCCTCTCTGACTCTAGACTGTGAGGCCGTGTGTAACATCCGATTTTCCACACCTTCAATACCTGAAACAAGCAAAACTCCTCCTATAGCTCGAAGAACAGCGTGCTAGGTTACGGCACAAGGAGTCGAGCGAGACACCCAAATGCAAACTGAGCCTCGGATTGGGACGAGGTCTGATTATTACCGACCAGTTCTCGTGTGCTTTTTAATCACTTTCCGACGCAGTGTTTAGACACATTCAGCATGGTTCCCAAGACGTGCCACAGAAAACACGAAACACAAGCAGTTCAAATTTCGATATAAGGCTTTTCCACGTTTATGTGAAATGTGCTGCTTGTGCAGCTGCTTTCTTCTTTGTACAGAGTGGACCTCGGAAATATTTCATGCACGTTCACACAGACAAACCCAGCTTACATCAGTTGCACTCGAGACGGATAGTGTAAGTTGGGTTGCCTTTCTCAAGATGCATGAATTTTTCCGCGCCCGTTTGATAAGCAGTGTTCAAATGGAAAGATATGAAACGTCTTAACAACAAAACCAAGTGAAAGTTTCATTTGCCGCGTTTAGGATGACGTAGTGATATCTTAAGTGACGCGAACGTAGTGTCTGGCGTGGTAGTGGCATGTGTCACCCCTCCTGAAAAATCCAGAACTGTGCCCTCGGCAGGCAACGAGATGCTCACCGTCTTTTTAGACGACAGATGTCCGATACTCATCGAACTCGTAGAGGATGGAAAAACCACGAGCAGTGACGTGTAGTGTGAGACACTAGCCAAGTCCATCGAGAGCAAACCGCCTGGGCTGCTCAAGGCCACACAAAGTGTAATGGCCAAATACAAGTGGGAGCAGCTTGTGAATCCGCTCTAGAGCCAGTAAATATAGCCCTGTGACTTCCATATGTCTCGTCAGCTTAAAATAAATAAATAAATAAAAAATAACCGAGGGAGCGCTCCAGCTCGGACGAAGAACTGGACACAATGGAGAAGTGGCTCCCGTCACAGTCACAGGAACTCTGGGAATACGGAATCCTTGTGAAACAGTGGGGTAAAAATGTTCAAATGTGTGTGGAATCTTATGGGACTTAACTGCTAAGGTCATCAGTCCCTAAGCTTACACACTACTTAACCTAAATTATCATAAGATCAAACACACACACCCATGCCCGAGGGAGGACTCGAACCTCCGCTGGGACCAGGAGCACAGTCCATGACTGCAGCACCTTATACCGCACGGCTAATACCTCGCGGCAAAAGTGGGGTAGTTGCGCTCATGCCTTTTCAAAAAAGACTGCAGTATGCCCACAGTGTTGTTTCGTACATTTTATTTTGAACACCCCTCGTATTTTACCCAAACTGTGTAAGTGATTGTCTGTTTGATCAAGCACCTACCGAAATTTATGTATTTGCGTACCCGTTTCTGTACGCTATAACTCGATTTTTAGTATACTTAACAACTCGCACGAATCAATCGAAAATCATATAAGAATGACAACAGAAGTATGAAATTAAGTCACCATAATAATTGTGCGTCATTTGGTGTACGTATGAATGCCATTAAAAAATTAGAAATGGCTGTCAGTATTTTACCTTATTATTGTTATTAATGTACATTCTTAGATTAAAATGTGCTAATTTTGAAGTGCACTGAAAATAAAATTATAGCTCTCCGAAATCGGCATGCAAATAAATAAATTTTGGTGGCTGATAGGTGAAACTGTTTCCCTTGTACAAAGTTCAAATATGGTAAATAACAGAACATAGTTTACCCGATCCATAGACAGGTGGCGCTCCAGGACTTTCTTGCCTTAGATTAACTAACACCTGCAGAGGCCGGAACGTCATCCGGTCACAAAGTTAAAATAAGCAATTGCTAAATAATGAAACAGAGAGCCTTGCCACCGCCTGGACACCCGCTACAAGAGGGGCAAAGGTAGGAGAGAAACGAGCAGCCTAAGCTCCTAGAAGACACCGCTCAAAGGCTTTCGAAATATAATCATATACTTTGTTTATTTCATTTCCTCCGTTCGATACGTCACTACATGCAGAATGATTTTATTCCAGATAACATAAGCCGCAAAGAAGATCAGAATTCAATGTCTCTTCGATGAAACGGTTATTAAGGACAGGCCACAACATCAGATCGAGGGAGAATGGCGAAGGAAACCTTCGCCCACTTCCTCGGTGCTCTGTTTTTAGTCATAGGTGCACATTGTCGTTACTCAAATAATCCTTGAGGCTAGCAGTTGTCTTTGGAAAACCATTTGAGTACAAATGGAAAAAGTTCTAAGAGCCAGATTTCACATTTATCAGGAGAATAAAAAACAGTGTATCTCTTTCTGTACATAAGAAATCTGTATCCAGGAGACTGAGAAGGTACTCTGATACCACATGATTTTGCACCCTACGTCATCACTGAGAAAAATAATGGGATAAGTTAGATAAATAATTTATTGAGAACATACTAAGTGCCATATGAGGAAATTGACAAGTTGTAAGTGCCAGTACGAAAGTTTTTGTTTCAAGTGATATTAATGCAGATGCACTGTCTGCCTGCTTAGCTACGTTGTAACGTGCCTACCTCCCATGTAGTGGGCCCGGGTTCCATTCCCGGCTGGGTTGGAGCTTTTCTCCGTTCTTGGACTGGGTTTTGTGTTGTCCTCATCAACATTTGATCCTCATCACCGGCACGCAAATCGCCCAATGTGGCGTCGACTGAAATAAGACTTGCACTCGGCGCCCGAACTTCTGCGGTTGGGGCTTCGCGGCCAACAATGTCATACGATCATTTCATTTCATTTTTACAGATGCACTAAGTTATTGCTGTGATAATACAGGCACAGAAATAAAACAGTAATATTTTAGCTAGTAGGACTGTACAGTGATAAGTCGAACCATTATGACACTGCCCATAGCGACGCTGGATGCCGCCTTGTGGCGTTGCGAGCACGTGACGCGGTAACAAAAGTACGTAAGCGGAGCAGACACGGGCCACCCTAGTGAAGATATGGACTGAAAATAGGAAAATACATTGAGATAAGTGACTTTGGCAAACGGCAGATTATTATTACGCAGTATCTCGAAAACTGCGAATCTGGTCGAATGTTCACGTGCTGCTGTCGTGAGCATCTACGGAAAGAGGTAGGTCAGTGAAACTACCACTAGGCGCTAAATGGTTGGACATCTACGACTCTTCACATAACGTGGAGTTTGAAGGCTTGTCTGCTCTGAAAAGTAGGACAGATGGTGACCTCTGGCATCTCTGCCGAAAGAGCACAATGCTGGTGCACGCACAAGTGTTTCGGAGCACACCGTTCATTGCGCATTGTTCAACATGGACCTCCGCAGCAGAACACCCCAACGTGTTCACATGTTGATCCAGCGACATCATCAACTGCGATTGCAGTGAGCACAGAACCATCGGGATTCGACCGTTGATCAATGAAAACATGTCGGCTTTTAAGGTGAATACATTTTTGCTACACTATGTCTAGTAATCGAAGACACGCTGTCAGTTGTGAACCACCTGCATTTCTTCATGGTTAATGTCTTGCCCGACGGCAACGTCCTTTCAGCAGTATAACTGTCCGCTATCGGGTGCCATCACCACGTACGGAAATGTTGCAATGTTTAGTGTAAAATACTCTGTGCTGTCGAGGAAGGAATTGAAAAATTGTCAACAGATGTTTTTAACAACTGATAAACATGGCTAGTCTTCCAGATGAAGTATGGTGTGGCACACATCTGACATGTTCTTTCCTCTATCTGTACATTGATATAAAAATGGCTCTGAGCACTATGGGACTCAACTGCTGAGGTCATAAGTCTCCTAGAACATAGTACTACTTAAACCTAACTAACCTAAGGACATCACACACACCCATGCCCGAGGCGGTCGCGCAGTTCCAGACTATAGCGCCTAGAACCACTGGGCCACTCCGGCCGGCTTACATTGATATATTACCACGCTTTTGTTTCAGAGTAAGAAGTATTTTTAAAGTGATCTTAGATGGATTGGTCTGAAGCACTTTGATTATACTACATTTGAAGATCTTACACTCTCGCAATGACACCAATGTTTCAGCAGTATCTTTAAAATAAAAAAAAATCAGTTGCTTACATTACATGGGATGTGTTCATAGCTCTAGCTGACTCAACAATCTTGTGCAAATATTGGGGAAGAAAGGCTTTCCCTACTTCACTTCGTTTCAATGCAATTGAAAACTCCCTGTCGCAGTTCACAAAGCTGTTCCACTCACTTCTCCAAACCATTTCAGGCTAGATGGGGAAGATCTAGACACTGGAACTCCATTGGGAAGCACTGTTTAGCAGAAATACCATGCGCCATCTGGTAATGAATGTATCAATCATTTTTCCACGATTTGAGACTTGGAAAAAGTCTAGGGGCATGCGATAGAGTACCGAGAACACTAAAGAACTGAAAACGAATTTTGTGAAAAAAGTGGCAATTGGAACGTTTTGCCTTTCAGCTGTCAACTTGACCATCCTCACTATCATTAAGTCTGTCGTGCATCGGTTCCCAAACTGGTTACAGCAGCTGTAAGCGGAAGAACGCATATGCAGCGAACAAACTGCTGTTATTTGGAGGCAGTTCCTAGTCGCATCCTAACTTCGTAGGCGAGAAGACCATTTTTACTTTCCAGTAATAAAAGTTAAGTCTCGTTTAAGAGAATTTCTCCACAACAAACCAACATAGACAGCGGAGCACAGAAGTGATCCGAGATATTGCCAGAAAGCCAGACGTCTCTCATCTACAAGAGAGGTAGCAGTACTGAACCATATAATTACCATCCATCACCTCTTGATTCCGGTCAGTGATATGAAATTCCTCATCTTAGGCCATGTATTTGTTTTTAATTTCTTCATTAAGTTTTTCCATGTTCTGAGTCCAAATATAATTACTTTTCTCTAAAAAATAATATTTTTCATAACAACGAAAATGGATTCCGGAAATATCGATCAAGTGAATCCCGACTTGCGATCTCCGTTTCACGAATTGTTTATTGCAGCTAAACAAGGTAAATTATTCCATTAAAAGTCCTTCAGGGTCCTGTTAGACAAAACGTGAAAATTATTACCGTACAGTGAAATACGGACCTCTTTGTCTGATGTCGTTTGCCAAAAAGCCTTTTATCTAGATGCTGACTCGTGTACAAAATTTTGATGGTGTCAGCGCTAGTTGATACATTAGTATATCTGTGTGTGAAGATGAACGAAAACCGCACTCGGCAACATAAAAATACACCAAAAAGACTGCCACTACTAACCTCAAAACACAATGCGAGAACAGCTTCACAGCGATTAACGTGTTATTAAGAAATGTGCTGAAAAAAACCTTTGAAGTAACGGAGTTGTCGAAATTTAATTTCAGTTGTTAGGAATTATTACACTGTTTTCACCCAATAAATGATAACTTACATTTGCTTTTGCTAGTAACGAGTGTTATGAGACTACTTTTACCCTAAACACACGGTTGAAAAAAAGAGGATGTGTTGACGTCAGCGTTTTACCCAAAACTGTCATGTCTGCTCTCTCTTAAAAAAGATATTGGTCTTCGTGAAAGACTTATGTTTCTTGGCAGACTTCTGTATGGCGGAAATTCAGAACTGTCAGCATACGAGTGAAACCCACGGAACAGATGGGAGGAGACAACTTTCCCGCGCAGGTGGTCAGATCGTAGCATGCGGTAGTACTCTTGCAACGCCGACGACCGGTTTATAGCGTCTCGCCATGGATTTGGCAAACGCACAGAGAGCCGCGCGTTTCGTCGCAGCTAAGAGATGCGCCAACACTCTAACCAACGCTAACTGCAATATCGCGCCCAATTATTATAGACCGAACGATCTGGTTAGTCAGGCGACATTTACGCAGATTATGGAATTAATTTTCTTCTTCCTTCTCGTCACTCTATGTCGGCTTATTAATGCACACATTGCTGATATCGTTGTCGTTTCCTTGGTTCGCAGCAGGACTATGTTTGTAGTTGCGGTAACATGCAAAGGAAGTTCATGGCTTTGGTCTTATCTGCATTGCGGAGAAGGGTGTGTATCAGTTACGTGCCATCCACACAGAAACTGAGTGCCTATTTTTGTGTGCCTGACGAGTAACACTCGGAAATTGAAGCAATCGTACAAGATGATGCACAGGGTCCTATTTTGGATCCGCTATTCGTTCTATCTGGTGGACACCACAATCACGTAATATACGGGGCTAGGGTCGTCGAAGAAGTTCAATACTTAGAGCTGAAATCACGTTTATTACGTTCACCAACGTACAACCAGAACAGAACTGATCTCCTGGACGGAAGTACAGTTATTCAATATACATAAGTTCGAATATTCCTGAATGATAGTATTTATACAGCCATAGAATATTCAAGATAATACGAACATAAGATATTTTAAGAGCCTTGCAGAAATGATAAATATGAAATAACAAATAATTACTGGTGGCTAAATTTAAACGAGCGATCCGTACGACGCCAGCCAGTGACGTTATCCATAACAACACACTGCGCGCAGCCGAGAGGGCTGAATTGCTCTTTCTCTCGGATAAACAGTAATCCGCTGTTTCAGAAGTCGTCATTGGAGCCGACTGCAGCACCCTAGAGCTATATCTGTTTATACGAGTACACTGTATGGAGACGCTGATGGATCCTCGCGTGCTAGTGGTGTTGTTACATCCTCTTCATTACGATGAGCATTGAATGTAACCACTCCAGTCAAAGCTTCGCGGCGGTAGAGTGGATCTACAGTTTCTTGAACCCTCCCACCGTCGATTTGAGCTTCTGGACAGTAGTAGGGATTCGTATGAAGGACATGGACGACCTATATGAGCTTTCACCCTCTTGATGAAGGGTAATAATCCACAGTTTCATATGTAACGTCCGACAAGCCACGAAGGATACGACACAGCTCAAAGTAGCATTTTAGTAAATTTTCCGATAATCCCACTTTCCACACAGGCATAAAAATGCATACCAAGTCTCTTGGACTGTGTCTCAGTGGCCAGTGCTTGGGGTTGTAGCATTTTCGGTCTTTCACCTGGCTGCTTCTTCGGTCCTAGTGATGAGGTGTTTCACGCACTCATTCTGAGTATCGTCCCGTTCAAATTGGAACACTGTATTATTGTCTTTTCTGTCTTGTGACTGTGGAGCAGGAGAAACGGGGTGACCCGCCACAGTTTCCTTCTGCCTATACACCAATGAGGTCATATAAGATCATATGGTGACATGTAATGCCGAGAGTTTGTTGGATTGTAACTCAAATGCACTAAAGATGGCTATTTATACCCGAAATCTAGATATGCAAACTAATGTGATTGCGATTGATTACTGTGTGCCTCTCCTTTCTTAGGACTGGAGATTTTGTTAGGGCACCTTAACGACAAGAAAACATCTTTCTTGCACACTGTTTCAGGAAAATTTGGCGTTTCCGTACAGTAGCTCTTGCAAGGGACATGCTTTGATACGGAACACGTTTATGTATCATCGATAATAGGAGCACATTCCGAGAAAACTTCCCACATCACTAACGTGCTGAGGACTGGGAATATCTGTGACTACTCTTATTTTCTCTGGTTTGGGACGTACTTCGTTGCCATTCAATAGGTGCCCTAAGATTTTTATTTATTGGGCGACGAAGAGGCACTTTTTCGGATTCAGGCACAGACATGTAGTCTGAACACACTTCATCGCACTTTTCGGTCGGCTGAGATGTTCTTCAAATGTCTTCGAACAAATGGCAGTGTCATCCAGATGGCAGAGGCATGTCATCCATTTAAGGTTTCGAAACAGGTTGTCCACCATATGATCGAAGGTGGCTGAACTATTACATAATCCAAATGGTATAATTTTGAACTCATAGAGGCCATCAGGTGTTACGAAGGCGGCCTTTCGCTGGTCTGCTTCGGCAAGCTCGATTTAACAGTAGCCTGTCTGCATGTTCATATTTGAGAAACACTTTTTCCCTATCAAGCAATGAGGGTTGTTATTAATGTGTAGCAAACAGATAGACACATTACTTCGTAATTTGTTTCAGTCGTCGGTAATCGTCGCAGAAATACCGTCTTCCGTCTTTCTTCTTCTCAAGGGCCACCGGAGAAAACTAAAACGCTCTGAAGGTTGTGTGATGTCATCTAACAGCATCGTTTCCACTTCTTCCCAGTTTATTGGTCGTTCAGCCGACGACACTCTACATGAGAGCTGGTTGATTTGTGGATGATCTCCAGAGTCGATATGATTTTTTATCATGGGCCTCTTGGTCTCTCTTTTGTTCATTCCGGATCTGAAAGCATCCCAAAACTGGAGCAGAATTGATGTTACTGGCCGATGTTATTCCCGGATCAGGCTAGTTACTATTGACAGTTCGATAGTAGCTTACTCCGCTGCATTGTCTGTACTGGTAGCGGGTCACGTTTCTTTATCGATGACACTAAGCTGCTATTTCTGGGCTGGGCCGACTGTACCTACACACATACCCTTAGGGATGAGTTATTGCTGCTCGTGACAATTACAGATCCAAAGTTCCCTTTGATCACCCACAAACCTTTTGATCGTTGCTGGTATGTAGATATACACTCCTGGAAATGGAAAAAAGAACACATTGACACCGGTGTGTCAGACCCACCATACTTGCTCCGGACACTGCGAGAGGGCTGTACAAGCAATGATCACACGCACGGCACAGCGGACACACCAGAACCGCGGTGTTGGCCGTCGAATGGCGCTAGCTGCGCAGCATTTGTGCACCGCCGCCGTCAGTGTCAGCCAGTTTGCCGTGGCATACGGAGCTCCATCGCAGTCTTTAACACTGGTAGCATGCCGCGACAGCGTGGACGTGAACCGTATGTGCAGTTGACGGACTTTGAGCGAGGGCGTATAGTGGGCATGCGGGAGGCCGGGTGGACGTACCGCCGAATTGCTCAACACGTGGGGCCTGAGGTCTCCACAGTACATCGATGTTGTCGCCAGTGGTCGGCGGAAGGTGCACGTGCCCGTCGACCTGGGACCGGACCGCAGCGACGCACGGATGCACGCCAAGACCGTAGGATCCTACGCAGTGCCGTAGGGGACCGCACCGCCACTTCCCAGCAAATTAGGGACACTGTTGCTCCTGGGGTATCGGCGAGGACCATTCGCAACCGTCTTCATGACTGGGCTACGGTCCCGCACACCGTTAGGCCGTCTTCCGCTCACGCCCCAACATCGTGCAGCCCGCCTCCAGTGGTGTCGCGACAGGCGTGAATGGAGGGACGAATGGAGACGTGTCGTCTTCAGCGATGAGAGTCGCTTCTGCCTTGGTGCCAATGATGGTCGTATGCGTGTTTGGCGCCGTGCAGGTGAGCGCCACAATCAGGACTGCATACGACCGAAGCACACAGGGCCAACACCCGGCATCATGGTGTGGGGAGCGATCTCCTACACTGGCCGTACACCACTGGTGATCGTCGAGGGGACACTGAATAGTGCACGGTACATCCAAACCGTCATCGAACCCATCCTTCTACCATTCCTAGACCGGCAAGGGAACTTGCTGTTCCAACAGGACAATGCACGTCCGCATGTATCCCGTGCCACCCAACGTGCTCTAGAAGGTGTAAGTCAACTACCCTGGCCAGCAAGGTCTCCGGATCTGTCCCCCATTGAGCATGTTTGGGACTGGATGAAGCGTCGTCTCACGCGGTCTGCACGTCCAGCACGAACACTGGTCTAACTGAGGCGCCAGGTGGAAATGGCATGGCAAGCCGTTCCACAGGACTACATCCAGCATCTCTACGATCGTCTCCATGGGAGAATAGCAGCCTGCATTGCTGCGAAAGGTGGATATACACTGTACTAGTGCCGACATTGTGCATGCTCTGTTTACTGTGTCTATGTGCCTGTGGTTCTGTCAGTGTGATCATGTGCTGTATCTGACCCCAGGAATGTGTCAATAAAGTTTCCCCTTCAAGGGACAATGAATTCACGGTGTTCTTATTTCAATTTCCAGGAGTGTATTTTGTGAGCCTGAATAGCTTTTTGCAATTGAAGTAAGCTACACAGCTTAACTGTGTATGCCGATTGACGGTTAGAACTCGTCTTGTTAATGATGGCGGTATAAGAACTTCTCTGACGGTAAGCAACCGCCGAGTGCATTCTTTGCTAAAAGTGCTGTGATCCTCCAAGGTCTGTGACTGCTTGTGATGCTTAGAAGAAGTCCCATCCGAGAATAGCGTCATGGTTGCATTATGCTGAAATTACAAACTCGAAGGGTTGCGTTTTGTCATTGATAGTTATTCTTGCAATACATGTTCCTTCAGCCAGGCGTATTTCCCATTTGTGACATTCAGCACAATCATTTTCATATTACGAAAAATTGTTCCTGTCAGCTGGACATATTTCCCATTTGTGACTTTCAGCACAATCGCTTTCACATCGCAAAACATAGTCTTCTTTAGTAGGTGACGATAACCATTAGACATTTCAGAAAGAGGAGCCTCTGAGTAGTCTTGATAAATGCCACCAATGAAAAATTGTATGTGTGGTGGCTTCAACTCAGTAGGTGGTCGCCTCACTCAGTTTTCCCCAATTTGGCAGCTAGGCGAGTGGCTTGTACATGTGTACTGCGACGGGGAACGGCTAGGGTGTGTTGCGGAGGGACCTCGTGCGGGGGTACGCTAAAGAGATTCAGCTCACAGGTCGTCTATAACTGTCTGCAGTTGACTGGTAAGAATATGACTATCGTGATAGATGACGTCTTACGGTGCAATAGTCAGTGAACTCTCATCTTCATTCTCTGCAGCAGCGAACTACGTTTCCAGGGAGTCCACAATGAAAACAGACTGGCGTACTGCCCTCCGTCCTCCAAATGATTGTTCCTCAGCGGGGTACATTACCTTGTTGGTTTTACCTGCATTGTTCGGATGACGAGTTCTCGTTTGAAAGCAACAGCCAAAGTCCGAGTTGACTGGTGGTGGAGATTCCTATCAAAGGTCAATACACATCTTCTTCAACATTCTCTATTACCTCTTGGCGTACGGGTTCGGCATTCGCTATCTTTTCTGTACTTGGTCCTACAGTTCTGGCTGCCACACACTGCCGTATGTTTCCCCTTGCTGTCTGGCTTATGAGAGAGACGAGCTGATGGTGGTCTTCCACAACTGCCACAGAGACCACAAGCAACAGTCGATCATGACTCTTCCCTCGGACTCTTTTTCTGTTGCATTTTCTCGATGCGCTCACATCACTTGATGAATTCTTCTGCTGTTGTGCCCTCTTTACCAGAAGAGCTTGCTACTTTTCTTTTGCGACTTGTTCCGCCAAATGTGAGATTTTTATCGGTTTCTCTCAAATTCTGATTCACATCTTTGCAAAGGGCAAAAACATTCTATATGTATGACTGTATCGTTTTGGCATGACGCTGGGCCTTTGTCCCAACTATCGAGTTTCTCTTCGTTGATCTCGAAATATGGCTAGGCTGTACCATCCAAGCAGAATTATACATTTGCGAAACACATGATGTCATCCACGTATTTGGCGTCCCGGTTGGATCTTTTAAGCTCTTTCGTCAGGTTCTGAGCAGCGTCTCCGGAGAACACGTATGGAAGCCTAATGTGTAGCTAACGAACTGCTGTTTTGGAATCCAACCTTCTCCTGAATATTCGGGTCTTAGAAAAGATGTACTGCTCATATTGTGGTTCCTGCCAGTGTAGGTGACGGTTTGATGTTGATTAATTGGAGCTATCGTAATGCAGATATTTCCCACCGAATATTGGAAATATGACTAACATTACAAAAAAAAATACTTCAAACGACAAATCCAAAATAACAAATAACTGCTGGTTGTTGGGTTTGTAGAACACCCGCCAAAGCCGTTAATTATTATACCACACTGCATGCACCAAAGCTCACCACAATATGAATGAAGCTGTACTTCCATTGCCAGAAGATCTGAATTTTGACCTTTTTTCAGGTGAGACAAGTAT
The DNA here is from genome assembly GCF_023864275.1 of Schistocerca cancellata. Classification (NCBI taxonomy): domain Eukaryota; kingdom Metazoa; phylum Arthropoda; class Insecta; order Orthoptera; family Acrididae; genus Schistocerca; species Schistocerca cancellata. The sequence continues at coordinate 330,231,456 of NC_064629.1, forward strand.
ATGGATAACATGTACTATCATTTCACTTACAGATAAAGGAGCTAATGAAACAGTAAATATGAACAGATGGATAAGGCTAATGTATAAAGATTAAGTGTGGACAAGAATCAGTATATAAAGTTCAGCACTTCTCATAGATTCTCACCATCAATAAGGTAAACTATCCAAAGAGTGAAATTGAAGTAGGAGGGCTTGCTGAAAATTAATGTCTTAAATTTTTTTATTCTGTCCTCAGTATCGGTTTGGTCATTACATATCATGCATATTACTCTGTCGACACTCCCGCTTCACTGACGTAAGTTGCAACCCTCTGTCACCAGACGGCTCCGAATTGTAGCGTGTAACATCACGGTGTTTAACGTAACAACGTTAGTGCGCGAGAGACCCTCAGAAAAATGAAAGCACGGATTCAAAGAGTCGTCCTCGCATCCAGCACCCTCTGCTTTAACATGACAATGCCAGACCACACACAGACGCTGCGGCATGTGCGACAATTCGACGCCTTGGGTTCACTGCCATCGATCATCTTCCATACATTTCCGACCTGGATCGATCGGATTTTCAATCTCTGTCGGTCCATCACGGCCAGAGGACATCGACTGGTAAGTACTTTTCAATGTCAATAAACTTCATCAACAGCCGTATACTTTAAGATATTTTATTTTTCTCTGGAAATTTCGGCAATTCATTTTGCCATCTTCAGGCCCCATACGCCTTTACCCAAATAAACGAAATTACCGTTTAGCGCCATAAAACACGGGATATCGTGAATTCCAATCGTTATACAAATGATTCATCAATGAAGCAATTGTATAACGATTGGAATTCACGATATCCAGTGTTTTATGACGCTATACGGTAATTTCGTTTATTTGCATAAAAGCGTATGGGCCCTGAAGACGGCAAAATTAGTTGCCGAAACAGGTTGCTTTAAGAATAGAATAGAATATCTTAAAGTATACGGCTGTTGTTGAAATTTATTGATATTGACAAACATCCGATTTTCATCTGTTTCCAAAAGTTGAAGAACACCTTGGAGGATTTCACTTTTATAGTGATGAAGTGTTACAAGCAGAGCTGCGGCTGTGGCTCCGTCGACAGAGTCAAACATTCTACAGTGACAGATCAACGAACTGTCCTCTGGGAAGGGAGACATTTGTTTGTCGCCAGGGTGACTACGTTGAGAAATAGACGAGCAGACTTGAATAATAAAAATGCAGAATGTTAATACAGTTCGTTTCATTTCAAAATATTTATGAGTTTTCACATCAAAATAGTGTTTATTTATGGTCCTACATGTACAGCAGAGTACGCATGACTATGGCTGTAGATGATAAAAAACTGAAGCAACTAGTTTATTCCGCATATATCCAGACACTAACAAGCTGCAGAACGAGTTCTAGAGACGTTCAGCGCACTGGGATAATATTTTCAGGATACAGATGTGGGTTGTAAGAAATGCATCTGATGCTTGTTCATAACGTCTGACAGAGACCTCTTCAAGAAAAGTGGCCTTTGGAAAGCTGTTTCAGTACACATATTGAGCCGTGTCACGGCTCAGCATTTTTGATTTACCCGCGATATTATTTCATTTGTTTTTGCCTCAGCGATAGGGGGCGTGATCGCTGAGCGCTGTTGGCGCTGGTGCGCGAAGCCAAATTTTTGGGAGGACGGCTCGCCGAGTATATGGAGACAGGACGGAAGCGGCGGAGAGTCAACTGGTGCCTGCCGATTAAGGACTGCGATGAGTGTGGCTGTTTGCGATCATGTGGGGAAGACGGAATGCTCGCTTGCTTAGCATGGTTCTCCATGACCAGCTGTTGTTTGTTGGGCCTAGCACTCGAGTGTAACAGGAAACTGCATAGGTGTGGTTCTCGTCACCTAGCTAAGGCCGAAATTTTCATACACTTTTATTATATTTCAGGATCATTACTTTATTATGGGGTTGGTACTTGTAGCCAACATTTTGTGATTTGAAATACATCAGAGAATATCATCATGTGCCAGGTGTCTACTGTGAATAATTCTTAATTTGTTTCATAGTGTATGGAACGGTATCCACTATCATCGATCATTTTATGAAAGTTCTGTCCAAATTATTATTACATTAGACTTTGCTAAAATTGGTGCGTTTAAATTGCAAAATTCCTAATTCTACTAATATTGCTTGGGATAAACCCATCTATTTCTTGATATTGCCATATTAGTATATTAAGTTGTGTTTCTTCTCGAGACTGACTGAATTGATTTTGGAACACGTGTGGGGGGAGGGGGGGGGAGGAGTATTTAAATAAAAATTTGCTAGATAACACAACCGTTGTGAATTTACTCATGTCATCAGTCGTTAATGTTATTTCTGTCTTGTAGCTTACTTAACTGATGTAAAATAATTTAGAAATTTTGTGTATTTGTCACGAAAGGTGAACTGATATCACATGACATTGACATTTGTGTAGGATTTACGTAGGTTTAAGTGAAATCAGGAGGTAAAAAAAAAGCTGATTATAATTTTTTTTTAGCAGGCAGTAGGGAATTTGTTGCACTCTTGCCAAATTGGATTTTTTTAAAGGTTTGATTTACATGTAGTACAAATCACAAGTTCAATATTTTTCTGCTGTAATTGTTAATATTTGTACATGTTGCACTATTGTACGATATAATATACCTTTTACTAACAGTACATTCATGTAATGTTTGAGAGTGGGGCTGCATGTTCTTCTAGAGAATGATTAAAAAAAATTTTATTGCTAAAATTTCCTTTTAAACTGTTAATTGTATTAACTTGGATGTATAACCAATTATTGTTAAATAATAAATTTGGGTCATCAAGGCTTGGACCAAATAAATGTGCCTACATCTTCCCCATCCTGGCTCTGCTACCGTCTGTACTTCTCACATATATTCCTAAATGGCCTTTGAAATTACAAATATTTCCCTTTTCTGAAAAATAGTCCATATCATGAGTGTAATACTGGGACCAACTATTTTATGCGTACATATGTACTTACCAGAGTATATGAAATGTGTAGTACGTAATATACTGGAGTTTAATACTGTATTAAAGAATTTAATGAAGGGCAGCTTCTTTTGCTCTTTTGAAGAGTACCATTAAAGAGGCATTTACAATTAATGTATTTGATTATAATGTAACTAATATTGGCACTCTAGTCCTATAATGTTTCATTGTTTTAAATTATTTTATTTTATTTCACTCAAATAATATGTAAAATCTTCACATCATTCAACGTCACCAAAGATTCATTGCAACGGTATCCACGGAATACAGCTGGTGTAATGTAATATAATTCCCGAGTCCATAAACGCGCATCAGTCAGTACTGGCGAGATTACTATGAATTTGTGTTTGGATTATAGCGATGGTCGCTATTCATAAGGGTTTTGATCGGCCGGCTTCATAAAACGAGGTCACGGGTTAGGCTCCCGTCTCTGACGTCGGTTTGAATGTTATAAGGAGGGTTTATCTTAGTGTATGATACCATTAGCAAATGATGATATTCGTGCGAACCACGAAACATATATACAACGCATGCGTTTGGACAACATGTTGAGGTTACTGCTTGGCTAAACGTCAGGAAAAACGTCGGAGGGAAGTTGCGAGCTATTAAAGAGGCACTGTGTTGTTCCACAGATCAAACTTTGGATGTGATGTTGATATCCTAAGAAATACACTCAAAGTTTTTCGTTTAGGATTGACTGTCACCTTAGACGACTGGGGTATATCTTACTCTTAGCGAAGAAGTCTTTTAGAAGTTCTCCTTGCGCATAACATTACAAAGTGCACAGAAAATACACTTTCAGTTATATTCAAGATACAAATAATATAATAATTATAACGCTGGAAAAGTTGTAATGATGATCGTAATTATTAAGATAATGTTATCCTAGAACAGAGCCACAAATAAGTAAATACATATCTGGAAACTGACACTAACAAGACACAATAGAAGTCATGGCAGAGGAGTGGGAAGAATCAATGTGGAGCGACAATTAATTCGTCTGTCGAAGAGTGAAAAAGTATTGTGCAAAGTAAACAGAACAAAAAATGAATGAAGGGGCAATGGAGACTGAAGAAAAGAAGAAACATAAGGAGAAAGAGACAGGATGACAAAAGTTGAGAAATATGTTACTATTCGCACAGAGATGCAACCTCGCTGTTGGGTAGCAAAAGGTCTGTTGCGTTATTCGTTTACGAAGAATGATTCTCTGTCAATGGTAAGAAAAGGAATTTAAGATATGAAATCTTGAAAGAGGGTGCTTTTCACATTAATTAAGTACATACGAATTATAATGTCTCGATCACTTTAATTTTTTATTATTTCCATATAACGCGTTCGGCCAGCGAACCATCTTCGAACTTATGGGCACTGGCGTTACATATGAACAGGATACTGGTGCAAATTCTTCAACTTTAAACAGTTGTAATTTTCAAAACTTACCGTTTCACATATTAACCACTACTCAGATGTTGTGCTATTAATGTTATGTACTACAGATCCGATGATGGCTGGATGACCAGAACACGTCACGCAGTAGTAACAAAAATTTGTTGTGATAGTTTTATTGTAATTCAGGTGTACTTGACGAGCAAAGCTTTAACATAATCTTCAGTGCAGCGTCGTTTTGTATCACACGTGGGTCAAAGGCTACTGTCATCCACAGAGATGTAGCTGTTATGGAGAAAGAGATGCAGAAATATTTAGAGCTATACACATGTAAAGACAAGTTATTAGGTGTTTCAGATCTTGTATAGCAGAGAGGAACAGATGATACATATTTGCTGAGTGAGGAGAGGTACTGCTGAGTTCATTAACTAAGAAATCAATGAAGAATTCATGTGTGTGAAAGTTACATCGCCTATCTTATCACATCCACGCTGGGTACAACAAGAGAAGAATTAACATGACCCATTAATGGCACGTTGGAAGTATATCTTAGGTAGGCATTCCTAACTAGCTTGCATTGTTTATAGTTTTCGCTATTCGTGACGTAATGAAGTACACTGGAGTAGAACAGATACAGCAGAACTAATGAACTCTATGACGCGCCTAACATTGGAAATTAAAATATTTTCCTGCAGAGACCTTCGAAACATTAGCATTCTACCTTTCACACACTTTCTATCATCTCATGTCACATGTAAACATTATGTACAGCTCGTTCTGACTGCAATACTGTACCAACCATTCCTTTGTTTTACACAGAAAAATCTTAGAGAAGCGAGTGATCAAGGCGCTAAATGACTTGTTGTATCCGCACAACTGCACCAAAAAACGAGGTCTAAGATCTCGTAATGTGTTTGTATGTCGAAATTGAGTTAAGTCAAAATTCGTCAATCCTTATGTTTTACAACCTATTTTCACACAGTGGGTTAGTTACTAGTTACGATCCCCTTGGTCAGACATGTTCCAAGCATCTGAAGACAAGGGGCTCTCCACTCAAACTAGTAATTCATTGTAGATAAACAACAACGAATTAAAAGTGACTTATTGCAGTAATTTTGTTAACATGTAAATTGTGTCCCGCGGGCAGAACTCTCTCTGTAAGTCCATAACGGATAAGAATAATTCAAAATCTTCTTCTTCCCTGCTTCTTGTATTGTGCAAGATATCACCTGTTGCGGTAACCCTATTATCTTTCACCTACGACTGTCTGAAAAGGAACAATGAAAGTAAAAAGTGCAGAAGTACGGGATGTTAAGAACTTTTGACCTAAATATGCAATGCGAAAGATATAATAATTACAGTCGCTATAGTGACGTTATTTCATAGGTCGAAGTATTAGAAAATGACATGTTGTTTGGGTGACGAAGTCTGGCGTTGCAAACTCTGTGAGGTGTTGCTCCGTGCTGTCCGCTTGCGGCTTGTTTTCACAATTCCGCCTCGCTGCCGTCCAGAGTCTGCTCTGCTTCTGCTGCACCTGTTTCTTCCTCTGCTGTATTTACTTACGTTGAGAAATAGGCTGCACGGGTCAGCTGAAAGCGTCGCTACTGCAGAACTTTGATAATACTACAATCGTTGTGTTTTGTTAGCAAGAGTAGCCGTAACATATGCAACGGAGACAGCTGCAATGAATGGAGCAATCAGCTTCAGGTATTTTCAACCATTTATTTTCTCTTATGATATCGATTTTCCAGTCCTCGTAATTAAAAATTCGAAAATAAAAGACTTCTAGGTCAGACAAACTGAAGAAAAGGTATCACCTGTGTCTGTAGGAGCGTCTCTGCCTCGTGGCAACTACAATAGGTCCGCGTGTTACAAGGCTGTGTCGTCTGCGTGACAGGTCCTGCCTAGCGTGGACAGCGGTAGAAACAGTAGAGAGAAGCCAAAGAATAACAATAAACTACACGGAGTTGTACTATATAGAACTGGTACTGGAATTGTCTGTCGAGAAATTGTGATGTAAAATAAAAAGAAAAAATCTAGTCAGTCGCTTGTATTCTAATACATCAAGGATTAGTTACTTTATTAATGGATGAACAGTATCGCCTTGCAATTGGAAAAGAAGTAAAAAATTGAAATGTGTATATTAAGTTATTCAGAATGCATAAAGTAGAAGGCATATGTGCATGAACTTGCTGACGTAGAAAGGAAGGGTAAAATGACTTCAAAATAGTCAAAAGAGAGGTTTAATAAGGGAAACCAATAATAATTCTGTTTCATTTCGTTAATAGTAAACTAACTCAAAGTCGTTCGTTATTTATTATATTAATTCGAAAGATTAGTATTATAAAATCTTAAACTATTTCTGTGTTTCCTGGTATATGTGAAAACTAACAATGTAAGCAAGATGTTTCTTCTGCGACGCAGACATAAATTCATGGAAAGTCGTTACTGAGATAAGATGGACAATCTGTGGACACTCTGTATCTACATTTGCTAACAGCTAGACAAAAACGGTTTACGAAAATGTAGGCTAATGTGTAATATTGTAATAGCAACGGGTGAGATGGTGATATGGTAAAACAATAGACTCGCAATCAGGCGGCTGGCGGTTCAGATCCTCGTCCGACCATCCAGATTTGGATTAACAGTGGTTTCTACAAACACCTTAAGGCGTTTGCCGTGATGGTCCCCTTGACAAGGAGACGGCCGGTTCTTTTCTCAATTCTCGTGCTTTCGGAGCTTATGCTTCATCACCAATGACCTTGACGTCGGCGGGAAGTACATCCTGATATTTCTCTCTTTATTTTTTAATAGCAAAGGAAGTTGTAATAAGACCCGCAATTTAAGGAGGGCGGCTTTTAATGGAAAATTACAGTCAAATATGCATGTGTAACAATTTTTACAGCCATTTCTTCCAGTGTAGATTGGACATTTGGTTCAGAAATTTGTCAGTTTGTCACACAATCACACTGTGAATGTATAATAAAAAGTTTCTCATTTTCATTAACACTTATCATATGTTTGGCTACGTGTTTTCTCATCATTTAATACGTTAATCGGATACATACTCGACTGCGTGACATCCTCATACAGTCATGTTAAACGAAGAGTTCGAAATAATCCAGAGGTGAAAGGCTAAGTTTGTAAAAGGTTGGTTTAGATAGTGTGAAAATATTACGGAGACGTCTAGTGGCATAACATGGAAATTATTGGAAGAAAGACATCTTTTTTTTTGGCGGAACGCAGTGGGAAACTAACAAAGAAAAAAAAAAGATATTGAGGCAATCTTAGCGGATTGACAGTTATCTAGAATCGAACGTGAACTGCTCCCAGAGCACGCACATCTGCATAAATATACGAAACTTGGTCCTCAGACATGTATACAGTGTGTTACAAAAAGGTACGGCCAAACTTTCAGGAAACATTCCTCACACACCAAGAAAGAAAATATGTTATGTGGACATGTGTCCGGAAACGCTTACTTTCCATGTTAGAGCTCATTTTATTACTTCTCTTCAAATCACATTAATCATGGAATGGAAACACACAGCAACAGAACGTACCAGCGTGACTTCAAACACTTTGTTACAGGAAATGTTCAAAATGTCCTCCGTTAGCGAGGATACACGCATCCACTCTCCGTGGCATGGAATCCCTGATGCGCTGATGCAGCCCTGGAGAATGGCGTATTGTATCACAGCCGTCCACAATACGAGCACGAAGAGTCTCTACACTTGGTACCGGGGTTGCGTAGACAAGAGCTTTCAAATGCCCCCAGAAATGAAAGTCAAGAGGGTTGAGGTCAGGAGAGCGTGGAGGCCATGGAATTGCTCCGCCTCTACCAATCCATCGGTCACCGAATCTGTTGTTGAGAAGCATACGAACACTTCGACTGAAATGTTCAGGAGCTCCATCGTGCATGAACGACGTGTTGTGTCGTACTTGTAAATGCACATGTTCTAGCGGCACAGGTAGAGTATCCCGTATGAAATCATGATAACGTGCTCCACTGAGCGTAGATGGAATAACATGGGGCCCAGTCAAGACATCACCAACAATGCCTGCACAAACGTTTACAGAAAATCTGTGTTGATGACGTGATTGCACAATTGCGTGCGGATTCTCGTCAGCCCACACATGTTGATTGTGAATCGTGGAAGTACAGTACATACTGACGAAACTAAAATGAGCTCTAACACGGAAATTAAGCGTTTCCGGACACATGTCCACATAACATCTTTTCTTTATTTGTGTGTGAGGAATGTTTCCTGAAAGTTTGGCCGTACCTTTTTGTAACACCCTGTATAGAACTGCAAGAAATTCATTATAAGCAACACACGAATAACTAGTGAGAACGTGTCGATAACGAGCAGACCACTGAGCTGGTATCAGGAGCAGCCGGCTTCTGTGTGACGAAACATCCAGTTAATGGAATGCGAGGCTCCGATCTTGAGCAAGAGATTGCGATCAGCGGTTGGCCGAGGCAAACCGTTTAGCCGTGCTTCACTTGCAAGTGCAATTTCCTCGCTTTAATTGGCTGTGGAATGGGAGCGCCGGCTCGGTATCGCTGGCTCTTGCTTCTGTCGTATAATTGCAACGCGTCTGTCCGCCGCCTGGCGTTTATTCGCTGCGCTCCATGTGATACGTCTTATCGTAACTCCGCAAGGTAATCCAGTCACAAGCATTTTGGTTTCGCTGGAAATGGAACACCATACCATCATACCCCCTTTCACTTCCCGCGTATATACTGGTCTTAAATAACAAGCACCTATCTTCTGCAGATATTTTTTCTAGCTTGCCGTCATATTTCAGACTTCTCACTTTTCACTAGTGCACTGGGTACATTATTATTTCATCCTCTGATACTTCGGCTTCATACCGTTATGCCATTGTCAAGTATTGCCTTTGACTTCTGCTTGCGATATTTTGCTTGTTTGTGCCTAGAGACTTCAACGTGATTGTCGTATACAAAATAAAACGCTAGGTGGAATATGCGAATCCTTAATGATTATGCGTCAGATGGTTGTTCATCAAATTATCAGGCGATACAGACTCGGAACGAAAATTCTATGCTTACAGAAGCGCTGAAGATAGGACTAGAAAAGTAACTAATTTATTTAATTTTATTCTGCAGTCCGTAACCAATAAATTATCGTCACAGTGCACAGCTGCCCTGAGAACATTTTGCACATTATAATCTTCTTTCGGAAACTCTATCTTGCCATTATCTATCTGAAATTTTCCAATGTCTCCACATCTCTTCCACTTCAACAACGTTCCTACATAATTCTTTAAAAAGTTGTTAGTAATGATTAACATGTGGTCTGCGCAAATTTCTACCCCGCGTCTTCCGCTTTAATTCTTTTCCTCCACTCCATGCTCTCTTGCTATTTTCGTTTCTCTTCTTTTCTCTACTACTGAACTCCGGTCGGTCATCACAACTAACTTTCGTTTACTTAACGATCTGAATAATTCCTCGTGTCTCATCATACGTTCTTTTAATTTCCTCATTTGCGAAGCTAATGGGTATATAAAGTTGTACAACTAAGTTGGTTGTTGGTTTTGTATCTATCTAGGATAATGCGTTAATTATGTTCATCTAAGCTGAAAGACACACAACATAAGAACACATGAAGAGAACTTGCAAAGAGAGAAAAAACACAAAGAAACCATTATAAAAGAATTCAAGTTAAACCTTGCTCTTTAACTAGCAATGACGGTAAGTAGTAATAGTGGTGATTATAACAATAATAATAATAGTAATGATAAACATAGTATGAAAGTGGTCCTAGTGGTTTTCGGCATACTGAAAACAGTGCGAAAGATCTTAGCGGTACATGAGAACCATTGTCATTGATAAAATGCACGAATTGTCCACCTGTACATCACGAAGTCTTAAATGCTTGGAAAATGTGTACCTAATGTTAAAATTCGAAATACGGCATAGTGTAGTCAATTGCAGTGTTTTCTGTTGTAATGAGACTAGCAAGAATAATAAAAGTTAATATCGAGAAATGCAAGAAGAAAAATTACGACTTGGTAGAAAATCCAGAATTCCTCCACGCAGTCGAATGCCTAACACAGAGAGAAGAAATGTGAGGGAAATTTTAGGTTGACCAGGAAGCACTTAAGCCCGGAAATTTAGACACGATGATGAAACATAGGAAAAAAAGTGAAAACACAGAAAAATAAAGAAAATATGTTTTTGGGCATTTATACTGAATGAACGAGAATACACCAATAAAACAGATTTTTAAGTTATATCTGAGAAAATATCTACAGAACAAGCTGGATCCAAGAAGCTGATTCAGAAATACGCAATAAAAAGGACATAATGCAGAAAGAGTAAGAAATGTGTTCAGAAGGCAAGTATTAAATGCAGAAAAATTCGAAGCTAGATTTGGTAGGAGAACAAATGTGAAATAGTCTGAGGAAAGAAAGAAGTGAGTGCAAAGATGAAAAAATGTTTGAGTGGAAACACTAAATGAGAATGAATTGGAATCGGCATTCCGGAAAGAAATGAAAAGAAGACGGAAATTGAGAGTAAATGTGTCGCATTAGCATAGAGTCGGAGTGGTCACAGCTACACGCCTTGGTACAGAGCCGGCGTCTGTGTGGAAGTGCGTGCTCAGACTAATATTACAGCTGCGTTTGCGTCACGATGTTGGTTGCCTGGGCTCGTATTTAGATCTGAGCAGCGCCTTGATTTACTGCCATCCTAGATTCTGTTCAGCAGGTGCCACTGCAACCCTACCAGATTCCACGAAAAACCAAGCACACTTATTACCGACGCTGCTTTTCCATTTATGGTCAGTTGTTTGAGCAGATCGAAAACAGAACTCCATAAAAATTAGACAATGGGTGTCTTTACGAATTTTCGTAGCCAAACAAAGGGTGGGAAATGGACGAATGGTAAATTAAATTGACCAGCGTGAGACCTAATTCCGCAAAAAAGAATTAACTGCACGAGTGTAATCAGGGTAACTAAGAAAATCTTAACTAGTGATTTGAGAGAAAATTGAAATGTTTCACGAACTGGTGACGTAAACAGACTGTTAAAAAGTTCATCTCTTCAGGGCCTACCTATTTTACGTATCAAAAGTTGCATTGGAGTGATATTTAACTGTCAATAGAAAAATTAAATACACAAATGAAAAAAGAAGCTCAAATGTTTCATGAAATGATTTGTCTAAAAGTAAGAAATAAAACAGATCACAGAAATATTTGGAGCTCCTTCGAGTGATGCTCGAAATCATGCACAATAAATGAGGTGCTGTCTGAGAATAAGTTCAATGATTAACCTAAAATATTAGAATTTTAAAGAGCAGAACCGTCCCATTTATTGTACATGAATTCGAGCATCATTCAAGGCGCATCAAATTTTTCTTTAACCTATTTTGTTTCTTACTCTTAGAGAAATCGTTCCACAAAACATCTGAGCACTTACTTTTCAAGTTCTTAAAAAAACGTTTAAGTGTCTTTTATCACACCATAGCCTTAGTCATAGACGTTGAAGACGTTGTAATCCTCTTAGGAAGGAGCAGAGTATGAATTCCTGTCAATCCATTAGATTTATATTTTCGCAATATCCCTACGTCATTTGTGGCGAATTCTGGAATGGCTCTTTACACAACACCACAACCGAATTCTTTTATCATTCATGTCCAGTCCGAACTAATGTTCTGTGTCGTATTCAATATCTACGACACTGTGATAGTACAAGGGCTATTTTTTACAATCTCTGTTCCACCGCAAAATTAAAAACACACTAAAATCCTGCGAGCTTTGCGCAAATGTGATGTGCAGTCTCTCTAGTAGGCCCGACTATCGCGTCACATCGATATTTTCAGTTCTTGGCACACAGTGACCACCTAAAGATGCCTAGAAAACATTGTCTCCCGCCAAGTGTGTAGCTCCTGCTCAAGGGGTTTCTCCTGATTTCAGGCAATCAGCATAACGTAACTGTCATGTGTTTCCTTCTTCGTGAGAGTTATCGGACGCATACTGTAGGCGCAATAAAGACGCTCCTGCAACCGACCGGAGGTAGGAAAAAAAAAAGAAAAAAAGAAACTCGTATACACTCAGATTTTTAACAGAAATACAGGGTTATTACAAATGATTGAAGCGATTTCTCAGCTCTACAATAACTTTATTATTTGAGATATTTTCACAATGCTTTGCACACACATACAAAAACTCAAAAAGTTTTTTTAGGCTTTCACAAATGTTCGATATGTGCCCCTTTAGTGATTCGGCAGACATCAAGCCGATAATCAAGTTCCTCCCACACTCGGCGCTCACTGCAGGCCGACCCGCTGATTTCCCCTTACAGAGGCATCCAGAAGCTTTAAACTGCGCATACCATCGCCGAATGGAGTTAGCAGTTGGTGGATCTTAGTTGAACTTCGTCCTGAAGTGTCGTTGCACTGTTATGACTGACTGATGTGAGTGCATTTCAAGCACGACATACGCTTTCTCGGCTCCTGTCGCCATTTTGTCTCACTGCGCTCTCGAGCGCTCTGGCAGCAGAAACCTGAAGTGCGGCTTCAGCCGAACAAAACTTTATGAGTTTTTCTACATATCTGTAGTGTGTCGTGACCATATGTCAATGAATGGAGCTACAGTGAATTTATGAAATCGCTTCAATCATTTGTAATAGCCCTGTACATATTTTTCCACTCCGCTGGTAACTGTGTACAAGGTCTGATTCAAAAAAGAATTGACGGATGCTGTAAATTTTTGTGTTCAGAAAATATGATCGATTAAATTAGTTGTTGTCTTCTTCACAGTAGCATTCATTTAAGTGCACACGCTTCTGCTTGTATTCCACCCACTTCTCAAAACATTTCTGGGTGTTGTTTCCCGTGAATTTGCGCACAGAACTGCCTTCGGGCCTTCGGTAGAGCGCAAGATCACTGACACAGGACTGACGGATTTTAAAGAAGTTTGTCACTGCGTAAGGGCATTGTCCAAGGTGGACAAACAGCCACGCGCTAATGCGACACGACAATTAGGGCCTAAAATTGGGGGTATTTTGAAAAATTTGTTGCCATTTTACGAAGGTAGTTCTCTACTGGATTGTTAATGCGACCTACACTCGCCGGCCGGTGTGGTCTTGCGGTTCTAGGCGCTTCAGTCTGGAACCGCGTGACCGCTACGGTCGCAGGTTCGAATCCTGCCTCGGGCATGGATGTGTGTGATGTCCTTAGGTTAGTTAGGTTTAAGTAGTTCTAAGTTCTAGGGGACTGATGACCTCAGATGATAGGTCCCATAGTACTCAGAGCCATTTGAACCACTTCGACCTACACTCCCACCGTTGCTGTCACATCTCCATCAGTCGCATATTTGCGGGACCTTGTTCCATCATGACGGAACTCCACCACATTCGACGGTAGTAGTTCGGAATCATCGCCATGTTACATATCCTAGTAAATGGGTAGCAGGGCGAGCACCTATACACTAAACAGCCAGATCGCACCATCTTACATAAGTTGTACAATCCTTCAGTACAAATGATGTTTGAACAAAGACTGTCGAGTCCTGAGCACCTACCTCAGGTCATAACCGATGCCTCCCAAACAGCTTATAACATTGGAGATGCTGCCACATATCTAAGTGTCCAACAGCGTTCGTTGTTCCTCATCGAGCACGAACGTCGAGCAGCCGCATCACTAATGGATGTATCTAACGAAAAGTTGCAATATGTTTCTCAGTAACATAATTTCCTGCCGTAGATCAGCTCTACTTCATAACACATGACAAGATACGAACGACTCTCCCAGACCAGAAGAAACAAAGAAATCTTTGGGTGCTAGTATGCGACCAGCCGGTTCCAATGCACAGTTGATGATGAAGTAGAGACAAAGAAGAGAAGAGAACAGAAGAGAACAGAAGAGAAGAGAAGAGAAGCGAACTGTGTTCACTACAGAACTTCCGATATTTTGGACCTGCAGTCCTCTTCTTCCAAACATTTTTTCGCTCGCCATGAAAAGCATTCTTCGGCTCCCTTTAACAAGTATATTAAACGCAAATTGAATAAATCACAGAGACTCAGATTTTCACCACACGCTGGCATTCATGGAGGGATGGATATTGATCCCTCTAGAGAAGGTGAACTAAAAATTCTTTCTCATATAATCAGTTAAGTGACACTACTATGAGGGCGATGATGCTGTAATGTCTTTATCTGAGAATTCAAGCATCTTCCGTTGCGTTCCTCCAGCTTACGAAAAACAAAATGATATGGGTTTTCCTGTACCTAGATTTCCACCGGACACGTAAAGCTAGCAGAAATGAAAATGATCCAACGTAAATGCTGAAATAAAATTAAAAGATCCTTCTTTAGGAAAAGAAAACAAAGTCTTTGGAAAGAAACCTAAGACAGTGTATAACAATAATTATGCGGTAGACAGTATCACATTTATATGAATCTGAAGGCGCTTCTTCACCGGTTAACGAAGGTATGTAGCACCAAAGTTAAACAGCGGACCATCGGAAATTATCAGACAAAACCCGTTCAATTGATGAGCTTGGCCTTGGGAGTCGCTCTTGTGACAGTAGCTTCCACTGAACAAAACCTCCAACATAATATCAGCGTGTGACTGGAAGAGGCGAACAAGAAAGCAACGGGAAGAAAATATTAAAAAAAAGGAACAGAGGCATAAAATCAGTTGAAAGTAAAAAAGGAACGAATATTAGGACTTGACATCTCGTCGACGTCGAGGGTATTAATGGAAGGCACAAGCTCGGTTTGGGGAAGGAAGTGAACCGTATCCTCAAGGAATCCATCCTGGTACTCACCTCAAGCGGTTTAGGGAAGGAAAGGAGAACGTAAGTCTGAATGGTAGTACGGCGATCTGAACCAGCATGCTCCCGAATACCTGTCCACTGCCTCGCCACTGCGACACCTCGATCGCTGGCACATTTGAACGAAATTCGCGAGAGCAGGTCTGTAAATTTCAGTACTTGTCCTTCATCATCAATGCAGATGCAAAGAAGGAATAAGAAATTGTCCGCAGTTCGTGGTCGTGCGGCAGCGTTCTCGCTTCCCGCGCCCGGATTCCCGGGTTCGATTCCCGGCGGGGTCAGGGATTTTCTCTGCCTCGTGATGACTGGGTGTTGTGGGATGTCCTTAGGTTAGTTAGGTTTAAGTAGTTCTAAGTTCTAGGGGACTGATGACCATAGATGTTAAGTCCCATAGTGCTCAGAGCCAATAAGAAATTACGGACAAAGTCGGGACAGAAGGCCATCTATTTAACGCACTTATTCGGCACTTCCTCAGCAAGAGAATATCGAAAGGGGCGAAGTTGGACTATGAGCGACAGAATATGAAAGATTATCATTCGGAAAAAATGAAATGCGAAGCCCCTAGAGAATACTTCAAGGGCTACAGCAGATGTTGATATGTCCACCGCATCTCGAAAGATCGCCTGCCAGTTTTAATTAATGGTGTAGCGGTACATGGCAAAAGATTAAGAATAAAAGATACCCTGCTGGAGAATGGGTGACAGAAGCAGACAAAGGAGATGGAGATATCTTATTTCCCTACACCGTCATGTAAATGAAGACCAGGTTAATCACTTATGTATCTCCTCTTGAGCTGCAATTGTTCCTCTTTGATGGGAAAGCAAATTGTTGTGTAGCAGCATGTTTGGTGGGGTGTATGTGGTAGAAGGCGTCATATCCAACCATCCTGTTGTAACTACTCTGCTTTACATTAGGAAACATGCACAAATCGGGTTGTATATTAGTGATTTCGAGGTTACATTTAACAGTGCCAGTTTCCGGTGGATCTATTACCAGACACGTGGGTGAGCGTTACCTACGAACTTGTGGGAGAGACAGGCAGCTGTCGCAGTACTCGCTATGATGTTTTGTACGAGAATGTTGTCTCTGATTAGTTCATAACATACTGATCTCAGATACGTTGTTAATAAATTAGTACGTATATCGTACCAGACAGTGTCGAGTCCTTCACCTTGATCGGATATGGAGAAGAATTAATTCTTAGCATACTGTAATTTTGCTATGTGGTACTTCTCATGTAGTACTAGTCCGTATACCATGTCTATAAAAATAGTTTGATGTATCCTAGGTAATGGCTACTTGCAGAAGTATTGATTGTACGTCTTGTGTTTAAAGGCTCAAGGGCTTTGTGAAGTTTTATACCAATTAATTCCTACTTGCTGCTGAGGATGTTGAAAGTGCGCTTATTGTATGTGGCTTTACCGTGGGCTATTCTGTATGAGTTATCCTGTTAATACAGTACCTTTTCCTTGTTTTCGTGTTATAATATATATGCGTTATTTACATTCACAGTAGTGAAATGAGTTCGTCCTGTTTCCAATACTGAATTAAGGATGGCAATAACGAATTTCTTCTCTGCTAGACTCTAACGTATAATCGCAATCACCTTTTTGTATTTGCATGGACTGTGAAGAGGTACCGAGATGTTTATCATGTTGATAACTACGGATTACAGTAGAACTAGACTGGAAGGGACGTGTAGGCTTCTTTACAGACACACACACACACACACACACACTCACACACACACAAGTCCCTACTGAGACTTGAAAGCATACAGAAAGAAAAAAAAAAAAAGAATTCACGTTCGCAGTTTTTTTTTTTTTTTTTTTTTTAGTTTAAGACAGTTTAGGGCCGTCTTTAAAGCAAGTGATAATGTGTTACGTAATATTCTTCTCTTTTCTTCTTTCCTCAGGCGTTAAACTTTGGCCTGCTACATCCTTTCTTGTTATACACCTCTGTTTTACATGTAGTTAATTGCTTTTCTGGTCTCTCCACCACTTCTTGGTCTGTCTAATTATATTTTCCCTATTAGTCGATAGTTCGTTATTATGTTAGGTATTCTTTTTACGTAATGTCATTAAGGCCAATATCCCACCAATATTTGGGTGCCAGTCAATGGAATTTCACGACGAGATGAGACTGCGGTTTCGTCTGCGGAAAGAACATAACAGAAAATTGTTACTGAGAATGGAAACAAACGAATCAGAACAGTGGTGAGCTGCAGAAGAGACTCTTCCCGTACCCGTAAGCACGTGCAGACCTCGTCGGATAATGTCACTAAGTCACTGAAGAAGATATGCTATCCCCTATTGTACAATATCTCATTAACTGTCTTTTCCTTTAAACCATCGGGTGCAGGTTGTAAAAACCACTAATTGTGACCACCGTAGCACTTTTAGTTTTGTCAGCCTTAAGGTTATGATGGAAAACATTGAATAGAAATTCCTTTATGGGTTCACGTAATTTATCCCGCGACGTTTTTAGAAGTTACTAATTACGATCACTGAAAATTATTTGCCTACTTCCTGTCGAATCAACAGAGAGGATACGGTTCGCGCGTTCTATCTTTGTTGCCAATGCGTCTTGGTAGAGAGCCTAAACGACCGAGCGCTGCACAAGAATAGACCGTGCGAGAATTTTGTAAACAGTTTCTTTGCAAATAAGCTACAGGTTTCCAGAATTCTTCTAACAAGCCAAAGTCTTCCACTCGCTCTCAAGGTGTGGGTCTCTCTACTCCGACACCCCATGATATATTCTTGGAAGGAACAAACAATGATTTGGATTCAGCGTGGTGTATTCGTCGACCATATTACAAACGAGGCGGGTAGGACAAAAACAAGGTTGTAGAACGAAACCGTCTCTATTTTTTTAAAGGCATTTGCGTTAATCAATTTAAGGAAACCACATAAAATCTAAATCAGGATTGCCGAACCGCGACCCCCACCCCCTAAATTTTTGTCCAGTGTGCTAATCAGTTCGGCACTTAGTTTTGTCTTGGAACCTGGAATTTCGTCTATATAATTGATCGTGAATAATTAAATTCTTTTCCTCTTCACGAGTTGTGTGTTCAGTCGGTTCAATCTGCTACTACACTTGTACTCCGCAAGTCGATGAACGATGTGTCGCTAAGGGCTGATATTATACCTAATTCATTTTCCTCCCCTCGTGATCTACGTCTACATCCACACTCCACAAGCCACCTTACGTTGTGTGGCGGTGGTACTTCGTGTGCCAGTGTCACTTCAACCTTTTCTAGTACAAATTGAGAATGTTTCACGGGAAGAACGTTTATTGATTGTATTGATAAGCGTCTGAGTGTACTCCAGTCTCTATAATTTTATCTTCATGGTCTTTTCCACGAAATATATGTAGCAGGAAGCAGTATCTCGTGAAACAGTGTAGGAACGTGAATAGTAAATCGCACAATGATCCAGAACGCCCGTCTTCACAGCGCCTGCCAGCTGAGTTGGCTGAGTATCTCCGTGACGGTTACAAGCTTTGTATTTTTTGAATATGCTCTATTTCCTCTATCATTTTTATCTGATATGGATCCTAACCTGGTCAGAAATACTCAATTAGTAGTCGAATGAGGGTTTTGTAAGCTACCTTCTTTGTGGATGGGCTATACTTCTTTAGGATTTTTCCAGTGAGTCTCAGTCTGCCATCTGTCTTACTTGCAATTAGCTTTATGTGGTCGTTCCATTTTAAATCACTCCTTATCCATACTCCGAAATCTTTTATAGATGCGACTGGTTCCAGTGATTGCTGTGCAATTTATTTATTTATGCATTTATTTTACCTGGCAAGATTAGGGCCTTCAGGCCCTCTCTTACACCTAACCAGGCATACTCAGATTCGACAAATTTCAGTTTCTACAGAACATTAAGGACATATAACATGTTATACAGTATTGATGTTACAGAAAAAAAATAGAGATTATAAAAGTAGTGCAATGATAATTATAACAATCAAAAAATAATTATAACAATCAAGAATAATAATAATAGTAATGACTATGTATATGAAAGTAAACATTTTTTTCTTTTATGAATGTCAGTCCTATTGCTAGTTGGGAATTTTCTCGTTATATTCTTGCAGCTTGTGAGTTATTCTCATCAAGCAGAGACATAAGACGATAGAGTGGGGTGAAAGAGATATAGAAGAGGTAGATAGGTTAGAGGAAGAGAAATAGAATGGTAAAATTCGAAGCTATGATGGAGAGGAGAAAGAAAAAGATGAGAGGGGCACAACAATGGTGGCTATACCGTCCCTAATATGTAAGTCTTGAGTTCCCTCTTGAATGTTAAGTGGTTCTGGATAAGACGCAGATCGCAGGGGAGCGCGTTCCATAGTCGTATGGCTGAGATGGAGAATGACACGGAGAAAGATTTTGTGTTATGTAAAGGTACAGCCAAGATGCTAGACGTATCCGATCTGGTATTGCAGTTGTGGAATGACGATAGGTGTTTAATGTGAGAAGATAAGTATTGGGGGCACCAGTGGCTAAGAAATCGATGAAGTAAGCACATCGTGTGGAGATCGCGTGCCTTATGTGGGCGTATCCAACCTAGCTGAGAGTATGAAGGACTGATATGATCATACAACCGTATATTGCATACGTATCTAACGCAAGCATTCATCACTAGCTCGAGGCATCTCGAATTTTCACTATTTGTGCCGTGTTGAACTACATCACAGTAGTAAAGATTAGGCAAGACTAGTGTTTGGACTAATTTTTGTTTAATTTAGTAATCATAGACTAACGGAACTTTCTGCTTATTCATGCACAATATTTTACATTTCGTTACATAGTAGCTTTTACCGAAAACTGTCACATAACGTGTTTAATAATCCAATACGCAGACCCGGCTAGTAAATCGAATCAGTCCAATCAATAATGTTGGATGAAACCTGCAAGCAATAATTATAAATGCCAATTATTGCAATTCTAACTAACGTTAGGTCGTTTCCTTTTGGTACGGTGATGTAGTCTTGTAATTATGGCAAACTTGGGGCTTTCAGCTGGTTGGCGAAAGGGACCAGTCACTTGATGGAACCGCATAGGTCGTAAAGATGTTTCTGCTGATAGCCAGAGTCTCGTCATTTTCTGGGACCTTTATTTAACTGATTAACTCTTCCCGTAACCATAGGTCATATTCGTATCGTTTCTATCATTACCGTCCTAGCACAGCTAGAGCGACGAGTGAGGGTGGCTAGGCCATCATAACGTTTCATTGTTTACAAATAAAAAAGAATTCCTTTTAGTAAAGATAGAGATCTGAAGGACGGGAGAGAACACGGTGCTATGAGCATAGGACCAGCCATTAGGCCCTGAGAGAGCCAGCTGCAATGTTTGTTCAAATTTCTGTAAAGAGACCTGTGATTCGCTTAGAGTAATTATTTGGTAGTAAGGGAGAGTTACCATGCTTGTAAACATGGACACCATCCCATTGGCCATAACTAAAAATCTGTTACGTTGTGAAGGGGATTTTCTGATTTCTCCCCCATGGCAAGGGAAAAATATAGTTAATTCGGAAACCATGGCAATATCTGTAACACTTGGGAATTTGTTAGCATATTTATTAAATTATCATTAGTCAGGTCTTGCAAGATATGTTGCAATTGTCCAGTGAGATTTATAGAGGAGAGTATGAACGTACTTCTCCCCAGGGCGTCATAAAGGACACTTCTACGCAGGTCATCACAGAGAGCTGCAGAGTGAGATGACCCAACTTAAAGCAGGACTCAGACGCAGGGGCTGAACTTTTGATTCTCAGCCACTACTGCAACCATCTTCTGCTCTTGAACATCATTAGAGTGGTAAGTATGGGTCGTATTTGCATTCTCTGAAACGACTCGACGGCAAAGTCATTTATACTGCACCAGGGTTCATTGTGCTGATCTAACTTTCACAGTCAGCTGATTGCACACTCCATGCACTGAGCGAGAGTACTGGTATTTGTTCATGCTTTTCCGGGGCCATTATGTAACTGATTAACTGTTTCCGCAACCATTGGTCATATTCGCGACACAGTTTTATGTCTTTTCTATCATGTTTCGTCCCACTTGTCCCAAGGCTATAGAACGTTTTTTCAATCCTATGTACGCTTAATAATTGATTATGATCTTGATTCAGTTGCCAAGACGTTTTTGATGTCTTTTGCTAATAAATCAGGTTATTATAGTGACCCTTAGTTACGTTTTATAGTTTGATGGCTCCAGTATTCAGTATGTGTATGTGAGGTGTGGTACCAATATTTTCATTAGATAAACTGATATCTGTTGCACAACGTTGTTTTATTTTAACTCAAAAGATCTTATAGGTAGTTTTCTGTCACTGTAGGTCACTGGGGATAGAATCTGTAGCTTCTTAGGGGTATGCTAAATTGTTCAGCCGATCCCTCACAATTTGTTTATGTTGAGATTCAACTGACAATCCCTGCACCAAGTGTCGATCCTCTGTACATTTTTCTGCATTTCGGCACTAATTTAGAGCGCTGCTACTTATTTGTAGTCCGCAGCTCGTGGTCGTGCGGTAGCGTTCTCGCTTCCCACGCCCGGGTTCCCGGGTTCGATTCCCGGCGGGGTCAGGGATTTTCTCTGCCTCGTGATGACTGGGTGTTGTGTGATGTCCTTAGGTTAGTTAGGTTTAAGTAGTACTAAGTTCTAGGGGACTGATGACCATAGATGTAGAGTCCCATAGTGCTCAGAGCCATTTGAACCATTTGAACTGATTTGTACACAACAGGATGAAGCATCATCCGCGACAAGCCTTATAAAACCACCGTTGCTATTTATATATATACTGAGAAAAACAATGGGCTTGTTACGCTACCTTGCGGGATGCCAGAACTTGCTTCTGCTTCTGAAAAATTCTCTTCGTTGAGAATGACATGCTGTTTTTTGTTTATTATGAACTCTTCAACTGGTGTGATACCCCTACGCTTGTGTTTGTTCGTTAGATGACAGTGCGGAGCTGTATCGAGCGCCATCCTGAAGTCTAAGAACACGGGTTCAGGCTGATCTCCGAGATCTACTGCTTTCTGGGTCTCGTGGACGAAAAGAGAGAGATGGATTTCACACGTTGTTTTAGGAACCCGTGTTGATTCCTACAGAGGAGACTTTCGCTCACCAGAAACGTCATAATACGTGAGCATAAAACATGTTCCAAAACTCTAAAATAGACATCGTCAGAGATATAGGCCTATAGTTCTGTCCGTCTCTTCGAAGAATTCTTGAAAATGAGGCTGGCTTGAGCTTTTTTTCAATCACTACGAACGCTTCGATCATCCAGCAACCTACGAAACACTATTGCTAGAAGAGGAGCAAGTCTTTTGCATATTGTTTGTAGAACCGTATTGGGAGGCCGTCAAGTCCGGAGACCTATCCTTTGCCTTTGTCGAGCAGTTTAGCTTGCTTTCGTGTTCCGTGGTCACTTATTTCAATATGTGTTAATCTGAAGTTCGAGAGACGATTTGAGAGAGGAACCGCAGCACGATCTTCCTCATTGAAACAGTTTTGGAAAAAAGATGTTTAATATTTCGGCCTTCTCTATGTCATCCCTTGTTTCGATGCCATTATGTTCCCAGTATATTGGCAGATGGCTTAGATCCGTGTACTGATTAAGGTAAGGCCAAAACTTCGAATAATATTATGTCACGCTGGTAGACATAATGTTACTTTCGAATTGGTTGCACTCTTTGCGCATGGCTCGCCTTACACTAATTTTCGCGGATGGTACGAAAGGGCAAAGACTTGCAACATCTCTCTATATAAGCCGGCATTTCTTTGAATTTACGGTTGTGACCCTTACGCGAGATGTGTGTTGGAGGAAAGTAGAAAGTTTCTTCACTTCTTTGGGAATTTGCGCTATCCACAGTTCATAACTCAAACAAGGTACATTCTGTTGTAGAGCGTCCCAGTGCAGTTTTATAAATATTTCTCTGTTCACTCTCCACGATCAAAACAACCAATAACGAGCACGAAACTTTTATCTCTGTCACTCTTCGATTTATCAAACTTGACAAACAGTTTCAGGCCTAATAACACAGAACTGGTTGAACGAGCAGATTGTAAGCAATTTCTTTCGTGAGCGATCTACTCTTCCTTATAAATCCGAGCCTGATATCCGTCTTCCACAGGGATAAATTTATGTTATCACTCACCTTAAATCGTAATGGGCAGATTCTTATAGATATTTGACGCCTGTAAATAGTTCCAAGATCTCATGGTCAGTGACGTGTTCAAACGACATCCGATCATATTTTCTATTTACGCCCGTTACGCTAGATTCACTCGTATTTATACTGAGAGCTAGGTGTCAATCTTTTCACCATACGCTGATCATCTTTGCATTTATCAGCTACTTCCTGAACAGTGTCTCCCCCCCCCCCCCCCACTGTAAACTTACGCATAATCTTTGAACAGCTTCGTACAGCTACAGACACGTTATATGTCATGCCATTTACATCCAGAATCGTTCATACCACATTACGTTACAGTACTATAGATGCTACTTTCGTTACTGACGACACATCTCAATTAAGAACGCGTTACTGGCAAGTGAATAGCCCAATCCTACATGTCGAAACCTACCCCGAAATTTTTTATACAGGAAGAACGCAACGAAAGGAACACAATGTGAGAATTTTAGTTGCTAAGACACACTACAAGTATTTTTTTAAAAAATGATGAAAATTGACAAAGATAAATTTGCGGCTAATTGTTTTCTCCTAAAATGCTGTGTATAAATCCAATCAGTCTGCTTTTGTGCAAGAACTGCACGCTAACTGCACTTTATCATTTCGAGTGAAGAAAAGAGAGAGTTGCTTGTGCAGTCGATGAATGCTATGACACGTTCATTTACAACAATGTCAGTGGTATCAGTGGATTACTCTTTCAGGAGCTTTACAATCTGTCTTCAGAAACATCAAGGCTATAATATTTTTTTAAAAAAAAAGACTGTTTATACGTAAAAATCAAGTAATCTTCTTAGCAAAACCTAGAAAAATGGGAGAGAATAGTTTTCAGTATTGCATTGTAAACATCTTCTTACCATTTGCAGAAAATAATTCATTGCTTTTTTTTGGACTCTTTGTGTGGAAATAACGACACTCCTTTATTTAAGAGGACGACTAAAAGACTGTTAATATAATTCGAATCCCACCTGGAACTAATAGTGTGATTCAGACTCTCGACAAAACATTTTTCTGTAGTGTAAAGCACTTTTCAGAAAATTATCGAACAATATAGTAGTCCATAGCTGTTTGTCATTTGAGGTTTGACAGCGGAACAGTATTGATTGACTTCAATCGTTTCCGCATTGTCAGTTTGCATGACCACATTCTACGAATTTTATCAAGTATGCCTGGTACGCAGCATAATACACAGAACAATGGTCATGACCATTTCTTACTCCATTCAAGTTATGTACAAATAAAATTAGTAATAACTGTGAAATGCCTGAATGCTTGAAATTTTTGTGTATCAGGTGTGCCTGTGCTAGGAAAATGTTTGTATTCGTCATCCAATAGACACTTCTCATTTTTGCAACGATTACAGTGAATAAACAAGGAATTTTTCCATTTGTTGTAAACTATACATAATTCAAAATTACCATAAGAACTGTGCTGCAGGAATTCTTATGAAGTACTTATTGTCAACAAATTAAACTCCCGAATGATGGAAGTTATCTGCACTGTAACAATACACAGTGCCTTGACTTTCTTTCCCCTGTTACTTGTGTAACAATAACATCTGCAGTAGTTTAGCTGTTGATATGAACAGCAAAGTATTTATAAATTAATGATTTGAGGCATTTTCGGTACGGTTTAAGTGCTTAAGTCTCCCGTGTGGTGATTTCCCTAAATCGTTTCAGGCAAATGCCGGGATGGTTCCTTTGAAAGGGCACGGCCGATTTCCTTCCCAATCCTTCCCTAACCCGAGCTTGCGCTCCGTCTCTAATGACCTCGTTGTCGTCGGGACGTTAAACACTAACTACCACCACCACCTCTCCCGTGTGTGCACTCTGGAATTCGTGCTGCCCTGTGCTACATCTCTTGTCACGACTGCGTCTGCTTATCCACCGGTCACGCGAGAGCCAAGGGCTGTACAAACCGCCGTTATAAGCGCTCCTTCGTGAGGCAAAAATCAGTACCTTCAATACTCAAAAAAAAGTGCTTGCAGTGCGCCTTAGTAGCTAAAATTTTGACAGTGCATTTCTTTAGGTGCATTATTCCCGTGTGAAAAATTTCAGTTTGGGTTTCAACATGCCGGATTGGACCATTCCTTTGTGAGCTCTGTGTTCTAGTAAATCTTCAGTCCAGTCATATATCTGTTAGTACGGGGTGTGGACAAAAATATGGAA
Source organism: Schistocerca cancellata (assembly GCF_023864275.1). Classification (NCBI taxonomy): domain Eukaryota; kingdom Metazoa; phylum Arthropoda; class Insecta; order Orthoptera; family Acrididae; genus Schistocerca; species Schistocerca cancellata. Next base: position 330,257,033 of record NC_064629.1, read on the forward strand.
ACACCAAAAAGGCAGCATGTGGTGTCACCGCCAGACACCACACTTGCTAGGTGGTAGCCTTTAAATCGTCCGCGGTCCGGTAGTATACGTCGGACCCACGTGTCGCCACTGTCAGTGATTGCAGACCGAGCGCCGCCACACGGCAGGTCTAGAGACACTTCCTAGCACTCGTCCCAGTTGTACAGCCGATTTTGCTATAGATGGTTCTCTGACAAATTACGCTCTCATTTGCCGAGACGATAGTTAGCATAGCCTTCAGTTACGTCATTTGCTACGACCTAGCAAGGCGCCTTTATCAATTGCTATTTATCTTGTGATGCATGTACCGTCAGACCGATGTTCACCAATTATGAATTAAAGTTATGTATTCCAGCAGCAACGTACCTTATTGGCTATATTAATTACGTTGTCCTGTTCCAGACCTCACGCCAGCCTGCGTGAGCTTAACGCGTGCTTTTCGGCTACCAATCATAGTGGCTTGGCTGTCTTGCCAAGTCACAACACAGCACATGCCTAATACGATCTAGGAAAACCTTTGGCATTCAGAACAACTTCCAGTCGTCTCGAAATGAATAAATAGGTATTGTATGGCTTTCGAGGGAATCTTATAGTATTCTATCTGCAAAATAATGGCAACTTCAGGAAACGATGATGGAGATAGGTAGTGATTACTAACCCTTCTTTCCAAAGCAGAGCACAAAGGCTCAGTAATTTCGAGATCTGGTGACTGTAGTAGCCAGGGGACACGCGACAATTAACCTCGTACTCACAAAACCAGTGCGACCTGTGTGAACTGGGGCCCTGTCAGACTGGAACGCAGCATCATCATTGAGGAACAAACACTGTACCATGGGATGGACTTTATCAACCAAAATGCCCACATAATCAAATGGTTCAAATGGCTCTGAGCACTATGGGACTTAACTTCTGGGGTCATCGGTCCCCTAGAACTTAGAACTACTTAAACCTAACTAAGGACACCACACACATCCATGCCCGAGACAGGATTCGAACCTGCGACCGTAGCGGTCGCGCGGCTCCAGACTGTAGCGCCTAGAACCGCTCGGCCACCCATGCCGGCCCCACATAATCCTTGACAATAATGCGACCTCTCAGCGTAACTATGAGGTCCATGGAATATCACGATACGGCTGACCAAACCTTTACTGAACTCCCGTTATATTTTGCTCATGGGACGTAAACTCGGCCAGAAGTTAAAACAGTGTGGAATATGACTCATCAGGCTTAATGATTTACTTCAATTGCACCATAGTCGAGGTGTTAAGGCTTCGGCACCACGTTCTCCTGCTAACGCTAGGCGCAAATTGAAACGTGTATAGCGCGTATGGCGTGGCGCAGCACAGCGCGCATTTTTTTTTTTTTTTAATTCAACAGGTTCAAGTGCGACCACACAAGTTGTTACCCGACGCGATGGTGACGTGACGCACGCCTGCGTCAGGTCGCGCGGCGTTGTGATTGTGGAACAGTTCCTCGCGCCGCGCGCCACGCCAGCACAATGGGAGGGTTGAGCAGGGGAGCGGGAAGGCAGTCTTGCCATATGCTCACTTCGGCAACGGTAGTATTGGCGGTCCGAAAAATATAGCCTTACTGTATACTGAATTTTATTGTCACTTAGTAATGTTTCGTTTTTCACCATTTAAGCGCTCCATCTTTTTTCAATAGTTCATCATATTTTCCAGTTATTTATGTCTTTATAGTTTTGTTGTTTTATTTTGTTATTGTTTTTCTTTGTCGAGAACAATGCGCAGTTTAGTGACTGGTGAGCCATTAGCCTCTGGAATCATATCTTCTGCCTCCAGAATGTCTTCAAATTGCAAGAAGGGACACACAGTTCATCGTGAGGGCAGTGATATAGGGAGTAATACTACAAAATCATGTGATCAAGAAGCAAAGCTGGAAATTTTAAATATTATACACTGAAAAAGGATATCTATGTGCTGCCTATGCTTAAATTTCTGTACGATTCGTTACAAAAATTCGAAAACTGGGAATTTCCATAGATGTATCTTCTTAGTGCTCCTGCTAAAAAGCGTCCAAAGTCTGAAGTATATGATTTTCACTGTGATTTCTTGGATATGAAGTAAGAGACTCTCTACTACATGCATGCAGACATCACATTTTTGTAAGCTAGAAACAGTCGCGAAACCCCCCTGAATAAAAATGTTTTAATTCGCGCATGGTGTGGAGAAAAAAAATTTCAGTGGTAACATACACTGTATCATCATCGATAAACTAATTACACAACAAGCTACATAAATGAAAAATGCAGTCGGTCTTATTCCGAATGTGTGACTGCGCTGGAAGAGTCTGGTGAAACGAATTGCTGACAAGGCGGACCTACAGTCATGGAAATGTGTTTTCGAATGACCGTCACAAGACACACCTGGCTAATCCAATAAAACAATACCAATCGCCGTTATTTAGGTTTCATTTCAGGCTACCAGTTTCGACGGTACACTACGTCATCTTCAGGCCTATACAGTGAAGGTTATAACAGAGCAATAAGTACATATTAAAATACAGAGCGTGTTGTCTAAAAGCTACAAGTGTTAAATATTAATTTACACAATTGCCTCTGGTTACACGTCTCGGTCACCTCTTGTTCGCATTGACGGTACTTTTAACAGTGGACGTTACATTTCAGATGTGTTACGACCCGTGGCTCTACCCTTCATTCGATCCCTGCGAAACCCTACATTTCAGCAGAATAATGCACGATCGCATAGTTGCAGGTCCTGTGCGGGCCTTTCTGGATACAGAAAATGTTCGACTGCTGCCCTGGCCAGCACATTCTCCAGATCTCTCACTAATTAAAAACGTCTGGTGAATGGTGACCGAGCAACTGGCTCGTCACAATACGCCAGTCACTACTCTTGATGAACTGTGGTATCGTGTTGGAGCTGCATGGGCAGCTGTACCTGTACACGCCATCCAAGCTCTGTTTGACTCAATGCCCAGGCGTACGAAGGCCGTTATTACGGCCAGAGGTGGTTGTTCTGGGTACTGATTTCTCACTATCTATGCACCCAAATTACGCGAAAATGTAATCACATTTCAGTTCTAGTATGATATATTTGTCGAATGAATACCCGTTTATCATCTGCATTTCTTCTTGGTGTAGCAATTTTAATGGCCAGTAATGTATACGGAACATGTCATCCACTACTGTTTGTTAATTCGTACCTACATTAAGCTATAACTGACCACAAAGACACAAATCAACACGAGAGGGTGTCTACTCACCTGCTTCAATCGAGTAACCTTCGTTGTACAAAATACAGCAGCTCTTTCAACTGGTCTCGTAACGATTATTCTGAAGATAGAAGTCAACATGAGTAATAAAGTAACGAAAAATACATCACAGGTCTGGTACCTTCAAAAACACACTCACACGGGCATGCGTGCTTCTCGGACAAGTTTCAGCAACTGTCAAAACATCCACTCAAACTAGAGGGCCAAAGATGAAATCACAACCTGTTCCATATCGCCTGGAAGAATCTACCTAAGACGAGTCGATGTATCGCAGTTCAGTCAATGGCACAAGAGGGACTTAGCATACATCGTAAGAAGATGGACGCAAACTTGACAAGGAAGGCGATGAATGAACGACAAGCAATAACTCGTGCCCACCTAAACCCACATGTCAGGTATACCATCGTCAACCTCTAAAAATCTGCCGTAAAAATACGAGGGAATTCGCAAGGCATAAAACTCGCGAAAAATTTTATACGACGATATTCCGTTACTAGTACACTTCTGCATAACAAAGGTAGTCAGAAAAAATTTACATTACATATAAACATATGTGTAATAGATATTAGCTCCAGAGTCCGTGGGCAGACCGTCGATAAGGCGAAACGAATAAATAGTATATCGATTCTCCAAAGACGCACACGGAGTCGAACAATTAGGACTCAAACAACAGCTGTGTACCGAGTGGACCTGCAGCCAGCGCTGCCTGCCCAGGCCAGCGCCACAGTTGACGCCTCCGATGCTGCGTCCACCATCGCAATTCTCCAGATAATACGGGGAACAGTGAAGTTACCCTAATGAAGGTCCTGGTATGAATGAAATGTCTAGCCCAGGGGAAGAAGTGCCATAGCCTCAACGTGCAGACACAAGTTGACGGTAAGTGCCGAAAAAAGGCCTACGCAGAACTGATGAATGGGGGGAAGGGGGGAATCACGGACCTGTATGAAGCTATAGGTAATAGTCAAGAAATTTATTTCACAAAGTAGGAACACTAGTACTTGCTACTGTGCCACAGAGTCGCCACACACAGATGGCCTTTGTCTGAATGTGGTGGCTTGTAAGTTGTGTCATGTTGATAGCCTAACCACCATGATCGGATCATTAAATATGTGCATTCTTCACCGATGCAGTACTAAACTACGATGGGGATATCACAAGACAGTTCCACACACTGCGTCATACGAAGAAGGAACAAAGAAGACCTAAATAAAAATATATGATTTACCCATGTGGTTTATAAGGTCGCTGGCTGCACTTCTTGGCAGTGAATCTTTTGTTGTTTGTGGAAAAGGCTGTAACACACAGCTTAATAACTTAATAGAAGACTTTTCCTAAACCAATAATTCAATGCTGAACTTGTTACCAGTAGGTTAGATTAACACGTGAGTATTACATGAATTCAAACTGGACCACGCTGATTTTGCGAGAACGGTATTAATAACAGACAGTCGAAGCCATCGTACATTTAGTGAAATATAGGAAAAAAATTGGGACCCATACAGAGGCTTATAGATAGTCGATTTGGCACGTCGATCTACACTGAGGTGGAAAAAGTTATGAGATACCTCCTAATGTGGTGTCGGAGCTCCTTTTGCCCTTCGTAGTGCAGCAACTCGACGTGGCGTGTAGTCAACAAGTCGTTGGAAATCCCCTGCAGAATGCTACCTCTTTAGCCATCCAAAACTGCGAAAGTGTTGCCGGTACAGGATTTTGTGCATAATCTCATCTGTCCATTATGTCCCATAAATATTCGATGGGATTCACGACTGGTGAATTGGGTGGCCAAATTATTCGTTCGAATTGTCCAGTATTTTCTTCAAGCCGATCGCGAACAGTTGCGGCCCAGTGACGCGGCGCATTGTCATCCATAAAAATTCCATCGTTGTTTGGGAAGATGAAGTCCGTGATGGCTGCAAATGGTCTCCACGTAGCCTCACATAGCCATTTCCAGTCACTGTCGATTCAGTTGGACCATGGAACCCACTCCATTCCATCTAAACACAGCCCACACCATTATGTAGCCACCACCAGCTTGCACAGTGCTTGGTTGACACCTTGGGTCCATGGCTTCGTGAAGTCTGCGCAACACTCGAACCGTACCATCAGCTCTTACCAACTGAAATTGTGACTCATCTGACCAGGCCACGTTTTTACGAACGGGTAGAGTCCAGCCGCTGTGGTCACAAGCCTAGGAGAAGCGCTGCAGACGATGTCGTGCTCTTAAACAAAGGCAGTCAGGTCGATCGTCTGCTGCCATAGCGCATTAACACCACGTTTCGCTTCACTGTCCTAACGGTTACGTTCACCGTACGTCCCACGTTGATTTCTGTTGTTTAACGCAGTGGCGCTTATCTATTAGTACCGACAACTCTACACAAACACCACTGCTCTCGGTCATAAAGTGAACACTATCGGCCACCGCGTGGTCCGTGGTGAGAGGTAATGCCTGAAATGTGGTATTCTCGGCCCACTCTTAACACTGTGGATGTCGGAATATTGAATTCTCTAACGCTTTCCGAAACGAAATGCCCTTTGCGCCTAGCTCCAACTACCATTCCGCATCAAATTTTGTTAATTCCCGTCTTACGGCCATAATCACGTCGGAAATCTTTTCACCTGAGTACAATTGTAACTTGTGTACGGTGTACACGAACTAGGGCCATCTGTATATGTGCATACCATTATCAAATTAATCTATTCACTTCAATTTTTTTGTGTCACAAGGTGCACTCCGCTCCTAGCTTGCGGTGTGTATTTGTTCTAAAAGAAATTTCAGCAGGCACTCGCAGGCAGAAGGAAAAAGAGTGAGACGACAATTAACCTACCACAACACAATGTTTTAAACAAATAAACCGTGTGATATTAGAATGTGACGTCACAATAAATCTCACAAATAAATGCGGCAAAAGATGTGAGTGACCAGTTGACACCCACCATAACAGTTGACGACTTTACGTGGTCACAACACCTCCGTGGATTTGAGATAAAAGCATCCACAGAGAGATATGCAGCCTGTAATTATTATAAATTACGCATTATGACAATGCAGTTTATGGCTAAACTAATGACGTCACGATATATATTATGCAAAAAATGGTTGAAAAATGTTAGTCCATCAGCACGGTGAGATTAGCGTGGGGAAACACATAAAAGTTCCATTCAACCGCGAACTGGACAGACGAAGTGAGGTTCCAGAGACGAACTAATACATGAAAAAAGTCTTGCAATTTTAAGCAAATTACTTACATGGGATGATAGTATGTGTAGACGTTTTAAAGCTGCCTGCGTCCAGTGTTCACAGGTCGCTGGACGGCTCACTAGGTGCCACCTTATCGAGCCCACACTGACCACTGGTGAGTGATAATTATAGGCGTGGGCAGTGGAGTAATCCTAGAGGCTTGCGGGGGTTTTGTGACACTTGTAAGGAGTGACGCGTGTTGGGAGAGGGAATGTGTTGACATTTGCAGGGGCCCATGACGCTGTAGATAGCGGACAGGGTGCTCCAGAAGTAGGATACAACGGCCTCTCCGCCGCTACCTGCGAGTTATTCTGGGGAAGGCCAAAGACCATTTCTGCACAATGTTGCCTGCACCGCATCAGTTCGTGGTGTGTGCGGCTTTCTTCCGGAGTTCAGCACTGCAGTTGACCTTTAACAGGCAAGTAGTGTTCCATGTTTTAGTGCTGAGATAATGGACTTCCCCGAGACCACTAATTTACAACGGGCGTCAGTATACAGTGGACTGTACAAACAAACAACAAGTGACTTACTGCCGTTGTGTAATCTTTAAAAAGAATAAATGGACATGAAGGCTATCCACGAAAAATAACACTCTTTTGGGGGAAGGTAACCATGTCTGCATTCCAAATGAGGCAGCAAATGAAATGTGAAAACGTTTTGTCTGCGCAAAGAAGCGAGCAAAAGAAACAGACGCTACAGTTCCACCAGTTTACGTTCAAACGAGGCACCGACTTAGTAACACTGTTACCATCACACAGAAGTGCGAAACAATCTTTCATGTAGACGATAACAGGGAACCGAACGACAGAATACTGGTGTTTACGAGCGTAAAGCGAAAACCGTGTTTATAAAATTGAGAATCATTCTTTGTGAATGGAAAGTTCAAGAGTTCCAGCAACCAGTCTGGATAGTTGTTTATACTCTACGGCGACCTCAATAGATCCTGGGAGGAAACAGACACCATTCCAGTTGCTGGCGCTTGGCTGCCAAATAAAAAAAAAAACGAGAAACTTATGAAAGTTTTTTTAAAGCTATTAAAATTAATGTGCCTGGATAGAGCTCTGCATCTTTGATGATGGACGTCGAAATTTCCATCGTCCAAGTAGCTAACAGTTTGTTTCCTGGAACAGAGATTACTGGTTGCAGTTATGATTTTATTCAATGCTTGTGAAAAGAAGTTCAGTGTCGCGGCCTCTTTCGAGCCTATAAGGAAAACGAGGGAATACGCTGCCACATAAGAATGTATTCCGCTCTAGCACATCTTCCCTTGGAAATGTTGGACGATCGTTGGCTGTGTATTCCGAAGAGCACGCCTGGAAACCAGAAGTTTCAGGACTTTCATGACGATTTTTTGGACCAGTGGCTCGATAACGAATATAGAGAGATATGGAATTGCAGTGGAAGGTGCCATCACACTAATAAGGTCTCAGAGGGATGGAACCGAAGAATAAATTCATTGATATCAAAAGTTCATCTGATTGCTTACTCATTAGTGAAAAACCTTCGAGAAGATGCAGTGTACCATTACCCCTAGTTTGACCGACTAATTTTAAACTTTGCTGGGAAAACAAGAAGAATGGTCAGCAACGAGGACTGACGAAACGATTGCAAAGGTTTTAAAGATGCTCCAAACTAATGGGAACTTAAAATCGTTTCTGACTTGTGTGATCTACGCACATAAATTACAATGACGAAGAAAATGTCAAATTCAATGAAAAATCTGTAAATTTTGAAACGTAAATTAGTTGTAAATATTGTAAATGCATTTTATGGGGGCACAGAATGAAATTACCTCCACGTGCTCTTCCCTGGGAACGACACGAAGTTGGTTAAATGTCTCTTGAAATTTGTAAAATATTCCTTAATGAAGACTGGCAAGAATATATCAAAGGCCAGGCCTTTTCTAGGGAATTTTTGCAGCATTCGCCTTGAGAGGTCATTTCAATCAAAATCTGTATGTGTAGACACCGAATACATCTTTGTAGTGCAAACGCAGGCAAATAACATACAATTAAACGCATACTTTCTTCCTCCGATAGAACAGACCAGCATAAAACTAGTAAAGACAAAATAAATTGTCATAAAAAGGTGACAGGTCACAGTTTTGCAACCTTTCAGCATATGTTAAAACTAATTTCTAGCCTGCTGATGAGGCTACGGGAGCAAGAGAGTTCACCATGTCGCCGTAATAGGGGACGGTCACACGTCGTTATTTAGCGGAGCACGGCCGACTAGTAGCGCAGGACAAGTGCAGACAATGTGCTGCCTTCAGAGGAATGACTATAATTAGTTTCGGCGTAGCCTTAAATACGAACATATAGTATATACGGCGCAGTGCTTTTGGGTAGACTCCACTCAAAAATTTAGCTTTTCTTCTTCTTTACTGATAGCCTCCGAATTTTAAAATCGTGTCTGTTATGTAAAGCTGTAGCAATATGCAAGCTTTGAAGTCCATAACATCATCGGTTTTCGAGTTTCGAATTTTTAATTTGATTTTAATTGTATTCTTGAAAACCGACATTCGGTACTCACGCTACAGTTTTCACGGGCTAGATTTTGTTGGTACAATCGGAAGACATAGATAAACGGTTCTGTGCATTCATTTTATGAGAAATATTAATAATTAGTCATCATTGTTTATTTAAAATTTCAGCCTTAATTTTTTTAAGTTATCGATACGTAAATATGATGATAAAAGAAACAAATTACATTTAAGATAATATTAATGCATAGAAGTATGCAAACACATCAAGACTACTTCTGCAAAAATGTCATTTAGACTAGTGGATATTTATGAAAAAGAAGTTGGCACTGAACTTAGAAAAACAAACTAATGGTAAAATGGATTTAAAATTTAAAAAAAAGTGAATATTACTACTAGACACATACCCATTAAAATCACCGGCACCTTAACGTTTTCCCTTCCTGCTTCTATGAGTCTCCTCCTTTTCATTTCAATATCAGTGTAACCTTTTCGTTGAATTTTCTGAATAAAAAAGCTATCACAGTCTTCTTGAGAAGGCGCAGTGGTAGGGAAATTTCATTGTCATTATAAGTCAATACCTACTTCCTTGGAGCTTGTTGATTGTACTGAACAGGACTTCAGTGTATTCCCTAAGTTAATATTTACACAGTTAGCAGGCAAAGTAATTCATTTCCAGCGACTGGGTGCCAATAGTTTCGCTTCAGTTTTCCTCCAAATATTGCAACTTGTTTTTCCGAATATGAGCTTATGCTAAGTTCGGAGTGAAGATATTCTGTTTGATGGTGACGATATTTAAAAATTGTCTTGGGCATCTTTCGATGCCACAGCCCCTTATGCAGTCTCTATTTCAAAGATTCCTTAGACGTTCTTGTAACTCGAGTACCGCCAAAACGTTGTGGAACTAAGAGTAAACACTCTAAAGATGTCAAGTACCTTTTAATTTTTTCCTTTTAAATTGAAGTTTTAGGGTGGTGTCTTCCCATAAAATGAAGAGTAGCTGTTTTTAAAGAGACGAAAAGTAGCTTGATGGTCGGGGTGGGAATTTCAATGCCGTCGGACACATCAACATCAGCGTATCAGTGCAGGATGTCTAGTCTACATGTTTATTGTATGCGATGGTGTCTTGATATCCTTATGTTATATTAGTGAGTTTCAAAACTTTGAACACACCGAAAAAAAAGAGGCTTTTAAGAAATGTGACTGAAGAAAGTTTTCATCATATGGGAGCAGAGAAATAAACATCTCAGTACTTTTCCCAACATTTTCACTATTAAAATATATTTTTATTTTCAGAAGGAGCACTCAACGAAAGAGTCAGTTACCATAGTGCTTTTCAGCCTGCAAGGGGTTGCGCAGTTCCACTGATTTTCGGGTTATGCTGACAGTGTGAAAACTTGTCTACAGTAAGAACCTATAACTTACTGTGTGACGCTTGCGTGATTGATTTAATAGTAAAATTAGACTCGTAGACTTCTGTTTCCTCAATGAAAATTTTCACTCTACAAGTCTGCAGCTGCGATTACGTCGATGTTTAGACTTACATGCACATGCTGCTTTTTTACGCTGTGAAGAGAAAGAAACCACCAACAGAAGATCACTTGCAGACTTCAACGTAAGAGCTTATCTTCGAATTATCATTACCGGTACTCTAAAAGTGACCCCAGACATTGGTCACTAGTGAAAAGCAAAATAAGTAATACTTATCGACATTGTATGGTTTTACGTTTAACGCTTAAATAAAATGGAACGAAATATAAATTTGTCTATTTAAATTTCTTCCCAAAACGGCAGTCATCATAATGCTGCAACAGTAATATGAAATACATTGTTTCTTGCTTAGCTACCTCCCATTCTTTGCATCATTAAAATGTTAAAAGGGATACTGAATTTCATTTTCACTTCTCACCATGCGAGGTGGCGCAGTGGTTAGCACAATGCATTCGGGTGGATGGCGGCTTAAACCCACGTCCGGCTATCCTGCTGTAGGTTTTCCGTGATTTTCCTAAATCGCTTCAGGCAAATGGTAGGATGCTTTCTTTGAAAGGGCACAGCCAACTTCCTTTCCCATCCTTCCCTAATCCGATTGGAACGATGGGCTTGCTGTTTGCCTCACCCCCCTTAACCCCCCCGCCCCCCCCCCCTCCCCGGCCAAACACAAATCAATCAACCAACCATTGTCACTTCTCATTATGTTGAGTTTCATTGTCAGTTCTCATCAATACAACAGTCTTAAAAATAAATTTTCCATGAAATGCGTTAATGAGCTACCTTGAAGCGACACATGATAGCTCACTGCTGTGGAGTGAGCACCAGCCAGCTCGCACGAACGGCTGTGTTGAACTGCTAGATTTCTTAACAATCATATGCAACCGTTCGCTCTACGAAAGACTCGTACCCAAAGACTGGAAAGTCGCACGGGTCACACCAATATTCAAGAAAGGTTGTAGGAGTAATCCACTTAATTACAGGTCCATATCGTATGCAGCAGGATTCTGGAACGTATTTTGCGTTCGAACATTGTGAATTACCTCGATGAAAACGGTCTACTGACACACAGTCAACATGGGTTTAGAAAACATCGTTCTTGTGAAACACAACCAGATCTTTATTCGCATGAAGTGTTGAGTACTATTGACAAGGGATTTCAGATCGATTCCGTATTTCTGGATTTCTGGAAGGCTTTTGACACTGTATCACACAAGCAGCTTGTAGTGAAATTGCGTGCTTATGGAAAATCGTCTCAGTTATGTGACTGGATTTGTGATTTCCTGTCAGTGAGGTCACAGTTCGTGGTAATTGACGGAAAGTCATCGAGTAAAACAGAAGTGATTTATGGCGTTCCCCAAGGTAGTGTTATAGGCCCTTTGCTGTTTCTAATCTATATAAACGATTTGCGAGACAATCTGAGCAGCCGTCTTAGGTTCCTCGCCGATGACGCTGCGTTTATTGACTAATAAAGTCATCAGAAGATCAAAAGAAATAGCAAAACGATTTAGAAAAGATATCTAAATGGTGCGAAAATTGACAGTTGACCCTAAATAACGAAAAGTATGAAGTCATCCACATGAGTGCTAAAAGGAATTCGTTAAACTTCGGTTACACGGTAAAACACCCTAATCTAAAGGCCGTAAATTTAACTAAATACCTAGGAATTACAATTACGAACAACTTAAATTGGAAGTAACACATAGAAAATATTGTGGGGAAGGCTAACCAAAGACTTTGTTTTATTGAAAGGACACTTAGAAAATGTAACAGATCTACTAAGGATACTGCCTACACTACGCTTGTCCGTCCTCTTTTAGAATACTGCCGCGCGCTGTGGGATTCTTACCAGACAGGACTGACGGAGTACATCGAAAAAGTTCAAAGAAGGGCAGCACGATTTGTATCATCGCGAAATATGGGAGAGAGTGTCACTGAAATGATACAGGATTTGGGCTGGAAAGAAAGGCGTTTTTAGTTGCGACGGAAACTTCACACGAAATTCCAATCACCAACTTTCTCCTCCGAATGCGAAAATATCTTGTTGACACCGACCTACGTAGGGAGAAACGATCACCACGATAAAATTAGGGAAATCAGAGCTCGTACAGAAAGATATAGGTGTTCGTTCTTTCAGGACGCTATACGAGATTGGAATAGTAGAGAACTGTAAAGGTGGTTCGATGAACCCTTTGCCAGGCATTTAAATGTGATTTGCAGAGTATCCATGTAGCTGAAGATGTAGATGTGCCTGTACCTGTGCAAAGCCAGTTAGCCCTTGAAGAGCCCCAGGTCCCTGCAAGTGTCGCTCCGTGCAAAAGTCACTCCGTGCAGGTGTTCCGACTCCATGCGGATACGCCGCTCTTCACCCCTCCTGACACAGAGCTCGAGCTGACATACATTCATCTGCCAGAACATTATGACCGAAGAATGACTGCTAGTCAGACACATTCACGGTGTATGTAATATCAGTGAGCGTGCTGTCCATATGTAGAATGAAGAAGGCGAGCGATCAATCTGAGTTTGACCAAGGGTGGATTGTGATCTCCTGTAGACTCGGCACGAGCATTTCGGAAACTGCACGACTTGCCGGGTGTTCAAGGAGTGCTGTGGTGAGCGGCTTCAACATGTTGCGAAACGAAGGTGAAACCAAGTCCAGACATCGTGTGCTTGGGCGGCCACCCCTCATTACGTATATCGGACGTCGTAGGCTGGTAAAACAGAACAGGCGGCAGAGTACAAGTGTGTCTGAAGGCACAGTGCACGGAACACTCCTAACAACGCGCCACTACCCATGCATGTGTAAGAAATGTCAAAGCACTGCTAAGTCCCTCAAGTCCCTTTGCTTTCAAAAAATGGTGCAAATGCCTCTGAGCACTATGGGACTTAACATCTGTGGTCATCAGTCCCCTAGAACTTAGAACTACTTAAACCTAACTAACCTAAGGACACACATCCATGCCCGAGGCAGGATTCGAACCTGCAACCGTAGCAGTCACGTGGTTCCGGACTGAGCGCCTAGAACAGCTCGGCCACCGCGGCCGGCTTCCTTTGCTTTGTGGTCATCCGGAAGCATTTTCGGAACCCAGTTGGAACACAATTTGCGAAAATGTAATCGATTTGTGATAGTCTCATGCAAAAAACATTTCTTGAAATTTTGTGAAAACACGTCACAAAGCATTCTTGTTGCAAACCCTCTGTATCCGCAACTTTTTTTCGTTCACTTTCTCAGCCAAAGTACAACTGACAACCGAAGACGCCCATTACGTGCTTCGTCATTAACATTGGCTCGCCCATCACTGAATTATCTCACTCACTTTCTCACTGTTCCAACAGTCACTAATTTTAACCGTATGTATATATACAAGTTGACTGTGAATTTCAGCTGGTTTAAAATTCTCTGTGTTCAAAAACCGTAATACAGCACGCAACTCACAGTAGGCGGGCTCAGAGAACATTTTGAATGATCACTAACAAATGTAAACACAACACAGTCCGTCTGTAGTGACGTCAGATGAAAGACATTGTACCAGAGAGAAGAGTGCGAATGTACGGAAATGCTACACCAGTGTTGTGGTGGCGGTAGAACTTACTTTCAAGACATATCTCGTATATATTTCTATTTTTCCCGTATTTGCTTAAGACTTATAGTGAAGTAATACACTAATTTTGCGAGAGTTTGTATCGTGTTACATGTCTTTTTATTCTGCCTGGGAGGACTGGGAGATCTAGTCCACCATCAATGTGCTTGCAGAATTGTATTTGTCGTTAAATTATTCCTAATATGCCCAGTACAGTCGACGTGTAGGGGGATGTAGCAGTTTCGTAACATGGCACCAATCCTGTCCACGTTTGAACTTCGAGACTACCTTTACTAACGTGATGGACACAGAAGGATTGACGGCACTCCTACTCGTATTTCTCTTGTAGTTATTTTCGAGTCTCCTAGTACTGTCCCAAAACACACTCTAAATGGAGTAGTTTGTATCGTGTTGTGGTAGGTTATACGACTTGTTATTCTGCATGGAATCTTTGGCTGACTAAAACTGACGCTGACATCGCATTTTTTGTCCGCTTATAAAAGCAGGGCCAACGGCCTTGCCGCAGTGGTAACACCGGTTCCCGTCAGATCACCGAACTTAAGCGCTGTCGGGCTGGGCTAGCACTTGGATTTCTTGTGTAGAAATCCAAACTATCCGGTATGCCGAGCGCTGTTGGCAAGCGGGGTGCACTCAGCCCTTGTGAAGCAAACTGAGTAGCTACTTGATTGAGAAGTAGCGGCTCCGGTCTCGGAAACTGACATACGGCCGGGAGAGCGGTGTGCTGACCACATGTCCCTCCATATCCGCATCCAGTGACGCCTGTGGGCTGAGAATGACACGGCGGCCAGTCGGTACCTTTGGGCGTTCATGGCCTGTGCAGAAGGAGTTTTAGTTTTTTTATAAAAGCAGGATATTTGGGTGAGCTTTTTCTGGTTGGTCCAGAGAGAAAGGTGGTGATGCTTATCTGTATATCCGCTCACGTATTTCCTCTGACCGATTACGACCAGTTTGATATCAATATCGTGGATGGGGAACTCCTCACTAAATGCTTCATTTAGCAGCAGTGTCTTTTCCGCTCACAACCAGGTCGGTCAGCTAGTAGGCGATTACACTTAAAAATACTGCAAATTTCTCTAACATTGCTGGGGAGATGGGTGGACGCAGTGTGCACGGTCGCGGCCATGCACCACGTGACGGTGTTTGAAGTGTGCTCTATCCAACAGGGGACTTACTTTTTGCTGGTAGTGGTCGGAGATATTACTCACTTCTGTAGGCATGTATTTTGTAGTGCTGTGCTAATACTTATGCATATGGTATCTGTGGCCGGAATTCGGTAAACCATCAGAGTTGGCTGTGATGTCATTAAATTAATGTTTTTAACAAATACCCATACCCTAGATCTGGACCGATATGACTTAATGTATTTGCAATAAAATTAATTTGGTATTAACAAATAGCCACACCGTGATCTTCTCCCTATGGTGCACAATGTCAGAATGAACCGAACGGCTCAATTGCTCGTCATAAAAGCAGGAGAGAGGAGGGGATGCTTGAATCTTATTGATCCATGGGGAGGTTGAAGAGAGGGTGAGAGGGGAGGGGTGGGGTGGGGACCTTGAATATAGCTCACACAGTTGCTCCAGGTGGGTGGGTAGCACATGGGTTTCCTTGGATGATCTTGATCCAGTTGCCAGTGATTCTCCAGGGGGAAGGGAAGTGGGGGATGACTTTGATATAATTAGTACAAGTGTGGCACCTGATACTGGATGTCATTATTAGTAACCTTGAGGTAAGATTGTTATTTGAACGAGAACATGCACTGGATAACTACAATTTGCTTGCATTCTAATTGGCTTAGCATAATTGAGTCTTGCAATTTATTGAGTAGATTGTAGAGTTGCCGATCGTGTTCATATGAATGTAACACAGGGCAACCTACAGGCTTGGTTAGCATCTGCGTTTATGTTCAAGAATGCATTGCTCGTAGTATTTTCATATTTTTGTCGAACCTCTGTATTACGTGGTTCTCACACTCTCTAATACCAAATGTGTGAACACCGTCAACAGTTAGTCTAGATCTATATAAATATCTGGCTATTGTGTTATTGTTTAAAAGGCGCCTGTCACGAAAGAACGGAAACAGGAAATGGAGACTGGTTTCAGTGTCGTCTGGCATAGTCTCATTTTAGTGCCATCCTGATGACTGCCATTTGACCTTTATGAGGTAAATAAGTGTCCAAATCAAAGGTTTCATTGACAGGAATAACAAAATTACCCCGTATACAGTCAAAGCACTCACTAACGAAGCTGATCGGAATGTCGTCCACGAAAACTGGAAGAAAACCGTCAATTGTACGCAGAATATCATAGAAAAATCATCGCAGGATTAATCTGCTTTTAAAAATTCAACAGAGGAAACGGTCACGTCATTAAACGACGAGAATGGTAGTGTCACTTCAAGCATAAGGAATAACGACGAGAGTAAATCAGTAGTAAAGTTTGTCCATTATCACCACAAGGAAGGTGCACAGGCGGATTCGGTTGAGTGTTTAGAGCGTGTGGTTTTAGTATATCCGTGCCAAAATTATGTTTTGAAGTTTTGAATATTAGTGATAAGGCTGTAATCAGCAACTGAGTCCGAATGGAGTTCGTTTCAGGATCTCAAATCTTTACTAGACAAAAGAAATCTCTCTCACTGCTCACTGTCGGCAACGATATTGCGGCAGTATTGAGGTAATGTATTTTGTATCTCTATTCTTCTTTCTTCCAAACCAATAAATTCCTCTCCTGGATTAATACATGAATAATGGTTTTTGTTATGTTAGAAAATGTAATATTACTTAATTATAAAACTAGCAACCGTTTTGTCGTAATGAAACACAACTGTCGGCCACTGAGCTTTTGTCGCGAGAGCGGAGCACTGTATGTTACATTTAACTTATATTACAATTTCTTGATACAGCTCTGTGGTAGACTCACGGTTTGGATCAGACGAAAATGAAATGTATTTTTGAGATCTCTTTCGCACAACTTATTTACTTAAATTCAGCAACAAAAAAGTTTCCCACGTGTTGAAAATTCAGCATTGTCGTTAGAAATCGCCTTTCGATAAACTTCCCGTGTATCGTATGAGCAATAGTTGTTATGATTATCCTGGATCAGTACCGACATGTATCGAACCTGGCCTGCCTATATTTCTTACTCTCTCTGACCAGCCTTTTAACAGATCTGTGACGAGTTCAGTGCAATGCTTCTAAATCGTAACTCATAAGCACTGATAAAAATACTTACATTTTAATATTCAAACTAAAGTTTTGGCACCAGCTTTTTATTGAAACACAGTCACATTGAGACAAACAAATTATGACTGCAGGAGTTATTTTTGTGTTTAGAGGGTCACCTAATCAGGATCAACTGTAGGACATTAGTTTTGTTCTGAGATTTAAATTTAGTCTAAGTTAGTAAGTCACTTACTCCAAGATCTCGGCAAATACCACTGTAAACTGACTGAGAATAAGTTTCCAACGAAATTAATATAAAGTCTCGTCATGTCGACTGAGGAACTGCTCCAAGACAACGAGCACAAAAATCATCTGAAATATTGAAACACAGCTTTAATCACAAACGTTTCGCTAACGCATTGGGGAGGTACCTCAACTACAAGACTACTGAGGAAACGCTAGAGTCGGCCAGAGTGGCCGAGCGGTTCTCGGCGCTACAGTCTGGAACCGCGCGACCGCTACGATCGCAGGTTCGAATCCTGCCTCGGCGTGGGTGTGTGTGTTGTCCTTAGGTTAGTTAGGTTTAAGTAGTTCTAAGTTCTAGGGGACTGATGACCTCAGAAGTTAAGTCCCATAGTGCTCAGAGCCATTTGATCCATTTTTTGCAACGCTAGAAGCTTTCCTGATCTGCCCATCTCCCAAATGCAAGTCTCGCAAATTGTGAGATATTCAGAAAGTGGCTAGTGCTAAAGCGGAATGTGATACTTACTCAAAACTCGGGAGACATGCGTCCCAATTGGCGCGAAGACTGGAAGACTTTTACCCTCCACGGTGGGATGGGAAGTGCCTCAAATAGCTTCACCAAGGCCAGTGCCCAAAAGTTTCCTCCTCTAAACGTAACTCGCGACTTTTTGAGAAATTCTACATGAAGGGGAGGACACCCAGACATTGTCACAGCGACCAGCGAGAATTCCGCTATATTTACGTGAACACAGGAGAACCCTGTAAAAATGTCCTGTTTTTGGCTTACAGAATGCATCTTAACATGAAAGAGGTTTGTATCAGCTGCCAGCCATGTTCCACGCATTGATCGAGCCCTTAGTATCCAAACTCGGTGGCGGGAAAGACTTAATTGATTGGATAAACAAAATCTGGAGGTAAAGGCGACAGTTTCCCTCGCAGTGCCTGAGAAGTAGTGTTTTCCTGTTCTTAGATCTGCGTACAGGGAGGTAAATTCATCATGCACGATTATACTACCAGTGGCTTATCGGTAGGTGTCCAAAAAAACGTATTTTCCGTCAGAATGTGGAGCAGGGGCTTATCGCAACCGATTCTGCGAACCGCAGTGCCCTGGGGACCTACTTGTCTTCCCTAGAACATCTGTGACTGACCTCCTATGGCCAAGCCAGACAACAGGACGATTACCCGGGCAGACTCACGTCTTAACAAGGTAATCTGAAGCTTTCTTCCTGCGTTAGCAAGCCTTGTATTCTCGTCAAAAATAGCCAATAAATGAGCATCCTAATAATAATAATCAACTACCGCTGAGCAATATGTAACTGTCATGTCACATGTCTTACGCATTTGATGCCACAGATAAAACTAGAATGAGTATGTTCTACAATTCTTCCATATGGCATTGATACTAGTTCTGTTTTTGTGCACTGAACAGTTTACGAGTTAGAGCAAGTTGTATGAAATACATTATGTTCGTGATAACTGCAGGATGTGATAACTTTACTTCAAACCTCCATGTGCTCCTGCCGAAGTGTCAGTCCTAGCGTAATTTTGAACAAAGTGTAGGTTACCTCCGATTCTCAGCTCCATCCCATGAAACCTGTCAGTCATGTTAGATTACTCGTGTTGGACGAGCCGCCTTAGGTTGCTATTGCATATCCTTCATCCTCATACGAGGAATAGGGTAGTTCATTGACTGATTTATGAGTAAAACCGTACAGACAGTCCAGCGACTTCGTCGTGGCCGCCAATAAACCTTGAATACTGTAATTTGATTAAAATTACTTGTAAGTTAACACTTAGTGCTTCGGAATTTAGTTCCCCCAACAACAGCTCGCAACGTCATACTGTGACTCTCCGCTGCTACCAGTGCCACACACCAAAGTGTCAGTTGACTTTCAGTGCGGTGGACATTTGCATATCAGGCAGCCCATTAAACTGTTTCCGGCCGCAGAGGGGAAATCCATGTTCCGTCCGCTCCCTGTTGTCTGTGGCTCAGCTGACAGCCCCTGTAGCGCCACGCTGACAGATATCAAATAACAAGTAGCCGCAAAAGCCGGTAACTCAAACGACTATACCAGAATTTCCCCACAACACAGTTGTACACGTGTTGTAGAAATTTTTGTAACCAAATTTGATGAGTCGCCGCCGATTACGATAACGCATTATCTCTACGATACATCTCTGCTGCCAGCGTACGTCCGTTCGCTACATGCGTAGAATTAAACAGTTCCGCGTCTGTCAAGAGATTTCGTCGTGACCCACAATGACACTCAGATATTAGTGAATTCTTGCTGACCGAAAATGACAAAATGAAAACCAGTACTTTAAAATCTACTGCCAGAACAGCAGGTCCATTTCCAAAGAAGTGAAAGACAAAGAACTTTTTAAGAGGGAAAAAAATATTACTTTGCCACTTATTCACCGAAAAACATTGAATTCGTGTAGTGGCGAATTTCAGCTCACTACGCAGATACGAAAATCGAAAATCGATGTTCCTTGTGATAGTCATCACTGAAGACACAGCCCTGCAGTACTACAAGTTAATATATTCCAGTGTTTAATGTAGCTTTCCGCAAGAGCGGGTTTACTACCTGTTTTTTGAGAACTACTGGTAGGACTAGTTTCTGACATGAATGCAGATGTTTTCTACTTTCTTTTTATATTTTAACTATTTTACATATAATTTAAACTACCTTCACAGTGTAGAACATAAATTTGTGGAAATGCATACGATCACTTCTGCGTACGGAACGTGAATCACATTTTTTCTTTTAATAGAATGATTATCGCTGGCAACTGTTTCTTTGTTACGAGTCCCCAATGTACTATTACAAAAAGTACACAAATGTCTTCTGTATCTGGAGCACTGATAGTATATGTTACTGAAAACTACTCCACATTATATATGGAATGTTGAAAGTAACAGTGACATAATTCGGTAGCAGAAATATCTGCGATATTTAATGTTTAGCGTTTCATAGTTCTGTAAATGAGCATAATTAACATTTAAAGCGACACCTTTGAAGAGAGAAAGAAAAGAAGAAAGTTACACCTAAGTAACGACAAAGGGAGATACACTGAGGTGACAAATGTCATGGGATAGCGATATGGACATATACATAAATTACTTGATATAGATTTTTCTTTTTCTTTGGAGTTTAAGTTCTCGCTTTTTCTTTACTCTGTTGATTGTGAAATAACGATGACATTCTGCGATGATCGATAATTTTTGCAGGAAAATTGTCGAAGAATTTTTCCTGATTTTACTAGACTGTGTTTTACCCTTTTTAGTAATTGCTTTATTATCGGAGTCACTTTGAAGTTAAATACAAATGTTACAGTGCAGTGCTCAGAACGGCGTGGTGGCCGAATTCCATAAGAGGTCGCAGCTGTTCCTTTAGACAAACAACTTGCGCTCGTGTTAGCCCTCATTTATCACGGGTTTTGTTGTGAGGATGCTGGCGACACGCTCTATTGGATACGTAGCTTTTGTCGGCATGGATAACATTGACCATCCACCAGTGTTCTCGCAAGAGCGCATTGTACTGAAGACACTGCGGCGTGTGGCTCTGTTGTCCAAGCAGCTGACTTTTCAAAAAGCCATCTGGAGCATTCTCCAAAATTTTATTTCTGTTCCAGAGGGTTCCCTTATTTCCGAGAAATGCGTTTAACAGATTCCAAGAAAGAACTTTGTTGACATTAAATACAATTGTTCTTCATCGCAGAGTGGTGGGCTGCTGGGGGTGAGGATGGGGTGTGTCTACTGTGGGTGGTCTCTGAACACAGCCATGCTCTGACCGGGGAGCAGCCTGTGGGAGCCGTGTCACTATATTTGAGACGAACAAGTTGCACTTGAGGAGGTCATCTCCTATTGTTTAACTGATTATACACGCTTTTGTGTTGGGTAAGGACTATCGCTTCAAGGTGGACAGCGGCCATCTCGTGCCACGAGGCATTCGGCAGAGCAGCTGGCCATTTGAAAAAATATGTGTCCCCCATTAGTGGAAGGATGGAAGGAAGGAGGGAGGAGAGGAATGAGGAAGAGGCCCTCGGTTTTCAGCACTTTGTGGACGCCTATCAGTGACAACGCACGTACAACTACCGCCCTCTTTGCAGTCTTTTACGACGATTCTCCCCAATACATGTGTTGAATTATGACCTGTTCATTACGAGTGCTGTATTTTTCACGACAGTTTGAAAGTGTAATTAGAACTGTGACACAGTTTTTCCATCAGTTGTGGGGTACCATGTATTGGCTTCAATTATCTGGGCTGCATGGTGGTTTTTGAGCAGGCGGCTGTAGCGAACTCTGATGTGAAATAACAATACGTACTGTCCTCAGCTGTATGCTTACAGGTAATACAATTTTTAAACTCCTCCCTGTCCAACACAAGCACCTCGTCACTTGAACATACTTCCAGCCAAAAAGAAAAAAAATAGTACCTTACACCCGTCCATTTATTTGCCTAAATCGCTTTTCGTTTGAAATAATTGGGTAGGCAACAGCGTTGTGATTATTGCTTATGCAGCATATGACGTGATGAATATTGAAATATGTAACCTAACATTACAAGCAAAATTTACCTGAAAGAATTTGGTTGGTGCATAAGTTAGGGGAGTTTCTTTTTGGTGTGCTGTCACTCAGGTTGCTGTAAGTATATTTATCAATTAGCAACTTTTTATTTAAATTTCTGGAATTGTTATTGTGGTGATTTATTGAATGTTGAATATTTGTTGGTTACGAGGAACGTTGCTTAACTTTGGATAACAGAGCGTGAAACTGAAAAATGCCTAGTACGTTGAATATTTGCTGGTTACGAGGAACGTTGCTTAACTTTGGAAAACAGAGCGTGAAACTGAAAAATGCCTAGTATGTGAGAGATCTGATTCTCTTTTTTCGTTTGGAGGTGCGTTATTGGCCACATACAATAAGACCAACGAGGCATGATTAAAGGCGAAAGGCGTTTTTACGGTTTACCACTATGGTCCAGAATAGTGAACACGACTGTTATGGAAATGAGCGTTTGGCGTCATTGTCCGGGAGGCCCCTCGCGGGGCAGGTCCGGCCGCCTTGGTGCAGGTCTTATTACATTCGACGCCACCTTGAGCGACCACCGCGCCGCATGGGGATGAAATTATGATGAAGACAACACAACACCGAGTCCCTGAGTGGAGAAAATCCCCGACCCAGCCGGGAATCGAACCCGGCCGTAGGACGACAATCCGTCACGCTGACCACTCAGCTATCGGGGCGGACCACGATTATTATGAAATGTGATGAATACGACCATTTTAACCTTCGTGAGATGCTTGCATTCAGTCGACAATTATGTAAAAGAAAGTCCCGTCTAGGACCAGGACATAGAGACAAAGCAGAAGATAACATTGGGATAGATGTAAAAGGAAATTTTGTGTGTCTTTATAAAGAAAAGATCCCAGTATTTGCCTTAATCTATTTAAGGACGTAACGCGAAACCTAAATCAAGCGAGCGGGATGGGGATTTGTACCTCCACGAGTAAATTTCATAAAAAGAGATGGCGCTAACAAAAAATATCTGAAGCAAATACAAGTATGAGGCCACAATACATTATGTTATGCATCTTGTTGGACAAAGAAGGTGTTCTGTGCTACTAGCTGTATCCCAGGAGTGTGCCGATTGCAGTTGGAACTGTTGCCTGAAATTGAGACTCCTTGCGGCCGACATTTAAGGAAATTGCATAAAGTTTTGATACTGTAGGAGAACGCCCATCAGCACTCCGCTGGTTTCACAGAAGAACTTATGCAGGAGCTAGGCTGGAAAGCCATCCTTACTTCACGTATTCTTGTTATCTTGCACCCTTAAAAGTTCACCTTTCTCGTTCGTTATCGAAACATCATCAAGAAAATTTCATTGAAGACGAAAATGCACTTTATACTCAGACTAGTGGCATCTTTATCTCTGAAGTAGTAAATTTCTACAGTTGTGGAATCCAAAAAATTCGTGAGCATCGTCAAATTGTTTTCGTTCATTTGACAGAGTGTAATGTTGATGACTAATTTACCTCTTCTGTATTTTATGTTCAGAAAATCGACTAGAAGCGCTGTAAAATTATCTATTTTTCTAATACAAACGAATTACGATTTATCTTGATAACTTTACAACGGAAGTCAACTTTGATAGAACAAATGTATCTGTTAGGTGCGCAGCCTTAAAACTCCACGCCTTAGTAAGACTTTCGACCTCGATATGGTCTGTATCTATGTCAAATTTTGTCATGCCCAAGAAGTATTGCAGAGGCTACCACGAAAGTATGTAAATCTGGCAGTGAGAGTGGACCTAAAAAGAAACCCAGTTAACATATTATTTGATGTTACTCATAAATCAGTCAAAAAGTGTACTGATAAAAAAAGAATGTGTCGCTAGTTTCAGAAAAATGTAAGTTATAACAAAGGTGTAAAACCGCAGTTTCTTGAATTTTTCAAATTTAGAACTAGGGGCACTAAATATAGGTTGGGAGAGGACACTGGGGGCCACAATGCCTGAAGTATCGGACAGTGAGTTTTACTACCATTACTGTAAAGAGGATCTAGGTCTAAACCATAGCTATGAATAATATACAAATGCATCTTCTGTGTCTCGGACATCGTAAATAAAAGAGCGTAGAGAATTATCGGGCGTCCCTTCTCTACAACAGATGTCGTATGTATTTTTGTTTTTCTGTCTTCAATATGCTGCAAGCTAAAAAAACTCATTCTTCGGAAGTGATACGTTTTTTTGGCATTATCAGAAGCTATTACTATTATGAGTAAATAAATTTTTAAGCATTTAATGTACTTACAAACAGTTTTCTTTAGTAATGATTTTATTTGTTCCACCTCTGACACAAAGGGAACAGATGACTGCGAACATTTACTAATGACTTTGATAAGCTGCAAATAAAAAAGTTTCAGATAAAAAAAGCAAACTCTCCAAGGAAATCGTTTGCAGTAACGGAAAAATCAGACTCAAAAAACCGTGAAGACAATGAAACTAGTTCCAGCTTCTGCTGACATAAAGGGAGATGCATTTGTGCTTAGCATGGTGAACAGAGAACACAAAACGCTCGCAGCTGGCAGTAAGTTCTTGAATATTTTATTCTTAAGAAAAACTGCCATTCAGTCTATCAAAACCATAGGAACGAACAATAACATCTACTCGTAATGATTACAGTAAAACTGTTGGTGATACGCTGTCAATAAAACTGGAAATCGCCTGATAAAAAAGCTTTGAATTTTCAGACGGTTTAAGACAGAGGTAAACCGAACTAAGAGTAAGAGGTTCACCTTGGTGGTTGTGGGATGTAATTCTTCTGCATTTCCGCGCAGTTGTCGCATTTTTCTTCCTGTCGCTTTATTTTGACAACGTCTCCAGGCTATCAGAACGTTCATATAAGAATTGTCGAAGTGTAATTGTTAGAAAAGACTGCTACGTTCAATACTACAGTACTTATGGCCGCATCTGACACAGTGCACAATCCTAACTGTAATTTCATTTCATCTTGTAGTCTACTGGAAAGGTTTAATAACGCTTTCAAGGTAGCTCCAGTGCACTTAAAATGTTTTCTTATTATTTTTAAGTCCCACTGATACCGTCTTGACGAGAGTTGGTTGAGGTTGGGCATGACAAAGGCGGATGTTACGACAAGTAAAACTCTGTTACTATTCACATTTCTTACACTAGAAATTATATTTCAGTTAACGAACCGAACGTCACGTACAGTAATGGGCACTTATTTGTCATCATATTTGAACTTGAGATGTTGAAAATATTGTGATGGACTGGACCTCGAACTCAGATTTCCCGTTCCAAAGTTATTTGACTTCTTCTGGATGGTACATTCCGTTGTTTACCGACGATTCCAAAGTCCTCAACGTCTCCACGAAAGGTGCGTGTCTGGGATCGAATCCTGTCCGGCGTAAACATTTAAACGTGTCATTTCAGGCGGTAGCAGATCGCGCCCAGGTAATGATGGAAATAATTATGATGTTTAACGTCTCCGTGTGCGTTGTGAACGGTAACGATAAGCGCTGGTTTCGGCTTCCAGTCCTCCCCGCTTCAGTAATGGTTCAAGCAAACAACTCTTAGCTATTGGTGAAGAAGGATTCGATCGTTAACGTCTCTTTGTGTGTAGCAACGACCATATGAACGACCCGTTACAGATCATTATGATACATTATTTCTGGTTCAAATATATGCACATCTCACTACTGATGAGCTAAACCGATGTTTAACAACAATTGACGGCTAGAAAACAACAGCGACAGGTGCTGTATGCCATTTTCGGCAAGGGAAAGCTATTTAGTCTCATCATATGATGAGACTAAATAGTTCCATTTATCTCGTTACTGGTGAAACAAATCGATGGCCGTCGTCTGATTTCTGTAGTCAACAATCCGATTAGGTGCTCTGTTCGAATCCCCGTCCAACACAGAACTTTACGTCAAGTCATTCCAAGTTTAAACATGAGTATACTTTGTTGTTCGTGAATGAAATCATATTTAAGATCTCTCGTGGTTTGGTAACAAGCCCAACAGTTGCTGAATAGAAGTCCGAGTCTAGTAGAGAAATTTTCGTCATTAGATTTCAGTTAGGCGTATTGTTAAGTTGGTATACTTACCAAAAATATGATCTTTCACGTCTGTTCATGCCTAGCCAGCGATGACGATCGGTGCGTTGTGCGAGTCTGTGTGAGGCAAGAAAACTTTACTTCGCTCAAAAATGGTTCAAATGGCTCTGAGCACTAAAGGATTTAACATCTGATGGCATCAGCCCCCTAGACTTGGAACTACGTAAAACTAAATAACCTAAGGACATCATACACATCCATACCCGAGGCAGGATTCGAACCTGGGACCGTAGCAGCAGCGCGCTTCCGGACTGAAGCGCCTAGAACCGCTCGGCCACAGCCGCCGGCCTTACTTTGTTAATATTGCGGTACTGGTTTTTAATCGTATCCGGATAGAACTGTCCGGTATGTCTTTAAAGTACAAGCAGGTGCACAACTAACTGCTGATTTATACCTCAGATAATCAATGTGACTTTGCGCAAGGTATGCAGTGTGACTTCCGTACTGCCAAAGATCCACGTGTCGTCACGAGTTCACTAATCGCTGTTGGTGTTACTGTTTCCATAGAGCGCTTAATTCTGACAATATTCTTTTTTCAGCAAGTAAGAGTTCCTGGAAGTTGTCACATTTAGCTACATTCATCGAAGTAGGACATTCTTTGATTAGTGGTTGCCCACTGCAGAGAATTTGAAGTTCTTTTTGCCTGCTACATGAATTTGTTGAAGAACTTTCATTGGATATCATTTAATCCCCAACGGATTTTAAAGTTCACCGCTGATGCATCCAAGAACACCAATGAAGCCATAACTAAATACAGGGTGTTAGCAAAACATAACTTTCTGTACTGACTTCCAACTTCGTCGTTCAGTCGATGACTGAGACGTCTGTACTGCATGGAAATTTATTTAACATGGGAAGACCAGACCCCCTCTCAAATCTACACTCACATGCGCATTCCAGTCACATTAACGTGACCACCAGTCGGAAGCCCGAATGACCACCTTTTGCAGCGCGGACCGCTGCGAGGCGTGCAGGAAGAGAGTCAGTGAGGTTCTGGAAGGTACCGACAGGGATCTGGAGCCATTCAGACTCCAGTGCCGTGCCCAGCTGCGTTAGGTATTTCGACTGAGAGCGAATAGCTCGATCAAGGTGGCCCTACAGATTCCCGATTTGGTTCAAATACGGGGAGTTCGGTGGCCAGGGTAGTATGGAAAACTCGCCCTGTTGCTCTCTGAACCACGCATGTACACTGCGAAGTGTAACACGTTGCACTGTCCTGCTGGTGGATGCCATCGAGCCAAGGAAAAACAAACTGCATGATCCCCAAGGATAGATGTATGCTTGTGTTGATCCACTGTGTCCTCCAGAATGAGAAGCTCACGAAAACATCCCACTGATTATAACGCTTCCTCTTCCGGCCTGGATCCCTTTGCTTTCAGACGTGGCAACGGCCATCTGTCCGATGGAGCACGTTCTGAGTAGCCCCGTATGCAGCAACATTAGCTGAACGGGCGTTGAGGAGACACTGTTGGTAGCCCCTTGGTCATCTTTGCAGTCAGTTGCTCAACAGTTGTACTTCTGTTCGCCTGTACACGTCTCCGCAGTCGTCGTTCATCCCTGTCATCTACAGACCATGGTGCACCACAATTGCCTCGGTGCCGGTTTCAGAGAGCGCCATTTTGCCATGCACGGTATGCCTTAACCACAGCGGCAAGCAAACAGTTTACACAGTTAGCCGATTCAAAAATGCTTCCACCCTTGGCCCAAAAGCCAGCGATCATGCCGTATTTTGCATATCAGATAAATCTCTCCGTTTCCGCATTACAACGACGACTGTGCTGTTTTCCACACCTCCCTGACGCCCTTTACATAACCTCCACTGCTAGTGCTGCCATCTATGAGCTGGTAATGAATGTTGACGTCGAAGATATATGGTGGTCACATCAGTGTGACTGGAACGTTATTCAGCATCACGTTCTGTACGACAAACATTTTGCAAGTTATATATCACAAAGAATACAATATTTAGAGATTAATATGACGTAAGTAGCGCTGGAAGAAACACAGTTTATACTCGTTCCTAACAAGTACAACAATAAACTTGTTACAGGCAGTAACATTTAAACTATGAGCGCTATCAGCTAAGATTATGGGAGAAGAGGTCGAGGAGAGAGAGGAACACCATAAAACACAAGTACAGAAGACAGAGGGGAAGCAAGTGGCGTCACTGATTGAAAAATGACAAGAGGAATAAGCATAATGGGGAGCATTTGCTTTACTTTTTGACAGAGGGAAACTGCTCACATAGGTTAATTTTGAGCAAAGCTGTGAGGTTGCAATAGGCATGTGTTTCAATTTTTTTCCCTTAAATGCAACAGGGCACCGAATTGCGCGCATAGAACAGGGTAGCTAGTTCCAGAGGCGGAGATCAGCAACAGAGAAAGAGTTTACGAATGTTCTGATTTTATGGATGGGTTCTACTAGGATACCTGATGAATGAGTCCTTCTGTTTCGAGTACAGTGAGATGACAGATACTTAACCTCTGATGCGAGGTGGTTGTAGGCATGTCACTGACTATTCGATGAAGTACACGTAGGCAATCGTAGTCACGTAACTTGTCTGGCAGCAAGCATCCTAAACCGGCGTACTATGCACTGACACGGTCAAATAGAAGGATATTGCAGATCTAGGGCAACACAAGCATTCATGCTTAGCTCTAACCGTCAAGACTTTTCACTACTCGTTCCCTGTTGGATCACATTTCAGTAGTGGAGGTTCAGTAGAATTGATGAATCCACAAATTGTGCATCCCATACTGTGGAAACATGTTTCAAAACCTCTGCAAAGCATAGAGCAAGTAGAAGTCTTCCTGCGGCTGGCGACAGTATTTTCAAAAATGGTTCAAATGGCTCTGAGCACTATGTGACTTAACTTCTGAGGTCATCAGTCACCTAGAACTTAGAACTAATTAAACCTAACATCCCTAAGGACATCACAAACATCCATGCCCGAGGCAGGATTCGAACCTGCGTCAGTAGCGGTCGCTCGGCTCCAGACTGTAGCGCCTAGAACCGCACGGTCACTCCGGCCGGCACAGTATTTTCACCATAGGTCACATATTCATCCGAAGTAACGCAGAAATTGTTTACTGCGTTCTGATACGGCGTTGTGATACCGTCGAGAGGAATAGCGAGCAATAATTCGCGGAATTCAGGAGTAATTAATTTCTGATGGAGTAATGAAATTACTTGAATTCGTTTGCTCCCGTCTGAGCACTGAAGACAGATCGTCCTTCATCTCGACCATCTCAGTACGAAAGCTATACAAGGTGAACTTACAGCTGTAACGTAGATGATCAGTGTGTTTTTAAGTGTTATGGAACCAATTTTTAGGTATTTTCATGAATTTAATGCATGCTACAAAGATAGAACTATGGTTGTCTACTAACGTATAATTTATTTCAGTAGAGCCAATAAGTGATCCACGAGTATTTTTGTAAGTAATACAGACAATTTATTTGTGAAAATGTTTAATATGAAGACCCATTTTCTAGAAGTGTGTGGTACAACAGTCGAACTTTGGTCATGAACAAGTGCTCCTTAACCTACAACATTCACCCGTAGTGCCAATATGCAAGCCAAGTGTAATTTTTTAAAATTCTTACAGAATACTAAACTTACAATAGTAGGAGCACGTGTGTTTTGTGTTCCAAATCTTACATAAGTTGGCAATTTTGTTTTGGTCGGAAGTTTTAGGTTTCGGTCGCAACCAGAGACCTATCATTATACTTGTTTACTACGTGAGCAGCCTGTGTGTGTGTATGTGCGTGCGTGCGTGCGTGTGGGTGCGTGCGTGTGAGTGTGTGTGTGTGTGTGTGTGTGTGTGTGTGTGTGTTTCTTTGTGACTGAAATCACTATCTATTATGATAAATAGTTTTATTGCTGTGGAAATGTCATTTCATCTCTGTTTCGTTGCACAGTTATCTTTGGACATGGTTCATCTGTCTTGTTCTAACAACTTTTTGGTTGTGTTGTATAGAATGTAGATATTGCAAAGCATTTGCAACTGTATTACAAAAATACATTGTTTAAGTATTACATCACAATAATCATATAGTCAAAGCTCCTCCCTTCGACCTTCCCAAAATGATATTCCCTCAGTTCGTTTGTTTTTTGGCTACTTTGTGTGAGTGTTTCACATCACATATTTTGATTTGATTCTTGCGTTATTTAGAAGTGGGTTATAGGAAATAGTCTGCACAAGTTTTTGAGAGCCTGGACACCATGGGTCCGAGTGGTAAGTATAGCAGAAAGTTCTTATTGTACGTGAACTCAAGTAGATCTGAATCATTTGTAACAGAAGCAATTGTAACCAATCAGTTTCATTGACTGTATTTTCCTAGTACAGAAAAATAGTGTTTGCTAAGATGAAAAGTTACTGAAGAACCTCCAAAGTCATGACAGTTCGTTGTATGAATCATTAATGGCATAACCTCAAATTGAAGTACTAACACCCTTTACGTATATAACACATGAAGATACCTTTGTAACACTTGACAAACATTATGAAACAGTTTAGACGTGGAAATTTTTAATTTGAGGGTGCATTAAACCTTACGACATGTAAAGGCCTAAAAAATGGATTTTTTGCCTTTCTCCAGCAGCTGGTAGTAATTCAGACAACCTATTTGTTAGTGTGCTTGCTGCTACATCACCTCATTTAGGCCTAATCTGAAAATATCAACTGTCTGTTTAGCATGTAATAATTTTAGTATTAAAATAGCTCTGGTGCATTTAATTTGAGAGTTTGCAATCACATTTTAGGCACCAGTTTTGACAAATGTGTGTCTGTGAGAGGGTGGGTTGGTGGGTGTGAGGGTGGGTGGCGTGGTGTGTTAAATAACATTGTGCCACTTCCTGGCCCATTAAAACTGTGTGCTGGCCCAGGACTCGAACATGAGAGCTTTGCCTTTCACGGGGAAGTGTGTTACCAGAAGAGCTGCTAAGCACGATTCTCATACTGCCCTCTCAAATTTACGTCAGTAAGATCTCATTTCCTACCATCCAAACTTCAGAGACCTTCTACATACCTTGCAGGACTAGCACACCTGGAAGAAAGCGTAATATGAAGGGGGGGGGGGGGTTAGCCACAGCCTGTGGGATTCTGGAAGCATTGTGATATTTGACAACCACCATAGAACATTTTAGATGTGGAAAATAATTAAGCTGAGTATCTGTTGTGCCATATATCATTTATGGTACAGAAAGAGAACTACACACATTCACTGGCACTTAACTTGTAAGTTCAAGAGATAAACATGGCGTGTGCAGGTGTGTATGTCTACATATTTGTGTGTGTTGCTTGCGTATTTGATTTGGAAATACTGCAAGTGACCCTTACTGTAATTTTTAGGTAAATGCTTCCGATCATTATGTAAATTGAAGGGGGAGGGTGGAGAAATAAAAGGAAAAGTA
This sequence comes from Schistocerca cancellata, assembly GCF_023864275.1. Lineage (NCBI taxonomy): Eukaryota > Metazoa > Arthropoda > Insecta > Orthoptera > Acrididae > Schistocerca > Schistocerca cancellata. Next base: position 330,288,578 of record NC_064629.1, read on the forward strand.
AGGAACTAATGACGTGAGCTGCATCAGTACTTTGTGTTGGTGTTGATATAAGCGGGCCGGATGTTACCCAGCACGGATAAGAAATCGATAGAACCGGGAAACAACGTATCAGACATGGTTCGTGTCGTGAGGTACCGTTGCAGTCACTTCGGTATGGGAGCGATCACGCACAAAAGACAGTAGTAAACAGCTGGTAAAAAAACTCATACCAAACTAGTTGTTTGCAGTGCACTCGCATCTGTTCCTCATCAGTTTAATTTTCAATTTGAAGTGGCTTGGAAGATGTTTTGTAAAAATAAAGCAACGTGTTGTCTGTGAGAAAGAGAAGTCGTGCTGGACCATGTTCTCTCAGCAGTGAAACAGGGGAGAGTCCTGGACCAAATGTTGTTCTGTTTATAAGTCAATGATATCTCGCCCTACTGTAAATATCATTTCTACACCCACGACGTCCAGTTGTACCTCAGTTTCAGACCTGAATATATCAATACTGGTGTCAGTAGGAGTGCTAAATTGGTACTGGCTCACTTTGATCTTTCCCCATCTGCTTGTCTACACATAACGGCAGTAGCATGCCTAAATGCCAGATGCAACATCAACAACTCGATATGTCACTGTGAGGGCCTTGAACGAGGAACTTATAAACGCAAGATCCTACTTATAAACGCAAGATCCCACTGGTGGGAAATTCAAAGAGGCAATATGGCGTAAAATTGTAAAAAAATTTAAAACTCCAATATGGCGGAACTATGCCAGTCGTATTTTGTAAGCCCTATCCCTTTCTCTCCTCTCCTCTTCCCCTCTCTTCTCCATAAATCTCCAATCAGACGCTAGGATTTTAGTGTCCATTAAAGCAAAACAGCCAATCACGATATAGTCCCAGAGCAGCCATTTTGGCTGTGCTCGAACTTCTCCAAGCAATCCGAACTTTCTGCACCATGATCAGAAGTTATAGGAATGTATGGTGTCTGTTCTTTCGAACAGGCCTGAAATAACAGACACTACGCAGGATCTGCAGCTGTGTTACATGTTACGTAAATTGAAGGAGGAGGGAGCACAAAAGAAACTAGAGCGAAGGAGGTAATGATAGTAGCTGTGTTGTGACTTTGTGCAGAATTAGCGGCTGTGAGTGAAAATGTGTGCCAGACCAGGACGCGAACCTGAGATCTGCTCTTACTAGGCAGTTGCGTTACCCACTGCGCCACACGAACATAGTGTTTTCACTGATGCATGGACTATCTTGGCACACTCCGAGGCCGACTCATTCCTACCTAGCGTCAACTATCCTCAGTCTCCGTCCAAGTCCTCCACGCTCGATAATATTAGATTCCCGCTCGAGGTCAAACGAAAACGTGCATCTGCACTGAAGGTTGTTGATTCATTGCTCGTTACATGAATGCGTGGTGTCTGTTCTTTCGCGCTTTCCGAATGAATAGACACCGCAAGGGATCCGCAGCTGTGATACACATTATATAAATTGGAGGGTGAAGGGGGAGAAAGGAGAGGAAAGAACTAATTATATCAGCTGCAATGGGACTTTGTGCAGAATCAGCGGCGACGAGTGAAAATGTGTAGCGGACTGGCACCTCCAGCGGGAATCTAAAATTAGCTAGCATGGAGGACATGGACATAGGTGGTGCTGGGTGGGAAAGTGAGTCTGCCGGGGAGCATGTCGATGTAGTCCGTGCATTTTAGATAAACACCCTGTTCAGGTGAAGCAGTGATTAACGCAACTGTCTAGTAACTGTCTAGTCCCATTTTCGAGTCCTGGTCTGGCACACATTTTCACTCGTTGGCTGGGTAACATCCGGCCCTCTTATATCAAGTGACAGAACGCCTTTGTCCAGCGTACTGAATAACTTCTCTCTCCACATCCATCTGAAAACCAAAGAATGTGGTGCAATGAGAATTAAATTTCGTGAACAACGTGGAGGAAGGCCAAAAACTTAGCATGTAAGTCTTTTACGATGGACGTTCAGTAAGTGATGCGACGCATTTTTTTTCTGAAAACAGTGTGCTGTTATTCGGGATTCCAATAAACCATATCATTCTCCTCTCTGCCCTGGAAGGGCCTGTATGTCTACCTGGTACTACTCTACTGGTAGACGTCGGAGCCAACATCTCCTTGCATCAATAACTTCCCTGTCATCCACGTTTTGTTTACTACGGAATTAATCTTTCATTGGGCCAAAAAGATGGAAGTCGGAAGGTGCGAGATCCGGGCTGTAGGGCAGGTAAGGAAGAACTGTACAAAGAAGTTTTCTGAGCTTTTCTCGGGTGCGCAAACTTGTGCAAGGCCTTGCGTTGTGCCGGCAGGAGTGGCCGTGCGGTTCTAGGCGCTACAGTCTGGAGCCGAGCGACCGCTACGGTCGCAGGTTCGAATCCTACCTCGGGCATGGATGTATGTGCTGTCCTTAGGTTAGTTAGGTTTAATAAATTCTAAGTTCTAGGCGACTGATGACCTTAGAAGTTAAGTCGCATAGTGCTCAGAGCCATTTGAACCATTTGAACCTTGCGTTGTCGTGAAGAAGGAGAAGTCCGTTTGCACTTTTGTGGCGACAAATATGCTGAGATGGTATCTTCGGTTTCCTGAGTGCAGCACAAAACGCTTCAGCGTTGATCGTTGAACCATGAGGGAGAAAATAAAACAGAATAACCTCTTCAGAATCCCAGAAGGCCGTCGCCGTGACTTTACTAGGTGAGAGGGCGGCTTTGAACTTCTTCTTCGGAGGAGAACTCAGTGACAACTCTCCGCTTCAAACGCACCTGCCTTACAGACGCCATTCTGAACGCTACGTATAGCGTCACCAACTATCGGAACTTCATGAAACTGCAAGGGCTGAAGCAGGAATATCCTACGATGTCGCATAAACAAGTCGGCATTGTTTCACCCGAAATTGGCCGAGAAAAATAAGTTGCATGACTTAGTGGACGCCCCTAGTGTACGTTAGGAAGTTTGGAACTATGAATGGTTTCAACCAAATTTTCACAGCCTTATCAACATTCTTGATCCTCGTGCAAAACAAATGGTCTCAATTTGTCTCTCTACGCCTGCATCAAACATAAGAAACGTTGTGGTAGTGGCAGAAGTGCTTTTGCGCTGTATCAGCAGGGATGGTTAGAGTCTCCTGCCTGTGATTGTGCTGCTGAAGTGCAAACGACCGCGCACATCGTAAAGGTCTGCACTCAGCAAGCTAAATCAGTATTCGTTGAGGCATCCTCTTCGCTGGAAGAACTGCAGATGCCCCAGTGAGAGCCCAATGGAAAGAACAAAGATCCCTTTCTTAGCAGTATTTAATTTTCTACTCTGTAAATATATCTGTGTATTTTATATTGGTGGGAACAGATGCTTATTATAGCATCACATGCTAAATAGATAATCATTTATGTATTCTTTTGCTAACAAACAATAATTATAAGTAACATAGAGAAATAAGACGTTCAGTTTTGTTGCAAATCAAAAACTGTAGATCCTGCTGTTTCTGAAAGATGTAGTTCAAAATGTAAGGGAACCTGACCTACACCATTGTTGCTTTCAATCTCCAGGTATGTTAAGTCCAAAACTAAGTAAAAATTTGAAATGCAAGGCGTGATACCATAATGCATCAGAATGGCCTGTTCAACAACATCACAGTTTTCAGACATGTTACACTATTCTACATAGGAACAGAAGAAAATCGCAATTGTTATTCCCGAGAAATGGTGGCAAATAATTTATTTCATCTAGGCCAGGAACGTTAGCGCCTCTGTATGCCTGTCACTTCTATTGGTCTCGTGATCAGTTATCGCAGCCTCTGAGACCTAGGTATTTGTGTGGCTTTTCATATTCTAAAAGCCACTCAGGGAACGATTAACACTCATAGTCGATATCGTATTATGTACTCTTCCATCAAAACAAGATCCTCATTCGCTGGTGCAAAGGCATTTCCACAATTTCCCGTGAATTTTTCGCGGGCGAGCTGCGTGAATCCATGTTTCTAACTCTACAAATGGCATCTCGTTTTCTCCACCTGGCGTTTGATAACCAGAAAAAATTGTGCTAAGGCTTCTGAAGAATTCAGTTGGAAAATTACTAATGTACCGCAAAACCGACTGGTTTAGGTTCCTATATATGGTGAATTATCTGTAAATATCTAAAGTGATCACCACACATGTATTGGTTCCTACTGAAATTTCGCGTTTGTTGCATTTTTCACGCACTTTACTTGACAGATGGGTTAAGAAAAAAAAAAAAAAAGAAAGAAAGAAAGAAAGGAAAAGGGGAAGCTTAGAGTTTAGCGTCACTTATGAGATTAGATATTACTTGTTATTTACTACGGTGCAACATTGTTTTACTAAACTTTTAATAACTTCTAAAGGTAAACAATGTTTTTCTATCGCCATTACAGTGGCATGCATATTATAATGAAAGAAGCGGAACTCTTTATAGGGTGTGAGCACTAATTGACGTTCACTGAAGTAGGGAACCAGCAACAGTCAAATTTAGAAAGATGTATTGCTACCCTGCGTAAGACTACATAATCAACTTATATATTCTGGAATGTAGTGCATGTTTCAAGCCTACGCCAAGAATTGGATTCATCTCCTTGCAGAAATTTAGAAACCTGTTACTGAAACACCAGACCAAAAAACAGAGAGATTTGTAGGTAATAAAACAGTCGGTTAGCATAAGAAGAATCGTAGTTCCCATCGTTTCTGATATGAGACAGTATCCCGACTAAATTTAGCATCTAACTGAACATTAAGGCTGGGGGTAATTACTCTTATGTCCACTCCGGATGCGAATGCACAATCGGTAAACAAACCCAAGTTCATCGTTAACGAGTCTATGACTTGCTTACTGCTCCCGTTTTACGTTCAGTTTGGTAACAAACAATGCACATTGTAATCCACGATCCCAATACATTCGCTTCCTAGGTTTTGTTTTCATTCATTTTCTAGCTATTGTTTTCCTTCACAAAATATTACCTCTAGTTCTCTGCTTATCCCCCTAAAAAATAAATAGAAGAATGAAAATGACTTGAATGCTTTTGCCAAAATAATTAGAGTTTTCAAAACTATGCTTCAAAGGTTTATGAAATCGAACTTTACAATCAGTGTGTATTTACAGTTTTTCCTAGTGTCATTGTGACGAGCACTTTATAAGCGGAAACCATCGTAAATAGAGGGCTACATAATTACGGAGAGATGCATGATGGGATCTGCAATGAAAGACATGGCAACAAAAGATGAATCAATAAATAGATCAAAATGGAAATGGAGGTGGACGGGATATGTATAAAAGTGATTCGTAGGTATATGAAGAAAGTTCCTGGGTACATTTCAAGAGACGAGGAAGGATTGAAACAACGGTCCACTGAAATGTGCATGGATCACATCAAAAAGAGAAAAGTGTGATATGTATGCGTATCGCTGAAAACATAAATGCATAGGAAAGAATTGAATGTTTTATCCCGCAATGGATGTCGAAGGCCTATGAGCATTACGATGATGAATACGATCTGCTGAATATTAGAGTGTACCAAAATAGTGATAGCAGAGACTATTTTTCTAGAATAATTTAGTCATGACTAAAAAAGTAGCCAATAATTTTTTATTTTTATCCATCAGCAAATTTAATTTTACCATTCAGGATTAATTATTTCAGGCTGAGAATCACTGGTTTCGAAAGACAATGTTGTTACGTCTACAGAAGCAGCAGAAGGAAATCGAATTCTCAAATATTACTCCTGGATTAGTCGTCAGATTCGTGTCCCTTGCGTTGCTGTATTTCCGTACCATTTATCACACCTCTCCCCGATGGATCTGCTCGTGCTGTAAGTTCGTTACGCTACGGGAGTCTATACGATTCTCCCCTTAATGACGCTGGAAACAGCAAAAAGCGTGAATAGCCAGGTAGTAACTGTCCGTAGAGACCTAAAGTTGAACGCCAAAATAAATCACGAACAATGTAGCTTGCGAAACTCTCCTTGAGTGTATCTCGTCGATATCGGAGCCTTACCAGGTAGGATTAGCAGAGATATAGAGAAGAGCTAAAGACGAGCTGCACGTTTTGTCACTAGTTCGTTTAGTAAGTGCGAAAGCGTCACCAAGACGCTAAAAGAGGGACATCGTGCCTAACGAAGAGGTGTACTGTTACGCTTGAGAAGACTTACGAGACAAGAAGAGTCGAATAACTTCCTTTCAACGCACTTTTCCAGAAAATCAGAGAAATACGAGTTGATACAGTGGCTTACCGGCTGTCGGTCTCCCCACAAACCGTTTGTTATTGGAATATAGACGGAGGTAAATCATTGCTGTACCAACAGTGTCCATTACCGAAAGGTTTCTTTAGGAGTGTAGATGTAGATGAGTACATGGCTAAGAATGTCGCGAAACGATTAAAAACGCGCTATAGCTGCAGATTCAGCTTGGCATCCATACTGAGTTATCACATTATATAGGGTGAAAAATACTTCGTATGCGAAGTTTAGAGTGTTTAGAGGAGATAAAAAGAAACACTTCTTCATGTTACAAAAATGTCAGAGGTACATAGTTTCCCCAACGCTAGTGATGCTCAGACACAGTATTCAAATTGCTATGTGATGAACATTATTTTAGAGATATGCTGAACACGCCGTCCGTTTACAATAATGGCAAACTGTCATTTGCATGCTAATAACTGTCTGGCACACAGATAGACGAACTGGTTGCCAGTTAGGATGAAACACCTGGTTCTTTTGAGCGTGTTACACAATGATTACGTTGCAGATACCGGTTATAAATTAATGTAAACGGATGACATTTTCAGTAACTTCTGTAAAACAGCTTTCATCACACGAGTGTTTCTACACCATCTCTGAACATAAATTGTGTCAAACTCATCATGGATACCAAGCGGGGAAACGGTACACCTGCTAAAATTTTGTCACATAAAGAAGTTCAAGTGGTTCAAATGGCTCTGAGCACTATGGGACTTAACTGCTGTGGTCATCAGTCCCCTAGAACTTAGAACTACTTAAACCCAACTAACCTAAGTACATCACACACATCCATGGCCGAGGCAGGATTCGTGACCGTAGCAGTCACGCTGTTCCAGACTGTAGCGCCTAGAACCGCATGGCCACTCCGGCCGGCCATAAAGAAGTGTTTCTTTCTATCTTCTCTTAACACTCTAAGAATACTGTTACGTAGATTTTTACGTTCTTTAACATCAATGTAATATTAATGTAACCATTCCAGTTTCAAAGAAATCAGTTGCTAACATGTATGGGTTACCGAACTATTTGTTTAATGAGACATGGTTGCAAAATACTGATACAAATTCCTTGCAAAAGAATGGAAAAACTGGTACAAGCAGACGTCGGTGAGGATCAGTTTGGATTTCCGAGAATCGCAGGAACACGTGAGGCAATACTGTCCCTACGACTTACCTTAGAAGAGAGCTTAAGGAAAGATAAACCTACGTTTACAGCTTTTGTAGATTAGGAGAAAGGTCCTGCCAGTTTTGACTGTTATACACTCTTTGTAATTGTGACAGTACAGAAACCAGACTGGAGTTATAAGCGTCGAGGGACATGAAAGGGATGCAGTGGCTGAGCAGAGAGTGAGACAGAATTGCAACCTATTCCCTATGTTATCCATTCTGTACACTGAGCAAGCAGTAAAGGAAAGAAGGAAAAAATTGAAGAGGGAATTAAACTTGAGGGAGAACAAATACAAGTTCTAAAGTTTGTCGATAACATTGTAATTCTTTCAGAGACAGCAAAGAATTTGAAAGAGCGGTTGAACGAAATGGACATTGTCTTGAAAGCAAGATATAAGATGAACCTCTACAAAAGAAAATAAGGGTAATGGAATCTAGTCGAATCAAACCAGACGATCCTGGGTTAATTAGATTTGGAAACGAGTCATTACAAGTAGTAGATGAGGTCTGCTATTTTGGCAGTAAAATAAATGATAATGGACGAAGTAGAGGGATAGAAAATTTAGACTGGCAATGGCATGAAGGGTTTCTCTGAAGAAGAGAAATATGGTAACGCCAAACATAGATTGAAGTGCTGGGTAGTCTTTTATGAAGACTTCCTTGTGTGGAAGTGAAACGTGCACGATAAATAGTTCAGACAAGAAGAGAATAGAAGTTTTCGAGGTATGGTGTTACAGAAGAATACTGAGGATAAAATGGGCAGATCACGTAAACAATGGCGAGGAACTAAATACATTTGGGAGAAAAAAGTTATGCCGTACCTTGACTAAAATAAGTGATAGGTTGATAGGATACATTCTGTAGCATTAAGGGAGCACCAGTTTAGTACTGGTGGGAATTGCGCAGGGGGAGGGGGAGGAGGCGAAGGAGGGCCGTAAAAATTGCAGAGGGAGACCAAGAGATGTATACAGTAAGCAGGGTCATAAGGATGTAGGTTAGCAGTAGTTATTTGGAGATGAAGAGGCTTGGGCAGGATAGAGTAGCGTGGAGAGCTGACTGAAACCAACAACAAAATCTATATTATTTTATGCCACTAACACTGTCAGCATTAGGCAGTAGTTGTAAAGAGTCGAAGTATGAAAATAACCTACCATAATGGAAGGGAAAGTGTAAGGAAAGATCAGTAGTAATATTTAATGTTGAAAACCACTCCACTTACGATTAAATTTTTAAGGTCAATTTGTTTCTCCAGTCACCATGAGAACAGTGAGTCTTTTAATTAGTAATATAATAGCTGGGGACTTACGGTGTTATTACATTCCTTTTAGAACGTAAGCAGTGTCGCTTTAGTCCACCCAAGAGATTCCTAATTAAAGTTCCGTCTACTCTCTTCGAAATTACAATCGTTGCAGAAAAGCAGCGACCACGAGCTAAATCTGCGGAGGACTAGCCTTACGTAATGAAACGCTTTCTCTGACCACGCTGTGGGACATTTCATTTACTTGACGAGCATTCCGACGTAAAATGCCTGCCGCGCTCTGTTCCTTGCGCTGTAGGGATCCTCATCTCCCGCTCTGTTGACTTCCAGCTTTCACCATCGTTCGTGTTTTCTGATCCATCCTCACGAAATTCCATTTCCCTTCAGACTCTGAAGCTCCACTTCTTCCGACTGGCCAGCTCTGAGTTCCTTCTAATCTTCCTGGGCGCTTGATTCCTCCTTTCCTTAATGTCTTGTATTTCCCAAGAAAAGAAAAGGGACCTTCATGCAGCGTTTTACCATTGTGTACAAACATTTATGACTTATGTGAGCGGTTCATTGCATCCATCATCACTAATAAAAAGTGGCTCTAAGCACTATGGGACTTAACATCTGAGGTTATCAGTCCCCTAGGACTTAGAACTACTTAAACCTAACTAACGTGAGGACATCACACACATCCACGCCCGAGGCGGGATTCGAACCTGAGAAGCAGCGCAGTTCCGGAATGAAGTGTATAGAACCGCTCGACCACAGCGGCCGGCCATTATTACTAACAGCACCAAATATAGCCTCTATATCCCATAATCTCCGTTTCAAACTTCTGGCAGCAAGATAATTTACGTACTGCCTTAGATTTTGCAAATTCCTTTCAGTGACTAAGTACTAGGCATTTTTCATTTATAAGAAGTTTAGTCTAACCATTGGAAGTATTAGCCTGGATGCCAAATACATACGTGCGTCACATTTCCACTTCGATAACGCCCCACCTTTTGTCACCGTCTTTATTTTACGTAAGCGTTGTATGAAAAGGGAAATAGTTACAATAAAAATGCAATTGGATGCAGTCCTCTACGTGCCACCCAACTCTATCCATAAATCTAAACCACTCTACGTGGCACCAGAACAGGTTTCACATCAATTGTAAATCTGATTTTCCCAACATGTAAACGTGTCAGAATTCCTACGAGCTATATTAATAAATTTGTTGAAATCGCAGAATGTAATAGTAAGCAATACTAGAAAACTGAAATGATATAATATCAACATATTCTTGCCGGCCGGAGTGGGCGTGCGATTCTAGGCGCTACAGTCTGGAGCCGAGCGACCGTTACGGTCGCAGGTTCGAATCCTGCCTCGGGCATGGATGTGTGTGATGTCCTTAGGTTAGTTAGGTTTAATTAGTTCTAAGTTTTAGGCGACTGATGACCTCAGAAGTTAAGTCACATAGTGCTCAGAGCCAATCAACATATTCTTACATTCATACTGCACCACACGCAAATGCACAGAGTATCACAAATAAGAAAAAAATTATCAAAAACCTCGAACATCAACAGTAATAACGTTAAAAAATGATTGACCTAAATAGTCCCATGGATGAAACTTCATAGCGCCCTCTGTTTGTGATCATTTTAAATTTGTATGAATAGTATTCTCATTTGTATGTACTTCTTATTTTAGTAACTCGATCGAAAATTTACTATCATCATTGTTTTCTGAATGGCACTGATAAAATTCTGAAGCGATTTTGTGAATCTGTACAAAACAGGATATGTTATATTACCTCTCCGAATAGGAAATTCAGTGATATGAATGTAAACTTATTGGGAATGTATGTGTAGATAAACCACTTCGGTTGTTAAAGGCTCTTTATTTTTGCAATATCACGACTATGATATTGGAAAATTCAAAGCCTTTCTCAACTGAAGCGGTTTATCTCCATATTTACTATAAAGCTCGACTGTGGTGTTCATTTAACAGGATTATTGGGAGTACATTTACCTGCAATAGAAAGTAGTGCCATATATATTGAAATGCCAGCATCTTCAAGTTTATGTCTTTTATTCTTGTTGGATCACATGTGCTGCCTTGTTGGTTTGAAAGCTTAGAAAACAATTCATGTAAATATACGTAATATTTTTCTTGCTTTATGTATTTTTTACACATGGTGTGCGTAGAAACGTGTGTACATAGCACACATGAATAAATAAATAAATATTTATACCATACACACACACACACACACACACACACACACACAATTACTTACACTACGATAAAAGCGTCATCCTACTATTCTGCAAACACACAAACTCTCTCTCTCTGTCTCTCATTCATTCTCTTTCTGTCGCTCAAGCAGAGTCCCCCACCGCTTCTCTCGCTATAAATAAGTAATGTGAGTATGGGAGAGCTTCAATCCTGTCATCACAAATGATCCTTTTATTGTCATGTGGTGGCAGGACGATTTTAGACTGCAGCACAGTGTATACCTCGTGTCCTCTCTATCGAATTCTAGTTTGCCGTACCATATGCGGCGACTGCATACAGTACCGTGAAAACCGCCGTACAGGCACCGCAAGTAGTCTTCGGACACAGAGGGGTCTTGATGCCATACGACGCACACCGCTAGCCCACCTCTAGGTAGCACCTTCCAATGTGCGATACGTACAAATTTTTTGATCGCACACCTACAAACTCCAATCTCAGCAATTCATTCGCCTAGTCTTTCGTCAGACCGATAAACTTCATGTTCTGTGCAACAATTCCATAAGGATTATCGACTGTGTATGACGACGTGTCGAATTCGTTACCATGGTATCTTATTATTTCATATGGATCGCAGTTCTTCACCCAAAAGAGAATGCTATCTGCATCCACATAAAGTAAATTACGATCTGCGAAATGAGTTTTCTCAAACTCATAGTGGAGTTGGTACATGTGGAGTTTGGATACGTCTAGTATGTACATTCCCACATACATAGGTTTCATAAAATGTACTGCAGTCTTCACCATATACACAGCAGCAAAGTTCATATTGAATACTGTGACCCACTTAAAATCTGGTCTGGCAACGCATTTTCTTACGCCATAACGCCCATCACATTCAGTTCTAAACAAAATTTCACGTCGTTCCCTCAAATTCTCGATTTTATTTCCGAAAATTGAATTATTCCTTAATTTATAAAAGTCTTTCTCAAAGTTACACATTGCGGAAGCTCTCTGTCTCATCTTCAAATCAATATACTCCTTCAACCAGTGGGACTGCTTGGAGGAGGAAGCGAGGGTGATTCTGACTAGCTCCATCTCAAACTGAGACACTACTGGAGGTTAGGAAAATGAATAATATATCTCTGCTTATTCCCCAGCATTGTCAACAGTTCTGGGGTGAATCCTCCTCGCGGAACTAGGTGTTCAGTACACAGTTGCAAATTGACATGTACATAAAGCAAAGTAATAGGGTATGTGAGTTCTGCCTCCACTACATACCCTACATCAGAATCAGCCGTCATACTGCCCACGATTTTTCCACTTCATTCGTCTTCGGGTACCCATCGAAACTCGATAATAGGCAGTGATTGTTGCATGGCATCCCCATATAAATTACTTACATCGACGTACATTATGTAACTCGAATCAAGGGATGCGTAGAACCTGCCACCAATCTGTGAGTTATTTGCCTTGGCATGGCTATGGACACATTGGTAAAGTCCCCCATGGATCCCTCGCTCAAAGAAAAGACATATGTGGAATCGGTGAATAATTCAACACCTCACTTCGTTTTCTTGAGCATTGCGTACCAAGACAACCCAGGTGCCATGTGATAAAAGGCGGGACCCAGAGAATATGTAGTCATGCAAAGACTCCGGAATATCTCGAAAATGGCGGCAAGCAAGTGCACGTCCTTGTCAAATAAAGCCGTGCGTATTCTCCTAAGGTGGAGATGTTGAGTTCCCACAGGACATTCACAGCATGCTCATACGCTGCATGCGTTATGGCATCACCTGCAGGTATGACTGGTACCTCGGTGTCGTTTAGCTTTGCCATACTATCCAGTTACTCCTATGGGGAAAATCCCCTTCCTAGTCGCAAGCTGAAACTTTTCCTCATCGGGAAATACAGTTCGAGTGATATGCATATCATCCCAAGTGACAACGATCTTCGGCAGTGGCACCTACATAAAAAAAGCATGTCAAGGAAGTGGAGCATAATTCTCAGCGTCATTCGTTTGGAGAGTGAAATGTGTTTCTCAACGCTGTCAGGTAGGACACTGACCTGATGTTTCTCCATGCCAAAATTAGCCAAATGCTCAACAAGAAAGTGTCATACACACTTAAATTTTGGAAGACTACAGGTATGTGCCTTGGTATCTCGTACTTCAGATTGCACGTATTGTGAGCTGAGCCACGGAACTTCCCCGTAAGATGACAGTGGTCCCTAAGAGGAGTTTCCTCTTTTCTGTTTAACGGCAGTCCACAGATATGACAGTCAACAGCGTTATTGTACAAATCTTCATTCTCCTTGGACTTGGTCATGGGAACGTTGTCACCGTAAAGCTTATCAACCTCAATTGGAAGTTTTTGGAGCTCAGTGAGCAGCCAAACTGCAGGGTTATCCCTGATATAAGATTTGTAGGTGTGAAGACTCGAATAATAGGACAGTACAGTTTGGTATGCTGCCGCATATCGTACATGTTTTTCTCTAAAGATTGAACGTGAGATCGTAGGATCACCTTGACAGCGGGTCACAGGAGCGAGGAGGCATTCAAAGTCGGCGTGTACTACAAACTGCATCGCTCGTGATTGTGAGCATTTTAAACTTTATGAGTTTGTCTTCTTCAATAGACATAATAACAAGTACCAGGTCCTTGGAAGCAAGATTTGCTAGATGCTTTGTTAATAATTTGTGTGAGGAAAAGGCATTGAGGTACCTTAAGCAAATATGCTGGTTACCATTTTGCTTACTAAGTTGGGTGGAAAGGAGTCAGGGCATGTCTTTAATCTATACATAATGATTATTATCACCTTAAGAGAAGAGTAGCATGTTTACATGCATCTTACACCCACCAGCAAATTATGCGAAATGGAGAGGGCCAAAGACAATATTCTTGCCCTGCTCATATGATCTTCCGTTTCTCCAGGCCATAAATATTAACCCATATTCCGGTATTCTGCCCCTCAATTTTAGGTATGTCCTGGATCTTGTCAGGGAACTCGATACCGTTAAAGTTATAACACCCAATAATATTATCGCCTACATGCTATGTACCGCGACGCCCAAGATAAACTCTATGAGTGTGATTTCTGTCGCAAGCCAGGACAGACCATGCAAAACAAGCTTCATCATTTTATTTTCAACATTAATGCATCCCCTCTTGTGAACTATAACCTTAGGGAGCTTGATATAGCTGGACCCTCCATTTATCGGATCATGGACATGTGTGTTGCTGTCCAGATGTAACCAGTTGTAATATTTGGCTGAGAGCTTCAGCAGCTGACCTTTCACTTCCATCTCGGAAAACTGGGCCACTATAGCTCTCAAGGTGGATTCACGAAACCATTCGCCGATGTGCTCCCCATTATCACGCTATTCCCTCACCCCCCCCCCCTCCAAGATAATGAAGACTTTTCTCTTCAATACCTGAATCAACTTTGGGGGATGTGTATGTGTGGGAGGAGGGGGGGCGGTGCGGAGGTGCGGAGATGCGTCATTTCGATGCACAGAACCGCGCTACAATTAGTGGCGGGATATCGCGGATCATTGACTACTTGGAGAAGCTCCGTTTCCAGGACAGGAAGACACACATCCTTAGAAACCCGACAGGATGGCGGTACCCTCCTGCCGAATTTTCGATCATTGTGAACGAAATTCGCACCTCAAAGGTGTCTGCGATCATTGCAATCATCTAATTGTGGCATAGTATCACTGATCCGGTGTCCTTCACTAAAAGGGCGGGAGAAAGAACTGACGCTAGCCACAGGATCATCTCTAATACTAATAACACTATTAATAGATTGTGATGAGGTCCATCCTATTGATGACGGAGTCTGTGAGGTGCACAGGGGTATGTACCAAGTCACTCATACCGTTCGTTGCCGACGAGCTGAGAAGGAGGATGAGGTGGCGCCACCGGGTCAGGCCAATATTAACAGCCTGGCTGTGGTGACGGCTCCCAGTCCTGCTGCTGCAGGCCTGACCCGCTAGCCTGAGGGGTGATAACTCGTTGCTCGATCCATAGACGCGGTACTGGGGAGGCTGTGGCGACAGCGGTGGCGGCTTCTCGCGTGGCGACTAGCGGCACCCTTGCCGGCGAGGCATGCTTCAGCGGGCCCCACTTCGGCAAGGTAGGTATAGCCGGCACTGGTACCCACAACACGGTGTGCTGCGGCAGTAGAAGAGAGAGATGATAACTGAAGAAAATTAAGTACAGACATTACTTGCTGCTGCTACAGGGAAAAAAAATACAGGTGATCGCACTGTTATACGCTCTGCGTCCACAGCGTGAGCATTTCATCAACTTCGTCAGGTATGTATACCACCCTTTCAGGAAAGTCATCCTCCTCTAAAAGGGCATGGTCACACTGCTTTGCAGCTCTGCATCTAGAGCTATTTCCCTAACGCATTCAGGCATCTCATCCTCATCAGAATCGATATGGTGCCTCTGGTCCATCTCGCCTACAACAGCAAAAAGATATATATAAGATCTATTAGAGAAGAGGAAAAACCTTCTATACTACAGACACAAACAACCGAACAGCAAATTAGACTTCTTTTTCTACTTACAGGGCTGCTCTGCTGTCTCACTGGTTGCTGGAGACTTCAGCTGCAGTTGGTGATTAGCCTCCAACTGCCTGTCTAGGAGGTCTAATCCCTCTAGAGTTGTTGCTGCAACGAGACGAAACATATTTCTTTAATTACATAGCTACTACAAGATAGATACTTTTTTATTTCCTATACTTACGTGTCTGTTGGCTCTGTGTGTTCACTGCTGGAGATGGTTCCGCAGCATGTGGCTGAAGTATTTTTTCATCCTCCAGCATTGCCTCCAGCTCAAGCTGCATTTTCACCATGTGAGCTATGAGAAGAAAAAGCATGAAATAAGATATAAACCAACTGTGTGTTCACTGCTGGAGATGGTTCCGCAGCATGAGGCTGAAGTATTTTTTCATCCTCCAGCAATGCCTCCAGCTCGGGCTGCATTTTCACCATGTTAGCTATAAGAAGAAAAAGCATGAAATAAGATAGAAACCAACGATACAAAAACAAATTAAACTATTACTACCATGAAATTTTTTAATACTCACGTGGCAGTTCTAGTTGTGGGACTTAGACAGGAGACTGGACCTCGACAGGGAGATTTTCCTGTGGTCCAGCCTCCTCCTCCTCCTTCTGTCTGCCCTCACAATCCAGGATAAAATACTGGAGTTGCTCTGTAAAAGAAGGCAAAGAAATTAAATTACCATCGGAAATTTTTTAACACAATACATTTTTCCCGATTTCTACACCATAACCACATATTTACAAAAACAATTATTTATCTACATAGTAATTAACATTCTTCTTTTTCTTCTTCTACAATTCTACGTCGTTTCCTGATGAAACTGATGCCACTAGGTGTTGCTGAATGCATCATTTTAGACAAACTGATACACGCCACTAACGAGCAATCACGATGGCGAACTGAAGGTGGCAGAATGGGACCACGAGTGGAGGGGGTAGGGTTTATATAGACGCACTGATATGGTGAGAACAAGTCAGGAAGTACTGTTGATGGAAACCCCTAAACAGCATTTTCAGGAGCCAATAGGAGTGCAGCATTTAACCCCACCTGTCGATGAATGCTGGTCTGAGCACACAAGAAAAGTCGGTGCTGGTCTGCCTGCCACGGATTTCGCACGCTTTTGCATTCGGGTTCTGGAAATACCAACTACTTCCACTGACCCGTTTCTTGTGCGGGACGCACTCGTTGATCCGAGAGGAGTGGCCCGCTCCCGGTCGCCGGTTCACTCTGGCGAGCTGCAGCCGATGACGGGCGCGCCACTTTGCAGGTGTCGAGTGCCTCGTGTACCAAACTACTGTGATACTGTATTTAACAATATTTTTTACGTGATGTAGGATCGTCTTCCGAGTTTAGACGCCTTGTATTTGCGCTCATTTATGTTACTTTCAATTTATAAACAATATTCCCGCGCGATGTATTTTCGACTGTATTTGCATTCATTTACTTTTACGCTATGCATTTCTGTTCCATGTGCACCTGAGAAGACAGTGCAATATTTTGTGTGCGAGTGTATTTGAAACAATTTGTTTAAAGCAACATTTGCTAATGTGTTGAGACATCAAACACTTTAACTAATATTTCTTTCTGGGAAATATTCTAAGGCAGTGTCGATCTGTCCTTTTTATTAATATTTCCTACTGTGCAAGTGTATATTCAGTTTCTGAAATCCATCCCACCAAATTGTTTACCGATTTATTTATGACCCATCTTGAAGTGAACGACTGTGCAGCGATCTTTTTGAAAGGGTGTTTAGAGACATATTCAGTTTGATTAAATAACTCCTGAAGCAGCTCGTGCTCAAAGACGAGGAAAGGCTGTGGTATTTTCAACAAAAGCGCGCGAAGTGTCTCAGGGAGAAAGGCAGGATGAGGACTAGGAGATTTCACAGGAGTGGCAGAACCCGTCTTGATATTTTTAGAGCCTGTGTTCAAGTGTGACGATATTCCTAGGAATAAAATGTGTAATTACACAGCAAAGCTGAAGCAAACTACCGTGCAGCAATCTTTTTGAAAGTGTATTTAGAGACGTATTCAACTGAATTTAATAACTCCTGAAGCAGATCCTGCTCAAAGACGAGGGAAGGCTGTGGTATTTTCCACAAAGGCACGCGAAATGTCTCAGGGAAGAAGACTGGTACGTTTCACAAGTGTGCCAGAAAAAGCCACGATCTCTTCAGAGTCTCGGTTCACGTGTGGCGGTATTCCTTGGGAGAAAACGTGTAATTATATCGCAGATTGTTTAAATATTATTGTGTCATCTGCAAATCTCTCTCTGTCTATACGGTGCTACATTTAGTTCTTGTGACTTCTTCAAGATATCTATGTGACAATATTACGTACATTGCTTAGATACCAGATTTAATAACTCCTGAAGCAGTTCATGTTCAATGACAAGGGGTATCTGTGAGCCACAAAGAAGGCTGAGGTATTTCCAGCGTGACAGGAATTGCTTAGCGTGGCCCCTGCGGTTGTCGGTGGCTGGTGGCCCGTGAAGAGAGCCCAGCGCATGGCTTCTTCCAGGGCTGCGACTCTGGTACATGGAGTGTGCGCGAGAAAGTTTTTCAGATATGTTTTCGTGATGTGTGACACTGTAATTACTTGATTTCTTTCGCTATCGGAAAAAAGAAAAGTACCACAATTTTTTAACATTGTCTTAATTTTTTAAACACCAGTGTCAATTTCTAGATATACAGCAATTTTAGAAATAAATAAACAATATTCTTAACCAAATAGCTTAAACAATGCCTTGTGAACGCTGTATTAGCCTACCATCGTGAGGCACTTCCAGTCCAACAGGTAGACACAGACTGAGTGAATTTCCCGCCACTTTTACCCTGGGCCGCCTTCTTGTATTACATAATGCGAGGATAGGGGGAGGGGAGGGGGGAAGGATAACAGCGCCTTCTGGTCATGGTGTTGCGAACTAGGTCAGCTGATCTTCAGACCTCAAGTTGAACACACTGGATGGAGCTGCTGTCTAGTACTCAACCAGTGGCGACTGAAATTGTTTGAATAAACAATATACCAAACTGAACACAAAATAAAGACTTACGTCCGTCCTATCCGGCAGCCCAGCACAGACTGAGTCCTTTTCCGGCCAATTTGAAAGGAGGACGAGGGGAGGGGGGGAGAGGGAGAGGGAGGAGGGTTGAGCTAGGTTAGTGGAGTTAGGCCAATTGGCCTATTTTCCCGCAAAAATTTGAATTTCCGCCATGATGTCAGTGCAATATTGCCACATTTATGGCCAGCATCAGCCGGCCGGTGTGGCCGAGCGGTTCTAGGCGCTTCAGTCTGGAACCGCGCGACCGCTACGGTCGCAGGTTCGAATCCTGCCTCGGCCATGGATGTGTGTGATGTCCTTAGGTTAGTTAGGTTTAAGTAGTTCTAAGTTCTAGGGGACTGATGACCTCGGAAGTTAAGTCCCATAGTGCTCAGAGCCATTTATTTTGGCCACCATCTTGGATCCACTATCTTGTATAAATTTGACAACAATACAGAGTGGGGTAATGCTCTATTTGTCCAACTGCTACCCCCCTGTATCTCCTCTATGACAGTACTCTTTGATAAGTTATTACCTATTTCATTGTGTGTAATTTAGCCATATTATTTGCAGAGAAAAATTTCACTCTGTTGTGTGGATTGATGTGATGAAAACTTACACTGCTGGCCACTGAAACTGCAACCCAATGAAGACAAAATGCAGCAAATGTCAATTACCAGTAATTGTACTCCGTGGTTGGGTATGCAAATGATTAGGATTTCAGTGCAACCGCGCAAAATAGGTAAGAGTAACGCCATATACACTCTGTGCATAAGGAAAGATTATACAGTGGGTTTCTGATTTACAAGTCGCTTTCGAAAGTTGTTTGTTTGTGAGAAATTTGAGTTATCCCTCGTGTAAAGAGCAGAAATGGCAAACAATAGGCGTCGGAATTCGACGCTGGAGAATCGTTCCGTACTGAGACTGCTATTTATCATTCTGTGATGCTGCTTCTTGCACCGATCACCATCCAATGATTATCATTCTGTTATGGAATCGTTGGCTTCAGGGTGACCATACACAACGACATCTAGGCGAGCGCCTTAGAGGACTTACATATCGTTCACTCAAGTGTGTAGGATGGAACAGACATATCGCAAAATTTGAGTCAGGGAACATTCGCGTTTGCTTCAACACGAGAATCCATGTGCACAGTGTGACAACGTCTTAGGCACCACGGACTCTCAGTACGGAGATCATTCATAACGTTTGGTTTTTGGGGCGATCAACTGCGCGGTCATCAGCGCCCATACAAAGTCCCAATCTTTTCATAGTCCAACGTTTTACGCAGTCCAATCTAGCCACTATCACGAATGATGATGATGATGATGAGATGATGAAAACACTAACACCCAGCCCCCGGGCAGAGAAAATCCCCAACCCGGCCGGGAATCGAACCCGGGGCCCCATGATCCAGAGGCAGCAATACTAGCCACTAGACCACGAGCTGCGGACGGCGGAGATAATTGTTGTTACATATCTGAGGCAGCATCAATAAAAGAAGAATGTTACTATTGGAATCTAGAGATCAGAAACGGTGTGTGAGCCTTATGTTGCGAGTTGCATATTTCTCAAATCAAGTCGCCGGTGCTACATCAGTGCGAAAAGGCTTCCTTCACTCCTTCTGTAGTTCCGTGAGTATGTCGAGTATGAGAATTGAGGCTCTGTAGTCGCGTCATACTCGTCGATGCGTTTCCTCTTGCTAAAACGTGCAGGAGTGTAGGGCTAGTCGTGACGTTTTGTTGCTATGGAATATGCGAACACGATCCTGCTGCATTGAAGCAGCACTGACAAGTCGAAATGACCAATTGTCGACATCAGATGGCCTTGAGCGAAGCTGTGTTTTGCGAGACTGTGGAGGGTGTAAGACGATAATTAATTGCTGAAAAGTACACAATTGTAAATGTGTTCCAATAGGGTAGGACTGACACCTGGAATATGCTACATGCTATTGTCCACATGACAAAAAAAATACAAATTTCATCCATTGCAAACTGAAGGTTTGTATTCTTATCTATTCCACCTTCGCCATGGGAGAACATACTTGCTGTGTCAAACGAAAACTGGGAACCGAGCAGCGTCACTGTTATATCCTGCGACAAAAACACGTCATTTCGACATATTAATTTGGCCATAGCAACTTGCATTTATGGGCTAACAGCGATTCGTGTACTTTATCATTCATTTCTGTAATTTATTTTAATGATTAATCACCATTGAAGGATTGCACTTCGTTCTCATCTCATGTTTTCTGGTACTGTCGTTACGGACTCAGTAACGCCTCGAAAGTGTCTATATGTGAACGTAATTGTTAGACATTCTCTCAGTTGATATTAATAGTAAATTAAATTAACAACAGTCTTCGAAAAATTTTTGACGGTGTACATGTATGTATAAATACAACCATGTTCACTGCTAACCAATCAATCATTCTACTGGTACAAAGTAATCGTCATGCCCGACGGTTGCGTCTGTCATTTTGCCAGGTCGGACATTTTGTGACATTTCAACTTGTACTTGAGAATGGCTGCAGAGTGTAATAAGTGAACAGTAATTAAAATTTTAATGGCGGAAACTTCTTTCAGTTCGTTTGCCTATGTAACGGGAATGCTGCGAATTCGCGGTTATACTTGCGTACTCGTGTACTCGCTCTCCTTTCTGAGGGAGTAGAGTCCACTTGTGGCCAGCAGACAGGGGGATGAGTGGGCTGCGGGGCAGACTCACGAGTCGAATCTACGGACACACGGAGGCGGCGAGCTTGGAGCTGACGTCTCAGGACTCGCTCGCGCGTTTAAAGCGAATGTACGGGGCTCATTTCTGATCTCTAGCTGAATGCCCAACGACAACACTGGACACGTGAATGCCACCAGACGAATTCTGGCTCTGCGTACAACATCGCAATAGACGCATCCGTGTGTGGAAGCTCCGAGTATATCGAAATATGAAAGCCTGTATTCGTCATCGCCTAGCACGTGGCGTAGCGGTATGGAATGCACAACACGGTGGCCGGTAATTTGGACAGTTACATTTCTGACTTTTTAAGACCAGTGGTTATGGCGTATTTTTGAGGCGTCCATGTTGTTATACCTCTACAACATAATGCAACCAGAAACCACGGTGGGTTAGAGTCTTAGCTGCTGCTAGAGTTGGCATTTCTGTGTACTGAAGTTCTCATGTTGTATACCTCCAAATAACGTAAAAATTTACTAACGTATCCTTCAGACTATGTACGCGCAACAAGTAAAATGCCGTAGTTTGCTATGCTTCCTGGTTTTGAAATTTTAATGGGCAGCAATATAATTTCTGTACAATAACAGAAAGTTCGTTTGCAACTTCCAGGATTTACAGAATTTTGTTCTTTTTATATACCGATACCGATTATTGTGCCCCATTAAGAAGTCCGTAGTAATCTTCAGTATTTCTAACTTGATACTGAAAGTTCAAGTATTACATTTAACATGACACATGACGTATGAGCTCCGGATTTGCAAATTTTTAAAAAGACACAAGTTTATGATCACCTAGTTATGCTAGTTCCTTCTTAACTGCAGTTATTGTTTAAGTATTGTATCACATTATGCAGTAATTTGTGTGCTTAATGCAGGTAAATCTGAAAAAGTTCCTTTTCCTGTGCATGATACCTGAAGGTTCAACGCTTTTGCTTTCAAATGCTAATATGTAAATAGGGCCAATGCATGGCCAGAATTGCGACAACTAATTATTAAGATGGTTTAATCCACCTTTGCTTCCACCACTTTGTACCTGGCATATGCACTGTATTTATCAAATAAGTCGATCAACGTAAACCCATGGGGAGTATGTAGCCAGGTTGGAACATAGTAATAAATGTTATGAAGACTCTGTAGTTTTCAAATTGTTACAATATTGCTTTTGTACACGTTTTGTGGAATAATACAATCGGACGTCATGTAGGGAGATAAGAGATCTGCGCTTTTGCATTATAGTGCCATATACGAGATATAGACAAATTGTGCCCGTTGCGCATAGAATCTGTTTCTGTTTTTAGCACAGCATATGATATGTGAAGCTTTGCTCTCTTTTAAAGATACAATGAGCTTTTGTAAATGTATCACTTGTATTACATTTTATATACCGAATAGTATGGCCTACTATGAGGTCCAACGTAATCATTTGGTATTCGTACTTGAGACTGAAAACTGTTATATTAAATTTAAACATGACACATAATCTATGAGTTTCGAATTGTTAACTTTTATTAAGACATAAAGTTATGATCACACAAATTTGTACATACACAGTTATTTTGTTACTGTACAATATATGCTATTGATCTGTATTGCATGCACCGCTTGACATACTTGAGTATAACAAACATAACGTGCCAGTAAATATTGCTCCACAGTCTTGCGTAGTACTACCGACTATCCATAGATATGGTTGTAGGTGGCACCATAGCAGCTGTACCTATGTAACGATATTACAGCTTTCTGTACGTGTATTACTAATGGATATAATATAGTGCACTACTGGATTGTATTTGTGCCACACAAGCACATGAAAGTGATATGTATGCATTTACATATACACCGTCTATTTAGTCAATTGTGATGTGTATCTTGAGGCCTATGATAATAATTACTTTGTTTATGACGTATATATGCACACGAGATATTTCATGTAGACAGACAATGTATAAATGAGTGTTACTATTTTTGTAGGTATGGATGTATTTAAGATGCTTAAAAATGACCAATAATCGAAATTACCTGAAAGCAGGGACCAAAAATAGGTTAAAGCCCGTTCTGACCATTTTTTCTTTCGAGGATGTATATTATGGTGCTACGATTTATTGTGGTTAGACTTCACTGACATTATGTAGTTCTTACCTGCATGCTTCTCTTACTTCTGGAAATTCAACCACAAAGCTACACCCATCAGGAGGAACTCTTTAAGTAGTTGCATTTTCCTTATTTGGGCGGCACTAATAATTATGGAAATCGAGTCCTTTCAGTTGATTTGGATCCGCCAGTACATACATACACCGCTGACTGCCAACCCATCATAATGCGGTGAATGACTTTGCGTTCCTCGGTAGCAGATGAAGACAGATCCGTTGCTTGCTATTGTTCTTATTTGCAGTGTGGGGGAGGATTACATGCTCAAGTGTGAATATCAGTTTTGTCACTTAATCCAATACGACTGAAGTGCTTATTTGTAGCTGGAGGCTAGTAATGACATCCTTTCTCTCGCGGCCATTGATAAGGTGCTGAACTCATACATCTCTGGAAGAGCGGATCTGCTATCACTACTGATCTTCAAAGTACGAAGATTTAAGCAAATAGATATCGACTAATTTTCAATGCTGTTTCTTTGGATTTCCTTAATAGCACATCAGTTGGGGTGGAATTCATAGCAACCAAACAAATTCTAATACCATGTTACTGCAACGTGTCGATTTTGCCCAGGAAATACATAGTAGCATTGCCATATAGAGCAATGGAGCTGAGGAAGAGAGAAATAAACTCTCTGTTTTAGTCAGTAGGTCTCTTTCTAATCACTAAAAAACATTATGTTAAATTTTTAATTAATTTGTGATTGAATTTTTATTTTACATTTTCTGGTCTCATTCAGAGTTCTTAATTAATTTAATAATAATATCGTGTCATTTTTTTAGCTACGGACGTTGCAGTAGAGCAGAGGTGATGGAACAAAAAATGTACAATGTATCATCAATTATGAAAAAAAGATTTACTCCTAACGTTAGGGACGATAGACGACAAACTCTCTGAAGGCATAGGTTGACAATTCATGAGTATTTATGCAAAAGACACACGTAATCCTGCCAATAATTTGTGACCACAGTAATAATTATAATGAAATATAAACTCTGAATGATACTATACACGGTGTTTCCGTAACAGCGTAAAAGAGTTTAACAGGACATAGAGGATGCTCCACTGAACAATTTGAGGTAGGGAACCTGGGGTCGGAGAAGCCAGCTTGAGAAGATAATAAGAACAAAACTCATTACCATGTACTTTTTTATTTACGTTAGTTAACTGCAAATGCCATCATTGACACAATGAACGTACCGTTTGTACTGTATCTTGCAAAATGAGCTGAAACTGACGGCCGTCAACCTCAATGCAAGCATGACGGCGAACAAGGTCTGACGCACTCTGACAAATATCTCTGGTGTGTTTCGAATCACATCACAGGCAGCTAAAATTCTTTAAACTAAATCTATCTCCGTATCCATTGGGGTCTCATACATAAGTGCCTTTAGATATCTCCATAGGAAATAATCAAGGGGATTCAGATCAGGTAACCATGGAATAGGACCTCCCCTTCCAACCCAGCGACCAGGAAATACTGTACCGGTACTGCTCCATAGTATTGTAATGTACGTCTCTGAATAGCACTGAGTAATGAGAGGGTCTGTCGCTGATTCATAGCATGTCCTGTAATGGGACAATGTAAATACGATTCAACACCTTACGGACAAGTAAACTAAACAAAACCTGCATCATGACTTCCTGGTAATCAACCTCGACCTCCTTCTTTCCTTACAGGAAATAAAGCATGAACGAGTAAATAAACAGCACAGTACGTGTAAACTCGTAAGCTTGTTAGTTGTAAATAAGGTGGAAAACAGTAATGACAGAGCGATAGACAAGTTTACTTCCATATCTCTATAAGCTAGCTTCTCCGACCCAGGTTAACTATCTCAAATAGTTCAGTGGAGCATTCTATGTGTCCTGTTACATTTTTGTACGCTGTTACGGAAACACCCTGTATACTGAGAAATACAAATGTGTGCTTAGAAAAAAAGAAAAAAGTATCAAATATTGTGTTGGCTCGGTCTGTTCTTCATTAGTTATTAATAACGTTCAAAAATAATTAATATCGACATATAACTTTCATTGTGAAAAACAAGTCCACTTGAAGAGAGGCAGCCATGCCAGGTAACTAGAAGAGTTTATCATTTCTAATGAAGTCGTTTCCTAGGGGACGTTGAATCAGATAGTTTATTCAAATGTGGGAATGTCGGCCAGCGATATTTCTTAGGAAATTTGATATAACGAGTCTACTGCACTGTCCATAGAATTACTTCGCAGACGTCCCTGACTGATAAAATAAGGTACATTCTAAATCTTTGAAATGAAGATAAATGAAACGCTCTCTTGCAAGTTTCGCATTTTAGTTCCTTGAGCTGAAGGTTGGTGTTACTGCCTCCAGTATAAAAGAAAGAAAAAAATCATCTCCACGTCCACAGTCTCTAGAGGCGAGAACAAGTATACTTTCTCTATTTCTATGGATCATTTACTATGCACCATATTTTTGTACAATGCCCTATATTCACAAAGAATATTCTTATCCCAGAAGAAGACAATCAGAACTGTCTCTGGTGTTAGTTCAAAAAATGGTTCAAATGGCTCTGAGCACTATGGGACTCAACATCTTAGGTCATAAGTCCCCTAGAACTTAGAAATACTTAAACCTAACTAACCTAAGGACAGCACACACACCCATGCCCGAGGCAGGATACGAACCTGCGACCATAGCAGTCCCGCGGTTCCGGACTGCAGCGCCAGAACCGCTAGACCACCGCGGCCGGCTCTGGTGTTAGTTGACAAGCTTCTTTCACGCTGCTATTGAAGTGGCTCTAGACTCCAACTTCTTGTACCTATTGTCCCTCACTGATTAGTGATTAATAATATGTTGTTGTTGTGGTCTTCAGTCCTGTGACTGGTTCGATGCAGCTCTCCATGCTACTCTATCCTGTGCAAGCTTCTTCATCTCCCAGTACCTACTGCAGACTACATCCTTCTGAATCTGCTTAGTGTACTCATCTCTTGGTCTCCCTCTACTATTTTTACAATCCACACTGCCCTCCAGTACTAAATTGGTGATCCCTTGATCCCTCAGCACATATCCTACCAACCGATCCCTTCTTCTAGTCAAGTTGTGCCACAAATTTCTCTTCTCCCAAATTCTATTCAATACCTCCTCATTAGTTATGTGATCTACCCATCTAATCTTCAGCATTCTTCTGTAGCACCACATTTCGAAATCTTCTATTCTCTTCTTGTCTAAACTACTTATCGCCCATGTTTCACTTCCATACATGGCTACACTCCATACAAATACTTTCAGAAACGACTTACTGACACTTAAATCAATACTCAATGTTAAAAAATTTCTCGTCTTCAGAAACGCTTTCCTTGCCACTGCCAGTCTACATTTTATATCCTCTCTACTTCGACCATCATCAGTTATTTTGCTCCCCAAATAGCAAAACTCATTTACTACTTTAAGTGTGTCATTTCCTAATCTAATTCCCTCAGCATCACCCGACTTAATTCGACTACATTCCATTATCCTCGTTTTGCTTTTGTTGATGTTCATCTTATACCCTCCTTTCAAGACACTGTCGATTCCGTTCAACTGCTGTTCCAAGTCCTTTGCTGTCTCTGACAGAATTACAATGTCATCGGCGAACCTCAAAGTTTTCATTTCTTCTCCATGGATTTTAATACCTACTCCGAACTTTTCTTTTGTTTCCTTTACTGCTTGCTCAATATACAGATTGAATAGCATCGGGGAGAGGCTACAACCCTTTATCACTCCCTTCCCAAGCACTGATTCCCTTTCATGTACCTCGAATCTTATAACTGCCATCTGGTTTCTGTACAAATTGTAAATAGCCTTTCGCTCGCTGTATTTTACCCCTGCCACCTTCAGAATTTGTCTTTCCTAAATCTTTCTTCTAAGATAAGTCGTAGGGTCAGTATTGCCTCACGTGTTCCAACATTTCTACGGAATCCAAACTGCTCTTCCCCGAGGTCGGCTTCTATCAGTTTTTCCATTCGTCTGTAAAGAATTCGCGTTAGTATTTTGCAGCTGTGACTTATTAAACTGATAGCTCCGTAATTTTCACATCTGCTTTCTTTGGGATTGGAATTGTTATATTCTTCTTAAAGTCTGAGGGAATTTCGCCTGTCTCATACATCTTGCTCACCAGATAGTAGAGTTTTGTCAGGACTGGCTCTCCCAAGGCCGTCAGTAGTTCTAATGGAATGTTGTCTACTCCCAGAGCCTTGTTTCGACTTAGGTCTTTCAGTGCTCTGTCAAACTCTTCACGCAGTATCATATCTCCAATTTCATCTTCATCTACCTCCTCCTCCATTTCCATAATATTGTCCTCAAGAACATCGCCCTTGTATAGACCCTCTATATACTCCTTCCACCTTTCTGCTTTCCCTTCTTTGCTTAGAATTGGGATTCCATCTGAGCTCTTGATATTCATGCAAGTGGTTCTCTCTTCTCCAAAGGTCTCTTTAATTTTCCTGTAGGCAGTATCTATCTTACCCCTCGTGAGATAAGCCTCTACATCCTTACATTTGTCCTTTAGCCATCCCTGCTTAGCCACTTTGCACTTCCTGTCGATCTCATTTTTGAGACGTTTGTATTACATTTTGCCTGCTTCACTTACTGCATTTTTGTATTTTCTCCTTTCATCAATTAAATTCAGTATCTCTTCTGTTACCCAAGGATTTCTAATAGCCCTCGTCTTTTTACCTACTTGATCCTCTGCTGCCTTCACTCTTTCATTCCTCAAAGCTACCCATTCTTCTTCTACTGTATTTCTTTCCCCCATTCCTGTCATTTGTTCACTTATGCTCTTCCTGAAACTCTGTACAACCTCTGGTTCTTCAGTTTATCCAGGTCTCATCTCCTTAAATTCCCACCTTTTTGCAGTTTCTTCAGTTTTAATCTACAGGTCATAACCAATAGATTGTGGTCAGAGTCCACATTCAAAATGCCTGCATGTCCGAAGGAACATTGCATCGAAGTTTAGAAACACAGTCCGTTATAGACCCTGCACTAATGTATTTCATGCCAAAGTCAAGGCAGTCTGACGAGAAAACTAAGTATGTCTCTTTCTGTGTGGGACTAAAATGTTCAAATGTGTGTGAATTCCTAAGGGACCAAACTACTGAGGTCATCGACCGCTAGACTTACACTCTACTTAAACTAACTTACACTAAGAACAACACACACACCCATGCCCGAGGGAGGACTCGAACTTCCGGCGGGAGGGGCTGCGAAATCCTTGACATGGCACCCGAGACCGCGTGGCCACTCCGCGCGGTTCTGTGTGGGACTCACATAATTGTGCGAGTACTATGGGAAGTAGACAATGAGTCATGTAGATGTTTGGGGCATGCGCTGAAGACTGCTCGGATAGCCGAAGCTGTTAAGACAAACATTTGCGCAAACTGGGAAAGTCGGTTTCGAATCCCGGCCTGGCACAAATTTTAATGTGTTTCCAGTAAACTGTATAGATGCGCTGGTAACGAATTCGCAGTTTTCGAATAAATATCACGAGATAAAGACAAAAATGTTGCATTTGTCTTCTTATTATTAAATGAAACAACAAGTCTACTGTTCCCAGTCACTGTTTATTTATCTCCACGACGCGTTTCAAAGGTTTAGACCTCCATGATCAGGCGGAGTTACATTTCTTAGTACGACATGTGTGTGTGTGTGTGTGTGTTGTGTTACGATTGTTTTGAGGAATTTGTGGCACTGTCTCCAGTGGTCACAGGTTCCTTTCACTGCCGTATCACATCACGTGTATACTGTCATACTTTGAACTTAAAATGTTCGCTTTTAATGTTTTCTTATTGTTTATTTACTGGGCGTCACTAGCATCGAGTGGGATATCGACTCATTTTAAAATGTTCCGAATATGCATGTTTATAAATATCTGACTAAGAGCTCGAGCTAACAGCTATCTCACACCATTAAAATAGGAATTAAATTTTGTGTTGTTGAAGTTCAACGAAATAGCGGAGATGAAAATAAATACGTTAGGAAAACAAAGTCGTTGTTTAGTGCACTATTGTCGACAATACGAAAGTTATAGTCCCACACCTTCACCATATAGTTAATGATGAACCTTTTCCGTTGTACATGGTACTCTTGTGTAATGGATAAAGATAGTTTAGTTCATTTCATGTTCTATATATCAGTTGCACGATATTAAGGAAATGGTGTAAAATGAATCACTTGACATGCTACGTTATCGTTATTTGCTTGTATGTTGCCTAAATGCTGGTCATTTACAGACTGACAGTTAAAGCAATAACTTAAACACAATACAGCCGAACACTTTAGCTTTTAAATCCTTTTTAAAATCCGCCAATGTGGCAAAATGTACACAATAATTACCGGTTTTGGTACGCCTCTACTACATTTAGGCGTCTCAGACTCGTTACTGGAAACAGCGAGTCATAATATGCTAACACAACATTTCTGGCGTATTGTGTTGTTTGGCATTGCACTAGGCACAAACAGGAGAACCTCATCAGGAAAACGAACGTGGTTCATTTGTGTTCCATTAACACGCATTCCCTCTTTCTTCCCTACCTTAAGACGAGAGTAGTTCTGGTGATAAGGAGTCTTCTCCCTTGACTTCTCTTTCAATTCAGGATTTCCCGCTATGCTGCTGAATCCCAATGGAAACAACAGCATTGATGTATTCACTGTTTAGTATGGCAACTATTGCAGCTTGAATGAATGCTTCGTTTCTCAAAGGCTATTTCTTGTTGAAACAGAATTCAGAGCTTACTTAAAACGTGTGAATCGCAGAGAAAGTGCTAAATCACACCGCTCTGTAATTTTAGTCTAAAGTTGCTAGGAATTAGACAATGATGCAGTCGTCACTTTGAATTAGATTAGTACACTTTGTGTAAATGATTGGAAAAAAGAAGTGCCATAGCATACAGATATAAGTGTTGTAAAGCAGACAGACGTTCAATGTGGTTTAGATTCTGATCCTTTTGTAGTCTGTAGGCCGTGCCGAACCCAGTCCAAGGCGACGCAGGCTCCCATGAAGGGTGCAGGCATCGGGCTGGGGAGGGGGGAGGGTGCGGGGGGGGGGGGACAGTGCAAAAACTGACCGATGTAAAAGGAAGACGATTTAAGAATTAACCGGGAGTTGCACATGAGCTCTCCTACCACTTACGTTCCTATCCTCTACCTGCAAGATGAAGCTTTTCCCTCGGCCCGAGACAGTAAACGCACACCGTTCTCATAGCGTTATTTCATCCAAGTGGAACCATAAAGTAGTGACTAATACCGAACAGGCGGCACATAGGTTACGAGTCAACAGTGCACTTGGTTCTTACAGCTGTCGGCTACAGGGTTAGTTCATGTTAAACAATCGAGTTTTTACTATACTGCGCTACGGTATTGTAAGATACCTGAGGTTGGTGGATGGGTGCTGAAGAAAATATACTATTTGACTGAAGGCCTCCAATTTTTTACAATTTCTGCTAACTGAGGACTGGAAGCAAAACAATTTAAGCTAGAGTTTTTCAATAGTATTGTATTGTATTGCACTGAACTGGGGACCTTCGCCCCGCCGTAACCCTCAGTGGTTCACAACCCCAGAACAGGCTACAGCAGTTCACTCACGCCGCCGCCGTCCCATACCTAACCCAGGGTTATTGTGCGGTTGGGCTCCCAGTGGACCACTCCCCCCCCCCCCCCCCCCGGAAATGTCTTACACCACACGAATGTAACAGTATAACCCAAATGTTTACGTGGTAGAGTAATTATGGTGTACGCGTACGTGGAGACAGTGTTTGTGCTGCAATCGCCGACATCGTGTAACTGAGGCGGAATAAGAGGAACCAACCCGCATTCACCAGACAGATGGAAAACCACCCAAAAAACCATACACAGACTGGCCGGCACACAGGACCTCGACACTAATCCTCCCGGAAAGCAGTGCGTTAGACCACACGGCTAACCAGGAGGGCTATTTCAATAGTAAGTATTTTTGGATTTCTATCACGCTGGGTTAATACCAGGTCAGTAACTTCCGCTCATCAGTATGATGATGAAAACAACGAAAGTTGCGAAATTCAGTTCTTTTTATTTAATTGATAGTCGGTTTCGGGTATCAGAACCCGTTCTCAAATCATCTAATCACGGAATACAACATTTTTTCTGTTTGGTTGATCTGAGAGTGGGTTCTGATACCCGAGACCGGTCATCAATTAAATAAAAAGAACTGAATTTCGCAACTTTGGCTGTTTTCTACATCAAACAACAACAAGTGTACTGAGAAACAGATCTCACATATAACATTTTAATTTACTGTTGGGAACGCATTAAATGAAGATCTGTTTCTTATTCTGAAAGATATACAGCAGATCTTGGTGCAAAATATAGCGTAAATATCGATAACGGTTGGGGATGTTTTGGGTTGGGTTGTTTGGGGGAAGAGACCAAACTGCGAGGTCATCAGTCTCATCAGATTAGGGAAGGACAGGGAAGGAAGCCGGCCGTGCGCTTTCAAAGGAACCATCCCGGCATTTGCCTGGAGCGATTTAGGGAAATCACGGAAAACCTAAATCAGGATGGCCGGACGCGGATTGTTTTGGGGAAGGAGATCAGACAGCGAGGTCATAGGTCTCATCGGATTAGGGAAGGATGGGGAAGAAAGTCGGCCGTGCCCTTTCAAGGGAACCATCCCGGCATTTCCCTGGAGCGATTTAGGGTAATCACAGAAAACCTAAATCAGGATGGCCGGACGCGGGATTGAATCGTCGTCCTCCCGAATCCGAGTCCAGTGTCTAACCATATCGATAAGACTTAGTTAGATAACGAAATAGTGGGTTTCGAATTCCAATAGGAACAGCTGTTGAAAGGCACTGACACAGATTCGCATTTGGATATTTTGAATTTCTTTTTATTATTGGTTGCGTGCTTCTTATTCAAGTATTTAAATAACTTTTAGGATATATTTGACAGACTGCAGCGTCTTGTCAAAGCATGTTTAACAAATTAAAGATGATAAAGGCCACTCAAGACCGAGCATAGGTGATGCAGGTCGTGAAATTCAGTTATCTAAGCAACAGGATACGATACAACTGCTAAATTTGATTTCAGTGACATTGAATTTGCTTCGCCCAAAGCCGATAGAAAATAAAATTATATTAAAAATTCTATTCTTGGAAAGGAGTATGGTCTCGGAACCTATTTATAGCCCTTTTTTCTCTTATTTCGAATTAATAATCCTTGCACTTTAGTTTAAGTGGAAATAAAATCTCTTATTTGTTATAAATCATACTAAAACGCAGTTGCTGCCATAAACATTAAAACGTACATTTTGTTTTAACTTCAGTTTTTCTAGCAAATCTACACAGATTGTAATTTATTTCTTACAATGATACATCTCATTTCCTGTGTGCAGTATTTTTCACTTGTATAGCTCATTTAAGTAGTAATTTTCAATAACTCTTCATTTTTATTAAACGTACCTTAGAAATAATAAAATTTCCTAAATATGTGAACAAAAAAATTCAGAAAGGTAGTGTTTTTTGGGAGTGGGGAGGGTTGTGGCGCAGCTTTGGCAGTTCCGCCAGGGGCTCAGTTTCACCTCGCTATGGCTTTGTCAGTAGGATAATCAGACAAGCTGTTACAGTACTTACACTGCAGATCTATACTGTAAATAATCTCTCTTATTGACCGTACTGTTGTTGAAATTCCCATTATACCTATAAAGTGTTTCTAACAAATTCCATTGATGGCCCATTGGCTATCACCTTTCGTGTCTTTTCGATATTTTGTAGTGTGTTGTGCAAAAATGGATTTTAGTTCTTTGTCTCTGTTTTTTCCTACACTCTCCGAAACAAGTAGAAGAGTCGCGTGCTACATTCAGGTTGTGTCGTCGAATTCAGATTCGGCAACTGAAAAAATTAATCAGAATTACAGCTGGACTGTCCGCCCAGAAACAAACAGGATTTATGTTCAGGGAAATAACTCTTGGGCCCACCGACACGAAATGAAGCCAGAAAATTGCTATGTGGGCAACGATGAATCAACACGGCTCACATCAATGTTTCACAGAAGCTAAAAAGTTAATACGTTACAGATATAAATAATGATAGAAAAAATAAGTTCCAAATTGTTTACTTTATTTTGTATCACGCCTTCTAAAACTACTTTTGTGATTTGCTACATGCTGCGAACGGAAAACTTGCGCGTAAAGCTATTAGTTTCACTAATTACTCGCATCTTGAATTGTGATTAAAATGAATCAGTGTAGTAGAAGGTTGTAAGGTAACGTACAGTTTTAAACACCATGAATCTATCGTTATCCGGAGCTCTCATACGCAATTGGAGTAATCACTTGGTGACTGACTGAAGGGGTTCAGAATGCGCTGTTTATCCCCAACGCACTTTTTTTCCCAGTAAATTGTTTTCATGTCTAATTGAAAATGTGTGCGCTTTAACGGACTAAAACTGATTTATAATTTCTAAAATCTATTTTTACCTACGTTTAAAAGAATTGTGGATGTAAAGATAGTGAATTACAATGATTTGTACAAAAATTAGCAGCCCTTACTTGTTTTATCGATTTTGGAAGAAAACTATGAAATTTATGTAGCTCCATCTTATTTCAGAAAGTAAAAGGATCAATAGTGGTGATAAAATCGTACCTTGTTACATTAGGAAAGAAATAACATATCTGTATTTCAAAGTAAGGTATGTAATTTCTTCGTTGCGCCAACTGGTGTCCGCTGTAGGTTAGATATTAATGGAGAAAAGAGCAGATAAACCATAAAAACTCAATAAGCCTGTTAAAAGAACTCAACTTGTCTCCTTTGAGGATGCAGACATTTGTTTGACGAGAATATATACAAAGAGCTTTTGTAAGTAATTAAGGAATAAAAGAAAGCCAAAGGGCATTATCTGCGTTTCTGTATTTGAAGAGAATAATTTAAGTATCGTAAAATGTAAAAGAACGTGAAAAACCTTACGAAACTGTAATAAAAACAGAAAAGATGCTCGAAATCTTGAATATGCCAACGCGTAGCTGTCTTTAAGTAAATAATTATCGAAGACTGAAAAGAGAAGTGAAAGTATAAGGACTGGGGGTATGACGTAACTTGGACAGTGATGTCCGAACACAAGATCAGCTGGAAAGGGTGCAGTAGGAATGTCTGAGGACTTATGAAAGAAACATCTCAATTTTCTCCTAAACCACGAGCCATTTTACGCAGTCTTTTTGCATAGACAATAGAGAAGATAACCTGCAAAACGGTTTCAGAATAAGATTTCTCATTACACCAAACAGTTTAGCAATAAAAAGATAAGCACTTAAGCAGAAATAACTTTTAGACTACTGGCTGAATTTAGTTTTATACTGAGCTATATAGTTAGCAAATAAGAGATATTGGGCGCGAAATTTCCAATACGTTGGCACAAATGGCTAGAACTATGATGAAGAATTAGAGTTAGACAACGGAGAAAATTTTTAGCACTTGTCATTTGTTGAAAGTCTTGCATGTAGATAACATTCATTATTCGAAAGAGATCAGCATTTTTTCTTAATAGCCAATGAATTCGAAAGAAATCTTATAACATTCAAGTAATGTATGATATGAACATAAAGAGTGCACTTCAGGTATGTAAACTGGGATACAGGTGTCCCCGATAATTTAATTCCAGAAACATATCCATTATTTCAATTTCTCATGGTTGGGTTGAGTAACAGCAAGCCAACTCTTGGACGGTTGCTGCAGTGAAACATTAGCAACTACTTCTAGCAAACTGTTCACATGTGAACTGGTGTGATACCCCCGATTATTTTATTACTTGCCGTATTGTGTATCACAACCTTAAAATGATTAAGGAATGATGTTTTAAAATCATTGAAGCTGCTGTTGAAATCTTGTCACTTATTTCGCCATTAGTATCGATCTTCTGATCATCTTCTAGTGGTGTATAACATGGCAACCTGCCGCATAGTATGATGCAAGAAGCAGGCGTGGCAGCTTCCTTGGCTTCTACCGTTACAGCGTCTTGATTATAATACGACAAACTACTTGCAGCATAGACAACAAAGTTTCAGAAACAGCGTTGATCGGTTATAAGGTTTCTTACCTATAATTATTATTTTGTCGGTGATATAAAAGGAGATTCGTGCTGTTTGTGAAAGACGCGGCTCACCAAAGACAAGGGAAAGTGTGGGAGCATGTCTGGAAACATGCAGTACACATTAAACATGTGCGTGATGGGAGTGGAGCTCCTAAGGCGTATTACACACGCCTTAGGAGAAGACAACGTATCTATTGGAAACTAAATACAATAACAAAACAGCAACAACAGTATTTTTAATAACGCAAGTTACTGATGGTTTAGAAGATACTTTGAGAACCAGAGCATCAGTTTTGCGCCAGTTGCGAAGGGCTGGCGAAGGTAAGCTGGTGCCCTTATAGACTGCGCAACGGAATCTCCTGACAGGAAATCAATCTTGCCTCTGTTCTCCAGAATGGGAGCAGTTGCGAACAACATCTGTTAGCGTGTTTTGTGGAGTTGAATGCAATCGATAAAAAAAAAAAAACACAGTACAACTCACAAGCCCGACTTTCTCCCAGACGTCAATATTGCGAGTAATTGTGACGAGTATAACAGATATTGTTACGTAGACGTTCCCTTTGCACTTTTGCGTCGGATTAACCTTTGTGTAGTTGCTAGAGAGGTGAAAAGCTATCGGCCTCGGAGATAAGAGATTGTTAGGTAGAAAACATATTTATATTTTGACGTAGCTATTCTTAGTCAAACGTTTGAGCGGAGCGAAAGCAAGACTCCTTAGAAATTGCAGAATTGATTCTTTCCTGAATTTTCATAGTCAAATGAAGAGTAGGATGTGGACGAATGAAGTATCAAATTGACCAGCATGAGATCTAGTTTTCACGAAACGGTTTAATTAAATGAAAGTAATCAGGGTAATTAATAAAAACTTAATTAGTTATTTGAGGAAAATAGAAATATTTCACCAAGAGCTGCTCTTAGCCATTTAACTGAAGTACCATAGATTTCACCTCTTCGAGGCCTAGCTATTTTGGGCATAAAAATTCACATATATATTATACTTAACTGTTAATAATTTTTTTAAATTAAATAAATTAAAAAAGTTTAAATCTTTTGCGAAACGGTTTTTCTAAGGGTAAAAAATTAAACAGGTTGGAAAAACATTTGACACACCTTTGAATGATGCTCGAAATAATATACAGCAGATGATGTGCCGAATAAGAATTTAAAGTTCAATGCTTAACTGAGAATCTTAGAATTTGAGAGTAGTAGATGTTCAGTGCTTAACTGAGAATCTTAGAATTTGAGAGTAGTAGAGGATATTTGATGGATCATGTAGGCATTTCTTATTTTTAGACCAATCATTTCACAAAACATTTGAGCGTTTCTTTTTCAAAGAGATTTTTTAGTCTATTGTACCTGATCCAACCAATATACTGCGACTAAATTCCACCTCTGAAGTGCAATTCTGCGATATCCATCTAAGGCCACCATTACTTCCTCAAAGCGTTCACTAGTTACGAATTTCTTTTCATGTGTAAATAAATTGCTTGAAAACTTTGACAACACCTTCATGACTTGTGTAGTACAACATTGTTGCTAACAAGGTGAGGCTGCTCGACGACCCTAGTCGCACAGTAAACAGTGCGTAGTGGCATATGACGCTACGTTGATCGCTACGAGGACTCTGCTAGATGGCAGTTGGCAATGATTTAAGAAATAATTTAGGATGGTGAGAGATGTTACTTATTGAACAAAACGGGTAAATTTAATAAAACCATTTCACATATGGCTAATAGGTCCACAGAAAATTATGCAGTACTATTACATGCAAGATACATTGATGTACAATGATATGCCTTGTTCGCATATGCGCGATCGGTCCTCACACGTCCACACCCTATGACTGAGTCAAATTTGATAATCTCTTTGCGTTTCTTCAGCATACCAGAGTCTCACGTTGCTGGAACCGTGGTAGTGAACTTGTTAGTTAAGAAATGGAATGTGCTGGTGAGTTTGCCTGCCAAAAATAACATTTATTTAAAACCATATTTTTATGTCCGAAAAGGTTCGTAACAGCCATTTTACAGCTTCCCCTGTTAGAAGTAACGTTATTCAGAATACTAATTATCTTTAGAAATACAAAATTTATAGAAATTAATTTTGTTACATGTGTAATTTGTAATACCATTCACTGCATACGTAACACTTAAACCCATCAAAAACATTTAATACTGAAAACATTAAAGAGTTAAGGTTATAAACAAACAACTTCCTTTAAAATTTCATTAAACGTCACTGTCAACAGCTGTTAACAATATTCAGTCAATCGATGAAGGAAACTAGCACACTATCGTCGTGCCTTTTAAGCATTACCAACTTGTAGCTTAAACTTTTGACATCTGTTGCCCTCTGGCAGAAACGTAAATACTGTAGGTGCTGTAGGGTAATTAAAGGTTAATTTAACTGCCTTTAATTTTATTATAAAAATAGAATTATCCTATAATCTGTCCCACTGGCCAAGGCGACAAACTCAGTCTAAAAATGACCAGATAATGATAACAAAATGATTCGCACAACAACTGTAAAAGTGACCAGCTACTGATTACAAAATAATGCCGACAATAGCTGTTGTATGTGAACAATGCATGAATGACTGCTATACGCATTATCCGTTTAAGCACAGTTACAATATGACACCTACAGCAACGTAGATAATGATCTGTCCAGCACAGCCGATTTCAAACAACTGCTGTTATACGAACGAAGATAAAATAATTCAGTAATAATTTTAAATATGCATGGCTTTATCAGTCACACGTTTCAGTAACACACATACCGTGAAGTTCACAGCTGTGACAGATGTTTCCAAGCAGTTGCCCATATTAATACGCTCGCATCTTGATTTCATACAGCCACGCAATAACGATTGACGTGGAATGTGTCGCACGTCGCACACCCTTCGTTTGGCTTTTTCTGGCACGTGCCTCTATACGGTAAGCGTATGTTTTTTATATAAGGCCTGCAAACTCCACAATCCGTGAGCCATTCGCCTCGTCTTTCATTACGCTGATAACCTTGTTGTTTACAGGCGTTATGCCATATGGATATTCGACCGCGTAACTATATGTGTCGAATACGTCGGCGTGGCACCTTATTACTTCGTATGGATCGTAGCCCTTCACACAATAGATCAAGCTGTCCGTATCCATATCAAGTAACTCTGTATCTTCGAACTGAGTTTTCGCTAACTAGTAATGAGACTGGTACATCTGAGGTTTTGATAGGCACAGTATACACATACTAGTACCGTAATATTAGCCATCTCCAGAGTACTGAATTGCTTATTGAAGGTTGTGGCTTTTTTACAATTTGGCTTGCCATCATAATTCTTTGTAGGATAAATGCCCATCCCGTTCCGTTGTTAACTGAATTTCGCGATGCTGTCTAACATTCTCATTGCATTGTTTTGCTGAAAAATACATTACTCATACGTTTAAAAAAATCTCTTTTGACGTCACACGTCTCAAGAGCTCTCTGTTCGGTGTTAATATCAGCGTGATTCTTAAGGCAGCATGATTGGTTGAATTTAACAAGTGGGTGACTGTCATTAGTTCCATCCTCAAACTGCAGCATTGCTGCAGGTTTTTATGGTCCATTATGTATCTTATTTTTTACTCCCAGCGTCGTCAACAGCTTGGTGAGGGGACCGTTGAGTGGAACTAAACGCTCTGGACATAGTGACTAATCACTGTGCGCGTCATTCAAACTATTGGCGTGTTATACGCTTCCAAGATACACACATCAAAAAAAGTTTTGCATCACCTCGGTTCCGAGAGTTACGGTACCTGTACAGAAAATTGGAATAGAGATCAACATAAACATCATTTCCTCCCTTCTTATTGCTCATGAAAACCACACATTGCATGTTGTACCACCATACAGCGAGACCTTCAGAGGTGGTCATCCAGATTTCTGTACACATCGGTACCTCTAGTACCCAGTAGCATGTCCTCTTGCATTGATGCATGCCTGTATTCGTTGTGGCATACCACCCACAAGTTCATCAAGGCACTGCTGGTCCAGATTGTCCCACTCCTCAACGGCGATTCGGCGTAGATCTCTCAGAGTGGTTGGTGGGTCACGTCGTCCATAAACAGCCCTTTTCAATCTATCCCACGCATGTTCGATAGGGTTCATGTCTGGAGAACACGCTGGTCACTCTAGTCGAGCGATGTCTTCATCCTGAAGGAACTCGTTCACAAGATGTGCCCGATGGGGAAGAGAATTGTCGTCCATGAAGACGAATACCTCGCCAATATGCTGCCGATATGGTTGCACTATCGGTCGGAGGATGGCATTCACGTATCGTACAGACTTTCAGTGCCTCCCATGACCACCAACGGCGTACATCGGCCCAACATAATGCCACCCCAAAACAGCAGGAAATCGCCACCTTGCTGCTCTCGCTGGACAGTGTGTCCAAGGCGTTCAGCCTTATCGGTTTGCCTCCAAACATGTCTCCGACGATTGTCTGGTTGAAGGCATATGCGACACTCACCGGTGAAGAAAACGTGATGCCACTCCTGAGCGGTCCATTCGGCATGTTGTTGGACCCATCTATACCGCGCTGTATGGTGTCGTGGTTGCAAAGATGGTCCTCGCCATGGACGTCGGGAGTTAAGTTGCGCATCATGCAGCCTATTGCGCACAGTTTGAATCGTAATACGACGTCCTGTGGCTGCACGAAAAGCATTATTCAACATGGTGACATTTCTGTCAGGGTTCCTCCAAGCCATAATCCGCAGGTAGTGGTCAACCACTACAGCCGTAGCCTTTGACGGTCTGAGCGAGGCATATCATCGACAGTTCCTGTCTCTCTGTATCTCCTCCATGTCCGAACAACATCGCTTTGGCTCACTCCGCGACGCCTGGATACTTCCCTTGTTGAGAGCCCTTCCTGGCACAAAGTAACAATAAGACGCGATCGAACCGCGGTGTTGACCGTGTAGGCATGGTTGAACTACAGAAAACACGAGCCGTGTACCTCCTTCCTGGCGGAATGACTAGAATTGATGGGCTGTCGAACCCCTTCCGTCTAATAGGCGCTACTCATGCATGGTTGTTTACATCTTTGGGATGGTTCAGTGACATCTCTGAACAATCAAAGGGACTGTGTCTGTGATATAATATCCACAGTCAATTTCTATATTCAGGAGTTCTGCGAACGAGAGTGATGCAAAACTTTTCATGATCTTTGTATATCCTACACCAGGATCCGAATCCACTGGCACGTTTCTGAAATCACCTAATTCTATGATTCATTCATCGAAAGGCCATCTAAACCCTCCAAATGGCAGAGATTGTTTGCATGGCATGCTCGTGAAATTGTTTATATCCAAGTACGGGATGTACCTCAAATAATAAGTTGTGTTGAAATCTTCATCCAATAGCTGGTTATTTGCGTTGGCAGGTCTATGGACACATTGGAAAATCCCCCCACAAATCCCATGCTATAACAACAAATGTCGACATTGGTCGAAAGTTCGATGACGACTTTTGTTCTTTTGAGCATTGCAGTGAACGAAAGCGCTGGTGCAATGTAATAGAAAGCAGGATGCAGCCTGTATGGTTTCATGCAGAACTTCTCAAAAATGTCTGCAAGTAAGCGTGCATCCGTGTCCATATAAAGTCTTTCATAGCACCCTATATCAGAGATGTTGAATTCCTGCCAAACATCCACTGCATGCCCATACTCTCCATGCGTTATGGCCGGCCGAAGTGGCCGTGCGGTTAAAGGCGCTGCAGTCTGGAACCGCAAGACCGCTACGGTCGCAGGTTCGAATCCTGCCTCGGGCATGGATATTTGTGATGTCCTTAGGTTAGTTAGGTTTAACTAGTTCTAAGTTCTAGGGGACTAATGACCTCAGCAGTTGAGTCCCATAGTGCTCAGAGCCATTTGAACCATTTTTTTTCCATGCGTTATGGCATAGCGTGTAAGATAACCGGAAAATGCAGTTATGTAGGGCAACGTCGCTTCCATGAGTATCTCTATCAAATTCAGATATTCGTATAGAAAGATCCCTTTCTTTGCCATGAGCTGAAACTTAGCGTGATCAGGATGTGGAGCTCGAAGGAGGTGTATGTCCTCCTGACACATCGTTTCAGCAATTTTTGAAACGATACATGCATGGAATGTAGCGACTCGAAGGACAGCCTAATATTTGGCCTTATTCACTTAGAAAACGAAATTTATTTGTCCTTGCTCTTCGGTGGGAAACTAACCTAATCAATGCTCAAGCCAAAATCAGCCAAGTGCTCGACATGGAAATAAGCACTGTTCCAGCTAAAATTGTTGAAGAAAATGAATATGTGTCATGGAAGTTGATATTTCAGATTTCATGCATTGCGTGTTGCACCGCAGAACTTGGCAGTTTTATGACTATGATCATTATACGGAGTTACCTTACTTAACTTCTTCCTAATATAATTCGTCATTTTCCTGCTATTTCATATAGTCAATTTTAGAGCGATATATCACATCACTGTTCCTTGCAATTTTTTCAAGCTGAGAGAGAAATATCGTAGGACTTTCCCTGAGGTATGATTCAAAATGATTATAACTCAACATACATCCTGGTACGCCGCTTCCAATATGTGTTATTCTGTGAAAGTGGTACGTGAGGCAGTAGGGTTGTTCTCACAACCGCCAGAGGAGCAATGATGCACTCATTGTTAATGTTTACAACAGAAGGGCAACGTTCCTGGTTGTCGAAATTCTTATATTGTAAGAACTTGTCTGCCTCAGTAGGTATATACTTTCATACCGGTTCTTGTGAAAAGCAACCCAGCACATGATTTGCTGTTTTCTTGCTCCAAGTGAATGGATTCAGGCACCCAGATTAAATATGATGTGTACCCCAATGTTTTGACAACTGTGTGAAATTATGAGGGACATGCTCTTGATGTAGCAGTAGTGTTTCCCTTTCCCCTAGGAGAATAACAACAAAACTACGTATCTGGGATACCAGCTAGCGTAATTAGGAAAGCGAAGGAGTCCAATGAATTTGTGTGTAACAATATCCATCATCTGACTTGCTGTTCTTCAGATCATAAACCAGGAGTCTAGCTCTAAAATTTAGGTATG
Organism: Schistocerca cancellata; assembly: GCF_023864275.1. Classification (NCBI taxonomy): domain Eukaryota; kingdom Metazoa; phylum Arthropoda; class Insecta; order Orthoptera; family Acrididae; genus Schistocerca; species Schistocerca cancellata. The sequence continues at coordinate 330,331,083 of NC_064629.1, forward strand.
TCTAGAAATTTAATGGGGAAATCGATCCCATAAAAGTTATAAAATCCACAAATATCTTCTGGTTGATATATACTTGTGTGCTCTGCATATTTCTTATAATTTCGTTCTCAAGCCAGAAATGACGAGGTAAAGCAAATGTTGTCACGATGTTTTCAAACATTCATAGTGGCCTTTTTAGCAGTTATATCCTTTGGGAGTAGGATATAAGAGGACTCACCATTTAATGAATCAGAAACATATGAGCGGATGTCGAGGTGGAGTACTCGACTAAGTGTCCTGCCAGACCCTCTTTCCTAGATTTCGGAAAATTAGATCTGTACGACAATCAAATGAAATCTTGGAACCACCCAGCAGTTGAGATGCCTTGCGATATGACGCCAAATACGACGATGGTTTTCTCTTCACCATTACCATTCCATGTTTAGGGATATGTGACTTCGCAGAGTAAAACTGCTCTGCACTTAATGACTGGGTACAGCTGATCATTCACGATTTTGGGAGCTCCCTTTGCAAAATAGGAAAACATGTGGGAAATGTTGTGTTCAAATGTGTGTGAAAACGTATGGGACTTAACTGCTAAGGCCATCAGTCCCTAAGCTTACACACTACTTAACCTAAATTATTCTAAGGACAAACACACACACCCATGCCCGAGGGAGGACTCGAACCTCCGCGGGGACCAGCCGCACAGTCCATGACTGCAGCGCCCTAGACCACTAGGCTAATCACGCGCGGCCATGTGGGAAATGGGTCGATCTCAGTAGCCTATGGTAGAGTTATTATTGTAGATATATGACATCCTTTTCTCAAATTTACCTCCCATTTCTGAGTAATTTAAAGCTGACATGTGCCTCATGTGTTGGCTTACACCAGTGGGACAGACAAAGAAACTGTTGTTAGTTGGTTGATTACTATAAGCAGTAGCTGATGGCCTGGGTCGAGACAAACGTAGTCCACAGAGAGGTTACGTCGATGGTCCAGAGCAAGGCGAAAGTGAAACTGTCAACGGTCCAAGCCGAGGCGATGTTGACGGTCTAGGGTAGGATATTGTTGGTGCTGCGAGACTGCATCCTGATGCTTTTAATGTTGCTGTGGGTCGGTATTGGTCCATTCATTTCTTCATCATTAAGAGGTCGAATGGTTCTCAATATATTGTTCAGTACAGCATGCTAATCTATGGCTGCCATCACCAAGTTCTTATCAAGCATGTATAGAAAAAATAATCTTGTAAGCTTGCAAGCGAAACTTATTATTATTATTATTATTATTATTATTATTATAGACATATGAATTACTACTTACATATTCAGTCGTCTATAATCAGAGTCCATTCCTGTGATCTTGTATTCGAGAATGGCACCTTAGCTTGGCATGGAAAAATCACAGCCATCTCATACCAATAAGTGTCGATGGCTGTGATGTTAACACATTCAGCCACTGCCAAGTCATTATCAAGCACACCTGGAAATAAGCAGATATGATAAGCGTTGCATGAAAGTGTAAATTGTCGTAGAACTATTAATTGGGAGTCATACATTGTGTCACCAAATCCCCATCATCTAAATGAGTACTGCGCACTTTATCATTAGGGATCCCCTGTGTGCTGGGCAATGATGACGATTGGCTCCATATTTGCTAAAAGAAGAATAAGGACGATGCTCTGTAAGTATCAGGCATAAACGTATACACACGCATACAGATGGGTAGAGAGAATCATTTTGCTTAATTAGATCTACACCAGACTGGCCTCAGTTGCGTTAAGCTTATGCAGAGCCAACCAAATGGGTACACCTATAAGAGACGAAAAGCGTCGAGCTATCCCAGTCCTGCACTACTGATTACTCCGATGCGGAAATCACACCTGACACCGATTTAAGTCACGCGTAGGCTGAACAACTCATTGTTTTTTGTTCACATGGTGAGGATTACGACAGTGACTGTATAGGTCAAACCAATTTTATTCATCTCTTTTCTAGCTAGCAGTTGAGAATTGGTGCATGAATACGGTATCCTCGCTTACAAGCTGATGCCGTGAACAGCCGGCGTTAAGAGGACAGGAGGGGCAGTGACCCGCCCTCGCTGCCATGCTGCTCCCAGCGGACAACTTAAATGGCAGGGTGCCGAGCCGACCGAAAGCGGAGGCATTCCTAGCTGCCCGAGGCAAGTATTTAGAACTGTATTGTCACTCTAGCGCAACACTGGCAGCTGTAACAGTCCTATTCCACGAAATTTTGAAACTAAAGAACTACACGTGTAGCCAGTGAACACACTAAAGTGATAGCTGTGGGGCCTCCCACAATAATGGGCGTTTTGCTATGTGTCTCTTTCAGCAATATGCTTTATGCAAAGGATATTGTGCATTGGCTTGAGAGTTCGTGGAAGGCAGGTGGCATGAGAGAAACATTTGCCATCCTACGGTCACGTTAGCTATGAGTTTGGCGTTCTGAAAAAGACAGCTAAGAAACTGAGGTCACTGACCGCTGTACAAAATTTTTTCAAGGGCATTCCACAGGATGGTAGTTTTCTCATGATTTTGAGAACGTTGCGAGTAGGACAACGAACGACTGGACAATTTTAATGCAGTCAATAATGGGAGAATTTAACAATATGAAAAGTTACACTATTTGCGGATGCCAGTCGAACTTTGAACTCATTGGTGGCTTTTGGAAGGAGACTGTGAGCAAAGCCATCACAAGAGATGTGTGCACTTCTTATTCTCGTATAAATTTTCTGGTTGCAGACTTCATGCAGGCTCTGGCTGCGCACAGCTTTTGCATACGTCTCTAGTTGTATACTTAGCTGTGGGCGTACGGACTTCATTAGCTGCGCAGTCTGGTGCGAGAAATCCGTCGGCAACACTCAGTCTACTCGCCCAAATGCACGCGAGTAGTGAGAATATCTAGTGGCATCGACTGATTAGAGGTGAACAGAATTAATACACTCCTGGAAATGGAAAAAAGAACACATTGACACCGGTGTGTCAGACCCACCATACTTGCTCCGGACACTGCGAGAGGGCTGTACAGGCAATGATCACCCGCACGGCACAGCGGACACACCAGGAACCGCGGTGTTGGCCGTCGAATGGCGCTAGCTGCGCAACATTTGTGCACCGCCGCCGTCAGTGTCAGCCAGTTTGCCGTGGCATACGGAGCTCCATCGCAGTCTTTAACACTGGTAGCATGCCGCGACAGCGTGGACGTGAACCGTATGTGCAGTTGACGGACTTTGAGCGAGGGCGTATAGTGGGCATGCGGGAGGCCGGGTGGACGTACCGCCGAATTGCTCAACACGTGGGGCGTGAGGTCTCCACAGTACATCGATGTTGTCGCCAGTGGTCGGCGGAAGGTGCACGTGCCCGTCGACCTGGGACCGGACCGCAGCGACGCACGGATGCACGCCAAGACCGTAGGATCCTACGCAGTGCCGTAGGGGACCGCACCGCCACTTCCCAGCAAATTAGGGACACTGTTGCTCCTGGGGTATCGGCGAGGACCATTCGCAACCGTCTCCATGAAGCTGGGCTACGGTCCCGCACACCGTTAGGCCGTCTTCCGTTCACGCCCCAACATCGTGCAGCCCGCCTCCAGTGGTGTCGCGACAGGCGTGAATGGAGGGACGAATGGAGACGTGTCGTCTTCAGCGATGAGAGTCGCTTCTGCCTTGGTGCCAATGATGGTCGTATGCGTGTTTGGCGCCGTGCAGGTGAGCGCCACAATCAGGACTGCATACGACCGAGGCACACAGGGCCAACACCCGGCATCATGGTGTGGGGAGCGATCTCCTACACTGGCCGTACACCACTGGTGATCGTCGTGGGGACACTGAATAGTGCACCGTACATCCAAACCGTCATCGAACCCATCGTTCTACCATTCCCAGACCGGCAACGGAACTTGCTGTTCCAACAGGACAATGCACGTCCGCATGTATCCCGTGCCACCCAACGTGCTCTAGAAGGTGTAAGTCAACTACCCTGGCCAGCAAGATCTCCGGATCTGTCCCCCATTGAGCATGTTTGGGACTGGATGAAGCGTCGTCTCACGCGGTCTGCACGTCCAGCACGAACGCTGGTCCAACTGAGGCGCCAGGTGGAAATGGCATGGCAAGCCGTTCCGCAGGACTACATCCAGCATCTCTACGATCGTCTCCATGGGAGAATAGCAGCCTGCATTGCTGCGAAAGGTGGATATACACTGTACTAGTGCCGACATTGTGCATGCTCTGTTGCCTGTGTCTATGTGCCTGTGGTTCTGTCAGTGTGATCATGTGATGTATCTGACCCCAGGAATGTGTCAATAAAGTTTCCCCTTCCTGGGACAATGAATTCACGGTGTTCTTATTTCAATTTCCAGGAGTGTATTTGCAGCCGTTTCAGTTGCATTCGCTATGGCTTCCCATGACTAGACAGACAGACACAACTGCGTGTAATGACATTTTGTCTTTCTGGCACAATCTGCAATCACCGATTTCATTTCGCGGGTTTCTTGTGTGATATTAGTAACTCAGGAAGTTTTGCATCAATCAGACCTGTTTCACCCTTAAATTACATGTGCCAACCATATATGTTAGTTGGCAAACGTAATTTTGGTAGTGGTCTCAGGTCGACGAGCAGATACTCGTAAGAAAACATCGGTCAAATATGTGTGTGATAGCCCACTTCTTTTATGGATGACAAAGTTTATTCCTGGAAATGAATCTAAACCCAAAAAATGCGTTAGCGTCTCCATATGTTTACTCATAGTATTTTACGGTGGTTAATGCGTCCGTCCATAGAGTGAATATCAATAGCGGATATTTACCATCATTTTGTAAGTCGAATAACTCCGCTACTTCCTATTACAATGGAGTCTGGTACAAGACTGACGAGGCGGTAGTAATAAAAGGGTTGGAGATGGCGAGGGAGGGTGCCGAGCTTGATTATTATTTAACCAGGGGATGATGAGCGGCGTTCTACATTGTCTTTGTTCATGGCACTAGAGATGGCGATCTGTGGTGACCCGCCACCTCATATCGGAGTTGGAATTTGGTGGCACTCTGCGGACATGGGAGGCGGGTGCTCTCGAAGTCTCAAGCAGTGGCGTCCGTCCATGTTTCCCCACCATTGAAACTGACACGCTGCCCTGTGCTGCGTCGACAGAGCACTGGCTATGGGACAGGAGGCAGCAGCAGACAGTAACGTCTTTCTCCACTACGGCACGTTGTGACCCATTGTTGTCCAGCAGCAGACATGACAGGCGGTGTTGTAGTGGTGGTGGCAAAATCCCTTAGTGGTCAGGTAGGGCGTTGCTCGTCGTTCAGTGACTAAGAGGTTACTCCTGCGATATGTAATGCATCCGTCACTGATTTCAAGAGCTATGATAATGTTACACACTAATACTGCATGGGACCGTAGCAAGTGCACATTTGGTGCATTGCCGAATTTGTTAATATCGGATTTGTTAACATATCACACTGTGATTCTTGTTTATTTACCATTCGGGAAATAATTTCGATTTTCAAGTACTTCACTGTACCGGAGGGCTTTGCTGGCCTCGGGAGCATGCTAACAACGTTTTATTTTCAGCGTACTTTACTGACCAAAGGAGATACAATCGCCAAACTTATTACTTTTACTATCCTGCATACTGCCATCCACGAACCGATGTTAGTCCCCAGAGAACTGCACCACAGTACTTCGTGCCAAAATGTCTTACTTCGGTAAGTATGGTAACATTTCCTGTCATTTTGTAAGTAGGATCACTCTGATGCTGATGTTTCACTCCACTGACCTGGAATGACAAGGCTCTAGTAATGAAAGGATGATGAGGAGGTGATGAATATTATTGTTAATAATACTTCTGACATTAATTTATTATTATTATTTATATGAAATATCTCCCAATCAAACATGGTCCTTTCAATACGAAGTAAAGATCTGAAATGCATGATGAAACTCGACATTTCGGATACTGAAAAGAGGGGAGGACAGGAGGAACCTGACTGCTGCTGGCCCAGGGGTTCAATTTATTTAGCGTATGGCATTTAGACACAATTGTTATTACAATCAATATGCAAAATTGTAATAATTTGGCATTAGATATTCTTACAGTTATTACAATAGTTATACAGAATTATACAAAATTATACAAAATTACACATAATACACATGTTACAGTAGTTATACAAAGTTATAGTAGTTTGGAAGTAATTACAAACAAACATCTAATGAGTTAATATATGCAATAGATTCTGGAGTCGCCATCAGGAAATCTTCTGGAGTCCCATCATAGGCTGTCCTGGGGCAGTCTTCTATTATGTGCTGGATAGTTTGATTTTCTCCACATTGACATAGCGGCGATTCTGTCATGCCCCACTGGTAGAGGGAATAGGCGCATCTGCCATGTTTAGTTCTAATTCTGTTTAAAGTTGCCCAGGTTTTGCGTGATAAGTCAAAACCTGGAGGCTTCTGGGAGATACATGGAAGTTTCCTGATGTTCTTTAAGGACAATTCTTGGTGCCAGGCGCTGGTTATGTTGAATTCTTCCTCTGTTGCAGATGTGGCTATTGCGGTTCTGATGGGTGACCTTCTGGAGCGGAGGCGGCTTTGGGTGGCATCTTCAAAATTCTCATGGATGGGTAGATTCCGATTGCTCATTATCTTTTTATACTCTCTTATAAGAGCGTTTGTGCGGCGTAGGTTAGGGGGTGGTATGTGGCTTAGTACTGGGAGCCATTCCACGGGTGTAGTCTTTATTACACCAGCGATCATTCTCATTGTGTTATTGAGCTGTGCATCGATTCTATGGGTGTAGGGGCTGTTTAGCCATACCGGCGCACAATATTCGGCAGCTGAGAAGACGAGACTTAAGGCTGATGTCCGTAACGTAGTAGCTGCCGCTCCCCATGTCGTTCCACAGAGCTTCTGTATAATGTTATTCCTTGTTTTTAGTTTCTCTGCTGTTTTCATTAGGTGACCTTTGAAAGAGAGTGTTCTATCGAGGGTCACACCTAGGTACTTTGGGGTTTTATTGTGGGTAAGCCATGTGGTCTCAAATTTTATTCTGAGCTCCCTCTTAGCCGCTTTATTGTTTAGGTGAAAACATGATACTTCTGTTTTGTTGGCGTTAGGTTGCAGGTGCCATTTTCGGAAATATTCTCCCATCTTCTCCAAGTCAGCTGTTAGGGTCTCCTCTGCCCCTTCAAATGACTGACTTCTCGTTGCAAGGACCCAGTCATCGGCGTAGCCAAACTTCTTTGATCTTGTTTCCGGTATGTCTGCAATGTAGAGATTGAAGAGGAGTGGTGCAAGCACCGATCCTTGAGGTAGGCCATTTTTTAATTTCCTCGATGAACTAATATCTGAACCCATGGTGACTTGGATCATTCTGTCATTCAGCATGTTGTTTAGTAGGCGAGCTGTTAGTTTACATGGGATTATGCGGAGGAACTTATAAATCATGCCTTCTCTCCAGACTGTGTCGTAGGGGTTCAATGACCTTAGCATACGAGAAGAGGCCTTTTCTTCCTGAACTCTCACCGTGATTCGGTGACCCTAAGTCATGCCTGGTAGTGGAAAAGGGCCGGGAACGGGTTCTTATCTCATCAGTAACCTTGGTATACTAGAACATTGGATCCCTTTGTTGCAGTTCCTTCTTTGACACAGTACTATACACACATGCCTTAGAGGAAGTTATGAATTTACTGCGACATCTCTGTCAGAGCAATGTGTGAAGGTCCATCAACACGTAGAATGAAACTACTATCTCATGGTATTTTATAAACAACTCATATCCTGCCTGAAGTTATAAAATTACCAATGTTTCTATCAGTGAATTGTTTGAGGGATCCTTTGTGCGCATAGAATACAGGAGTTGTGTGCTTATTAAGATTCATGTCACATCTTAAGCAGCTAACTGGGGAATTTATATCCCCTCTAGGCAAAGACTTGGGTGTAATATTTAAGTTAAGAAAAGAACAGCGAGCGTGTGCTGCACCACAGCAAAAGCTTGCTGAGTATGCCTGCAAATGGCTGACATAAATATCCCATTTTTTGTGACGTATTTTGCGGGCATTATAGACGCGGAAAGAACTTTATGGTACCCGAGAAACACCATAGACCAATTCAACTGTGGAAAATAATTAATTTGAGAGGATGTTGTGGCTCTTACCAAGCGTGGTTCTTACATCGAATAATGAACGCTTACAATTGCTGCCATCTGTTAGTGATGACAAGCAACAGGAGTACAAGCCGTAGTAGATTTTATTTCACAGTTTGAAGTTTCGCAGAACAATAGTTAAAGCAAACTCATTCTAAGAAACTACTTATTTCTAATTCATTAATTACATTTCATAAATGAACTTTGGAACAATTTATAGAGAGCATGAATTATATTTATTTTCATATAACAGAAATATGAATATCGCACATTATATTAAACGCTTGTTGTGACAAATGTAATTCATCAGGAAACATATTTGTTTTTAAGCAATAAATGGCTTTGGCCTTGCACTTTCCGTGATGGGGTAGCCCGTGGAGTACGAAATTGTGTTTCAGTAAGAGCGATCTCAGGTAACTCTGAAAAATCAGCATGACTCCTTCTGGACCACTCTTCTTTCCAAGAGTCTGGAACAAAGTCGAGATATCAAGCGAGACATAGCGACTTGAAACACGTGTTCCGTGACCCTTTACAATTTATTAACATCGATTTCAGACCAAGCATTATGAAATGTTATAAGATTCGTTATAGTCGGGCCTGTATTTATGCAGCTCGTTTTTCCTCCAGAAGTGCTTCTGATTTTGATTTCATATATCTGATGTCTGCAAAGCAAGTATGAAAGATCTTTTCCGACAAGCGTTTTCAGTCATGATACATACACGTTTTAACAGTGTCCATATTTAAATGTGTTGCATCAAAAACTTATGCATTAACACAGAATACAGAATTTTGTAGTCAATATTTTCAGTTCTTTTCCATAGTAAGTGCCATGTCCGAAACATTCATAAAATTACGAGTATGTAATGAGTAGTGAGAGACAGGTTTTTGACATGAGAATAATACGGCATACTCTCGTCCACAATAGCACTTCAAGCTTAATTACAGTAGATCAACAGTAGTGCCCATGTGTGTTGTTCAATGCAGCATGCTTAGCATTTCATGCCGAACTAAAAGAGAGAAACGCATCGTATATCAGCAAGAAATGACAAGTTGGAACAAGCAAAACCCTCAGTCAGCGATTTCGGTCTTGCCTGCCCGCCTGCCTTGTGGCAATTGAAAAGCAACGTAGAATAAATTAGGTGTGGAAAATATTTGATCTGAGGCTCTGATGTGCCTTCCAATATATACGCAAGTGGTGCTTTACGTAATTTTTGGATAAATACTTTTGCATATGGCACAGAAATTCAGTATGTCCGTATACTTCTGATCATCCCATAAAGTACTATGAAGTACTGTAATTTACACACTTAACATACATTTTTGCTTAAGTACTTTTGAATATGGCGCAAAATAGAATGAGAGAATTTGCATACATGAGAGTGTTGTGCAAAGAACTTTGAAATACAGCAAGTTACACCCTTTACCTGCGCCACGAACTACAGACATTCCCTAGGTGAGGTGACTTGCATGAGTCAACGATACAGGTAGCTGTACCACAGATCCAACCACAATGGAGGGATATCTGTTGGAGACCAGATGAACATGTGTTTTCTGAAGAAGGACAGCTGCTTTTTCAGTAGTTGCAGGGACACCAGTCTGGATATTTGACTTACCTGGCCTTATAACATAAGACAATATCGCATTATGGTGCTGATACTGTTAGCAGCTGAAAGCAAGGGAACCTACAGCCATTACTTCTCCCGAGGACATGCTGCTCTACTGTATGGTTAAATGAAGATGACATACTGACGGCAAAATATTCTGGAGGTAAAGTAGTGCCCCATTCGAGTCTCCGTGCGGGGAATAGGCGAGAGGATGCTGTCATCAAGAAAACAAAAACGGACATTCTAAGAATGGGAGCATGGAGTTTTAGATCCTGTAATAAGGTAGGTAGTGTAATCGTTTTTTCCTCGGGCAAGGTAGTCGGTGAGTATTGAGGTTGAACAGGCGAGGCACTGACGTTACAAGTGTTGGAGGGCAAGCTTTAAGGGCTCGTGAGTGTTTCAGTCTTACGCCCGAAGGCTTAAGTGAAAAAGCGGTATCTGTAATAACATTTTACCAACGTGATCACTGGAACCGATATTGTCTTCTGCGGCTGACATGCCAGGCTGAACGCTCAGGTGTTGGTAAGCAATACTAGACACAGCACCCGGCAACTCACGTAGTATGTGTCAGGTTGGGAACACTGCGTGACAGCAAGGCAGCGCAGGGTGCTGTAGCAGGGACCAGAGAGGCGGCCTGCGGACCCACCGCTGTGGATACGATGGGCTTCGACGCTCTCTGAGATTGAGGCGAGCTTGGACCTACTCCCACAGTATCTTTGGGATGGTGATAATCGCCAAGGCGTAAGTCCAGGGCTCCTTCAATACACTCAGCTTGCAGCCAGGAAGGTGATAAACTTACAGCGTAGGAGGTGGCACTCAAGTGCCCATCCAGCCTGCAGAGGAGGGCAGCTTGCAGACAGTCACTTGAGCCCTTCTCCAGAGAAGGGCCCAACAGGTCTACATCTTCTGTCAGTCGCGGCTGTGACACCTCGGTAGCGGCAGCGTCGAGCGTTGAAGTCCAAACACAGCTAGTAGGCTACAGTCTCGTAGTTGAAGTCTTCAAATAGGCCGCAAGCAACACACCACGGTTTGCCAGCAGAGTTAACCTGTAAATAGCGAGAATGCCATTCTGTCAGGATAGGTGATGCAGACGGAATGACCAGGCGCTGAGGACGAGATGTCTGAAACAGTGGTATTTAAGGCCAGACATCATGTCGTTGTAGCGGTTAGGCAGCCATTTGCCCCCGTTTGACCAGGGGGTCAGCGGTTCTGTCCACACCATACTGTCCCAATTACGAAAGGTTCTCCCTGCCTGTGCGTTTCTCCGCAGTAACTGAATGCCTTGGAGCGTTGGAGTTCGAATGTTGCATGTGCAACACTACTTAACTGTAACTGCTGTGAGTAGGTTTTTTTTCTAAACAGCAGTCCATACCAGCAAACCAGTTGCGTCTTTAATTGTGGTTACTCGTGCTATAGGTACTTGGGCTATACACCGCTCTGTTTAAAAAGAATAGCTCAATGTAGTCATAGGATCGAGCCGCGCACGTTTGCTTTCATGCCCTGCAGCTAACTCTCTGCAAACAATAACCTGTGGCTGTGATCCTGCAGTGAAATAGTCTATGCATTTGCTAGTATTGCGAGTTAATAAAATACACAGAAAAAAATAAAAGATAAACTAATAATTTAATAAAAAGACTTCTACTCTAACGTCTGTAATTGATGAAGACGGCAGAGAACTACGTTAAATAATGTTTACTCAAAAAAAGGACATCTCAAATAAACGGGAAGTGGTCCTACGACATTGAGTTAAAATACAGGCAGAAAACACCCTTATCAACTGCAATCAAGTAACATTGAGAGCGTTACGAGAATAGTAATAAAATCCCCAAACACAGTAGTCATCGAAGGTACGCGAAAAATAAGTCAATTTAGTAATCGCAATATACTAAATGGTGACCAGCTCAAAACAGTTCAGAGTTCAACATGATGATTCAGAAATTGACACACGTGATACAAAAAATAGTAGCTCATACACTGTCTATCCTCAGTCCCGTAATAAAATAGGAAAAAGTTAGAGTCCTACTCTGGAGCACATTGAGCCCTCTCAAGAAATAAAGTCCCTTCAAAAGTTAGAACATTGTAGCGGTTGTTCATCGCCCAGAAACAAATGGCTCTGAGCACTATGCGACTGAACTTCTGAGGTCATCAGTCGCCTAGAACTTAGAACTAATTAAACCTAACTAACCTAAGGACATCACACACATCCATGCTCGAGGCAGATTCGAACTTGCGACCGTAGCGGTCGCTCGGTTCCAGACTGTAGCGCCTAGAACCGCATGGCCACTCCGGCCGGCGCCCAGAAACAATCACCTACATGACTGAATTGCGCACGTTATTCTAGACAGGTGTGCCTTCTTCCAGAACTCGCCACAAAGTGTCCAGAATCATTCCCTTGAGCTCTGCACTCGAAAATCACCAATCTCACTTGATCCCAGCAGCGTTCCACCACTTTTCAACTCTCATTGGCTGAAGGCCATTCCCCCCAAAAGCACATCGTTCTCAAGCTCTACAGACTTGATTTGGCTCACCTGACCACTTTCCCGCACTAAACGAATATATTATAACAATATTTAAATAAAAGATATGTTATGAACTTTCGGTTACGTTCAGACCATTTACAATAAATTTAAGTTACACTTGGTTCATAAATAAATAAGCCAGAATCTTGTGCGACGGCGCTCACTTAAAATGACAGCTAACTGTCGTTAAATATATGTTTAAACCATTGTTTAATCCTGCTGTGTCAGAAGCGTCCTTTGATTCTCTTGTTCAACTGTGGTGTCCGCTAAATGATGCGACTGACCATTTTTAAATTAACCATTTTCTTAGTACTTGCTATCAACATTTAAATGAAGTTAGAGCCAAAGTAGCAAATTGTTGATCAAATAAGTATACAAGTATGACGAAATATGAGGTATCTATGCTGTATTCATTTGCGGTGAAATTGTGGAGGGTACGTCGTTCCGATAAACATTTGCGTAATAAAAAGATATAAAAGAGATTATAAATCAATAAATAAAATATACACAGATACGTAGCTTTCAGGGATAATAGCCACAGGGCAGTGCTGTCATATGAGATATCGTGTAAATGTTTATTCGCTGTGAAATATTAACTTCTATAGTTCTAAAAATACTGAAATACTGTTTTGTCAATGGCTGTGCCTAATTTTTCTGTGATCGCAAATATATTCTGATTTGCGTTAATATTTGATGTGAGTTATTGTCGAATCTCAAAGAGCTGAAACTCGGCCACATTTAAAAGTGTCTGACAGTCCACCATTTCCTGGAGTATCTTCTGCACAAAGTGCACTGCGAGCAATAGCTTCGAAAATTGGTAAGTGCACCCTGGAGCAGGGTTACTGTGCAACAGTAGGTTAGAAAGTTCAAAAAGGGAAACGGATAGGTTGATGTTAAGTATAGTAGGAATTAGTAAAATGTTGTGTTGCGGGATGAGCAGGAATTCTGGTCAAGTGAGTACAAAATCAAATGGTGGTAATGTAGTAGTAGGGCTAGTAAATAATAAGAAAATAACAATGCAGGTAAGCTACTGTGAACGGCATAGTGAATGCATTATCATAGCCGATAGAGACAAGGCAACATATCCCAACTAGCTCCGTAGACATTGAAAGAATGTATGAGGGGATAAAGGAAATTATTCAGATAGCTATGGAAGACGAAAATTTAATTGCGATGGGTGACAGGAATTTGGTAGTAGGAAGAGGAAGAAAAGGAAAAATCGTAGGAGAATATGGACTGAAGATAGGAATGAAAGAGGAACCCACCTGGTAGAAATTTGCACGGAGCATAATTTAATCATTGTTAAAACTTGTGTTAGGAATCATGAAAGTAGGGTGTGTACGTGGAAGAGGCGTGGGGACACTGGAAAGTTTCAGACTGATTACATAGTGGTAAGATAGAGATTTCGGGTCCAAATTTTAAACTTTAAAACATTTCCAGGGTCAGATGTGGATTTTGACCATAATTTATCAGTTACGATCTTCAGATTAAAACTGAAGAATTTCCAAGAAGGTAAAAAGTTAAGAAGATGGTACCTAAGTAAGTCGAGAGAACCAGAGGTTTCTGAGAGTTACAGTGAGAGCATTGGGCAAAGATTGACTAAAGCAGGGGATATAAATACTACAATAAGATACGAATTGGTATCACGGAGAGGCGAAATACTGAAGACAGGAGAAGATCAAATATATAAAGAGACAATGCGTAGTGGAAATTCTTGAATACCATAGAAGATATTGAATTTGACTGGTGAAACGAGAAAATATAAAAATGTAGCAAATGAAGCAAGCGAAAGGGAACACACGCGTCCAAAAACGGAGATTGACAGAAAGTGCAAGATGACTAAGCAGGAATAGATAAAGTACGAATGTAAGTCCATAGAAGCAAGTATATCTAGATGAGAGATAGACACTCCTCTGCAAAAACGTTAAAGAGGCCTTTCGAGAAAAGAGATGCAGCTATATCGATATCAAGAGCTCAGACAGAAAATCAGTAGCGCCTACCAAACAAAGAAGGGAAAGCTGAAAGTTTGAAGGAACATTACGAGGGGCTATACGGGGGAAGTGAACTTAAAGGCAATGTTGGAGAAGGAGAAGAGGAAATACAACAAGAGGAAATGGGAGATATGATACTGCGAGAAGAATTTGACAGAGCACTGGAAGAACTCAGCCCGAACAAGTTCAGGGAGAAGAAATAAAAACGTTGAAGTTTGCCGATGAAATTGTAATTCTGTCAAAGACAGCAAAGGACGTGGAAGTGCAGTTGAACGGAAGGGACAGTGTCGTGAATGGAGGGTACAAGGTCAACATTAACAAAACCGAGACAACGATGATGGACTGTAGTCGAAATAAATAGGGTGATGGTGAGAGTATTAGATTAGAAAATGAAATAGTTAAAGTAGTAGATGAGTTTTCCTACCTGGGGAGTAAAAGACAAATTTGCTAACACCAGTCATAAGTTTAAGTGTTAGGAAGTCTCTTCTGCAGGAATTGGTCTGGAGCGTACATTTGTACGGAAATGAAACGCGGATGATAAGCAGTTCAGACAAGAAGAGAATAGAAGCTTTTGAAATGCGGTGCTACAGGATAATGCTGGAGATTAGATGGGTAGATCGCATAACGAATGAGGAGGTACTGAATGCAGCTGGGAGGAAAAGGAATCTGTGGCATAACTTGACTAAAAGAAGGTATCAGTTGGTAGGACACATTTTGAGACATAAAGTAATCTTCAATTTAGTATTGGAGGCAAGAGTGGGAGATAAAAACCGCACAGGGAGAACAAGAGGCGAATACAGTAACCAGGTTCAAATGGATGTGGGTTGCAGTAGTTATTCGGGTATGAAGAGTCTTGCACAGGAGAGAATATGGATGGAGAGCTGCATCAAACCAGTCCTCGAACTGAAAACCGCAACAAAAACGATACAACATCCTTTACGTAATTTTTTTGATAAATACTTTTGAAAGTGGAGCAAAAAAATTCACACAATTCAGATTCTTTTGAGCACTCTGTGAAGCATCTTGAAATACTGCAGTTTACACTACTTACGTAGTTTTCGAAGAAATACTTTCGAATCTGGTGCGAGAAAAGAAAAAATGCAGAGCATTCGTGTACTTTTGATTGCCCTATAAACTACCTTGAGATATTGTGATTTAAGTCCTTAACGTAATTTTTGGTGGAAATTTGCGCGAGAAATTGAAAAAATCAGAACATTCAGATACTTCTGAGCACTCAGTGTGTGTGTGTGTTTGTGTGTGTGTGTGTGTGTGCGTGCGTGCGTGCGTGCATGTCTGCGTGTGCGTTCGCGCGCTTACAAAGCTTTTTGTGATAAATAATGCTATGGCTGCTTTCCACCATGGTGGTCTTTGGCAAAACGTATACTGCACTGCGCGTAGTTGTAAAACATTCTCCACTTGTGCCATCTTAAATTTTTAAATTCACCGCTTCCTGTCATATTGCAATTTTTAAATTTACCACTGTCCACCATCTAGCAATTTTTAGGTTAGTTACCACCTGACAACTCAAAGTTTTTACCTTTCACCCCATCCACCATCTCTCAATCTTAAAGTTAACGATTATCATCCATCTTGAATTTTTAAAATTGCGAGCTTGCCTTTTTAAGACCATTCACCATCTTACTTTTTCAAGCCGGCCGGAGTGTCCGAGCGGTTCTAGGCGCTTCAGTCTGGAACCGCGCGACCGCTACGGTCGCAGGTTCGAATCCTGCCTCGAGCATGGATGTGTGTGCTGTCCTTAGGTTAGTTACGTTTAAGTAGTTCTAAGTTCTAGGGGACTGATGACCTCAGCTGTTAAGTCCCAGATTGCTCAGAGCCATTTGAAACATTTTTTTTTTACTTTTTCAAATGTTCAACCATCTTGCATTATTAAACTTCTTGCCATTCACCACATTTAATTCTTAAATTTCCCACCATTCACCATCTTCAGTTTTTCTAATTTCCTGCTAGCAACATCATGATGACTTCACGTAAATGCAGCACTATCTTGATGACATCATGACACTGCAATGTCGACTAGTGGCAGAAACTTGAGCTCTGAGTGAACTTCACCATAGTATTCCTACTTACTTCGCGTTTCTTTCATTACAATGTAAGCCAACTCCATTTATGTTTGGGCAAACGTTTGGAAGGAGCGAAAAGAAAGTCTCCGTAGAAATTACACATTTAAATTTTCGTAACAAAAAAATTAACGTCTTGAAATGAATCACGGTAATTGAGGGAAACTTAATTAGTGATCTAAAGGAAAAGTTTTTGTCCCACTTTCAGTGGCCAAACTAAGGGTGGGAAGTGGACAAATGGGGTATCAAATTGATCAGCGTGAGGTCTAGCTTTCCAAAAAGATTTAGTTGCTTCAAATGTGGTCTACTTGGGCGGATGAATTCTTTCTTTCCTTTACGTTGAAAAAATAAAATAAACGTAAATCACAGCTTAACTTGAAACGTCCCCGTGATTTCCAAACAAAACTAAAAAGTAAAAGAAATGAAAAAGAAAAGGAGGTCAAATATATTGTGAGACAGTCTGTCTGAAAGCAAGATATGAAATAGGTTAGAAAAGCATCTGACTTACCTTGACATCAAATAGCAGTAATAGCTAAAGACAACACAACAGCAGACTCCACGGTCTACATAACACACCTGACAAATATCCGGTAGTTCTCTTTAAAATTGTTAAGTTACTCCTTGAACTTCACATTCTCAGTCTCACCTCATTTGCTGTATATGATGTTGAGTGTCATTGACAGTCACGTCAAAGGTTTCTCTAACCTATTTCACTTACTGTGAGACAAACCATATCACGAAACATTTGAGCGTTTTTTCTACAGATTTTGCTTTTTCTTTTATATATCGTGCAGCTTTGTATATCAAGCTAGGAGTTTATGGCGTGTAAGTGAAATACTTACAAAAAGAATGACACTTAGAGATGTCAGTACATAGTCAGCAAACTGTAGACTATCAAACTGTCAAGGGGCAACGAAAGCCTTAAAAATTTTCTAAACTGTAGACTGATTGAAGTTCCACTGGATATCTGTGTTGGGTCTGATCTTATTTCCATATTACTGCAGTAAAGTAATGTTGCGTAAACAATGTTTTTGGTATTATTCTGAATACATGCATGTTGTATCACTAGTTAATTAGGCACTGAAATTTCATGAAACACTGGCGAAACCCGCCCTTCATAAGGAAAACCCTGATACTTGCTTCGCTAGCCAGGTTACACCTTCTAGGGCCTCGGTCCTGTAAACAGACGTCAAAGAAATCGGAGTAGGGGACAGGATTATTAAGGCTTTTTGTCTGATCGGGTGGAAACGTCCGATTCTTACTTAAAGGCAACGATTCGCCTGAGGGCTGTAGTTGACTTTAATCTTAGCACGAAGACGTATCACGCCTCTGCACTGAACGTGTATTTGAATGTTGCGCCTGGGCAGTTGAATTTAGTGAAACTAAACTTCTAATTGTTTTTATTTATAGGTCCTCTAACTCTGACTTTAGAGCATTTCCTCTCAAGCTAGAGAGGATTCTTGGTTCACTTTATAGGAAGTACCAAAACTTAATTATATGTGGCGACTTCAATACTAATTTTGTATGAATTATTTAAAGAAAAAGGATGTTGGAAGAACTAAAATCATATGATCTGATTCAGACTATATTTTTTCCAACCAGTGTGCAGGCGAACAGTAGCACCACAATAGACAATATTTTTATTCATTCTTCATTAGTAGATTGGCTTTCTGTTAGTAACAGGGTGAATGGCCTTTCAGACCATGACTCACAAATTTTAACACTAAAAGGTTTTTCTACTCAAACGAAGGTTACATACAGGGTGTCCCATTTATCGTGACCACCTTAAATAACTGTTTGTCCAGATGCAAACTACAAAATGTTTCAAGCAAATTTTCTTTAGCCGTCAGGGGACATCAATCAGCATGAATGCCTTCGTTGTAGCTTTGTTTTTTACAAAGATATGAACAGCGGTATGACTTCTTTAAATGACATCCTGTATTTTTTATTCGGTAATATATTTCCTCTCCTAAAGACCTATTCAAAAATTATCACAGTGTACGATTTACTGAAACAAAACGTTATTAACTCCTCAACACAATATTGACGTTGACGCTCCAGCGCTTAATGCAGGTACTCGGGGTAATGGAACATATCGACGTGCTGACGTTGACAGAGGACAAATGTAAACATAAGTAGAATGCACTCCCGTCATTCCGTCTACCATCGTCAGTTGAAGAGCTGTGTGAGTAGAATGTACACCAACGAAGAGAAGGTAGAAATGCTACTCATCTATGGGGAATGTAAGTTAGCAGAACAGTAATTGCAGTACTGTTTTCATATGTAGCGGTACATTTAGTACAGTAGTTTAGTCCTTTTAAATATGGATGTGTAGAGTAGGCATACAGTAAAGGCTGTCCTTCCTATAAAATGCATCGACATAACGTTTCTTTTATTATTGTTGTTGATGGTAGGCGAAATGCTTCGCAGGCAGCGGAACTGTACAGAGAGCGATAGCCTGACAAGAACCCACCTTTCCGACGGATGTTTTCTCGTATTGTTGCGACGCTTCAGGAAACGGGAAGTTTCAACCCACGACAACGCAATCGTCGTAGCACTCGCACAGACGAAGCTGCCGAAGTTACTGTTCTCGCTTCCGTTGCAATGAATTCACATGTAAGCACACAACAGCTTGAACAGGACTTTGGAATTCCTAAAACCAGTGTACATCGTATTCTTACACGTCACCGGTTCCATCCTTAACATGTTCACCTACATCAAGAATTGCATGGGCATGATTTCCAGAACCGTGTACAGTTCTGTCAGTGGGCACAGCAGCAAATCCTTGCCAACCCGAACTTCTTCTTCAGTATTCTATTTACCGATGAATGTTCCCTCTCAAAACAAAGGACAGGTAAATACAATGAACATGCATTACTGGTCCAGCGACAACCCACGATGGCTTAGACAGGTGGAACATCAGCGTCAATGGAGAGTTAACATCTGGTGTGGGATGCTTAGTACTACAATTATTGGCCCTTATTTCATCAATGGTAGTCTAAACGGCACAGCGTATGCCAGCTTCCTCAGACGAATTCTTCTTCCTCTTCTGGATGAAGTGCCACTAAGAACCAGAATGCTTATGTGGTATCAACACGAAGGATGTCCATCACTTAATGCCTTGCGTGCAAGTCGTGTTCTATACCGAAGGTATCCTGCCAGATGAATAGTTTGAGGAGGAACAGTTACTTGGCCTACTAGATCTCCTGATTTAAATCCTGTGGACATCGCGATAGACGTTGTCTGTCGCGATATTCCAACAACTCCAGAGGACATGCAGGAACGTATCGTGCTTGCTTGTAGTTATCTTCAGCAGGCAACACTGGAAGCAGTAAATAATTCTTTCATTCAACGAGTGCACCAGTGTTTCAGTGTCCAGGGTCACCACTTTGAGCACCTTTGAATGTTCTACTCCTGGGCAATGGTACAGGAAAGTCAAAGTCAATTTTGTGTTATGGTTTTACTTGTTTTTCATCTGTTTTTTTGACTACTGCAGCAAGTGGACGAGTTTGTGATCCCGGTCTGAAAGTCAATGTTGTGTTATGTAAGTAATAACCTTGTGTTTCAGTGAATGGTACGTGTGATACATTTTTGAATAGGTCATTAGGAGAGGAACTACAAGGTGCCATTTAAAAAAGTCATACCACTGTTCATATGTTAGTAAAAAACAACGCTACAACGAAGGCAATCATGCTGATTGATGTCCCCCTGACGGCTAAAGAACATTTGCTTGAAATATTTTGTAATTTGCATCTGACAAACAGTTATTTAGGGTGGTCAAGACAGATGGGACACCCTCTATAATTACAAACTATGTAGAACAGCTAATACAATGGCAGTAGAAAGTTTTTTAAACCTTGGTAAGGAACAAGAGTGGTGGGATGTTTATGGTGCCGATAACATAGATGGCAAATATAATGTTTTCTTTAACACATTTCTCATGATCTTTGAAAGTCACTTTCCATTAGAACGTTCTAAATAGGGTACTAGCGATAAAAGACAGTCTGGGTAGCTGACTAGTGGAATAAGGATATCATGTAGAACGAAGTGGGAATTATATCAAAATGTTAGACGTAGTCACAATCGGGCTACAGTAGCCCATTACTAACAGTATTTTAAGGAGATTAAAAACGGTACTAGGAAGACAGAGATTATGTGGTATGTAAATAAAATACCTAAGTCTCAGGAAAAAATTAAAACCATATGGTCAGTCGTGAAGAAAGTGACTGGTCGGCAACACAAGGTCGACAATGTAAAGTCAGTTCTTAGTAAAAATATTTCTGTTACTGTAAGTCAGATATATGTACAGTATGTGGCAGTCACTTTATGAGCATTGCCGGTGAATTAAATAAAAACTTAGTTTCTACAGGAATCATATAACTCTCTTGGAAAATGGCTTTCCGAGACTGATGACTGAAAACACCTCTGTGATACTGACAGAGGGGGGGGGGGGGGGAGAATTGAGTCAATAATTAAATCACCGAAAACTGAGGACTCTAATGGATATGATGGAGTGCGTAGGAGAATATTAAAGTACTATGTTGCACATCTTAGCCCTGGACTTAGCTATATTTGTAATTTTTCCTTTAAGAATCGTCAATTTTCTGAACGATTAAAGTACTCAGTAGTAAAGCCACTTTATGAAAAGGTAGAAAGGAATAATATAGACAATTTCAGACTCATTTGTATGTCATCAGTGTTTACTAAAGTTACTGAAAAGGCTGTGCCTGGAAGGATAATTGATAATTTTATTTCACACAATTTCCTGTCAAATGTAATGTTCGGTAATACAAGCCTTTGAACAATTGAAAATGAAAACGCTGTACTCTCTTTTCTCTGTGAGGTACTGAATGGATTAAACAAATGGTTTCAAACGCTAGGCATCTTTTTTGATTAACTAAGACGTTGATCACAAAACATTGCTCCAGAAGTCGGACAATTATGTAATACTGAGAGTAGCACATAACTGGTTCATTTCTTACTTTAACAGCAGACAGCAAAAGGTCATTATCCACAATGTTGAGAATGGCTATGATGCGGGGTATGAGTGGGGCACAGTTAAATGTGGGGTGCCCCAGGGATCAGTGCTGGGGCCACTCCTGTTCCTTGTTTATATAAGTGATATGCCCTCTGGTATTACAGGTGGCTCTAAACTATTTCTGTTTGCTGATGACAATAGCTTGGTAGTAAAAGAAGGTTGTGTGCAACGTTGGCACTGTTTCAAACAGTTCAGATCATGACATATGTTCATGGCTTGTGGGAAATAAACTGACAGTAAATCATACTAACATTCAATTTTTAACGTTTTCATTACAGAATCCTAAAAAAACACGACGTTTTAATTTCACAGAACTGGCATATGATTAGTGATAAGAAAAACAGTCAATTTTCAGGTGGTCAGGTAGAAAGTAAACTGTCGTGGAAACCCGACGTTGAGGACGTTGTTCAGAGTCTTAATTTTTACTATCCGAACGTTGTCTGAAGTAAGTGACAGTTTGACAAGAAAAGCAGTCTACTTTTCTTATTTTCATTCGCTTATGACGTATGGGGGTATATATTGATCTGGTAAAATATGAAATCACCTACATCGCTGCGGCCGGAAAAAGATCCTGTGAGAAGGCGAGCAACGACGACTGAGAAGAATCGTTGAACGTAACGGAAGTGTAGCCCTGGCGTAAATTGCTGCATATTCAAACACATAGATATGTAAACAGGCAGAATATAGCGCTGCGGTCAGCAACATCTATACAAGACAACAAATGTCGGGTGAAGTTGTTAGATCGGTTACTGCTGCTACAATGGCAGGTTATCAAGATTTAAGCGAATTTGAACATGGTGTTGTAGTTGAAGCACAGGTGGTGGGACACAGCATCTCCGAGGTAGCGAAGAAGTGGAGATTTTCCCGTAGTACCATTTCACGACTGAAAAGAATCGTTCAACGTAACAGAAGTGTAGCCGTTCCGCAAATTGCTGCAGATTTAAATGCTGGGCAATCAACAAGTGACAGTGTGCGAACCATTCAACGAAACATCATCAATACTGGCTTTCGGAGCCGAAGGCTCACTCATTTACCCTTGATGACTGCACGACACAAGGCTTTACCCCTCGCGTGGACTCGTCAATACCGACAATAGACTGTTGAAGACTGGTAACATGTTCCCTGGTCGGACGAGTCTCGTCTTTATATTTTATCGAGAGGATGGACGTGTACGGATATGGAGACAACCTCATGAATCCATGGACCCTGCATGTGAGCAGGGGACTGTTCAAGCTGTTCGAGGTTCTGTAACGGTTTGTGGCGTGTGCAGTTGGAGTGATATGGGACCCCTCTGACAGGTGACTCTTACGTAAGCATCCTGTCTGATCACCTGCATCCATTCATGTCCTTTTTGCATTCCAACGGACTTGGGCAATTCCAGCAGTACAGTGCGACATCCCACACGTCCTGAATTGCAATACAATGACTCATAGAACACTCTTTTGAGTTTAAACACTTCCGCTGGCCACCAGACTCCCCAGACATGGCCCGCATCTCGTGGTCTACATCTACATCTACATTTATACTCCGCAAGCCACCCAACGGTGTGTGGCGTAGGGCACTTTACGTGCCACTGTCATTATCTCCCTTTCCTGTTCCAGTCGCGTATGGTTCGCGGGAAGAACGACTGTCTGAAACCCTCTGTGCGCGCTCTAATCTCTCTAATTTTACATTCGTGATCTCCTCGGGAGGTATAAGTAGGGGGAAGCAATATATTCGATACCTCATCCAGAAACGCACTCTCTCGAAACCTGGCGAGCAAGCTACACCGCGATGCAGAGCGCCTCTCTTGCAGAGTCTGCCACTTGAGTTTGTTAAACATCTCCGTAACGCTATCACGGTTACCAAATAACCCTGTGACGAAACGCGCCGCTCTTCTTTGGATCTTCTCTATCTCCTCCGTCAACCCGATCTGGTACGGATCCCACACTGATGAGCAATACTCAAGTATAGGTCGAACGAGTGTTTTGTAAGCCACCTCCTTTGTTAATGGACTACATTTTCTAAGGACTCTCCCAATGAATCTCAACCTGGTACCCGCCTTACCAACAATTAATTTTATATGATCATTCCACTTCAAATCGTTCCGCACGCATACTCCCAGATATTTTACAGAAGTAACTGCTACCAGTGTTTGTTCCGCTATCATATAATCATACAATAAAGGATCCTTCTTTCTATGTGTTAGCAATAGATTACATTTGTCTATGTTAAGGGTCAGTTGCCACTCCCTGCACCAAGTGCCTATCCGCTGCAGATCTTCCTGCATTTCGCTGCAATTTTCTAATGCTGCAACTTCTCTGTATACTACAGCATCATCCGCGAAAAGCCGCATGGAACTTCCGACACTATCTACTAGGTCATTTATATATATTGTGAAAAGGGACCCCATAACACTCCCCTGTGGCACGACAGAGGTTATTTTAACGTCTGTAGACGTCTCTCCATTGAGAACAACATGCTGTGTTCTGTTTGCTAAAAACTCTTCAATCCAGCCACACAGCTGGTCTGATATTCCGTAGGCTCTTACTTTGTTTATCAGGCGACAGTGCGGAACTGTATCGAACGCCTTCCGGAAGTGAAGGAAAATGGCATCTACCTGGGAGTCTGTATCTAATATTTTCTGGGTCTCATGAACAAATAAAGCGAGTTGGGTTTCACACGATCGCTGTTTCCGGAATCCATGTTGATTCCTACATAGTAGATTCTGAGTTTCCAAAAACGACATGATACTCGAGCAAAACACATGTTCTAAAATTCTACAACAGATCGACGTCAGAGATATAGGTCTATAGTTTTGCGCATCTGCTCGACGACCCTTCTTGAAGACTGGGACTACCTGTGCTCTTTTCCAATCATTTGGAACCTTCTGTTCCTCTAGAGACTTGCGGTACACGGCTGTTAGAAGGGGGGCAAGTTCTTTCGCGTACTCTGTGTAGAATCGAATTGGTATCCCGTCAGGTCCAGTGGACTTTCCTCTGTTGAGAGATTCCAGTTGCTTTTCTATTCCTTGGACACTTATTTCGATGTCAGCCATTTTTTAGTTGGTGCGAGGATTTAGAGAAGGAACTGCAGTGCGTTCTCGCTTCCCACGCCCGGGTTCCCGGGTTCGATTCCCGGCGGGGTCAGGGATTTTCTCTGCCTCGTGATGGCTGGGTGTTGTGTGCTGTCCTTAGGTTAGTTAGGTTTAAGTAGTTCTAAGTTCTAGGTGACTGATGACCATAGATGTTAAGTCCCATAGTGCTCAGAGCCATTTGAACCATTTTTTCCCCAGACATGAACATTATTGCGCATATCTGGGATGTCTTCCAACGTGCTGTTCTCCATCCCCTCGTGCTCTTACGGATTTATGGACAGCCCTGCAGGATTCGTGGTGTCATTTCCCTCAAGCACTACTTCAGACATTAGTCGAACCCATGCCATGTTGTGTTGCGGCACTTCTGCGTGCTCGCGAAGGCCGTACACGATATTAATAAGGTCTACCAGTTTCTTTGGCTCTTCAATGTATTTTGGGGTAACTCTTCCCATTCTCAAAGGATATTTTTGGCTCAGTAACGGGCGGTTCGGTCAATAAGTGGTGTAGCTTTACGAACCTCTTGTCGTCCCCTGTTCGTTAGTCTGGGTATCCGACACTGGCCTCTCTATATACATATACTTTACTGTTGTTTATTGTTAACACTTCGGCCGGCTGGGCGGCCGAGCGGTTCTAGGCGCTACAGTCTGGAACCGCGCGACTGCTACGGTCGCAGGTTCGAATCCTGCCTCGGGCATGGATGTGTGTGATGTCCTTAGGTTAGTTAGGTTTAAGTAGTTCTAAGGTCTAGGGGACTGATGACCTAGAAGTTAAGTCCCATAGTGCTCAGAGCCATTTGAACAATTTGAATCTTGTTAACAGTATCAGCTTATTCCCAAGAATTTAGTAGTCTTCACTCAGTTAATGCTAGGCAGAAATCCAATCTGCGTTTGGATCGCACATCCTTGACTCTTGTGCAGAAAGGTGTGCAGTATACTGTTGCATTCATTTTCAGTAAGCTACCATAAGAATTCAAAAATCTTAGCAGTAATACACGCGCTTTCAAATCGAAGCTGAGGAGTTTTCTCATTTCTCATGAGTCACTCCTTCCATTCTGTGGAGGAGTTCATTGAACCATTAAGCTGATTCCTGTGTTACATTTTTGGTTGCGCTTACATAAACGTATGGTTTGTCTTTTTTGAGGTTCATATACATTTTATTTTATCTGTTGTTACTTTTATGTTGTAATTTCATGTACTGACACGTTCCATGACCTTTGAGACGTGCTCCTCAATTTGATCCTACGGAACTAGACGTTTAAAATGAAAGAAAAAAGTGTATTTCATGCTCGACCCCTAATGTTGATTAAATAAAGTTACAGAACTCTGAGGGAAAATTAACGTTGTTTAGTGAATTCTGAAATAATTTAGTAAGCTGGAGTGGTTCTTTAATGGCTTTTTTGGATTTTTTCTCGGGACTACTTAATGAGCACAGAGAATTTGCTGATACCGTTATGAATACACATTTTCTTAACGCGTTTACTAGTAGTTTTTTAAAATAATCTTTCTACACTACATAAACTGCAGTATATGTAGTATCAAATTTGTCATAGACTAGTATTCTGAACCTGAAGTACTGAGAGACAAAAAATTAGTGTCTGCTTTTGAAACTATGTGAGAGTTCTTAGTGAAGTTAAGCTTTCTTTAATGTATTCCATTTGAGTTTTATCCACTGTATGTTCCTGAGTCCTATGACTGGAATAAGTGCTCAAATGCTAATAACATCTTTGCAGGAAAAAATAAAAAATTATTTATAATGGGACACGATTTTTTTAACTTTCGCTGTACTGTGTGACAGAGGCTATTACTATTTGCCTTGTAGATGCTTAACAGGGTGATTCACGATATGAAATGTTTCCAGTTCATTACTCTGCTTATTGAGTACTACTTGAAACATCGGAACCATCCCAACGGACAGATCCTGGTAAATCCACAGACGCAACAAAAATCACAACACCAATAAGGAGTTGTGCGACATAAACAAAAGTTGGTAGGCGTCTTTGTATTAATGAAAGATGATATCTATTCAAATTTCGCACCAGTCGCATACGAGTGACGCTAGTAGTGCCAGTATGGGGATGTAAGTCAGGTTTTCTTTAAACACGGGTTGTAACGGTAGTAAGCGTTAGTTAACTTTGAGACAGGACATGGTGAGTTGATGTTAGCCAAGAATGACTTCAGGGTGACGAGGACGCCATTATTAGCATCTCACTGAGCTCGAACGAGGACGTGTAACAGGGCTACGAGAAGCTGAACGTTTCTTCTGCGATACTGCAGAAAGGCTTGGCTGTAATACAGCAATTGTACATGATTGCTTGCAGCAATGGTCACGAGAATATACAGTAGCTAGAAGAACGGGCTCCGGAAGGCCACGAGAGAGAAGATAATCGTGTTCGGCGTATGGTTCTGTGGCGTCGTACTGCATCTACAGCAGAAATTTTTACACCAACTGGCACCACAGTGGACTGTTAGAAATTGGTTACTTTAAGTACAGCTCCGATCCAGACGTCCTGTAGCATGCATGCATTCCACAGACCCCAAACCACCGAAATTT
Organism: Schistocerca cancellata; assembly: GCF_023864275.1. NCBI lineage: Eukaryota > Metazoa > Arthropoda > Insecta > Orthoptera > Acrididae > Schistocerca > Schistocerca cancellata. The sequence continues at coordinate 330,358,077 of NC_064629.1, forward strand.
CTAACGTTAGTGAGTGTCAGGTGAAAGATCATTGGAGGTCAGGATGGAGGTCTGTTGTATTTTCTGATGAAAACTGGTTCTTCCTTGATGGCAGGAATGACCGAGTATCGGTCAGAGTGAGGACAGTTGAGGGTCTGCAACCAAACTGTCTGCGTGCTAGACACACTGGACCTACACCTGGAGCTATGGTCTGGGGTACATTTCGCATGACGTCAGGCGCACTCTAATGGCCTTCTGACGCCAAATTTGTACGTCACTCTGTTGATCGACCTGTCATTCACGAACAGCATTCAAATGGCTGTGAGCATTATGGGACTTAACATCTGAGGCCATCAGTTCCGTAGATTTAGAACTACTTAAACCTAACTAACCTAAGGACATCACACACATCCATACCCCAGGCACGACTCGAACCTGCGACCGTACCAGCTGCGTGGTTCCGTACTAAAGCGCCTAGAACCGCTCGACCACAGCGGCCGCCAAACGGCATTCCACGGGGTGTTTACCAATAGAATAACCCTCGCCTACATACCGCTGTTGTAACCCAACATGCTCTACAGCGTTTCTTCATATTACCTTTCCCTGTTGGATTTCCAGGTCAGTCTCCAGTCGAGTACATATGTGACATCAAAGGACGACAACTCCAGCGTCATCCATAATCAGCATTAACCGTCCATATATTGATCTACCAAGTGGAATGGGCATGGACTCCATCCCGCAAACTGACATCCGGCACTTGCACAACACAATTCATACATGTTTGCACGCTTGCATTCAACAATTTGGCGGTTACACAGCTCATTAATACAACAAAATTACACATTTGCAATGGTTTATCTCGCGTTTAAATTACTCTGTGATCGTGCAGTTTTAATTACTTAATTATGTGTAAACTGAAGGTGGAGGAGGGAGAAGGGAAAGGTAAAGGAAGGGGCTATATATATCAGCTGCATCGGGACTTCACGCGGAATTAAATGTAAACACCGTTCACAGACCCTGACTGGTCCATCAGTATTTACTGGTTGCCATGTCATTCTTTATCAATGTCGTCACTGGATGCGGCGGTATATTGGCACTGGGGGGGTGGGGGGTGGGGGTGGGGAGGGGGGAGGGAGGTGGGAGTCCTCCCGGCCATTGTTATTTTTCGGGATCTGGAACAGCTACTACTCGGTCAAGGTAGCGCCTCACCTGCCTCGCGGGATTAGCCGAGCGGTCTGGGCGCTGCAGTCATGGACTGTGCGGGTGGTCCCGGCGGAGGTTCGAGTCCTCCCCAGGGGCATGGGTGTGTGGTTTTGTCTTTAGGATAATTTAGGTTAAGTAGTGTTTAAGCTTAGGGACTGATGACCTTAGCAGTTAAGTCCCATAAGATTTTTTTTTTTTTTAAAAGCACCTCACCTGGGATCATGAGGATGAGTGCACCCCGTTCCAGTCCTCCCACCAAGAATAAATACCTGCAGTACCGAGTATCGAACACGAATCCTCCCAAAGGCAGTGAGCCGCGATGACCACTCAGCAAAGGATGCGGGAGAATACTTTTTATGGTACTCGTTAACTGTTATTTTATCGTTTATAATTTTGAACAATATCATTGCCCTGAACATAATTGAGAATGGAGTGTTTCTCATACTGTGTGCGCTTTCTTTAAGGAATATCTGGGTACTGGCAGAATATTTCATCCTCCGTGAAGCCCATGTTTAACACTGGCGAGAAACGTTGGGCGTATCTTAGGGCGTGCGCCGACGTTTTCTTCAATATCTGCCGCTGAGATTAAAAACCCGTCTCACTGCACTCGGATAAAACCGCGCCATTGTTTTCAGATGTTGGTATTAAAAAAAATAATCTCAGTGGCTGATCAATAGGACTGAGATAATTATAAACTTTTAGTTAGGTCGATTCAATCTTTTAGTTTGTAAATTTTTCTATGGATTTAAACATATTGTCGGATTAAAATATATCCAAAATATCAGTAGATACACGGCATCAGGCTTTTAACTATACACACAAATTGTTGCTCCACTAAGCACGTATTGGAGTATAGAAACAGAGCAATCGCTTCCAATGTAGTGCTGGTATGTTAAAAAGAACCGTCAGCACTGTAAGAGCATGCCACTTTTTTAAGAGCATAAAGTCTGTTAGGCAGCTCGCGATGCTCACATCACTGATACGACGGTCTGTATGTTGCTGTCAGTCTATGTCTCTGTTCTATGTGAGAACGCTCACTAATACCCAGCAACAGATTAGACCGCAGACATTTGTAATTTGATCGGCTGTTATTGTAGACGTAACTCCGATGATATGTGTACCTCAGTGACCATGCAACCTAACAGTTCTTTGAGGTATGTGCTGGGAAACTACTCATTTTGTAAATGGTTGACCTTTCAAACACTGAATATTGAGATACAAATACTAGCTGTAACCCATGGATACTTCTACAGAGGAAAACATAAAATATGGCTTCATTTAATGTGTAACTGAGTTTAGTAAGAATATGACTCATTCAGTTCGTGTCTAGCGAGTAAAATGTCATGCCCAACAATTCTGGAACTAATGTCGTTCTGTTTCTGGCATATTGCATATATTCGTAGAGGACATCGACACTGCAAGAATATTTATCATACTAGTTTCCTTTTATCATTGTTTGAAGTCCGGACCACAACGACATGAAGAAAAGACCTATTCAACGAGATTGGGGAAGAGCAGCAATGATGATTTGCTTGAAGTAACCATGCTGTGTGAAATGGTTTAATGAATTCGTCGGAATGTCCGTTACGTATCGCCTTTTTTACCTCCAGTAATGATTAATATTTATGAGAATGCCAACGTACCACGTGATTCGCAGTCCACATGAAAATGTATGACTGTCTGTATAAAGCAGTCCAAAGGTCGAGGTAAGGCGTATCTTGAGACCTCCATTGGAACCATGGCTAGGAAGTAGTGCGGTGTTCAGTCTAACCTTCGGGTTGAGGACTTCACCATTTTATGCCCGACGCTGATGAGACGGTTATTTCAGAGACTGCAAAGCAGAACAAGAGAACAGCGAAACAAATGGTAAGAGCAGCCAAAAGTTTTGATATTAATTGCTATACCTCTTCCGGCGTAACGACAAAAGCCGGCACGTCGGCCTGGAACGTTACAGCAGAGAGGGCTGTGAGACGACGTCAGCCAATAAAAGTGGAAGATGAGCAGTCATACAACGCTATATCAGTGACTTATGGACTGTTTTTTTTTTTTTTTTTTTTTGCTTGCATTGAAATTGTGTATACCGAAGAACATTAATTATTTGCGTGTCGTGATTTGCTTGCGACACACTTTTGTGAATAAGCAAAGTTAAGTATTGTCAATTTAACTTACTGTAATAAACTCCATTAATATCATTTGCTTGAATTTTTGTCTAGCGATCCGTGAAAACAGCTTCTTGGGCACCCTATATTAGCCGAGTGGGCAGGACACTACAATATCTCTGTCTTCGGACAGCAGAATCGACATGTCGGTATCATCACTGCCACAGGCTGCATCGACCGTTGTCTGACTACATTGGGAGGCGGTCACATGGGTGCAATCAGTGACGTCACACGCATAATACAGGGTGGTCCATAGGTGTGGGGCAATGCTTCTAAAACAAAAGCAGGTGGATACACTGAAATTTAAAGTCAAGTAGTATGAAATGTGAGAGCAGTAGGGGGATCTTGTGAGGCTATGTTACCAACTTTGTGGCCATTCTGGAAGGCGCCATCGTGGGTACAACTCGTAATTTTCAAATTTAAATTGGGTCTTATGACATATTAACAGACAGAGAAGTACACGAGAAAATGGTTTCTTTCATTTGAGCGGAGCTTCGTTCATCCTCGAGTTATGTATTTTGTACAGGACAAGACAAGCGCTGGTAAAAAGATGTAAGGCTACGGGATGTGCTTGGTGTTGCCATCACGTTGTAAGGGGGATGTTATCAGCTTCACCCGTTTCTCACGGATTTTAACCAACAGAAGTGCTGGAATATTAGAACAATCATCAACAAAGCGCTCGTCTGAAAGGTTTCTGATCACCGTGTACACAACTGCGTTCAAGTGTCTCCACAGATGGAAATTTAATGGGCTTAAATCCTTGGTACGTGGTGGGCACTCGACCGGAACTCTACAGCCTATCGATCTGTAGGGGAAACTGCATATCCAGATATGCCAGAACAGCTAGCGCGTAATGAGATGGTGTACCATCGCACTGAAAGAATTTGGAAATGACCTTCACACAGAAAAAATGGAAGCACATCCTCGTCTATCAATTGTAGATAACGGACTACTGTAATGTATCGTGAATAGAGAAAGACCCTACAACACGAGAGCCCCATAGTCACATCAAACAATCACTTGTGGTGCGCCAACTACCTGCTCGAACCCATCCAATGGTGGTTGGCATCTAACCAGTATCTGTGATTCTGTTTATGTACCTCTCTGTTGACATAGAAACTAGCTTCATTTGTAAAAATTGCGTCTTAAGGTGAACACTTACGTCCAGCTTACGGGTGGTCAAAATTATCATAACTGATGCACGGCCTACCTCAGTTTGCTGCAAGATGTTTCTAGGACTGCACTCTGGACTTTTACTGAACGATGGCCAAACAGCGATTGATCTTAGTTACTTCATCCATGGCCGTTTTCAATCGTCGAACTTTCTTTTTGGCTACGATAGAGCCAGATTTACGGAGTTTTGCAAGAAGTTGCAGTACCACATAGTGGATAGCGAGTGGTCTGTTTTAGCGGCGTTGGTTGAAATCACCAGTGATAACAAGGGTGCTCTTTTCTCCTGATAGCAGGATGATTTCATTGCGACCGGTTTGTGTTAACGCCATCAGCTTTCACGTCCCCTGTAACAAAGATATATAAATCAGAATGTCAGGCTGAATAAAGCTACTTTCAAAAGAAAGACATCATTGTTTTTATCGAGTAATCCTGTGTCTGTTTCACTAATCACATGACCCCCTTTCCATTTGAAAATTACCAGTTGCTTCCAAGACCGTCCATTCCAAAATGGCCGTCATGTTAGTAACATAGCCTCACAGGTTTTCCCTCGTCTTTCTTCTTACTCTTCTTGACTTAAAATTTTTTCTTATCCGCCTATTTTTGTTGTTAAAGGAAAATCGCACAGCTGTGGACCACCCTTTACAATTCGCCGTCCAGTGGCGCAGTCACTTCGGACTGTGCTATACTTTGCTGACGACCATTCGCCGAACCGCGCTCCGCTATATCTGGCGGTGATTTCGGACTTTGTCTCTGATTACTTGTTCCGCTGTCTGCCCTTCTTAAGCTGGCTATCTATCTCGTTTACGAGAGCAACGCACGGACTGATTTTCGGGCCATCATATTATTTTGTGTCGAGTAAAGAACATAGTAATAAATCCACTTTTGTTACACCGCTGTGAAGTTTCTAATCATAAGGATGATTGCAAACCGTCCAAACGGGAGTATGGGTGTGGATTAGCAGATATATGTTGGTTGGATACTAGTTCGATAGCATCTCTTAAGGCGCAGTTCAGAAGGCTTTGAAGGTGGCTGTGGAATTATATACATGTAGGCTTATTATAAGCGGAAGCTGAGAGTGGAACGCAAAACATTGAGAGTGCAACATTTGTTCACGCGACCTTTCCCCTTTATAATGGTCCTGTTAAAGAGTCCCGAACTCTTCCTGCATCATAAACATATTCCTTAAAATACTCGCAGACTAAAATACAGTTGAAGTTTCCTGGCAGATTAAAACTGTGTGGAGGACTGAGACACGAATTCGGGACCTTTGCCTGTCGCGGGCAAATTTTCTACCATTTGAGCTGCCCAAGCACAGCTCACGCCCTCTCCTCGAAGCTTTAATTCCACACAGTTTTAATCTGCCAGGAAGTTTCATATCAGTGCACACTCAGCTGCAGTGTGAAAATTTCATTCTAAAATAAAATTGCTAGTTTCTTAGGGCCCTGCAGGAAACAAAGGAAAAGAATTTATCTTGCAGCTGTTAAGTAGCTTATTTAGCAGATCAAGTTGGAACACTGAAAGTGAAGCTATAATTCTTCTTATATAGTCTGCAAAATTATTATATTTCGAAGATGAAATGGCTCTGAGCACTATGGGACTTAACATCTATGGTCATCAGTCCCCTAGAACTTAGAACTACTTAAACCTAACTAACCTAAGGACATCACACAACACCCAGCCATCACGAGGCAGAGAAAATCCCTGACCCCGCCGGGAATCGAACCCGGGAACCCGGGCGTGGGAAGCGAGAACGCTACCGCACGACCACGAGATGCGGGCAATTTCGAAGATTCATAGTACTTTTATTTATCCTTCATCTACATCTACATCTACATTTATACTCCGCAAGCCACCCAACGGTGTGTGGCGGAGGGCACTTTACGTGCCACTGTCATTATCTCCCTTTCCTGTTCCAGTCGCGTATGGTTCGCGGGAAGAACGACTGTCTGAAAGCCTCTGTGCGCGCTCTAATCTCTCTAATTTTACATTCGTGATCTCCTCGGGAGGTATAAGTAGGGGGAAGCAATATATTCGATACCTCATCCAGAAACGCACCCTCTCGAAACCTGGCGAGCAAGCTACACCGCGATGCAGAGCGCCTCTCTTGCAGAGTCTGCCACTTGAGTTTGTTAAACATCTCCGTAACGCTATCACGGTTACCAAATAACCCTGTGACGAAACGCGCCGCTCTTCTTTGGATCTTCTCTATCTCCTCCGTCAACCCGATCTGGTACGGATCCCACACTGATGAGCAATACTCAAGTATAGGTCGAACGAGTGTTTTGTAAGCCACCTCCTTTGTTGATGGACTACATTTTCTAAGGACTCTCCCAATGAATCTCAACCTGGTACCCGCCTTACCAACAATTAATTTTATATGATCATTCCACTTCAAATCGTTCCGCACACATACTCCCAGATATTTTACAGAAGTAACTGCTACCAGTGTTTGTTCCGCTATCATATAATCATACAATAAAGGATCCTTCTTTCTATGTATTCGCAATACATTACATTTGTCTATGTTAAGGGTCAGTTGCCACTCCCTGCACCAAGTGCCTATCCGCTGCAGATCTTCCTGCATTTCGCTACAATTTTCTAATGCTGCAACTTCTCTGTATACTACAGCATCATCCGCGAAAAGCCGCATGGAACTTCCGACACTATCTACTAGGTCATTTATATATATTGTGAAAAGCAATGGTCCCATAAAACTCCCCTGTGGCACGCCAGAGGTTACTTTAACGTCTGTAGATGTCTCTCCATTGAGAACAACATGCTGTGTTCTGTTTGCTAAAAACTCTTCAATCCAGCCACACAGCTGGTCTGATATTCCGTAGGCTCTTACTTTGTTTATCAGGCGACAGTGCGGAACTGTATCGAACGCCTTCCGGAAGTCAAGGAAAATGGCATCTACCTGGGAGCCTGTATCTAATATTTTCTGGGTCTCATGAACAAATAAAGCGAGTTGGGTTTCACACGATCGCTGTTTCCGGAATCCATGTTGATTCCTACATAGTAGATTCTGAGTTTCCAAAAACGACATGATACTCGAGCAAAAGACATGTTCTAAAATTCTACAACAGATCGACGTCAGAGAGATAGGTCTATAGTTTTGCGCATCTGCTCGACGACCCTTCTTGAAGACTGGGACTACCTGTGCTCTTTTCCAATCATTTGGAACCTTCCGTTCCTCTAGAGACTTGCGGTACACGGCTGTTAGAAGGGGGGCAAGTTCTTTCGCGTACTCTGTGTAGAATCGAATTGGTATCCCGTCAGGTCCAGTGGACTTTCCTCTGTTGAGTGATTCCAGTTGCTTTTCTATTCCTTGGACACTTATTTCAATGTCAGCCATTTTTTCGTTGGTGCGAGGATTTAGAGAAGGAACTGCAGTGCGGTCTTCCTCTGTGAAACAGCTTTGGAAAAAGGTGTTTAGTATTTCAGCTTTACGCTTGTCATCCTCTGTTTCAATGCCATCATCATCCCGGAGTGTCTGGACATGATGTTTCGAGCCACTTACTGATTTAACGTAAGACCAGAACTTCCTAGGATTTTCTGTCAAGTCGGTACCTAGTATTTTACTTTCGAATTCACTGAACGCTTCACGCATAGCCCTCCTTACGCTAACTTTGACATCGTTTAGCTTCTGTTTGTCTGAGAGGTTTTGGCTGCGTTTAAACTTGGAGTGAAGCTCTCTTTGCTTTCGCAGTAGTTTCCTAACTTTGTTGTTGTACCACGGTGGGTTTTTCCCGTCCCTCACAGTTTTGCTCGGCACGTACCTGTCTAAAACGCATTTTACGATTGCCTTGAACTTTTTCCATAAACACTCAACATTGTCAGTGTCTGAACAGAAATTTTCGTTTTGATCTGTTAGGTAGTCTGAAATCTGCCTTCTATTACTCTTGCTAAACAGATAAACCTTCCTCCCTTTTTTTATATTCCTATTAACTTCCATATTCAGGGATGCTGCAACGGCCTTATGATCACTGATTCCCTGTTCTGCTCTTACAGAGTCGAAAAGTTCGGGTCTGTTTGTTATCAGTAGGTCCAAGATGTTATCTCCACGAGTCGGTTCTCTGTTTAATTGCTCGAGGTAATTTTCGGATAGTGCACTCAGTATAATGTCACTCGATGCTCTGTCCCTACCACCCGTCCTAAACATCTGAGTGTCCCAGTCTATATCTGGTAAATTGAAATCTCCACCTAAGACCATAACATGCTGAGAAAATTTATGTGAAATGTATTCCAAATTTTCTCTCAGTTGTTCTGCCACTAATGCTGCTGAGTCGGGGGATCGGTAAAAGGAGCCAATTATTAACCTAGCTCGGTTGTTGAGTGTAACCTCCACCCATAATAATTCACAGGAACTATCCACTTCTACTTCACTACAGGATAAACTACTACTAACAGCGACGAACACTCCACCACCGGTTGCATGCAATCTATCCTTTCTAAACACCGTCTGTGCCTTTGTAAAAATTTCGGCAGAATTTATCTCTGGCTTCAGCCAGCTTTCTGTACCTATAACGATTTCAGCTTCGGTGCTTTCTATCAGCGCTTGAAGTTCCGGTACTTTACCAACGCAGCTTCGACAGTTTACAATTACAATACCGATTGCTGCTTGGTCCCCGCATGTCCTGACTTTGCCCCGCACCCGTTGAGGCTGTTGCCCTTTCTGCACTTGCCCGAGGCCATCTAACCTAAAAAACCGCCCAGCCCACGCCACACAACCCCTGCTACCCGTGTAGCCGCTTGTTGCGTGTAGTGGACTCCTGACCTATCCAGCGGAACCCGAAACCCCACCACCCTATGGCGCAAGTTGAGGAATCTGCAGCCCACATTGTCGCAGAACCGTCTCAGCCTCTGATTCAGACCCTCCACTCGGCTCTGTACCAAAGGTCCGCAGTCAGTCCTGTCGACGATGCTGCAGATGGTGAGCTCTGCTTTCATCCCGCTAGCGAGACTGGCAGTCTTCACCAAATCAGATAGCCGCCGGAAGCCAGAGAGGATTTCCTCCGATCCATAGCGACACACATCATTGGTGCCGACATGAGCGACCACCTGCAGATGGGTGCACCCTTCTGCAGTTAAGACCGCCGTAACGTGCCCAGCACCAAGATGAACGTTGCGGGTTTGTTTCGACGTAGATATAAGAAATCGACGGTGCGATAGTACTCGTACGTGACACGAGCCTCAACATCTCATTGTACTTTCGGAATATGATAAAAAGTATCTTTACAGTCAGTCTAGTGATAAATAAGGAAATCTGCAGCTCATGGCTTATACCGTTGAATATGGTTTTCGTAGAAACATCGGGAAGGCGACCTATCGATTCTACGATATTCAGAAGCACGCAGTAGAAAAGTTTATGGTAGAGGTGCGTCGGACTCAGGTAAAGTATGTTTTATTAAGAGAGTGGTCAAAATAAAGGTGGGCCGGAAAATATACTGATGGAAAACAGTCGAAACACCAAAAAAGAAATAATGTAGAGTTGTGAAATTTCGCGAACAAATTTGTCTAGGTAACATATTTCAGTGATTAACATTGCAACATCACAGGTTAATATAAGATCGAGATAAGCCATCGCAAATGTGAAATGCAGATACATTAATAACTAGTATAACCGCCAAACTGTTGAATGCAAGCATACAAACGTGCATGCATTTTGTTTTACAGGTACTGGATTTCAGTTTGTGGGATGCAGTTCCATACTTATTGAACCTCGTTCATCAATACAGAGACGGTCAATGCAGATTCTAGATGACACTGAAGTTGTCGCCTGAAGATGTCCCACAATATCTGCTCAATGGGAGAGAGATCTGGTGATCCAACATGCCAGGGCAACATGTCGACACTCTGTAGAGCATGTTGGTGTACAACTTCGGTATGTGGGTGAGTGTTATCTTGTTGGAAAACACCCCCTGCGATGCTGTTCATGAATGGCAGCGTAGCAGGTCGAATCACCAGACTGACGTACGAATTTTCAGTCAGCGAACGTGGGATAATCACGAGAGAGCCCCCGCTGTCATACAAAATAACACCCCAGACCATAGCTCCAGGCGTAGGTCCAGTGTGTCTAGCACGCAGACAGGTTGGTTGTAGGCCCTCAACTGGCCCCTTTCTAACCGATACGCGACCATCACTGGCATCCAGCAACAACCAGTTTTCTTCAGAAAACATGACAGACCGCCACCCTTCTCTCGCTTGATGTCACTGACGTCGCAAATGGCGGTGGTTTGGGGTAAAGGAATGCGCGCTAAAGGGTGTCTGGCTCCGAGCTGTCCTTGAAGTAACCGATTTGTAACGGTTGGTTGCGTCTCGGCGGTGCCAGCTGCTGTTGAAATTGCTGCTGCAGATGCATTACTATACTACAGAGCCATACGCCGAACACTATGGTCTTCCGGAGTCCACTCTTCTAGCTACCGTACATTCTCGTGACAACCGCTGCCAGCAGTCATGTACAGTTGGTACATTCCAGCTAAGTCTTTCTGCAGTACCGCAGACGGGACATCCAGCTTCTCGTAGCTCTATTACACGACCTCGTTCAAACTCAGCGAGGTGTTTATAATGGCGTGTTTGTCGCCTTAAGGGCATCTTAGCTAACATCAACTCACTACATACAATCTCAAAGGTAACTAACGCATACGACCGTTACAGCGTGTATTTAAAGTAAACCTTACTTGCATCCTCATACTGGCGCTACTAGCACCACTCTTATGAGACTGGCGCGAAATTCGAAGAAACATCACATTTCGTGATAAACTTTCGTTTATGTCGCAAAACTCCTTCTTGGCGTTACAAATTTTTTTCCTTTACTATATTACGTGCACCTTAAGCCAGGCAACCCACTTTACATCATCCATGCTCGCGTTAGGAAGAACTCACGAGTATTTATTTACACTGAAGCACCAGAGAAACTGGTCTAGGTATGCGTATTAAAATACAGATATGTAAACAGGTAGAGTACGGCGCCGCGGTCGGTATCGCCTACACAAGACAGCGAGCATCTGGCGCAGTTGTTAGATCGGGTACTGCTGCTGTAATGGCAGGTTATCAAGGTTTACGAGGGATATTCGGAAAGTAAGGTCCGATCGGTAACGAAATGGAAACTATTGTGAAAATCAAAAATATTTTATTTACAACAGTTAGCTACACCGTCCAGCTACTTCTCTACACAGTCACGGCTCCGACTTAGACATCTGTCGTAGCGTTGTACCAATTTTCCAATGCTCTCGTCATAGAAGGCAGCCGCCTATGCTAACCGCTAATTCTCTACTCTGGTCTGCATTTTGTTGTCTGTGCCAAAATATTTTATAAATAGCCATCGGTTTATGTGAGCAGAGATGAAACTCAGGGGGAGCAAATTACGGGCTCTATTATGGGTGATCCAACACTCCCCAATCGAAAACGCCACAGGAGAATCTTCGTTGCCTTGGCAGAGTGCAAGCGAGAACCATCATCAAGAAGGTAACGCATGACAATTGTGTTATGTGGGATGCATGATATCAGGCGATATCTCTCTCCAGGCCTTCATCCTTGGCGGGAGACACTATTTTCTAGGCATCCTGACGTGGTCACTATGCTCTCAGAACTGAAAACACCCACGTGACGCGATCGATGCGAATACTAGAGACACTGCCCAACACATCTGTGCAAAGCTTCATCGGATATTTACTGTCGATTCCATTTCGCGCCTGATCGGACCTTACTTTTCGAGTAGGTTTCGCAAGTGAGTTTGAACGTGGTGTTATAGTTGGCGCACGAGCCATGGGACACAGCATCTCCGAGGTAGCGATGAAGTGCAGAATTTCCTGTGCTACCATTTCACGAGTGTACCATGCATATCAGGAATCCTGTAAAACATGAAACATCCGACATCGCTGCCGCCGGAAAAAGATCCTACAAGAACGGGACCAACGACGAGGGAGGGGAATCGTTGAACGTGACAGTAGTGCTACCATTCAGAAAATTGCTGCCGATTTCAATGCTGCGCCATCAACAAATGTCAGCGTGCGAACCATTCAACGAAACATCATCGATACGGCCTTTCGGAGGCGAAGGCCACTCGTGTACCCTTGACGACTGCACGACACAAAGCTTTACGCCTCGCCTGTGTCCGTCAACAACGACACTCGTCTGTTGATGACTGGAAACATGTTGTCTGGTCGGACGAGTCTCGTTTCATACTGTATGTCAGCAAGGGACTGTTGAAGCTGATAGAGGCTCTGTAGTGCTGTGGGGCGCGTGCAGTTGGTGTAATATGGGACCCCTTATGCGCCTAGATACGACTCTGACAGGTGAAACGTATGTAGACATCCTGTCTGACGACCTGCATCCATTCATGTCCATTATGCATTCCGACGGACTTGGGTTATTACAGTAGGACAATGCGACACCCCACACATTTAGAATTGCTACAGAGTGGCAACAGAAACGCTCTTCTGAGTTTAAACACTTCCACTGACCACGAAACTCCCCAGTTATGATTATTATTGAGCATATCTGGGATGCCTTGCAACGTGCTGTTCAGAAGAGATCGCCATTCCCTCGTACTCTTACGCATTTATGGACAGCCCTGCAGGATTCACGGTGTTACTTCCCTCCAGCTTTACTCCAGACATTAGTCATGCCACGTCGTGTTGCGGCACTTCTCCGTGCTCGCGTGGGTCCTGCACGATATTAGGCAAGTGCAACAGTTTCTTTGGCTCTTCAGTGTATGTCGCTACTCTTCAGTAATTTTGATCTATGACGGAAATGGAAGAGTGGAAAATACCTGAGAGCTACCCACCCAGCTGGTAAACACTGACTAGGTGTGAAGATTTCACATGGAGGCTCCTATACATCGTTTTGGACAACGAAAAGAAAATGACAATATTTTTCACCCTTATGGTAAACAGTAATTATATATTTCAGGAATTTTATCCGGACTTGGAGAAAAGCATCATTACAGGATAATCAAATACTAATGAGGTGTGTGGGCCCTGCAGTGAAATGGGAATGGCTCCAGAAAGAAAGAATTTAAAAGTTGCCAACACTGAAAACTAACATCTGGATGGAGCTGAAATTTCTCTATTCGGTCATCTTAGCGAAAACGATCTCACTAGCGTTGCTTATGCATTCTGAGAGTGGCAGTGGAGATACTGTGAAGCGGTAAATTTATGTTAACATTATCTTCATTGTTACCTGTTCGGTCAGTGTTTAACACAGGAAAGTGGTAAATTATTTTCATGGAAGCGTAAATAGTAGCCTTCACTTCACAGCCATTGCAATTGATACATCTGCTGCGTTTGCAGATAATCGAAACCGTTTCATTATTTTCCATAAAAATTGTCATCGGCCATTAAATGCAGAGAGGAACCTCTGCTTTCCACTAACTGCTACAACTAATGATCAAAATGGAACAACAACCTCTGCAATTGAAATGATAAGTCTAAAACAAAAAAGAAAAACAAGTAGACATTCACCCAGACAGGAAACAAACTTCACATTTTCATGCAGTCATTTCGTCTTAGCGTACCTGCACTTCCTATTTATTTCATTCCTCAACGACTTGTATTTCTGTATTCTGTATTCTTTCGCTTTGGTTTTGAAAATCTCAACTTTTGTGCAATTGCTCGGAGAGTCAGCAAAATAAACAAATGTTCCAGAGAGCAGTTCGGAGTGCAAGACGTATCTATGGCAGTACTCTTTCTTGGATTCCAAGGCATAAGAACCATTCGAAAAGACAACCCGAAGGAAGATGGCATTAAAAACATGAAGGAGAAATTTAGACAAGACTGGATAAACACTATTCAGCAGTAGGCGTTGAATGTCTGAAGTCGATGACGATTGTACTTAATCTTGTACAATTTTGGTATACATTTTTGGAAAGCAGTGATCAGTTAATTGTTATATTTTGACTAAAGTTCAGTCTTGATCACTCATGTATGTTTTAATGATATAGGTAACCGGTTTCGGTTCTTTCTACAGAACCATCATCAGACCTGTGGATAAATTTTAAGAAATACTAGATACCAATCTTTAAATAAAATGAAAGTGTCTAATGATGTAAAAATTTTAACAAGATAAGATAAAATTAATTATACCCATGGCTCCCTTAGGATGGTAGGCGGAGCTCTCCTCGCTGCTACGCAGTCAACTGAAGGTTTGAGTGCTGAGCACGAGCTTAAATATGCAGAGGCTCCGCCTACTTCCTGTCTCACTACTTCACAACTGCCAATCAGCGTTCATAATATGACGCCATCGTCAAAGTATAAAAGTAGGAAATACACTAATAACATAAAATTGATTCATTTAAATGTCTGATTAAAAGATAGTTAGTATGTCTACAGCTTATTTATATTTTGGATAAAAACAGTGAACTACGATGTGTAATAGTTGTGCCCTCTATGGGCAACCTTAGTACTATTACAGTGCCGGTTACATCAAAGATGTGAAAGTCTTTGGCGTTGTGGTATATATCGATTATAGCAATATTCTTTATAGTTGTAGGGTAGCAGCCAAGAGTACGTTCCACATTATGTATATCTGAATAACTGATGAGACTGCTGATTAAATTTTTTTAATCATCGATCTAAAAGTTCTTATAATAATCAATGTCAATTTTATATATATATATATATATATATATATATATATATATATATATATATATATTTATGTTGTGCTGTATATTTTACATACATTGCTTTTGCCATGGGTATAACTAGTCTTATATTTTATAAAAAACAAAAGAGTAGATGCTTTTACTATAAAATTTCGTCAAAAAGGTCGTAATAATATTTTTCGCGAAAATCTAATTGTTCATTGAGCAGCACTGATGATTTGGTTTTCAAATGAGCATATATCTCGATTTCTTCTAGGATATTCATAAGTAAGCCTTTATTTGCATAATGCAGAACTTGTAAATTCTGTTCTACTGTCCCCTCAGCATGATTGTTGAATGCTATATGATGGCCAAATACAGACTTTGTTCGTGAGGTACCCGACGTATGTTCTTTGTACCTTACTGCAAAATTTCGACCTGTTTGGCCGATATATATTTTCTCGCAGTCTCTACATTGGATCTTGTACACTCCTGATCTGGTAGATTTTCCATTGTCTTTACTTACTGTATGTCTTAATTTTTGTTGTAAAGTATTGTCAGTTGTAAATGCTATTGTTATTCCAGACTCGGTATAATCGATATATACCACAACGCCAAAGACTTTCACATCTTTGATGTAACCAGCACTGTAATAGTACTAAGGTTGCCCATAGAGGGCACAACTATTACACATCGTAGTTCACTGTTTTTATCCAAAATATAAATAAGCTGTAGACATACTAACTATCTTTTAATCAGACATTTAAATGAATCAATTTTATGCTATTAGTGTATTTCCTACTTTTATACTTTGACGATGGCGTCATATTATGAACGCTGATTGGCAGTTGTGAAGTAGTGTGACAGGAAGTAGGCGGAGCCTCTGCATATTTAAGCTCGTGCTCAGCACTCAAACCTTCAGTTGACTGCGTAGCAGCGAGGAGAGCTCCGCCTACCATCCGCCAGGCGCTCAGTCCGGAACCGCGCGACTGCTACGGTCGCAGGTTCGAATCGTGCCTCGGGGATGGATGTGTGTGATGTCCTTAGGTTAGTTAGGTTTAAGTAGTTCTAAGTTCTAGGGGACTGATGATCACAGATGTTAAGTCCCATGGTGCTCAGAGCCATTTGTACCTCTAGCTTACCCCTATTTTTCTCAAAGTTCGAACATCTAGCACCATTTTACATTGTCGAACCTTTTTTCCAGATTGAAAAATCCTATGAAGGTGTCTTGATTTTCCTTTAGTCTTGCTTCCATTATCAACTTTAACGTCAGAATTGCCTCTCTCGTGCCTTTACCTTTCCTGAAGTCAAACTGATAGTCATCGACATATCATTAATTTTCCTTTCCATTCTTCTGTATATCATTCTTGTCAGCAACTTGGATGCATGAGCCGTTAAGCTGACTGTGCGTTAATCCTCACACTTACCAGCTCTTGCAGTCTTCGGAATTGTGTGAATGATATTGCTTTAAAGTCAGATGGTATGTCGCCAGACTCATGCATTCTACGCACCATTTTGTTGCCACTTCCCCCAATGATTTTAGAAATTCTGATTGAATATTATCTATCCATTCTGTTATATTTGATATTAAGTTCTCCAAAGCCCTTTTAAACTGTGATTCTAATACTGGCTCCCCTGTTTCTTCTAAATCGACTCCTGTTTCTTCTTTCAGATCAGACAAATCTTCCCTCATAGAGGCCTTCAATGTACTCTTTCCCCTGTCCGCTCTCTCCTCTGCATTTAGCCGTGAAATTTCCGTTGCACTCTTTAATGTTACCACCCTTGCTTTCAATGTCACCGAAGGTTGTTTTGACTTTCCTATATGCTGAGTCAGTCCTGCCGATAATCATTTCTTTTTCGATTTCTTCACATTTTCATGCAGTCATTTCGTCTTAGCGTACCTGCACTTCCTATTTATTTCATTCCTCAACGACTTGTATTTCTGTATTCCTGAATTTCCCTTAACATTTTTGTAGTTCTTTCATCGATCGACTGAAATATTTTTCTTTCCAACTTCTGTGATTGCCCTTTTTAGAGATGTCTATTCCTCTTTAACTGTACTGCTTACTGAGCTGTTCCTTGTTGCTGTATTTATAGCCTTAGAGAACTTCAAATGTGTTTCGTTATTCCTGAGTACTTCTGTATCCCTCTTCTTTGCGTATTCATTCTTCCTGATTAGTCTCGTGAACTTCAGCTTACTCTTCATCACTACTGCATTGTGATCTGAGTCTATATTTGCTCCTGGGTGCGCCTTACAATCCAGTATCTGATTGCTGAATCTCTGTCTGACCATGATGTAATCTAACTGAAATCTTCCCATATCACCCTGTTTTTCGAAGTGTACATTCTCTTCTTGTGATTCTTGAACAGGGTATTCGCTACTACTAGCTGAAATTTATTACAGAACTCAATTACTCTTTCTCGTCTCTCATTCCTTGTCCGAAGCGCTTATTCTCCTGTAACCTTTTCTTCTAATCCTTCTCTTACAACTGCGTTCCAGTCCCTCATGACTATTAGATTTTCATCTCCCTGTATCTACTACATTAGCCTTTGAATGTCGTCATATACTTTCTCTATCTCTTCATATTCAGCTTGCGACGTCGGCATGTATACCTGAACTATCGTTCTCGGTGTTGGTTTGTTGTCTACGTATTCTGACAAGAACAACCCTATCACTGAACTGTTCGCTGTGAGACACTCTTTGCTCTACGTTTCTATTCATAACAAATTCTACTCCCGTTATACCATTTTCTGCTGCTGTTGATATTACCCTATACTTATCTGACCAGAAATCCTTGTCTTCTATCCATTTCACTTCACTAACCACTACTATATCTAGATTGAGCGTTTCCATTTCTGATTTTAGATTTTATAGCTCCCCTACTACATTCAAGCTTGTGACATTCCACCCCCAACTCGTAGAACGTTATCCTTTCGTTCATTAGTCAATCTTTTTCTCATGGTCAGTTTCTGCTTGGCAGTCCCCTCCTGGAGATCCGAATGGGGGACTATTCCGGAATCTTTGGCCAATGGAGAGATCATCAAAACACTTTTTCAGTTACAGGCCTCAGGTCGTGTGGATACACGTTATGTCTCTTTCATGCAGTGGTTTCCATTGCCTTCTGCATCCTCATGCCATTGATCGTTTTTGATTCTATGTAAATTGAAGGTGGAGACAGAAAGAAAGGTAAGGAAAGGGGAGGTATCGCTGCTGTCATCTGCATTGAGCCGTTACGTGGAATCAGCGGTGACGAGTGAAAATGTGTGCCGGACAGGAATTCGAACCCGGGATCTCCTGCCTATGAGGCAGGTACGGTAACCACTGCGCCATCCGGGACACAGTGTTATCACAACTGCACGGACTACCTCGGCTCGCCTCGCGGCCGATCCACACTCCCATCGAGCGCCCCCTATCCGCATCCCCTGTCCATTTCCTCCATATTCGCTCTTCCGAGGTTCCCACAGGAGATCGGACATATCTGTGCATCCGCACTGAAGAAGGTGGATTCATTGCCCAGCTAGGCCTATCAAATTATATGAATGCGTGGTATCTGTTCTTTCGGACATGTCAGAAAGAACAGACACCACACATTCATGTAATCTGATCCTTCCGCCTTTAGGGGCAGTTTCCCACCCCAAGGACAAGAGAGTGCCCTGAACCTCTGTCCACTCCCCGCCCTCTTTGACAAAGGCTGTTGGCAGAATGAGGGTAACTTCTTATGCCGGAAGTCTTCGGCCGCCAATAATGATTATTAATGAAAAATTTAGGCGGTGGCGGTTTCGTTTTTTCGCCTATCGTGAGCGGTCGCCTAATCATTTTTTAACGTTTTTTTTTTTCAGAATGAAATTTTCATCCTGAAGTGGATGTGTGCTCATATGAAACTTCCTGACAGATTAAAAATGTGTGTTGGGCCGAGACTCGAACTTGGAACCTTTGCCTTTTGCGGGCAAATGCTCAACCGACTTTGTTTTCTCCTTTTAATAAAAAGTGACGTCTTTCTTATAGAGAACAAAAATTGAAAGATTACTAGATGAGTAAAATGTTGTAGATAACGACAAAGCAAATAAAAACCTCTGTTGTTCGAAAATAAAAGACGGTGTTCTTCATAAAATAAAAAACATTTCTTGAAAACGTAAATAAGTATACTTCCTCAGCATCACTCTTTTTCAGAACATGTATCACACCCCTTTGTCTTTTTTCGTTTTTTATTTGTTTAGATCACATAAGATGCTGTCCAGATGAAAAATAAAGATGTGAAATTAGCATCAATAACGTCCGCCACCGGTAGCTGAATGGTCAGCGTGACGGATTGTCAATCCTCTGGGCCCGGGTTCGGTTCCCGGCTGGGTCGGGCAATTTTCTCCGCCGAGGGACTGGGTATTGCGCAGTCCTCATCATCATCCTATCACCCTCATCGACTGCAGGTCACCGAAGTGGCGTCAAATTGAAAGACCTGCACCCTGCGAACGGTCTGCCCGACGGGGGGCCCTAGCTATACGATTAAATAAAAATAAATAGCATCAATAACAAACAAAACATAAATGCAATTGCAATTGAAAAATACACTCCTGGCAGAATAAACAAAATAGCATCCGCGACCCGCTGACTTTTGGGTCGACGCACTCAGAATCCCAAAGCAGTCAAGCATTTTCTGGGCACGTCTTCGCGAAGAATATTCCATTTTGCCGGTACACTGGACCGAGTTGTGATATTACACAATCACCCTGAAATCACCTTGTCATACCAGGGACACTCCAGCTACAGGGGGGATCGAAGAATGTACTACCCAAAAAGTTGGCATAGTATTGAGAGTATCCAAGATCGTGCATGATAAAAGTAAAGCGATCTTGCTAGAATGTCCAAAAATCAAGAACCCTCTTATCGCCTTCATGGAACAAATAAGAGATCGAGAGGCCTTTCATTCAGTTCACCGCGTTGGTCTTCGTACTTGGGAAATAAGTCTTATAGGGGAACAGAAGTGTTTTCGGTGTAATGGCATAGGGAGCTACGCGTAGAAGAAATGCAAGCATTTTCTGAATCAGCTGCCACACCTCAGCAGAAGATGCCCACATCAGTCGATGTTCATCCGTATCAAGGGTGTGACAGCAAGGGCATACAGGCGAATCTGTCATGTTTATGACATGTAAAAGAAGTTGTGTCATGTATTTCCCGTTAACAACCAGATAGTAGGTCGCACGAGCGTTCGTATCGAGGAGGACATGGTGCACAGAACACCAAACCACGGGCCATGCGATCGTAGGATATCGGCACAACATTCCGAGAATGATTTCTCATCATGAGGCGGTAAATATCACGTACCGAAGCGTTCATTGACTAGAAAAGTCAGCGTGGACATAACTGTGTTCGGTGAGAGAGGTCCTGACATGTAAGAGAGGGGAAGAAATATGTGCTGCTGCAACGGGTGCCACGTGGGAGCGAGGGGCCAGTTCATCAACCAGGCTACCCGACAATCCGGTTCGGCGGCGGGTCCACGATTCAACCATTGTACTTACACAAAGAGCAGTTGCTCTCACTTGGACGCTGGCAAGACTGGGGCCACCATCTCGAGGAGGAAGTGTCAGCGTGTCGTAACGGGCTTTGAAGATAAGACTCGCACTTACAAAGCAGCCGAACGCCGCCTGAAGTCTGGGTGCCATTGCCTTTGGCATCAGTAAAATCTGTGCTAATTGGCGTAGTCGCGAGGCCATATGAGAGTTAACAAAATCCAGCCGTTGTAACTTGTACAGTGCTCTTAGGACGTTGCCACGAACGTTCGTGCGGATAGCTTGAAGCAGGAATTTATAGTTAAATGAGATCGTGCGCTGTATATCACGCGTGAAGGTGATCCCTAAACATTAGAACTTGCTCACTAATGGCAATGAAGGCAGACTCCCTGCTGGAAGATCTCTACCAACGAACACAGCACGAGATTTCGTCAGTTTTACACGGCTTCCTGCAGCAGTCCCATACTGGTTGATCCATTCCATTGCCTCTCGGACTTCATCCTGCGATAGAATCAAGAACACCACGGCATCTGCATACGCACAGCAGATGAAAACGTGCATCCTCATTGTTACCCTGTTAGCCAGCTTCTCAATCAGTGTAACATTGGCTCAAGGGCGATGGCGAAAGAAGCATCGACAGCGGACATCCCTGGCTGACCCACCGCATGATGGTAATAGGGCACGCCACATGGCCACTAACCAGCATACGCGACTTGACACCTCGGAGGAGTCGCAAGACGATGAGAGGAAATGTGTGGGGGAAGGCCATCATTCGGAGTACTTTTTCTAGAAAGTCATAACTCACTCTATCAAAGGCGTTGTGGACTGCGACAGGTCGTGGCCAGGGCTAATGACGTCACGGTAATCGCCGACAGCCGTCCGAATGATACTGTCACCACCAAGGCACGTTTGATCCATAGAGATAACCTGAGGGATGACGCGCCGAAGGCGAGCGGTAATAATCCGCTTAAAAATTTCGAAATCAGAATTTAACATGGTCGAAGGTCGATAAAGTCCAACTCCCCGACCTCCCGACGTCTTGGGGACCGGGGTAAGCAAGCCTTCTACGAATTCCGGTGGAATGGGAGGGTCAGGATTCATCAGTTCTTCATACCTCGCAGTCCAGCGTGAAGCTATGATGTCGTGAAATGTGCGGTACAGCTACATCTACATCTACATTTATACTCCGCAAACCACCCAACGGTGTGTAGTGGACGGCACTATACGTGCCACTGTCATTACCTCCCTTTCCTGTTCCAGTCGCGTATGGTTCGCGGGAAGAACGACTGCCGGAAAGCCTCTGTGCGGGCTCGAATCTCTCTAATTTTACATTCGTGATCTCCACGGGAGGTATAAGTAGGGGGAAGCAATACAGCGTGAGTCACCTAACGTTACCGCTGGATATATTTCGTAAACCACAAAATACTGACGAATCGATTCCACAAACCGAACGTGAGGAGAGGGGCTAGTGTAACTGGTTAATACAAACCCTAAAAAATGCACGGAAGTATGGTTTTTAACACAAACCTACGTTTTTTTAAAATGGAACCCCGTTAGTTTTGTTAGCATATCTGAACATATAAACAAATTCGTAATCAGTGCCGTTTGTTGTATTGTAAAATGTTAATTACATCCGGAGATATTGTAACCTAAAGTTGACGCTTGAGTACCACTCCTCCGCTGTTCGATCGTGTGTATCGGAGAGCACCGAATTACGTAGGGATCCAAAGGGAACGGTGATGGACCTTAGGTACAGAAGAGACAGGAACAGCACATTATGTCCACATGCTAACACCTTTTTATTTGTCTTTTTCACGGACGCACATGTACATTACCATGAGGGATGAGGTACACGTACACACGTGGTTTCCGTTTTCAATTACGGAGTGGAATAGAGTGTGTCCCACTGGAAACGCGTTGACGTATGTGGTATCAGCATGATGGTGCACCTGCACATTCCGCAATTAACACTATGCTGAACCTTGACAGGATGTTCGACGGGCGTTTCATAGGACGTGGAGGACGCATAAATAGGCCAGCCCGTTCTCCTGATCTTACACCTCTGGACTTCTTTCTGTGGGGTACGTTAAAGGAGAATATCTACCTACAACCCAAGAGGATATGAAACAACGTAATGTGGCAGCCTGTGGCGACATTACACCAGATGTACTGCGGCGTGTACGACATTCATTACGGCAGAGATTGCAATTGTGTGCAGCAGATGATGGCCACCACATTGAACATCTATTGGCCTGACATGTCGGGACACACTCTATTCCACTCCGTAATTGAAAACGGAAACCACGTGTGTACGTGTACCTCACCCCTCATGGCAATGTACATGTGCGTCCGTGAAAAAGACCAATAAAAAGGTGTTAGCATGTGGACGTAATGTGCTGTTCCAGTCTCTTCTGTACCTAAGGTCCATCACCGTTCCCTTTGGATCCCTACGTAATTCGGTGCTCTCCGATACACACGATCGAACAGCGGAGGAGTGGTACTCAAGCGTCAACTTTAGGTTACAATATCTCCGGATGTAATTAACATTTTGCAATGCAACAAATGGCACTGATTACGTATTTGTTTATATGTTCAGATTTGCTAACAAAACTAACGGGGTTCCATTTAAAAAAAACGTAGGTTTGTGTTAAAAACCATACTTCCGTGCATTTTTTTATGGTTTGTTTCAACCAATTACACTAGCCCCTCTCCTCACGTTCGGTTTGTGGAATCGATTCGTCAGTATCTGATGTGGTTTACGAAATATATCCAGCGGTAATGTTGGGTGACTTACCCTGTATATTCGGTACCTCATCCAGAAACGCACCCTCTCGAAACCTGGACAGCAAGCTACACCGCGATGCAGAGCGCCTCTTTTGCAGAGTCTGGCACTTGAGTTTGCTAAACATCTCAGTAACGCTATCACGCTTACCAAATAATCCTGTGACGAGACGCGCCGCTCTTCTTTGGATCTTCTCTATCTCCTCTGTCAACCCGACCTGGTACGGATCCCACACTGATGAGCAATACTCAAGTATAGGTCGAACGAGTGTTTTGTAAGCCACCTCCTTTGTTGATGGACTACAATTCCTAAGGACTCTCCCAATGAATCTCAACCTGGTACCCGCCTTACCAACAATTAATTTTATATGATCATTCCACTTCATATCGTTCCGCACGCACACTCCCAGATATTTTACAGAAATAACTGCTACCAGTGTTTGTTCCACTATCATATAATCATACAATAAAGGATCCATCTTTCTATGTGTTAGCAATAGATTACATTTGTCTATGTTAAGGGTCAGTTGCCACTCCCTGCACCAAGTGCCTATCCGCTGCAGATCTTCCTGCATTTCGCTGCAATTTTCTAATGCTGCAACTTCTCTGTATACTACAGCATCATCCGCGAAAAGCCGCATGGAACTTCCGACACTATCTACTAGGTCATTTATATATATTGTGAAAAGCAGTGGTCCCATAACACTCCTCTGTGGCACGCCAGAGGTTACTTTAACGCCTGTAGACGTCTCTTCATTGAGAACAACATGCTGTGTTCCGTTTGCTAAAAACTCTTCAATCCAGCCACACAGCTGGTCTGATATCCGTAGGCTCTTGCTTTGTTTATCAGGCGACAGTGCGGAACTGTATCGAACGCCTTCCGGAAGTGAAGGAAAATGGCATCTACCTGGGAGCCTGTATCTAATATTTTCTGGGTCTCATGAACAAATAAATCGAGTTCATTCCTACAGAGTAGATTCTGGGTTTCCAGGAACGACAAGACACGCGAGCAAAAAACATGTTCTAAAATTCTACAACAGATCGACGTCAGAGATATAGGTCTGTAGTTTTGCGCATCTGCTCGACGACCCAGCGGAAAGCCGTCGGGAACTTGGACTTTGTTCGCCGCACCCTTATGAAGAGCATGAGCGACCGTCGTCAGCCATAATCGTCGCTGTGACAATCTCCGCAGAAGCCCCGTCAAGGGTTCCTATCAACGAACGGAGGACATCAGACATTCTCACGGTGTTCTGGTCGTCTGCTGCATAGACTACTTCGACAGTAGTGATCCCCAAAGGCGTCTGCGATATCATTCCGGGACGTCAATCGGCGACCATCTGGCACGTCAAAGGTGTTGACCAGCGTTTTCCGACACCGCTTCTTCTCTCGGATAATATGATACATGGACGGAGGTTCTCCTAGTACCCAATCGTGACGTCTTCCGCTTATTATTGTCCCTTTAAGGCGACGACGCATAAGCGAAATTATCTTAATCCGTTGAATTCCAACCTGTCGTTGAATAGAGTGGGCATGACCTGAGAGTTCGCAGAGAATTGTGAAACAGTATTCCACAGTATGTCGTTGCCACGTTTGTCACGACCTTAATTCATCATCGAACGACGTAAAGCAGGCTTGGTGGAATAGAGCCACCACCGGAGTGTCGAAGAATACGCTGGAAGGCGTATCACACAGTTGTTCCATGTAGTCTCTACGACTTGCCTACAATCCGGATCCTTGAGATGGGTGACATTCAGCTTCCACAGGCCTCGAGCGCGCCACACCTTCTGCCTCTGGAGCGAAACAGTGCAAATGTAGGCGATATGTTCGGAGAAGGACACAACTCAGCATCAAGGGTGGCAGTTACGATTCCTTGGGAAATGTAGATACGGTCAAGGCGACTTGCTGAATACGCGAGTACGCGAGTACGCGAGTACGCGAAGGAACTTGCCCTCCTTATTGCAG
Source organism: Schistocerca cancellata (assembly GCF_023864275.1). Classification (NCBI taxonomy): domain Eukaryota; kingdom Metazoa; phylum Arthropoda; class Insecta; order Orthoptera; family Acrididae; genus Schistocerca; species Schistocerca cancellata. The sequence goes on from NC_064629.1 coordinate 330,383,424, forward strand.
CGGTGTACCGTAGGTCTCTAGAAGAGCGTAGCGTTCCAAAGGATTGGAAAAGGGCACAGGTCATCCCCGTTTTCAAGAAGGGACGTCGAACAGATGTGCAGAACTATAGACCGATATCTCTAACGTCGATCAGTTGTAGAATTTTGGAACACGTGTTGTGTTCGAGTATAATGACTTTTCTGGAGACTAGAAATCTACTCTGTAGGAATCAGCATGGGTTTCGAAAAAGACGGTCATGTGAAACCCAGCTCGCGCTATTCGTCCACGAGACTCAGAGGGCCATAGACACGGGTTCACAGGTAGATGCCGTGTTTCTTGACTTCCGCAAGGCGTTCGATACAGTTCCCCACAGTCGTTTATTGAACAAAGTAAGAGCATATGGACTATCAGACCAATTGTGTGATTGGATTGAGGAGTTCCTAGATAACAGGACGCAGCATGTTATTCTCAATGGAGAGAAGTCTTCCGAAGTAAGAGTAATTTCAGGTGTGCCGCAGGGGAGTGTCATAGGACCGTTGCTATTCACAATATACATAAATGACCTGGTGGATGACATCGGAAGTTCACTGAGGCTTTTTGCAGATGATGCTGTGGTGTATCGAGAGGTTGTAACAATGGAAAATTGTACTGAAATGCAGGAGGATCTGCAGCGAATTGACGCATGGTGCAGGGAATGGCAACTGAATCTCAATGTAGACAAGTGTAATGTGCTGCGAATACACAGAAAGATAGATCCTTTATCATTTAGCTACAAAATAGCAGGTCAGCAACTGGAAGCAGTTAATTCCATAAATTATCTGGGAGTACGCATTAGGAGTGATTTAAAATGGAATGATCATATAATGTTGATTGTCGGTAAAGCAGATGCCAGACTGAGATTCATTGGAAGAATCCTAAGGAAATGCAATCCGAAAACAAAAGAAGTAGGTTACAGTACGCTTGTTCGCCCACTGCTTGAATACTGCTCAGCAGTGTGGGATCCGTACCAGATAGGGTTGATACAAGACATAGAGAAGATCCAACGGAGAGCAGCGCGCTTCGTTACAGGATCATTTAGTAATCGCGAAAGCGTTACGGAGATGATAGGTAAACTCCAGTGGAAGACTCTGCAGGAGAGACGCTCAGTAGCTCGGTACGGGCTTTTGTCAAAGTTTCGAGAACATACCTTCACCGAAGAGTCAAGCAGTATATTGCTCCCTCCTACGTATATCTCGCGAAGAGACCATGAGGATAAAATCAGAGAGATTAGAGCCCACACAGAGGCATACCGACAATCCTTCTTTCCACGAACAATACGAGACTGGAATAGAAGGGAGAACCGATAGAGGTACTGAAGGTACCCTCCGCCACACACCGTCAGGTGGCTTGCGGAGTATGGATGTAGATGTAGAATGGCTGGTGACATACACTCCTGGAAATTGAAATAAGAACACCGTGAATTCATTGTCCCAGGAAGGGGAAACTTTATTGACACATTCCTGGGGTCAGATACATCACATGATCACACTGACAGAACCACAGGCACATAGACACAGGCAACAGAGCATGCACAATGTCGGCACTAGTACAGTGTATATCCACCTTTCGCAGCAATGCAGGCTGCTATTCTCCCATGGAGACGATCGTAGAGATGCTGGATGTAGTCCTGTGGAACGGCTTGCCATGCCATTTCCACCTGGCGCCTCAGTTGGACCAGCGTTCGTGCTGGACGTGCAGACCGCGTGAGACGACGCTTCATCCAGTCCCAAACATACTCAAAGGGGGACAGATCCGGAGATCTTGCTGGCCAGGGTAGTTGAGTTACACCTTCTAGAGCACGTTGGTGGGATACATGCGGACGTGCATTGTCCTGTTGGAACAGCAAGTTCCCTTGCCGGTCTAGGAATGGTAGAACGATGGGTTCGATGACGGTTTCGATGTACCGTGCACTATTCAGTGTCCCCTCGACGATCACCAGTGGTGTACGGCCAGTGTAGGAGATCGCTCCCCACACCATGATGCCGGGTGTTGGCCCTGTGTGCCTTGGTCGTATGCAGTCCTGATTGTGGCGCTCACCTGCACGGCGCCAAACACGCATACGACCATCATTGGCACCAAGGCAGAAGCGACTCTCATCGCTGAAGACGACACGTCGCCATTCGTCCCTCCATTCACGCCTGTCGCGACACCACTGGAGGCGGGCTGCACGATGTTGGGGCGTGAGCGGAAGACGGCCTAACGGTGTGCGGGACCGTAGCCCAGCTTCATGGAGATGGTTGCGAATGGTCCTCGCCGATACCCCAGGAGCAACAGTGTCCCTAATTTGCTGGGAAGTGGCGGTGCGGTCCCCTACGGCACTGCGTAGGATCCTACGGTCTTGGCGTGCATCCGTGCGTCGCTGCGGTCCGGTCCCAGGTCGACGGGCACGTGCACCTTCCGCCGACCACTGGCGACAACATCGATGTACTGTGGAGACCTCACGCCCCACGTGTTGAGCAATTCGGCGGTACGTCCACCCGGCCTCCCGCATGCCCACTATACGCCCTCGCTCAAAGTCCGTCAACTGCACATACGGTTCACGTCCACGCTGTCGCGGCATGCTACCAGTGTTAAAGACTGCGATGGAGCTCCGTATGCCACGGCAAACTGGCTGACACTGACGGCGGCGGTGCACAAATGCTGCGCAGCTAGCGCCATTCGACGGCCAACACCGCGGTTCCTGGTGTGTCCGCTGTGCCGTGCGTGTGATCATTGCTTGTACAGCCCTCTCGCAGTGTCCGGAGCAAGTATGATGGGTCTGACACACCGGTGTCAATGTGTTCTTTTTTCCATTTCCAGGAGTGTATGTATATCCAGGTCGATCTCCATGCACTCGGTCTCAAGTATCGGTAAGGTTCAGTCATGCTCAAGCAACTTGAGTACCTGGCATGTGGTGAAATGGGGATGTTGGTCCTTCTGGGATAACACACAACTGAAGTCGTCTTGAAATATCTGTTAATCATTCACTCTCACTTAAAAATTATTGTTAATCTTTAACTCATTCATACTTTTACAAATATATACGTTAAGACATGCCGAACGTAGTAAAACACACTTAAAAGTACATCGTTACACAATAGCATATATGGCAAAAGACATACATGAAACTCACGACATATGTTGTTGTTGTTGTTTTGGTCTTCAGTACAGAGACTGGTGTGAAGTGGCTCTCCATGTTACTCTGTCCTGTGCAAGCCTCTTCATCTCCGAATAAGTACTGCAAACTACATCTTTCTGAAACTGCTTAGTGTATTCATCTCTTGGTAGACCTCTACGATTTTTACCCTCCACGCTAAATTGGTGATCCCTTGATGCCTCAAAACGTGTCCTATCAACTTATTCCTTCTTCTAGTCAAGTTGTCCCACAAATTCCTTGTCTCTCCAGTTGTGTTCAGTACCTCCGCGTTAGTTACATGATCTACCACCTAATCTTCACCATTGTTCTGCAGCTCCACATTTCGAAAGCTCCTATTCTCTGCCTGTCTAAAAAGGTTATTGTCCATGTTTCACTTCCATACAAGGCTACACTCCATTCAGATACTTTCAGAAAAGACTTCCTGACACTTTAATCTATACTCGATGTCAACAAATTTCTCTTCGTCAGAAACATTTTCCTTGCCATTGCCAGTCTACATTTTATATCCTCTCTACTTCGACAGTCATCAGTTATTTTGCATCCCATATAGCAAAACTCATTTATTACTTTAAGTGCCTCATTTACTAATGTAATTCCCTCAGCATCACCTGATTTATAGAGAATTCGTACTTATGTCAGTGTGCATCGGAAATAACATAATCATCTGTGAATTGTGACACGAAATAATATGGTCAAGCGTTAAGTAAATGGTGATACACAATGGTGGAGTGAAACATTAAATAATACATGTGTCAACCATATGGTATTGAAGTTCAAACAACACAAAACAAAACAAAATTTTTACACTACACATTCAAAGTGTACACATTTATCACAAAATTGACAGACACTGACTTTCAGCTTGCTTAAACATGACACGTCAACAGTATCCATTTTCCATGCTCGAGACTTAAGGTCAGTCTCCATTACCCAAAATCAAAGCATATGAAATGTTATTGGTTAGACTGCCTGTGAAAGACAAAAAAGTAGTGAAATATTATCGGTAGTTTGAAATATGTAATTATCTCACTACACGATTTCGACATAATCACTGATTTAGTACAAAAGGTATAGAATTAGTTTCTAAGTTCAAGGTTCACTATAATGAACATAGGATAAAACCTTCTCGGTTTTCAAGCTGTGTCAGTTCCAATAAAATTCTTGAGTTTTCGGTGGCTAGCTCCGCCATCGTCGTCAGGTGTAAAACTACTGACTGCTGGGACTGTTTTTTTTTTCTTTATTGTAGTTCAATTCCCCACCCAATGTGGGCTGGCAGCAGTATAGGCGCTGCTCTTCTGCCGAGAGACATTAAATATATAACAGGAAGACATTTAAAACGACATAAAGGAGAAAATAGGGCAGAACATAGACATAATATGGGGGAACGTATTGGAAGAGAGCATACAAAAGGGGGTCACCGCAAAAATGGAGATAAAAATCTAAAAAAGTATTTTACACAAAAAAATCACACACTGTAAGGATTAAAAGAACACAAGTCGAAGTATGGCTGGAACATAAAAGTTGCAGAATGAGTAAAATGGCCATGCGATGGGCGGTGTACACACAGACAGCAAAACTATGTACAAGTCAAGAAAACAAGTAAAACCACAGCACTTGACGTCATTGTAGAATGGCACTGAACACAACACTGATATAGCACATTGATGACGAAGAACAAACCAGGAGGATCTGTCAGGTGTAGGGATAAAAGAGAGAAGTGAAGAAAGGGGGAGAAAGGGGTGGTGCTATATGTGGGGGGGGGGGGGCGAGAAAGGGGACACAGGGTGGGGGCAGGCTGAAGGGGACATTTGAAGAGGGAGTGGAGAGACTTTGGGAGGAAGGAGGAAAAACTACTCTGGGAGAAGGAGGGGAGGGGAAAGGGGGACACTGGGGAGGGGGCAGAACAAGGTCAGGCTACAGTTGGTAGGGAGGGTAGGCATTACAGCAAAGTTCATCATCCATGAGGGGGAGGTGCTGGAAATTCCTCTGATAAAGAACATGGAGCGTGCGAAGGTGGAGAGAGGGGGAGATACAGCGATAGAGGCACGGCAATGGGTGGGGGATGGAGAGGAAGGAGGAAGGACACCAGTTGGAGGGGAGGATCAAGCCTGTGGACAGTGATTAGGATGCAGATATGTTGGAGGAAAAGGAGGAGGGGTGGGGAAGGGGATGAGGTCATACAGGAACTGTGTGGGGGACAGAAGGAAGATATGGAAGGCAAGGCAGAATGCGTGGCGCTCAAGGAACTGGATGGCCTTATAAAAGCGGGAGGGGGGGGGGCGGAGATCCAGGTAATGCTGGCATAACAGAGGATACAACAGATGAGGGATTTGTAGATGTGGATTATGGTGGAAGGATGCAATACCCATGTCTGGCTGGATCGGAGTTGCTGGTGGTGGAGGCAGGTATTGGCTTTCTGCTGGATGGTCAGGAAATGAGGGGTTCAGGTAAGGTGACTGTCGAGGACGAGGCCAAGGTAACTCAGGGTGGGGGTGAGCTGAGTGGGACGACCATAAATGGTTAGGTAGAAATCATGGAGACAAAAGGACTGGGTGCAGACGGCCGTGGTGGCCAAGCGGTTAAAGGCGCTACAGTCTGGAACCGCGCGGCCGCTACGGTCGCAGGTTCGAATCCTGCCTCGGGCATGGACGTGTGTGATGTCCTTAGGTTAGTTAGGTTTAAGTAGTTCTAAGTTCTAGGGGACTGATGACCTTAGTAGTTAAGTCCCATAGTGCTCAGAGCCATTTGAACCATTTGAACCAAAAGGACTGGGTGGTGTGGCCTATGATGAATGCCTGGGTCTTGGAGCGGTTGATATGAAGGAACCACTGGTTGCAGCATGTGATGAACTGGGCAAAGTGGGTTTGGAGGGTGCGTTGGGATCGCTGAAGGGTAGCCGGGACTGGCACTATTTCCCACTTATATACCTACGATTACGGCCGCTGGCGCCAATCAGAGAGGGCTGAAACGATGGGTGCACAGAAGGCAAGTTTGGCAGCTCATAGCAGCTCTGGCCCACCGTGGGACGAGTGACGTCAGGTGGCGTGAGGAGCCGGCGCCACGTTTGAAACTGCCGCCCCTCCCCCCAACCCCCTCCCAACAAGAGTTAAGCATCCACCATTGCTTCCTTTCGACATCCAAAGCCCGCACCCACGCCCTACTCAATGTGTAGCGCTGGTCTCTGTTGAAACTGTTTTTTTCATTCTAACCTCAGCCGACTCTTTTATAACTGAGTCCCAATATGTTGATGAATTAGTCTTTATTGGAGTTGACACGGCTTGAAATCAGAGATGATTTTCTCCAGTCATGTTGCCATGAAAGACTCCGAGGACACAAAACGAGTATAGTTTGTCGTGGCACTCTAATGTTGGTTTGACAATAAGGGGAACTATTTGAAATACAAGAGTGTTCTCGATATAAAGTTCCTTGCTATTCCATTTTTTGACCTCACATATGAAATCCTTACTTCAAGTGTTCATAGTACTAGCGCCCACAAACTATCTTAAAAGTCTTCACGACCGTGATAAGATCAAAGCTGTTCTCGTTTTTATTTCTCTTCAGTCCGTAATAGGGTCATTGGATTAATCGAAATTGAGTGGTTAAGTGTCTTTTTACTTGCTCAACTTTCTGATAAGTTATTGGCGTTCAACTGAGACCTCTTCTCACTCGACAAAACACACCACTCTATCCACAAGGTTCTACATTAAAGTCAAAAGTATTTTTCCTTCGTGCGCATTACATTTGAACCGTGAGTATGTTTGTCATTGTCTCTTTGTTCCTCACAAGTAAGTACGTTCATCACATAGGCAGTATGTAGTAGTTTTGGACAGTCTCTACATGCAGACACCACATGGGATTATTATTTTGCATTGTTAAATGGGGCTGCTGTAGCACTCCCGTCTTGTGGTTGTTATGATTCAGAAGTCGAGCTTGACGTTTGCTCACAGCGTGGTGGCGACGGGTTCCCCGAAGAACCCTCGAGACTGCAGCTTGCCTAGGACTTAGTCAGTGACTAGCAAGTTGCAGTCATTGTCCTGACCGGTAACTTGTCTGAGTGGGCGGATAGCAACCGGTGCCATGGCAAGTACTACAGCTAAGCGACCTACTGGACTGTTTTCTGGTGCCACAGTGAATGGACTGACCAAAACTTCTGGGCAATGACGCAACTGCTACTCGTTCCTCGCAGTCTCCGTCACGTTCTATCTGCAACTCTGTCATTCATTTCACCAACCTGTGAACGGTGTGACCTCAAACAGGTTACCAATGCTATTATTAATATTACAGTCTTAAAAATATTAAAAAATATTGCTTCCTTTATCATTCTTTCGTTAGCAATATTACAAATAAACACTTCCAATATCTCCACAGTTACCAACATTACAAATCAACGATCTCAGTTCTTTTAGAATTTAACAACACTGCAAACGAGAATTCTCAATTCCTTTACCAATATATTGTAACTTCTTACTGTACACAACATGTTAATTTTGCTGATTCTCCTCACTTTGACATTAATTCAACTTTGATCATACGTATTAGGTTGTTCGATTTTTAAATTCACATTCATTCATTCAAAAACTCAATTACAAGCTGCAGGGGTGCCAAACAGAGAAACCTCTACTTTGTCAAGATGTGTTGTGGAAGCTGCAGAGCGTCTTTCAGCGCTAGTAAGCCATGATTAGCAAGTTAATATTTTTTCATTCGGATTTACGGTACTGTGTTTTCTCATTAGCCTTGGCTGATGCCTCGTGACAGTGACACTGAGGAATACCGCTGACTAGGGCTGTCGGTTCAGCAGTGCTGGTAGCCAAGGTTCCTGCTTCAGATATTTAGATGAAGTCCTGCAGGCTGTCATCTGGCAGGTGAAGTTATAGCCCGAAGTTATGCCCACACACTGCGTAGGAGCATCCTTAGTCCTTTTCTGGACGATGACACACTTTCACCTGTTGTGATGTACCGCGCTGTCGGCAGTCATGTAGCCAGCTGATCCTGACCCCTCCAGACAGGCAGGCCCTGTTACCTGAAAGTACCTGCAGCGATTGTCAGGTTCAGAGATACCGGATAGCCTTCTCGCTGAGCAGTTATGCTGACATCAGTGCAATAAGCACTGTCAGATGTACTGGTGTTGGAAGACCCTCCGTTTCCCCATCGGCGATGTGGTAGGCAGCGGCTAATGCAAAGACCTATGAGTGGCTGCAAAATCAATCGTTGACCCTGTATCAACGAAGCCCTCTCTGTTTGCATCTAAGATCAACTCATGCCGATGAAAGCCTCTCACCTCGAATGAGCTTGGAGAAGTCACAGAGAAGTGAAGTCTGTTCATGGAGCAATCTGCCTGACAAGCCAAATAACTTTCTGTAGATCACTACCGACAAGGAAAACTCGCTGCTTTGAGTTTTTCAGCGTTTTATAATTTATGACCGGATGAATACGAATTCTTGTGAGTGCCAAGTGGTAAGAAGTTATCTTAGAAGATGCTAGTGTGCATCCCTTACTCATAATCAGGTGGTTAACAAATATGAAATGACCAATATAAGCACAGCCACACTCCTTACAACTAAATTATTTACATAAAACAATGATAGCTGTTTTATTTTTCCTTAACTATTTAGTTTAGCATAAATGAGTGATATGTCAGCACCTCACAATCTTCAAAAGAGCCCTTTCCCAGTTCCACTTTCTGAGATGTTATCTTAACAGCCCACATTTTTCGTCGATTTTTGCTTGTCCACAGTTTCTCTCCACAATAGCAATTCTTCCAGGACTCTACCATTTTGCACCACATATCGAATAAATTTCTCACATCTCTTACCACAACAAAGACACGAATATTACTCTCATTGTCTGCATACACCAATCAGACAAAATCCCACCAGTGCGTAAGCAAGCATGCAGCAAAAAAGCAAATTACCAAAAATCCTCAATTAATAGCGAAGTCCCCTCTGGCGCTACTAATACGATTGCAGCAGGCTGCAACCTCTGATGTCACACGGCTTTTCTCCACTGCAGGCTGCGTCCGACGACTTTGGAGTACTCTCAACATCTATTCCCTCTCTACTACTCGCGACATTAATATCTCAGACCCAGAGTTGGTGTATGCACACCAAAGCAGAATCAGTGGCCAACTTTCCGAAGAAATATTAACGTCCAACTCTCAATCTGCGTATCTTTCTGGCCGCAGGAGTACTTCAACATCACGCAGACAATTCATAGAGACATGTGCCATGTGTGGACAAGGATAGTCCTGTTGAAAAATGGAACCACAATACTCTTCCATGATAGTGACAGCCATACCACATAAGAATGCAACAATATCTGTGTGTACCATTGCGACATCAGAGTTCCCCAAACACAGTTATCTGAAGTCATACCCGATGCCTAACATACCCTGATACCAGGAGTAACACCGATGAGCCTCTCCAAACCATTGGTTTGCGCTGGGTAACGGTTCACTGCTGAACACAGTGCAACGTCATTCGTCAACAGTCCCTGCTACCAGTCACTGCAGCAATTCAAATTCAGTCGTTTGTTTTGTGGTGTTAACTGTGGCCTACACATGGGCTGGATGGTTCATATGGCTCTGAGCACTATGGAAATTAACATCTGAGGTCATCAGTCCCCTAGAACTTAGAACTACTTAAACCTAATTAACCTAAGGACATCACACATATCCATGCCCGAGGCAGGATTCGAACCTGCGACGGAAGCAGTCGCGCGGTTCCAGACTGAAGCGCCTACAACCGCTCGGCCACACCGGCCGGCTCATGGGTCGGTAATTACCTATTAGGGCTGTTGGTAGTCTCTGAGCAATGGTACAGGAATATCAGTAGAATTGCAAGGAATCCATTATTTGTTCTTTAGTGACAGGTGCAGATGTAAAGAACTTACAATGTGGTCAGTGCACAACACAGTGATCCTCCCTTGGGAGGCGGTCAAACATGGTCTGCTTGAACCTTGACGTGCTGTATGTCTGCCCTAGTTACATGACAATATTTTCCTAACTGTGCTGTAACTTATACAAAAGCCACAAGAAAGTATCATGTCAAATCGGAATAAATTAATCCCCACCAGATAATAAAATGTGAATGACCACCAGTGATTACCAGTGCTCAATTACTTAGATTACATTCTCCTGTATTAGATTACACTGGAAAAGCAAGTTGGACTCCATGAAGAACGAAGGATTTGCCGCAGGGCCATAAACTGCAGGGCATCAATCTCCCACCCTCATTTCCAGAATCTCTGCTTGCCTCCACGTGAAGGCAGGTATGAGGGCTCCTCTATACAGACCAATCAGTCGGCCAATCCGCCTCCCTCCAACCCCCCCCCCCCCCTGTTAAGTTGGTCAGCACCCCTACCTGTTCACCTTTGGGTGGATGATTATATAGTGACTGGACCCATTGTCCAGGTGCGTCAGTTTTCTGGCGTGCTGGGGAACCTCTACTTACTTTCACTGTCTGCTCCCTATCATTCCACACCAAATCAATGCAGGCCAGTAGGGTCTGCCACGAAGTTGCAGTGTGTCCACAAACACTCAGATGGATCGGTGACCTGCTCAGCAGGAGGGTGTGAGTCAACCAGTTTGGCTGTGAATGGGTGGCTTATTGTTGTGGTGGGCTGTGTTTCGAAAGCAAGTCGGCCTGGCACTGACTGTCCTTGTTGTGGTAAGAGATGTGATTATTGATTACAGACATTGTTAAAAATTGAAGTTGTTGCTAATCATACAGGAAAAGGTCTGTATAAGGTTTGTCAGTGTTTAAATAATCGATTTTGTAAGTATAGTAAATTAAAAGTTTTATTGGCTTGTGCCATTTTTTTACCCCACTTAAGGCTTGTTGACCGAACCCCTCCAGATCATTCAATTTCTATATTAAAGAGTGGCAGTAGTTATTTCAGCAGTTGTGACCATGCATTGCACTCTGCATGGATCGCAGTATTTTTTTAAATTTTTGAATTATTTAGCATGTTGCTGGTCTTACAGTTGCAGCAGCAAGACTAGTTGTCTGTTGTGTACAGGAGCAGTACAGTACAGTTGTTAGGAGACGTTACAAAATATTTTAAAACACGCAGTCAGATACTAGAGAACAGATTTTTTATGATTTGTAGGAAGAGTAATTAATTTCTGTTTCTTATGCTCATGCAGAATTCTGTTATTAACAATGTAGGAAAAGGTAGATTGCTTCTTACCATAAAGAAGACATGTCAAGTAGCAGACAGGCACAATTAAAATATACTCAAGCAGCTTTCGGCCACAGCCTTTGTCAGTAAAAGACACATACAAACACACAAGCACAAAAACACACACACACACACACACACACACACAAAAGCAAGCACACATCACACACACATGACCTCAGGCTAGAATAAGACATCAAGTGGGATGCAAGCAGCAATCTGGAGGGGTGGGGGAGTGGAGGGGAAGGGATAGTAGTATACAGGTGGGGAGAGACGAACGCTGTCTGGTGGAGCATGCAGGGACTAGACTGCCAACAGGTGTAGTGTCAGGATGTTGTGGGGCAGAGAAGATGAAAAAGGATCCAAAAAGGAGAGGAGTGGGCAAAGACTGGCAGATGCATTGGCAGAGGGCTGCAAATAAACAAGGTGGCAGATGAGAATAGGGAGGAGATGATAGAACAGAGGGGGTGGAAACTATTGTGTTGAGGGTGTGGGGATAGTATGTTACCACAGTTTGAGGCAAGGATAATTATGTGTTGGAAGAATAAGTCACAGCTGCACAATTCAGAGAAGCTGGTGGTGGAGGGTATGACCCAAATGGGAAGTGAAGCATCCACTGAAATCAACTGTGTTATGTTCAGCTGTATGTTGCGCCACAAAGTGCTCTATGTTGCTCTTGGCCACTCTTTGATAGTGGCCATTCTTCCTAGTGGACAGCTGGTTGGTGGTCATACCAATATAAAGAGCTATGAAATCATTGCACCATGACTGATACATGACATGGCTGCTTTCACAAGTGGCCTGGCCCCTGATGGGGTGGGATAACCCTGTGAAAGGACTGGAATAGGAAGTGCTGGGTGGGGGATTGGGCAGGTTTTGAACCCGGGTCTCCCACAGGGATAAGATGCTTGTGGCAAGGGACTGGGATTGGGGGTGGCACAGGGATCGACTAGGAGACTGTTGAGGTCGGTTGGGTACGATGTCTCTCGTTTGAAGCCCTGGCGAAGGATGTGGTTCAGTTGCTCCAGTCTGGGGTGGTACTGCGCGATGAAGGGAAGCCGGTCGCGGCGGCTGAGCGGTTCTAGGCGCTTCAGTCCGGAACCACGCGGTTGCTACGGTCGCAGGTTCGAATCCTGCCTCGGGCATGGATGTGTGTGATGTCCTTAGGTTAGTTAAGTTTAAGTAGTTCTAAGTCCAGGGGACTGATGACCTCAGATGTTAAGTCCCATAGTGCTTAGAGCCATTTGAACCATTTTTGATGAAGGGAACATTCCTTTGTGGTTGGTTCTTGGGGCTGGTAGGAGGACTGGGGGTGTGAGGGGAAATGGCATGGGGAAATGGCATGGGAGGTCTGTGGGATAGTGCCTGTCTGTAATGGCCTTGGTGAGGCAATCAGCATACTGAGCAAGCGAGTTTTTGTCACAGCAGATACGCCATCCCCAGGTAGCCAGGCTGTATGGGAGAGATCGTTTGGTGTGGAAGGGATGACAGTTGTGAAAATACCGGTAATGTTGGTGGTTGATGGGTTTAATGTGGACAGAGGTGAGGACGGAGCCATGAGAGAGGAGAAGGTCAACATATAGGAAGGTGACTGACACGCTGGGTTGAGGAGGACTACATGAAGCAGATGGGAGGAGAGAAGGTGCTGAGGTTGTGAAGGAACGAAGATAGGGTGTCTGGCCCTGAGTCCAGATCATGAGTATATCATCAGCGAACCTGAACCAGACTAGGTGTTTGGTGTTTTGGGAGGCTAGGAAGGTCTCCTCTACGTGGTCCATAAAAAGATTGGCATAAGAGGTTACCATGTGGGTGCCCCTGGCTGAGCCATGAAATTCTTTATATATCTTCCCTTAAAATGAGAAGCAGTGTGGGTTAGAATGGAGTTAGTATGGTGTATGACGATTGAGAAAGTGGTTATGGAGTCTGAAGGACATTGGGAAGAGTAATGTTCAACAGCAGTAAGACCATGGGCATGTTGGATGTTGATATATAGGGAGGTGGCATCAACAGCGATGAATAGGGATCCCGGAGATAAAGGTGTGGGGATGGCATAGAGTCCGTGAAGGAAGTGGTTGGTGTCTTTGATATGGGGGGCTAGATTATGCACAACTAGTTTGATGTGTTGGCTAATGAGAGCCAAAATTTTTTCAGTGGGGGCACAGCGATGAGCCACAATGGGGTGTCCAGGATTGTTGGGTTTGTGGATTTTGGGGAGCATATAGAAGGTGGGTGAGTAGGGTATCATAGGAGTGATAGGGAAATGGATTCAGGGGAGATATTCTGGGAAGGGGATAAGGTTTAAAGGAGGACTTGGAGTCTGTGCTGGACTTCTGGGATGGGATTACTTTGACAGAGTTTATAGGTGGAAGAGTCAGATAATTTGCAGAGGCGTTCTGCCAGGTAGACACTGTGATTCATAACAACAGTTGTGGAAGCTCTGTCAGCAGGTAGGACGTTTAGATCAGGATTTGTTTGAAGGTTGTGCCTTGCTGCTATTTCTTCTACTGAAATGCTGGTGTGAGCCGTGATAAAAAAACTGCTGTTTTGAAGAGTGCACCGCAGCGCGTTGTGTGAAGCAGTCGCCCTCCGGTTCTGGCGGTGGCGCCGCTGTGGCAATCGCAGCTTTGGTGTCTCCCTCTGGTGGGAAAGCGGAAAGTTTGCCTTTTCACGTGCATTTAAGGGGCGCTATCTGCTCGGCTGTTGGTCAGTCGGGGTGAGACTAGGTCAGTCTCGCGTCACCAGTTGCTGGTCTGTCCCTCGTTCGCATTGTGCGGCAGTTAGTGTCTGTCTGTCGTCGGAGTGCGAGTATGTCTGTCGTTTGAATCAAAGTTTAAGACAGAAAATGGGAGTCTTGCCATTCCGCCAGTAACAGAACTCAGCTAGTGGTCGCCCGGTCGGGGCTCTGTTCCTGTATCTGAGTCTGCGCGTTAGGCCGCCAGTCTGCTCAAGTTGCTCGGGCAACGGTCATTGGCGGTTGGATCGGTCGGTTGGTCGGTCGCGCACTGAGACACGAGATGACTTGAACGCCTTGAGCGTCGGCGCATGTGAGGTCCCCACGTGAGTCCAGTGGGCCGCGCCGTATAGAAAGGGGTAGTGGCTTCGCGGTTGACACGAGAGCAACAGGAGTGAAACCACGAAATCGGACTGGCTGGGGCGAGCTGCGACGTCGTGAGACGGGAGATCGGCGCGCCTTCCTGCGTCCGTTGTAGCAGCTGGCAGCGGACGGTTCGGGAGAGCGTTGGAGGTGCTGCCAGAAATCGCAGTTTATTAGAAGTTAAGTGATTGGAGACATGTTGTTTCATTTACTTGTTAAATTCTACTTGTTTTCTTGGTGAGGTCACCAGCCGCTTTGTTTTGGGGTCGTCCCCCCATTCTTCTCCGTTTGCCTACCCGCAGGAAGATGGTTAATTGTGAATTGGGTAGTCCGTTTTTCCCTTGGGGAGTTGGGGAGGGTTAGAGCAATCTGCGGTTCGGGTTGTTCAGTAATCCCCCTGTCAATCTGCCATACGTTAATAGCTGCCTCTGTCATGTTTGTCGGATTCGAAAATGGCTCTGAGCACTATGGGACTTAACTGCTGAGGTCATCTGTCCCCTATAACTTAGAACTACTTAAACCTAACTAACCTAAGGACATCACACACATCCATGCCCGAGGCAGTATTCGAACCTGCGACCGTTGCGTTGTCGGATTCGGTGTCAATGAAGTTATAGAATTAAGGTGTAAAGGCTGAATTCCTGAAATTTATTTTTATCTTGCCTATCATCTTGCGAGTCGGTATATGTGTAATCTAGAGCATTTTGTACATTTTATGTAAGTCTGAATTTCATGGGTTTTATTTAAATAGTCATTTTTATAAAGTTTCCACCCTTCCACCGTAAGAGTCCTTTTAAAAACAAATTGCACTTTCGGTGGCAAATAATTTCTTAGTGTGAGTGTTTGTACCATTTCCATCCCTCTCACGGGGTGCATAGTGAATGTGTTTTTGTGAGTTGTTAAAATTTTTAGTTTAAAGTAATCTGGTGTGTTGCAGATTTGCACCAGTGTAGTCTTTCAGAGGTTGTTGTGAGCGGTCGTGACTTCTGCCGTGTTGAAAGGGAGCGGCAGGCTTCTCAGCCCGAAGGCTCATACTGTCAATATCGTTCTTTCTGCCTCTAAATAAAATTGTAACTTGATATTTCGAGGGTGCTTTTCTGCTTATTAAGTTTAAATCAGTTTCTGAAAAGGCTTTTATGAATAAAATTCCCATTTGTTAAAGGTAATTTCATTTTCATCAGTTACTCCCTGGCAACTACTTCCACGCTCACCTAGTGTGATTAAATGTGTTAATGTTCTTGATGAATCGCTAGTAAATAAAGTAAATTCTTTAAGAAAAGATTTTGAAAGTAAATTCACGGTTCATGGTGTTCTGAGGAAGGAACCTGGGAAAGGATGGCGAGGCTAAGTTGGAGGTACAGAATTTATGGAAGGTGACCATTGGGTGGTTAGGTTGGAGGGGTGGGGGAGGATCGTGTTTGGATGGTGGTATGAACTGGAAGAGAATTATAGTGGTTTTGGTTGGAGGGATTGGAGGCAAAGAAGTGCTTCCATTGCAGGGATCGAGAGAAGGAGAGTAGGTCTCTGACAAGTCTTCATGGACTTCTGCAGAACTGAGGGTTTTGGCGGAGAGGTTAACAACAGTGTTACGGGAATGTTTTGGCTCTGGATTTGGTGGAGGGTTGGTAGGGAGTTTTGGGGGGATATGATAAATTGAAAAGGTGAGCGAGGCAGCGTTTAGTTGCTATGAGGGGTGGATAAGGAGGAATGCTGTGGGTACGATAAGGGTTGGACAGTGATGCCCTGAGGTGTCAGTAGGATGCAAGTAGGATGAATAACTAATTGAGGTGGTGTCTGGAATGCTCCTACAGTTGCTGCAGGGCAAGGAATTCAATTTCAGAGACGTGATGTATGGAGCAGGGATTGCAGAGTAGCAGTATTTTGTGGAGGGAACAGGGGTGGTTCTGGGATGACTGTGCTATGGAGATGTGTTTTTGCAGTAAAAGGTTTGTGAGCGCCAGGGGTTGGTGGAATCTGAAAAGGTGTCGGTCATTGTGAAAGGGGGGGTGGGATCCAGAGAAAGGAATCACAGTTAGGCCATTTGTGGGGGATACCATGGTTTAGGCAGCATTTGAGAAACAGGATGTGAGATTGGGTTTTAGCCATGGAAAGGGATACTTTTCTGAATTGGTGCTGAAAGATGGAGCAAGTGTCCATTGTGGCAGGAATGATGTAAACGGGAATAACGCAGAAATGAGCAAAATAGATGTTGAGGTTGTGAGAGGAGCTGGATAAGCGAAAAGATGCGTAAGAAATACGTAAAGGCACCCAAAACTACCCACAGATACGTAAAGATACGCTCAAATACGTTAAAAACGTACAGAAACGTGGGTGAAAGGGAACTATGAGGTATGGGAGTGTGTGTTGCGATAAACGAAGAGGGAGAGAGGGGGGATGGGCTAGGTCGAGGTTGAAAAATTCATGTAAGGATGAGGGATGAAGGAGGATCAATGGGAATAAATGTAATTATAACTATCGAAGGAAAGAATCAGGGCATTAGATACTGCAACAAGAATTCTCGCTGTCACGAAGTGTGTGTTGTGCGCCGACGATCGTTGATGCAATGTGTAGATGCGGTTTGGAAGGTGGTGAATAAACACAAGAAAGTAGAGGAAGTGCGGACACTGAGAAGAATAATGATATAGAGTAGAGTAATACTTCTTTACGGTAAGCAGCAGTCTGACTTTTTCTACATTGTTGATATTCGTATCTGAAGTTTTCATTGTTAGAATTCAATTATTGTCAGAGATTGAACTTCACGCATTTCCGTACGCTTTCACCAGAACAAATAACAATTAAAAATAAACTGCAGTTTAATAATATATAACAACTTTCAAGATCTGTTCCTGATAGAACAAGTCTGGGACCAGGTCGTCTGTTGACTCTGTTCCAGTGCTAGTATCGAGGATGTCGAGAACCAATTACAGCTCTTGTGGGCCAGCTTGTCTCCGCAGAAGATACAATGGCTTTGTGTCACCCTTCCCAACTGAATCAATGTAAGCCCCCAGGCCTGAGCAGGTTAAACGTCATACTGATCAGTGGTCTCATACTGCCAAGTTCTTTGTAAAATTGACTCGATAATGTAATCACATAAGATGTGAACTCGTGAGGTTTGATTTAGCTTCGTCGTCATCTTTTTTGTGCTTAACTTATTTTGTCAGGCACTGTCTAATTCATGCCCACAATTGAGTTTTGATGAAGTTGTCTGACGCTGTGCCAACAAATCAAATATACTATAAATAAGACCTCGAAGAAAATAATTAATGGTTGCTTAATCTTAATCCAAAGTTCAGCTTTGTTGGCTAGAAGGCTCCCGTCTGCTGACTAAATCCCGTACGTAATCGGTGGAAACCTGTTCAGGTGAATTGGAAAGGTGGTGATAATTGATGTGTGTGGTCTAGAGAAGTAATTTAAAACATTCCCTGCATCATCTGGACGAGAATTTTTCCTACGTAAAATAGATTTAGGAAAGCATATCTTACTTTATATATGCTTTCTATATCAATCACTATTAAGAGTAATTACTAATAGAACATCTGGGATTATTTTTAATACTCATGGCAGCCCATAGTATTATTCCAGACATTTATCCTGTATGACACAGGATACAGCACTCCGATCACTGAAGCTAGCTCCTAGAACCGCGCAATAATAGGAACTGTGCGGTGACAGTACGATCCCTATTAACTGATCGGTACTGATGGACCGATTTCAGAATAGCTTATACTTGATGTGGATTAGGGAAATCCTATGCAAACTTATACGAACAAACTTTTAATGAAACATGAAGTACGGGTAAACTATGTTTTTAGGGTAGGGTACACCTTTAGACGTTCCATCATACTCCTGTAGTTCTCGAGATCAAGCTATACGGTCCGCCTCAGTTATATTTATAAGGTTTATTTCAACTTAGGTGTCACATTTTGTGGGACAAGTCATAGTTGTTCAACTGGTTCAAATGGCTCTGAGCACTATGAGACTTAACTTCTGAGGTCATCAGTCCCCTAGAACTTAGAACTACTTAAACCTAACTAACCTAAGGACATCACACACATCCATGCCCGAGGTAGGATTCGAACCTGCGACCTTAGCGATCGTGCGGTTCCAGACTGAATCACCTAGAACCGCTCGGCCACACCGGCCGGCCTCATAGTTGAGAGTCGTCTTGTTTCAATGGTAGTCAATAATGCTATGGCGTAAAGTCAAACGCCAACACGGCAGTCAGAAACGATAGAGCAGAGAGGGCTGTGACAAGACGTCAGCCAATTGCACGCCGACCGACCCCTTTCCAGGACGACAACGCGACAGCAGCGGCCCCTATGCGACGAGGACATAAGCTCGCGCCCGACTGGTCGCGGCCCAGTCGAAGGCTAGCTTCAAGGCAAGTCATTTCGCTTGTACTATATACCATTGTCTATAATGAAGAAGCTTGTTTATTTTTCATGTCGCCGTTTGCCTGCGACACATCTATGTAATTATCAAAGTTAAGTATTGTAATTTACTTTTCGTAATAAAACTCATTAATACGATTTGTTTGAATTGTTTGCCCAGCGATCCGAGAAAACAGGTTACCTAGACACCCTATATCGACGACTAGGCAGGATTTAACAAATAAAATGCCCTATGCGGGTTGTATTTGCGTGATACCAAAACAATAATGATGGTAACAGACAATTCCTTTCCCAATTTAAACTATACAACTAGATTAAATAGCATTCTCTGGTGTCGTTGTCACAATGTTCACTTTAAGAAAAATATCTGTCACTGACAACGTCTACATCTAATCCTACTTACATACTACGCAAGCCGCGGTGCAGTGCGTGGTGGAGGATACTCTGTGCCACAGATTGTCATTCCCTTTCCTCTTCCACTGACAAATGGAGAAAAAGAGGAATGTTTGCATTTACGCCTCTGTACAAGTCATAATCTTCCTTATTTCGCTTTTACTCGAGGTGAACGTAGCAGGATAGGATACTAACTGCTGAGTACTTGAGTAGTCAACATTAAATAGTCAGTATTGAAAATGTCGAGCACAAATGGAAAAAAAATTCAAAAGCATCATTCGGTATGCCTTAGGCAAGTATGCTCCGTGCAAGGTCTTAAGGAAGGGAAAAGACCCCCCGTGGTTTAATAGCCGTTTCAGAAAAATGCTACGTAAACAAAGAGGACTTCTTCACAGATATGACATAAGTAAAGACATACATGGCCAACAAAAGCTGAACGAAGCAAAAATGCTCGTAAGGAGATAAATGAGAGAAGCATTTAATGATTTTTAAAACAATATTTGTCAACCGATCTGACTAAAAATACAGAGGTTTTTATCTTAGGTAATACAAATAAGCGGTTCGAATTCGTCTCTTCTGTCACCCAGCGACGATACTGGCTCCAAAGCGGAAAACGACAAAGAGAAGGCCGAAATACTGAATTCGGTCTTCCGAAATTGTTTCATAATGGAAGATTGCCATAAGTCCTGCCTTCCAGTCATCGAACGAACACCGAAGCGACAGTTATTCAGGTAAGTGTTCGTGGAATGCAAAAGGAACTACAATCAGTTAGTAGTGGAAAGGCATCTGTCTTTGACGAGATACATGTAAGATTCTACAGAGACTATACGAAAGAACTTGTTCCCCTTCTAGCAGCAGTTAATGGTAGGTCACTGGAGCAACAGAGGATACCTAACGACTTGCAAGTAGCGCAGGTGATTCTCGTTTTCGAAGAGCGTCGTAGGATGGATGAAAATAATTATATGCTTATACTGCTGACACAAATTTGTTGTAGAATTGTGAGATACGCTTTACGCTCACGTAATATGACGTTTTTGGAGTAGTATCCTCTATATAAAAGAATCCACGTTGGTTCTGCAAATAGAGATCTTGGGAAACCCAGCTCGCTCTGTTCCCCTGTGGTATCAACAGAGTACTAGACATCGGCGCTCAGGTTGATGTTGTGTTCCTTTACTTCAGGAAAGCAATTGACACGATCCCGCACTACCACTCGGTAACAAGAAATGTAAGCTTACCGAGTATCGTGGCAGATAGAGCACGTAAAAAAATCGACAGCTGTAACGGAATTTCAAGAGTACCAAATTTATTTATATAGTACATCTACACTGAAGAGCCAAAGAAACTGGTACACCTGCCTAATATAGTGTAGGTGCCCAGCGAACACGCAGAAGTGCTGCAACACGACGTGTCATGGACTCGACTAATGTCTGAAGCAGTTCTGGAGGGAACTGACACCATGAATCCTACGGAGCTGTCCATATATCCCTAAGAGTATGACAGGGTGGTGATCTCTTCTGAACAGCATGTTGCAAGGCATCCCAGATATGTCATGTCTTGGGAGTCTGGTGGTCAGTGGAAGTGTTTAGACCCAGAAGAGTGTTCCTGGAGCCACTCTGTAGCAATTCTGGACCTGATGGGTGTCGCATTGTGCTACTGGAATTGCCCAACTCTGTCGGAATGCACAGTGGACTTGAATGGATGCAGATCATCAGACAGGATGTTTACATACGTGTCACTTGTCAGACTTGTATGCACTCGTATCAGGGGTCCCATGTCACTCCAACCGCACATGCCCCACACTATTCAGAGCCTCCACCAGCTTGAATAGTCCCCTGCTGACATGCAGGGTCCCAGGATACATGAAGTTGTCCCCATAAGCGTATACCTCCATCCGCTCGATACAATTTGAACCGAGACTCGTCTGACCAGGCAACATGTTTCCAGTCATCAAGAGTCCAATGTCGATGTTGACAGGCCCAGGCGAGGCGTAAAGCTTTGTGTCGTGCAGTCATCAAGGGTAGATGAGTGGGCCTTCGGCTCCGAAAGCCCGTATCGATGATGTTTCGTTGAATGATTTGCATGATGGCACTTTCTGATGGCCCAGCACTGAAATCAGCAGAAGCTTTGCAGATCTGCAGAGATTGACAGTTGGCCCTGAAATAAACTTAACTTTGCGTAGACAAAGGAGGAGAAATCCGCTACTATACAACTACACCGTTGATCACAATTTTCTGCAAACAGAATCTACCGGAAAATATCTAAATGTAACCATCTGGAGCGACCCTAAGTGGAATCATTACATGTAACTTATAATAGGAAAAGCAGTTGCCAGAATAAGTTCCATGGAAGAAACTTAAGGAAACGCAATAGATCCACAAGAGATGTGGCATAGAAAACAGTTCAATAAATGGTTCAAATGGCTCTGAGCACTATGGGACTCAACTGCTGTGGTCATAAGTCCCCTAGAACTTAGAACTACTTAAACCTAACTAACCTAAGGACAGCACACAACACCCAGCCATCACGAGGCAGAGAAAATCCCTGACCCCGCCGGGAATCGAACCCGGGAACCCGGGCGTGGGAAGCGAGAACGCTACCGCACGACCACGAGATGCGGGCAGAAAACAGTTATTCGACTGATTCTTGAGTATTGCCCATTAGTCTTGGACCCTTACCAGATACAACTAATAGAAGATTTAAAGAAAATTCAACGAAGAACGGCGCGTTTCGTCGCCGGATCGTGTAGTCTGTGCGAGAAAGCTGCGAAGATGCCCCTGAAACTCCAGTGGTAAATACCACAAGAGAGGTGTCGTGCATCACGTGGAGTGTTACTACTGAAATTCCGAGAGAACGTTCCAGGAAGAGTCCTACTACATATTACTTCCTCCCTTCTCGCAAAATGACCACAACAAGAAAAGTAGAAAAATTAGAGGTAATACAGAGGTTTACCGACAATCATTCCTCCTACGTGCCATTTGCGAATGCAACGGGAAAATCAATTAGTGGTGCCAGAAGTACCCTCCTCCTCACATCATCAGGTGGCTTGTGGACCATTGATGTAGATGTAGATGTAGGTTTAGCCTGTAGAACAGTTCTGGAATTTACCACAGATCTAAGCCCACGGGTCATATCTGTAACACACTCGTTGTGATCCGACAGACAGATAACAAATATAGCGGCACGCTGGTGAGTTGCATCGATGTCTCCGGTTAATAGAACCCGCAAACAATTTCATGTGGCTCAATGGCCGGCTGCAGGTCTTTTAAATGGACGCCACATCGGCAACTTGGTTGTCCCTGATGTACCCCAGTTCTCCAACCCGGGGAAAGAGGATCTACAGTTTAAAGTGGAAGCCGAACAAAGTGTTGTTCCTTGCAACTTCTCACATCGCTAAGAACTGAAGGCTAGATTAAAAACAGATTGAAAATGTCCGTAGTCCAACCACGATTCGAATACGTAATTTCTTGGTTTCGGGCAAGCGCTTTACCATTGACCATGAAGCCCGATATCCGATCTGCTGGCAATCCCAAACACTCTAGCAATAGGAAAGCCTTGGAAAAACAGTTGATTCTCCATCTAAAATCGGATCGTCTGTCGTGACTGATAGCAACTGCCAACACTGCGTCGGCGCAGTATACTTTCTACCATAGTGATGGTTCTAGTAGTGAGTTCCTTTTCCTGGAGTGTTCTATCCCGGATCATACAGCACAAGGCCTGGCCACGTCGTCTGGAGCGACACTGAGAGGTAACACTTACCGTGTTTGCTCTTAACCTAGTGTACCTCAATTAAGATTGCTGCATGAAGAAGCTTTAGAACCAGAAGTGCAATTGTTACTTGAATATTTTCCTAAATCTGTATTCCCCCGTGAAAATTTTCGTCCAGACAATGCAGAGAATGTTCTTGTTCTTTTTCCTTCACGTGAGTGTCCTGTACACTTTCTACTACGCAACAAATAATGTCAGATGCTCCTTCTCAGTTCTCTATGAATAGTCTTTAAATTGAAACACACCTTAT
Organism: Schistocerca cancellata; assembly: GCF_023864275.1. Lineage (NCBI taxonomy): Eukaryota > Metazoa > Arthropoda > Insecta > Orthoptera > Acrididae > Schistocerca > Schistocerca cancellata. The sequence goes on from NC_064629.1 coordinate 330,406,649, forward strand.
TTAACGATAATTGTAATAATAAAGATATCACAGAATGGTTCAATTCTGTAGGCTCCATATGGTTTGCACGATTCTTTTGAGTGCTTTAATTCTCAGTATAAAATAGTTGATTTGAATGTGGAGTTTATTAGACTACAACGATATTTATATTTCACTTATAGGCCATATTTACAGTAAAGAACCCGCCTATTTCTGTACGCACAGTTTTAAGCTATTGTATCCTTTCCCGTTAGAGCTGTGTGCTGAGAATTACGAGCAAGTCTTTGCTAATTTCATCTGGATGACGGCGCCAGACTAAAGCCCTTTGCCTTTACGTAACCTCGGGGACGGGTTTAATTATATAGCCCGTCAAGAGAGCAAATTTGACACACCTTCAGCTGGAAGCTTCATTAGTGAAACAATACGGTTAGCGTGCTGGTGCTGCCGAGGCTGAGGCTCCTTTGCGTCTCGGAAGACAGCTCCTCCGTAATTACACAGCTTATTTCATACCACTGCGAGGTGTTGATCCTTCTACTACAGTACAGCCCGAACAGGTTAATAGCACGCTCGCGGCAATTTACGAACAGTAGAATCCCAGAAAGTAGTTACTGACTTTCATGTAGCTACCGGTTCTTCTTCTCTAGCGTAAATGCGTCGGGTGTCAAATATTTAAGCATCAACGGCAGCCGAATAGTTCAATGATAATCTACACATTTTTACTGATACAACAACATCAATCCAAAAACCATTAACTCCTTAATATTTCCATTTAAAAATTGTGCGACATGTTACGACGAATCGATACAAGCTCGAGCACAACAACGACGTATAATTCTATTTAATAAGAAAGAGGACAGATGTCAAAGGCGTTTGCAGTCACAGACTCGTTAGAGCACTGTGATGTTGTTATAAGGTTCATGGAAAGAGGGTAAGAAGTGGCACGCGGCGCCCGAAAGCATTACGCACACACTCACTAGCAATTGAAACGGATATAGCGGCAGATCTGGGGAAAGAGCTCCTTTCCGCCACAGCGGATGGGTTAGTTCGACGTGTCACGAGACTGGGATACCGTCAGACCTCCTCGGCGTGAAAGTCGAGGGGCAAGACGCGCAGTATCAACGCATTTGATCGCGGACGGAGAGTGGGTGTCAGTCTCAAGGGACACACAATCTTTGAGGTCGTGGTGATACTAGGCCATCTACTTGTCACTGTGTCAAGGGTGAGCCGTGAGTGGCTCGATGCGAGAAAAGCTGTTGTCCCCTGAGGCAACAACGTGTTGCTGCCGGGTTTCACTGCTGCTATCGCAGCGAATAAACGGTCCACCGTGGAACATGTCAGTGGCGAGTAGAAGCAGCTCGTCGCTATGGGGTAATGACGGCAAAGCTCCATTCTTTTACCTTTGCTTAACGTATGAAGCACATACATTAGTGTGGGGACATAAATACCGCCACTAGATCCATGATGCATTAGAAACGTCGCCTGGATTGATGGTTCGCGGTACACGTTGGTACTTGCTGATGGCAAGACCCAAGCATTTTCAGGATCGATGCCGCCCAATGTATTCTCCCTTTTAAGCAGTGTCGTGGCTGTTAGTGAAGGTATTCTCGTGAAAAGCATATTTACATGTGACGGGATGGAGCCTTTGATGTGTTAGCCACCGTCTCTCATCTTCTCTCGTCGTCGAACGATACAGGGGTAAACTGAGTCAGTTTTTTCGGCTACAACGTCGCACAAACGAAGCAGTGCACTGTGATATAACTTCCGAATTGTGTCTGACCTGTTTCAGCAATATTCCATGGATATGACAGGGACTTCGTGGTCATCAAGTCAGTAATATCGAGTGCATTTGATACATAATCGACGGAGATTCACTCACTCGCCTTGCACCAGTCTCGAAGCTATTTCTATGAGTTGTAGGCGAAGATCGAGTGGTCCTTGATCATGATTGTTTCTCTGCTATTTTCGTAACTCATTTAACCCGTAACACGACCCGTCGCCCCCGACCTCAGTAAGCTTGCTGCACGCTACTGTGTAGGCTTCTGGCTAGGTGTCTAAGTCAGTTGTTTTTGAAGATATACTTGGTTCGATTAAAACCCATGGACATCACTATGTAGAACACTCTTCATAGATTGTACACAGTGAGGTAACGACTTCTGAGTAACTCCCATAAGTGGTATGTTGTTCTACTAGTTTTCGTTGCAGTCTTAGAATATGATAGCCACAATGTCAGACTATATGCTGAAGAGGCCACTGTTCAACAGAGACAAAGAGGGCTGTGCCTTCTCCAACAGAGACATATCTGCATCTATGTATCGCTCCGTTTCCATAGTACTAGACGGATAAATGTTTTCTTTTTTCTTTTCTTCTTGAACCAGGACACAGCATACCCAAGATCACTGTATTACAGACAAAACGTCATCTCATCTACGAAAGAGGATCATGAGAACTCATCTTCGTCCAACACAGATCTGTATGAGTTATTATCAGGACTACCTTGCGCTACGCTAGGTAACTTACATATATACTACTCGTCTTGCGGTAAACAGGAGAACTTTAAGAAGTCTGCAGATCGAAACTGCAGATAGACTAAATCATGTTCTCTTCGAGATCAGCAAGAAATGTAAAAGGTAAGTGTCCGTCGTCATCGAATTGGAGCACTAATTCAGGTTAGTCTAGTGAGGGAGACGGAATATATCATACTCGTACACTCATTGCATAAGACGCTGTCACTCGCACAAACCACAAAAACAATGGAGTACTATGCCATGAATTGGATCACCACCTCCTCAACTAAAAGTCTTTTATTACGTTGTTACTTTTAATCGTTTAGCTTTTTGGCAATACAATGGAGGTTATTTTTTTAAAAAGATTATGGTTTGGTGTAATACTTACGTGTCATTTGATTGATTTTACCATTTATAGTCAAAAAAGATCATTATTAGGTATGATAATCAAAAATCAGAAGGAAACACATATCCACAAAATATCCGTCATGCAACCTATACTCAAAAAATCTAAATCAATTACATGATATGTCATTCAAACATGAACATTACTATATAGGTCAACGTTACATATTTATTGCTTCAAACATGGATACTGCGGGAAAGTACCTGATACACATGTTACGCAGTACTTTTCTGTGTGAAGTATAAAGGCAGAGTGAAATAGAGTAGTCTATTGTATCACAAATACCGTGTCAAAGATTGTAGAAGTCATTCCAAAGATGCTTTCCATGGATGAATCAGATGCAGCCATACAGGGTGTACCCAGGGTGGTGACAAACTGTCTGAAAAGCTTGTAAGGATGTTGCAGGGTATATTGTGCTGAGAAATAACTGTTAAGAAAATAAATGATACGTTGCGCCATTTCCGAGTTAATTAGCATTGAACTTAGCTAATCAGGCCGTCGCACGCGCAGGTTCAAGCGGCCCGCCAGAGACGGCATTGCCAGACTTGTGCTTCTTTTGTTTCCCTAAATCGGAACAAGAGAACGATACCAAAATTGGACATGGGAAGGTAGTAAAGATCGAACCCAACCCAGAGGCTGAGCACTCTGGCGCGCTATCATCTACGGCATGAGACCAACTGACAATCTATCTGGCGGTCCTCTTGAATTTGCGTGCACAACGGCTTGATTGACTACCCTGAATGCCAACTAAATCGGAAACGGCACAACGTATCGATTTTTTTCCTCAGCACACTCCACACTGCAACACCTTCACAAGGTTTCACACTGTCTCTGACCACACTGTATCTTACATTAACGAAACATTCGCATTGTTGTAAAATGGCTGTTGGTTATGATCATTGGCTAGTTACTGTCTTCTTTATTGACTGAAGATGGTCTGTTAATGGCCCAAAACTGGCAATTTTTAAAAAACGACATACAGCTACTTCCAAAAATCATGGTTTTCCAAAAATTAGCACAATAGCATTATAGAAACTCCAGAGGAGCAGTTACGTACGTTAAGAATCACACACTGAGGTGACAAAAGTCATGTGATACCTCCTAACATCGTATCAGACCTCCTTTAGCCAGATGTAGCGCAGCAACTCGACATAGCATCGACTGAAAGTCGTTGGAAGTCCTTTGCATAAATACTGAGCCACGCTGCTTCTGAAGCCGTCTACAATTGCGGAAGTATTGCTGCTGTAGGATTTTGTGCACGAACTGACCTGTCGATTATGTCCCATAAATGTTCAATTAGATTCACGTCGGGTGATCTGGATGATGAAATAATTCGCTTGAGTTGTCCAGAATGTTCTTCAAACCAATCACTAACAATAGTGGCCCAGTGACACGGCGCACTGTCATCCATAAAAATATCATCGTAGTTTGGGAACATGAAGTACCTAATGGCTGAAAGTGGTCTCCAAGTAGCCGAAAATAACCATTTCCAGTCAACGATCGGTTCGGTTGGACAAGAGGACCATTCCATGCAAACACAGCCGACACCATTATGGAGCCACCACCAGTTTGCACCGTCCCTTGTTGACAACTTGGGTCCATGGCTTCGTGGGGCCTACGCCACAGTTTGACCGTACCACCAGCTCTTACCAACTGAAATCAGGACTCATATGACTAGGCTACGTATTTCCAGTGGCCTATGATCCAACAAATATGGTCACGAGCTCAATAGAGGCGCTGCAGGCGATGTCGTGTTGTTAGCAAAGGCATTCGATCATCTGCTGCCATTAACGCCAAATTTTGCAGTACTATCTTAACGGGTACGTTCGTTGTATGTCACACATTGATTTCTGCGGTTATTTCACACAGTGTTGCTTGCCTGTTAGCACTTATAACTTTACACATACTCCGCTGCTCTCGATCGTTGAGTGAAGGCCGTAGGCCACTGTTTCTTCTGTGGTGATAGATAATGTCCGAAATTTGGTATTCTCGGCACGCTCTTGACAGTTGGATCTCTGAATATTGATTTCCCTATTGATTTCCGAAATGAACTGACGAACGTGTATAGCCTCAACTGCCATTTTTTGTTCAGAGTCTGTTAATTCCCGTCCTGCGGCCGTAATCACCTCGGAAGGCTTTTCACAAGAATCACCTGAATATAAACGATAGCTCCCCCAATGCACCGCCCTGTTATAGTTTGTGTACGCGATTTGCATCTATGCATATCGCTATCCCATGGCTGGTGTCACCTCAGTGTAGGCTTAGAGAAGTACAGTCGTCTTAGAGTAAGGAGAAATCTGGTGAAGGGTAGTTCCAAGCAAGCTGACACGCTGCGGTACCAAACGATACCAAATATAGAGATGGAGGTATTAAAAGTAAATGACTTGGCTGTGGCGATGGTTATTTCCTGATACAATCGTTTTGGTGTCTATGTTTGGCTGGACGGTGTCGTTGGTGCTTCTGTGTGTCAGATGGTGGATAACGTTAGGAGGATTGATGGCCAGCTGCAGGTTGATCAATAATAAGGGTAAGGAAATGAGACATGAAAGGGGAGCTAAAGTAGGAAGTTGTAGACGGGAATTTGTAGTCTTCAGAAATGGTTCAAATGGCTCTGAGCACTATGGGACTTAACAGCTGTGGTCATCAGTCCCCTAGAACTTAGAACTACTTAAACCTAACTAACCTAAGGACATCACAAACATCCATGCCCGAGGCTGGATTCGAACCTGCGACCGTAGCAGTCGCGCGGTTCCGGACTGGGCGCCTAGAACCGCTCGGCCACCGCGGGCGGCATTTGTAGTCTATTTCAGTTATTTGGATATTAGGAAATGACCTGCAAATACGTCTGATGGGGAATCTGAGTAGTATGTTTTACGATGCTACATTTAGTAGGGTGGGTCGGAAATGGGTATCTACGTGAGAGAAAAGGAAAATGAATAGATTCTTGGAGTAGGTGCTGTGGCATTTAGGTGAAGCATTTAGCGATCAGTCATTGTGACTTGATGAGGGATATGAGGTTGCTCGAAGGGATAGATAATTTCGAGAATAGTTGTAATGAAACTGACTGTATCTTCTATTTGGAGCGGTGGAACGTACGGAGTCGTTAGAATATATTGGTATGTCTGAGTGAGGGATGTGGACAGTCATTTTAGATTTTGTGGGAGGATGTTTCGCCTTGAATTCATTGGAGTAAGTCAGCTGGAGTAACTGCTGGTGTTATATTGGGGCGGAGATTTCAAGTTAAGATACTGTTTGAGAATATGATTGGATCTGCAAAAGGGAGATATTGGTGGGTTTTTACATTCTTCGGTGAGATGGTAATTATAGGTCTACATCTACATTTACTCTGAAAACCACTGTCTAGTGCATGAGTGAAAATATTTTCCACTGTAATATTTATTAGGACTTCTTTCCGTCTCAAGGAAAGGAGCGCAGGAACAATGATTGCTTAAGCTCCTCTGTACGACCTTTAGTTAATATTATCTTGTCTTCGCGATTCCTACGTGAGCCGTACATGGGGAGTTGCAGTATATTCCTAGACTGTTGTATTCAAAATTGGTTCTTGTCACTTTATAAGTAAGCTTGCAATGGATAGATTGCGTCTGTCTCCATCAGTCTGCCAGTTGAGATTTTTGATTATCTTCGAGACGCTTCCCCTCGGAGCAAACAAGTCTATGACTATTCGTACTACCCTTCTTCCTGTACGTTCAGTATCCCCTGCTAGTCCTGTTTGGCACGGGTCCGACACATATGAGAATTATTCTAGGATGGTACAGATGACCGGTTTGTAAGGAATCTCCTTTGTGCGCTGACTGTATTGTCGTGGTATCTCACCGATGTAACGAAACCTTTCACCTGCTTTACCTAAGACGGAGCATATGTGATCGATGTGATTCATGTCCCTGGAAATTGTTACTCTCAGGTATTTGTGTGAGTTGATTGATTCAAACTGTTACTCATTTATATTGTAGTCAGGGGATGGTGGATTTTTCCAGTTCGTGAAGATCACAATTTTATCTCTCTGAAATTTTAAAGTAAGTTGACAACCATTGCACCAATAAAAGATCTTACGAGGATTTGACTCCCAATTTTACATTTCTGAAATTTAAAGCAAGTTACCGACCCTTACACCAGTTTAAAATCTTACCAAGACCTGACTGAATACTGTTGCTGCGTTTTTAAGACAATTCTTTGTTACAGATAATTGTATCATCGGCGAAATGTCTGATGTTACTATTTAACTTAACTGCTCAAATGGCTCTGAGCACTATGGGACTCAACTGCTGTGGTCATAAGTCCCCTAGAACTTAGAACTACTTAAACCTAACTAACCTAAGGACAGCACACAACACCCAGCCATCACGAGGCAGAGAAAATCCCTGACCCCGCCGGGAATCGAACCCGGGAACCCGGGCGTGGGAAGCGAGAACGCTACCGCACGACCACGAGATGCGGGCAACTTAACTGCAAGGCCATTAACATACAACATAAACAGCATGCGTCAAAACACACTCTTCTATGGCACGCTTTAAGCTACTACTACATCTTTCGATGACACTCCATCCAAGACAATGTGCTACACACTACCAATGCCAATAATGCGTTAGCCCAGTCACAAATTTGACTTAATAACCCGTACAATCATAGATCAGGTAATAAGAATAAGGGTGGAGCTGAGTCAAATGATTTAGGAAGTCAAGATATACTGCTTCTGCCTGACTGCTTTGGTTCATAGCTTTCAGGATGTCATGTGACAAAAGCGCGAATTGGATATCGCATGGCCAGTGTTTTCGGATTTGATGCTGGTTGGCATTTGTTTCTTTTCTACTGTGATACATGCATCACCGGCATTCCCCTTAGCCTACTCTTCCGATATAGACTAAGGTTTCCCCAAAAATCTCACTGCTATTAATTTTGAGTATTAACTAGCATTTGTATACTTCACGAAGTGTACATTTTTACATTTCTCTATAGTGTTCTGCTTTCACATCAGGCTGTTATATTTTGAAGACCGCATATACACTCCTGGAAATTGAAATAAGAACACCGTGAATTCATTGTCCCAGGAAGGGGAAACTTTATTGACACATTCCTGGGGTCAGATACATCACATGATCACACTGACAGAACCACAGGCACATAGACAGAGGCAACAGAGCATGCACAATGTCGGCACTAGTACAGTGTATATCCACCTTTCGCAGCAATGCAGGCTGCTATTCTCCCATGGAGACGATCGTAGAGATGCTGGATGTAGTCCTGTGGAACGGCTTGCCATGCCATTTCCACCTGGCGCCTCAGTTGGACCAGCGTTCGTGCTGGACGTGCAGACCGCGTGAGACGACGCTTCATCCAGTCCCAAACATGCTCAATGGGGGACAGATCCGGAGATCTTGCTGGCCAGGGTAGTTGACTTACACCTTCTAGAGCACGTTGGGTGGCACGGGATACATGCGGACGTGCATTGTCCTGTTGGAACAGCAAGTTCCCTTGCCGGTCTAGGAATGGTAGAACGATGGGTTCGATGACGGTTTGGATGTACCGTGCACTATTCAGTGTCCCCTCGACGATCACCAGTGGTGTACGGCCAGCGTAGGAGATCGCTCCCCACACCATGATGCCGGGTGTTGGCCCTGTGTGCCTCGGTCGTATGCAGTCCTGATTGTGGCGCTCACCTGCACGGCGCCAAACACGCATACGACCATCATTGGCACCAAGGCAGAAGCGACTCTCATCGCTGAAGACGACACGTCTCCATTCGTCCCTCCATTCACGCCTGTCGCGACACCACTGGAGGCGGGCTGAACGATGTTGGGGCGTGAGCGGAAGACGGCCTAACGGTGTGCGGGACCGTAGCCCATCTTCATGGAGACGGTTGCAAATGGTCCTCGCCGATACCCCAGGAGCAACAGTGTCCCTAATTTGCTGGGAAGTGGCGGTGCAGTCCCCTACGGCACTGCGTAGGATCCTACGGTCTTGGCGTGCATCCGTGCGTCGCTGCGGTCCGGTCCCAGGTCGACGGGCACGTGCACCTTCCGCCGACCACTGGCGACAACATCGATGTACTGTGGAGACCTCACGCCCCACGTGTTGAGCAATTCGGCGGTACGTCCACCCGGCCTCCCGCATGCCCACTATACGCCCTCGCTCAAAGTCCGTCAACGGCACATACGGTTCACGTCCACGCTGTCGCGGCATGCTACCAGTGTTAAAGAATGCGATGGAGCTCCGTATGCCACGGCAAACTGGCTGACACTGACGGCGGCGGTGCACAAATGCTGCGCAGCTAGCGCCATTCGACGGCCAACACCGCGGTTCCTGGTGTGTCCGCTGTGCCGTGCGTGTGATCATTGCTTGTACAGCCCTCTCGCAGTGTCCGGAGCAAGTATGGTGGGTCTGACACACCGGTGTCAATGTGTTCTTTTTTCCATTTCCAGAAGTGTAGTTGCAGCTGCAGCAGCAGTGTTTCAGCAGCGAAAATCCCCACCATCTTTGCCGAGGTCGCTTTTGAACGATTGTGCGGTGGCGCTCTGAACTGTCATTTGTTGAGGCTGGCAGATGTTGAGGTGGCCAATAAACGGAATCAGATATCCACAAAAAGATAATACATTAATACGTTTCTTTACAATTTGTACACTTAAAGATTGAGAAGTACTTAACATTGTTGTGCTGCAGGTCCTTTTGTGATGGTGAGTTATATAGAATAAAAGTAATATTCTTGATTGAAACAAGTAGCCTTGAATGTTGCCACGATCATATAAGTCACTGATAGTAGCATCACATAATGATGATGTAATTTTCCCTACTACAGTAGTCTGGAATGAGGATGATAAGTCTGTATATTCAGTGGGCCTGGGGCGGCTGCTAAAAATGGAGCACCAGCGACTCAGAGTCGCAGGCAATGGGGTCACGGGAATTTAGCGTCGCGTCCCCTGGTGCCGTCTGTGCGTGGCGCCCCCCCCCCCCCCCTCTCTCTCTCGCCAACCCTGCCTCCCGTTATCGAAGACAGCGAGCGATGGAAGAGGCAGCTCGTTCGGCAGGACGATGACGTGAGATTTACTGTAAATGTGCCTTCTGCCTCGCAGCTGCGAGAGGCGCGCGGCGTGACGGGTTAGGTCGACAAAGACGTCGTCGATACCGTACGCTCGAAACGCAGGTCGTCGGTTTCAGTTTCATCGCCATGCGTTAGCGTGGAGAATCTAATCAACAGTATCTGAGCCAGAGTCCTGGGCAAGATTTTAAACCTGTTCGCAGTTTCTCGTGAAACCAGGGCATGAGATGACACTGTCGATTTTGTAGCCTCCATTGGATGTGGGCGTAAAGTTCGACGGCCCCTTTGGTGGTATTGGAGAGCAATAGGTTGTGCTGGAACCCGGCTCTACTCATACACTTCACTTACCACCAACACAACCACCACCACCACCACCACCACCACCACCACCATCATCATCATCATCATCATCATCATCAAAATACTGTCATCTACCAGGCGGTTAAACTTAAGATACACGAGAGGCTTTCATCTGTCCGTGGACCAAACGACGCCATTCATTCACTTTTGATAATGCTGACTTGTAACTAGCGCCGGCCGGTGTGGCCATGCGGTTCTAGGCCGGCCGCGGTGGTCTAGCGGTTCTGGCGCTGCAGTCCGGAACCGCGGGACTGCTACGGTCGCAGGTTCGAATCCTGCCTCGGGCATGGGTGTGTGTGATGTCTTTAGGTTAGTTAGGTTTAAGTAATTCTAAGTTCTAGGGGACTGATGACCTCAGCAGTTAAGTCCCATAGTGCTGAGAGCCATTTGAACCATTTTGTAACTAGCACTATGCAGAAAACACCAGTAGACTGAGTGGCCAAGATTCATGGGACGGATTGTCCCGTTTGAAGATGTATAACACCCGAATGTTGCCACTAGATGTTGTGTATGGTTCTAATGTAGACACGATATCTGAGAAGTCTGTTATAGAAGTGTGTAGCGAACACGGCCGCAAGTCGCGAGTTAACCTACTCTGAAATTAGGACGATAATTGGCGGGAGACACATGGGTCGTAGTATATCGGAGACTGCAGAGGCATTAGATTATCCGATGTCAGCTGTGTCTAGGGTGGGTGTTCAGTATCGTAGCGTCGCTGGCGCACGCGTAAACAATTGCAGAGAAGGACCACGAACGGACGTCACGTCGCATCCGCAGAACCATACTGGACGATCGACGGGCTACTCTCAGTCAGGTCACCGCCGATTTGTATGTGGGGCGCCAGAACCCATTTCTAGTGGGACTGTGAGGAAATAAATACACCGCATAGGCTCCAGCAACTGACGACAGATGTAGCATTCAGAGCCTTCTGACATTTGGACATTAGGTGTACTTAGCAGTACAGTGGCTCTATCATCTTTCTTGAGATGCACACGAAATTACGAACGGCCTTCATGCTCAGATCATTGCGCAACAACAGTGGCGCATTATCAGAAGAGAGATCAAGTTCCGTGTTTTCTGCAGAAATTGTTCTGCTGCGGTACGGATAACAGGTGCATTACAGTGTGCGGTTGAAATCGCGCGGCAGCTGGAAACGTACTCCAAAGTACAATTATTGTAATTTTTATTGGCAAAACGTCTAAATTGCATACAGATTTACCGTGAAATTCTAACGGCATGTGGACCAAATACAATGCCACGTCGAGCTGTAGTGAAACGCTGCCAACAGTTTCACCAGCGCCACTCAGACATGGGTGATGCTGATCAGAACTCCATATCTTGCATCATGCTATTTACATCCTCTCGGCAAGCTGAAAGGACTTCTGGGTGGAAGTATTTTCCAATGACGACGACGGTCCCACAGCGGTTCTCGAATGGCTTCTCGATCAAGGGCTGAATTTCTATTGTAGAACTGAACTACAGGTACAACATTCCGATCGTTGTTTACAGAGATTTGGTGACTATGTTAAAAAACAGTGTCATGTCTCTGTCTTACTTGAGGCATAAGTCACTAAAATTTACTGGAATTGCCATAATAATACGTAAGTTACATTATTAAGCCTCCTCGTACTTGTATGCCCGTAGGTGACTCCCCGTCAATGACGCGTGTGCTTTAAGGAAAGGTACAACCGGATGATATCGAGACTACATGCTTCTCTGCATTCTTTAACAGTCCTCTACGACTGCTTAAAGTGTACTAATTATGTGTTTCTGAAGTTATCGAGCCCGGCAAATCATGGAAACCCCTCATATCCCGTCTGCGCTCCCAAAGGAGATATTATTTTGAGTTTTCACTGCCTAACACTCCCACATACGCCATCCATAATAATCAAACACATACCGCGTAAGCACTCTAAATCTTCTGACTCTGCACTTACTTTGTTTAGTCTTAGAAGGATCAAGTTCTGTCTGTGACTGACGCTCTTGTTACCAACGCATACACGTGTACTGCATAGTATTGTGTAAAATTATTAAAATTTTGCAAGTGACTCACCTAGAGAATGGCTGTATTGTTATCAGCCGAAATATTGGAACAATAATTAATAAAATGCAGGACGCACTCCCGAAAGCTAATGGAACACTAATTGATATTTAGATACCGCTATAGTATGAGCTTTAGATTGCTTTCGGAATTTATAGGGCCTCCAGCCAACCGTGACTGATGTTAAATCCTGCGAGCTCGATATAGAAATGACTTTGCAGAGGTGATAAAAGCAGGTGATGTTTCCTGTAAAGCGAGTAGAGCAAATTAGCTCTTTAGCTAACAGAATTTTACTTTCAATTAGTCCGCTGTACAACAGCGATGATGCGCTCAAGTTAACTGCGGCCATTGTCGGAGGACGTTTTATTAAGCAGCTGTATTAGGTTATTAAGTTATAGATATGTGCGTGTCAACGAGTGAATAGCGCGGGTGATGAACAAGGGCTGGCTATTAGCCGCAGCCGCTTGTCGGCCGCTCCCTCCTACCCTCTTGCTCAATCTCGCGTTGCCCAGAATGGATACAAGCGTTAATCGTGCGGTCCGGATATCACATTATTCGCATTTCGCTCCCCACATCGCAACTGGACAAGCCAAGCACTTTGGGTAGAAATGCAATTTTTGTTCAGAATTGGAAGTAATGTATGGTGGCTGAAAAAAGGCTGTTGTGCTTTTCAAGTTATTTTTATTTGTGATACATTTAATTTATTATGTCTTTAAAACAACAAAGAAATTTAATCCTGGAAAAGCCAAAACAATTGCTGTATCTACGAAACTCAGTAATGAAGGAGAAAAAATAAATGAGGACCCAAAATATATTCATACAGTCCTACCAGGTTTTCCTCAATCTCTAATAATTTGCAAAGTGTTCCTTTGCTTCTGCTGTGTGACTATAGACATCTAGGTCTCTAATCCACAAGATTAGCTGTTACTTCACATTCCTGAACTGATGTAATTTTATTTCTTACCATATTTCTATGTTTATCTTAACTACTCATATTTCCTTAACCAGTCATCTATATATAATGTGACAAAAATAAGTGATTATTTCTCTATGATGTTAGATGTAAAGGGGAAATGAAAGCACGAATCAAAGAATTATTCATACAGTGTACATCGTTCTTTCTTTTACTCTTACGCAGAACGTCTGTGTGCAGATACAATACATTTCGGATAAAGCAAGGACAACAGTACTCTACAAAATTACCGCAAAAGAATCTAAATCTACATATGCATTCTGCAGACCACTGCACAGTGAGTGGCGAAGGTATTTAACGACTTTCCGTCTTTCTCCATTAGCGTAGGGAGCGATGGAAGAAAACTCTGAACTAGTCGGTACGCACCCTGGCCTGTCGTATCACAATCTCATGACCCCTACCCGAGAAATACCAAGTAATAAATAGAACTGTTGCACAGCCTTCCTCAGACACTAGTTCTCTATATACAGGGTGGTCAGAAAATGTCTGAAACGCTTGTCGTGATGTTGTAGGGCAGATTGTAAAAATCAAATGGTTCAAATGGCTCTGAGCACTATGGGACTGAACATCTGTGGTCATCAGTCCCCTAGAACTTAGAACTACTTAAACCTAACTAACCTAAGGACATCACACACATCCATGCCCGAGGCAGGATTCGAACCTGCGACCGTAGCAGTCGCGCGGTTCCGGACTGCGCGCCTAGAACCGCTAGACCACCGCGGCCGGCGGCAGATTGTACTGAGACATAAATGTTAAGAAAAAAAAAAGCGATACGTTGCGCCGTTTCCGAGTTAGTTAGTATTGATGTTAGCCAATCGTGGCGTCGCGCGCTCACATTCAAGCGGCCTGCCAGGGCGGTGTTACCCTAACGAGTGCTTTGTTTGGTTAGCAGAAACTTGAATTCGCGCGCGCAACGACCTCATTGGCTAACTTCAATGCTAAATAACTCGGAAACGGCGCAACGTATTGCATTTTTATTAACATTTATGTCTCAGTACAATCTGTCCTACAACATCACGACAAGCGTTTCAGACATTTTCTGACCACTCTGTATAATGCGATTATCTAGAACAAAGGTGTCTTTCTTTCGAAGACTTCCACTTAATTTCGTTGAGCACCTCTTGCATTTATCCGTATTTAAAGAGACTTCCCATTCAGTACACTGAGTGAAAATAATTCCTAAATATTTCTACAGATAAATCCTTTCATCCAGTGAACATACTTCGCAGTTTTATTACTTCGAGTAGGCGAACCTCACTTACTTGAAGTTTGTAACATACCGAGTCGATTCCTGCCTCAAAAATGTTGACGACGTAAGATTGGGGAACATAGTCATGGAAATATGGAATTTAGGACAGTCTATAACATGTTCGCTATATGTATTTTATTACTTGTGCCATAGTGTTGAATTAATGGTTTGGATGATATTATGCCTGTGATTACAATGGACGAGGTTATCCATTTATAATAATTCATATCCCTGTACCATATTTTGATGAGTCTTGTGTTCGTTTGTTAAATTTTTTTCCCTCCATACAGGTGGTCTCATAATTTTTTATCTGGTGTATGTGTAGGAGCCTTTTAACGCTTTGTTTGGTGCTGCCTCTATTATGCTCTTGGCAGGTGGCTTTCGGAGTTTCTGTCTCTGAGATATGTATCTAAGTTGTCTTATTTTAATAAGGAGCCCTCTTTCTCTTGAATTTTTAATATTTTTGGAAACGTTATTCCCATAGCTTGTTCCTGTGTGTTGTTGTAGGCTTATGTTTGTTAGCTAAACTGACTGCCTGTTACCTCATAATATTTTTAAGAAACCTGTGTGACTACTGACGTTGGAAATATTTGTTTATTGTGACTGGTTGAAACAATCATGCATTTATGGGGATAATTGTCTTACTCATCTTACCAAAACTGATTATGTACTGTAAGTGATTTTTACTTTAGCACCAAGTAGTTATTTGGTTTACTCATAATGGGCGTACTAAAACTTCCTGGCAGATTAAAACTGTGTGCCGGACCAAGACACGAACTCGGGACCTTTGCCTTTCGCGGGCAAGTGCTCTACCGTCTGAGCTACCCAAGCACGACTCACGTCCCGTCCTCACAGCTTTAATTCCGCCAGTACCTCGTCTCCTTCCTTCCAAACTTCACAGAAGCTCTCCTGCGAACCTTGCAGAACTAGCACTCCTGGAAGAAAGGATATTGCGGAGACATGGCTTAGCCACAGCCTGGGGGATGTTTCTAGAATGAAATTTCCACTCTACAGCGGAGTGTGCGCTGATATGAAACTTCCTGGCAGATTAAAACTGTGTGCCGAACCGAGACTCGAACTCGGGAGTCTACCGACTGAGCTACCCAAGCACGACTCACGCCCCGTCCTCACAGCTTTAATACCGCCAGTAGTGATCGAAAACTTGTAGTTTTATCCTGAATTGACGCGGCATGTACAGCGAGAGATTTTTATTCAAGAAATACGTCGCGAAAGACTTCGTAGCCATCTAGTGTGGTTAATAAATTAATTCGCAGTGTCAGAGGCTGAATAACTTTTATCGTCGCTTATTATCAGGCTGCCATGGTCATCACCCTTCCACCTTTTCAAGAAGGATAAACTTATGAAGAAATGTTAATGTTAAAATGTAGGGTTAACCACGTTTCACAATGCAAAAGCACTAAAACTGACGCACTTTGAAGCAACAATCTTTCATTATCATAATTACTCTACAAGAATCTTATACAAGCAGTAAAGTTAAAAACATAAATAGAAATAAAGATATTAAAAATTCGTAGCCGATCCCTTACAAACGTGTCTTCCTAAAATGTGCTCCAACATCATTTGTCCAGTTTCTAAGACAAACTAAAATGAATCGGCATGTGCAGTGCGTAAAAACAGGGCGTAGTGGGGTATGAGTGCAAATACTTTTACATGTAGTACCTTAATATATACACACATCAGTCTATTGGTTGTTTTTTCTGTGCGTCGAACGGTCTTCCCACAAACAGGACACGTAATTAACTACCTGATGTTTTTTGCGCGGTGGTAACTACACCACTAACTGGACTACACCTGTCAGTGCAGAATAACCGTTTCGTGTCCCCGCGTCCACACATCAAAATCTGACGTGTTGTCCAGGAGAAACCAATCATTAATGGTTTGCTCTTGCCTCATGTACTGGGAGATATTAACCAACCCAAAAACATGCGACTTGTAATAGTTATAACTAATAGACTGTGAGTGACGTAATTTGTACCAGTTGCACCATTTAAAGGCAGGGTCAACACATAAGCTGTTAGCGTGCACACGCGTATGCAAATATACATGAAACAAGACTGAATACTTCGTGTGCATAATCGAGAAATCAAAGACTCAGTCAATAATGATCAAATTCAATGTATACCTGCACAGAGAAGTTTGGGAGTTTGATTCTTTTAACTCACAGTATTGCTAAAGTTAAACTAGTTATTTGTAGACTGATACAATGACTGATCTACAATATGCTTAATAAAGTTGTTTCCATCTCCTGTAATCTCTCCACTTAATGTACACTGAAGCGTCAAAGAAAGTTGTGTAGGCATGCGTCTTCAAATACACAGATATGTAAACAGGTAGAATACGGCGCTGCGTCCGGCAACGCCTATATCAGACAACAAGTGTCTGGAGCGTTGTTAGATGGGTTACTGCTGCTACAGTGGCAGGTTATCAAGATTTAAGTGAGTTTGTACATGCCGTTTCAGTCGGCGCACGAGCGATGGGACACAGGGAGCGATGAAGTGGGGATTTTCCCGTACGACCACTTCGCGATTGCACCGCGAATATCAGGAATCCGATAAAATATCAAATCTCCAACATCGCTCCGGTCGTAAAAAGATCCTAGAAGTACGGGACCAACGACCACTGAAGAGAATCGTTCAACGTGACAGAAGTGCGACCCTTCCGCAAATTGCTACAGATTTCAGTGCTGGACGATCAACAAGTGTCAGCGTGCGAAGTATTCAACAGAACATGATCGATTTGGGCTTTCGGAGCCGAGGCCACACTCGTGTACCCTTGACAACTGCACGACACAAAGCTTTACACTTCGCCTGGGCCCGTCAGCACCGACATTGGACTGTTGATAACTGGAAACATGTTGCCTGGTCGTACGAGTCTTGTTCCAAATTGTATCGATAGGATGGACGTGTACGTGTATGGAGGCAACCTTATGGATCCGTGGACCCTGCATGTCAGCAGGGGACTGTTCAAGCTGGTGGAAGCTCTGTAATGGTGTGGGGCGTGTGCAGTTGCAGTGATATGGGACCTCTGATACCTCTAGATACGACTCTAACAGGTGACACGTACGTAAGCATCCTATCAGATCACCTGCATCCCTTCATATCCACTGTGCATTCCGACGGTCTTGGACAGTTCCAGCAGGACAATGCGACTCCCCACACCTCCATGATTGTTGCAGGATGGCTTTAGGAACACTATTCTGAGTTAAAACACTTCCGCTGACAACCAACTCCCCAGACATGAACATTATTGAGCATATCTGGGATGCCTTGCAACGTGCAGTTCAGAAGAGATTTCCACCCCTCCCCCCCCCCCCCCTGTACTTTTACGGATTTATGGACAGTTCCGTAGGATTCATGGTGTTAGTTCCCTCCAGCACTATTTCAGATACTCGGCGAGTCAATACCACGTCGTATTGCGGCACTTTTGCGTGCTCACGGGGACCCTAAACGGTATTAGGTAGGTGAACCATTTTCTATGGCTATTCAGTGTATTTTCCTTTCTCCCACGATCTATCATAACCTCTTACTGTTCAAGCATATTGAATTCTCTAATGTAAACAGTGCGCTATCTCCAACAATTTGTGGAAGAATCTTTGCTTGATTCTGCACACGAAGTGCTCAGTCGCACATCATGTCTGTGTAGGTGTGTGTAAGTAGGCTGTTTATGTTTTCTTATTGGCAATGTTACGTAGCGCTCTGTATGAAAATCCCTGGCTGTGCTGTGTGCAGTCTGTGGCTAGTTTGCATTGTTGTCTGCCATTGTAGTGTTGGGCAGCGGCAGCTGGATGTGAACAGCGCGTAGCGTTGCGCAGTTGGAGGTGAGCCGCTAGCAGTGGTGGATGTGGGGAGAGAAATGGCGCAGATTTGAAATTTGTAAGATTGGATGATATGAACTGCTATATATATTATGACTGTTAAGGTAAATACATTGTTTGTTCTCTATTAAAATCTTTCATTTGCTAACTATCCCTATCAGTAGTTAGTGACTTCCATAGTTTGAATCGTTTATTTAGCTTGCAGTAGTGGCGCTCGCTGTATTGCAGTAGTTCGAGTAACGAAGATTTTTGGTGAGGTAAGTGATTTGTGAAAGGTATAGGTTAATGTTAGTCAGGGCTATTCTTTTGTAGGGATTTTTGAAAGTCAGATTGCGTTGCGCTAAAAATATTGTGTGTCAGGTTAAGCACAGTCTTGTATAATTTTTCAAAGGGGACGTTTCATATGACGACGCTTAGCCGAGGATACTTCACTGGAATCTTCTGATATTTTCTTCTAGTTTGTGTAATTAGTGTAGATTTTGTTTATTGCTATTGCGTAATTGTAGAGAGAATCTCCTTTGTAGTTGCAGTCTTTCATTGTTGTACAGTAAAACAGTTGTGGCATGCATGTAGATTTGCACCAAGTATTTCGCAGCTGCGCTTGCAATTAACGAGATATTATTTTCAGTGCTATGTTAATGTGCTCTCTTATTTTTGCTCTTCAAATTGTGCTTTTCTGTGTTGTCGTGTGAAATATTGTGACAATAATGGCGTGTGAAAAACGTAGTACTAGGCTCCAAAGTAAACTGAGAAATAACAATGAAGACGAAAGCAGTGTGTTCACGCCACCATGTAATGAATTAACAAATATTCAAAGTAGTAATTTGGTAACTGTGCATAGGGAAATGAAGCAGGCGTCAAATAATGGAGTAGACAGTGAAACAGGTAGTGAACAGGGAAGCATTATCGATCGATCGGTCGGCAACAGCACGCCTCAGGAATCGGGAATGACAGAACACAATATTGTAAATACTGTAGACTCAGGTTTTGGGTTCTCACCGTTTTCTCAAATGAGTCAAGACACATTTTCCGCTTGTCAAAATGTGAATGTTGCCGGTGCAAATTCACTGCCGAAAAGCACTGAGGAACATGTTTCAGACACCAGTGCACTGTTATTTACATCTACATCTACATCTACATCCATACTCCGCAAGCCACCTGACGGTGTGTGGCGGAGGGTACCTTCAGTACCTCTATCGGTTCTCCCTTCTATTCCAGTCTCGTATTGTTCGTGGAAAGAAGGATTGTCGGTATGCCTCTGTGTGGGCTCTAATCTCTCTGATTTTATCCTCATGGTCTCTTCGCGAGATGTACGTAGGAGGGAGCAATATACTGCTTGACTCTTCGGTGAAGGTATGTTCTCGAAACTTTGACAAAAGCTCGTACCGAGCTACTGAGCGTCTCTCCTGCAGAGTCTTCCACTGGAGTTTATCTATCATCTCCGTAACGCTTTCGCGATTACTAAATGATCCTGTAACGAAGCGCGCTGCTCTCCGTTGGATCTTCTCTATGTCTTGTATCAACCCTATCTGGTACAGATCCCACACTGCTGAGCAGTATTCAAGCAATGGGCGAACAAGCGTACTGTAACCTACTTCCTTTGTTTTCGGATTGCATTTCCTTAGGATTCTTCCAATGAATCTCAGTCTGGCATCTGCTTTACCGACAATCAACATTATATGATCATTCCATTTTAAATCACTCCTAATGCGTACTCCCAGATAATTTATGGTATTAACTGCTTCCAGTTGCTGACCTGCTATTTTGTAGCTAAATGATAAAGGATCTATCTTTCTGTGTATCCGCAGCACATTACACTTGTCTACATTGAGATTCAGTTGCCATTCCCTGCACCATGCGTCAATTAGCTGCAGATCCTCCTGCATTTCAGTACAACTTTCCATTGTTACAACCTCTCGATACACCACAGCATCATCTGCAAAAAGCCTCAGTGAACTTCCGATGTCATCCACCAGGTCATTTATGTATATTGTGAACAGCAACGGTCCTATGACACTCCCCTGCGGCACACTTGAAATTACTCTTACTTCGGAAGACTTCTCTCCATTGAGAATAACATGCTGCGTCCTGTTATCTAGGAACTCATCAATCCAATCACACAATTGGTCTGATAAATTACAGTTAATGCAACAAATGGGACAAAGGCTACAAAAGTTAGACACAACGCTTGAACAAAATCAGAAACAAATGGGACAAAATCTTCAAAAGTTAGACACAATGGAACAAAATCAGAGACAAACACAGCAACAGTTAGACACAATGGAACAAAATCAGAGACAAACACAGCAAAAGCTTCAAAAGTTAGACACCACACTTGAACAAACACGTGAAGATTTAACTACTGAGTTACATAACATTGAATCGAAATGTCAAAAAGTCTGTAATGACGTAAAAACACAAATTTGTGAGCATTTTCAACCTATTTTTTCGCGGCATGAAAATGCATTACAGAATCACGAAGCAGCCATAAAAGAACTGCAAACCATTGTTCATGAAAATCGGAAGACTTCTCTCCATTGAGAATAACATGCTGCGTCCTGTTATCTAGGAACTCCTCAATCCAATCACACAATTGGTCTGATAAATTACAGTTAATGCAACAAATGGGACAAAGGCTACAAAAGTTAGACACAACGCTTGAACAAAATCAGAAACAAATGGGACAAAATCTTCAAAAGTTAGACACAATGGAACAAAGTCAGAGACAAACACAGCAACAGTTAGACACAATGGAACAAAATCAGAGACAAACACAGCAAAAGC
This sequence comes from Schistocerca cancellata, assembly GCF_023864275.1. Lineage (NCBI taxonomy): Eukaryota > Metazoa > Arthropoda > Insecta > Orthoptera > Acrididae > Schistocerca > Schistocerca cancellata. Next base: position 330,427,831 of record NC_064629.1, read on the forward strand.
TTCAAAAGTTAGACACCACACTTGAACAAACACGTGAAGATTTAACTACTGAGTTACATAACATTGAATCGAAATGTCAAAAAGTCTGTAATGACGTAAAAACACAAATTTGTGAGCATTTTCAACCTATTTTTTCGCGGCATGGAAATGCATTACAGAATCACGAAGCAGCCATAAAAGAACTGCAAACCATTGTTCATGAAAATCATGAGACCTTGTGGGCTAAAATTGACTCAGTTGCATCTACCGATTCAGTTACGCAACTTGCAAAAACTCAAGAAAACTTAAAGGACACAGTAGATACTCTGAAAATTGGTTCAGAAAGACACATGGAGGAAATTAGTTCATTATCAGAGAAAGTAGTTGAACTTTCGGATCAGCTAGATAATTTATCTACGAAGGTAGATGATAATCTGAATGACACAAAACCAGTAGTCTTTAATGACACAGAAGAGTGCGAACAAATTAGGAAATTCAAACAAAATCAGAATCAAATTAATACGCAACACCAAAGAGAAATCCGGGAAGTACAAGATCAGCTGACACAGGTAATACAAGAATTAAGTATTTCAGAGGACACTCGCGCCCCAATACGGGAAGAGGGACATAGAAATACGGAACAGCCACAAAATAATAACACAGGGCATTTCGGAAGTTATGAAAGAAATTGGCAATGTGCACCGAATTTTGAGATGGAACCGCCGACACGACGTAACAATGACCGACATGCGACTCGCCGTCATGATGATTTTGACTATAAGCTGTTCATTGCTACACGTAAATTCAAAACGTTTAAGAATTCTGCCAACGACATTCATCCACAAGCGTGGCTCCATCAATTCTCTCATTGTTTTCCTCCCAACTGGTCATTAGAACACAGATTAGAATTTATGTGTGGCTACTTGGAGAATGAACCAGCTGTAAGAATGCGATCGGTCATTCACGATTGTCACAGTGAAGGAGAATTTTATCATACCTTCCTCTCAGCGTATTGGTCTCAAGCTACACAAGACCGAGTAAAACATAGCATCATAATGATGAAACATTTCGAACAATCTGAATTTTCCAGTCTTGTGAAATATTTTGAGGACATGTTGCACAACAATCAGTATCTTTCAAACCCATACAGCCCCTCAGAACTCATCCGCATTTGCTTAATCAAACTGCCTGAACATTTGAGACAAATTATTTTAGCAGGACGTTGCAAAGACGACATTGAAGCTTTCCAGGGGCTCTTACAACAATTAGAAATTGACACAGACAGTCGTGGGATGCGAAAACAGGAAAACAATCACTACAGGTCACATCCGTCACAATTCCGTGACGACAGTAATAATAACTGGACACGACAAGGCTATTCTTACAACGCAAATCGTGACCAAAAGAGACACCACCCGTATGACAACCACTGGCAGAGTAATAGTTACAGAGAGAGATCGCATTTCCGTAGTAATGAATATGACAGAGACACTCATAGAAACAGACAATATGGGAACCAAAATAATTATTATCAAGGGAGACAGAATAACTTTAGACGCAACGGTCCAGCGCGCAGTTACGATTCAGGGAGAAATTCTCCACCACGTGACCGACAAGAAAGAAACTATGGAACCTACCGACATGACGACAGACGATATGATCGTAATGACAGAGCTGAATTGCATCAGAACTGGCGGGATTTAAACAGAGCAGGGCACTTTCGACAACGTGAATTTGTAGAAGCTAGGTCTCCTAATCTCAATAACGACGCGCACCAACAAAGGAACAGACAATGACTCGCACCGCAGGCAGCCGCGTGCGCCGGCTGGCTCAGAGAAAAATAACATTGACGCTAACCTTGAGCAAAATTCCGTGTTCTTTATGGACGAATACCGCATGATAATTGCATTCAAGTTGAAACTCTGCGTACTGAGAAGAGCAACGGGTTACACCACATTTCACATGTAAAACATATTATTGAAATATAATCTGCTTCTTTACTTTGTCTTTGCCATATAACTTTTCACCTTACATTGCTAGTATGCTTTGTCAGACTTAGAATCTGTTAACATGCAACAATGTTTGAAGTTAAATATCCAGTCAAGAACCAAGAGAACTTATTTAAACAGAAATTACGAATGCATTGTTATTGCGAACAGACGACACAGTGTTATTGTGTGTGTACAATCTTGCTTGTTAGTTGCACGATTACGTAACGACTATAAGACTCACATACTTAGAACATTTACCAATACTGCTAATGAGATTCTAATGCAACATTTTGGTTTACTTGAAAATGCATTCTGGATTTAAGGTACTTTCTGTGAGATACCAGATGACACAGTGGTTAGTTTGTGTGACAGCTACACGATTTTATCACGACACTACTAATGAGTGACAATTTACAATGTTGCTTTTGCAGTGTATCTGTTTTATATCTGCACAGTTTTTCTGAATTATTCTGGAAAGTAAAACATGTTTAGTAGTAACTTTTGTGGTATAGCTACAATGAGACAGCCTGTTCCGTAGAACAACAATACGTTACAGCACAGTAATTTCTTCATCACAACAATAAGCGTAATAACTAAGATATCTATACGCAAAGCATTTCACTTTTGTTTATCATGAGGTAAGTACATTGACTTCTGCAGAACTTAGCTTTCGGAGGACAATAACTACGACACTTCCACAGAGATTACCTTACAGCAACATGCACATTTAGCGCTACAGGACACGTATTTGAGTGATTAATTTTGTACTTAAAACATTTATTTTTAAAGATATTTGAAATACAATGTTACAAAGGTTTTCCGTGATACATTTCATTCCATTGCTGTAATCTGTAACACCTGAGGGTATAATTACATTAATCCTCAGGGGGGTACACGCTTACTTTGTGTACCATGTGTTTGGCAAGCACAAGGAGCCCTAGCTAATATGGTATTTGCTTATACACCTTTACACATCGGTACCATATTTCTCCAACACAGAATTACACAGCCACCTGATTATATAACTGAGAAATAAACATTTTTTTTTTTACTACATCAGTGACACATGTTTACTCAATTACACCGTTGGATAACTTCACACTTACGAAATTGTATTTTGTCTTTACTTTGTGAACTGTTCATATTTTTTTGGAACCATTGTGATACTATGAGAGCTTTGAATGATGTATCTGGTATCAGATCATGATTTTTAAAGTACGTTTGAGGTAGATGACACTACTTAAATGAGCAGAGAATTTTCTTTAGGTTTTGAAATTATTGCAGAAAGCTACGACGTTTTTGAGATTTGACTGAGGTGTTATGATATTATTACGATGACTATGTGTATTATGCTGTTGCGGTATATTTATGATTAATAAGCTGATGCTATATGACAAATTTGATTATGCTACATATTTATAATGATGAAATATTGAAGAATGTCGACGAATATGTATATGTGTAACAATGTAAGGAATAAGGAGTAGTGGTTAGGCACTCTGATTTGTGAAAAAGGATGTTGGAAACCAAGAATCGTACTTTAAGAGTTATGAAATGTGTGTAAATGCGTGAATGTATCACAATGCCGGCAAAAATTTTTTGGACACTGTTATATTCATAAGATTTTGTTTCTACACATTTGCAACGCAAATTCTCGACCCGTGAAATTTTGTATATGAGACTGTCACTGTAGCGGTAACTGCTGTCGTAAATATTTCCGTAAGAAAGTTAAGTGACCACCTGCACGTGATGCATCGTGGGCACCCAGCTGTGTCAGACGCCTGGAGAAAAAGCGATTAGGGTGTGCCTTTCCAGAGGCACAGGTAGAAAAAAAAAAGGGAGGCCATTATCCTCGCTATTGACATTCCTTTGTAGAAAGCATCGTAAATACGACACCCTCAAACTTGAAAACATGATAACACTGTGGAGCTCTTAATTTATGATATTTACTGTAATGCCTAATGAAATGACGAGAAATATTTTTATGTCTATACACCTGATTATGACTACTGTCTTTCTAGTTGAGAGAAATGCCATATGGCTTGCTTTATGTATTTATTTACTCATTTTGTTTAATATCTAGTTTCTAGCTGCCCTGCAGCAGTGGTTAAAATAAAATTTTATAGATGTACTAATATAAATATTTGATGCCTACAGACCCAGTAAAGAATAACTTTGATGTACTTCAAAAAAACGAAGGAGCATAAAAACACATTTCCCTTCACAGGAATTGCATACAGAATTTTATTTTCAACTACTTGGTAATTTTTTTGGTAGAGTAAGTTTTTGTGATGCATCACTCTAGTGTTAAGATGTGACATAGGTATTAAACATGGCCATTTTTAGTGTAATATTTTTTTTTGCTTGAGCTATGTCATGTTTAGATATAAGTTGCTGCTGCTGTTTGCCAGGCATAGTGCTACTGAATTTCACTTTGTATTACTCTGTTAAGCTAGTTTTACTACTGATTTATTTTTCTTGTTGCTGCACATTGGCTCATATTAGTTGTAATGTTGCATTGTTTGGTAATTTAGATTTACTGTAGCTTGCTTTGCAATTTTCCATTTTTTTGTCATTGCTGTTTGTGTTAATTACTTTGTGCTGCTGCATTGCCTCGTCCCTTAGTTTAGCATCTGAGCTCAGTAGATTTAAGTTAGCTTAAGAGGGGGTAGACTATAAGAGAATCAGTTGCGATTAATTGGAAGAAATGCATTGAGAAGTTATACAAAAAAAGTACAGAAAGCAGGTATAAGTATGATTTTCTTGTAAATAAATGATGAGGTAAGATAATGAAAAATAAATAATGACATAAGAAAAATGTGAATATATAAATACAGAAAGCATGCTTGGATAGGATTTTTTGGTGGAAACAAATGTTGAAATAAGACGAAAAATCTATGGAATGAAGTTTTGGGTTGGACTGCAGTACCAAATGTTACACTGAAAACAAACCCTGCCCTTTCCTCTTGTGTTATTATGCTATATGTTTGTGTACTCTTGTATATTTGTGTTTTTCCTGTCTTTATGTGTTTAACTGATATGGGTTATGTTGTAGAATTTTTCTGATAATGTGTTATTTTCTTTGTAAAGAAGTTTAGACATTATTTATTCTATTCTGTTTTAATGCTCATGTGTGAAGTTGATGTTTCAAACGTTATTCTGATCTTTTATGTATGTACTTATGTCATAATTCCTGTAACACTAATGTATATGTTTATTTCTATTGTTTTGTAAAGCCTGTATTACTACAAATGTTATCTGTATTGTTATGTTTTTAATTATGTATTTTGTACCTTTGTAATTGTATTCTCATGTTATAATATTGTAATTGACACCAGTTCATCAAATTAAGTAACTTGTAAGCATTCATTTCACTGCACACATTTCTGTTGGTCATAGTAATGCACAATATGTGAGAAGTTGGGACTGTTAGTGTTTGCACGTGTGTTAATAATTCAGCAAGGGACTGGTTAACAGCATTGCTGGTTCTAAGGACAATTCCAAAAAACTTTGTGAGTGCACAAGTGGTGGTTCATGGACTTGCTATATTCTCCGCAAGACTCTACGATGGTGAATGTGCACCTGCACAGTCGCAACAGATGGCTGCTGGTAATCTCTACTGGGACTACAGTGGGTCTGCTCTGTGATGACCTACCTACCAGCCTTCTTCAAAACGTTGAATGACTCTGCTGTGGGTTTGCTCTGTTGTGGCCCATTACCTGTCAGCATGTCAAGAGTCAGCACTGTCTTTCAGTTGGAAGGACAACACTACTTCTTCAAGACTGCATGGAAATCCACTACTTCCGTGTGCATTGTCTTTTACTGCTCAGACTTTGAAAAAAAAAACACTGAAATTCTACTGTGATGAACAATCTGGACTGTCTTTATGGACTGTGAGAAAATTTTAGCTTTTGACCAACATTGTATAAATAAGTGTGTGCATTTGATATCTTTGTTATTGTAATTATGAAAAATTTTTTCAAATCATTATTGGCCACTGCCCAGAACAATTTGTAAAATTTTTTGTGGGGAGCATGGGGGCTATGTAAGTAGGCTGTTTATGTTTTCTTATTGGCAATGTTATGTAGCGCTCTGTATGAAAATCCCTGGCTGCGCTGTGTGCAGTCTGTGGCTAGTTTGCATTGTTGTCTGCCATTGTAGTGTTGGGCAGCAGCAGCTGGATGTGAACAGCGCATAGCGTTGCGCAGTTGGAGGTGAGCCGCCAGCAGTGGTGGATGTGGGGAGAGAAATGGCGCAGATTTGAAATTTCTAAGATTGGATGATATGAACTGCTATATATATTATGACTATTAAGGTAAATACATTGTTTGTTCTCTATTAAAATCTTTCATTTGCTAACTATCCCTATCAGTAGTTAGTGACTTCCGTAGTTTGAATCGTTTATTTAGCTGGCAGTAGTGGCGCTCGCTGTATTGCAGTAGTTCGAGTAACGAAGATTTTTTGTGAGGTAAGTGATTTGTGAAAGGTATAGGTTAATGTTAGTCAGGGCTATTCTTTTGTAGGGATTTTTGAAAGTCAGATTGCGTTGCGCTAAAAATATTGTGTGTCAGGTTAAGCACAGTCTTGTATAAATGTTCAAAGGGGACGTTTCCCAGATTATTCATCACAGTAAAATTTCAGTGTTTTTTTTTTCAACGTCTGAGCAGTAAAAGACAATGCACACGGAAGTAGTGGATTTCCATGCAGTCTTGAAGAAGTAGTGTTGTCCTTCCAACTGAAAGACAGTGCTGACTCTTGACATGCTGACAGGTAATGGGCCACAACAGAGCAAACCCACAGCAGAGTCATTCGACGTTTTGAAGAAGATTGGTAGGTAGGTCATCACAGTCCTGGTAGAGAGTATGGTATTGGTGGGCCACCAGAGGTGCAGACCCACTGTAGTCCTTGTTGAAATAATGGTATTGGTGGGTCATCAGAGATGCAGACCCACTGTAGTCCTTGTAGAGATGGCCAGCAGCCATCTGTTGCGACTGTGCAGGTACACAATCACCATCGAAGAGTCTTGCAGTTAATATAGCAAGTCCATAACCACCACTTGTGCACTCACAAAGTTTTGGAATTGTCCTTAGAACCAGCAATGCTGTTATCCAGTCCCTTGCTGAATTATTAACACACATGTAAACACTAAGAGTCCCTACTTCTCGCATATTGTCCACATACTATGACCAACAGAAACGTGTGCAGTGAAATGCAACTTACTAGTTAATAATATGATGAACTGGTGTCAATTACAGTTTTATAACATAAGAATACAATTACAAAGGTACAAAATACATCATTAAAGAACATAGCAATACAGATAACATGTGTAGTACAGGCTTTACAACAAAATAGAAATAAACATATACATCAATGTTAGAGGAATTATGAGATAAGTAGATATATAAAAGATCAGAATAATTATTGAAACATCAACTTCACACATGAGCATTAAAACAAAACAGAATAAATAATTTTTTAAGCATCTTTACAAGGTAAATAACATATTATTAATGCCAATTATATTTTAGGTGAACAGTATTCCTCATCATAGTGAATGTAGCTTAATATTAAAAGAAGAAAAAATTCTATGAAACTACACAGAGACAGGAAGAAAACAAATACACAAGGGTACACAAACACATAGTGGGATAACACAAAAGGAAAGGACAGGGTTCGTTTTCAGTGTAACATTTGGTACTGCAGTCCAACCCAAAACTTCATTCCATAGATCGTTCGTCTTATTTCAACCTTTGCTTCCATAAAAAAAATCCTATTCAAGCATGCTTTCTGTATTTTTCTCGTATAACCTCTCAGTGCATTTCTTCAAATTCATCGCAACTCATTCTCTTATAGGCTACCCCCTCTTAAGCTAACTTAAATCTACTGAGCTCAGATGCTAAACTAAGGGACGAGGCAATGCAGCAGCACAAAATAATAAACACAAAAATTAATGACAAAAAATTCAAATTGGCAAAGTAAGCAACAATATTACAACTAATATGCAATGAGCAGCAAACAAGAAAAATAACTCAGTAATAAACTGGCTTAGCAGAGTAAGACAAAGTCAAATTCAATAACACTAAGCCTGGCAAACAGCAGTAACTTATACCTAAACATGACATAGCTCAAGCAGAAAAAATATTACAGTAAAAACAACAATGCAGATAACGGAAATGTATATTCACATCTTAACGTCTATGTAATTAAAGTGATTCACCACAACTTAATCTACGAAAAATATTTCCAAGTAGTTGAAAAGAAAAATATGTATGCAAGTCCTGTGAAGGGAAATGTCTTTTTGTGCTCCTTCGGTTTTTTTTTTGTTTTTTTAAAGTTATTGTTTACTCGATCTGTAGGCATAAAATATCTATATTAGTACATTCATAAAATTTTATTTTAAACAATGCTGCAGTGCAGCTAGAAACTAGATATTAAATGAAATCAGCAACTATGTACAAAGGAAGGCATGAAACATCATTCATTAGCCATATGGCATTTCATAAGGTAGTAAAAAAAATCTCTCAACTCTCGTAGAAAGTTACTTGTCATAATCAGGTGTGCAGATGTAAGAATGTTTCCAAGTAATGAGCGTGTCGTATTTGCAGTGCTTTCTATAAAGGAATGTCAATAGCGAGGTTAAGGGCCCCCCCTTTTTTTTTCTACCTGTGCCTCTACAAAGGCTTTCACTAATGGCTTTTTTTTCAGGCATCTGACACAGCTGGGTGCCCACGACGCATTACGTGCAGGTGGTCACTTAACTTTCTTACGGAAATATTTACGGCAGCCGTTTCCGCTACAGTGACAGTCTCATATAAAAATATTTCACAGGTCAAGAATTTACGTTGCAAATGTGTAGAAACAAAATCCTATAAATATAACAGTGTCCAAAAAGTTTTCCTTGGCATTGTGATACATTCGCGCATTTACACACATTTCATAACTCTTAAATACGATTCTTGGTTTCCAACATCCTTTTTCACCAGTCAGAGTCCCTAACCACTACTCCTTATTCCTTACCTTATTACACATATACATATTCATCAACATGTCTTCAACAATTCATCATAATAAATACATATCATAATAAACATTCCTCAATAGCATAATACACATCGTCATCGTAATAATAACATCAAAACACCTCAGTCAAATCTCAAAAACGTCGTAGCTTTCTGCAATAATTTCAAAACCTAAAGAAAATTCTCTGCTCATTTCAATAGTGTCATCTACCTCAAACGTACTTTAAAAATCATGATCTCATACCAGATACATCATTCAAAGCTCTCATAGTATCACAATTGTTCCAAAAAAATATGAACAGTTCACAAAGTAAACACAAAATACAATTTCATAAGTGTGAAGTTATCCAACTGTGTAATTACGTAAACATCTGTCACTGATGCAGTAAAATAAATATTTGTCTCTCTCAGTTAAATGATCAGATAGCTGTGTAATTCTGTGTTAGAGAAATATGGTACCGATGTGTAAAGTTGTATAAGCAAGTACCATATTGGCTAGGGCTACTTGTGCTTGCCAGACACATGGTACACAAAGTAAGCGTGTACCCCCTGAGGATTAATGTAATTATACCCTCAGGTGTTACAGATTACAGCAATGAAATGAAATGTATCACGGAAAACCTTTGTATCATTGTAATTCAATAGTCTTTAAAAATAAATGTTTTAAGTACAAAATTAATCGCTCAAATACATGTACTGTAGCGCTAAACTGTGCGTCTTGTTGTAAGATAAACTCTGTGGAAGTGTCGTAGTTATCGTCCTCCGAAAGCTAAGTTCTGCAGAAGTCAATGTACTTACCTCATGATAAACAAAAGTGAAATGCTTTGCATATAGATATCTTACTTATTACGCTCATTGCCATGATGAAGAAAGTACTGGGCTGTAACATATTGTCGTGCTACAGAAAAGGCTGTCTCATTGTAGCTATACCACAAAAGTTACTAGTAAAACATGTTTTACCTTCGAGAAGAATTCAGAAAAACTGTGCAGATATAAAACAGAAACACCTCAAAAGCAACATTGTAAATGGTCGCTCATTAGTAGCATCATGATATAATCATGTAGCTGTCAAATAAACTAACCACTGTGTCATCTGGTATCTCTCAGAAAGTACTTTAAATCCAGAATGTATTTTCAAGGAAACCAAAATGTAGCATTAAAATCTCATTAGCAGTACATGTTCTAAGTATGTAAGCCTTATAGTCGTTACATAATCGTGCAGTTAACAAGCAAGAATGTACACACACAATAACACTGTGTCGTCTGTTCACTATAACAATGCATTCGTAAATACTGTCTAAATATGTTCCCTAGGTTCTAGACTGGATAGTTAATTTTAAAACGTAGTTGCACGTTAACAGTTTCTAAGTGTGACAAAGAGTACTAGTAACGTGAAGTGAAAAATTTTGTAGCAACACCTAAGTTAAAAAAAAAAGCAGATCATCTCTCAATAAACGGTTTTACATGTGAAATGTGGTGCAATCCTTTACTCTTCCTAGTACGCAGAGTTTCAACTTCAATGCAACTATCATGTGGCATACGTCGGTAAGGAATGATAAAATTTTTCTCAAGGTTAGCGTCTATGTTATTTTTCTCTGAGCCAGCCGGCGCATGTGGCTGCCTGCGGTGCAAGTCATTGTCTGTCTCTTTGTTGGCGCATGTCGTTATTGGGATTTGGATGTCTAACTTCTACAAATTAACCTTGTCAAGAGGGCCCCGCCCTGTTTGAATCCCGCCAGTTCTGATGCACTCAGGTCTGTCGTTACAATTATATCGTCTGTCGTCATGTCGGTAATTTTTGTAATTAATTTCTTGTCGGTCACGTAGTGGAAAATTTCTCCCTGAATCGTAACTGCACACTGAACTATTGCGTCTGAAGTTATTCCGCCTCACTTGGTAATAATTGTTTTGGTTCCCATATTGTCTGTTTCTATGGTTATCTCTGTCATATTCATTACTACGGAAGTGCGATCTTTCTCTGTAACTATTACTACTCTGCCAACGGTTGTCATATGGGTGGTGTCTGTTTTGGTCACAATTTACGTTGCAAGAATAGCCTTGTCGTGTCCATTTATTATTTCTCTCATCGCAAAATTGTGACGGATGTGACCTGTAATTGTTGTGTTCCTGTTTTCGCGTTCCGCGATTGTCAGTGTCAATTTCTAATTCTTGTAAGAGTCCCTGAAAAGCTTCAATGTCGTCTTTGCAACGTCCTGCCAAAATAATATGTCGTAAATGTTCAGGTAATTTGATTAAGCAAATGCGGATGCGTTCTGAGGGGCTGTATGGGTGTGACAGGTACTGATTCTTGTGCTACATGTCTTCAAAATATTTCACAAGACTGGAAAATTCAGATTGTTCGAAATGTTTCATCATTATGATGCAAAAAAAAAATGGTGTGAACTTGCTGGAGGCGTATGGAAAGTGCATGCGAATAGCTGTTGCTGTGACACTGCGTATGTTTATGGACTGCATAAGACATAAGTCATCTGCCCCCCTCTACACTACACACCCTCCCCCCCCCCCCCCATGAACCGTGGACCTTGCCGTTGATGAGTCGGCTTGGGTGCCTCAGCGATACAGATAGCCGTACCGTAGGTGCAACCACAACGGAGGGGTATCTGTTGAGAGACCAGACAAACGTGTGGTTCCTGAAGAGGGCAACAGCCTTTTCAGTAGTTGCAGGGTCAACAGTCTGGATGATTGACTGATCTGGCCTTGTAATATTAACCAAAATTGCCTTACTGTGCTGGTTTGGGAAAAGCTGAAAGCAAGGGGAAACTACAGCTGTACTTTTTCGAGAGGACATGCAGCTTTACTATACAGTTAAATGATGATGGCGTCCTCTTGGGTAAAATATTCCGGAGCTAAAATAGTCCCCCATTCTCATCTGCGGGAGGGGACTTCTCAGGAGGACGTGGTTATCAAGAAAAACAAAACTGGCGTTATACGGATCGGAGCGTGGAATGTCAAATCCCTTAATCGGGCACGTAGGTTAGAAAATTTAAATAGGGAAATGGATAGCTTAAAGTTAGATATAGTGGGAATTAGTGAAGTTCGGTGGAAGGAGGAAATTGAGACTTTTGGTCAGGTGTATATAGGGCTATAAATACAAAATCAAACAGGGGTAATGCAGGAGTAGGTTTAATAATGAATAAAAAATAGGTACGCGGGTAAGCTACTATGAACAGCATAGTGAACGCATTATTGTAGCCAAGACAGATACGAAGCCCACGCCTACCACATTAGTACAAGTTTATGTGCCAACTAGCTCCGCAGATGACGAAGAGATTGAAGAAATGTATGATGAAATAAAAGAAATTATTCAGATAGTGAAGGGAGACGAAAATTTAAGTCATGGGTGACTGGAATTCGATAGTAGGAAAAGGAAAAGGAGGAAAAGTAGTAGTTGGATACGGAATGCGAGTAAGGAATGAAAGAGAAGACGCCAGGTAGAATTTTGTGCAGTGCATAACTTAATCATAGAAAACACTTGGTTGAAGAATCATGAAAGAAGGTTTTCTACGTGGGAGACGCCTGGAGACACTGGAAGGTTTCAGATAGATTATATCATGGTAAGACAGAGATTTAGGAACCAGGTTTTAAACTGTAAGACATTTCCAGTGGTAGATGTGGACTCTGACCACAATATGGTGGTTATGAACTGTAAAACTGAAGAAACTGCAAACAGGTGGGAATTAAAGGACAAAGGATCTGGATAAATTGAAAGAACGAGAGGTGGTAGAGAATTTCAGAGAGAGCATTAGGAAACGGTTGACAAGAACAGGGGAAAGGAATACAGTAGAAGAAGAATGGATTGCTTTGAGAGATGAAATAGTGAAGGCAGCAGAGGATCAAGTAGGTAAAAAGACAAGGGTTAGTAGAAATTCTTGGATAACTGAAGAGATATAGAATTTAACTGATGAAGGAAGAAAATATAAAAATGCAGTAAATGAAGCAGGCAAGAAGGAATCCAAACGTCTCAAAAATGAGATCGACAGGAAGTGCAAAATTGCTTAGCAGGGACGGCTAGAGGACAAATGTAAGGATGTAGAGGCATATATCATTAGGAGTAATATAGGCACTGCCTACAGGAAAATTAAAGAGACCTTTGGAGAAAAGAGAAGCACTTGCATGTATATTAAGATTTCAGATGGAAAAACAGTTCTAAGCAAAGAAGGGAAAGCAGAAAGATGGAAGGAGTATATAGAGGGTCTATACAAGGGCGATGTACTTGAGGGCAATATTATGGAAATGGAAGAGAGCACAGATGAAGATGAAATGGGAGATATGATACTGCGCGAAGAATTTGACAGGACACTGAAAGACCTAAGTCAAAACAAGGCCCTGGGAGTAGACAACATTCCATTAGAACTACTGACAGCCTTGGGAGAGCCAGTCCTGACAAAACTCTACTATCTGGTGAGCAAGATGTATGAGACATTCGAAATACCCTCAGACTTCAAGAAGAATATAATAACTCCAATCCAAAAAAAAGAAGGTGTTGACAGGTGAGAAAATTACCGAACTATCAGTTTAGTAAGTCACGGTTGTAAAATACTAACAGGAATTCTTTTCAGACGAATGGAAAAACTGGTAGAAGCCGACCTCGAGGAAGATCAGTTTCGGTTCTGTAGAAATGTTAGAACACGTGAGGCAATACTGACCCTAAGACTTATCTTAGAAAGTAGATTAAGGTAAGGTAAACCTACGTTTCTAGCATTTGTAGAATTAGAGAAAGCTTTTGAAAACATTGACTGGAATACTCTCTTTCAAATTCTGAAGGTGGCATGAGTCCAATACAGGGAGCGAAAGGCTATTTACAGTTTGTACAGAAACCAGATGGCATTCACAAGAGTCGAGGGACATGAAAGGGAACCCGTGGTTGCGAAGGGAGTGAGACAGGGTTGTAGCCTATCTCAGATGTTATTCAAAATACTTCAAATGGCTCTGAGCAATATGGAACTTAACATATGAGGTCATCAGTCCCCTAGAACTTAGAACTACTTAAACATAACTAACCTAAGGACATCACACACATCCATGCCCGATGCAGTATTCGAACCTGCGACCGTAGCGGTCGCGCGGTTCCAGACTGAAGCGTCTAGATCCGCTCGGCCACCACGGCCGGCTCAGATGTTATTCAATTTTTGTACTGAGCAAGCAGTAAAGGATACAAAAGAAAAAAATTGGACTAGAAATTAAAATCCATGGTGAACAAATAAAAACCTTGTGGTTTGCCGACGACATTGTAATTCTGTCAGAGACAGCAAAGGACCTGCAAGAGCAATTCAACGGAATGGACAGTGTCTTGAAAGGAGGATATAAGGTAAATATAAACAAAAGCAAAACGAGGATAATGGAATGTAGTCGAATTAGATCAGGCGATGCTGAGGGAATTATATTAGGAAATGAGACACTTAAAGTAGTACCGGTAGATGAGTTTTACTATTAGGGGAGCAAAATAACTGATGATGGTAGAAGCAGAGAGGATATAAAATGTAGACTGGCAATGGCAAGGAAAGCTTTTCTGAAGAAGAGAAATTTGTTAACACCGAGTATAGATTTAAATGTCAGGACGTCTTTTCTCAAAGTATTTGTATGGGGTGTAGCCATGTATGGAAGCGAAACATGGAAGATAAATAGTTTAGACAAGAAGAGAGTAGAAGCTTTCTAAAGTGGTGCTACCGAAGAATGCTGAAGATTAGATGGGTAGATCACATAACTAATGAGGAGGTATTGAATAGAATTGGGGATAAGAGGAATTTGTGGCACAGCTTATCTATAAGAGGGGTCGGTTTGTAGCAAATGTTCTGAGGCATCAAGGAATCACCAATTTGGTATTGGAGAGTAGAGGGAGACCAAGAGATTCAGAACGATGTGGGTGGCAGCAGTTACTTGGAGATCAAGTAACTTGCACAGGACAGAGTAGGATGGAGAGCTACATCAAACCAGTCTCTGATCTGAAGACAACAACAACAATAACAACAAGACATTTCACTTTAGTTTGAGTTATCAACTGAGCAAATGATGATTAAGCACATTTTAGGTGGACACGGTTATAAAGAAAGTGAGAACGAATTTTTTAATATTTTTGTTTATGTATTTATTCTTGTCGCTTGTATAAGGTTCTTATAAAATAGTTCTGGTGATGAAGGCTTGCTTTTTCGAAACATGTCAGTTTTAATGATTTTGCGACTGAAATGTGGTTGAGCCTGCATCTTAATATTGATCTTAACAACAACGACCTCGTATCCGTCATTGATGAAATCGAAGTGTATGAAGGTGTAATAGACACTTCAGGTGTACCTCATAGTGTTGTTATGAAGCCGTTAATTTTCACGATATATGTAAATGAGTTGGCGATTAACGTTGTTTGCTCCATGAGGTTATACGTGGCTGATGATATTGTATGTTACAAATTTGCAACGCTAGAAAAAAAATGGCTCTGAGCACTATGGGACTTAACTTCTGAGGTCATCAGTCCCCTAGAACTTAGAACTACTTAAACCTAAGTAACCTAAAGACATCACACACATCCATGCCCGAGGCAGGACTCGAACCTGCGACCGTAGCGGTCGTGTGATTCCAGACTGTAGCGCCTAGAACCGCTCGATCACCCCGGCCGGCCCCAACGCTGGAAATTCGTAACGAAATGCAAGTAAGCCTTCTGATGACAGACGCTTGGTGCAAGGCCTCGCATTTGACCTTTAGAAACCGTCCGATACCTATGAGTATCCGCATTTGACCTTTAGCAGCCCTATAGTCCTGACTTGGCACCGACAGAATCGGCATGAAGTTTAAGGATTACTTGAAATTGCTGGAAAAGTAAATTCCGTGCTGAAGTGCACTAGAAATATCGTATGGAAATGTTATTCACATACGAATAATGTAATAACATGTAGTTTTAATACACGACGCAGGAGAAGACGCGAAGGAGGAGTGGCGCGTTTCGTCACTGGTTCGTATAGTAAGCACGAGAGCGCGCATTGCTCGAAGAGTGATGATTTTCCTCCCAAATTTAGCACGTGGAATAAATATGAGATTTGAATTCATTCGGAGTCCAAATGCGTTAACACAGCGCCTAAACGACAATTCTGTGTATTATTCGAATGGAACGGAATGGGGCAAATGACAGTGAAACCAGAAGTACCCACTACTACACAACGTAAGGTTGCGTGTGGAGTAAAGATGTAAATGTAGGACAGCACGAAGCTGGTTAATGCCACGGATCACGGGGGAAATCGCAAGGCACGTCTCAACGGCGAGCGCAGCGCGTCCGGTCCGCAGTTCGGGATTCGGTGGGCACACGTGTTCTGCTGTCCTAGGCGGGAGATACCGGAGCGCTCGTCGTTCTGAAAATCTGCATATATTCCTTTCGCACCGTACCGTAGGCTCTCACAGCTTATTAGACAGAGCTATTTATTTTCCGAAACAAAATTTTTATCTCCTAATCTATGAACTGGTGGCGGTGTTCATAAAATGTTACGTAAGTATTATACTTGATAATTTAGGAAAGGTAGAGAAAGATACAGAGAAAACCTACAACCTCTTCTGTAAATTGTCATATTCTTTTCGCTAAGCGAGTGGTAAATCGGTGTTCCAGCTTGTAAGTTTCATGTCGATGCCTTTGCGTAGTTTCTTAATGCTAATTAATGGTCTATCTTACTGACAATAGACACTAACTGTACTAGCGGGTAAGGTCCACAACTAATGCCCATTAGCAACCCATCTTCTTGATTATAACACTGAAATGAATCTACACGACTAGTCAAGAATTTGCACAGCGGAATCGGTGTGTTCGCGCGTCTCACATCTCGCATCTCGTAGACCCACACAGCGACAGATTTGCTTCATACTCTATAAGAGAACATTCATTCACCCGTATGCAATGTACATAGCCCATTTTGTTGAAATAAAGACGACTTTATGAACAAGGGGTAGAGGATAACCGAAGATTATGCGGTTGGAGTGTAAAATCAGTAGCAAGGTTTTCGATTAAATCTATATTGGAGGTTTCGATCAAAACGTAAGCCCACAACTATTTAACGCACCTTAAGATAGTCTACACTACTTACGTCATCTGCCACGGAATCGGAGGATGTAAACTGGCTTGCCTATCTTAACTTGCGTGAATGACTTTCCTGGACCATTTTTTTTTCTCCACCACATACTAAATGCACTCAATGAATGACCATGTGTTATCGAAAGTGCAAGCTCGTGAATTCTTAAAGTAATTATGACAATAAAAAGGCATTAAAACACACTGAGGATACAAAGAAAAACTGCAGGAAGCAAAAACTTTCTTATTCCTTACAACACATGTAGAATTATCAGTTGGTTATTATGAACATTAAGTTTCGCGAAAATCAGCTAATCGAGATTCTACATTCATAATGCGCTTAGAACGTGTGTATGATTTTGACTGATAACACAATTAATAGAAATAAACAAAGGACTTTTGTGAAACATTTATAATAATAATGGAGCTTTCGTTACCTACAGCTTACAGTACAGTCCTTCTGGGATAGCTCCTCTCTGCCTCGCAATCGCCAGGCAAGTGCCGTCTCAATTTGCGTTTCCGTGCAACCGGGGCGGTACGGTAGCCGAGAGGTTCTAGGCGCTTCAGTCCGGAACCGCGCGACTGCTACGGTCGCAGGTTCGAAACCTGCCTCGGGCATGGATGTGTGTGATGTCCTTAGGTTAGTTAGGTTTAAGTAGTTCTAGGTTCTAAGGTACTGATGACCTCCGATGTTGCTCATAGCCGTTTTTGAACCGTGCAACCGGAAGTTCTCGTTATTTTTCCTGACTAACTGTAGAAAACAAAGTAATGCATGTGAGCATTTTGCGCAAAGAACAGTGACGTACTGCTGGTCGTCCCACTCAGAGGAAAATGTTATACGATTTATGTTACTTGCTGTTCCTGAATTGCACTAACAAGTTGGTGATTCTCTGCCTCTATCGTGTGGTAGTGTTTGGGAAGTTCCCATGGCTGATGGACATTCTCAGAATGGACGTCAGGTGCCACCTATCGCTTGTTCAGCTCGTTCGTCTTCGAAGGAAAGATTCTGTGTGGGTCAATGATAGGGATCCAACGCTCTGTGAGCTGCATCCAAAATCTGTCTAGCAATGAAGGAAATATGGTTCAAATGGTTCAAATGGCTCTGAGCACTATGGGACTCAACTGCTGAGGTCATTAGTCCCCTAGAACTTAGAACTAGTTAAACCTAACTAACCTAAGGACATCACAAACATCCATGCCCGAGGCAGGATTCGAACCTGCGACCGTAGCGGTCTTGCGGTTCCAGACTGAAGCGCCTTTAACCGCACGGCCACTTCGGCCGGCGAAGGAAATATGGTTATAGGTTATATTCTTCTAGAGATTTACTAATGACGTACATCTCAAAAGGCGCAGTTTTTATAGCTATTCACTATATTCCTCTTTTCCACGTCCTCCTCGCCCCCTCGAATATCTTATTAACACAGTGACAGTTACAGGCTACAAACAACAGTGCAGTGTCGGCCAAAGATGTTTAAGTGACAACATAGTTCCTCGTGTACCAATGCTTGTTCTGTTGCCAGTGCTCCATAGCTTTACCTGATATAATCCACGCTCATTTTCGACGTCGCTAATAATCTGTTTTCGCCGTAGCCGCAACAGCCGCCAGACCGCGCCACGCGCCACGTGCCAGTGTCCAAGTGACTGCACTACACTTGCTCGGGACCCCGTGACCACTGCCATGGCACAGCCAGCCGCCTCGTGCACTGTGAAGCGACACATCCGTTAGAAGTAAGAGACAGCCACAGAGCAAACCGGCGACCAGAAACGGCCGAGATCGAAGAGCGTGTCCAGCACAATGATTGGATTAGTAGACCAAGTTGGTATTTCCAGAGTGTGAATGAACTTGCATACAAAAGAGCGCGAAATCCAAAGCTGGCAGATCAGCACCAACTTGTCCTGCGTACTCAGACCAGCATTGATCAGCAGGTGGCTTAGAATGCCACACTGCTATTGGCTCCCTGGGAGAAATGGTGGGTGGAGGGGGTAGAGGTTAAACAAACCCTCGTCGTGGTGCAGTCGCTCTCATTCTGCCAGTGCCAGTTGGTCAGTGTGGTTGCTCCTTAGATGTGTGTGTCAGTTTTTCTAAGATAAAGCGATCAGAGGCAACAAGCGGCAACGGCAATGCCTGTGTCGGCAAACGCCCAAGGCAATGGGAATTATCAGGTAAGCATATGTTTAATTTCGCAGCATGTGGTCGGATTTCGCAGTGTGTATTTCCATAAAAAGTTTGACAGTATAAAATTCTGACTTCTAAGTATATTTTAGTAAAAAATATTTCGTAGTATCAGATCATTGTGTGCTCAGATGATGAAGTTAAAAAAAAGTTTCGTTACATGTGTGTTCAGATTCAGGGGCATACATCCAACAAATCATGGAAGAGTTGGAGGCAGAGGTCCAATAACGGCAGCAGCAGCAATATCTTCATAAGTAGTATATATACTGGCAACATATTACATATACGAATATGTAATATATTGCTGTTATTTAGCCGTCAGTCAGTGAGTCTTTGGTGTTGTACATGATTTCATGGATCAACATCGATAATGGCTACTTCTTCACTAAGAATTTCATATATGTTCGTTCACTATTTTTTTCACCATAGTGTCCTTTATACGAGGGTTGTTTGAAAAGTTCTCGGAACGGAATATAAAAAAGCACTTACATCACTGAAACTTTTTTATTTTTTAATATAATCTCCTTGTAGATTAATGCACTTCACCCAACGATGTTCCAGTTCCCTGATCCCATCTCGAAAATGAGTATCCTCCAGGTCTGCAATATAGTTATCAACTCCAGCTATCAGTTCTTCGTTTGAAGTGAATCTTCGTCCACCGAGAAAAATTTTCAGTTTTGAGAAGAGATGGAAGTCTGACGGAGCCATATCAGGTGAATAAGGCGAGTGTGGCAACAATTCATACCTTAGTTCGTGTAACTTTGCCATGGGCGACGGCTCATGCGGTTTTGATCCAGTGTCAAGAGTCGCAACACCTATCTTGCAGATAATTTTTTCATTTCTAATTCTTCAGTTAAAATGTGATATACCTTTTCAGATGACATCTGGCAAGCGTGACCAATTTCACGCGCTTTCAATGGACGATCCTCCATGACCATTTTGAGCACTTCTGCACTGTTTTCTGAAGTAGTGACACATCTTACCCGACCACTGCGCGGATCGTCATCTCTAGCTCTCCTGACCAAATTTAATTTCATTTGTCCACTTGGCAACAGTAGAATATGAAGGAGCACATTCCCCAGTGTATTCTGGAAATCGACATGAATGTCCTTTGCTTTCATACCTTTCCTATCCGCCCATGGTAGCTGAGTGGTCAGCGCGACGGACTGTCATGCCTAACGGCCCGAGTTCGATTCCCGGCTGGGTCGGAGATTTTCTCCGCTCAGGGACTGGGTGTTGTGTTGTACTTATAATCATCATTTCATCCCCATCGACACGCAAGTCGCTGAAGTGGCGTCAACTTGAAAGACTCGCACCAGGCGAACGGTCTACCCTACGGGAGGCCCTAACCACACGTCATTTCCATACCTTTCCTAACGAATCTCGATTATTACCATCTTCGCAAATCACTATGTGGTATCAACAACAGAGCCACGTCACCTCCACAGCTCTCTTCTAAGAGCACTGACGTGGCATGCGTTTACAGGCAAGAGTCCAATGAATATCACGTGAACAACTCGTTGCGCTAGCGCTGACCTCTCATGGTGATTCCGAGAACTTTTTGAAAGACTCTCGTACATAATTTCTTTCTAAAAAAAGAGTGTAGGCTGCATGTAAATATGCTGCTCCTCTCTGATGTTGGTAATTATCATTATGTTTGAATTAAAGACATATCCCGCCTCCTTTCCTCCCAAGTGTCAACAAGTCATTGTGTAATGGATATTTACTTTTTTTCTCGTTGTAGTACTGTGTATACATAATTTATACCTAACATTTTCAATATACACATAATATGTTCATATTGTAGGCGATTTCAAGAAACAATAAACCGTTACTTCTTCTCTCTTTCCACTAAATATTTCGTTTTATTTCAGTACATATCCAGTGGATAACTATCGACCTGGCTGTTGAAAGCCAGCAACAGCAGCAGCAGCAACATAATTGTAAGAAGTATATATATTTTTCTTCTCTGTAGTACTGTGTATCTGTAATAAGTTGCTGTTTGACAAAACTTCATTCTAAACGTGAAATATATAGTGTATTCTTTGTTGTTGATGATTTCCTGGTAAAAGAAAGTGAACAGGGAAGGGTGTGTGTTGGGGATAAGCTGGAGCCATCGCATATCTCCTGTAAGTGTATTTTATTTTTCTCATACTGTTTCTTTACCTGTGTACGTTTTTATTGTTAGATCATTATGTTGCAGGTGATGTAGGGAGCTGGACAGATGGGTCTTCTCCAATTCAGGTGAGGACGAAATGCCACTGTGGGGGGAGGATATATAGAGAGAATTTCTTTGGTGTTAGGAGATGAAGGAGATGCCAAGGAGCCAGTGCGAAATAGGTAATAAATACTCACTCTGCTCAGAAACAACAAATATTCTATCTTTTCTTGCAGCAGCTTTCCATGTCTGGAACGTTGTACTTAAATTTCTTTTGTTATTCTCCCTCTCTTCTACAGTGGCCGCGCCGAAGGAACAATTCATGCAATACGCCACAGCTCAAGTACAGCGGGAGACGAAGCCTGCTTCACCAAATCAGGGCCCAGTGAGGCATGCCTCACCACAAGGCAGCACTATCGACCATCATCCCTCAGACAAGCGGATCAGGGCTGCAGCAACCAGGTTGCTCACCCTGGCCCGATACTGCAGCATCTCCTTGTCGTCCTCCTCCTCCACCATTTTGTCCCTACCTATCTCACAAGGTACGACAGATATCCTTCTGCAGCTCACCACAAGCAGCTTTGTCATCTGGTTGTAGTTACAGTATTAGTAATAGAGATGATACTGTGGCTAGCATCAGTTCCCTCTCCCGTCCTTTCAGTGAATGACATCAGATCAATGACACCACATCACAGTTAGAACACTTTGTGATTGCAGACGAATTTGAGGAACTAATCTCATTCACAAGGATCGTGAATCTGGAAGAACGGTACCTTGACCCTGTCGGGTTTTTGCAAACTTGCCCTCCTGTCGTGGAAACGGAGCTCTTCAGGTAGTCAATGATCTGCGGTATCCCACCATTAAATGCGGTATGCTTGCCTACGGACGTTTTAGAGAAATTATGGAGTCTGCATGATCACATATTCTCTGTATCCCGTCTTTTATCACGTGGCACCTGGGTTGTCTTGGGACGCAGTGCTCAAGAAAACGAAGTGCAGCGTAGAATTATTCATCAATGCCGATATACTTCCTTTCTTTGAACGAGGGATCCGTGGGGGATTTTAGCAATGTGTCCATAGGCATGCCAAGGCAAATAACTCACAGATTGGTGGCAGGTTCTACGCATCCCTTGATTCGAGTTACATAATGCACTTGGATGTAAGTAACTTATACAGGCACACCATGCAGGAATCACTGCCAACTAGGTTTCTGAAGAAGAATTCAAGGAATTCATGGGGGCATGGCAGCTGTTTTGATGTAGGGTATGTGGTGAAGGCAGAAATCACATACCCTATTAGGTTGCATGAGGTGCACGTCGATATGCTGTTGTGTCCAGAGCCAGTAGCTTCGCGAGGAGGCTGCGCCACAAAACTGATGACAACGCTGGGGGATAAATGGAGATATATTATTCATTAACGTAATCCGCAGCACTGTCTCAGCTTAGAGATAAAGCTATCTCCTTCAAGTGGTCCCCTGGTTGAAGAAGTATATTTGATTTGAATTTGAGACAGAGAGCTTCCGCGATTAGTAACTTTGAAAAAGATTTTTATGAATTAATGAAGAATTCAATTTTTGGCAAAACAGTGTGGGGGGGGGGGGGGGGCTTTGAGGGAACGATGTGAAATTTTGATTATAACCGAATGCTATCGACCTTGTGGCGTAAGAAAATGCATCACCAGACCAAATTTTAAGCGTGTCACACTATTCAATAAGAACTTTGTTGCTGTGGAGATGGCGAAGACTACAGTAAAGTTCACGAAATCCATTCATATGGAGATGTACACCTATCCAAATTCTACATGTACCACTTTCACTTTGAGATTGCATATCCTAAATTGCTTTATATGGATACAGACAGCTTCATCTAGTAGGTGAAGAACTACGATCCATATAAAGTGACGACGTACTATGGTAATGAATTCGACACATCCTCATACATGGCTAAAAATCCTTACGGTATTGTTCCGCAGAAGAAGAAGGTTATTGTCCTTATGAACGACTAGATGATTGGATTGCCGATTGTTGAGTTTGTAGGTTTGCGATCAAAAATGTATGAGTATCGCACATCGGAATGTGCCACCCAGAGATGGGCTAAAGATGTGCGTCATATGGCATCGAGAGCCACAGAGTGTGTCTGTATAGCGGTGTTTGTGGTGCTGCACCGCAGCTGCCACATATGGTAAAGCAAACTAGTGTTCAATTGAGAGGACACGATGTGAACACTGTGCTACAGTCTAAAATCGGCCTGTCACCTCATGATAATAAAAGGGTCATTTCTAATGACAGGATTGAAAATCTCCTGTATCCACACTACTCACTTGTAGTGACTAAGTGAGAGGGAGAGACAGTGTGTGTGTGTGATGTGTGTGTGTGTGTCTGCAGAGTGGTGTATATATACGCACCACGAGTGGAAAAAAAAATGGTTCAAATGGCTCTGAGCACTATGGGACTCAACTGCTGTGGTCATAAGTCCCCTAGAACTTAGAACTACTTAAACCTAACTAACCTAAGGACAGCACACAACACCCAGCCATCACGAGGCAGAGAAAATCCCTGACCCCGCCGGGAATCGAACCCGGGAACCCGGGCGTGGGAAGCGAGAACGCTACCGCACGACACGAGTGGAAAAAGAGCAAAAACAAGAAAAATGTATATTTATGGTTAAATGTATACCTATATGCACACCACGCGTGTGAAACAAGAGTAAAAAATATTTAAAACAAAATAATAAACAAACAAAAAATATTTGTGTATTTATTCATTCACAATTTATGTGCGCCATGTAGGTCATGTAAGCAGAATTGTTTTTAAGTCAGCGCAGCTGCTAGCTGTCCAAGACTGATTACTTCCTAAGTGTACACAGTCCAAGAGAATTATTGTTCAATTGTCGAGTTTAGTTGTAGTAATAAAAAAAAGTATCTCCGTATCAGTTGGTAGCGTAGATTTAGAAAATAAACTTTAAAAAAAATTCATCCACTTCTACTGAGAAAAAATATAAAAAGTACTCTCCAGTGTACCTGTTGTAGCTTGTAAGTTAAAAGTATGTCTGTATTGAAATATCAGAATTGAAATATCAGAATTGTATCTGAAGAACTGAACTTTACCTCAAGAACTGACTGTATCTCAAAAATCAAATTGTATCTGTGTGAACTGATTAAATGAAAAAAATCCATTATCATATATCTTTGTTGTTATTTACAAAAAAACTAACCCCTATTGCATTGTGTATGTATGTAAGGGATGGTAATGACACAAACGACTTTAATTTTTTTTTCAAGATGACTGCTAATAAGGATGTGAAGTTTAAGGTGGAGGATAACAAAAAATATAGAATGGTTGCATGGAATTATGCCCGTCGTGCAGCATGAATTGTTTTATTGCAGGCACGTGACTGGGTCTGCTTCCAAAGACATATAGGAAACGTGTAAAATTATATCTCCTGTGCTTGAAGACAACCTGAGACATAGTATCTGGGTAAAACTGTATACTATCGAAGGGGGAACAGGATGAAGAGAAATCATACACTGGTTGTGGGGTAAAAATTCATTTATTTCTCATTCAACTTAAAAGTAATTTTACAATTTCACACATCTTCTTGAGTCGATGGAAAGCAGGGCGACCGTAGAATTCCGAGTCTTGAATAGCAGAAAACTTGAAGATTCGATGCAGCCGTGTGATCTTCTCCTTGCCCTTCCCGTAGATGATAGTATCCGTGTGGTCGAATAATCGAAGCGACGTCATCATATCCTTATAGGGTATGCCAGGATCATCCCAGTGAATTCCATGGTAGAAATGTGTTATCCACTTTGCAGTCTTCATGTCTTAGCACACTTTACATCCTTGAAAGATCTCGCTGATGCAATGTTTGCTGTGAATGCCTCTATTATATCTGCATCTCCTGTGTACGCTACAAATTCAACATCTTTAAATGTGAACCGTCTTCGCTCATTATCATAAAAACATTGAATGTCTGCAATGATGTTCGCACCTCTAGATACCATTGTGAATATTGTGGATATAGCGCAGCACCTGTTCATTTATACAGCTCGTTGCACAACACCTGTGAGCGGGCAGTAGTTAATCTAGTGGAACTAGGGCATACGATGCAGTGTGTTCTGAGAAATTTTGCCGAAGATTCAAATTCAATTCGTACGTCTATAGGCCCAAATTTATTTATCTCGTTTCATTTTCATCCCGCTGAAGGTGTAAATTATCATATGGGTAGAATTCAGAGTTCAGGCAGACTCTGGCACTAGTGAACTTGCAGTTATCAAATTTCGTGAAATCATTTGCTATACACCAGCGTCTATTTGTCTGAAACGCAAGTAGGATGAACCCGTGCGTCTCCATATGAGAGGAGGTTTTAATAGACCACGTTTGTCTGCTTGCAGTCGGTAGCACCGGGTACTCGAAAACCTCCCATGAACGAAAAAGATACGGGTACAAATACACCGGCATTCAGATCATCCGATACTGTGATGTATGGCATTTCCCATATTATTGTAATAATGGTGATCTCGTTCTGCTCTTGAGCTCCTTGAATGTATGAGTTATTATCCGTTGGCACTTCGTATCAGGATAAGTTTCTGTTTAGCATTCAGAACAATTCGCCACATTTCCTCAAAGTACCTCATAATCAATTTTAAAGATATAAACGCAGTAAATCTGTTGTACTATTCCACTGTTTTAGCACATGGCTCCTCAATGAGCCATCCTGCATTTCCTAAATCGTCCAAATCCGAGAGAGAAACAGAGACATATGTTTTAAAAGTTTATTTTATGCCTACATTGCGTGTATGGTCAGTCTCAACCCCATTAAGTTCAAATCGTGTCTCATGATATAGGAACTCTAAAGCATTACGAGTAAGGTTCAATGCCACTGTAGGAGTACCATCCATTTTCTTAAATGATCCAACAAGTTATATGAAATTCTTTCATGGGAGGGTTAAAGAGTTCTCGTGTTGGATGACAATCCTAATTCATCGTTCTTGTGAAATGTGGTTGATGCGTAAGGTTTATGCGAGAAGAATTACTGGTGTAGAATACTCTCCTCATTTTCCACCGGGCTAGTTATACTGAACTATGTCATTACAAGGTTTCAGACCCACTGATTTAAGAAACTCATAGTTTGGACGTGTTAACGCCTTGCTGCTCTGTTGTGAAGTGCCGCACTACAAGTTGTGCACTTTGGTTTTACAACTTACTCCCATCCTGTCTTCGTTGGCAATGCGGGGCTGCTGCGATCCCGTGACTGGGTGTGGAGCTCGCTGCCACCGCTTCTGGGTCTCTGCACGTGCGAGGTCGCTGCTCGTTCCGCTTCAGATGCAGCCGTACAATCGTTTCCTCGCCGCGAAAATCGAGAAGCTGATTATCGTGTTCTGCAATACGCAGTTCCAGATAGTCCAAAGCCTGAAATGTTACTAGGAGGTAAATAGCGTTGGTAGGGGTCTCAACGATCTTATACCCTGTTCCCACTGATGGGAAGAATCCGTAAATTGTTGTTGAGATAAGAGTTTACGGATTTACTGACAGTGAGTATATCTACTGACTGACCGGATTAGTAGAATTTAATATTCTTCTTCTTCAAAACCTGTCCTTTTGTGAAATCCAGTAGCCGTCCTATAGATCCTTCCTGGTTAAAACAAGTCGTTGCACTCGTTGTCTTTATTTTGGATTTAGGTGTATTGATGTTTGCACTTAGCGCAATCCCTTTTCCAGGTCGTTTTAAAACTTGGTCTAAATCGTCAATTTTGTATTCCCCAGGTTCTATTTCCACACTTTCTTTTCCATCATTAATTTCCAGATGAAGTTTATTGTTAGCCTCTGTAATATTCGGAATGCAGTTGTAAGTCTCCAGTCCAATCAGCGCAATTCTCCACTCCCCATCGCTTAAATCAATCGGTGGGAAGTAAGTCGGGTAACACTGACGATCGTTCTTTTATAGTCAGAGAATACGACATTGCATCTGAGGCTCGACTGACGGGTGGATACTTATTGCATCTCTCGCTCTCTCTCTCTCTCTCTCTCTCTCTCTCTCTCTCTCTCTCTCTCTCCCTCTCTCTCTCTCTGTCTCTCTCTCTCTGTATTTCTTTTTTCTTCGAAAACGTTACGAGATACGTAACGCACAGATGCCAGCATAAGTAGGTATTAAAGTCTGGGTAGCGACGAAAATTGTGGAACACACGTCTTCTGTTGGTGTTGGTAAAGTATCGTTGTAACTCTTCTGTCGATTGCAACTCTCGAAATCGAAATAGTTGACGTCATTTGCATTTTTCTTAACATGCGCATCCAATGGGTTCCCAGCAACATCTAAATTCACGATTCCACGTTCTCTAGAACTCCACATAGTCTTCGGTAATGTATCCCGCATAAACAAACAGTCGGATCTTGGAATGATGATGTTTCTTCTGACAAACTTGAGTGTATCGGTATTTATAAGCGGTCTGTCAGGTAGAATTGCTAATTGGCTTTTTTATGAAGAGACCTAGTCCTTTCTTGTATGGCTTCAAGTATAGTCCTTTTCCGATGGCTGCTACTTCCATAACGCGGCTATGTCTTCTTGCTTCCTCTAGCTGTTCCTGGGAGTTCTGTGCATTCTTCACTGTTCTGGCAACAGCCGCATTACCATTGAACCCATCGCTGAGACACTTTCGAGGGCAGAAATGAGGAAGGGGATAATTCCGCATGATGTCCTGAGCATCGGCAGAAACCTGGGTGCTTTAATCGGTCCTTAATGATTCAGTATGTCCGCCCCCGGTAGCTGAGTGGTCAGCGCGACAGATTGTTCAAGCTAAGGGCCAGGGTTGAATTCCCGACTGGGTCGGAGATTTTCTCCGCTCGTGGACTGGGTGTTGTGTTGTCCTGATCATCATCATTTCATCCCCATCGACGCCCAAGTCGCCGAAGTGGCGTCAAATCGAAAGACTTGCACCCAGCGGACGGTTTACCCGACGGGAGGCCCTAGTCACACGACATTTACATTTACAATGCTTCAGAGTGCTTCTACCTGCATACATCACTGGCAGGATCAGTTTCTTAAACACTCCTTCTTCTTCTTCATCTTTGTCTTCGTCTTCCTCAGTGCACGATGTGCAGCATTCGTAACTTGCTTGAAATTCATCACCCCCAAGCCCAAATTAATTTTAAACGCATAGTTTTATCAAGTGAAAATGCCGTAATATGCTGTCCTGTATCAATATCTTTTCTTCTGCTTATCGTGTTAGCCCAATCAGCTAAAATTCGATCCGCGATGTGACGTCGTGGAAAATCTTTATGTCTTGCGTATGTAATGTGTTCTAAGCACACCTCGTCAAGCAGGTTAATCCCCTAACGTTTTCGAAGTTTTGTACCAGGTCCACGGTAATAATATGCAATCCTACTGGCAGTTCGTCTAGAATATCACCGCCTTCTATAATGCTTCTCCTATAACGCATGTTATGCGACTGTGCTGGTTGTGTTCAGTGCATGCCATTATACAGTAAATCATCAGCGTCAATTCAGCTATTTTGTTTCGCGGGAAAACCAAGCCATTTAAGTAGTTTTCTATTCCCTTAGTGTCTTATGTTGCACTCTATGAGAGACACTTGTGCTCCTCAGCTCTTTTGCATTTCCTCGGTGTAAAGGCATCCCGAAATTTCAGTCTCATTGCTATTCATTAAGATGTAAGTTGCAAGACTTGTTCTCTGCACTTTGGAATGTGTGAATATCTCACTCGACCAGTTTGGGGGGTATATCTTCTCAAATTCTATCTTGTGTTTTGAGATACGTACCAAATCACTTACATTAAACTGCTGTTTAAATGGGTCCAGCATTTTAATATGATAACACATTGTATCCATGAGTCTATTATAACGAATATCGGTAGGTCTCATTTTTATTGTGCTATGTTTGGCTCAATTGTACTGTTCAATTATTTCTGGGAGGACATCTATCGATTTGTATGAGCCGCGAAGATTAAAACGCATCCACATTTGACCTATTACAGCTCTGTTCAGACGTTCCACGATACTCGACTTCAGGTAATTGAATGTCGAGTAGTGATGTATTCTATACTGCTGCATCGCCGTCTTGAAACACCTACTGTAGAGCTCGCCACCGCAGTCGGTGTGGAGTTTGTCCGGTCATCGATTCGTCCCTGTCTGCAACAAATGTTCAAACACATCCACATCTCTCCTCGTTTTTGTTTTAACAGGTAATGTCTAGTCAAATTTGGGGCATGTATTAATAACCATTAAAATGTATTTGAATCCATTATTCTCGCGTGAATATTCTCTCATAGCTACAAGATCGGCCTGCCATAAGTCATCCAAACCTTTAATCATAACATGCCTGCAACGGTATGTCTTGCATGTTGGTTTGTGCAGTTCTCAAACTACTGCCTCCATATTTATTCGATTATACCTCTGTCTGTAAGTTCTGAAATTTTTGAGACAGTCTTATTTGGATGAGCCTGTATTGTCCGCAGCAGCTGATGCCATGACCAGTTGGAGTCGATCTGTTATGTCATTGGGGTAGTCGTAGTATATACACTGATTGCTGATTCTTTTGTGCTGAATGTTAATACCATCAACTCTGCTAAAGCGACCATCAAATTATAATGGTTTTATAACGTCTCTGTATTTTGCACTGCATTGGTGTCCTGCTTCTCTGTATACTCCAGTCAATTTTTGTATTTCACCATACATCTCCAGATCTTTAGATGAAAATTTCACTCTTTTTGACGGTTTTAGGAAAATGAGGTTCAGTAGGCCTGGTATTGTTCGAAGTTCTCTATCTTCGAAGTTACAGGCTGTCTGCCCAACATGTATGGCTTTTTTGCCGACTGACACCGAGTGTTTTGTCTATCCTAGCGTTGCTGTGACGGTTAATGAAACTGGCAAAAGCATCACATCGTCATTGTGTAATTTTGCAGAGAGTTTGTCGAGAGATTCAATAAGTGGTTTAAACGCTTCTCACAGCGTCTGCTCTCGATCCAAGTGTCCTAACCTCATCAACCGTAACTTCTCTTGAATAGTCTTCCATTTAGCGATTACCTTATGATTAGTTGACATCTTGCTATACAGGGTGTTACAAAAAGGTGCGGCCAAACTTTCAGGAAATATTCCTCACACGCAAATGAAGAAAAGATGTTATGTGGACATGTGTCCGGAAACGCTTAATTTCCATGTTAGAGCTCATTTTAGTTTCGTTAGTATGTACTGTACTTCCTCGATTCACCGCCAGTTGGCCCAATTGAAGGAAGGTAATGTTGACTTCGGTGCTTGTGTTGACATGCGACTCATTGCTCTACAGTACTAGCATGAAGCACATCAGTACGTAGCATCAACAGGTTAGTGTTCATCACGAACGTAGTTTTGCAGTCACTGCAATGTTTACAAACGCGGAGTTGGCAGATGCCCATTTGATGTATGGATTAGCACGGGGCAATAGCCGTGGCGCGGTACGTTTGTATAGAGACAGATTTCCAGAACGAAGGTGTCCCGACAGGAAGACGTTCGAAGCAATTGATCAGCGTCTAAGGGAGCACGGAACATTCCAGCCTATGACTCGCGACTGAGGAAGACCTAGAACGACGAGGACACCTGCAATGGACGAGGCAATTCTTCGTGCAGTTGACGATAACCCTAATGTCAGCGTCAGAGAAGTTGCTGCTGAACAAGGTAACGTTGACCACGTCACCGTATGGAGAGTGCTACGGGAGAACCAGTTGTTTCCGTACCATGTACAGCGTGTGCAGGCACTATCAGCAGCTGATTGGCCTCCACGGGTACACTTCTGCGAATGGCTCATACAACAATGTGTCAATCCTCATTT
Organism: Schistocerca cancellata; assembly: GCF_023864275.1. Lineage (NCBI taxonomy): Eukaryota > Metazoa > Arthropoda > Insecta > Orthoptera > Acrididae > Schistocerca > Schistocerca cancellata. The sequence continues at coordinate 330,459,029 of NC_064629.1, forward strand.
CAGTGCAAATGTTCTCTTTACGGATGAGGCTTCATTCCTACGTGATCAAATTGTAAATTTTCACAATCAACATGTGTGGGCTGACGAAAAACCGCACGCAATTGTGGAATCACTTCATCAACACAGATTTTCTGTGAACGTTTGGGCAGGCACTGTTGGTGATGTCTTGATTGGGCCCCATGTTCTTCCACCTACGCTCAATGGAGCACGTTGTCATGATTTCATACGGGATACTCTACCTTTGCTGCTAGAACATGTGCCTTTACAAGTACGCCTCAACATGTGGTTCATGCACGATGGAGTTCCTGCACATTTCAGTGTTCGTACGCTTCTCAACAACAGATTCGGTGACCGATGGATTGGCAGAGGCGGACCAATTCCATGGCCTCCACGCTCTCCTTACCTCAACCCTCTTTCATTTGTGGGGGCATATGAAAGCTCTTGTGTACGCAACCCCGGTACCAAATGTAGAGACTCTTAGCGCTCGTATTGTGGACGGCTGTGATACAATACGCCATTACGTACAGACGCACTCTCTGTCTACGCACACCTGTCCTCTCATCCTGAGTGCTTGACATATGTGCGAACTCGCCCGTGGTGTGACATACTGGCAACATCATTCAGTTTTTTTGACTTATCAGTAACAAGAATCCTGTACTGGGGGTGATTCCAGGAATCTGCACAAATCTTTATAAAATCATAGAATGACATTTTGATTCCTACATGTGCCTGATAATGTGTTTTACATCCAAATGGTCATGTGTGAATGCTGTAATGAGATTTACATTATCCCTCACCAACTCCTTCGGGATTCTGGAATATGTCTGACTCAAATAAAATACGTCAATACCCAGATGACGACCAAATCATAAATATCGTACAATGTGATCTTGACTTTCCACAGCGACATCGTCAAATACGAACACTATGTTTGGCTTTACTTCTTCTGGTGGGAGAATTTGACTGCTTTCGTGTATGTCGTGTATGTTACGCCATCAAGCAGACTCCACCCGGTTATGTTAGTAGTGACATGAGAACATGTGTTTTGCCACGTTGTACGGACCTAAAATTATCAGTCTTATGTTATCCGATTGGAGTACCCCATACTTCTTTTCCGCACCATCACAAGACCAGTCTCTTACAACAAATTCCTGATGCTTCACCCACCCAGCCATCACGATACCGGCTACGTCAGGTTTCGGTGTGCAATGAGATTTTAAAGAAAAAAAGAACGCTTGTAATAATAATAATAATAATAATAATAATAATAATAATAATAATAATCATAAATATGTAGTCACTACAGTAGAGTCATCCTACTGACTGAGATACAATCACTACACCTTACATTATGTAATGGCAGGGTAGTTAAATGATAAAAAAACATGGATTTGCGATTATATATACTTTATTTACATTTCAGCAACGATACATAGACTGCAATACATCAACAACAGCAAAAACATCTGATACACTTTTACAGTATTTCCCAAATATTTCTCTCAAACTGATGGGTGTTTCATTAGTTCCTTCTTTTGACATCGTATAGATGCACTGTTCTAAATCGTCTGCATGCACAATTTACGCATGGAGATAGTTAATTATGTCTTTATACACAATTTGAACACACGGCAGACCATGGTTCAATCTTTCCAGCATAAAGAATAGTAGCATCCATAGAGCGAACAAGTTTGTCACAGTGGAGTGTTGCAGATAAATGGATCGAGCTCCAGATCTCACCATGAGTGCTACGCCCTCGTACAATGATGTTGTAGATAGCATCAGAACAGCACCCTAAATGTCCAGAGAGGAGAATAAACGTAGGTCATCTGTTGGTTGATGTAGTGATGTAGTGTTTTACACGACACAGTTCACCCCATTTCAGTTCCATAAACCGCACTTTAACTCTTCTCGATGCATTTTAAATCCCTAACACAACATGTCAGTAGCTGTCCACTGATGCTGCTATACCAATATTTAAGTGCTTCGAACCGCTAGTTGTTAAATTATAAGCTGAAGTGGAAAGCAGTAAAGCACTTGGAGGAACCGGCAGTTTCTCATCCATCGCATCAACACTCCGTCTTTGCAGTAACACTGAATGTTCCGGGATGGTGCATATGTCGGAGACCAGTACTGACCTGCACCGGGTGGTGAAGAGCTCCCAGCACAGTTCTTCTGAAAGTCGGGGAATTGATGGATATCTGAATCAGTGAGCGGGATGGATAACAATATCTCGTTGTCCTGCTACAACATGCTGGTCATGTACACTACAGGATCCCACGGCGCTGCTACCGCTGCTGGTGTCGGCAGGTCAGAGTTTTCTGCAAGTCGGGACGAGCCAATGGTAGCTGCTTATGGTTCAGACACAAATGGTCGCTGCACAAAGAACAAGAAACAATAAGCATCCACAAACAATGACATGAAGTTGAACAAAGACAGGGAACTTAAAGAACCGGAGGACGAACCTCTACATGCGGTATTAGTAGCAACGACATGTAATGAGTACTTACTTTTACGCTTCGTCTGCGATGGAGAGCCAGATGAGGCTCTGGACTGTTGCTGGCGACGCTTCATTGTTCTTCTTCTTCCTGAGACTGACTGCTACTGGGACCGGTGTGCTACCGAGCCCGAATTATCTCCCCTACATCACGATCAAGGGGCGGGAAATTAATCACTCAATCAGTTCATTGACTTCAGCAGTAGTTCTAGCCATTCTCAGGCAGGCATTTGTCTTGGAAAGAGTTCTTGCATACGCCGGTATTCCAGAGAGAAGGCTAGGGGGTTTCCCTGGTAACAGCTGGTTGTCTGCGATTCTATTAGACCGCAACCGATACTGCACACAGGCATGGGAGTGGCACGCGACAGGATGCGGCCCTTTGAAAGACAGAGAGCACGTGTTTCGACAGGAATTTCTCTGGTATCAAATAATAAAGGGATGCTACCACCTGACGCTTTTGCTCGGGAATTAGCGCGACATCCGGTTTGTGCACCACACGAGGCGCTTGTCTGTGCGATGACAGCAGTTGCGGGGTCCCGAGCGGGCATAATACGGTCTCTTGGACACCAGCACATGACGTGGTCTGGTGGCTGCTGTGGTAGTATGAGTAAAGGAAGACATCAAAGCAGTTGTTAGGCGTGCTAGTAGATTTGTAACTGGACAATTCGTTCAGTACGTGAGTGTCACAGTAATGCTACCTGAACACTGGAGAAAAAAAAGACAATCTCTTCGAAAAATGGTATTATAGAAGTTCGAAGGACCAGCAACTGCGAAAGGGAACATAACGATACTCGTACAGATGCATATATGCAATCATTTTTACCTCATTCTATCTGCAAGAAGAAAGGAACGGCGGATAATTCGCCTTGATAAAAGTACCCTGCGTCATGTGGTGTACAGTTGGGTTGCAGAGTATGCTTGTATACATAGATGTAGGAGTTGTTAAGTGTTTCCTATCATACTGCTCCACACTGCTCTACCACAGCACCAAGGTCCAATGCCGATGGTCATGTGCCCATTCCAGTCGTAGTTGCCGATGTCGCGGTGTTAACATTGGCACATGCATGGGTCGTAGGCTGCGGTGGCCCGTCATTAGGAGTGTTCGGTGCACTGTATGTTCAGACACACTTTTAGTCTGCCCAGCATTAAAGTCTGATGTTAGTTACGGCATAGTTAGTCGCCTGTCCTGTTTTACCAGGCTGCCTCACCTATGACGTCCGTCATCTGCAATGAGGGGTGGCCGCGCAACCTCACGATGTGTGGACATGGTTTCACCTTGGTTTCGCCACATGTTGAAGACACTCGCCACAGCACTGCTCGAAAACCCAAAAAGTCATACAGTTTCCGAAGTGCTCTCGCCGAGCCATCACAATCTGCCCTCGGTCGAACTCAGATAGATCGCGTTCCTTCCGCATTCTACACACGGACAGCTCGCTCTCTGGTACTACATGCATCGTATGTGTGTCTGACTAGGAGTCATTCCTCGCCAAGTGACGTTAATATCGTCTGGAAGTGTTTATATTGATAGTAGGTCGGTGGCCGTAATGTTCTGGCTGATCAGGGTGCTTGAGAGGATAAGAATCTCCTGGCTTTCCTAAAAAAACGTGGGAAAAATATCTGACCTACTTCACGTTCAGAAGTTTTAGTAAGGTCGGTGACTAGGCTCATGAACAATTTTTAACATTTTCACAGTTTTGTAGTATGAGGCTTGCTGTTGGCTGAATGAGCACCAACGGGGGTGTCAGAAGTATTCTCAGGAGGATGTAAGACTTATCAGGAAGTTTTTTTTAGGAAAGAGGGGGAGAAATTCATTCATGGGATTGTTGACATTTCACTATTTCCCGGCATGATATTTTTGTCGAAGAAACAGTTAACCCATTGGTGGGCTGTAGTAAGTTTTGACTGGATTGGTGGATGCATTTTGTTGGTAGGAAGAAAGGGGCTAGCTGCTTTTAGGGGACTTAAAATATATCAGATACGAAGAAGTCGTGGAGAGAATATGGCGGCAAGAGTTGCGACTACACCTTCAAGTGTTGGAGTCATCTGAGGTCCAATGTTGGAGTTCTCAACTAGGCTGCCATTGTGCTGAACTTCAGCCCAGGTAACCATGGTGTCTCCACTCTGCTTACATTACACTGAAGACTGTGATTAGCGGTACTTACAGCTCGGGCATATTAGAACAAGTGAGTGTATTGTAGTTCAAATTTAAGATAGCTTACACTGTCTCTTATTTATCAGTGCTTCCTCAAATCTTTGAGATTCTTAGGTTTTTGTTGCAGACAAACAATCACTGTGATCGTCATAGTCAGGTTGCATATCATTTCATACAGTGAGATGTGAAATTATTAAACAACTCCACTTCATTTAGTATCTTCGCCAACTCAGTGTTTTACATAATTTCTTAATGGTTTACAACTGCAATTATCTTCTATAATAAACCATAGTATATACTTAATCCTGAGTTTACTATCACATTCAGTTCCTATCAATGATAAATGTTATGTCAATTCCCCCACCTTCAGATACACTGCTAGGGACTAACTAAATGATAGTCTCAGTAAATTCGTTCTGCACATTAAATTCAATGTGAATCTCAAGGGCACCAAATTCAGTATGAATCTCAAGGGTATGCCTAATTTGTGATTGATTCAGATGCATTTATATTTCACTTTCACACAACGGATTTTGCAGGCTTATAAACATTTTGCGATCTAGTTTTATTTTCACCGACCTTTGTGAGGTCATTCGGGATACGAAACCAGACGAAAATCTTAGGAACGCTGGACGATATATCTGAACTGTGTTCAGTCCCTTATGAGGGTTGGAAGGAAGTAATAATATATTTTCCTGAAGAGTAAGAAACAAAGTCCTGACTGTCTAGTCTCGACACAACGCTGTCTGCTACCTTAACTTCAGACAACTACCTATTGGGAGTCGTTGCGGGAAAGTAGTTTTACAAACATACTGATAAAGGACTGAAACTTGAAAATACTGAATGAAACTGAGTCCTAGAAGCATGTGAAAATAAACAGCAAATAATATCTAAGACGAAAGAATATACTTGAAGCAGAGCACCATGGGAGATAAGTCCATGCCGTTGCATAATCGTCGTGCATTGTAAGTCGGGGCCGCGAGTCGATATTCTGCGAGACGTTGTTTCAGCGTTCGCTTGAGCCGTCCTCAGAGAACAGAGAATGTCGTTGTTACGAGGGTCTGAACAGAAGCCGGAAGGCTGCGTAATGGCACAGATATTCAGCTCGGTCTTGGCAACGAATTACGAAGACGAAACCAAAGTGCAGTAATTTTTGGTCGTTCCGGCTGCGAGGCGCATTATGCGGCGGACAATGTGCCGTTTTATTGCGTCTGGGAGGCGAGGCCCCAGCCGGGCCGCGGCCGACATTTGCTCTCATTCAGGCGCAGGCATGGAGAGAAGAAGAGAATGAAAAACGGAAAACATTTATATGCAAGCACGTGTCATTGATGAACGTCTATGTTTGACAGATTCCCTACCGCCGTAAAGCAGCACTAAGAATATTTCATTTCGAGGCTCAGCAATCGGGAATTGTGTACACCGTGATTTACATGAAACACAGCTAACAACTTTGTCACCACAGTATACTACGTTTAGAGGTATGTCATACACGAAACACTGAGATAGAAAATTTTGAGGTGCATGTTGTTAGTTTAATCGTTTTACACGAAGTTCTCGCTTTCGTCGAAATTCAACAAAGATATTGCGATGGTAAATGGGAAACGGTATTCAGGATTTCTGGAAAACGAATAGAATGAACTGTGATGAAACAACAACTTAATTACTGACGCGTTGTGAAATGGAACAGTAAGTCTTACTGATATGTGGTGTCCGAAAGAACAGACAGAATTCTGATAAAACGGCCACTATGAATTAGGACACAAAGGAATCACAGACGTTGGCTGAGAGTGAGAATTGATTAAAATCGATGGAGAAAGTTGAAAATTTGTGACGGACCAGGATTCGAACTCAGGTCACCTGTCTACTTATTTTTTATTTTTTATAGGTACCTTACTGGCACCCAAAGGGAAGGTTGAGGGCAAAGTGTGCAGGGGTCGCAAACCGAGGCCTGAGCACCAGATCCGTCTCCCACCCTCCAGAAACCAAAGAAAGCTTAGGGGACGAGGAGAGGAGGTATAATGAACATCAATGGTTTCTTTTTTTTATTTATTTAATTTTCTCCGTACATTAATACCACCGAGAATAGTAGGAAACCAGCGTCGCGAAGAGGAGGGCGCAGTAAGACGTCAGACTCATTGAGACTATCGACGTACAGTTCTTCGGAGAAGAACATCCCGATGACCAGAGAATGTATCGGTTCTAAGTGTGGAAGAGGCGGGGATCAACTCTTCATGACAGGAATACCCCATCTCTGGTGTGGGCTAAGGAAGGCACTGCAAAGGAAACTGGAGAAACGTTGTCTGTATTTTGAAATGCTGACAACTGAACAATGGTGTCCATTAAGGAACTGCCAAAAATCAAAGATACTTTTCTCACCATCAGCAAACATGTAGTGAGCTGCGTGTCCACAAATTCAGTTCTAAGAGTTCGTCTCCGCGTCTGGAAAGAGTAGCAGTTCAGTAGGTATCTGATGAGGGTCATACGGGTAATTAGGGACAGCATCTGTCGCACCAATAACCAGACACCTCTAGCCGATGTGTACACTGGGCTTAAGTCGTGTGTGTCCACAACATCACAGGGAACACAGAAATGGATGTCTGCGAAGTGAATCCCGTGAAGGCGTGCTTATGGAATATCGTCTCAGTTGTGTGACTGGATTTGTGACTTCCTGTCACAGAGGTCACGGTTCGTAGTAGTTGATGGAAAGTCATTCAGAAAAACAGAAGTGATTGATGGATAAGGAGCGCACACTGATCGCCAAACGACACGCCGGACGACTTGGAGATGCTTCTCCTCAACCACATTCGGTGACCTGTGCTGCTGAAGAAAGCCATAGACAGCCTTCGTGAATGTCAAGTACGCTGGCATTATCGCATTACGGACGTAACTCAGTTCGAAGAAAAATTGGGAGAAGTAGAAGAAGGGCGGCGGGGCGTCTGAAAGCGAAATAGGTGTTAAGAGAGAGTCTGGTGCAAGGGTCTCCTGCAATAGGCTGGTAAGGCACGTAGGACAACGGCGCCACAGCATCACGTGAGAACCAATGAAAAGGGCTGTCGCTCTGTCGGCACATGATACAGAACTAAACCGTCCCTGCACCGCGGCAGGGTGAGGGTATCGTACCTTATCTTGAACAACAAGCCGTAGCAAACAAATGAACGCAATGCCGCTAGCATACGGCGGGTCGTGGATGGCGGAATAAGAGGTGTCTGTGCCATGTGGGAGATACGTGACGCCAAATATACATTTACATGTTGTATCCGTTGCACAAGATCGAGACCTAGTCAACGGTGATCTAAGAGTCCAGGTCGTAGTTGGGAAAGTAGGCGCCAGCAGTTGAGGGCAACAGTGCGCCACAGATCACTTGCGAAATCGAATCCTAAACATCGGATAGTATCAGCTACACGCAAGGGAGCAGCACTTTCCGCAGGACGCCCTGCACCTATAGCCATGGCGCTCGATTTGCTGACGTTAAGGCAGGTACCAGAAGCTTCGCCGTAGGTGGTAACTCATGGCAGTGACTCTCTGACATTATCACCGCTACGAAGAACGATGACGAGATAGTCTACATAAGCAGTGCAGCTGAATACGTGGTCGCTGAGAGACATTCCAGAGAGGCGTCGACGGAGGCTGCAGAGAACGGTTCCATGGCGAAAGCATACAAAAGTGCAGAGAGCGGGTAGCCCTGACGTATTAATCGACAGATCGAGATGGGAGGAGTGAGACAACCATTGTACACAAGGCGTAGCTCCTCATAGGAGCCGCCTTACGATGTCGATGGGAATATCAGGGTATCCAATATTGCGGAGCACCCCTTCGAGGTAGTCGTGATCGACCCGATCGAGCGCCTGGCTGAAGCCAAGAGCTGCCAAAAGTCCAGGCATACGACGAGCGTGACCAAGACTGATTATTTCCCGATAGCGGCAGAGTGCGATGTGGATGTTATTGGCACCTCCTAAAGAAGTTTCATTAGGGGAAACCAAGAACCGAGACGTCCGTTTCGCCGCGCAATCAACAGCTAGGTAAAGGTCTCTGTGTCGCTGATGAATAACGTCAAGGGGCGTACCCCGAGGCTTGTGGACGGGAATGAGGAGAGCCCTCTGGAATCTGCACGAGAGGCGTCATAAGCTCCCGACAAATTTCCGTCCACACCGGCGCCAATAGGGGACGAAATGTTCTATAGAACTCCAGTGGGAGGCCTTCAGGGCCAGGCTACTTGTTTGTAAAATCCTGCCTGGATAGCGTCGTGAATTCCGTCCTCTGTGATGTCAGCAAGGAGATCCATCGTCGCATCCAAGGGAATTGAGCCAAATGAAAGTCAGGAGACCACCGTAAAGTTGTCAGGGTGTTGACGTTGTTCAGAGTACAGAATAACATAATGTGCATGGAGGGAAGACCCTACATCCCTTTGGGTATCAAAACGCCGCCCATCATTGGTCGTAAGAACATTAATCAAAGTCCTCCGAGAGTGGCGTCTTTCCGCTATGACATGATACATGCACTATGTGATGAAAAGTATCCGGACACCCCAAAAAACATACATTTTTCATATTAGGTGCATTGTGCTGCCACCTGCTGCCAAGTGCTCCATTTCAGCTACCTCAATAGTCATTAGACATCGTGAGAGAGCAGAATGGGACGCTATCTGGAACTCACGGACCTCGAACGTGGTCAGGTGATTGATTGTCACTTATGTCATAAGTCTGTACGCGAGATTTCCACACCCTTAAACATCCTAGGTCCACTGTTTACGATGTGATGGTGAAACGGAAACGTGAAGGGGCACATACAGCACAAAAGCCTACAGACCGACCTCGTCTGTTGAGTGACAGAGACCGCCGACAGTTGAAGAGGGTCGTCATGTGTAATAGGCAGTCATCTATCCAGACCATCACACAGGAATTCCAGACTGCATCACAATCCACTGCAAGTGCTATGACAGGCGGGACGTGAGAAAACTTGGATTTAATGGTCGAGCGGCTGCCCATAAGCCACACATCACGCCGGTAAATGACAAAAGACGCTTCGTTTGGTGTAAGGAGCTTAAACATTGGACGATTGAACAGTGAAGAAACGTCGTGTGAAGTGACGGATCACGGTACACAATGTGGCGATCCGATGGCAGGGTCGGCTTATGGCGAATGCCCAGTGAACGTTATCTGTCAGCGTGTGTGGTGCCAACAGTAAAATTCGGAGGCGCTAGTATTGTGGTGTGGTCGTGTTTTTCATGGAGGGGGCTTGAACCCGTTGTTGTTTTGCATGGCACTATCACAGCACAGGCCTACACTGATGTTTGAAGCCGCTTCTTGCTTTCCACTGTTGAAGAGCAATTCGGGGATGGCGACTGCATCTTTCAACACGAACGAAATGGTTCAAGTGGCTCTGAGCACAATGGGACTTAGAGATCATCAGTCCCCTAGAACTTAGAACTACTTAAATCCAACTAGCCTAAGGACATTACACACATCCATGCCCGAGGCAGCATTCGAAACTGCGACCGTAGCGGTCGCGCGGTTCTAGACTGTAGCGCCTAGAACCGTTCGGCCACCCGGGCCGACAACACGATCGAGCGCCTGATCATAATGCACGGCCTGTGGCGTAGTGGTTACACGACTTTAACATACCTGTAATGGACTGGCATGCACAGAGTCCTGACCTAAATCCTATAGAATACCTCCGGGATGTCTTGGAACGCCAACTTCGTGCCAGGCCTCACCGACCATCGATACCTCTCCACAGTGCAGCACTCCGTGAAGAATGGGCTGCCATTCCCCAAGAAACCTTGCGACACACGAGTGAACGTATGCCTGCGAGAGTGGAAGGTGTCATCAAGGGTAATGGTGGGCCAATACCATACTGAATTCCAGCATTACCGATGGAGGACGCCATGAACTTGCAAGTCATTTCTGCCAGGTGTCCGGATACCTTTGATCACTTAGTGTAGATGGACGCTCCTGCACTAACCCATCGTGTCTGCGCCCTCTGACCATGCTTCAAGGCGGCGGCGAGAGAGGGATTTGACCTGTGCCCTGGCACGATTCGCCATCGCCTGGTGCTCTGGTGAATATGGCATCATAGTGCATTCGTGGACAATGGTGAAATAGAATTCTCGAATTCGTCGCCGCCATGCCGCAACCTCCCTTCCGTAATCAATCAAGGCCTTGCGGATTACGACGGTTCAATCACGCGTCTTGCCATCCTGATTTAGGTTTTCCGTGATTTCCCTAAATCGCCCCAGGTAAAAGCCGGGATGGTTCCTTTGTAGGGCACGACCGATTTCCTTCCCCATCCTTCCCTAATCCGATGAGACCAATGACCTCCCAGTCTGGTCTCCTGCCCCAAAACAACCCAACCCCAACCTTGCGGAGGGCAGGCTTTGTACAGAGCATCCACCAAGACAGGGCAGACTGATAGACATCACGGCGTCGACCACAAACTATCCACGTTGTCTCGATGAGCTGCCGGCAGTCGGGTGAAGTAAGATGGATCTTGTTTAGTGCCCATGTTTCACGGCCACGCCACACCCTTTGGCGGCAGAGATTGATGGAGCAGATATATGCGTCATGGTCAGAGAACGCAATGGACCAGATTTCAGCAGCCTGCCTGCACTCACTGACAATATCGCAGGAGATGTAAATCCGATGGAGGGGGCTGGAAGAATGGCTTGTGAAATCCGTAAACCCTGGACAATCGCCATGAACATGCTCCCAAGAATCCACAAGGCTGAGGTGCTGCGAAATCGTCGCTAGCGTCGCGCACAGAGATTGTCGTGGTAGTTGGTCTTTAGGTATTTGGTTCAAATGGTTCAAATGGCTCTGAGCACTATGGGACTCAACATCTTAGAGCATAAGTCCCCTAGAACTTGGAACTACTTAAACCTAACTAACCTAAGGACATCACACACACCCATGCCCGAGGCAGGATTCGAACCTGCGACCGTAGCAGTCCCGCGGTTCCGGACTAAAGCGTCAGAACCGCACGGCCACCGCGGCCGGATAGATATCTGGGTGCAGTTGAAATCGCCTCGCATGATCAATGCATCCTGCCGACCCAGGAAAAGAGGCGTGACGGTTTCTAAGGAGAAGGTGGAACGTTCACGGCGGCGACCCGAACCAGATAGCGCATAGATATTGACGATCTTGACGCCACTAAACGTGGGAGCCATCACCAAGAGGATTTAAGCGCGAGGAAGCACAAGTAACTCCCTGTTAGGCTCCAGTGGAAGGGCACATCTCTGTAATGGGTAGGAGCCGACCCCACCAAGGAGGGAGGGGGGGGGGGGCATCGCTCTGCACATCTCCAGAACGTCCATCATCAACATCGACGTCGTCCGCCCAGGAGACAGACGTGTCACCAGGCCGGTTCAGTGGAACGCTATCAGAGTTGAGCCCACAGGTAGCGTCAGACGAAGAAACTGAGGCAACCGCATCAGACGCGGGCAGGTGGACGCTGACTGGAGTTTGATGCGGGGAAGGACGTCGCGTCGTCAGGTGTCAGGGCATCAGTAGCAGGGTGTCTTCCTGTGCAAACATCCGATGGAAGCAGTCATCAGAAATTGTACGGCGTTGACTCTTCCGTTTCCTTGCTGACCGCTGCTTCGTAAGATGCTGTTCCGTATCGGATGGCGGGCGGCTATCGTCGGACATGGGGCCAGGCGGCAGAAAACGGGAGGTCGGTACAGCTTCATGATCAACAACCGTGGAGTCGCGACAGACAGCTTGTGTCTTGTGACGCTCATCGTTCATTTGTATTGCCTCCGGCAGGAGTGTAGGAGAGACAGACGAAATGTCCATCGCGTTGTCGAGAGAAGTCGACGCCGGTACCGACTAATTCAGAAGGGGCGCAGCAGGCAGCGCTGCCGCAGACGCGTAAGATGGAGGTAACACAATGAGTGCTGCAGGAAGAGCGACGTCACCGATCGGCATCTGAACCAGCCTACATCGAAGACATTCAGAACGGACATGGCCTTACCGGCTACAACTTAAACAGGTGCTCGCCTGCAGCCGGCAGTAACCAAGTAGGAAGGCACGTGCCTCCGTAGTTCAGTGTGTATCTGACGGACACCACTGAGCACAAGGTACGTTTCGAACGTCTTCCACGTTGCAGCAGCGTGACTGACGACGTTGCCGTAAGGTTTAAAGGCGGCCACGACAACGTCAGACGGTACCTCAAACGGGAGTTCGAAGAACAACAGCAATCGGAGGCCAAAACCAGCGTGATCAGCCACGACAGTCCCTATATGTCCGTCAGAGTATCGGAATTTGAGATCGTTAGCATGGCGCCACACAACGTCGGCGCACAGCTCGTCATATACAAGTTTTACGCACGTAGTAGTACTGAGGATCGAAAAACGAATTCCGAGAACATCTTGTGGCGGAAGACGCATTTCATCCCGTATAAAACGTTCTACTTCATACACCTGCGGTCGTTCGTGATACAAAAGAAAAGTTAACTTGATTGTTGCTTGGCGGTAAGAAAACGCCATGATGGTCGATGAAGTCTGACTCTGAGACAAGCCGCTACAGAGCAGTAACAAACGCGCGCTCGCTCGCAAGCAGCACAACAGGCGAGACGCAAACAAGGCGATGACGCCTCACCACTGCCGAAGGCAGACCGTCTACTAGGCAGTTGGCCTGACCACCAAGCTATCCAGACACAGTGGTCACCGCAGCTACACAGAATACCCTATCACGCCACGGGTCCGAAAGAAGAGACACCACATATGCATAATTAGGGCGAAAACGGACAATGAAGTCCTTGCATTTGCGATGACCACTGTGTCCGGATGGCTTAGTGGTTAGAATGTTTGCCTGGTAACAGGAGATCCCGGTTCGAATCCCAGTCCGGCACAAATTTTCATCTTTCCCTATTGATTGAAACCGGAGTCCACTCGCAGCCAATGTCTGTAATTCCTTTGTGTCTTGCCTGATATTAGGCTTATCAGTGGGACAGACGGCGAGGGAATGTGACCAAAAGACCTAGTTAAATCCCTTCTAATCCGTTTAATAACAAAACATGGTGCCAAAGAATATTAAAGATAAAGAATAGTTGTGTGTAGCCCTATACTCAGCAGATTTAAAAGAGAATTTGAAGGAAAAATTGGGGGATGACCAATTTGGATTCAGCATTACAACACGAACACGAAACGTCATTGTATGTGTGGTGATAGTGGAACAAAGGATTCTATACATTAACAATAATATTTACGTTCATATGCTTTATGATTGGGTATGCATTTGACTAAGACCTTGGAAAGTTTTGGTGTAAACAGGAATACTAGTACAGTGTAAAGGAACTACGCACAATACAAAAATGGTAGTAAGATTCGCGAGGAGGAAGCCGATGAGGTAAATATTGGGAGACATGTTAGACAAGGTTTTCTGATATTAGTGCTGAGAAATTAAGGTGAAGGTAGACATACAATAGTAGGGAGCGAAAAGTTGAAGACGATTGACAGTGTAGTTGAAGTTTCGTAAAGGTTTTAAATTATGTGTAAAGTTTGTTGGAAGTCCCTAAGTGCTCTGATTCACAAATACTGGTTGAAAAGTGTCTGGGTAATTTGCGTGCCGTGTATTACGCTGCCTCAAGAAATATACACAGTTTGTAATTGTGATACTTGTCTTACTGTAAACTTTGACATAAAATTATACATGCGATCACCAGGACGCAAACATGTTATAAAACCACAAAGACGTAGGAGGCTCTATGTAACAGAAGTGCCAGTTCTACAAACGAGATTCTAAAAATGAAACATTGCTTTACATCAAATAATTAGTGAACTAAAACTAGTCTCAATCAACTATTTTAATAAAATGTGAAAGAAATTTCGAAGGATGATTTGTTCAGCGCCTCCTACCGACAACTCTGGGAAGTAAAGTTAGCGCCCATCTATCGGCATTATGTCTATGTATAAAATTAACATCTTGCCTCTGCCTGTGATATGATTTTCTTCCCGTTCCGTGTACATTCTTTCTGCTTTCCAGCCACTACTGTGCAGCCTGCTGCGCCACAAAGTAAATGCATGTCTAAAGTTGCTTTTACTAGTCATTAACTGAACTGCTGGCAGTAGTATACTTCGCTGTGGACACATCGGGCAATCTTGCATTGTTTGATAAGGTAGCGCATACAGCACCTACAAAGCAGTCTATCTTCACTTATGGAACATAAGCATCCTGCAAACACGTGCTTCATACGCAGTCGCGCTTAGAGACCTCGTACCGAATGACTTATTTATTTCCAAGTAGTGGTTCTTTTCGCAAAATGTTCTCTACCTCCTGCATAATTTAGACCTTAAAGGGTTCGGGCACCTTGTATATCGGCGATCCAGCACTACTAATCACCACTTATTCAGTTGTTTTTATCATTTTAGATGACACAAATACCATAGTTGTGATATATTATACACAGAAGAGCCAAAAAAGTCGCAACACGACGTGTCATGGGCTCGACTAACGTCTGAAATAGTGCTGGAGGGAACTGACACCATGAATGCGGCAGGGCTTGCCATAAATCCGTAACAGTACTAGGGAGGGGGTGGG
This sequence comes from Schistocerca cancellata, assembly GCF_023864275.1. Taxonomy (NCBI): domain Eukaryota; kingdom Metazoa; phylum Arthropoda; class Insecta; order Orthoptera; family Acrididae; genus Schistocerca; species Schistocerca cancellata. The sequence continues at coordinate 330,474,213 of NC_064629.1, forward strand.
GGGAATCTCGTCTGAAAAGCACGTTGCAAGACATCCCAGATACGCTCAATAATGATTATGTGTGGGGAGGTTGGAGTTTGGTGCCCAGCGGAGCACTCTGTAGCAATTCCTGACGTGTGGGGTCTCGCGTTGTCCTGCTGGAATCTCCCAAGACCGTCGGAATGCACAATGGACAGGAGTGGATGCAGGTGATCAGACAGGATGCTTATGTACGTGTCACATGTCAGGGTCGCATCTAGACTATCAGGGGTCCCATATAACTCCAACTGAACACGCCCCACAACGTTACAGAGCCTCCACCGGCTTGAGCAGTACCCTGCTGACATGCAGGGTCCATGAATTCATGAGGTTGTCTCTATACTTCGAACACGTCCATAAAGTCGATTCAATCTGAAAGGAGACTTGTCCGACTAGGCAACATGTTTCCAGTCATCAACAGTCGAATGTCGGTGTTGATGGGCTTAGGCGAGGCGAAAAGCTTTGTGTCGTGCAGTCTTCAAGGATACACGAGTGGGCCTTTGGCTCCGAAAGCCCATATAAATGATGTTTCGTTGAATGGTTCGCACGCGGACTCTTGCTAATGGTCCGCAGCTCGTGGTCGTGCGGTAGGGTTCTCGCTTCCCACGCCCGGATTCCCGGGTTCGATTCCCGGCGGGGTCAGGGATTTTCTCTGCCTCGAGATGACTGGGTGTTGTGTGATGTCCTTAGGTTAGTTAGGTTTAAGTAGTTCTAAGTTCTAGGGGATTGATGACCATAGATGTTAAGTCCCATAGTGCTCAGAGCCATTCTTGCTAATGACCAAGCACTGAAATCTTCAGCAATTTGCGGAAGAGTTTCTCTTCTGTCACGTTGAACGATTGTCTTCTGTCGTCGTTGGTCTCGTTCTTGCAAAATCTTTTTCCGGCAGCAGCGATGTGGGAGATTTGATGTTTTACTGGATTCCTGATATTCACGGTACACTCGTGAAAGGGTGGTATGGAAAATTCCTCACTTCATCGCTATCTCGGATATGCTGTGTCCCATCGCTCGTGCGCCAACTATAACACCACGTTCAAACTCACTTAAATGTTGATAACCTGCCATTATAGCAGCAGTAATCGATGTAACAACTGACATCTGTTATCTTATACAGGCATTGCCGACCGCAGTGCCGTATTCTGCCTGTTTACATACCTCTGTATCTGAATAAGTATGCCTATACTAGTTTCTTTGGCCAGTCAGTGAGTATAGATTAGATGCTATTTCCGCCGCACCTCGTTTTGCATTCATTCAGGATATTGCCATGGTTCGTTGTTGTCGCGACAGAAAATCTCCCTCTATGTTTGGGATGCTTGAAAAGCAGGTGGTAGACTTCAGTTTATTGGAAGGATACGGCGGAAATGCAATCAGTCTACAAAGGAGATAGCTTACAGATTACTCGTTCGACCCATTCCAGGATATTCCTCAAGGGCGTGGGACCCGTTCCAAATAGGACTAATGGAGATAGATATTGAACGTATGCAGACAAGGACAGTACGAATGGCCGTAGGTTTGTTTGACCCGTGGGAGTGTGTCACAGAGAAGCTGGAGGAACTTAGCTGGCAGCCTCCTGAATATAGACGTCAGTTATCCACAGAAAGCCCACTTACAAAATTTCATGAACCGGCTTTACATCATGACTGTATTAATATATTAAAGTCCCCTACGCATCACTGACATAGGGATTGTGTGGACTAGATTAGATTAATTTCAGGACGCATAGAGGCGTTTAAACAATCATTCTTCCAGCGAATCATACATGAATAGAACGAGAAGAAACCATAATAACTGGTAAAATGGGATGTAAAATCTTCCATACACTTCATAGTCGTTTGCAGAGTATAGATGTAGCTGTGACCAAAGAGTGTTGGCATAATAAGAAGAATAATTACAATTTATGTTGAAGAGCGTTATGAGAGTCTTCCCATATAAGATCTTCCGTCAGGCACCACATAGTAATTAAACACAATACTATACTCGAGTGTAAGTCCACCTGTTGATGTTTCATTTGGCTCATAACGAAGTAACTTGGAAATAATCATTAATGGAAACGAATATCATTGTTCTGTTTTTATTCTTAGTATGTGATGGCTCTGAGCACTATGGGACTTAACTTCTGAGGTCATCAGTCCCCTAGAACTTAGAACTACTTAAACCTAACTAACCTAAGGACATCACACACATCCATACCCGAGGCAGGATTCGAACCTGCGACCGGAGCGGTCGCGCGGTTCCAGACTGTAGCGCCTATAACCGCTCGGCCATCCCGGCCTGCAGTATGTGATGAAAAGATGTTAATTGCATTGGTACAAACACTCTCGAGTAAGTTATTAACTAACTTTATAAAAGGTAACCACCATCAAATGAGAGGTGGTCTGTTGTTGTTGTTGTGGTCTTCAGTCCTGAGACTGGTTTGATGCAGCTCTCCATGCTACTCTATCCTGTGCAAGCTTCTTCATCTCCCAGTATCTACTGCAACCTACATCCTTCTGAATCTGCTTAGTGTATTCATCTCTTGGTCTCCCTCTACGATTTTTACCCTCCACACTGCCCTCCAATGCTAAATATGTGATGCCTTGATGCCTCAAAACATGTCCTACCAACCGATCCCTTCTTCTAGTCAAGTTGTGCCACAAACTTCTCTTCTCCCCAATCCTATTCAATACCTCCTCATTAGTTACGTGATCTACCCACCTTATCTTCAGCATTCTTCTGTAGCACCACATTTCGAAAGCTTCTATTCTCTTCTTGTCCAAACTAGTTATCGTCCATGTTTCACTTCCATACATGGCTACACTCCATACAAATACTTTCAGAAACGACTTCCTGACACTTAAATCTATACTCGATGTTAACAAATTCATCTTCTTGAGAAACGCTTTCCTTGCCATTGCCAGTCTACATTTTATATCCTCTCTACTTCGACCATCATCGGTTAATTTACTCCCTAAATAGCAAAACTCCTTTACTACTTTAAGTGTCTCATTTCCTAATCTAATTCCCTCAGCATCACCCGACTTAATTTGACTACATTCCATTATCCTCGTTTTGCTTTTGTTGATGTTCATCTTATATCCTCCTTTCAAGACACTGTCCATTCCGTTCAACTGCTCTTCCAAGTCCTTTGCTGTCTCTGACAGAATTACAATGTCATCGGCGAACCTCAAAGTTTTTACTTCTTCTCCATGAATTTTAATACCTACTCCGAATTTTTCTTTTGTTTCCTTTACTGCTTGCTCAATACACAGATTGAATAACATCGGGGAGAGGCTACAACCCTGTCTTACTCCTTTCCCAACAACTGCTTCCCTTTCATGCCCCTCGACTCTTATAACTGCCATCTGGTTTCTGTAAAAACTGTAAATAGCCTTTCGCTCCCTGTATTTTACCCCTGCCACCTTCAGAATTTGAAAAAGAGTATTCCAGTTAACATTGTCAAAAGCTTTCTCTAAGTCTACAAATGCTAGGAACGTAGGTTTGCCTTTCCTTAATCTTTCTTCTAAGATAAGTCGTAAGGTCAGTATTGCCTCACGTGTTCCAACATTTCTACGGAATCCAAACTGATCTTCCCCGAGGTCGGCTTCTACCAGTTTTTCCATTCGTCTGTAAAGAATTCGCGTTAGTATTTTGCAGCTGTGACTTATTAAACTGATAGTTCGGTAATTTTCACATCTGTCAACACCTGCTTTCTTTGTGATTGGAATTATTATATTCTTCTTGAAGTCTGAGGGTATTTCGCCTGTCTCATACATCGTGCTCACCAGATGGTAGAGTTTTGTCATGACTGGCTCTCCCGAGGCCATCAGTAGTTCAAATGGAATGTTGTCTACTCCCGGGGCCTTGTTTCGACTCAGGTCTTTCAGTGCTCTGTCAAACTCTTCACAGAGGTGGTCTATAAGAGATAAATGTTGTGGAAGCAATTACGATCTACTTTAACTGTGTTCCTACAGCTAATGCATCTAATCCACCCATTTTCAGTGACTATAAATGCTGCACTTAAACGCGTTGCTTACAAATAGCAAAAATTATTCATATAAACTTGCTTCTCAATCTGTATATTGCACATAATAAATTGCGCTATGAACCTGAAACTAAATCATGGTTATTGCCTATTTAATAAAACTGTTGACCATTCCGTTTCTGATATTCAGGTCAATTTTTATAGGATTTAGATCTTGGTGGCTTAGAGAAAAGATCGTATTGTTGGCAGACAGACTCCTAGCTGTATGCCTCAGCGAAATATTTTACCAGGCAGTAACTAGTGCTTGCTCCATTGCCGTAGATGCGCAGAAATTGGAATTAACGTGCTTAGTCGTGTGACTGGTGTCGGTGCCGGTAACCCGCTGTCAATGCCGACTGCTTCGGAGAGGATGGACGCTGCTCTGCCGAATTATTCAACATTGCAAAGTAAGGTAGCCATTGGGATACGATCAGAATAAGAATGTACTAACCGGAAATGTAAACGGAGATAGTTCTGTATCATCTCACTCACACAGCTATATTTACGACAGAAATACAAACATATTCATTAAATTATGTGTTACTTTACACATTCAAAAGCACTCTTAGCAAAGTAATCCTAAATATAACATGGCTACCAAATCGCCATACTGTCAGACTTCACTGAGAACACATCTTTAGCCTCGGAGGACGACAATGCACAAGCCACAATTTAACGAAATTGAAGCTGCCAGCAGACACCCCTTATCGAGAGATACGAAAATCGTATTTTTATCGAACGACATCTAATTCTATTCACACACCACTATCAACTTTACCCTGCCAATGATTTGTTACCCAGACTTAGATCACTTGGACAAGGCGTCTGTGGGAAGTAGAGGGCATTTAGGCAGCAGCCCTACCGCTCGTTCCACGTACTGGAGAAAATCTAATGACAGCAGGGACGACTCACTGCCCCATTAGGTCAAAGCAAACAAAAATAAACACTCGTAAATATCAGAGATTCTGGCGATTTTGATCAATTTTCACAAGAAGAGTTTTCAGTTTTCAGGAGTGGAAAAATACCCGTTAAGGTAACGTAAATGGCATTGAAATATCGCATGTGGCTGCGAAGAAGTGCTGTCTATTTGTGACGACCAAATATTGTATTAGAGAACGGTAATGATGGTTTTTTCACCCAATTCTGTGCTACACGAAATGTGCTAAATAGTCACAAAGCACATGCTAGCACGGCGGGTATTTACTCCTCGTTATTTCTGTCTCCTAACGCTGGAGAGGCCCTCAGAGCCCACGAAGACGTAGTTACTTAATTTTAAATAAGTTCAGCACGGCAACCCTGCCGAAATATTTACTCTTAATCGCTCAAAGGTCGGTTCGCGAGGTCATCCAACCGCTAGAGCTTATGCAGCACAAGAGCTGCCGCCGGTACTGTACCGAGGCCGTGGCGAGGTAGGCCTCGACCAAGGGCGCAGGCACAGAAGGCAGGCAAAAACTAACCCAAAAAAGACGGCTGAAAATTAACCCTGGAGAGGTACGTGAGTTCTCCCTCCCATCACGTACCTGACTTCTGCTGGCGAGAGGAAGGCTTTCCCTCAGCCCGAGACTGTAACTCATGCTGTTGTAACACTGTCATTTCTCCCAAGCAGCATCACAACGAAATGACCACATGGGATGAATGTTAACAGTTCGAGTGGTTCATACAACTGTCGCCTACACAGCTAGGTCTTGTTCGACGATGTAGTTGCGCTATTGCTGGATTTAAAACGTTGGCGAATGGGCGCTGAAAGTATGCCATTTGACGAAGGCTTTCGGTTTTTAATGACTCTGCCATCTGAGGACTGGAGTGAAACTGTTTCACCTAGAGTACTTCAAAGTGTTTGATAGAACAGTAAGTGAAATGGGGAAACCGATCTCACACATAACACATCTTTTCATCTCACTGTTAAATGAAAGCTTAGTATCTTATTATGAAAAATATACAGCAGATTTTAGTACCAAGTATAGCAAAAATATCGATACAGCTCCGCTGGTTAACGAAACTGAGAACTTTAAATTCCAGTAGAAACAGTTGTTAAAGAACCCTGACACAGCTTCTGATTTGGATATTTCAAAGATTTTTTTTTCTACGAAGTATGGGTTACAAGAGTCTTGCCCAAACATCGAAATCGCTTTGAGGATCCATAATGAAATATTATCTCTGCTGGGAACTGTGCACTGATATGAAATTCCTGGCAGAATAAAAGTGGCTGCGGGAGCGAGACTGGTACTCACGACTTTCGCCTTTCCGCAGCAAATGCTCTATCGCTGAGTTCCCAAACCACGGCGTGGAACCTCCACTCACAGACCTGCTTGTGCCAATACATCGTCTCCTACCTTCCAAACTTGCAAGAGTAGCACTCCTGGAAGAAAGGATTTTGAGAAGACATGGTTTAGTCAAAGCCTGGATGATGTTTCCAGAGTGAAATATTCAATCTGGAGCGAAGTTTGCGGGATTCTGAAGGATGTAGAGCTGTGACGGCACACTGACCGTCGTGCTTGGGTAGCTCAACGGGCAGCCGATGTATTCTTTGGTCATCGGAATGTTCTTTTCGGAAAAGCTGTGATTTGATAGTCTCAATGACTCTGACGTCTTGCTGCGCCCTTCTCCATGCGAAAACAGAAACTATACCTCTACACCACGTTCCTACTCCTTCATTCCTGGAGGGTGGGAACGTGACATGGTGGTCAGGTATCGGGTTGTGACCCCTGCCCACATTGCCCCCACTCCTCTCTTTGGGTGCTGGGAAGGTCCCCCCCCCCCAGCCCAAAAAAAATAAATAAAATAAATAAATAAATAAATAAAATAAAAATAAATAAAAAATGGATACAGCACTTCCAGGCGAAAGAAAAAGGTCCTGAGTTCCAGTCTGGGTGTCATACATAGTTTTAATCTGCCACGAAGTTTCAGGTTTGAAGACATTTACATCGAGGTGACAAAATTCATGGGACACCTCCTAATGTCGCGTCGGAGCTCCGTTTGCCCGGCTTAATGCAGCAACTCAACAAGTCTCTGGAAGTTTCCTGCAGAAATATTGAGCCACGCTGCCTCTGTAGTTGTGAAAGTGTTTCCGGTGCAGAATTTTGTGCACAAACTGATCTCTCGATTATCTCCCTTCAATGTTTGATGTGAGGCGATCTGGGTGGCCAAATCACTTTCTCGAATTGTCCAGAATGTCCTTCAAATCAATCGCGAACAATGACGCATCGTCATCCATAAGAATTCTATGGCTGTTTGGTAACATCAAGTCCATGGATGGCTGCAAATAGTATCCAAGTAGCCGAACGAAATCATTTCCAGTCAGTGATCCGTTCATTTGAAAAAATGGTTCAAATGACTCTGAGCTCTATGGCACTTAACTTCTGAGATCATCAGTCCCCTAGAACTTAGAACTACTTAAACCTAACTAAACTAAGGACATCACACACATCTATGCCCGAGGCAGGATTCGAATCTGCGACCGGAGCGGTCGCGCGGTCCAGACTGAAGCGCCTAGAAACGCTCGGCAACCCCGCCGGCCGTTCATTTGAACCAGAATACCCAGTCCATTCCATGTAAATACAGCCCACACCATTATGGACGCTCCATCAGCTTACAAAGTGCCTTGTTAACAACTTTCATCCATTGCTTCATGGGTTATGCACGACACTCGAACCCTACCATCAGCTGTTACGAACTGAAATCGGGACTTATCTGACCAGGTCGCGGCTATCCAGTCCTCATGGGTCCAACAGATATTGTCACGAGACCAGGAGAGGCACTAGACGCAATATCGTGCAGACAGCAAAGGTCCTCGCATTGGTCGCCTGCTTTTGTAACCCAGTAACACCAAATTTCGCCGCACTGTCCTAACTGATAAGTTCGTCGTACGTCCCATATTGATTTCTCTCGTTATTTCCCTCAGTGTTGCTTATCTTTTAGCACTAACAATTCTACGCATACGCTGCTGCCCTCGATCGTTAAGTGAAAGTCGTTGGCCACTGGGTTTGTCCGTGGTGAGAGGTAATGACCGAAATTTGGTATTCTCGGCACACTCTTGACACTGTGGATCTTGTAATATTGAGTTCCCTAACGATATCCGAAATAGAATGTCCTATGAGTCTTGCTCGAATTACATTCCACATTCATTGTCTATTAGTTCCCGTCGTGCGGCCATAATCACGTCGGAAACCTTTTCGCATAATCACTTGAGTATAAATGACAGCTCCGCCAATGCACTGCCCTTCTATACCGTGCGTACGTGATACTACCTCCATCTGTATATGTGCATATCGCTTTTCCTTGTCTTTGTCAGCTCAGTGTATAATACACTACTGCCCATTAAAATTGCTACACAAAGAAGAAAGGCAGATGATAAACGGGTATTCATTGGACAAATATATTATACTAGAACTGAAATGTGATTACATTTTCACGCAATTTGGGTGCATAGATCCTGAGAAATCAGTACCCAGAACAACCACCTCTGGCCGTAATAACGGCCTTGATACGCCTGGGCACTGAGTCAAACAGCGCTTGGATGGCGTGTAAAGGTACAGCTGCCCATGCAGCTTCAACACGATACCACAGTTCATCAAGAGTAGTGACTGGCGTATTGTGACGAGCCAGTTGCTCGGCCACCATTGACCATACGTTTTCGATTGGTGAGAGATCTGGAGAATGTGCTGGCCAGGGCAGCAGTCGAACATTTTCTGTATCCAGAAAGGACCGTACAGGACCTGCAACATGCGGTCGTGCATTATCCTGTTGAAATGTAGGGTTTCGCAGGGAACGAATGAAGGGTGGAGCCACGGGTCGTAACACATCTGAAATGTAATGTCCACTGTTCAAAGTGCTGTTAATGCGAACAAGGGGTGAGACGTGTAACCAATGGCACCCCGTACCATCACGCCGGGCGATACGCCAGTATGGCGATGACGAATATACGCTTCCAATGTGCGTTCACCGCGCTGTCGACAAACACGGATGCGACCATCATGAAGCTGTAAACAGAACCTGGATTGCATCAGAAAAAATGGCGTTTTGCCATTCGTGCACCCAGGTTCGTCGTTGCGTACACCATCGCAGGCACTCCTGTCTGTGATGCTGCGTCGAGGGTAACCGCAGCCATGGTCTCCGAGCTGATAGTCCATGCTGCTGCAAACGTCGTCGAACTGTTCGTGTAGATGGTTGTTTTATTGCAAACGTCCCCATCTGTTGACTTAGGGTTCCGTTACAGCCATGCGGATAAGATGCCTGTCATCTCGACTGCTGGTGATACGAGGCCGTTGGGATCCAGCACGGCGTTCCGTATTACCCTCCTGAACCCACAGATTCCATATTCCGCTAACAGTCATTGGATCTCGACCAACGCGATCTGCAATGGCGCGATACGATAAACCGCAATCGCGATAGGCTACAATCCGACCTTTATCAAAGTCGGAAACGTGATGGTACTCATTTCTCCTCCTTACACGAGGCATCACAACAACGTTTCACCAGGCAACTCCGGTCAACTGCTGTTTGTGTATGAGAAATCGGTTGGAAACTTTTCTCATGTCAGCACGTTGTAGGTGTCGCCACCGGCGTCAACGTTGTGTGAATGCTCTGAAAAGCTAATCATTAGCATATGACAGTATCTTCTTCCAGTCAGTTAAATTTAGCATCTGTAGCACGTCATCTTCGTGGTGTAGCAATTTTAATGGCCAGTAGTGTAATAACAATGACTGCAGCATCTTGTCATCTCAGTTTCAGAAATGAAAGATAATAAGAAACCACTTACAGTCGAGTATAGTTGAAGAAGACTATCAAATTCAGTTATCATGTGGATAGAATATGGTACAGTTGCTAAGTTTTTCAATGCCTACTCCGTGAGTTCTCTTCGTTCAAAGGAAGGAAGTGAAAAGTAAAATTAGAATAAAAACACAGTTCTTCGAATAGAATTACTTCTCAACATATAATTATTGCCATCATCCTTTTATTCACAGTTAATAAATAACGCACTGTTACCAGTTTATGAAGAACAAACAAAATCTCTTCTTTTTTCATACATCATAGTAAAATCTGTGTATAGTAGCTACCCTAAATAATAAGACACAGATTTCAATTTTGAAAGTTATGGTATTAGGTCTTTATTTACTACAATGATATATTTAATTTGTTGCATGCAATATTTTTCATCTACATAGTTCATTAAAGTAGTATTATATTAATGCATTACATTAATATATTATATTGTTAAATCTACGTTAAAAATTGCAAAAGTATATAAATCTGTATAGGAATGCATGCTGAAAAGTAATGACTCTGAATTTTTCATGTCAAAACTGTTAATGCTTTTAAATGAAACGAACATCATTAACGTTCAAAATCTTTATTCTTCGTATTTGCAGCCCTTTGCCGCTAGAGTTCTCTGAATTGTAGCGTGTATCATGGCAGCGTGCAACATAACCGCGTAGGTGCGTGAGAAACATAGTGCTGTAATAAAGTTCCGAATTCAGAGTTAGTCTACATATGACTGGAACTGATCGGCTGTCGGACCCTCTCCATCTAATAGGCGCTGCTTAGCCACGGTTTTTACATCTTTGGGAGGGTTTAGTGACATCTCTGAACAGTCGAAGGGACTGTGTCTGTGGTACAATATCAGCAGTCAAGGTCTATCTTGAGGAGTTCTGGGAACCGGGGTGAAGCAAAACGTTTTTGATGTGTGTATAATACCGGACCAAATTTGCCGGTAAGATGGGCGAGCTGAGTTTTTTGCGATAAAAGACCCTCACTTCAATCAGAAAGCATACGCGCTCTTACGTAAGCTCATGATAAGTCCAGTCGGCTACAATAACGAATTGTATCGTACGCCGTTCGAACCTCAAGAAACACAGAAAAAACCTGTGAGCCACTCTTTACTGCCTTCTGAATCTTACGGACTGTCGGAGAGAGCTGACATCTCATGGACCATCGGAGAGAGCTGAGTTTCATTACACTGCCGTTTGCATAATTAATACTGATTTCTGTCCCGAAAGGGGTAATAATGTGTTCCAAAAAGTTTGCACATTCTAACTTCAGTGCTATAAATTTGTACTAATGTGCATCTGTCAAACAACGCTTCTTGAAAACAAGGATGTCCTGCATATTTTCCTAATTACGTGGAGTGTTTCATTGCTCCAGAGAAAGAAAAATCTCGAGATACCGGTAACGTCAATCATGCTGACATTCGCGATAGTATCCTGGGATTTGAGAAACATAGATTAATTAGAATCGCGTCATATTGTATTACTTCACAGCCACACGATCCAGATACGTTCTGCAAAGCTTGTCGAGTTTGAGCTGGCAGAAAGGTGAGCGACAGAAAGAATTGGGTGGAATGGCTGCGTGGACTACAACCTCCTCGCTGCTCACATTCATTCCATTCCACTGTCCTGACGTAATTCTCATCAGTTCGGACAATTTGTCGGGAGTGTCTCTCGTGCGAACGGTATTCATCTCGTCGCTGGCTACTCCATTTACACTCGAGCCAGCGTTTCAAAGCCAGCGCTCGCTTGCGCACTGTTAGTAAAAACTGCGCTGAACAGTCCATTACATCACTGAAGATGAATCCTACACATTCATCAAATGTTATACAATCCACATAGTGATCAATATGTGAAGATCATGTCTGCAATAGCTATGCTGCGTAATACACTGTATTGAAAAAAAAACGCAGCCAGTGAGGGAGTGTCTGAGCAAATTACAAGGCCTATGAGAATTGTTGGTAGCTGTTTTAATCATTTCAACAACGCAACTGAATTAGTTGAGTATATAGCAAGTGTAGATTGGACTGCAAAAACTTCAGGAAACGAGGAGGGTTGTAGTTGTGAGACAATTCCATTCCTGATTCTGGGCCGGAGGTCGTTTGTCACTCCCTTTCCTATTGCATCTGTGAATGAGACAAAAGGAAAATAATTATTTATGCGCGTATGTATACCAACTAGATTCCCTGATGGTATTATTTTCTTCGTGTCCTGAGTCTAGTTGTCACGGCAGCGGCTTATCACATAGAATGTAGGATGTCCGAAATCTTAAGGGTTATATTCTAGAGATGGTAGAGGATCCTAAACTCAGTACTTTGAAATGAGAAACTATTAGTCGAGAATGCATATTTATCTTCTTATTCACATATACAGCTTAAACCTCACAGCAACGACTTGAGCTCGTAGCACCTGTTCCAAGTGCCTACTCCCATGTGTTATTTATTTACAGAAATGAATTATGGGCTCAGAATCATTTGACTCCATTGCTTGTGTTGTTTATGACAGGTCATTGATTTCCCCACCATTCCTCTCCTCACTACTTTTCACGAGTGCTTAATGATGAATCTTCTCCCAGGGCGTCAAATGCATGTCTCAAACCTCCTGAATTATTTCCCCAAATTGCTTAAGGCAAATGCCGATATGGTTCCTTCGAAAGGACGTGGCCTATTTCCTCGTCCGTCCTTCCCTAATCGGAGCCTGTTTCACTCCCCAGTTACCTCATTATCGACGGGACGTCAAACTTTAATCTTCCTTCCTTACTTCTTTCCAAGTTCTTGTAGTGAGCAACGGGACAATGACCCACCTCCAACAACAAGCCATGAACTGTGGTGTAGCGTCACCTACTTGGATATGACAGACGGTAGTTTGTTTTGAACCTTCAGCAGTTTACAAAAGCGGGTCTGTTGGGCACCGCTCCCTCTAGAAGTCATTCCCCCTCAGATATTCATTCCTGATCATTACTTCCTTATCTCAAAATACCCACTTTGCTCTACCGCCTGTGTAACTTTGACCCTAAAGGTTTCTGATACAATTTATAATTTTAAGCCACCGTTGGGTGCATTGCCAAGAGTATTTCGTACAATCATTTTTCATTTCATTCCTTGTTACGCTAGTGAACGTGTCGTTCTGAATATAACCGTCTGCATACAGATACCTGCTAACCTTTCCATTAAATTAATCGTTTTGGGGCTCTGCGTTAAGCAGATCATATCACTTTCCTTTTATTTCACTGTATCGAATATAATGTAATTATATTTGTGTGATCTGATGCTATGTGATCCTAACAGACAAATATTCTAGAAAGTGGGCTCCCGAATATGAGCCACTGTGAACCTATTTTGCACGAACATATATCCAAATAAGCTAAGATTCCGCTCCTTAAAAGAAGTAGGGGAAGTGTAGCTTTTCCTTAATATCTTTTTCTTGATAATGCATTGATAGAAGCTATCGCCAGGAAGCTGAATGACCAATACAGCAAATAAAGTTTGTTAAGAAGAAATTTTTCCTTTGAGTAGCATTAACGTTTATATTTAGAACAAGTTCTCTTTCACTATCCCACGATAAAAAATTCTTTTCATTACATGCAGATACTATTTTCTTACAGAAATGAGAAACAGAGAGAGTGAGAGAGAGACAGAGACAGAGAGAGAAACAGAGAGAAAAAGAGAGAGACCACTTGTATCCAGCTAAGCAGTAGCTCAGTCTGCAAACGTATTTCCTTGCTAAGAGGAGATATATTGTATGCATTATAATGTCACTTTTTCGAAACACTGTGAGCATAGTGAGGAGGTATATGGGTTACTTACTCCAGCGCAATGTAATCGCACACGTAAAACCCATCAACTACTAAATGACAGCAGCTAGAATTCAGCACAAAAAGTGAAATTTGCTAGCATCAGTTAGAACAATGGAATGTAGATTAAGTGCATGGGCACCCGAGCGAGGAAAATTTAAAAACATACGCGACGCCCAGAGATATGCGTACAGTAGGTGCCAACAAGTCACTGACACAGCTTTTACCACAGCTGCAGCTGCAATGACAACGACGGGAAATACTGAAATCCAGAGAAGAGACCCCGCCCCTCCCCTCCTTGGGGCAGATATGCTCTCCATTCAAATAACACCTAGAGATAAACTTCCATCTCCTATGGAAAACCGCAAGTGTGCAACCGTACACACAAATACTACGGCGTGCTGAAAAGTAATGACTCCGAATTGCTTATGTACAAACTCTTCAAGCTTTTTAAGTAAACAAACGTTATTGACACTGTCCACCTTTATTCTACATGTCTACCTATATGCAGCCATCTGCCGCTAGAGGGCTCCGAATAATAGCGTGTAATACGGCGGTGTGTAACGTAACTATTTCGGTGAGTGAGAAACTCGGAGAGTTCATACACACATGGAGCACCCTCTCCTTCAGCGTGATAATGCCGAACTACACACGATCGCTGCGACATTTACAACAGTTCGACGCCTTGGTCTGACTGTAGTCGGTCATCCTCCATATCGTCACGACTTGGCCCCATGTGATTTTATTCTGTTTCCAGAACTTAAAGAACACCTTCCAGGACTTCACTTCGGTAGCGCTGAAACGGTGCAATCAGAGATGAAGTTGTGGTACTGTCAACAAAGTCAAACATTACACAGAGACGGTATCAACAAACTGGTGGCTCGTTGGTAGAAATGTGTTCGTCACTAGGGTGTCTATGTTGAGAAATAAATATGTAAACTTTAAGATTAAGATGTAAAATATTAATAATGTTTCTTTTATTTAAAAATATTTAATAGTTTACACATTAAAAATTCAGAGGCATTACTTTTCAGCACAACATCGTAAAATGAAGCCAATAGGTAATTCTGTAGTAAGCTCTGTCTTTATCTCAGTCGGATACATGCAAGCCACAGACGGAAGCTAAACGAACCCTGTCAACACAGCAGAACAGAAAAGAAAACAACCAAGTTTGAAACAAACAGAAAATCATCCACCGTTGTCATCTGAATAAGATGCCAAAGGGGATAAAACAGTGAACACGCGCTCAATAGCTGAACCTCAAGCGGAAATTAAAATGACACCCTTGGATTTACGTGATGTGATATCTTCTACAACCAAACAACTTAAATTGTGGAATGATATTAGAGAAAATGATTAAATAGAAAACAGGCGTGAGGGCAAGTTACTATGAAGAGGGTAATGAACACAATATATCAGGAAAGATAGACACGAAGCCATGACCTATGGCAGTAGTACGAGTATATATGCCGAATATCTCCACTGACGAATAAATTACCAGAAGATATGCTGGGATCATTGACTAGGTATGGGAGACCAAAATTTAATTGTGAACGGCAACCAGAATTCGGTAGTAGCAAAAAGACAACAATGAAAAATAGTAGGAGGACCTAGACTGGGATAGAGGAATGAAAAGGCCGACCACAATTTAATCATTGTTACAATTTTGGCTTAAAAAGCATGAAAGATGGTTATATACGTAGAAGAGAGGTGCAGACACCGGAAGATTTCCGATAGATGATGTAATGGTAAGTCAGCGATTTCATAACCACATGTGTAAGTGAAAACCATTTCTAAGGGCAGATGTGGACTCTAATCATAATTAATTGTTTGTGGACTGCTGAGTAAATTTAAGATATTGCAGAAAGGTATGAATTTGGACTAACCAGAGTGTGTTGAAAGTCTCCAAGGGACCATTAGGCAACGATTGACTGAAACAGCGGTAAGGAAGACAATAGAAGATGAACTGGTAGCTGTGAGATATGAGATAGTGGAGGCAACAAAGGATCGATTACGCAAAAAGACAAAGCCTAGTAGCAATCCTTGGATTATGCGTGAGATGCTGAATCATACGAAAGGAGAAAATATAAAAATGCAGCAAATGAAGCAGGATAAAGGCAATAAAGACGTATAAAGGTTGGAAGTAGAAACTGACAAAGCAGGAATGACTAGAGGAAAAATGCAAGGGTGCGGAAGTATGGATGACTATGGGAAAAATGGATACTGCGTGTAGGAAACTTAACGAGATATATGGCAAAGATATATGCTACATATAGGAAATGTAAAGAGACTTTTGCAAAAAAGAGAAGCACCTGTATGAATATTAAGAGCTCAGACTGAAAAGCCTTACTAGGCAAGGATGGAAGACTGCAAGTGTACGGAATACATAGTAGGGAAACAAACTTGAAGACAATACTACCGAAAGAAAATATGACTGAAATGAAAATAAGTTGAGAGAGAAGATTCTGTGAGAACAATTTTGATAGAGGGCTGAAAGACCTGAGTCAAAAGAAGCCCCCTGTAGCTGACGATATTCTCCCAGAATCATTGAGATCCTCGGAAAGAGCACCCATGAGAAAACTTTTCCACCTTGTATTCATGATACAGGCATATCAGACTAAATACCTTCGGAGTTCAAGAAGAATGCAGTAATTCCTCTTGCAAAGAAGGCAACTGCTTACAAGTGTAAATGACGGAGCCGTCAGTTTAATAACGCATGGTTGCAAAATACTGACACGAATTATTTACAGAAGAATGTAGAGACTGATAGAAGCCAACCTTGGAAGACAGCCAAAACCGACCCTACGACATACCTTAAAAGTAAAAACTGAAGAAAGGCAAGCCTACATATATTTCGATGTTTTGACGACGCCTACAGGAATACGCTCTTTGAAATTCTGAAGGCAGCAGTTGCAATATACAGGAAGCGAAAACTTGTCTACAATTTGCACAGAAACCAGACTCCAGTTATAATAGTCGAAGGAGATGACAGGGAAGAAGCATTGGGGAAGGGAGTGAGACAGGGTTGTAGCCTCTCCCCGCTGTTATTCAGCCTGTTGACTGGAGAATCAGTGAAGAAACCCAAGGTCAAATTTGGAAAGGGATTTGAAGGTCACAGAGAAAAATAAAGACTTCGAGGTTTTTCGATGACACTGTAATTGCGTCAGAGACAGCAAAGGACTTGGAAGTGCAGTGGAACGGAATGTACTTTGTCCTGAATGGAAAATAAAAGATTAATATCAGCAAAAGTAAAACACGTTAACGGAATGTAACCGAAATAAAGCAGGTGATGCTGACAGAACTAGAGTAGGAGATGAGCCACTGAAGGTACTACCGGTGGATGAATTTTGACATTCGGGTAGGAAAATAATTGATGACGACCGAAGTAGGGAGAATATGAAATGCAGGCTGTCAGTAGCAAGAAAACCGTTTCTGAAAAAGAAAAATTTCTGAATGTCGAATACAAATGTAAGAGTTAAGGACTCCTTTCTGAAAGTATTTATATGGTTTTAATTGGACGTATCCACACGCCTAAAGGAATGGTCAATTTTGTGAAGGAAGGCAGTGTGGGGGTAAAAGCTGTAAAGGGGGAGACCATGGCCTGAAAACATTAAGATGACTAAAAATGTGTGAAAGCTGTGGTAGCTACGAAGAAATGAAGAGACTTGGACAGAATAGACTGCATCAAACCAGTCATCGGGCTGAAGACCCCAACAGCAACAACAACAACGAATGAAAACAGACGTGTATGTGGCCATTTTGCAGACAGTATACTCCCCTGATACTGAAAACGCAGTTGGGTTTGATTCTATAAACAGCATCGGACCAGAAGTCAGTACGTCTGTCGTGTACAGACAAGGAATAACATGGACACATACAACTTTGATCCCTTCCGGTAGAGGCATAACTCAACTCTTTGACACACAGGTTTTAAAAGTTTATTCCCGGTCTTGTTCAGGACTTTGGAGCGAAAGAAAAGGAGTCTTTAAAGTACAACTCACATAGCTTCTCATTAATTTCGGGACACATAAGAGCATACTTGGTGAACTTAATTGTGTGATTGAACACACAGACCAAAGCCCCTATTTTAATTATTGCACCCAAGTGCAGGAAACAACGAACATACTATACATGTCTGGCTTAAATGACACGCTTTACAATAGGCCTTCAAGTACGTCACAGCTACCGCTGTTAGCCGTCTCGGTCGAGTATAGGCTCACACTCAAATATTGCCGAATTCAGGAGGCTGTGAAATACCAGTACTATAATTTCTCGAGTCACTCCCTCTATCACTTTCTGTCGCGTCATACGCGTCAGCATGTTTACAGGGCCAGAAATATGTGGCTTTTAAACAAAGATTCCTCACAGTTGGGAAACTGCAACATAGGATAGCTTCTCTTTACTCCAGAGGGTCGCTCCTGCAACATAAGTACTGACATACAGAATGAAAATCCACTCTGCTGCGGAGTGTGAGCTGATTTGAAACGTCATGGCATTCTAAACCTACGTGATGGGCCTGGTCATTTGCTTTTCGTGGGCAAGTGCTCTATTAACGGAGCTATTCAAGCCCAAGGGACTTCCAAAATGCTCTAGGCTGTGGACTAAGTAAGTTCTCTGCATTATCGGTAGAATCCTGGGGAAACGCAATGTGAAATGTGTATTCCGACCCCCTGCAAAAACCTCGACTACTGAGTTCAGTGAAAGACGACCTAGGCCTTCGAAAACCAGGCGTTTATCAAATTCCCTGTCAGTGCGGAAAATCATACATTGGGGAGACAGTCCGTACTGTAGAAGAGAGGTGCCGCGAACACAAGCGCCATACCGAATTACACCAAGCTACTAAATCAGCCGTAGCTGACTATTGTATAAAGACTGGCCATCCTATGGTCTATGAAAAAACAAAAATACTCTGTCAATCCTCCTACTTCTGAGACTGCGTTACTAGCGAGGCCATCGAAATCCGACTACAGGACGATCTAATTAATAAAGACAGCCGTCTTCAACTTAGTCAGGCTTGGAACCCTGCACTCAGCCTGGAGGAAAAAGATGCAGTCCCAGAGACCGAGGACCACCCCCGTCGGCGGCAGCAGGGAGACTACAGACGCCAGTTCAGACCCAGGGGCCGCTTCCCCCACCACCTCCAGTAGCCGCCGCGCCAGCCGCACCAAAGACACCAGGAGTGGAACGGTGGAGGGGGTAACGGCTAGTAGGTATATAGGGCGCCGAGAGGAACAGCACAGCATTCGTCAGAAACCACCTGAAGATGGCAGCGTGTACATCTGCCGAAATATTGTGGAGAAATTACGACGCTACCCGGTCGGATACCCGAGAACTGTTCAAATTGGAAATACGCCGGTAAAACTTCAGATCGCATAACCTTTCCTGCATTGGCCGAGCTTTTGCAACAGACATGGAACTCTATCCCACAAACTGACGTCTGGCTCCTGAACGAGCCAATGCATGCACGTCTGCATGCTTGCTTGCGTTCAATATTCTGACGGTTAACTGCCTATTAATGTACCAGCATTTCCCATTTCCTACGGCTTTTCTCGCGCTTGCATTCACCTATGAACTAGCAACGTTAATCACGTGAATATGTTACTTAGACAACTATATTCCCAAAATTACGTTACTCTGCATTAATTATTTCTTGGTGTTCGGAATTTCATTTTCCGTTAGTGTAGGTACAAGAACATACCAAATGTTGCACATGAATTTGGATAAATATAGCACATAATATTTTAGAACAATTTCAAATAGTTTAGTATAATTAAGCATTATGCACTATGAGAAGGGAGGATTCTTCATGTAAATCATAGTAATAATTTAAAGAAAGAAAGAAATTTGTATATACTACCCTTTGGCCGTCTGCCGCAAATATCTATGTTCATCTGGAATGCAAAAGGCACATCCTACTAGTCTGCTACATTATGGTACATTCGTGGATGTTGTGGTAGCGTGCATCTCGTATTCGTGATATATGGTCTCTTCCTTGTTGTCTCTCAACCATGTACACTTACAGTACACAAACTGATATTTTAGCTGTCAGGGAGTTCATCTTGTGCTACAGTTCCTCATAACTTATTATGTTACAGACACTTGCATTACCAAAGACGTTCCTGTCCTAGTCTGTAACATCTTGTCTACACTTCCAGATGATGTGGTCCGGGAAGCCGGCTGCTCCACATTCCAAGTGTCTGTTGTGTGTCGTCGTATTTTTAGTAAATAGTTGGTCCATGTCCGACAGTTACTGTATAGCTCCCTTGGTCGGAAGGTAGTATGACATTCCGGACATTTCTCTCCTGTTAGGAAAGAGTTGACAAGTTCTCCTGTTTTTTATTTACGACCTTGCTGGTTGGTTTGTTGGCTGATTTGGGGGAGGCGACCAAACAGCGATGTCATCGGTCCCATCGGATGAGGGAAGTGTGAGGAAGGAAATCGGCCGTGCCCTTTCAAAGGAACCATCGCGGAATTCGCCTGAAACTATTGTAACCTCCCTCTCACTTATCGACCTTAATGACAGTGAAAAATTAAACCGCGTGTAACTAATGGAAATTTGGGGAAAGCAATCGTCACCGAAGTCAATTTGTCGGTAAAGAGGGAGAAAGGGTTACATCTAAATGAAAGGAAAAATGCAAATGAAACTGGTGGAAATTAATTTTGAAAAGGGGTAAACTTAATAAAGAAAGTAAATGTGCGGCCGTTACGTTACCAATTAACTAGCGGTAATTAGATATTTGAGATTTGGGGGAAATTACGGTCGCCAGTCCTAAGGACAATTACTATAGCAACTGAAAAAGAAAGGTTATTACACATATAATTAGCACACGTGTAGTGTGAAAACTGAAAGTTTGTCAGAAGTAATAAATTTCGCTACACTCTGACTTAATTTAGCAAAAGAATTAATAAAACCGGAAAATCGGAAGTTAATTTAGTGACTGAAGTTAATAGTGAGCTTTCTTTCTGAAGCACATCGAATTAAGTAAAATACGGTTAGTCTTGGACTACCTCAACAATCATTTCAAAAGATACTTGAATCCAAGCAATTTAGAAATAAGAGATTTAACTTTGAACTTGAAATAAATGATTCTGAACAATTAACAATAGTAAAATTTAGTACGTACCAAGCTGAGCTGCAGTCACAGGTAAGCTAAAATACGGTAACAAAACTCACACTCTTAATTTGTGCTTGTGTAATCTAAATATTGTAGCCAGCTATGAATAGCTTAACTGAACTTTGAAATTAAAGCAGTGAAATCGAATGATGCTGGCGTTTGAATTTCAACGACACTCGGGTTCATTGCCGAAAAGGAAGGGACCCTGCTTGGTAATGCAATTGGGACAATGAGCAACAAACGTTCATGCTAAGTTGCTGTTTTTTGTGATGCAACAATTTTAAAAGTTTGAAAAGCTGAGGTCTGCCATACAGTTCTAAAACTTTACGTGCTTCCAGTCTTCCTTGTTGGTTGATTGAAGGTTTGAAGCCGTCGTTCGAGGAGGTGGCGACAGTCACTCATTGTCGGCCGTCGCTGTTGCAGGAGCTGGATGTTGGCGAGCCTTCTTCTCGACACTGTCACCAGACGAAACGGGCTCTTGATGTGCGCCAGCTAATGCTTCCCGTCCGCGACACCGTGTCAGAAACTGTCATAGCAAGTCGAGCGCAATTACATGCTGCCAAACCCCGAAAGCGCGGCAACTCGCGGGAGCGTCACACAACACACCTGCTCAACCGCACTACTTCAGCCAGACTCCCTCTGCTCTGCCCGCGCTCCACGCGCCAGAGTTAACCCTACCAAAGATCCTAAACACTTTGGTTCTCCACACGACCTATCGATGTATTCGTTCGATAGCATAGTTTTCCCTAGCCCAGACCCAGCGTATAAATACAAATAATATTCACAAAACAAACCAATTATACATCGACATAAATGCATATATATACAAATAGTAAAACAATTACAATATAAAAAGACACAGAAATGTTATATCATCAGGTAACAAAATAAGGAAAAATCTATAGTACAATAGATGGAAATAGGAGGATATGCATTTCCGGCGTTACACTATTTAGCGAAGTCACGAAAACTGACTGGACGCGGGTTTGAACCGTTGTCCTCCCGAACGCGAGTACAGTGTGCTAACCACTTCGCCACCTCGTTCGGTCGGACCCTGCTCTCAGATTTGGACTCTCATGTGGTTTAGACGTGAGAATATGAGTACCTGAGACGGAACTTCTACCGTATTACACTGAAGCACCAAAGAAACTGGTATAGGCATGCGTATTCATATGCAGAGATATGTAAACAGGCGGAATACGGCGCTACTCTCGGTAACGCCTATATAATAAAACAAGTGTGTGGTGCAATTGTTAGACAGGTTACTGCTGCTACAATGATAGATTATCAAGATTTAAACGAGTTTGAAGGTTGTGTTATAGTCGGCGCGCGAGCGATGGGACACAGCATCTCCGACGTAGCGATGAAGTTGGGATTGTCCCGTAGTACCATTTCACGAGTGTACCGAGAATATCAGGAATCCGGTGAAACATCAAACCTCTGACATCGCGGCGGCCGGAAAAAGATCCTGCAAGAACGGGACCAACGACGACAGAAGACATTCGTTCAACGTGACAGAAATGGAACCCTTACGCAAACTGCTGCAGATTTCAATGCTGGACATCAACAAGTATCAGCGTGCGAACCATTCAAATGAAACATCATCGATACGGCCTTTCGAAGCCGAAGGTACACTCGTGTAACCTTGATGACTACACGACACAAAGCTTTACACCTCACCTGGGCCCGTAAACACCGACACTGGACTGTTGATGACTGAAAACACGTTGCCTAGTAGGAAGAGTCTCGTTTCAAATTGTATCGAGTGGGTGGACGTGTACAGGTATGGAGACAACCTCATGAATCCATGGACCCCACATGTTAGCAGGCGACTGTTCAAGCAGGTGGAGGCCCTTAATGGTGTGGGCCGTGTGCAGCTGGAGTGATACAAGACCCCTGATACTTCTAGATACGACACTGACAGGTGACACGTACGTAAGCATCCTTTGTGATCACCTGCAACCATTCATGTCCATTGAGAATTCCATCGGACTTGGGTGATTCCAGCTGAACAATGCGACACCGCACACGCCCAGAATTCCTACAGATTGGCTCCAGGAACACTCTTCCGAGTTTAAACACTTCCGCTGGTCACCAAATTCGCCAGACATGAACGTTATTGAGCATATCTGAGATGCTTCGCAACATGCTGTTCAGAAGAGATCTTCACCCCCTCGTACTCTTACAGAGCATGGACAGCCCTGCCGGATTCATGGTGTCAGTTCCCTGCAGCAATACTTCAGACATTATTGGAATCCACGCCACGTCATGTTGCGACACTTCTGCATGCTCGTGTGGGGCCCTACACGATATGAGGCAGTTGTACCAGTTTCTTTGGCTCTTCACTGTACGTTCTGCCTGATTTCATTCTCTCAAATTACATGTTGGCAGGATCACTCAACTATTTCGACAAGGGAAAAGTTCTGTAACATCGATATAACACCGTATCCCTCTGCAGTAAGTACCAGTTACAGGATACCATTCCACATTACCTCGTAGACTGATTTGCACAGACAAAAATTTTATTTGGTCATGAAAGAGAAAGAAATTCACCCTATTTACCAAATCGAGCACCAGACAACGTCGTACTCTTGGTATTTGACGCATTTCAGTCAATCCGGACACTCCGGACATACTGGAAATTCACACTTATTTGTAGTAATAACGCTAGATCACTGCAACAAAGTTTCGCGAGAAATTTTTAATCATCTCTCTTGGTCCGTATTACAGGAGATTTGCAGTGACTGACATGGTGGTCGATCGGTGCCCTAGGCATCATCGCGGATTAACTTTTTTTTCGTATTGTGAAGCAGCGGTCTCATCAAAGACAGGTGTTGAAAATATTTCGAATCCCATCCAACATGTTGCAAATATGCAAGTTACAGGAAAGATTTAGAACGAAAGAAACTATCACAACAAAAAGAGATTACAATTGGAAACGGTATTTTGTACACGACGAATAAATATTAAGATACGTAGCATCTCTCTGATAAGTGATACATAAATGATATAAAAAATACGAATTTTTTGGGAAAAATAAAGTGTATGCTCATGACGAAGCGATGAAAAAATATTTAAAACAGTTCCTTTTAAAAATGACAAATACGGAGCTTTACTTAGAGCTACAGCGATGAAGGAATTATTGGCTTGTAGCTGATATATGTTGCTTCAACAAAATCTGAAGCTCCCGTTTATTCGCTGGGGGAAATAAATTCACCATGGAGGCATTTGTTTCCTTCCTGGTGGACGTGTAATTCATTACCTGTCGAGAGATATCGATTTACTTCTCTGTGCTCCCTTTACAGGTTCCTGAAGTCAACAGCAAAAACATCGCTTTTTGAAAGCAATGATTGGATCTTTTGTTAGTCCTAGAGAAAAAGTTGTTTGATAATTTCAGTTCTAGTCCTGTGTATAGTAGGCAGAACTTGTATAGATCAGCAATTTTCTGTTCATTTTTGAGTAATAATTTTATTTCTTCTTTGTCCCAAACATGAAGGCTGAAATATGGTGCAGGAGAGACAGACATTTCAGACGCCAACGTAGGCATGTGCCATTATTTCTTTTTTTTTGGTTTAACATGTAGGAATTATTTTTTTAAACTGTAAATTATTTTCACGATCAGTATGCTTAATGGAAATGAAACGATCAACTACGATGGAAAACATACAAAGTCTTCAGTGCGGGGTAGTTACTCGTTCAACTTGCTGCCCTGAATTTCTTGTAGAACGAAATTAAACTCAAGTGCATAATAAGATGTGTCATTTAGCTTATAGTTTGGTACAGCTCAATGAACACTACAGTCGAAGGACGGAGTCGAAGTCATTAGCGCCGCAGTGCAATATTTTTTGGATAAAAATAAGGAAATCAAACTGATTTAAAGATTATATTAAAAGTCAAACTTTGATTTGAAATGTTTCGTGCCTATTATTAAGATTTGTAAAATGAAATAAATTATGATGCTATATGTCTCTCATTATTAATACTTATTTCATTGCCGGCCGCTGTGGCCAAGCTGTTCTAGGCGCTTCAGTCTGGAACCGTGCTACCGATACGGTCGCAGGTTCGAATCCTGTCTCGGGCATGGATGTGTGTGATGTCCTTATGTTAGTTAGGTTTAAGTAGTTCTAAGTTCTAGGGGACTGATGACCTTAGATGTTAAGTCCCATAGTGCTCAGAGCCATTTGAACCATTAATTTTATTCTGGAAATTTCTTTCTCAAATTTTTATTATATTTATGGTGGATATTATCGAAAGTATTCCGTGAGGACATTATTTGCAACAGCTGTGGGTGTACTCCAACTTATTCCACGAGCAAGGTGCACTGAAACAGGATTACTACAGAATAAAATTAAAATAAAACAGAATAAACCCGTTCGTCCACTGTACTCTACGGAATCGAATGGTCCAAAGTACTGGTTAGGTAAACTCCCTTTCATCACGTTAAATTTCGTGTTATCAGTTTTATTTAAATCGCCAAATATGCAAACGTTTAATAGGTTTCATTCTCATTTCCAACGGGTTTAACGTAGTGCGTTGTTTAGGGGGCGACAAGGATACACTTTAATTTTAAATTTCAGGCAGAGACAGAGGGGAAGGTAAGATTTATGAAGTGAAACTGAACTTCACCAAATATAATCATTCGATCAATTTCTTTGACATTATCCAGCAATTTACTTAAAAAATCCAAGGGGAATGTAAACCTGGAAAATTTATGAGGTGGAAATTATCCTTAACAGCTACATCAGAATCCACTGGAAATACTGGATAAACCATTCACTTCTGTCGCTGAAAAATGCGATGAGAAATGGGGAACGTCAGATTTTTAATTTGTGAGGAATCACGAAACTTTATATTTAACGAAGATATAATTGGCACTCCACTTAACGAAGATATAATACGAGATTCCAATGTTCCGCCGCAAAAAAATTCATCTATAGACAGTACTGACCTCGCTAATGCGCCGGTGTGTTTGTCGAACGTTATCTGTCACATCGATCGACGTAGCTTCTTCCTTTCACTCACACAAAAGAATTGATAATATGAAAACTGCAGCCAATTATCGGCTTAAATTAAATGTCATACCATAGTTGCATCTTATAATGTCATCTTTTTAATGAAATATGGGTGACTGACACAGCCTCTTTTTCATAGTTGAAGGCAAATATTTGAAGTGGTTCTCCGGGTCTACAAATCTGAAGAATAATACAAGAGCAACGATAACTGCTTACATCAACTTCATAGCACAACGTATCACTACAACATTTAATATCCGCGAAAACTAAACGTTAAAACTGCTCCAGTAATATCGTTCGCTTAACACAATGCTGCACGAAGAAACATATGGTTGTTATAGCAATATGAACAGTTTATTGTCGGATGCTGCTAAGACTGGCGATTGTCCAGGTTGTTAAATGGAGAATTGGAACAGATAGTGCACCTGGTCATCTACTTTAAGCCACTTCTCTGTTCCTCGTGCTATTGTCTAGAGACAGGTTTCTCTGATCGCAAAAAGGAAAGCAAGGTGCACATCTTTGCGAAAGGCGTCAGGCTCCATTATGTCCCCGTCTCTGACGGAATATGAAAATAGCGTGAAAATATATCACTGTCAGTTCGTAACTAAATGAGAGCACATGCTATAGTTGACATTGTTATTTTATTGAAAATGAATTTTCATTAGCGTCTGAGTGTAATTACTCACTAACAGTGGTGAAAATCGTTGCACTCGAAAGAAGTTAGAGGTCTGTACATGTGTAGGATAATGTACTAGCAATAAGTGATTAAAATTGCAGAGAGTTGGAAAACATTTACGGTCATCGGTTTGGAACGCGCAATATTACGTCTAGCTCAGTAATGAAGTGCAATTAAACGGAGAGGAAACGTGAAAGCAAGCAACAGTATACATTCTCAACGTTACAGCGCATAATAGCATCCTATGAGTGAGTTGGAACACTATAGAAGTGCGGGTCGGGAAAGCTGTTTTCTTAGCGTGAAATTTTGGCTCTTAAAGCGCATGGTGCCACGACGCTAATACTTGAGTGGAGCCAGTAGACAGAAGAGCGTTGTACGCAGCGATGGGAGTGTACTCACCATGCAACGTTACCTTAGTATTGGATTCTTTCCATCCTATCTCCGTTTACGTAACTAGCATCAGAACTTGGCCCGCAGCAACTGAGACACTGGAATATTTGTGCACCTGTCTGCGCCGATGGTTCGGCGCCGTCTGCTACGTGCTGCGAAGGAAATAAACTGAGATATCTTCGTATGTGCCACAGAGTTTCATTCTTCTTCATGGTGTTACTTTGCAACCGAGCTTCTCACTCACTTGTCTATGAGTTGAGTCATTATTAATATACACTCCTGGAAATTGAAATAAGAACACCGTGAATTCATTGTCCCAGGAAGGGGAAACTTTATTGACACATTCCTGGGGTCAGATCATCACATGATCACACTGACAGAACCACAGGCACATAGACACAGGCAACAGAGCATGCACAATGTCGGCACTAGTACAGTGTATATCCACCTTTCGCAGCAATGCAGGCTGCTATTCTCCCATGGAGACGATCGTAGAGATGCTGGATGTAGTCCTGTGGAACGGCTTGCCATGCCATTTCCACCTGGCGCCTCAGTTGGACCAGCGTTCGTGCTGGACGTGCAGACCGCGTGAGACGACGCTTCATCCAGTCCCAAACATGCTCAATGGGGGACAGATCCGGAGATCTTGCTGGCCAGGGTAGTTGACTTACACCTTCTAGAGCACGTTGGGTGGCACGGGATACATGCGGACGTGCATTGTCCTGTTGGAACAGCAAGTTCCCTTGCCGGTCTAGGAATGGTAGAACGATGGGTTCGATGACGGTTTGGATGTACCGTGCACTATTCAGTGTCCCCTCGACGATCACCAGTGGTGTACGGCCAGTGTAGGAGATCGCTCCCCACACCATGATGCCGGGTGTTGGCCCTGTGTGCCTCGGTCGTATGCAGTCCTGATTGTGGCGCTCACCTGCACGGCGCCAAACACGCATACGACCATCATTGGCACCAAGGCAGAAGCGACTCTCATCGCTGAAGACGACACGTCTCCATTCGTCCCTCCATTCACGCCTGTCGCGACACCACTAGAGGCGGGCTGCACGATGTTGGGGCGTGAGCGGAAGACGGCCTAACGGTGTGCGGGACCGTAGCCCAGCTTCATGGAGACGGTTGCGAATGGTCCTCGCCGATACCCCAGGAGCAACAGTGTCCCTAATTTGCTGGGAAGTGGCGGTGCGGTCCCCTACGGCACTGCGTAGGATCCTACGGTCTTGGCGTGCATCCGTGCGTCGCTGCGGTCCGGTCCCAGGTCGACGGGCACGTGCACCTTCCGCCGACCACTGGCGACAACATCGATGTACTGTGGAGACCTCACGCCCCACGTGTTGAGCAATTCGGCGGTACGTCCACCCGGCCTCCCGCATGCCCACTATACGCCCTCGCTCAAAGTCCGTCAACTGCACATACGGTTCACGTCCACGCTGTCGCGGCATGCTACCAGTGTTAAAGGCTGCGATGGAGCTCCGTATGCCACGGCAAACTGGCTGACACTGACGGCGGCGGTGCACAAATGCTGCGCAGCTAGCGCCATTCGACGGCCAACACCGCGGTTCCTGGTGTGTCCGCTGTGCCGTGCGTGTGATCATTGCTTGTACAGCCCTCTCGCAGTGTCCGGAGCAAGTATGGTGGGTCTGACACACCGGTGTCAATGTGTTCTTTTTTCCATTTCCAGGAGTGTATGTTCATAAAAAGTAAGAATTGCATCACTTTCACGGGGACCATTCTCAGCCTGGGAGTACCAACGTCACAGTAATTCATCGAGAATCTAAAACAAGCTGAATGTAACATTTCGAAAAACAGAACCGTGCCGTAATTCTTCATCCGTTATAATCCAGAACTAGTAGCCCCGAAATGGCAATCGTCAGGTCAGTTAACGATTATATGACTGTCATAGAAAACACTGGTCTATAGCAAGTTTTACACGATTTTAATCGATGTTACTAGTTCAGTTTAACGATACTTTGGTTACGTTCTTAAGCTTGCGCATCGAACTGAAAAGCTAATACCTCTAGTGGAATGGGAGCAATATCTATAACACAGATGCCACCTGATGTACTGTATTTTATAACTGTAAAGAAACTTGCCAGTTTGATGTTACTACAAGTAAATGAGCCGGCCGTTGTGACCGTGCGGCTCTAAGCACTTCAGTCTGGAACCCCGCGACCGCTACGGTTTCAGGTTCGAATCCTATCTCGGGCATGGATGTGTGTGATGTCCTTAGGTTAGGTAGGTTTAAGTAGTTCTAAGTTCTAGGGGAGTGATGATCTCAGACGTTACGCCCCATAGTACTCAGAGCCATTTGAACCATTTGAACAAGTAAACGGCATCGGTGATCTCTTTTTATCGACGTTTAAGGCTTCCCCGCTCGAAGTTTCGGAGTTGTTGAGCCTTTGCGTTGGGATATCATTGCTAAGTCAATTTCGTAATGCAGTACATGAAGTACTTTCGAAGTACTGGAGATGGAATTATAGAATAATTAATCACCGCTTCTTATGTTCCTTCAGCGTTAGTTTATTCTAATCGATAATCTATTTCTACCACTAAAACGTACGTTAATCAGTCGTTTATCCGCCCATAGATCATTATAGAATGATTTGGTATGTCAATTTATTCATAATATTTCCGAACGTTTTCAGAATTGACTGCAACTCACCTCATTTTGTGATGTTGAAGTCTTTTATTTTACTATTACCAGTTTTAAGTCAATTAGCGATTCATCAACAGATGTTATACAAAAGATTCGAACTCTTGACCTTTGCCTTTAGCAGGCAAGTGCTCTACCAACTGAGCTACCCACGCACGACTCACGCCCCGTCCTCACAGCTTTACTTCCGCCAGTACCTCATCTTCTACTTTCCAAACTCTCCTGTTAAACTAGCAGAACTAGCACACCTGGAAGAAAGGATATTGCGGAGACATGGCTTAGCCACAGCCCCAGGCAGGAGAGTTTCTGTGAAGTTTGGAAAGTAGGAGACGAGATACTGGCGGAAGTAAAGCTGTGAGGACGGGGCGTGATTCGTGCTTGGGTAGCTCAGTTAGTAGAGCACTTGCCCGCGAAAGGCAAAGGTCCCGGGTTCGAGTCTCGGTCCGGCACACAGTTTTAATCTGTAAGGAAGTTCCACATCAGCGCACACTCCGCTGCAGAGTGGAAATCTCATTCTGGAGATGTCATAAAGTCATTTGTGACTGACTGCAACTTTGGGAGGGTGAAGTCTCGCTGTGTAGCTGTGGCAGGAACGAAATGAATCAAAGTGATACATTGGAATGTTTGTGCACCTGCCTGTGACGACGGTTCGGCAACCTGTGCTGCATGATGTGATTTAGGGTAGTACATGAAGTTAAATACGTCATAAGGTGACTTGGGAGCATTATTTACAGTTATTTGAAACCATGGGATTGACTCTGGTGAACAAACGACTTCAAGAAACATAATATACGTTCACCAGTCATGTTACTGACACAGCACTATTCAAATAAAGGTTGTCATGTGTTTTACAGGATGTAAACAACCAAAGAGTGTGAGTTCAACAAATTTTTAAAGATTTTGCGTTTGCACAGAGATTTTCTTTGGTCAACACTCGCATATCCAAAGCTGCATATTGATCTTGAATAATAGTAAATATATCAATGTACAAGTGAAATTTCAAATGTAAGCTACACATAATTATTGCAAGCCTAACAACTTTTACTGAATACTGCATTATACTTCAACGTGAAACATATACACGATATTATTTTTCAACATAGTCACTCTGTAAACGACGGTCGTAACGCTCTACCGATCGTTCACTTCTTCGGCCATAGAAATCCGATCACTGGTTACGCAGCCATTCCACTACCACAATGTGAACGTTCTCGTCGTTGGAAAATCTCTTTACCCCCAGACGCCCTTTCAGCTTGCAGAGAAGGTGGGAATTGCATGGTGCAAAAGGTTCAATTGGCTCTGAGCACTATGGGACTTAACATCTGAGGTCATCAGTCCCCTAGAACTTAGAACTACTTAAACCTAACTAACCTAAGGACATCACACACGTCCATGTCCGAGACAGGATTCGAACCAGCGACCGTGGCGGTCGCGCGGTTCCAGACTGAAGCGCCTAGAACCGCTCGGCCACACCGACGGGCCCGTTCATCAAATTGTTGACACCATTTCACTACGGCTGGAAGCAACACTGCAGTTGATTCATATACCGCCAGTATTTTACGGTGAATCTGTGTGCAGTTCATATGTACTTCCCGCAAGAATCGTATTGTTTCGCGTACTTAAACTTTGTAGCTCGTTTGCACTTGCCGTACAATTCTTCACCCAGACTGTGATGCGCCTCTTATCCGTAACGCAGCAGAACTGTGTCTGCAGGAATTCCAGAACTTGTAATCTCTTGTGACAGTGCGCTACTCAAGTTGTGCAATGGTCTTAGCGTCGGACGACATATGTAAGTTAGTCCCACCATATATGGATTTAAATTAAATTCATTATTATTAAAATAACGTTTATTAATTAGGAATTGTACAGAACGGAAATTCAAAATTACATTTCTTCCATATTCGTTGGCATTATACGCTGATATGTCAAAACGATAATACCACTGCCCACTGCGAAGTCGGATGGAGTCTGTAGGCCTTGTGGGCACGTGCCGCGGTAGCAAAAGTATGTAAGCCGATAAGACACGGACGGGTGTAAGAACTAAACTCCGCCCGTATAGGCCATGAATGCCCAACGGTACCGATCGACCGCGTGTTATCCTCATCCCACGGGCGTCACTGAATACTGTTATGGAGGGACATGCGGTCAGCACACCGTTCTGCCGGCCGTATGTCAGTTTACGAGACCGACGGACGGGAATCACCCTAGCGAAGATATGGGCTGCAAATGAGGGAAGTCCTTTGAGATAAGCGACTTTGACAAAAGGTAGATTATTACTACGCAGAGCCTGTGAACGAGTATCTTGAAAACAGCGAAGCTGATCGAATGTTCACTTGTTGCTGCTGTGAGCATCTACGGTAATTGGTAGAAGGACAGTGAAACTACCACTAGGCTCTAAATGGTTGGACGTCCACGACTCTTCACAGCACGTGGGGTTCGGAGGCTTGTCTGCTCTGTAAAGTAGGATAGATGGTGATCTGTGGCATCTCTGCCGAAAGAGCACAATGTTGGTGCCCGCATAATTGTTTCAAAGCGTACCGTTCATCGTATATTATTGAACATGGAGTTCTGCAGCACACCACCCATACGTGCCCCTATGTTGACCAAACGACATCTTCAGCAGTGGATACGGGACCAACGTGGATTCGACCGTCGATTAAATGGAACATTTCGGCTCTTCGGGGAAATCACATTTTTGCTGCACTAGGTCGATAGTCGTCTCTACAAACGCCGTCATCGATTCATCGAGGTGAACGGCGCCTCGAAAGCAGCGCACCACAGACGCAGGCTGGTGGGAGCAGAGTTATAGTAAGAGAGACAATCTCCTGCACCTGCATGGGACGTGTGGTAGTAATTGAAAAGATGCTGGCAGCTGCGAACCATCTGCATACCTTATGCCTGATGTCTCCTCTTGAATTTCTGATGTTACTTGGTTGTTTGCTAATTTTTACTATCGCAACAAATATTATATTTATAATCATCGGCCGGCCGGGGTGTCTTAGCGGTTCTAGCTGCTACAGTCTGGAACCGCGCGACAGCTACGGTCGCAGGTTCGAATCCCGCCTCGGGCATGGGTGTGTGTGATGTCCTTATGTTAGTAAGGTTTAAGTAGTTCTAAGTTCTAGGGGACTGATGACCTCAGAGGTTAAGTTCCATAGTGCCCAGAGCCATTTGAACCATTATAATCATCGACAAGTAAACGACCAAACGCTTAAAGTTTTCCTGTAAAAATATACCTGCCGTGGTTTCCTAAATCCCTGATACCTGCAACCGGGTAAAGTGCCGAGTACGGCTTTGCACCTGGACGCTTCGATCTGCATGCACAGGTTTCAGGGACGAGGGACAGGCTTCCAACGCCATGGTTAGACCTGATGAATATGAGTGTAAACAACTATTCACTAATTCAATGAGTTCCAATATGCCGGAGTATGAGGGCACAGTACGGTTAATGGTCGGATGTGCTTTCTATATTACAAGTGGAAGGATGATATTTTTCGTACAGAAACGGAAAAATTAAATTAAAACAGCATCTACTACATCGAATGAATGCAGTTTTCCTCCACTCATAAGGAATCTTCAGAGTTTCTAAGGAAAAACAAAGCTCGTTGACATTTTGAAAGATTTCTCTTTCTTCCTAAAATGTGGATCCAAAACAAACGTGCCGAAAATTGGGGATGGGCGATTGAACGTATTTTAATAGCATCGTCACGAGAAACAGTTTCTCGTTCTATTTGTAATAACAAAAATCAGTAAACACCTAAATTTATTTAGTGTTTACTTACAGGATTATATTTTAAAAGCACATGTAATTAAGATGATATAAGATAAAAATATATGAATAATATGAGCAGATATATCTATATATATGTATGTATAAGTACTAAAGAAAGCTGGAGAACTGGCAGCATAATTGGATATCCAAGGACTCCAACCAATTAACTGCTGCAAGCGTTGCCTCTACAAAGTGTTTCCAGGTACCCATGAATTTTCTTTTCGGGCAGTCGCTAAAAATCTGTTTCTGAGTTTGTTCCGATGTTTGGGAGTCGCATTGGACATCATCGGTAATTCCCCATTTATGTAGCGTTGCTTTGGCCACGGCTTGGCCACTTCTGATACGGCTGAGGGAGCTCCATACAACAGCAAATAACATCGGAAATTCAGAAATGGTTATGTAAATATACGTGTTTCTCATTATTTTAACTCTCAAGTCTGATACATACAATATAATATGACTGGTGTTGAAAATATAAAAATTAAAAAAAAAAAACATGTGCGGGACTCCATCCAGCAACCCATGGACTTTCAGCGCTAACGACGTGACAACTGCCCGCTCGAGTTAAGTGTTGCAATAAAATGGTACATCACTGACTAGTAAAACTCCTCTTGCGATTTTCTCGAAATCGCCTAAGTAGTATGCCTTACCACTTGCCCATTAGGTTGTCCTAATGGACTACTAAAAATGTACAAAGTATGAAGCAAATCCAGGATTCCTTGACAGCAGAGTGTCAGATCACTTCGTAGTATACAGAGAAAGTAGAGCCCGCTCGTAAAGGTCGCCATCGTCTTTTCTGCAACTGGAGCCTAATTTCATGAAAATAGAAAATCCTTTCTACTGATGTTCTGCAATTACAGACTTAATTCAGTGAGTGGCCTCTGATACGTCGGAATATTTACATGTCGCAGTTGGAATCTGTAGGTATGGCGCTGTGGCAACGTGCCGCTGCATCATGCACATATAAATGCCTTGGCTTGGACTGAAGTAATTGAGGACAGAATCTTACCTATATTGCTATCAAACGAATCCATTTAATTTGCAGGCCCACATGGATCCTCAGAGCACTAAATACAAAAGTGACCTCACAAAGTGCAATCGAAAAAATATGTTCTCATTACACAGCTGTAATCGAAGCAACGACTCTTTTATAAATCAAGAGGTAAAGATTAGTATGAATGTACAGCATATCGGATTGAAAATATAATGTTCTCTGTTGTAATCAGCTTCTATTTAACCAAAATTGAGCAACCTACGAGGTTCCATTCCGCCATGTGGATGGATATTATCGCAAGCCTGAGATGGGAATAAAAGCCAATAAACGGTGCAGAAATTTAGAGTGTCCTTCCGAAATAAAATAACCAGTAGCTTAACATTCACGACGGCAAGTAACTGAAGTGATGTCACCCAATATCCAACATGGTGCAGCTCGCACCAACCAGACGAAGCAAATCTTCTTCTCAAATCAAGCAGAACTCTACCCAGAACAGAACCAAAAGGGCGGAAGCACATTCAAACAAGGAACACCTCGTGGTTGTTAACCACGAAAGCTTCCTATTGGTTGAGACACAAATCGACTTCCGCAAGACGCGAAAATGCCTCAGAGGGCATACAAAAAGTTTTCTTAGAGAGCTTATTTCGACCAGTCGGTGCTGGCTGGGTATAGGAGAGTGCAAAAAAGATGATGTCGCCTTACATAATACATGATGTATATTTTGTAGAACAAAATATTTCTTTGCATTTATTTTTCGTTTGACTCTTTAAATAGCATGTAGAAACACTAGTTAGCTTCAGTCTTCCTGTATTCCCAAAACTTCCTCGTTCCCCGGCTATAGGCCGGTCATGTTTCTAGCGCCCACATGTTTCTCCGTTTCAGACTTTTGACGTGAATTTATGAGAGCCGATCTCCTGTATGTATACAGGGTGGTCCATTGATCATGACCGGGCCAAAAATATCACGAAATAAGCGTCAAACGAAAAAACTACAAAGAACGAAACTTGTCTAGCTTGAAGGGGGAAACCAGATGGCGCTATGGTTGGCCCGCTAGATGGCGCTGTCATAAGTCAAACGGATATCAACTGCGTTTTTTTAAATAGGAACCCCCATTTTTTAATTACATATTCGTGTAGCACGTAAGAAATATTAATGTTTTAGTTGGACCACTTTTTTCGCTTTGTGATGGATGGCGCTGTAATAGTCACAAACATATGGCTCACAATTTTAGACGGACAGTTGGTAACAGGTAGGTTTTTTAAATTAAAATACAGAACGTAGGTACGTTTGAACATTTTATTTCGGTTGTTCCAATGTGATACATGTACCTTTGTGTACTTATCATTTCTGAGAACGCATGCTGTTACAGCGTGATTACCTGTAAATAACACATTAGTATAATAAATGCTCAAAATGATGTCCGTCAACCTCAATGTATTTGGCAATACGTGTAACGACATTCCTCTCAACAGCGAGTATTTCGCCTTCCGTAATGTTCGCACATGCATTGACAATGGGCTGACGCATGTTGTCGGTGGATCATGATAGCAAATATCCTTCAACTTTCCCCACAGAAAAAAACCCGGGGACGTCAGATCCGGTGAACGCGCGGACCATGGTATGGTGCTTCGACGACCAATCCACCTGTCATGAAATATGCTGTTCAATACCGCTTCAACCGCACGCGAGCTATGTGCCTGACATCCATCATGTTGGAAGTGAAACATCTTGTAGTAACATCGGTAGAGCATTACATAGGAAATCAGCATACATTGCACCATTTATATTGCCATCGATAAAATGGGGGCCAATTTTCCTTCCTCCCATAATGCCGCACCATACATTAACCCTCCAAGGTCGCTGGTGTTCCACTTGTCGCAGCCACTGTGGATTTTCCGTTGCCCAATAGTGCATATTATGCCGGTTTACGTTACCGCTGTTGGTGAATGACACTTCTTCGCTAAATAGAACGCGTGCAAAAAATCTGTCTTCGTCCCGTAATTTCTCTTGTGCCCAGAGGCACAACTGTACACGACGTTCAAAGTCGTTGCCATGCAATTCCTGGTTCATAGAAATATGGTATGGGTGCAATCGATGTGGATGTAGCATTCTCAGCACCGACGTTTTTGAGATTCCCGATTCTCGCGCAATTTGTCTGCTACTGATGTGCGGATTAGCCGCGACAGCAGCTAAAACACATACTTGGGCATCATCATTTGTTGCAGGTCGTGGTTGACGTTTCACATGTGGCTGACTACTTGCTGTTTCCTTAAATAACGTAACGAGCGAGGTGGCGCAGTGGTTAGACACTGGACTCGCATTCGGGAGGACGACGGTTCAATCCCGCGTCCGGCCATCCTGATTTCGGTTTTCCATGATATCCCTAAATCGCTCCAGGCAAATGCCGGGATGGTTCGTTTCAAAGAGCACGGCCGACTTCCTTCCCCGTCCTTCCGTAATCCGATGAGACCGATGACCTCGCTGTCTGGTCTCCTTCCCCAAAGCAACCCAACCCCTCCCCCCCCCTTAAATAACGTAACAATCAGGCGAACGGTCCGGACATTTCGATGATGTCGTCCAGGATACCGAGCAGCATACATAGCACACGCTTGTTGGGCATTTTGATCACAATAGCCATACATCAACACGATATTGACCTTTTCCGCGATTGGTAAACAGTCCATTTTAACACGGGTAATGTATCACGAAGCAAATGCCGTCCGCATGCCCTTAAATAACGTAACAATCAGGCGAACGGTCCGGACATTTCGATGATGTCGTCCAGGATACCGAGCAGCATACATAGCACACGCTTGTTGGGCATTTTGATCACAATAGCCATACATCAACACGATATTGACCTTTTCCGCGATTGGTAAACAGTCCATTTTAACACGGGTAATGTATCACGAAGCAAATGCCGTCCGCATTGGCGGAATGTTACGTGATACCACGTACTTATGCGTTTGCGACTATTACAGCGCCATCTGTCACAAAGCGAAAAAAGTGGTCCAACTAAAACATTCATATTTCTTTACGTACTACCCGAATATGTAATAAAAAATGGGGTTTCCTATTTACAAAAACGCAGTTGATATCCGTTTGACCTATGGCAGCGCCATCTAGCGGGCCAACCATAGCACCATTTGGTTTCCTCCTTCAAGCTAGACGAGTTTCGTTCTTTGTAGTTTTCTCGTTTGATGCTTATTTCGTGAGATATTTGGCCCAGTCACTATCAATGGACCACCCTGTATAGGCCATGGACGTTCTTTGGCATCAGCATCGACTTTTACGAAATCTGTGCCTTGGCTAGCCATCAGACTTCGGTTTGTCAGGTGCCATTATGAAGTGAAAATTTTCTTATCACCTGTCGAGAGTCGTAAACCTGCGCTATACGTAAATAAAGTTCACAAGTCTTTTCTACGCAATGCAACTAAATTGTTCGATGATGATGTGTCAATTGCGTAGAATGCATCTGGAGAAACGACTATGTGCTAGTGATGAAGTTTGATTATGGTTGAAGGGAATGTCACAGGTACAGTATATATCCTTAGCAAAACCTGCATACACTAATGAACCAAAACGTTATGACCACCTGCTTAATACCATGTTGTTTCATTTTTGGAACGCAATGTATCAGAGACTCTGCATGGTTAGAATTTGAAAATTCCTTGGTAGGTGCCCACAGCTGTGTGGCACCGGATGTCTACTCACAGGTCACGCAATTCCCGGAAATTACGGGCCGGTAGTTTGTTGGTGTGCGGTTGGTGCCCCATGGCGTTCCAGATGTGTTCCGTCAAGCTCACATGGGGCAAATTTGGGCGTCAATACATCAACGAGACTTAATTCTCAAGTTCCTCAAAGCATTTTTGCACGATTCTAGGCTTCTAACATAGACATTTATACTGCTGGAAGATGGCATGAACGTCGGAGAAGACTGAAGTCATGAAGGGATGCGGGTGCTACACAATAATGCTCATGGTGTCCATAGTTTTCATAGTGCCTTTAATTACTACCTCAGGTCCCGTAGCAGCGTAAGTGAATGTCGCTCTTATATAAAGTACAGCGAGGTGTCGACACATAAGAAAAAAAGTCCAAAACTTAGAAGTTCATTTGAGGTATAAGGTGGGTAAATGGTGTCACACTACCACCAAATTTCCTACCCAGGGCCATCGTGAACATGTCACACGATGGGAAGGTCATTACACCCCATCTTACCTACATTTCATCCATTCTTTTGACACCTCTGCGATGGAGGGCAAAACTGTGATACAAAACGTTGAAGTCACGCGGTTTTATTCTGGTAAGCCGAGGGAAACTTTTCAGACACATCGCCGTTCAGAACCGACACGAAAAGCCCTCATGAGGTGGCGTAAATGGCAACAATGAAAAAACACGTTCCCTTGTGGCATTGATTCCCACAAATTTCATGGTCGAAAACTGCAGCTCGCAGTGCGATAAGCTATACGACGATGTTGTTGACAACGTTCGACACTGATGACACCCCCGGATCATTCAGCCCTCCTTTAAGGATATCGTAGGGCTGTAAGTCCATTAAACGTGATCCGACCACCTTTCGAGTGACGTGCGACCGCAATTTTTGCTCTGGTGTACAGAGTGGAGCCACTAGGGACCGTTCAAAACCATTCGATGAAATCTGAACGTGACGCAAAGCAGTAAAGGGCTTTTATGTCTCTTCTGCCCTCCTGCTTGGCGGCCTTCTATGACGTGATCACGGAGGGTTCCAACACTGAAATGTGCGTGAATAAAAAGGCAAAAGGTCCCTCTAATAACCCCAAATCGGTAACACCTTTTGTGCTACCCACACGCCTTTGTCGAGCACGTTAAAAAGTACCAGTCAGAGACTTTTCACCCCTTCAGCTGAGTGGTGGTCCACTGCTGCTCTAGCGCCTGATGGCAGGCAACCCCACGTAACATGTGTCGAAGGGGATGCCTGCTCTCAGCCGCTAGAGCAGCCACGAGGCACCTCTCAGCTGAATGAGTCTCGAAGTCTCTGACAGGTACTTGTTAATGCGCTGACCAAAGCTGCGTCGGTAGCACCGAGGGTTTTGCAAAATTGGGGGTATTAGAGGAACCCTTTGTCACTTTATTCACGATGTCAATGTTGCAACCCTTCATGATCGCATCATAGGAGGGTGCCAAACAGGAGGGTTGAAGAAGCATTAAAACCCTTTGCTGCTTCGGCTCACGTTCAAATTTCGCCAAATAGTTTTGAACGGTCACCAGTGCTTCCACCCTGTATAGCAGAGCAAAAACTGCTGTCACACTATACTCTGGAGGGAGTCAGATCACGTTCAATTGGGCTGCACCGCCATGATGCCGTCAGAGTAGGTTTGAATCGTCCGGGGATGTCAGTAGTGTCGAATGGTGTCAAGAACATCGTCCTAGTGCTCATCGCTCAGCGAACTGTTGTTATCGACCGCGAAATGTGTAGGAAGCAACGCCCCAAGGGACGGGGTGGTTTCCTTGACCTGAAGGTTTTTCGTGTCTGTTCTGATCGGCAGTATGTCTGAAATGATTTCCTGGTAAGAAGGAGTGCGACGAACTTCTCATAGTGTAACACGTCCACGATGGCATTACATGGAATTGTACTGGAATTTGGTGCCAATGTGATGTCATTAATCAACCTTACACCTAACATGAACTTCTGAGCTTTGGCCTTTTTTACGCATGTGTCGACACTTTGCTGCTTGAAACGTCGATGAGGCAGAGGGTTTCGTTGCAGGGTGCCAGGCTTTTGCGCTGTTAGAGAGGAAGGCTGTAGGCACATTTGAGCTTATTTCAAACTTATGCATTGCAATGGCAGACAATTACGGCGTATCCAAACAGTGGTACTTCTTTGCGTGTGTATAAATGAATATGTAACGTCGGAAATTCCATTAGGCTTTTCTCTGTTGTGTACGTAGAGGTCACGGTGCTAGAAAATTGCAGTGAAATGCAGTAAGACCTGCAGAGGATCGGCACTTGCTATAGGGAGTGGCAATTGACTCTCAACGTAAACATAGGTAATGTATTGTGAATAAATAGTGAGATACTTTATTGTATGATTACAAAATTGCAGAACAATCAATGTAAGCAGTGACTTCCACAGAAAATCTACAAGTATGCCTACGGTCTGACTTGAAGTGGAACAAAAGTATAAAATTAATCTCGACTAAGGCAGATGGAAGAATCTTTAGGAAATTTAGTCCACCAACAAAGGAAGTAGATTACAGAACATTCATTCGACCAGTACTTGAATACTGCTCGTCAGTATGTGATCCAAACCGGATAGCACTGGTAGAGGAAATATAGAAGATCCAAAGAAGAGCAGCACGTTTCGTTATAGGTTCATTTG
Organism: Schistocerca cancellata; assembly: GCF_023864275.1. Classification (NCBI taxonomy): domain Eukaryota; kingdom Metazoa; phylum Arthropoda; class Insecta; order Orthoptera; family Acrididae; genus Schistocerca; species Schistocerca cancellata. The sequence continues at coordinate 330,514,765 of NC_064629.1, forward strand.
GTACATGAAGAGCACAAGGCAAAATAGATGATAGTCACTTTTTTGTAACTTTTCAGGACGACGAATTTTCTGCTCTAGTCTCTCGTATATCATAAACGTTCGCCGTATAATTATCACAACAACATTTTTATTGTTCTGTATCTATTTGTTGAGGTAATAAATGTAATACAATAAACACATTTTCAATTTTAAGGTACTTTATTAATTAAAAACTTTAATAGGTACACAAAAAACATGGTAAAAGTGATGGTAGTCATAAAAAACTTGGTAAAAAACGATGAAAGTCCACTATCTTTGTGCTTCTTCAGTGGCTCTTGTAACCTGTAAACAGATTCGGTTTACTATTTATTTTATAAGATTTATAATATTCTAGATTTTAACACATTAGGCCCATATAGATTTTATTTTAATAGTGTTACTTACTACTTATGTTTTGTCAATGAGGAAGTTCTTCAAAGTAATTTTGAGCAGATGGGCTGCAAAACCGCTTCAGGTGCTGCAGGTCTTGGTACTTTCCAGGTTTTAGTTTAATCAGATCTTGAAATAAGCAAACTTTTGGGCTAAAACAAGGGAACCTGCTGGTGGTTTTTGTCATAAAATAGTAACATACCTACTTACATAGCGCATTATGAATTTAACTAATAGCCTAACTAAATATCTGTTGCAATAACGGCAAAAATATTTCCTCTACTGATAAGTTTTCATTACTTTCAAGGTTACATTGTTGTTATGAGGTATTATTCTATAACTCATTATAGGTCTATAGATTATTGATATGTGAAAGCAAAGGTAAAGTGTTGAGTCATTTCCTCTTATCTTCACGCAGAATTGGTGGTAAAGAGAAGGACGTATTATCACCAGGGTCTTCTCTCTTGAAAGCTTGGTAAGTTGGTGTTGTGTTAGGATCGGTGACATAAGAAAGTACCCAGTGTCAGATGATCTGTGTTCAACTAACCTACAATGGTCTTTTGAAAATTTTATTTCACGAATTGGTCGTGTAGCAAATGGACATTTCTTGTGATAATGATTTTCCAAACAAGCAGTCCATTTTCTAAATAGGTTTTGGTCAGCTTCAATCACATTGAAAGGGAAGGCTTTACTCTGGCATTCTTTATGTCATTTACCCAATGTTCTGGTATCTCTGCGGGAAATTTGCCGTTTATCAGGGCCATATCTCTATCGCATTATAGGTAAGAGTGGCCGCAAATAGGGAATATGAGTGTTATGCAGTCTAGTTTTTTTTAGGATTTGTGCCACATAATGACAGTAGCGAAACATGGTGTAATTCTTGTTCTGTCCACTGCAAGAATCGCAAAATACGCACAAGTTTTTGACATTGGACTGTAACATGGTGAAGAAATAATAGTACAACATAGATACTACTTCGTTTGCACCTTTACCTCCTTCTGTTTCTGGGTAAGCAAAAAAAGTTGCATTTCCCGTAGATAGGCTGTGGACATTGACAAATACAATGCAATTGACGGCGGTAGTAAACATCATTTGTGGTCAAATTAGGTAAATTTAAATATTTTTGAAAATCAATGGTAAGTGCCTCAGTACCCTCTCTTTTCCTTGAAATTTTCATACATTTTCTCTTTGTGTCATAAAACATGTTAGCTTTCGTCAAGTGTAGTTCATTCTCACATTGTTTTGTCTTAATAATTCTTAAAATATCTGCTTTTTCCTTGTCATCATTAGTCTGTTCCAGCTGGAGGTTTAGAGCTTTCATTTCCGCTTGATACCTGTCACATGCACTGCAGGTGTCGCTTCTGGGATATCCAAAAGCTATGTTCAACTTAGGTACGAATATCTGTCTATAATATTCATAGGACCAAATCTTACCACTAGGCCTATCTGTCTTGTACAATGTGTTCTGTTTTTTCAAATTTAAAGTATCTGGCAAGTCTGTTTTTTTAGTTTTATCAAAACTGTAATGGCTTGTACGGCCCTTAGACGATGCAATGTGATCAATGACACTTTACTTAACTTCTTCTGAGGTCCTACAATGTTTGTGGTCATACTTTCCGCTCTTGTATGATGGAGGTTCACCTGTTTCTTTCAGACTCGTTTGAATAATTTGAACCCTTCTCCCGGTTACACCAAAAATTGACAAAAAAGCTTTATAACACACAGGGGTGTCAATAAAATTATCACCATCCTTTATTCTTACTTTGTAGGTGCAGTTCTTATCATTAAAACGTGCTTCATTTTCAGACTCTCTTGGTCTGCGATTTTTGACGTCATAAACATTGATAAGCCCAGCCAAGTATGTGGACTGAGCATCATTAGATTCTAAATTATTAAAATGAGAAATTAATCTTTTTGTTTCACCTTCACAAACTCTATCAAAACACTGTAGTCTTTTACATCTGCAGTCGGGCCCAGTTTCGTGAGTACACACTTTAAGTTTTTTCATCACATCTCATACCTTTCCATGGGATTTTCTCTTCTTTGTGCTAGGTTTACTGACGTTTTCACAATCTTCATCCACACTTGACTTATTTAATTCACTCATTTTCACAGAAACTATTACCAAGAACTTTGACAACTTTCTAACCAAAAACACAAAGTAAAGAAGAGAATGAAGACAGCACGTGGAACTCCTGATCAAGCAGGTTTTGCGAACCTTATGAAATGACTCTCATCATATGTGTCGTGAACACAGATGACATTCATCGGTTTTACCGTGCACAACAAAAATAAAATGGTAAATAACTTAGTAACTGCCAGCATTCTTGCCGTTTACACCCCCTTCCCCCACAAATTCGGCCGTATTTGAGCTACAAATTCCTGTCCTAACCTGAAAATGGGAAAAAACTGACTATCATCATTTTTGACGTGTGCTCTTCACATGTGAAAGCGTCACGGAAATGCTCAGTCAACTCCAGTGGTAGACGCTACATGAAAGGCATTGTGCATAACGGTGTGGCTCACTGTTGAAGTTCTGAGAGTATACGTTCCTTGAAGAATCAACCAACCAACGTACATCTAGTGAAGAGAACATCAAGATAAAACGGGAGAGATACGCGCCCCACGGAGGCGTACGAGCAATCGTTGTTCCCCCGTACCATAAGCGATTGGAAGAGGAAAAGAGGGAAGTGACACTGGTACATAAGTACATTTTGCCACCCACCGTAAGGCGGCTTGCGGAGAATAGATGTAGATGCAGATGGCGATGGGTTTCCCGATTTGCGGCCCATACAATTACTTGAACAATTCGCCATTTGTCTCTGCTCCACATATTTACTTTCCCTGGCGCGTCAAGTGTACGCAGCGCGATAAGGTGGCGTTCGATCTCTCGATGGGCAGTCGTCATAATGTTTCGTCTCATCTGTGTGTCTATTGTAATTCTGTGTGTGTTCTATCACAACTTTGTGAATTACAGATAGAAACGTAGAATAATCGTCCGGACAAGCTGCCTTTCTATCACGTCGGTATCGCCACTGTTGATGAAACTGAGTTCGAAATGATCATTGGTGCTTAAAATTGGGCATTGAAACGAGGGTAGACGGGTTACATTATTGACGTTTGCAACGTTGTTTTATTGTTATAATTTTGTGTCTAAATTCTGCAGCACAAGGGATACATCCACACCTCCACAAGAGAACTTGTGTTTCTCCACACGGTTTCGCTTTACTGTAAGTCTGCCGCAGGGCTACAGGAACTGCTGCATGTTTCCCAGCGTTGACGGCAAACTGGGAAATTTTGCTCAGCAACTGTGTCTTTATAATTACACAGCACGCGGCAGAATGAGGTACTGCGTGGCCAACGGAAAGCAGGCTGCGGCGCGTGCCCCTTGTCGCTACACGATCGGCTAATTAGCCCCGCCAGCTGCCCACGGCTGCCCCAGCTGGCGAGCGCTGCGCTCAGCTGCCCGGAACGCAGCCGCAGCCACACAACCATCAACAATAGTCACTGTGAACCAACCGCTCACACAATACAAATACCTCTGCTCTCTTATAACTTTGGATGGTGACACGTTCCCAGATGCTCGAGCGCAAATTGATACAGCGTGGCTGAAATGGCATCAGGTATCTGGTGTGCTATGCAACAAAACAGTACCAATCCATCTTAAGGGGAAATATGATATGGCTTTCATCCGGAGAGTTGCTCGATACTGCTCAGACTTTTGCCATAAACAATAAAATATTAAGTTGGTGCTGAGTTCGTACCGTTTTCCGTAGGTTTAATTAACACAACAATACACGTAACAGACACTTAAGTCGTCAATAATATATTCTCCTTCAACATTTACAACAGTCTGCCAACGCTGGGGTGGCTTTTTGATTCAGTGACTGTGGAAATCACATGGTTTTGAGGTGAAGAACTCAATGAGCCATGTTCGGAACCCATTTTCATCCGGAAAGGAAGCGCCTTGATGGATGTTCGATTGAGAGTGGAAAAGGTGAAAATCTGAGGGCACAAGATCAGGTGAATAAGGTGGATACGGAATTACTTCCAATCCCAACTCCTGTGCAGTGTTTTCTCTCAGTCTAGGAGAATGCAGTCGGGCGTTGTCGTGGAGCAGCATCGCTTCACGCAGTCTTCCTGGCCGCTGTTCTTGGACTGAGTCTACAAGACGTCTTAGTCGTTGACAACCGTACACCACACCTTCGCTGTTCCACCAGATGCATAACGTTATCTTTTGAGGATGCGCGCAGGTCTCCGTACGGGGACTTTGTTAGGACTCAACCATTCTTTTCTTTTCCTTATGATAGCGCAAAGACACCATTTATCGACACCAGTAACGATACATGAAAAGAGTGGTCGGTGTTGTTCACTAGCCAATTGATGATGAGCAATCAGAAATGCACATATGGCCACCAGCGAATTTTTGTGATTTTGAGTATGTGGTACCCATGCACACGATCTTTGAATCATTCCCAGTGCATGAAATTTCTGCACGCTGGTGGAATGATCGCAGTTCATCACATTTGTCGGTTCTCGGGTTCTCTGACGTGGACCATTGTGGATTAATGCGTTTAAACGAGCTTCATCAGACCCCGAAGGTCTACGTGGACGTGGATGGTCACTAATGTCAAAACGATCCTCCTTAAAACGAGAAAACTGTTTTTTTCCCCGTGCTCTGTTCAGTGACGTTATCCCCATACTCGGCTCAAATGTTTCTGGCTGCCTCAGCTGCTGTCAACGCTCTATTGAACTCAAACAGAAGAATCTGTCGGAAGTATGCCGATTTCTCCACTTGGCACTCAATTTTCTTGTGTCCACAGCTCCATTCACTATCTGCAAATGAGAAAACAACAGTACGTAAACACAAATAGCAACAGTGAACTACAATTGAAAAATGACAAACGATAAATATACCCATAACAACCAGAATACCAACACGCAAAACAAAAACGCTACGAAGTTAAGCACCAACCTAATACGAACAATTGGTGCATGGGATGGGAATGAAAATGCTGCCAAACAGAAACATGAATGTCATAAGGCTGGGCTAAATGAATATGTAAGGAGGATACGTAGGGAGAGGCTGCAGTCACAAATAAATTAATAGGAAAGAAGTACGATTAGCGTTTAACGTCTCATCGACGACGAAACTGTAGGAGGTGGGGCATCATCTCCGACTGGAGAGGCTGGAGAAGTAACTTGAACTTGTCATTTCAAAGGGACCATCCTGGCACTCGTCTTAAGCGAATGAAGTAAATCATGGAAAACGTAAATATGAATGGCTGGACGGGGTTTTTAACTGCCGTCCACCCAAATGCGAGAATATTGTGTTACCAACCACGTTACCTCGCTCGGTGATAAATTAAGAGAAGCAGGCATTAGGCAATATGGAAACATCACAAGAAGCAACGACAGGGAAGTGACAAACTATGCTGGTGAATGTTGACTCCGCGACCATCCCAACAGGCGACAGTACTGCAAGATTAGGAAGGACATGAAAGTAACTGGCCAACTGCCAATTCTCGACAGAAAGTTGTAGTAAAAATTGATCAGTCATCCATGCGGGAACACGTGCTAGCAAACGAGAAGAAGAAGTTACTATTCTACATGTCGAAAAAGAGAAGTGAACACCCATGAAGCAATGGTCAAAAGAGCAGAGACGATACACTATCGTAAACTGGGTATTTTGACATCAGCGGTCAACAGTCGGAAATGAACAGTTCAAGTGGTACGTCTTCAATTATCATTGCTTATGAAGCACGTGTTTGTAAACCTCTTACGTATCTGCAACAAACAAATGTCTACTTTATCATAGTTGCTTGCGCTACTTTCTTTAACAACGTTATGTCGCCAGGGAGCAATGTACAAATATTTACGGTACATGGTTGGTTGTCGAAAATGCAACATTACTCGTTATATCAAATTGAGGACATGCTTTTACTGTATGATGCAGCGGAATATAGGAACCGGCTACGATTTATTGGGAATGTTACAGAAAGACATAATGTTCCTATAAAAGAGAGCACTTACAGCACGCTTGCACAACCGATTCTTTACTACTTTTCAAGTATTTGGGATCCCAAACAAGCTAGAGTAAAAGAAAATATCGAATCAGTTCAGTGGCTTACAGGTATATATGTTACTGATTGAACAGTTCAGTACGAGAGCGTAACAGAAATTCTCCGAAAGCTTAGATGGGAATCCTTATAGTAAAGAAGACGACTTTTCCGCGAAACGCTGCTGAGGACGTATAGAGAGCCAACATTTTCGACAGAAGTCATAACGATTCTGCTGCCTCCAATTCTTATCTCACGCGCAGGGACCAAATGACAAAATAAGGAAGATTGGGAGTCGTAGAGAGGCGTATAGGAAATAATTTACCCCTCGCCAATTTGCGATTAGAAAAACAAAGACTAGCGTTTCTCCATAGTCACAGGTTTCCATTATCATTTTGTAAGACACTGTGAGAAACTTTAAGTTAACCATCGTATGCTGATGCAAAATTTGGTGACAGTTGATATATGCTCCTTTCTCCTCAGTTGCTGGTGCAGGTCCCAGACCGTAGCTCAACCCATCCCTGGACTCACTTGCCCAAGTGGGACCGGCTAAAGATTGATGACGAAAATGTTTTCCACCGTCCGCATTCAGTCTTCTTTTTGCCTAACACCGCCCTACGAGGGGGAGAGCAGATTGGTTTCTCTGTGAGTGTATAGAGAAGAATTATATAGAGAAGTTGTATGATGGACCCAGGGTGAAGGGTGAGTTATGAGAAAGGACAACAGGTGTGTTACAGGATGAAATTGGACCAAAAATACTCAGAGAAGAATATGATAAAGGAGTTAAAGAGATGAAACCAAAATGACTCCTGTGAACGATGCAATAAATGGAGAAATGCTCCAAGCGTTAGATGAATAAAATAAGAATTTTTCTGTGTGATCTCATCAATGAGATGTATGTAAAGGAGGAATTCAATGAAGATTTAAGAGGGAGTGCTGAAAAGGAACGGCTCCGAATTTTTTTAAAGTGAAAATTCCTAAAGCTACTGAAATCGAATAAACGTTATCTTTCTACATCTTTATTCTTCGTGTTTACATATTTATTTCTCAACATAGTCATCCTAACGGCAAATACATTTCTACCAACGAGAGACCAGTTTGTTGATACCGTCACTGTAGGATGTTGGACTTTGTTGACGGACCCACAACCTCACCTCTGTTTGCACTGCTTTATTACTATAAAAGTAAAGTCCTAAAAGGTGATTTTTAAGTTTTGGAAAAGATGAAAATCGGATGAGGTCAAGTCGAAACTGTATGGAGGATGATCGATGGCAGTGAACCCAAGGCGTCGGATTGTTGTAGATGTCACAGGGCTCGTGTCTGGTTTGACAGTATCATGATGGAGAGAGTGTTTTACGTGAGGAACGATCTGTAGAATTCGAAATTCTCACCCACCGACAGGATTACGTTACACATCGCCATGCCACACGCTACAATTCAGAGCCCCCTAGCAGCACTACAAATATGTGGACATGAAGAATGAAGATGTAGTATATTAATAACGTTTGTTTTATTTAAAAAGATGTAAGAGTTTTTACATAAAAAAATCGGAGGTATTACGTTTCAGCATGTCCTCGTACAAGGAAAATTTTCGTATTGGTTCATAAAGAAACTACATAAGACGAGTCTGAAGATTATAGTGCACTGAGAATCCTAACCCATGCCTCCCAGATACTGACAGATATCATAAGCAACAGAATATCAAACAAAAACAATTAAGGCTTCACTGAAAATCCTTTTGTATTTAGGACAGTTAGAGGAATTAAAGCAGCGATGATTACCTTAAGAATCCTGTGTGAAAAACTGTGCAGAATTTATAAACCAATGTCTGCAGTTTTTTTTTTACTAAACAAAAGGCTTTCACACAGTAGATTGGTCTAAAATGATGCCGATTTTAATTCGCATTTATCTTGAGCACCGAGGAAGGGAAATAGTCCAGCAGATCTACAGGAATCACACAGCTGTTGTCCAAATAAAAGACAGTGACATAAAATTTACAAGAGTAAATACAGGTGTTCAGGAGGAATTCGGTCTTTCCCCATTGCTCTTCAGTATATGTATTAAGCATACAATAAGCGAATGTGTAAATACTTATATTGAAGGAATAACTATACGTGGAGAAAAATAAAAATGTTTAGATTCGAAGATGGTATAACTGTGCTAGCTGAATTTGGGATCAATCTCGAATAATTACTGAGAACCTATGACCTAAGGACTTTCTGAAACAGATAATATGAAAAGAAATAGTCGAAAGTAATAAATTTTATGTATATGGACTGAAGTGACGAGTGAAAATTTATAGCAAATTCTAGAATTGAACCCATGTCTCCTGCTTACTAGACAGATGCGTTAGCTACTAAGCCTCCTTGGCGTAGTGGTTCACATAACTGCTCGGATTACCCTGGCACACTTCCCTCCTCGATCCAAATTCTAACTGCCGCCCCAGTCTACATTAAATTCCCCCTTTCGCATGAACAGGATTGCCGAGCCCCTCCATATTCTGGAATAGCACCCTCAGCATCGAATGTAAATGGGGGATCCAGTCCGAAGCCCAGGTGCAGGTACTTATACAAATGAAATGTCACAATTTCAGATATGTTACTGGTCTCATATAGATATGATTTTATGTATAAATACGAAGTGGCAAGTGACAATTTGTACCAATCACGGAAATCGAACCCGGGTCTTCTGCTTACGAGGCATGTGCATTAGCCACTAAGTCACCCTGACACAACGGGTCACACAGCTGGACGGATTACCCTGGCATGCCTCCGTCCTCCATCCAAATTCTCACTGCCGCCCCCGCCTGAGATGCAATTACACAACATGGAAGGCCTCGGTAATTCTGTTCGTGTGTAAGTGGGAACTTAAAGTAGAGTGGGGCGGCAATGAGAATTTGGATCGAGGAGGGAGGCATGCCAGTGTAATCCGTGTAATTGTGTGAACTGCTGTGCCGAAGTGGCTTAGTGGATAACGCACCTGCCGAGTAAGCAGGAGACCCACGTTCGATTTCCAACCTTGGTCCAAATATTCACTCGCAACTTCAGTCTACATACACCAACTAATAAAGTGCCAATAGCAACAAACCTACATCTAGATGGAGTGAAACTAAAACACGTAACCGGCTTTAATTACCTGTGTAGAGGAATAACAGAGCATGGTAGATCATGCCATGCGATTTAATGCAGAATTGCATGAACTAAAGCAATATCAATAAGAAGAAGAACAAGTTACTACATCCAGCATGTCACCACTACTGTGGCCGCCCTGATTACTGCCTGTATTGAGTTTGACCCCTCATCCGTGGTCGAATGGGAGGTCATTTCAGCATGTGCCTGCAGTGAAAGACTTCCTGGGGGACCGAAGGAAAGGCATTCCTGGTTCGTCTGATGAACCGGTTTCAGTCGTTGTCTGTATATGATAAAGATCCTGAGCCAGATGCAGTTGCTTGTACTGTTTCAGAGGAAGCTTTCCGGCCTGCAAATCCGGAAATTGAAGGAGATTGTGGTTACTGGTAGTTCGGAATTCCATTGTTACGCGCGTAATGGGGGCTCCTGGAGATATGACTGCCAAGGACGGGAAGAAGTCCAGCGAGTACTCTGTGTGCACATCGGGGGAGTCATCCCACATCTGTAATGGCTGCGTCCGGATGCCATGAAGATCACAGGGTGCAGAAAATTGCACTTGGTGGTTCTTGTTGGTACAAATGATATGTGTAGCTTTGAATCGGAAGAGGATCTATCCAGTTTCGAGAGGCTGCTCGAAGTGGTAAAGGCTGCCAGTCTTCCTTGCGAGATGAAGGCAGAGTTCACCATCTGTAGCTTTGTGAACAGGACCGATTGTGGACCTTTGTACGGAGCCGAGTTGAGGGTCTAAATCGGAGGCCCAGGCGGTTCTGCGGCTGTGTGGGCTGCCGATTCCTAGACCAGCGCGAGAGCGTGGTGCGGTTTCGCGTTCTGCTTAATAGGTCAGGGGTCCATGACACACAGGAGGATTCTACGCTGTGAGGAGTTGGCTGGAAGGTTACTTAGGTTAGAGTGTATCAAGAAAGAACAAAAGTGGCTTCAGTCTCAAAGGGTGTGGAGCAAACGCAGGACGAGGATATACACGGCAACAACTGACACTGTAGTTGCAACTTGTCATACTTGTGTTGGGTATGAGCCGGAACTCCAAGCGCTAATGGAAGACACTGAGGTTTAAATCATTACAGGTACTGATATCTGATAAAATGGAAAGTAAGTTCGGCTGAAACTTTTACAAAGGACCTAAGGATGTTTGTTACTGTTAGTAGTAGTTCATCTTGTACTCATTTTTAAATAAACAGTTCCTCGGGGTAGGGGTTATACTTGACAATCGGAATAAATTACTAACTGGTTCCCGTGGTTTAGATGATACAGTTGCTGCACGGTTCAAAGAAAACTTGACTCTGATTTCAAATACAATTATACATTTCAGTACAATTACAATGATTTAAATCTACTCTCGATATGTTGCCCACAACATATGCTTGAAGTTAAGCATAGAACATAGTCTGAAATCGTACTAAATGCTTGCTCGGAAAATTATTTCGAACAGTTAGTTCAGGAGGCCCCTCGGTGTAAATGGTTGCGAAAACATTCTTGATCTCTTAGTAACAAATAATTCTTGAGCAAATAGGGAACATCATGACGTATACAGTGACTAGTGACCACAAGGTCATTGTAGAGAGACTGAATAACGTAGCATCCAAATTCACCAAAGTAAAAGAAAACATATGTATTTAAAAAACCAGATAACAATTCGCTTGACACCTTCGCAAGAGGGAGTCTCCATTCCTTCCAAACTAACTACTGTATATAAGCACAGGCCACATGTGGCTTGGATTCAAAGAAATAGTATCGACAGCAATACAGAGATTGATAGCAAATAAATTACCATGAAATGGAACTGATCCCCCATGATACAAATAACAGGTCAGAACACTGTTGCGAAAGCAACGAAAAAGGCAGGCCAAATTTAAAAGAACACAAAATCTCCAATACTGGCAGTGTTATAAAGAAGGATTCAATGCGAGATGCTTTTGTTTCCACAACGAAATACTGTTTCGATATCTGACAGAAAATCCAAATAGATTCTGATGGTATATGACGGCAAGTCTCACGGTCGAGATTGTAGAGGGTATCCATAATTAAGGTTCTGATTTCAAAACGATGTTGATAAAGAGCCACTACTCAGAATGACGTCAAATTTTAACAACATTTTATTGACGCAGGCGAAACGTCATGGAAAAAAAAAGTTGCAACTGAAATTTGACCAATACATGTAGCTTTTTGCGTCAGAATACGCACACCAACAGTCGCACAATAAACAAGGCTCTGAGCTCTATGGGACTTAACAGCTATGGTCATCAGTCCCCTAGAACTTAGAACTACTTAAACCTAACTAACGTAAGGACATCACACGACACCCAGTCATCACGAGGCAGAGAAAATCCCTGACCCCGCCGGGAATCGAACCCGGGAACCCGGGCACAATAAACAACTGTTCATCTTGTTGCATCCGTGACGGCCAACATGATCGTCTCCATGAAGGGTCGTGCGCTGCTGGTACAGCTCTTTTACAAGAACAGCGACTGTGCGCCAGTATCCCTGCAGAAGTTCAGGACACTCGAGGATATGAAAAAAGGTATTGGTCTGTGTCTGGTAAGTGTCTGGAGAAAATGATGAAAAAATTCGAAAAGACAGATTCTTTTCATCTACAATGTGGCGGAAGGAAGAAAGCAGTTGATCCGACCTCTGGAAGATATGGTCACAGAATTGCAGACGGGGTCGAGCGGTGGTGTGCAAACATACAGTGCACGGGGAATTGCCCGAATACCCTGCAATCACAGTGCATAAAACCCTACGAAACACCTTGCATTGTTATCCATACAAAATCACCCATGTTCATGAGTCGCTTTCTGCTAACCTGCCAGCAAGACAAGCATTCTCTCTGGAATTTCTTACTCACATGGACGTGAACAGTGAATGGTCATGGGACCTTCTGTAGACAGAAGCCGATTTCCATCTCCAAGGACACGTCAATACGCGGAATTGCAGAATATGGGCAACGGAAAGCCAACACGCCCATCAACCGCTACCACTTCATTCCGCAAAGGTGACTGTGTATGCGGGTTGACTGCACCATTTATCGTAGGGCCATATATTTCCGAGGAGATGAGTCTGTGGGTTCTGTTACTCTACCGTCACTGGTATACGCTGTGGGAATCTTTTGTGGACCAACGTCATTGCAACACTTCAACAGCACGCATGTGTAGGTAGGACCATTTTTATGCAAGATGATGCTCCTTCGCACATTGAACAGCCAGTGAAGCGGCTGCAGCAGAGGCGTTCCGGAAATGCTAGAATTATCAGCCATCGTTTTCCTACAGCCTAGACGTCCAGATCACCTGTGTTAATTGCCTGACTTGTGCAGTCATGCACACTGAACAGTACAGATGGCGTAATGCGCAACTCAAACCGTAGTCGTCGTATTGTGATTCATCTTTCATTTGTAGCTGACCCCACTTACGTTAACACGCTTACAGCGCCATCTGTTGGTAAAATGTTCATTAAATTTTCTTTTCTTCTACGACGTTCTTCCTTCGACACTAATATGCTGCTCAAACGTTACGTCAATATGAGTTAAGGCCCTCCTTCTACAGTGTTTTGAAGCTGGAAATTTAATTATGAACATCCTGTATACCAATTAGGTTCCTTTCAGAGTAGTCTGATATAATAGCTCTATTCTTAGCAATCGTATACAACTGATCGCTCGATGAAAGATCTGTACTTAAAAACTGGAGAGTTGTACAGGTCACACCAAGCCATATTATTATAAAAATAGATGTACGTGGGTCCGTCAAATGCAAGTCGTACATCCGCCACAATGGGACAATGAAATGGTTCCATCCAAAAGTAATCACCACACGCGTTAAGATATATATCCCTCAACTCCAGTTTTGTACGACACGGTCGGCCGATGACGGATTCACAACCGCACCCACTCTTGCACTCCCTCGTCCGACTGAGAGGGAGTGGAGATGGAATGAGAGATCGGGGGAGGACGAGAAGTACAGAAAAAGGGAGAAGGATGGGATGAGCCGAGAGGGGGATTGAGTAGATGGACTAATAAAAGACTGGAATATTTACATAACCGGGCAACGTCGAGTACTCAGCTAGTACGCAATAAAGGAAATTGAAATAATCCGCTGAGTTACAGGCCCCCTATCACTTACGTCGATTTGCAGTGGGGTTTCAGAGCAATCGAGCAAGCAGTCGCATTGGCTATTAGACTAACTTTTGGTAGAAACAATAATGACAATGAAAGGTTTAGGTACGAATTTAGAAGTGCTAATATATCCTAATGCTTGAGGCAAGAAGTCCGCGTTCGCATCCCAGGCAGAAACAGTTTCCAGTAGTTAGAATTGGATTTTATAACTTATACTGCCTTCGAACATGAATTGCGTCGAAGAAAAGGATGTTCTGACACATAGTAGTAATAACGAGTGCCATCGACAGGAGATGTCAAATTGATCACCTGCTCCTAGATCTCCAGAAGGCTTCTCACACGGTTAGTCATAATCGGCATGTAATCAAACTGCGGGCCTATGGAGTGTCGTCTCAGCTGTCGACTGGATTCACGAGTTCCTCTCAAAAACATTACAGTTCGTAGTAACTGACGGAAAGTCATCGAGTAAAACAAAAGTGGTGTTTGGCGTACCGCAAGGTAGTGCTATAGTCCCTCTGCTGTTCCTAATACACGCTACTGGCCTTTAAAAATGCTATACCAAGAAGAAATGCAGATGATAAACGGGTATTCATTGGACAAATATATTATACTAGAACTGTCATGTGGTTACATTTTCACGCAATTCGGGTCCATAGATCCTGAGAAATCAGTACCCAGAACAACCACCCCTGGCCGTAATAACGGCCTTGATACGCCTGCGCATTGAGTCAGACAGACCTTGGATGGCGTGTACAGGTACAGCTGCCCATGCAGCTTCAACACGATACCACAGTTCATCAAGAGTAGTGACTGGCGTATTGTGACGAGCCAGTTGCTCAGTCACCATTGACCAGACGTTTTTAGTTGGTGAGAGATCTGGAGGATGTTCTGGGCAGGGCAGCAGTCGAACATTTTCTGTATCCAGAAATGCCCGTACAGGACCTGCAACATGCGGTCGTGCACTATCCTGCTGAAATGTAGTATTTTGCAGGGGTCGAATAAAGGGTAGAGCCACGGGTCGTAACACATCTGAAATGTAACGTCCACTGTTCAAAGTGCCGTCAATGCGAACAAGAGGTGACCGAGACGTGTAACCAATGGCACCCCATACCATCACGCCAGGTGATACGCCAGTATGGCGATGACGAATACACGCTTCCAATGTGCGTTCACCGCGATGTCGCCAAACACGGATGCGACCGTCATGATGCTGTAAACAGGACCTGGATTCATCCGAAAAAATGACGTTTTGCCATTCGTGCACCCAGGTTCGTCGTTGAGTACACCATCGCAGGCGCTCCTGTCTGTAATGCAGCGTCAAGGGTAACCGCAGCCATGGTCTTCGAGCTGATAGTCCATGCTGCTCCAAACGTCGTCGAACTGTTCGTGCAGATGGTCATCTGTTGACTCCTCATGTCAGCACGTTGTAGGTGTCACCATCGGCGCCAACCTTGTGTGAATGCTCTGAAAAGCTAATCATTTGCATATCACAACATCTTCTTCCTGCCGGTTAAATTTCGCGTCTGTAGCACGTTATCTTCGTGGTGTAGCAATTTTAATGGCCAGTAGCGTATATAAAAGATTTAGGAGACAATATAAGCAGCCCTCTTAGATTGTTTCTGTTGATGTTGTCATTTGTCATCTAATAGTCGTCTTCTGGTAAAAAAAAATTGAAAAATGATTTCACAAGTTACATGTGTCGTGCGAAAAGCGGCAGTTGATTCTAAATAACGAAAATTATGAGGTCCTCTTCGTGAGTGCTAAAAGGAATCTGTTAAATTTCAGTAACGCGATAAATCACAAAAATCTAAAGGTTGCCAATTAAACTAAATACCTGATCACATAGATATTGTTGCGGGGGTGGTGAATCAAAGACTAAGCTTTGCAGTTTTGCCGTGCGGTATCGGATAGGGAGGACAGCGACAAATTTCAAAGAAGGGCACCTCGTTTTGTATTATCCTGAAAGAGAGGGGAGAGTGTCACGGATATGATACGAGAGTTTCGGGTGACGATCATTAAAATAAAGGCGTTTTTGGTTGCGGCGAGATCTTTTTACGAAATTTCAATCAAACTCTGAGCTGGCCGGTGTGGCCGAGCGGTTCTAGACGCTTAAGTCTGGAACCGTGCGACCGCTACGGTCGCAGGTTCGAATCCTGCCTCGGGCATGGATGTTTGTGATGTCCTTAGGTTAGTTAGGTTTAAGTAGTTCCTAAGTTCTAGGGGACTGATGACCTCAGATGTTAAGTCCCATAGTGCTCAGAGCCAATCAAACTCTCCTCCGAATGCGAAAATAATTTGTCGACGCTGACAAACATAGGAAGAACTGATTATTGTAATAAAATAAAAGAAATCGGAGCTCGCACGGGAAGATTTAAGTGAGAGTAGAGCGGTAGAGAAAGTAGAGAAATAGTCGGACGATGGCTTGATGAACACTCTGCTACTCATGTGTAAGTGTGAATTGCACAGTAGTCATGTAGATGAAGGTGGAATCAAATGCAAAAACATTAGTTTAAACACCAGAAAACTATATGTAAATTTTATGTGGTGTACGCGAATGGTACGTAGATGCAGGAAAATGGTGCTGACTAACGCACTGTGAACGTGATGCTTTTGGGCTGTCTCATAGTCTCATTGTAGCATTGACTACTTGTATCGACAAGCCACTAGCGCCGTTGCCTTCTGACGCTGAGTACCGCTTTCCGCTTTCTGGACAACAGCCTTGAATATATGAGAAAAGAGGCCCACTCAGTCTACAAAAATTCAAATGAAAGCTGCTTAAGCAAACAGGCTGCTACAAAGTCACTCTCATCTGCATTTTGGCATCCACTGCCTCCTGCAGACTTCATGCTGCTGCTGTATAGGTCGCATCTTAGTCTTTTCTGACGCTTAAAATACAGCGAAGATCATGCTTGGTCCTATATATGTCAATTCGCCTGCCTGCATATCCTACCCAGGTCCACTTCATTTGCAGCATACTAATAATTTCGTCCTCCAATTCTCTTTGTTCGCTGAATCAGTTCCTTGTGCTCCTATCTCAGCATGCATGTATCTACTAACCGCCAGAAATCTATCCATGTCTCACTGGCACAAGTAGAAATGGTAGTATATACTAGTTGTAATCTTACAGTTTCTGACTCGTTGGAAGCATAGTTTTGAAAACTGTTTCTAGTTTTCTTAATCTACCATAAATACGGCAACATAGCAACTGATCATATTATTTCATTGTTATTTTCGAGGTATTAATTATAATTTATGTTAGTTATAATGTAATTGACTCTCAGGTCTGTTCTCAAACTTGATTTGTTATTATTACCTGATGAAATTAGTCTGCATTTGAGTTAACCGGTATAATGCCATTAGGTAAATGAAAGTTGTTCCCCCATGTTCCATTGACACGCGTTACCTCTTCTTCTCCCCACTTTAGGGATCTGAAAACGTCTTTTAAAATATTTAACTCCTGGTAGAATGGGGGATGTACTGACTATCAGTGTTTCACACTATGAGATTGGAAGTTATGCGCACCTGATAATCTTATGTCTGTGAACCGTGAAGCCGTCGTGATTCCGCTAACTTCAAGTGTTTCGTCGGCCATTTAATAGTTTAATTAAAGGAAAGGACAGTAGGAAAGCTACAGATCAGTGATAGCTATTGACTGTGATTAACTTTGAATATACTGTAGAATAAGACACAAACGTGAGATAGCGCTGTCATAACGTTCTGTAACATGTATCCACAGTTCTGGGTGACTTGGCGAGCTGCCGCCTTGCTGTAGCACAAGGAATGAAATACACTGGTGTCCAAAATTAAGGCAACAAAAAGAAAATTTTGAAAGGTTGTGTTTATTTTGCCACAAAACAGTATACACAAGTGATAGTAAAGTAGAAACAAAGTAAAGACTGCACAAGATAAACAACTGCAACATCCATAACGGTAAAAAAATATTCTTAGTTTTTTTCTGATTAACGGATTTGCACACACAATCTGACAACTGGTTTATGTGGTTTGTATGAGGTATGACCACCTCTGGCAGCAACACATACCTGACAGTGACGGGGTATGCTGTGAATGATGTCATCAATCTCATGTTGAGGCTACAACCACCATTCTTCCTTCAGAGCTGCCCGCAAGTTGGTTGGTGGATGCTGTCGTGATGCAACCCGTCTCCCTCCTGCATCGCAGACAATCTCTATGGGATTCAAATAGGGAGAGCGAGCATCCCACGCCACGCGCGTAGTATCTTCCGTTTACAAGAAAGCATCGACAACCAGTGTTCTATGATGACGAGGATTATCGTCATTCAGTACGAAGTCCGGGCCAACAGCACCTCGCAAAAAGCGCACAAGAGATCCCAAGATCTCTTCACGGTACCTGACAGCAGTTAAACCTGTACAATTTCATGAACAGGTTTTCGAGTTAACGTTAATTCCTGCCCACAGCTTTAGGGATCCTCCTCGATAACGGCCCCTCTCAACAATGTTTGGGTCCCTAAATCGTGTTATATGTTCGTTCCAGATGCGAATCCGTTGAGAATCACTCTCCAGACCAAATCGGGACACATGTGTGAAAAGAACATTGGCCTGCTGTTCGACTGTCCAAATGGTATGTTGGCAACTCCACTCTAGACGTTCGCTTCTGTGAAGACGCGCCAGAGGTACACATGCAGCAGATCTCCAACAGTAAAGGTCACTCTGCCAAAGCACCGTGTACACCGTTTGCCTCGATACAACTCGTCCAGTGGATGTTGCGTTGTCAGATGCCAGTTCTCGTGCAGTACTAAGGCGGTACTGTCGTGCCCTTACAGCCTTTCTGATGCCACATGTAGTCGACCTGACCCGGTCTTCAGCGTACGGGTTCGGTCTCTATTAACTGTCACCATATCCGAGAAACAACAGAACGATTCAAATTAAGCCATCGGGCCACATCAGTTTGCGACTGTCCTGCTCCATTCTTCCTATGCCCCTCTACCACAGACTCCGGTGGGCGTCTTCTCTGTTCCATACTGCACCATCTCTGACTGTGTACACAGCGATTGTGGATGGAGAGCTACCCAGCGAACACTGCCCCGTTTGATAAGTGCCCTTCCATCACCGTTGGCCTCCCCGTCTGCTGACCGGAATGTCATCTTCCCTGCAGAACAAGGTCGTACGGACATCTTTTGACAGTTTGTATGGTTGTATCTTGAATTAGGCACTGGACGGGGAAATAGCGGTTTTGTTGCTTTAATTGTGGACACCAGAGTATAAAGTACATTGAAACAGACTCAAAACTAAACAGAAGTATGTCCATCCCAAGAGGGAGCTAACAATGTTTAATCGATGTGAACCAAGGAAATGAGAGATGCTAGCGATGATTTCCGTAATATGAATACAGAAAAAGGGGCACTGCCCGATGCCTGTGCTGATTGCACCGTAGAAACCAATGTGGCTGCTGAAAGCTTCCTATTGCGAATCATGGTGACCTAACTGATGGTCTTGACAGAAGGCTGCTCTCGCATAAATGGAAGACAGCGCATTTGCACTACTGCTGTCTACAATGTGAAAAAGTCTAGGATCAGCAACCGAGGCTCTGCATACTATTAAAAACGCGGATACCGCACCGTGGAGTGGGTCCTCATTAAAAAAAATGGTTCCCGCCGTCAACATGATAGGAGGCGGAGGCGGAACCGTTGCTGTAGCCTCGACCCGGCAGGGTGGCATAGTCTCTTGGCGCTGATATGTGGCACCTGTTTGGGCACCAGTTCTCCGAACAAGAGAGGAATTAGTGTGCTTCCATGACGGTGTGGATTTAACTTAAATTATAACGTAATGGCCCAAAACATTACAAAATTTCACCATTTTGTGTACTTTCTAAATTCATGAAATGGTGAATGTAGAAATTACTTCGTTCCTTCAATCGATGGTCTTGCATGTTCGGAAACTCTTGGTGGTACCTGTTGGCCGGAGACAATTAATCTAATTACGTAGATTGATTAATTTAGTTTTGTGACTTTAATTAATAATCCGTCATGTGTGGGATTTCTATCGATGAGCTCTGAATTTTGCAGGAAACTAAATCTGTGACTGAAATTACAGAACTAATTTTATTTCTCTCACTTCCTTTTTGATAGGAACTGGTCTGGACCGCCGTTGTGGTCACGTCTCTCGCATTGTATGCTTTCAGAGAGTATCCACATAATAAACAGTTTTGTCGATGTGAAATCTCCTTGGCTAATAATTCTTTCAATTCTGAATTTCCTGTAATCCTAATCAAGTAAATTGGATGCAGCATCATTGATGAATATCCGTAATCTTCACTATAGTAATGCAGGCCTCATAAATTCCTATTCCACAAGGGCAATTTGTGAAAATTTTTTTTCAACCTTAAACATTCTCCTAATCTATTGACATCCATCAAATTTGCAATTTAAGCTCATTGTTCCACCGTAATAATCTCATTCAGGGCTTCTAAATGGTCGATTGTGTTGTATTCGCTTCGAAGGCCATCCTGTTCCTTTACGCGATTAAAATCAATATTTTATATGTATTTAGTGTCAAATTTTCAAAATATCGAGTACAATACAAAGAATAACGAGGTGGACGTATTGTTCGGTATTACCTGTCTGTCATTTCTCGTATGAAGCAGCACATGTAAACTATCTAGTTTTTGAGATTGTCTTTGTCTGTAGACAAAATGTATGTTATTTTGAAAGTTCCTCTTTCATCTAGGCTTGATAATTTTTATTTAAAACACCCTCATACCGAGGCAACTTTCCTTCTTATGTATCTCCAATGGCTTTATAAACCTCATTCTGCAATTCTTCAGAGAAATAATTCTTATAATTATTAACCATCTGTTTCCTTTGTTCATCTACCATTTTAAGTGAAGAAATGTAGTGGCTAGCTGATAATAATTTCTGATTTGTTTCCTTCATACGCTTACTGTTCTCGGTTATATCTCTCATTAGAGCGTCATTGCACCTTCTGACATCTTTTCGAAAAAAGTTCCGAATAGTTTTGTTTAAAGTTACTCAACGGAACCTTCTCTTCATCAAACTCTAGAATTTTATATTACATTATTTTTGGCCCAGGGTGGGGTCATTGGAAGTCTTTCAGTCGCTCTTTATCGCAGTCGTTACTACACGTCTGTTTGATGGCGCCCATTTAGTTTCCAATACAGGTAATGGGAGAAAATTACATCGGAAGTACTTAAGCGGTATGGGGAAGCGATATGTTTTCATTACGTTCCAGGTTACCCTTAGCTTCGCTTCCGTGTTCTGTGTCAAACACCGATACTGTCCAGTGTACGTCAGGGAGTGAGAGCAAGTGTCACAGGGGGGGTGGCAGTCCATCCATCGAAAGGCAATGTGAAGTTCTGTGGATACCTTACCGTTTTTCAAGCGAAATATAGTATGGATCAGAGGTGGGTTTCAATCAGCCCTTGCCCCTCACTATTGTGCAAAACAAAAAATGCGTCTATACCCTCATTACACTTCCCAGACTCTGCTACACTCATTAGTTACATACTTCACATGCGAGTTACCAAATAACATAAAATAGGCAGTGAACAATAAGAAACCATGATTATAATGACTCCATTTCAGTTGCTTTACTAAATTTATGGCTTATTGTAAATAGATAATATGTATTACGTGATTTTTGAAAGTGCAGAAAAGAGTACGTGTAAGAAAATACATAATATGAATCGTACCAAGGTGATTCTAATAATCGTTCTGCATTTTTGGCAAAACTGTACGTAACTAATTGTGGCGGGTACCACGCCACTTAAAAAAAGTGACAAACTCTCAGAGAACTTAAGGACATTAAAATAAGAATCTCAATCTTTGTATGAATTAGCAGTTACCACAAAATATCTAATAGAGCAGAATGCTTTTACTTGTGGATATCATAACGCTTTGAAGTAGACTTGTAGGTAAGAATAGATTTTTTTTAAATGAAAATAATGCCTTTTATTCCTAGGTAAGTCGCAGTTAGCTGAGCATGTGATATTCTGAGAAGCAAAAGTCGCCGAAAGGTAAGACAACTACCAATTACAATGTTCTATAGTCTCCTGTAACTGTACGTGAATATTAACACATTTTAGTTTATAGCAAGCACTTACAGAAATTGTTGTTTTTCTCTTACGTGTTTATGATGAAGTTCGAGTTGCTTACAGTCAGATTTCAAAAACTTCAATAATCGTTCACCTAAGTAATTCCATAACAACAAACATGGAATAATTGGACAATGTTATTTATTTTACTGTCCGTCCCGAACATACTTGGCTCGCTCAGCACCCCACTCGTCAAGTTGTTTAATGGCTCTCTCATTACAAATCCAAGGTTCACTGCCATAACCGGAAAGTGATAGTACACCGTTCGTAAATATTCCAAATCAGACAAGTCGGAAAATCACTATGTGAAAGAGACATTAGCCTAATTTAAAATTTGCTCTATGAAGTTCTTCCAAGTGTTGTTGAAGTTTATCTGCGCTAGAAACGCTACAGTGTCATCGTAAAAACGAATGTGATTAATGTAAGTTCCATTAACAGTTTTTTTGCCAAGCTTAGGATTCTGGACAATGCTTCTGGTGGTATGGCATCTCTTCCACTGACTTCTTGTATTCTGAATTCCGCCTTATCCTGATGAAGCTGTAACTGTGATATATTTCGGTATACTGATACAGACAGAATCAATTTCTTACACCATTTCTTCTACCTCCCCCACTCCCCAACAATTCCCCTCCTTACCTCCCTTCCTCCCCCTGTCTGAGTGTGCCCAGGTGTTTCATTTAAACGATTTCACAGTGCTATAGCGCCATTATTATTATTGTTATTATTATTCATAAACAATTTCTGCTTGACGCTGGAGCAGTGCATGATCTCCGGGGCAGCGTCCATCTGCGAAGTGTAAGCTATGAGAAATGGGTGTCAGGTACACCAATGCTCAGAGCGAGCAGACCCATTGGCTGGCTGGTCTGAGCAAGCTCCATGTAGATTTCGACATGTTCATCGCTCCCACCACCACCACTCCTCTACTAATTGGTTTCAATGAGCTCTCCTCAAGTTTCAACTATTTTACCCCCGTCCCCTCCCCAACCTATCACCACTCCTTTGCAGGTAGCAGCGTACGCATATCTAGGTATACACTAATTAGCCAAAACATTATGACCACTGTGCACCCCGACAGTGGATGCTGCCTGGTGACGTTGCGGGCGTTTGACGCGGTAACAAAAGTATCTATACGCAGCAGACATGGACAGGGGATCACCCTAGCGAAGATATGGGCTACAGATGGGGAAATCCATTGAGATAAGTGACCATAGCAAAGGGTTTGATTATTATTACACAGAACTTGTGAATGAGTACCTCGAAAATGGCGGAGCTGGTCGAAAGTTCACGTGCTACTGTTTTGAGCATCTAGGGGTATAAGGACAGGGAAACTACCACTAGTTACTAAATGGATGGACTTCCACGATCCATCACAGAACGTGGGGTTTAGAGGCTTGTCTGCTGTGTAAAACAGGATCGATTGTGATCTGTGGCATCTCTGCCGAAAGAGCACGCATATTGTTGAACATGGAGCTCTGTAGCAGACCAACCCAACGTGTTCACATGTTAACCCAGCGACATCGTCAATGAAGACAGCAGTGCGCCCGGGGCGATCGAGATTCGATCGTACGTCAACGGAAACGTGTCGGCTCTTCAGATGAATTACAGTTTTTTGTCTTCACAAACGCTGTTTTCGAAATGAACGGCGGCTCGAAACGCGCAGCGCGCCACGGACACAGGCTGGTGGCAGCAGTATTATGCTACGGGAGACATTCTCCTGCATTTGCATAGCACTTGTGGTAGTAATCGAAGACACGATGACAGCTGAGAACCACCTGCATCCATCCCATCATGCTTTATATCTTCCCCGACGGTGATGTCATCTTGTAGCAGTATAACTGTTCATGTCCCGGAGCCAGAAATGGGCTTCAGTGGTTTGAGTGGTTTGACATTTCGTCGACCAAATCCTATGGATACCATCTGGATCACTATCGGGCGCCATCACCGCGTACGCAAATCAACGTCCCGTTATTTACGCGAATTTAATGACCCGTGCATAGACATCTAATGCCACATACCGCCACAAATCTACAAACAAACTGTCAGATCCCTGATACGCATAATCAATGACATATTTCGTTCTAAAGACGGACAAAGAAGCTATGAAGCAGGTGGTGATCAGTGTATGGTTCAAATGGCTCCGAGCACTATGGGACTTAACTTCTGAGGTCATCAGTCCCATAGAACTTAGAACTACTAAAACCTGACTAACCTAAGGACATCACACACATCCATGCCCGAGGCAGGATTCGAACCTGCGACCGTAGCGGTCACGCGGTTCCAGACTATCAGTGTATGTTCTACATGTTTTCTACATGTAACTGTCATATGAGATTGCAAGTAATAATGCATTTTCCTCCATCATTACCGTGTTACTGATAGAACTTCAATTCACCAGAAATAATTTTAACCACATAATATTTTCGGTTTATTTAAATCAATTCATTCTTTAAGTTATTGTCAAACGGTTTGGAATTCAAAGCATTGTTTCTTTTTCTTTGCAAACAAGAACCAGAATAAATTATTTTGTTTATTTATTTCGTAATAGATCTTGAAGTCGCTATATGCACAGTCTGTATTTGAATATATTTATGCAATATAATTAAAATACTATCAAAAACGCATGAATCCAGTCTACACTATGTAGACAGCACAGTTATGTGAACAGTCCTTCTCTGTTTCTGATATGTAGGCTGAGATACAACTATAAACAACTATCTCTTATTGTTAAGGAGAGCACCAGGAAAAAAATTTAACAAGTCGAATGTGTGCACCACAAATTAATGAAAAGTTCTTTCACTAGAATAGCTATCACAGCTGAGCATGCACTCTCTTCATGTCTCACCTCTACAATCTTTAAGTCTACACATACTATCACCAGAGATTTAGAGTATTTTGACATGTTTAACAGCAACTATTGCTCAATTGAAAAGCCCATTTTCAACCATTCAGATGTCTTCCTGTCAATGGCCATGCTGAGCTGGATAGACTGGTTGCCGAAGTTAAGCATGGCCGGGCGCGGCTAGTACTTGAATGGGATATCGTTTGGATAAGCTGCGTCCTGTTGACAACTTTCCCTTTGCCATTAGGGCAGTGGGGAAAGTAGAGGTAGTGGTGTAAAGTCCCTGATCATCAAATTTTTCCCCTACGTCGTGGATTAAATTCCGAACTTCTGCGCAAAAATTCATGGAGTGAAGGCATGCGACACTGTTGGCGGAGCTCCGTCTGTCGTATGGGGAGTTAACATCGACAGCCTCCATGATACTACTCGAATGGAATAAGTTATGTGTCAGCATTCAGTTTCACCCTCGCCATTCTCTCGTAATCTCCAACACGGATGTGACACTACAGTCCAAGCACAAACTCTCTCTCTCTCTCTCTCTCTCTCTCTCTCTCTCTCTCTCTCTCACACACACACACACACACACACACACACACACACACACACCGTGAAGGAAAGGTGCCTGGGGGTCCGAAAGATATGCAAAATATATCCAATTAGGTGACTGACCCTGCTCGTTGGGGTACCTAACCTTACATGCCACATAATTATACTTTTTTAATTGTAGTCTTTATGTTGCAATGAATGTGCAAGCGAATCTTCAGTACACTTGCATATGAATCTTGTACTCCTCTACCACTACAAAGGAGAGTATTCACACATTTACAGTATCACAAATATGTAAATAAAATTTAGCACTATGATAAATGGGTCACACTATTTCAGAGTCCATGCCGCGGGACATTTTAGCGCGGCTTAAAATGCCACTCGATATCATGTTGTATGCACAAATCTTGTATCTCAAATCTACAGATTCCACAATCTGCCACCCATTCGCCTCGCCTATCATTAAACTGATAAACTTATTGTTGGCTGGCTTTATGTCACACGGATTATCGCTTTTACACTGAAGTGACGAAAGTCATGGTATAGCGATAGGAACATATAAAATGAGTAATAGTATCTCTTACATAAGGTATAAATGAGCAAAGACTTGCCGGAAATTGTCATTTGTACTTAGATTAATCATGTGAAAAGATTTCCGACGTGATTATGGGCGCACGATGGGAATTAACAGACATCGAACGTGGACTGGTAGTTAGAGCTAGACGCATGGGACATTCCATTCTGGAAATCCGTAGAGAATTCAGTATTCCGATATCATAGTGTCAAGAGTGTGCCGATATTACCAAATTTTAGGCGTTACCTCTCACGATGGACAAGGCAGTGACCGAAAGCAGCGGCGTCTCCGTAGAGTCGTCACTGCTAACAGACAAGCAACATTGCGTGAAATAACCGCAGATATCAACTTGTGACCTACGACGAATGTATCCATTAAGACAGTGTGGCTAAATTTGGCGTTAATGGGTTATGGCAGCAGACGACCGACGTGAGCGCCTTTGCTAACAGCAGGACAGCACCTGCAGCACCTCTCGTGGATTCGTGACCCTAAACGACTGGAAAACCTTGACCTGGTCAGATGA
This sequence comes from Schistocerca cancellata, assembly GCF_023864275.1. Taxonomy (NCBI): domain Eukaryota; kingdom Metazoa; phylum Arthropoda; class Insecta; order Orthoptera; family Acrididae; genus Schistocerca; species Schistocerca cancellata. The sequence goes on from NC_064629.1 coordinate 330,541,050, forward strand.
GTCCCGATTTCAGTTGGTATGAGTAGACTGTAGTGTTCGAGTGTGGCGCAGACGCCACGAAGCAATGGATCCAAGTTGTCAACAAGGCACTGTCCAAGATGGTGGTGGCTCCATAATGGTTTACGTGGAATGTACTGGGTCCTCTGGTGCAACTGAAACCATCATTGACGGGAAATGGTTATTTTCGACTACTTGGAGGGCATTTGCAGCTATTCATGGACTTCTTGTCACCAAACAACGATGGAAGTTTTATAAGCGACAATGCGCTATGTCACAGGGCCACAACTGATCGCGGTTGGTTTGAAGAACATTCTTGGCAGTCTGAGAGAAAATTTGGCCACCCAGATCAACCGACATGAATCCTATACAATATTTATGGGATGTAATCGAGAGGTGAGTTCGTCCACAAAATCCTGCACCGGCGACAATTTCACAGTTATGGACGGCTGTAGAGGCAGTATTATTCAGTACTTCTCCAGGGGACTTCCAGCAACGTGTAGTGTCCATGCCACGTCGAGCTGTTGCACTACACCTGGAAAAAGGATGTCGGACACTATGTTAGGAGGTATCCCATGATTTTTGTCACTTCAGCGTATATTCAGGTGTGTTGAATGCATTGGTGTGTCACGTTATCACCTCACATGGTTTGAAGTTCTAAACCCAGTAAATGAAGCTGTTTATGTCCACTTAAAGCAACTTTTGATCTTCAGGATGAGTTTCCATATACTCTTAATGAAAAACTTGCATGTGGAGGTTTGATAGGTCCATTACAGATGTACATTATAACATAAATCGGTTGCCTGAACCGTATTGCAACCTTCACAATATCGAGATATTTAAATTGGTAAATTTTGTAAATTTATGATAAGATCTTATGGGACCAAACTGCTGAAGTCATCGGTCACTAAGCCTACACACTACTTAATCAAACTTAAGCTAACTTACGCTACAGATAACACACACACCCATGCCCGAGGGAGGACTCGAACCTCCGACGGAGGTAGCCGTGGGGACCGTGACAAGGCGCCTCAGACTGCGCGGTATTTAAATTGGTTGGAATGGGAAATGCAGGTAATTAATCAGTTCCATACCCAAATTGGGGCACTACTGGAACTTCCTACAATGCATTATATCTCTTTTTCTTCATCAGCATCGTCCTCAGCTTGACATGGGGACCACGTCGCGGAATTTGTTGCTCTGGACAAAGCGCCAAGTCAATGTGTTCCTCCCACAAACTATCAGGATACGCCAAGTCTACCTCCAAGAGATATTCTACACCATTATCATCCGCTAAGCTATCAAATATGCGTTCTATCGTTTGGTGCGCAACCCAGACGTCGGACTCCTCCAGTAGGTAGACACCGTTGAATGACAAACATGTGTTAATAAATAACATCTAAGTACAGGATGTAACTTCAATAAATGGTGCAGCTGAACAGTTCACCCGTTCGTGGGTTATTTTCCTTGCCATGTCTGTGGATACAGTGATAAAGTTCCTCTCAAATCCCAAGGTCAGTGATCAACAACATGTCAACATTGGTAAAAAACTGAATTTCGACATAATTGTTTTTGAGCATTGTGTCCCATGATAAGATAACCCAGGAGCTACGTAGTGGCAGGTGGACTCATGACGTTACCAGTCATACACTGTGAAACCGTTCGGATGCATCTGCAAGGATACGTAGATTTGTACATATTCTCATACGCTAAAGGTACTAAATTCCTGCCAAACAGCCATCAAGTACTCATATTCTGCATCCAATATGGCACCCCTTGTGGGTTTACTTGACAATGCAGATATATTGGGTAGCACAGTTTCTTAGAGTCTCTCCCCAAAATGAGGATATTCTTACAGGAAACACCATTTCTTCGTAATAAACTGAACATAGCATCGTCGGGACGTGCATCTCGAAAGAAACGAAAATCGTATGGATGTATATTTTCAGCACGTTTATGAAGTGGCTCCTGAATAAATCATGATGAATCAAGGAAGCACTGTGTTGTATACTTTGGAATCCTCTTCAAAAACAAAATACATTTCTCCATGCCATAATTCGGTCATCACTCAGATCAAAACCAATCCAGTGGTCAGTAAAGAAGTGGGTGTTGTACCTACTCATATTGTGGTAAAACATACCGGAACAGGTTGCATTCAGTGTGTGCTACGCTGCAAAATTTACAGTTAGATGACAGGTATTTCTACACTGTTTTTTGCTGGTATTTTCTAAAAACGTCTCACAAATATGATACTTAACAGATTTTTCATACTTCGAATGAACGTCCTGCGGTATATTTATAGGAATTATGGTGCTACAGATCTCATCAACTTACTCTGCAAACGCCTGGAGCACAGAGAAGAACAATGTCGTAGGATTTTTCCCTATCATAGGATTTAATATATTTAGACACAAAATGCTGTCAGCAAGCCTCTTCCATAGAGTTCTGGAGCAACTCGATCAAATAAACTGGTGAATTCAGCGACTGGGAGTGACACACGGCGATGTGAAATGACAAGGCGAATCATAACCATCAAAAACGTCAGAAATACAGATGGTGAATAGACCGTCCACAAGACTGACAGCCAACTGTACGTAAAACTGACGCCGATATCAGCATGAGATGCCAGGAATTATTTTCTTCCAGGACCGTATAGAGACAGTACTTCAGCAGCCGACGACCTTCTCGCGTCGCTATGTCTTACCATGACTTTTGGCTACCCAGCGTAAATAATTTAAACACGTCAGTATTTGAGGATGAGGGGTATTAGCTGGAATAAAATATATTTAAAACAGTAAAGGTAAGGTCTTTATCCACAGCTGAGAGTACAGTGGATGAAGCTACTACTTGGGAACCCGGACAAAATTATAGACCCATCTCATTAAGCGTAAATTATTAGTGTGCTTCAGAAACAACTGTTGTACATAAACTTCAAAAAATTGTCTACTGATACATAACCAGCATGGGTTCTGGAAATATTGTTCTCATGAAACACGAATTGTCGCCAGATTATCTCAAATTGATCCCACATTCCAAGATTTCCAGATGGCTGTCGACGCCATTTCTCACAGGTGACTTAATTAAACTGGGTGACTATAGAGTATCGCCTCGGCTATGTGACTGGATTCACAAATTCATGGCAGAAAGGTCAGAGTAGGTAATAATTTAAGTTAACTTATCTAGTGAGATCGAAGTAATATGTGCAAGGATTTGGACCAATGATGTTATTGATATACATAGAAGATTTGGGAGAAAAATGGAGCAGCCTTCCCGATACTGTTTATAAATGGTGCCATACATTACAGATAGTGAATTAACAGAGTATCAAAACGTGTTACAAAATCATTTATAACAGATATCTAAATGGTGCAAAAAGTGGCAACTGGCCCTGAGTAGTAAATAATGGACGGTTCACCACATGAGTAATAAGATGATACCGTTGAATTTCTATTACATGATAAGTAACAAGAAGTTAGATCTTGCCGTTTCAAGTAAACATCTAATATAATGACTGTAGTCATCGACGACTTAAACTGGTACAATAGTACATAAAATCTTATAGCATAGGCGATCCGAACACTGAATTTATTGGCAGAACACTCAGAAGAAGCAACACTTCCACTAAAGTAACTGCTTACGATAGGCTTTTCCTTTCTCTTGTATTGCTGCGCAGTATGCGATCCTTACCAGACAGGATTGGCTGAGGCCATAGAAAACGGTGAAAGGTGGTGGTTCGTTTCGTTTTATCACAAAATAGGGAAGGGTGTTTCTAGTATATGATACTCTACTTGGGATGGCAGTCGTTAAAATAAAAATGCGTTCTCCTTGCAGCGAAAAAATTTCACGAAATTTCACTCGACAGCTTTCTTCTCTAGATCGATATGCGAGAGTAGAATGGTAGACGTATCTTTTGAAAGTGATGTGACGTGGTTCTTTTTGTGATCTGGTTAAAATGCGGAAGTTAGAGTGCGAATGAGGAAGTAGCTGACGTGGCACTTTTTTGCTTCGCTAATCCGCTGAGAACATCAGCGCTGCAACCTGTGGGTTGTCGATGCCTAATTAATCTTCTCTCGAAACAGTTGACGGACACGCTCTTCGCAGAAGTTAGTATTGGTCATTAATCACGCGAGGATCCAAACATTTCTGTAACGTTTGCTTCGTTGTCGTTCATTTGAGGTTAAATGAGTGCAATCGATTCATCATCTATCTTACGCGCAAAGCCCTCTGCTTAAGCACGTTTCCCCATGTTTCTAAAGAAATACTTGCAGATGGAATTCACGTTTGTGATGATATAAGTATCCCGTGGAACTGGAGCTTCGACGACTGTTGGATACATGTTTCCAAATAAAACGTGAAATAGATTTAAATGTGGAAGCAATTAAAGACTGTAAGTGCTTATGTTTACATCAAGATGCAGGGGTGTTAGCTTTAAGCGAATCAGAAAAGCCATCTAAGATGTCAGTGTTGGAGTAACTTTTCCGTTGCAGTGAAAGTTGAAAAGAAATTACTTACACGTAAACCTATTAGACCAACCGACATAAGCTTACCGGACAGAATGCTAATCATCCCCTTAAAACAACTAACTGTTCGCTTTGCAGAGCTGCAGATGGTGTGCAAGTGCTACTAGCTGGTCACCTTAATCTGCAACGCTGGCATAATTCATGACAGTGGATTGGTGTCTATGAGCCTATCGATTGTATGAGCTCGATGCAGAAAAAAGAGTCAACTTGGAGCTGTGACAGTTTGGTAGAAACGGGCTGAGAACTACTTAAACCTAAGTAACCTAAGGACATCACAAACATCCATGCCCGAGGCTGGATTCGAACCTGCGACCGTAGCGGTCGCGCGGTTCCAGACTGTACCGCCTAGAACCACTCGGCCACACCGGCCGGCAATGGAGACTGTCCGACGTGTCTACCAGAGTGGTGTATCACTCGCAGCCACGTAAGATGGCGAAAGGACAGTGGTCGTAAAAGTTCGTAACCTACAGGGGCTGTAGACCGGTGTCACACGTTGCCAATTACAATCGGTTTCAACATGATAGGAACTGCAGCTGTCAGTGAAAACAGGTCCATCTCAACCAGATTTCGAGCGAAAATAGAGCAAGGCTGTAATAGACATTTGTAATAGGGGACTTCGGATAACGTCATTGCCCACAGTGCCAAATAAAAATGCACTTCTTCATTGGATCAAATGACACTAAAACTGGACAGTAGTTGACAGGAACATTGGAATGTGGTCCAACTAGTCGCGATGTTGTCTCTGTTCAAACCACGCAAAGCATGGCGTTCACCGACGTTCGAGTGAGGCGTATAACCCGCAGTGTATGCAAGGTATGATACAGGCCGGAGATCAGTGTTGCCCTTGCTTCTACATCTTCATGTTGAGTATGCTGTGGACACTTCCGCATTCCAAGATGACAACAACTGTGATCGCAGCGATGCACACATACACTTTTAAATTCACAAACACTCAGCCACCTATAGCAACTCGACTGGCTCGCTAAATTACTCTATGTCAGTCCCATTAAAAGTGTCTGGGACAACCCTGAGGCGACAAAAGTCATAGGGCACCTCCTGAGCCGGCCGTTGTGGCCGAGCGGTTCTAGGCGGTTCAGTATGTTCTTAGGTTAGTTAGGTTTAAGTAATTTTAAGTGTAGCGGACGGATGACCTCAGTGTGCTCAGAGCCATTTAAACCATTTGAACACCTCCTGATATGGTGTCGGACCTCCTTTTGCGAGGCACAACGCGGCAACTCGATGTGGCATGGACTCAGCGAATCGCTGGAAGTCCCCTGCAGAAATATTGAGCCACGCTGCCTGTATAGCCGTCCACAATTGCGAAAGTGTTGTCCGTGCAGGATTTTGTGCACGCCTCGATTATGTCCTATAAATGTTCGATGGTATTCACGTCGGGCTATCCGAGTGGCCAAATCACATTCGAATTGATCAGAACGTTCTTGGAAACCAATCTCGAACAGTTGCGGTCCCGCGACGTGGACCATTGTCCTCTATGAAAAATCCATCGTTGTTTGATCTCGAGGTTGTCGAGCATAGCCATTTACAGTCAGTGATCGGTTCAGTTGGACCAGAGGACCCGATCCAATCAGTGTAAACACGGCCCATACCATTATGGCGCCACCACTAGCTTTCACGGTGCCCTGTTAACAATTTGGATCCCTGGCCTCGTGGGGTCTGCGCCACACTCGAATCCCACTCTCATCTCTCACCAACTATAGTTGGGACTCATCTGATCGGGCCAAGTTTTTCCAGTCGTCTAGGGTCCAACGGATATGGTCACAACCCAGGAAAGGAGATACAGGCGGCGTCGTGCTGTCAATAAAGGCACTTGCGTCGTCTACTAGCATAGCCCATTAACGCCAAGTTTCGCTGCAGTGTCCTAACGAACACGCTTGTCATACGTTCCACATTGAGTTCTGTAGTTATTTAACGCAGTAGTGCTTGTCTGTTGGCACTGACGATTCTACGCAAACCGCGCCACTCTCGGTCGTAAAGAGGAGGCCGCCGGCCACTGCACTGTCAGTAGCGATAGGTAATACCCGAAATTTGGTGTTCTCGGCACACTCTTGACACTGTGGACCTCGGAATGTTAAATTCTCTAACGATTACACGAACACAATGTCTCATGAGTCTTGTTCTAACGACTCTTCCGCGTTCAAAGTCCTTTAATTTCCGAGTTCGGCGATAATCACGCCGGAAATCTTTTCACGTGAGTCACCTGAATACAACTGACAGCTCCACCAATACATTGCCCTTTTATATCTAGTGTACGCGATACTACCGCCACCTATATATGTGCAAATCGCTATCCCATTACTTTCATCACCTCAGTGTATTTGGAATCACAATAGAAATGTAGCAGTTATCGCCGCCGAAGTCTGACAGCTCTACTGGGCCTATTAATCAACGACCCTACCAAGCAATACCACTAAGTGACCGCGAGATAGCGACTTTCAGTAATTTTGTAGTCTTGGGTTCTCGCACACTGGATGCTTCCTCCGACAGCAAACGTTCCCTGCTGCCAGCATGAGAGAGGGCAGAAATGCCGACGGTTGCTTACAATTTTGACCAAGGGGCTCTTCGCCCCACCCACGAAAGTGTTGGAGTTGCTCGATGGCATCAGGCGTCTGGCCGTGGGTGAGGCCGGTGCTCCTTTTAATGGATAATTAAGTGATTTAAATGAATCATCTTTTTAATAAATGGGCGATCAGCCCGGGCCTACTACCATTAAACTCTTAACTATATAAGCAACCCCAATCTGTGATTGGAACAGCAGTTTTAATTTTATTTTATCCTTTCTCTTTGTGTAGTGACTAGACTGGAGCGATATAGAGAGTTAGACACGTGCTTTAAACGTAGCTGGAAAGTCTCTGTTTTACAATGACATCAGTTAGAGATTACTACCGATCGCTGTGTTAAGTACCAACGTCATCACAGGTACAGAAAATTGGAGATATCTGCGATGGCCGAGTACTGTCTCATGAAGAATTAAGAGGAGGGCGCCACCTGAGCACGCGCAATCTGCGTGTCGTCTTGATGCCATTTGCTAACCAATCAAATGCTTCGCTCTAGGCATAAAATTTTGAGCGTCACCTATTTCAGAGCAGGCAGGCGTAGTCTCTGATGACTATAATGGAGACTGTCATCGATTGTTTGGGATTTTATACGAATTGGACGCAGCAAGCAAACCAATAATTTTTGGTCCAGTATTATTTACGAAATTTATACGTGTCTGAAGAGAGTATTTGAATCAACCCCGATTCCTATATGGAAGGTACGGTGTTGAAACCCCGCTTCGACGTCTATGCTTCAATAAACGAAATAAGATTAAAATGTAGCTCTCTTTTGACGACTGGATCAATGCAGACGGCGAGAACGCCCTCATTGAAAAAGAATGGAGAAGGAACTATGTCGTGTCCCTAAAAAACGAAAGATCTCCGCATTGTCCTCAAGCTGCTTGAAGAAAAACATAGATTAGAACAGCTGGATAGCCTGATTTTAATTTGATCCCTACAGTTCCCATATTGCTGATTCTATATTTTCCGCAGTTTTGCTAAATCGCTTAGAGCGAATGAACGAATGATTCTTTCAACAAGGAGACGGCTGTCTCTGCTCCATCCTTGTTGGACTCAGTTAGTACTCCATCTATAATGACAAAGAAAAGGTTAGCGTTGACGACGAGGTAATTCGAGACACGTTCGTCACCTCGAAGACAATCTGACGTAAACCTTAACTTGCTGTTTTCAAATGAATTAAATACCCTGAAATGCAGTGACTGTACAGCTGGGATGAAATAAATGAAGCTGCATCGACATAAAACCATATTAGTGAAAAACGTTCAGATGTGCTGAAGCTACATTCTAATAAATCTATGGCGACAATGGAAAATGTGTGTCAGTCCGGGAGTCGAGCCAGAGTTTCCTGCTTATCGCAAACGGTCGTACTGACCTTTAGGCTATCTTTTGGTGGAAACAATAACGACAATGAAAGTTTTAGATAAGTATTTAGATGTGCTAAGGAGCCTAATAATTATTGAAAGAAATCCGGGTTCGAATCCCAGGGGCACAAATTTTCAGTTGTTACTATTGGATTTTGGAACGCAGACTGTGTTGAAACTTCATGAATTACCTCGAATAAAAGAGTATATTGACACACCGTCGGTACAGATTCGAAAATATTGTTATTGTGAAACAGAACATTCTCTTAATTGAAACGAAGTAATGACTGCCATCGGTAGTCGGTCTCAAACTCATTCGATTTTTCCAGAGGGCTGTCGACAGCGTTCCCCGCAAACGGCTTGTAATAAAATTGCGATCCTTTACTGTACCGTCGCAGTTGTGACACTGGATTCGTGATTTCATATCAGACAGGTCGCAGTTCGTAGTAAGTGGTGTAAAGTCATCGAGTGAAGCAGAAGTTATACCTAGCGTTCTCGAAAGACGTATTAAAGGCCCTTTGTTGTTGGCAATCTATATAATCAATTTAGAGGACTATCTGAGCATCTCTCTAGGATTTCTGCAAATGATGCTCCCGTTTACCGTGTTGTAAAGTCAACAGATTTTCAAAACCAATTTTAAAATGATATAAACAAGATATCTGTCTGGTGTGAAAGATGCCAGTTGGCTCTGGACTATAAAATGGGGAAGGGGGGGGGGGGGGAGGGGGGGGGTGTCCTCCACTTAAGTACTAAAACGAGTCAGTTAAATTTCGGTTGCTCGATATATCACTCAAATTTAAAAGTTCTCTATTCAGCTAATGTCTAGGGATTACAACTACGAACACATTGAAATAGAACGATCACATAGAGAGTATTATGGGGAAGGGAAAATAAAGACTGAATTTTATTGATAGAAGATTAAGGTGCAACAAATCTTCTAAAGAGACTGTCTATATTATGCTTATCCGTCCTCTTCTGGAGTATTGCTGAACGCTGTGAGATGTTTACCAGTTAGGATTGATGGGTGACATCGAAAAACTTCAAAGAAGAGCTTCTCACCTTGTATTATCATGAAACAGGGAAGACAGTGTCACTGATATGATACGCGAGTAAGTGTGTAAATCGTTATAACAAAGGCGTTTTTCGTTGCACCGAGACATTTCCACGAAATTTCTACCGCCACCTTTCTCCTCCGAATTCGAAAATATTTTGTTGACGCTCACCGACATAGGGGAGAATGATCGTCGTAATAAAATGAGAGAAATCATAGCTCGCACCAAAAAAATTTTCGGTTCGTTTTCCTAACGCGCTATTCGAGAGTGGAGCGACATAGAAACAGCCGGAAAGTGGTTCTGTGAAACATGTACCAACCAATTAACAGTTAACTGCAAAGCAGTCATGTTGCTGTAGATGTAGGTTTCTTCTATCCGTCCTTGAGGTGCTCGAAACGTTGTTGATTTTTAACAGGAAATGTAAGAGACGTAAGGTACAGAAAACAAGAACCTAAGGGAGATCGAAAACTCCGAAAGTATCATTGCTCAGAATTTTATCTGAATATAGGTAATGATAGCGTAGTATGTTGGTGAAATGGTCAGAAACTATTTGCGACTGTCAGAAATTATTTGGGGGTGGTTCACAGGTCTCACTGCGTCTTATGTGAAATGATTAGTAAGAGGTTGATGTAATCCACACTTGTTACAGCACCTTCTGTAAACATCACAAGTTTCATGTGGCCTAACACTGCAACCACTAGCCAGAGGATGTCCCGCCTTACATCAGCTCATCAGGAGCTTCCGTCAATAATGGCATGTCCTGACTAACATAACATTCGTCGTCTTCACTCGTGTGTAACGTGTATGAAGATGACTGATAGCATACAAAAAGTTATGTGATACCTCCTATTCTTCACTGTGTGAAGAGGTGAAACGGACACCCACTACTTTACTCACTGTCCTAAGCGTCCCTAAGGTATGGAGTTCATGATTCGTGGGTCGACGTTATCTACACAGTTTTAGTGTAGTAAATCAACCGTGATGATAGATTAAGAACAGAAGCGAACAGCACAGTTCTATTCAAATAAGAGTCGACTACAGATTCAACTGAATATGTATATTTTGATAAAGGACGCACAAATAAATTAATATGAAACTCACATGATCGAACAAGGTAAAAAGCCAATGAAATAGATGGCAAAAGTTCATGTGTACTGATAATAATACTGGACCGGGGTCAACACTTGATCCATCAAGAAAAACAACACAGGTAAGTAAACAGACGACACGTACAAAATAAAGCAATAACACACGTAATTGAGAGTAAGCGAGAGAGATACTATGTAATGGTGCACCATGACGGTAGAACATGTGAGATTACCTTAGAGGTAATCCCGATGCGGTGATAATATTACGAGTCGCCATCGTAAATAGGGATGATCTAACTGTCGCAACTAACGAACAAGAAGATCGCGGACTGTTTCTCCTGCTAGCCAGCAATCTTTTATCGACCTTGTGGCACACGTAGCATCCAGATAAACCGGCATCGTATGACACCGAAGAGGAAGGACCATGTGGTCCGGGGACTGACCATACCCGCCACAGAAATGCGTCTTGAGCGCCGAAGAACTTCGGTCCCAGTGAGACAGAGCTCTGCCTTTGGGGATTATGTAAAACCTCGGGCTTCGAAGGAAACTTCCGACTGCGCAGAGGATTCTTCTTTTCATGGCCAACATAATTTTGAATGTTTGCACAGTTTTGGGCAGGCTGCTCGTTATGTTAAATTACAAGATACTGGCTTCTTCTAACGGCCAGAACCAGTTCTCAGGGGAAAGTCATGCCTGAAGGGCTCCCTTATAATGAAGAAGACCATCTTGGCATAAATTACAAATTTTTTAGTTTCACAGCAATTACGACCCGAAGAAAATTGTGGACAACACCTTTATATACTTCGTCGAGATATGCGAACCCTCAGGTTGTTGATGCCACTCATTCGTGAACGGTTTGGAGATGTGACTTCTTTTCTGGATTTATAAGTAATTTCGAAGTATTACTTAAATGTCACACAAACCCAAACTTAAAGGGTCTAGCACACAATTTTTTACGACACTAAATGAAAGTGACGCGAGCAACCGATCAATTAATTTCGCAACATTGCAATCACTCTGATTAAAAACGAAACGACAATCTGTTTCTTTTGTAAATTCGACATAAGTTTCCCTAATCGAATCATTTCCTACAATTCTACTTAAAAATATTATATACCGAAAAAAATCTCAAAATGAAAATTTGAAGCTTCAAATGTTTTGTACAAAACCCTAAATAATTATTTTTATTTTACTGTTAGACATGTATGCAACTTTGCAAAATTTTTTGACAGTCGTAGTGTCATAGTGGGAGACGGCTCTTAGGTGATAGTGGCCAAGCGTGAACAGTGCACTGCCCCGTGCTGTTGCTCAGTCACTTCCGCACGGTATATATTTCTTAACAACTTTGTACATTCAGTCTTGTTCACACTGGTCGCTCATCCTCTTGTAGTAAATAAATTTAACTGTGACTTATTTCGACAGGCCATTCGAGATAGGTATTCTGTTTTGAAGAGGGAGGCAGTCTTCCAGCTCCAAGTTCTTGGATGAGCTGTGATTATTACTAACTGTGTCATCATCATTCGTAGATTAGCAACGTATGCTGTTCTAAACAGCATGTCAGTATCCGACGTCTCGCAGTCTGTCGATGCTCTTTCCCAAATGATGAGGTCTCACAGTCTGAAATTTGTCGAAATAGCTTAATGAGCAGCTTTCCAATTTCCCCACATGAAACCGACAAAATAAATTTGTAGTATCTTGGTACCCGATATACGCAACTCGCACAGCGTCTCGTGACTACCAAGTGACCCACGTGTGCTGAAGCCGATGGTAGAGGAATAGTCCTAATGCTGTAGCTGATCGAAGTATTGCAGTGCAGACGCTTGATGACAGGAACAATTTGACGAAGCGATTAAATAATTGGAGGAAATTATTCTGAAAGAAAAATATTTTTTTTATTTTCTTCTGTATTAAGCATACTGACATCAGTTCAAAACGTTTTGTCATTTGAGACGCAAGGACATCAAAATAGTAATTACTGTAAATTTTACTGCGAATGATCGCCAAACAAACAAACGTATAAAAATTGTATATTTAAGTAGATGAAGCCAACTTATTTTTCTTGTATGATTCTTGTGAAAAAATTGAAGGCTGTAGATGAAGCACCACATGAAGTGGAGGTCTCGAATCAGAGATAAAGCTTTAGGTGAAGGAAAATCGAATCTTTGTATAGATCTATACGGTGTGGGGATCCAACAGAAGACGACAGTTGTAATATGCGGATAGGCGTCATGAGATGGGTTGGTTTCGGAACACCGTTGGATTTGGGGTAGCATAAGGGACAGTCAAAAAGTTTCCATTTGAGGTCATTGCTGCAGCATATACGCAACGTAATACGACTCCGATGCATATACAGAAGGGCCGGCATCTAGCAAGGGATAAGCGTGCCATTCGTCTCTCTCCGAGACGTGCGTTCGGTAAATGCGAAAAATGCCCAAAACGACTAACGTGCTGCTATGTGGCTTGGTTCCTTGTGAAGTCACGCACCCACCATGCGCCACACGGGCACAAAACGAAATCTCTACACCGCACTTGCAAGCAATTTTTTCCTTCGCATATTATTTGCCAATACAGTATTTCAGCTCCGGTCTTACATTAAATTAACTGATGTTTGCAACATCAGACACAAGACATTTCCTTAAATCCGCTCCGCTGCTTGTAATTGATAATTCACTGTATTGTTACATGTATCTGTAAGCACTCTGCATGTTACACGTTCTGTGATAATAGTAATACTAATTATCAATTTACTGCAACACTGTGTAAGGAAGTTGCATATAATTGAAAAATTTTATTGACCCACACCGAAGTTAGCAGCTTATCTCAAGGAGTGTTATCATATAGCATGAAGTTTATCTTTTTATCACCAGCTACGCCTTTCCTAAGGCAGAATCTGCGTTCAGACTACGGCTTATTTAGCACAAACTTTCTTAAAAATCAATTGTGGAAATTTATTACTTCAGATCCCAAACTCAAACCTTTGTATTGTGCAAGACTGTATCGAATCATTCGTTAAAAAGCTGGGCGTTGAAAATATATAACCAAGTTTATAACTGCATCGTTTTACGTTAAAGGATGTGTTTATCCCACTGTCCACCGCCTTCTGAGCACAGTGTTCCTGTAGTTGATACACCCATTTTACAAGCAAATGCAGTGTTGGGCCACCATCAGCTATCATAGCCTTGGAAGTCTTTTGAAATCCTTTGAGAAACTCAATCAATTCGTCGTTCAACTGGTAACGCAAATTTTCAATCAAATGTATTGTACTGAAGCCATGTAAAACTTTATCAATTTGTTCGTGCTGCATAAACATGGATTTTAGCATTACATGTAAAATATTCCAGCGAGTATCAAAGTGTTGTTTTACGGTAAACTGCAACCGCAAGTGTTGCGTATGGCCACTCCATTTTCCAATAATTTATGACATTTTTCGTTGCTTCCAGCGATGCATAAACATTAGGACAATATTTATGGAACCGTTTATCCTCAAAGGCATGACGCAGAATAGTGCTTATGGATTGGTTGTCGCACAGAAGGTGACAATAGATCTCAAGTCTCTTTTCCACATTTGTCCCAGGTCAGTAACGAACCTCGACAGATGGCTTGTAAATATCCCTATCTTGCGCGTGTTAGTTTCTGTTTCCACCCATATATTGGTAACTCTTTCCTTCGTATCAGATGGGAACTCTGCAGCAAAGAGGACTTGATTTTCCCCCTGCAACTCTCGTGAGATTGAAAGCGCAGTGACATAATGTGTGCTAACAGTCCGATAGCACATTTTGGTATATGTGTTTGTCCACATGTCAGTTGTATATGTGCATGAAACATTCACCATATCCTACAGCACTTACGGGATCATAGCCACATTTCATTTGTCTGCAGCCTTTTTTTTTAGTTTGCGAGAAATTGTTGACAGATGAGAAGGTGGGGTGCTGTGCTCCTGTTTCCAGCAGTGACTCTGCAAGATCTTGAAAGCCTTCATATGCAACTGTGGTAAACAGCAATAGATCTCTTGCACAGATTCTTACATGATTCTCCCGAAGGGTTGCTGCTACTATTGATATGACTATTAGGAGAAACTTTGCAGGTATTCAAGTGTCACAACAAGATACTGTTACTGCCATCACTTAAACCTAATAATTTGCAACAACCACTACATTCTGAAAAAATACAGATTTATTTTCAATATCTACAAACTGTTTAAAATTTTACTACACCATTATATCTCACGATTTCTTGAGACAAGTGTAGGTTCACTCCATCAGTTCCCAGACAACTTTTTTTTCTCTTCCTCACATTTTTAATCATTACACACTGAGACGACCTTTGCTTGTCAATTTGCATTTCGGTCATAATAATGTACAAAAATCCAAAAGCGCTCTAAAAAACCAGAACAATTCTGATTTTATTAGGATATCATCAAGAAAAATTCAATAAAAGAAATACAATTTATAATAAAACTATAAATAAGTTCAATTCAACATTTAATGATGTATTAGATGAATAGAATTGATTTTAAGATAAGTATATGAAAAACAGGTAATAGAATTTTCTATTATAACCGATAATGGACAAAAACACATGATTATTGGTATTTTTGTACTTAAAAATTGTTGTTGCTAAGAACAGAGTTTATAAATTTTTTCATTTAATGATTTCGATATTTTGTAAAATGTGTTTTATAATATTTATAAATGAACTACTGCTAAGCAATAAAAGAAATTGCATTAATCGAAATTTTCTAAATGGAAAGATAAAAGACAAAGTTAAAAACGTTCTAGTAGATGTGAAATTTAATCTTATGTAAACTGGTAAACCTAATAATTCTTGGTGTTTGAGATATAACAAATTTACTAACACACATCAAGCAAACAGAACAGCAACAAAAAAGGAAAGACAAGGAATTGAAAGTATTTATACAGTCAGAAAAAATAAAGAAAAGTAAATCTGTTTAACAATTTTGTTGGTGCTACGACACAATCTGCTAATATCCATGAAGAAATGAGTAATGAATTATATAAACTGAGGAGAAAATCTTTTAAAAGAAGAAGTATTATTTCATTTGGTATATATGATTTATGACATGTAGAACTTGAACGATATCTCAAAAATAAAAGCACAATATAAATATTTTGACCATAAATACTGGTTTTTCAAAATTTCCTTGGGCTATCCCATTTGTAATTAAGACTTATAAAAATTTTTCAGAAGCTTTTCAAAAAAATTTCAAACCTTAGTTTAAATTTTTTTTTCAAAAGCTTCTGAAAGAAACTCACAGACAGCTTATGGGAAGGATTTCTATAATAAAGGTTTTAAAGAAATTATTAAAAAATATACAATTGATCAGTATTCAATATTTTCAGACTTAAAGGTTTCACTTGTTGAAATACGTAATAGGACATTAAATGGAAAATATGGAAAAAAAATTGCTCATCAGTGGGTTGATTTAGTTAATAAACTAGTTGAAGAATACAATAATAAAAATTTGGAACGATAAAAATAAATATTTAAAAAGCAATAAAAATATTCCTTGGGGTATCTAAACAAATCAAAATATAAAATAGATGACAGTTTATACTCCCATAGCATGATATTGCTCACACCAGAATATGATGATGGAGTGGTGCATGTTAGCTGCTGCTCACTTCAGTGACAGTGTTTGTGGAGATGACCATTGATCTAGTGTAGGAGAAACGTGATTCATCAAGAGAGCCAACACACTTCGATTGAACAACAGTCGAATGCCAGAGGTCCCATGCCCAGTGAAATCATATTGCCAACATCATTGTGTTAACATTTGAACATGTACGGTGGTCTGCTGTGGTGCTCGATGTTCAACAATATATGAAGAACGGTATGCTGTGAAACGCTTGTGTATGTAACAAAACTGTGCTCATTTGGTAGGGATGCTACAGATAACCATCGGTCCTACTTTACAGAGGAGACAACCCTCAGAACCCTACAGAACTTAGGGTTTACAGATTTGTCTGAATTAATGTCTCGTTGGTCAGTGCTTGTAATGTTCTGGCTTGTCAGTGTATAACTCCTAGTATCTTGATAACAAAGTTCAGTACTTTCTTTATATTCTGGTTTCATAACATTATAGTGAAAATTATACATTAATTCTTTTCATAAGTCAAATATATGAAACTAATTTTATATCTCCTCTGTTCCTCATATTTGACATTGTTTCCCCAAATACTGAATTAATTATCATATTTAGGAAGTCTTTTCCAAAATCATTTATTACTTTTGCCCTCATTTCTGTACTTAAATTTATATATTGTTTTAAAAAATCAGATTGTTCAAATTGTAAAACTGTACATATTTTTGTTAATTTCATCCCTATGTGTAATTATTGTTTAAAGTTCCTGTTTTAAACAATAGAATTGTAATTATTATTTAAAGTAGTTGATAATTTTGTTTCTTTGATTGCAGGCATAATTTCATTTCTGTGAGCAAGAGGTAGATTTTTATGGAGGTCATGTATATTTTAGGGTATTCTAAATCTATTTTAGAAGTGTTTAAAATTTCGCTTATTTTTTTAGAATTAAATGAATTTGGTTGATATAACATTTAAACTATTTTCCAAATATTAAACCATATCATAATCATCTAACATATAAAACGGTTGTCCTGTCTTTTTTTTGTGTGGAACTGAAAGATAATGCTGGTGCTGGTGGTCTCTAAATCATTAACCTCTATACAGGTTTCCTAACATTTTCAAAACCATCAGTTAATACTAAAATCATTTTAAATATAAATGATGATTTTCTATTAAATTTTTATTTTAAATTTTTTCTGAATCAATCTAATTTTTTCATAATCTTCTTTAATATCACATTTATTTAATTTGTTAGAAAATTCCTTTTCTTAATATTCTTCCCAACTATCTGTATAAGGACAAGGATAAGCTCATTTTTAGTTACTAAAGTTATTAAACCTTAAGAGAATTTTTTTATATTATTCACTTGAAACTTCTTCATATTTACCGAAAGTTTATCAAGGCTTGAAGCCTCAAATATAGAAGTATGAATAAAATTTATTTCCAGATTTTCTGGTTTTCGCTGTTTGGTATTAAATTTGTTTCTCTTTCATTTTTAATCTATCCTTTTACTAATAAATAAGAGTCCTATCCTGATAAATTATGTAAATAAACTGATACAAAAGTTAAATGGTTTTAACTGTAAATTACAATTATTACCCAATCGAATTACATATTTTTCCTGTTACATGACTGTGATGATGAACTTTTTTATTTTTTTAAATACAATTTTTTTCTATGCAATTTTGCATTCATTATGTCCTGACTGATCTTCAGAAATTAAAGGTAGCATTTCCTCTTCAAAATAAATTCTTCCTATTTCTTCAGCTGCGTTTTTCATTCTTTTTAAAAAAACTTTGTGGCTGTTTCAGCCACTATACACTATAAGATTTTCATAGTGCCCATTTATGTATATGATATAATAACAAAAATATTTGTTTGATATTTTTGATATTTTATAGTATATGGTTTGCCACTGAATTTTAATTCAGTTCACTGTGTGTTATTCATTGTTAATTTTATATGTATCTTTCAATCTTTCTGTATAGAAAGCATTAATAATATCATCTGCTGTTAATACAGGATATGTTTTAATCATAATAATATGCTTTCAGAACCTGCATAAATAACAAAAGGAACTTTTTGAGCATACTTATAAGTGTTTACAGTTATATATGAGGCTTTCTCCAGTAGTTCTACTTTTAATAGTTTATTAATTAAACAGTTTTTCGTAATTGTCTATATTTTATTCACTCTTAAAATGTAATAAATGTAAATCACTCATATATTTTGCTTGATCATGTTTTTTATCTGAGTTGAAACAAGCCTCCAAATACTTTATTCAACAGTAATGTAAGTTACTTTCTTCTTTAAAATGCAATGAATTAATATGTTCTCTTCTTTAGATTTTGTTGTTTTTAATTGGTGTACTTGATATTTTCATCAAAGAAATAAACATCAATAGGTGTATTAATTATAGATGCGATTTTCTTAAATAATATCAACTGGAATTACGTATTCAAAAATTTCAAGATTTTCATCAGTATCAAGATCAACATTTTTATATTTGTTAACTCTTTGTGGATCTTTATTTACAAGCTACAGTGATGAATTTATTGTCCACAAAAGCAATTTCGATCATTATTTTTAACGTTTGTAACATGTTTGAAAATTAGACATTTCTTTTAAAATATTTTGTTTCCATTCTTAAAACTTTGAGATATATCTTTCTTTGTAGTAATGCTATAATTTTGAGTTTGATTCCCAAATTCCATTACTTCATTACTTGTCTGCATTCTGCACTCACAATAAAATATGAAATTTATTTTCAAGCCATTACATAATTTCAAATTATGTCTAACTATTTTAATTAATTTTGGTTTCAATGTATTTAATAAATGGTTAGGCTCAACTGAGTTTATATTATTTTTGTAATTTATGGTTTGAAACCTTTTTTTAATGCTTTATTAACTAGGTAACGATTAACTTGTTTGTTTCTGAAATATATTAGCAAAAAATGGAAATATTGGTTTCAATTGTCTAGCTTTGGCATTTTTGAAGACTTCACCACTATTTTCAGTATTGGAATAACGCAATTATTTCCAATTTTTTCTTTTGATTCTTCTCTCATAGATGATTAATTATCAAATTAAGTACTTTTTCTTTTCTGAATTTATAATATTCCCTTAAATAATTTTTTTTGCTATAGTCACATAGTTGAGCTACAGTGAAGTTGTTTAATTGCTCACTCATTTTAAGGAAAAGATGTAATAGATTTTTAAAAAATGAAGCATTAGGTAACTGACTAAATTAAAAGAAAATCTGTCTGTCTGAAAAATCCATGTGAATACAGGATGCTAACTATTATCAAACATACATTGTACTGCTCATATTTGTGTTTCGGTTACTTCTATAACAAACACCATCCAGAATTCTGTTCTAGCACAGCAAGTGACAGAATGTAAAACGATTCTGTAATCCATTGTGTAAAGAATGGTATACATATTTGAAAAGAGTTTGCTCTACTGGTTGATTCATTAATTAAAATTACTAGTACGATGTCCTGTACAACTGAAGAAAAAGTACATGAGTAGGACTTGAACTCAAACTACTAACATGATGGATGTGTACTTTTTTTATGCTACTCTGTCTTTTTTTAGAAAAACTGTCTTAACCACCGTTTTTTATATCGTCCAAAAAATTGGGCAAGGGTCACCATCTGAGGCCTTGCTGCAATGTTCCGTTTTCCCCCTCAGAAATAAGAATTGTGGAGGCCATAGGATCCACACAGGGCCAAAATGTATCAAGGAAAAGTAGAATTTGTTTTACCATCAACAATGTGTTGCAGAACTTCATTCCACTGTGTGCCTGATATTACTAAGAGGAAGGTAAATGAAAGCTGGTCCTTGTCAGCTAGCAAACAGGAAGAAAAACAAAAGAAGTCATCTCTTTACAATGTGTGGTTGCTCCACGGCACTATTCTAGATTAATGACCCGTGTTTTCTCGTAGCGATGTGGTAACCGTTGGTAGTTCAATCCTTACAAAAACGGTTTGTGGTTCAACATTTCCTGATATCGATAATCCAGCTGCGAGGTAGGTTATAGAATGTGCTCCAGAGAAAATTCGAGCAATATTGCTGGTACTTGGGGTACTATACGATCGCGCAGTGTCTTTCTTTCAGTAGTGCAAAAATAGACGACTGTTTCCTTGCTGTCACCAATTACCATGTCACAGAATTCGTTCTTGTTATCGCAAAATACACCTCCTGCAGGAAGAGGAATGATTGTGTAGGTATCCAGTCAGGAGCCACATCCGTGAGGAAAACCAACTACTTGCGCATCAAATACCAAACAGCCTTCACCTGCCCGGTGACAAAGCGATGGTCATCTGAATCTGTCACTCCACAGGTGACACACACAATGAATAGTCCACAATGTGAATTTGATGTAGGCGGGACTGTCACACCCACTTTCTTTTAACTGTTACATAACAACGATACTGAATGCCTGTATCATCAGTGGTGGTGAACGCCACCTACCACACTCCACTCCACTTTGTACGGGGGTATTTCCTTTCAGTCAGGTTCAGTGCCCTTCACAGTTGCAGTGTGGTGTATATCGCCCTCGTCAGTGTCAGGCGTGTGCACAACGGTATAGTGCAGATGTAACTTACTTCAAGGAAGAATTCGCCAATGTAGAAGAAAGGCTTTGGAATGTCCAATAACAGAACCGAGGGAGAGAGACAGATCGGCACTAAGACCTCCAGCAGCAAGACTGTAAGACACCTCAGACAACGTAGCCACATCTTGTTGTAACAGCTTTCGAATAGAGGCTTCACTGTGTCCTGAACATGAGAATGACCCAAGCCCCCTCTGCCCCTCAGGAGGGTGACAGACTTGTAGCGGATCTTAAACATTATGCCCATACTAGCAAAGCATCCCAAAGCCACCAGCGTGTGGAAGGCCATAGGTGGCGGGATCGGAAGCGTCTGCACAACTTGGAGAATGCGAACGGTAAATACACGGTGTCATAGCGCGTCCTAAGACAGTAAGCAGTTAGTCCTGCTCTCATCTGGTTTAATAGAGACCTGCAGTTACCAAGTGCCGCAGATCAGTTGTGAAGTCAATGCCCATGAAATGCGTTGTGCCACTTATTTGTAGGGTGCTGACACATCCAGTGGGCAGCCTCCTCCCTATGGACCCGGCATGTGATATTTACACTTTGAGACTACCTGCCAATGCCGCGCTAAAAGGTCGCCATCCGTGCCAATTCTGTGTGGATATCATCGCCACCACGAAAGAAGAGTATCAGGCAGAGGCAGTGCACGAAAAAGTGTGTCCACTTAGTGTCATCCCCACCAGGTATTATTAGAGACCACAGATCAGGAGTTCCAAAGCAAAGGCGTGCAGTATCGCTGAGCGCTGCATCAGGATCAGCAGTGTGAGATGGCTGTTGTACAACAACCTGGACGTTTCGGTACATTTATGATGGTGTTGATTGTGTATAGGTGCTCCATATGTCGTAGTACACGCGGCCAGCCCTACCAAAGGCCTGACTGAAGTCGAGGGAGGTCAAGACCTCAAGCATGTGGCAAGCCTGGGCAAGCCCAGTTATGTCGCAATACTGGCAGAGATTAGTGTGGACGTTACATATGCTTCCTAAGGATGCCTACTCCTGTGAAACACATAACGGACTGTCCGCTTGAGGTGTGCCAACAGGTGTCGAGTGAAAACCTTCATTTCACTGTTTAGTAAGGTCCAGGGGCGATAATAGCAGATCCTGGATCCACCTTGTGGTTTATATAAGGGGCATTCAAAAGACACCCGCTTACTAGTGTAAAGTAACGGTAACCATTTTATTAACTCAAAAATGTAGTTATAAACAGTACACATACTCCAAAATAGTCGCCAAAACTGTTGGCACATTTATCCCATTGCAAAACTAGCCAGTCGATTCCATCCTTGAAGATGCTAGTAGGCTGCTGTCGGATCCAGGCCTGGACTCAGTCACACACTTCATCGTCCGTTGCGACGTTGTTTTAGAGATCTAAACACATAAAAGTCACATGGTGAAAGGTCGGGACTGTTTGGTGGATGTTCCAGAGTTTCCCACCGAAACTGCTGAAATGTCGTTTTCACCGCATTGGCCGTGTGTGGGCGGACATTATCATGCAGGAAGAGAACCCCATTGGACAACATGCCTCGGCGTTTCGACTTGATTGCTCTTCTAAGATTCTGTAAAGTGCCTTGATAACACTGGGTATTGATGGTTGTTCCCTGTTCCAGGAACTCGACAAGCAGTGAGCCCTTATGATCGATAAAGAAGGACATCATGACCTTATCAGAACTGGTGTGCACGGCCTTTGTTTTCTTTGTAGGTGGTGAAGTCGCATGTTTCCACTGCTTGCTCTGACGCTTGCTTTCTGGTTAAAACTGGTGACACCATGTATCGTCACCTGTGACAATACGCGAGATAAAGCCGTATTCCTCCTCATGATAACGTTGCAGATGACTCAAAGACGGCGCCATTCGAGTATTGCACTGTTCGACTGTCAGTTTGTGGGGAACCCACTGCGCATAGATTTTTTGAAAGTTCAAGTGTTGATGCATTATGGTGTGGATCCCGTCTACGCTGATTCTGCGATTGTCCAAGACTAAAGCATTCATTTCCGCAACCATTTCCGGTGTGATGACACGATGACCCTGTCCAGGACTAGCATCGTCTTCTAGTGACTCGCGTTCCTCAAGGAATCGTTTGTGCTATTCCACAACTCTTGAACGACTCGGACTGTACTCACCATTACACAGCCTTCATCCGTCGATACATTTCACGGCCTCCAAGTCCATCTTCTGCCAAAAATTGATTTACTCATCGTTGTTCCTGCTTACTTGCCTGCATGTTCGGTAGTGGACGATAACTTGTGTGACCACACCTTCTCTTTGGAGTGAAACCACACTGGCGCTATGTAACATCAAACGGAGTGCACGTGTTAGTCTCTCTACCAATAGATGGCGCCAACATACGCGCAATTACGTGGTGCCACCTTAGGTGTAAGGCAAAGGTAGACACACTGACCAGGTTTCATTCGAATGAACCTCAATAATGGTCAAAATCAGTCCTTGAAGGAAGGCCCCACTGAGCTGCACTGTGGGAGAAAGAGGATTGTGGCAGGTGTACATCCAGGCAGGCGTCAGCAATTGCTGAGTATTAGTTAGAACTCTAGAAGGAGGCCATGAGATCACAGCAACTTATGAAATGCTCCTGGCTGCATCGCTTCAAGGACCTCCTCCTCTGTTATATCTTTCTTAACATCCATTTCTGTAGCTAGGGAGATGGTGCAAAAATGAGCTGAGATACCTCCAAGATCACCTTCGGTGGGTTGTTCATCAAGGATATGATACATGGATGGTCCCTCCTGAGCCACTTGGTC
The DNA here is from genome assembly GCF_023864275.1 of Schistocerca cancellata. NCBI lineage: Eukaryota > Metazoa > Arthropoda > Insecta > Orthoptera > Acrididae > Schistocerca > Schistocerca cancellata. The sequence continues at coordinate 330,564,615 of NC_064629.1, forward strand.
CTGAGTGTGCGCCCTGACGATCACCACCTCAAGGTGGTGGCCTGTGTTGGTAGTCTGGCACTTAGTGCAATTCACAGGCGTCTGCCCTGTGCGCGAGTGTAATGGTGTGTAGTATTTCCAATAGAATGGTGTAATAGTAGTCCATAGAATGTCACCTCCATGCCACCATATTTCTCCAGAGCAAATGAAGGTCTTCTGGAGGGCAGGCTTGGTGCAGGTTATCCACCATGTAAGGACAGACTGGTAGACGCTGCACTGGTGAACGCAGGAGTCACACATATCTTCTTTGAGCTGCTGACATTCTGGAGAAGAAAGGTGGGCCACGTTCAGCCTCCATGGATCATGGCTGTGATATAGTCTCTGATGGCTGAGGATGATGGCATAGATACAGGCTGCGTGGTCGGAAAACGCTACCATCCACACTTCGGCAACTCTCGTCCCCCTGAAAATGGAGTGTGGGATGTAAACTCGATCAATATAGCTAGATGAGTGGCTGATATAGTGTGTAAAGTCAGACTGATCGCTATAAACATGTCCCCATGAGTCCAAGCTGGAGATTTTTGACAATTGTGGTAAGTTCCGCACAGAAAGAGTGACATGGTAACTGATCATTGGGCGCTTGGGTGCAGCTGAAATTCCCTCCCAGTACCAAGGCGTTCTGCCATTCCATAAAGGGGGGCATGACTGCACCTGTGAAGGAGGTAGATCTTTCACAACACCAGCCTGATCCAGATGGCGCATAGATAATGATGAGCCTGACTTTTTGGATAGTAAAAGCCATACCTCTGGAGTAAGGGAGATACTTGACGACTTCAGCAAGTATACTTTCACGGAGCAGGATCGTCCCTCCACTGGCAGTGGCAGACACATGTGACACACAAGTCATGTAGCCGAATGGTCTTGTGAAATCCTCAACATCCACCCCCTGAAGGAGGTCAGTGTCAGTGTTTGCTGTGTCGAGTGTGTCCTGGATCATGGCCAGATTATGGTGTGCACATATGTTACTGAGATTAATTGTTGCTAGGGAGTAAGTCTGATTGTCGCGCCCTCGGTACAGTGGTTGTGGCCGCCAAGGGCAGCTCCTTCATAGCTGCCAATGCAGTTGGGGTCACTGTGATGGGATAGGGGTGCACACAGACGAGGGGGAAATCCCATACTCAGCTCCAATGGGGTGCTCTGATTCATCCTCAATGTCGTTCGCCAAAGAGCCAGATGTGATACTTAGTGGCTCATGTGCATACTCAGTATCAGAAGGTGGACCATCAGTGGCATGTGTATTTTCTGCAGTCGCTGCAACCTCGTGATGGGACAGATGGGTTGTGTAAGTGGGGTAATTCTACTGGATGCCTGGGTGGCCGAGTCCTTTGCATCGTCCGATGGTGAGTCCCCATCCTGTTAGTGTATCGAAAGAAACCAATCAGCTGATGGTGTATCGTAACACTTCTTGTGTTTCAACGGGGACAGTTGTTTGCGGACATGCTGCTTCATATCAGAGTGCAAGTGGCCGTTATTTGGTCCTGCCCCCACTGGGAAGAACTCAGAGATCAGTAAAGTTCCTGATTCTACATCTGTCTTCGCAAGAAGGTCAGCCTGTGTGTGTGAGTGGTCGTTTTTCTTAGGGAGTTTGGACAGTGACAACATGGAAGGAGGTGTGTGGTCTGTCATGCAGTCATCGACTATCAACATCAGCAGGGTGTGTTGGCTTTGGGCAAGGGTTAGGTTACGTTAGGTTAGTTTAGTAGCTTTTGTAGCCACCAGGTAGTTGAGGGGAAGTGCCGTGGGTGCCACATAGAGTGCAGTGTTGCCGACCGTTGTCTGAAGCAGTCTGCATTGGATACATGCCGATCGGAGATAGCCTTCCTGGCTGCAACCGACACAAGGACGTAGCTGACCATCATATCTGAGAATTGTCTTGCGGCCCCTGGTAACTATGTAGGACGGCATGTACTTCGTCGGTTCAATCTGGACTTGCCGCGCGCCGTTTAAGATGTGATATATCTCAAACATTTGCCATTTTTCAGCCAGGTGGATTATCTAATTACTGTATGGTTTGAACATTGCCATCACATCTAGTGAGGCTTCGAAAGGGAGCGCGAAGAGCCTCAGATTGCAGAAGCCAGTTCCAGCATTGTCCGTCGTGACAGCCTTTATATGGCAGCCACAGTGCCGAAATTTGAGATCAAAAGCGTATCTGCACACAAATCTGTGTACGTCTTCTCGTTTATTAGTTAGATATAGATGGCGCTCCAAGTAACTGATAAGTGGTCCCAATGATGCCTTGAGGTGTAATATGAAGTCTGTCCTAGATAAAAATTTCAGTTTCTTCTGGTCTACGTCTTGCGTCATCCACTTTAAAAGAGTCTTAGGTGTGACATGGCTGTATAATCGTGCTATGGTGCTCTCGAAAGAGCGACATGATACATTTTGTGCAGTGAGAAGGTAAACAGGAAACACTCGTACGTGCACTGCATGACGACAGGGGCAAGCAAGAAGTCCTCGCCTCACCAACGTCAAAGGCTGGAACTACTGATATAGCAGATACGCATAAATTTTCAACATTAAATTTCTGCGAATCTAAGGGCCATTGCATGAAAAGCCGCTAGCCAAGTACTGAGTACAAGTTCTCCTGCAACATACCCAGGACTCATTAAAATCCGTAATTAAGAGGCCTGATGGTCCCTTGTGAGAAAGATCGTGTTAAGGTTCCAGCTTTCAACCTCCACACTGATGCCAAAATGGACAGATAGTGTGATATCTTATCGCTAAGAAGAACATCAGCTAAAATTTACTTAACGAAGAAAAGAAGACAGTACCTGATGAAATACTAGTACGGTTATACACAGATAATCCGATAGGACTTGCTTCTCTTCTTGTACCAGTTTGTCACGGGCCGTTGGAACATTGGAGCATTTCAAGTGGTTGGACAAAGTTCGTTTTCACAAAGGATCTGCAGATAGCTGCGCATAAATATAGGTCCATATCGCTGAGGTAAATATGCTGGAGTAATATGAAATACGTTTTATGCTCGCATATTATGAGCTATTTTGGGGACTGAATGTCTGACCCTCTCAGAATGAACACTGGTTCTGCAACACACTTTCTTGTGAAACTGGGCGCTCTCTTTCCGTTCATGATGTTCAGAAGGCAGTAGATAATGGGATCCAGGTTGAGGCCATGTTCCTAGTCATCCAGAAGGTGTTTTATATAGTCTGCACTGTCATCTAGTAAGCCAAGTTCCAGCTTTAGCTTTGTGATTTGGACTGATGACTTTGTGACAGGTGTAAGGCAACGCTGGGTTCGTGATTGTAGAACCCTTCAGGGGCTCACCATTTATTTTCTGGGTTCAGGCTTAGTGACTGCGGATTTCTGAGCTGGGGGTCTGGCAAGTGCCGCCAGTTGTCTGTCACTGTAAGACCTGTGTATACTTCAGCGATCACTACACAGCAAGGCGTTGAAACAAAGTGTGTCACAGTGAATGGGGGTCTTATCTTGACTGCCAATGTCACGAGGATGGTAGAAGTCTCTATAAAGAAAAAAAAAAAAAACAATCTCAGGGTGTGATGCGTGCCGATGAGATGCATAGTTGTTGAGGTGGAACAGTCGTTAGCAAGCAACCTCAGGAGAACCTGCCGCACTCAGTTGTATAAGGCTTATCTAGGCATATGGGGCTCCGTCTAGGTAGGCTTCTATTTACCTAGCTAGTTCTGGGATCGACATGGAACCCTTGAAATTCTCTCCTTCTCCACCCAGCGGAAAGGGTGGGTTGCTGTTAGATACCAACATCCAGTCAAATAAGAGGGCTCATGTAGTCAGTCCTCCAGACTTCAGAATTCTAGTACCTATAGTAACAAAATGCATGCTGCTGGAGCAAATGCGTTTTTATTAGTTAAAGAAAAAGAGGAAAGCTTTGAAAAGCCTCCCCTTTTTACAGTCAATATGATTTAGAGGGATTTGCAGATGCCTTACAATCTATTAAGCGATTGAAAAATGGGACACTGTTAATTGAAACCTCAAGCTCCCTCCAGAAATCCAAAAACTTTGGAGAATGCGCTATTAAAAATGAGCTCCACACCACAATGAACGACAACAAATGTGTTGCAATGTGCAGGGACCTGGTGGACATCCGCAAAAAAAAAAAAAGGTTTAAAAGTTGAGTGTGCTCAAGAAGCCATTGTAGCTGTGCAGAATACCATGAAAATGGTGGAAGGTGATCTGATAAAATCCGACTCGTTCATTCTCCCTTTTAATAGCGTGACACTCGTAGAGCATGTTAAAGTAGGTTTTCTTTGGTTAAACGTGTTGCCCTAAGTCCCTAACCAAATATGCTGTTTAAAACGCCAGCGCATGGGACACTTCTGGCAAATGTGTGCCCACCAACTAGTCGGATGTTCATCTCCTCTGAAGTGTGTCAATTGTTCTGGGAATCATTTTGTCTGTAGTAGGGTCTGCAATGTCTTCCTTGAAGAAAGGAAGGTACAGGAAATCAAAACAACAAATCGCGTTCCATATGGTGAGGCCAAAAATATATGTAAGGCCATGTGGCCCCACCCCCCCCTCCATATTCGCTACCTCCTTTCCATCAGTTGCTAAACAGCCGGCTCAGAAAACCGACGCTGTTACACAACGGAGGTTGCTAGTGTCTGCACTAGCACATGGGTTTATTAATGCACTTGTGGTGCAGCAGTTACTTCGAAGCCCATACCGCGTCCCAGAACATCAGACACGGTCGTGGTAGCCATCGTTGCGGAGCTCTCTGCTCCTCCAAGACCTCAGTTTGGTCCACCCTCTAGCACTGCCACTACCATCTCCGTGGTTGTGGCTCCAAAGTCTCCCCAGACATAAAAATCAAAATCAAACGAAAAGAATCACCCACTGACAGCAAGTACGCAGTCTGACGATGTCAACGTCGCTCTCTCTGACATCTCCAACGTTTCATCTTCGGAACTGATGGACTTTGATATCGACCTAAGGCACAGATCTCACCCCAAGACCAAGCCTCCACCCTCTAAGACCCCCCCCCCCTTTCCTCCTTAGCGGAGAGACAGGGTGAAAGTGCAACCCCATGGATAAATGGCTCTAATGCTACAGTGGAATACTAATTGTTCAGGAGACATGTTTAGGAACTGAAACTCCTAGTACAGGAACGCCCTCTGCGTTACCGCTTAAAGTCAAGCGCCGGCAAGCCAGTCGGGAAAGACAGGTAAGAGAAGGCTGTGAGAAGAAGTCAGCCAATTTCACGCTGACCAGACCTCCATCCAGGACAACAACGCGACAGCAGTGGCTCCTATGTGAAGAGCATATAAGCGCCGCGACCGACTGGCGACGGCCCAGTTCAATAGCAGCTTCAAGATTAGTGATTTCGATAGCAGAGTCAACTCTAGTCACTTCACTTGCACTCTCTATGTAGCACAGACTTGATATTGTTATACTGAAGAAGACTGATTATTTCGTATGTCGCCCTTTGCTTGCGCCACATATGTGTAACTGTCAAAGTTAAATATTGTAATTTTCTTATTGTAATAAAACTCATTAATACGACTTGTTTGATTGTTTGTCTAACGAACCGAGTATGCAGGCTTCCTAGACACCACACTCTGTGCTTGGGTTTGCAGGACACACATTCTAAGGCATCTGTTGCCCATGTACTAAGGGTCTATACCCATGATCAGAAGGATGACCTAGTTGGGGAAAGGGATAATGGAGAGTTTTTTTTGTCAACAACACACATTGCTCCTCTGCTCTCTCCTTGGTTACTGACCTCCAAGCGTTTGGAGCTGAAGTTGATATGTGTCAGAGAATCACTGTTTGCTCACTGTACTTACCTGTGCAAGATGCAATTGACTCTGAGGCTCTCACACACCTTAAAGCACAACTCCCCTTATTATTTCTCGCACTGGGAGACTTAAGCGCTCTTCATGTATTGTTGGGCTCGACCTCTACTTGTCCTGGAGGTCGGGTTCTGGAGAGCCTCATAACGTCTAACTACCTGTGCATTCTCAACATATGGACTCCTACTCATATCTGTTCTGTTACTGGGTCATTCTCAGCCATCAGCGTCTCTTTCTTCTCATCAGCCCTCATAGACTTTGTTCGCTGGGAAGTCGCTGACTATCTTTATTCAAATGACCATTTCACATTCCACTTTTACCTACTGCCTGGAGCTCTCCCTGAAAGCTTACAGCCACAATGGATGATCAGCAGTGATGACTGGACACTGTTCAGTCAACTGCATGTGTTTGAATGCGGTGACAGCGTCCAGGACTGGCTGAACCACATCACACAAGTGATCCAACATGCCACTGACTTCTCCATCCCAACGTCATCACGTTATATTAGGAGGCGACCTGTCCGTTGGTGGACTGCTGAATGGCATTCGGTAATCTGGACAAGGCATCGACTCTGAGGCGATTTTGGTGCCATCCCACGGCGAGAAACCTCGCAGCCTTGCGATTAGTGAGACACATCATCAGACAGAGAGCAAGAAAAAGTCATCGCAAGTGTTCCTGAACTCCATCAACCATTCCACTTGTTCTACAACAATATGGGGAGCCACCAAGAGGATTTCCGGAAAAGGCAGACGGTTACCTAGGTTACCTACAGCAGCATTATTGAAACAGCGGTGTCTCCAGACAGCACACAGAGACGTCTCTCAGACGATGGCACAGCATTTTCTAACGACTGCTGCCAATGCCTGCCAGGATCTGACGTTTCCCTGCTACCATGCGACTGCAGAGAGAGGCAAGTTGGACTTCAGATACAACAATTATAAGTCTTGCAACTGCTCGTTCTCCCTGTAGGAGCTGGATTTGGCACTGTCTAACGTTCGTGATAGAGAACCTGGCAACAGTCGAATTTGGTACAACACACTGCGGCACTTCCAAGCACTTCCTACTGTGGTAGGCGTGGGCTTCGTGTCTATCTTGGCTACAAAAACGCGTTCACTACGCTGGTCGTAGTAGTTTATCTGCGTTCCTGTTTTTTATTCATTATTGACCTACTCCTGCATGACTCCTATTTGATTTTGTATTTGTAACCCTGTATTCACCTGACCAGAAGTCCTGTTCCTCCTGCCACCGAACTTCACTAATTCCCACTATATCTAACTTTAACCTGTCCATTTCCTTTCCAATTTTTCTAACCTGCCTGCCCGATTAATGGATCTGACATTCCACGTTCTTGTCCCTAGAAAACCAGTTTTGTTTATCCTGATAACGACGTCCTCCTGAGTAGTCCCTGCCCGAAGTTCGGAATGGGGAACTATTTTACCTCCGAAATATTTTATCCAAGAGGACGCCATCATCATTTAATCATACAGTAAAGCTGCATGCCCTCGGGAAAAATTACGGATGTAGTTTCCCCTGGTTTTCAGCCATTCGCAGTACCAGCACAGCGATGCTGTTTTGGTTGATGTTACAAGGCCAGTTCAGTCAATCATCCAGACCGTTGCCGCTGCAACTACCGACAAGACTTCAGGAACCACACGTGACTGGCCTCTCAAAATACATCCCTCCGTTGTGTTTGCAAATACGGTACGGCTGTCTACACCGCTGAGACACGCAAGCCTTCCCACCAATGGCAAGGTCCATGGTTCAAGTGGTGAGGGGGTGGGGGGTGGGGGGAGCGCTTTAGTGTATATGAAGTAAAATCGTCATAACTTCTGAACGGTTTGCGGTAGGAAGTTAAAATTGCACGGCTGTCTTCGAGGCATGATGGGAATTTGTATGTGCATGAATGGTTTGGTTTAGCGACGAACTCCACTTTCATTTGGATGGGTTCGTCTAACAAGCAGGATTAATGCGTTTAGGGGACGAGAATCCGCATTTCGGGATAGGGAAATCTCTTCACCCTCAACGGGTGACTGTGTTGTGTGCAATGTCCAGTCACGAAACAATCGGTGCGATATTCTTTGTTGGCGCGGTGTCTGCCGAACGATACGTGAAGGTTTTGGAAGACGATTTCATCCCCATTATCCAACGTGACCCTGATTTCGACAAGATGTGGTTCATGCAAGACGGAGCTCGATCTCATCGAAGCAGGATAGTGTCTGATGTCCTGGAGAAATATTTTGAGGACCGCATTCTGGCTATGGTGTTCCAGAGGCCACTGGCATGGGCCGTGATTTGCCATGTTCTCCGGATCTGAACATATGCGACTATTTTTTGTGGAGCTATATTAAAGACAGGGTGTACAGCAATAGCCCCAAAACCATTTCTGAGTGGAAACAGCCATTCAAGAGGCCATCGACAGCATCGATATTCCGACACTTCAGCGGTCATGCAGAACACTATTCGGCTGCGCCACATCATCGCCAACGATGGCAGGCATATCGAGCATATCATAACCTAAATCCGAATATCTGTAGTGACGTTTACATGTTAATTAAAGTGTGTGCACGGCGTAGGTTGTTACTAATTTACTTTTTCTCATATAGTTCAACAATTATCACCTTGTAAGTAGCTCCAACGTTTCCGAAGGCATCTGTACGAAGACTAAAAGACATAACAGAATCTCAGCAACTTTGTGTTCGTAATACGTGTGATGGTGTAGTTTCACTAGAGGGCAGTCGTTTCAGAACATGTGGACAAATCATCCTCTCCGTATTACCGCATCGAATTTGGCAGGAGATCCAATGAGCATATCTCCTATATAACTGCTGTTGCTCCTTCGGTGGTACTCCCTGTCAGTGACTTGAATGGAATGAATTCCACGCATGTTTTGCTTACACTGAAGTGACAAAAATGATGGGATACCTCCTAATATCGCGTCGAATTTCCTTTTGCCCAGCGAAGTTCAACAACTCGACCTGCCATGGAGCCAACAAGTCGCTAGGAGACATACTGAACCATGCTGCCCCTATAGCCGTCCACAACTAGGAAAGTGTTTACGGTGCAGGATTTTGTGCACGAACTGACTTCTCAATTACGTCCCATAAACATTCGACGGCATTCATGTCAGGTGATTTAGGAGGCCAAATCATTCACTCGAAATGGCCAGAATGTTCTTCAAACCACAGCGAACAACTGTGACATGGTAACATGGCGCATTGTCACCCACATAAATGGTCTCCAGGCAGCCTAAAATAAACATTGACAATGAATGGTCAATTCAGTTGGACCAGAAGACACAGGTCATTCCATGTAAACACAACCCACAGCATTTTCGAGCCTCCAGCAGCTTGCACAGTGCCTGGTTGACAGCTTGGGTCTATGACGTCGTGGGGTCCGAGCTACACTCTTACCCTATCATTAGGCATGGTCACGAGCCCAGCAGAGGCGCTGCAGGTGATATCGTATTGTTAGGAAAGGCACTCGCGCTGGCCATCTGCTGCCATAGACCATTAACGCCAAATTTCCCTGCACTGTCCTAACGGATACGTTCGGTTTACGTTCCCAATTGATTTCTGCAGTTATTTCACGCAGTGTTGCTTGTCTGTTAGCAATGACAACTTCATGGAAACGCCGCTGCTCTCGGTCGTTAAGTGAAAGCCGTCGGCTACTGCGTTGTCCATGGTGAGAGCAAATGCCTGAAATTTGGTATATTCGGAACGGGCTCACTCTTGACACTGTGTATCTCGGAATATTTAATTCTCTAAAGATTTAGAAAATGGAATGTCCCATGAGCCTAAATCCAACTACCAACCCGCATTCGGAGTGTGTTATTCCGATTGCGCGGCCATAATCGTGTCGTAAACCTTTTTGCATGAATCACCTGAGTAAACATGACAGCTCCGCCAATGCACTACCCTTTGTACTTTGTGTACGCGATAGTACCGCCATCTGTAAGTGTGCTTATCGTTATCCCACGATTTTGTCACCCCAGCGTATGAAGGGCGCCGACATTGAGCACCTGTAATGTGACTTGAAAGCTTGGAGAGATTCTCTGGCCACTAATATCTATTTGTTTTCACTATATCTTGTAGTTTTCACACACTCATCTTATGAAACCCTAGAGGTACTCATAGCATGTAGGTGGTTCGCTGCTCGTGACTGCAGTGGACGCTTAGCAGGAGATCGGTTGGCGTGCGCCGGGCTAGGGGCTCGCGTGGACCTGATGGAAGAAAGCGTGACCCAGTTCGCCGAGGTTGAGAAAAGCCGCGATCAATGCGGCCTGCTCTCTGTGTGCATTATGCTGATATGCTAATCGCCACATCCCCAGTCGCGCGCCCTGCCTTTGCCGTAAGTGTTCACTTCAGCGGCACTTTAGCTATTGGCATATCTTCTGTTAAATATGAATCGATATTTCTCATGAGTTTTTCACAATCGGCGACAGTTGAAAGTAATAAGTGGCCAAATATTTGTAAAAATCAGCCATCATGAGACTTAAATAGAAGGCGCTAGAGGGCGTGCTTTAAGTTTATCTTCTTTCTATGGCTCAGTATTTCATTTCATCAGTGGTACCAAACGTTCATCTGAAGTGACAACTGAGGGGTCACGATCAGAAATCAAACCTGGGTTTTCTTTCCTTCTTTTTTGGGTGTAAATGCTTTACCAGGGGAGCAGCGATACTTCATTCCTTTATATCCCGACCTGCCATTAAAAGCCATCACAGACATCATCCCTATATTAACAGACTGATAGAAAACGCTGTTCTTATGAATCTTTTGTTGTTGGTTATTCGTGAAACAAAGTCTTCTGACATAGTTAAAAATTAAACGAAGTGGCGCAAAGTTCTTTTTTTTCTTTTTGAAATACTGAAGAAAACATACTTTCCCTTTCAAAATGAATCTCCCTGTTGCCGCTTTATAAGCGGAGTTTTAACGTGTTGTTACAGCAAATAAATTGTTATTTTCCGGCAAGTAATGCAGTGGACTTTTAAATCTAACAAGTAAACAGCGGTTTCCGTTAAAACCTATGTATCTAGATTATCTGTGTTTTTAGGATATCCATGTAGTCTCCAGTCCGCATTAGTCTGGCAGATGCTAGCCACCGCCAATGCCAGACTTTGCAGCCGTGAGAATAGTCAAGAGGACTCAACTCATAGCATCAGACACCTTGGCTGCACTGTCCACCAACTGCCAGCAGTACCCACGCTTCTGATAGGTGGAGACGAGAGAGAATGGCCTCTGGGGCATTCTCCGGCGTACAATCCACGAATTGTCAGAAATTAGCCCACACACGGTAGATAACAGTGCCACCTCTGAGATGACCAAATGATGTGGAATTTCCTATCCACGGCTTGTTCTTCCCTGTTCGTAAAAGAGACGAGGATGCCAGCAACACCCACTTTTACGATTATCACTCGCTCTCCAGCGGCACTGTGGTACCTGATAAGAGAGGCCGAGAGCAATTAGTGGATGTAATAAACACTCATCTGAGGAGAAGACTGTATACATATTGCCTGAAACTGCAAAAAATGGCTCTGAGCACTATGGGACTTAACTGATGAGGTCATCAGTCCCCTAGAACTTAGAACTACTTAAACCGAACTAACCTAAGGACATCACACACATCCATGCCCGAGGCAGGATTCGAACCTGCGACAGTAGCGATTGCGCGGTTCCAGACTGTAGCGCCTAGAACCACTCGGCCACTCTGGTCGGCGCCTTAAACTGCACAAACGTTCTTTTGTTACATGTCTCTCCAGTTCTTGAGGATATTTCCAGTAATGGGTTATCTTTAACATTCAGTCACCTTGACATACTACTGCCGCTATTGAAGTTCTCCTGTATAGTAGCAATTTTTTTAAGTTGACTGAACTATGAAATACTCTGCGACATTAGCAAGGACAGTTATATAATGAATAGTTTCATGGTGACAGCCCAACAATGACTAACAACCTTAACTGAATTAATAAATTTCTATATCGAATGTGTGAAAGAAATGACCTTTGAGAAGCAGAATCAGCAGTGTGTGGGTAATAGGAAATCTATCCAATCTATATGAGACTGTAGTTGCTAAATTTTGAGAAAACGGAAAAATGGGTACTGATTCCAGTAGCGCCGATGGTTTTAAAAAATTCTCACCTCTCGCTCTTTTACTTATACTTAAAGACTGTTGATTCCGATGTACAGATATACAGGATGCCTCATTTCCGCGCGGCATTAGCCGAGCGGTCTGGGCGCTGCAGTCATGGACTGTGCGGCTGGTCCCGTCGGAGGTTCGAGTCCTCCCTCGTGCATGGGTGTGTGTGTTTGTCCTTAGGATAATTTAGGTTAAGTAGTGTGTACGCTTAGGGACTGATGACCTTAGCAGTTAAGTCCCATAAGATTTCACACACACATTTGCCTCATTTCTTTTCTTCTGTAGAACTTTAAACTCATATTATGTGTTTGTGGAAGTGCCTGCAGTGCATTGTCGTCTTCCTCATAGCCATCTGCGCGTGTGCGGTAATATCGTCTCCATTGCGTACACCAGGCGTGGCCAAGATTTCGGCTAACGAGCCATGCCTTTTCCCGACTGCCAAAGCTCTCAGCCTCGCTTCCCATTCCCCCCACCGCCTCGCCACACTGCGCGAGGGTGGCGAAGGGAGGAATACAGCGAACGAGCCGCATTTAAAGGGCAGTTTAGCCGTACTGCGTGTGACCTGATCTTATACATCGCATTTCTCAATAACATAGACCACAAATAAAACAGTTTTCGGCATACGGACAGTCGCAGACAATTTCACAAAGTTTCGCACTCAAGCTGCCGCATAATCATGCCTTGTTCAGTTTCATAACGGAAAAAAGGTATTTCACACAACATGTCGACAGAAATGTTGTAGCACTTTTGCAACTTCATTATGGAGACTTGGAAAATCTACGCGATAAAAGCATTCTAGACGCCTTGGACAGTTTTAATGTAAAAAGGTTTGTAATTAAAAGTGAATTTTCCTTGCAGGTCAATCAGTTACCTCTGCACATGCACAGGGGCGCTTTCAAATGAAACGGTAAATAGTCACGGAAACAGCTCGAAAACAGATGTAGGATTGACGGCGTCCTCAAACCCTTATAAAACTATCGTTGTAATTCTTGCGAGGCCACAAACAATTCTTCAGATCTCGTGCTTTCTTTAACGCCAGTGAAGTTAGGGAACTAGATTGTCTTTTTCAGAATGTGGCCTTTCTATAACGAGGTTTTCTTTTTAAAAGCAAACCCCATCAAACCAGAAAGAAGTTACCTTGCAATGTCTTACTGTGGGCAATGTGCAGTGAAGCCCAATTAAAATACCAACTCTGCAATACATTCTGGATGTTCTAATATTCTTTCCTGCACTCCCTTTCCCTTCGTAAATTTAACAACAGCTAGATTTAAATCGAAAAATCGTTCCAGGTATGTCGCTTGAGTTAAGCAGCCCACTTGGCAGTAATATTTGAAGTATCCACACTCTTCGTTTATTTCCATTGGAAACTGTTGCAACTGGAAATGGAATAATGGAAGCGACGTCAGCAATTTTACTATTCGTACCACCAATTTCTTGCTCCACGCGTGCAAATTTAACACAAAGTGCTTCGTTATGTACAGAACAATGAATCCCGTCTGTAAATCGTTGTAATTTTTTGTTCTTTCATTGTCATCTAAAAGCTTCAATTCTTTCTGCCCGGGGCTGTAATGTCGTATCGTAGCAAATAAGCAGTACCCGTCGCTTATGCGAATTGATAATTCTCATCCCTCTTTCCTGTCATTCCATTTATTTTTCAGAATTGTGACGATAGATCGCTAGAATGCCTGTTTTTGTGCAAACAGCCACTGGACCTGTTAACATCTTTCATACCACGAACAAATAGCGAAGGGTAAACAGCCCTGACACTACGATTCTGCCGAACTCAGAGAGTTGTGCCGACCGAAAAATGCCGCACCGCAATGCTAAATGAAATGTCTCGCTTTTCCGGGTACTTCCGAGAAGGACCGTGCAAAGCCGAGTGACAAACACGCAACCGTACACGCTTTACATGTAATGTTTGGAACCCCGTGCCCGGTTCTGGCTTACACAGAGTGGGAGGTGACGCCTCAATCGCGCTGGTAGACCATCACTCTCTAATCGTTATTTTAATTACTAGATTATAATAATTTTAGTCACACCCATTTGATTTGAAAATTGCGTATTACGTTCTTTTGTTTTGCCTTCATTTAAAAAGGTGCGTTCTCATAGCTAAGGTATTATGTGCTCATCTGTAGTCCTGACATAGCTGCTATAAAATTGATTATGTTCCTCATGTCCGACGTATTATGTAAACGAATGTGCATATAGTAAATAGCACGAAGTTCATCTCTTTTATGCTAGTATGCCAACGCACAAGCACTGTCTTCCAAAATTAGTTAATTTTGTGTCAGAATTATTCATTATACCGACGAACTCATTGTTTTGAGGCGTTACACAGTAAGGATTATCGACTACGTATCCAGATGTCTTGCATCTATCGGGGCGTAGTGGAACTGAATTCTATTCCCTCACCCAACATAGCTTCGACAATAAGTTCGCTACTGATTATGCCAGTCGACTGAATACTACGTCAAGAGTTCTTTTTGCCAGTAGCTCTTCAGTTCAATTCGTTATATAATATTAGTCTTAACACACTGTTTAAACGTCACAGCTGTAGCAGTAGTGGCTTTTAAGTCCCATTTGAAATTGGTTGCCGGTTGGAATTTTTTTTTGTCCCTAATTAAGATTTTCGTGGACGTCTAATATTAAAAAATCCAGAGTTCTTTTTCTTTGCATTTGTATCACACATGAGAGACGATCAGTGCGAGCTGACCGCTGGTCACAATCGTTCATACAAAGTGCACATTTCTCAACGACTAGCAGAAAAGTGTGTTGACATTCCTTCAGTGATTTCATTTTATAAGTTTATAAAAGCCTTTACCATGTCCGACGTCAAACTTTCTACTCTTGTTTTGTACATAGAAATGGATTCTCTTAACCTTATGGTGAAAAAGTGTATGTTGCTAAGATGACTGGCAGATTCCTGAACAGTTAAGTGTTGTTATTCGAAGGAAGACACAGAAAGCCACAGTTTTTACAGAAACTTCTTTTCTGAGTCGCAATAAAAAAATACTCACAGCGCCTAGAATTTTAACAGTGCGCATAGAAAGGTAATCTTCATAAAGGCACCTCGATACAACTTCACGGGAGGTGCTCTAGGGTGACGAGCGGAAGATCACTCTGGCGAAGAGCAAACCCTGTACGAGTTGACATTCTTTTCCGCTCTCTAGCGGGCCATATGCTGTGATTAATATTTGTGGTAGATTAGAACAGTGAAACGAACTAGGGGGTCAAGCCAGTATCTCTACATAATTTTAGCGATAATTTTAGCGATAATGATGAATGCGAACTTAAAGTATTAAGATTGGAAACGCTCGTTATGTAATGCGAATGGGATCTGCTGTCATTTACATGGTACAAATACATCGAGCTTAGAGTTCTTCGAACACCTACAGCTTTCTTACAGACGTTTTGTAGTGGAGAGTATATCTAACATTTAACCCACGTTGATGCTCCATTCACAGGGAAAGAACGGTTTTAGGTATATAACTCTGTATCAGCTTCAATTCCTCGTTGTGGTCATTTAGTAAGACTTATGTGGAAGGAATTAATGTACTAGACGCAGCAAACTCCCTCCGATTCTTTTGCAAACAGCAAACATCTCCTTGATTAACAATTCCTCTCATGCAGCGGCTGCCAATAATCTGTTTAACATTTCCATAACGATGTGCACGACGAAACTTGCCGATCTCTACACCGACGGAAACGAGTTGTGCGACGTAAACGCAAGTTCTTAGGCGTGTTTCTACATCTGAAAGATGATGTCTATTCACATTTCGCGCCAGTCACATAATAGTGGCACTCGTAGCGCCACTGTGAGGATGCAAAACAGGTTTGTTTTCAGTAAACACTGTAACGGACTTGAGTGTTAGTTACCTTTGAGAGTGGACGTGGTGGGTTGATGATAATCAAGAATGGCTTTAAGGAAATAAAAAACGCAGTTATCAGCACCTCGCTGAGTCTGAACGAGGTCGTGCAATAGGGTTACAAGAGGCTGAATGTTTCTTCTGCGATACTGCAGAAAGATTTGGCAGGAATGTAGCCATTGCACATGACTGCTGGCAGCGGTGGTCACGAGAATGTACGATCGCAAGAAGACCGGGCTCCTGACGCCACATGGCACTACCGAGAGGGAAGACTATCGTGTTTGGCGTATGCCTCTGTCGCATCGTATTGCATCCGCAGCAGCAATTTGAGCTGCAGTTGGCACCACCGTGACGCAACGAACTGTTACAAATCGGTTACTTCTAGGAGAACTCCGAGCCAAGCGCCTTGTTGGGTGCATTCCACTGACCCCCAAACCACCAGAATTTGCAACTTCAATGGTGTCAAGCAAGAGCTCATTGGGGGGGGGGGGGGCAGAGGGAGGTCTGTTGAGTTTTCTGATGAAAGTGGTTCTCCTCGGTGTCAGTGATGGCTGTGTGCTTGTTAGCAGGAGATAAGTTGAGTGCTTGCAACAAACCTGTCTGCATGCTAGACGCACTGGACCTAAACCTGGAGTTATAATCTTGGGTGCGATCGTATAATAGCAGGAGCACTAGTGTGGTTCCCGCCGGTGTGGCCGAGCGCTTCTAGGCGCTTCAGTCTGGAACCGCGTGACCGTTACGGTCGCAGGTTCGAATTCTGCCTCGGGCATGGATGTGTGTGATGTCCTTAGGTTAGTTAGGTTTAAGTAGTTCTAAGTTGTAGGGGACTGATGACCTCAGCAATTAAGTCTCATAGTGCCCAGAGCCATTTTTGAACTAGTGTGGTGATTGGACCTGTTGTATTGCCATTCATGAAGAGCATTCCAGGAGGTGTTTTCCAACAGGATAACGCTCGCTCACATACCACTGTCTCCAATCGAGCACACGTGGGACATCTTCGGAAGACAGCTGCAGCGTCATCTTCAAACTGCATTAACTGTCCCTGTGCTGATTGCCAAGTGCCAGAGCCTTGGATCTCTGTCCCACAAACTGACATCCGCCACCTGCACATTTGCACCCCTCCATTCGACATTGTAGCGGTTACACCAGTTACTAAATTACTAGCATTTTACATTTACAGTGGCTTATCTCGTGATTACACTGAAATGTGATCTTGCGATGGTAATGACTGAAATCTGTTACCTAGACGAATGTATTCCCGAAATTTCACTACTCTATATTAGTTATTTTTAGGTGTTGCAATTTTTTTCCGTCGGTGTTTTAATCTAAGCTAGTAAAGATACTAGCCTGACGAGTAATGCTTAGAAAAATCTGTCGAGTAAATGTTTGGTAAACCACTTATATTACGGATAACATTCCAATCATCCAGGCAGCTCTTTTTTCGATTTATTTATCTTATGTGATCATTACACTGTAGGCCAGTCTGGATGGCTACTCCTAGCTGTTTTGCAATTTATACTACCTCCAGTGATTTAGTACTAGTGGTGTAATACATAACAGTAGTGGATGTGTTTGCTTGTTTATATGCAAAATGCTTCACTTGCATGTTCTGCAATCCGCTCCCATCATACAGACAGCCACATCATCTATGACCATCTTTTGCGTGTTACGATAAACTGCTTATACTGACATACGATTTTATGCAACGAATTGTCATTATTACGTTACGGAGGGTTTGTATGGTAGCAGAAATACATATTTTTCCTCATGATATACATCCAGCTGCAGCCTTGCGTCGTTACTAAGTAAGTGAGGTGCACAAGTTGCCTCCAGCACGATATTCACACATCGCTAAACACATAGTAACGGATGAGGTGGAAACGCAAACGATATTCATATTCAAATACCGTGGCTATCGTTCCACGAATGCTGTAGGGCAGGTCTACATTACTTCTGCTGTGCCGGCACACAGATCGCACTGATACATGACTATTAATTGCTTCCATCCACAGTAGCGCAGACAACTATACTGGACTATGAATCGGAACGTGCTGGTTTCGATCCAATTTCAGTCAGCCATGTGATTTGAATATATCATTTCTTTCAGCTCTATAAATATTTCTTTATCTTTAGGGTTAGTCACTATACTTATAAATCGAAACTTAATACTGTCTCCCTCTTTAGTTAGAAATTCAGTAATTTGGGTACCGAATCGTAAACGGTGTTGGTGTCTTTGTAATGGATTTCACGTAGTCTAACACTCTATCAAACTAATAATCATTGTATCTAATTATTCCACACGTTTCAAAAAACTGAGAAAAGAACCTAAAGAGTGATTATCGATAATTCTACATATCAGCCCTCATTTCGGGGATTTTACCATTGCAGGCTTGCTGCAAGACGTATGCGGGAAGAAGTAATATGTTGCAGCTGTACAGACGGTATGCTTCTGACTGTGGCTAAATTTACAACTAATAATCCCTTGACCACGCTACCAAAATTGTCCACGCTAACGAGAACCAATCTTTCAAAGTCTATATCGCTTACCGGTACGATTCTTTTACTTATAACACATCGTGATGCGTCCGACACAAAGTCCTCCTCCAGTGGCTCTGCTACACATAAACCATTTCAGCAGGCAGCTGTATCCCACGCTCACCTAAACTAATTTTCCGGTGCCTTGGGGCACTTTATCATGTGAATGGAACATTAGTGATTTTGCCCGCAGATTGACTGCATCACCCTCCGTGATGGATGAACGTACAAGAATATTTATCGTCTTACTGCTTATCCTACTAACTTTCTGTAATATCCAACAGATTCAGATTTTCCCACCAAGCTAGACAATCTACAAAGTGTGTGCAACATCACTTCTTTCTCTTCTTCCAAATGCCCACCCAGAAAAAAACTTCTTAAATACAATGCTAAGTGCCAAAGCCAACCCTTCTATACACCAAAAAACGCGCATACAGGGGTTGTAAATAGCGTTACCGATTCCCTGGTAGTCCTCCTCTTGCACACAGAAGCAGTGGTTTGATCTGAAGTAGTCACATACCTCTATTTTATTAAAGAAAAGAAATATTCCAGCAAAGTTTCTCGTGATATCCACATCTATAAGGGGATAATCATCTACCCGGAGCTGATACAATAGTCGAGCACTTGACCCATCAGAACATGCATTTTAACGGCAGCCATCTTTACTTCATATGACATAGCCAGAGCATTCCTGCTACTTTTTTCCTGATATACCTATTGCTGGTGTACTACGGCCCAAGTATAGAGGAATATGACAGTTTCGTCTTGACACCATTGTCTATAGAATGTACCATCTCTCCATTATTAAAACACATATTCGTGATGTCATCCCTCTTTTACGTATATCTACTGGTTACATTAAACTCCTACAGCCTCTACCGCAAAATTCCGATTACTCCTTCTGTATGACGCTTTCTTCTAAGTGTGTGTGTGGTGCCATCCTTTCCGCATTCCTGTTTCGTATGTGGAGTGTTTTCCCATATATTGCCATATTTTTCCATACTTTTACATTTTTTCCATATATACTGTATTTTTCCCATTTTCTGTGTGTAAATATGGAAAAACATTTGAGCTCTTATTGCTCACCTTAACATGCTTTTTAACATCCAACAATAATTCGTATTCCACCATCAAGCCACAGAGAATCTATAAAAATGTCTGCAAAATATCTTGTTCCTCTTCTTCGAGATGCCAACCCAGGAAATATTCCATTAACGTACAATGTTAACTGCCAAAGTAAACCCTTATTTACAATGAAATACGTGGATGTATTGCTATGGAGGTGGAGTGCTGACTTGAGCCATCTGAGAAACAGCTTTATATATACTGATTCCTGAAATATCCACCTCCATGACCACTTAACAACAGTGACATCCATTTACACTTTCTTGTATGTTGATAACACAAGATACTGTCCAACCATGGTTGTCAAAGCTTCGTATACAATTTAAAGGTGTGTGTAACAGATGGAAATAATGTTCGCAATACTGATCAGCTGTACTCTGTAACCACTTTTTTTATAAGCCGATAGAAATAGGAGTATGGGTTTAGAAAAAGATGTTTCCTCGTACGGGATACCAGGGTTAGTTGGCAACGTAGTTGAATCGGCACACGGCTTCCATTTCCTGTCACCATGGGACTAGAGTGCTGTCATCGTGCTAGTGGGAGTTTATGTAAAGGCACGCCACACACATTAACTGCATTCTGTAGTTGTGTGGTCAGTTGACATAGCTATGACAACTCACCCCACAAGTATGCACTTAATCGCTCGACAACTGTTCATTAAGGAAGAAACAATTTGTGTAAAAAATGAATAAATACGCAGGACTCGAGAAGGAAATTCCCCCTTCTCCAAAGCTGGTCCACGAAAGCAATTAAACCGAAGCCAGAAAGGAAGGTGTACTGCATCTCCTACAGGTTGTCCAATCAAAGACAACATCGTGATTGAAAGGGCCAATAAGAAGAAAAAACCGTGTACAGTCAAGAAGGGCGACACGGTTAAGGTTGACAAGTCGAAATCTCGCAAGGCATCGTTGCACGGATCTACCTTAGTCCACTTGCG
This sequence comes from Schistocerca cancellata, assembly GCF_023864275.1. Lineage (NCBI taxonomy): Eukaryota > Metazoa > Arthropoda > Insecta > Orthoptera > Acrididae > Schistocerca > Schistocerca cancellata. The sequence goes on from NC_064629.1 coordinate 330,585,038, forward strand.
TTTAGTGATATTGAGGGCTCTTAGACGTTCAGACTGTCATGCTGGGTTCCTACACATGTTGTTTGACAAGCTGTAGTGGGCTATTAAACTAATCGGTTGCACTTATAGATTTTCAAAAAAAATGGTTCAAATGGCTCTGAGCACTATGGCACTTAACAGCTGAGGTCATCAGTCCCCTAGAACTTAGAACTACTTAAACCTAACTAACCTAAGGACATCACACACATCCTTGCCCGAGACAGGATTCGAACCTGCGACCGTAGCGGTCACGCGGTTCCAGGTTGTACCGCCCTCGGAAACGAAATACAAATGGATGTGCATATTCAGCTTATTGCCGTCTTTCGGAAGCTGAGGAAGATTGAATTTTTAGCCCGAGGGACGTGGAGCATCTTGTTTAAAGACGACAGAGACAGTTGGCTACAGTGCAATGACTACAGAACGAATAGTGACGAGTTATACTCAAAGGAACAGTGTGGCAAGAAGAGTTAGTGAGACTACACCACCAGATCGTAGCGTTGTTCGACTGACAGATGACAACGGCTGAATCTCGGGCAGATACGACAGTTAGAGTGTCACTACGAACCATCGGGAACATACATTGAGGAGAAAAAAGTCATGGGATACTTCATAACATCGTGCAGGACCTCCTTTTGCCCCATGTAGTGCAGCAGCTCGCTTCAGCATAGACACAAGTCGTTGGAAGTATCCTGCAGAAATACTGAACCATGCTCCCTTTATAACCGTCAAAAGTGTTGCCGGTACAGGATTCCTGACTTCTCGATTATGTCCCATAAATATTCGATGGGGTTCACGTCGGGCGATCTGCATGGCCAAATCATTCGCTCAAAATGTCCAGAGTGTTCTTCAGACTAATCGAGAACAAATGTGCCCCGGTCACTTGGCGCATTGACGTCCATTAAATTTCCATCGTTGTTTAGGAACACTAAGTCCATGAATGGGAGCAAATGGTCTCGAAGAAGCGGAACGTAACCATTTCCAGTCAATAACCGGTTCAGTTGGAACAGACGTCCAGTCCATTAAATGTAAACACAGCCCATACCATAATGGACCTACCACAAGGTTGCACAGTGCGTTATTGAGAACCTGGATCCATGGCATCGTGAAGTCTGCGCCTCAGTCGAACCCTAACGTCATCTGTTACCAACTGAAATTGGGACTCATGTGATCAGGCCACGGCTCTTTAGTCGCCTAGGGCACAACTGATATGGCCACGAGCCCATGAGAGGCGCTGCAGGCGATGTCGTACGGTTAGCAAAAGAACCCGCGTCGGTCGTCTGCTGCCATAATGCATTAACGCCAGATTTGGCCGCACTGTCCTATCGGATATGTTCGTCGTACGTCCCACGTTGTTTCTGCGGTTATTTCATGAAGTGTTACTTGTCTATTAGCGCTAACAACTCTACGCAAACGCCGCTGTTCTCAGTCGATAAGTGACGGCCGTCGGCCGTTGCGTTGCCCTTTGGTGAGAGGTAATGCCTGAAATTTGATATTCTCGGCACACTCTTGACCCTGTGGACCTCAGATTACTGATGTCTTTAACGATTTCGGAGATCGAATGTTACATGCGTCTAGCTCCAAGTACCATTCCACGTTCAAAGTCTGTTAATTTCCATTGTGCGCCCATAATAACGTCTGAAACCTTTTCACGTGAATCACCTGAGTACAAATAACAGCCTCAACAATGCACTAAGCTTTTGTACATTGTGTAAGAGATACTACCGCCATCTATGTGAGTGCATATCGCCATCCTTTGAATTTTGTCACCTCAGTGTGTTGTTGATTTATTGAGATTTTTCTCAATACATAGGGTTTTTTTCCCAACAAAACAATACACTAGGGTCTTATTACAATGAGTATTACACACGTACTCAATACTATCTCTTCAAGATGTTCCTCCCATGTACTTCGATCTTGTGTATCCTCATCTTCTGCATCAAATCATCTTCTTATCATCTGTACGTTTTGGAGACAGGTAGTCATCGGTCATCTTCTTCTTCCCTCGATCTCCCACTGCAGTATCAGTTTTGGTATTCTTGTTTCCTCCATTCTTTTTAAATGTCTGTACCTTGAAATCTTCTTTGACAGGCCGCATCACATATTTCTTCTTCCACTTCCACTATCTTCACCACTTCGGTGTTCCTTATGAGACCTTTACTTGAGACTCTTGCTAATCTTCTCCAGAAATTCATCACTAATACTTTTAGCTTGTACGTCTCTGATTAGTTGCCCAGGCATCTGTTCCACGCAGGACTATATTCTCTAATATCGAATTGAATATGAATGTTGTTGTTCTGTTCGTCATATTCCTGCCCCATATGAACTGAGCGTCCCAATGGCCTTGTTTCAATTATTATCTTTTTATTAATTTCAAAATCTGAATTCCTCTCTTCTTCAAAAATGGAACCAGGTGGCATATATTGATGACCTTTTTCATTTTTGTCCACTCTATGTACAGTTCGTCTAGATCATTAGCAAGATATTTATTATTATTATTTTTTATAATTAATCTTTAAACCCCAGTAAGAGATTCCATTGCATTCCGTGGCGTATATAGGGTGTTATGGGTATACATACAGATATCGTGATAATTGTTTCATTAATATGTACCCACTTCAGCATGTTAGTAGTTTTTTCTCTGCGTCGAAAAGTCTTCCCGTAAACAAATCACATAGGTTACCACCTGATATTGTCGGCACAGTCGTCAGTGTGGCACGTAGAGGACTACGCCTGTCTGTATTGACTAACCGTTTTGCGTGTACACGTCCACACTTCAATACCTAACCTGCTGCGCATGGCAAAATAAACATTAATAGCTTGCTCGTAACAGGCATACTTGGAGTACTAACCAAACTAAAACCATACTACACATAATAGTATAATTATTTGTCTGCAAATAAAGTGAACTCTGATTTAATGTTGTTCAGTAAACTGTCCTCGGTCATCAAAAGAAGTATCTGCACTTGTACCCTTCACCAACCGTGTGGTATGGTGACTTCGTGCAGATACGTTCCATCTGCAACCTCTAACCCCATTCTCTTACATTTACGAGAGCATTTGTTGCGATTGATATCTATACATATTCTGAATAGGTTTGGTGATAGGGGGCAGCCTTCCAACAGGCCTATGATTCTAAATTTCAGTGAAAGTGTATTACCAGTTTTTATTTGGCACATCTCATATTTCTTTATACATTTCTTGTATTACTTTAACTAAAGGAAACTCTGCGCCTGCTACGAGGTGCATTCAAGTTCTAAGGCCTCCGATTTTTTTTCTCCGGACTGGAAAGAGATAGAAGCATGCGCATTGTTTTAAAATGATGCCGCGTTCATCGTCAATACGTCCCAGAGATGGCAGCACCGTACGGCAGATGGAATTTTACCACCAGCGGCGAGAATGAGAATTGTTTTAAATACTTAAAATGGCGACGTTTTCCTTACTTGAACAGCGTGCAATCATTCGTTTTCTGAATTTGCGTGGTGTGAAACCAATTGAAATTCATCGACAGTTGAAGGAGACATGTGGTGGTGGAGTTATGGATGTGTCGAAAGCGCGTTCGTGGGTGCGACAGTTTAATGAAGGCAGAACATCGTGTGACAACAAACCGAAACAACCTCGGGCTCGCACAAGCCGGTCTGACGACATGATCGAGAAAGTGGAGAGAATTGTTTTGGGGGATCGCCGAATGACTGTTGAACAGATCGCCTCCAGAGTTGGCATTTCTGTGGGTTCTGTGCACACAATCCTGCATGACGACCTGAAAATGCGAAAAGTGTCATCCAGGTGGGTGCCACGAATGCTGACAGACGACCACACGGCTGCCGGTGTGGCATGTTGCCGAGCAATGTTGACGCGCAACGACGCATGAATGGGACTTTCTTTTCGTCGGTTGTGACAATGGATGAGACGTGGATGCCATTTTTCAATCCAGAAACAAAGCGCCAGTCAGCTCAATGGAAGCACACAGATTCACCGCCACCAAAAAAATTTCGGGTAACCGCCAGTGCTGAAAAACTGATGATGTCCATGTTCAGGGACAGCGAGGGCGTAATCCTTACCCATTGCGTTCCAGAGGGCACTACGGTAACAGGTGCATCCTACGAAAATGTTTTGAAGAACAAATTCCTTCCTGCACTGCAACAAAAACGTCCGGGAAGGGCTGCGCGTGTGCTGTTTCACCAAGACAACGCACCCGCACATCGAGCTAACGTTACGCAACAGTTTCTTCGTGATAACAACTTTGAAGTGATTCCTCATGCTCCCTACTCACCTGACCTGGCTCCTAGTGACTTTTGGCTTTTTCCAACAATGAAAGACACTCTCAGTGGCCGCACATTCACCAGCCGTGCTGCTATTGCCTCAGCGATTTTCCAGTGGTCAAAACTCCTAAAGAAGCCTTCGCCGCTGCCATGGAATCAAGGCGTCAGCGTTGTGAAAAATGTGTACGTCTGCAGGGCGATTACGTCGAGAAGTAACGCCAGTTTCATCGATTTCGGGTGAGTAGTTAATTAGAAAAAAAATCGGAGGCCTTAGAACTTGAATGCACCTCGTATATGTTGTGTACTACTTCGCACACAATGGTAAGGAGAAGCGAACTACAGAGTCTTACAGCAGCTGCCGTCGTAGGAAAGCTGGACAAGAGCAGAAATGATTAGCGAACATGTAAGTACAGTAAACGAAAGCTTTAATTAACTTGTATCTTTTTCCAAGCGTTGTGTAGAAACGTACCAGAAGAAAAAACAGCAATAAAGTCCAGCCATTACAAGAAGCAACTGAAAAGCATCTTACAGTGGGAGGCTCGCACTACTAATGCACGAAGAAACTGTCGAAAGCTGACGAAGACCGAAAACTGTCAAAGATTGCGATTGAGACTGGGCCGCGTAGCTGCAGTTGGTCATCTTATATCGCTGTGGCAGAAGGCGCTCTTGTTGGAGCCACTGAAGACGTGGCTCAGCAGGCGCATATCATTGGATCCGTTGGGTCCTTGCACGACCGCTATTGGCGTCTGTCGGAAATGGGCATTTCAGCTGCCAGGTGTGAGACATTGGTGAGGGTGGTATCAACCTATGATACCATATCATGCATAATACTTTCAAAGCAGTTTCCTTGGACTGGTACCATGTGCATTTTCTAAAACAGTGGAAACTAATCCAACGCTTTTTTTAAGTTTCTCTACGTTTTTCCAAAATATGTCATAATCTGAAAATATGGTCTGTGTGTGATCTACCAGCTATGAAACATACTGTTCTTTCTGTATCTAAAATTAGTCTCCCGCCCGTTTCTTAGTACTTTCCTTAAAATTCTTATTAATGAGTTTATAAATGAAATTCCTCGATAAATCGAAAAAAAATATTTGTAATCTCCTTTATTAAACATGGTAGTAATATAACCTAGCTTCATATTTTGTTGAATGACGATATTATTTGCTTAACAGCTCTGACTCCACTATATTTCCAAGTATCCTGATTAATACCACATGGTCCAGGTGATTCTCCATTCTTTCCTATTCTTAATAGATTAACACTTCATTTCCCAAAATTTGGATCTCATCACCTTTGTTTCCGCTTTCTTCTACTGTTTCTTCCTCCATATACTCAACTGGCCATTAAAATTGCTACACCAAGAAGAAATGCAGATGATAAACGGGTATTCATTCGACAAATATATTATACCAGAACTCACATGTGATTACATTTTCACGCAATTTGGGTGCATAGATCCTGAGAAATCAGTACCCAGAAAAATCACCTCTGGCCGTAATAACGGCCTTGATACGTCTGGGCATTGAGTCAAACAGAGCTTGGATGGCGTGTACAAGTACAGCTGCCCATGCAGTTTCAACACGGTACCACAGTTCATCAAGAGTAGTGACTGTCGTATTGCGATGAGCCAGTTGCTCGGCCACCATTGACCAGACGTTTTCAGTTGGTCAGAAATCTGGAGAATGTGCTGGCCAGGGCAGCAGTTGAACATTTTCTGTATCCAGAAAGGGCCGTACAGGACCTGCAACATGCGGTCGTGCATTATCCTGCTGAAATGTAGGGTTTCGCAGGGATAGAATGAAGGCTAGAGCCACGGCTCGTAACACATCTGAAATGTAACGTCCACTGTTCAATGTGCCGTCAATGCGATCAAGAGGTCACCGAGACGTGTAACCAATGGCACCCCATACCATCACGCCGGGTGATACGCCAGTATGGCGTTGACGAATACACGCTTCCAACGTGCGTTCACCGCGATATCGCCAAACACGGATGCGACCATCATGATGCTGTAAACAGAACCTGCATTCATCCGAAAAAATGACGTTTTGCCATTCGTGCACCCAGGTTCGTTGTTGGGTACACCATCGCAGGCGCTCCTGTCTGCGATGCAGCGTCGAGGGCAACCGTAGCCATGGTCTCCGAGCTGATAGTCCATGCTGCTGCAAACATCGTCGAACTGTTCGTGCAGATGGTTGTTGTCTTGCAAACGTCCCCATCTGTTGACTCAGGGATCGAGGCGTGGCTGCACGATCCGTTACAGCCATGCGGATAAGATGCCTGTCATCTCGACTGCTAGTGATACGAGGCCGTTGGGATCCAGCACGGCGTTCCGTATTACCCTCCTGAACCCACCGATTCCATATTCTGCTAACAGTCATTGGATCTCGACCAACGCGAGCAGCAATGTCGCGATACGATAAACCGCAATCGCGATAGGCTAGAATCCGACATTTATCGAAGTCGGAAACGTGATGGTACGCATTTCTCCTCCTTACACGAGGCATCACAACAATGTTTCACCAGGTCAACTGCTGTTTGTGTATGAGAAATCAGCTGAAAACTTTCCTGATGTCAGCACGTTGTAGGAGTCGCCACCGGCGCCAACCTTGTGTGAATGCTCTGAAAAGCTAATCATTTGCATATAACAGCATCTTCTTCCTGTCGGTTAAATTTCACGTCTGTAGCACGTCATCTTCGTGGTGTAGCAATTTTAATGGCCAGTAGAGTATTCTCCTGTATCCAAATTTAATAATTTTTCGAAACATTCTTCCTTCTTCTTTTGTTTTATGAACTGTAGATTGTGTTTGGCTTTCATTTCTTGTCATAGTGCTTGTAAAAACTGAAGACGCTTCTTTCGCTCTCCCAAGTCCCAGTTTACTATTGGCAGATGTTCTTACCCATGTTTCATTTTTTGCCATGCTTATTTCTCCACACGTTCTTCTAGACTGTTCTTGTTTCTTCCGATTTATCACTCAGACACCAAGTGAATGCAATCCTTTTTTCTTTTATTGATATCTCTAGTTCTTCTGAACACCTTTCTGTTTTCTGTTTTTGTGCTTGTTTTCCTGTATGCCCAGAACCTCTGCTGATCTGTATTTAACATTGAGCTTTGCGTATTCGTACACTTCTTCTGCGCTTCCTTCAAACGATTCATCTAGTATCCTATCCATTCTGGTAGCAAATAATGTATTTATACTTTCATTCTTTAAGCAGTTGATATTATAATGTTTATTTTCATCCTTCCTTATTATTTATTTTTATTTTTGCCACAGCCAGAAACATTTAACTTTCTGTAATTAATGGTCTGATCGGCATTGGGCTTCTCTGTAAGCTCTTACATCATCCACCTTCAAAGTAATTGTTTGTCTAAGGGCAATACAATCTACGACAGATCGAAGTTCTCTTGTATTCTGCTGCCAAGTATATGTGTTAATGTCTTCACGTTCAAAAAATGTTAATGATTTTTAGATCTAATATTTCACACATCTCAATCAGTCATTCTCCAGTGTCGTTATATGCTGGCCTTCCATGTTTCCCTACTATCCTACATAATTTCCTGATTTCTACTCCTCGATTCTTGTCTCCCTAGGATTTATTCTGTAGTCTTTCGGAGAGTTGTCAAAAAAATCATCCCTCTCCTGGTATTTTGTGCCATATGTGGGTACACTTATTCCAAGAATCACAATTTCGCTCGCAAATAGTTTCATTTCGACTTTAACAATAAGTTCGTTAATGATATCCCAGTTTGTGATTGTTTTATTTCATATTTTCGTGATCATAGTGGAAACTCATGCTTTGGTCCTTATAACTTTGGATAGCCCACACCAAATGTGTTAGTAGTTACCAAGCTCTTCGTCTCCTTTACGTTTCTGCTTCGTTTCAGAAACTACAATAATTCATTCGCTTGACCATAAATATCCTGCACATTATAATGCCCAAATGTAATTTTCCTTTTCTCATCATCAGTCCATTATCCACAGATTCAGTATCTTCGAGGCATATTGTTCCGTTTATTAGCATCTCATTTTTGTATGTAAGTGAGGAGCTGTCCCACTGCACAACCGCATCCTAGAGGGCTGGGTAATTTACTCTAAAAGTTTCATTCCTTTAGCCTCTTATAAGCGCTGCACTACACTGTCTCACTAGAAGACTACAACTGCTAGTTTTGGTCCACTCCTGGTATTTTACTTCCCCGGTACCGACAATATCTGGCGAGCACTCCCCTCTCCGCCGCGGGGAGGTGACCGATGAGAGGCTAGCAACAACCTCACGAAATAGGAGAACAAATTGTATTGCAGAAGAAAGAGGCCCACAGCTCTAAATGAATAAAGACGATGATGGTTAGTGATAATGTAGAGAAGTGATACAAAGGTAGAGCTCTAACATTTTTCTAGTAAAATTACTTTAACTACTTCAGTATTTTATTTATAGCATAACGGAGGTTACTTTACGGATAACCTTCCTGCATCGTAAAAAGGAGTTTTATAATGTTAAATTAACATGAAGCTCGCCACTGAAAAGGCACCACGTGAAAAGGACGGAAGTTTTGAAGAAGTGCGGTGCTGAATGTGGTGAGGTGCCTAAAATCTACTCTCAGCGCTGGAGCATTTGAGCACACAGCGGGTTCGGACGGCGGCACAATACGAGGTCCTCGATCGAGGAAAGAGCCCGGGAACGGGTGGCACGCGCGCTTTGTCTTCCAGCTGGTGGCCCAGCCTACTTCCAGCGACACGCCGTGCGCTAAAAGAAGCGCCGTCGATGCGCTTCCGGTATAAATCGTGTTACTGAGGTCGGCTTGTCAGACGCAGCGCCGCCATTGTGCGTACGTTAATGGAGAAACGGAGTCGGCGTAGGGTTGCGTGATTCACGTCTGAATAAAACAGCAAAGTGCAAGGGCGGCCGGCGGCCGGCGGCCACTGCAAGGGTTGGGGGCCAGGTGGCAGTGAGCGTGCCCGATACATATGCAGATTAGAATTAGGGGAGCGCGCCGCGCCGTTCCGCCTGCCCCGTCTAGCTGTGTTATTCGATACGCCATCTTTTTACGATTCGGACGTCCACACCTATGCCTGCTTTTCCTGCACCGTGCTGGCCGATGCACGATTTGCTGAATTCTCCTCGTATGCTGAATACCTGCGACAGATTACTCTCTACAGGCAGAGTCAGAATTCTCTTCCGCTCCACAGCCTTATACAGCCAGCGCAGTACGTTTATACGTACAGTCAGAAACACTTTGACTCCGGATTACGTTTCAGCGGCTGCAGTTTTAGTGTTTTAAACGCTTCAAAATCCTATCTCCTTAGTGAGACAACGCTGGGAAACTAAAAGATAAAACATTAGAATTGCAAATGACAGTATACTATGAGCAGAAAGGTTGAAGACAGTTATATTCGCAAATAATCGAGTAGTGTCGGCAAAATAAGAAGACGAAATGCAATAACTGTCGGAGACGATGGCGAAAGCGTCAGAAAAATATCCAATGTGAATAAATGTAGGAAGGACGAGACTTATGATAAATCATCAATCGTGAAGGTTCTGTCACAAAATCACTGGAAGGAAATACCTGTAACAAATTGTCGACGAAAATAGACTCTGTAAAGTGGAGATAAGAAGTAGAATATCCACGGATAAATGAGCTTTCTAAACGATTGAAAAGTTTTCGTAAGATCACGATTGTGGATGCAGTAGTCGCACGGAAGGTACTGATGGACAGGTTGCTACAGAGCATTTATTTATTTCTTGAGCATGCCTCACAACAATGTAACTCGTTCGGTTTCAAAATTTGACAACTAACTTGAATATGACATTTAGATCTATATGTACCGATCTGAGTTATTTACAACTTAAATGAAGACGTAAGTGTGTATATTTACATTTTGTGTTGAGAAACAATATGATAACCTTTTTCTGTTTTGTTTTAAAGGACAGCATGTTCTCCGTTGACTGTAGTAATTATTGATATCACTATTGCAATTTCGGACTTTGGGTACTTTCAAGTGGTACTCCAAAAGATTGTTGCTTGAACGTATGTCAGACTTTAAAATCCTCCGACACGTATGCATGTCATCGTCAGAAATAGGCCTTTTCACTGTAGATATACAGTAACATCAGTGAAAACGCCCATTTTCACTTGTGTACATGGCGAAGGTTTTTAAAGTTTGACATCTGCTGAAGCAAAATCTTTTGCAGTACAATGGCCCAAAGGCCAAAACTGCAATAACTTCTACAGTCAACTGCGAATACCATGTCCTTTAAAAACTCTACACGACCGCGAAACCCGACCATGACAAGTTAATCCATACAATAACTGTATCAATGAGTTAGCAGTACAAATCTGTTAGTCTTCTAGCACACATCCAGGTTTCCTAGGGTATGTATGAAGTTGCAGTTGACACCGAAGACTGTCACACAACTGAGAATTTCCTCGACGTATATAATTATTTAAAATACTTTGTGAATTTATGAAATAAGTCTGATTTATTGACGTCCCATCGTCCTCATTTCTCAGTTATTTGCTTCCTGAAGTGTCCCTCTCTGTCGTTAAATTACTGCAATCTAAAGCAGGCATAAATAGCTTGTGAGCAACGCATCTTCAATAATTTTTGATCTTTCAAAATAGGTCTTCATTTTTCCATGGCCTGTCGGCAGTAAAATTCAGTCATAGTGGAACCTTTATCGTTGAGCGTTGGCGGGTTGTAGGGAAATACGATTTCGTGTTTCCTCCGTCTTAGTTGCTTGTCATTCAGTCTCCTACTTGCTTCTAAACTCTTCTCTTAGTTTTTTGTCTTTATTGCATCTAGAAGATAACGTCGGAAGCTCCATGAGGCTTGTCACAGATGATTCTGATACACAGAAGTCAAGACGTCAGAACGTCGTAGCGAAATGCAGGGAGACCTGCAGAGGATCGACCCTTGATGCAAGGAGTGGCGATGGACCCTCAGTATAAACAAATATAACGTATTGCGAATACACCACATAAAATTAATCACGAGTAACGCAGATGCCAGATTGAGATTCGTTGGAAGAATCCTCAGGAAATGTAGTGACCAACAAAGGAAGTAGCTTACAAAGCACTCATCCGACGAACACTTGAATATTGCTCTTCAGTATGGGATCCGAACCAGATAGATCTGTTAACGGAAATGGACAAGATCAAATGTAGAGTAGCACGTTTCTTACAGGTTTATTTAGTAAGCGTGAAATGCTCAGGGATATGCTCAGTCAACTCCAGTGGCAAACGCTGCATCATTTTATGGTCTACTGTTAAAGTTCCGATAACGTACATTCCTAAAAGAGTCAACCAGTATATCGCTTCCTCCCACGTACATCTCGATAAAAGACCATGAACATAAAATTTGGGAGATAGAGCCCACACGGAGGCTTACCAGCAGTCGTTCTTCCCACGACCCACATGCAACTGGAACGGGAAAAGGGGAAGTAACACTAATACGCAAGGTGGCTTGCGCAGTATATATGTAGATTTTTGCTGTAGCTTGCCATTTTCCGTGAAAGGGTTGATCAGTACTGACGAGTAGAAATCTCGTTCAAACATTCCTTCAAGACGTCGACGCCACTCGGCTGAAATAGCGAGATGATATCGTCAGTAATTAGAATTTCACAAGTGTTCAGACTTGTCTTTGCAGTATCCATAGTTACTCTATTCTAGGATAGTGCGTCTACTTTGCAACAGTTCTTAGGGTCCAACCATCAAAGTTCACTTTTGTCCTCGAAATACTTAGTGGAAACGTCACTTTGATTCAATGCAAGGGCGTACCCAGCAACGGCAGGTGAGAGCAGAGAGAACAGCTGCCCCTTCCTCCCCCCCTCCACACCTCCCCGGCCATCACTAGAAAAACAATCACTCCAAATCGAACTCGCACCCTGCCTCGTCACAAAGACAGACGTAGCAGTTTGAAGAAATCCAGAGCTTGTCGCGGATGTAGACTAGTAGCAACGGTACCCAGAGTCATTTTTTTCATGAAATTTTTCATTATTTCGCCGTTTTCCACTGTTCTCCTTGCAGCTGATAATACCAGATGACGCCAAATACTAAAAGCTTGTAGCAGTGTTCTAGCTTCGTAACAATATTTTTCCCTCGTGTTAATAGCCAATATTAAAAACTCTAAATGTCATACATACTATACACACTTATTTGAAAATATTGCTGTTAATAGGATGTAGCAGATCGGCTGATGATTAATAAACACTATTTTCAATAGGTTTGAGCTTAATTTCGTAAGAAACTGTGCTTCACTGCCTCACCCCTACTTGTTCAATGAGTAGCCCTCCTCACCCACACGCCCCTTTCCTCCCCTTACTACTGCCCCGTTCAGATCATTGACGCCGTTCTTGTTTTTAGTACTCTATTGTGTAGCTCAGCTTATTCCGCAGGGGGTAGACGGAAATTATGAGAAGTGCGTATTATGCACACTAAATTGGTTGAAATGGCTCTGAGCACTATGGGACTGAACATCTGTGGTCATCAGTCCCCTAGAACATAGAAATACTTAAACCTAACTAACCTAAGGACATCACACACAACCATGACCAAGGCAGGATTCGATCCCCCGACCGTAGCGGTCGCGCGGTTCCATACTGAAGCGCCTAGAACCCTCGGCCACACTGGCCGGCGCACACTAAATTATGAAGCCTTTTTATGGACAGAGTTCACTTCGGACGCATTCGTGTTGGATGGGCCTATATCTCGTTACCCGTAGAAGTTAAACAGGCGAAATACAAGTAAAACCACTTGTAATCAAGGTTGGTTAGTGATTTGCAAAACAATGAGCAGATTTGTAGCTACTGCTCGTGATTTGAAATACACTTATTGAAATGAAAGTACCAGTCTGATATTTACCAAACTTTGTGAATATGTACATCAGCTGACAAGTATTAAGTTATTAAACTTCCTTTCCATGAGGAACTAATAGCGTTCATCAACATCAGTACGAGCTATGGCCTCCCACAGGCACGAGTACACTATTGTGCAGAATGGCATCGAGCAGGCTGACACGTTTCAGATGCCCATATATTATGAAATGGAAACAGGAAAGATAAAGTGAAGTAGTCTATAAATACTCTGAAACGCTTATCCAAAGCTTTGAAGTTTATTTTTTGAAAATTGTGCCTGAAAGACGTCCTTCATTTAAATGGATGCAATGGAAGTTGTCGTACACGTGTCTCCGTAAGTCGTTGTCAATAATCTCAAGTTCATCACCAATTGTTTGTTTTAGTTCTTGAATTGTAACTTCACGTCTCCTGAACACACGGTCTTTCAATAATCCCCATAGCAAAAATTTTAGGCAATAAGGTCGGGAGACCGAAGAGGCAAGCTATATTTCCAGAACGAGAGAGATAACCCTTCCGAACATTCTGTTTTTCGCGACGTGGGCTGGTGCACCATCTTGCTGGAAGAAAAGGGCCTTCCGGGCACTGCCTAGCTGAAGAAAGCAAAACTGAACTATTTTTTCCAACATAATGACATAATGTTCTAAATTAACAAACGCTGCTTCTTTACCTTCATTCTAAAAAAAGTAAATAAATGAAATAAAAATAAAAATTAAAAATAATATTGGCGTACAATCCCTAAAACAATGAATCCAAACAATACTCACACTTCGGGAGAGTGCAACGGCTTTTCATGTAGCTATTTAGGGTGTGCTGAAGACCAGTACCGCGTGCTCTTTTTGTTGACGAGGCCCGAGAGATGGACATGGACTTCGTCGGACAGGAGCAAATTATTCAAGAAATCAGAGTCTTCGCTTATTAACTTGGTTATACGTATGTCGGCCTGAAACTACCGATAGACGTATGCGACCATTATTATTAATATAACTGATTGGATTTTATAAAAGCTAAGTAGTCGAAACAAATAGGTGTTATATATAATTATTAAATGATCGTATGGCATTGTTGGCCGGGAGATCCCATCTGTGGAAGTTCGGCTGCCCACTGCAAGTCTTCTTTCAGTCGACGCCACATTGGGCGACTTGCGTGCCGGAGATGAGAATGAAATGATGATGAGGACAACACAACAGCCAGTCCACGAGTGGAGAGAAATCTCCGCCCCGGCCGGCAATCGAACCCGGGACCGCTTGCATGGGAGGGAAGCATGTTACCACCCAGATAAGCAGGCGGACGGCGTTATATATAATTTTAACATAGAGAATGGGAATGTTGGTCGTGAAAATGACTACGAAAAACTGCTACTTTAATGCGCTCATAAGTACCAGGTTAAAACAGTAAAATACAGGCACACAACATGTACATTTTGTTGTTATTAGTTACTATTACAGTTTTTAGTAAACGTATCGCGATTTGCACAGTCGCAATGCTGTAAGGTAATGCTCTCTTACGCCGCGTGGTTTACCTGGCAAGTGCGAGCACACTGAAGTAGCAGTTTTGCCTAGTCCTTCTCACGACCAACATTCGCATTTTCCTAGTTTAAAATATATACAACACTTTCGGGATCGTGAATGTATGATTAAGGAACAAGCTATCAAAGTTATTTTTGCCATGAAATGGTATGTTTTAGTTCTGATACTTAGCTCGATTTTGTTCTCTCTTGTTAGCATTTGGTGTTTTAACAAGAAAGGAAAACCAATTGTTTGTTATATTGTTTACACCAAGAAATCTGATGATGGGCAGAGCCCAAAATATGTCATTTGGAATAAATGCACCAAAAAACAACTAATACTTGTTTTTTGCGACTACTCAGCTTTTCTAAAATCCAGGCAATTATGTTAACTCAATCACGGCAGTGTAGAAAGTAACTATTGCTTCCTTCTGCCTGGGACTTAGTTTCTCAGCAATTTGAAGTTTATTAGGACATTAGGATGAAATTTGATTTCCTTAAGCATTCGGATAAACTTCTTCGACTCACCCGAAAATGCAAGACTGAAGGCGCGTCAAGCGTCGGAGATGGTTCAAATGGCTCTGAGCACTATGGGACTTAACATCTATGGTCATCAGTCCCCTAGAACTTAGAACTACTTAAACCTAACTAACCTAAGGACAGCACACAACACCCAGCCATCACGAGGCAGAGAAAATCCCTGACCCCGCCGGGAATGGAACCCGGGAACCCGGGCGTGGGAAGCGAGAACGCTACCGCACGACCACGAGATGCGGGCTAAGCGTCGGAGACCACGTTTAAAAGCTTTCCTCACTCTCTGTACGATGTTGGGTGTGTGCACTGCTGTCGGAGCTCCACACTTAATGCCGAACACACTACCATTATCTTCAAACTTCTACACCCAAACCAATTCGGTACTCCGATACCTGATGATGTCCACCAACATTAAAGTGTCATCTAAAAGAACATCGCACTTCTATCATTGAGTTAGTTTCACAATAACGACCAACTGAGCTAAAACGATGTTATACGCTCCAACGCTAAATTGCTACTGGCACATGAAATGGCATTCTCTCCTTCACTCTTTACCTATCTAACAGCCAATACAAGGTACTGGACATGCACAGTTTTCAAGGTTGAATTGTGTCAGTCTGCTCTGAGTCATCCCGTATTTGTTGTGAAATGGAAGCAAACAGCTATTTCTGCAACTAATGCTGTGTCAACTCATGAAGATTGAACCCGGAGACTGATATCAAAGTATATGTCTTCTGATCGCATCACAGATATATCATACGCATAACAAATCAGGGTACTGGCAGGCCAGTCAGTGATCCGTAGCTTCATTAACGGGTTGCTAGTATTAGCTGCATTGGAGTGTTGAAATTTAATTATAGGACATACGATGTGGTACCCAGGTAGTAAAAGGAATAAGAACAGTGACCTCCTTCCTTTTTGCGACATAATGGCGAGCATTCAGTCTTCCTACAACAATTATCACATCATTGATGCTGCCATAAACAATAGCACCCAGCACCATGGCTCCAGGAGTTGGAAAGGTGTGGGTCTGGAGAATCACTTCTTGCAGTGACCTTTCACCAAATGGTCTTTTACAAGACTCGTCGGTGAACATCACAGAATGCCACTCAGTGTATCATCGGACTATGACTCTACCCCACAGAAGTCTCTTGTCTATGCTACTCAGCGATTAACTACGCATGGCAACTCGAGACCTTACCCAGATTTCAGATATATACTGAGGTGCCGAAAGTCATGGGATAGCAATATGCACATTTACAGTTGGCGGTAGTATTGCGTACAAAAGGTATAAAAGGCCGAGCTGTCATTTGTGCTCAGGTGATTCATTTGAAAGAGTTTCCGACATAATTATGGCCGGAAGACCGGAATTAACAGACTTTGAAAGCAGAACGGCAGTTAGAGCTAGAGGCATGGGACATTCCATTTCGGATATCGTTAGGGAATTCAGTATTCCGAGATCCACAGTGTCGAGAGTGTGCCGCGAATACCACATCTCAGACTTTACCTCTCACCGCAGAGAAGTCAGTGGCCGACGACCTTAACTTCACGACTGAGAGCAGCGGCGTATGTATGGAGTTGTCAGCACTGACAGACAAGCATTGCGTGAAATGAACGCAGAAATCAATGTGGGACGTATGACGAAGATATCTGATAGGACAATTAGGCGAAATTTGGCGCGATGGCTTTGCCAACATATGATATCGCTTGCAGCGCCTCTCCTGGGCTCGTGACCATATCTATTGAGTCCTCGACGACTGTAAAACCGTAGTCTAGTTAGATGAGTCCCGATTTCAGCTGGTAAGAGCTAATGTGAGGACTCGAGTGCGACGCATACCCCACGAAGCCATGGACCCAATTTGTCAACACGGCTGCACGCAAGCTGGTCGTGGCTCCATAATGGTATGGGCAGCGTTTACATGGAGTGGACTGGGTCCTCTGGTCCAACAGAACAGAACACTGACTGGAAATGTTGGTGTTCTGCTATTTGAGATCATTTGTAGCCAATCAAGAACTTCATGTTCCCAAACAACAATGAAGTTTTTATGGATGACAATGCGCCGTACCGCCGAGCCACAATGTTTGCCATTGGTTTGAAGTACAGACTGGACAGTTCGACCGAATGATTTGGCCACCCAGATCGTCCGACGTGAATCTGCGACATAATAGAGAAGTCAGTTCGTGCACAAAATCCTGCAGCGGCACCACATTGGCAGTTACGGATGGTTATAGAGCCAGCATGGCTCAATATTTCAACTACTTATTGAGTCCATGCCACATCGAGTTGCTGCACTATACTTGGCAAAAGGAGGTCGGACACGTCATTTTAGTTTAATTTTGTGAGGGATGTTTCTGCATTCCGATGTATGCCTACTATTGGTTTACGGTTTCACCAAAGACTTTTAAATTCTGTTATTTTCCATTCATTCATAATACTCTTTCCAATTTAATTTCTTATCTTCTATTTTATCATTTATATTAAAATTTCAGTGTTCCTTCGGTACGATATATCATCGTTACCTATACAGGCCAATGGTCTTAAAAATTTCATCTAGATCGCTTCTAATTTCTTCTGGTATTTTCTCTTTATTGTCCCATACTCGTTGCTGAATGCTAACGTGGTGTCTGTCATCACCTTATAGAACTTTGTATCTTCTGATTTCTAGGTTTTACCACTTTAAGCCCTGCAAATTATACCTCACATTCTCTGAATTTTTCTTATTTCGTTGTTATCTCTAGGCTCTCGTACTTTCTGATTTGCATGCCGGGAAGAAAATAAATTAGAGCTGTTTCTGCCCTTAAGAACGGATGCCCAAGAACGTCCCCAATCTGCATTAGAATAACAAATATTGTGTTATGAGGTAGCACGAGCCAACATACTTGACTGCAGTTTCGTCTTTACCTGAAAATGGGCAACCTATGTTTCGTCACCAGCTACGTTTCTGCTTGACTGGTTTCGTATCCAACAGTGCTTCCGATTCCCCTCCCAGCCCGGGTATCGATACGGCGTAGAGTTCAGATACATTCGGCCAGCCGCAGCTTGGTCCTGCGCGAGGCGCTGCCGTCCCAGCAAGAATGTCACGTGGAGCCGACCTCTGTCGCCCGGAAATACCACTGTACGACGCTGGCCAGACAGTCTGGCTAGTTCACTGAAGCATTAAGTACATGCCGTTGATCAGTGAATTCTGACCTTGCCTGAATTACATTTTTGATTCGGTTTGTTCCTGGACTGTCAGCACGAGTTTAAGAACACTTTGATTTGCTCTGGACTTGATTTTGTTTAATTGTTCACCTCTCGAAGCCGTCGTCGACCTCTTGAACCCTGGTTTGTTCCACTGATCTCTTCGTTACCGCCAGTGCAAGTAATTATCACGGAACCTGTGGTAAACTAATTGCATGGTAACACTCCAGTTCAAGTACACTACGAAAAATCTGCGAATACTTATCCGGAATTTAGATCAGTGAAATTCCAGTTTCGTCAATTCCTTTTTAACAGTTGTTTGGTGCCTATACAAAGATTTGCTCTTACGTCATGGTCATGAACATTCCTCCTTCCGGCGTTAAATAAATGATACATTTGACCCACAACACCGACATTTATCACATTCGACGTTTTAACGGCACAAGAACAAAGCTGACATAACAACTGAAGCCTCCAGTAGGGGAGGAAAATGAAATAAAATTTCTTTGGGTGATATGGTATGTGATGTTATTTCGTTCATTATAAAATCGTGCCCAATTTACAAATAACTTGGAGAAATGAGCCCATTTACCAGTATGACATTACATCTCCTCTGGTCTCTATGCATACCCTGACTTATAAAGCTGTTGTATCCCCTCCTGGGCCAAGTTACTGCAGCTGTTGTAACTGGTCCTTGATATTCCGAATACCAACACTGAGACCAAGCTGACATCCAAGCTGGTCCAACACATGTTCTAGGGGACAGACCTGGAGATGTGTTGATCACAGGAGTACCTTAACATCACGTAGACAGTTCATAGATACTCGTGCCTTTTGTAGATGAGTATTGTTTGGTTGAAGATGGTACCACAATACTGACGCATGAGAGGTTCGCAAAAGCACAGGATACCGATTAAGGACAATTATGTCATCAGAGTTCCCTCAGCCATTACAAGCTGTGACCTGAAGTCATATCTGATTGTTCTCCACACGATAACGCCAGAAGTAATACCGCTTTGTCTCACCAAAGCACTGCAGAAATGAGATTCCTCCCCAGGTCGTCGCCATATTTACAGCGATGATCATCTGGGTTGGTGGAGAGCCACAATTTATCACTGAACGCTATGCTACGGCAATCATCAGCATCCAATGCTTCCCGGTCACTGCACCACTCCAAACACAGCCGTTTGTGTTGTGCTGTTAACAGCAGCCTACAATTATTCAGTAATTCCCAAGTCCGGCTGCTGCTATTCTCCGACCAATGGCGTGGGATGACGCTCAATGCTGCAGCGTTCCCATTACTTGTATGCTGGTGGCAGGAACAGCAATGAAGCGGAGTCGATGTTATTGGTGCACAGGAAGGTGATCGTACCTTGTGGTGGTCACACGTGGTCGACCGGAACCTTGACAACGAGTATTCTTGAACTCATGCTCTCATGCAGGTCAACATTGGGCCACTGTCACATCAAAATACCCCAAAACTCTGGACACGGCAGGATTTGACCATCCAGCCAAATGGAGACCCACTGTGAGGCTCCTAGCAATTCTTGTCAGATGCTGATAATGCTGTCTCACTTGAGTACGGTCCGCCCCCGGTAGCTGAGTGGTCAGCGCGACAGAGTGTCAATCCTAAGGGCCCGGGTCCGATTCCCGGCTGGGTCGGAGATTTTCTCCGCTCAGGGACTGGATGTTGGGTTGTCCTAATCATCATCATTTCATCCCCATCGACGCGCAAGTCGCCGACGTGGCGTCAAATCGAAAGACTTGCACCAGGCGAGCGGTCTACCCGACGGGAGGCCCTCGTCACACGACATTTCATTTCACTTGAGTACGAAGCATCTCCGTTTCCTTCAAAGTGATCACTCAACATCTGACGCTGTTGATACCCTTATATATTAGAGATGGGCAAAACTGTTCTTTTCAGAGATTGGGTCAGAACTGTTCACTCCCTGAAATGAATTAGCTATTTTTCATGACTCACCACTCATTTACAATAGAAAATAAATGGAAGGCACATTGCCCTTTAAACTTGGTTTATTCCAGTACTATACCTGTATTTTGATCTTATTTGATCCTATTTTGAAGTAACACAGATAATGAGTAAGAATTTTGTATTGTTTATTGAAATTTCCACGATATGACAAAGTTTTTGATTATTGATTTATTTTGCACTATCGTGGTTTTTTGGGTGATCGGAAAATGTTGTAACTTGAGATTTACATTAACAATATATTTGGCTATAACGTATTAAAATTTCATTAACCTCATACAAATACATCGCAAGCCATATATTTTTAAAGTGAACGTTTCCTTTCGAAGACGCCTAAAATCGCAAAATCCGTACCAGAATAAGAAAAAAATATATAAATTTGACTGTAAAACGAAAGTGCTGCATATAGCCTTACGCAGAATAAAACAAGGAAAATATTGGTGTATCACATTTTGCGATACGTTTATCGGTTCGCTCATAATTAAAGCGTAAATTCGAGTGTCTATAATAAAAATCCTATAGTAAGAGGAGTCGTCAGGAACCTAATCTAATCAGTTTAAACAAATAAAAATAAAATAAAAACAATTGATGTATACATAACATAATAATGTAATATACATAGCGGCATTACTACGAAGAACAATATCCAGTGGGGACGAACTCCGATGCAGAGGCGCTGAGTCGAGCAGGTCGAGCCGCGAGCTGTATTACTGCGTGAGCTGAGACCGCAGAGACCACAGTGACACCTGAGTCGCTTTGCTCGACGCTCTGGCTAGAGTCGAGACGGTGGGGCGAGCGTTGAGCGGGCGAGTTCCGAGGGAGGGGGTAGCGGTGAACTCACCCGCTCCGAGACAAATAGTTCGTTCCCTTGCGAGCGGGTTTTTGCAAGTAGTTCCTATGTTATCCGCTAGGTGGCTCTCTGTCCTGTTGCTCGCATCAACTGCCCAGAGGGCAGGACGTGCGACTGAAACGATCGCCGACAGAGTGCGATGCGAAGTTACGCTGCGCCAGACACTGCGCGGCAGACGACGCACAGAGACGCCACGGCATATGTGAAACACAAAATCCAATGGGGCACTGCACAATGCAGGCAGCCAAGGTAGAAGCAGGGCAGAGGCCGGCGCTGGCTGTGTTGTGTGGCGTGCACTGTGCTGTGACCAGCAGAGGCGCTGCTGATATGCTCCGTCTCTCTCTCTCTCTCTCTCTCTCTCTCTCTCTCTCTCTCTCTGCCGTGGGAAACGTTTGGAGCTACCGTTCTTTTTTTCTGAATCACTGATTGTTCACTCCTTTGAAAGATTGAACTCTATGAATTAGTTCAAGAGCGGATCCCCCATCTCTATTATATATCCTAGGAGGCCCGGTGACAACACTAAACACGAACAAAAGTAACGCACTCTGGTGGCCATTCTACCTGTCACATAGAGTTGTAACTCTATAATCATTTACATACCCACTAATGATGTGTACCTGTATGCAGTTACATTGACATCTGACCATGGCTTCTGGGCGTTATTGTCAGACAGTGTATTTCACAATGAATGTCAATAGCTTTGAGAGTCTTTGACTATAAAACATGGACTGTAGAAAGAATTTCACATTAACGCTTATTCTGAACGGGTAATGAAGGCGATCGAGTAGAAACGTGACTTACTCGCTATCCTTGTTCTCGGCACACTGAGATACTGCGTGATTCATTGTAGCGACTCTTACATTCACCCCACTACTTCCAATTTGTGACGTTGAAGCTCTGTTCATATAGTCAGTGAGCGAGATAACTAGATTGTTTATCTCACAGGGTCAAAATTAGACAAATTTATTGTTGCACCGACTTAGATTCTTGGTGACGTCACTAAAACAGGCCAGGCAAGTCATGGGTATTCCTCTGGGTCACTTCCTTCCCCATCTGTTCCGAACTGAAAGATTGCTTCGTCTATATAACTCCGCGAATGTCACGGTGTAAACCATCTTCTTCATGTACAGAAAAATTGGCTTTCTTCTGTGAAAATCACAGTGTATAAAGTAGAATTGAAAATTTGCCTGCCACAAGCGACATTTTAGAAAGAAGTACGGGGTATGAATTACTATTCTGATGGAAGTGGCATTCCAACCAACTTGAGCACCACTATCGACAAAAGATAAGCCCAGTCCGACAGGCCACGATCCTGCTGCTGTCGAATTCTAATATGTGCGCCTACTTACACGAGCCATATTACGATCTTCTCACTAACAACCAACATTAAAGTGGGATTTATGAATGTGAAGGCCGCTGCATAGTTATCCCTTATTTACGGAATGTAGGTGGCGTTACTCCAGCCATTTTTGCGCGGCTGTGCTGAAATGATAATCGATTGCATATCCGAGCATGTAGTAGACTCCATGCCAGCTTGATGACTGTTGCAGGCTACCGTGATGGTTTTGCGATATTAATGGTCAGGAGTGCACGAGGTGTCTAAAATCCGTAGAAACGAAACCGTGAAAATGACAGCTATTCCTAAGTTGGGTGCTTTCAGGTGAGGAACTAATGACTAGAAATGAATATTTAGTTTTCCATTCACACAAACAACTTGCGACTTACAGTAACAACTTATGCTGCTGACATTTGTTCAAACTGACGCCCATCTCAGTGCATGAATTACAACTGCTAACAAAACTTTTCCACCCTCTCTTAAATACGTTGTGTAATGAGACACGCAGCAATTCTGTACCAGACGGTTCCTCTGCAGTATAGGCTGGGGTTTCACGTAACAACTACTTTATGTCAGTCTACAGAAACAGGCATATTAGGAAGACTGGGAAAATTCGCTGACCATGAGAAATGATCCTCTTTTCGTTCAGGTTCTCAAGGACATTAATATTTGAAGTACGATGGTGCTCCGTCATATTGAAATCAAATTCTCTCGAGAATAAGGTGACTACCAACTATAGTGTCCGCGGTCGTAGGGCCTATGTGGTGGGTAGTGTGAACGAGCTGGCAGATATCAGGGGGCCTATAGTCCATCACCCTGGGCAGTAGAGCAGTGAGTGGTTCCTCTAGGTATCGTCTGACATGTTATCAAAGAAACATCGTTGTTGAAACATTCAGATATTGTCTAGCAAAAACTACAGCTGTCGTGATGATAAGTGGAGAAATGAACGGCACTAGGATGTAAACTGTTTACGGCCTGCAAGGAAGCGCAGCCGTCAGTGGACGGCCTATCAGCTTGCAGTGTTGAGGATCTGGTGGCGATGATGGCAACTAGACTCTCCGGCAGCCCAGGATGTGGCATGCAGAGACGGGCAGAGTCATGCTGTCGACCCAAGATGAATGAGATGGCTTCATTGCAGCAGCAGTGGCTGCTAACATCTAGCGGGAACAGGTAGCAAGGAGTTTACCTGCACGGGCGATGATGACTGAATGGCTACATGGCCCTGGGTTCGAGCTACAGACCTCCAGCAGCAACTGAAGTAGGCCCCCAGATAAGATCACAGCATTGGAGTTGGCGCAAGCAGCACAAACGCAGCTAGCAGCAGGCGAATCCGGACGTGGTGACTGGCTGATCCATGTAGACACGTAGACCATTGTTGGGCCCCTACCAGGACTGGTAGGTGGTGGACTGTGACACCGTGACTAAAAAATACGAATATTTTTATGGACTTGGTCCGTCCTTTTTTAGCTACAACACTGGTTTATGACACATAAGCTACAAAAAACTACGACTACGATGTGAAGCGATCAGGCCGCCAACGCTGCAGAAGCTCTATCTTTCTGCTGCATAGCTTAAATTACATTCTGGTCCCTTCGCTGGCGCAGCGATATGATAACTACCTGGCGTCGTAGCGATAGTGCTTGTTGTATCAGGAGGCAGTCCCTCATGTAACAGTGTATGGTCAGCTCTGGTCTGACTTCCTTCCACAGCCTCTTCCATCAGCTGTGACAACTGTTCTCAGTTTTCCTCAACTGCGCCCAATAAATAATTCTGTGGTGCAAAATAACTCCATCCTGCAGGAGATCTGGTCCAATGGATTCAGTTCATGGCAATTTTCATAGTCTTGTCACATATTTTACAAGCTGATAATCACGCACACTACATTCGATTTTCTGGGTTATTCTAGTTCAACTTAAATTTTGACTGATATTTCCTACAATTACTCCGCTGCACTTTTTCTTTGTTTCTCTACAGTAACATGATTCCATTGACCATTAATCATAGATTAGTACAATAACATCCAAAAAGTCTCGCTTCCCAAAAGATTTCTCAACGATCA
Organism: Schistocerca cancellata; assembly: GCF_023864275.1. Taxonomy (NCBI): domain Eukaryota; kingdom Metazoa; phylum Arthropoda; class Insecta; order Orthoptera; family Acrididae; genus Schistocerca; species Schistocerca cancellata. The sequence goes on from NC_064629.1 coordinate 330,609,622, forward strand.
TATAACAATAAATTCTCCTTGTTTATCAGGTAGTTTCTTACTCAATTTCTACTTAACTAACCATTGCTTGGTAAACCAGTCGACTAATAACAGACATACTTGGACTTTACGGTGATGTGCGTATTTCTATCTGAGGTAGATGCAGGTTACACGAAGCAATGTTAGAAATCGAGATGTTCATGGTCATACTGTTTTTATGCTGCTTATCGTGATACTGCCATACATACTAAAACATTTGCTCTGCAGCAGCCCGATCATTCTGTGGAGCTATAAAAACATCCAATGGATGAAGGAAGTTTAGAATTAGGGTACCATTTCAGTAGGTCAGATTCTGAGTTGGCAAAACGTCTAATTGTTTTTATGACCAATGCAACGTAGGTCGCCTCAGATTCATTACGGTTCTTCCTGCGATCGTAGCTGTGAGCCAGAAAGCTGTATCCAGTATATCACAGGTCGTACCATTGACTAATATTCCACTTTTTTGTAACTGCAACCTTGTCACTCCCTTCAGTGGTCCTTGCTCGTAACAGTTCACTATCGCTAGTTCTGGAGCAAACATAAGGTAAAGCCAATGTATGCCCACCATTGCACGTTCTTCACTAACTCTCCATTTTTCACACCTTTAGGCTTAATAACCACAAAAGGTGATAGCATCTTCCTACCATATACTACCTCATAGTGTGTGAACAAAAGCTTGTCAAGTACTTTAGAGTTGCACACAGCTGTAAAATTGGGTAGGTAAGTGTCACACTCATTGTAATGGCTTCTCAAATAATAACTAAATATTTTACCAACAATACAATGGACATGTTGTGTTCTTTCAGTTGACAGAGGGTAGAAGAGACTGCTTTTTAGTTTACAGAGACACAGTAGGTGGTACAGCTGCTTCATCAGCTCTGATATGAAGTTAGCGCCCTGATCTGTAATTATTGTGTTGAGAACGCCACATTTTAATAACCAGTCATCTACCATTGCCTGTGCCAGTGTACACGCTTGTTGATTCAAGATGGCAACCATTGTAATGTAACATGAAAAGTGGTCTATTATGGTTAACAGATAGCAGTTACACATTGGAGTTATGTTCAATGGGCCCAAAATATCCATTGCCACTATTTTAAATGACTTCAATGCCTTGTGTAATCTTTGCAGTGGTATTCATTGATGACTGAGATTGGCATGTGGGACACATGGTATTCCACTCCTCATATAATGGATCATGTCGTCACCTTGTCCTTCATCAGTATACAGCGATCAGTTGTCCTTCATCCTCCCAAACCCTTTGAAATGTCATTGTGTGCTTCCTTAACACTTTGTGCCTGAGAGCTGCGGGTATCAGAATTCGTGGGCGAAACTTCATCATCCTACACAACAGTCCATTGTTCACACTGAACTATGGCAATGTCCTAAATTGCTGGAAGTCTGTACATCTTACCAGTCTTCAATGTGCCGGCCAAAGTGGCCGTGCGGTTCTAGGCGCTGCAGTCTGGAACCGCGAGACCGCTACGGTCGCAGGTTCGAATCCTCCTCGGGCATGGTTGTGTACGATGTCCTTAGGTTAGTTAGGTTTAACTGGTTCTCAGTTCTAGGGGACTAATGACCTCAGAGGTTGAGTCCCTTAGTGCTCAGAGCCATTTGAACTCTGCAGTGCTCCTACCAGATTCATGTATGACCCCAGTCTTTCTACTTAAGCCATCAGCATTGTTATGATTCCCACTGGTTTGTGCTCTACCTGATAAACAAATTCACTCAACTTCAGTGCCCAATGATTAAATCTGCTGAAAGACTACTTCAAAATTAAGAGCCCATTTAATGCCACATGGTTCATTACAGCTTTGAATTTCCCACCATATAAGTAATGGCGAAAACAAGTAACGCCACATATGACTCTCATTATCTCCCTCCCCATGGTTGTACAATTCCATGTAGTCTTATTTAACTCCCTGAGTGCATATGCTACTGATTGTTTCTTGCCATTCAAATCCTGATTTAGAATGCATTCTATTTCTGGGTTGCTCGCTCTGCAGGACAGAATAAACTCTTCCTCATAACCCAGAAATATCAGTATTGGTTAGTTGTTAACACCTGTTAAAATTTCTCAATTGCAGTCTGACATTCTGCTGTCCACTGGAATTTTACACAATTTTTAACAAATCCCTTGACAAATTTCCTATAGTAATAAGAACTAAAAATTATTTAAGTCTTTGCGCTGTTGGCAGTTGGCAAGAAATCATTGGCTGTACATATCAATCTTGGCCTAGTTTTTATGCCTTATTAGCTAATCAAAAGACCTAGGTAATTTACCTTTGTTGACATCAATTGACAGTTTACAGTACTTAATGTTAAGCAAGCCAAACACAATCTGTTAGAGACTTACTCCAGTTGTATGGCGTGCTCATTTAAACCTTGAAAAACATAATGATATGGCCTGAATAGACCATACAGTGATGCCGTTTCAACCCACTTAGCGCCCCTTCTAATAAGCTCTGCAGTGTAGATGGTGCAGTCTTAAGCTCAAGCAGCATTCATTGATATTGGTGGTATTCCCATTGAAAAGTAAACGCAATGTTTGGCTGGTTTTCAGGGATCACATCCACTTGGTGGCAGCTATTCTTCAAATTCGTAATAGGGATGTGTTAACATTAACACGGATTGTCCAATGTTTCTGTTACATTCGGTATATGTAGGTCTTGCATTCAGATGTCAGTAATCACAACAAAACCTGCACTTCTTTGCCCTATCCAATGGTTTCTTTGGAAAAATGGCAATGAATATTCGCCATGGACTATCATTCACCTCAATAACGCCATCTTTTGTTGTTGATTGATGAATTCCTCCATTACTGATTGCAAGCATCAAGGTATTCTGCATGATTTCTTGGAGACAGGAGAATTGTCTCCATCAGGATATTATGCTGTGTCGCAGATGTTGCTATTAATGGTTAATTAGGACAGAATAAGTCCCCAAATCATTTTATCAAAGCTTGCATATGTGTCTTGTCTTTCCCTCTTATGTGCTTTCCCTCTTATATGTACTTTCTCGCATTGTGCTGGTACACTGATCGTTTGCTTGCGGCAAAAGTCGCCACTCGTCCCATCTAAATCGTTCTTGTCCAAGACATCGAAACTGGCAATCAACAATCCTTTTGGCAGATCTATTTCGCGAGAGGCAAAACTATCAACACTCACTGAACCCAGTAACGTCCATTTAAGTCTTGCATGTGTGCCACGCTTCTACGTAAAAAACAACGTGAAAGATCGCTTTTGTCATTGTTATCCAACAACTCAATAACATGCAACATTTCATTCAGTAGGTCAGTACATCAGTACCATCTTGCACCCAGAGTATTTTACGTATACCTCGTGGTACCTGATCATTTTAATCGAACTTTAATAAACATGTACACAGTTTATTCAGTTCCCCCTTCATGAACGATGAAGAGTGTGACAATGTCCCACGGAGTTTAAGACTGTGTTGTGATATATCAATTTCTGCATGATATGTATTGAGTAAATCTAGCCCTGGAGCAATGCAATATCCTTCACTAACATGGTAATATACTCCCATTCATTCCCAAAAATTCCTTGCTCCTATATAAGCAGTGTTGAACCATGTGCCACATCATTGTCCCCCACTCCAGATGATTTACATCATAGAAAGCAACAAGGAATTTCCTTGCATGGGCGATGGTGTCTGAATGACTGCATGGCGCCAGAAAGAGAACTGTAGACTTCCAAGACAGCAGACCAGTGCATCTGAAGTAGGCCGTCAGATAGTCCATTCATTAATGGGTGCAAAGTTCACATAATCAGAAATGGCATAGGCGTCAGGGTCGCAATTAGCAGTGAGAGAGTCTGTAGGTAGTGGCTGGTTGGTTCATGTAGACTAGTAGACACTTAGCCTGTTGTAGGTCTCCCATTTGGACTGGTCGCTGGTAGACTGAGACACCTTTGACAAAATATGACAAGCACTTACATCAGGGGCGGCTAAGAACGCGACTCACAAACCGTGTCCTGGCACGGGTGTCATAGCCCTCAGCCTGTCTGCACATTTCCACCACTGCCGCAGCATTCTGTATGAGCGTCTGGAGGGAGAAGAGGAAAACTGGAATCGTCTCACATTTAAATGACAGTGCAGTCGCACTGCATACAACTTGATCCCATATTTCGTGTTTCTCAACAAGATAGGTCACCAAAAAATTCAGTATTATTCAATTATTTTTGGTAGTTGAACAGATTTTCGCACTCACATTGTCTTCAATTGTGACTTATTTAGTTTCATAATAGAAAAAAGGGCTTTCATACACATATGTGGATTGTAATATTGTAGCACTCTTCCAATATCATTATGAAAACGTACGAGCTCTATCTGTGAGAAGCAATACTGATATCCTGGACAGTTTTAATGTGAAACAATTTTCTTTAAAACGTCAATTACCTTGCAGATCATCACATGCACAGGGACGCCGTCAACTGAAACAGTCTCGAAAACAGTTCGAAAATAGATGTAAGATTGGCAGTGTTCTCTAAAAGTTTAGGAAACTATCCTTGTATTTCTCCCAAGACTACAAAAAATCCTTCGAACGTCACGTTTTCTTTAACTCCCTGCCGCCGTTGGATAAGCAGCTGCCAGCAGCTAGTCGTATACCCCTAGCTTACTTATTTGTTACATAGTTTAATTCTTAATTTCTTTGCGTGTTTTTGGGTACTTGCATTGTTTAATTCATAAATTTCTGGGGTATTATAGTATTTGAGAGTTGTAGCATAGCGCTTTAGTGTTTACTTCGTAGATTCTTACTTAAATTGCGTGTGAGCTTCGTACAGGAGGTGTAATTTCGAGTTTTAGTTACTGTAATCGTAAATTCAGGCAGATTGTAGCGTTAGGCATTTGTACACGTTAGTTCATACATTCTTTGCGTGTTTCCCTTGCGTTATCTAGGCACGGACTCGTGTTTCAGTAACTGTTGTTCAACATCGATTAGAATGGACAGGGACTGTGATTGCTGTGTTCGGATGAGGGCTGAGTTGGCATCCCTTCGTTCACAGCTGCAAGCGGCGCTGACTGCGGTCGCGCAGCTTGAGGCTGTTGCCAATTGGCACCACTGTGGGGAGCCGGACTTGGGTTTCACGGGGATTTCAACCTCGTCCCCTCTGTCCCCAGATCGGTCTGCCGCTGTTGTTGCCCCGGTTGCTGCCCGCAGTGGGGCTGAGCTCTCGCCTGTGGTTGATTGGGAGGTCGTTCCAAGGCGTGGCAGGCAGCGAAAGACGTCCCCGGACGCTGATCAGAAAGCCTCCCCGGTGCGTCTGACAAACAGGTTTCAGGCACTGTCTCTGGCTGAGCCAGATGCAGCTGCCTGCTCTGTTTCAGATGATGATTCTCAGCCTTCAAGGTCCGGGCAATTGCAGAGGGCGGGCTTATTGGTAGTTGGGAGCTCCAGCGTTAGGCGCGTAATGGGGCCCCTTAGGGATATGGCGGCTAAGGAGGGGAAGAAATCCAGTGTGCACTCCGTGTGCATTCCGGGTGAAGTCATTCCTGATGTGGAAAGGGTCCTTCCGGATGCCATGAAGAGCACAGGGTGCAGCCAGCTGCAGGTGGTGGCACATGTCGGCACTAATGACGTGTATCGCTTTGGATCTGAGGAAATTCTCTCTGGATTCCAGCGGCTATCTGATTTAGTGAAGGCTGCCGGTCTTGCTTACGAGATGAAGTCAGAGCTCACCATCTGCAGCATCGTTGACAGAACCGACTGCGGACCTTTGGTGCAGAGCCGGTTGGGGGCTCTGAATCAGAGGCTCAGACGGTTTTGCGACCGTGTTGGCTGCAGATTCCTTGACTTGCGTCGTAGGGTGGTGGGGTTTCGGGTTCCGCTGAATAGGTCAGGAGTTCACTACACTCAGCTGGCGGCTACACGGGTAGCGGAGGCTATGTGGCGTGGACTGGGCGGTTTCTTAGGTTAGAAGGCCTCGGGAAAGTACGGGGTGGGCTGCAATCTCAAAGGATGCATGGCAAATACAGGACGTGCTTGGATCAAGGAACAGTCGGAATTGTAGTTGTAAATTGTTGTAGTTGTGCTGGGAAAGTCCCTGAGCTACAACCGCTAATAGAAAGCACAGAAGCTGAAATCGTTATAGGTACAGAAAGCTGGCTAAGGCCTGAAATAAGTTCTGCAGAAATTTTTACGAAGTCTGAGACGGTGTTCAGGAAAGATAGATTAGGCAGAATTGGTGGTGGAGTGTTTGTGTCTGTCAGTAGTGGTTTATCTTGTAGTGAAGTCGAAGTAGATACTCCGTGCGAATTGGTATGGGTGGAGGTTATACTTAATAGCCGAACTAAGTTAATAATTGGCTCCTTCTACCGACCCCCAGACTCCGATGATATAGTTGCTGAACAGTTCAGAGAAAATTTGTGTCTCGTAACAAATAAATACCCCACTCATACGGTTATAGTTGGTGGGGACTTCAACCTTCCCTCAATATGTTGGCAAAAATACTTGTTCAAAACCGGTGGTAGGCAGAAAACATCTTCCGAGATTGTCCTAAATGCTTTCTCCGAAAATTATTTCGAGCAGTTAGTCCACGAACCCACGCGAATTGTAAATGGTTGCGAAAACACACTTGACCTCTTATCCACAAACAATCCAGAGCTGATAGAGAGCATCATGACTGATACAGGGATTAGTGATCACAAGGTCGTTGTAGCTAGGCTCAATACCGTTTCTTCCAAATCCACCAGAAACAAACGCAAAATAATTTTATTTAAAAAAGCGGATAAAGTGTCACTAGAAGCCTTCCTAAGAGACAACCTCCATTCCTTCCGAACAGACTATGCAAATGTAGACGATATGTGGCTCAAATTCAAAGATATAGTAGTAACAGCAATTGAGAGATTCATACCTCATAAATTGGTAAGAGATGGAACTGATCCCCCATGGTACACAAAACAGGTCCGAACGCTGTTGCAGAGGCAACGGAAAAAGCATGCGAAGTTCAGAAGAACGCGAAATCCCGAAGATTGGCTAAAATTTACAGACGCGCGAAATTTGGCACGAACTTCAATGCGAGATGCCTTTAATAGGTTCCACAACGAAACATTGTCTCGAAATTTGGTAGAAAATCCGAAGAAATTCTGGTCGTATGTAAAGTACACAAGCGGAAAGACGCAGTCAATACCTTCGCTGCGCAGAGCCGATGGTACTGTTACTGACGACTGTGCCGCTAAAGCGGAGTTATTGAACGCAGTTTTCCGAAATTCCTTCACCAGGGAAGACGAATGGAATATTCCAGAATTTGAAACACGAACAGCTGATAGCATGAGTTTCTTAGAAGAAGATACCTTAGGGGTTGCGAAGCAACTCAGATCGCTTGATACGGGCAAGTCTTCAGGTCCAGATTGTATATCGATTATGTTCCTTTCAGATTACGCTGATACAATAGCTCCCTACTTAGCAGTCATATACAACCGCTCGCTCACCGATAGATCTGTACCTACAGATTGGAAAATTGCGCAGGTCGCACCAGTGTTTAAGAAGGGTAGTAGGTGTAATCCATCGAACTAAAGACCTATATCATTGACGTCGGTTTGCAGTAGGGTTTTGGAGCATATACTGTATTCAGACATTATGAATCACCTCGAAGGGAACGATCTATTGATACGTAATCAGCATGGTTTCAGAAAACATCGTTCTTGTGCAACGCAGCTAGCTCTTTATTCGCACGAAGTAATGGCCGCTATCGACAGGGGATCTCAGGTTGATTCCGTATTTCTGGATTTCCGGAAAGCTTTTGACACCGTTCCTCACAAGCGACTTCTAATCAAGCTGCGGGCCTATGGGGTATCGTCTCAGTTGTGCGACTGGATTCGTGATTTCCTGTCAGGAAGATCGCAGTTCGTAGTAACAGACGGCAAATCATCGAGCAAAACTGAAGTGATATCAGGTGTTCCCCAGGGAAGCGTCCTGGGAACTCTGCTGTTCCTGATCTATATAAATGACCTGGGTGTCAATCTGCGCAGTTCGCTTAGGTTGTTCGCAGGTGATGCTGTAATTTACCGTCTAGTAAGGTCATCCGAAGACCAGTATCAGTTGCAAAGCGATTTAGAAATGATTGCTGTATGGTGTGGTAGGTGGCAGTTAACGCTAAATAACGAAAAGTGTGAGGTGATCCACATGAGTTCCAAAAGAAACACGTTGGAATTCGATTACTCGATAAATAGTACAATTCTCAAGGCTGTCAATTCAACTAAGTATCTGGTTGTTAAAATTACGATCAACTTCAGTTGGAAAGACCACATAGATAATATAGTGGGGAAGGCGAGCCAAAGGTTGCGTTTCACTGGCAGGACACTTAGAAGATGCATCAAGTCCACTAAAGAGACAGCTTACACTACACTCGTTCGTCCTCTGTTAGAATATTGCTGCGCGGTGTGGGATCCTTACCAGGTGGGATTGACGGAGGACATCGAAAGGGTGCAAAAAAGGGCAGCTCGTTTTGTATTATCACGTAATAGGGGAGAAAGTGTGGCAGATATGATACGCGAGTTGGGATGGAAGTCATTAAAGCAAAGACGTTTTTCGTCGCGGCGAGATCTATTTACGAAATTTCAGTCACCAACTTTCTCTCCCGAATGCGAAAATATTTTGTTGAGCCCAACCAACATAGGTAGAAATGATCATCAAAATAAAGTAAGAGAAATCGGAGCTCGAACAGAAAGGTTTAGGTGTGGAATGGTAGAGAGATAGTATGATTGTGGTTCGATGAACCCTCTGCCAAACACTTAAATGTGAATTACAGACTAGTCATGTAGATGTAGATGTAGAACTCCATTGAGCTAAGAGAACTGGACTATATTTATCAGAATATGTCCCTTGTACAAAGTGATCATTTTTAATGCATCCCCATCAAATCAGGAAGTTGTTTCTCACCTTGCAACATCTTACTGTAGGGAATGTGTGGATAAATCCGCTTAAAATGAGAGGTCTGCGATCCATTACGTCTTTTCTAATTTTCGATCCTACACTCCTTCTTCCTTTATTAATCCAACAATAGCTAGTTTTAAATCGAAAATTCGTTCTAGGTGTGCCCCTCTGATTTACCCAACATACTTTCCAGTGCTATATGAAGTCTTCACACTCATTCAGTTCCATCGAAAACTGTTGCAGCTGACAGCGGAAGAATGTGTGAGACCTCAGAAATTGTACTATTCGTACCACGAATTCCTTCTCGTGCTGCATGCCTGCAAATTTAGCAGAAAGTGTTTCTTGATGCACAGAACAATGAATCACATCTGTAGGTAGTTACACTTTCTTGTTATTTCATTGTGAATTAAACCTTTAAATTCTTCTGCAAGTTACTGTAATGTTATTTCATGGCAAATTTGTAGCACCTGCCTCTTATGTGACTGCATAATATATACTGAAAATTCTCATCCGTCTCCTCTGTCGTTACCATTCACTTATAAAGGCTTGTGATGATACGTCACTACACTGTCTCTTTTTGTGAAAACAGCCATCGGATCTGTGAACGTTCTTCATATCACGAACAAATATCGAAAGGTAAAAAGCGATGACACCGCAATTCTGCAGAACTGAAGAGAGTTGGGCTGCTCGAAAAATGCTGCACTGGAATACTGAATGAAAGTCGCACTGTATCGGGTACTTCCGAGAAGTACGAAGCAAATCCGGGACAGGTCGAGCCTTGGCCCGCACACTGTCAGCACAGCCGGCCCTGATTGATATGGACTTGGGTCGTCCCTTTTGGCACAGCATCGATTTATGTCAACAAAACCAAGGTTTGGATGTGCAGCAATCAGGCCACCAACGCTGTAGTGGCTCTGTCTTTCTGCTGCGTAAATGACATTACAGTGTTTTCTCGGCTGGCCCTGCAATGTTGCTGTTGCCTGGCGTCATAGTGGCAGTTATTGCTGTATCAGCAAGCAGTCTCTGATATGACATCGTCCAGTCGACTCAGGTCTGATCTGCTTCAGTAGCCTCTTGCATCATCCGTGGTAAGTATCTCAATTTTACTCAGCTGTGGCCACTAAATAATTTTGCGCTGCAACACTTATCAAATAAACACGATTTAATGAGTTCCATTAAAAAGATATTACAGCAAATAATGTGCTGCTAACTTACGTTGCACACTTCCAATCCACAAAATAACTGAGAATTAATGGTAGAGCGGTGCGGGGTAGCCGTGCAGTCTGAGACGACTTGTCGCGGTTCGCGTGGCTTCCCCACGTCGGAGGTTCGAGTCCTACCTCGGATATGGGTGTGTGTTGTCCTTAGCGTAAGTTAAATTAGGTAGTGTGTAAGCTTAGGGACCGACGACCTCAGCAGTTTGGTGCCATAGAACTTACCACAAATTTCAAAATTTCCAAATAATGGTAGTGATCTGAGATGAGCCTGGCGTATGGACGTTAAACACTCTAGATATAACTGTTGCGGTAGTTGAAAACACAATCAGATTCAAAGAGGTCTCACTTGTGAACAATAAAAATTGTAGGTATTTCGGTACTGTGATACTATCCTGGACAGCCTACTGAGATAGTGTAAGTCTGGGTTCGAAAACATATGATCTCACTGTTTGCACACTTTGCTTTTTATAGCTACTCCAACAGTGCTGACATACTGCATTGTTTGACACGTTCATTGTACGGCAATTTAATAAGTCTTCTAACACACAATACACAACCGTCTACTCAAATTCTACGGTGCCTACGATTCTGTATTACTGACCTTAGTCAGCTTTGTGGCTTCAACGACCCATTGTCTCGTAGCTTTCTCTCCATGGCGATGCATTTTTTTGTGTTAGGAGACCCTTATGGCGACAATTTTGTACATTTGTTCGGATTTCCGGGCACAGCGTTCTAATGCAACTTACAGTAAACGAAAGTAACGAACAGCTAGTAAAGCTAAAGGCAGTCTTGTTTTGAGAGGACTGGCGCAGCATGAAGCTGTTGCTAAGCCATCAGCGCACAGAATGCTAAATGCGTTATCCACGAGGGGTGGTCAATTGAAAAGGAGCCAAATGTTAACTATTTATTATTTCAAAAGAAAGTATCATATTGTTAATATATTTATCCGACTGTGAGGCAAGACGGTCAAGGCTTTCATGAAAAATGCGGTGAGGACTTCCCAGCGAAACTTCTGCACCGTACTCGAAATAGCCTTGACAACATTTGGGAGGGTCAACATGTCACCAATGTTGTCTCTGTTAGGCTGCAGAAGTTTTAATGGGAAGCCCTTACACATCCTCCATACAGTCCCTATTTCTCCCAATGCGATTTCCATATTTTTGTAGCCCTGAAGAAAGACATTTGTGAAAGTCGATTTGGCTACAATCATGGTTCCGTGGGCAACCGCAAACATTCTTCCATGAGGGCACTGACTGTTTTCACTCATAATGGGATAAATATATTAAGACTTGTGGCAACTACTTTTGAAATAATGAAGAGTTTACTTACTTTTTCCCACAAGTCTCGTTTTAATTAGACTGCCCCTTGTAAGCACAACAGCTTCGTGAGAGTAGAGTAAATAATGAGAAATCCTACGTTCAAGTATGCTCGTTCCTCTTGCTTAGTGCTAACAAAAGTATCTTATTTAGATCAGTGGCTGTTTGGGGTGGATTAAACTTAGAGACCAGGAGTTGCGTTTACAATACGTTTTCTTAAGTAACAAGCATTATGTGAAGCTTGAAGATAATGAAATGTGTACAAAAATCACTGAAGAAACCCAAGGGGAAGCAGAATTCATCTTCACATGCGTAGACGTTATAAAAGCAAAGATTACTTATGCAGGATCAGGTTTGTACTCCATAATAGTATATAACCTTTCGGTACAGGGCAGGGCAGTCCATTTCAGAAATGTTATTGTACACATACCATTGCCCCATAGAGGATGTTTCATGACAGGGTGTTGTCATGCTGGTACAAGCAAACATTGTTTGCAAACTGTTCCTCTACTGTATGCAGTACACAAAGTTGTAAAACGTGTTCGTATTCTTCCGTATGCAGCGTTTTCTTAAGAACTAAACATGATGGCTGCTAAAGTTCTTCAGGCATTCGCCAAAACCCCGACCTTCCCAACCAACTTCCAGAGCGCTCTGCAGTCCCTGTCTGTGAGTACACGATGTCTACCTGGATTTGGTTTAGCTGTGGTGTTTCCACTTCACAGTCATATCACCAACAGTCGACTTGTGCAGCTTTACTAAGGTTGAAATACCCGTGATGGATTTGTTACGCAGCTGACATCCAACGACAACATCACGTTCGAACTCACCGATCTCTCCTGACCGACGCATTCTGCTGTTACTGTTCCTCTGTTGACAACACAACGCTCCCCGCATTCTCCTCCTTTCATACTCGCGGTTCCGCCTCTCAGGATATCTAGTGATCAGTTATGCATTACAGTAGATGCATGTATACTCTTTATCACATAGAGTATTTTTCGCGATGCATTCGATAGTACGTGATGGTACAGGGGTTCACGGCTCTTGTTATTAAGCTAGGCAGCACCTAACTTGTGCTTTCTGTGCTTGTGTGGAGTATTTCCAGGCGGAACGTACAGTAAACAAGGAATCCAGTCTGATGTAAATTAATAGTTCTTACAGGATATTTATGTGCAGCAGACTTACATATTTGTCTAATACAGGAAGTCTTAATAATAGTAACACAGTTCATTCCCAGATACGAGGCCATACTTAACCTTAATATTTAATAACAAGATGATTCAGCCATTCAGATAACAGAAGATATACTTTTCAGTTAACAGTAACACTGAATGTTGAGGGATGCACTGCTGTGCGGACAAATATATTTTAATAGTTGATTCTGTAATGGTAGTGGTTACCTCAAGGGAACAACGCTGATCTTAAGATTGCCCCACGCTTCCCATGATCCCTATATCGTCTCTTTACTTTTAGCCGTGGGGGCCGGACCTACATTTAACGTTAGGTCAACATTTTTATTAGAGCTATGGAAGGAGTTAGGCAGAAAATTTCAGATGAGATGTAAAGAAGGAAAAATTTATCGTGGAGAACATAACCAGTTAATTACGTAACTGAGTAAGAATTTCCGGTGCTGTGAGGGTCGCTTGAACTAGGTAGGAAGCAGGGGAATGAATTACGAAGCTCGCCCTCCGAGAGGAAAGCTGCGACTACCGATTAAGTCCTATGTCCAGCTCAATGTGCCAATGGCCTGTCACTGAACATGCACTACACCTGTAGTCGGTCACTGCCTTCTGGCGTGCTTCCGGAGGATGCGTCTGCGGCTGTGCGTTCGTTCTCGGCTCCGAGACGTTTCCCTCAGCTTCAGATGAAAGACTTCCACACTCCACTACATATGGTAGAAAAATCTCAAATCTCGTTTTCCGTCTTCGTATAGAAACCTCCTTTCTCCTTCCAGTCCTCACTTTAGCCGGAGACTTTAGTTATCACTGTCGTGATTGGCTGAGTTCATGATTTCTGCAGGCCAATCTCTGCCGTACTCGCAAGAGCGTCTCTCCCTCTCCTTTCTCGTTCCCCTTACTGACTTCTGTAAGTGAATGTGGGAGGGTGGGGTTATAGTTCCGTCTGAGTTTGCTAATTGTACCCAATCACCTCGTAAATCCAGTCGTTATTCGCTTCTTCCCTTGCAGTTTAGGAACAGCAGCTTCAGTATTGCTGTAATAACGATAACTAACAAGGGGAACAAAGGAGTGCCAATTACCAAAATTCAAGTTTTAGCCTAGTATAATCTGTTGATGAATTTTTTAACACTTGCACTACACAGGGCTGCACTGTTACACTCTTCACAAAATAACAAATATATTGATACACTGATACATACGGTAACACTACATCACAATACATCATCCCACACTGCAATCCAGATGCGGCGTTCGTGGCAATATAGGTAATTCAAGTTTCATTTACCGGCACGGATGAGATGCTCGCGGGCATCTAATCATGTTCTCGCGATTTTTCTCGTGGTTTTGACTTCGCGAACCGCGGATTACGTCTCCTAAGGTACACGAATGACTACACAGCATCAAACACCTTTATAGTCACAAAATTTACTTGTTCTCTTAGCCTGATTCCTGAACATCTTCAGACCACGCACACGGTTAAACACCACGTGACTCCCCGCTCGTTCTGGCGAGACAAAAACAAAAGAAGCGACAATAGCGATGTTATCATAATCGATATCAGTGCTACTCCATACATGCTTACACTTCCTCCTTGATTTTGTCGCCAACTTACAGTGGGGGAATTTCACATTCTGTGTACTTCGAAAATAATATTCCTTCCTGCGGAGTTCATTTGTGTCATAACGAAATATGTAGGCGCCTTACCGCCTGCGTGTCGCACAGCGCTGTTGACTTGAAACTACACGCGAATACATCGAAGCGTGACGGAGGGGACGTCGATCCCAAAATATGTCACTCTGTGCGTGTGAGCCGTCAGCATGACAAATTGAGCCCGGTCGCTTTCCTGGAATTCCAGTCAGACCCGTGGTAACCCGGCAATGCGGAAGCCAGTTTTTTTCGTCCGTAATTTACAATATTCACACTCCATCTGGAGTACACCATAGCAGATACAGAACACAGTTTATTAGAGAAAAAAATTTTATTGCTATTAGCGACAAGAAGTCAAACTAGAATCATAGGTAGAGATTTCTATTGCGTATATCGAAATCAAGAATCATAAAAGAAGGTTGTATACCTGGAAGAATCCTGGAGATACTAGTAGGTATCAGATAGATTATATAATGGTAAGACAGAGATTTAGGAACCAGGTTTTAAATTGTAAGACATTTCCTGGGACAGATGTGGATTCTGACCACAATCTATTGGTTATGAACTGCAGATTGAAACTGAAGAAACTGCAAAAAGGTGGGAATTTAAGGAGATGGGACCTGGATAAACTGAAAGAACCAGAGGTTGTAGAGAGTTTCAGGGAGAGCATAAGGGAACAATTGACAGGAATGGGGGAAAGAAATACAGTAGAAGAAGAATGGGTAGCTCTGAGGGATGAAGTAGTGAAGGCAGCAGAGGATCAAGTAGGTAAAAAGACGAGGGCTAATAGAAATCCTTGGGTAACAGAAGAAATATTGAATTTAATTGATGAAAGGAGAAAATACAAAAATGCAGGAAATGAAGCAGGCAAAAAGGAATACAGACGTCTCAAAAATGATATCGACAGGAAGTGCAAAATGGCTAAGCAGGGATGGCTAGAGGACAAATGTAAGGATGTAGAGGCTTGTCTCACGAGGGGTAAGATAGATACTGCCTACAGGAAAATTAAAGAGACCTTTGGAGAGAAGAGAACCACTTGTATGAATATCAAGAGCTCAGATGGCAACCCAATTCTAAGCAAAGAAGGGAAGGCAGAAAGGTGGAAGGAGTATATAGAGGGTTTATACAAGGGCGATGTACTTGAGGACAATATTATGGAAATGGAAGAGGATGTAGATGAAGACGAAATGGGAGATAAGATACTGCGTGAAGAGTTTGACAGAGCACTGAAAGACCTGAGTCGAAACAAGGCCCCGGGAGTAGACAACATTCCATTTGAACTACTGATGGCCTCGGGAGAGCCAGTCATGACAAAACTCTACCATCTAGTGAGCACGATGTATGAGACAGGCGAAATACCCTCAGACTTCAAGAAGAATATAATAATTCCAATCCCAAAGAAAGCAGGTGTTGACAGATGTGAAAATTACCGAACTATCAGTTTAATAAGTCACAGCTGCAAAATACTAACGCGAATTCTTTACAGACGGATGGAAAAACTGGTAGAAGCCCACCTCGGGGAAGATCAGTTTGGATTCCGTAGAAATGTTGGAACACGTGAGGCAATACTGACCTTACGACTTATCTTAGAAGAAAGATTAAGAAAAGGCAAACCTACGTTTCTAGCATTTGTAGACTTAGAAAAAGCTTTTGACAATGTTAACTGGAATACTCTCTTTCAAATTCTGAAGGTGGCAGGGGTAAAATACAGGGAGCGAAAGGCCATTTACAGTTTGTACAGAAACCAGATGGCAATTATAAGAGTCGAGGGGCATGAAAGGGAAGCAGAGGTTGGGAAAGGAGTGAGACAGGGTTGTAGCCTCTCCCCGATGTTATTCAATCTGTATATTGAGCAAGCAGTAAAGGAAACAAAAGAAAAATTCGGAGTAGGTATTAAAATTCATGGAGAAGAAGTAAAAACTTTGAGGTTCGCCGATGACATTGTAATTCTGTCAGAGACATCAAAGGACTTGGAAGAGCAGTTGAACGGAATGGACAGTGTCTTGAAAGGAGGATATAAGATGAACATCAACAAAAGCAAAACGAGGATAATGGAATGTAGTCAAATTAAGTCGGGTGATGCTGAGGGAATTAGATTAGGAAATGAGACACTTAAAGTAGTAAAGGAGTTTTGCTATTTAGGGAGTAAAATAACCAATGATGGTCGAAGCAGAGAGGATATAAAATGTAGACTGGCAATGGCAAGGAAAGCGTTTCTCAAGAAGAGGAATTTGTTAACATCGGGTATAGATTTAAGTGTCAGGAAGTCGTTTCTGAAAGTATTTGTATGGAGTGTAGCCATGTATGGAAGTGAAACATGGACGATAACTAGTTTGGACAAGAAGAGAATAGAAGCTTTCGAAATGTGGTGCTACAGAAGAATGCTGAAGATAAGGTGGGTAGATCACGTAACTAATGAGGAGGTATTGAATAGGATTGGGGAGAAGAGAAGTTTGTGGCACAACTTGACTAGAAGAAGGGATCGGTTGGTAGGACATGTTTTAGGCATCAAGGGATCACAAATTTAGCATTGGAGGGCAGTGTGGAGGGTAAAAATCGTAGAGGGAGACCAAGAGATGAATACACTAAGCAGATTCAGAAGGATGTAGGTTGCAGTAGATACTGGGAGATGAAGAAGCTTGCACAGGATAGAGTAGCATGGAGAGCTGCATCAAACCAGTCTCAGGACTGAAGACCACAACAACACATATCGAAAAGATCAAATTCTTAACTTTGCACCTGGCTGTACCTCATGTGACTATCTTACATCAGCTCTGTTTGTGCAGAACAGCTTATTATTTTAAAAAATTAAGTACATTACTGAGTTTTTGTTGATTTAATAGTCAAGCTTTAGCCAGATAACATCATAGAAAATTTACGTCTAACGTAACCAGCTATGATTAGTAGTTAAAGTCGACCTAGTTTTGTTAAACTGAAGCCATAATCATCAGATAATTAAATTAGTATCTGCGCTGTTTAGCATAACAGGCATTAACTGTGGCAATTTAGTTTAAGTACACCCACTTCTATTCGCTTGTCGCTGATTGGTTGTTGCTTTATGGTCGTAGCTCTAGATTCGGCCTATGGTTATTTAGAAAGTTTTGCTCGATTCGATGATCTTATTCTAAGGTTGTTTTATCCATCCTATTTTCTAAGCACTGCGTTGCCCTACAATTTTATGGTGCTCTCTAGTCCTGTGGAAGTCATTCCTTGAATCCTTCAAACAGGGTTTATCATCCTATCCCTTCCTCCTGTTACTGTTTTATTCCTATTTCCTACCATGACGATTCTCTTCAGAATCTCCTCATTTAATGTCTTACCGGTCTACTTAGTTTTCAGAATCACCACATCCCAAACGCTTCTGCCCTTATTATCAGTTTTCCCATTCCACAAATCACTAGCATAAAGAGCTGTACTCGAGGTGTACATTCCCAGAAATTTCTTTCTGTCCTAGAAGACTTCTTTTGTCGGGAAATTCTCTCTTTATGTATCCTTGTTGTATACTCATTCCTTCGTCCGTCTGCGTTATTTTATTCCAAAAGTAGCGAAATTATTTCATCTAGTCTATTATGTTCTCCATAATTATGGTGCTAATTTACTCGCCAGTCTCATATTTCCTGTGCAGAATACTTTCATCTTTTTCGGTTTATTATCAATCCATGTACTATCCTCAATAGAATGTTCATCCTGTCAGTTATTCCTCACTTTCACGGAGGATCTGCGTGTTTATTTACCAATAATAGGCACAGTTCTCGCGTTTTTGTTCATATCGGAAAGTAACCGATTTTGTGCATTTTACAATTTCCTTAGCAGGAGAGAATTATTTAGTGCTTTGGTACTTTCGTTTTTGAATCTCTTCGTGTTAATCTAATTTAATAGACATAGTTCTTGCATTTTCGTTAGTGTGTAAAGTAGACTTCCTCAGTGCGTGTCGACAGTCGTTTGTGTGTCTAGGTAGTGTAGTTTTCACTGACTGTAGTATAGATAGGGCTATTATTACTGTATGAGAATGCGATCTGAGTTGGTGACACTTCGCTCGCAGCTGCTGGCTATGTTGGTTTGGTTACACAGCTTGAGGCTACAGTGGACGGGCATCAGGACCGGTTGAGGGGATCAAAAAATGGTTCCAATGGCTCTGAGCACTATGGGACTTAACATCTATGGTCATCAGTCCCCTAGAACTTAGAACTATTTAAACCTAACTAACCTAAGGACGACACACAACACCCAGTCATCACGAGGCAGAGAAAATTCCTGACCCCGCCGGGAATCGAACCCGGGAACCCGGGCGTGGGGAGCGAGAACGTTACCGCGCGACCACGAGCTGCGGACTGGTTGAGGAGATCCGAGGGACGTTCAGCACTACCTACGAGTCCACCGGTCGGTCTGTACTGGTGAGCAGCCCAGTTACTGCTCACGATGAGGTTGACCCCTCACCCATGGTCGTGTGGGAGTTCGCCTCGGGGCGTGGTCGGGTGCAAAAGACTTCACCGTGCACTATTCAGTGTCCCCTCGACGATCACCAGCGGTGTACGGCCAGTGTAGGAGATCGCTCCCCACACCATGATGCCGGGTGTTGGCCCTGTGTGCCTCGGTCGTATGCAGTCCTGATTGTGGCGCTCACCTGCACGGCGCCAAACACGCATACGACCATCATTGGCACCAAGGCAGAAGCGACTCTCATCGCTGAAGACGACACTTCTCCATTCGTCCCTCCATTCACGCCTGTCGCGACACCACTGGAGGCGGGCTGCACGATGTTGGGGCGTGAGCGGAAGACGGCCTAACGGTGTGCGGGACCGTAGCCCAGCTTCATGGAGACGGTTGCGAATGGTCCTCGCCGATACCCCAGGAGCAACAGTGTCCCTAATTTGCTGGGAAGTGGCGGTGCGGTCCCCTACGGCACTGCGTAGGATCCTACGCTCTTGGCGTGCATCCGTGCGTCGCTGCGGTCCGGTCCCAGGTCGACGGGCACGTGCACCTTCCGCCGACCACTGGCGACAACATCGATGTACTGTGGAGGCCTCACGCCCCACGTGTTGAGCAATTCGGCGGTACGTCCACCCGGCCTCCCGCATGCCCACTATACGCCCTCGCTCAAAGTCCGTCAACTGCACATACGGTTTACGTCCACGCTGTCGCGGCATGCTACCAGTGTTAAAGACTGCGATGGAGCTCCGTATGCCACGGCAAAGTGGCTGACACTGACGGCGGCGGTGCACAAATGCTGCGCAGCTAGCGCCATTCGACGGCCAACACCGCGGTTCCTGGTGTGTCCGCTGTGCCGTGCGTGTGATCATTGCTTGTGCAGCCCTCTCGCAGTGTCCGGAGCAAGTATGGTGGGTCTGACACACCGGTGTCAATGTGTTCTTTTTTCCATTTCCAGGAGTGTATATAAACGATTTAGGAGAGAACATGAGCAGCCGTCTTAGGTTGTTCGCACATGATTCTGTCGTTTGACTTTAGTAAAGTCATCAGTAGATCAAAGCAAATTGCAAAACGATTTAGATACGGTATCTGTATGGTTCGAAGTTTGGCAATAGGCCCTAAATAATGAAAACTGTGAGGTCATCCACATGAGTGCTAAAAGGAATCCTTTAAACTTCGGTTACACGATAGCCGAATGAAGTCTAAAGGCTGTAAATTCAACTAAGTACCCAGGAATTACATTTATGAACAACTTAAGCTAGAGCGTACACATAGAAAATACAGTGGGGAAGGCGAACCAAGAACTAAGTTTTACTGGCAGACCACTTAGAAATGTAACAGATCTAGTAAAGAGACTGCCTACACTACGCTTGTCCGCCCTGTTTCGGAGTACTGCTGCGTGGTATAGGATCCATACCAGACGGCATTAACGGAGTACACAGAGCAAGTTCAAAGACGGGCACCACGTTTTGTACTATCGAGAAACAGGAGGGAGAGTGTCACGGATATGACACAGCATTTGGGGTGGAAATCATTAAAATAAAGGCGTTTCATAACATAGAATTAGTGTGAAGCTGGTCCTATGGCCGCTCTGCCAGGTACTTGAATGTGATTTGCAGACTAGCCATGTAGCCTTAGATGTAGATGTAGGGTCGCAATGCCACCAACTAAACTTATAACTGGTATCCTTTAATCCTGAATCATAATGCCATTAGCGAATCCTGTTATTGATATATGGGTGCTTTAACCTAGAATTTTGATCCCTTTCTTGGACCTTCCTTCTATTGCTTTTTCGATGTACGGGTTGACATTAGAGAAGAAAGACTGAATACCTAACTTACACGCTTTCTTGTTCGAACATTTCGTTGATGGTTTTTCTTTCTGTGAAATATATCTCTTCTACAGAAAACGTGCTCACAGCACGTAACGTATGCGTTGCAGAGCTGTATCTAGGCTTTCTTCCTTCCACATTTTTAAAATTTTGTATTTTTTAATTTCTTTCCAATTTAATTTTGTAAAGTAATACTAACATTACAAGTTTAATAAAACATGTACATAATACACGTCTCATTAATATGTGTTTATCGTGTAACAATTATGCATGATGACATAGGCATTATTGGCACTAATGCCACATAGTCGCAATGTTGTTTGCTACGTATAATTTCGAACTGCTTATGTCATTTTGTCATTTGGACGCTGGTGATATTACAGAATGGAGTAGGATGTGAGAAAATACTCTGCACTTATTTTGACAAGCGTCTTAGTCCGCTTCACTGCGTTGTTGTAGTGTATTCCTTTTAACATCTTGTCATAAATTGTATAGTTCAAGCCACAAATCTGAAGCTGAGATTCTCCAGAATTGCGTCATGAGCCGGTAAACGAAATTATTTTGGTAATATATATAAGTGTTTTACCATTTAAAACTTTTTCCGTCTACGCAAATGTAAGCGCTGATCTCGGGCTTTTGAGCTGCTTTTATTAGCGACTACCTATTAATGTGGAAAAATATAGCTTTGTGTATTAGTGGAACTTAAAAGAACCATCATCAACAAGGATTATAATCCTTCGCGGTGTTACACTGGAAAAAGGTTGTACTGAAGATCTATGGGAAAAACCATGAAGAATTATTCAACTATATATCGTGCCTCGTTACTAAGAAAAGAGACGGGGCAACGGTACATGCGTGTCGTGGTGGAGAAATCTCCAACCTTTTTTAAGATATTTTTCTGAATTTATTTATTCCATAGCATCCGATGCGTACACTAGAAGTACCTGCAACACAACGAAATGGAGATCCACTAATGAAATGTATACCCTTCCCACCGGGAACCACAGTGGCAAATATCGGAGTACAAAATGAATCACCATACGTGAACCTTTAGCAGTGAAAAATGCAGTCACTCAGTAGCAATCTGTAATGAACTCCTTCTGACCAAGCATTGTCGGTAGTATCTGTAGTGCAATACACAATTACTATCATTGCGAAAAGTCATGCTTCGTATCACTTATGGCAGCTCATGTTTTTTCACTAGTCATGAAATATAAATATATGGTATTTTCTTGAATAAATAACGCTGCCACTTTGTAGTAAGCTGAGGTTTCCTTCTCGACGCTGCTTTCTCGTGTTCTCATCCTTCTGCGACTTCTGTGTTTTCTGAATTCATTACGTGACGGGGGCAAATAAATCACGAACCTTATCGTGAATCTCCATCTTCCGATATTTTCATGGTTTCTGTTGCATTCGGCGTCCATCCATATCTCACAGTGAAACACTACCCCTAGGGCACGGGATGCTTCCTGCATATCTGATAAAACAGACTGTGGCAGCGTGGCGGTATCGTAATTAGTTTCCTGTCGTACGTTTCTGTCGAACTTGCATGTAGCTTACCGATATGTTTTTAGTATCTCGCTCGTAAATCAAAAATTTAATCGTTACTGTCATATGAACACGAAAATTACGCGCTACTAAATATATAGTATTTAGAAACGAACTTGCAATATCTACTTTATCAGAAGATGTCAGCTTTCCACTCGGGTTTGTTGATCGCGATTTGGCCTTCCTGAAGATTTATTCTGCATGGTCTACTCAGCTGCTACCACAATTGTGATATTGCGTATTGGACTGGGTGAAGCTTGACGTTAGACCTTTTCCTGTAGGAAAGTACTGTGTAGGTCAGTCAGTTTTATACTTACATGCTGAACGTGAGACACCACTAACAGAGTCATATTCCCACACTGGCCATGCATGTAGCTTACACCAGTGCGCATGACATTCAGTTTCGGAAATCATTAGGGAATTCAGTATCTCGAGACCTACTGTGTCAAGAGTGTGCCGAGAATACCAGTCTTCAAGCACTACCTCTCACAAGGGGCAACGCAGTGGCCGACGGCCCTCACTTACCGACCGAGAGCAGCGATGCTTGCTTAGTGTTGTCAGAGCTATCAGACAAGCAACACTGCGTGAAACAACTTCAGAAATCACTGTGTGACGTATGAAGAACGTATCCGTCAGGAGAGTGCTGCGAAATCTGGCGTAAGTTGGTTGTGGCAGCAGGCGACCGACGCCAATGCTTTTGCTAAAAGCAAGACATCGCCTGCAGTGCCTCTGCTGTGCACGTGACGATATCGGTAGGACCCTAGACGACTGGAAAAGCATGGCCTGGTCAGATGGATCCTGATTTCAGTTGGTAAGACCTAATGATAGGGTTTGAGCGTGGCGCAAACCTCACGAAGCCATTGACCCAAGTTACCAGAGATGCACTCTGCAAACTGGTACTGGCTCTATGATGGTACGGGCTGTTTTTACATGGAATGGACTGGGTCGTCTGGTTGGTCTGAAGAACATTCTGGACAGTTGGAGTGAATGATATGTCCACCCACTGAACATTTATGGGTTTCCTAAGGGTCTACCGACGACTTGTTAAGTCCATGCCACGAGAAGTTGCTACATTGTGTAGGGCAAATGGAGGTTGAACACGATATTAGGAGGTATCCCGTGACTTTTATCACCTCAGTGTAGTTTTATTTGCGTAGTTCTGGATTTTTTGACAGTTCGGTCTCCAGCCGATCTGTCAAAAAAGGCCAGACATCTCCCTCGGCTGAGTCCCACCTCCTATTGTTATGGATGTGGCTTGATCCAGAGGGAAAGCACAAACAAATAGTATGGAGTGGAAGTCGGGAAACGTTCATCTTGGCTGACGAACTGCAATTCTACTTGTATGGGAATTAAGCATGACATTCAATATCCGAGTGACCAAGACTGCATAGAAGTCTACGTACAAGCCACATCATAACATTCCGTATCCATGTTCCGAGCGAAGAGAGCAGTGTTACGGGTGCACTGCGCCAGGCAGCAAGTGTCCGAGTACCGACCCTTACGGTACGCCAGCTCATATTTGTCTTGCCGGAGACATCCCGCCGTCTGCATGAACATGAAATGACTTCCTGGCTAGATATGGGTGCAGAAGGTGACCGTGTGACGTCGGGACTTCGTCCACGAAGATTTTGTACATGAGGATGTCATGCCAAATGGAATCAAACGGCCTGCAGACGTCCGAAACGCCGACGCAAGGTATTCGCGAGGTTCCGGGAATCCCACAGCCTGCTCCACCAGACTCTTCAGCTGATGAGATGTCGAATGGCATCTCCGGAAGCCGAACTGCTCATCTGGGATCAGGCTGTCACCAGTGATGTTACGAAGGAGTTGTCAAAAGGTTTTGGAGAAGGAAGGCAGCAGGTTGATCGGCCGGTAGCTCTGTGACAACCGAGGATCTTTTCCACCCTATTGGATGGCCCCTACTTTCAAATGAGTGGATATGTGGATATGAGTGGATATTGCGGAAAATGATCAAAATTAATACCAACAGTTTTCCATGTTTTCCTCAATCAAAAATAACAAAAATGGCCATCAAAGGTGAAAAAACGAAAGTACCCATTTTAATCTCATTTCCATCATTTTTATTGAATATTTTTGGCTTTATTCGAATATTTTTACTATTTTTCAAGTTTTTTCACACCTTTCTTCAAAATGTCCACTGATTTGCCTATAACGTCGTCAAATTTTACATCATTTGCTGTAACATTTACTTGAAATACCGTGATTTTTCTCATTTTCTGAAAAATTTAGCCAAAACGTACTAATTATATCTACTGGATATTATTCTCTATCATAAAAATAGCGAATGTATTTCAAGAATAAAGTCAGATACAACGATGGCAAATCATCTCTTCATTATCACTTCATTTTTTTCTTGTAAATGTGGAAAAACAAATGGAAAATCTAAGTAAAGCAATAAATATTTTTTTCATTTCTTTCACTCATTTATTTCTTTAAAAGTATTATTTTCCAGAACAATTTTTCAATATAAATTGGTTTTTTCAATTTTTCGAAGAGTCAGAAAATTTTAACATTAAATATATTTTAAAAGCAGCATCAGAACTGTTATTTGATAAATCTATGAATATGTTAACTATGGCTTACAAATTTCACATTGAGAACTTAGACAAGAGAACATAAACAAATTTTATTTATGTTATGATTTTAAAAAGTGATAATGGTTGTTGGGAATACAGCTTATGAATCACAGATCACATAATTGAGCTATTTTTAATGGAGAATGTAAGTATATCACAAGAGTCTTTTATAAAATTAAAAATATAATAAATCTAAAAGTTATTTTATTACTTTTAATAAAATTCATAGCTCTATATAGTTCAGTATTATTAAACAAACAATATTTATAATATTATAAACTTATTTTATTTTTTACAACATATTTCGTAACTCCTTTGGATTTTCTCCTCAATGTCACCGATTGTATAACTATAAACTGCAGTACTCCTCCATTAGTTTTTTCATTACATTCGTCTTTCATTTTACCTATTACTTTTTAGTTACTTAAGGAATTATGCAAATTTTATCTTTTGAATAATCATTTGTACCAAATCTACCAGTAAGTTCTTTCACATCTCCATAAAAATCTACTGTCTCTATATTGCAAATGTAGCTGAGAGTGTCTTCATAAAACTTCTTGGCTAATTAAATCTGTGTGCTGGACTGAGACTCGAACTCAGGACTTTTTCCTTTCACAAGCAAGGGCTGTACCAACTGATCTACTCAAACACGACTCACGACCCATTTTCACAGCTGTATTTCCGGTAGTATCTCGTCTCCTACCTTCCAGACTTCACAAAATCTCCTGCAAAACTTGCAAAACTAGCACTCCTGGAAGAAAGGATATTGCGAAGTCATGGTTTAGCCACAGCCTGGTTGATGTTTCCTTAACGCAATTTTCACTCTGCAACAGAGTGTGTGCTGATATGAAACTCTCCTGGGAGATAAAAACTGTGTGCCACACTGAGACTGAAACTTGGGATATTTGCCTTTCCCAGGAGAGCTTCTGTAAAGTTTGGAAGGTATGAGACGAGATACTACCGAAAAAAGAGCTGTGAAAATGGTTCATGAGTTGAGGTTTGGTAGCGCAGTTGGTAGAGCACTTGCTGTGAAAGGTGAACGTTTCGAGTTGGAGTCTTGGTCTGACACATAGTTTTAATCTTCCAGGAAGTTTCATATCAGCTTACAGTCCGCTGCAGAATGAAAATTTGATTGTGTTATCTGCATAAAATTCAGTTTTTTCTCCATGGTGTTGTTTCATAACTCTATAGTGAAAGTTATACACCAGCTCCATAGATAAATCAACCATGTTCA
Source organism: Schistocerca cancellata (assembly GCF_023864275.1). Taxonomy (NCBI): domain Eukaryota; kingdom Metazoa; phylum Arthropoda; class Insecta; order Orthoptera; family Acrididae; genus Schistocerca; species Schistocerca cancellata. The sequence continues at coordinate 330,635,526 of NC_064629.1, forward strand.
TTAGAACGTAAATGGGCTTTTTGAAGTTAAATTTTGTCTTATTCACATGGACTGCTGCAAGATTTTCATTGAATATTTTTTCCACTTGATATTTGGTTTTCCTATAAGTTTTTCACACTTACTTGTCTGAAACTAATTTAACATCAACTCTATTGCTAATATTTTCCGTAGATTCTCCAAATACTGAGTTATTCATGAGCTTGAGAAATTCTTTCTCAAATTCATTTCTTTGCTTTAGCTCTCATTTCTGTGTTCAGACTGCTGTGGGGCAGGTTGCTCTCTCACTATCCTTTATACAAACCGTTCATCTGCCTGAATTGGTTTCAGGTCGTCTATCCCTTCAGCCTGTTATGATAGATACCGATTTAGTAGACAAAAGCAGCGTTGACGAAAATTCCACTAAATACCTACCACAGTAAGAACACATAATTGCAGTCCACGAGCAGTAGCTGAAAATTTGTTTAACTATCGAGTGTTTGAGAGTCTTGCATCAGTCCTTTGAAAAAATGTCATAATTTCCTGTAAGTTGGTTTATTGTCTTCAACACAAGGCAAATGGCAATCAAGTCTGTATTTAAAATCCCAACATCAGTTATGCTATATTACAGTCTCTGTTAGAAGTTCACACCCAAAAGGAGCAAGAAGGTATTTATTCTGACCCGATATTTTAAACGTCCTAAACAGTAACTGATACGCGACGACTTGCGAGTTAACACATTCAGTCGTTCACTAGGCTTCCTGTAAAGTAGTGCTCGCCATAATATCTCGTAACCTGCACGAAACACGCCACGTGGAGTTTATGTAGCACATGAACTGTTCACACACCACACACCACTCAAAACTCCCAAACTTTCACGAACTTCTCAATACTGTACTCGATTTATGTCAACGACATGAGAACCGCTCAAACGCGCGAGTTTCTTCATTTTCGTACAAATTAGATCAGCGCTCTTTAACGTAGGCGTTTACCAGAAGAAGGCTCCCAAGCCACCATCTCGACTCATAGATCTGAGGCCAAAAGCCGCACTCAAACACGCGGGAAATCCTAAATTCCAATTGGCTAGTATGTTAAGCATCCAATCAGATCATCTGGAGAAACCTCTACACTCGCGATATTTCTAATGTCAGCCAATCAGATTACCACAAATACACTCCTGGAAATTGAAATAAGAACACCGTGAATTCATTGTCCCAGGAAGGGGAAACTTTATTGACACATTCCTGGGGTCAGATACATCACATGATCACACTGACAGAACCACAGGCACATAGACACAGGCAACAGAGCATGCACAATGTCGGCACTAGTACAGTGTATATCCACCTTTCGCAGCAATGCAGGCAATGGAGACGATCGTAGAGATGCTGGATGTAGTCCTGTGGAACGGCTTGCCATGCCATTTCCACCTGGCGCCTCAGTTGGACCAGCGTTCGTGCTGGACGTGCAGACCGCGTGAGACGACGCTTCATCCAGTCCCAAACATGCTCAATGGGGGACAGATCCGGAGATCTTGCTGGCCAGGGTAGTTGACTTACACCTTCTAGAGCACGTTGGGTGGAACGGGATACATGCGGACGTGCATTGTCCTGTTGGAACAGCAAGTTCCCTTGCCGGTCTAGGAATGGTAGAACGATGGGTTTGATGACGGTTTGGATGTACCGTGCACTATTCAGTGTCCCCTCGACGATCACCAGTGGTGTACGGCCAGTGTAGGAGATCGCTCCCCACACCATGATGCCGGGTGTTGGCCCTGTGTGCCTCGGTCGTATGCAGTCCTGATTGTGGCGCTCACCTGCACGGCGCCAAACACGCATACGACCATCATTGGCACCAAGGCAGAAGCGACTCTCATCGCTGAAGACGACACGTCTCCATTCGTCCCTCCATTCACGCCTGTCGCGACACCACTGGAGGCGGGCTGCACGATGTTGGGGCGTGAGCGGAAGACGGCCTAACGGTGTGCGGGACCGTAGCCCAGCTTCATGGAGACGGTTGCGAATGGGCCTCGCCGGTACCCCAGGAGCAACAGTGTCCCTAATTTGCTGGGAAGTGGCGGTGCGGTCCCCTACGGCACTGCGTAGAATCCTACGATCTTGGCGTGCATCCGTGCGTCGCTGCGGTCCGGTCCCAGGTCGACGGGCACGTGCACCTTCCGCCGACCACTGGCGACAACATCGATGTACTGTGGAGACCTCACGCCCCACGTATTGAGCAATTCGGCGGTACGTCCACCCGGCCTCCCGCATGCCCACTATACGCCCTCGCTCAAAGTCCGTCAACTGCACATACGGTTCACGTCCACGCTGTCGCGGCATGCTACCAGTGTTAAAGACTGCGATGGAGCTCCGTATGCCACGGCAAACTGGCTGACACTGACGGCGGCGGTGTACAAATGCTGCGCAGCTAGCGCCATTCGACGGCCAACACCGCGGTTCCTGGTGTGTCCGCTGTGCCGTGCGTGTGATCATTGCTTGTACAGCCCTCTCGCAGTGTCCGGAGCAAGTATGGTGGGTCTGACACACCGGTGTCAATGTGTTCTTTTTTCCATTTCCAGGAGTGTAATTTAGGCTAGAAATCTCCTAATACCGAAACTAAACGAAGTTTAATGAAAACAAAATACGATTCTTTTCCTCAAAATAAATTACTAATAAATTTAATAATTAATGCCCCTTCTTACTGCCTTTCAAAAAATCGAGCTCACTTGGATATACGTCAAAAATCCTATTGTGCAATATTTTTGATAATTATTTTTAACATTAACATGAGCTTTTTATTTGTAATTTTCCTAATATTTCAATGTATTATATGATGAAGCTCTTAATGGAATTTATTTATTAACTGACGATTGTAACCCAATAATTCGATCTAAAATCCAATCAGATCATCATGCATGAAATTCAGAAGTTTATGATATATTCACAATGAAATTTTCACTTTGCAGCAGAATGTGCAATAATATGAAACTTCATGGCAAATTAAAACTGTGTGCCAGACTGAGACTCAACTCGGGACCTCTGACTTCTTTAGGCAAGTGCTCTACCAACTGAGCTACCCAAGCACAACTCACAACCCGTCCTCACAGATTTACTTCCGCCATTTTCTCGTCTCTTACCTTCCAAACTTCACAGAAGCACTCCTGCAAAACTTGCAGAACTAGCACTCCTGGAAGAAAGGATATTGTGGAGACATCTGGGGCATGTTTCAAGAATGAAATTTTCATTCTGCAGCAGAGTGTGTGCTGATATCAAATGTCTAGGGAGATTAAAACTGTATGCTGGACCAAGAAACGAACTTGGGACCTTTGTCTTTTGCAAGAAAGCCATTTGCCGGGAAAAGGCAAAGGTCCCAAGTTAGAGCCTTGGTATGGGCTCAGTTTTAATCTGCCAGGAAGATTCATTAATGATATGCTTCATCTCTTCTAATTTTTGTAGTGTTCAAACAAATCTCTGTCATTCATGATTCCAAAATCAAATGTTTGAAATTTAAATTCCATTGTTTTTCCAGAATCTGTTGATTTCATCTTATATGCATAAAAAGCATAAAATTAACTTTCAGTCATCTAACTTTTCTTTCACTGTTTTGGTAACATGATTTCAATGAGTTCAAAAAGAAATTAAGAATTTTTTCTCTCTTAACAATTGGTATTCTGTTTTCAATTGTGTTATTGACTAGATATTGATTAACTATTTTTCTAATTTTCTAATTTGTCAAATATATTAATACAAACTGGAAGTATTTCTTCATCTGTTTAGTCTCATCATTTTTAAAACTTCATCATCAGTTTGAATTTCGAAATAAGATACCTGTTTCCGAATTTTCACCTATGTATCATGAAGTTTGATAATAAAAGCTATGAAATCATGTATTCTTAATCTACATTAACAAGTCAAATTATTCCTATTACAATAAGCACAAAGATGAGCATCTGTGATCTCACTCAATTTTGTCACTGTTTATAAGAAAAGTAATTGCTATGAAAAACAAACGATAAAACTGATTAAATCCAGACCAAAGTTAAAAAATATAAAATAAAAAGAATCAAGAGATTATTAAATTTAACTAAGTTCAGGATAAATGTATATTTCACTGAATTCAAGATAAAGATATGTTTAGAGTTAAGATATTGTATCAATAGATTTCTGAGTTGTTCATTAGAAGAATGTTTTTATTATAAAAATGAAAGATGAGATCTGGAAATCATTAATAATTACTTGCATATGAAGTCTAAATGAATTTAACTAAGTTCAAGATAGACATATTTTTTTTGAGTTGTTCAAACTGATTTGTATCAGGACATTTATTATTTCTGAGACGTTCCTGAGTAGATTTTTCACACTTATGTGAATGTTAATATTTACATGATGACTTTTGATAAAAACGATCTAAATCCTTAATTTATTTACAACTAATACATTTTCAAATCAGTTTGTTGTTCACTGCCAACATTTTTCACTGATAATATTTTAGAATGTTTTCCACTCAAATTTTATTTTAAGTGATGACTGTAATAATATACAGGAGTATTTTTTCCACATACAAAAAGAATATGGTTATTATGCTGTTTTTCTATGATATTCATTAAACATTTTTTCTGATGTCCTATAACTATCATTTGTATATTTCTCTAAATTAAAATTGTCAATTTATTTCTCAATTTTGCATATTTTACACTTTTTACTTTTGATAACTTTCATGAAACAGAAAAAAAATGTTATATGTTCAGAACTTATACAGCAACAAAATGCTTATTTTTTCTAATATATTCATTAACATTGTCATTATTTCTGGAATTAAATCAGATGATTTAATATAGTCTACACTGACTTGCAAAAAATTTGTTGCACAATTTCTTCTACCTTTTGTAAACTTGTTATACTCATAAATCACATTATCCCATAAAAAACAGAAGAGTCCATTAATATACCTGAATACTTAATTCCTGCATGCAATCGTGAAAATTCTTTTTTTGTAACCCCAAATAATTTATATTTGGAATCACATTCAATCATAAAAATGTTCTACCTGAATACATATTGACTACACCATTTAACTTACAATAATTTTTGCATAATCTTACACTGGTTATCAGTTTTGAATATCCTGTGATTAACTGTAATTTAAGTTAATTTTACATGTGTATCAAGTTATGACATGTAAACCAAATTCATGACTTGTTTTTTGATTTACACTGGAACAGTTTTTTAAATTTCGTGCTTAAAATGTCAAATAGTGAATTATTAACTGTGACAAAAAATTTTATCATCAAATATCCACATTCTTTTACAATTAAATATCCATAAAATCCATTAATTAATAATTAGTGATTAATACTTTTAGTTGGATATAACTGTACAACTGCTTCAACTGCTGAAAATCCTATAACTGATGTTATTTGTGGTACAGGTGATTGTTTTGCGTAAACTGATATTTAACCACAGGAATTCTGAATGACTTTGATGTAAGCTGTAGGCCTTATAAGTGACCAGTTCCATGTATTAATAATTCAAACAGATTTATTTAATTTTTTTCGTGTACTTGTATCAGTTCACAAGTATCATGTCTCATTTTGATCCAGGTGTATTTCTTGTGGGCCATTATTGACATTTAGAAAAAAATAGCAGTGAACACATTAACTTTTACATCTAATTGTCCTGGATAGTGAACAATTTCATTTGATTTATATTTATGTGTTCACTGTTTTATTGTACTTAAAATATCAATGTTACCAATGTCGAGACCGAATATTATATCAATATAATTTTTTCATAAATTACATCCTACTATTGCTAGTTATTAAACTTTTTACTTGCTCTTTTATAATGTCATTTTACAATTTTTGTGTTTTCTTTATGTATATTTCTTCTACAAATATTAAAGGATTCTTCTATAGTCCACTGAGGCAAATTAATTAAATTTACCATATCATCACTTAACCTGCCGTTTATTTCAGGGTTCAGTGTTACCTGAAATAACATTAATGCTTCTCTCAGTACATCATCACTCACTTGCCTACTAATTATCTGTTATGTCCAAGAAACTATAATTATTTGAATAATTTAATAATTTTAATCAGAAAGAATAATAATCTGCAGCTGAAATATTCAGTGAAATTAAAAATTGATAAAATAAAAAAAAATATTTTTAATTAAGGAATTTCCCGTTAAATGGATTGTATTCAAGCTACAAGTAAATCAGACCATAGATAGTGTTAAATATATCTGAATTTGTTAAAAATAATTACTATCAACTAAGTATAGGAACATGGTTTAATGATTACTGTTTTACGTTGTGTGAACGAAAAATGTGTTAAAGGTAGTGATAGTTTAGATTTTTTATGTAATATTGTGAGTGGTAAATATTCAATGCCTGAAATAATATTAAAAAATGAGAACGAATCATTTTCAGTCTCTTAAAAGAAATGAAATAAGTGTGACAATTCATTAGCTTCAGAATATGATTATATTTGAGATGAAATTAAATCTTTAAACATCAAATAATTTTATCAAAAGAAATCGATTTTGATAACAACTTATATCACATTTAATAAAACAGAATTCAAGCAAGCTAGGAAATATTATTGACCATAGGAAAAAAATGATAATTATTATAAAATTTGCAGAACATGAACTTAAAAATCTAGTAAATTAAAATTAGAAGAAGAATAAACATAACAATTTGTTATAGAATTAGAAGAAATAATGTAAAAATTGTAGAGTTTAGAAATAATTAGTGAAAAAAGTCAAATATGGAGCAAAATGATATTATATATTTTGTTAGTACTAGACTATTACAAAAAGATAATTTTTATGAAGTTGGTGGAACAATTAACAATAAAATTGAATCTAGATTATCTACATATAATACTGGTGAACATCCTGATAGTGAATGTGAATATTATTGCCTGATAAATTGTGTTGATTACCGTATAATTTAAATTCTTTTTTAATAAAATTTTAAATCAGAAGGAAGAGAAGATTTCTGTAGATGTAAAATATTGTTTAGGTTTTCTATTGATTTCGAGATTGACTTATTATTGAAGAAATTAAAATTAAGTGATGATGAAGTAAGAGATAAAATATCTAATGACACATTGATATCTCCTTAAAGAATTATATCTATTAAAAATATCAAGAAATTTTATCAAAAGTTAACATCAATGTAATGTATAAAAAACAATTAGATAATTTCAGTGAAGTAGAAGGAAAAAAGTAATAGAAATTTTACTCAATATACCCTAACAAAGATGAAATAATTAGATAAGAGTTTGAATAACACTTATTTCACAATGGTTATAAAATATACAAAACGAAAGCTATATTTAACTAAACTAAAGACATATTTAGGGATAAAACTGAATGTGTATATCAGCCCCTCACTGTGCGGTTTAGATTGCTATAGCTGTCACTTAAAAACGTTGTCATAACACATGTTTTTCATCACATTTCAGATTGAGTATATAACTGACACAAATACCCGTTAACTGATTCCTGAGTAAAGAGAAATCACCATCAGGAAAAAATAGAAAAATGACAATACAGATTTATTTGTTGAGAGACTAGCAATTTATATATAAAATACTTTTACAAAATATTTTTTACTTTATTTACTCAACTAGTATTGGAATTAAATCCTAACCACTTAACATAAAATTTATCACCCTTTTTTTCACAAATTTCTCAGCTGTGTGGTTTCTGTTGTTCTTTCAGATTAAAAATTCATTTTTATGTCTTGTAATTTGTGTGCAACTGGATCAGAAAATATGACACTAATAGTTTCAAAAATCTTTGCTGACATATTTCTTTACAGTCATCAAATTTTAAATCCCCGCCATGAAAATGTGCTAAATATGATTTGAATATTTCTTGTGTAAATGTATTATAATAATTTAGGTTATTTTTGACTAAATGATTAGATATTCCTGAATATGTCTGAGCTACATAAAAACTATCTGTTCCTTTATGTCTACCACCATTACATATTCTCTAAAATATCCAAATTTTCAAAAATGCTATTTACAAATTCTACTAGTGAATTATCTTAACATTCATCTAGAGGTATAATTTCGTGACTATTTACAATAAAAGGAGTTATCTTCTTTCGATTTTTGGCTTCAGCTCTTTTCCCCACATTTTCATAAATATTTGGTTGCTCTTAAGTTTTAGAACAAACCTGTAAATAATTGTATTTGTCCCAATTTAACCATCCTACAGATAAAATATAATTACCAAGCATTAATGTTGTTTTTCCACATGCACTTGGTCGAATTATTCTGCATGAAATTGAATTAGGTAAGAATTTACAATGCTTATTTTTTTATATTTGCTCTGAAATATTACATTTGATCCAAACATATTTGGTTACAGGTGTGACTATGATTCATTTAATTAATAATAATTTATTAAGAACTAATCAAGAAATGATTAACTGTACCTACAAGTGAAGGTTATAAAAATGTTGCACTAGTTTGGTTTTTATATAACCCTTTTAGCTCCAAATGTTACATCAGAAAATAAGAAACTTTATTGTTATGGAGAAACAACAGAAATTCCTGTTGCCAAATATAGTTCTAGAAGAGAAGACAAATTTATTCATACAGGATAGCCTACTATATTCATTGAAGTATATGAAAATATAAATTGAGTTGTTATTGTGAGTGTTGTTAAATTATATATGTACATAAAAATGGTACTGGAACTGTGTTAGGATTTAATAATCAAGTTATTCCTGCTAATGAAAAAATAGTTGCAAATAACATTTCAAAATTTGTACCATTTGAATTAATTGATGATAATTTGAATTTAGGTGATGGAATGCTTGCAAAAATCAATGATTATTTCCACTGTGAAACTAGCATTGTTGCTTCATTGAAATCTAATACCGAATTTGGCACACTGATATTTTTTGAGCTGAATTATCCTTAATTTATACCAATACATGACAAAATTCGAAATTGAAAAACAAATATTACTAGTGGAAACGATAGTTTGATTGATTTTCATGGTGCAATTCTGACGGTTTCTTAGGAACGGATAAAAAATTTTATTTCTTATAAATGAAAAAGATGCAACTATCAGGTTTATTCTTTTCCTGTGAGTGAGTAAAGTAAAAATAATCTAAAAATTCCTGATAAGTAGTAGAAATTAATTTAAATGTTGGCCATGGCTGATTGCATCCCAATCATTCTCAGCTGTAAATGAATATTAAAATAATTACAGGTTATAGAACAGATTATCCAACATATGATGAAAAATATATTAAAAATTAATTGATAAGCATGCAGAAAAACTATTTAATAATGTTATCATAAAAACAATATTTTATCTAGACTCATACAATCTTTTACTTCTTCATCAATTTCATTAAATTTAACTTCATCTCTTGTTGAAAAAAAAACTTGTGCTGAAGGTCATATGCTTAGTAATGATAAAATAAGACGTAAAAATGAAGTGCTACATCCACAGGAAATTTTTGGTTGTTTTTTTAAATATTATAAAGAAGTAATATTGGAAGGATAGTTCAGTTGCTGGAATTGCAGGCTTACTAACTCTTCTGTGATAGGCACAATCATGGCTTCATCTCCTGTGGCTGCCAGCAACCCTGCTGGGTGTCCACAACCAGACAGTCATGTGCACTTTCGATCAGGTCCATCACTGATATAAAGTTGTCCATGCAGGTGGCAGACATGACGCTGACCATCAGGAGCAGACACAATGTTGTGTACCACTTGCAGCGGCGGTATCTGTAGCTGCTGACAGAGGAACCACTTCATAATTGTCTGGCACTTCCATCTTTGATACTGAAGGTGGCAATTTTTCAGTCTTTCTCAGTTGCAATGCTTGTCCACAGATGACTAGGTGTACTGACAAAACTAGTTCAGGAGGTGCTTCACAGTCAGTTGAGTGGTCAACTGCAGTTGGTAAAATAACTGAATTTTTTGCTTTATGGCATCAGGGATCAAAGGCAGCTGCTGTTTTGAGAGGATTGAAAATGTCTGGGAAAGGCAATGGCCACCGTTCACAGCCTCTGAAGGCTAAAGCGGTTCAATGCTGCATCACCAAAACTGATCGTTGAATCCAACACAGTCCCAAATCTGTGCAGTAACTAGGTCTGTAGCGTTCCAAATCAGTGCTGTGAAGGGATCAGCGTCTGTTAGGCGACGCTGTGCTCTCAACAACAGTATCAAAAAACACCAGTAGATGCTGAGATTACACTGCACAACATGCTGAGGCGTTAGTGAAGTGGCCACCTCTCTTGAGGGTGCCGACGTTCAGACCACCAGGTAGAGTTTGGTTGTGGTAGATGATGGGATCTTTTGGCCTCAAGGATTATCGCACCATGCCAGCAGCCCACTATCCTACTATTGTTGTTAATAAGTAAACTACATTTGGCAGGCATACCATTAAGAGTAACAACAATGAAGAGCTCCCCTGCATCAACAGGGTGTGTAAAAATCAGTCTCTTTGTGGGTTCTCTGGATGGACGATAGGCCGTGATAAAAGTGATGGACTTGGCTGAAGTGTGAACAGCAACACTCATCACCTTCAGCACAGTCGGTGTCAGCAGCTGCACCAGGTAGTACTGCAGCGACCTCTTGATGTAGATCACAACGCCACCAACCAATCATATGTCTGTCAGTATGGAGTAGTTTGCTGCATGCACAGTGCAGGTGTGTTTCACATATGAAGCAAATATTCATGGTCTCGTCACGAAGGAAATGACGAAACGTACCAGGCTATTCGTGGATGCCAAAGGCATTCTACACACAGAGTTTGAGACCATGAATGAGAGTGTCAGCCATGATGTTACTGAATGTGTACTGCAGATATGACCTAGACAGTAGCTGTGACTGCTGAGATCAGGATCCCCAGGAGTTTCTGAATAAACTCCCTGGGTGACAGTTGGGTTATTGGAGCTTGATGAACTCACTGCTACCAGCAGATTCCTCATTACTTGGAGTGGGAGTGGCACTAACCCTTGCAGATCACATGCTGAAGCCCAGCTCTTTCAGTTCTTTGTGTAAGTAATCTCGTGATGACTGAAGGCCGTCTTCAGTAACTTCACAGTCTCTGAGGAGTAGATTTAGCAATGGAGACCCTCTTTGCTTACAGCCTACATTATTGTGCCCTCGTGTTAAGGGATGCACATGGTGATATGTAGAGTCGCACTCAGGAACGTGAGAAGATTATAGTGTAGCTGTCCCCTTGATATTCAGCAGCAACGTTTTGAAATCACCCTTCCACTAGGTGACTGTAAGTGATGGGGGAAGATCCTTCTTCCGCTGTGGGGCGACATCACACTCACCGACAGAGTTAGAGATGTTGAGATAACGATTTGCCATGTGTAGTCGCGTACTTAGCCAAGTGCAGCAACCCTTGCTGTATGCTTACACTTGGCTACTACCAATCTGTCACCTTGGTCCACCAGTTCAGATGATTGGCTCCCTCAGCGCCTTTCCAGAGACCCTATTCGCAGGCTTGCTGCCTGAGTGTAGCAGCAGAAGAAGTGGTGTCAGACTGAGAACAGAAGCTGTCCTCTTCAGCAGTGGCACGAACCGTGCGGGAGGTGAGTACCACCTCCAGTTGCTCTTCTGATTGATCACTCTCATGGAGAAGACCGATAAGGAAAAAAAAAAAACCTCATCTTGGGAGAGTCGCCTACAGCAGCGCATTGAACACCAACAGAAATAAGTCGCAGCAACATTGCGATGGTGCGGTTGTCCTCTTGTGGTGAGGTGTTGAATAGTGATGGATATCAACTGCTACAAGCGCCCAGCACTCTCAGCCGAAAGTACGCGGCCAGGCTGGAGATGGTCGCGGAAAGCTGTTGCTTCGTCAGCTCGGCGACCTCGAGATTGTGATGACGTGTCTCAATTTTCGGCCATGTCAGAACGCCCGACTGCCGTAAGCGGTAGCCGAATGGGGCCACCGACGAAGGGGGCCCAGCCGGTTGGCGACCCGCCACACCCTCTGTTTCATCGCTTCGATTCGAACTCTTCCGCATCAGAACTCCGAACTGTGCCTGACCTCTTAGATAGAGAGTGCTGATATTTATAGCAACATCGAATGTTCGAGAATGTTGGTATTTACACAAATGTAGAACATGCAGACATGACAAACGGAAGATATTTCAAGAATCTTCCAGAAATGATGAATAACTTGTGGTGGCTGGGTATGAACCGGCTAACCGCAACACGCGAACCAGCAACAATAACCACTATGCTACACAGCATGCAACACAGCTTGCAGGAAATTATGCAGTATTTATAGACTTTGCCGGAGAGATCATCGTCTACCCAAAGGAACTGGAAACCTGTGTTGCAGCTGACAGAACGGCAGTGATGAAATTCTTATTTATTGGGGGAACGTGGTGTCAATCAAGTGATATTCCAGTTTGAGTACATTACTCCGCATGTGCTTATCAAGTTAGTGAAGCGACCGCACTACAAGTCGACCGAGTTCTGGTACATACTGATTCCGCGAGAGCACTTTGTCGCCTGCAGATCAAACTGTAAACTAACTCAGAACATCCCAAGACTTTTATGATAACCAAAAATCTCCATAAATTGATCAGTTTACGGTGGATATCGGGGTCACATCGGCATGAGGAATCAACGAACACGCTGACCATTTTGCCTAAAACGCGCATCAACTCGCATACACTTAAATAATCTCTCCACATTATGATTACTATACTAACATTCCTCATAACTTATGGTTTCTCAATTAGTCAAGAGAGTTTCCCGGTCTTGAGGTTTCAAAAGGTAGTTTCTTTTGCATATTTAGACTCCTTATGATCTTCAGAGTATGTGATGAAAAGGATTCAGTCGAGAAATTATTCTGTATACCTGGCAATCACCTTAGAATGAAGGCGCACATACTCGTGCACAAAGTCGCGCTTGACGCTTGGGCCGTTTGCGATTCCGATCGATATCTCTTTCGCCGTAAATTTATAGTGACTTTCTAGGTCGAAGAAAACGTCTGTATAGGTGTTGTACTTGTCCACCAGTGATCGCAAGTATATGCGCTCGACGAACGTGGGGTGAAAAAACGGTTATGGCAACATTTTATTACAGGAGTTCAAAACATGACAATCTGCAGCACGGCTACTATTCTGGAAATTGGTGCTAATGGATACAAGCTGATAAAAATAGGACACTGGATACTTTTGATCATAAGGCTCCACTGAGGAGTGAAGTTACTGAAGCAACTACTCATGCCGGCCGCGGTGGTCTAGCGGTTCTGGCGCTGCAGTCCGGAACCGCGCGACTGCTACGGTCGCAGGTTCGAATCCTGCCTCGGGCATGGGTGTGTGTGATGTCCTTAGGTTAGTTAGGTTTAAGTAGTTCTTAGTTCTAGGGGACTTATGACCTAAGATGTTGAGTCCCATAGTGCTCAGAGCCATTTGAACCAACTACTCATGTGTACAAATATCTGACTGACGACAGTTTGATGGAGAGATACCTCGGAGCCATACACAGAAATATAATGAAGCACTGAATTCATTAATTTTGAATTATACTTCAAAACACGTTTTCGAGTGTAAAAGTGGTCGAAATTGATAACAATAGGGCGTGCGACCTTTTTAACGTCGGATTTAAGGGTGCCCTGGATAACATGAAAGTCATGACTGTCGTTATCGGAACCACGGCTTTCTCATTCGCCAACAAACGAGACGAGAAACATCTCAAGCTTTCGGACAGGCACCCTTTCCAGAGAAGCGTTCCGGCTAGAATTGCGGCTAGAGAGACTAGTACTTTAGCAAATGGGATCCTAGAAATAGAGGAAGGTTTACTGCATGATCCACGAATAGCAGATTCATGGTAATCTGAAAAATTTTGAAGATATTTTTACAAAAACCAAAACTAACTCTAGAAATGTGCAATTCTCCTGACAACGTTTTCTAAAATAATTAGGATTAATTAAAAAGAACTACCCGGTAAAACTGGATGCCATTTCGGATTTAATAAAACAGAATCTTGTAATTCTGGCGTGAACCTCAAAAAGCAATATATTTTTCATCATTTTTGTTATTTATTTACATTTAAAAGCAACAAGACAGGTCAATTTCCAGTACCTATGTCTTCATGTGGCCACCATTTTGAAATGCTCTTCATGAAAATTCATTTTCGATGTTCGCGGCTTAGGGTATTTAATTCTCATTATGTACATATGTTTAATTTTGATTGTAGACCTATACCTCACCCTCCGTTGAGCGAACCAATTAGTTGCGCAATCTGCGCTGAGTTATTCTCACCGCCATTTTGTACTTCATAGGCTCATCAATTTGCTGCTCAAAAATTACTTACATGGTATTTAAGATATGAATCTTTGTTTTTTATAAAGATATCTATAGGAAAATAATTTTTTTTCAGAAAAATGTTGTACACCGGAATAAAAAGAGGCTCAGAAGCCGGAATATCCCCTTAGGATCAGGCTACATGGCTATCATCAGAATAAAACAGCCTCTTAAGTTTCTGCCCTCTCTGAAATGCGTTTACTGTACAGTTGAAGAAGGTTTTATACGATTTTATTTGGGCTATGTGAAATGCAGAACAGCGGAAACATTACACGAAGAACTCAGAATTATTGATTACTTCTCAGTCCGATTAGTTCTAATTATTTTTCCAATTTATTTGAACTGTCAAGTCTGAAACTTTGTTCATAATTTCATTAGACTTTGAAAACGAATGTTTAATAACAATCTTTATTTGAACTCGTTGCCTGCTTCGTTCCTTAACTTGAGTAGTTTATGGGAATGATTTGCTTTGAACGACACAAACTTCAATGTCTTATATTCATGATAACTTATTAAAATGTGCAGATATTAACTACAAAAAGTTCGGTATGTTCATGTTCAGTATATGAGATAACTTCAGTTTAATCTTGCTCATGTTTCTGAATTTTGTACTTGGTTTATTGGGTCATTGTCGTGAGGCATCTGAAGTCTGGAAGTCTGATTACAACAATGAAGTGAATGCCACACTGTACTGCGTCGAACTGCATGATATAACGCACGACATGAATAATATGTATCATAACTCGAATCTGTTCGGATGCAATGGCTCGATAGAAATCGTGTTTGCGGTCGAAATAATTAACGACCTCTGTAGAATCCATTACTACTGTTGGTACAATGAACACCATGGAGATAAGGTTGCTCAGATATGAAGGTTCCGAATTTTTGAAAGTACATTATCAAGCAGCTGTCAGTGAAACTTGTTGTCAGCAGCTGTAAATATCAGGCGGGGAGCACCTCTGACGGTAAGACAATATTGCACCGGAAAATTGATTAAAATCCTGAGTCTTTAATTAAGAACATGTTGATCATTAATCACTAGTGATTGTCCAAGGTACAAGGGCGCCTGCTTGAGTTACACCGTCAAGAATTCATTACGACAGCGATCTGCACTCATTGACCTTCTCTCTCTTACGTTTTTAATTCGTTGGTGCGTTAATCACGTATTTTTAGCGCCGTATTGACAGCGCTGGAGGCAGACACCCAGCTTAAGACAAAAACAAAGTGCTTCATTTTAATTGGGAGATGAAGTGTTATTTAAGAATTTTATGAAGTGTTTACTAGATTTCAGGCCTCCTCTAAATTTACTGTGACACTATGAAGTGCATCCCATCTACCTGGAAAACAATTGCTCATAATCGGCTCGGGGTACGTTAATAGGCGCATGAGAAACAACTTTTACGAAGCGGTTGGTTGTTTTAATGGAAGATTCTCGTGGAGTTTATATCTACTAATATATTTTAGCAAAGTGGGAAGACTATTTTTACCTGCATACAACAACTATATCAAAAAGAAGGCCTCTCATGTTAACATTTTGCATAAATCGAACTTTTTTCGCCTGCCGTGCTGGCCGAGCGGTTCTAGGCGCTATAGTCTGGAACCGCGCGACCGCTACGGTCGCAGGTTCGAATCCTGCCTCGAGCATGGATGTGTGTGATGTCGTTAGGTTAGTTACGTTTAAGTAGTTCTAAGTTCTAGGGGACTGACGACCTCAGAAGTTAAGTCCTGTAGTGCTCAGAGACTTTTGAGCCATTTTGAACTAAACTGGTGATCCTTTGATGCCTCAGAACATGTCCTACCAACAGATCCCTTTTTATAGTCAGGTTGTGCCACAAATTTCTCTTCTCCCCAGTTCAATTCAGTACCTCGCCATTAGTTGCGTGATCTACCCACCTAATCTTCAGCATTCTTCTGTAGCACCACATTTCGAAAGCCTCTATTCTCTTCTTGTCTAAACTGTTTATCGCCCATGTTTCACTTCCATACATGGCTACACTCCATACTTTTAGAAAAGACTTCCTGACACTTAAATTTATACTCCATGTTAACAAATTTCTCTTCTTCAGAAATGCTTTCCTTGCCATTGCCAGTCTATATTTTATATTCTCTCTACTTCAACCATCGTCAGTTATTTTGCTCCCCAAATAGAAAAACTCGTCTCATACTTTAAGTGTCTCATTTGCTAATATAATTCCGTCAGCATCACCTGATTTAATTCGACTAGATTCCATTATCCTCGTTTTGATTTTGTTGATGTTTATCATATATCTTCCTTCCAAGACACTGTCCATTCCGTACAGCTGCTCTTCCAGGTCCTTTGCTGTCTCTGACAGAATTACAATGTCATGCTCAAACCTCAAAGTTGTTATTTATTCTCCATGGATTTTAATTCCTACTCCAAGTTTGTATTTGGTTTCCTTTACTGCTTCCTCAATGTATATATTGAATAACATCGGGGATAGGCTACAAACCTGTCTCACTGCCTTCCCAACAACTGCTTCCATTCCGTGCCCCTCGACTCTAATAACTGCCCTCTGATTTCTGTACAAACTGTGAACAGCGTTTCGTTCCCTGAATTTGACCCCTGCAACTTCAGAATTTGAAAGAGAGTATTCCAGTCAGCATTGTCAAAAATTTTCTTTAAGTCTACAAATGCGAGAAACGTAGGTTTGCCTTTCCTTAATCCATCTTCTAAGATAAGTTGTAGCGTCGGTATTGCCTCACGTGTTCGAACAGTTCTACGGAATCCAAACCGATCTTTCCCAAGGTCGGCTTGTACGAGTCTTCCCAATCGTCTGTAAAGAATTCGTGTCAGTATTTTGCAGCAATGACTTATTAAGCTAATAGTTCTGTAATTTTGTCACCTGTCAACACCTGCTTTCTTCTGGATTGGAATTATGATATTCTTCTTGAAGTCTGAGGATATTTCGCCTCTCTCATACATCTTGCTCTCCAGATGGTAGAGTTTTGTCAGGACTGGCTCTCCCAGGACTATCTGTAGTTTTATGTAATGTTGTCTACTCCCGGGGCTTTGTTTTGACTCAGGTCTTTCAGTGCTCTGTCAAACTCGTCACTCAGTATCGTATCTCTCATTTAATCTTCATCTGTGTCCCCTTCCATTTCCATAATATTGCCCTACAGTACATCGCTCTTGTATAGACCATCTGTATACTCCTTCCACCTTTCTGCCTTCCCTTCTTAGACTAGAACTGGTTTTCCATCTGGGCTCTTGATATTCATACAAATGGTTCTCTTTTTTCCAGACGTCTCTTTAATTTTCCTTTAGGCAGTATCTGTCTTACCACTAGTGATATATGCCTCTACATCCTTACATTTGTCCTCTAGCCATCCCTTCTTGGCCATTTTTCACCTCCTGTCGATCTCATTTTTTAGACGTTTGTATTCCGTTTTGCCTGCTTCATTTAATGCATTGTTAAGTTTTCTCATTTCATCAATTAAATTCAGTATTTCTTCTCTTACGCAAGGTTTTCTTCTAGCCCTCGTCTTTTTACCTACTTGATCCTCTACTGCCTTCACTATTTCATCTCTCAAAGCTATCCATGCTTCTTCCGTTGTATTTCTTTCCCCCGTTCTTGTCAATCGTTCCCTAGCGCTCCCTCTGAAACTCTCTGCAACCTCTTGTTCTTTCAGTTTATCCAGGTCCCATCTCCTTAAATTCATAACCTTTGCAATTTCTTCAGTTTTAGTCTACGGTTCATAACCAATAAATTGTGGTCAGAGTCCACATCTGTTCCTGGAAATGTCTTGCATTTTAAAACCTGGTTCCCAATTCTCTGTCTTTCCATTATATAATATACCTGAAACCTTCCAGTGTTTCCAGGCATCTTCCACGTATACAACCTTATTTCATGATTCTTAAACTTTGTGTTAGCTATGATTATGTTATGCTCTGTGTAAAATTCTACCAGGCTGCTTTCTCTTTCATTCCTTACCCCCAGTTCCATATTCACCTACTAATTTTCCTTCTCTTCCTTTTGCTACTATCGAATTCCAGTCCTCCATGAGTATTAAATTTTCGTCTCCTCTCACTATCTGAATGATTTCTTTTGTCTCATCATACATTTCTTCAGTCTCTCATCTGCAGAGCTAGTTGGCATATAAACTTGTACTACGGTGGTAGGCGTGGGCTTCGTGTCTATCGTGGCTACAATAATCGGTTCACTATGCTCTTCGTAGTAGCTTACCCGCGCTCCTATCTTTTTCATACATTATTAAACCTACTCCTGCTTTACCCCTATTTGTCTAAATACAATATAAATACTTACTAGACGAAAAGTTGGTGATTATTTGTAGATTAAAATTTCTTTCAGGTCTGTTTAACGGTGAAGTTCCAAACTACAAATCCAGAAGTCATGGATTCGATCCCCAGTCACTCCTAGAATTTTAACCTGTGACTTCTTACTTATTTCACCTTTGTCATTGTTTCTTTATGTAAATGTCAATGTCATGTGACTAGGGCCTCCAGTCAGGTAGTCCGCTCCCCGGGTGCAAGTCTTTCGATTTGACGCCACTTCGGCGACTTGCGTGTCGATGGGGATGAAATAATGATGATGATTAGGACAACACTACACCCAGTCCCTGAGCGGAGAAAATCTCCGACCCAGCCGCGAATCGAACCCGGGCCAATAGGATAGACATTCTGTCGCGCTCACCACTCAGCTACCGGGAGCGGACGTTTCTTTATGTGAAATGCTTAGTTGCACGGTGGGTCGGAATCCATGTTAAACTGTAGGTACCCCCGTATGTGGCTGGGTAATTCAGTTCAAAGACCTGAGGAAGCCAAAGGCATACCACCTCCTGTAGGATTATGCCCAGTAGAGCACTGTGGTGTTGAAAATAACCTTTTGGATGGTGACTGCATTTAAGGGAACTAAAATATGTATCAACAGATGAGTACCTTTTTTTACTTGTTAATCCTCTAGAGGTTAAAAAATGTAAAAATTCATGACGATGTCAGATTTAAATTTTAAAGAAATCTGATTATCAGCCTATAACATTCGAGTTTATATTTCAATTCAGTTTTTCGCTGTGCAAATGTATCATTTAGTAAGGTAAATGAATAATTCATTCGAATATGTGACTCTACATAAACTTGATATTAATAAAAAGAAACTACTCCACCGATTTGCAGATCATGAATACACAATTTGATAAAAGGCTTCCATGTATTCTATGTGAACATTGTAAAATAACGTTAACTGAAACGTTTCTTTAACAATTCATTAAACATGTGGCAATTTTCAGCGGAAAATAATTACCCTTTACGTGGTTTAGAAGGCAACACGTGATCCTGAAGGGTCGTAACGAAGCAGAAGAAGACGGGTTTAGAAGGACGTGAGTAATGGAAATTCTGTTCCCGATACAAAACTCTGATTAAAATAACTGCGTAAGTTCTTAGTATGCTGCAGAAGAACAGTGGTGGAACATAATTTTCTTAGGAACACTGTTATAAAAGGTGCCACTTTCCCTTCATTTTCTTAAACACTTCAGTATTGATGGTGGTGGATATTAGTGGACTGGTTGCCACATTTTAAATGTGAACGCCATTAAAAAGTAGGTCACATCTCTTGCACTCATTATTGAATTCAAGACAACGAACGCCGCAGAAATCGACAGTGCTTCCTCACTGAAAAATTACATTCATATGGTGGAGCCACCTGCTAGCATCAACAACTATGTTCAGTGTACCATATTTTATTCCACCATTGTTGTTGAAAGACGGCATGGTCGCGTTGGGATTTGTTATCGACTACAACATTCCTATCGTAAGTGCACTGTTTATAACTTACCACGAATGTTTAGTGCTGCTGTTTCTAGAGTAGTTAGGGGAATCTTAGCACAATTTCTTGCAAAACCAGACTCAGATTTATTGAAAAACTCTGTTCTTTACATAGTCCAGTCACATTAATGTGACCGCGACCTATGTACGACGTCAATAGGGAATAACCACTCGCAGAGGCGGTGGCAGTACTTGCAGTGGAGGTTATAAAAAGCGTGTCGGCCGGTCGGGGAAAACAACACAGTTGTTGTGGTATTGCGGAAATGGAGCGATGTATCTGATGCTCAAAAGGCCACGATCATTGGCTATCGGGCCAAGGGTGGAAGCATTTTAGAAAATGCTAAGTTTGTAAACCATTCGCGTTCCGCCGTGGTTAAGTGGCGCTATCCAAACTGGCGCTGAGGCGGCTGTGGTGCACCATGGGCCATAGGTGGCAGGGGTTAGCGATGGCCGCGGAGACGTTTACGTGCGAACAGACGTGCAGGTTTTGAACAACTGACCGCACAGATGAACCAAGGGGCTACTAACAGCGTGTTCTCAACGGCTGTTCAGCGAGCGTTGCCGTGCGTGGGGCACCACAGCACGCGCCTGGTTCATACACACAAGCTCACTGCTATTCATTGGCGACAAAGGCTGGAATCTGCACGCCAGTACCGCAACTGGACGTCCAGTGAGTGACGACAGGTGGCCTTTTCAGATAAACCACTCTATGCTCCATCGGATAGATGCCAGTTGGCGTGTACGGCCCTGTCGGTAGATTGCAGGCTGGCGGAGGGAGCGCTATGGTTTAGGGAATGGTTTTGTGGCATTCTCTGGGTAATATCCTTATTCTGGAAGGCAGAATGGATCAAAACAAGGACACATATATCCTTGGGAACAATGTCCACCTCTACATGCAGTTTGTTTTTCATTGGGACGGCGGTATCTACCAGAAGAACAATGGAACTTGTCACCCAGCTATCGGGCTACGTACCCGTTTCGAAGAGCACCAGTATGAGTTTACCGTACTTCCCTGGCCACCAAACACCCCTAATTTAAACCGTATCGAGAATATATAGGACCATCGCGAACGGGCTGTTCGCACCATGGATCCTCTGCCGAGAAACCTAGTGCCAAGCCACTAGAGTGGGAATAGCTCAACATCCCAATCGGCACCTTTCGGAACCTCATTGACACTCTTTCTGAACGTCTCGCAGCAGTCCGCGCTGCAAATTGTGGTTATTGAGGCTTTTAACAGATGGTCGCATTAATATGACTGGATAACGTTATTACTAAACATACAAATGTTTCTCAAATGTAACAGGTAGCTACTACTGAAGAGTGAGTGTACGGTACGTGGAATTTGTACACAGTCCTTTGCTGCCAGTCAGGTAACCTTCAGTTGCTTGTGAATACTTTCTATATTCAATGGCAGTAGTTTTTCACATTGATCGCTGATACGAGAAAGAAAACCATTTTGACTTGCCACCTTCAGTCATTGTTTTTTTTTCAGTTACAAGGAATACAGCAGCCAATGGCGAAGTAGGTTTCAGGATAACTGGGTGCACATGCTAGTAGTCATTATCTATTACATGTTCCTCCTTTCTTCAGACTGATACTGAACTGATACGATTGCTCGTGTGACGAGGCTGAATGCGATGTCGATCTATGTAGACCATTTTTTTTAGTTAATGAAGTTTTCTTTGCGAAAGCTAATGTCCTCACATTCTTCTCCCAGTGTATGCTTACCCTAATATTCGCAGCCTTAATTCAGTATTTGTATTTAGGTAATGTCTGTGTTGTGTTTTGTCTCACAAATGAGATATAAAAAGGGGAAAAAAACGCATGCAAAATACGTACTAAACTTACATTGCTTTTGATTACATTAAAATATTATTTGCGTGAATAATGAAACACAAATAAAGAGATATAAATGATATGGCAAATATGACATAATGAAATTAATGACTCACTGGTGTGTATAGTTCGACTGTTATCGGAGTACAAGATTGCAGCGCTGTTCAAGCCAATAGCTGGCAGCGACCAGCCACTGCTTACCTGACCGCGCGGAACGTTTGAATTCTCACTTCTGTTGCAAGTTCTCTAATTATATTTAACCATTCATTGTTCAATGACTAAACTGGTTTCGAATGGTTAGCTCCATACAAAATTAGGAACAGTATAGAAGTAGACGTATTTCATTACACTAACAAAATGCGTAATCAAACTGCTCAAAATTTGTTAGCGATACCATAAAACTTCTTCTTCGATGACTCGTCAGAAAATGCAGGGAATAAACATTTACGTGAGGCTCCTACTAAAGGATTGTCTACAGCAACCCTTTGGAGCCAGACATGGCTCTGGGAGCCACTATAGTCTGGTTTATATGACTGATTAAAAATGAGGTTAACGTAATTTACAAGACTAGCTTGAGAACAATTTTAAAAAAAGTAAAAGAATTTATAGCGTCGTCACATGTTTGGTGGTCCCAGCCAATAACGAAAAATCAGTAGACGTAATTTCAAAGACAGAACTGGTGGGTACTTGCTTTTGTGTCGTACGGGCAGTTAGAAAATAAAGAAATCAGCGATGTACTTCGTAAATGTGGTTGACATCAATTTCTTCTGGCGCGCGTTACATCTATGCTGATTGGGTAGCGTAACGTTGCTAAGTGACGGCGTCGTCAACGACGCCTTTTGACATTGTGGGCGAGCCAGCGACGTTCCTCGTGGGAAGGGCTGACGTCGGTTGCTATGCGACCATCGTTACGGTGGGCTGCCGACTCTTACAGGGCGACGACGGTTGTATGTGAAAATTTGGCTGAAATAAAATTTATTGTTGAGAGTAAATTGTTCACTGAAGCTTTTGCTAGCACTACGCAGATATGAATGTATCATTCACGTTCGTGTAGAATAATCTGCAGTCCAGTCGGCAGGTATAACGGACCTTGAAAGAGAAATGGAATTTCTGTACTTTTGTAGGTTGTAGTAGGTGCTGAGCAGTGTTGAATCGAAGACTTTGACCTTGAAAACACTGTGATAAGTTGAGGAGTGCAGAAACACGGCGTCATTTCAGCTTTTTCTCTATAGCTTTCACTCTTCCTTCCTACTGCAAAAGCCACTAGTACTTCCCTTTTACACCATAATATTTCCTACGGTTTTCACTGGTAAAACGTATTTTTACATATCAAGATATAGAGTTTCAAAATAACGGCAGATTTATGGAATTATAAATAAACTCCACGGAAATGTAGGTTTCGGTATAGCTTTAATTATACAACTATGCAACTTATTTTTAAATGAGATAACAGTAGCTGTCTCTAACGTTCAACGTTTAACAGGAAGAAGGACCCCTGCCCCCTACCCCCCCCCCCCCCCCCTCACCAACTGAGGAGCAAAAGTGGAAGGTGCTGCTAAAATTGTCAACGTACTATTATACCGTGAACACACCCTCCGCCCTAGCGTGCAATGGAATGTTCACTTACAAAGGGACCACACGGGAATCGGATTTTAGAAATTTTCTGTATTTATGGTACGTGAAGGTCGGAAGTCGAATATTAATCCTCCAAAATAATTCGGATCACCTCTAAAAAATTCTGGAGAACATCGTCTTTGGAGTTTTCCAACTGTCTTTAATGTGCTAAAATACGGTGAATTCTTCGCGACAGGTCGTGTCGCTGTGTGGTAGACTACTGATGTTACAAGTGTAGGCCCCCAGTTCGAGTCACAGCCCTTCCAAAACTATACACAAAGTTGCATACTCCATGAACATCCGCGTGAAGCATAAGATAGATAATGATGAAAAAATAATTTTTAAAGTTTTTCTTATTTAAACAGTCTTCTATAGAACATCAGTAATTAAAAATTAGTACTTACAATGATAAAAGGATTTTTGTGTGCAGTATATAATTGGAAATAAGAAGACGTGCATTTTTCATAAAAATAGCTATTAGATATCAGTTAGTTAGGATATATGTGATGAATTCTATATTTAGATGACGTAGGTATTCGTACTGAACGGAAGTAAACGAAAAACACAATGATCTAAATGAGACTCAAACCAGCGATTACCAGTCTCAAGCACTACTTGTTTGTTGCCATCTTTACATGTTTTAAACTTCACACGGTTCCTAGTAGCACATACAACTACTGAATGTTTAAAGAACTGCATCAGACCACAATCGAACCTATGTTCTTTAAGTGACACGCGAGCATTCTACCACACAGCCACAAAAAATTGATCTTGTTTTAGCACCTTAACGATGGTAGCATAACTTCAAAGTCGTTTTTGTCGATAATTTTTGAGACTTGCATCGAACTGTTTCTGAACTTCATCTTTGACAAATATATTAAAAAAAAACTTCAAAAATCCGCCTGCCTCGTGTTTCCACCGCTAGTGCAGTTGTATAAAAGCATCGAAAAACATTATTTAATCGATAAAATGTGTATTACACATAAATATCCTTAATGGTACATCTAGTACAAAAGTCATGTATATTTAAAAATTAAAAATTGCTTCGAATGAAAAAACTGTTTAACAGAATAAAAATGTTCAAATGTGTGGGAAATCTTATGGGACTTAACTGCTACGGTCATCAGTCCCTAAGCTTGCACACTACTTAAGCTAAATTATCTTAAGGACCAACACACACACCCATGCCTGAGGGAGGACTCGAACCTCCGCCTTTAACAAATAAAGAACTATAGAAATAAGTCAATGTTTTCATCTCTGTGGTCCGTATTCCAAGTCAAATTAAGGATCACCTTCTTCCTCCTCATCGATGACGTCATCGGTCAGGGTTACCCCTTATTGTAACATCTCTCAGCCCGCCGAAGTCGCCGAGCGGTTCTAGGCGCTACAGACTGGAACCGCGTGACCGCTACGGTCGCAGGTTCGACTCCTGCCTCGGGCATGGATGTGTGTGATGTCCTTAGGTTAGTTAGGTTTAAGTAGTTCTAAGTTCTCGGGGACTGATGACCTTAGCGGTTAAGTCCCATAGTGTTATTAAAAAAAAAAATTCTCAGCTTTAGCCGAGCGGTCTAAGGCGCTGCAGTCATGGACTATGCGGCTGGTCCCGGCGGAGGTTCGGGTCCTCCCTCGGGCATGGGTGTGTGTGTTTGTCCTTAGGATAATTTAGGTTAAGTAGTGTGCAAGCTTACGGACTGAAGACCTTAGTAGTTAAGTCCCATAAGATTTCACACACATTTGAACATTTTTGAACATCCTCCTCGTAGAGGTTCCACTCAGGCGCATTTACGCATGCATTCTCACAGCAATGTTTGCAAATGGCGGACCGCCAGAACCCAGATATTTTGGAACTGTACGCCTCTCTTGTAATAAAACGGGGTCTGGCCGTACTTTCTTCCCAACTAATGAAGTATGAGATGTCACCTAAATTCTGCTCACATTAGCTCTTATTTTCGTTTATGAAGTACATAACGCATTAACGTGGATGTTTACGAACGTTTCTAAGTCTCGAGTGTAAACTTTATGCCAAGAGGCACTTCGAATATTAGTTTACAAAAATTCATCAGGAAATCCTGTTTTAACAGAACTAGATTGCTTATTAATAATTTTAACAGAAAGTTTAAATTGCAAATAAAACATATGTGATCATTTATATTTTTATATTTTTACATCGATATGAAATCGATGCTGTAACATAGCAAAGAAGTTTCTAGTTTAAATATATTCAAATATTTTAATCTTTGTTATCAGCTGTTATTACTAAATATCTGCACATAAATACATTTCCTAAGGGGCGCTCAATAAACTAAATTTGACAAAACGTAGTGTTGACTCATCGGAAGTTGTAGACGCTTAAAGAGAAAACACCTTATCATATACTGTCGTTCGCAAACGCTAACTGCGTCCTGCTGGTTTTCATGTGCATTGAGTTAACACCTGAAAAGCTCTTTGCAATGTGCGTCCCAGATAGACAAAGAAAAGAGTTCTGTGTTTTACGTGGTGAGACTTTCATGTGCAAATGTGAAACTAAGTGTGAAATTTTATGTGGAAACATAAATAAATTACATTTTCTGACAGAACGGCTATTAACTCCATACCGTG
The DNA here is from genome assembly GCF_023864275.1 of Schistocerca cancellata. Lineage (NCBI taxonomy): Eukaryota > Metazoa > Arthropoda > Insecta > Orthoptera > Acrididae > Schistocerca > Schistocerca cancellata. The sequence goes on from NC_064629.1 coordinate 330,661,669, forward strand.
TCGTTCAACATCCTGGACCTGAAACGCGATATTACGCCACATTTCAACTCCTCTAGACACTAACGCCATGTTAAAAAGCTAAGTGAAGATTTTACAATTTTTAATGGCAACTTTCTTGCACCTGAATATAAATTGCGTGCTAAATAGTGCATGTTTTTATGCAATGTCAACGTAAACTATAAACGTAAATCTGTTATCGCTAAAACAAGGGAGGTGTGTCATACTGTGCTTCCGTAAATTTTCAAGAAAAGATCTTCAGTAAATAGTCTGGATCTGCAATTTTCGTTGTTTTTACGGATATCACCCCTCCTCTTGTTAACATCCAGACACAAAGTGATAGAACATTTTCGTTACCCACCCAGGAGTAGACTTGAAAGGAATTCTGTTGAGCGGCATCTCGAGTAGGCGGCTATCTATTAAGTTAAAATTCGGATTTTGCCGCAGATTCTGAGAATTTTATCTAGCCGAAATCGTCCATTGTATCTCTCTTCATGTCTCTAACATACAGTGACACAAGAAACTTTTCCGTTTTTTCAAAAATTTAGCGTTCTGTTGTGTCTCTCTGTTTGAAATCAAGAAGTAAAACAGGGAGGGGTTTCTTTCTAGAATGCTGTTAACTTTCTTCTTCCTGTGTCCAAAGACTGTCAAAGTAATGTTACGCTCGCTTGCTGCATGAAGGAAAAGAATTTTCCCATGGATATAGCGAAACCCGCTTATTTGTCAACGTAGTAGAAAGAAGTATGAGACGCAATGTTTGAGGAACGTTCCAAAAAATTATTAGTTGACTGATAAGCATAAGTGATGAAAATTTGTGGGCGAATATCTTCTAAAACGATATTTACAACAGTTTTAACAATTACCTCTTCGTTCAGGCACCAGTCGTCACACAGAATTTTGTGACCAGTGATCTTAAAACAAATGTGTATTCTTTGAGGGTATCACAGATATTTCTGTGCTCTCCATATTAATTCTCTTTCAGACGAGTTTTTACAGTCGTCACGTCAGGACAACTGTCTTCATACTCCATGGAAAACAGGCATTCATTACTGACAGGTTGACACGTGGCTGCTGCATTTTCTGTTTCATCAACTGTATAGTCTTTATAAAGCCTCGACAGCCTGTTCAGTAGACACGTCCTTTGCAAAATACGTAACATCTCCTTGTAGCAAAATAACGATTCTATCAATACATACTCTTGATGTGCATGCATGAGAAAGCCACTCGGATGGCGCGCTTGCACTGCGTGGCTATCAGAGAGTTTTCAGTCAGGCACAGTAGTTTTTTGTGTACCCCCTCGTGTACTTGTCTGCTTCCAGTAGTTTGTGAGACAACGATTCCCTAAAACCATAATATCAACTTTTAGGTATACTGTAGTGTTGCCGAGAGGTTCACCATTTTGTAGGACTTAACAAGGAGCTTTTTCCTTCTGCGATTTAATAAAATACGTGACTCGTCTCCCCACAGTGACTTGTCTCGAGACTTATATAACCGGTCGTGAGCACTCTCAGGACACATGCATCTCGTGTTCCGAAGTAACAACCTTTCTCTCCAATAATCTTAAGCATCAGCCATTGGAATATTTTGTGCGATTTATAGTGTTATGTAAACATTTTCATTTCAACATGACGTTCCCTACTTCGTTGTTTCGGTACATTTGTAAAACTGTGCGCTCATATTTCAATAACAATCATTAAGAACCTTGTATCCTTAGAATTCGGGTTTTTATGCTTTGTAATGATTATTAGGCCCACCACGTGTTAGTAATGTTCCATGCAAGGCAGGCTCTCCTAGTAAAGTATACCTGTTTAATTCAGTGCATTGCGTACAGTTGGTTGATGATGACTGCGTCCTCAGTTACTGAGGTTTTTATTTGTCAATTTCCGCCACCTGCAATATTGTTTCTTTGCAATAACTTGCCATTTACTTCCAGTCGGCAGGCTTCAACTGAAAGTAGGCAGTTTTCCCCCTATTCTCGTGCATTGCAGAAATTCATGCACCATTCTCGTGCATTGTAGAAATTCATGTCCCATTTTTTCGTTTACAGTAATGTGTGCAGTAATATTTGCGAAATTCAGTTTGCTGTGGAAGATGGTCTTGACTCCAACAGTCTACGTGCACTTCAATTGAAAAAAAGTGCGCTGTTCGTCGAATATTGAGTGAATATTAACTTAGCGTATTTCATAACGGTACTTTCCGCTTAATGAATACCCATACGTAGAACCATTCTGCTAATTTTTTGGTATTATCTGATTTTCGAGCGTTATTAGTTTTTGCGGCTATTACTTAATTCTTCCTCACATTGACCTATTTCTGAGACCACAAGCGATCGGCAGGGATAGGGCTATTCATCTGAACCGTTGCGCTGATGGAGCATCCATCTCGATTTTGAAGATAGGGTGCCTTTCCAACAGTTTGTTTGTACGACGGTGTGCTGAAAAGTAGTGCCTCAAAATTTTGTATAAGAAACCTCTTAAAGCTTTCTCAAAATAAAACATACTTTATTAACATTCTACTTCTTTATGAATATATATTTATTTCTCAAATATATATCACCCTGTCGACGAAAGTACTTCTCACAACGGGAGATGAATTTGTTGACACCGTCACTGTTGAATTTTGGACTTTGTTGACAGAGTCGCTAACTCACCCCTGCTTGCATCGCTTCATCAGTATCAAAAAGTCCTCTAAGGTGTTCGTTAAGTTTTTCAAAGAGGTGAAAGTGAGGTGGGACCAAGCTGGGACTGTATGAAGGATGATCGGTGACAGTGAACCAAAGGTGTCAGGTTGCTGCAGATGTCGCAGCGCTCTTGCGTGGTCTCGCACTGTGCTGAATAAGAGAGGGCTCCGCATGTGGACGGACTATTAGAATCTGTGCCTTCAGTTTTCAGAGGGTCACACATCGACATAGTTTCGTTACACGCCGCTATGGGAGCGGGTTGCAGCTTGCTTCAGCATAGCGCGAAAGTGCATCATACACAATACGTCAACCGATATTGCGAACAGAACAAAAAATTCGGAAGCATTACTTTTCAGCAGGCCGTCGTAGGTCGCACTGTGTAGTCGGAATCGCGTCTCCTCTGAATATTCCTGACCTGGACAGTGTGTCCACTACCTTGTTCTTTTAAAGTACCTCCGATTTGTAAATTATGCTGTGTGTATGGAGACTGCAAGCAAATGTGCCGGTTTTGTATAATAGGTTACAAGTATGTATCAGTACCACAAGAGAACCACAATGTGGCAAGCTCCCAGCTTAAGTCTCACTGACGAGATCTTATCGGTTTGTGTTTTCAGTAATGATGAAAGTCATGATAAATTTGCGGTATAGACAGTTCCATCGACGATCATAATCCTCCAGTGATTACCAATCCTAAATGCTGGCATTTTTATATCTAAATTCTCTCAGAGGAAGAAGTCTAGGTTAGTAATGTTGGGATACTGCTTGTCTCCATACGTGTGATTCAGACTGGTTACCACAGCCGTAATGGACTAAAACATTTATTGTCCAAGTACTGTTAGATGTTGACGCAGAGAGAATTCCACTTACATATGGAACACGTACACTGTCTACTGTTTTTTTAAATAACAGAAACAAGCGAATTTTAGACGGGCATCAGTATTAGACTCGTCTAGAAATTGGGTGGACTGTTCCTAGCCGAAAAAAATTGTCCAGCATTTGATCTCGCTCCCGAATACACAAACCCAGCAACAAAATGGACTGGAAACATAAGAAAATATGGTAAATGAAGTTCAACAGACTTGCTCGAACCTCTACCTTTCCTATCGCCATATCACGTGGTATTGTACCGCGATTCATAACCACAGAGAGCGTCTTTCTACAGTTTCAGGGTCCTTTGGCACCGTTCCATACACCAGGTGACGCAGCGACAAGCATTTATCAGCAAGATGTGTGGCTCGTAAGCAGGTGTTCGGTGCTGGGAACTAATGTGAACTTTAATGTTTTCTTAGTGTAATAATCGTTTAAATTCTTCTCAGGTTACCACTCGGATGGGGTTACTAAAAGCGTACGATATTTCGTCAGACAGCCGTTCAGTCTCCATCAAGTGATGCGAGAATCTTATGAACACTCAAATTACTCTCGCTGTTAAGGGCTGTTACACCTAATAAATATGCGTTTTTGCAGCCCAGTAAGCTTTAAGTAGCCGAACACTGCAACACTCTAATACTCTGGGATTTTACAAAGACTGCAGTAACTTCAAAGTAATATTCCAGTCTTCAAGCTCTCGTGATGGAAGTTTCCTGATTAACAACACATGGAATACACTAATCTGAGCCATACGTTAGCTGCATCGTGTGTAGTGACACACAGGCCGACACTGTACGCTGTCCTCAAAGCTATTTCGTAATACCTGTGCATATTAATTTCCAATGGATCAACATGTTAAGCACAATTGACAAAACAGGAAAATGGAAATCTGAAAATCAGCTATCAGTCTAAATGACCGCGAGGTTTCCCCACATACAGGAGATGCATTGTCCTTAACCGGAATGCTGGTTTGGGTAGCATAGTGCTGTACTAGCCATGGTCCTCTTGTAGGCGATAGGCACGTGTCTGCCGCCGACATTTTAACTAATTTATTCGGGGGAGTCCGTAGCTGTCATACTTAATTCGATCCAGGCGATAACTTCATCTTCTTCACTTTAACAAATCATTGCCAAAAGTTAAAGAATGGGCGAATAACAGCCTTAGGATATATCATGAGCTGACAAAATCCATGGAATAACGATATGCACACATAAAGATGGCAGTAGTATCGTGTACACAAGGTAGTGCATTGGCAGAGCTGTGATTTGAACTCGTGTGATTCGTGTAAAAAGGTTTCCGACGTCATTATGGCCGCACGACGGTAACTGGTAGACTTTGAACGCGGAATGATAGTTTGAGCTAGACGCACGGGACATTCCATTTCGGAAATCGTTAGGTAATTTAGTATTCCATGATCCACCGTGTCAATACCGTGCCGCGAATACCGCATTTCAGGCATTATCTATCTCCATGGACATCGCAATAGCCAACGGCATTCACTTTACGACCGAGAGCAGCGGCGTTTGTGTAGCGTTGTCATTGCTAACAGACAAGCAACACTCCCTTAAATAGCCGGCAGAAATCAATGTGGGACGCACGACGAACGTATCCGATAGGACAGTGCGGCGAAATTGGGCGTCAGTGGGGTACCGCAGCTGACGATCGACACGAGTGCCTTTGCTAACAGCACAACATCGCCTGCAGGCCTCTCCTGGGCTCGTAACCATATCGGTTGTACCCTAGACGACTGGAAATGTGGCCTGGTCGTACAAGTCCTGACTTCAGCTGGTAAGAGCTGACGGTAGGGTTTGAGTGTGGCGCTGATCCTACGGAGCCATGGACCAAGGTTGGCAACAAGGCATTGTGCAAGCTAGTGGTGGCTCCATAATGGTGTGGGCTTTGTTAACGCGGAATGGACAGGGTCCTCTGCTCCCACTGAACCAAACATTGACTGGAAATGGTTATATTCTGCCACTTAGAGACCTTTTCTAGCCATTCATGGACTTCATGTTTTCCAATATGGACTGAGTTTTTATGGGTGACAATGCGCTATGTCTCCAGGCCACAACTGTTCGTGACTGGTTTAAAGAACATTATTGACTGTTCAAGCGAATGATTTTGTCACCCATATCGCTCGAAACGAATGACATAAAACATTAATGGAACATAATGGAGAGATCATTTCGTGCACAAAATCCTGCACCAATAACAACTTCGCAGTTATGGACGGCTATAGAGGCAGAATGGCTCAGTATTTCTAGAGGGGCCTTCCAACGACTAGTTGAGTCCACTCCACGTCGATCTGCTGTACTACACCAGGAAAAAAGAGCTCCGACACGGTATCAGGCGGTATCCCAAGGCTTTTGTTACCTCAGCGTGCAGTCCATCATTTACCAACTTAGGCCGCGAGAGGAATGGAGTATTCTTTACTTCTTATGTGCACGTAAATAAAAGGTAGTGAAGATGGTGCACTAGGTGCATAACATCCCCGTAACGTTCACACTTTCATTGTAAACTGTTGCATACAATGTGATGACGCAGACACATGTAGTGGGTGCCATTTTGCAGGCTATAATCCTGGAACAGCTTGAGGAAGGGCACACACCAATCACGTCAATAGCGAGGAAACTTCATTTCACGGTTTGGCGACGGCTTTACAATACAGTAAATGTTCGATGTCGGCTAATACAAGCTTTACCAAGAGTACCCTTAAGACACGACTGAATCCAAGAATATTTGCAAGGTAGCTGCCATCAGAGTTCAGTTGCCACTTTCTAGGCAGACCGCATAAGGAAGGAAAACAATAGTTGGTATGTATGCCAGGCTTCCAGCAATAAGTGTGTTCACTCTACGGCAATGAAATGACGGGATCGTTGGTGCAGAAGTCAAAGAACCGACAATGGAACACAATTGATTGGAGAAACGTATTCATCAGTTTATAGAATGATCTCGATAGGCATTCCTGTACGGAGATTCACATCTTCCTCGTACTACGGAGGAATACTGCTAACACAAATTTGCCATAGCGAAGCCTTCTAAGAAAACTGTGTACCTACCACTGTTCGAAAACTTCTTGACAGGTTAGCCACTTCAAGTCATCCTCGATGGAAAGTAATCTACAGAGACTCGAATGGTAGTTGGTGTACCCCGGGGAATGTATTAGGATAGTCCTTGTTGACGATATACTGTAATGACATAGCAGAGAGTATTAGCTGCAATCTCAGGATTTTCACAGATGGAGCAGTTACCGACGAGGGAATTTTACCCGCTAAAAACTGTAATAATATCTAGTCAGAAATCGACAAAATTTCAGGCTGATACAAACATTAACACTTTGCCGTTAATGTAGAGAAATGAAGACGTGCACTTCAGGAGACGTACAAGCGTCGTATCCGTTGTCTAATGGATTAAGGAGTCTCAAATAGTCATATCGTACAATTATTTGGGATTTACAATACATACAATATATAGAGATATTAAGCTGAGTTGTGGGTACAACAAACGTTACGCTATGATGCTTTGTTAGAATACTGGCAAACTGTAATTTTTCAACAAAATAGACTGCAAACCACTTGTACTGCCCATACATGGGTACATCGAAAATGTGTGGAACCAACATCAGGCCGGAATAACAGGAGATATCTAGCAAATTGTCACATGCTTCTTTGACTAGCGAGGTGCTGTAACAGCGACGTCTGAAAATCTGAACGGGCAGACAGTCGAAAAAAGTCGTTGCACATGTCACGTGCACTTTATGAGGAAATTGGAAGGCCCGCAGTTCAGCGCAGAAATCACGAATATTGTTCAGCTCACAACACATCTATACCGCAGAGATGGTGCAGGTAACAGCACGCACAGAGACACGCAAGCAGTCGCTTATCCCAGGCTACATCTGCGAATGGAACAGAGGGAAGATTAGTGCGTAATGTGCAGTGGACATCGAGATCATTAGAAACAAGCTCGCATGGCTTCAGATATGGGGAAGGAAATCGGCCGTGTCCTTTCAAACGCACCATCCCGGCATTTGTTCAGAGCGATTTAGGAATTTTACGGAAAACATTAATCAGGATTGTCTGACGCTGATGTAAAACGTCGTCCTCCCGAATGAGAGCCCAATTTGCTAACCACTGCGGCACCGCTCTCGTTGCGAATGGAACACGAAGGAACTCTTAATATATGCTGCAAAAAACGTACCTTCTACCACACAATTCGATTCGCAAACTATAGATGTAAATGTAGGAACAGAAATTGAAACGAGTCAGCTCTAATCAGTCATTTTTAATGTTTCATTTATTTACATGTCGATTACTGGCACGCACTTTAGGTTTTGTATCAGTAGCACAGTGATCGATTTTTGTATTTTCTATGCTACGTCAGCTACATTTAGGTCTTTGCCTGTGGTCTTTCTAGCGAGTTTGACTTAGCCAATGAATAGCGAGAGCGTGGCCACCATACTTGGAGGGGCTGGCTTCGAAACGAGGAAAAGACACTTGGAATATAGGAGTCAGCTGGAGTGTGTTTGTTGTTGTCGTTGCGAGCAGGCAGACAGCTTTTTCAATAAAAAAACCGTTTCTGTTCATATTGAGAGCTCAAAAAGAAACACTTTTTGAATCAGTAAAGTATTTTCAGGTCAGATAGGGTAAGTCGCTTCGAGATGGCGCCTACTCGACATTTTAATCACTTATTTTGTGGTGTTGTAGTGTTTCGCGGTCATTTCGACTAAGTATAACAACTTTGTGCATGGGAGCATAAATCTGAGCTTCTGTCTTGTTAATCTGGGAGATATCAGATGAAACAGGGTTATGTTGCACTATGTAATTATGGGTGTCTGTAAAACCACAAGGGAGGTTAGTCAGACTGGATTTTGTTAATTTCTACCTTATTCAGTTTTGAAGGAAATTATAGACAGGGTGTTCAAAAAAAGTGTCGAATACTTTGAAAGGTAGTAATACTCATCGAAAGAAGAAAAATTAATCCATTAAACATAGGTCCTGAAATCCATACTTCCTGTGATAAACATGTGTTTACAGGAGATGTTCAACGTGGCGTCCTTTCATGACAATGAAGCCCCCTACCCTCCGCACCCATTGATGTATACCCGGTTGTTGCTGTCCCTGCTGGCACGCATTGAAGACGCTACCCTGTAGTGTCCTCACATCGTTGATTGGCGTGGCGTAGAACGATTCCTTCGAGTGTCCCCATAACCAAAAGTATAGGGGATTGATGTTTGGGGAACGAGCAGGCCAATGTGTTATGACCTCCCCTTCTCTCTTTGCTCCGTTTCTTTCACTGATCTTTCCTCTTCTTTCTTCCTTCTTCGTACCGCGGCTATATCTCAGAGTTTTCAATGCAGAAATGTAGTGAGAAGGGGGCGCATGTGTGTGGTGGTTCACGATATCGTAATGCTGTGAGGGAGCGTCACTCGTGCCTCTGGTTTGGAAAGACTGATGACTGAAGTACGAACATTTCTCAAAATAAAAAAAACAGGTATGTGCTCTCTTTTCTTTTAAAACTATAAATAGTAGCGTAGCTAGTACTATCTATCGTTCTACTAAATTGAATGAGCGCGACACCATTGATGAAGTTTCAACCTCGAAAGAAGTTTATTAATACCAATTAGCTGAAATAAAAAAAAAAAGAATCATCCAATCCAGAAGTCAGTCACAGTTAGAGTAATTAGTTTCTGATGTGTGTGTAGTGGTCACTGATACTTAAAAGATAATTTCAGTAATTCTATCACTGTCCGTTTATGAGTTGCTAAGCAAAGTATCAACAAGCTGACTATGCAATGATTGATACCTGTCGTATCCCGGCAGTAAATCGCTTCTCGCTTGCTTTAAGCATCAATACGATTACTATGACGCTGATATAGGTCTTTTATAGCTATTATCAAGCTAATGTCCGTAAATTGCGGTTAATGTTATTGAATCCTACACGCGACGATAACACCCGATATCCAGCCGCGTATCTTAAACTCCGCACCAATATTTGAGAATTCGCGCGCGATTTGTTTGCGTCAAAGTCGGGCCATGGTTCCCTAGAATAATTTTTAAATCAACTGCGGGTTGTAAATTAACAATGCTATGCCCATTCATGCAAGTTACAGCAAATCTGCACTCGACGACTACTTGATCGCGCACTCGAGCAACACGGAAGTTTTTGTTCTTACAAAGAGAAAACATATCATGCATAATGCAACAAAGTTATTTGCTATGCAAAACATATTTATATCTATCTCATTAAAACTCATTACCTATTAAATGTTGTACATAATTAAATTCTTTACTCTGTAAATAATCAATAAGATTTAGAAATGAATGACATGTAAAAAAAAATCTCGAGTTGATATGACGTCATGGGTCACTACTGGTTTCGATTCCCCTACACTCACATGACGCAAAGTAGATCCAACTATATAGGACATACTCATTTAATTTTACAGTGGTTACAGTATGCCCCCTCCCCCCCCCCCCCCCCTCCATACACATACACCCTGAGATGTTCGCGTATTGAGACGAAAGTGTGGAGGTGCGCCATCATGCATAAACCACACTTGTATTCGTTACTGCACTGGCACAGCCTGCAGCAAGTTTAGACAATACATTAATGAGAAAATCCAGATAATGCTCCCCAGTTAACTTTGTGGCAGTACGTATGGCCCTATTAGTCTATCGCCAAGTACGCCTGCCCTTACGTTCACTGAGAATCGGTGTTGATGCCCTCTTTCCTGAATTACTTGGGGATTTACATCTGCCCATACATGCTGGTTATGGAAATTCACAACACCATATCTCGTGAATCCTGCCTGATGGGTAAATAAAATCTTGGATGTGAACAGTGGATCTGCGGCACACTTCTGCGAAAGCCATTGGCAGAACCGCCGTCTGCCGTGATGACCCTGCGGCTTAGGGCCTGAACGCGCTGTAGATGATATGTGTACAGCAATTGTTCATGAAGTACCCTCCAGGTGAGGGACACCTTTGCAGCTGTTGATCGTCGCACACTGGTCACAGAGGTTTCTTGCACCGAATGTAGCACACGCTCCTCCATGTCAGGCGTGCAGACTGTGTGCGGACTTCCACTGTCCGTCTTCCGTGGTGCAAGTGTACCTGTGTCACTCAGACGCCGGATAAGTCTGCTGGATAGCTTATCAGAGGGCACTTTGCGATCTGGATAGTTTTCAGCACAGAGGACACGGGCTCGCAGGCTGCTTCGTTTTGTTATATAGCAGAATATCATACTCGCCATTTCACATGTGGAGTAGTAGGCTTCCATTGCTAACAAGTGGTGGCGGAGAGAAAATGCAAATGTACTACACCATTTGCACTCGAAACAGCACAATAACAATAAACACATAGGTGAATCCGCGTTTGGAAGAAGGTAAAATACCATGATAACGTACCCAGGTTGTCAGTACTGTACGATAAGGCACACAAACACGACGATAACTAACGTAGCCTACAACACGTCTCGAACCACAAAACTGACTGCATAGCACCTAATGGTACGTAGAGTGCTGTGAATAGGATATCATAATACGCTGCCTACACATCTGACGGAGCGCCAGTGCAACAACTGTGCCAAAATACGCAACCAAGCGTCGCGCAGCCATTCCTATAAACACGTGTTTATGTGGGAAAAATATGCGTTTCTGGACATATGTTTAGTGGACTTATTTTTCTTGTTTCTATGAGTGCTAGCACCTCTCAAAGTATTCAGCACTTTTTTTTAAGCACCCTGTGTATAGATCCAGTCAATTAACAGATGGCCCTACAATATGAGATACGGCAACGGTGTGCTCGACTTTACACAGCTGGTTGGCAATTTCTTTTCGTGGACGACAGTGTATGTCCTCTTGGAGCTCTCACTTGTTGCGGAAGATATTCCTCGTATTAACTGGGAAGCAAGCAATCAGGATCCTGAAGTATCTGGAATGAATGGGGAATCGAAATACAAGCCATCAACAGCCACGCCGGATTCCTTACAACCGCCACTCAGTTTTTGTTGAGAGACGGAGTCAGCTACTCACAGAGTATGTAAGGTCACTGCTATAAATGTGCAGCAGCCAGGGGTAATTTTACCCTCCTTTGACTGTATTGCTGTGATAGGTATCTACGAGTTCCATAGAGTTTTTATCGAAACATGTACCTATTGTTTCACATATTTCTTAGTTGCATGTTTAACTGCTATTTTATAACAAAAGTATTGTGACATTGGCATTTTCTGTACTGCTTCTGCCATACTGTTCAATAAATGAATATTTATACACACTAGTGTTGAAAAGTTAAATTTAATTGGGATACGTGGGCATATCTTTCTGCCTTATTGGTCTTAAATTTGTGGAAAATCTATATCGATCACTGAAATATGAGGGCTTTTGTAAAATTTTATTTGTTTCCCTGGGGAGACGCTCCTTGTTTGTGTTTGTTGATCAAATTTCAGTATCCAATGTAGAAGGGTAGGGCGTATACACTATAGGAAAATAAGACGATTTGAAGGCACGTTTAGAGCCGTGGAAGATTTTCTAGAGCCGCAAGATGGAGGTTCAAAGGCTAGAGAGAAGGATCCAGCAGTCAGTCTTCCATGAAATTCATGGGAAAGGCGGGACCACCTATCACCAGAAATACTATTACCTATTTCTTATTATTACCTTGTGGTCGTGCTGGAAAATAAAATGTGTACCGCTCTAAATGATCACTTCCACTACGAGAATATTCAGGGTGCATCATGAAATGTGGGAAATACAGTGTAGAAGGGAACTGAAGTGAGAAATAGTCGACCGTGTATAGTCTCCTCGCTCCGCGCATTCAGCTATGAACGGAGAGCTGGAGCCCGTCACAGTTTCTGACCTCACTGCTGTTGGGGGAGAAATTCCTTTTACTTGTATGTCATACTTGATAGCCGAGTGGTCAGGACAAAGGACAATGAATTGCTTGTATTAGTGGATGCACTTACGCTCTTGATTGAACTTCCATTCGTGTGACGGGAACTACAAAGGAGAATACGCTGACGAAAAAACACGAACTCTGTCTTTAAAGATCAAGGTGGCTTCTCTAAATGTAGCCTTTAGCTTGCTCACAGTAACTCTTATTATTCTTTTGTTATTGATTTTGCTCAGATTTAGGCCCAACCTTTTGTTTTCATTACTGTCACAATGTATCTTTTATGGAAAATGTAGAATAACACAACAATTTTACTAACTAAATTGTTACTAGATTGATTTGCATAATTAATGGATACGTCTAAGGAGCCAAGACTGCTGAAGGAGGGTGTAGTGACGGCGCTATGCTGCTTCGTATTGTGCTGCTGGAAGTAATTTAAATAAAAACGATAACGAGAATAGAAGTGGTGGTCTGAATCTGGTGACCTCTGCAGCGACATATTTGGCTCAGTTTCAGATCTCTTAGCAGAGTATCAACGGATTAAAGGGAGAATTGGACTTAACGTCAGGTCTACGGCGATGTCATTAGAGGCAAAGGAAAATTTAGGATAGGACATGAATACGGAATAATTGACAACGATCAATAACACTCAAGATTATGAAGTAATGGTGATAGTCGTAGCAGTGTCTCTATGTTCCCACTTCAAAAAATCAAATTCGTTCACATTATATGTAAAATAATCGAGATCTCAGAATGCAAGATGCTGATGTGATGCTAATCTGCATTTAACGTATTTTGTCACGCTTTTTGTCACCCTAATAACGGCCACACGGCACAGTGTCTACGGGCATGAGAGTACACAGTGCGATAAGCATACCATGTTCTCCAGCCATTAATGATAACATGAACTTAGACCATTTCTTCGAAATGGACTTGAGCCAGAAAATGAAGCCATATACCTTTCCTGACGAAATGAAAAGCACTTTTAGTGATATCATCCATCTGTCCGCATGTTATCGGACTATTTCGAAATCAGGAAAGATTAATTGGATATGCTTAGGCGATTTCTTAATGGAGGATTGCCTATCATCTCTCCGCGATGGAGGTCCTCAAAACAATGAGATCTCGCGTTGGTTTCTTGTGCCGTGTATTCCACACCTTACGGTGCTGTACTGCAACTACAGAATCTTTTCATGTGATCTCCGGCTAATTTTGAGAGCACAGTGATGGCGCCCTTCCGCACGGGTGATGATTTTTTCCCGGCGATTGAACGTGGGACCCATAGCAGTAAATACATTTATATTTACATGGTTACTCTGCAATTCACACTCAGCTGTTTGGTAGATGGTACACAAACCTACTTTCAGATTATTTCTCTATCGTTTCCCTATCGAAGAGACGGTGGGAAACATGAACATCTAAATATTTCCATGCAAAATTTGATTCCTCTGACTGTATGACGGTGGTTATATCGCCACTTGCAGGTGTGTGTCTACAAGATATTTTGGCATTCCGAGTGGAAAGTTAGCGGTTGAAAGTGCATGAAAAGATCTTGCTGCAACTAAGTTTTGTACAAATTTAATTTATGGAGTGTGTCTCAGTTAACGGTACTAGGAGATTTCATTATGCAATTCAGAATATATTAAAGTGATATTATATTTTTAAATACATTTTACTTTCCTTAAATGCTGTATGAGTATTTGAACTTATATGTTATTGGGTACAACTGAACTACGAGAACACGCAATAAGATATACCGTTACACAAATTGTTACTTAAACACTGCATTATTCTATACACGATCCAATCTCATTAATATGACTACCGCCTATGTTAGAAGTCAACGTGCAATAACCTCTCACAAACAGGTCGCATCACTAGCAGTGGAGTGTATGTAAAGCCTTTCAGAGGGTCGCGGAGTGCAGTCGTCGTAATGTGGAAACAGGGCGAATTATATGACGTCCAAAAGTGCTGATCGTTGGCTTTAGTGCCAAGAGAGGAAGAATTTGCGAAACGGCTATGTCTGTAAACTGTCTGCGTGCCTCCATGATTAAACTACACTGTGCATGGCCAAAACGGCGTCGACGCAACTGTGGTGCATCATGGGCCATATGCGACAGGGGTGAACGACGGCTGTGGAGGTGTATACGGGAGAACAGACGTGCAACTGTTGAGCAACAGATGAACCAAGGGGCTACCAACAGTGTTTCCTCAATTACCGTCGCTGCTCAGGCCCTCTGCTAGAGGTGCCTGTTCATGTAGCCATGCTGACTGCTGCTCATCGGAGTCGAAGGATAGAATTTACGCACCTATACCACAACTGGAAATCCACTGAGTGTCGACAAGTGGCCTTTTGAGATGAATCGCGTTTCGTGCTGCATCGGACTGATGGCCGATGGCGTGTACGGACTGAAACGTCTGGAAGCAAACACCCCGCAAAAATTGTCGGAAGGGTCCAGCTCGCAGGACATTCCCTGGGTGATCTCGTCATTCTGGAAGACACAGTGGATCAATACAAGCAAGCATCTGTCCTTGGGAACCATGTCCACCCCTATATGCAGATTGATTTTCCTTTGCAAGATGGCATCTACCACGGGTTGGGTTTACTTTACCCCCATAACCACCAAACTCCCTGGCGTTAAACCTAGTCGAGAATCTTCTGCACCAACTCGATTGGGCTTTCAAAATGGTTCAAATGGGTCTGAGCACTATGGGACTTAACTTCTGAGGTCATCAGTCCCCTAGAACGTAGAACTACTTCAACCTAACTAACCTACGGACATCACACACATCCATGCCCGAGGCAGGATTCGAACCAGCGACCGTTGCGGTCGCGCGGTTCCAGACTGAAGCGCCTAGAACCGCTCGGCCACTTCGGCCGGCTCGATCGGGCTTTCGCGCCATGTATCCTCAGCCGAGAAGCCTAGTGCAGATGGCCACGGAATGGCTCCAAACACTTTCCGGTACCTTTCAGAACCTCACCGATAATCTTCCTGGACGTCTCGCAACAGTTAGTTCTGCAAAAGGTGGTTATTCAGGATTTTGACTGGCAGTCACATTACTGTGGCTGGAAAGTGTAGGTTTGTAGGATCTCCTCAAATTCAAATGCCACTAAGGGGAACTGATTGCTGGTGAACATTAAAATTAAAATTATAAAAGTAGCTGTTCAACGAAACCATCGCATTCTCAGAGGGTATCAAGAAGGCGTCTGTACCCTCTGGATTTCAGAAAGCAAGTGGCACAACCAGGGAGTCTGAAAGTCTTTCTCCCAGGGTGACAGAAAAGTATTTAAAACTAGCCGATCCAGTGGGAACTTATTGCCCACCCGGTATTTTCTTACAGTTCTTTTATAAACAAGCTATAATTTAACGAAATTCAGGCTAGCTTCTTATACTAGCATTCGAGAGTTCGAGAATAGTATTTTCATTCATTCCTATATAATTTCAGATATGTATGGTTATAAGCGTTGTAAAGGTTGCAGATGCAAATGTTCCATGGCTGCTGTATTTGAGCCGGTCGTTGGGCCGAGCGGTTCTAGGCGCTTCAATCTGGATGATGATGTTTGGTTTGTGGGGCGCTCAACTGCGTGGTTATCAGCGCCCGTACAATTATCCAATCTTTGCTCAGTCCAATTTTCAATCTGGAACACCGCGACTGCTACGGTCGCAGGTTCGAATCCTGCCTCAGGCATGGACTTGTGTGTTGTACTTAGGTTAGTTGGGTTCAAAGAGTTTTATGTTCTAGGGGACTGATGACCTCAGCTGTTGAATTCCACAGCGCTCAGAGCCATTTGAACCATTTGCTGTATTTGAACAAGGGACTAGGTGGAGGGAGAGGCAAGCCCGATAGGGAAAGCGCGGTCTTTCCACCTACGATACGTCACACAGAAAATCTCACCGTCTTTGGGCGGTACTATACAAATTCTTACTAGATTCGTCTAAACTCTTCTCATTTCAGAAAGCAATTATTTGTGATACCCCCTATATTACAAATAAAATCTAAATTCAAGCTCTTATATGCTTCTTAAGGAAAGTCTGATACAACCTTAGGTTATGTATGGTGTTAAATAAATGTTTCTCGTTTGAAATGAAGATCAGAAAGGTCTTATCCTGTGTGTTGCTCAGTGGTGATGCTATGCTGTAATGTTCATTCACGTTACCGAGTTACGAGTACATTTCTCGGCTCCAACGTGATTACCGTTAGCAGCATTTCTATTATGAACCCCAACAATATGTGTATTCGTCATGATATCACAGGAACTCATGAGCAGGAGTGGATGCTTCTGTGGCTTTCCTGAAATCTTGAGTGATCACGTAATTCCTTTAATGCAGGTACACAACTGCCACACTTGCTGCACGTTGCTAATGGTACTGAGAGATGGAGCAAATGCCTTGCTGTCGTAATGCAGTTCATGTAAAATTGCTGTGGAGTTGTAAGTTGCTGTCACGATAATTTAGCAACAACATTTCTCAATTTATTCCTAAAAGTTGCCTTTTACAGGCGCATCTACTTTTGTCTTCTCAATCCGACAATGGAGCCTCCGACTAGTACCCCGGCTTTCAAAGTCCGTAAAAAATTGAAAAACAAACTATCTATGGCCATGAACATAGAGACTGCTAAATTGCTGGAGTTTCCTACAAGCGGTTTCTTTACACAACGTGTCAGTTATTTTTAAATGTAAAGGTAGTTATACGATCGCACGATTTTGTTTCTGATTGACTTCAGAGAGATGAAGAAAAAAATGTAGAAAACATTACCTTATATGTTAGAATACTGCGCTGCCCTATTAATTTATTAAATAAACAGTCGGTTCTAGAATAAAATACTGTTGCACTTTCTTGTTCGTCTCGACAAAATATACCTGAAAACAAAGACGCGCTGCACTACGACTGATTTGGCCTCCTAAGCGGACTGTAGGTCACTGTGCAGAACAAGCTGATACAATTATTTTATTTCAAAATAAAAAGACAACTGATACCTACCCTGTACAACTATCATCAAGGAAATGTTTAACAAAGAAACTACAAGAGCCTATTGTTTGTATTGGATACTGAGTTGCCGGTAAGGCCTTGGGCACATCAGAAAAGCTGGTAAAACAGTGGTGTTACCTTTACCATGCACACAATGCAAGAACTGTCTTCTACATATTTATAATTTCGAGCAGCAATTTCTTCGAGATTAAGGTGATTGTCGTTGCAGAAGACTTATCCTTTTTTTCGTAACCGTTGACGTAACTTTCGAAGCAAACCATATATATTTTATTTTATCATCGCGAAGAATATTGATGCCGATAATCGACGAGTGTAACTTTATATTGTCCCTTCGGTTCGTTACTTCTTCAGCTTGACAAATTGACTCAACTACATTTTACAATAACTTCTATAAATTTTTCACTGTCGTTAGAAAAAAGATCTCGTGGATGACACGAAGGCGTACACACTGGCATTGTGGTGACATGTCATTTATTAATTTATTAAATAAATACTCGGTTACAAAATAAAATTTTGTTGCACTTTCTTGTCCTTCTCGACAAAATATACCGAAAGCCTAAGAGGCACAATACTATGACGATTTCTAATCCTACATAAATAATTCCGTTTTGTAAACAAACCGTTGGTGAGAAACGCTTACAATTTTGCAGACACTTATGAATCCCTAAATCCGTTGGGAGGCCGTACAGGCCAGATTAGGTATGCCAATGAGGCAAAATCGCCGTGAGCGTAGAGGCACTCATCCTACCGAATATCCAGGTTGAAGATACCCCTTTGGTAAAACAGTGCGTCCAACTGCGTGAAAAAGTCTGTAACTGCCTGTTGCATATCCTCGTCCTACAGGAATCGTCGACATTTCAAGCCCTTTTTTAAGGGACCGAAGGTGAGAAAACCGCATGGGGAGAGATCAGGACTATAGGGCAACCACACCACGTTGGTCCTGTTCGAACGCAATTGGTAATAACGTCGCCATAGCTCATGTTTCCGCCTTTAAGGCACGTACCTCGGAAAGACACGAATGTCATATTAATCCATTGTCAGCATGTCGGTGCTTATATATCCGCATCGGATTCGCACTACATTGCATATACGCTGTAGCAACGCCCTCAAACGGAAACTTTTTGATCGTCCCTTATATGTTTTTGGAAATATATACAGACATCAATAGCTTAAGCAAAAACTGATAACAGCATCGAATTTTCTTCTCTATGTGAATTATTGTCGTACATGAAATTATGGATGGAAGTGTAAAATAAATTGTTCGATGATATTATTTAAGGGAAACGATCCCACATATATCAATGCGAGACTGTATTAGGAAATTGAAGTTTTTTTCCAGAGATTAGGTTTTTCAGTGTAAGCGACGTAGCCTGCGTCTGTAGTGATTTAGAGCTTTAATCTGGCAACTTTTTTACGGCCCCACTTACGTCACGCAGCGCTGTTAGGCGCACCTGATAATGGCCAAGTGTGCCAACTGAGTTAATTACTCACGCTCAGCAATATACGCCTAAAAAAACGTGATTCGACATTTTAACCACTCTCACGTGAGTGATATTTTTGAAGCAGGAACTTTAGCTCATATTCTTAATTAAAATAACTTAAACTAAGCAATATCGATTTTTCAGTTTGTTAAGTCACATGACAGAATCTTTCATTCTGATACTATGTGCAGTGACTAACGTGAATACTCTGTGCAGAGAGCCCTGAAAAAGAGCCTTATATAGGGAACATTGTAATTTTCGGAGCAAACAGTTAAGCCTTATGAAAGTAAAGTTCTCGAAATGAAATATTGTAGAATACGAGACCGGTAACTGTGAACATTTTAATTTTAAGTTTCAAGTTTCTGCGTTTGCAGCCAAGTTAATATTGTCATTTCCTTTCCACGATATTTCGACAACTTCCCTACTTGTATTCGTCGGATATCGACCACAGACTTCGTTGTTAGCTGTTTGGATTCCATACAAACTGTGAACGAAATTCGTTCAATGCCACCCTAACAATTGTTTGCCGACACCCATATAAAAGAAAGACAAAGTTTTAGATGACTCTGATTTTATAAAAACTGGCACTTTGGAAATTTCATTTGTTTCAAAATATTCTGTGATATACCACACTGTGTTCGCTTGTTTCGAGTTTATTCTTCAGGTGTGGAATGGTTGCAATCCTGATACGGAATTATAAAGAGAGCCAATTTTACTAAGATTCATAGTTCCCTTTTTGAATATCACACCAGTGCACGTTTAGTTTTGAAAATGAAGTAATTTTTATGTATAAAAATTCTTCGTAGCCTAAAAGCGCACCCACTGAGTCAACTGTGGACCAAGAAAAAGGAATGAATTAATACAAAAGGAACAGTAAATTAAGTCGATATGATCACCGAAACTTCAAAATCTCATAGTATGGTTTCGGTATTTTTGATGCCCGACATCGACACGTCTTCACACTAAGCCGATACAAGCGGTCTGTGAATATATAGAAAAGTATTTCCTTTCATTTTCGTATTCAAATATAAAATACGTTCTTTACATATATGATTAGTAGGGTTACTTATCGGCAACAGGAACCTATGTCACACTGACTCTCGACCAAATTATAACAAAATTTACATAGCTATTTGTGAGAGTTAATAGTAGTTATAGAGATCTTCATTACTTCGACAAGGAGAATTCTACGCTTTTATTTATTGTCCATTTTATGGAACCAAAGTATTGACCGTTAAGTCCGTTTGTACACTCCTGGAAATTGAAATAAGAACACCGTGAATTCATTGTCCCAGGAAGGGGAAACTTTATTGACACATTCCTGGGGTCAGATACATCACATGATCACACTGACAGAACCACAGGCACATAGACACAGGCAACACAGCATGCACAATGTCGGCACTAGTACAGTGTATATCCACCTTTCGCAGCAATGCAGGCTGCTATTCTCCCATGGAGACGATCGTAGAGATGCTGGATGTAGTCCTGTGGAACGGCTTGCCATGCCATTTCCACCTGGCGCCTCAGCTGGACCAGCGTTCGTGCTGGACGTGCAGACCGCGTTAGACGACGCTTCATCCAGTCCCAAACATGCTCAATGGGCGACAGATCCGGAGATCTTGCTGGCCAGGGTAGTTGACTTACACCTTCTAGAGCACGTTGGGTGGCACGGGATACATGCGGACGTGCATTGTCATGTTGGAACAGCAAGTTCCCTTGCCGGTCTAGGAATGGTAGAACGATGGGTTCGATGACGGTTTGGATGTACTGTGCACTATTCAGTGTCCCCTCGACGATCAGCAGTGGTGTACGGCCAGTGTAGGAGATCGCTCCCCACACCATGATGCCGGGTGTTGGCCCTGTGTGCCTCGGTCGTATGCAGTACTGATTGTGGCGCTCACCTGCACGGCGCCAAACACGCATACGACCATCATTGGCACCAAGGCAGAAGCGACTCTCATCGCTGAAGACGACACGTCTCCATTCGTCCCTCCATTCACGCCTGTCGCGACACCACTGGAGGCGGGCTGCACGATGTTGGGGCGTGAGCGGAAGACGGCCTAACGGTGTGCGGGACCGTAGCCCAGCTTCATGGAGACGGTTGCGAATGGTCCTCGCCGATACCCCAGGAGCAACAGTGTCCCTAATTTGCTGGGAAGTGGCGGTGCGGTCCCCTACGGCACTGCGTAGGATCCTACGGTCTCGGCGTGCATCCGTGCGTCGCTGCGGTCCGGTCCCAGGTCGACGGGCACGTGCACGTTCCGCCGACCACTGGCGACAACATCGATGTACTGTGGAGACCTCACGCCCCACGTGTTGAGCAATTCGGCGGTACGTCCACCCGGCCTCCCGCATGCCCACTATACGCCCTCGCCCAAAGTCCGTCAACTGCACATACGGTTCACGTCCACGCTGTCGCGGCATGCTACCAGTGTTAAAGACTGCGATGGAGCTCCGTACGCCACGGTAAACTGGCTGACACTGACGACGGCGGTGCACAAATGCTGCGCAGCTAGCGCCATTCGACGGCCAACACCGCGGTTCCTGGTGTGTCCACTGTGCCGTGCGTGTGATCATTGCTTGTACAGCCCTCTCGCAGTGTCCGGAGCAAGTATGGTGGGTCTGACACACCGGTGTCAATGTGTTCTTTTTTCCATTTCCAGGAGTGTATATTTCTTCAGCAGACAACGCATTTAGCTCAGTTCTGTAGGAAACTGACACAGAGACAGTGATGTGTACAAAATATAAGCTGATTGTTGCAAGAAGGAAACAGCAGCCAACCAATGTTAACAATGCTACTTATTTACGAAAATAGCACTGTTATCCGTTTGGAACCGATAGGTTCATCTTTCGGCAGCTGTTCACGTTTAGATTACAATTGTTGCTGTATAATTTTTATCGATCATTTTTCCCCCAAGGAACTTTTGCCACTGCATACATTAGGCAGTCCATGTCATTACTCAGATTACGCTCTAGAAAGCATGCAAGCAAAAATGAGAATAGGTACGTCTGAATAAAAACGATTTTTGAACTAGGCCATCTTCGCGTAATTACTCTAAACAACGTCTGAATAAAAACGATTTTTGAACTAGGCCATCTTCGCGTAATTACTCTAAACAGTGTTTTTCTAGAAAACTAATGTTTATTACTAAAGATAAGTATATTCAGCAGTTACAGTGTGAAAATATTAATGTTTACCATGATTTAACACGTGTGTAAGAATGAATGACTGTGAAGTGATATTAAAGAGGTAAATGTTTCTAGGTAAAATTTTGATTTCACCTTTAACTTGATGGCTAAGTAGTGGAATGTATTACGTGACTGTTACTTTACCTAGTGGATCAGAGAAACAGAATGCCCTAACACAGTATTTTATGGCAATATAGTGGCATTATCTTGGAACTTGGGTTAGATGGAATGACAGGAAAGTACACTACTTGCGGTAATTCCACGGCTCGTTGCAGGCATTAAATATTGTGGCTCTTCTTCCTTTCCCACAGAAGGAAATTTTATGCCAGCTATATTTCAACAATCTCCTTTTTATGTAACTCGTCTCTGAAATACAATATGACAAATAACTTGTACATATCCCAAAATGTAAGCTGAGTAAACACAGTGTGAGGTGTGTTTTGGAACTGCTTGAGCTGCACTGTGCCAGGTGTGTCATTATTCCTTATTTTACTGTATTCGTTTTCGATATAGTACAATAACACAGACCGTAAACTTTGTAATTAGTGTTTCAGCTTTTATTTACGCAGAACACATGTATAATTCCAACCGATTGTCTCTACTGAAGCGCAAGGCGACACAGTTATGCCCTCATAGCCACTCATAGCCAGATTCAAGGCGGTCCACAAGAACTGGAGTGCATCCACAGTGTAGTAAGGCAGCTACCAGTCCAGACTCCAACACATGTCCCATCAAGGAGGCGGACGCTCTTTGGAGCTAGTCTCCAAATTGGTGCCTTAGTGGTGTGAAGGCACCACGTATCCCACATACAATTTTCTGGGCAGATTGATTCCTGTAGTTGAAAGGTGTCTCAACTCCACTTTTCAGAAGTGATGGTGGGCGTATTTTACAGTGTCGCCATACAGAATCAGTTCTCTTGCACTCTGAATATGTGTTCTTACTTCGTAGTGGGCGGTCACCGTAACGATGGTTCCTTGCTCCCAATGGTTCCAGGCAGTTCAGTGCCCCAGACCACTTTCTAGTGCAACATTTCTCCCTTCTTTGAAGAAATCCATCCTCTGGATTTGAACATGTTTACACAGCTGGACAAAAAATGTCTGAACATATTTTAGAAATTGAAATAATAACACAAAATAAATACAGAATTTCCCATCAAGGTGAGGTGTACATGACTCACTACTACATCAAATTCCTAACACATGATTGTGCACTTCTTATATCACTTCATCATTCAAACCAACAGGCACCACACTGCTCTGTCTGAAATTCGTCATCCTACACAGCAGTGTGCCATGCATCACAAGGTGCAGCTGTGTTCCTAATAACTGGCAGCCTGTGCAAGTTGTCTGCACTTCTAGCCACTTTGTAAGGCCTCTCACAAATGCACATAAGACCCCAGTCTTTCTGTTCAAGCCATTGGCATTGTAACATATCCTGTCAGGTTAGTGTATTACTTCATAATCAAATTCATTCAACTTTGTTACCCAACGGGTTAATCTGCTGGAAGAATCTATCAATGCTAATAAACACGTTAAGGCTATATGGTCCCTTACAACTTTTAACTTCTTACTGTACAGATGACAGTGGAAACAGATAACACCATATGTGACACTCAACATCTCTTTGTCGATGGTGGAGTAATTCCATTTGGCTTCATTCAACTGCCTTGATGCATATACTACTGCATGTTCCTTACCATACACTTCCTGCCTGAAAATGCATCGTATGACCTGGTTGCTTGCAATGTAGGACAGGATTATCTCTTTCTTGTAATTCAGTAATTTTAATACCAGACATTCAATTTCTCGAATACAGTTTGGCAGTCATCTGTTCACTGAATTTTACACACTTTTTAACAAGTCAGTCAAAGATCTAGTGAGCCAGATAAAACATCAGACAATTTGTTTACAACAGTTACATAGGACAAGAAACGACCGATATTGTTTTGTAGTTGGCAGCAGTAAGAAATCACAGACAGTGCAAATCAATTTTGGCTCAGTTTTCACATCACCTTGGCTAATCATAGGATCTAGGTTATTTACCTCTGTGGACACTAACTAATAATTTTCAGTACATAGCATGAATCACACCAAATATAACCACTTAAATGATTTCTCAATTTGTTGTGTATGGTCCAATAGATATTTTAGAAAACACAATCCTATCATTAGGATAGGCCATATACTGACATGTTTTTAATCCCTTTAGCATCCATACATTAATCTCCGGAAATTAACTGACAAATTTTTAAGCCCAGATAGCATTGATAATGTGCCCTCAAAATGGTGAATACGGTCTTCTGGAACCACTTCCAAATTGTGATATCAGTAGTAAGGGTATGACGATCCTGGCTCACCTAGAATCCTTACAATTCAACTGCCTGAACTCGAATGCAGTCATTGACCTTATTTCAAGTTCATCACATAATGATGAAGCTTATGCATGATGTCATTGATGACCTTGGACTCATGATGTCATCAAGGAGGTCATCATTCTTACCAGTGGGAAACCACATCCCTTCCTCATCTACAGTCAGTCGTAGTGCATAGTACTGGACTAAAGCTCCATGACAGTGGAAGTAGCTCAGTTGAGTTGGTGGGAATTTAAAAACCATATCCTCCAACTGGTCACAGTATAGTTTCCATATCTCCACCTAATCACAGTGCAGTATTAAAAATAAAAAATCGAAGATGGTGCAAACAGCCCAGTTGTTTTAATGGGAAATTAAAAATCCCACTTGCCCTCCAACTCCCTCTCCCTTATCTCCAGCGAGTTGTACCGCAGTCTTAAAAAACCCAAATAGACCAACTGTATACGTTATATTCCACCACACCAAGAAATGTGTAGTATTTAAATGATGAGTAAAAATGGCGTCAAATTACATTATTTCTTACTTTCACTTCTATATCACCAACCAATTAGATTTTATTATTAAAAATAGAACCAAATATGCAGTAAAAATTATGTAAACTTCAGATTACTCTGAAGATATTCATTATTTCTAAAAGACATTTGTCCTTGACGTAAAAATGGCATCAAATTGCATTATTTAATACATATATGTCCCTTTCACTCAACATTAAAATGACTCTAATTTCAGAGCTGTGCATTATATGCATAAAACAGCGTACACACACATTGCTTAGTGTTCCATATCTCTCTCCTCTAATCTGAACCTAGTATTAAAATGCGCCATCCAATTAGAGAGCCACCACACCTGGGGTTGTGTTCAGAAGTATAGGAACGACCTGATTTATTTATCAAAAATATGTCACACACCTTGCACCAACTATATGGCCATGACAGACCATAAAAAATGGCTTTGGCTCTGCTGCGTAGTCGTAATGTGATCGCTGTCTGGGGCAATGTGTGCATTCGTTATCGGTTCGAATCTCGATGGACAAATATTGTTTTGCATCTACGTTTTTGATCCTTTTTAAATTGCATCATCGAAAATTGCCCAGGATATCTAAATGAAGCCTCTTCATCGTAAGTCTTCTCATAACCTTTATTCACTACGCCTTAGACCTGAAAGTGGAAACCTTACGAGATTCCTGAATTACATACTTTTCGTTATTAGCAATTTTCTGCTGCAGACAACAGAGTTTAAAATTTTTTGTGAATACATAATTTGATTAAATACTGACTGGCACTGAACAATTAGTTAACTAGTTAGACAACTTAATTTCGTCTGGAGCAGACTGAGACTTCGCTGTGGTGATTATAAATAATAGTTTTACACGATCAACCCCCAGCACGTTGATTGAACGTAAATTATGTTCCTGGACGTAATCTAATGATTTGTTACGTAAATGTTGTTCTCTGTTCAGTTAAACTCTCTGTTCTGAAAGATGTAGCTGAAATAAACGAAATCGTTTCATTTGAACCCATATGAACTCTAACAGAGATCGGCATGTCTTGAAACAGACAAAACAATTGGAGGCTGTTGTAAAGGTAGACTAATGCTTTTGAGAGGGGTTCTGTGAACATCAATCTGTCTACTCATATTGTTGCTCATCAGCTCTTGCTTAGATAAGAAATTGTGGGCCACGTAAGCAAAAGGGAATGACAAACAGACATCGAGACTAGCAACCGCACTGTTGGAATCGCCAAGAAAGAACTTGATAAAGCTATTAACAAGGCTAAAAATGTTATACCAACTGTTTGAGATGATATGAGAATGGAATAGATTAAACATTTATGTACCAAAGGAAGTTCATTGCTATATTTACTTGTCCCTAAATAACGAAAGAACCCCTAATACGCGTCATTGACGGTATCTTACTTTCGTAGCTCGAGGTCTTGGTGACGAGCAACGACGCAGTCCCGTGTGATGAGGTACGCAGACTCACTACAAGAGGTAGTTAAGCCATTACGGGAAACGTTTCTTAACAGACCCGGATCAACTGTCAACACTCGAGTATTACCTCATACAGGGATATTAAGCAGACCTGTTGAGAAAACAGAAACAACTGTATGAATATCTAGAGTTCAGATGAGATGTCAGTACTAAACAAAGAAAGGAAAGCTGAAATCTGGAAGGACTATGTAGCGGGCCTCTATAAAGGAAATTAAATTGAAGAGAATATCATAGAAGGGAAAGACGATGTAGATGAAGAGAAGATGACAGATATGACACTGCGAGAAGTATTTGACACAGCTGTGAAAGGTCTAAGCTGAAACAAGGCTCCTGGAGTAGACGACATTTCCGCGGAACTGCTGATATCCTTATATCCTTAAGAGAGCCAGCCACGACAGAACTACCACAACAGAAATATTCCACCTGGTGTGCAAGATAAATGAGCAGTGTAAACACCCTCAGACTTCAAGAAGAATGTAATAACTCCAGTGCTTACAAGTATGGATGTTACCTAACTAACAATCTAAGAAGACATGGTTGCAAAATACCGAAACGATTTATTGACAGAAAAATGTAAAGAATTTGAGTTACTAGTGGAATTAAATCCTAACATGCTTTCTTTTGAAAAACTTTGTCCTGGCATTGACAAAGTTATGACCCATGTGATTAATCTACGAACGTAATATGATTGCAGTATGATAAATAAAAATTATATGATGAATTGACACCTACTTTAAGAGCGTATCTTTAAGTAGCAGGCATAGAAAATGGAAATTGAACTTAAGTGAATATGTAAAACGGAAATTGAACTTCAGTGAATATATAAAACTAGCAACGCCACTTATAATCAGTTACTGTCCATTGGGGATGGAAAACTCAGTTAGTAATTGTAACGGTCAAATATGAAACATTGTACATCTACACTTCTGCAAATTCATGTACAGCGTTTGTGCTAGTTGTACCAGGAAACTGTAAATTTGTGGTAAGTTCCTATGGGACTGCTGAGGTCATCGGTCCCTAGGCCTACACACTACTTAATCTAACTTAAACTAACTAACGCTAAGGACAACACACACACACACACACACACACACACACATGCCCGAGGGAGGACTCGAACCTCCGACGGAGTGGGGGGGGGGGGAGGGGCGTTGTACCAGGCCAGGGTCACGACTTACTTCATTTGATGAAAATTGTGTGTAAAGAACGAGGCACCTAATATGTAGAATAGGTGAAGCCATATTCGATATCGAATTTCATACGAAAGTCGTGGAATGTATCAATTAGTACAGTCATGCGTTGCATATTGCGTTGTACGATCGTATAATGACTGTAAAGTATCAGTCTGGCTAATTAATTAAATAAGTAAATGACCAGGATAATCGAAATAAGAGGGAATATTTAGATATCACGTCAAATAACTGATTTGAAATTCAGTTGAACAGGGTGATATATGTTATGGTGTACAAACGACATATGGTTATCAAAATGTAAATAAATCTCCATACAAGTCACAAATCATTTATTGAGCTGAACTAATGGGAAGTGTGACTGAATTAACTAAAATAATCTACGGATTAATTTAATGAAGTCAGAGTATGTACCTAGTTTCGTGGCTAGCGGTCCCACAAATGAACAAGAAGTTAGTTATGGTACGTGGAACACAAATTCACTGGCGCTGGTCTTAGCGACTTCGAAACGCAAATTATTTAACAATTGACCGTGAAACAAGTATCTCGTAAATGATTAATTAAATAATATTGAACATATGCAGTGCTAATGCAGAACCAAAGTAACCTGAACCATCTCACCAACCTGCAATTCAACGACAAGCAGCATTCGCAGAGTAAAATATTCGAAATCTAGTTCCAATGTGCTTTGTTAGCGGGCAGTGTTGTCTGTGATGTACATATACTGACAAACAAGACAAACAGAAGATCACAGTTTCAGAAGAACTCGATAATTAATTCAAGAGAAAGAACTTCACAGATTGAGCTAGTCAATAATATCTCGCTCCACCTCGGGCGCTTATGCGAGCTGTTATTCGGGTTAGCACTGATTGCTGGAGCCGTTCATCTCCTCCTGAGGTATATTGAACCAAATTCTGTCCAATTGGTGTGTTAGATCGTCAAAATTGCTGGGTGGTTGGAGGGCCCTGCGAAGGAGTGATGGTCTTGGTGTCATTTTAAAATTGTTCAAAGGGCTCTAAGCACCATGGGACTTAACATCTGAAGTCATCCGTCCCCTAGACAGAACTGCTTAAACCTAACTAACCTAAGAACACCACAAACATCCATGCCCGAATCAGGATTCGAACCTGCCACCGTAGCAGCAGCGCGGTTCCGGACTGAAGCGCCTAGATCGCTCGGTCACAGAGGCCAGCTATGCCATTTCATTTCATAGCAGGAACCTTTTGGTTGACATGCGCGACACCCTTATAGCACAATGTCCGCCGCTCGTGGTCTCGCGGTAGCGTTTGCGCTTCCCGAGCACGGGGTCCCGGGTTCGATTCCCGGCGGGGTCAGGGATTTTCACCTGCATCGAGATGACTGGCTGTTTGTGTTGTCCTCATCATTTCATCATCATCCAGGAAAGTGGCGCAATTGGACTTAGCAAAGATTGGGTAATTGTACGGGCGCTGATAACCACGCTGTTGAGCGCCCCACAAACCAACCATCATCATCACCCTTATAGCACAGCGGTACGTTGACGATATTCTGCGCCCCGTTTTGTTGTCCTTCATGGCAAGCCATCCAGGGCTTACATTTCAGCAAGATAAAGCCCGCTCTCATTGGTCGATGCTTGTCTTCGTTCTTGCCAAACCCTAACTTGCCCATGAAGGCCGCCGGATATCTTCCCAATTGAGAACGTTTAGAGCATTCGAGCATTATGAGCAGGGCCCTCCAACCAGCTCGTGATTTTGACGATATAACGTACCACTTTTACGGAATGTGGCACGATATTTCTCAGGAAGGCATCCAATGAATGCCAAGCCAAATAACTGCTTGTATAAGGGCAGAGGTGGACCAAGGTGTTATTGATTCGCTCAGTTTGTGAAGCCCTTTCCCTTGAATAAATAATCCCATTTTTCTCAAACTGTAGTCATCTGTTTGTCTGTAGATGTACATCACATCCATCCGATTCTCATCCCATTCGGATAATTACTTCGTGGTGCATCTTCAAAGATATCCACTGTCTGTTGTCGATACTGGCTACAGAATCAGCTATCAGTGACATTACGTTAACTATTTCGCTATGTTGTGAAAATATTGCAATGGTAAAGTTGAGTATTGAAAGCGGCGTATATTTAATGAACGACATTATTTGAAGCATCACTTTTAATCTGCTTGCACATTATTTATTATTCGACCTTTATCCGGAACTAGAACGTCATCAATCCTGGTAGTGTGTAGTCCTTAGTACTGGTCAAATAATAAATTATTTAGTTACAATTAAAGGTACTGAGCTGTAGGATGTCGTTCAACAAGGACCTATCTTTCAAAGGGTTCTCATTATATGCGTTCGTTATTCCGTATTACCTATTGCAATCGGTCGATATCGAAAGAGAAAGATACAAAATTTGCGGCATATCGAACCGTAAACTTTAGAATTTTATAGCTTTCGAGGTACGTCATTACAAGAGAAATTTTTACTTTTCTCGCTTTCACCCGTGAAAACTGTCGATTGATTCAGAGACGTTTCTAAGACAGGAGAAGAGAATTCATTTTCACGAGTCAAATACTCGACTGGAACTTAATAATGCTGAGTAAACTCTGCTCCCCTTTGCTCTGTGTGCTTACTGCTTCTTAGATTAGACGTACTTGTACAAGTTTTAATTGCCCGTCGCTTTCTAGTTACTCTTTAAGGTTCACAATTACTCTTCTACAGGAGGCCAAGGGCTGAGGACACCACATAGTTTCCGTTGATGTAAGTTTCTCTGCAGGTGTCAGACTAGACCAAAGATTATTCTAGAGTAGCCAGATCACTTTTTAGTGACAAAAATTTACTATGTCGAGTTGTGGTCCTTCCAGTCCTTTGAGTTTCAGACTGCCATCGAGATATTTATAAAAAAATCCGATTTTCAGATAATATTTTTACATTCAGATGTTTCTCATGAAAGTACTCACCTTACGTAGGGGCTCACCTGTCCTCGCTTTGCAGACCTTGTAACGTTATTATGGAATGTCCTTCAGTACCTGTGATGAATACTCCTAAATGTCTTCAGTAGTTTAGGACTGACGTACTTGGAGTACTGGGTTTAGTTTTGGAAACAAGAAAGGTCACATGACACGAAATACATGGAATAACACGGCTGTGGAGGGTCGGGACACAAAGCTCGCAAGCTGACAAAGCTGAACGTGAGGCATGCTCTCTTCTCGCGAATTTCATCCCGCAACCTTTTCAAAATGCTTGCATTCAAATCACGGTTGAAAGTTTGAGCTTGAGGCAAAAAATCAGTATGTACATTTCCACTGAATTTGCAAAAAAGTGTTGACACCTTTTGGCATTGTATCAAGACTGTTGTGATCTTTTGGGCGTAGAAATTCCCCACCACACGACTGCGGTTAGCGCCAAGAGGCTACGGAGGAATATGTCAATTTGTTTGCCTTTCAGCCAGATGGATGGCTCTGTTAGTAACGATTTCCGTTGCCGCAATAATTTTGGAATGAACCCATTAAATTAACTCGAGCTTCTTCCACCTTAATTACCCTATGTTTTTAGAATATGACTGACAATATTTCTGAAATTTGATTACAGTTTAAATACGAACATTTTAGGTTAGGCTTTACCGTGGCTGTTACTGACATTAAATGAAACAACACGTTTACTGTTACTAGTCACTGCAACAATTCTACCGAACGCAAGAGTTCTCCCAGCCTTCTTGATAAACTTCTTGCTTTGATGAATGTCGGCACTAAAATATCATCAATATCTTTAATCCCTGTATCCTTAACTACACTCACGATAACATAGGGTATGCTCACATCCTGGATGTCAAAAATGTTTCTCTATCGCGTGGGCTGTGACATTAGTTGTTCCTGACAGTTTACCGGTGAATTACTGATGTACTTACGTTCTGTCAAATTCAGGCTGCCTTTGAATGACTATACGACCGATTTGTCTCAGTCAACTGATTATCAGCCGAAGTCCATTTAGTGCCGGCTACTATTATCGACTTGTGTTTTCTGTAAAATTCACTTCCGACCACTCTTGATCAACTGCTCTTTCTTGTTTCAATGAACGCATCGCATTCAGGGGATGATTTTGTAACTTTTCGATACACGTTTCGCAAGTTTCTGAGAAGCTGCCTCGCTTTCTACAGTGCCATTCAGATAACTTTGAGTTTTCAGTACTATTTGTTTATAATTACGTTATTTGAGGGAGGTGAGTTATGGAAGTTCACTGAGAATGCCTTGGTAGTTAACTACCAAAATTTTAATATCCTGTGGCACCACGTTTGAATTTCTTTTGGTTATCTTACGGAATGTCAGACCGTTCGCGTGTCCGTCTCCAGCCCCCCTCCCCATATCACCCCCACCCCACTGCCCCTCGCCGCCCCAGCCAGTCGACCAGAAGGAGGGCCCGTTTAATACATACTGTTTCACGGCTCTGGTATATAACGCACTCTGCATTATCCACCGCAACGGCACACTCTTCACAGAATTGTCCACGTCGAGATGTCGAGAAATCTGCAGCCGAATTTCTCACAGAAAAGATGATGCCTTTGGTTTATAAACTCCTTCCGCATGTCGCCGGAGAACTCCGACCAATCTATCAACCTTTGAAATGATTCGACAAATAAACAGCTGTGATGGAGCTAGCTGTCTATACAAGTTGCCCTAGTCTCCGGGAAAAACAGAAAGCAGCGTCGAATAGCAGGTGACAGCCATGATACGCGTAGACGTCTGTGGCTATATAAACCTCGCGGTGCTGCGTCTCACGACTGCTCCAAGACAACATCTTCCACGCGACGGTCATTCCTGAGGGGAAGCACATCAACTAATCGTCGGACTTCTCAACTCTAGTGACACTATCTCTAACAGATGGAGTGTCATGGACACAGTGCTGTTTATCTGCATTTAGCAACAGTTTGTTCCCCATCGGTGGTTGTCCACGGCTGTCATCGAGCAAGAGGCCGCTGAACGAGCTGAAGACGTATGCACTTACGGATTGCTCACATTAACAGTGGAAGATACAGCCTCAAACCCGTTTATTAGATACATGGAATGTGGTGTCACCGCAGTGATTGCAGACCGAGCGCCGCCACACGGCAGGTCTAGAGAGACTTCCTAGCACTCGCGCCAGTTGTACAGCCGACTTTGCTAGCGATGGTTCACTGCCTACTTACGTTCTCATTTGACGAGACGATAGTTTAGCATAGCCTTCAGCTACGTAATTTGCTACGACCTAGCAAGGCGCCATTATCAGTTACCATTGATATTGTGAATCATGCACCGTCAAGAGCAACGTTCATCATTAATGGATTAAAGTTAAGTATTCCACCAGCTACGTCCGTTTTTCTAAATTCTAAATTCCTTGTCATGTTCCAGACCTCACGCCAGCCTGCGTGAGCTAAAACGCGTGCATTTCGGCCTCCTTTAGTAAAACGGTGTTGGCTCTCCTGCCAGCCACAACATGGAGCCTTTCAGGGATGACTGTTCCTCCAAATATAGGCATTACCCGCCAGCTATAATCATGCTATAATTTGATATCATATGTGAAATCTCTGAGGACCACGTAGGAAACAGTAGAAACTGGCATAGGGTTCTCAGCAATAATAGTGTGGCTAGTGGCACACTTTACAGAGGCAGCAAGGAGCCGGCCGACAGTAACCAATGCAACTGCCACGAAGAACAGCCATTTTCCACAAGGCATTCTAACTACCGTTAAAAAGAGCCGAGATAAACTTTAATTATGTTTAGAAGATAAAAAGCAAGCAGTTAATCATGCCACTTAACTTAAAGGCTGTCTCTAGTTTCCATCTTGTATGAAGATACAGACTGTTCAAATTTGAAATCTTGACAGAGGCACTGTTTTAAGGGCGCAAGCGAGCAACAAGTTTGGTAAAATTTACGAAAATAGCAACTAAAAACATAAACACAAGATAACAAAAGGAGCCTTCGTGTCTTTACATCCTTATTAACACTATGAAATCATTTCACTACATGCAAAGAAGAACTACATAGAATGATACTCAAGAGCTACTGAGCACTGAACATAAGCGTTTGCATACACACATGTCATCACTAGAGAATATTACACTGCTCAAGCATTCATCCCCCGCTGTAAGAAATCTATGAAGTTACACAACTGTATTTGTGTCCTTTTCTCCTTTCGAGTCTCTCTACAACGTTCTGATGAGAGTCTTCGCTCATCGACAAAGGTGTTGGCGAGTCGTTAAATCTTAATCTTGTGTCTCTTCAAGGCTGTATACTTAAGCTGAAACTTTTAATAATAAATATTTTTTTCGTGAATATGAATAACAATACTCACAACATCTATGATAATTTATTCCAATGTTCCTCATTAGTTCTTCTTCCCTTTCTTCTGGGCTCTTCCACAGAGGGCATAAAACACCCGAGAAATAAAATGATAACCAGAAATGGAGTGAAGGGGAGAGCTGTACTCAGCGAAGACGCAGCTGAGGACATAAAGTACCGACTTCAAAGGCTGTTTCTAGTGCTCTTTCTGGAATCCCAGCCTTGATGCAATATCGTGGTCATATATAATATTCATGCAATCAGTTCACAGAGTTGAAGGATACCTCCTACTTCGAACTCACACTTGCACTGACTGTAAAGATGTATTTCTGATGTTACACGCCGAATTAACCACCGCTACAGCTTTAATATGCGAAAATCTTTTCAGAATGTTGAGAGGGTTTCTTTAAAATAAACACGACGTCGGCCAGTTATGTTCCTTAATAACACTCAAAAAGTTCAAATTGATTTTTGAACTGTAACAAGTTAGTGATGCGATTAGACAGTGTCGTTAACAGAAGAGAGTCAGCTATAACGCATTTGCAGGGTATTCTGCGATGATAACACAAAATTTCACGAATTATGAAAAATTATTAATGTATGAATTTGAGACAGAGAACACAGATGTGGTACGATACAAGCAGAAGTCAGTAAATTAAATTTGAAATATACCATTGGGCTACTGACGACGATAAACGTACAAGTATTTATATTTTTGCACTAATTTAAATATTAGATCTACCTGACGAGGTTCTACATTCATGTTTGTCAAAATGGCGTCCTTCATTCACTAAATTAGCCATTCATAAACTTCCGCGACTGACTGTATTCCTGGCGTAACAGAGACGTCAGCGCAGTAGGCGGCTTGAATTAATCAAATGAACATTCGACCAGTCTTCTGTGTGCAGGCAGTGTGAAGTGGTGGACGTGCGGCAGTAGTGTGTCAAAACTGTTGTGTGTTAACACGCAGTGGAGCTACAACTCTAAATCAAGTGTTAAAAACATTCCCCAGAATAGAAAAGTGTGTGCAAAGTTTGTCCCAAACACCTTGAGTCCCGCCCCGTTGACGCCTGCCGTGACTTGGTCGAAATGTAAACCGGTGACAACTGCTTTCTAGCAGAAACCATCACGGGTCACGAAATTAATGTTATCAAAATAAGCCTACCATAAAACGACAAAATGCAGAAGTTCACTTGAAGGGTCAACGCTCTGACGACATGACCGAAATTCAAGAAAATGTGACGCGCGGGTTGAACAACAATCCAAAAAGAGACTGAAAATTTCACGTAACTGTATGAATCTTCACTGCGTTGTACTCAAATGGCGGGAGGCTAGTTGCAACACGTGATGCATTAAACTTGGCATCGTCTGATAAAAGCTTACATGGCATTTTCGGGTTCTACGATGCAGGCTGAGATTATTGACGTGAGATGGTAACTACACTTGGTATATTTGGTTTCGTCATTCGGAGAGCTCACATTTATTGTCACACCTCCGAGGGCGCCACGGTTCCGCTGTCGAGAAGCCATCCACAACGTGTATCTTGGGCTACCCCTTTGACTGCCGTGTTTAAGTAAGGCCCTGCAGTCTAAAACCATTGCATGAATGTTATCATTACCTTCTCACTATGGTAGTAGAAATTGTGCTACGAACTGGATATGCTTGAGACACACCAACATTGCATTTCTATTTAGCCTACTACAATCATGCAGCCCAAGTTTTACCAATATACAGGGTGTACATAAAGTCTGGGAACACTTTCAGTTATTAATTTCAGAAGAACGAAACATTGTACAGATGTCATACATATTGCATTTTGAAGAGAAACTCTGAAAGCTTCTTTTACAGACATTCGATATGCGAACCATGAGTGACCCGGTAGACGTCAATACGGTAATCGAATTCTTGCCATATCCGTCCCAGCATGGCATCGTCGACTGTTGCAGTCGCTCCCCTTATTCTCTCCCGGAGCTCTACTACATCACGTGGTAAGGGTGGTACATACACCAGATCTTTAATGTATCCTCACAGAAAAACGTCACACGGAATCAGATCTGGTGATCGGGGAAGCCATTTCATAAAACAACTGTCCCCTTCTGTAGCACAGCCGATCCATCGATGCGGCAGCTCCGTGTTCAGGTACTCACGAACTTCACGATGAAAATGGGGTGGAGCCCCATCCTGCTGAAAGATGAACGGAGAGTCCGATTGCATTTGAGGCATCAGCCATTGCTGCAACATGTACAAGTAGGAATATCCAGTGACAGTGCTCTCAACGAAGAAGAATGGCTCATACAGTTTTCGACGTAACAAGGTACAAAAAACCTTTGTCTTCG
Organism: Schistocerca cancellata; assembly: GCF_023864275.1. Lineage (NCBI taxonomy): Eukaryota > Metazoa > Arthropoda > Insecta > Orthoptera > Acrididae > Schistocerca > Schistocerca cancellata. The sequence goes on from NC_064629.1 coordinate 330,697,936, forward strand.
GGGAATCACGCTCAAATTCATTGCATTCATGTGGATGTTTTGTAGTACCCCAGATTCGACAGTTATACTTTCCCATTAGTGTGAAAAGTGGCTTTGTTTTTGTGCAAAAGCTTTTTTTGGTACTTATGTTCTATAGACACCTCCTGACATGGCCTCGTGACATAAATTTCCAGGAGGAACGATCTTGGGTTTGTCTTCCGAACTGTTTGAATTTTGAATATATCATTAGAAAATTTGGGCATGAAGCCTTTCTAGAAAAGTCTTATGTTTGTTAATTCTAACTAGATTGGCAACTTTGAATTTAGATTTACGTGGCTCTAGATTCTTTAACTTATTATACACAGTAGACAAAACGTTTGTTATACTTCAGACAAAAAGGATTCACTTTAATTGTTCTATGTTTTGTGCCATCATGCGACTGATCAGGCCTTGCACCTTATCAATCTATTTGAAAGAACCCTTAGCAGTGAAATATTTAAACACTTTCCTTTAAAGAGTTCTGTTTAATCACTCCATAACTGAAGCTATCAAGATGGAAAATGATGAGTAGTGATTAATCTTAGGTTTCAGTTTCTTGAAATTATTACCTAATTTTGTTTGTAAATGATTTGGAATCCTATTACTTCTTCTGTATCTGCAACCTCAGTATCAGTTTTAGTCTCCTGTGAAATAACTCATCCTTACTTGGAATAAACGTCAATTACTGTCAATAAGTATTTACAGCCTGAATTATACGTGGAATATGCAGTCAGGTCAATAAAATCGGCTTAATGAAGGTTATTAATTCTTTTCCATAATAACCACTCTTCTCAAATAAACTCCGCATGCTGAGTGACGCAGCTCTTCAGCTGCTTGCATGCTGATTACAATGAGTCAGCAACAAGAGCCAGATCTCCTCACAATTTGGCATCGAAAACAAAATATGTCGTCGTATAAAGCGCTACAGAGGGACAGGGAAGAAAAACCAAGGGATAATACTCCAGATACATATTTTATTATTAAGAAAACATTAAATGTCTTTCTTTGATCAACGACATGGTCACTCCGCTCATTGTGATTGAAAAAAAAAATCTTTCATTGTTCAACAAAAAGTTCTATTCTGCTCACTGGCATCAAAAGGGAGATCTTACGGGGCTTTCACACCACAACAGATCCAAGAACTTCACATTGCAAAATCTTAAACATGGGTGCGATTCAGCAACTGTATACATTTGAAGACGTTGGAAAAAATCAGTTGATCAGTTGCAAACCAAAGGTTTATTTAGCCCTTGATCTAGGTATCAATATTTATCTCCTGCAGAAGGAATTGCCCCTAAAATATATATAACAAAATATTAAAAATAGAAAATATTTGTGGTAAGGGTACTCATTTGTTACATCATATTGTGGTAAATTAAATTACCTGAAGGAGAGCGGTTCTATATAAAATTGGTATAAAAGCCAGAAACATCACATCCCATGGCTTAAGACAGCAGCCAGATCACATTCAGCGTAATTGAGAATGAACCTACGAATGTATTGGCTCTTTCTACATAAAATTGTAACAGGAGTCCAGAGAATAAAATATTTGCGTAACATAAGTACTCACCATAGTATTTGCACTAAAGGAAAAAAGTTATTAATGATATTTATAGCAAACTAAAACATAATAAAGTTTTAATAACTAAAGGCGATAAAGACAACACAGTTGTCGTTGCCCATAAAATAAATATGTTGCTACTTACGTTTTATATCACTGGGTTTCATTTTTCGTGGCCTTTCAGTACATGTTCCTACAGTTAGTATAAAAAAAAAGTATTTCGTAATGTGTATTACATCTTTTTGGGGTAAGTCGCCGTAAAGTTAAGCAGAAGGGTATCATTTTTTATGTTGTAATTTAACGTACAGCGGTCCTTACTAAATAGTGCTCTGGCTTCTGCACGCTGAATTTACCTACAGTATTACTCTATCAGCAAATATATTAGAGGTTTCATATGTAATATATACCTTTAAATTTATTACATTATTAGCAGCCTAGTAGAGGAAATTTTCATTTCACTTACATGTAAACTGTTGTTACTGAACACAAGCAAGGTGTAGTTCTTAAGCCCATATATTTAGCACCTTCTGCATCCCAATTTTTCTTTATAGCTTTAGCCTGTACCTTTCAACAGTAGGCTTTTGTCTCTGGCATGGTGAATACTGATGAAATGAAAATATTTTATTCTTTTGACTCCTGTTATAATTTTATGTAGCCAAGAGCTTTTACTAGTGGGCGAGTACATTTGTGCATTTATTCTGACGTACATTTAAACTGAAAGTCGCTGCCTGGTATTGGCGAATAAGTACGATATGGCAAGAAAGATGCAGTATTCCTTCGGTATTTTCGAGATTTCTTGGGAATAACACAGACTTGTCTTTGTATAGTAGTGTAGATGGTATATTTTCAAACTACCTCACTGCTTCTGCCAAATCTGTCGAAGTAACACACAAGGTTATCTCCTTGTGAGATAACCAATGCGAACCATGTTCACTTTTCATCTTGATCTTCACAGTGGCACTGTCATAACTTCTAGGTTTCTTGGGTAAAATATCTCTAAGAAACACACCCCAAAAATGTGGTATGCTCATCTTCTTGACATAATATCTTAAGTTAATATTAGTACACACTCTTGTTGGAAGCCTGTTGAAGGTATTTTTTTCGTCAAATAAAGAACAAGCCTCCTTTTCACGTATGGTTTTAAATACAATCCGTTCTCTTCACGAAGTGCTGTTGCTTCCTCTGTATGATTATTTCTCTGTATGCCAGTTAGAAGTTTTACAGCAGCTTTTGTATCATTAACGGTCCTAGCAATTCCTGTTGCACTGCCAGCTGATCCTCCAAGTGCTGATAATGCAGCAAATACTGGAATGAGAGGTAATATTGCAATTAGTTTACGCTCTCTGCGTAGCGATTTTGGTTTTGGAGCAACTTGTGAAGCTTTTTTGAGCCATCAGTCTTCTGACTGGTCTGATGCGATGAATTCCTCTCCTGTGCCAGACTCTTCATCTCAGAGTAGCACATGCAACCTACGTTCTCAATTTTACGAGGAGTTTTCACAACGCCTACGAGATTACTGCGCCGCTTTATACACTTTAGTTCGAACTGTTGTTTTAAATATGTTGGTATTACATTCTTTGCGTCCTCCTTCTTCTTCTGCTCCATCATCTTCGTAACCATCTTTAAATTTAGCTTGCATATACTCCAAATTCCTCCTGCAATTTATGTATAAATTTCTAGGGAAAAGACTTTAAAACTTAACATTTACTGCATATTTCGATTTTCATGTAAGGGGTATCTTACATTGCATGATGACATGAAATAGTTTTTATATTTCTTTTCGATGAATTTTCTTGTGACAAACAATGGCATATAAAGGCATACCTTTCTATGGGTCTCCGTTATCGTGTAAAGAGCATTTATCTATGCCAAACATATAATGTACTTCCAACGAAAGTAATTAGAGACAATGGTAATGTATTTACTCTTTACAACACAAACTTGGTTTCTGACATGTGTTCAGCGATCATGTGTGATTTTAGGTTTCCCCGACATACGGATATCTTGAATACTTGACGGATATTCAAGATTCAGCTATCATGTTAGTCCTGATTTGACTTTTAATGCGTTCCTCAACATGCATAAATGAGCATGGAGTGATAATACATATAAATTTCTAGTTATTAGCTAAGATGATGATTTATGTAACAGGTGTTCACATATAAATTTCGATAACTGTATCTGTACATGACATCATCTACTACAAGTGAGCAGCTCCATGTTGTGGTATAAATTGAGATTCTCATTTATAATCAGTTCAGATACTGATTGAGACTTGTGATCAAGAACTGCCTCTCAGTTCCACTGGACAAAAGATTGGTCTTAAAAGTCATCTCAACGAAATATCTACAGGAAACTGTCGTTGCTCCAATTGTGGCAAGCTGGAGCTGTGTATGTACTGAAAAGAGAATTTTGGCCCACTTGTCAATCACTATAGATATCGATTCAAGGACAGAAATTCCAAAAGCAGAATAAGGCAGACTAAGAAGATGAATATAAGGTTAAAGAAAGTGCTCCATTTGTGAAAGCAGACAAGGAGAAGGAGGACGAGAAGAGGAAGAAGGAGAACAAGAAGACGATATTGACGATGATGAGGAAGAGGAGCAGGAGGAAGATGCAGGTGAAGGAGAGCTATGAAAGAAAATTATGCCATTGACAGGAGGTAGACTGGCAGCATCAGTTCTTAGTATACCAACAAATAAGAAGCGACGTTTTATACAGCATCAGATTTGAACCACCATAAGGAGTGTCGAGCATTCATGGGTAACTCTTGAGAGAGGTGATTTAATAATTCACAGTGTAAGATAACTTATAAAGAGAGGATTATGTAAACTATTGTTTAAAACTGAACCTAATAAAAGGAATTATACATTACAGAACCTTCTAAATTACAATAAAATTATCAGTGTCACCGATCCTCATAAATAGAACTACCTTTACTACAAACCATTAAAATCGAACAGAGGCTATAAATCTACGTATATCATTTAACCTGCATTAAATGAGAGTGGTGGGTCATTATTGAGAGACCATGACATACATTTCGCCATGGGAGGGAATGAAAATGCACTTGATATTCAAAATTCGAAGACAGGCTCCAATGAATCAGCAGCACATACTGAGTTCGTTTACTGGAATAATCTGAATTAATTAGTGGAGCGATTAGTTTGCTTGCTAGCTTTGAAAGTGATGGGCGATAATTCACTCGATAATTAGATAATATGAATAGAAGAGAAGTTTTGGGAAGCATTCATTATTGCTTGAAGTTTATTATGGCTGTCGAAAATAATAAAGCGAAAAACTCAATTATAAAATAGTAAGTTGCATTTGAATACATACAGCAGTTGAAAGACACACATTAAAATGTGCATTTTGCAGGAAATTTGAAAGATTTGGGTTCAGACAATATAATTATTGAATGGGATATTACATACTGAACAGCACGTATTGAATCATGGGAATAGATGGCAAGAGAGCATAATCGATTTCAAAGAGGAATAAAATATGTATAAAGAATTATAGCGTCAATACTAGAAACTCGTAATCATAGAAGGTTTGAGCTGAACAGAATGGGGATGAAAGATGCAGTCTGCTGAGCCGATGTATCTAACCTTGCTCCCCTGGGATAGCAGACTCTCAGATCCACCTCTTGTTTTGATACCGGAGGAGCCTTTCTGATCGTGATGCCCTTGCGCATTAGGCAATGGCAGGTAATTTTAACTGCAAAATTTTAGTTCTTGCTATAAAACGAGTTAATGTAAGCATTTTCGTTCGTTGTACAGCTCAGAGGTGAATAGATGACACATATATTTCAGATTGCTTTGCTGATTCCTTAAACGTGGGTATCGTGAGGGCAAATTTGCATTAGAGATTATGTTCCGTGTTCCTTGAAATGTGAAAGGCTTTTGAGTTGGTTCAGCGAAATACGAAAATCCCTTTAGTTCAGACGTCGATAAGACCTTTTTCCCCGCTGCAACTAGTTTGCACTTGCCGAATCAGCATGAATGTGGGTTATAAAGCATAGCACCCACAATTATCAGCATGTTACTGACATTAGACTGTCATAGGTTATGTTGTATTCGTCTTAGTCGCTGTCATCTTCAATAGCTTTCTTTTTTTTTGGTGACACACGTAATACTCCAAAATGTAAGTAAGGCATGCACATGTAAAATTTGTATTTTGTCTATTAGTCACTTGTTGTAATTCAAGGGAGAAGGGATTCTTTTGCTTCTTCGTTGAAGAATTTGAAACGTCTGTGTGAGGGAAGAAGTGCAATATGCACCGAAAGACCATCGGCACGGGAGAAGTGAGGAAGGTACTGAGTCCTGAATGCAAGTCACGTCAATATGAAATTTACAGTGGCAGTGCTTGTTTAATTTAAGGACTCAAAATATATACACTATCATGATTCTCACCTATCAGTGATTGTGAGCTTGATTTTACGAACAATGGCACTATGTGCGTGAAATATTATGGTAGAGTGAGTAACATAGGCACAGTCGATTTCGACTGTCAGTTCCAAGTCATAAGGTATTACGCAATAGAAATATAAGAGAAATTAGTGTTTATTCTCTTATGGATGTTTTTTGTGGGTCTGTGTTTAATTTGCAAGCTTCAGTTTTCACAAACAGTCATTGGTTATGGTTATGATCTAAACGCTTTTTCTGAAGTGAATGTGAAGATAATAGTATACAGTCTCCCAAGAGGGAATGTTTTACATATTCCGTACACTTCGTTGCTTTTGGAGAGCATAAATATGAATGTATTCATTACACTAAACTGTTTTTGATAAAGTATAACGAACTGGTTGATTTTCAAATAACTTCCGGGAATTCAGCCAGGTAACACTTTCAGCGACCGCCGATATTTCGGAGGGAGAACACCCCGCCATTTTCAAGGTAAACTGCAACGGACAGGCGACGTACAAGCAAATTTAAGACCTCGGTTCTCGGACAACATTATATCAGGAACCGATTATATCAGCTGTCCGGTGTCGTGTACCAGAGATACCAAAGGTACATCATTTACTGTTCTCTCCCGTCGATCTTGTCTCCTCTGCGGGAACTACAGAATCTGTCATTACTCGTTCACTTGACTGCAAGTGGTGTGTCAGTGGTACACCTACGCATCCTGTGCAAGATAGAAAGGGATCAGGGAGGACGTAGGGTTTATACTGATCCCCTAACCAAAAGGTTTGAAGTACTATCTCTCGCTGAAACTGAGCCTGCTGGGCTTACTTCACCTGTTGGGAAACCTGCTTAGTTCTGTGTAAAGGGGGAAAGTGCCAAGGAGTCTATTAATCATCAGTAGTTCACCGTATGGTGAATAATGGTATCCTTTAGGGAAATAGCAGCAAGCGACAGAAAGGAACACCAAGTGCACTTTGTGCATGCCTAGGGGGCGACGGGCTCATTCAACATGTTGAAGAAGCTGTTCCGGCTACCACTGAGGGAACAGGGCGCAGTCAACTACAGACTGTGGCACACACTGGAACAAACGATGCCTGTCGTGTGGGATCCGAAGTCATATTTGGATCATTTCAGCTACTGGAAGAGAAAGTTGAGAACAGCAGCCTTCTGCACGTAGTTTCAACGAAGCTCAAAATTTGCAGCGTTGTCCCCGGAACTGATAGTGGCCCGCTAGTTCTGAGTCTAGTGGAAGGACTGAACAAAAGAAGTCGAAGGTTCTGTGAGAAGCAAGGCTGCGACTTCCTCGACTTGCACCATGTGTTGAGACTGTAGAATCCCCCTAAATGGAGCAGGTGTGCCCTATACATCAGAGGCTGGTACCCATGTAGCTAACTGTGGTTCAAATGGCTCTGAGCACTATGGGACTTAACATCTAAGGTCATCAGTCCCCTAGAACGTAGAACTACTTAAACCTAACTAACCTAAGGACATCATACACATCCATGCCCGAGGCAGGATTCGAACCTGCGACCGTAGCGGTCGTGCGGTTCCAGACTGAAGCGCCTAGAACCGCTCGGCCACACCGGCCGGCAGCTAACTGTGTCTGGGACGTATAGGAGGGTTTCTTTAGATTAGGCAACTTTCCATCCAGTCGGATAACGACAGCTGTAGGGGGCCTGGAGGTACTAGTGTAAGATCAATAGGAATGCTCCTAACAGGCGAGAGTATTAACATGCTAATAGTTAACCGTCGAAGCATTCGCAACAAAGTGTCGGAGTTGAAAACGCTCCTGAAAAGCAGTGAAGCTCACATAACGCAAGGTACGGAAATCTGCTTAAAACCTGAAGTTCATAGGAGTGGATTTTTGAGGAAAATTTAGGTGTACGTCGAAAGGTTAGGCTAATGGGAAATGGAGTTGGTATATTTTTTGCAGTAGACAATACACTCACATTCGCTGAGACTGAAACTGAAGCTGCATGCGAGATCGTTTGGGCGAGACTCAGTATCAGGAGCGGGCTTGAAAGCGTAATTAGATCCTTCTATCGACCACGATACTTACCTCCTGATGTAACAGAAAACTTTGGAGATAACCTTAGTTTGGTTGCACGTGAGTTCCCCAATCATATTGTAATCATAGGTGAAGATTTTAATCACGCATCACTCACTTGGAGAAATGACAGTTTCGTTAGTGGTGGGCGCGAGAAGACATCCTGTGACACATTAGTAAACGTCTTCTCCGAAAAGTACCTCGAACAGATGTTTCGTAACCCCCCTTATTATGGAAATATTTTAGCTCTAATGGTAAAAAACAGACCTGGCCTCTTAGAGGCTATACACGTTTAAAATGGTTTCAGAAACCATTTTGTAGTTGTGGCAATAATGATTAACGAGGTACAAAGGGCAACTAAAACAGATAGCTACATATTTTCAGTAAACTAGATAAAAAAACAAGTAGTGTATTGTCTCAATATAGCAGTTCCTGAGTGTAGCACCTTAGGACCAATAATGTTGTTGATATACATCAATGACTTTCCCAACTGTGTTAATCAAGGGGACAAATTTTTCTTTGGTGATGACAGTAATACAACAGTAGCAGAGAGACAGCCCCTTGCAGAGAAAGCAAATGAAACCTTCAAGGAAGTTAACAACTCATCATTACATTAAGTTACAATGAACGTAAAGGAAACAAATACTATGAATTTCAGTTTGAAGTGGGAAAATGACAATCTTAAATTAAATATAGTTGTTACCGCTATAGACTGCGTAACAAACACGAACACACTGATTCTCAATTGATACGGTGTGAATATACAGATATTTGCAGACAGAATGTCATCAGCATGTTATGCACTTAGAGGCTTGCCAGCAATGTGTAACAGCCAGCATCTTTTAATTGCAAGCTATTCATATGTACACTCAGCTATTAGCTGTGGAATTTTTTTTCTCGAGAAGAAATGCACAAAATGTGAACACAGTCTTCAAACTAGAGAAAAACTTCACAAAAATAAGAACCTGAGATAACATTCGTGCTCATTGTAAAGACACGTTTAAAACACTGCCGATTTTAACTGTACCGTGTGAGTACATATACCAACAAACTACGCATGTAAAAAATAAATTGATAATTACTGTAAAAACAGCTCTCTTCACAAACATGTAACAATATCTAGACTGGACTTACATTTAACAAGAAAGAACAAACATACATCTCAGAACAACATTCTCAACCATGTATAACACTGTACAATAAATTTCCCAATCAGATTCAAGGGATTATTTCTTTTTTTCTTCTGTCTCAGTCCAGCATCGGTGCAGGGTCGTCATGGTTCATTTGAGACACGACCAGCTGTCCTTTCTGTCGCTACTCACTTAGCACCCGGGATGAAATAGTGTATGCGTAAACCGACTGTTTGTGTGTAGTGTTAACTATGTGAAAGAGAGCTAAACTTTCTGAATCTTTGCGATCCGTGTTACTCAGGCAGAGCTTGAGTACCAGCCCGGTATTCACCTAGTGGGAGCCTAAAATCCACATCCAGGCTGGTCGGCACAATAAACCTCGTCCTTAATCCGATACGTAGATTCGATCCAGTTATCTTCCCTTACCGGAATCGGCACTATAACGTACACTGCTGTCCGGGCGGGTAGGTTAAAGGGATTGCTGAAATTGACTTATTTTGAAAAAGGCAGTTAAAAGTTATTTTTAAGCAATACAGTCTTTAGATGGTTGATCCACTTAGTTAACACTGAGTAGCAGTTTGATAAAAAAAAGGAATTTAACACAGATACATAATGATAATGACGGTAGTTAAAATAATAAAACATCAGGTAGTTCACGTAACACTTCCACATTAAGATTTTTTTTTTTTTTTGTTTTCTGGAAAACCTTTCTCACAAAATTATGCAACGTGAGACACTAAAACCTTATTCTCTTTCTGAGCTCCTCAACATTTCACTCTTTATAGGGGGTGTCTGACTCAGTTTTTCAGGTTAGCAAATGAAAAGTACCAGTACACAAAATAGGAACTCAACAGCGCCACTGTGGTCCTGACAGTTCACAGTGTGCGTAGTCTTACATTATGAAATAATGTGCGTATTGTGTTCGTAGTGTATGCAGTCACTGCAGCCAAAAATGAATGAACAGTGTAGCACTAGCGTTTACATTACTGGATAACCACTTTGCAAAACAGTATTGTACACTGAGGATAAACAAAACGAGGTAGCACTATTCTAATCAGACTTGCCTTGTTTTTGGGAGTCTGGAGGTTCCAATCTTCATTTTATCATCTTGATTTAGATTTTTCGTGGTTTGCCTAAATTTGTTCAGGCATATCTCGGGACCGAGCGAGGTGGCACAGTGGTCAGCACACTGGAGTCGCATTTGGACGGATGGCGATTCAAAGCTGCGTCTGACCATCCTGATTTAGGTTTCCCATGATTTCCCTAAATCGCTTCTGGAAAATGTCGAGATGGTTCCTCTGAAAGGGCACGGCGGAAGTTCTTTCCCATCCTTCCCTAATCCGATGGGACCGATAACGTCGCTCCTTGGTCCCCTCCCCCAAATCAGCTAACCAACATGCAGATGTCGGGTAGTAGTAATACTATGAATTCATGATCGACTGTTGGTCCCACCCCTGTCAAATTAGACCCATAAAAATTTAAATGCTTGTATATATGAATTTTGCTGTTTATGTTGTTCTTAAACTGTACTACCATGGCATGTATTTATGTTGTTGTTGTTGTGATCTTCAGTCCAGAGACTGGTTTGATGCAGCTCTCCATACTACAGTAAAGCTGCATGCCCTTGGGAAAAATTACGGCTGTAGTTTCCCCTTGCCTTCAGCCGTTCGCAGTACCAGCACAGCAAGACCGTTTTGGTTAGTGCTACAAGGCAAGATCAGTCAATTATCCAGACTGTTGCCCCTGCAACTACTTAAATGGCTGCTGCCCCTCTTCAGGAACCACACGTTTTTCTGGCCTCTCAACAGATACCCCTCCGTTGTGGTTGCACCTACGGTACTGCTATCTGTATCGCTGAGGCACGCAAGCCTCGTCACCAACGATAAGGTCCATGGTTCATGGGGGTAAATGTCTTTATAACATATGAGTAAAACTACTACTACACTGTTGTACAAAACTTAAGGATGAAGGTAATTTTCGCCTGATGTATCACTGCCTAATAAAATAGCCTAATGAAACGTACCACACACACACACACACACACACAGAGAACTGCTACAATGCAGTAGACAAGGTAACTGCAAGAAATACGCAGTGAGACAAGCAGAAATGTCACTTTCATACAAGGACAATATTTGCACTGGAGTCAGCACGATTTTCCTGGATATTGCAAAAGGCAGGACATGGTTTTTAGTAGGGTGTGTGATCACCATGGAAAGGCATTACATGCTCAGCAACGAGCTATAATGCTGGCCATAAAATTGGTAAGGACTTCTGATGGTAGAGTGTTCTATTTCTCCACCAGTGCAGTTGACCACTGCTGGATGGTCGTTGGTACATGTGGACCCGCTGCTGTACGCCTCCCAAACGCATCCTACACGTTCTTCGTGGGATTTCTGTGCATGACTGGAACAATTGTGGCAAAATGTTCCCGCACTTACCTTCATTGCAGCCGAGTTGTTAATATGTTGTGCTACTTTATCTATGTCGACCTTAAGTTTTGCAGAGCAGTGTACAACAACAACAACAACAACAACAACAACAACTACTACTACTACTACTACTACTACTACCACCCCACTACTGCTACTGCAGTGAGGTGACTAAAGTCATGGGCTAGCGCTGTGCACGTATATAGATGGCGGTAGTATCGCGTACACAAGGTATAAGCAGTCAGTGCATTGACGGAACTGTCTTTTTTATTGAGGCGATTCATGTAAAAGGTTTCTGACGTTATAATGGCCGACTTTGAATGCGGAATGATAGTTGGAGTTAGACGTATGGGCCACCCGTTTCGGAAATCGTTAGGAAATTCAATATTCCGAGATCCACAGTGTGAAGAGTGTGCCGAGGATACCAAATTTCACGCATTAGCTTTCACCATGGCCACCACAGTGACGAGATGGCCATCACCTAACGACCGAAAGTTGTCAGTGCTAATAGACAAGCAACACTGAGTGAAATAACTGCAGAAACCAATGTCGGACGTGTGACGAACGAATCCGTTAGGACAATGCAGCTAAATTTGGCGTGAATGGACAATGACAGCAGACGGGCGACGCGAGTGCCTTTGTTAACAGCACGACATCGCCTGCAGCGCCTCTCCTGAACTCGTGACCATATCTGTTGGATCCTAGACTACCGGAAAATCATTGCCTGATCAGATGAGTCCAGATTTCAGTTGTTAAGAGCTGGTGGTAGGGTTTGTCTGTGGTGCAGCCTATCAGAGCCATGGACCCAAGGTGTTAACGAGGTACTGTGCAAGCTGGTGATGACTCCATAATGCTGTGGGTTTGGTCCTCTGGTCCAAATGAACCGATCAATGACTGGAAATGGTTATTTTGGACTACTTTGAGACCATTTGCAGCCATTCATGTTCCCAAACAACAATGGAATTGTTATGGATCACAGTGCGCCATGCCTCAGGGTCTCAATTGCTCACGATGGGTTTGAAGAATATTCTGGACACCCACCGAACATTTATGGGACATAGTCAAGAGATCAGTTCGTGCACAAAATCTTGCACCGACAACATTTTCACGATTATGGACGGCTACAGAGGCGTCATGGCTCAATATGTCTGCAGGGACTTCCAACGACTTGTGAGTCCATGCCACGACAGGTTGCTCCAATCTACCGGGCAAAATGAGGTAGAACCCGACATTAGGAGGTATCACATGACTTTTGTCACCTCAGTGTACTACTGCTGCAGCCACACGAGTGGAAAAATCAACTATGCGCAAAATGTGGTCGATATCTTCCAACGGAGAAGCTTTGCCTCTACGCTAGTGTACAACACTTTATCATCAAGAGTTGAAGATTATAGGCAAAAGAGGTAACAAGAGCGTTCGTTGAAAACTACGACCACGAACTATCCAAAATGGAACGGACCTATCTCAGGAGGAAATAATTTGCTTCAAATAGGGACGCGATTCAAAGACAACGAGGCGTTAGAGCAATGTTGTCTCACTTGTGTCTGATCACTCGTTGGTAGTGACACAAATAGGCCGTTTCAGTGTGGAATGTCATTTTAAGGCTTATCAAGACACAGGATATGTTCGTCGTAAGCCAGTGAGAGGTCGACCACGGGTAACCACTACACAAGGGTATTAACATCTGACCTCAGCTACACAACTAAATCCATTGATGGTTGCAAGAGTATTACAACTAACACACACTGGGAACTGTATGTGGATGCCCCAGTGAATCCAATGGTACTGAGAAGAAAAATTGCTTGCAAAACTTACAGCTGCCTCATGAATGTCATTTTACAAGCTAAATGAGCAACGGAGGCTCAAAGGCCTTAGCACATACACAAGTTGTCTGGATACAGGTGTGTCCCTTCCACTAAAGTAAGTAGACAGTTGAATTAATTGTGTATGTTATTGGACCGATAATAAACGAAAAACTCACTCTTCAGAAGCGAACAGCGTTTCACTTTTCAGAATATTTCCTATGCGTATATGTGTGAAGGGAACTTGCTACCGGGAACGTCGTGGGAGGTTACAAGTTAACGTAATGGTGAGGCCCTGCTGTGGGTAAATTTCATGCAGGATAGACATGTCAAGCTTCTTATCGTTGTTTGCAGGTGGAGTGTTAGCAATGACGCCAAGAAGTACGCAGATGAGATGATGTAGCCACACTCCTGTTCAAAGGTACAGAAGTTCTTCATGAACGACAAGATATTTCATAGGGAGTTGTTCTGGCAGATGAATTTATTGCACGTGAGGGTACATATTTTATAAACGCCTTTCAGGTTGAGATGTATGAACAAGTTGTGGAATTTCTGATGTCTATACTGTCGAGGTGATTGGAAAGATTTCTTTGTGGGACTGCATCCTCATTTGGGAAGTCTACCGCATGACCAGTTGGTAAACTGCGATCTTCGGGGGGCTAGGTTATGCGCTGGAGATCTTTCTGCCGTCGTGTTACTATCCATTCTTCTTCTCATGCCCGTAAGTCGTCGTTTTAAGTTCAGGGATGTGGTTGGACACATCGCTACATACTCATTTTTTGGATGCCTTCGTATGCTGGTGCCCAGGAAAAATTCACCGAAGTTCATTTGATGAATGTTGTTTTATTTCTTTCTTGCTTTTGTGATGAGGGCCGATAGCACACTTGTCTATCCGTATCTTGTTCAGTGCAAGCAGCCTGGTGAACGGGAGAGGTTGCCACTAAACAAACACGAGGCAGTAGGGCCTTTCTGCTGGACCCACCTAGGGTGGACCGCTATTCTCAATGCACTACTAGTATTTATATCGCAAATAGCCTCTGAAATAACCTCTGTACTCGCTCATTTGTCGTGAATTCGTTGTTACTGTTTGGTTCTTCACGTTGTATGAGTAGATGGCTGTTGCCTGAAGTGAGTAGATGAGGATAAGGAATTTCAAAGGGCTGGTTTGTCTGGTGAAGTGGGTAGTAAAAAACCGTTACTGTTAAACGGTGTTTACGAGTCAGCATCGTGCATTTCTTGCGTCTGAGGAAAGATAACTGGTATGAAGGAGCTTCTGTAGGTAAAGTTCTTTCTGAGCAGCTGGGGACGCCAAAGTTTGGATTCGTAACAACGAAGGTTTATCCAACAGAATGTGGTGCAAAACATAGAGAGATATTTTCTCTGCATCCAGGAGCAGAACGTTGGATGTTGTTGAAGGCATGACTGCGATGCACATTCTAATCCAGCGATACTGTATTTTTCTTAATTTCATGAGTCTCAACTAGATATCACTGAGGGAAAGAACACGACTTGATTTAACTAAGGACGAAACTGCGATCCAGTGCAATGTGAGCACTTTAGTGAGATTTCCGTAAGGCTCAATGCACAAACAATATTTATAGCCTATTCTTGATATTTGATGTGGGGAACACCGCAAACGTCTGTTAGTCACCATCAAGGAATCTTCATGACACAGGGCTTTCCTTGGGATGGAATAAGGCATAAGGTGAAGAGAGAACTATAGAAATGACCCTGGTACTGTATTGAATAATACTGAATAATCAGTGGCTGTAGTTGCTGTGAGTATTGTTCTACTTTGTGTTACCCAGAACGCACAATTGTCAATACGATGATAATTACAGCAACTTCAGTGTCCTTTTTATGAATATTTAGTGCAGCACTATTATTCATTTCCTCCTCATTCTGAGATTTGATTGTGTAACTCAACTCTGCAAACTCAGTTTTACTTTCTCTTTATATACATTAATTTATTTATTCACACGTCAAAAAGTGAATCACTTGAGAAAATGCTCAGCAATCGCATGCTGCCCTTATTTTCTTATTCTCCGTGAGTAAATATTATTACGAGTTATTACCTCACGCTGGTGCCGGGGGGGTATTGAAATCTCTGTGGACTGTTTGTTGCTTCTTCTGTCCTGTATATCTCTGATATTTCACTTAAAGCGTAACATAATCTCTGTGATAAATCCCTTTTCACTTGCAAAAGCACCGATGTGGCAGGCAAATATGACGTATACCACTATGTTGCTTTTACCTCTAATACCCGATTTACTTCGCTTTCACACAAAACATCACTATCCTCCTCCCGTCCGCCCCTTGCACTCTTAAAGAAAGAGAACTGCATGGCTACATAAATGACATGCAGTGTCAGTGCTGCAATCTTACGCCAACACTCTACAAATGACAAAAGCGTTTTTCGAAGTACGAGGTGGTTCGTTTCCCCAGACTGATACTGCCATAAATGTTCAGAGCAATAAATTGGTGGAAGTAGAAAAGATACTGACTACGATAAGAATTTCCTGAATTACAGGCTGTAAAAAAGTCAAATGTGTACACATCACTTGCAACGCGTGAATCGCAAAGAACACTGAATTTTTGTATCTTGACATGATCATGCCCAAAAACACAAATTCTTTTCAGAAAATATGCGAGTTACCTTGGAAATATCTCTAAGTTCTGGTAACATTGTCTCAACACAGGTAGAAAGCCATCTACGTCAGTATTTAAGTGAGAACATGTGGGAGCTCAACCATCAGTACTCAGGACCGCAGCCACGGTGCGTTTTCGTCTACGCTCGCAAATACTGTTCTCGCTTTTGATGCAGCATGCCTCGGAAAGCACGTTAACATAGCCCAAAACCAAGCGTCCCTTATCATTAGTCGATGTCTCAAGCCGATTGCAGACCACCATCTGCAACTTCTCGGCGGCATCGCACCTCCTAACAGACAGAAGCATGTGATAAACCCATGAGGAATCTCTATGTGATCATCACTGACCCACACTAGTTTACTTCACAGCTTCTTAACAAGGAAGACACGTCTCAAGGTAAATCAAGGCGCCAGACAAAACAGGAATGGAGAACCGAATCATACCGTGCCGTTACCAGTTTAGAAGATTCTGTAAAAATCTTCGTCCTTTAGTGTCCAGACACAAGGTAAATCTAGAACGATGCAAATGTTGTACACACATCAAAACAAGTTTTGCATCACACTTGTTCCCAGGACTACTGAAGACAGACTGTGGATATTTTATTACAGACATAGTCCCTCTGACAGTTCAGAGATGTCACTAAACCCGCCTAAAGTTGTAAAAATGCATGCATGAGCTGCGCATATTAGACGGTGGGGGTCCTACAGCCGATCGGTTCAAGTCATTCCACCAGGAAGGAGGTACACGGCTCGTGTTGTCTGTAGTTCAACCATGCCTAGACGGTCAATACTACGGTTCGATCGCGTCCGCATTGTTACTTTGTCCCAGGAACGCTCTCAGCAAGGGAATTGTACAGGCGTCTCGGAGTGAACCAAGGCGATGTTGATAGGACATGGAGGAGATACAGTGACAGGAACTGTCGATGACATGCCTCGCTCAGGCCGCCCAAGGGCTACTACTGAAGTGGATGACCACTACCTACGGATTATGGCTCGGAGGAACCCTGACAGCAACGCCACCATGTTGAATAATGCTTTTCGTGCAGCCACAGGACGTCGTGTTTTTACTCAAACTATGCGCAACAGGTCGCATAATGCGCAACTTCACTCCCTCGTCCATGGCGAGGTCCATCTTTGCAACCATGACACCATACAGCTTGGTACAGATGAGCCCTACAACATACCGAATGGACCGCTCAGGATTGGCATCATGTTCCCTTCGCCGATGGGTGTCACATATGCCTTCAACCAGGCAATCGTCGGAGATGTGTTTGAAGGCAACTCGGTCAGGCTGAACGCCTTAGACACACTGTCCAGCGAGTGCAGCAAGGTGGAGGTTTCCTGCTGTTTTCGGGTGGCGTTATGTGGGGCCGACGTACGCCACTGGTGGTCATGGAAGGCGCCGTAATGGCTGTACGATACTTGAATGCCATCCTGCGACCGATAGTGCAACCATATCGGCAGCATATTGGCGAGGCATTCGTATTCATAGACGACAATTCGATCCCCCATCGTGAACATCTTGTGAATGACTTCCTTCAGGATAGCGACATCGCTTAACTAGAATGGCCAACATGTTCTCCAGACAGGAACCCTACCGAACATGCCTGGGATAGATTGAAAGGACTGTTTATGGATGAGGTGACCCACCAGCAACTCTGATGGATCTACGCCGAATCGCTGTTGGTGAGTGAGACAATCTGGACCACCAGTGCCTTGATGAACTTGTGGATAGTATGCTACGACGAATACAGGCACGTGTCAGCGCAAGAGGACGTTCTACTGGGTATTAGAGGTACCGGCGTATACAGAAAACTTTACCACTACCTCTGAAGGTCTGTATGGTGGTACAACATGCAATGTGTGGTGTTCATGAGCATTGCGCATGAAAAGAGCGGAAATGATGTTTACGTTGATCTCTATTCCAGTTTTCTGTACAGGCTCCGGAAGTCTCGGAACTGAGCTGATGCAAAACTTTTTTGATGTGTGCATTAAGCAGATAGTACCATATCTTCTATGGAGAACCACTGGACGTATAAAATAATACGGAACAACGCAATACATACTAGCGTCTGCTGATAGCAAACAATAGTGACAGTCCCCAAAATAATGAACGGACACTAGACAATTTGAGTACGGAAACTGTGAAAAAATGTGTTTAAGTACTAAAGAGTACTTGCGCGTCTCTTACCAAGTTCTTGGTGGCAGAGTAGTTTACCAATACTGGATTATCGTATGATGTGTTATTATGTACGAGCTTGTGAGGTCGTAGTGCCTCAGCCTGGCTGAAAAGATATTGGACGCAGTAGACTGAGGAACTTAGACAACATGTCTGAAGCACGTTGCACCTAAAACCGCTTTCATGTGGGCACCGAGCTACAGGAAGTTTTGTTAACGTGAAACATTATGGGTCATAAAGACGTAACTGCTGCTAAAGTACTCCATACAACGACCATAAACAGTGCAGTTTAGAGGAACGGGAACGGGCTGCTGACTGTTGAACCCTGTAATCTCCAGTGCGAACATGTGAGACATAGTCAAAAACAGGCGAGAAAATAGATTAATTAAGGATACATGTTTTACTACACGAATACAGGATACATGTTTTACTCCACGAATACAAATATTCGAAGAGAGTTACGAGAATATTTTATTACTAAAACGCATAAATAAATGTGAACTTATTGAATCTCAAACAATTTCATACAGAAATATAGGACTTGATATAGGTAGAATTTTTCTTGTAGAGACAGAAGTTTATTCCTCAACATCCACATACTCTAATACGGGTATTAGTGAGTCACGTCAACGAAGTGGTGGGAACGAAGTTGAGATACTAATTTTCGCTGATAAATATCAACTTTAATATTATTAACGATACAGGAGAATGAAAAATACGCGCTAAATACAGTCATAAAGAAAAGACCAAACACAAAATGAACTGTGAAGGGGCAAATGCCCTTAAAGAAGAGATTGAATATGTTCTATAAACAGAAAGGGTATTCTGTGTAGAATGCACCAGTCTCAACTCACTTCAGAATCTCTAGGAACCCTGTGGTATTAACATGCAGAACAAAATTAGACACTATATTTAAATAACCGAAGTCATTATACATAAATATAGATTCTGCACTGAGCTAATTTTAATATTAATGAGAAAACAATTTAGTTCCCTAGAAAATTAAAAAGTAACAGTTTTAAATGTGGATTCACGGACATTCTGCTGGAAGCCCCTAGAATCGGTGCAGCTATCAAGGAAATTAATACTAACAAAATCTCAAAGGAAACACAACAGTTTATGATGTTGAAAGTAAGTTGTGGCCAATAGGTAACAATAGTATTGTGGATATTACTAACCTGAAAAACAGTTATAAAAAAACTCATAAGAGAGACAATTGAGAAAAATACGAGTTCCGAAGATAACGATTTCTTCTACAGGCTAGGCATCGAATAGCATAGAACACGAATTCAGATCATATTATTTCGACGATGAAACCAGAATATATCATACACTCCTGGAAATGGAAAAAGGAACACATTGACACCGGTGTGTCAGACCCACCATACTTGCTCCGGACACTGCGAGAGGGCTGTACAAGCAATGATCACACGCACGGCACAGCGGACACACCAGGAACCGCGGTGTTGGCCGTCGAATGGCGCTAGCTGCGCAGCATTTGTGCACCGCCGCCGTCAGTGTCAGCCAGTTTGCCGTGGCATACGGAGCTCCATCGCAGTCTTTAACACTGGTAGCATGCCGCGACAGCGTGGACGTGAACCGTATGTGCAGTTGACGGACTTTGAGCGAGGGCGTATAGTGGGCATGCGGGAGGCCGGGTGGACGTACCGCCGAATTGCTCAACACGTGGGGCGTGAGGTCTCCACAGTACATCGATGTTGTCGCCAGTGGTCGGCGGAAGGTGCACGTGCCCGTCGACCTGGGACCGGACCGCAGCGACGCACGGATGCACGCCAAGACCGTAGGATCCTACGCAGTGCCGTAGGGGACCGCACCGCCACTTCCTAGCAAATTAGGGACACTGTTGCTCCTGGGGTATCGGCGAGGACCATTCGCAACCGTCTCCATGAAGCTGGGCTACCGTCCCGCACACCGTTAGGCAGTCTTCCGCTCACGCCCCAACATCGTGCAGCCCGCCTCCAGTGGTGTCGCGACAGGCGTGAATGGAGGGACGAATGGAGACATGTCGTCTTCAGCGATGAGAGTCGCTTCTGCCTTGGTGCCAATGATGGTCGTATGCGTGTTTGGCGCCGTGCAGGTGAGCGCCACAATCAGGACTGCATACGACCGAGGCACACAGGGCCAACACCCGGCATCATGGTGTGGGGAGCGATCTCCTACACTGGCCGTACACCACTGGTGATCGTCGAGGGGACACTGAATAGTGCACGGTACATCCAAACCGTCATCGAACCCATCGTTCTACCATTCCTAGACCGGCAAGGGAACTTGCTGTTCCAACAGGACAATGCACGTCCGCATGTATCCCGTGCCACCCAACGTGCTCTAGAAGGTGTAAGTCAACTACCCTGGCCAGCAAGATCTCCGGATCTGTCCCCCATTGAGCATGTTTGGGACTGGATGAAGCGTCGTCTCACGCGGTCTGCACGTCCAGCACGAACGCTGGTCCAACTGAGGCGCCAGGTGGAAATGGCATGGCAAGCCGTTCCACAGGACTACATCCAGCATCTCTACGATCGTCTCCATGGGAGAATAGCAGCCTGCATTGCTGCGAAAGGTGGATATACACTGTACTAGTGCCGACATTGTGCATGCTCTGTTGCCTGTGTCTATGTGCCTGTGGTTCTGTCAGTGTGATCATGTGATGTATCTGACCCCAGGAATGTGTCAATAAAGTTTCCCCTTCCTGGGACAATGAATTCACGGTGTTCTTATTTCAATTTCCAGGAGTGTAGATTATTCATGAGAACTTGGAATATTTCAACCCCTCTCCCCCCCCCCCCCCAACAAGAAAAAAAGGACACAAGCATGAAAGAATGAAAGATTTTCTTTAAGTAATACTACGTCTAGCATTACTTAAAGAAAATTTAAAAAAAGCATGTCAGGATGTTCGGAATAAAAAAGACCTAAAAGGAGGAAGGATGCAGAAACTAACACGTGCTGAATTATTCGAAAAATGCATATGTAATAAGGCGATAAACGATGTTCCGGAGAAATCAGTAATAGTTTTAATTTACAAGAAAGGGAATGGGACAGATGTAGAGAACTACACTGATGAACCAGAACATTATGATCACTGCCCACAGCAGCTTTAGCCCACTGCGACATTGGATGCACCTGGTGGCGCTGGGGCACGTCACGCAGCAGAAAAAGTACGTTTAGCGGAGCACACACGGACGGGGGAACGCCCACCAAAGATATGGGCTGCAAATGGGGAAATCGTTTGTGAGAAAGGACTTCGACAAAGAGCAGATTATTATTACGCAGGGCCTGTGAACAAGTATCTCGAAAACGGCGAAGCTGGTCGAATGTCCACGTATTACTTCCGGAAGGATCTACGGAAAGGGGTAGGACAGTGAAACTACCATTAGGCTCTAAATGGTTGGACATCCACGACTTTTCACAGAACTTGGGGTCAGGAGGCTTGTCTGATTTGTAAAGTATGATAGATACTTTGATCTGTGGCATCTCTGCCTAAATAGCACAATGTTGGTGCACGCACAAGTGTTTGGGAGCACACCGTTCATCGTACATTGTTGAAATGGAGCTCCGCAGCAGACCACCCCTACGCAATAACATGTTGACCCAACAACACAAACGCCACGTCCCTTCATGCTTGATGTTTTCCCCGACTACGATATCATCTTTCAGTACTATAATTGTCAATGTCTCGGAATCCCAACCATGCTACAGAGGTTTGAGGCACTTTATAGTGAACTCATGTTGATGTCTCGACGACCAAGTTCGCTTGATGTAAATCCTATGGGACCTATCTGGGTCGCTATCGGGCGGCATCAACGTGTACGTAAATCAGTGGCCCGTTATTTACGGGATTTGCATGATCTGTGCGTAAAAGTCTAATGACACGTACCTCCTCAAACATACCAACAAACTGCCGGATCAGTGACACGCAGAATCAGTGATATATTTGGTTCCAAATGAACTGTTAAGCAGGTGGTCATAATGTTTTCGTTCATCAGTGTACACGGATATCAGTCCTTCATTGATGATCCACAGCATTTCTCTAGGAAAAACTTAAGATTTTAATCAGTACAAAAAATCTTTTTAAGAGAACTATGGCCGAGTATGTTAGTTCCAAGCTATAAAAGAGCTTAAGAAATAAGGCACTGATTAACAATTACTGCCGTATATGACATCTATAGCTTTCCAAGAAGCGAGGAAACAAGGAGTCGAATTTTCATACAGCGTGTTTGAGGATCTCCCCTTTAATATCTGGGAGACTATAAAACACAAACACACACACACACACACACACACACATACACAGACACGCAAAGAATTTTTCTTACGTTCCATGTTCTTCTCAATTGGTAGTTTGTTAGTTACGATCATTACTGAGGCACGTTAGTCTTTATAGTACACAACGCATCGTATTCAACATACCCTGATGGAAGAAAGCCAAGAAGGAATTGTGCGACATATACGAAAGTTGTTAGGTGTGTTTCTACGTCTGCACATAATGTCTGTTCATATTTAGCGCCAGTTGCATAAGAGTAGGCCTGAAATGTCGATGTGAGTCAAGAATGCCTGTAAGGCGACAAACGCCACTATCAACATCTCATTGAGCTTGGATGAGGTCGTGTAATAGGGCTACGAGAAGCTGGATGTTTCTTCTGCGATACTGCAGGAGGAAATGGCAGGAAAGCAGCCACTGTAGATAATCGCTTATCAGCGGTGGTCACGGGAATGTACGGTCGCAAGTAGCGGGCTCTGAACGGCCACGTGCCACTACCGAGAGGGAAAACGATCGAGTTCGGCGTATGTCTCTGGCGCGTCACACTGCATCTGAAGCAGCAGTTGGATCAGCAATTGACACCCCAGTAACACAACGAACTGTTACAAATCAATAATGATCGGAGCAGACGAAGTTAATTAATTGGGGAGGGCACTCAGCTTAGGCAGTTCCTGCAGCACTGTTGAGCATCGTCCTGTAGTAGTGTAACGGTTAGCATTTCTGCCTAGCAGGGAAGAAGACCAAAGTTAGAGTCCCGTCCACAACACAAATTTTAATTAATTTCACTTGCTTCGATCATTTTCGTAGATAATAAAAAGAGAAATGTCTCAGGAAACATTAAAAAATGTTACAAATGGCTCTAAGCACTATGGGACTTAACATCTGAGGTCATCATTCCCCTACACTTAGAACTACTTAAACCTAACTAACCTAAGGACATCACACACGTCCATACCCGAGGCAGGATACAAACCTGCGACCGTAGCAGTCGCGTGGTTCGGGACTGAAGCGACTAGAACCCCTCGGCCACAGTTGTCGGCGCGCCAACCTATCTGCGTGGTAGACACACTGGACCTTCAACTGGAACTACAGTCTGGGATGCGATTTCGCATGACAGCAGAAGCACTCTTGTGTTTATCCCACGCACTCTGACTGCATAACTGTACGTCAGTCTGGTGATTCGACCTGTTGTGTTACCATTCATGATCATCATTCCTGGGGGTAAAAGTTCAAATACAAACAACCATTTGTGTCAGTGATTCTTCTTGTTTCTTCCCACTACGCGTTTAGAGAGTATAGGCCTTCACTCTCATCTTCAAGTAGGGCAATGATAATGTGTTACATATTTACTGGCTAGATGCAGCCAGTTGTGTGTTGCGGTTTCATTCTGAATCTGTTGCAATATACAGAATCCTCCGGTTGGTCATCAATAGATATTTTTAACTTAATTTTTCGTGAAACACAAACCAATAACATAAACAGACCTAAGACTGACGCAGATAATTGTTTTTATTTGAACTTTTATTGTCACATACAGTTGCAGTTCCTTACAACATTCCAACATGGATGACATAAGGTTATCCCAGCGGGTGTTTTCCAATGGATAACGCTCGCCCGTTTCCCGCTGTTGGAACCCAACATGTTCTACAGAGTATCGACAAGTTGCCTTAGCCTGATCGATCACCAGATATCTCTCCAATCGAGCAGATATGGGACATCATCGAACGACAACTCCACTGTCATCCACAAACAGCATTAACTGTCCCTGTATTGCCTGACCAAGTGCAATAGGCATGGAACTCCAGCCCGCAAACTGACATCCGACACCTGTATACCACAATGCATGCATATTTGCACGCTTGCAGTCAACATTCTGGAAGATACACCAGTCATTAATATACTAGCATTTCACATTTGCAATGGCTTAATTCCCACTTACCTGTAACCTTGCAGTGTTAATCACTGAAATATGTTGTGTAAACAAATGTATTTCCGAAATTTCAGTACTCTACATTAATTCGTTTTTGGTGTTCCTTTTTTTGTCGTCAGTGTATATTTAGCTATTATTGTGCTTTGTGACTCCATTGCGCCTTTTCAGTTGCTACCGTTTGCATGTAAGATTGTGGAACTAGTATGGACTGTGAATTATTTGTGCTGATGAGAACGAGTGTGCGTTACATGGAGGAGAGGTCACTGGAAAAAGCACTTGTTTTATCCCTGAAGATCGGCTAGCTAACGTAATGTTCATTACCCCATCCCTTTAATAGACATTACCGACGTCTTCAACAAACACAGAGACATCTTTCTGAACACATTGGCTGTGGAACGGGATGATGTGGGAACACTGAATATTAACGATATGGCGATAGAGAGGTTTAGTAATGCATCTCCAACTATTAACCGTTTGAAGGATACTGCAGACGGACACTCTGCATGGTTATCATCTTTAGATGGTGCCTGCACTGGATCCACTCGGTTGTGTACTTCGTACAGAATCTGTGCACTGATTTGTTAATAAAATTGTTGATAACTGATTTCCATATACATGTGTTATTTATGGATGAGGCCAAATGTGTGCTTCTTTCAAGTGTCGGCTTTCCCCATATGAATGCATGAGGCATTTGGAAACTATCCTTAGGCTGTGGCTAATCCCTTTCCCCGTGTATCCTCTCTTACAGATGTGGTAGGCCAGCATAATATGCAGGAGAGCTTATGTGAAACTAGGAAAGTCAGAGAGAGATACCGGTGTAACTGAAAGTGTGATGGTGGGTTGTAAGTTGTGCCTGGATAGCCCAGTGAATAAGAGCAACGTTTGGGGATAGAGTCCTAGTCCGGCTCATAGTTTCAACCCGCCAGTAAATTTGAAACACAGCAAAAACCCAGTTGCAGAATGGGAGAATCATTCTGGACAATAGAAGGTGCTAAGTTACCCTAATACGAGGGTTGTTCGGAAAGTAAGAAACAATCGGTCGCGAAATGGAAACTCAGTGAAAATCAAAACTGTTTTCTTTGCACATTTAGCTACATCTTCCAGATACTTCTCTACACAGTCACCGCTCCGAGTTAGACATTTGTCAGAGCGTTACCAAATTTGCAACACCAAATTTGCAACACCATCGTCATAGAAGACAGCTGCCTGTGTTATCTATGCTGGTCTATAGTGGGTAGCCTGCGCCCAAGTGTTGTCTTTGTGTCCAGAGCTTCACGTGAACAGAGATGATACTCAGGAATAGCCAATTAGGGCTGTGTTCTGGGTGATCGAACACTTCCCATAGAAAAGGCGACAGGAGCATCTTCACTGCCCCTGCAGAGTGCGGGAGAGAATTGCCATGAAGAAAGAAGTGCGTGGCAGTTGTGTTAGGTGGGCTGCATTCATTAAGGCGAAGCCTCTCAGCAGGCCCTCCTACTTGGCGGGAGACATTGTTGTTCTAGGCTCCTTTACTCGCACACAGTGCGATCACAATTGAAAAGATCTTCTTGATGTGATCAATGGGCATACTAGAGACACTGCCCAAAACGTCTGTGAAAAGCCTCATCGAATTTTCACAGTGGTTTCCATTTCGCGACCGATCGTTCCTCACTTTCCGAATAGCCCTCGTATTTGACAGTACTGCATAAAGGGGGAAACATTGTAATTTATACACCAATTGCATGTGTTTCATACCTTTTTATTTTATACGGAAGACCCTTTATGTTCCAGGCCCAATCTGTAGCATTACTCTTTCAAAGATATTTTTTATGACTCCTCGCGTACTACGATGGTGAGTCAAATGAAAATATTTTTCAAAATATTATTTATCGTGCTGAAGTGGTACAAAGCTGTGACACTTTTCAACACAATCTCCCCCACGATCAATGCAAGTCCTCCAGCGCTTACAAAGTGCATAAATTCCTTCAGAAAAAAATTCTTTTGGTAGTCCGTGCAACCACTCATGCACCGCGTGGCGTACCTCTTCCTCAAAACGGAATTCGTTCCTCCCATTGCGTCTTTGAGTGGTCCAAACATATGGAAATCACTTGGTGATGAGGAATGGCGCCATTCCTTGCTCGCTCTCTTCGTTTCCGGTTGGTGGAAGTGAACCCAGGTTTCGTCCCCAGTAACGATTCTTGCAAGGAAGTCATCACCTTCTCGTTCAAAGTGCCGAAGAAGTTCTTCACAAGCGTCAACACGTCGTTCTCTCATTTCAGGAGTCAGCTGCCGTGACACCCATCTTGCAGACACTTTGTGAAACTGGAAGACATCATGCTCAATGTGGTGTGCTAACCCATGACTAGTCTGTAAACATGCTGCAATGTCATTCAGTGTCACTCGGCGGTTTTCCTTCACTATGGCTCCAACTGCTGCAGTGTTCTGCGGAGTCACAACTCGTTGTGCCCGACCTGGACGAGGAGCATCTTCCACTGAAGTCACACCATTTGCAAACTTCCTACTCCATTCGTAGACTTGTTGCTGTGACAAACATGCAACACTGTACTGAACCTTCATTCGTCTATGAATTTCAATAGGTTTCACACCTTCACTACGCAAAAACCGAATAACAGAACGATGTTCTTCCCTGGTGCAAGTGGCAAGTCGGGCGGCCATCTTTATACTGATACTGCGACGGTATGTGTGCATCTGCACTATGCTGTCACCTACAGACTATTCTGCACGCTGTTTGTAGCACGCTTACCAACTTACGGGATAACGGCGGGAAATTTCGATTTGTTATTACAAATTTAAGGTTTCCATTTGACACACCCTCGTATGAAACAAAGAAAGTGAACAGCTCAAAGTAATTAAGTACCTATTGGCAATTCATCGACAGCAGTATACGACCCATCATTGTCTCGAAACCAACCTTGAACTCAAAGGAAACCACTTCTTTTTCGCCGTATATCGTAACTTCTACTTCAAATGTCCATGTTTTCTGGTTCAAAGCTCATTCTGTACTGTAAGTGTTTCAAAGATATTATTCATGGCCTCTGGGGTACAATTAAAAAATGAATCTACGGCCAATAAACGAATTAAGTGGTTATTCCAAATACATCTAGATCTTACTATATACAACTCAGTCTTGGTTAGAAATGGAACTTCCTGCATTCCGCAGATGTCGAAATATTGAATTCAGGACACAGAGAATGTTCTTCTTGAGCTTAACTATCACATTTAAAAAAATCACTCATCAGAAAGACCACTTAGAACTGCTATAGGATGAACAAACGAATTTACTGAATTTAAAATCTTCGCAGTTGTTACGCCACGTCGTATTTCTTATAAACAATCGACGTTTCAACCCTTCTGCTTGGATCTTCATCAGGATCTTGTGGTGACTACCGCATGTTTCACATTCTTCAATTTGCAGTAGACACCATAAGATCCGGAAGAAGTTCCCATTTATAAAAAATATGACGTGGTCTCGCAACATACAAGATTTTAAATTTAGAGAGAACGGCCACAAAAGCCTGCAGGCGTACATAAAACGAATTTAGCCTTCTCACAACATTTGGACAGAGCCACAATTGTTGCAAGACAGCCCAGTTGATCTCTCTCTCCCTTTTCCTCTCACTTGTACTGCTGAGCTATACAGTTTCACCAGACGCTCTAATTATCAGAGTTACCGAAAGAACCTCGGCTCCTATTGTCAATTCTGTGTCGTGTTTAACCTTTAATCTAAGTAAAGTGTTACACTATCAATTTCTGATATTATTGTTTAATTTCTTTGTGGTACATTCCTATTGTAATAGTCTGAAGCATTTAAAATAACCACCTATCACGTTTGGTGAACGTAGATTCTTTGTTTCATAGAACACAAGAAAGCTTGACACCCAAAAACTAGGCAGTGGGCAACAAAGAGTTGCTAAACCTAGCGAAAATTGTATTTTCTGTGTAACTCCGAACTGGCGACATATTACGAATAAAATTCACTTACATTTGAAGTTTGTGTTATGCAACATGATGTGCAATTTAATTTGATGTGCAAATGGTTTCTTCCACGAAAAAAATGTTTAATCTACCTTTACCTCTTCATCCAACTGTCCTCCCACAGCAAAACAGCGTCTGGCGGTGCTGGACTATTTAGTGCAGTTCATATGGTCTCTAACGCAGGGATCGTTCCTTCAACAAAAGCAATAAGGCTGAATACGTGAACATAGTGCATGGCCTTTATCCTGCTTTAACTCAGTACTGTTGTGCGGCATGCTGAGCTCCTGGCACTGAGTAACGGAATGGTATGGCGATATGTCTATATGTGCTACTTACAAAGATGATTCGACCTCACAACCCAATAGCAAGCTTAGTAATTGAATGCTTACAGATATTTATCAACATTAGCCTTGAAATCTCTGCACTCAATTCCGAGAAAGTAGTGCATGCAATATCATTCCCATGTTACACACAAGACGAAACAGAAAAAAAATGACAATCATGTTTACGAAAATCCGCAACACGAGTTGAAACATGATTCCAATTGGACGGGAAATCCAGAAAATAACTTGTGAGGAAAGCTTGCGATATATATATATATATATATATATATATATATATATATATATATATATATATATATATAGAGAGAGAGAGAGAGAGAGAGAGAGAGAGAGAGAGAGAGAGCCTAGGGAGTTATGTGAGGAGTATATTACTGCGGAATGTCTCACTGGATATGTGGGCCTCGTAGAGAGCACGCATCGGTGTTGGTGCGATAGCAGCGCCATACAGTATTAACCATTTGCTGTAGTTAGTCATGTTTGTTCATATATTCAAAAACGATTTAATCTTACTCGCCAACTGTACAAACTGACATCAGACAAAACCCATTGTGTTGTAATGCTATGAATCGGCTAACACGCCATTTGCCTCATTGGCGGAATGGTGAATGCTCTAGAGAAGTTAAAAAACGGAGACCTGGTTTGAAAATCTGTCGACAGAATTTTGCCTTTTATAACTTCTTGGAAATGCGAAAAGTAAACGCGCGTGTTGAGAAATTCCTTTAAAAAAAACGGCTACTAGATTAAATTTTGTTCTTCACTCAGTAAAGTAACCAATATGGCAAACAATTGGTACAATAGAAAGACTTTTAGAAATAGTCGACAGCCAGCTCCTTCCTCACCTCCACTGATTGGTTACAGGAATTTATCATACGCACTCTCGTCCCACGATATCATTCCTAAATCATCTGTTTCCTGTTGCAGTTGACCAGCATCATATCCCACTTCAGCCCTTTTCTAAAGAAGAACTAAATGAAGCTGTGTTAAATAACTGAGTGACTGGTGTGCTGATATTGATTTTATTCGTTATTCTGCGTTTGTGAGACCGCCCTTAAAAGCGAAAGATTTGTTCTTCTACTTTTTCAGTTGGCACTGGATGCAACAAGATCCCAAGGAAACAAGGAAGATGAGAGCTGTAATTCCGGTTCTGAATAGTAGAAAAAATCCAAGTATGACCCCCAGCTATCGAATGATCGCGTTTTAATCATGTGTTGCAAAAACTCTGAAGATAATGGCGAAAAGAAACTGGAATGGTCGCTTGTAAATAGTAATCTGAGGCCTCTGAGTCAGTACGGATTCAGAAAAGGAAAAGAAAATAGCCATTGACAGTCTCTGTTCGCTTGCTCTGGAGGTCAGGCCAGGCTTTGGAACAAAACGGTCTCCGCAGCTTGTCTTGAGGTTAAGAGAACTTACCATAACGTTCATATATCGATGCTCTTCGACAAGCTGGCGGAATTCGGAATCCCTTCGACTCTGATTTAACGAATCAGTATCCCGACGTTCGAATATCAATCTATGTGAAATTCAAAGGCAAAATAGTGGGATTTCTTCTTGTCTTCAGGGCTTACCACAGGGTATAACTGTAAGCCCCCTCTTGTATACTGTTTATACTCATGGTTTACAACTCACATTCACCCCCCCCCCCCCATCAAAATATTAAAGACTGCAGACGATCAGACGATATAGGTATTTTTTCCATAGGAGGTTCGTATCTTCAGGCCAAAACGCCATTACTGACTACCATAGCACACGTCGATGAATGGCTGTCTACTAACGGGATGGAGATTTCGGCTGAGAAATCGATGATCGTCCCTTACTACAAACCTAACACTGCTCGATTTGGAGTCACACCAAGAGTGGAAAGTACCCCTCTTCACACAATATCTTATACTCGATACCTAGGAATGATATTTGACTATCGGTTAAACTGGGGGCCTCACATTCGATCTACCGTTACTAACTGCAAGGAAGGTTTTAATGTAATTCGTTCACTAACCTGTGTATGGTGGGGAGCGCTGCAGAGTATTCCCTCCCCTGTGTACCGAGGGAGTATTCTACATCGATTGGATTATAGGAGTCTACTGCATAGGATTGCGCCAAAGGTTTGTTTCTCCAAATTAGATACATTTCAGTAGAGAGCCACTCGTATATGTCTTGCAGCCATGCGTTCGACGTCCTCAAACACTCTTTTATAGGAGGCTAGGGAGGTATCTTTGAGCATTAGGTGTCAAATATTATGAGGTAAATTTTACATTCAAGGCATGGCCTTTATGGATAGTTCTGTCTATAAAAGTAGAAACATCATTTACCGATTATGGACTGCCTCTTACAGAAGAAATAAAATTTCGGCAATCTTTACCGCCTGTGACACTTGTCACATGTCGTACATTATGTACAATTTTCTTCACATTTGCCTTTATTTGCATATGATCTAGACTCACACAGCTGCCAGATTCGAGTCTATTATTTTAATACGACCACCGCGGAGAGTGTTAATATAAATTTCACCCTTAATCATCTCGTTGCAGCTCATTCGCCAGCTTGTACTTGTATACTCGTATAAACCGATGGATCCAAAATTCAACAGTAGTATTATGTTGGATATGCTTTTCTATGCCTACAGGTTCAAGTCAAGAAATCCTTCGAACTGCCTAAATGTGCCTCTGATTCTATAGCGTAGACAGTGGCACTTTTGGAAGCATTCACGTTTGTATCTTGATTTGTGTCCTTAAATATATTACTCGTGTGACTTCCAAAGTGTCCTTAAAAATATTCTAAACCAGAGATGGAATAAAACTGCCAGTCGCTATATATTGGGTGCAGTATTAGAATATGTCAGCAGGACACGGAGGTGGCAGACAATCCATCTGCTGTAGATCCAATGACACCCTGGCATCCGCTATAATGAGGAAGCTGACGTTTCACTAAAGCAATCGGATCTATGAGCTCTGTGCTTGATTTGAAATTACCGTATACAGACTACTTACGTGAGTTCAAGAGCCACGAAATACACCAAAGATAAGAGTTGTTGAACGTGTCCCAAGAAACGAAAGGTGGTTATTATGGAGTGTTACAACCACGAATACCTACAACGCCGTATTTTATGAGGACAGTTTTGGAACGATCAAGATTTTCACCATCATTCGACTACAAGTCAACCACGCATCTTCAACTACATCGAATCAATATTTACGGTTCTCCTATATATGAGTGTGATTATGAGTCAGAAGCTGATGTAAACCACACGTGATTTCCCTGTCTCAAGTTTGAACGTGAACGTTTGGAATTTTTGAAGACATTGCTGAGTGTGGGATACCGTCTCCCTTAATCTGCTTCTTCCGTTTTGTTCACCTATAAAAAGTGATGGGTTATTTCCTTAAGAATATTGGAAAAAATCTGTGGGTTTTAATGGTATGCGTATTTAATTTTATGTTTTAATTATGGTTAAGTGTCAGACAGGGAGTGAAATGATAAATCATGACTGTTTAATTCACTTCTAAACCTATTTTTAACAGTGTATGGTGCCCAAAATTGTTGCAACTTGAACTGTTATATCTGTAAATTTACAGTTACGTATTCTGTTCATACAATTCAGTATACCTGTAACCATGTAATTTAGATGGCTAAATAGAGTCCACAATCTAGAGACCAAATAAATAGAAAAAACGGGCACAGAGGAAACATAGCTTTGCATTCTGCCTGTCTGCTGTTTCAAATTTGTAATTGAAGACCAGAAATTCAAAAGGGTCTGAGTACCAAAATGAATGTTTCGAGATATTGAAAGAAAACCAATTTATTCTGTTTAGAATGCCTTAATATAAGTAATACGTTTGTATATAACACTGTAGTCCGCTATCACCTTGTACGTAACTCAGAGACTTAACTGAACAACTAGTGCGCCCGTAGTATCCCAAGGAAATGACAATTTGGAAAAGGGCTAAGTCCATTGTTCTTGTGTTGCTTTTGCAATGGTTACAATAGCAAGACGACGTGAAATAAGAGTACCAAATACCATCTTGCAACATTTTACACGCATTTAAACACAGCTGTCCTGCTAAAACTTCCTGTGTTCTTCGGGTAAATATGGTATAATACTTAACATGTCCATCTTCTTCTTTCCCGATAAACACTGGCAGTTGTCAACTTGCTTTAGTTTCATGTTTTGGACATCAGAGACTGATTTGCCCTTCTTTAGTACATTGAACGTTGTCCGTTCTTCCAAGGACAGTGATTCGTTTCCACGACGGAGTTCATGTCAAGAGTTTGTTGATGGTGATTAAGTTTTCTGCAACTATGTAGAAGTCAAGAAAGTTAGAGTCATGTATTTCCAGAGCTTTGAATGGCTTTACACGAATTGGTGAAGTCACTAACTTCATAAGATCACCCGGAACAAAACATTTTACTGTATGCTGTCTCTTTTCAATTGTTGCAAAGTCTCGATCACATGCCAGAAGGCTATATCCGGAAATGAGATCTTTTTAGTCAGCACATTCAAACACACCACAAGACACTAGAAACATCTCCTTGAATAGAATAATTTTGTTTTTATTTTGTGCGCAGCAGCTGTCACTCCATACAAACAGTTCATTCTTAATTGTGATGTCACGTACTTGACTGAGAAGTGCAAGTATACAGGATGCGATTTCGTTGGTTCCCGTGCCGTCTTCCGTCTCATTCCATACACACATTGTTGTATCACCAATATCATGCATATGTACACCGAAATTGTGACGTTAGAGTTGCCTCAGACAGAGCATATCTGATTGTGTAAAGAAGGGTACGAACGTAATCTGTTGGAGATCTATCACTGTTTCGAAACGTTGCAACAGGACCATCCGTTCTTAACTGTGGTGCGGCCCTTTCAGCTTTGCAGTGGTGCAGTCCAAGTTCTTGATTATCTTCGTCAGCATTCTGGTGTCTGCCTTACCTTCTAGAACTTACCGGTCACATGTTCAGTTTGTATCTGATCGTGGCTTTCTGAGGAAAACGTGTGGAAAAAAAAAATGTTCAGATGTGTGTGAAGTCTTATGCGACTTAACTGCTAAGGTCATCAGTCCCTAAGCTTTTAAACTACTTAACCTAAATCATCCTAAGGACAAACACACACACCCATGCTCGAGGGAGAACTCGAACCTCCGTGTGGAAAATCTGGAAGGAAACTTTTTCTGTAAAATTTATACGTCACAGACCTACTGGGATATTTTACTTTAAACGCAGTGAATAGCCTGTTCATATTGAGATCGTGGCTTAATTAGTCCTTCGTTACACGCATTCTACTGAATGAAAACACATCTCTAGGCAACAAGTGAATGTGGGCCCGAACAATCTGCCGATCTTCATCTGTGTATTTTCCACAAATGCTCCATATCTTTTGTCTTCGAAAACATTATCAGCGGTCTATTTCTTCTGTGCCATGATCTCTATTTTTTCTTTGAAGTACCGAAAACATCCATAAAGGTCTCTTTACATCCTGTTTATGTGCACCCTCAACATCACGAACCATGAAAGTTAATGTGCACTGGCGGCTACTTTCCGTTGGATCGGCGTACCTTCCATTCCGCCGAGGTTCTAAAAGAATAATGTCGATGAGGCCCATTAAAAACGTACATCGTGTCTGTTCATGTTGCTGGTTGAGCGTAGCAGAAAAATTCATCTTATGTTCCGCTGACAAGGAGTCACAATAGTACTTACATTTGCAGGTAACCTGAAACCAAATGTAGTGACACGTTATAATAGTACAACATTACGTTATTTTTTCTGTCATGAGAGTACACGTAGATAATCTTATTGTGGTGCATTAACGTTTAATGTATTGCTCCCATACGTGAGTATTTGGCTGTTGCTTGGGAAGTCTTTCTCTTCCTTTTCCTGTCTTGTATGATAAGCCAGACAATCTCCTTTTCTTGTCCACCACTTTTTTCTTACACTTTTACACTGTCTCTTAATTGGTTTTGGACAATCACAGTATTCAGACTCATAATGCATCATAACCTCAGCCGTTTACATTAACAAATGAAAACTGATGAACATCAGAGCGCCAGTGGTAGAGCGTAAACTTAGAGCATATCGACATTATTCGTAGATTGAACGCCATCTACGAGCAACTGTAGAAAACTAATGGGAGGACGTACGGGCATAGTACTTCTCGTCAGGTAATGGCCTTGACACATACCTACTATCGACAGCAAGATCTCTTTTTTCACAATAATGGTATTAGCCGCTTTTGAATTTTTTAGTCTTCAGTTAGTCTCACTTACTATATCAAACTGGAGTGAGCCTTCAGCCGTAAATGACGGTCACGTGTGACATCCACAGCTTCTGAAATCAGTTTCATGGTAAATCCTACATAAGTAATCTGTAATTACTTACGAGGTATCGGAAGCTTAAACAGCTTTCAGATATATAATAACAGCAGGAGAGATTATTATAACATCATTCAAATAAATGTTCCTATTGATATCTTTGTAATGAATACTGCTACAACAAGTGAGTACTTCTCTTTTAGTGAGGAATTTCTTACAAAGGATGTAAGTGAAAAACGAATTTCGATGTATCAGATTAAATATTAGAGCAGGGGCTCGCAGACTGTGATGCACATACCACTGGAGGGACGCATACAAGTAAACAAAACACGCACTGATACAAGTAAAATAATTCTCTTACTTTTATTTTATTTTTAAAGTAAAATGATAGTGAGAAATCTTCCTTTGTGCTGTGTACAGTCGGAAGCAAACATTCTGGAGTACACCCATTCTCTTTATCATTTCTAGTTTTCTTATTCAGATTTCTCAAAAACTAGCACACATATAATGATAAAGAAAATGGGTACACTGTAGAATGTTTGCTTCTGACTGTACACAGGAGAAAAGGCAGATAGGATTGTACCCTCCCCACCCGTCCCTTCATCAGCTGGCGCTGCCTTTAAGGGAATGGTTCATCTTGTTTTGATGTTGACGAGATTTTGATCGGGGCTTGTCGGTGGTTATTGAAAAGTTTTTGTACCGCCTTGCAACTCGTGCCAAATTATACCCTATACCAACGGCAGTAGTCATTACGCAGTGAACGGTTTGTTGATGTTATTGGCACTTTTTTGGCGTTACGATAAATGACATCGTGATACGAAGAAAGGTTGTGCCTGAAACCGGAGTATGAGCAGTACAAAGAGCTGATTTATATCTGCTATAATTGTTGTGTGAAGCTTAACTCGATTGTGTGCCTTACGTGTGATTATGTCTTCAGTTAACCGTGAAACGGTTTTTAACCATGGAGACTCTTTCTGCCTCCAATGGTGCTGTTAAAAAACTTAAACCCACACCTAACCGCAGTTATAATGAAAGCTACTCACAATATGAGCTTACAGTGAAGACTGATGCAGAAACCTGTGATAACACAATTCCCCAATGCGAGTATGCTTAGAAACGCTCAAATCAAAGAAAGAAGCCTTCTTTATCAAAATGTCACCTAAGTTCTAAACACTCTGAGTTAGTTGGTCAGCATACAGACTTTTTTCAAAGCAAATCTGCGTAATGTAAAAAAGAACCAAATGCATGTCATATTTTATTAACGCTGATACTAACTTCATAAAAGCCTTACATCTGGCTAGTTTTAAAACTGCAAAGAAAAGACTTCAACTGGTGAATCCCTCTTACTGCTAGAGACATGGTGTAAGCAGTTTTGCGGAAAGAAGCGGCCAAAGAAATACGAGATGTTACGTTAACGAACAATGCGGTAAAAGCGAGAATTGAAGACATGTCTTCCAATATGGAAGAAAAGGTTGTTATTACAATTACAAGAGTGCACTTATTTCACTCTTCAAATAAACGAGAGTACAGGAATACAAACATGGCGAAGTTACTCCTTTTTGTACGTTTTGACTATCTTGAAGAGTTTTTATTTTGCAAACCGCTTGAGTCAAGTGCTCTACAAAAAACATTTTCAGTGTGATTGACCTTTACTTGTTTAAAGTAGGTATTCCTAGGCAAACATGTGCTGGTATTTGTACAGTCGGGCAGCAAAAGTGAAGAAACCTGCACCTAATTGTCGAACCACACTGATTAACACACAGAGTATCTGCTCGAAATTAATATTGTTTTGACCGACGCGGTAAATGTTATAACCTTCATCAAGGCTAGGGATCTAAGCTCATGTTATAGTGTGAACATGTGGGAGGCGAATTTAAAAGGTTGCTTCTTTATACTGAAGTAAGATGGCACAACATTTTTAACCGAATATTTCAACTTAGGTAAGAGGTTTCTAAGTTTCTCAGCGACAAAAACAATGACATGAAGAATTGTTTCGCTGATGGTCAGTGGTTATCAAATTCGCTTGTTTAACTGCGATATTTGATAGTCTTTACATTTTGAATATACAGTGATCAGCCAGAACGTCATGATCATCTACCTAGCAGCCGGTATGTCCGTCTCTGGCTCGGATAACAGCTGCAATGCGTCGTGGCATGGAAGCAATGAGGCCTCGGTAGGTCACCGGAGGGAGTTGGCTCAAAATGGCTCTGAGCACTATGGGACTTAACTGCTGACGTCATCAGTCGCCTAGAACTTAGAACTACTTAAACCTAACTAACCTAAGGACATCACACACATCCATGCCCGAGGCAGGATTCGAACCTGCGACCGTAGCGTTCACGCGGTTCCAGACTGTAGCGCCTAGAACCGCTCGGCCACCCCGGCCGGCGGAGGGAGTTGGCAGCACATCGGCACGTACAATTCGTCACCTAATTCCTGTCAATTCTGGGGAGCGGGTCGATCAGCTCTGACGCCACGTTCAATCACATCCCAGATGTGTTCCATCGGGTTCACATCTGGCGGGCTGCGGAGGCAGCACATCAATTGGAACTCACCATTGTGTCCCTCGAATCACTCTATCACACTCCTAACCTTGTGACATGGCGCATTATCTTGTTTAAAAATGCCACAGTAATCGAGAAACATGATCGTCATGAAGGAGTGTACGTGGTCTGCAACCAGTTTACGACACGCCTTGGCAGTCCTAGAGTCTTGTACGAGCTCCAATGGACCTATGGATGCTAACGTAAATGTTCCCCAGAACGTAATGGAGCCGCCGGCAGCTTGTCTCCGTCCCGCAGTACAGCTATCAGAAATCTGTTCGCCTGGTGGACGACGGATTCGCCCCCTCCCATCGGCATGATGAAGAAGTTATCGGGATTCATCATACCATTCAGTGCTTTGCCATTGCGCTACGGCCCAGTGCCGATGGTCATGTCGACATTTCAGTCGTAGTTGCCGATGTCGTGGTGTTAACATTGGCACATGCATGGGTCGTGTGCTGCTGAGGTCCATCGTTGGGAGTGTTCAGTACACTGCATGTTCAGGCACACTTGTAATCTGCCCAGCATTAAAGTCTGATGTAAGTTCCGCCACAGTTCGCCGCCTGTCCTGTTTCAATTGTCTGCCCAGCCTACGACGTCTGACATCTGTAGTGAGGGGTGGCCGCCCAACCCCACGACGTCTGGACGTGGTTTGAGCTCGTTTTCGCCACGTGTTGAAGGCACTCACCACAGCACTCCTCGAATACCCGACAAGTTGCGCAGTTTCCGAACCGCTCGTGCCGGGCCACCACAATCTGCCCTTTGTCAAATTCAGATAGATCGCTCGCCTTCCCATTCTACACACAGGATTCACGCTCACTGACACTACATGCACTATGTTTGTGTCTGACCAGCAGCCATTCCTCGCCAGGTGACGATGCTATCACCTGGACGGGTTTACATCGTTAGTGGGTAGGTGTTCATAATATTCTGGCTGATAGGGTAGGTCTACAAGGATGATGCACAATAGCTTTGCTAGCAGAAGACAAAATATCGTCTTTCGTAAGGAAGTTGATTCTTTTTATTTCACAGTTACTGAATGATAACTTGTTCTAAAT
Source organism: Schistocerca cancellata (assembly GCF_023864275.1). Lineage (NCBI taxonomy): Eukaryota > Metazoa > Arthropoda > Insecta > Orthoptera > Acrididae > Schistocerca > Schistocerca cancellata. The sequence goes on from NC_064629.1 coordinate 330,736,587, forward strand.
CCCTGCTCTTGCACCATTTTTGGAGGAAACTAAACTAGCTCTCACGTAAGATTTCTTTCGACACACTATTACACATTTAGAGGTCTATCAAAAAAGTTTTCAAAAGTACTTTCCCGAAGATTGTACAGATTATGACTGGATAAGGAAAAGTACGGGAAGGTGTAATCACGAAAGAAACTCTCATCAACATTACGAGAGAGAGTTCGATGCAAGATGTCTTTAAAATGAAATCTATGCTTTCTTTTCGATGCGAGCAAAAATAGAGTACCCTTCTGTTTTCAACCCAGCAATCTGATTTTTGGTGCCGATTGATATTACTTACAAGAGTGAATTAGGATTTTCTTAGTTGTACATTAAAGATAAATGCAAAAACAGACTTAGTATTGAACAAGACTTGAGAGTTGAGCTCAGCCGAGCCGGACTTTGAAGCTCTGATTAAAGATAAATAGCAACATGCTTCCACACCAAGTATGTAGATGTTCTTTCATCAGAATCTAAATTTGAAACCTGTCTAATTACTGATTTTGAGGTCCGCTTTACAGTGAAAGTTTCATTTGACTCTGAAATTTTTGCTTTATGGACTCTAATTTACTATACTCATTGTTCAGTTTATTACTGACCTCGCACAACTGGATTGTATTACTTGCGATGTAAAAGTTTCATTCCGCTCTTACTCATTGAATATTTGTATATGAACCAACTTGATTCAATTTCACTTTATTTGCTACAATAAATACCACATGTGAACATGAATGACTCTGTAAGAAAGTACTTCCGCGAAACCTTTTTACGTGTGTGTATCACATTTCTACCATGCATATTAGTCGATCAGCACGGCGCAAAGGCCGTGGGCGTGTTGTCAGGACTGAACAAGACTGCGAAAATTATTGCTCCCATACCGTTCCTCACTCCTGCGGCAGTCATCACTCAACCATCCACACTGCCCCCCCCCCCTCCCCATCTCCCCCATCTCAAGGTTCGTCAAAGAGTTAACAAGCTGTAGTCGTACGCCAAAATATCTAAAAATGCCAAGTGGTACGCAGTGACAGGAAGTAGGAGGAGGAGGAGAATATTGGTGTTTAACGTCCCGTCGACAACGAGGTCATTAGAGACGGAGCACAAGCTCGGATTAGGGAAGGATGGGGAAGGAAGTCGGCCGTACCCTTTCAAAGGAACCATCCCGGCATTTGCCTGGAGTGATCTAGGGAAATCACAGAAAACCTAAATCAGGATGGCCGGACGCGGGATTGAACCGTCGTCCTCCCGAATGCGAGTCCAGTGTGCTAACCACTGCGCCACCTCGCTCGGTGACAGGAAGTCTGGGAACCACTGTACAAGAGGTTATCAGTTTAGGTCACGCACTCTGCACACTGAGATCGTGTAGAATTTAGACTTTCTGAGATATGTATCGAATGTAGACGAAACAAGTTTCAGCCCATGTGGTTTCGCCGTTGTCACAGACTGGTAGCACGAGACCAGGAGAATGTAGTGGAACGCAGGAGGTGAACACCGCCGAGAAGTCTGAAATTCATTAAATTTTCGGCAGCCGCGGTACTATACGAGAACGGACCCGAGGCTTTGTAGCTTGAACTGGTCAGGTGAGACTTGTCCTTCGCCAGCTGACATCACAAGTTTTAAGTTTTAAAGTGTGGCTAAGGAAGCGAGATTAAATTTGAGCAGAGGCTCGAATTTTGCTGCTGGGGCGTGTTACGAAATTAAATTTTGTGGTAGCGGGTGGCGGTATTGCGGAAGTTTGGCGGCGGCGCAAATTGCGACTCGCTGGTTTTTGACGACAGGTGCGCTGGCCGGCCGCCACCGCCGCTTCCGGACGGGCCGCGCTCCCCTGCCGTGCCTCGCTGCCAGCGCAAAAATGCCTCGGCGGAAATCACTCAACAAGCAGTTACATACAATAATACCAGAACATACCAGTCAGATATGCCGAACCTGCAACGTACTGAGAATATAGGGACAATAGAAAATCTGTGCCAGACCGGCACTCTAAAGCAGATTTCCTGCGTTCCGAGAGCAGTAAATTTAACCATTTTTTCCCTTCGTGAAATAAATTTCACTTCTTCCTTCACAAAATATAGTGTTACTCCCTCATATTTAAAATTCCCCTTTTCATAGTAATAAATATACAGGGCGTCCAAAAAAGGAAAAAAAAGAAACTTCAGGGACAGGTTCCTTATACAGAAATAAGTAAGAAAGTCTAGTAAACATGGGCCCTAAAATTCATACCTTAGGAGGTATGAGCCCTTTTTTATCTTTGGTACTATGAGGCAGATATTTTCTACTGTAAGTTCTTTGCTTTGCACGTTTTCTGAGGAGGAAGTATTGACCAAAACAAGAAAAAAAGGTCAATAAGCATTGGGTCCAAAACTAATACTTTAAGAGCTATAAGCACTTGTTCATCTTCGGTAGTGTGGAACACATCCCTTTTACTGAACAAGTGCTCATAGCTCTTAAGGTATGCATTTCAGAGCCCATATTTATCACTCTTTCTTTTTTTCTTGCTTTGGTCCATAGTACGCACTCCCAAATTATGAAAGAGAAGAGCTTGCAATAGAAGAGATGTGTTTAATAGTATCGAAGATGGGAAAGGCTCGTATCTCTTATGGCATGCGCCTTAGAACCCTTGTTTACTAATCGTTTGTTTTCTTGTTTTGGTGTGAAAGATGTTTCACAATAAAACGTTCGTGGCAAATTTGACCATGATTAAGGAGAAAATACGCTATTAGCACTGCGCGTAACCGACGTAACGATTCCGTCAATGCTAAGCGGTAAGCTTTCTTGTGTTTTCCCTGTCCATGCGTTCGTATTATATGATTTCTCATGGCTAACTATGTTGTTTCATGATTCTCAGTTCCCAGATTTCACCCCACTTTGTCCGATTATCACTCTCTCTAGAGACTGAACGAGATGTCGCTGTTTAGCATTGGTAAAAAAAAAAAATGGCTCTGAACACTATGGGACCTAACATCGGAGGTCATCAGTCCCCTAGACTTAGAACTACTTAAACCTAACTAACCTAAGGACATCACATATATCCATGCCCGAGGCAGGATTCGAACCAGCGACCGTAGCAGCAGCGCAGTTCAGGACTGAAGCGCCTAGAACCGCACGGCCACAACGGCCGGCTAGCGTTGGTAAAGTCGGCATCTGGCCATATAGCCCAGAATTGTAGGCTAATTAAGTTCCAATTCTTCGTAACATGACTAAATCTCAGTTATTTGTTTTTATCGTGAATATATTTGACTTAATCTCAATTCACTGTCTGTTATTAGTCTGTAGTTCTCCGCCTGTCCCCTTAATTAGTTAAGTCATTACTCTGGGCAACATAATGCCCCGCTGTAGGTGATGAAAGCTGATGTCTTCACGGTCCAGGGAACAGAAGAGTAGCAGAGAGATAGTTCTTATCTGTTGAAAAGACAACAGTGACAGGCAATATATCTCATTTCTACCTGCTAAACCTACAACCCCAAAACCAAACCAAATGTCATCATCCACATGCTAGTTGAATCATTAGTGTATTCCGTACGAATTTATAAGAGGAGTTCTACGTGAACTGTGATGACAAGCTTTTGAAGAAAGGCGTAGTATTTCTCGCACAACCCTGTCGAGAAAGTTTAGACAATCGATATTGATAGAAGATCAAGCAACAGCTACGCTTTCTCCACCTTTCATCTTCCGTAAGGATCATAAAAAAATTTGATAAGAGAATTTAGGTTGTGTACTATGGCACGTAAACAGCAGTTTACACATGTGAGTGATATATACTACGTGATCAAAAGTGTACGGACATCTGTTAGCCGGGCATGGATGTGTATGATGTCCTTAGGTTAGTTAGGTTTAAGTAATTCTAAGTTCTAGGGGACTGATGACCTCGGAAGTTAAGTCTCATAGTGCTCAGAGCCATTTGAACCATCTGTTAGCGGGCATTAATATGGAGTGTGTTTACCCTTCGCCTTTATGGCGCCTTGAACTCTTCAGGATACACTTTCAGTCATGCAACTGAATATCTGTGGAGGAACGGCAGCCCGTTCTTCCTCAAGAGCCAAAGCTAGAGAAGGGAGTGATGCTGGGCGCTGGCTCTGGAGAGAAGCCGACGTTCTAACTCATCCCAAAGGTGTTTTATTGGTTTCAGGTCGGGACTATGAACAGGCCACTCCATTTATGAAATGTTCTCGTCCATAAGGCAGTGCCTCACAGATAATGCATTATGACAAGGTGCACTGTCATGTTGAAAAAAAAGTCATCGTTTCCTAACTGTTCCTCTGCGGTATGTAGTATATAATGCTGTGAAATGTGTTCGTATCCTTCCGGATTTAGCGTTTATGAGTGTGAAATGAGAATACCATACACTAACGACGGAAATCACTCCTATCCGTATCGCCAACTCCTCCTTACTTCAGCATTGGCACTACACATGGAGGCAGGTAACGTTCTCCAGGCATTCGTCGAATGGCAGAGGATAAGTGTGATTCATCACGACAAATCATTAATATCCAGTAACCCACTGTCCAGAGGCGTCACTCCTCACATCACCTCAAGCGTGGTTTAGTACTGACTGTAGAAATATGTGGCTTATGAGAAGCTCCTCGTCCATTGTACCCTATTCTTTTTTAAGTGAACCCTTCCGCCGATTTCATGCGACTTTTTACAACTGCCTTCCACAAAGCTCGTGTATTTTCCGTTAGTGCAAGATATGCGCCTGGTCTTGGTTTAGATATGTTTGTTCCTTTGCCTTTCCACTTCACAATGACTTTACTCCGTATTACTAAGGGGTGTCCGGATAACTTTGATCAGGTAGTGCAGGTTACAGCTCTTAACTGGGTGACAACTTGCGAAATTATACTTCGTGTGTGGTGCATCAGAATCTATTGCATAGAAAGCCGAAAGAATCTCTCTTTCCTAGTTTTTATCGTGTCGTACGTGGTCTACTGTTGTCATGGATTGACAGATATAATTAATTTTAACTTTTTGCTCAGATGCCCTTCCTACAGCCACAGTCGTCAATTAACCTAAAGAGGGGCGTCGTGTGCATCGTCTGTCTTTAAATGGTGTAAAAATTGTTCTACGTGTGGCCGTACTTCAACCTTTCGTTTACATTGAACATTTGCTATGAGTGTGTAATGGAAGCTGTGACACCTATGATTCAAACGTGGTCTGCTACGAAGCTGAAATGCGAGTTTCCAGTGGAGGACATCTGCAAGACCCCACAAGAAAAGGGTTTACATTTATCCTCGAGGAATTGCGCGTGAATTGCACAAATGCTCACACAATGACATAAAATGATTAAATACTGCCGTTGTTACTATGAATGATTATAATATTTGTCAGCTGACAAACCGCATAACGGTTTATCATCGGATGTGTGTAGCTACCTTGCGACTAGAGTCGACACGACAACTGAAGAGTAGAAATGCGTACGCAACGCTCTCGGAACGCCGTGGTGTTCTCGAGAAACGAGGGTATGCTTTTAATTTCTGAAAGCGTCAAAAAGTGTGAGAATTAAAACTCGGACGGTGACGTGCCAATGCTAATGGTGTATGAGAAGAATACAGAAAACAAGATTAACTGGTCTCCTTTGACTCACCCTCCTACTATGTGGGAACGATTACTCTGCAGTGACGAGAAATCATTTGCAGCGGTCGTGCGGAACGATTGCAGTTAATTGGGGGAGCGCTGAGAGCGTCTCGTAATTTTGGCTTGAGTGCTTCTGACAGGCTATGAGTAGTGGTACAGCAGAGCCTAACTATTATTGGAAGTTCCGTAGTACGTCTGAGTTCCTATGGACAATTCGCAGTTAATTAACGAACTTCTGCTCACTTGTTATGATTACAATATGGAGCTCATCGTATATAGAATGGAACACTTGACTGGCTTGCTGTCGTGTTTTGCTTGAAATATCTGGAAGAAAAAGTGAGAAATAAATGATTTATTTCTCTCTGCAAACATTTAAACAGATAGTGTAGTAGTTCACACAGTGACATGATACTTTGAAGGAGAGGGATTCCAATCTCTGTTTCTTTAAAATACTTGCAAGCGGTGTATTGTGTTAGAAGAATAAAATACTTTGATGAGTAGTTCAGTAAGGCCTCTATGAAGCTACTCTGGATTATATCATTGTTGATGCTCCTGTATTAAATTGAAAACGTCGTATGAGCACAACTGATTAACGGAATAATTACGGAACACAACTAAGTTAATGTAAGCAGAACGGTAATGAATATTGTAACATTCAATAGTAAGTAAGCAGTCATTAAAAACCTGTGCAAAAGTTATGTAATGTGTAACTCTCAACTTACAGGCCAAAACCGGTGCAATGAAGCTGTTTCCTCGTATTTGTAATCACTGAGTTTAGAATCGGAAAGAACAGCTAGCCAAATATTTCATTAAAGTAATGTTGCCATAACGTAATATAGAACAAACTCCATATACTAATGGAAACAGGGAGCCCCTTCACTATCTTGTATTCAAGGGCATAGTTTTTCAAAATGATCAGCATTCCAGAACAGCATCCAGTGACCCACCTTTCTAAGTCTGTCATTTTTTTCAAACAAACAACTGGATATTTATTAATAATGGACTGCAATAATGTCCTAGGATTCAACCATTTAACTATTCGTACCCCGGCTGGTCATTGATATGACGAAGCCTGCAGGAATAGGACATCACCACATGACGACACGGAAGCAAATAAATGACTTAGGTTAAGCGAAGTATCGCAGAGAAATTTTGCAAATAATTTGTATATTGTTCTCAAAACAGTGTAGACAAATCACAAAGATGGCATGGGTTCTCAGTTAATGTAACATGAAGGAATTTCTGGAAGAATCCAGTAAATTACGTATTTCTTAGATACGTCTTCCAGCAAGACAATGAATCATTCTTAATGCAGGAGAGGATTATACTTCTGAATCTATGATGCAACGGTTTGAACTTGGTACTGCCCGTTGCTATAAATCAGCTTGCGTTTTAGGAAATATGAGCAATCTTTAAATCGATTTATCAGTACATATAAGGATACAATTTCAAGTAGCAATCCACTTCAAGTTCTATAAACGGAATTGTTGTGAAATACTGTAAAAACATTTAGAGAACACGACAGAAATAGCCTACTGTTGGTCACAATGGCAAGTAACTGTAAGGATTTCACACAGAATGTTCATCATTCCAAGATGACGCCACACATAAAAAAATGGCTATGAGCACTATGGGACTTAACTTTTGAAGTCATCAGTCCCCTAGAACTTAGAACTACTTAAACCTAACTAACCTAAGGATGTTACACACATCCATGCCCGAGGCAGGATTCGAACCTGCGACCGTAGCGATCACGCGGCTCCAGACTGTAGCACCTAGAACCGCTCGGCCAGAAACACATCACAGCAACTCCAGAACAAAAAACAAGCTAGCTGTTGGAAGACAGTGAAGAGCATGTAGGATCGATGAGAGCAGATAATACAATCGTAAGTGCCACCCAAACAAGCACGACCTCGTTAGACACCCGCGAACGTTCTACATTGGCTGAAAACCCTATCGGAACTCCAAAGACACAAACATGTTTCGGTGATGTTGAAAGAGATAGCTCAAAGAGCTAGGCACTACTAATCGAAGCTAAACATATGATGACTGAATAGAACATTACGAAGTTAATTGTAGAAAAATATGTTTTGGGAAATGAACGTGCATATTAAACAGGTAACATCCACTCTTTAATAAGACCATGGGGTACTTTTTTGCCATCTTTGTCCAATATGAGCTACTCTGATAAGCACATCTAATGATCTTTTAGTATTCGCACATTCACATATAGTTTACCGATTTTGACTCTTTAATTTCTCCCAGTGCTGATGATGAGAGAAAATTTTCTGCCGTGTTTGCAGTAAATGCAGTATTCCAGTAAGCAATCATACCAGATTTGCTGATGGCGACTAGTGAGTGGGGAGCTTCAGCACTATATTCATGATTTAGGTGACGGTACAGAAGCAGTGGGCAAAGCGGGTTCTACGCCAGTTTTTATATCAAATTGATATCAAATTAATTAATTGATGAATTAATTATCCATCCTTGATGTAATCGTACGTTTGCTCCAACTGGCATGTGTGTCACTTTCCATTCCCTCCACTCCCCTACCCTCCTCTCCCCACTCTTCATCTTCCATCTGTGGAAATGGCGAGAAAGTGAAAGTTTGATGGGAAATTCAAAAAATGGCAGAAAATTCATATTTATTGGTGGGGATATCTAATTTTGTGTGTAGACCTTGAGACTCAGAGACCAGCTGACCTAGTTCACAACACCACCACTAGAGGGCGCTGTTGGTCCTCCTCACCCACTCCCCATCTCCACCACCACCTCTCCCCCACTACCCCAAATTTCCTCCCTCCTCCACTTGTGACGGAGCTTCAGATTGTGCTGAGGCGTTGGACAGTACTGACATAAGTATTTACTCTGTACTATGCATTCAATGGACGAGATGGCGGTGTCACTAAAGGAGGAGTATAACAGTTATATTAGATGTAATAATGTATTTGAGGACTATGCCCATGGTTCCCTACACACTGCTTGGAAACCGATGATACTGAAAGAGCGTATGAAGAACACGATGAAGAACATGAACATGCTCCATCAGGTAATGAAGATGCAGCAGGATGGGATAAGTTACACTTCGCAGCTCATGCGGATAAATGTCTGTGCTGTGTGGCGGGTTGGGGTTTTGTGACACTAGATATTGAGCGTGAGTGAGAGAGGGGAGCAAAGGTCATTATTTGCCAGGGATGGTGGGAGGGAAAGCGACACATTGTGCACAGTGGAGTGGGTTCTTCCCTTGGCCCAGAGGGTGAGGTGTGAGGGAAACATTGGTGGTTCCACTATCAGTTACTTATTGACACATAAGACCCTTTAAACGAACAGAGTAATACGTTGTTATAACTCGCTGAGTTCCTAGCAGCAGCGGTGCGGCGCAGAGTCGTAGGGCGAAAATTCTAGAAATCCACTGCGATGGCGTACAGTCTTCTCCTTTTGAATTCGCTCGTTGCGTTATGAACAAGAGGCTACAGCGTGGTCCAGAGGGCCCCGTCCTGGAATCGATCGAATCGGAGACCCTCAGGTTCGGCGTCTTCTGACGGAGTTTATCAATCGCCAGGTTCACAGGTGACCCATTTGACGAGGCTGCATTCCATTCGTCCTCATCAGCCACCTGATTAAGTACCACACGAACTTCTTTCTGGTAACATCTGGGATGGCATCTTCTGCTTTGACCTATTGGTACAGTGCCGACATCTTATTCTGTCTAGGAGAGTAGTAGGTAAGTCGTTGGAGCGAAGTATGATGTCCGCTGACTAACCATCGGTCCGTCCGTCCAGGTGATGTTTCTTCGTCTCTTTCTTCTTTCCTCAAAGGACCACCTCATATCCGTGTGTCAGAGATATTTATTCGATGTTTTCGCCAATGTCACAATGTTTCTAGGACGGCGACTGACTCTACAGTCATTGAACTGTGCTTCTCACGTTGAGCAGAAGCATGACCAATGTCTACACACGTGCCAGCTTCCCTTGTATTACCTCTAGGCTGGCGTGGTCAGGCATTGCTCTGTCTTCCTCCTCCGCATCGCCAGATACGCCACGCATATGAGTTCAGTATGATGACAGTTTCTGGAGTACTGACAGCTGATGCGCAAACTGCGCTAGTCGTTGTTTTCCTTAGAAGCATTGCCCATCTGCTCGGTCGTTAATCTGTCGATGTGCTGACCGCCGCTGCGGAAAATCCGTTGGTCATTGGCCTCCTTGCTCGACTGCTACCATTTCCGAATATAGTGGCTTAACTTGTTAAAGTCTCGAAAATGTTCACTTAATTATAATAAGACTTTATGTATTTTTCTGCCAGATCCCAGTTTTGAACCTTTCAAAGGGCACGGCCGACTTCCTTCCCCATCCTTCCCTAATCCGATGAGACCGATGACCTCGCTGTCTGGTCTCCTTCCCCAAACAACCCAACCCCAGTTTTGAACAACCATAAATAACACATAATTATTATACACAACCACAAATAACACATAATTATTATGCATGATTATTATACACCTTACAGCTGGAACTATAGCTCATTCGAGGAAAACCCAGGCGTCTTCCAAAGTGCAAGAGGCAGACATTCATCTAATCCGTCATATGCACCCACGTGTGCGCAATGTGTTGAGCAGATTTTGACGGGACAGAGACGAGTTTAATAAATGCACTACTTATAAGAATGCAGCTGAGGACTGTTCCCACAGCCTACTACACGAAGTTTGGAAAGAAAAGATAATGTATAAGTGTAGAGTGAACACATTTCGACAAATACTGGCTATGCAGCAGATTGGAGTGAAGATGCATTTCAAACCTCACTCAGGTAGATGTTTGTGCTGGAACTGCCAACCTTTTCTGAAATTGCCAGAGGTGTTCAGATCTCGAGTGAGTTATTTCATAACATCACCACCAGAGGGCGATGCTGTCCACCTGCACGACATCCCTTAGGAGCGGACAGGACCGCAAGAATGCTACATCTGGTCACGTGATTGTGATGTAACGGATGTAAGGCGAACATGACAGCTGATTAGTCTCACTCAGGCTATGGAAGAAGAAGAAGCACGAAACGTCGCCAGCGGCGTTCGAGATTGTGTGCCACATCATAGCAGTAGAATAGGGAGAACATATATATACACTCCTGGAAATGGAAAAAAGAACACATTGACACCGGTGTGTCAGACCCACCATACTTGCTCCGGACACTGCGAGAGGGTTGTACAAGCAATGATCACACGCACGGCACAGCGGACACACCATGAACCGCGGTGTTGGCCGTCGAATGGCGCTAGCTGCGCAGCATTTGTGCACCGCCGCCGTCAGTGTCAGCCAGTTTGCCGTGGCATACGGAGCTCCATCGCAGTCTTTAACACTGGTAGCATGCCGCGACAGCGTGGACGTGAACCGTATGTGCAGTTGACGGACTTTGAGCGAGGGCGTGTAGTGGGCATGCGGGAGGCCGGGTGGACGTACCGCCGAATTGCTCAACACGTGGAGCGTGAGGTCTCCACAGTACATCGATGTTGTCGCCAGTGGTCGGCGGAAGGTGCACGTGCCCGTCGACCTGGGACCGGACCGCAGCGACGCACGGATGCACGCCAAGACCGTAGGATCCTTCGCAGTGCCGTAGGGGACCGCACCGCCACTTCCCAGCAAATTAGGGACACTGTTGCTCCTGGGGTATCGGCGAGGACCATTCGCAACCGTCTCCATGAAGCTGGGCTACGGTCCCGCACACCGTTAGGCCGTCTTCCGCTCACGCCCCAACATCGTGCAGCGCGCCTCCAGTGGTGTCGCGACAGGCGTGAATGGAGGGACGAATGGAGACGTGTCGTCTTCAGCGATGAGAGTCGCTTCTGCCTAGGTGCCAATGATGGTCGTATGCGTGTTTGGCGCCGTGCAGGTGAGCGCCACAATCAGGACTGCATACGACCGAGGCACACAGGGCCAACACCCGGCATCATGGTGTGGGGAGCGATCTCCTACACTGGCCGTACACCACTGGTGATCGTCGAGGGGACACTGAATAGTGCACGGTACATCCAAACCGTCATCGAACCCATCGTTCTACCATTCCTAGACCGGCAAGGGAACTTGCTGTTCCAACAGGACAATGCACGTCCGCATGTATCCCGTGCCACCCAACGTGCTCTAGAAGGTGTAAGTCAACTACCCTGGCCAGCAAGATCTCCGGATCTGTCCCCCATTGAGCAAGTTTGGGACTGGATGAAGCGTCGTCTCACGCGGTCTGCACGTCCAGCACGAACGCTGGTCCAACTGAGGCGCCAGGTGGAAATGGCATGGCAAGCCGTTCCACAGGACTACATCCAGCATCTCTACGATCGTCTCCATGGGAGAATAGCAGCCTGCATTGCTGCGAAAGGTGGATATACACTGTACTAGTGCCGACATTGTGCATGCTCTGTTGCTTGTGTCTATGTGCCTGTGGTTCTGTCAGTGTGATCATGTAATGTATCTGACCCCAGGAATGTGTCAATAAAGTTTCCCCTTCCTGGGACAATGAATTCACGGTGTTCTTATTTCAATTTCCAGGAGTGTAGATTCACTGCAGTTCCATTTTTTTTCCTTTGTTCAACTCCATTTTCATTTCTTTTGTGCATTTTATTTATACTGGCTGAAGCGAAATTCACGCACTCGGGCTTTGCAGCGTGACTCCTCACATGCCAGAGAAAAAAAAAAAAAGAAAAAAAAATGTATCTCACAAAATTTCGTCCGGCAAGTACATCCGGCAGAAAAAGAACGTTAAAGAGTGGCAACCTGGCAACACTGTTACCACATGTATGGTAACCACGTCCGTCAGCATGTAACAGCTGCGCTGTACAGTTGGTGCAGTGGACACAGTTTTGGGTTAGCATGCAGGAGATTCAGGGTTCAATCCTGGCTTGGAGCGCATTTGTTTTATTTGTTAATTTAATTCTGACGTTTCATACTGTAACATACACCGTTTCTTAGGTCACATGTATCGTAAATTTACGACAGTTTTTGACGCTGAACATAACAAAGAAGTGGTTAGAAAAATAAGAAATTGAGAACTGCAACAAATGACCTGTCATAGGACAGAATAACTAAAAAAAAGTATATATTTCCAGATGCTAAAGATAATAGCACAGTACAATAACACAACATCTACTTGTCACTTATACTACAGGTAATACGAGCGCTGAGATGTCGCACAATAGCAATCAGTCACAATGATAATGTTCATATTAATGACTGCATGACCTTCACAACAGAACAGCTCTGGACCCTTTGCAGCAAAGGTGCGTCCACAGTAAGAAGAACACTATGAACACGTGCTACCGGATCTTCCACATTCGTCGGCGGAGTAGAGTACACGTGCTTCTTCAAGTGTCCCCACAGGAAGAAATCCAGGAGATTTAGGTCAGGTGAACACGGTGCCCATACGACTGGATCTCCATGTCTGCGTCACTTCCCTGGAAATGTTCTGTCCAAATGCTGTTGCACATTAACTCCAGAGTTGGAGGTGTATCGTCATGTTGGAAGCATATCCTCTGCCGAACATGTAGTGGAACATCTTTCAGCACATCAGGCAGACAGTTTGAGAGGAATGCATGATATCTTGACGTAGTCAACTGGTCAAGCAACATGTAGGAGCCCAAACACCTGTCGCCCAAAATTCCGACCTAGACATTGATACCAAAGCGAACTTGATAGCCACGGTGGCAGGTGATGGTTCAAATGGCTCTGAGCACTATGGGACTCAACTGATGTGGTCATAAGCCCCCTAGAACTTAGAACTACTTAAACCTAACTAACCTAAAGACATCACACACATCCATGCCCGAGGCAGGATTCGAACCCGCGACCGTAGCGGTCGCGCGTTTCCAGACTGTAGCGCCCAGAACCGCTCGGCCACTCCGGCCGGCGTCGCAGGTGATATGCAGGTTAACCTCACGCCAATGGTGGGCATTATGCATATTGAAGACACCCTCACGAGTGAAAGCTGCTTCATCCGACCATATTTCGGTGTTGACGAAGTCATCGTTGGCTTCATATTGTTGTTGGAAACCTTAACATAATTGTATCCACTGATGGCGATCTGCAGGACACAGGTGTTTCGTCAAAGCATAATGCTAGGGGTGCAGCCCATACTCGTGCAGCACGTTAACGACCGTGCGTCGCGAGACACGCAGGTGTCTTGCTACGCTACGCGTACTTCGCTAGGGTTGTGTATGACCTCCAGAATAGCTGGAGGCGCAGCTCCAGACGACGAAACACATTTTTATCTAGATGGCGTCGATGAGGATATATTGCAGCATTTTCACGAGTGGCAACTACAGCCCTTTTATCAGATGGACCAAGGACCAGAAGCATATCGAAATATTCATCGTTTGTGCATGCCACACGTCTGCCACACTGGTTTAGAGGTTTACAATAACTAGTCTCTGTCTGGTGGACAGCACATACAGCATGAACACGCCGTCAATCTTGCGCGCTGTCACGCCTAACGTGCATTAACCATCGGACAGATATTGTTCTGCATGTTTCATACCGACAGTGCTAATTGTAAAATGTTCAGTTTCGAATTACACTGTTTCCATAACGGTATTAGATGTGATGCTTCCACAATCCCATCGATAGAATAATAATAATAATAATAATAATAATAATGGATTGAGATACGTACTAAACAGCATGATGTTCCAGACTCAATGTTGCAAGGAATACTTAGTGGGACTATGGTGATAACACATACAAATAGTAACGGAGTTTGGACATTATTCGCAAAGAACGTTGCTAGTCCTACTGGTAACGTAAGGCCCTAACGGAATGTAATGGACCTGAATGAGACAAGAATAATTGGAGGAAGGTACAAAGAAAAGAGGTTTAGCATCAAGAAGATGAAGTGGTGCGAATAAATTCAAGCCCACGACGTGGAAAGGGCTTTTTTCAAAGCTGACCAATCTTCCATTTCTACGATTGTAGAATGTAAGTGCAAATGTTTTCTAGAGGACCCGCTGCAATCGCTGTTGACGATTAAGATGCCAGATACCGTACCACCTGGACGACATTTACCAAATAAAAAAAGGATCGAACCCTCGACCTCCTGCACGCTTAACCAAAACTCTATCCACTGCACCAGCTGTACAGCACTACTAACATGTGCCGACGGAGGTAGTTATCATACATGTGGTTACAATGTTGCCAGATTTCCACTCTTTAACGTCCGTTTTCTGCCGGATGTACTGGCTGGACGAAATTTTAAGACAGAGGTTTTTTATCGCTGGCATGTGAGGAGTCGCGCTGCGAAGCCCGAGTGCGCGAATTTCGCTTCACCCCATATATATAACTCCAGAGTTGGAGGTGTATCGTCATGTTGGAAGCATATCCTCTGCCGAACATGTAGTGGAATCATGGAAAATTTATTTTCTTTGCCCGTGTGGATATCCCATTTATCTTGACCACCCTAAATAACTTTTTGTCCAGATGCAAATTATAAAATGTTTCAAGCAAATGTTCTTTAGCTGTCAGGGGGACATAAATCAGCATGATTGCCTTCGTTGTAGCTTTATTTTTACAAAGATATGAACATCGGTATGAAATTTTTAAATGGCACCCTGTATTTTTTATTCGGTAATTCATTTCCTCTCCTAAAGACCTATTCAAAAATGTATTACAGTGTACAATTCACTGAAACACAACGTTATTAATTACATAACAAAATTGACCTTGAGCCCAGGATCAAAAACTCGTCCTCTTGCTGGAGTTTTCAGAAAACCAATGAAAACCAAGTAAAAACATAACACAAAATTGTCTTTGAATCACCCGTATCATTGCCCAGGAGTAGAGCATTCAAACGTGCTCAAAGTGGTGACCCTGGTCCCTGATACGCTGGTGCACTCGTTGAATGAAAGAAGTATTTAATGCTTCTAGTGTTGCCTGCTGAAGAGATTTACAAGCAACCACGATACGTTCTTGCACGTCCTCTGGAGTTGTTGGAATATCGAGATAGACAACGTCTTTAATGCATCTACAAAGAAAAAAGTCCAGAGGATTTACATCAGGAGACCTAGCAGGCCAAGTAACTGTTCCTCCTCGACCAATTAATCTGGCAAGATATCCTCGGTTCAGAACACGACGTGCACGCAAGGCATTATGTGCTGGACATCCTTCGTGTTGATACCACATAAGCATTCTGGTTCTTAGCGGCACTTCATCCAGAAGAAGAGGAAGAACTGGTCTGAGGAAGTAGGCATGCGGTGTGCCGTTTAGACTACGATTGATGAAATAAGGGCCAATCTTTGTAGTACCAAGCATCCCACACCAGGCGTTAACTTTCCATTCACGCTGATTTTCCACCTGCCTAAGCCATTGTGGGTTATCGCTGGACCAATAATGCATGTTCCTTGTATTTACCTGTCCTTTGTTTGAGAAGGAACTTGCATTGATAAATAGAACATTGGAGAAGAAGTTTGAGTTGGCGAGGATTTGCTGCTGTGTCCACAGACAGAACTGTACACGATTCTGGAAGTCATTCCTATTCAATTCTTGACGTAGGTTTACATGGTAAGGATGGAATCGATAACGTGTAAGAATGCGATGTACACTGGTTTTAGGAATGCCAATCTCGTGTTGAAGCTTTCGTGTGCTCACATGTGGATTCATTGCAACGGAAGTGAGAACAGTAACTACGGCAGCTTCGTCTGTGCGAGTGCTTCGACGATTGCGTTGTCGTGGGTTGAAGCTTCTCGTTTCCCGAAGCGTCCCAACAAGAAGAGAAAACATCTGTCGGGAAGGTGGGTTCTTGTCAGGATGTCGCTCTCTGTACAGTTCCGCTGCCTGCGTATCATTTCGCCTACCTTCAACAACAACAACAACAATAAAAGAAACGTTATGTCGATGCATTTTGTAGGAAGGACAGCCTTTACTGTATGCCTGTTCTACACAACAGTATTTAAAAGAGACTAAACTACTGCACTAAATGTACCCTACATAAGAAAACAGTATTGCAATTACTGTTCTGCAAACATACAGGGTGTTTCAAAAATGACCGGTATACTTGAAACGGCAATAAAAACTAAACGAGCAGCGATAGAAATACACCGTTTGTTGCAATATGCTTGGGACAACAGTACATTTTCAGGCGGACAAACTTTCGAAATTACAGTAGTTACAATTTTCAACAACAGATGGCGCTGCAAGTGATGTAAAAGATAAAGAAGACAGCGCAGTCTGTAGGTGCGCCATTCTGTACGTCGTCTTTCTGCTGTAAGCGTGTGCTGTTCACAACGTGCAAGTGTGCTGTAGACAACATGGTTTATTCCTTAGAACAGAGGATTTTTCTGGTGTTGGAATTCCACCGCCTAGAACACAGTGTTGTTGCAACAAGACGAAGTTTTCAGCGGAGGTTTAATGTAACCAAAGGACCGAAATGCGATACAATAAAGGATCTGTTTGAAAAATTTCAACGGACTGGGAACGTGACGGATGAACGTGCTTGAAAGGTAGGGCGACCGCGTACGGCAACCACAGAGGGCAACGTGCAGCTAGTGCAGCAGGTGATCCAACAGCGGCCTCGGGTTTCCGTTCGCCGTGTTGCAGCTGCGGTCCAAATGACGCCAACGTCCACGTATCGTCTCATGCGCCAGAGTTTACACCTCTATCCATACAAAATTCAAACGCGGCAACCCCTCAGCGATGCTACCATTGCTGCACGAGAGACATTCGCTAACGATATAGTGCACAGGATTGATGACGGCGATATGCATGTGGGCAGCATTTGGTTTACTGACGAAGCTTATTTTTACCTGGACGGCTTCGCCAATAAACAGAACTGGCGCATATGGGGAACCGAAAAGCCCCATGTTGCAGTCCCATCGTCCCTGCATCCTCAAAAAGTACTGGTCTGGGCTGCCATTTCTTCCAAAGGAATCATTGGCCCATTTTTCAGATCCGAAACGATTACTGCATCACGCTATCTGGACATTCTTCGTGAATTTGTGGCGGTACAAACTGCCGTAGACGACACTGCGAACACCTCGTGGTTTATGCAAGATGGTGCCCGGCCACATCGCACGGCCGACGTCTTTAATTTCCTGAATGAATATTTCGATGATCGTGTGATTGCTTTGGGCTATCCGAAACATACAGGAGGCGGCGTGGATTAGCCTCCCTATTCGCCAGACATGAACCCCTGTGACATCTTTCTGTGGGGACACTTGAAAGACCAGGTGTACCGCCAGAATCCAGAAACAATTGAACAGCTGAAGCAGTACATGTCATCTGCATGTGAAGCCATTCCGCCAGACACGTTGTCAAAGGTTTCGGGTAATTTCATTCAGAGACTACGCCATATTATTGCTACGCATGGTGGATATGTGGAAAATATCGTACTATAGAGTTTCCCAGACCGCAGCGCCATCTGTTGTTGAAAATTGTAACTACTGTAATTTCAAAAGTTTGTCTGCCTGAAAATGTACTGTTGTCCCAAGCATATTGCAACAAACGGTGTATTTCTATCGCTGCTCGTTTAGTTTTTATTGCCGTTTCAAATATACCGGTCATTTTTGAAACACCCTGTACATTCCCCATAGATGAGTAGCGTTTCTACCTTCTCTTCGTTGGTGTACATCTACTCACAAAACTCTTCAACTGACGTTGGTTGGCGGAATGACCGGTGTGCATTCTACTTATGTTTACATTTGTCCTCTTTCAATGTCAGTACGTGTATGTGTTCCATTACCCCGAGTACCTGCACTAAGCGCTGGGAGAGTCAACGTCAATGTTGTGTTATGTAATTAATAACGTTGTGTGTCAGTAACGGTACACTGTGATACATTTTTCAATAGGATTTTCGGAGAGGAAATGAATTACTGAATAAAAAATACAGGGTGCCATTTAAAAAAGTCATACCGCTGTTCATATCTTTATAAACAACGAAAGCAATCATGCTGATTGATGTCCCTCTGACCGCTAAAGAACATTTGCTTGAAACATTTTGTGATTTGCATCTGGACAAACAGTTATTTAGGGTGGTCAAGAAACATGGCACACCCTATACCCAGAACATTATGAGACTGATCAACGAATTAGGTGCTAGGGTTAAGGAACTAAAGATGTACACCCGTATCATTCTGAGAAGGAAAGTAGACGATTTAGCTGTAAGGGTTGATGGAATTGAAAAGAAAGTACATGACTTAACTGTGAATTTCGAACGAAATGTATATAAGGTGCAGCATATGAAGCCGCTCGCTTAGTATATAGAAAGATGCCAACTAAGCATAAGCTCATCGCTGCACGGAATTCTGCTCGAGGATAGTTACAGTTGCTAAGGTTAGGACATTTGTATCTAGAGCAGACACTGTGATACAAGTTTAAACCAGTTACTAATTCTCTAGATGAACTCTCAGCGAAATAACGCAATATTGACGATGATGCTATTACCGGTTTTATTAACTATCATAGCAATGCTAAGATAGACAAAACGTACCGTGTCAGTGATGAAAAACCACACATGTTGAGCACACAGCCTATAACTTTAAATGAAAAAAAAACAACAATAGAGACATAGGGTGGGGAATTTCAAAGAACACCAGGTCTGCTAAACCTTATTTTCCTACAATCCTCAAAAACAGTACAATTTTCACCCAATGATCTGGAGATGTGTGGTGAAATATTACAATTGACCCGTGTACACAGGCAAGCAGGAAACCAACGCCCGTGCGGTTCTAGGCGCTACAGTCCGGAACCGAGCGACCGCTACGGTCGCAGGTTCGAATCCTGCCTCGGGCATGGATGTGTGTGCTGTCCTTAGGTTAGTTAGGTTTAATTAGTTCTAAGTTCTAGGCGACTGATGACCTCAGAAGTTAAGTCGCATAGTGCTCAGAGCCATTTCAACCATTTGAAACCAATGCAGTGCGAAATACAGAGACATTATTAAGCTATCATTATTAGACGGTCGGTATAGCAGTTGTGATGTCAGTGACACTCAGCACAAAAGTGTCATCAATCGGCCCTCTCAGTATATATATTGTACGACGACCCCAGTGAGATAATAGCTCGACTACGACTGCTCACGGCATCAGCTGGTGTAGGCAATACCGCTCATTCGAACGAGGTTATCGCAATACTTTCAGAGCATAGGGAGAGAGTCATAATCGAATGAGTATGGAGACGGTAGTTCGAGAACTTCACAGACCAGCACGCAAAACATACCCTCGCAGACATGTTTTGATTAGAGGTTTGGATGACTTATGGCAGGCTAATCTTGTAGTAATGAGAGAATATTAATATAATAATGATAGATTCAAATATATTTTAGTGGTTATTGATACATATTCCAAAGTTGTCTGGGAATTACCTGTTAAAACAAAGCAAAGAGAAATGTCACGGATGCGTCTGAGCGTTTGTTGCAGACAGTGACAAATCGATGTCCGGACTGCCTCCAAACCGATCGCGGTGGAGAGTTTTACAATAAGTATTTCAAGACCCTGATGCTGAAATATGGGATACATCATAACTAAACATTCACCCACCTGAAGGCGAGCATCGCGGAACATCTGAATAAAACAATGAAATGTCAAACGTGGATTTGTATTAATATTTGCAGCTCATTCAAACAGACAGGTACCCTCCCAGAAATAACTGCACAGTATACTCGAACCAAGGAATAGAAAAGCAACTGGAATCACTCAACAGAGGAAAGTCCACTGGACCTGACGGGATACCAATTCGATTCTACACAGAGTACGCGAAAGAACTTGCCCCCCCTTCTAACAGCCGTGTACCGCAAGTCTCTAGAGGAACGGAAGGTTCCAAATGATTGGAAAAGAGCACAGGTAGTCCCAGTCTTCAAGAAGGGTCGTCGAGCAGATACGCAAAACTATAGACCTATGTCTCTGACGTCGATCTGTTGTAGAATTTTAGAACATGTTTTTTGCTCGAGTATCATGTCGTTTTTGGAAACCCAGAATCTACTATGTAGGAATCAACATGGATTCCGGAAACAGTGATCGTATGAGACCCAACTCGCTTTATTTGTTCATGAGACCCAGAAAATATTACATACAGACTCCCAGGTAGATGCTATTTTTCTTGACTTCCGGAAGGCGTTCGATACAGTTCCGTACTGTCGCCTGATAAACAAAATAAGAGCCTACGGAATATCAGACCAGCTGTGTGGCTGGATTGAAGAGTTTTTAGCAAACAGAACACAGCATGTTGTTATCAATGGAGAGACGTCTACAGACGTTAAAGTAACCTCTGGCGTGCCACAGGGGAGTGTTATGGGGTCCCTTTTCACAATGTATATAAATGACCTAGTAGATAGTGTCGGAAGTTCCATGCGGCTTTTCGCGGATGATGCTGTAGTATACAGAGAAATTGCAGCATTAGAAAATTGTAGCGAAACGCAGGAAGATCTGCAGCGGATAGGCACTTGGTGCAGGGAGTGGCAACTGACCCTTAACATAGACAAATGTAATGTATTGCGAATACATAGAAAGAAGGATCCTTTATTGTATGATTATATGATAGCGGAACAAACACTGGTAGCAGTTACTTCTGTAAAATATCTGGGAGTATGCGTGCGGAACGATTTGAAATGGAATGATCATATAAAATTAATTGTTGGTAAGGCGGGTACCAGGTTGAGATTCATTGGGAGAGTCCTTAGAAAATGTAGTCCATCAACAAAGGAGGTGGCTTACAAAACACTCATTCGACCTATACTTGAGTATTGCTCATCAGTGTGGGATCCGTACCAGATCGGGTTGACGGAGGAGATAGAGAAGATCCAAAGAAGAGTGGCGCGTTTCGTCACAGGGTTATTTGGTAACCGTGATAGCGTTACGGAGATGTTTAACAAACTCAAGTGGCAGACTCTGCAAGAGAGGCGCTCTGCATCGCGGTGTAGCTTGCTCGCCAGGTTTCGAGAGGGTGCGTTTCTGGATGAGGTATCGAATATATTGCTTCCCCCTACTTATATCTCCCGAGGAGATCACGAATGTAAAATTAGAGAGATTAGAGCGCGCACGGAGGCTTTCAGACAGTCGTTCTTCCCGCGAACCATACGCGACTGGAACAGGAAAGGGAGGTAATGACAGTGGCACGTAAAGTGCCCTCCGACACACACCGTTGGGTGGCTTGCGGAGTATAAATGTAGATGTAGATGTAGATGAACCAAATACTGCACAATAAAAACGAATGTTCAAATGTGTGTGCATTCCTATGGGACCAAACTGCTGAGGTCATCTGTCCCTAGACTTACACACTACTTAAACTAACTTATACTAAGAACAAGACACACACCCATGCCCCAGGGAGGATTCGAACCTCCGGCGGGAGCGGCCGAGCAATCAGTGAGATGGCGCCTCTAACCCCGCGGCCATTCCGCGCGGCAATAAAAATGAGACTTACCGATGTTCATGATGGACTCACGTTCGGTTTGGGTGTGAATTTTAAGCAAGTCTTGTACTGAAGAAGATGAACACAACGATGAAGAAGAAGAGGGGTATTTAAAAAACTGCATCCTGACAGCGATGTATACAGCTAAAAGTGCGCTTAAGCATAAAGGACCAGTTAAAGCGCCCAGAGTTCTGCCGATACCAAAGGCATCAGCTGGGATTATTACCTTCCTCATACCTGCCCCCGCAGGTCTCACAGCAGTGGGTTCACCGCCTGGTGGCGCTGCGACTATTGCCAGAACAGTGAAGAACGCATAGAACTCCCAGTAGCTACTAGAAGAAGCAAGAACACATAACCGCATGATGGAAGAAGCAGCCATTGGAAAACGACTAGACCTGAAGCCATACAAGAAAGGACTAGGCCTCTTCATAAATAATAAAAAAATCCCGTTAACTACCCTATTGGGTAGACAGCTTACAAATACAGATCTGCTCAAGTTTGTCAGTAAAAAAATCAGGATTCAAAAATTACGTTGCGTGTTTATGCAGCATCATTATCAGAGACTATGTAGAAATCCGGAGAATGTGGAATTGTGAATTTAGATGTTGCTGCGATACCGGAAACCTCCTGGGTGGCGTATGTTAAGAAAACTACAAACACAGTCTACTACTTCGACTCGTTTGAAGACTTGCAGCCACCAGAAGACAGAAGACGTGTGTTCTACGATTTATATCGCTACCAAGACTTTAATCGTACTCATGTGGCCATCTGTGAATCATGTTGCTCCTAACTTTTGCGAAGAAGCATATACAGGGTGGTCCATTGACAGTGACCGGGCCAAATATCTCACGACATAAGCATCAAACGATAAAACTGAGAAGAACGAAACTCGTCTAGCTTGAAGGGGGAAACCAGATGGCGCTACGGTTGGCCCGCTAGATGGTGCTGCCATAGATCAAACGGATACCAACTCCGTTTTTTTAACTAGGAACCCCATTTTTGTTACATATTTGTGTAGTACTACACAAACTGGCTAGGCTAAATTCGGAACAATTCAGACTACCCCTGTCAGTGACACGAACATACCATTGCGCTCTCTTCGAGTCAGTACTATGCTTTGCTGCCAGTACGTGGGCCCACAGGTTAAATCTCTCAACCAACAGAACCATTGTACGTCGAGGCCAAAGAAGTGTTCTACTTCGACTAACAGGGGCATTTAACACAACATCAAATGACGCACTATGTGTCGTCATGGGAATTTTCCCCATAGATATCACCATCAGGTACCGCGCAGCAATGTACTGGCTTAGGATGGGTAGAATAGACCAGGTTCGGCAGATCACTGGTGTACCGATTGAGACAACACGCCAACTCAGAGCATGGCGAGTGGATACCTGGCAGAGCGAGTGGGCCAACAGCGATAAGGGCCGCCGTGTATACAACTTCTTCCCTGACATCCGGGAAAGACTAAAACTAAAACATATTGATCCCAGCCGCGGTATGGTACATTTCATCACAGGACATGGCCCTTATCCCACGCACCTGTACCGCGTGAGTCTGCAGCAGACTAATAGATGCACATGCGGGGAAGAAGGTTCCCCTGAACATACTGTCTTCTTCTGCGGACAACGCACGAACATAAGACACACAGTACACATAAATCGCCTGAACACACAGAACGAACTACATGCCATATTACGCGACCCGGAAAGGTGGACTGAACTCAACAAACTAACGGACGAAATCTCGAAGATCCAACAAATAGAATACTTGCGCAACAGACCCTACCGAAGGCAAGTCGGTCCAAACAGACGTCACGATGCCCAGGGGGACACAGATATGATTAGCACCACGAGTGATGAAGAAGAAACAGATACAGACCAGGGCACCAACACAGATATTGAAGCGTCCAGCGCGGATGATCCATAGTGTCAACCAAGTTAAATTCAAAGAATAGAGTGGAACAACCGACAAGAGATGCACAAGTCACACACAATCCTAAAAACAGATTGCACCTTATATATAAACAGTTAACAGCATCTCCATGTTCAATAAGAGCTTAAAGCTAGGTACCTCTTCAAGGGACCTACGCCTTCCGTTAAGAGGCAGCGCACAGTCTGTATGGAAGGATCTTAATTGTGGTCCCTCTCTTTTGAGCCCAACCCGACGGATACCTATGGTAGATCGGGGAAAACCACCGCTCAGGCTGTGTTGCTGGCGGGGCCGGAAGGTGCTAACTGCCACACCACGTATCATTGTAAGTCTCACTGGCTCAGTGTGAACTGTTTGTACAACTAACCTACACAGCCTATACCTCAACCTCCACTATACTAAGAACTTCTCATCTGAAGCTTAAAGTTGGGCACCTCTTCAAGGGACACACGCCCCCCAGGTAAGAGGCGGCGCACGTCCTGGATGGAAGGATCTTAATTGTGGTTCCTCTCTTTTGAGCCCAACCCGACGGATACCTATGGTAGATCGGGGAAAACCACCGTTCAGGTCGTGTTGTCGGCGGGGCCGGGAGGTGCTTGCGCCTGATGTACTCTACTAGGAGCCTTGTAGGCTCAACACAAACCGTTAGCGTCATTACCTTATTACTTTTACTACGAGTACCCTTTCATTAGCAACTTTGAGCCAAGCACAAAATCAGTTACCTCTCTATTGTATATCGTAAATAGTTTAGTAGGCTGGACATGGAGGTCTTAGTTTTAGTTTCTAGCTTTAACGTACCCTAATCTCTTCTAGTTAAGGTAGTTTTTAGGATAGTAGATGTTAAAGGCATGGTGAGCAACGGCCAGCGTCTTGAGGTTCATTCCAAGACCCGGGTCGCCGCCCACAACCAGGTGACGGGCAATATTATACCTGTAACTTCTCTATTCAGTTCTCTTCCTTCCTTCTTTCTAAATATTTAATTTCGTTTTGTTTATTAATATCTTACTTGATTTTGTATTAGTTATACGTTTTTCTAATGCTGCACAAAAAAAAGATATCAAATGGATCTAAACAGAGCCCGCCTCCACGTGGCGGGACACGGGCAACGGTGTGAGTGGGGACGGGAGCCGGTGTGGTGTTACTTTCAGTCACTGCGGCCCCCGGACCCAGTCACAGCGGCTAAGTGGCAATATACGACCCACCATAAGAAATTAGACGGTGGGTCATAAAATATAAGCAGCTAGTGAAAAAAAAGAAGTACGTAAAGAAATATGAATGTTTCAGTTGGACCACTTTTTTCGCTTTGTGATAGATGGCGCTGTAATAGTCACAAACGTATAAGTACGTGGTATCACGTAACATTCCGCCAGTGCGGACGGTGTTTGCTTCGTGATACTTTACCCGTGTTAAAATGGACCGTTTATCAATTGCGGAAAAGGTCTATATCGTGTTGATGTGTGGCTGTTGTGATCAAAATGACCAACGGGCGTGTGCTAAGTATGCTGCTCGGTATCCTGGACGACATCATCCAAGTGTCCGGACTGTTCACCGGATAGTTACGATATTTAAGGAAACAGAAAGTGTTCAGCAACATGTGAAACGTCAACCACGACCTGCAATAAATGATGATGCCAAAGTAGGTGTTTTAGCTGCTGTCGCGGCTAATCCACACATCAGTAGCATACAAATTGCGCGAGAATCGGGTATCTCAAAAACGTCGGTGTTGAGAATATTACATCAACATCGACTGCACACGTACCATATTTCTATGCACCAGAAATTGCATGGCGACGACTTTGAACGTCGTGTACAGTCCTGCCACTGGGCACAAGAGAAATTACTTGAAGATGACAGATTTTTTTGCACGCGTTCTATTTAGCGACGAAGCGTCATTCACCAACAGCGGTAACGTAAACCGACACAGTATGCACTACTGGGCAACGGAAAATCCACGACGGCTGCGACGAGTGGAACGTCAGCGACCTTGGCGGGTTAATGTATTGTACGGCATTATGGGAGGAAGAATAATTGGCCCCCATTTTATATATGGCAATCTAAATGGTGCAATGTATGATGACTTCCTACGTAATGTTCTACCGATGTTAGTACAAGATGATTCACTGCATGACAGAATGGTGATGTACTACCAACATGATGGATGTCCGGCACATAGCTCGCGTGCGGTTGAAGCGGTATTGAACAGCATATTTCATTATAGGTGGATTGTTCGTCGAAGCACCATACTATGGTCCGCACGTTCACCGGATCTGAAGTCCCCGGATTTCTTTTTGTGGGGAATGTTGAAGGATATTTGCTATCGTGATCCATCGACAACGCCTGACAACATGCGTCAACGCATTGTCAATGCATGTGCGAACATTACGGAAGGCGATCTACTCGCTGTTGAGAGGAATGTCGTTACACGTATTGCCAAATGCATTGAGGTTGACGGACATCATTTTGAGCATTTAATGCATTAACGTGGTAGTTACAGGTAATCACGGTATAACAGCATGCGTTCTCAGAAATGATAAGTTCACAAAGGTACATTTATCACATTGGAACAACCGAAATAGAATATTCAAACGTACCTATGTTCTGTATTTTAATTTAAAAATACCTACCTGCTACCAACTGTTCGTCTAAAATTGTGAGCCATATATTTGTGACTATTACAGTGCCATCTATCATAAAGCGAAAGAGTGGTCCAACTAAAACATTCATATTTCTTTACGTAGTTTACGAATACGTAATAAAAAATGGCGGTTCCGATTTTTAAAAAACGCAGTTGATATCCGTTTGACCTACGACAGCGCCGTCTAGCGGACCAACCATAGCGCCATCTGGTTTCCCCCTTCAAACTAGACAAGTTTCGTTCTTTGTAGTTTTTTCGTTTGACGCTTATTTCGTGAGATATTTGGCCCGGTCACGATCAATGGACCACCCTGTATATAAGGAGAGGCATTAAGCTTCCACCTGTCAGTTGAGGTTCAAATGCAGTGTCGTATACTCTGGCTTTAAAACACTGACCGCCAGTATTACGCGTGGATTAGTTCCCACCGACTGATGTAATCAATGGAGAGTGCAGACTTACAACAGCACTCTGAATGTCACAGAGGCTAACAATAAACTTCATCTAAAAATTAATGGTGGAGAAGAAATTGTGGTAACAGATGCTGGTGCATACGATATTGAACACTTAAACGAAGTTTTAAAACAGTCTGGAAAAGGGATTGCGCTACGACATATATCAGTACACTTGAATCTGAAATAATAGCAATGAGTGCAACGATTGACTTTAACCGGAAAGAATCAATACGACGGCTACTGGGTTTCACAATAGGACAGGTTTTGAAGAAGGATCCTAATAAATTTTAAAGGTCCCACCAGTCAGTCGATACACTTCTTGTCAGTATAATCCGTGTTGAGTGCAACATCGCAACTACATCTTATCTCAACAACAGATTGAGTCACAGTATTTACGGATTATTCCCATCAGTGGGAACAGTGTATAAGATCGTTGAGACCTTACGAACGCTATTTATCTCCCAGTAACAGTTCAGGCACTGGACTGTCTGAAGCTGCGTATTGTGGTCCAGGATAATCGGCTTGTCGAATTTCGCGGTGAGGAAATCATTGCACGGCTACATCTAAAGCAGAACCAAAAGCGGCGGTGGCCTTCAAGCATCCGGGACCTGTTAAAGGCAGAAGCGGCGACCTTTACTTTCCCGGACCGGAAACGTTGGCGGCGAGCTTCAACCAGTCAGGGTTTGCAGCGTCCCTGTATTGACAATGAAGACAGAATGGGAGTAAGGTATAAAACCAAAATGCACGACGCACAGCGCAGCACTTCACAGCGGAACAACACTGTGATGACTTGTACAAACTACAAGTTCATTAAACCAGTAGGTCTGAAGCCGCATAATGACGTCATTCATTCCTCCTTCCCCCTCGGATTTAAATGATGTATAAAATGCTAGAAGGTTCATTGATGGGTCAGTAAATTCAACAGTGGAAGAGTACAACAGATTTACTGTGTGTATAGCTTTAAAACTGCTTGTGGGATACTTTGAGGCCATGGAGCGAATTATTCTGAATGCTAAACAGGTACCTAATCTGGAACGTAGTGCAACAGATAACAACTCAATCATTCAAGAAGCTCAGGAGGAGAACGAGATCACCATCAATAAAATAATAAGGAAAATGCCACACATCACAGTACTGGATGGGCAGTGTTTGAAGCTTTTATAAGTTCTGAATGCCAGTGTATTTCTACCGTTATCTTTCCGTTCATGAGAGGTTTTCGACTACTCAGTGCTACCGACTCCAAGCAGATAAATGCGCTCTATTAAAACCTCTGTTCGACTGGAGATGCCCAGTTTCGTCATAATTGCCATTCAGATAAATAAAAGAGGCAATGTAGCAAATGAGTCCACCAAATTTGATAATTTCAAGTTAGCTAATGCCAGAGTCTACCTGAACTCCAAATTCTACCTGTATGATAATATACACCTGCAGTGGGATTAAAAATTATTATATGGGGCCCCTGATACATTAGATACTACTTTGACAGGTGACACTGACCTAATCGTCATGTCTCATCACCTGCACCCATCAATGTCTATTGTGCAATCCGACAGACTTGGGCAATTTCAACAGGACACTGCGACGCCCCACACGTCCAGAATAGCTACAGAGTGGCTCCAGCAACACTGTTCTGAGATTAAACATTCCATTGGGCACCAAACTCCCCAGACATGAACATTATTGAGCATATTTGGAATGCCTTGCAGCGTGCTCTTCGGAAGGGGTCTCCACCCAGTCGTACTCTTACGGATTTATGGGCAGCCCTGCACGATTCATGGTGTCAGTTCCCTCCAGCAGTACTTCAGGCATTAGTCGAGTCCATGCCACGTCGTGCTGTGGCGCTTCTGCGAGCTCGCAGCGGCCCTACACGATATTAGGGAGGTGTATCAGTTTCCTCGGATCTTCAGTGTATTTAAAGATGCTGCATTCGTAGCATACACAGAAGATTCAGGTATAACAGAGACAATCCCAGCAAACAATGCATCTTGTACTTTTCTTACGTATTCCACCCTAATCCGTGTGGTTTATCCCAGATGCTGCACAATGTGATTTTCCTGAAGCACTGGCGATATAATTTTAGACATATTTGGAAATGGACATGGCCACGTGCTGTCTGCTTCCATAACGCAAAATGGACAGCACAATAGACAAAGTCCCATGTTACCATTTGATATAATTTTTTTCTTTATTTGAAACGTCACCTCCCTCGTGCTTCACAGTAGTACTTTGAATCTGTGATGTGAGTCAAAATATTTCAATCAGTGATACTTTGAATCTGTGATGTGTACCAAATTTAAATATTTTGGATCACACCACAGATACAAAGAACTACAAATAATGCAAACATACTATTTTCTCTTACACTAATACTAAAGAAATTTCACAGACGCAGCCGAAATAATTTACAATGAACTGGATGGATTTACACTCTTACTCCAAACATACAAAATAACTTATAATGACATGGGCGGATCCATATATATATATACAGTATATACACTTAAAAACTCATCAGACTGCATGGCTAGCATTAGGTGGAACTCAAAAACTATTTCTCTTTACATGGCACACATGTTGCATAGATATATTTGAACGTGTACACAGTACATACGATATAGTAACACGCGATATCAGCGTAGCACGGCGGGTAATCGCCGCTGGAGATCTAAACGCAAAACACCCCGACTGGAATTCACGAATATGTGCCTCCAACGGCAAGAAACTATACGAACATGCACTAGGCCTAAAATAAATTGTACTTGGCCTGTACGTCCCCACGTACGTGCCACCGGAGTGGCCGTGCGGCTTGAGGCGGCAGGCCACGGATTGCGCGGCCCCTCCGGCCGAGATTCGAGTCCTCCCTCGGGAATGAGTGTGTGTGTTGTTCTTAGAATAAGTTAGTTTAAGTAGTGTGTAAGTCTCGGAACCGATGACCTCAGCAGTTTGGTCCCTTAGGAATTCACACACACACACTGTAACACTCCATGTACATGCCTGCACAGGCCCGACTCAGGCCAGATGTGTTAGACATACTACTCATCAAGAGCATGACAGGCACACTCAGCCTTATGGTTGACAACGATCTGGATTCGGACCACTTGCCTGTAATACTACACATGGAAGATACACTGCAGGACACAGAATCACGCAGAATACAGAACTATAAGAGCGCGAGTTGGACCTTGTTCAAGGAAACGCTTGACAGTGTATTCCGGACACTCACGAAATTAACAACACGCAACAAATTGATGAGGCGGTGGAGGTTCTTACTACTGCCATCCAAGACGCCATTCCACATACAACACCAGAACAACACTCTACGGTCCTGCCCCAGGAAATCCTGGACCCTATTTCAATGAGGAACAGCCTCAGGAGATGCTGGCGGCGTATCACGCGCCCGTTCTATAAACTGCCCGTTCTAGAAACAGCCTCCAGGGTATAATACGGAACAAAATACAAAAATTTTCAAACGAGCAATGGGAGCAGGTCCTGTCGTGTGGAAGCTAGCCAGACACTTTACCAGGGAGAAAGATTACATTCCCATTCTACAAGGACCAGACGGCCCAGCTTACACTGCGAAGGAGAAGGCAGAGCTTGTAGCCACAACACTCGCAGCTTCTTTCATGCCTAATCTGGCTCCTTCAGATCCAGTATTCACATGTGAAACGGACCAGAATGTTACACGACTTGTAGTCCAGCACACGCGAGACGAAATCAGATGTACTAGTACAAACGAAGTTACTTGGGCTATCAAGCATACCATTGCTAGTAAAGCCCTTGGGCACGATGTCATTCAAAACCGTGTCCTCCAGGAGTTCACGGATAGAGCCGTAGAATATTTTGCTCACATAACGAATGCTGTCGTAAAACACCAACACTTGCCTGACTTTTGGAAGGTGGCCAAGGTCCTGATATTCCGGAAGCCAGGGAAAGACCATTCCCTAACACAAAATTACCGGCCCATCAGTCTGCCGTGCTCGTTCAGCAAGATTGTTCAGAACGCAATATTAAAACGAATCACTAGGCACTGCATCGCTAATACGCCCTAAGACCATAGCAATTCGGCTTAAGGAATCAACATTTAGCGACACAACAACACGAACAAAGCCACAGGGGCCGTATTCCTGGACATCGAAAGAGCTTTCGGTCTCATACTCTCATATCTCAAGAACAGATGTTTCAAAACTGACATTCAGGGAAAACAATCGATACAATAAGGTATCCAAGCTGGAGTACGCCAGAGAAGCATCCTGGGGCCGATCTTATTCAACCTCTACATTAATGACTTTCTATCAACACAAAACACTACTTTAGGCATCTACGCGGTTGACACAGCCATTCTTGCGCAAGGCTGCAAAGCGTCGAACATAAATTCACGAATACAGACGGCACTAAGAACTCTCGAGCCTTGGGTAGAACGATGGCGTGTTAAAGCAAACGTCGACAAGTGCGGAGCAGTAGTGCTCACACGAAGACCGAAGCTACTGCCCAAATATCATCACTATCGAATATAATACTACGTGCACGCCCAATACGTTACCGAGAGAAAGTCAGATATCTCGGTGTCTGGCTGGACCGGAAACTTACATGTGGGGACCACAATGAATACGTTGCCAACAGAGCGCACGCGAGGCTCAAACAACTCTACCCCATGCTCAACAGGGAAAGTACACTGAATAGTAGGGTGTCGAGGTCTGTGTACGTGACACTGATTAGATCTCAGATGACGTACGCAGCTCCCATCTGGGGATAAGCAGCTCCTACACGCCTGTGCCGCCTGCACATCATACAGAACAAAGTGCTAAGTACCATTAGCAACGCTCCAAGCTACACACACACCGTGGATATTCACAATAAATGCTGCCTGGAAACCCTCAAGGAAGTATTCAAAAAACACGCCACACGACTATACAGGAACACGAGACACTTACTCTGGGAAACTATGATCACAACCGTATGTGGAAGCATAACCGGTCAAAGACTCTACTAGCTATGGCGTAAGCACCTATGGCAAGCTAAAATACACCAACAAACGACAACATAGGCAAGCCCCTGCAAATCAGCAACATTGGATATGCCAGCTACTATTAAAGCCGAACAACAGGCTACAGCAGGGAAACCGACAACGTAGCACACTAACGCACAAATAAACCACCAACATAACCTACACTGTGAATCCGATATATGACCTATCGGACACAAAATGATGGTCAACCTAAATGCAACAGATCTATTGACGCTGACCGAGATGCCAACACCGGCAGCCAGCAGCTGCCACCGAGTAACACCACCGCGCAACGAAAAGGTATCGACATGCGTGGTACCCACTACTAACAAAGCGTACCCTTGCATGACCTGTTGCAGGCAACAAGAAAACTGCTACTGGTCTTACAACCCGATCCAACTATCGAAGAGGTTTTTTTTCCCTTGGCTCTTGCATTGGCACTTTTTTCACCTCTGCCCTCAAACCACTACCCTTCGTTCAACTTCCGATACAGTCTGTTTCCAGATGAGCTCATATTAATGGTTAAACTTAACCAGACGTACGCAAACATCACAGTACCCTCATCTGCAAGACCTCACTTTAGTGAAAACTAAGCTTTATGTAGAGAGGGTAGTAGACTTTTGTGTTGGCCATCATGCCGATGTGGGCCTGGAGGGGCTCCACTTCTTACTATTAAGCGTATGAGGATGTGTCTCATTCATTACTGTAGTAGGTCATTACTTCATACGGATTGCAGTTTTTCACCCAGTAGATGAAGCTCTCAATATAAAGTAATTTAGGATCAGCAAAATGAGTTTTCACAAACTCATAGTGGAATCAATAAATGTGGAGTTTGGATAAGTCTAGTATGCACATTCCCACATAAGTAAGCTTCGTAAACTCTACTGGAGTCTTCGCCACCTTCACAGCAACAAAGCTCTTGTTGAATATGGTGATCCACTTAAAATTTGGTCTGACAATGCATTTTCTTACGACATAGCGGCCATAAAATTAGGTTCTAAGCAAAGTTTCACATGGTGCCCTCAAATTCTCCATTGGTTTGCAGAAAACTGAATTACTCATTAATTTTAAAGAATCTTACTCAAAGTCACACGTCACGGCAGCCCTCAGTGTCGTATTCAAATCAATATACTCCTTCAGTCGGGAGAACTGCTTGGAGAGGATAGCCTGGGTGATTCTTACCAGCTTCACCCCCAAACTGAGACACTGCTGGAGATTACTATAACGAATAATGTATGTCCAGCGTTGTCCTCAGTCTTTGGGTGGAGCTTCCTCATGGAACTAGTTTCTCTTGACACAGCGGCAAATCGGCGTGCACATCATGCGAACTAATAGGGTATATGAGTTCGGCCTCCACCACATACCTTACATCAGAATCCGTTGTTGTACTCCCAGCCCCCTCCTTAATTTTTTCACCTAGTGTCTTGCATTCGTCTTCAGGCACCCATAGAAACTCCCCACTCGACTGTGACTGTTGCATGGCGTGCCCGTATAAGTTAATTTACATCCAAGTACATGATGTGACTCGAATCAAGAGATGCGTTGAACCTGTCATCCATCCGTGGGTTATTTGCCTTGGCGTGCCTATGACACGTTGGCAAAGTCTCCCACAGATTCCTCGTTCAAAGAAAAGTGGCATGTCGGGATCGGTCAATAGTTCGATGTACCGCTTCGTTTTCTTGAGCATTGCATCCCAAGACAACCCAGGTGGTGTGTAACAAACGGTAGGAGACAGAGAATATGCGGTCACGCATAGACTCCGGAATTTCTCGAAAACATCCGTAAGCAACCACACGCCTGTGGCCATGTAAAGAGTAGGCACTACTCTTCTAAAGTGGAGATATTGAATTCCCGCCACACATTTACGGCATGTTCATACGCTGCATCCGTTATGGCATCGCCTGTTAGATTGCTGAAGAATGCATGTATATCGGATAACTTGGTTTCGTTGAGTTTTGCCATACTGTGCAGATACTCGTATGGGAAAACCTCCTTAATAGTCAAAATAACTTTTCCTTGTAGGAAAATGCTGCTCGAGTGATATGCATATCCTCCCGATGTAGAGTTTTAACGACTTTCTGGAGTGGCGGCTAGCGTAATTCTTGGCGTCATTCGTTTGGAGAATTAAATATATTTCTCAACGCTCTCAGCCTCAGTTTTCTCCATGCCAGAATCAGCCAAAACCTCAACAAGAAAGTGAGCGTCATACCCGCTTAAGTTGTGGAAGAAAACAGATGTGTGCCTTGGTAACTGCTACTTCAAATTGACTGTATTGTGAGCTGCTCCACGGAACTTCCCTGTAAGATGACAGTGGTCACTATGAGGAAATAACGCCAGCCCACAAACATGGCGGTCAGCCGCTTTATTGTACAAATCTTCACTCTCCTTCGATATGGTCATGAGATCGTTGTCGCTGTAAAAATTAGCAACCTCCCATAAAGTTTCTCGAGTTCAATGAGAAGCCAAACTGCAGGATTATCCCCGACATAAGATTTGTAGCTGTTAGACTTAAATGTAGGGGATACTATTAGGTACCCTGCCGTATATGATATGTGTTTTTTTTTTTTTTGGTAAAGGAAGTGTGTCAGGCTGTAGGGTTACCTTCAGAGTGGGTCGCAAGAGCGAGAGACCGAGGAGGCATTCGAAGTCCACGTACACCACAAATGGGCATCGCTGCTGATGTGAGCATTTTTAAAATTTATGAAGTGGTTTTCCTCAGTAGGCATAATAACACGCACTGGGTCCTTGGATGCGCAGGCTATTACGTGTTTTACTAAATAGTCGTTTGTCGAAAACGCATTAAGGCACCTTCAGTAAAAATTCTTCTTACCGCTATATTTACTCACCTGTAGAAAACGGGATATGTCTTTCATGTGAACATAATGATAATTGGATTTCTCCTTAGTTTTATCATCGGATAATAAGAGCATTTTTACGTGCATCTTACGCTCACCAGCAGATTTTGAGAAGTGGAGGGAGCCGACGGATATATGCTTGTTTTGCTCATCTCACTTGTGTTTCTCCATCCATAAACATGGAGTGATATTCCGGTATTCTGCGTCCCAAATTTACATATGTCCTGGTTTTCCATCGGGAACTCGATAACGTCAAAGTTATATCACTCGCGAATGTCAATACCTATGCTGTATCGAAATGTGCGCTGCGGATGATCCCAACAGTTGTAATTTCTTCGCAAGCCATGATTGAACACGCAAAACAAGCCTGATCAGTTTTAGTTTGGACACAAATGCAGTCCTTCTTCAGCTATGTCTTTAGGTAGCTCTGTATAGCTGGACCCTCCATTTACTGTATCATAGACATGTTTTTGAATGTCCACGTGTAGTGTTCAGCTGAGTGCTTTAGCTGACCCCTTAACTTTCAACTCAGAAAACAAGGCCAATACAGCTCTCAAAGTTGATTTATGAAACCACTCAGTGATTGGTGTACTAGACGTGTCTCTTCAACGCTAGAGGCAATTTTCGGGGGCGTGACAGTTCAATGCCCAGCACCGCACCGCATTCAATAGCGGGATACTGCAGATCATTAGCAACCTTGAGGAGCTCAGTTTCCAAGACAGAAAGTAACGGTCTTAGAAACCCAATATGGTCACGGTACCCTCCTGCTGGATCCTCGACCATTGTGAAAGAGATTCGATCCTCAAAGGCTTCCGCAAACACCGTGTATTCTAAGCGCGGTATGGTGTCACTGACCTGATGTCTTTCACTAAAAAGACGGGAGAGGGAACTGCTGCTAGCCACAGGATCATCAGTATTACTAAAACTACTACTATTCGGGGATGCTATTGTCGGTCCTGTTGATGATGGAGGCAGTGAGGTGCACAGCGGTACACGCCAAGGCACGCCTACCTCGCAAGGTCAGCAATTCTGATGAGGATGAGAAGGAGAATGAGGCGGCCCTCCCAGGTCAGCTCAGTGGGAGCAGCCTGGGAGCTGCGATGGCTCCCGATTTTGACGAAATAAAAACACACACATATATATATATATATATATATATATATATATATATATATATATATATATATAATGTAAAAAAATGAATGGATTTAAATATTTTTGTTATTTTCTCTTTCAGTAGGAGTACGAACTTTGTTGTAGAACCCCTTATTTACGTGTGGTAATAAAAATTCATTTAGACAGAATTAAGCACATTTAAAATTACTTGAACCTTAGCAACCCTCTCATGTTGATAATTCATACTAACTGATTAATAACATTTATTTGAAAATTGTATAAATTAAATTTTTTTACGTATTTCGGCTTTGGCTCACATTTTCTAAATGCAGTGTTTTTTTTTTAAATATTTACTGAATTCTTTCCCGGCGTTAGCTATGGAACACAAGACTGTCTCTGTTAGCATAAAATGGTTAAATATTGCCAAGCCGACCTGAACGTTTAATTATCATTGACAAAACACACTTCACTATACGTTTAAGTTATTTGCTTTAGAAACTGAAAGAACCAACAGATTAACAACTTGAACGTTAATTATCCGCCTATGAATGCACAAATGTAAAACCAGTAATAAATTCCGTCAGCCTCAGGATCGCTGTAAAAGAAAAATATTTCGTAATTCACTGCTAATTTTATCTGCTCCCGATTTACGGGTTTGGTTAATTTTTTTAGCGGAACAATTTTTTAAATGTGCCGCCGCTGCAAATCGTTCGATCGCGGCACAGCCCAGCAACACCAACGATAATCGCTAAAAATGCTGAAAATTCTTTAAAGAAATATTATAGATGACATGGGCAAGCTAATTTACATTAGTAATACACAGTTTTGGTAAATTATAATGTATTTAGAGCACAAAAATAATTAAACTTACATTATCTTGTAATTTCTCCTCTAATGGCGGCTAAAGACAGATACAGACAAGAGAAGTCTACTCATTCATAAAATGCTACGTCACAGGTTCCTCTCTCTCTCAGCTCTCGAGGAAGACGACAAAGAATACACACTACGTGGTGCTTTTTATACTACTGCTGACCATTAACATCTCTTTGTAATCCTACAACATTATTCTCCTCTGTGGCTGTATTTTACTTTTTTTTTTTTCATCGCAGATATTACCATATTTCGTAATGACATTATGAATATAGAAATATTACAATCATAAATACATCGAGAATATTATTACAGAAAATATTACAATAATAACGAATGTCCTTTATGCAAAATTAAATAATATTTTTTTGCTAAACAATTACAGTACTTACGAATTGCTTCATAGTGGCGTATATAGTACAATTAAATGTCATTTCATTTTATTAACAGTGTGTGTGCTGCCAGAGAACGTTACATTGCCCCCTGGCAGCATTTGGCAAAGAGTTTCTATACTTTGACACAATGGTGCCAGTAACGTTCTTTACAATTCTATGTTTTTTTATTGGATTGGCTCTGTTCATTAGTCCCAGGATTATATATGTTCATGGCTCCCCCATTTGGGCGAAGGCAGACAGGAAACCTAGGCAAAACTGTGCCGGAGCCCAGCCATCCCAGTTGGTTCATGATTAATCTTATCTCTTTAACAGTCATTCTTTAGAAACGATTTAGCAGTTTGTCATCAACGGTTACATAATATCACAGTCACATACAGTTCAACGAAAGTTTGTTGTGTGTGTTTAACAACTCGTAATTATCATTTTTGCGATATACTGCAAGGTCACTTGTCCTAGGATATATCACTTGGTTTTTTGAAATTATTTAGTACAACGTTACTTTTCATAATGTTCTCACTACCTACGTGTTACAAATCCATCTCCTACACTTGTTAGTGTTCATTTTCTCTCGTCAATTTACGGGTATACATAATAAGTGTTCATTGTTTGTCAAAAATCGAGTTCATTGACATGTTATGCAGTTTGTGTAAATATTTTGGAATATGTCAATAATGCTGTAGTTGGTGAGCGGTGCGGAGTGATTGTTGAGCGGCGCTCGGCGCGGCGCGTCGGCTCCGTGTAGGTCACCGCCCCCGGTGTTGACAGCTACGGCGCGGAGAGGCGTGTGGCTGTCTGGTCTGCTACGGGCTGCTGCGGCCGCTGCATGGCTGAAGTAGCCGGATGCGCGTTGTATATCAGCTCGCCCGTGTGACATCTTCTTGCAGTGCTCCAGCAAACATGCAACAAGTTCACAAACGGTGTACTATCCTTATGGGCATTTTTCCTGCTGTGGGAAAGAACGCACACAGTTATTGGCAGTTATTATTCAGTAGGCCTTCACTAGTCTGGTTTGCACAATGTTTCGTTGTCACAGTAACGCGTTTTATGGGCACACAATATTTTTTCACCATGTCATGACTTGTTATTAGTCACACGCAAGTTTTCACCTTAGAACAAAATGTATCTCTGTAGTCAATGCGCTTTCCTGGCGTCCCTTGACACAGAAAGAGTTATAGTTTGACACTAGCTTGGTCCACCGTCTGTTATCGGCTCACTGTTCGTGTCGTGGTAGTTCCTTGTCCACTTGCACACACGGCGATGATACAGCTTCTTATTGCTTGTTCGAAACAACCTCGTGACGTATTGCTGCAGTTTTAACAGTCACTGTCTGTCTCTGCCACACAATACTGCACTTTTGTTTAAGCTTTTTCAGTTACAATGTCCGTTGTGCAATGTTTTGTAACAGCACATTCGTAACTTCTTTGTTCGGTCTTTACCAAGGTGTGTGATAATTGCGTACATGGTAAGAAATATTAAAATTTCGTATTAATTTGCCCAAAAATCATCTATATTTATGTTCGAGTAGATTTTATTTGTGCTTTCCAGCCGGATGCAGGCATATTGTTCAATAACTCCTTTGAAATTATGTTTAGCTTTACTTGTAAGGTCCTACGTAACTACAGCGTAGTCTCTGTAGACTAAAATTGACTTGGACTGTATCAGGCTGGCTCTTTTTACTGATTCGATCTGCACATGCTTCAATTGAAGCTTCTTTGTGCGTAACTTTACGTTACTTAAATTTGCAATAAGTTTGCCTCCCATGGTGCCCTCGGGTCACTATTGGGTGCATTACTCTCTTTGATAATACTGGTTTGAAAATAAAGTTTTCAGGGTCTCATATTATTGATATTATTCTGGGTTCGAATCTGTCAATCTGACAGCTACACACACACACACACACACACACACACACACACACACACACATATGTGTGTGTCATATCAGTCAGGAGGAACATTTTAGTAGTGATTAGTTTGTTACTGCATGATATTCTATATGTCACACTTGAAATATTTCTTGGTACAGTCTTTTCTATTATATATCTCCACATGCTAACACCTTTTTATTAGTCATTTCACTGACGCACATGTACATTACCATGAGGGGTGAGTTACACGTACACACGTGGTTTCCGTTTTCAATTACGGAGTGGAATAGAGTGTGTCCCGACATGTCAGGCCAATAGATGTTCAATGTGGTGGCCATCATTTGCTGAACACAATTGCAATCTCTGGCGTAATGAATGTCGTACACGCCGCAGTACATCTGGTGTAATGTCGCCGCAGGCTGCCACAATACGTTGTTTCATATCCTCTGGGGTTGTAGGAACATCACGGTACACATTCTCCTTTAACATACCCTAGAGAAAGAAGTCCAGAGATGTAAGATCAGGAGAACGGGCTGGCCAATTTATGCGTCCTCCACGTCATGGTAATGTACATGTGCGTCAGTGGAAAAGACCAATAAAAAGGTGTTAGTATGTGGACGTGATGTGCTGTTCCAGTCTCTTCTCTACCTAAGGTCCATCACCGTTCCCTTTGGATCCCTACGTAATTCGGTGCTCTCCGATACACACGATCGAACAGCGGAGTGGTACTCGAGCGTCAACTTTAGGTTACAATATCTCCGGATGTAATTAACATTTTACAATGCAACAAACTGAACTGATTACGTATTTGTTTATATGTTCAGATGTGCTAACAAAACTAACGTGGTTCCATTTTTAAAAAAAAGTAGGTTTGTGTTAAAAAACATACTTCCGTGCATTCTTTTATGGTTTGTATTAACCAATTACACTAGCCCCTCTCCTCACGTTCGGTCTGTGGAATCGATTCGTCAGTATTTGATGTGGTTTACGAAATATAACCAGCGGTAATATTAGGTGACTCACCCTATATATATATACAGGGTGTTTCAAAAATGACCGGTATATTTGAAACGACAATAAAAACTAAACGAGCAGCGATAGAAATACACCGTTTGTTGCAATATGCTTGGGACAACAGTACATTTTCAGGCGGACAAACTTTCGAAATTACAGTAGTTACAATTTTCAACAACAGATGGCGCTGCAAGAGATGTGGAAGATATAGAAGACAACGCAGTCTGTGGGTGCGACATTATGTACGTCGTCTTTCTGCTGTAAGCGTGTGCTGTTCACAACGTGCAAGTGTGCTGTAGACAACATGGTTTATTCCTTAGAACAGAGGATTTTTCTGGTGTTGGAATTCCACCGCCTAGAACACAGTGTTGTTGCAACAAGACGAAGTTTTCAACGGAGGTTTAATGTAACCAAAGGACCGAAAAGCGATACAATAAAGGATCTGTTTGAAAAATTTCAACAGACTGGGAACGTGACGGATGAACTTGCTGGGAAGGTAGGGCGACCGCGTACGGCAACCACGGAGGGCAACGCGCAGTGCAGCAGGTGATCCAACAGCGGCCTCGGGTTTCCGTTCGCCGTGTTGCAGCTGCGGTCCAAATGACGCCCACGTCCACGTATCGTCTCATGCGCCAGAGTTTACACCTCTATCCATACAAAATTCAAACGCGGCAACCCCTCAGCGCCGCTACCATTGCTGCACGAGAGACATTCGCTAACGATATAGTGCACAGGATTGATGATGGCGATATGCATGTGGGCAGCATTTGGTTTACTGACGAAGCTTAATTTTACCTGGACGGCTTCGTCAATAAACAGAACTGGCGCATATGGGGAACCGAAAAGCCCCATGTTGCAGTCCCATCGTCCCTGCATCCTCAAAAAGTACTGGTCTGGGCCGCCATTTCTTCCAAAGGAATCATTGGCCCATTTTTCAGATCCGAAACGATTACTGCATCACGCTATCTGGACATTCTTCGTGAATTTGTGGCGGTACAAACTGCCTTAGACGACACTGCGAACACCTCGTGGTTTATGCAAGATGGTGCCCGGCCACATCGCACGGCCGACGTCTTTAATTTCCAGAATGAATATTTCGATGCTCGTGTGATTGCTTTGGGCTATCCGAAACATACAGGAGGCGGCGTGGATTGGCCTCCCTATTCGCCAGACATGAACCCCTGTGACTTCTTTCTGTGGAGACACTTGAAAGACCAGGTGTACCGCCAGAATCCAGAAACAATTGAACAGCTGAAGCAGTACATCTCATCTGCATGTGAAGCCATTCCGCCAGACACGTTGTCAAAGGTTTCGGGTAATTTCATTCAGAGACTACGCCATATTATTTCTACGCATGGTGGATATGTGGAAAATATCGTACTATAGAGTTTCCCAGACCGCAGCGCCATCTGTTGTTGAAAATTGTAACTACTGTAATTTCGAAAGTTTGTCTGCCTGAAAATGTACTGTTGTCCCAAGCATATTGCAACAAACGGTGTATTTCTATCGCTGCTCGTTTAGTTTTTATTGCCGTTTCAAATATACCGGTCATTTTTGAAACGACCTATATATATATATATATATATATATATATATATATATAATAGAAAAGACTGTACCAAGAAATATTTCAAGTGTGACACACATATACAGGGTTATTACAAATGATTGAAGCGATTTCACAGCTCTACAATAACTTTATTATTTGGGATATTTAAAAAAAAAAATGGTTCAAATGGTTCTGAGCACTATGGGACTGAACTGCTGTGGTCATCAGTCCCCTAGATCTTAGAACCTAACTAACCTAAGGACATCACACACATCCATGTCCGAGGCAGGATTCGAACCTGCGACCGTAGCGGTCACTCGGTTCCAGATTGTAGCGCCTAGAAACGCACGGCCACTCCGGCCGGCCGGGATATTTTCACAATGCTTTGCACACACATACAAAAACTCAAAAAGTTTTTTTAGGCATTCACAAATGTTCGATATGTGCCCCTTTAGTGATTCGGCAGATGTCAAGCCGATAATCAAGTTCCTCCCACACTCGGCGCAGAATGTCCCCATCAATGAGTTCGAAAGCATCGTTGATGCGAGCTCGCAGTTCTGGCACGTTTCTTGGTTTATGCAAAATTAAATAATATTTTTTACTAAACAATTACAGTACATACGAATTGCTTCATAGTGGCGTATATAGTACAATTAAATGTCATTTCATTTTATTAACAGTGTGTGTGCTGCCAGGGAATGTTACACGATGCCGCTGCTGTATGCCTGACCTGCTAACCTGAGGGGCTGTAGTGCATTGATTGATCCACGGACACCACTAGCAGGGGCGCTTTGCCAGTGAGGCATATCTCACCAGGCCATGCTTTGACGAGGCTGGCTTAACTGCCACCACTACCTGCCTGCACCACGGCATGCTGCGGCATTGCAGCCGCGACAAACTTACAGGGCTGTTTGGCTGTTTCATCGCCTGATGAAGACTGTTGCAGTCGGTGAAGAGTCTCTGGCTGTCTGTCTATGGTCACTAAAATCGTTGCTGTAACAAGACTATGTATATATACCGCGTGATCAAAAAGTCAGTATAAATTTGAAAACTTAATAAACTATGGAATAATAAAGATAGAGAGGTAAAAATTGACACACATGCTTGGAAAGACATGGGGTTTTATTAGAGCAAAGAAAACTAATTTCACAAAATGTCCGACAGATGGCGCTGGAAAGCAAAACGTCAGTGACTGCGCATGACAATTGTGAATAAAAGGAGCTGTAATGAGAGAGAGAATCAGAAAGGATACGGATCCTGTACACCTCCCGTAAACTTGATCCTCCTCACCCGCTCGTATCCCCGATCCTCTCCCATCCCCGCCCGCTGCCGCACCTGTATACCCACGTCCCACCCTGTCTCCATCTCTCCACCCTCCTTACCCTCTCCCAAGGTGGCTTCCGCCAGCTCCCCCTCCCTGCTGATGTCCTCGTCCCTCCTATCAACTTTGACCCTGCCCCACCCCCACTTCCGGTGTCCTTTCCTTTCGGCACCCTCCCTCCCTTCTCTTCTCTTCCCTTCTGTTTCCTTTTCCCCCTTCCCCTCCCTCCACCCCTCTTCCCCCGGGCTTCCCCTCCCCCTTCCTCCCTCCCCCCTATCTCCCCTGCCCGTGGCATCTCTGCTGTCCTCTCTCGCTCTCCCACTCCCCTTCCTCCTCCTCCTCTCTTGGCAGGTCCCCGGACTCGCACACGCATAGTGAACATTCGCGTGCCGGAGATCATCGCCTTCTGTGTCTCGTGTGTGTGACGTCGTTTAGTGTTTTTAGTGTCCACCGTCCCGCTGCTACGTTC
Organism: Schistocerca cancellata; assembly: GCF_023864275.1. NCBI lineage: Eukaryota > Metazoa > Arthropoda > Insecta > Orthoptera > Acrididae > Schistocerca > Schistocerca cancellata. The sequence continues at coordinate 330,780,017 of NC_064629.1, forward strand.
ACTTGTGCCGTCGGATTCATCAGTGTTCTGTGCGCCGTGTCAACGTGTTTTCAGTGTTGTTATCGTCACGTGTGAACGACTCCGTGTTTTTTGTGTCTCTGTGACCTCTCTCTTTTTGCCTGTCACTATGTTCATTATCATTCTCCGTTCTTATCCTAATGTCAAAACTATGGCTGAAGAGCGGCGTAGTGTGCCGCTGCCAGCCTACCTGATTTGTACAGGTATTCAAATAACAATAAAGTAAAAAAAAAAAAAAGAGAGAGAATCAGATGTGCCAGCAGTCACAGCATGTTGACGTTACCTGAAAAGGCGCTTTTAGTGAAGCTGTATTATCAGAATGGGGAATGTACTAGTTCAGCGTTACTATCCTATCGCCATAGGAAGGGGATTCGAACGGGTAAAGGTCAGTTGACAAATGCAGCTGTGGCGAGAATGATTTCGAAGTTCGAAGACACGGGTTGTTTAGACGATAGACCCCGTAGTGGCCGACAGAGCACAAGGCGTAATGCTGCTGACACAGTTCAGGAAGAAATGGAGACTGTAGAAGGTTCGTCTATGCATGGGGAAGTCAGCGCTCGTGCAGTCGCACGTCGCATCGGCATTCCATACACTACTGTTTGGTTGGCACTTAGGTGGACCCTCTGATGCTATCCGTACAAAATCCACCGGCATCATGAAGTTTGACCTGGCGATTTAGTGAAGCGGAGGGCATTTACGGTGTGGGCAATTTCAAAAGACGGCGGAAGATGACGATGGGTTGAGTGACGTGTTGTGGACCCACGAAGCTCATTTCACGCTCCGAGGGTCTGTCAACGCCCACAACTACAGAATTTGGGCTACCGAAAATCCTAGAACTGTCGTGGAAACTCCATTGCACGCCGAGAAAGTCACGGTATGGGTTGGATTTACCACATCTACCGTTATCAGGCCTTTTTTCTTCGAGGAAATGCGTGATTCTGGTTTTGTAACTGCTACCGTGATGGGTGAGAGGTACGCCGATATGTTATAGAATCGCATCATCCCCAGCCTGGCTGATAAACACCTGCTGGAACGTACGATGTTTATGCAGGATGGCGCTCCACCCCATATTGCTAGACGCGTGAAAGATCTCTTGCGCGCGTCGTTTGGTGATGATCGTGTGCTCAACCGCCACTTTCGTCATGTTTGGCCTCCCAGGTCCCCAGACCTCTGTCCGTGCGATTATTGGCTTTGGGGTTACCTGAAGTCGCAAGTGTATCGTGATCGACCGACATCTCTAGGGATGCTGAAAGACAACATCCGACGCCAATGCCTCACCATAACTCCGGACATGCTTTACAGTGCTGTTCACAACATTATTCCTCGACTATAGCTATTGTTGAGGGATGATGGTGGACATATTGAGCATTTCCTGTAAAGAACATCATCTTTGCTTTGTCTTACTTTGTTATGCTAATTAATGCTATTCTGATCAGATGAAGCACCATCTGTCGGACATTTTTTGAACTTTTTTATTTTTTTTGTTCTAATAAAACCCCATGTCATTCCATGCATGTGTGTCAATTCGTACCTCTTTATCTACATTATTCCGTGATTTATTCAGTTTTCAAATTTATAGTGACTTTTTGATCACCCGGTTATATATATATATATATATATATATTTGAGTATTGCTGCTGTGTTTTCTCTACTGGAGGCTGTTCCAAGGCATGTGGCTGGTGTATTTTTTCAGCCTCAGCAGACAGACTTGTGACGTCAGTATAACAGTCGAAGAACTTTCACATTCCGTCGGCAGCGGCGTGAGGATGATGGCGCATGTTTCCGATTGTTACAAGTGTATGGGCACAACCTAATTAATTCTCTTAGTACAGGACTAATTTGTGCTATTCTATAACTTTTGTCACCAACTTTGTTTCACATACTGTAACATACGCACGTAATTTTAATATTTTCATGTGCAAGTATGTTTAAACATGATCCTTCGATTTTAGTTCTTGGATTATTATCTCGTCGCCACACAAATGCTTAAAAAAATATATGTTAGTTCCCAATGGATTACGCTATTGAACTTACATTAACAAGAAATTACCTGTCTGGATCTTTTCGCTTTATTTATTATGACATGGCGTTGTTTTTTACATCAACATCAATGTATTGAAAGCTAAACACCTATGTCGACAATCAAACCGGTTTTCTACAATAAGAGCAGTCCCTGGAGCAGCCAGAATTCGTACCACTCTTTAACTCATCGCAACACAGAAAGGGAATGACAGTAGGTAAGCTCCTAAAAAAAAAAAAAAAAAAAAAAAAAAAAAGACCACTGGAACGTTGACTCACAGCTTCATGGCTGACATAACCAGTAATCATATACACAGGCATAACAATAATTCAGTGAAGAAAATAATTTCACTTAATTATTCCAAAAAATTTAAACAAAATTGAAATGGATACTATAATATGTGGAGAGTATATTACCAGGACAAATCTTGGTAGCTGTAATGAAGATATGACAACTGGAGGATAAACAATTAACGGTCTCAGATTTTCTGATGCCGCAACATTTTTGTAACTTCAGATATGGAAATGAAAGAATTGTTACAACTGACTCAGCAGGAAACCAAAAAATTTGGCTTAACTCTGAACAAAAGTAAGACTGAAATTACTTTAATTGATCCTGATAAATCTCTGCCGTAAATAGGTAGTGTATCATATGATCTTTACATCAGGATGTGTGTCTGCGAGAATGGCATCTGCACCAAGGAAATAAAATGGAGAAAAGCGTTAGCGAGAGAAGCATTATTAAAAATATGTTACGAACGCTACTATTTCGAAGTGTTTCTGTGTGATGTTGAACCGTGGATCATGAAAGGAGCCGGTCATAAAAACGTGGATGCACTCGAAATGTGGACGTTGTACGATGCAGTCCTCCAGTTCAGTTATTAAAAACAAATTATACGTGCGGAGGACCTGAATTCAATGTTTTAGGTTCTCTGTGCGCTAGACTTGGAGGGAAATGCTAGTAATTGGTAGCAACTACTCGTCCAAAGCGTCATGCGCGTTCTTGGAACATAGGATGACGCTCCCAGGGAGCCAGAATATTGGCGTCGATGTGCATCACTAACCGGCAAGGACTCGAAATACTGTGCAAGAAAATTAGAAAACAGTTCCTTCCTATTGGAGACTGGATGGGCTGCAAATGAGAGACAGGTGAAGTGGTATGGTATCTTCTTAAATAGTAGCGACTTGGCAAGTTGTTTCAGCCAGTAAAGATATAAACCTCATTTCCTACAGTTACAGTTGTGAGATGTTCGTGCACTGGTGAACTATAGAGTCATAGGGGCTGTTACCGACATATTAAACGTGCTAACGTTCGTAGTAACGATCTAATTTTACTGTAAAAGCGTTAGAAATGTATTCTTAACAAGCATGAATGTAAGTTATCACATATTTTGCCTGCGGCTCGTGGTCTTGCAGTAGCGTTCTTGCTTCCCGCGCACGGGATCCCGGGTTTGATTCCCGGCGGGGTCAGGGATTTTCTCTGCCTCGAGATGACTGGGTGTTGTGTGTCTTTCATCATCATTTCATCCTCATTCACTTGCAAGTCGCCGTAGTGGCGTTATAGTATATGTGGAGCGGTGGCCGAACCGCCCCGCGAGAGGTCTCCGGGCCACCAATGCCATACGGTCATTATTATCACATATTCTTATTGGTGTGTTCACTGTACTGGAATCCCGGCCACAATATATCAATATTAATGTAATTGCCACATTTTAAGCCGGCTACCTTCCAAGATGCTACTCCAGGCAGGTGTGAAACGAATGTGCGCAACGGATAATAATAAACGCTAAAATGAACATTTAGCCCTATCTCACTACCCCCTGAAGCATATCTTAGGATGTCTTAGTTTTATAAATAACAATCTGGACATAAATGAATAATGAAGGAAACTAATCCTACTAAATGATAAACGTTGTTCCTGCTTATATATTTATTACAGATTAAAAAGAAAACATTTAGATTACAAAGTTTACATTTCCTAAGTAAAATTAATAATCAGTTGCCCAACTCTGGGCCTTATTATGACTGCACGGTCTAATATCAATAACGCGAAATGACTGACATCATTTACATACCAAACACTAGAAGACACTACTTTCAAAGATGATCTACGGTGGTGTGGAACCTCAGTGGAAATAAACTAACGTGATCACAGCTGTTTAGCTTTTATATTCCTAATAAGCCGAAGCAATTTGCGATATCACCGCAGCACTGCGTCCGGTGGGTTGAAGTGATAGTTCCCATACTCGTCTGCTACGGTGGAAGAACTCCAGCTACAAATAAACTCTTTGAAACACTAGGACAGTGGAAGGCAGTCCTCTGACTAATATACTCTAATACTGTCTTCTCTTCTCTGTGTTCTACAGACGAGAAACGCGAACTCCCAGCCACAAGGACGGAGTTCAGATAACGTCTCAACGTAAGTACAGGCAGAGGAAGTGCTCTCAATTACTGAACGCTGCGTACTCAACGACGACTTCCAACCCTGAGGTGAAGTCCAGAATCGTATAGGTTCGCAACAGTACAGGGCCTAACTGTTCTAACATACAATGGTACGATTCTGAGTAAAAATCCTTGGAAATAACCCAGCCTGCGTGGTTTCCAAGGTGCCGCTTCTTCGTTCCTCTCACCTGCGTCCAAGATTTGCAGAGTTCGGAAGTATTATCCGGTTATCCTTCCGGCCCTACTACAATAGCGGTCGGCCATCACCGTATTGTACTCCAGAGCTGAGGTACCACGACATCCGTCTAGCTGCTTCCTGTGTTTAAGCAGGACTAACACCTGTGCGGGCCTTCCACCAAGAACTTGAGTTCTGCCTGCCGTTTCATCTCCACTTGCGTTCCAACCTCTACAGTCAATCATTCATTACGCCGTTCTGATAATAAAGTCACTCCATCACCTTTCATGCCATAAGCGTTAACAATTATTTACAAAGTGTATGTGTCAATATCATTGTCCTTTATATGTTCATATATACGATGTATAACCTATCAAATGATATCTAATTGTGGTTGTAGTTCACGGCAAAGTATGTGGATGAGTGCTTGTAAGATGTGAAATTATAGCTACCTTTCAATACTCCCACCTAACGAACTATTTTGTACCAGGATGGGATTATTCTTATAGTATTACCTCATCCAGTACAAAATTATGTAACCATCAATTATTTCTGCAAGCGAACTAGTAAGAATATGAGGGCAGAGGAACACTTGAATCATGATATGTTCTCCTTCAGTCATTCTGCATCCATTCATGTGTTTACTGCCATAAATTCACTTATTACATGTTTATTATAATCTGTCTGCCCTTTATGTTTGGAACACTGTTCTACGATGTGACAATTGGAATACAAAATATCAAAAGAATTTAACTAACATTACAAAAATTTTTATTCTCTATCAAAAATGGCAATTCCCATCTTTCTTTAGACTTAAGGCCCACGCTCTCTGTCGTTCATCCATCCCTAAGACATAGGTTGAGGCAAGAAATATTAAAGTAAAGTACCCTAATCCTTCCAAAGTTGTCATCCAACAAATTACATGTGCTTCATTTAGCCATTAATATGCAAAACAAGCAGTTATGTCAATTAGTCAAGAGGTTATCTATTGGTCATTACACAATTATATAAAATTCTGTGAAACATCCTAAGTAATTTCAATTGGTCGTATTTATGCTCTTGGCTTACATTACAAAAGGAAACATCATTTCACAAACTGATTGACCAAGACTAGTTTTTTCTTTACGTGTATACCCTTTAAATATTTCCAAAAAATCTTATGCTCTAAAGCATTCTTTGACAAACTGAATTTACATTTGCTGTTAATTATTAATATTTGTAATAAGAGTTTTGATTGACCACCAATTTTAACTAATGTGTTTGTTCACTGTGTGTAAAATGGATTACAGAAAAACATTAAAAACCTATAGTGTCATTTACAAAGTAAATGACAAACAATTATTTTACATAAATACATACACAAATACAATTCTGGAAATACACAAATATATAAAAACAGTGAAGGACATCGCATCATTATCAAAGAGCATGGCAAACAATACTTTGCGTGAATACATACACAAATATTTTCTTAAGACTACCCTGAAAAGCAAGTACAAAATGTTTACACAAATGATAGATACTGGAAACTGTTAGTTTGTAGGTATAACTGTTCAGTGTTCACTACATTATGCACCTTTTTTATCAAGTGTCACACATTGATTCGGATTTTACAACACACTTTCGTCTTCATTTGTGTATGGGGATGGAAGCTACAGTTTTTTTTGTGTGTGTGTGTGTGAAGAAGTTTAGGATGCAAAGATTATGTGAGATGCGACCTGTTGCCTTTATAAGTCAGTCTTTGGGCCCTCAGCCTATTGTTGATCCCGTCAGTTACCAGTCTCTCGCAGAATTGATGATGTGGAAGGATACTCGGGTTTTACAGCCAGGTAAGTGGGTGTATGATTTGAAACAGCCAAGCTTTCGTCGAATTTGCACACAGTATGAGGGAGGTACAGTCAGGTAGGATCGTGTAGGTCACCTAGAATTCTCCTTCGTCGGCTATGAGAAGTGTAAGTGTATGTAGTCTTCAGTTCTTCGTGTCTCTTCTTTTACTATTTTTGTGTTCTTACTCTTCTGTTCTTCATGTCGCTTCTTTCTCTCGATACAACTATTGTATTTTGGATAAGGATATCGGTAATTGTGGACAGGTAGGTTATCTGTATGGTGACACTATACATGGAACTTGAGTCGTTGTGTGTGACTCAGATTCCTCAGAAGTCAATGTCAGGTAACTGACTGCTACGGATTATGTCTCTGTCTGGCGGAGGACCGCAGAAGAAAAGCAAATATAGTTCACAGTTCCGTACAGCTCTTAGCAGTTCCGCTGTAGGCTTAACTGACTGTATTATGTGTGCAATTGGTTTATCTCGTCTCCATCGTGTAGTACAACAGTGGAGACAAGTCATTAGTGGCCGTTTAAATACCACTCTGCTGCGCTGGCCGCGTACCTGGTGCCATTGTCTGCCGCCCGGCTGAGGTCTTCAGGCAACTCATGAATAGCCCACATCTATGCCCACCCATATCCACCGTGACATGACTGACGGTGCCCCTTGCATCTCGACCGTTCCATGTGCACACCGTGTTGTTGCTTCCAGTGCGTCTCGAAAAGTTTCTTTTTCGCATCCTGTACTCACTAATGTCCACATTTAGTTTCCGATTTACAACAAATACTATACAATACAAAAGACAATTTATTGACATTTATGAAATATAACATTTTAAGATGCATTCACTAGTGAGGTCATTTACCTTTACATTTATCATTATTCTAGTTGTATAATTAGTCGAGACACTCACGTATTTACTATCATTATCATGATAAAAGTTTCCTGAACCAAGTTGATGTTACTTATAAAGTAATACACCTCGATATATGTCAATGAATTAATAAATATTTGTCGGCACCTGTATACCTATAAAAATAGATGTTCATTAGTTGTCCATACAATAATAGAATTAATCCACACCAAATCCCAGTGTTAATAGTTGCAAATATTATTGTTAAACTATTTGTTAAACTACTTGCTAAACTAATTGTTAAACTACTGTTAACTACTGGCCAGTAGGATGTTTATAGATGTTTAACTATTACACTGTCGTGGGTGGCACAAGATCGTCCGATCTCATTTCTCTTTGTTTACATTTTGGATGTCGTCATGAATATCTGTGAACAATAAAGTGCACATGTGCACACACAAACATACACAAATGAATGATTAGAAGGGCCTCTTCTTCATTTCCTGCTCCTGGCGTGCTTCCTGTGGACAATCATACTACATAGCAAGTTTAGTGCAGTTACTGACCTTTTATTTTAAATCCGCTTTCACGTACCTTTTCTCATGGTTTTACTCAGTAATACCTTCTCTATCACCCTTTTTTGGATCTGCTGCTGTTACCTATCTCCGGTGGTCTCTTGTTTTCATGTTAATAAAGTTAGATTTTATTTTATCAGTGGTACCTGGAATTATAAAGATTTTAGTACATTATATAAAATCACCGCTTATCAACACGACTGCCATGTCCTTATGTATTACCCTCTGTGTCCTGTGCTTTGAACGTATAGCTATACCTTTAATACATTTTACGTGTCTGTATCCCCATATTACACTTCCATTTCATGTCCCTATAACACTAAAATAATATTTCGGTACGCTCATACGGAATTCCGCAGAACTGGCCACCATGTACACAAATATTCCGTCTCCTTGGACAGCATAAATACAACTTTCCCATAAAAATAACGGTGCGCTCTCGCACAGACACGTGGAGCTGGCCACCTATTGAACTCCCGTTTCTCTGAATGGAGACAAATCATACTTGGACGACACACCTGCGTGCCAACGCAAACCCTATTAGAAAGTCGCTCATTTATGATCCTACTGCTAAACATGTAAAATAGACACTCATTTCTAATATTTTTTTCCTGACGTTCTCTCCTAATACGTTTCACATCAATTGGTTAACAATTTTTATCTATTCACACATCTTTACAACATTTTTGCGGTACCACACGTCTCTAAATTTTATTTTATTCCTTCATGGACAGATAGCACATCTTAAACTCTAAACACCTTCTGAAATTGTACACTCAGCTTGCTGTGCACTTAGTTATAGCCTACACAAAGAAACATACCCTAATTTTCTTACCCACGACATCCTGCCCTTTAATGTACTGTAGTACCTATTTTAACATGATAATGTTATACAAAATTTGATAACTCTACAGATCCCTTCAGTGTAATACCTAACTCAATTGCTAACTATGTACAATACTATATTTTACTGTCGCCATACCAACTCACTTTAATTTTTCCTCCTTATTCTACGCTATTTTGCTGTACTCTTCTAGGGTTGGGTGGTCTAATTTCAACTGATTGTACTCGATTCCTCTTGCTATTCGTTCCACCCCATCCTTGGTCCGACCGTTGACTAATTTCTCTATTGTCGCTCCATGATACGCCATTATTTTGTGGCTCCTATCTGTGTTCATATTGTTGCCTATATTTTCTGCCATAGTTCCTCCACTGTCCATTATTCCCACTACGATCTCTCTGGTCCATGTTTTGGTGCGGGGAACGATTTACATTGTTTTGCCAATTATGGCCTCTATTATTCCCTCCGTTGTTTTCCCTTCTTTCACCTGGCACATCTCTCTGCCTACGTTTTTCTCCCACCAGCTGCTCTTTGAAAGCGAACTCCAACTCTCTTAGGATACTTCTGTACCCTTCTACATCACTTCCACATCGGCCGACGAGCGTTTGCTGGTAGTAAATTTGCAGCTTCATGTAACCTAATCTTATGATCTCAGCCAGTGTGCATGGGTCGTCCAAATGCTGATTTTTCTTGGTCAAATTTTCGACAAACTTCACTAGACTATGGAACCCTGAACTCTCCAAGTCTCTGGTCACCATTATTTCCTGCTTGATCCTATCCAGTGTCTCCTTGGACCAGTATTTGTTTAAAAATGCGCCACGAAACTCTTCGTATGACGTGCATGTTTTTGCAATGTTCCGCATGCATTCGGTCGTTGTTCCCTCGATATGTGAACATACGAAGTCCAGTTTGTACATCAGAAGCCAGTGAGGAGGTAATGATAAATCAAACTGTCCAATAAAAGCTTTTGGGCGTAAAAAATTACCCTCTACTTTGTAATGCTGGAATTTTCGCACAGAGATAAGATGTTTAAAATCGAAAATTTCATTAGAATTTTTTCCCTCTCGACTTACCACATTCCCACTTGGTGCTAACGTTTCCTGTCTACCGTTACATTGGGTATCCTCTCTTCTACTCCCTGTTACGTTCTCATCAGTGGAAAAATGTTTCGTGGTGTGCATTATTGGATAACAATTATGCATATGAAATATTTCATTTCTGTTCCCCGTATTCGCAATTTGTGATCCAGTCGTGCCCTGTGTAGACGCGGGGACCATATCTCTAGCGATATTTCGTTGCTCTCCATAAACACTTTCAGTCTGTAGTTGACAAACAACTCTTACATTGGAGCACATTCTAATATCGTCTGGGCTTGGACATGATCGTGTAGAGTTTGGACTGGCTCTTTGGGTTTCTGTTGTTTCCAAATCGCGTATTACTTCTTTTCTGAAAGGTGATTTTTGCCTTGGTCGCGACCTGACTTTCTGAGATAATTGCTTAATTACGCACTCTATGTTCTGTTTAAATTGTGAGAACTCCGTGGCCAATGCCTTACTTGGTGCAATTTCTGTCTTTTGCAGCTGCGTTATTTCTACTTGTTTCACTAGCCTCTGCAATTTCGTTAATGCGCCTCTACCCTTCTTTGTCGTGTCTTGTGTCTTCTGTAATGTTTCAATGGTAATCCGCTTTGCCCTCCTCGCTTTTAATAGCGCCTCGCTCACGGTACTTCTGACCTCCGCAATTTCTTGTTCTAGTTTTGTTCGGAGCGTCACTACCTCATTTTTTACTTCCCTCGTTTTATGTTTTATCAACTGAATCTCGACACTAAGTTTTTGAATTTTATTTCCGATTTATGAGCTGATCTTCTACATTTCTGCACTAACGTTTTGAATTTTACTTCTCATTCCAGAGCGTACTTCATCATTCCCCCTTTTTATTTGTTCTCCCAATTCAGCGCTGACCTTTTGAATTTTACTTCGCATTTCACTCCCCATTGCTTTTAGGTATGCAAGGATGTCCAACACACCTGTGTTATCTAAATCTTCTCTCTCATTGTGCCTCTCTCTCTCTCTATATATACTCTTAGGTGATCTTCTCCCTTTTTCCCTTTCCATTTCTTGGTTCAGAAATGGCTCTGAGCACTATGGGACTTAACTTCTGAGGTCATCGGTCCCCTAGAACTTAGAACTAATTAAACCTAACTAACCTAAGGACATCACACACATCCATGCCCGAGGCAGGATTCGAATCTGCGGCCGTAGCGGTCGCGCCGTTCCAGACTGCAGCACCTAGAACCGCTCGGCCACTACGGCCGGCGTTTCTTGGTATTCAAGAAAATCAACACCGCATACTCCTGATATGCTGCCTCGTGACGATGTCACTGACGGCGATCTACGACAATTCTTAGTTGTATTGCGTTCACTTGGACTCCCTACATTATATTCCCGTATCTTTACGATTGCCTCAGTGTGTCGCTGTTCCTCATCTTCCCTATCAGATTGCCCTCCACGGGCTTGACTGTGTCTATCATACTCACCAAATTCCCTGGGATTGGTATTCTCATCACCAGTGCCTTGTGCTGCTAACATAGCCAACTTTTTCTCATCCCATAGGCTTTCTTGACTACCCCGTGTGTCTGCCATTTCTAAACTGTTACAACTAGTGCTCTGTTGTGCTACTAAGCGCACTTTCGCCCTAGTTAACATGGACCGATCCCTGATGCAATTCTCTCTTAAAATACACTCAGTTTACAATACCCACATTTATTATGTAACGGCATGTAAAATAAATATCTACAACAAGGTTCAAAAATGGTTCAAATGGCTCTGAGCACTATGGGACTTAACATCTGTGGTCATTAGTCCCCTAGAACTTAGAACTACTTAAACCTAACTAACCTAAGGACATCATACACATCCATGCCCGAGGCAGGATTCGAACCTGCAACCGTAGCAGTCGCGCGGTTCCGGACTGCGCGCCTAGAACCGCTCGACCACCGCGGCCGACTCTACAAAAAGGAAGCTAATCTAATGGCAACGTCGTGAACGAACAGTGTCGCTACAATAGAAGCAAGAAACAACGATAAATACATTACATTAATATCAATGAATTACAGCCAGTGGGCTGAAGCGCAACGACCATGAAAGGAAATACATTAAAAAACACAAGGGTTATTTTTAATGTTTCGCGTGACTTTACCACTGCAAACTAAGAGTATATACGCAAGCTGGTGATCACTATCAATGACACCTAAACATTCAATCGGAAATTTTTTTTTAAATTTCCGAGGCTTCAAACCACTTTATGACTATTAACAGAAGACTTTAAGTAGGATCATGGCAGGGTAAGCCATATCCAAGATGCTACTCCAGGCGGATCCAAAATGAATGTGCGGAACGTAAAAACGCTAAAAAGAAGATTTGGCCCTTTCTCATTACCCCCTGAAGCATATATTAGGATCTCTTAATTCTATAAATTACAATCTAGACATAAATGAACAATGAAGGAAACTAATCCTATTAAATGATGAACGTTGTTCCTGTTTATATGTTTATTGTAGATTAAAAAGGAAACATTTAGATTACAAAGTTTACATTTCCTAAATAAAATTGCTGATCAGTTGCCCAACTCTGCCCCTTATTATGACTGCACGGTCTAATGTCAATAACGCGAAATGACAGACATTATCTACATACCAAACACTAGAAGACACTACTTTCAAAGATGATCTATGGAGGTATGCAACCTCAGTGGAAATAAACTAACGTGATCAAAGCTGTTTAGCTTTTATGGCCCTAATAAACCGAAGCAATTTGAGATATCACCGTATGTACTGCGTCTGGTGCGTCGAAGTGATAGTTCCCATACTCGTCTGCGACGATGGAAGAACTCTAGCCACAAATAAACTCTTTCAAACACTAGGACGGCAGAAGGTGGTCCTCTGACTAATATACTCTAATACTGTCTAATACCCATGAACCATGGACCTTGCCGTTGGTGGGGAGACTTGCGTGCCTCAGCTATACAGATAGCCATACCGTAGGTACAACCACAACGGAGGGGTATCTGTTGAGAGGCCAGACAAACATGTGGTTCCTGAAGAGGGGCAGCAGCCTTTTCAGTAGTTGCAAGGGCAACAGTCTGGATGATTGACTGATCTGGCCTTGTAACAATAACCGAAACGGCCTTGCTGTGCTAGTACTGCGAACTTCTGAAAGCAAGGGGAAACTACGGCCGTGATTTTTCCCGAGGGCATGCAGCTTTATTGTATGATTAAATGATGATGGCGTCCTCTTGGGTAAAATATTCCGGAGGTAAAATAGTCCCCTATTCGGATCTCCGGGCGGGGACTACTCAAGAGGATGTCGTTATCAGGAGAAAGATAACTGGCGTTCTACGGATCGGAGCGTGGAATGTCAGATCCCTTAATCGGGCAGGTTGGTTAGAAAATTTAAAAAGGGAAATGGATAGGTTAAAGTTAGATATAGTGGGAATTAGTGAAGTTCGGTGGCAGGAGGAACAAGACTTCTGGCCAGGTGACTACAGGGTTATAAACACAAAATCAAATAGGGGTAATGCAGGAGTAGGTTTAATAATGAATAGGAAAGTAGGAATGCGGGTAAGCTACTACAAACAGCATAGTGAACGCATTATTGTGGCCAAGATAGATACAAAGCCCACAACTACTACAGTAGTACAAGTTTATATGCCAACTAGCTCTGCAGATGACGAAGAAATTGAAGAAATGTATGATTAAATAAAAGAAATTATTCAGATAGTGAAGGGATATGAAAATTTAATAGTCATGGGTGACTGGAATTCGAGTGTAGGAAAAGGGAGAGAAGGAAACGTAGTAGGTCAATATGCATTGGGGCTAAGAAATGAAAGAGGAAGCTGCCTGGTAGAATTTAGCACAGAGCATAACTTAATCATAGCTAACACTTGGTTTAAGAATCATGAAAGGAGGTTGTATACATGGAAGAACCCTGGAGATACTAAAAGGTATCAGATAGATTATATAATGGTAAGACAGAGATTTAGGAACCAGGTTTTAAATTGTAAGACATTTCCAGGGGCAGATGTGGACTCTGACCACAATCTATTGGTTATGACCTGTAGATTAAAACTGAAGAAACTGCAAAAAGGTGGGAATTTAAGGAGATGGGACCTGGATAAACTGAAAGAACCAGAGGTTGTACAGAGTTTCAGGGAGAGCATAAGGGAACAATTGACAGGAATGGGGGGAAGAAATACAGTAGAAGGAGAATGGGTAGCCTTGAGGGATGAAGTAGTGAAGGCAGCAGAGGATCAAGTAGGTAAAAAGACGAGGGCTAGTGGAAATCCTTGGATAACAGATGAAATATTGAATTTAATTGATGAAAGGAGAAAATATAAAAATGCAGTAAATGAAGCAGGCAAAAAGGAATACAAACGACTCAAAAATGAGATCGACTGGAAGTGCAAAATGGCTAAGCAGGGATGGCTAGACGACAAATGTAAGGATGTAGAGGCTTATCTCACTAGGGGTAAGATAGATGCTGCCTACAGGAAAATTAAAGAGACCTTTGGAGGTAAGAGAACCACTTGTATGAACATCAAGAGCTCAGATGGAAACCTAGTTCTAAGCAAAGAAGGGAAAGCAGAAAGGTGGAAGGAGTATATAGAGGGTCTATACAAGGGCGATGTACTTGAGGACAATATTATGAAAATGGAAGGGGATGTAGATGAAGATGAAATGGGAGATACGATACTGCGTGAAGAGTTTGACAGAGCACTGAAAGACCTGAGTCGAAACAAGGCCCCTGGAGTAGACAACATTCCATTGGAACTACTGACTGCCTTGGGAGAGCCAGTCCTGACAAAACTCTACCATCTGGTGAGTAAGATGTATGAAACAGGCGAAATACCCTCAGACTTCAAGAAGAATATAATAATTCCAATACCAAAGAAAGCAGGTGTTGACAGATGTGAAAATTACCGAACAATCAGTTTAATAAGCCACAGCTGCAAAATACTAACACTAATTCCTTACAGACGAATGGCAAAACTAGTAGAAGCTGACCTCGGGGAAGATCAGTTTGGAAATACTGGAACACGTGAGGCAATACTGACCTTACTACTTATCTTAGAAGGAAGATTAAGGAAAGGCAAACCTACGTCTCTAGCATTTGTAGACTTAGAGAAAGCTTTTGACAATGTTGATTGGAATACTCTCTTTCAAATTCTAAAGGAGGCAGGGGTAAAATACAGGGAGCGAAAGGCTATTTACAATTTGTACAGAAACCAGATGGCAGTTATAAGAGTCGAGGGGCATGAAAGGGAAGCAGTGGTTGGGAAGGGAGTAAGACAGGGTTGTAGCCTCTCCCCGATGTTATTCAATCTGTATATTGAGCAAGCAGTAAAGGAAACAAAAGAAAAATTCGGAGTAGGTATTAAAATCCATGGAGAAGAAATAAAAACTTTGAGGTTCGCCGATGACATTGTAATTCTGTCACAGACATCAACGGACTTGGAAGAGCAGTTGAATGGAGGATATAAGATGAACATCAACAAAAGCAAAACGAGGATAATGGAATGTAGTCGAACTAAGTCGGGTGATGCTGAGGGAATTAGATTAGGAAATGAGACACTTAAAGTAGTAAAGGAGTTTTGCTTTCTGGGGAGCAAAATAACTGATGATGGTCGAAGTAGAGAGGATATAAAATGTAGACTGGCAATGGCAAGGAAAGCGTTTCTGAAGAAGAGAAATTTGTTAATATCGAGTATAGATTTAAGTGTCAGGAAGTCATTTCTTAAAGTATTTGTATGGAGTGTAGCCATGTATGGAAGTGAAACATGGACGATAAATATTTTGGACAAGAAGAGAATAGAAGCTTTCGAAATGTGGTGCTACAGAAGAATGCTGAAGATTAGATGGGTAGATCACATAACTAATGAGGAAGTATTGAATAGGATTGGGGAGAAGAGAAGTTTGTGGCACAACTTTACTGGAAGAAGGGATCGGTTGGTAGGACATGTTCTGAGGCATCAAGGGATCACCAATTTAGTATTGGAAGGCAGTGTGGAGGGTAAAAATCGTAGAGGGAGACCAAGAGATGAATATACTAAGCAGATTCAGAAGGATGTAGGTTGCAGTAGGTACTGGGAGTTGAAGAAGCTTGCACAGGATAGAGTAGAATGGAGAGCTGCATCAAACCAGTCTCAGGACTGAAGACCACAACAACAACAACAACTGTCTTCTTCTCTCTGTGTTCTACAGACGAGAAACGCGAACTCCCAGCCACAAGGACGGAGTTCAGATAATGTCTCAACGTAAGTATAGGCAGAGGAAGTTCTCTCAATTACCGAACGCTACGCACTCAACGACGACTTCCAACACGGAGGTGAAGTCCAGAATCGTTTTTACAAAGACTAATTGTAGGAAAGTCCTCACTAAATAACGCGTAGCCTGTTTTCAGTTGCGGAGATATCGATATTAGCTTCGCTTTTCAAATAGAAATATAGTAATTTCCGCTGCTAGTATCGTCGCTCTAAAAGAGAAGAACCTAGTGGCGTTTCACACTTAAAATTCCATATATTAGTTTCGGGGTAATTACACTCCTTATAACTTAGGATTCATTTGTTCTGAACATGAAATCATTTACTCTCTTCTGCGGAATTTCGTTACTTTACATATTAACAAGCAACGTCTTTCATAAACCTAGAGAAACTAGATACGCCACTTCTTTGTAGAGAAAGCAGAAGAAACACAGATTTGTATACACAAAGATATCCCGACAGCAGGTTTCCAAAAAGTATGCCCATTCAGTGAATTGTTATTGGAAGAGTACTGGAATACTACGCACAGGGCAAGGAAAAAGCCTGCAACGAGCAAAACGAACGAAATAGATGTTCTGTCAGCTGCTGCTCATAATCCACTTGTTAGCTCCAGAGAAATATACGAATGTCTCTTGAATAAGTCAGCGCACCGTTGTTGACATTTGTCGCACAAACAGCTTCTATCCATATCATATGTAACTGCACGACCGGATTAACCAACAGGACTGCAGAAGACGTATGGAATTCTTTTCTTCGTTTCTGATGCTACATCGGGACAATACGTCCTTTCTTCGAAGAATTCTCCTTACCGATGAAACTCTATTTTATGAGCCGCTAAGAATCGTCTGATGCGGTGGTATTTGAGACTACTTGATTCATCCTTACTTCATTGAAGAAACTTTAATTGATAAAAGATACGTAGAATTTTTTTCCGAAGCGCTATCGGTTCTTCCAGAGAAAGGTCCACCTGAAATACGTAGCGACACTCCTGGAAATGGAAAAAAGAACACATTGACACCGGTGTGTCAGACCCACCATACTTGCTCCGGACACTGCGAGAGGGCTGTACACGCAATGATCACACGCACGGCACAGCGGACACACCAGGAGCCGCGTTGTTGGCCGTCGAATGGCGCTAGCTGCGCAGCATTTGTGCACCGCCGCCGTCAGTGTCAGCCAGTTTGCCGTGGCATACGGAGCTCCGTCACAGTCTTTAACACTGGTAGCATGCCGCGACAGCGTGGACGTGAACCGTATGTGCAGTTGACGGACTTTGAGCGAGGGCGTATAGTGGGCATGCGGGAGGCCGGGTGGACGTACCGCCGAATTGCTCAACACGTGGGGCGTGAGGTCTCCACAGTACATTGATGTTGTCGCCAGTGGTCGGCGGAAGGTGCACGTGCCCGTCGACCTGGGACCGGACCGCAGCGACGCACGGATGCACGCCAAGACCGTAGGATCCTACGCAGTGCCGTAGGAGACCGCACCGCCACTTCCCAGCAAATTAGGGACACTGCTGCTCCTGGGGTATCGGCGAGGACCATTCGCAACCGTCTCCATGAAGCTGGGCTACGGTCCCGCACACCATTAGGCCGTCTTCCGCTCACGCCCCAACATCGTGCAGCCCGCCTCCAGTGGTGTAGCGACAGGCGTGAATGGAGGGACGAATGGAGACGTGTCGTCTTCAGCGATGAGAGTCGCTTCTGCCTTGGTGCCAATGATGGTCGTATGCGTGTTTGGCGCCGTGTAGGTGAGCGCCACAGTCAGGACTGCATACGACCGAGGCACACAGGGCCAACACCCGGCATCATGGTGTGGGGAGCGATCTCCTACACTGGCCGTACACCACTGGTGATCGTCGAGGGGACACTGAATAGTGCACGGTACATCCAAACCGTCATCGAACCCATCGTTCTACCATTCCTAGACCGGCAAGGGAACTTGCTGTTCCAACAGGACAATGCACGTCCGCATGTATCCCGTGCCACCCAACGTGCTCTAGAAGGTGTAAGTCAACTACCCTGCCAGCAAGATCTCCGGATCTGTCCCCCATTGAGCATGTTTGGGACTGGATGAAGCGTCGTCTCACGCGGTCTGCACGTCCAGCACGAACGCTGGTCCAACTGAGGCGCCAGGTGGAAATGGCATGGCAAGCCGTTCCACAGGACTACATCCAGCATCTCTACGATCGTCTCCATGGGAGAATAGCAGCCTGCATTGCTGCGAAAGGTGGATATGCACTGTACTAGTGCCGACATTGTGCACGCTCTGTTGCCTGTGTCTATGTGCCTGTGGTTCTGTCAGTGTGATCATGTGATGTATCTGACCCCAGGAATGTGTCAATAAAGTTTCCCCTTCCTGGGACAATGAATTCACGGTGTTCTTATTTCAATTTCCAGGAGTGTATATGTAGCACCAGAACGACAGGTGCCAGGCTTCCTACTCGCCTGCAGCTAGGAAACCGCTAATCTAGCTCTTTCCTGGTGGCTGGCGAGGAAATGAAAGTGTTATCAGTTGGCCTGCACATTCTCCTCATTTGACGCCACTGGACTTTCTTCTCAAAGGTAAACTCAAACTTAACGCCCACGCAGAAGTTCCGACGACCCAAGAGGATTTAATGCACTGCACTGTTGCAGCATATGCAGTGATATCGATGAATCTCTTCAGGCTGTCCAGAAGTCCTTGCACCAGTGACCGCAAACATGTATCGTTGTAGACATTGAGAATTTCGAACTCTTTATTACGTAAATGAAATTTTAACGAAGTATTTATGATAACATTTTGTTTAGATGTCCTTTGTGTTGTTGTTGCTGATGTAATTTAGCAATGTATCGTGCCATTAAGCTCATGATGTGGAATGACTATTTGACCGTCTTCATATCTCATGTCCGTGTTTTACACATCCATTCAACTGCCGACGTGCACTTTCTTTAAAGATTCTGGCCAAAACAAGGACAGAATTGTTACCATAGTTAACTAGTGACTCATCCTTACATACCATATCCATTGCCTGCTAGGTGGTGTGTCAGTGATCAGTATCAGTTTAAACTTTTCTCCACTATTTCGCTTTTGCGTGTGGACTTTCTTCGCTATGTCAACCTGGAGCGCCCCATCAGAGCGAGACGAAATTTACATATAGCAACAAAAACATCGAAATAAGACAACAGTCGGTTTCGTGTTCTTCGAGTAACCGCATTTAGAAGAGTGAAATACCTACAGTCCGTCACTTCTAAAACCACAATTGTAGTGGACTGACAAGACAGCCAGTCCACAGTGACGGGTAACCGAAAGGCACGCGTTTACACACGCCGGCTGGCGTTAGGTCTGAAACAGGATACGTAATGAATGCTATAAAGAAAAGTACGTAGCTGCTGGAATACTTAACTTTAATCCATCATTTGTATACAGCATTCTGGATGATACAAGTGAGACTCTCTCTAGAAATGGTTAATGGCGCCTTGCTAGGTCGTAGCCATGGACTTAGCTCAAGGCTATTCTAACTATCTCTCGGCTAATGAGAGAAAGGCTTCGTCAGTGTAGTCGCTAGCAAAGTCGTCCGTACAACTGGGCCGAGTCCTAGTACGTCTCTCTAGACCTGCCGTGTGGTGGCGCTCGGTCTGCAATTACTGACAGTGGCGACACGCGGGTCCGACATGTACTAATGGACCGCGGCCGATTTAAAGCTACCACCTAGCAAGTGTGGTAACTGGCGGTGACACCACAACAATACTGGCAGAAGAAATGACACTAGTTCAATTTGAAAAAGTGAAGTTGATAGCAAAATCTCTGTAATTGATATAGCTATGAAAAAAGACTGTACCTCATATAGTGAGGAATTGTTCACAATTCATTGTTGTGAAAACAGAACTGCGATATCTTAAACATGTTCAGGAAATATCTGAGGTGAACAGCTTAGTTGAATTATGAGTTAACAACTTTTAATTTTAAAATGAAGAATTTAAATCAACAAAATAAACTGAGAGGTATTCTAATATTAACTTTGGGAAAATGGCAGTGTCTTTTAAAAAAGGATGAACGCATTTTTCAGCGTTCAGCTTGGGAGACACAGGCACCTGTTGGCCCTGCTGACCCAAATGAGCTGAGCTCGCTATTATTTTAATTTGTTTTTCTCTATTTTGTTCAGCTGGTGCCACAAAATAGTTCCTGTTTAGTTTGACAGCTGGACACAAAACCTTTGAAAGAAGTTGACATCGCTATCACCTTCCCAGTAACTCAATAGCTCAGTAACTCATACTTGGTCACATCACATAGATTCTTTGATTCGTAAACAGAAGCACTAAAGATTCTGTTACTTAACTGCTTTTCACTACTAATGTGTCACGTCACGTGCAACGAAAGATGTTCGAATGCAAAAATGCAAAATAGCCGATGTTTAATTAGTATTAACTACCTTATGAGTAACAGAACCAATAAGCCGAAAATAATCTTAACTCGCTCGCTGATGTGTTTCGGATCAAGTCATACTGAGAAAATTTACCACATTATAGAACGCATTCCACACGAAATAAGAAGGGTCGTCACAGGAAACTCCTGACTTACAGCAACCTTTGTACTTTTACCAGATACCATCAAATAGACTTCGATCATGGTAAAGGTTTTTAAAAGCTACTGAGCGACTAACTCACAGAATGGAGCTGCAATAGTAACAAATAGAAGACCCATTGTTGGAGCTCTCACATATCAAATAGCTCTTGAAGATACTTAATGGTCCACGAAAGGTAGTTTTAAGTCATAAAGCTAATTTTAATACCTAAGTGAAGATAAAAGCTGGGACTGCGAACAGCCAAAAACTGAAAATCTTCTCGTAATCTGCCTGAAATTGAACCTGCTTGCCCGGGGTCCGTTTCATATGCAATTAAAAAATTGTCTTTTTCACCTACCTACTGGCTAATTCATAATTGAAACTTGGTTTTGTTATTATTATGATGTATTGTTATTCTATTATAACCGAAGTTAACTGACAGTTTTGAGTAAGAACAGTGTGGACATTGTAAGCATTGTTCATTATTCTGTTGACTGCGCAGTTATTTCTGAATTGCTTCTCTTGGCAGCATTTCTGTAGCGAAAATGAACAAGATCTTTGGTGAAAAATGTGCTTGCATTGGAAATGATTTGTCATATGAATCTTCCGGCGGAGGTTCGAGTCCTCCCTCGGGCATGGGTGTATGTGTTTGTCCTTAGGATAATTTAGGTTAAGTAGTGTGTAAGCTTAGGGACTGATGACCTTAGCAGTTAAGTCCTATAAGATTTCACACAAAATAGAACATTTTTGAACAATCTTCCGGAGAAATTCGGATTGTGTATGGGCATAATGCGTTAGCATATGAGAGTGAAAAACGGGAAAAGGCTGATGCAATGCGATCACACAGATTTGGAAACTGCACCTAGAATAGGTAGACCGTTCCAGATGGACGAACCGAGAACCGTCGCAAAGACTGAATCCATGGAGATGTATAATAGATACATCACCAACTAAATTATTATCGGAGGAATTATGAGTATCATTTAGTAATATACGTATGACAGAAGAGTCGGTGCTATGTATCCCACGGTTGTTAACGCTCATTGGAAGGGAGCAGCGCATGCCATGTGTAGTGAAAATGTTGTGAATGTTCCAGGACAATGAAGAGGAATTTTTCAGTCATCGAAGCGCAATGGAAAAAGTTAGTTTCACTTTCACGATACGGAACCGTATGAAAGACGTAAATTTCCGTCTACAAAAGAAGGTAAGGACGCAGTCGTCAGTTGGGAATGTTGTGCAGTCCATCTTTTAGGATTGTTTAAGAGTCGTTCTCACCGACTACGTAAAAAAAGAGAAAGACTATTACGGTTCAGAATTGCCAAAATCTTGTGCCCAGTCTGCAGGCTGAGATCAAGCAGAAAAGACGAGGAATAATTACGCCATTTCACCCCGTTGAAGCAACTGTGTGTCTTTGTTTACGCCTAACCTACGAAATGTTTCTACAGCTGCCTTATTCGGCCGATAAGCATCCAACAATTTGTTCCTGTTTTCAAAACAGAAGGAATCATTGCATGGATAACATGATCATGAGTTGATTGTTGAGGTGGAAAACGGTTTTCAGAGCCAAAATGAAGACTTCCATAATCGCGGTGTACGGCAGGTTGTACATCGCAGGGAAAAATTTATAAACTTGCAGAGCCCGTCCGCAGAGGAGGATTAATAAATGTGAAAAAAAACAGAGATTTCTATCCAAAGGTATGAACCTTACCAAAATCCTTCGTATTTTTTTTCGGAAGTGTGTCTGGACACGGAAATGAGTACTTAATTAAAAATGGTTCAAATGGCTCAGAGTACAACGGGACTTAACATCTGAGGTCATTAGTCCCCTAGAACGTAGAGCTACTTAAACCTAAATAACCTAAGGACGTCACACACATCCGTGCCCGAGACAGGATTCGAACCCGAGACTGTAGCGGTCGCGCGGTTCCAGACTGAAACTCCTAGAACCGCTCGGACACACCGGCCGGCTAATATTTAATCGATTTCACTTTCGATCAAGTAATTGTATCTCGAAACGACTAACCTGTGACTCGCTAATGTGACTAGCAAAGGAACGACTGATGTCCGCCCAAGAAAGATGATCCTACTGCCTAGCATTTCCTTCCTTTTTCTCCCTGTTCTAGCAAACGCGTCGTCCCTAATAATGTATACAGCCACACTCGGTATGCCAAAAATGACAAAGACCGCACTGCACAACGGTGAGGCCCGTTGCGTAGGAGCATGTGTTACAGAGTTAGTTGTGCTGTCATAGCTGGTCGCGTGAATTATTTGCCGAATAGCGGGAATGCATAAACAATGTGTGAGCAGTGGCGCTGCCAGCGGCAGGCGGCGCGCTGTGATGGATTGCCGCCAGGGGCAGACTGGCGACTGTGTTCGCGCCGCGCAACACTATTTTATCTCAGTCGGCAGGCTGTTGCCGACCGAGTGTACAGCCGCTGGGAACACCTCTGAGCCGAATCACGGAGAAACTTCTATCCCTTGTTTGATCACCTTACCCGATGCGTTTACACACATTGTGTCCCACGCCTTTAGGGTCAAAACTATTCAGATGACGGAGGAACGTAAAATGAGTACTTTGAGACACGAAACCGGCTGCCCGGAACGAATATTTCTTGTGGCATGTGCAATGTGTCTGAGGCACAGTGTTTTACACTGCTTAAATTTCATAATGACGACAATGAAAAACAATCTGCAGCGCTTTTAGTGGCACTGCCGTGGAAAACAATTCACGATCGATTATTATGTCACCAAGGTGGAGTTTACCACTGTTGCAATTCATGATTGGCTGTCGAAGATGACCATTACTCCTAACAGAAATTTTCATACACGCTTTTAGCGTTCGATTCCACACACGCATTTGACGTACGATAGCGTGTTGGTCCATCTTTGGAGCGCAATACAGCAGCGAATCGAAGTCGTATGGATTTTGCGGGGCCTTGTTAGGTTTCCGGACGGTTGTTTGTGGACGCGTAACTGCAGCCCT
Source organism: Schistocerca cancellata (assembly GCF_023864275.1). Taxonomy (NCBI): domain Eukaryota; kingdom Metazoa; phylum Arthropoda; class Insecta; order Orthoptera; family Acrididae; genus Schistocerca; species Schistocerca cancellata. The sequence goes on from NC_064629.1 coordinate 330,803,609, forward strand.
ATTGCGTCTCCGATGTGTTCCAGCCGTTTCAGATCATGTGAATATGATGGACAGTACGTCAGTTTGAATTCACTGTCATGTTCTTCAACCAGTGTAGGACGATTCTGGGCTTGAGACAAGGAAAGTTACCCTGCTGGAAGATGCCACTGATATTGGGGAAAACGTCAAGTGCGAAGGGATTCTGTTGGTCTGAAACAACGTTCGCGTAGCTTACAATACTGATGGTGCCTTCTATTACTTCCAAAGATCACATGGAAGCCCCCATAGCATAGCAGCGCCTCCGCAGGCCTGATACCGTGGCGCGGTGCGTGTTTCAAGGAACGGTTCACCAGGATGACAGAGTATCCACACATGACAGGTTTTCATTGATTCACAGTCGAATATCGGTTATCACTTGGTCACTGCAATTGTAATAGAGGATATCGCTGGATCAATATGAGAACACGTGGGGGTCGACTGCTGTGGAACGCCATGTTCAGTAATGTGCGCTGAATGGCGTGCTCTGAAACACTAGTCCCTTGTAGTTTGTAGTCAGATTACCCACCGGTCGCTGTCAGTCCTGCTTTTCAAAGCGGGCAAGCCTCCACGCTCTGTGATAAGACATGGACATCAAACACTTTGTCACCTGCTCTTGGTTTCACGTTCCTTCAACCAGTTTCCATAGTTGTTCATGACAGTGTTATGCAAACCGCCGACTAGCTTCACAGTTTCCGAGATGCTTGTTCCCAGACACCGGGCCATAACAGTCTGCCCTTTGTGAAAGTCGCTTATGCCGATGAATTTCCTCGTTTTCTGCTAGTATAGTTGACAGTGTGATTTCTCCAGTCGTCTTTGCTTCGCTTACATACAGTACTTTCTGACCGTGTCACGTGCCCGTTACACCTTCAAGCAGTCAATCTCACGGTGGGCAGTGGCCATAATGTCTTGGTTCATCAGCAACAAGTCGAGTAGCGCTTACACCCTACCCTAAAAAATATATTTTAGAAATGATGCTAAAAGAATTTTAACCCAGAGATGAGTTCTGTCAGTGAGTTACTCAACGGAGCAGTGCTATGCCGATCATCCCATGGTTTATGACGATTACGGATGAGCCCACTTTCTACCGTGATAGTGCCTTCAACTTAATCAGTGGACAGATGAAAATCCTCCCTCGACTCAGATCACTACCAACGATCTTCTATTAACTTGTGGGTTATAACTGTACAATGTCAGATCACTCAGCTTGAATTGCGCACGTTAGCAAGTATTAGCTCGAGATGTGCTGCCATATAGTTTGTAGGGTATATGTCCTATTGTCCGCAAGAAGAACCGATTTAAACGCGGCGGTACACCATCACATATCTACATGGACACTCGTAAGTACCTGAAGAGCAGAAACAGCATGTTTAGACTGTAATGGCAGTACCTATTCCATGGTTAGGTGATCGCCGGATTTCACTCTCACATATTTTTTTTCCATTTGGGTTACATGAAATCTTTCTTGCACGAAACCCTGCTAGGAACTGAAAAGGAAATTATTGGTAGGGTCCTAGCTGCGTGCCTTATTGTTCAACAGCCAACGGGGATATTTGAAGGTGTGTGTAACATATGATAGTCAACCGTAATCCATGCATTTAAACTGACGGTCTTTAAAAATGGTTCAAATGGCTCTGAGCACTATGGGAGTCATCATCTATGCTCATCAGTCCCCTAGAACTTAGAACTACTTAAACCTAACTAACCTAAGGACATCATACAACACCCAGTCATCACGAGGCAGAGAAAATCCCTGACCCCGCTGGGAATCGAACCCGGGAAGCCGGGTGCGGGAAGCGAGAACGCTACCGCACGACCACGAGCTGCGGACTGACGGTCTTTACTCTGAGCAATTTTTATATGCGTAATATGTTGTTATAAGTGAAGATAGTTTGTTTTAAGAAAGCGTTAGTCCAGAATAACGAAGTACCTTGATATAGACGTTCTTCCTAACAAAAGCTGAGCGATTTAGCACACTGAACTCGGACATAAACCCCCGTCCAGCCATCCAGATCTACATTTTCCTTTGTCTCCTTGAAAGACTTGAGTGAATAACAGGCTGGTTCCTTTGACGTTGCCACATGCTGTTTTCTATCCCGCCTTTGTCCACTGAGAGCTTCTACCGATCTCTAATCAAGCTGCTGTTCGTATCAAACGAAACGTTAAAGTTTCTTATGTTTTACAATTAGACGAAAATTATATTTTCTTTCCAAAACGTCTCTCAGTGCAACATGGGTTACGTGACTCGTATGACGAGAATACGTACTTCATAAGCAGAATTTCTTTTTTATAAAGAAATACGTGCATGCGAAGTGCTCTAGTTACCGGGCGTCTTTATATGCTAACAGGGCACGTACAGACTTGTGCAATTGCAGTTCCAAATGGAAAGCTCAATGCCATTTCGTGTGGAGTTACTACCTTCTCTGAAGGGGTATTGTTTACAAATGTTTGATGAATTCTAGGAAGGAAGGAGGATTAATATGGTTTAACCTTCCGTCGGCGACGATGTCATTACAGAGGTAGCACAAGTTGGTGTTGGGCGAAGAATAGGGGAGAAAGTCGGTCTTGTTTTTTTTCATGCCTTAAGTTATTAAAAAAAACTTATAGGAAACCTAAATGTGAATCGCAAGACATAGATTTGGATCGCTGTTCTTCCAAATGCTAGTCCACTACGAAACATCGCTGATTTGATGTATGATAATGGGTTCTAGCTTCTCATAAATCAAATAAGTCTGTTGTAGCGTCAAAAGTTTTACCTTTGTCATCTGTGAAGATAATTGTCCTCCATTGTTAGATTGGACATCTAGACGTGCACCGCCCAAATGACATACCGTATGATGAGCTTCAACGGTTCACACCTGATAGGTCACCTAATATAAATATCTTAATCATGGAGATTCTTACGCACATACTCTGATGTTACAGCGACATCAGCTCGTGATGAGTCTATAAGAGGGCAGCCTAAGCAGCATATCACCAACCAAAGAAAGACGTTCCGGAAAGAATCTGAGAGTGTGGTATCAATAGCGAGTCGCTCCTCCGACGAAGAATATGCGGTTCATTTGTCCGAATAAAAAGTGGTACCTCACCCTCACATTCAAATCGGCGGCGATATTACTGGCATTAGACCGTCAATCAAAACATATGAGTCTACGAATGCGATGTGGCGAAGATCTGCTTTAGACACAGTTGTTTTCTTGACTAATCTCTGATATGACATGACCTATGCGTCTTGCACCGATAGTTGTTAGACATTAAAAGCTGGTAAACTAGCGATTTGCTACAACGTTCACTACACATTTCTCTGTGACCGATTGCTTAGGTATCGTGAATTTCGTGACTACACTCACGAGATAAGCCGCATCTAACATCAGCATTTGGCTGTCATACAAGACTTATCTTCAAATGGGACAACTCTTCCTGTGAATTTTGAGCACTTATTTTATTTTGCTGAATTAAAATAAAAAAGAAGTTGTGGAGGTGACACGAAGATAAATCGACTGAGGTACGTAGGCACGACTTATGGCCCGCACACAGAGGATACAATTTGCATACTGCTCTGCAGTGTGAAAGCTTAATTCTGCAAAATAAAACCGCTGTCTGTAGCTAAACCATTTCTCGGCCATATCTTTTCTTCCATGTCCAAATGCCCCGTAATACATGCAGGAGAGCTTCTATGAAGTTGGAGAGTAGGAGAGAGATACAAGTAGAACTGAAGCTCTGATTGTGGGCAACTACTCACGAAATGCAAGGATACGAGTTCCGGTCCTGGTCCGGCATACAGTTTCGACCTGCCAGGATGCTTCAGAACAACGCACACACCTCTGCAGAGTGAAGGTATCAGTCTGCGAATACGGTGACTGCCTCGCAAAAGCGCTACGCAGCTGTATCAGCTACCGAAGCCTTCCCAGAGATATCTGATTGTTGATCAACAGAAAGCCGACAGCTAAACTGTGCAACTGTCAGGCCCGCCTGATACCACAGGAGCTTTGTTTTGTACACAACAGACACATAGTAGCATCCATGCCGACGTGAAGGTTGGAGCAGACAAAGTGTCAGCACAATAGGAGATGATATCCGCATTGTGCACCGGTATCCCGCCATTCGCACACTGCTGCTGGACTCTGCAAAGCATCCCGTGTCTGCACGTTCCACTAATCTGAGGATCTGTCAGCAAGCGGGCTGTAGATTCATCTTCTCATTTTAAACAACTTTAAGGTTTCCACATCATTCGTATGTGTCTCTGCGAGCAGATATTAGTATTCCTATCTCTTAACGATCTGAATGGAAGCCACATATACGAAATGAAGAACATTTTCACAAATAATGCCCTGAAGACCTGTTCATGGAATTTCCTAAGCTGATTAACGACAGAATTTAAACGACGTTTCTCAGTTATCTGAAACTGAGATTATGGAATGTTTCTGCTACATTCCTGCGAGTGAAACAATTCTGTGACCATTCGGTCTGACCGCTGACCTTTTTCGTCTACGTTCTATGACCTTTTGTTACTCCTGTTCCACTTACTTCAGCAGTGTCCACAGTTAATCACCTTTATAGGGAAAATGTAGAGTTTCACAATATTCTAACAATGCTCTTTGCTTTATCCATAAGTGAGTTAACATAATTTTTCTCTTCTTGTCCTCAGACTGTTTCTCAGGAATGACTCAGGTTGTATTTTATAAATCTTATAGTCATGGCTTAATGTATGAATTTTTTCTATGTATCTTTTCGCCAGATTTTACACCAGACTGATATTTTTTAAGATATGACTGGATGTTAATACAGCTTTTATCTGATAGAACGTCCTGATTTCCAACAAGCCAAAATTTGCAGACTGTTATTCGGTAAATGATTAACATACGAAACAAATGAAAGAGAAAAAACTAGTTATATGTTCCAAAGACGGAATGGAGTAATGCGTTCGCTAGTCATCTGGATCAGTTCAGCTACATTCTTTCGTGTTCTCGTCCACTCCCTTCGAGGAGACATATGCTGAATTGCTGTTAATAGCAGAGTTAACACACTCGAAGATTTCGAATCGAAACTAACATCGACTCAATCGTGTTCTGCAGCTTTGTTAAGCTTAAGTGATTTCAACTGTATTTCAATGCTGTTCGTATTGATAGTGCATCATTCATATTTGCACTACTTGCAGCTGAACTCGAATCGTAGTAGTATTTCAGTGACTTTACTATTTTTTATTCACCAGCGTCCCTGCCGTCTTTTTATTTAGAACGTGCGGGATCTAATGCACGTGCCACTGTACAAAGTTAAGGGTAATTGTGCATTAGGCTTTTGCTGCTACAGCTATAGCTATGGAAGGAACTAACGTTTATTTTTCAGGTAGTAAAATATATTACAACACCCACCTCCGAATTCTCCACGGCTATACGCATCATTATTGCTCATTCCATCTACTGTGTTTGACGACTCATGTTTTTCCTCCCGTCTCACCTAGTAATTCCCAACATGTGTCTCTCCATTTATCTCTAAACAACCAACAGTTTTTTAATAGTTTGGTTACCGTTCGTTTAATCTTGTAACACACATTTATTATGAACTTTCCGTTTCATATACATCGAAAGCTGGGATTTGGAATTCCCCCTGCAGTTTACAGTTAGCTTTACAGCCACTTTCACGCCTCTGTCTATTTCTTATCCTCCAATTCGTTGACATCAGCTGCATTAAATACCAAATCATCAACTAGATATGTAACGTCACTATTAATTTGTATACATTCTTTCAATATGTTTATTATACATTATTTCCATATTACTTTAATTAATTTTCACGTCCATTTTAAGACTTCCTCTGTTGATTCTACACATTCACTGCTGAAGTTAATCTGCCCTAGAGGGAAACAGTAGACCGCCATCAGTAAGACGAAGATGGTTCAAAGATATTTCATTGACACGTATTCCTACTTCATGTTTCAATCAATATCTCCTAATTTTCGATGATACACTTTGTTCTATACGTATTACGCAACAGACGCCATTTAAAATGTAGCTTCCTAGAGTTGTTTCGACATATAAGAAACTAGTCTCCTCGTAATACTACAGAATTGTATGTCGTGATTGTTTAGCGGCAACAGTTTTTATACTGAACTATGTAACAACGCTATGATACATCTAATCCGAATCGATCGCGTAGTGAAAGCAGCAGGACAGTTTATTGCATACGATTTTATGCGCTCCACCAGAAGAAGTCTTACACCGGGTCCAACACAAAAGACATTACAATTTTTCTATTGAGGAGATATGTTGAATTAGTGGAGGCCTTCCAAGTAGGTATTTCTTCAGTCCTGAGACGTCTATATTTCTCACTCTCACTGCACGAAGTTTTCTGCTTATATACCTAATATTTGCAACCATTCGCCATTAGCTGCTACTTCAGAGTTGTTTATCTTGTAGATAAACGTAACCATTACACGTCATTTCCATAGAATTTGAACTTTTTTAAACAAACATGTTTCTCCTAAACATTTGAGGCAGCATTAGTGGTGTAAAAAGTAAAAAGAAATCATTGTTTCCATAACTGCAAATATTATGTTTAGAAACACGTAGTTTCATAGCAACACATTTTAGATTAACTTCAGATTCACATTACTTACAAGTAAAGGTGTAGATTTGGAACTTACTTAGTTACATCGTAGATTTAAACGTATTTGTTTAAAAACGAAGATAATAATCGACATACAGTAGTAATTATCATCTATAGCTTTTCACTTACCATCTACACTATTTTTGCTTGCCGTTTACTGCAATGCTGCTTCGAAACTACGTCCTTTTTATCCCGCAGTGAGTAAGAGCACGTGTATAGAAAACAGTTCTTTCGTTTTCACAGCCTTCGTCGACTGCGATAAAATTTATTACAGTTTAAAGACACAGTCCACTGTCGAGCAACAGTTCACACCAACAGGCCACGAAATGTGGTTCATAACGCAATGTTGTATCTATGGCGACGAAATAATACTTTTTGTTGTAATTACTATTGGAAACCCTTGATATATTTTAGTGGTATTTTGATCAACTATCTGTTCAAAGTTTAACAATTCTTTTGCATGGTGGTTATCTCTATTAAATGATTCTTGATTCTGTCAACGTTGGTCCCTACCGCCTTCTTTCCTAATGTTGTAGGTTTACTTGTTGTTTATAGCAAATTTTTCCTTATATTGCTTCAACTGTATCATGATAAACAGTCCTACTATCAATTGCAACAGTACCATAAATATACAGGATGGACCATTCATCGTGACCAGGCCAAATATCTCACTGTCAAACGAAAATCTACAAAGAACGAAACTTGTCTAGCTTTAAGGGGGAAACCAGATGGCGCTATGGTTGGCCGGCTAGATGTCACTGTCATAGGTCAAACGGATATCAACTGCGTTTTTTAAAAATAGGAACCCCCAATTTCATTACATATTCGTGTAGTACGTAAAGAAATATGAATGTTTTAGTTGGACCACATTTTTCACTTTGTGATAGATGGCGCTGTAATTGTCACAAACATCTGGATCACAATTTTAAACGAACAGTTGGTAACAGGTAGGTTTTTTTAAATTAAAACACAGAACGTAGGTACGTTTGAACATTTTATTTCGGTTGTTCCAATGTGATACATGTACCTTTGTGAACTTATAATTTCTGAGAACGCATGCTGTTACAGCGTGATTACCTGTAAATCCCACATTAATGGAATAAATGCTCAAAATGATGTCCGTCAACCTCAATGCATTTGGCAATACGTGTAACTACATTCCTCTCAACAGCTAGTAGGTCGCCTTTCGTAATGTTCGCACATGCACTGACAATGCGCTGACGCATGTTGTCGGTGGATCACGATAGCAAATATCCTTCAACTTTCCCCACAGAAAGAAATCCGGGACGTCAGATCCGGTGAACGTGCGGGACATGGTATGGTGCTTCGACAAACAATCCACCCGTCATGAAATATGCTATTCAATACCGCTTCAACCGCACGCGAGCTATGTGCCGGACATCCATCATGTAGGAAGTACATCGCCATTCTGTCATGCAGTGTAACATCTTGTAGTAACATCGGTAGAACTTTACGTAGGAAATCTGCATACATTGCACCATTTAGAGGGCCATCGATAACACGGGTGCCAATTATTCTTCCTCCCATAATACCGCACCATGCATTTACCCGCCAAGATCGCTGATGTTCCACTTGTCGCAGCCATCGTGGATTTTCCGTTGCCCAATAGTGCATATTACGCCGGTGTACGTTACCGCTGTTGGCGAATGACGCTTCGTAGCTAAATAGAACGCGTGCAAAAAATCTGTCATCGTCCCGTAATTTCTCTTGTGCCCAGTGGCAGAACTGTACACGACGTTCAAAGTCGTCGCCATGCAATTACTGGTGTATAGAAATATGGTACGGGTGCAGTCGATGTTGATGCAGCATTCTCTACACCGGCGTTTTTGAGATTCCCGATTCTCGCGTAATTTGTATGCTACTGATGTGCGGATTAGTCGCGACAGCATCTAAAACACCCACTTGGGCATCATCATTTGTTGCAGGTCGTGGTTGACGTTTCACATGTGGCTGAACACTTCCTGTTTGCTTAAATAACGTAACTATCCGGTGAACGGTCCGGACACTTGGATGATGTCGTCCAGAATACCGAGCAGCATGCATAGCACCAGCCCGATGGGCATTTTGATCACAATAGACATACATCAACACGATATAGACCTTTTCCACAATTGGTAAACGGTCCATTTTAACACGGGTAGTGTATTACGAAGCTAATACCGTCTGCACTGGCGGAATGTTACATGATACCACGTAGTTACACGTTTGTGACTATTACAGCGCCATCTATCATAAAGCGAAAAAAGTGGTCCAACTAAAATATTCATATTTCTTTACGTACTGCACGAATATATAATAAAAAATGGGGGTTCCTATTTAAGAAAACGCAGTTGATATCCGTTTGACCTATGGCAGTTCCATATAGCGGGCCAACCATAGCGCCATCTGGTTTCCCCCTTCAAGCTAGACGAGTTTCGTTCTTTGTTGTTTTTTCGTTTGATGCTTATTTCGTGAGATACTTGGCCCGGTCGCTATCAATGGACCACCCTGTATAGTCGGCTACAACGGAGCTCATACTGCCTCCAGCTCACCTCCGTAAACGAGGCCCAGACTTCTGCGACAAGCGCCGTCACATCATTTTTGGCCACAAATTTGATTCATCATTACCATCGTTTTCATATGTGATACTTCCAAGAAAATAAACACATCATATATGTGTTAAGGAAGAAGCATAGGCGTTGTTGGTAGCATCCGGCTGTGAAATGCTCTTGCATATGATTTAAGGTCCAACTAATTAGTAATTTCGAGGCGTGAACGGTAGAGTTCTGCCTTTCCCATATCCTCGTGAAAACTCTCAGTGTCTGTCCAGACACTTATCTGTGGACATCCATCATAATATGAAGTCTAGTGTCTGGTTTTACTGATCTGTGCCCTGTACTGGTAGTTCGTTTGGGGGACGTACGCTGCGAACCAGTGTCAATTTTCAAGATGTAACAGCTGCGGGCCAGCGGCCGAAGGGAGAGGGTGCAACGGATTTGTGGCTCCCCACCGAGCCGAGTGTATGTAACCTCTCCCTAACGGGTTCTGTCTGATACTGATTTGAGACCAACATTGTCCCTTAGTGCCAGTTCTGTTGTTAGCTTCATATGTTTCTGCAGCAATCATACTATATTGGGACACTCAAATCCTACAACTATTTTCAGATTCATAGCGTTATTCCCGAGCGAATGAATACATTCCATAGTCCGCATAGTAAGTGGTAAGGAAAACAATAGAGGACGCTGATAACCTGCCTGTAGGACTGTAAACTGAAACGTAGAAATACTAAGTACGTATGCTTTCTCTATTACTGCTCCAGCTGTTTTATTCATTTTACAGTTTATTCTCGGACAACTACTACAGAGTAAATTTCAAAATTGCTAAACAGGTGATATTCTCAAAGTACCAATTATGAAGTTACTAATTCATGTTTCGCTGATTCCTATAGCGTAGTTAGTTCGAAAGAAATCTTTGTTTCACAGAAGAACTTAATATTTAAAGTTTCACAGAACCATTCGCTCTAAAACTGCTATATCATTGACCTATATTGATTTTAGGCACTAAGTTTCCTGCTTATGAGAATTTCTCCGATTTTACCCAGTAATTCCTAATAATTAAGACCTTACCTAGGTGGGATGGCTTGAATGCCTCAGCGATGCAGAGAGCCATACCGCAAGTGCAACCGCAACACAGGGATATCTGTGGAGAGACCAGTCTAATCCCTGGTTCCTGTTGAGAGGGAATAAGCATAACAGTAGCTGCAGGGGCAACAATTAGGATGAATGGCTCATCAAACCTAACATTAACCAAAATCGGCTTGTACTGCTGATATTGTGAACGCCTATAAGTACGGGGAAACTACAGCCGTTATTTTTCCCGAGGACATGCAACGCTACTGCATGGCTTAACGATGATGGAATTCTCTTGCGTAAAATATCCCGGAGATAAAATAGTCCTCCACTCGGATTTCGGGATTTCGGGTGGGGACAACTCAGGAGGATGTCGTTATTAGGGAAAAGTAAAATGTTCATCTACACGTCTGAGAGCGGAATGTTGGGTCCTTTAATCGGGTAGGTAGGTTAGAGAATTTAAAAAGGGAAATGTGCAAATGTGTGTGAAATCTTATAGTACTTAACTGCTAAGGTCATCAGTCCCTAAGCTTACACACTACTTAACCTAAATTATCCTAAGGACAAACATACACACCCAATCGCGAGGGAGGACTCGAACCTCCGCCGGGACCAGCTGCACAGTCCATGACTGCAGCGCCTTAGACCGCTTGGCTAATTCCGCGCGGCAAAAAGGGAAATGAATCAGTTGACGTTGGATGTAGCGGGAATTATTCCAGTGCGGTTGCAGGGAGGACAGCACTGTGGTCAGTTCACTGCAGGTTTATCAACGCAGAGTCAGATAGGGTACTACAGGAGGAGGCCCAATAATGAGTAAGAAAATAAGATTTCCGGGAAGTTACTGTGACTAACATTGTGGACACAATATCACAGCCACGAAGTCAATGTCCAGCACAATAGTACAAGGTTATATGCCAACTACCTCCGCAGAGGATGAAGAGATCGAAAGAATGTTTGATGACATGAAGAAAATAATTCAGGCAGTTAAGGGAGACGAAATTTAATTGTGATGGTGAAATGGAACGCGGTCGCAGAAAAAGTAAGAGAAGGAAAAATTACAGAACATCGACTGGGGAAAACGAATGAAAGAGGAAGCCACCTCGTAGTATTTGGTATAGGGAGTAATTTAATCATCGCTTACACTTGATTTAAGAATCATGAAAGATGATTATTAAACTTGGAGGAGACCTGAGGACACTGGAAGTTATCAATTTGATTATCTGATGATAAAACAGAGATTTAGAGGCCAGATTTTAAATTGTTAGACATTTTCACTTGGTTACGAACTGCTGTTTAAAACTGAAGAAATTGCAAAAAAAGTTTGGAATTTAAGGGAATGGGACCTAGAGAAATCGGAAGAACCGGAGGTTACTGAGAGTTTCAGATAGAGAATAATGTTACAATTGACTGAAGCAGGGGAAAGCAGTACACCAGAAGACGAATAGGCAGCTTTAGGAGATCCGATAGTGAAGGCAGCAGAGGGTCACATAGGTAAAAATACAAGTCCCATTAGAAATTATTGTACGACAAAGGAGGTACAGAATTTAACTGACGTAAGGAGAACATACAAAATGCTGCTATTGAAGCGGGCGGAAGGGAACACAGACGTCTAAAAGTGATACTGGCGGAAAACGCAAAATGGCTATGAACAAATGGATAGAGGAGGAATGAATGTCTGTAGAAACGTACATAACCAGGAGAAACATAGATGACACTCATCAAGAATTCAGATGGGAGACCAGTGCTAAGCAAAGAAGAGAAAACAGAGGTGAAAGGAATATATAGAGGGTCTATACTGGGCGTCCCAGGAAGAATGGTCAGTATTCAGGGATATGACAGGAAAGATCATTTGAAGCAAAAAACTTCATTCGGACGTATGCCGTATTCGGAATGGATTCCGAGACAGAACATATTTAATGAACACGGTTGTTTATTTTCTTTATTATTCAGCTCATTGTCATTGTACACAATGTACTACTGTAGTATAGAGGAAGTCGAAACGAACAGTTTTATATGGGGCACCTGAGGTTTATCAAGTCGGGAAAATCCCTCAAATTGGCCTACAAAAACTACTTGAGTTACAGTGTACGAGCGTCACACGAAGTTTCCAATATTCTCTCGTCCTGTTCACGCAAATTATTAGTCAGAGAGAAAAAGGAGTACGACTTTTTTTTAGGAAATTAAAAGTCATTTAATTGTGATCGGCGACACGTTTCCGCTAGAGGCTGCAGTTTTCTAATTATTCAAGAAAATTTGCGAAAGTGATATTAAGTGTGTTCTATCTCGGTAACCATTCAGAGGAAGGAACATGTCCTTATGAAGTTGTTTGCTTCAAATGAGGCTGCTGTCATAGAATATAGACCATTCCTCCTGGGACACCAGTTATAGGGGAAACAAACATGAAGACCATACCATGAAAGAAAATAGGTAGTATGAGAAAATCAGATCTGAGATATGATACTGCGAGAAGAATTTGACGAAGCACTCAAAGTTCTGTGCAGAAACAAGGTACCTGGAGCGGAGGACATTTCCTCAGAATTATTCACATCCTTGGGAGTGGCTATGGGGAAAATGTTCATCCGATGTGCAAGATATATGAGAACGGAAAAGTACCCACAGACTTTCAGAAGAATGTAATAATTCCTATTCCAAAGTAGGAAGATTTTCACATATATGGATGCTACTGAGCCATCAGTTTGATAACTCACAGTCGTAAAATACTGACACGAAATGTTTGTAAGAAGAATGGAAATTAGTTAGAAACTGGCCTCAAGGAAGATCAGAGAAGAATCGAAAGAAACGTACGAAGACAGTAGGCAGTACTGACCCAACGTCTTATTCCAAACGACAGGTTGGAGAAAGGCAAACCTACATTTATAGTGTTTGCAAATTTAGAGAATATTTTTGACAATGCTGGCTGCAAAATACTGTTTCAGACTTTGAAACTAGTGGAAATAAATCACAGGAAGTCGAATGACATGAAAGGGAAGCAGTACTGAGAAGGGAATGAGACAAGGTTGTAGCCTGTCCCTGATGTTATTCAGTCTGGTTATTGACCAAGCAGCAATGGAAAACAAGGAGAAATTTGAAGAGGGAATTAAAGTTTAGGGAGGTTTCAACTTTGTCGGTGACACTGTAATTTTGTCAGATAGACAGCAAAGGTCTTGGAAGAGCATTTGAACGGAATAAATAGTCCGTTGCAAAGAGATTCTAGGATGAACATTAAAACAACTAAAAAAAAGGTAATGGAATGTAGTCGAATTAAATCAGGCGATGTTAAGAGAAATAGATTAGGAGTGGAGACACAAAAAGTAATAGATATGCAGTCGTAAATCATAGACTGCACACCGACCAGCGCAGTGCCACGAAACTGGCCTGTGTGCCAATGGAAAGAGGGGGAAGCGCCACACCTCCAAGAAGACAGAATTCAGCGCTCCCTGTCCACGCTGATTTAAACAGCCGCCCATCGCTGATCGGCCCAGTTCGGTCGCAGACTTCGAGAGCATCAGTACTGAGTAATAGGATGCCGATACATTCTGCAGGTAACAACAGTAAAAAGTACTTGCAAGTAGGAGGCACAGGAAACAAGTTAAATTATGTTTATTTTCTTTTTAGACGTAAAGTTTTCAATTAATCTTCAAGTGTTATGAACCGATCATTTTGAATTCCTACCACTGGCCATCGCAACTTTTCTTCTACCTTGTTTGCGTCGGTGCTGACTCCAACAGTAGTCGACACAACAGCAGATAATCTTTGTTATATGAGCAGCAAAGACCGAAGTAGAGCAGATATAAAATGCGAACTGGCAGTGGCAAGAAAATCATTTCCAAAACCGAGGAATCTGGTATAATCTAATATAAATTTGGAAATCTTTTATGAAGGTGTTTGTCTGAACTGTGACTTTGTATGGAAGTGAACCGTGGTGATAAGCACCTCAGGTAAGAAGAGAAAGATGTATTTAATACGTGATGCTACAGAAGAATGCTGAAGAGTAGATGGATAGATTTAATAACTAATGAGGAGGTACGGAATCCAATTGGGGTACAAAGAAAGAGATCAGATCACTGAGCATATTCTGATGCATCGAGGAAAAGTTAATTTAGCAATAGCGGGAAGTGTAAGGGATGAAACTGTAGAAAGAGATGTAAGTATGAATATGGTCAGAAGTTTAAAATGGATATATGTTGCAGTCGTTACTCAGAAATGACGTAGTTTGCCTCGCATAGAGTAGAGTGGAGAGCTGCACCAAACCAATCTTTGGACTAAAGAGCACAACGGCAATAATAACAAACAGGAAGTAATTTAAAAGTCATTGTTTGTTTAAAAATTAATAATAAGTGTTTCAATTGTTGGAATTCCTCTCTAGAACGTAGAGGGTGACTAAAACTGATGCTGGAAAAAACATATTTTCCTTCATTGTATTAGGCTAGTAACTACGAGGGCAGTTCAATAAGTAATGCAACACATTTTTTTCTGAAACAGGGGTTGTTTTATTCAGCATTGAAATACACCAGGTTATTCCCCAATCTTTTAGCTACACAACACTATTTTTCAACGTAATCTCCATTCAATGCTACGGCCTTACGCCACCGTGAAATGAGGGCCTGTATGCCTGCACGGTACCATTCCACTGGTCGATGTCGGAGCCAACGTCGTACTGCATCAATAACTTCTTCATCATCCGCGTAGTGCCTCCCACGGATTGCGTCCTTCATTGGGCCAAACATATGGAAATCCGACGGTGCGAGATCGGGGCTGTAGGGTGCATGAGGAAGAACAGTCCACTGAAGTTTTGTGAGCTCCTCTCGGGTGCGAAGACTTGTGTGAGGTCTTGCGTTGTCATGAAGAAGGAGAAGTTCGTTCAGATTTTTGTGCCTACGAACACGCTGAAGTCGTTTCTTCAATTTCTGAAGAGTAGCACAATACACTTCAGAGTTGATCGTTTGACCATGGGGAAGGACATCGAACAGAATAACCCCTTCAGCGTCCCAGAAGACTGTAACCATGACTTTACTGGCTGACGGTATGGCTTTAAACTTTTTCTTGGTAGGGGAGTGGGTGTGGCGCCACTCCATTGATTGCCGTTTTGTTTCAGGTTCGGAGTGATGAACCCATGTTTCATCGCCTGTAACAATCTTTGACAAGAAATTGTCACCCTCAGCCACATGACGAGCAAGCAATTCCGCACGGATGGTTCTCCTTTGCTCTTTATGGTGTTCGGTTGGACAACGAGGGACCCAGCGGGAACAAACCTTTGAATATCCCAACTGGTGAACAATTGTGACAGCACTACCAACAGAGATGTCAAGTTGAGCACTGAGTTGTTTGATGGTGATCCGTCGATCATCTCGAACGAGTGTGTTCGCACGCTCCGCCATTGCAGGAGTCACAGCTGTGCACGGCCGGCCCGCACGCGGGAGATCAGACTGTCTTGCTTGACCTTGCGGCGATGATGACACACGCTTTGCCCAACGACTCACCGTGCTTTTGTCCACTGCCAGATCACCGTAGACATTCTGCAAGCGCAAATGAATATCTGAGGTGCCCTGGTTTTCCGCCAAAAGAAACTCGATCACTGCCCGTTGTTTGCAACGCACATCCGTTACAGACGCCATTTTAACAGCTCCGTACAGCGCTGCCACCTGTCGGAAGTCAATGAAACTATACGAGACGAAGCGGGAATGTTTGAAAATATTCCACAAGAAATTTCCGGTTTTTTCAACCAAAATTGGCCGAGAAAAAAAAAGTGTTGCATTACTTATTGAACTGCCCTCGTATAATTACGTTGGTATAAACTATTTGAAATAAAGGTATTTACATTATGTTTAATTTATTAGTATATATATACTCTCCAACTTAGACTCAATGAGGTAAAAATAACGCTCAACCTCTGCCAGTAGCGTCATTGGATGTGGCATAGAGGGGCATGTGATCAGCACAACGCTCTTCCGGTCGTTGTCAGGTTTCTTGACCTTGGCATCCCTACTAATCAATTGAGTAGGTCCACAGTTGACCTGATGAGGCGGAGTGCATCCCAAACGAGTCCTTCTACCAGGGAAAGATCACTGGCAGTACCGCGAATCGAAGCCGGGTCCTCCGCATGGCAGTCAGCTACGCTGATCACACTGCGTGGACAACATAGACGACATATAGAACTGGTAAATCAAACAAAGAGGCAGTTGGTTGACAACACTGTCGGTATTAGAAAGTAGTGTTTGCTAAGAAACTGGCGATTTCCATTCTGAATAGCACTATCCAACCAGTGGACTGTAGTCTGTTAAGGCTTGGTCGAAAGGTTTTGTGATATCTCCTAACAGATTTCTCCATAATGACCTCATTGTAGTTAATTTATAGCTTTGTATGAACTGTAACTGTTGCAGTCTGTTACGGTTTGGCCCATCGCCCATCGATGTGCTCGTAACTGAACGGATACTAGAAAAAGAAAACAAGGGTTATTATATATGAAAACATTATTAAGAACTGTGAAAGTTGCATAAACGATTAAATTCCACCAGTATCTGAACAGTGTACATGAGAACTTTATCAGGCCAGAACTCTACAACAGCATACCACAAGACTACCGGTTTGGTACTAAGGATCTGAGTGAGGTAGAATATCTTATCTCGTTGTGTCACCTAGGGAAATGTGGTTGCGTCAAGGTCCCGGCACTCTCAAATTTCTCATACAACGTGCTTCTGAAAGTGTCAGTGGTAATACAACCTTCGGAGACTTCAGTGAGTCAGTATTTCGACTGCAAGTGAGAAATGCTGGAAACTTCCCTTGTCACTGCTTGAGACCCAAGTGCTGCTCCAACTGAGCTCCGTGGAATTTGGGGAAAGGTAAATATTCAGTCCTGTTACCTTGACAACGATGCATCTTTCCATCTTAATTCTCACGCAATATGTTAACTATAAATATTACTGGAACTACAAAAAACAATGGTTTAAATGGCTCTATGGGACTTAACATCTGAGGTCATCAGTCCCACAGAACTTAGAACTACTTAAACCTATTTAACCTAAGGACACCACACACATCCATGCCCGAGGCAGGATTCGAATTTGCGAGAGTAGCGGTCGCGCCGTTCCAGACTGAAGTGTCTAGAACCGCTCGGCCACAACTGAACTACAAAGTTGCAGATTTTATTCTCTACCGTGCAGTCGGAACTTTACCACATTTCTGGTACAGTCAGTGACTGAAGTTGTAAGACTCCTGGCCTCAACCTTATGCTGAACTGCACAGTTTAATGTCTGTTAGATGAGCATAACATGCAATGAAACGAACTCCTACCAACATATTGTCTATAGACGTGAAGTCAAGAAACTATCCGAACATTGTCAGACTGTTTTATGTAATGTGGGAGACTATATTGTTGCCGATTTCTTTATTTATTATGTTTATCTGCTACGTTCAATAAGCTAACGAAAAATACTACATTACAACATATCACTATAACATAACGAAAAAGTATTTTTTAATAACACAAAGTATCCCAATTAGTTACGAATTACCAGGGGAACACGAATTTTCGGGTTCGAAACGGTCTGTCTGTGCGTTCAGTAAACAGTCATGCTGAAATACCAATACAGAACTACCACGAAAGTATGCAAACGTAGGAGTAGGCGTAGATACATAACAAAATCCAATTAATAAATCATTCATTGCCACAGTTAAGTCGATACAACTGAGATAAGGAGAAAAAGCAAGCACTACAAGTGTACACTTTACAGTTCATCAGGTCTCTCACCTTTAGATCTACAGGGTTCAGAGTCAAGGTAGCGACAAAAGTTATCGCGGGGGGGGGGGGGGGGGAGGGAGGGAAAAATGTCTCAGAATTTCCTTACTGATTGTCGCTCTGCCTGCTAGTGACTCTTTTCACAGGAAAGAAAAAATCTCGTCTGTATGCGCCAGGGATTTCCGGGTCCCATATTCTGACAACCGGCAGAGGCTCTCGCGGCAGCACTGCAATATTTCGCACTCTGTCGAAAATGTTACCTACAAATCATAGTTCTAGAGAGCATAAAGTACATTACTGTTGTTAAGTGATGCTCCACTAAAAAATGACTGTTTGCATTTTACGTCCGATAGCAGTGGAGGCAGACGACCCGTTTTAATATGGTGAGTATTGTATTACGAAAATAAGCAGAGCGTGAGTATAGCTCAAAATTAATTTTACAGTTAGTGATCAAATCCTAATATCTCACTACAATATTTAATGTTATCATTAATGCTCTATACCTCGTTTATTTTTCTTTTAGAAGCGATTCTTCATGCATTTTTTTCATCGCGAGTTCATACGCTTTCGTCATGGCACAGTGAGTAAGAGTGGTGTAATGTGTTTTACTGTCGTTGTTTGATTTTTAGGGTAATTTTGCGCGATATATTATGTAAACAACTTGCAGTGCATGTCCAATAGCAACACAGGCACACTACAGATTTTGTCGTCTACATACGGATTCATGGAAAATTTAACGCTCTTATAATGTGATATTTATGGTATCCAGTCAGATTAAACCGACCAAAACCGCCCATTTTTGAAGCTACCGAGAGCGGAGGGAAACTGATATCGCCGCTGTCAAGACACATATACGGGGGTGCCTAATTCCTATTACTCATATTTGGCACCGATGAATTACACTGATGAGCCAGAAGATTATGAACACTGACTTACAATCGATATAAACCCCCTCAGGTTATAGCAGCGTCACCTGGCGATGAATGGTAACTAGTCAGACACGTGCATGATGCATGTGGTATCACTGAGCGTGCTGTCCGTGTGCAGAATGAAGAAGGCGCGGGATCTACGTGAGTTTGACCGAGGGCAGTTTGTGACGGCCCAGTACTTCGGTACGAGCATTTCGGAAACGGCAGCAGCAGGCGAAACCGAGGTGAATTCACGGTCAGGCGTCTTGTGGTTGGGCGGCCACCCCTCACCCCTACGGACGTCGTAGGTTCGGCAGACTGGTAAAACAGTACAGGCTGCGAACTGTGGCGAAACTAACAAACTAACATCAGATTTTAATGTTGGAGAGAGTAAAAGTGTGTCTGAACACAGTGCGCGGAACACTCCTAACGATGGGCCTTCGCAGCTGACCGAAAAAAAAACCTAGTTAAACAGGAATTAAGCCACATCCGAAAGAAAATAAAAACACAAATA
This sequence comes from Schistocerca cancellata, assembly GCF_023864275.1. Classification (NCBI taxonomy): domain Eukaryota; kingdom Metazoa; phylum Arthropoda; class Insecta; order Orthoptera; family Acrididae; genus Schistocerca; species Schistocerca cancellata. Next base: position 330,823,016 of record NC_064629.1, read on the forward strand.
AGAAAAAAAAAATTAAGAAGTGGTTCCGCACAAGTCTTGCGATAGGAATTGTGAGTTGTCAGTTCTAATCGCCGAGGAGGCCAGTGCACTTTAGGTTATTATTTTTAGTTTTGTTTAATGGAGCTGCTAATAACTAGAATAAATTCACTTTATACTTTACAAAGCGATAATCGGTAGCTGACGCTTTCGACGAGGAGCAGACTCTGCCGGTTACTAGCAGACGGGACCCGGATAGCTATGGTGCATGCAGCGTTCAAAGGCAGTCTGGCAAGAATATCTTTCGCAGAATTGGCAATGGAACGAACAATTATTAACGGTATTCCAGAAGGTGAAATGCATTGTAGGTGTGCTGCCATTATTCTCAGCACCTCAGCATCAGACAAAAAACGATAAGGATTTAGGCAACGAGTGGTTTCAAGAGCGAGACGACGCGCGATTTATCACTCGTAGCCCATTTGCGTAGATGTTACGTAAACAGCTCGATCACAAGACAAAACTTCCTGTACGATCTCAGCGTAAATATCTCTCACGTTTCCCTATACGAAAACATCCACGTTACCGCACATTTCCTGCAACCCACGTTCGACTGTGCAATACCCACACGTCGATGGCACGGAGGCGCAATGCAAGTAGGCCACGGACGGTGCGTAAGATGTGTTGACACGCTTTGAGAAGTCGCCGCTGAGTTCTCTGTTCACCATATATTAGTATGGAATCTGTTGTGTGAACAGCTTCTTCATTGTTTTCGACGTACCCGAGCACAGGCCCTGATACGAGATGATAATCAGTTTTGGCTTGTGCCGGCTTCGGTGGCCGAGCGGTTCTAGGCGCTTCAGTCCAGAACCAAATTGGTTCAAATGGCTCTGAGCACTATGGGACTTAACAGCTGTGATCATCAGTCCCCTAGAACTTAGAACTACTTAAACCTAACTAACCTAAGGACATCACACACATCCATGCCCGAGGCAGGATTCGAACCTGCGACCGTAGCAGTCGCGCGGTTCCGGACTTAACCGCCTAGAACCTCTCGGCCACTCCGGCCGGCCTTCTAATACGTTTCTTTGATGTACAACCATTGCACATCATTCCGTAGAATTTAATTCAGTTACGGAATGCTATCTTGTTTATTAGTATCTCATAAAATGGCTCTGAGCACTATGGGACTTAACTACTGTGGTCATCAGTCCCCTAGAACTTAGAACTACTTAAACCTAACTAACCTAAGGACATCACACACATCCATGCCCGAGGCAGGATTCGAACCTGCGACCGTAGCAGTCGCGCGGTTCCGGACTGAGCGCCTGAACCGCTAGACCACCGCGGCCGGCTTAGTATCTCATATCTTTTAATTGAAGTAGTTCTATCTTGTCTATTAGTATCTCATATCTTTTAATTGAAGTAGTTCTAAGTTCTAGGGGACTGATGACTTTAGATGTTAAGTCCCATAGTGCTCAGAGCCATTTTTTTGGCTTGAATTTGTACCTTGGTAGGCCTTTCTACAGTGGACCAACATAGCCTCTCAGTTTCCTCAAGTTCTTCTGTTTATCGATGAGGCTCAATTTATTCAGGAAGGCAATTATAACTGTCGGAACTTTCATGTATGGACCGATGTAAGCTCACATATAACAGTTATGCCAAGTCATCAGAGACACACTGCAGTAAACACGTGATTCCATATTGTGGGTGACTAACTCCTTGACCAACACGTGTTACTTCCCCGACTCAAGTGGCCAACGTACAGACTGTTGTTACCAGAACTCTTGCCGAAGTTGTTGGAGGAAGCACCTCTACATATCAGGAGGAGGGTGTGGTTCCAGCAAAATGGGATCCAGGTGCATATAACCAGTACCTCTTGCAATAACCCGTAATATCGGCAATCGATGGGTAACCCGAAAAACACCTGCACATTGGCCTGTGAGATCCCCGTACTTCACTCTATTAGACTTATTTTTCTGGGGATACATGAAAGTGGAAGTGTATTCTCTTCCTGTGGACTTAAAGGAGAAATCAGTTGCAAGAATACCTGAAGCTGCCACACTCATACAGAATACGCTACATATTCTCCATAAAACATGAGGCTCCTTACGTCAATACGGGCTCTGCGCCGAGGTCAATAGTGCTCTCTTTGAACACTTACTGTAATACTTATCAGAACAGTAAAGGACTGAAACACACATTACATTGTTTAATTTTCAACCATATCCATTGATCTCTTGGATACTACTTACTCACTCAGTTAGCATTTCCGACACCTGGTTGCTTAACGAAATATACGTGTTGATGTCTCCATCATGTATCTGCTATTTTGGGCATTTCAGTTTTGAATACCCTGTATATACACACATAAAAAAAGTTTTGCGTCACCTCGGTTCAGAGAGTTCCGTAAGCTCTAGAGAAAATTAGAATAAAGATAAACATAAACATCATTTCCGGCCTTTTTATTCCACAGGAAAACCAAACATTGCAAGTTGTACCACCATACAGCGAGACCTTCAGAGATGGTGGTCCAGATTGCTGTACATACCGGTACCTCTAATACCCAGTAGCACGTCTTCTTGCACCGATACATACCTTTATTCTTCATGGCATACTATCCAGAAGTTCATCAAGGCACTGTTGCTCCAGATTGTCTCACTCCTCAACAGCGATTCGGCGTAGACCCCTCAGAGTGGTTGGTGGGTCACGTCGTCCATAAACAGTCCCTTTCAATCTATCCCAGGCATGTTCGATAGGTTTCATGCCTGGAGAACATGCTGGTCACTCTAGCCGAGCGATGTCGTTATCCTGAAGGAGGTCATTCACAAGATGTGCGCGATGGGGGCGCGAATTTCGTCCATGAAAGCGAATGCCTCGCCAATGTGCTGCCGACATGGTTTCTCTAGCGGTCGCAGGATGGTATTCCCGTATTTTACAGCCGTTACGGCGCCTTCCATGACCACCAGCGGCATACGTCGGCCCCACATAATTCCACCCCAAAACAGCAGGGAATCTCCACCTTGCTGCACTCGCTGGACAGTGCGTCTAAGGCGTTCAGCCAGACCGGATTGCCTCCAAACATGTCTCCGACGATTGTCTGGTTGAAGGCATAAGCGATACTCATCGGTGAAGAGAACGTGATGCCAATCCTAAGCGGTCCGTTCGTCATGTTGTTGGGCCCATCTGTACCGCGCTGCATGGTATCGTGGTTGCAATGATGGACCTCGCCATGGACGTCGGGAGTGAACCTGCGCATGATGCAGCCTACTGCGCACAGTTTGAGTAGTAACACGACGTCCTGTGGCTGCACGAAAAGCATTATTGAACATGGTGGCGTTACTGTCAGAGTTCCTCCAAGTCATAATCCGTAGGTAGCGGTCATCCACTGCAGTAGCAGCCCTTGGGAGGCCTGAGTGAGGCATGTCATCGACAGTTCCTGTCTCTCTGTATCTCCTCAATGTCCGAGCGACATCGCTTTGATTCACTCCGAGACGCGTGGACACTTCCCTTGTTGAGAACCCTCCCTGGCACGAAGTAACATGGCAACGCGATCGAACTGCGGTATTGACGGTCTAGGCATGGTTGAACTACCGACAACGCGTACCGTGTACCTCCTTCCTGGTGGAATGACTTGAACTGATGGGCTGTCGGACCCCCTCCGTCTAATAGGCGCTGCTCATGCATGGTTTTTTACATCTTTGGGTGGGTTTAGTGATATCTCTGAACTGTCATAGGGACTGTGTGCGTGATACAATACACACAGTCAACGTCTATCTTCAGGAGTCCTGGGAACCGGGGTGATGCAAAACTTTTTTTGATGTGTGTATATGGCGATTTATTGAGTCACTGTATGCCATGCGGTATGTTTAGTGAATTGTATATCTCGTAGATCTCGTTTTATTTGTTATATGTAGGAATGTCATAACGTTCGTATCCTGAAATTTCTGTCAGCTCTGCCATTTTCATTTACAACGTGTCCATTCTGTATACTCTCTTAACAGAGGTCACATTCAATTTGCACATCATATGAGAGAGTAATTCTGGCTAGCCTGGTGCAAATCGTAATTTGAAGCTGACTAGACGTATACAGGGTGCTTTTGAGAGGCTTGATTCATACCAGACCCAAGAAATTGACAACTATCTTCCTTGCAGCTCTGGTTAAGAAAAGATTACTCTTCCTTTCATGACTTAATGACAGACATTACCCGTATTAGAAGCACGCCATCATTGTCTGAAGTGTAAAGGTATACATCCAGATCCGACGGATGACAAGTTTCGAGCCAATCACATGCCTAGTGAGGAAATCGACTTATTGAAGGAGGCCGAGGTTTCAAAGTTCGACTCGGAGTAGCGTAGCTGCGAGGGTATGGTGTCACAGATTGCTATTTGTGGGTCGTCCTTCATCGAGTGCACAGAAGTTTATAACAGAACTATGGACAGTCACGTGAAGTATGTACAGCCAAGTTTATAACAGACCTATGAGCAATCGCGACAAGTATCACCATAATCATTTATTTTTGGAATATTGACAGACTGTTTTTAGCATACAAATTTTCAGGTCATTTACCTTTCTCTCTCCTCCGTCCCCCAAAAACTGTCTTAAATCTTCCTTGGTTTTCTGTACCACATTCTTTAAAGAATTCCGACTAATATTTCAGTTGTACTACCTATTTTTTGGATTCTAGGCTATCATTTTACGATATGTACACAATAAACAATAAATTTTCTTCGAAAATGAACACACTGATATTCGAAGTAAAATTGACTAAGAACTCTTGGGTTCGATCAACATGCGAGTGTTACGGAAATGCTCCATGAACTCAGACGGAACACCCTGAGCGAACAGGACTTTTTTTATATACAGTTGAGAAAATTTAGAGAATTGGCATTTGCGAGAGAATGCAGAGCGATTCTACTGCCATCAACATACACTTATATCTCGCATAAGGACCACGAAGACAGTATAAGAGAAATAATGGCTGATACTTAAGCATATAGACAGTCGTTTTATCCTAGCTTCATACTTGACTGGAAAAAGAAAAGGGAGTGACTAACAGTTGTAGTAGGTCCTCTCTACCATGTACCGTATAGTGGCTTGCGGAGTATACAGGGTGATTCTGTGATGAAATTACAAATTTTCAGGTATTATGGCGAAGGGTAAATGTATGAATGTGAGGTAACGACCGGACTGAAAATTGCAAGAGAAAATCGTTCTTATACCTCTGACAGTGGAAAACACGTAACCTATCAGTATTATTGTTGCTCAGATTGTAGGGTAGGCAACTTTAAGAGGTGGTAATACTGACCAATTCTCTAAAAAGCATACCTTAGGAGCTATGAGTACTTGTACATATTCACTACTGTGGAACACATCTATTCTATTTACCAACGACAGATTAGTTAAGCACTTACCCTCAAGAATTGCTCCTCTTCGATTAAGACAAATGGTTCAAATGGCTCTGAGCACTATGGGACTTAACTTCTGAGGTCATCAGTCCCCTAGAACTTAGAACTACTTAAACCTAACTAACCTAAGGACAGCACACACACATATGCCCGAGGCAGGATTCGAACCTGCGACCGTAGCGGTCGCGCAGTTCCATCCTGTAGCGCCTAGAACCGCTCGGCCACCCTGGCCGGCTCGATTAAGACATTACTCGCTCTCTCTCTTCTCTGCTTCTGTATTTAGACATACAGGGTATTCCCATGGTGATGTTACAAATTTCAATGGGAGATGGGGAAGGGTAAACGTATCAATTAGAGGTAAGGAATCCTAGTCTGGGAACGACCAGGTCGAAAGCTGATAGCAAAAATCGTTCAGACAGTGGAATACATGTACCGGCTCTGTTATGCTAAATTTGTAGGGTAGGCAAATTCCAGAGAAAAAAGAAAATATATAGTAAGCATGGGCAGTAAAATGCATATGGTAAAAGCAATGGGTGGTTATTAAATAGAAAATCTACTCGATTACTATGCAATTCACAGCAACGTGTCTGGCAGAGGGTTCACCGAACCACCTTAAAGCTGTTTCTCTGGCGTTCCACTCTCGAAGGGCGCATGGGAAAACCCAACATTTAAATCTTTCCGAATGTTTCTGGCTTTACATCCATCATATTTTGCTACAAGAAGTTCTTCTTTAAGCAGTTGAGAAGGCAGCAGTGGCAAGATTACTTAATGTGATGTGAGATATCGGTGGCAGATGGTTTACTCAGTACGGGTACCTTGAGGAAGACCGCCTAAAATTGTGATCCTTGTCCGCGATTGGCTGCTGCATGCGGTAGTTGTGCGCCAAATTGATAATCTTCTCTTATTAATATAAGACAAGCTAAACAGCGTATTCCATTGCATTTCAGATTAAAGCATCTCTCAATAGCGGGCTATCATTCTATTATTTCACATGTATTAATAACCACCAGAATAATAAACTGCTGCCGACTTTTCTGTCTCCTAATCTGTAATTCTCTATTTACTTCTTTTCTCAAGTCGTAAATAATGGGCAGACTTTCCTGTCGCCTAATAACCATAATTCTCCATTTACCATACACCTCTTTGGCAGGACTATTCCCAGCCTATCAGTGTATCGTAATTCATTCCAGTGGAACACACTTCACCGTTTCATTTTATACTAAAGAGTAATGGTATGTCTATGTTGGCACAATCTGTACATAATCTCAAGACAACATTTAGCTATTTCCATTATTTTTGTCACCAGAATTTCTGTTATTGTACATTATCATACCTGATTAAGAGACGTCCTCTTCTTCCGCAGCCTTCAGTTAATTTTGAAGCGTTATTTAATCTGTGTTACATATAATAGCACTCGTTTACTTTCTTACTCTTAAAATATTTTCAGGCCTATGATTATATAAGTAAATGAATAATCTGAGAATGAAAAATTATAAAGTAGATTCAACTTATGATAAACAATAAGAAATGATAAATATGGTGTGGCTCTTGAGAGATGATAGCTGAAAGATTTATAAAAATTTGCTGATTGTTGTCTGTGAGAACACCCCAATTTCTGGCAATCTTAAAAGCAGGGGTATGTGTAATATATCTGGCCTTGCAGCTATCATATTTTGCTACAAGAAGCTCTTCTTAGAACAATTGAGAAGGCAGCAGTTGCAAGATTACTTAATGCGGTGTGAGGTACCGATGACAGATGGTTTACTCAGTACGGGTATTTTGAGAAAGACCGCCTAAAACTGTGGTCCTTCTCTGCGATTGGCTGCTGCATTTCGAAGTTGCGTGCCAAATTGATAGTATTCTCTTATTAATATTAGAGAAACTAAACAGCGTAGTCAAATGCGTTTCAGATTAAAGCATCTCTCAATAGACGGCTATCATTCTATTATTTCACACGTATTAACAACCACCAGAATAATAAACAACTGCTAAACGAAAAGGCAGACGAAGCACTTCGGTGATCTTCGGATCGCGTCTAACTTGAATGGCGGGCGAAGTCTTTCGGCTGTAAGATCAGAGTTGGTTCAGCAGTCTCGGAGGGTGGAGACATGTTGTCGGCAGCAGTCAGTATCAGTTAAGACTTAATTTGCAATGTCTAGTTGGTAAAGATGAGAGCTGGTTCACCAATGTCGGAGGACAGGCATGTTGTTTGCCGCTGTATCAGTTGAGACTTTATTTGCTATGTCTAGTCTGTAAATGTGATAGCTGATTCGGCAGTCTTGGAGGAAAGAGATGTTGTCTGTTGCAGTCGGTGTCCAGACTTTATTAGCAATGTGTGGTTCTTTGGACATGTAGTTGAGAACAGTGTGATAGTAATTACGAACATCCGCAGATCATTATTTTGTTGAATTGAAGAATGAACATTATTTGTGATTCTAAAGTGGAATGTAACTGTGCAGTTTCTCGTGTTCTGCTAATAAAAAGTGAGTGGCATCCCGTGTACACTAATTGAAAATTTATTATCACATAATATCAGTACCTCATTAAGCATTTATTACAGCCTCAACATATAGGATTCACGACCTGCGTGCTGCGTTTTTTTTTTTTTTTTTTTTTTTTTTTTTTTTTCGCAGGAGACAACTATAGAAGACTCCGGGTTGGTGAACATTTATTAGAACTTATGCATTCCACTCAGGACGGCGGAAGCAGTCTTAGTACAAATGAGATCTGTGACACGTGATCTGTGGTAACTCAGCTGAGGTATGAAGGGGAGAAATTTTCAAGGGATGGGATTTATCATACGCATGTATATATCACCATGTCTCTACCACCTCTCTTTTTATAGTTACCGTAAGATTCGATTTGCCTTATTTCGTTGTAATTATCATTTCTTCTTTTTCAGGTGGGCGTCTACAAAATATTTCCACACTCTGAGGAGAAATTGGTGATTGAAATTTCACGAGATGATACTGCCGCAAACGATAAACGCCTGTGTTTTAATGATTGTCACCCCAATTCGCTTGTCATATCCGCGGCACTATCTTCCCTATTTCGCGATAGTACAAAACGAGTGGTTCTTCTTTGAACTTTTTCGATTTCCTCCGTCAATCCTATGTGGCGCGGCTACAACACGGCGCAGCAGAGCTCCAGAAGAGGGTGGATAAGTGTAGTGTACGTAGTATCTTCAGTAGACCTGTTGTACACTCCTGGAAATAGAAATAAGAACATCGTGAGTTTATTGTCCCAGGGAGGGGAAACTTTATTGACACATTCCCGAGGTCAGATACATCACATGATCACACTGACAGAACCACAGGCACATAGACACAGGCAACAGAGCATGCACAATGTCGGCACTAGTACAGTGTATATCCACCTTTCGCAGCAATGCAGGCTGCTATTCTCCCATGGAGACGATCGTAGAGATGCTGGATGTAATCCTGTGGAACGGCTTGCCATGCCATTTCCACCTGGCGCCTCAGTTGGACCAGCGTTCGTGCTGGACGTGCAGACCGCGTGAGACGACGCTTCATCCAATCCCAAACATGCTCAATGGGGGACAGATCCGGAGATCTTGCTGGCCAGGGTAGTTGACTTACACCTTCTAGAGTACGTTGGGTGGCACGGGATACATGCGGACGTGCATTGTCCTGTTGGAACAGCAAGTTCCCTTGCCGGTCTAGGAATGGTAGAACGATGGGTTCGATGACGGTTTGGATGTACCGTGCACTATTCAGTGTCCCCTCGACGATCACCAGTGGTGTACGGCCAGTGTAGGAGATCGCTCCCCACACCATGATGCCGGGTGTTGGCCCTGTGTGCCTCGGTCGTATGCAGTCCTGATTGTGGCGCTCACCTGCACGGCGCCAAACACGCATACGACCATCATTGGCACCAAGGCAGAAGCGACTCCCATCGCTGAAGACGACACGTCTCCATTCGTCCCTCCATTCACGCCTGTCGCGACACCACTGGAGGCGGGCTGCACGATGTTGGGGCGTGAGCGGAAGACGGCCTAACGGTGTGCGGGACCGTAGCCCAGCTTCATGGAGACGGTTGCGAATGGTCCTCGCCGATACCCCAGGAGCAACAGTGTCCCTAATTTGCTGGGAAGTGGCGGTGCGGTCCCCTACGGCACTGCGTAGGATCCTACGGTCTTGGCGTGCATCCGTGCATCGCTGCGGTCCGGTCCCAGGTCGACGGGCACGTGCACCTTCCGCCGACCACTGGCGACAACATCGATGTACTGTGGAGACCTCACGCCCCACGTGTTGAGCAATTCGGCGGTACGTCCACCCGGCCTCCCGCATGCCCACTATACGCCCTCGCTCAAAGTCCGTCAACTGCACATACGGTTCACGTCCACGCTGTCGCGGCATGCTACCAGTGTTAAAGACTGCGATGGAGCTCCGTATGCCACGGCAAACTGGCTGACACTGACGGCGGCGGTGCACAAATGCTGCGCAGCTAGCGCCATTCGACGGCCAACACCGCGGTTCCTGGTGTGTCCGCTGTGCCGTGCGTGTGATCATTGCTTGTACAGCCCTCTCGCAGTGTCCGGAGCAAGTATGGTGGGTCTGACACACCGGTGTCAATGTGTTCTTTTTTCCATTTCCAGGAGTGTAGTTTTCTTCAAGGTAACTCAATATGTTAGCACACAGTATATGTTCCAAAATCCTACTGCAAATCGACGTTGGCGATGTGGGTCTACAGTTCATTGGATTACTCTTATTTCCTTTCTTTGGTATTGGTGTGACTTATGAAACTTTCCAGTCCTTAGGTGCGGATCTTTCGACTAGCCAGAGTTTGTATATGACAGCTAAACATGGAGATACTGTTTCAGCATACTCTGAAGGGAAACATACTGGGGTACAATCTGGACCACAGGCCTTGACTTTATTAAGTGATTTAAGCTGCTTCGCTAAACCGAGGATACCTACTTCTAAGATACGTTGGCAGTTGTTCTTGAATCGAATTATAAAATATTTATACAGGGTGTTACAAAAAGGTACGGCCAAACTTTCAGGAAACAGTCCTCACACACAAATAAAGGAAAGATGTTATGTGGACATGTGTCCGGAAACGCTTACTTTCCATGTTAGAGCTCATTTTATTAATTATCTTCAAATCACATTAATTATGGAATGGAAACACACAGCAACAGAACGTACCAGCGTGACTTCAAACACTTTGTTACAGGAAATGTTCAAAATGTCCTCCGTTAGCGAGGATACATGCAACCACCCTCCGTCGCATGGAATCCCTGATGCGCTGATGCAGAATGGCGTATTGTATCACAGCCGTCCACAATACGAGCACGAAGAGTCTCTACATTTGGTACAGGGGTTGCGTAGACAAGAGCTTTCAAATGCCCCCATAAATGAAAGTCAAGAGGGTTGACGTCAGGAGAGTGTGGAGGCCGTGGAATTGGTTCGTGTCTACCAATCTATCGGTCACCGGATCTGTTGTTAAGAAGCGTACGAACACTTCGACTGAAATGTGCAGGAGCGGCATCGTGCATGAACCACATGTTGTGACGTACTTGTAAAGGCACATGTTCTAGCAGCACTGGTAGAATATCCCGTATGAAATCATGATAACGTGCTCCATTGAGCGTAGGTGGAAGAACATGGGGCCCCATCAAGACATCACCAGCAATGCCTGCCCAAACGTTCACAGAAAGTCTGTGTTGATGACGTGATTGCACAACTGCGTGCGGATCTCTGTCAGCCCACACATGTTGATTGTGAAAATTTACAATTTGATCACGTTGGAATGAAGCCTCATCCGTAAAGAGAACATTTGCACTGAAGTGAGGATTGACACATTGTTGGATGAACCATTCGCAAAAGTGTACCCGTGGAGGTCAATCAGTTGCTGATAGTGCCCGAACACGCTGTACATGGTACGGAAACAACTGATTCTCCCGCAGCACTCTCCATACAGTGATGTGGTCAACGTTATCTTGTAGAGCAGCAACTTCTCTGACGCTGACATTAGGGTTATCGTCAACTGCACGAAGAATTGCCTCGTCCATTGCAGGTGTCCTCGTCGTTCTAGGTCTTCCCGTCACGAGTCATAGGCTGGAATGTTCCGTGCTCCCTAAGCCGCCGATCAATTGCTTCGAACGTCTTCCTGTCGGGACACCTTCGTTCTGGAAATCTGTCTCGATACAAACGTACCGCGCCATGGCTATTGCCACGTGCTAATCCATAAATCAAATGGGCACCTGCCAACTCCGCATTTGTAAACATTGCACTGACTGGAAAACTACGTTCGTGATGAACACTAACCTTGTTGATGCTACGTACTGATGTGCTTGGTGCTAGTACTGTAGAGCAATGAGTCGCATATCAACACAAACACCGAAGTCAACAATACCTTCCTTCAATTGGGCCAACTGGCGGTGAATCGAGGAAGTACAGTACATACTGACGAAACTAAAATGAGCTCTAACATAGAAATTAAGCGTTTCCGGACACATGTCCACATAACATCTTTCCTTTATTTGTGTGTGAGGAATGTTTCCTGAAAGTTTGGCCGTACCTTTTTGTAACACCCTGTTATGTGTCTTGCATCGTTCGTTCGTCTCACATATGCAGTGTGGCCTACTATAACGAGCTTCGAGTTGCATTTGCTTGTTCTCAAAATCGGACGCAAGTGCTGCTCTGGCGTTGATATCCAGTGCTTAAAGAAGACCGTATATGTTCACAACAGGTTGGGAGCACTGTGTTCCGTTGCCGGCTTGCTATGGGGGTACCATAAAATGAGCTCTCTGGGGAAGTCAGTGGACCAACAATTGATGTTTCCGTACCGTGTGCCACTCCCCACGCCACAACGGTCCTCTGTAGTGTATCCGTCTGCGAAAAAGAGCCGAGAACGTCTGTTAGTACGAAATCCCCTTTGTAGCCTCGGCAACCGTATTGAGTAAAATACTATCAGTAAACGGTTATGGCTATCTTTACGAAATTCGATACCAAGGCACAAAAGTACCTGGTCATCACATTAGTAACCCCCTTCCACTCTCATCGAGTGGAAACATACATAAATTCCCAGATTAAAATCTAGGCGTTCTGAAACTTGTACACTGAGTAGGGATAAAATTGTGTTGCCTTTGCAAATGTTTACAGCAGCTGAAAAGTAACTTCATGAAGATCAAGGGCTCAGATAAACGACTATGTGCAACAGCCTATAACTACAATCCGCCTCTTCAACATATCATGCCGCTACCTTCGACTCACGTTGTGCCGCGCATCGTCAGTTTTCATACTTATGAAGCGGAAACGTCGAAGTCCTGCTCCTCTCTTGCGGCAGCTGTATTTCTATATTTCAAGAGCAGTTTCTTGGCGTGGCAGGTGCGCTCCGAACATCTTGTCTAGGGAGCAACCGACTAATGACGAGGTAGCGTCGCACTTCATCAACCCAGTTTCTTCCGCATCGCTACATTTACGCAGAATGAATCGTCGACTATTCGTTTTTAAAATAGCCTGGCAAGCGGTCGCACGGCGCTTGAATTAGTGAATAATGCGCGTTAAATGAGCGTCCTCTTAAAACATCGTCCAAGTCGAGTGTTTAAGAGAACTCCTCTACAGAATATGGATTGTACATTGTCCAACTGCTTTTTTTATTTCATCTACAAGTCCCTGCTTCCTCTCCCCCCACACTCTTCCCGACACCCTCGCGGGCGCTCCACCTTAGCTCCTTCCTAAGGTTCAGAGTAGAAAATACTTACTGAAAATAGAATGGGAAAACGTTTTTACAGCAACGAATATTTGCATTACCGGAAACATGAACATCTGTATTACTGAAATCACTACATAGTACGTGAAGAAGGGTCATTGTTACCATGATTAGCGACTTTCCGTCTTATTTCATTCCCGTGTGGAAACAAAATTACTATTTACGTTTCTCAGTACACATCCGAATCTCTCTTACGTTATTTTAATGTTCCTTACGCAAGACGGACTGTGGATGCGACATAAGCGTTGCGCAGTCCTCCTCGTATGTCGGTTCTCTAAATTTTAACGGCTGGGTTCTACACGGAAAACGTCGCGTTTCTTCAAAAGTTTCTCATTCAAGTTCACTGAGCTCTTCTGTTACACGTTCGTATGGACTACATTAACGATCCAAGGAGCAACTCTATGAATTTGTTCGTTGTCGCACCCGCCTGATACCGAATCTAAAAGTTGCAGCAGTTTTTATAAATGGCCGCACAAGCATACTGTATGCGGTATACTTTATAAATGCACTACGCTCCCTATGAATCCTGTAACAACTTTAAGTTTTCTGTTCACCTTCTGTAGTTCTGATTTCACGTGTTTGTCCCATTTCATGTCAGTCAGAATGTAGCTCAGTCCTATCTACAGGTATCACGAATATTCAAATTTTCTTAAGGTACTTCCAGTAGTAACTCTAAAGAAGTGGAGACTTCGTTCGGAAGCAAAGGTGCTACTTTTATCGGCGATAAGGTGCTACTCATCGTCAGACTGTGCGCTGGTGCACAGAATTTAACTTTGAGCTTGGTTTGGCAAGTTTCTTGAAATGGTTAGTAATAGAGCACGTGGTGGCGATTGTGTAGGACTAGATCGGTGTCGTTTTCCGTAACGTTCTCTGCCATCATTACACACATCATGGTACCTCAGGATAAATTACACTTTGATCTATGTTTGTGTGGATGTATTATTCTGTGAGCAGTGTCGATTGTCCTTTGGTGATGAAAAATAATAATCCCGTATGGCATAATTTGCGCTCATATCAAAAATTACTGGTAAAGTTCTTTTCTCGTAGAAAATCAATACTACGACTAGATTTCTGATTCTTACACGTAATTATTTGCCCAGCGAGTTTTATGGCCATACATAACTTGTGAAGTAATGAAAAGACCGTTAAACCCACTGTGGTAAATATTACGAGTCTTTGAACTTACGCAGTTATTTACGAAGACTTGGACAATCTTCCTGCAGTTCAGAGAAAGAGTCTGCCTAATGTACTGCACAAATTTTTACTAAGTTCATGTGCACACACACAAAGAAAGAATTATAAGTTCGTAGAGCTATCATAAGAATATTTTCAAACATTTTTAGAAGCTACTGATAGACCGTACATATTATAAATTCAGCTTCTTAGAGCATGTACTATTTCGTCTAGCGTTCAAAACTGACTGCCTCACCAATATGCCAGTGTCACTTACAAATCCGTCAAAATGTAGTTGCCAAAATCACTCAAATTCATTTGTTGTGCTTCGTACCACCTAAACTATTCATCTGAAAATATCACACAATTCGCGCTTACACGTTGATTCCTCATTCATACTGCAATATGTGATTTTCATTGTGGTTGGCTGGAAAATCTTAGATACGATCTTTTGCCTGTCGTGCGAGGGCTTATAAATGACTAAAACTTTGCAACATCTTACAGTTACCGCAAGCGTTACACAGGTTGTATGATAATTAATATCGGAAACTGATACAGATGAAAGTATGCCATAATAGAAGCAAAATCGCTCCAGTAAACATGAATGCGCTAAGTAGCCATTTGTGAGATAACCGCTAATGTATGGTTACAGGCCACCTCTGACTTCTGTACGAAATATTGTCCTAGTTAGTACAGATGTACATTAAATGTAAGCTTTTCGATTAAGTCCGCATATAACTGGGCTCTAATTTCACCCGTGGCCTGCTTCAACAAGAAATACAATACGACTTTAACGTGTTACATTTTACGACTTTCCTCACTCTCGTACCCATCAAAGATGTATTCCACATATCGTCCTCGCATGTGGATGCAACGCTATAATCGTCTGTGCTGTGAGTTGCGAAATGTTTCAAACACTATCGGATCGTCTCGCAAATCTTGACTAAGTAGTACAATTCGCTGCTTCCGTTCCTCAACGGTATCATCTGTAGTGCTGTGGTCTTCTCTTATGAGATCACCCCAGACACAGAAATCAAGAAAATTGAGGTCAAATGATGTTGAAGGTCAAGGTACAGGCCTACCCGTCTTGGACCACATCGGCGTGTTATATGCCATCATACAACCGCTGAGAAATGTGCCGTTGCCACAGCGTGTAAGTATCGCATTCCACAACGTCGTGCATGCAACATCGTGCTCAGTGCTGCACGGCCCATGCTCCTTGGATGTCATATGACACACATTATTGCCCTTGTTCACTTAGAACAGGCGATACATCCGAAACTGGCAACTAGTATTTCAAATAAATACAAATATAATCTAAGTGTAAATAATATCGTATTTTAAGACGTTATTATTACCTTTTATAATAGTGTAAGTATTATTATTCAGGTATACTCTAATGAAGAATAGTTCTTATGTGTAAAATTTTTCTTCTGATGTAAGAGAAGGACTGAAGGCCCTGATGTGATGAAGTTAAATTCATAGATAAATAAAAATTAAGTAGATAGCGTTCTCCTCGAAATATGCAGTCGTCCAACCTGACATTATGGTTCCTACAGTACCTCAGACGACGTGCCACAAGTTTTCTATTAAATTAATTGTATCGTAGATTGTTTCTTATACACCCAACTCTCGGAATAGCTGTACAAGAAAAACTGCATACACAAAAATGCGATAATTTTGGAGACCGGAGTACGGCATGGAAACATGCGCTGACACATTTGGTGAACAAGGGGCTCGCAATTGCCACTGAATGTCTTGTAGAGATTTCATGACAGGGCTTGGAAACCAGATCTTGTCCAGTTGTGGGATGAGGGTTAAACAACAAACTGCAGCATCTTACAAGGGAACGGTCCAGTCTGATATGCCAAAGCCTGGCCTGAAACTTTTTTTTATACGAAAAGAACACTCTGAAAGAAACACAATATCAAAATTTTAGCTACTAAGACACACTTCAAATATTTAAAAGGAATATTGAAAATTGCCGAATTTATAGCTCTCCAAGCGACTGGAAAAGAGGATACCTCTACTGTAGAAGTAGCAGACAGCGCATGCGCAGTGCCACACGCACATAACCTTGGTCGATAGCACATTAGTAAACAAATGGAACAATGCGATTGTAATTTGTAAGGCGAATTTCAGTTTCCACCGATAGTTTCACTGACACAGTCGTTCACAGTTACTATCCGCTCTAATCTGCAACTCATTTAACATCTGTATAAATAGCAGTCGCCTTTGCGGTAATTTTCTTTGTTTTTTCTTCGTATGTACTGCTAATAGTATCTGTCTGTGTGTAAGTCTCAGAGTTTCACAGTAGTGTGGTAACCAATCAATGTTTTCAACCTCGCAAAGATAAAATAAGAAGAATGTCGCAAACAATAGAAATCACCTGCGTCTCCTGAAGAGCTACGTATGTTTCACTTATTAGTTACTTCCTTGGACATGCATTCGCATGATGTCGATATTTCCTTAGGAGTTGTAGGAACATAAGAAGATAGAGGAAGTAGCTCTGACGATTTTGTGAAATTTGCTTGGAACGATGACTGTTGTGCTAATTAATTAAGAACCAGAGAAAAATACAGTATCTTACTAGACCAAAGAAAACATGGAGAGCAACAGCTTTCAGTGACAAAAAAACTTACTTTTTTGGTATGTTTCGTTTCGTAAAAGCCGAAGGTGTAGAAGCAGTACGAAAGATGCGACAACATGAAACTCGCAAAAATGTGAAAGAAAAACTATTAGAATCATTTAGAACTGTTCATGAGAGTCAACGCATCTTTACCGAGGGAAATGTACGAGACTAGGCCCTGTGAACTGCGAGTTAAATGAGCATCACTAATTACCAGGCTTCTTCGGTCTGGTTAAACAGATTTAGGCAATTATACCGAAAAGGAAGTCGCAATATTACGATATTTTTTCAGGTAAATGTGTAGAGGAGATGTTATTGACACCTAGTACTATAGACAAATTCGTAAATTATTCTTATCCACTAAAATGCCGTATATAAAGTGAATTAGTCAGGTTTCGTGCAAGAAGTGCTTGCAAACCACGCTATATCACTTCAAGCCAAAAAAGAATATAAAGCAATTCAGTCAGATTTCGTGCAAGAACTGCTTGCAAACGGCACTTGATTATTTCGAGGCAAAATAGAGAGGGGCTACCGCGCAGTCGATGAATTCTACGACACATTCGACACATTCATATGCAACAATCGTAGTGATAAGCATCAGTGGATTACTGTTTCAGCAGCTTTATATTCATCTTCAGGATAAATATGGCAAAAAATTTAAAATAAAGATTTTAGCTACAAAAATCCTGTAACTGACTTAACAAAATCTGGAGGAATGGGGGAGAGTAATTTGCAATAGTACATCCGAAACTTCTTACCAGTTGCAGACAATAATTCATTGCTTGTGTTGGACTCTTGGCCCGGACAGATCGACACCCATGTATTTAGGTGGAGGACGGAAAGACTATTAACATAATTGGGATTCCACCCAGAACCAATAGTGTGATTTTTTTTAAAAAAAGAAAAAAATCGACAAACATAACCATTTTTCAGAAAACTGTTGGACAATATAACTTCTGATAGCTCCATGTCATATCAGGTTTATCAGCGTAACAGCACTGGTAAACTTCAGTGATTTGTGCATTGTCACTTTGCGTCATCACATTTCACGAATTTGGTCTAGTATTTCTGGCATGCGGCACAGTGTGCAGAACAACAGCCACGAGCATTTCTTACTCCATCCCAGTTCTACCTAAATATAGCTAATAGTTGTAGTGAAGTACCTGAATGCATTAATTTTGCCTTTTGTATGGATTATGTTTGTTTTCGTCGTCCAATAGCCACTTCGCATTTTTGTGACTAATACAGTGAATAACAAGGAACTGCTTCATTTATAGTAAAACACACATTAGCCAAAAATTGTCATAGGAACTATGCTACTGGAATTTTTATAAAATAATTCATTTCAACGAATTAAAGTGTCGATTGATCGAAGTCACCTGTAATGTTACATAGTACACTGCCTAGATTTTGCTTCCTCTACCAGTCACTTGTGTAACATTCATACCTGCAGCAGTTTAGCTGTTAATATTAACTGCAAGTTATTCAAAAAGTGATGATTTGAGAATTTTGATAGGGTTTAAGTGCTTAAAATTCCCGTGTGTGACTTTGGACTTCGCGCAACGCGGCTGTCTGCTTATTTGGCGGATCGCTCGCTAGGCAGGAAGCGCTGTACAAACCGCTGTTTTAAGCTGTTCTTCGCGCAGCAAAACTGAATATCTTTAATATCTGTTTTTTTAGACTTCCAGTGCGCCTTAGCAACTGAAATATTGACAGTGTGTTTCTTTCGGTTAATTCTTCCGGTATGAAAAATTAGGTTTCGATATGTCGGGTTGGACCATTCAGTTGTCAGTATACTGGGCACAGGAGACAGCCATTGGTAAAAAAAAAAGGTCTTCCGTTTTATAAATGGATAGTAAAGTCTGAGCACGCTAAGTGGCGTGACTACAAACAATAAAGTAGCCTTAGAAACTTAAAAAAGGCGTTTACGTATCGCTTTGAGGTTTTTTCTGCGGAGTATGGACAGTTTCGCTTGTTCAAGTAGCTCGTCATATGGAAATAGGCTTTGTCTTACATCCAAAATGTGTTTGGGACGTCATTACCGTTGTTTATACAGTGTGTTGAAAATAAATGTCGAATACTTTGAGAGGTCGTAGTACTCACCGAAACAAGAAAAATAAGTCCAATAAATATGGGTCCGGAATTTCATAGTTCCTGCGATGAACACATGTTTACAAGAGGTGTTCAAGGAATGACGCATCATTTGAAGTATACCCGGTTTTTGTTGTACCTGCTAGTACGCGCTTAAGACACGACCCTGTAGTGTCCACACATCGTTGATTGTCGTGCGTAGACCAATTTCTTCAAGTGTCCCTAAAACCGAAAGTCTAGGGGACTGAGGTCTGGGGAACATGCAGGCCAAGGTATGCCTCCCTACCTCTCCCCCGACCAATCCAGCGATCCAGAAATCCTTTGTGTAGGAAGTGTGCTGGTGCGCCATCACGCATGAACTATTTTTGTATTCGTTGCTGCTATGGCACAGCCTACAGCAAGGTAGGAAAAACAGTAACGAGAAAGTCCGAATAATTCTCCAAGTTAAAATCTGTTACAGCACATATAGCCCAATTAATCTGTCGCCAAGTACGCCTGCCCGTACGTTGACTGAGAATCAGTGTTGATGCCCTGTTTCCTGAATTGATAGGAGATTCACATCTACCCATAAATGCTTGTTATGGAAATTCACAACACCATCTCTTCTGAACCCTGCCTCACCGGTAAATAAAATCTTCAATGTGAACAGTGGATCTGCGGGACACTTCTGCAACAGCCATTGACAGAACTACCGTATGTATTGACGATCCTGTGGCCTTAGAGCCTGAACGCGCTATAGATGATATGGGTACTGCAATTGTTCATGAAGTAACCCACAGATAAGAGAATGAGAAACGCCTTCAGCTGCTGCTGATCGTCATACACTGTCACAGGGGTTTCTTCCATTGTCAGTCTTCCGCCGTGCAAACATACCTGTGTGCCTCAGAAACTGGTAAAGTCTACCGAACAGTTTATCAGAGGGCACTCTGCACTGTGGATATTTTTCAGCGTAGATGGCTCGTTGACTACGTATTTTTGCTAAACTATAGCAGAATATCATATCCGCCATTTCACTTATCCAGTAGTAGGCTTTCATTGCTAACAAGTGGTGAAAGAGATAAAATGTAAATGTACTGCATCATTTGTACGATACAAACAGCGCAATAACGGTAAACACATAAGTGAATCCGCGTACGGAAGAAGGTAAATTGCCATGATACGTACCTAGGTTTGATAGTACTATACAATAAGGCATACAAACACGACGAAAACTAACGTAGCCTACAACACGACTCGAGCCACACTGTTGTCTGTGGACCACCTAATGGCAGATACAGTACTGTGAGTAATAAATCATAATACCCTGCCGACACATTTGATGGAGCTCCAATGCAACGTCTGTGCTAATATACGCAACTAAGCATCACGCAGTCTGTCCTATGAAGCCGTGTTTGTCTCGGACAGTATCAGTTTCCAGACCCACGTATATTGAACTTATTTTTCTTGTTTCAATGAGTACTACCATCTCGCGAACTACTCGATACTTTTTCTGAACACACACTATATGTTATATTTGTTGGTAGAATGCTGATGTTAACTAGTGGCGTTCCTTTTTCAGCTTTTGCACGAACTGTAGATCGTAAGTGTTACAGGAGAGCTGGTTGAACAAACACCTCAGACAACCTGACTGCAAATGCCTGTATAAGATCAGTCGAATGCTTCAGTATTCAGTGGAGCACTCGTAATTCTTGGTCATGGTTTCAGATTTTTTTTCGTAGTGGACAGTTGCTCCACTGAATACGCTGAAGGTCTATACATGAGCCTCTTCATGATTCTGCTTAGTATTTAACTATATGTCCCCACATCTGGCGCCTCAATTCTGGGCCCAAACTGTCAACTACAGAAAAAAAGGCTGAGCAACTGAGTGTGTCTGTAGTGGCCAAAGTGTATAGTATCTTTCTTTCACTTCAAATTTCACTAAGATTTTTGGTAATTATCGGAGCCCCACACGCATATTCAATGTATTTATGTGCAATATGTCAGTAAATATACCCTTTCCTCTTCTCACCTCATGAATGAAAAGCATGAATGAGGGTGTACGAGATAAATTTCGATATGTAGATCTTTGGGAGTAAAATTACTCTGTGACAGAATAGACAACCCTATAAAGCGCGTACTAGTTGGCAAAGAGGTTTCTGCTGGCCCTGGACGAAGCTTTTTGCACTACACAGTAGGAGCCCCGCAGGGCACTTCAGATGGAACGGGTCGCGTTGATTGCACAAGGGTTCGTTCGGCAGTGTTCCGGGAGATGTGATACGGGCGAAACCAAGTGTGAGTGTGCCAATTTATAGTTCATTCATTATCTTATTTTTGTATATTTCTGCTCTAGTAACATTAACATCTTACTGTCATCGCTCATTGCTCGTTGAGCGGCATACAGAATTTTTCTCGCTGGTTTCTGAACATTATAGGTGGTTGCATATAGCCACGCATGCAAGCTGTTGTTCTGCTCCGTAGTTGCACTTAGCCACACAGGGAAGCTGTTGTTCTGCTCCACCTTTGTTCAAACGTGTGGATGCGTGATGTATCTTCTCAGTTCAGTCTGATTTAGTTCGTTGGTGATCTCACGAGTATAATGTTGCTGAACAGATTTCTGAAACGTCGCTGATTTCGATTTCAGTTCGTAATCTAGTTTTCACATGCCTTTGTTGTCTCGGCTCTTTTAAGTACGGATCTGAAAGCATTAAGGGGCTCCGGAAAGGCTCAAAATCATGAAAAGTTCAATTTTTACTTTTTTGCGTTTTCTGAATCTGCAGACTATTACCTTTTAATAGATATATAATTTATTCAATTCCGAAGACTACAACTATTTTTAAGTTTTTTTGAAATGTGTTCTACATGGGCGTGACCAACTGTGGCGCTGTTAAACTGCTGTCAAATGGTGTTATTATTAACGCCCGTGTTCATCAGGTACATTTTAGTGATGTGAGATAAAGTATGTGTTGTGGCTAACCTGTGATGGTTCAATATCTATCGCTGGTGTGATTGTCGATTGTTTCATGTTTATTTACTCTGTCGTTATCTCGAAAATATTCGTAATTAATTCTGTTTCTTGAGTCTCTGTTTTGTTGAAGTATAATAATGAGTAAAAGTAAAGTTATTAGAAATCCTCTGAAGGCTTTTAAGAAAAGGAGAAATGTTGGAAAGCCAAAGGTATGTGTTATTACTGTAAATAATAACATTCTAACATGGTACGAGCGATGCTTGCTTTAGACAAGGAACGCCTTCGAGCTGCAGACAGGGCTGTAAAGAGTCTAGAAATACAAGCAAGAGTAAACAGGAAGAGGAACAAGAGGAAGCTGGAGGAGAAGTTTGCAGAGGATGAAGATAATCCATCTTATGGACCTGGAATGCACTAAAAAGTTAATCCAATCTTTGTCGCTCGATTCCCAAAACTTTTATTTTCTCATACTAATTACATGTTTTCTAAGGATCTTCCAAACATATTTGTTTCAAACTTTCAGTAAATGTTACACAGTACATTCTGCATAATTTAACACAGCCTTTTTCCAAAAAACTGTATATTTTTGAATATATAAATAAAAAATTGCAAAAAAAATGTTGTGAATTTTCATTACAATTGAAAAAAAATCATCTTTAATAACTGAACTAAAATTTTGTAAAATCCCTGTGTTAAGTTGTAGCCCATGTTCCAATAAATAATCTGTAAAAAGTTCAACTTCCTACCTCAAATACTTTGTGAGGAAAGATGTAATTTATAAGCGTTATTTTAACATTGCAAGTATAGGGCGTTCCGGAGCCCCTTAAGTTTTCAGATCGTTTCTCATAGTAATGCGTCCTGTCAAATTTACTTAGTTATTCTGAATTTTACCACTCATTTTATGCGCAATTTTTGTTTGTGACGACCACATGTTACCGGATTGTGAGAATCGATGTATGTCACAGTTACTATGCTCGACGTAAATCTTCCAAATTAGTTTCAGAACTTCGTCTGTGGTTCAATTGTTAACAGTTTACTTTTATCGATGAATTCTTGTTCACTTGTTTCGGGCAATCAAGCCAAGGGATCGACCGTTTGCTAACCACGTGCATACTGGTGAAGTTCCTCTTTATTCATATATCTCTTCTGAATCTCTATGATATGTGTATATGTGCGCGAATGTCGCCATTGAAAGATTCCTCTGACCCTTCCATAACTAATGATAAATTCTGCTGGGTCTCCATGACGCAGTAGTAATCTGGTAACTCAGCCAAGAGTGTTATGAGAAACAGGAAGCATCAGCCATTTATTAGTTGTTTGGTTTATTAGTTTGTTTAGTTGTGTCTTGAATAAATGTGACATTTTTACCAAAGCACATACTTACGCGTTCCCTCACAAACTTCCATTTTTACCTCCCACTGGTATCCGTTGTGTAACAGATGAATATGGCCAAGTTATTTATTTAATATTTATTCAGCGATCTTATATGTGAGCATCCGGCAGCTCAGTTCATTTGAACATCAAAGGTTTTTCTTTCATGTATATCCAAATACCGTCTTCCCACTTTCCATGTTAATAGATACCGCATTTTGCTCCTTCTTCACGAGCACCGATCAGCAACCAAATCCTTCACGTATAGATATTCTTGAACACACATTTATTTCGCTTTTTATGGGCACCAGACTATGTGGTCAAAAATACCTGCACTCCCTTTATACGCCTTCCAAATTACAATTATTTTATTATTTTTAAAATCACTTGTAAAATCAATATCGCCCATTTGTTAGTAGATACTTAGGATGTTTGGTGTTCATCTACAGGTGACATTTCCGGCCGGGGTGGCCGAGCGGTTCTAGGCGCAACAGTCTGGAACCGCGCGACCGCTACGGTCGCAGGTTCGAATCCTGCCTCGGTCATGGATGTGTGTGATGTCCTTAGGTTGATTAGGTTTAAGCAGTTCTAAGTTCTAGGGGACTGATGACCTTAGAAGTTAAGTCCCATAGTGCTCAGAGCCATTTGAACCATTTGTACCAGTGACATTCGAGGTTCAAAATGGCTCTGAGCACTATGCGACTTATCTTCGGAGGTCATCAGTCACCTAGAACTTAGAACTAATTAAACCTAACTAACCTAAGGACATCACACACATCCATGCCCGAGGCAGGATTCGAACCTGCGATCGTGGTGGTCGCTCGGCTCTAGACTGTAGCGCCCAGAACCGGACGGCCACTCCAGCCGGCGACATTCGAGGCATGTGATACCCTGACATGACAAGGATAATCGCTGCCTGGAGGCGCGACAGCGGTTTTAGCTTTGCTTTCCCCTTAGCTACATCGACCCACGAATTTACACTATGATTTTGGGATCCAGCTAGCCACTTTGGAGGCTTGATGTGGTTTTCAGATACTCCTCGAACGGCGTTCATCATCCGTCATATGGGTTCAAGGCCATATGAGAAAAAGTCGCAGTCGTTATAGCACTCTCAGGAAACGCAGTCAGTGGTTTATGTCTTCCTGACACGGTAGTGACAATGACGAGAACGCTGACGCTTTCACATTGGCCCGTTTCCTTTAACGTGGCGAGATATGAACGTGTCCCAGATGAATGTCCTGAGTAAAGCTTGAATGAGACACTATTCCACTTTTCTTGATTAAACTGACAGTTGGCAAGAGACAATAATAGCCCACGTTACGCCATGCCCTTGTATGAGAGGACTGCGTCTGGCTGGTCGTGAAGCATTTGGAGAAGCGTCTCAAAACTGATAATAACACAGTCGAACAGGGGATGTGTGATCCTGAGACGGCCACGGATTCTCTAGACAGGACAACTGCCGTGCTAGTTGGATGTTTTGGTCCACTTAACGCGAGATAACGATCATTGCGCTGCGTTGTAGCACGTGGTATACCACGTCTGCATTAACTTTCAGTGCTTCCTCCTTCTCCTTTTACGTAACTGTGAAATGACACTACGGGGGACAGTAAACTCCATGCTCACCATGAAATCATTGAGGCTAGCCTGTAACCTGGTAATGATCCAACGATTTGCGCGAATGTCGCTATCGAAAGATTCCTCTGACCCTTCCATAATTAATGATAAACCCTTCTGGGTCTCCAAGACGCAGTAGTAATTTGATAACTCAGCCAAGAGTGTTATGAAGAATATGAAGGCTGCCTGTATTTCAAGGCTAATCTCTAGAGCTACTTTAAGGATTTTGATACGGTTTTCACTAACAGGTAAACTGATCCGCGAGGAAGCTATGTGTATAAAATCTATTATTATTTGCATTTTACATTATAAATGAGAAAACAAACGAGAATGGTGTAATACTCTACAACATTCTTTATTTTAAGAACTGGCTTTCCGCTGTTACTCCATCGTAAGGTACCTCAGAAAAGCAATTTGTAAAATAACAGATACTGTTAAATACCACAAGAGACTGGTGTGCTGACCACATGCCCCTCCCTATCCGGATCAAGAGGCCTATCGGCTGAGTATGGCGCGGCTATCGGTCGGTACCGTTGATCTGACCGGACGGAGAGTTTCACTAATAGGTAGACTGATTCATGAGGAAGGTTAATATGTATAATTTATTGAAACTTCCTGGCAGATTAAAACTGTGTGCCGGACAGAGACTCGAACTTGGGACCTTTGCCTTTCGCAGGCAAGTGCTCTACCAACTTTTTTTTGTTAATTTTTCGCGCTGACCACTTTTTTCTTTTTCGCACTGACCACTTTTTTCTTTTTTTGTTTTTATCTTTGTTATTTTTTTATTTTTTTCCATTTTTTTAGGATGGTCAGGGCGTGGTACACGCCGCACTAGCAGTGGGGTCTCTTCACGGCACTGCCAGTGCGTCGAGGCCCAAACCCCTCCTACCCCTTTTCTCATGTCCCCTGTTGGGTCAGTGATAATAGCACTGAATGCGCAGAAATCATAATACAAAACTCCCATTCTCCGATGTAAGAAAGACAAAGAAACCTCTTCTCTGAGTAGAAACTGAACACTGTTAAAACTTAACAATTCTTCTTGAATCACTCAAATACTTTGGAAGTCGAACACGAGTAATTCTGAACTCTTCGTGTAACATAGAAGTTCCGGAAGCAAGGTAATAGTAAATAATAATAAGAACACAAGCGACTTTTAATTTTCTTCTGTTCGTTCTCGTTCAAGGTGTGGTAGTGGTTCCACGTATTTAACCAACACCCATTCTTTCAAAAATGATCTTCAGCATGTTGCCGTAGTGCTTCTTGTGGTTGCGATACGTGCTGATTTTTGCATATTCACACGTCATGTAAACGCGGAATTCTATCTCGTTGTCCGACCCAAGTTTGTTGATGACATAACTGACATATTTTCCCCGTAACCAGCTAATGGCGTTGGTTTTTAATTTCGGTAAGTATGTCATGTCTGGTCTCAGGAGGAGCGATGGCGTTACATATTCCTTCGAGGATCTGGTGAGAAAGGCGATTTGTTGCCTTATCCAATTCCGCACATTGCCACCACAGGTGAATCTGTGGATGAGTGTATCCACCAGATTGCATTTTCCACAAAGGTGTGACTGGTTTAAACCGATCCCATATAGTCTCTCGTTGGTGCTGATGACATTGTTAACTGTTTTGTACCATGCGGAAATAGCGTCTGTAGATAGCTCGGCATAGTTGATGTTCCGCCATACAGCTTTCCAGTCACAATTAGGGAATTTCGTTTCAATTGTGTTTCTGCCCTCATTTAACTTCCTTTCAAGTATGATGTCGCGCGCTGTGATACATGTGTTGCTTCTGATTTCGTCACTAAGATAACTTGCTTCGAGGAAAAAGTTCCTCACATACTGCAGACGGGCATTAATCCTTCCACATCAATCGGTGCTTGCAGGCTATGGGGTGTCACAGCCTCAAAGAGCTTTGCTGTTATACATTGCGGAAGTTCTCTGAGTATATGGAAAGTCTGTTTGAGGAACAGAGCAGACGCCTTATTGAGAATATCCACCAAACCGAGGACCCCGTTTCTGACATTCAGTATAACGGTAGTCGCACCAACCCTGAATATGTCTCCTCGCCATAAATAATTGGTAACAGTGGACATGATCTCTTTCGCTACTAGTTTAGGGATTGGAAACACCTGCGCAGTGAAATACGCTTTAGACAAAACGCAGGAGTTGACGAATCTGACTTTTTGCACCAGGTCCATAGTTCGATGGATGTTCTCCATTACAGCACCATGAAAGTTCCTCCTAGTTTCCGTCCAGTTAAAAGCAGCAATCCTCATCGGACAGGCCATTAAGGTTATTCCCAAAGTTTTATGTTTGTTATCTTGTTTTTCCCATGCCAGTCGGAGGTGATCTAGGCCCCGTAGATTCAATATTTGACTTTTGTTTTCATTTGTTGTCGCTCCCGACGCTAGACAATACCTTTGGATTTCTCTTTCCACTGTAACTGTCTCCTCCTTATTCCTTATTACAACCCCCACGTCATTAGCATAAGCTCGTATGACATTTTTCTCACCACTCAATGTTATGCTTGTTAATCTTGCGTGGACAGTGCGGAGAAAGGGCTCTAAAGATACGGAAAATAAAAGCATAGATAAGGGACTGCCCTGTGGAACCCCTCGCCTTATCTGTATGGGTTTAGATGTTTGGCCATTGATTTCTGTTTTCGCATTTATACCTTTTGCAATATTTCTTAGCATGTTGACAATCTGAAGGTGGAAAGCCATTCTTGACAGCGTCGCAAAGAGGTATCTATGACTAACGCGGCCAAAAGCTTTGTTGAAATCTATAAAGATTAAAGCACATTTTATACTTGTCTCTGGGGTAATTGCAATGACGTCTCTGTATGCAGATAGATTTTCCAGTATCGTTCTGGTCGGAGAACAAGATTGATGATGACTCAATATTTTGTTGGAAAAGGCAGAGAGTCTTATGTTGATAATACGCGACATTATGTTGTAATCTGAATTTAGTAGCGAAAGAGCCCGAAAATTGTTTAAGTTGGTTTTGCCTTTACTCTTAGGAATCAGTACTATTTTACTTTCCTTAAACTCTGCAGGGACCACTTCCCGTTCAGGACCTCATTTGCCATGGAAGTGATCTAGTCCCCAATTACAGACCAGTAGCGGGCATAAAACTCCACAGAGAGGCCATTAAGTCCCGGAGATTTTTTGAGAGGTGAGTTACGCACTGCCTCATGCATTTAATCTTTAGTAATAGTTCAAAAATGGTTCAAATGGCTCTGAGCTCTATGGGACTTAACATCTGTGGTCATCAGTCCCCTAGAACTTAGAACTACTTAAACCTAACTAACCTAAGGACATTACACACATCCATGCCCGAGGCAGGATTCGAACCTGCGACCGTAGCAGTCGCGCGGTTCCGGACTGAGTAATAGTTGACAGGATGTCAGCGTTGTCTGTTCCCGACAATTGTGGACCTAAAATAGTGAGAAAGTCCTTGAGAGCTGCATCTTCCACCGTGGTAGGGGCATATAAGGTTTCATAGTACCTGTGGACTTCGTCCAGTATTTCTTTCTGGCATGTGAGCCTTGTACCGGTATGCGTCTGGACTTCAGCAATAAAAGTTTGACGTCTGTTTTTAGCATGTCGCACCAAGCGATACAGAGAAGCTGTTTCACCTGCTACGACTGATGTGGCTTTCGATTTAATTTTTAGTCCTTCCATCTGTTGCCGTTTAATGCTTAATAACTTGGCTTTTATTTATTTATTTATTTATTTATTTTTGATATCATTCAGACGAATTACGTCATCATGTGCCTGTTGATATAAGTCCCTTAAAACTTTATAATAAAACTCCATTGTATTCCTTAACTCCCTGTGCTTCGCTGCACTAAACTGCATGACAACTTTCCTGAGCCTTGGTTTAGCCCTCCTAGTCCACCAGTGAGTGACTGTTGGGTGCTTGTCTACTGTGCGGAGGCACATAGTCCACGCTACTCTTATTTCCTGTTCCAGTTCTTCGTCAGTTAAAACAGATATTCAAATACCATTGGCCTCTGAATCGACTGGTTGGCTGTACACTTAAATTAAAGCAAGTTAAAAGTGTACTGTGATTGCTAAAATACACGGGAATAGTTTCAACGTTTAATAAAAAATTTTGCAAATTTGGTGACACGTAAATTCTATCTAGTCTGCTGCGGGAGTGGCTGGTTATATACGTGAACCCGACTGATGTCGGGTGCTGAAGTTACCACACATCCTTAAGTTGTAGGTCACTTACTAACTTTTTTAACAGTGGCGAATAGTTGAAATTGGGTTGTTGATCTTTCTGGTGTAAAACACAGTTAAAATCTCCATCTAGTATAAGAGAACACGGATTTTTCCTCAATAAATAAATCAGTTCATCTTGAAAAAACTTAGTACGATCCAATTTGTGGGAACTTCCTGATGGGGCGTAAAGGTTAAGCATGGTCACATCGAAAATTTGTATGCCTATGGCTCTTCCTGATTCTAGTCGTTCGATTTCAGTCACCGGAATGCCTTCCCTTATAAGAATGGCGTCCGCCGCTCGTAGTCTCGCGGTAGCGTTCTCGCTTCCCGAGCACGGGGTCCCGGGTTCGATTCCCGGCGGGGACAGGGATTTTCACCTGCCTCGAGATGACTGGGTGTTTGTGTTGTCCTCATCATTTCATCATCATCCAAAAAAGTGGCGAAATTGGACTGAGCAAAGATTGGGTAATTGTACGGGCGCTGATAACCACGCAGTTGAGTGCCCCACAAACCAAACATCATCATCATCATATAAGAATGGCTGTACCGATATTGGCTTCCGTAGAAACATTAACAATTTCAAAAAAGCCTGGGATCCGAAATTCCGTTATCGCAACTTCTTGTAGCAACGCGATATCTGTCCCAGACTGGTACAAGAATTCTTTCAGTGCTGCCAATTTCAAGGGTGACTGTATTTTATTAATGTTAATAGTAGTAATGCTATAAGCTTGCATCACAGACATACAGAAGAAGCTATTTGGGATGAGGATCGGTATGATTATAGCAGCAACGTGCTTCTCTACAAGTCACGATCTTTACCAGCTGTGTGCCCATTACATGTAATAACTTCTTAGAAAATTTTTCACTGCTTTTAAACAAAGTGCTTGAGAAGAAAATTATCCTGAAATCCTGACAATGCATTGCTATAAGTCACTGTGGTCCTTCTCTTTTTCCTCTTCAGTGCTGGCCCTGATGACTTCATATTTAATATTCTTTTTCTTGATGTCTTTCTTCTCTGGTGTGACTTTCGCTTGATGACGCGTGACAGCAAGACCTGGTTTCGGTTGCAGCCGCCGACGGTGGGCGTCTGGCGCAACGCCGGTGGCTTGCGAGTCGTCAATATTTGGTTCCGGCGTGTTGTCTGTTTTGTTGTCTTGCTGGCGAGGCGGTGATGCTTGTTTATTTCCTCCTTCGGCGCGGCGTTGCGCTTCGGAGTCAGCAGGTTGTTTACTTGGTACTTCCTCGTATTGTTCGCACTGTATGGGCTGTGCACTTGATGCGGTTATTGCAGCTGTGACCTCAGGCTCAGGGTCACATTTCCGTGAAAGGTCACTACCAGCTGCGTCACTATCTGTTCGTGGCGGTATAATTCCTTGTGCGGAAGTGGGAGCCACATCGACCTACATTTCATCTCCTTTTTCCACTTCCAACAGATCTTCAGGACTGGGCTTCGGCTTCCTGGCAACGGGTGTTTCACAGGAAGAGTCCTCATCAACATTTTTTTCAGTGTCCTCTAGAGGACGCTTTTTAGTGGGAATCTCGCTGTCACGGGACAGAATTTCAGCAGTTAATGCAGGTTTTAAAGACGGAAATTCATTAACATTAGGTGCAACATTTTCAGAGGTAGTAACAGGATCCACGACAGCCGCCGGCTCTGTTGTATTACTGGCTGGCAACAAATCGTTGAGTGTTAATTTCCGGCGTTGGGTAAGGGTATTTTTTAGCACAAAAACACGGCGAGGGCAGTCCTGACGGAGGTGACCAGACTCGTTGCATACATGACATGTAGGGGTTTGCCCCGAGTACATAACATGCGCCTTTTGCCCGCCAACAAAGATGTGGGAGGGAATGTTTGCCTTCACTTCCATCTCCACGGAGCGAATGCTGTTAAAGCACTGCAGCTAGAAATGCGAAGCCTACCTCTCGTTGACTATTTGCCTGACAACCCCATACTTTGAAAGGACATCTTTAATTTTCGAGTTGTGTACTTCTATGGGAATATTCAAAACCCTAACATTTCTAACTACAGACTCGGAATACCGGAGTTTTACAGTACTTTTAGTATCAACACGGTGTATAAATTCCGTTTCATAACCAAATTTTTCCAGAAATCGGTCTACACTCACGGAATCGCTAAACTTTACAAATATGCAGTATTCATCAGAGTCTAGCTTCATGGTATGAACAGATTCAGAATGAAGGCCAATTACCTCGGTAATCGAGTCGTGTATTCCAAATGCAGAGCGCTGTACTCGACGGGTGTACCTGTCGAAGGTGAAAATAACAGTGTTTTTTCTCACGGAGTTTGCCATGGTGGTCTGCAGCGAAGAAATCTCGGACAACGCCGAAATCCCAACGGCACTACGTAGAAAGACGACACGAACGAAGACCAATAGCTCAATTTATAACGCTTAATTCACGTGCAAAACGCAATAAACAATCAGGTAACACGAAAACACTGGCATAAACACTGAACGTTCACGGAGCAAACTTGAGGAGCGTGCGACCGCAGCGACAGCTATAGCCAGGCTGGACTGAGCAACCCAAGCACGACTCACGCCCCGTCCTCACAGCTTTACTTTTGCCAGTACCTCGTCTGCAAGGTTCGCAGGAGAGCTTCTGTAAAGTTTGGAAGGTAGGAGACGAGGTACTGGCAGAAGTAAAGCTGTGAGGACGGGGTGTGAGTCGCTGGCCGGGGTGGCCGAGCGGTTCTAGGCGCTACACTCTGGTACCGCGCGACCACTATGGTCGCAGGTTCGAATCTTTCCTCGGGCATGGATGTGTGTGATGTCCTTAGGTTAGTTAGGTTTAAGTAGTTCTAAGTTCTAGGAGACTGATGACCTCAGAAGTTAAGTCCCATAGTGCTCAGAGCCATTTGACCCATTTGAATTTCGGGGTGTGAGTCGTGCTTGGGTAGCTCAGTTGGTTGCCAGCACGGTAGCTCAGCGTGTTCGGTCAGAGAACCGGTTGGCCTCTGTAATAAAAAACTGAGTGGAAGGATCAACCACTGAACTTGAACAGGATGTCCGCAACGACCAAATACAACGATAAAAAAAAAAACAGTTGGTAGAGCACTTGCCCGCGAAAGGCAAAGGTCCTGAGTTCGAGTCTCGGTCCGGCAGACAGTTTTAATCTGCCAGGAAGTTTCATATCAGCGCACGCTCCGCTGCACAGTGAAAATCTCATTCTGTATAATTTATTACAGCTACGCCAGATAACTCTGATCATACGTGGTGAGTCTAAAAAAGTTCGGTGAATGCTATCGGACAACACACAAAACAAAAGACACAAACATAAGTTCTTTATTGCCCTTCAAAATAGTCACCACCTGCTGCAACACACTTTTGACAACGTTCGTACAGCTTCTGGAAACTGTCAACAAAGGCCTCCTGTGCAATCGATCGCAGAACGGTTGTCACACGGTCTTTAATGGTATTTACGTCCCCGCAACGTTTACCTTTCATGGCCGCCGTCAAGCGGGGAAACAGGAAGAAGTGCGCAGTGTGCAGGGGCATTGTCATGGAGCAGCATCCATTTTCCAGGCCTGTGCAACTATGGACGAACTCGCCGGATACGCTGCAGCAATCGGTTTAAAACGGACTGGTAAAATGCAGCATTAATAGTTTGACATGCAGGTACAAATTCCTTGCGGATGATGCCGTTGTTGTCAAAAAGGCCCTCAAGACTGCTTTAACCTTGGATTTTTCCAGAAAGCTTCTTTTGGTCGCGGGGAAGACGGTGAACACCATGACATAGATTGCCGTTCTGATTCCGGATCGAACTGGTAGCACCAGGTCTCATCTCCTGTGACGAAGGTGTTCAGAAGCGATGGATCGTGGTCACACATGGGAATTAAATCACCAGAAGTTTCCATCCGTTTTGCTTTGTGATCGTCTGTGAGCGTGTGCTGTACAAATCGGGAGTAGATGTTCCGCTTACCCAAATGATCGCGACGGAGGTGTGCACCGTGTCCTTGCTAATGTCCAATTCCTTCGAAATCAATCTAAAAGTCCGTCGGCGATCTTGAGCCAGCATTTGTCACACTTTCTCGATCTTTCCTGGAGTTCTGCTTGTCGATGGCCGACCTGAACGTGGATCATCCACAGTTGTGTTCTTCCCTTCTCGGAAGCGTTTAAACTTTGGTAAACGCTTTTTCTGCTCGCACCTTCCCTCCCGTACGCCTGCACTAGCATTCAATTTTTCTCCTCTGCAGTCTTCTCTAATTTGTAGCAGAACCTGATGTTTGCAGGTTGCACCACTGCGCTGTGACACTTTCTCTTACACTGACTACGTTAAACTGGTCGCAGCCCGTTTACACAGCCAGACACATGCAGCGCATGCAGTGCATCAATTCTCCTCAAGTCTCTGAAGACCCATGCGCATGCGCATACACATGCGCCAAGTTGTCGTTCAGATGTGACACCATTCACCGAACTTTTTAGACAAACGACGGATATACCTCGGGCTTCTCGTGTCGGTTGCTAGTATCATTTAAATTTGCTCTCTATGTCATACTTTTTCTCTACATCTGGATTTCTGTGTATCAGACACATAATAGATAGAGCCACAGACCAATTACAAATAACCTAAACTGGAACGATCACATAGATAATATTGTGGGTAGAGCAAACCAAAGACTGGGATTCATTGGCAGAAAAATTAGAAGGTGCAGCAGGTCTACTAAAAAGACTGCTTACACCACGCTTGTCCACCCTATTGCTGTGCGGTGTGGGATCCGCATCAGTTGGGACTGACGGATGACATCGAGAAAGTACAAAGATGGGCAGCTCGATTTGTATTATCGCGAAATATGAGAGGTAGTGTCAAAGACATGATACATGAATTGGAGTGGCAATCATTAAAACAAAGGTGTTTTTCGTTGCGACGGGATCTTCTCATGAAATTTCAATCACCAGTTTTCTCCTCCGATTGCGAAAAAATGCTGTTGCCACCCTCCTACATAGGGAGAAATGATCATCACGATAAAATAAGAGAAATCAGGGCTGGCACAGAAAGATTTAAGTGCTCGTTTTTCCCGCGTGCCGTTCGAGAGTGGAACGGTAGAGAGACAGCTTGAAGGTGGTTCATTGTGAACAGCAAAGTAATGACGTAGATGTGGTTGTAGACCCAGACCGTTTCAGGCACGTTATGTGGTCTTATAAAGGTGTGACCTAAATCCTATCATCATTTGCCATAATGAAATGATTTCTTTCGTGCATCTCAAAGATTCTTTCCTGTATTAGTTTTCTAACCGGCAAGGCTATTTTTACATCACAGTCATGATTCCAAATTTTGCGTCATCAATCTTCTTACTGGACTGACGTAGTTCGCCATGACTTCTACCCCGTGCCAATATCTCCAGCACACGGTAGCACTTACACCAAACCTTTTAGATTATTTGTTATGTATATTCCAATCTCTCGTGATGATTGGGTGTTGTGTGATGTCCTCAGGTTAGTTAGGTTTAAGTAGTTCAAAGTTCTAGGGGACTGATGACCATAGCTGTTAACTCCCATAGTGCTCAGAGCCATATTAACCCTTTATATTCCAATCTGAGTCGTCCTCTAAAATGTGTGCCCTATTATGCAGCCTCTAGTACTACAGAAGTAATTCTCTGCTGCTGTAATGCGTACGTATCATCTTACCCTTTCTTCTTATTAGTGTTTCCAACGTATTCCTTCCCTCGCTGATTATTCGGAGAACCTCTTCATTTATTAACTTAATAGCTCACTTAATATTCAGCAGGCATCTTAAATACTACGCTGAAAATACTACACTTCTCCTTATCTGCGGTTTTCTAACAGTCCGTGATTCGTGGGCATACAATGTTGAGCTCCAGGTGTAAACTCTCAGAAATGCCTTTCCCAAATTAAAACGTGTGTTTGATGGTAGTGCCAGTTGGTTATAACATTAAACTGACGGTGCTCCGAGTGGTGCAGTGCCAGTTGTACACATCGCAGGACGCTGAAAGCTGGAACATCGTAGATACGTTCATTAATCAGTGTACGAGCGGAGTATGTTAAAAAAATTAGTAGTTCCACTTTCGGCCACCAGATGAAAATATGGCGCTGTAAGCTCTCTGAATGTGAATGTCAGAGTGCTCGAACTCTCACGAGAATGGTCTCTTTCCTGGTCAGCAGATCGAAAGATTTCGCAGCTCATTTTACTATGGTGCCCCTACAACATTCAGACATGCACCAAATGAAGCCCCAAAATGGGCTACAACGCCGTGACTTGCCTTTCGTGTTTGGACACACATAGAAATAGATAACATGTGATCGGCGAATATTCTTTGGGCGGGCGAAACACATTAAACCTTGGACGGTGCGGTGAATACACAGAAGCGTCGAATATAGGGTTCTACTCCGCCACATGTTGTGCAGGAACATCCACTGCACTCAGCTCATGTGTTAGTGTGGTGTTGTTTCACAAGCTGCTTCATTATCGGTCCGTTTTTCTTCGAGGAGATGACACCTCGTGGGCCTGTTATGCGTACAGTGACACCTGCACGCTTAACACGTCCTTGAGCAACACGCGATTCCAGCTTTGCAAGAACGCAACAGTGTCCACACAACTATTTTCATGCAAGATGGTGCGACACCACATGAGAAATCTTCGGTAATGACCGCAGCATCTCTAGGCAATCTCAAGATGCCCTTCAGACCTCGCGATTTCAATCCATGTTACTTCTGGGTGTGGGGATATCTGAAAGATTGTGTCTATCAGAGATGTATCCTGGCTCTTTCTGATCTGAAGAATAGCATACGATGACATATCACTGTGATTACATCGGATATGCTGCAGGAAACTGTCGACCATGCCCTGTTAAAGATGTATCATGTTGCTATGGCGGGATACCACGCTGAACACGTGTTGTAACTCGTGACTATATCCTAATACACAGGCCAGAACCACCGCTATCATGTGTTTCATCATTCCTCCCCTTTTCTTGCACCTGCGCCATAGTCTGGCTGGTTGTTTGCACCTGATAGCAGAGAGTGGGACTATGTTTTTTCAGCATTCTCCACTAGCGCACCGGTTAATGAACACACCTACGATGTTTCAGCTTTCAGCGTCCTGCAATGTACACAGCCTGCACTGCAGCATTCTGAACATCAACGGTTTAATTACAACCAATCACTTCTTTTTTCGCACATAATGGTGTCTTTGCTTGTGTTACTCTGTTCTTATGCCTTTACTTCGTCCGTAACACGTCATTCTGCATTCAAGGTAACAAAGCCCCTTCACTTCGTCTAGTGAGTTTTCCCCTATTTTGATATTAAGTTTGCCAGTTATCTCATTTATACTGCTTTTTCATACTCCGTCTGTCATTGATTTACTCATTTCTGTGCACAGTAGACGGTCCATTCCATTTAATAAGTCCTGTAATTCTTCCTTTGCTTCACAGAAATGTCATCATCGAATCTTATAATTGAAATCCTTTAACCCTGAATTACTTCTGAAACTTTCTTTCATCTGCTTCATTGTTTCTTCTACAAGCAGTCTCTAGAGTAGAAGAGAAGACTGCATATCTATCTTACATTTTTGCCAATCCGAGCACGTCTCTCTTGGTCTACCGGTCTTACTGCTCCTTCTCGATTCTTATCGATCTTGCATATCTTCCCTTTTTCTATAGCGTGTACATATTTTTATGACGATATGAACATCTTGCACCAATCTGTATTACCAAACGCTTTTTCTAGGTCATGAGATTCTACGAAAGGGTCTTGATTTTCCTTAGTCTCGCTTCCATAAGCAATCGTTATGTCAGAACTACCTTTTCTAAAAATAAGCTGATCATAATTTGACGGATATCACTACGCATTTCAGAAGATTTCGGTTTTAGAGGAAGTAACAAACTACTATCGTAATTGCGGAGTATGCAGATAACATATATTTATAGATTTGCGTTTTCGATTTTCTGGCAGTAAGCGGCGAGAAACGTGTGGCGGCCGAGACAACATTTGGAATTGCCAGAGAAGTGAGAAGAGACCTGCGCAGTCAGACGGTGCGCCAAGTAACGACGCACATATTCTGGTCGCGGCGCCGCTGACTTTTAAATGAGGCACGCCGGCTAATTAACCGCCCCCTTAATTTGTGTTTAGAGGCGGCTGCATACGGCAGTTGCCGTGAGCAGCATGCCGCATGCTAGCGCTGCAGTAAAAGCTACCGCCTACTCTACGCCTGTCAGCTGGATACGCCCGCTTTACATATGCCTCGCACCACTCTGCCAGGGGCTACGTAATGCCATTCGTGCACCATGTCGTAATTTTTCTCCTTTTTTTTCTCTAAGAATTCGTCCTCTGAGCAACTGTAATCCCTTTGTTCAGGGAATTATTTATTTGTAGCTTAATGACAAATTAAAAGTTTCGACCGTGGTTTGAACACGGAACTTTGGCTTTCGGGGGCAATTGCTCTGTCGACTGAGCTATCCAGGCAACACATACCCATCCCAATTGATTTTCTGCTGCTCTTACCTCTCTAACTTCACGTACGTTCTTCTTCATAATTAGCGGTACTTGCACTCAAGAAAGAAATGAATTGCAGAGAAATGCCTAAGCCAAAGCGTAGGCAATCACACGAGAAATTCAGAGGTTCCTGGGTCGAGTAACGGTCCTTCACACAGTTTTAATCTGCCAGGATCGTTCGATCCAGCGGACATTCTACAGCAGAATGAAAATTCTGAATTATACAGGGCGGTCCATTGATCGTGACTGGGCCAAATATCTCACGAAATAAGCGTCAAACGAAAAAACTACAAAGAACGAAACTTGTCTAGCTTGAAGGGGGAAACCAGATGGCGCTATGGTTGGCCCGCTAGATGGCGCTGCCATAGGTCAAACGGATATCAACTGTGCTTTTTTAAATAGGAACCTCCATTTTCTTTTACATATTCGTATAGTGCGTAAACAAATATAAATGTTTTAGTTGGACAACTTTTTCACTTTGTGATAGATGGCGCTGTAATAGTCACAAACATATGGCTCACAATTTTAGACGAACAGTTGGTAACATGTAGTTTTTTAGTTTAAAATACAGAACATAGGTACGTTTGAACATTTTAATTCAGTTGTTCCAGTGTGATACATGTAATTTTGTGAACTCATCATTTCTGAGAACGCATGCTGTTACAGCGTGATGGTACGGTCGCAGGTTCGAATCCTGCCTCGGGCATGGATGTATGTGATGTCCTTAGGTTAGTTAGGTTTAAGTAGTTCTAAGTTCTAGGGGACTGATAACCTCAGAAGTTAAGTCCCATAGTACTCAGAGCCATTTTTGTTACAGCGCGATTACCTGTAAATACCTCATGAATGCAATAAATGCTCAAAATGATGTCCGTCAACCTCAATGCATTTGGCAATATGTGTAACGACATTCCTCTCAACAGCGAGTAATTCGCCTTCCGTAATTTTCGCACATGCATTGACAATGCGCTGACGCATGTTGTCAGGCGTTGTCGGTAGATCATGATAGCAAATATCCTTCAAGTTTTCCCACCGAAAGAAATTCGAGGACGTCAGATCCGGTGAACGTGCGGGTCATGGTATGGTGCTTCGACGACCAATCCACCTGTCATGAAATATGCTATTCAATACCGCTTCAACCGCACGCGAGATATGTGCCGGACATCCATCATGTTGGAAGTACATCGCCATTCTGTCATGCAGTGAAACATCTTGTAGTAACATCGGTAGAACATTACGTAGGAATTCAGCATACATTGCATCGATAAAATGGGGGTCAATTATCCTTCCTC
Source organism: Schistocerca cancellata (assembly GCF_023864275.1). Taxonomy (NCBI): domain Eukaryota; kingdom Metazoa; phylum Arthropoda; class Insecta; order Orthoptera; family Acrididae; genus Schistocerca; species Schistocerca cancellata. Next base: position 330,861,945 of record NC_064629.1, read on the forward strand.
CCATAATGCCGCACCATAGATTAACCCGCCGAGGTCGGTGATGTTCCACTTGTCGCAGCCATCGTGGATTTTCCGTTGCCCAATAGTGCATATTATGCCGGTTTACGTTACCGCTGCCGGCCGCTGGTGGCCGAGCGGTTCTAGGCGCTTCAGTCTGGAACCGTGCGACCGCTACGGTCGCGAGTTCGAATCCTGCCTCGGGCATGGATGTGTGTGATGTCCTTAGGTTAGTTAGGTTTAAGTAGTTCTAAGTTCTAGGGGACTGATGACCTGAGATGTTAAGCCCCATAGTGCTCAGAGCCATTTACGTTACCGCTGTTGGTGAATGACGCTTCGTCGTTAAATAGAACGCGTGCAAAAAACTGTCACCGTCCCGTAATTTATTTTGTGCCCAGTGGCAGAACTGTACACGACGTTCAAAGTCGTCGCCATGCAATTCCTGGTGCATAGAAATACGGTAAGGGTGCAATCGATGTTGATGTAGCATTCTCTACACCGACGTTTTTGAGACTCCCGATTCTCGCGCAATTTGTCTGCTACTGATGTGCGGATTAGCCGCGACAGCAGCTAAAACACCTACTTGGGCATGATCTTTTGTTGCAGGTCGTGGTTGACGTTTCACATGTGGCTGAACGCTTCCTGTTTCCTTAAATAACGTAACTATCCGGCGAACGGTCCGGACACTTGGATGATGTCGTCCAGGATACCGAGCAGCATACATATCACACGCCAGTGGGCATTTTGATCACAACAGCCATTCATCAACACGATATCGACCTTTTTCGCAATTGGTAAACTGTCCATTTTAACACGGGTAATGTATCACGAAGCAAATACCGTCCGCACTGGCTGAAAGTTACGTGTGACTATTATAGCGCCATCTACCACAAAGTGAAAAAAGTGGTCCACCTAAAACACTCATATTTCTTTACGTACTACACGAATATGTAATAAAAATGGGGACTCCTATTTTTTAAAAAGCAGTTGATATCCGTTTGACCTATGGCAGCGCCATCTAGCTGGCCTACCATAGCGCCATCTGGTTTCCACCTTCAAGCTAGACGAGTTTCGTTCTTTGTAGTTTTTTCGTTCGATGCTTATTTCGTGAGATATTTGGCCCGGTTACTATCAATGGACCACACTGTATTGTTTCTGAGCTATGAAAGAGAGGATGCTCGTACTGTTGAATGACTTACGTTTGGCAACTAAGTATAAGGAGCGATCAAAAAGTTTCGGTTTGAAAGCCGTAAAGATCAAAATCGGCATGCCAATCAGATAAAATCACCGCGAGTACTGAGGGAATCGTCCAAACGACACACCAGTGTGAAGATATCCGTTTGATAAAACACTGTTTCTGATGCGTGAAGAATTCCGTCAGTGCCTGGGACGGGTTCTTGACTGCCTTCCACTTGAGTTGGCGTAACTTCTGCTTTACGACATTTGCGATACACCTTGTCGCAAGATTCCGCAATGGTGATTTTCGATGGACATTCTGCACCATATCAGTTGTTTGTTCTCCACTGGATGACTCCAGATGTTTGTCTTTCGGCAGCAAAACAAAAGAACGCATTTCCGAAAGAATGAATGCCATACTAACAGCTTGCGTACATGTCTGTATACCCGCTTCGGAGTCACACTATGTTGCATATACGCTGCAGCAACGCAGACGGAAACGTAATGATATTCCCTTCTAGAATTGTGAAGGTAGTCATTTACCATTTCTTCCGACTTGAGTGACGTGCTACAGTGTAGTTTAATCGCTTCCGTCTGAAACTACTGCCTTGAAGTACTGCATCTATATTACGATGTTCCACGTGACGTGGACGCTTTTGGCATTTCAAAAGCGCGAAAGGTATAGCAACAAGGCATATGTTATAAGCCACAACCCGAAAAACAGCGTGTGTAGCTGTAGTTGACTGTTAATGCTCCCAACTTTTTTATCTCATTGTTTTGTACACGGATGTTTTAAGCCTCACCGGGGCGACCTTATCGTAGAGTTCGTATATTATAATAAACAGCAGCTCCATGTGAAATACGGTTTCTTCTGTCACCTGGTTCAACTAGCTACTAGCCATAGGTTGTATAAATAGTTATACTTTTATTGCAAATACCTCTACAACTAACGTTCACAGTTAACAAAAATGGTTCAAATGGCCCTGAGCACTGTGGGACTTAACTTCTGAGATCATCAGTCCCCTAGAACGTAGAACTACTTAAACCTAACTAACCTACGGACATCACACACATCTATGCCGGAGGCAGGATTCGAACCTGCGAACGTACCGGTCGCGCGGTTCCAGACTGAAGCGCCTAGAACCGTTCGGTAACTGCGTTCGGCTCACAGTTAACAACCGGTAGTAAATGCTTGTAGCAGCTACGCATTATATGTAATATTCGTATATAATTTCTCTATTTACTTTCTTACACAAAGAGTTCCATATCAAAGCAGTACGCAGGGCATCACGCTTTCCTGTGATTGAGGCAGAACTAAATTGTATTTACAACGGCATTGCTACAGCAATTACTTTTATAAACCTATAGCGTTAACCAAAGTTTGAAAAGAAGGAAGAGAGACTGAGGTTTTACGTTCCGTTGACATCGAAGTCATTAGATGGTGAAATACTGTTAATGAAGGTGGATTTGATAGTAATTTAATTTATTTAATTTAACTGATATTGGCTCTGAGGATGGAACACAAGCTCGGATTGTTTCATGGATGGGGAACGAAACAGGCTTCGCCCTTTCAAAGGAACCACCCCGGCATTTTCCTGGAGCGATATAGGGAAATCACGGAAAACCTAAATCAGGATTTATAAACAAATATGAATTATGAGATAATAATATAGACCATTCTGATGGAAAGGATCATATGAACATATACTCTGTTATATATAGTTTCCAAGATCCAGCTCCTTCATATCGTGAAGTATAGAAACAGTTTTAGTAAATAAGCACATGGTTAATTATTGCGTTTTACTGTTAACGTTTCTTTAAAATTCAGCTTCAAAAATGTTACAGTCAACTTCAGCGCATTTTGCTGTACGTGTAGACAGATATTGCGTTAGTGCTCAGGGCTTTTGTGTCGATCGATTTTTACATGGGTACAAGCAAATTACGAGAAGACTTCCTTCTTCAATCATCTACGTAAAGAATAATATAGTGGAGAAAATTCTGGTGACTGATCGCCATGGAACAATTCCGCTGCGACTGATCCGGAGGCCAAGCAAGGTGTATTTAAGTAAATGCTCCACTGGTGGAAGTGAGCATGCTGGGGCTCCATCCTGTTGCTAGTACAGTCTAGCCATAAATCTTCCTCACAGTACGTCGACAACGAAGTACTCACGCAGACAAAGCGAGTTAGGATTTTTTATCTATGATTCACTGTTTGCTTTGGCCGCGTTTCCACTCTTCAGCATTGCAAAACCAGTAAAAATACGCGTATAATAATAAAAAAAACGATCTCAAGCAAGACCGGATGTTAAAGAGGTTTGTGGTCTTGAAACCTACAAAGATGTAAAGATGATGGAAGAGTGGGAATCCGGTAACGTTTTCTGGGTGAGCGATTTGGATGCAGATGGACTGAAGATGCCGTGATGTGAGAGAGCATGTGAGATAAGTACTGGAAGTGGCGAAGAGACGGAATGTAGGTGAGAGGAGGAGTGCGGTGCAGGATTTCGTTTGCAATGAGAAAGGGTGGATTGGAGCCTTCGTTTGTAATGAAAGGAGTAGGGTGGGTTGTAGCTGATAAGACGAGTGGGTAGCTCATTCAAGATGAGTTGTTCTCAGGAATGATTTCGTGGTCAAGGAGGGGAAGGTGGTCTAAATTATCCTGGGAAACGACATGGAGTGTGGGAATTAAACGAAGTCGGGGCCTGAAGAGAGAGGCATGGCTGAGGATTTGTAAGGAATCAATACTTTTAATCCGCTTAGTCATTGTCTATCGATGTTAAGCATGTTCAAAGAGCCTTAACTCAATGTTTAAACAGAGATCTGTCCCTTGACCAGAGAACAACTGTGTGTCTGTGGGGTAGCAGAGAGCCAGGGGGTGCCACTTACAGCAACGGTACTATAAACATGTCAGATTAAAGTCAACTCAAACAACTAACCAGAGAAGACATAGTACTTCAGAAGGTTACAAAGACGATCGGAGCTGTACTGAGGCAACTGGAAAGGCCGTAATTATGAAAGGTAGAAAATTTCTAAAAATATCATCTGTCATGATGGACTCATACAGGGAAAGAATTTCCTAAATCGCACTTTATTTAACGACATAAAATTACACTTCCTTACAAACTATCGGAAGAAATACGTATCGAGAAGGAAGAAACAGTCGATATAGAATGTATCGCCAAATTTTGTGTGGAGCTGTATCGCGAAAAAGTGACAACTGGCGATTTCAACGTCACACTCAGAAGACAGGCTAATGAAGTCGCGAAGAGCACTGTTCAGGACGTATGGGACGCAAACTCTGCTCTGATTGCTCTGCATTTGAGTATCTTGTTGGCATTTAAACATGGTACGACTCGATAGATATTTAATGATAAATTGAATATTGATTGATTCTTTCTTCTTGATACGTATTGTTTCTCAGTTTTCTTACAGTTCGTAACGCAGTGAGATTTCTCAGTTGAAAGAAATTTGAAAAACGGCTATACGTAAATCACTTTTCATCTTATTTGTATCACGTACTCTGATGACAGCAGTCTACCGAAACACATAATTTCTATTTTATGTAGATAAATGAAGTCAGATCGAGACATTTCTTTAGTTAGCAAAGCAATATTATTGGAGGAAAAAAGCACCAATTTTTGTTACAGTTCGCACCACCATGTAATGGTTTAGCGGTATGACACACGTTGGCTGCTGCGCTTAGTTCTTGACTGCCATGCCCTTCTCGGAGTGGGAGAATACTGTTTGTGGCGCACTTTTTAGATTGTAAGACCTATCATCATATCTGTACCCACGTGTCTAATCTGTCTTTAAAAAAAAATTATGATTGCAGTCGTGTAAAGAGGAAACGTTAATTTGATTCTTGTAAGAAAGGTTCGGATTTAACGTTTCTTCGACAACGAGGTCACTCTAAACCGAACACAAACTGAGAACGGATCAGGAAACCGAAATATGGATTGTCTGACATGAATAGAAGCCCCTAACGTGCACCGCAACTTGTTGCCACAATGTTTCTCTATGTGTGTAAGTGAGTTTGCACGTGCCTCTATTGAGTTGCTGTATTCTCCACCCTGCAACTCTGTTCGTATATTTTTTACCTATTTGTGTATTTTGGTTGACCACAAATGGGAGATAATATTGGAAATCATTTATTTGTTTTGACTGGTCTACATTTTTACTTTTCTTTTGCTATAACTGACCCGTGATTGCTTTACTCGTAGGTAAGTTTCACCGTTAATACCATCACTAGAGTTTCACCCGATAGACCTTTAATTTGTATGAACACATTTATACTCAGTTGACACCTTTCGTATAATTTACGTTATATCATGTGCTCCGTTTTACGATCACCTGCAAAACACGTTGTCCACAGGTCGTTCCCATTTACATCGAATAGCATTTCTGTATACCTTTTTTTGCCAGTACTTAATAATCTCGTTAAACGGTTTTTAAAATCCAGTGATGATATGTAACGAGGAATTGTACTTGTGGAGAGCTTTCATCTTATCCTGGTTTTCGCTACTGAATATACGTGAAAGGATTTTATGTCAGCTGTTTGTTTCCCTTTAATTTTGTAGCGAACGTTATCCGACTTTTTTGTGTGACTAAGACGATTTTGTGTTAACTACGCCAGGATATCTCCGGCGTTGTGTGTATGTACACTAATAAGGAGATAAATTCGTCCATCGCATACTTACCCTAAGTTTGTTCTATCACAACAAACTTACACTCTGCCGTCCAATGAGCTCTCGCTTGATACCACTGAAGTCGTAAATGGCGATGGTTTGGGGTCACTGCAATGCAAGTTACAGGGCTTCTGGCTTGGAGCAGTCCTTCAAGTAACCGATTTGTAACAGTTCTTTGTGACACTGTGGTGCCAAATGCTGCTCATATTGCTGCTACAGAGACAGTACGAGGCCTCATAGCCTGCGTGGAACACCATAATCTTCCCTCTCGGTAGTGCCACGTGGCCGTCCAGAGCCCGATCTCCTTGCGAAAGTACATTCTGATCACCGTTGCCAGCAGTTATGTACACTGTCTACATTTCTGCCACGTCTTTCTGTAGAGAAGGAACATCCAGCTTCTCGTAGCCCTATTATACCACCTCTTTCAATTTCACTGAAATGTCTAGAATGGCGTCCTTGTTGCCTTAAGGGCATTCTTGACCAACACCAACTCACCACGTCGTCTCAAAGGTAGGTAACGCTCTCGACAGTTACATCGAGTATTTAAAGGAAACCTTTATTTGCATCCTCACAGTGGCGCTATTAGTACTATTTTTATGCGACTGACGCGAAATTGGCATAGACGTCATCTTTGAGATGAAGAAACACACTAACCAAGTTTCGTTTATGTCGCACGGCCCCTTCTCGGTGTTGCGATTTTTTCCGTCAGTTTATTGTGTCCATTTATTCCCCCAGGAAAGAATTATATAGCTACGAACTGCGAGTTCACAGAATAATATGAGCTAAAAGTTACTAGCTATTACACACCAATGAAAGGACTCTAATTCCATAATATGTTCGTGACATTCTATTTGGAAGTATCTTTGAGTGCAACTGAGAATCAATTTTATGTTTCTCACTCTGTGTACAGAGGCAGGATCTAAATTTCATTTAACATTGTTGTTTCCCTCATCGACCCGAAATTCCTGGAATTTGTTTCTTTACGTTCAACATTACTCCGTTGCATATTTACCAGTTGTAAATTTCCTTGAGAGTTTCATTTCATTTCTTTCTCTGCAAGAATTTCCCTTGTTTTCTCAGTGATTACTGTATTGCTGTCATCAGAAAAGATTTTCCCCACTGCTAACACTATTGCGAATGTGTGCACCAAGAAGTTTTAAGGAGTTAACCTGCGGCCGTAGTGTGTCATCGTTCTTCTGTCGCAAATCGCAGTGGAAAAACATACCTAAACCAAGTTTCGAGACATTCTCCAGAATGTTTCGAAGAAGACAAAAGTGTGCGCGGAATTTTTCCCGCACACCTTTATTCCCGACCAAAAGTGACGACGAATGAACGCCAGCTGTTTCTTGATTGAAATGCAAAACGCGGACAACTCTTTACTGGAAAAAAGCATCATGTGTGACGAGACTTTGTGTTATAAAGACGAACCTACCATAAAACGACAAGATACAGGAACTCACATGGAGGATCATTACTTTGACAACATAACCGACATTTAAGCTTATGTGACGTGCGAGTTGAACAAAATTCGTAAGAACGACTTTTTTGGTAGTTTCATATGGTTGTATGAAAGTACTGTGCATTGTTAGCAAGCGGGAGAGACTATATAGAACGTCAGAAGCATTAAAATCACCATCTTAATGTTTATCTGTTTTTTATTAATGAAGCCTTGAAACTTTTTGGACAGATGGGGTGTGTTTCCAATTGCTGTGCTGTTTCACTCACAATTTGTGATGCACCCTCTATCCAAACCGCAGCAGAATCGTGTCTCCAAGAAACCCAAATAATTTAATCTCTTCTGACAGTGGGCTACTACTGTTGTGCAATGACCTTAGCTTGGAACGGCATGTGTAGCTTTTCGAAGTCCTCTCGAAGATCAAAAGATTCAGTGTCGTTTGACTACGCGATCGCCGATCAGCCTCTGACAACTGTCACAACCTTCAAGCGATTTAGGAGGGAGGAGGAGATTAGTGTTTAACGTCCCGTCGACAACGAGGTCATTAGAGACAGAGCACAAGCTCGGATTAAGGAAGGATAGGAAGGAAATTGGCCGTGCCTTTTGAGAGGATCCATCCCGGCATTTGCCTGAAACGATTTAGGGAAATCACGGAAAACCTAAATCAGGATGGCCGGAGACGGGTTTGAACCGTCGTCCTCCCGAATGCGAGTCCATTGTGCTAACCACTGCGCCACCTCGCTCGGTCAAGCGGTTTAGGGTGGGACGACTACACAAACCAAGCCGTCGGAAAGGATGATTCCAGACCTAGATTTATTGGCGGAGTCCTGTGCACATGTAACTCGCGACACACCAAAGAGACCGCCTACAAAGCCGATGTTCGAGCAAATGATGATTATTGTTTGCCGGGCTGGCACCCTTGTTACGTACGCGCCCACATCTCGTGGTCGTGCGGTAGCGTTCTCGCTTCCTACTCCCGGGTTCCCGGGTTCGATTCCCGGCGGGGTCAGGGATTTTCTCTGTCTCGTGATGGCTGGGTGTTGTGTGCTGTTCTTAGGTTAGTTAGGTTTAAGTAGTTCTAAGTTCTAGGGGGCTGATGACCGTAGATGTTAAGTCCCATAGTGCTCAGAGCCATTTGAACCATTTGAACCCTTGTTACATTGTATTGACGGATTTCTTTTCTCGGTGCCAGAGTGTCAACAGACGCAGAGGGAGGCGTTACATTGAAGACGTCGACGATGACGATACCCACAAAAATTCAAGAGGCTGCATTTAAAACGAGTTAAGGAACATATTACTTATCCAATGTAGACCCACCGTAATTATCACGAGGAGAAATTTGGACATATAGAGGTGTATCAATAGTCTTTTTTCCGGCGAATAATTGGTGAACGCCTGAGGAAGGGGGAATTTATGCTGCTACGCTATCGATTCTCTGTCACACGCCATACGGAGTATATGTTGTGGATGTAACTGCCGTGGTTTGTTCCGCCTGCGCTTGTGTCCTTCGATCGCCGTGGTGCTATGATTCCTCAGCGTCGTAACACTTAAGCTCCAGCCTAACACAGTCACATTCGTTTGCAACCATGCCGGGAATCGAACCCGGGCTCTTAGGATTGACAGTCTGTCACGCTGACCACTCAGCTACCGGGGCGGACATCGAGAAGATGATTGTCTGTAACTGCCCTCTGGTTGTTGTGCAACGATGAACTGTTTGATTTGCTTCTATGGGGCCTGGTCACTTGCTGTCAGAGTGCGATAGTTTATGGCCACCCATGCCATCAACACGTTGTTGTTCACAGCAACTATCGCTAGATAGTCGATGGTGACTCATAATACCAACACATTTTTGTCCACGTCTGAAAGCAAAACCCTGCAACAATCGTCGGAGGGGTCCAGGCTAAAGGACTGAGCATTATGGTCTGAGGAATGTTTTTGTGACATTCCCTGGGTGAACTCGTCATTGTGGAAGGCACAATGGATGAACACAAGTATGCATCTATCCTTGGGGCCCATGTCCATCGCTACATGCAGTTCGTTTTTCCTCGGCACGACGGCATCTACCATGCAAGAGTTTGTCAAAATTGTTCCCACTGATATCATACACTGCTACTGACTATTCCCTTATTACAAAATTCGACGCCCACAACACGCTCGACGTCCAGGAGCACTTGTAGTCAGACTTTTGACAGCCGCATGTCATAAGAAGAATCTTAGTGTGAGACCAAGAACACAGTTCAACATTGTCACAGCCTTGTTACCTGTCAATCTTTGTTAGGCTCTCCTATCTTCATCGATATTATTCACTGAAAAGTTTTCTCTCCCTAAAATTCCAGTGATCTCTTCCTTAGAAGACTTCATGTAACAAGGAGAACAATCCCTGAAACAAATCAGGCGAACTCTATAATCTTTAAGGCAAACTGGACACTATGTACAACCAGATTAATGATCCTTAATATAGAGAAAACACCCAACAAAATATGGATCGTTAGTAAAACACATTTCATCTTGTCATTAATGTAGATTTGCCAAAGCCATTGGTTTATGGATGAAGGTATTCAGGATGAGCACGGAGAGTACCTCAAACATCAACGATCATTAACGTACACTTGCTGCCAGGGAGACATCATGGTTTTCGAAAAGTAGCCCTTTCAGTCCACAACTTTGACCGAGAAACAGACCGCAATGATCCCAGTAATGTCGCTTTGTGGTTTCAACTTTCTCCCTAGAAAACAATTTGAAGAACCTGTTCTGTAGTTTTGCTCTCATTGTAGAATAGGAAAATAGTTAATTTGAATTCAGGTGTCCTTGGGAAACATAATTGTGCACATTAACTAATAACCTCGCTGTAGACTCTATGAAACGAACATTCCTGCGAATATAAATTCTTAAAGGTAGCTCCATGACTGCATTATCGTACTACATGGAGATGTAATATTATTCATGAATGGGTATTACGTGAACGTCTCCCAGTCTAAATAGTCCCTTCCCATATCATATAATAAATATGACTTTGACGACATTTTGTCAGAAAATTATTACCTACACAAACTAGTCTGTTAAATATTAATCTTAAGCGAGAATGTCTTTGCTCTTGTAATTACTAAGCAGTTGCGTAAGAGACATACTTAGTAGCGTGTAGGACCCCATCTCATTCCGGTGACTAAAGCGATGGATGGAATACACTTCAGGAGACACCGAAGTAACTGGAGAGTCATCCTGATATATTACCACTCAACCGCCGCTCACAGTTCAGAGACGGGTTGGAGCTGGTATCAACAAACCCACATCTCGTTCATTGGCTTCCTAGATAAGCTCAGTAGGTTTGAGGTTAGGTCACCTGAGGGAGCACACAAGCCCCCTCACGTACTTGGAGTGTTTCTGTAATTATTATGACTCAAAGACAAAGCTCTCAGGTTCGACTCTCAGTACTACACACAGTTTTTATATGCCAATAAGTTTCACGTCACCTCACGCCGCGCTGCAGACTAATATTCACACTGGAAACACTCTGACTCTGTTCGGTAGCAATGACGTTGTACGTTATCTTGATGAAAGTGCAGATCACTTTGAGGTACCGCAGGTGATCAAACAGATGAGCGATGCGCGTCTTCACAGTATGTTCCTCTTTTCGCCAATGACAGAAGATGACATACATACAACAGATCCCATATAAACACTCTCCGAACGTAAGTACTTGAACTGTGCCCTGTTGGAAAGTTCACTGTCGTTGTGAAATACTCGTGAAGTGTCATTGGTGTGTATAAAAGTGTAGTTACTCACCAGCCCAGGGACCATATGCCATACTTTTTTAAATTTGCTGTGTACAAGCGTCCTTTCTATTTTCTATATCCTGTTAGATGCGATAAGCAGAGGTAAACGTATGGGGCAGTGGCTTCTGTAGTCCATATCGAGAAGATGGAAATGTCGTGTGGCTAGGGCCTCCCGTCGGTAGACCGTTCGCCTGGTGCAGGTCTTTCGATTGGACGCCACTTCGGCGACCTGCGCGTCGATGGGGATGAAATAATGATGATTAGGACAACACAACACCCAGTCCCTGAGCGGAGAAAATCTCCGACCCAGCCGGGAATCGAACCCGGGCTCTTAGGATTGACAGTCTGTCACGCTGACCACTCAGCTATCGGGGCGGACATCGGGAAGATGATTGTCTGTAACTGCCCTCTAGTTGTTGTGCAACGATGAACTGTTTGATTTGCTTCTATGGCGCCTGGTCACTTGCTGTCAGAGTGCGATAGTTTATGGCCACCCATGCCATCAACACGTTGTTGTCCAGAGCAACTATCGTTAGATAGTTGATGGTGACTCATAATACCAACACATTTTTGTCCACGTCTGAAAGCAAAAACCCTGCAACAATCGTCGGCGGGGTCCAGGCTAAAGGACTGAGCATTATGGTCTGAGGAATGTTTTTGTGACATTCCCTGGGTGAACTCGTCATTGTGGAAGGCACAATGGATGAACACAAGTATGCATCTATCCTTGGGGCCCATGTACATCGCTACATGCGGTCCGTTTCTCCTCGGCACGACGGCATCTACCAGCAGGAGAATGCGACTGTCACACAGCTTGCGGCGTGGATCGAAGATCACCAGGATGAGTTTACCGTACGCTCTTCGCGACTAACGTCCACAGATTTAAACCCAATTGAAAATCTGTGTGATAGATCCTCAACCCAGAGACCTAGAGCCGGTAGCCATTGCAATGCAGTCGACATGGCTTCAAGTCCCTATCGGTAACTTCCAAAAGCTCACTGACACTCTCCCTGCACGTCCCACAGCGGCCCGCGCTACAAAAGGTAGTTACCAGGTTTTGATAGGTGGTCATATTAATGTGACTGGACACTGTATTTGTGATTTGTACAAGGTGCGGATTTCGGTACATCTTGTGAGATAGACATAAATTATTACCAGAGTGATAATCGATTTTTTTCTGCAGCTGCTTAAGATATGAAATAGCATAAGTACATTGTAAGTTATTCAGGACTTGTAACTAACAAAAAAATGGTTCAAATGGCTCTGAGCACTATGGGACTCAACTGCTGTGGTCATATGTCCCCTAGAACTACTTAAACCTAACTAACCTAAGGACAGCACACAACACCCAGCCATCACGAGGCAGAGAAAATCCCTGACCCCGCCTGGAATCGAACCCGGGAACCCGGGCGTGGGAAGCGAGAACGCTACCGCACGACGACGAGATGCGGGCTGTAACTAGCAAAGAAAGTGTCAGTTTGCGGAGTACCCGTTCGAAGAGGAATATATCCTCTTGAATTTTCTGACCTCCCCGCTGCGTCGATGTCTGGATGAACGATAGGAGGAAGGGCCAACAGGTCGCGGTCTGTAAAACTAACATCCCGGACAAAGTATACGTTCTCTCGGCCACTCAGATGGGATGAAGTAATTCTAACTCTCCCTCCCTCCACGCCTTTTCCTCTTCGAGTGGATATTGGCTTATGACTCGGGGATTCTCCTACAGTTCGAGGAGCCACCGGTTAGCTGTGAATGACACCTGATTAATTCAGGATATCACATTTTTGCCAGCGTAATTTATGTATTACCAAGGAGATAGGAGTTCGATTACTAATGATATCGTCTGTAGTTTATCTCACAATGAGTGGAGTACGGTGGGCAGTTTTTGGACATCATGCAACGGTTGTCAACTCTCCGTCATTAGCTGTAAGCTAAGGGACTTTATCGGGTATTCAGAGTAACTAGCACCTTCTTTGCCTTCCCTTTTGTTATAATAGATAACTGAGATGCGTATCACATACTGTCTTATTTAGTTTATGTTCTGTTACTTTGGTTATGCGTCTTTTATAAGAATATTTTACACAAAGACTATACTAGTTTTATGGTCGTGTGTTTCGATGTGATTGCGCCTATGTGCCTAGTGTGAATGACAAAGAGACTGGCTGTTAAAATATTAACAGCACAAGTACCTCAACAATATGTTACAAAGTTGGTGTACGACTGTTGAGCTGTCTCACTATATGCTATAGTGAGCATAATTATCATCAGCAGCATCATAACCTTCTACACTCCTGGAAATTGAAATAAGAACACCGTGAATTCATTGTCCCAGGAAGGGGAAACTTTATTGACACATTCCTGGGGTCAGATACATCACATGATCACACTGACAGAACCACAGGCACATAGACACAGGCAACAGAGCATGCACAATGTCGGCACTAGTACAGTGTATATCCACCTTTCGCAGCAATGCAGGCTGCTATTCTCCCATGGAGACGATCGTAGAGATGCTGGATGTAGTCCTGTGGAACGGCTTGCCATGCCATTTCCACCTGGCGCCTCAGTTGGACCAGCGTTCCTGCTGGGCGTGCAGACCGCGTGAGACGACGCTTCATCCAGTCCCAAACATGCTCAATGGGGGACAGATCCGGAGATCTTGCTGGCCAGGGTAGTTGACTTACACCTTCTAGAGCATGTTGGGTGGCACGGGATACATGCGGACGTGCATTGTCCTGTTGGAACAGCAAGTTCCCTTGCCGGTCTAGGAATGGTAGAACGATGGGTTCGATGACGGTTTGGATGTACCGTGCACTATTCAGTGTCCCCTCGACGATCACCAGTGGTGTACGGCCAGTGTAGGAGATCGCTCCCCACACCATGATGCCGGGTGTTGGCCCTGTGTGCCTCGGTCGTATGCAGTCCTGATTGTGGCGCTCACCTGCACGGCGCCAAACACGCATACGACCATCATTGGCACCAAGGCAGAAGCGACTCTCATCGCTGAAGACGACACGTCTCCATTCGTCCCTCCGTTCACGCCTGTCGCGACACCACTGGAGGCGGGCTGCACGATGTTGGGGCGTGAGCGGAAGACGGCCTAACGGTGTGCGGGACCGTAGCCCAGCGTCATGGAGACGGTTGCGAAAGGTCCTCGCCGATACCCCAGGAGCAACAGTGTCCCTAATTTGCTGGGAAGTGGCGGTGCGGTCCCCTACGGCACTGCGTAGGATCCTACGGTCTTGGCGTGCATCCGTGCGTCGCTGCGGTCCGGTCCCAGGTCGACGGGCACGTGCACCTTCCGCCGACCACTGGCGACAACATCGATGTACTGTGGAGACCTCACGCCCCACGTGTTGAGCAATTCGGCGGTACGTCCACCCGGCCTCCCGCATGCCCACTATACGACCTCGCTCAAACTCCGTCAACTGCACATACGGTTCACGTCCATGCTGTCGCGGCATGCTACCAGTGTTAAAGACTGCGATGGAGCTCCGTATGCCACGGCAAACTGGCTGACACTGACGGCGGCGGTGCACAAATGCTGCGCAGCTAGCGCCATTCGACGGCCAACACCGCGGTTGCTGGTGTGTCCGCTGTGCCGTGCGTGTGATCATTGCTTGTACAGCCCTCTCGCAGTGTCCGGAGCAAGTATGGTGGGTCTGACACACCGGTGTCAATGTGTTCTTTTTTCCATTTCCAGGAGTGTATATCGTAGTACTATTGTTGCAAATGAAAGATGCAAATTTAGTGCCAAAATTTTTGCTAAAATATTCATTATTTTATGTCATTTCCAAGGTTCGTACATAAAGGAATATTTTTTGCCGTTTTCAAAATGGTGCGTGCTGTTTACAAATAAAAACTAAACTGTCATATTATAACCACCTGAAATTCCTGAATGCCTCCCTGCACCGATTTTAACAAAAATGTGTGATCATTTTTGGTTCCGAATAGGTAGTTTTCAGAGGATTAATCACAATGTCCTGTTTTCTAATAGACGACATAAATGTTATAGTTAAAGATCTCTTTCATGTCTACGTCATTAAGGATGGAGAACTAGATCAGCTGTAGGTGGACTTTGACTATGACAGTACGTCTTTACTAACAAAGCCATCACATTATTCGACTGAACTGATGTGGGAATCCCCAGATGAATTGTTACCATGAAATGTTCTGGCGCTTGACATACTATCATTGTCCTCTGGCTTCAAAATACAGTGTTATGGAGTCTGAATTAAATTTATTAACTTTGTAAACTCTTAAATGGTCTTTGTTCATGATGAAGCCAATCCTGTGGCACAGAACATATTCAGCAGACGGCAGGATAGAGATCTTATGCAGGAAGGCGGTCAAACAGGCATCTCTAGTAGTCAAGTAGGATATGGCTACTACTTCACTTCTTGGTTCATCAGGTACTATTGAGTCATCCAGGTTTTTTTTTTATTGCAGATCTTTCGATTACATTTTGTTGGCCCGCTTCCATTCTCATTGAAATTTCATCGAAACACCAGACACCACGTAGTCATATAATTGATATGCTTAGCTGGACGATGGATCCATTTTTGTCAGATCAGATGCACAAACACGTCCGACCTCCTGTGAGAATCACAGAGTAGCGAACAATGAGTACGATGGACAGTGACTGCAGATAGGTGGCACTCGGTGGGAATGTGGATTGGCCATGAGGCGCGCTAGATAGTCCGTGCAGTAACGTAAACGTTATGTCCTCGTTGGCGCAGTGGTTAACGCGCTTACTTATTAAACAGCGCATCCTGGGTTCGAATCCCGATTTGATACTCATTTTTCTCAGTTCTGCTTAGACCGACGAGCCGGACGGTGCTTGTTTATTCCACTTGCTGCAGCGTCGCTTGTGTGGAGTTTTCCTCCTTTGTGTTGTTCTGTCTGTCGAGCGAGTCGTAGCGTCTCCTCCCGCCCTATTATCTGTTAGTGTTCGTCTACATGCAGCGGCGTCCGCCGCTTCGCTATGGCTACCATGGTTTCCACTTGCGTTCCACCAAAAGGTACCGAAGGCTTCACTTTCGATAAAACAACGCGACACGTGCAGCGTGGGACTGTAGAAATCCGCGACTGGCTTGTCGATAGAATTCATGTGAACTCTGATCAAGTCCACACCGCTTATTTTGATGCAGACGAGTACGTGTTTTACGCGAAATTTATGGATCCCTTCACGTTGAACGATTACTGCCGCGACATGGTTTTGAAGTCCTTTTCAATCATCGCGATAATTCCGTTAATATGGTGTCACTCGCAGATGCTGAAATCGGATATACCTACGTTCGAGTGTTCAACCTCCCGCCGGAAGTTGATGACACTTTCTGAAGGACGTATTGACTCCTTATGGTGAGAAACGTCCGTCGTGAACGCTAGTCTAATCAACACGTATTGCAGTGTTATCGTGGAATCAGTTCCGTGGAAATGCATGTCATACGCAATATTCCATCACATTTACAAGTGTGTGGTTACCGCGTCCGTGTCATGTATACTGGTCAAGAGGGAACCTGCTTTCAATGTAATGAAAGTGGACACATTCGGTCTAATTGCCCGCGGAGGGTTTTTGTATTAAAGCCGTCATTAGTGCATCGTCGCAAGTTTACGGTTGCTGATCTTTTTCCTTCCACTCCCGGCGTCGCACCCTACTTCTGCTTCGGATCATAGTGAACGAACAGTCAATTCTGATAATCGTGTTAATGAATTTCCACCTTTACCTCCACGACAGGTTCCGAATCCCATTGCCCCGGGATTGAGCCTGTAACGGTGACAATCAAGTGACGTCGCTCTCAGGATGGTGATAGTGATGATCTGGTTGTGCCTTCTGCGCCGACCTCCTCCGCATCAATTGTCCCCCCTGCTTCTCTCGATGCTACGATGCCTCCCGTCCATGGTACGGTGAGTGGCGAAGAAGTTATCTCTAGCATCCCTCCTGCTCGCGAAGTGACTCCTTCTGAGCTACCTGTGTGTGGAGAAGGAGCAGAGTCCTCCCCTTCGTCTTTGTGTCTTCCATTACAGTCTGAGACGATGCAATGTCCTCCTGCTCCTTCGTCTTCAGCCGCCGACGGTTTCCTGAATTTCTCGACTACAGCAACTCCCGAGGTGAATAAAATTAGCGACCAAGTATCACCTGTTGCGTTGGCAGTTCCACAGAATGCTTCCCGCTTAGTAACTGGAACTGCATTACATGACCCTAGTTCTGAGGAACAGCAAGCTGTGCCTCTGATCCCTCCCACACCTCCGTCTGCAGAGGCCGCCATGCCACGTAGTATACAGAAACAGCGTATACATTCTGACCGTGCGGCGGCAAGTAAGAAATCTAAGGAAAAAGTTGTGATGACGGGGGATCTGGTCCCCCAATGTCTGATTCCTCTGTTGATTCCTCAATGGACCTTGACTTTCAGCTATCTACCTAATTCTGCTAGGACGTTCCGTACATTCCTGTATAGTTGTGATGAATGACCCAAGCCTACATGTTCCTTTCCTTAAACGTTAATCGTGTGGAATGAGAATTGCGATTGGCTTTGCTGCGTCAATTCATTTATGACTCATGTGTGGACATAGTCTTCTTACACGAGGTGTTATTCAGGCATTTCTCCTTACCTGGTTTTCATGTAATCTTTAATGTAGTACCCGAATATTCTATGGGGACCACCTTATTCTTTCGCGAAGGCATTCCTATTGCTGAGGTGGAAATGTTGGATTCTGGCAGGGGCATAGGTTGTCAACTTTATAATCTTACCTTTGTTCTTTTATATGCTCCTCCTCGCACTGGTCGCGCAGTGGGCCGTTCTCGTTTTTATAAAGAGAATATTGTTTATCTGTTGCGTAAGAGTCCTCCGGGTATTCCGTTAGGTGGTAATTTGAACTGTGTGTTGTGTCCTGCCGATCAATCTCCAAATTTTAATTTCTGTCGCACATTACAAGAATTGGTCCGCTCCATACGGCCGCAAGACGTCCGGGTATGTAGATACACGACGTTAGTTAAATTTACTCAGTTTACTGTGACTTCTAGTAGCCAGTTAGATAGGTTTTACTTATCAGACTGCCTGCCCGATTGCATTCTAAATGTTGAAGTAATCCCAGCTTCCTCTACGGATCACTGTGCTGTGACTACAACCCTCAATCTAGAATGGCAATCAGTCAAATTGTTTCGCACTCCGTGGATGTTAAACGTCGGTCACCTTGCTGACCCCTCTCTCGATGACGTGTTGCAAGCCGTGTGGGAGCATACTCTACGATCCACTGGAAAGTACTCTTCCATCCTTGACTGGTGGACATAGGTGGCAAAACCGAGGCTCAGGCAAACTTTGATACTTTTCTGTGCTGCCAAAGTGCGAGACTTTCGGAGATCTTGACTATTACTATTCCATCCTTCGTCAGCTTTATGATGCTGCGGATCACGACCCTCTGCGGTCGAAAACCCATACCGTTATGTGGTTACTGGACACTTCGTTCATTATGTCGTAGAAGGCGAGGGGGAAGATCACATGAATTTCATGCAGTACATTATCACGGCCTGCTGGACACGCTTGCGAATGCCTCAATATCGAGACCTCTTTGCCAACATGTTGAATCTTGTTTTGCGTCGTCAAGGTGTTGGTTAATTTCATTTTTATGATGATAGGTGTTTTCCTTGTTATGCATGTTTCCCATCTGATTTGCTTCGGTTTGTTCTCACTTGGTTTACCTGCTCGTGTCTTTTATCGCTCCAGTTCTATTGTAAAATGTGTATAGATGAAGTATATATACACTGAGCGTATACAATCCTTGAACTCATTGGATTTTTTTTTTAGTTTGCTATTTAGAATATAATCTGATTCGTTGTATTTCTGCTTTTCGACTCTATATAATACAATAAAAGTTAAAAAGTAAATAAATGTACTAAAACTATAAAAAAGTTGTTTATGCATATCATGAGAGCTTGGTGTTGGTTGTTTCGGCTCTGTTCTCTTTTTTTACTGTTGTTTTGTTGTCATAATTAATTTTTTCTCCCGTTTGCAGCTTATATTACATGATGATTTGACTATGGTCTACTGAGGTTTCATGATACTACCAAGTCACTCTGATAATTAAAAAATGACGCAGTGGTTAACGCTCCTGCTTGTTAAACACGAGATCATGGGTTCAAATCCCGGTTCGGTAGACATTTTCGCTCGTCGTCTCTGATTCAGCGTAGTGTCCCGCTACAGTTGACAGCAGTGATCCCCTTCAATTTACAAATATTTCATTAGTTTAGGCGATCTCCGTCTTACCCATTGGCTACATGTTCATCGTTGGTTATGACTGGGTTCAAACGCAAACAGAATGCCACATTGATTGCGGTCACAGAAGCCTGCAGTCCTGTATCCGACTGCACAAAGAGCCAGACGTTCGTTATTTCCACGGGACATGAAAGCAGAAGTGTCTAATAACTGTGATTCGTTCGGCAGTCAGCGGAAGATTGTTCATTCGTGTCTAGGTCACTTTAAAACTTTCTTTAATTTCACTTTGTAGAGGATATATGGTATTTCGTAATGCGTAAATCTAGTGAGGCTATGTTCCCCTGTTTTCAGTAAGATTCTGTGTAAACTAATGGACATTCCATATATCTAACGGAAGTTCTTTAACTGGATGAAATGAATCTAATGGTTATTGTACATAGATCAGACTCTAGTGTCTGTTATGAAGGGGTATTTGAAGATTATTGAGACGCTTCATAACTAACTCTAACTAACTTACTCCACCCAAACAGGTCATGAAGACACAACGGTACCTACCGGCCGCTGTGGCATCCTCAATCTACAGGCCTCACTGGATGCGGAGATGGAGGGGCATGTGGTCAGCACACCGCTCTCCCGGCCGTATGCCAGTTTACGAGACCGGAGCCGTTAGTTCTCAATCAAGTAGCTCCTCAGTTTGCCTCCCAAGGGCATTGAGACACTTTATAAACACTCACAACACTGATTTCCTCTGGGTAGGTAATGCAGTCACTCATACGGAGAGAGATTGGTTTCAACAATGCACGCAAAAGAATGACCTCGCTAACACGTAGGATATATGGGCACTTGACAAAGATTTATGAGATATACCGAATAGTTTTCTTAATACTCTAGATATCACAACTACAAAAGACAACGAATCGGTAACATTCTCTAAAATGACAAGTATCAATGCATTGAGATCAAAGCCACGTTTTTCCAGGCTAGTGGAAGCTGTGAAGGATATTATTAACTTGACCTCTGACTTGTATTCTGTCCCCGTCATTGTAATTCAGAACAATATTACCCAGGCACCGAGGGAGCGGACAAGGTATTTCATTTTCGATCCAGCAAGGAGTGACTATGAGTACATACCTTTCACACCGCAAAACTCACGGAACAGATAAAGTAACATAGTATTAAAAAATCGGTGAAAATTAATGAAAGTACAGAGGCATGCTTCCAAAAGTGTCGCAGTCGTCCAGAGAAAGCTATACGTGACATGGCCACAGCGCCAAATAGGTTCTGCCCAGCAACTCGAGATCGTTGAGGGGACGGAAAAAGAGAATGTGTGTCCATCAGGGAGTAGTTACGGTGCACTTTAATGATGATCTTTATCACAACATGGCCCAGAGACGTTATTCTGGTGACTTCCCACGGGAAGCATCTTCGGGAAACTGAAAGAAGGACGAAGTGTGACGAGTGCAGGTTAGGAGTTTGGTATTGTTCGTGTGCATGGGTAGCGTTCCGAAGCGGGAGGTGGTAATCGCCCATGTTCAACTACAGCAGCAGATGACCGCTGCTTTGAACAACAGACAACAAGGGACGCACGTCAGACAACGGATGTAGATGTAGCAAAATTTAACAGGACGGCAAGGCACACATTCTCACACTCCCCGGTAGCTCAGCCATGGAATGACGTGATATCTTTGCTCGACAACCAGTTCGTTGCGTTTCGTTAACACCTGCACATTAGCGGCACAGTTGCGATGATACCAGGAGCATAGGAACTGGACCAACGAGAGGTTCGATTGCTTGCTGTACTCGGATGAAGGAAGATTTAGCCTGAGTAGTGATTCTGGAAGTACACACATATCGGAACACATAATGCATCCGATAAACATTGTCGAAAATGATTGTTTCGGTTGTACAGGTGTTATGGTGTGGCGAGGCGTAACGTTGCATGGACGTACTTACCTCTAGATCTTCAAACACATTACACTCATCAGGTAACGTTATTGTGATTCTGTAGTCCTTCCCCATTTGCGTGTTTTCAGAGGTGCATTTTGCCCTGAATTCATTTTTATGGATGAAAGTGCGCTACCGCATCGAACAGCGCTGGTGGAGGAGCTAATAGAACGAGAGGATGTTCGGAGAATGGACTGACCTACCCGTTCCACCAACTTAAATTCCATCGAGCAGGTGTGAGATTCGTTGAGGAGACTTATTGCAGCATGTTCACTTGCACCAAAGACCATCTAGCAGTTGTCATTCGCGGTGGTGGTCGAATGCAGCGCCTTGCTGCATACAGTCCTTAACAGCCACGTGGTCAGCATGGGTGCATGTTGCATAACATGCACTGTCGTCTCTGGTTATAACACATCGTATTAAAAACCATGTCCCGTCTTTTGTAATATCAAGTGAACTGTCGCATATAGCGGTGACTTCAGTGTAATTATTGTCTTCCAATAAAAGTGTTAGTTCTGTTCGTCTCAATGCTCATATCTTTCAGCTAAATTCTGTATTGTACTGTTCAGACATCCCTTCGTATGTCGCTCTCATGATTGATTATTCTACTGAAATTGTTTTAGGTAGCTTCAATTTAGATGAGATGTTTCTTCGAACTATGTTATTCGGCAGTGAAACATCAGGCGAAAAATACTTTCGTCCTTAAGTTTTACGGATCAGTATACTTGTAATGTGTTGACAATTTCAGGCGAGACGCTAACAATACAGGACTTTGGTTGTTTAACAGTGGCCTACATTTCAAGCCTACTGTCACCTATGAAACAAACTTTAAGTCAGGTCTTACTTAAATGTTACATTGATAACATACAGTCTATTGTTAATACACTCCTGGAAATGGAAAAAAGAACACATTGACACCGGTGTGTCAGACCCACCATACTTGCTCCGGACACTGCGAGAGGGCTGTACAAGCAATGATCACACGCACGGCACAGCGGACACACCAGGAACCGCGGTGTTGGCCGTCGAATGGCGCTAGCTCCGCAGCGTTTGTGCACCGCCGCCGTCAGTGTCGGCCAGTTTGCCGTGGCATACGGAGCTCCATCGCAGTCTTTAACACTGGTAGCATGCCGCGACAGCGTGGACGTGAACCGTATGTGCAGTTGACGGACTTTGAGCGAGGGCGTATAGTGGGCATGCGGGAGGCCGGGTGGACGTACCGCCGAATTGCTCAACACGTGGGGCGTGAGGTCTCCACAGTACATCGATGTTGTCGCCAGTGGTCGGCGGAAGGTGCACGTGCCCGTCGACCTGGGACCGGACCGCAGCGACGCACGGATGCACGCCAAGACCGTAGGATCCTACGCAGTGCCGTAGGGGACCGCACCGCCACTTCCCAGCAAATTAGGGACACTGTTGCTCCTGGGGTATCGGCGAGGACCATTCGCAACCGTCTCCATGAAACTGGGCTACGGTCCCGCACACCGTTAGGCCGTCTTCCGCTCACACCCCAACATCGTGCAGCCCGCCTCCAGTGGTGTCGCGACAGGCGTGAATGGAGGGACGAATGGAGACGTGTCGTCTTCAGCGATGAGAGTCGCTTCTGCCTTGGTGCCAATTATGGTCGTATGCGTGTTTGGCGCCGTGCAGGTGAGCGCCACAATCAGGACTGCATACGACCGAGGCACACAGGGCCAACACCCGGCATCATGGTGTGGGGAGCGATCTCCTACACTGGCCGTACACCACTGGTGATCATCGAGGGGACACTGAATAGTGCACGGTACATCCAAACCGTCATCGAACCCATCGTTCTACCATTCCTAGACCGGCAAGGGAACTTGCTGTTCCAACAGGACAATGCACGTCCGCATGTATCCCGTGCCACCCAACGTGCTCTAGAAGGTGTAAGTCAACTACCCTGGCCAGCAAGATCTCCGGATCTGTCCCCCATTGAGCATGTTTGGGACTGGATGAAGCGTCGTCTCACGCGGTCTGCACGTCCAGCACGAACGCTGGTCCAACTGAGGCGCCAGGTGGAAATGGCATGGCAAGCCGTTCCACAGGACTACATCCAGCATCTCTACGATCGTCTCCATGGGAGAATAGCAGCCTGCATTGCTGCGAAAGGTGGATATACACTGTACTAGTGCCGACATTGTGCATGCTCTGTTGCCTGTGTCTATGTGCCTGTGGTTCTGTCAGTGTGATCATGTGATGTATCTGACCCCAGGAATGTGTCAAAGTTTCCCCTTCCTGGGACAATGAATTCACGGTGTTCTTATTTCAATTTCCAGGAGTGTAGATCTCCAGAAACTGAAATTCTTAGTCAAGGACGAGTAAAATACCTCCTGGGAAACCTCAATAGTTTGTCTTCTTTTACAATTACTGGTGTAAACTTCCATATCAGTATCTTCTCTAGAAACCTCTACCATACCTTTTAAGCTGACTCGGTAATCTAAGAATCATCTACAATGTATCTAAAGATCTATGGTCAAGGCTTCAAGCAACGATTCTTTACAAATGTGTCCTCTGATTTTGTCTTATAATTTAAGACATTGCGGTTTACAACGGCAACTCGTCTAGGAAACAACGGAATGATGAATTATGTACATACTTGTGTTCTGTACCTTTCTGAAATCGAAATGCATGTGAGAAATTAATCTGAACGTCGTTAAACCTGTGGACATTTGGTGAATCGAAATTGATGGTAATTTCAGACGTACAATGATAGCGTGGGACCACGTGGAGGTACTGTTTGGCGAAGCAGACCGTAGTCAGTGTGTGCGCAAATGCGGTGCAGTGTTGTTTCCACAGCCTCCCTCGCGAGAACGGTGTCCAACATGGATTAGTCCATGTGTTAAAATGTTGTCATTATTTTAGGGCCTACTTGAGATCATGTTGTGGACAATACTGCACATCTATACCCGCGTAATGAACGATTCATACAGCAGAAGCATAAACATACCAAACGGCAAGAATTTATGCGTGAATGTGTCGCGGCATTTGGTGAAAACTCACTGCCTTCTGTGGCAATTACTGCTGAAGTGCCTCAGAGCTTGCTCTCCCGTATCAAACGACACTGTCTTGGGGAAGCTGCCTAAACCCGTATCCAACGACACTGTCTTGGGAAAGCTGCCTAACGTGTCCATCTGAAGCAAAGTTGCGCGCCAGAGACCCTTGCGCGCAACTGTGTGATTACATTCGGGGGAGAGTTTCCTAAATATAACAAGGAGGGGGGAAACCGTCTACATGCTAGAACCTTCGCGTTTGGGAATGTTTCATCGCATATTTCAGTAAGCACTATGGGGCGATTGCCTACAAGGATTGATGGAAGGTCGAAGAGGCCCTGTGCAATGTTTCACCAGAAACTCCCAAGCATTAAGCCGAAGTGAAGAAGTTCCCATTTAAAATCTTTTCACGCATGAGTAAGTTTGACTTCCACACACACATAAAAATGGGAGTTACTGTATTGGAATAAACATCCCGAATACTGAAAATCAGTTAAGACTACTTAAAGTGAGGAAGACAGCAAGACACGAAAAAATTAATATTAGATTATGCACATTTTGGAGTGTTTGTCGGGAGCGATTTAGTAATGGACGATCCGACCATAAAAATTTTTAAGTTTAGCCAGAGTGGATGAGGGTTGGGAAGGAAGATGTCAGATTTTCACAGGAAGACTCCTAAGGAAGTAGAAATCGCACACGAAAGAGGCCGGTTACGAAATCCTCGGTGAGCCAATACGTTGAATGATTCCTGCTCTGATACTGCCTAACACATCCTACTCAACAGTCAGGACGGAAGAGAGCCCAGTGCTCATTCATTCTGAGTAAATCTCAATCAAATAATTTATTAGTTGATGGATATTAATTCAATTAAGATCAAAAACAACCGTTGGAATGTTGTCTCCCTGCTAAAGATTCTATCAAATGCAAAATAAATATTCTCGTCTTAACACATGAAATTAAATATTTAAAACGTCAAATAGTTATAGAGGGCGCTGATAATCAGATGGTTTTGAAAAACCCACGTTGAATAGTTGGGTGCAATGCCCGAAATGACATTAAGATCACAATTAAACAGCCATTGAACATTTATTAAGATATTAAATTGCGCAGAACAGTACCAACTGAACACTATTAATGCAGTATAATAGTGCTTGATTCTCGTTATACTGTCCTGCACGCACTTCATAAATAGTATCTCATGACGTGGGAAAAATATAGGGAAAATAATAGGAGGTATTCATCAAAGCACACGCACTCGCACATTCATACCAACAAACCATACACAGGAATAACCAATAATGATAATTCTGCACAGTAAAACATCTGTGCATTGAGACGGAGAGTAACTAGATTTACTGGTCAACCGCGTGGTCAGTAACTTTGATAGAAATTCTCCATTTCGGAAATAAGAAAAATACGGAACCGTTTCGAATAAAAGAAATTTGGAACGCGATATGAAATTTAGGTTGAACAACGAACTTGAATAAATGATGGCATTGGGCTGGGAACTCACGATGTGTTGACAGCACACGTGGTCTACCTCAAATAACAAACACCATGTAAAACACAGCACACGCGAATGATATTCGTATTAGATAAAATTACACACACACTGAAGATTATTAAAAGATTACAGTAAGAGAAGATAAATTATCAGAGCTGAAGCTCAGTACACCGCATAACAAGCAGGTGGTTGCTATCACCACCCAGCACGCTACAAGAAACACGAAATGAAATAAAATCAAATCACAGAAAAAGAATTCTAATAAAAACATTCGGAAAACACACGACTCATTTACACTAAGACATACCGAAATGAGATGTAGATTGCTTAAAACACTCTCTTATCTTAAAGTTGCTGTAGGGCAAAGAATCAAGTAAAAGATATGAGATACTAATAAACAAGATAGCATTCCGTAACTGAATTAAATTCTACGGAATGATGTGCAATGGTTGTACATCAAAGAAACGTATTAGAAGGCCGGCCGAAGTGGCCGAGCGGTTCTAGGCGGTTAAGTCCGGAACCGCGCGACTGCTACGGTTGCAGGTTCGAATCCTGCCTCGGGCATGGATGTGTGTGATGTCCTTAGGTTAGTTAGGTTTAAGTAGTTCTAAGTTCTAGGGGACTGATGACCTCAGCTGTTAAGTCCCATAGTGCTCAGAGACATTTGAACCATTTTTTCATATTAGAATCTCAAACTAAACCAAGCCTCGCACGTTCAAAGTTTCTAACTTATAAGGATAGAAGTAGCAAAGTACAAAACGTAATGATCGCCTTATTAGAGCATTTATATAGATTACTGGTTTTTGCAAACTATGTAGTGTACAATAATTTGTGTCACAAAAGAAATAGACATACCAAGAAAATGTTCGGCGTAGTATATCTGCATGTCAAAAGTAAAGCCATCATTAAATAAAATATCATTCACAGCGCATAGAGTATACAATGATGGGCCAAAACATTATGCCAAAAATGTGTGTGAAATCTTATGGGACTTAACTGCTAACATTATCAGTCCCTAAGCTTACAAACTACTTAACCTAAATTACCCTAAGGACAAACACACACACCCATGCCCGAGGGAGGACTCGAACCTCCGCCGGGACCAGCCGCACAGTCCATGACTGCAGCGCCTCAGACCGCTCGGCTATTCCCGCGCAAACATTATGACCACCTGCTTAGTGTCTTCTCTGTCCGGAAATTTGTGGTAAGTTCCTATGAGACCAAACCACTGAGGTCATCGGTCCCTAAGCTTACACACTACTTAATCTAACTTATAATAGCTTACGCTAAGGAGAACAGACACACCCGTGCCCGAGGGAGGTCTCGAACCTCCTACGGGGGAAGCCGTGCGAAACGTAGCAAGGCGTCTTGGAACGAACTAAATCACTGATTCTGCTTATCAGGGATCCGACAGTTTGTTGGTAGGTTTATGGAGGTATGTGACATTAGATGTCTACGCACAGGTAATTTAATTCAAGTAAATAACGGGCCGCTTCTTTGCGTACACAGTGATGGTACCCGATAGCGACGCAGATGGGTTCCATAGGCTTTATATCAGTCGAATACTCACGGCGAGGCATGATCGTGAGTTCACTATAATGCTCCTAAAACCATTGTATCACGCTTTAGGTACCGAGACACGGACCATTATACTGCTGAAAGATAACATCGGCGTCGGGGAAGATATCAAGAACCCGCCAGGTTAGCCGAGAGCGCTAATGCGCTGCTTCCTGGACTTGGGTAGGTGCGCCGGTCCCGGATCGAACCCGCCCGGCGGCTTAACGACGGAGGCCTGGATGTGGTTTTTAGGCGGTTTTCCACATCCCACTACGTGAATACCGGGCTGGTTCTCACGTCAGGCCTCAGTTCCACGGCTCGCAGACATCTGAACACATTCGCACTATTCCATGGATTACACTGGGCACAGACAGTTGGGGTACACTAATTCCGTCCCAGGGGGTACGGGGTGGCGGCAGGAAGGGCATCCGGCCACCCCTTAAAATTACCTTGCCAAATCCGATTAACCATGCCGACCCTGCGTCCTTGTGGGAAAAGGCACAAACCAAAGAAAAGTAAGAAGAAAAGGAAGACATCAAGCATAAGGGGATGCAGGTGGTTTGCAGCTGTCAGCGTGTCTTCGATTGCTACCACAGGTCCCAAGCATGTACAGGAGAGTGTCGCCCATAGCATATTACTGCTCCCACCAGCCTGCATCCGTGGTGCGCTGCACGTTTCGAGCCGCCGCTCGCTTCGATGACGGCGTTTGTGGAGACGATCGTCAACCTAGTGTAGCAAAAATGTGCTTCACCCGAAGAGCCGACACTTTTCCATCGGTCAACGGTTGAAACCAGATGGTCCCATCCCCATTGCAATCGGTGTTGCTGCGTAAATATATGAATACGTCGGGTTTGTATGCTGCGGAGCTCCATGTTCAGCAACGTACGATGAATGGTGTTCTGTGAAATACTTTTGCCTTCCACCAGAAATGTGCTCTTTCGGCAGAGATCACTTCACAGAACAGACAAGCCTCCTAAGCCTACGTTCTGCGAAGAACTGTCATCGTCCAACAATTTAGCACCTAGTGGGAGTTTAACTCTTTCCGTAGATGCTCACGACATTAGCACGTCAACATTCGAACGGCTTCGCCGTATTTGAGATACTCGTTCACAGGATCAGCGTAATAATTACCCGCCCTTTGTCAAAGTCACGTATCTCAGTGGGGTTTCCCATTTTCAGCCCGTATCTTCGCTAGGGTGAACCCTCGTCCGTGTCTGCTTCGCGTACGTAACTCTGTTACCGCGTCAAGTGCCCGCAATGCCACCAGGCGGGATCGAACGTCGCAGTGGGCAGTGGTCTTACTTCAAAATGGCTCTGAGCACTATGGGACTTAACAGCTGTGGTCATCAGTCCCCTAGAACTTAGAACTATAGAACTACTTAAACCTAACTAACCTAAGGCCATCACACACATCCATGCCCGAGGCAGGATTCGAACCTGCGACCGTAGCAGTCGCACGATTCCGGACTGCGCGCCTAGAACCGCGAGACCACCGCGGCCGGCGCAGTGGTCTTGCTGTTTCGGGTGATCAGTGTACAGCTGTATGCATCCGAGGTATGTGGCCCAGTGGTTAGCACACTGGACTCGCATTCGGGAGAACGACGGTGCAAACCCACATAATTTCTCTAAATCGCTTCAGGAAAACGCCGGGATGGCTCCTTTGAAAGGGCACGGCCGACTTCCTTCCCCATCCATCCCAAACCCGATGAGACCAATGACCTCACCGTTTGGTCACTCCCCCCAAACCAGCCAACCAACCAGCTGTATGCAGCTTTTAACATGATCGTGCATAGTCTGTGCACTATGTGTGATATTTTATATAACGACTTTTTTACTTTTGAAATGTCGATATACTATTCCATGGATTTTCAGGGAAGGAAGGAACATTGGGTTTGAAGTCCCGTCGACACCGAATACATTAGAGACGAAGAACAAGCTAGGATTGTGTCAAGGATGGGGGAAGGAAATCGGCTCTGCTCTTTCGAAGGAACCATCACGGAATTTGCCTTGAGCGATTTAGGGAAATCGGGGAAAACCTAAATCTGGATGGCCGGACACGGGTTTTAATTGTCGTCCTCCAGAACGCGAGTCCAGTGTACTAACCACTTCGCCACCTCGCTCGGTGGTGTTTATTGCGTGACACAAATTATTGTTCACATGGATGAGATTCTTTGAAGTATAGTGCATAAGATTCGAAGAAGGCAACACAGTTTCCGAAACCGGTAATCAGAATAGATGCGATCATGGCAACTTAAAAATTGTTACTTCTATTTTTCATATCAATTTAGATCCCCCACAGAGTGGAATAATGTTAAGCATGTACATCCAAACTTTCCTTACTAGAGATGGCCTGAAAGGACACCCTCACTTACCGAAGCCTAGAGTACAGTGACGCTCGACGCTACAGGACTGACATCAACAGATAGGAGAGGAAACGGTCAGAAAAAAATACGCCACAGCTATTCGTACCAACCTAAGGCTGCCGGCCATTGTCCACTAACGTCGATTTGACCGAGCAGAACTCTACTTACTCTCTCAACGAAAAATTGGCTGAACTGTCACTACCATTCAAAGAAACCGTAACCTGTGAACCCAAGTATATGGAAGCGTTACTCACAGACACCCACAACTCTCTCCCGCATATGACATAAGAAGAAGAAAAAGAATCACAGAAATATTGCATGGACACAGAAATGTAGCACAGATACATAGTAGACGTGGTTATAGGAGTACATATACACTTAACAGATCTATAGGTTTGTAAAAGCGTAGAATATAAACTGAAGAATCGTAAGATTTAAATATTGAAATGCTGCTATGGCTGTCTAACGAAGCACTCTGCTGTTCATCTTTCTTGCGAGAACAAAGCACAGATGCACGAACAATTAGAGGTGCTAAGGTGTATCGGGAGCCTAAGTCAGCACACAGAACTAATGGAACGGCTTACATAGAGACGCATCAAAAGTGAGAACTATTCGTCAGTCTGGGATGCTTAGCAAGCAGGTAAAAGACAGAGAAGATTCTTACAAGAGCTGCTCAGTCAGTCATGGGATGCAACCGAGGACGTGGAAGTGTCGTAGAGGTGCTCAACGGACTGCAGTCAAAGACGGAGTAAGAAACGTGACGGGTCAGTACAGAGCTTTAATCGCAAAAACTCGAGAAAACATACTCCAAAACGAGTGCCAAAACGTAATACTGTCAGCCATGTACATCGTGCATAATCACTAAGACGGTAAAATAAGAGAAATTCCGTCTTATACATCAAGATACCGCAAGTCTTTCTTTCCGCTGGCCACGGGCGAAAGGAAAATGAAGAGTGAAAGTGATACTGGCACACTATGTACCTTTTACATCACACCGTACGGCGACTTAAAAATTGGTTTTGATGGTCTCTCACATATATCTACCATAATTTTACTCTTGAGATCACAAACTATTTCCCGCTTCTGAATTTTGTCGCCAGCTATTTCTATATGACTGTATTCGTTTTGACACTCGAGCACATCTGTGTGATCAGTGGAGGCAATTTTAATAAACCGTTTGCAACTATTAACGTTACACGTCCAGCGCACTAACAGCCTTTTAAGTTTTTGGAATCCAAAAGCGTAACCTTTCGGACGTAGCATTTTCCTCCTCATTCTTATCACTTTAACTGCAGTCGCGTCGGAGGAAATGTTCACTATGATCTGCCTCAGACTGAAACATAAGCTCACGAACTATCACTACGTGAAGCCTGGGTGGACTCGGGGCTACTATTTGCTGCTAATTAGCCTTGTTTGGGAGCATGGGTCCTGCTGCCTACTAAGCCTGCCTGGTTACGGGAGGCGTGGGTCTTTCGCCCACTCGAAGACGTTACAGCCGCCACTCACCCAGCGGTCAGGGTGAATCTCCTGCTTTGGCTACCCTGTAAAGTGCCTTGGCAGCAGAGCCCGTGAGCCTCACAAGCCACACCTGAGTTGTCCCATGCGACGCACCAAATACACTCCTGGAAATGGAAAAAAGAACACATTGACACCGGTGTGTCAGACCCACCATACTTGCTCCGGACACTGCGAGAGGGCTGTACAAGCAATGATCACACGCACGGCACAGCGGACACACCAGGAACCGCGGTGTTGGCCGTCGAATGGCGCTAGCTGCGCAGCGTTTGTGCACCGCCGCCGTCAGTGTCAGCCAGTTTACCGTGGCATACGGAGCTCCATCGCAGTCTTTAACACTGGTAGCAAGCCGCGACAGCGTGGACGTGAACCGTATGTGCAGTTGACGGACTTTGAGCGAGGGCGTATAGTGGGCATGTGGGAGGCCGGGTGGACGTACCGCCGAATTGCTCAACACGTGGGGCGTGAGGTCTCCACAGTACATCGATGTTGTCGCCAGTGGTCGGCGGAAGGTGCACGTGCCCGTCGACCTGGGACCGGACCGCAGCGACGCACGGATGCACGCCAAGACCGTAGGATCCTACGCAGTGCCGTAGGGGACTGCACCGCCACTTCCCAGCAAATTAGGGACACTGTTGCTCCTGGGATATCGGCGAGGACCATTCGCAACCGTCTCCATGAAGCTGGGCTACGGTCCCGCACACCGTTAGGCCGTCTTCCGCTCACGCCCCAACATCGTGCAGCCCGCCTCCAGTGGTGTCGCGACAGGCGTGAATGGAGGGACGAATGGAGACGTGTCGTCTTCAGCGATGAGAGTCGCTTCTGCCTTGGTGCCAATGATGGTCGTATGCGTGTTTGGCGCCGTGCAGGTGAGCGCCACAATCAGGACTGCATACGACCGAGGCACACAGGGCCAACACCCGGCATCATGGTGTGGGGAGCGATCTCCTACACTGGCCGTACACCACTGGTGATCGTCGAGGGGACACTGAATAGTGCACGGTACATCCAAACCGTCATCGAACCCATCGTTTACCATTCCTAGACCGGCAAGGGAACTTGCTGTTCCAACAGGACAATGCACGTCCGCATGTATCCCGTGCCACCCAACGTGCTCTAGAAGGTGTAAGTCAACTACCCTGGCCAGCAAGATCTCCGGATCTGTCCCCCATTGAGCATGTTTGGGACTGGATGAAGCGTCGTCTCACACGGTCTGCACGTCCAGCACGAACGCTGGTCCAACTGAGGCGCCAGGTGGAAATGGCATGGCAAGCCGTTCCACAGGACTACATCCAGCATCTCTACGATCGTCTCCATGGGAGAATAGCAGCCTGCATTGCTGCGAAAGGTGGATATACACTGTACTAGTGCCGACATTGTGCATGCTCTGTTGCCTGTGTCTATGTGCCTGTGGTTCTGTCATTGTGATCATGTGATGTATCTGACCCCAGGAATGTGTCAATAAAGTTTCCCCTTCCTGGGACAATGAATTCATGGTGTTCTTATTTCAATTTCCAGGAGTGTAATAGCCAGATCGACGAAGATAAAAAAACGTCGATTAGGAGAAAAACGTCTTGTAATTGTGATTTTTTGCACAGCGCTAGCAGGAATTGTTCTTAACAATATACTAAAAATCCTTATCGGTGGGGTGTGAGCGTTAGGTGGAGGAGGGGGCGTTGAAAGGTGACTTTTTTATGCTTTTCTCGAATAGCTCGAATACCGCGCTTTATAGCGAAGATGTTAGCAGTGGGAACTTAAACTGAATCAAATCTCCTACTAAAATTGCCGTATTCAGTTTTAGTCCGAGGCTAATAGTTTCCATGTTACAGGGGATGGAAATATCGCAGATTAGTAAAAATGTTGTTTTCATGGTGTAATATTAATGCTTATCTTTAAATGAAGGGTTTAACAGCAGATACTGAATTTGTGTACCAGTAGAGCCTTGTTAATGGATAAATTGTGTTCCAGGGGTGTAACAGGGGGCGGAAGCCGTGGGAAGATAGATCACCGACTTCTGTTCATGGACTTCCATCCTCCATAGATCTGCAAACTGAAGATCGAGCAGGTGATTTCCCACTCTGTCTATCTCACTACGCCACTAGAGAAATTACAGTGTGTCTCACAAAGTCACATCGACACTCCCCAGCGCGCCTTATGAAGCACTGGTGGCGCAGTGCACAGACATGCCTATTGGAGTTTATTTTCCACAAAATGAGTTAATACCACATGAAATGGAAATATGAGTTACTAATAACACCATCGCAGGAAGCGCATATTGACGAATTCCACGTAAATCTCTGCACACTGTTCTACACCGAAGAAGGAAAATTGATTCTTAGTTATACTGTATGGTAGCTGTAGTGTTCTCCTGGAAAAAGCAACTTCCTTCACTGTGAATTTTGCTCCATTTTCAGCTTACAGACAGACCACACCTCCTCAGGATTTCCTGTCCAGTTCTCGTGTGTGAACAGACAAACTAATTTCACTGAGTTCTTTTTTATATAGTGAAATTATTTTCAGTTTTTTAAGTGAGTATTTGTTTGCCGTTGTTTAGTGAGTTACTGTCTAAAAATTTTCAACTGCTGGAGCCGTCTAATGTC
Source organism: Schistocerca cancellata (assembly GCF_023864275.1). Lineage (NCBI taxonomy): Eukaryota > Metazoa > Arthropoda > Insecta > Orthoptera > Acrididae > Schistocerca > Schistocerca cancellata. The sequence continues at coordinate 330,895,733 of NC_064629.1, forward strand.
TACCACACTGAAGGGTTTGTCACAAGCGTAAAAGCTATCAATATGTATTCGTCGATGTAGATTTCAGTGTTTCCGCTAGCCCTATCCGAAATACTTTTCACAACTTTTGGGGTATCCAAGGCATCATACAAGCCTCAGCTCTCCCAACATCTGAAGAGACGCAGAGGCTTAAATTGTATCCCTTTACGACAGATGTAAGTCGCCTAGGTGCTATAAAACTTCAGATATTTCAACGTAAGTAAAGCAATGCATGACATCAGACTACTACTCTGGACTTGAACATGATCAGTCCCATTCTATCAGACATATTCGCACTTACCTTGGAAGATATACTGTGGCTGTGCGCAAGTGGCTCGACTCAGTGCAGTCAACTCCTCAAGTCTGAGCAATTCCTCAATGGAAAAGATTTATGCACCCTACGTGCAACAAAACAGTTGGCATACCATCATGTGACTACAATACAATTACACGGCTTTACAATACGCTGACGACGAAAGACAGCAGCAAGGTGTCACATATACAAGTGCAATCCCTTTCCTACCAACACTACAAAGAGCACTGACAACATCACACTTACAGACTAAATGCTTCTCAGCCATTGTTCACAGGAGAGTACTTTACAGAAGAGCTCAGTTAATACCTATAAAAAGTACTCATTTAATAAAATGAAAATAGCACCAGTATATAACACAGTGATAATTGTAATTATTTTATCTATTCGCAGAAGAAAACTAGAAATGAAATGCGGGAAAGGTATAGTCCGGCTGTAAACTGAAAACCAAGCAGTACTCGTGGAGAGGGAAGTCGCTTTTTCCGGACGAACCCTACAGCTGCCGTAGAGGATCACTAAGAATCAATTTTCCATTTAGCAGTGTAGAAGAGTGTTCAGAGATTTACGCAGATTCACTCTATCTTAGTTACTGCATTAGAAGTATTAGTAACTCATATTTGCACTCCGTGTGGTGTTAACGCATTTTGTAGGAAATAACCCCCTTCCACCCCCCTCCCTCGATCCCGGGGAAGTCAGCATACTGCGTCGCAAGTGCTTCATCAGGCGCGCTTTGTTTGGTTCGTGTAACTTTGTGAAACACCCTGTAATTGGTTCTTGTGACGTAGTGGGGTACACAGAGTGGAAAATCACCTGCTCGATCACCAGTTTGCAGATCTATGAAGCATGGAAGTGCATCACAGCGCACAATCTTCCCTCGCGCCTCTACCACACACATCCTGCCCTTCAACTTGTTACACCCTTCCAACACAGATTATCACTTAATACGGCTCTACATGGCTCGACATGGACGATAACTAGTTTGGACAAGAAGAGAATAGAAGCTTTCGAAATGTGGTGCTATAGAAGAATGCTGAAGATAAGGTGGGTAGATCACGTAACTAATGAGGAGGTATTGAATAGGATTGGGGAGAAGAGAAGTTTGTGGCACAACTTGACTAGAAGAAGGGATCGGTTGGTAGGACATGTTCTGAGGCATCGAGGGATCACAAATTTAGCATTGGAGGGCAGCGTGGAGGGTAAAAATCGTAGAGGGAGACCAAGAGATCAATACACTAAGCAGATTCAGAAGGATGTAGGTTGCAGTAGGTACTGGGAGATGAAGAAGCTTGCACAGGATAGAGTAGCATGGAGAGCTGCATCAAACCAGTCTCAGGACTGAAGACCACAACAAAAACGGCTCTACTGCACTCAGACGTGGTGCACACATTTAATATTTGTTTTCAACCCCCTTCATTTGAAGATAAACACTACTTTTATACCGTTCAAACAATATTTTTAATTATCTGCGATTTTTCCATCTCCTACAACGCAAAAAGTAATACTTCTACAGAAAAAAATTGAATAGAAATTTTTGTAGGAAATTTAACGTAGCTTTAATTTTTACTGGAAAACATTTCCTCTCGGACCCGCGGTTTTCGAGATACTCGAGAAAGATATAAACAAGCGACCATAAAATGGCTCCCCACCTCAGTGCTGACCCTCAACCGGTCAGCAATTACTGTGTTGTTCACGATATCCCCTCCTAGCACTGTGAAAAAATTTGCGACTGCACTATGTTTCCTCTAATTTTACTTCATTGGCTGGTCTGTAAGTGCCTACTCCTCTGAAGCGTAGCAAGCGGCAGCGGGCCCGTGGCTGAAAGTATTGTGTAAGTTTAACATCTCCACATCAGAAGGTTTGTAGTTATTTACGTTCTACGAGAACTGGTTAATTGGTTCAAATGGCTCTGAGCACTATGCGACTTAAGGTCTGAGGTCATCAGTCGCCTAGAACTTAGAACTAATTAAACCTAACTAACCTAAGGACATCACACACATCCATGCCCGAGGCAGGATTCGAACCTGCGACCGTAGCGGTCGCTCGGCTCCAGACTGTAGCGCCTAGAACCGCACGGCCACTCCGGCCAGCCAACTGGTTAATTTTAACTGATTACTACTCCTCACGAAAGTTACTGACATGTCTCATCGACAATCGCTAGGTTCACTCTTAAAAAACTATAGTTATAGGATATCTATCGTTTGAGAAACAGTATAGCGAGGTGACAAATCATGGGAGAGCGATATGCACATATACAGATGGCGGTAGTACCGCGTACACGAGGTACGGAAAGGCACTGCAGTGGCGGAGCTATCATTTGTACTCAGTTGATTATGTGATAGGGTTTCCGACGTGTTTATGGCGTCACGGCAGGAATTAATAGGCTTGGAACGCGAAATGGTAGTTGGAGCTACACGCATGGATATTCCATTACGAAAATCATTAGAGAATTCAGTATTCCGAGATCCACAGTGTCTATAGTATGCCAAAAATACCAAATTTCAGACATTACCTCTCACCACGGACAACGCAGTGGCCGGCGGCCTTCTCTTAACGACCGACAGCAGTGGCGTTTTCGTAGAGTTGTCAGACCTAACAGACAAGCAACAGTGCGTGATATAACCGCAGAAACTAATATGGGACGTCCGACGAACGTATCCGTGAGGAGACTGCGACGAAATTTGTCGTTAATGGGCTATGGCAGCAGATGAGCGACGCGAGTGCCTTTGCTAACAGCATGACATCGCCTGCAGCGCCTCTCCTTGGCTCGTGACCGTAAGAGTTCGAGTGTGGCGCATACCCCACGAAGTCATGGATCCAAGTTGTCATTAAGGCATTGTGCAAACTGGTGGTCTCTCCATAACGATGTGGGCTGTGTTTAGATGGACTGGACTGGGTCCTCAGGTCAAACTGAATCGATCGTTAGCTGAAAATGGTTATGTTTGGCTACTTGGAGCTCATTTACAGCCATTCTGGACTTGATGTTCCCATGACAATGCGCCATTTCACCAGGTCACAGTTGTTCGCTATTGATTTGGAAACCAGGGAGAGGAGGTCAAACACGATATTATGAGATATCTCATAACTTCTGTGACCTCAGTGTCTATTATGCCGCAATATTGTGCAGATTAGAATCAGAAAAAATGTAGAACCCGAATCGGACTCGAGTATTCTAACGCAAAACAGCCTACTGCGTAAGTTCTGCAGAACAGCTATACTGTACTAAATGAAGGTACTTGCCGTACTTATGATTAGAGTGTTGTGAAATTGGCCTTCGTTGACGTCCATTTTCTACTGAAAATATGCACTGGATGAAATTTTGTTACAGAAATTTTTGTATTGTTAGTGTGCAAAGCATCGCACTGTGGAGACTAGTGCCCGAATTTTGGTGCACGCTGTATATGCAGCTACATCTGTTCCCAGTGAAATGTAGCCTCTTCAAGTCGATCAGCTATTTCTTTGAAGGTTCAGAGCATTCGTGTCGCTGCCGAACGGTGTGAAGATAGGGACCCTTTTGGTGTTCTTATTCCAGCGGTATAGCGGTATTCCTCTTTCTTGGGCTCTACTGGAAGATGCTTTCGTCCACCTGCCACCATTTCGGGTTCTAACATGTTCTTAATATTTCCATTTCAATGTCTTAGCTCGTTGGATTATATCACCGACTTTTGTCATAACATGAATATCGTCAATATTTTTACTATCTCGCTTAGTTAGGTATAGAATCGTTCTTTTCATACTTCCCTGAGCAGTTCTCAGTTTACCTTTTACGAATTCGCTTAAAGTCCAAATTTCACAGGTGTGATATAAACCAGGAGGGGTACAGTGGTCGAAACTACTTCTTTTCAAGTCCTCTAGCATTTAGAATTCGCTTAAAGTCCAAATTTCACAGGTGTGATATAAACCAGGAGGGGTACAGTGGTCGAAACTACTTCTTTTCAAGTCCTCTAGCATTTAGAATTTAAGAAAATCTTGTTTCTTCCAAATGCCTTCCGTACCATAGAGGGATCCAGAGAAATGCAAACACACTTTGATAGTCGATATTAATGGAACAAAATGACATAGTGTTACAATTATTCCAAGGGGGATGTTATTTTATGTGTTCAAAGTGATCCCCATTAGCAGCCAAACAACGTCGATGCCGCAGAACTGTTGACCGAACTACGGCTGTCATTGTTGCTGATGTGATAGTCGCACAGGACGCCTCGATAGTTTCTCGTAGCTTGTTCAATTTAGCTGGCTTCTGTTGGTAAACTTCATTTTCCAAGGTACCGCATAGGTAGAAGTCAAATGGTGTAAGGTCTGGAGACCGTGGTGGGTACTCAACAGCTCTTCTTCGACCTACCCATCGTCCAGGTAGATTTTGATCCAAGTAGGCTCTCATATCTTTGTGATAGTGAGGCGTAACGCCATCTTGTTGGAGGCAAAATCTTTCATCCCAAACACCTCTCGGATAGTAGGTAAAATCGATTTTTGCAGCGCATGAAGACACACCTCACCAGTTACTGTATCTTTACAGAATAACGGGCAAATCAAATCGCGTGATGACAGACCATCATGTCTGTCCACGTAAACGTAAGGATTTTCAGGAGCCTAGTACACGCAGTCGTGGCGGTTTACACCACCGTCCAGTTGGAATTGCGCCTCGTCAGACCAGATAACAATCCATGCAAACCGTTCATCCTCGCGAAGGGTGCCTTCAAACCACCCGCAGTACTCCGTCTTTCGATATGAATCGTCCTCGATCATAGCGTACAGCGATCTTGGATGTTCAGTTCCCACTTTGCAGCCTTCAGAATTAGTTGTATGCTTGATCGGCTTACCACGCTTTCAGGTGGACCCTGCTTCTCAGATATTTGAGATGACCTAGTAAAATATTCGAACACAGGAGCGCCTGAAGCTGGACTTGTTGATATTTTTGGTCAGCCTGACCGTTCCTTATGCACATCCTGATCAGTAGTGTCGGCTTCAGATTTCTCCGGAATGCGATAAATTGTTGTACGCGTTGGTGGCTGAGTTCCGTACCCATTACGCTATTGCCGTTGTACGTCCGTCATGTTTTCGTACTTCCAGTATCACTTCAATACGGCCTTGTGTTGCTCAAACGACAATCTTACTTCATTCATTGCTGCACTGTCATCTGCTGGAACACGCACCCCAAGATCTGTTGAGAGAGAAATGGACTACGCCACAGCGCAAAATTTTAACGATATGTCCTTTTTTCCAAAGATATTAACTATGAAAGAGTATCTACGTTTTTCTGGACCCCTTTATAGTTTTATACGGCAGAATATATCAGGCTTAAAACTGGGTCTATTTTTCAAAAACTGACTGTGTATACACACACTTAAACTGTCCTTTGCCGATCGTCACTTTTTCAGTCTCCGCCGACTTACTGAATTTTTTGTTTGTTTACGTGATGTTTATCTTAAATTCATATTATTCACATTTTTTCTACTAGGTCGTAAACCAGGTACTGTTATTTCTGTATGTGATAAGCCAGGAGTACAATATCGTCTGCAAAGCGTAGGATATTTAGCCATTTTCCTTTAATCATGATCCATCTTTCCTTTCAATTGACGTTGGACATTGCCATTTCCAACAGAGTCGTAAGAAGTGTTACCAATAATAAGTCTGCTCCCTTTAATCCCCTTTCGGTGGAAAATTCGTCTGTAGACCTCCCAACGGTGACGAATTCTATCGGCGTGCTACAATTGTTGTTCGTCATCTTAAGGTAGATTTGTTCTAGTTGTTGCCTTTATGGTTGGCTGAGTGAATCCTTCTCAAAATTTTATACTACGAGACAAAATGACAATTCACATGCATCTGTTCGGCAGATAACTTCCCCTGAGAGTGGATGTGCTGTATTAAACTGAATCCTCTTCGCAATCCAGCTTGATCCGTTGGCTCACCTCTGTCCAATACATATGTGATGCACTTGCTAAAGATCTTAACGAAAAGCATGCATATGACATTACAACCAAATGTAAGGTCAATTCCGTATACCACGAATGCCAACCTTCTAGTGGTGTGAGAGGAATTTGGCCTTCTTCCAACTTGGTGGCAAGCTAATTTCCTACAGACACGTAAAGACGCTAGGTTTGTGAACTGCTGTTTCGTGTCTAGTACTTTTCAGTACCTCAGCTGTCGTTCCCTCATATTTCGACTTTCCTCATCTTCTCGATGTCGTTTTTCCCTCAGCTGGAAGAAGTGCTGGTATGTCAGGGTGGAGTAATGGGCCCTCAGGATCTTCCAAAGTTTTGTGTGGTTTGTAGTAAAAGTTGCAGATTTACTTCTCTTTCTGTTACGCACCTGTTCTCGTAACCATTGCTATTATTTCTTTCCTACCTACTATGAGCACCTGTATGAACTTTTACAATCTTTCTGCTTTCCTACAAGTTACATTACCGCCTTTCAATTGAGTTTCGTGGTGCAAGTCTTCTAATTTCGCGAAATTCCTTGCATTCCACTTTACTTTAATCGATTTCAATTTGGAATCCTCTTCCCTTCTTCGGCAGAGTTTTCGCTCTCGTCGCCCAACTCTCTATTGTACTTCGGTTAACTTTTTTGTAGCTATTTCCATGGCAGCTGCTATCATCATCTTTGTATAGTTTCTAGCAGGTCACCTGACTGAGCATTGCCTTTATCGCTTCTGGTTGGGAATTCTCTTCTCTTTTTCGACAGAATTTTGTCCTCATAGCTCAACTTTCGTTTGTGCTTTACATTTCTTTTTCCGTCGCAGATGCCATCAGTGTATTAATATAATTCCTCGCTGGTTTCCTTGCTGAGGCTTTCTTGCACTATTGCTGGCAAATGCTGATTTGTCTCACTCAAACATTCAATGTTCCAATATATTTCCTCCTCTTCGATCAGTTTAAGCCTTTCCTTTTTGGTGTTTATGATAGAAAACCTTAACAGACACGAAGATGTGATCATCTCTGCTGTTAAATTTATTTATACATTGTTGGCAGATAGTTCACAGTAGATTTTTGTAAAATAAATTCCTCTATTCTTAACATCGTTGTTTGGGCTTTTACCATTCCCAGTATCTGCAGGTGAGTTTATTAAAGAAAGAGCTCTTGATATACGAGGCGTATTCGGAAAGTAAGGTCCGATTATGCGCCAAATGGAAACCACTGTGAAAACTCGACGTACCTTTGCACAGATGTGTTGGGCAGTGACTTTAGTGTGCCTGTCGATAGCTTCACGTCGCTCTTTTTAGTTCAGATCGCAAACTGATCGCCTAGAAATTCCTAATCTCCCGCCAAGTATGTGGATCTGGTGAGAGATTTCACCAGAAGCTATGCAGCCCACATAACATAAATGTCATGCCGTTCTTTCTTTTCTTTCTTCAAGACAATTTTCAGCCGCATTCTGCAGGGGCAATGAAGACGGTCTTGCAGTGTTTTCGCTGGGAAGCGTTTGATTGCGCGCAATACAGCCCTTAATTGGCTCCCTCCGTTTATCATCTCTGCTCACAGGGACCACTGGCTACGAAGACAACATTTTGGCACAAACAACGAAAGGCAGACCAGCGTAGGGGATTGGCGGAAAGCACAGGCAGCTGCTTTCGATGACGAGGTTACTGGAAAGATTCTATAGCGCCACGACACATATGTACGTCGGAGCGGCGACTATTTACAGAGGTAGATGGAAGGTGTGGCTAACTGTTAAGAATAAAAAAATTTTGATTTTCACTGTGATTGTCATTTCATGACCGATCGGATCTTACTTTCCGAACAACCCTCGGACAGTCGATGACAGAATTCGCGAGAATCCTCGGTGTACCGTTATGCTGAACTGCACGGCTCTACTGTCTCTGATACGGCGTTTCGTGTAAGGAGACCAAGCGTTACCAGCAGATTGTTACGAGCGTGAAATCCAAAAACTATCCGAGCAGTGTCACATTGTTTTAGATAATGTGGCAGATTAATTCCTCCTCATTAATTTATCTCTTAAGTGTATTCAGTGCCACAGTTAAGTCGGTACAGTTCACAGAAGCAAAATAGCAAGCATTAACGTCTCTGCAATTCCGCAAGTTTTTCACCTTTAGATCCACAGGGCATAGAATCAAGGAAGCGGCAGGACCCATGGGGGAGCAGTCGTCTTCAGATTTTTTACTGATCTGCGATCTGCCTGCTAATGACTCTTTCACAGAAGAGATAAAAATCTTGTCCCCAGCGGGATTAGAACCGGAAACTAACGCATGTTTTCCTTAAAAGGGCGAACACGTTACCGCTAATCTAGAATACAGCTGTAGTAGACATCGCTCCAGTTTTGTCCTAATGTTTGTTATGACGAAAAATTAGCAACATGTATGGTGAAGCAGATCATCCTTTAAGTGAGAAAATATCGAATGAATTTACCAGGATAGTTCTGAACAACTCCAAGAAGAAAATCGACAGTCACATGGTTGCCAAAGGTATTCTACACTGTTGTCGTTTATCCATTAGAATACGTTTACTCAGCCGATGTGTTTCTTAAGCTGACTAGCATTGGGAAGCTCGCACTTTAAAGAGGAGGCAGCGCAGGCTGCCACTACATTGACTGGGAGCAGAAATACCTAGTATAAACCAATGAGTTCTGTCAGGATTTCTGTAACTGTGATTTAGGACTAAAGCTTAATTACGAATAATATCTAGATGCACTGACTGCAGATCAAACATGATAAATGAAGAGCAGGGTACATTTTTTGTGGTGCTCTCCAGCTCACTAACTGTCATAGATAGTTTTGTTTCTCTGTCATAAAAAAAATTAACGTCATTCACTGAAAGCGATTCAGCTATTTACCATTTGAGTATCATAGTATCACTAGATGCTGTTGACATTATGAGCAAATACCTTTCAGTTTAATATTATATACCTAAAAATAGCCCGCATCTCGTGGTCGTGCGGTAGCGTTCTCGCTTCCCACGCCCGGGTTCCCGGGTTCGATTCCCGGCGGGGTCAGGGATTTTCTCTGCCTCGTGATGGCTGGGTGTTGTGTGTTGTCCTTAGGTTAGTTAGGTTTAATTAGTTCTAAGTTCTAGGCGACTGATGACCTCAGCAGTTGAGTCGCATAGTGCTCAGAGCCAGCCATTTGAGCCACCTAAAAATAGTCTTCCTTACGATGGCTTTACTTGGCAGCACTTCTAACACACAGTACGTGTCATTGACGAACTCTTTGAGTCGTTTTAAACACTTAATTTGATAACCCGAGGTCACGGTGGGGAATGTCTGTCACCCTATACTATCGTCATTGCAGTCCCAGTGCGATGCAGGATGTGGTCTCACTAAGTGACACTGTTACACCAGTACTGGAAAAATTTGTAGTCGGACCTTGATAAGCTCCTTTCGCCATAACATAATGCTCATCAGTCTCGCCTTTATCCGTGAGGTGAGGATAAACAAGTCATCACTTCCACACCACCGTCATTTCTGTAGCATTCAGACCAGCTTGACGTAAGCTACAAATTCGCATAACTGAACCGTAAACATGCACCGCTTGTCGCATAAGGCCGAACAACTATCCAGCAGTTTCATCGGAAACATCGGGTAATAAGGGTAATACGCTATAAGCCGCTCTCTGACCCAATCGAGACTCCCCTTGGTGAAAGAAGGGTGAAAGTAAATACACTCCTGGAAATGGAAAAAAGAACACATTGACACCGGTGTGTCAGACCCACCACACTTGCTCCGGACACTGCGAGAGGGCTGTACAAGCAATGATCACACGCACGGCACAGCGGACACACCAGGAACCGCTGTGTTGGCCGTCGAATGGCGCTAGCTGCGCAGCATTTGTGCACCGCCGCCGTCAGTGTCAGCCAGTTTGCCGTGGCATACGGAGCTCCATCGCAGTCTTTAACACTGGTAGCATGCCGCGACAGCGTGGACGTGAACCGTATGTGCAGTTGACGGACTTTGAGCGAGGGCGTATAGTGGGCATGCGGGAGGCCGGGTGGACGTACCGCCGAATTGCTCAACACGTGGGGCGTGAGGTCTCCACAGTACATCGATGTTGTCGCCAGTGGTCGGCGGAAGGTGCACGTGCCCGTCGACCTGGGACCGGACCGCAGCGACGCACGGATGCACGCCAAGACCGTAGGATCCTACGCAGTGCCGTAGGGGACCGCACCGCCACTTCCCAGCAAATTAGGGACACTGTTGCTCCTGGGGTATCGGCGAGGGCCATTCGCAACCGTCTCCATGAAGCTGGGCTACGGTCCCGCACACCGTTAGGCCGTCTTCCGCTCACGCCCCAACATCGTGCAGCCCACCTCCAGTGGTTTCGCGACAGGCGTGAATGGAGGGACGAATGGAGACGCGTCGTCTTCAGCGATGAGAGTCGCTTCTGCCTTGGTGCCAATGATGGTCGTATGCGTGTTTGGCGCCGTGCAGGTGAGCGCCACAATCAGGACTGCATACGACCGCGGCACACAGGGCCAACACCCGGCATCATTGTGTGGGGAGCGATCTCCTACACTGGCCGTACACCACTGGTGATCGTCGAGGGGACACTGAATAGTGCACGGTACATCCAAACCGTCATCGAACCCATCGTTCTACCATTCCTAGACCGGCAAGGGAACTTGCTGTCCCAACAGGACAATGCACGTCCGCATGTATCCCGTGCCACCCAACGTGCTCTAGAAGGTGTAAGTCAACTACCCTGGCCAGCAAGATCTCCGGATCTGTCCCCCATTGAGCATGTTTGGGACTGGATGAAGCGTCGTCGCACGCGGTCTGCACGTCCAGCACGAACACTGGTCCAACTGAGGCGCCAGGTGGAAATGGCATGGCAAGCCGTTCCACAGGACTACATCCAGCATCTCTACGATCGTCTCCATGGGAGAATAGCAGCCTGAATTGCTGCGAAAGGTGGATATACACTGTACTAGTGCCGACATTGTGCATGCTCTGTTGCCTGTGTCTATGTGCCTGTGGTTCTGTCAGTGTGATCATGTGATGTATCTGACCCCAGGAATGTGTCAATAAAGTTTCCCCTTCCTGGGACAATGAATTCACGGTGTTCTTATTTCAATTTCCAGGAGTGTAGACACCTATTTTGTCTTAGGTGTCAACACCCAATAGTTTCTGAGTAAATGACAGTCAAAGTTTTGATGCTATTTCACCAGTTCGAGCACGCAGAATTAAACCAAGCAAGCCAGTAGCGTAGTGGCTAAGAGCACAGTTTCGGACTTTTTCACTCCGTTTTCAAATAAAAACTTATGGTTTCTGTTCTTTGTTTGTAGCGAGTGACACCAATATTTTTGTATCATCGAGAACAACACTGGGATTACTGATAGAATAAAAATACTATTACAAACTTTGTTAAAAATTGATTTTATCGTTACTAAGGGTTATATAACCTTAAATAATTAACAGTAATTGAAAATGAAAAACATATAAATTCTAGTATTTCTTTGTTTGCTGTGATTTTTTACTTTTATATTTCAAGAGAACTAATACCTTCTCCAGCGTGACATTTATGATAAAAACATTAAAAGCATAACATTTCAGAGGACCACGAGTAACGCGTAAGGGCACATAAGGCATAGTCACATTTTTAGCGTGTGCATCATTACGAAATGCAACCAGGTTTACGTTGCTAAATACCTCACACTCCGGTGATAATTTCACGCTAAACCAAGTATATGAAAGCGTTTTCTCGAAAGCTGAAGCCTGCAGTTGATTAAGGATCCAGACGTGTATTTTATTAATTGCATCGCTTCTATTTGTAATTTCCAGTTGTTGTGGAGTCAGTATAAGGCACTTTTGCAGTGGGAGAATGTATTTCTTCAGCTGTCAGTAAAAGTATACGTCGTAAGGTTGACAGAAAGGCATGCACATTGGAGGAATTACTCGTAATGAACACATCGATTTCATCAACAAACAGGCGATCGTATAACGAGGATAGCTTTCTTCATCCCACGAGTCAATAATGTACAGAAAGTGCTCAGCGTTTTCGTAAGGTTGTAAAACGTTTTCCAGAAACTGATGATAGATTTCATGTTTTCATTTGGCCGTGCGCTACTACTGTAACTTTTTCACTTGAAAAAAAATACTCTTAGAGGAAAAGTGACAATCATAATCTGTTTGATATTCACTTTTAACAGATTAAGGGTTGAATTCATGGATTATAGTGGAGACTTGAAATTGAAACAGCCTTGCTGTTCCCAATAAGTCATCAAATTTATGCTTGCTTCTGGTGCTGCATTTGGTGGCATGAGCTGCCGAGTCCTCTGTTTCTCCTTGAAGGAATCGCACCAGGTGTTTGAGTCTTTCTATTCAAAGATTTCCGATAGCAATGAGGCTGCTGCAGCCATTGGCCCCTGACGCAACGCTCTTGTAGCAACCATATATCCATTGTTTCCAGCTTATGTAAAATGATCGAACACTCACGAGTTTATTATTTTATATTAATCTCGAGAGTCAATGCGCTGCTTGTAACTCGAGTCCTCCATCTCGATACCTATTCTGAACTTGTGAGCTTGCGCACTCACACACTAGCCCGGTAAGGTTTAACACTTTCCGGAAAACTGTTGTCAACAGTTTTTGTTTGTATCCAAGACGTCGGTGGAAAATTTGGTTCTTGAGTCCAACAAGAAGTACGTCATATAATGGACCAACATTATAATGTGTACACATTAGCTAAAAATCCTTGAAAGCTCACATACGTTACCTGTCATTAGCTTCTGGACAAAATTTTGTTACCTTACGTAAAAAAGGAGCCCTTGCTCCACATTACTGACTCGTGGGATGAGCAAAGCTGTTCCTCTTTATATTCTGGCCTGGTTGTCGACAAAATCGGAACACTGGCATGTTTACTAAAGTTAATTCCGTCACTTTGTATGACGTTCTCTCAACGCTACGACTTATACTTTTACTGACAAGTGAAGAATTACAATCGCCCGTTACAGAAGTGCGCTGTTCTGATCCCACTGAACAGAAGCGATGTGATTAATAAAATACACGTATGGATCCGTATTCAGTTGCAGGCTCCAGCTTTCGAAGAAAAAAATGTTTTGATATGCTTTGTTTAGGACGAAATGATCACCGGAGTGCGAGGTACTTAGCAACATAACAAGGTTGTTTTTCCTAATGATATTCACACTAATCATGTGACTATCGCATATGTGCCTTCACACCTTGCTCGTGATGCTCTGCATTTTTATGCTTTTAAAGTTTTTATGATCTATGTGACCCTGGGGAAAGCACTGCTTCTCTTGATGTATAAAAGTAAAAAAACCAAAGCAAACAAGGAAGTGATAGAATTTATATGTTTTTCAGTTTCAATTACCGTTAATTATTCAAGGTTATATAACATTTTGTGGGGATAAAATTTATTTTTAAGAAGATTTGAAGTCGTTTTATTCTTTTATCAATAACTGAAGTTAATTTCTAGATGTCACAAAAAGTATTGATGCCACTTATGTTACATATTTACGCAACGACCAAGGGCAAAGGAAGATAGGTTTGGATTTGAACCCGGAGTGCTAAATCCGAAACTGTTCCCTTAACCACTACGCTATCGGCTTGCTTGATCTAATGCTGCACCCTCGAAATGATGAAATAGCGTCAAAACTTTGATAGTCATTTTCTCGGGAACTGTTTGGTGCTGGCACCTAAGACAAAACAGATGTCTCTTTACCTACACCCTTTTTTCACCAAGGGATGTTTCTACTGTGTCAGAGGGCAATTGCTCATTAGCCACACTTTCCGATCAAATTGCGGGCTGGTAGTTGGGCGTTACGTGGGAAGCGGTGCATGTTTCCGATTCAGTACTGAGAATTTGGAACTTACGTGAAGCTGATCTGGTTGCTACAGAATTGACGGTGTATAAAACTGATAACTGTGTGACTACAGGTGTGGTGATAACGAAAGCAGATTCCGTGGGTGAAAGCATCGGCCAGCTGTGTCGGAGGCGAGGCGCGCATTGTTGGCTGAGGACGCCACCGCCAGCCGCCAGCCGCCGGCAATAATGTCTGCCGCTGACTCAGCTATAAATAATCAATAGGCCACAGCCAGCACGCTGTGCTCCGGTCCGTTTCAATATCCGCGACGCTCGCCACAGCTGACTCGACAACGCGGAAGATCAATACGCCGTGTTTTGCTTGGCGCTGCGTCTGTTTGTGGCCGTCGGCTCTCCGCATTCTTACCGACCACCCACCCGCAGGATCCGTCCCACTATCAGTTTCACAAGCCTCCAATCTGTATTTCTATTCTGCGCCTTTCGTTTAAGTTTCTACTGTCAGTTACAGTTGCGTCGGGTTGATACTATGGTAACGTAATCACTTTATAACAATTAGTTATTATAGGTTTAGCAGAAATTGCCTCAGCCCATTATATTATTTCGTTTATTCGTCCCAATGTGGACGGCATAAATCAGAACAACTCAAGCAATAGCTATAGCTGAATTAGTCCATCGTTATGTAAAATAAGGCTTACCTGAACGGGGAGTAGAGAGAAAGAGAGAGAGAGAGAGAGAGAGAGAGAGAGAGAGAGAAAACAAATTTTACGAAGTTATATATCTGCAGATTTTTCAGACCGAGAATTGTTCCGGATCATGTACATGACGTGTTTCTCATCGCGCTTGGCTTATACCGTATTCTTCGGTTACAGCTCCCCTTCCTCGCGCCGATGCTAAACCGCAGCCTTCCGTTCTCAGTGGTTTGAGTCCCACCACCGTCTAGTCTTAGGGCTATACTAGGCATCGCAGAACGGAGTAGACTTCGCGCTGCTCCACTGCTTCAAATGCAGCGGATGTGGAACTGCGGCCACTATGTGTAGCAGACCCGTCCGTGATATTAATCTTGGAGAGTGTAGGTCAAATCCAAACATAGGAGTTGGATATTTTTCTTATAGTTTGTTTCTGAATGAGCTGGGAGTGGTTTTTTTTTTTTTTTTTTTTTTTTTTTTTTTTTTTTTTTTTTTTTTTTTTTTTTTTTTTTTTGACGTGACTTAATGTTGAGCAGCTTCTCCAGATTAGAGCAGCGTACTCAGTTGGTGATAAAATGCACTGTTTTGTTTGTGAAGGACGTTAAACTCGTGAAATGAGAGGAAAAATTAAGTAAAAGAATAGCTAGAGGCCACTCTAAAGATTTCAGAGAGGAACAGTATTGAATATCCAGACGAGGAAAATCACAAAAGACCTAAATGTGGACGGCCAGACGGTGATTTGAACAGCGCCCTCCAGAATTCGAGTCCAGTTTCTTCGCCATCCACCTCCGTCCGAATGCATGTGAACTGTATTAGTTGTTCTGAAAAGGGTACTTTTCTCATAGTTCACATACTTGTTGACACCACTGTCGTTAATTATCAGTCCTACAAATTACACTATATAACTCTTCATGTAACTACACTCCTGGAAATTGAAATAAGAACACCGTGAATTCATTGTCCCAGGAAGGGGAAACTTTATTGACACATTCCTGGGGTTAGATACATCACATGATCACACTGACAGAACCACAGGCACATAGACACAGGCAACAGAGCATGCACAATGTCGGCACTAGTACAGTGTATATCCACCTTTCGCAGCAATGCAGGCTGCTATTCTCCCATGGAGACGATCGTAGAGATGCTGGATGTAGTCCTGTGGAACGGCTTGCCATGCCATTTCCACCTGGCGCCTCAGTTGGACCAGCGTTCGTGCTGGACGTGCAGACCGCGTGAGACGACGCTTCATCCAATCCCAAACATGCTCAATGGGGGACAGATCCGGAGATCTTGCTGGCCAGGGTAGTTGACTTACACCTTCTAGAGCACGTTGGGTGGCACAGGATACATGCGGACGTGCATTGTCCTGTTGGAACAGCAAGTTCCCTTGCCGGTCTAGGAATGGTAGAACGATGGGTTCGATGACGGTTTGGATGTACCGTGCACTATTCAGTGTCCCCTCGACGATCACCAGTGGTGTACGGCCAGTGTAGGAGATCGCTCCCCACACCATGATGCCGGGTGTTGGCCCTGTGTGCCTCGGTCGTATGCAGTCCTGATTGTGGCGCTCACCTGCATGGCGCCAAACATGCATACGACCATCATTGGCACCAAGGCAGAAGCGACTCTCATCGCTGAAGACGACACGTCTCCATTCGTCCCTCCATTCACGCCTGTCGCGACACCACTGGAGGCGGGCTGCACGATGTTGGGGCGTGAGCGGAAGACGGCCTAACCGTGTGCGGGACCGTAGCCCAGCTTCATGGAGACGGTTGCGAATGGTCCTCGCTGATACCCCAGGAGCAACAGTGTCCCTAATTTGCTGGGAAGTGGCGGTGCGGTCCCCTACGGCACTGCGTAGGATCCTACGGTCTTGGCGTGCATCCGTGCGTCGCTGCCGTCCGGTCCCAGGTCGACGAGCACGTGCACCTTCCGCCGACCACTGGCGACAACATCGATGTACTGTGGAGACCTCAGCCTCACGTGTTGAGCAATTCGGCGGTACGTCCACCCGGCCTCCCGCATGCCCACTATACGCCCTCGCTCAAAGTCCGTCAACTGCACATACGGTTCACGTCCACACTGTCGCGGCATGCTACCAGTGTTAAAGACTGCGATGGAGCTCCGTATGCCACGGCAAACTGGCTGACACTGACGGCGGCGGTGCACAAATGCTGCGCAGCTAGCGCCATTCGACGGCCAACACCGCGGTTCCTGGTGTGTCCGCTGTGCCGTGCGTGTGATCATTGCTTGTACAGCCCTCTCGCAGTGTCCGGAGCAAGTATGGTGGGTCTGACACACCGGTGTCAATGTGTTCTTTTTTCCATTTCCAGGAGTGTATTTCTCTTTCGTCAGTACCAAATAAATGATACTGCTACCTAGACAAATTTTCACTACCCACATGATATCATTTCTTAACTTTAATTCCTCCAAGTCTTCACTCTCGTTTTCGCTGTACACGCTTGCTTTCGAAACATATTGAAAAGCCCAAGTTTCTACGATCCTATAACCGTATCTTCAGCAATGTCATTTAGTTAAAAATTTCTACTCGATTGAACACTTCGTAATCAACAAAAAGCAATCCGTCCTTTGCAGAAGTTAAAGTAGCGTTCGGTGTACCGTAAGGTAGAATGGTAGGACCACTACTGTTCACAGTAGATTTAGCTCACTGTGCGAGATAGCAACTGTATACAAGGAGGTCACTTGTAGAAATATGTTGAAAAATGCAAGGCGACTTGAAGTTCTTGTAGCGACGACTAGATTCAACAACAATATGTGGAATATAGCGTGTGTAAACAAATTAAAGGACTCGATAATGTTTAACGAAAAGTTCTATGGAATTACCAGCAGCAGTCAAGCAGCGAGGGGTATTTCTCTGGTGTGTTCTATGATGGAATGACTACATAAACCTATGGGTAGCAAATATCGGATTTATCGTAAGAATTACAAGCGAGTGTAGCACATAGGTGCTAGTCTAACTTGTTCATACACTCTAAATTCACTGTTTTGTATACAAACGTGATGCCATGTCATTGTCGGCCGGGGTGGCCGAGCGGTTCTAGGCGCCTCAGTCTGGAACCGCGTGACCACTTCGGTCGCAGGTTCGAATCCTGCCTCGGGCATGGATGTGTGTGATGTCCTTAGGTTAGTTAGGTTTAAGTAGTTCTAAGTTCTAGGGGACTGATGACCTCAGCTGTTAAGTCCCATAGTGCTCAGAGCCATTTGAAGCAATTTGTCATGTCATTAAGTGGCAAGCTCGACCAATACCCTACGTTTTCACGATTATATGATACGATGAGTTCCTTTAGTCCATCTGAAGTGTGTCCATTTTGATGGATTATAGTATAAAAATTTGGAAACTGCTTCACAGTCGAATCTATGCAGTAATGAAAACCAACAGTTGTTTATTTCCTTTATTTATGAACGAATTGCGGACAGCTGATGCTTTACATTAGACTAAGTATTATTCTCTGTGATGTTTAGAGGCAATATTTTAGCCTGTACAAAGCGGTTACAAAATTTGTGAAACTGCTTCACACACATTGTAAAGAAAAGATCTGATTTCCAAATATGAGAAATGGAGAATAATAATACTTTTTAAGAACTGTTTATTGTCATGTATTCATAATTAGCCTACAGCGTGACTCTTTAGCGAATCAAATTGAAGGTGGGAAATACTAAAAAAAATTCATCTCATTAGTGATTACAATATACATTCAGGTCTCTATCGTATACCCAAACACGTGAGGCTTACAAAAATGTTTATTGCTACCAAATTCAGTGGATGACCTCAGTTACGATACATACGGGCGGAGCAGCTGGGGTCAGCTGTAATTTGATCACGTTTAGCTTACAACCCACAGACTCCATTTGATTTATTTTTGTATTAAGTCAAATCATGATACATGGAAATTATTTTTTCTTACAAAACAATTACGTCAGAAATTACTGTCGGCTTTAGATGTTATGACGCTCTTTAACACTCTACTTCCACTCAAATACACATATAAATACGCAAGATGAATCAACTAAAAGTTGCACCGCAAATGGACGGTGCTATTGACGTTCTGTTTTAACAGAATGTATTGCTAGTCAGGATCTCGTATTGTTAGACAATCAACAGAGTGTATTAATACTTTTGTGCAAACATACACTTTTTTAATGGAAGAATGCCTATTGACATAACCGAACTAAAAGTAGGGCAAATTAGAATGTCAGTGGCATTTTCTGCAGGTTTCTAGTGCGAGTCGTTTACGAGGTATTGTATTTTGAAAACTTTCCACACCGACGCTTTTTTGTGCCATTTAACGTGCGCAGTTCCAATGTACGATGTTTTTATGTTTGCTAACAGTGCGCTTGTGTGTTCCTTGTGTGCACTGAGACTTTCTAGTCAGCTAGTGTGAGACAGTCCAAGCAGTAGGTCGTGAGTGAAAGATGGGATTTCCCAGTGCTCTGAGCACTATGGGACTTGGCATCTGAGGTAATCAGTCCCCCAGAACTTAGAACTGCTTAAACCTAACTAACATAAGGACATCATATACATCCATGCCCGAGGCAAGATTCGAGCCTGCGATCGTAGCAGTCGCGCGGTTCCGGACTGAAGCGCCTAGAACCGCTCTGCTACCGGGGCCAGCTCCCAGTGCAGAATAAGCCGACATGGTCATGTTGTACAGAGGGTGTTGAAAGAAGCCAGTTCGTTCATGTACTGTGTATGCGGCGAGATATCCAAACGTCAACCATCTATGCTGTTATTTATAAACCTCTTCAACAGGTTCAGTGGAAGTGGTAGTGTTACTCCTAGACAACGTAAGCGAAGGAACCGAGCGACGACTGAAGGAGGGAAACTTAATGTTCTTGCTGCTGTTGCAGTTGATCCACACGCTAGCTCCTGCGCAATCGCACGAGAAAATCGCATGAGTCAGGGAACTGAGCTACGTATTCTCCGTCGACATAGGTTTCATCCCTATCACATCTCTCTCCATCAAGAGCTGCATGGAAACGATTATGAGAATCATGTTAACTTTCGTACATGGGTATTAAAACAGTATGCTACAGATGTATCATTTATCTTGTTTAGTGATGAAGCCACGTGTACTAATCATGGCGAGGTAGACTGCCGAAGCATGTACTGTTGTTCCGTTGACAATCACCGTGGGCTTTCGTTACTGGGACGTCAGCTTCCACGGAGTGTAAAAATGTGGTATGAGATAGTGAACTATCAACTCATAAATCCTTGTTTCAATTCGGAATAATGAACGCGCACAAGTATCGCAGCCTTCTAATAGCCACCTCCCACTGATGCTAGAACGTTCCTCTGCTAACTAGGAAGAACCTGTGGACCAACACGCTGGCCGTTCAGCCCGTAGTGTACGAAGTACTACGGCTTATCTTGACGAATTGTTTCCAAATTGTCGGTTTTGACGCAAAAGATTGTACCGTGACCTGACCGTTTCCCGGATTTGACGCCTGCAGACATTTTTCTGGGGGAAAGCTGAAAAAAGCTGTCTAAAAGGAAATACTAGCTGTTCCCGATGGTATGCAACGATGTATTACTGCAGCATACCCGGACATCTCCGCAACACGTGTGCAGCAGTAGTTCCATACCGGACTGAAAGCCTGTGTTGCCAGTGCCGGTGGTCGTTCTGAACACAACCTGTGACGCTCATTTGTCTCGTTACTGGTCTGAAATCACGTAACTAGTGTATGCACTTATGTTGTTCTTACTGTGAGCTACCACAGCTATTGCAGAAGTGTCGCTATGGAAATTTCTCAAAATACGATATCTCGTAAACGACTCACACTGACGTTCTAATGTACCCTACTTTTAGTTGGTTAATGTGAACAGGCATTATTCCATTTAAAAGTGTATTTTTGCACAAAAAATACACTTTGTAAGTATTATTACAATATGTTGATTGGTTAGCAATATGAGCCCCTAACTGTGAAAACCACACGTCAATAGCACTTTCAATTACCGCAATATTTGCGGTTCAAGTTTTAGGTTATTATTACAATGAATGGAAGTTGAGTTTATTTACAGTTAACGAGATTTAAGCTTAAAAAAGTTATAGTAAATTACCAGATTTATGGGGACTCAAGGAACAATAATGGGAACGTAACCTGGCTCTCGGCTGCTGAGTGAAACCAAAAGGCATCTATACCCTTTTATTTCCGTGTCTTCGCTACTAGCAACATTTTGCGCATGATACTCGGAGTTTAAACTTTATTAGAAGGCAGTAAAGATACTCAAAGTACCATGTAGAGGCTATGTTTGTGTACGAATCTCGAAAAAAGGAAGGCCAACCACTGATTTTAAACCCAGGCACGAGTATCTGTCACACTGATCTCTCGACTACCGACACTGAAAATATTAATAACGGTGGATACGTAATTATTAATTTTGCTTCCAGAAAATTAGGACTAACTATAGAGTGGGAACATATTTTGTGATATAATTAAGAGCGACACGTGGGGATGAGAAGTAGCAAAATTAACTTGTTATATGTGTAAAAGAAAATTTATAGCAAAGTAAACAATTATTTTTTGTTGTATTGCAGACTGACAGAGACATCTAAAACACGTATATGCAGCACAATTGGTTAAAAACAAAAGAAAAATTCAATTGCAAGAAAATAATTATAGTTTTGCTACATCCAAAGAAGGAAGGTGCTGACAAGTGTGAATATTATCGAATCCTTAGTTTAAAAGGTCATGGTTGCAAAATACTCATACGAGTTATTAAAAGAAGTATGGAAAAACTGGTAGAAGCCGAGTACAGGGAAGATCAGCTTGGTTTCCCGACAAATTTAAGTCCACACGAGGCCACATTGATCCTACTACTTATCTTAGAAGATATACTGGAGGAAGACAAACCTACACTTAAAGCATTTGTAGATTTAAAGGAATCTTTTGATACCTATGCGATAAACGCATTCGAGCGCCAATTGAGGAAGACTCGCTGAAAATACTTACATTACGCTCGTGTAATATGAACGTAGTATTTTAGTTGTTTTACTGGGAACACTTTTATATGCCAGCCAGTTAGAGCCATATTTCTTTACTGCTTGTTTCTGAACAAGGGAAATGCTGTTATACTAGCCATGAAACTATCAGTTTCATGGCTTGAATTTTTCTGTATTTTTTCCCAAAACTTGGCAACTCCTAAACTTCATCGTGAAAGACGGGCTGCCAGTATCGCCTCATTGTTCAGAAACTAGGCTATATTCAAGAAGAGATTAAAGCTTTACCCGTTACTATCAGAGTGGCTTCCGTTTCGACATATCACAGCTATGTTAGTTCTGCTCAACAGCGAACAAACATTATAGGAAGATGAGACGCCTACAGCCGTCATTATGACCTTATTTATTGTGTGCCTCCCAGTTTCGGCGCTTCAGTGCGTCCTCTTCAGTCCTGTATGTATAAAAAGTAATGATAGAATTATCACCTTTACCAACCATGCAACACAAAGACACATTAAAAACAGAATGAGAACCAAGTACAAGACTATACAACTGAATTTACGATAATCATTTTATAGAACGAGCAGTTACATCCGTTGTCACGTACCTAAAGTATATAATAACGAATTTCCACCATATACATTGTACAATTGTAATGCTTATTAATAACTTCATTAAATAAATATTCCGTGATTTTTATTGGCCAGTCGGACATACATTATCTGCACAACCTGAAATAACCTACTGAAAGACCAAGTAACTGTAGAAGATGATAAAAGTGTGAAGGAGACAACAATCTCAGAAACAAGCAACGCGAAGAAACATGATCCATGTTCCACTTCGTTGTAAAACTATACTTCGAATAAATACCTACAGAAAGGGCTTTGTAAAGCTTAACTTAACATTACATGTTAAAACATTAATCTTTCTCAGAAACGTTTGTCTTACTATTGTCAGTCTGCATCTTATGTTTTCTTCACTTTTGCAATTGACAGTTACTTTGCGATCCAGATACCAAAACTAGTTTACTTTTTTAGTGTCTTGTATCCCAATAAAATTCTATCAGGGTCACCTGATTTTATCAATTGATCTTCCAAGTCATTTACGGTCCCTAACAAAATTACAGTGTGGTAGAGAAACCTTAAGAATTTTATCTCTTATTCCTGCACTTCAGTTTCGCTCCCAAATTTCTCCTGAGTTGGTGAATGTTGACAATTAATTAGTATGAGGATGGGTTGCAATCCTGCCTCACTTACTTTGTAATTACCATCTGTCTTTCATGTTTTAGATAACATTTAACTCGCAGTACTTTATCCTACCCTCACTGATACTTTCTCTACCCCGATATAGATCCGACGCAATTCCTTGTATTTGAAAACTGTAGCGACATTTTTTTTTGTTATTTGTTTTTCCCCATAGAGCGAAGATTTTAGTTCTGAAACTCAGTTACCGCGATGTTTGATAACGGCAAACATTCAATGTGACACGTGTGCCACAAAAGGCTTTAAGAATCATTTTGCACGGAGGTGTGAGCGGAGTGCAGACGGGATTGGGAAGGCGCGCGCCTCGCGTGTCTTTACTGCTGGATTGTGAACGCCACATCGATTAGCAGGGGGTGACTCAACTTCGCCTTGGAAAAATCAATACATTGCGTTTGTTAGGTCAATATGTAGCTCTAGCGAGTGCTAGGGTGGCGAAGCGCAGCGGCTCAGTCACCGCGCTAAGCGCATCCACATCAGATTATCGCCTTCCGATTTTGTAGCCGATACCAGCGGTAACGCACGTTGGGCCACTATTGGCATCGTGCAAAGCGTGCAACTGCGCTACTGTCGCATGTTTCAGTTGAAAACTTTCCTCGTGGAAACCTGTTGGTGTGACCTTCCACCTCTTAAGCTGCAACATGTGCGTGTAAAGGCAAATACGTGGATCTGTGGCTAAGTGGGTAAGTCGCAGACGACCAGTTCAAATGTGCCAGATACCGTTACCATTGATTTATTGCTCCTTTCATCTCTGACAATGCTTCCTTAATGTGATAGTGCAAAGAAGTCGGTGGTCCGTAGTCTGAGTTAAACTGTAGGTCGCCCTGTCACTGGCTAAGAACTACAGTGTCTAAGCCAACTTTCGGGTTGGGTATATGTAGAGGTGTATACTACCTGGCACACGGTTCTAGTTTCTTCCGCCAGGTGACATCGCAGTCACGACACTGCAGTTGCTTTTAGCAGGAAATTCAAAAATCCAAGATGGCGGTCACTGGGAAATTGAAAAATTGGCGGGAAATTCAAAATAGACCGGTTGCCTTCCATTTTAAATGGTGGTAAATTTAAATAATTTGGCGGGAAATTAAAAACATCAGGGGTATTAGATGACAGGAAATTTTAAAAAATGGTAGGAAATTAAAAACATCATGGATGGCATTAGTGGAAAATTTAGAAATACAGAGAGAAAAATTAAAAGAAATCAAAGGTGAGCTTGGAGGAAAGCTTAAAATAAAGATAGCAATTTTTAAGCTCCAACTAACTCAATCATACTTTATATTCCGTTCCTCCACCCTCCTTTTCTACCGACCAATCATACCTAATTATTAACAGAGGGCATCTAATCACTGTGATATAAATTAAAAGAAACAATAAAACTCTCCCAGTTATGCTTCATAACTCCCTCTCCCCCACTCCCCTCATCTTCACCCAGTTATAGTGCAATATTAAAATTGAAACAACAAAAGAAAAAATCCAAGGCAGCAGAAATAGTCCATTTGCGTAAGTGAAAAAAATTATAAAAACCCTCACTTCCCTCTCTCCAACCAATCACAGAGTGCATTATTCCTTAGCTCAGGCCAGTCTTAATCCACTAATAAATATCATGGAAATAGAGTAACTGTGCTCATTACACCCCATGCCGCCTCCTCTTTCCAACTAGTCAGAGTGTGGTATTTAAATGATATGTAAAAATGGTTTCACATTTCATTATTCCGACGTACACTCTCTGTCTCGAACGAAGAAGAGCGTAGTAATAAAAATAGCATCAAAGACGCAATAAAACTTTAGGGAACACTCCGATTAAAGTAAAAGATATTCACTATTTCTGAAAATCATACATCACTGGCGTAAAAGTAGTGCAAATTACAATATTTTTGTATACATATATATCTTTGATGTAACAAGTTATTCAAAGTTATTTATTGTGTATATAAAATGGAGCACACGCATTACATAGTCTTCCACCTCTATCTCTTCCTCTCCAATCAGTGACTAGGATTAAAACGAAAGAGCCAATTGTAATGTATCCTCATATGACCAGCACATAAAAGTATCCGAATGACCTGACTTATTTATAAGAAGAAACCCAAACATCTCCATTGCTTGAATCAGACTCTCGTGTTACTTTTACAATACAGTCTCACCTGGCCTCTGCTCAAAAAGTATTCGACATGTTTACTACAACAATATGCCAAAGTATGTGAATTACCTAAAATACTGAAAACGTTGCGTATTATATTTGCGTTACTGACTTCCAAATAACTGTTTATGAACCACCTGTCACATTGGTAAATTACATTTGCTGTACAATACTGGAATGTTTATATACCAACGCGTAATGGTGAGGGTGTTCCTTAATATAAAGGAATGTGTGGATGAAAACAAAACTACAAAGGGGTCATGCATGAGGTGGAATTCCTCTCCAAGTAATACAGGTAGTCCAGATGCAGAAATATTTAACTTTCTAAGATTAATTGTGATAGTTAAGTGTGAGAAATCTCACAATAAATGGTAAATAGTTTTATTTATTTTCGAGAAATAATATAAATGAATAGTTTTATTTGGTATCTTGATATTGACTCTGACATTCTCTTTGGAAATGTCACATATCTCACTGTTATTGTCTGTGGTCGTCTCTGTCTTGAGATTGTGTTTGTAAATAGTCCATGTCATTCTACAGTTTAAGTGATATATCGTAGTAAAACACCTTATTCCTTCCTAAAACCGAATATCTTACTCTTTCATTACCTAAAAAATGTGGCGATACTTCTTTTACAGGTTGAGGTACTTGATTACAGGTTTTTTAGCAAGTCATAGTTTCTCGAATACACCAGCAGCTGAACTGCAATACTTGTCATCGACTGTATTTTTTTTTTTTGTGATGCATTGTCTTCGTTCCCTTCCTAAACCGGTTATGAGGGAAACAACGTTACGTGATGACAGTACATGTATCATAAGACAGAATTAACGTATTTAGATACTTTTGCGACGTAAATATTACATTTTCTGGCACATTTTTAGACTTTTGTAGCATTTTTTGCAAGTATCATAGAAAAAGTAGGATAATTAAATTGAGACATACAAAGTTTTTCTTGTACTTAACCTCACCCAGTGCCCAACCAATTGCCATCATTATTCTCTAGTAATACATTATCTTCACTCTCACCTTCCACCTGACGCATAATTTAGAATTCACAAAAATGTTTTATCGATGGAAAATAAATTGATGGAAAAATAACTGTGATAATCGATGTAAACCTAGCGGTTTTATTCCGACATATTTCGAAGACATTTCGGAATACTGTGACATTATAGGCGTGGAAGATAAGTAATTTAAGGCTCTGTTGGGTCTAAAGCCAAGTGTGGTCCATAGATCATACATAGAACATTTTTACCAGTATAGACATCTGTTAGTGACGGTGAGAACAACCCATGGTACAGACGTCGAACTTACATCACTTTTTAACAGTTGAGTCATCATATTATTTCGTGTTTTCATGATTTATGGAACAGTGTTTAAGGTAAAACTAATTTTCGACAAACAACGTATTACTGATTTGCTATTTATATTTTACAAGGAAACGTTGGTTTTCAAGTATTTATAGAGAATATGTTATATAAAGATTCCAATATTGTATAGCAAATGATATATGGCTTTGAATGAAACTTACCAATGTGACTTGTGAACCAGAGCGTGAAAGATGTTTTGGAAGTGAGTAATGTAAGGACAACAGACAATATTTTTGGTATTTTAGGCAACTCAGACACTTCGACGTATTTTCTTAATAAATATTTCGGATAATTTTTAAGCAGAATCCAGATGTGGTTACGTTATGGAAGTAATACTAGGCTCTGATGGGATGAGAGGAGCGATCTGTGATTTCTTTTTTGTAAGTAATTCAATTCGTTCGAATATTTCTAATCGCAGATCAGATGGGATTGAATTGAAATTCGTCCTTTCACTTGCACACTAATTTCCGGCTGGAAGGGAAGAGAGGGACGTGAAGCACTATGCAATGTCTGTACGCCATTTTACATTTACAATGTGTATCTTTCACCTGCGAGTAACTTCAGTGCTACGTATACTGGGTGAAGGTAAGAGGAGGTTGGGAGAGGGGTATAAAACACAGCTGGGCTAGATTTATTTTTTAAAATTCATTTCATGCTAATTGACTCCACCTAGCGACAGAAACAGGAATTGTGCTCGAGGCATTACATACCTACACTACTGGAATAGTTTTATTTTTGTTTTAGTAATTTGCGGAATCAGATAACGTGTTTATTTTGAAATAAAAGCATTTTTAGTCGACAGAACTGAAGTCCAAGACTCCCAATAGCACTAGACTATAAAATTGATATCAGTGACTAGTAAAGAAAGTATTTCTTTCCTAAACGGCTCTTACGTAGGAAAATAAAACGTGGTATGACAAATTTGTTTTACAAACCTTGTCGTCTTGGTAGGAAGAGAGTTAAGAGTCATACTCGACTGTAGTTCACATATAGTTATTAGTTCATAAAATTTCCTTCAGGAAATAAACACTTTTAGCTGGCTATGGTGCTGCTTACCCGAAATGCACAAACTGGCTGGGTATTGGGCAACTGGGGAATTCAGTCATTGTGAGCATAGAACCGCAAACAGTAAGTTTTACTTAGATAACTCGCCCTTAACTAATACTAAAATGGTGTGCTCTGTTTTGCAGGATTAATATCCACTAAACATCCAGTAGAACTGAAAAAATTTGTGTAAACTTCTTTACTTTTTGCAAATCAGAGCTGAAATTCTTCTTTGTCAACGCTCTCTTTACCCTGTAAAGGTGATCCCAGCAGTAGTTTGGAACATTTCAGCGTTATTTATTGTCTTACTGACTGAGTCGATAAGTGCCAGAGAACAAGGGATCCCGGCATTCGATCAGTCGATCCTAGGAATGTTACTTGATTTATCGCTTCTTTCAGCTCTGGCACTGAAACCTTGATGTGAAACTGCAAAGTCGCTCGATGACTGAGAGTCCATGTCAAACTGTAGGCTGCCCTGTACACTGGCTGGTAGGTCAGTTTAATGGCCGGAGGAAGGTAACGATGTACTACCTGAAAAAGAACTACGCATAGAAAAGCAATGCATTATTCAAACTGAACCTTCGGTAGGACGCAGCATTACCTATTTATGTAAAAGTAATGATGTTCCCCGACATGAGGTTAGTTTCAACATAACGGTGCTTTAAGAAGCATAATTCTATTGGGGATGGTATGTTCACCACCGACCTCCGTACCAGATTACCTGTCCACTTTTGATGACAATAACACGTTTTAATATCAGACGGGAAAGAAGCAGTAAAAAGGAGAACTTAGAGGGAATCTAAATCAAAACATTTAAATTAGAAAGAAGCAGCAAAGATTAGGAATTAATGCCCCCTCGAGACAATGTTATTTGAAGCATAGATTCGGGAAATACAAGTCATGAGAAGACAATGAGCAGTGTTTGAGAAAGGATTTGTTTCGGAGCTCACCTTAACAGAGTTACGGAAACCATGAACGGATAGCCAGACGGGGTTTCGAGCCGTCGTCCTCTCGAGTGCAAGGTCAGGGCATTACGATCCACCTCCTCTCTCGGGCAATTTCTGTTCCTGCATTCAGCTTACAAAGAAAGATAATTTCTCAATAACTTGAGGAGATGTGAAGTTAACGCTTCTAATTCTACTTAATTTGTATATCCCAAAAGAAAATTAAATGAATAGCTATTGCTAAGAGACGAAGTACAAAGTCGGATAAGACAAGAATGGGGAAGGAAACCGTATGTGTCATATTCTAAACGAGCAGCTATACTGCTGCATTACGTCATTACTGCTGCATTACGTCATTACTGCTGCGTACGTCAGGATGGTCAGACGGTGGTTTGAAATCCACTCTTTCCGAAAGAGGGTTCCAGTGCTTGAACCACTTCTCCCTCTCATTCTACACATTCTCACTTCTGCTATAAAATCTGACTCTTCTATGTGATGTATATGGTTACTTAATTTCCATAATAAAAAAGGATCAAACACAAATAAAGCCTCTACGTACGAGAATGCGTTCCAGGAATATCTTCCTCACCTGCCTCTATGAGTAGTTAACGCCGTCGCTTTCAAAAATTTTTCCTATAAATAACTTCTAAGTATCTTTGAAATGTAGCGTAGTAATTTTTTCAAATTCTGTTGCTTAATTTACTCTGTGCTAATATAATAACAAAAGCCCAAATTTTCGTTGCTTTCACTTATGACGTAGATGGATGAGTTTTTCAGCGACCATAGTCTGACATCCCTTTTGTTAGTGAATAGCATTTCTTGTACTTCTTAAAGGTTCAGTGACTATTTATATCTTGGGTCTGTTCCGTTAAGCCGGCCGGAGAGGCCGAGCGGTTCTAGGCGCTACAATCTGGAACCGCGCGACCGCTACTGTCGCAGGTTCGAATCCTGCCTTGGGCTTGGATGTGTGTGATGTCCTTAGGTTGGTTAGGTTTAAGTAGTTCTAAGTTCCAGGGGACTGATGACCTCAGAAGTTAAGTCCCATAGTGCTCAGAGCCATTTGAACCATTTTTGTTCCGTTAATAGTCGCAATTTTAGTTAGTGTACATCTAATTTTAGTTAGTGTACATCTGTTTGAATATGATGCAAGGAAATCTGTGCGCCAGATTGCTTCTTTTTTCTTCGCAAACTGAACTGTTATATGTTTCACAGATTTTAATCGAAGTGGGCTTATTATTTTTTGGAATTGTCTCATTCACTGCTATACCCCGTCAGCCTAAAAAGTTTCAAGTCTGGGTTCATAAAAACTAGATGCAAGTTAAGACGGTGGTCTTAATGCTTCAGATATTCTACATGGCCGTCCCTCCACCCACTATCTTTCTGAGTACAGTGCCCAGGAGCAAAACTTTCCTAAAATCTTGTGAAACTCTCTGAAACGGCCTCTTTTTTTACTGCTGTTTAGTTCGGGTTATATTCTGTTGAATTTTAGCTATGTCGTCAAAGTGTTAACCCTTCAGGTGAATTTATGCATTTTTTCGTTTTATTGTTTATCCATAGCAAGGTATCGCCAACCGTGACGATTTTTCCAGAAAAGTATTTCCCATGCTTTGTGTTTGAATCAAGTAGCGGCAGGCATCCAGGCTTCGTTGATTTTGTTTGGGAGTCAAGGTGTGCGCGAAAAATTTAGCACGCAGTTTTCTCTTGTTAGAAACATTCTGGATATCATTTTGAACACTTAATCAAATGTATTGCTCTACAGTGGTTTTGTGACACAACGATGTTGACACACTACGGCTGCATTTTCACTACTTAACATTGCCTTCTCACAACTAACTGGTCAAATACACATTCGTTGTTAGTTCAAGGTGCAACTGCACTGGCGTCGCTTATATGCCAGGAACAAAATCAATCTCGGAACTTCTTGGATGGACTGTGTAGGCTTACACCCGGTAGATTGCCCTTTTAGGGCAGAGTGTATGAACTTCGGTGACCGGACAGTAATTTTGACCTTAGTTCAGAAAATGAAGCTAGTTTATTAATTCACTATATAGTATAACATTACACTTGGTTCAATCGAACGACGTTCTGTTTGAATCTAAATAAGCAGGTGTCGCACGTAGCAAGAACACTAAATGAGCTGTGGACACTATATCATGCTTCTACCACATATAATTATGGTACGCTGAAGATACACATAATTTATAATTGAAGGATGCATGTTGTAAGGATAAGCCTTGACAGCCGAAAAACGAAAAGAGTGAGATATCCATAAAGTACCCTTAAATACATATAATTCTCAGTACTTAAGGCTCTTGAACACAGAATGCTAGTCACCGCAGCGGCTTAGGACGCTAGAAGAACAACTGATGGTGTGTTCTAGTCGTCTGATTTCAAAATTTGATGTCTTAATTATAATTAAAACCACTATACCGTTGAGAATACACCATTAGGTTGTGCGGCTGATGACTTTGAACACGAACTGTAGCCAACCATGACCTCTGGTTGCATTAGTCTTGAAGCGGTTAGCTGAGTATGGTGGACAATAACATGTACATCACCTGCCAGTTATAAGCGCATTTTTCTGTGTAAACCAAAGGTTCAATTATTCACAGGTCTTAGAGACATTGTTACTCAAAGTTAAGGAAACTATCGACATAGAGATCATGTTGCAGTGCCTATGTAGATACAACTGTCACCAAATCTGAAGGTTGGTTTTACCACTACAATTGTTTATTACATAGGATTTGGTAGGAAGGAAATCCGCAGCTGAGCTTCGTGGTAGAATTAGGTGATCAACCGCTTCAGCCGTAAATAGTGTTACTCGTTCAAAAATACGACCGGTTTTGGACAATTATAGATCAAACTTCAGGTGTACAGGAACGGTTACGGTGAGTATTCTTCGCACAATGTGAAGACGAGGCTGTGGAGTTCCATATCGCGGCTTCACGTGCGACTGCCAACTGCCTACAGCCTAGTGTTCACAGTGTGCGGCGACCAAACACTCACGGTTCTTGTACACCTGAAGATGGGCTTGTAATTGCCCGTAAACGCTCTTATTTTTGAACAAATAAAACTATTTACAACTAAAGCGGCTGATTATCTGATGCTACTAAATATTTATTAGTCATGGTCCTTCTGGACACGGTACAACGTAGCCTTCCTCAGACGTCAGTGAAAACTTAAAAAACTAAAATTCCGTCTTCTGGCCCTGTCGAACCATTCAGTGCTGACCGGCTGCCGTGTCACTCTCTGCTAATGACATCTTTCGGATATGAAATGAGAGGGGGAAGGTGCATGAGATGAGCACACTGCTCTCCTGCACGTTGTCAACATCCCAGATCTAAGACATGCTACTTCTCACGCAAGCAGCTACTCAGTCATCGTCACGAGGATGACTGCACCCCGTAGTACCAGTCCTCCCAACCTGTGAAAACCCCTGGCAGTACCAGATATCCAACCTGGGCCCTCCATAGAGGAGTCACATGCACTAACCACTGGTCTACAGAGCTGGACCTTGAGGAGACTTAGCCACGCAGAGATACCGGGTCCTATGGTTCATGTGGACTCCAGATCATGGGGAAAGAAAACGTAATACAGAATTTTACATGTTTTTCATCTTTCTTTTTTTTTTTTTTTAAATTGTTGTTCCTAGCTATCGAGACACAACTTCATTTAGTTACTGACTGATAAACATGAGTTTGCTTATTGACCTACCTGTGACTACTGTTTCTATTCTTCAACGTGTGTTGGTTGTTAAATTATCGCCCTCCTGTGAACACGGCATTGCCTAGAATTTAACACTTATAAGGTAGTTATTGCTAATAAAGTACAGACAGCCTTTTTGTAAGAGATGTCCAATCACTATCGGCAGATACTGAACTTCATATACTTACTGTTCACTGCTAACAGCACGATTCCCCGTTTCTTACTCTGCTGTTAAGTGTCTATGTAAAGTCTTTCAACTATTCCAAATTAATGATGAGTCGTTTCCAGGGAATTCTTATGTAAGCAGTTATTAGCTGCACTCATTACTTTCATCGTCGATATTTTCCTTAAAATAGCAGCACAGCCCGAAAAGAGTACTTCGAATTTCAGCAGTGTTGGAGTGTTAACAACACCTTCGTTGTTATTCACTTCTTTTTAGCTTGTGGTTGCACAACATGAATTCCGTTCTTGTCTTGCGTCAGTGCAGAGGCGGGCTACTAGATTTGTTGCTGGTAGGTTCGAACAACATGTAAGTGTTACGGAGATGCTTCGGGAGCTCAAATCGGAATCCCGAGAGGGAAGGCGAAATTCTCTTCGAGGAACACTACTGAGAAAATTCAGAGAACCGTCATTTATAGCTGACTGCGAATGATTCTGCTGCCGCAAACATACATTATGCGTAAGGACTGACAAGAGAACCTCCTCATCGCACCCCCCTCAGATTCGGTTATAAGCTGGTACAGTGGATAGGCCTTGAAAAACGGAATACAGGTCAATCGAGAAAACAGGAAGAAGTTGTGTGGAACCATGAAAAAAATAAGCAAAATATACAAACTGAGTAGTCCATGCGCAAGATATGCAACATTAAGGATAGTCTGAACTCAGGAGCGCCGTGGTCCCGTGGTTAGCGTGAGCAGCTGTGGGATGAGAGGTACTTTGTTCAGGTCTTCCATCGAGTGAAAATTTTATTTTCGCGAAGTTATGATCTGTCCGTTCGTTTATTGACGTCTCTGTTCACTGTAATAAGTTTAGTGTCTGTGTTTTGCGACCGCACCGCAAAACCGTGCGATTAGTAGACGAAAGGACGTGCCTTTCCAATGGGAACCGAAAACATTTGATCGCAAGGTCATAGGTCAACCGATTCCTCCACAGGAAAACACGTCTGATATATTCTATACGACACTGGTGACAGCATGTGCGTCACATGACAGGAATATGTTGTCGACCCACCTAACTTGTACACTTGGCGAATGGGTAAAAAGATTCTTCTACCTTGCCCGATTTAGGTTTTCTTGTGGATGTGATAATCACTTCCAAAAAACTGATGAAAACATAACGGACGGACAGATAATAATTGTCTAAAAATAAAAAGTTATACTTTTCACTTTAGGGAAGACTGGAACCAAGGACCTCTCGTGTCGCAGCTGCCCACGCTAACCACGGAACCACGGCGCTCCTGAGCTCCAATTATCCTTGATGTTGCTAATCTTGCGCGTGGGCTACTGAGTGTATATTTTGCTTATTTTTTTCATAGTTCCACACAACGTCTTCCTGTTTTCTCGATTGATCTGTGTTCAGTTTTTCAAGCCCTATCCACTGTTCCAACTTATAACTAAATCTGAGAGGGGTGCGATGGGGAGGTTCCCTTGTGAGAAGATGAGATACGAGAAATTAGGGCCCTTACGGAGGCATATAGATAATCGTTTTTCCTTCGCTCTATTTGCGAGTGGAACACGGGACGAAATGTTTCGTGGTGGTACATGGTACCCTCCGCCACGCACCTTACGGTGGCTTGCGGGGTATCTTTGTAGCTGTAGATGTGTTAACTGGTTAACTGCAATCAAATTTGCTTGACCCACGAAATTTTGCTAATTAAAGCTGATCCTTGTCCTCGACGAAATAATGAGGTTAACACTTATACCATGTAGATTTCCGAGTTTAGCTTGATCCGAGTTCTCTTCCTGTACTAATCTTAGATCGGATGCTTTATGTCATTTAATGTTAAAATTCCGAGAGCTTACGTTTCTAGAAGGACCAGCCAAAACACCGTTTCATTCCATGTATATGTCGAGAAAAGGTGTTGAACGTAAAATTAGACATATTAGAGCTCACATTGAGTCTTGCCCATAATCATTCTTTCTTCGTACTTTACTCGCCTGGAACAGGAAAGGAAGAACTGGCAATGGTGCTAAAAGTTTTGCTGCCACAATCCATAAGGTGGCTTGTGGACTATAGACATACATGTAGATGTGGATATACAATTTGTCTTTTTAGCCACAAGGGTGTTGAATAGAACTGCGCGCACCACTGACTGATCTCTGCCGGCTTGTTTCCAAATTGCACTGTTCACTTAAGTTTAGTGGAAAATGAACATCGACATATGTCGTGGTCCATTACAAAATTGCATTCCAAGCAAATGAGCATAAGGTACTCTAGTGTGTCACGACACGATGTACGTTCACTGGAGACATAAATTTTTGGAGTTGCTGTTTCAGAATTGAAGCCGTTAGCCCATTATGATGCTCTCTTGCTTCATATGTGTAAAAATAAAACATCACGTAGACTATTAACAAAACTGTATCCAAAAAACTCACTGAACCTTCAAACGCTATGGCGCAAATCCTTCTCATACAAGTTTTGATATAAAGTGCCTAATGGAAAAAGAAGTTTTGCACAGCCATTATGGCTTTTACAGTCTCATAATTCGTCGTTGGTGAAAATCTCCTTCCTAGTAGTCTTTTAATCACAGAAAATAGCTACAGTACAGTCACCTGTGTACCTGAGGAACAAGCAGGTTCATTAGATAAAGTTCAACAGAGAGCACCGTGTCTCGAATAGGGAACGGGAAAATGCGGCTTGAGGGCACTTTGAAGTCCGTCATCGTGCCTCGAAGGGTCGCTTCAAGCTTCGACCGTTTGTAGCAAGAAGGGCTGTCAGCACGGGAAGTTACACGATGGTTTTGGCTTCAGCACGAAGTCGCCATTCGAACATTCAGTTGCAACTGCGAGAGACAGGTCGGCTGCTGCCGAGAACACTAGATAATGAAAACTGTTCACAAATTATGATTCGTCGATGACTGAGAAGAATGCATCACAGCTGCTATCTTTTTGGATACAACTTAGAGTGCTGTACCGAACCAGGCAGTACGTAACCGTCCTCAATCTACAAGATCAGTTTGTCCTCGTGAACATCTAATTCCAAGAGACGGGAATCAGTTGGATGGGGTGGCCTGCTTTATCTGCTGACCTGGATCGGTAACAATTGAAAGTTGCAGTACGTCGTTACAGGAACCTTTATCACACATTGGAAAGTTGCCGTCGAAGACTGGGTTAGGCCTTAGCAGCAACGCTTCGACAACCTTGTAGAAAACATGCAAAGGAATATCCAAGCATATCGCAATACAGAGTGGTGAGCAGTACTGTATTGAACGTTATGCATCACCTGATTTTGAATTCACGAATGTGCAAATACGAACACTTACGAACGGATCAACTTAACTGACGCTGTTCTTCTGTTTTAATTTCTGTGTAAAGTTAGCTTTTCGTTTTTATAAGGTCTATTCTTTCATTCCGTGCTCCTTTACCCTAAGCCCACACACGTTTGCAGATATGGAGATGGCACTAAACCCTTTTTTAAACTGTTTATAGTTAACATTATAAAGAAGACGCAGGGTATGACTCCATTGATTACCGACTATCTGTGGCCCAGATGGGCAACAAGTTAGATAAATTTATTTCCAAATTTTAAGGTATGCCATAGCTTTGAGCGCTTTCAGAGAGCAATATTGAATCGATACCTGTTCGTAAATGGAATGGAAGAACATATCATAATTATACACAGCAAGGTGATTCACTTTTGATATCTTGTTTTTATTCACAAAATACACGTATCTGTTGCTCCACTATAGCTTGTAAGTGCAATTTAAATTTGGAAATATGGCAATTCTTATAGAAACGTAAGTATTAGTACGATAATGTCTTGCCTATGTCGTTTAAAAGAACGATGCAATGTTCCTTATGATATGCATGCATATCGAAGGAACAAGAAATACGTTGGCTACAGCAGCTACGAAATACATGAAATGTATTCGATGTTGGGAATACGAACAACAATCAGCTGTATAAGGGAATGACGACAGCGTAAATGTATACCGGGGTGGGACTCGAACCCGGATTTCCCGCTTGACGCCTTAACCGCTTTTTTATTTTTATTTTTTTCTTCACGCCTGGATAGGAAAGGGAAACTGTAAAAACAAAGATCTACTTGTCACCGCCACTTGTGTGTGTTTGTGTGTGTGTGTGTGTGTGTGTGTGTGTGTGTGTGTAAAAAAAAAAAAGGGCGTTGGCGCCTATCTACACACCAAAACAACTGTTATTAAAAGGGTATAGGAAAGGGAGAAAGTAGGGGGGAAGAGTATATAGAGCAGCGATGAAAATGAATGTAGGTGTGTAGGCGCGTTTGTTTTTTAGTTTATTTTTATTTCATTTTTTGTGTTTTTTATTATTTATTATTTTTTTTATTAAATTATACTATGTGCCAGAATTCAAGGAGTAGCTAGCGCCTTCCGATTGGCGGAACATTCAAATGTGTCTTCTCGAATTTTAATGGAGATTCCATTTGTAGTGCTTTCAGAGCATCATATCGGCAAAATAAGCATCAACATCTCATGGCTTGGACGTTCCAGCTGGAAGTCGGGTCATAAAAGGCGCTTTGTAGAAAACTGGAAAAGAACTGCTTGTATCTGGGGTTGTGAACAAGTGCACAATGTCGATCGTTAAGGTACGTCCAATAACCGAGTTCTGATTCCTCGTCGGGACCGCGTATCCAATTTACAGAGTTAGTTTTTGTTGCTGGATAGTGAATCACATCTGGGAATAAAAGCGTCTGAAAAGTGATCTGAGCAGGTGTCTGTCGGGTAAGGAAAACTAAGATATGCTGAGCGAGCCTCCAGACGTCATACGACGGACCACATGAAAATCGGTGAGCGTCTGTGTCATCTACACCACAGTGCACACAGAGGTATGTATCAGCGAGGTGGATGCAGTGCAAACAAAAGTGGTTAACCTGTTTGCAGTTGTGATATACCAGGTGGGCTGAACCCTGGAGTCGAGAAAACGTGCAAGTACCGCTTTCCACACGCGACGCCATATAATCTGGGGAAACTTCTGTTCGTTGGGTTGGCGGTTCGACACATTTGTAATTTGTTGTGTAATGTCTTTGCCGAGAGTATACGTGAAGTGTTAAGGAGTGGAAGATGTAACTTTATTCAAGAAGGAAATGCCGAAAGTGACAAAAGAAGGGGCGGGGGGGGGGGGGGGTGGAATCTCTGATAACATGACTGGGACTGACATGGAGACTGTCGCATATTCATTCAAAAGGAGTCCGGTGAGGCTCGTCGGAAAACGGCGCCAGACTTTCAGTTGGGAGCTAACAAAAAGTGACTCTGTCTGGCACATGAAATAAGCCCACTCCACCACGCTCATGTGAGAGGGAAAGGGAGGAATATTGAACTTTAAATAACATTCCGATACAGACAAAGGATCTAATGGCCATCAACATACGACAGGAGAGGGTAATCGGAACATTGCCAGTTTATGAGGATCCCGAATAAAGGCCAGATTCTTCGTCGTGATGCGGTAGTGTTGTGGCCGTGCTGGCACTATTGGCGCAGACGGCAGACATGTTCAGCTGGCGTGTAAGATCCGGTGCAGCCACTACAGTCGCAATCACCGGATGGAAGGTGGGTCAGGCACCACTGTGGGGCACTGCCTGACAAGTGAGCCACTATCTTGATCTGCTCCATTGTCGACATCGATAGCCCAGGAGAGTAGAAAAGTTACAGGTGACTGTCACACTCACCGAGTGCTAAGAGTGGCGACGCTGCTGTAGTGGGATCTAAGGAACCTCCCTCCATGTGATCCATCGATGTCAGGGGGAACCGCAGGCTGTGGAAAGGACGCTCCTCAGATGGGTTATCAGGAGCGGCCACTCTTGTCATCAGGGCGCTCGAAGGCAGATCACTGTCTGGTATCCGCTCCACGGCCTGTGATGCCACATGAAGAAGTGTGTAGTCGGAGGGCGTTCGACTTCTCTTCTTCCGTTTTCGGGGCGACCGGTGCTTTCGGAGGTGCTGTTCTGTGTCAGAATATGGACGTTCAGTGTCCTAGGTGGTGCCCATCTGAAGAAAAGAAGAGGTAGGCACCGCGCTCGCATCGACGTCCATCGCAGCGGGTGGGTTGGTCGCGGAGCTCTGGAGAGTTGATGATCTCGTAGTAGTCGGAGGAGACGGTGCCAGTGAGGCCGCGGCCGCACCGTCATTTCCAATTGGGAGTGCCGGCAGGAGGACAGGTGCTTCCTGAAGTGACGCATCGGGACTGCCCACGGATGTGTCGTAGCTGTCTGGTAAAGAGGTGATTGTCGCTTTGGAAGCTGAGCCACTGGTCGGGATCGGTAGCAAACGGCGGCGGAGATAATCTGACCGAACAGGGCCCTCTTGCCCACATCAGCCACACGTCCGAAGCTGGCCATCATACATAACGATGGGTCGCACGCCACCTATCAGCAGATAGGATCTACATCTACATCTACATGATTACTCTGCAATACACATTTAAGTGCTTGGCAGAGGGCTCATCGAACCACACTCATACTATCTCTCTACCATTCCACTCCCGAACAGCGTACGGGAAAAACGAACACCTAAATCTTTCTGTTCGAGATCTGATTTCTCTTATTTTATTTTGATGATCATTTCTACCTATGTAGGTTGGGCTCAACAAAATATTTTCGCATTCTGAAGAGAAAGTTGGTGACTGAAATTTCGTAAATAGATCTCGCCGCGACGAAAAACTTCTTTGCTTTAATGACTTCCATCCCAACTCGCGTATCATATCTGCCATACTCTCTCCCCTATTACATGATAATACAAAACGAGCTGCATTTTTTTGCACCCATTCTATGTCCTCCGTCAATCCCACCTGGTAAGGACCCCACACTGCGCAGCAATATTCTAACAGAGGACGAACGAGTGTAGTGTAAGCTGTCTCTTTAGTGGACTTGTAGCATCTTCTAAGTGTCCTGCCAATGAAACGCAACCTTTGGCTCGCCTTCCCCATAACATTACCTATGTGGTCTTTCCAACTGAAGTTGTTCGTAATTTTAACACCCAGGAAGAAAAGAGTTGGTACGATGGTACATGTTTGGACAGTTTGATCTTGATTTGGCGGGCACTGTTCCACACGTGGTATGTCGTGAACATCTGCTGCCATTTTTCCGCTATGTGACCCACAGCATTGCCGTAGGGTCGGAAAGCTTCGACGACCATGTCTTGTGGCACTTCGAAAGAGAGCTCAAAGACCCAAATTGTTCGAAGACCGAAACCAGCATAGTCTACCGTCACCTCCCCAATATGCCCGTCAGTGCGTGTTGTCCAACTACGTAAGCACATGCTTCCTCCGTCATCATTTTAATATAGACGACACTGCCAGTGATAGAGATGTGAATACCTCTCACTTTTCGTTTGTCTAGATGTAGCTCTTCGCGAATTAATTGTTCGATTTCATAAGCGCGTAGTCGTGCATGTACGGCTTGAAATGTTATTTTAAGTGTCGCTCGGCGGTAACAGTGCGCCATGCGTTACACAACACGAAATACCGCAACGCGGAAGTAAACAACTATGGTCTGCTGTCCGGTCCGCGAAGCTGGTTCGCACGCGACGGCGGCCGAAAGCCGACTAATCGCTCGGGCTACCCGTGCACTATTCACGATCAGACTCAAAGTACCATATGCCGTCGCTCTGCGTCACAGATTGTACTCCCCGTAAGGGGAGCAAATTTTAATTGTAAGTTACTGGCGGACGTCATTCGACAAATATGATACTGCAGTGCCTGTGTTGTTAAGAAGAATAATGTAATGTTTCTTCGAACATGCCTGCATTCAAACAGCTACGTTATCTGGAAAAATAATGTAAATATTTGCTTCACCACAAGCACATGTTACTGTTTTGGAATGAGCAACAACAGTTGATGACTCGTGACATTCATGTGACGTTTTGCACTTGATGTTCATTGGACAAAACAAAGCACTTGATGTCCGGTGGTGTAAGAATTGTATGCGATACGAGACACTGCACAAGAAAAGGAGCTACGCTGCTCAACTAACGGTAGTATTATGGAACTCAACAATCGAACACATGTCGGGTACTTTGAAATAATGCAAGGATTTTGGTTCAGTATGACCCTATTTTATGACTGCTACTTTGGAAAACCTTCGGCAAGACAGTTATAAAACTATAATGTGACGTCGTTAATTTCTGGATACCTGCTGTATTTATGGGCCTGAAGACACTCACAAACATTCCTAACCATTTTACAACCGCGTGTAGTGCTCATGAATATCGGCGCACGAGCCACTGTGTGCTGTTATTGAAGTCGAGAAAGTATGTTCGCTGTACAAGAAGTACTATACCTGGAAATCGATGAAAGGCGTCTAGTGTGACTTTTAAGACGCGCTGATAAAGTCTATTGATCTGTGGCAGCGGAGTCCGCCCCTGGTAGCTGAGTGGTCAGCGCGACAGAATGTCAATCCTTAGGGTCGCCAGCACGGAAGCTCAGCGTGTTCGGTCAGAGGGCTGCGTGCTCTCTGTAGTAAAAAACTGAGTCACGGAATCAACAATCAAACTGAACGGGTGTCTAGAGACGTCCGCCCAGACCAAACGCAACAACGAGCAATATCGAAAAAAAAAAAAAAACTGCCGGGGTTC
This sequence comes from Schistocerca cancellata, assembly GCF_023864275.1. NCBI lineage: Eukaryota > Metazoa > Arthropoda > Insecta > Orthoptera > Acrididae > Schistocerca > Schistocerca cancellata. Next base: position 330,936,661 of record NC_064629.1, read on the forward strand.
GATTTCCGGCTGGGTCGGAGACTTTCTCCTCTCAGGGACTGTGTGTTGTGTTGTCCATATCATCATCATTTCATCCCCATCGACGTGTAAGTCGCCGAAGTGGCGTCAAATCGAAAGACTTGGACCCGGCGAACGGTCTACTCGACGGGAGGCCCTAGTCAGACGACCTTTTTTTTGTGGTAGCGGAAGAGAATCGCCGATAAAGTGGGTAGTAGAAAGGAGTTTGAACGAAGTGCAACATATTCTACAGATGACAAAATAATGCACTATTTCCACCAATGACACCAAAAGCGAGGGTCCAAGGGATAGGAGAGAGAGGTATCGTGAACCCCTTCAATATTTCCAAATTTCTCTGCCAATGATCGGATATTTAGCAGCACGAAAACGGCGCGTCTCCCAAATGGTGACGAGATCTGGAAAATGTAAAGCTCTTTTTGGCACGGGATAGGTTTCCGTTGTTTGCCTTAGGGCTGCCTACGGGATAGTCTTGCAGTCTGACCACTTGCAGAAAATGTTGAAGCCAGGTAAAGGCTCCCATTCATAGGCTGAGCGTCCACGCAGCCAACAACGAATACAGCATGGGTCGTAAGTCCACAGGTAGGAGTGGCAACCTACAAGAAGTTGATTTAGGCAAGATAGATAGAAAGGTCTACCACTAAGAAAATTGTAACAGAAATACATTTTTCTGAAAGTAGGCGGAAACGAATGAAAGAAACAGACCCACCCCCTTTGCAGTCTCACATTACCCTAAAGTGCAAAGCTGTCTGCACAATCTTAGAACTATGGGTGTACACAACGATTTTATGTCATGCGAATTATAGCGTCAAAGTTGTGATAGCTTGCACTGATTGTAAATTAACCGCACGACAAATACACTTCTAAACTTTTAATTTTTTCAAATCTTGTATTTCTCTGAACCGCAATGTCTTGGGAGCTATACTAAAGTGATGTAATAAGCACTGGCGTACATAAATTATTATTTTTAGTATTATATTAAAACATTTTCCGCATTTAAGTGTTAAAAGTATTAAAAACGCTAGTCATATGTGGCGCGTCGAAGTGAAGTAGTGACGGCAAATTGTATTTTGTATGTGTGGGTGGGTGGGTGGGGGGAGGAGGGGGCGGGGTTTTGGGTACAGTAACAATCTGAGACCTCTACCCCGTAGCAGAATTGGAAACCGGACCTATGTCTACACCAAACAGCCGGGATGGTTCTTTTGAAAACGCACGACCAATTTCATTCCCCATCCTTAAATGATTCTGAGCCTGCGCTCCATCTCTAATGACCTCGATGTCGACGAGAAGTTTAACCGTATTGTTCTTTCCTTCCTTGCTCCTAACAAACGAGGACTGTTGTACCAGAACGTGCTGAAGAGGGAAAAGTAAACAATTAGAAATGTCTACACATGCAGGAAGTAAATTCGGCCTTAAGTTATCTCTGATATCAATGTCGCCGTCATTTACGACCTCGGTGAGTTGGACACTGATATTGGACACACCTTCCAGTTGTCCGTTAGGCTGCAGAGCGGTCTGCATGGGATTATCGCTTATCTCAAAGCAATATTCTTTATGTTGACTTATTAACGGAACTGCATTCGGAGGCTCAAATTAAATATAGAATGTACAAAACACGTCTCACACGTGCAGTTATTTCATTTTTCCATGTCTCTCAATCTTAGCATCAATTCCGTGGAACGGTTCCCGCTGTTTTCTTGATTTGATAAAATTATTTTTATTTTTACTTTCTGGTCGGATACCTTTCATGTTGTCACACTTGTTAGTTAACCTAAAGGAGGGACGTCGTGGGCTCCATTTCTCAGCGAATTATGAAAACTTTATACAATGTCTTATCGTATTTTGAATGATTCTGGATCGTATTGACAGCAAAAAACCAAAAAGGAAGATTAGTATAAACGTTAGGTCCACCATATTCATTAAGGTGGGGACTGGGAACTTGTGAAGCACTTGCCTGAACAAGAGTTGAGAACTGCATAAAAGCCACACTCAGGATAGCAAACACCTTTCAGAATACACGTTGTATCAGCCCATCCGTCCTTAATCTACCGCGTTGATTCGATTCAAGTCTGCCCCATCTTCCTATCTCGTAGGGTAGCACCCTGCGCTTTGAGCTGTGCAAATAGGTCGTTTGATTTCTTTGTGTCATTGGAAACATAAATTAATTATGTTTTTGGTAGTTTCAAAAAATGTGGTTCACTATTACCTATTTTTGCGTCGCGTATTATGTTTAAAACACTATAATTTTCATTATTGTTGGTTTACATTCAGCGGCATAGCGCTCAGCAGCCAGTAAAAGAGCCGATAGGACTGGGTACCCTCCGCCACGCAGTTTACGGTGGCTTGCGGGGTGCCTATGAAGATAGAAATTTCTGGAAGACTATGCTAAAGAAAGGAAATAATTTGAGTGCAGCTTCGTAATTTGGCGCTTGGCGTCGTTTCTGCAATTCATACTAATACACTACGCATATATCATCGAAGGCACTGGTCTGTGCATGTAACTGAAACGTAGTAGTAGCCTTTCATTCATAAACATAATTCATGTTGTGGTCTGGGGCATAATTTGCAACAGCCCACGAAAAATTTATCAGTTGGCTGACACGTCACATTAAACTTTCTTTACATAACATCTTATATTTACGTGTTACTTTTCTTCTAGTCCAGCTTCTAAGCTAATCAATTGTAACAGAGTGGAAATTTAGAAAATTCGTAAGGTTTTATCGTCAATTATTTTGAATGATATGCACGTTGATAGTGACACATTTTTTTCAGCAAGTGGAAGAAGAACAGGAAGTAATGATTCACTTAATATTTTACATATCTCTATTACTCAAAATTAAAGTTGTATGTCACTTTAGGTGTCAGAAGACAGTTAGAAAATCTGATAACGATTATAATCTTTGTATAACGTCTTTAGACTTTTACCCACACATACGGACATTTTAGAAAAGGATACATTTCATCAATGGTATTCATTAAACTGAAGCAAAGTATTTTAGGGATATCTTAGGGGTTAATTTACTTCAAATATATGTCCGTGTAGTATGTTGTATCACAATTATATTGTTGTTCCTCTTGTGTAGTTGCTGTGTCCGTCCCACAAAGGGCTTCACAGAACGAGTGAGACATCTCTGTCACTACAGTTGCTTGTGAGTGCTTATTTCAATAAGCTAACGTATTTCGGCCCACGGCCAAGTCTGTTCAGGGCCCAGTATAAGTAAGACAAGCCGTCACTGTTCATTTAAGTAGCGCGTTGCATAGCGCGGGAGCTTACTCTCACTCCTCGGTCATCGTTAGCGCACGTTTTTGCCCCGCCGCATTCACTCCCGTCTGGCCACGGCATCCATTAATTCACTTCTTGTTTACTTCCTCCTTCTAACGACGATATGCATGGTGTTATGGACTTCATTACTTTGGCCCTCTTGACATAAATAGGGAAGTGTAGTTTGAAAAGAAAAGACAGCGCGAAGAATTCACATGTATGTCAAGCGTTTTTAATCATCTTCTGCACCACAAAATTATTCCTGAGGTTTGCCTATTCTATCAGTTATATCATTCCCCACCCCTTCTGCTCCAGATGAGGGATGTAGTGCAGCCTTCACTTACATACCTACGCCCCATCTGTAGAGATCAGTTGGCATCATGGTCATGACTGCTGATGTCACCAACAACATTTACGTGAATGATGACATCAGCATTTATATTTCGATGACATCAGCTTCAGCATTCCTGGAATTTCCTCCCACGCCACCACGACGCACCACCACCGCGACCTTCTCTCCACCCCCTGAGCGTCACAGAAGTGCTTGTCGACACCAGTTCCGTCCAAGGTCGGCCCCACCCTACGAGCAGTTTTAATTCTTTACCATTTGATTGTGTGAACGCCTTCATTTCTTCGCCATCTGTACATACACCTACATCTCCTATGTTCAATTGGCAAGAAGCTTGCCTTGGGCAAAGAAAACTTTAACAAGTCTATTTGTTGTCAACATCTATCAGAGAAATGTATTCACAGCTTTCTGCATCAAGAATGGAATGGCATGATAATGGAGGTGCGTATGATTGTAGATAGGAGGAATATTGCTTAACAAATAACGGCAGTGCAGTAGAATGGTAAGAAGATGCATTTCGTAATTGAGTCCACCAACATAATGTGTTGAATTTGCTGGAATTGTAAACCCTTTTTAAAATGTCTGTCCAGTCCCCTACCGGGCAAGAAGCGGTTTTGAGCTGTGCTGGAAATACCATTCAGTATTTCGTTCATCTTTAAATACTTTATTATTATTATTTTTATTATTATTGTTATTATGTGTGTATATCGTTACACTTAGCGATTTGTTGTTATTATTAATGAGTTAGCAGGACTACTATTGCCTGAACCACAGTATCACCCTTCTACATTAACTTTATTTTCAATCCTATCAACCAATAACTGCACACACTCTTGTAATTTACCCCCTAGGGGGCTCGCCACTCTTTGGCGGGTTTGTGCTTGGACACCACGGGGCTCCCAGTCTTTGAAGCATTTTTTCCCTTCCGTGCAGCATGTCCACCCTCTTACCTTATCCAGTTGCTCGCTAGTTACTGGCTAGTCAAAAACCCTGTGTTCTCCCGTCTGGTACCTATAGTTCTGTTGTTGTTACCCCTCGCTCCATGAAGAACATGGCCACGCAGACATGCGACCTCCAATTCAGCTCTGACGTCGTGAAATCGCCCAGTGTCAAGGTGGCACTGCCATCCCCCCATCCAGCTGTGTAACAAACCGTCAAACTCTCGCCTCAAGGGGCGAAACCATCAGCTACACAATCGGTAGGCTGGAAAGGACAGAAGGAGTACTCCTATGAAGACTTCCTCCATCCCTCCCGCCAAACAACACCCAAGTCTTCATTTACCGGGAAAGGCTCGAAGAAGTACTCCAAAAGGCAAACGGTCTTCTCCTTCGCCACCCTGAAGATCCGCTTCAATGGTGTCGGCAAGTGATACCTTTGTCCAGCCAACCTCCATGTCACCGGTGCGCACCAACAACCGTTTCCCGGCGTTGGTTTCCACACATCAACTACAGAAGCACGCTGATGCTTGTGTGGACCCCATGGAGCAGGATCCTCCTCCTTTTGTACCATGTAGTAGCACCTCTTCCCCAGCTGTCTCTCGGCAGCCGCCGAGGTGGCACCCCCAAGTCTCTTCATCATGACTTTCCTCCAATGGAACGATCGCGGCCTTTGCTCTCACAAAGAGGATTTACGACTGCTTCTAGCGTCTCAATGTCCCCTTGTACTCTGCCTTCAGGAAACGAAATTGCGTCCTCACTCCCGCTTTGAGCTTTCACATTTCTTACTGATTCGTTTTGAACTTCCCCCTGAGGTCGGCATTTCATCTCATGGGGGCGTCATGCTGCTCATACGAGATGACATTCATAGTCAGCCCATCTCGCTAACTACAAATCTTCAAGCTGTGACAGTTTGCCTTTTCCTTCCCCACCTGATTTTTTCCCTCTGTACTACACTCCTGGAAATGGAAAAAGGAACACATTGACACCGGTGTGTCAGACCCACCATACTTGCTCCGGACACTGCGAGAGGGCTGTACAAGCAATGATCACACGCACGGCACAGCGGACACACCAGGAACCGCGGTGTTGGCCGTCGAATGGCGCTAGCTGCGCAGCATTTGTGCACCGCCGCCGTCAGTGTCAGCCAGTTTGCCGTGGCATACGGAGCTCCATCGCAGTCTTTAACACTGGTAGCATGCCGCGACAGCGTGGACGTGAACCGTATGTGCAGTTGACGGACTTTGAGCGAGGGCGTATAGTGGGCATGCGGGAGGCCGGGTGGACGTACCGCCGAATTGCTCAACACGTGGGGCGTGAGGTCTCCACAGTACATCGATGTTGTCGCCAGTGGTCGGCGGAAGGTGCACGTGCCCGTCGACCTGGGACCGGACCGCAGCGACGCACGGATGCACGCCAAGACCGTAGGATCCTACGCAGTGCCGTAGGGGACCGCACCGCCACTTCCCAGCAAATTAGGGACACTGTTGCTCCTGGGGTATCGGCGAGGACCATTCGCAACCGCCTCCATGAAGCTGGGCTACGGTCCCGCACACCGTTAGGCCGTCTTCCGCTCACGCCCCAACATCGTGCAGCCCGCCTCCAGTGGTGTCGCGACAGGCGTGAATGGGGGGACGAATGGAGACGTGTCGTCTTCAGCGATGAGAGTCGCTTCTGCCTTGGTGCCAATGATGGTCGTATGCGTGTTTGGCGCCGTGCAGGTGAGCGCCACAATCAGGACTGCATACGACCGAGGCACACAGGGCCAACACCCGGCATCATGGTGTGGGGAGCGATCTCCTACACTGGCTGTACACCACTGGTGATCGTCGAGGGGACACTGAATAGTGCACGGTACATCCAAACCGTCATCGAACCCATCGTTCTACCATTCCTAGACCGGCAAGGGAACTTGCTGTTCCAACAGGACAATGCACGTCCGCATGTATCCCGTGCCACCCAACGTGCTCTAGAAGGTGTAAGTCAACTACCCTGGCCAGCAAGATCTCCGGATCTGTCCCCCATTGAGCATGTTTGGGACTGGATGAAGCGTCGTCTCACGCGGTCTGCACGTCCAGCACGAACGCTGGTCCAACTGAGGCGCCAGGTGGAAATGGCATGGCAAGCCGTTCCACAGGACTACATGCAGCATCTCTACGATCGTCTCCATGGGAGAATAGCAGCCTGCATTGCTGCGAAAGGTGGATATACACTGTACTAGTGCCGACGTTGTGCATGCTCTGTTGCCTGATGATGATGATGTTTGGTTTTGTGGGGCGCTCAACTGCGTGGTTATCAGCGCCCGTACAATTTCCCAACCTTTGCTCAGTCCAATTTCGCCACTTTCCTGGATGATGATGAAATGATGAGGACAACACAAACACCCAGTCATCTCGAGGCAGGTGAAAATCCCTGACCCCGCCGGGAATCGAACCCGGGACCCCGTGCTCGGGAAGCGAGAACGCTACCGCGAGACCACGAGCGGCGGACGCTCTGTTGCCTCTGTCTATGTGCCTGCGGTTCTGTCAGTGTGATCATGTGATGTATCTGACCCCAGGAATGTGTCAATAAAGTTTCCCCTTCCTGGGACAATGAATTCACGGTGTTCTTATTTCAATTTCCAGGAGTGTATATATGTCCCTCCATCATTCGCTGTCACCAGGGCAGACTTACTCCAACTTACTGGGCAGCTGCCTCCCCCATTTTTGCTACTCGGTGACTTCATTGCACATCATCCCCTTTGGGGTTCTTCCAGGAACTGTCAGAGAGGTCCCCTCTTGGCTGGCCTTCTTAACCAACTTAACCTCTTCTGCCTTAAAACTGGAAAACCCACTTTTCTTTCTGACTCCTCGCACACCTGTTCCGATTTGGACCTATCCCACTGCACTGCCCAGCTTGCCCATCGCCTTGAGTGGTCCGTTCTTTCTGACACCTACTCGAACGAATATTTCCCGTGTAATATCCATTTGCTGACCCATATTCCATCCACGTGCACGCCTGAACCGCAGCTTTCTAGGGCTGACTGGCAGCTGTACTCCTCCCTGGTGACCTTTGAAGAACAAGATTCCCCCAGTTGTGATGCTCAGGTCGAATATCTCATAAACGTTATCCTTACTGCTGCAGAACGTTTCATCCCCCGCACTTCCTCTCTACCACGTCGTTTCCCAGTCCCTTGGTGAACTGAGGCACGCCGCGACGCAATTCGCGCACTTAGACGTGCTCTCCGCGTTTTTAACCGCCATCCTGCACTGGCAAACTGCAGATACTTGCAAAGTTTCGTCGCGTTCTTCGGGATAGCAAAAGAGCTAGCTGGATTTCATTCACTAGTTCTTTTAACAGTTCCACACCTTCCTCTGTCACGTGGGACAACCTCCGACGGCTCTCTAGAACCAAGATCCATTCTCCAATTTCCGGCCTATAAGGTTTATTCTCTCTGACATCATATATAGCATCTAACTCTCTATCATTGTGATGGTTAAAGTATTAAGTAACAGCGTACATTTCTTCTTCTTCTGCTCTTTCGTTTCCATCCGTAATTTGCGATTGCGTTTTCAGTCTTTCTGTTATGGATTTAAACCTTTCTGAGAGACACTGTTATTGCTGTAGCTGTTTTAATTTTAGTAATCTTAATTTCTGTTGAATAGTTTTCTGTGCTTTAGTAACTTTACACTTGTATACTAAGCCAGTTACACCTTATACATACTCCGACTACCAGCGGTGCTGGGACACAACTTGCATACCTATTACCTGGCGAAAGCTAAACATATCTGTTAGTCTTCTATTGGCTTCTTCAATTCCATCATTCAGTATCCCACCTTCTCTGGCTACTACCTAAATAAGACTTTTGAGTTCCATTAATTTCGCATTGAGTGTCTTGATTTTTCTGTCAAGATACAGACACATGTGCTCCACACCACCAGAACGGATTAAAACACATATGCAGATTTAGTTTACCGATACAGTTGCATATTGATGATTTAAGCAGGAACTCCTGCCAATTTTTTATATAGCGACCACCATTAAATATTCTCATTTTATCGACAACCAGAACCCACACTGCGTGTGATCCCAACAATCAGTACATATGCTAACAAATTCATTCAATGTCATGTCAGTTCTTAAATCTGCTTGGTAAATACGTTTCAGATTTACATTGTCCTGTTTGAATGCGATAATAAGGTTCACATCTTCCCTTACCAACTGCTTTGGAACCATGGAATATGTCTGACTCAGAATACATCAGCTTTCATATGACGGCCAAAATAAAAGCATTTGCACATCGGTTCCTGGTTTAACACCACAATGTCGTCAAATATGAATAAAATGTTTGCGTTTACTGTTTCAGGTGACAGAATATCACTGCTTTCACTGAATGTCTGCTAGATAACCTCATCAATGCTATACAAAATCTCCTGTAACAGTTGTTATTCAGGCTGAAACACTTTCAGTTTGTGTTAACAGCAACACAAAAAGATTAATTTTTCCATAATCAAATCGTCTGAAAATCACGATACATACATTATTGTGAAGTGGCGAACCATTTCTCTTCCCCTCCCAGACTTATGTGATGGAGTACTTTCATCAACACAATCATAGTGATGACTGTTAATTAGTATTAGTGTATAGGAGGTTTTATAGAGAAATATATAATATATGTATAGTTCTTACCAATTTTTCATTAAATTATCATGTAGCAGGTTATATAAAAATAATTAAGTACAGCCATAGTTCTGTGCTTGTATCCAACACAGTTGCTTTACGCATTTCCACTTGTACTGACTTACAGTATGAATCATCAAGTTGAAACGTGGTTTCTTCTTATAGTTCACAAGTTTTGCATACTATCTCCAACACACTGTTGTGTAATTTCTCACAGAACTAGTGGATACATGATTGCACACTTGGTCGACAATCTAGATCATGCTATATTTCGTGGCCAGCAAGCATCAGATTTTTAAAGGCGCCCTCCTGTAGACGTGTGCACTCTTTGCTGTTAAATATCTTAACTGTCCATAGGAAGTCTCCAACAGAGATTTTACTGTATGTTCGCTCAGTATCACAATGAGGAAGTGTACATTTCCATGTAACAAAGGATAAATCCGCATTGAAGCTGCACACAGATGAATCCACTCATTAAGGGATAATGTTACTTTGACATCACTAAATCGTGGATTTTCAAGTACTACCAGTGCAGTGTAGGAGGGTAAAATTCGTGATCAAACTTCGTATCCATGCTAACATGTTCAGTACCATACTTCTATAAAATATTGGTATGCTTATATAATATTATTTCTGCATCGGGTAACTGCTACTGCTGCTGCGACGGTGGCACCTCGTCTGTAAAGATAACAAATTATTAGTTAACCATATTATATATTATCGACAATAATTTCTGTTATTCATCATCGATATTAATACGTACGAGGATTCTGTGTTGCTGCTATATGCTTTGACATGTTCACCATTTGTCACATGATTGGTTGAACAGTTTGTCAAAGCTGTAAATGTGTATGATTCGATATAATGAATAATGTTATTGTCTTTGGCACTAATTATAGTGGTCCTTGTTAATCTAGTAGCAAGAATATGCTCGAGGCGTTAGAATTTTTTGTAGAAAATTAACCTGTTCCATTGGTACACTCCTGGAAATTGAAATAAGAACACCGTGAATTCATTGTCCCAGGAAGGGGAAACTTTATTGACACATTCCTGGGGTCAGATACATCACATGATCACACTGAAAGAACCACAGGCACATAGACACAGGCAACAGAGCATACACAATGTCGGCACTAGTACAGTGTATATCCACCTTTCGCAGCAATGCAGGCTGCTATTCTCCCATGGAGACGATCGTAGAGATGCTGGATGTAGTCCTGTGGAACGGCTTGCCATGCCATTTCCACCTGGCGTCTCAGTTGGACCAGCGTTCGTGCTGGACGTGCAGACCGCGTGAGACGACGCTTCATCCAGTCCCAAACATGCTCAATGGGGGACAGATCCGGAGATCTTGCTGGACAGGGTAGTTGACTTACACCTTCTAGAGCACGTTGGGTGGTACGGGATACATGCAGACGTGCATTGTCCTGTTGGAACAGCAAGTTCCCTTGCCGATCTAGGAATGGTAGAACGATGGGTTCGATGACGGTTTGGATGTACCGTGCACTATTCAGTGTCCCCTCGACGATCACCAGTGGTGTACGGCCAGTGTAGGAGATCGCTCCCCACACCATGATGCCGGGTGTTGGCCCTGTGTGCCTCGGTCGTATGCAGTCCTGATTGTGGCGCTCACCTGCACGGCGCCAAACACGCATACGACCATCATTGGCACCAAGGCAGAAGCGACTCTCATCGCTGAAGACGACACGTCTCCATTCGTCCCTCCATTCACGCCTGTCGCGACACCACTGGAGGCGGGCTGCACGATGTTGGGGCGTGGACGGAAGACGGCCTAACGGTGTGCGGGACCGTAGCCCAGCTTCATGGAGGCGGTTGCGAATGGTCCTCGCCGATACCCCAGGAGCAACAGTGTCCCTAATTTGCTGGGAAGTGGCGGTGCGGTCCCCTACGGCACTGCGTAGGATCCTACGGTCTTGGCGTGCATCCGTGCGTCGCTGCGGTCCGGTCCCAGGTCGACGGGCACGTGCACCTTCCGCCGACCACTGGCGACAACATCGATGTACTGTGGAGACCTCACGCCCCACGTGTTGAGCAATTCGGCGGTACGTCCACCCGGCCTCCCGCATGCCCACTATACGCCCTCGCTCAAAGTCCGTCAACTGCACATGCGGTTCACGTCCACGCTGTCGCGGCATGCTACCAGTGTTAAAGACTGCGATGGAGCTCCGTATGCCACGGCAAACTGGCTGACACTGACGGCGGCGGTGCACAAATGCTGCGCAGCTAGCGCCATTCGACGGCCAACACCGCGGTTCCTGGTGTGTCCGCTGTGCCGTGCGTGTGATCATTGCTTGTACAGCCCTCTCGCAGTGTCCGGAGCAAGTATGGTGGGTCTGACACGCCGGTGTCAATGTGTTCTTTTTTCCATTTCCAGGAGTGTATTACAGATTTTCAAGTTTACGAATATTCTATGTGCTTTGTGTGTGTTGTGAAGTTGCGACGATTTCGCGCTTCGGATCTGGTGAAAAGTTCAGCTGTGCCTGTTTAGCAAAAAGCATGTCAGCAGGAAACGTTGCATGGGTGGTGTGTTCACGATAGCAGATACCGGTCATAGCTGGCTCGTGATGCATCTTTCATAAGTGAACCAGTGGGCTACTCTGTACATGCTCTGCGGGGGCAGCTGTAGCATTCTCTGTATCGACATGGTGGTTGTTTCATTAATACGCTGCAATCGAAAATTTTAATGTAAATATTCACATGTAAAATATCTGTGTTGACGCATCCAATAAATCTATTGTGGCTGCTAAAACTGTATTTTGGTCTATTTTATTAGTTTCCGGATGTGGTGTTCTATGAATTTACCATTTTTACGGCCAGGTTTACCAATTACCAGATTTCGCGTCCAAGCAAACTGTTGATTAACCATTTTCCTATTAGTGTAGAAAACGTGATACGCTTAGTACCCTACTTGGAGACAGATCGGACGCTGTACGAATTTTAATTTTCTCACTTGTTTCTATCAAAGTTATCAAAGACTCACTACACTTGTAAGAGATCTACTTGTTCCTAATGTCATTTTGATTCCGTAGTGGGCTCTTGGGAAACAATTAAGATTAAAGAGTTTTCCATGAAATTTGGCGATCACTTGCATTCAGTACATTCCTTCTCATTTTTCGGAAGCTTAAAATCATCTCTCTTAAAAATAAAAGCTCATCTGGAATTGATGGTTCTTGCAGTAGAGTACTAAATATTTATTACCTTACAATAAGCCGTGTCTTATATGATCAATGTAATGGATCACTAACGCAAAGTATTTTTCCAAAAATACTAATATACGCCGTAGTTAGGGCCGTCTTTAAGAAAGGTGACAGGAGAGATGTCAATAACTAATGGCCTGTTTCACTACCAAACAATGGATAATGTTATATGTAAAAAAAGAATGCAGAAAGCTGTACTTCATAATTCAACCAGCGTAGTCTTGAGACTGTTGGGGAAATACATTTGGAACTCCCCAAGGCTCAATCTTATGTCCACTATTATTCCTCATATTGCATGTAAACAATCGTCCATCTAATGAACAACTAGAAGTATTAGTTCTCTTTGCACATGCCGCTAGCGTTGTAATCAGTCCAAGTATAGGCACAGCAATAGAAGAAATGATAAACAAGCTTCTTAAAAGTACAATTGAACGTTCTTCTCCGAATGGTCTCACCCTCAATTTTTAAAAGATAGAACATATTCAGTTTTCCATATCTGGGGGTACGACACCAGTGATAAGAGTAACACGTGGAGGAAAAATAACAAATATGGTGGAAACTTCAAAATTCTTAAGAGTCGATGTTGATGGCAATTTAAACTGTAAAAGACTATTTTGGATGTTCTAAAACAACTTAGTTCATTTACATTTGCACTTAGAACCATTCTAAATGTTGGTCAAAGACACATCAGTAAGTGGAAATATTCTGAATATTTTCTTTCAGTAATATCATATGGACTAATGTTGTATGGTAACTCACTATAAGAAAGAAAATTTTCATTGCTCAGAAATGTTCTGTATGGTTAATATACTGTGCTCACCCATGATCATCTTTAGACATCCGTTTAAGGAGTTGGATATTCTGACGACTGCTTCACAGTAAATTTATTTACCCATGAAGTTCTTGTTAATGAACCACTGCAGTTTAAAAACAACACTGATCTGCATAACTACAAAACAGGAAGGAAAAAAACATTCATTACTCCCCATTAACGTTGCATATTGCACAAAAGTGGGTGCACAGTGCCACAACTAAAATGTTTGATAATTTACCCAGTGTTACAAAATGTCTGACAGACAAAACGTAAGATTTAAAAACAACCTGGGAAATGACAACTCCTTCTATTCCGTAGGAGAATTTCTATTATTGTAATACGTGAAAGGTGGTTGACAGTGGTAGGAATTACTCTCTCAGACTGTATATTTAATAATAATAATAATAATAAAACTTATGAATGTTCAGTGTATAGCCATATTAACAAATTAATTTGCGCTTTGAGTGTAAAATCACTGTTTCCACATCATTACGATGTACCGTGCAAATGACCCATGGAACACAAAACTAACTAATTAATTAACTAACCGTAGAATAGTGACTGTTGATACGTGAAGCAATACACTGTGTTTTCTGCATCACATTCAAACATTGAAACACTTTATATGCTTCACCCTGCACACGGTACGGTGGCTTCTGGATTACAAATGTAGATTCGTGTACAGCTACAACTGATAGTCCCGAAGTACACGATACGTCACAACTGAATTTAGTTCTTTCTTCCTGAAGTTATTCCTCCTTTCATGCCTTCAGACGTTGTTATAGTTATTGTCTTCAGTTCGAAAAACTTGTCTGATGCAGCTCTACATGGTAGACTCTCCTGAGCAGTACTCTTCATCTCTGCGTATTTATTGCAGCCTACATCCACTTGACCCTGCTTACTGTAGTCAGGTCTTGATTTCCTGCAACTGTTGCTGCCGACGTTTCCCTGTATTACGATGTTATTTATTCCCTGACGTTTCAGCATGTGTTTTAGTCCGAAAATTTTATCGCCACCTTTTATTTCATTACAAGGCTTCAACCCAGACACATACTTCATAACACATAAATTTATATTCGGTGTAAACAAATTAATATGTCTCAGAAAATCTCTTCTTGTTATTGAGCGTCTGCATTTGAAATCCTCTCTATTGCAGTTATAATCACTTATTTTCTTTGCTCAGATCTATTACTTTCACTGTTCTATTCACTAATGTAATTCCCTGGGCATGGCCTGATTTAAATCGGCTGTATTCCATTACTTCGGTTTTACTGTTCTTGATATTCATTTTATAACCTCTTTTTAAGACACTACCCATTTCGTTCAACTTTTATTGGAAGTCGTTGCCGTTTCTGACAGAATAACAATATCATCAGCAAACCTTAAAGTTTTGGTTTCCATTTCGAGTCTTTAAGTCGTTTCCAAATGTCTCCTAATTTCTTTACTGCATGCTCGATGTATACATTGAACAACCCGGGAAATACGTTACAGCTTTGTGCCCCTCTCTGCTCAACTACAGTTTTTGTTTTATGCCCTTCGGTTCTTGTACTTGCTGTCTGGCTTCTATACAAGTTGTGAATAACCTTTCGCGCCCTGTATTTTATCCCTGCTAAGTTCAGAATTCACTAGAGTGAATTCTAGTCAGCACTAACGAAATCTTTCTCTAAATCTGCAAACACGTTTATAGCATTTTTTCATGAATGTTAAACCAAGTCTTTTCAACGATGAAATTGTTTTCTGAGCAAAATTCTACCAGACGACTTCACCTTTAATTCTTTTCCCCCAGTCGAGGTTCTCCTATTACTTTTTCGCTGTCTTCCTTTTCCTTTAATCGAAATCCATTCCCCTATCTCCCGTAACGATCTAAATAATGTCTGTTACATCATCACTTTATCACTTTCCTTCGATTTGTCATCTGCGCAACTAATAGGCATACGTACTTGCACTATTGTGGCTGGTCTTGGCCTCTTATCTGTCTTGCCTAAGATAGTGCATTCACTATGCTGTTCATAGTAGTTCACCCGCATTCCTGTTTTCATGTTCGTTATTAGTCGTATTCTTCTGTTACCCCTATTTCTAAATCTTAAACTACATCTACATACATACTTCGCAAGCCGCCATATGGAGAACGGGGGGGGGGGGGGGGGGGGTACCATGTACTACTACAAGTCAGTCCTTTTCCTACTCAACTTATAAATCCAGCGAGGGGAAGATAACTATCTATATCTCTGCACGAGCCCTAATTTCTCTACTCTAATCTTCATGACCATTACGCAAAATATTCATTGGCGGCAACAGAATCGTCCTGCAGCCGGCTTCAAATGCCGGTTCCCTAAATTTTCTCAGTAGTGTTTCGCATAAACAACGTCTTCCAGGGATTCTCATTTGAGTCCACGAAGCGTCCCCGTAATACTTGCATATTTATCGAAGTTACTGGTAACTACTCTACCAGCACACCTCCAAATTGCTTCGATGTCTTCCTTTAATCCGACTTCATTAGGATCCCACAAACTCGAGAAGTACTCAAGAATGGGTCACACTAGTGTTCTATCCCTGTCCCGTACACTTCTTTAAAATTCTACCAATACACTGAAGTCGACCACTCGCATTCCCTGCTATGTTTCCTGTTCCATTTCCTATCGCTTCTCAGCGTTAACCCTAGACATGTATTCGTAGTGATTGTCACATGTAATTCGCGGTTAATTAAGAGACTGTTTTTCCTACACATTAACTTTCCTACACCAACTTGCGACACCTTTCCATACACCACAGCATCATCTGTAGACTGCCGCAGATTACTGCTCAGCCTCTCCGTTAGACCGTTTATGTATCTGATTGGGTGCTTATAACCTGTAATCACCTGCCATCGTAATTTACAAATTCTTACTATATCTAACTTCAACGCATATAGATTTTTCTATTTTTAAGTTATCTACCTTCCCTGCCCGATTAAGGGATCAAACATTACCACCTGGAGAATTTTAGATGTCTTATTTTTTCTGCTGACAGCGTCCTCTGGATTACTTCCTGCCCAGAGATCCGAATGAAGAAATAATATACCTCCGAAATAGTTTACCCAGAGAATAATGTCGTCATTAAACTATACAAAATGCACTGGGGATATACAACGACTCTAACATCCCCTCGCTTTCCGCCGTTCGTCGTACCAGCATAGCATGGCCATGTTACAAGGCCAGTGTAGTGAATAATCCAAACAGTTACCCTGCAACTACTGTGAAGACTGACCTCTGCATTGCGAATATCTGCTCCAGTTGTACGTTTGATTATGACGTTCAGGTAGACAATCCATCCCATCCCGTAGTTTAATAATAGAATGGAATAAGTCGATGGTGAATAGGCCTCGTTGAAATTCTGCGCGATTTACGGAATTCTACTCTCCAGATTTTTCGCATTGCTTTGGTGTTGTTGCTGATCAAAAGTATCCGGACATCTGGCTGAAAATGACTTACATGTTCGTGGAGCCCTCCAAGGGTAACGCTGGAATTCAGTATGGTGCTGACCCAACCTTATTCTTGATGATAGCTTCCACTCTCGCAGGTATACGTTCAGTCATGTGCTGGAAGATTTCTTGGGGAATGGCAGCCCATTATTCAGGGAGTGCTGCACTGAGGAGATGTATCGATGTCGGCCGGTGAGGCCTGGCACGAAGTCGGCGTTTCAAAACATCGCAAAGGTGTTCTGTAGGATTCAGGTTAGGACTCTGTGCAGGTCATTCCATTAAATGGATGTTATTGTCGTGTAACCACACCGCCACAGGCCGTGTATTATGAGCGGGTGATCGATCGTGCAGAAAGATGCAATCGACATCCACGAATCGCTCTCCACCAGTGGGAAGCAAAAAGGTGCTTAAAACATCAATGTAGTCCTGTGCTGTGATAGTGCCACGAAAAACAAGAAGGCGTGCAAGCCCCCTCCATGAAAAACACGACCACACCATAACACTACTGCATCCGAACTTTACTGTTGGCACTACACACGCTGGCAGACGACGCGACGTTCACTGGGCATTCTCCATAACCACACCCTGCCATCGGATCGCCACATTGTGTACCGTGATTCGTCACTCCACACAACGTTTTTCCACTGTTCAATCGTCCATTGCTTACGCTCCTTACACCAAACGATCCGTCGTTTGGTATTTACCGGCGTGATGTGTGGCTTATCAGCAGCCGGTGGACCGTGAAATCCAAGTTGTCCCACCTCCCGCCTAACTGTCATAGTACTTGCAGTGGATCCCGATGCAGTTTGCAATTCCTGTGTGATGGTCTGGACAGATATCTGTCTATTACATATTACGACCCTCTTCAAATGTCGGCGGTCTGTGTCAGTCAACAGACGATGTCAGCCTGTACTCTTTTGTGCTGTACGTGTTCCTTCACTTTTTCACATCACTATCACATCGGAAACTATGGACCTAGGGATGGTTAGGGGTGGGGAAATCTCGAGTAAAGACGTATGACACAAGAGACACCAAATCACATGACCACGTTCAAAGTTGTCAGTTCCGCGGAGCGCCCCATTCTGCTCTCTCACGATGTCTAATGACTACTGGGGTCGCTGATATGGAGTACCTGGCAGTAGGTGGCAGCACAATGCACCTAATATGAAAAATGTGTGTTTTTGGTAGTGTCCGGATACTTTTGATCACATAGTGTATCACAGACCTGTCTAGTAACTATCCATAACTTCAAACCCCACTAACTGTAGTGTTCTCAAAGTTCTGTAATTACGGCGAGTAGTAGAGGTCGCTCTGCTTTGAATTCAGGTTAATGGAAATGGATACTCAATTGTTTATGGATGTTACATATTTAGTAATAGTTTCAGTTAGTCCTTTTAACTTCAAATGAGAAGCGGTACTTCATGGCACCGTCCTTGGAGTGTATCTCTAAAAATGAGAAAGATACAGCTTCAGCACAATTTGTGCTAAAATTTACTATTCCAGCGATTTAATGTGTGTTGACACAAGCATAGCATGTGTTCCAGGAATAAATTCATATCGTTGGAAACAGTGGAATATTTGAATAGAGGGACATAGGAACCAACCATTTTGTTCTCTCAGTTACTGGTGCATAGACAAATAGAAGATCTCTGCGTCTGTATTCTTGGCTGTGGGCTATGGAGTGAGAGGAGAAATATCTTGCCATTATTTCACGAGCTTAAAAACTCCCTTACGTCTAATGACTGGAATTACTTAGTGCCACAAGTGCTGTGCCTTTATCAATAAAATTTCTTGGGTGCATATTTAGTACAGTTTACTCCAACCACTATCACGTTCGCCATTGGCTGATCATACAGAAATCTAAATTGAAGTGACCCTACTATCTTATCTTTTTTACGTATGATGCAGCTGTTATCTCATTTGGTCAGTGAACGTCCATTTTCCAGTTCCGTCTCTACATGTTTGTATCAATTATTCCCGTTTAACGGAAGCCAACTCTAGGACTCCCCCCGTGTAGAAAGATAATGTATCCTTACTACCACCAATACGTGAGTTATATTCTGGGAAGTGTGTATGAAGACTTCATAGTAAATCGTGTAACTACTATGCAGGGCATACATGCAACGCGATTTAATGTTAATGGTGTCTGAAGCGTAAATACAGGCACATTAAAGAAACTGGGACTGAATGAGATTTGCTGGTTGACAAACGTCATTCTATTGTTCTAATTTCTTTATCGTTGTTTCAGTTTTGTCCTCAACGTCAGATATTGCTACTCCAGACTGTACAGATTGCAATTTCACTGCCAGGTTTGGTATGGGGAAGCCCAGCGACCATTTGGTT
This sequence comes from Schistocerca cancellata, assembly GCF_023864275.1. Lineage (NCBI taxonomy): Eukaryota > Metazoa > Arthropoda > Insecta > Orthoptera > Acrididae > Schistocerca > Schistocerca cancellata. The sequence goes on from NC_064629.1 coordinate 330,955,716, forward strand.
CCATCTCCTGACCTCTTGTTTCGTGATTACTTTTCGCATAACTGACAAACAAGGACGACTGGGATATACAAGAAGCTATGCCGTATAGTCTTACGAGCTAGATTAATCTTTAGACAACTTGTGTACAAACCAAACTCTTGAATAGGTTTGCTCAAAAGTTTCTCGGTGAAATACCCTGCTTCTGAATGAAACGTAGTTGTTTGTATGGTACCTTGGATCCCTTAAAAACCAGCAGTAACAGCGAACCCAAGACTAAGAACCTTTGCTGTAGGCACACCTGCCGCGCTATCAAAACACTGAGTTCCTACAAAATCTATCTACATAGTCCAGCACCCATTACAGAGAGAGAGAGAGAGAGAGAAAGAGAGAGAGAGAGAGAGAGAGAGAGAGAGAGAATGAGATCTTCTATAGACCAACGTGATATCACAAAAATCTGGTAATTTCATGTTTTTCCAAATCGGAGGAAATTCCCTGGACATTTAGCTATTCATTAAAACGTTAACGTCACATGGTATTCTAAGAAAACGTCAGTTCATGCATTACAAGTAGGATGAAAGCACGTGGCTGGTCTGATGGACTAGACACGGGAAACACGTTAAATTAGATAACTTCAAAACCAAAAGAAGTCATTAACACATTTATGTATCCATCAGAATAATAAGATCACGTACAGTGTAAATAAATAACTTGTTCATGTGTTACACATAGAACAACAGCACCTGATTGGATTGATTTGCTAAAACTAGACCACTCGCGTAATTCACAGAAATGGGTCACTAGAGAAATGGATGCACTTGCCGAATAAATATGGGAGATATCAGGACAGAATCCTGATGGTGAGAACTGAAAGTTCAGACACAATCTTTGCAGCACAGACAACTAGTGGAAAAAGCCACGAGTTCGACCAACATTACGGATCACTAAAACCAAATTGCTCATACACACTAAAATCTATTGAATACGGATTCGGACAGATAAAGCTCCTTTGTGCTACATTACCTGGTCGTAGCATATTCTTATGCAACAAAGCATCTCCCATACAAAATGAGATAATTAGTACACATATAAATTGCTCGATGGATTAATCGTAAGATATGTCTTCTGAAATATACAAAGCCGAAAAGGAATTGTTAGAATATCGCTATGATGGACTTGAGCACAATTTCAATACCTGAAAGCAACTCATTTCATAGTTTCTTATGGACACATCTGCTTTTCCCACGAACCCCCGACGGAGTGCTCGCAAGGCGGAACTAACGCTTGCTTCTGCTTTTAAATGGGGCTGGAGGTTGGAAGTAGAGGAATCACTGCCAATCACTGCCAAAACCTAACAGTCTCAGTTCCCCAGCCAGCGTACAAGCAGACGATGTAGAACAACTGTCTGAACTAGTTACCACATCCAACAAGGTGGAAAAATTGTCACCCCAGACTACTGGTTTCTAACACCAAAGCTGCGAATTCAAACCATCCACACAGCCACGCATTGTATCTCTCATTGCGGGGGAGGGGTGGGGGTGAATAAATGTACAAAGAATATAAATATACACTGTAAAACATAAATTCATAACGTGTACACAACAGATCGTTTCTCTCCCAGAGGGCTTTTACCGTCGCACCAAGCCAGCCGGGTTGGCCTAGCTGTTCTAGGCGCTACAGTCCGGAACCGCGCGACCGCTACGGTCGCAGGTTCGAATCCTGGCTCGGGCATGGATGTGTGTGATGTCCTTAGGTTAGTTAGGTTTAAGTAGTTCTAAGTTCTAGGGGACTGATGACCTCAGAAGTTAAGTCCCATAGTGCTCATAGCCATTTGAACCGTCGCACCAAGGGCAGCTGGGGCTTACCGTGCAGAAAACAAATGATAAGATTGTAACAAGTCTACAGATTCGGTCGTTAGGTGAGCTCAGAAACGTCCGCGGTGTCGTCATCGAGTTCTGGAGAAGCACCAAGGCAACGCTGAGATTGTTGACAAATGTCGCTCCCGGAGGTGAGTCGCCAGCAGTGGTGGTTGTGGGGAGAGAAATGGCGTAGTTTTGAGAGCGGATGATCTGGACGTGTGTCCATCAGAGACAGTAAATTTGTAAGACTTAATGTCATGAACTGATATATATATTATGACTTTTGAACACTATTAAGGTAAATACATTGTTTGTTGTATATCAAAATCTTTCATTTGCTAACTTTGCCTATCAGTAGTTAGTGACTTCAGTAGTTAGAATCTTTTATTTAGCTGGCAGTATTTGCGCTCGCTGTATTGTAGAAATTTGAGTAAGGAAGATTTTTGTGAGGTAAGTGATTCATGAAAGGTATAGGTTATTGTTAGTCAGGGCCATTCTTTTGTAGGGATTATTAAAAGTCAGATTGCGTTGCGCTAAAAATATTGTGTGTCAGTTTAGTGTTGATCAGAATAAGTTCAAATGGCTCTGAGCACTATGGGACTTAACTTCTAAGGTCATCAGTCCCCTAGAACTTAGAACTACTTCAAGCTAACTAACCTAAGGACATCACACACATCCATGCCCGGGGCAGGATTCGAACCTGCGACCGTAGCGGCCGCGCGGTGCCAGACTGTAGTGCCTTTAACCGCTTGGCCACCACGGCCGGCCAGAATAAGTAAAGAGAATAATGTCTGAGTACGTTCAGTTTTGCTCAGCTGTTTGAAAAGCAAATAATGTAAGAGGTTTATCAGCACAGTCATTCATAAATTTTTCTAAGGGGAAGTTTCAAGATATTTTAGTGAAACAGATCGTAGGCAACCATCATCACAGAACACCTCTGAAAATAAATTTGAGAATGATGTGACCCTGTGGTGGAAGGTCTGTTTTCAACATTTTTAGGGTTTCATACTCCAGTCGGTAAAAACCGATCCTTTGTCGGATCACTTTGTTGTGTATCTATCTGTCTGTCTGATTGTTAAGAGCACTTTTTCTCAAGAACTGGTAGAGGTGTCGAGTTGAAATTTATGTCACTTACTACAATCAACGATCCATAGGCTGTGTGAAAAATTTAAGCTTTTAAATCAATGCTGTCTACAATTACGGCCATTTATGTCACATATTTCGATACTCGCAAAGTCACTCATTGAACAGTCTGTCGTGGAGCTTATAGTGAAACCGACTATACTTCAGGGAGTAGCTTCAGATAGTGCTATAATATATTTCATAGCACAGAAAAAAACAAACATCCAGTGGTAGAATTTGTGCAGTGGTTCCAGGTGACAGGAACTGCTATGTCACACACTTCTCTGTTGGGATAGTTTGCTCTAAAGGAGTATAATTTTATACGCAGGTCAGGAATCAACAAAAAGCAAGTTATTTTTGTCCATAAGCAGTGCTCATACCATACTGTATTTGTAGTTCTCTTACCCCCATTTTTCCACTCTTGCTTGCCGTGACGTAAGTATTCCCTAAGAATCGTAGAAGCAGAGCACCTTCAACTTCTTGCAGCACAATAAATAACTTTCCAGCCAAATTACCATCCAGATTAACAGTCGGCATAAACGTATCCGAATTCATTAAGGCATTGATGTTAGTTGATCTTGACACAACTCTCTTGGTACCTCCTATTTTCAGGTTTCCTTTCATATGCATTTCCTCTTAAAATCCCGATTGGCCGGAGTTTGCGAGCTATCCCATAGATGTTCGGGCTCACATGCAGTTCCTCTTCATTGAAATGTGTTTGCTCAAACTCGTCTAGGGGCTGATCTGCACGTGTCGCATTACAAGCCCTAAATTAGATACTTGTGACCCTTTGGAAAAATTGTCTGGCTGATGGCAAGTTTGTGAAATACAAAGGTAATGTAACATATAACAACAGTAATAATAAAATCGGGAACTAAATTAACGACCCATAAATGATGTAGCCCAAACAGTTGCGATTTGGTTAGGATAATGTTTATTCAGAAAGCAAACTAATAGCAAAATTGGTCGTATTTAGAAATACCATTACAATCGAGCGCATATCCATTTGACACAGTTCTATCATCCACAATCTCATCGCGAAATACAAGTCTAATATTCCACTTCGTTATCTGCACGAAAAGTTAGAGTTCACACCAGGCGCGCGGATGCTTATCATTAATACTGTGATGTAGTTCAACGCAGCACCGATAGTGAAATTTGCAGACAGCACTTACGAAAGACATGTGAGCAACATTCGATTGTTAGAACACATCAGTACATCCTGTACTTAATTGCCTTGGATGGGACTCGGTAGGCCTAATTGTTTTACACTCTCCGTTTACTTTTGTTTCACTTAATCATTGGTGTCCTCAGCACCTCTTCTAGTTTATCGAGTACCTATCATCATTCCATAACTGCTATACAAGATCAGATAGGTCCAACACCTCGGCGACACTTTTCCATCATCCTAAACCTTTCTGCATCACTTTTTTTCCATTTCAGCCATACGTCCGTTGAATATATTACGCTGCAGTTTCCGTCATATCCAAAACAACTCTTCATTGAAGAGGATATTTGCGCTTTACCTGTTATCATAGACATAGTTTCCCTCTCACTATGCCCCAACTGTTTCCTTTCTGTCTAACGGGGAACCTCTATATCTATCACACTGTAAACCATATATGCCTTTTCGCCCCTTTTTACTTCAGTTTTTTTTCTTTCTCTCTCATTTGCTAATCATACCTAGTTATTTCTCGCTCTTTCCCTGGCTAGTCACCTTCCTCTCCATATTGATTCCATCTGTAGGGGAGAGTTTGTACTTAGAGGGTAGTGTACCTAGGAACAAACGATGTTTTTGTTCGCTAGTTCAGTATAGTGACTGATTTTAGAATCACATGCAGGAATGTGCTCTAGAGACCGCCTTTAGCAGTGTCCGCCATATTTTACAGTTTTTGTTGTCAGAAATAAAGTTGTGCTTTGCATAGCATTTGTCAGTATTTCGAGCTCTGCACATCTAAGTGCTGTGTGAAACGTTAAACTTATTAGGAATATACTCTTAATTCTTCAACTGCAGAATTTTATGATGAGTAAAATGCTGTATATTTGGAGAACTATATGTGGCTATTTAAGCTATTCTTCGTCACTTGGGCACCATCTTGTACCTTGAGGATGGAAGGTCTTTTACCTTGGAACAACTAATACTTGCAAAGTTTCTATACTGTTTTAACAAATTTACCTGTGTCTAAAAGGAAAATTTTTGTTAACATCCAATAGTTTATATTTCAATATGTATTTAATTTGTAATTGTGTTTTCATAATACTTGTTCTTAATTTGGTTTTACTTACTGATTATAATCATTAGTGTGTAGTGGAGTAACAATGTCACTCATCGACTATTAAATACAGTACTGACAATATTTTGTCGATTGCAGCGTTTTTAAATTTAAATCGCATATTTATTCCTAGGTGCACGACAGCAATGTACCATAGAGCACGTTTAAACATTTGGAAAAAAATAGACAACTTCATTTTGGGGAGTTATTTCAGAAAAAGTTTACATCACATAAAAATAAAATACTATCATTTAAAAACGGAATAAGAAAATATATTAACCATCTATCACAGGGCTGACCAGATGCGAATGTCTGGAAAGTGTACTAAGACACAACACTCTCCTCTACTGTTACACATATGTGCTAGATGTCAATACCCACATTCGACAGGAAGATACTGATGAAGTTGCTTAATCTTAGCGAGACTGGCCTTTATTAAATTTTGCGTATTAATTACTATGTAAATTATTATTGTTATTATTATTATTATTATTATTATTATTATTATATGTCACTCATGTACATACAAAATCTAATATCATTTCACTGAAGATGACCCATTACATGTAAGAGAGGGAATTAAGGCCCTAACACTGCCACGTGAAATATATGCATAAATAAAATAAATAACTACACTCCTGGAAATGGAAAAAAGAACACATTGACACCGGTGTGTCAGACCCACCATACTTGCTCCGGACACTGCGAGAGGGCTGTACAAGCAATGATCACACGCACGGCACAGCGGACACACCAGGAACCGCGGTGTTGGCCGTCGAATGGCGCTAGCTGCGCAGCATTTGTGCACCGCCGCCGTCAGTGTCAGCCAGTTTGCCGTGGCATACGGAGCTCCATCGCAGTCTTTAACACTGGTAGCATGCCGCGACAGCGTGGACGTGAACCGTATATGCAGTTGACGGACTTTGAGCGAGGGCGTATAGTGGGCATGCGGGAGGCTGGGTGGACGTACCGCCGAATTGCTCAACACGTGGGGCGTGAGGTCTCCACAGTACATCGATGTTGTCGCCAGTGGTCGGCGGAAGGTGCACGTGCCCGTCGACCTGGGACCGGACCGCAGCGACGCACGGATGCACGCCAAGACCGTAGGATCCTACGCAGTGCCGTAGGGGACCGCACCGCCACTTCCCAGCAAATTAGGGACACTGTTGCTCCTGGGGTATCGGCGAGGACCATTCGCAACCGTCTCCATGAAGCTGGGCTACGGTCCCGCACACCGTTAGGCCGTCTTCCGCTCACGCCCCAACATCGTGCAGCCCGCCTCCAGTGGTGTCGCGACAGGAGTGAATGGAGGGACGAATGGAGACGTGTCGTCTTCAGCGATGAGAGTCGCTTCTGCCTTGGTGCCAATTATGGTCGTATGCGTGTTTGGCGCCGTGCAGGTGAGCGCCACAATCAGGACTGCATACGACCGAGGCACACAGGGCCAACACCCGGCATCATGGTGTGGGGAGCGATCTCCTACACTGGCCGTACACCACTGGTGATCGTCGAGGGGACACTGAATAGTGCACGGTACATCCAAACCGTCATCGAACCTATCGTTCTACCATTCCTAGACCGGCAAGGGAACTTGCTGTTCCAACAGGGCAATGCACGTCCACATGTATCCCGTGCCACCCAACGTGCTCTAGAAGGTGTAAGTCAACTACCCTGGCCAGCAAGATCTCCGGATCTGTCCCCCATTGAGCATGTTTGGGACTGGATGAAGCGTCGTCGCACGCGGTCTGCACGTCCAGCACGAACGCTGGTCCAACTGAGGCGCCAGGTGGAAATGGCATGGCAAGCCGTTCCACAGGACTACATCCAGCATCTCTACGATCGTCTCCATGGGAGAATAGCAGCCGGCATTGCTGCGAAAGGTGGATATACACTGTACTAGTGCCGACATTGTGCATGCTCTGTTGCCTGTGTCTATGTGCCTGTGGTTCTGTCAGTGTGATCATGTGATGTATCTGACCCCAGGAATGTGTCAATAAAGTTTCCCCTTCCTGGGACAATGAATTCACGGTGTTCTTATTTCAATTTCCAGGAGTGTATTAATGTATCGTATGAGCAGATAATCATGCATACTTATTGTTTTTACGTTTGTTAAAAAATTACATGCACAACAGGTGCGCAGAGTTGTCAGCGTCGTATTTCTCATGACGTGAAGCCAAGAAAGAACAACTTAATTATGGTAACTACTAAGTCTTCAAAGTCAAGGTCACTTATACAGTACATTATCAGATTTTGTTGTAGCGTCGTATGAAGACATAAGGATCAGTACAAACTTTTAGAAATTAAAAAAAGAAGGGGAAAGATAACTGAATCTATACTTTCAAATAAATTCTCTTATTTCCTTGAGTAATACATTGCACCGATAAAATAGTTTTGTTTTGTAAAAATTTCGAATCGGCTCCTGGAAGTATTTTTCCACCACAACATTTACGATGGTACTGAAAAGTGTGAAACATCTTCTTACCAATAATCCACTGTCTGTTCGCACTTTTTCTAGTTTTTACTGAGTTAAATGAAATTTACTTCCATAACCACTCTATATTGCTCAGGGTCAGTGCTTTGGCAGAGATACATCACTCAGTAGCCGGAGGAACTCCAATGAACTCTTATCGAGGCGCTACAATCTCTAAAGCTTACTCTAATGTCGAAGTGAATGAAATATTCCGTTGTCTCATCCCGATGCATAAGGTTAGAACGTTCATAGGAATATGTCTCTGCAAACAAAACGTATAATTAAAATCGCAAATTATGTTCTATTCTGTTTCTCCAGTGACTGTGTTCATGGTAGTCAAAAGAAAACTGGTACAGCCTCGCAACGGTTTATACGTCTGACACGGTGTAAACAACCCTAGTTAATAAATGGCGAAATACCTTTTTCAGAAAATGTTGAAATGACCACCTTTGACGTCGATGCAGCACAGTGTGTGGTTTATTGAACAGTGAATCAAGCAAAGCAGTTCTGTTTGAGAGATGGCGGTAATAGCGGTGCGTCGCTCTTCCAAAGTGTCGGGGTTATCTGACCCTTCTACTTGCGCTGCAGGAAAACGATGACACGAAGAAAGGTCAGGCTATCTTGGAGCTCTTATAACATTCGCTAAATACCTTCTCCTCACTGAACACATCTTGAAATCATGCCAAATTTGCATGAGAGGTATATCTTGTTGTTTCGTCTTGCTCAAATTACCCATACAACCGTTCATATTACGTCATATCATTCGTAAATGCTTTCTAGATTTCCTTGCCACAAAACGCTGAAAACAATTTTATCTTCTGATCTTTTGTTGTTTTTTATCATCGTTTTTATTTTTGACCCTGCTAAGGTTTCAGAAATAAATCGCAGAGCGTACGAGGAGAATGTGTGACGGTAGCCTATGGTTCTCTGACTTACCTCATAGTTTGTCATATTAGTGAAATAAACACTTATGCAGTTTCAGTATTTAACTGCCTGTTGATAAAACATCTTCAGTAACTTTTGCGTCAAAACACGTTTGTGTAGAAACGTTATATCTGCCGTGTCTTTGTTGTTCACTCTGTGCCAGAACAGTACCGCCCGTTTAAGCTGAATATGATGGAGTATTTGAAGAAGTAGCAAAATTGATGGACGATGTTTGCAATTTTGCCGCACAAAAGATTTTAGATTCAGTGCTAGAATTATTTGGTGATTTTTTTTTGGGAGGGGGGGGGGGGGAGGACCTTGCAGTAGGCTTAAAGGAATTCTGCCTATTGCATATTGTGATACGTTTGTTCACGTTTCGAAAGCGACTGCACGATGTTATCGTGCGAGGGAGAATGCTGCTCGAATGGCGACGGATATTAAATTCCGCGGGTAGGAACGTGGACACAAGACGGCTGCCAGAGCTTTACATTAACCTCAATAATTTCGCTACATTTTCGTGGCGCGCTGTATCGATTAGGGTCAGCAAACGACCCCATCGCATGAGAATGAGACAAGCGGTCTTTGCGCTGAGCACATAGTCTGCCCGATCTTCTAGCCGTATTACAGAAGGGAAAAGAAAAGGATAATATCAAGCTCTAGTTAACACTGTTTGGTCACAAAATCTAGATGGCTGTCTCTCTGCTGCCGACTTGAATGTGATACTGGATCAAACAAGAAATGCAATATGCAGCCCGTGAAAACATACACATCATGACAAAAATTGGTATAGGTATGAAATAATTCAATGTTATTTTAAAAATGAGTCATATTTACTAATTCTTTTTTGTATGTTGAGAGCCACTTAGTCATTTACTCGAAGCACGGAAATAAGATGCATTTTTAATGCACTGCCTGTAGTGAATATTAGGATAAATTACAATATATTCCTTAAATGCTGTTCTCAATTGAAAATTTAGTAGCGCAATTTTCAGGCGTTAGCCCAGAACGAGGTCGCATTTTTTACCGCTAATCCCATGTATAATGGATTCATTTTTGAGCCACTAACATCGTTAGCAATAAACAACGAAGGTCATTTTTTCTTATAATCTTGTAACTGTGGACGTTACTATTCTTGCAATAGATTATTTATGACCAGTTTCATTAGTAAACATGTATGCTGTGGAAACGCAATTGGAGACGCAGTTAGAAACGCTAACTCCTTGTATATGCGCCTAGAAGATGACTATGGGTGGACACTGAATACTAATATCACTGCTCGGTTTTCTGTAGTTCGCTAACAATCTCCATGCACGAAGTCATTGATCATTATAATTAAGGGGGGCAGGACGTCAAACGGACCGACTTGGAGTAGGAGAGGCACCACAGGACATTTTAATTTCCACTGTCTATACTTCTACAAATAAATTCATAAAACTTTGTCGGCATGACCAGGAATGATCAGGATTCACACTCACAGCACTGGAAGTTAAAAAACGAAACAAAATAATTTTTATTTCACTTGCGAAATTTCATCATTTTTTCACTGACTGTTGGCTGCATTGCTATAGGTACACTTTTCTTGAGAAGTAAGAGACATTCCTCGATGAATTTTTGCATAGCATACGAACTATACTTTGAGATGTATGAAACTTTAGAATTTTCCAAATCTATTAAAAACTGTGGTAAAACTGGAGATAATTAAGTATAAAATTTGAGTTTTTTCTAAACATGAAGTTTAAAATGTAGCAGCTCATTCATTTTTTCATAAATTTAATAAGTTCTAGAGTTGCATCTACCTGTAAGTATGGTTTGTATGCTGTGTAAAATTCATCGAAGAATCTCTCGTACTTACGAAGAAAAGTGTACCTATGGTAAGAAATGCAGCCAATAGTAAGTGAAAAAAATTATGGAACTTCGCATTTAAAAAGATTTATTTTGTTAATGTTTTCGATCTTCCACTGCTATTAGTATGAATCCTGAATCCTTCCTAATCACGATGACAAAGTTCTATGAATATATTTGTAAGACTATAGGCAGTGGAAATCAAAATGTCCTGTGGTGTCTCTTATGCTCCAAGTCCGCCCGTTTGACGTCCTACCCCCCTTAACATTTCGTTTTATTCTTATTCTCTTTCTTACCTCATTCCACTTAAGAATGTTTAACTCTTCGCCATAGTTTATCTGCTGTATTCCTAATGATAACTTTTCAGCTTCATTACTTGTATTTGTGTGTGCTTCTTTTTTATTTGCTCCAGATACTTACAACTGTATGGTATTTGTTACCACATTATACTGCTAATTTTTTAATAAAAGCGTTATAAAGGGAAATCAAATAATAAATAAAGTGTTACAAAACTAAAGAATATCGCCTCGATTGGCTGTCCCAGCTGTCTCCTACAACATGACCTTTCTCCACATTTAGAAATATACCGTTGTTTGCTCACACAGATGAGATGTACTAACTACAACGTTGCTGATTTACAGGTGTTGGTTTTGTTCCTCGCTACAAGTAAATGCAATTTTCTTGCCAGTCTATCCACTTTTCCTTAATTCTTGTAGGTTTGAGTTTGTTTCTCTAATTTATGTTACCCAACATGTCTTTTCTCAACGTCTGACTGTTGGAACTGTTTCTGGTATCGGTCTCAGAGCGCCTGTGAGATGAACGAGATGCTATTCATTTTTGTCATTCTTGCTTTTCTTTAATCCAAACGAGCAAAAAATTTTTCTTTTGGCCTTACATTTCTTAAATATACTGAGGCAGGCGTTTAGTCCCACATCATGTGCTAAGGACTTAAAGTTGAATCCTAGTTCATTTGCAAATGTTATGATGAATTTAGCGTACTGAAATCGCTTTGTGTTTAGGATAGGGGTGGCAGATTTAGCTACCACAAAAGTTGACTACATTTATCTATAGAAAACATGATATTTGCATGAGCCGGGCTCCATATGTAATAATCTTGAAGTAGGCTGGACACACAAAAAAGACGGCCAGTCAGATAACGCTTCACGTATCAATATACGGGGTCTGCGTGGCGTCAGGTGTTGAAAAGACATTTAGCAGGATATAAGAAAAACATTTAGTTATGAAATGGAATATTTTAGGAAGCAGTTATACAGAGGATCCGAAAGGCAGGCTGAGTTCGAGTGGTGTATGTGAAGAATATACAGAAAAGGAACTGCTGCTGTGAAAAAGTATGTACTTCATATCGCTTTATTTTTCTTAAATAGACTGTTAAAGGCGAATTTTTTTCCTCTTGCGTAAAATAATTCCTCACTTTTTAATACTTCCGAACTTGGTTTAGTTGCAATAGGATCATAACTGGCCTTAGTAAAAAAAATCTGTGATATCTTTAGCGTGGAAACATCTCTACAAGAATCACTTATTTTACTGTACATCTTTATTTTATCAGTAACAAACATAAATTGTACACATGAAACCCCGACATTGTTAACTTTCCCTAATCTAATTGCATACTTGATGGCACTTTTATATCCGAATCTTGTGACATCGGTGCTCCTGTACCAGAGAAACGACACAAGTGCCTAATAACTATAAAAGAAAGAATTTTGACAACGAGAAAAGTTTCTCCAATAATATTTCAACCGACGCTGGAACGAAATACGCATATCTGGACATTATTTAAGAAGATTTCTGAAATGAGAAGTTTTTGTGTAATTTAGGCATCGTATTACATAATTTATTTTACTTCTCTGTATAGAGATCGCTTGATAACCTCAACTTCTCAGCTTACCGTGGCATGAACATTACACCCTTTGCTGGTCGTTTCATTCACTTTTTAAGCGGCAGTACATCATTGTTTCTCGTTAAGTGGGTATTTTGATCAGAGGCCACGATATATGTGGCGAAACGGGAGTTCGTGTTTTATATATTAACGCAAGAAAATGTTTTTCTCATATTCGCAAATCTTCACAGAGTGCCACGGCTATTACGCGCGTTATTTACGGCTGAGAGAAAAGGGTGGTGCTTGTTTGCTGGTATGAAAAACGTATTTACTTTTAGCCCATGTGTCACTGCACACACTTTCCCTATAAATCGTGGCGCTACTGCTCGCTTCGAAGCTGTGAGTTTCATGAAAATGTTCGTCTGGAGGACGACAAACCGTACAAATGGGACCCTGTTTCATCAGAAACATAGCACTGCCTGGCTCAGAATTTAATTATTTGCGTGCTTTCTTTTTCTGAGCAAGCAGCCGCAAATGTAATTAAAACGAAGCAGCCCTGTGGTGATATAATTTATCTTACTCAGATTCAGACCAAACACGTTACAAAAAAATCCAAAAGAGCGCTTATTCCGTAATTTATAGTAATCTGATTAGTAAGTTAGCACCAACAACACTGAAAAATTTTATTGGTTTTTGTAATAGAAGAGACGAAATGTAGAATTATCCGAAGCGTTATCGTATTAGTACGGTCTATGGGACTTGTGTCCCAAATGGCCCTCAACTTAACTATTTTTGGCATTTCTCCATCAAGTGACGACAGATGAAGCTAGAAACTCAATGAATATTACGGATAACCATCCTACGTTAATTTAATGGAACCAGTTCCATTACAACACTTTCAGTCCAATTTGTAAAACTGATAAAAGGAGACTTTCCGTAAACCAGCTCCTAGTGCCTCCTAACGCCTTCCTAATACCACCCACCAGGTAAAATCTTTAGTATCTGTAATAAAGGTTGCCAGTTCACCACACGTAGCAATTGTAATTCACATTTACCCTTCTTAGATCTACATCTACATGGGTACTCTACAAATCACACTTAAGTGCTCGACAGAGGGTTCATCAAACCATCTTCACAATAATTCTCTATTATTCCACTCTCGAAGGGCGCGCGGAAAAAAACTAACATCTATATCTTGCTGTTCAAGCCCTAATTTCCCTTTTTTATAACGATGATCGTTTCTCCTCATATAGGGCGGCGTCAACAAAATATTTTCACATTCGGAGGAGAAAGTTGGTGATAGAAAGTTCGTGCGAAGATTCCGCCGCAACGAAAATTCTTTTGCTTTACCGGTGTCCACCCCAAATCCTGTATCATGTCAGTGACACACTTTCCCTATTTGACGATGATACAAAACGTGCTGCTCTTCTTTGAACTTTCTCAATGTACTCTGTTAATCCTATCAGGTAAAGATCCCAGTCCGCTCAGCTGTACTGCAAAAGAGGACGAACAAGCGTAGAGTAGGCAGCTTCTTTTGTAGATCTGTTACACGTAATAGGGTGTTTTGCCAATGGCAACCATCTTTGGTTTGCCTTGCCCACAACATTTTCTATGCGTTCTTTCCAATATTTAAAGCCTTTATATTTCATTGGTTTGTTGTGTAACCGAAGTTTAACGGGTTCGTTTTAGCACTCACGTTGACGACCTCACACTTTTCATTATTTAGGGTCAGATGCCAACTTTCGCACCATTCAGATACCTTTTCCAAATCGTTTTGCAATTTCTTTTGATCCTCGTCTTGTCACGGTCCGTGCGGCTACCTCCGTCGGAAATTCGAGTCCTCCCTAGGGCATGTGTGTGCGTGTGTTGTCCCTAGCGTAAGTTAGTTTGAGTTAGATTAAGTAGTGCGTAAGCTTAGGGATCGATGAACTCAGCAGTTTGGTCCCATGAGACCACAAATTTCGCAAAAAATTTCATGCGGATCAGATGACTTGATTATAGGCAGCACGCACTGCATTTCACACGTCGCAGAGTGCGTACGTCCGGCCACTTCTCAACGGCATAGCCAACTAGAGGAAAAATGCTCCTATTGGAGCACAAAAAAGGCGAATATGCTCCAGTTTAAAAGGCACTGGCTGCAAAGCGAGGTACCAGCTGCCTTATTCTACCTTCCTCAGCCCCTTTAAATTTTTCCCATAAATTTTGGCATGTGAATGTATCCGTGCTCTTTTTAACACGCAAGTCACATCTCACTCCCTTTAGCTCCCACTCGTCCATCGTTGTAATTCGCTCATAATCATTAAATCCCACTTGCCAAATCTCACTCACTCGTTCAGCCTTACTCACTTCTATTATCTCTTTGCGCCTCTCTGTCATGGTCTCCTGTTTTACAGCCACAGTCTCCTTCGTTCTGTCCTACTTCTACTGTCTCCTCCATCATTGTCTCCCTCTTCCTCTCTCTTGTTGTTACTATCCCCTACATTCGTTTCCACTGATGCCGTATCTTATCACTTTCTCTATCTCTCTCTTCCTGGGTATCATTGTCATAGACTCTGTCTTTCACTATCAGAGGCTGTCACTCATTTCCACTTTCTCCTTCTGTTTCTTCCTCCCCCCTGCCTCTCTCTCCTTCACTCATTTCCTAGCACTGTTCTCTCACAGTCAGCTTCGTCCCATAGCCCTGTGTGTCTCTCTATCTCTCAGACTGCAACTGTCTCCTTCTCTCTTTCGATACCACAACCACTGTCTACTATCTTCCATTATTTATTACTTTTCTGTCTCTTTCCAGTGCCTCTGTCTCTTTCTCCCTCAGCATAAAAAAGCACAAATATGTGCGCAAGCAAAAATATTTGGGAAAGATCTTAAGGGTCCTGAGGGAGATAGTATTAAGTAGCTGGTTCCCCACATAGCAGTCAGGTTTTTAAAAAGGAGCATATTCGCCTTTTTTGTGCTCCTACAAGAGAATTTTTTCCCCTCGTTCCCTTATTTTTCGTGCCACAGCAGGGCATGTCATTCATATGAAAAGAATTTTATGGGTCATTAAAATTGTGGTAGTTTACTTATGTGAAACTGATATAATGTAAAACGTATTTTACGTGACAAAAATTTTGCATGTGGTTCAGTACTACAACATGGGTTCTCAGAAATTTTGTATTGATAACGGAGACACTTTACAACGTATTACTCCGTGCTACGTCACTTCATAAACTACAATTTTGCCTCACACGAGATTTTACGTTTGTATTTTACGTGCACAAGCAGGGTAATTTTAACATCTGTATCTCAGAAACGGATTAAAATATCAAGAAAATGTTTTAGGTTGGGCCGAGAACTTAGGAATTTATCGTAATAATTATGCTCATTTTCTGTTAATAGCCATCTTGGACTCTGCGACTCTGTTTTAGTACTTGAAAACCATTCTTTTGAGGTGTTTCACAATAACGGACAAAGTTTTTTGAAAACGGGATAATGGCAGTTTTAGATAAATTCCAAGAGAATGCAACGTTTTAATTTGAGCAATTTTCTGCAGTTATTTATTATTTAGATTTCGCCTCATCTCGGATTTTACGAGATTATTTCACATGTAGAAGCAGGAATAAATTTGAACCTCTGGTCTCGGAAACGGATAAAGATATCAAGAAAGTTTTCAGCTTCGGTCGACATCGGGATCTTAGGAATATATTATAAAAGTTTCGGCTAATTTACTACCTATAGCTGCCTTGAACTCCGTGGTTCAGTTTTGGAGCGAGAAAATGGTAAAATGACCTCTTTTGCAGTGTTTTCCAAAGGACTGCCCATGTGGCAATGATGCGTCCATAAGCTCCTAAAGATCCACCGTAGACCACATCAAATGCAAAAAGAACCAACCAGTTCGCTCCATTTGCTTATGCAGTAGGAAGCGTGTAAGGTTCATACTTTCATCTTTCACTGTAGGATAGTGGCACGAAGATGATCCTTGTGGTCCCCAGGCCAAGGGCTATCCAAAACACTTGACCCCACTTTTCAATCAGAAACAGAACCCGAGGTAGAAGTCCCGGAAGAATCCCGTTTTTATGCGCGAAGTTTTGGTACATGATTGTTAGGTAGCGCAAGCTGTCACATTCGTACCGACACGAGAGGATGCTTGGCTCCGCCGGCAAGTGTTTCGTCTCTAACAAAAGTTGTTCCCCATGATGCGATTCATCACCCCTGCGTGTGTTATGAAAGACTTTGAAACATCCTGTATATTGTCAAAATGTTCATTTGCATCTTTTCAGTTTTTTTTTTTTTTTTAGTAGAGGTGGAGAACTACGTATTTTTGTGAGACAAAAATTCCGAAATAAGCACTGCACAATGGTGTGTGATGATCTACTTTCGAATTCAGAGTCTTACAGTGTAATGCGTACTATTTTAGAGATTTTAAAGAAACTGCTTTCTATCAACATATAACAGAAAAGGAAAAAAGAGTGGGGCTTGACGATGCGTTGCCGAAAGGATCATAAGAGAAGTATCACAAGCTTGACTTGGGAAACGATATAGTTCCAGGGCCATTCCTATCATTAGGCAACACTAGCCGGCCGACTAGGGAGGTAAAATTTTAGGATCGGCAAAGGGCGGAAAAATTAGTTTTAAATCAAACGGTGAAAAAATTGAGAATACGAGGAAAAATGGAAAAGAGTAAAAATTAGAAAACTGATCTGTTTTCAAAAGCATACGGAACTGTTACTTAATAAGTCTTTACTTACTTTGACAGAAGTAAACACATTGTCTCTACCTACCTCAAAAGTAAAGCAGTCGCTACTGAGCACGAAACGGAAACAAATATGATCTTGATTCATCTATGTGGAACGCTGGACCAGGACTCGTGCGACAGCTTGCGATCATGTTGCGACTTGATACTATGCTTCCTTCAGTCCATCTTTTTGTTTTGGTCTCTGCAGATCATTTGTCATGTGTCAGTTGAAATGAGGACGTCCCCAGAAAACAAGGACGCCGGGTCACCTTCTTTAATGATTTTAAGTGAAATAGGAGATTTGCATTGTTTTGCCGTTGGATGTCGATGGTGGTGGAGGAGGGGAGGTATCAGGAAGATAGATGGTACCAAAAAAGAGGTGACGGCATATTTCAGTTCTTGCCTGGGGCAGCAAAACACCTAGCAACGGCCCTGTGTAGTGGGTATAATGTCTTATTACTGCACCACTTCGCTCGGTTTTCTACATAAATGAAACGTTGCCCTGTAAGGTCCTAGTACTTCCTGAGGGCACTGAAGGATTGCTGTGTAACATACAGCCGAAGTAAAAAAGAAATGTACCCGGAAATTGGCTACATTTGAAGTGCTTCGCAGGGCTGTTTTGAGGTTGCCTGTATTTTATACTCAATAACGGCTACGGAAGGAGCCAAATGACATTGGATATCAGCCTTCATAAAGATAAAGCGCTATTTTTATTGACACTTGTAATGTCGAAGCCAAAGGGAAACAGAGCGCATTGCGTTTCGTTCGTTTGAAGTGAGCGGAACATTTCGGTGGGTCGGTCCGCTTTAACCGTGCTTGCGTTACACGGTCTGGGGCTGACGTATCACAGCCAGATGTCGTCCGCAGAAGCGCTGCGCCACTTTGTTCTTTTTGTGTGACCATTGAAACGGCAACGGCCAGCTCCCCCGCGATTAGATAACTCATTTCACTTTAGAGTATTCCCTGATTGCAACTTTACGCAGCAGCGTCCGTTTTTTGCCGCGCGGAATTCCAGGACGATAAAAAAAGTGTCAGTGGTCGATATCTGTCTATGTTGGATGAGCGGCCTTAGTCAGACAGAAATAAAACTTTCCGACCTTTGATTTACATACTACTTTGGATTACATGATTTACCAGTGCAAAGAAAAGTGGGCAATACTGTAAGTTGCTACTATACCACTGTCTCTCCCTATTATTTCTCCTGCTCAGTAAAATGGCTCCTCCGACACAGGAACAGTATTCCAGAATTGTAATAATTACACCTTGGAATGTGTATGCGACTTAACGTGCTAAGTAAATATTGTAACGCTGATTTCGTGCTTAGAATTTACGTATTACACTGCTTACTGCAGACGATCATTATATTCGCAATGGACATGCAGCGTTGTAGTTTCACCAAATACAGTAAATTCTGCAAACCTCTGCACAATACGTTCATTACCCACTGACGCACTGACACTCGAACTTAGTACCAACTCGCCTTCAGAATTAAATCATGGTGAATCATTGGTGTGTTGAAGTCCTCGGGATAGCATGCTGTCTGTAACCTTTCAAGGACTTAAGGAATAATGAATTTCTCCCTGAAGTGCAAAGTAACTTTGTGTAGAAATTCCCAACCTTGATGTTAAGATTCACAAACTGTTTCAGATACGAAACATCGCGATATTAGCCGCACTGCTCTTCCTTAGTGCATAGAGTGACCTTAAGATTTTTTTATTTCAGTAATTGACGAGGCATGGCGTATCTGTTTTACTAATCGACTGTCGTGGAACCCGGAACCCAATGCTAGTTGATTGACGACTCCATGGAGTGCTGTGTGCACAACAACCACATATCATAAATTAAAAGGAAGGTCAGCGTTGGCTCTAATATTGATGTTTTAGTGATAGCAGAATTTATTGATAGCAGAATAGCAATAACTCATTGTGATCGCTTCTGACTTTCGGTTATTGATAACTTGATACCAGTGTCTGAGTTCAATTTGTACACGAAAGCACTGAAGATGATCACTATGTGATCGAAAATCGATTCTGCTATCAATAAAACATTAATATTACGGCCAACGCTGACCTTCCTTTTAACCCAATGGTAGTTGCTGGTTGCCTATACATAGGTTTCCATTGGGCAACAAAAATTTGACTTTCAATACTTCGCGTACTTATTAACCGAAAGTAAAAATTTAAAATGCTGTTATAGACGACTCATCAAGAGATATAAGCTTAAGTTAAATGATTAACACATTAAGCGAATTATTACAGTTAGAGACTGTGCGTTTATTTTGAGGCAGCGTAACTGACGGCCTGCAAATACCCGGAATCAAGTCACCCAGTATTTGAGAATGAGAGCACTTAGTGACTTCGAAAAATCTTAATACAGGGCTTCAAACGTTTACGAAACCTGCTCTCGTTGACACACCTACAAAATTATGAGAGGAAAGAAATTTATCACTTACTACATTTTAGTTGTTCATGCAGTCAAACGTTAGCACCAGACTTGACCTTTTTTGTTGGTTCTTAATTACCAACTCTTTTCTTAACACAGTTTGCAGACGGTATCCACATATGCCACTGAATACCCGCGAAATTATATCGTTGTATAACACATAGTTCAGGAGATATGACGTCATAAACACCGAGACGCCTGAATAACTTGCTTTTGCTTAAAATGGAGCGCAAATAACCCAGACTATATTCATTCAATGTTTCATAATGGGAGCACTTATCAACTTCCACCAAACTTTGATCATAATTTCAAACCTCTAAACTTTTTCTCGCTTACCTGCTTAATATAAAATATTTCACACATTAAGTCATTGGTAAAGTAATCACGCATTTGAAGCTGTCTTACACGTGGGGGTTCGATTCTTTAAAGAAACTGGCTTCTGCTGTTTATACTATATTGTTCTTAGATATCTACTGAAGACAGTAGATTTACGTTTTGAATAATGTCAATGGTCGGATAAATTTAAAAAGACTGGCTGTCATAGTATCATCTGATCTAGACAAATTTTTTACGGAATAAGATTTTCGAAATTCTGAGACGATTGGAAGAAAAATTGCTGAGGTAGATAGCCGGCTGCCGGATACTGTGATTTTGGCGTTGCGTTGCTTCCACGTAAGTAGTAAATCGCGAATACGGATCTCCTCTTCTTGATGGGTGTAAATTGTAAATGTGTTATAAACTACGTGTCCTATATAGACGAATAATTAAACAACAAAAATACATATACAGATGCACTGGAACCGTAGTAATGAATAATTTCCTCTAAGAGTGCCGGCAGCTGTGGCCGAGCGGTTCTAGGCGCTTCATTCCAGAACCGCGCTGCTGCTACGGTCGCAGGTTCGAATCCTGCCTCGGGCATGGATGTGTGTGATGTCCTTAGGTTAGTTAGGTTTGGCTCAAATGGCTCTGAGCACTATGGGACTTAACTTCTGAGGTCATCAGTCCCTTAGAACGTAGAACTACTTAAACCTCACTAACCTAAGGGCATCACACACATCCATTCCCGAGGCAGGATTTGAACCTGCGACCGTAATGACCGCGCGGTTCCAGACTGTAGCGCCTAGAACCGCTCGGCCACTTCGGCCGGCTTAGTTAGGTTTAAGTAGTTCTGAGTCTAGGGGACTGATGACCTCAGATGTTAAGTCCCTTAGTGCTCAGAGCCATTTGAACCATTTTGAATCTCTAAGAGTAAAATACCTTTGAACCAAACTACCAATGCTCAAATTTTTAAACAAAAATCAATCATACAAGTAATCTACAGTACCTACAAGAACCAAGTGGAAGTAATCGAAAGACACACTCGTGTTCATAAATATGTGCCACAGATTACAATTTGTCATCGTGGTTGAAGACTTTACACATAATGACCCAAAACAGTATGCCTAATTGATTAATATCGCGCTGCTGGAATGAAATAAAGCAGCGATTGTGAGTGGCACGGATTCAAGAAGTCGTTGACACCTTTCAGGAGGAATGTGACACCGGATGTCTACGCACAGGTCACGTAATTTCCGTAAATTATCGGCTGTTGTGTGGGTGCGAATCTGTCGCCCGATCGCACCCCAGCTGTGTTCCACTGGGTTCAGATCAAACGATTCTGGTGGTCAAGACATTAACGTGAGATCACAGTAATACCCCTCAAATCACTGCAACACCATTGTGGTCTAGTCTCACGGACAGCTAACCTGATGGAATATTTCATCGTCACCGGGAAGACATGAAGCGTGAAGGGATACGGGTGGCCCACAATAATGTTCAGGTAGTCCACAGCTGCAGTTGTGGTTTCGCTACTACCACAGTTCTCACTGAATCCCAGATGAATGTCCCCCATAGGATAATACCGTCCCTACCAGTCTGCGTCACTGTCGCGGTGCATGTTTCGAGCAATAGTTAACCTGGATGTCGGCGTATACGGACGCGACCATTGATCTGGTGTAACGAGAAACGTGATTAATCTGACCGTGCGGCACATAGCTGTTGTTCTACAGTGTAATCTCGATGATACCGTTGTCACTGCAGTCGTACTTCACGATGTCGTTGGATCAACGCGGGAAGACTCAGGAGCCGGCCGCTGTGGCCGAGCGGTTCTAGGCGCTTCAGTCTGGAACCGCGCTGCTGCTACCGTCGCAGGTTCGAATCCTGCTTCGGGCATGGATGTGTGTGATGTCCTTAGGTTAGTTAGGTTTACGTAGTTCTAAGTCTAGGGGACTGATGACCTCAGATGTTAAGTCCCATAGTGCTTAGAGCCATTTGAACCATTTTAAGACGCAGGTATCATCTGCTGTGGAGCTCTATGTTCAACTATATGCGCTAAACGATGCGTTCCGAAACACTTGTGTCTTAACCAGCACTGTGCTCTGTCGTCAGATCTGCCACAGATTTGCATTCATGTTGCTTTACAGAGTTGGCAAGCCTCCACCGTCTACGCTCTGTGACGAGACGTGTTCAGGTAGCCCAACGCCTTGTCAACTAGTCGTGCTTTCAGTGTAATTCAACCGCTTTCCACAGTTTCTTAGGACAGTTCCGGTATCATGCGAAAGTGGCCCAGCTTCAGTTTCCGAAATGACCGTTTCCAGACAACTGGCCACTGCATTCAGTCAAAGTCCAATTTATCCATGGATTTCCCTGTTTGTTGTCCGTATCGTCGCTAAGATGATACCCGATCCGTCTGTGCTTCGCTTAAATACTTTCCTTGCCACGTCACACAGACGCAGCGCTACGAGGTGGCGTTAAGTCTCGCCGTGGGCAGTGATCATATTGCTCTGTCTCAGCCATGTATGTTCAGGAAGTAATGAAGGAAGACACAGTAAAAGGCGAGCAGATTCCAGTTCTAAGTATCGCTAACGGCTTAGCACTCATAGAAGATAATGGACAGCACGGTTAGCTGTAAGAGCCCGCCAGATGCGGCCTCCTACGTGAGTGTACGATAGTCTAGCGTACGTGCGGTGGTGATATCCTGTAGAGCATCGGGGTGCTAATGAGACATCATACGAGTAACATTCATTTATTTCCGAGAGTGTTACAATCATCCTGTCTTCTTCCCGGTGCTGAGCATGCCCTGCACGAGGTGTACGGTAGTACGTCAGCGGCTGGCGAGGAATCTGCTGGCGCGGCCCTAGGAGGATACGGCGGTCGACGTGTCGTTGCAGCCTGGCGTGGCTGTGGACATCTGTTGGAGCCTCAGCGCTCTCTCTGACTAAAGCCGCACCAGGCTCGGCCCCAGAAATCTACATGCCCCTGTTGTCGATTGTCGAGATCACGTGTAGGCGGCAGACCCAAAAGTGACACGAAGGACAGCCCGAGAGGCGGTCCCAGCATACCGCCTGTTGTTCTGCCCACGAGTGGCAGCGCAGGCGCCCCGTTGCCAGGTTGAAGAGTTCATAGACGGGCAGATCGGTGCTTCATCGATGGAAGATCGGTCCGGCCCTATGTTATGGTAGTCGCATGTATGACCAGCTGGAGTGCAGCTTGCAGTTTTGAAGTTCACTCCACAGCCGAAAGGATGCAGACTCGTAGTAGCTAGAGGCAGCTGGTGACACTTCGTAGAATTCATCAGGTTATTCTGTAACTAAGAAAACTGCCCTTTCATCGCTATCAGTTATGCAGATGGAGTGGCCAGGCTCTGAGAGCGAGTGGAAGGAGAGCGAGTGTTTTATAACAGTCGATGAAATAGCTACCCCGCACAGGTGACAGAATGTGCTCTGAGCCTGCCAGCGTTCTTGGCTAACGTAATGTTTAACTTCATGTCTTCAGAGCGTTCCTTTATGCAAAGTTTGCAGCCTCAAAGGCGATTTTGTGTTATCCCTAGGTTAAGTTATTACACGTCATCCCATTACAAAACTGCATTATATCTGCTGTCCACTGTAGTTTAAGTGCTGAATCGGGTATTCCTGACGTTCTCTCTCGCACATTCTGAGACAATGGGCTCATTGTTAGGATCTCAGTTCTTCCGAGTGTTGACATAGGTTTGCCATCATTACATACTCGCCGGACGTACTCCACTTCGCACAATCCGATTCGGCTCCAACAAAATTTTGTTGCTACACTTAATTACTATTCTGCTATGCAAAATAGCATCGAGAGTAGATGAAACTAACAAGAGAACTAACCCAGCTCGAACAGCAAAAACCGAATAAAAATGATTTTAAAACATGGAGATATATCTGATATATCCACCATCGGTGTCTATCATCTAATAAAACTGTATTTGTGTACAATCGATATTTGAAATTTAGCGGCTCTAAAGATCACAAAAGACAATTGTGACCAGCAGATTCAAAAGAGATATAAATAAAGAGTTATGTCGAAAGAATAAATATTTCCTTGAAGTACTATATGAACACTGTCATATTTGCCAAAATATATACCGCTATGTTGTAGCGAATTCTTACCATATAATGTAAAGTTTCAGTTAAGTGTTTAAAACACAACGGAAGAGAACAGGATGCACACCTGACAAAGGCTGCGCCGGGATTATGTTGTTCCCTCAGCAGTAATCCAATATCAAAAGCCACAGTTATTTCATTATCCAAATATCTAGCACGAGCTATTCAACTACGTCCTGTTTTAAGCACTCCAGTGAAACTTCACATGCCATATGGTGTCATCTGGATGCAGTACGGATGCGAGTTGGGTCATCACACAGCTCTCTCGACCGTTACCTGTTTCCCAGACCTAGGAACCAGTCAATTAATTTCTCAGTCACCCATGAGGCTGAGCGCACCCAGTCCCGTCATAAAGAAGAATCGTCAACTTCTGACAGCTCCGTTACTGATCCACCCGAGAAATAGCCATATAGGGCCCTTTGTCACGGTCCGCGAGGCTCCCCCCGTCGAATGTTCGAGTCCTCCCTCGGGCAAGGGTGTGTGTGTTGCCCTTAGCGTAAGTTAGTTTAAGGAGCCGTACTCTCTGGCTGGAAAAGTTGCGTTCACTGCCGCAACATGGCAAACCGTCAGCAGTGTTGATACCCCCAGAACGGCCATCGTGGTAACAAACATCTCACTGCGTGCAACACCTCTGTCACAGTACTCCAATAGTCACTGCAACGTTGTGGAGATACAATCTCCTGCTGGAATTGTAATTATCATTAACATGTACTTCCAGTACGGAGACAGAATCGAACAGCACATAGACCATCTAGTGAGTGTGGCCACAGCGTTGCGGGGACGCAAAATCATCATAACTGCTGACATAAAGCCAAATCCCCCCTATGGTACAGTGGCACAAGGGATGAAAATGGTGCTAAAGCAGAAGAAATGATTATGGCTCTTCAACTAGTGGTGGCAAACAGACCAGGCAATCCCCCCACCTACGTGGCCGGAGGGGGTCAGGGTACAAACATTGATGTGAGGTTGGTCACGCCAAACGCAGTAAATATGCTCCAAGAGTGGAGACTGGTAGACAACGCCACCACTAGTCATCACAACTTAATTACCTTTATTGTAGGAGATAGAGAGTGCCACTGGGCCATGGGGTGGGAGGTGCAAAGAAATTTTAGGAAAACAGACTGGGAACGCCTAGCCATAGAGTGCGACATTCCTCCATTACCAGAAGGGGACGCACGACAGGACTTTAACGTGGACGACAGAGCCGAGGGGCTGGTGTGTGCAATAACAAGGGCGATTAAGGCGGCCGTATCAACCAGGAGGAGGGCCATGGCGGCCACACCGTCACCATGGTCAGCCGAGCTACAAGAACTGCGTCAGTCTGTCAGGAGACTGAGAAAGCACTACCAGCGCAGCGTCGTCTGGTGGGAAAAGCGAGGATGGCTGCAGCTATAGCGGGAGGCAAAAGATAACTTCCAAAAAGAGCTACAGAAGACCAGAATAAAAAGTTGGGAAACTTTTGTAACCAACCAGTTGGCCCCGACCCTTTGGGTGTGCCATATAGATTGGTGAGGGAGAAGATCCGCTCCCCAACGATGATATCAACGATCAGGCACGGGGACGGGATGACGGAATCCTGGCAGGAAACTGCCGAGGTCCTCCTCTGGTCCCTGTTGCCTGACGATGACAGGAATGACGGCACTGAAGAGCAGCGTCAATTACGGAATGAAGACCTTGCTAGGTATGTAAATGACGAAGCGGTCCTCCCCTTCCTTGAGGAGGAGGTTGCTGCTCTCATCAAGTCCCTAAAGACAGGAAAAGCCCCCGGGCCAGACGGCATTGTAGCGGAGGTGGTGCAGTTCTTAGCCCTACAGGTAGTTGCGCCACTCACACATCTCTTCAACGAATGCCTCAGACAGGGCAGATTTCCAAAAATATGGAAAACCGCAAATGTGGTAATCATTAAGAAAGGCCCTGAGAAGGACCCTGCTGAGGCCAAATCCTACAGGCCCATCTGTCTGCGGGATGGCTTTGGCAAACTTCTCGAAAAATTATTAGCTGACAGACTGACTGCTCACCGCATGCTGCGTGGGAAGAGCAACAGGCAATTCGGTTTCAGGCCGGGGCGATCGGCATCTGATGCAATCGCCTTGGCGGCCGAGGTCTGCGGCTCAGCCCCGTGTAAGTATGTTGTTGGCATCATGGTGGATATCAGTGGCGCCTTTGACAACCTGTGGTGGCCTTCGCTCTTCTCCTGCCTTCGGGAGAAAGAGTGCCCAGAGCTACTATATGGCTGTCTGAGGAGCTATTGTGAGGATCGGGAGGTATGGCTATCATCCGCTAGCGGGAAAGTCGGGAAAACTATCACCAAGGGTTGCCCCCAGGGCTCCGCGTTGGGTCCCCTTTTCTGGGACATCTACATGGAGCCTCTTCTGGACAGCCTGCAACAGAGCGAAGGGGTGCTAGAGGTGATAGCCTACGCTGATGACCTCCTCCTGCTGGTCGGCGGCCGAAGTCGCGAGGACATAGAACCGAAAATAGAGAGAGCAATAGACAAACTCCAACTATGGTGCCGCAACACCAAGATGACTATCTCACCTACCACGTCGACTTATCTATTACTCAAAGGACAGCTAATGAGAAATCCGACCGTGAGAATTGACGGTACGCCGGTTCTTCGGAGACGAGAAACGCGCTACTTGGGAATCATCATCGATGAAAGGTGGAACTTCGCAAGGCACATTGAAACCGTAACCCAGAGAGCACTACAACTACTAAATAACCTAATTTCCATCGGACATAAGAGATTTCACCTTTCGCCTCATCTAATTAAGCTTTATCATAATAGTATACTGACGTCAATAGTGGGTTACGGCTCAGGAGTCTGGGCTCACAGGCTCACGAGGGTGGTGCCCGCCGTGACGGTGAGAAGAGTACGAAGGAACATGTTACTAAGGTCCGTGGGAGCATACAGAACATCTCCGGGAGGAGCCCTGTTAATCATAATGGGGCTCTGTCCCCTGGATATAAAGATAAGGGAACAGGCCGCATGGTACTGGGCCAAGAAAGATAATATCACCAAAGTAGAGGAAATTGTGGGGGCACCAGTTAGGGAAAAAGGGGAGATACGGGGAAGGGGTGAAGATCTATGGCAGGAGATATGGGAGTCAGATGAAACTGGTAGAAGAACCTTTCAGCTCCTACCAGATGTTAAGGAAATAATGAAAATGAAGTACTTCGAGCCAACTCGGGGATTGTTCCACTTTGTTACTGGTCATGGCCCCTATCCGACTTATCTATGTCGGTTTGGGAAGAGGGCGACGCCCGCGTCCGACTGTGGCGCATCGGAGAGTACTCCTGACCATGTGGTTTACGAGTGCCCCCTTTTCGATGAAGTAGCCGACACACTAAGACGACAACTACCAAGTACAAACACTTATGACCTTCTAAGACAAGAGGAGACCTTTCAGAGACTGAACACGCTAGCCAACGAGGTAACACAAAAAGTATTAACAACTTTTCTGAGTGACCTTCGTCACTAGATAAATAGAAAACTCCAATTGTGACCACTGGCCCAATCCCGTACCGCCTGTTCGTGGATAGGTCGCCTTTACAGTTGGAATCCGCCACGTGCAGGACTAGGGGGAGTGGGGTGATCCTCATCACGAACTGAGACAACGCACCGATTATTACGTAGAATAGGTAGTAGATTTAGTTAAATAGAATAGGACAGTAAGTTAGGAACCTGCAGCGATAAATAACTTCTTGCCTGCCCTGTGCCAGGGCCATGCTCATAGGGATTAGCTCTATGAGCGAGGCATCCAACTAGGTTTATGTTATTAACACTGGCAGAACTGTAACGCTGCAGGCAGTTAATACTAACCTTTCGTAGAAACTAGAAATTATGCTAACACTAGTAAAATTAGAAGTAGTCTGCCTAGTAATAAATATAGTACTGTCTGTAGTCAAGTAGAATGTAGAAGCTGCTATTATAAAACTAGAAATATAGGACCCACTAATCATTAAGGTGGTGGGTCAATTTATATAATTATTATTGTTATGAAATAAAGAATTAAAGAAAAAGTAGCGCGTAAGCTTAGGGACCGATGAC
Organism: Schistocerca cancellata; assembly: GCF_023864275.1. Classification (NCBI taxonomy): domain Eukaryota; kingdom Metazoa; phylum Arthropoda; class Insecta; order Orthoptera; family Acrididae; genus Schistocerca; species Schistocerca cancellata. The sequence goes on from NC_064629.1 coordinate 330,983,671, forward strand.
CTCAGCTGTTTGGTCCCGTAAGACCTGATCACAAATTGCCAATTTTCCAAATATCCATAATGAGTAAATATTTTGAATGCGGTTCCCGCGAAGCTGTAGTGGACAATTTAGAGAATGTTTGACATAGGCCATTAATTTTGGAGGTTTATAACTAACGAATAATGAAAATGACTTTTCAATGCAGCCATATACTTGTTTCGCGGAATTGGGAGAGCCTTTGTAAAGGACTTCAAAGAAATGTTCAAATGTGTGTGACATGTTATGGGACTTAACTGCTAAGTTCATCAGTCCCTAAGCTTACACACTACTTAACCTAAATTATCCTAAGGACAAGCACACACACCCATGCCCGAGGGAGGACTCGAACCTCCGCCGGGACCAGCCGCCTAAAGGACTTCAGCGACCGCATCTTGATGTATTTTCTCGTTCTGGAAATATTTATGGTGGTCTGTCTCAATTTGTGTGTGTGTGTGTGTGTGTGTGTGTGTGCGTGTGTGTGTGTTTGTGTGTGTGTGTGTGTTTGTGTGTGTGTGTGCACGAGAGAGCAGCGAATGGTAGCGGATGGGAGTGGTTGCGGAATGTGGTAGGAAAGGAGGTGAGGATCCATAGCGAAATAATAGTGGCTCTCTTTACATACTGTTCAGGAGCGACGAGGATTCGTGATTTAAAGATGTAAAAAGGCAGTTATTTTGTTGAAGAAAGGAAGCTCCCTACACGAGCAAGTTTTTTGTTAAAGGGAACAGCAGACATTTTCAGATTTAGCACCTATTAGTTTGTTAAAACGTGGAGAAAATGATGAGAACAGAAGTATACTACGAGGAAAAAATAAACCAGAAAAATATTCTTGAAGAAAGTAAATTTCGACAGGCATAATTTCATGAATATTTTTCTGGATTACCAGTTTTGGGGCACCATCTTCAGGCAGTTATACACGTCGCTAAATATGTCATTTAAACGTTTGTGCTATTACAGTGATCGCTCGCTACTTTCAACAGGTTACCCTATATTTCTGAAATTTCCAAGCAGACGTGAACTCTCCACACCTTTAACGACAGCTATTGGTAGTTTTTGTTAGAGGTTTGGAGAGCTCACGGCTCACACCATCGCTCGACCCCGCCCTGCAGAGTTGTGGCTACGTCTTTTAGTAACGTCGAATCAGTTTTTTCGTCCTTCTGCCACATTTCACTTCAAAAGAACCTGTCTTTTCTAATTTCGTAATCATGTTCTCCAAACCCTTCGAAGACATTGGTCAAACGCCTTTTGTCATACCGTTTAGTTACCGGAACTTCTGCGGAGCTACTGACGCACGGTCAGTGTTCTTGTAAAAGTGTTTTACCAGCAGCGCGCGATCGCAGACGCATGCTGAGGAACACCCGTGTACCCCGAACCTTCCATTTTACGTATTCTGTCGCTTATCTAGTGGTAAAATTATCCTTAATTTTTTTGTTTCGATAACGTTTCCTTCTTACATAATATTCCTTTCAAATTTGGCGTCATCTTGAGCAGCAGTTTTTATAATTTTTTATTTTTATATTCCGGCATTTTGAGACGGAGACTTTAATTATAATCACCTTGTAGTTCTGCTAGTACGGTTTCTTTGAAGAGTTATTAAGTTACAGTTGTGGAATGAGTTAGGAAATGACGCGTCAGAAATTATTCAGTTTCCACGTATGTGATCAGTTATTTCAGTGGTTTGAGTCAATGTTGTAATTTTGTATGTGTCAGAGGATACAAGAGGTCCCATAAAATAAATAATTACGTATACACTTATTGCTGTTATTTAGTGAAAGCTATTGTTAAAAATCCTTTTGATGCTAAAGGTGACTCAAATGACCTACATATTTTCGACTTTGGAAAATCGTATGCGTCAATATTAAAAAAATCGTTGTTAAGTGGCACTACAACGGTGGTCGGTGAGATGAAGAAAGGCCTTAAGACTGAACTAAGGTTTATGATGGAACAAAGTCTGGTTTCTGTTACCGTTTAAACTAGGTTTTTAACGAAATTGTTCGTCCCATAGATTACTGTAAGCTGCTGCATGTAATAGGTAGAATACCTGAGATGAAATGACCGATACGTTGAACGTAATCTCAATATAGGCAGTCACTCACGTTATTTTTCGGAGCATTGAGGATTACAAAGAAGCATTATTGTAGAAAAATTATTATTAGTCCCGACCAGATCTCATTAAGATTTGGGATAGTTGCCAGGATCGCAACTCGCGCTAGAACTAACTTGGCGCGAAGTGTTGTGCACAACTGGAAAGCAGTTCATTGCGGGCTTTGACATTTTCTTTAACACAAGCATTTCGTAATGTCTCGCCTTGCTATTATGTGACGTGAATCTAATGGCGTACACATTCCGCTTCCGAGGAGTCGATTAAAAATTTAATTTCCACTGACGAGTCAGCTTGAGTAAATGATGGAAACAGTAATTATTAGAAATGAATAATTCAGCCACTAAATTATCGTTGGTGCATGTTGGTGGATATTCGATTTTGTAATATGTTTTTGTTCGTAACATGCACATTTCAACTTTTGATTTTATTACATGACTAGCGAACCTGTCAACGCTTCGCAATGGCTAAATATGTATCTGAAACGCGTACATGTGGTAACCTCCTTCTTCCCATCCCCCTCCCCCCCTCTCTTTGTGCATCTCGTCATCCTACCGCACTCCATCATTTCCTCCCCTCCCTATTTCTGTCTCTCTCTCTCTCTCTCTCTCCATCTTCTCCTCCCCCTCTCTCTCAGCATCTCCTCCTTCTCCCTATCAATGTACATTTCTTCCCCCCTCCATCCTTTGTCCGCCTACTCCTCCCTTTCTCTCTGATTTGAGGCCTGTTTATTGTCATTACAAATTCATATTACGTAGTAGTATTTTAATCATAAGCTAACAAGACAAAAATACAACTTTTCTACATTCTGTGAAACTGAATGCGAGGAGAAAAGCAAAGCAGCACATTTTTTATATACAATTTTATTTTAAAAATATATACAATGTGAAAGAATATGTATGGAAGAAATAATTTTTCTGATGTACTGAAATGTATTCGCAATTGGGAATATGGACAACCATCAGCTGTATAATAGAATGACGACAATGAAACTTTGGGCCGGACCAGGACTCGACCCCAGAATTCCCGCTTATCACGAGCGGTCGCCTTAACATTTGGCTATCCGAGCACGACTCACGGCCACCTCTTTTCAATTTATATGTATATATGAACCTGGGACCTCCTGTACCAGAAGCAGGAATCAACTCCTACACCAATTTTTTTCCGCAAGCGGTCGCCTTTCCATTTGGCTACGGTTTTTTCTTCTTTTTTTGGTGCGAGGCAGTGCCAGGCTGGTTGCGGCAGAAAGGGCAGGGGTCAAGAATTCTGAGTCCTGTCCACGATGCCGCCCCCATACCTGTCCCTGTGTTGCTCCATTATTCCCATGTATTCTCATGTTTGTTCCCATATGTCTTAAATTATAGAACGAAACTGAAGTAGTAACGAAGAGAAAGTAAATAATAGATTGACACTTCCAATGACATGAGTTCCTCGTAGGACATAACTCGCAATAGGCAAAAAGATGACGAAAAAATCCATAAAAAACTTCCATTCAGAACATTTTCACAATTTAAGTTATTATGCACTTGATGCATATGATATCTGTAAGGTAGCCATACATTTTTAAGAAATAAAATAAAATACGGAGTCGCAGGGGTTTTGCCAAATTACAACACTTCTCATTTTAAAACAAACATAAAAGATGCCAGGAATAACAGAAAAGAAAGAATAAGTATTCTGCTTCTAATCAATAAAACTGCGCTCCTCTTTGTAGCCTATATAAATCAATAGGTAAAAGTTTTTTCAATCATTCCTTATATTTGTTATTCTACTTCAACTTAAAATGTTCTTCTGCAATCTAAAACATGTACTCTTCTAAGTTTTGTTTGTTACCACGTAAAACACAAACTGTCTCAGAAGTCACGAATAACTGTTGATCTTGGTGCACGGGTGACATTTCTAGTCGGGTAGCAAAGCTCCAGTTATCAGTATATGATTTTCTGTGGTTCTGTTTATAAATGCTAATATCGTCCTAGTCCAGTTCCAAATACTGGTTTTATTTCCACATAAGAACATGCGCGCTACAGTTACTACTAGCTGACATTTATTGCAGTATGGAGATGGTCTGAAGTTGATTTTCCATAATCCTTCCGCTGTGGATATGGTTTCATTTACGACGTTATACCATACGGCACTGACTCTAGTTGGTAGAATTTTTCCAAATGTTCATCCAGTTTTTAGCAGGATATTTTACCTGAATTGGGTTGTGGAGACGATTTCTGGTAATATAATCATAGACGGTTCTAGTGTAGTGGAAGTGATAATGTGTTTACATTTTGCGGCGTACACTGCAGATGTAGTGGTTATAAGGCTAAGTACCGACAAACTTATTTGTGCACTGTTACAAGGTTATTAAATTTAATAGTTTTCAGCGGTGTTTCGTGCTGTTTGTGGCGAAATAACGATTTAATAAACTTTTGGAAACGTTCGCTCGATGTGGTTTTTAGAGTTTTCTGTGCGTTGAAGTCGATTAGTAAATTTCGTGCTTTAGTTTTCAGCTGACGTTTCTTATTTTCTGCCGGCCGGTGTGGCCGTGCAGTTCTAGGCGATTCAGTCTGGAACCGCGTGACCGCTACGGTCGCAGGTTAGAAACCTGCCTCGGGCATGGATGTGTGTGATGTCCTTAGGTTAGTTAGGTTTAAGTAGTTCTAAGTTCGAGGGGATTGTTGACCACAGATCCCATAGTGCTCAGAGCCATTTTTTCTTATTTTCTAGTGAAATATTTCAGTAAAATTTTCATTCAGTGTTTTAACTTCACTGAATGTCAGAGTAGCCGTTTGAGTTTTTTGTTTTAGACAATAATTTTGTGATGTTTTGTTGGTATTGGTATTAGCTGTGGTGTAGTAGTATTAATAGAAGTAGTTGCTTTCTTAGTAGACAGCGAATTTCGAGACCGCTGTTGTTAGTTCTATAAATAGTTCTACTGGTGTAACTGAACTTCGGTAATGTAGATGTATAGTTTTTTTTCAGTAACTGTAAAATTTTACCGTGAGTGAGAAGTGTGGGCTTTGTCGTAGGTTTGTGAGTAGTGGGTTACGGTGTGGGACTTGTTCAAAGTATTTAGGGACTGCAGTGGGGAAGCCAGTGGGCGTTATAGCGAGATCCTCTCCTGGGAATGCAGAATCTGTAGTAGAAATAAGTTGATAGAGGAGCAGGAGATTAAGATCTGTGCCATTCAGGTGCAGTTACAACGCGTAAAGGAGGAACTAGATAGGCTGAGGTGGGTGAAGGGTGGTGGGGAATGAGAACTGGCAGTTGGCAAGAAGGCAGCTAGGAAGAGGAATATTCAGACAGTTACACTTTGCGTATGTGCAATAGATTTCACCAACTATCAGAGTAGCTATAGATGTAGGGAACATGCAGCAGTCCTCAGCTGTTAGGAGGCCTCGGTCAGTTGCAAAGTATAACAGAAATAAGAAGGTTCTGCTGCTAGGTAGTTCGCACTGTAAAGGTGTGGACCAGCAGTTGCAGGAAGTGTTGGGGAGTGAGTACCAGGTGACTGGCATTGTGAAGCCTAGAGCAGGGTTGGCTCAAGTGACTGACAGCATAGGGGAGTTATGTCGGAATTTTACGGAGGAGGATCAGGTAGTGATAGTGGGTGGAGCAGGTAACAGTCGTGATAGGGACGAGGAATATGATGTAGGTGGTAACCTGGTAAAGATATATACTCAAACTGGTGGCAGTAATGTGCATTTCGTGCAACTGTTTCAGCGTCATGATCGGCCTCATCTTAATGCGGCTGTTAGGCGCGTTAACATGGGGCTTGGGAGGGCGCTGATGGCAGAGGGTATGGGTCACCTCTCAGTGGTGCCAGTTGGGTCTACCAGTAGATCAGGATTCACTGGACATGGCCTGCACCTCAACAGGTGAGGCTGAGAAAGCTTACAGGTGACAGTGTAGTGGGTGGTGGTGGTGGGATCACTCATGGAAAAATTCCTGTAGTAGTTGGTGTTAGAGCTGCACATTTTTTAGACTGAAGTCATCTGATAGGTACACCTGCTTAAACGAAGTCCCTCTAACTAAGTGCTCACCTTCTGAGGATGTAATGTTTCCAAGTAGAGAAGGCATTAGCCTATTTCATCAAAATATAAGAGGTATTAGGAATAAAGTTAGTGAACTGCTTAAAGATGTTGAATCTGAAATTATTGGTATACCAGAGCATCACTTAAATAATTTGACAATTCAGAGGCTTCCTTTACCAAGATACAGATTAGCTGGCTGTTTTTGAAGGAGTTCCTTGCAGGGGAGGGGGAGTGGCTACGTACGTAAAAAACAGTATTCCATTTGAGTATATAGACGTATCACGGCACTGCACTGAACAGATATTTGAATGCTGTGCAGGGGCAGTTGAATTTAGTCACACTAAACGTCTAATTGTTGTTGTTTATAGGTCCCCCAACTCTGACTTCAGAGCATTTCTGCTGAAGCTAGAGAGGGTTCTTGATTCATTTTGTAGGAAGTACCAGAAATTAGTTATATGTGGTTACTTCAACATAAATTTTGTATATGATGTGATGAAGATTGTTTTTTTTTCCAACGGGGGATCAGAGGAACAGTAGCACTCCCATAGACAGTATTTTTATTCATTCTTCATTACTGGATGGGCATTGTGTTAGTAAAAGGTTGAATGGCCTTTCAGACCATGATGCTCAAACTTTAACACTAAAAGGCTTTAGTACTCAAACAAATGTCACATTTAATTACAAACTATGTAGGAAAGTTAATCCAACAGCAATAGAGGGTTTCCTAAACCTTGTCAAGGTACAACAGTGGCAGGATGTTTATAGTGCCGATAACATAAATCACAAATAAAATAATTTCCCTAACACATTTCTTATGCTCTTTGAGAGTTGCTTTCCATTAGAAAGTTCTAAACGGGTACTGGCAGTAATAGGGAGCTCAGGTGGCTGACTAGTGCGATAAGGATATCTTTTAGAACAAAGCGGGAATTATATCAAAGTGTTATAAGCAGTCACAATCAAGCTACAGTAGCCCATGACGAACAGTATTGTAAGGTGCTTAAAATTTTTATTAGGAAGGCAAAAAGTATGTGGTATGCAAATAGAGCAGCTAATTCACAGGATAAAATTGAAATCATATGGTCAGTTGTGAAGGAAGTGTCTCGTCAGCAGCACAATTTCGACGATGTAAAGTCAGTTCGCAGTAAAAATATTTCTGTTACTGATAAATCAGATATACAGTATGTACAGTATTTAACAATCTTTTCTGAACATTGCTGGTGAATTAAATAAAAATTTAGTTTCCACAGGGAATCATATGATTTCTTGGCAAATACCTTTCTGAGATTGATGTCTGAAATACTCCAAAGTGATACAGACCAGAGGGAGATTGATAAAATAATTAAATCGATGAAGACTAAGGGCTCTCATGGTTATGATCGAGTGCCTAGTAAAATATCAAAGCAGCACATGTTAGCCCTGTATTTAGCAATATTTGTAATTTTTCCTTTAGGAATGATCAGTTTCCTGAACGATTAAGGTACTCAGTAGTAAAGCCGCTCTATAAAAAGGGAGGAAGGGATAATGTAGATAATTTTGGACCTATTTCCATGCCATCAGCGTTTGCAAAAGATATTGAAAAGCTGTGTATGTAAGGATAATGGATCATTTTATATCACAGGATTTGCTATCAAATGTACAGTTCGGCTTTAGAAGTCGTTCCCTTCGTAAATATAGGAGGGAACGTCTGGTTAGTTAATAACACATTGTGAGCTCATTCCCTATTACGTCCCACATGTGTACATAAAATTCGACCGGGAGCCCATCGACACCAGCTGACATGTCCCTCGGAGCGTCGATAATTATGGTTTTTATTTCGTCCTGAGATATATGTTCGATCAGACTGGCATTATCCTACTCACTTATTCCCGTTGTAACGTTTGCTAAAAGATCTCCACCGTGCCGTCTATCTATTTTCGTTCCAGTGTAGAGCTCCATATAATACTTCGCACATATTGTGTTATGGTGATCAGAGTAGTGACTCTCCTCCGTCGTCGTCCGCTAGCGTGGTTATTACTCTATGTTTCCATCTACGTGTCTCCCTTATTACATGGTATAGCGACGTACGTTCCTGCATAAGATCGTCCTTGCCTCGAGCTCGAGTACGCACCCCATCCAGACGCTGCCGGGCTGGGGCGGTTATTTTCGACTTAAAGCGTTTCAGTTTGAGTGTCATTGTTGTGGTCTTCAGTCCAGAGACTGGTTGATGCAGTTCGCCAGGCTACTCTGTCTTCCGCAGGTCTCTTCGTCTCCGTGTCCGCCTGCTTAGCTGGGTGGTGACGTGCTTGCCTCCCATGCACTTGGCCCGCTTCGATTCCCGGCCGGGTTGGAGATTTTCTCCTCCTGTGGACTGGGTATTGCATTGCTCTCATCATCATTTCATCCTCATCATCGACCGGACGTCGCCCAATGTGGCGCCGACTGAAATAAGATTTGCACTTGCGCGGCCGAACCCGAATGGGACCTCCCGGCTAACAATGCCATCATTATTTCATATTTTTCCGTCTCCGAGTAACTACTGCAAGCTATATTCTTCTGAATCCGCTTATTGTACTCATCTCGTGGTCTACCTCTACGAGTTTTACCCTCCACGCTTCCCTCGAGTACTAAACTGGTGATTCCTTGATGCCTCAGAACGTGTCCTACCAACCGATCCCTTCTTTTACTCAGGTTGTGCCACAAATTTCTCTTCTATCCAATTCTATTCAGTACCTCCTCATTAATTACGTGATCTACCCATCTAATCTTCAGCAATCTTCTGTAGCACCACATTTCGAAAGCTTCTCTATTCTCTTCTTGTCTGAACTATTTATCGTCCCTGTTTCACTTTCATACATGGCTACACTCCACACTAATAATTTCAGAAAAGACTTCCTGGCACTTAAATCTGTACTGGATGTTAACAGATTTCTCTTCTTCAGAAACACTTCCCTTACCATAGCCAATTTACATTTTATATCCTCTCTATTTCCACCAACATCAGTTATTTTCCTGCCCAAGTAGCAAAACTCATCTACTACTTTAAGTGTCTCATTTCCTAATCTAATTCCCTCAGCATCACCTGATTTAATTCGACTTCATTTCATTGTCCTCATTTTGCTTTTGTTGATGTTCATATTATATCCTCCTTTCAAGACACTGTCCATTCCTTTCAACTGGTCTTCCAGATCCTTTGTTGTCTCTGACAGAATTACAATGTCGTCGGCAAACCTCAAAGTTTTTATTTCTTCTCCATGGATTTTAATTCCTACTCCAAATGTATCTTTTGTTTCCTGTAGTTCTTGCTCAATATACAGATTGAATAACATCGGGGATAGGCTACAACCCTGACTTACTCCCTTCTCAACCACTCCTTCCCGCTACGGTCTCAGGTTCGAATCCAGCCTCGGGGATGGAAGTGTGTGATGTTCTTAGGTTAGTTAGGTTTAAGTAGTTCTAAGTTCTAGGGGACTGATGACTTCAGATGTTAAGTCCCATAGAGCTCAGAGCCATTCGAACCACTTGAACCACTGCTTTCTTTTCATGCCACTCGACTCCTGTAACTGCAGTCTGGTTTCTGTACAAATTTTAAATAGCCTTTCGCTCCCTGTATTTTACCCCTGCCACCTTCAGTACTTGAGAGAGAATATTCCAGTCAGCGTTGTCAAAAGCTTCCTCTAAGTCTACAAATGCTAGAAACGTAGCTTTGGGTTTCCTTAATCTATCTTCCAAGATAAGTCGCAGGGTAAGTATCGCCTCGCGTGTTCCAACATTTCTACAGAATCCACACTGATCTTCCCAGAGGTCGGCTTCTACCAGTTTTTCCATTCGTCTGTAAAGAATTCGCGTTAGTGTTTTTAGGCCATGAATTATTAAACTGATAGTTCGGTAATTTACAGACCTGTCGACACCTGCTTTCTTTGGGATTGGAATTATTATATTCTTCTTTAAATCTGAGGGCATTTCGCCTCTCTCATACATCTTGCTCACCAGATGGAAGAGTTTTGTCATGGCTGACTCTCCCAAGGCTATCAGTAGTTCTAATGGAATATTGTCTAATCCCGCGGCCTTCTTTTGACTCAGGTCTTCCAGTGCTCTGTCAAATTCTTCACACAGCATCAAATCTCCCGCTTCATTTTCATCTACGTCCTCCTTCCATTTCCATAATACTGCCCTCAAATACATCGCCGTTGTATAGACCATCTATACAGGGTGTTCCAAAAAGGTACGGCCAAACTTCAAACTTTCAGGAAACATTCCTCACACCCAAATAAAGAAAAGATGTTATGTGGACATGTGTCCGGAAACGCTTAATTTCCATGTTAGAGCACATTTTAGTTTCGTCAGTATGTACTGTACTTCCTCGATTCACCGCCAGTTGGCCAAATTGAAGGAAGGTAAGGTTGAATTCGGTGCTTGTGTTGACATGCGACTCATTGCTCTACAGTACTAGCATCAAGCACATCAGTACGTAGCATCAACAGGTTAGTGTTCATCACGAACGTGGTTTTGCAGTCAGTGCAATGTTTACAAATGCGGAGTTGGCAGATGCCCATTTGATGTATGGATTAGCACGGGGCAATAGCCGTGGCGCGGTACGTTTGTACCGAGACAGATTTCCAGAACGAAGGTGTCCCGACAGGAAGACGTTCGAAGCAATTGATCGGCGTCTTAGGAAGCACGGAACATTCCAGCCTATGACTCGCGACTGGGGAAGACCTAGAACGACGAGGACACCTGCAATGGACGAGGCAATTCTTCATGCAGTTGACGATAACTCTTATGTCAGCGTCAGAGAAGTTGCTGCTGTACAAGGTAACGTTCACCACGTCACTGTATGAAGAGTGATACGAGAGAACCAGTTGTTTCCGTACCATGTACAGCGTGTGCAGGCACTATCAGCAGCTGATTGACCTCCACGGGTAAACTTCTGCGAATGGTTCATCCAACAATGTGTCAATCCTCATTTCAGTGCAAATGTTCTCTTTACGGATGAGGCTTCTTTCCAACGTGATCAAATTGTAAATTTTCGCAATCAACATGTGTGGGCTGACGAGAATACGCACGCAATTTTGCAATCAGGTCATCGACACAGATTTTCTGTGAACGTTTGGGCAGGCATTGTTGGTGATGTCTTGATTGGGCCCCATGTACTTCCACCTACTCTCAATGGAGCACGTTATCATGATTTCACACGGGATACTCTCCTGTGCTGCTAGAACATGTGCCTTTACAAGCACGACACAAAATGTGGTTCATGCATAATGGAGCTCCTGCACATTTCAGTCGAAGTGTTCGTACGCTTCTCAACAGCAGATTCGGTGACCGATGGATTGGTAGAGGCGGACCAATTCCATGGCCTCCATGCTCTTCTGACCTCAACGCTCTTGACTTTCATTTATGGGGGCATTTGAAAGCTCTTGTCTATGCAACACCGGTACCATATGTAGAGACTCTTCGTGCTCGTATTGTGGACGGCTGTGATACAATACGCCATTCTTCAGGGCTCCATCAGAGCATCAGGTATTGCATACGACGGAGGGTGGATGCATGTATCGTTGCTAACGGAGCAAGTTTTGAACATTTCCTGTAACAAAGTGTTTGAAGTCCGGCTGATACGTTCTGTTGCTGTGTTTCCATTCCATGATTAATGTGATTTGAAGAGAAGTAATAAAATGAGCTCTAACATGGAAAGTAAGCGTTTCCGGACACATGTTCACGTAACATATTTTCTTTCTTTGTGTGTGAGGAATGTTTCCTGAAAGTTTGGCCGTGCCTTTTTGTAACACCCTGTATACTCCGTCCGCTTTCCTGCTTTCCCTTCTTTGCATAGGACTAGTTTTCCATCTGAGCTCTTGATATTCGTACAGATGGTTCTCATTTCTGGATAGGTCTCTTTAATTTTCCCGTAGGCAGTATCTATCCTATCCCTTGTGATATATGCCTCTACATCCTTTCATTTGTCCTCTATCCATTCTTGCTTAGCCATTTTGCACTTCCTATCGATCTCATTTTTGAGATGTTTGTATTCCTTTTTGCCTGCTTCATTTACTGAATTTTTATATTTTCTCCTTTCATCTGTTAAATTCAATATCTCTTCTGTTACCCAAGAATTTTTACTAGCCCTCGTCTTTTTACCTACTTGATCCTCTGTTGCCCTAACTATTTCATCTGTCAAACCTACCCATTCTTCGTCTACTGTATTTCTTTCCCCCGTATTTTCCAATCGTTCCCAAACGCTCTCTCTGAAACTCTCTACAACCATCGGTTCTTCCAGTTTATCCAGGCCCCATCTCTTTAAATTACTGCCTTTTTGCAGTTTCTTCAGTTTTAGTCTACATTTTATAACCAATAAACTGTGGTCAGAGTAAACATCTGCCCTTGGAAATGACTTACAATTTAATAGCTGGTTTCTAAATCTCTGTTTATCATTACATAATGTGACTGAAATCTTCCAGCGTCTCCAGGCCTCTTCCACGTATACAGCCTTCTTTCATGATTCTTAAACCAAGTTATGCTCAGCGCAAAATTATACCAGGCTGCTTACTCATTCATCACTTACCCCCAGTCCATACTCACCTACTACTTTTCACTCTCTTCCTTTCCGTACTATCGAATTCCAGTGCACATGACTATTAAATTTTCATCTCCCTTAACTATGTGAATAGTATCGTTTACAGCATCATACGTTTCTTCAATCTCTTTATCATGTGCAGAGCTTGTTGGCTTATAAACTTTTACTACTGTGGTAGGCGTGGGCTTCGTGTCGATCTTGGCTACAATAATGCTTTCACTATGCAGTTCGTAGTAGCTTATCCGCGTTCCTATTTTCTTATTAATTATTGAACCTACTCCTGCATTACCTCAATTTGATTTTGTATTTATAAACCTGTTATCACCTGACCAGAAGTTTTGTTCCTCCTGCCACCGAACTTCACTAATTCCCACTACATCTAACTTTTACCTATCCTTTTCCCTTTTTAAATTTTGTAGCCTACCTGCCGGATTAAGGGATCTGACATTCCACGCTGCGATCGGTAGAACGCCAGTTTTGTTTCTCCTGATAACGAAGTCCTCCTGATCAGTCCCCGTCCGGAGATCCAAATGGGGGACTATTTTACCTCCGGAATAAAATGTCAAAATGTGTGTGAAATCTTACGGGACTTAACTCCTAAGGTCATCAGTCCCTAAGCTTATGCACTATTTAACTTAAATTATCCTAACGGCAAACACACACACCCATGCCCGAGGGAGGACTTGAACCTCCGACGGGACCAGCCGCACGGTCCCTCCGGAATATTTTACCCAGGAGGGCGCCATCATCATTTAACCCTACAATAAAGGTGCATGCCCCCGCGAAAAATTACGGCTGCAGTTTCCCCTTGCTTTCAGCCGTTCGCAGTACCAGCACAACAAGGCCGTTTTGGTTAATGTTACAAGGCCAGATCAGTCAATCACCCAGACTGTTGCCCCTGTAACTACAGAAAAGGCTGCTGCCCCTCTTCAGAAACCACACGTTTGTCTGGTCTCTCAGCAGATATCCCTCTGTAGTGGTTGCACCTATGGTACGGATGTCTTTATCGCTGAGGCACGTAAATCTCCACACCAACGGCGAGGCCGGGGGTTCATGTTGGGGGAGGGGGGGGGGGGGCAAGGTTGAGTATGTTAGCCGAAAGTGTAGATAAAGGTCTCGCAAACAGGAAAAGTAGTACTCCGCCGTTTGTTCGCCCCAATACTCTTGGGCTTTTGCATACTGCGTAATGCCTTTACGAAGTACAGGATTTACATATTCTGTCCATCAAATGATCCGTTCCCTATACCTCGTTTGGGAGCGTAAGGATTTGTGCCAAGTCTGTCCAATCTGTTGATTAAGTTCAGCATCCTGTAATAGTGAGACGTTAAGTTGCCATACCCCACGGCCACGAAAACTTTTTTGTCGGATATACCTGAATGAAATATGGTATTCACAATAGTCAGAGAAGTTCATAGGCTATATCTCACAATCATCAATACTGCGCATGACTTTTTTAGCAACACAGATTCTGTCTAATCTGCTTGCTGACGTGCTACTGGCATGACTATATCCGGTATGGTGGGGATTCAAGTAAGTCCAGGTGTCCTGTAGTTCTAAGTCAGTCACCAACGTTTGTAGCTCTTGACAAGTGTTAAAATTGGGCGGCTGGTCTCACGGCTCTACACACAGTTAAAATCTCCGGTAAGCATGGCGGTGGCCCCAACGTCCTTTAACAGTTCAACTGTCCCATTCCGATAAAAGTTACTTATGTGCCGTGTTTCATTATTCCTAGACGGTGCATATGCGTTAGTTAAAATGAGGTCATTAAGTTGGACAGTTATACCCCGAGCAGTCTCTAAAATATCTTGAGCTCGACACGCGATACCCTCTTTGAATAACACTGCTGTTCCTCCTTCATTTCCGATGTTAATGATGGCTTCATAACCTGTTACGTCTGCTACTTTAGTTGTTACAACCTCTTGTAACATGTCAGCGGCATAAACATAATCTTTTAAACATTGTAACTTTTCCGCCTAACTTTACCGCCGCACATTAACTGTAGTCAGCTTGTAAGTCTTCATACAACTGTTTACTACTGCTGAGTATCTTCCCATCAAAGTATACTCGGAACTGGATGAGACTCGGAAGATACTAACACGGTTGTATTCACGTGATTGTCTAACTCCATCTGAATGCCCTCATTCCGAATGGGAACCATTACCCTAATTGCATCAGCCACCGCCATTTCGCCTGTCTGAGATTTCTTAAGGATTTCTCTTGTGTATGATCTTTTCCTTTCTAATTCCTTTGTATTCTAGGGGGCCGTTTCATTTGTTCAGACGACTTTTTTGAATTGTCCTTACATGATACTGGGTGATCAGTCCGGTCGCTGAATGTTAGGTTTCTTGGATTTGTGTCCTCGACAACTAGCATGTCACTACCTGCTGATGACACTGGAACATCATCGGAATTGCAACTTAGTGGTACCTCGGGATGTTTAACAGCATAGTAATTTCTTTTCCAGGTGTCTTGCTACCATCTAAGGTCTGGGTATTAGCTTCTCCTGAAGAGGCCTGTTTCGAACATTTTGGCAGAGTAACCGTTGAGCTCTGTTCATTTGTTAATACGCTACGTGCAGTTGAATCTTGATTTCCTTCATTTTCTCCCTGACGTGATATGTAAGGGCCCTGCCCATTCCCAGATACCTGGGCTGTAGCTGAGAGGATCTCCGCATACGACAGTTTTTGTTGATGTCGCACATCGCCCGAGGAGGTGAGTGCCTGGATTTCCCTCCGTAAAGATTTGACACAGGGACAAGTTTCCTTAAGATGATCCGTGGATCCACATACTACGCAGGTTGTTGGTTGTCCATCGTAAACAACTAAGGCTTTGAAGTCTTGAACCATAATATACGACGGGATATGCTTATGAAGATCAGTTCTAACATTTCGCACACTATTGTCAGCATTAAAGTCTTTGTTGGCCGTCTGTTTCTCACCAGTAACCTGCAAAACAGTTCCATGAGGTGTTAACGCTTGTTTAATGAGATAAAACTTCAGTTCAAATGGAAGGTTGAATATGCGCACAGATCGCAATTGAAGCGTAGCTGATTGACATTGAACTAGGTTCACCATTGCAATGAAGAAAGTTCGCCAAACCACCTGTTTTTGTCAGCATCGGGTACATGTTCCAACGTCTCGCACTTTAACGTACACTGCATTACCAAGGAAATCATATTCCAAACCGTGAAAGTCATCATCTTGTAAACCTATCTTTTCGAATAACCAGTCATCGATTTCATAAACTTTCGGCCTGTCATATCCGAAATGGAACGAAAATTTTAACGTAGACTTCCGAATCTGAGTTTTCATAACTGGATGGCTATGTTGTACTCACAAGCTACAGCGACACCCGGCCGACGACATGACACACTCGCGGCGAACTCCGCACACGGCGCGGTTAGGCCGGCACTGCGTCCTCCAAACTTCCGTATGTTGACAACCACGTGGCAACAACCTGTACTCGTGCATCTATTAAGCATATTTCGGAACAGGGGAGATATTTTACCTGAAAGTCGAAACTTTGCATCGTAATTCGGAATAACAGAGGCACTGCAATATCGTACTTATACGCCAACACACGACAAGCGACTTTCAAGTAAAATTTCTCCCCCGTACGGGAATATACATAACGGGTGTACGAGTACAGGTTGTAAACACATGCTTGACGGTACGTGGAAGTGTGGGGGTGGCCGTGAGTCGTGCTCCGATAGCCGAATTGTAAGGCAAACCCTCATTATAAGTGGGAAATCCGAATTCGAGTCTCGGTCCGGCACAAATTTTCATTGTCGTCAGTCCCTTATACAGGTGATGGTTGTCGACATTCGCGACTGCCAATACATTACATGTGTTCCATAACAGCTACAGTGGCTGCAGTACGTGTCCCTTCGGACATGCATCGTACTTCGGAATAACAAATGGCTCTGAGCACTATGGGACTTAACATCTGAGGTCATCAGTCCCCTAGAACAGAACTACTTAAACCTATTTAACCTAAGGACATCACAGACATCTATGCCCGAGGCAGGATTCAAATCTGCGACCGTAACGGTGGCGCGGTTCCAGACTGTAGCGCCTAGAACCGCTCGCCCACTCCAGCCGGCTCGGAATAACACAGGCACTGCAATATCGTATTTTTATGATGAGTTAAATGGCATTCTATCGTAGTTAAAAGTAACTGCGAGAAAGAAGAGAAAACCGGAAGTATTTACAGAAGAGCAAGGCACACATTATCTCTTTCTCGCAGTCGGATTTAACAAAGAATCTATATATTCTTCGTAAAGATATATAAATACTTATTTAAGACGCTTCAGTAGGTATATAAAAACACGCGCATATTCGTATGCAACGTCTTGTCAAAATTTCAAAGCAATTGGTGAAGACTTTCCGGATGTTTAAATTTTGAACGAACAAACATTTACATATTGATTTATTTAGATTACTTCCAGTGATGACTGAAGCTCTTGTACGTCTACACTGCAACAGTCACCAATAAGTGCATTATATTTTAAGTTTAAGCTTAAAAAAATTGCAAAGTGACTTCGTTTGAAGTTAAGTCAGCATTTAATGCCACGATCTTCAGCATGCAAACAAATAGTTTCTAAATAATTTTATTTTCACACCGTAGTGGCTGTTCATTGATCACAATTTTCGGTAATAAAAGTGAGGAACTGTTGTAACAATATATTGTGACACATGCCGACATACGTGATAATTATCTCATTGGACAGGAAATAGGTTGTGCAACTGTAGTTTTCCTTCATTTGACGAAAGATCCGCAGTCATCTTACGTACAAACGCTAAACATATTCCATAGTTCAAAATTTCAAACTGATTTCAAACTAAAATCCATCAGCGAAAGAGCATAGTCACATCAACAATTACCTGCAGCAATTTGATGAGTGAGAAATTCACATACAGTAAAGTCTATCCACATGAATGTATCTGAGAATGAACTTCCAAATCCTCGGTATATGTCCTGAGCGAGGCGGTGAAGTGGTGAGACAGTATTCGGAAGAAATGCGCCTAAAATCCCCGTCCACACTTCCAGATTAAGGTTTTCCGTGGTTTACCTACATGATTCAAACACAGGGGTCGTTCCTTTCGAAGGAAACGTATTGATGAAGAAGGTAACATGGCCGGAGCGTCACACTACCCAGCAAAGCAGACATACAGAGCGCAATGTGTATAACGAAGATATTAGAAATTTTTGGTCATTATTTGATAATTAACGCAGAATTTTATATCACGTGACTGGATATGTAAGATACGTGCACTTGAAACAACTATGCAGATAACTTTTCGCTGTACCTCAATTAGCAGGTACGTAACGTTTTACTGCGTTCATGAGTGCCTGTATTCATTTTATAAATTGTTCACAGCATTTTTGGGCATGAACTGTAATAGTCATAGCACTGGCGTAATCATCTTTCAGAATGATCTTGAAATCATTCTGCGCACGCATAAAGCATGCAAGCAAAAGTAATCGGACACCCCTCTTTAATGCAGAACTGATCACTAGATGTCACGAGTGACAGACCCGCCAGTATAACAGGAGGCGGGGAGTGTTGCGAAGGAACAGTCACAGGTAATGCAAAACCGGGCAAACCTCACGTACTGACACACAGGGATCGTCGAACATAGCGGAGGCTGGTTGTACATCATCCAGTCCAGCTAGTGCAGTGGCTGTGCGGGGGCGGGGGCGGAGGCGGGGGGGGGGGGGGGTTGAAAGACTGAAAGACTGGTGGCGTACAATGGTCGAGCAGCTCCTCATAAGCCACAAACTTCTACAGACAGTGCCAAGCGGCTGTTGAGGTGGAGTATAGAGCGACGCCACTGGAACGTGAGCGACTAGAAACAAGTGGTTTGGAGTGATAAATCATGCTGTTACCTTGACAAGCCGATAAAAGGGTTTGGGTCTGATAAATTCCTGGAGGACCTTACTTGTTACAACGTGCAGTGCCAACAGAAAAGTAGAAAGGAGGTGGTGTTCACCTATGAGGATATTTTTCGTTGTTGGGGTGTTATTGTTCGTTATAGTGCTTAAGAAAACGTTAACTTTGGAAAAATGCGGACAAATTTGTGTCAGCATGGCAAATCATACTGTTATTAAGCAGCATCTGTGAGGCAACGGTTTGTGGAGAATAACATTCCTAATAAGGACTGGCCTGCCCAGAGTCCCGATATGAATCTTCTGGAACACCTTCTGGATGAGTTAGAACGTCGACTTCACCCCAGTGCTCAGTGTCTATAACCATTACCTTCTCTGGTTTCGGCTCTTAAGGAACAATGGGCTGCCATTTTCCGGCAGACATTCTGATACCTCATTGAAAGCGTCCCCGGCAGAGTTCAAGCAGCCATGAAGGCGAAGGGTGAACAGATCCCATGTTTATCTCCACTAAAGGTTGTCCGAATGCCTTCGACTAGGTAGTGTACTATACGTGGTTCAAGGTTTCGCGGGTGAAATGTAATTCTCCGGCACTTAATCCACTAGTTTTTTTATATCTGTCACCTGTCTACCATAATCGCCTGCATAATGGTAGAAATATAAACAAAAAAAGAATTTCCAGGAACCAAAGAATTTAACTACTTTTACCAAGTACTGAATATTATACACCCACAAATCATGGAGCAATAAAATAAATTAATAATTGGCAAAACGATTTTACAAAATTTGACTAGTGAACTGGAAACTAGAAAGCAGCTGAAAATTATGCGTATTAGTCTGATAATGGAGATTTTTAGGTTGTGTTTCAAGAAGACGCGTAAGACAATAAGAGAAATACTCCACTCACACAGTGGGTTGGTTGAGCACCACACGGCTCTGTTAGCTATGGTGCAAGTGGAGGTCGTATGTTGTTGCCATCCTCCACTGGTGAACTAACTTATCCACCCTGTTTTACTGTTTGCCCCTAAAAAAGGGGGAGGGCCTACATGTGGCCGCGTAGTCGAATAATGCAGTATCTCAGTTTTTTCGTATTGGGCTTTCACATGTACGAAATAAAAATGAGAGCGTCAGCACAGGCATCAGGATTCTGTTCGATGGAGCACAACCACACCAAGGGAGAATCGAACCAGTTTTCGCCTAACACACCTTAAATTCTACACAACTGGACCTGCATCTGGGAAGGTATAAAGGACTCATCACAACACACCACCTGACGCTACATCATTGTTCGCAGTTTAGGAGAAGGTGGGCTATTAAACCGCTGTATTATACGTAGGCTGCCTTTAACACGGCAACACAGATCGTCTCGTTTCGAGTGATTTCATGCAGATAGAGCATGGACTACTGACGCGTGGCGTCACATCAGTTTCAGCGATGACTCTCGGCTCTCCACTGCTTTAGATGATCGTCGTGTGCGAGTATGTTGGCGCCCAGAGAGAGGACACGTTCTGCCAATGTTGTGGACAGACACCGGTGTTACGCGTTGCCAGGAGGTGTGGGGAAACATTGTGTATGCCGACTGGCAGAACATCACGTGCTGTCAAGCTAATTTGTTAGAAGATCTAGTACCCAAACGTGCCAACATGGAGGCCAAAATGGTACAAGTAGTCGATAACATCTTGGGAGAATTGCAGGACAATCTCAAAACGAAACAAGTTTCCGCTGCAATAGGAGCATCTTTTAGAAGCAAGATTTGGTCCTCGGCGATGGGAAGGCGAAATGATATGGGAAAAACGTAAAGTTTCGAACTGAAAACCACAGACTGCGCAGGGACCTAGGAGTAGCGAACAACCCTGACGCTCTCGACAAAATAAGGCGTCTGGAAAAAGAAACTGCTGAACTGACGTCAGGAAACGGAAGACGAAGAAATGAGTGGAAAACTGCTCCCATGTTATTCGCCGCAGTAGCAGCATCAGGTCAAAAGGTCAAGCCAAAGAATAAGATGGAAGAAAATATCCAAAATTCAAAGGCTAAAAGTGGACTATTTTTCCAGTCAAAAAAAAAAAAAAAATGCCAGACTTGTTACTATCACAAAAACCGAGGCAGGATAAGATAAAGATCAAGGCAATCAGAGCGACAGGAAGCACGTTGATTCTGGAAACAGGAACTTTGGCAGACAAAAAGAAGATTATTGCCACAAATGCACAATTAAAAGACATTCGACGCCAACAACCACAAAAATGTAGGCCACTATTAACAGTAAATCAAGTTCCTACATAACTAACTGATGAAGAATATCTAGACGATCTTCATGAAATAAACCTTAGTGAGCATATTGCTCAAAAGAAAAATTTCCGCCGGCCGGTGTGGCCGAGCGGTTCTAGGCGCTTCAGTCTGGAACCGCGCGACCGCTACGGTCGCAGGTTCGAATCCTGCTTCGGGTATGGATGTTTGTGATGTCCTTAGGTTAGTTAGGTTTTAGTAGTTCTAAGTTCTAGGGGACTTATGACCTCAGATATTAAGAGCCATATTGCTCAGAGCCATTTGAACCATTTTGAGAAATTTCCGGAAGAAGTCAATATCAGATTCAAGACAGGGCCTAGAGGCAAAAGAACTGTGGACAGTGTACTTGAGGTTGCACCAAGGGTCAGATTTTTGCTTTTACAAGCCGATAGAGTGTACATACAGTTTGAGTCATTACACGTCAGAGACTTTGTATCAGTCCAAAAATTTTTAGAAGTTAGGGATATGGTCACCCGACCAAACGTTACGATAAAGTGCCAGTTTACAGAAGATGTGCTAAGCCAGGCCACAATAAATCCGAATTTGGTGAGGAGAAAGCTGTGGGATGCATCCTTTACAAGTACAAAAATAGAATTTGCGATAAGGCCGTGGGTCAAGTGTGTCTGATCTGTAAAGAACTTGATAAAAGGCAGATAGGACTTA
The DNA here is from genome assembly GCF_023864275.1 of Schistocerca cancellata. Classification (NCBI taxonomy): domain Eukaryota; kingdom Metazoa; phylum Arthropoda; class Insecta; order Orthoptera; family Acrididae; genus Schistocerca; species Schistocerca cancellata. The sequence goes on from NC_064629.1 coordinate 331,005,191, forward strand.
CTGAGTGTGACGTCTCCAATAATGTGAGCTAAGCAGTGCAGAAACGATAGGCAACTACACTCATCCCCTGCTAATATCAAAAGTAATTATCTTGAGTACAACCCAGAAATGCCGGCCGCGGTGGTCTAGCGGTTCTAGGCGCTCAGTCCGGAGCCGCGCGACTGCTACGGTCGCAGGTTCGAATCCTGCCTCGGGCATGGATGTGTGTGATGTCCTTAGGTTAGTTAGGTTTAAGTAGTTCTAAGTTCTAGGGGACTGATGACCATAGATGTTAAGTCCCATAGTGCTCAGAGCCATTTTTGAACAACCCAGAAATAAGAACAAAACACGAATACAAACCTCCATCCACGAGCACAAGTACCTGACGGCGAGTAGTGGCATTGAGAAAAGAGCAAGGACTATTAGAAAATGACATGGATTTATCACATCTTCTTACATGTGAATTTATTAAGCGTAAATATTTCCATATTGTTGATTTCATAAATGACGCATGTCTGCAAGGTGTCATGGACTGTTGTATTGCATTGTTTTGTATTGAACTGGGGACCTAGAAACGATGGAGAGGCTTCGTCCCCGCCATATCCTCAGTGGTACACAACCACACAACAGGCTACAGCAGTCCACTCACCCCACCGCCGCCCCACACCGAACCCAGGGTTATTGTGTGGTTTTCGGCCCGCAGCCCTCCCCCCCCCCCCTCCCCCCACGGAAACGTCTCACAGCAGACAAGTCAACTTTTGCGTGGTAGAGTAATTATGGTGTACGTACGCATATGTGGAGACAGTGTTTGCGCAGCAATCGCCGACATAGAGTAACTGAGGCGGAATAAGGGTAACCAGCCCGCATTCGCCGAGGCAGATGGAAAACCGCCTAAAAAACCATCCACAGACTGGCCGGCACACCGGACCTCGACACTAATCCGCCGGGTGGATACGTGCCGGGGACTAGCACACCTTTCCGCCCAGAAAGCAGTACGTTGGACCGTACGGCTAACCGGGCGGGCGACATGATCTATACTATAGCAAGGCACCCAAAACTCGAAATTTTTTGAATGAGCAAATTTACAAACAAACGTTTTTATGAGGGTAGAAGAACTAGAAGAGGAAGTAATACAAAACACAGATAACACCACAAAGGATCCTTATCAGAAACACAGTCATCCACGCACCAATGAAACAAATACACAAGAAACGTGTGAGTTAACGAGCATTGCGCTCTCACTTAAATATATGGCCGAAAGAGTTAGCCTACAGGAATTGTGAAACTAGCCCTGTCGTCCCGGTCCGCGTGCCACAAAGGGCGCAAGTTTCCCCACGAGATGGGGAAACTCATAGGTGTCTATTATCTGTTAAATCCTAAGCGCTGTAGTGTGCGAGTGAGACAGGCGAAAGAACCTACGTCAGAGGGAAAAAAATGATTCAAATGGCTCTGAACACTATGGGACTCAACTTCTGAGGTTATTAGTCCCCTAGAACGTAGAACTACAGTCCTGGAAATGGAAAAAAGAACACATTGACACCGGTGTGTCAGACCCACCATACTTGCTCCAGACACTGCGAGAGGGCTGTACAAGCAATGATCACACGCACGGCACAGCGGACACACCAGGAACCGCGGTGTTGGCCGTCGAATGGCGCTAGCTGCGCAGCATTTGTGCACCGCCGCCGTCAGTGTCAGCCAGTTTGCCGTGGCATACGGAGCTCCATCGCAGTCTTTAACACTGGTAGCATGCCGCGACAGCGTGGACGTGAACCGTATGTGCAGTTGACGGACTTTGAGCGAGGGCGTATAGTGGGCATGCGGGAGGCCGGGTGGACGTACCGCCGAATTGCTCAACACGTGGGGCGTGAGGTCTCCACAGTACATCGATGTTGTCGCCAGTGGTCGGCGGAAGGTGCACGTGCCCGTCGACCTGGGACCGGACCGCAGCGACGCACGGATGCACGCCAAGACCGTAGGATCCTACGCAGTGCCGTAGGGGACCGCACCGCCACTTCCCAGTAAATTAGGGACACTGTTGCTCCTGGGGTATCGGCGAGGACCATTCGCAACCGTCTCCATGAAGCTGGGCTACGGTCCCGCACACCGTTAGGCCGTCTTCCGCTCACGCCCCAACATCGTGCAGCCCGCCTCCAGTGGTGTCGCGACAGGCGTGAATGGAGGGACGAATGGAGACGTGTCGTCTTCAGCGATGAGAGTCGCTTCTGCCTTGGTGCCAATGATGGTCGTATGCGTGTTTGGCGCCGTGCAGGTGAGCGCCACAATCAGGACTGCATACGACCGAGGCACACAGGGCCAACACCCGGCATCATGGTGTGGGGAGCGATCTCCTACACTGGCCGTACACCACTGGTGATCGTCGAGGGGACACTGAACAGTGAACGGTACATCCAAACCGTCATCGAACCCATCGTTCTACCATTCCTAGACCGGCAAGGGAACTTGCTGTTCCAACAGGACAATGCACGTCCGCATGTATCCCGTGCCACCCAACGTGCTCTAGAAGGTGTAAGTCAACTACCCTGGCCGGCAAGATCTCCGGATCTGTCCCCCATTGAGCATGTTTGGGACTGGATGAAGCGTCGTCTCAGGCGGTCTGCACGTCCAGCACGAACGCTGGTCCAACTGAGGCGCCAGGTGGAAATGGCATGGCAAGCCGTTCCACAGGACTACATCCAGCATCTCTACGATCGTCTCCATGGGAGAATAGCAGCCTGCATTGCTGCGAAAGGTGGATATACACTGTACTAGTGCCGACATTGTGCATGCTCTGTTGCCTGTGTCTATGTGCCTGTGGTTCTGTCAGTGTGATCATGTGATGTATCTGACCCCAGGAATGTGTCAATAAAGTTTCCCCTTCCTGGGACAATGAATTCACGGTGTTCTTATTTCAATGTCCAGGAGTGTAGTTAAACCTAATTAACCTAAGGACAACACACACATCCATGCCCGAGGCAGGATTCAAACCTGCGACTGTAGTGGTCTCGCGGTTCCAGACTGCAGCGCCTAGAACCGGACGGCCACTTCGGCCGGCACGTCAGAGGGAAACGCAGTAGAAGTCCTTGGTGGCCAAGGAGACGTAGCCGTGTTAAATATGACGGACCTAAGATCGACCACAAAGGGAAACATTTATGAAAACTATTTAATTCTGTAGTAATACAAGGAATCAAGCCACGGTAATTTTAATCTGCCATCCTCCATAAATTTTCATGGTGATCCTAATGAACTTTGAATATTGAAAATATCTATAATAGTTTAGGATTTACTGTTAAAGTGAAATTAACAAGTTTTGTGACAAAGACCTGAATACTAAAATCTGAGCGTTATGGTCGACCTTAACGATCGACATTTCGTATAGAATCACATCATTAAAATGAGAAACGTTGTAAATATCAACTCTGTAACTTTATTTATTTAAAAGACATAGTAAATTTATATTATAAGTATTTACAGTTAAGCATCAGATCATGGTTTCTGTGATGTCGTCAGTCATACGACCACACCACCGCCTGAGAGGGCGATCCGCCGGATGCGATTCTCTCGATAAGCGGAACAGAAGAACAGCTGTGCTAGCGAAGGAGTACACAGCCAGTCGCAGTACTCATGCTCGCCGCTAGGCCACTTCATGTGTAGCAGGAGTGTAGTGCAGTTGTGCCAGTCTACAGTCCGTAGCCGCGCTCAGTGGTCAGCCAGCGCCGATGTTAGTCAGTCATCGTCTCCAGCTCAGTCATTGCTGCCATCAAGTCTTTGTAGCCCAGTTGTAAAGTTCCGTAAAGGTACTACAGTAACGTTAACAGTACTAAGTTGGCAGTTATAAACAATTCTACGTTCTGTCATGTCGACAGCCAAGTTAGTCTTCTAATTCACCGGATTCGATATTCAAGACTACGAGAGATTAATTCGTCACTGAAAGATTAGTGACTTGTAAATTATGTCATTCTACAGACGCTAAGTCTAGTCGAGTCTTCTATAATTGTCAACCAGCAGATCATTGGATACAACAAAGTTAAGTAATAAATACTTTCTTATTTTGCACTCCTGCTAATTAATTGTGTTTTCCTGTTGTAGGTACCAAGTAGTCTTGGCATAGTAGAACCCACGTTTCCACCTCCTTGGCTACCTAATATTTGCTACCTAATGTTGGTGGACTCGGTGATGGGGGAAGATCGGGAACCATGAATTTTTCCGGCCGCGGTGGTCTAGCGGTTCTGGCGCTGCAGTCCGGAACCGCGGGACTGCTACGGTCGCAGGTTCGAATCCTGTCTCGGGCACTGGTGTGTGTGATGTCCTTAGGTTAGTTAGGTTTAAGTAGTTCTAAGTTCTAGGGCACTTATGACCTAAGATGTTGAGTCCCATAGTGCTCAGAGCCATTTTTTGAACCATCAATTTCCTCCACACAAAACACATTGAACAATGACAGCATGACACCTTATTGAATGATTAGGTAACAGAATATTTGTTGTAAAGATTAGTGCATAATAGTTACTTTTGTTCTTTATTTATTTATAAGAAAGCACATTGGTGCAAAGCTACTGGCCGTGGCATTCAAAGCTAAGAAGGATATTGGTTTTGCGTAAAGGAATTTAAGGTTTATCATGTAATGTATATTATTCTTAATTTATTTAGAACGTGAAAGTGGTCAAGCTTAGATTATTTAAATACATTAAAATATAAATAATTGTAGAATAAGCTGTAGCCAGTCAGATACACGGCTTCAGGAAAGGAAACTGCCCTAATCAGTTGAGCGGGGATATTCGGCGCGCGGGAAATGCGGCCGGTGCGGACAGAGGGAGTGTTGGTGCGTACGCGAAAGCGGACAGTTCGGCTAGAAGCACCAAAGGGAACAGTTCGGATGCAGACGTGAAAGCGGATGGTCGTTATTTAGGCAGCTAGGAAGAGAAACAACTTAGGAAATTTCACGTCGTGTGGTATCGCGGGACTTAGTCTCTGAGGGGTGAGCATCTTCGCGCCTGGTGTGAACTCTAACGTTTCGCGTAAATAACTTGTATTTCGCTATGGGATTGTGAATGATCGAACTGTGTCAAATGGATATGCGCTCGAGTATAACAGTAATTCTAAATATGACCACTTTCGCTATTAGTTTACTTTCTGAATAAACATTGTTCTAACCAAATCGCAACTGTGTGGCCTACATCATTTATGGGTCGTTAATTTAGTTCCCGATGTTATTAATACTATTATATGTTATGTTGACTTTGTATTTCGCAAACTTGCAATCAGCCAGACAATTTACCCAAAGGGTCACAAGTGTCTAATTTAGGGTGTGTAATGCGACACGTGCGGCTCAACCCCTAGACGAGATAGAGCCAAAACATTTCGACGGAAAGGAACCGCCTCTGAGCCCGAACATCTTTGCGGTGTTACCTCGCAAACGTCACAATACTCAAAATATTTAGAACAGCATAAACAAAATCGATCAAGTAATGATAAAAAAGCCAGTCATGACGAAACTATGACCACAACAAAACAAGAATATATCACAATGGAATGTGAAAAGTATATTAAATCTACACGCTTCACATATGGAAGGAACACACATAGCATTTTTAATACAAAAACAAAAATAGAAACGGCAGTGCAATGTACAGACACAAATACAATCACAGAAGACAAAACAAGGACTATACAGGCAGAAAATGGACAACATGTCTCATCCCCCCCGTCCCCTCTAGAAAAAAAAGGAACTAAAAGGAACGGACAAAAATGTAACGGACAACCTAAAAGAACAAACAATAGGCTACAGTAACACTGCAAATAACATCCATCTTTGTAGACTGGAGCATAGAGAGGTTAAATCATGAAAATGGAGACAGTATGCTGGGTGATTACAGTTAAAGCTAAACTTTCAAATCCTTGTAAAAATAGCGCCTCTGGTTAGAATGACATCAAATTGCAACGGAATATTATCGGAGAAGAGGGAAAACATATGGCAGAAGAAATATGAATAGTCACAAAATGTAGCAATAGATGTCGCTGTAAACATCATAATTTAATAGTGGTCGACTACAAATGACAAATGGATCATACAAAAATGCCTAAGGTGTACGTTTGAAGTTAAACAAACTGTGCAACTCAATGTGCATGGGTGTACAGGTGTGATACTGTTAGTTACCTAAGCCCATCCACCACGGCAAGGTCATATCATATCGGATGAGAAGAATGGTTTTTAATTGTCTCGAGGAAAAAAAACCGCATAAAAAGAATCACTCACATCGGTTTTTAATTTTCCTGAGACCAAAAAACGCATATAAAGCATGAATCACATCGGTTTTTAATTGTCCTTGGCCCAAAAACTGCGCCGGTCGGGGTGGCCGAGTGGTTCTAGGTGACTTAGTCTGGAACCATGCGACCGCTACAGTCGCAGGTTCGAATCCTGCCTCGGGAATAGATGTGTGTGGTGTCCTTAGGTTAGTTAGGTTTAAGTAGTTCTAAGTGCTAGGGGACTGATGACCTCAGCTGTTAAGTCCCATAGTGTTCAGAGCCATTTGAACCATTTTTGAACCCAAAAACCGCAAGAAACGCTTGTCAAAATCATATCGTATTATTAATTTCCGTGTGACTGGTGCAAAACATGTCCGATATGCTGTCGTCTACTGTTTCCTGTAAAAAGTTGAAATCGAGAAACAACATGTTCTACAACTGATCGAAGTGATTCCAGGGACACATTCAGAATGTGTGCCTTCAGTGCAGCAACGTTTGCAGTCGGAAAACTGAACACAACATCTTTCAGGTTGCCCCACAGCCAGAAGTCACACTGTTTTAAGATCAGGTGATCTGGACGGCCAGGCTGTAGGGAAATGGCGGCTAATAATTCTAGCATTTCCGAAATGGCGCTTCAACAGCTGCTTGACTGGATTTGCAACGTGCAGAGATGCGCCATCTTGCATAAAAATGATCGCATCTATACATCCACGCTGTTGGAGAGCTGGAATGACGTGGTTACCCAAAAGACAGTCTTAGCGCTTACCAGTGACGGTACATGTAACAGGACCGGGGCACCTGTCTCTTCGAAAAAATATGGACCTATGATAAATGATGCCGTAAACCCGCACCACATACTGACCTTTTCAGGATGAAGTGGTACTGGTTGATCTGCGTGTGGATTTTCCGTTGCCCATATCCGACTATTCTGTGTATTGACATATCCTGTCAGATGGAAGTGGGCTTCGTCTGTTCACAAAATCTTCCACGGCCAATCATTGTCCACTTCCATGCGAGCAAGAAATTCTAAAGCAAAGGTCTCTTGCTGGCAGGTCGACAGGAAGCAACTCGTGGAGATGGGTAATTTTGAATGGATAGCAAAGAAGGATGTTTCGTAGGATTTTACGCACCGTGTTCACGGGTATGCCCAATGTTCGGGTAATTCTCCGTGCACTACACGTTTGCACACCACCACCCATCTCTTCCTGCATTGCCGTGGCCATTGCTTCCACTGACGTCGAATTAATTTGCTTCCTCCCTCTACCAGGTTGTACAGCAAAAGAACCCGTCTTTTCGAATTCCGAATTATTTTCTCCAGACCCATGGCAGTCATCGGAATATAGCCTATTTTCGAACCCTTCAGTGTTCGGAACTTCTGCAGAGTGACGTGTGCACAGTCATCATTCTTGTAATACAGCAGAGCGCGATCCTGCATTGAGACAGTCGTGGCGAACGTCGCAGATACGAAAGGAGGAAAATCCGTGTACCCGGCGTGTTTATACCAACTTCACTGGGTCGTACGCATTACACGTGTTTTCATTGACGTATTCTGACACATACAGCGCCATCTATTGATCAATTTTTACAATATTTTTTTCTTTTGCCATACGTTTTTCCCCCTTCTCCGATAATATTACTTACGTAATGGCAAAATATCTGACCTTCCAAAACACTAAATGACGATAGACTAGAGATCGGACAGCAAGGCAATAATCATAGTATATAACACAAAAACCACAGCTACACTAATCATACAAGTATGTTCGGAAGATATTACAGCCGGCCGCTGTGGTCGAGCGGTTCTAGGCCCTTCAGTCCGGCGCCGCGCGGCTGCTACGGTCACGGGTTCGAATCCTGCCTCGGGAATGGATGTGTGTGATGCCCTTAGGTTAGTTAGGTTTAAGTATTTCTAAGTCTAGGGGACTGATGACCTCAGATGTTAAGTCCCATAGTGCTTAGATCCATTTTTGAACATATTACAACAGTTGAGATAACACAAGGGAATAATTCTTGGATGATCTTCTCAATATATACACAATACTTATTTGACTTAGAACACTTCGTAGACAGAATGAAAGACCAGGCACGATTTGAAAATGGAAAACGACTAATGATTCCAGCAAACGTGACTCTTTGGTACTCAGATAGAATGGACTAAAAAGGACACGTAATGGTGGACGTAATAAATGAATACAATCCATTTATTCTAAATAAACCTGCTCAACTGACGACTTACAGCAATAACATGGGAAATGAAACTAACATAGAGCAGATTGCAAAGTTTCAGACAACGTAACGCAAAGTGACCACAATGCAATTGTAATACAAACGAGAACTAGTAACACAAACATACACTACATGCTACAGAAACGACTAATCTTAAACTAAGCAGACTGGAATAAACTTAATCAAACAATTGAGACCTCACCTGTAACCATTGTTCGAGGCGGTATCGATTACCGAGCAGACATAACAAATATTCTAGCACAAGCACAAAAGCAAGCAATTCCAACAACACAAATCATACAAAAACAAGTTTTAGTATGACTAACCACATTAACAAGACTGAGAAAAGAAACGCGAGACCAACGACACTACTACCAAAAACCTAAGACAGCCCAGGAAAGAAACATTAGACTACAATATTACTTAGACGCAAAACAACGATACAAAAACGAACTCCAAAAGCAGACAGGATCACTGGGACAAATCTGTAAAGACCAACACACAAAACAACATCTGGTTGGCACCTTTTAAGATACAAACAGAGCGTTTAAAGCTCCCAATTGTAATGTCAGCGCTTAGAACACTGGATGGCACATTCACAAAAGGTTGGGGGTGCTCTGCTCAATAGCTTTTGGGTGAACTCCTTCCCGATGACGGTTATACACAAGACAACCGACAACATACAAACTTACGCAGCCAACTAACTGATCCATACGCGATTAACGGAGTCACTGCCCCTTTTGAACGTGAAGAGACTGCTTTAGCGATCAGAAAATTACAAAATACACTCCTGGAAATTGAAATAAGAACACCGTGAATTCATTGTCCCAGGAAGGGGAAACTTTATTGACACATTCCTGGGGTCAGATACATCACATGATCACACTGACAGAACCACAGGCACATAGACACAGGCAACAGAGCATGCACAATGTCGGCACTAGTACAGTGTATATCCACCTTTCGCAGCAATGCAGGCTGCTATTCGCCCATGGAGACGATCGTAGAGATGCTGGATGTAGTCCTGTGGAACGGCTTGCCATGCCATTTCCACCTGGCGCCTCAGTTGGACCAGCGTTCGTGCTGGACGTGCAGACCGCGTGAGACGACGCTTCATCCAGTCCCAAACATGCTCAATGGGGGACAGATCCGGAGATCTTGCTGGCCAGGGTAGTTGACTTACACCTTCTAGGGCACGTTGGGTGGCACGGGATACATGTGGACGTGCATTGTCCTTTTGGAACAGCAAGTTCCCTTGCCGGTCTAGGAATGGTAGAACGATGGTTTCGGTGACGGTTTGGATGTATCGTGCACTATTCAGTGTCCCCTCGACGATCACCAGTGGTGTACGGCCAGTGTAGGAGATCGCTCCCCACACCATGATGCCGGGTGTTGGCCCTGTGTGCCTCGGTCGTATGCAGTCCTGATTGTGGCGCTCACCTACACGGCGCCAAACACGCATACGACCATCATTGGCACCAAGGCAGAAGCGACTCTCATCGCTGAAGACGACACGTCTCCATTCGTCCCTCCATTCACGCCTGTCGCGACACGACTGGAGGCGGGCTGCACGATGTTGGGGCGTGAGCGGAAGACGGCCTAACGGTGTGCGGGACCGTAGCCCAGCTTCATGGAGACGGTTGCGAATGGTCCTCGCCGATACCCCAGGAGCAACAGTGTCCCTAATTTGCTGGGAAGTGGCGGTGCGGACCCCTACGGCACTGCGTAGGATCCTACGGTCTTGGCGTGCATCCGTGCGTCGCTGCGGTCCGGTCCCAGGTCGACGGGCACGTGCACCTTCCGCCGACCACTGGCGACAACATCGATGTACTGTGGAGACCTCACGCCCCACGTGTTGAGCAATTCGGCGGTACGTCTACCCGGCCTCCCGCATGCCCACTATACGCCCTCGCTCAAAGTCCGTCAACTGCACATACGGTTCACGTTCACGCTGTCGCGGCATGCTACTAGTGTTAAAGACTGCGATGGAGCTCCGTGTGCCACGGCAAACTGGCTGACACTGACGGCGGCGGTGCACAAATGCTGCGTAGCTAGCGCCATTCGACGGCCAACACCGCGGTTCCTGGTGTGTCCGCTGTGCCGTGCGTGTGATCATTGCTTGTACAGCCCTCTCCCAGTGTCCGGAGCAAGTATGGTGGGTCTGACACACCGGTGTCAATTAGAGATGGGCAAAACTGTTCTTTTCGGAGATTGGATCAGAACTGTTCACTCCCTGAAATGAATTAGCTCTTTTTCATGACTCACCACTCATTTACAATAGAAAATAAATGGAAGGCACATTGCCCTTTAAACTTGGTTTATTCCAGTACTATACCTGTATTTTGATCTTATTTGATCCTATTTTGAAGTAACACAGATAATGAGTAAGAATTTTGTATTGTTTATTGAAATTTCCACGATATGACAAAGTTTTGGATTATTGATTTATTTTGCACTATCGTGGTTTTTTGGGTGATCAGAAAATGTTGTAACTTGAGATTTACATTAACAATATATTTGGCTATAATGTATTAAAATTTCATTAACCTCATACAAATACATCGCAAGCCATATATTTTTATAGTGAACGTTTCCTTCTGAAGACGCCTAAAATCGCAAAATCCGTACCAGAATAAGAAAAAAAAATATAAATTTGACTGTAAAACGAAAGTGCTGCATATAGCCTTATGCAGAATAAAACAAGGAAAATATTGGTGTATCACATTTTGCGACACGTTTATCGGTTCGCTCGTAATTAAAGCGTAAATTCGAGTGTCCATAATAAAAATCCTATAGTAAGAGGAGTCGTCAGGAACCTAATCTAATCAGTTTAAACAAAGAAAAATAAAATAAAAACAATTGATGTATACATAACATAATAATGTAATATACATAGCGGTATTACTACGAAGAACAATATCCAGTAGAGACAAACTCCGATGCAGAGGCGCTGAGTCGAGCAGGTCGAGCCGCGAGCTGTATTACTGCGTGAGCTGAGACCGCAGAGACCACAGTGACACCTGAGTCGCTTTGCTCAACGCTCTGGCTAGAGTCGAGACGGTGGGGCGAGCGTTGAGCGGGCGAGTTCCGAGGGAGGGGGTAGCGGTGAACTCACCCGCTCCGAGACAAATAGTTCGTTCCCTTGCGAGCGGGTTTTTGCAAGTAGTTCCTATGTTATCCGCTAGGTGGCTCTCTGTCCTGTTGCTCGCATCAACTGCCCAGAGGGCAGGACGTGCGACTGAAACGATCGCCGACAGAGTGCGATGCGAAGTTACGCTGCGTCAGACACTGCAGGCGGCAGACGACGCACAGAGACAGCACGGCATATGTGAAACACAAAATCCAATGGGGCACTGCACAATGCAGGCAGCCAAGGTAGAAGCAGAGCAGAGGCCGGCGCTGGCTGTGTTGTGTGGCGTGCACTGTGCTCTGACCAGCAGAGGCGCTTCTGATATGCTCCGTCTCTCTCTCTCTCTCTCTCTCTCTCTCTCTCTCTGCCGTGGGAAACGTTTGGAGCTACCGTTCTTTTTTTCTGAATCACTGATTGTTCACTCCTTTGAAAGATGCAACTCTATGCATTAGTTCAAGAGCGGATCCCCCATCTCTAGTGTCAATGTGTTCTTTTTTCCATTTCCAGGAGTGTAGGAAAGCTCCTGGTCCAGAGGAAATTCACCTGGATACGATCAAAAACGCCGCTCCACAAATTATACCTAACCTAACAAGCTTACTAAACGACGCATTACTGCAGGGAAGAATACCAACATTATGGAAAACTGCCAACGCAGTCAGACAGCTAGTCAGACTAAATCCCCAACAGTATGGCATAGCACACCACAGATCTATAGACGATGCAATAAACAAAGTAACAGAAATAATACAGACAACTGACAACAAATATCAGCGGCTATATTGATAAACATTGCTGAAGATAGCATCAGTCTCTGGTTGCTGGCTCTCTTCGGAAGACAGCTCAACATATGGCTGACTGAAACATGGCAGGAGGAATGGGACCAGACAAACAAGGGACGACGTGTCTGCTCTTTCGTCCCTAATGTATAAGAACGCGTAAGACTAAAATACATTGACCCCACAAGAGGAATAACTCATGGCCCGTATGCTGCCCATCTCCATCGTTTAGGTCTAAAATAAGTTGTACGTGGTGAATAAGACCGAATGTAGAATTACAAGATCTAGGAAAATAAGAGATCAGAACAAATGGTACATCTTGAACAGACTTACCTCAAACGACCCGCGAAGCTTACAGACAAAATAGACCATATTAAGAACACTACAAAACGCAACACGAGCACTACAACAAAACACGTGGCACGAAACACACATGGAAACTGACACTGACATTGAATCGGATGAAACAACAGAAATAGAAAGTGAACGTGACATGCAAATATTAATGTAATTATCCCTACAAAGCCGAAAGACCAAACTGATATAACAGAACCTGACAATAGAGCAAATAAAATAGTATAAAAACTGTGTAGTTAACATTAGATCAGGATTAATTCAAATAACACAATTAATGAAGCGAAAATTTTCTGTAAAGCAACAGATATCAGTTGTAAAACCAAATACCTATAAAGCTGCTTCAGGATCAAATTTTCTCTTTCACTAACGTCCCTCACACCTTTCTTTTCTATTTGCATTCTCTTCAATCATTATTTATTTATGTTGTCCAATCTTTGTATTTTATTTTGTAACCTGTTTTTATATTAACAAAGAACTAAAAATAGATTCCAATTGTTAACACACTGTCACATTAGTAATTGTGTTATCAGAATTGTATTAGTAGTAATACTGCCCACAAACTGTTATATAGATAGTGAACTAATTGTAACAAATAAATAAATGAGCTGATGTCACCGCTGGTAATGGTCTAGGAAACTCTGACTTCGCATCGCCTCGTCACAGACATCTCGCCCTCTCATGAGCACCATATTTGAACAGGACACTACTTGTAAACAAACATAATGTGTCTCTCCCTCTACTGTTTGTATGTTACTGAAATATTCCCTTGGCCAGACAGATTCTACAGTTAGTCGATGATGAAACATGCACGGTACTAGCTCGGATGCCAACTACAGCACAGCGCCAATATCCAAACTATCGACGATCAGCTACAACTGTTGTAGCTTAACTTCCCTTAGAAGAGAATACAACTATATAACACCCTTCCCAACGAAATCGTTGCACGCATTCCGGCCAAGGTTAATGTAACTTCCTACGTACGAGGAATAATCAGTGTGCTCCTACTACTTACCCAATGGCCTTGCCACTGTGGAAACACCGATTTCCGTTTCGTCAGCAAAGTTAAGCGCTGTCGGGCTTGTTTAGCACTTTGCTGGGTGACCGTCCATGTGTGCCGAGCGCTGTTGGTTAGTGGGATGCACTCAGCCATTGCGACGCCAATTAGGGAGCTACTTGACTGAGAAATAGAAGCTATGGTCACGAAAATTGACAACGGCTGGGAGACTGGTGTGCTGATCACATGCCTTTCATATCCGTACCCAGTGAGGCTTGTCGCTTGAGGATGACGCGATGGTCTGTCGGTACCGTTGGGCCTTTCGAGGCGTGTTCGGACGAAGTCGTACTATTAGTTACGTTGTTCATTTGATTCAGTAGTCTCTGAAATAGAGTCACACAACTTCTGAATGCCTGAAGATAATCTTTTCATAAAAATACCTTACGTATTAAAATTATTATACCACATATCATTGCCCGTTGTATACTCTTTACTCACAATAAATGTAAGCTAGTAGGTATTCAATAGAATTCTCCGATCAGGAGGAGTATAACAACAGCGCTGATAATAAATATTGTTTCCCTTAACTGTTAATACTATGCAAAAAAAAACTGCCAAATAAAAAATTCAAGCACATTTCGTTTAGATTTTCTTAGAATCGATTTCTCTTGTACGCATTAAAAATAACCTATAAAGTCTACCTAATGAACTCGAGACGTTTACAACGATTTGCAAAATACAAATAAATTAACTCTCATGTTCGAATGTTTGCTGCAGAGATTCCCGTATCTTACAATAATAGTGATTACTATTGCAGCCACTGAATTCAACACCCAATAGCCTTAAGTAACTTTACTTTAAATCTACGATATATAAAATTTAAATAACGTAAAAAAAAGAAATGGTTCAACTAGCTCTAAGCACTATGAGACTTAACATCTGAGGTCATCAGTCTCCTAGACTTACAACTACTTACACCTAACTAACCAAAGGACATTACACGCATCCATGTCCGAGGCAGGATTCGAACCTGCGACCGTAGCCGCAGCGCGGTTCCGGACTGAAGCGTCTAGAACCGTTCGACCACAGCGGCCGGCAAATAAAGTAAGATCAGTCGCTTAGCCGACCACAGCTTTCTTCTTCCCAATTCTAATTATCAGTTGTGTGTCAGTTTCAGGTTTTCCTGTGTCGAAAATAACTCATTCTTTATGTTCAGCTAGTCACCGAGACATGTACCATGCTGTCACTCTACTCATAAGAGAATCTTTGGATTCAGATTTTAATTTAGTTTTTTCCATGTTCAACCTGACGTTTGGTTTACTAGTTTGCGGTCTGAATTAGGGCCTGCATCTGAACGTACTTTATAGTTCTAACTATGGGTCGCTAATCATTAGGAACAAAATTCTATTGTCACGGTCCTTGTCTGCCACTCATGTCACCTAATATACTACTCAATTTTTATTTAGAAAATGTACATTAAGATTTAAGCTATTTTTAAAAATCTGGAAAACCCATTGTCCTCTTTATAAACCTCTTATTAACCCATATCAGTGCTGCGACATGTCAGCTCGCTGTGTTTAATTGTTTGTGGTCGCGCCGCAAGACGGGTAATAGGAGACCAATAGGAATTTCCTTTTTTGAGTGTGATTCAATTTGTACCAAAAGAAAGAAGGAACTGAACCGTATCTAATACTCGTGTGATAATGGTTCGCAAGCCAATGTGACCAATTTGCCATCTGCGATTCTACTGCTCTCGCACGCAAGTCTTGCGTCACTGGGTACTACTCTTTGTTCGTATAACTAATTAAAAGGGGCGGGAAACCACTCAGTTTCATGTGTTTCAGAAGCTTCTATCCATAGTGAATGATGTTAACTTGTTACAACGACTGTTTACAGCCGGATAATGATAAATCGTTACTGGAAAGTGTACAAAGCACACAGAACACCGCCTTCCCTTTATGAGCAACGTTCCCGAAAGGAATAGAAATCCGTAGATATGGAGTTAGGTGAAAACTGTATGCAGGCAAGTAACTTTGTTTAAAGCATCCATTGTTATCACATTTCTTAGATAACTGGTCGTTATACATACAGAGTGAGTCAGCTGGGCGGTTCACCTTAAATACGAGTATTTCAGGAATTGTTTTCATAGCCTTGTTATTTAAACAGAACTCGGGTTCAACTACACTTTTTCAAATGGAGCCACAGTAACTTCTGCTGGTATAAAGGCACATCTAAAAGAGACGAATTGGGGATATTTCAGCTCACCGAAATTTGACATGTAATTCCGATAAAAATTGCAGTGTATTTAAGTTAGGACGGATCTGTTTGTAACATCAAACCATAAGATGACAACTGGGAAAGTCTATGGAGTCGTCACGTCCCGCTTGAAGCAGTTAAGAAAGTCTAATTAGAGGTTCGGAACGGGTGAAGAAAGTACTGTTTAAAAGTGATACTAACTGCATTTGTCTACAAGTGACTGGGCTGACACAAAGGCAATGATATCATTATCATTAACTGGAAGGCAAAGAACATTCCACATAAGGATGATTCAATGGTTAACTACGGCAAAAAAATTTCTGTTGCTTCTGTTCCAAGTTATATGTATTTGTAAAACAGCAACCTCGGGGATGAAGAGTGCTAAATATTAATTTCGCATGAACCACAACACTAACATCAGTTTGGTACCGATATACACACTTACACTCTAAAATTACATCACAGCAACTACAAATCGGAAGTCGTAGAAGAAAGTGGTCAAAAAAATTTCCGTAAAGTTCTGTTTATGTCACGAAGCGTTTCTCCACAGAAAAAATCCAGTGTAGTTAAAACTGGAGAGACTGCAGGCCAACTAATAACCCCTTTCCGTCCTCTACAGGGCTGGGTGAACGCTTCCCTAGCCATAGGGAAATTCTGAGCCGCACTACCATTTTGCAGGTGCCACATACATCTAAGTATTTCTAAAAAATGGTTCAAATGGCTCTGAGCACTATGGGACTTAACATCTATGGTCATCAGTCCCCTAGAACTTAGAACTACTTAAACCTAACTAACCTAAGGACAGCACACAACACCCAGCCATCACGAGGCAGAGAAAATCCCTGACCCCGCCGGGAATCGAACCCGGGAACTAAGTATTTCTAGCTCTTCTTCTTGTAGGAGAGCCAGTGGCGCTTCATTAAGAAGTTGTGTGTATTGGTCACTCATTACGGTTTCTTGAGGGAAGTAAGGGACGGTTACGTAGTCTCCAATAATCTCAGACCTGGCGTTCACATTCCATTGCTGATGGCCAACCTATCTCAGCTGCAAAGAACTGTCTGTAGCCCAGTGATATTTCTTACATTCAGCTTTCATCGGATGGAATCTCAATTCCTAATTTCTCTAGAAATAACGTGATAATTATGGGTAACATTTGGTAGATTATCAATTTGTGCACCTGCTGGCTTCTTTCTTACCACGTGAGTAGCATTACTGTGCCCTCAGAATGATAATTTTGGCAAATTCGCTGAAATGTCGTTCTTATTGGACATCTCCCGTCAGATAGCGAAACTTATCTCTTCACTTTCCTTCTGCATTCTGCGTAAGGAAATGGAATTATTTCTCTTGGTCTGTTAAACACCCTCTTTTTTCAATATAACCGCACTCGATACATGTGAAATACACAGACAGAACAGAGAGCTACATTTCATCTATGACCATTTTATACCGATATCGAAGCTGGGCAGCATTCTGTCTCCTCCTTATCCGTCATGAAGTATTTTTTTTTTAATTTTGGCGGAAAGTAAGAAAATGGTTCAAATGGCTCTGAGTACTATGCGACTTAACTGCTGAGGTCATCAGTCGCCTAGAACTTAGAACTAATTAAACCTAACTAACCTAAGGACATCACACACATCCATGCCCGAGGTAGGATTCGAACCTGCGACCGTATCGGTCGCTCGGCTCCAGACTGCAGCGCCCAGAACCGCACGGCTACTCCGGCCGGCTGGAAAATAAGACAAAAGATTTGGTGTCCACAACCGACAAATACTGATTTTGAAATGTCGTAAATTTTTCAAAACTACTTAGCGGATATCGAAAAGTGGAACACAGTAGAAATTGCCGTTTTGAGACGTACGGTACTAGCAACTGAGCTTATTACTTTACCATTTGAAAAAGCGTCGTCGATATTTATACCTCTATCTGTGGCAAGTCGTGTAGCGAGGACTTTCTTACAATATAATTCTGTGGAAACCTAATTACGGTATCTGAAACGGCCCCAGGAATATTTCACCTTACTACATTCACTCTTTTGATGTGAGCTTGCATTTAGTTACGCCCCACGCTGGATGTCATTCAAGTGTACTTGAATTTAGCAGTGCTCCCCGATGAGCGCCATTCAAGTAAGCTTAAAAGAATGATCAATTAGCGGCCATGTACTTTAAAGCAACGGACAATTAAGTTGGGTTGGGGGAGGAGACCAGACAGTGAGGTCACCGGTTTCATCGGGTTAGGGAAGGACGGGGAAGGAAGTCGGACGTGCCCTTTCAAAGGAACCATCCCGGCATTTGCCTGGAGCGACTTAGGGAAATCACGAAAAACCTAAATGAGAATGGCCGGAAGCGGGATTGAACCATCGTCCTCCCGAATACGAGTCCAGTGTGCTAGCCACTGCGCCACCTCGCTTGGTGATAATTAAGTCCTAGTTATTTTGCTTTCCAGATGCTTTAGAATGGTATCAGTAGGCTGATACTTCCCTGATACGAACATATCCTTGTACGCAAACAAAAACGAAAGATACACTGTTGCGATGGTGGTTTGGGTTTCTCGGTTTTCCGTAACCAAATGAAGAATGATTTACTTTGAAGTAGGTTACTATAGTACTCTATCTGGTTTATGGATTATATAACTAAAGTGCATATTACTGTAGTAAGGGGAAACAAACAGCTGGCCCTATGCGGCTATGTTGGTTTAACGCATCCTTTGCACCCGCCTTTCTCATAGCCTCAGATGTCGCCATTTGCTCGAATCGCGCTGTCCGCTGCGCATAATGTGGACGTGACATGTCCTATAGTAGAATGGCAGCCTCTCACATCCATACCCGCAACAGAATTTGGAATTATTTCGCCACCAGATCACATTATGGCCTTGTGCCCCTCCCTCGTCACTTGCTTTCCAAATAATGCGATCTTTCCGATTTTTTTCTGATGACAGGCAATTACGGCGCTTCATGTGGCCTGTGTGTGACTCCATGTATGATAACACTCCGTGACATTGCCAGCGATTGGTCAATGCATCCTTCCTCTGTCCCTGATGGAATTCACCGGTTAACTTTCGCGACTTTTCCCACCAGTGAACGGAAATTTCCAATGACCGCTTTTGGTCTCTGGGAAAGTGAGTGGATTTTGCTCTCACGACAAATCTCTCGCTTGTGCTACGGCGAAAGTATGTGCGCTTCGGAGAGTGCCTTTGTAATCAGTCTGTCGCCCCCTTACGAAACGAACTGACCGAGCGTTGTGGCTGAAGGGTCTCCTTGTCATAGCACGATCTGAAAGCTTGCTGCTGTTTCCAGCTCAAGCAGTCGATGATTAATTAATGCCCATTTAGTTTCAACTTCTCACACGTCTCCTTCCTAGGTCATCAGTAGCTATATACCTTTGTATATTGTTGAGGTGTGACTTTGGTAAACTTTCTTTCCATTTACATTAATTCCCATTCCTATCATCTCTATTTTTTCATTTCTTTTACTTTCCTTATTTCCTTTTCTTACGTTTTTCGTCCCTTTTAGGAAGTATCCTACACTGCACGGCCTTTATTACCTGGCTTTGTTGTATTTCTAGCACCTGTTGTCATATCAGATTTCGCTTCCTGATGTCACACCACCACAATCTGCGGTGGGAATGGCTGCATACACTGTCTGTCTGCTTATATAGTGTGCAAACTGTTACGTGTGTTTACATTATAAGCAGTTGTAATATTTTTATTCCATCGTACACATATACCCTAAGACTTAACAGTTGAGATGCTGGAGAGCAGGAGCCTTAGTAGTGCATATGTTACGGTCAAAACTGGTTTTTAGTTAGAACGCGTTCTTACTAGTTAAAACAAGTTTATACTGAGCCACTTCGTCAAAACGCGTTTTAACTGACCTGCGCATTTGACGAGCACTAAATTGAAGTTGTAAATAAGGCTATCACTATCAACTAGTTTCAGCTAGTAAGAATGGGGTCTAACTAAACTAGACAGAACTAGTATTAATTAAATTTAATTAGGGCAGATATTAAAATTTATAGCAACTACATATTGATTGAAATAAGAAACAGCATTTTTGTATTGTGCAATGCAATATTTATTGATAATATTGATCATACATCTAAGTCATTAATATTAACTACAGTAATACAAAAATAACCATACACATAAGAAATATTTTAAGCAACATTACAGAGCCATATTAACAGTATTAGTTACGAAAGTGGAAACAAATAATCGTACAGTGACCATCAAAAATTGTGATAATTTGTTAATGCAAGACAAACTGTCGTGATATTTTGAGTTACAAAGGTTTCCTTTTTTCCTACAAAAGCACCTTTTTGAAATACATGCGTTCTTACTCACAGAGAGAGCGAATCCTTGTCCTGATCCTAAGGCTGCCATCTTGACAGCAGTTCTTCATGATACATTTGTCTCTGGCACGCCTTCCAGCAGCTAGAATTTCTCTTTGGACACGTCGAATTCGGATCTGGAAGAGAACTTTTAATTATCTTGTTTGAAATGCGATTAGGTACGTAACACATATTATAAAATATATTACAATGTAAGTATTAAAACTTAAAATATTAATTAATTACTTGAAGAGTTAGCAACATTTTCAGAGTATTATATCAATTAAGTAATAAATATGTCTGACATTTGTCCTTAATTATTGAAATCAATTCAGAAATACATACCTGCAATACAATTTGTTGAGTATCCCATATTTCGTTCCAGTCTTGTGCAAGCCCTGTTCATCTTTCTGAACAACAACTCCAATAATATTGTGGAGATCTGCTTTTGCTCTGTCGATAGCAGGAATCAGTGTAATTACATTGTCACTGATTTCTACAGTTGCGTGTATTGAATCTGAATTCATGTTTATTATTTTGGCCTGTTTCGTCAGGTTTTCGTGAGCGTTTTCTCTAGCTGTTCATGTCTGAGATTGTCGTTTCGTAATAACTTCAGCTTCTGGATCTTCGTGACAAGCTGGAGTTATATGAGGCTCTGCACTCGTACTAGCTACGGCTTCTGGGTCCTCTTGATTGGTTGCTGCTGTTGTTAGAGACTGTACACTTGTACTGGGCAAAGCTTGTGCATATTCTTGTCTGGCTGCAGCTGTAATCTGTCCATTGCTACTAGCCATAACCTCTATCTCATCTGAGTCGTGTGATTGTTCCAGTTCTTCAGGTGTGTCATTTACTGCGTCTACCACATTAATTTTATTGAAAGCCTCTTTAAGATCGCCTTCATCTTCTAAATCCTTAATAACTTCTAGAGGCAAACTCGAAGTCATAAGCCCTACTCGCGGTTCTGTGCCAAACATAGCTTTGTAAGTTGTTTGCTTGATACCAGAATGATATGCCCGATTTTTCATAGACTGTACAAAGCGAAGACCGTAGATCAGTTGGTGGTAATGTTGTCCTGCATCTATGAAGCCAATATTTTTTCATCGTCTTGGTTGGCGTGTTCAACAGAACCTTGGCTTTGGCTGTGCCTCGATTTTCCGTGAACCAGTTTACACTCAGGCCAAAATACAGCCAGCTCGTTTACGACAGAATTAACAAATTCTCTGCCGTTGTCAGAGTGTAAAATACAAGGTGCATCAAATGTCAGAAATATATCTGCTGAATGATGTGCCACTTCCTCTGCCCTCTTGCTTTGCAGTGCACGTAACAAAATAAATTTTGTCAAGTGGTACTAATACACCATTATATACTTAAATTCACGATCTTCTTGAGTTTACACGTCGATCAGATTAACTTGGCAACGACTGTGCATTTCTGAGTGAAGTATAGGTTTCGAAACATGCCCCCCTTTTTTAATGCTCCTTTTGCGCTTACAAGTTTCACACATAGACAGATAAATGTTTATCACCTCCACTGTTATGTTTGCAAATTTTCTTGAAGTTTCAACCTTTAATCTGTCTCGACCTCCATGAACAACGGACTAATGAGCTGCTTCAATAATGTCGAAAATTTCTTCGACACATAAGTAGTACTTCACAGGCTCTTTTCTTGTCTCTAAATTTCTGGTCCCACAAATATTAATAACCTCGAACCGATTTAATCTTCTGTACTGTTTGTGTGTCTTTTTCTCAGCAGATTATGCTTCTTCAGTTTCGTCCACTAATTTTCTTAAGATTCTTTTGTCATAACATTGTCGTGGGTTTCTCTTTTGTCGTGTTCTTCAATCTGTGACATCCTTCTCACAAATTCTTCTTTCCATATCGTTTCTTGCTTTAGATCCGCCACGAAAAATACGTACAAGCTGATCTGCACGTCCTTAACCCCTCGACTGTGTTGTCTGTTGTGGCGAAAAGCGCCCAGTTTCGGGCTGTTGTCGGCCGCTGCAGCAGTGCTCAGGCGGGGAGTTTTTGCGGCTAGAACTGTTACCGCGCGTCAAATTCTTTCCGCGCCTCTAGCGCTTACTGTAGCGGCACGTATTTGACACGCTTATGTGCGATTGTTGTGGGGGCAAGTGATTATCTAACAACTGAATACCTAACAATTCGAAGGTTTTCACAGTAGTAACGCTGTTGCAGAATTAAACATTATTTATTATTAATTTTTATATAACGAGGAAGGGTTTAGTGGTAGATCTAAAGGAAACACTGTTTCTTGAAGAATATTTATTAGAAATGACTCTTTGCATGGTACAGCTCAAAGCATGGTACTGCACACAATCCAACATCGCACTCCTCACAGTACACACTCGTTTCTCTCCTTATCCTTTTCCCGTTGTCATCCAGTTTGAACCAGCACCCGCAATCGTCCCTAGAAGAAACTCAAATAGATTACGATGACTCGGAAACTAAACTGACTGCTTCCTATTCGGGGTCAATTTCAGTTAAGGTGATATCCTCGGAAAATGGCACGTCGTTTCAAGGCATTGAGTCTCAGTTAGAGGACCCTCTAGTTGGCATTAGGGGTGCCAACCAGAAGGATTATAACGGAGTAAGGCAGGAAGTGCAATGGCAAGGCAATGGCAATGGCAACAGCTCGCTATTTGACGAAGACGGACAGCCGAGGCGGACTAGTTTGACGCAGTACCCGGGAAAAAGTATACACTCCTGGAAATTGAAATAAGAACACCGTGAATTCATTGTCCCAGGAAGGGGAATCTTTATTGACACATTCCTGGGGTCAGATACATCACATGATCACACTGACAGAACCACAGCAACATAGACACAGGCAACAGAGCATGCACAATGTCGGCACTAGTACAGTGTATATCCACCTTTCGCAGCAATGCAGGCTGCTATTCTCCCATGGAGACGATCGTAGAGATGCTGGATGTAGTCCTGTGGAACGGCTTGCCATGCCATTTCCACCTGGCGCCTCAGTTGGACCAGCGTTCGTGCTGGACGTGCAGACCGCGTGAGACGACGCTTCATCCAGTCCCAAACATGCTCAATGGGGGACAGATCCGGAGATCTTGCTGGCCAGGGTAGTTGACTTACACCTTCTAGAGCACGTTGGGTGGCACGGGATACATGCGGACGTGCATTGTCCTGTTGGAACAGCAAGTTCCCTTGCCGGTCTAGGAATGGTAGAACGATGGGTTCAATGACGGTTTGGATGTACCGTGCACTATTCAGTGTCCCCTCGACGATCACCAGTGGTGTACGGCCAGTGTAGGAGATAGCTCCCCACACCATGATGCCGGGTGTTGGCCCTGTGTGCCTCGGTCGTATGCAGTCCTGATTGTGGCGCTCACCTGCACGGCGCCAAACACGCATACGACCATCATTGGCACCAAGGCAGAAGCGACTCTCATAGCTGAAGACGACACGTCTCCATTCGTCCCTCCATTCACGCCTGTCGCGACACCACTGGAGGCGGGCTGCACGATGTTGGGGCGTGAGCGGAAGACGGCCTAACGGTGTGCGGGACCGTAGCCCAGCTTCATGGAGACGGTTGCGAATGGTCCTCGCCGATACCCCAGGAGCAACAGTGTCCCTAATTTGCTGGGAAGTGGCGATGCAGTCCCCTACGGCACTGCGTAGGATCCTACGGTCTTGGCGTGCATTCGTGCGTCGCTGCGGTCCGGTCCCAGGTCGACGGGCACGTGCACCTTCCGCCGACCACTGGCGACAACATCGATGTACTGTGGAGACCTCACGCCCCACGTGTTGAGCAATTCGGCGGTACGTCCACCCGGCCTCCCGCATGCCCACTATACGCCCTCGCTCAAAGTCCGTCAACTGCACATACGGTTCACGTCCACGCTGTCGCGGCATGCTACCAGTGTTAAAGACTGCGATGGAGCTCCGTATGCCACGGCAAACTGGCTGACACTGACGGCGGCGGTGCACAAATGCTGCGCAGCTAGCGCCATTCGACGGCCAACACCGCGGTTCCTGGTGTGTCCGCTGTGCCGTGCATGTGATCATTGCTTGTACAGCCCTCTCGCAGTGTCCGGAGCAAGTATGGTGGGTCTGACACACCGGTGTCAATGTGTTCTTTTTTCCATTTCCAGGAGTGTATATCCCACAGGCACCCTCAAGCCAGAGACGAACAACAAATCCGTCCCCTGCTGCCTGCAGGCTGCTCTTTGCGCGTACGTCGTTTCTCTTAGCCGCAGGAACGCAGGGAGGCGGGAAACTTTGTTATTCGTCTCTAGCCTATAATGTGTTTCTTTGTTTCTTCCAGCACGCTTTAAAATTAATTTTTTGACATTGGAATGAAGGTACACAGTAGGTAGGAAATACAGAGTACTTTTAACATGCTTAATAACTGTTTCACAGCAACTAACGTTAAATGCAAGCACAAGCTTTTTGAATGGCTTCTCCTCGCACGATTAATGCTTGTTGCAAAAGTACATGCCTGTAATTTAACATTAATTTTTTGGCTTTGTGTATGTAATATTTATGTAATAATGATATAAATATATTTTCCTGTTTCTCTATTCCCAAATTTCCTAAATATTTAATTACCAGTTTTTGAGACAAACAGCACTCTTTTTACACTTTTGACGTGTTTTATGAAAGACGGCACGACACGTCGATATTTTAAAAAATCGTGCTAATAAACATAAACAAATCACAGTTTTTGTCAAAAAAGAAAAGAAAAGAAGCAGCATGAGCATAAGCACATACATGACGTTACATTTTCTACACGCTAAATAGTGCCTGTACTTGGAAAAAACTTAACACTGTGTTCACGCTGCACTTGGCCAAATGAACAACATGTTATCTTCCCTGGAAGGTGTTTCAGGGATTCTACTAAGCTGGAAACGCACAATATATTTGGCACGCAATAAAAATAATACTTCAATGTTGTCTGTCTCTTTCTTTCCTCAGTGCTGGTTTTTAATGTTTGCCTGTAGTGGAAAGGTTATCAAATGTGGCACATTACAGTGTGGAAGAGCTACAATTTTCGTGTCGGCGCCTTCTTGTTTTCACTATCTCGAATGTGCCTGGATGCATGATCAGTATTCCAGTAAATATTGCACTGCACAAAACAAAAATGCTGTTTTTTATTTCAATCAACACGTGGTTGCTCTTAATTTTAATATTGGCTCCTAAATAAATTGAGTGAAAACTAGTTCTTTCTAGTTTAGTTAGAACGCTTTCTTACTAGTTGAAACTAGTTGATACTGATAGCCTTAGTTACAACTAGAATTTACTGCTGGTCAAAAGCAAAAGTAAGTTAAAACTAGTTTTAACTAGGCAAAACGCGTTTTGACGAAGTGGCTCAGTAAACTAGTTTTACCTAGTAAAAATGCGTTCTAACTAAAAATGGGTTTTGACTGTAACACATACATTTGCAATGTCAGAGAGACTTTACAGTTCAATTGTTGCTATATCAAAGAGACTTTGCACATTTATAGCTTGTTCAGAGAGAATTTACTTTACAATTTAGAACTAACAACCATTATATAATGTGTCTGTGACAGGGAGGTAGAATGTCTCTCGTGAGTGTCATCCCTCTGTAGAGGTAGAACAGTACATCTGCCAGATGGCATAGTATGACGCTGTACCTGAACAGAATTTCAGGTATGGTAGTACAGTTCAATGTCTGAATGGTAGAGTATAGTCCTGTACCCAAACGTGGTTTCGCTGGGGTGGTGCAGTGCAGTTGCTGGATAGTATAGTGTAGTGCTGTACGCTATTGAGATTGTGGGCCTATGCAGTCAGAGATAGCATGTATCTCGCGAGAGACAGTCTCCCTCCTGTCACAGACAACTTATGTGTTTGTCCTGTTATATATTACAGTTATACATGGTTTTCATTCACCCTATCACATCGTGTAAGATCATGCAACATGTGGATATATCTCTGCTTGACCATTTCCACAGCAGATCTGGTCATCTTGCAGTTTTAAGTACATGTAAGAAGCCTTCAGCCACGAATACACATTCTGTGTGTTGTAAAAAAGACATTTTAATTAATTTCAGCAATGGCGCTCATATTAAACTTCAAGAATCTGTAATGGTTATAATTCTAAACTGTTAAGTGGATTGTTATCTGAACAACATCCGATATTAAAAGCCATAAATGTGCCAACTCTGTTTGATATAGCAATGACTGAACTGTAAACTCTCTCTGACATTGAAATGTATGTACTACTAAGGCTCTTGCTCTCCATCACATTAACTGTTAAGTTTTATTGTATACGTGTTTATGGAATAAAACATATTACAACTTGCTCAAAAATATTAGTAACTATTACATATTTTGATAAAACGTTTATTTATTATTGATATACATTTTCTGTTTTATGAAATTTGTAAAATTAATCAACATCATTGAAACAAATACTGTTATTCTCTTTTTGTAAATAACCCTATTCATCACTCTGCAGTACGTTCTACATAACTGCTTTTTATAAACTTTAAATTCAGCTCGTATTGCACGCAAAGCAGTTGGAGAACTAATAGAATTTGAAATTCCATCAGTAAACTCCACTTGTGTGGAATTCCTATTTACAGTAGGAATACTAGCAAATTTGTGTATAGCATGCATTCACAAACTATACCCACGCTTAAATCATCCTCATCATCATGCATTTCATATTCCAATAGCTACTTGGCAATGCAGTTGTAGAGTCGTTTATCATATCTTTGTCTATAGTGAGTCTCTCCCATATTGCATCCATATTGTATCGTCAAGGCACGCTGGTTCATGACAGTCGGACACTGAAGATACACACTGTGTTGGTTCTTGAGAAGCTAACTTCGTCGTATCACCACCGAAGTGTGTTGATAATGGATGTGCCATTATTGCTGAAAATATTTATGTGTCTAGGGAATTGATTGTGTTCAGCCATCAAGCAGTCTTTTATGTATTTCTAATTGTTGCTCAGTTGATTCCACTACATATCACTTAACTGCATTTTCGCATCCTGCCAGACACTCTCTATTTCCACTATAACTTCGAAGTCAATGTCAGATGCTAAACTGAAATTAACACACTTCAGTCCATTGCAGTCAATTGATATGTAGTGTTGAACAATAGCATTTTGAAAGGACATAGCTGATGCTCAACTAATGGTGCAGGTGTTCGTTATAGCAGAAATTCTAAGTCTGGAAAGAATTCTGTATCTTGCTCTGATATATCTGTATGCTGGCTTAGTTGTGCAGGTGACGGATCCAGTGGGAACAGTTCTGACTTGATATCCACTCCAGCATATTGTGAGCTACATCAAGGAAATTGCCTGCATGCTGGCTCAACATTTGCTACTGTTGCCACTGGTGCTGCTCAAATATATCAGACCCTGCGTGATAAATGCCAGGGAGCTGTTGAACTAAAGCAGAAATAAAAGAAAACCATAAAAACACATACCTCCACATACACATACAACGAATAACAAAGAATAAGGGAGAGGACTAGTTTAATACTTGCAATTGACTGTGTGAGTAGGTGTTTCGTGGCTGAGTTCTGATGTCATCGAAGATGTCATGGATTCTATATACAGAGACATGCAGTTTAATCCCTTTATGGTGACAACATAGAAATAGTTATCCCATGCAGTATTTTACACTTAGGGAATGTCACATCTGAATAACATGCTAGGAATTTAGAGGAGAGACTTCTTCTGAAGTGCTTTAATGAATATGAAATATTTTGGATGAAGTTCATACTTTGAACAATTGATATGCAGCATGAAAGCCATCACATATACGTTACAGAAAAGCACTTTGTATCAAAATACTCCAAAGTTGCGCCAAAATTACCAACATAAGCCCCTACTTTTTCTCCCACGCCCCGCCCCCCCCCCCCCCTACTGCAGTAAAATTCTTCCCATAATACAGCTTCCATCTTCATCAGCACCACTCTGAGCACTCTCACCACCAACAAGCGGTCCATACTTTACAATGTTAGTTGGCACTGTGTGAGTTCCACTAGTGCATGTGTGTATTACTCGCATCATGGCAGTTAAGTTGGAGCTTCCCATTACTTCCCTTAAGCTTCTTGCAGATGTATCGGTGCCTAACATATGCTCACTCCAGATACTTACTGCAAGGTATATTTACTTTGGTATAAGTTGTCGGTGACAGTGTATAGGATTTCCAGTCCTAATTATGTGTACTAGTTAGATTTTCCATATGCAGGTCTCCCTCCAGTTCAGTACAGGCATCTTATAGACAACTTCATCACCTATGAACAGCCAGAGAAATAATTTGCAATCCTCTGCACAGTGTGTGGCAGAGGGCGCATCATTCTAGTGTAATCAATTACCCTTTCATTGCAATCTCACACACTGATGAAGTAGAAAATGATTTTGAGTACTTGTATATCTCCATCTTACACAGTGTAATCCAGTAGCACTATCAACACTTGAGTGTTGAACATTGCAGTTATTCGTGCTGAAATCCAATATGGTGATATCAATGATAGTCTAACAGCGCTACTTCCATGTAAGGAAATGGTGGATTTTCATAAATTAATGCTTCTGGAAACATTACTGTGTATGATGGAGTTATATGGAAATAGTTTTGAATGTTGTTTCATTATATTCTTGTTGGTTAATAATCATGGACAGGACAGCTTAATGGTGGACAGGAATCTGGTGGAAATGTTAGATGTCCTTTGTACAACATAAAACACTTAGGATTTATGTGAGGAATCAGTTACAAATGCAGCGCTAGTGTGAACATTAGATCACATTCTGTTTAAACAATATGGTTGGAGTTTAACATCAATATCAAATTTCCATGACACCATGACTGTCTTCAACAAAAGGCGGTACTAGTTAACAAATTTTACAGTCATTCATCAAAAGAGTGTGGCACCACTGACTGAGAATCCTTGCAATCTGAATCCGTCATGAGGCCTACTGTTTTAGTCTACTCAGTGTACTATACCAATATATAGTACGTTACGTTCCGCTACCTGTGTTATTCCCCCCCCCCCCCCCCCACCACCACCAGAAACATATTTCACAGCCGACCCATTCTCTGACGTATCTAGCGTACTATTTGAAGGATTATGGAGTTGATGCATACAACAAAAGGTCTATATCGCTAGCGATGGTCAGCTGTTTAATTTTGGTATGCCTCTTATGCCGTTTGTGGAGACAGAATAACAACATGTATACTATAAACATTCACTGTCTGGAACTAAGCTCGCTCAATTCATCCACGAGGCTGAGAAGGTAGTAGATACACCAATGCAGTATTGCTGTATTGGTTTTACTTTTACATATGGACTCAAGGGCTGTTGGATGCTGTTAAATCATAATCAGCACGTTCACACTCAGAAGACAGCTCCATACGAAATCTGCTGCATATGTCAAATGTTCTACATACAACAAAACCAGTTACAATGTTGGTGATGTTATGTGTGCAACATACGACACAACACAGCTGCGTGCAGGGAGGCCGAGGGAAAGCGGGCCAGACCACCAAATGGCTAGTCCACATGGGCCATCAGTGAGATGTCTGCTGTGCTAGTGATGCATGACAAGCCCCATTAGGCCTTTGGCAGCACTATTAAGGTATAGCATTCAAATTCGCTCCACCAGGTGGAGGTAGTGGCCTGTGTTGTGTTGCTGGAGATATATGCACAATCATCTGCTGACAGTTGGCACTGCATTCTGTTGTGAAGGTAGCTGAGATTTTTCGCCATGAAATATCTTGTGCAATTATGGTTACAGACCGCTACTCTCATAAAAATACCTTTCTTTCCTATCACATGTATTTACAGTGATTTTGATGTTTATGATTCATCTTGTCATTCCATACAAACGTGTTTAGCTCTCAAATGTTACTGCTGTATGTCTGATATGTATAAGTTCCCACCTCTGCCAGCGCTGTGGTTGTTGGTTATGTTACTGCCACTGAAATGGCTACCATCCATTCCACCCAATCTTTTGTATTGAATTTACATTCATGGTACTTGAACCTACCTACCTTTCTTGGCTTCCGAACCACTGCATAAGTGTCCACTGCCAGGAGGACAAGTGCACATCTCTTGATTTTTCAACTTCCCAGCAGAACGTATGTCTTTGTTATAAGTTATTTTAGCGTGCCACTGCGGACTTCTCAAGTGGGACTGCAGGACTACCACAAACAGCATGCTACTGGAGGGGGAATCGGAACTGCTATCCTCCATTCTGTGTAAAGCAGTTCAATCAAAAGTATACATGTGGATTCTCTGTGCACGGAGCTGTCACCAGCAGATGGTGGAATGACTCCAGGACGAGTTAGAGTATTTGGAGTTAGGAGAAGCAGTATGCAGGAATTCTGTAAGTAACGACATACCTTTGAGTGACTAGTAGCTTGAGGAAAGATATTAAGAAGGTCAGCACACTGATATCCTTTGTCTGACAGACGTGCCTGGGTAGGGCTGGACAAGCCTAGATCTGCGCGGGGAACAAACACTCTTCATGTCAGAAGGCAATATGACGTCATAGTGCCAGTATTCCAGGGCTCGGATTCTGTCATAGAACCAATGCCAGTGTTCCAGGTCACCCATCTTTGATCGCCATCTTGGATCCTGAAGTCATAGAGCCTGTACCACTATTCCAGGTCAGCCATCTTTGATCGCTATCTCGGATTCTGACATCATAGGGCCAATGCCAATATTCCATGTGAGCCATCCTGGCTTCTGACATCATAGATCCTGTCCCAGTATGCTAGGTCAGGCAGCATGACAATTTGCCACCTTGGATTTTTGAATTTATCGCCAATTTATACTTAGGAAAACAGCCACATGCCCACAGTGACGTCACAAATGTGGGGGAAAACCCACTAGCACAAGTGGGCTATTTCTTTAATTTCCCGCAAAAATTTGAATTTCCTGCCAAAATTTGAATTTCCCGCCATTTTTTTACATAAGGCAATTGGCGTTAACAGAAGTCCGCCAACAGTGCATGGCATCATCAATGACGTCATCAGTGACATCATCATAAATCTGACAACAATCCATTTGTGACTCTTTGTATCTCTGTCTGTCCACTGGCGTTGTTAATGTTGTGTGTTTTCTGTACAGTCGTGGGATCTTGGAATTTATTTATTTTAAACCTGATTCCTATGGGGCAGTTACCAGCTGTATCAGAAATGTGACTTTTTCATCTACTTACTCACTTTAAGGCGAGTCTGGTGACCCTGATTTTAAAATAAAATGCCCTAATGCAGCAGTGTATAAAATTGATCAGTGTCCGTCGATTAACAGCTCCATCACCGACATTGGTATAATGTTGTATCACATAGCATGATAGTATCTGGAGAGTGTGCTCTGCTTTCGCTATGCAAGCAGCTACGAGAGAGGAGTTCTAAAGGCAAGGGTAAAATGCATGCTACTGAACTGAAATTTTTTATGGGAGTTCTTGGAAGCATGAGTCCAGACTGCATCAGAATCTGCAAAGGTATTAACGTTTGTGCTCTGCATGAGCTGCTTCAAGACCAGAGACAATAATGTCATTAACTTACTGGGTTGAACTTGCAGATACTTTACATATCTGAAAGAATAGACACAGCATATATATAACTGGGGCGGGATTATCCAATGATCCTTTTTGTGTAGATGCACAACACGCTCGAACTTTTATGGGAATCAGCGAGTGGTGAGGGCCAGGGGCACTACGTCAGTAGTGTGTGTAGTGTGTGGATAAGTCGGAAGTTTGAATCGGTCAGAGACCGTGTCCAGATGGCTGAGTGGGTCAAACGACAAACAAAAATCCGAGTAGTAGTCCAGGTAGGGCACAAATTTTCAAATTTCCTCATTGATGTATTTCAGTGGTCAGTGGCAGCTAGCTACTATCCTCCTTTCCTTTGCATCATATCTGGGATGGGGTTGACGGTGGTAATGAAGCTAAGTCCACCGGGCGATGTTTCTAGTTTACACTCTTTGCAGCCATTCCGCGTCTTTATCTTCTGCTGGCGAACACCGAGCTGTTATCAACCCCGAGAGCGGAGAGCAACTGCGCGAATTTGCACTTAGGTGGCAGTGGCTGCTGCCTACTGCATCCCGTTGGCGAGAAAAGCATTACTGTGGCGTGTGGCAGCGGAGGGTAGCAGCAGAGGGCATTAGCGTTTCGTCGATATCGACGCCACGGCTACACTACTGTCCCCCGCTTTGTTGCCAGAGAAAAAAAGAGGCCTCGCGCTCACGCACTCCACAAATACATTATACTGCCGTTCAGAAAACATGCATTACCTCCGCTCTTTTCCGCGTTTCTCAAGCGCTATTTCTTTTAGCGGGAGAATCAACAGTATTTACCCCGAAACAGCATCGGCTGAGTCTCGATAAACGGCGCGTCTTTCCGGGGCGAGAAACAATCTGCAGTGTGTGATTCAGGCACAACTTGTTATTGTATGGTCAAAGATATTGAAGGAGTGAGAAAGATATGTCCGGATACGAAAAGTTAATGTTAATTAGGTGGATATATAAGATGATGTACCATAACCGCCACATAACACGCTTGATCGTTATTAAGAACAGGTGCAGATATTTCGTTTCAACGACGCAGTAATCCAATATGCTCATATAAACATTTAAGACATTTAGATTAAACGCAGTTCTACACTAAAATCAAACGTGACTGAGACGCGGCGGTCGTCGTCGATGTTTATAAGAAGGTGTAAAGACTGGATGCAAATGGTGACAGATCATAATCTCTAATGTGTGTATCTTGCACAGCCTTAGAATGTAGTTAAGTTCTGTCACTGCCATTCCTCGATAGATAAGGCTTCTCTGAAAGAATTTGCAGTTGTCCAGGACACATGATTCACATAAGAAGCGGTTATCTTTTCTTATGCACGAGATGTGGTAAATAGCTGAAGCAGCTGAAGAAGTATATTCCCTCGTCTTAGATTCCGTAAGATGTTCTACATTACACCATATTGTTAATTTATAATGACGCTACGGGCATACGGAATATCTGATGAAAAACGTAAGTCAGTTTAGAAACCTTTAATGATAGAAAGCATTGCGTTACAATGAGCGGCGGGTCTTCGGTAGTGATGAATGTAACTTATATGAAGCTGAAAGTAGTTTGATAGGACCCATACCGTCCCCGATACACATACAATATTATTAGAGTGGGTAAGCAGCGTTCCAGGTTGAAGCTAGTAATGTGCGTGGATACCTTGTTTGCACAGCAATCGCTGGCATAGTGTAGCTGAGGCGGAATAAGGGGAACCAGCCCACATTCGCCGAGGCAGATGGTAAACCGCCTAAAACCCATCCACAGACTGGCCGGCTCACCGGACCTCGACACAAGTCTGCCGGGCGGATTCGTGCTAGCTTCACAACGCGGTATAATTTACGCGCTAGTGACACATATATGATACGGCAACTCAGTGGGGACCCTTTGTAAGAAAGATAACATTATTTTCAAATAAGTCATTTGGCTAAATCTACAGAAAAAGATTTCGAGGCACAATATTCAACAATTCTACTGCTGCAATGAACATCTTACAGGTGGATCACGAGTGGTAAAGAAGACAGAAATTTTCTGATAGTAACTGCAGAATCTGACCAGTGTTGTTTATGACATACTATACCTCAACTATCAGTATTCACGCTGGGGACTATGCCTGCCTTACATGTACCAGCTCATACAAAGCAAATGCATAACTGTTTCAGAACTATATAAACTTTGAAGGATGAAAGTTCATACACATAGCATCATTTTGTGCTGCAGAAGATAGTTTTACTTAACCTGACGTATACAAGCTATGTGCATGAGTGAGATGGTTGTCAGTGGTTGATAGGATGGTGGTACCTACGAAGATTTGTTTCCTAGGGGACAAAATCCACACTAAAGTAACTTCGCAGCAATTTAAAGGCGCCTTCAAAAAATATGAAGTAATCTTCGTAAGCATGTTCGTGATCCAAGGTGTGATGTGAGAACATTTTCAGGAGAGATTTAGAAGAGCGTGCTGTGTAGGCACTAGAGCCACCCAAAATGCACACCTCGTATAGATTTATTTCAATGGTGCTGTTCTCTTCCACACACAATTATTATTCACAGATGCTGTGCACATTAAGGTTGCTAATTGTTTTAATCATCTGGATAGTCACACTGTGAGACTATGAAAGTACAAATATGATCTCACCAAAGCATTTCTTTGTGAACATTTTGGTTAAAATGGTTGTTTAATGTCCTACTATTGCTAACAGCGAGTTTAAATAGATTAGCTTCAAATCATTTTCTTCATAACACACTTCCGGAACTTATGACACAGTACAATTTGCTGCATTCAGAAACCTCAGAACACAGCGTGTTGCGCGTCAAGAGCATCTCAGACTTTATGTGCGATCACAGCTGACCGCCAGCTTCGGGGAACATTGGATTAATCGAGCAGAGCGTGTTAATTGCCAGTGAGCTTCCCCAGTTTAACACCCCTTGATTAATTTAATGAAGTGCATGTCGAGTGTGCGGAATATGTTATTATGTCTACCGCCGCAGCTGAAATGAATTTATGAAGCAATTATAGTTTCACAATACGAAACAGAATCCTATCATGCTCGACAAAGTTTGGAAACATCAGACCAGCTCTATGACTGGATTCTGGCTTTCTCAACACAAAATTCTTAACGCGACGGAAGTGATAGATTGTGAACATTGGAACTTCTTTATTATCACAAGAAAGAATTATTGGGCTCTTACTATTTACAATATGAACTGAGTGATCAAAACGCTGTGGATTTGTTGTCCTACCTGAAGATATGCCGTGTATGACGGCAGAATCTTGCGGGTAGATGCAATTTACGGCGGCGGTGTAGTCACGACACCCGAGCACTTTGATGTAGACAGGTGTGTGGTGAACATTGCAGGGCGCTGCGAGTTAATAACCTCGAACATCCGACTATTTTGGTATAAGACGTATAGATCGTAACACATCTGACAAGGGAAGGTCACGATACGTCGTCGCGCAAATTACACTCATAGATAGCGTTGTTAATAGAGCAACAAATGGATTATTTGAGACATAATATGACATGAAACACTCTATAGCTGTGTTCACTTACTTGACTACACTAATTGAGGCAAAAATTATGCAATCAGCGATAACAGCGTCTTGGATGGTTCAAAATGGTTCAAATGGCTCTGAGTACTATGGGACTCAACTGCTGTGGTCGCTAGTCCCCTAGAACTTAGAACTACTTGAACCTAACTAACCTAAGGACATCACGCACACCCATGCCCGAGGCAGGATTCGAACCTGCGACCGGACTGGAGCGCCTACAACCGCACGGCCACCGCGGCCGGCGTGGTGGATGCATAGACAGTTCTCAGTGTGTCCACATTTGATGAAAGCAGGCTGATCACAGGTCTTATGGAAACACTTACGTTAATTCTTCTTTGAAACAGTAGTCCAAAGGCGTTTGAAATACACCAGGAAAGTCTTTTATGTAGCTGCACTGAAAAAAAGTAAATTTGATTAAGCTGGAGAATCGTGCCTTCGAGAACAGGAAATACATAAACGACTACTGGCGCAAGAAGTGGTCTCTCCGCTACATGTTAATGTCATTATCAGAAGATACCGTAATTGTACCTGTGATAAACTTCGCAAAATTTCTTTATAAACGGGAGGAGAAAACAACTGCATGTTGCACAATGCCTGTGCACTTTGCTGGAATCAGCTTCTTGATGAATGTAACGCCTTCAGAAACTGTAGAATTGTATAGTTCGACATCTCTATTGGCTGTGCATGATTCAACCAAACGAATGGCTTTAGTTTTGTATTGCGTATCTGCTCACATTACTTGTTCCAGGAAGACTTTCAAAGCCCTCATCGTCATATTACCAGATTTGTTAGGAAACAACTTGATGATCGGTAAACTGAAATTCATATTTACATGGAAATGGCCGGTGGACTCCGATACAAGAACATACAAATTGTGTAGCTGCGTACCATCCATCACAATCGCATTATATAAGAGTGTATGGTTGCCGCTATGGATCCAACAGCACCAAAGACATGTTTGCTTCCCTTCACTGCGAGAGTCCGTCCAGGTCGTAACTCTTTATAAAAAATATTGATCGGTCGGCATTAATTACTTTATCTGGTGACAGATGTTTCTCCTCAATTAGAGACCTGATTTTCACGAACTGACAAGCTTTTTCTTGAATATCGACGTCCCCTTCAACCAACAGCTTGCTATCTCTGTGGGTTATTTTGCGACAGACAGTCCTATCCTTAGATTTAAATTTCTGTTCCCAAGAGTTGGAAGCTTCGGACTGCAGTGGATCGTGATGGCCAGTTCTCTTCTTTGTTGTCAGAGCCTGAAGTCTCGATGTGCGATCATGTATTACTGCGTTTTCCTGTCCCTTTGCTATAAAGTGATGACGTAATTCATGATTTATCGTACCCTGCAGGAATTTTAGGTTTGACAAATGACGTTGTTTCATTCTGTTTTCAATTTTTTGTTACACACTCTTGCTCCTTATTTTCCTTTCCGCGTCAACACTGTTGTAATTTTCAGGCGCAGTGTCGTACCAGTTGCTAATCCAGAAACAAACAGACAGGGAAGATCAATACTTACATCTTTTCCCCTTGGCTGTTTTGTCCATATCTTGTACGCATCAGCCAAATATCTTTCTGGAAACTTCTTTTTCTCGGAAGTGATGGCCGATAATATGAACCGCTGCTTCCCTGGAAACCCACCACTGGTGATATTGCTTCATCCCTCACTGCCATGGCAGATGGCACTACCATTTTCTTCATCTGATGCCATGTAATAAAAGTGCAGTAGTTTCTGCTATTGCAGCACCATTTTTTTCCAACTGTTGCTTTATTTGTTCCTGTAGGTACATCTTCTGCAGTACCACAGTACTCCACTAACAGTTTCACAATTATTGCCTGTATCATTATCCAGAATTAAACACTTACCATGTCTGTAAACACGCTTCCACACTAAAAAGATAATCTGATGTACTTTGTCAACTGCTCTTCTTGCAGTGTTATACGTAAAAGAAGAGCTTTAGTAGATAGGGGAAACCTATCACCGACCCTTCCCTTCCCTTCCCTGCCGCCGTTGGATAAGCAGCTGCAGCAGCAAGTCGTATACTCCTAGCTCACTCATTTGTTACATAGTTTAATTCTTAATTTCTTTGCGTGTTTTTGGTACTTGCATTGTTTGATTCATAAATTTCGGGCGTATTATAGTATTTGAGAGTTGTAGCATCGCGTTTTAGTACCTGAATAGTGTAAATTCGCGTAGTCGTTTGTCTTCTGTTTTTGTTTTGAACGGCCAGTGTCGGTTGGTCACAGTCAGTGTGCTCCCTGCCGCCGTTGGATAAGCAGCTGCAGCAGCAAGTCGTATACTCCTAGCTCACTCATTTGTTACATAGTTTAATTCTTAATTTCTTTGCGTGTTTTTGGTACTTGCATTGTTTAATTCATGAATTTCGGGCGTATTATAGTATTTGGTAGTTGTAGCATCGCGTTTTAGTACCTGAATAGTGTAAAATCGCGTAGTCTCCTTCCGCCGCCGAGCAGTGTGTCAGCAGTGCGCAAGTAGCAGCATTACTGCATTTACTAGGCAATCTTGTATTTTAGTAACCGTTTAAATTTTGTGTCGATTTGTTTGCGCTCCCTGTAGATTAGTTCAGACGTTCTTTGCACAACAGTTTTTAGCATGGATAGGGACTGCAACTGCTGTGTTCGGATGCAGGCTGTGTTGGCATCCCTTCACTCCCAGCTTCAGGCAGTGTTGGCTTCGGTCACACAGCTTGAGGCTGTTGCCAATGGGCATCACTGTGGGGGTCCGGATGGGAGTTTGTCGGGGACGGCCAGCTCGTCCCACGCATCCCCCGATAGAACTACGACTGTGGTTGCCCGGGATACTGCCCGCATTGAGGCTGATCCCTCACCTGTGGTAGAGTGGGAGGTCGTCTCGAGGTGTGGCAGGGGGACTGTCTCAGGCTGATACTGATCTTCGGCCTGACATGGCTGCTTGTCCTGTTCCAGAGGTTGCCCCTCAGTCTGCAAGATCCGGGCGGTCGCAGAGGGTGGGCTTACTGATGGTTGGGAGCTCCAACGTCAGGCACGTAATGGGGCCCCTTAGGGATATGGCAGCAAGAGAGGGGAAGAAAACCAATGTTCACTCCGTGTGCATACCGGGGGGAGTCATTCCAGATGTGGAAAGGGTTCTTCCGCATGCCATGGGTACAGGGTGCACCCATCTGCAGGTGGTCGCTCATGTCGGCACCAATGATGTGTGTCGCTATGAATCGGAGGAAATCATCTGGCTTCCGGCGGCTATCTGATTTGGTGAAGACTGCCACTCTCGCCAGCGGGATGAAAGCAGAGCTCACTACCTGCAGCATCGTCGACAGGACTGACTGCGGACCTTTGGTACAGAGCCGAGTGGAGGGTCTGAATCAGAGGCTGAGACGGTTCTGCGACCATGTGGGCTGCAGATTCCTCGACTTGCGGCATAGGGTGGTGGGGTTTCGGGTTCCGCTGGGTAGGTCAGGAGTCCACTACACGCAACAAGCGGCTACACGGGTACCAGGGGTTGTGTGGCGTGGGCTGGGCGGTTTTTTAGGTTAGATGGCCTCGGGCAAGTGCAGAAAGGGCAACAGCCTCAACGGGTGCGGGGCAAAGTCAGGACATGCGGGGACCAAGCAGCAATCGGTATTGTAATTGTAAACTGTCGAAGCTGCGTTGGTAAAGTACCGGAACTTCAAGCGCTGATAGAAAGCACCGAAGCTGAAATCGTTATAGGTACAGAAAGCTGGCTGAAGCCAGAGATAAATTCTGCCGAAATTTTTACGAAGGTACAGACGGTGTTTAGAAAGGACAGATTGCATGCAACCGGTGGTGGAGTGTTCGTCGCTGTTAGTAGTAGTTTATCCTGTAGTGAAGTAGAAGTGGATAGTTCCTGTGAATTATTATGGGTGGAGGTTACCCTCAACAACCGAGGTAGGTTAATAATTGGCTCCTTTTACCGACCTCCCGTCTCAGCAGCATTAGTGGCACAACAACTGAGAGAAAATTTGGAATACATTTCACATAAATTTTCTCAGCATGTTATAGTCTTAGGTGGAGATTTCAATTTACCAGATATAGACTGGGACACTCAGATGTTTAGGACGGGTGGTAGGGACAGAGCATCGAGTGACATTATACTGAGTGCACTATCCGAAAATTACCTCGAGCAATTAAACAGAGAACCGACTCGCGGAGATAACATCTTGGACCTACTGATAACAAACAGACCCGAAATTTTCGACTCTGTATGTGCAAAACAGGGAATCAGTGATCATAAGCCCGTTGCAGCATCCCTGAATATGGAAGTTAATAGGAATATAAAAAAAAAGGGAGGAAGGTTTATCTGTTTAGCAAGAGCAATAGAAGGCAGATTTCAGACTACCTAACAGATCAAAACGAAAATTTCTGTTCCGACACTGACAATGTTGAGCGTTTATGGAAAAAGTTCAAGGCAATCGTAAAATGCGTTTTAGACAGGTACGTGCCGAGTAAAACTGTGAAGGACGGGAAAAACCCACCGTGGTACAACAACAAAGTTAGGAAACTACTGCGAACGCAAAGAGAGCTTCACTGCAAGTTTAAACGCAACCAAAACCTCTCAGACAAACAGAAGCTAAACGATGTCAAAGTTAGCGTAAGGAAGGCTATGCGAGAAGCGTTCAGTGAATTCGAAAGTAAAATTCTATGTACCGACTTGACAGAAAATCCTAGGAAGTTCTGGTGTTACGTTAAATCAGTAAGTGGCTCGAAACAGCATATCCAGACACTCCTGGATGATGATGGCATTGAAACAGAGGATGACACGCGTAAAGCTGAAATACTAAACACCTTTTTCGAAAGCTGTTTCACAGAGGAAGACCGCACTGCAGTTCCTTCTCTAAATCCTCGCACAAACGAAAAAATGGCTGACATCGAAATAATTGTCCAAGGAATAGAAAAGCAACTGGAATCACTCAACTGAGGAAAGTCCACTGGACCTGACGGGATACCAATTCGATTCTTCACAGAGTACGCGAAAGAACTTGCCCCCCTTCTAACAGCCGTGTACCGCAAGTCTCTAGAGGAACGGAAGGTTCCAAATGATTGGAAAAGAGCACAGGTAGTCCCAGTCTTCAAGAAGGGTCGTCGAGCAGATGCGCAAAACTATAGACCTATATCTCTGACGTCGATCTGTTGTCGAATTTTAGAACATGTTTTTTGCTCGAGTATCATGTTTTTGTAAACCCAGAAGCTACTATGTAGGAATCAACATGGATTCCGGAAACAGCGATCGTGTGAGACCCATCGCTTTATTTGTTCATGAGACCCAGAAAATATTAGATACAGGCTCCCAGGTAGATGCTATTTTTCTTGACTTTCGGAAGGCGTTCGATACAGTTCCGCACTGTCGCCTGATAAACAAAGTAAGAGCCTACGGAATATCAGACCAGCTGTGTGACTGGATTGAAGAGTTTTTAGCAAACAGAACACAGCATGTTGTTATCAATGGAGAGACGTCTACAGACGTTAAAGTAACCTCTGGCGTGCCACAGGGGAGTGTTATGGGACCATTGCTTTTCACAATATATATAAATGACCTAGTAGATAGTGTCGGAAGTTCCATGCGGCTTTTCGCGGATGATGCTGTAGTATACAGAGAAGTTGCAGCATTAGAAAATTGTAGCGAAATGCAGGAAGATCTGCAGCGGATAGGCACTTGGTGCAGGGAGTGGCAACTGACCCTTAACATAGACAAATGTAATGTATTGCGAATACATAGAAAGAAGGATCCTTTATTGTATGATTATATGATAGCGGAACAAACACTGGTAGCAGTTACTTCTGTAAAATATCTGGGAGTATGCGTGCGGAACGATTTGAAGGGGAATGATCATATAACATTAATTGTTGGTAAGGCGGGTACCAGATTGAGATTCATTGGGAGAGTCCTTAGAAAATGAAGTCCATCAACAAAGGAGGTGGCTTACAAAACACTCGTTCGACCTATACTTGAGTATTGCTCATCAGTGTGGGATCCGTACCAGATCGGGTTGACGGAGGAGATAGAGAAGATCCAAAGAAGAGCGGCGCGTTTCGTCACAGGGTTATTTGGTAACCATGATAGCGTTACGGAGATGATTAACAAACTCAAGTGGCAGACTCTGCAAGAGAGGCGCTCTGCATCGCGGTGTAGCTTGCTCGCCAGGTTTCGAGAGGTTGCGTTTCTGGATGAGGTATCGAATATATTGCTTCCCCCTACATATACCTCCCGAGCAGCTCACGAATGTAAAATTAGAGAGATTAGTGCGCGCACGGAGGCTTTCAGACAGTCGTTCTTCCCGCGAACCATACGCGACTGGAACAGGAAAGGGAGGTAATGACAGTGGCACGTAAAGTGCCCTCCGCCACACACCGTTGGCTGGCTTGCGGAGTATAAATGTAGATGTAGATGTACCGTTGCAGTATAGCAGTTAAAACTTCAAAAATAGCTTTTCTTTCTAGTCAGTTACAAAACAAAAATTGTTTTGTTTTACAGGGTGGTTCATTGATAGAGACCGGGCCACATGTCACACGAAATAAGCATCAAACGAAAAAACTGCACAGAACGAAACTCGTCTAGCTTGAAGGGGGAAACCAGATGGCGCTATGGTTGGCCCGCTAGATGACGCTGCCGTAGGTTAAACGCATATCAACTGCGTTTTTTAAAATAGGAACCCCCATTTTTTATTACATATTCGTGTAGTACGTAAAGAAATATGAATGTTTTAATTGGACCACTTTTATCGCTTTGTGATAGATGACACTGTAATAGTCACAATCGTATAAGTACGTGGTATCACGTAATATTCCGCCAATGCGGACGGTATTTCCTTCGTGATACATTACCCGTGTTAAAATGGACCGTTTAACAATTGCGGATAAGGTCGACATCTTGTTGATGTATAGCTATTGTGATCAAAATGCCCAACGGGCGTGTGTTATCTATGCTGCTCGGTATCCTGGATGACATCATCCAAGTGTCCGGACCATTCGCCGGATAGTTACGTTATTTAAGGAAACAGGAAGTGTTCAGCCACATGTGAAACGTCAACCACGACCTGCAACAAATGATGATGCTCAAGTAGGTGTTTTAGCTGCTGTCGCGGCTAATCCGCACATCAGTAGCAGACAAATTGCGCGAGAATCGGGAATCTCAAAAACGTCGATGTTGAGAATGCTACATCAACATCGACTGCACCCGTACCATATTTCTATGCACCAGTAATTGCATGGCGACGACTTTGAACGTCGTGTACAGTTCTGCCACTGGGCACAAAAGAAATTACGGGATGATGACAGATTTTTTGCACGCGTTCTATTTAGCAACGAAGCGTCATTCACCAACAGCGGTAACGTAAACCAGCATAATATGCACTATTGGGCAACGGAAAATCCACGATGGCTGCGACAAGTGGAACATCAGCGACCTTGGCGGGTTAATGTATGGTACGGCATTATGCGAGGAAGAATAATTGCCCCCATTTTATCGATGGCAATCTAAATGGTGCAATGTATGCTGATTTCCTACGAAATGTTTTACCGATGTTACTACAAGATTTTTCATTGCATGATAGAATGGCGATGTACTTCCAACATGATGGATGTCCGGCACATAGCTCGCGTGCGGTTGAAGCGGTATTGAATAGCATATTTCATGACAGGTGGATTGGTCGTCGAAGCACTATACCACGGCCCGCACGTTCACCGGATCTGACGTCCCCGGATTTCTTTCTGTGGGGAAAGTTGAACGATATTTGCTATCGAGATCCACCGACAACGCCTGACAACATGCATCAGCGCATTTTCGATGCATGTGCGAACATTACGGAAGGCGAAATACTCGCTGTTGAGAGGAATGTCGTTACACGTTTTGCCAAATGCATTGAGATTGACAGACATCATTTTGAGCATTTTTTGCATTAATGTGGTATTTACAGGTAATCACGCTGTAACAGCATGCACTCTCAGAAATGATAAGTTCACAAAGGTACATGTATCACATTGCAACAACTGCAATAAAATGTTCAAACGTACCTACGTCCTGTATTTTAATTTATAAAACCTACCTGTTACCAATTGTTCGTCTAAAATTGTGAGCTATATGTTTGTGACTATTACAGCGCCATCCATCACAAAGCGAAAAAAGTGGTCCAACTAAAACATACATAATTCTTTACGTACGACACGAATATGTAACGTAAAATAGGGATTCCTATTTAAAAAACGCAGTAGATATCCGTTTGAGCTACGGCAGCGCCATCTAGCGGGCCAACCATAGCGCCATCTGGTTTCCCCCTTCAAGCTGGAGAAGTTTCGTTCTTTGTAGTTTTTTCGTTTGACGCTTATTTCGTGATATATTTGGCCCGGTCACGATCAATGGACCACCTGTATTTTCCGCGAGAAGTACTGTGAGTATCCCCTCTGAGATCACACAAGAATTTTCAGTACTACAGAGACAACGTTATGAGATGCGTTAACCCCCACTCTGGACAACCACAAGTTCTTGACGGACGGACGTCGCACGCCTCCGTAAAGACATACACGACGATCAGCTGTCTACTGTGAGTGAGGCCGCCACCGATATCGTCGTGAGGCTTCAGGAACCCATATCTGCCACCACTCTACGTACGCAAACGTACCGTGTAGGCTTAAACGGCTTACGGTCAACTCGTGTCCCTCTGCCTTTATATGTAAGGGCGTACCCAGGATCTGAACTGGGAGGGGGGGGGGGGCAGGTCATACTAGTCTCAGGAAACAAGGACTCCAGACAACATACATCACTTCTTATTAAATAAAACAGTAAACCAGTGAAAAACTGCTTTTAATAAACATTTTAAATACAAGAATGCACTTGTACAATCAGAGAAAAGATGCAGCATTTCTTATTAAATAAAACAGCAAACTAGTGAAAAACTGCGAAT
This sequence comes from Schistocerca cancellata, assembly GCF_023864275.1. Lineage (NCBI taxonomy): Eukaryota > Metazoa > Arthropoda > Insecta > Orthoptera > Acrididae > Schistocerca > Schistocerca cancellata. The sequence goes on from NC_064629.1 coordinate 331,049,465, forward strand.
ATGTTCTAGGTGGGGGGGGGGGCAGCTGCCCCCCCTGCCCCTCGCTAGGTACGCCCATGTTTATACGACTTTTGTCCGTTCCGTGTATACAAGGCCAAACTGTTTAAGACAGCGCAACCTCATTCGTTTTATCCTTAGTGTACAATATAGCTTTCTTTATACACCAGCAAACCTCCGAGCCTTTAAAGAATCGAATTGTCATTTACAAAACCGCTTCAAACGTCTGATTGCCTTACAAATAAGTTAATGAATTGAATGTTTTACTTTCAGCATTTATGCCAGAAAAAGTTTTGGAAACGATTGAAATTATTAGTAAAGTTTGTTGAAAGTTCTTAATTGTTGTCATTATAAAACAATGGCTGAATATAGTCTGGGTAATTACTACTCAATTTTAGGCAAAAACTAGTTTTTAACGCGTCGCAGTACTTGTGACACGATGTCTCCTGAACTCGGTGTCGTGCAGCTTTAATTTTGCAAGCACATTCAGTGATATGTGTAGATATCGACCGCAAAGTGAGTTGAGGTTGGATTAGTGGTATATCAAACTTCGTCCTAACAGACCTTTTCAGTGGTACCGACTGACTGCCGTATAATCCTTAGCCGATAGGGGTCACTGCATGTGGATATAGAGAGGCATGTGGTCAGCACACCGCACTCTGCAGCTACGCCTTTATCTATATACATACTCCGAAAGTCACCGTATGGTGCGTTTCGGAGGGTACCCAGCAGCACTACTAGCGATTTCCTTTTCTGTTGCACTCGCAAACAAAGCGAGGGGAAAACGACTGTCTCTGTGCCTCCGTACGAGCCCTTATGTCTTATGTCTCCAATCTTATCTCCATGGTCCTTGCGACAAATATACAATGGCGGCAGTGGAGTCGTTGTGCAGTCAGCTTCAAACAACTGTTCTCTAAATTCTCTTAATAGTGCTCCTTGAAAAGTACATCGCTTTCCCTCCAGTGATTCCTTTTGAGTTCCCGGAGCATATACGTAAAACTTGGGTGCTGTGCGAACCTATAGGTAACAAATCTGGCAGCCTGCCTCTGAATTGCTGCGATGTCTTCCTTTAATCCGACATGGTGTGGATCCCCAACAATCAAGCAGTACTAAACAATGGGTCGCACAATGGGTCGCACTAATGTCGTACATGCGGTATCCTTTACAGATGAACCACAATGTCCTAAAATTCTCCCTATAAACCGTAGTCAACCATTCACCCTCCCTGCCACAGTCCTTACATACTCGTTCCATTTCATATTGCTTCACAACGTTACGCCCAGATATTTAATCGACGTGACTCTGTCGAGCAGCATGCTACTAGTACAATATTAGAACATTATGGATTTGTTTTTCCTACATTTTTCTACATTTACTGGTAGCTACTGTTCATCACACCAACTAGACATCTTGTCTGAGCCTGTTTGTACTCTCGTACATTTACTCAACGAAGACACCTTCCCATACAACACATCATCATCACCAAACCCTGTCCAACAGAGTATTTTTGTAAACAGAAAATAGCAGCGGTCCTATCACAGTTTCCGGGGGCACTCCTGACGATACGCACGTCACTGACGAACACTTGCCGTCGAGGACGACATACTGTATTCTGTTACTTAAGAAGCCTTCGAGCCACTCATATACCCTGGGACCTATCCCATATGCATGTACCTTCGTTAACCGTTGGTAGTGCGGCACTGTGTCACATATTTTACGGTAATCTAGGAATGTGGAACCCTACTGTTTTCCTTCGTCAACGCTACGGTCGCAGGTTAGAATCCTGCCTCGGGCATGGATGTGTGTGATGTCCCTAGGTTAGTTAGGTTTAATTAGTTCTAAGTTCTAGCTGGCTGATGACCTCAGAAGTTAAGTCGCATAGTGCTCAGAGCCATTTCAACCATTAGAGCCATTCCTTCGCCAAAAGCTCTCGGTCGTTGTCGGTTGACGATGTCGGAGGCGCTAATTCTCAATCAGGTAGCTCCTAAGTTAGCCTGACAACGGATTAGTGTACCGCGCTTGTCAAAAGTGCTCGGCAGGCCACGACGGTCACTCAGCCAACTGAGAGCTTCGGTGATCTGACGGGAGCCTGTGTTAGCACTGTGGCAAGGCCGTTCGTAGTTTGTAGTAAAGAGATAATAAATTGAAACGTCATGCTTGATGTTGAAGTTTTACTGCGCGCCATTTTAAGCAAAAGCAAGTTTTGCTGGCATCTAAAACTTCTAACCTCACATCTCCTGAACTATGTGTCGTACAATGTCAGAATTTTGCAGGAGCGTTCAGTGGTGTATGTGGATACTGTCTGCAAACTGTTTTGCGAATAAAGTTAGTAGTAAAGAAAAAAACTAAAACATCATGCCAGGTGCAGAACACTGTAAGAACAGCGAAAATGAAGTAAACGATAAACATTTTCCCTTTTAACACTATGTGTGTGTGTGTGTGGTGGAGGGGGGAAGGGGGGGGGAGAGGGTCAGTGAGGACCAGTTTTGTAAAGGTTTGAAGTATGCTTATAGTTTGTTGAAAGCCGCAATGTGCTCTCATTCTCACATATTGGATGAATAAAATCTCGGTAATTGCGCTCCATCATTTGCTTTGAATCAACACTCGTCTTATTGTGTTAAAGTTTTACGTAAGATTATACCTCTTAATGAGTAGATTATGACAGCATTTAATTTTTTTATTTGGTCAGTAACTAAGCAAATTATTCAAAAGAAAATTTTTGTGACCCTTGGAGGCCGTTAGATAGGCAACCTTGAAATGATACTGGGTTAAGGGATAGCGGTTTGGTAATACAGGTGAATGATTTCGAGGGTAATGTTGGAAGCTGCCTAATGCTGTTCACGTGCGATGCAGCTGTCCATATGATTGTTGCAACGCCAGATGCCAGTGATGGAGCTCGTAAGGTCCAACAGAGCGACGAACGTTATTGTTGCAGTTGATTCTCTACGTTAATAGGTATAAAGTATTGCACGTAAATACCAGGAAGTCTAATTGCTGTCCGACTAAAATGTAGATGAGAAATCACTGGCAATCGCAAGATACCTTGGAATAACCTGCGGGTTGATCTAATCTGGAACCACTGGATAAAACTTGTTCGAGACAATGCAGACGCCAATCTTAAGGAAATATAATTCATCCAAGGAAGAACTGTCTTCTAAAACATCCTAGGGTACTTTCTATCAGTCTGGAACTCTTACCAGGCAGGGTTAATTAAAGATGAATAGAAGATCAGAAAGACATGGGGCGCGTTTCGCCACGGGTTTATTTAGTAAGCAAGAGATCTTTATGGAGATGCGTTTCAACCTTTGTGGGACACGCAACAAGAGAAGCGTTATGCGTAATACAGAAGTTTAACGCTAAATTTCTGATGGCGTCCGTACCAGAACGACCTAGGAAAAATACAATGAATTGCCTAAAACTCATAGGCAGTCATTGTATGTGACGTTAATGTCGCTCCCCTATAAACGCTGAAACCTGCATCACGTCTACGTAGTACACAGTCGATCACTCCAGTTCGGAAAACAGTCAAGAAATGCAAGTCCAAACTGTTCGTTGCAACACGAAATTAAATGTAAATCTGGAGCCTGGCTAACTCACGAAAATTCAAACATTGGACGAAAAAACACGGCTGGAAATACCACAAGTTCTGAAAAACGCACTCGAAAAATCAGTAGATTCAGAGAAAACAAGAATGAGAGTCCACACTGTGACTCCAGGATAGTGCTGAAGTTCCACATGAAAATAAGGCTAAGTTCACACCGAATCGGGCGTCCAAAAACAATGAAGTGATCGTATGGCATTGTTCGCCGCGAGGCCCCATCCGGGAAAGTTCGGCCGCCGAGTGCAAGTCTTATTTCAGTCGACGACACATTGGGTGACTTACGTGCCGGTGATGAGGATGAAATGATGATGAGGACTGTGGTGTCATCGCCAGACACCACACTTGCTGGGTGGCAGCCTTTAACTCGGCCGCGGTCCGTTAGTATAAGTCGGACCCGCGTGTAGCCACTATCAGTGATTGCAGACCGAGCGCCGCCACACGGCAGGTCTAGTCTAGAGAGATTCCCTAGCACTCTCCCCAGCTGTACAGCCGACTTTGCTAGCGATGGTTCACTGACTACATACGCTCTCATTTGCAGAGACGACAGTTTAGCATAGCCTTCAGCTACGTCATTTGCTACGACCTAGCAAGGCGCCATATTCTTCAAGAATGTATTCTGAACAGATAATATTGTGAATCATGTACCGTCAAGAGCGACGTTCATAATTAATGGATTAAAGTTAAGTATCAACTAATTACATCCGCTTTCTGAATTCCTTGTCATGTTCCGGACCTCACGTCAGTATAGTTCTTCCCTCCTCACGCCAGCCTGCGTGAGCTAAAACGCGTGCATTTCGGCCTCCTCTAGTAACACGGTGTTGGCTCTCCAGCCAACACAACAAGGACAACACAGCCGGCTGCTGTGGCCGAGTGGTTCTAGGTGCTTCAGACCGGAACTGCCCTGCTGCTACGGTGGCAGGTTCGAATCCTGCCTCGGGCATGGATGTGTGTGATGTCCTTAGGTTAGTTAGGTTTAAGTAGTTCTAAGTCTAGGGGACTGATGACCTCAGATGTTAAGTCCCATTGTGCTTAGAGCCATTTTGAGGTCAACACAACACCCAGTCCACGAGCGGAGAAAATACGCAAGCCGGCAGGGAATCGAACCCGGGCCGCTGCATGGAAGGCAAGCTCGACACCACTTTTTTCCTTTTCTTGTTATTGTTCTTTCTATTTGATAGTAGCGGACGTCACATGACATCTGTTGAATTTCGTTTTTGATCCCTTCACTCAGCTTTTTTTTATTACAGAGACCAGCCAGCTCTCTGACCGAACACAGCTAAGCAGGCCGACTCGTGCGTCCAGTTCGCCACGCCGGGTAACACAGGTCCTAGTTCCAGGCATGGTCACAAACAGTCCACGCTCGGACTCGACTTTCCGAGAGAACTCCTCTTTAAGCTCAGAATTTGCCCCAATACAAAATTACGTTTTCTGTATCCTTAATGCTGGCTAAAATCTACACAGAAGAATGTACGAATTCATGCTTATTAACTCAAGGGGTCGCAGTAAGTTGTGGAATCCATAGTTCGCCCATAGTTATTAAAAATGTAATTAGCATGTTTTCACAATGCCAGTAATAATTATTAGTGTATAACACTTATTGCTGCCAAATTAAGTTGGGAAAGAATGGAAAGCCGCGAGGGGTAGCCGCGCGGTCTGAAGCGTGTTAGTTCAAGTTAGATGAAATAGTGCGTAAGCTTAGGGACTGATCACCTCAGCAGTTTGGTCCCATAAGACCTAAAAACGAATTTCCAATTTCCATGAATAGAATGAAAAATTACCTCCCCTTTACGATACTACAATAAAATTTCTTGTAACGTTAATTTAATTTCAGCTATAAGGAATTTGTTTGGTAGTAGATTAATTAGCTGAGTAAATTATGTAAAACTTATATTATACAGACCGTGCGTGGTTGTATGAAGGTAATGTAACATATACCACATTGTTATTATATGTAGGTGCCTAATTTGATTAATTAAACATGATTTAAATTTATTCAAAACGTGTTTTATCGACAAAATATTATGTTGCATCCGAAAGTACATCAGCAGAAGCGTCTCGCCAAGCTTTTCAATCTGTTACAGTGATATTTACTGTATCACTTTTAGCTAAATAGTTAATAATATTCCCCGACAGAACCGTAACTGTTTTCTTCATCCTAATGTATCTCGTGCCGATACAAATATGGTACTGATGTGTTCAATGCATCGCGCTCTTGAATGGAATTTTTCGTGCTTCTCTGTGCCTTATATGGTTGCTGCTGTAGAAACAAGTGATTAAGATGCTTCGAATACGAGCATTACACGCTCTCAGATAACGAGTATGGCGGACACTCCGGCCGTGCTAACGTTTTACATTTACGCCTGGCCGCCTCCCTCCTCTACCACTCAGCGCGGGAAGCATCGGCGGTGTGCCGACAGCTTCAAGCGGCCTTGCCACGCCCCTTCCACTGCCGAGCGCACCATGTCTTCCGCGGGGCGAACATTTACACCCACGCGCAGTTCAGGAGAACTAGTTATGTTACGCTGAGAAGAACGAACGAATTTGTGTTCTATTTGTGTAACTTATTTGCTTTTGATAAACTGTGCCAGACAGTATAATTATTTAGCAACGCTCTACAGTTCCTTAAACCAATTCTGTTGCGCGGGTTTAATTGCATGGTCTTGAGGAAGTTTATAGAAACGCCAATAAGTCGTGAAAAGAAAGCAACGCGAAATCTGGTTATATAACCACCACAAAGAAGCTCCACAAAACAGGCAGATGCAAACCAATACCATTACTATACGCCTGCATCACTTACTGAGTGCAGACTGTGAGATGTCTTGAGCAGCCTGACAATCGCCACTAAGACGCTGATGAAAGAGAACCATCGGCAATTGCTCTGATTGCAAACTGCAGGAAGATCAATTTCCAGCAGAGGTGGCTAAACTCAGACTGCCTCATTTGTTTTTGTTCAAAGGCTATGGCAAAGGCTTGTGACCACAACCTCACCGACTGAAAGATTCAGCCAATTATGCATGACAGCTGTGACATCCACAGGTATCCATAAGGCATTGCACAAAGAAAGGAATGAGAGGAGAGGAAGATTCTGGTTTAACGTCCCATCAACAACGACGTCATTAGAGACGGAGCACAAGCTTCGACTGGGAAATATTGGGGAAGCAAACGAGTCAGGCTGTTCTCAGAGAAAATATCCATGTAGTTGCCACAATCGATGAGGGGAAAATAGGGAAAGCCCAAATCTGAATCTCAACCACCGTCCTCCAGAATACGAATGCACTGAAAGAAGTACCGTAATGGCACAAAAAAATGTGTGTGAAATCTTATGGGACTTAACTGGTAAGGTCATCAGTCCCTAAGCTTACACACTACTTAACCTAAATTATCCTAAGGACAAACACACACACACCCATGCCCGAGGGAGGACTGGAACCTCCGCAGGGACCAGCCGCACAGTCCATGACTGCAGCGCCTTAGACCGCTCCGCTAATCAAAAATGGTTCAAATAGCTCTGAGCACTATGCGACTTAACTTCTGAGGTCATCAGTCGCCTAGAACTTAGAACTAATTAAACATATCTAACCTAAGGACATCACACACATCCCTGCCCGAGGCAGGATTCGAACCTGCGACCGTAGCGGTCGCTCGGTTCCAGATTGCAGCGCCTAGAACCACACGGCCACTCCGGCCTGCCTCGGCTAATCCCGCGCGGCGTAATGGCACAGTACTAGCTATAGCCTGCCCTTTCTGAAACCACAGAGACGGTTAATCCATAAAGTACCGTGCGTGGGGATATTTTGAAAGTGACGTGCACAACATGCACGAAGACCAGTCAGGTGTGTACTCTGCTCCATTTCTGTCTGAAGGAAGTGTCTGGAAGAGGCATACCTACAAACGTGTACAGGAGCGCATATTAGTGGAAATTCGTATGTTACGCTCTTCTAAGACTCATTTAGAGAACTAAGTGTCGAATTTGTGAAATACACAAGAGTTGAAAGAGCTTTATTACTTTGGGACCGTCCTCTTACAACTGAATGAAGCCCACTTTTTGTGCCATACATGTTTCGCCTTTATTCATTGCAAGATATCTTAAGTGGCCTGGAGTCTGTACATACTTTTGCTTTCACTGTTTAGTTCACATTTATGACATTGTATGCAGGGTGTAAATTTTAAGTTGACAAACCAGAATAACTCGAAAAATAAACTTCGCACGAAAAAATGTGTAGAATCCAATGTTGACTATTTTCGAGGGGATATCATTTGGTGCTAAAATTAACCCGCCACCCCAACCCCCTGGGGTTGACCATGAAACAAACAAAAAATCTGCGGAAAATATCAATATTTTGGTCAACATTTGTGAAACTCTAATTCATTTAGAGGGGAGAGAGGGAGAGGTTTAGTTTTAGCGAATCAAAATTTACGAAGTAAATAAGTATTTTTTATTTATCCGTAACCATTTTCCACACAAAAGTGAGAACATGGATTTTCTTGAATTACAGCACCAACTACCAAGGATCAAAACAAATGTTTAAGACAAAATGTACGTATTTTTTATGTAGAATCTGATTTTGCAATAAAAAATTAGGGTTCCCACTTGAAATTTTGAAGTTGCCTTTTGCCCCACTCACAGCGGGCTGTCGTGGCGGGCTAATTTTAGCACCAGCAGATGTCCCCCTCGAGAATAACATTGGATTCTACACTTTTTTTCGTTTGAAGCTTATTTTTCTGGTTATTCTGGTTTGTCAACATAAAAGTTTCTCCCTGTATATAGGCTATAAAAGTTACTGTCACTGTTTGCTTTCCAACGATGTAGTAATAATTTAAAACTCTGCTTACGGGTTTCATGGATGTTGATCAACGTGTTGATATACACGTTGTGTTTTTGTCTCGTACTTCCAGCATATGATGTGGTCTTTGTACTACGCTTTAAAATTCCTGAATGTAATGCCAATGCATACTACATCATAACTTTGACGTTCAAGTTTATTTATTCCTGATCCCTGGAATACACAAATTTGAATGTAATGCCCTCTATTTCTTTTTATCTATTTTCTAAAATAATATATTTTTCAGATACAAATACCGGAAAAATATTTAAATAAGATAAAAATTTGAGTCACAAAGTACTTCATTAGTAGTTCATACTATCTTAAAAACTTTCATGTATCCATACCTCGTTCAGATTATGACTCAGTTTTTGTTTCTTAATAGGATACTAATACACTCCTGGAAATTGAAATGAGAACAATGTGAATTCATTGTCCCAGGAAGGGGAAACTTTATTGACACATTCCTGGGGTCAGATACATCACATGATCACACTGACAGAACCACAGGCACATAGACACAGGCAACAGAGCATGCACAATGTCGGCACTAGTACAGTGTATATCCACCTTTCGCAGCAATGCAGGCTGCTATTCTCCCATGGAGACGATCGTAGAGATGCTGGATGTAGTCCTGTGGAACGGCTTGCCATGCCATTTCCACCTGGCGCCTCAGTTGGACCAGCGTTCGTGCTGGACGTGCAGACCGCGTGAGACGACGCTTCATCCATTCCCAAACATGCTCAATGGGGGACAGATCCGGAGATCTTGCTGGCCAGGGTAGTTGACTTACACCTTCTAGAGCACGCTGGGTGGCAAGGGATACATGCGGACGTGCATTGTCCTGTTGGAACAGCAAGTTCCCTTGCCGGTCTAGGAATGGTAGAACGATGGGTTCGATGACGGTTTGGATGTACCGTGCACTATTCAGTGTCCCCTCGACGATCACCAGTGGTGTACGGCCAGTGTAGGAGATCGCTCCCCACACCATGATGCCGGGTGTTGGCCCTGTGTGCCTCGGTCGTATGCAGTCCTGATTGTGGCGCTCACCTGCACGGCGCCAAACACGCATACGACCATCATTGGCACCAAGGCAGAAGCGACTCTCATCGCTGAAGACGACACGTCTCCATTCGTCCCTCCATTCACGCCTGTCGCGACACCACTGGAGGCGGGCTGCACGATGTTGGGGCGTGAGCAGAAGACGGCCTAACGGTGTGCGGGACCGTAGCCCAGCTTCATGGAGACGGTTGCGAATGGTCCTCGCCGATACCCCAGGAGCAACAGTGTCCCTAATTTGCTGGGAAGTGGCGGTGCGGTCCCCTACGGCACTGCGTAGGATCCTACGGTCTTGTCGTGCACCCGTACGTCGCTGCGGTCCGGTCCCAGGTCGACGGGCACGTGCACCTTCCGCCGACCACTGGCGACAACATCGATGCACTGTGGAGACCTCACGCCCCACGTGTTGAGCAATTCGGCGGTACGTCCACCCGGCCTCCCGCATGCCCACTATACGCCCTCGCTCAAAGTCCGTCAACTGCACATACGGTTCACGTCCACGCTGTCGCGGCATGCTACGAGTGTTAAAGACTGCGATGGAGCTCCGTATGCCACGGCAAACTGGCTGACACTGACGGCGGCGGTGCACAAATGCTGCGCAGCTAGCGCCATTTGACGGCCAACACCGCGGTTCCTGGTGTGTCCGCTGTGCCGTGCGTGTGATCATTGCTTGTACAGCCCTCTCGCAGCGTCCGGAGCAAGTATGGTGGGTCTGACACACCGGTGTCAATGTGTTCTTTTTTCCATTTCCAGGAGTGTATTATTTATTTTTTGTGGTTTTGTTCTTTACATAGAAGATAATCTTACTGGTTAAACACATTTAAAAAAAACAACCTTAGTCTCGTGTTCATTAACTTTCACCTTGTTACGACGTGCAGTGTTTTTAATGTGCATTGCTATAAAGACTTATAGTTGTCTGAAGTATTAAAACAATGGTGTACAGAATTAAAGGAACAAACCACTATTTCCCCGTCCTGTGTCTAATTCTCGATATAATAATACAAACTTTTAAATGATGTCCATAAGATCGTGTCCTGCCCGGAAGATGGCATTCTGGTCAACGGAGAACCACGCAGCGACGACGTCAGGGCACGTATCAAACGGGATAGTGTTTGCCTGGTAGTCCCACATCCACAATCGCTGTGTACACAGTAACAGATAGTGCTGTATGGCACTGAGAAGACGCCTACCAGAATCTCTGCGGTGGAGGGCCATGGGAAGAATGGAAGCAGGACAGTCGCAAACTGAGGTGACCCGATGGCTTAATTTAAATTGTTCTGATGTTTTACTGATGTAGCGACAGTTTATAGAGATCGGAACTATTCCGAAGACCAGGACGGGGTCGACCACGTGTAAAATCAGAAAGAGAGAACCGTTTTGTGGCTGTAGGGGCATGACAGTACCGCCTTCGTACTGGACGGCAACTGTCATCTGATCTCACAGCATCCACTGGACCAGTTGTAGCGAGGCAAACGGTGTACAGAAGGCAGAGAGGCCTTTATTGTCGGAGACCTGCTGTATGTGTCCCTCTGACGCGTCTTCACAGAAGGGAACGTCTAGAGTGGAGCCACCAACATGTCACCTGGACGGTCGAACGCTGGGCCAATGTTCTTGTCACAGATGAGTCCCGATTTGGTCTGGACAACGATACTCGACGGATTCGCATCTGGAGGGTACGCGGAACACAATTTTAGGACCCAACCATTGAGGAAAGAGCCTGATATCAAGAATGTTCTCTAATGATATGGGCAGGGATTATGTTGATCACTCGAACACCTCTTAATGAAATTGTACCTTTAAATCGGGGAGGTTTAACTGCTTTTAGGAATCGTGACGAGATCTCGGGACCTCATATGCTGTTATTTCGAGGCGCTGTGGGCCCAAACTAAGTATTAATAGACGATAATGCTCGACCTCATAGAGCACAGATGGTTGATGTTTTCCTGCTTGAATACTGCTCAGCAGTGTCGGATCCGTACCAGATAGGGTTGATAGAAGAGATAGAGAAGATCCAACGGAGAGCAGCGCGCTTCGTTACAGGATCATTTAGTAATCGCGAAAGCGTTACGGTGATGATAGATAAACTCCAGTGGAAGACTCTGCAGGAGAGAGGCTCAGTAGCTCGGTACGGGCTTTTGTTAAAGTTTCGAGAACATACCTTCACCGAAGAGTCAAGCAGTATATTGCTACCTCCTACGTATATCTCGCGAAGAGAGCATGAGGATAAAATCAGAGAGATTAGAGCCCACACAGAAGCATACCTACAATCCTTCTTTCCACGAATAATACGAGACTGGAATAGAAGGGAGAACCGATAGAGGTACTCAATGTACCCTCCGCCACACACCGTCAGGTGGCTTGCGGAGTATGGATGTAGATGTAGATGTAGATGGAGAACGGAAGATATTGCACGCATATCTTGGCCTGCTCTCTCTCTCGATTTGAATCTCATAGAGCACTTCTGGGGAGCACTAGGGGCATGGGTTGCATCACGTAAGCATCCACCAACGACTCTCCAAGACTTGTGAGCAGCGCAGCAGGAAGAATTGGCGTTATTGCCTCAACATGAGACTGATGACGTCATTAACAGCATGTCCTCTCGTTTGTCAGGACTGTATTGCTGCCAGAAGTGGTCATACCTCATACTGAGCGCATTAAGCAGTTGTCGCAATGTGTGTGTAAATACGAAGTTGGAAAAACGAAGAACATTTTTATCTTCCGTTATGCTTGTTGCAGTTGTTTATGTTTTGTATTCTTTATATTGATTCTACTTCACTATCACCTGATTTGTGACAAAATAACGCAACCTCACAAAATTTCATTTTGTTGCTTAAATTTTGGACACCAGTGTATAAACGAGAAAATATTTTTAAAGACATTAGCTAAAGAGAGAAGACATTATGATCACCGCCCAACGAGACAATGAATTTAGCATCGTGGCATTGCTGCCGTTTGACGCAGTTATGGAAGAATGTAAGCAGAGTGGAGAAAAATTGGGAATCATTTTAGTGACGATACTTGGTCGCAAGTAGGGAAATTCAGAAACATATGCGATTTTGGAAGGGGGAAAACTGTTGTGGGAAAGAGCATCTCGGAAACGGGGAAGCTGTTCGACAATTCGCTCGCTGTTGTTGTAGCCGTCTATGGAACATGGCTGAAAGAGGCTAAAACCACGAGTAGGTCACAAGTATTTGGAAGTCCGCACCTCACCTCAGTACGTGGAGGTTGGACGCTTACCCACTCTGTAAAGGAGGATAGGCGGCATTCTGTGGCAGACCTGACGACAAAGTACATTGTCGGTGCGGGAAAAAGTGTTACGGAGCACGTCGTACGACGCACGTTATTGTACACGGGGCTACGCCGCAGACTTCTCTACGTGTTCCTATGTTGACCAATGATGTCACCAATTGCGACTGCAGTGGACACGGGATCATCGAGCTTGGACCATGAAAATGGAAGGTATCCTCTGGTTGGATTAAGCACATTTCTTGTTACACCAGATCTATTATCATGTCCAGAAACGCCGTCATCAAAGCGAATGGCTCACGGAACGTAACCGCGCCACAACGTAGGCCGATGGCGACAGTATTGTTCTATGGGGGGGGGGGGGGGGGGGGGCACTCGCCTGGACTCCGCGGGACCTGTGGTAGCATTCAATAGTACTATGACAGCTGTGGGAGACGTGAACAATACTGCAAACTACAAGCACACCCTCATGTTTGATGCCGTCCGATATGGCAGTGGCATCTCCCCTCTGGGTAACTGTCTATGTCACAAGACCATAATAGAACTATAGTGGTTTGAGAAGCGTGATAGTGATCTCACGTTGATGTCTTGGCCTAACCTGAACACGACTGAACACGTCTGGGGCACTATCGGGCGATTTCACCACGCTCACATACCACCGGCAGGTAATTTTCGGGAATTACGTGACATGTGCGTAGACATCTTGTACTACATATCTCCGGAAACCTTGAAACGTCCCCTCAGAAAAATTATACATGACTGCTTAAACTGACACACAATATTTTTTAGCGCAACGCAATCTGACTTTCAATAATCCCTACAAAAGAATGGCCCTGACTAACAATAACCTATACGTTTCACAAATCACTTGCCTCACAAAAACCTTCGTTACTCGAACTACTGCAATACAGCGAGCGCCACTACTGCCAGCTAAATAAAAGATTCAAACTACAGAAGGCACTAACTACTGATAGGCATAGTTAGCAAATGAAAGATTTTAATAGAGAACAAATAATGTATTTACCTTAATAATCATAATCTATATATATATCAGTTCATGACATTCAGTCTAACAAATTTCAAAACTCCGCCATTTCTCTCCCCACATCCACCACTGCTAGCGGCTCACCTCCAATTGCGCAACGCTACGAGCTGTTCACATCCAGCTGCCGCTGCCCAACACTACAATGGCAGACAACAATGCAAACTAGCCACAGACTGCACACAGCACAGCCAGTGATTTTCATATAGAGCGCTACGTAACGTTGCCAATAAGAAAACATAAACAGCCTACTTACATAAAGAAAACATAAACAGCCTACTTACAACCTATGATTACATATCGAATCCACGCCACCCACAATTGCTGCTTTATTGTGTTCCAAAAGAGAACAAACACGATATTAGCTGTTTTTTTTTTGGCCCATCAATGTACTTCGCCAGTGTAAACTATTGAAAAATGAGGTTTGGTTAGCGATTGTACTGATTGAGTGAAGTGGCAGGTTAGCAACCGGTTTGATGGTGCGTGGTGTGAGTTTGGGTGGTGAGGGGCGCTGTAAGGGTCGGAGTGGGGGAGGGGGATGTCTGTGGGAGACCAGGTGTGAGCGGCATTTTGATGAGCTGGGAAACGGGTAGTGGGACGCACGGGCATAAAAAAAGGTGATGTAGTCTAAATTAGACACGGCCCCGGGCTCGCATGACCTAGTTATGCCCGTATGCTTTGCCAGATCAAAAGCATCCGGACACCCCTAAGTAATACGGAATTGAACATTACGCGTCACGAGAGGAAGACCCGCCAGTATAACAGAAACGAGGAGTAGAGAAGCAGTGACAGCAGAATGATGTCTAAGGAGGAATCAGTGACTTGATGGTTCTAACAACCCTACCACAACAAAGGTCAAAAATTAATTATGATTGTGGTGTTGGTCACGCTGCTAAATATTGCATTTTCGGGCAACAACAAAATAAAATTATGTGGCAGGTGTCATTAGAGCACAGTTAATAAAGTCATTTCATGAAATAATGAATAAACTAGGCACTCATCTTTTCGTGTTTCCCACTCTGGTCTCGTTGTGAACTCATGACTCAATCGTCGAAAATCTAGGTAGTGATGATTCCAAGCTCGGATGCAAAGAGGCCTAGGGGTTATTCTGCGATATTCAAAAGTTTTATAGATGTGTTTCACGAACCATTCTTGAAGATTAAACCTTTGAAAGTTAGCACAATGGTGATGTAAAAAAGTAATCAGCACTCCGAATTTAAGTTACACTTCATTTTTATTACTTTTGTTGCAGTATGACGTAACTCACAAAACATCACTTCATAATATAAAACATACTTGAAAATATCTTCCTCACTGTTAAAGTTCACTTTTTATAAACGGACTACAATTTGCGTCTTTCCAACATGACAACCAAGACTTGACTCTCTAGTCTCCAATAACCACTTACGCGCCCAAAAATTAGAGTTACAAGCACGTCAAAGATCATAGTGACAAAAGAAAGAATTCACATAAGAATAATATCATTGCAATATAAACATATCGATGTATCAAAGTACCTCTACATTAATGAAATCAAATCTGAATGTTATCTCAGAAATATCTTAACTACTTTAAGGAAACACAGTAGAATATTGCTGGTATCGAGAGGTTGAGGTGAGGTGCCGTAATGGTTACGTAATTCAAGTACCATTACAAGGTGGACTAGTCGTTGGATTCACTTGAGTAAAAAATCCATAAAGACACTTCTAAAGCTCCTAAAGCTGGCCAGGTCGACTGTTGGTGATGTGACTGTGAAGTACAAACGTAAAGGAACAACCACAGCTTAATCAATACCAAGAAGACTTCATGTACTGGCCGAGAGGGGCCGTCGAACATCGCGGATGGTAGTAGTAAAAAATCACAGAAATTCAGCGGAAAGAACCAGTCATCAATTCCAAAGTGCTGCCTGCAGTCTACCTAGCGCAATGACTTTGCGTAGGGAATTAAAAACAGTGGGTATCAATGATCGAGCAGCTTCTCATATGCCACACATTTCTGAAATGCTAAGCAACGACTCAGGTTCTGTAAAGAGCGATAGAACTGGAGAGTGGATGACCGGAAACAAGTGATTTGGAGTGATTAACACGCTACAATCTGCGACACTACGATGGAACGATTGGTGTTCGGCGAATGCCTTGAAGAACGTTACCTGCCTTCAAGTGTACTGTCAACACTGACGTACGGAGGAGGTGGTGTCTTAGAGTATGGGGGTGTTTTCGTGGTGATGATATTGTTTCTTTATTGCGCTTAAGACAACGCTAAATACCGAAGAACATGAACGCACTTTACAACATTACATACAGCGTGTATTAGAGAAACAGTCTGGAGACGATAATATTGTCATAAGCCGACATCTGTAAGGCAGTGGTTTGTGAACAGCAGCATTCTGATCGGCCCAGACACCAGATCTGCACCAGGGATAAGACCGTTGGGGTGAGTTAGAATGTTGACTTCGCTTTAGACCACAGCGTCCATCATTTCTTGTTTCGGCCCTTGAGGAAGAATGAGCTTCCATTTCTCCACAAACATTCAGGTACCTCAATGTAAGTGTCCCAAGCACAGTTGAAGCTGTAAAGGCTGAAATGATATTTGTGTTTGATAACGTTATATCATGAGCATGGGCATAGAGCTACATGCTACTCGGACTATTTTGATACAAGCTATTAAAACTCCACTAGTTCCTTGGCACTTCTCATCTGATGTTGTTCCATCAATGCCACAGGTGGTGTAAATTAAAGCACTTTCAAACTGAAGATGTGGTGGTGATTTTCCAGCAGCTTCTTTTTCTCTTCTTTTCAATTCGAATTCGACTCTTCTATACTCCATTAATATGTGCTAGCTCTATTTGCCAATTTAGGGATCTTTAAACATCTGATTTTGTTGATGAGAATATATACCGGGTGATCAAAAAGTCAGTATAAATTTGAAAAGTGAATAAGTCACGGAATAATGTAGATAGGGAGGAACAAATTGACACACATGCTTGGAATGACATGGGGTTTTATTAGAACAAGAAAAAAAAATACAAAAGTTCAAAAAATGTCCGACAGATGGCGCTTCATCTTACCAGAATAGCGATAAGTAGCATAACAAAGTAAGACAAAGCAAAGATGATGTTCTTTACAGGAAATGCTCACTATGTCCACCATCATTCCTCAACAATAGCTGTAGTCGAGGAATAATGTTGTGAACAGCACTGTAAAGTATGTCGGGAGTTATGGTGAGGCATTGGCGTCGGATGTTGTCTTTCAGCGTCCCTAGAGATGTCGGTCGATCACGATACACTTGCGACTTCATGTAACCCCAAAGCCAATAATTGCACGGACTGAGGTCTGGGGACCTGGGAGGCCAAGCATAACGAAAGTGGCGGCTGAGCACACAATCATCACCAAACGACGCGCGCAAGAGATCTTTCACGCGTCTAGCAATATGGGGTGGAGCGCCATCCTGCATAAACATCGCACGTTCCAACAGGTGTTTATCAGCCAGGCAGGGGATGATTCTGTAACATATCGGCGTACCTCTCACCCGTCATGGTAGCAGTTACAAAACCAGAATCACGCATGTCCTCGAAGAAAAAAGGCCCTATAACGGTAGATGTGGTAAATCCAACCCATACCGTGACCTTCTCGTCGTGCAATGGAGTTTCCACGACAGTTCTAGGATTTTCGTTAGCCCATATTCTGAAGTTGTGGGCGTTGACAGACCCTCGGAGCGTGAAATGAGCTTCGTCGGTCCACAACACGTTACTCAACCAATCATCATCTTCCGCCATCTTTTGAAACGCCCACACCGCAAATGCGCTCCGCTTCACTAAATCGCCAGGTAACAGTTCATGATGCCGATGGATTCTGTAGGGATAGCATCTGAGGGTCCGCGTAAGTGCCAACCAAACAGTAGTCTATGGAATGCCGGTGCTACGTGCGACTGCACGAGCGCTGACTTCCCCGTGCATAGACGAACCCGCTACAGTCTCTATTTCTTCCTGAACTGTCTCAACAGCATTACGCCTTGTGCTCGGTCGGGCACTACGGGGTCTATCGTCTAAACAACCCGTGGCTTCGAACTTCGAAATCATTTTCACCACAGCTGCATTTGCGGACCTTTACCCATTCGAATCCCCTTCCTATGGCGATAGGATCGTAACGCTGAACTAGCACATTCCCCATTCTGATATACTAAAGCGCCTTTTCAGGTAACGTCAACATGCTGCGACTACTGGCGCATCTGATTCTCTCTCTCATTACAGCTCCTTTTATACACGATTGTCATGCGCAGTCACTGACGTTTTGCAGTTCAACGCCATCTGTCGGACATTTCGTGAACTTTGTTTTTTTCTGATCTAATAAACCCCATGTCATTCGAAGCATGTGTGTCAATTTTTACCTCTCTATCTACATAATTCCGTGGTTTATTAAGTTTTCAAATTTATACTGACTTTTTGATCACTCGTTACATAAATAGTAAAGCTTTTAAAAATGGTTGCGTTTCGATGTAAACACAGTACAGTTGTGAATAAAATGGTGGAGCGAAACGGAGAGTGCGAATTACCAAGTTGTTTGAAAGTCACATAATTTGAGAAAGTTGTAGACTATTTCTGCAATGTCTGAACTAAAAAGCGTTGAGAAACCACGAACTGATTCAACTTCTGTTGGAATATACACATCAACTGTACAGTTCATGAAAATAGCGGAAAATCCAGAAAGGAAATGATGGACAGGCAACGATATTTCATATCACCAAAATCTTTCTCAACAGCAATCGCGGTTGCTTTCAGACAACTAAATTGGAAAAAAGAGAGGAAACGTATTAATGGAACAGACATGAATTGACTCCCATTTTTTTAAAAATTGCATAAAATCGCCACCTCAACTTCTGTTTGAAAGTGCTTTAATTTTCCACACCTCTAGCATACATCGAACATCATCAAGTGAGAAGTAGCTAGGAACCTGTGGAGTGTTTTAGCATCCATCAAAATAATTTCAGTAGTTTGATATAGTGTCATAAAACATAAATATCACTGCAGCATAACAACGGCAATCCATATTTTCAGCGGTCTTCCTAACTCAATGAAGGCGAATGCTGTAATACACCCTTCGAAACGCCGTAGATAATGACCGAGCCGTATAAAGCCCCTTAAACCCTCATCTCTTTTTCTTGCGGGCTTAATACGCTAACATATTCGGAGCTCAGCGCGAATCATACGTTATGATGGCTTCCCAATTCGCGCATGTAATACATGATCATTAGAAACGGCTAACCTTAAATCTTCTGCCTTTAGAGAGCCTGTGTAGGCAAAGAATGGCCAATTATGATATCGTCCTTGACTGGTTCAGAGCTCATGACACCATGAGTTTCTCTTACGGTTTTTCCAGCTGGGGTAATGTGTGAGGAACTGTTGTACATTATTTTAAAGCGCCATATACGATTAGCAGGAATTTCGTTTGTTCATGGAAGTATGGTATGTCTCTCCGTACTACTACATGCTTTTCGTGATTTCATTTTTCGTAATTCAACATCTATTAACATTTGTGTTATAATCCTTGTCTGAGATGACAGTTAACGAATTAGATTTTCACAGTAAAGTGAATAACTGATTATAGGTGGAATTACATAAATAATTTTGTTATGAACAACTATCTAGCGCCATACAGGTTTTTTGTACTATTACCTGTAAAATGGGCTATGATAATGACTTTTGGAATTTGGCGTTGCCAAGAAAAGATTGGAAACAGTCGATGGGATGAACGGAAACATTAAAACCGACTTGTGGTAAACTATAAATAATTCTATTGTGTATGAGGTAAGTATTTTGTTTTATGATTCATCGTAGATAGTGTACAAAAGAATGTTTCGAAGTGTCTGGTGTTCGACAACTTTTTAGTGTTTTAGTGATATCGTGTAGAATTATTGGTAACAGAAGAACAAAAATTCAGTATTTTTATAGCTAGTACACAAATCGTTAAAACTGTTTCTCATCTGCTGCAAAACGATTTGTAGCTCATAGACGATTAATGATTTGTTGCAGGATAGTGACTTATGAAACCACATTTCGGCCTTTATTAGTCTATCGATGTGCACCATGATAGAACTAGTTAAATTTGTCTGTCTTAGATACTTCCCTTGCTTTTTGTCGTGTTTGACGATGTATCCACGTAACACGAAGCCGTCAAGTTTTTTGTGTTTCAGTGCATCGAAATGTGTACTCATCCGTTTAGCGCAGGGCACAGCGCGTTAGCTTGCGATATGGTAAGGTGAGCCATACCAGGATCGAATCGCCGGCCGTTATGACCGAGCGGTTCTAGGCGCTTCAGTCCGGAACCGCTCTGCTGCTACACGTTCGAATCCTACCTCGGACATGGATGTGTGTGTTGCCTTAAGTTAGTTAGGTTTATGTAGTTCAAAGTCTATGGGACTGATGACCTCAGATGTTAAGTCCCATAATGCTCAGAGCCATTGGAACCATGATCGAATCCACATGGCGGATTAACGATCTCGGCTGGTACAGCGGCGAGTCTGAATGTGGTTTTTAGGCAGTAACCCATCCTCGTTTAGACAAATGCTGGGCTGGTATAAAGTTTTTGTCACAGAACATACGATTCACTAACAGTTAGAATACGGTCACACACAGAACAGGGTTTACACAGTTCATAGACAGGTGACGGGACGACTCCCTCTCTTAGGTTACTGAGGACTAAGGCGACAGAAAGGGCATCCGGATGCAAGGTTAACAAAAAGTCAAAGTACCGAATCCTGGGTACAGTTGTCTCCGTCCTAACTGTATTAATGCTTGGTAAAAGAAAGAAACTAAGTGTTTCTAAATGTATATACGGAAAACATTTCCTCGAGTCTTCTAGTACATTAAAACTTCGTTAGAGTCATCATGAAATACGGAATATACATTTTGTAGATGAAGGATACGATTTTCAGAAGGTAGTGCCTACTAGCTTCAACGACAAAGAGCCAACAAGGAAACTGAAATTTTCTTCTGAAATGAAACACATACAATTTATTATTTGTGGATCGTTTTCTTTATTGCTAAAACATCGATTTGTGTGACAAATTTTTACTAATTCTACCGTTGGTCGAAAAAGATCGTAAAACGTGGATTTATTTGCTCTGAGCACTATGGGACTTAACTTCTGAGGTCATCAGTCCCCTAGAACTTAGAACTACTTAAACCTAAATAACCTACGGACATCACACACATCCATGCCCGAGGTAGAATTCGAACCTGCGACCGTAACGGTCGCATGGTTCCAGACTGTAGCGCCTAGAACCGCTCGGCCACTCCAGCCGGCCCACAATCCTTTCATATTTTTATCATTTTCAGTTTCACGATGGCATTCTCGTGTCCTATTTTCCACACTTGTACTTGAGAGAGGATGGGAGCAAGTTATTTTCTTTTATTTTTCTTTAAATTCAGCAACCTCTCTTCTGTAGCCGTAATGGTTTCCTTTCTCGCCTTCATTATTTACCCTGAAAACGAGCGAGATGTTTGAATGTCTTGTAGAGGCGAAAGAAATCCCTTTACTCATTTTCCGAAGTAGTTGTACCAACCCTTGAAATCTCGCTTTTGATTAGTTGTAGCTAATCACTAGCCATCCCGCTTCGTTTTGGTAGTCTGCTAAAATGGCGACTAGTTTTCGCGTCTTTTCTGACCATCTTCATTCGCTAGTGGAGCGGGAGCCACCATGCTCACCCTCTCCTCTCTGAACAAGGGACAGAGACTGATTTTGGAGGAGAAGTCTTGTTCCACAATTGGTTCGTAAGCATGTGTGTTCCTAGTGACATAGACTATGTCGCGATGCATTTAGTGAGGTGGGAAATTCAGCAAACACGAAAGCATCAGCGCTTCCTTGTTCCCCATTAAATTCTTCATGTGTTTTATGTTTATTGCTTGTAGGTTCAGTGAATTTTGAACCATGCTGGACTCTGTGTCAGAATTTTGCCTGTTATTCGGCATCCATACTCGTAGATCCACTTGGTACCCAACTTACGCAACTCCTTTTGCTTTTAATTTGATTGTTCTCGTCCCCATCCATTTCCCATCGTTTTCCATAATCGGTGTGCGAATTGAATATTTCGAGCTAGTAATTTCATGAGATATGATCTTGCTGCTTTATGCTTGCTCTTGAGACCAAGTAGTGAGTGGTGACTCTTTACGGAAGTCGAATCAACTGTTAAATATTCTTACTTGCAATAATAATACTTTGCATTTAAATTATCCAATAATTATGTGATGAATTTTCTCGAAATTTACGTAATATGCGGGAGGTCAATCTGTTGCTTCACCGGCGTTGTACAGAGCTATTCTTCAGTCTGTCTCCTATCATTGAGGTATAAATGCTAATAATTCCCACCTATTTGCAGTCATTAGTGTGACTGTATTTTGTAATGTTCTAGCTGCCTCATATTTTTTCCGGTCACCTAATAAACATTTTAATGCTTTATCTGACTTCTTATTGAGAGTTACTACTGCTGAGATGTGTGCTAAACTAGTTATATGAGGATAAATTATAGGATAACAGAGTTCCGTTTAATAAAATGGTTTATTCATGTCCTTTGTATATGAAGATGAGATCCTTGGTAAAAAATTTTGTTTGATCACGTATTGATCTTTTAATGATAATCCACTCGCTAAGAAATAGTTTAACGTAGATGAATTCGCAAATCATATGTAAATAATATCATTACGAGAGAGAATACTAATGAATCTTGTATTCTGCCTTCGTGTTGTCGGTCAGATTTTCTGTTTCCGTTGCTTTGTTTTTCTTTCCTGGGACAGATTCAAATGCAAGGGCTTAATTTTTCTCTGATCCATCACGAACCTTGTACATAGGACAGACCATGTGAAGATGAGTTATATTCCATTCCTCCAGTCCAAGAAAATAACGTATCTTATTAGGTGACACTAAATGAAAATCCATCCGTCGTGGTACAGTAGAATAATCTGTTAGGAATGTTGCAGTGAAGTAGAAATTATTTAAACATTTTCCTTGGTCTTTTCCTGTAAATACCACACCATTTTGATCGAGCGACACTGCCAAGTAAGCACAGCCTGTCCTTTACGTTTCATAGTGCTACTTCTTACAACTAGGCACCTGCTTTAAACTTCGCGGCAAACTGTTTCGTTTATTGCTGTATGTACCCTTATAGGAATAGCTTTAGCACTGAAATGCTAACAAATACAACACTGGTAAAACTTCTTTGGCGTCATTTATCAAATCCGTATCTTATAATAGACGATAGGTGAATGCCTTTCCCCTTGAAAAACTATCTAGTATACCCACGTGCAGTCCGGTAAGGAGTGAGGCTAACAGGGCAAAGACAGTGAACTTCTTAAAAAGTCAGAAAAATTGGGAGATTACGACACAATTGTTGAGTTACGTAACTCTCTCAACTTAGGCAAGGCTGAGGTAACACGTCATGATATTGTGGACACACGCATCTCAGACCTAAACCAAGAATGGGAATCACAGAGGATAGTAGATGTGGAGCAAAGGCCACGAAGAAATAATGTAGGAACTGGGAAGACTGCGACTTTCAATTCTCCAACGATGCCTGAACACAATATAGAAGGGTTCTTCCAACTTAAGGTTAGGCCTTACGTACCTAACCCCATGAGTTGCTACACATACCAGCGATTTTGCCGTACAACGCTGAGTTGTGGAGGTGAAACGACCTGTGGAAAGTGCGGAAAGACAGCTCATTAATCTGGGACTGACTGTTCATCTCCAGCAATAAGCATTAACATCTCTGGAAGCCGCACAGTCTTGAGCCTAGAATGCCCTGTTTTTGCTGAGGAACGCACTATTCCGGAAAAAAGTGACCAAGCAGATCCCCTACATAGAAGCGAAAGAAGAATATAAGGGACCAAACCCACAGTGTTTGCCACTTTTTGTATGCTTCCGTGTTTGAGAAACTTGTTCCCAAGGTGGACGCTTCAATGCAAACGATGTCCAGTGCTCCATTATTCATCGCCAGCATCTTTAGTAGGATATGTACGTGCCAAAGCAAAGTAAGTAAAGACATAGTGATCCAGGCAGCTGGGGCAGAAGAGACCAACAAACACCTTGCCCGCGAACATCGAAAAGGCACTTCAAGAGCAGAGTGCCTCTTAGTGCCCCCTTTCCCCATCATCCTCGAAGGGAAAGGGAGCAGGGAAAGAATCACGACGTTTGGGTCAAAAACTGTCCTAGGCGCCATCAGACGCCATATGGCACGTCTCACTGACGAGGAGGAAATCATGGATTTCGGTAACTCATCACTGGAGCCAGAGAGCCTCTCCTCTCCCCTGTGCTTGACAAGTACATAACTACCCCGGTGCAAGTATAGGAATAAATCAAAACTTTACCACTGAAATGGCTTCCATACTCGAGTGGAATATGAATGGATGCCGGACTCATTTGGAGGAATTGAGACTCCTCATACAGGACAGACCTTTTTGCCTCTGTCTCAAAGAGACTCATTGTAAACAGACTGATGCACCTGTACTTGGAGGCTATCTCCCCTACAGAAAAGACGACCGTACTGCTGACAGAGCGAAAGGTGGGGCAGCAGTGTTCATCTTCACCTGTGCCCTTAAGCACAGCGCCACTAGTGGTTTCTGTTAATACAGTGGCCCATGCTGCTGCCACAGTGTGCTCTGTATACCTACCACCACACAAGCCTGTTGACACTGAGGCGCTCACACACAATCTTGATGAACCACCTCATCCTTTTCTGTTTTTAGGTCTTTAATGCTATATGGTTCCAACGCTACTTGCCCCAGGGGTCGAATACTTGAGGATCTGACACGAACTACAGATGTCATATTGATGACAAGGGTCAAGCTACACATTTTTGCACTAGTATGGGTTTGTCTACAGACAGAGACGTCTCCTTCTGCCTGCCTACTCTTGTAGGAACTGCTCAGTGGGGAGTGGATGACAACCTTTGTCATAGCGACTACTATCCTACACAGATCGTGAAAGGAATCTGCAGAAATGGATGTTCAGAAAAACTAACTGGATGCTTTACAGGTAATTAGCTGTTTTCGAGTAGCGTGACGGCTTCCAGGACTGGGTGGAGCACTTTACAGCTATGATCCATCGTACCTTTGATGGATCCATCCTAGAGTCAGCCTGAAGACATTTAAAGCAGTCTGTCCCTTGGAGGAACGACAAGAGTCGTTGTACAATCACAGACAGGAGGCAGCTACGTGAAGATTCAATCGGTGCCCTACAGATGTGAATCTTGCAACCTTTCCTGTGCCGTGGTCAAAGTCGAGTAAAGTAATCCTGGAGATTAAGCGGAGGTCTTAGCAAGATTTCCTGAACGTCTTCAGTAGGTCCATATCCATAAGTAAAGTATGGGAGGCGATCAGGAGGATGTCAACGGGGCACCCAAGACTGCCAGTAGCTGGAGGAGAGCTGGGCTTCCTTCTGACATCGCCGAGGGACATTGCTCAGACCATTGAGGCTAATTCTAGTCAGAACCCAGTGTTCTGTCGTAATTGCGATACACAGGAGAGGGTTGGTTTTGATTCCTGTTCATATAATTTTGATGAATACATCTAGCCTTTCCATCCGTGGCAGTTGGATTTTGCATTTCCACTAGCTCATTACATTATACCCAGAACCCTGAGAGATTGCAGGGTGCTCTCAACTTCTGATATTGTGTTATGCTTCTTAATGTTCTTAGGGAAGATGATTTTTATTACTTGGTTGCTATACTCGATACGATCTGACTACATTCATATGCTGAAATGGTTGGCAGTAGTTAACGCTCTTGCTTGTGTACTCTAGTGAAGGATTAGAAGTAAGCTTTACCTGCATTCAGAGGAGGAGGGTGCCGATTTAAACGACTGCAGTAAAAGTATACAGTGGCTGAGGGGAGTGTTTTTTTTTCTGCGGAGCCTGGGTGAAAACATTTGCAGACTGGCCAGTTCCTCAGTCTCATTGTGCACACACATTGGACAGCGCTGGTCGGTCGGCGGCCGCGTCCAGGTAGGCTGACTAGCGCTGAGGAGTCGCTGCTGCTATGAGCAGAGCATTGATGACTGGCAGTAAGCATAGGGAGAGAACTTGAGAGCAGGAAGCTGATGAGACGACTGTGAGTTTCTGCGAATTTGAGAACTTTTAACATTAACATTCTGCGATTTTCTGTGGGACAAGTCAGTGGCTCCCAGACGTCCAGACTCTGCTACAAAACATATTTGCTAAGGCACGAGGCTTTTAGCGAGTTTATGGCCGTTTTTTAGAAAGTTCAAAATGGACGCCTCAGGGGAGATAATGATACACTCCTGGAAATTGAAATAAGAACACCGTGAATTCATTGTCCCAGGAAGGGGAAACTTTATTGACACATTCCTGGGGTCAGATACATCACATGATCACACTGACAGAACCACAGGCACATAGACACAGGCAACAGAGCATGCACAATGTCGGCACTAGTACAGTGTATATCCACCTTTCGCAGCAATGCAGGCTGCTATTCTCCCATGGAGACGATCGTAGAGATGCTGGATGTAGTCCTGTGGAACGGCTTGCCATGCCATTTCCACCTGGCGCCTCAGTTGGACCAGCGTTCGTGCTGGACGTGCAGACCGCGTGAGACGACGCTTCATCCAGTCCCAAACATGCTCAATGGGGGACAGATCCGGAGATCTTGCTGCCCAGGGTAGTTGACATACACCTTCTAGAGCACGTTGGGTGGCACGGGATACATGCGGACGTGCATTGTCCTGTTGGAACAGCAAGTTCCCTTGCCGGTCTAGGAATGGTAGAACGATGGGTTCGATGACGGTTTGGATGTACCGTGCACTATTCAGTGTCCCCTCGACGACCACCAGTGGTGTACGGCCAGTGTAGGAGATCGCTCCCCACACCATGATGCCGGGTGTTGGCCCTGTGTGCCTCGGTCGTATGCAGTCCTGATTGTGGCGCTCACCTGCACGGCGCCAAACACGCATACGACCATCATTGGCGCCAAGGCAGAAGCGACTCTCATCGCTGAAGACGACACGTCTCCATTCGTCCCTCCATTCACGCCTGTCGCGACACCACTGGAGGCGGGCTGCACGATGTTGGGGCGTGAGCTGAAGACGGCCTAACGGTGTGCGGGACCGTAGCCCAGCTTCATGGAGACGGTTGCGAATGGTCCTCGCCGATACCCCAGGAGCAACAGTGTCCCTAATTTGCTGGGAAGTGGCGGTGCGGTCCCCTACGGCACTGCGTAGGATCCTACGGTCTTGGCGTGCATCCGTGCGTCGCTGCGGTCCGGTCCCAGGTCGACGGGCACGTGCACCTTCCGCCGACCACTGGCGACAACATCGATGTACTGTGGAGACCTCACGCCCCACGTGTTGAGCAATTCGGCGGTACGTCCACCCGGCCTCCCGCATGCCCACTATACGCCCTCGCTCAAAGTCCGTCAACTGCACATACGGTTCACGTCCACGCTGTCGCGGCATGCTACCAGTGTTAAAGACTGCGATGGAGCTCCGTATGCCACGGCAAACTGGCTGACACTGACGGCGGCGGTGCACAAATGCTGCGCAGCTAGCGCCATTCGACGGCCAACACCGCGGTTCCTGGTGTGTCCGCTGTGCCGTGCGTGTGATCATTGCTTGTACAGCCTTCTCGCAGTGTCCGGAGCAAGTATGGTGGGTCTGACACACCGGTGTCAATGTGTTCTTTTTTCCATTTCCAGGAGTGTATGTTCATGGAAGGCTGTAGTTCCATCCAGGTTATGCTTTTAGCAAAGACATGGCGTAAACACGTGGGAAAGAAGCCGCAAAGCTGAATCCTTTTTCCTTTTCTCCCAATTAATTTTTAAACTCGCTGGTTGGTCAAATCTGAGTATGCAGAGCAACGGGCGGTCTCCCAGCCTTGAATGCCACACTACAGCTCATGATTGCCTTAGCCTAGAGTGGGTCTAGTCAAGGCTGTAAATGTGCTGTGCTACCTTGCTGCCGAGGAAAGCTGATAGAAAGAGAAGTGCACACACTTGTACTGGCGCTTCGCTAGTAAAGAATTGCAGGTCTTTACCTAAACGGTGAGACTTGTGTCCTTTACTAGTGTGCCACTTAGAGCCTGTGCCAGTCAGCATCTGAACCATCAGAGGTACTGCTACTAGCATCATGCGATATGTGGGTGTACTTATTTGTTTTGAGTCGGCCGTCTAAACATTTGACACATTCTGTCACACATACTGATGGCATGGAGTCAGATGGGTTTGGCAGACCAGCAAACGGATCCACCTGCACACTGAAATCGACTGGAGTTTGAGGCTCATAGGGAAGTTGCTGCATTCCGAACTAGCTGAACACAAGACCACGTACTTAAATTTTTGCTGGTGCACGCCATTAGTAACAGATTGCTGCCGTCCATGACTCCAGACACCGAGCGCATCGTGGTGTACCACCCAGACCAGCTCGAGGGTAAAGTATTCACTGCTATGTCGTAGGGCGCCAATACATGCTTCTCAGCAGCCTGTTCTTTGGAACTATATTTTTCTTTATGGGATAATAGAATATTGATGCTTGACTGTAGTGTAGTTTTTGGGCCATACCACGGATTCGCATATATGAAGTAAAGTAATGCGATTAGTGTTCTGGTTTGTGTCATGTGTTGATTCCCAGCTGATCACTTTCTTCACCATAGACCGCATACCAGAAAGTGTTTGTCCAATAAAAAATATTTTTTGTGCCCTGTTTCTTTAGCCTTTTTTGTCTTGTGATGTTAAGAATAAATAAATCTATTGTTATTTAGACCACAACTCCCCCCAGTATTCTGATTAACATTACCATTGCCATTTTTATTAAAGTCTTGATTACAATTGAAAGTTAGAATATTGCAATTGGCGAAACACTGCCAGGGTCTAGGTCCTCAGCACTTCCGTGACGATGTCATTTAGCGTCCTTACCAAAAAGGTCCATATTATGCTAGTTAAATTCAGTAGTATGTGTAGGCACTTAGTTCTCTGATTGTGTTGTTTATGTGTTTATATGTTTTATTTACAGTGTATTTGTGTCAGAGACTTGTGTGTCATATGCCGACAGTTTTCCCGTCGTTGCTAACGGCGTTGTTGTATTACTTTTGTGGTGTTTACTATTGTATTTGATTTGCATTTGGTTGTGAATCGCGTGTACTATTGTCGTCGTCTCGAATTGCATACGACTTTGCTAATTTTTTTTACGTCATTCTATTGTACTGAGTATATCTTGTGAGTTAGATAATACGGTTGTCCACGTGTTTCATGGACAATTGAAGTTTGTTGTCGATGGAGAATTTGAATGATAACGAGAAGTAGGGCACGGAGACAAGTAGACTGGGAGCCGGAAAATAAGGCGTAGATCATGAAGGAAGAGTGCAATGAAACGGTGGAGGCACAGTTTGAACGTAGGGAAGCGTTGCTGTTGAACGGTGTTAGCAACAATAACGCAATACAACAAGGATATCAGTGAGATGAAAGCGATATGGCTTTTCTGGAGCGGACACACAGTGTCAGATCGCGTGTGATAGAAGATGTGAGCGTACCACAACATATCGAACCAGAGGTGATTATTAGAAATCGGGACAGAGAAGACAGGGCGGTATCAGAACGCAGTGATGCGGATACAACACCGCGAAAGTCAAGTATGAATTTGGTCGATCAATACACAGAGGAGAAGGAAGAGGAATTCAGTCTGGTGGCATTTTTGATGGGAATGAAAAAGAAACTTGATAGACTAAAGGGAATGGAAGCTGGACTAAAAGGAATGAAGGAAAAGATTAATGGACTAAGAGGAATGTAGGAGAAAATTAATGAGTTAGTAAGAGGTAATAACGAAACGAGGACGGACATCAAAAATATCGGTGCTCGGGTAAATCAGATGCGAGAGGAACACAAGTCATGGGCAAACCAGCTCCGGAAGAACTTACGTAAAGTAAACATCAAAACAATGAAATGTTTAAAGATTGCACATTAGGCTAAGAAGACGGTAGAGAGTGCCAAGACAGTAGCAAGTTTCGCAAGACGAGTAGCAGCTGAAGCATCGAAAACGAGTAAACCCCACAGAACAGCAAGAACGAGAGGCGGTGGTCAGTGCGAACAAGAAGGTCGAAAGCGTGGAAAAGCGGCAAACTCACGCGGAGCAGCTCATCGACACGAAAATACGTGAAGCCACGTTCTTCATGCGACAGCGGGCATGGACAAATTAGAATCCGAAAAAAAAAACCAAATGGCCCTGAGCACTATGGGACTTAACTTCTGAGGTCATCAGTCCCCTAGAACTTAGAACTACTTAAACCTAACTAACCTAAGGACATCACACACAGCCGGCCGGAGTGGCAGTGCGGTTCTGGGCGCTACAGTCTGGAACCGAGCGACCGCTACGGTCGCAGGTTCGAATCCTGCCTCGGGCATGGATGGGTGTGATGTCCTTAGGTTAGTTAGGTTTAATTAGTTCTAAGTTCTAGGCGACTGATGACCTCAGAAGTTAAGTCGCATAGTGCTCAGAGCCATTTGAACCATTTGAACATCACACACATCCATGCCCGAGGCAGGAGTCGAACCTGCGACCGTAGCGGTCGCGCTGTTCCAGACTGTAGCGCCTAGAACCTCTCGGCCACATCGGTCAGCTTTAGAATCTGAGCTGCGCAAATTAAGGACTGGTTCGAACGTGACAACTGCAACTCCAGCGAGTGAGACTGAAGAGTTCCGGACTCTTCTTTCATTCAAATCTCAACAGGAATCTATCAACACGCGTATGGAGAAAAAATTGGAGGAAGCTGTAAGGAAACAAATTCAAATGCGTCCAAGCGTGAAGACGACCGAACTAGAAACAAATTCGGACGGGACGGATAACTGTATACTGTTAGCAACAAGCAGAGGATATGGTGAGATAAACGTCACATTTTCTCGGAGCCGTGGAGGGAGCACAAAGGAGGGGACGTCAAACGAGGACATCCAAAGGACTGATATTTTCCGTAGGATGGAAGTTGTCGACGAAACGCCATTTGATTTTCAACACTTCTTGCAAGTCCGAAAATTCGAAATTTTCGGAGATGAGGGTAATTTTACTCACCCACGCACTTGGATATCACAATGTGACCTCTTTTACCTCCAAATTCACAAATTAGACTTTATTTGCGGACACTTGCAAGAGTCAGTTCCGGAGAAAATGCGCGGATTAATAGCGACGTGTAGAAGTTACCAGTAGCTCAAGGACAGCCTCCTAAATAGCTACTGGTCCAAGAAGACGCAAGAGCTCATAAAGTGCGAGATGATTATTGGCAAAGATTTCGAGAGTTCAGGCTACAAAAGCCCAGTCAAGTTACTTGATGCAATAATTGACCAGCACCAGTATCTTGACGTACCATGCTCTACCGGTGAAATCATACTTCACTGTTATACCAAACTCCCGTCATCATATCAACAAGTATTAGCTGGCAGGTGTAATGTGGAGCTCAGTACTTTCCGTAACACTCTTTACGAATTAGAGTACGCATTCTGAGCAGAGAATACCAGAAATCACAGAGGAAACTCTGACAGAAATGTTGCAGGCCCTATGTCGCGTCCACAACATAACAATTATAATAACAGGAATGTAAATGTAAGAAATGGAACGCCTTACGGAAACGATTCACGGTCGGGAAATTTCTGGAGTAATGAAGTTGAACAACGAAGAGACTGGAATGGGAACCGCAATAGTTATGTTCTACGCAACAGAGGCTGAAATGGTAGGAGGAATGAAGGCTATGGATCAAAAAAACAACCGATGGCGAAACCATAGATCCGGTTTCAATGACAATAGAAGATGGGCGCGAATGAACAACGGAGGAAACGAAAATGGGGGTCAGGCTGAGGAAACTGAGATTCGGGGACCGACCCCAGGACGAGGGGCGCGAGGAAATGTCAAACAGCGTCAATGACTAGTTGAATATGCAGAAGAGGCACAAAACGCATCTGCAACTGAACTCAGACCTAGCCTCATCAATGGTATTACGTGTAGATACGACGATCTAGAAGAAGCGTTGCTGGAAGCCACAGATAGTTTAATGGTCAGTGACAGCCGAACATAAGCATAGTAGCATACGTTTGACAATAATCATTTCTTTAGATTTCTATCGTAATTACACCATGGTAATTAGCATAGGAACTTCTCCCATTACTGATAGTCGCAAGAATTACGTTTTGTTAGAATTTCACTGCACAAGTATTTCTTCGTAACACGTATCAAGTTTATAGATGTACAGATGGTCATCCAGAGCTGACTAATTACAATTGTTTAGAGTAGAAATGTGCCGATTTCACGACGGAAACTTCGTTGTTTATTTGAGTCCTATTTCACTAGAGTAAATATGTTTTCATAGCAGTTTTGCAGTTTGCACGGGACGACAGAATCAGTTGTCACAACAACGATAGAATTTTATGTCTTCGAGTCCGAAACAAGTGCACGAGTATTGGGAACGGAATTCTTCTCGTAACATCTTGACCATTACTAAAGGAAAAAATACAAATATGGCTAAATACAGGGCTACCATGTGCAGCACAGTACTTTAATATTCTGCTAGACACTCTATCATATCAGTGAGAGTAAATAGTGTCCATAGTCTTCAGTGATTTAATTATTGACCCAACCTCCCCCTTGTATGTATCACAGAGGAGTATTTCAGACATCAATCTCGGAAAGGCATTGGAAAAGAAAGTTATATGATTCCCTGTAGAAACTAATTTTTATTTAATTCACCAGCAATGCTCAGGAAATGATTGTTAAATACTTTACATATATCTGATTTATCAGAAACAGAAATATTTTTACTACGAACTGACTTTATACCGTCAACCTTGTGCTGATGAGCAGACACTTCGTTCACAACTGACCATATGGTTTTAATTTTATCCTATGAATTAGTTATTGTAGGCGCTTCAGTCTGGAACCCCGTGACCGCTACGGTCGCAGGTTCGAATCCTGCCTGGGGCATGGATGTGTGTGATGTCCTTAGGTTAGTTAGGTTTAAGTAGTTGTAAGGTCTAGGGGACTGATGACCTCAGATGTTAAGTCCCATAGTGCTCAGAGCCATTTGAACCATTAGTTATTCTATTTGCATACCACATACTCTTTGCATTCCTAATAACATTTTAAGCACCTTAAAATACTACTTGTAAAGGGCTACTGCAGCTTTATTGTGACTACTTCTAACATTTTGATGTAATTCGCGCTTTGTTCTACACGATATCCTTATCCCACTAGTCAGCAACCTGGGCTGCCTATTACCGCTAGTACCACGTTTAGAGCGTTCTAAAGGAAAGAAACTCTCAAAGAGCATGAGAAATGTGTTAAGAAAAGCATTATATTTGTCATCTATGTTATCGGCACCGTAAACATCTTGCCATTCTTGTTCCTTGACAAGGTTTAAAAAACTCTCTAGTGCTGTTGGATTAACTTTAGTAAATAGTTTTTAATTACGAGGGCAGTTCAATAAGTAATGCAACACATTTTTTATCTGAAACAGGGGTTGTTTTATTCAGCAGTGAAACACACCAGGTTATTCCCCAATCTTTTAGCTACACAACACTATTTTCCAACGTAATCTCCATTCCATGCTACGGCCTTACTCCACCTTGAAATGAGGGCCTGTATGCCTGCACGGTAACATTCCACTGGTCGATGTCGGAGCCAACGTCGTACTGCATCAATAACTTCCTCATCATCCGCGTAGTGCCTCCCACGGATTGCGTCCTTCATAGGGCCAAACATATGGAAATCCGACGGTGCGAGATCGGGGCTGTAGGGTGCATGAGGAAGAACAGTCCACTGAAATTTTGTGAGCTCCTCTCGGGTGCGAAGACTTGTGTGAGGTTTTGCGTTGTCATGAAGAAGGAGAAGTTCGTTCAGATTTTTGTGCCTAGGAACACGCTGAAGTCGTTTCTTCAATTTCTGAAGAGTAGCACAATACACTTCAGAGTTGATCGTTTGACCATGGGGAAGGACATCGAACAGAATAACCCCTTCAGCGTCCCAGAAGACTGTAACCATGACTTTACCGGCTGAGGGTATGGCTTTAAACTTTTTCTTGGTAGGGGAGTGGGTGTGGCGCCACTCCATTGATTGCCGTTTTGTTTCAGGTTCGAAGTGATGAACCCATGTTTCATCGCCTGTAACAATCTTTGACAAGAAATTGTCAACCTCAGTCACATGACGAGCAAGCAATTCCGCACAGATGGTTCTCCTTTGCTCTTTATGGTGTTCGGTTAGACAACGAGGGACCCAGCGGGAACAAACCTTTGAATATCCCAACTAGTGAACAATTGTGACAGCACTACCAACAGAGATGTCAAGTTGAGCACTGAGTTGTTT
This sequence comes from Schistocerca cancellata, assembly GCF_023864275.1. Classification (NCBI taxonomy): domain Eukaryota; kingdom Metazoa; phylum Arthropoda; class Insecta; order Orthoptera; family Acrididae; genus Schistocerca; species Schistocerca cancellata. The sequence goes on from NC_064629.1 coordinate 331,083,565, forward strand.
GATGGTGATCCGTCGATCATCTCGAACGAGTGTGTTCGCACGCTCCGCCATTGCAGGAGTCACAGCTGTGCACGGCCGGCCCGCACGCGGGAGATCAGACAGTCTTGCTTGACCTTGCGGCGATGATGACACACGCTTTGCCCAACGACTCACCGTGCTTTTGTCCACTGCCAGATCACCGTAGACATTCTGCAAGCGCTTATGAATATCTGATATGCCCTGGTTTTCCGCCAAAAGAAACTCGATCACTGCCCGTTGTTTGCAACGCACATCCGTTACAGACGCCATTTTAACATCTCCGTACAGCGCTGCCACCTGTCGGAAGTCAATGAAACTATACGAGACGAAGCGGGAATGTTTGAAAATATTCCATAAGAAATTTCCGGTTTTTTCAACCAAAATTGGCCGAGAAAAAAAATGTATTGCATTACTTATTTAACTGCCCTCGTATATGTGACATTTGTTTGAGTACAAATGCCTTATTCAAGGTCTTTGTATGATACTGTAGGCACGACAACAGGCATCGAACAAATTCAAAGAACCACACCAAGGGTCGTAGCAGATCAGTACTGCCCATATTTATATAGAGATGCTCGAGAAATGTAAGTGGCAGTCATTGGAAGAAAGACGACATTGTTCCTTTTTAGTAAACATTAAATTCAGAGAACCGACATTCGTGAGAGACTATATGAGTATGGTGGTGCCACCATCGTGTATCTCACATAGGGGTCATTAAAATAATGTGAGAAAGACATAGCTGCACAGATCATCATTTTTCTCTCACGGAACACGCGAAAAAAATGGGACAGAAAAACGCTGATTTTAGTAGACATTACCCTGCGCCAATCGCTGTATAGTGATTTGCGAAGTATATGGGTAGTTGTAGATGTAACATGTCGTCTCTGGAGGCCTGATCGTCAACAGGATCTTACTGTCCCGTTTTCCTTCTTATGCTTAGCGAGCTAATATCGCTGATGTGAAACGCGAATCATTTGGTGGTTTGGTTAACTGCATAGAATTTGGTATGTAGACACTGCTGAGAATTTTAACAGATATGGGTATAGACTGGAAAGACAGAAGGTTAAGAAAGGAGTTGTATACAAAACAAAATGTGGCAGTTAGTGTACGGAACAAGGAGTCGGGCGAGATGAATAATCCAAGGGATTCAAGGCAAAGATGCTCACGGTCATCGAAGCTGTCCATCATATATGGAGAAGAAGTGACAGGTAAAGCCGAAGAGGATGCAAGAAGCACCGTAATTTAGGAGAAAGAATAAAGACTATTAACTACGCAGATGATCAAGCAGTTCTCGAGGAATCAGAAGAGGAGCTACAGAAGCTGGTGAAGAGTATTGCAAGAAGGTTCAAGGAATATGCAATAAACATAAATATAAGAAAGACAAAACTAATGGGAATAGGCAAGAAGGAAGCTACAGTTAACATATTCCTAAAAAGGGATAGAACATATAAAATCCTTTCTATATCTTAGAAGTTGAATGTCGTGTAGCAGAAGCTGTAATGAAGAAATAAGGAAGAATATATATATGGGAAAGAGAGTCTATGAAAATCTGAAGCAGTTACCAACATCTAGAAGTATTCCAATGGAGCTGAGGAATAGATTTACTAAATGTTATGTCTGGAGAGTAGTGTTATACAGCAGTGAAGCATGGTCATTTAAAAATGCAGAAGAAAGATATTTAGAAAGTTTTGAAATGTGGCTATGGAGAAGAGTGATTAAGGTGAAGTGGACTGACAGACTAAGGAATGAATAACTAATGAAGAAAATAGGGGAATAAAGAAGGTTATTGGAAATGATCAGACAGAATAAAAAACGTTGGCTTGAAGAAATACTGCTTACGAATTTTCTGCAACAAAGAATTAAAGAGGGAAGAGTGGAATGAATGAAAGGAAGAGGTAGGAAGAGAATTGGAATGACGGATGGCATTAGAACAGGACGAATATAGAAACAGATGAAAGAAGATTCTCAGAACGCCACACGATGAAGAGCCTCTGGTTGAAACCTGTCATAAGACAGACCCACTAAATACCATCGTTAGAAAGTATCGCCCCCGAATTACTGCAACTTGTAAGCCAGAGGATCTTCAGAAATGACCAGAGGGGATTCCACAGGAACTGGAGAAGCATCCGGTGGCATTTATGAGCAGGAGAGGCTATGCGTTGTTTACAGGGCGGCTGGCAGGCCGCCAGACTGCGGCCGCACCTCGGAGCTGCTGCCTCCTTCCCCCTGCCGCCTACCGCCTGCCGAGCATATCCGTCGTGAGCTCTTTGAGCCCAGCGTGTGCTACGCGTTGACAGTCGCTGCCCAGCCGTAAATTGCGCAGACGCCACGCTGCACGTATACTTCCCCAACATGAGATTCTAGTTACACGGACACTTACGCGTGTCGCTTTATTGCCTCGTTTTGCGATTTGAGAAGAGTCCTCCGACTCCCAAACATTTTGACGCCACAGCTGGAGCGTTTTGTGGCGATTAGCAACCTGTGGACAGTTTCTGCTGGCCAAACTTTTCGTTTTGTTGGATTGCCGTGTTCCGCAATGACATGTAAATCGTTCGCTGTTTTCTTTCCCGCTCGCTTTATAATTTGCCCTGTATATAAAACTTCTCGAAAGAACAGTAATAGCACTGAACACGTGCGATGTGCTTTGGATATATTTCTCCATTGGCCAACAATAAAGTATCATTAAATCACAGTAAATTGGTACTCGCGTCTCTGAGAAAAATTGCAGACCTAGATCTGATTGGCTTGGTAGCATAGTTGGGAGATGTCGGATTACAAATTCAAAGATCCAGAATCGGTCGTAGAAATTTTTTCAGACGATTTTCGCTCGTTCCATCAGCGACAATGATTTATTAAGAAGCAGAATGCTTGACTGCAGAGTTGATTCGTATATCGTCCTGAAACTGGCTAAGTTAGTTCAAAGGGCGGAGGAAAACAGGTATCACCTTGAGTAGGTGAACAGTGAAGCAAATGTTGTGTCTGAGGACGGATTTAGCTTGCATCTAGATCTGCAGTCCTCAAGGCACCTCAGGTCCGGCGCACACGTGACTACGTACTTGTCAGGTAAATCTGCACAGGTAAACCGGAAAGGTATACCTGTGCAGGCTGCAGCACATACGCGCTACGGTAAACCGGAATATTTTTACTCAGTCTAAAGATGGTGAGCAAGAAAGAAGACGACGTGATCACTTTAGGGGACTTTTTAGTGTCCATGAAGTGTAAAAAGAAGTGACAACGCGAAATCTGGTGTAAAGATTGTCTTACAAACAAAAAAGACTACACTAATGCAAGATTATTAAGGAATTAGGTTCAGATCTTCCGGATTAATTATTTGCAAATTAATTTAGACATTTAACAAAAATTGTTGTCACTTGTAACTATTCTAATGCAAAAGAAAAATACCGTTTGAGAACTTCTATTTCTCCTCATGAAGGATTTACAGCTAGTTTGAGGCTTCTTGCAACACATATATCGTACAAATATCTCAGGTATTCTTCTATAATATTACCTCAAGCTCTTGGCAAAATGCATACACCAAAAAAGTTTTGCATCACCTTGGTTCCGAGAGTTCCGCAATCTGTACAGAAAATTGGAAAAGAGATCAACATAAAAATCATTTCCGCCCTTTTTATTGCTCATGAAAACCACACATTGCATGTTGTACCACCATACAGCGAGAACTTCAGAGATGGTGGTCCAGATTGCTGTACACACCAGTACCTCTAATACCCAGTAGCACGTCCTCTTGCATTGATACATGCCTGTATTCGCCGCGGCATACCATCCACAAGTTCATCAAGGCACTGTTGGTCCAGATTGTCTCACTCCTCAACGGTGATTCGGCGTAGATCCGTCAGATTGGTTGGTGGGTCACGTCGTCCACAAACAACCCTTTTCAATCCATCCCAGGAATGTTCGATAGGGTACATGTCTGGAGAACATGCTAGCCACTCTAGTCGAGCGATGTCGTTATCCTGAAGGAGGTCATTCACAAGATGTGCACGATGGGGGCGCGAATTGTCATCCATGAAGACGAATGCCTCGCCAATATGCTGCCGATATGTTTGCTCTATCGGTCGGAGGATGGCATTCATGTATCGTAAGCCGTTATGGCGTCTTCCATGACCATCAGATGCGTACGGCGGCCTCACATAATGCCACTCCAGAACAGCAGGGAACTTCCACCTTCCTGCTCTCCCTGGATAGTGTGTCTAAGGCGTTCAGTCTGATCGGGTTGCTTTCAAAAACGTCTCCGACGATAGTTTGATTGAAGGCATATGCTACACTCATCGGCGAAGAGAACGTGATGCCAATCCTGACTGGTCCATTCGGCATGTTATTGGGCCCAACTGTACCGCGCTGCATGCTGTAGTGGTTGCAAAGATGGACCTCGCCATGGACGTCGGGAGTGAAGTTGCGCAGCATGCAGCCTGTTGCGTACAGTTGGAGTCGTAACACGACGTCCTGTGGCTACACGAAAAGCATTTTTCAACATGGTGGCGTTGCTGTTGGGGATGCTCCGAGCCATAATCCGTAGGTAGCGGCCTGAGTGAGACACGTCATCGATAGTTTCTGTCTCTCTGTATCTCCACCATGTCCGAACAACATCGCTTTGGTTCACTCCGAGAAGCTTGTACAATTCCCTTGTTGAGAGCGTTCCTGGGACAAAGTAACAGTGCGGACGGGATCGAACCGCAGTATTGACCGTCTAGGCATGGCTGAACTACAGACAATACGAACCGTGTACCTCCTTCCTGCTGCACTGACTAAAACTGATCGGCTGTCGGACCCCCTTAGTCTAATAGACACCGCTCATGCATGGTTGTTTACATCTTTAGGCCCTTTGGGCGCGTTGAGTGACATCTCTGAAAAATCAACGGGACTGTGTTTGTGACGCAATATCCACAGTCAACGTTTATCTTTAGGAGTTCTGAGAACCGGGGCGATAAAAAAATTTTTGATGTGACGCTATCTACAATGTGCTGAAAGAAGTGTATCTTCAGGTATGAATAATAAATACCCACAATTTTTCTAAATATTTTGTATTCTTAATAACCCTTTTTACAGTTCAAAGACAAAATTTTAACTGAAGCATAATAATGAATAATATACGATATTAAAAAAAATAACTGAAAATTTGGTAGTATTTGTCAATTAAGAGGGTAGGAAAATTAAAAAATGCCTCAGAAACTTATTATTGATAAAATTACCTAAGTAGGTAGCCACTGAGCGTGGAAGTTAAGTTCTTCATTGGTTACAAATCTAGCAGTTGCTGTTGTATAAATTGATCATATGAGGCAGCTGCGGAAGGACTTGGTGAGCTCCTAATTGAGCTTTGTCTGCTTAGATAATCGGAGCTGAATAAACTCGTTGGCATATTAAGCATCCCCTTTTCAGCTTCAGATATGTCACTGATTTATTTTTCAACAATGAAGTGCTGCCGTTTTCCAATGTCCTAATTCATTGCAACAGATTTTCGCATTAGATCATGCCTGTAACCTCGGCATCAAGGCTTTTTAAAATAATCTCTCTCTGATAGCGGGAGAGTATTGGTCAGTTCCTCAGTCTTCCCTATTTTTTCCAATTTAGGTCGTGATGTCGTGAGCACCGCGCGTTCATCTGAATTTGGATGATACTCGTTTCTCTCGGAGAGCTCTTCATTGCTGGTTTTTATTGTTCAGATCAGGAATACAATTTAAAATTAAGATAAAAATAGAAGATAAAGGATCACACAAACCTTTTTAAGAAAACTATTTAACAAGTGTTGGCACTCTTCTACTTCACAGTTTTATTTCTTATTTTACTTATAAACAAAGTTTTAAACAAGCATTATTTTTTATTGTTTTAAATGTTATTTTTATTTATAAATTTGTTAAGCTTGCTGTAATCAGCATAATTTCCTTTTGTTTCAGTTTACTAATTCCGCTGAGAAATAGAAAGTTATTGCTAAAACATGGGAAGACAGATGGAATTTCCCAATTGTCTTGGGGTCATGGGTGGTAAACAGACAGAAGTAGTTCCCCAGCGAATTCCGGAAGTTTTTTCTTCAACTGCAAAGGCAGACACAGTATGGTACTTCATGCAATAGTGCTAACTATCGGTTCCCTTTAGTGGATGATTTTTGAACTAATGGACATGCTTCTGATGGAGGCGTTCTTCAGAATACTTAATTTTATGATAAGCTAGACAGTAATGAGCTCAAACTTCCAAAGACATGCAATATTAGCCATGAAATTATGCAGGTTTCACACATTTCATACTTAAATCAATTTGGAACCAGAGAACGTAACATAAATGCCGAAGGCAACGTGCGCTTTGCATAATTTTTTGATGGAACAATATCCAACCTTCTACTCTCCTCCAAACATTACGTACCATGTCAATCACGATATAACTACTGGTATTGGAGGTTTGGATACCTTGGAATCGTATATGATTGCATTGACATGTCTGAACCAAAGGAACATCTGTTGATAAACCACTTAGAAACGGGTTCAATTTCCACTTGATTAATGAAGGCAAAGTTTGTGAGACGTAAATTTGTGCACTACAGTATTATGATATAATCGAACACAGTACGTACGGGCAGCTGAAACTCTAAAGTGTTAGAATTGCCCATAAGCGTTTATGTATGTTACATCTAGAGCATCCATCTACTTGACCATTCAGTGCTTCATACGTCCTTTTAGGATAGTTGCTATCAGATAACTTATGTGACTATTATACGCTACGTCTATTTCATCGGCTGCTCCGTGCGCAAGAACCTTAGTACCTAGCATCAGAGATTACATTCATGCCATCTCCTGCTTTATTTAGCTTCCTACTGTAACTGCCCACAAAACTAAAGCTCGTTCTCTGTTTCTGCTGTCTGCTCCTAGAACAAAGCGCACTGCATTCTACACAGGGCTGTGTTGCATTTACGAAATACTGGATTACTACGTTTTGTGAATGACACCATTTTTTCCTAGAAAGAAGTTATTTGGCCAATTTTTTGTGTCAAACAGTGAGGAAGATGCTACGAACTTTTACCAGTTACTTTTCGATCCCTTTTCGTTTCTCAGCCTGTGACGGCACTCTCTTTCTCTCAGTCTTCATCAGCTATGGTCTATCACGTTCTTCTCGCTTTCAGTCATCCACAGCTTCTCTCACGTACATTGCTTCCAGTGTGCTCACCTTAAACCTGCCTGCCTCTAAATTATCTTTGTTGTTATACTTCTGATTGACGATTTTTTTGTCTACTGTAGCTATTACTGGTTTCACTGTTTACGATGGAGTTATTCGTAGGTACTGGATTTCTTATTAAATATAAAACTTCGTGTAATATATGAACCGTAGAGTAAACATAATTCAGTATACGTACAATGCCTAGTTCGAAGTAAGGGAGGCTCCTATAGCCACAAACACGCCGAGATAAATGTATCCCGAATAAATAAATTACATTTCCATAGGATTCTTCCACTGATTCTCAGCGCTTGTCTGTGTTTCCTACAACTACTTCGCCGTTGTCTTTCCTCTTTAACTAGGGTATCCGAAACACTCATCGTCAAAATGACGTAGACTGTAGACGATTCTAAACAAAATACCATGAAACGGAGCACGGGTAGTCAGTCGTGCTTGGGCAGCTCCAGTAGCGAGTCAACCGGCGAGCGAGACGGACATTTGGCGGCCCCGCTGGACGTCACGTTGTCAACAAGGCTATTTACCTGCGAGAAAGGTTAGTCCTTTCTGCAAGCGCTATTTCTTCTTTGCGATTCGATTTAAAACAGAAAAATGAATCTATGTAATAATCTCAGAAAACACATGCTTAAATTTGCATTTGATCGTAATTTCGTTCGACAGAAAGCTGTGGAGATTTGGGCTTGGTTTATCGGAAAAGTTAAGATCGCTGAAGGTGATGTTTTGTGACTAATGTTGTTTACGTAAAACTGGTTAGTGCTGATCTGTGTGTTTCCATTGATGAAAAATACGATGGCATAATTAAGTTGAACCATTCAGAGGTCACTGTTAGTGATATTATTGTATCCCTTGCTGGGATGGGTATACCGACGGTCAGGGCGTTTGAACTTCCTTTTGAGAAACCGGCTGATGAAATTAACAATGTCCTTAGACCGTACGGCAGGGTTCTATCTGATGTTGCGGAAAAATTGTCAGAAACCCACTTCCCTGTTTTGAATGGAGTCCGCCAGATTAAAATCGAGCTTCACAGGCACATTCCATCTTATGTTAGTGTTTGTGGTTATCGAGCCCTTGTTATATGTAACGGTCAACCAAGGAAGTGTGCTTATGTAATTCGAAGAGCCACATTTGAGCTGAATGCAGTAGAAGAACGGTCCCGCAATTTTCGTGTGCTGAAGGTACAAGCGCAGGGCCTGTTGTTCAAATGAAGTTAACGTACGAGTATAAAACTGCTACAACTGCCAGGTCACATATCTGACTGATGGTACAGATTTCAGAGTAACCGGGGAACTTTCTTTGGTTGTGGGAGGGGGGGGGAGGGGGGATGGCACCAACATTATGGAAATAAATAAAACTGTAGTTAGCCAAATCGTGTCTCTGAATGATGCCAGTGACGCCATATACAAAATATACAATGTCACTACGAAGAGAACATTATTGTTCGTCCAGGTCCCTCTAACATTTTGTGAGGAAACCAACCTACATCTGAAGTGGGGACCACACAGACATGACGCGACGGAGAACAACGCGACAATACTCTAATAAACACGACCAACGATCGGGAGCAAGACCCAGTGGGAGCTGGAAACGGGACAAATATTGATGTTACAGCCATCCAGTTGATTCAAGAAGTCAAGGAAAATAGAAATGGGAACGACGCCAAGACCGAACGACGAGCAGAAAGAGATCATTTTCACTGTATCAGCTGTTCCCGAGCAGGTAGCAATCTCCCGGCAAGAAATGGCGAACGATAGTAGAAAATTTGCTGGAAAAGAGGAGTCTCCTGGGAATTCCCAGATTCGTCTCCAGAGCAGTCGAGGTCACCCAGGAAATCCAGGAAACGTAACAAAAAGAGAAGACTAGCACTACCGGCTGCAAAAAGTTTGGCATCAGCTGTAAGGGAGAAGCTACAAAGTATGCAAGTGGATGCAAAGGCTAAAGATAAAGCTGCAATGGAACGAATTGATGAAAGATTGAAACTGAGTTTCAACAAGACCATTGCTGGTGATACGAGCAGCAAAGGACAATCAGAACTTACTCATTCAGGAAGAAAACTAGAAAATGGATCCGAGACAAGCCACTATACTTGAGAAAGAATTTTAGATTGGGCTGACTGCAATGAGAACTGTGATCTACTTCTGAGTAAGGCATATGAAATGGAATATTAATAAATAATAACTTGAATCTACGCAAGAATACAAAAGCGCACAGTGCAATCGATCAGAAGATACCCCTCGAATATCAATTTCTTGTCAGAATAGCCTGTTAAAGTGGATCAAACATATAATTTTACGGCTATAAATATAAAGAAATTCAGAGCGAAACAAAAACGGGGGCTCTCATAAAGTTTCTCTATCAGTCCGATACAGATGTCGCGATATTGGAAGAAATCAATTTGAAAAGCTTTTCTATTGAGGGGTACAAATAAATTTTACATGTGGCCTCGGCTTGTGTCACTGCAGTCCTCGCCAAGGAAGGAATCCAGGTCACATATGTGTGTTTCTTAGACTGAGGGCGGGCCATCAGTTGCAATCTTTTAAATGTAACTGTTGTTAATGTTTACGTTCCTTCCAGAAACAATGTTCGACATGATAGAGCCAATCTTTTTAAACATAATATTATGTATTTACTAAAAGAAAACCACGCGGAAGTTATTATTGGCGGAGACTGGAAATGTTCACACACAGGAAAGATCATCACTCAAATTTCAAAATCTCCAAAGAACTGGAGAGCCTAATGAAACATATGGAATGGAATGACGTATGGGAAATGAAATACTCCTGTCTGTAAAAGATATTTACTTCAGCAATAATTCGCAAAGCAGGATAGACCGCATATATGTAATATCAAATTTACCATGTAAAATCAGTGCAGTTGAACTCTCTGATCATGTTGCAGTGAGGGGTCGTCCATTATAGAAATTAAATAGTGATATGCTGAACGACAATGTTCTAGTTGAGAAAGTTGGAGACTGGCAGGCTTATCTAAAACAGTGCCATAGATACGGGCCCACAATTGGCTGGTGGACACTGTGTGTAAGAAAGAAATTTCTATCAATTTTGATATCTTATGGAAGGGAAAGAGCGAGGTGGTTTAGAAATACGGTGGAATTTCACTACTGTTGTGTACAGGAACATAATGACCAGGCGATGTCCGAGGATGTTACAATAAATAAAAGAGTGAGGTGGTTTAGAAATACGGTGGAATTTCACTATTGTTGTGTACGGGAACTTTATGACAAGCTGATGGCCGAGGAAGTTAGAATAAATACAAATGAAACTTAAGTTCAAATACTTAGGCTTAAAAGGAGACAACTAGACAGATTCAAAACAAAATCCCGTGTTCAAACAGCAACTGAAGAAGAGAACACATCGCTCTATCATTTAATACAGCATGAAAAAAACAGAAGAACTTTTGTAGAGAAAATGCCAGCTGAAGACTGCAGCATTCTGACGTATCAGAAATACATTTTAAACGAAGCCTATAGATTTTATGATATTTTATACAGTGACAACCAGTATAGACCTTCCTCTGCAAGAGAAATGTCACGCATAAGTGATGTAGAAAATAAAACAACTGAAGAACAAAACAGGGATCTTAATAGTGCAATACTGTGCGAAGACGTTTTAGGTATCATTAAACGTGCACCTTCCAAAAAGTCACCAGGTATTGATGGTTTACCCTCAGATTTTTACTTAAAATGCTGCCACATAATTGGTGATAAATTTACAGAGGTTATTAACGAAACACTGCAGGGAGTGCATATTCCTAAAGAATTAAAAGAGGGGGTTACCGTTCTGAAAGGGGAGAAATACGGAATTAAAACATATAACCAAAATGAGGTCAATTCCTTTAAGGAACACTGATTATAAAATAATCGGGAAGGTAGTGAATGATAAGACTTATACCGGTGTTGGATAAAGTAATTGCTTTCCATCAGACATGTCTTTCTGGCCGGAATATTTTTAAAACGGTCTGTGAGTACAGGAATATAATCGGACTGTTTTCGACTACTTCAATATTTCATTTATTATGTGATTGACAAAAAAAATGTTCCAGCAACAGCCTGGAAAGTAATCAATATTTACAAACACAATACTACCAAATACGCAGTAAAAATAATCATCAAAAGCTTTTCGCTTTTCCAAAAGCATGGAATCGGATGACGGATTCCAGGAAACGATGGATGCATGCTGAAGTAGGGGATTGCTGCTGGGGGTGAAGTACGTTGGAGACTTCGTGGGCCCCGAGCCCGCTACGGAAGAGATGCAGTCCATGAACAGGCTAGTTAACTTTGGGAGACATCAGGAGGAAGTATCTCCAAAACGTTAAAAGATATTTATCTATTAGTGCTTTTATTTTCATTTTACTATTATTATTTTTTACAGTAACAAATATTCCACTCAAGTTCCAAATGATCTTTCCCAGAAGTACTTTTTGTTTATCCTTTTCTTCTCAACTGCAGTGATATGAAAGAGGCGCCCTGACTGAAAAATACAAAGAAGGGAAGCGCAGTTTCCTATAGAAGCGAAGAAATTTTTGTTTGAGAAGAGCGGAAACGTTCATTGATAAAGAAGCTAATTGTTTTTAGAAGCAGATTTATGTTTATTTTGAAGGAAGACATATTCTTCTTTCAGAAGAGGAGTTATCTGTTCTTTGAAAGAGAAATACTGTTTCGTTTCGAAAGAGATCTTGTTTAAATTTCTTATGGATTGAAAGGACACTTCCCTTACATCAGAGGACGCCGGGTGTGGTGAATGGTATGAGGATGGAAGTACTAGTTCTTTCTTTCCTTCTTTCCTACGAGTACGAGTCTCGGTCCGGCACACAGTTTAAGTGTGTCAGGAAGGTTCATATCTGCTCACACTAGGCTGCAGAGTGAAAATTTCATTGAGGATAGGTCTGTGGCATCTGTGCCGAGTGAGCACAATACTGGTGTACGCACAAGTGTTCGGAGCATACCGTTCGTCGTACATTGTTGAACACGGAGCTCCACAGCCTACCACCCCTTCGTGTTCACATGTTGACCCAACGACATCGTTAATTACGATGGCTATGGGCACGGCACCATTGGCATTCGACCGTCGACCAATGGAAACATGTCGACTCTTCGGATGAATCACATTTTTGCTACACTATGTCACCCGTTGTCTCCACAAACGCCGTCATCGACGTGAACGGCGGTTCGAAAAATGCAGCGTGCCACGGAGGCAGACTCTCTTCCATTGGAGCTGTGGTAGTAATAGAAGACACGCTGGCAGCTGTGAAACACCTGCACCTCTCCATGGTTGATGTCTTCCCCGACAGCTTTGTCATCTTTCAGCAGTTTAATTGTCCGTGTCTCGGATCCAGAACCTTACTACAGTGGTTTTAAGAACATAATATTGAACTCACGTTGGTGTATCGGCAACCTCAAAATCGCCTTATGTTAATCCTATGGAGCCCACCTGGGTCACCATCGGGCATCATTACTGCGTACTGAGATCAGCAACCCGTTATTTACGCAAATTATATGACTTGTGTGCAGGCATCTAATGCCACATAGCCGGCCGAAGTGGCCGTGCGGTTAAAGGCGCTGCAGTCTGGAACCGCAAGACCGCTACGGTCGCAGGTTCGAATCCTGCCTCGGGCATGGATATTTGTGATGTCCTTAGCTTAGTCAGGTTTAACTAGTTCTAAGTTCTAGGGGACTAATGACTTCAGCAGTTGAGTCCCATAGTGCTCAGAGCCATTTGAACCATTTTTAATGCCACATACTTGCACTAACCTACTAACAAACTGTCGGATCCCTGATATGCAGAATCAGTGGTGCGCTTCCTTCCAAAGAGAGACAAACAAGCTATTAAGCAATTGGTTATAAAGTTTTGGCTCATCAGTGAATATGATTCTGACTGTTGGAATTCCGACCATAAGAGATTTGCTTCAATGATAAAAGAAAAATTAAGTGAGTAGATACTAACGACAACGTAGTGTTTTCGCAGTGACATTCTTGACTAAATGCCTAAGGAGCTATGGCCACGTCGGATTTAGGATTCTCGATCTTTCGGCGACTTCCTCCGCCGTCATCGCCAGAAGGTTTTAGTTAGCCATTACGTACTTAATCTGACCGACTTACGTCATGGAGACATCACGAAATCACAGAACTTCCTTAGCCTGTCAGAGATTATGTCGATAGCGATGCTAATTACGTTACATGGTTGAGGCCTCAACTGATTTCTCTGTTGCTCTACAGCGTCAAGCACCAGTTTCCTTGCACCACTGAGGATGTAACTATAGTCTCGGTTAAAGATGTTGTTACACATTCTGATCAATGACAGCCTTAGTCTCATTGTTACGTCAGTGTATAGATTCACTTTTGAGTGTGTTATCAGTTACATTGATCAGTCAATACGAACGATTTCAGAACGCTGTACAGGGCACTGACGCCACGTTAAATGTCGTGATTTCCTCAAATCTGCGGTTGGCGAACACAGCCTTATGGACAAACATAAATTTATGTTTCATTAACGAGAAGTATTAACTCATGCATCTACCTACCAGTTTTCTGTCATCAGAGGTCAGTATGTGTGACGACAACTTCAACAGAGGCAGTGGCTACACACTTAGTGACGTAAGTAAACGGGTGCCTGATGCTAGACGGCAACAGAGAAATCAATCGAGTCATCCACTATCTAACGAAATAAGCACAGCTACAAACATTCTTGAGTCAAAGACGTCGACAATCTTTGGTAGCATATTTATGTTTCGTGGCGTCGCAGGGATTTCAGTGACACTTAACAAAATAGATTAATAATGCTACAGAGACCACCGCATCAGGCTTTGCCGTTGTTAGTGCGATATGTCAACAGAAAGAACGAATCACACTGAATTTACTTGCGGTTTACAGATAAGTGTTGAAATTGACGCATGTTGTAGAAAGTTTCCTGTAAATGTACCTCGGCGTTAAACATTCTTATGTAAGCTATGTTAAAATGATTGTTTTAGGTTTCAAATGCTTGTTTAGAACTAAGTGCAATACAGCTTCTGAAAATAAATTATTAACGGAACACGAAAAATTTCCTTACCTGAAGCTCTTGGATCTTGATATATGAAATTTTTTGTGCAGTTTTTTCAGAAGTGAGTCTCTGTAGAAGTGAAACGTCATATTTAATAGAATGCCTGTGACGGTACCTGAAAGATTTAACAAAGGCCGTCACGAAAATCGGATTTCTGCAGTGCGAAAATCGAAGCACGGGTTATTGAAATATCCATCAAACTGCTGTGGCTACATTGATCTGATTTTGTGCGGCAGTGAAAGCAGGGAGCTATTTCAAACATGGTTAAATCCTCAGCTTTACCATGTCGTGATGCCATTCATTACATCGAGTAATACTGCATATTTGAGTGAGATTATGATGGCAGTTATATCGATGGGCACACACAGTGATAATGGAAAGACCATGCCACAAATAAAATGCCTTTTAGAGGAAGCAATTTGCCTTGAAATCGGTCTAGAATGAATATAGAGACTTTCACTGGTACTGTTGCAATAAAGATCAGCGGTCGTCAAATTACGGCACACGGGCGGCATGTGGCTCGAATGAAATATTCGTCTACCCTGCTGTTCTCCGACAGTTTTACATCAATATTCATCTAGTAACTAACTGACGAATCCAGAAATTCCAACTTTCTGTGAGAGCTTTTTAAGTGTTAATTTTCCTGTTCAGTAATAAACAAAAATCCTTACGGAAAAAGTAATATTTCAAAATATCCTTAATCTTAATTGACGCTTGTCAATGCGCCTCAAGCTAAGTAAATTTGGTCGCTTAACCTCAGAGACAGAGGGATAAGTAGCGCGATCACGCGGGCTTAGAGGCTTTGACAGGGGGAATATTTTATTGTTTGTCTCCCAGGACTGACAACTCACAGTCCTGCGGAAGTTGTTCCGATCAGCTGCTACTGCATAAATGTTGACAGTCGTATGGATTAGAGAATACGCATTACAGAGACTGACCACGTTCAAGTGCAATATTTATTTGTAGAAAAGAAAACTGGATTTTAAATCGTTTATCAAACACTTTCAATGGTGTCTCGTATTACTAGTGGAATAAACAAACGTATAAATGCTATTATTAATCAAAGACACTTGCACACATAGTAAAACTAACAACACTACACCACGCATCTGCAGTTTCACAACTGTCACATCACTGGGTTGGAAGCAATTTGTGCTGTGGCCGAGCGGTTCTAGTCGCTTCAGTCCAGAACCGAACTGCTGCTATGGTCGCAGGTTCGAATTCTGCCTGGAGCATGGATGTGTGTGGTGTCTTTAGGTTAGTTAGGTATAAGTAGTTCTAAGTCTAGGGGCCTGATGACCTCAGATGTTAAGTCCCATAGTGCTTAAAGCCATCTGAACCACTTTTTGGGATCAATTTGAAACAGACCACCGTCAACAGGAAATGTTCCGAATGGGCTGACATGTAGCGATCAGATCTTGGGGGCCGGTTGCCAACTTACTGCACCCTTACTGTGGGTAGTCTACGGGGGGTTCATTACATGCCTAGGTTATCAATTAATTTTAATATAAGTACGTTTGCGTTCTGAGGTACCGCCCTACAACGATAGTATTACCTACCGAGAGGAAAAAAAAATTAACTACATATGGGTGCCTAATGTATTTGATCATGTTCCGCGTATTCTAGGTTATTGTTGAAGGGTAGATTTTACTTACAGGGTTGTACTACCGAGCAAGGTGGCACAGTAGTTACGACATTTTGCGATGATTCCCTTGAAATGAATATGGCCGATTTCCTTAGGTTTCCTGATGTCACCCCCCAGCTTATGCTTCATCTTTACTGGCATCAGCGCTGATGGACACAAGACCCTGATCTTCCTTTTGGTATCGCATGAGACAACGCATCATTATGACAATAATAATAATGCTGACGGATTGCGCTGCCGTTTTACTTCGTAACGGATCTTATTTAACAAGAGCAGCAATTAAACGTAGCAGACACCACTATGCAATACTTGTTCACACCTTTCTGTTCTTCCCAGTGACAATTTTCTGCCTGCTCTGCATAGCAAAGCCGCGAAACCGTTCTGTCGGCACGAATGTTAAATGTCTATCCAGCGGTGTGCTACGGTCGCAGGTTCAAATCCTGCCTCGGGCATGGATGTGTGTGATGTGCTTACGTTAGTTAGGTTTAAGTGATTCTAAGTTCTAGGGGACTGATGACCTCAGAAGTTTAGTCCCATAGTGCTCAGAGCCATTTGAACCAATTTTTTATCCAGCGGTGGCTCCACTAGGGAAGCCAGGAAACTGGACGCTGGAAGAAGGAAACATTTTCAACGTGTAGATCAGTCTACGGGAGAGTGGAGTCTCAGAACACCACGTACGGATCGACACAGAGAAAAGCACAAAATGCGACCAGAGTGAATGACTGAACAACAAGCATGCGAACCAAGAGAATGGCATGACGCAAAGGTCAGGTCTGAGTTGGTCGATGTCAACAGAACTGATGGATTTGGCCTGTCGCCACCGGAAAGTAAATACCTGCATCAGCGGTCCTGCCCATACAACGCTTTGCGAGGGCCGTCCGTGACAGCTCGCCACATTACTCTGCTCTGAGGCCCACGCCAGCTCATGTACATCCACATTGATGTCTCCTCCCTGGGATACTAAATGTCTCTTCCCTCAAGAGGTCACATAGGGTAGAAATGGTCATGATCCTGCCTCGACCTCCATCGCAAAACCGAAGGGGGAGCGAAATTCCTCAGCAGTTGGTCAGTCACCAACGTAAGAAATGCCGATCCAGAGGACTCCATCAGAACGGTGAAACACAGCGAAGGCCGGTGTAACAGCTAGTCCGCCGGAATTTCGGGGGGTGGAGATACATTCACGGATGAGCATGGAAATGGGGGTCCCATTTCCAACTCCAAGGGTACTATATTGGAAGTCACAGGAGAGGTCACCACCTATGTCCTATTTCGAGGGCGAAAGTATGACATTGGAGCTCGAGGCGGGGTTGGCAGTGGGTGTACACATTGCCACAATTGTGAGCCTACTACAAAGGAAACACCGTGGCCGACTCCATCTCCTGTTTGGCAAGAGAAAGTGCCACCACTGGTTCAACAGATCGCGTAGGCAACTGATTCGAACGACGGGTTAGCTGCTCCAAACCTATGTCTGCCAGAAATAAATGCCGTCCTTTGTAGCCCACCACCACAGCCAACAGCCACCTCTGCTGTTGGCAATAACACTGGACCAAAACGCATCCATACCAGGAAAACACGGTGGGAGCGATGACCCAGGGCATGCAAGTTAGGATGCAACAGATCTAAGAGACTCCTTAGCTGGTGCCGATGCAAATGTTCCACTGGACTGCACCCATTTTCTGGCACCAAGACCTGGAGTTTATAGAATTTCCTGTCATTATGTTACATACGTTTGCTCCAGCCTGGAAAATATATATATATATATGTATATATCCATTTTGTTGCAGACTGATGAATTGTGATAGCTGGCAACGAAAGATCTGTAGCACTGCTCTTCCAATATAACGCCAGTACACAAAAAGACTGAGTACCGTTTGCCATCGCCATATAGATGAGATGAAAGCAGTTCCTTGTTGTCGTATCTGTCGGATTATTAAGTTGGTCCTTCTCTATAAAGCTCTCACTGGTGCGCTGCCACATGGGTGTCCCCCTTGGTATAATATTTCGTCAACGTAGCGCGGATGAGCGAGGAGCGCTTGAGAGCGGATGGCATACGGAGCATTGAAATCAGGAGCACAGCAAGGCGAAATGCTAGGGTAATCACCATGTCGTAAAGGAAGAGCAGTGTAACAGGGATCAAGGGAAAATGGCCCCGTTGACGGAATATTGTACGTAGAAGATACAACAATCTGGCAGCATACCAGCGAGAACATTGTAAATCATTAGCGCCGATGAAAGCTAAGATTTCGTTCCCTTCTGCTCAGCTTACGTCTTGGGATTACACACTACTTACAGTGGAATTATATCCTGCACACATACTTTACTTCTCCTCAAATTACTAAGTTGGGCATACTGTGGCCTTTGGATCATAAGAAGTGTCGCTATCGGGAATGGAATATGCATTTCCTAGAAGTTGCACTGTCCGGCATCAAATGCTTTTCTACATGCCTCAAAGTGTGCCCGACAGAACCGTTTACAGTGCACCGGGGCGTTGAGTTAATAACCATTTACATAAATTACTTTGCTTTCAATGCACTGTACATTTCGTATAATTTAGACGCAATCGCTGTAGTGTCCCAGTTTTCAAAAACAACCGTGGAACCGAATGAAACGCAACGAGAATGTGTAGCTTAAATTGGATTACACTATATTCAGCACGAACGATTTTAACTTCCTTCTTCTGTTACATATAATCAGTGACAATTTGCCCGACTAGTGCCTTTGAAACTGTATCGATGTGAATTGGCGAACATGATAAGGCAGTGTCTCGCATTCGAGAGGCACAGGGTCCAGATGCCAGACTAATTAAAATTATTTGTAATTTCCCCAGATCATTTAAGACTAATGCTGGAATGGTGTATCTTAAGGTGCGGCTGAAAGTTTCGCCATCCTTTTACAGTAAGAACTTGTCTTCAGTCTCTAATGATCTTGTGTGGACTGTATGTTAAGATATAAACGTATTTCTCTTTAGAGTAGTGTAATTGACTTCATGGAGAGAAATTATTTTCTGTGTAATCTGTTATCTAAATGCGTAACATCTATGTATTAAATATTTGAGAACGGAAAGAATAAGGTACAACATACCAGGAGCGCACTGCAAACCTGAGCTATGAGGCAAAGAGGAGGGGCGAGGAATTCAAGTTCGTTTCGCGACGAATGACGAAATTCGTTTAGATTGCTATCGGGAGGAGCCACAGCTACGCTCTTCTGCCATCGCTGGGTACGCTCTTGCGCACCAATCAGATGCGATTGTCTAGGAATGGCTCACAACTTGTTCAGCGCAGTGCCACTGAAAAAGACTGCGCCTCTTATCCGCAATCAGGCAACAGCGCATTCACCTCGCACGTCTAGCGCGAAATTGCGAATGCTTTAGTAATCGTAGTTCCTGTTTCCAATTATAAAAAGAACATTTTAGCTTACTTCCTGGAGCGACAACATGCTTTAATTTCTGTCATGTGAATTGGTCGGCCATCTTGGTAACTAATACTTACAATAGGTGACTGTTGCGACAGTTTCCCTAAATTACAAATTGCCGTCCTGTGCCTGCTCCCTCCTGATCTGAATATGGAATGTTGAAGTAATCGAAGAAAAGAAACGATTTATTATAGTGGACTACCAGCGGTCTGCGACTTCCTCGTCTACCATGATCTGCTTCATTTATCACGCAGGCCAGCTTCGACAATTCTTTGTGTCCCTATCCTCGCCTTGTCATGACTACGCCACTCTCCACGGAGGACTATTCTCAGAGATCCCAGCCAATCTCGAGTAGCTGTCACCGAGTCGAATCTTTTCTTTCTGATGTCTCTGCGGGTTTGCTTGGAATCGTCGGAGTTTTCTCTCGAGGTTTGCTTTCTCTGAGCGGAAGTCCATGCCTTCAAGAATGAGTGATATTCTAGACCAGCACACGCAGATATTACGGACAACACCAATTTTGTGTAGCCCAAAAATAAAAGAAAACTTTCCGCTCTCTCTCACTCTCTCTCAAATATACAGGGCGTAAGAAAATTACACATACGGTGTATTACAAAGTTTAAAGAAGATAAAAAGAAACACTTTTTATACTACAAAACTGTCACAGTCGCACCACATCACCGCTATGGTTCTATGAAAGTTACAACACTACTGAATTTGGGAGATGATGTTCAACATGCCGCATGATGAATAACGTTTTACAGATTTTCAGTATGAGGTCGATCTGCAATGAAAGGTAACTGAAGAAGCTTTACAAACCAAGATCGCTAAAAAACATTTTATTCGATAGCCCGTTGCTGTCATCATCGGATCTGCAAGAGGATGAACAGAAATTGATACGAAAAAAATATTTTACAATCATGATATCATAACTTAATAAACTGCCTTATCACAAAATTTATGGAATTATAAAATACCCTATGCTTTAAAGTATGGCAACATTTTGTCTATCAGTGTTGTAAGTCGTTTCACGTTATATATGCACTTCCCACTGTCTTGAAAATCACTACAAATCGGCAAGTTCAGTGTCAAATTACTATGTACAAACGTAAAAAGAGCTGCATTGCTCCGATTACAAGTGTGCATGTTCACTACCAGCTGGCGGCTGACACAGAAGTGGTGTAAACACGACGACAATTACATACTCCCATCAGGTGGCATGGTGGTGGTTGGCTGGATTATCATCTTGTACACAGCGTAAAACACAGGTACATAATTCCATATAACTGTTAATATGTTATTAAAGACCGTTTTATTTATATTAATATATCATCGAAATCAGAGAAATGAAAAAAATCTGTAATTAAAGTATACAGGGTGAGTCACCTAACATTACCGCTGGATATATTTCGTAAACCACATCAAACACTGACGAATCGAATCCACAGACCGAACGTGAGGAGAGGGGCTAGTGTAATTGGTTAATACAAACCATACAAAAACGCACGGAAGTATGTTTTTTAACACAAACCTACGTTTTTTTAAATGGAACCCCGTTAGTTTTGTTAGCACATCTGAACATATAGACAAATATGTAATCAGTGCCGTTTGTTGCATTGTAAAGTGTTAATTACATCCGCAGATATTGTAACCTAAAGTTGACGCTTGAGTACCACTCCTCCGCTGTTCGATCGTGTGTATCGGAGAGCACCGAATTACGTAGGGATCCAAAGGGAACGGTGATGGACCTTAGGTACAGAAGAGACTGGAGCAGCACATTACGTCCACATGCGAACACCTTTTTATTGGTCTTTTTCACTGACGCACATGTACATTTCCATGAGGGGTGAGGTACACGTACACACGTGGTTTCCGTTTTCAATTACGGAGTGGAATAGAGTGTGTCCCGACATGTCAGGCCAATAGATGTTCAATGCGGTGGCCATCATTTGCTGCACACGATTGCAATCTCTGGGATAATGAATGTCGTACACGCCGCAGTACATCTGGTGTAATGTCGCCGCAGTCTACCACAATACGTTGTTTCATATCCTCTGGGGTTGTAGGCACATCACGGTACACATTCTCCGTTAACGTACCGCACAGGAACAAGTCCAGAGGTGTAAGATAAGGAGAACTGGCTGGCCAATTTATGCGTCCTCCACGTCCTATGAAACGCCCGTCGAAAGTGTACCTCACCCCTCATGGTAATGTACATGTGCGCCAGTGAAAAAGACCAATAAAAAGGTGTTCGCATGTGGACGTAATGTGCTGTTCCAGTCTCTTCTGTACCTAAAGTCCATCACCGTTCCCTTTGGATCCCTACGTAATTCGGTGCTCTCCGATAGACACGAGCGAAAAGCGGAGGAGTGGTACTCAAGCGTCAACTTTAGGTTACAATATCTGCGGATGTAATAAACATTTTACAATGCAACAAACGGCACTGATTACGTATTTGTCTATATGTTCAGATGTGCTAACAAAACTAACGGGGTTCCATTTAAAAAAAACGTAGGTTTGTGTTAAAAAACATACTTCCGTGCATTTTTGTATGGTTAGTATTAACCAATTACACTAGCCCCTTCCCTCACGTTCGGTCTGTGGAATCGATTCGTCAGTATTTGATGTGGTTTACGAAATATATCCAGCGGTAACGTTAGGTGACCCACCCTGTATAACTTTGATAAATTTTGTAGGATGAAAATATTTGAGACGTATACTAGTGAACGAAGAAATTATTAGGCTCGCAGTATGTTAAATGTACACAAGAACGTGCACAGAAACAATTGCCAGTTAATCTTAGATAGTTCTAGTGAAACATTCCATATATTCATAATTAATTCTTATGCAGGGCTGCACTGTTCAATCGCAGCTATTTTTTTTCTTTTTTTATTAGACCTAATTTCTCTTACCCTCGTGGTCCTAACACTAAATGTAGGTAAGTGGCAGTAAAATATACATGAATACAATGAATACATTTTACATCCACGTCAGGCATTTCCTGTCCATCTCAGACTCCATAAGATCATTCAACATAGTAAGACTCTGAAGAATATGTGTGCCAAAATTTGTATTACCCTATTATGCACATACTGTAAGGAGCTAAATATGTATTGCAGCCCAATGAGGATGTTTTAGAAATAAAGATACGAAATATGTTCGCAGTCAGACTTTTATTTACTTTTAGAGGTGGGTATGAAATATTAAGAAGAGCGTAATAATCAATTTCATCTTTCTACTTTTAACTATCCTCAACCTGGTCACTGTTTGACAGAGAGGGTGATACAAAGTGTGAGGTGACCATCTCATATCACTGAGCGATATTTTATTACTTTTCTGCTGCGTTCTTGGCTGTTTTTGAGGAGAAGCTTGACCACAGCAGGTCAGTCACAGAGGCTCAGGAGAAGGGAAGCGGTGTCCCCAGTGCACTGCAGTTCGTAGAAGCTGGTGTGATAAGTCCCTGACCCTCCCTTTAGCCGCTAATGCGGTTTTCTCCTTTGAAGGCAACTTCTGCAGAGCCACTGCAGGTCCCTGTAGTATCCGCACTGTGAGAAAATTAGCTGCCTTTCCCCCCAAACTCCTGTTATCAATCAACTGAGTCTCTCCAGCCACCATGTTTCGACGCGAGGGGTTCGACCAATGAGTGGAATGTAACTACTAGCTGATACCGATATATTGCTTGACAAAATGCTACAGTACGGCAAGAAGGGCAAATTTTTGCAGAAATCCCCAGTGTTCATCTAAATAAATCGAAATTATCGCTGAACTCTTTGGCATTGGCTGGGTGTCCTCCCCACCATGTAGAGTTTTTCGAAAAGACGAGAGTTAGGTTTAGAGGAGGAAAAGTTAGGGCACTGGTCACGGGAATCTGTCTGGGGCTCTCAAGGACAAGAGAATCTCGGTGGAAGCCATTTTTTTTTTGTCGACACTTCGGTCGTCTTTATTCGGTGCTCCCTGGCGCTTTATGCCTCACATTTGCTAATTAGAGTAAGTTTCATATATCGCGTTAGCTCTGTCCACTTTCTGAGTAGATCGCAATTTGTCGGATATGCTACGCAAATTAAGTTGCCAGGTCAGTTGTGTTATTGCGTGGGTCTTCGACTCTTTTACTGTGCATTTGCGAGCTACACAGATTAGGAAAACTTCTAGTGTTTTCCGAGCAGTTTTTCATGTACATGAGGTACCTCCCCCCCCCCCCCCCCCGTCCTCACTTTTTTAGCTAGACATTCATATTAAATTGATCTTCTCGAGAGCTTTGTGGCTTCAGTATATTATACACCTTTGTGATCGTTGCATTGGAACAATTTCTCAGTCAGCATTACGAGACTTTAATTTCATTCAGTTGGAAATTTGTTTTCTATTATTTCAATGCGGTAAACGTCGAGATTTTTGGTAGATAAATGAGTTATTGAATTCAGTCTTGTTTGAATCTCACTACCAATCTACTGTCCAGCAACTGGTCCTCGTTAGGTGAAACTCCAAAAATAAATACTGCCACTACATTCCTAATTCTTTCGTCTGAGCTCGTTGTAGACGTGGTAAGTTAGATTTTTCTTAGTTACCCTAAATCGCTTAAGGCAAATGCGAGGATGGTTTCTTTGAAAAGAACACAGAAGAATTCCTTTCTCGTCGTTCCTTAGTCCGAGTTGGGATTCAGTTGTCTATGATCCCATTGGCGGGGTGTTGAACCTTAATCTTCTTCCATGATTACAGTAAGTTTTCACAATTAAACAAAGTTGCGGTACCTCTGAAAACATTTTCGATATAGGTGGTGCAATCTTTGAAGGTACTACAATCACATTTGGAGTTCAAATCCCCGTCCGGGTCAGCGGACATATTTTACATGATGTCCTTAAATTGCTTGAGGAAAATATACTGATAGCTCCGTAGAAAATGAAACGGCAAGTTTCATCCCTCATTTTTCTTCAGTCGGGGCTCCTGTTCTGTATCTGTAACTGTCATTTCCTTTTTAATTCTTTTATATTTTTTTTTGTTTACTGCCGTCCACAGCTACACACATTGTTTGTATATGTGTACTTTGTAGGTGGTGCTTTCCACATTACTTCACATAACACTTTCACATCTTGATGGATGTGGTGAACGCAAGTTTCATAATTATTATATTATTAAATTAATTTTAACTCTTTGATGAAAATTATGATAGGATGACAGACGTTTTCCTATAGCAAATGTTCAAAATATTTCTTTTTTCTAAAATCTAGAATTCGAATCGTTGCCTCACTTTCTAGTAGTAAAGTAAAATTACAATGTGGTACGTTAATGAAACACTCTGGCGTGTAAAAAACTAGGGACTCGGGAAGCAAATGAAAATCTAATTGATACACTTCTAACAATAAAGATAAATATCACTAGCATGGCACCAAAGCTAACGGTAAACCTGAGATGCAGAATTAAATTAGTTTGTTTTTTGGTATCTTCAGTAAGTTCAAGAGCTATGAGAATAAAAACTGGAGCGATACTAACAAATGATGACGAAAAAGTCCTGGACCAATATGCGTGTGTAAAAAAAAAAAAAAAAAAAAAAAAAAAAAAAAAAAAAAAAAAAAAAAGAACATGTCTGGCTAACAGCAACACATCCTCTTCCAATGGATGAATCTATAAATCACATCAAGAGCACAGTGTTACAAATTTCCCAGATCAGTTGAGATGATAGAATTTTGTTCATGCGGAGCATATTAGTTCAAATCTCAATCCACTCATCCTGAGAACGCTTTATGTGGTCTCCATAAAAGTACGATAGAGTATGAAAGATAATCCGATGACAACGAACGCTGTGTTTGAGAGGCTGATGGGAATAAATAAGTTCATACGGGATACAAATGTAGGATTCTGAAAGTATACGAAAGGCGAGGCGAACAGCATAAAATTCGAGGATTGGAGGAAGGCATAGAATTTTAGTAGAGTGGAAATCCAAACAACGGTAACAAGTTAAAGTACAGGTTGAATTAAGGTTTTGTAGACTTAATGTATGTTGATCGATACGATACTTACATTCGGCCAGTTAGTAGTTTAAATCTACTGCAGCTCGCGTTTGTGAAACATGTTTCACTTGTAGCGATGGTCAGTAAATTTTAAATAATATTGCCCTGATTATGAAGCCCTATTAGTAAGTGAATAAAACTCCAAAAGATAAAATTATTACGCGATGTGACTGCCCTTCAGATATGATTCGAGAAAATTTCTCGTCACTGAATTTAATGTTGTATCAGATGATCACCTTCCAGTTTACGCCTAGTAGGAAACACATGTATCATAATTGTGGATTCAGTTATGGCTTATAACAATTGATTGTTCATATCTGATAATACACTGTTCCCAAAAAACACTGTATCAACATGTCGAAAGAATTGCTACTTTGGAATTCTCAAGGCAAATTTACCTTCTAAAATCAGAAAACAAATTATTAAACTAATATAAATCCTGTCTGTCTGTTCGACGTGAGAAGTGGCTACCCTCGAACTAACAACAGAGCTGAGGGCACAGGATCATTTCCCCTTCTAGTCCCGTGAAGGCATTAAAGCAAGGCGTCGTAGTTACTAACTGCCAAAATCATGAAATTCATATTTCATTGTATTAAATTTACATAAGGAACAAAATATAAATAACGATATGGGACCTTCTTTTGAGTTGTGATTATTAAATCTCAAAGAATAGATTATTATACAAAGACATGCTTTTCTCGGTAGTCGTGGAATACACAAACTGCAAGAAGTTTTTGGTGAATGAAATACTGGTATGCTAAATTCGATTACGATGCAATACAGCTCGAAAAAAGAACGCAAACTTCCCCACGCTAATCTCAATGATGGATACCCCTCTGCTGTTCATTCTGCTTCAGTAACCTTGCACATTACTTCTCCAATATGGCTCACCAGGTTCGTATATATACGAATAGATGTGAGGAGAAACGTCGTGTACAGTTCTGAGTATCACTTCATGAATACAAACTATCGGCTTCTTTCATATACAGGGTGGTCCCGAATTCATGGTACAAACTTTAATGGTAGGTACAGGACATTGTAACAAGGATTTATTGTATAGGAATGTATAGTCGCAGGTGACGCGGTGAGGCGTAAACAGGGGAAAGAGAAATGGAGTGATCGGTTGGTGTCACTGCCGGTAGAGGGCAGTAGATGAACATGATGTATCGCAGTAGGGACAAGCGCCATTCACAATTGTGCTGCCGTAGACGATGGGTGACTTTACGTATGCAGAAAAAGCAGACATGCATTACATGTACGGCCGTGCAAATGGTAACGCCAGAGCTGCGTTACGAATGTATCGCGCGGAGTATCCTAATCGACGAATGCCGGATCATAGAATTTTTCAACGGTTACATCGTCAACTTTGTGAAACAGGTACGTTCGACGTCAACAGACATGACGCTGGTCGATTAAGAGCTGTACGCACTCCAAGACTGGAAGAACGCATCTTGAACATAGTGGCTGATAGACCCGAGTCAAGCACAAGAACTGTTGCGCGTGACGTACATGTGAGTCATCAGACTGTATGCAGAGTGTTAAATGAAAATCGCTTACACCCCTTCCATTTTCAAAAAGTACAAGCATTGAATCCGGCAGATTATCCTCTTCGCGTGAACTTCTGCCAGTGGTTGTTGCAGCAATGTGCGTTGCAGCCGGATTTCGTAGGTCATGTGCTATTTACAGATGAAGCGACATTTTCACGCGAGGGTGTCTTTAATGCGCACAATTCCCATGTGTGGGCAACAGATAATCCACATGCAACGCGTCCACATGCGTATCAACAACGTTTCGGTATTAATGTGTGGGCTGGTATTGTGAACGACTTTTTGATTGGGCCATACTTACTACCCACGCGACTCTGTGGCGAAAGCTATCTTATTTTTCTGCAAGAAGTGTTACCAGAACTGCTGCAAGATGTTCCGCTCGCCATTCGTAACCGCATGTGGTTTCAGCACGATGGAGCGCCAGCACACTTCAGCACTGCTGTACGGAATTACCTGAATGCCACGTTTGGTGCTAGATGGATTGGGCGTGGTGGACCAGTCCCTTGGCCACCCCGATCTCCTGATTTCTCTTGCCTCGATTACTTTTTATGGGGACATCTTAAGAGTCTTGTTTATGAGACTCCAGTTGACTCAGATGAGGATCTCGTTGCTCGCATATCTGTAGCTGCTGCAGGTGTGCGTGAAATACCAGGCATCTTTGAACGTGTACGCCAATCGCTGCACCGACGCTGTCAAGCATGTATCGCTCATGGTGGACGCAATTTTGAACACTTACTGTAAACATGACACTTGTCAACAACGATTTCAATAAAATCTTTCGTTTTTCTTTCGGCCGTTATTTCCCCTGTTTACGCCTCACCGCGTCACCTGGGACTATACATTCCTATACAATATATCCTTGTTACAATGTCCTGCACCTACCATTAAAGTTTGTACCATGAATTCGGGACCACCCTGTATAACTCTCCATGTTGCTCAGTATAATTAAATGCAGCCACCCTCATAGGCACACAATACCACACACAAGCAAAAGCACAGCTACGCTCCAGAACAGATTCTAGAGGAACACAAAGAAGAAGAAGGATTTGTTCCAGTTCTATACTGTAAGGCATATGGGCCACAACAGTACACTCAATTACCATTGGCTGAGCCAACTCCTGTTGCTAAGACCTTATCCATGATGATTTAGTACAGTAGACGCAGCAATAAGTATGAAGAAATTCGATCACTAGGCGCAGATGTGACAATAGACATTGCTTGTTAGTAACAGACATGTAAACCACAAATTGTATATGATAACAGACAACCTCAGGATTTTAATTGAATGGTCGAGGGGTAATCGTTGTGCTGTATCAGTCTGCTTGTTAATTATAGCGAATTGTGTAGGGCGGTTGTAAATGGCAGGGCAGATGTCATGTGAGTGCAGTCTGGTTATTGGTTGTAATAATTGGCTTGGTGCAATACTTTGTTAAGGAAATTCATTTTCAACGAATAAATCTGCTGAAGACTGCTGCCAAAGATATATGTAAAGAAGTTAATCCAACAATTGTTTATGACGTAGACTATCATACAAACATCATTCTCCACGTCCATTCAGGCCCCTGGTAACTCCCTGCTGAACGCGACATATGTATGGTTGACATATATTAATGACAGTTGCGCGTA
The DNA here is from genome assembly GCF_023864275.1 of Schistocerca cancellata. NCBI lineage: Eukaryota > Metazoa > Arthropoda > Insecta > Orthoptera > Acrididae > Schistocerca > Schistocerca cancellata. The sequence goes on from NC_064629.1 coordinate 331,112,042, forward strand.
ATTTTCTGTGCCATTTAGCCGGCCGGAGTGGCCGAGCGGTTAAAGGCGCTACAGTCTGGAACCGCACGACCGCTACGGTCGCAGGTTCGAATCCTGCTTCGGGCATGGATGTGTGTGATGTCCTTAGGTTAGTTAGGTTTAAGTAGTTCTAAGTTCTAAGGGACTTATGACCACAGCAGTTGAGTCCCATAGTGCTCAGAGCCATTCTGTGCCATTTAAGGTTGCTTGGCAACTGTCCCTCTCATTTTTTATTGCTACTACCCTTTTATTGGATCCCCAGATATTATTATTTGAAGCCTTCATTCTTTCTGCCTGTCAAGGGGAGAAACCTTGAAGGAAATATTTCCTTATATCTGCTTTACCAGCTTTGCTGCTGTCTGCCATAAATAACATTTAGGCTATAATGCGGCGTCTGCTGAGTATTCCCCCCACGTGTTCTGCTCTACCGTCCCTGTATTTGTCGATGAAACAGGATCCTTCGTACCTGGTTGTTATTATTTTGTTTCGTACTTGTGCTAGTTGCCACGAATGGTTTTGTGGATTCCTTTTATTTAGTAAACTTAACACCTGTTTAAGACTTTAAGATATGGTTCATATCTTTTGAGATATGTGTAATTAATACTTATGAACTGTACCTGTAGTGCAACCTTGCCTAGAACTGAAGGAAATATCGAGAGGACAAGCCAGTGGCTCATAATTTGCTAAGCAACTATTGTTCTGAGTGAAGGTGACAGATATAAAGCACTATGTGCGTTACATGTTTAGTTAACACGGAGTTCTAAGATTGTGTGAAATTAATAAATATCTCACTGTCACAGCCGTTTCTGCTTTCTGTCATTTATGACTTGGCGATCATTTTCTTTCTTTTTATTTTTCTTTTCATTCTGTGACAATGTATTTTTGATTTGACATTGACGTGTATAGTGAAAAATGCTTCATAATACTCATAAGTTTCGATATTATTTTCGGTAGTTGTTACTTAGCATTCGAAATATGATCACTTCTCACTTTTCACAATTTTATTTATGAGGTCTCTCATTTTGTAGCTTATGTATATTTTCCCTGCAAGATAATTACATCTTCAGCATTTTGACGTGTTCTTTAGTGATTGTGACTCGATAATATATTGTGTACAACAGTCCAAAATATTACTCACTCTCAGAAGACACCAGGCTCCTATCGTGAAACAGCACCACTAGATTTGATAATAGCTTCAATCCTTCGAGGAGGGCAGTCCACTAGTTACTTCAGTTGTGCAGAATCCTGCTGATTCCACACACCAGTATTAGATTCTGTAATACTACCAAATTTTCACCTGTTATTCCAAACAGGGATAGATGTTTTACATGAGGTTAATATAGGGTGATTTAGTTGGCCAGACGAAGTGTGATAAGATGAGTCAATGCACTTCAATCAAGGAACATACCGATGAAACTCTGTGAACGCAGCTGTCTTCGTCTTGGAACATAAGGGTGTCTAGAGCAGACACACAATTACAATAAATGCCGTGCTGAAATAAACTACTGCACCCCAAAAAAGTTTGGTGCGAGGATTGCAAACTTTTTTGAAGGTTTTATGCCAGTTGCTGCCAGGCAATAGAGGACATCTTGGCCCAGTGTGCTAATCAAGTAACCCACTGGGCAGTATTGCAGCATTATTTCAAACCCTCAGGCTTGTGACACCATGCATGACGGAAGTATAGCCAAGTTAATTAAAGGTTGACCAACGGGATGTATTACTGGCAGGTAAGGGATAGATAGTGTTGGTTTCAGTGGGTACCAGTTGGCTTTGTGGGACTTTGCAAATAGTTGAGCCATTGTCAAGCAATGGAGAACTGAGTTGTTCACACTGTTTTGTGCACAGAAGCGTATCACCCGTGAGTAATATTAATGGAAAATACATGGTTCCAACTAGCGTAGATGACTTTGTTTGGATGAGGTGAACATAAGTGTGAAAAAGTATAGTGATAGTCACTCTGAATGTACTGGAGGAAGAAGATTGTCATAGGTCAAGTCTAGATGTGAGCCATAAGCAAACAAATGACACAGTAGCATTCGCGAGAAAATTCTTCACTTGAAAGGCCACGATCACACAGCTGTAGTTTAGCAACTTGTTTTGTGCAGATGGCTGGTTACCAGCAGTTCCAATAACTCAGAATCGTAAGCTTACAGGGAACAGTACAATGAGTTATGGAAAACTGTATTGCATCTCGAGGCATTTACAGTTATTAATGGCGAGATCATTTGACAGCAACTACGAGATAGGGTCATAGAACGTGACAGTACCTGGAGTGTGAAAACAGTTATTGTGCCTAATAATTCATTAGATGGAACAAAGAAATGTAGGTTTTTCTGTCATTATAGTTATTTGAGTGCACAAACTGTTACAGATGCCCACCCAAACCCTAACGTTATTGAAACCTTTGATAATTTGGGACCGTGTCATTACTTTGCTACAGTGGATCCCACAAGGGGCTAGCATCAGTTAGAATTATCACCTGAGGATAGACCAAAGACAATGTTTACAGTACCACGCGGACTTTATCAGTAAAATCGGATGCCGTTTGCTTTAAACAATGCACCGGTTTCTTTTCAACGATTATTTTATGGAGTTTTAAGGGGGTTAAAGCCTTAAGACCTGTATGGTTTATGTAGATAATGTACTAATTTTTTCAATGGGTATGCCGGAATATGTGACTCAAATAGAGGATGTATTTAGTAGAGTAGGGTTAGCGTGTTCGACACTGAGCATTGACAAGTACCAGTTTGCTCAAACTATAGTCAACTATCTGGGACACGTTATTGGTGAATGAATTGTGCACAAAAATCCTCGTCTTACGCAAATAATTCATAATTTTCCAACACCGTGCATACCCAAATAATTACAGGCACTCATCAGTTTATAAAACTACTGCTGTAAATTGGTAAATGACTTCACAGAAATAGTCAGACATCTGAACAGATTACTCAAAAATGATGTAAAGTTTCAGTGAATACTGGAGTGTCATCTGGCATTCGAAGACTATAAGGAGGCATTGATTTTGGATCCCATATGGACTTTTCCCAATTTTGAAAAAGCCTTTGCACCTTTGTGATATACTTCTTATGAATAAGTCGACTTTAATTGGGTTAGACAAGAGCATCTAATGACTTATGTGTCAAGGCAATTAAATAGAGCAGAGCATAGCTACTCAGCAACTGAAAAGGAAATGTTAGTGGTTGTATGTTGTGGTAACAAAAGTCATGGGATAGATGGTGGTAGTATCGCATACATGAGGTATAAAAGGGCAGTGCATTGGTGGACCTGTTATTTGTTCTCAGGCGATTCATGTGAAAAGATTTCTGACGTGACTGTGGCCATATGACAGGAATTAATAGACTTTGAATGCAGAATGGTAGTGGTGCTGGACACAAGAGACATTCCACTTTGGAAGTCGTTAGGTATTTCAGTATTCCGCCTTTCACAGTGACAAGAGTTTTCCGAGAATACCAGATTTCATTAATTACCTCTCGCCACGGAGAATAAAGTGGCTGACAGCCTTCACTTAATGACCGAGAGCAGCGGCGTTTATGTAGAGCTGTCACTGCTAACAGAGAAGCAACACTGCATGAAATAACAGCAGGAATCAGTGTGGCACAGGCGACGAACGTATCTTTTAGGACAATGCTGTGAAATCTGGTGTTAATGGGCCACTGCTGCAGAGGAACTACGTGATTGCCTTTCCTAACAGCACGACATTGGCTGCAGTGCCTCTCTGTGGCTTGTAACCATATCGATTGTACCCTCGACAACTGGAAAAGCGTAGCTTCGTCAGACGAGTCCCGATTTCAGTTGGTGAGAACTGATGGTAGGGTTTGAGTGTGGCACAGACCACATGAAGCTATGGACCTAAGTTGTCAACAGGGCACCGTACAAGCTGGTGGTGGCTTCATATTGGTGTGGGCTGTGTTCACATGGAACAGACTGGGTCTTCTGGTCCATTGAACTGATCATTGACTGGAGATGGTTATGTTCGGCTACTTAAACACCATTTACAACCATTTATGGACTTCATTTTCCCAAACGACGATGGAATGTTTATGGATGACAATGCGTCATGTCACAGAGCCACAGTTGTTCACGATTGATTTGAAGAACATTCTGGAGAATTCTAGTGTATGATTCGACCACCCATATCGCCCAACATGAATCCCACCGAACATTTGTGCGACATAATCCAAAGGCCAGATCGTGCACAATATCCTGAACCAGCTACATTTTCGCAATTACGCATGGCTATAGAGGCAGCGTGAGTCATTAATTCTGCAGGGAACTTCCAACGATTTTTCGGTCCGTTCCACATGGAGTTGTCGCACTACTCTGGGAAAAAGGAGGTCCTGGTAAAAAGTTTTGATGGATCACTTGACACTGAAATGGTTGCTATGTCTGAAAGATCCATCTAGTCGTGTAACACGTTGGGTGCACAAGCTTAGTGAATTTTATTACGAGTCATACATAAGCCAAGTAGGGAAAACTCAGACACATTGAGTCACGAAGTAGCCATATTGACTAGATTCGGCAAGGGTGTGTTAGAATGATAGGGATCACAAGCAGAGGAAAAGGACTGTCAGGCTTTTAAGTCACAGCCACACATCATAGTAAATGAGGGTTTGTTGTGGTCGCAGCATCTTTTCAAAAAGAAGTGTTACAACAGGCTCATAACCATGTCTTTCCAGGTCATGGTGGCCGAGAAGCAACACACAGGAATATTGCGGAATGATTTTGGTGAAGAAATCGAAAGAATGACATGGAGCCATTTGTCAGCGACTGTGTACCATACATGCAGAGAGCAGACATTTCAAATCAGAAAATTCCTTTGCAGTGGTTACCAGAGGCACCTCTGATCAAATTCTCAGTATAAAAGTGATATGAAGGTCATGAATGGCAATATGGAGACAATTAATTTTGCCAAATAACAAACTGTCCATTGCAAGATTGCTCTGTGTACTGTTACTTTTATAAACACAGATACGCACAGTGTACAGATCCATCGGCGTATCAGTTGCCAGAAGGCTGGTTAGCCGGCATAGCTCGTTGTTGAAGCTGGGTGTGGCCATCACAAAGTATAGAGTTCCATTATTAAGAGTAATCGTAATAAAAGGCTCACATTAGAAGAATCAAGACGAACATTTTGAATAAGGAGAGGCGTACTGCACCGAAGTTTTAAATTTCACATTTAATAAATCGTTCACGTAGTAGACTCCTACGAACATACCATCGTTTGACTATGACAAAGGTCCCGTACACAGTACATGATAATAGGCATCCCTGACGTAGAGAAACAACTGATAGATCTGAAAACAAATAAGTATCCTGGTCTGCATGGAATCCCAATTCGTCTGTACAGAGAGGACTGTACGGCATTGGCCTCTTACTTAGCTTGCTTCTGCCCCCTAACCTCTTGCCCAGTGCAAAGTCCCAATCGACTAGAAAAAAGCGTATTTGACTAATGTATATAATAAGGGTAAAGAACGGACCCGTGAAAGTCAGACCAATATCGTTAACATTGGTTTGTACAGAACTGTTGAAGATATTGTCAGTTCAAATTTAATAAACTTCCTTGAGACGGAAATGCTTCTTTCCACGAATCAGCACGGTTTTAGAACCCATCACTCGAGTGACTCAGCTTGCCCTTTTATCACATGAAATCCTGTGCACTATGAATGAAGAGCTACATGAAGTTACCATATTCCTAGATTTCCGAAAAGCATTTGACATGGTGCCCTACTGCTGACTGTTAACGAAGGTATGAGCGGCTTGTGTTCGTCAGAGACAAGGGTATCGTCAGGACTGTTCCAGGGAAGTGTAATAGGACCGCTGTTATTTTCTATATTCATAACTGATCTGGCGGATAAGATAACCTGCAAAACTTCTTTTGATGTTTGTATATCCAGAGTGCACCAACATTTCAGGGCACAAGCAACGTCTTCCACCATAACGTTTCCAGCTTACATTAAACATATCTGGCAAAAAAACCTTAGTATCATATACACACTCGCACGCAAAGCGTGCCCATCCGCCGCCAGCTGGATAACCGTGCCTGAGGAAGCCACGCCTGCAGTTGAGAGCCCATCCCCAGGTATCCACAGTCCGACTGTACGAGATTCCTACAGGCCTGAGAGAGTGTCATCATTGCCGCCCAGCTATCAACTGATCAATTTACAGGGTTCTTAGGGGGTTTGAGGGGGAGGGAGGGGGGGATAATAATCGTTCACTGCAAACACTCGAGATATTGAATCTTCTTAAACTTCAACATAAAAATCGAAGAATTCATGCAACACACACATGCGTCACACTCGGCGTTCATCCGTCATACTGGCTAGTTCACTGAACAGCCATCCGGAAGGCGCTGCGAAGACCACCGCTTGGTTTTGCCCCCGCTACCGCTGGTAATGTTAGCCCAAGGTTGCGGTCGGCCACTGGCTGCGGACACTGCGAGACAAAGAGGCGTGGTTTGGACATATAGTTCTAACTGCAATTCCACGCCGACATAGACTTCCCTAGTTTAAAAAATCCACTTTACCCAATCTTCATTAAATTGGTATGTGGTTGTCCATTCACCTCTAATTTCTCACACCAAATGTAAGTTCTTTCTTTTATACGAGGTATTTTCGAACACCGAAGAAACTGGACCATACACGCGTTTTCACATCTCTAAAGTATCGTTAGTTGTTGTGAAAATCCTGTACAACAGTAACCATGGCCTATATTTCCTCTAACTATTTTCTCATCCAGTAAAAAAAATCTGTTCTTATAAGCTTAATATTTGTTATGTCTTACATCACAGGACTAGAATATTAAACACATTTTAGACCATGATAGAGAGCTTCGAGCATGCTCTAACATAAGAATAACACTATGTATCACATTATAAATTCTCTAATATAGCTGATTTAAAAGTAAAAAGTGATTCAGTGTTTCTTACTGGCAGAAATGTGGGGGGCATCGCAACATATGGGAATTGGAAGGGTTTATTGCTCTGTGGTGCGTTTCCAAACAGCTGTCTGAAGATGACCACTTCTGCATTTAATGTCACCTTCCACAGTGATAGACTAGCAGCAGTCTCTGTGCTCCATTTTCGAAGTTACCAAGAGCGCTGATTAATCATACTGGTGGTGCATATTGAACCCACGTATATGACCACTGTTTCAGTGTCCTATGTGCTGGTCATCCCTATCTCCAACTCTTAATACATTGCGTCTTTCATCTTTGTGTCTTACAATGAATAACCGCATGTGAACAAAGAGGGTATTTTACAGGACTTAAACCCTTAGAGTAGGCACCATTAGTTGACAGTTTCACTGTTGGACGAATGGAATGAATTTCATACACCCAGGCGAGCATGTACATACGCTCATTCCGCCACATGTTGAATGAATTGCGTGGGTTTTGTGTATTTTACATCAAGTTGCGTAATTTACTCGGTTTTCCTGAATTTCAGCGAATTTTACCAAATTATTCGAGTTCCAAATAACCACTCTCGACGACTTGTCACGTCAATGAAAAGTCTCATCGTGTCGACCTCACGATGCTACCTGTCAGCGGCATTGCAGCATGCTTCTCAATTTCTGTATATTGCTAAACCGCCTCCTCCATTACTGTACTAGTGCTATGGACATACGGACATATTGCAAAACTTATCACATTGCCCAGATCACATGGCACAAATACTCTTTTTTAGTGTAGGAAATAGCCATCAGCAGATAGGTGGTGCAAAAACTATGTTCCTTAGCCGAAACACTTCTTACATTTGATAAGATTTAATCACGATTTGTCATCTACCCATACGTGGATAGGAGCCACAAAGTAGTCTCACATTCCTATTATAAAGTCGGAGATTGAAATGTCTCAGCAACACCTATGATAATTACCACTCCAACAAACGAATCATATCCACAGCAGCACTGTGCCCTCTTTTCGAAACGACCTGCCCTTTCGCTGAATCTATCGGCGAAGGATGCTGAGAAAAACTGTATACTGTCTCTCTATGCATATTGTAAATGTTCCTCTGTCTGCACCCAACCCTCCCTGTGACGGTGTCTCCGGTTATTTGAAACTGATCAGAAGTAGGAGGCCACTATACCTGCTACATCTGATGTCACGTGAAGGAACAGAATGCGCTGATTTCCACGTAATCAATGCGCTTCGATATTTTGCTATTGGAAAGAGAATAATATGTGTACCATGTCTGCACAGCCAACCGACACCACTGATATAAACCAGAATTTTCCATCCGATAGCGTAACTAATGTTCTGAGAATACTGTTCTGTACCAAACATACTGACGTCTCGCACCCAGTTACACATTCTCTCTCTAGATGCAAGCATGCCAAGTAGATTAGCACTCCTTATTGGTGTATAGCACACACAATTGTGATACGTCTGAGAGTTTTGTGGTGATACAACAGATGGTTAAGAAAAAAAAATGTATGGTTTATGCATGATGGAGCTCCAGACGGAAGAAATCTGAAACATTTTACGTAAAGCACTTGTGGTATCAACTTTATAATATTGTTGTAGTGTTTGGATGCCATGCCAAGATGGTACTGGAAAGAAAGAAATGATCGTAGTACATGAACACACACCCCTAAGGCTAGAAGGTTCTGCACATAAATATGCTATTATGTTAAAGAAGTCTGGTTTCCGATACGTTAATTGCATGGAACTGCAGTGCTGTTAATACTCCAGTGTAGGAAAAATATTTCCGACACCCGACATAACATTCACCCTACAAGTTTTCTATCCCTCTCACTATGGTGAGAATCTTTAAAGTGATAAAACTATTATCTTCTCACCAAGTGGAAAAACATTATAGATTCTTTGTGATACATGCACTATATGGCATTCCAGAGGTGTATAGCGCCTACTGTTCACGTCCTATAATAGTTCGGGAATTATGCTATGCTCACATCAGTCCTATAAGATGATCGTCAGCAACGGAAAATGCATGAAACGGCCAGGTCTCGTGATGAAATAGACCACTGAATACTCGATATATGTCTAACATGTGGCAGGGAAATGGAGTACTTCGCACAGATCATCATCTGTGTAGAGAAGGTCGCCGAAATGGATTTTCCATCGGTTTGGTGGACATTATTCGTCACACACGCATTAGACTATGCTGACTATGGGAAGGGGAGGTTTTCTGTTAACGATTGCAGGTAAATAACCCTCTAGGTCACCCCAGAACACACATTTGTATACGAGTCAAGCACTGATTATACCACACAACTGATACAGTCCGAGAGAACAAAGGAACAAAATGGTTAAACGTGCGATAAATGACCTGCCACAACAATCCCTCTCCTTAGAATGCTTCATCAGTCTACCATTAAATCCTGTCTCGCTACAATCCCTCGCAATCGATTACTGCATCTACTTTCTATCATATTTTTACGCAGATCCATGTCAATTTACAGGCAGATGGTTCTCTTTTCTAGAAAAGCATCCAAGAAGTAGTCAACTTACATGTATTCCTGTTACCTCAGTAGACATACTGCAGGAAGCTGCAAAATATCACGCAACTACTGATCTTTAAGGGTTTTTCTAGCTGACACCACCACATTGTTGTGATTGGTAGAGAGTAGCGCTTTGTAAATACTGTTTATTAGAGTTTAAAACATTTCAACAGTCCTGCACAGTGTCTAACACACGTTATCCATTCGTAGCTGGTGGTACAACGCTCCTTAGCTAAGGAGGACGTAAAATTAACCGTAGTCAGATTCTTTATAAAAATCTATAAGGTGTTCCTGATACTTTTGTGGACACACCTGAGCTTCTGATCCTATATACACTCATGCTAATAAATTAAGAATAATTGCAGAATAAGGTGATATACAACGTGGCACAAGACAAAACTGGCGCTAATAGTATAGGCACATAGGGAACACACACGCCACAGATCTGTAAGTCCACGGTATTGGTGATAAGTTGCGGAAACCGTCCCGAAACACATGTGCTACAAAACGCCACTGTTTCCTGCGCATGTACCCCCACATCAATATGGGACATGATCACCATGCACACGTACACAGGCAGCACAACAGTTTGGCATACTCTGGATTAGGTGGTCGAGCAGCTGCTGGGTATAGCCTCTCATTATTGCATCAGTGCCTGTCGAACTCCCAAAGTGTCGTGGGGTTTGGAATACATGCAGCGATACGTCGTTCGAGAGCATCCCAGACCTGCTCGATTGTGTGTAGGTCTGAAAAACAGGCAGGCCACTCCATTCGCCTGATGACTTCTGTTTGAAGGTACTCCTTCACGATGGAAGCTCGGTGGGGCCGTGTGTTACCATTCATCAGGAGGAAGGTGAGACCCACTGCACACCTGAAAAGGCGGACATACTGGTGCCAAATGACGTCCCGATACACCTGACCTATTACAGTTCCTCTGTCACAGATATGCAGGGGTGTACGTGCACCAATCGTAATCCCACCGCATACCACCAAACCACGACCTCCATACAGGTCCCTTTCAAGGACATTAAGTGGTTGGTATCTGGTTCCTGGTTCACGCCAGATGAAAACCCGGCGAGAATCACTATTCAGACTACACCTGGACTCTTCCGTGAACATAATCTGGGACCACTGTTCCAATGACCATGTACTGTGTTTTTGACACCAAGCTTTACGGACTCTCATGTGACCAGGGGTCAGTGGAATGCACCTTGCAGGTCTCCGGGCGAATAAACCATGTCTGTTCAGTCGCCTGTAGACTGTGTGTCCAGAGACAACTGTTCAGTGGCTGTGGTAAGGTCCCGAGCAAGACTACCTGCAGTACTCCGTGGCCGTCTGCGGGCACTGATGGTGAGATATCGGTCTTCTTGTGGTGTTGTACACTGTGGACGTCTCGTGCTGTAGCGCCTGGACACGTTTCCTGTCTGCTGGAATCGCTGCCATAATCTTGAACATAGTGGCACATGGAGGGCCCGTGCTACAACCTGCTGTGTTTGATCAGCGTCCAGTCGCCCTAGTATTCCACTCCTCATAACGTCATCAATACGTGTTCTTTGAGTTATTTTCAACACACAGTCATCATTAGCACGTCTGAAACCGTCTGCACACTTACTCGCTGCACCGTACTCGGACATGCACCAACACACCTCTGTGTATGTGGACTGTTGCCAGCGCCACCATGCGACGCCCGCAGGTCAAATTCACCGCATGGCCATACCCTGAGGTGATTTAAACCCTCTAACCGCCCACCAGAGCGTTGTTTCACCATGTATCAGCATTATCCTTAATTTATGAGCATGAGTGTGGACACATTTATTACTCTAAATGTGGCGGTCATCCATGTTAAACAGTTTATTTTAGCTGTCATATCGTTGTCCATGATCAGTTACTGTTTCCCTAGTTCCCTGTGCCTCCATATTGACTTTTCCTCATATTCCTCTTTCTGTCACACACTTGTTCCCATGTAAAAGAATTTTCCTGTACCAAGCAGAAATGTATGTACTCTGTCATTCACTCTCAATTTACACGCATTTTGTCGTATTTTCCTTCAATTTATTCGTGTTTTCCGTCAATTTTCTTAATTTTTCCTATTTTATCTCACATAATCTCAAATGATCATGATGTCACTTGTGGCCACATATTCTAAACTTCCTTGTAAATGTAGTAAAACTATCAACAACTAGCGCAACTGCTATGTTTCTCTGTATGTGTGTGTTGGTGAATCCACCTTCGACATGTCTCCGGAATTATCACTTGACGGATTCACCGTCGATACGTATCTCGGTGCATGGTGAATCCACTTACAGACCATATCCCAGCCATAACGCGTGGTGAATACACCTCCGAACCCTATCTTGGCCATAACGCATGATAGATCCACCTACAAGCTCTATCCTGGTCCTATCCCTAACCTAGCTTGTGCCATGGTGATCTCCCCCTCCCCCATTCCCCCTGCCCCCCCCCCTCCACCACCCCCCCCCCCGTGAAAGCGATATAGACTCGCACACACACACACACACACACACACACACACACGCACAATATAGAAATACTACAATTGCAGTAGGTGCTGACAATTGTGCTACATTTTCATGCAAATTTAGAATATGTGGCCACAAGTGACCTCATAATCACTTGAGCAGAAGTGACATTAAATCAGAAAATACCGAAAATTGACGGCAAACACAAACTGAGGGAAAACTCGACAAAATGTGGGAATATTGAGGGAGAAGTGAGAATACTTACATGTCTCCTTGGTGCAGGTAATTTCTTGTGCATGGCAACGAGTGTGTGACAGCAAGAGGAATAAGGCTAAAAGTCGTAATGGAAGCACTGGGAACCAGATACACTGTAAATGATCGTGGACAGCGATAAGACGGCTGGAATAGGTTGTTTTACTTGGATGACCGACAAATGTAGACTAATAAATTTATATACATCAGATTGTATGGAAGCAGCATACTCACGTCTTATAAAATTCACATCAGTCTTTCCATTGTGTGCCAGCCTAGTCCGCTGTAACAAGCTCTGACGCCATAAATATTGCGCAATACTTTAAAAATCAAGTAAATAATCTGAAACGTTTCTAGCATGTCAGGAGTAATACTAAATCAATATGTGTTGAATATCAGTTCAATAACTTTAACCATTTTCGAAATTTGGATCTTTTTCTGTAAAAATTATTGGCGCTACAGAATAGAGCTAGAAACTTAAAAATCTATATTTAGATTCCTTTTGCATAATAATTTAGTAAAAACAGTATTCTGGATCTCACAAATTAAAATTTTAGTTGAAATTCATGATTTTCTGGTTTTTGTCTTAGAAATTAAGGAAGCAAGATAGATTAAGTAGGCGAATTAATAAAGCTAGGATGTTTAAATTTAAGTAGAAGGGAGATCCGCTATAATCATAAAAATGTGAGAAGTTTCAACAGAGTAACTATAAAACTATAGCTATAGCGTAACTCCAAAGAGCAAGTTCAGAGCTCGTCTACTGCTTGTAGGGTAATTAAATTAATTCTCTCGCCCAAAATATTTGACTTAGCCACGTCAGACTTTTATTACGACTACATACTTGTGTGCTGATTGCACAATTAAATTGAAAGTTTCATCGGCCATCAGCAAAGGAAGCAATGATTTATTCTATAACTTAAAGTGGTGCATTACTAGCCCAGCGGCTAGTCGGGAGAGCATATTTGATCAGGCGTTCCCTTAGCCGTCCGCATCGCGGCTTTATATGTAAGAACGCTGCGCGAGAAAAGGAAGGCCCCAGTTCTCTCCAGACGCTGATTAGCGCACCACCTATCCCGGGAGTTGCGTCGCGTCGGTATCGTTGATATAAACAGCCTCGGATGCAGTAATAAGTTAATCGGGATACGCGTAACCATGAAATCGTTTTCGATTGAAGTGTTAATTTTGGTATGACGTTAATGATATATCTTTAGTTTGCGTATGTCGTATTTTCACGTGCCGCCGCAGGACAGTCATTCTACCATTATTAGCGTGGCGTATGATGAACATTATCATCAAATTATGTCGAGCATTCACTTAAACATTTAATTATAGCAGTTATAATGGCATCAGCGCGTTTGACTCTGAACTGCTCTGGTAGTTGGATTGTGTGATTCTTTTTGGTCTGTGACTTTCAGAATATAGTGAACATTTTAGAGAGAATGGTTTTTGATTCTGAATCCCAGACAATCTCCTAATTCCTCAGAGCTATAAGCTGTAGCTACAAATGTATTTCTCAGATGAAGTGGGCACTAGGAATTCTAAGTACAGGCTTCGCGTTTTGATAATCACTTTCTGGTTGCCAATATTGTAGTTAGAGAGCCAGTGTTGAGAACGGCAAACAGTATAAATACAAAACATTTTTTCTATTATTCCACCCGCCGCTCCACATATGTTGCCAATCGGCTGGGAAACAAACTGAGTAAAAGTGAAAGTGATTTTTAAATATCCGGATTCGGAAGCGAAATGCGACACGCAACTGAGCAATGGAACAGTGATAGACAGTGTTACGTGTGCATGTGGACGACGTAATTGGATTAACAACGCATCTGGATTGACAGAGCTGGCGCTGAGTCTAGCTGCACTGCCGGCGTCGCGAGAAGTCAGTCTCGCCGCACCCCAGTCATCCGTCGGAGCGACCAGAGCCGCGTCTGCTGTTGCGGGCTACACCCACAACACAGCAGTTGTCGAGGTGCCGTCTGCAGTTCAGCGCGTCGCGTCACATCAGTAATCCTGGTACGCCGCGCCGGCAACGCCATACGTCGTGCAGAAGGAACTAAGTTAAGTGAAAAGCTGTTAAAACTTTTACTAACCTGCACTAAAAGACTGTCGGCGATGGAACCGCAAAAAGAAAGAGAAGTTAAACCTAAATCAGGACCTATGTCTGTTGAAGGAATTGTAAATCCAGACAACGGCTCAAGTGGAAATATGCATGAAAATGTAATGTTAAAGTGAAATCCGAACTAGTGTCTCCTGACAGTAGGGTGAAAAAGGGCAACGATTCAATAGTAGAGACCCCTGTAGTAAAGCAGAAATCAGAAAGTGTTAAGTTATTGGATGATAGTTTCTCTGATGAATTAAAAATGAAACAGTCATCAGAGATGCTAGAGTTTAAAAAGGAGAACTTAGATATGACTGATGAATCAGAAGTTTCATTTAGTTTTGATGATTCTGGTGTTGGAGCTAGTCGTCACCTGAGTGTGATAAAAAGCCAGCTAGTGAGCAACCCAAAGACACTGGGGCTATTGATTTAAATGTAATATTACAAGCAATAGCTGCCAGTAGTGCAAAAATGTCAGCTAGTATTGATAGAATGACAGTTGAGTTAAAATCTGATATAATTGAGGTAAATAACAGGATTGTGTCCAGCCAAACCAATTTTAATAAACGGTTTGGGGCAATGGACAATAAATTAGAATCCAATAAAGCTGAATTAGAAACTTCCTTTAAGACTGGCTGCAATAAGTTGAAAGAGGTTCATATGGTTCAAATGGCTCTGAGCACTATTTGACTTAACTTCTGAGGTCATTAATCGCCTAGAACTTAGAACTACTTAAACCTAACTAACCTACGGACATCACACACATCCATGCCCAAGGCAGGATTCGAACCTGCGACCGTAGCGGTCGCGCGGTTACAGACTGTAGCGCCTAGAACCGCTCGGCCACTTCGGCTGGCAGTTGAAAGAGGATGTGGACGGTTTAAATTATAAAACTTATTACAACCATGAGGATATTAAGAAAAAAGGTTGCTCAACAGTTATCTGAGATGTATAAAACAGTAAAATTCGAAGTTGCTGAGGTTCGCAAAGACTTCCAAATGGAAGATGCGAAGCTGGAGCACAAGTTAACAAAAAGATCGAGGCGGAATCTGAACTGTGCTCAGATAGGTTTAAAGATGTTAATATAAAAGTAAGCATATGTGAAGCAGAAGTAGACGCAATCAAAACTGATACTACTCATATTGTGCAAAGAGTAGATAACGTTGAAATGAGAGTAGAAAATATTAGTACTAACATTGCTAACATTGAGAGTAAAGTAGCTTCAGTAACTTCTGGTAATGGTAGTATGCAACACGTTGTAGCTGCAAACGGCGCTTTTATCGGGTGTCGGCAGTTCTTGCGGTTTGATCCAGATAAAAATATCCACCGCTGGTTTTCTGGAACGATTTTGAAGATGTGATTCCACCAACTTGGTCTGAACGAGAGAAAATCTCATTTATTAGAAGCCATTTAGCGGGTGACGCCATGCGTTGGTCAGCTGATGTTATAATGAAGTGTAAAACATTAGCGGAATTTAAAATAGATTTCATTAATAAGTATTGGTCTAGCAATAAGCAAAATGAAGTGTTGAGAGAATTTTGGAGTGGAAAACGCTTCAATGCAGGCAAGGAATCTATTAAAGAGTTTGCCAGTTCATGGATCTCACGTTTGTCACATTTGGCCGTAAAGCTAAAACCTGAAATGATAATACTAGGTCTTGAAGCCAAACTGCCATGGTATTGGCAAACTAGAATTATATCTGCCCCTAGAGACAATCATTGAATATTTGGAACGTGTAGAGCGTGTGGCTGCCAATGAGGAGCAAGCACGTCATAACAGAAATGCTAATAACACTAGAAGTAATTTTAAGAACGAGCAGAATGGCAATGTAAACATCAGTACAGTAGGTGTTCGCCATCCTAAGAAAAGTAGGAATTGGAGAAATAATTACCAGAACCAACAATGGCATCCAAATGATAGTAATTTTGTTCCTAACAAAAAGGTGCAAGTAAACAACAGTGTTGGAAGCAATGCTGTGCCAGTTAAATATAATGCAAATAAAGGTAACAGTAGTAGGCAGAGGCTGGAAAACTAGTTCCCGTCTATGAGGATACTGGCGCTCACCAGGCGGTTGCTTTTCCTAAGCCATTAATTACAGAAATTAGTATGACAGATCAGAATACTCAAACTGAGGATTCGGATGATGGGTCGATAGCATCCAATGATACTGCAGAAATATTAAACCACTTACAGTATTTGATAGATACCGTGTTAGAGACGCCTTCTAAGTGGGGAGAGAAAGAGAAGGCGCAGCAGTGTAGCGGTAGGGAAGAGCTACAAAATACTGAATTGTCAGGTGAAGAAGCAGAAGAAATTCATGCTTATATTTACGATGAGGATGATGTGCTCTTATCTAAAGTGCCTAGATTTAGGACAGGAGGCAAGTGAGAATGTAGAGGATAGCCTGTTGGGGGTCGATGAACCCAGTAGCTGTGATCAGTTGTCACTGGAGAAGGAACCCGACGATATTAGTGAAAGTGGTTTAGCTGTAACTAGTGTTATGCCCGGTCTGGAGGCGAAGAATCACTCAGACTACAGTAATTTGGGTCATGTTCAGCAAACTAAATGTAATGAAGTCGTGCGGTGTTTCGATTTGAAATTAATAGACCGACTGGAAAAGGCAGCTGAAAATGTAGTTCAGGAAACCCGTACACACTTTGACCTAAATGTAATGAAGACAGATGTCGATCACTTTAGTTGGAGACAAATCCAAAAGGAACTACTGGATGAGTTTGAGGAACCATCTGTACAACCTAGAATAAGCCACCCTATAATAATAGTGAATATGTTGGGTATCAATGTACGTTGTCTCTTAGACAGTGGAAGTGAGGTGAGAGCGATATCTCAGTCCTTCTTTGATGCATTACCTGGTAAAGACAAGCTTACAGTAATGAGGGTATCAGGATTAAGAATAATTGGTGGTACTGGCAAGGTGACAAAAACGGTAAAGCAAGAAGCTTTACTGCCCTTTGATATTAATGGTAATTTAATTGATCATTCATGCCTAATTGTAAACAATCTCAGTATTGAGGTTTTAATTGGCATAGATTTCTTGTCGAAATGTCAGAGTGTTGCTGACTTTGAAAGAAGCCAGTTAAAATTGGTCTTGCCGATAACCGGAGTAATTACGGTACCTTTTATTGATAAACATGTAGTAACTAATGATGAAATTTGGGAGCTGCCTATACAGTTCTGAAAAATAGGAGATATTGGGACGAAGGTGTTAATCTTTGTAAAAGTAAGCTAAACACAGAAGAAGAAGAAGCAATTATTTTGGACAAAATATGAACTAAATTGCAGGAAATCGATAAAATTTCAGCTAATCAGAAGGAAGAACTGAGGCAGGTTTTAAAAAGGCATCATAAGGTATTTTCAAATCGACCTGGCGTGGTCAAAGGTTATGAATGTCAATTAAAGGTGAAACCTGGCCAAGTGTTTTTCAGGAAGCCATACCAAATACATGTAGCTAGGAAGGAGGCGGTTCGAAAGGAGATACAGAGAATGCTGGAATGGCGTGTGATTGAAAAAGCGGTCAGTGAATACAATAATACTCATTTTGTTGTACCAAAAAGAGACGGGAGTGTCAGATTGGTCTTGGACGCTCGTTGGTTGAATAAAATAGTGGTTAGGGAAAGTGATAGACCGCAGAACATGGACGAGTTATTGCCAAAATTCCGGGGAGTAAAATTCTTAACCTCTATGGACATCACGTGTGGATATTGGAATTTGCCACTCGCGGAAAGTTCAAGGAAGTACACAGCTTTCCTGTACGAAGGAGTTTGTTACCAATACCGTGTGGTACCTTTCGGACTTTAATATCTCTGTTTGTGCCTTCGTACGTGTGATGTGCCATGTTTTAGGACCAGCCTTAAGTACTAAAATAACAGTCTACGTAGATGATCTGTTAACAGCAACTCCTACCTGGGAAGAACACATAGTTTTATTAGAGGAAGTGTTAGAGGCTATTGAGAGAGGTGGCATGAAACTAAAGATTGAAAAGACAGAGTACGTTAAAGAGAAAATCGGTTTCTTGGGATATATGATAAGTGGAAAAGGTATTCTGCCTGACCCAGGCAAGCTAGCAGTCATTGAAAAATTTGAGGCTTCCAGAAACAAGAAGCAGTTGAGATCGATGTTCGGTCTTTTCGGCTTTTATAGGCATTTTGTTAGTGATCAGGCTTTTAATGCACCCTGTCTTCACCTACTGCTGAAAAAGAATACCCCTTGGGTTTGGACAGCAGTATGCCAACAGGCGTTCGAGGTGCTTAAACAATCTTTAATTAATAGTCCTATTTTACATCATCCTGATTTTGAAAAACCATTCTGTATGTCTGTTGATGCTAGTGGCTATGGTATAGCTGTGGAGATATTCCAAGTAGAAATAGAGAACGAACAAGAAGTGCACAAGACTACAGCATTCGCAAGTCGATCTTTACAGGCAGCAGAGAGAAATTATGGCATCTCAGAACTGGAAGCATTGGCAATTGCATTTGGGGTACAGCAATTTGAGCAGTATCTATTAGGTCACAAGATAATTGTTTACAGTGACCATAAGGCGTTAGATATATTCAAGGGAAAGACAATCTGGTAGCTGATGGGTTATCTAGAAGTGCGGAGCTATGTGATGACGTGGGAATTATAGCAACTGACCTAAGTGATGTACGAATGTTTGCGTTGCACGAAGTAAAGGAAGAAAGTGCATTAAAGATGGTGATTAAGAACTTGAGACGTGAGCAGAATGCAGATGACCAGCTGAAATTAGTGAAGAGCTATTTAGGAAATGCGAACTATCCTAAGGTTTCGCAATACTATTGTCTGCATAAAGGTATTCTGTTTAGAAGGAAAAATGTAGGAGTTTCAGAGTGGAAGCCGTGCTTTCCCTCACAACATGTAGACTTACTAATCGACTATGTCCACCTGAGGTATGGGCACTGCGGTGCAAAGAAGTGCATTGCCAAATTAAAATAGAAGGTTGTGTTTGACAACATGTACCGCCGTGTTGCCAAACGTCTAGCATCTTGTATAGTGTACCAGAAAGTCCGTGCGGCTAACACCAGAATACCAGGGGATATGCATTCAGTAGAGCCAACTGAAACCCTAGAATTACTGGGTTGTGATTTGCTTGGCCCTCTTCCTGCTTCGAGAGGTGGATTCACCCATGTTTTTGTTGTTGTGGATAGCTTTAGTAAAGCTATACCCAATTAAAAGAGCAAATGCAAAAACGTTGGTAGAAAAGTTGGAAAAAGATTTCTTCGTGAACGTTGGCGTTCCGAAGAATTTGCTGTCAGACAATGGACCTCAATTTACTTCTGATAGATTTAAAGAATGTCTGGATAAGGCCGAAGTGAAACATCTGAAAATATCTGCGTATTTCCGCCAAGGAAATATGAGTGAACGTATTGTGAGAGAATTGAATAGGCTTTGCAGGACTTATTGTGCTCGGAAACACTCAAGTTGGGCAGAGCACATGAAGTATTTTGAGAATGTAATTAACAAATTAAGGCATGATGCAACTGGTTTTGCGCCTTGCGAATTGATGTTTGGCCAAGAACCACACAATGTAATTGCAGATATGGTAGAATTCCCTATTCTAACGCAAATATCCACAGACGAAAATAAGTTAAGGGCTAGGGCAAATATAAGGAAACGAACATTAGAAAGAAAGAAGCGTTATGACGCAAAAGCTGTACCCACCAGTTTTGAAATAGGTCAGTTAGTCCTTGTCAAAACCAAGGGAAAATCAAAGGAAATAAATGTAGAAACAACGAAATTCATGTTCGTATACCAAGGACCTTTCAGGATCTTAGGAAAACAACATGCCAATGCATATAGGCTAGAGTACCCTAAGAGTAAAAAGCTATTCGGTCTCAGGAACGTGATCGACCTAAAGAAGTTCATAATAAACTAATGAATTCTGTAGGGAGGAGGTTGTTCTGTAACCTCTACACGGTGTGGCAGCTGTGCAGTCCCAACTGTGTGAGATCTTTCCCATTTCAGATTTCACTCTCTCTTCATCTTTTCTATCCACCTAAAATTTCGACCTCTTCTTTCCAACACATTAAATTTTCCGTTATGGTTATCAAGCCAACAATAAACTAATGAATTCTGTAGGGAGGAGATTGTTCTGTAACTTCTAGACAGTGTGGCAGCTGTGCAGGCCCAGCTGTGTGAGGCCTTCTTTGCCATTTCGGATCTGACTCTATCTTCATCTTTCCTATCCACCAAATTTCGGCTCTTACTCTCAAATACTAAAATATTCCGCTATGACTATCCAGCCAGCATTAATCTAGCGAATTCTGTAGGGAGGAGGTTGTTCTGTAACCCCTACACAGTGTGGCAGCTGTGCAGTCCCAGCTGTGTGAGATCTTCTTTCCTTTTCAGGTCTCACTCATTCTTCATCTCTCCTATCTACCAAAGTTTCGACTCCTTCTTTGCAATACTAAAATTTTCTGTCATGGCTATCAAGCCATGAGTTCTGTAACCATTCTATCCACCGATTAGTGGAGAAAATACCTAATGTGACAAACCTAACAGTGATATAAACAACAGAGAAGTATGATATAATTAAGATACAAAGGTATTTGAGTAACAAGTATGTATAGAACCCTGGTAATATTATAAGTACAAAGTTGTTGTTTTATTGGAAATGGTCCACCAACAGTAATATACAGATATACAAATTCGTGTACAAGCAGGATCTGAAGTGGCAGTGAAACCTATTGTATGCTGTAGAGCTAACTAATTAATAGTAAAAGAGATTGCTTAGTGTTATGAAAAATATGCAGATAAGTTGTGAGAATGAATTCACCTTGTGTATCAAGGAATGGCAGTGTAATAGAATTGAACAGTGTTTATGGTTGAGACGTGAAGGACACGTCCTTGAAATATTTATAAGGCTGGAGCTGGCCATTATTTGGTGTAGTGTGTGACAGGACACACTTACACGTATTAAGGTTATGAGTTGTAGACGTGAATGAGACCATAGGTACCCTTATGTTAGATGAGACACAGCAGCTCATGGTGTCCTATAGGTTTCAGGAATTTTGCATTACGCTCGTCCATAATTACTTAATGCACTTTAGTGGTAGGTGGAGAGAGACTACCTGTGGTTTCAGCGTCCGATCGAGTGAAAATGGATTGCCACGTGAGCAAACTGATCAGCTGCAATACACTATAGATATGAAATAAATGTGCTATCCTATGCGTTAAATGTAATAGAGTGAGTGTTAAATAAGTATATACACTAGCAACATAATTGAATAACATAATGGCAGACGTGAAACATTATTTACAGCTCAGCATAAATACACTTCGATGAAGTAAGTACATAACTGCAGATGTGGAACTGACACAGCAGCTGAGGACCAATAAGTGGATTTAGTAGTCAACTAAACGTAGTGTGTTTTGAACACTCAGAACTGTACTATTACCACAAGTTACTCACATGTACAAAGAGGCTTATAAGACAACTGCTAATCAAATATACTATCTCTAAGAATAAGGTAATCGAAGATGAGTCAGTTAAGCATATAAAATACAGATTTGTCAGGAATGTACCGAGCATTGGTTCAGTGTTCCGGCCCAGAAATAATAAATTGAGATTAAATAGGATCTATGATTGTATGCCTTGAGCATAAATTTTCACTAGTACGTGACTAACGGCGTTTTGAGCAATTTGTTTACCGATTTTATGACAGTGAAGTAACCGCGAGAGCAAAATTGAAAAAGTTCTGTTAACTTTGTTCCAGTAAGATATTGAAAGATAAAATGTATATATCCCCATTTCATTGTGACCCATCCTTAGATATTAAGTGAACAGTGTCTGAGGCACTCTTTTTGTTTGTTCTACAGGACAAACCAGATAATGGCAGCCTGGTAGCTGCGTGAAAGCGCGGAGTGACTTGGACACAACTCACAGTGACCCCTCCCCTTTCCCCATGTAATTTAGAGTGAGCGTGAAGGACGCACACCATAGCAACTTCCCCTCCTCTACCCTTGTGAATGGAAGTGTAGAACGCCAGCCAAAGCGACTACAACCACGTGTGTAAAAATGAAATTGTCATGATTTGTGAAATTTTCTTTCAGGTTTAGAAAAGACTGCTATGATATAATTATCTGTTTATGTATCATGAATAACTGTGTTATTTTCTTTGAATTTGTGTATGTAAAAATATTTACGGACAATTTAATGGATTTAAGATTTTCATAATTTTACATATTTTTATGTGTTTGTCTGTCTAAGGCAATATGTATGCCAAAGTGTTTCATTGATTTTGCTTAAATTTTGTGTGATATTGTTGCTTAAGAGGCAGTGAACATGCCAGCAATTTAAATAATTGAAGCAGGTAATAAGTTCTCTTTTAATGTTTCTATAGGTTTACATTTCAATTTTAATTTTCATAAGAAGTTAAGCTGTACTCTTGCTTCCCTTTTTGTAATTAATTTTTTTTCTTTTACCTTCTAAAAAATTAAGTTGAGGGTGATCTAGGGAAGCAGCATACTCACGCCTTATAAAATTCACATCAGTCTTTCCATTGTGTGCCAGCCTAGTCCGCTGTAACAAGCTCTGACGCCATAAATATTGCGCAATACTTTAAAAATCAAGTAAATAATCTGAAACGTTTCTAGCATGTCAGGAGTAATACTAAATCAATATGTGTTGAATATCAGTTCAATAACTTTAACCATTTTCGAAATTTGGATCTTTTTCTGTAAAAATCATTGGCGCAACAGAAAAGAGCTAGAAACTTAAAAATCTATATTTAGATTCCTTTTGCATAATAATTTAGTAAAAACAGTATTCTGGATCTCACAAATTAAAATTTTAGTTGAAATTCATGATTTTCTGGTTTTTGTCTTAGAAATTAAGGAAGCAAGATAGATTAAGTAGACGAATAAATAAAGCTAGGATGTTTAAATTTAAGTAGAAGGGAGATCCGCTATAATCATAAAAATGTGAGAAGTTTCAACAGAATAACTATAAAACTATAGCTATAGCGTAACCCCAAAGAGCAAGTTGAGAGCTCGTCCACTGTGTGTAGGGTAATTAAATTAATTCTCTCGCCCAAAATATTTGACTTAGCCACGTCAGACTTTTATTACGATTACTTACTTGTGTGATTATTGCACAATTAAATTGAAAGCTTCATTGGCCACTAGCAAAGGAAGCAATGATTTATTCTATAACTTAAAGTGGTGCATTACTAGCCCAGCGGCTAGTCGGGAGAACAGATTTGATCAGGCGTTCCCTTAGCCGTCCGCATCGCGGCTTTATATGTAAGAACGCTGCGCGAGAAAAGGAAGGCCCCAGTTCTCTCCAGACGCTGATTAGCGCACCATCTGTGCCGGGAGTCGCGTCGCGTCGGTATCGTTGACATAAACAGCCTCGGATGCAGTAATAAATTAATCGGGATACGCGTAACCATGAAATCGTTTTCGAGTGAAGTTTTAATTTTGGTATGACGTTAATGATCTATCTTTAGTTTGCGTATGTTGTGTTTTCACGTGCCGCTGCAGGACAGACATTCTACCATTATTAGCGTGGCGTTTGATGAACATTATCATCAAATTATGTCGAGCATTCACTTAAACATTTAATTGGAACAGTTATAGTGGCATCAGCGCATTAGACTCTGAACTGCTCTGGTAGTTGGATTGTGTGGATTCTTTTGGTCTGTGACTTTCAGAATATAGTGAACATTTTAGAGAGAATGGTTTTTGATTCTGAATCCCAGACAATCTCCTAATTCCTCAGAGCTATAAGCTGTAGCTACAAATGTATTTCTCAGATGAAGTGGGCCTTAGGAATTCTAATTACAGGCTTCACGTTTTGCTAATCACTTTCTGGTTGCCAATATTGTAGTTAGAGAGCCAGTGTTGAGAACGGCAAACAGCATAAATACAAAACATTTATTCTATTATTCCACCCGCCGCCCCACAAGATCACAAGCCCAGGTGTGACCCGAAAGTTATCGGTAACTGCCTTATAAATATTTGTAAAGAGTCTGGACCGGTGATACGATTAATTTTACGTCCTCGTTATCTAAAGAACGTTGTATTACCAGCCTGGGTTACTTCAATATACAGCTAGCGAATGGATCGTTGTCTGAGATCCTGTGTAGGACTGTTTAAATGTTTTAAAACTCTAACAAACAACGTATACAGTGTCCATCTCTCTAATCTTTTCCAATCACTATCATGTGGTGTCTGATAGCAAAATCCTTACAGAAAAGTTGATCCATAGTTCTTGACAACGTTCTGCACTATGTGCACTGAGGTAATAGGAATATTTGCAAGTTGACTGCTGTCTTGGATGATTTCCTAAAAAAACATAAGCATCTACCTCTAAATTTACATGGATCTGCGTTATAGGGTGATAGCAAATAGTTGGAGTAATCGATGGAGACGGTTGTAACGAGATAGGATATAATGGTAGCCCGCAATGCATTATAGAGGGAGGGAGATGTTGTGGCAGGTAATTTATCGCGAATTTAACCATTTTCTTATGTTTTTCTCTCGGGCTGTATCTGTTGTGTGGTATAATCAGCACTTGACTCGTATACAGATGTGTGTTCTGGGTGTGACTTAGATCGCTACCTACCTGAAATCGTTAAAAGAAAACCTCGCCTTACAGTAATCAGCAGGGGTCCTCCAACGTCTGCGTCATGAATCATGTCCACCGAACCGAAGGAGAACTTCTATCGACACTCTTCTCAAGACGAACGAAGATGTGTGCGAAGTTCTCCATTTCCCCGCCATATGTTGGACATATATAGTCTTCAGTTTCGTAACTGCTGTGATTCTAGGTCAGTGACAAGGGATTTGTGAAGTGCTGTCATTCCAGTGTATACAACTGCTTGACAGTGTTGTATGTGGAAGACACTGTGTTCTGTACAGGGAGTTAGTGCTGCATGGCATGTAATTTCGCGTGTCAAGCACTATTGCTATGCATTTCTGCATAAGATATTGTTGTTTCATGCATTTTCTGTTGCTGACAATATCTTTATAGGACTGATTAGGGCATAGCATAGTTTACTACCAGTAAAATGACGTAGACAGTGGGTGTTTTACACCCGTGGAATGTTAGATAGTGCTGTATCGCAAAGAATCTACGGTTTTTTTTCTCTTTGATGTAGTAGGTTTTATCACCTTAAAGTACCCCACCATAGTGGCTAGGACAAAAACATGCAGAGTGAATGGGTATCAGGTGTTGGAAACATATTTCCTGCATTGTAGTGTTAACTGCATTCCATTCCATGCGACTAATATGTCGGAAACCAGAGTGCTTTCACATTATAGCATATTTAAGTGCAGAACTGCGTGTATTTATGCTCTGTGATCGTTTCTCTCTTTCCACTACCTTCTTGGTATGGCATCCAAGCACTACAGCAATACTACAAAATTAATAGCACAAGTGATTTACGTAAAATTTTTCATACTCATTCCACCTGGAGCATCATCATGATAAACCATACGTCTGTTGTTTTTAACCGCCTATTACTTCACCATAACACTCGCAAATGTATCAGGTTCGAATGTGTTTTACACCAAAATGGAGTGCTAACCTTAGTGTGGTTGCGTCTAGAGAGATTACGTGTAACTGGATTGGAGACACCAGTAAGATTAGTACAGAACAGTATTCGCAGAACAGTAGTTACGTTAGTGGAATGAGAATACCAGCCTACATCGCTAGCGTCGGTCGGTTCTGCAGTTTTGGTGCACATTTGTTCACTTTTTTTTATTTCGAGTTGAGCCTGCGTGTTAACAACCAATTTCATTTTAGTGTCTAGGTCTTGTTTTTTTTTTTCAGCTTTGACTTCTTGCCAGTATCTTCTGAGCCCACCAAGAAGTGCCTGTTTATGCACTTCGGACAAAGGTCCTCTCCGTGTTTTGGACGTTGATGCCATTTTAAAACGTTGGTAGCTGCTCACAAATCCCCTAAATTTGTTTCTGTCAGGAATTTCTCTCTCTAAGATACCAGTCTGCCTAAGATCTTTTTCACATTCTTCGAACCATCTCGGCCTAGTTTTCTTATATTGGATGAAACTCCATATTCCTTTTGTTAGTCGGTCACCGTCCATCCTCATTAGATGACAGTAAAATAACAATCATCTCTTCTTAATGGATGCTGTGATAGGTTCTACCTTGCTGTACAAGTCCTCATTTGCTCTCATTCGCCATTGTCCATCAACCCGTATGTTACCTAGTATTTTCCTTAATATCGTACGCTCTCGCTTTTCCAGCCGCTCAGCTTGACCTTGTCTATTCATGGTCAAAGTAATGATCTGAGCCAACTGGGCACCTCTATGTACTTCAAAGTCACCTAGTAAGCTCTTTATTTTCTTAGATGATATTTTGTCTAACTCTTTTTCAAGAAGGTCCCAAAGGTCCCATAACTGTTCAACTTTCTCGGGATTACGTCTGTTGTCTTTACTGATTGGTGCATGCACATTGATCAGTGTGTATCCTTTGTTACCACAGCTGAGAGTTGAGACAGTAAGTCTCTCAGAAGGGCTGAAGAACCCCACGATTAAACTGACAACCTTCTTACGAGGAACAAAAGCTGTGCCAATTACAGGCATGTTCTTACCTATTTTCACTGCCCTTTTGCTTTTATAAATCGTGTCCATTGTGTCTTCATCTACACCTGCCTAATGTTGTGTAGGGCCCCCACGAGCACGCAGAAGTGCCGTAACACGACGTGGCGTGGACTCGATTAATGTCTGAAGTAGTGCTGGAGAGAACTGACCCCAGGAATCCTGTAGGTCTGTCCATAAATCCGTGAGAGCACGAGAGGGTGGAGACCTCTTCTGAACAGCACGTTACAAGGCATCGCAGACACGCTCAAATGTTCGTGTCTGTGGAGTTTGCTGGTCAACGGAAGTGTTTAAATTCAGAAGAGTGTTCCTGGACCCACTCTGTAGCTGTTCTGGACGTTTCGTGAGGTGTCGCATTGTCCTGTGGAATTGCCCAAGTTCGTCGGAATTCACAATGGACATGAATAGATGCAGGTGATCAGACAGGATGCTTACGTACGTGTTACCTATCAGAGTCGCATTTAGACATATCAGGGGTCCCATATCACTCTAACTGCACACGCCCCACACCATTACAGATCCTTCAACAGATTGAGCAGTGCCCTGCTGACATGCAGGGTCCATGGGTTCATGAGGTTGTCTCCACACCCGTACACGTCCATCTATTCAATACAATTTGAAACGATACTCGTCTGACCAGGCAACATGTTTCGAGTCATCAAAAGTCCTATGTCGGTGTTGACGGGCCCAGGCGAGGCTAGAGCTTTGTGTTGTGCAGTCATCAAGGGTACACGAATGGGCCTTCGGCTCCGAAAGCCCGTATCGATGATGTTTCGTTAAATAGTTCGCACGCTGACACTTGTTGATGGCCCTGTATTGAAATCTGCAGCAATTTGCCGAAGGGTTTCACTTCTGTCACTTTGAACGAAGCACTGCAGTCGTCGTTGGCCCCGTTCTTGCAGGATTTTTTTCTGGGCGCTGCAATGTCGGAGATTTGATGTTCTACCGAATTCCTGATATTCACGGCACACTCTTGAAATGGTCGTACAGGAAAATCCCCAGTTCATCTCTACCTCGGAGATGTTGTGTCCCTAGCTTGTGCGCTGACTACAAGACCACGTTCGGACTCATTTAAATCTTGA
The DNA here is from genome assembly GCF_023864275.1 of Schistocerca cancellata. Classification (NCBI taxonomy): domain Eukaryota; kingdom Metazoa; phylum Arthropoda; class Insecta; order Orthoptera; family Acrididae; genus Schistocerca; species Schistocerca cancellata. Next base: position 331,140,047 of record NC_064629.1, read on the forward strand.
AAACCTATCATTGTAGCAGCAGTAACCGATCTAACAATTATGCCAGACACTTGTTGACTTATATAGGCGTTGCCGACCGCAGCGCCGTATTCTGCCTGTTTACCTACCTCTGTATTTGTATACACATGCCTATACCAGTTTCCTTGGCGCTTCAGTGTAGGTTTTGCACCTTCTCTCTGCTGACAGCTATCCCTACCTTAAGAAACAGTATTTTTGCCACGTGATGGGGCAGTGTAACAAAGTACACGATATGCCCACATGTACACTTATCAGCGAAGACATTATGACCATCTACCTAATAGCTTGTATGTCCACTCTTAGCATGGGTAACAGAAACATCGCTTTGTGGCATGGGTGCAATGAGGCCTTGGTAGGTCACTGGAATGAGTTGGCATCACATTTGCATGCACAAGTTTCCTCACTCCGTTCAGTAGAAACTCAGATGTGTCCGATCGTGTTTATATCTGGTGAGTTAGAGTGACAGCACATCACTTGGAAATGAACACTGTGTTTCTGGACATAACACATTATCTTCTTGAAACCACGATCATCATGAAGGGGTGCTGGTGGTCTCCAACCAATGTACACTACACCTTTGCCGTCATGGTGCCTTGCATGAGCTCCACTGCAGCCGTGGATACCCATGTGTATGTTCCCTACTTCATAATGGAGACGCCACCAGATTGTTTCCATCCCATACTACAGATGTCAAGAAAATCTTACGACTGTACTGGGCACTACACATTGCAATTTGAATAGTTTGGCTTATTTGAGTGGCCCAGAGATGTGGCTGGTCTCAATGTTAGGCAACGTTTTTCGACATCGGGTACCAACTCACACCTGTCGTGAACTCAATTTTTCAGATCAAATAAAGTATAACAAAACAATGCAGGCAGGTATTGCGGTGAAATTTAAAATATTGAGTCACTCATGTTAATTTATAATTTGAACAAGTGGTTTATTTTTCTTCAGTATATTCACTAAACACTTAAAATGCAGTCTGAGGGGCTTTTACATAAGGGCGGCTTTTAACAACAGATGCTACAACACTTCACTATGAAAGTCATATGTCGCAATCACGGTAACTCGGCAGTCTGTTCACAATTCAAAAAATAAACTCTTGTCTACTGTCCTAAACCACTATATTGCGCTCCACTTGATCGCTTTAGAACGTGGCTACCAACCCACTTTTATCCCCAGATCGTCGGCACGTCCGCCCCTTAGCGTCGCTCAGGACCAACTCCTGAAAGATGGCCGCCCTATGCACCCTCAAAACGACTGCCTAACTCAAAACAATGTTTGACAAAAATTCCGAATATTCTACAACTAAACACATATTATAACTTGAAAAAAATGGAAATTTAAAGTACAAATTTTTGTATCTGCCATCATTTTTTTTACAAATAATGTTCTTTCCCGGATTTTTTATACTAAACGTAAATAAACAAATAAAGATACATACTTAATTACTCAGGCACCTCTTTCAACTTTAGAATTCTGCTGCTGGTTTCGTCTCTTTAAATTTATTTATTACCAAAACACACTTTCTCTCAGTCGAATCTCATATTCCGATTTCTCATTCAAAAATGGTACATGTTTCCTAAATCGGCTAAGATTGCTCGATGCAGCTCTACTAGCCACATCCGTAGACACTTTGTTTATATTAATCGGCCAAGGCATTGCCAAGATATTAGCTTTCAACTTTCATAAATTTACAGTTTTTGAGACAACAATAAATTTTAAACGATTACATGTTTTTGTGGCGCGTCTCGATGAATGCCAAATCGCAACTCCGTGTCTCTCCTATTTCTGTTTTTATCGATTTTTCTCTAGCATATAAATTTCTCCTAGCGCGCAAACACGGCCATATGCGCCCCTGCCAAGCGTCCAATCAGGTTTTTCCAACGCCGCGTACACGCTGGCTGCTCGCCACGGCCCCGCAGCAACCGCCAGCCACGTGCTCTGTGGCGGGAAACTGCCGCTCCAATCTCCCGCCACAGGTTGTACTCTCATACTGTTCACATTAAAGGCGACGAATTCGTGACCTCTTATCGGATTATGAAGAATACGTCAGAATTCATCAGACCATGCAATGCTCTGCCACTGCGCCAACATCCAGCGTCAATGGCCACGTGCCCATTTCAGTCCCAGTTGCTGATGTCATGGTGTTAAAATTGGCTCATGGATGAGAGTGAACTAGTCAGTACGCTGGTAGAGTGGCAACAGAAGTGCAAATGTGTGTTGCATGAATTCTTCGAATTTTATCTGGAAATTTGGGAAGATTCAATATGGCAAGAGTTCGCGCTGGACAGTTATTCTCCCAAGCCCCCACCCTTTTACGTAAACTGATCAGTTGACAGCCATGGTGGCAGTCTCTCGGGCCCATGACCATCTTGTACATTCGGCATGTAGATACTCGGTGATGGGCTCGCAACTGCCGGCGTGGCCTGCGCAACCAGGGCTGCCCAGCAGTCGGTTGTCTGCGCACGCTTCGCGATCGCATGTGTGTGTGATTGCAAGGTTTTTTTTTTTTTGGCCTATATATTTAGTGCAAATTGGAAGAATTATGGTGGTGGATGCTGCTTGGCGCTCAAACATCGGTGCATTCAAGACGTTGGATCAATTTAGCGCTGCGATCTATTTGTGGCGGAAGTTTAATTACTTGATTTGCAAACGTTTGCGTGTGACTCTCAAACATTGAAAATATAATTTATTACGAAGGAGAATCATCATAAAGTGGTGGCGAGTGTTATTAGGGATCTGTTTGACTCCTGTAAACTGTTAAACAATTAGTCTGATAGGATAGTACAAATGTACTATTTCCTGCCGTTTTTGATATTGCAACTGCGTCAGAGCGCCCTTTCTTCCCAGCATTAACCAAAAGGAACAAAGTATTTTGAGGAGGCTTGAAATCCTTTGTCTGCATGTCTGAACACGTTGGTTCATGCATGTGTTCATTCAAACCGAGGGTAACCACTTAAGAGAGACAGACACAGGAAGCGAGCCCAGAGTTTTCTTCTCAAAGAAATGCTGCCACCTGATGGTTTGTGCATATGCCGCAAGAACAAATGGAGGTCTGTCGGGAAGCTAGGCATGTCATCTTGGTCTACAGGTGTGAGGCAGAGGTGTTACACTCGGCTGTACCCACTTGAGAGAAAGCGGGTGTGATATGCCGGGTGTAGAATATAAAAGGGCTGTAACTTCTGGTCCGTAATCGTCTGTATTTACTGTCGTGATCTGTGACTAGGACGCTGGGCGGTTTTTGGGTTTTTGACCTTTGCGGTGATCTCAGGACTATATTGCACTTGATTCCACTCCTCCATGCTGACAGTTACTACGTCATGGAGGCGGAGAGGTGCAGACGTGAACTCTACCTGAGTGCTGGAGCCCTGTCTCCTGCAAACTGATTAAATAAAGAATATGCAAACTGAATTGAACTGTATATTACTGACATTGATTTGAACTTCATGTCATGAGATCCTTCCTCTCCAGCAAAAACTGTGTCTCTCTCCTGCCGCCGGCCGAAGTGGCCGTGCGGTTAAAGGTGCTACAGTCTGGAACCGCAAGACCGCTATGGTCGCAGGTTCGAATCCTGCCTCGGGCATGGATGTTTGTGATGTCCTTAGGTTAGTCAGGTTTAACTAGTTCTAAGTTCTAGGGGACTAATGACCTCAGCAGTTGAGTCCCATAGTGCTCAGACCCATTTGAACCATTTTTTCTCTCCTGCCAATTTCCTGATTGGGGAAGGGAGGTGGGGCAGTACAGGAGGGGAGGGGTGAGATAGAAGTTTCCCATGAGGGCAAATAGTGGCTCATAAATAGGGAGGGTGTTACCAAAGAAGTGTCCAGTGTACAGTGTCCCTTTTCCCATAAGGGAGGAGCGGTGAGGGTTTCTTAGAACGATGGATTATCCACCAAGGGGTCGTAAATCAACCCCCAGGGGGTCATAAACCACTTAGCACATCAATAATTTAAGGGGTAGGGAGTAGCATATTAGGATTAATTAATCAATTTATTTAATTAACATATCAATTAGATAGTACAAATACGCCAGAAAACGGCTTTTTGACAATACCTTTGTTCACCGTGATGAAAATGAATGCGGACATGGATGTGGAGAAAAATATGGAAACGCCACAAACACAACATATTACCACGCCTGATACCGTGTAGGAATCCGTTATCATTCAGAATAGCTCCCAGTCATCGGTAAAGTGATAATACAAGTCCTGTCTGGTTTTCAAGGGAATCTTATACCATTCGTCCTGTGACAAGGTCATGTAACGACGATGGAGGTGACTAACCGTCACAAAATCTTCCCTCCATAGTACATAACAATGTCTCTGTAATTTTTAAAGCTTCAGTGTTGCAGAGTACCCAAGGGGCCCATGGAACACCACCATATGGCCCTGCCGCGGGCATGGATGTGTGTGATGTCCTTAGTTTAGTTAGGTTTAACTAGTTCTAAGTTCTAGGGGACTAATGACCTCAGAAGTTGAGTCCCATAGTGCTCAGAGCCATTTGAACCTCTTTTTTTTTTTTTTTTTTTTTTTTTTTTTTTTTTTTTTTTTTTTTTGAATTCGCGCTCGCCCAGTAGTTCCCTGTTTACGGAGCTCCCTCCATTTTGTTTTGTTACTGACACGGTTCGTGAATGCGACATTCGGTTCTGCAGTGACTTGCAGCTGTACACCTCTAATACGTTGTCACAGACCTCCTTAATGACCATTCGTCACAATCACTCACCACTCACATTCGTCTGCGTTGTGACTTAGCGGATGACGTTGTTCCACTTTCTCTGCACGCGTTGTAAATGGTGCATCTTGAAACAACAAACACTTCGGCTACATTAGTTATGGAAGCACCCACCAGCCGAGCATCAACAACTGACCTACGTTCTAATTCATTTAGCTCCAACGTAATGTACTCACAACTATACAGAACACTGTTATGAGCAGGACTGACACTTGCAGTGGGTAGAGGATACTACACCGGTGGCGTTCGAAGTCAAATAAGACTGTACAATCCGCAGACTTGGCTGGAATCTTCATTTATGTTCAAGAACGCATTTCTCGCAATGTTTCCATGTTTTCGTCCAAACACTGTGCATCCATTACATGTAAAACTTTAATCGAGAGAACTTATATTGTGAGTGAAAAGTCACAGTGAAAAATCGTTATATTTGTTTCTTTCATCAATATATTGTGCATACGTTATACTTGCTCATGAATAAATACAAGATTAACGCTTGAATTCGTCACTTTTTCCATTATACTTTAAATTCCTGCTGTTCTTTCATTACGACAAGTTCTGTATCACGTTCTCACAACCTTCACATTATGAAAATGTAATGAAAGCCAAAAGATATAAATTTTCCAACATAACTGCCCTGTTGTGGTCACTAATTAACCAATCCGTATGCTGTGGATGGGAAAGCTGTTTCCACAATTTCGCTATTTACCCAAATTGCATTTTCCTGCGCCTCATACTTTTAAATAATGGAACAAAATTTATTTTTGTAATTAATTAGACAGTTTTTAATTAATAATTGTAGCTTTAGGTGGGAACAGGTGTGTAGCGGTATTCGTAATATGTATTACGTGTATGTCATGTAAATGTGCTTTGATTGAAACAAGTTTGATAGAACTGCTCATGACATATCTAAACATTTCATTACAGCTGACCCATTTTTGAAAGGTTCTTGGTATAAATTCTTCACTGATATGCTACTTTCACATTAGCCAGTGTGTTCACGCGTTGTTAGGAATTAGGTGAATCAATTTTCAGAATTAAAATCCGTTCTTAAGTAAGTGGATATCGCTCTAACGGTAGGCAGGATGCTTACGCAAATGCTAGGGTCTTCCGACTCGTTAGCTGCTCCCGACCAATAGAAAATGCCCGAGTTTGGCTCCACACAGGGTTTGGTTAATCATGTGGAATACTTGGAGAATTCTAGAACCGTTTAAGAAATTGGAAATTTAATTTCATTAACGAAATTGTAACAAAGTTCAAATTAAACGACCTTAGCAATATTAATTACAGAGATACTGGTACCAACTTCTATTCTGTAAATGATAATGTAGCAATTTTTTCTTTTAGGGGCGTAGAAGGGGACGAATTTAACATCATTTTAATCTGCTAAATCCGATAAATAGTTTTGAAAAAATTGTAGCTTTTACCACTTGGAATTCTGTTTTTAACCAGAAACTGATTGATGTCTTGTGCGGTAGTTTGTGATCTCATACGCAAACGAGGAAAAGTGTCGCATCGCGTATAAGGGAGAGGAATGTTTCACCGCCAAAATGTCGATAAATAACGTGTAGAGCCGAAATGCAGGCTTGTATCCTGTGTGTCCATCGAATATATTATTAATGTCACGTAGTTGCATGAAGATGGAACTACTCTTTATCCAGGTTGGACGCTTGTGTATCGTCGTATGTTGGAAATACTAACATTTCTCCGACACTACGTATAGAATTACAGAAAGTGAAAAGCTATTGAATTGCTCTCGTTTATGCTTCAGAGACTAATAGCAGTAATTGTTGTATTTTCATAAGAAGCAAATTAAGTTTGTACCAATACTCAATAATTAATACTGACATCACAAGTGTCTATACGTCGTTTAGTAAAAGCTTTGTTACACTTCAACTTAGTGAAAATAGAATTAAATTATCTTAAACGACATCCGAAATACATGAGGATAACAACAAGATCGTCACTCTGACCAATGATTACGTTTTAATTTTTTTATTTCAGTTTATACGTTATAAGTTCACAAATCTGTTGTCAAGATATGAGATTATGCCCTTCTTATAGATATTGGAATTTTAGTATCCATCTTTTTAGATTACTCGAATAATATTCAGTGACGTTTTTGATAGACATGTGAGGAAGCGTGTAGATGTAAACATATTTATTTATGCACAAAAATTTTCGTGTTTGAGTAGTTTATTTACTGTTAATGAATTACTATTTCTGAGTGAAAGGATGTTCATTGATACCCTATCTTACTATTACTATATTGTTGGTGATTTGAGATCTGTACGGCCTTACCGTTGTGCGCATAACTGGAAAGCAAGCTGTCTCTCCTCCAGACTGTGCGTTCTGCTGCTTGCGTAGTTCACGTTGCGAATTACCTTTCCTATAATAAACTGACAATACTTACTTAACATAAGTGGAACATTATTTTCAAATGGGAGACGTACCTTACAAGAATGTTGTTGTTTTCTTTCCTTTACTGTTTACCAACAGATATTTCCTCTACTTCCCTTTCTCTTATATGTCGATCTCATCCTTGTGTGAGTCCCAAAGCTGTGTGTGGAACTCAAGAGATCAGCGCGGGCAGACTGCTTCGCAGTCATGAGAGCTGCCGCGCTGCCCAAATGCTCGCGTTGAAAACTTTTTTCATCTCTGGGATTCAGGAACGATAACATCGAGTTGAGATCCATCACGTCACTGTATCCTTGAGCCCTCGGAAACGGAACGGCATCCTGAAATTACTTTCCGCCGACGATACTGGAGATCGCATCCCACTGCTTTTATATGAGCAATTATTACGGTTCCCTCCATCCTCTGTCCGCGTAAGGGTAGCCGCAGATATTCTGTGTAGAATTCAGGTTACTCCAATGCCAACTTAACTGCAACCGGAGCACAGAAAAAAATACTTTTAAACTTTATTTTCAGATACAGACACATCAAGGGAGCGTGTCTGCAGCAAAATAATAAGTGTGAAGACCTTTCTAAATATTTAAAAAATTAGCTTCGTAATGAAACACGAAGTAAACGAAGTATTTGGTTTCCAAATGAAAAAAAAATAAAAAATAATTCAGCACTTTGACAAAGGAGTGACTGTTATATTTCGAAACTTGCTACACTTCGATATTTCGTCTCTAACCAGTTCTGTAATACAAGTTTAACATACTAACGGGACAGGAAAGAAATGTCGTTCCTGCGCATGTAGACATTCGTTTGTCATTTATCACTTCATAGTGTACATCAGAGTTGTGTCAGAGACATTTTAAGGTTAGGATGGGTTGTTTACAAGTAAGTAATGAAATATTACTTTTTTTGCAGCTGATGGTCAAATGGCCAGCCAAATACGAAAATAGATACATATCAAGCATTGTATTCTTTTTGGGTAGTAGAGCAACAGTTGCCACAAGAAATATTTACGATGTTTATCCAACTGCATTTGACGTTCGTAAATGCCAAAGGTGATTTTCTAAGTTCAAAGGCCTGTCAAGCACTCTTTACGATCCTTTGTCAAAAAATGGCTCTGCGCGCTATGTAACTTAACAATCTGAGGCCATCAGTCCCCTAGACATAGAACTACTTATACCTAACTAACCTAAGGACATCACACACATCCATGCCCGAGGCAGGATTCGAACCTGCGACCGTAGCAGCTGCGCGGTTCTGGACTGAAGCGCCTAGAACAGCTCGGTCACAGCGGCGGGCCCATCCGTTGTCGATCATCCAAGAACATTTGCAGCAGATTGGTAAAGAGAAATAAAGCTAACCGATCTACGACATGCAACTTCTTGCTTCAGCGTTGCAGTACAGAAGCGTTTCTTGATACTTGTTCATTTTAAATGAAAGATGGGTCCTCTATGATAACCCAAAGTGCAAAACGCATTGGCCCTCTTCGAATGAATCAGAACGAAGTATAGCTAAGCCAGGTTTACTTTTGTGTGCTTGGTGGGGTATTAGTGCGGTAGTTGATTCTGAAGTGTTGAAATCTGGACAAACTGTGAATTCAGATCTTTACTGTGAGCAGTTCGATCGAGTAAATCAGTCTTTAATTGAAAAATGCCCAACGATTGAAAATAGAAAAGATATTATCCTGCAACACTATTATACAATATCGCACTGCGCAAGACGAACCCTGGATAAAAATTAATGAGTTGTGGTGGGAGGTATCACCTCACCCCGCTTAATATTGCACCATCGGAATTCCATTTATTCCGATCCCTACAATATTTTGTAATAATGGAATATCCAATCCGATATGTCGAAAAGTACACTGAGGTATTTCACACTGGAAGAATACACCGAAAAAATGCGCTGTTAAAATTTTAGCTGCTAAGGCGCACTACAAGTATTTTTTTTAATGTTGAAGTTACTTATTTTTCCCTCACGAAATACTGCTTATAACAGCATTTTGTTGAGCCCTACCTACGCGAGGAGGCAGACGCAGCCGTGATAAGAGAACGCAGCATCGCTAGCCCAAAGTCCAAAGTGCACACACGCTAATTTTAAGTACTTAAACAATACCATAACTGTCTCAAATAGTTAAAATTATGCATGACATGGTGTTTATATTAACAACTAAACTTTTGCAGATGTAACTGTTACACAAATGACTAACAGAGGAAAGAAAATCAAGGCAGTGTGTGATGTTACGAGGGGCATTCAATAAGTAATGTAAGAAACTTTCTTTTCTGAGAGCAAGTTGGTTTTATTTAGGATTCAACTACACCATATTATTCCCCTCCCTTTTGGCTATAAAACCGTATTTTTCATGATAATATACATTCAATGCGATGACATAGCGCCATCTCACTGGGAGGGCCTGTATGCCGCAAGGTACCATTCTACTGTTCTATGTGGGAGCCAACGTCTTGCTTCATCCATAACCTCCCCATTTCTGGGCGGGGAGGCGTGCTGGCCCCCTTCACGAATCCACCCGGTGGACTATTGTCAAGGTCCCGTATGCCGGCCAGTCTGTGGATGGTTTTTAAGACGGTTTTCCATCTGCCTCAGCGAATGCGGGATGGTTCCCCTTATTCCGCCACAGTCGGCGACTGCTGCGCAAACGCATTCTCCTCGTACCATAATTAGTCTACCAGGCAAACATTGGGGTTACACTCGTCTGGTGTGAGACGTTCCCAGGGGGCTCCACTGGGGGTCGAACCGCACAATAATACTGGGTTCGGCGTGGGGCGGCGGTGGGGTGAGTGGGCTGCTGCAGCCTTTTGTTGGGTTGCTTACCACTGCGGGCTACGGCGGGGACGGAGCCTCTCCGTCGTTTTTAGGTCCCCAATTCCAGACAATACAATACAACCTCCCCATCATCCACGTACTGCTTCCTATAGAGCATCACGCCCGCGTTCCCGGGTTCGATTCCCGGCGGGGTCAGGGATTTTCTCTGCCTCGTGATGGCTGGGTGTTTTGTGCTGTCCTTAGGTTAGTTAGGTTTAAGTAGTTCTAAGTTCTAGTGGACTGCTGACCATAGATGTTAAGTCCCATAGTGCTCAGAGCCTTCCTATAGAGTATGTCCTATGTTGGACCAAATAGATGGTGCGAGATCTGGGTCGTAGGGTGGATGGGCAAGAACAGATTCATGTTGTGCAGACTTGTGGGAAGCCTTCTGTTATCATGGAGAATGGAAAGTTCGATTGCATTTTTGCGGCGACGAATATGCTGAAGTTGTTCCTTCACTTTCCTGAGGGTAGCACAATACACTCCAGAGTTCAAATGGCTCTCAGCACTATGCGACTTAACTTCTGAGGTCATCAGTAGCCTACAACTTATAACTAATTAAACTTAACTAACCTAAGGACATCACACACATCCATGACCGAGGCAGGATTCGAACCTGCGACCGGAGCGGTCGCTCGGCTCCAGACTGCAGCGCCTAGAACCACACGACCACTCCAGCCGGCACACTCCAGAGTTGATCGTTGCACCACGCGGGATGACATCAAAGGGAATGATCCTTTCATAGTCCAAGAAGACTGTAGCCATAACACCGTTATTGAATGTGTGGCTTTGAACATACATTCACACAATATACACACACACATAGTGTGCAAAGAGACTTTCATGCTGACACACACACACACACACACACACAACCATGACAAATCGTCCGTCAAAGTATTCGGCAATATACACATCAACAATTTACAAACAAATACATGCTAAGTCACTCGAATGAATAGTGTGAGTAAGGTAGTGTCCGCATCCTGTCCCCACAGATGAACGTTTTGTCTTCATGATGGGAGAGACTTACTTGCGGCTGCATTGCAGTATGCACCTCATGACCTCTCGAACAAAAGATATTTAGAGCTGTACCAATACCGTAGAGGAAGGAAATCTTGTAATCTTCAATTGTGAGACTCTTTGAGACAGCATGCTGCACACCTCTAGCCCACCTCTGGGTAGAACCTTCATCTATGTGGAATGCGTACATCTTAGGTCACAGCCCCACGAACTCTAAAGTCTGTGTAACGTTCGCCTTGTCTTTCACCAGGCCGCGTTGAAACCTTGACCATCTCCGCAGCGATCAGTCCTTCATTGAAAATGGTGACCCATTTGAAATTTGGTCTGGTAACGTAATTTATTAAGCCATAACGCTCATCCCATGGATTTATGAAATAATTTTCGCGGTATTGTCTAACATTATCCATGGTTTATCTGAAAACTGAATTGTTTATTAATTTGTAAAAATCTTTTTTAAAATCACACTCGTGAGAGCCCCACCTTCAGAGTTGAAATCAATGTACTCCTTCAGTTAGGGAGGCTTATTAAAAGAGATTTTGCAGGTGATACTGACATGTCCATCCATAACTTGTGACATTGCTGAAGGTTTCTGTAATGCATAAAATAACGATCTTTGTTCTCCAGCGTTGTCAACAGCTTGGGTATGAAACCACTCTGGATATAGCTGCAAGTCACTGCCCTCATCAGGCAAGTGGATGGGATAATCCAGCTCTACCACCAGGACATATCGCTCGCATGCATCCTCAGCCACGTTATGGATGTTTTCCTTCAGCCTCGATTTCCCAACTGGACATTCATCGGAACCCTCCAAATGATAGATTTTGTTGCATGGCTTGCTCATAGAGATTGTTCATATCCAGGTTTAGGCTCTAACTTATATCTTCGCAAACCGGCAAAGTGCCCCACGAATCCTGTGTGCAAAGAAGAGCAGCATTTCAGCAGTAGTCAACGGACGAGAACAGACTATTTGCAGACATCTATCCCCACGAGAGTGTGATATCAAAAGCTTTTTGAGTCTTTCGTGGCCGATGCTGCTGGTTACTGTCTGCTACTACCCACACCACCATGATACCGCTGGCGGCCACTGCAGATACCTGGGTCGGCTTTGTGTCAGCTGAATGTGGCACGTCGGCACCGAGCGCTCGCTGCAGCCACAGATGACACAGCCATCGCAGTGAACAACGTCCATTTTGCAGAAGAAATCTTTACCTCAGTTCACGTATTAAATAACTTGCCACTTGCCGCGTATAGTTACGCTCATGTGGGCCCTTTTATGCAGGCAGCTGTAGCCAGGTGGGGCTTCCAGAAACGTATTGAGGAAGCTGCAAGAATTATAGCTTCAGCACTGAACGAACTCCACAGATAGTGTATAACAACTATTTATCTAAACCCTGTAAAGTTCTATTTTAAAGAGAAGGCAATAGCATTTTATGACAGTCCAACTTAAAATTATTTGTATATTTTCTGAGGTGTAAATATAATCCATGTATATTCACACTCTTTCCTGAGTCTCTGAATAGCTGGAAATGTATTATTTGCAAGGCTTCATATTGACAGACTTTTGAAAAGATGGCTACTCAAACTGATGGCACTATTGTGCATTTCGTTCAACTGTTTCAGCGTCATTATCGGCCTCATTTCAATCCTGTTGTTAGGCTGGTTAACTTGGGGCTGGAGAAAGCGCTGATGGCGGAGAGCATGGGTCACATTGCAGTGGTGCCATTTGAGTCTCTCAATAGATCGGGTTTCACTGGGCATGGCCTGCAACTCAACAGGATTGGGAAGAGAAGACTGGCAAAGCTTATAGGTGACAGGGTAGTGTGTGGTGGTGGGATAACTCACGGAAAGATTAGTATAGTATTTGGTGTTAGAGCTGAGCACTTTTTAGATTGAAGTCAGCTGATAGGTATATCCGCTTAAATGAAGTCCCTCTAACAAAAGAATCATCTTCAGAGGAGGCCAGGTTCCCAAGTAGAGAAGGAATTAGTACATTTCACCGAAATGTAAGACGTATTAGAGATAAAATTAGTGAAATGGTCATAGATGTTGACTCTGACGTTATTGGTATATCGGAGCATCATTTAAATAATTTGCCAGTTCAGAGGCTTCCTTTACTAGGACACAGATTATCTGGCTGTTTTTCAAGGAGTTCAATGTGGAGCAGGAGAGTAGCCATGTACGTAAAAAACGGTATTCCATTTGAGTCAGTAGACATATCACAGCACTGCACTGAACAGGTATTTGAATGTAGTGCAGAGGCAGTTGAATTTAGTGAAACGAAACTCCTAATTGTTGTTGTTTATAGCTCCCCTAACTCTGAATTCAGAAGGTTTCTGCCCAACCTAGAGAGAGTTCTTGGTTCACTTTATAGAAAGTACCAAACATTAGTTTTATTTGGTGACTTCAGTATTAATTTTGTGTATGATTGTGCAAGAAAAAGGATGTTGGCAGATCTCCTAAACTGATATTACATGATGCACACAGTGTTTGTTCCAACCAGGGTCCAGGGGAACAGTGGCACCGCCATTGACAGTATTTTTATTCATGCTTCATTACTATATGGCCCTTAGGTTAGTAAAAGGATGAATGACCTTTCAGACCATCGTGCACAAATTTTAACACTAAAAGGCTTTTGTACTCAAACAAATGTTATATATAATTACAAATTATGTAGGAAAGCTAATCCAACGGCAGTAGACAGTTTTGTAAACCTCGTTAAGGAACAAGAGTGGCAGGATGTTGATAGTGCCGTAACATAGATGATAAATATATTGCTTTCCTTAACACATTTATGTTGCTCTTTGAGAGTTGCTTTCCATTAGAACGTTATAAAAAGGGTACTAGCGGCAAAAGGAAGCCTGGGTGGCTGACCAGTGAGATAAGGATATCATGTAGAACAAAGCGGGAATTATATCAAAATGTTAGAAGTAGTCACAATCATGCTACAGTAGCCCATTACAAACAGTATTGTAAGGTGCTTAAAATGTTATTAGGAAAGCAAAGAGTATGTGGTACTCAAATAAGATAGCTAATACACAGACATCTATGGTCAGTTGTGAAGGAAGTATCTGCTCAGCTGCACAAGGTCGATGATATAAAGTCAGTTCGCAGTAAAAGTATTTATATTATTGATAAGTCAGATATATGTACAGTATTTAACAATCATTTTCTGAGCATTTCTGGTGAATTAAATAAAGACTTAGTTTCTACAGGAAATCATATAACTCTCTTGGAAAATGCCTTTCCGAGATTGATGTATGAAATACTCCTCTCTGATACTGAAAAGGGGGATATTGGGGCAATAATTAAATAAATCTCATGGATATGATGGAGTTCCTAGGAGACTGTTAAAGTACTGTGCTGCACATATTATCCCTGTACTTAGCCATATTTGTAATTTTTCCTTTAAAGTTGGTCAGTATCCTGAACGATTCAAATACTCTGTATTATGGTCGCTTCACAAAAAGGGACAAAAGAAGAATGTAGACAACTTTAGATCCATTTCTATGACATTAGTGTTTGCTAAAGTTATTGAAAAGGCTGTGTACGTAAGGAAAATTGATCATTTTATATCACATAATTTGCTATCAAATGCACGGTTCGGCTTTAGGTGTGGTTTAACAACTGAAAATACTATTTTACCTTTTATCTGTGAGGTTCTGGATGGATGAAGCAAATGGTTCCGACCGCTAGGCATATTTTTTGATTTAACTAAGGTGTTTGATTATGTTGATCATAAAATATTGCTCTAGAAGTTGGAACATTATGGAATACGGGGAGTAGCTCACAATTGGCTCACCTCTTAGTTTAACAACAGGTGCCAAAACTGAGGGGTGCTTCAGGCATCAATGTTGGGGCCACTCCTGTTCCTTATTTATATAAATGATATGTCCTTAAGGATTACAGGTAATTCTTAAATATTTCAGTTATCGAATAATATTAGCGTAGTAGTAAAGGGTGTTGTGTGCAACATTGACTCTATTTGAAATAGTGCAGCTCATGACGTAGGTTCATCGCTTGCAGAATGTAAACTAACTCTAAATGAGAGTAAGATTCAGTTTTGCAGTTTCTAATACACAATTAAACATAACCCGACGTTTTAATTTCACAGAATGGTCATATAATTAGTGAAACAAAATATTTCAAATTTCTAGGTGTTCAGATGGGCAGTAAACTGTCGTGGAAAGCCCATGTTCAGGATATTTTTCAGAGACTGATTGATCGTTAGACACGAAAATTAGTCTACGTTGCTTATTTTCATTCGCTTATGTATTGTGGTATTATATTCTGGGGTAACTCTTCCCATTCTCAAAGGATATTTTGGGTTTAGAAACGGGCAGTTCAAGCAATAAGTGATGTAAGTTCGGGAACCTCCTGTCGCCCCCTGTTTACTACTCTGCGTGTTATGACAGTGGACTCTCAATTAATATATTTCTTACTATCGTTTCTTGTTAACAGTATCAGCTTGTTCCCAAGAATTAGCAGCTTTCACTCAGTTAAAACTAGGCAGAAATTTAATCTGCATTTGGATGGCACTTCGTGAACTCTTGTGCAGAAAGATGTGCAGTGTACTGCTGCATCCATATTCAATAAACTATCACAAAAACTTAAAAAGCTTAGCAGCAATCCTCGCGCTTTCAAATTTAAACCGAAGAGTTTCCTCATGAATCACTCCTTCTGTTCTGCAGAGGAGCTCCTTGAAAAATTAAGGTTATTCCTGTGTTATATTGTTGATTGCGTTTACTTAAACTTATGGCTTGACATTTTTGTGTTCATAAACATTTTCATTTACATGTTATTACCTTTATGTTGTAGTTTCGTGTACTGACACGTTCCATGACTTTGGAGTTTAGCTCCTCAATTTGGTCCTACAGAACTGGACGTGTAAGTAAATAAATAAATAAATTTCACGCTAATATACAACTTTTTGACAGCCTTTCACGTAAACAATGATTGTTGTGATTGTAGATTCGGAGTTTTGTCACTGTTTCTTCATACTGCAATCTGTCATCATCCTACCGCTTTCTGTGGTGATTGTGGGATATCCAGACTGTCGTGCGGCAACTCTTGACACTTGACACTGTTCTAAATGATTTGGTTGAAGTGACGATTGTTGAGAGCGTTGTCAGTACTTGTCCAGTGTTTTTGAATGCTTTCTTCCTGCGGAAGACGAAACCATCCATTTAAGTGACTAGGAAGAGATCCGAGCCTGTATCATTACCTCTAAATACATGAGTGTGTCGGATCTGAGAGCTTATTTCTTCATTACCAATAATATAGTCAGTTACTGAGCGTGAACACAGTGCATTCCAGATTTGTTTATTAATGTCTTTTTTTTCTGAAGAAGGTATTTGTAATTCTCAGCTGACTGAATGTAACAAGATGTCTTAATTTCTTCCCATTTTCGCTTACTGTTATTTCACCAAATTTTCCTACTGCGCCTACTATTGATACCTTTCCAGTTCTTGCTTTTAAGTCTCCAAATTTTAATTAATGATCGGTTTGGGTATATTTACTTACGTGTTTTTTGCGGTTTTTCAGAAAATAGTTCAGAATCTTTGTGTTTTCCTTCTGCAGGTTCGTTTATTCCTATGATGCATAGAAGTCCTCTGTCAATTCTGGATTTAACAGTTACAGTTCTTTCATTTATGTAGTCATAAAAATCTATTTTTTTCCATTTTTCATCTACGAGAATGCCTACTCCACTCACTGCTCACTGTGTTTGTTCGACTCCACTGTAAGTTAATGTGTAATTACTGATATCTTTTTTGCTTCTCAGTTTCTTCTCTCTTCTGTTATTGCAGCAATGTTTGTACATCTTTGTTTCAAATTTCCTATAAATTCTAATTTCTTTGCATTAAAACCTCCTCTTATATTCTCTTAAGTCCTGGTTAGCATTCTACGCAGAAGAAGGTACTCTGATTTAATACCCCCTCCCCCGGGTGGGGGTTATGCAAACGGCTGGTTACCTGCCCATATAAAAAAACCACAACTCGTAAGTCTCTGAAGAATAAGCCGGATAGCTTCTAAATACGTAGACGAGGCCATGATAAAGGAAAACGAGTTGGTGTTAAAGATATTCTATGTATAGGTACATGGAGTACAAGAGGTTTTACTACAGTGTTGTAGTTTATCATATGGGTAATACGCCAAAATCAAAAGCACTTCAGCTTTGTTAGGATACAATTTTTCAAATACGCTTTAATCCTTAGTTACATTCTCTCGCTTACCTGTCTGCATCCCCGGAGTAAGGAATCGAGGCGTTTTAGCTAAACAGAGGTCAGAATCGTCCGTCTATGTTTTGAAGTCGTCCGTAGAGGTAGACATTTCCCACAAATAGAAACTTAATGACAACTGAACTCCAGAGTTCAGCACACGTAAAAGTTTAAGGAGGGGTACGTCTGATACAGAAACACTAAATGATTCGAAACTAATTTATTTTTCACTGGTTCTGCTCCTTGAATGCACCCAATATTATCTGTTGCACTTCAAACGAAAATCAGCCTCTGCTTAGCGTTCATAATGTCCCACTCATTCTTCTCAATGTACCCCATAAGCATTTTTAGAGGGATGCACATAGTTATTGGTCTGTCAGTAAACCACCCTGTGTTATGTAGAACACTCAGATTCAGATTTGTTGAGGGGACTTAAGTTTTGAGTGTTCTCAGCTAAAACTTGATTCCTCAAGAAACTAAGTATTAATCCCACTGCATTCTTCTGCTAAAGTATATTGCATATTTTGTCATTTTTATCTCTGTTTTAAACGTATTAAAGCTTGCACATAACCTAAATCCTTTATAGATCTTCTTTTAAAGGGCACCATATTCGCCACTAACTACAAAAATAATTGTTTTCAGAATAACAATTTCGGCCTTTGTGTCATTTTCAAGTGGTACTGCAAACATTTTGCTTCAGCCCATGTCAAACTTTGAAATCCTCTGACATTAATACATTCATCATTAAAAATGTTTTTGACGATGACATGTATACAAGTCAGCATACACGCACACATGCCATCATATCTAGCAAATAACAGTATCAACTTTGTCGTACTTCGACTAATCCATGTACGCTATTCGTGGACTGTTTCAAGCACGAGAAATGTGATCGACTACTTATTTCAAAGACCCGACCGGTTGGCCGTGCGGTCTAACGCACGGCTTTCCGGGCGGGATGGAGAATGGTCCCCGGCACGAATCCGCCCGGCGGATTAGTGTCGCGATCCGGTGAGCCGACCAGTCTGTGGATGGTTTTTAGGCGGTTTTCGGTCTGCCTAGTCGAATTCCGGCTGGTTGCCCTTATTCCGCCTCAGCTACACTATGTCGGCAATTGCTGCGCAAACAAGTTCTCCACGTAAGCGTACACCATCATTACTCTACCACGCAAACATAGGGCTTATACTCGTCTGGTGTGAGACGTTCCCTGGGGGGTCTACCAAGAGCCGAACCGCACAATAACCCTGGGTTCCGTGTGGGGCGGTGGAGGGGTGACGTGGACTTTGATAGTCGTCGTGGGGTTGCGACCCCTGCGTCTGCGGCGGGGGCAGAGCCTCTCCGTCGTTTCTAGGTCCCCGGTTAACATAACATAACTTTTGCACAAAGCATAACTTAATCATAGCTAACACTTGGTTCAAGAATCATAAAAGAAGGGTGTATATATGGAAGAATACTGGAGATACTAGTATGTATCAGATAGATTATATAATGGTAAGAGAGAGGTTTAGGAACCAAGTTTTAAATTGTAAGACATTTCCGGAGGCAGATGTGGACTCTGACCACAGTCTATTGGTTATGAACTGTAGACTAAAACTGAAGAAACTGCAAAAAGTTGGGAATTTAAGGGGTTGGGACCTGGATAAACTGACTAAACCAGAGGTTGTACAGAGTTTCAGGGAGAGCATAAGGGAACAATTGACAGGAATGGGGGAAAGAAATACAGTGGAAGAAGAATGGGTAGCTCTGAGAGATGAAGTAGTGAAGGCAGCAGAGGATCAAGTAGGTAAAATGGCGAGGGCTAGTAGAAATCCTTGGGCAATACTGACCTTACGACTTATCTTAGAAGAAAGATTAAGGAAAGGCAAACCTACGTTGCTAGCATTTGCAGACTTACAGAAAGCTTTTGACAATGTTGACTGGAATACTCTCTTTCAAATTCTAAAGGTGGCAGGGGTAAAATAGATGGAGCGAAAGGCTATTTACAATTTGTACAGAAACCAGATGGCAGTTATAAGAGTCGATGGGCATGAAAGGCAAGCAGTGGTTGGGCAGGGAGTGAGACAGGCTTGTAGCCTATCCCCGATGCTATTGAATCAATATATTGAGCAAGCAGTAAAGGAAACAAAAGAAACGTTCGGAGTAGGTATTAAAATCCACGGAGAAGAAATAAAAACTTTGAGGTTCGCCGATGACATTGTAATTCTGTCAGAGACAGCAAAGGACTTGGAAGAGCAGTTGAACGGAATGGACTGTGTCTTGAAAGGAGGATATAAGATGAATATCAACAAATGCAAAACGAGTATAATGGAACGTAGTCGAATTAAGTCTGGTGCTGCTGAGGGAATTAGATTAGGAAATGAGACACTTAAAGTAGTAAAGGAGTTTTGCTATTTGGGGAGCAAAATAACTGATGATGGTCGAGTAGAGAGGATATAAAATGTAGACTGGCAATGGCAAGGAAAGCATTTCTGAAGAAGAGAAATTTGTTAACATCGAGTATAGCTTTAAGTGTCAGGAAGTCTTTTCTGGAAGTATTTGTATGGAGTGTAGCCATGTATGGAAGTGAAACATGGACCATAAATAGTTTGGACACGAAGAGAATAGAAACTTTCGAAATGAGGTGCTACAGAAGAATGCTGAAGGTTAGATGGGTAGATCACATAACTAATGAGGAGGTATTGAATGGAAATGGGGAGAAGAGGAGCTTGTGGCACAACTTGACTGGAAGATGGGATCGGTTGGTAGGGCATGTTCTGAGGCACCATGGAATCACAAATTTAGCACTGGAGGGCAGTGTGGAGGGTAAAAATCGTAGAGGGAGACCAAGAGATGAATACACTAAGCAGATTCAGAAGGATGTAGGTTGCAGTAAGTACTGGGAGATAAAGAAGCTTGTACAGGATAGAGTAGCATGGAGAGCTGCATCAAACCAGTCTCAGGACTGAAGACCACAACAAAAACAACAACAACAGCATAACTTATTCTAAAGTGACTGGTGTATATGGGGGTTCTATCCTCAACTGCACCTACTATGGCACACAAAAAACTATTTTAATGTTAAAACTGCCTACCTTCGATATTGTTTTGATATTACAATTATATCTGTTAGTCTACAATCGAAGATTCCAGTTCAGGAAACAATGGTTTGTGACTCATCTTGTATTATCCTCCTGCAATAAATACTATTACTAAGTATTCTCTCGTTTTTTTTTTATAGTCACCAACCTCTGATGGAGCTCATTTACTTTACTTTAATTTTGAACTCATTGCTAGATTTTAATTCTAGACGGTGTAAATTTTTTTAAATGGAAGGCAGCATTCTGATTCATTCATGTTCTGTGAAGCAGACATCTCTAACGTGGCGTTTCATTTTACTTAAATGGTTTCCTTTGGCAAGAATTTAGCTGTCAGTAAAACTTTGAATTTAATACAGAAAAATAATTATGTCAGAAGCACTGGAATCATAAAACGAGCAATGCATTCAATTATAGCTTCCGTTCTCTCTGCATTATTTGTCACAAATACATCAGTAGTCTTTAGTTAATTGTTTTCAAGTCTTTTGAGTTGGATTTGGGACCATGAAATGGTTTAGATTGAGTTTAACACTGTCTTTAAGAGTTATTACCTTATAATTTGCCAAACATTACATAACAGAAATTTACACTAAGCTCCCATACAGTCCTAGTCTTCAAGAAAATTAATTGGACAGTCTTGCCTTGTCGTGTTGTGGCATTCGTTGTAGTGTCACTAGATGTGCGATGGGCAAACCAAGATTGCACTGCTTCTTCACGTCCGCCCCGATAGCTGAGTGGTCGGCGTGACGGACTGCCGTCCAACGGGCCCGGGTTCGATTCCTGGCTGGGTCGGGGATTTTCTCGGCTCAGTGACTGGGTGTTTTGTTGCCTTCATGATCATCATCATTTCATCCCCATCCGGCGCGCAAATCGCCCAATGTGGCGTCGAATGCAATAAGACCTGCACCAAGGCGGCCGGACCTGCCCCTGCAAATGACGCCAAACGCTCGTTTCCATATTTTTCATCGACGAATTTGACGCCATTTAGAGTCATTGTAACTTTGCCAGCCATTGCTCCAAAACTTTAAGCACCACAAGCGTGGAGACTCTTACACCCATTCTTTAACAGTATCAGAGATGACGTAGCAGAGTACGAATTGACGCCACATCACTTTTTTTGCCACAAAATAAATTTTTTGTCACAAGCCATAGAAAGCCTTGCTATTCTCTGTCTTCTTACTACCGCAGCTGCGTAGCCAGTCGAGACTCTCAACTCTCGTTATGATTTTTAAATTCGAAAAGTTATTTTATAAATCCTTCGAGTAGTCCTATAAATTACATTTACAAAATTAATTACCACTCTTTCTCCCTATTAACTGATACAAAAAAAAAAAAATGGTTCAAATGGCTCTGAGCACTATGGGACTTTATATCTGTGGTCATCAGTCCCCTAGAACTTAGAACTACTTAAACCTAACTAACCTAAGGACATCACACGCATCCATGCCCGAGGCAGGATTCGAACCTGCGACCGTAGCAGTCGCGCAGTTCCGGACTGAGCGCCTAGAACCGCGAGACCACCGCTGCCGGCATTAACTGATGCATATTCATAAACTTGTTACTGTCCTGTGTCAATAAGATATGTGATTTTCATTTGCTTAAATATACGTACCGAAATTTATCGATCGTTCACCGAATATTGAAAACGCTTATGAAAACAGTTACAGTCCAATATACTACCTTCACGTGTCAATAATAATGTAGCATTACGATTTTCAATCAGTGTGTCTCTATTCTTTCGATTTTGAAATGATGCTACATACACTGCATCCAAATATTTATTTTACATTTACAAATACATATGAGCTGCAACTAGCATTTATTTGTTGGAGAATGACACCGCATTTAGAATAAAATAATTGCCTTTTCCTCACACACACAGAACTTACGAGAATATTACAGATTCGTCTTGGCTCTTTAGATGTCCCATTGTCCCAGTTTTAAGACATATGTTATGTCACTTCCCATCTCGTATATGGACGTTGCAGCTTCTCTCGACCAATTGCCCCATCTGCATAATGACTTTTTCTTCTAAGTATGTCTCTGACGCCATGTCCATTCTTCTCTGTGTATAAATAACAAAATCCGATTCCCCTCTCCCTCTCTCTCTCAATTTCCGTCAATTTGGAGGCAGATTGTGCTGTGCTCCCCGCTTCCTCACTCCACTGACGGCAGAGCCTGCAGCAGCGGATGCGACGGAGGCGGCGGAAGCGCCAGGGAACAATGGAAGCGGCGCTGTTGTTGTTATATTTTCAGTGTAGGTGCATGGAATATCATTTTCGTGAATGAGCTGTCGCATCGCAGGGCATCCGGTCTTGAAATATAATAACGTCGAAGCTGCCGCTACCGAGGCACCCAGCACCCCCCAGCAATTCACTGGTGTGTGTGTGTGTGTGTGTGTGTGTGTGTGGGTGGGTGTGTGGGTGGGTGAGTGGGTGAGTGTGAGTGTGTGTGTGTGTGTGTGTGTGTGTGTGTGTGTGTGTGTGGGTGGGTGGGTGTTTCAGTGCTTTCAGTTAGTTGTGCCATTTGGAGGAATAAGTAAGGACCCTGTCTGGGCTCGGTCTCTGATTCAAAGTGTGCTAGTGTAAAATATATGGTAAGCCACACCTGGTTACTGTAAGCAATAAGAATATATATACAGTTGCACATAGACTTACGGAATATGGAGAAAATGGACAAATAACGACAAATGTGGAAAATGTCAAAAGCTCTTAAGATACTATGATACCATATGTTCGCACTGGATGCCTGCATCTGTACTTTGTATGTGGTCAAAATGTGACATAAGCAGTAAATAAAAGTGTCTAGGGACATCTCATAATTACTTTCCTGGAATAGAAATACCATCTGCCTCCAATCTCCATTAAAGGTTGAGAGATAGATAGGCAGAGAAGGAGTGAGAGAGAGAGAGAGAGAGAGAGAGAGAGAGAGAGAGAGAGAGAGAGAGAAGAGAGCCTGTGTAGATCCCTTGAAAGACAAAAACGTACGGATTTTGTTATTTATGCAGAGAGAAGGATAGACATGGCATCACAGATATATCTAGATAAAACAAATCATTATTCAGCTGAGGTAACTGTTCCTGAGGAGCTGTAACAAGTAGATATAAGAGGGGAGGTTACACTACATATGAGACAATGATGCATCTAGATAGCCAAGGCGAATTTGTCACACTTACATTAGTACCGTGTGTGTGTGTGGGGTAACGGTAATGTTATTTTATTTTAAATGCAGTGACATACTGCACCAATAAGTTATAGTTGTGGTAATCATATCTATTTGAGAGCGTAGAAAAAAAAATCAGTGTGACTCACTGATGGCAAATTGCCGTTACTGTAGACACAATCAAGAGACGGTTACTGATAAAGGATAAAAAGGGCATCTGTGAACGATATGGATAACATAGTTTTTACCTAAATGATTTAGACTACCTCCTAATACTATTGCTTAGGTTTTGATTATTTTTAACCTCATTTACTGTATATTTAACCTCTTTTCTCGATTGATTTCTCCAGCGATATTATTTGTGGAACAATTACTGCTTTCGAATCATATAACATTTACTGTTGTGGTGGGGAGTGAACACACATTAGCAATGGACGATCTTAGTCGTGATCAGCACTGATGCTACTTCATTTCTCCTCCTTACGTCAGTGTACAGTAAGTTAGCTTCAGCTTAATCGTCAAGATCGCCCGAATAGGTATATCTACCTTCCTGGCCGCGCGGGGTAACCACTCGGTCTTAAGCGCCTTGCCACGGTTCGCGCTGCTCCCCCATCGGCGGTTCGAGTCCTCCCTCAGGCATGGGTGTGTGTGTTGTCCTCCGCTTAAGTTAGTTTAAGTTAGATTAAGTAGTGTGTAAGCCTAGGAACCGATGATCTCAGCAGTTTGGTCCTATAGGATCTTACCACCACCCACCACCTGTCTACGACTTCCTGTGTCCATCGCCTGTTTACCATTTTACCGTCATACGTTATTGTAAATTAAATAAAAGTTTATTCTGTTGTTATAAAGTATCCTTCTTATCTTTAAAGCGAATTTCATCCGTTAGTAAATGTAAGTGATGCAGGCAGAAAATGAAATAACATCCAGCTTATCCCCACTGGCCCTGGAGCATTTACCTTGTAGTGCATACGTAAAGAAGTGTAATTACAGCCAAATTTAGAAGGGATGACCTAAATGTGTTGCCATCATGATCCTTTACCCTGATGTTTTGTACTAATCAGGTAAACTGTGTTTGACCTGAGGGGTTCTGATCCAAAATATTGTCTGTTTGTCTACAAATGCTAACTATTTACAGCAGAAATCGATTACGTAAACTTATGATCGTAGAAATCCATCTTGAAGAGTACTGAAAGCTTTAGGGGCTGGTAGCGTTTCGATACAGTCTCAACCCTTTATCGCCGATAATGGCAACAGGCTTGCAGTCCATAGAGACTTCCCAAAGCTACCTCTGGGCGTTGTGCAAGACCCTAGCTGGCGGATTGAAAATTATTCTCGCTACCTTCCACAGCTATATTGTTGCACAAGCGGTGTGTAGCGGACTATAGGAAACCCCACCTAGTACTTAAGTCGATGGCTTCTGCGTTAGTGGACAACCTAAAAAGGTGCGTTACTAAAAAATCTACATGGTATTCTATGACGGGGGCGTCTGATGTAATGGATAGTGAGCTGCAGGTGTTAGTTGCTGTGCGCAGGGGTCTCAAAGTGTCGGTCCTTTGAAGTTTGGAAAAGGATACAATGTGAAGGACCACTGTGCGCGTCTGCACTGAAATACAGTCGTATGTTGAAAACACCAGCGGAAGAGCTGTGCGATAACAGTGCCTACGCATAGGCGCAAGCACGCTACGTCATGCCTAAAGTCACACGACTAGAGGTAAGAATACTAGTTCCTCACTGTCTGAAATAACCAAAGGAATGTGGTTTTCAATTATAAACACAAGTAATTTCGATGAGAGAAATCATTCCTGTTTGGGAGTTGATAGGAGCAACATCATCAGCTATGACAGAGTCTGCAGAGAGAAAACACTATAATGGTAATGATACCTTATCAGGGTCTAATAAGTGATCACGATTTGACTGCACTAATCTTATAGGTATGACGATTGTTTTCTTTTTTTCACGTATTTCAATGTGTTTATTGTATTTCAGTTTTGTGATTATGAATTAAACTTAATACTTTTCCTCCTTCTGTCTGTGCAGTTGATATGGATGAGATGTAGGCCATATAGTAATGAGGGCTTGCATCTGCAGCAGCTGACAGCTATGATGTATGCACTGTCCTAGCCCGATTTGTCGATGATGCATTCGCGGAGACCCCAGACACCACCACTGTTGTGTCTGTCATCATCATCGCCATGGCATGGGCTGATGACACCAACTCGTGTGCCGACGCAACCACACCTTGGGTGGTCCCGCAGACGTCGTTACGGACCTACACAGAAACGGACATCCCATCGACACTACTCTGGACCTGGAAACTGCAGTAACCCTGCCCGCTCTGTTACGGATCACAAAATAAGTCCCGCAGCCACTTAGGACTACTCCTTGACTGCTGGCACAGCTGGCTCTTTTGAGGATTAGAAGTGACTTGCCCACATCTATAATTCGAATGCAGGCAACCGATATCCCGTCACATTGTTAGATGCCTGTCAAAGCGTTTTGGAAAGGATGCTCCCAAAATTGTCAACCACCATTTAGTGTAACACAATTACGTGCTGTCAGTTCAGGGTGTTTTGGAACTTATGTCAGGAGTGTCATACTCGGCTATTTTTCTGCCACACGGGAAAGAGGGCTGAGTGAGGCACTCAGTTGTGTACTCCACCTCGAGATATACTTACAAATTTGCCTTCCACTTAATGGGGGGGGGGGTTAGTTTGATCCCTATTCCGAAAGATACCGACGTTAAACAAGCATGCAATAATGTCCAGAATCTGGATGAGAAGGATGCATGTTGCTTTGCATGGAAATTGTAGTGTTAATCCTGAGCATACATGTGAATACAAAATAACTGATGACTACAGGCATTATTATTTACGGGGAATCTCATTTCCCTTAAAACTTCAGGCCTTACCAAGATTTGAGAAGCAGAACTCTGACAGTTCAGTTCATATCTAAACATTGGGAGTTGATAACACCAGAAGATAAAGACGACGATGAGAATACTGTGCAGGACAAGGAAGTCTACCGTAAAGTAGTTCAATCCCTCTACTTTTCCAAATTGCATGGTAAACTCGCCAAAAATGTAGACCTCTTGCCAATCTCTGTGGACGAGGAACAACAGTACATAAGTATCAAAATATGTCCAGCCTACTTTCCGCCCAGTCTCCAAACACTGGGGTACAAAACAATTTTGCTGTATGTGTCTCAGTTCTTTTACCAAAAGTACCTTGAAAGCAGGTGATTGTTTGCTCGAGCCAGGAACAGGAACTTTACATGTGGCCTACTGAGAATGAAAAGTTCTTAACGTTTAAGAATGCCCACCACCATCAGAAATGTCCTTTCATCGTGTACGCTGATTTCGAGTGCCTCCTAGGTCCGGTGGTGCTTTGTGAAGGTGACCCACCATGTCCCGTACTACCTTGACAGAACAACATGTACCTTATGCGGTTGCATATCAAGTTGTGAGAACATATGGTTCTAGCGACAAAAAAATTCGAATCTCAGGTTGGGGATCATCCTGCAAGACGGTTGTTAGCTAAGCGCGAAAAACTTGCATGTGAATGTGTCTGCGTTTACCGTGACAACGTCCCCACAAGCAACTCAGAGCAGAATGATGCGTTGTGCGATAAGGCAGTTAAGTGAAATATTTGGGGACTTTTGTAGGAAAGAGTTGCCCTTTACAGACAACCGTCATATTACGGGAAAATTCCACGGCACAGCTCACAGAGCATGAAACTTGAAGTACTAACAGCCACAGCACATACCTATCTTCTTTCAGAATCTGACCAGGTACGATGCACACTTTCTAGACTTGGACTTGGATAAATTTGGGTTGAAGGATTAGACGGTCAATGTCATTCCTAACTGTACTGTGAAGTACATTTCCTTTCAAAGAAAATAATGCCAACAGTAGCTCTCAAATTCCTTGATCCACTTTGCTTCATCCACGCATCTCCTCAGAATCATGGTGAGATGATGCATAAGGAGGAAAGGCATATCACCACAGCTACATGTCCTGATGATGCAAAGCTACAGCTTGTGATGAAGAAGGGGTTCTTTCCTTACAAATACCAGGATTCCATGGAGAGACTCGATGAAACCACATTGCCCGATATTATGACGTTCTCCAGTAAACTAACATGCAATGCTGCAACGGGTATAGAGCATGAGCAACTCTGAATCTTTGGATGGAGTTCGGTATCCCTAATTTAGGAGAATATGCCAGAATATACGTGAATACTGAAATACATTTACTAGTGGGCACTTTCGAGAAGTTCAGGAGTATACGCCTTGACACATACTTCCAGGATCCTGCCTTCCATTTCACTGCGCCTGGGCGTTAGTGGCACAGATTGTTAAGGAAATACATATCACCATGGAACTGTGAACCGGTTTTGACATGCTGCTCATCTTCGAACATGAGATTTGCGGCGGACTTTGTGAGTGCATGCACACGTGTACCAAGGCGAATACGCTCAAATTTGTGAGGTAGAGTACAGGCCATCTGATGATGTAAGTTACATCCGTTACCTGGATGTAAACAACCTCTATGGGCAAGCCATACAACGACGTCTGCGATTTGCCGGTTTCCGATGGCTGTCCAACGGGGAAATCAACACCCTCAAGGAACAGATTGATGATGTAGCTGAGGATGCTGGTGAGGCATATGTTCTGCAGGTGGAACTGAAATATCCCAACCTTTTGCTCGATGAACACAGCGACTTGCTGCTATGTCTGGAGAGCCTATTTCCACACAAATCTGCAGTGAGGCTCTGCAGACAACGATGCCAGAGTTTTAGTTGGAAGCTGACGTACAGCGCCCTGACTCTGGTCGGCACGTGTTTTAGTCTCATCCTGAGGGAGTGCAAGAGAGCTGTAATTGCACTTTGAATAGCATTCGTGAGCTGAATAAAGAGCCCAATACCATCAACAGACGTCGAGTCAGGAGAGTTGGGACTGGTAGTACCTGAGACAATGTGGTACACGGGAGGCATGGTAGATGTTCACATATGTGCGCATTGGATAATATTGAGGGCTTGTAAAAGGTAATCGGCAAGGTTTGATCTAATCGTCTGTAGCAAACGCCTATCGTTGATAGCCGCTGAACGACGGGGATCAGCTATGAAGTTAGTGCCAAGACATCGATGGATGGCGACGACGCTAAGGGGGCGACGCTTCTATCCGGTAGTCCCTCACCAGTGAGCAAGACATAGGATTTGGACACTTTGAGATAGTTGCCTGATGCTTCCCCGTTAGTCGCCACCCGTGAAAGGGCTGCTGCGTAGATAAAGGACTAGGCGAGGCCATGCAAAACTAATGGTGCCCGTGTTAATATCATACCTTCCAAGCGTTGGCGCAGTCCCTGGAGCAGGGATTGCGAAGCGAAAGCATATAAGATCGTGGCAGTCTTGTCCGACAGGTCGTGCTATGACCAGCGGCGGTGTGAGACGAACGTTGTATATGATTTTGGAGGTAGCGCAGCTAAAAAGACGCAAAAATATTGTGACAATACAGCAGGGAAACCTATGTGCTAAAGAACTGTCCGTAAATAGGAGTGGTCAAAACGGGAGGAGGCCTGGATAAAGACCAGTAATGCCAAGGTACCAGGGAGATGTTGGTGACGAGAAAATCTTGTCATGTGTCAGTAATGGCAAAGGGCCATGCGGATATTGTTGTGGCGTCCTAAAAATGTCTGGTCGCAGGATGTGACGTAGCATGCGACCTTCTTGTGTCGTGGTGCCAGTGGCCATTTTAATATTCTCATATTGCAGTTGAGCAACGTGATTGGTCTATAACAATGGACGCTTAATCGCCCACGCGGTTTGTGAATGAGGATAATGATGCCATCGGGAAATGCATTAGGGACCACTGTCATCGGGGACATCAATCTTGTGTGATGGTAGTCCATTTGGAAGCCAAGAAAGAGTTAAAACTTTTGTAAAATTTCTATGGGGATACAATCGTATCCAGGGGATCTGTTACCAGATCCTGCCTTGATACGATAGAGTACTCCATCTGTGACCACGTCTTTCTAGAGTTTATGCACTACCTCCACTGGAAGAATGCTTGTAGTAAGTCGTGCGACCTCTGTCATCAGTTCCGTGGAATGTGGTACAGCTGATATAATCTGGCGAAATAAGTGTGGAGAGCACGAGCAATGTATTGTTGGGTCTCATGCCGGTGGACTTCTTCATCAGTGATGACTTTGATGAGAGCCCTGCATCGTTGTCGACTTTCCAGGAGGAGGTGGTACATCGATGAATGTTCTTGAGGTATACGATCAGAGGTTCGAGACAGGACTACAGTTGCTTCCAGGTGATGGGTAATGTTCAGGGAAATCTGTGTCTTTGCTCGATGTACCATCGTCTGCTGGAATGGCGTGAAAGGCATCGTCTCACAGTCATGGAGAATTAAATAATGTAAGTGCAAGGCATTAGTTCGCCGTGCTTTGACTTCCTTACAGTGACTCCTCAGTGTTTTACAAAGGGTCGGCCTTGCACACGAGAACCACCAAGACGTGGTGGAGTCATAGGCGTCGCGACGATGCCAGCACCGTGCCCACGCGTCCTCTACCACTACGGTGACAGTCTGGGAGGGTCAGGTGGGCGACATTGAATTTCCACAGAACGTAATTATTGCCACACACGTTGTTGGGCGAGAGTGACGTCGCAGATGTATGCTTCATAGTCTGAGAAGTCTTTGGCCCAGACTTCTACAAGACAGCTGCCATCAGCAAGGGGCGGATGTAGTGGATGCGGTCTATGCAGCTTGACGAGTCAGGGGTGTGAAATGTGTAACATGGTTGGATTTCGTGGAGCTTCGTCCAGGTGTAAACAAGACACAGGCAGTCGATGCCCACTGAGAGAGCCGCATAAGGTGAATGCTGCAGTAATTGGTCAACGAGCCCTGGTGTCGAGTTGAAGTCCCCACCGATTACCACATCGTCTTGTTGTCCTGTGAAGAGCGCTGTGACCTCCTCAGTGAAAAATGTATGCCGGTCATGACGGCAGCTAGAGCCAGGTGGTGGATAGATGTTAATAATACGCACGCCAAAGAGAGTGAGGGCCATGCACAATGCTGTGGGAAGGTATACAAGTCCTCTTCATTAAGCCCATCACGTGAGAGGATGGTGACGCCACTACCAATGATGGAGGCATGAGAAACATGGGTGGTGTACCTGGTGAGCACTTGGAAGATAACGACGAATACCTCTTGTAGGAGTGCAATATCACCCTTACCAGAGTAGACTATGTCTCAGAACATTGCCAGTTTGTGAGGGTGGCAAGATTCATTGTAGGATCTGTTTCAGTGGCCATGATTACTGGCAGGACCCCAGCTAAGTCATCTCCATGATGTGGACCCACTCAGACACGCTGGAGGTCTGATCCTCTCCTTTTTCAACAACATCGGTTCCAGATGCTGATGTCGATGACATGTGGCAGTCATGTACTCTTGGAGTGGGTTAAGCAGGTGCTCCGACAAGGCTGTGGGTATTTGTTGTCTTCATGTACTGGTAACATTGAGTACATGTTCTGGATTGAGAGAGTATCTGTCACAGGAGGGGCGCCAGGAGCGACCACATTGTGTGACTGGAAGCAATATGGGAGTTCACCCACAGATTTCAGGTCAACATCTCGCGAGGCAATCTGAAGGGGGGAATCGTTGGAGGGTGTTCAACGGCTATTCTTGCGCTTTCAAGGCGACTGCTGTTTATTGATGTGTTGTTCAAATAAGAATGTGATCACCCATCGTCTGATACCACATCCATCTGGACAAAGGCAGAAGTCGGCTTCACATCTAGTTCAACATCCATGGTTCCAACATGGTCTACCACACATCGCCTCTGTCGAAATCTTGAAGTATACAACAGTTCCTATGCCGGAAAAAAAGTATCCCGATCACGTCCAGGGGATTGAAATCCCGATTTCCTCGTGTGATCTGTTCAACTTCAAAGGCTCTAGGTCGTGGACTTTCAGCCTGAAACGTATATGTGATCGTCGCGCAACGGTAAGAGTGCTCCATGAGGTACGTTATTAGTGGACTCTATATACGCATATACTACACCATGGAAGTAAACAACTCCGATAGCAGAGAGCTGGCCAGTACATGGAGCAGTTCCACGTGCTATCACGACTCACAGCCGACTTTCTTACTAGGCAGTTCCATTAATAACTACGCCATCAGGACACTGTGCTTACTGCAAATGCACGGACTATCTTGGCACGATTCCTGGATGACACATATTCCCACCGAGCGCCACCTATCTTCAGTCCCTATCCATAACCTCCATGCTTTAGATTCCTACTAGAGGCCAAATGATGTGCATCCGCACTGAACGTTGTGGGTTTATTGTCCAATGAGGCGAATCAATTATATGAATGTGTGAGTGTGTTCTTCCGGACATTTCTGAAAGAAAAGACACCACACATTTGTATAAGCAAATGTAAATATTTTATAAAAGCTTATACACTAGCCTCTCACTAATCCTGCCATTCCTTGCACATGTTGGTGCCGGATTAGTGCAAGTGCCGGATTGTTGAGAGTTATTTACATTTAGTGGAAATTCATTGGCTTAATACTTTATTAAATCCAGAGTCACACCCATTTTCAAGAGAAAACTAAATTCTTGAGTGTGTACATATACAATATTGTTCTTACTATCAAACATGTCCCTGATTTTAGTTGTCACTATAACGATACGCGACGGCAGTTTATCACATAACGACTTTACAAGCATCACGTCGGTAATGAATGTTGCTTAATGCAGCTTCAGTACAAGCAGTGTGACATATCTTCACGTTATTTCCCCCTATGCGCTCTTCTTCATCACTTTTATCATAATTTTTCTGCACTACCTTCATTACCTTTTCGTCTTTTTAAATTTGGTCGTAAATACTTGCTCCTCCAACATTGTGCTCAGCAGCAGTGGCTTCCTGTAAAGAACCTCAGTTCATCTTATCTCTAATTTCGAGTTTCTATTTGACGTCTAAAATAAGGGGCTTCCATTTAGAAGCCTTGATACTGAACAGTAAAAAAGTGACTATTTGAAACAAGTATAGTATTGTTTAACATTGTACTTAACTAACAGCGTTGTTACACACAAGTACTCATTATTGTATGCATCGTCAAATGGTTCAAATGGCTCTAAGTACTATGCGACTTAACTTCTGAGGTCATCAGTCGCCTAGAACTTAGAACTAATTAAACCTAACTAACCTAAGGACATCACACACATCCATGCCCGAGGCAGGATTCGAACCTGCGACCGTAGCGGTTGCTCGGTTCCAGACTGTAGCGCCTAGAACCGCACGGCTACTTCGGCCGGCTGTATGCATCATCATTTCTACCTGAGTGACTAGAGGCTGGATGTGAGCCTGATTACAGAGTGGCCGGACTATTAAGGGTCGCATTAACAAGAGCCTAGTGTATACAGAAACTAATTGGGAAATGTAGTGGTAAATTCCTATGGCACCAAACTGATGAGGTCATCGGTCGGGAAGTGTAGTACTTAAAGTCTTCTATCAATACTGTGAACAATTGTATATGATAATCACAAAAAGAAAATACCTTAGCAAATGAAACCATTGTATATAAATAAGGAAGCAGAGTAGCTGTGTAAGTACATCAACAACGAAACTGTAAAATACTAACTTCGCAAATTATTGCATATATGAAAAAGTAGCTTTACATTCAAAAAAATGTGGGTTATATCATCAAGACTATTGTAGATCAAAGGAGAAATTCTTAACAAAAAATTATTGTCAATAAAACATACGTTTTACTGGATTATTATTTACAAGCCGCTTCACTACTGATAGTTGACTAGGATTATGCAGTTGAGCTACTGTGAGAAAATTGTTGTTGATAATTTAATATTATTTATAACAAACCTACACCTATCATCCATGATGGTATTACCTTAGATGAAGAAGCCTACACAGAGTTGAGCTGATTATTTCCATTGGTAAGTGGGATAAGGAGGGGGTGTTATATCTGCATTAGTCCTTGAGGGCTCCTGCCATTTATTCTGCTGCCATTGGCTGAGAGAGTGTTCCCGCCATTTCATGTCACATGGTGACTGTAGAGTTACATCACGTCCTTGAATATAAGTCTCGTAATTGCCTAGGTGATTCGACTGTGTGACCTTGATCATTTCTCTGTGGTTACCTACAGGGAGGGTGTGTGTGAACCACGGAACCGTAGAGTATAACCTGACACTAGACGTGTAACATAACATTTGAGGTGATGAGATCGTTATCTTGGCTCGTACCTGCCTTTGATAACTACTACTTAGTAGCTGTGGTGTATCATATCACAAGCTCATGCTGATAACATGGTTACTGAGATCCTGCAACTTTTATCGATATCTATCATTTGTTTTGGAAAGGGTGCTCACTGAACACGATGTGACACACTGAGAGTAATGTGTCACCTGATGTTTACTTGCCGTCGTACATATGATGTTATCCTACTCTCGTCAGCCTTTCCATTTATTATACTGAGTAACAATGGAAGAGTTTCATTGGTTTCTTCCTGAGTTTTCCTTTTTGTGATATTTGCAGGAGAGGAATATCTCTCTCAATGTTTTTTGATCTTGGCATTTGTCGTCTAGATATGTGAATGTATTCTGTCATTCAACTGCTGCATCTGGGATTCATCTTTCGTAGCTATTGCCTTCATAATGCCATCCCATTCTGTTAACCTTGTTTTGATTGCTTACTCACGTCGCTGGATTCTATCATTCAGCTGATATTCACCTTTTGTAGCCAGCTATCCAATTCCTTTAATCTTCCATTGATGGTCTAAGTTCTTCGGCCAATGTGTTAACTTAAGTCTGGCTTGTACTTCATTCCATGAAGATAAACGGTCTGCATCTATGCGAATTTATCCACAGCTTAAAATACACTGATAGGGTTGCGTTTTGGTACAATACCTCTTACGCAGAATCTGATTGAAGTTTCGTCTTAGTATTAAAACATGCGTTCCTGCAGATGTATGCACTCCCTGCTGTTAAATACTTTAATTATTCCTTGGCAGTCATCTTCTGCTCATAGAATCTAATAAATCTGACTGGATTTGCAATCTAATTACAATGTTTTGTGTGTGCTACGATGTGGATACCCCACAGCCATGGGGTAGTGCATGGGTTCAGCAATTATAAACAGTATTCAGATGTTTAGTTGTATTCGAAGAGTTACTCTGCACACCAAAAACGCCTACTCAGCAGGGTATGTTTATTAAAGAATCAGCCCTGATATCCTTAAAAAATGCGAGATGCCTCTCTGAACTGAACAGCCTGACAGCCATATGGAGGAACGTGATAATGTTACCCTAGAATAGAGTGGCATCTTGATGTATGGGTTTCGTTGATATCGTAATAAGTAGAATTAAGAAGTGTATTCGGATAAAATAATAAGTACAGTCTAGACTCGACCCTAGGTCCTTCCCTAAACCAGTACCTGTGCACCTTCTGTAGCTGTAAACGTCTCAGAATTCATTATTTGATACTAGTACACCAAGAGCACGACTTTGGTAGTTGGTGTAAAGAGGGCTGACATTTGGAAGAAGTATTGTTTGTAGATACTCTGGCTAGGTTCGGATTCTGTAACACAGATGGATGGTTAAATCTGTAACCCAAACCTGGAATGTGAGCACCAAGAGCATGTGCATATACATTTGTCCTTTTACATGCAGAATACGGAAAAATATAAAAAAAAAATGAAATAAAATTGGAAAAAGAAAAAAGAAAAAATGTAGGCAAATGTGGAAAAGACGATAAATATACAAAAACACATGATAAAATCCAGATACAACGCGGGTGTACAGGATGTTGTATTTATACATAAGAAGTAGTCGAAATTTCTGACATAAGCGCTAGGTCAAGCTGACAGGAGGTCTCTTGGAT
This sequence comes from Schistocerca cancellata, assembly GCF_023864275.1. Lineage (NCBI taxonomy): Eukaryota > Metazoa > Arthropoda > Insecta > Orthoptera > Acrididae > Schistocerca > Schistocerca cancellata. Next base: position 331,175,400 of record NC_064629.1, read on the forward strand.
ACTTACCTAGCAAGCTAAAGGTTTGTACCAAGGAAGATAACTACTAGAATCACAGCACCATCTATACCCAAAATTACTGAGACATTTACGCTACGGGTTTAGAGAGCTCGCAGACACTTTGATAGAAAATTTGGAGTTTGCTATTTACACAGATGCAGGGAGAGACATGACGTCACATATATGCTTAAAAATAAAAATGTATTACACAGATGGAGTAATTGGAATATGCGGTAGAGAGGGGGTGTAAGTTCTTAATGTAACAACTAAATGTAACTGAGGGACTGACATAGCATATGCTTTAATAGTGTAAAGACGTTTCATTATAGAAAGATATAGTAACAATACGGAATTTTCGTGCTCCCACTAGTTCTGTGAGCCCGAAGAAATGGTAATGTGGTGAGACCTGAATTTCTCCCGGCGAATACAATGTTGAAATAAATTATGGGAATATAGGTGTGTGACGTTGTCGGCAACCGCCGATATTTCGAAAAGTGCACATCCCTCCTTTTTCAAGGCAAATCTGAAACAACTTAAATCTGTGCAAGGGAATTAAAAACATCTGTTACACTCTAATCTCTAAGGCTATCAACAAACCAATGATGTCTGACATCAGACGTTATCGATAGTGGAATTAATAATCAGTGGGTGAGGTAACATTAACTCTGACTCTCTATTTTTGGACGAGGTAGACAGCAGGATTCCATGAAAAAATTAAACAAGAAGGACCATCTCTAATCATAATGTTACTTGCTAATTTAATTTCAGCTGCTTCCTTAATAATACTATCCCAATTGTTGGAAGTCCATTCAAGCATCTCCGTGTTGTTACATTCCATAGGATGACAGGTGCCAAGACAGTGTCCTCCATTGGCGGATTTGCTCGGCTGCTGTAAGCGTGTGTGACCACTACATAACATGCCACAATTGCAAGGAATACGTTAGACATACGTCTTGTGCAATCCAGGATCATCCTTTACGGAATCTAACGGGACCCTGAGTAGATAAAAAGTTTAGATTCTATCTCAGTTTATGTTTTCTAGCTCAATCACACGTTTCACTCGCTCCTTCACTAGAAAACAAAAACTTACCTAGAACCTACATTTTTTATATACTTTAATCCATTTTTCAGATCTAACTGACATAAAGTCATTTAAAAAAGACCATTTTATATTAAATTATTTATAAAATAAATAAAAATGGATATTTTTGTATGATGTTCACCAACTTTTAAAATAATTGTTTTTCTCACACAAAAGGTGAATCAAAGAAAATAAAAATTAATATTTTTTTGTAAAAGAGTAATGTAAGAAAATAAAATTTAATATTTTTTATTAAAGGTGAACATGAGGAAATAAATAAAACGAATTATGGCGAATGTAAGAAATTTATTCCTTACTCAAAAATTTTCTAATTCTTTTTTCTTGAGCAACCATGAGATTTTTATGAACTAACGATAGTAAATATTTTTTGAGAGAAGGCTAATTTACAGTTGTAGCATATTCACAAGTAACTTTAGTTTTTGAGTTATATTTTTTACATTCTTTACAAATCCAACAAAACCTATCTTTGTGATAGTTATCTTTATAAAATTTATTAATATACTTTACCTCTAGATGGTCACCACACTGCTTTACTGGCTTGGTGTTGTCCATTTAAACATTATAAAATTTAATAGGAAAAATAAAATTAATTCTCAGAAACTGCGAAACAACCACCACATTGTACTTTTTGCCCGCCTCTGACCCTACGTACACAGTGGAAAACAAAGACTAAGTTCTGAATTAATAGAACTGCTTTATTTATTTAGACTGTTATGAAGTACAGCCAAAATCCTTCAGTCTGTGTACTCGGTTTAAAGGTGTGGCGCAGACGAATAGCAAAATTCTGCATGACACGCTGAAGTGTCGGACCATCGATGCTGTCGATGACCTCCTGAATGGCTGTTTACAGCTCAGCAATAGTTTTAGAGTTATTACTGTAGACCTTGTCTTTAATATAGCCCCACAAAAAGGAGCCGCATGTGTTCAGATGCGGAGAATATGGCCCATGTCAATGTCCTCCGGGTACCCACGCCAGAATTCGGTCGCCAAAGTACACCTACAGGACATCAAACACCCTCCTGCTTGTATGGGATCGAGCTCCGTCTTAAATTAACCAAATACTGTCGAAATTAGGGTCACTTTGGATAATGGGGATGAAATCATCTTCCAAAACCGTCACGTACCGCTCGTGAGTCACCGTGCCATCAAGGGATATCACACCGATTATTCCGTGATTGGGCATTGCACACCCCACAGTCACGTGTTGAAGAGGAAGATACTTCTCGATCTCGAAATGCGGATTCTCAGTCCCCCAAATGCACCAATTTTGTTTATTGGCGAGCCCATCCAAATGAAAGGGGACTTCGTCGCTAAACCAAGCCGTACAGAGCATGGTAATCCCCATCATGCTCCGCAATCGACCGTGCAGTTTGAACGTCCTAACGCAAATCGCTCAGAAGTTATGACGATTTTCTTTTAAATAGTTCAATGACTGTCACCCTACACGTATAGACTATGTAAAATACGGGAAAAGAACGTAAAATATGAAAAAAATACGAAGAATTGTAAAAAGTGAGAGATGTGTATAATTGTGGAAAATATACACGCGGTATCGGCCGGACTTGGAAATACGCGCGCTGTCAGTTACACCGCCGCTTTTTCTACAGCGTGGCGCGAGGGCGCTGCCATGAACGATCACGCTGCTGCCAACAAGATGCGAGCATCCCCTCTCCGGAGCTCCAGGGACGGGTGTATTTAAGGGGAGTTAGAACGGAAAATTTTTTCACATTTTCGGATTTTTATCTCATTGTAAAATTTGCAGTTTTTCGAATATATCACTTATAAACTCACATGGGAATTATTTTATTTTGTTTTTCTAAATGTAATTTACACAGGTTGGAAATGTTAAAATTTGTACGTGCATTACTTCAAGATCTAATAAAATCTGTAATTTTTATATACAAGGCTGTGGATTTCTGTGTTATAAGGGTTAAATTACGTGTTTGTATTGGTAGCACTGTCAAAAACAGTATCGTATCGTTTCATAGTATAAACACGCGTTGTATGTCGAAGTGCTAACGTTTTTTCGAGGAAAAGAGATAGTCTGACACACAAAATGATTGATGAACTACAGCAGTATTATGGGATGGCCACTAGAAATAATACTGAGGATTTGTTGAGAATGAAGCAGGCAACATGGACTACCTTCTTCCACAGACTGTCAAAAGACGAAAAACTAGTACACCACCTTTGCCCTCCTGGACCTGATCCATGGCGCAATTACCGCGATGCCCAGTACACAAACAGCTCATTCTGCCATAAACATTCCATCCCAGCAGCAGTAATGGAGACCATAAAACCTATTCACAGAGACCTGGAAAATCTGGAATTCCTGAAGATGTGTCTGCATGGTCAGACTCAAAATCCCAATGAGTCGGTCAATAACCTTATCTGGACTCGCTTACCAAAAAATGTTTTTGTTCGAATGAAGACACAAAAGTGGGGGTCCAGTGATGATGTTATTGCTTTTAATGATGGCAACATTGGTACGGTGAAAGTGCTATAGCATATGGAAATTAATCCTGGACCAAACTGCATCAGAGAACTTGGACGGATGGACAAGGTTCGCATAGATAAAGCAGAGTATGCAACACAGTTGGCCACTAAGAAGTCCAGAAAGGAGAAACGAAGAAGAAACGTTGGAAAAGATCAAGAGGATGATATACAGTATGGTGCAGGGTGCTTCTAAGTAACTAAAAATAAAAAATTAAGCATATATTAAGTGAATTACAGTCTTTTGAAACTTTAGAAGCTGTTCCTGAAAATTTCCATTTTCTGTTGCACATTTCCCTAAATCTCAGACACTACTTCGAGTAGAGTATTTAAATTTTCAGGGAGTAATAACATACATATCCTGAGTCTACTTAACTAAAAGAAGAACATAATGTTATGTATAATTAAAATTATTTAGGAAAGCGTACAAAAAAGCACACAAAATTTTAACCGTGTAATTAAAAACTTGTATTTCCGAAAGCAGTGGCTGAAATACAATTATTGTAGTTCATAAGACTCAGAACATACAGTTTAATGTCCTGTGAAAGTTTCATGTCGATGACTACAGTCGTTCCTGTAATACAGGGAAGCCAAGTCACTAAATTTAACATTGTCGGGATAGGGCGTTTCAACTCCCTTTAAGTTCGAACATTCATGGACAGACCAACAAAATTCATGTGTTGGCCAGCTGAAAAATGTTTACAGACTTTCATAGTGGTCAGGGCACGACACCTTCTGAATTGACATTGAATTGAAGAGTGATAGATATATAAATATCCTACACTCCTGGAAATTGAAATAAGAACACCGTGAATTCATTGTCCCAGGAAGGGGAAACTTTATTGACACATTCCTGGGGTCAGATACATCACATGATCACACTGACAGAACCACAGGCACATAGACACAGGCAACAGAGCATGCACAATGTCGGCACTAGTACAGTGTATATCCACCTTTCGCAGCAATGCAGGCTGCTATTCTCCCATGGAGACGATCGTAGAGATGCTGGATGTAGTCCTGTGGAACGGCTTGCCATGCCATTTCCACCTGGCGCCTCAGTTGGACCAGCGTTCGTGCTGGACGTGCAGACCGCGTGAGACGACGCTTCATCCAGTCCCAAACATGCTCAATGGGGGACAGATCCGGAGATCTTGCTGGCCAGGGTAGTTGACTTACACCTTCTAGAGCACGTTGGATGGCACGGGATACATGCGGACGTGCATTGTCCTGTTGGAACAGCATGTTCCCTTGCCGGTCTAGGAATGGTAGAACGATGGGTTCGATGACGGTTTGGATGTACCGTGCACTATTCAGTGTCCCCTCGACGATCACCAGTGGTGTACGGCCAGTGTAGGAGATCGCTCCCCACACCATGATGCCGGGTGTTGGCCCTGTGTGCCTCGGTCGTATGCAGTCCTGATTGTGGCGCTCACCTGCACGGCGCCAAACACGCATACGACCATCATTGGCACCAAGGCAGAAGCGACTCTCATCGCTGAAGACGACACGTCTCCATTCGTCCCTCCATTCACGCCTGTCGCGACACCACTGGAGGCGGGCTGCACGATGTTGGGGCATGAGCGGAAGACGGCCTAACGGTGTGCGGGACCGTAGCCCTCCTTCATGGAGACGGTTGCGAATGGTCCTCGCTGATACCCCAGGAGCAACAGTGTCCCTCATTTGCTGGGAAGTGGCGGTGCGGTCCCCTACGGCACTGCGTAGGATCCTACGGTCTTGGCGTGCATCCGTGCGTCGCTGCGGTCCGGTCCCAGGTCGACGGGCACGTGCACCTTCCGCCGACCACTGGCGACAACATCGATGTACTGTGGAGACCTCACGCCCCACGTGTTGAGCAATTCGGCGGTACGTCCACCCGGCCTCCCGCATGCCCACTATACGCCCTCGCTCAAAGTCCGTCAACTGCACATACGGTTCACGTCCACGCTGTCGCGGCATGCTACCAGTGTTAAAGACTGCGATGGAGCTCCGTATGCCACGGCAAACTGGCTGACACTGACGGCGGCGGTGCACAAATGCTGCGCAGCTAGCGCCATTCGACGGCCAACACCGCGGTTCCTGGTGTGTCCGCTGTGCCGTGCGTGTGATCATTGCTTGTACAGCCCTCTCGCAGTGTCCGGAGCAAGTATGGTGGGTCTGACACACCGGTGTCAATGTGTTCTTTTTTCCATTTCCAGGAGTGTATATCTACGTACATTTCTTCACTCAAATGCACTGTTAGCAACTGACAGTGCAAGTATAGCAACAAAGTTACGTATTTTTTTACCGTTTGATATTATATGAAAAATAAATTAATATCTGAACTCTCTGTTCATCAATGCCGCTCCTGTATCCACCAAAGAACCACACAGTATGCAAAGGAAGAGATAACAATGGAAAAATACGAAAAATTGTAAAAAGGTCGTGGAACACAAGGAGAAAAAGAAAGTTGGAAAAAATGAGGAAAAATCGTATAATTGTGAAAAATATGAAAAAATACGAAACCTTTCGAAATATGAGACTACTTACATATCTGCCTGTGTGTGGCCTCTGCTAGTGCATATGACGAAAACTTCGTGATATTGAATTTAATTTGTTATTAACAAATAGAATCATGCTCGACTTTGAGTGAAGTTACTTAATGTAGTTACAATAAAATTAGTTTGTTGTTGACAAACAGCGACATCCTGATCCCCTCCGTACGGTTCACAACTCAAGAATGTAGCTGCCCACTCAAGTGATCTAGTTATAAAAATAGTAGGGGAGAGGCGGGGTGCTTCAGTCGTATTGGTCTAGTGGGTGAGGGTAAGGAGTTCCCCGCCTCTTTAATGTGCTCCCTTTGGTCAAGGGGTTTCCCGCCAATTTCATATCACCATTATCAACTTACGTCCTGTACCTAGTCAACTTGCCTAAGTTACATGATGGATAGGGCAGGAGTTCCCCTGAGTGTCCTGGATCAATTGCCGGTGATTCCATGGGGGATGAGCCTCGAATATAACAAGTCCAAGTGTCTAACATGACACCGAAGTCCTTATCAGTAACCTCGAGGTAACGCCCACTCTTCCTCGAACCAACTCCGATAACTTACTACCGTGATCTGAAAAAAGTGTACAGTGGTACAGTAATAAACAACATGAATGTAAGGAAATGGTGCGAAATGTTCAAGGGTGGACGATAAAGTGTGCATGACGGAACTACGCTGGACGTACATACTCATCACAGATGATTTAAAGAATCAAGTGTAGAGCGAAATTGTGTTAGACCTCTTTTCATGCAAATGAAAGGTTTCCTGTGCGTGAAATGTTCTGGAGGTGATAACATGTGAGTAATGTAGTGAGCGGCAGCCGACTATGACACGACAGCACTGAGGCTCCTACAGAAATGCAATGAGTGGCCGAAATTCCTAGGAAAGCACTGCACGTGATATTTGGTCGTCCACTGATGAAGCACAATCACTACATTTTTCATTACATAGCACTTGTAAAAATGGATCTGTGACGCCCCACACTCAAATCTATGACGGCCACTCAAAGCAGAAAATCGATCGCCATTACAGCTTTGCGGAGCCTTCCTTTCGTTTAACTCTCATGGTCGTCTTGTGAGGCGGTTCACACGAGTTCTAACATTGTCTCTGCGTTATAGAAGATCGACCATAGCCATTATTGATCTAAATTCGAATTTTTGTGTGATCTCCGATTAGCTATGACGAATGCGTCTTTACGGATTATCGTCCCACCCACAGAGTCAGATAGCTCGCGAAATTCTGCCGTGTTCACTATGCACGTGTCAGTAACAGACTTCTCAGGTATGTTGTCTAAACATGTGATAGTCACCAATCAAGGCATGACATTTGGGCGTATTGCACAGCATATCGTCAAATGGGGCACTCGTTCCCGTGAGTTCTCACCCCTCCGTTTATGACAGTTGTTTAAATAATGAAGATGACTATGTAGAACAATAAAGTAAATTTTCGTTTTGTAACTGACATGTTTTTTGTTAGTACAGTAGATTCCGAAAAAGTCTTTAAAGCGAAATGTCCGTTGCTTCCTGGAAAAGACTCGTACATCACCAACAGAATTAATGTTAGAGCTGCGAGAGCTCGCATTACGCGAATAATAGAGCAGTACATTATATTCTCCTTCATTAACCCTTAAGAAACGACCGTTATGATAAAATTAGAGAAATCTGTGGGCACACGCTTCTCGAGGTCAGAGGGGAAAACAATAGAAGCACGCGACGTTCCCTGCAACACCCACTGTAGCTGGTGTAGGAAGACAGAGAATGCTTTAACAAATTCCGTACAAAAACAAATTTGCGGTACAGAAACGCATCTCACAGATCTGACGAAGAATCGAAACTTGAGTTCTCCAGGTAATCTCTGGTGTTACGTAATATGAGACGTTTTCTATCTGCTCTGTGTGGGGAGATGCTGGAGTTGAAGTGGAAGCTGCAGAAACGCAAAGTGCGGGAACGGCGGTCAGTATCGACTGGCGGCGAGGCCGCAAGAACTTGGTAATGAGGCAGGCGAGGCGCAGCTATGCAAGAGATTTCATCGGCAGCGGCGCGCACATCGACCCGCCCCCGCCACTGGCTGTCCTGCTGGCAACAGCCGCAGCCGCAGCAGCACCAGCTGCAAACCCAACTGTTACACACGCTCTTCCAAGCAGAAGCTGCTCCGTGTCACAGATAGTTTCCATCTCCGTTGGAATGATGGAAACACGTACAATACAGTGGCCAGGAAACGACCAGCAGCAGCGAAAGTAGATTCGTGCATGCCCCAACGAAGAGCAATACGTCTCTTCCGTTCTCAATATACATTCACGATTGGTTGGATGAGCTCAGCAGCAGTCTCGCATTGTATCTGATGATGCTGTTGTCGACGTGAGAAATTCTGCATGTAGACCATTACGCGGTGCCCACTGTAATACATGGCAGGAAACGTTGGACATCCTGGGTTACTCTGATTGGAAAGAGATAGAAAATGCTGTACGTCAGGTAGCATAAAATGGCTTCTATTGCTCATCCGGAATGGTGTACTAAATGCCTAGCCCAGATGATTCATAAATTTGCTATCCAGACTCACGCTGGATTCCCTAACGGCTTCCACGAATGGAGCGGTTGGAAGCAGCTACAATAGTGGGTCAGAGCTCACGGGGTTAAGTTGGAAAGTGAAAGCTTCGACACACAGTATTGCTGAGGCGGGGGCAGCGTCAGTTCTTTAAGGGTATCAGTGGCATAGAGAGTCAATTCTGAAGCTGCCGTCAGTGCCTGCCTCCGCGACTCATCACGTCACCAACAGGTAATTTGTCTAACTGATTGCCCGTACGTGGTCTGATGCTGTCCAAGCACATCGCTAAATATGGTAAGTAACTAAAACTTACTCAGCAACCTCGAAAAATATGCTAGTGCCTAGGTGAGATATACTACGATTATGCGGAGAGTTTGCGAATTACGAGCTTAACAGGACATAGTGTAAAACTGGCTGAACGACATCTACAGCAGGAAACCTAGGACAGAATATGACCATGACTCTCCTTCAATACGGATAAATGCGAGAAATTCCCATAATATATAAAAATAACCTGATGCCATCCGATTCCCAGATGTGGTGTATGTTCCTAGAGCCTGGTGTATCGTTTAAATGTTTAAAGTTTTACTATTCAAGGCTCTTTAATCGCATTCGCTACTTACTTTTATAAGAAACCTCGCAAATATGTCTTTGCGTCTGTTTCCATGACATGTTCTGCAACTAAGAAAGTATGCTAGTAGATGTTGAATTATTCATAAAACTAATTTAATAATTTTCGTTTCTTAACATAATGTCTTCATCCAATGTAGCTCGACGTATTTGTTGGCTCAATAGCTAGCAAGGGAATGTTCAGCTTTTGGTTTAATATATATATATATATATATACATTGTAATAACTTATTGCAGGCCTTTATTTTTAATATGAGACGCCCCAGTTTCAACATTCAGATAAGCCTGAAATTCATAACTTGACTATATATACATTGTAATAACTTATTGCAGGCCTTTATTTTTAATATGAGACGCCCCAGTTTCAACATTCAGATAAGCCTGAAATTCATAACTTGACATGACACAACCAGTACAACAGCTTCTGGCCAACTTCATACGACATCACCTTCACACGTCATCGGTTTCTCACAACTAACTCGCAAGACCACCAAAGTCTATACACACAACAAAGAAACTCTATTCCATAAAAAATGAATTACTAATGGATAATATTTTTGAAGTCGTTCGCTGAAGTTCTTAACTATGAAGTCGACGACTTCAAATGAAAATAAAATTGTATAAGTATATTTCGAAATAAATCCGATATATATGAAACAGTTACGTATTGTGAAAAATAATGACATGTATAGTATTCACTCTAGACCAATTGTTCAACACTTATTCTGTTGATAGGCGTACAAAACTGCTTTCTTGAAGTCGTTAACACTACACGGAATGCGAAGTTTCAGTTTAGTACTTGTGTCTATCGTTAACAAATTTGTAGAGTGTATACACTTCCTTTAATGTGTAGGCAAGTACTATACGTAGCGAAAGATGAGATGACTGGTTCTACTACAATACGATCACAGGAAATGAGTAATAGGGAGGACTTAGCTTCTTAGGAAGGATTTTGGAAAAGTGTTACTAATTTTTAAAGAAAATCACATAGAGAAAGTTAGTGAGATCTATGTTGTTCAAAAATGTTCAAATGTGTGTGAAATCTTATAGGACTTAACTGCTAAGATCATCAGTCCCTAAGCTTACACACTCCTTAACCTAAATTATCCTAAGGACAAACACACACACCCATGCCCGAGGGAGGACTTGAACATCCTCCTGGACCAGCCGGATCTATGTTGGAGTACTGCTCTAACATTTGGGGTCACTGGCAAGAAGGCACGCCAGCAAACACTTTATAGGAACATTAAAGGTCAATCTAGCCCACATGAAAGTGTGACAGGGATTTTTCATAGTTTTCTCCGTTATTTCAGAAAGAAAACTTTATTTGTAGATCCGCAAATAATAGTGTTTTTCTGGAAGTAGCATTTCCAGAGTTTCACTTTATTGCATTTCTTTTATTTATTTATATTTCATTGTTTACGACTAGTTTCGGGGTCCCAGCCCTGACCTTAGGTACTCGTTGCAATAAACCAAGTTGTCAATTTGGGACTTGGCACCATTACTGGTCACACTTCAGCAAACATAACGTCGTCTAACTGTGGCCGGTGGTGATACCAGATTCGAACTTGGATTCTAATCTTATACAAGAATGGACACATGAGAATGTGACTGTGCAAAAGATGAATTATAAATAAATAAAATGATAAGCATTTGAACGTAGTTAGGAAAGTGCTGTTTTTAGAAAAATGTGTCAGTGATTCTCAGGGAACGTAAAGTGGGAATCAGTGGAAGAAAGGCGTCATTGTTTGTTGTTGATGAAACCTATCTGGTGAATTTAGAGAGTCTACATTCCAGAAAGACTGTTCAGCATTTCTACTATCGCCTCTATCGTACATCACACGAAAAGGATCAACTACCGAGTTAAACGGCAAAGTGTTTAGGGCACTGGACCCTCGCTCGGGAAGACGGACGTTTGAATACTTTGAGAGGCCTTCTAGATTTAGGTTTTCTAGCAGTAAAGTATAGTTGTATGTTATTGTTAACCGTCAGACCACGAAGGGCTATTTCAGCCGCCTAACTGGTTAGGTTTCCCTGTCCTTCGCTTACAACGGCACCTACCCTTCGCGAAGTGTGAGGGTTATATGTTCAGGTGTACCTGGTAACTATAGGTGACAGTAAATGGTGTATGTGTAGTGTGGTGTCATGTTTGTGTTGGATGATGATGAGAGAAGGGTGACTATAAAACACTGTGCGAGTATATGCCTACTCCTCTAGAATAGAATCATGCTTAACGTTCCCATCCGATGGACATATCACCCATCAGCAGTCATATACCCACCCGTCATGAGACACTGTGGCGAGGTACGGAATTAAATCCAGGACGCTGATGCCACCACCCATCCTCTCCTTCGCCACAAAGGCAAAGGAAAAGCAGCAAACAGCACATAGTCGTGTACTGAGGCGGTTACTCATCCAAGTACTGACTACGCCCAAAGTTGGATAATTTCAGTGATCTGACTAGAACCATTATATTCAACGAGGTAAGGCCATTAGCTATGGTTGTCCGAGGTTTCCCTAAATCACGTTAGACAAATTTCGGGACAGTTATTTTGAAAAGGGACAAAACCGATTGCGTTCCCGTCCTCCAAACGACAGCCTGTGTTCCGCCGCTAAGGACATCTGCGTTGACTTGACGCTAAACCAAACCGAACGATGTGTGGCAGTGGTAAGACACTGGCCTCGCATTCAGAAAGACAGCTTTTCAGTTCCCCATTTGGCTATACAGGTTTAGGCATACAGTGGTTTCCCTAAATCGCTTAAGGCAAATGCAGGGATGGTTGATTTAGAAAGAAAACACTTGATTTCTTTTTTTAATGCGAGCTATTCCTTCGCTGCTAATCACCTAATCGTCGACAAGTCGTTAAACCCTCAGTATCCTCTCTCCCTTTGCATTAAACCCTATTCCTGATCCACCTATAAAGTTTGCATTAGGCCAGTGCTTTATGTAACATGACCGACACACCAACAGACAAGCCGTTTGATTGGGCAGTGTCCCTTACAGAGAACTTTGTTTTTTCCAAGAAGAGTGGCACAGAAGTTGAGATAACCTCCTCTCGTAAAAATACATTTCCACCCATGCAGACAGGATTTCGGTAGTTACCATATATCACCCAGGGAGGACGGTTCTTTTTATAAGGCGTCGCCGACGTCTCGGCCGGTTCTCTTCCATCCAAAGGCGGTGTGCAGTACCACTCTGATTTACAAGGGTCCCGTTTTATGAATGAAAGCGAGTGTTTATAAACCAATGTATTACGTGAATCGCAAATCTGGAAGTCGAGTTTCGGTGATAGGACTGTTTTTGGGAGAGTTTACAGGAATGTAGACATTTATAAGTGGATCGAAAACAGGCTTCAAGGGTGTTTTCCTCCGCAATTTAGTTAAAATGACCACTGTCCCAGTTATGTAAGTAAAGTGGTCCGAACAGGGTTATGAGTGTTAGGAAGGGTTAAAAACTGACTGCACCACTATGAAAACCACTATGAAAACAAATGGAAAATATATGGCGCCTTCGAATTTGATTTTACACTGTGAAAGTCATGGGATAGCGATACACACATACACAAATGGCAGTAGTATCGCGTACACTAAGCATGAAAGGCCAGTACATTGGGGGAGCTGTCATTTATACTCATGTGGTTCATGTGCAAAGATTTCCTACGTGATTACTGCAGCACGGTGGGACTCAACAGACTTCGATTGAAGGATGGTAGTTGGAGCTAGATGAATGGGACATTCCATTACGGATATCATTAGGGAATTCAATGTTCCGTGATCGACAATATCAAAACCGTGCCGACAATACCAAATTTCAGGTATTACATCTCACCACGGCAAACTCAGGGACCGACAGTCTTTACTTAACGACTGAGTAGCGGCACTTGCGTAGATTTGTCAGTGCTAACAGGCAAACAACACTGTGTGAAATAACGGCAGAAATCAGCATGGGATGTACGACGAACCTGTCCGTTAGGACAGTGCGGTGAAATTGGCGTTAACGGACTTCGGTAGCAGAAAATAGACGCGAATGCCTTTGCTGACAGCACGACATCGCCTGTAGCGCCTCTCCTAGGCTCGTGACCATATTGGTCGGAGCGAGACGACTGGTGAGATGAGTCCCAATTTCAGTTGGTAAGAGCTAACGGTAGAGCTGGAATGTCGCGCAGGCCCACAAGTAGCAATGGACCTAAGTTTTGAACAAGGAACTGTGCAACTTGGTGGTAGCACTGTAATGGTGTGAGATGTGTTTACGTGGAATGGACGGGTTATGGTCAAACTGAAAAGATCATTGACTGGAAATGGTTATGTTCGGTTACTTGGAGACCGTTTGCAGCCATTTATGGACTTCATATTCCCAAACAACAATGGAATTTTTATTGATGTTAATGCGCCATGTCAGTTCACGCACCTAATCCAGCACCGGCAACACTTTCGCAATTATGAAGGGCTGTAGAGGTCGCATGGCTCAGTATTCCTGCAGGGGGCTTCCAACGACATGTTGAGTTCATAACACGTCGAGTTGGTGCACGGGCAAAAAGAGGTCCGACACAATTATAGGAGGTATTTTCTGAGTTTTGTCTCCTCCGTATACGTTATGGGGAATGCACCAAGGCTACACGGAGTACATATATATCGTCTGCGAGAGCCATAGTCATTAACAGAAATCTCAATACATGAAATCGAAATGATCTGACTACTGATACAAGTAGAAAGATTTACGTGTAAAGCAAACTCTGTATGAGGTAATAGTGTCATATTTAAGTGAGGAACTTGTTACATCTAGGCCTTGAAAGTAACATTCAAGAACCGCGTGACCGCTACGATCACAGGTTCGAATCCTGCCTCGGGCATGGATGTGTGTGATGTCCTTAGGTTAGTTAGGTTTAAGTAGTTCTAAGTTCTAGGGGACCGATGACCTCAGATGTTAAGTCCCATAGTTCTCAGTGCCATTTGAACCATTTTTTAACGTGCAGAACGTTAGTTGAAGTTTAAAAGAATTTTTTACCAATCTTTTGACGGAAATGTAGCTAGAAGAGCAGTTCATGGTAGCAGAGACCGTTCATGGAATACAGTCCACGTAAAGAAATTTATACAGACACAGAGACTACTGCGTAATAGGTATAAAACAGTTATCGAGATGCGGAAGGGCATTCAACGGTCTGTCAGGAAGGCAGTATGGGAAGCCTCCAACGAATAATATTGCAGATTATTATCGAAAGGTCTCACACAAAATCTAAAGAAATTCTAGTCCTGTGTAATGACCTGTTAGTGGCACTGAAGTTAATGTCTCAATTTAATTCCCACATCACTGTCAAATGAGTCAAATAGATACAAGCGTCAGTGGCGTTAAACAATCGATAAAAATGAAATTGTTAAAAATGAGCAGAGCTTCTGGGCCTGATGGAACCTCTATCAGATTTTATATCAAATTTCGGGCTGAGTTAACCCCTCTTTTACCAATAACATCCCGTAGATCTCTCGAACAAAATAACCGTGACCAGTGGTAGAAGAAAACATAGCTCACACCCGTCTACGAGAAGGGTAGTAGAAGTGATCCACAGAGCTACCGTCCCATAACAATGACATCAATTTGTTGTACAACATCAGAACATATTCTGAGTTCAAGTGTAATGAGGTACGTAGAAATAAGTGAGTTCCTCCTTGCCAACCCGTATATATTCCGAAAACATCGGTTATGTGAAACCCAAAATACGCTTTTGTCATACAACATCCTGAAAGTCATGGATCAAGGCAGTCCAGTAGATGCAGTGCTTCTTGATCTCCGAAATGCAGTTGACTCAGTATCACACCAACGATTATTATCAAAAGTACGATCGCATTGGAAGTCAAACAAAATTCTAGACTGGACTGAATATTTCTTAGTAGAGTGGGAGCTGCATGCTGTTGTCATTGGAAAATTATTGACCTGTGTAGAAATAATTTGAGGCATATCGAGTTAAGTGTTTTGGGATGCTTCCTTTTCATGTTGTATATACATTTAATTATTAGTCTGTGTATGGCATAACACACAGTATTATTATAAATAAAAGACAGTGTTAATAATGAAAGATAGATAAAACATGGAGATGTTTTTAATGAAATTGCAGGCAGTATCAATAGTAACCTCAACATGTTCACACATAATGCAGTTATCTATAATTAAATACTGTCTGAAAGAGGAATCACAAATACTGAAGCACATCTTTAGGAGATGGGGCGCAGATTGGCAATTTGTTTTTAATATTCAGAAATGTAAAATTGTGCACTGCACAAAACTAATGGCCGTAGTGCCCTATGACTAAATTACAGTGAGTCACAATTAAAATCAGTAATCTCACACAAATTCATTGGTATATTAATTTGTAAGGACTTGCAAGGGAACGATCACGTAAGCTCAGCCGCAGGTAAAGCAGGTGGGAGACATCAATATATTGGTAGGGCATCAGGAAAATTCAGTCACTCTACAAAACTGCTGCGAGCCATCCTAAAACACTGCTCAGTTGTGTGGTGCCAGTACAATATAAGACTAACAGGGGATACTGTACGTATAAAAGGAAGGGCAACAAGAATAGTTACAGGTTTGTGTGGCCCATGGCAAAGCGTCACGGAGGTGCTGAAGAAACCGAACTGGCAGAAACTTGGAAATAGACGAAACTATCTCGTGAGAGTTTACTTACAAAGTTTCAAGAACCAGATTTAAGTGGCGAATCTAGGAGTATACTACAATCCCCTACGTGTCGCCTCTGTATAGATCGCGACGGCAAGATTAGGCTAAGTACAGAGCGCTCAAAGACGTTTAAGCAATCATTGTTCCGGCGCTCCATATGTGAATGGAGTGGGATGAAGCTCTAGTAAGTAGTAAAATGAGAAGCTCCCTTTACTGTGCACTTTCAAAGATTTGAGGCCAGTCTCTTATAGCTGTTAATCCGTCACTTCCAGCGCATTTAACTGTTCATTAGTTTCGTATTTATTTCACCCAGTTTTTATCCCAGTGATTCGTCACTTCACGGCTTTATTATTCAGCCAATATTTACAGCCTTTATCCTATTCTTCCTATTCGAACTTGTTCCAAGTACTCGATCTGCAATTAAAAAAGTGTCATAAATAGTCTCTCATTCAGGGAGACGCCAAGGTTCTACAAAAAATTGGTATCAGTGCGAAATAGGTGATGGCAACAAAAATAGTATGCACTCCATGACAGGCAAATAAAACTTAGCACTTACGTAAAATAACAACGTTATGGATAACAAGAAGCAGTATAGATACACAGTATCTCGCAAAGGTATTGTCTTAACATGTAAGTGCAGACTGATAAAATGGCACTACGATAGCCTTAAACAAAACAGACCACCAGACGGCCCTTCATGGCTGGTGATTACGACTTATCATATTTTGGTCGTACAAACGTAATTTTCATCTTGTGGATGATATACAGTATGGAAGAGGCAATGTTCTCATATCAATTTAATTCATGATATAAATTAAAAAGTGCTTCGCAAAGCGAACTGCAAGGAGTTTAGAGCGCGTGTTCAAAACATTAATGCGCTAATGTAAACGATGTCGACCACCTCCATATAATGCCATAAAGTAATACACAAAGTTAAAGAAAAGGAAAATTATTTCTAAGAAATAGTTTTAATTGATGCTATGCATTAAACTGATAGAGGAACATTGGTTAGTCAATGTTATATGATGTTCAAAGAATGAAAATTACGTTTGTACAGCCAAAATGTGTTCTGTCATAATCACTATGCATGAAATTCCATCTGGCGATCAGTTTTGCTTATGACTTTGTATTGCACTGCCATCAATTTGCACTGACATTTTATGACAATAAATAGACGAAATACTGTGTATCTACATTGGACAAACGCATTCTGGTTTTTCTTATCCATGACGTTTTCATATTATAGGCTAAGTGTTAACTTTTATTTGCTTGTCGTGGTGTACACACTATTTTGATTGTTATCATCTGTTTCTCATTGATACCAACTTTTTGTAGAACCTTTGAAAATGGCGAAACTCCAAAACGCCTAAGGGATAATAAAGTAAATTAAATACTGTGCTCGAGACCAAGAGGATTATTTCGGTGCAGTACGGACCACATATTTTTTCAGCTTTCATTCCAGATAGATGTATACTTTCGCCTCTCTCTCCTTATTTAATCTCCGTACCTCCACCTAACTTTTGTTTATCGAGCTCATAATTCAACAGAAAATTGTTGCCACAATTCTCCTCCAATAAAATTTGGTTTCCTAATTTACAGTCGTTTAGAAACTTCTTCACTCATACCTCTGCTTTCCCTACGCTAAAGAAGAGGCAGAAACTTTATAGCAACGTTCATTATACTATCATTGTAGCACCTACGAAATCAAAATTTTCATGGGTCTCTTTTCTCTGTTCTTTCAATTTTCATTTTGCTTTGAGATTTATTCGCGCATCTGTATCAATTACGTCACATATAAGTTTTTTGAGCGATTTCTTGAAGCCTTCAGCTGCCATTCTCTTTATTTCCTGAACTATTGTACAATTTCGGCCTCAGGCCATTTTCAAGTATCTAAAACGGAAGTTTCGTTCATTGGATACATTAATGACAATTTTGATTTTGATTTGGATTTAGGAACAAATCGTATCTGTAGATATACTAGGCGCATTATAACTTACTTCATGGATGATTTTTTAGTAACAGATTACGTCATATACGTCGTTGCCCCTATGCCATGTTATGCTCATAAAATAGTTCTAGGTGTTCACGCTAATTTTGGAGCACGTTACTTTCGAGCAGTTGTAGCAAAACTCTTACATATAACGTGCTTAACATAGGAAGATTATAATTATTTTAAAGAAATATGCTACTTAACCTGCATATGCTTTTGTTCTGAGTTATATTTGATTATCGTTAATCAAAAAAATGGCTCTGAGCACTATGGGACTTAACATCTGTGGTCATCAGTCCCCTAGAACTTAGAACTACTTAAACCTAACTAACCTAAGGACATCACACACATCCATGCCCAAGCCAGGATTCTAACCTGCGACCGTAGCAGTCGCGCGGTTCCGGACTGCGCGCCTAGAACCGCTAGACCACCACGGCCGGCTATCGTTAATCATTGGTGTAAATATGATTGTACCTAATTTCTTTAAAATAATTTCTAAATATTTGTTCTGCTATTGCAGGAACACGTCATTTTTGAATAGTTGGTACAAAAATCTTATATCTCACATTTATCACAGTATTCTAATGAAACAGAACTGAGAACCGCGAAAGTCTAGTAAAAACTGCTTTATGGTTGCCTGATGTTCCGCACTACGGTCAAATTTCTTAATGAGTGTAGCGATAATTTTACATTCTATGCTTCTGTAACACTTGGCCGTAGAACTGGTAGAAAGTTGTGTAGGAATTACCCATTTCGCAGGTCTTTTTTTCTTCATTCAAAACTCTGTCTCACTGATCTTTTAGATGTATGTAGATTTCAATTTCTTCCATTATATCCATGACTTTTCCTTTCCATAACTTGTGTAATATTTGAAGTGATCGATCTATATTAGGTATTTTGTGGTTGGTGTCTTTTATATGTGCTGCGATGTATGTGTCTCAAAAATTAGTGTAGATTGTTAGTGCTTCTGTAACTGGTGTAAAATTTCGTATCCTTGAAACATCGAGTAATTTTGTCGGAAGTAATACCGAGATATGGCCATACAAGAACGTTATTTTACTGTTGTGTTTACTTAAAGATATTTCATCTGTGTGACTGGCAAGTGTTTAGTCGGTTTTCTTTTTGAATGACGTGTATACTAACTCTTTAGGATAACTATTGTTTATAGCTATCTTTCGGAGAAGATCTAGTTCTTTCTCAATATTTTCTTTTTTCAGTGGTAAGTTGTTTAGTCTATATAAGAGAGAATGAAAATACGCAAGCTTGTGTGATCTCGGGTGGTAAGACTGGTTGGGGATAATTATGTCTGCTGTCGTTGCTTTACGAAAAATATCGAATAAGTGTTCAGATTTTTCATCTGAAATTCTTAAATCCAAAAAGTTTATGCTATTATTTTTTCTCTTTCCATAGCGAAGTTAATTTTTCGATGCAAACTGTTGACCTGTGAATGCATGACGTTGCACTCATCTGCTGTGCCATGGAATAGGATTAAGATGTCATCGAGGTATCTAGGCTAATAAACGATTTTTTTGGCTGCTTAAGTGAACCTGTTGAAATATATTTCTTCTAAAGTCTTAAGAAATATCAGCTAATGTACCTGCTAGACATGATCCCATTGCTACACCATCTTTTTGGAGATGCTCCTAAAGTAATGTGAACGCCTCGAATTGTTTTACGGGCATAACATGGTGTTGCAGGACCAACGACGTATATGACATAATCTTTTACTAAAAAATCATCCATAATGTAATTTATAATGCACCTAGTATATCTACAGATATGACTTGTTCCTTCATCAAAATCTCAAGTGTCACTATGTATCCAATTTATGAAACTTCCGTTTTAGATACTTGAAAATAACCTGAGGCAGCAATTGCACACTCGTACAGGAAATAATGAGAATGGCAACTGAAGGCTTCAAGAAATCGTTCAAAAATTCATAGCAGCAGCGGACCCTATCGCATTGAAAACATATAAGTTTGCCTGTCAATAGATTTCCTTCATTTGCACTTCCACATTTTAAAATCTTTATTAGCAGACCTCATTTATAGTCGGCTACACTTAATTAACTGTTTCACATTTCCACTCTCATTATCGTTTTTATCTGTGCGGTAGATTGATACCTAGCGACGGTATGAGTTATTCACAAACACTATAATCTGTCGTAAGGTAACAATCGTTCGCAAACGTTAGTGAAACTCTATCAGAATTACATGATCTCCCAAAGTTACAATAAATATATGAATACATGTATGGTGTGCACTGTAAAATTTATCACTCCATTTTTGGAAAAATAAAGGTAATGCTAGCTGAAGCAAAACTCCACCGACAAACTTTCAAAATTTACTTAGGGATCCCTTCTAAGTATTTTGGTGTCAAGGACTCACGATATCCGGCAGCAGCAGCACACTACAAAATAATATTGTAATCATGATT
The DNA here is from genome assembly GCF_023864275.1 of Schistocerca cancellata. NCBI lineage: Eukaryota > Metazoa > Arthropoda > Insecta > Orthoptera > Acrididae > Schistocerca > Schistocerca cancellata. The sequence continues at coordinate 331,195,783 of NC_064629.1, forward strand.
TATTCAGTTCGTTACCCCGGCTACCTTTCTTTCTGAGAGAATGCCTTCACACCACTGAAAGAAGCCTGTAATTTCTAATCGCCGAAATGTGTAAAACCCATGGTTTGGTTTCTATTAGCTGACGTAGTTGGCATTACTGCTAAGACAGCTCATATTTCATTCTCGGTGGCGTTCTTCCGTTGCATTCATCGAGCTCATGCACGAGATCCATATCGGTCAAGAATACCCATCTATAGTCGTGCCGTGTATCTCTGTTGACGCACAACTAATCCTGACGCAAAACAAAATTTTAGACAGCACTCAGTAGTACTGAATTCAAACATGAGGATAACGAGTTACCGAAGGCATTACTGTTGTCAACAGCAGGTACCGTGAGCGAATAGAAACGAGACACACAATGCATACAATCGATATTTACACAGTTGCGCACTGTTTACAGTGCGACACAGATACAAAGCAAATTGGGGCAAGAAACCAAACGAAATGTAGTAACTCTGTACAGAACTTCGTGGGTCCCTTATACCAAAATATCCAGAAGTTGCCCCTAAAAAAACTTTGAAATATCGTCGATAGAGCTCCAGTTCACCCTGTACATATTGTTAGAATGTGGTACAACACAAGTTTTTAATTTTTTCTGGAGATTCATAACTGAATACAGCGTGAAAAGTCCATTTGATGATTTATTCGTTGCCCTGAAAAGCCTTAACGAAATGCAAGTTTCTAGAAAGAAATATATTCTTAAATGTTCTTTTGTAGAGTTATATCAACAACGCCTGTCGCAGCTGAGGGTTTCAATTAATTATCATTTACTCTAGAGAAGCTGCTTTCGGGAACAGTTACTATCTACATATATGTTCTCTTTAGCCTTCGGAATTAATGTAGTAATTCGATGTGAACTATCTGTACTGCATAATCCGAAACAAAATTCAAACTATATCAAAGAGAAAACTTCTATACATGTTAGAATGCTTATTACTTCAGTTTGACAAAAAATTGTGAGGAAGTGTAGCACCTATTTCATTTTGAGCATATTCAGCTGTGACACTCCATAACTTAAGATTTTCGTATGTACGCCTGACAATATAGAGTAGCGGCTAACAGTTTTTAAACCATTTAGTTCCAAATCTTTAATGGCGAAGAACAATTACCTTGTCATTCAGACTTAATCATTTCTTAGTTACTGCACTGGAAACCTAAAATTCTACAGTCAAATATTTGGCACGTTTTTAACTACGTGAAGAACACTAAACATCAAATACAAGATCTGTAAAATGTGTTCCTTAAGGAATTATGAGACTGACCAAGCAAAATCACGTTTGTACGAATTCACTAAGTTGGTTACACCAGTTTGTATATGTTGTGTAACAGACTCTGAATGTGTTTGAAGACAAGTTGATTTCTGTCTCTCTGATTCACACCGAGTGATGTGGTCCATTGGTGAGACAATGGACACGCAATTTGGAGGACCGCCTTTCAAATCTTGTTTCGACCATCTAGATATAGGTTTTCCGTTGCCTGCCTAAATTTGTGAAAGCTAATGCCAGGATGGTTCCTTTCAAAAGGAGACATTCGTTTTCCATCCTCATCCTTCTGCATCCCAAGGCTATGCTCCGTCTCCAGTGACGTTGGCGACTAGTGGATGCTAAACCGTAATCATCTTTCACCTTTCCTTTCTATACCTAAAATTTAGTTTGTAATTATATGTGAGCTGATTTTAAATTTTATCGTTCTCATAAGAGATGAAATATACTTGCCAGCTAACATATAGTGTGAACTTCCCATCGCAACCCATTGATGTTCCATGGGTGACAAATCTTCCAGATATCTGTGATTGTTCAGTTTCCCTACAACAATTACAAAATCTCTCTTATTCTGATATGAAATAGCTGTCACACCGTGATTCCAAGAAATGGAGACATAAACGTCTAGAAAATCCTTGTGTGACCTTTCACGAAGTCTTTTACGAGCACGCTGGCATCATGCTGACCACCACAGATAGAACAGAGCCTTGTTACTGCACATCACACCAATAAATGGCGCACGGAAACTCGAAATTCATCCCACATTCCAGTAATCTGCTCCCGAGTGTTCGTGGTCTCAAGATGCCGGTAAACTCTGCCCGGACTTCTCCTGTTTTCATCCGTCTATTCAGCACGGCTGCTCACACATTCCGGCGATCCTCTAGTTTTCCTGTAATCGTAATAGAGCCAATTGTCTGCGCTATCTGTTGGTATGATGCTCCCATATTCCTCATGTTTATGGTTAAACCATTCTCAAATTCCTCTGCGTATGATAAGTTTGGATTTTCACCCGAAAATTTCCAGTAACGATGGATAGACTCACCAATCATCATGTTCTCACACTATTATTCACTGAAAATACCGAAAATATTGAGTTGAATCACGTGATTTGTTGAACTGATATGCCAATAAAATGGTAATCCATGATTGGACGAGTTAAGTACGTGTATTGCCATAGAAACTCACCCACTGATCTATTTCCAAGGAAGGTACGTGGTTAAGGAATGGGATGGGATAGGAAGGCGTGTGGCATAGAAATGGGGAGAGCTGCAGGAAGGAGAGGGAAGTTGAACAGGGAAGGAGGGGTAGGGAACGGTAGCACGAGGAAAGTTGCAGGTGGTTTTTGCATTTTTAGGAAATAACATTTTGACTATATGTTAGAATGATTTGAAAATGTATTCCGCAACGAAACCAGTCACCGAGTAAAGAAAATCGAAATTTGCAACTTCGGCTGGTTTTTGGCTGTACTCATTAACACAAGTTCCCTACCACCAGTTATTCCAGTGTACTGGAAGTTCGGTTTTGCGTGATGTTGAAGTACTTCATTACCCATCTAGACCCCAGATATCTTTCCAATAGAACAAGCGTGGGTCCAGCTCTGATGTCATCTCCATCCAGTGCCAGTATCCAGGATATCAAGAACCAATTACAACAATTGTTGGCCAGCTTGCCTCTGGAGACGATTAAATGGCTTTATGACAGCTTTTCCAAAAGAATCAGTGGATGAATGTAGGCCACGAGTCACACAAATAAGTGGGCTTACAGTTCTTTGTAAATCTGACTCGATTTTGTAATCACTGAACTAATATCAAATTCCATCTCGTCCCACGCAGTTTCATTTCGATTTCTCCTCTCTTTTTCGGAGCTTCACTTTTTCAAAAAAAAAAAAAAAAAAGTGGTTCAAATGGCTCTGAGCACTATGGGACTTGACATCTGAGGTCATCAATCCCCTAGAACTTAGAACTACATAAACCTAACTAACCTAAGGACATCACAAACATCCATGCCCGAGGCAGGATTTGAACCTGCGACCGTAGCGGTCGCGCGGTTCCAGACTGAAGCGCCTGGAACCGCTCGGCCACAAAAGCCGGCTCTGACTTTTTCAACACGTAGTGTATTTTATTTGTATTTTTATAATGTTTTATATCTGATTTCACGTATTTTGTAACGAAACATGAAGTTCTTCTTCGTGGATGAGTTTTCAGTTGCTGTTTCAAAGAATGTGTTCCGCTGGCGCGAATGTGGTCACGTGGAATTCTCTTCGTTGTTTTATAAATGGTATCAGTTTGTTACGGTAGTTCATGACATGAATCCTTTTCACGTCTTTCTTATTGGGTACATTTACAATGGAATCACTGAAGCATAACCGCCTTCAGGCCTGAAAGGTGTAACATTTTCTTCTTCTGTCGCAAAGGTACTCGCAGCAAATGCTGCTTCGAAAAAATTCGCCAACCGTGTCTGATGCTTAGTCCCTGAAACTGGGGTTTTATTCTTATTTAATAACGATGTTCCAACAGTGGTGGAGGCAAATATAGAACAGGTTTTATTGAATGCAGACTATGGCGAGGGCGTACGAAGCTATAAAATTAATTGGAAATCCACAATTTGCGTTAAAGTGATTTTTATTCCTTAATAACAATCGAATTCTCGTCTTTCGTAACTATTCGTACAAAAAAATTCTTCAGGATTTTTCTATTAGCAGGAACGTCCTCCACATAAACCCATCGACATGATATGAAGTTGGAAATAAAAATTCCCAATAGCAGAAACAGATATTAAACTTATCCTTGATTACAATGACATTTGCAGAAAATGCAGCAATTTGTTTAGAAAATCTCTGTTGGAGAGCATAAAAAGAACCGAACTATCACCATATCATTTCTTAGTAAAAAAATAATGTTCAGTATCTCGCATCATTTCCTGACCCACTAAAAACTGTAAATAAAAACAGGTTTATCTAAAAAAATTGTTTTCATTGTTAACGAAAACATAAGTCTTTTTAAATTTCTCGTGTTTTTAAATAAATTATGGTAAATATCTTTTCGAATATTTGGTGCAGAATGTCTCACAACAAATGCTGCCGTCACCTTCATGTGGACCAGTAAATTTCTCTTAGAATAAAAAATAAAATCGTGCAGAGAAGGAAGTATACCACCCTCGTACTGAATTAATCGACGTGTATACTCTTTTCCAAGTGCAAGGCGATGAAGTTTCCCGACTGAGGAGTAGTGAGGCAACTTTTATCACTTAATAAAAGCAAGTCTTCTGGTCCAGACTGTATACCAGTTAGGTTGCTTTCGAAGTACGCTGACGCATTAGCTCCATACTTAACAATCATATACAACCGTTCGCTCAACGAAAGATCCGTATCCAAAGACTGGAAAGTTGCACAGGTCACACCAATATACACTCCTGGAAATTGAAATAAGAACACCGTGAATTCATTGTCCCAGGAAGGGGAAACTTTATTGACACATTCCTGGGGTCAGATACATCACATGATCACACTGACAGAACCATAGGCATATAGACACAGGCAACAGAGCATGCACAATGTCGGCACTAGTACAGTGTATATCCACCTTTCGCAGCAATGCAGGCTGCTATTCTCCCATGGAGACGATCGTAGAGATGCTGGATGTAGTCCTGTGGAACGGCTTGCCATGCCATTTCTACCTGACGCCTCAGTTGGACCAGCGTTCGTGCTGGACGTGCAGACCGCGTAAGACGACGCTTCATCCAGTCCCAAACATGCTCAATGGGGGACAGATCCGGAGATCTTGCTGGCCAGGGTAGTTGACTTACACCTTCTAGAGCACGTTGGGTGGCACGGGATACATGCGGACGTGCATTGTCCTGTTGGAACAGCAAGTTCCCTTGCCGGTCTAGGAATGGTAGAACGATGGGTTCGATGACGGTTTGGATGTACCGTGCACTATTCAGTGTCCCCTCGACGATCACCAGTGGCGTACGGCCAGTGTAGGAGATCGCTCCCCACACCATGATGCCGGGTGTTGGCCCTGTGTGCCTCGGTCGTATGCAGTCCTGATTGTGGCGCTCACCTGCACGGCGCCAAACACGCATACGACCATCATTGGCACCAAGGCAGAAGCGACTCTCATCGCTGAAGACGACACGTCTCCATTCGTCCCTCCATTCACGCCTGTCGCGACACCACTGGAGGCGGGCTGCACGATGTTGGGGCGTGAGTGGAAGACGGCCTAACGGTGTGCGGGACCGTAGCCCAGCTTCATGGAGACGGTTGCGAATGGTCCTCGCCGATACCCCAGGAGCAACAGTGTCCCTAATTTGCTGGGAAGTGGCGGTGCGGTCCCCTACGGCACTGCGTAGGATCCTACGGTCTTGGCGTGCATCCGTGCGTCGCTGCGGTCCGGTCCCAGGTCGACGGGCACGTGCACCTTCCGCCGACCACTGGCGACAACATCGATGTACTGTGGAGACCTCACGCCCCACGTGTTGAGCAATTCGGCGGTACGTCCACCCGGCCTCCCGCATGCCCACTATACGCCCTCGCTCAAAGTCCGTCAACTGCACATACGGTTCACGTCCACGCTGTCGCGGCATGCTACCAGTGTTAAAGACTGCGATGGAGCTCCGTATGCCACGGCAAACTGGCTGACACTGACGGCGGCGGTGCACAAATGCTGCGCAGCTAGCGCCATTCGACGGTCAACACCGCGGTTCCTGGTGTGTCCGCTGTGCCGTGCGTGTGATCATTGCTTGTACAGCCCTCTCGCAGTGTCCGGAGCAAGTATGGTGGGTCTGACACACCGGTGTCAATGTGTTCTTTTTTCCATTTCCAGGAGTGTACAAGAAAGGTAGTAGGAGTAATCCACTAAATTATAGGCCCATATCGTTAATGTCAATATGCAGCAGGATTTTAGAACATATATTGTGTTCGAATGTAATGAATTACCTCGAAAAAAACGGTCTATTGACACACAGTCAACATTGGTTTAGGAAACAGCGTTCTTGCGAAACACAACTTTCTCTTTATTCTGATGAAGTGCTGAGTGCTATTGACAAGAGATTTCAGATCGATTCCGTATTTCTGGATTTCCGGAAAGCTTTTGACACTGTACCACACAAGCGGCTCGTAGTGAAATTGCGTGCTTGTAGAATATCGTCTCAGTTATGTGACTGGATCTGTGATATCCTGTCAGAGAGGTCACAGTTCGTTGTAACTGACGGAAAGTCATTGAGTAAAATATAAGAGATTTCTGGCGTTCCCCAAGGTAGTGTTATAGGCCCTTTGCTGTTCCTTATCTATATAAACGAATTGGGAGACAATCTGAGCAGCCGTCTTCGGTTGTTTGCAGATGATGCTGTTGTTTATCGACTAATAAAGTCATAAGAAGATCAAAACAAGCTGCAAAACGATTTAGAAGAAATATCGAAATGGTGCGAAAAATGGCAGTTGCCCCTAAATAACGAAAAGTGTGAGGTCATTCACATGAGTGCTAAAAAGTACGCGTTAAACTTCGGTTACACGATAAATCAGTCTAATCTAAAAGCCGTAAATTCAACTAAATACCTAGGAATTACAATTACGAACAATTTAAATTGGATGGAATACATAGAAAATGTTGTGCGGAAGGCTAACCAAAGACTGCGTTTCATTGGCAGGACACTTAGAAAATGTAACAGGCCTACTAAGGAGTCTGCCTATACTACGCTTGTCCGTCATCTTTTAGAATACTGCTGCGTGGTGTGGGATCCTTACCAGATAGGACTGACTGAGTACACCGAAAAAGTTCAAAGAAAGGCAGCACGTTTTGTATTATCGCGAAATACGGGAGAATGTGTTACAGAAATGATACAGGATTTGGGATGGACATCATTAAAAGAAAGGCATTTTTCGTTGCGACGGAATCTTCCCACGAAATTCCAATTACCAACTTCCTCCTCCGAATGCGAAAATATTTTGTTGACACCGACTTACATAGGGAGGAACGATCACCACGATAAAATAAGGGAAATCAGAGCACGTACGGAATGATATAGGTGTTCATTTTTCCCGCGCGCTATACGAGGTTGAAACAGCAGAGTATTGTGAAGGTGGTTCGATGAACCCTCTGCCAGGCACTTAAATGTGATTTGCAGAGTATCCATGTAGATGTAGATGTAGAAATTTTGTACACACAGATTTTTTGCTCATTGGAGCACTATCGGGGGATGGTAGCAGAAAACGCTTAGTTTTCGTAAAATTACCCTGAGGTGAGAGATAACCAAGTGGGCACCATAACATTTACCTTAGCAGGATCAGTTCAAAACGTTAAGTTTTTCACTGCTGTGTTTTATTGGCCCCTGTTTTGGGAAACATTATTTAGTGTCTCTCCTGACCTAGCCGCTGTTTTAATGAACACTGGGAACCAGACTGATAGAGCGATATAATTTATACAGCCGAAAGTAGATTACAACAAAGAAAAGAGGCTTATACTGTAAGAAGCGGGAATTATATGCTGAGGGGACAGGCTGTGGCAGATGGCAGTGTCCACCACCGCGTGGTCGTAAAAGCGTTAGGTGCGGCGGCCGCGCAATGTCCCCAGATTTACAATGCTAAACATCACACAAGTAAAGGCATGGTCAATATCAGTTCTCATGTTGAAGTCCATTTTAAATTTGCAGTCGACCGTCTTTTGCACCTTCTGTGGCACCAGTTTCCCTTTGTTTTCTACCACTGATCAAAATTAATATGCCACTCTGTCACTGATGGAATCTATTAATGTTCATTAATACGTCTAACTTACTTCCACGTTTTCTAAGACATGGTGCGTTTGTAGCACGGAGAGCAGTAGTTATGGCACTGTGGGGGAGAGGGAGCCGGTTTTGTAGTCTGTCCTCCTTTAAATACATCATGGCTTATCGTTGACCAATTTATTAATGCGCTGTGTACTGTTAATCTGATTGGCACAACCTACCATTCTGGTAATCTTCCTTTCCACTACTTGCAAAGTACTCTAATAGCTGTTGGTTTCTGTGTGGCCTTCTTTTAGCAGGGCTGCCATAAATAATTTCTCATAGATGATCCAAGAGGGCAACCCTAGAATCCTCAACGACATTCCTCAGAACCTGCTGAAACCCACTGATTCCAATATCCGAGAGAGCTCGCTATGTTTGCTCATTCATTACCATATTAGAATTGTTTTTATTGTACACAGCCGGCCGTTGTGGCCGTGCGGTTCTAGGCGCTTCAGTCTGGAACCGCGTGACCGCTACGGTCGCAGGTTCGAATCCTGCCTCGGCCATGGATGTGTGTGATGTCCTTAGGTTAGTTAGGTTTAAGTAGTTCTAAGTTCTAGGGGACTGATGACCACAGATGTTAAGTCCCATAGTGCTCAGAGCCATTTGAGCCATTTTATTGTACACATTAGGAGTAATCATAAAGTTTAAACTATCACCTAAATTAAAGTTTAATAACTTTTTTTTCCAGGTACATGTCTGCAGTCCTGATCCACACAGAGATTCTCGCGCCACAGTTCCGTAGCACGCTGCTAGACGAGCCAAAACGAAATCGTAAAGTAAGTAGATAAGGCAGAGTACTCTGCATTTGAGTGAGAACATTGCTACAGAAACCTATACTGGGTAGTAGTCTAGTAAATACCACACTGCTCTTTCAGTGTACACATGGCAAAGCACAGACCAACAAAACATTTTTAAGTAAAGTTAAAACTGGAGCTGCCACATAATACTACACACACAAAGTACAAAGAAATACGTTGAGCCAGAGAAACGTAAATACACATTATCGATGCAATATTTTGTCCCTTTTTAGCCAAAAAAAATCTAATGCTGCTGGCAAATGTGAAATTAGGCGAAAAAACCAGTCCCAAACATAGGCAGACCTGAAAAAAGTACGCTTACAGAAGTGATCGAAAACTAGGCACGAAATTAGTATGTAAGAGTAGTGTTTTTGATATGTACTGTTGTCAAATATAGAGGGGAACTAATGTTTTCAAATAAGTTTCATTCCGTAACACCGATGATGTCATCAATGAAGAAAATTATATTTGAATAGTAGAATAAACATGCAATTTCAGTAGTACAATTTCAGTTACTAAGACGGATTTTAAATACCTTGCGGAATATATTCGGTTAATATGTTACGTCAGCAAAGAAGGAAGAAATTTCACCTTGAATATTCCTCCAATGTGAGCACTTACTAACACTGAGTTAAATTACTATGCTAAGATAACTTGCATAATTCATTTCTAGATCCGTTTATGAGAGTTACTCTCCTGTCTATTGGACCTAAAAGAGCCTATGAGAAAGCGATTGTGGACCTTTAAACAGATAACGATCTTGGTCCATACTGTGCCAAGTATAAAAAGAAGAGAAATTCCTGTTGTTTCAGTAGCTCTGGTAAATGACTATTTCGTCTAGAAATAGTGTGGTATTTTCAAAACTGTACAATAAAAAGTGACTGCAATGCTTTCCAGTCAGTTAACAGGCGAAGTTATGGACATCTAACACAACTTAATAATTAGTATCACAAGCAAAGACCTGCTTTTAACTACTCTGCTTATTTTTATGCTCAATTTGTCACAACATGTTTACAAAATTGCCTCACTGAATATTTTCACACATCATTCAATTACATATATATCTTCAAGGAACAGTAACTTATATTTCTACAACGAGATCAGCCACTCTCATTTTTCTTATTCATACCATTAATTTACAATGAAGAGCCAAAGATACGGGTAAACCTGCCCAATATCGTGTAGGGCCCCCACGAGCACGCAGAAGTGCCGCAACACGGCGTGACTTGGACTATACTAATGTCTAAAGTAGTGCTGTGCGGCTGATCCCGGCGGATGTTCGAGTCCTCCCTCGGGCATGAGTGTGTGTGTTTGTCCTTGGAATAATTTAGGTTAAGTAGTATGTTAGCTTAGGGACTGAAGACCTTAGCAGTTAGGTCCCATAAGATTTCACACACAAGTAGTGCTGGCGGGAACTGGCACCACGAATCCTGTAGGGCTGTCCATAAATCCGTAAGAGTACGAGGATGTCGAGATCTCTTCTGAACAGCACGTTGCAAGGCATCCCAGACATGCTCAATAATATTCATGTCTGGGGAGTTTGGTTGCCAGTGGAAGTGTTTAAACTCTGAAGAGTGTTCCTGGAGCCACTCTGTAGCAATTCTGAACGTGTGGGGTGTGGCATTGTCCTGCTGGAATTGCTCAAGTCCGTCGGAATGCACAATGGACTTGAATTGATGCAGATGATCAGACAGGATGCTTACGTACATGTCACTTATCAGAGTCGGATCTAGACGTATCAGGGGTCCCATATCACTCGAACTGCATACACCCCACACGATTACAGAGCCTCCACCAGCTTCAACAGTCCTCTGCTGACATGCAGGGTCCATGGATTCATGAGGTTATCTCCATACCCGTACACAATCGCCCACTCGATACAATCTGAAATGAGACTCGTCCGACCAGGCAACATGTTTCCAGTCATCAACAGTCCAATGTCGGTGTTGACGGGCCCAGACGAGGTGTATAGCTTTTTGTCGTGCAGTCATGAAGGGTACACCAGTTCGCCTTCGGCTCGGAAAGATCATATCGATGATGTTTCGTTGAATGTTTCCCACGCTAACACTTGTTGATATCCCAGTACTGAAATCTGCAGCACATTGCGGGAGGGTTGCACTTCTGTCACGTTGAATGATTCTCTTCAGTCGTCTTCTCTGCCTCGTGATGACTGGGTGTTATGTGCTGTCCTTAGGTTAGTTAGGTTTAAGTAGTTCTAAGTTCTAGGGGACTGATGACCATAGATGTTAAGTGCTCAGAGCCATCTTCAGTCGTCGTTGTTTCCGTTCACGCAGAATGTTTTTCCGGCCGCAGTGATGTCGGAGATTTGATGTTTTACCGGATTCCTGATATTCACGGTACACTCGTGAAATGGTCGCACGGGAAAATCTCCACTTCATCGCTACCTCGGAGATACCGTGTCTCATCGCTCGTGTGCCTACCGTAACACCACATTCAAACTCACTTAAATCTTGATAATCTGCCATTGTAGCGGCAGTAACCTATCTATCAACTGCGCCGGACCCTTTTTGTCTTATATAGGCGTTTGTGACTGCAGCACCGCATTCTGCCTGTTTACATATCTCTATATCTGAATACGCAGACCCATACCAGTTTCTTTGGTGCTTGAGTGTAGGAACAGTATGTTACATAGGCTTCTCTGCTACTGCCGATGGTGTGCTGCAACTTCCACTTCCGTCTTACTAATAGACGTGACACATGGTATTAGTTTTAATATTGCGTGCCAGCCTGGTACTCACAGTGTACAAAACAAAAATGATGTGATGATCACCTTCCTGGTGTATGTTGCAAAAAAACGTTCACTTTTTCTAAACATTATTTGCAATCTGATAGTATTCGTAAGGAGTCTGGTTTGGCGTTAGTAATAGTGATGCAACTTACACTCCGTAACGGTGAAAGTAGACACCAAGCATGGAATGGTGATTTGAACAGCACCTTTATGCTTACATTTGAATACTGAAGAAGTTGTTTGATTTTATTTTAGGAAGAATCACAGTATACAGAGGGGCAGATAAAAGAAGCCTGGACGAGTGGAAAAAAATCTGGAAATTTGTGATAAGTTTCTATGGGACCAAACTGGTGAGTTCATCGGTCCCTAGACTTACACACTACTTAATCTAACTTAAAATAACTTACGGTAAGGACAACACACCCACCCATGCCCGAGGGAGGACTCTAACCTCTGGCGGGAGGGGCAGCGCGAACCGTGACAAGACGCATGAGACAGCCCAGCTGCCTCACGCAGCGGAACGAGTGGATACGATTGGACATAACTGTATACGTATAGCCACACTCCGAGACGCGTTCACCACGTGCACGCCCGCCACGTGATCCAGAGCGGTTCAGAGCGTAGTGGGGGCTGTGTCAGTGTGACTGGAGCAGTCAAAGGGGCGATGGTACTAACAGTGGAGGAGCGTGCGTTCATTGTGGAAAGTTACGTGGCAAGAGTCGTGGAAACGGTGTGGTTACTTGTTGGCTGAGAAACAGAGTTGAGCAAACTCGTTCATACTTACGAACTAGTTCACTGATGACCGCTATTTTTTGGGAACCGTTCATATTTACACGTTCACCGTTCTCATGTGCATGGCATATGGTTATTATGAAAAATTGAAAATTAGTAGCATAGGTGACTGAAGATGGAGGGGGCATTTGCTTCTCCCCTGGAGTACAGAATTTTTATTCATTACAGAATTCTCACACACTTGTAGAAGTAATTTTCGTGATTCTGCAAAACCTCTCGTTTAGCCAACTGTGGCGTTGTCTGGCTGATCGCAATGAAATAAAATAATGTGGCGCACGAAAAAGCGGCCCCGAGTACAGTCTGCTCGCCAATTACGCACGACTTGTTGAGCGCTACGAGCAGAATAGATAAACATCTACTAATTGGGCAGTAAAGAAATAACAAACAAGCTAATGCAAACAACAACTTCCAAACAATGGAGGACGATTGGTGGGCGACAGTGAGCAGTCTAGTACTCGGTGCCGATTTTTCGTTCGCCATCCTGTACCACTGAAATAATATTGTAGAAGTTATCGTATTATTTTTACAAAATGTGACAACAGACACTCGATTATGGAGTGCGGGCTTCATTCGGTTGTAAGTCTGTCTGCCTTCCATAACAATGAACATGCTGTTTTGTCTTGGATAAAAAAAAGACGGAAAATGGTAACTCGTGTGTACCGTGCAGACTTCCTTTGCTTGTGTAATAACAATAAAACTAACCTTTTTATAAGTATGTCTTCTGCTGTTTATCGAAATAGTGAAGTAAGCTGCCGGCCGGAGTGGCCGAGCGTTCTAGGCACTACAGTCTGGAACTGCGCGACCGCTACGGTCGCAGCTTCGAATCCTGCATCGGGCGTGGATGTGTGTGATGTCCTTAGGTTAGTTAGGTTTAAGTAGTTCTAAGTTCTAGGGGACTGGTGACCTCAGAAGGTAAGTCCCATAGTGCTCAGAGCCATTTGAACCATTTGAAGTAAGCTGATATGCCCTTTTGTTACCTGAAAAGATGTATGTATTACGTACCATGTAATTCTTATGTAATTTACGTAAGTACAAAATACAATTCAATTGCCGGTCGTGGACGCTGAATAGAATACGAAATGAACCAGAAGTCGAGAGTTCAAAAAAGGTTTGGGATAGATCTAGAATGAGCGTGCGCAGCGAACGAAACGAACAACAACCCGGTACTGAACTAACTCGGAGCAGTCGGCAGTGGAAGTGCGACGAGTGGCCCCTCGAAGAAGGACGAGTTCGGCCAAGGCAGACGGAGACAGGCGGGAACGGGACCGAGGCTGGAACGAGGACAGGCGACGTGCCGTTGCGAGAACGAGACCGACCTTTTCCCGTTCCCAGGAACTACAAGTAGAAAGCCGCGACCGAAGTGAACTATGGAAGACCATTCCTTAGAATTCGTTCATTGCTTCTTCCGTTCATCTTGGTGAACCGATTCATTTGACCCGTTCGTTCACGAACGACCCATCTCTACTGAGAAGTTTAATGGTGTAGAAGTACCAGCAAAGAGTGCCATGCAACGCTTAGTCCGAAAATGCGTCACACAGGATCGCTTTAGAACAAGTCAAAATGCATTCGGAAACGTGCCCGCACATCAGAAAATGTGGCTGCAGTGCCCTAGAAAATGTTTCAGAGTCCTACCAAATCAACACGATGCCCGTCACAAGAGACCGGAATATCACGTCGATTATGCGGATGATCAAAAAATGGTTCAAATGGCTCTGAGCACTATGGGACTCAACATCTTAGGTCATAAGTCCCCTAGAACTTAGAACTACTTAAACCTAACTAACCTAACGACATCACACACACCCATGCCCGAGGCAGGATTCGAACCTGCGACCGTAGCAGTCCCGCGGTTCCGGACTGCAGCGCCAGAACCGCTAGACCACCGCGGCCGGCTATGCGGATGAATTCTCCACCTGGACCTGCAGTGTGTTCAAAGCCCTAGCTTGCCACCCAAGTCACCTGATCGGTCAGAGTGCGACTGCTTTGTGTGGAGATCCCTTAGGTCTAAGATGTATCGCAACAACCCTCACAGTCTTCACGAACTCCAGGAGAACATTCCGCATGAGACTGCAACAATTCCAGCAGTCCAGCTTTGTTCCGCCTTCAGCAGCTTGCTGACCGGGGGCCAAAAGTTCCAAGAGATGACCGCTACGGTCGCAGGTTCGAATCCTGCCTCGGGCATGGATGTGTGTAATGTCCTTAGGTTAGTTAGGTTTAAGAAGTTCTAAGTTCTAGCGGTCTGATGACCTCAGAAGCTAAGTCCCATAGTGCTCAGAGCCATTTGAACAATTTTTTTTTTTAGTCAGGTGAGGTCTATATTTCCTTTCCTCTTGGCCACTTTCGCTTGCTCCATCCCGTTCTAGTTTACGTATTTCACAGTAGATGCGATCCTCACAGATATATTGGAACTCATTCTTCTACGCAAATATTAATCATGTCTGTTAGTTTCTAGCCGGCCAGAGTGCCGAGCGGTTCTAGGCGCTGCAGTCTGGAACCGCGCGACCGCTACGGTCGCAGGTTCGAATCCTGCCGCGGACATGGATGTGTGTGATGTCTTTAGTTTAGTTAGGTTTAACTAGTTCTAAGTTCTAGGGGACTGATGACCTCAGAAGTTAAGTCCCATAGTGCTCAGAGCCATATGAACCATTTCTTTTGTTAGTTTCTATAGCCACTCAATATAGAAAACGCATGTAGAACATGCAGCCAACAAGACTTGACATCTTGAGCAAGCAGTTGCATGTTTTCTTTTCCTCAGTCTTTCTTTCTCTGATGTTCCACCACCGTATAACAATGCAGAAGAATTTCAGTGTCTTTTTCACAGTCTCACGAGCAAATAAGTTAAGTTGCATATGGAACAGAAGAAATGAAGAGAGATCAAGAGAGATCTTACGCAAGACAACCCATCCATAATGTATAGTATCTCCAGACGTAATAAAACTAATTTCAGTGGAAAAGTGAACCATTATGGCTGGTAGCGCGCAAACATCCACTCATTTATTTCTCCTGAATTAAGTTAATTTTCTATTCAGTAATCACTTAATCCATACCTACCATATCGATATTTGTGCAAATGTTGAAAAAATCCTCCGCAGTAAAACAATTTGGGCTATCGAATTCACTATTTTGGCCTTGTGTCTATTATTTTTCGTTTAGACACCAATGTGATCACCGGAAAACTGAAAAGATGAATTAAATCAGTTTACAGGATTCGTAAGGCCAAAACTTCTTAGAACATTCCGTCATATCTAACGTCAAATTTTTACTTTCGCATTCCTCTCGTTACATAATCCTTGGTTCTGTTGGGCCTTTGTTTGTCAACAAAGTTTTGACTTCTCTTAAATCTGTGACGCAGCTCTCTTTGCTTTCATGGCACCAATCTAACGTCATCACTGTTGCCTAAAGCGTACGGAATAGAATTTCTACATTTTATCTATTGACACACCACATCTTCGTCCTCAGAGATGAATTATTAATGTTGACTCCTCAGATAATCTGTAATTTTCTTACTGTCACTCTTGACAAGTACAGATAATTTTATAGCTTTCTTAACACTCTTCTTAACACAAGTAGCCTGATGGAACCACTTTCGACTATATATTACGCCATCTTCAGGCACACTGACCGATGTGTAGGAAGACCTTGTCGACCAGTCGGCAAGTGATGATAGAAGGAATCGATGTGTCAAAAATCTACTGCTACGAGCCATCGAATGCTGGCCCCTATTTTGACTGGGCCAAAGGTGGGAATCTTCCTACACGTCGCTCAGTAAAATTACAGTTGGAAATTAGACAGCTGAGAGGTGTTTTGATTCGACGTTCTATAGTGACGTTTTGATTCGACATTCTGTTCATATCATGGACAAGCAGTTACCATAAACATGGTCCTGAGGTATCTCTTATCCAGCACATGTAGCGTGGTTCTACAAATTGGGGACCCTATCAAAATTCTTTGCCTTTACCTATTTCTTCACAGATGCAACAAAACCATTATATTCTTCGGTGAGAGCAGGTAGTGATTTGAGTGCTCCAGTAAACTGATCATCGTCATCTTTATCACAACATACGCTGGAAACCTCCGATACCTCTGATGACTCTAGTGTTTCCTCCTTGTTGTTCATCCCTGTCTGTTGTTTCTCTCAAGTCCTTACTGTCTTCTTCATTCAAATTTCTTCCAGCTCCTTTTCATAGAGGTGAGCACCTGTTCTCTTTCAATGCACCGTTATACCAGTCTGTCACTAGGAGGAAGTCGGTAAGTTGACAATATTAAGAAATATTATGATTTTTATAGCATTTACTTTTAAGTTAGATGACTTATTTACAGAAAAATTATTACTTCATGTATCCCCTTTAGGTTCGAGCTATTAAACATTCCTAAAACTAAAGATTTCTTAGGCAAACCTATTCGTCATCCTACCCTACAAGGAGGATAAGATGACTTTGGGTTATGGGTAATATGACGAAATGAAAATTTTATTTAGAAAACAAAGACATTTTATCGATGGTTATCTACTCATCATAAAAGTCGCGAATACAACATTCCTTATTTGTTTCCCTGACGTTTAAGCTCATACGCTGAGCATGAGCCCAATCGTAGCATCGACAACATTGATAACACATTTCTGTCTTTCCAACCTCACCACAAAGGATGCAGTCTATTTCATCGACAGAATCGGAATCACTTTCGGCGTAATCAGTTTTGTTGGATGATTTAGAAGATGAGTCGAAGAATTCTGTTCAAGGATTCTTTCTTTGTTTCATTCCAAAACCTCTACCAAACGCAAGTTTACGTTGAGGACTTTTGTCTTTGCGTACGCGTTATCTTTTAATTATTGTCACTCATTATTTTTCTTTCTTGTTTCTTCTTCTCATTGTCCTCTTCTCTTTTTCTCTTTTCTTACAGAGCTATTTTTACGGTGTGCTGGTTATGTTTAGAGGTGGCAACTTATTTCTTCAGTTTCTTGCATCTTCTTTAGGTGTAGCTTGTGGAAACGGAGGTAAAGCAATGGTAGACGTGCGAGTTAGAGGGAGGTGAGGGTACTGATAATGCACAAAGTTCTGCATGAGTTAACGCAGATGAAATAGAAGCAAGTGTATGTTTAGATGAGTCTACTGGTACGGTTCTTCTTTGGGGTAACGAAGGTAAAATAGAGGTAGCTGAGAGGCTGACGTCCGCGATAGAGCATTTGTTTCTGACGTAATTTCATTGATAGCACTGTCCGTCGCCAGCTATGGCACGAAGTTTTCATCACTGAGTTACTGTGAAGTTAAAGGCTCATTTCTCGTGTTTGTAAAGCCCTTGATCGCATTATTTAATGATGCAGTTTTGCTAAAGGCAATGCTGAGCTTGTATCACTTAGCCTGGACGATTAACAAGATAGTCAGTGCGAGCTTTGCTGTAAACAGCCTTCAGAGATCCGCGAAATGGTACATCCATTGGTTGCAGTCTGTGGCTTGTGTGAGGTGAAAAACGTAGAAGAGTTATGAAATTATCTCTGCAGAGAGTAGTGGCTTTCAGAGTGAGGTTGGAAGCATGATTATCGACAAACAAAAGGACTGGATCTGTTTATGATGGTCTTACTCGTTTGATGAATTGTTTGAGCCGTTTTACAAAACTTTCACCATTCATTCAGCCAGATTCATGGCGAACTCCAATAGACCCAGATGGTGCTTCATCAAGATATTCTGGCTGCATTATAACACTCGGATAAATAAAAAATGGAGGTATGAACTGACCTGTGGCACTAAAACAGGAAGCAACGCTGACATTTGCTCCGTTCTTAGCAGAGGAAACTTTTACAACCCTTCTTTTGCCAATAGTGTTCAGTACTGATGGTACCTTTGTACCTTCGTGGGAACAGTTGAACACGCTGTCTCATCAACATTACAAACTGGTGAGGCTACAATTTTTATGTTGTTCTTATTTCTCTATGTACATTAAAAATCCCTCCACATTCACTTTATTAATTGCAGCCAATCTAGCTGCCGTCGTAGGTTCTTTTTTTTTACGAAAAGAAAACCGTGTCAAGAAATTTTGAATCACATCTTTCTCTGCCAGCATTTTAGCTTTGTTCAATATGTATTCCATATTCTTAAATTCAGCATATTCTACATAATTCGAGAGAAGTCAGACCTTGTCAATCCACAAAATCTTCAACTGAAATCGATGACATGTTACTTCAGTTCTTGTAACTGGTCATTCATTATCTATAATTTTCAACCTTTCCATATTTTGTGACAAATCGTGAAATAAAATTTTTGAAAAATTGAATGACAAAGATTTCATTTTAATTTTACTTTAACTGGAAAATAAATACATAAAATATTAATTTAAAATGATATTTTCCTATTACTCTTGGATATGAATAGAAGCAGAGCTTACCTCATCAGCATTTTTTTTTTAAATGTAGTGACGTAAGGTAGATTCGGGGATGGTGAATTCCCTAGCTGCGGCATTAACAGGATTTCCATTTCTTACATGCTGCATTGCGTCTTTCATTGATTCCTTGCTCCATTTCTGTCTATCTGTGTTCCTTATGTACACGTTTCCCCATGCTTATTATGTAGCCCGTAATAAAACTGACACACCTATACAACAGAAAAGGAATTAGAAGCATGGCAATGGAGAAAGGGGTACAAGATGACGAATTCGTCATCCAAGCCTCTGCATAATTCGCCGTCTTAACCGCAGTCGACATTTTGGATACAGACATAATCATGCACAAAGTCTTACAGAATAACATCATTGATACGTCATTAAAACATTGAGAAATCTCCAAGGCATAACAGGAATCAGCTATTGTCGATTAATATAAAAGTATTACTTTCATGAAACATACTTGAGCTGTAGGAAAAAATGGTAAAAAAACCGCGTCTACTTCCAAGCCTCTCTTCTCAACAAAACAAAATGACAAAGGGAGTCTAGTTCCCAACACACGTGTCTGCAGAGCTCGCTAAGGAAGCAATAACATAGTGGACGTAGCAGCATCTGTAGAGTGATCACAGAAATTCAAAATTCCTCATCCTACACTCCTCGTCAGCGTACCCGACCTTTCCCTACACACTAACGTGAGCACATTCTTTGTACTTAAAAATTTTATTTATTCAGTGATACAATAAATTAAAATTATTGGTAATAAACCCGGGTAAAATTAAATCAGTAACAATTGTGAGCTTGCCTTCTAATTCCCACCTCTACATTTCAGAAAAGGTTTTAAGAATAATTGCATACAAATTCTTGTACCTGTCACCCATTTTAATAGTTTAGTTGTTCCATTTTACAGCAGTCAAGTAGAAGTTTCCTCAGATTACAATAGCATATAGTCCAAATATATTTTCCATATTCTCCAAGTTTTTCTGCAGCGTTCTGCAACTGCAGCCTCACATGCAGGTGCTCTAAAACACATCCAATTACGAGCTTCGATTCAATTTTGCGGATTAATTTTATCCAGATTAATTTGGTTTCTGAATCTACAAAGGTGATTTCCTGACTTTAGCGAGTTCTTTACCGCAATTAATACACCATTACCATTGGAGATATACAGGGTGTTACAAAAAGGTACGGCCAAACTTCCAGGAAACATTCGTCACACACAAAGAAAGAAATTATGTTATGTGGACATGTGTCCGGAAACGCTTACTTTTCATGTTAGAGCTCATTTTTTACTTCTCTTCAAATCACATTAATCATGGAATGGAAACACACAGCAACAGAGCGTACCAGCGTGACTTCAAACACTTTGTTACAGGAAATGTTCAAACTGTCCTCCGTTAGCGAGGATACATGCATCCACCCTCCGTCGCATGCAATCCCTCTGGCGCTGATGCAGCCCTGGAGAATGGCGTATTGTATCACAGCCGTCCACAATACGAGCACGAAGTGTGTCTACATTTGGTACCGGGGTTGGGTAGACAAGAGCTTTCAAATGCCCCCATAAATGAAAGTCAAGAGGGTTGAGGTCAGGAGAGCGTGGAGGCCATGGAATTGGTCCGCCTCTACCAATCCATCGGTCACCGAATCTGTTGTTGAGAAGCGTACGAACACTTCGACTGAAATGTGGAGGAGCACCATCGTGCATAAACCACATGTTGTGTCGTGCTTGTAAAGGCACATGTTCTAGTAGCACAGGTAGAGTATAGCGTATGAAATAATGATAACGTGCTCCATTGAGCGCAGGTGGAAGAACATGGGGACCAACCAAGACATCACCAACTATGCCTGCCCAAACGTTCACAGAAAATCTATGTTGATGACGTGATTGCACAACTGCGTGCGGATTCTCGTCAGCCCACACATGTTGATTGTGAAAATTTACAATTTGATCACGTTGGAATAAAGCCTCATCCCTAAAGAGAAAATTTGCACTGAAATGAAGATTGACACATTGTTGGATGAACCATTCGCAGAAGTGTACCCGTGGAGGCCAATCAGCTGCTGACAGTGCCTGCACACGATGTACATGGAACCGAAACAACTGGTTCTCCCGTAGCACTCTTCATACAGTGACATGGTCAACGTTACCTTGTACATCAGCAACTTCTCTGACGCTGACATTACGGTTATCGTCAACTGCAGGAAGAATTGCTTCGTCCATTGCAGGTGTCATCGTCGTTCTAGGTCTTCTCCAGTCGTGAGTCATAGGCTGGTATGTTCTGTGCTCCCTACGACGCCGATAAATTGCTTCGAACGTCTTCCTGTCGGGACACCTTCGTTCTGGAAATCTGTCTCGATACAAACGTACCGCGCCACGGCTATTTCCCCGTGCTAATTCATACATCAAATGGGCATCTGCCAACTCCGCATTTGTAAACATTGCACTGACTGCAAAACCACGTTCGTGATGAACACTAACCTGTTGATGCTACGTACTGATGTGCTTGATGCTACTACTGTAGAGAAATGAGTCACATGTCAACACAAGCACCGAAGCCAACATTACCTTCCTTCAATTGAGCCAACTGGCGGTGAATCGAGGAAGTACAGTACATACTGACGAAACTAAAATGAGCTCTGACATGGAAATTAAGCGTTTCCGGACACATGTCCACATAACATCTTTTCTTTATTTGTGTGTGAGGAATGTTTCCTGAAAGTTTGGCCGTACCTTTTTGTAACACCCTGTATATTCAAACCCGATAGGTATGCCAATCAAAACCGCCGTGAGCAGTGCGGTAATCGTTCCATGAACACACCAGTCTGAAGTTAGCCGTTTGGTAAGAAACCGTATCCTGCTGCGCAAAGAATTCCGTAACTTACTGATGCACATTCTCATCCAGCAGGAATCTCTGACCCTTCAAGGCCTTTTTACAGTAACGTAGGCGTGAGAATCGCGTGGGGAGAGATGAGGAGAACAGGTCGGGTGTTCAAGTATTTCCCACTTGAGATGGCGTAACTTCTGGCTTGCTTCGTAGATCGGCTGTCATCTTGTGTCAAATTAAGAATAGTATGGATCTTGGAACACTATTCCACAATGGTAGCTTTCGACAGACATGCTGCCCCATAAACATTCTTCATTCGCGAATGGATGTCTTACGGTGTTCGTCCTTCGACAGTCAACAAGAGAATAACAGCACCTTGGTCATTTTTGGAAGCATTTGGTAATAAAGGCGCATAGTTCACGTTTCCGCATTTATCGCACGCACGTCAGAAAGACACAAATGCCACATTCTTATGTTTCCTACTTGTCGGTGCTTATATACCCACATCCTACTCTCTACAGTGCAGATATGTTTTACAGATTTTCGCGTTACGTCGTTTGGGCAGTGCGACTGCACGTGAATTTTAGCGTGGAAGTTTCAACGGAAGAGTTTATCGATGTCTGTTGAGACGGTAGATGTTTTTCAAAGGGATTGAGTGCAGGACGCCGACGGGAACAGGAGACAGGCATACCAACATATACATTTTTTTCTGGAGGGATGCGTCCTGATTGCTTCAGTCTATTCACCTCCAGGTCGTCATGGGGATTTTGCCCAGCATGTCCGTAATACTTTCATCAAAATGGATGTGCCTATTGCTTATCATTCTCATGAAGCGGATCGGTTGGTAGGCACGACAGGAAAACTACGTTGACTTGTTGAGTGCTGTGCTGGAAGAGGATCTCATATTGTTCATTGCTCAGAAATAGCATACACTATTGCAATGGTTCCGCCATGATATCTATCAGAATCGTTTGGAGGTCAAAAGCAAAACCTGCAGTTTTTGTTCCATGACCAATTGGGATTTTGTTACACACATGAAAACATTTTTGATACAGTAAGCAATAGATAGCGCCTCCATTTCTGTTTGCCTATGTGCCCACTTGTGCCACTGTTACTGTTTTAGATGTATGTGGTGTCGTCATCCATGCTTTTGGAGGCGTTATGTGCAAGAACAGTGCCTATCTCAATTTTGAAAGAATCTCTCACGAGAACTTATCGTATCCCAGACGTTACTAAGGCCAGAAAGAGAGCAAGTTTCAAACAATACTTTATCTTTAAGAGCTCTGTCTGACAAGCAGCGAACGTCGTAAATTTGACTACGAATACTTCTTAAGCTGATGGTTAGGGTATGGTATCTGTGCAGAATTAGATTTAAATTTGCCATTGCCATTGCTCAGTACATAGTCTCTATCAGAAAAGATACCTTTCGTTCATTGAACTCCTACCCGGTCCCTTTATGGAAGCTTATGGTACCCTCTCGATTATAAATTGCTTTAACAATGTCTGAAATAATGTGATAACACTCAAAATACAAATAATAATCTACCCTACAGGATATTTCAATTTCAACTCAAGGAAGGATAGAAAATCACGTAAATTTGCTTATGGTGTATGCTAATCGGATATGTCACAATCTCTCTGTCCATTTCTTGTTTCCCCCTCTCTTCATCCATCTCCTCCTCCTCCCTTCTCTCTGTCCATCAGCTCTTCCCACATATCTCTGCCAATCTCCCCCTCCCCCTAGCTCTCTCTACGCCCTTCTCCCCCTCTTTGTCCAACTCCTTCTTCTCCATCTCTAAGTTTGTTTCCTCTCCAAAATTGTTCAAATGGCTCTAAGCACTATGGAACTTAACATCTGAGGTCATCAGTCCCCTAGACTTAGAACTGCTTAAACCTCACTAACGTAAGGACATCACACACATCCATGCTCCAGGCAGAATTCGAGCCTGCGATCGTAGCAGCAGCGCGGTTCCCGACTGAAGCACCTAGAACCACTCGGCCACAGCTGCCGTCCGTTTCCTCTCCCCCTTCCCCTCTCTGCCCAACTCCTCTCTCTGAGCTAGAGGCTTGTTTATTGTTACTGCTAACTTAAAATGAACTTAAAATGAATTGGCAAACAGTTTGGCATTATAGGTATATGTGGTATGAGAGACCTCTTCTGCAACTGGATCTGTGAATAAAGTTGCTTCAGTGAAGATGTTTCCCGTAGTTTTGATTTGAAGCCGGTTAGGAATATAAAGTTTTCAACGATTGAGATTTCGTAGTAATATTCTAATCGTAGGCTGATAAGCCCTAAATACAACTTTTCTCTTTTCTTTTAAAAATGACTACGAGGAGGAACACAAAGCAGAGCATTGTTGTTTATAAAATTTTGTTTAAAATTATACATTCTTTCTCTAGAAAGAATATACATGGTAGAAACAGCTATCATAGTTCGTACTGACTGCGAGGAAAATAAAGTTACCGAAACCGCACATTTTGACAGCACAGCAAATCGTTCTCGAAGTCGATTTTAACAGAAAACATATACATTTTATTTAAAAAATATATAGTCTATGTCCGCCTGAGTACTTATTAGAGTATGGCGTAAAAAATGGAAGTAAATCAGTCATGAGCGTTTCGAGGTTATTGGTAAATACGTCTCCACTTTACATAGTACATATATTTATTTGTCTATCATATGAATTAAAATATGTAACTTGTGTCCTTCTAGTTGTTTATTAGAGTAGCGTGTAAAATTTTGGAGTAAACTGGTCGAGAAAGTTTGGAAATTTTTTCTAACAACATTCATTTTCCCTTCGTAAAAAAGTTAGAGCATTATGTAACTATTTGAAGTACATGTGTCAAGAACTTTTAGAGATTTTTGCTAACAACGTTTTCTCTTTTCTTTTGTTAGAATATTGTGTAAAAATTTATGTAAATCGCTCAAAAACATTTCGTACATAGTAAGAACGTTAAACAATGACTTGTCTTTATATTTTACTATAGATAACAGGAAAATTCGTGGTTAAATATGTAGGTGATTTGGCTGGTATACAGGTTACGGAATTTAGCACATAAAGCTGCTACCTCTGCCGTCAGCAATGGCTCTAACCTGGCTGGGCCTCGTGTGGAGCTGAACTCTGATAACAGATACGGGACTTTTCCTCCATACTGCTTCATCTCCGCGGCTGAGTTCATCAATCATAGTGGCTTGCGTGTGGTGGCGTGCCAGTGTCTCGGCAAGCTATGACATTATGTTTTCAGTGATGAGATACAAACTGCCGATCCAGCCACCAGGCCGAGTATTTATTCCTGCAGAAGGCCATCGGTCATCCTCACGTCACGTCACGCGCTTCCCGGCACTTTTCCAGCCGCGGCAGCCAAAATCGGAACTACTATATTTGTCACACATACGAGTATAATATTTCCTTTAAGGTAGATTTCCACCTGTGCGCCTTTCGTTTAGTGCCTGTACACCTGTGTGTGACTCATACGCAAGGAGAGGTATGCACGCAGGTTCAAATGATTCAAATGGCTCTAAGGATTATGGGACTTAACATCTGTGGTCATCAGTCCCGTAGACTACTACTTAAATCTAACTAACCTAAGGACATCACACACATCCATGCCCGAGGCAGGATTCGAACCTGCGACCGTGGCAGCAGCGCGGTTACGGACTGAAGCGCCTAGAACTGCTCGGCCACAGCGGACGGCATGCACGCAGGTGCACGCCTCTTTCTCACATGTGTGATTCTATTAACATCTACATAGAAGCACGCACGCTGATCCAATGATCAAGATTTCCACTTTCCTAGCGGCACCTGTAGGCACTGAAGGTACGTTTTGACACAAAGACGGAATCTTTGCAATTAATCTTGGTAATTAATAACTGTTCCGTAATGCGTGTGTGTGCGTGGTGAAAGAGAAAATGATGACAATCAGTGAAGATCTATCAGTGGTGACAATGTTACCGCTGACGCTTCCAATTATTGCTACCGGAGACAGTTATCCAAGTTTGAAACTAAAGTTCACGGTATTTACAGATCGGAATATATACTGCTATATAAGACAAGTCGCTGTTTAATGTTAAACCTCCTGGCAGATCAAAATTGTATGCCGGACCGATACTCGAACGCGGGTTCTTTGCCTTTCACTGGCAAGTTCTCTACCATCTGAGCTGCCCAAGCAGGATTCACGACCCCTTCTCACAGCCGTAATTCCGGAATTACCTCGTCTCCTACCTTCCAAACTTCACAGAAGCTCTTCTGCGGACCTTGCAGAACTAGTACTCCTGGAAGAAACGATATTGCAGAGACGTGGCTTAGCCACAGCGCCTGGGGTGTTTCCAGTCTCTCTTCGCAGAAGAGGTTCTGTGAAGTTTGGAAGGTAGGAGACAAGGTATTGGCGAAATTAAGGCGATGGGGAAGGGCCGTGTGTCGTGCTTCGATGGCTCAGGTGGTAGAGCACTTGCCGGCGAAAGACAAAGTTCCCGAGTTCACGTCTCGGTGCGGCATACAGTTCCAAACTGTCAGGAAGTTTCATGTCAGCGCACACTCCGCTGCAGAATGAAATTCTCATTGTGGTTGTTTAATGTTGTTATAAATAATCTCGAAAAGTACTTCACCTTTTATCTTCATATTTTACATGGTGCTCTATTCAACGTTCGGGCCTACAAAGGCTACAAACTTTTAGTATATGTCATATATATATTACTATGTAAACACAAGTCATTGTTTAACGTTGTTAATGTGGTGTCACCGCCAGACACCACACTTGCTAGGTGGTAGCCTTTAAATCGTCCGCGGTCCGTTAGTATACGTCGGACCCGCGTGTCGCCACTATCAGTGATTGCAGACCGAGCGCCGCCACACGGCAGGTCTAGAGAGACTTCCCAGCACTCGCCCCAGTGGTACAACCGACTTTGCTAGCGATTGTTCATTGACAAAATACGCTCTCATTTGCCGAGACGATAGTTAGCATAGCCTTCAGCCACGTCATTTGCTACGACCTAGCAAGGCGCCATTACCAGTTACTATTGATGCTGTAAAACATGTACCGTCAAGAGCGATGTTCACCTATTATGGATTAAAGTTCAGTATTCCAGCAGCTACATACGTTTTTTGCTAATCTAATTTCCTTGACCTGTTCCAGACCTCACGCCAGCCTGCGTGAGCTAAAACGCGTGCCTTTCGGCTTCCTCTCAAACCCGGGTTGGCTCTCTTACCAATCCACAACAGTTAACAATCTGGCAATGTACTTGACTGATTTACTTCAAATTTTTACAGTGTAGTCTAATGAAAATTCGTGCGAACATAGACCATATATTTCCTAAATGGAAGAACGTTGTTAACTAATATATCTACGATATGTAAAGGTATCTGCGATATGTAAAAAACAAGCTTTCGTTACTAAAACTCTGGAAAATTTCCCAGCCATTTTCCTTCACATTTTTACACAATACTCTAATGAACATTTGGATAAGCGTAGGCTATAATTTTTTAAGTATATGTTATGTATAAATATATATGTAACATGTAACAGGGAACGTTCATACAAAAATTTCTCGAAAACTTTACTTCAAGTTTTTACGCGCTACTTTAATATACGTATGGATGGACGTAGGGAGTATTTAATGTAGAAACGTTGTTAACAAAATCTCGAAAAGAACATGATGAGTAGCTTCAAATTTTCACACAATAGTCTAATAAACATTTAAAGTGACATAGCCTGTATATAGTTTCAAACAAAGCACAAGTTTTCTGTTAAAATGGACTGCGAGAAAGAAAATTCTGTGTTTTGTGCTCTGTTGTGAATAGAAGCAGTTTTGGTTTCCTTCTCACAGACCATTTTATCTACGATAGCAGGGCATTTAACCAGTTAAAGAAATTCTTTGCCCTTACACAATATTATTTCTCATATATATGTATATACAGGGTGATCAAAATGTCAGTATAAATTAGAATAATGTAGATAGAGAGGTACAAATTGACACACATGCTTGGAATGACATGGGGTTTTATTAGAACCAAAAAAATACAAAAGTTCAAAAAATGTCCGACATATGACGCTTCATCTGACCAGAATAGCAATAATTAGCATAACAAAGTAAGACAAAGCAAAGATGATGTTCTTTACAGGAAGTGCTCAATATGTCCACCATCATTCCTCAACAATAGCTGTAGTCGAGGAATAATGTTGTGAACAGCACTGTAAAGGATGTCCGGAGTTATGGTGAGGCATTGGCGTCGGATGTCGTCTTTCAGCATCCCTAGAGATGTCTGTCGATCACGATACACTTGCGACTTCAGGTAACCCCAAAGCCAATAATCGCACGGACAGAGGTCTGGAGACCTGGTAGGCCAAGCATGACGAAAGTGGCGGCTAAGCACACGATCATCACCAAACGACGCGCGCAAGAGATCTTTCACGCGTCTAGCAATATGGGGTGGAGCGCCATCCTGCATAAACATCGTACGTTCCAGCAGGTGTTTATCAGCCAGGCTGGGGATGATGCGATTCTGTAACATATCGGCGTACCTCGTAGGCCAAGCATGACGAAAGTGGCGGCTAAGCACACGATCATCACCAAACGACGCGCGCAAGAGATCTTTCACGCGTCTAGCAATATGGGGTGGAGCGCCATCCTGCATAAACATCGTACGTTCCAGCAGGTGTTTATCAGCCAGGCTGGGGATGATGCGATTCTGTAACATATCGGCGTACCTCTCACCCGTCATGGTAGCAGTTACAAAACCAGAATCACGCATTTCCTCGAAGAAAAAAGGCCCGATAACGGTAGATGTTGTAAATGCAACCTATACCGTGACTTTCTCGTCGTGCAATGGAGTTCTACGATTTTCGGTAGCCCAAATTCTGCAGTTGTGGGCGTTAACAGACCTTCAGAGCATGAAATGAGCTTCGTCGATCCACAACACGTTACTCAACCAATCGTCATCTTCCCCATCTTTTGAAACGCTCACACCACAAATGCCCTCCACTTCAGTAAATCGCCAGGTTACAGTTCATGATGCCGATGGATTTTGTACGGATATCATCAGAGGGTACGCCTCAGTGCCAACCAAACAGTAGTGTATGGAATGCCGGTGCGACGTGCGACTGCATGAGCGCTGCCTTCCCCGTGCATAGACGAACCCGCTACAGTCTCCATTCCTTCCTGAACTGTCTCAGCAGCATTACGCCTTGTGCTCGGTCGTCTACTACGGGGTGTATCGTCTAAACAACCCGTGGCTTCGAACTTCGAAATCATTCTCGCCACAGCTGCATTTGTCAACGGACCTTTACTCGTTCGAATCCCCTTCCTATGGCGATAGGGTCGTAACACTGAAATAGCATATTCCCCATTCTGATAATACAGCTGCACTAAAAGCGTCAACATGCTGCGACTGCTGGCGCATCTGATTCTCTCTCTCATTACAGTTCCTTTCATACATGATTATCATGCGCAGTCATTGACGTTTTGCTGTCCAGCGCCATCTGTCGGACATTTTGTGAACTTTGTTTTTTTTTCCTAATAAACCCCATGTCATTCCAAGCACGTGTGTCAATTTTTACCTCTCTATCTACATTTTTCCGTTGTTTATTAAGTTTTCAAATTTATACTGACTTTTTAATTACCCGGTATATTAAACAAAGTCTGTGTACACAACAACGTGCAGTTTTGTTTTCTTCCTCGCAGTCGGTTCTCACAGGAAACAGGAAAGTTGTATCTATGGCTTATTGGCTTACGATTAGAATATTACCCCCCCTCCAGTACACATCTTGCAATATGCTGATGTCACCGCATTCCTCGCCCTCGCTCCTACCCTCCAACGGTCCCAACGCCTTCTCCAGAATCTCCTTGACCTTTTTGCTGCCTGGTGTAGCCAGTGGCTCCTGAAAATCAATCCTTCAAAGACCCAAGCAATCACCATAAGTCGTACCACTCGCTCCTTCTGGCTCCTGGATTTCTCCCTTACTGTCTGCGCCAGTCCTGTCCGCCTCACCCCCACCCTCACCTACCTTGGCCTCACAATTGACCGTCACTTCACCTGGATCCCTCATCTCCGCTCCATCCAATCCAAAGCCCACAACTGCCTCCGACTCCTCAAACTCCTCTCTGGCCGGACATGGGGGTTGCACCCCTCTACCATCCTCCACACCTAAAAATCCTTAATCCGTCCCATCCTCTGTTATGCCAGTCCTGCCTCGATATCTGCCCCCCCCCCCCCCCAAATTCTATAAGTCCCTCCAGATCCCTGAGCGTCATGCACTCCGCCTCGCCTTCCGTATATGTCTCCCGTCCCCCACGCGGATCCTTTATGATCTCATTCCTTTCCCCCATCTGCTCCTATTCCTCGAACATCCTGTATACCTCCCACTGCCCTGATCCCCCCCCACCCCCTGGTTGCTACTCTCCTCTCTCATCCCCGCCCCCTGCCACGTCTTCACTGTTGTGTCCCCCCTACCCTCCATCTC
Source organism: Schistocerca cancellata (assembly GCF_023864275.1). NCBI lineage: Eukaryota > Metazoa > Arthropoda > Insecta > Orthoptera > Acrididae > Schistocerca > Schistocerca cancellata. The sequence continues at coordinate 331,225,838 of NC_064629.1, forward strand.
TACACTCTTCATCTCCTTTCCCAAGGTGACTTCCACCAACTCCCCCCCCCCCCCAGATGATGCCCTCTCTCCCTCCATTTATCCCACCTATTAACTCTGATCCTCACTCCCCCTCCTTTCCCCTGTCCTTTCCCTGGGCTCCCTCTCCCCCCCTTCCATCCTCATTTTTTCCGCACTTCCCCTCTCTCTGCCCTCTTCTATCCACCAAGTCCTGTTGCATTTCCCTCCTCTGCCTCCTCTCATTCCCTCTCGCGTCTGCCCTGACCCTCTCCCCCTTTATTAGTCCTCTCCCTCCTTGGTTCCCCCCCCCCTTTTCGTTTTTTTTCCTTCCTCCCTCCTTGTTCTTCCCCCTCCTCCAGGTCCCCCCCCCCCTCATCTGCCTTTGGGTCGGGGGCGTCATCTTTGTGCCGCCATTTTCGTGCAGTGTTTTACAGTGAGTGTTTTACAGTGAGTGTTCCGTGTTGTGTTTTTTGGGAAGTGTTGCGAACGGTCATCATACTGTCGCTGGGAGTGCTTTTTATCTCTTGCAAACAGAAACCAGACTGTCGCCATGTTTTTTTAATTGTGTGTGTACTATGCTACTTGTTTGATTCCTGTGTCTTTTATTAACATTGCCAACCCCTTTTGCTTTCTGTTTTAACTTTCCGCATTTTTCCTCCATTTTACACTTTACGTCACCGTTTTATCGCCTGTTTTTCTTGTTTCTTTTCTTCTTCCGTTTTTAAAATAAATTCTGTAGGCTGTAGAGGAGCGTACTAAGCTGCTGCCAGCGCGCTCCCTTGGGGGGGAATTGAAAATCAGTAAAGGAAAAAAAATTACAATACTACTACGGAGTCTGAAGTTTCAATAACAATAAAGGAGGCTCAAGGTCAGAGAGAGTGGAGAGGGTAAGTGGTTAGAGAGGTGGGGGATGGACATACACAGGGGATCGAGGAGACTGACAGAGAGAGCGAGGGAGAATGAGATGGAGAAAGGAGTAGGAGGAGATGGACAAAGAGGTAGGAAGGAGGAGGTGGATAGAGAGAGGGGAGAAGGATATTAGGATGTATATCCAGTTCCCATACATGTTTAGCAACTGTGAAGGATTGGCGGGTTCGCTACTCCAATAGAAACACAGATGCTCTCCAGGCTCTGGTAAATTGCCTGGAACATTAAGCGACGCTACGTTGATGAGCACTTTACATTACTTTCTCTGGGAAACGAAACAATTATTTCATGCTTGCAACACCGCAGAGGTAAATGGAATGGAAAAACATATCCTCCGCTTAAGTAAATGCAGTCAAATACCATCGGCGTTTGCGTGTGGGACGGGAAACAGAACGACGATCAAAACGTTTAATTAGATTTCTGAGTGTCATTTTTGTTTCCCTCCGGCCTCCAAACTCCAGAGAAGTTTATTTAAATATCGAGCGAGGTTTTAAATTGAGATTGAAATTTACTCGCTGTCTGTGGCTTTGAGCGGCAAATATTTGATTATACCGTAACCATACACCAATAAAGTTAGCTACATCTACAGTAAACATTATTTTGGAATTCTTTCTTTTCCTCTCGTCGATGTTTAGTATTTAACAATCACAGCGCTTCTTAAAAGAACCAAAACGGGTTTGGCATGTCAAAAGACACAGGATCACTCTTCTTCATCAAAATATATAGTTCTGAAATACAAACGACAATTTTAATTATTTAGGATTTCTCTTTCCTGTTTCCAAGTTGTTATTATTTGTGACGAACTGTAGACAGTCATTTCGTTTGTCCGCCGGATTAACTAACCACAAACAAGAAAATGCACGATAATATTCTTCAAATTCCTGTGCTCCGGTTAGACTATTCCGTCAAACTGCTAACGCCAGGAGAAATTTGGATGCGCTTAGGAAAGCTGAATCTTACAAGCGAGAGACGCAGTCAAACGAAACACTTTATGATCAGAACAGTAGACAGGCGCACGACTGTTGCCATTGTATTCTCGACTGGAGTGGGGAGACTCCAGTGCCTGAGCACCGTGGCTCGTGGGCATCAATCGGAGATGTGTGTGACTTTAAACCCACTGCATGCGCTCCCTTGCTTTTTCACCGAAAACCTAGAACGCAAAGAAAGTTGACAAGGTGCAAACGCACATTTATGCTCTATTTTTGTCTCCATTCGTCGGAGTGGTGATGATGATGTTTGGTTTGTGGGGCGCTCAACTGCGTGGTTATCAGCGCCCGTACAATTATCCAATCTTTGCTCAGTCCAATTTCGCCACTTTCCGGGATGATGATGAAATGATGAGGACAACACAAACACCCAGTCATCTCGAGGCAGGTGAAAATCCCTGACCCCGCCGGGAATCGAACCCGGGACCCCGTGCTCGGGAAGCGAGAACGCTACCGCGAGACCACGAGCGGCGGACACCATTCGTCGGAGTGTCTGGATATTAGACACCTCATATCGTTCTCAACGCCGTTTTATGGACAGACGATGATCTTTGCAAACGCACAGAACGCAGACTATATCATATGGCGTAATAGAGACAAAAGAAGCAAAGAAAACAAACTTCCGGATTCCAGAGGTAATGACAACGGAGAATATCCCTATAGTGCCGACCGAAGGTTCACTTGCTGCACAAGAGCCTGAATGCGATACCTCCAAGGACCCTTTCCGTGTATCTACAATCGCTGGAATTTAGAGTGTTTGGTTTCACAATTTATTTGGTTTTTCTGTGTGGAAAAATTTCACTTTCATAAAAGTTCTATGTGAGGAATGTAATGCACAGTGTATTGTTGCAGTCACGATTTAGCTTTAGAAGTTCTAGACTAACAAGAGAGAAGAAAACGTCTATGATGCTCCCTTACTGAAGCCACAGTGTCAGTTTGACAATAAAGACACAAATGAATTATAAACATGCTGCAGGTGGACATTGATATAAATCAATGGGGAAAGTTGAAAATTGTGTCAACTAGTGTGTGTAATATTCATTTGAGGCTTAATTCGCAGTGGCTGCTGGATCAAAAGTGGTGCCTGTTCTTTAAGACATGTCCGAAAGAACAGACACGCGTATACACAACTAAGATTAAGACGGTCAATGATCTCTCCAGTACGGATGCACACCACGCTCGAACTTTTACGGAAATGAGCGAAAGGCCGCAGGCAATGAGGAAAATTGGCAAGGGGCACTCTCACTCGCACTATGTGGATAAGTTGAGAAACTGGGTATGACGAGAGGCGTGTTAGGGTAGTCTGTGCAGTTGCAATGACCACCGTGTTCATATGGCTTAGCGATCAAAGCAAGTATGTAGTAAACAGGAGACCTGGGTCAGTATCCCAGTCCGGTACAAATTTCCCTATTAATTCTATTGCCAACTCGCAGCCAATTTTGCAAATCATTTGCCTCTTAATTCACAGTGGCTGCTGGATCACAAATGATATCTGTTCTTTTAGACACCACATATACACTGATCAGGCAGAACGTTATGACCACCCAACTACTATCGATATAAACCGGTCCGGACGATAACAGTGTCACCTGGCTACGAATCACTGCTAGTTACATACACGCGTTATGCACGTAGTATCAGTGAGGATGTTGTCCGTGTGTAGAATGGCGAAGGGGCTCGTCTATCTGAGTTTAACCGAGGACAGATTGTGACCTTTCAGAGGCTCAGCACGAGCATTTGGGAAACTGCACTACTTGTCGGGTGTACGAGGAGTGCTGCGGTGAGTGTCTTCAACATATGGCGAAAACAAAGTGAAACTACGTCCAGACCTCGTGAGGTTGGGCAGCCACCCCTCGTTACAGTTGTTGGACATCGCAGGCTGGCCAGAACGTTAAAACAGGACAAGAGTAGTAGGGCAGACTTCGTACCACCCCACGGTGCACTGTTGCCAAATTCCTTCATAATTGCCGATACAAGATGGTGGTGATAGATGAGACAATATCGCAATGACATCATGGATTGAAGTTCAAATTTTGGCAGGCAGATAGCTCAACTGGTCTACCTCCACTAACCTAACCCCTCCAAACGACTTCCATCTACCTTCCCTTCTACTCCCCCATCTGGAAATTGGCAGGAAAATGACTTAGTCCGTGTCTAGCTGCTGCACGGCGACTTAGTATGTACAGGGCTGCTGGATAGAAGGGACTTAAGTCTTTATTTAACATGCATTGTTTATTTAAACAATTTGAGTTGTTATAGGCAGTAGCTCCATCCAGTGTGTTCATCATGAGGTCCGAGTCCAACTGCCCTAGTTCAGAGTACCCCAGCCAGAGGGCGCTGTCAGCCCTCCCCCTCTCCTCTCCTGTGATGTAATCCAAGATGGTGCTCTGGCGAAAAATGATGACAAAAGGACTCAATCTGTGTCTAGCTGCCAGACTCGGAGGATGGACATTATCATTTACTGTGTTCAGTGGACGAGATGTATGTGCTGGAGGAGAAGGAGGAGCAGTATATTATCATCTGACGACTGTGTCAATAGCATTGATATTTGGTGAAGACGAATATGGGCTAAGTTGTACTTCACAACTCATACCTGTAGATGCATCTGCTCTGAATGTAGATTTTTCAATAAAAGTCCAGTAGCACTGATATTTGGTGGAGATGAATATACTTTGCAACTCATGCTGATAAATGTGTGTGCTGCATATGTAGATCATTCGAAAAAAGCCCAGCCAAAGCGCAAGAGGCAATACGTTCATCCCAGAATCTTCTCACCCCACTTTACGGAGGCCATACGCCAGGCTACCTGCTCCAAAAGCCTCCGCGCTGGCTTATGGAACAGCCATGTAGTAGCCACTAAGCACACCCTGTCACATAGGAAATACCTGCGGCCGCCTCCGTTCCCATCCCCGGTGCACGGATACCCTTTATCGTTGAACATGATCTGCTTCAGGACTTATAACATCTTGTGCTGCGGAATATTGTCACATACACAACTTGAATATATCACAGGAACCAAATGTACCACTGCACAAAGAGAGAGAGAGAGCTTTGCAGATGACGTGAAAATATGTTAGCAATTACACGTATTATTCTGAGGAATACCGCCACTGTCACACTTGACCACAGACTCTAAAGGAAAAAGACAGTGTCACAGTTGTGAAACCGTCCAAGAGACACTTAGCGCCCTTTTGTGGGAGATACCACTTGTTTTGAATACGAACTGCTTCAGGAGTTACTAAACCCAACTGAATACGTCTCTAAACGCACTTTCAAAAAGACCGATACACAATAGTTTGCCTCAATTTTGGGATGTATACAGCCACACTCGAACGTGGAGTGTAGAAACAGATCAAGGCGCGTGGAATAGGTAGGAAAATAAAAACGGTGGTGCCCTTTCTGGGACTCGAACCCTGGTATTTCTGGATGGAAAAAGCCCAAATGCTCCCCCCATCACATAGAATCTGTCCAGATGCAGGAAAAGAAGGTTAGGTTAGTGACCATTATTTATTTTTGTTGAGAAACTGACGTGAAGGTAGGTCCTAATTACATAATTGATCATAAAGATCTGGCCTAATTACACAATTATATGCACAGCACTACACAAGGATGGCCTAAAGTCGCAATATAGCTCACAAATTGGCGATCCTTTTAACTGGTGTTATCCTGCTGGGATAAAAGTCCACAATACTTTTGACAGACACTCAAACTCTATCCTTCACCTAGAAGCTGCCGGGAAGAAGGCTGGGATGTAAGGTTCCCTCTGTATTCGTCTTGGTGGGAAATATGTGCAACTGACGAGATGCTGGTGTTGCACACAGAGAAGTCTAAAAAGTGTATTATCTGTAAGCATACAGCTGAGGAAAGTGTCTGTTGTTACTTGAGGTCAGAGATCGCTACAGACACCTTTTCAAAAATCACCCTGCAGAGCAGGTAATCGAAGCCAATACACACTACCACAACTGATGGAAAAAATGCATCACAGTCCTAATTACACTTAAAAGTTGCTGTGAAAAAACCAGCACTTATAATGAAGGATCATAATGCAACACGTGCATTGGGGAAAATCGTCATCCCAAAAGACTGCAGACTGTAGTTGGACGTACATTCTCCTCGACAGGCACTCACAAACTGCCAAAAATCGAGATCCTCTTACCTCCCTCATCATCCCCTCCCTCCCTCCCTCCCTCCCTCCATTCATCCACCTACAGGGAGGACACAGGCTTTTTCAAACATTCAACTGCTATGGCCGAGCGACTTGCGGCCGCTGCCCACAAACGACCTTAGGCCATAAACTCGCGGACGCTGCCCACCTTAAGGCGTAGGTCCTTTGCATGCGCAAAAGCAGGTATAGTTAACTAAACAATTGGAGATAAAAGGAAATCTGTCCAAAGTACACCTTTTTTGCCTAAAGTATAATGACACAGCTACCCCTAATGGTCATGGGGCGCACCTGCGGCGGCGACCTGTCACTGACTAGGCAGGCCCCCACTGCCTCCAATAGGCCTGTCGTACTGCGATGGAAAACACTTTTATTTAACGTTAACACAACTCTTTCTTGGGAACTATTAAACGTATTTCTCGAAAATACTTGACCCCTCTGGAGCAATAACAAAATTCCAGAGAATGGTCCAGATAGTCCGCAGGGTTTCCAGTACAATGCGTTGCCGCTAGGGTGTGGCTGGGCTGTCAGCATTATTAACGCCGACAAAAGCCACACATACAATAGAGCACGATGCAGACATCTCTCAGAACAAAATCATTATAAATGAGGCTTATCCCGACTGCTGGTTGATTATCTAAGGGAACCTTCTGTGGAACTCGGCCACCACGCTGTGCTGAGCACTGAACTGTAATATTTGTCTTTAACATCAGTGTGTCTGCTATAATCAAACATAAATAAGAAGAGGAAAACGCAATTGGTACGATAATCAATATCCTATTTCCGCAATAATAAGGCAGTCCATTTGCTTTTAATTTCATGAGAAAAATCGGTATAGTTTTTACATTCAAATGCAGGATACAATTCAGATCTCATTATTTTGCAACAGCCACCGAAGTGTACCACCGCCGATTAAAATGATCAGTAGAAACATATCCAACCTGCATAAAATGAGGAAAGAAACTTCAACTGTTTTGATGTGAAAACTACTGATCACCGCAGGATGTCCTCATTATTTCAAAACCGTCGTCGGAATAAAGAAAAAGAGACCGTTTGAACTCTGAAGGAAAAATTTCTATGTTAAGTAATTTATTTCAGCTTGATGGACAAACTAGACGACCTGAGAGCGTCTCTCGTTTTGAAATCTGTTTCTGTAAAGAAACTATCATGCACGTGTGTATTACAAACTTTTCAGACACGTGAAATAACATTGGAGAATACAGTAATTCATGCCATTGGCTCACGTGTAGAAAAAACACAATCATTTTACGTTGGACGACAAGAAGCTACAATTCAAGAGAACACAGCTGTTTGTTCACTATGGCCGGTCCTGTTTGACCAATGCGATGCTCTATCATACTCGCGGTATGAAAACAAATCGCGAGGGCCTGAATTGTAATACAACATCCACTAAGATTTTATCACTTGGCACTCTCTTCGTTACATCGAAACCAATTACAGTCTGCATGCATAAATTTGCTTTGTTTTGTTACAGAACTCACGTCTACCAACGTGTCTGTAACAGTTCTGTCATACAGCAGGAGATTCACGCGTTCTAATTACGTAAACAATCATCACAGCCTGTTTCATGCAAACCTCCTACATGTCTGAAAAAAAAACCGCTATCATTTCTAGGTTCCACAACGAGCCGCGGTTTAAGCGATGTCTACATTATAATTAGAGATTATGAAATGTGGAATAACAGCTACCTTTTAAGCATGCAGTCTTGATTGCTTGAGGTAGATACAGCCGATTCCTGTTAGTGTAATGAGTGAAATCGGTGTAGTTTTGTGAGAACTGTCTGCTTCCAGGGTTTAACCATTTATAGCACTCCTTGTGTTAGAAGCTTGTATAAGACTTTACCACGTCTCTCTTTTCCGATATAACGAAAAACAATTATCCTCTTCATGTTCTCATAGAACACATTACATATACACGTATTGCTCCATTGGCGTTGGAGGCCAGGGCCTGAAGTCGTATGTGCAGATATACACAAAGTTTTGTCATCTGTACTGGAGGTGGAAGAAGACCATATCCAGCAGACTATCAATTACAGGCGAGGGCTCCTGTATTGTTCCTTCACATGCAGTGTAAAAAATAATCTTTCATTCCCCTTACATCTGTCACAGTTTTCCACATCAAATCCATACCTTCCCTTACGACAGTACATAGCCACTTTATTGCACATGTCGGAACCCACACATACGTTATAAGCCTGCTGCTCGAGGCGAATCTATCACTCATCCTCTGCTACTAAGTATAATATTTCACCAATAACCGAACGCAGGGGATACGAAATAATGCTGAATATAAATCAGCGATGGGTGGACATGTGTCATAAATTTTTTTCTTGCAAGTTGTATCACTATGGCATAGAAGGAGAGGCGTAATCCTCTTACAAGCCGCCAGATGTTAAATGCACGATTGCAACCACTATGGTACTGTCTCAAGCGGTCTTGGTTCTACAGGTGCTCACAAGTATCGCTAACGATATCCACAATAAAAACTATACAAACCTTATAAATCGAGCTATGGCATTACCTATGAATAAAGTAGATTTTTCACAAAAAGGCGGTGACACTGAATACAGACGATGAAGGCCAGAATGTCTATTAAAAGACTAATAGCGCAGTTACACGTTGCCGACAGTGTAAGCTCGTAATAAAATCACCGAATTTAAAAAAAATGATTCTGCTAGGCAACGTGATATGAAGCTGGTAATTTTGAGCTCCCTCATGGGCGGCTAGATATTTCTCCATTATTTGTAACGCATTCTATCTTGATGCTGCATCAGACATGTTGGTAGAGGTGAGTTATGCAGAAAAAATGTCAAATGTAATCACGCACACGGTAAGTGGTTTCAAATGGTTCAAATGGCTCTGAGCACTATGGGACTTAACTTCTGAGGTCATCAGTCCCCTAGAACTTAGAACTACTTAAACCTAACTAATCTAAGGACATCACACACCTCCATGCCCGAGGCAGGATTCAACCTGCGATCACAGCGGTCGCGCGGTTCCAGACTGTAGCGCCTAGAACCACTCGGCTACCCTGGCCGGCTATTGGTTTCCATGTAATGGAAGAGTGTGCCACATGATATAATATTATAGGAGCTTCTATTACAAGACAGGACCTCATGATTTGTTTTCATGCCGTGAGTATGATACAGCATTGCATTCATCAAAGAGGACCTGCCATGGTGTACAAAACATCTGCTTTCTCTTGAATTATAGCTTCTTGTCGACGAACGTAAAATGATTGTTTTTTTCCGACACGAGAGCCAGTGGCGCGACAGATTGTATTCTCTAATACTATTTCACGTGTCTCAAATATTTGTAATACATACATGCATGACAATTTCTTTACAGAAACTGATTTGAACGCTAGAGACGCTCTCAGGTCGTGTAATTTGCCTATCAATCTGAAAAAAATTGCTTAACATAGATGTTTTTTCTTCGGAGTTTAAATTCTTGTTCTTCCGTTACTCCAATGACGATTTTGTAATAACGAGGCCATTCTGTGGTGATCGGTATTTTTCGCGTCAAAATAGTGGGAGCTTTTTTTCTGATTTTACGCAGGATGGATATGTGTCTGTCGATCATTTATAACCGGCGACGGTGCACTTCGGTAGGTGTTGCAAAAGAATGAGATACGAATTATATGCAGCAGCTGAACGCAAAAACTATATCGATTGTTCTTATGAAACTAAAATAAAATGGACTGCCCTATTTTCGAGGAAAGAGGACATTGATTAACATCGTAATTGTGTTTTCCTTTTTTAATGGATGCTTGATTTTACTAGACGCACCGATGATAAATATAAGTGTTACAGTCTAGTGCTCAAAACTGCACGTTGACTGAGCTCCAGAGGAAGTCCCCTTAGACAAAACACCCACGCTCGGGATAGCCCCAATTTACAACGGTTTTGTTCTGCGAGATGCCGGCATCGCGCTCTATTGTATGTGTGGCTTTTGTCGGCGACGATAACGCTGACAGCCCAGCCATGTGCTTGCAGCAAAGCATTCTACTGAAGATCCTACTGGGTGGACATCAAGTAACAATAGAAACTATCCTCAGCTGTATGCTTACAGATAATACACAGTTTACACTCCTCTCTGTCCAACACTAGCGTCTCGTCAGTTGAACATATTTCCCACCAAAACGAGTAAAGATAGTATCTTACACCCCAGCCTGTTTTCTGGCAGCTTCTATATGAAGGATAGAGTTTGAGTGTCTGTCACAAGTATTGTGAATTATTTTTTCCCAACAGGAAAACAGCAGTTGTATGGATCACCAATTTTGGAGCCATTTTGCGATTGTAGGCCATCCTTGTGTAGCACTATGCATATAGTTGTGTAACTAGGCCAGATCTTTATGGTTAATTACGTAATTAGGACCGATCTTCACCCCAGTTTCCCTCACCCTTGTCTCCTGCATCTGGACAGTTTCCATGTATTGGGGGGTGCACTCGGGCTTTCCATCCAGATAGCTCAAGGTTTGAGTCCCAGATAGTTAGTCTCCTTTTTTAATTTCTCGCCTAATCCAGACTCCGCGATCTGTTTCTAGAGTCCATCTTCGAGTGTGGCGGTATAAATCACAAAATTGAGGTAAACTACTGTGTGTCGATGTTTTTGAAAGTTCGTTTAGAGACGTGTTAAGCTGGACTCCTGAAGCAGTTCGTGCTCAAAGACAAGTGGTTTTTCCCACAAAAGCCCGCGAAATGTCTCAAGGACGGTTTCACAACTGTGTTACTATCTTTTTCTTTTAGAGTACGTTTTCAAGTGTGGCAGTGGCGGTATTCCTCAGAATAAAGCGTTTAATTGTTTATGTATTCTCACGTCATCTACGAAGTTCGCTCTCTCTGTCTCTCTCTTTCTTTGTGCAGTGGTTCATTTAGTTCCTGTGATATATTCAAGTTATCTATGTGACAACACAAGGTGTAATAACTGCCGAAGCAGTTCGTGTTTAACGACAAAGGGTATCCGTGCACTGGGGATGGGAACAGAAGAGACTGCATGTATTTCCAACGTGACAGGATGTACTTAGTGGCTACTGTGTGGCGTTGCCATAAGCTGGCATGGAGAGGTTTGGGAACGTCTTGCCTCTTGCGCTTTGGCTGGTCTTTTTCCGAATGATGTACATTTACAGCACACACAATTAACAGCATCAGCTGCGATATGTAAATTAGCCTACGTTCGTCGTCACAAAATATCAATGCTACTGGACTTTTATCGAACAATCTACATTTACGACACACACATTTATCAGTATGAGTTGCAAAGCGTAAGTTAGCTCATATTCATCTTCACCAAATATCAATGGTATCGACACAGTCTTGAGATCATAATATATTCGTCCTTCTCCATCATAGATTTCTCATCCAGTGAACACAGTAAATGATTATGTCCGTCCTCCCAGTCCGGCAGCTAGACACAGAGAGAGAGTCCTTTGCCTGCCAATTTCCTGATGGGGCAGTTGAGGGGAGGAGAGCAATACATACAAAATAAAGACTCAAGTTCGTGCTATCTGGAAGCTCAGCACAGTTGTGTCCTTTTGTCTCCAATTTCCCGATTGGGAAGGGGAATCGAGGGAGATGGGAGGCGAGTGGTTGGTGAGGGAGGGTAAGGGGTAGGGGTAGGTTAGTGAAGGTAGCCCAATTGAGCTGTTTTCCCTCCAAAATTTGAAGTTTCGGCCATGACGTCATTGCGACATCTATCGCCACCATGTGGATCAGCCATCTTGAATAATGATGGCAACAATGCAGTGTGGGGCTGTATGAACTTTGCCCTACTGTGATCTATGGTGGAAGTGACATCAGACTTTAATTCTGGGCAGAGAACAAGTGTGTCTGGGCACTTGTGCACCGAACACGCCTAACGATGGGGCTCCACAGCCGACGACCCAAGCACGTGCCAATGTTAACACCACGATATAGGCAACTGCGAATGAAATATCCGCGTGACCATTGGCACTGGACGTTGGCACAGTGACAGGGTGTTGCATGTTCTGATGAAATCCGCTACTTTCTTCGTCACGCCGATGGGAGGGAGTGAATCCGTTGTCTTCCAGGGGAACAGCTCCTTGACACCAGTACTGCGCGACAGACAAGTTGGCGGCGGCTGCATTGTAGAAAGGGGAACATTCACGTGGGCATCAAGGGGCCTAGTGGAGCTCGTGCAAGGCATCATGACGGCCAACGAGTATGGTACACTGGTTCCAAACGACGTACACCCCTTCACGACGACCATGTTTCCCAACTGCTGTGGAATATTTCCACAAGGTAATGCGCCATGTCACAAGGCCAGGAGAGTGATGAAGTAGATCGAAGAACACAGTGGCTACTTCCAGTTGATGTGATAGCCCCCAAACTCTCCAAGTCTGTGATGTGATTGAACTTGGCGTCAGATCTCACCGTCCCCTTTCCGGAATTTATTGGGATTGGTTGACTTCTTCAAGCAGATGTGGTGCCAACTTCATCCAGCGGCCTACGAAGCACAGATTGCTTCCATGCCACGATGCTTTGCTTCTGTTATACGTGCCTATGGTGGACGTACAAGCTACATGGTAGGTGGTCGTAACTTTCTGGCTGATCAGTGTACAGAGTTTGACAATAAATTGTGTATATTAAAAGTGTTATTGCTGTTTTATACATCTCCTTCTCATAAGCCTTGGAATACTCAAGTTCTAAGGAAACTGGTTTGTAATTTTATACGGTATCCCACTTTTCATTATCATAAAACGCTTGTACTAACTATTATTTTATTTCCAGAATGAGATTATAACTCTGCAGCGGAGTGTGCGCTGATATGAAACTTCCTGACAGATTAAAACTGTGTGCCCGACCGAGACTCGAACTCGGGACCTTTGCCTTTAGCGGGCAAGTGCTCTACCATCTGAGCTACCGAAGCACGACTCACGGCCGGTACTCACAGCTTTACTTCTGCCAGTACCTCGTCTCCTACCTTCCAAACTTTACAGAAGCTCTCCTGCGAACCTTGCAGAACTAGCACTCCTGAAAGAAAGGATATTGCGGAGACATGGCTTAGCCACAGCCTGGGAGATGTTTCCAGAATGAGATTATCACTCTGCAGCGGAGCGTGCGCTGATATGAAACTTCCTGGCAGATTAAAACTGTGTGCCCGACCGAGACTCGAACTCGGGACCTTTGCCTTTAGCGGGCAAGTGCTCTACCATCTGAGCTACCGAAGCACGACCCACGCCCGGTACTCACAGCTTTACTTCTGCCAGTATTTTATTGTTTCTGGGAAACGACTGCACTTGAAAGACACTTCGAAGCTCTACGACAGATGTATGAATGAAAGCTAATATACATACTCTTTAAGATGAAAGAAAACGAAGGACCTCGAGGAAGTTATCTAAATGGGACGGAACTCGGAGGATGTGCATTACAGAAAAACAAATGATTACAATATAAGAAAAACTGGATGATGATTTGCGCGAAGGAAATTCACAAATGGAGCTGCTCAATCACGCGTTGGTCATCCTCTCGGCCTTATGGAAGCAGTTATTCGCAATGACATTGATTAATAGAGTTGTTGGATGTCCTCCTGGGGGATGCAGTGCCAAATTGGTTCAAAAAATGGTTCAAATGGCTCTGAGCACTATGGGACTCAACTGCTGAGGTCATTAGTCCCCTAGAACTTAGAACTAGTTAAACCTAACTAACCTAAGGACATCACAAACATCCATGCCCGAGGCAGGATTCGAACCTGCGACCGTAGCGGTCTCGCGGTTCCAGACTGCAGCGCCAGAACCGCGCGGCCACTTCGGCCGACCTAAATTGGTTCAGATGGCGTGTCAGATAGTGGAAGTCCCACCACTGTCTGAGGCGTCTCTAGACACGTCTTCGGCGTCAAATTTCATTGACTGGAATAGGATTATCTACAGTGACGAGCCCGCTTCGGACTAAGTCTCGATGACTAGCGGAGACGTGTCTGGAGATGCCCTGCACGGTGGTGTGATACCAACCTGACTGTCGCCCGCCATACGGCCCAAAATCCAGTAGTGATGGTCTGAGATGCTGTTCCTTTTGCTAAAAGAACCCCTATGGTGTTCACCCACGACACACTTGTAGCACTACGGTACGTAGACGATGTCTGATGCCCCGTTTAGTTGACCTTCATGGCAAGCCATCCTGGGATTACACTTTAGTAAGATGATACCTGCCTGCACACGACGAGAGTTTATACTGCTTGTCTTCGTGCTCGCAAAATCCTACCTTGTCCAGCAAGATCACTGAATCTCTTCTCTATTCAGAACGTTTGGAGCAGAATTGTGGCCAGAGCCCTCGAATTATCTTGGGACTTTGACGATCTAACGCTCCGCTGGACCGCCATTTTGGCACGTCATCCTTTGGAATGACATCCATGAACTCTATCAATCAACGCCAAGCAGGGTAACTGCCCGATTAACGGCCAGATGTAGCACAACGCTATTTTGACTCGCTCAGTTTGTGAATTTCCTTCTCTTGAATAAATCTTGCAATTTATTGGAAATTGTGTTCATTTGTTTTTCTGTACACGTACATCATACCTAGACTTTTCCGTCCCATTCGGATAGCTCCTTTGTGGGGATTCGTTTTAGTGGTCATTTTAGGGGTCATTTTCGTTGTTATTTACATCTCTGATATGTACTGAAGCGCCAAAGAAACTGGTATAGGCAAGTGTATTCAAATATAGAGATATGTAAACAGGCAGAATGCGGTCGGCAACGCCATTATAAGAGAACATGTGTTTGGCGCAGTTGTTATACCCATTACTGCTGGTACAATGGCCGGTTGTCAAGATTTAAGTGAGTTCGAACTCGGTGTTGTTGTCGATGGGACACAGCATCTGCGATGGAGCGATGAAGTGGAGATTTTCACGTCGGACCATTTCGCGAGTGTACCGTGAATATCAGGTATCCGGTAAAACATCAAATCTCCGACATCACTGCAGGCGGAAAAAGATACTGGAAGAATGGGACCAACGATGACTAAACAGCATCGTTCAACGTGACAGAAGGCAATCATTCTGCAAATTGCTGTAAATTTTAATGATGGGCCATCAACAACTGTCAGCGTGCGAGCCATTCGAGAAAACATAAACGATATGGGCTTTCCGAATCGAAGGCCCACTCGTGCAACCTTGATGATTGCACGACACAAAACTTTACGTCTGAGGCAGTCAACACCGAAATTGGACTGTTAATGACTATCAACATGTTTCCTAGCAGAAAGAGTCTCGTTTCAAGTTATATCGAGTGGACGGACGTGGACGGGTATGGAGACAACCTCATGATGACATGGATCCTGCATGTCAACAGGGGACTGTTCAAGCTGGTGGAGGCTCTGTAAAGGTATTGGGAGTGGTCAGTTGAAATGATATGAGACTCCTGATACGTCTAGATACGACTCGGACAGGTGACACGTACGTAAGCATCCTGTCTGATCACCTGAATCCATTCATGTCCATTGTGCATTCCGACGTATTTAGACAATTCAAGCAGGGCAATGCGACACCCCACTCGTCCAGCATTGCTACAGACTGGCTCCAGGAACACTCTTCTGATTTTAAACACTTCCGCTGGGCACCAAAGTCCCTAGACATGAACATTATTGAGCGTATCTGTTATGCCTTGCAAGGTGGTGTTCAGAAGAGATCTTCACCCGCTCGTACTCTTGCGGATTTATGGACAGCCCTGCAGGATTCATGGTGTCAATTCCTTCCATCACTACTTGAGACATAAGTAGAGTCAACGCCACGTCGTGTTGCGGTACTTCTGCGTGCTCATGGGGGCCCTACACGATATTAGGCAGGTGTACCAGTTTCTCTGGTTTTGCAATGTCTTTGAGACAAACAGAAATGTGTGTATCCATACTTCTGCGCCGGCCGGAGTGGCCGAGCGGTTCTTGGCGCTTCAGTCTGGAACCGCGAGATCGCTACGGTCGCAGGTTCGAATCCTGCCTCGGGCATGGTTGTGTGTGTTGTCCTTAGGTTAGTTAGGTTTAAGTAGTTTTAAGTTCTAGGCGACTGATGACCTCAGATGTTAAGTCTCTTAGTGCTCAGAGCCATTTGAAACATACTTCTGCACATACGATATGCGTTGCTATTAAGATTAGAGAAATAGTTGAGATATTTATTTAGTTTGTGTGTCTTCTCAAACAAGTTGTTTCCCAACAACAGCGATCTATACGGCCATTCATTAAATGTTGTTGTAGTGTTGATACAAAATACTGTTTCGATGCAGCTCTGCATGTTACTGTTTTCCATGCACGATTTTTAACCTTTGCATAACTTCCGCGTTCTACATCCATTTGATCTTGCTCACTGTGTTCAAGCATTGACCTTCCTCTACAGCTTTTACCCCCAGTCTTTCCTCCATTAGTAAATTGACAATATCTTGATGCCCAAGGATGTGTCCTCTCAAACGATCCCTTTTTTTTCTTTGTTAAGTTGTGTCATAAATTTCTTTACCCAATTTGATTTAGTGACTCCTCATTATACATTCGATCTGTTCGTGTAATTTTGAACATTATTCCCTAGCACCACAGACTCCTCGTTATTCATTCGATCTATCCATCTAATTTTCACCATTTTTCTCTAGCACCACATTGAAAACGTTTCTACTCTCTTCTTGGCTGCGTTGTTTATCGTCCGTGTGTCATTTCCTCCGGAAACGCGCTGCTGATACGGTAGCAGGTTCGAATACTGCCTCGGGCATAGATGTGTGTGATGTCCTTAGGTGATTTAGGTTTAGGTAGTTAGAGCCATCTGAACCATTTGTGTCATTTCCGTACGAGGCTACACTCCACGCGATTACTCTTAGAAAATCTTCACAACACTAACATTTAAATTCGATGGTAACAAATTTTTCTGAAAAAAAAAATTTGTTTACTAATGCTAGTCTACATTTTGTATCCTCTCTCGTTCGTGCATCACTCCTCATTTTCCGAAAATATTTCATTGCTATTGCCAGTCTACATTTTGTACACTCTTTACTTCGGGCGTCATCAGTTATTTTGTTGCCAAAATAACAAAACTCATTTACAACATTTGGTGTTTCCTTCCCAAAATTATTCCCGCACTGTCGCCGGAGTTAATTCGACTACTTTGCACTACGTTTCTTTTACTTTCGTTGATATTCAGATTATAATCTCCTTCCAAACACTATCAATTCCGTTCAATTGTTCTTCCAAATCCTTTACATGTCCGCCTCGGTAACAGCGCGCTCAGCGCGACGGTTGTTAAGCGAAGGGGCCCGGGCTCAATTCCCTGCCGTGTCGGAGCTTGTTTCTCCGATCGGGAACTGCGTGTTGTGATTTGTTTTAGTTCTTATCTTCATAACTGAGGTTTCGCTCTTAAAAACGCTGAATTCTTACCGTCGGAAATCGAATGAGTTGGAAAAAAGGAAAAGTTCTTTGTCGTCTCCGAAAGAATTACAATGTCCTAGGGAAACCGATAAGTTTTTATTTTGTTTTTCCTTGAAACTTAATTAGCTTTCCAGAATTCTTCTTCGTTTCATTCACTGCTTACTCAGTGCACATACTGAATAATATCGGCGATAAGCTATAGCTTCGTCTCACTCCCTTCTCAATTTCGGCTTCCTTTTCATGTCCTTTGACTCTAACAACTGCAGTCTGGTTTCTGAGCAAGTTGTAAAAAACCTTATGCCTGCTACGTCCAAAACTTGGAAGAGCTGAGTCCAATTAACACTGTCAAAAGCTGCCTCTAAATCTACAAACGATATTCGTGGCTGCTTGGTGCATCCACCATTTCAGAGGGTCACCTGATTTTCGCACTGGAGTGAATTCACTGAGAACGTACTGGAAGATGTCCCACCCGTGTGTGTTGACCTGTCGCTCTGTCCTCTTCCTCTTCAGCGTCTGACACAAATAGTGATAGACGCTTCGATATCGGGATGAGATAGTGAACAATGGTGTAGTTATCAACCACACTATGTCACACGATGTTGTCGTCCCGTTTATCAACAGCTGAAATGGAACGCGCTGGTTTGTTGTAAGTCCCAGCAGAAACAGGGGTGACGAACACACTTACTACGCTCATGGCCGGTGCTTACAGTACCTACGGACCTCATTTCCGCGACACGCTCAGCTACGTGCTCCAGTTCCACCAATAGCATACATTCGATTAATTAATTAATGTTTGCAGGGTTGGTGAAACGGTCACTTTGAAATCACTCACATGAGCCTAGGCTATAACTGTGCGTCTATCGAGTCTAAAACAACAAACTTAGTTGTGGACCGCACTGTTCACAGCCTATAGCCGTCTGTACTTGTAAAGATACAGCTAAAGGGAGCCTACACAACTTTTTTCTTCGTTTTATTGTTTTGATCTACTCATTGTATGTAGTAACATAAACCAGTGCGTTCAGGCACTAATACACGCATCTGAACGTAAACGTTTCTATCTTTCTGTATGTATTTTTGCGACTGGAGAAGTGTCCGCCTTCAGTAGCTGAATGGACTCAGCGCGTTCGGTCAGAGGGTTAGCTACCCTCTGTAAAAAAAAAAAAAAAAAAAAAAAAAAAAAAAAAAAAAAAAAAAAAACACCTGAGTTAATGGGCCGGCCACGGTGGCCGAGCGGTTGTAGGCGCTTCAGTCCGGAACCACGCGACTGCTACAGTCGCAGGTTCGAATCCTGCCTCGGGCATGGATGTTTGTGATGTCCTTAGGTTAGTTAGGTTTAAGTAGTTCTAAGTTCTAGGGGACTGATGACCTCAGATAGTCCCATAGTGCTCAGAGCCATTTGAACCTTTTGAGTTAATGGATCAACGACGAACTGAAACGGGTGTCTTGCGACGTCCGCCCGAGCAGATATAACGAACAAAAACGAACCAAATAGAAAGAAAAGCGCCGACACGGTAACAGCGTGTTCGGTCAGAGGGTTAGCTGACCTCTGTAATAAAAAAAACTGAGTTAATGGATCAACAGCGAAATGAAACGGGTGTCTTGCGACGTCCGCACCAAGCAGATGAAACTAATCATCATCCTATCCTCCTCATCGACTGCAGGTCGCCAAAGTGGCGTCAAATTGACAGACCGACATCCAGTGAATGGCCTGCCCGACGAGGGGCCCTAGCCAAACGATTACATAAATAAATAAACTGGAGAAGTTAGTTCTTTTCGAGAGGTAGGGTATGTGACCAGGAAGCAGACAGACCTGACGTCATGGCTGGTGAGTTGTTTCCTTTTTATTTTAGTGAAGTAACGCATAAAACATTTAAACTAATATGTGTCCATTATCAACGTGATATGCAGAAGGAAAGTGATTAATATTGATTAATCAGGAAACTGTGTGCTGCACTTTTATGCATGGCTGAACTAAGAGACATTTCGTGTATGTATTTAATGCATGTCGGCAATCCACTGGTGAAACAATGTCTGTGCACGTCAGATCTGAATACTGGGAGGGCTATGCTTTAATGCGAATAGGTATCTTTCACTGGACTGAAACTGCTTGGATGGTGTTACAGCGTAGGATATCGTATAGATAAATATACTTCTTAAGTACGTCAGTGCCGCGTGTTTCAAACTGGGCACAGTCTGGAGTCATGTCCCAAAGACATCAAGCTCGCTACAACATCTGCGACAGAGCAACAGTCTTATCACGACATGCAACAGATATACAGGGTGGTCCACCGACAGTGACGAGGCCAAATATCTCACGAAATAACCATCAAACGAAAAAACTACGAAGAACGAAACTCGTCTAGTTTGAAGGGGGAAACCAAATGGCGCTATGGTTGGCCCGCTAGATGACGCTGTCATTGGTAAAACGGATATCAACTGCGTTTTTTTTTAATAGGAACCACTTTTTCATTACATATTCGTGTAGTACGTAACGAAATATGAATGTTTTAGTTGGACCACTTTTTTCGCTTTGTGATAGATGGCGCTGTAATGGTCACGAACGTATAAGCACTAGGTATCACATAACATTCCGCCAGTGCGGACCGTATTTGCTTCGTGATACATTAGCCGTGTTAAAATGGACCGTTTACCAATTGCGGAAAATGTCGATATCGTGTTGATGTACGGCTATTGTGATCAAAATGCCCAACGGGCGTGTGCTATGTATGCAGTTCGGTATCCTGGACGACACCATCCAAGTGTCCGGACCGTTGGCCGGATAGTTACGTTATTTAAGGAATCAGGAAGTGAAACGTCAACCACGACCTGCAACAAATGATGAAAGATTTTTTGCACGCATTCTATTTAGCGACGAAGCGTCATTCACCAACAGCTGTAACGCAAACCGGCATAATATGCACTATTGGGCAACCGAAAATCCACGATGGCTGCGACAAGTGGAACATCAGCGACCTTGGCGGGTTAATGTATGGTGCGACATTATGGGAGGAAGGATAATTGGCCCCCTTTTATCGATGGCAATCTAAATGGTGCAATGTATGCTGATTTCCTACGTAATGTTCTACCGATGTTAGTACAAGATGTTTCACTGCATGACGGAATGGCGATGTACACTCCTGGAAATTGAAATAAGAACACCGTGAATTCATTGTCCCAGGAAGGGGAAACTTTATTGACACATTCCTGGGGTCAGATACATCACATGATCACACTGACAGAACCACAGGCACATAGACACAGGCAACAGAGCATGCACAATGTCGGCACTAGTACAGTGTATATCCACCTTTCGCAGCAATGCAGGCTGCTATTCTCCCATGGAGACGATCGTAGAGATGCTGGAAGTAGTCCTGTGGAATGCCTTGCCATGCCATTTCCACCTGGCGCCTCAGTTGGACCAGCGTTCGTGCAGGACGTGCAGACCGCGTGAGACGACGCTTCATCCAGTCCCAAACATGCTCAATGGGGGACAGATCCGGAGATCTTGCTGGCCAGGGTAGTTGACTTACACCTTCTAGAGCACGTTGGGTGGCACGGGATACATGCGGACGTGCATTGTCCTGTTGGAACAGCAAGTTCCCTTGCCGGTCTAGGAATGGTAGAACGATGGGTTCGATGACGGTTTGGATGTACCGTGCACTATTCAGTGTCCCCTCGACGATCACCAGTGGTGTACGGCCAGTGTAGGAGATCGCTCCCCACACCATGATGCCAGGTGTTGGCCCTGTGTGCCTCGGTCGTATGCAGTCCTGATTGTGGCGCTCACCTGCACGGCGCCAAACACGCATACGACCATCATTGGCACCAAGGCAGAAGCGACTCTCATCGCTGAAGACGACACGTCTCCATTCGTCCCTCCATTCACGCCTGTCGCGACACCACTGGAGGCGGGCTGCACGATGTTGGGGCGTGAGCGGAAGACGGCATAACGGTGTGCGGGACCGTAGCCCAGCTTCATGGAGACGGTTGCGAATGGTCCTCGCCGATACCCCAGGAGCAACAGTGCCGCTAATTTGCTGGGAAGTGGCGGTGCGGTCCCCTACGGCACTGCGTAGGATCCTACGGTCTTGGCGTGCATCCGTGCGTCGCTGCGGTCCGGTCCCAGGTCGACGGGCACGTGCACCTGCCGCCGACCACTGGCGACAACATCGATGTACTGTGGAGACCTCACGCCCCACGTGTTGAGCAATTCGGCGGTACGTCCACCCGGCCTCCCGCATGCCCACTATACGCCCTCGCTCAAAGTCCGTCAACTGCACATACGGTTCACGTCCACGCTGTCGCGGCATGCTACCAGTGTTAAAGACTGCGATGGAGCTCCGTATGCCACGGCAAACTGGCTGACACTGACGGCGGCGGTGCACAAATGCTGCGCAGCTAGCGCCATTCGACGGCCAACACCGCGGTTCCTGGTGTGTCCGCTGTGCCGTGCGTGTGATCATTGCTTGTACAGCCCTCTCGAAGTGTCCGGAGCAAGTATGGTGGGTCTGACACACCGGTGTCAATGTGTTCTTTTTTCCATTTCCAGGAGCGTATTTTCTTTCTTTGTGTATGAGGAATGTTTCCTTAAAGTTTGGCCGTACCTTTTTGTAACACCCTGTAGAATCTGTCTCTTGTCCTTCGTCCACAGGTCGCAGTACATCATGTGAGAAAGGTCGTGCATGCTTAGCTTTGTTGAAACCATCACGGCGTGGGTGTTAATCACGACAGCACAACACGTGTACTTGGATCTAAATAATATTTATCTATCAGTTCATACACTCATTCCAGGTGGAGTTGACATAGCAGGTACTACTATATGACGAACTTTAGCTATATTCCCAACGTTTGAAAGCGATTATATTGTACTTGACGCATGTGCTGTTAACACGTACGCTCGCTATCACCTCGCAGTACTCACTTGTTTTTAAGTGCTGCCTTCAGCAATTACATCAGCGCTACCCGAGTGAACACGGTATCGATATGGGCAGTACACAACGATACTGCAGTTTACGCGCACTACGTCTTGATGGGGTTTAGATTTCATGTGGTTAGCCTTCTAATACAGACTGGAAACATCGAAGGTGAAGAGAAGGAACCCGCCCAAAGTGTGTTGAAATTTATAGTCAGGTGCATCCTGAAATACTGGCTCTTGTAAGCGGCTAACTCCCCTATACCAGCGAACAAGTTGGAATAAGTGTTTTGATTAGATTATATATGACTAGATATACAGTTCGTTCCGTATAGAGGCAGCACTGGAATTTTTATGATGAAGTATTCAATAGTTCGTGTATGTGCTCATAAGACTCGATGTCATTGCTATACAAAAACTACTACACACATGAACTGACAGCTAAGTTGTTTACGTAAAAAATTTTAAAAATGTCAAATGTTTGCGAATTGATTTGACTAAAAGTAAGAAATGAAATAGAGTACAGAAACATGTGACAAGGCTTTCGCTGGAGCTCGAAATCACTTAAAGCAACTGAGACAATCATACATATTAACTCGTTAGATAATACATGTTCCATAGATCTTTGGAACGTTCTTTTATCGTAATGATGCGGGACGAGTCAGTTTACAGCATATGTTTATCCATGTGTGGAGTCAATATTAGCGAAGACATTATTCTGTAGTTCTACTCACGTAACTATATTTAAAAAGCAGATTCTTTAAATTCTTTACAGGTTGCCAGTTTGTAAATATAATTTCGTCCATGGAATAGAAAAACGTGACCAGAGGACATGATTTTACATTAGATTTAAAACGAACTTTGCTATGTGTCACACATTTTATGTTGTTTTGCAAATTATCAATTATTTTGATTGCTGTAAATCGAATTACTGTCTAAGCCACAGACATCTTTAATAATTGGTAATGAAGGTCATTTTTCACTAGTGTTTTAAGAGTGGACGTCACTAATCTTCCTGATTTGTGATGGATTATTTATGACGAATTTCATTAGTGAATCGATGTACACTGTGATAGTGCAGTTAAAGTGCCCAATCACTTTTCCAGGAACATACATGACGACCGTGGATGAATACCACATACTATTCTTATTGATAGCTTTTGTGAAAATATTCAAAATATTACAGTAAGTTGATTAGTTTGTTTCGAAGATTAGCAGCTGTACGAAGAACACAAGCAAGTGAACTTATTATTTCGAGAAGCTCACTAATCTGCTTCTTCCATTTTGAGTTTTTAATCAAAATGTGCACCCAAAATTCTGGAACATTCCACACTATTTATTGACTCCTGTTCATGAGATACATCAATCGTTTGTATGACTTTGTTATATAGAACCGAATATAGGGTATTATCTCAAAACACGTTATTGACGTAAGAAGAATACTGAGTGAAATTCATCCAGACAAGTATCATCTAGTACTTTTTAAAATTATAAAGGTTCTAAGTTAAACAATGAACTTTAAACTTTCAATCGACACCTCATTTGCTATAAATGATTTGGAGCGTCATTCAGATGCGTGTCAAATGTTTGTCTAATCAGCTGTATTTGTTACTATTAGGAGAATCATTTCACAAACATTTGAACTGTTTTTTCATTTTTTTATTTTATATTTTGTTGAAAAAGCTACAAATACAAAACAGCTGAACACAGATTGGTTTTGCATTATTATTGAGACTATGTAGATCAAGTGAGACCAGAAAAGTTTCATATATTAAGACATTAGATTGTTGGTATTTTATCTGATTTTTTGAGACTTCATTTACATTACAGACAACAGCTGTTCGTTACATATTTCAATTTTCTATCAAGTCACTAATTATTATTATCTTCATTATCCTGATTACTTTCAAACAATTAAAGCTTACTTTGCAAAACTAGCCCTCACACTGATCAATTTGATACCTCACTTGGCCATTTACCACTATTCATTTGGTTATCAAAATTCCTGCAAACTTACATTGTGTAACATCTAGGGAGTCCTGTTTTGGCTCCATTCAAACATCTGACCAACGAGGCTCGGCTGTCTAGTCCCGCTTGGTACAATGACAGTCTCTCTCGCAAAAAAGTCGTTTTCAGCTTTGTGGAATGAAAGGAAATTCCATTTTCATGTAGAACACTATTATTGTACTTTTATGCTTTAACGAGCGTTCGATTTAATGACTGCTGTACTTCCTAGTTCTGGATATTTTTCTGTGAGTTCAGCGTCCGAATTACGTAAGTATTTAAAAGTTTCAGAGCGAATATATGTTTCTTAATATCAGAAATATGGAGGAGAACGTGAATGTAGGGCTCTGTGCTCACCTGGTAGGTTTAATTTTACGATATTCCAATGGTTTTATTTATCTTTGCCGCTGCTTCGAGAATGTAAATAAATTGTGTCGAAAGCCTGCTATCCGAGAAGTGAAATTTCTCTCACAGATTTTACGAGGAAACTTTCGCGAAGAGCCTAGAGCTCCACGCTGAAGAGCTGTTTTTCATTTTGTCGAGAGTACTTCGAAAGTGAGGTAATGCAGGAGTCACTGAATGGAGCAACTTGAAAGCAAACAACGGCTGCATAAAGACGTGGAAGTAAAGAGACAGGCTAAATAGTAGCGAAATGTGAACTGCTTTTCCGTAAGACGGCATTTGTCACAGGACTGACGAAGTTTCTGTTTAAGAGGAAACGGAAGGCGAAGAATAGTGGTGGAATTTTGATCAAGAGGAGCAATCTGTTCTGCTACGTCGCTCTGTGGGAAACAAAATTCTCTCTCATTTCAGCGTATTTAGTTCTCATATTAGTATCTGTAACATTACCTGCTACATATCAGGTGTAGGTAATTGGAATATCTGAGTAACTTGCATGACGTATGCTGAAACTTCCCTACAACCATTGACGACATAGGTGTGTATCCCATTGATTACATTACATTGTCTTAGTCTGTGGCTAACACAATTCTGAACGACAGAACGGTGTGTATGCTTATTGGAAAGATTTTGAAGCTCATGTACGTTTCATGCAGTCTGCTTCGTAACGCCCTATGACATGTTTATGTTTTAGCCAACACCTGTAAGTTAAAACAGTAGTACTGTTCTTTGATGCAAGAGAATTACAATAGTTGCGTAGTCGTCTTATGTTTGAGATGCTTGTTTTTCACACAGTCAGTCAAGTTTTCTGACAGCCTGGTAATTAGATACATAATGATCGAATTCCACTAAATACTCTTATGTATGTATGATCTGATTCACTGATTTCTTTCTCTGCCTCGTGATGACTGGGTGTTGTGTGATGTCCTTAGGTTAGTTAGGTTTAAGTAGTTCTAAGTTCGAGGGGACTGATGACCATAGATGTTACGTCCCATAGTGCTCAGAGCCATTTTTTGAACTGATTTCTTCCAGAATCATCGGAAATGGTGCTTCCTATCACAGATGTTATTTTACTTTCCTTCTTCATTTTAATGTATGTAGAACTCTGTTTTTTATTACAACCAAATTGTAGTATTCATGTTTTATGGCAGAAAAGATACAATGCCTTCCAGTTAAAGTCTCATTCTCAATACTTAGATGTTCTACAGTGACTGTTCAATGCTGACAGCTAGAACATTATGGCCACCGAACTACTGTCGCCGGCCGAAGTGGTCGTGCGGTTCTAGGCGCTGCAGTCTGGAACTGCAAGACCGCTACGGTCGCAGGTTCGAATCCTGCCTCGGGCATGGATGTGTGTGATGTCCCTAGGTTAGTTAGGTTTAACTAGTTCTCAGTTCTACGGGACTAATGACCTCAGAAGTTGAGTCCCATAGTGCTCAGAGCCATTTTTGAACTACTGTCGACATAAACTTGTCCGAGCGATAGCAGCGTCACCTGTCGGCGAATGACTGGTAGTCAGACACACGCAAGATGCATGAAGAATCATGAGCGTGACGTCCGCGTGTACAATGAGGAAGACGTGCGATCTATCTGAGTTTGCCCGACGGCAGATTGTAATGGCCCGGTGGCTCGGGACGAGCGTTTCGGGAGCTGCACGACTTGTCGAGTGTTCGAGGAGTGCTGTAGTGAGTACGTCCAGACGTCGTGGGGTTGGGCGGCCACTCCCCATTACAGATGTCGGACGTTCCAGGTTGGGCAGACTGGAAAAACAGGACAGGTGGCCAACTGTAGCCGAAATTAATCAGACTTTAATGCTGGACCGATTACAAATGTGTCTTGACACACAGAGCGCCGATCACTCCCAACGATGGGCCTCAGCATCCGACGACCAAGCTTGTGCCAATGCTAACACCACAACGTCGGCAACTACGACTGAAATGGGCACGTGACAATCGACATTGGACGTTGTCGCAGTGACAGAGCATTGCATGGTCTGACGAATCTTGATACCTTCTTCATCAAGCTGACGGAAGGGTTTGAAACCGCCGTCTTCCAGGGGAACAGCTCCTTCACGCCCGTACTGCGGGACTAAGACAATCCCACTGCGGCTCCATTATCCTCTGGGGAACGTTCACGTAGGCATCTATGGCTCTATTGGAGCAGGTGCAAGGCACCATGATGGTTAAGCAGTATCGTACACTGGTTGTAGACCACGTACACTCCTTCATATTGATCAAGTTTCCCGACGGAAATAGTATACTTCCACAAGATAATGCGCTACGTCACAAAGCCAGTAGTGTGATGGAGTGGAATGAGAAACGCAGTGGTGAGTTCCATTTGATGTGCTCGCTTTCCAACTCGCCATATCTGAACCTGTTGAAATACATTTGTAACGTGATTGAGCGTGGCGTCAGATCTCTTCGCCTCCTTCCCGGAATTTACAGGAATTAGGTGACTTGTTTGAGAATATGTGGTACCAGCTCTGTCCAGCGACCTACCATGATCTCTTTGCTTCCATGCCAGGAGGTGTCGCCGCTGTTAGTCGTGCCAAAGGTGGTAATACGGGCTGTTGGATAGGCCGTGATAATGTTCTGGCTGATCAGCGTATTTTAGTTGGATTAGAAATAAATATCCACCTGGGTAGCCTCGCGTGTTAAAGCGAACGGTTCTGGGACAGTGACGTATGCCAGTCCCGGATCGAATTCTCCCGGCTAGTTAACGACGAGGTGTCGGTTTGGCGATCACACTGGATGAGTTGTTTAGGCGGTTTCCCTCCTAGGAGAATACCAGACTGGTTCCCATGTTGTCTCACATATAACGTACGCAGTCATATTGAACACTCTCTGACATTGCCGCGTGGAGTGGCCTTGCGGTTTGAGGCCCCGTATCACGGACTGCGCGGCCCCATCCACGAGAGGTTCGAGTCCTCCCTCGGGCATGGGTGTGTGTGTTGTTCTTAGCATAAGTTAGTTTAAGTAGTGTGTAAGTCTAGGAACCGATGACCTAAGCAGTTTGATCCCTTAGGAATTCACACACATTTGAACATTTCTCTCACACTTGCACACAGAATTTACTCTTACTGTGTGGTGTGGTTTGACAAGCTCCTTCATTCTCGAATCGTTTTTCTTCGAGGAAATGGCACCTCACAGATCTGTTCGATGTACAGTGATATCTGCAAGTTATAAGGACCTTATTGTTCAATGCGCTATTCAACCTTTGCAAGAACGAAACTTTGTCCACACCACTATTTTAAAGCAAGACTGGGCGACACCAGACGTCACTTTCCAGACTGCGTCATTTCTGGGCAATTTCGAGATGTGTTGCCGTCTAGATTCCCCGATCTATATCCATGAGACTTATCCTTGTGGGAACATCTGAAAGCTTTCTTCTATCAGGGTATCCTGACTCTTCACTATCTGAAGAATAGCATACGACAATATGTCACTCTGATTTCACGGTACATGCTGCGAGAAACTGTCGACTATGCCGTGTTTCGCACGTTGCTGTGTGTGGAGACCATACTGAACGTAAGTTGTAACCTGAGACCGTATCCCAATAAACATGCCAAAACCACCGTTATCATGTGTTTGATCGTTCCTACCCATTTCCTGCATCCACATCACATTCTGACAGTTTACAGAGTCACATTTTCACCCGGTGAGTGGAAACGGAAGTATTCTTTTTTCAACACGCTCCGTGAGCGCACAAATTAATAACCATGCCTATGAAGACTCAGTAGCCTGTGATGTATACAGCCCGCACTGCAATACTCGGTGCACTGTCAGTTTAATTCTTACCACATATTACCATACCTGTTACACACTCTTTGGTAACCGTTCTGGGACTCTCCATGAATAATGGTACATTCAGTTCCAAGCTTGTCCACAACGCCTCGTGGAATAAAAGCTCGTGACGCTGTCGCTAATGATACTTCTGTCGGATGGGGTCCTCTACGTCCTACCCGAGACATGAGAGCTGAGTGTCAGCACAACGTTGCACACTCTTCCTTCTCACATCCACATAAAAAAAAATCACATACGGTACTACATTCCGCACACTGTCATTGTGTCAACTTGCAACGTCCCAACTTGTTTTTTGTCACGCAATAAGTAACATAGATGCACTTCATCATACTTAGAGATTTCACGAGAGGCAGTCAGTAAGTATTGCAATCGTCTTTCCTGAACGGAGGGTGATTCTTCTCAGGACTCCAGTAACCCATATTATTACTTAATCCCTTGGGTACATTATCAGTATAAACTCCGTTCAATGCGACGACCTTACGCCAGCTTACTGGGAGGGCTTATATGCCCACATGATGTCATTCTACTGCTCGACGTCGGAGCCAACGTCTCGCTGCATTAGTAACATCCTCATCGACGTACTGCTTCCCGTGGTATGTATTCTTCGCAGGACCAAGTGAGAAGTTGCGATATGCAGGCTATGGGATAGATGAGGAAGAGCAGCCCAATGAAGTTTCGTGAGCTCCCCTCTGGTGATCAGACTTGTGTGAGGCCTTCCACTGTCATGGAGAAGGAGAAACTCGTTTGCATTTTTGTGGCGACGAACACGCAGAACTCGTTTCTTCAATTTCCTGAGGGTAACACAATACACTTGAGAGTTGATCGTTCCACCATGAGGAAGATCATCAAACAGAATAACCCCTTCAGACTCCCAGAAGACCATCGCCATGATTATCCCGGCTAAGGGTGCGACTCTGAACTTTTTCTTCGTAGGAGAGATAATGTGACGCCACTTCATGGATTACCGTTTTGTTTCATTACCTGCCACGATGTCCGAAAAAAAATGTCACGATCAGCCTCGTAATGCGCAAGTAATTCCGCACAGACGGTCCTTCGTGACTCATTATGGTATTTCGTTCTGCGGCAAGGAAACCAGCGGGCACACATCTTAGATTACCCTGACTAGTGGATGAGTCTCTCAGCGCTGCCAACAGTGACGTCCGGTTATGCAGCGAGGTGTTCGATTGTCATCCGTTAATCGCCTCAAATGAGACTGTCCCCACGTTGCTACATTGCAGGAGTCAACTGTTTGTGGCCGGCCGGCAAGCGGGAGCTCAGACAGGTATGCGCGACTTTCTTGCGCTGACTGACGCCTCGTCCTACGACTCACCTTGCTTTTATTCACTGCCAGGTCTCCGTAGCCATTGTGCAAGTGCCTGTGAATATCTCTGATGCTCTGGTTTTCCTCCAAAAGAAAGTCTCTGTTGGAACGCAACTCCGTTACAGACGCCGCAATCTATCGAAATTTCATGAAACTGCGAGGGCTGAAGCCGGAATATTCCATAACGTCCCATAACAAATTCCGCATTTTTTAAACCGAAATTGGCCTAGACAAAATGTGTTTCATTAGTTATTGAATGTCCCTCGTAGCTGGAAATGACCACGTTGTGTCTTTGTCTGATGAAGTGGACAAGGATGTTCTAATACTACACTACCGGCCATTAAAATTGCAGATGATAAACGGGTATTCATTGGAGAAATATATTATACTAGAACTGACATGTGTTTACATTTTCACGAAGTTTGGGTGCATAGATCCTGAGACATCAGTACCCAGAACAACCACCTCTGGCCGTAATAATGGCCTTGATACGTCTGGGCATTGAGTCAAACAGAGCTTGGATGGCGTGTACAGGTAAAGCTGCCCATGCAGCTTCAACACGATACCACAGTTCATCAAGAGTAGTGACTGACGTATTGTGACGAGCCAGTTGCTAGGCCACCATTGACCAGACGTTTTCAATTGGTGACAGATCTGGAGAATGAAGGGTAGAGCCACGGGTCGTAACACATCTCAAATGTAACGTCCACTGTTCAAAGTGCCATCAATGCGAACAAGAGGTGACCGAGACCTGTACCCAATGGCACCCCATACCATCACGCCGGATGATACGCCAGTATGGCGATGACGAATACACGCTTCCAATGTGCGTTCACCACGATGTCGCCATCACGGATGCAACCATCATGATGCTGTAACCAGAACCTGGATTCATCCGAAAAAATGACGTTTTGCCATTCGTGCAACCATGTTCGTCGTTGAGTACACCATCACAGGCTCTCCTGTCTGTGATGCAGCGTCAAGGGTAGCCGAAGCCATGGCCTCCGAAATGATAGTCCATGCTGCTGCAAACGTCGTCGACCTGTTCGTGCAGATGGTTGTTGTCTTGCAAAGGTCCCCAAAAGGAATCTGTGAACTTGTAACGGTTGTAAAAATTGTTCTTGAAATGAAAATATTAACAAGTGTAGTATTTTATGTTTACAGCAAACATAAACAGAAATAGCGCTTCACAGTTTTATTATGCTAAAGAAAGAGGAGCAGCCTACAAAAGACAATTCCGGTTGAGACACACGTCAGTGATGCCGTCACATGCGTGTCAATTACAAAATTACTTGTGAAAGACCGAGAGCAACACAAGCCCATCGCGAAAAGTTTTTTAAGTCTTCTTTATTTTGTCTCAGGTATTTTATACATTTGTAAACCTCTTTATTTTCTCCAATTTCACATTCTACACTACCTTCCAGTGTATGAGTTAAATGACAGTGAAGATAAAACTGCAACCCTCATTAATACTCTTCTTGACAAGAGATTTTCTGTCATTATTTTCCATTCCTTTTGATCCAACCTGATTTTTGTAAACATCATTGACAAAGTCAATGTTCTTCCTCTGTCCTTATCTTTGGTGTTCTCAGTAATTTCTGTATATCATTGTAGTATTTTTTTGTGGACAAGACGTGAGAGAACGTAGAGAACTTAGAGGGTCTGAATCAGAGGCTGACACGGTTCTGCGACCGTGTGGGCTGCAGATTCCTCGATTTGCGCCATAGGATGGTGGGGTTTCGGGTTCCGCTGTATAGGTCAGAAATCCACTACACACAGCAATCGGCTACACGGGTAGCAGGGGTTGTGTAGCGTGGACTGGCCGGTTTTTTAGGTTAGATCGCCTCGGGCAAGTACAGAAAGGGCAACAGCCTCAAAGGGTGCGGGGCAAAGTCAGGACATGCGGGGACCAAGCAGCAATCGGTATTGTAATTGTAAACTGTCGAAGCTGCATTGGTAAAGAACCGGAACTTCAAGTGCTGATAGAAAGCACCGAGGCTGAAATCGTTATAGGCACAAAAACCTGGCTGAAGCCAGAGATAAATTCAGCCGTAATTTTTACAAAGGCACAGACGGTGTTTAGAAAGGATAGAGTGCATGCAACCGGTGGTGGCGTGTTTGTCGCTGCTAGTAGTAGTTTATCCTGTAGTGAAGTAGAAGTGGATAGTTCCTGTGAAATATTATGGGTGGAGGTTACACTCAACAACTGAGCTAGGTTAATAATTGGCTCCTTTTACCGACCTCCCGACTCAGCAGCATTAGTGGCAGAACAACTGAGAGAAATTTTGGATTACATTTCACATAAATTTTCTCAGCATATTATAGTCTTAGGTGGAGATTTCAATTTACCAGATATAGACTGGGACACTCAGATGTTTAGGACGGGTGGTAGGGACAGAGCATCGAGTGACATTATACTGAGTGCACTATTCGAAAATTACCTCGAGCAATTAAACAGAGAACCGACTCGTGGATATAACATCTTGGACCTACTGATAACAAACAGACCCGAACTTTTCGACTCTGTAAGTGCATAACAGGGAATCTGTGATCATAAGGCCGTTGCAGCTTCCCTGAATATGGAAGTTAATAGGAATATAAAAAAAGGGAGGGAAGTTTATCTGTTTAGCAAGAGTAATAGAAGGTAGATTTCAGACTACCTATCTGATCAAAACGAAAATATCTGTTCCGACACTGACAATGTTGAGTGTTTATGGAAAAAGTTTAAGACAATTGTAAAATGTGTTTTAGACAGGTACGTGCCAAGTAAAACTGTGAGGGACGGGAAAACCCACGGTGAGTCAACAAAGAAGTTAGGAAACTACTGCGAAAACAAAGAGAGCTTCACTCCAAGTTTAAACGCAACCAAAACCTCTCAGACAAACAGAAGCTAAACGATGTCAAAGTTAGCGTACGGAGGGCTATGCGTGAAGCTTTCAGTGAATTCGAAAGTAAAATTCTATGTACCGACTTGACAGAAAATCCTAGGAAGTTCTGGTCTTACGTTAAATCAGTATGTGGCTCGGAACAGCATGTCCAGACACTCCGGGATGATGGTGGCATTGAAACAGAGGATGACACGCGTAAAGCTGAAATACTAAACACCTTTTTCCAAACCTGTTTCACAGAGGAAGACCGCACTGCAGTTCCTTCTCTAAATCCTCGCACAAACGAAAAAATGGCTGACATCGAAATAAGTGTCCAAGGAGTAGAAAAGCAACTGGAATCACTCAACAGAGGAAAGTTCACTGGACCTGACGGGATACCAATTCGATTCTACACAGAGTACGCGAAAGAACTTGCCCCCTTCTACCAGCCGTGTAACGAAAGTCTCTAGAGGAACGGAAGGTTCGAAATGATTGGAAAAGAGCACAGGTAGTCCCAGTCTTCAAGAAGGGTCGTCGAGCAGATGCGCAAAACTATAGACCTATATCTCTCACGTCGATCTGTTGTAGAATTTTAGAACATGTTTTTTGTTCGAGTATCATGTCGATTTTGGAAACCCAGAATCTACTCTGTAGGAGTGGATTCCGGAAACAGAGATCGTGTGAGACACAACTCGCTTTATTTGTTCATGAGACCCAGAAAATATTAGATACAGGCTCCCAGGTAGATGCTATTTTCCTTGACTTCCGGAAGGCGTTCGACACAGTTCCGCACTGTCACTTGATAAACAAAGTAAGAGCCTACGGAATATCAGACCAGCTGTGTGGCTGGATTGAAGAGTTTTTAGCAAACAGAACACAACATGTTGATATCAATGGAGAGACGTCTACAGACGTTAAGGTAACCTCTGGCGTGCCACAGGGGAGTGTTATGGGACCACTGCTTTTCACAATATATATAAATGACCTAGTAGATAGTGTCGGAAGTTCCATGCGGCTTTTCGCGGATGATGCTGTAGTATACAGAGAAGCTGCAGCATTAGAAAATTGTAGCGAAATGCAGGAAGGTCTGCAGCGGATAGGCACATGGTGCAGGGAGTGGCAACTGACCCTTAACATAGACAAATGTAATGTATTACGAATACATAGAAAGAAGGATCCTTTATTGTATGATTATATGATAGCAGAACAAACACTGGTAGCAGTTAGTTCAAAATGGTTCAAATGGCTCTGAGCACTATGGGACTCAACATCTTAGGTCATAAAACCCCTAGAACTTAGAACTAGTTAAACCTAAGTAACCTAAGGACATCACACACACCCATGCCCGAGGCAGGATTCGAACCTGCGACCGTAGCAGGGTAGCAGTTAGTTCTGTAAAATATCTGGAAGTATGCGTGTAGAACGATTTGAAGTGGAATGATCATATAAAATTAATTGTTTGTAAGGCAGGTACCAGGTTGAGATTCATTGTGAGAGTCCTTAGAAAATGTAGTCCATCAACAAAGGAGGTGGCTTACAAAACATTCGTTCGACCTATAATTGAGTATTGCTCATTAGTGTAGGATCCGTACCAGATCGAGTTGACGGAGGAGATAGAGAAGATCCAAAGAAGAGCGGCGCGTTTCGTCACAAGGTTATTTGGTAACCGTGATAGCGTTACGGAGATGTTTAGCAAACTCAAGTGACAGACTCGGCAAGAGAGGCGCTCTGCATCTTGGTGTAGCTTGCTCGTCAGGTTTCGAGAGGGTGCGTTTCTGGGTGAGGTATCGAATATATTGCTTCCCCCTACTTATACCTCCCGAGGAGATCACGAATGTAAAATCAGAGAGATTCGAGCGCGCACGGAGGCTTTCAGACAGTCGTTCTTCCCGCGAACCTTACCCGACTGGAACAGAAAATGGAGGTAATGACAGTGGCGCGTAAAGTGCCCTCCGGCACACACCGTTGGGTGGCTTGCGGAGTATAAATGTAGATGCAGATGTAGAAAACGTGGAACATTTCTCTTATGGCTGGTTTAGTAATCGCTGTTTTGTGAGGTATTCCAGGGAAGAGGAAATGATCATTAAGCAGCAGATGAAGGTAAATTTTTGTAGTCTCTTATCTTTACTGTTTCTCCTCAGGGTTCAATTAGGAATCAGCTTCGCCCCTAAGTAAAAAAGTACATAGATTGATACTTATCGTGTCCTAAGGCTAACAGCCACTCCAGTGCTTCACATAATAGGACACCAGTTGGAGCTAAGTTCATACTCGTGTTGCTGTTTACTGTAATTGATTTGGTTCATACACCGTACACCGGCTTGCTCGCCCATAACAGATTAGTTATTCATGATGGAATCCGATTAAAGGCTTATAAAAGCTAAGAGCACCATTCAGTCCGCTGCCACTTTAAGCCGATGATTGCTCGTTGTATATTTATCAACCATTTTCATTGTTCTGTCACAGTGCTTACGTGTACTGACAACACTATTTTTCCTCCTGTTTTCATTCTTATTTACTTTATGAGCCTCTGAACTGTGTGTGTAAACAAGCTGAAAGGAATTTCTTTGATTTCGGGGCTCCAGTGTCTTTATAAAATTAGTACTGTTATTTTCCTCGCTTTTCCCTTGTTCTCTCTGACTGTGCAAGCTTGTAAACTAACAGATGTAGTGCTACATGTCTAACACAGAACTTGGTATATTCCACACGTCGTTGCCCTTCTCATGAAAAATCTGTCATCTATGTTTTACTATATTTAATTGTATACGTTGCAGTCACAAATGTAAGAAAAGATATAATTTTTGGTTGTACTGCTTTCGTAAGTTCTTTTTACAATGTGTTTGCGGTGTATTAATGAATATCGTATATCAGATTTAGTACTTATGGCTGTAAACATATGAAGTCTAATTTGTGGACTCACACACATGATAGTACACAATTGACCTAACGAAGACTGTAATTTCCATAGCGTTGTTGAGTTCGTATGTAACGTATCATCCAAAAGAAAATTCCTAGGAGTGAAATGTCACTTCCAAAGAGACTGTTCAGTTAATATACATATACACTCCTAGAAATTGAAATAAGAACACCGTGAATTCATTGTCCCAGGAAGGGGAAACTTTTTTGACACATTCCTGGGGTCAGATACATCACATGATCACACTGACAGAACCACAGGCACATAGACACAGGCAACAGAGCATGCACAATGTCGGCACTAGTACAGTGTATATCCACCTTTCGCAGCAATGCAGGCTGCTATTCTCCCATGGAGACGATCGTAGAGATGCTGGATGTAGTCCTGTGGAACGGCTTGCCATGCCATTTCCACCTGGCGCCTCAGTTGGACCAGCGTTAGTGCTGGACGTGCAGACCGCGTGAGACGACGCTTCATCCAGTCCCAAACATGCTCAATGGGGGACAGATCCGGAGATCTTGCTGGCCAGGGTAGTTGACTTACACCTTCTAGAGCACGTTGGGTGGCACGGGATACATGCGGACGTGCATTGTCCTGTTGGAACAGCAAGTTCCCTTGCCGGTCTAGGAGTGGTAGAACGATGGGTTCGATGACGGTTTGGATGTACCGTGCACTATTCAGTGTCCCCTCGACGATCACCAGTGGTGTACGGCCAGTGTAGGAGATCGCTCCCCACACCATGATGCCGGGTGTTGGCCCTGTGTGCCTCGGTCGTATGCAGTCCTGATTGTGGCGCTCACCTGCACGGCGCCAAACACGCATACGACCATCATTGGCACCAAGGCAGAAGCGACTCTCATCGCTGAAGACGGCACGTCTCCATTCGTCCCTCCATTCACGCCTGTCGCGACACCACTGGAGGCGGGCTGCACGATGTTGGGGCGTGAGCGGAAGACGGCCTAACGGTGTGCGGGACTGTAGCCCAGCTACATGGAGACGGTTGCGAATGGTCCTCGCCGATACCCCAGGAGCAACAGTGTCCCTAATTTGCTGGGAAGTGGCGGTGCGGTCCCCTACGGCACTGCGTAGGATCCTACGGTCTTGGCGTGCATCCGTGCGTCGCTGCGGTCCGGTCCCAGGTCGACGGGCACGTGCACCTTCCGCCGACCACTGGCGACAACATCGATGTACTGTGGACACCTCACGCCCCACGTGTTGAGCAATTCGGTGGTACGTCCACCCGGCCTCCCGCATGCCCACTATACGCCCTCGCTCAAAGTCCGTCAACTGCACATACGGTTCACGTCCACGCTGTCGCGGCATGCTACCAGTGTTAAAGACTGCGATGGAGCTCCGTATGCCACGGCAAACTGGCTGACACTGACGGCGGCGGTGCACAAATGCTGCGCAGCTAGCGCCATTCGACGGCCAACACCGCGGTTCCTGGTGTGTCCGCTGTGCCGTGCGTGTGATCATTGCTTGTACAGCCCTCTCGCAGTGTCCGGAGCAAGTATGGTGGGTCTGACACACCGGTGTCAATGTGTTCTTTTTTCCATTTCCAGGAGTGTATATTCATTCTGCGTTATCGATCTGTTTCATAATTTTCACCGTCTAAAGTGCACCTATAAGTAACGACGAATTCAGACGGGACACAGTTAAAAATATACAGTTTATACAGCCCAATTTTGTTTAACATAATGTCAGCAGAACAGCAGATTAAGTATGTAGTTGCTAACATGATAGAAGATATCCTTACACTAGGTGCTCGTCAGAAATAAAGAATGTAACAGATACAAGACACATAGTAATTATGAAGACAGTATTCAGTACACGTCGAATAAAATCATAAAAATATAATAAATTGTTTTGTCTATTATTCCACATGCCCTGTACATAGGGCTTGTAACTGTCATGTATCCTTCATCTGTTATATTCTTCTACGTCATTCGGTAAATAATGCACCAAACTTCCTCTCATAGTCGTTGACAGATGTATGAAAACATCCTTTGATTGTTCCAAATTTGATGCTTCTTCCGCACGTGTGTTAAGTTTGAAACAATTATGATTGATGGTAGAGCCGCAGTGAACCGTCAAAAAGGCGTCTACGCTGGACACTCGTTACAAGCAACATCTGTATTTGAATTCTTGATTCTGTTTGGACCTCTTACGGATTCTCTACGTAGGAAACAACACTTTCATGATGAATAATGCAGTGACAACCAGTAGGCAATACGTGATCTTACAAAATGCTGACGTAACACCATAAAATGTGGTGAAGACCATGTAGAAGCATAGTGTTAGTCAAAGAAGTGTTGGCTAATGCCACCAAACGCTATCTCTTAAAAGTGACGTCAGAGCAGTGCCTCTGTTATTAAGAATAACTTTGGAATATATCTTCGGACATGAATACATTGGAATGACGACAAAAAATTTCTGCCATACCGGTACTCGAACCAGGTTTTCCGCTTTATGTAAGCGGTCGCCTAACCTCTTCTGCTGTCTGTGTACTGATCACGGCCAGACATCAACTTCCATATGTCGTCGTCCATGTGTCACAACCTGCACTCGTACGTTACGTATGTTTCCGTCCATGAGAAATTCGGTTATTGAGAATCAGTAGCCCAGTATTGGCGATTAAATACGAAATGTCATTGACTGGGCTGTAAAGAAGCACGATGAAATATTCCTTTGGGCATTCATGCATGCACGCAAGCAATTCAGTTTCTTGATGTCATGTATAGCAATGTTTTTAGCGATTCGGTTGAGGCATGTAGATTGTATTTAGCCCAGAAGCGAATCTTTCGGAACGCAATTTGTGTAGGACCTGTGGTGTTTCAGAAGATACCTGAGCAAAAACTGGAAGACATACAGAAAACAGACACATATCACTGGACAAAATATTTTTTCAAGGTTTTAATTCACATTGCAGTTGCTCAAAATTTTCTCCGTCTGTGACGTGTTGAACGTCAATATCCACTTGCAAAGCACTAAAGACACTGACACGAAGTCACTGGCAAGGCTGGACAGCAGCTGGCTTTGGAAATCTGTTTACTGGGCTGCCTACCTCCAGGAGAACACTAATTCGCTGCGACATTTTTTAACACGCCTGCCCGTTTAGCACCTTCATGAAGGCGTGTATTACGAACGGGAACTTGGCAAGATGCTGTGTCCATTGACACATATTATTTTACTATCGATCTTCTAGTTTTCGTGTGGTCGTCTTTTTAGAACACAGAGGTACTCAAGAATAAGGCTGTGTTAAACTTTATTTAGCTCTATGGAAGACCTTCACTTTTCCAACCATCATCCACGGTTATACACGTGTGTGGCTCATACATGAATACTATTCAGGAGTACGGCTTACATATCAGGTCGAAGTGTAAGGGACAGTCAAATGAAAACGAGAAAGTAATCACCCTTACTGATAATATAATTATCCCATTGTGAGACAAGAGAGGTCAGTGTCTTCGAGGGGAAATGCTTGCGGTTGCCTACGGGTCCGTAATTGTATCCAGGCGCGCATCTCTTCGTCCAAAGCAGATCTACGGTCACATATGTTCTTCTTAAGGGCCCTAGAAATACGGAAATCGCATAGGGAGAAATTGGTCCTTTATGCAGCATGTGTAAACGCTTCCCACAGAAAATTGTGTTACTTAGTCGAAAAAACAGACACACCAGCTCCGGGAATGTCATTATGTCCCTTTTATTTGTCAGCAAGGGCCCTCTATTCACTGGCTTTCTAAAACACTACGCCACAATTTACGAACAGTTCCATGTGGACAAGCTTCAGAAATTGAAGCGCTTCATTATGTCCAAACGCCCAGCAAAGTAGACGGACGGCATCATTCTGTTTGAACATAATGCCTCTTATATGTTTTCAAAGTTCTTTCGACTACGCTGAAAAAGTTCAGCTTGGAAGCCCTCATCCACTCACTACACAATCCCTAGCGCTCCCTGACAGGATTCCACACTTGTGGATCCCTGAAAAAAGACATCAGTGTCTTTCAGTTGCTTCAGACGAAGAGATGCACTCCTAGGTACAATTATGGTTCCATAGGCAGCCGCAAACATTTCCCCATGAAAGTTTTGACCTTATTGTCTCACAGTGGGGTAAACGTACCAGTACCTATGGTGATTACATTTCAAATAATTATCAGTTCCTTCAATAGTTCTACTTGTCTCCGTTTCATTTCACTGCCACTTACAACAGTGGACGCAGAGAGTATACAAAGGTGGCTGGTGCCAATCGTACAGGCTTCTATGTCTGGTAAATGTGGAAAAATCTTAACTTTCTGACACTCGAAGAACGACTTCGCACATACCGCGACGATAAACTTAGAAAACTACAGGACTTGGCTTTCTGGACAGAAGGCATAAAGATTATATAAGCCTCCTATGCACCGATGCTCTAAACAACGACTCACACAGCAGTCATTCTTCCCATGAACTATCTATGAAGGAACTTTAATATATGGTGCAATAAAAAGTACTTTCAGCCACGCACTGCAGAGTATACATGTATATGTAGAAAATCTCATGGCTAAGATCTTCATTTCCACAGCTAGAGACAAGATGCGTCGGTACTGGCTAGAGTCGCCATTCAGCCATCCAAAGATTTAGATATATTTACAGTTTTAATACTACACACGTTGTTTTTTAGTATTCTTGACAGTGTTATCTTTTTTACAAAGTGTTAAACAGTGATCACTTAGCTTATAAGGAAACATAAATTACTTACATTAAAAACTATTTCTTTCGTCGCGTGAACGGGCTTCACGGTTCACTTTTAAAGAAAGGTCTTGTTGATGGCTGAATCAATTTAATTGAAGGTATAGTGAGAAGCAGACAGTTCTTCCCCGACTGAGACTGATTTGTTTTTTGTATTAAATCGAAAATCCTTTCTAGATAACTCACAAAATACAAGGTATCCAGTGTCACAGGTCTTCCATTCGTAGAACAAGCGCCGTTCCTGTATGTCTTTCCCCATCAGTACCCGTAGAGCAACTGACATGTGGGTTGTTGCTGCATACTTGATGATGTTGACTATGGTTTCATAAAACATAGAGTGCAGTAGTAATATACTATGCTACTAAGTCCATCTTCCTATTAACACAACCTTTAAGCTGTGGTAAGTATTTTATCCAGTACGCTGTACGAGACATCAGTGTTATAATTTCATATATTAAATGACTCAAAGTCCTTCAGATGCGTATGATAAAGTCTCTAACACTCAACTGAGGCCGACAGGTAAGGAAAGATTTACTTGTCATACTGTGTCATGTTACAGTGTTAGCTACTTCCATATTCTGCTAGATAAATTTAATGTTGTCAGTAACCGATATGTGTGTATTTTAATATATTACACAGACAATTTAAATACAGAAACATTTCATTGAAGGTCCACTGTGCTTGCAAATTGTGATAGAAATATCAAAGATTCGACGATTTTTACGTGCGACTGTAACATTGGTAATTCTTAGTGCATTTTAAGGTGCATGTGAGATCTACAGTAGCGCTCATGCGCATGTTTTGCTAGCAATTTTTGGGTATTAGGATGAATTTAATATGTGATCCTAAGATCGAACAACAGTCATGTACTACCATATAATTCTAATCATTCTTTAAACATATAATTTATTTAAGTGGTGGCAGCAAGTGTATTTGAGCAAGATATACAGACGGTTTAGATGTGGAGATACTTAATTTGAAGGTTCACAGAGCTTGAGACGTCTGGTACAGCAACGAACTTAAATCGTTAACAAGTGCGTCTTAACCCAAAAGTTATAATTATTACTGCCAACAAGCAAGTGGCGTGCATTGTAATAACTACTACAAATAATTTAGATGTGGTAATATTTAATTTGAAGCTCCATCATGCTTGGAAATTGTACAAAATCTTACATATTTCAAGAGATAACATAAATTAATTTTATTCGAATTCTCGCTGAGATCTGTAATTACACTTACCTTTTACGATAAACAATCTGCATGTATGTGGTACTGTGTGTGTGGAGGTGTGCGTAAGACTCTATAATTGATAAATAACTTCATCAAACAATGTGCACACCCGATATCAACTCTGTCATCTTCATTAAAGACTTCTCATTTCTGTCACTATCTTCCGTCATGTTGTGCCTGTATAAACGAAGCAGTCGTTCGCCAGTTTAAGCAATGTATCGTAATATTGCACTTTCTTTCACGTTTCCTATATTGAGTTGCAGTGTAAGTGATAAAAAGGAGTTTATTCCTTGCTTCGCGAATCATGTTTGCGTATGCTCTGAGAGTGTGGTATTTCAAAACGTGTGTTTCTATACATGGGGGTGTTATTTAGTAGTTGATTATAGAAAATTGGGTATATAAACGTTTTACAGACCCTTAGACCTGAATGATAGAAGTTTCAGAGACCCTATACATAATTTCAGCAGTTCGTTTTGTATTTAATCTCGATTAGGCCCAATCATTTGTAATAACTGCAAATGATTATCATCAATAACACTTTTCTGGTGATGCATTCTCGTCAGCCCCCCAAAATTGCTTTTGAAGAACGTAAGGGGATGGCAGTACACCCGTAAGGTATTAGGAAGCTGTTGTAACACATAAAAATTTAATTGGAGGCAGTTACACAAAGAGAAGGCTAAATAATGATATTCAGAAAACTTATTTATTTGTGTGTTTACTTATTATTTCAGCATAACTTTAAATGTTAGGTGACTGTTACTGTTTTTAAACCAGATGTGTTTAGGCATGGAAATAGCATACTTTTAGAACTCACAGTCGTTTCCAGACACCAGTTTGACAGATGTGTGTGTGTGTCTGTGTGTGTGTGTGTGCGCGTGCGCGGGCGCATGTGATAGTTGACATAAAAATTGTGACAGTTGACGTAAATATTGCACTTTTTCCGTTGATGGTGCATTTTTTCCAACTTTTTGACTTGTAAAGGATATTATTTGATACTCTGTTCTGTCCCACGCTATGGCACAACAATCAAACACTAAACGTTTGCTAGGTCAGCGATCTATAGCAAAAGACAAGAAACAGCGGAATAAATCAGCAGTGGATTTTAATTCGTGTTTTTGAAATGTTGGCGCATAGTGCCTTAAGTAACACTCATCTTTAACAACTACATATTACTAATTTGTCAATTACATTGTATAAGCGATCGTTAGTTTTAACGACAGTAACAGAAAAAATCGCAACACCAAAAAATATTTAAATTGGAGTAATGAAATTTCGGAATACATATTCTGGGAACTGGTAGTCCATTAAATATGTGCTCTAAAATGCATTCCTTGAGAGCTATGAGCACTTGTTCATCTTTGATGCTTTGAAACATAACTCTTCTAATGATCAAGTGCTTGTAACTTTTAAGGTATGCGATTTAGAGCACATGTTTGCTCGAGATTTTTTTCTTATTTTTGTCCATACTACCACTTGCCAAAATATGGAAAGCATTCCTTAATACCGCTACGGTCGCAGGTTCGGATCCTGCCTAGGGCATGGATGTGTGTCATGTCCTTAGGTTAGTTAGGTTTAAGTAGTTCTAAGTTCTAGGGGACTCATGACCTCAGTAGGTGAGTCCCATAGTGCTCAGAGCCATTTGAACCATTTTTGAGCTACTTTGTACATTTCGTTTTATGATCTTTTATAATTTTTATGATCTTTTCTAAGTTTCAACTTATTGTATTTTCTTTTGAACCACGAGAACAACATTTGTTCAACCGTCTCCAGTGGTACATAGTACAGGAAAGACATTATGCAACATGTAATGGCTTATTACTGTAATTACAAAGGTCTGTGTTTCACAGCGAGTCAAGAATCATATCACTTCGTTCCTTGTGTATCAAGCAAACATTATAACAGGGAAATATAATACTTTCACGTCTATGGAGGAATACCAGAACTTTATTTACAAATGCAATACAAAAAATGTAAAATTATAATGTTTCCTCTGCCACAAGGTATGGTGTCTTTTGGAGTTCGAGTGTAGGTGCTTATAGTTCTATTCACTTAAACTGTGTGTTTTCAAGAACAGTTTAGCATCGTCGTGAGGATCCGTCAAAATACACACTTCATTCGTAAATATCATTTGGGTCCATGTAGGCAATGAGCAGATACTCTCGCCTATGGGACACAGATGATCGACGTCTTATGTTATGCACAGTTTTAGTTTGGCTGTAACATTACATGTCGTATGCTTCTATGATTAAAGTGACAGTCTCTGCAAAAAGTTTTAGACTAATATTAAGTTTTCCACATGTTCTGAATTATACGTACAAACACTTATTTCTACGTGACGATGAGATCGTTTTAGAGTTTCCACTACCTTTAAGCAATTTTACATTCTGGTTGTTATGTAAGTGACTCTTTATAGAGACATTTTGAAAAGAACGTGAACTAGTCATGCTTGTTATATGAAGGGAATTTCATACATAAAATTATGAAAAAATTTTATGTTATTTTCAACTATACTTTATGACTAATTTCTGTGACTCTTTCCTGTAATGTCTCTTTCCGATTGGTGCGTAGTACCTTTCAGTGATGAAAATCGTATCATCGTTGGATACATAATCATCATCATCATCCACCTAACATCCACTGCTGGATAAAAGCCTTCTTCAGACTTATAAAAATTTTACGTCATGCAGCCATACATATGCATGCTGCTGCTGCATGTTTTATAGTGCCATTCAATTAGGTAGTCGTCTCGATGTTTTATTATCTGTTAAACAACATGGTTCGTGCATCTACCAATCATTCACCTGCCCACATATACTGGCCACACTCATTTCATTTATACTACCGTCATAATCGTATTTATTACT
Source organism: Schistocerca cancellata (assembly GCF_023864275.1). NCBI lineage: Eukaryota > Metazoa > Arthropoda > Insecta > Orthoptera > Acrididae > Schistocerca > Schistocerca cancellata. The sequence goes on from NC_064629.1 coordinate 331,270,326, forward strand.
CCAGTGTTTTTCCTCGTCCATTCGATACTGTTCCTTCATTCGCTGGCAACCATTTGTATGTACATCTTTGGAAAAATATTTCATCTCCACTCGTTTTCTCGCTAGGGTTCCGCTTATCTTTAATTTTTATTAATTTACATTAAATCAAATCTTATATTCGTCTACTGGAATACCGGCTTGCTCAGCGAATTTCAACGATGAAATGTCACCCAGTGACAGTTATTTTTTTCTTGTGGGGATGTGTACAGGAGCCGATCTTTGTAAATATTTATTTTTCCGGATTGTTATACATTTAGTCTCTGTGCGATATTCGTCTGAACATACCATTATATATTTACATTATATGAAGTTGCTGAGCTTAGTTAATATTCTCTTGGCCGCACGGTCTTAGGCGTCTTGTCACGTTCCGCTCGGCTCCCCCGTCGGAGGTTCGAGTTCTCCCTTGGGCATATGTGTGCGTGTCGTCCTTAGTGTAAGTTAGCTGAAGGTAGATTAAATAGTGTGTAACCTTGGTGACCGATGACCTCAGCAGTTTGGTCCCATAAGATCTTACCACAAATTTCCAAAATTATGTGTACTTGGAATATTTTGGTAAATAGTGTGTAATATGGTACTACAGACTGATTATGTGTTTCCAGTTTGTCACTGCCTCGTAGTCGTATTTTTGCTGTGATCGTCTTGTGTATTTGGGACAGCCATCAGTCATGTGTCATTCAAGTACGGTTTTGGGTAATTTTTGTACATTTTCTATCATTAATACGTGTCTAATTTGGGTTTAATGGTCGCATGGTCCGTGAATTAAGTTTGTCGCTACTAGGTCGTACAGTTTCGCATCTTCTTGTGGATAAGGAAATTCAGCTTGGAAGATTTTTTCGAGATCCGTGGGATGAATTTTGACGTGCAGACATTAGATTTTGTGAGTGGGCAGTACTCCAGAATCTTACAGTTCCAAGGATGTGATATTTTGTAATGACTTCAATAAATATCATTTGTTTTTGTGGGAAAACATGGGCTATTATGACGTGTTGATGCACGGGGCTTGACCGTATCTTAGTTTTACTTTGGTTACTGGCCACGACGAGTAGCGTGTGAATGTTATGAAGAGGTCGGGTCATCCATATTTTCTTATGTAGTAGTACTGTATTCGTGCATGTGTCTCCGACTTCCTATGTGTGATGAAGGTAAGATTACTATTGTTGCAATGTTGTCATTGTTTCCGTCATTTATGATAGCATCTCGCAGGTGGATGCGTTCTTTCGTGCATAGTTTCTTGTGATTCAATCTTATGTAAAGCATCCGTTCCGCTTCTGTTTTTGCGTTTATATCTACCAGGAATTGTTGGAATAAACGGCTAGTGTTGAGAATGTGATTGTTTTATTGTCTGTGATAATTATGTGGTAAACATAGAACTCCTTGTAAGTGACTTTTTGTTTCCGTGCCTGTTTCAGGTTGGATTTCTTTCACATTACAGCGATTCCATGCTCTCCGTGCAGAAATATTTATGTATATTGGAGGGCATCACACGAACGGTGTGCCTTTGTTATGTGTTGTAGACCTTCTCTTCTTCTTTGTACAATTATGCCACAGCTTGTGTTTCATTGTCCACAATTACGATGGTGACTTCGTCTACCTGAAGTGCATTAAATCGACGTTCGTGTTCTCCATGTGGTCTTTTCTCGACTCGAATTATAAATTTATATTCATCACAAATCATTCGGTCTAGAGTTGTTTTGATTATGTGAATCATTTGATTGCAATCGTGTAAGATCCTTTGTATATCTCTGACTACTTCTCGTCTCAGTTCAGTGACATTTGTGCATCGTTGATCAATTTCTGTTACTTCATTTTCAATGAAAAATACTTGCAGAAATATATGGTCTTCGTTGAATAGTTACAGTAATGATACCATTTTGTGCTAGATTTGTCCTTCGATGAAAAAGAATAAAAAAATAGATTTCATCTCTGTTCGTGTTGGTTGAAGTGACACCGAAAGAAGACATTTGGAAGCAGCGCGTTGTAAGCTTTTACATTTTGAAGAAAGTGTTTTGATTCTGGAGTTTCCACAATCTTGTGTTGCAGAAATTCCTTTGGAGGTGCTTCCAGTGGTTGTAATTAAAATTTTCCATTCATGCAACAGAATCCTGGCGTCTCTTTACTGAATTTATTCGCGTTGCAAAATTGGCAATGGTATCTATTATTCCGATTATGACGTGTTTGTGTTTGTTATGTTCTTTCGTCGGGTCGTAGTGGAATACTTCATTTGTTAGGTTGAACTGTTTACTGGTTCCCGTCTTCGCTTGTCGTAGGGTATTATTTTCATGGCTGGCTTGAGCTCGTAGTCTTATAAGATTGGGTTGCAATTCTTGATTCTTCAGTTCACTCATTTCGCTTTTCTTCAGATTCATTGCTTCTCACGGTGCTCACTCTTCGTTCGTTGGGAACTTAAACGTGCTTCGCACTTTTCGTCTGTTTTGTTTTTTCGTTGTTGTTTTTGTTTTCGCCGTTTGGCTTCAGAACTGGCAACATCTACTCCTCTTTTACGTTCGGGCATTGTGTAAAATACAGTTGAAATCAACTTTTGTATTAAGAAATCCACTACGTATACTTTACACACTTCTCACAGTTTATTTTAGATTTTTATTCAGTCACTGTATCACTTTCACTACTCAAACTCCACTGTTTGCTTTTATTCATTCACTGCGCTACATTTCCGGCTCCTCCCTTCGCCACTGATAAGGAACTGACGTTCAAACCCACGGCAATTCTTGCTTTATACACCCCTACCAATGGGTAGCCCTACCAGTGGTCATACCAAAAAGGCTTCGAATGGTCCACAGTGTTCCAATCTGGACGTTCCAGACTATTACCGAACGTTCCAGAAAATCCCGATAATTGTGGAGTATTCCAGAAAATTCTGGAATTTTGTGGAATGCCTTTGAATACTCTTGAATGTTCTTGAATATTCTTGAATGTTCTGGAATGTTCTAGAAATTTCTAGAGGGTGAAACTTCCCAGCACTTATATCTTCAAAAGCACACCCCTCAGGTAAAACCGAGAACCTTCTTCATGGATGGGGGATAGAGGGCTACAACACCATATAACTCCCTTGGGCGTACCAGGACTCGTTTCTTAGTTTTAGCGGCATACACAATATACATTACCCTTTATAATATATATTGATATTGTTATCGACTACTAGTTGTTACTGGTTTATTAAATGTAATCACAGATATCCAGCACATCAAATATGACATAGCTATGGGAGAATGGAGTCTTTCGCGATAACACTGTTGTATAAAATATTCTCGGACATCTTGCAGCGACAGTTCAGGGTAAAACCTCGAGCTTTCGACGATTACTTCCATTGCCTTCGTCGGGAGCAACTGACGAAGATGATGGAGGTAGTCGTCGAAAGCTCGATGTTTTACCCTCAATTATCGTGGGATGAAGTCCGGCAATGTTTTATTCTATGGGAGAACTACTTAAAGGTATGAAAACGAACTTAAACATTTTTCTATTTTCAATAACTGGAATCGAGTACTCTCAACAAATTTTGACCCCTATTTTAGTAGGAAATAAAACTAAATCAGTAATAAAAAGTTTTCTGCAAGGGATCCAGTTACCAACAGTTTTCTGCATCAACTGTTATTTATTTCCATTTTATTTCCATTCCGCACACTGCGACATTTCGTTTGTGTAGCCATTTTTAAGTAACTGTATACGTATCATAAAAATGTAGTTGCAATACAAATTGCAAAGCAACCATTTATTATAGTCATCACAATAAAACCAAACTGAATAAGAAATAAAAAGAGCACTTAAAATGTTTAACCCGTTATCTACACATGTTCTGTGTTACAGTCATTTTGATTTGATATACAATAAACTAAATAAAAGGCAAACACTATGCAAGTACGAGCAAAAATACTAGTAGACAATAGTTCAAAACCTCACACACCGAAGTGACAATAGTCATGTGATATCTCCTAATACCGTGTCGGACCTCCTTCAGACCAGCGCAATGCAGCAGGCGACGTGGCTTGAATGGACAAGTCGTTGGAAGTCTGCTGCAGAGATATTGAGCCATTCTGCCTCTAAGACTGTCCATAATTGCGGAAGTGTTGCCGGTGCAGGATTTTCTGCAGGAACTGACCCTCAAAATAAATGATGAATGGGATTCATGTCAGATGACCTGCGTGGCCAAGCCTATCTTGAGCAGTCCAAAATGTTCTCCAGACCAGCCCTGAACAGTTGTGGTCCGCTGACAGAGCTCATCGTTATTTGGGAACATTAAGTCCACGAATGGCTACCAGTGATCTCCAGGCAGCCTAACATGAAGATTTCCAGTCAATGACCGCTTCATTTCGTCCAGAAGACCAATACCATTTCACTTGAACACAACCCACACTACTATGAAGCCACCAACAGCTTACGCACTGCCTCGTTGAGAAGTTGGGTCACTGGCTCCAAGGCGTCTGCGCCACACTCGAACCCCACTATCAGCTCCTACCAGCTGCAATTCTGACTCACTTCACCATGCTACGGTTTTTCAGCACAGAGCGAGGTGGCGTAGTGGTTAGCACACTGGCCTCACATTCGGGGGGACGACGTTTCACACCCGTGTCCAGCCATCCAGATTTATCTTTTCCGTGATTTCCCTAAATCGCACTAGGAAAATGCCGGGAGGGTTGCTTTGCAAGGGCAATACGGATTTCCTTCCTCACCTTTAACATAGTCCGAGCTTGTGCTCTGTCTCTAATGACCTCGATATCGACGGGACGCTAAACAAAAACTTCCTTCCATCCTTCCTGCCGTTTTCCAGTCGTCTAGGGTCCAATCGATATAGTGAAGAGCCCAGGAGATTCGTTGCAGGCAAAATCGCACTGTTAGCAAATTCAGTCACGTCGATTGTCCGCTGCTATAGCCAAATTAACGCCAAATTTCGCCGCACTGTCCTAACTGATACATTCGTCGTACGTCCCACATCATACTTCTGCGGTTATTTCACGCACTGTTGTTCGTTTGTTAGCAGTGACAACATACGCAAACGCCGGTTCTCTCGGTCGTTAACTGGAAGCCGTTGGCCACTGCTTTGTCTGTGGTGAGAGGTAACGCCTGAAATATGTTATTATCAGCACACTCTTGGCATTGTTGGTTGCCGAATATTGAATTCCTTAACGATTTCCGAAGTGGAATGTCCCATGCATCTAGCTGCAACTACCATTCCGCGTTCAAAGTCTGTTAATTCCCGTAGTGCGATCATAATCACGTCGGAAATGTTTTCACGTGAATCAACTGAGAACAAATGACAGTTCCGCGAATGCACTGTATGCACTTTCTTTTATACCTTGTGCACGCAATAATACAGCAAACTGTCTCTGAGCATATCGATAACCCATGACTTTTGTCACGTCCTTGTATAAGAAAATGGTTTACCACATCACCTACCATGAAACGTGAAGCCATCATACAGTACAAACCATAGCACGCAGCCGCACGATTTACCATTTTCAGGGGGTTGTGGATTGTGTGCAGTGACACCTCGTGCAGTCAAGACGAAGATGGATCTGTCTGAGAAGGTAAGCTGAATGTGTGCTCTGTGATACCTAAGATATTAATACAAGTGTTAGTGAGAGGAAGAAAGAACGATTATTTTCTCGTTATACTGTGTACAAGGATAGTAGAGAATATTTTCTGAATGTAAATTGTTCCCAAAAAAAAAAAAAAAAAGCCGGCCGCTGTGGTCGAGCGGTTCTAGGCGCTTCAGTCTGGAACCACGCGGCTGCTACGGTAGCAGGTTCGAATCCTGCCTCGGGCATAGATGTGTGTGATGTCTTTAGGTTAGTTAGGTTTAAGTAGTTCTAAGTTCTAGGGGACTAATGACCTCAGAAGTTAAGTCCCATAGTGCTTAGAGCCATTTGAACCATTTTGTTCCAATAATATCATTGTAACAGTTGGAAATACATGATTTGCAGCAATAAAATGAAATAAATCTGTCTACTGATTCCCATATTCCTTCTTAAAAACAGTCATTAGGGTCTTTGCAAAAAGTGATAAACAATGTAACTATAAGCGATACTCTTATCGTGCCATATTAAGCCAGAGATGCATACGTCCGCTTAATGGACAGCTGTTACTGATCGCGTTTTTGGCCTCTTCAATCAGACCTTAGGTTCCAATGCGCACAGGGCAGAGAACCATTAGGGAGCATATACTGGAGTGGACTGCGTGCATTTCTAGCCTCAGGACTGATTTAAAACGCTAAAGAAGCTGAAAAGCAGCAAGTCATTTGGCGTGTCCCTTTTCCTTTAACATGAGAATTATACACAAATAAAAGGATGATGAGGAGGCGATTACAGTAATCTCTTAGAAATGGAAATTGGACAGCAGTGACTATATGAACTAACCTCTAACTAACTTCTTATCTTAACTACTTCGAATATGGTGTATTCTTCTTTTTCTTTGTTCTCTGAGAGAGCTTGGGAACAGGGCGTGCACTGGACATGGGACAGCCAAGGCAGTGTTAAAAAAGTGAGCCGCTGCAGCCAGTGGGGAATCAAATAGTTGCAGAAGGTATGGCAGGTAGCGTGAGGTGGTGTCATGCGGAAGCTACGTCGGCAGACGAGCGACCAAGATGTGACGAGGGAAGGAATTTTATCAACAGGTGACCGATGCTCTACAGTTCTAAGAATAGTGCATTCAGCAGATAGCAATCTCGTGCGTTCCAAAAGGAACATGGGATGCTGAAAAATAAGAACATGTACCTCAGCATAGTTTTTAACTTTCTTATGAACTGTTATGCAAGGACAGCTATTGATCGCGAAAACGCACGATAGGTAAAAGTGTTTGTGATTTCAAGAGGATTAATGGCAGGTAGAAGTTTTTTGGGAAAAAAAGGGTGGATCGAATTTTCGTTGGAGGTTTGCTACGGTGCGTTTTCCTTAACAGGATATTTGTGGAAGAAGCAAGTATTCCACAGGCGGACTTAGAGTCCTTAAACAATGATTGGTGGTTATGTCTTGTTTGATTGGAAGGATTAGTAGACTGTACGATCGAGACAGAAAATTTGGAGTTCGTCCAGGGACGGTGTGGTGTGCAGGTCGGGTGATTTCGATACAGGCTTTGGCAGTGAGCAGATCGCTGTGGAGAGCTGTGTCCACTTGAGCAACTGACCAGAAGTCCAGTGTTCATATTGGCGACAGCACGACCTTCCCCATGTACTTCAGAGATGCTGTCACTGTCTCCATACCTCGTGCTGACAATTTTCAGTAAACATTAATAGTAGCACCGATATCTTAGGACAATCCTTGGTCAGACTTTAGTCAGATCATAGCAGTTATCTGTCCCACGTTCACCAGCGCCTTGGTAGATGCATGTATTTATCAACCTAACAAGCAAGTAAAAAGAGACACTGTATTCTTTTATTTAGAAACTAGAGTGTCATTTTAGAACGTCACTTGCATCTATAGGGCACATACCCAAACCTTTTAAGTAACTCTGTGAACCAGTATGTTCACTCAGTGTAAATCATTTGATGCAGTTTTGTAATGTTTGCTTAGTATTTTTAGATGGTTAAACGTGCTTCATGTTCGTGTTTTTAATTAAAGAAATTAATGTGTTCACTTAAAACGTGTTTCTTTTGTCAATTTCAGTTACTACCATTTTTTAAAATTATGTAATTCTCCACATTAGAATCCACAGCTACGGCCTTAATATATCATCGTTTTAGTTAATCTTTTTGCGCACAGTAATTCAGCTTCGGTCATAAAAGTGTGACTGACTCCTAATCAACTTTCCGAGTCAGGTTAACTGTCTCAAATACACACGGGTTCTGCAAAGTTGCTGTCCATGGCAGTGGACAAATGCACCACGGTGCCAAATTCACATTGCATGTCAAAGTAATCACAGGTCAAATCCACGTTTAAACACTTGCGCACTTCTTAAACAGAACGAAAGATGTTGCAACTGAATGAAGATACTGTTGACGTTCATATCGATTATACTGACCTCTGTGAACAAGGTCGGTATTAAACCATCAAATTTCTTTGTCAAAGATTTGATCAAAGATGTGATAAATATTCCGTCAAATATATTTGACAAAGATCGTTGACGTAGCGCTAGAAGGGGTATTACACTGTCGTCATATTTTTCGTCAAAGTTCAAGATGGCTGACAACAACAACTTGTTATTAACCGCAGCAGTTGCATGTACCACAATTGCACTGTGTGCATATGCGGAAGAGAAGGGAGGGAAAAAAGGAAACATACCTGGGTGAAGCCGTGGGTTTTACGACGACACGATAAAAGCATTCAACAAAACTTGTTACGTGAGCTTATAGTGAAGGACGTCAAGTCGTACATCAATTACTTAAGAATGGATGAGCATACATTTCTGTATGTGCTCAATGAAGTGTATCCTCATATCACAAAGCACAATATTCACTTAAGAACTGCTACATCTGCAGAAGACAGGCTCACTGTAACACTCCGATTCCTTGCTACAGGAGAGGGTTAGGTTAGATTAGGTCAGGTCTCCAACCTTCGTAATCTACTTTTGTATACAGCGTGCCTCACGCTGTAAAGCGCCTCATCAGCTTCATACATCTCTATTAAGATTGTTGTTGTCGGCACACACCAATTGTATTTACCCGCAATGTTTTTAAAACACTACAGACGACAGAAAGCAGCGATGCTAGCGCTCCGTGTGGTAACATGTCACATTGCAGTGAACAGAAGACAAGCGACTTCTTTGATCAAATCTACAGCGAGGCCCTAGATTTGATCAAATATTGGACGACATTTGACAAAGTTCCCTATTACACCATCAAATATCTTTGACAAAGATATTGGACAAAGATTTATGACAAAGAAATTTGATAGTGTAATACCGGCCTAAGCATAATTTGGACAGATGACACATATATGATACAAAGGGTCACTAGGCACTTTAATAGTGCTGCACAATTTTCTCAAGGCTTATAAAACGTAACGACGCCCGAACGTAGATGAAAAGAAGGTAAACATAATGTAAGTAACTGATCCACACATCTTAAGCACGCAGCAAACAAAGAGGAAAACGAATCAGCAAGGTGCAAGCGGTCTCCTTATACTGTTCAAAAGACACAAAGAGAAAAACAAGTGTCAACAATTACCACTTGAAGTTTTCTCCTTCAAAATTTTCCCTTAGAGAAAGAAGAACGAAATGTAGAGGACAGTATTTATGAGTCTGTATTTGTTTTCTGTCACGGTTGGTGTGTCAGGTGAATGAGAACGCTCGCCTGTGGCCTCATTTTCATTCTGTGGCGGAGAATTTCGTTCATTACGGAGCGGCGCGTACGCGCGGGCAGCTGAGGAGCCCGGGGCTGCTATTCATATTTGGAGCTGGGGCTGGAGGCTGGAAGCTGGAGGGCTACCCCCACCACGGCGGCCGGCGATCGATCCTGCGCTGCGCTGCAGCAGACCGCTGGCACTGCGAGCACGTGGTGGCCGCACGCCGCCCGCCGACGCTGCACGCCGATACATTCGCGCGGCTACACCACTTACACACCTCTATCTATATAGGGTTCTTCAAAAGTACTCCGGGGTTTCAGAAGACCACTGAGCAAAAACAACACAAACGTATAGAAAAATGCTACATATCAATGGCTAGAGAAACTCTCCAACTTTCAATGTGTGGTGCAGTTGCACTACGGGGCAGGCGTGTTGGAACATAAAGCAAGATCAACCACTCCGTATTGTCTGATCTAATTAGCTCACTCCTTCAGATATGGAACTCAAACTGATTTCCAAAGTGGGCTGTCGTCTTTGGGATGGACGGTAGTCAACAAATGTAGAAGCATCGTAAAATGTGGTGAACAGAAACAGGTTTCTGCTTTAAAAGAAACAAAATTAATTATATTAAAAATAAATATGAAAATTAAAATGCATATCAGATTATACGTTCCCACATAATTGTAAGCCTATAATTTGTTTGGGAAGCTATTTCATGCTTTTTAACACAAAAAATAAAAGATTTTGAACATGGCTGCGCTTCAGCAACAGTGCGTACAAGAGCTGCAATCGACTGGGAATAACAGCGGACCAGCTGCAAAATACTGCTTCGTTGAACACTGAACATGTATTCGACAGTTTTAAAACTGTCTTCTTCAAAAGATATTGTATGTAGAATCGTATTATCTGTATCCAATGTCGGAGTCGTTTCCTCTGTCTAGTAGGTATGCGTGTCAGCTACTTAATTGCCATTTAAAATACATTATATAGAAGTAGTAGCTCTCTACTGCAGAACTTTTTCTGTAAACTGTTTAAAATACCACAATTGATACTGGACCCAACAACGTGTAGTGTGCTACTTGACACATCTGTATATATATGAGATTAAATATCAAACGTGTCATCGGATCTTTCAGAGCGTAAGTATGCCACGTACAGAACTTCTCGAAGCATTTCCGTATCACTGATACCTATCTGTCAAATGGTACACTACACGTTGTTGAACCCTATGTAAAACGTGATACTTTTAACAGCCTTAAGACAAAGCTCTACAGCAGAGAGCTCCTACTTTTAAGTAATGTATTTTAAATGGAAATTAAGTGGATGACACGCACATGTACTAGACAGAGTCAACGGCTCCCAGATTCGATATAGATAATGTGACTCTAAATACAATATCTTCTGAAGAAGATAGTTGTAAAACTGTTGAAACTGTGCTCAAGGTTTAGGTGCCTGTATTTTGAAACTGATTGGCTGTTATTCCAAATGCATTAAATAGAAAATAAAAAAATTGTTGTTTTGTTCACCCTACAGATAGGAGTGAATAGAAACATCAATGCTAATCTCATAATTTTTTTCTATTTAGTGGTATTTGGGGTAAATAGAGATCTGTCCAAATGTGTTTTAGATCGAGGAGAATAAGGAAAGAAATATATCTGCCCAAAAAAATGTTTTATTCGATACAGGAAATAAAAGTACTGCATTAATTGCGATTTTTTAATTCTTTTATTCCAAATGAAAATGCTAATTATTTTGTTATACCGCTAATTATTTTATTGTAATATCAAACTGGGGAAGTTGGTTTGTTTGTTATTGCATTAAGTCCATACATCATGTTAAAAACGATGTGTCTGAATTACACAAGTCATACACCCAGAAGTGGAGAAAAGCATTGAACACCATCTCCTTGACTAAAAAATTACGCTTCACCTGTTAAAATAAACGTTTTTAATTTCCTTTAAAAAAAACACGCAACGTTTTCTTTCTAAATAACAAATTTTACATGTATACAATCTAAATGACTGCTTACTTTTTTCATTTACTTTAATCATAGCATAAACTTTTTTCATAGTTTTTGATCTTTCGGCTGATAGGGAAATGTCAAAATCTATTTTGGACTGAGGACAACAAAATGTACGTGATGTAAAAAGCTTTTCTGTAATAATAATTAATTCAGTGAACTGTGGTTTCTTTATTCTGTTATGTTAGTAAGAACTGTTGTATGTGTGATTACTTTATTGCATCATTAACATGATGAACTTGGTTTATTGGTTTATGCATTAGGTCCATGACATCTTGTTGAAAATGATGTACTTGAATCTAAAAAAATAAGTGTTACTCCGGCCTTGTTAATAAGAACCAAAGAAGTAACCTTTGCCTTCTAAATAGCAAATTTTACATGCTTATAATCCAAATGGCTGATTACATTTCACATATAATTTAATCATAGCACAACCTCCTGGATTGAGAACAGTGTCAGGTGGTTCTTCATTTCCATTGCTCTTCTTCTGAAGAAACACTGATGACTGTTGTTTCTGTTCACACCACAAATTCTGATAACAAAACCTTACATTTTCAGTTATCCGAAACGCAAATCAGTTTAAAGTATATATTAAAACTTAGCTTTTGGTTAATAAAACGAAACTGAAAATTTGGTCACCATGTCCATAAATTAAACAAACACAATTTAAATTGGTACTCACAAATAAAGTTCCAAGTAAGCTAATTCAGCGCCACATCCCATGTTTCCATAGAGTAGACAAAACATGAACTGACAGTATCGCCTACTCAACTTTGAACTTCATAACTTACCTGTTAGAATGGTTCACTACCATTGTAGAAGATATACCCATCTGTTTCCCGATACGACAGCACAGAATGTTTTTGGAAGTTTAGTTTCTGTTCACCTCATTGTTTCTGGTTACCCCAATTTACGTAGCTTCAGGTATTCCCCAGTGGTGTGTTTTGACCCTTACCACTTATCTTTACATCAATAGTCTAGCAGGCAATATTAACAGTTATCTTATCCATGCGGGATCTTATTGAACTTATGATGACCACAACTAGTTACAAAAACTTCTAAAAACGCTTTATTTTCTTGCCGAAAACCAGTAACGGCAATAAAATAAAGCTATTTTTTGTAGATATTATATTCTTACATTCTCTACCAACTTTCTTTTATATTAGTAGTAAGCTCAGTTGTTTGGAGGTGATGCAGTAATCTATAATGACGTAACATCGGAAAAAAACTGCATTAATTTTTAATCAGCTCCTGCCGTATTTTCAAGGCGGTGCGCAGGTTGGCAACCTGCTTTAAGAATTGAGATATGTAAAACTTTACAATTCACAAAATAAAATATGTAGTGTTCTAGCACAGTAATTTCAATGAGTCACAACAAAACAGAGTAAACTTATACAAGGATCGGCGAGTAACAATAAGCAGGCACATGGAATGGGACACTCACATAGACTCAGTAGCGAACGGTGGAGTCCGACATGTCGAAACTTACAATGAAATTTTTAACAAAGGATGAATACACCGAAAGAAATGCAGTGGGAAAATTTTCATTGCTAAGGTGCACTGGAAGTATTTAAAAAATGTTAAATTTACTCAATTTTTCCCCACGAAGAACCGCTTATAATAGCGGTTTGTAGACCCTTTCCTCCAAGTGAACGAATCGGTGAATAAGCAGATGAAGCCGTGACAAGGGTCAGGTCCAAAGTGCATTAACTCGAATTTTAAGCAGTTAAACCATATGAAAAACGCCTCAGATCAATAATTTTCTGAATAACTTGCAATTCATATCGACAGATAACCTGTTGCTGATGCAGTTGTTACAAAAGTGACTGACACGAAATATTTTATAACAATTCCTTTAGGACAGTTGGTATGATAATTATTCAACAATGTGTATTTTACTAACAATGAAAGAGTTAGTGGTCGATTCCTTGTAGTCGTCACAAAAATGCGAAGTGTGTATTGGATTACGAAAACAAACAATTTCCTTACAACAGGCACATCTGAGAAACCAAAAATTAGTTTATTCATGCAGTTCACAGTAATTACTAGTTTTAAGGAGACCAAAATGGAACTGAGTAAGAAAGGGTCGTGGACACTGTTCTGCGTATTGTGCTAACTGCCAGGCATATCTGATCAATTCGTAAAACGTGGTGGTGCAAACTGACAATGCGTACATGACTGAAGCTTAACAATAATGTTCCGTTGACAAATCTGAATTCACTAAGAGCTATCGGAAACTGTACTGCTTGACAGTATACTAAAAAATGCTGTAAACTGTCGAAAAATTTATTTATTGAGATGCTAAATCATGCTCTTTGCTCTAGGTGGATTCCGAATTATAGTAACAGACTTTTCGTCGTTCTAAAGACAGAGTTGTTGTTATGTACGTGCCAAAAGTCCAATAAAAGCAGTTAATTATTTTCTACAAGCGGCAAGACGTTTTGGAAGTAATATTGAACCTTTTGCTTCCCCATTTGTCCAAATTTTGCTATGTGTAACAAGGTTTTTGTACTGACCTATTACTTTATTTACTTTCTGGTCGTAATTTTCCTTGAGGTTTCTGAAGACAGATATAAGGCTGCGGAAATTAATGCGTTGATACTTATCGTTGGTACTGTTGTATACGAATGTGTCATAGTGTTGGTCGACTAAAAAGCGACTGTCTCTTCTTTTCGCCCGAGATGATAAACTACAAACTTTACCCACCTCATGCACGAGACCTGAGTCATTGGCTTTATACATAACGTTTGAGGGAATAACAAGAAGTTTCGTCTTCACTTCACGTACGAATTTCTCTATAGCATTATCTGTTAATAACTTTTCCGTCTACTTTGGAAATTTGTGCCTTCCCTTCCCGTATAACTTCTAGAATCTGTTTAACCATATAGAAGAAGCCTGGGTATCAGTAATGTTCATTTCAGTTGTAATTCAGAGAGCCCAGTCTCGTAGACATCCCTAGGTAATAGTGCACTGACTCTCATGAGCAGTTCTATATCTTTACAAAAGCTTTAATTTCACAGTTTTGTCTTGGCGCATATTTCATAGTTTTTATAAATCTTTCTTCCATTGATACAGTACACTTTTAGGTTTTAAGAAACGAAATCGGCTTTGCGCACTGATTAGCTTTAATTGTTTTCTCTCTCCTTTATCTAATAAAAAAAAAGGTACAGTCTTTTCTCCGCCGCTAAAAGCTACTACCATAATGTCATTTTGGGGAGGGGTGGCTACGAAGATACTTCTTTTTGAATTCTGGACTTAAGTTTGCACAGGTGTCTGAGACAGAACTAATGGAATCGTCGGAGTTATTTCCTGTTCTTTCCAATGTTTCCAACAGTTTACACTGAGATCAACAAAGTCATGGAATACCTCCTTCTTTCTTTTCGGACCTCCTTTTGACCGGAGCAGTGCAGTATCTTGACGTGGCATGGACTCGACGAGTCGTTGGAAGCCTCTGCAGAAATGTTGAGCCATGTTGCCTCTATAGTCGTCCGTAATAGCGTAAGTGTTGCCGGTACAGGATTTTCTGCAGGAACTGAACTCTCGACTATGTCCTGTAAATGTTCGATGGGATTCATGTCGCTCGATCTGTTCAGAATGTCGCTCGACTGTTCAGAATGTTCTTCAAACCAATCTCGAAGAATTGTGGCCCAGTGACAGGGCACATCTTTGCTTGGCAACATGAAGCCAAGGAATCGCTGCAAATGGTCTCCAAGTAGCCGAACATAACCATTTCCAGTCATTGATCGTTTTAGTTGGTCCACACTATCCATCCCATTACCACAGATGATTTCGATTGCATATCACATTTTCATATTTCAACACAAAGAAAGTTAATTTACTTTTTTTCCATTGTTAACTCTTTGTGATATCGCAAGGAAACCCGCTAATTATGATGGAGTTGCTGTCCGAATTGAGTTTTGTGAGAGAGACTATCAAAGGAATCTGAAATTCGTTTTAAAAATTACCATAGCGTTGTGGCGTGTTACGTGTTTAACGGTGCGAGGTAAACTGAGGCTATACACCTCCACAGCCTGCAACAGCTATGGTAAGAGTGTACATTTTTCCAGGCGCCTGGTGAGCTACGAATCTGTCAATTTTCAAAAAAATTTTAAAAAACTATTTGCAATGCGTCTTAGTAGTTAATATACGCATATAGTGTTTCTATTTGTGTAATCCTCCTGTATAAATAATTTCGGAGCAAGTTTCGACTTGACGCATTGGAGCTTTCGCTAGCCAGTCATAAGTAAAGCAGATGGGACACTAAAAAAATCAGTCAGTCAATAAAATATTCTTCCGGCGAATCCACGAAGATTGCGGAAACGCTTGAGACCCATGTCAAATGGGACAAATAGGGGATATGGAGTGTATACAAAGAAAAGCAGCATGAATGGTCATTGGTTTGTCTGACTCATGGTAACTGCTTTAAAACTGAACTGTCAGATGATCGAACAGACACAGGAGCTGTTCCACAGAAGCTCACTCACAAAGTTTCAAGAACCAGCTTTAAGAGATGAATCTAGAAATGTGGAAAACCCGCTACATATTACTCCCTTAGACATTGCGAACGCAAGGTTAGACAAATTACACTGCTCACACGGGTATTTTAGCAATCATTTTACCCACTCTCCATACGAGCATGGACCAGAATGGAGGCCTAGTAAATGGTACAGTATACATATTGCCATACACTTCACACTAGTTTGTAGATGTAGATGTATGTTCATTCCCACAGGCTCAATCATCGGGCGACGTATAGTTACTGCTAATTATAGTGATGCGACTGTATCACAGTCCTGTGGGCTGTTATTTTTCTCAAATGAAAGGAATAGATAACTTACGCTGCTAAGTGGGCGCGCTACTGTACAAAACCGTATTTATAGAACACACTTTTATTGTTCCTCACCTAATGAGCTACTAGTAGTTCAGCCATCTTAATGAGTCACCTGACATTTCACAAAATTACATACTGCTGTCTTTACTGTTTACCCTTGCGATTATCCCGTTTAGCGCAAGGTCCTTTTCTTCTGGTTTTGCTTAATTTTATTTTATTACCGAACTGTTTGACTAGATGCTGTCCTTGGCGCCGTAGTCTTCAAACTTATTGACAAAAATAGATTACACCATTTGTCTGCGGATCATGTAAATTTTGTTATTTTGGCGTTATATTTTAACTGTTTGTGTATCGTATACTGTGAGGGGGAATTCAGAGCCCAGCCAAGCACATGCTTCAACAGGGGTGAGAAATCGCTAAAAACCCCACTCAGGCTTGCCAGTGCACCAGCCCACTGTCGTCTATCTACCTTGAGGTTTTGAAGCATGGCTTTCTCACATTCCTGTATCTCACGCTAGCGCGCTGCACGTTATGCTGTACGAACAGTTACAACACTACGTACTACCATTGCACTAACATAATGATACAGACAGCTTGCCTGAGGTTGCACGTGCGAACGTTATACCTTTCCTCGTTCAAATATGCTCATTTCGATTACTATGAGCAACCGTTACTAGTATAACGGGCAGTCACATGAAAAAGAGACAGGTGGGAAAAGTAAGTAAACTATATATTATTTGAAAGGTAATAGCAATCCTAGTGTGAAAGAAGACGGTCATTGCCTTCAGGGAAAATGCATTTGGTTGCGCACGGAATCGCGATAGTACCCAGCCGTGCACCACTTCGTCCGAAGCAAATCGACGGCCTCGAATGTCTTATTTCACGGCTCCAAAAATATGGAGATCATATGGGATGAGATGGGGACCTATGTAGGATGTGTAAGGGCTTCCCAGCGAATCTTCTGCATAGTAGTCGAAATAAAGTTGGCAGAATGTGGGAGAGAGCTCTTTTTTTGGACGTGATACTCGACTACTCTACGTCAGCTTTTCGAGAACATTGTGAACATGTGGGAATGGAGGAGTTCTCAGTTCTGGGTTCTCGGATTGCCCAACAGTTCGTAGATACTAGGTACGAAGTTTCTGTTGTAGTAAATTAGAGTGAATGTCTCTGTTAAATATCTGTGTGGGGCCACCATTTCGGTGTCGCTTTAAAGACAACCGATAGAATGACTTGTAGATATACAGCAACCGGTCACTTTTTTTACAGCTTCATTTAAGCGCCGACGATATAATGCAGCGCATCAAAACCCACGTGGCGAATGTTGCGCTGCACCACTTCATTAGTGAAGCTAAAAGTGTGTATTCTATGCATACTCGTATAAATGTGAAAAGAGGAGGGATAGGTGCATAGGGACTTCAGAAAATATGTTACGCGCGTCGTCCCACTCAAAGACCATTTGCCACAATAGTGACGCATTGTAAGAAGAGAGTACATAACTCCCGGTTTCCAGGAGATATAGCTCTGCTGCAGTACAGATAACAGGTGGATCACAATGCACGATTGATGTGCCGCGGCAACTGGAAATGTACTCCAAAGCGGAAGTATGCTGGACAGTACGATTCTCATGGGCAAAACGTTTAAATGCAGATACACCGAGAAATTCTTGCGGTATACATACCAGATGCAATGTCGCATCCAGCCGTATTGAAAGGGTGCCAATAATTTGATCAGCCCCACACAGTCGTGGGTCATGCTGATCGTGGAGTACAGATCTTGCACCATGCGGCTGCTATTTTTTCGACAGACCAAGAGAAGATCTGGAGAGAAAGAGATTTTCTATTTATTGTGACGTCTACATAATGGTTCTCGAATGGCTCTTTTATGAACGAAAGGATTTGTATCGTCGTGGACTTCAATGATTCATCGAGCATCCCGACCGTCGTCTACAGAGACTTGGTGACTAAGTTGAAAAAATAATAATGTGTAACTTGCTATCTGAAGTTCCCTCATAGCTGCAACACTCTAAACACAACAAAAAAAGTTGACTGATAAAGAAGTAAATGTATTACGCCAACTCAAGATAAATGAAGGCCGAAACACGTCGTAGCATAAAAGAGTCTATGAAAAGGTGCTTGCTTCCTGTATTTCTTCAAGTAACTTCAATCACAGCCAAGAATATCAACCACTATTACCATGTATAAATTAATATTAAGAAAGAATCTGAATATTGACACCAACACAGACTGTTTGTTTGTGGCTGAATGATGCTGTGTTCTGGGTGCGCTATGTAAACCTACGATTTTCGACCTTTCCCTATTCGACACGTATGCAACACGTGGCATCGTAGCCGGGGACGCCCACTTTGTAGCTACCTGGCCAGCGTGGCTGACTACTATGTGGAGGACACGGGTTCAACAACAGGTACTGCCTGGGAATTTTCATTGATGGGATGACTTCAATTTCGAGAATCCAACTAAGTGCTTCTTAAATTATTACAAGTAGCTAAGTCTGGAAAGCCGCCAACTGTGGGGAGAGCAGTGTGATGACTCCCTGCCCCTCCATGTCATAACAAAATGACGTCATTGGTGAGGATGACGCGACGGTTGGTCGGAACCGATTGGCCTCTATGAGGAAAAACTGCGGAGCTTATTATTATTATCTCAGGGACTGCTGATGCTACCCGAGCAAGGTAATTGTTATTTTGAAGGCAAATATCTGTATTACGACTCATAATGACGTGTAAGTGTGATTCTCCAAAATTCGGAAACGCTACAAGAAAAATAATTTGATAAAAATTTGAATAATTCCGATTTTTTAAAAGTCACAGGATATCAGGAAATATCAAAACCACAGTTGTCAGTCTCAGACTCAGTTACACATAACACAAAATTATGTAAAGAAGTTATCCAAAAATTGCGGGCTGGGACCCAGACACAACGCACAGTAGTGGGATAGACGCAGGCGTCTTACGAGCACTGGGCAACTATAGTAACGTCTGACGAGCGTGTGTAAGTCTGGGTATGGACTTGTTGCTAACGAAATGGAAAGTGCAACGGAGTTGGGTCCATAAACTTCTGATTCACTTGTTATACCTTAAGAAATGCTACTGAATGATACAGACAAACAAATCACAAAAATGAAAACTTATAGAGGTTCGACATCTGTCTGTCTATTTTACTTCTCATTCTTCTACCGTGCTGTCGACAAATCTAATTTCCAGTGAATAAAATTATTAATAACAAACAATTTTATCCAGTTTCTATATGCTACGCAGAACTGATGTTAGTGGAATATTAAACTGTGGCGCATCCAACTACGTAACAACCACCTCATTCAAGTTATTGTGGTTAAAGCTAAGCAGCTACTGTTTTCAAGGGAGCAGCAGAAGTAGTGACCTAAACGACTATCTTCCTTAGTACTCTACCGTACACTATTGGCCACTAATGTGTCACCAGTAGTGCGTTTCACTATGATTATCCATTACAGGTATTGTTCAACACCATGAGTATATATTTATCGAATTATAGCTACAGATAGCTGTAACTCGTCACTTAATAAAGAAGTAATTCATTTTAATAAAAATTTGCAGAGAAATTTAAGACTAATGCTCAGAGAGGCTTTTTAGAATCTCCTACATTCATTATTGAAGTATCATGCTGGATTACAGAGGATGCATGGATGTAGCAGATCATAGAAAACTGCTTAATGTAGCTCTTGGTGTGATACTCATCCTGCAAGTTGATTATACGTACTAACTGCGGCACTACTAGTAGAATTGGTGCTAAAATGTCACTGATAGCTTCCACTCTTTTTGCCTTACAGCCGCAGGTCAGGCTGTATCACAGAGTTTTTGTTTTTGTACACATAATATTCCAAAATAGTGAGACAACATGCAGAATCCAGCGAGCTGATTTAAGAAGAAATATTCAAATCTCTGCACGTTTCATCTGAAGATGGGACATGGGACGCTGAAATAGTTGATGTGAATAATGAAATATTAGTTTAAGTTGCAGTTTTCAGCCATCTATAGCTGTAATTCATTTAATAAATTTTACTGTTTCTTGTGAAAATGTAAACAAAAGTTCCTCACTTACAATTATGATTTCACAAAACATTCCCGAACAGAAAACTGCAACAAGTTGCTTGAATGAATGTCAAATCTTAAATGTATCCTGTATGTATTAAGTAGTATGTAAAGGTCTTTTTTTTTAAGTAACCGCTACCAGTCACAAACTTTGTCAACTATTGTATTACTTATGTATTTAGTGACATGTTTCGAGGGTTAAACCCCATCTTCAGACTAAATGGCATTACAAAAACAACTTTACAATAAAGTCACACTGATATTACATAGTCTTTTCTTAAATGCTGTGGTCATCCAGTGGAAGAAGAGAAAACTTAGTTAATGTTTGTGACTTTCTCTTCTTCCACAGGATGACCACAGCATTTACGAATAGACTATGTAATATCAGTATGACCTTATTGTAAAGCTGCTTTTGTAATGCCATTTGGCCTGAAGTTGAGGTTTAACCCTCGAAACATGTCACTAAGTAAATGAGTAATACAATAAGTTGACAAAGTTTGCGACTGGTAGTGGTAATTAAAAAAAAACCTTTACATATTGCTTGAGACAGACGAAAAATAGGCAAAATGGCTTCAAATGTATCAAGTAGTTTGTTGAGGTTGGATTCCATTGGGAATCATGTCCTCAGTGACCACAATGTTAGTATTAACGAACTTGGCAGCATCGGTCGTAAGAGAATTGAAATCATTTAATAAAGCAAATCAATTTCAGTCACGGTGTGAACATCTTCAGTTAAAAAAAAAAAAAAAGGAATATGACAAAATCAGACGTGAAGACTGTATTATAAAACACAGTTATATCTGACATCCAGTAGATTACAAATATTATGTGTAGTGCGTAACAGATATTGGAATTTCGGAGACTCATGTAATAAGAGCACTCATTACAACTTCAACATAGCGCCAATACAGAAGAGTAAAGAGTGCACTGTGTATGCCCGTGTCAGGTACCAAGCTCTGCTGTATGTACACTCCTGGAAATTGAAATAAGAACACCGTGAATTCATTGTCCCAGGAAGGGGAAACTTTATTGACACATTCCTGGGGTCAGATACATCACATGATCACACTGACAGAACCACAGGCACATAGACACAGGCAACAGAGCATGCACAATGTCGGCACTAGTACAGTGTATATCCACCTTTCGCAGCAATGCAGGCTGCTATTCTCCCATGGAGACGATCGTAGAGATGCTGGATGTAGTCCTGTGGAATGGCTTGCCATGCCATTTCCACCTGGCGCCTCAGTTGGACCAGCGTTCGTGCTGGACGTGCAGACCGCGTGAGACGACGCTTCATCCAGTCCCAAACATGCTCAATGGGGGACAGATCCGAAGATCTTGTTGGCCAGGGTAGTTGACTTACACCTTCTAGAGCACGTTGGGTGGCACGGGATACATGCGGACGTGCATTGTCCTGTTGGAACAGCAAGTTCCCTTGCCGGTCTAGGAATGGTAGAACGATGGGTTCGATGACGGTTTGGATGTACCGTGCACTTTTCGGTGTCCCCTCGACGATCACCAGTGGTGTACGGCCAGTGTAGGAGATCGCTCCCCACACCATGATGCCGGGTGTTGGCCCTGTGTGCCTCGGTCGTATGCAGTCCTGATTGTGGCGCTCACCTGCACGGCGCCAAACACGCATACGACCATCATTGGCACCAAGGCACGTCTCCATTCGTCCCTCCATTTACGCCTGTCGCGACACCACTGGAGGCGGGCTGCACGATGTTGGGGCGTGAGCGGAAGACGGCCTAACGGTGTGCGGGACCGTAGCCCAGCTTCATGGAGACGGTTGCGAATGGTCCTCGCCAATACCCCAGGAGCAACAGTGTCCCTAATTTGCTGGGAAGTGGCGGTGCGGTCCCCTAGGGCACTGCGTAGGATCCTACGGTCTTGGCGTGCATCCTTACGTCGCTGCGGTCCGGTCCCAGGTCGACGGGCACGTGCACCTTCCGCCGACCACTGGCGACAACATCGATGTACTGTGGAGACCTCACGCCCCACGTGTTGAGCAATTCGGCGGTACGTCCACCCGGCCTCCCGCATGCCCACTATACGCCCTCGCTCAAAGTCCGTCAACTGCACATACGTTTCACGTCCACGCTGTCGCGGCATGCTACCAGTGTTAAAGACTGCGATGGAGCTCCGTATGCCACGGCAAACTGGCTGACACTGACGGCGGCGGTGCACAAATGCTGCGCAGCTAGCGCCATTCGATGGCCAACACAGCGGTTCCTGGTGTGTCCGCTGTGCCGTGCGTGTGATCATTGCTTGTACAGCCCTCTCGCAGTGTCCGGAGCAAGTATGGTGGGTCTGACACACCGGTGTCAATGTGTTCTTTTTTCCATTTCCAGGAGTGTATTTACAACCTGCAAGCTCAGTTCAAAATTCGTTCGTTTGCTGCTGCTTCTTCTGTATTGACGCTGTGTTCAAGTAGCAATATGTGCTATTATTACATTAGTTTCCAAGACTTTAATATTTGGTATGTACTATGCATTATAATAGTAATCTACTAGGTGTGTCTTATGCCTTACTTCCATAATGTGTTCTTCATGTCTGATTTTATGTCTTAAACTTTTTTTAGCACTGAAAATGGTCACACAGTGACTAAACTCGATTTGCTGTAATAAATTATTTCAAACCTCTTACGACCGATGCTGTGAATTTTGTTGTTTACAAGTAGTTTGTTGCTTCGATGGCGCTAAGATCACATGTGCACTATTGAGCAGCTGTAGAGTGAATGTGTGAAATACAGTTCCAGTTAGCGACTCTTACAGCAAACGAAAATTCAGTCATAAATCAGTCCTGTCAATCTGAGTGTGGAATAGATTGCGAGTCTCGCATTCATATCTTGAGGAAAGTCCCGGGGGAGAGACCTTTCCAACATGATAAGAAAATTACTTTGTGTTCTGAATCGCCTGCATTATTGTGGTGAGTAATTATGGGGTGATATTAAATGAAAAGCACCAGTTTGCTTTTGTTCTACAATAATATTTTTATTGCTAACCGGTTTTCGGCTTACAAGGCCATCTTCAGACATTTACTGAGTATTATCACCAAAGAAGTTAAATGTTAGCAGACAACATTGGAAGAGAAGTAACACATCTAGAGTGAAGTAGAAACATACAGTGAGTAACATCTTTGCAGTGAAATAGTAAAAACTGAACAGTACATAAATAACAATGGAGCTGACAGGAAAACCTTTATCACAAAATAGGAATAGCATGCCTACATAACAGTTTCTATTAATAAACAAAACTACTGAAATAAGATAAAATTAGTACTAGACAAGGCTGCATCAAGAGGTATGAAACATGGAGAGTGATACACAACCAATTAAAAAAGAAAAGAGACTGTAGTCAATGTGAATACAGAATACACGAGGAACTTAAGCAATAACAACAAGATAAACAGAAATTAGTAAATGCAGGAAAATTGAGGTGTTTGAGTGAACCTACAGTTTGAGAGTGTGGTGGTACTGCATTTTAACATTAACATTATAATCAAAGCAGTGGCTGTATACCAGTTTACATTAAATAAATGAGCAAAGTAAAATATGAACAGTATTTGATGAGACAACTACAACGGGAGTTAAACATGAACAGTAATACAAATACAAGTAAAAAGCAAACCCTTAACTATTGAAACTACAGCATATGTGGAATACAAAGACAACTGCAACAAATAAAACAACTTAATGACTACAGGAAAATGGGAATATGTAGGAAGAGAGAGTGTGGGAAGTAATGAACAACAAAGATGATTATATGAAGTTTAGGAGAGGGGAAGTGTTGAGTTGTGTCTGGTCATTTAGGATGAGATCTGGACTGTGAGCAAGATGTTTGTTAATTTCCAGGGCTTCCAGCAGCTTGAGTTTATGGCCTTTGTTTGCTAAGTGAAGTACATGGGACACTGGCTGGTAGTTGTGACCCTAACTCAGTACATGCTCAGCAAATGCAGAGTCTGAATTCTGCAACCTCCAGCTGCGTTCATGTTCAGCCAGCCTAGTTGATATGTCTCTGCCTGACTGACCAATGTAAAATTTATCACAATCAGAACAGGTGATTTTGTATACCCCTCTGTTGGCTAATAACTGGATCTTGTCTTTGCTATTAAAAACACACTGGGCTGTAGTGTTTCTGACATAGTAGGAAACCCTATACTTGCTGGATTTCAGTGCTTTGGCTACAGTCTGTGATACCTTACCTAGAAATGGCAGAGTACACCATTTCTTGCAGACAGTGGATGGGAAAGCAGGTGGGGCATAGAGGAGGGGTATAATTTTCCGTTTTCGTTTCCTGTGCAAGATGTGGTCAATAAGAACTGGATTGTAGCCATTGGCTGAGGCAATAAATTTTGTTGTATCTAACTCTGCTTTAAAATCATCTGTGGACATGGGGATAGATATGAGACGGTGCACCATTGAGTGGAAAGCTGCATGTTTGTGAGCTATGGGGTGTTGTGAGCAAGTAGGTATTACTGTGTCTGTAGTTGTCGTTTTTCTGTAAATTTTGAAACAATGTGTGTGTGTACTGATGTCAATGGTGAGATCTAAGAAGTTTATGGATTTGTTGCCAATTTCCATAGTGAACTGGATATTTTTATGTTGACTGTTTACGTTTTTCAAGAATGTGTTGAGTTGTCTTGTAGTACCAGTCCACATACACAGGACATCATCTACATATCTAAACCAGTATTTGATTTTTGCACTCAAAGGTTCTGTTTTTAGAAAATTTTGTTCAAAATGGTCCATAAAAATTTCAGCCAACAGTGGACTACGAGGGGAACCCATTGCTAAGCCATCTAATTGTTTATAAAGAGTGCCTTGGGACTGGAAATAGTTCTGTGCAAGGAGGGTCTGTGTGGCCAGTCTCAAGTCATTCAATTCCACAGGATTGACATTAGACTTGTGCATCAGCTCTGTCAGAATGTCAATACATTCTACTACTGGTATGTTAGAAAACAAACTGCTGACATCAAAGGATACTAATTTATCACTGTGTGAGACAGATGTATCTTTTAACTTGTTTACTAGGTCCACAGAGTTTGCAATACCATGCTTTGGTTTGAATTTAGTCTTGCTCTTAATTAGGACATCAAGTTTACTGGCTAGTTTGTAAGATGGAGCAGTGAATGATGATACAACTGGACGAATAGGAACATCTTGTTTATGAAGTTTAGGAAGCCCGTACATTCTAGGAGGCACTGTTTTTTTTTTTTTTTTGCAGTGGTGTCTTTCGTTAAGGCATATTCAATATCAACTTTCATAACATCCAGTTGTTTTTCTGATGGAGGTTGGGGAGAAGCATATTTAAAACCTTTTTCAAGCACTTTTTGTTCCTTTGGGAACAGAACCAAGTTCGATAAGTAAAACTGTTAACTAATAATTTATGCAGTTTAGGAAGCCCGTACATTCTAGGAGGCACTGGGTTATTATTAGTTGGAGTGCGTGGTATGGCTTTCATGTGGGTTTGTGTTTAGTTGAGTAATTTAGGAGGGTAATGAGGGCCCAGATTATGAACCAAGACTTGATATGTGGATGGAGGCGAGTGGTGGTGACGGCAGCCCGACAAGGGGGAGAGGGGCGGGTTCTGCTGTATGTGGTAGGGCAGGCATACACCTGGGCGGATTCCATGGTCAGGTAAGGGGAGGTGATCAATATTTCGTTGGGAGGGGATGTAGAGCAGTGATTCCCAGCCGGGGGTTAATATCCCACGAGGGATAAAATTGAATTTCCTGAGGGCTGAAAATAAAAGCATTCGATTATTTTTCAACGATCATTACTTTTATCACCATTTCATAAGTCTCGATCATTACTTTTATCACCATTTCATAACTCTGGAATGCTGGTTACATACGTTACGGTACCATTAATTCCTTTTTTTTAACTCTAGCATTAATGTAGGACACAGTGTGTTGAAACTGTGAAACGAATCCATCAGTAACATCTTCCTGACATAAACCACCCACAACACTTATACTCCGTACTATGCATCACTGACAGTAGAACTGAGACATATATATATCAGATGTACTCAAATACTTCATGAAAACACCTTCACCGAGTTGTACGTAGTTCCCGCAATGAACCAGAAATTACTTCATTATTCACTTCACGATAGTAAATGAAATAATCGAAAGGACAGCACAACATTAACTACGTAATGACTACGACACTGCTGCACGTTTACATAGTATTGTTATTATTATTATTATTATTACTATTATTATTATTATTATTAATAGTGCCAGTGATCAGACGCTAAGCATTGGCAGTCTGAGATCTTACAATTTCTGATAGTTCAGAAGTAACGAGTCCAGCATTCAAGTTATTTACTAACATTAAGTATAGTGCACATATTTTAATTTGGATGATTTTAAATGAGGATGCAGGCTGTGTGTGAAACATGTGTCGCTAGGGAGCGGAGTCGTTTAGAAGACGCATGTCATGTAACAAGTGTGTACCATCACTACAGAGAACTAGCTTCCTTTGTGGGAAGGAGTTGTAGGTAGTACTCGCTATGCACCGACAATTTGTTCGTTGTTCTATAAAAAAGGTAATTTGAAATAAGAAGTAACAACTGTCTGATCAGTTTGTTTATGAATAACACAAATACAAACAACTAAATATAATACAGCTTTCGTCGTTTTAAAAATGAAAGGTTTCAAAGGAAAAGTTTTTTCATTGTAACATTCAGTTAGGAAATAATGCTGATAATGTTTGGAGAGGGTGAGAGGGGGGAGGGTATAGGCTAATATCTAATGGCACTCATGGGTAATGATCTCAGGAAGGTTGGCAACCGCTGCCGTAGAAATTGTGTACGAGTAGCGTTGCCGACGTGTGTTGGTATAAGGCTGACGTAACCCTAGGACTGGAGAGCACAGGGGAAACTGGAGGGTGATTATCGTCAAGTCTGCGAGTAATATAGGATATTTGAAGGTGTTTAGCACGTGGGAAATTTTGTAAGTTGATAGGGGATTCGTGTAGGTGAGGATAAGCAGATCCGAAAGGCTAGGTGGAGCATGTAGCGTCCCGAATCTGTAGGGCTTGACAGAAATTTGGAATAGTGGAGATCCATGACAGAATTGAACAGCGGAGGATGAAACTTATCAGGGATTTGTAGCTTTGGAGGACTATGGAGAGGGTGAAACCCTCAAGTTCGGATGGTAGTAGTTTTAGTAGTTTAAGTCTATTATCAGCTGTCTGTTGAATGGTTAGTAGATGGGATTGCTACGTTAGTTGGCGATCAAGTGTAAGACCGAAGTATTTTAGTATGTTTAATAATCACATAGGATGGTCGTAAAACGTATGGTAAACTTTGTGGCGTGGAAACTGCGCGTGGTTCATCCTATAATTTTTACCTGAGTTGTGGAGTAGTTTATTTTGAGGAGATACTGGTTTCACCAAAAGGTTAACTGGCTGAGATAGATCTAGGAGAACTTTTGGGACTTCTGGAGGGTGGGGTAGAAGGCTAGAAAGGCAGTGTCATTTGGGTTCTGGAGGAGAAGTACAAGAGAATGTTGTTTAGCAGTGTGAGCTGCCTGTAGGACGTAGAGGATGTGAAATAGGACAGATCCTAGGGGTACATTTGCTTGGATGGAAGATATAGGAGTTTTTGTTGTTGACGCAGACGTAGGATGGGCGGTGGGATAGAAAGAATGTGATAAGACGGACACAATTAGTACTGGATATGTCTGGAGCTTGATGAGGAGACCATAATGCCATTCATGATAATAGCTTTTTTTGAGATCGAGCTATAAAGGAATTGCGTATTTGTGGTTGTCAGTTTGGTGGAATAGGAGATAGGTAAGGTGCAGGAGCGGTAACCGGAGGAGAAGTTGTGACAGAAGCCACAATGACTGACGATACTGGGTAGGTGTCAGTTTAGGCGTTTATGTTTATGAATGCGTAGGAAGAGGATGGACTCGAAGACTTCGATACACACGGAGATGAAGCTGATGGGACAGAAGGAGGAGGTATCTCTGGCAGGTGTGTTAAGTTTCAGGTAAAGTAGAATACGTGATTTTTTCGATGGCTCACCATAGAAATGTCTGTGAAGGATTACATTTTAATGGATGATTAGGATTTCTAGGAAGGAGAAGGGCCACACTTTGAGGCGACGGTAGGTAATGCAGTGGTGCGGTTTTTATGGTGTATCTGTTGAACGTCTTCTGTTCTAAGTGCAACTATGTCCAACCAAGGAGGGTACGCGATTTCTTTATGACGAGGTTGAAGTATCCAGGTCAGTTCTAGGTAGTCATTATTTTTGAGAAAACACTACATTCTATGCAGTTCTATAGGCTTTTATATTGTGACTGTCGCTTGATTACGATGTTTTTTAGGTGCAACTGAAAATGAGTCGTGATCGAAACTATCAGTACTTAATAACGTAAAATTTTAAAAACTAATTGAAAAAAAACCTTTCTGAAAAGTAAAAGAAATGTATATCTGAAAAGATTACGGAACAACTTCCGTTCCTGTAATTGGTAATTCGAAAGTAACTGTCAAAAGATGTGATTTAATAATTCACAATGTAAGATACGCAGAAATAAGAGGTTCATGTAATCTATTGTTAAAGTTAGACCTCCTAAAACGATTTACACATCACAGTATTTTCAAAATTATGCGAAAATCCTCAAGACTACCATCGCTGATAAGCAAAGCTATCTCGCAGAGAGACATGTAATTTCCAACAGAGGTTATAAATCTGCGCAATTCGTTGTGATAACATAAGATAAAATTAGTGGATTGTTATCGTGAGGTGATGACATACGAGTATGTATCAGCATGGGAGAGAACGCCATTACAGACCCTAATCCAGCCGTCCCTGATGTTGAATACGAAAAATCTGGCCAGGTTTTGCAGAGGATAAGTAAAAGAAGACAATACAATTTAAGAAGAATGCACTTCAAATACCCATCAGATCTGTTTCCCAGAGTTTGGGACAGCTACTCCGAAAGGAGACAGATGAAAACGTTAAAAACGATATATTTATGAAAGCAGAAGATGGAGAAGGAGAAGGAGAAGAAGAAGAAGAAGAAGAGGAAGCGGACGATTACGATCAGGAAGATGGAGGAGAAAAAAAAGGGGTAATGACTTTAACGAATTCCGTTCTAGATGACAACATGCAAGACAGACGCGTATAATCTTATCTCTCACAAGGATGCCGCCGTGCCTGCCACTGCTGCTAAGGTACGAACTGCTACAGCGAATCATATTGCACTAGTTGGTGAGAATTCTCCTCTCTATAATACAAACAAATAATGAAGTTCTAAAAGTAGTTCACCACGATTTAAAAAAAAAAAAAATCTGTGGGAACAAGTTTCATCTCGCTTTTTTTTTGTCTTGGAAAACAAGTCTAGCTCGGTTAATTTGTCTGTTTCCTCACGCTTGGTGTTAGTGGCATTTGTGCGACTGTGATTGTAC
The DNA here is from genome assembly GCF_023864275.1 of Schistocerca cancellata. Lineage (NCBI taxonomy): Eukaryota > Metazoa > Arthropoda > Insecta > Orthoptera > Acrididae > Schistocerca > Schistocerca cancellata. Next base: position 331,299,960 of record NC_064629.1, read on the forward strand.
GGCCTATGATTCTACACACGAGATAAGCAGTTCCTGCTGAGTGAACAGCGAGATTTGGGTATAAAATTAAGTAGACTCACCACGATGCGTTTAGTTGTTGCAGAACCAATAGAGAGTCAACAGTAGTACCGACGTCGCTCTCTTCACAAAAATATGTAACTGTAAGACACACTGTTTCCAATAACAATCTCTAATCTCTCTCTCCCTCTCTCTCTCTCTCTCTCTCTCTCTCTCTCTCTATACAGGGTGAGTCACCTAACGTTACCGCTGGATATATTTCGTAAACCACATCAAATACTGACGAACCGATTCCACAGACCGAACGTGAGGAGAGGGGCTAGTGTAATTGTTTAATACAAACCATACAAAAATGCACGGAAGTATGTTTTTTAACACAAACCTACGTTTTTTTAAATGGAACCACGTTAGTTTTGTTAGCACATCTGAACATGCAAACAAATACGTAATTAATGCCGTTTGTTGCATTGTAAAATGTTAATTGCATCCGGAGATATTGTTACCTAAAGTTGACGCTTGAAACCTCCGACGTTCTGTTGCGTGTTGTAACAAACGCGGGCCACGGTCGGCGAGCAGCATCTGCAGGGACATGTTCACGATGACGACCGTGTTTACGAGTGTGGCTGTAGTGCACTGTTGTGGTTTGGTCTAGCTGTCGCAGTGTCCGCATGTAGCGCTTGCTGCTATTGTTAATCTGCATTCGTCTCCGCACGCGGACCAACTGTAGTACACCGTGTTACCACCGTGTTACCAGACGTCTGTGATAGTGTAGTGTTGTAGGAACTGTGATCATGGTGTATTCGAACTCTGAAAAGGCGGAGATGATACTCATCTATGGCGAGTGTCGACGAAATACAGCTGAAGCCTGCAGGGTGTATGCAGAACGGTACCCGGACAGAGAGCATCCAACGTGTCGCACATTGTAAAACATCTACCGCCAACTGTATGCAACAGGTATGGTCGTAGCACGCAAACGGGTCCGTAACAGGCCCGTCACAGGAGAAGCGGGTGCAGTTGGTGTGTTAGCTGCTGTTGCCATGAAGCCACACATGAGTACACGGGACATTGCGAGAGCCGGTGGACTGAGTCAAAGTAGTGTCATGCGCATACTGCATCGTCACCGCTTTCACCCGTTTCATGTGTCGCTACATTAGCAATTACATGGTGATGACTTTAATCATCGAGTGCAATTCTGTCAATGGGTAATAACAGAGAATGCGTTGCAGTTCTACCTGTTTACCGATGAAGCGGGTTTCACAAACCACGGGGCAGTGAATCTACGGAACATGCATTACTGGTCCGTGCACAATCCTCGCTGGCTCAGACAGGTAGAGCGACAGCGACCGTGGACTGTAAATGTATGGTGCGGAATCATTGGCGACCACCTCATTGGTCCTCACTTCATTGCAGGGGCCCAAACGGCTGCAACATGTATCGCGTTTCTACGGAATGATCTGCCAACGTAGCTCGAAAATGTCCCACTGGAAACGCGTCCACGTATGTAGTATCAGCATGATGGTGCACCTGCACATTCCGCAATTAACACTAGGCTGAGCCTTGACAGGATGTTCGACGGGCGTTTCGTAGGACGTGGAGGACGCATAAATTGGCCAGCCCGTTCTCCTGATCTTACACCTCTGGACTTCTTTCTGTGGGGTACGTTAAAGGAGAATGTGTACCGTGATGTGCCTACAACCCCAGAGGATATGAAACAACGTATTGTGGCAGCCTGCGGCGACATTACACCAGATGTACTACGGCGTGCACGACATTCATTACGCCAGAGATTGCAATTGTGTGCAGCAAATGATGGCCACCACATTGAACATCTATTGGCCTGACATATCGGGACACACTCTATTCCACTCCGTAATTGAAAAAGGAAACCACGTGTGTACGTGTACCTCACCCCTCATGGTAATGTACATATACGTCAGTGAAAAAGACCAATAAAAAGGTGTTAGCATGTGGACGTAATGTGCTGTTCCAGTCTCTTCTGTACCTAAGGTCCATCACCGTTCCCTTTGGGTCCCTACGTAATTCGGTGCTCTCCGATACACACGATCAAACAGCGGAGGAGTGGTACTCAAGCGTCAACTTAGGTTACAATATCTCCGGATGTAATTAACATTTTACAATGCAAGAAACGGCACTGATTACGTATTGGTTTATATGTTCAGATGTGCTAACAAAACTAACGGGGTTCCATTTAAAAAAACGTAGGTTTGTGTTAAAAAACATACTTCCGTGCATTTTTTTTATGGTTTGTATTAACCAATTACACTAGCCCCTCTCCTCACGTTCGGTCTGTGGAATCGATTCGTCAGTATTTGATGTGGTTTACGAAATATATCCAGCGGTAATGTTAGGTGACTCACCCTATATATATATATATATATATATATATATATATATATATATATATATATATATATATATATATATATATATATATATATAACAGCAGGAGTCCATGTTATAGAATGTGAAGTATCTGGGGAGCACAGAACGCACTCTAAGATAGTCAACGGCATCAGAGACTGAGCGCAAAACGCGTCACCACCAAATCTTGAGCAATGCCGCTGGTTTATCTGAAGGACTGAAAGTCGGCCATTGGTTCTGCCACAGTCCTCTTCCTCAACAGCAATAATGAGCGAATAACGTACCTTGAAAGGCTGAATAACAAGGACACAGTCCATTTTGAAAATAATATTGTGTAATTGTTTATGTCTATAGAAATGTTAGTTTCTGTTCACAAAGCGTCACACGGTGGAATAGATGTTAATAATTGATGTTAATAGAACCCTAAAAAAAACTGTTGTGACTCCTTGTTTTATTCAAAGGAGTGCTTAGCTCTCACAAACACTGATAAGCTAAAACATTATGAACACTGCCCACCGTGACATTGGCTACCGCCTGGTGGCGTAGCGGGCACGTGACGCGATACCAGCAGTATGTAAGCGGAACAGACACGGACGAGGGATCACTCTAGCAAACATATGGGCTGCAAAATGGGGAAATCCATTCAGATAAGCGACTTTGACAAAAGGTAGATTATTATTACTCCGAGCCTTTGAACGAGTATCTCGAAAACGGCGAAGCTGTTCGAATGTTCAAGTGCTACTGTCGCGAGCATCTATGTATGGAAAGAGGTAGAAGGACTGTGAAACTACCACTAGGTTCAAGTGGTTCAAATGGCTCTAAGTACTATGGGACTTAACATCTGAGGTCATCAGTCCAATATACATAGAACTACTTAAACCTAGCTAACCTAAGGACATCACACACATCCCTGCCTGAGGCAGGATTCGAGCCTGCGACCGTAGTAGCAGCGCAGTTACGGACTGAAGCGCCTACCACTAGGCGCCAAATGATTGGACGCCCACGACTCTTCACAGAACGTGGAGTTCGGAGGCTTGTCTGCGCTGTAAAGTAGGACAGATGTGGCATCTCTGCCGAAAGGGCACAATGCTGGTACACGCAGGAATGTTTCGGAGCGCATCGTTAATCGCACATTTTTTTAAAATCATTTATTTACAATACATTATAATTATACAAATATAATCCACAACCTTAATGATTAGTGGGTCGTAAGTGATACAATGTTGTTATTTGCAGCTAGTTACATTTAACTTGTAGACTACAGACAGTATAGACAGTACAGGTTAATGGGCAAACTTACGATTTATGTTGAGCTATACACACTACTACCTACTTGTAAGTAATCTTAACTGCCTGCAACGTTACAAGTGTGTCAGTGTGAATATAAACTTACTGCAATGCCTTGCTCATCGAGCTAACCTCGATGAGCGTGCCCATGATACGAGGCAGGCCAAAATTACGAATCGCTGCAGGTTCCTATTTCGGTATCTACTTGTAAAGCCTACTAACTGCTAACTAACCTACGTCAAGTCCGGTGCTGTCATTATCGTGAAGTTGATGTACCCTACTCCCCCTAGCCCAGCACGTGGCGGATTCCAACTTACGAGTCGACGCACAGGCGGTACAGGATTAGGGTACTAGGACACGTTCAGTTGTTTGTTATTAATCACGAATGTCCCTTAGGCATGCTGTCAGAACTTTACGTGATAGCTCGTTAGCCAGATTATTCAAGGTTTCTAAAGTCTCATCGTGTCTCAGCAAGTCGTATGAGTCGTTGTTTGGTAGTTGTTGTCGTAATGTAGCTCCTACATCATCGAAAATGGGGCACTGGTAAACCACATGGTCGGGAGTACTCTCTGATGCGCCACAGTCACACTCAGGCATAGCCCTCTTCCCAAACCGGCATAGATATGTCGGACAGAGCCTATGTCCAGTGAGAAAATGAATTAAACCCTGGGTTGGCTCGAAATACTTCATGCCTAACCTTTCTTTTACATTTGGGAAGAGTCTGAAGGTTCTTCTACCAGATTCATCCATTTCCCATAATTCCTGCCATAGATCGTGGCCCTTTTTCCTTATCTCACCCTTGTCCCTAGCCCGAACTCCCAAAATGTTTTCTATTTTCATATCATTACCTTTCTTAGCCCAATACCATGCTGCTTGCTCCCTAATTTTGATGTCCAGAGGACAGAGCGCCGTTATCACTAATAGGCCTCCCCCCCCTCCCTCCTGGAGATGTCCTATAAGCCCCCACAGATCTTAACAACATTTTTCTCTATACTCTTCTCACTTGATTTAGTTGGTGAACTAGTCATCTTAGTATTTCGGCACCACAGTTGCAATTTTGCCGTGGCCCTATTTTCGGTTCAATGTCTTCACGGCTCCGTCCGCCAACCAACAGGAGGAGGTCATCGGCGTAGGCTATCACCTCTAGCACCTCTTCACTCTGTTGCAAGTTGTCCAAAAGTGGCTCCAAGTGGATGTCCCAGAATAGGGGACCTAAAACGGAACCCTGGGAACATCCCTTTGTTAAGGTTTTTCCAACTTTACCGCTAGGGGATGATAGCCAGACCTCCCGACCCTCACAAAAGCTTCTCAGGCAACCATATAGGGACCTGGACACTCTTTCTCCCGCAAGCAGGAGAAGAGCGAAGGCCACCACAGCTTGTCAAAGACGCCACTGGTGTCAACCATGATGCCAAAAACGTACTTGTGCGGGGTAGAGCCACAGACCTCAGCGGCCACGGCGATTGCATAAGTTGCCAATCGCCCCGGCCTGAAGCGGAACTGCCTGCTGCTCATCCCGCACGGCACTCGGTGTGCAGTTAGTCTGTCAGCTAGCAATTTCTCAAGCAGTTTTCCGAAAACTTGTAATAGGCAAATAGATCTATAGGACTTAGCTTCAGCAGGTTCTTTATCAGGGCCTTTCCTAATAATTACTGCATTAGCTACTTTCCCGATTTTTAAGGAATTTTGACCATCATAATATATACACACATCAAAAAAAATTTGCATCACCTCGGTTCCGTGAGTTCCGGAAACTGTACAGAAAATTGGAATTGAGATCGACATAACTATCATTTCCTCCCATTTCATTGCTCATGAAAACCACACATAGCATGTTATACCACCATACAGCGAGACCTTCAGAGGTGGTGGTCCATACTGCTGTACACACCAGTACCTCTAATACCCAGTAGCACGTCCTCTTGCATTGACGCATGCCTATATTCGTCGTGGCATACTATCCACAAGTTTATCAAGACACTGTTGGACCAGATTGTCCCACTTCTCAATGGCGATTCAGCGTAGATCCCTTAGAGTGGTTGTTGAGGCACGTCGTCCATAAACAGCCCTTTCCAATCTATCTGAGCCATTTCGATGGGGTTCATGTCTAAAGAACATGCTGGCCACTCTAGTCGAGCGATGTCGTTATCCTGAAGGCACTCATTCACAATATGTCCATGAAGACGAATTCCTCGCCAGTATGCTGCAGATATGGTTGCACTATCGGTCGGTGGATGGCATTCACGTGGCGTTGCTGTCAGGGTTCCTCCGAGCCATAATCCGTAGGTAGCGTCATTCACTGCAGTAGTAGCCCTTGGGCGCCCTGAGCAAGGCATGTCATCGGCAGTTCCAGTCTCTCTGTATCTCCTCCATATCCGAACAACATCGCTTTGGTTCAGTCCGAGATGCCTGGACACTTCCCTTGTTGAGAGCCCTTCGTGGCACAAAGTAACAATGCGGACGCGATAGAACCGCGATATTGACCGTCTAGGCTTGATAAGGCATGATTGAACTACAGCCAACACGAGCCGTGTACCTCCTTCCTGGTGGAATAACTGGAACTGATAGTCTGTCGGTCCCCCTCCATCTAATAGGCGCTGCTCATGCATGGTTGTTTACATGTTTGGACGGGATTAGTGACATCTATGAACAGTCAAAGGGACTGTATCTGTGACACAATATCCGCAATCAACATCTATCTTCAGGAGTTCTGGGAACTGGAGTGATGCAAAACCTTTTTGATGTGTGTGTGATGATAAGCTTTTGTCCTACTGATACTGTATGTTCTGTCTAACTCAGCGTTACTGTAAGAGTTAATGAAATCAGTAATAGCATATAATCCCTCTTTTTCTCCTTCTCCTCCTCCTCCTCCTCCTCCTTCTTCTTCTTCTTGTTCGTCTTCTTCTTCTCTTTCTTCTGTCTCCATCCACAGCACGTGACAACCTTTCCAGACCGTCAGTTACTGGCTTAAACTTTTCCAAGAGGGACTGCCCTAACTTTAACAGTGGCAATTTTCATCGAACAGCCTTCTGAACTTCAATAACTTTACGTTTTGTCGACGATATTCTGCTCTATACTAAGCTGTTCTTGAGGTAGTGTACAACTTACGCTTACTCTGAGACTAGTGGCCACGGTGGGAGTCAAGTGATTTAGCTATCACCCTGATATATGTACATAATCCGGTAGTTATTTGTTGACTTTTTCAGTTTTTTCGTTGATGTATAGTTCACATTGGTGTATTCCATCTGTCAACATCACACCATTTCCAGTCACTGCCTCAATAGTATTTTCCTGTTCCATTAGCTCAGCAATGATTGCCTCTACTATCCTGTCAATGTATAGATGCATGTACATTGCACTCTATGAACGAGTATGCAACACACGTGCGAATTTGTCCATATTATACATTATACTGATAGAGCTACGGTTTAGTATACTGTCTTTTATGCAGAATCTCATCGAAGTTTACTCTATATTGGCCCTCATTCAGATTATTAATTTTATCTATACCTAGAAAGGCATACTGCGAGTTATTCCAGCAATCCCTGTACACGGTAACGAATTCATTGAATGATATGTGCTTAGTAAATATACTTAAATTCAGATTGTTCTATTCGAAAACTAATACACTGAGGTGACAAAGGGCATGGAGTACCTCCTGATATCATGTCAGACCTCCTTTTGCATTGTGTAGTTCAGCAACTCGACGTTTCATGGACTAACAAGTCTTTGGAAGACCGCTGCAGAAATAAAGAGAGAGCTGCCTCTGTAGCCATTAATAATTATGAAAGTGTTGTAGGTGCAAAATTTTGTGCACGAGCTGACTCTCGATTATATCCCATTCCTGTTGGGCGATCTGTGTGGCCAAATCATTCGCTCGAATTGTGTTGAATATTCTTCAAACCACATGCGAACATTTGTGGCGTGGTGGCATGGTGCACTGTCATCCATGAAAATTCCAGCGTTGTTTTGGAACATAGAGTTCATGACTGGCTGAAAATAGTCCCCATGTACCTGAGCATAACCATTTCCAGTCAGTGACCGGTTCAGTTGGACAGAAGAACCGAGTGTACTCAATGTAAACACAGCCTACACTATTAAAACCACCACCAAATTGCTCAGTGCCTTGTCGACAACTATGGTCTATGGCTTCGTGGGGTCTGCGCCGCACCCTAATCCAACCATTAACTCTTACCAAATGAAATTGGGACTCATCTGACCAAGCTACAGTTTTTGAGTCGTTTATGGTCCAACGGATACGGTCACTGCAGTTAGCAAAGGCACTCGCTTCGGTCGTCTGCTGCCATAGCCCATTAACGCCATACTCCACAGCACTGTACTAATTGATACGTTCGCCATACGTCCCACATTGAATTCTGCAGTTGTTACACGCAGTGTCACTTGTCTGTTACCAACGACAATTCTACGCAAACGCCGCTGCTCTCGGTCGTCAAACGAAGGCCGTCTGCCACTGCGTTTTCCGTGGCCAGAGGAAATGTCTGAAATTTAGTATTATAGACACACTCTTGACACTGTGGGTCTCAGCGCATTGAATTCTATAACAATTATCAAACTGGAATGTTCCATGCGTGTAGCTCCAACTAGGATTTTCACACTTTCAGTGTGTTAATTTCCGTTGTGCAGCACGTCGAGAACTTTTTCATTTCAATGAGCTGAGTACAAATGACAGCTCGGCCAATTATACTGCCCTTTTATACCTTTGTACGCGATACTACCGCACCTTTATAAGGGCGGATCCCATGACTTACATCACATGAGTGCAAGGTATCCGCTAACCTGGACCAACTGCTTCAGAATCTTTGGGGATGTCTGTCTCAAATGAAATAGATTTTTCTTGCATATGGCGACCGTAGCATAAATATCTTCTGATCTCATCCTGATTATCTACTCTGACGTAGTCAAATATGAACATGCTGCTTAGTTTTACTTTTTCAGGCGGTGAAATATTGCTGCTTTCGCTGATTATCTGGTATATTGCTCTCTCAATACTATTCAAAATCTCCTGCAATAGCTGACATTTTGGCTGAGAGAGGGCCCTTGAAAAAATGTATCGATCCTTGGCCCTGACTCTCTCAGGAGTGTTAACAATGTTAGAAACAGATGAGTCTTCTCCCAGCCTTAAGGCCCAATACGTAAAATCACGTACGCTACTGGGATGCAGTAATCCACTCATCATCATCATCATCTTCTTTTTCTTCTTCTTCTTCTTCTTCTTTGTCTTCCGTTTCCAATATCTTCATTGCAGGGTCAGTCGCTTACTGCAAGACCCCTGTGGTGAAGTTGTTTTGCCCACTATGTCATGGTGGTAACTATTCGTTTACATTAGACTGCAGGGGGTTTTATAAGGTAATAAACTACACACATATGGCTGCTAAACATTATAATCACATATAGCTGGATAGATAAATGCATTAAAATAACGTCATAGTTCTGTGCCTACATCCGGAAAAGTTGAAATATACATTTCCACCAGCATGAAATCACAATCAAGCATTTTAAAGTCGAGCTATGGTTTCTTCCGATGGGCGGAGAAATTGATGAGGTATCTCCAGAAGATTGCTCCGCAATGTCTCATAGAAGCGATGTACATATGACTGCCAAATTAGACAACACTCTACGTCATGCTATATTGTATAGACAGCATATATTTAACACTTGAAAGTCTGATCCTGTAGATGGACGCACTCTCTGTTGTCAAACATTTTAACTGTTTCAATGAAGTCTGCTATACAGATTGTATTATCATCCATTGTCAATGATGGAGAGTGAAGATTTCTGTGGAAAAAGTACTGAAATCTGCGCTGACGTATCACACAGTCGATGCCATTCATCCATGGATACTATTACTCTGATGTCACTAAATCGAGTCTTTTAAAATACTACCTACCACTGAGTAGAACTCCCAATTCGATGTCATAACAACACTGATGCACTTACAGCCAATGGTAATCAGACAGTAGGTTTGGTTGATCAGCATTATTTCCATGGCAGATAGCTGTTCTTGTAATGACTTCACCTCACCTGCAAGGAAAAGGAATTATTAGTGAAACATATTTTTTTTCTATTCATCACCAGGGGCGTTATTGGTTACTTTACCTTGCAGCGGGGACTGTGTATATATGTCTTGACATCCCTACCTTTTGAAATTTGACTCACAAGTAGATAAACTATTTATCAATCATATTCCTCTGACCACATGCTTCGTGTTCCTTGTCTGCTGCAGGCTCTGTGAGCGAGTGATTGACACAGCGTACTGTAATCAACATTGATGTGAGGAACGAGCCGATATGTTGTTTGTGTATGGCCAAGCAGATGGAAGTGGTCCAGAGGCAGCACGGTTCTTCAAATCTGATGTACGTACAGTCCACCGCCTCCCTGCACATTCATCTGCCTGAAAGCACCTATGATCACACAGACGCCCCTGAAAGGTCTTGAAATATTGTGTGATGTGGTTGGTGTCTGTAAGGGTACTCGTTTTGCTACAGCCGTGCTGCCTCTCAATCGCTTCCATCTGCTTGGCCACACACAAATATCATCTAAGTTTGTTAAGGCAATAAAAGGGATAGGTCGCAGAGGACTAGTTACATATCTATTAGACTTCGAATACATACCTCCTTTGTACTTAACGAAATACTGGTTAGATGATTCAGATGTAGATTTAAAGTATATGCTAAAAATTAAACTGGATGTTATTAAAACTAAAACAAACAAAAATAAAAAAAGTTGTTTTCTGTGTGTAAATGTACATGCAAAAATTAATAAAGTCTCTGTTCAAGATTAATTGTTATCTTTCTGCTTATCCTGACAAAAGGTATGGTCATGTGTGTTTTTTGGATGGGGATGGGGGAGGGAATGGAGGTTTTTCAAAAGAAGCTGAAACTAGATAGTAGAAAGTACAGAATCCCTCATTGCTTGCGTATAAGAAGAAAGTGGCAGGATCTCAGTAGCCCACATCAGAGTTGCCGACGCAGGCTTCGAAGTTCCTGTGCCAAAAAGATCCAGCAATCACAAAGCAGTCGAATGCAGCTGCACAATTTGCTTCGTGATCTATAACAAAGCGGGTTACAGGACTCTTGATTGGTACAGAAGGATGCCGATGTCGTTATCTACTAGGACGCAACACACCAGGCAGGGGCGAATACATCATCTTGGGCGAATCCACTGATGGTACATGTATCTTCATTGATGGACTCAATCACGATGAATGCATCATCATTCATGGACCTGGCTGGGATGACGAACACATCATTATTGGGTTTGGCCATGGCGCTGCTATACGCGTAACAGGTCTGGCTCTCAACTGTTCCAGTAGTCTTGGAAAGGTAGGTGAACGTGAAATACACATATACATCAATCAGTTACTTCTCATGATATATGCTATGAATTTGTCAATTTTAACACCTGTCACACCAATTTACCTTCAGTTTTATGTAATATCCCTCCATTTTGCCGATTTTACAGCCCGTCTCCCAATCTGCCAATTTTACAGTCTATCGTACCAAAGTGACAAATTAATTTTGGTCCTCTCACTACAGAGCACAGACTTTGGTTGGAAAGAAAATTGCCTAGAACAGTGGGGACCCATGGCTATTCACTGAGACACTGATAACGTTGATGTGTGATTGGCCGAGAGCAAAACGAAGGAGGGAAGGAAAGGCGAGAGATGTAGTGAAGAATGGGGAGAGGCGAGGGCAAGGAGGTCAGTGATCTCTGATATAAGAGGAACAACTGCCTCAGCTGTAATCTTAAACCGTAAGCGTAGTTCCTGAAAGGCTGACGACAGAAGTGCTAGCGCAAACATCGCATTTTTTTTTACCAAGAAATCACACTATCATCCTACTGATCAGTCGTAACGTTCTGGTCTATTCTACAGCTCGTCAATAAAAATCGGTACGTTGAATACAATAATCATTTTCTCCATCGTCAGACACGCACAGGAAACCTTCAGTGTAACGTACACCAATAATAAACCGTGGTCAGAAGGTGACGTGACAATGTGTACTAAAGTATCTCTATGGAGCAAAGCATTGGTGCACAAGAGTGGCAGAAAGTGGCTCACTGTAGAGGCAATTCGCTAGGTAAGTTACACGACGAATACGTAATGGTGTGCCTTTCATGAGAGATTCAGAATAAAGCGAGCATCTGCTGATCGGTGTAGCCCTTGGACCTGCTTTGCGTTACGCCATCGTTTCATCATTGATGGCTGCCGCTCTCATGTTGTCGTCCAGGACGCCCTCTGGCGTCTGGAACCAAAACAATGAACGTGTGATCCTTCCTTGGATGACCGGCAGCTATACTGATTCACATTACATTTCACTTCCACTGTGTTGGACAGGGTCAAAAAACGTTATCGTTGAAAATCAGTTAATTCCACGACATTTGATTGTTTATGACGCGGTTCTATACCTGAATGTGTCAACGATGAATGGCAGTAAGTGAAATGGAATGACATGCACAAAATTTCTGTTTGATGCCATGAATGGCAGCTTGCGTTAAGTGTTGAGAAACGTAAGTTAATGTCGCTGAGTGAGGAAACGTGCTTGTAACGTTCGAATACAGTAGTGATGGTATGCTCATTTACTCAGCCATGTCGATCGCGTATCTAGGGTTAACGTTTCGAAACTACATGAAATGGGAGCGCTCATAATATCTCTGTTGAGCACCCATCCACCCACGCAGCCGGCCACCCACCCATACCCGCGCGCGCCACCTACGCACACACACACACACACACACACACACACACACACACACACACACCGGAAATGGAGCGAGCACGCAAGGTTAGTCGTGAGGGTAGGAGGACATCCGACTCACGTTTCTTATAAAAAAGACCGCGTACGGAATGCTTTTGCGACCCATTTTTGAGTACTGCTCCAGTGTTGGGGGACGTCAGCATGTCATATTAAAAGAAGACACTGAAACGGCTGAGATATCTTACTGGTTGATAAGATCAGTACGAGGGCCAGTGCGATATGTTCGCGAAGCACTAATCAGAAAGTTCTAAGAAAAAGCATTAGCAACAGACTGCAGAATGAATTTACCACCACCACCGTTCCCTGAGCGGAAAGACCGTTAAACCAAACAAGGGAAATTAGACCTTGTGCAGAGGTATATATTTTGCTTTGTTCGATTTAAGAGTGGAGCAGGAAATGGGTTGATTAGCGGAGATGCAAAGTACCTTCTCCATCCATTGTACAGTGGATTGTGGATCGTGTATATTGACACAGATGTTAATTTAGAGGCATGCAATATTTACCACACCTATCTGAAGACAGAGGCACAGGCCACTTTTTCAAGTATTGAAATACAGTACCCATGTTTTCAAGCTTAGAAACTGGTACCCACTTGGGTTACATGATGGTATTTTCAAATAAATTCTTTTAAAGCCCTCCATTGTGTCCCATAGAAATATACTGCTTACGAGTATAATTTACGTTTTTAGAAATGTTCACATTCATTTTCTACTTGTGTGTGCTGAAACTGTAATTTTTTGTTAGTAGCATCAAAACATCTGTGACGTTATCGACCATACGAAACCCTTAGTAGTAGACTATTAGATCCTAAATGTCACTGGGAAACCACATTGGAATACTTAGTTAAATATGACGATGCTCGTTTACCTATTAAATTCAGAAAACATAAAAATTAATATAAATATACTGAACGAGGTCTAAAGCTACCAAACGTGGATAACGTAGATTTATCTAAAATTCCATACCCAATTAGATTCGGCTGAGTTGGGGACAAGTTGCAGACAATGATGACACTGTATTTTTAGGAATATTGTTCAAAATTTTATTCTGAGGGAGAAGATACGTCGTGTTTTAATCAACGACAATGCGACTGCAGTAAATAGTGATTTGCAGGCACCGTTGGTTTTTTCCAAGAAACATCAGTCATTGTAACTTTTTTCTTAACTGCCACCTTTTATGAAGCAGATCTTTACAGCAACGCTAGACGATGTTCTGTACTGAGGTGACAAGTCATGGGATAGCGATATCCACGGATACAGATGGCGGTAGTATCTAGTACACAAGGTACAAAAAAGCTGTTTACTGGCGGGGCTGTCATTTGGACTCCGGTGATTCATGTGGAAGAATTTCCAATGTGATTATGGCCGCACGATTGAAACAACCAGACTTTCAAAGTGAAAGTGTAGTTGGAGCTAGACGCATGGGGTTTTCCGTTTCAGAAATCTCTAGGGAATCCAATATTGATCCGCAGTGTCAAGAAAGTGCTGAGAATACCAAAATTCAGGCATTATCTTACACCACAGTGAATGAAGGGCCGACGGCCTTCGCTTGGTGACCGAGAGCGCGCCAGTTGAGTGAAGTTGTCAGCACTGCGTGAAATAACTGCAGAAATCAATGTGGGACGTATAACGATTGTATCCGTTAGGACACTGGCGCGAAAGTTGGCGTTAATGAGCTATGGCTGCAGACGATCCACGCGAGTGTCTTAGCTAACTGCACAACATCGCCTGCAGCGCCTCTTCGGGTTTCTTGTCCTTGTAAGTTGTATCCTAGAAGACTGGAAAGCACTGGCATGCTCACATGAGTCTCGATTTGAGTCGGTAAGCGCTGATTCTAGTGTTCGAATGTGGCACACACACCACGAAGCCATGCGCAGTTTGTACATGAAATGGACTGGATCCTCTGCTCCAAATGGGCCGATCATTGACTGGAAATGGTTATGATCGGCTACTTGGAGACAATTTTTAGCCAGTCGTGGTCTTCATGTTCCCAAAGAACGATGGAACTGATGATTTTGGATGACAATGCGCCGCGTCATAGAGCCACAATTGTGCGCAGTTGGTTTGAGGAACATTGAGGGCAGTTCGAGCAAATAATACGGTCACCTAGATCCCCCGCCATGAATCCTATCGAATATTTTTGAGACATAATCGAGAGGTCAGATCGTGCACAAAATCCTACGCCGGCAAGACTTTCGCAGTGATGGGCGTCTATGGAGGCAGCATTGCTCAATATTTTTGCAGAGGATTTCCAACGACTAGGGCCCATGCCACATCGAGGTGCTGCACCATACAGAGTGAAAGGAGATCCGATACAATATTAGGATGTATCCCATTACTTTTGGTACCTTAGTGTAAAACAAATCTTTTGACGTTTCGGATCGCAGAATACGGTATGATATCAGAGTGCTCTGGCTTATAGAGGCCCATCAAAATGAAGTAGTTTCGTCTTCCGTGTAAAGCAAAACAGTAACCAGATGAATCAAGTTGGTCGAACTACGTGAAAGTCAACACTGAGAGTTGGAATTGACGGGGAGTCATATTACAGTATCAAAGCGTTAAATGCCGGCCGCTGTGGCCGAGCGGTTGTAGGCGCTACAGTCTGGAATCGCGCGACCGCTATGGTCGCAAGTTCGAATCCTGCCTCGGGCATGGATGTGTATGATGTCCTTAGGTTAGTTAGGTTTGAGTAGTTCTAAGCTCTATGGAACTGATGACCTCAGATGTTAAATCCCATAGTGCTCATAGCCATTTGAACCATTTTTAAGCGGTAAATTAAATTAAGGTGCTATTTATAATAGTGCACCAGAACTGAGAATTTATTTCGTTGCTTACAAATAGACAGGAAGTTCAACGACTGAAACTGTGGCAAAGCACTCTGTTGCAGTAGGTACTTGCCATATTCACAACTGAAGCAACATTTATTTCAACAAGTGACCACCTAATGTGGCCATGGTGGTTCCATGGGCTCCAGCTATAAACTTGCCGAACAACTGGGATCGTTCGGAACATTATGGAACAGCGCCATTTGAAAGTATGCCAAATGTGAGCTTTACGATTCTTAAACCTCAGCTTCTATGAAAAGATGCGTTACTTTGGTATTCGAGAGACTATACGAAACTGAAAATTCGTACCCTGAAGGGAAGAGCTAAGAACGTGCTTATAAGCCAGATTGTGGAAAGCGAATAGCCCGGAGGCATGTGGCGGCGCGTCGTCGGACGCCATCTCAGACATTGTGGTATCGAGCGGCAGAATTGCGGCTGCGGGCAATGCCACCGCCATCGCCAGCCAAGTGTCAACAGCAGTAGGGCCCGCTCGAGCACGAGTGCCTCTATACGGGTAGGCCACCTCTTTAACAAACGTTTCCTGTAAGGAGACTGCTACAGAACTGCGTTCCAGTTTTTCCAGATAAATAAATTCCGAATAATGTGAATGTAACATCTAGGCGATTTTCTGCAGTTGTGTGTGTTATGGTGCACACTATCGCTATGAAAACTCAGTTTGTATTATTGGAGATTGTGTACAATCATTTCTGTAAAAATTTGTCAATCCCGCTTTTGTACGCTGCTGTGTCTAGTGAATTAGTTAAGAATACTTTCTAGAGCTATACTTATCCAGTGAAGTATTTCTTACGCTGTTCAATTTGAACGGCTAATTTATATTCATTATATGTACTAATTATAACAACACACTTAAATATAGCATTAACAGTTAGAAATAATAGGACTATATGCAGCAGGTGCAACTGCTGCTATTTACTCTTTACTATGTCACTCAGTACCTTCTATTCACGGAAGTCTCTTTGTATCTTTACTTGTTACATTAGTTTGTTACCAACAGAACATTGGTAGGTGTGCTTTTACTCGAATATGGTAACGCAGTTTATTATGAATCTGTGTATAGTCAGAGCACGGTGTTTAGCAACTCGTCGCATTTACACTACGCATGTGAGCCAGTTGAAATTCTGAGTAGCAGGTGCTACCGTTATATGAAGGCTCCTGCTTGTTGAGACTGGACCTCAGGCATTATTCACCAATGATTCTGAATTATCATCATTACCTGACTCGTGACCAAGGTTTATTATTGTACATCGGGTGTAGTACGGAAGTATTCCCCACAACAAACTTCTCGAAATATGTTGTGCCCCGGAAAATTCTTCCCTGGGAATGACCTTTCATTTTATCCACTTATTAAGATTCGTCATTTCACCAACAGAATAATTTATTTTGCAGATTTTGTTGCTGTTAACTAATGTCCTTTTTTCTCGTACTGAAATGTCACTTGCTACCAAAAATATCCAGAAATCATTTATGAATGATTATAAAGGCACATTTGCATGCCGAGCGTGAGTTTCCTCGGAAACGCGAAATATTAATTAAATAAATAATCAGTGACAAATAAATAAAGCCTATGGCACACAACTGCAGCGCTGTGTCGCTGATAAAACAAAAGCACAATTACGTTACTCTTATGTTTGATTAAGAAAGGGGAGAGCTCTGGTAGAAGTGGTGCGAGAAGCACGTATTTTATTCTTTTGTCTGGCACACCGCCATATTTCATGTTATAGAAGAATACTGCGAGTTGCAACCAGACTAGGCACTCGATTCTGTAAAGAATTTATATTTATAAAAGTAAGTAGGATTATGAACTGTAGGCTTATTCATTGAATATATCTGATTTAACTAACTGTGTAATTTTTTATGTTTAGTAGACAATCACCTCTGTACGACGTATTGGCATGGCTGGCAAATTATTGAAATATTGAGATTTAGATTATGAGTCCGCACCTACCGCAGCAGTCTTTGGAAACGATTTATTTACGAAGTCCGATTATTTCAGTTTTATTTCACGGTCAACTACGAGTAACATTGCCTTTACGAGAAAGCCATTGTCAAGCGTCTGATACCGAATAATTAAACGTCCACGTTCCAGATAAGCAAATATTTATTACAATTACAATCACAATCACCATCATACAGATAGAATAATTAATTAATTTAAATAATATTTTATTTATTTTATTTATTTTATATTGGCGACTGCGTGTCGGACTTGTTATTTTGTCATTTGTTACATTGTTCTCTTTGTTTCATGTGAAAAATCAACTTTCTGGACCTGGACGTGAATGTATGAGAGATAACAAAAAATCTGAAGATATTTTCCAATTCTAAAATTTTGCGGAAAGACGCAATGAAACTTCCAGCAAAATAAGGTAAGACGCAGCATCTTTGCATTAGCAGGCTTGACCAGACGTATAATTCAGTGTATTAGCTTTTCAGTATATTCTGTAGTGTTTCTTTCGTGCATAACAGTTTTCAGTGATAAATTTCATTCTCAGTACTTTTCCTTAAACAATAACGTATGCAACAAAACCAATACACGAGTGTACAATATGGCCGACTTCTGTACGATACGTAGTAACATGGACAGCAGCCATTACCAATAATCTCAAATTCAGTTTATATTTTTAAATTAACAGACAGCCATTGTTGCTACGAGCGATTCATGCTCAACTGCATTTTATTTTAAAATCAGTGTCAAATATTTTCTTGAAACATATATCACGTGTGGCATGGTAATAACTAGAAATCAATACGCAAAAATGGAACAGCAAAGACGTACTATTCAGACGCAATCCGACTCGGACGAGAGACAAATGTTAGAAAATGACTTTACGACAGCAACCGGTAGTGACGATTTATCAAACATTGACGCAAGTGTTGACGGAAATTTTGGCAATAGGCCGTCCACTACAAAAATTTCAAAGTCTCAGTCAGAGCCCATGTTGATGCATGACGTCACGTCTAATGACGCGACGGGGGCACAGACCTTGCAAACAGTAAACATTGCCGACATGTTACAAATGCTAATGAAACAGAACGCCGAAAACATGGCAACCTTACAGACACAAAATGACGCAATTAAATCTGACCTCATAGCACTCAAGACAGGTAATGACACTTTATGTAAACGTGTGGAACTTATAGAGGCCACACTGACCAAACAGATGACTGATCTCAGTACTAAATTTTCCCAGCTTAATACGAGACAAGAAAAGACTACAACTGACGTAGCACTTTTACAGACACAAGTAAAAAACCTTAATGTCACGTGTGAAGTTCTTACTGAACAAATTCAAACATATCCTTCAGTACATGACAACCTTGAAAAACGAATTACTGACGTACAGAATAAATTTGACAATGTTGAACAACACCTGACTGACATCTTACAATCTGATGCCACAGCTCATTTTCAAAATATTAATAAAGAATTTCATGATTGGGTAGTGAACAAAGACAAACATTTTGATAGATGCTTACGTGAAAATTTACCAACAATTGTGCACGACTCCGTAGCGCAATACATTACTAATAACAAACAGCTGATCAGTGACGCAGTACAATCCGTCACTGCACCCATGAGACAATTCACCGATCGACCACAGTCTGAATGTAACGAAAATATCAGTCAAAATGCACAGTTCAGGAACCAATATACATTCGAGTATGACACACACATACCGCACACGACAAACACACAAGAACAAAACACACCACGACTACAACACATACCACGATGTGCAAACACAAACACAAGGTATTATCATGGTAAACCACAGCAACATTATCGTAATTACTCGCCAGCTGAACATACCAGTAATTACAGTGGAATAAATCCATATCACAATACGAAGGAAGAAGAAAGCTTAATGAAACACAGGCAATTTCAGATTTTTATCCCAGAAAAACGAACCATTCATCCGGTGATTTTTCTTAAATCTTTTAGTAACGCATTTCCACGCACTTGGAGTGACCGGAAAAAGATTTCATATATTGTCGGTTACATCTAAGGCGATGCAGCTGTCTGGGCATACAGTCAAGCTGACGTATGTACCACGTACAGTGAGTTTGAGCGTGCTTTTCTGAACAAATTCTGGTCGCAATCCGTCCAGGAGCGACTCAGAAGACAAATTTTAGAACCTGAAACTTTTAACAGTAAAAATGGCAACTTACGCAGATATTTTGAAAAATACTTGAACATGGGACACTTTTTAGACGAACCAGTCGCAACGCGTGATATACTCCGTGCGTTGAAGGCCAAATTGCCTTTCAACATTAAAGAAAAACTCCTACATATCCCGGATGACGATTCAGATTATTTTTTAACAGCCTTAGATTCGGTTGACATGTTACTTGAAGATCAGCGCTTCGCGCGGCAAAACAGCAGCCACAATGTTTACACTAGTGGTATGCAAAACATGCAGGCTTGCCAACTCAATTCTGGCGCGCCCACAGTTGGATACGCGGTACAGCAAAAACAGCAAACTCACATGCCGTTTCAATACGAAAATCAAAATCAACACGCGTATTCCAATACAAACAATAGTTACAACAGTAATAACACTTCATGCGGCAATCCATACAAAAGGCACCGCGGTAATAACTACAACGGTAACAACGGATACAAAGGCAACAACAAAAACACAAACAGAAATAGAAATAATAATAACTACGAGCCAAGACAGCATCAAGGTTGGACTCGTAACGATCAGTACTTCCATTCAAACTCTGCTTTACCACAGCAGCCACCAGGACAAAATTGGAGCATACCTTACGACCGACAGGTAAGTTATAATGCGCAACAGCAACAACAACCGCAAAAGTTTGAAGATCATAATAGGCAATATCCGAATGTGAATATAATAGAAATGACACCTGATGCACAACCTCAATCTGTGTCAGTACCTAGTACAAATGCTAATCCAACAAACTAGAAACAGTCACTTCTATGCCCCAGGTCGTGGCTGAAGAATTCTTGCGGGGCGACTGCAATGTTAATCAGTTATTTGACACCACACTTGAACAACAGAATAATGATATGCCGAATAATTCTAAACAAAAATTACCTGTTTTATTTATAAGATACAACCACAATGAGAATATATCAGATGAACTTTTACAAGACAGTACACAATGTCGTTCAAACACAAATGAAATTGTTTTAGCATCTACTACTGGTGTAGTAGGTGGGATTCCAACTACTATTATCCTAGATACAGGTGCAGCTGTGAGCGTTTTGTCTTTTAATTTCTATAAAAAGATGTGTGAATTGGAACCTGTGCCTGAGTTTCCTGCCCAAAACTGTAAAATAACTACGGCTCTAGGTAATAAGTCATGTAGGGTTAAGAAGCAAGTTTTTGTAAACATTAAAATAGGTAATGGAACCGTACAATGGCCAGTCCTGGTTGTACAAAACCTTGCGACAAATTGCATATTAGGAATAGATATTATGAGCGAGAAGGACTCTATTATAGACTTCTCCAAAGGTAAATGTATTTTAAATGATAAAGGCAGTGTAATTATTATTGATTTGGACAGGAGAACTCTAAAGCATGACAAACACTGTACAGGGTACAAGGTTCAGTTAGTACTTGACAATGACATTCAAGATATGCAAACACACTCATCTGACACAGAGCTAATGGACTTGAAAACATTGCTTGATCATAAGATAAGTGAAGCTACAGCTCTCAGTGTACATGAACGTATAAAACTACAGGAAGTGTTATCCAAATATTTACAAGTTTTTACCAAACGATTAGGTGTTATCAACACGTATGTATACAAGATTGAAGTTAAGCCTCACAAGATCTTCTACCACAAGACATATAATGTACCGTTATCTCAACGACCTGCTGTGTGGCAAGAATTAAAACAAATGTTAGACTGGAAGGTCATTGAACCATCCACCTCACCTTATTGTAGTCCTCTACTTGTTGTCAAAAAATTAAATGGAAGCATTAGGTTAGTGTTAGACGCACGAGCAATTAATGAAATAATTTTACCGGTTCACACAAAACCCGAAAATTTAGAAGAGCAATTACAGAAATTTCTAGATGCAAAATATTTTTCCACAATAGATCTCGCTAATTCGTTTTGGCAGGTGGGTATCACTCGTGATTCACGGAAATATACTGCATTTATGTTCGGGGGGCGAACCTATCAGTTTTGTGTTCTACCTTTCGGACTGAATGTCAGCTCTGGGGTATTCATTACAGCCCTGGATACCGTGCTTGGCGACGATTTAGTTGAGACAGTCACACACTATGTAGATGATATACTGATAGCTACACAGTCTTGGAAGGAACACGTTGACACACTTCAAAGAATTTTAGAAAAATACGCACACCGAGATCTTAGAGCATTTCATGCTGAATAATGTCAAAGTCATACCCATCAAAATATTGCTAAGCAACTCGAAAAACTCTGTTGTTACAACACAGATAATAAGTAGTGTAGAAATTTTCATTTCAGCGGTTCCAGAGTCGCAGTTGAAGGCAGAAGAACTCTTCTTTCAGCGCGCGCCACCACCTGGAAGACGGAATATCAAAATAAAATTTATGATTACGTAGCAGTGAATGATATATTAATTTTTCACGGAACATTTGTTATTGTAGGTACCACTGACTTGGTATGACACCTGACGAACCGACAGACGTCATCTGTGAAGCGATCTTTTACTTTGAGAAATAGATTAGACGCACATCTCTCAACACGAAAAGCATCTATCAGTAGTCAAGGCCACACAGACACTCTACACACACGCACAAAAAGCGAGGAATCGAACATTTTCTCTCTCTTACTATTTTGAATATTTATTGAGTAGTGAAAACGCCTGGTCTTGCCTACTGATGTAATGAATGTTGTGTCTAACCTATCTTAATTTCAGATGACATCACGTGACACAATGTAATAACCTATAGCTATGTAATGATGATGCAAACATGTTTATGTGCAACTGTATTATGTTTATGCTAAGAAAATATGTGACGTGTGTATGTATAATTACTTATTTTTTAACTGATGTATCACGTAACTGTTACTATGTAAAAATTTGAACAAAACGAGTGCCAAAAAGACATTGCATAGTGAACCTCTGTTCACGGACATTAACGAACATTACTAACTCTGCAACTACGCAGAAACCTATGTGAAAGAAACGGTTAATGCCATTCATTATGCAGCGTATCTATGTAAACGCGATGAATGATTTCTTTGATTAATAACTACGAACATTTAGGTGAGCTATATTCAGCAAAAAACTGAAAATGTGAAGGGCATAATTCGTGCATCGTCTAGTGACATTACTACAGTACCTAACTTCAAGATGTTAACTGGATTAAATGGACACAAAGTGCCTGTCCAGAAAACAACACGACGGGTGGAAGAATTTTGGTTGGAACTTCAGGGAATGAAATGTTCTCGAAATGTGACGGACACTCTTACCTGGACTGTCCAAGGATCGATGCCAGCTATGTGCCGTCCGAGGTTCTGCAACCAAGCTTCCACGGAATGTAAAAAAAAAACGAACTGCACGTGGACCAGTTACTCGACGGGTCACGTCTGATCTGTAATGAGCAATGCCTTTAGTCACAACGAACTGCATCACAACGACTATAATGGAAATGGGAAATGGACACACTTATGTATTAATCTCGTTGTTATACAACGATATTACTGTGATCAAAAAAAACTTTACCACGACGATACTAACCTATAAAAAAATTATTGTGCAGCAGATGAATATGAACTGTAATAACGACACGATGTGTATAGGTCAACGCACCTGAAACATACGGACATTTTTCTTTGAAGTATTTCAAAACAATACTATGTAACTAAGAACATTCAACAATCTAAGTTGTAGTGTGTTATAACAAATATTGTAAATTTAAAACTAAGTTACCTGTCATAGAATGTAGTCTTCATATGTAATCTTGGTTGAATATTTTCTTTGTGCAACGACTGAGAAACGCGCGCACACGAACAATATGAACTGCAATACTGTGCCGCGTGATCTAACTGTACAATATAACGGCAGTGCCAGAGTCACACAGACGCTTCTGCGCATGCGCGCACTCTATCTGCCAACATAAGAACTTTTACGGCGCACCCGCGTCATTCAAATTTTGTATATAATGTGTATAATGTAGGTCATGTAAATAGTTGTAGATAACTTAGATTTTCTTGTGCCTTTAGGTGAATTGCTCGCCTGCAGGTGTGTCCTTTCGCCTCGCAATTCAGGGGGCAATATAAAGGCACATTTGCATGCCGAGCGTGAGTTTCCTCGGAAACGCGAAATATTAATTAAATAAATAATCAGTGACAAATAAATAAAGCCTATGGCACACAACTGCAGCGCTGTGTCGCTGATAAAACAAAAGCACAATTACGTTACTCTTATGTTTGATTAAGAAAGGGGAGAGCTCTGGTAGAAGTGGTGCGAGAAGCACGTATTTTATTCTTTTGTCTGGCACACCGCCATATTTCATGTTATAGAAGAATACTGCGAGTTGCAACCAGACTAGGCACTCGATTCTGTAAAGAATTTATATTTATAAAAGTAAGTAGGATTATGAACTGTAGGCTTATTCATTGAATATATCTGATTTAACTAACTGTGTAATTTTTTTATGTTTAGTAGACAATCACCTCTGTACGACGTATTGGCATGGCTGGCAAATTATTGAAATATTGAGATTTAGATTATGAGTCCGCACCTACCGCAGCAGTCTTTGGAAACGATTTATTTACGAAGTCCGATTATTTCAGTTTTATTTCACGGTCAACTACGAGTAACATTGCCTTTACGAGAAAGCCATTGTCAAGCGTCTGATACCGAATAATTAAACGTCCACGTTCCAGATAAGCAAATATTTATTACAATTACAATCACAATCACCATCATACAGATAGAATAATTAATATTTAAATAATATTTTTTATTTTATTTATTTTATATGATGCTTAATTTTCCAGAATCTACGAACTTCATCTCCCGATGAGTCATAAATTAAAGAATCCGTAGGCTCGTCGATTGCACATTATCATCCTGATACGCAGGCACAGTGGTCCTCTACGCAGATATTGCGCAAATCAGGATGCGAATCCAGTTTGCTAACCACTGCGCCACCTCGCTCGGTGTATTCGAGTGTACCCATGTGGCGACAAAAGACAGTGTTTCGACCTAGACTGACTGCTTTTGTGACTTATACTGTACGGCCGAAAGTATCTTTTCCACCTAACCATGTAACTGGTAACATATAAGTAATATCATTACTATTGCAACATTGTTTAATAGCCATACAACGTTAAAGGTGTGCTTCCGGGTGTTGAGCAAATTTGTTGTTTCCATTATATGCACCTCAACACGCTTATATTCATTCACAAGATGTTTTACACGATTAAATCATAACTCTTTGCAGGTAATTTAACCAAATAGATCTAACTTAAGATCGATTTGTGGACATGATCACTATTACTATGTTACAAATAAGGTTTGCATTCTAAATTGTAGCCACTGTCTAAGTAGCAGGCTGATGTCTACACTTGCGAATAGTTTTTATTCGATAAACGTTAGTGGTCTGGGTGCAAACTGCGAGAAACAGCCCAACATAATCATCGCACTTGATCTATCTAACTTCACTGCGTTCATAACAGATTCAAAAGAGTTGCATTGGTACCGCTACTCATCAACTCACAGAATTGTCATTCACTGGTACATAGATTAATAAATGTGTTGAAACTTCCTGGAAGATTAAAACTGTGTGTCGGACTGAGACTCGAACTCGGGACCTTTGCCTTTCGTGGGCAAGTGCTCTACGATATGAACTATCCAACCCAACTCACGGCCAGTCCTCACAGCTTTACGTCTGCCAGTACCTCGTCTCCTACCTTCCAAACTTTCAGAAGCTCTCCTGCCTATCTTGCAGAACTAGCACTCATGAAAGAAAGGATATTGCAGAGACATGGCTTAGCCATTCTGGAAACATCCATTCTGGAAACATCCCCAGGCTGTAGCTAAGCCATGTCTCCCCAATATCCTTTCTTTCAGGATTGCTAATTCTACAACGTTCGCATAGAGCTTGGGTAGCTCAGATGATAAAGTACTTGCCAGCGAAAGGCAAAGATCCCGAGATCGAGCCTCGGTCCGGCACACACTTTTAATCTTCCAGGAAGTTTCATATCAGCGCACACTCCGCTTCATAGTGAAAATCTCATTGTGAAATAAATGTGTTATTTGTGTCAGGATAAGAGACGCACCACGTTGTGCTTCTCTTGCAGGAGGTACTGACACGCACTGATGAGACGTAATGTGATGAATCTACTCATGTTCATTTTGCTCCTGACAGTGGCTCCTTCTGCAATTTGTGATGTTGGTTATGTTGCAGAAATAAATTGCGATCTTGACAGAACTGTGTATAATAAGGGATATTGAGGTAGCTGACGTCTCCTCACATTTAACTGACAATTTACTTCTTTTAGAGTGATGGGTAGAAAAACTTCGAAACGTTATTAGTTGCTCAATCTTTTACTCGATCTGCGAATGGAATGAATCAGATTATCTGTATGCCTCTGTAAGTTGTGTGATCTTCCTCCTCTTGTTCTCACAGTCTTTAAACAATGGATATAAGAGAAAGTTTTCACAGGATATTTATAACTTTTTTTATTTTAATCTTCAGACTGAAGTCTGGTACGATATTGCTCTCTGTGCTAGTCTATCTTGTGGCAGCCTCTTCATCCAGGCATAACTAATGCTACCTACATCCATTTGAATCTGCTCGCTGTAGCTGAGGTTTGGTCTTCCTCTACTGTTTTCACCTCCTCCCCCTCCCCCCGCAGTTTCTTCCATTACCAAAGAGACGGTACTTTGATCAAGTATCACGGACATTCTTTCGGAACTCAAATAGAAATCCCTGGAGAGCAGGCAACTTCCTTTTTCAGGAACACTGTTGAGAAAATTTAGTTAATCTGCATCTGAAGGTCACGGCAGAACGATTCCACTGGCACCAACGTACATTTTGCGTAAGGACAACAAAATTTAGGTAAGAGAAATTAGGGCTCGTACGAAGCATATAGATATTCGTTTTACCTTCTCACTCTTTGCGCTGGTCGCTGTGGCCGTGCGGTTCTAGGTGTTTCAGTCCGGAACCGCGCTGCTGCTACGGTCGCAGGTTCGAATACTGCCTCGGGCATGAATGTGTGTGATGTCCTTAGGTTAGTTGGGTTTAAGTAGTTGTAAGTCTAGGGGAATGTTGACCTCAGATGTTAAGTCCTATAGTGCTTAGAGCCATTTGAACCTTCTCTCTCTTTGCGAATGGAACTGGAAAGAAATTGACTAGTAGTGCCACAAGGTGCTCTCCGACACACACCATACGATCGTTTGCGAAGTATGTATGTAGATGTAGATGTCGTATCAACTGTTCTGTTATTTTAGTCAAGTTATGCCATAAATTTTCTTTCTCCCGGAAGCGATTCACTACCTCTTCATTAGTTCCCGTTATATCCACTTCATATTCAACGTATTTCAGGAGCACCACACTTCAAAAGATTCTATTCTACCCTTGTCTGTACTACATATTGCTGATATTTAACTTCCATATATGTCTACATTTCAGACAAATATTTTTAATCTATGTTTGCATTAGATGTTAAAAATATCTGGCCTTCAGATACGCTTTTCTCCCTGTTATTAAGTTACGTTTTATATCCTCTGTACATCTGCGACTGCCAGTTTTTTCTTGTTTTTTGATTCCAAGATATTTTTTTATTTTCAATGTCTATTCTAATTTCTCCAGCATCACCTTAATTAATTCGTGTACATTCCATCAGTCTTGGTTTACTCTGGTTAATATCCGTTACGTAATTCCTTTCTAAGACACTATCCATTCCATTCAATTGTTTCTCCGGGTCCTTTATGTGTCTTACATAATTACAGTGTTATTCGTAAACCTTTATTATTTTTTTAATTTCACCTCTCTTACCTTCATTTCTCTTCCCAAAATTCTCTTTGGTTTCCATTACTGCCTGTTCAGTTGTGGGATAGGCTACAAATTCGCCTCATTCTCTTCGCAAGTACTGCGGCTTTCCATGTCCTCCCCATAACTGTAGCCTGTTATTTTTTTTTAATAGATGAATATAACATTCCCCCCCCCCCCCTGTATTTTAAACCGATTACCTTCATAATTCAAAGAATGTATTCCAGTCAAAAGTTTCAAAACCTTTCTCTAAACCTACAAACAAAGTCAGTATATATTTGCCTTTTATCAAGCTGTGTTCTAAGATAAGTCAGAGTATTAGTATTTCCTCGTTTGTTCGTACATTTATCGGGAAACCTAACTGATCATACCCAAATCGGCTTGGGTCAGTCTTTTAGTTCTCCTAACCACAACTCATGTTCGTAATTTGCAGTCAGGAAACTATTGCTCGGTAACATTCATATCTTTTGGAACTTGTCTTCTATGGCACTGTAGTGATCCTATTCTCTTTGAAGTCCGAGAGTATTTAGCCTGGCTCACATATATTGAATTCCAGGTGAAATTGTTTTGTCATGGTTGGTTCTCCCTAGAAGCTCAATAATTCTGAGGGAAAGTCGTTTACTCCAGGTAGGTTCTTTTGACTAAGGTTTTTGAATGCTCTGTCATATTATCGCAGTATCACGTTTTCTATCTGATCTTCATGTATTTACCCTTTGCCTACCATAACATTGCCCGCCTCACATGCTCTCTATGCCAACAGCTTGAACACGTTCTCACACATGGACATAGGATAAACTATAGATGCAGACAGACGCTGTACATAGATTCGATCCAGACGGATAAATAAGCCCTTTCAAACCCTTAATCAGCAATTTCAACTTTAGTTTTTCTTTTTTGTGTG
Source organism: Schistocerca cancellata (assembly GCF_023864275.1). Lineage (NCBI taxonomy): Eukaryota > Metazoa > Arthropoda > Insecta > Orthoptera > Acrididae > Schistocerca > Schistocerca cancellata. The sequence goes on from NC_064629.1 coordinate 331,328,145, forward strand.
GCCTGTTCTATAGGCAACTGTGACCAAGCGAGGTGGTACAGCAGTAAGACACTGGAAGCATTCCAGCTCTGCCACGGCAGGAATGTATGTTTGCGTTGCTAAATATCGCAATGAAGTGATCTGATATGACTGATTCTGTTTGAAGCTATAAGAGCATAACGACTGGTGTTGTCACTTCTGTACCATTCAGCATTCAATGGCGGTTCGTACGAAACTAAAACAAACAACTATGATAATAAATCTTCCTGGAACAGTGCGTTCGCCATGTACTGGAAGGTTGCTCTGAACTTTATGCTGTATGTAAACTTGGGAACATCAAACGTCGCTCTCTGGAGAAAGGTGCGACAGGACTGCATAAACGCTCCCACGGCACCGATAAACAGCATGTTAAACAGAATCTAGTCTACCTAGAAGGAAATTTCTCATGATCAGTATTAGGCAGATAGCAATATACACTCCTGGTAATTGAAATAAGAACACCGTGAATTCATTGTCCCAGGAAGGGGAAACTTTATTGACACATTCCTGGGGTCAGATACATCACATGATCACACTGACAGAACCACAGGCACATAGACACAGGCAACAGAGCGTGCACAATGTCGGCACTAGTACAGTGTATATCCACCTTTCGCAGCAATGAAGGCTGCTATTCTCCCATGGAGACGATCGTAGAGATGCTGGATGTGGTCCTGTGGAACGGCTTGCCATGCCATTTCCACCTGGCGCCTCAGTTGGACCAGCGTTCGTGCTGGACGTGCAGACCGCGTGAGACGACGCTTCATCCAGTCCCAAACGTGCTCAATGGGGGACAGATCCGGAGATCTTGCTGGCCAGGGTAGTTGACTTACACCTTCTAGAGCACGTTGGGTGGCACGGGATACATGCGGACGTGCATTGTTTTGTTGGAACAGCAAGTTCCCTTGCCGGTCTAGGAATGGTAGAACGATGGGTTCGATGACGGTTTGGATGTACCGTGCACTATTCAGTGTCCCCTCGACGATCACCAGTGGTGTACGGCCAGTGTAGGAGATCGCTCCCCACACCATGATTCCGGGTGTTGGCCCTGTGTGCCTCGGTCGTATGCAGTCCTGATTGTGGCGCTCACCTGCACGGCGCCAAACACGCATACGACCATCATTGGCACCAAGGCAGAAGCGACTCTCATCGCTGAAGACGACACGTCTCCATTCGTCCCTCCATTCACGCCTGTCGCGACACCACTGATGTTGGGGCGTGAGCGGAAGACGGCCTAACGGTGTGCGGGACCGTAGCCCAGCTGCATGGAGACGGTTGCGAATGGTCCTCGCCGATACCCCAGGAGCAACAGTGTCCCTAATTTGCTGGGAAGTGGCGGTGCGGTCCCCTACGGCAGTGCGTAGGATCCTACGGTCTTGGCGTGCATCCGTGCGTCGCTGCGGTCCGGTCCCAGGTCGACGGGCACGTGCACCTTCCGCCGACCACTGGCGACAACATCGATGTACTGTGGAGACCTCACGCCCCACGTGTTGAGCAATTCGGCGGTACGTCCACCCGGCCTCCCGCATGCCCACTATACGCCCTCGCTCAAAGTCCGTCAACTGCACATACGGTTCACGTCCACGCTGTTGCGGCACGCTACCAGTGTTAAAGACTGCGATGGAGCTCCGTATGCCACGGCAAACTGGCTGACACTGACGGCGGCGGTGCACAAATGCTGCGCAGCTAGCGCCATTCGATGGCCAACACCGCGGTTCCTGGTGTGTCCGCTGTGCCGTGCGTGTGATCATTGCTTGTACAGCCCTCTCGCAGTGTCCGGAGCAAGTATGGTGGGTCTGACACACCGGTGTCAATGTGTTCTTTTTTCCATTTCCAGGAGTGTATTTATGGGGGAATTTGGTGGATGGGCAAAGTAGCACCAACATGATTTATAGCAAACGATGAGTTGTAATACTGCATCCCACTGCGTGGAGGTGGACAAAGGATGAACCAATACTAGTAAACCGTAGGAAAAAACAAGAGCAGAAAATTCTTTCGCAGTGAGGGTTGATGTTTGGAGCCGTAAAGAACTCTCTGCAGACAGGCAGCTGTTCTACTGAAGTCCTAGAAGAATCAAGGTCTTTCACTAGTTGCTGCTTTGAGATAGTGACTTTTGTCTGTCACTGCTAGGCTGTTGATACTCAGCTGATGACGACACTGCCAGCGTCCCAAAGGTTGTAGATCCACCACACCTAGCTGTTATCCAGGGAAAACACCCTGCAGGAATCTTTCTCCATGAGCAGTAGCTGAGCATTTGTTTTCCTCAGTCAGTCGTTCAACTGTTCAGATTTTTTCATGTGGTTTTTTTTTTTTCATATACAGTTGCTCATTAATATAATTATCAACGTTGGTGACTCAGGGTCTGATACCTCACACTTCTATGTTACTTTCACATCTTCTTTCAGGATTTCATGCACACAATGGCATTATTTAGCTGGCCAATAGTAACCTGTCTGGCATGCAAACGAATGAAATACTCGTAACAGAAATTCTAATGCACAGACTAGACCCACGCAGGTAAATTATCCTAAAATTTAATCTTCAGTACAAATATTCTGAAAACTGAATAATTGTCTTTATAGGAGACACGTCAATAAGTTCTTTTTCGTTAATATCAGCACTGTAGTCTTGACATACTAGACTCTGATTCAGAAGGTTGGCACTTCAAATACGGCCATACAGATTCAGATTTTGCATTGTTTCACTAAATCACTCAAGGCAAGAGCCGGACTGGTTCCTTTGGCAAGGACACATCGGATTTTCTTGGCCAGTGTAGGCTTGTGCTAGACTCTAATGGACTCGTCGTCAATGGTACTTCAAACCCTAATCTTCCTCCCTTCCATATAGGCTACCTTCACTACTTTTTCAAATCCATGTACTACTATACACTGCCTGACAAACACTGTATGCCACCCGAAAGACATGACCGGATGTCAACATAACGTTGTAGAAGTACACACCGTAATCCGGTATGTAAATCGTTAATGTTGGGATTCCCTGGAACTGTTAGAGTGGCCACCAAAGTACATTAGTACTGTTCGTGTTCAGTGTTGTTCCAGGTATGGTAGGGTATATAAGGCGCATGAACAGTGTAACAGGTTGAGGGATTACTGTGAAAGACATCGAGGTGCTGCGTACTCGTATGAGGCAGCATTATCAGCAACCGTTTGTGTTCGAATGTGGCCTCCAGTTGGCCGAATGGTCTTATCGTACTATGTTCAGATTTGTGGGGCATACAGAAATGCCAGTGGCCATATGTTGATCCGTATGGGAACTTGAGGGGAAGCATACTCGTCGTGACGTTTCTGGTCTACCATCGCAAGTGAGGATCGCCGTAATGTGCACCAAGCACGTTGTAACCTCATCACAAATGCTCAGTCCATCCCTGAGCAAGTAATGGATTGTGTGTAAGATTCTGTGTCATCTCACACCACTGGTGCAGCAACAGCCATCCGATACGTTGACTGCCGTCAGTATCAGTGTTGCCACGACTGGGAAGCAGGGACTACTGCACACTGCGTTCAGCGCTGTGGGGAGGTCAGATTCTTCCAGTGTTTTAGAGAGGCACAGAAGTATAAATCCTGGTGTGTTGGTGTGGAGGCCATCGGGTCTGACTCCAGATCACAGCTGTTAGTGATTTAGGGAACTCTAATCGCATCCTACGTCTTTGCATGTTACCCCCTATGTGATAGTCCCGTGACACAATATTTCGACAGGACCATATATGTCCACACACGAAAAGTGTCTATGCGAATTGCCTATATTTTTAGGTATTCTCGTGGCCAGCAAGATCCCCAGGTCTGTCTCTAACAGAACGTGCTTGGGAATAGCTTGGATTTCAACTCCGTCCCAGTGCCAGTATCCGGTATATCAAGGGTCAGTTATAACACTTGTGGGCCAGCTTACTTCAGGAAAGGATACAACGGCTTTATGACACATTCCCCAACGAATTTCTGCCTGTATCAAGGCCAGAGAGGATTAACTTCATACTGATAAATCGCCTCACACTGTCAAGTTTTTGTATATAAATTAGATTCGATTTTGTAATCACGGAATAATATCCCCTATCTCTTAGCCAGTGTAGTTTCATTTCGTTTCCTCCTCACCTTCTTTGCGATTGACTTCTTTTTGTCAGGTAGTGTATTATGATCTGTGAGGGTGTATCAGTAGCTTCTATTTTGAGATTGGGAAACTGGTACGGTACATCTGCCCTTTTCTGCAATCCTGCAATATTTGTATCGTCGTCGCGAAACTTGCACGTAGCAGCCACGGTGGTGACAGCAGAAGGGGGTCAGGACAGCAGGCACTCGTGCTAGCAGTGATAGCGCGCAACTAGGAGTAGTGCCGGCGGCGGCGGCGGCGGCTGGCGGGTCGATGCCGCGGCACGCCAGCACGCGAGCTCCTTTCAGCGTCCCGTCCCACTTAATGACTGCGCCGCGCCGCAGGCTTATCGCACCTGTTCCTGCGTCCTCTCCCTGGCCGGCACACACACTCACCGTATTTCACCACCGAATCGTCCACTTCTCCTCTTCTTCCCTCTCCTCTTCTTGCTCCAACTTCTTCCCTTCTTTCTAAGTTACATCCCCGTTGCAAGGGGAGACGTGTTTCGTGCTAGAGTTAGGACTAGTCGATTTACGTCCTTTCCACTTTCAACAGATCCACCTAGCCACTGCTGGTTTTTGTCTCACGTAAAGCGTTGGGTAATTTCTTTCCTTGCAAGGATAGAGAACAGTTTTAAACAACTTAAACCGACACTATTAGGTCATTAAACACGTAGCCTTTCTCTCTCTCAAATTTATCGAAATGTGATATTGAGCAGCTGTGAATTTATTGGTTTCCAATCCTTGGAATTTACTAAGCAGCAAAACGAAATATGGATTATTAGGGCGTGGTGTGCAACTTTTTTAACCTCAAATATCTTGTTACTCGGTAATGATATTTGTAATCTCTTTCTACCTTATCGAAATATCTCTAATAGCCCACAAAACAAATGTCAGCGCATTTTAGAACCTTCATTAATCACTGACAGACAGGCATCACCTTTATTTTCCTGAGTGGATGCCTGGTATTATTTTCGCAACTGAGTCTAGCACAGTGTAAAGCTCTTTGGTAATAGTGTGAAACATGTATGGAGTAAAAATACACTGAACATGTCAATTTCCGTGGGGGCTAGTGGAAACTTCCGGATGGTTGGCCTTTCAATCTGCGGAAAAAGCAGCCCAAAAATTTCCGTCTTCTGTGACTTATGACTTCATCATTTCTTGTTAAACATACAAAGGAGTTACATACTGAATAATTCTCTAATAATCCTGATACTTCGGAACAAAATAAAGTTAATGTCTCTATCTCGAGGACTATTAAAAATTGCAAAACGCGTTGGACTTTGTTGCAGGATTAATAAAAGAAAAGAAGAAAATCAGTTTATTCTGATTTTTTTTACTTATTATGAAGAGTATAGTTGTTTTCTTTAGTGAAAGTTGTTTCAGTTGACAGTAAGTGGATTTTAACGCATGGTCCATGAATCAAACTACATTCTTTGCAAATGGTATCGCCATCTTCTTCACCAGCGAAGAAGGCAAGCATGATTCATTCCAAGTTAACTTAGTTGGATAGTTGTTTACTCATTCACAGATAATTTTACAATTTTACAAGTCACATAAATACAGCCATAAAATGTAAATGAAATGTTTCAACCATGCAAGAGTATAATTATGTAGAGTCTACTTAATTTAAAAAGTAATGTGACAATATTTATTCACGTCTCATCACGAGTCACTGAAAAAATTGCGCTCACAGCACACACTACACGTTCATCCTTTCGGCTAATATCAAGACTATGAAGAAACCTGTAATTCTCCATTGCAGTCTTTGTGAACATTTCTATCACCGATATTATATATATAATTATTCGCCGTAACATGAATTTAACTATGAAAGTATATTTTGGAATGAGAGAGAGTTTTAATTTTTTATTTCTACTAACCATAATTTTTTTACCAGCCTCTACTTCGTGTTTTTTAAATAATCATTCACTGTGCATTATGTATTATTTAAGACATATGCGTTAACTGCATTCTTAAAAATGTTGGAATTAGTTTTTTTCTTTCATTTCCTTCGGTAATTCATATAAAATATTGTTATGGAGTTTCTTGTTTAGTATTTCTCCATAAGTATATGTTAAGTCGATTATTGTTCCTTGGCTCTCTAAAGAGATGTTACTTTAGGAATGCTTTTTTTTAAAATTGTGTATATGCATATTATGAACTCGTAGACATGCTCACATGGTGTAGTAGGTACTTACACTTCCTTAAATAGATTGTTCTAAGTTTCCAGTTTATTATTTTCAGTTATTATACATACAGTATCTTAATATAAAGAACCTCGTCACATTTTCCCACGTGATACATAAAAAATGATACTGTAGCTAAGACCTGCTCATCGTTTCCTTCAGTATACTGTGCAACTTTACGAAAAATAGATTGCAGAAATGCTTTGACCAGAGAGAGGAACAAATACATGAGTATGTTAATTGAAAGAATTCTATTTGCACACAGTTATGCTAGACCCATCTTTTCATTTTTTAATCTGATGTCGTATACTCTTGTGCCGTTCCTGATTCATCTGAAGTGAATGCTAGGTACTTCCCATACACACATCTTAGGCAGAGTTCCCTCCTCATCTTTGTACAGCCAGTGCATGAACCTGGTCTGTAATGCACCCCTAGACGACGAAACGTTAACTATAAAATTCGACGCCTGCACTTCGGTGAGTCAACAGCTTTCTTCTGACCAAACGTACATGAATCCCATGAGTTAGTCTCAGTCTCATCTACTAGGTAATTCCTGGTCATGTGAAAGAGACATACATTAGAAAAACTGCGTCATTTATTCGATTACATAGTGTTGTGCAGGCAACACCAATAAATACTGATAAAAGAAACTTTTATTTGCCAGGAAACATAGAACTGTTATAGCAGCTGTCAATAATGAAAACCTCGAAAAGAGTATGACACTGTACCACATTTTCAACTGATGACCAACACTCAATGGGCTACATTTAAAACGTGTGGCTGTGTATTTTAGACTATAGGATAAAGTACGCTGAATTACACATTGAATGTTCGCACAAACGAAAGTCACATCGAACGTGAGCCAAGGAGGTATAATGATTGTTTCCGATATTCACAAACGGTATATCATAGACGGTCAGCGTCAGTCTATAATCGTTTGCTGGCTATGAATTCGTCTAACAAAAGGTATCACCACCAGAGTAAGGACAGGAAATGCAGAAAAAATTATACAGCATTTCTACTAGATGTAAGAAAGTAGTGGTTCACTGACAGTATTGCTGGAGAATGTGCTGACATCAGCTTCCGCACTTACTTATCTTTGGTGTCATATTTCAGCTGAGAAAATTCTATTTGTTATATTTCACTGACATCAGCATCAGCCCTATCTTTTCATGATGAGCAACCCCCCCCCCCCGTCCCCAACACTATCCTCTGCACACGTGCCACTGCACCTATTGCCACACTGCAAATTGCAGCCAAATGTATGCAATGGAGCAATGGAATAAAGAAGCTGTGATATGGTGGGGTCACGAGAATAATTTAATATGTAATGGTGACATGATCATTAAATACGATAAAGTAACTGAATTGTCTGAAATTCAGAAAATATTGTCAATTATGTTTGGATTATTGTCTTCCAAAAATATGTTTAAGAATTGGTTCACCACTGACATGGATAAATTTCATTTGAGGCTGTATATAATTCACCATGGAATATTGGAACATCAGATAGCATATTTCTCTATAAATAATTATAAACCAACAGCTTTTAATAAAATATAAATAACAAATTAATAATACATAGTGGTTGAATATGAGTTTAATTTGAAATACTATCCCACAAACCTTGGAATATGAAATAAAGTTACATCCTGTTTCACATCCCAGTCGCTTCTATCGGTAGCAGATGCCTGAATTCTAGAAAGTGGGCATAGTTCAATGTATGTTCTGCAATTTTCTTACTGTTATCAAAAGATGGCTGCATTGTAAAAAATATGCGTTGTCCGTTTGTTCTACTATGAGTTCCTCACTGTAACCTACAGACGCCTGCAATATAGAAAACCATGTCTTCACTGGTAAAAAGCGGTAATTGTTCCTTTCCAAGTATAAGAATTGGTTTAAAATGTAACAGAGACTAAATTATTTATCTTCCAAGTCCATGATGCTTGTCAAAGACCACAATACTATTTTCAGCCGCTCTCCACATCCATGAAGCTTGTCAAGTGTCTCAATATTCTAAACTGTCTACAAGTATACGTCTGCAATTTAAAGAATGTGCAAGTGTCATAGTATTAATTGTCACATATACACATAGTTGGCAAATTAGAGCCCAAACTTGTAAAGTAAGTACTCAATGCGAACATTTTAGGCTAGGCTCTACCGTGACTGTTATTGACGTTGAATGAAACAACAAGTTTACTGTTACCAGTCACCGTTTTATTTATTTCCACGACGTGTTTCAGAGGTTTAAACCTCCATCATCGGGTGGATTCACATTAGTTAGTCTGACATTTGTGTGTGTGTTGTGTTACGATTTCTTGGAGGAACTTGTGGCACTGTCTGGTGCAGAAACAAGACACTATTTCAGAACATGGTTTTGGGTTTCTTCTGACAAAAAATTAAACTGATATCTAACGGTGAACATAAAATAAGTAAAATAGAGTACCTCCAATGGTCACAGGCTCCTTTCGCTGTCGTAACACATCACACGTGCAAGGTTCGTACAGCAGAAGAGAAGACATAATAGCAAAGTACAAAGAATATACATCGCAACAACATTATTACAGAATAATTATTTAAAGGATTTGGAGGTGTTTGTTTTGAGGTGTCGAATAAACGTGTGTGTACTTCGGGTGGCATATGAGGAGTTGTCGATTGTCGCATGTGTTGTGGTAGGCTTCCGATAAATTTCAAACTCATGTCTGTTATTATTTATTCAAATGGTAAGGACTAGGATATTTATACTGCCATCTGTTTGGTGTTCAACTGTGAATTTTATGTTTTCATGGGAGTTGTAGAAAAACTGATTCAACTCACTGATGTCATCTTTAGTGGCTTTGATTAAAATGATGCTATCATCTAAATATCTGTAGTAGTAGATGATACTTTTGAGGAGGTGGTGATTGGAATTTAGGATTTAGTCTTCTAGGTTACTTATGAACAATTCTGCTAGCAATCCGGAAAGATTTGAGCCCAATTTCAGACCGGTTTGTTTGTACATTTTATTGCTAAATTTAAAATAGTTGTGTGAAAGTGTGAATTCAGGCAGGCCCATTAGTTCAGTAATGTGAGTTGAAGGGATTTTTTGTGTTTATGTAAGTTTGCATTGATTATCTGTAGTAGGGGATCTATTGGTACGGAGGAATAAAGGTTTTGTATGTCAAATGAGGCAAGTGTGCCTCCATCAGGTACTTGTATGTTTTTGACATATTGTGTGAATTCTGTTGTGTTTTTAATTGTTCTCTCATTAATGAATGTGTATGCTTCTTTGAAAATTCTGAAGAGCATTGTATTGAGTTTGAATATTGGGCTGTTCCTATAGGCCTGATGGGGCACCTTTTTATGGATCTTTGGCTGTGATCTAAGGCTAGGTGCTTGAGGGCTCGTTGTTACAAAGTTTCTTGCTTCTTGGATGTTGAGTAGAATGTTGATGTTGTTTGAAATGTGTTTAATCTCGTTTTATATTCTGGCTGTTGGATCTTTATGTGTTTCTGTTATGTTGCTGGTCTGGAAGAAGTCTAAAGTTTTTTTTATGTATGTCACTCTCTCCATTACAACAGCTCTGTTGCCCTTGTCAGCTTTTACAATTATTGCCTTTCATGTTTAATTTAGTCTTAATGGTACGTGTAAGGGCTTCTTCTCTTTTCTTGTATGCTGGGAATGGTTTTGCAATTTCCTTTTCAATGATTTCGTTAATTTTGTGGCAGGCTGCTATTCTGTCATTTTGCTTCTTAATTGCGATGGTTGAGATCTGTGTGACACTAGCGATGAGCCCTGCAGCACACAAAATGGCAGCATTCCGGTACATGATCAATAGAGCTATCCAACTACTACTATCTGAAGATAAATGTGATCAAGAAATTGAAATAATAAAACAAACAGCTATTGAGAATGGTTATAACAGCTTCATAGTAGACACTTTAAAACACTCCATAATGGCCAAGCAATCACACCACAAAAAACAAAAAAAAAACAATATCTTCCATACAGTCCCCTTTCTAGGTAACATTTCATATCAGAGTGCCAATGTCTTCAAACAAAAAGGCATAAGCATATCCTTTACCACAGACAACAAGTTTGGACAGAAGTTACCCCACAACAGCGGCACACGAAACCCACTTCATCACACAGGTGTGTACAAAATTGAATGTTTCGACTGTTACTGCTTCTACATAGGCCAGACAGGCAGATCATTTTAGATTAGATGCAAGGAACACATGGCAGCACTAAAAAACAAAAAAACAAAAAAAAAAAAATACCACACATCGGCAATAGCCACCTACCTGCATGAAACAAAACATCATGTTAACAACACAAGTATCAGCATCCTAAACATCCAAGCAAAAGGCAGAAAACAAGACATCCTTGAAACACTCCAAATATACAAACACCAAATAAAACAACCTGAATCCATCTTAAATGACAATAATGACAATATTTACAATCGTATCAACTCTGTTTTCAGCAACTGCCTACATCATTAAAAATGCACACACACACACACACACACACACACACACACACGCGCGCGCGCGCGCGTGCATTAATATTTACCATAAATATTGACAGCCGTCAAGAGTAGAAGAGATTGACCTCATTTACAGATAATTCATCACACCAACAACTTGTACCCCTTGTCAGCTTGAAACTATATGTACATCAACTTCTGGCAGAAATTGTATATCTATCTGCATATTTTAAATCAGGAACCAATGTATTACCCAAAACTTTAGGCAGCTAATATATGTAGCATGTAATCGTGAGACCCCTTGCCATGTAAAGTTTGGTCTCATACAATCACTCTTTCCACCCTCTCTCCCTCTCTCTCTCTCTCTCTCTCTCTCTCTCTCTCTCTCTCTCACACACACACACACACACACACACACACACACTATCTCTCTCTCTTCCTCTCCTTCTGCCTCCAGCCTGCCTCATCTGTCTACTAATCCCAATCAAATACTGTCATTTATGTATAATTTTACTGCTGTAGCCAATAAGATTATTGTACTCAACGTCTGTAACATTTTACCTGATTGTCATTAACAAGTATGAAGTTTAAGACATTTCAATATTTCACCTGATTGTATAAACGAGTATGAAGTTAAAGCTGTTTTAACTTGTCAAAACCGGATTTATATGCCACCTGAAGTACACACACGTGTATTCGACACCTCAAAACAAATGCCTCCAAATCCTTTAAATAATTATTCTGTAATAATGTTGTTACGATGTATATTCTTTGTACTTTGCTTTTATGTCTTCTCTTCTGCTATACTAACCTTGCACCCAGCAGATTCAGACACCATATTTGTTTACAAATACGACAGTATACGTGTGATGTGTTACGAGAGCGAAAGGAGCCTGTGACCACTGGAGGTATACTAGTTTACTTATTTTATGTTTACCGTTAGATATCAGTTTAATTTTTTATCAGAACAAACCCAAAACCATGTTCTGAAATAGTGTTTTGTTTCTCCACTAGACAGTGCCACAAGTTCCTCTAAAAAATCATAACAGAACACACACACAAATGTCATACTAACTAATGTAGATCTACCCGATGATGGAGATTTAAACCTTTGGAACGCGTCGTGGAAATGAATAAAACGGTGACTGGTAACAGTAAACTAATAGTTTCATTTAATGTAAGTACTCAAATTCTAGTTTTATATGCCTAATAACAGGTGATGTAATAGAAGGTAAGCCAAAAGAATCGATGTCATTAAACTAAACCAGGCTGGCTTATATCTGCAGAGAAGGACGGATTAGCTAAAATACGGTGCTAAACAAGGAAGCGCGGAAGCATGCAAGCAAACAAATTCTGAATTTAACTAATGAGGTCTACTCTTGATGTAAGTTACAATACACGCCTAGATCGTATATTTCCACATTGAGTCAGTATCATCGATTATATTTTTTCTAGTGGATAACATGATGCATTAACTTTTTCCCTCCTGAAGTGGCGCTTAGATCAATTTAATTGCGGAAATATGTAATTTGGTGGTGTATTGTGACTTACATAAAGAGTAGGCCAAGTTAGTTACATTCATTGCATGCATACTTGCCTCCTTTGAATCGTATCTTAGCTCTCTGCAGTTATAACCCTGGTTAGGTTAGTTTTACGACATCGATTCCTTATGCTTACCTTGTATAATGTCAACTGTAGTTAGGCATGGGAAACTAGCACTGAAGGTCTTACTTTAGAAGCCTGGGCATTAATTTGGCGACTATGTGCGTATGTAGAAATTAACATTGACATTTACACTTTCCTTAAATCGCAGATTTATTGTTGTAGATATTTTGGAACAAAATGACTTTTCACACGTATCCCTAATGTGTAGAATGGTCGAACCACCTAATAAGCATCACAGATGTGGACAATAATTAATTTAGACTCTGTTGCACCTTAAAACAAACGTTGTACTTAGAAAAGATCAATTATCGCATTTTACCAGTACTGAGATCATTTTCAACAGTGCATCCATCTTCTGGGTACAGTAAGAAAATTTTGGTACAAAGATCGAACTATGCACATTTTTTGCACTACAGCCATCTACTGCTGACAAGAGAATTGGGATGGGAACAGCACTTGCTGTTTTTCAATTTTTCAGTGTTCGCGGAATATTATTGAAGGCAAAACTCATTTTCAGCAACTATGTGTTCCAAATATGTTATTTATATAGCACAAGGAGCTGTCCGTTTCTCTTGATTTATAGATAAATATTCTATCTACTTGCTCCAGTATTCCATAGTCAACGATATATAGCTTCAAAAGAAATTTACCTATGTGACTGGCCAGATAGTCCTTAAATATAGCTTTGGAAGACAGGAATGTAAACATAGTTAATAATATTTTCGGTATTTCAGGCAAATGAGGTATTTTTTCATATCGGACGATAACATCAGCGTAACGTTTTAAGTCGTTCTCCTGTTGTCACCAGATCGCAGCTACGCTATCGGATGCATGTAAATGGCTGCCGAGTGTGAAATGTGGAGAGTGGGCACACGTGGGGGCCTTGATGATAGGAAAGTGCTGATGCTGATGTCAGCGAAATATAACAAGCGGAATTGTTTTTGCTGTAATATGACACCACTTTTAAGAAAGTACTGATGCCGATGTAAGGACACTCTTTGCCAGTAGCGGCTGTAAACCACTACTTACGAAATATATTGAAATCTGGTTTAATGCTATATGATGCCCATAACAAATGGAAACAACCAAGCGGTAACTGAACTGAAAATTATTGGCAAATTTCTGGCTTCAACGTATCACATTTCAAGATTAAAATTTCGAAATTCCTTGAACTGGGGCGAACAACTATTATCAGTTTTAGAGAAGGTGATTAGTAGATTTAGATTTCTTGAGAGGCTCGTGGAGTAGTTCATTGTTATAAACTTTTTATACTTTGTGTTCCGTATAACGAACAAATAAACGATAATACACGGCTACTGCCACCAAATCTCAAGTAGAGTAAAGTGTCCTAATATGGGGTAGCTTTTGATTTTGTCTCGTACTGCTAACACCATTAAGAATTAGGTTTATTTTGCTTTTATCTCGTTAAATCAAAAATCTTTCGTTGTGGTTCATTTTTAAAAAATCCCGAAAAAGGTTCCCAATTGAGGTTGGCTTCTTTTATGGGTTACCACCTTTCTTTACAATTTCCATTTAGGAATATGACAATAAATTCAGTATTACTAGAAACAGTTTAACGCAGTTTCCACTAATAAATAATGTACTGTTTAAGTTGCACAGTCACAACATGAAAACACTTAAATGAAAATGCTTGTCTTGTTTTGAATCAAAAATCCCAAAAATGGTTCCCAATATGGGGTGGTTCCTTTTATGGGGTACCACTTTTCTTACACTTTTCAATTCAGAAACATAATAATAAAATCAGTATTACTAGAAATAATTTAACACAGTTTCCATAAAAGGACAATGCACTGATTTAAGCTCTTCAGTCGCAAAAAGAAAACACCAATATTACTTTCTTACTTTAAATCAACTAAAGTAAATGAAAGGTAAACAAATAAATGATCACATAGGTTTTATTATTCAGTTATTTGCAGTTAAAGCATATGAAATTCTTTTTCGGATTATGTGCGCAGTTTATGACAGCCTATTTCAGGCATTTTTGACAATGGATCCACTTTTCACCTGACCGATTATCTGAAAACAATCCTGCACAACACAAACACTCAGCGTCAGCTACATCTTTGCTTTCATTTCCCATGTCATCATCCTCTGACAGAGAAGAAAATTATGTATCTTATGAAGAAGATGAAGTTGGAAGCTCTAGAGATTTTCTTCCTTTTTTCCTCATTTGTTTAGCAGGGCGAGTTGACGTTCTCTGTGCATAGAAACCCTTATTCGTAATTTTTTTAAGAGGCTTTAGTCAATGTAGGTGTTTCAGATTTTTGGTTATCAACTCTGACGATCTTCTTCATTTGACTACTTTCCTGTTATTGTTATGTGGCGATGAATTTATGATCTTCACAGAACCTGCTCTAGAACTTCTTTGGGCAGCGGCTTTGGAAATAGATGACGCAGAACTCAAGTCTGCAGATCGCACCAAGCAACTTGACGAATGAATTTGTGATCTCTAAGAGTGAGAATTTCGTTCAGAACAGCGTGCCAAGTCGTCAGCAGTGACATTAGAAGTGGATGGCAAGGAAAGACACGTCTGGAGCAATCACAGTATAACTTGTTGAAGCTATAGGCCTATCATCAGTTGTTTGAAGGCCAACGACAGGTGACTGTTGATCTTAGCGCTCGTTAAGTGCTTCATTTCCAGAGCGTACAGCAAAGTCATAGATAGATTCCACTTTTTCTAAAACCGTTACCTACTGTTTTGACAGTTGTAGCGTGGAGATATACATTGTCGAATAATTTTACCGCCCGTCGTATTGCAACTGTGCGAAGGAAATTATTTCTTAACCACGACTCAGTTGCCTGGTAGTAGAAAGGTTTGAGCGGTTTCATAAATGCCACGTCTACGGGTCGCATCTTATGAGAGCTGTGAGACGGAAGGTGTGGTGTCACCGCCAGACACCACACTTGCTAGGTGGTAGCTTTAAATCGGCCGCGGTCCATTAGTACATGTCGGACCCGCGTGTCGCCACTGTCAGTAATTGCAGACAGAGCGTCACCACACGGCAGGTCTAGAGAGACGTACTAGGACTCGGCCCAGTTGTACGGACGACTCTGCTAGCGACTACACTGACGAAGCCTTTGTCTCATTTGCCGAGAGATAGTTAGAATAGCCTTCAGCTAAGTCCATGGCTACGACCTAGCAAGGCGCCATTAACCAGTTCTAGAGAGAGTCTCACTTGTATCTTCAAGAATGCTGTATACAAATGATGGATTAAAGTTAAGTATTCCAGAAGCTACGTACTTTTCTTTATAGCATTCATTACGTATCCTGTTTCAGACCTCACGCCCATCTGCGTGAGCTTAACGCGTGCCTTTCGGCTACTTCCGAGTGGCGTGGCTGTCTTGCTACGCCACAACAGAAGGCATACAATTGACTTCCCATTTTCCCTCCCCAGCTCAGTGATATCCATATTTTTGTGTGGGAATAATGTTCTTCATGTATGAGGACGAGAGGGCCTGATTTTGTCTGTTTCACCACAGCGATAAAATGTCTGAGCAACTGTGCGTAAATATCTGCCTATATCGACCCTTAAATATGACAGGAATGGATTGACCCTTGTGGAGTCCCACCCATGAGGTTTACTTGCATGTTTTCGCGTTGGAATACAATTAAAAGTGGAACATAATGTCTAGCAGCATTCTCGCACATTACAACAGTAATGAGACAGCCACGCTCTGCAAATGTCGATGACTCCACAGATCTTTTTCTTCTTACGGTAATAACTTCAGCGTTTTCGTGTTGCACTATACTGATCCCTGTGTCATTGCAGTTATATACCCGACTAGGACTGAAATTAATTTTCTGCATTTCCTGTTTCAATATTTTGAAAAACATAATATAATCACGTTCTCCTCAGAAAAGGATTTCACACGAGCCATAGAAATTCTCTGTGGCATTCTAATGCACAGTGCTGATGAATGGCTCTTTAGAAATCCCTGCAACCACTTTTTACCGGCTGATTACATTTATTCATTGATCTTATTTGGGATATTATTTGCCACTTGTAAGCGGTAAGCCAACAGTCTTAAATCGGTTCTGGTTATCCCAAAAAATCTCTCCACCATTAACAGGCAATGCCTTATCAAGTGAGCTTCAAGATCCAGTGGAGACGTACGCTTGTAATAACATCTTCACTGTTGGATTCTAGTCGCTGCTTTACATATCTTTCTAACGCTGTTTGTGGTATACAGAAATGTCTAGCTGCTTTAAAGTAGCCTATTTCTTTCCTCAAACCGACGTCCACATCTCCAGTCATTTGGTCTTTACTCCAAGCCTTCCTTTTCTTCAGTGAAGCCACCCAATCAGAAGAAAATAAAGGTTATAATATATCTTCTTCATTTCAAAAATATTTTAAAGAATGCATTCGACTATAAAAATAAATTTCTAAATGAGTTTCTCCAAATTTGGGGTACCCCATTTTACGTATCACTAACTACGCCATATTAAGTTCTGCGACATCTTCACTTTCTTTCATAACCACATGCTATGCGGATGCATGAAAGTGAATAAATACTAATATAACATGCACTTGCCACTAAAAATAAATAAATAAAGAACATATGAAGTCAAAGGCTCCAGCTCCCAACACAGATGCAACCTGATTTCCGTAACAGTACAAAAGTTTTCAGATGGCAGACACAAACAAAAGCTTGCAGCCACAACGAACTACTACTCACCAACTGCTTTCGGTCATAAGATAGCGTAGTGTCGCATGAAGAACAAGTTCTGATTCTTTCCAGTAGATGTCAGGGGTCAACAGTAATAATAACTAGATACCCCACATTAGCCGGTACCGTCATATTACGAACCTTTACCCTACTGTTGCAGAGTTTGGATTTCTTATCGAGTAGCTTGCCAGTAGCAATCAAACGAATTCAGAGACATGTTGCTAGGACTACAACAGTTCAGTAGAATCCTACGACATTGTAACCGGGATACTGAGAGAAGTTAAATGGTTTAAAAGTAGCGTTCTTGTACGAAACATTTTTGAGTGAATTTAAAAAACCGATATTCCATGGCAGTACAGCAGTTGAACTGTTTATATTTTATATCTTCCGTATGGATCATTAGAGTGATAAGGATATGAACTGAGATACATCAATAGTTATTTTCCTTCATTCAAATTACCTATATCTGCATCCACGACGGCGTGCTGTTGAGTAACGTCCAGGAATTTTTTGTTTTGTTCTCAGTATCGGTTGAGATATAGCATGTCATACGTATTACTTGATCGATTTTCCCCTTCGCTGACGCAAGATGCAACCCTATGACCCAAGAGGGAATTGTAGCGTTTAACGTAACTATGCCAATGCGTGAAAGACATCCAGAAACTGAAAGCCCAATTTCGAAGTGCTCGTCTGCAAAAGGGTAAACCACTCCTTCAGCATGACAGCGCGTGACCACGCACGAGCGCTGCGATGCCTGCAGTAATCCGACGCCTTATGTTGGCTGTTATGGATCATCCTCCATAGTGTCCCGACTTGGCGTGGTCCTATATTGATCTGCTTCGAAAACTGAAAGGAAACCTTCGAGGACCTTACTTTGATATTAATATTGCGGTGAAAGCAGAGGTAAAGTTCTGCCTACGTCAAAACAGTAAGACATTTTACAAGCACAGTATCGACAAATCGGTCTCTCACCATCGTACATCTTCATGATTTCTCTACAGTTCACGCTCAAGTGTTTAGCAGACGGATCACAGAATCACTTACAGCCTGTTCATCTAGCGCTCCACTGTCGAAAAAGTCGTGGGAAAGTAAGTACCTAAATATTTCCCTGCGAACTTTGATTTTTCTTATTCATCGCTATAGTCCACTCTGTGGGTGAGAGTTAACAGAAATTTCGGCATTCCGAAGAGAAAGTTCGTGATTGTAATTTCGTGAAAAGATCTCACCACAAGAAAAAGCTTCTTTGGTGTAATAACTGGCAAACCAACTTGCTTATCATATCCGAGACGCTCTCAGGCCTATTTCATGATAATGTAAACCGAGCAACTCTTCTTTAAACATACTCGACGTCTTTCATCAGTCCTATGCGGTGATGATTCCCTACCGTGCAAAAGTACTCCAGAAGAAAACGGACTAGCGTCGTGTAGCAGCCTAGTTGTTTTTTGCACGTTCTAACAAGGAACCCCTTGAGTACGAGATCGCGAAAGGCCAATGACGTTTACGGCATTCGACGCCTCACGTATTGTCTACCACGCAACCACCATACTGGCTGGCAATGGCACCAGGGGGCGGGGCTGGAGGTATCCAATGGTGAGTAGCGTGAGGCTACAAAGCTTAGATGAAATGCTTAATCGACGAGTAACAGTAGTGCTACAGTGTAAGTAGTGTTGACAGAAAGCAGAGCACTGGCAACGATAAACAAAGCAAACATTACATTATAGCTACAACAACAGTTGGCGAAGTTGACATTTCGTCAGAAAGGAACTGAAGGAATTTAGCAGAAAGAGAGAGAAGTGGCAAATGCAATATTAGCGTTCCTGAAAGATGAGTCAACTGCGTGGACAATTCAAATGAGGAGTATAATGATGACGATAAGTGCTTAACAAGTGAAAGTGATATTTAAACAGGTTTCGAGCCATCTAATTTATCGTCCTTGACGTACAGGCAGCCACAAACATTATCACTAGTGAAACATAGTAAGGGACAATCTCTGTCCAAGGAGCGGCCAGTAAACATAATTGCGTACATGGAAGACCATCAGAAACATAGTAAAAAGACAATTATGAACAGATTTGTAGTAGGTCCACGGCAAAATGGCCGTGTAGTGCATAAGAAAAACTGCGCATATTCGAGGGAGGACAAGGCGCACTTGGTGCAAAAACTGGTGTTCGTGCGTTTCAAGGATGCTCGATACAATGTACAGGATGTGTATGATAGTGACCCACTTCGTTATGAGCATCAAACTGCGTATGACACAGATTAGAATGACTTTAAGGTAAACAGTGGATTGATGCATAACTTCAAACAGTGCTACAGAATTGGAAGACGTGAGATAACGGAATTTCAACCAAAGTGTTATCTTGACGATGCACAGCAAACTGCGGAATCGGCCTCAAAATTTGTAGATGAGATACGGAAACTTATTCCCTCAAGCATTAGGGAACTTGTTTTGAACTCCGACCAGTCGGAATTTGAAGAGGAAATGCATATGAAAGGAACCCTGGATATCAGAGATACCGAGAGAGTTTTATCAAGATCAACTAACATCAATGTCTTAACGTTTTCGTATGCAATTACGCCGACTGTTAATCTGGATGGTAAATTAGTTGTAAAGTTATTTATTGCGCTGTGAGAAGTTGAAAGTGTCCTGACCTCTGCGATTCTTTCTCGAGTACATGACCTGACAGGAGAAATAGGGAATGTTTACGTCACAGCGATAAAAAGTGGGAAAATGGGCCTAAGAGAACTGCAACTACGACAGAGCACTGGTTTAGGCCAATAGCTGCAGAAAAGAACTTGCTTTTGCTTGATTCCTGATCAGCGTATAAAAATCATACTCCTTTCGAGCAAATTATCCCTTCTGAAACGTGTACAGCACTGCAGTTCATACCATCTGAAACCACTGGACAAATTCAGCCTCTGGATGTTTGTTTCTTCCGTACCTATAAAACGTATTGTCGTACTTCCTCCGGCGAC
Source organism: Schistocerca cancellata (assembly GCF_023864275.1). Lineage (NCBI taxonomy): Eukaryota > Metazoa > Arthropoda > Insecta > Orthoptera > Acrididae > Schistocerca > Schistocerca cancellata. The sequence continues at coordinate 331,348,250 of NC_064629.1, forward strand.
GCCTTACACGACAGCCAGTGTTACGATAAGCTCCACGACGGATTGTTTCGCATTCGGTTGCATATCATCACATTCTATCAGTTCTCATTACCCCGTTACACTAATACGATTCAGTATGCATTACTTATGAGTAGATACATAGCTAAAAGTAGTGAACGGTTTCTAACTCCCAAAGGACTTCACCTTCGATCTTGATGGTGCGAACCTTGTCATCATTGTGGCACACAATTTTTCACTCGGTGTTCATGCCGCAAGTTAATGGCTTGCTTTGAACATTTCATGCACGTCGAAGATGTGCATTTTATGATGTTTAATGCATACATGCCATAGAAGGTGGGTCTCTGCACCTCCCTGACTCTCATTTCCTGTCGCCCACCTGATGCACATGGTGAGTCATTAGAAGCTAATATTTTCCGGTCATTATTATTAACATAAAATCCTCAGACCAGCCATACTATAGAATGAACTTGCGACTTTGCACTTAGGGGTTCCTTGTATATTTTCTGCCAATAAGACACAGTGTTTGGTTCGCCTTCCCAACAACACCTTTTCTGCTATGGTTCCAATTAAAATGTTCGTAAAGTCTAGGTATCTAGCTGAATCGGAAGCATATAAAATCTGTTTGAGTTATTGTTTAACCGGAATTTAGCCCAATTATTTTAGCATTCATGTGGAGGACGCCATATTGGTTATCGCTCAGAGTCAACTGCCGCTTTTCCCACCATGCAGATACCCTGTGTAAATCATTTGTAGATCACCTGGTGCCTTTACTAGACGAAAAGCGACTGCATCATCAGCAAACCAGCTTAGAGGGATCCTCAGAATGTCCCCTAAATAGTTTATTAAAATCAAGAGCAGCAGAGTGTGTATAACGCGTCCTTGGGGAACCCCAGATATAACATCAGTTTCACTAGATGACTTCCCTCCAGGTACTATAAACTGAGACTTTGTGACAGTAAATCACGTATCTAGTCGCACTACTTCCAAAGGCCCTGCTTTTAGTATTTTTAGTGTCTCTGGGTGTAATGCCAGTGGAACGTATATTCTTTCTTTATATTCACTGTGACGTCTACATGAGTTTGTTTTGTGTTGTTGTCTCCAAAATACATTGTAAGACACAAAAATAAATAAAAAAAACCGAATCATCTCGAAGGGGCTGCGCGGCCCCTCCCGCCGATGTTTCGTGTCCTCCCTCGGGCATGGGCGAGTGTGTTGTTCTTAGCATAGGTTAGTTTAAGTTAGTGTAAGTAGTGTGTAAGTCTTCGGACCGATGACCTAAACACTTTGGTCCCTTAGGAATTCACACACATTTGAACATCTAGGAGGTGGACGGAAATCAGTGGATGTGATATACATACACAAGCACACCAATGACTGCAATTTCAGAAAAATTGAATTATGGTTTCAAGAGAAAGAGATTCAAAAATTGAGCAAGTGAATAATGCACTGGTCCACGTCTGGCGCTTATGCAAGCAGTTATTTGACTTAGCATTGATTGATAGTGTCATTGGACATTCTGAGAGATATCGTGTTAAATTATGCCCAATTGGCTCATTAGATCGTCGAAATCCCGAGATGGTTGGAGGGCCCAGTCCATACTGCTCCAATCGTTCTCAGTAGTAAAGAGAGTCGGCGATCTTGCTGGCCAAGGTAGAGTTTGGCACAAAGACAAGCAGTAGAAACTCACACCGTGTGCAGGCGGGCATTATCTTCCTGAAATATAAGCCCAGGATGGATGCCACGCAGGACAACAAAGGGGTTCTGCTATGAAAACAAAGGGGTCCTGCTATGAAAATAAATGACACCCTAGACCATCACTCCTGATTTTCGGGTTATATGGGGGCGACACCCCGGTTGCTATCCCACCGCCATCCGGGGATTCTCCTGACACGTCTTCGCTGGTTATCGGAGCGAGACTCATCGCTGAAGAAAACTCTACTCCAGTCAGTAAGATTCCAGGCCCCTAGTACCAATCAAGACGTGCATGAAGACGTCATGGACAACGATCATCCGACTAACAAACCGACAACCAGGAGTGATGGTCTGGGGTGCCATTTCATTTCGAGATGGTTGTCATCCGAGACACCATTACAGCATAGTAGTATGTGAATGATATTCTACGCCCCGATTTGTTTCCCCTCATGGCAAGCCTTCCTGGGCCTAAATTTCAGGAAGATAATGCCCGCCAGCGCACGGTGAATGTTTCTACTGCTTGTCTTCGTGCTTGCCAAAACCTATTCTGGCCAAAAAGGGCGCCGGATCTCTCCCCAACTGAGAACGTATAGAGCCGTACGGACAAGGACCTCGGGATTTTGATGGTCTAATGTCCCAGTTGGATAGACTTTGGCACAATATACCTTAGGATTACATCCAACAACTCTGTCACCAACGGGAAGCCGAATAATTGCTTGTATAAGGGCCTACATGTTTTTGAATTGCTCAGTTAATGAAGCTCTTTACATTGAATGAATCATCTATTTTTTCTGAAATTGTACGCCTTTGTTTGTTTGTACATGTATATCACATCTATCGAATTCTGTCCATTCAAATAATTCCCTCGTGATATGGCGTTTATTTTGCCTTAGAATACATATAAAAGACATGGAAACATAGCTCTTACAAAGTATATATCAAATTCCCATACTATGTTCGTTTAAGCACTGTAAAACTCGGCACTTTTTTGACATTTCATTACTTCTTGGAACATTACTTAATACAGATATGAAGTGCGACATTTAATTTTCACATATATGGAATTTTATAGCACTTATCCTTTAAGTTTTGTAGCAGTAAAAATTTTAGCTGGAATGAGATATTGGAAATATGGAGCATTAATTGTCAGAGCTACATCCTCCGTCCCTCCCCCTCCCCCCATCGCTCAGGATGGCATTTTGACATTATGTCTAAGACGGGCAAAATAATGTTGAATTCGTCTTTTGCAAAGATGGTCAGACCTAGTGTTTTTTATAGCACTCTGTTATAACTTAATTAAATTTGGCCAGTTTTATGAGTTTTGTTTTGTCCATTCGCAAAAAAACATTTGTCACGAGATTTGCCAATTCGGAGAAATCTATATTTTTAATTTTCTTAAAATCCAAGTAATTATGGTTCTATCTTCAATGATACGAAAACAGAATGGAAAACCAAACTAAATTAAGCAAGGTAAGTAAATCAAACTTTCATACTTATTTGAACCTATGTTCATTGGAGCCATATGGGAAAAATCAGGTTTCAACACTTAAATTTAACACAATATCTTCTAAGCGAGGTAATTAGTTCAAACATTTGGGCACTTACATAAAATTTCAAGGTTATGGGAAAACATCAATCATCATTTTCTGGAGGGCTTATTCCCACTGCAATGCGGGGTTGGCCTCGTTACTATCGATTTGGCCGTGTTAGTTGCAGAGGATGGTCGGCTGCCCTACCTGCCACAACCCCAAACCCCCCGGGACAGAATTTGTGGACCCCAGCTGTCTGCGTATAGTGTAAGCCATGGAATAGTGCAAGCATGTTGCAAATATCTGCGAGTTGTGCAACTGAGGCAGAGTGTGGAGACCAGACCGGTATTGACCTAGTGGGATGTGGAAAACCGCCTAAAAACAACAACCAAGCTGGCCAGCATACTGGCCTTCGTCTCGTTAATCCGCCAGGCGGATTTCATCCGGGGCCGGGGTTCCTACCCAAGTCCAGGAAGCAGTGCATTAGCACTCTTTTTTTATTATCAGGATGACTTGGTAGTATCATGACACTTCAGTAGACCATAGTCAAATCATCATGTAATATAAGCTGCAAATGAGAGAAAAAATTAATTATGATAACAGATAAAAAAAAAGAAGAAAATGAAAAAAGAAAAGAAAAAAGAGAACATATCAGACAAACCAGCACCAAGCTCACGTGATATGCATCAATAATTATTTTTATATGGGGTTTTTGTAATTTTATAATTTTTTGTTATTTTGTGTTTTTATTTATTTTTATAGTTTGTAATAGAAACTACAAGTAGAAAGAAAACGAAACCAGGCTACATTCGAAATAGCAAACTAATAAGATCCCAATTTTGTTGCAAAGATTATCGACGCCCATGTGTATCTATACTTCGTCTGTATAGATTTTAGCCGGCCGGAGTGGCCGTGCGGTTCTAGGCGCTACAGTCTGGAGCCGAGCGACCGCTCCGGTCGCAGGTTCGAATCCTGCCTCGGGCATGGTTGTGTGTGATGTCCTTAGGTTAGTTAGGTTTAATTAGTTCTAAGTTCTAGGCGACTGAATGTATACATTTTACAGTAGAACTGGAGCGATGCTGAGTCAATACGAAAAACAAAACGAACAGAGAAACCAGGAGAGGACAAACTGAAGCAAATCATATGGGAACATACATACCTAAGAAAAGCACCTATCAGAAAAATTGAATTAAGCAACACCTTGCAGATGGAAAACAAGATTCAACATGTTGGTGAAAAGGTCTCGAAATCGAGACATTCGCAAGAATGTCCAAAAGGCAGTGATCATGTACTGCATGAAGTTCATGTGATCTCCTCCCTCACCCTCTACAACGTAATGAAGGAAGTGTCCCAGGAACCACATAACTGTAAATGTTTCCGACCGTTGAAAGGAAGAAGAATCTGGGCGCAATATGATGTCCGTAATGTATGCAGCCTCAGAAGATCAAGTAAGGAAGGCGAGTTGTGGCCTGATCCAAAACCAGTTGGCCATATGACGTCAACAAGTAAAGCGATGTCGTATCGTATCTGGAGACCTACAACGACTACATAAATCCGTGCCACTAAGCCCAACACAGAAAAGTCGTTCGTTCGTTGGAATCAAATTATTTACTACCTTATACTAGGAGGACGCTACGGGAATCAGCAAAATCGGAAAACGGATATTGAATTAAACTGTTGTCAAGGCTGTTTGCGGCGATTCTCTTTCAACGAGGTTCGGACAACGTACTGCTTCCCAACGATTCTTTAGGAATTTCATGTTGAGGACAGGTCTCCATAAGATGTCAGTCCTAAATAGCTCACCGAAAGATAGAAGTCACGAATGTTAAAATGGCTCTGAGCACTATGTGGCTTAACTTAAGAGGTCATCAGTCCCCTAGAACTTAGAACTACTTAAACCTAACTAACCTAAGGACATCACACACATCCATGCCCGAGGTAGGATTCGAACCTGCGATTGTAGCGGTCGCGCGGCTCCAGACTGTAGCGCCTAGAACCGCTTGGCTACACCGGCTGGCGTCACGAATGTGTTTTAACTTATAATTTATGCGACCGAAATCAATAGGGGGTTCAAGACTAGCAGGACGGACACGGACACGGAGAAATAAGTGAGACGTGAATGTGTGAGTTTCTTGAGTCATCCTCATGTAGCATCTGCGTCTTCCTCCGTATATCTGTCAGGCCAAACCCCCCAAAGGAACGAGGCTTCGTTATCACCTCACACCGTAAGCGAAATATATGCCTCTTCCATAAGAGACGACCAGAAAACTGTTGCAGTTGCTTCGCCAACATCGAGGGAAGCGGATAAACATAATCCACGTAATAAGCTTTGCGTAAGACGTATGTATCCAATATTCAAATTTCTGTAGCATAGTAAGAGAACACCTTTCATGCTCTAGTATCGCTCCCTGAATTTTGTCCATAAAAGATTTCCAGTTGATCGTCGCCATTTTGAGTGGACAACGATCAATTATGATACCGAGAGACGTATGCCGATGCACCGCAGTAGCCCATGGAACAACCGCGTCATCAAAACCTCGCAAGGGAAGAAGCTCGAATTTACCTTCATTAAGGTTTGCACCTGAACTATGACAAAAATCATCGATTACAGCCTTCGGTCGAGGTATTTCAGCAGGATCGCGAAGCAGAACCATCGCATCATCCGCGTGTGCACGAACAGAACGCCGGAAAGCGTCCCACCTGTCAACTGGGTTTCTAGCATCCGAATCAGGGGCTCCAGAGACAACACAAACAAAGTCATGGACAGCGGACTTTCTTGAGCCACTCCCCTACGGATATTTGCTGGGATGTCAGTTGGCCATTAACTACCACCGAAGTAGAAATACCCGTAAACAGATTTGAGAACACTCGACGTCTGTCAAACAAGTGTGAAACTAACTGCCTCTATAATCCGGAGCAAAAAGTCGTGATTAACACGATAAAATGCCTTATCGAAGTCGAGAAAAGCAAGGGCACAAGGAACGGACGTTACAGAAGCAACGGAAGCCACGTCACGACACTTGACTACAGGAGTAAGAATGGTATGACCAGGTACGCAGCTTTGACGTTTTGCAACAATCGTCTCCATCAAATCCGGCACCCTACTGTTAACTGCCCTCGCCAAAGTCTTATAATCAAAGTATAACAAAGTAAGTGGGAGAAAGCTTTTAGGGGCCGCCGGTCAAGTGCGTTTCGGGTTTACAGCAATTTTTCACACTTTGAACGAGGTCGGCACTACTATAACCTGTAACACTTCATTCAAAAGGGAGGTAAAGATAACACCCAACAACGGCCAAAAGCGCATTTAAAACTGCTTGCGAAGTCCATCCAGACTCGGACACTTGAGAAGGCGATCGCATAATAAGTTTGTTAATTTTCTCAGGCAGAATGGCAGCTAAGAGCGTTGCATTATGTTCAGATGTAATTGTCATATCCAAGATGCTGACAAGTGGGTCGTAAAACGTTTCATTGGACTGATCGACGTCATAGATTACTACATAGTTCTGGTGTGAAATACGCACTACATCATCTTCCACCAATACGGCACGTCCATCATTTGTCGTGAGAGAATGAATACAAGCGCGTTGGCGACGGGTCTTATGCCGAAGTAAATGATATAAGGAAGTCAGTTCTTCCGTCACCAAAGAACGCAGCTTCGCTCGGATTTTCAAACCATCCATTTGCATTCTCTTCAAGGTCAACAATTTTGCCTTTACACGCCTAACATCAGCAATTCGCAGAGGGGCGTGATCCGACGCAGCATAAAGTTCACGCAGGATGGAATAATAATATTCGTAAGTTCTCCGAAAGTCTCGCACTTTGGCAGCACAGATATGTATAAAAGTTCGCCTGAGTCTCGGTTTTGCTAGCTGTGTCCAGCAGTCAAGAGTGGAAGAGTATTCCTTAGTGGACTTTAGAGTACGCTCCCACACGATTCGCATTACGTCATAGAGAGGGGTCAGCTAGGTGAGCGACGTTTAACATCCACGGAGGGCGAAACAGTTTCACTGGTTGCCGTTCAAGATTGAGAGTTGTGGCCACCGCACAGTGATCCGTAGAGGAAGCTCGGATGACTCCAACATTAAGAATACTATCGCTCAGACCGTCTGATAAGTGAAACCTATCTAACCTGCTAATAGAGGTCGCATTAAAGTGGGTAAATTTAACTAACGTCTGGTATTTATATATCCAGACGTCTTTTAGACGTAGGAAGAGAACCAATTCATGTAATTAACGAGAGGATTTAAAATTAGGAGGTTGATCTGCAGTATGCAATACACAGTTAAAATAACCTCCCAACAGAATACCAGGAGGACTCTTACGCAACAGATGAACAATATCCTCTTTATAAATACGCGAACGATCTAGTGCGCGACCAGTGCCAGATGGGGTATATAAAAGAACCAAGGTAAGATTAAAATGTTGACATTATATGCCCATGCCAGAATCCAACATTTCCACCTCAGCAATAGGAATGCCTTCGCGAAAGAATACGGCGGTCCCCGCAGAATATTCGGGTGCTACATTAAAGATCATACGAAAACCAGGTAAGGAGAAATTACAAAATAACACCTCCTGTAAGGAGACTATGCCCGCACGTGAATCATAAATGATCTGACGCAGCGAAGCAATTAGCAATTCTGATTCCACACAGTTAACTTTTAAGGAAGTGAACGTGTAGGCTTCGGTCATTGATCACAGATGGACAGGGATGTACGGAGTCTCCGAATAGAATTGGGTAGACATCTGAGAGTCAAAGTCCATTGTGGAATACACAGAGGAATCAGACATCAGAGGACCAGAACCCCCGTCATAGCAACCTTCTTTCTTAGATTTCTTACGTGCCAACGCATGGTCAGGTTGTATACGCTGTTTCTGTCGGCTACGTGGGCTGTCGGCCTCTGTAAACGGAGGTGTGGGAGGGGTCAAAGCCACAGCTTCCTGTCCATCAGAACCAGGTTCATGTAATGCCGTTCCAGTCACTAAGGCGGAAGCATTCTGTGGAAGTGCAAATGCAACAGGTGATACTTGGTCGCTAATTTTATTTTACTCGGGAGCTGCTGTGGTCGGCAAATACAGGAAAACTACGGCGGCTGAAGACGAAAGAGCAGGAGGACATTGCATCGTCTCAGACTGTAACGGAGGACACAAAGACGAAGGGGGGGGGGGGGGGGACTCCGCTCCCTCTCGACACACAGGCAGCTCAGTAGGAGCCACATCGCGCGCACGAGGGATACTGGAGATGACTTCGCCACTCACCATAACACGGACGGGAGGTACCGTAGCATCGAGAGGAGCAGGGGGCACAATCGGTGCAGAGGAGGTTGACGCAGAAGACACAACCAAATCCTCACCAACCATCATCCTGATTGCTACGTCGCTTGTCAGTCGCCGTTGCAGGTTCTATCCTGGGGCCAATAGGATTCTGAACCTGTCGTGGAGGTAAAGGCGGAAATTCATTGACACGATTACCAAAACTGTGTATTCATTATAATCCGAAACAGAAGCAGGCCCGTCGTCGGGAGTGGAAGGAACAAGATCTTGACCAGTATAAATGACACGGACGCGGAAAGCACACACTTGAAAATGTGATGGAATATTGCGTTTGACAGGTTCGAACCCTGCCTCGGTCATGGATGTGTGTGATGACCTTAGGGTAGTTAGGTTTAAGTAGTTCTAAGTTCTAGGGGACTGATGACCTCAGATGGTAAGTCCCATAGTGCTCAGAGCCATTTGAACCATTACGTTTGACATGAATTTCCACGGCACGAATACCATTATAACACTGTAATCTGTGTTGAGTAGGCCAGCGTTCACGACGGACGTTTTTCACGTTACCATATGGAGACAACATGTCCTTCAGAAAATTGTCATCAACTTCCGGCGGGAGGTTGACCACTCCAACATTGGTATATTCGATTTCAGCATCTGCGAGCGACACCATACTAACGGAATTATCGCGAAGCTTGAACGGGACTTCAGATCCATGTAGCGACAATAATCTTTCAACGTGAAGGGAATCCATAAACTTCACGTAAAAAACGTACTCGTCTGCGTCAAAATAAGCGGTGTGCACCTGATCAGAATTCACATGAATGGTATAGACAAGCCAGTCGTGGATATCTAGAGACCCGGGCTCTACGTGTCGTGTTGTTTTATCGAAAGTGAAGCTCACAGTACCTTTTCGTGGAACACGCGTTGAAATCATGGTAGCCATAGCGGAGCGGCCGCCGCCGCTGCAAGTAAACGAACACAAACAGACAATAAAGGTGGAGTGGAGGCGCTACGACTCACTCGGCGGACAGAACAACACTAACGAAGAAAACTCCACAGAAGCGATGCTGCGGCAAATGAAATAAACAAGAACCTTCCCGCACGGCGCTCAATGCGGAACTATACTCTCTGTTGCCCTGGCGGGTATGGGGAAAACATCAGTATCATGAGACATTTACGTGTATTACAATATCCTGAGCAGCCGTAGCTTATATTTAAAAACAAAGCTATAATTCGAAATAGAACTTCGACCTTTTTATTGGACTATTGACAGATGTCCCTAATTTCATTAACGAAAGTTGCTTGCTACAGTCATAATTACTACACTTCATTCTGCAGGTATTTGTGCTGTGACAAAGTATGCTATACCAGCTACAGATATAAATGTTATCGCTTTGCGATGGCTGAAGAAAAGTTTAGTAAAATTTAGTTCTTATACAGAATAGTTGGCTCTGAGCACTATGGGACTCAACTGCTGTGGTCATAAGTACCCTAGAACTTAGAACTACTTAAACCTAACTAACCTAAGGACAGCACACAACACCCAGCCATCACGAGGCAGAGAGAAAATCCCTGACCCCGCCGGGAATCGAACCCGGGAACCCGGGCGTGGGAGGCGAGAACGCTACCGCACGACCACGAGATGCGGGCAACAGAATAGTCTGCACGTATAATTTATTGGTGTCAGCTTAGGCAGTCAGCTCCTCATAGTTACTGGCAGTAGCAGGAAGTTCCCAGGAAATCTACAAACACGGTTTTCCGCAGCAGCAGATATGTTTGTTGAATGTTGATCTCAGCTACAGACATAAGAAAAACTCTAGAGCACGCTTTTGTCATAAAATTATACCTCAGACAAAAAGTTGTCCAATTTTACTGTAATTGTTTGTCAACTAGCTATGCGAAATAAGGGAGAAGTCCACTCTCATTAATTGTCTTAAGGGCTGTAAGTTATAACCTATACATGTTATCTGCTTAATGTGGCCTTAACTCTTTATGTACAATATTTATATTTTCTCTAAAATGGCACATATACATTAAGAAACGAATCGTGCTCCATATTACAACCTATTGTAAGGCGAGTAACACTCATGCAAAGACAGTGAGATTTCCAGTTTTTATTGTACATATAATTAACCTTAATAATCATAAGGGTGAAGTGGAAAATGATACCGTCTTCTAATAAATTCATGTCTCTGGTACACGCTATGAAGAAAATTCCTGGAAGGGCTATCATTTTCTGAACCTGTACTACAAATTAATAGATCAGCCCTTATTGGAACACTTCACTGTATCTCACTTCTTACCTACCTATTGGTACTTCCCATATTATCAGCATCATTACATTGCAGCACGAATACACTACGATCAAAGTATATGCTCATGTTCAGAATATCTACCTGTAATAACTGTGTTTTTACTCACCTGCTTGGGAACCCTAATTTTAGTGCATTATGTGAATTTAAATAAGGATTTATCTGATTTTACTCAGAGCGTTATCGTCTTAATACATCTCACGAAACAGAGGCTCAGAAAATGCGTATGAAGTACTATTAAAAGTGTTGAATAAAGTCATGGGTATAAAGTTTTACTTTAATGTCAAACTTTGAACAGTTTCGCCGGCCGGAGTGGCCGAGCGGTTCTAGGCGTTTCAGTCTGGAACCGCGCGATCGTTACGGTCGCAGGTTCGAATCCTGCCTCGGGCATGGATGTGTGTGATGTCCTTAAGTTAGTTAGGTTTAAGTAGTTCTAAGATCTAGGGGACTGATGACCTCAGATGTTAAGTCCAATAGTGCTCCAGTTTCAATTAATGAGCATGGATTCAAGTTGTTTAAAATTAAGAGAACGCTTTCAGAAGAGGGTACTTAATGAAAACCACTGTCTTTTAAAGCTGCGAAGCGGCACTAAATAACATTTACTTTTCTAAATCAAATGTTTCAAATGGCTCTAAGCACTATGGGACATAACATCAGAGGTCATCAGTCCCCTAGACTTAGAACTACTTAAACCTAACTAACCTAAGGAGATCACACACATTCATGCCCGAGGCTGGTATCGAACCTGCGACCGTAGCAGCAGCGCGGTTCCGGACTGAAGCTCCTAGAACTGCTCGGCCTAAGTAGCCGACGACATTTACTTTTCCTTTCATATTAATATTTTCTTTATTAATGTTGCTCTTCTCAGAAGTTAACATTAATAAACATTTTATCATTGCGTTCTCCAAATGATAATTTTTAAAATTTAATAGCAAACGTAAAAACTCTGTGTTGACAGGTATCTTAAACGTTTTACAATGCTTTGTTACAAATGCTTTAGAACGTCATACTTCTGTGTTTGTATTATGAAAAAACAAAAATTGCATCATAAAGATATAAACATTGAAACTACGTTCAAAGAACATCTACTATACATGCAGTTATGTACATATCCCTTGTAAATAAGTATAATTGTGAAACGTTTGTGTGCATGTGTGTGTGTGTTTGTATGTGTGTTTGTATGTTTGTGTGTGTGTGTGTGTGTGTGTGTGTGTGTTGTGTGTGTGTGTGTGTGAGAGAGAGAGAGAGAGAGAGAGAGAGGAAGTGTGTGGATAGGTGTGCGGGTGTGTGCTATGGTGTTGTTACATTATGAACTAAGACGACACTTCATAAGTACGCAGTTTGAATAGAAAATGAAAGAAAGAAGGAAGAAAAAGGTTGAACGTCCCGTCGTCAGTGAAGCCATTAGAAATGGAGAACAAGCTCGGATCGTTTCAAGAATAGGGAAAGAAGTCGGTCGTGGACTTTCATAGGAACCATCCTGGCGTATACTTGGAGTGATTTAGTGAAATCACGGAACACCTTAATCAGGATGGTCGTGCGTGGATTTGAACCGTTGTCCTCCCGAAGGCGACTCCAGTGTGCTAACCACAGCGCCACCTCGCTCGGTAAATTGATTAGAAGCCGTTTGTGGTGACTGGTGTCGAAATTCTTCTGGTAATCTAGAAATATGAAGTCAGCTGGAGATCCTGTGCCGATAGCACTTATTAATTCACATGAATAGAGGGCGAGTTGTGTTTTACAAGAACGACATATTCTGAATCCGTGCTGATTATGTGACGATACGACATTTTCTTGGAAGTATTTCTTGGTGTTGGAACACAGTATCCGTTTCATAAGATCACTACAAAGCGAAGTGAATGATATGAGTGTAGAAACTTGCGGATTACTTGTATTTCCTTTCCTGTGCATTGGTGTGACCTTTGCAGGTTTCCAGTCTTGAAATACGGATTTTCTGTCGAGAAAGCAGTTTTAAATTATTGCTAAAAATTGAGCTGTTTCATCACCACACCCTTGAAACAAATGGAGCAGGAAGGAGAATCGCTAGTAATTGATTCGAAGTTCCTTCAACCACATATGTTTGATCTAGGTTATTCATGAGGACATCATTGGTTTCGGAAGACGGCTATGCAAAAGCAACAGTAAATACAGAAAATAGACACGTATCAGTGGACAGAGAGTCTCTCATTGTTTGTAATTCACATTAAAGGTGCTCAATTTGGGTTCGGTTTTTAACGCGGCAAACGTCAGTATGTGTGTGCAATTCATTGAAGTCATTGACATAAATTGCCCTGGAAGTAGCGACAGGAGACCGATTTGGAAATACGTTCATTAGACTGCTTATCTTCATGTGGGAACAAATTCGATGTAACAGTATGACGCAGATGACTTGTCTATACGTCCTGACGCACCTGACCGCCAGTGCAGCTACGTCACGATGTTTATTCCCAGTCGAATCATAGTTAGATGCTCTATCCTCTGACAGATGTTATTTTTCTGTACGTCTTCCACTCTTGCGCAGTCGTAAGCGTAGACCAGATGTGGTTTAAATTCAGAGAAATAGTGTCGACGGCAGTTGAGAACTATATACCAAATAAATTACACAAAAGAGGTCAGAAGACTATTGCGGAAGCAACAAAAAAGTATGCCAAATTTAAAAGAACCCAAAATCCCCTACATTAGCGAAGTTTTACAGAAGCTCGAATTTAGCACCAACTTGTGAGCGAGATGCATTTAATAGTTTCGACAACGAAACTCTGTCTTGAAATCTGGCAGAAAAGTCAAATAGATTCTGCTCGTATGTAAAGTACGCCAGTGACAAGACGCTATCAATACCTTCACTGTGGCCAGCAGGAGTGGCCTTGCGGTTCTAGGCGCTACAGTCTGGAGCCGAGCGACCGCTACGGTCGCAGGTTCGAATCCTGCCTTGGGCATGGATGTGTGTGATGTCCTTGGGTTAGTTAGGTTTAGTTAGTTCTAAGTTCTAGGCGACTGATGACCTCAGAAGTTAAGTCGCATAGTGCTCAGAGCCATTTGATTTGAACCTTCACTGTGCGATAACAATGGTGATGTTACTGATGACAGTGTCACTAAAGGAGAGTTACTAGATACTGTTTTCCAAAATTCCTTAATAAAAGAAGACGAAGTAAATATTCCAGAATTTGAATCGAGAATAACTGCCAACATGAAGAACTTGGGAACAGATATCCTCGGTTTAGCTTAAAACACTTACGAAAGGCAAGGTAAGTTTCAGAGTATGCTGATACAGTAGCTCCGTACTCAGCAATCATATACAACCGTTCGCTCGTAGAAAATTCCGTACGCAAAGACTGGAAAGTCGGGTAAGTCAGACCAATATCCAAGAAAGGAAATAGGAGTAATGGCTGAATTACAGACAATTATCACTAATGTCTATTGTCTATAGGATTTTGGAATGTACACTGTGCTAGAACGTTATGGACCACCTCGAAGAAAACAATTTATTGATTAATAACCAACACGGATTCAGAAAATATCGTTGTTGTGAAACACAGCTAGCTCCTCTTTATTCTCAGGAAGTAATGAGTGCTAATCAAATTGATTTCATATTTTTACATTTCCAGAAGGCTTTTGTCACTGTTTCTCACAAATGACTTCTGATTTAATACATGGTGTGTCGCCAGTTGTGCGACTGGAGTCTTGATTTCCTGTCAGAAAGGCCCAGTTCGAAATAATTGACGGGAAGTCATCGAGTAATTCAGAAGCAATATCTGACGTTCCCGAGTATATTTCTTGATTTTGGAACACGTTATCCCTTTCACAAGGTCACTACAAAGCGAAGTGAATGATATGGGTGTAGAATTTTGCTGATTACTTGTATTTCCGTTCCTATGTATTGGTGTGACCTTTACCACTTTGCAGTCTTCAAATACGGAACTTCCGTCGAGAAAGCAGTTTTAAATTATTGCTAAAATTGCTGCTGACCTATATAAACATTTTATGACAACTAAGCAGCCCTCCTTGATTGTTTGCAGATGAAACCGTAATTTATCGTCATATAAAGTAATCAGACGATCAAAACGAATTACAAAATGATTTAGACAAGATATCTGTGTGGTACAAAAATTGGCAGTTAACTCTAAATAGTGAAAAGTATGAAGTCATCCCCATGAGCACTAAAAGTAATGCGCTAAATTTCAATTACACGATAAATCACACAAATCTAAATTCTGTAAATTCAGCTAAATACTTAGAATTGTAATTATGAACGAATTAAATTGGAGCGATCTGACTGATTATGTTGTGGGGAAAGACAAACCAAAGATTGCGATTTATTGGCAGACACTTAGAAAATATAACAGACCTACTGAAGAGGCTGCTTACGCTAAGCATGTCCGCCCTCTTCTGGAGTGATTCTGTGCGGTGTGGGATCAGCATCAGACAGGATTGGTGGAGGACATCGACCAAGTTTAAAGAAAGGCAGCTAGTTTTTTACCGTCGCGAAATAAGGTGGGGGGGGGGGGGTGCCACGGATATGATACACGAACTAAGGTGGCAGCCACTAAAACAAAGGTGCTTGTCTCTGCGGCAGGACCTTCTCATGAAATTTCAATCAACAGCTTCCTCCTCGGAGTTTGAAAATATTTTGTTGGCGTCCACCTACATAGGGATAAATAATTATGATAATAAAAAAAATCATAACTCGCACGGAAAGATTTAAAGGTTCCTTTTTACCGCTCGATGAACACTCCGGCAGGCACTTAACTGTGAATTACAGAGTAATCATATAGATGTAGATGTATTCTGATACCCTGGGGGTACTTACGAATAACCCTGTGCTTAGTGTTACCACAGTCATATCCAAGTTTTTCGTAAATCCCATACATAGTGACGGAGAAATGGTGGGAAGAATGGGACGTGCCGAGTGCACGTCGAGCAGGGCGACGCGAGACGTAAGCGACGAGGCGCGTGCCCTTTTATTCGCGGCTGTGGCTGCGGCTAATGCCGGCAGCACGGCGAGCGACGACTGCTGCTGCGGCTGCTGGATGTAGGGTGGGGGAATGGGGAAGGAGGGAGGCAGCATCCGGCGCCGTGGCTCCCATCGACCGCCGACCCCCTTCCCACCCCCCTCCCACTCGCAACCCCATTCCGCACTAGGCAGCCATGGCCCGCCGTCTGCGACGCAACGTCTCGGCAGCACGTGTTGCGTCGCCGACCGCAGGGCTGCCCGCTTTCTGGAATTATGGTAACGAGATCCTCAAAGGCCGCACTTCACAGGCTCTCGACTGCAAGTCTTGGGCGGACGGACAGTTTCAGCCAGCTGGGTATCCCAGGCTCGTCACTTTGTACGTAGTTTCACAGGAGCGCTGGTAACTGAGCTCCAATAACTGTAAGGAGAGCCTTTCTTCGGTTACAAGAAATGTAATACTTCTTTTATGCAGAATTCAAATAACACTTATTTAAAATATTTCAATAGCCCAGAATGATTGTAGGTACATGCTTTCCACACAAACAGGGATGACGAATTAGGTATTAACTTGGATTTCCTAGTTTCTAACCACCGTCGTCATCGTAACAGTGCATCTGACCAAGTTTTGCAGATAGCTCAAGTAAACGTAATTATGGGCCAAGAATGGCGTACGTATTGAATTGACAAATAAATTTTATGTTTATATGTTTCAATGCTATTAATTTCGCGTAGATGAAATAAATTGAGGTATTTGCGGATGAAACCTATGTGGAAGAAATGGGATGAAATGATGTCAGCGAAGTAACACTCAGAAATCCTGAACTCCAACTTGACGAGTATGTCGCTTCCCGAGCACGGGGTCCCGGGTTCGATTCCCGGCGGGGTCAGGGATTTTCACCTGCCTCGAGATGACTGGGTGTTTGTGTTGTCCTCATCATTTCATCATCATCCAGGAAAGTGGCGAAATTGGACTGAGCAAAAGATTGGGTAATTGTACGGGCGCTGATAACCACGCAGTTGAGCGCCCCACAAACCAAACATCATCATCATCATTAACGAGTATGTCATGACTAATGAAATTCTGTGCTAGAATGCGACTCGAAACTGATTTCCTGCTATACGCGAACTCTCACCTTGACTATTAGGCAATCTGTCCACCATCTTTGGCACTTCTTTTCCTCTTATTACTTCCTAAAACACACAGATACTTTACCAATCCGGAGTAACTCCACCAGAGTGATGCATAAAATGGAGTATCGTGGTTTAATCTACCACAATATATATACAAAGTATGTAAAAGTCTTTGTTTGAGACAAAATTTTCGATGACCCTTTCCAGCGACAACAGGCGTCCTTTAGTACTTGCCACCCACAGGGACTTCTAAGCAAGTGTTGCTGTATACGACCTACCCCACCAGATTTATTGTGATTCTTAACAGGAAAACCGTAAGAGTTAGTGTCTCTAAGGGTGAAAGATGTCTTAGAAACGAATGAGGAACTTCAGTTTCGCTTGGCGTAATGCAGAGCAGATGACTGGCAACACACGTTGCATACAAACGCCGCAGTGTACGCTCTGCCTCCTCTTAGAGGCATAATCCGTGTTTGGTCGTAGTTCACCATCATATGCACAGCTGTCATGTCTGCGTGCAAACATTCGAGGAGATTTCCTTACACTATTGCTCGTCTACTGTCTTATCAATGTACACTGCCCTCACATCTGTCCTCGACTTCAATGCTCTTGTATGAAAAACATGATAGAAACATCCGTTCCCATCAGAGCAAAATCCTTTCGTTCCCACTCCATCACTCAGCCAATTTCTCGAATTCCTTTTCACTAATAGGAAACCGGCTCCGGAATAACGTTCCTCATTATATTAAAGAACTGAATAACATCCCAGTCTCATAAGATAAATAATGGCATACATACTGAAGCAACGATAATTACGAGTATTACCATTGTCCCCTTACGGACTCGTTACCCCATTACACCTTTCTTCCCAACCAAACCTTCCTCGTTTTCCAGTGTCTTAGCCGAAGCAGTCTACTTAAATTTCCCATCCTAAGAACACGGTATATCAGATAATATCAATTTTGTATGCCTATAAATAATTTTTATATCTATAATTCTCATTATTATTGTTGACAATATTAGTGGCAGCAGCAGTAGTAGAAGTACTGCCAGTATTTGCTTTGTTAATTCTTAGCATAAATTATTCGCATTGTCTCTATACTCACACAAATCATTTTATTACAATTTATTATATTAAAATTAATGTTATTTCTTAGAAAACTATGATGTAATTAACACTATATGTGTGAAACTCTGGTCAGCTGTAAGAAAGCGCCTAAAGGCCCTAATATAATCTGGTTAAATAAATATTAGCTTCAGAATAAATTTCAAACATTATTCCAGTTGCATATACTGCACTTTTCATTAAGCTAAACGGTTATAAAAGAATAAAAGTAATTTTAAAATTGTGAACTAACTTTTTAGCGAACTCGTTGAATAACAGAACTGAAACTTCAGCTATCGCAAGAAACCCTTTTCAGTTGATAGTAGACTTAAGTTTGTAATCCACTCTTGAGTTTGTGAACAAAATAAACTTTTTTAGCCTTTTTTATGACTGAAAAGCTTCTCCCAGCGCTGACATTAGGTGCAGAAAGATTAAAATTAAATGCAAAGAGTTTTACTATTTTACAGTATGCAGCATGGAGCCTGTTTAAATATAGATTTCATTACATCACAAACAATTTCGTGACGCATTTCTCCGAAGATATGCACTATCACCAGCTGTGATATTAAACAGTAAAGAACAAATAAATAAATAAGTGATCTATAGCAATGTTTTAGTTATAGTGTGCAAGTTCTGGTGATCACTGTTTATAGTAACCAAAATTATATAATGTAGGAGTGCATAGTTTCACGGCGATATGTACTAATAAAAGTTTCTCGGGCTTCCAAAAACGTCAAGTGATTTGAAATCCATGAACTTTCGGCCGAATACTCCTCGACCATTGTCACGTGGTGACTTTCTTCTGGTTGCTGCTGCCGTCTTTATACAGCCGCGCTGCCTTCCGTGATGTCACTGGTATCCGCTCCGGCAGCATATACGGTAATGTTTGCGTTGTGCGCTCTCCCAGTTATTTGACGACACTGTTGTGGATTTGTTGAAGCATATTCTGACGTCACCGTATTTCTTGTATGATGGAGAATATTTCAACCAGACGGACGGCGTTGCGATGGGAAGCCCATTAGCTCCAGTTGTAGTAAGTCTGTTCATTGAGTACTTTGAAAACATCGGCAAGGACACGGCCCTGAGAAGCCTAATTGCTTTTATCCTTACGTCGACAACGCATTCGTTGTTTAGTCTCATGGACATGAAAAGCTGGGACAATTCTTGGACCACATCAGAAACATCTGTGACAACATCAAGTTCACAGTGGAGATAGAGACAGATGGTGCCTTTCGGTTCCTTGATGTCCTCATCCGCCGCACAGCAAATGGGTGTCTCAGACACAGCGTTTACCGGAAACCCACCCACACAGACCGATATTTGCAAACTAACAGCTATTACCATTCGTCGCAGAAACGTTATGTTCTAAGGACCTTCGTGCATCGAGCTGAAACCGCCTCAGATTCTGAAAACTTACCGAAGGAACTGATCCACTTACGGAAAGTATTCAAGGAAAACGGCTACAACACCCACCAGATTTTGCAAGCTATCTTTCCGAAAATACGTAAGCAGAGAGACACCGAGGAGGACTCGAAGAGCCGGCCGGTGTGGCGGAGTGGTTCTAGGCACTTCATTCTGGAACAGCGTGACCGCTACGGTCGCGGGTTCGAATCCTGCCTCGGGCATGGATGTGTGTGATGTCCTTAGGTTATTTAGGTTTAAGTAGTTCTAAGTTCTAGGGGACTGATGACCTCAGATGTTAAGTCCCATAGTGCTCAGAGCCATTTGAACCATTTGAACCAAGGACTCGAAGAAGTTTGCGTTCTTGCCGTTCTGTGGTTCAATAACAGGAAAGATAAACCGTCTCCTAAAGTGGCACAAAATTAATTCGGCCTTCAGGGCTCCAGCAAAAATTCGACAACTCTTGAGGCCTGTGAAAGACAACGTAGGCCTCAGAACGCCAGGAGTATATAAAATACTATGTGGGTGTGAACAGTTCTATATTGGACAGACAGTGCGTACCATTGAACAGCGCTGTGTAGAACACGAGAGATGTTTCCGTATATGGCACCCAAAGAAATCAGCGGTAGCAGAGCATGCATTAGGAAACGCTAATCGTATTGCATTCGACGAGACATACACTCCTGGAAATGGAAAAAAGAACACATTGACACCGGTGTGTCAGACCCACCATACTTGCTCCGGACACTGCGAGAGGGCTGTACAAGCAATGATCACACGCACGGCACAGCGGACACACCAGGAACCGCGGTGTTGGCCGTCGAATGGCGCTAGCTGCGCAGCATTTGTGCACCGCCGCCGTCAGTGTCAGCCAGTTTGCCGTGGCATACGGAGCTCCATCGCAGTCTTTAACACCGGTAGCATGCCGCGACAGCGTGGACGTGAACCGTATGTGCAGTTGACGGACTTTGAGCGAGGGCGTATAGTGGGCATGCGGGAGGCCGGGTGGACGTACCGCCGAATTGCTCAACACGTGGGGCGTGAGGTCTCCACGGTACATCGATGTTGTCGCCAGTGGTCGGCGGAAGGTGCACGTGCCCGTCGACCTGGGACCGGACCGCAGCGACGCACGGATGCACGCCAAGACCGTAGGATCCTACGCAGTGCCGTATGGGACCGCACCGCCACTTCCCAGCAAATTAGGGACACTGTTGCTCCTGGGGTATCGGCGAGGACCATTCGCAACCGTCTCCATGAAGCTGGGCTACGGTCCCGCACACCGTTAGGCCGTCTTCCGCTCACGCCCCAACATCGTGCAGCCCGCCTCCAGTGGTGTCGCGACAGGCGTGAATGGAGGGACGAATGGAGACGTGTCGTCTTCAGCGATGAGAGTCGCTTCTGCCTTGGTGCCAATGATGGTCGTATGCGTGTTTGGCGCCGTGCAGGTGAGCGCCACAATCAGGACTGCATACGACCGAGGCACACCGGGCCAACACCCGGCATCATGGTGTGGGGAGCGATCTCCTACACTGGCCGTACACCACTGGTGATCGTCGAGGGGACACTGAATAGTGCACGGTACATCCAAACCGTCATCGAACCCATCGTTCTACCATTCCTAGACCGGCAAGGGAACTTGCTGTTCCAACAGGACAATGCACGTCCGCATGTATCCCGTGCCACCCAACGTGCTCTAGAAGGTGTAAGTCAACTACCCTGGCCAGCAATATCTCCGGATCTGTCCCCCATTGAGCATGTTTGGGACTGGATGAAGCGTCGTCTCACGCGGTCTGCACGTCCAGCACGAACGCTGGTCCAACTGAGGCGCCAGGTGGAAATGGCATGGCAAGCCGTTCCACAGGACTACATCCAGCATCTCTACGATCGTCTCCATGGGAGAATAGCAGCCTGCATTGCTGCGAAAGGTGGATATACACTGTACTAGTGCCGACATTGTGCATGCTCTGTTGCCTGTGTATATGTGCCTGTGGTTCTGTCAGTGTGATCATGTGATGTATCTGACCCCAGGAATGTGTCAATGAAGTTTCCCCTTCCTGGGACAATGAATTCACGGTGTTCTTATTTCAATTTCCAGGAGTGTATATTATCACACTGACTAACAGTTTTTGGGACAGCATAATAAAAGAAGTGATCGAAATAAAAATTTGTGACAACACGCTCAATAAAGACGGTGGCTTGAAGCTAAGCACAGCGTGGGACCCGGCCATCGGAATGCAGAAGCGGGCTCGGGGCCTGCACAGCGCTAACACTACCATATATGGTGCTGGAGCGTGTACCAGTGACGTCTCGGTAGGCAGCGCGGCTATATGAGGATGGCGGCAACAACCAGAAGACAGTCACCAATTCACAAAGGCCCAGGAGTACTCGGCCGAAAGCTCGTGGATTTTAAACTACTTGACGTGGCTGGAAGACCGAGAAGCTTTTATTTGCAACAAAATTATGCGCATTTAAATGTTCCAAAAGTAAAAGAGTTCAACTTACTGAATGTATGTTATTTCTATCTAAAACTTTAGAGTAGCCACTTATAGTGTTTGTTGTGGCAACTTCAGGCTGTCGTTACTTTATTTTCTAATGTAGACCTTAGCTTCTTTTTGTTAACTTGGAAAAAATGGAGCAAGACCATTTAAAGTGAGGAAAAAATTTCAAAATTTTTTGATATTTGACACAACTTGTCATAGCATTGAATCCAGTCGAGAAGTGAAAAGGTGAACGAACATTGCAGTAGAAAACGTGTTTATTGCAATCATTTCAAGTCAGCAGCCATAACTAGCTAGCTAGTCAGTGCAACCGGCCGAGACCCAAACAGACAAAGGGAAGAAACAGATTTTGTGACATTTTACAAGTTCCTAACCAGGAGCGAATTGTATAGTTTCATAGTTTCAGCTTTGTGCTTCTGTACTTTTGTTCTTGAGTTCTGCGTGTTAATTTAACATTTAATAGGCACAGTTCTCCCGTTTTTGTTTGTGTCGGAGAGTAAACAGATTTTGTGACATATTACAAGTTCCTAACCAGAGGCGAATTATTTAGTCTCACCTGTGTTCGTTGGTAATTCAGTTTTTGCATCTCTGCGTGTTAATGTAATTTGTTGGACAACAAATTACCAGCTGCTGTCAGTTACCATGTAGTTGTAAGAAATCTATGCAATAATGTTTTATCTTAATGTGAGGTGTTTGAAATCAAGAGTAGTCGAAATTAGCTAATCGCACGATTAAATAAACATCACATTACTGATTATCACGGACCATGTTTTTGTTTATTAAGCATCTGGAGGCTGTGGATCCCCCATAAATACAAAATTTTATTGCACGCAGTTCTTTGGTCTTCCTTTGTGTCTACAGCAGTTCCGTAGCACGTGTCTATAGACATTTGTTCGTTTGTTCTGAAAGCTAGTGTCCGCTAGTGTCTGCTAGTCAGTCAGCAGCAAATGGCCGAGACACAAGCGGCCAGAGGGAAGTAACCGATTTTGTGACTTTTGCGAGTAGCTAACCAGTAGCGAATTGATTAGTTTTATCTGTGTGCTTTGGTAGTTGAGTTTTTGTGTTTCTGCATGTTAATTTGATATTTCATATATATTGTCGCATTTTTGTTTGCGTCGGAAGGTAAACCGATTTTTTCACATATTACCATTCCCTGACAAGAAGTTCAGTATTTAGTCTCACCTGAGTGCTTTCGTAGTTAAATTTTTGAACCTTTGCGTGTTAATGTAATTTATTGGACACAGTTCTTGCTTTTTCCTCCTTGCCCACAGTAGAGTTCCATAGCACGTGTCCATTGTTAAAAAATGTTCAAATGTGTGTGAATTCCTAAGGGACCAAACTGCTGAAGTCATCGATCCCTAGACTTACACACTACTTAAACTAACTTACGCGAAGAACAAGATTCACACCCGTGCCCGAGGGAGACTCGAACCTCCAGCGTGAGGGTGTCGATTGTCTTTGTTTGTCTGTGTACTGTAGTTTTCCACGGTTTTACTACAGATAGGGACTTTGATGGCTGTGTGAGGATGCGAGTCAAGTTGGTGACACTTCGCTCTCAGCTCCAGGCTGTGGTGGCTTCCGTTATACACCTTGAAGCTTCAGTGGATGGACATCACTGTTATGGGCCAGCCGTGAGCATCCAACAGATGTTCAGCACGTCTGATTGTGAGTCTGCCGATCGGCCCGCACTGGTGACCAGCCCAGTTACTGCGCACACTGAGATTGACCACTCACCTGTGGTCGAGTGGGAGGTCGCCTCAGGGCGTGGCAGGCTGTGATAGACTTCCCAGGGGGCCGCACATAGGGCTTCCCTATTAAATGAGACAATGCGTGCCAGGTGCTGACTATGACTGACTCTGTCCCTCAGGCAGATGCAGTCGCTCGTCCTATTTCAGAGGGAACCTCTCAGCATGCAAGATCCTGGCAGTCACAGAGGATGGGATCCTGGCAGTCATCGAGGATGGGATTATTGCTAGTTGGGAGCTCCAGTGAAGGCACGTTATGGGGCCCCTTAGGGACATGGCTGCCAAGGTGTGGAAAAAAGCCGATGTGCACTCCGTGTGCATACCGAGTGGAGTCATTCCAGACGTGGAAAGGGTCGTTCTGGATGTCATAAAGAACACAGGGTGCAGCCAACTGTGGGTGGTGGCTCACGTCAGTACCAATTATGTGTGTCACTTCGGATAAGAAAGGATTCTCCCTGGTTTCAGGCGGCTACAGAAATGGTAAAGGGTGCTAGTCATGACTGCGAGATGGAAGTAGAGCTCATCATTTGCAGCACAGTCGAAAGGACCAGTTGCGGACCTTTGGTAAAGAGCTGAGTGGAAGGTAGCCGAGTGGAAGGTCTGAATCAGAGGCTCAGGCAGTTCTGCGACCGTGTAGGCTGCCTCCTCGACTTAAGCCATAGGGTCGTTGGGTTTCGGGTTCCACTGAATAAGTCAAGAGTCCACTACAAGCAGGAGGTGGATACACGGGTAGCAGGGGTTCCGTGGCGTGGACTGGCAGGTTTTTTGTGTTAGAGGGTCTCGGGGAAATACAAAAAGGGCTTCAGTCTCAATGGGTGCAGGTCGAACCTATGAGGAACGTAGATAAAGGAACCCCGGTATAACAGATGTAAATTGTTGTAGCTGTGTTGGGAACGTACTAAAGCTCCAATCGCTACTAGAAAGCACTGATGGTCGAATCGTTGTAGACAGTGAAAGCTGGCTGAAGCCGGAGATAAGTTCAGCCGAAATTTTTGCGAAGAACGTAACGGTGTTCCTAAAGGATAGAGTAAACACACTTGGCGGTGGCGTGTTTGTTGCTGTTAGAATTAGTTTATCTTGTAGCGAATTTGAAGCAGATTGTTCCTATGAGTTAGTATGGACAGATGTCATTTTTGGTAAAATTATATGTGCATCCTTTTACCGACCTCCCAACCAACGTGATAAAATTGCTGAAAGTTTCAAAACTTAAGTTTAATTTCAAACACATACCTGACTCGTGTAACTTTAGTTGGAGTTGACTTCAATTTACCCTCGATATGTTGGCGAAAATACATGTTTAAACCCGGAGGTATGCACAAAGCATCACCCGGAATTGTGCTAAATGCATTATCTGTAAATTATTTCGAGCAGCTAGTTCATGAGCCCACGCCAACAGTAAACTGTTGTGAAAACACAGGTGACCTCTTAGCAACAAATAATCCTGAGCTAATAACGAGCACCTAACCGGAAGCAGGGATTATTGAACACAAGGTTGCCGTAGCGAGACTGAATGTTGTAACCCCCAAACCCTCCAAAAATAAACAAAACATATACCTATTCAAAAAAGCAGATAAAAATTCACTTGAGGCCTTCCTGACAGACAATCTCCACTCCTTCCAAATTAACGATGTAAGTGTACACCAGATGTGACTTGAATTCAAAGAAACAGTATCTACGGCAGTTGAGAGATTTATACCAAATAAATTAACAAACGACGAAGCTCATCCACCTTGGTACACAAAATGGATTAGAATATTGGTGTAGAAATAACGAAAAAAGCATGCCAAATTTAAACGAATTCAAAGTCACCAAGACCAGCGGTCTTTTACAGAAGCTCGAAATTTAGTCCGGACATCAATGCGAGATGCTTACAATTATTTCGAACGAAACTTTATCTAGAAACCTGGCAGAAAATCCAAAGACAACGCCAAGACATAGTCAATGCCTTCTCTGCGCGATAGCAATGGAAATACTACCGACAACAGTGCTGCGAAAGCAGAGTTACTAAAGACAACCTTTCGAAATTCCAACGCCAAAGAAGAAGAAGTAAATATTTCAGAATTCGAACCAAGAACAACTGGCAACATGAGTAACTTAGAAGTAGATATCCTCGGAGTAGTGAAGCAGCTAAAGTCACTTAATAAAAGCAAGTCGTCTGGTCCAGACCATGTACCAACTAGGTTCCTTTCAGCATATGCTGATGCAGTAGTTCCTTACTTAACAATCATATACAACCCCTCGCTCGACGAAAGATCTATATCCAAAGACTGGAAAGTTGCACAGGTCACACCAATATTAAAGAGAGGTAGTAGGACATCGTCGATTTGCAGCAGGATATCGGAACATATATTGTGTTCGAACATTATGGATTACCGCGAAGAGCATGGTTTATTGACACACACTCAACACAGGTTCAGAAAACATTGTCCTTGTGAAACGCAACTAGCTCTTTACTCACACGAAGTGGAAGTGTTGAGTGCTGTTGAAATAGGATTCCGTGTTTCTAGATTTACAGAACGCTTCTGTCACTGTATCATACAAGCGGCTTGTTGTGGAATTGCGTACGTCCGTGGATTCATGAAGTTGCCTCCATACCCGTACATGTCCATCCGCTCGATACAATCTGAAACGAGAATCGTCCGACCAGGCCACATGTTTCCAGTCATCAGCAATTCAATGTCGGTGTTGACGGGCCCAGGCGAGGCGTAAAGCTTTGTATCGTGCATTCATTAAGTTTACACGAGTGGGCTTCGTCTCCGAAAGCTCATATCGATGATGTTTCGTTGAATGGTTCCAATGTTACCACTTGTTGATTGTGCAGTATTGAAATCTGCAGCAATTTTCGTCATTCTGAACGATTCCCTTCACTCGTCGTTGGTCCTCGGAGATGCTGTGTCCCATCGACTATAACACCACGTTCAAACTCACTTAAATCTTGATAACCTGCCACTGTAGCAGCAGTAACCGATCTAACAACTGCGCCAAACATTTATTGTCTTACAAAGGCGTTGACGGCCGCAGTGTCCTATTCTGGCTGTTTACGTATCTCTGTATTTGAATACGGATGCCTATACCAGTTTCTTTGGAGCTTCAGTGTAGTAAAATAAGGGAAATCAGAGCTCGCCCGGAGAAATATAGGTGTTAATTTTTTCTGCGCGCTTTTCGAGAGTGGAATAATCGAGAATTATTGTGAAGGTGGTTCGATGTACCCTGTTCCGGGAACTTTAGTGTAATTTGCAGTGTGTCCATGTCGATGTAGATGAACTGCAGTTCCATCGTTACTCTGAGCATCTTAACGTATTTTAAAAATCCTCCATCGACTTGACCAACAGCTGTTATACAACGTTCTATTGACAAAGGGAGCTCCCCATCCCCCCCTCCCCATTTAGTTATACGAGGGTCATACACGCCATTAATGGCAGTGCGTGTGTCATATGATAGGAATCTTTTATCGACGCACCTAATTTGTGCTCCTGCTGAGTGAGTGAAATACGCCTCGTTGCGCAATTCAGGTGTTCGTATGAATCTGAATGTGATCACTCCTAAGAAAATGATGAAAAGATTATAGTTCTTCACATAACCTGCAACAAATGAACGCAATGGTTTCACAATCAAACAGATTCTCTATGCTGTCAACACATATATTTTTAACGTCTTTAAGGTTGCTTTCCGTTTTGGAACTTTTGACTCTTGAATTACTTTGTTGTACCATAGTTTACATTCGTTTATTTGTTGTTTTCATTTCTATGAGATGTCGATCTGGCATCTCGCTTGCTCTCACTATTCATCACATTTACTTGCGACGGTAATGTCTTCTTACCACGTTATTCATATTCTATAACCAATGTGTAACAGCGGAGACTACAGAAAGAGAACAAGCATTTCAGTGACCGGACGGATAGTAAATAACATTGAGAAAAAACAAAATTAAAATAATGGCAGAAGGGAGTTCAGATCTCTCGCTTTTATTTCTTTTGTTTTTACAACGCAATGTCCTAACCACATTTTTATCATTAATTTTTCCTACCCCTTTTTGTCTCCATTCCTGATATTACCTAAATCTACGAAGAAAAGGGGAAGCTAATGCCACCACAACTTTTACCCT
Source organism: Schistocerca cancellata (assembly GCF_023864275.1). Lineage (NCBI taxonomy): Eukaryota > Metazoa > Arthropoda > Insecta > Orthoptera > Acrididae > Schistocerca > Schistocerca cancellata. The sequence continues at coordinate 331,375,987 of NC_064629.1, forward strand.
AAATTTTGAAGAAGGAACAACAAATGAAAAGTTCCTCTACTACAGCTGTTGCCGCTACCAAAAAGACCCCAAAAATTCTACAAAAAAAAAGGAAAGGAGGATACAAGGAAGGCTTTTTTAGTAATATTTGCTTACGTTTTATTTATTTATTTTATTTATTGTCTTCTTCATCTTAAATGAATCCATCTCCGTCGCACAAGCACTCCGTGGAAGATACTGGTGACTGCCTTCGACGTCTGCGGGAAACGAAATCCCGCGTGATGGCGACACATCACTACATCATCGATGTACGTCTTCTCGGATGTGTGCATGAATAACCGTTGAGGGCAGCTTATCTGTAAAATGGAAGAGATGTTACATGTCAGCTGCTCTTTGCATGGATGATCCAGCTGCGAGAGGTGTTGCGGAAAACTCTCCGGAGAAAGTTCGAGATATATTGATGGTACTTAGGGTTCTTGACTACTGTACTATGTCGTTCGTTAATGTACTGCGAGAAACCGACGGCTGACAGCGGCAGATGGCTATCGTCGTCTTGCACGCCACACGTGGTACAATAATGCACATGGCGCCAGGTGGATCCAGTGGAGACGCGAGTGACAGACCTGCTTCCCATTAACCTTCACATACCAGGTGGATTGGACGTCCGACGCAAGGCTAGGGGCGTGCGCTGTCCACCAAGCGGCATTGGAACGGACGAGACGATGTTCTTCTTCAATTACATTCGGCGGAAGCCGCAAATGCATCGTGACATACACTGTCTTGCCCGTCGGTAGACGTGGAGAGAGAAGCACGGTCATGTAGTTATATCAAGAAAGAAATAGCTCACGTAGAGTAAGGGCTCTGGGACGTCTGTCAGCGGCACTGGGGCAATAAGTGAGCTCAGGGTAAGGGCCCTCACCAGTAGGCTGGTTAGGCACGTCGGAGGGCGTCGTCACATCTTGACACGCTTGCTTACAAAGATGGCTGTTGCTCGATGGTGGACATAACAGAGATTCAGGCCTCCTTTGTCCTTCAATAAAATGTTCAAATGTGTGTGAAATCATATGGGACTTAACTGCTAAGGTCATCAGTCCCTAAGCTTACACACTACTTGACCTAAATTATCCTAAGGACAAACACACACACCCATGCCCGAGGGAGAACTCGAGCCTCCGCCGGGACCAGCCGCAATCCTTTGTCCTTCAGGAGGGTGAGAGACACATAGCTAACTTTAAATACCAGGCCTTGACCCACAAAGGAATCCAGTGCAGCTACCAAGCGTTTCGCTATTGTCGACGGGATGGGGAAATCTGGGTTACGTGCGGGATTCGCGACGCGAAATAAACATTTGCAAAACGGGTCCGTTCCAGCTTGTCAAGAGTTCGAAGTTGATGGTCACAGAGCTCTGCTCGGATCCGGCGAAGTAAGCACCTACTGATAAGGGCCACTGATGGCCGCAAGTCCGTTGCAAAATCAATATCCAGAAATCGTACCACGACCTAGATCCGCAGAGAAGAGATGCATTCACCGGGCAGCCCACGGCCTATAGGCAATGCACGAGATTTGCGAACATTAAGGACGCTGCCCGGAACAGCGCCGAGGGTTTCCACCCACTCCAGCGCTGCCTGAACATCGTTGTCGTTGAGCAGAAGTATGACCAGGTCATGCGCATGGACCGTCCAACAAAAAGTGTGTCCGCCAAGAGTCATCCCTGTGAGGCGTCGGCAGAGGCTGCAAAGTAACGATTCCATAGCGAGAGTATACAGGATCGGATACAGAGGGCATCCTGGCTGCACTGATCGTTGCACCACGATGGGTGTCGTAAGATGACCATTGTACAAGATCCCAGAAGTCGCTCCCTAGAGTAGATGCATTATGACTTGCACGATGTTGTCGGGGACTCCCATATACTGTAAAATAAGAGTGATCAGCCATATTGAAGGCCTGACTGAAGTCAAAGCGCTTTCCTGTCACGGTATGGACGTAAGGTAGTCCGGATGTTGTGATCGCCATCTAAGGAGGATTGATCATGGGACACCGAGTATCGGGCGACCCTCCTGAGACGTGCTGCCAAAAGACGGGTAAAGATCTTCATATCAAAATTCAGGAGCGGTAGGAAGCCATAGTCACTGACGAAGGTTCCACCATTTTGTTTATGGATAGGAACGAGCAATGCTTCGAGGAAGACACCAGGAAGCTGTAATTCAGGGGACACCAAGTCGCGGCATATGTCCGTCCAGGCAGGCGTCAGTAATTGGCGGTATGTCCTGTAAAAATTTAACAGGAGGCGGTCGGGTTATGGCTACTTGTGAGACGCGCCGGCCAGTATAGCTGCAGTGATCACCTCAGTAACGTCCTCCAGTAATGTCATCTGCGCGTCCCGCTGTAGTGTGCCATACGTAAGGCGATAAATTTCCATCAATCGCGTCTGGGGGATGATGGTCGTCCGCAAACATTTGAGTATAGTGAACGTGGAAAGCATTTCCGATCGCATGTTGTGTTGCGACACAGCGACCTTCGGCTAAACTTACAACATGAATCAGCGCCCGTCACCGACGCCTGCGTTCTGCGATGGTGTGATACATCGACGGCCCTTCGTGATACATTCTATCAATGTTACGTGACGAACAATGGTCCCTTCGAGATGCTTCCTCGTGACTGCTGTGATCCGCGCTTTTGCACGGTTCATTGCTTGCTGAAGGGCAGGTGATTGTGTCATTGCGGAACAATCACTCTGAATGCCATAGTAAAAATCTAGTGAGCACCACATCCAGGCGGCGACTTCCCTGCTGTGACAAATCAGCGCCGTCCTAAGAAACGCCTCGGCGCATAGCAGCCACCATGAGAGTGTGGTCGGGTAAGACCCTTGGCAACGGGCGCATGACGTCCACGTTGCCTCCCCGGCCTGTCGGCATTCAGGTGAATGTAGGGGTTCCGTTTTGGAAGTTTTGACTCTGGAATTCCTTTGTTGTGGCATAGTTCACATCCATTTATTTATTGCTTTAATTTCTATGAGACTTTTATCTGGCATCTCACCTGCTCTCACTACTCATCACATTTACTTGCGGCGGTAATGTATTCTTACCACATCATTCCTAGTCTATAATCAATGTGTAGTATGACAACTGCTAAGAATTTCCAGGGGCCTCGCCCGTATCATACTAACTGGCGGCGCAAGATGAGTGCATATATTGGCCGCATTGTCGAAGAAAGGAACGGGCCATATTTCAGCGGTCCGTGTGCCCCAAACAATGGTGCGCGGTCTATACGGCCGGAGGAGTGGTAGCTATAGTGTGTGAAACCCGCCCTGTCACCATGTACATACTCCGAAGTGTCCACGAGTCGAAGGTTGATTACGATGGTGGATGGAGCTGGACTTGGAAAGTAGTGTGGCAGTTGGTCCTTCGGCGCCTGGGTGGAGTTAAAATCACCATCGAAAATTAGGGCATCCTGGCGCTCATAAAGAGAGGCGCGACCGCATCTGCAAAGAAAGCGGACGGTTCATGGCCTCTTCCCGATCCGGGGGGCGCAAAGTTATTAACGATTCTGACGTCATGCAGAGTGAGGGCCATGCCTCTCGCTTCACGGAGGAAGGAGATGTCTTCGGCAATTAGACCCTCACAGAGACGGATTGCCACGCCACTACCAGTCGCAGACGCGTGTGATACGTGAGTAGCGTATCCGAAAGGGCATACGAAATCCTCGATATAGACCTCCTGGAGGAGGACAACGTCTATATCCGCTGCATTCAGCATATCTAATAGCATCGTCAGTTTATGGCACTCACGAATTGTATTGATGTTGAGAATCGCCAGGCAGTATTGTTGGGTCTCCGCGTCCGCCGGAAAGGTGGCGTCCGCTCCGACGGCGGCCGTCAGGTACGGTTGGTTGGTTGGTTTGGGGAAGGAGACCAGACAGCGTGGTTATCGGTCCCGTCAGGTACGGACCAGCCGCAGCATCCATCGCTTTTTCAGTCACTTTGTCGCACCTTCATCGGGACATGACCTTCCGCGGCATCAGGCAGTAGCTCGGCGTGATCCTCGACGTCATCAACCCAGGAGCTCGTCAGTACAGATGTGGTGTTCCTTGACGGGCCGAAGGTGGAGTTAGCACAGCAGGAGAGAAGTCACCCAGGACGTTTGTGGAAGGGCTCGGTTCCGCCGCGTCACTACGACGTGAAGCTGTCGTGGGGTGAGGTGGCGGATCATTATGGTCCGACATCCGCGTATCAGAAGACTTTGCGTCATCGGACATTCCTTGAAGACAGTCATCTAAGGGCGCACGGTGCCGATTCCTGGCGGCCTTTTGTTTACGAACATGCTGTTCTGTGTTGGAATGGGAGCAGCTGTTCATCACCTCCTTGCCAGATGGAGTGAAGGCAGAAGGTGGTACAGGCCAGGCGTCAGATCCGTCTTCGTGTCGTAGTCAGCGGTACTAGGTAGGCCAGTGTCTCTTCCCTATCGTGCCTCAGGTTGCAGTGCTGTGAAAAATGTTGCATTAGTCTCCACGACTGTAGTAGTCACCTGCGACGGATCGCGTGGGGAGTGCTGAAGATCGGCAGCTGGTGCGGTGACCGCGGCATGGGTGAGAGGCAGAACTGTGGCTGGCGCAGTGGAGGCGGCGTCGTTGAGTCGTGTCTGAACAATCCGACGCTGGAGACAGTTTTGGCGGACATGCCCTTCCTGGCCGCAGCCAGAGCAGATAAGGAGCCGTCCGTCATACATAATTATGGCCTAAATCCTTCTATAACCAAGTACGATGGCACGTGCTTCACCAATTCAATTTTCACTTGACGGACGCCGTTGAGCACAGAGTAGGTCTGTAAAGCTTTCCATTTTTTGACCAGGTCACTGAGTACATTGTCAAACGATTTAAAAGTCGTGTGGCGGGATGTCGTTCGGGAGTCTGAAAACTCTGATCGTAGCAGGTCGAAACCCGTGTGGTCAATCATTACATCACATATGCGTGCGCGCAGCGACACTTAGTTCTTGACATATGCTTCATTCCCAGTGATTGAAAAGTGAATGTCAATGGCATCCTGCGGATTCAGGTGAAAATTATCCACTATGAAGTTCTCAATTCCGTAAGGTCGTTCATATTCTGCTTCAAAGCAGCCTGGCAGTAAGTGTGTGCCACGGCTCGCTCGTAACAGTGACTCAGTACACGAAACGCGGTCTAAGGCGCTGCAGTCATGGACTGTGCGGCTGGTCCCGGTGGAGGTTCGAGTCCTCCCTCCGGCATGGGTGTGTGTGTTTCTCCTTAGGATAATTTAGGTTAAGTAGTGTGTAAACTTAGGGGCTGATGACCTTAGCAGTTAAGTCCCATCAGATTTCACAAACATTTTTTTTATGTACACGAAACCGCGGCGAGATGTAAACAACACGCGCTCGTGCGGAGCGCAACAGGCGGGGTGCCTCATGGCTGTGCAAGCTGAACTGCCACTTTGCAGTCGAACACCGTGACCACTTAACCACGATGACGTGTCCTTGCTACTTCACTCAATGCTGCACTTACTTACCTTGGACAGTCCACTGTTTCCAATTTGCTTTTTTTTCATAGTGCAGTACATCTCCTTCCTGTTTTCATGCTTGATCTGTGTTGACTTTTTGATGGGCTACCCAGTGGGCCATATTACCACTAAATCTGAATGGGGTGTGATGGGGAGGTTCTCTTGTAAGGACACCTACGAGAAATGCCGTACATTAGCTACTTCATTAAGAATAACTTAGATAACATTCTGTTTACTCATCTCACTTTACGATCACGTCGAAACTATAGTCAAATCGAAACCCGAAGGCGGGGTAGTCAATGAAGTACAACTCCTAGAATTGAAAGTACTTTTCTGCTGACACCAACGTACACAGAGAACAGAACTCATTTGTATTATTTATGCAAAAATGGTATATTCTAGACTGCTAGTATTTATACAACCATACAACATTCCATACATCCAATTACAAACTTCAGATATTTCCACAACATTCCAGAAACGATAAATACGAAATAACAAATAACTGCTAGGTGTCGTGCTTGAACAAACAACTCCCTGTACGTCAGTCAAAGACGTTAACCACTACAGCACACTGCATACGGCAGAGCTCGTGGCATTGCTCTCTGTCCTAGAGAATCAGTGACTCGCTCTTTCAGAAACCTTCATTGGAGCCGACTGCAATAATCAGCATATAGATTTCGTCACCAGTTCTCTGTATGGCGGCGCTGGTGGATCCTCGCTTTCTCATCTTTTTGTTGAGTCTTCTTCACTATGGTGAGCATCGAAGATGCCGAAGTTTCCCGACCTTCGAGTGACTCTTTACTTCCCTTGAACGTCACATTGTCAATCTGTGTCTCTGCACTGTTGTAGGGTTTCATACTTACACACGGACGACGTGTTCGCGGTTTTGACTTCTTGAAGAAAGCTCACAACCATCAACTTCATATATCACGTCCATCAAGCAACGAAGGATACGATACGGCACACAGTTGCGCTTTAGTAAATTTTCTGATAGTTGCACCGCCCGCACGGGCCTCCGTACACAGTCTCCCAGGCTGTATATCATTGACCGGCATTTGGCGTTATAGCGCTCCTGGACATTGTCCTGGGCGTCCATGATCCATACGCGAGACAGGTGCTTTCTTCTTCTGAGCAGGTGATGAGGTGTTTCACGTTGTCATCCTAAGTATCGTCCGGTTGAAATGGGACCAGTTTATCTAATCATACGGCCTCGCGACTGTAGAGCAGAAAGAACGGTGTGAAGCCTGTAGTGTCTTGCTTTGCTGTGTTGTATGTGAATGTCACAATGGGCTGTACTATATCCCAGTCTTTCTGTTAGACACCAAAGTACATGGAGAGCATATCTGCCAACCACTTATTAAAACGATCTGTGAGGCCATTCATCTCTGGATAGAACGAATTGTCATCCTGTTGGGAGATGTCACAATGTGAAATTACCTCTGACACCAATCTCGGTTGGATAACTTTTCCACGATCAGAGATTATCACTCTGAGTGCTGCATGCTTAAAATGATGTCTTCTACATGGAAGTTTCCAAAGCTGCAGCAGTTGGCACAGCTTTCGTGACAGCACAGACTGTTATCCATTGAGTCCCGTCTGTCGACTTGGGGTATCTCCACAAGACGTCGATTCAGAAACGATGGAATGGCGCTGCTGCAGGCGCGAGTGGTAACCCATGCCCTGCTGGTAACTGCGGCACGTGTTTCCGTTGTTGGTATTACTTTCAGTGGCTGACATAGCGTCTAACGATAAGTAGAAACTTGGCCATTGTTACCTGCATTATATGCCGTCTAATGTTTCCACAAATCTCAGCTGACGAGATGTTGAAGCATCGTGGAAATACTTATGTTCGCTGGCTGCAGGTAAGCTGGAAAGACGAGCAACCATTCCTGCTTCATCGGATCATAATTCTTCTACAAAGATGTTCCGTTTATTGAACGGAATGCTCCATTGGTCAGTTCCTTATTATTCAAGATTTCTGTGGTTTTCATTAAAGCTGGATCCTCTCTTTGTTTTACAGCAATGTTATTTCATGCAGCGAAGACTAAGAATTTAGTCCATGCTCCTGTGTTCCACCAAAAGTTTGTGTGTGTATTGTGTACTGTGTATTAAACCGGGGACTTAGAAACGATGGAGAGGCTTCGTCCCGCCGTAGCCCTCAGTTGTTTACAAACCCTAAACAAGCCGCAGCAGTCCACCCAACTTATCCCCACCCCACAATCAAACAGACCAAAAGGTTGCCTGAAAGAGAGTCAGCGTCCTTGGGTTTGCGTTCATTTTTGTACATCACTGTGATGTACTACTGAAGCCCCAGTGTTCATGCCCCCAGTCGACTCGACAGATCTCCAGCCTTGTCAGCCAGCACAGAGCATGATAATACGTCACATGAGTGAATGATTTGGCAAGAAAATATGACTGGAACTTGTTGATGTCTGAAACAACTGCAAAGCACTCTTCCTCGGTTGTAAAGTAGTTCTTCTCAGGCTTGAAGGGCACTCTGGAAGAATAAGCTGTCACCTGTTCAGCATCTTACTAAATTTATACTAGAACTTCCTCTACCCCAACACAGATATTCTCATCATACAATTCTAGAACTGAGGAAGACGTTTTCCTTTCCTTAATGACAAGCGAAGATTTTCGTTGTGCTTTGTTCATGGAAAGTTTGGCGTCTCCTTACAGTTGCTTTAAGAAGAGACATACCTTGGTACGGAAGGCCTTCTTGAATATCGAGTAGCACAAGCACATATCATAAAGATTCTCACTTCACAAATATGCCAAGGAGATCGAAAACCTGTTACTACTCTTGTTTTCTCTTGGTCTGGACGGACTCTATCGTCATTCACTAGGTGCCCTGAAATTCTTAACTCTTGGGCAAAGAAGAGTGACATTTTCGGATACAGGCAGAAACCTGCAGTCTCACCACACTTCTACACGGTTGTGAGGTAACTTAGATGTTCTTCAAATATCTTCGGAAAAACGACAATGCCGTCTAGAAGGTAAAGACATGTCGACTGTTTACGGTGTCGAAGCAGGTTGCACATCATACGTTCGATGGTGGTTGGAGAGTTACACAGTACAAAGAGCATGACTTTATACTCGTAGAGGCCATTAGAATTTATGAAGGTGGTCTTTCCCGCTCAAACTCGACAACGTCGACATGTCAGTGTCCTCTCTGTACGTTCATAGTTTTCAATACTTTGCTCTTTTCAAGCAGTTCGGGGCATCAACCATGCTTGGCTGTGGATAGACCCGTTACTCGATGAATTTGTTTAGTCATCAGCAGATGACTCAGAAACGCATTGTGCCCCCTTCTGCGGCACAAGAACCAGAAGAGAGGACCAAGGATTCTGTTAAGGTTCACTGATGACATCTTGCAGTACCTTCTCCACTTCTTACTGGATTCTCCTTCGTTCAGCCAGCGATCCGCTGTATGAGCGCTGGATGATTGGTGGATGATCCCCAGTGTTGAAATTGCATACTTATGGAATATAGTCTTTGTTATGTGGCTGGATTCGTGATTCCCGGTGAGAGAGGCCACAGCTCGCAGCAACTGACGGAAAGTCATCGAGTAAAACGGAAGTGATTTTTGGTGTTCCCCAAGGTAGTGTTACAGACTCTCTGCTGTTCCTTATCTATATAAACGATTTAGGAGGCAGTCTGAGCAGCCCTCTTAGGTTGTTTGCAGATTATGCTGTGGTTTATCGTGTAATAAACTCATCAGAAGACCAAAACAATTTGTAAAATGATTTAGAAAAGATATATGAATAGTGTGAAAAATGGAAATTCACCCTAAATAATGAAAAGTGTGCGGTCATCCGCATGAGTGCTAAAAGGAATCCGTTGAACTTCGGCTACACGATAAATCAGTCAACTCTGAAGGCCGTAAATTCAATTAGATACCTGGGACTTACGATACCGAACAATTTAAATTGGAAGGAACACAGAAAATTTTGTGGAGAAGGCAAACCAAAGAGTGAGCTTATAGCCAGAACGCTTACAGAATGTAACGGATCTGTTAAAGAGGCTGCTTACACTACGCTTGCCCGTCCTCTTGTGGAGTATTGCTGCGTGGTCTCGGATCCTTACCAGATACTATTAACGGAGTACATCGAGAAAGTTCAAAGAATAGCGGCACGTTTTGTATTATCGCGAAATAGTGGGGAGAGTGTCACGAAATGATAAAGGATTTGGGGTGGGCACCATTAAAGCAAAGGCGTTCTTCGTTGCGGTGGAACCCTCTCACGAAATTTCAATCACCGACCTTCTCCTCTGAAAGGGAAATTATTTTGTTGACGCCAACCTACATAGGAAGAAACGTTCATCATAATAAAATAAGGGAAATCAGAGCTTGGACCGAAAAATACAGGTGTTCGTTTCTTACGCGCGCTTTTCGAGACTGGAATAACAGAGAATTATTGTGAAGGTGGTTCGATGCACCGTCTGCCAGGCACTTAAGTGTGGTTTGCAGAGTATCTATGTACATGTAGTTGTAGAAATGATGTTTTATCGTGGACTTGGCCGAGCGCTTCTAGGCGCTTCAGTCCGGAACGGCGCTGCATGCTGTGATCTCAGGTTCGAATCCTGCCTCGGGCATGGATGTATCTGATGTCCTTCGGTTAGTTATGTTTAAGTTGTTCTAAGTCTAAGGGACTGATGACCTCAGATGTTAAGTCCCATAATGCTTAGAGCCATTTGAACCATTTTTTTTATCAACGACTACCTTATTTGTCTTTTCTCCACTCCAGATTAGAAAGCATCTGCAAATTGATGCAGAATGGCTATCAGTCGCCGACGTTGTTACACTGTCAGGCCCGATCCTATTTACTATTCGATGGCATGTCATTCTGGATAGCTCATTGGAACTAACAAAAGCTTCATGGTTTAACTGGGCACCTCTATTCACGACCAAAGCTCGTCTCGTTAATCATGGTGGAAAAATAACTTCCTCAACGGAAAACAACCGCCCAAATTGATCTTTGTTATGTATGCTTGTTGGAATAGCTTCGTCAGTCAGGAGTTCTGATCTTCCACATTCTACGACGGCTTGCAAGGCCTGCAGTAAGTTGCAACCGAGAATAACATTGTAAGTACAGTTTGTTAAAATGAGAAATTCGAAAGGCTGTATTCTGTCAGTGATAGCTATTCCTGCAATACATGTTCCTGTCGACTGGACGTATTTCCCACCTTCGATCCCAAGATTTACTGATTTCATGTCACAAAATTTAGTTTTCTTTAGCTGGCGACTATAATAACTCACACTGCAACAAAGGAAGCACTTCAGTCGACCAGCGCGCAGATAGGTTGGCCATCGATAGTGAAGTCGATGAGATTTTCTCTCATCTTAGTGACTGTCATCCACGGAGGATTTTCTTATTGGGGGGGCCTCACCCCCATAGATGGTAGCTTCGATCATTTTTCCTCAATTCGACGGCAAGGCGAACGGCTTGTACCTCTTTACAGTGACTGCGAATGGCTACGGCGTGTAGGGGAACAACATCTTCCAAAGTACGGAGATCACCTTCGTCGCACAGGTCGACTATAATCGTCTGCAGTTAACTAGCGCTGATATAACTGTTGTGAAGGTTGATGTCGAACACTCGCCTGCTTTCTCAACTGTAGTTTTATTGTGTGAGATATTATATTTGACGGGGAAGTTGTTTGTTCCGGTGCTGATTGGATGTTGGGTTATCGATTAAAACCGGTGGTTTAGGTCTGAGTTGACCGAGGCCTTTCTTCACGGCACGTCAGACTGATGATGGAGATTGATACACCACTTCTTCAACAGTCTCTATCACCTCCTGATACATGGATTCGGCGGTCATGGCCTCTGACTCTTGTGTACTCGATACCATAAAATGCTGTAGGTCTTCTATTAGAACATAGCATATGGCAGAAGTGACGTAATGAGGGTCTTCCACAACTGCAATACGAACCACCTTTGCGAGTAGGTAATACCTCATTTGTCCGAATCTTTTTCTGTTGATTTCTTCGATGCGATGGTACCACTTGATTGATCTTTCTGTTGTTGTGACATACTTTACCAGAAGAGCTTAGTACATGTCTTCTGCGAACCTTTTGATCAAATGTGACATATTTTCTGCTTCTGTGATATTTAGATTCACAATTTGGCAAAAAACCAAAACATTGTGCATGTCTGACTGTAAGACTCAAAGTATACAAAATGGTTCAAATGGCTCTGAGCACTATGCGACTTGAGTTCTGAGGTCATCAGTCGCCTAGAACTTAGAACTAATTAAACATAACTAACCTAAGGACATCACAAATCCATGCCCGAGGCAGGATTCGAAACTGCGACCGTAGCGGTCGCTCGGCTTCAGACTGTAGCGCCTAGAACCGCACGGCCACTCCGGCAGGCTCAAAATATACATTTTCCAAACGTATCATGTCGTTCTACCTGCTGTATTTGACGACACCGTCGAATCCTTTCAGACATTTTGTCAGGTCCGGATCAGAGTCTCCGAAAAAAAAAAAGGAAATTGGTAGGTTCTTTCTGTTCATCTGACTTACTGAGTTCTTGGAATTCCTTGGCCATCAATATACGTTATATTACGACAATAGGTAGCTTGTTATTCCAGTTTGTTATTCCAGTTCCTGTCCATGTAGGCGACGGCTTCTACGTTGCCTAATTGAAGCCATGGTGATGTAGACTTTTTGCAGTACCCGGCGTCGCCATTAAACAATGTGACGTCATAACCAGTTGCATGGGAAAATCTGAATCAGGTCGTCAGCGAAATACAACACTTATCAATGAAAGCGCGTTTACTACGAACACCAGTGTACAGCTGATCTCCTAGATGGTGAATATGGCTATTTGTACAAATATGGAATATTGTAAAATGCCGGTATTTATACATACATCGGTTATTAGAGAATATGAAAACATTATAACCGTAAGATACTTCAAGATTCTTCCAGAAGTGATTAATACTAAATAACATATAGCTGCTCGTGATAAGGCTTGAAGTGGGTACTCCGAGGACTCCAGCCAGCAGCGCTAACCATTACACCACACATCAGGCACCAGAGATTGTAGCAGTATGCAAGATTCCTAGTTTGATGAACGATTCAACTGAGAGGTCTACCCAGTTGTGTTATGTGCGTATCCTCTTTGAAATCCTGGGTAACAAAGTTCTGCCACAGATTCCCATATTCACACTGACGCTGCCCTGCAAAATTTCCGTGATTTCACCGCATATTGATACGTTAGGTAACGAGTGTGGTTGCTTACCTTCCCGCTAGCAGCACCATTGCTATAAGATAGTTATTATAAACCGTTAAGTCCATTTATGGCCTTGGAATAGCATAAAACTACGTACCACATGTATAATTAGTCATTTACCACGAGTACGTTTTGCGTAGCTCCTGAAAAGAACTGAGAGATTTTAGTTATTCCAACCTCACACCATGGCTCACAGCTAACCAGACAGCGAGACATGATGTCCAGGGTTGGCAGCTAGCTGCGCTTCTCGGCATTCTAGCTGCCGCTTGTACAGCCCATTTAGTGAACATCTCTCCTTGCTGGAATCATAAGTCACAGTGAGCGCGAACTTACGAATTTAGCTGAAAATTATGGAAAATCAGCTGCGCTAACCCGAAAACATAGTATAATATCGATTTTATCAACCCATGTAAGGAATGCTGTTAAACTGTAATGTCAGCATTAGTGTTGCCTTTCTTTCAATTTATGCTGGGTAAGCAGTGCTCATCTTGCGTGCATTAAATACACGCCACTAATCAATTCCAATCTGAGTTCTGAAGGGTGTAATAACTGTGGTGCGGCCATTCCTGTGTTCTACTGTAACTAAATTCCTGTACCTATAACTGCTTATTTCACGCCTTTGACATGTTCACGCCGGCCCTGAGAATTGTGTTTCCTGCTGTGGGGCGGTGCGCGTAATCATGATTTCCTGCATTTGGCGACACTACTTTTGCTGTTTCTTGCCATGGGACGGAGATCGTCTTCAAACACCCTAGGCTACTATTGTAATATATTGACCTGTCATTTTGACATTATTATGAGTCCATTCTTTAATGACACTGAGAGATCACGTAAAAGAATTTTACACTAAATTTGTTACAAATTATGTCATATCTTGTTTGTTCAGGAAGATGTCTCGTTGAAGAGTCATAAAAATTGTATTCACAGCTGTTCATTGCACCTAGCTTACAGTTAATACATCACACGTTCATGTAGCATAACTGATAGTGTCGAGCGTGAGCCAATTCTGTCTTCATATATTCTTTAGGCACTGAAATAATCACACAATTTACCATAGCGTGAAAACAGGGTGTGCTAATGGGTGACACGATGAGTTACATGTTATACAGTCACTTTTGGCTGGTATATAAAATACTCAAATTTACCGTATAAGTACCGTTATCTTCAGCTATTTTATGTGTAAGAAGTTTATGCTATTGTTTGCTTCATGTCTCCTGGTAAATCTGATGCTGTTACGCATTTTATTCATTTGCAGACGAAATTCATGTTCTAAGTTATTTAGTAAAATATTTTGCCATAACCAAGAAGCGTAAGAATTTAAATCTATTATTTTCAGAGGATAAAATGATAAAAGAGAACGCATTTAAATTAGTTGGTTGACATCCGATGCATATTGTTTGTAACAATTAGGACTACTAGAGGAAGAGTCTCCAGTTACTTACTTCTTCCCTGGTTATGGCAATGTTTTTCGCTCTTTTGTGTCAGCCTTTTTATGTAAATCTGGTATGAAGCAACCATAAAGGCGTAGGTGTTGTGGTGAACTCGAGAAATTATTTTGTGACATCAGATACCGGTCGCCCCACGTTGGGCGCCAATAATGTAATGAACTCGAGAAATTATTTTGTGACACCAGATGCCATGGACATTATCCATGAGGTCACACCAAGCTGGGCGCCAAAATTGTAGTGAACTCGAGAAATTAAATAAAATCACACACAATGGATACAAAATTAAGGAATTCATGTATGAATGTAAAAGACTGCTTACATGATCAAAACATGAAAGAAATGTATTTATTTTCGTGCTGTTTACACAAAGCAAAACAAAATCATAAATCTCAGGGCGGATCTGACTGGGCGTGGACACGGCTCAGTTATTAAGGGGAAGGAGGAGGGAACGAATCGTCTCACCATTCTTCATTATTGTTCGTCGTACTGGTCTCGGCGGCAGGCGCTGCGTCGGTGCGGCGCGTCGCGTCGGAGCTGTGCTGCATGGATTAGCTGTCCGATCAGCAATCTCCGTGTTGTCTGCCCGTTGTCGGTTTCGTGGCCGAAGCTGTGCTATCACGGCCTCGGAAGGTGGATTTTGGTGATGAGTGGAAGAGAGCCCGTGTCTTCTCATTTCCGCGGTGTCCCCTCGACCCTCCCCTAATCTCGCTTCTCATCCATCTCCCAGCTCATCTCCTCTTCGAAGTATTCTTCCTTTCGGCGTTGTTATTGGCGGACGAAATTTTCAGTGTAGCACAATGACAGATCGCAGTTTCATCGCCACGTGCGGGGCGGAAATTTTTTATCTGGCGTGTGGCTCGTGAATCGGTATCTTTCTCACGATTTCACATTCTTAAGATGTTTTCCTCCATTCCGAGGCTGTTGGGAGAGCAGCTACACAACACTTCTTTATAAACGCTCTCTCTGCGTGAGCCCTGGACACACTCATGTTTGGGCTCCGTCTCAAAATCTTCCGGCGTCCCTCATTTACGAGGAATGTCCTCACTGTCGAGAAAAACGTTTTCATAAGAATGCTGGCTTTTCTCACACACCTCCCTGCGCTATTTTCCTCGCTTTTTTTTTTGTATGCTCCTCTCTGTGTCCGTGAGGGTGCTGGAGTTGTCGGCACATCCCTGCTCCCTAAGGCAGGTAAAGTGACTGCCTCCAGGCCAGAAGAACTCAGATACTTTCGCGGGTACATTCTTGGAGTTCGGTCCTAATGGCTGCAGGTGTACATCCGCTCTCGGCACGCTTCTCGTTGTCAGACGGGCCCTTCGCATCATGGTGAGGCGAGGACGTCGGTCCGGCTTTCCGCTGTGTGTTTGCAGAGTGACTGCAGCGTCCCTCTTCTTGGGGGCTTGCTGCGGGTGTCCGGCTTCTTGTCCATCCTCGGCCTCTCGCGGCAACTGGCCGAAAGTGGCTGCTGTCTGACGTGTATAGAAAAATACAGCCAGTTACTTACTGAGAAATTTTTTGTGTGGAGAAGAATGTGTATTAGCGGTTTTGTAGAATCCCTTGAGATTATTGATAAATGTTAATATGGCATGTTAAACCAAGTTATATCTTGGCTGAACTACAAATATTTTGTTACATGAATCAATAAATTCTCGGATTTCTTAACTGGATATCTAGTGGCAACATTACCCCTGATTACATGGTTTTAGTACCTTTAAGTATTCTTGTGCCGGTTTTGTTATTTTATTTCTGTTATAAAAATAGCCGCACGTTTTCACCATTATACCCTTGTAGGCATTTTGAACTCCATGTAATTTAACAAACAGAAGTTACGAAACGGTAATTTCTTTAAGCATCCTTTCGAGTGGAACATTAGTACAAGGATAACAGTCAGACTTAGATATTGGAAGGTCTGTTGTACAAAACTGGATTTATTAGCAAATATGGCTATCCTAATTTGACGAAAATTAAAGCGTTCTGAGTGTTTCATACAGAACTTCTACAGGTTAACGAAATATCCAGTAAACCTAGCGAGATTAAATGAGACTGCACAAATGCAGGAAAGAAAGATAATAATTACATTCCACGAGCATTAAAGCTGGAAGTATTAATACTCTTAATCTTGAATGTTGGATTTCATTAACAATGACGCAAAGCACTGTGGCGAGTAGAACGAATACGTATTTCTCATTGCACCACGAGACCGCATTTGATAATTATCCGTATCGTATACTCCGTTGTACTAAACATCCATATATAACTTACTTCTCCGTCTAGCCGCGGGCTCTTAGAAAGCGATCTAGTCGACGTATAGTAAAACTGGTTGTTAAAAAAATATGGCTCTGAGCGTTATGGGAGGTCATTAGTCCCCTAGAACTTAGAACTACTTACAACTAAGTAACCTAAGGACATCACAAACATCCATGCCCGAGGCAGGATTCGAACCTGCGACCGTAGCGGTCGCACGCTTCCAGACTGTAGTGCCTCGAACCGCTCGGCGACACCGGCCGGCAATGGTTGTTCCTTTCCACTATAGACTGAAAACGTTAGGTTAAACGTCCCTGAATCAAATTAGTTAATCAATTTTTTGAACTTCTCTCTGCTTGTTCTGTGTCGTTCTCTCGCTAATGTAGTTCCTTACGGAAGTTCTTGTTGTGGTAGTGGATTCGTCCAGAATTGCAAATAATCCAACTACATGGCTATAAGAGAAAATGTGTGTCACTGACCTTATTTTAATAAATTTCGGGATACCATTACGGTTTATTTACTGACAAACACCGTAAACAGTTAACAATTACACCATTAGACACAAATAATTTTAAAAGTACGGAAAACTGAGAGCATGGCTTGCACTGAGGTCTCATCTGGATTGCATATGATCACCTACTGACAAGACTGGCGCGCAGCAGAAATCTTTAGTACGCTTTGTATAGCTTTGGACCTATTCGTATGTTGTCAAGAGATTAGTATTTGTTATTTGTTTCGTGGAACAAATAGGTAACTGCGTAGTGGAACGATAGTAGCGAAACTTTAATGACAAGTAGGCTACACCAAGCATTTACCGTGCTCAAGGTGGCTGATAAACAACATGTCTTAGTTTCGATCCTAAATGTTGGTGGGTCCATGTCACGTACACTCGCCGAACGAGATTTAGTGTCTTTGCTTACTCACAGTTCCTCACATCACTGGCATATTCCAGTAGCATACGGAGTGGCCAGTCTTGATGCCTGTTCCAAAAATGTGGTTACGCCTTATCACTTGTCGTTAAAGTATTCTAGTTCTAGAAAACGAATTATGTTTATTAACTGCAGTCCAGAACACAGTGTTAAAATTAGCAAATAAAACATTGTCCAAAATGAGACGAACGCCACATAGCAAGTTTGGTGATTTCTTTGTAATATTCCACTATTGAAAATAAGTGAAGACATGATATTATATTACGTAGGGGCACTCCTTAAATTCTGTCATTTTTTTTTATGCGTAACCTTATACATTTCCTAAGAATCAAAGACAGAATTTCAATGAAACCCATTGATTACTTATTTCACTTTCATAACTAAGGAAGGGATTTCTATTACAGAAATTCATAAAGACATGTCCTTCATTAATTAATTTCTTTCGAGTCTTGCTACAAAATGAACAAATTTTATAGAATCACAAAAATAATTCAAATGCCTACTAACTTTCCTTTACGTCAGATTACGGCAAGGTTCAGGTCTGACTTGTAGTGCACTCGTAATACTAATATTAATTACTAATTTTATTTTAACTGATAACATATCCAATGGGGTTAACAAAAAATATGCGGTATTTTCAATCAGTTCTTTAAGAGAATAACACCCTTTACCATAATAACCTGCTTTTCCCATGCAGAACAAAACCAGATAATTTCTTCTTATACAAAATTTCAAATAGTGTTACCAAATAAAATTTTGAAAGGAATCATCACACAAATCTCAACTTTATAGTACTCTGTACATAGAAAGAAAAACACTGTAGTTATATATCCTGTGGCCTTGGTACCATCTGATAAAAATTCATATGAACAATCTTTAGTATCCTATTATTGCACAAACACAAGTTATGATGCCGTAAAATTCAGATCTTTGCCATTCATGACACACACACACACACACACACACACACACACACACACACACACGGAGGCAGCTAAGTCATAACCCCCCAACCGTAATAGATACAAAGATGCCGTTTGGACAGTGAATTGCAGGGACAGGGGCTACTTGAATACATCACATTACATGTTTGCGATTTTTTTTTATTACAGAGATATGAGGCCATCTTTGGTTTTTTAAAATGAAATCCTATGTTAAATTTTAGTGTAACATGATGGGCTTAAAAGACTGTTTCAAATATGTGTATATCATAATAGTTAGGCGAGTAGTTTTTGAGACACAGATATGTTCTCGTATCGTGTTCGTCCTTCGAAGCGGCGTTGTCCAATGTACACGTCATCGTGTCTACCCTGTTACATACCAGGACAGGCCCTAAGTAGCCGTTGACGAGGTACACATCTGAATTGAAACTATCGTAGAACGGAAACGATACGATTCCGGACATGGGATCCTATTCAAAATGTTGTACTCACTACCCTCTACATGTCCTAGAAGTTGGTAACGGGAATTTCCGACCACCCTGTATAAAACTTGTCGGGGGATGCGGGAAACATTAAAGTCCTAGTTGCAATGCAAAAACGGAGCGATTTATCTGACGTCCAAAAGGGCATGATTACTGGCTTTGTGCCAAGGGAGGAGGCATTTCCGAAATGGTCAAGTCCTTAAACTGTTCGCCAGCCACCGTGGTTAAACTGTACGATGCATGACAAAATGGCGCTACGCAAAGGCAGTGGCCAGGCAGTTGTGAAGCACCACAGTCCGTACGTGACAGGGGTGAACAGTGACCGCGGAGATATTTACAGACGATTTGACGGGCAACTGTTGAGCAACTTATCGCCCATATGAACCAAAAGGCTTCCCAGAGTGTCTCTTCAAAGACCGTTCAGCGGACGTTGCTGCGTATGGACCTCCACAGTAGGCGCCTGGTTCTTGCACCCATGCTAACTGCTGTTCATCGGCTACGAAGGCTGCAATTTGCACGTCAGTACCGTAACCTGACGTCCACTGAGTTGCGACAGGTGGCATTTTGAAATGTATCATGTTTTATGCTCCATCGGATGGATGGTCATGTTTCCGAATGCCGTGACACGTTGCACACCCTGCAACAATCGTCGAGAGGGTCTAGGCCGGAGGAGAGAGAGTTACGTGCAAGGGAATGTTTCCATGGCATTCCCTTGGTGATCTCGTCAGTCTGGAAGGCGTAATGGAACAACAAAAGTATCCATACATCCATGGGGACCATATCCAGCCTCAAATGCTGTTTGTTTCTGCTCACCGCGATAGCCTTTACCAGCAGGACAAAGCTGAGTGTCATACCTCTCGCTGTTCGAAGAGCACCAGAATGAATTAATGAGTTTACCATACTCCCCTGGCCTCACCCCCCCCCCCCCTCTCGTCCCGGATTTAAACCCAATCGAGAATCTGTGGGACTACATCTATCAGTCTGTGCGCTCCGTACATCCTCAGCCGAGAAACCTGGTTCAGTTTCCCGCGGCAGTGTGTATTCGGCATGGCTCCACATCCCCCTTCCAGAACTTCACCTTCCAGAACTTCACCGACACTTTATGAATATGAAGATGGTATCTGTTCTTTCGGAAAGAACAGATACCATCTTCATATAGTTAAGGCTAACCGGCCATTGACCTTCATCTTCTGTACTGCATGCACATGCATTACCCGAACTCTTAAGGGACTCGGTAGGATTGTCTGCCGCGAGTAATGAGTGTAATGGGCAAGGGCACTACGAATGTAGTGTGAGGACACTAAGTTGGGAATGTGGGTCTCACTGGGAGCGTGCAAGCGATAAATCCCTGCAGTCGCACTATCCCCTGCGCCCTCGGTGGCTCAGATGGATAGAGCGTCTGCCATGTAAGCAGGAGATCTCTGGTTCGAGTTCCGGTCAGGGCACACATTTTCAACTGTCCCCGTTGATGTATATCGACGCCTGTCGACAGCTTAGGGTGTTGATGTAATTATCATTTCACTGACACTTTTCCGACACGTCTCGTAGCGGTTCGCACTGCAGAAGGTGGCAACTTAAGTTTTTAACAGGTGGTCACATTATGTGACTGGACGATGTAGCAAGTACGTTTAAGTCATTTTGAATCCTCCTAAAATCACTCAGCGACCATACTTCTTCGTGCACCACAGCCATAATGAGCAAACAGACGTAAATTTCTGGATATTTTAAGTGTAACGCAATGTGATCCATTAAATCTCCTTCGAGCCGATCACGTATCTGCGAAAGTACTCCGTAAGATCGATTCTTGGTTACCAGTGTGAGAAGAGTCACCGGACTGTTACATCTACAGTGTGAAATATCTGAAATAGAGAGGGCTTCACTTCTGTACACCATACACCAGAATCCACCTTGTATGAGCTGAAGTGTATGTGACAGTAAAGATAAACTTAAACAAGACATTAGGTATTCGATTAGGGCTGTTAGTTACTGAAGAGATTTACCTGCAACACTTACTATGTTTACCATCGTTACAAGTAACATTAATTGATGTATAAATAATGTTTAGGCACCTGATGTTGGCAGCCTGCTGTACCAATACATATTGGATGATGAAGGTGACTGAAGCTGAGTGATTGTTATTTTTTAAATACTTTTCTCTGTTTCTTCAATTTCATCTTGCTTATGATAGGCTTTCTTCCCTTAAAACATTGTGTCTTCCTTTGCTTAAGACTTGTTACAGAAATGTAGCATACAAAGTGTAAGTTGTTATTCATTTTGTAGCATTTCCCATCCCATCAGTTATGAGGGGAAAAGTATCTCAGATGCGCAGATGTTTCCGAATTTCTAAACATAAATTATGTGACTCCAAAAAGTTGCTTTAACTCCGTTAAAGTAGGATCTCGCTACCGTCTGAGACACTTAGAATGCTTCACTTACTTGCGTTTAAATTCGTGGAAGTAACTTGTTTCTTGTTTCATTCGCTAATCACACATAATATATCTCCATTTCTACAAGGATCCCATCAAGCCACCACGGATACGAACTGAATAAAGACTCTTCTACGAGTAACATGAGTTTCGTAAAATAATAATTAACTTCTACTTTAGTTTCAAGAAAGTTACAGTTTTTCCTGTTTGACGTTTGGCACTGAAATGTAATTCAGTCACGAAATACAAGATCGTATATGGTTTGTAAATCAATCATTTGTCAATAATTCAGAAGTTCTTGGCAGTCTGCGAAGATTTTCAGGTAGAATTAACAAAGGATATAGAGATTAACTAAAGAAGATTCGCGTGTTCGTTTAGTAAGTGCAAGTGTATCACGGATGTTGTCAACAAACCTCAGAGAGAGGCGCTACATGAAAAGGAAGGAAAATAAGAGTTTGACATCTCGTTGACAACGAGGTCATTAGAGACGGATGAGGCATATGCCTTAATCGATTTAGGGAAATAGCATTACAAAAGTGGTGCACTGCATCAAAGTGAAATTTATTGTCAAATATCCGAAAGCGTACATTTCATACAGAGTCATGCGATATTTTCCTTCCTTGAATATACATCCTGCGAAATGATCATGACGAGGAGACCGGAGAAATTCGAGTTCATTACAGAGGTTTACCGATACTTGTTCATTCCAGACAATATTCGTCAATAGAACGGTGAAAAGAACAATGATAGCAGTAGGTGAAGTAAACTCCACCAAACGCAGTAAACTGCATTGTGTACTGTAGATGTAAATGTAGAGTAGAGCTTGTAAACTTACTTTGTATCTTCATTCCGATGTGCTGGTGTTCCAACTATTCATCTGAATATCATAACAATTTTTCACACTATTTTTAGAGTGTACTGAAAGGTATAGCTGTTCACAAGTGAAAATATGATAATCCATATTTTGTAAGTCAATTTAAACACGGCTGTATTAATTTAGACAGTGTGTTCGCGATTTATGGTTGAATTACAACACACGCAACTCTATCAATAAATCCTTGAAAATGAAGGGAGTTCAAGGTAATTATTTTATATAGCTGGTAGTGTAAATGAAGCACGTAAAAGGTAGGATAGGGGTGAAATGACAGTAATAAAAAAGAGGCAAAAAGATTCCTAAAGCTAACTAAGCTTCTTATGGAAGAAAACGGTCAGTTTACTACGCAATGAGGTGGTCGCACTGGGAGAAAGTAACTCTGTTATGAGCTGTCTTTGGAAAGATATAATGCATTAGCGTGCACGAATTTAAGAAACAGATGGCAATAAAACTTATATATTGTTGGATGGGAAAGAAGTTCGCACGAAAAGATGATCTGTATAGAAAAATTTATACGAAGACGTTTTGTGAGTAGGCGAAAAGCTACAATGTTACAGAGACTTATTGGGAATTCTTTAGAGAATCAATGAGATAATTCGCTACACGTTCAGTTAATGCCTAGAAACTGTAAAAACGACATTCTCAAAGACTGCAGTCAGTTAATAAAACCAACAATTGAAACACACATTCAGTACCAAGTGAGCTTGATCCTTGTGTTCGAATTACAATGATATGCAGTGGGAGATAAAAATTAGGTCGAAAAAATAAAAACATCGATAATTCTAATAATGCTCCAATAATGTTATATGATTTCTACAGATATACAAAAAAATACTTCATTCTCAACATGACAAAAGTATTTTGGGGATGGCTACATTTTCGCAGGCGGGGAAGTTGTAGCGGTCCCACAGCTGCCACTGGTCGTTATTTTAACATATTAGGTGGGTGCTACAAATGGAAAACAAAGCGGACAGGTTGATAATCATACTTTGAACAGACAAAGCACGCTTTGCGCTTAACTGAAGTGTAAATGCACACAAATGTGATGTCTGCCATGCCACTGTGTAAACTAATGACTAAACTGAAACACCACCTGCAGCTTAAAACGTAACTAATCTGGCAATAATTATTCCCCATTATTAAGAAGTAAAACACTATCATTGCAAATATTTTTCTGAAAACGGTACGCAACTATTAAGTTTCCAATCTTTTCTTTATTACATTTACATCAAAGGTTTAGAAACAGTTCCATCGTGAATGCACTAGATTTTCCCACTTTTGATACACTACTCGGAAGGCGATCTTACATTAATTAAAAGATATGCAGTATATATTTTAAAATTTCAGTAGTAACAAATATTCTTGGAATTAGAGACTACATTGCTCTACAGAGCAGGAAGATGAAAGATGGAACATAGAATTTGACGCCTTCGTGAGACTAGCATATAAATTTGCCTGAATGGAACTTCCGACCATCTTGTATATGGAATTCACACCTTTTCTCTATTTCCTGTCATAGTCACTAAATACAAATTCTTAATAGCTATGGTCAGCCATTGTGGCTTTATATTTACTGGCAATGAAAGATAACCTAGCCAAGGTTATTTTTCGTAGTACGATGTGGTCTCAAGTTACAAGCCCGAAAATCTAAAACAAAGGTTAGTACGCTGACTGCGTAGGCTAGTTGGAGCTACTTCAATAACGAAAATGCTGCTCTTCTGGGAAGAAGGTATCCACCAAAATGTGTTCCAATCAATGGGTCAAGCATTGGACAGCGGAAACAAGATACATATCGGATGATCCCTTGCTCGATGGCAGTATGATGTCTATTAACGGGACACAACAGCTTTTTCGCCTTTTTTTGCCCAATTTAAACTTGTTCTCCGTCTCTGAGCATCGCTTTGTTGATGGGACATTATACATTATTTCAAGAGCATTACTTTACTATATTAACAGTATACACATATATTAGTGTTCCACATTACTTTATTGACTCTTATGATCTGTAGTTCATGGAAAAATACTATCATTCTCTAGATAAATTTTGTAGAAAGACTGTAAAATGCCATGAGCGAGAAGTATTTGAGCTGTCATAGGAAATTTAGTTCTGCTGTTCTATGCAGCTGTTATGACAGATGGTTGCATTGAGGGCAATGTAATGGGAATTGGTGAAGTAAATGGGTCCCTCCCATGATATTGCAAAGTATTTTGAAGTAGTAGGAAAGCTGAATAGGAACGGAAGATTAGAGCCCTTAAGGCTGAAATGGCTAGTGCTAGGGAGGAACTGGGAAGGGAGGACAAGCATGAAGACAGGTGAGAGATGGTAGCTAGGAACAGGGACCACAGAAAGAGAACAGTACCTGACGGTTCCATCATTTGCACAAACAATAGGTTTGCCGTGTTACCTCAGTTAACTAAAGTTCAAAAATGGTTAAAATGCCTCTGAGCACTATACATGCCCGAGGCAGGACTCGAACTTGCGACTGTAGCGGGTGAGCGGTTCCAGACTGTAGCGGCTAGAACCGCTCGGCCACTCCGACCGAGTTAATACTGAACAGACCGGCACCGGGAAACCAACTTTCGAAAAAAAGTTGAAAGTGAGGGGAAAGTTCATTTGTTAGGTAGTAGCCATGGAAGAAGTGTGAGCCAGATACTGCAGGAAAAATTAGCGAACATGTACCGGTCAGAAGTTTTTTCGAACCCAGTGTCTGTCTTCGCCAAGTGATATAGGATGTAGGATCATTATGCAACGGCTTTACAAAGCAGGATCACGTTGTGATAGTGGGTGACGCCGGAGACAGTATTTATAGGGATCAGAGTTACAGCTTTAAGTGTGACCTGGTAAAAATAGCATATGCAATGAACCCTACCAGTGTTGACTTCATTCCTGCTTTCATGTGGTATCATTAGCCCCAATTTAACAGCTCTGTAAGCATGGTTAATATAGGGTTAGATCAGTTGCTTCGGGCGGCAACTTTGCCAGGCATGCGTTTGGTTCCTTTCGATACTATTAGTAGGTGGGACTTCACAAGATATGGCCTACATCTCAGCAATAAAGGGAAGGGTAAATCGGCTGGGATGAAAGCAAAATCTTTAAGGAATGGTCACTGAAACTCATTGGAGTACCTCTATTTCAGGCTGAGACCAGTGTCCAGTGATTCAGCATTGAATGAACTTAAGCTTAATGAGAAGCTCAGACAGGCAGGTACTAGATGTGTTAAAATAACACAGCAGTTTCATAAAAGTACATTGAAAAATAGTGTTCTTTGAGATGTTGTTACAGGTTCTTGTAAAAACTGTTAGTTTGAATGTTTGTGCAAGAAAGTTGTTATATACTTAGTAATTATAAACTAAATTGCGCAGTCATTAAAATGTACGGAGTGATAATGACACAATATGGAAGCGATTATTATGCCATTTCACTGTCATGACAATTGAGTCGCATCATAGCATAGAATCCACGAGGAACTGAAGGAGTCGATTAGCCGAGACCGATCAACCGGCCCAGATCTCGTTAATACAGTCGAAGCTGCGTTCAAGGCGCTCAAATATGGTGCTATGGCATCAGAAGTGTGTTCAGTACGAATGAGGTCAAGTAATCTGAGGGACCGCACAAGAACGCCCTTGTCAGAGTCGTGTTCCTCAAACCATACTGACGGTTCAGGACAATGGGGTGGCACATTTTCTTACTGGGATGCGAGTCACATGAGGTTTTCTGTAGGTGGAAGAGCTGAAGCACATGACGCATAGTAGGTTCCTGTATCAATTGTCACGATGACAGCTATGTTACTGGTGTATTATGTACCGCGTTAACTGCTTCAAGCGAGAGTATCTCCACTACGTGGCTGAGTGATGGCCTGTTGGTAAGCGGCATGCATCGCTTCGTGTACAGGTAGACGTACTCGTACCCTCCCATGAATGTGTGCCAGTGTGTACCATGGCTCGGCAATCCAGGCTACCTTTCCCCATGTATATGTACTGTGACCTGTTGCAGCAGGGGTAAAGCGTATGCGGCGGTGGCGTTCATGACCCATAATGAGTATATAATATTGCTCATAAGCAGTGGTTCATCACTGAAGACGCGAATGGTTTGTTACATTTCGGTCCGTCTGCGTATGATATTCGTCGTCAACGCTAGTCATCACAGGTTGACGCCTAAATTGCAGACTTCAGAGTTAATAGGGGTGAAACAATGATACTGAACTTCTGCATTGTCCTTGAGTCTTGATCACATACTACAAAAGGTTGTGACTACTGTTGATAACACACAGAGGATCACTGAAAGATATACGGTGGAAATATCAGCTGAACAAGTAAGACTTCTGCTGTTTTGTGCCTAAAATGTAATGGGTCGTTCATTGCGCCGTGAAAACTTGAAAATGCACAGGAGATCGTAGTTTGAATCATAGTCTGGCAAAAATTTCCATTTGTAATGACATATTCATTACAGTACAGCTCTGAACAGATTTCACTAACATCATTTCACAGTCATTGTGTTTACCTGATATCATTTCTGTTCAGTCCATTCATTTCATTTTTTTAAAGTTAATTTTTGTTATGGAATTAATTAGTCAGGAGAAAAGGGGTATCTGATTATTTCTAATGAGCATTAGCTTTTTTCGTAGTGCGAGTGTGAACCCAAAGTGACCGAAGTACTGCTGAAAGTTTTTGATAAAAGTATTTTTCTTTCATAATGAGCAATATTTATACATACATTTGTCGCAATATTTCTACTTGTTTCCGGAAAAAGAAACGAAAGTTGGGAGTTCAGTCTTCCATCAACACTGAAAACGTTAGAGACAGAGCACAATCCAGCCGTGGAAAGCGAGAGGGAGGAAATGCGACATGGCTATATTCAGAGATCTAGGGCTGATTTGCCTCATGGAACTTAGGGAAATACCGTGGAAGCAATATGAGGATATCCAGACAGGAACACGAGCCTAGAATCGATAGTTTTAATCTATGTGCCCCCTCACACATTGCTGATTCTCAATGTGACGATGAATGAGGAGATACGGGAGAGCACTAATTTAGCTGTATTTGGCGTAGAGTAAAGACTAGAAGAACCATTGCTAATCATAAAATTTATGTTAAAATATTTCGCTTGTTAAACTTTCAGACATCCACGTCGCATTTTCTGCCACCGTGAACGTTCATTCGATAACTGGAACCAAGGTTGGACTGTGTCAGCTGACATTAACACTAAACGTAGTTGTGGAACTATATTGGTCCCTTTTTACGTCATCTACAAACGTAATTATAACAGAAGGGTTCTATTTGTTCATCTAATTAATTATTACGACTGAGTGTGCTTAGTAGAATAGGGTAGTGGCATGGTGGAAGGCCAATATTGACGCTATTCGAACGAGTCACGGAAGTGGCACGTTGAACGAGCAACTATTACACTATGGTGCATTTGCATAGCCAAACATTCTTCAACTGCCACGATACAACATACTTCTAACTTCTAGGATACCTGTACAAAAGTACCTCTATTCTTAAATGGTTCAAATGGCTCCGAGCACTATGCGACTTAACTTCTGAGGTCATCAGTCGCCTAGAACTTAGAACTAATTAAACCTAACTAACCTAAGGACATCACACACATCCATGCCCGAGGCAGGATTCGAACCTGCGACCGTAGCGGTCGCTCGGCTCCAGACTGTAGTGCCTACAACCGCACGGCCACTCCTGCCGGCCCTCTATTCTTAGTGTGTGTATTATACTGTAAGTGAAAGTGTGTAATATCTTAGCAGTTGTAGAATCTTTGGAGTATGAAAAACTGTATGAAGTGATGGACATTATGTTTGTTCTTGTGTTTCGCATACCGGTTAAGGATATAAAAAGAATGGTACCATTCAGATTAATTAAATCTACAACATATATAGTAGTGTACACTAAAATAAAGAAATCTTTCTGGACAAGAGCAATAACATTCGGAAAATAAGTTCGCTGGGAGGCCTAGCGAAATATCTGTTCGTCACTTTACAACCATTGTCAATTAATAATCCGTACTTATTATAAAACTCCCTGTGAGGGTACATGTTTTGATGTAGTAGTGCTGCCTTTCGACTGTTTCCATCTGCTTGGCCATACTCAGACACCATCTCGGCTTGTTCCCGACATGAATACCAGTCCATTCTATTGCTTATAGTACGCTGCATCAATCACACAGCCTGCGACACGCAAGGAATACACAGCACATGTTCAGAGGAATTACAATCATTGTCATCTATAGTGGCAATGATGATTATCGGGACACATGTTCATAGGACCTATTTTCCTCTGTTATTCCCAGTCAGGAATTAGTCCCTGAAGATTGTAGGCTTTACCAATGTTAGCATGTGTGTGTGTGTGTGTGTGCCCGTGCGTGTGTGTATTCCATATCTCCTCCTAAGCCACTGGACGGATTTCAACCAAAATTTGTGTACGTATCACGTACCCGTTGGAAAGAATCGCTGTGGGGCTTAGAACAGACTACCTGTTGAAAGGATGAGGGCGCAGGTGAAAAAGCATTGTACGAAACATGAATACCCATACCTCAAACATCCAATATTTGAGAACGAGAGCTGTCGCAATAAACTTTATTCCTAACTTAAAACCTCTATGAAACATTTTTTCGCTGACAACCCCTACAAAATGAAGAAAAGGTAAATAGTTCATCGATTACTACGGGGTCGACAATCATTGAACCAAATTAAAAAAAAGAAAAACTTAAATTAGCTACAAACTACGGCGTGCATTCACTTTATTCAACACGTAAATGTCAGTACAGATATTCGGATCTTCGTTATGAGATGTTAGATGTGCCTGCCATCGGGTGCAGACGAATAGCGAAATTCTCTATGACCCGTTGAAGTGTCGGAACATCGATGCTGTCGACGACCTCCTGAATGTGTGTTATCATCCAGCAACGATTTTGGGGTTACTGGAGTACAAATTATCTTTAATATAGCCCTCAAAAAGGAGTCGAATGTGTTCAGATCCAGAGAACATGGCGGTCAATCGAGGGCCATGCCAGTGGCCTCTCGGTACCCCAGACCCAGAATGCGCTCCCCAAAGTGCTCTCCTACTTCGATGGTGTCGAGCTCCGTGTTGCATGAACCACATCTTCTCCATATTCTCTAAATCAAGATCTCTTTGGATAGTGGGGCTGAAATTATCTTCTAAAACCTTCATTCACCGTGCCATCAAGGAATATCGCACCGATTATTTCGTGATTGGACATTGCATACCACACAATGTATTGCGAATACATAGAAAGAAGGATCCTTTATTGTATGATTATATGATAGCGGAACAAACACTGGTAGCAGTTACTTCTGTAAAATATCTGGGAGTATGCGTGCAGAACGATTTGAAGTGGAATGATCATATAAAATTAATTGTTGGTAATGCGGGTACCAGGTTGAGATTCATTGGGAGAGTCCTTAGAAAATGTAGTCCATCAACAAAGGAGGTGGCTTACAAAACACTCGTTCGACCTATACTTGAGTATTGCGCATCAGTGTGGGATCCGTACCAGATCGGGTTGACGGAGGAGATAGAGAAGATCCAAAGAAGACCGGCGCGTTTCGTCACAGGGTTATTTGGTACCCGCGATAGCGTTACGGAGATGTTTAACAAACTCAAGTGGCAGACTCTGCAAGAGAGGCGCTCTGCATCGCGGTGTAGCTTGCTCGCCAGGTTTCGAGAGGGTGCGTTTCTGGATGAGGTATCGAATATATTGCTTCCCCCTACTTATACCTCCCGAGGAGATCACGAATGTAAAATTAGAGAGATTAGAGCGCGCACGGAGGCTTTCAGACAGTCTTTCTTCCCGCGAACCATACGCGACTGGAACAGGAAAGGGAGGTAATGAGAGTGGCACGTAAAGTGCCCTCCGCCACACACCGTTGGGTGGCTTGCGGAGTATAAATGTAGATGTAGATGTAGATCACCCTTTGAGAGTGAAGAGACTTCTCGATCGCGAAATACGGATTCTCAGTTCCCTAAATGCGCCAATTTTGTTTATTGACGAACTCATCGAAATGAAAGTGGGCTTCGTCGCTAAACCAAACAGTATTCACGCCAAAGTCCTGTTGTCAATTCTGTGGACAATAGTGTTGGCGCAAAACAACTGCTGTTCCATGGCCCTGAGGCTTAATGGCTGATGGGTTTGAATTTCGTGTGGAAAGAGATGCATGTATCCAACAACAATTTGTCACACTGTTTCCCAGTTGATTCCCACCTGTTGTGCAGCTCGTCTGGGGCTGGTTTGAAAC
Organism: Schistocerca cancellata; assembly: GCF_023864275.1. NCBI lineage: Eukaryota > Metazoa > Arthropoda > Insecta > Orthoptera > Acrididae > Schistocerca > Schistocerca cancellata. The sequence goes on from NC_064629.1 coordinate 331,406,323, forward strand.
ACAGTGCGTGTCTTCTCGATGTTTTCAGTTGTTTTACCTTTTCGGAAGACAGACCTTGCCAACACTGTCACCACGAATACCATTCTCTCAAACTTGCGAATCAAATTCTTGATTGTTAGCACACTTGGATCAGTTTTGTTTCGTTTGAACTCGGTCGCAAACCCCCTTTGAGCCGTAGTTGGGCTGTTTTGCTCGCATAGTATGCCTTCACATGCGCTACACGCTCAGGCACGCTGTAACGTGACAGTTTCACTAGCAAATGGCTGATAACACACATACTAATTCCCATCATGTCCCGCTGCTAGACGATATTATGTAATATCGTTCAGTAATTGTCACCCTCTACATTTTTGCTGTATTATGCAGTAAAACTGCCTAATGAAGCATGACGCTTTTATTTATTACATTCGTAGTACTAACTCTAGTCGCAACACATTTTGGAGACAGATGCTAATATACCAATGGATGTACCCGAAGAATTATATCATTCTATAGCATATGGTTCAGGACATACGACGTCACAAATACTGAATTGAGTGAAAATGAAACTGAAACTTTAACCAAATTTGGTACACATTTAGTTACGAACCGAAAATAAATACTCTGGGGGTAAGAACCACTAGTCACCTATTGAGGGGCGCAGGATAACGTGGTCAGAGAACGGGTGAGGAGGGAATGACAGGCAGAAAGAGAAAGGGAAGATACTGACGCAGATAGGGGAGAGGAGGAGACGGACAGGGAAGGAAAGGGGAAATGGACAGAGAGGGGTAAGGAGGAGATGATGTAAATAGGCTGTTTATGTTTTCTTATTGGAAACGTTACGTAGCGCTCTGTATGAAAATCACTGGCTGTGCTGTGTGCAGTCTGTGGCTAGTTTGCATTGTTGTCTGCCAATGTAGTGTTGGGCAGCTGGATGTGAACAGCGCGTAGCGTTGCGCAGTTGGAGGTGAGCCGCCAGCAGTGGTGGATGTGGGGAGAGAAATGGCGGAGTTTTGAAATTTGTAAGACTGGATGTCATGAACTGCTATGTATATTATGATTTTTCAACACTATTAAGGTAAATACATTGTTTGTTCTCTATCAAAATCTTTCATTTGCTAACTATGCCTATCACTAGTTAGTGCCTTCAGTAGCTTGAATCTTTTCTTTAGCTGGCAGTAGTGGCGCTCGCTGTATTGCAGTAGTTCGAGTAACGAAGATTTTTGGAGTGATTTGTGAAAGGTATAGGTTAATGTTAGTCAGGGCCATTCTTTTGTAGTGATTTTTGAAAGTCAGATTGCGTTGCGCTAAAAATATTCTGTATCACTTTAGTAAATGTTTGAGTTCGTTCAGTTTTGCTCAGCTGTTTGAAAAGCAAATAATGTAAGAGGTTTATCAGCACAGTAATTAAGAAATTTTTCTAAGGGGACATTTCATATGTCGACCCTTAGCCGAGGATTCGTCACTGGAATCTTCTGAATTTTTCTTGTAGTTTGTGTAATTAGTGTAGCTATTGTTTGTTGCTAGCGCGTAATTGTAGAGAGACTCTCCTTTGTAGTTGCAGTCTTCTATTGTTTTACAGTAAAACAGTTGTGGCATGCATGTAGATTTGCACCAAGTATTTCGCAACTGCGCTTGCAATTAACTAGATATTATTTTCAGTGCTATGTTAATGTGTTTTCTTATTTTGCTCTTCAAATTGTGCTTTTCTGTGTTGTCGTGTGAAATATTGTGACAATAATGGCGTGTGAAAATCGTATTACTAGGATCCAAAGTAAACTGAGAAATGACAGTGAAAACGAAAGCAGTGTGTTAGCGCCACCGTGTAATGAATTAACTAATGTTCAAACTAGTAATTTGGTAATTGTGCATAGGGAAATGTAACAGGTGGCAAATAATGGCGTAGACAGTGAAACAATTAGTGAACAGGGAAGCATTATCGATCGATCGGTCGGCAATAGCTCGCCTCAGGAATCCGAAATGACAGGACACAATCTCGCGAATACTGTAGATTCAGGTTTTGGGTCCTCACCGTTTTCTCAAATAAGTCAAGACACATTTTCTGCTTGTCAAAATGTGAATGTTGCCGGTGCAAATTCACTGCCGAAAAGCACTGAGGAACATGTTTCAGACACCAGTGTATTGTTATTACAATTAATACAACAAATGGGACAAACACAGCAAAAGCTTCAAAAGTTAGACACAATTGAACAAAATCTTCGAAAGTTAGACACAATGGAACAAAATCAGAGGCAAACACAGCAAAAGCTTCAAAAGTTAGACACAATGGAACAAAATCTTCGGAAGTTAGACACCACGCTTGAACAAACACGTGAAGATTTAACTACTGAGTTACATAACATTGAATCGAAATGTCAAAAAGTCTGTAATGACGTAAAAACACAAATTTGTGAGCATTTTCAACCTATTTTTTCGCGGCACGAAAATGCATTACAGAATCACGAAGCAGCCATAAAAGAACTGCAAACTATTGTTCATGAAAATCATGAGACCTTGCAAGCTAAAATTGACGAAGTTGCATCTACCGATTCAGTTACGCAACTTGCAAAAACTCAGGAAAACTTAAAGGACACAGTAGATACTCTGAAAATTGGTTCAGAAAGACACATGGAGGAAATTAGTTCATTATCAGAGAAAGTAGTTGAACTTTCGGATCAGCTAGATAATTTATCTACGAAGGTAGATGATAATCTGAATGACACAAAACCGGTAGTCTTTAATGACACAGAAAAGTGCGAACAAATTAGGAAATTCAAACAAAATCAGAATCAAATTAATACGCAACACCAAAGAGAAATCTTGGCATTTTGGCAAGGTGCACCGAATTTTGAAATGGAACCGCTGAAACGACGTAACAAGGACCGATATGCGACTCGCCGACATGATGATTTTGACTATAAGCTGTTCATTACTACACGTAAATTTAAAACATTTAAGAATTCTGGCAACGACATTCATCCACAAGCGTGGCTCCATCAATTCCCTCATTGTTATCCTCCCAACTGGTCATTACAGCACAGATTAGAATTTTTGTGTGGTTATTTGGAGAATGAACCTGCTGTAAGAATGCGATCGGTCATTCACGATTGTCACAGTGAAGGACAATTTTACCATGCCTTCCTCTCAGCATATTGGTCTCAAGCTACACAAGACCGAGTAAAACATAGCATCATAATGATGAAACATTTCGAACAATCTGAATTTTCCAGTCTTTTGAAGACATGTTGCACAAGAATCACAACCTGTCAAACCCATACAGCCCCTCAGAACTCATCCGCATTTGCTTAATCAAACTACCTGAACATTTACGACATATTATTTCGGCAGGACGTTGCAAAGACGACATTGAAGCTTTTCAGGGACTCTTACAAGAATGAGAAATTGACACTGACAATCGCGGAACGCGAAAACAGGAACACAACAATTACAGGTCACATCCGTTGCAATTCCGCGATGAAAGAAATAATAACTGGACACGACAAGGCTATTCTCACAACACAAATCGTGACCAAAACAGACACCACCCGTATGACAACAGTTGGCAGAGTAGTAATAATTACAGGGAACGATCACCTCTCCACGGTAGTGACTATCACAGAGACAATCAGAGAAATAGACAATATGGGAACCAAAATAATTATTATCAAGGGAGAAAGAATAACTTTAGACGCAACGGTCCAGCGCGCAGTTACGATTCAGGGAGAAATTCTCCACCACGTGACCGACAAGAAAGAAACTATGGAATCTACCGACATGATGACAGACGATATGATCGTAACGACAGAGCTTAATTGCATCAGAACTGGTGGGATTCAAACAGGGCAGCGCCCTCTCGACAAGGTGAATTTGTAGAAGTTAGGTCTCCAAATCCCAATAACTACGTGCGCCAACAAAGACACAATAGGCAATGACTCATACGGCTGGCAGCCACAAAACGTACCTATGAAACTGACGACGCAGCTGCCGTAGTTAGTAATTACGTAAAAATGGAAGACATTAGGGACATCTTACTCCAGGAGCACGATGTAAAACATAACAACATTGCATATCCTGTGATTCACATTACAGTAAATGACGTAAAATTTACGGCATACTTGACTCTGGCAGTCCCATTTCAGTAATCAGTGAAACAGCCTTTAGAAAATGCAACAAATCGAATGATTGTCCCACACTTCCGTTACGTAAGATTAAATTACAAGGTGCAGTCTTTGGAGAAAGTGTAGATGCACGCCAACAAACCAACTTAGAATTCTTTTGTCAAAGCCACAGCTTCTCTATGAACTTTCTTATTGTTCCATTATTGTCGACGGAAATTATATTGGGAGTAGACTTCTTGAATGAATACAAAGTAATCTTAAGCTTTCACGATGCTGAAATAAGTTTAGAGAAAGAAGGTAGGTCAATAGCTTTGAAATTTGAAGATTGGCTCTCAAACCATGACGAAGAAATTAATCGGCTTTACCTCCTGTTAGACAACAGTTCGGAATTTTCGACGGAACTTGACACTAACAATCTCTCTGCAATTACTGCCAGGGATGATATGGACGGCGCATTTGATACTAATGAGTTAATTCAGAATAAAATTCAAACAATTGAGAATTGTAATGACAGTGATAGGCAAGACCTTTTTGAGATTTTACAAGCACATTCCACAGTTTTTACTCACAAAACAGGAACAATCAAGGGATTTCAATACCAATTTCGTGTTCGTGAGCATACTAAATTTTGTGTTAGACCATACGTAATTCCAGCACATTATAGGGATCGTGTTAGAACAGAAATACAATCTATGCTTGACGAGGGCATTATTGAGCCTGCAGTAAGCTCATACAACAATCCATTACATGTTGTAGAGAAGAAAAATGGATCGATCAGGCTTGTCTTAGATTCGAGACAAATCAACACTATCATCATTCCTGAAACAGACAGGCCGCAAACGTTAGAAGAACTTCTTCAAAATTTAAATGGCGTAAAAGTGTTGTCTTCTATTGATCTCAGATCCAGCTTTTATCAGATCGAACTTCATCCAGAATGTAGAAAATTCACAGCTTTCCTTTGTTTCGGCGTTTGTTATCAGTTTCGGAAACTTCCTTTTGGTTTGAACATTTCTTCGGCATCATTCATTCTCGGGCTAAATTCCATATTACCTGAGTTCTTAAAACGTCACATCACCTTATATGTGGACGATATTCTGATAGCAGAAGCCTCATGGGAACAACACAATCGCATCCTCAACAGCGTGTTACATATTTTTGCAGAATTTGGAATTACAGTTAACTTGGAAAAGTCTGAATTCGGTAGGACAAAGGTGAAGTTTTTGGGACATATTATTTCTTCCGAAGACATTCAGCGGGATCCTGAAAAGTTAGAAGCAATCAGAGCCATTCCAGTTCCATCCACAAAAAAACAAGTCCACAGTTTTCTAGGTCTCGTAAATTTTAACCGTCGTTTTCTGAATTTGCAAATCTAGTTACACCAAAACTTTGTTCTCCCACTGGAAAAAATACTATTTGGAACTGGGACGAACAAGCACAGTTGGAATTCAATTCTTTGAAAGAATCGCTACTTAACGCGCCAATACTAGCTCATCCAGATCTGTCACAAGATTTCTGCCTTAGCACGGATTCTTCTAAAGTCGGTCTTTGTGCCCATTTATTTCAAGAAGCCACAGAAAATGACACTACTGTTCAGAAAACCATTGCTTTTGCTAGCCGAGTGCTAACAAAATCTGAAAAAAATTATTCCGTTACTGAATTAGAAGCCTTAGCTATCGTTTGGGCATGTCATGAACTGCTACGTATATTACGAATTTTCAACACTATTAAGGTAAATACATAGTTAGTTCTCTATCAAAATCTTTCATTTGCTAACTATGCCTATCAGTAGTTAGTGCCTTCAGTAGTTTGAATCTTTTCTTTAGCTGGCAGTAGTGGCGCTCGCTGTATTGCAGTAGTTCGAGTAACGAAGATTTTCGGAGTGATTTGTGAAAGGTATAGGTTAATGTTAGTCAGGGCCATTCTTTTGTAGTGATTTTTGAAAGTCAGATTGCGTTGCGCTAAAAATATTGTGTGTCAGTTTAAGGACAGTCATGTATAATATTTCTAAGGGGACGTTTCAATGGACACAGAAAGGAAAGAGGGAAAGATGGACAGAGATGGGGCGAGTAAGAGACAGGCAGAGAGGGGGAAGGGGGTTATGAAAAAAGAGATGCTAAGAGGAAATGGACAGGAAAGGAGAGGATGGAAATGAACAAAGAGAGGGGAGATGAGGAGATGGACTGAGAAAGGAAAGAGTAGGAGATGGACAGACAGAGAGTGGAGGAGGAGATGGAACTGGAGGGATGAGGTGGATAGCTGGGGAGGATCAGATAGACAGGCAGAGGGGGCAAAGGAGATGGGCAGCAGGAGATACAGAGTGGAGCGTGGAGGAGATGGACAGAGAGGGGGGTGGATGAGATAGCGAGAGAAGAGGGTGAAGGACGAGTTCGACTGAGAGAATTGGAAGGAGGAGATAGTCTAACAAAAAATGGTTAAATGCCTATAAGCACTATGGGACTTAATATCTGAGGTCATCAGTCCCCTAGACTTAAAACTACTTAAACCTAACTAACCTAAGGACAACACACAAATCCGTGCCCGAGGCAGGATTCGAACCTGCCACCGTTGCAGCAGCGCGGTTCCGGACTGAAGCGCCTAGAACCGCTCGGCCACGGCGGCCGACTATAGACGAAGAGAAGGCTGGAATAAACACATGCCCGGGCAACGCTGGGTACTCATCTGTTGCTTCATAAATAACATTGAGGCCCCTGCCCAGACGTGTCATTCCCATAAATACTGGACAGTAAAAGTGACCTAAGCCGAGACATTACAAATATTGTAATACTGTCGCAGATTTCAACGAATCGCTTGTAATATGGACAGATAAAAGATTGACGTAGAGCTGTTCTCAGCCACACACAGAACGTGCGCTCCAAGTAAATGGACTGTTTAAAAATCAGTTGCAAAAATCTTAATTAACACGGCATGTTATTTTTTACAAAGTAACACAGTAAGTAAACACGTGTATTTCGACAGTTTCTTCGATACTGGGCCTCGCCATTTTCCCTCGGGGCCTCTTTTCGTCGTCGTCAATTGGATGCGTGATTATTGCTGTCGCTGTGTAGTGCAGATCGCTGATCATTTGTCGCTCACTCGGTCGTAACACATCATGTCCATGTCGAGTGCTGTCAGGGCCTTTCGCTGATCGTGGCTGAAACAGAGCAGTGCGGTTGTCAGACAGGGGGTCACTCCAGCGCGTGTAATGTCAACGCAGAAACGGGCTGACAGCGCGTATCGCTCTCGCTGTTTACACACGTCTCAGTCTGCTCGGCACAGTGTTCTCCTTCTGCTCCGGGATCAAAACGACACAGCTCTTAGGCAGGTTTAGTAAATTCAGCCACTAGACAAAATTAATCTTTTCATTTCATTTCTCATTATAATGACATCGCAATCGTTTCACCAAAAAACATTATACTACAAATCAATCTTGCAGTAGTACAAGGAACTACGTCAGGTATGGAGTTAGCTGGTAGAGAAACTGAATTTGAAAAATAGCTTAAGTCGCTCGGTAGGAGGAAGGCAACTGGATCGAATTAGTTTCTATATCAGTTATGCTTGTGCCAGCAGGTTGCTCCTAATTCTTGGGCACCGCAAAGATTTTCGTGGCTGGTAGTGACACAGATCATTTCTATTCTTCAAAATGCTGAAGGGCAGATGAAGGAGCAACAGATATGTATTATTCAAAACATTTTGTTCTAAAATTAGGGAACAAGTGCTATGCTGACGTACGACGGATTTAGTAACGACAGAAATGCTCTTCTGTAAATATGAGTGTGGATCTCCCAAGGCATCACTCATCCTGCTCATAAATATACTCTTTTCAGTAATTAGACTAACGGTTCATTGGTATCCGTAACGGCAGACACTTGGAGCTGACAGTTTCCCCAATAGAAATCGTTAGTGTGATTACAGAAACGGAATATATCATAAAGCAATAAGAAGGACTGAGTAAACTTCAAGGTCGATGTAAACCTGACCAGAAAACTAATCACAGATGGGATGTCCGTCTTGATTAGCCGCGAGCACACCTGCTACATAATGTCGCTATATGTACTAAATGTAGAGGCTTTATTCGTGTGTACTTTATGTGGTAGAACTAAAATGCAAATAACTTGTATATATAAGATATACACTTCATGCCAATTAGACGTTTGTTGGATGCCGCTTTCATGGTGTTGCAGTTTTTATGGTCAGGAAATCGTAGCCTCAATGTCACTACTAATGAAAAAGAAACGCATGTTGCACTGCGATAGGAAAGAAAACTGGCAGTGTCCTTTCCAAAGAAATCATCCTTGCCTTCATCTTAATACATTTAGGGAAACCGTGCGAAACTCAAATATGTTAGGCCAGATTGCGATCTAAACCCTGCTCCTCAGATGGGACTCTGGTGCCTAAGCCATTTGTCATATCACTTGCTCCATGGCGTTGAAACCAGTTTTCCGATTAAGAACTTATTTTTATTACTTTTTACTTTAAATCGATACATCCGAAGAAGAATTACACTGCCTGTGTATATAATATCCTATTTAGGCAGTTTCAGTAAGACCTAATTTAAGAGTGTACAAAATTCAGCATGCTGTTCGTTTTGAGCTCTCTCTTAACATGCAGATGAACTGAACACATGCTAATACGGACCATTTACGTGGTACGTAACTTAAAAAGTCTCAGGAAAAGCAGTGATGCAGATAAAGGATGTTTTAATGTAGTAAATCCCCTGATAACAGTTGAAGGTGCATTCGGTATTAATAATTGACGCCATACAAGGAGAGAGCGTTATTGAGTTTTCAATACAACAGTTGTGATTAAGTCTTATATCGATCCCATTATATCATTTTTGTCACTTTTCAATTTAACTTCCAAATAGCTTAATATGGATGAAGACATCAACGTCAGTTCTGGGGACTGATTATTGAAATTGATATACATTTCACGTTAGCTGTCTGCGGAATGTCGAGTTCAGTTGATTACCATTCCTCGTCAAGTTCTTACACAGTATCCATCTCGAATTTTGTTAATTTGAGAACATTATTAACGGCAAGTCATCAACATCACATGTACGGTTGTCAGTGGCAACGAAGAAATTTTTTAATTTATCGTTACGCTCTTTGAGGCTCACTACGAATTACAGATCTGCCTGTAAACTTTCAATTTCGTAATCCAGCCACTGTCGTAGCTCGTGTGCACAAATTGAAAGTTTCGCTGTGGGTTAACAGAATAAAGTTGAATTTACATAATGTGTTAAAATTAACTGACGTACCATTTCTTCATATCAGCAGTGGAAGGCATTAACTGATCATTGCACTCGATAACATAACGTAATGAACTAATGTATTACACTGTTCAACGGCCAAGTGGTTTCAATCAGGTTGATTTAGATGTGATCTTCTGTTTCGAAAACTCAGACCAGTCTGTGAGCACTCATTGTGTAAAGTAACTGATAGGCGTTACACTTCACGTCTTGGAAATTCCATAGTAATCTGTTTTTGAAAACAAAATTGTGGGGAGAACACGGTTTTATGACATTATATCGTAGTTAGAATCGGGAGTTCTCATATCAAGTTCTTTCTTATAAGGAACGAATTGGGGAAGGATAGAAAATATGTTTCTCATAAAGTCTGATTGTTCGACATTTCCTTTTCATTTTGGTGACGACATTCTACCACCTGATCCGTCGCAACACATCTACCTGCACTAAATCTTGCCTTTGCATGAACAAGCTGTTATTGTTTAATTACTAGTTTCATTTCCCTGTCTTTCATCTAATCTAATACACGTCCACTCGTGTGAGGATTTAACAAATTTTATTTTTAATCGACTTTGTTGCCGGATGCCCTCCACTACGTCACAGCCGTTGGACTAACCTAGCGAACTAAATTGGTTTGAGGTATCTTTCTGTGAATCGTGCAACTTTTTTTGGATGTTCTGTTTTAACAGTTTGTGTATCGTGTTTGCTCAGCCGTAAATTGGGTACCAGTACAACATTTTTCTAAATGAGAGTAGGAAACCGCTTCAAAACCTCAGTCAGTCTGGCAGGGGAATCATCCTCAGTAGTTAATCGGCCACGCCGATTCTATCCAGGTTTGGCTCTTCACTCTGTCTCGGAAGCTAGCAAAAAAATGGTTCAAATGGATCTGAGCACTATGCGACTTGACAGCTATGGTCATCAGTCCCCTAGAACTTAGAACTACTTAAACCTAACTAACCTAAGGACATCACACAACACCCAGTCATCACGGGAAGCTAGCACGCTGCGCGTTACTTTACGCGAGCAGACCTCTTGTTCAATTGCTACGGTACAGTATAGTCCAATACATCCGTTATTGTAGCCGCTGCACGGCGAATGTCCTTTTCTGTTATTCTATAAGAACGAGGATTCCTCGCTGCGAATATACACTCCTGGAAATTGAAATAAGAACACCGTGAATTCATTGTCCCAGGAAGGGGAAACTTTATTGACACATTCCTGGGGTCAGATACATCACATGATCACACTGACAGAACCACAGGCACATATACACAGGCAACAGAGCATGCACAATGTCGGCACTAGTACAGTGTATATCCACCTTTCGCAGCAATGCAGGCTGCTATTCTCCCATGGAGACGATCGTAGAGATGCTGGATGTAGTCCTGTGGAACGGCTTGCCATGCCATTTCCACCTGGCGCCTCAGTTGGACCAGCGTTCGTGCTGGACGTGCAGACCGCGTGAGACGACGCTTCATCCAGTCCCAAACATGCTCAATGGGGGACAGATCCGGAGATCTTGCTGGCCAGGGTAGTTGACTTACACCTTCTAGAGCATGTTGGGTGGCACGGGATACATGCGGACGTGCATTGTCCTGTTGGAACAGCAAGTTCCCTTGCCGGTCTAGGAATGGTAGAACGATGGGTTCGATGACGGTTTGGATGTACCGTGCACTATTCAGTGTTCCCTCGACGATCACCAGTGGTGTACGGCGAGTGTAGGAGATCACTCCCCACACCATGATGCCGGGTGTTGGCCCTGTGTGCCTCGGTCGTATGCAGTCCTGATTGTGGCGCTCACCTGCACGGCGCCAAACACGCATACGACCATCATTGGCACCAAGGCAGAAGCGACTCTCATCGCTGAAGACGACACGTCTCCATTCGTCCCTCCATTCACGCCTGTCGCGACACCACTGGAGGCGGGCTGCACGATGTTGGGGCGTGAGCGGAAGACGGCCTAACGGTGTGCGGGACCGCAGCCCAGCTTCATGGAGACGGTTGCGAATGGTCCTCGCCGATACCCCAGGAGCAACAGTGTCCCTAATTTGCTGGGAAGTAGCGGTGCGGTCCCCTACGGCACTGCGTAGGATCCTATGGTCTTGGCGTGCATCCGTGCATCGCTGCGGTCCGGTCCCAGGTCGACGGGCACGTGCACCTTCCGCCGACCACTGGCGACAACATCGATGTACTGTGGAGACCTCACGCCCCACGTGTTGAGCAATTCGGCGGTACGTCCACCCGGCCTCCCGCATGCCCACTACACGCCCTCGCTCAAAGTCTGTCAACTGCACATACGGTTCACGTCCACGCTGTCGCGGCATGCTACCAGTGTTAAAGACTGCGATGGAGCTCCGTATGCCACGGCAAACTGGCTGACACTGACGGCGGCGGTGCACAAATGCTGCGCAGCTAGCGCCATTCGACGGCCAACACCGCGGTTCCTGGTGTGTCCGCTGTGCCGTGCGTGTGATCATTGCTTGTACAGCCCTCTCGCAGTGTCCGGAGCAAGTATGGTGGGTCTGACACACCGGTGTCAATGTGTTCTTTTTTCCATTTCCAGGAGTGTACTTCTGATTTTCACAGCTATGCCTGAGTAGTTGAGAACCAAAAATACATGGATTTGAAATTTTGATTAAAAATTACTCTGTATGCTAATTAATGAGAATTTGTGACGGGTTCCGTTATATTTTCAGAAAATCTGGAACATGATTTACAACATACACCATCACTAAACGTCTGGAGTAAAAGTTGCAAAATAATGAAAATGCAACATTTGAATAGTAGCAGTTGTCATTACATTTAAACTGTCTGATCTATTGAGGAATTTGGTATGTAGATCAAAACACAGAGCCGACATGACAGCGTTTTCTTCGTTAGACAGCACAGCGTGTGAGAATACCTGTACCTCCACAATGCCACTGGAGGGGTACGCAACGCTAAAGGCCAGCACATGTGTGGGAAATCGCATCATTCGCGTCACTTAAGTCCTACACGACGTGCCACTCACATCAAGTGCTACTGTTCATAATGTATAATTAACTTTGGTATTAGCTGCGTACATCGTTTAATCTCTTTTGCAATCTGAAGAGTAAATTTTTAACCTTTTCGATGACACCTGCGTCCACCATCAGATCATTTGTATCTGTATGATATGAGAGGTAGAGAATCGCCAGAAAAACTAGTTATTATCACGTTACATGATGACTCTATTCACCAGGGCTCTCGTAGAACAGTGAGGTACTTTTATACAAAACGGGAGAGTGTCAGTACATTGAATTTGCCATAGTTATCCTTCACACTGCGATATAAAATTTATTCCACGGTATACACAATATATTTGTATGAAAGAGATGTTAGGAAGTTCACTGAAAAGACTATCGTTTTTAAACGAGCAGACTTCTCAGACAAACTGGTGTACAGCTCCAACAGGCGAGCGACAAAACAAGTAAATTTGAATCTGGAAACATCCTCTCTTAAAAAAAAGTAGGTACACCAAATGTAAAACGACCAGACGTCCGGATTTCACCGGCACCGTTCGCATTTTTGGATTCCAGTCCCCTTGTCCTCCTCGGTTTCCGCCTGAACCCCTAAACGCTCCAGTTTTTAGAAATTCGTCGGTGCCTATACCTTTCTTAATATCCTACTCCTAATCCAACATACCGCAACATGCGGTTTCATAAAAGGTATTCACAGGGCCTACTTGATGATGTTTTCAAATTTGAGATCTTCAATAATACTTGCATTGAAGTTAGTATTACTCGGATGGATTCGCTTAGCAGTAATCCTCATGCTTTCAAGTATATTTAGTTGGTAAACCTTTTGTCAGACTTTTCATATCACGGTATTGAAGGTAGAAGGATAGCATGTTACAGTTATAGTGGTTGGAGAAGCACTTCATGATGCAACAATAAATATGACAGAAAATCGAACACCAGATACATACCACACGGTGTAAGTAATGCCTTAAGCAAATTTTAATCTCAGGACGATATAAAACTTGTTAATTCCGTGTTTGAAAGTTTTGATAGCAGTGCACAATACACGGAACAGTGAACGCATCATTTAATGCCATTTCAGACTACAAATAGGTTCTTTTGCCCCGTGTATCTACATGGGATGAGATACAAAAACGCTACAAGTCTCTTACAAATGTGTTACCAAACTGCAAAATTTATGATAATGACTTGATCCTAAAGGGTGTTAAAATGCAGCACTTTGTCCCATATCATCAAATGGAGAAATGGAGCATAGAAAAACTGTCACTGACATACGTTGGGTGCAAATGTTATGAAGTTTGTGTTATGTACTTCCGGTACAAGTATACCAGTCGGGCATTTGTTATCTTTTATGAATAAATTCAAATGAAACTGGAGACTGTGCAGCCCTAATGATGGTGAAAGTTAATTTGAAATTCTATAGCTACTTAAACTCAAAAGGGATGCCAATATCTGCTGAATCAAATTCACCCATCGCAGAAGTATGGTGGAATGAATAACTGAATGTTAAAAGCTGTGTGTAGCTACATAAGCAAGTGTTGTATGCTGTTTACTAATTTTGAAGGTTTAAGTGTATTATGATTATACAGTACCTGCCAATGTGCCTATGTTTTAGATTATGTTTGTAATATTATCGATTAGTGCCTGCTATTATTTTCGTTGTAGTCTTTGATAATGTATAACGATTACAGATCATGATTGTATTCCGAGCAGTGAGTGGTTATAAAAGTGGTACCAGCTTTGACTCCCAGAAATATGGTCACCTTAACAAAAGGAATTACTGGAGGAAATGGCAGATTTTGCAACATTTCCGTACACCACCTCGAACACGAACGACCAAGACGTCGACGAATACGAGGGAATCATAATCAGGAACCTTTGTTGAAGATATCTCACCTCAGACTATGTACGGAAAATAAAACTAATACCCAAGAAGCAGGCTTATGGAACAAGTAACATCAGACCATTGTATCTGCCTCCAAAATACGCCTTTTTGTACCAAATATTTACAGAGTATGCGCTCTATCACCTTTTTTTCACAAAGTCAAAGCCACTACTTTAAGTCACTACGACACCAAAACCAGTCAAAATTCAATTTTTCTGCTAAATTATAGGTCCATTTCTCTTCAGAGTTGCTTTGGAATAAATCCAGAACCGTTTCCCAGTTTTCATTACGTTTTAGAAAACCAGACACTTTACGTACTCCTAAAATTGTGTTTACAAAAATCACACGGTACAGGTCTTCAAGCAATTAGACTAGCTGAAGTCATGTACACAATCAACAAAATCTAATACAGCACTGGTGTTGTGTATCTTGATATTCAAGAAGCATTTATCACGTCGTGGGGTAACGCATTCGCCTACTGAATTTCAGTACAAGATCCTTTCTTTTCTAATGAATATATAGATTTATATGAAACTTAGAAAAACAAACTGCCAAACTGAAAACATCGTACCCGGAATACTTAAATGTTCTGCCATAAGAAAAATTCTCTACGCCACATACATCAACGACGTTTTTCCGCAACAACCTTGAGTCCTGCTTTCACTATCTGCATGACAGAGCCTTTATAGGAACAACTTCGGTCTAAAATTTATCGCCCGGTAGTTACAGGAACATCTGGAGACAAACGAAACTGGGCTCATCTTTGAAAAGTAACCACTAACGCTGCCACAAGAATGCAGTTCCCTTCATGAATAATCGATTGATACTGACCTCCAGACAGTCACAAACAGAAGTGTATTACCGTCAAAATTCAACATATAATACTTGGGATGAATGTTAGTCCGAAAGGTAGCCCTCATTACGCTCGCTAAATACATTTCCAGCAAAGGAAACGGTCCTACGTGTCACCTGGATCGATTAATTACAGATAAAGGCCTCACTATCAAGACTACGTTCTACATATTTACTGTAGTCATTCCTCCAGACCTCACATGTAGTTATGAAATTTTTTATAATTCACTGCAGAAATCAGTACAAAAATTACAAGTAATTTCAAGCAGATTTTTGTCCATTGCTTCCGTTGAACCCCTTTCGGGGCCAACACAGTTATGTAAACTGAGCTACAAATCAACAAAGTTCTCTACGTTATGCAGGAAGAAGCAGCCATCTCCGACACATATCCAGAAACGTATTCCAGTTAGCCACTGACAATATATCAGTGAAAAGACCACACTGAAATCATGCGATAATCCACTTTCTACTTGTTATACTGTAATAAAAAGTCATGTTACTATTTCTTTGCGAGGAATTCTGTACGAATTCTTTTTAAATTATTGCGTAATAACAAAGACTATTCTCATGACAGAGTGCTTAAATTATTATTTATGCTTTAGTTATGCTATAGATTTTCTTTAAACTGAGCTCCCAATTAACTTTTGATGTAATAAAACCTGTTAAAATATCTCATTAACTGCAACCAAGACTGTAATATTCCAATGACGGCCAGGATTATAAGTTACAAGCACAGAACGGTGTGGCACGGTAAACATGGACGATAGAAAAGACCGAGGATTGGAGGCTGGAAGTTCTTGAAATACAATGCTATATAATGATGTTGAATATTAAGTGAAGATGTTAAACAGGCAACATGAGAGAAAAATGCGTATTGCAAAATTCATTCATGAACAGCTGTATTATAAACAATCGCCAAGTTAGAGGTGTAATATTCCTGTCCTCTCGAAAATAAAATATTTAGCGTAAGCGCAATATTGCAAAAAATTCTAGGCTGTTTGAGTGACAAAAGCTCTTAGAACGGCAACACAAGTGTACAATTCATTTGACACCATGGGGACAATACGCATGGAATATTCCTTCTAAGAAGTCGCAGAGGTGCTGAGAATTTCAAGGGTCATCGGTCAAGTATGTGTCGTTGGTAGCTTGAATAGAGTAGCACAGCTCTCGACGGGGTAAAATATCACAGTCGGCAACATAGGGATTTCAGGTGTTGTCTTATGGTAGGTGTGTACAAGAGACGTTACGAGACACTTTGTACCTTTGCCATAGTGGACGATACTGGGAATCGCTGGCTGACAACATGTGTCTGTTTGGTAATCCACAAAACCTAGTTTCACAGCTGTACGTTCAGCAAGACAGTATACCAGTGCATAACTTCTGAACTGCCTGAAGAGTGATTCGTTAGATACGCTATGGGCGTAATGAAAGTTGCTTAGTCTAGGAAGTTAATGTGATCTCAGTTCCACAAGCAACATCATAGGTCTAGAAAAATGCTAGCTACATGAACATCAATGCATGTTCATTGTACTGTGGATGAAGCCTGACCAACAGGCATTACATGCATTGATGAAAAATGATAGCACATTGAGAATGGCTAGTTTCTAGCTGAAATTTAGATCTGCGAATAAAATTTAAAAAGGACGATTGATAGCTGATATCTATTATTTAAAAGTATCGTTTCTGTCTTACTGTTCCATTAGCACATGATATCGAATTTGTCTCATTTTTTTTTTCACAGTGGTCATAGTGAGATGTATGTGGAGGAAGTAATATGCCTCGTAAATGCAGCAGTCAGCTTACCCATAATGAGGGACCAATGACCTCAGCAGTTTTGTCCCTTAGGAACTTACCATCACCACCACAGTTACCCATAATGCACAGCCCCTCTCTAGTAGAATTTGCCACTAAAGTTTCCTGAGAAACTCCATGACGCTGCCGTACCTGTTACGGAGCGCTGCATGAAACGCTCCTCGGTGCTTTGGGTTTCCTTACTTGATGAACGTCTCAGACTGAAGGGAGCTATACTCAACAATCGGTCATTGAAGGTACTTCCGCTACTTGTTAATTGCTTGATATTCCTTTTTTCCCTTAGAAATTTTCCAGTGAATCTCTGTCTGCATCTGATTGCCCATTTCTCCACAGGTAGTTTTAAGCGTCGATCCGATTTTGGCTGCTCTTCATGAGGTCACCTAGCGATCTTACGATTGTTTGTCTCTCAGAGGTTGATTGTGTGTAGCAGCGATGACCATGATTTCAGACTCGTAAGGCGTGCCTTGGCCGACGTGCCACAGCGCCCAGTGAGAACCGCATATTCCCCCCACCGCCACGAGGTGTTGTCTGAGTGGGAAAAGAGGGAAGAGGGGTAAATGGCCAAAGCACCGTATTTGAACGGCAATGCTGTCGTACTGCTTACAGCTTAGTTTCATATTTCTCAACAACACTGATGAAAAACGAAAAAAATTTAAGTATTACTTCATTATACACACATCAAAAAAAGTTTTGCATTACCTCGGTTCTGAGAGTTCCGGAACCTGTACAGAAAATTGAAACAGAGATCAACATATTCATCATTTATGCCCTTTTTATTGCTCATGAAAACCACACATAGCATGTCGTTTCACCATACAGCGGGACCTTCAAATGTGGTGGTCCAGATTGCTGTACACACCGATACCTCTAATACCCAGTAGCACGTCCTCTTTCACTGACGCATGTCTTTATTCGTCGTTGCATACTATCCACAAGTTCATCAGGACACTATTGGTCGAGATTGTCCCACTTCTCAACGGTGATTCGGCGTAGATGCCTCACAGTGGTTGGTGGGACACGTTGTCCATAAACAGCCCTTTTCAATCTATCCCAGGCATGTTCGATAGGGTTCACGTCTGGAGAACATGCTGGTCACTCTGGTCGAGCGATACCGCTATCCTGAAGGAAGTCATCACAAGATGTGCACGATGGGGGCGCGAATTTGCGTCCATGAAGACGAATTATTCGCCAATATGGTTGCACTATCGGCCGGGGGATGGCATTCACGTATCATACAGCCGTTACGGTGCCTTCCATGACCACCATCGGTGCATATCGGCCCCACATAAGGCCAACCCCCAAACAGCAGGGAACCTCGAACCTCGCTGCACTCACTGGACAGTGTGTCTAAGGCGTTCAGCCAGACTGGGTTGCCTCCAAACACGTCTCCGACGATTGTCAGGTTGAAGGCATATGCGACACTCATCAGTGAAGAGAACGTGATGTCAATCCGGAGCGATCTATTCGGCATGTTGTGGGACCCATGTGTACCGCGCTGCATGGTGTGAGTGCAAAGATGGACCTCGCCATGGACGTCGGGGGCTGATGTTCTGCATCATGCAGCCTGCTACACACAGTTTGAGTCGTAACACTACGTCCGGTGGCTGCACGAAAAGCATTATTCCACATGGTGGTGTTGCTGTCAGGGTTCCTCCGAGCCGTAATCGGTAGGTAGCGGTCTTCCACTGCAGTAGTAGCCCATGCGCGGCCTGAGCGACGCATGTCATCGACAGTTCCAGTCTCTCTGTATCTCCTCCATGTCCGAACAACATCGCTTTGGTTCACTCGGAGACGCCTGGACACTTCCCTTGTTGAGAGCCCTTCTGGCACAAAGTAACAATGCGGTCGTCATCGAGCCGCGGTATTGACCGTCTAGGCATGGTCGAACTACAGACAACACGAGCCGTGTACCTCCTTTCTGGAGAAATGACGAACTGATAGGCTGTCGGACTCCCTCCATCTACAGGCGCTGCTCATGCATGGTTATTTACATCTTTGGACGGGTTTTGTGACATCTGTGAACCGTCAAAGCGACTATGTCTGTGATACAATATCCACAGTCAACGTCTATCTTCAGGAGTTCCGGGAAACGGGATGATGCAAAACTTTATTGACGTGTGTATTTGTTACGCTGAAGAAATAATGTAATTTTTATCTCGTGCAAACTGTTGGCATACAGACCGACAGAAACTGATCGCTAATTTTCGCTGTCAGGTTGCTACATAATGATGACTTACTTTTGTTTCATAACTGAAAATTGGCTTTCGCACGCATATTCTGGTAGAAATACTTTATGACGTTTGCAGACTCATTATGGAGATGTGGAAGCTCTCCCTGAGGAAAAAAAATATGGACATCTTGGACAGTTATAACGTAAAAGGATTTTTCTTTAAAACGGGAGCCGGCCGGAGTGGCCGTGCGGTTCTAGGCGCTGCAGTCTGGAACCGAGAGACCGCTACGGTCGCAGGTTCGAATCCTGCCTCGGGCATGGATGTGTGTGATGTCCTTAGGACAGTTATGTTTAAGTAGTTCTAAGTTATAGGGGACTCATGACCTCCGCTGTTAAGTTCCATAGTGCTCAAAGCCATTTTAACCATTTTTTCTCTTCTACAGAGCTATTTTCTTTTTAAATGCATTCGCGTCAAATCAGAAATAAGTTGTTTCTCACCTTACAAATCTTACTATGGCCAGTGTGCAGTGAAGTCCACTTAAAACGTGATCTGCAGTCCGTTTCGGATTTTCTAATTTTCCATCAGAAATTCAATGATGGCGGGCTTTAAACTGAAAAATCGTTCCATGTATGCCACTTGATGTAACCAATGTACTTTGCAGTAGTACATAAAATCTCCGTACTCTTCGCTCAGTTCCATCGAAAACTGTTGTAACAGGCAGAGGAATAATGCGTGCGACTTCAGAAATTCATTTCTTCATGTGCCCCATGGCTGCAAATGCAGTATAGAGTGCTTCTTGATGTACAGAACGATGTACCCCACCTGTCGATCGTTGTAATTTTGTGCTGTTTCATTGTCAAATAAATGCCTTAATTGTTTCTGCATAGTGTTATAA
Source organism: Schistocerca cancellata (assembly GCF_023864275.1). Classification (NCBI taxonomy): domain Eukaryota; kingdom Metazoa; phylum Arthropoda; class Insecta; order Orthoptera; family Acrididae; genus Schistocerca; species Schistocerca cancellata. The sequence goes on from NC_064629.1 coordinate 331,426,279, forward strand.
TTTCATTCCATAGCAGGTATGCAGTAACTGCAAAATGGTTACTGGGAACTCTCTACCACGAACAAATAGCGAATGGTAAACAGCGCTGACCCACGATTCTGCCCAACTGCAGAGAGTCGGGCCGGCTGAAAAATGCAGTACGAATTAATATGCCGCGTTGTACGCGTAATTCCGGGAAGGAACTGGCAAAGCTGACAGGCCGAGTCTTGTCTCAGCCGTGCGTCGTTTAGCTTTCCGTAGCCGGCCCTGGTGTATAGCGTAATCGAGCAATAGTGAGGTATTCCGACTACTTATGTGCAACACGTGACATTTATATGTGTTTTAGGTACAGTCTCTGAACCAAGCTTCGATTCTCTGTATGTCTTCCTGAATTTCAGTACAGTTTTACAGCTTTTGAACGTTTCTGTATAAAACAGCAACATCCACAAACAGTCAAACGAGAAGTCCAATATTATTAACAAGCTCATATATATTTATATTGTCTACACCTCGTACTATGCTAATGAGCAGTATGAAACGACTACGAAGATTCCGTTCGTTTCACCAAATATCAATCAGACTGACAGCTTCCAACCAAGTCCAAATCTTGGGCTTCGTCACAAACATTCACTCAACACAATCTACATAGTTAGCTCCCTATTATCCCGATGCTGCTAATATGGCTTGCGGATTATTGGTGCACAGTTCGGCTAATTTTGAGAATTCTATCACAATTAGAATACAAATTTCTAGTTGTGAAGACGAAGATGACAAAAATATCCACGCGTTGTTGAGTACTGATGAATATGAACTGGGATGTGTGCAGTTAAGTGATGTGTATATGGTGAACAACGTATGTTCGGTAGAGGAAGAAAGCGAGGACAACTTGATGAAGGAACCTGTTATCGTACACACTGACGCTCTAAAAGGTGTTGATTTTTCATTAGAGTATGCAGGAAAAAGTTTGTTTGACTGTGGAGTATGCCGGACAAATTTTGTTTGGCTTACAGCGATGTTATGACTCTCTGGATAATCAGACCTATCGTCAGGATAAAAGCGAATGAAAACAGTGACAGAAAAATATTGGATGATTGAAGGTAGGAGATGACGGACTGGTGGAAGTAAAGCTGTGAAGAGTGTCGTGAGTCGTGCTTGGGTAGCTCAGTCGGTAGAGCACTTGCCAGCGAATGACATAGGTCCCGAGTCAGAGTCTCGGTATGGCACACAGTTGTAACCTGACAGAAAGTTTTATATCAGTGCACACTTCGCTGAAGAGTGAGTACTTGATTATGCATATTGGATGATTATTTACCGAAAGTGAAGTGAAACAGGTAATAAGAAATACGGCGTGTGGCATGTGGAAGTTTTCAAATAGTTTGTCAGTTTCCGGCGAGTAACGCCGAGGTAATACAGTGAACTTTGACAATACGCGACGTAACATTTTTTATGAATAGCCATAGTAAATAGCAATGTTCCGGTGAAAATTTCGGTTTTTGGATTACCCGTGCCTTTCGGTTATGTGTGCAGCGCCAAGTCAACATTAACCCGGATAACGCTATAACAGCAGACCTTGCTGAATTAACAAATAAAAACAGAAAAAGAAAGTATGTAAGAACATACGTTCACTGTTCTCTTATGTGTCTACACGAGTACGTATATCGTCACACGGCACATTATTACGCCACGGGTCAAACATGACATGACGTATCGGCAGGTTTAACTTACCTCCTTGCTGCGTACGTCCTTTCCATTTCCGTTCTGGCACTTCGTATTACTCACGGGCGCCGTAGCGCAGAACTTGTTTTCTACAAACGGGGAAGGTGCGTTGGTGGCGGACGCTATTAGCGAGCCTGGAGAGCTGGTTCCCGGGGAGGCCGCCCACGCGATCGATGTCCGCGGGACGCTGCTGCCATATTCCGCCCAGGGAGGGGAGTTTACTCGTTGGCCGCTTAAACGCAGCTGCTTGCGCGTTAGAGGCTCATCTCGCCCCTGGTAATCAGAGCTCCCGCCGGCAAACTCACTCCGCCCCGTGCTCACTTTGAATTTCATTCATTAACGGAAAAGCTTATTTCCAACAACAGACGCCGGCCATTACCGTCTTTCTTTAGCCCTCTCCAGATACTCCGTATTCCTTGTTTAACAATGCAAAGGAACTGAAATGACGTTCGAGTAACGAGTGGATTTTTCTGACATGTCGAGGGACTCAGCTGGCGGCGAAATCCTACCCCGCATATTACGGCAACATTACCGTTCAGAGGAATAGTGCGACCACCTTCAGTGGTCTATAGTAGCAAGAGAAACACAAACGAGAATTGTATCGTAGACTTTACGTGTGTCTTCGGATGTTTATAACAGATGATAAGAAGCTATACCCTCCACTGAAAGTGATGTAAACGTCATGTGTCGCATGCCTGGGCGGCACTAGTTTTCGTGAAGAGTAACGTACACGTCCGGACGGCACACCATTCAAATGGGTCAACAAAAACACAGAGATCTCCATATGTACTTTTACTGAGTAATTTAATGACAGACCTACCAAGGCGTAGCTAGAGGGAATATCTCCAAATCTGTAATCACACTCCTTACATAAAAACATCTTTTTCATTTCTCCTGCTGGCTCTGTACGTAACACATGTACTGCGAATATATGAAATCCCTACTGTCTTTCCCAAATTGTAGTTTCCACACTATTATGCAGGATGTTCCGTCGTGTGACATAGTACACACCGACACCTACAGAGAGCACCACGCCAGGTTAGACTCCAGTGAGATGTCACATTGTTATGAATAGTTGTCATACATAAGGCGCACGTAACATGAACCACATAATTCTTTACCCAAACGAGTTATAAACAATCAGTTCATCAGCCGATGGTTAAGCCTGACGCCGCAGGAGCGCAGATAGCAGAGACTACGTCCTTCATTCGCCAAACAGATTGTAGATGAATATTTTTTCACCGATTGTATATTTAAGCTACCACAGTACTTCAGTCGGCAACCAGTTTCAGTTTCAGTTGCTGACAATCTGCCAAACGATAGTCAACGAGCTGCCATCAGAATTTGTCGAGGTGTTCATCGATTAAGTAAGCCAGAACTTACACCTCGTCACCGACAGCAGTCATTCGAAACTGAACTAATCACTGTGTGTCGACTTAGTTACAAATCCTCAGCTCCGTTTCAAGCCTTGTAAAGCTGTCCAACTCGACTGTGGGTGATGTAAGTTTGAAGTCGAAATGCGAATGGACAACCACAGTTAAACCAAGACCAGACAGACCTCATGTACAGACAAACAGGGGCCGTAGAGCACTGCGGAGGATGTTTGTAAAAAATTGTATTAAATCAGAAAAAAGAAACATTTATGAATTCCAAAGTCCTAGCAGCAGACCAGCTAGGACAATGACTGTACGTAGGACTTAAAAGCAATGATATGCAATTGTCGAGCAGCTCCTCGTAACTCACACATTTTTTTAGTCAATGCTAGACTATGTTCGAGGCTTTCCAAAGAACTTCGGTAACAGACACTGGATGACTGGAATCGAGTGATTTGAAGTTATGAATCACGCTAGAAACTATGGCAGTCCGATGGAAGTGTTTCGGTTCAAATGGTTCAAATGGCTCTGAGCACTATGGGACTCAACATCTTAGGTCATAAGTCCCATAGAACTTAGAACTACTTAAACCTAACTAACCTAAGGACATCACAAACACCCATGCCCGAGGCAGGATTCGATCCTGCGACCGTAGCAGTCCCGCGGTTCCGGACTGCAGCGCCAGAACCGCTAGACCACCGCGGCCGGCGAAGTGTTTCGGTTTGACGAATGCCTGGATAACATTACCTGACATCATGTGCAGTTCCGACAGTGAAATATGCAGGAAGTGGTGTTAGGGTATGGGAACAGCTTTCCGCGGTTGGTGTGTAGTCCCCTTATTGGGTTTAAGATAACATTTTACAGCTTTATGTACTGCGTACTGCAGAGGTACAGTTCGGAAACGATGATTGTCTCCGTCAACAATACGGTACAGCCTGCCATAAAGCTGCATCTGTGATATGATATCTTTGACATTACTTTTTTTCCATTGTATGAGGTCACATTTCCACCATAATTCTCCGTTATCTGTAGATCGCACAGCCAGAAGTTGTTAACCCAACCGAAGTTACACAATTCTTTACGGAGTGTAAGGGTGCCCTGAATAGTGCACCCATGAAAAATACCAGCGATGCCCTACTGTGATTCCAGCTAGGAATGCATCGATTCAAACTAGCTCATTTCTACTGTTACGCTGCTATTTCTTATGAACCAGTACAGTATTTCGGAAGTACTATGTGTAAACGAAATGTAAAGGGCATTGTGATGTCTCTGAATGAGGGCAAGCTGAAGACAGGGAAGGAAGCATTTTTCTGCACAATGATGTTACCGGAGCGCGCGCCCGCTATATTTGACAGAGGGTCCTGCAGGTCAGCAACGATAAGGCATAATGAAGGGCCAGAAGATTTTCAGGCCAAGAAAATATGAAGTATACACTTCCCGAGAGAGATTTTGCTAAACTAAGGATTGTTTTAAAGTAATTTTTTTGACAAATTTGGGTCTTTCAGTGTCGGGAAAGAAGGGGTTACCTAATAACAAGAAAATTTTTAGCAGATAATTTGACGGCAAGACGGAGTATCTCTGCTGGATATAAGAACATACCCTTTTGCAGGTAGAAGACTGATATGTAAACTTACGAAGAAAGACTTGACTTCTCTGCCCGATGAGATGCACTTCAACTTCTGCTAGAAGCTCACTTCCACTTTGTTTCTGTGTGCAATAACGTCAATCACGCAAAATTATTTTCGAAATACGTCTCAGGGCCAGTAAGTCAGATGTAACTATCGAACAGGCAAAGCAAATTCTGCTATCATTCCACACAGGCAGTATGAAAGCCTTGAGCTGCGTGACACAAGCATATCAGCACCGTACCATATGATAACGAAGTGAATTAGTTTATCAGATTAAAGATATGTTTGCCAATATTCTTCTTGTGCCAAAGTAATAACTAACAGCGGGCCGGGGTGGCAGAGCAGTTCTAGGCGCTACAGTCTGGAACCGCGCGACCGCTACGGTCGCAGGTTCGAATCCTGCCTCGGGCATGGATGTGTGTGATTTCCTTAGGTTAGTTAGGTTTAAGTAGTTCTAAGTTCTAGGAGACTGATGACCTCAGAAGTTAAGTCCCATAGTGCTCAGAGCCATTTGAACCAATAACTAACACCACGCAAAATGACTTTGAGATTATCATCAATAAAATAAGAAAATTATCGTGTCATTTTGTTCTTAGTATGTGATAGATAGATGTAGAATGTTTGAAACGCTTAAGAGTGAGTTATTCACTAGTTTTGAAAAAGTAATCACTTTAGCTGTGATATAAACTATATTAATCACTTTTAAAAAAGGAATTATGAAATACGTTAATTAAATCTTTAATGCTGTCACATCTAATCTACATGTTTTTATAGACTGAAAATCCACGACTTAAATGCACTGTTTATAACTAATGAATGTAAGGAAATTCTTCACTTAAACCCATTGTTTATATTTAATGAATGTATTTAATTTGAATAAGTCTCTCCAGAGTTAAACACCTTCCCAGCGAGGATTTAACTAAAGTATTACCACAAAGGACCAAATAAAATCACAAGCATAACCGTAGAATTCAAAGTAATCATAGCAATGGATAGTGAACGAATTTTCTTCAATTTTAGAAATGTGGTCACAGGCTACTCTTCCAGTTTATAACGCGTATGAGATTTATTGTCGATGTAGCGTTATACAGGACTGAGACTGTAAGCATCCCGTCGACATGTGTAGTTCGCTAGAAACACCAGTTGTGACAGAAGTTTCAAGAAATCAGGAAGTCGAAATCTAAATAAATACCAAACCATTTGTATAGAAAGGAATGAAGTTAGGAAAAGTTAGATACCTATGGCAGCGTGTTTTTTCGCGTTGATTCTGCGGTGGTTGGAACTCAATATCCAATAGGGATTGCCGTTTCCCCGTTTAACTTTTTTTCTGGTTTCGATTGCAGAAATAATACGTCATCACCGAGACCACGAGGCTCGATTGTGAATTATTTTGTTTCACCCCTAATGGTATGGTCTATATTTGTCCAAGTAATTCAATACTTGCGTCTCTCATAAGCGATTACGAGTCAGATAGAAGCACGACAACGGCTATTGTGATTCGCTCGTTTCCGAAAGTTAAACAAAACCGGGAAAAAGAGAAGAACGGACATAGAAAAAAGCCAGCTATTACTGTTAAAGAAGAACCGGAATTTTCCAAGAGGTGAGAGTCTGCTATGCACAGGAAAGACATTCCCTCAGCTTCGAAATGAACGAAGAGCATTAGACCAGACCAGTAACTCCTTACCCGCGTCTGCACATTATTGTGAGTAGGATGTGGTAAAGCTATCAAAGTAAGGACACAAGGGCGCCATTAGAACCCTATTGTTCAGGGTGGAGATGAAGTACGCCCTGAAGGCATACACAGACAGCAGTTCCACCGGTATTTTACGTGTCACCATCTGCCTACTGAAAACTTAAGCGACGGTTCAATGTTATTGGAATTGTGCGCCGCACTCGACTCCGAGGTAGACCGAGAGTAACAGCTCAACTTAGGAATGGATATCTGGTCTTAACTGCGCAGTGAAGTGAGGTGCAAGAAAGTTGTCTTTATTCCTTGCAGGAGCTTCTGTTTCCAGACAACAGCGTAACTAAGAATCAGAACAAAGTAAGTTCCGCTCAGGTGGCAGTCACGAATGCTCTAATACCCATTGTGCACTGCGTCGAGGATGGTACATCTCTTCAACATTGTCGGCTTCTGTAGTATCCTGTTCGCGAATGAAGTGCAGGGTACATAGTATCCCTGTGTCATTATTTTCTATTCCATCTGTGGATGGTAGGATGGTAGACAGGAAGAGAGTCTGTCGGTAAGCTTCTGAATAAACCAGAATTTCTCTTATTTTACCATCACTGCGCAGGATACATTTTGGAGAGAATAATACACGTACGACGCAAACACTATGTTCAGGATTCAGAGGGAATCTGTATCGGGAAGGCAGGCTCCATTCGTAACATAAGGGTAGAACAATTCTTTGGATTTATGCTGGTGGTGTATCGGTTTATGCTAAATATAAAGGAGCTGGGAGTGGCCTTTTATAGAAGTTCGAGAAAACAGATGTGTGTTTAGCGCTTTGCATTGGTGTGTTAATAGCACCTGATCACAGAACAACATCATCCGTGCAAAAGGTATGAATACTGATTTTTTTCCTGCCGTATAAGAGACGCCAGCTCACTAACTACGGTGGCAGTCTGAGCTATCAACTGTAAACAGTAGACATTCACTAGACCAGTCTGTTGTGAGCAGGCAGTGTTGTAATGTATCAGCGTAGTGGTGTCACAAATCGCAATGGAGGAACCAACTGAACATCTCTAAACCAAGTTTTTAAGATATTCGCTATAATGTTCTGAAGAAAAAAGTGCGTGTAAAGTCTGTCCTACACACCTTGACCCCCGAACAAAAACAACGATGCGTGCGCTCCTCCTGCAACTTGATTGAAACATAAAACACGGAAAATTCTTTTCTGGAAGAAATCATCACTTGTGACAAGACTTGGTGTTCACAAATCGAACGTAGCCACGAAACGATATAGCGCAGAATGGGCCTCTGATGGTTCGCCAAATTCGAGGGAGCTGTGTAATATCCCAAAGAAATACTTTTCTGACATTTTCATATGGTTGTAGGAACGTTCTGTGCCGAGTACGCAAGTGGGACAAGACAATGTAGAACACATGGGGCATTAAAACCACCATCATAACATTCTTCAATTTTTGTAAATCCAGTGCCGAAATATTTTTGACAGACGGGGAATTCGAAAACACGAACTGAAACGTCATAAAGTAGAGTTACTACATCGAATGACCAAATGAAATACTACTAATATTGTAACAGGCTGTACTGCAGTCAGTGAATAACAGAGAGGATGAACCTGAAACGCTTATTTTTTAATGGCGAAGCATGGCTGAATTTGTCTGAGTATGTAAACTTGCAAACATACCTATTTTCGAATTCTGAAAATCCTCTTATTTACTTCAAGTACTTCTGCATTGCCGGCCGGAGTGGCCGTGCGGTTCTAGGCGCTACAGTCCGGAGCCGAGCGACCGCTACAGTCGCAGGTTCGAATCCTGCCTCGGGCATGGATGTGCGTAATGTCCTTAGGTTAGTTAGGTTTAATTAGTTCTAAGTTCTAGGCGACTGATGACCTCAGAAGTTAAGTCGCATAGTGCTCAGAGCCAGCTTCTGCATTATTTGAAAACAGAAGTGTGGTGTACAGTTTGTGCAACGCGAGTTATTAGACTGATGTCCTTCACCAAACCATAACTTCGTATAAGTATGCGAGCAATGTTGTACAAGTGTGTCTCTTTACAGAGGACTGACAAGTATCGATAAGAACAGCGGTTATTTCATGCAGAAGAGCTGCTAATATGTATGTGTCATCGAGAGAGGTGGCGCAGTGGTTAGTACACTGGACTCACATTTGGGAGGGCGACGGTTCAAACTCGCCCATCCTGATTTAAGTTGTCTGTGATTTCCATAAATCGCTTCAGGCAAATGCCGGGATGGTTCCTTTGAAAGTGCACGGCCGCCTACCCTCGTCATCCTTCCCTAAACGGCTGGGACAGATGACCTGGCTGTTAGATTCCCTCCCCAAACCAACCAACCAGACAACTGTCTCAGTTTTACGAGGATACTTTCTGTCATCAAAACACCTCTTAATATTGCAACAGAGCAGTGGTTCCTATTTTCTTCACCTTTCATGCATATTTCTCTCTCATTTCCGGTTAGAATAATTTTTGCTACTCTTGCAAGCCACGAAGAATCTCCACTTTTGAATAGGGTGAACGTTTAGCCGTCGGTAACAGCGAATACGCAGCTGCAGGTGCATTGTCGTATGGCTTTCGATTGCGTACCGCTGTGGCAATTTTCGGGAGGTGTAAGGTCGTGACACCCGACTTGAGAAACTAATATCGTGCTCGTGAACTGTAGCACAGCAAATGCGTCGAACAGCGCCTGTTAGAACCATGAAATTATTGTTATATCGTTGAAGGACGCGGAAGTGTAGTTCTCCTCGCGGAGTGGTCGGCCTGTTTGAGGGACCATGTCACGGACTGCACAGCCCCTCCCACCGGAAGTTCGAGTCCTCCCTCGGGCATGGGTGTGTGTGTTGTTCTTAGCGTAAATTACTTTAAGTAGTGTGTAAGTCTAGAGACCGACGACCTCAGCAGCTTTGTCCCTTAGGAATTCACACACATTTTGAAGTGTAGTCGAAAAACTCGCTTATGTGACATAGTGGCGTTAGGAACAGTAAAGGGAATGCTTGCAGTATGTGGATGTTACTCGCAAGCCAACAGCGTGATTTACCTAGCGACGTGGGAACGAAGCACAGACCACTATGTTAACGAGGCGTTCACGTCCGCAGCAGACCTGTCAGCGTCTCTTACCGTCCTGCGGACCGGCCGGGTTCAGTTCACTGTAATTCTAGGGATTTTCACTTGGTGGGCGGACGGGAATGCTACGAACTCAGCCTTGTGCGACCAACTAAAAAGTAATTTGAATGTGAAGCGGCGGCTGCAGGATGTGGGAAACTGGCAATGGCCACAGCGCTGTGTTCACCCCATGCTATTTCATATTACATTCCATTGACGTCATAGGACAGACGATTTCCTAGATGGCGAAAGTTCATCAGAGACAAGAGTATCGTCTAGAGTGCCCCAAGAAGATGCGATAGAACCACTCTTGTTTTCTGTATACATAAAATATCTCACGGAGATAGTATTGCAGCAGTCTGCGACTGTTTACTGATGACACTATAATGTAGGGGGAAAGTGCTGTAGATGAGTGACTGTAGGAGGATACAGGATGGCTTAGACAGAAATTCTGCCTGTTGTGACGAATGGCAGCTTGCTCTAAATGAAGAAAAAGTGAGTTAATGCAGATGAGAGGGAAATAGGATCCTATAATGCTCGAATGCAGTATTTGTGGAGAGCTGCTTGTCACAGTCACGTCGGCTACAAATCGAGATTTAAGGTTGTAAAGTGATATGAAGTGGGACGGGCACGTAAGGTCAGTAGAAGGGAAGACTTCGGTTTTTTGGGAGAATTCTAAGAAAGTGTGGCTCATCTATAAAGGAGACTGGGTATAAAAGAGTTATACGATCCATTCTTGAGTGTTGCTCGAGTGTCTGGTGTCCTCACAAGGCCACATTAATGGAAGACATAGAAGCATCTGCTAGATTTGTTACCGGTGGGTTCGGTCAACAAGTTCGTGGACTCAAGTGGGAATCCAAGGAAGGAAGAAGAAGTTCATTTTGCGAAATACTACTATGAAAGATTAGAAGACCGGCATGGCTGACTGCACAGCGATTCTAGTGCTACAAACGGACATCTCGCGAAAGAACCTCGAAAATAAGAGTAACTGAGAACCGTATGGACGCATATACACCATCATTTCATTTAGCTGCGTCTGGGAGTGCAACAGAATGGGAATGACTAGTAGTGGTAAAATGTGCACTACACCATGCGGCGTATGATACCTTGCGGAGTATGTAGAAATATATGACATTGACACGGCTACTTGTCGGCCCGACCACATTGCTACTTACTTTTTAAGTAACCAAAGTAACAAAATTATTTGCACTGAGAACACCAAACACGCAGTAATAATGTTGTAGCCAAAGAATTCCGAACTATACAATATACCCTATTTACTAACTCTTGTTGTGTTTACTCTCAGATTTGCAATTTTATGCACCAGTTAATTAAACGTTCGACAAAAAACAACTTGTATTAGTTGTAAATATTTTTTCTGGTCATAAGTGGAGTGATAAACAAATGATTTGTCAGTCGCTATGGCCGAACAGATCTAGGCGCTTCAGTCCGGAACCGCGCTGCTGCTACGGTCGCAGGTTCGGATCCTGCTTTGGGCATGGATGTGTGTGATGTCCTTAGGTTAGTTACGTTGAAGTAGTTCTACGTCTAGGTGACTGATGACTTCAGATGTTAAGTCCAATAGTGCTTGGAGCCATTTTGAGCCTTAAACAAGTGTTTGTCAGGATAATTTCAACTCAAAATGATTCTTCTTCATTGCTCTCGGCCATCTTGTAGCTTGTCGAAGGGGCTTCTCTGGGATTTTGTGATTGTTAATTATGATTATTCTTGAGTTCTATACTCCATCTTGTAACTCTTCGAAGAATTTCTCACATTTTAGTGTCTGTTAATTATGGCCTGAATTTGGCCCCATATTGCAACATTTTCTTATGTAAGCCAATTTCCATTGGGTCTACATGCATTTCTGTAGCTAGTTGTTCCCTTTCATGGTTCTAAGAGTTGCTCCTTGACGTGTTTGCTGTGCTGCAGTTCATGTGCACGTTACTATTTTATGCAGTCTGGGAGCACGACCTTGTAACTCCAGAAAGTTTTTCATAGCAGTACGCAACTGACAACCACCAGCACCACGTACAAAAATCTGCCTGCAGCTTCGTAGTATATTCATGGATAAAAGTTCACACAAGTCAAAAGTGGAGACGCTTCGTTGCTTGCAGTCGTGAACAAAATTACTATAAAGCTAAGTTCAGATTATACGTTTTGAGACATACTGTACATTCCGTTACTCAATACGTGGTCACTAATTCGTAACTATTGTTTCCTAGCTGAATATGCAACTTAACATGTTTCCATTGGTCACTTCTTCATTCATATTTCATTTACACTGTTTTTGTCCTATGATTCTCTTCATATTTATCTTTCTTTCTTTTAAATGCTTTGGAGCTGGAATCCGCTTCCAGTCACCATTGTTTCAGACGCTCTGCCCCCCGCCCCAAACATCAGATGGCAGAGGTAACCCATTCTACATCTACATCTACATCTACATCACTACTCTGCAATTCACATTTAAGTGCTTGGCAGAGGGTTCATCGAACCACAACCATACTATCTCTCTACCATTCCACTCCCGAACAGTGCGCGGGAAAATCGAACACCTAACCCTTTCTGTTCGAGCTCTGATTTCTCTTATTTTATTTTGATGATCATTCCTACCTATGTAGGCTGGGCTCAACAAAATATTTTCGCATCCCGAAGAGAAAGTTGGTGACTGAAATTTTGTAAATAGATCTCGCCGCAACGGAAAACGTCTTTGCTTTAATGACTTCCATCCCAACTCGCGTATCATATCTGCCACACTCTCTCCCCTATTACGTGATAATACAAAACGAGCTGCCCTTTTTTGCACACTTTCGATGTCCTCCGTCAATCCCACCTGGTAAGGATCCCACACCGGGCAGCAATATTCTAACAGAGGACGAAAGAGTGTAGTGTAAGCTGTCTCTTTAGTGGACTTGTTGCATCTCCTAAGTATCCTGCCAATGAAACGCAACCTTTGGCTCGCCTTCCCCACAATATTATCTGTGTGGTCTTTCCAACTGAAGTTGTTCGTAATTTTAACACCCAGGTACTTAGTTGAATTGACAGCCTTGAGAATTGTACTATTTATCGAGTAATTGAATTCCAACGGATTTCTTTTGGAACTCATATGGATCACCTCACACTTTTCCCATTAAAACTATAACACCTTCTGCTCCGTCTCTACTGACCTAGCTGTCGATGGGGAGTTAAACTCTAATCTCTTCCTCCTCCTCTCCTCCTCCCCCGCAACCTCTCCGAGGTACATGACATTGCTGTGTGATCTAGAACGGCTGAGCAGACAACGTGTGTGTCTCGCGGGATGCTACATTCCGACCAACGTGAACAAGATCGTGGCACGATAAATCACAGTATCGAGGGGCCACGGCAATACCACTGTACTTCTTAGCCAAGGCATAAAACAATCCTCTCACAATGAACATTCAAAGTTCTTCCTTAAATACAGACTGTAGACGACAGTATTGTATTAAATTAGTGAAGCTAAGCTGAAATGCTAACCATTTGTAGATCCACGCGTATAAAATACTTCCCGCCATTTTGATGTTTGTCGCACTCTTTCTTCACGATGTTGCAGTTCTAAAGGTCAACAGATTATATTTATTGGGGCCTGCGTAATATACAGACGTTTCCATCATAATAATGTAATGTTGGAACCCAGTCGGTTTCATTGTCGTAAATGAGAGAGTATGTTTTACAAATCGCCTAAACATATGTTCTGGCTATTCTTTGATTTCTTCTTTAGTCGACAAATATCCTCAATTACCAGAGTTTGCGATTGGCCACAGAGACTGTTGAGTTGCTCAATGTACCCAGTATCTACTGGAGGCGTACTTGAAGTTGTTGTTTTTAGGTATTTCTCCCAACAGCCATTACAGCTCAGGCGCGGTAGTGCCCACAGGCTAGTGGCCAGTGACCTTATTGCATTCGCATAGGACAACTGGATGGGATCAGCATGTCTTTAACTCACTAATTTTCGTCAGTCAATTCGGTATTTAACATCAGCAACTCGTTTGTGATGTTCTCATTTTCGTCTCCATATGGTTGCAGGCAGTGTTATGCATATGTATTTTTGCTTCTTGCAGCAATCGTTTGATGTGGGATTTGTTTTCCTGTGTTCTATCATTTCTTCAGTGTGACACTGAGCGTTATACTGTAACTAATGAAAAACTTCGTAACAATTTTTTGGCTTCCTTATTTCGCAGCTCAACCCACCATGCAACACCCTTACAAGCTTTAAGATTGTTCCTTACCACCATGTATACGCTAAAACATTTAAGTTACATGTACGATATATATTTTATTATTGCAGAGGAAATGGCAGTAACTAGTTGTTTTTTGTCATTTAGTAACCCAAAAAACTTTCAAAAAAGTTGATTGTTGATGATATTTCCTGGTATATTAAATCTGGTTGTCAGACCAGGTATTATATGCGGAACCTGGCCTTTCAAAAATAATGGTTCAAATGGCTCTGAGCACTATGGGACTTAACATCTGAGGTCATCAGTCCCCTAGTACTTAGAACTACTTAAACCTAACTAACCTAAGGACATCACACACATCCATGTCCGAGGCAGGATTCGAACCTGCGACCGTAGCAGTCGCGCGGTTCCGGACTGAGCGCCTAGAAACGCACGGCCACTGCGGCTGGCCCTGCCCTTTCGCCAGCAGTTCATTTACCAACTGTGTTATCGAGTATCTCTCTCCAACTTCCTAAACTTTATAAAAGACCTCCTCTATAGTCTGCAGAATTAGATCTCATGCAAGAAGAAATTAGGAGGAGAAACGGTCTCTGCAAAGCCGATTGGGGAAGTCTTACAGAAATGAAGTTGTGAGGGTTGTTGGATCAGTAGTCATGTCTGGATAGGTAATATAGTAAGAGCATTACCAAGGAAGGCAAGGTTCCGTTTTAGAAGCCTGATCCGGCACATAGTTTTTCTCTGCCAGGAAATTACAAAACAGCTCACATTCTATTATAGAGTAGAAGATTCCTTCTGTAAACTCCATTAATATATCTTATGTTTGTCACTGAAAAATATTTGCTAACATTTCTTTTACATCTACATACATGCTCCACCAGCCAGCAAATGGTGTGCAACAGAGGTTATGTTGCACTATTACTAGGCACTTCGTTTCCTGTTCCACTCGCAAACAAAGCGAGGAAAGAACGACTGCCTATATGTCACCGTAATAGCCCCAGTTTCTGTTATTTTATCTTCGTGGTCCTTAAGCAAAATGTACGTTAGCGGCAGTAGAATCGTTCTGCAATCGGCTTCAAATGCAAGTTCTGAAAATTTTCTCAACAGTGTTACACGAAAGGAACGTCGTCTTCCCACTTGAGTTCACGAAGCTCCTCTGTAATACTTGCTTTCTGATCCAGTCTACCGGCAACAAATTTAGAAGCTCCCCTTCTAAATTTCTTCGACGTCTTCCTTAAGTGCGACATGTTGGGGATCCGAAACACTCGAGCAGTACTCAAGAATGGGTCGCACTAGTGTTGCATATGCAGTCTCCTTGACAGGTGAACCTCTCTTACCTATTATTCTCCCAATATACAGAAGTAGACCATTTGCCTTCTCTACTAAATTCCTTACATGCCCGTCCCATTTCATATAAGAAACATTATGTGTAGGCATTTAATCGAAGTGACCATCCGGTCTGCCGAGCGCTGTTGGCAAGAGGGGTGCACTCAGCCCTTGTGAGGCAAACTGAGGAGCTACTTCATTGAGAAGTGGCGGCTTCGATCTCGGAAACTGACACATGGCCAGGATAGCGGTGTGCTGACGACATGCCTCTTCATCTCCACATCCAGTGCCGCCTGTGGGCCGAGGGATGACACGGCGGCCGGTCGGTAGCGTTGGGCCTTCAGGGCTTGTTCGGGAGGAGTTAGTTAGTTAGTTTATTTAATCGAAGTGGCCGTGTCCAGCAGCCCACGACTGATACTGCATTCAAACATTATAAGATCCTACATCTTACTCATCAGCATTAACTTACATTTTGTACAGTTAGAGCAAGCTGTCATTAATCACAGCAACTGGAAATTTTGTGTAAACCATCTTGACCCTACAGTCATTCAAGGACGATACCTTCCGGTACACCACAGCGTCATCGGCAAATGACTGTAGACTGCTGTTCACCTTGCCCGCCAGATCTTTTATCTACACTGGTGTTCAAAATTAAAGCTACAAACCTTTTTTTCCATTCTGTGTCTAAGTCACGTTATAATCATACCAACTGTTAATAGATGTCCGTATGATCGTGTTCTGCACAGAAGATGGCATTCCGGTCAATAGACAACCACGCCAGCGATGACACCAGGTCATCCATCAGACAGGGTAGTATTTGTCGGACAGTCTCACATCCACAATCGCTGAGTACAAGGTCACATACCGTACAGTATATCACAGAGAAGACGCCTGCTAGAATCCTGCAGTGAAGAGGCGTAGGAGGAATAGAAGCAGGACGGTCGCAAACTGATGTGGCCCGATGGCTTAAAGCGAATTGTTCTGTTTTTTCTTGGACGTGGCAACAGTTTATAGAGACCAAAACTATATCCCAAAGATCAGAACAGGGCCAAACATGTGTGACATCAGAAAGAGAGGACCGTTATTTGGCTGTAAGGGTACAACGGTACCGCCTTAGTACTGCACGGCAACTGACATCTAACCTCGCAGAATCCATTGGACGTGTTGTATCGAATCAAACGGTGTACAGAAGGCTTCGGAGGAGTGGCCTTTATTGTCGGAGACTTGCTGTAAGTGAACCTCTGACGCGTTTTCTCAGAAGGGAACGTGTAGAGTGGAGTCGTCAATATGCCATCTGGACGGTCGAACAGTGGACCAATGTTCTTTCCACAGATGGGTCCCGATTTTGTCTTTAGAGTGATTCTCAACGTATTCGCGTCTGGAAGGAACGTGAAACACGATTTCGGGACCCAAAAACTATGGAAAAAGACTGCTATCGAGAAGCGTTCCTATGTTGACCACTAGAACAGACCTTCATGAAATTGTACAGGTGAATCGGCAAGTTTAACTGCTGTCAGGTACCGTGACGAGATCTTAAGACCTCATGTGTCGTTGCTACGAGGTGCTTTGAGCCCCGACTTCATATTGATGGACAGTAATGCTCTACCTCATAGAGCACGGGTGGTTGATGTTTTCTCGGAATCAGGATATTGCACGCGTGACGTGGACTGCTTGCTTTTCCGACTTGAATCCAATGGAGCATGTCTGAGATGGACAACGGTGACAGACTGCATCACGTCAGCAGCTCTGCAGGAATAGTGGGCGTTATTGCCTCAACATTAAATTGATGACATCATTCAAAGCATGCACCGTCGCTTTCAGGCCTGTATTGCTTCCAAAGGTGGTCACATCCCATCCTGAGCACAGTAATTAGTTGTCGGAATGTGTGTGCAAGTCCGTTAAGTTGGAAAAATCGAAGAAAATTTTTGTCTGCCGTTATGCACGTTGAAGTTGTATATGTTGTGTATTCTTTACATCGTTTATACTTTACTATCACCAGTTTATACTGTTTTGTGGTAAAATAAACGCAACCTTACAAAATTTCCGTTCGATGCTTCAATTTTTGACACCGGTGTATATAGAGAGTAAGGGCGGTCCTATCACACTTCCTTGTGGCACTCCTTTCTGATGGACATGCGCCTTCAAGGCAACGTAGTGCGTTCTATTACTTAAGAAGTCTTAGAGCCACTTACTTATCAAGGAACCTACCGCATATACTCGTGCCCTCATTTACAGTCTGCCATGGGGTAACGTTTCAAACACTTTCTGGAAATCTAGGAACATGGAATCTGCCTGCTGCCCTTCATCGATGGTTCGTAGGACATAATGTTGGAAGGGTAAGCTGAGTTTCGCATCTGTATTGATCTCGTACTGGAGCTATCTGGACTTTTTCCCGTCGCTTGGGACTTTGCACTTGGCGAGAGATTAGCGAAAAATAAGTAAGGGACTGACCCAGTAGCGTACTATCTGTAAAACCGAACTGGCATTCCAACGGAACATGGCGACTTATTTGCTTTCAACTCTTTCAGTTGTTTCTATACGCCAGGGATGTCTGTTACTATGTCCCCCATACGGAAGTCTGGGCAAAAGTCAAATGACGGTACGTTTGTACGATTCTACTATGTTGATGATTTCTTAAATGCGAGATTTAAAACTTCAGCTATCCTTCTGCTGTTTTGGTATGGGTAAATCTGCTATCAACTCGAAGGATGGTTTGAAGGCTAACATGCTTTACTAGCCAAACTCCAATTGTACGTAGTATATGTTTGAATTCCTGTGACTTCTGAGTTGACTTACATAGCCATTTATAGGTTAACCTACAGTGTAACGTGGACACCAAATCACGATGCAAGTCAGTATTTTTTCCATTAACAAATGTCGTGGAGGTGAATGAAGTGACAAGTGATAGACAAAAATCTTATGAATGAATGGTGATTAAAAACCAGTGCAGAGGACCAGTAATCTGGCACTGAGCAGTGTACCACACAGCCACTGCAGTATTTGGAGATGCGGTTTGAGACAACTTGTATCAGAAAGTTTCTGTAGGGACGCCTGCGCAATCTTGATGGACCTGCTGCTCACGAGGTGAGACAAGAAGTGCATAAATGATAAGAAGTGCTGCCGTGACTACATGCGAAGGCCTGTGGACTGGCCTGCAGCGGGCCATCGATCGTTCCCGGCCTCGGAACCTCGACAAGCCGACACGCACCAGACGAAGGCCTCTGCGCCTCAAGTACGTGCTTTCATTTATTATCGGGTAGGTCAGTGCACACTCTGATCCGGAAGTTAGCCATAACAGTCAACGGATGATTATAGAGATAGCAAGGGGAAGAAACCACTGTAAACAACTGTAAATGCTCGTCTCAATAACCAAGGTCGCGCGCTAACATACGGTTGTATACTGGCGCTCGACTCAGAGATAGCCTGTCGTATGCACAGAAAACAGCTAAGTCTTGCACAGTGAGATGCAGTGCGAGCTTATTTATCTATAGATACCAGCTGGAGCCTGTGTTACAGTATTTAGCCCTCAGATGCGTTTGAAGCACGTCAGACGAAGACTGAAGCATTAAGCGGTAACATCGCGTCAAGTCACCACTTTGGCGATGGTTCGTAGAAAAAGAAAATGGTCGGCGTAGGTCAGTACAAAATCGACCAAGGGTCATTAATTCCTAACAGGGCGGATACTCGTCCTTTACTGCACGACAATATCGTATCACGTCTGCGAGATAAACGATTGCCGAGCGTAGAGTTGCCTCTGAAGTTGATTTTTACAGACTAACTGTGCAACTGAGGCACAAGCACTTGATTGGCATACAATGAGTCTGCCAGTGTATGTCTTGCTTCCGACAGCGCAAATTGTAGAGGCAGTAAATCGAGACTGAGCAATAAAAGTTTAGTGGAATACTGTATGCTGATATGAATCACGCCTGACATGTATAAAAAAGTAATAACATAATAAAACACTCCACGAAATCTCTGTAGTGCTCCATTAATAGGAGAAGCCAGGGCAGGAAGGAACCACGGTGCAGAACGGAATTAGGGATTCATCTTGGCTGCAAAGTGGTGCACTTCAGAATCACATTCAGGGACTATTATGCAAGCGACAAGACGCTTTTCCAGACTGAGTTTTAGAAATCCTCCGTAACTGACAAAAAATTCCCCAAAACTATACTATTTCACAATCATTCCCCCAAATGTCTTTAAAACAATAATGGCTCTGAATTTTTAAAGTGAAAACTCTTAAGGCTTTATAAATTAAACAAACGTTATTAACATTCTACATCTTGATTCTTCATCTCTACATTTTTGCAGCCCTCTGCTCCAAGGCGCTTCCTGTTTTTGCCTGTAACATGGCAGTGAGTGACGTAACTATGTCGGTGCGTAAGAAAGAGCGTGGTGAAATCGAGTTTCAAATTGGAAGAGTTCGTCCACACGGGGAGCACCCTCTCCTTCAGCATGAGAACGCCAGAACGCACACGAAAGCTGCGACATCTGCAACAATACGACGTTTTGGGTTAAATGTCATTGATCATCCTCCATACACTCATGAGTCATGACTTAGCCCCATCGGACATTCATCTGTGTCTAAATCTTAAAGAAACAACTTCGAGGACTTCACTTTAATAGTGGTGACGCGGTGCGAGCAGAAATGAGGTGGTGGCTCCGTAGTGGGTGACCATATTGAGAAATAAATATGTAGACACGAAGAATAATGGTGTACAAAGTTAATAAAGTTTGTTTTATGTATAGAGCTTTAATTGTTTTCACATAAAAATTCTGAGGTATTACTTTTGAGGACGCAGTCGTATTAATTATCGTTTTTGGCACCTTGAAGAGGTGGAATTACGTGTTCAAGGCCATAAAATTATCGTACACTTATGCACAAAGTAAAATTTTGTGTTTGTAAATAAAAAGGATAGTCTGACCAGAAAAACAAAAAAAAGCTTCTCTTTGGCCGCCACTTTTCCCTTCTTTGTGCTCCTTTTATTATTCCATTGATTTACCCGTAGATAGTATAGTAACTTTAGGAATAGACAACAGAGGTATAATTTGGCTTAGTGGGTATAGAAAGTACAAGTACAGCGGCAAAATCTAAACTTTTTTGAATTTTTTCAGTATAAATGAATACAAAATATAAATTTTCTAAGTTATAAAAATTGTAGCATATTGATCTGTTATCATAAAGATACTATGTTACATGGAACAATGCCTGAAATTATTTGATACCAATTATAATTATCGTGTTGATGCCAACACTGTTTATTATCATTTATATAGGAAAAAAGAACAATAAAATCAGTATAACCATATTTATTGCGCCAGAAGCGAAACGAAATCGACATCATTACAATTCTTATATACATCATCTGACTGAAATTCGGTAGTCGTTCTAGTGTTTTGCTGGAATTCGTTATATCGTTCATTTTGCAAACTATATCGTACTGTAATTATATGGTTGGTGTGATTATGCACATTCTACTTCTCAATTTTTTTCTTTTTATTTAATTATTTTATTTATTTGCCACGCTCATTATGCAGAATGCTCTCTTCACACTAGCAGGCGAGAACCGCAGGCTAGAAATTCCCGTCACCAATTTGCTGATAGTCGAGAACTTCCGCACTCCAGCAGAACCTTCAAAGGCCACCATTTCGCCCCAAAATGCCCCTGCTATTGAATTAACATTGTTACAATGCCGGAATGGGAGAATTCGCCATTCATCCAAAGCGGTGCCAACATTGTCAGCTCCAAGAAATTCTTTAAAATTTTCCATTACATCCCTCACAACAGGACGGATTTGGCTATTAGATGAGTCGGGTGAGAAACGGGAATTTTTTTCCAAGAGTTATATATTTTTTGTAGTTCTCATCTTAGTTTGTTTGCATAATCGACAAAGAAATGATCTAAACCGCTCTTTTATGAACCTTAAATCATTTTGGTAAATACCACCATTCACTTCATCGAAACTAAATCCTGAGTTGATTCATTCAATATTCATAACATAATCTCTGAAATTGAGCCCCGTCAGATCTGGTCCCTTGATGTTATTTAATCGTTCTGCGGGAACAAAAATTGACAGATGGTTCAGCAGCAAACTATGTAGTTGTTATAATAACTTGTGAGGTTCTACTGTAAATTATCAGCCCGAAACATGCGATTACAGTGACTGTTTTTAGTGACTTTTTCAAAAGTAAAAGATAATTGTGACTAGGGTTGTTAAAAGCATACGATGCAGTTTTGCAGCAGTATTGCAACTTTCTTCATCTTTAGCCACTTTAGAGCGACATTCCAAAACATCCCATTGCTATAAAATGTTGGCAATGGCTGCGTGGCCGCCTGTGACTTCCTGGTGACTTGTTTACTTTGGGAGGTTTCTTTCCTACCAATGTTTCATGCAGCAGAGAATAATCAGTTTGCTTCTTAGTACTGTACGTGCACTAGTTTTGAACGTCTCTGACGATGTACTCTAAACGCGAAGGTAATACTTTGCAAGCGTTTTCTGCGGCAAGATGCAATGCGCGTGACATACATTTGACCTGATGAGGCAGAGATTCTTTCAGAATTAAAATGAATGTATGATTCTCGCCTACAATAGCATTAGCTCCGTCCTCCCCTATACTAGTCAACTTATTTAAATCAAGGCGATCTGTAGATGGCTGCTAATTAAAGGCATTAAAGAATCAGCATCACCACATTCTATTTTCAGCAGTCTGATGATGTCTTTATGGTTTTGACTAAAGTAACACACTGTGATGTACAGCACTTCTTTGGCGTCAGTGCTAGTACTCTCATCTATTATCATGTACATGCAGGTCCTAAAGGAAACATGGCGAGATGTTATTAGTAATTAGCCCTGCACATTTAGTGAGATGAAACTTCATTCTACTGAGTGCAATATATGATTTGTCCAATGTTGGCAACGGATCTCCTAGATCAGCTCTGCTGTTTTTCTCTGTCGAGGTAAATTTTCACCAGGAAATGTGTTCTATTTGAGTTGCTGCAACCAACTTGTGCAAATTTTATGGCCTGTTAGTGCTTTTTACAATCTGCATCTTTATACAAATCTTTTCCATGTGCTAGGAGTGTGCAGTTTTACAATTCGCAAAACGCTTTAGTTCAATGGCCTACTGAACATGTGACTCACACTGAAACAAATTTACGTTTCAGTAATTCCCCACAAAAGCGTAATTTTATTTGATGGACACACCAAGAAAAGAAAAGCTCCACAGGTGATAACAATGAAGTCTCAACAACGGACTAAACTGAGGATCGCACCGTGCCGCTCGTTTCTGACCAACTAAGCGGAAGAAATTTGTGTGTATTTCTTCGGTCGGTCTGTGGTGCTTGGTATAGTGCGTCGATCGGCGTCGTCTAGTCGTATCGTCTACAGGCGCTTTCGCAATCCATTCACAAAACGAAAGTAAGCCCATAACACCAGCAATGTTATTATCATTGCTTCTCATTTTAATGTCACAAAAACCAACGCGAAAACCACTAGAGCCAACTGTACATGAATAAAAACACAATCCGGCAAGCTAACCAAACGATGCCGGAAAAGAATCAGAACATCAAAAAATAATTAATGTAGAGTAGGAAATTTCGGGAATACATTTGTCTAGGCAACATGAGTAAGTGATTAACATTGCAAAACCACAGGCTAATGGAAAAGCGAGATAAGTAATTGATAATGTGTAATGCTGGAACGTAAAGAGTAGGTGTAACCGCCACAGTATTGAATGCAAGTATGCAAACATACATGCACTGTGTTGCGCAGATGCAGGATATCAGTTTGTGAGATGGTGTTCCATAATTGTTGCACCTGGTAGGTCAATAAAGGGACGGTTAATGCAATTGGTGGATGACGCTAGAGTTGTCGTCCGATGATGTCCCATATACGGTCAATTGGAGACAGATCTGATGATTCAGCCGCGCTAGGTAACATGTCGACACCCTGTAGAGCATGCACAGCTGTATATGGGCTAGAGTTATGCAGTTGGAAAACACTCCCTGTAATGCTTATGAATGGCAGCACAACAGGCCGAATCACCAGACTGGCGTACTTAATTTGCAGCCCGAGTTAGTGGGATAACCACGAGAGTGCTCCTGCTGTCATAGAAAAGGTTCAAGTGGCTCTGAGCACTATGGAACTTAACATCTGAGGTCATCAGTCCCCTAGAACTTAGAACTACTTAAACCTAACTAACCTAAGGACATCACACACACCCATGCACCAGGCAGGATTCGAACCTGCGACCGTACCGGTCGCGTGCTTCCAGAGTGCAGCGCCTAGAACCACTCGGCCACACTGGTCGGCGCTGTCATAGAAAACCACACCACAGACCATAGCTCCAGATGTAGGTCCAGTGTGTCCTAGCATGCTGACAGGTCTGTTGGAGGCCCTCGACTAGCCTCCTTCTAACGAACACAGGGCTATCACTGGTAAATAGGCAAAACCAGCTTTCGTCAGAAAACACAACAGACCTCCACTCTGTCCTTTGGGGTCAGTGGAATGCACACCGCTGGGCGTCTGTCTCGGAGCTGTCCTCGAAGTATCTGATTTTTTACAGTTCTGAATGTCGCAGTGGTGCCAACTGCTGCTATAATGCTGTTTTAGATGCAGTACAATATGCCAGAGCCATACGCTGAACGCCATGGTCTTCCCTGCCAGTCGTGTAACGTGGCTGTCCGGAGCCAGGTCTCCTTGTGACCGAACATTCTCGTGACCACCGCTGCCAGAAAGCATATACAGTCGCTACATTCCCGTCAAGGCTTTCTGCTGTACCGTAGTTCTTTGTAGCGACCTCGTACAGACTCCGCGAGCTATTTATATTGGCGTCTTTGTCCATTAAAGGCATTTTTGGCTAACATCAGCTCACCACGTCCTATCTCAAAGCTAACTAACGCTGACGACCGTTACAAACTGTATTTAAAGCAAACCTGGGTTGTATACTGGGTTGCTAGTACCACTCTTATCCGACTGAAACGAAATTTGAAAAGCCATAATCTTTCAGTTGTAGAAACACGCCTAACTTCCATTCATGTTGCGTATCTCCTTATTAGTGCTGCAATTTTATTTCCATCAGTGTATTTCATCACTTTACTAAGGACTCACTAACATGACTCAGTAAGTAGGTATTGCAATGGCATGATTTCGTATGGCGTAATTTCGTGATTTCACCTTAATTGTATTTATTCTAAGGATAATATAAAAACAATTTATTTGCAGCAATTTATCTTTGTTTAACCAAAACTGAAACTCTAGCTTGTATAAAATAGGTACCTTGAAAACACAGAAATTTAGAAACCAGAAAACTGTGATTCAGCTTCTCATGCCGGTCGATAACTTCGCATAATAATTAGTTTGTGTAATAGATAACTTACTCTTTACTCTCAGTTAATAGCCTAGAAATAACAAAAACGCGCAGCCACAACAATAAGCAAAACAACCACCACGTAACGTACATCCACTCCCGTAATTTTCCACAGCTGTGTTCCGAATAAATTACTTGTTTAGTGAATGCAAGAGAAGTGCCAGCAATAGAAGCAATCCTCTACATTGTCATAGTTAAAATTGGAGAAATGATAACCACTTCTCAAATGTCGACCAAAATTACTGCTTATTACGATTTATGTCTACAAAACTATAAACTTCATTACCACAAATCTTTCCTTGGCTACTTGAGTAAGAAGTTAAACTTTGTAGCATATACTGCTTGGGCTGCCAGCTTCCGCTAGCAGAATTAGAACACATCGTGAAGTCGATATGTACGACACTTGTATAGCCAGAGACGACAAAAGCGATGATGTATCGGCTGATGTGAAGAGAGAGGGAGAGGGAGAGAGAGAGAGAGAGAGAGAGAGAGAGAGAGAGAGAGAGAGCGACATATAGTGAATATCTAAAAACTCATGTATGTGTTGTATGAGCCAATATACCAAAGACGGCATTAGTAATAAGGCCAGGCAGATAATACACTTTTCCAGTTTCCTCTGACCGAAATTTTCTTCCCCAAAAATTTCCACAAGCATTTAGTTGTCTCAACAGTTCCCCCAAAAATATATTTTTTCCCAAAATTGTAAAACAAGCCAGTATGGAGTCACTGGCAACAAGCATGGTAAGCGGCCATGGTAGAAGAGTTTACCTTTGACTGTTGTGCCAATAATTTGTCAGCGCTTGTGTTTTGTGTGAATACTGCAATACTAGTAACTCATTCTGCAAGGTATATGCAAACTCGATAGCTACTAGTTTTCTCGTTTTTAAAATCTCAAAAACCATTTTAGGTATTTATTGTAGTTCATTTAGACGATGTGTATTTTTAAACGTGCTTTGTGGGTTCTGAATTGTACAGTACCTCACAGGTCAGGTGGGAACGCACTGGAACCAAATGGACCGATGTTCCGTTCTGCCCCAGGTAGCGTACATAATTCTTTCCTAGTGTTTATATTTTAGGATTCTTATTTATTCCAACGCTTCTAAGGTACATTACTATATTTCTGGCTTTTAATATTGTTGTTAGTGACAATTCATATTTCATACATGGTTAGAAGATAGAAACGCAAAACTAATCATACATGGTTAGAAGATAGAAACGCAAAACTAATTTAGTGACAATTCATATTTCATACATGGTTAGAAGATAGAAACGCAAAACTAATCGTCAAAGGTGGTAAACAGCAAATATGGAAGAGGCAGTGAAAGCTGTTTTGCAAAAGGAAGTAGGACATACGAAAGTCACTAAGCACTTCAACGTTCTTAAGATAACTCTTCAGAGAGCACTTCCAAATACACTCGGAAATGTTACTTTTCAAACTGACACGTCAAAGGAAAAATGTTGTCCTGTTTTATCGAATGACCAGGAGTTCGTTGACATTCCAATACTTGATGCAAAAGTAAGGAGAGCTACAACAAGAAACAAGAGTCGTGCTGTAATTCTCACTTCGTCTTGCTACAAGAGAAAATTTCAGGCAGTTGTTGAAAGTTCCAACAAAATAGATAGGAGCCTGATGAAAAGGCCAAAAAGAGAAATTCATTACTGAGAAAAGGAAAAGGAACGTGAAAAATTTAAGTAAGACTGAAAAAAGTATCGAATGTGAAGCAAATGTCGAGTTTCTTTACTGCAACGATTTATATTCCAAGGTCGGGTGAAGGTTGATTGGCTCAAGCAGGAAATGACAGTGAAGATGATGAAATTGAACTCATCTGCGAATTTTGTGCTCAAATTTAGTACGTTCTGCCACTTGTAAACTCGATTGCTCATTATGTTTTTTGTAGATTTTGGGAAATGTAAATTAGTAATAGCCCATACATCTTATAACATTTATGAATGTTGCTCTGGTCTGCCTCAGGCCTGGGTCACAAAGGACCATTGGTCAGCTTTGTAGTGTTTATCTTCATGCGTGTACATCAGGTTTCTTTGTTTCACTGTTTGAAGTGTGTTAAATGTAACGCAGAAATGTTTTAGCTCTTTATTTGGAATTGTATTTAAACTAGGGTCATTTTAATGTTAGCCTTACCGTCCTCCCCCGGGTTCCCTATTACATCAAATGTGGCACCATTCAGCCATTACGATGATTTACAGAGAGATTCACCAGAACACTGGGGCCGACCATAGGCTAGTATCTGAAAAACGCGCAATCGTATCGCTGTACTGTACGCGTCAATTATAGTGTTGAAATTCCACGATCATTAGTATTCAAGTTTCTAACCGTTAAAGCCAAAGCAATTTATAGTGTTCGATTTTCTCTAAAGTAAAGTCTGCCCCAAGTTGAGCGCCATTTACGCAGAAACTGGATTTTGTGTTGATATTTGACAATTTTAATTATAATTTAAGTAATTTGAACTTGAGAGCGGCATTTGCATCATAAATAAAGAAATTTTATGCGTCAGCCGCAAGAACGCAATGTGAAGCTCACATACATTTATTTTGACAAACAGAATTATTTTGCACGACCTTTGCAAATAATTAACAAATTTCCATTAGAAAATACTTCACCTCTTTCCATTATTACCTCTGAAATAAATTAAAGATATGCCAGCAGCAACCCATTAAGAATAGAAGGGTTCGCAGGGTCGTAACTGAGTTTTTAAATCGTGTTTGTTAAGAGACAAACTGAACTTGCTGGTAACCTTTACTGGAGGCCCTGTGTTGTGCTGCAAGTCATTTTCTGGGTGACGGTCAGGTTGATAGTGACATGGCTGAATGCCTGAATGCGCGCTGGCGTCGGCTTGCAGTATCTTCCCGTGGCGTGAATCCGAAGGGCGGAGCGTGTCTTTCGGCTGCGCCCAATGCTGGATGCCAAGCGTTAACCCATCATGGGCACCAACGATGCTCGTTCTCTAATGTCTTCATATAAAGTTTCTCCTACAGAGCCCCGCCGAGAAGTGTCTACTCTGCCATCTCGAAGACAAGTCCATGACACCAGGATGATCCCTTCCCTGGAACGATTCGAATACCTCCCTCGGCATGGCTATACACCCGTTAGGCTTGCTTATGCTCTTCTTCTACCCAACGAAATTATTTTAAAACTTTTTCTTAACTGTTGCTCACAATTCCCACGTAAGGACGACTACACTTCCAAGAAAGCTATTCGTAAAAGATGTTCCTCGCTTGGCAGGTTGCGTCTTGTCTGTTAAGAGTAGACCTTCCGCGTCATGTGGATGTGTCCATTTGTCATCTCTGAAAGAGAAAAGCGCCTTTAAATCTACAAACATCTGCTTTCACTCCCGTGTTACAGTATGGCTGTGGTTAACGACTGGTCCGTTATCTGTTTGGACATAGGGTAGAGGCTGGTGGACCGCTTTGTGGCCATGGTTCGCTCCAAACTGCACAGTTGTTTGCCATCTCTGGTGCCAGGTGGTTAGTATCTTTGGACGGAAGGTTGAATCTTTCGTCTTTCCAATATATTACACCCTGTCTGCTAAGTTTCACCTATTATGGTGAGTACTGTCAGTGGTGAAATGATCTGATGCCACGTTACTGTACTATACACGAGATCCTACAAGCCATTTTAGTAGCGTCCGCCATGGAGTTGGATGGTTTCGCGTTTACTAAACAAACTTGTTGCGAAAGGCGCAGCTCTTATTTGGATCCCTTCTGTTTCTTCCATTAACACTATCTGTTATGAGTCCCAAACTGAGGGGCGGTCCTCAAGTATAGGAAAAACTAGGGTTTTGTAAGTTACAACCTTCTTGCGTGGACAGCATCTCAAGAGGATTCTTCCAGTGAATTCATATCTAGTATCGGAGTCCCGTATGATTGTTTCTATGTGTAGTTGAGTGGTGTTTGAGAATTTATTTTTATGGATGCTGACGATCATCTTATCGAAATGCTCTTACGGATCCTAACCTCACTTGTAAAGACGTTCCACCATTTTGCCTTGCAAGTAAGACGTCAATATCTCCATCCATATGCCCAGAAAACTACGACTGGTCTATTCGCACGTATTCTGGCACACTGGAAATAGTATTCTCCTGTAACACTAACAAGTCTTCGATTAAGGTGCTCACCTTTCTCGGTAAGTGCTATATGTAATCGAAATGAAAAGTCAAGCATACTCTCTACCGTGGAAGAAGTAATCGATCAGACGTTTGTATCCATGAGCAAAAGAATTTGAGACATCTACCTCGTAATGTGTATCACAAACTTTCATCCTGATAGTGCTGGAGATGTATCATGACCTTGA
Organism: Schistocerca cancellata; assembly: GCF_023864275.1. Classification (NCBI taxonomy): domain Eukaryota; kingdom Metazoa; phylum Arthropoda; class Insecta; order Orthoptera; family Acrididae; genus Schistocerca; species Schistocerca cancellata. Next base: position 331,454,969 of record NC_064629.1, read on the forward strand.
CTAAACGAGACACTAAATGCGTTGGGAGTAATCCTTGTGATCCAAGTCCGCTCAGTCGCCAACCACATTCGAGACAGCTAGTTGGAGATGAGTCGAAGGACTGCACGTCACGTTGCATCTCGGATGTTACACTGTAGAATTATGGTCATGTGATATGAGGGCCCACACATCCATTCTCAATTTCATGAAGTTTTCCTAAAACCGTTCTTCTAGATTCTAGAACAAATCTCGAATGGGGTGTTGTACGCAAATGCAGATCATAAGACAGCTGCCAATCAAGTCAGATTGGTACTGCATGTTTAGGTAGCACCACCAACGCCAATGGCGCAGCCGGTTGTTTTTCATGAAAATTAGGCCGCTTAAAAACATGTGCCTTACATGGATTTCCCATTTATGACCTCGTACCTCATGAAATAGCAATATCTGTCCACTTGTTACTCAATACAAAACAGTCAGAGTCTGCCATCAGTATAAATCTGATATCAAGCAGTTTGTATACATTGTATAAAAAAAATGGTTCAAATGGTTCTGAGCACTATGGGACTTAACATCTGAGGTCATCAGTCCCCTAGAACTTAGAAATACTTACACCAAACTAACCTATGGACATCAGACACATCCATACCCGAGGCAGGATTCGAACCTGCGACCGTAGCAGTCGCGCGGTTCCGGATACATTTTATAGTACATAAGGGTTCTATTGCATCTTTTTCAGGTGAATATGGATGGGCTGTGAGAGAAGTAATTACCGGTCCAGAACAGATATATTACGTGCACTAATTGCGGTGCAAGTTATAGTGGAACAGTTTTATTGTCCATGAACACAACGTGTAGTTGAAATTTGACCTGATTATTTAGCAAATTTTGTAAAGTTATAATTAAATGGGAAATACACAGTTAAATTTTAGTTCTATAACTTAGAAGATCAAACAACTAATTTATGTACGATCTCAGCTCATACTCAATATAATATTATTTATTACTGCCAAAAGTAGCAAAACATGCATAAGAAAGGAAGCCATTAAGCTCGAAGGAGAGCCAGCTTTTCGTTTGGAGAGCGCTATTTCTACAATAGAAAATGTGATGTAAGAATCTAACAGGTGTGACACTGGAATTGATCTAGCTTCTTACCACAGTTGTTAAGGACGCTCTGTGAGTCTTTTAGGAATTTGGTGTTGAACCTACGGACTGCAAGGTAGGAAGATACCATCACACTCATGCAGAGTTCAGAAAAGTGCAGCAGTACAGACAGAGACGCAATCAGAGATTTATCTTAGTGTTGGTTTCACTACCCTCCCTGTAACGGAAACATAATCTCGAGCAAAAATTAGTGTCGGGGTGTAATTATATGTTAGCAAAATGGAAAATCTTATATTTTCGTTATTAAAGTTTATTTTTACTCTAAGTATGACTTCATGATATAGCAATGTTAGCAAAGTTACGTACAGGATGGTAAAATATTGATATTGGGTGTGCACAACTATGAACCGAAATTCCTAACTATTATAAGGTTCGTTAATGGTAAGATGGTTGATGACCATGTCTGAGGGTCCATAAAAATACAATCAAATTAAATACATTTGGGGCCAGAAATATCAATTAATCTAAAACTTACAATGAAAATACTCAAAATTGAATGTGGGTCGGTGAAGAGCAATCAAAAAGAGGTGCAAAATCAACACAACTCAGCAAATCCATAGTATAAAGCCCTGTACAGTGGCTGATAAATCCTTTTCGTTCGATCGGATACCTCGAATTTCTGCTTCAGTTAAGCCCGACAATCGTGAATATGTTTAACTACAGGTCATGGTTGAATGTACACAAAAAAAAAGAAAAAGAAAAAGAAGAGATGGAGACCACCGCAGTTCTGAGTGTCAATTGAATATCACTTGCTGGCGTAGCGTTGAGTGCGTGTACTTACCTTTGTTTGGCGGCGCCAGTGGCGTTGTGCCTGCGTCTGTCAGTTTGTTTTCTTCGCCTTATACTGCCAATTAATTTCTCCACAGCGTGATGTTGTTGTTTTCCTGACTTCGTTTGATCCCTGCTATCCTGTTTTCTCATTTATTACCTGTCGTGAAAAAATGTTTATTTCTCTTGACGGTACGTTATCCTCTTGGAATCGGCTCGCCTTGTTTCAGTATTAAATAACTCTGCAATGCTAATTACTTTGCATTTTAACTCGAAATCCATTGTACCTGCTTCATTTGGTTCTGGTAGTCCGTTTCTTGCGAAATCCTCCCAACTAATTCCAGTCCAATCTGATGTTTGCGGTATGTCGACTTCCTTCGGTCCCTGCGGTTCGGTTCCTTGATTTTTCACCTCTCGTGATAGGTATATATTTCTTTCCTTACGTTGCTGTTGCTCGCTTGGGTAGGTGCGCCATTCTTCTTGACTTATACGTTTTCTCGTCAATTCGAACGTTTATCAGGGTTTGGTGGCCTTATCTCCACGTCTTCTTTCGGTCCTTCCTGTCTTTGTGCGTTTCGTTGGTGGTAAATTGTCTGTCTGTATGTCCTCAAATACCCGTTGCGATTACCATTTTTGCTCCTGTAGCAATTATTGCTATTCCTGGGTGGAAAACTATTTCCATTTATTGTTCCGTATACATGCCCGTTTCTCCGTTTGAATCGAATGTCATTTCTCGGCGCGGTTCGTAATACCCGACATTCCTTCGTGCGGTCTCCGGCGTATTTCGCGGTCTTTCATTCGCGGTTTCACGCAGGTTTCGCCTTTCTTTTGCCTCATCTTCTGAGATTATGAATTCTGGTTCTCCCAGAATTACTTTGAAACCTTCCACGTCATTGTCTCCGCGCCCTACCAATGACTGTTGGTGTTTTAGTGGCAGCTTCATGGTACACAATTTAATCAATTCTCCATCGCTGCATGGCGCATCTAAACGTTGGTTTTTCTTAGCCATTGATTCGAAAAACTTTACAGGGCTCTTCTCTCCGGAATTTTCGAAGTATGGATTTTGTACTAGTTCGTACTTCGCTTTATTTTGCGCTTCACTCGACCAATAGCGTGAGAGAAACCTATCCCTGAAATATTCATATGATCGACATGCAGCTGCTATGTTTTGCATCGTTTGTGCTACGTATCCAGTAATACTGGCAAATATAAAGTCTAGTCTGTGTGTTAATGTCCACAGTTCTAGTATTTATACTCTAAAATGATTAATGAAGGTTCGTGGATGCAGCGAGTTTCCTTTACTTAGCTGCTGAAACTACCTTACAGTGAGGAAAAGATCGTTGTCACTCCTCGTCATTGTACCGTACGAAATTCGAGGAACCTGCCCCCTCCGGTCCCGATCATTTCACAGGTCAGATTTTCCGGTTGTGGTAAATCCGTTGGATATTGCCCACTGGAACTTTCGCCTAGTCTTGCATAATATCGTTGCAATGGAATGGAACGACGTTCTTCCATCGGCTCTGCGCGAGCGTCGGTATGCTTTACGCTATAATCTTCGCGCCCTTGCATTTCCCTGTCGCGTATTGGCTCGGTGTCTTGCCTGGCTAACCTTGCCATTTCATCATGTGGTCCGAATGTTTGCGAAAGGTATACTTGTGTTACCGATTTCTTCGTAGCGAAGTCTGCTCTTCGTAAGTTTCAAAATGTGCCTCTGACATCGGAGATGGTCGGCTTTCGCATAATTTCTTCTCCGCCTGTGACTGGAATTCTTTTTGCGTGAAATCTTTTTCCATTCCTTGCGAAACTTCTTGCCTTTCTGGTGGCGTTATTGACTCAGAAGTCGTTATGGATTCGGAGCTTGTGTGATCTCAGGCACTTCGTTCTTGTATAGCTCGCAACAGTTCTTTTCTGAGTTTTTCGAATTGATTCTTCGTTTTCGGTTCTATTCTCACGATGCGAGTATCGTACCTCTTGAGACCCGCTTTTGTGATGCGTTTTTGCAATACATTATCTTCAACTATTTGTCGTGCTGTGCCCGCTGCTTCGCGTGTAATTGCATTAACCTGCTTGGTTCAAAATGGTTCAAATGGCTCTGAGCACTATGCGACTTAACTTCTGAGTCATCAGTCGCCTAGACCTTAGAACTAATTAAACCTAACTAACCTAAGGACACCACACACATCCATGCCCGAGGCAGGATTCGAACCTGCGACCGTTGCGCTCGCTCGGCTCCAGACTGTAGCGCCTAGAACCGCACGGCCACTTCGGCCGGCTAACCTGCTTGGTTATCTTTGCAAATTCACGGTGAGTATCATCATGTAATGTTTTCATTTCGGTGTGTTTGTCATCGTGCAAAGTTTTTATTGTGGACTGGCTGTCATCCCGCAATGTCCACTTCGACATTGTCAATATACAGGGTGTCCCAGCTATTTTGTCCACCCAAAATATCTCTGGAACAATAACAGCTATTGGAAAACGACTTTCACCGGTCTCAATGTAGGGCTGGGGCCCATGAACGTACATATTTGGAAACATTCTAAAACAAAAGCATATGTGTTTTTTAACACAAACTTATGTTTTTTTAAATGGACCTCCTATATTTTTTCTTCAGCAATCCATAGCATGACAAAGCACATACACAATGGCCTTGATTGCATCGCAATATTCCCATTACATCCCGAGATATTGAGACGCGAAGTTGACGCTTGAAACACCCGACATGCGCTGCTAGCGCACGTCCTGAGGCTCAGGCGTGAACCCCATGCTGCCCGTAGTCGCGATGTGATTGACATACTTATCAGGAGGTCAGAAACGAATAATACGGTCATCGCGATTACGGGCAGCATGGGGTTCACGCCTGAGCCTCAGGACGTGCGCTAGCAGCGCATGTCGGGTGTTTCAAGCGTCAACTTCGCGTCTCAATATCTCGGGATGTAATAGGAATATTGCGATGCAATCAACGCCATTGTGCATGTGCTTTGTCATGCTATGGATTGCTGAAGAAAAAATATAGGAGGTCCATTTAAAAAACATAAGTTTGTGTTAAAAAACACATATGCTTTCGTTTTAGAATGTTTCCAAATATGTACACTCTTTGACATAAAACTCGACCGGCGGCCGGCCGCTTCAGAGGCTAATTCCGCGCCGATCGCGACATGGGACAAAAAAACTGGCCAACTCGCTAATTCTCTAAGTCCGGTTATCTGCACAATCTGGCAACACTGTAGACTGCGGCACTTCCTGGAGGAAAACTTGTCCCAAGATAGAGAGACTCTAGGCTAATTACGCCTGTGGAGATTGAGTCTGCTTTAGGCGGTGGCGCGGCACGGACCTGCTGTCCCGGCCGCGGGCGCGCGTGGACGAGGAAGTGTTTACACCGTTGGTACTCGCGCGTGTTGTTGTCTGACTCGATCACCATGGCACACAATTTTCGAAAGACTACGCTCCAATTTACGTTCGACAACGAATTTGCCAGACCAAAAGCTTTCGAAATAGAGCGTTTTTTGAGGGAAGAAGTTCGTTTACCTGCTACGGACATAATTGGAATACACCTGTCCATTGTAAGCAGTACAATGTACGTAAAGATGACCGATGAAGCTGCGTGTGAAAGAACTCTCTCCGCTGCTCAAAGAGGATTTAAATTTCGACACTCTGATGGCCATATCAGCGATGTAACAGTAGCTCCTTCAGGATTGGGTGTGAGGATGATTCGGATCTTTGAACTGCCGTTTGAGGTGCCAGAATCGATGGTGACTGAATCGCTGCGACCATATGGCACGGTACTTAGTCATACGCCTGAACGCTGGGCAAGTTTTAGTACCTATCCTGTGCTAAACGGCGTGCGACAGGTGCGGATCGTCCTTACTAAACATATCCCGTCTTATTTATACATTGGCGGGTGTCGAGCTATTGTGATCTACGATGGCCAGCCACGCACTTGTTCTGGCTGTGGTGGAGAAGGACATATCCGCTCGGAGTGCATACAACGCCGCGTCGTGCAACTGCCACATGGAGACGCGTCACAGCGAGAAGTTCCCACGCAACTGCCGATAACGTACGTGTCGGTGGCTCGCCGGGAGGTGTTGCCCAGTTCGGAGCGTGACAAAGACGTGTTTATGCAAGAGCCGACCGAGTTACGGGAGCGTGGAGGTGACTCGGAGAATGTCCCTACGCCCACGTCACGTCGGTTGCGGGAGGAACCTTCTGACAACTCACATGAAGCACGCGACTTGGAAGTAGAGGTCGAGACAGTGGCGCCGGCAACGGACCAACGAACGATCGACGAACACAGTGAGGCAGCAGAGGGCAGGGCACGCAAACAGCGATCCCCGAAGCGTCGCAAAAAGCGTCGCCATAATTCGGGTGACACGTCCCCCCCTAGCCTAGGGGACACGGAAGTTATCCTAGCCGAAGAACTGTCTGACACAGAACACGTGCCTTTAGAGGACGCTGACAGGATTCCGTCCGATGGAGACCGGATGTCCTGCCTTTCAGATGGTCACTCTTCCTTGACACTGACTGACCCAGACCTGCCGACGAAGGAGTCCGGGATACCAATGTCCCAGCAACCTCGTCGAAATACATCAGAGGACGTTTCTCGGATGGATAACCACTGCGATTGGGCGGAACCAGTCGAGGACATACAGGAATTGCCACCCCCTAATGATGACCACTCACCTACAGGATGCACACCACGGAACTACAACAAAGGAGGGCAGCCCGTTGGCGGGCACCCCTCTGAGCACGAATAGTGGACTAACGCCCTTGGAGTTCTCAGTGACATGACACGAGCATGACAACGACAACGAACCAAGCATATAAGGTGGGCACAGTGAACATTAACACCGCACGTTCGCTTGCAAAGATGCAACTTCTCCGGGACATGATTTACGCCACTGACGTTGATATTCTGCTGATGCAGGAAACCTGCAATGCTGCTTTTCCCGACGTGCACGGATACAACACTTACCTAGCGCCGACTCCAGATGGAGGACGTGGCACAGCGATACTAGTCCGGGAAGGGATTCCGATGTGTGACCTCGATTACCTTCCTTCGGCTCGGGGTTTGGCTATGACCGTGAACGGCATTCGTATCGTCAACATCTATGCACCCTCCGGATCTGACAATCGACAGGCGCGTGCACGATTCTACTCGGAGGAGATTGCCCCCCTATTCCATGGACGGTATGACCACATCTTGATAGGGGGGGATTTTAACTGTGTACTCGCCCCGAAGGATCAAACTCCTAATTTCATCTCATGCCACGCATTGAACACGATCTGCCGGGACATGGCCCTTATGGACACGTGGGAAAAGATCCATGGGCAGCGAGAGGGCTACACGTATTTTACTAGCCATTCGGCGAGCAGGCTGGATCGGATTTATGTTTCTGACGGATTAAGAGATCACGTGTTGGCTGCTGAACGTTGGCCCACAGCTTTTACGGATCACCTTGCATATTTATGCACGTTAACCCTCCCACGGCAGAGGGTCTGGCGGAGTCGTAGTTCCTGGAAACTCAATTCATCCTTATTGGTGGATCTCGAATGTCGCCAGCGGATCGAAGAAACATGGCAGACTTGCATTCGCCGTCTGCCGCTGCACCGTACGGTTCTTTCGTGGTGGCAGCAGTGTGCAAAACCGGCGATACGAAGAGCTCTCATCACGTATGGCAAGGAAAAAGCGAAATGGCTCCGAGATACACTTGACTATTTCTACATGGTGCTCCGCGACCTGTCCTCCATGGCCCCATCGCTCGAGCGTCAAGCGGAAGTCCATCGCATTCAGGCCTGTATTTTATCGATCACGAGACGTCGACTGGAGGGACTTTCGATCCGTGCTCGGTGCTTGGACAACGTCGATGGAGAACGTATCGGCATGCATCATGTGTCCAAGGGAAATGCGCGTAATCGCCGATCCCTAATCACAGTACTCCATGATGACGATGGTCGGCCCTTGACGTCACAACGGGACATTGCTGCTGAGTTTCTGGAGCATTATCGCCTCCTTTTCACTGGGACGCCGACGGACAATCGGACAGGAGAAGAACTTTTGCGACAGATGCAAACGGAGGTGGATGGTTCAGATGCAGAGGCGCTATTGGAACCCCTAACGGAAGATGACATCCGGGGCGCACTCGCGAAGGGTGCGGTGCATAAATCCCCTGGGCCAGATGGGTTGACACTCGAATTTTACCGCGCATTTGCGGATTTAATGATGTCCCAGTTGGTATTGATGTATAATGAGTTATTGAGCCCTGACATGGACGTTCCGTCGCAGTTCATGGCGGGACTGCTTATACCAATACCGAAATCGACAGCGAGTGTCAGCGCCCATCAATTTAGACCGCTCACGATGCTCAATACTGATTATAAGCTCTTTGCGCGAATGTTGTCGGCAAGGCTCAAGACTGTAATATCCAAGACAATACCACCAGACCAGGCTTGTCTAGGGGTTCGGAGCAACATACATACTATCCTCGGCGAATACCGTGACGTAATTTCACTGACGGAAGCTTGTCGCATGCGAGCGGCGTTCGTATCGGTGGACTTTGATCGTGCCTTTGACAGGATCAACCATGATTTCCTTGACTCGACCATGCGACGCATGGCGATACCACAGGATTTTATTACCGTCCTCATGCGCCTCCTTCGCGGCGCTTCTTCGACGGTGAGAGTCAATGGCAGGGAGGTAGGACCGATTCCTGTTTGCAGCTCAGTTAGGCAGGGATGTCCCTTGTCGATGTTACTCTTTACAATAGCGCTCGAACCATTGATGCAGACTCTTAGACGGACTCTAACAGGCGTCCGACTCCGTGCGAGCTCCTTCACGTGTCGTGCATATGCCGACGACTTGATGATACTCGTCCGGTCGGAGAACGAAGTAAATCAGGTGGTTACCCTTCTTACTACGTACGGAGTAGCTGCGGGAAGCAGGGTCAACATGAATAAAACCAAGATCATGCACATCGGTCGAGGGCTGGACGATCTGCACAGTCCGTTTACGACGGTGGACATCTTGCGATGCTTAGGTGTATTGTTCACCCGATCTAGGCTACGGCAATCAGCGGCGGCGAGCTATCGACGTCTCCTCCAGAACGTCCGACTGCACATACGCAACAATTCACTCCGAACGCACGACCTGCTCCAAAGGGTGGACTACACTAATGTTCACCTGGCCTCGCGACTGCCGCACCTGGCACAGGTACTGCCAATGCCACATGGTATTGCTGACAGATTAATGGCGGCCTTTGGATACTATGTCAGCCAAGGAATGTTGTTTAAGGTCAAATACAAGACTTTAACTCTCCCACACCATGCTGGAGGACTTAACCTCACGGATGCGCGGAATAAGGCTCTAGCTCTATACCTGAGAGCGACGCTACGCACTTGGAACCAACGGCAACACGCCATCACGTCGGCCATCCTGGATGTGCTTCATCCCACGTCCTTTGAACCACCGGTCGCTGTAGGCACAATCTCACCCTCTTTTTCTCACGTCGCGCGATTTTTTGTTGATTTTAGTTATGTTCAGTTACAGTTACCTTCTACAAGAATCCCCACTACCCGTGAGATATATCGATACTTGCGGCGTCATCATGGCAGCAATGTTGTCGAACTTAAATACCCAACACGAAACTGGCGACAGATTTGGCGAGCTGTCCATACACCTCTCCTCACCACAGCAGCGCGATCGTCATGGTATACACTAATCAACCGCAAGACAGTCAACCGCCAACGTTTGTACGACATTCGCATGGTAGATTCCCCGCTCTGCCTTATATGTGGCATGCAGGACACCGACGAACATTCTCTGCAGTGCGGTGAGGCAAAGGATGTTTGGCGGCTGACGCAACGCATCATGGCCCTTCTCAGACGCACCGATGAATCAACGATCACGACGGACGCTTTATTTTTCCCTGACGCTGTATTTTTCCCCTCACAAAAAACTTCGGCAATCCGATGGATTGGTGGACACGCATCGCACTACGTGCTCTCGCGGACATTGATATCGGGCATGGACTATTGGCATTATCTACTAGAACAACACGAAATCATCCGACGCCACTCTAAATATAAAACGAATTTTGCGAACTTTCTAGGCAGCATGTTTCATAACCCCCCGAAGCGGTGGGGAGTCCCAGGTTTACGTTGTTTCGAGGGATAGAATGTACTCCCAGTGAAGTGACGAGGATGTCACTTCAGTCCTATATTTCTTTTCCTTCTTGTTTATATATGATTTCTTTTGGGACATTAAAAAAAAAAAAAAAAAGCGGTAGCGTGCGTTGTTTCTGTTCATAATGTCAGTGGATCGAGAGCAGCTGGCATAAAATATTTTTATAGCCTCTTCTGTCTGAATGCTGAAGACGTGAATGTAATGGTAGCGCAGATTCAATCTATTTCGCTTTGTGACACACCGATATCAAAATTTTATCTAGTAACGATTTTGCGGCAGATTTCCTGCAGACTGTCCTCTGGACGCCGTATGCGGCAAAGCTCCGGGATCCATTTGCTGGCTACTGGCAGCGGCCGTGGCGACAGCAGCGGCGCTGCACTCCCCCGTTCTTTATCGAAAGCGCCTGCTACCGCTCATCGCTTTTGATGATTTAAAACGCTTTATTATTAAATGTTGCTCCACAGAAAATTTCTACAATTTGCATTCACGCTCAAAAGCAACGGAGACAGACGCCTTGATTAGTAGGCGGGTAATCGGCACGAGCTGAGTATGGCCCGAAATTAATTTTATAGACTGGGACGAAATTAAACCACCTCACTACATTCGATGAATTTATAAATGCTTCATACCTCGTTTCTTTTCCTTTCAAACTTAATTAATTGTGCAACTTTTGGTCAATGTTTGGATTGTTTCGTCAAGCCAGAGTGAGCGTCTGTGGTGTATAGTGTATTACAGTTCTTGTTTCATTCCTTATGGTAAGTCTATGCGATAAACTGTGTGAATACCTTGCAATGCATGCTCTGTAGCAGTGCAGGCACACTGCACATTTGGAGTTCCATGTATGGGTTCATGAAGTATTTATTGTTGATCGGAAGTGATAGTTAAGGTCATCAGATTTAAACCAGAAAAATGTGTCGTTTTGAAGGTTTCAGAGAACGGAAAGGAATTGCTAACGCCGGTGTTAGAAAACGTCTACAGTTAAATGCTATTACAAAAATTTAGAAGATGGGAACTATATTAATGAACATGTGCACTTCATAAACAACCTTCTGACATGTTAGACCTATATGACGAACAAAGCTCAAATTTATATCGTTGACAGTCGGTATGAATCTTTTCAGGACCTATTTTATAGTGAAGCACCTTGGAATTTGCAAAGCAGAAATCCACGATATTAACTTAATTTACTAAGTCGAAATCGGACGAAGATTGATGTTTAAAGGCATTCTTCAGATTTCGCATAAGAAATTTTTACTAGCAGTTTGCAACTCCATTAATTAAAATGGAAAATAAAAGGTTGTAGTCAGCGGCTTCTACCGTGATTCGAACTTATAGTACAAGCACTGCAACGCACAAGGGAACCTCTGAGCTAACGACACACTGGCGGCCAGAGGCGGACTATAGTCACTGCGATGTTGCCTGAGCCTCAAAACACAACCTTAAACACACAAACAGAGGAGGTGGAGATTACTGTTTTAACGTCCCGTCGACAACGATGTCATTAGAGACGGAGCACAAGCTCGGATTAGGGAAGGATGGGGAAGGATATCGGCCGTGCCCTTCCTAAGGAACCATCCCGGCATTTGCGTGAAGCGATTTAGGGAAATCATTGAAAACCTAAATCAGGATGGCCGGGCGCGGGATTGCACCGTCGTCCTCCCGAATGCACACACAAACAGGTGTTACTTATGTGAAGAACGCCGTTCTTGGAGTCCAGAAATTAAATATACTTTCTAATTGTGTCATCTTGCAGTGGATTATATCGTACGAGTCTTCGATGTGGAAAACGAATGTCAAGTGAATTTAGCGAGGTAACGCCGACCTACACCCGGAAGTAAATGCACTATCAGAGTGTTGACAAATACTTGCTACGACGCTGCCATTTCTCGGCTCTCTGACGAGGCAGCTCTTCAGCGAAATGCTTGCCGTGATTCTCCGATACGGTTCTTCAGAGTGGAGACGCGCGCGCACGTTTGGTTTTTATGCGGCGTTCTCCCCTGATGGTTTCTGACGTCGCCTTGTTGGCTATGTATACATATGAGACATTCAATTATCATTAATCCAGAATGATACAAGTTTCAGCTTCCGGCGTGGAAGAAGGCTGTTGACGCCGACATTATATCATTTCAACGTAGGGAAAGCAAAACGGATCATTCAATGTTTCTCATTCAACATAAAGCATGTGAGATAAATTTCCGTAACGTTCATAATCATCTAAAAATACAAACGAAGTAAAAATACGCCGGAAGATTATTCGAATTGAATATAATGTAAGATACCAAACGCTTTCCACCCCTCGATGTCGAATTCGTCCACTTGCAATCGTTTGCAGCATGCACATAGAATGTCATGATTACCACGAGAATGAAGAAATATGTTGGTAAGGATGGAAGCAAGAAGAGACGCAGTCAACAAATATTCTATTCCTCATGGCATTCATTTCATTTGACACGTAAGAAGAGGTAAAGCGGGAATTTACTTTCGTTAACACGAAAGATATGCCGCACATATTGATAACGAGGAAGTCTGCGTCTTCATACGTTTCCTCCTTGAAATCTGTATGCTCTATTATATACTAAGTAGCCCGATCATTGTTTCAGTAATGTTACCCTCTTGTTTGACCCCGTAACGATGAACAGATTCCAAATGCATGTATCTGCGTGAAAGTAGCTCTTCGAACCCTTCCTGGGTTGTTTTTTGTGTTTTATTGCTTGGAATTCCTGAAGCAGACCACTGTGCCTTCCCCCCTCGTGGGTTAGGTCTCAAAACTAAACCGCTTTGTATCCAATGGCATAATTTATTCATACTGCATCAGCATAAGACTCTTGCGAGTGAGAGAATGACAATAACAATCGTAACAAGAACAAGCAAATAATGAATGATGTTTATTCCAACGCAGAACGAGAATGGCTTTAAATATAAAAATCTATATCTATATCCATATCTATTGATCTTTGAGTTGGCACAATGCAAATATATTCTTAGCATTTAGTTACTGAATTTAGTTCTGGATGTTTGAAGAGAAAAGGAAAAGTCGGTACTTCTCGCTAGTGTAATATAATGTGAACCAGCAACTACCCTTTCCTTAGAACACGACTCAAGCAGGTCCTCAAGTAGGCACTGCTGCATTCTGTTCCCTGACATTGCTCTGATGACGGTTAATGCAGATAGTTCCGATTATGAAATACAAAACGTATTGCAGATTAGTTCCTAGGATAGTAACATTAAATTTGCGTTGTAGACGGCACATGAACGTGACGGCTATCCATATTACTCATCAATATAAAAAGACAATATTTTGGGAATTTAGCAGGATTACTCAAAATGAATTCTGAAATTGGGTGACTGACCGCACAGGTGCTAAACGTCGTCAAGAGTATACGATGTCCTAATCGCATTAGGAATATGAAGATCGTCTTCGACAGCTCGCAACTTTCACATTGCTATCTCCACCCTACTCCAGACAGCTCTCGGTGGAGTTGCACTACGTTGCCGATGTTATGGAAGGCCTTCAAACCGACAACAGACCACATATTGAAAAATACAAGCGAATTCTCTTGCAGCGTAAGCTAATTGTAACTAATCTAAAAATTATTGGAGAGGAACATTCAAAAAAAGTAAAATGTTACACACTGTTGACGTCAAACGGACATTATCTATGTCCTGTCTTGTGCCCTACTCATCTATAATATCAAGTGTACTATGAAAATGATTATATATAATGGATTATAAGGTAATGCATTGATACCAGATGGCGGGGGCCGGCCGATGTGGCCGTGCGGTTCTAGGCGCTTCAGTCTGGAACCGCGTGACCGCTACGGTCGCAGGTTCGAATCCTGCCTCGGGCAAGGATGTGTGTGATGTCCTTAGGTTAGTTAGGTTTAAGTAGTTCTAACTTCTAGGGGACTGATGACCTTAGAAGTTAAGTCCCATAGTGCTCAGAGCCATTTGAACCATTTGAACTATTTAACACAAAATGACATTAAAAATTTAAGTTATTCACGAGCAGCTAGTTGAGAATATGTATGAACATTAAATGACACGACGAACCGTCTTGTTCTGCATATGGATTCAAACCCAGCTCATGCAGACTAAGCAAAGATTTAGTGACTGACGGAAACTAACAGTCATTCCTGATTAGGCATACAGAGAGTGTTATACCTCGATTTTAGACAGTATCAGTTAGCAAATATCAACTTTAAATTGCATAACGCAAACATTTTTAACAGACGCGAATTCCTACCCAGCATCTATTGTCCCTGTTAAACGAACTACAAGAAACGTTAAATATTGCTTCTTCACAAGTAACTTACTTGAAATGCCGTGAGGTAAAGCTGTGTGTTGGACACGGATTCGAACCCGGAACCTAATCGGATTGCTATCGAAGCACAGTCAAATGTGACATATCGGAATTTCGCGGCAGTAACTAGATGTTTTAACTGAAATGACGAGACGAAACATTAATTTTTTCCTTCCCAGGACTCCAACCCGGCACCTATCGCTGTTATATTCTAGAGAAAACTAACGTTAAATATGGGTTTGTTGCACCAGCAGTGACATGTGAGCATGTTTGAACTGAAATAATATGACGAAGAGTTCAGCGCTCACTGGGAATAGAGCCCCACACATATCGTTGTTGACTACACACAAAGAGACGTCAGCTACCGAATTTTTCTCCACCAGCTGCTCAGAATAGCATCCTGAACTTACAGTCATCTCGCAAATAGTTCTGTGCCTCACTGGGAGTTAAAAACGTCAGATATCGTTAGTGTTGACAGCGAATGAAAATACATTAAAAATCAAAATTATTATCCACCAGCAGATAGGTGTTCTCATGCTAGAGCTTGATAATACATAATTAAATCTTTAGTGCCGGGCCAGGATTCGATCCCATTCACGCATAATATGTGAAGGTGTTGAGGAATCTGCAGTTTTGAACAAACAACAAATTGTAGCCGAGCTGTATTGCCACGAAGGGATCAAATTCCGCGTTAAGGGCGGTCTGAGTTGCATTCCCAGTTCAGAACCAATTTTATCGACATACAGAAGCTCAAATAAAAGATGGAATAAGTGTCCTGTGACCATACATAGCGTTTGTGTCGTCACTTGAAATAAATAACTAGTATAAGAAAGGTTACTGGTGATAGAGTTTCTACATGTCGCCACTCCAGACTTTATTGTGGTTCAACCTACCGTCTACTTGGTAAAGAAGGAATATCATCTTTAATGTGAATTTTCAGACCACGCAGCCATTATATCTCCTTCACTTGGTGTAGCCAGGAGAGAATGGAATCTGTCTCTCCCTATCTAAAATCATTGACAGAAGTGGGAATCGAATCCAGACCATAGGTATAACAACCTACCATCCGTCCAACAGACCACGAAATCCTCTTCTCTGCGAGTCATTTTTCTATCGTAACGCAGTTGCGCCACACTGGATGAGAATTCTGACACACAGGCTCCCTGTAATAATTTGCAGCATGTTCAGTAAATTCATTTACTTGGTTGACCGAATCACCATGAACTAGTTGCCTCGGCTACCCAGTGCATACATTCGACTATTTTGTAATCACAGAAATAAAATCACGTTACTGCCACCTACACACAACTGCCAACATTGTAGGATGCAGAAGTTTAAATAGGAAGTGTTCCTTTCCACTTGAGCTATTCTATTGCGCTATCTGTTACTAGAAAACGTCGTTCAGTCCAAAAGAAAAGCTGTAACTGTTTGTCTCTCAGAAGTCAAGACCTGGCCATATGCATAATCTCACAGTGCTGTGGAATCCAAAAGTTCTGGAGGAATAGTTGCCGAGCTCTGGAGCTGTTGTAGCTACGTGTCAGCTTGTAGCATAGATAAGATGTCGCGAGTTCGAATACATTCAGTGCTACATTTTTTAAAACGCAATTCTGCTCTCTGCTGAAGTTATCAATCTAATGGAACTTTGAACATAATTCCCTTCACTTCCCAACCCAAAGTAGTCGCATGTGGAAAAAGGACTAACTACTGTGACATTTTGTTCTATTCAGGTTTAATAGACAGCAGGCAGCAGATGCATCTCGAAGATGTGCAGGGAGAGCGCATCGTACCATAATATGTCAGAAAAGTATTTTCTACATTAGCCATCGTGTGGTAGTGATATTTTATTCTTCTTCAAACTTTGATTGTTAGCTTTAACTCAGAGCAAATTTTCTACATGCATATAATCAATAAACTGCATGGGCATTGTCAGACTGTCATAGGTAACATCAGAGAATTCGCATATATCGTTGATGATTAATTTCTCTCTCATGTTTACTATTGTTTTAACAACACTAAAGGAAACCTTACGAAAATTGTGCCCTGTATTATAAGAAATGAAATAAAACTAACCATGATAACCTTACGACGAAAGTATCTGTACACAAGCATGCCTCTATCGACACGAATTAGTAAAATACTACTCACTTAGATTTTGATTGGCTCTGTGTTTAATTGGTATGCTGTGTCATACTCAAGAGGTATGGAAATGTGGCATTTCATAAATATAGTTACGTATTCCTAGAAACCCTAAATTCGCTTGTCAGCAGCGGAAAGAGGCGTTACCAGTTGTGCAGCATTGTAAGTTTTTCAACATTGCACTATGAGCTGAAAGCATTTTCTTGCGATTTCCTTATTGATGTTTGATCTGACTGCTTGTAGCTCTTTCACAGAAGGGATAAAAACGTTTCAGTCAGTGAGACTGGAACTGCAAACCGCAACAGACGCTGTTTCACAGGTCATCACGTTACCACAGAGCTGGCGATGAGGTATGGGTCTCAGCTTCCTATTACGACGGCAATAGTAACTAGAACTCGTAAACCGCTATTTAAAGGTCGAGATTAGTTGCGATTTCCACCTGCAACGACTTTCCTGGGCTGAAAACCGTAAATTTTCAATCTTTTGTTACCCTTCAAGCTATAATAACTCAGATTATTCAATGGAAATGACAGGTAAAATCAAGTGAACTTTGAGGCTTAATTCCGTGCACACCAGGAAGTAACTCGTCGATCACAGAGTTGCCAAACATACATTGCCTTGTTGCCAAATCTCAGTTACAGTACCAGGAAGAAGACGAACCGATGTGATCCTACAGCGGTCTGGGAAGTGACCATAGCTGGTGTCTCCAAGTCGCGGCTGCTACAGCCTGGAATACGTAATGCGTCTGATTCGCTTTCTGTAACTAGGTTTAGGGACTGGAGCGTAGTTACTAATAATACTCAGAACTGACTGCAAACTGAGCATCATAAATCAGTAACTCTCATTGTTGTTTTTATATTTCTTTCGTAAGTGCACTCAAAACTAAGAAAGTCATTCACAGGCGTTTTCGTGCCTCGCCGATAGTCGAGCACAACATACAAATAAAAATAAAAAAGAATGTGTGTGTGTGTGTGTGTGTGTGTGTGTGAGAGAGAGAGAGAGAGAGAGAGAGAGAGAGAGAGAGAGAGAGAGAGAGAGAGAGAGAGAGATAAAAAGCAATAAGAGAGAGTGTAAAAAATTGTTGTAAAGGAATTGAATCATGGTATTTAAAGAAATCTTTCATTAAAATGACACGTTCCACATCATTACGAAATGTCGTATTCATGATCTATGGAACAAGAGTTAATCTAATCTAATCTAATCTAATCTAATCACATCATATTGATGATTAGTCATGAAGAGTCATGAATTACCGAAATTTTTGCCAATACCAGTAACCAAATCTAAACTTGAAAATAAAAGACGACAATTTTTGTAATAAACCGTGACTCCTATCAAAACCCTTTCATCCCTGTTATCTAACCACGAAAGATGTCTGATATACCTCCATTCTGAAGTAACAAAGTGTGCATGCATTTAAAGATGAAGTGCATGATGTGAAGTTCTGTGACGGAGATACGAACCCAACACGTAATCCGATTGTTAACTAAGAAAAATCAAATGTTACGTATCGGTTTTTCTTACGAGCCGCTAGGTGTCTGAATCTAAAATAAGGATACAAACTTTTGTGCCTAAGCGACAATCGAACTGCACACATACCGTGCATCCACGAATATAGCTTAAATATCAGTTGCTTACTCATGAACAGTAAGATGTGTGCGTGTTTGACCAGAAATAACGACACCTGTTGCGATTGTTGGCAACACATGAACAGACATTGAAATTGCGCGTTAATTTTCACTAGCAGGTGGGTGTGCACTTGATAAAGCTAGAAATGAAATTATGAATATTTTTGTACTGGATCAGGTTTCAGACCCACATACTTACCTTTGGAGGAGACCTAGAGAAGATTGCAGTCTTGGGAAAAGGAACGAAATGACTGAACTATACTGTTCCGAGAGATTCAGATTCTCGAAAGAGGAGATACGAATTCGAATCACAGTCCAGCACCAAATTTTTAAACGTCTCTAGTTCAATCAAGTATAAGTAAAATAAGAGCCCTGTCCCTTTAAATGGCTATCGGTTCATCAAATAAAATAAAATTTTCTAATGTAGTAAGCTTACTGGCGACTGTATTTCTTTTTACCATGACTTCCGCTGTGTCATTTCCCAACGTAAACCGGCTCTGCCCAGTTGGTAATGAAGGAACGTGATGTTTAATGCGGATTCTGGATTATAACGTCTTTCTCTTGAGGTAACCAGAGGTAAAATAAATCTGTTTGTGCCTCTTAAAAGTAAATGCCTGAACCCACGCATTGCACCTGTGATAGCTCGTTCCACCAGACCATTGTGGCCACATTACCCAGCCCCAGGAGTGTGCTGTAACGGATGATGTGCTTAGCTTACAAAATTAGTCACGGTGGAAAAAATGCGAGTCTATTAAATGGTCAAGTAGAAGCAAGCTTCTGACGCAGAGATTATGCTATTCTCATGTCAGCAGGATGTAAAGACTCTTCTAGGCATCATAGGCTGGATGTGAAGCCATTTTGATTTTTCACAAATTCAGCATATTTCCTAGTTCGAGAAAATCCACTGTGAAGTGTGAAGTTGCCGGATAATTCGATTATTACTGTTATTATTACTATCATTTTATTCATACCGCTGATGGAACACGACCGTAGTCTTGAGGTAAAACGCGAGACCAGCTAATATGACGTCTGGCGACCGAAAGCACATATCGACAAAATTTTTATCGCCCCTTTCCTCTCGGTGCTGAAGCTATGAGTGTAATTCAAGCGAATCTACAATATCATATTAGCTGGTCTCGCGTTTAACCTCAAGACTGCGGTCGTAGTCAAGAGTAATGTACTAAGACTGGAGTCAAGACTTCCTCTGGGAAGTGCCGCAGTCTACATGTTGCTAGATCGAGCATATTGCCAGACACAGAATTCTGAGAGGAGCATGACTGTATTGTCCACCTTACGTGAACGACTCGGCGGTCAATTTTTTGGTCTGAGACTGTATCTACTACACATATTGCACGCTTAAGACCCAGAAGAATTTTAAAAAAAGTAGTTTATGAGAGCAACGTTAACCATAGCGTTCGAAGTATTCATAGTATTGTATACGTGTGTGTAAACGCCTTCCAATGACCACTCAAGAAAGACAAGGATACACAGTCTAGCTTCAATATTATAAATACGCCTCAGTTTGTGGATGAACTCAGACTTAGGTTGATAATAATTGTGAAAATATAGCAGCACTGTACCCATTGGTGTTAAACTCGTTTTCAACCAATGATTCCCACAGCTACAGGGATACTACTTGTGATACCTCTTAGACAAAATACTTAAGCAGTGTTACCAGACGAAAAGATCAACCTGACACAAACTGCGGGAAGTTTGTTTTACAACCTTCGTACCTGGATATTCAGCTTTTTCCTATTTGAGATATCTGTGAACGTTGCTGCTTACGACGATTTAAGCAGAAACTAAATTCCCTCAGCTTCGACAATGTTTAAAGAAATCGTCTTATCGGCACTAAATCGTGGTTTGTGAATTGTTTACCGGCCGTACTCTTCCGTATTTTGCCGGTTGGAAGGCGAAAGCTTACTGACAAATTTCACACAGAAATTACTGTTACAGTGTACTTATGGAGCCAAATGAGTCAATTGCGTATTTTCCGCTGAGAAAGAGCACTGGCAAACAGTCTTCGCTACATTAGGTTATTTAAACTGGTGTCACTCTGAGCTAGAATTTATGGTCAGCGACTAAGTGTAAGGTCAACGTTTCGGATGCGAGTTTTGCGACTGTGAAATACTTTTATACATTATAGAAGCGAATATTAAATTTGCACTAATATTGCGAAAATTATGTACTTGGACAGCTTAGAATGAAAATACTTCCGTTTATTGCAAAGGGAAACAATAGATTTTCTAAAACACTGTCATACACTACTTGAAACAGGTCATGTCGACCAAATCATGTGGAAGAACTAACAGCAACGTATATCGGAAGGCAGTAAGATTTCTTGCCTTTTGGTTTGTCAGTACTCGATAGCCATTTCTAGGCGAAAGTAAATGAAGAAAGGCAGAGCGTTTTTGTTACCAAGTAACGTCTTCGTCAATTACTTTAGTTTTAATGTAATCTACGAGTAATTGCTGGTGTTTGATATTAACATGAAAAGGATTCCGTAGACAGGGAAAGAACCTGTTCTTGGTAAATAACTTCTATAGTGGCCAAAAGGCACTAAATGATGTTCAAGCACTTGTGTTACAGCAGCAGTATGAATAAAATGATATTAATAATAACAGTAATAATCGAATTATCCGGCAACTTCACACTTCACAGTGGATTTGCTGAATTTGTGAAAAATCAAAATGGCTTCACATCCAGCCTATGATGCCTAGAAGAGTCTTTACATCCTGCTGACATGAGAATAGCATAATCTCTGCGTCAGAAGCTTGCTTCTACTTGACCATTTAATAGACTCGCATTTTTTCCACCGTGACTAATTTTGTAAGCTAAGCACATCATCCGTTACAGCACACTCCTGGGGCTGGGTAATGTGGCCACAATGGTCTGGTGGAACGAGCTATCACAGGTGCAATGCGTGGGTTCAGGCATTTACTTTTAAGAGGCACAAACAGATTTATTTTACCTCTGGTTACCTCAAGAGAAAGACGTTATAATCCAGAATCCGCATTAAACATCACGTTCCTTCATTACCAACTGGGCAGAGCCGGTTTACGTTGGGAAATGACACAGCGGAAGTCATGGTAAAAAGAAATACAGTCGCCAGTAAGCTTACTTACATTAGAAAATTTTATTTTATTTGATGAACCGATAGCCATTTAAAGGGACAGGGCTCTTATTTTACTTGTACTTGATTGAACTAGAGACGTTTAAAAATTTGGTGCTGGACTGTGATTCGAATTCATATCTCCTCTTTCGAGGATCTGAATCTCTCGGAACAGTATAGTTCAGTCATTTCGTTCCTTTTCCCAAGACTGCAATCTTCTCTAGGTCTCCTCCAAAGGTAAGTATGTGGGTCTAAAACCTGATCCAGTACAAAAATATTCATAATTTCATTTCTAGCTTTATCAAGTGCACACCCACCTGCTAGCGAAAATTAACGCGCAATTTCAATGTCTGTTCATGTGTTGCCAACAATCGCAACAGGTGTCGTTATTTCTGGTCAAACACGCACACATCTTACTGTTCATGAGTAAGCAACTGATATTTAAGCTATATTCGTGGATGCACGGTATGTGTGCAGTTCGATTGTCGCTTAGGCACAAAAGTTTGTATCCTTATTTTAGATTCAGACACCTAGCGGCTCGTAAGAAAAACCGATACGTAACATTTGATTTTTCTTAGTTAACAATCGGATTACGTGTTGGGTTCGTATCTCCGTCACAGAACTTCACATCATGCACTTCATCTTTAAATGCATGCACACTTTGTTACTTCAGAATGGAGGTATATCAGACATCTTTCGTGGTTAGATAACAGGGATGAAAGGGTTTTGATAGGAGTCACGGTTTATTACAAAAATTGTCGTCTTTTATTTTCAAGTTTAGATTTGGTTACTGGTATTGGCAAAAATTTCGGTAATTCATGACTCTTCATGGCTAATCATCAATATGATGTGATTAGATTAGATTAGATTAGATTAGATTAACTCTTGTTCCATAGATCATGAATACGACATTTCGTAATGATGTGGAACGTGTCATTTTAATGAAAGATTTCTTTAAATACCATGATTCAATTCCTTTACAACAATTTTTTACACTCTCTCTTATTGCTTTTTATCTCTCTCTCTCTCTCTCTCTCTCTCCCTCTCTCTCTCTCTCTCTCTCTCTCTCTCTCTCTCACACACACACACACACACACACACACACACACATTCTTTTTTATTTTTATTTGTATGTTGTGCTCGACTATCGGCGAGGCACGAAAACGCCTGTGAATGACTTTCTTAGTTTTGAGTGCACTTACGAAAGAAATATAAAAACAACAATGAGAGTTACTGATTTATGATGCTCAGTTTGCAGTCAGTTCTGAGTATTATTAGTAACTACGCTCCAGTCCCTAAACCTAGTTACAGAAAGCGAATCAGACGCATTACGTATTCCAGGCCGTAGCAGCCGCGACTTGGAGACACCAGCTATGGTCACTTCCCAGACCGCTGTAGGATCACATCGGTTCGTCTTCTTCCTGGTACTGTAACTGAGATTTGGCAACAAGGCAATGTATGTTTGGCAACTCTGTGATCGACGAGTTACTTCCTGGTGTGCACGGAATTAAGCCTCAAAGTTCACTTGATTTTACCTGTCATTTCCATTGAATAATCTGATTTATTATAGCTTGAAGGGTAACAAAAGATTGAAAATTTACGGTTTTCAGCCCAGGAAAGTCGTTGCAGGTGGAAATCGCAACTAATCTCGACCTTTAAATAGCGGTTTACGAGTTCTAGTTGCTATTGCCGTCGTAATAGGAAGCTGAGACCCATACCTCCTCGCCAGCTCTGTGGTAACGTGATGACCTGTGAAACAGCGTCTGTTGCGGTTTGCAGTTCCAGTCTCACTGACTGAAACGTTTTTATCCCTTCTGTGAAAGAGCTACAAGCAGTCAGATCAAACATCAATAAGGAAATCGCAAGAAAATGCTTTCAGCTCATAGTGCAATGTTGAAAAACTTACAATGCTGCACAACAGGTAACGCCTCTTACCGCTGCTGACAAGCGAATTTAGGGTTTCTAGGAATACGTAACTATATTTATGAAATGCCACATTTCCATACCTCTTGAGTATGACACAGCATACTAATTAAACACAGATCCAATCAAAATCTTAGTGAGTAGTATTTTACTAATTCGTGTCGATAGAGGCATGCTTGTGTACAGATACTTTCGTCGTAAGGTTATCATGGTTAGTTTTATTTCATTTCTTATAATACAGTGCACAATTTTCGTAAGGTTTCCTTTAGTGTTGTTAAAACAATAGTAAACATGAGAGAGAAATTAATCATCAACGATATATGCGAATTCTCTGATGTTACCTATGACAGTCTGACAATGCACATGCAGTTTATTGATTACATGCATGTAGAAATTTTGCTCTGAGTTAAAGCTAACAATCAAAGTTTGAAGAAGAATAAAATATCACTACCACACGATGGCTAATGTAGAAAATACTTTTCTGACATATTATGGCACGATGCGCTCTCCCTGCACATCTTCGAGATGCATCTGCTGCCTGCTGTCTATTAAACCTGAATAGAACAAAATGTCACAGTAGTTAGTCCTTTTTCCACATGCGACTACTTTGGGTTGAGAAGTGAAGGGAATTATGTTCAAAGTTCCATTAGATTGATAACTTCAGCAGAGAGCAGAATTGCGTTTTAAAAAATGTAGCACTGAATGTATTCGAACTCGCGACGTCTTATCAATGCTACAAGCTGACACGTAGCTACAACAGCTCCAGAGCTCGGCAACTATTCCTCCAGAACTTTTGGATTCCACAGCACTGTGAGATTATGCATATGGCCAGGTCTTGACTTCTGAGAGACAAACAGTTACAGCTTTTCTTTTGGACTGAACGACGTTTTCTAGTAACAGATAGCGCAATAGAATAGCTCAAGTGGAAAGGAACACTTCCTATTTAAACTTCTGCATCCTACAATGTTGGCAGTTGTGTGTAGGTGGCAGTAACGTGATTTTATTTCTGTGATTACAAAATAGTCGAATGTATGCACTGGGTAGCCGAGGCAACTAGTTCATGGTGATTCGGTCAACCAAGTAAATGAATTTACTGAACATGCTGCAAATTATTACAGGGAGCCTGTGTGTCAGAATTCTCATCCAGTGTGGCGCAACTGCGTTACGATAGAAAAATGACTCGCAGAGAAGAGGATTTCGTGGTCTGTTGGACGGATGGTAGGTTGTTATACCTATGGTCTGGATTCGATTCCCACTTCTGTCAATGATTTTAGATAGGGAGAGACAGATTCCATTCTCTCCTGGCTACACCAAGTGAAGGAGATATAATGGCTGCGTGGTCTGAAAATTCACATTAAAGATGATATTCCTTCTTTACCAAGTAGACGGTAGGTTGAACCACAATAAAGTCTGGAGTGGCGACATGTAGAAACTCTATCACCAGTAACCTTTCTTATACTAGTTATTTATTTCAAGTGACGACACAAACGCTATGTATGGTCACAGGACACTTATTCCATCTTTTATTTGAGCTTCTGTATGTCGATAAAATTGGTTCTGAACTGGGAATGCAACTCAGACCGCCCTTAACGCGGAATTTGATCCCTTCGTGGCAATACAGCTCGGCTACAATTTGTTGTTTGTTCAAAACTGCAGATTCCTCAACACCTTCACATATTATGCGTGAATGGGATCGAATCCTGGCCCGGCACTAAAGATTTAATTATGTATTATCAAGCTCTAGCATGAGAACACCTATCTGCTGGTGGATAATAATTTTGATTTTTAATGTATTTTCATTCGCTGTCAACACTAACGATATCTGACGTTTTTAACTCCCAGTGAGGCACAGAACTATTTGCGAGATGACTGTAAGTTCAGGATGCTATTCTGAGCAGCTGGTGGAGAAAAATTCGGTAGCTGACGTCTCTTTGTGTGTAGTCAACAACGATATGTGTGGGGCTCTATTCCCAGTGAGCGCTGAACTCTTCGTCATATTATTTCAGTTCAAACATGCTCACATGTCACTGCTGGTGCAACAAACCCATATTTAACGTTAGTTTTCTCTAGAATATAACAGCGATAGGTGCCGGGTTGGAGTCCTGGGAAGGAAAAAATTAATGTTTCGTCTCGTCATTTCAGTTAAAACATCTAGTTACTGCCGCGAAATTCCGATATGTCACATTTGACTGTGCTTCGATAGCAATCCGATTAGGTTCCGGGTTCGAATCCGTGTCCAACACACAGCTTTACCTCACGGCATTTCAAGTAAGTTACTTGTGAAGAAGCAATATTTAACGTTTCTTGTAGTTCGTTTAACAGGGACAATAGATGCTGGGTAGGAATTCGCGTCTGTTAAAAATGTTTGCGTTATGCAATTTAAAGTTGATATTTGCTAACTGATACTGTCTAAAATCGAGGTATAACACTCTCTGTATGCCTAATCAGGAATGACTGTTAGTTTCCGTCAGTCACTAAATCTTTGCTTAGTCTGCATGAGCTGGGTTTGAATCCATATGCAGAACAAGACGGTTCGTCGTGTCATTTAATGTTCATACATATTCTCAACTAGCTGCTCGTGAATAACTTAAATTTTTAATGTCATTTTGTGTTAAATAGTTCAAATGGTTCAAATGGCTCTGAGCACTATGGGACTTAACTTCTAAGGTCATCAGTCCCCTAGAAGTTAGAACTACTTAAACCTAACTAACCTAAGGACATCACACACATCCTTGCCCGAGGCAGGATTCGAACCTGCGACCGTAGCGGTCACGCGGTTCCAGACTGAAGCGCCTAGAACCGCACGGCCACATCGGCCGGCCCCCGCCATCTGGTATCAATGCATTACCTTATAATCCATTATATATAATCATTTTCATAGTACACTTGATATTATAGATGAGTAGGGCACAAGACAGGACATAGATAATGTCCGTTTGACGTCAACAGTGTGTAACATTTTACTTTTTTTGAATGTTCCTCTCCAATAATTTTTAGATTAGTTACAATTAGCTTACGCTGCAAGAGAATTCGCTTGTATTTTTCAATATGTGGTCTGTTGTCGGTTTGAAGGCCTTCCATAACATCGGCAACGTAGTGCAACTCCACCGAGAGCTGTCTGGAGTAGGGTGGAGATAGCAATGTGAAAGTTGCGAGCTGTCGAAGACGATCTTCATATTCCTAATGCGATTAGGACATCGTATACTCTTGACGACGTTTAGCACCTGTGCGGTCAGTCACCCAATTTCAGAATTCATTTTGAGTAATCCTGCTAAATTCCCAAAATATTGTCTTTTTATATTGATGAGTAATATGGATAGCCGTCACGTTCATGTGCCGTCTACAACGCAAATTTAATGTTACTATCCTAGGAACTAATCTGCAATACGTTTTGTATTTCATAATCGGAACTATCTGCATTAACCGTCATCAGAGCAATGTCAGGGAACAGAATGCAGCAGTGCCTACTTGAGGACCTGCTTGAGTCGTGTTCTAAGGAAAGGGTAGTTGCTGGTTCACATTATATTACACTAGCGAGAAGTACCGACTTTTCCTTTTCTCTTCAAACATCCAGAACTAAATTCAGTAACTAAATGCTAAGAATATATTTGCATTGTGCCAACTCAAAGATCAATAGATATGGATATAGATATAGATTTTTATATTTAAAGCCATTCTCGTTCTGCGTTGGAATAAACATCATTCATTATTTGCTTGTTCTTGTTACGATTGTTATTGTCATTCTCTCACTCGCAAGAGTCTTATGCTGATGCAGTATGAATAAATTATGCCATTGGATACAAAGCGGTTTAGTTTTGAGACCTAACCCACGAGGGGGGAAGGCACAGTGGTCTGCTTCAGGAATTCCAAGCAATAAAACACAAAAAACAACCCAGGAAGGGTTCGAAGAGCTACTTTCACGCAGATACATGCATTTGGAATCTGTTCATCGTTACGGGGTCAAACAAGAGGGTAACATTACTGAAACAATGATCGGGCTACTTAGTATATAATAGAGCATACAGATTTCAAGGAGGAAACGTATGAAGACGCAGACTTCCTCGTTATCAATATGTGCGGCATATCTTTCGTGTTAACGAAAGTAAATTCCCGCTTTACCTCTTCTTACGTGTCAAATGAAATGAATGCCATGAGGAATAGAATATTTGTTGACTGCGTCTCTTCTTGCTTCCATCCTTACCAACATATTTCTTCATTCTCGTGGTAATCATGACATTCTATGTGCATGCTGCAAACGATTGCAAGTGGACGAATTCGACATCGAGGGGTGGAAAGCGTTTGGTATCTTACATTATATTCAATTCGAATAATCTTCCGGCGTATTTTTACTTCGTTTGTATTTTTAGATGATTATGAACGTTACGGAAATTTATCTCACATGCTTTATGTTGAATGAGAAACATTGAATGATCCGTTTTGCTTTCCCTACGTTGAAATGATATAATGTCGGCGTCAACAGCCTTCTTCCACGCCGGAAGCTGAAACTTGTATCATTCTGGATTAATGATAATTGAATGTCTCATATGTATACATAGCCAACAAGGCGACGTCAGAAACCATCAGGGGAGAACGCCGCATAAAAACCAAACGTGCGCGCGCGTCTCCACTCTGAAGAACCGTATCGGAGAATCACGGCAAGCATTTCGCTGAAGAGCTGCCTCGTCAGAGAGCCGAGAAATGGCAGCGTCGTAGCAAGTATTTGTCAACACTCTGATAGTGCATTTACTTCCGGGTGTAGGTCGGCGTTACCTCGCTAAATTCACTTGACATTCGTTTTCCACATCGAAGACTCGTACGATATAATCCACTGCAAGATGACACAATTAGAAAGTATATTTAATTTCTGGACTCCAAGAACGGCGTTCTTCACATAAGTAACACCTGTTTGTGTGTGCATTCGGGAGGACGACGGTGCAATCCCGCGCCCGGCCATCCTGATTTAGGTTTTCAATGATTTCCCTAAATCGCTTCAGGCAAATGCCGGGATGGTTCCTTAGGAAGGGCACGGCCGATATCCTTCCCCATCCTTCCCTAATCCGAGCTTGTGCTCCGTCTCTAATGACATCGTTGTCGACGGGACGTTAAAACAGTAATCTCCACCTCCTCTGTTTGTGTGTTTAAGGTTGTGTTTTGAGGCTCAGGCAGCATCGCAGTGACTATAGTCCGCCTCTGGCCGCCAGTGTGTCGTTAGCTCAGAGGTTCCCTTGTGCGTTGCAGTGCTTGTACTATAAGTTCGAATCACGGTAGAAGCCGCTGACTACAACCTTTTATTTTCCATTTTAATTAATGGAGTTGCAAACTGCTAGTAAAAATTTCTTATGCGAAATCTGAAGAATGCCTTTAAACATCAATCTTCGTCCGATTTCGACTTAGTAAATTAAGTTAATATCATGGATTTCTGCTTTGCAAATTCCAAGGTGCTTCACTATAAAATAGGTCCTGAAAAGATTCAAACCGACTGTCAACGATATAAATTTGAGCTTTGTTCGTCATATAGGTCTAACATGTCAGAAGGTTGTTTATGAAGTGCACATGTTCATTAATATAGTTCCCATCTTCTAAGTTTTTGCAATAGCATTTAACTGTAGACGTTTTCTAACACCGGCGTTAGCAATTCCTTTCCGTTCTCTGAAACCTTCAAAACGACACATTTTTCTGGTTTAAATCTGATGACCTTAACTATCACTTCCGATCAACAATAAATACTTCATGAACCCATACATGGAACTCCAAATGTGCAGTGTGCCTGCACTGCTACAGAGCATGCATTGCAAGGTATTCACACAGTTTATCGCATAGACTTACCATAAGGAATGAAACAAGAACTGTAATACACTATACACCACAGACGCTCACTCTGGCTTGACGAAACAATCCAAACATTGACCAAAAGTTGCACAATTAATTAAGTTTGAAAGGAAAAGAAACGAGGTATGAAGCATTTATAAATTCATCGAATGTAGTGAGGTGGTTTAATTTCGTCCCAGTCTATAAAATTAATTTCGGGCCATACTCAGCTCGTGCCGATTACCCGCCTACTAATCAAGGCGTCTGTCTCCGTTGCTTTTGAGCGTGAATGCAAATTGTAGAAATTTTCTGTGGAGCAACATTTAATAATAAAGCGTTTTAAATCATCAAAAGCGATGAGCGGTAGCAGGCGCTTTCGATAAAGAACGGGGGAGTGCAGCGCCGCTGCTGTCGCCACGGCCGCTGCCAGTAGCCAGCAAATGGATCCCGGAGCTTTGCCGCATACGGCGTCCAGAGGAGGACAGTCTGCAGGAAATCTGCCGCAAAATCGTTACTAGATAAAATTTTGATATCGGTGTGTCACAAAGCGAAATAGATTGAATCTGCGCTACCATTACATTCACGTCTTCAGAATTCAGACAGAAGAGGCTATAAAAATATTATATGCCAGCTGCTCTCGATCCACTGATATTATGAACAGAAACAACGCACGCTACCGCTAGACCACAGGCGTAATCAGCCTAGAGTTTCTCTATCTTGGGACAAGTTTTCCTCCAGGAAGTGCCGCAGTCTACAGTGTTGCCAGATTGTGCAGATAACCGGACTTAGAGAATTAGCGAGTTGGCCAGTTTCTTTGTCCCATGTCGCGATCGGCGCGGACTTAGCCTCTGAAGCGGCCGGCCGCCGGTCGAGTTTTATGTCAAAGAGTGTACATTCATGGGCCCCAGCCCTACATTGATTCCGGTGAAAGTCGTTTTCCAATAGCTATTATTGTACCAGAGATATTTTGGGTGGACAAGATAGCTGGGACACCCTGTATGTTCATAATTGCGTGTGACCTATTATTAAAGTTTCCATCACGTCTCGGGACTCTTTCACCTCTTCCTCAATGTGACGTAATTGGTCTTGGACCTCTATTTTTTGTTTTTTAATTTCACGCAGCTGTTTTGTTGTTTCTGCTTTCTGCTCACGTCTTTGTTGTAGTTGTTTCACTGTTCCCGCACTCTGCTCACGTATCTGTTGTTTTATCTCTCTGTTTTGCATCATTATGGTGAGTGTTAATTGCTGGAGAATTTCCGACAAATTAACGGTTCCTACTCGTACTACCTCTTCTTCCAATGCGCTATGCTCTGCGTTTACATTCTCGTGTCTGTCTGCAACTGACTGCAGTGAACCATGCAGTGACACATTTCTACTTGTATTGTCTGTACTTGATTGTGAGGGAGGTCTTATTGAATTTAGTATAGGTTCTACGTATTCAAGATGTTCACCATCTTATTGCACCTCTGCAGTCGCCTCTTACGGCGCCTTGTTACTCGATATTTACGTCCTGCTGCACCCCTTGATCTACTTCTCGCGGCATTGTGTCGTCTGTTGTTCTGTCCTGAGGTTCCTATATGTTATCTTCCTGTGTGTCAATCTCAGTTTAGTCAAGGTCTCGATCTGCCATTGCCAATCTCTCTGATTGCCGTCCTTCAAATTTTAACTGAGACGCCCTACTTCGCGTAATCACGCGATCATAGGACCTTATTCGCTTCATAAAACTGTAATCGTCACTTACCAGTTAGGGCAGAACTAACCATGTGTCAGCTACCTGTGAACTTGCAAGAAAAACTTAAAGCTAACAATGGCATTACAGCTATACTATAGGGAATCTGCGTGCTTCTCTCAGTGCATTGCACGTCTCTGTCCTTCTCTTGATTTGTCAGTGGCCAAAACAAGAAAAATTATTACTAAAATTTTTAAGAGGACTTTTTTTTGTCCTAGTAATTAAATATGGTTGATCGCCATAAAATGATATCTTCCCATCCTGGCAGGGTCCCCATTATCTAACATGTGTGAGAATGGTTCTGATCCATCTTGCTACCATAGTTGCACAAGGACGCTCTGTGAGTGTTTTAGGAATTCGATGTTGAACCTACAGCCTGCAACGTAGGAAGATACCATCTCATGCATGCAGTGTTCAGAAGAGTGCTGCAGCACGGATAGTGATGTAATCAGACAATGATCTTAATGTCGGTTCCACTACACTCCCTGTCAAGGAACGTAATAGCTTACAGAAATTAGTGTACAGGTTCAGGCGTAACTACGTGTTAGCTGAGACTCCTAGTTATTCCCTAGCTAAGTTAATTGGCATGGTACACACTATTTGGCTGGAATAGCGTGTATATCATTGCCCTCAAATCTGTCCCAAGCGTTAACTGTCAGTGCTCGGTGCGATTCTTTGTACTAGGAGACTTTGCAGTTTATCTCCTTATGAATTAAGATGAGCCTGCGAACAAATGTTCACATAATGACTCTCACAATCGTCTCAACGTGGTGCGAGTCGCCTTGCTCAAATACTTGACTATTTGCTGCAGGAGTAGAAGCAAATTACTGTGTTTGCAATTTGCCTATATCAAAGCTGATGGCCACGAATTTTCCTTCTGATCAGTGAGAGTATTTTAACTTGTTATAACTCCACTCACTAGAGTTTTTGTAGCCTATCACAAGTGTCGTTTCCTTTGTATGGCAGAGTTTAGCTTCTGCTACGTAATACGGAGATAAACAGCATTTCCTTTTATGCGAGTTTTAACACAGATGGCTATAGAAAGTCACCAATATACTGAGTTGGGTTTTTTTCCGGACATTTATATGGCGTCTCCCGCCATGTTTCTGTAGAGAGGCTTTCCAATGGTTTGTCGTTAAAAGCAGGGACAAGGGTGAGTTTTTGCCGATGGCCTATGCAATGGCTCCAGCGTCTCGTTGTGTCCACTATATGACCCACTGTGAAGGTGTCGGCCTACATGGGACGGGTGTTGCCGTCATAAAATTCGCCTTCCCTCAGAACTGCGTCTTCTAGCTCGGGTCGGGGAAGTTAATTGCGTGCAGTTACTAGTGTGAGTGTTAGTTACATGTATTCACAAAATGCTGACATGTTTATTAGACCTGCATATCAATAAAATTAGTGCATTTTCACGTAACTATGTCATGTGACATATCGCTTTAACTGAAATTGTTTCAGGAATTCAGTGGGAGGTGTGTTATTGTTTTGACACCTTACAAGCAGATCCGATGTACGGTGTTATGATAGGGGTATGAGGTGGCCTTATCACTCACCACTTTCAGAACACCCTGTACATGGAAAAATATTTATCACAGGCCGACTCAGCAGGGCAGTAGCAGCCACATAGCAGCGACAGTGAACAATCGAGTTTTTTTGTGTGCTCTGCAAAGCTTTACATTTTTTGTTAGCAACTGCACAGAATATTGGTGCAAGACATTTATTAATAATTCTGTATTGAAAAGTCATCTCAGATATTTTATTAGCTGCAGTCATAAGAATTAACATGTTCAAAAACAGGTTTAAAGCAGTTGCATGACTTTGCTTCAAGTACATGTAGCCTACACGAAGTCACTGTCATATCGTTTTAATCAATTTGCGGGAGTGTTTTTTGGACCATATCATCAACTGCACTGCACTTAATAAGGGAAGCTACTGACTTTCTTACTGTCATTGTCAGGAGAGCCAGATCTAATTCATCTCTTCTGTGATCAAATGTGTTTTACTTAATGTATTGTCATTTATAACTACAGAATAATACTGTCTGATTTCAAAATCCACTTCATTTTTCGAAAATCTTATGTTCAAATGTAACAACGATGATTTTAACAGCAGCCGCTGCAGCTATAGTGTTT
Organism: Schistocerca cancellata; assembly: GCF_023864275.1. Lineage (NCBI taxonomy): Eukaryota > Metazoa > Arthropoda > Insecta > Orthoptera > Acrididae > Schistocerca > Schistocerca cancellata. The sequence goes on from NC_064629.1 coordinate 331,487,818, forward strand.
TCTTAAATTTAAGGATCTGTAATATTATTCGTTTTGGATGGGTCGCTCTGCTACTTATTTGAGTAAAATTTATTTGCATAAACTCATTTTTGTAATGCATCAGGAGTATACTTTCTTTATTGAAATGAGCAGTATTAACTTAACTTGAACTGTGGAAAGCCTTGAAGTATTGAAACGTTGTCAGTAAATATCCTGTCAATATCATTCTGGTCACTAAAGCTACTTTTAAGAGATTGAAAAACTAAGTTGAACGACTGTTGCTAGATGAATGAACAGATTTAACTTCCAAAATTCGTTCGTTCAGAACATGCAACCGTATGTTGTAAGAAGGAGCACTAATTTCGAGAGGAATTTCTCAAGGTGAATTTCGTCAGAGTTCCTGTTTCTGAGGTGGATGTTCAGTGTGCATCAGAAGAAGGTCGATAGCCAAATTATTTTTCGATCATGTACACACGCTGTCAGGATTAGTTATAGGATGTATTTTAGTGACATATAGGGTTTAAAATATAAATATTTTTGTTATTTCGTTCGTCTTTATGTTTTTAGACCCTACGTCAGACAGACAAAATTATAGCAAGGTAGCGCTGTTTCACAGATGCGAACTATCTCTCTAAAACACTAACGTGAAGAGAACACTAAATTTTGGTATGGAAAAGAGGAGTATGGGGTAATTATAAAGTGACTGACGTAGTGTTTCAACTGAGAATGAGTATCAGCGAAATTGTTTGGTAGATACTTAAAACAGATCGATGGCTGGGATACTTATATTGCCGTGAGACTTTAGGTTAGAGGGATGGGATGATTTTCGCCAAATCTGAACACAGTCTGGCTACTGACCCTTGTTCCGTGCACAGTTTCTATCACCTTATTGCGAATTTGCTGGGCTTGTTATACCTATTACTCTTAAAAGATTTTTTTCCAGGTGACAGCACTTATTGGGATACTGATTAACTGTTTCTTCGCACACAGAGGTACAGTTAGAACACGTAGCCCATCCCCTGCCTGATGAAGTCGTAGACCCTCTGGTTGTCGAACGCGGTAAGGAAGTAATTGCATGACTTCTCTGAGTTAAGAGGTATCTTGTAAGTTTGGGAACAAAAATATGAACACACAAGTAACGCTACGTAGGGCCAAATTCAGCATCCAGACAAGCCGAAGCGACTCATTTATATCATGAATTGTATCATTGGGATACTAAACCACTTCTCAGAATCAAAAGTGCCAAAGTCTTTGTGAGATGCAACAGGAGGGTAACAATCCCTCATTTGTGATTACACTACAGACCTAAATGAGTGATGGCTGGGTGTTGTGTGCTGTCCCTAGGTTAGTTAGGTTTAAGTAGTTCTGAGTTCTAGGGGACTGATGACCATAGATGTTAAGTCCCATAGTGCTCAGAGCCATTTGAACCTAAATGAGTAGTTAATACTCGAACTTGTCAATTCAGGAAGCCAACGGAGACTCGTGACTTGTTGCTCATGCTTATCACGTAAATCTTGGACATCTACATCGACGCTGTTTAGGGGCATTTTCATGTAACATGATGCAATCGGCAATGTCTGCGGCAGTGTGGCTAGAATGTCTGCTACATGGACCTTGTTAGTTACCTTTGTCCATTAGAAATGGCTGGTGAAAGCCTGAGACTCTACAATTTACAAAAAATGATCTTCTTTGTTACAAAATAAAGTTTACTGCTGCCAGTCACGATTTTCGTTTATTTTGTTTCCTGCACGTTGCGGTACGGGTAATAACTCCGATTACAAAGTACATTTCTTGTGTGTTATGGAATTTATGAGTGATGTTTTCTATGTGCGAATTATTCAGCGTGCTCGTCAAAGAACAGAAAAAAAATGAAAAACGTAACGGCGAAAAAAATGTGCTTGTACGGGAGAAGTACGCAAGTGCTTCATTGTTTATTAGCGAGAAATGACTACAAACATTAGTTTTTTTTAAAGATAAGTGTTAAAAAATTAAGTTATTCGGGGCTACCTAAAATGCAAGTGAGTACTAAATTATAGGTCGAATTTAGGTAGTCATGTTCCAGAGGTGGACAGCAGCACTACCAAAGGGATCTGTGGATAGGTGCGGCCATGATACTAGATAAGAAAGTCCATATGCTGTGATTATAACTTTTTGCGTTATGTGCTGGGGTGCGAGCACTGATGAATTATTTACATCATGTGGTTCAAAAGGCTCTGAGCACTATGCGACTTAACTTCTGAGGTCATCAGTCGCCTAGAACTTAGAACTAATTAAACCTAACTAACCTAAGGACATCACACACATCCATGCCCGAGGCAGGATTCGAACCTGCGACCGTAGCGGTCGCTCGGTTCCGGACTGCAGCGCCTAGAACCGCATGGCCACTCTGGCCGGCCATCATGTGGTAGTCACTTAAGTTTTCTTATAGCAATCGTCCTAACTGGGCATCAAATTTCAAGGAAAACTGTTTGAACTCCACAATACCACTGTTTGTCTTCATAAGTAAACTTGTCCTGTGACGGCGAACTGCATTAAAGGAGACTCGTCAGACAATAAATCTTGTTTTCATTTTCTAGCAATCCTTTTTCTGTGGTCTTTGCAGCGCTATTGTGTTTTTCTAGGATTATTCTGGTTTTTCGAGATGTTACGAAATTTAAACCGTATTACATTTTTACTCTTTGTGCAATTCTCTGTGCAATGTTGTATTGACAAGACGCATATTATGCTAAAATGTACTAGAAATGTCAGTCTATATTTGTGCATTAATACGAGGGTTGTTCGGAAAGTAAGGAACGATCGGTCGCGAAATGGAAACCACAGTGAAAATCAAAACTGTTTTCTTAGCACATTTAGCTACACCTTCCAGGTACTTCTCTACATAGTCGCCGATCCGACTTAGACATTTGTTGGAGCGTTATACCAAACTTCTAACAATATCGTGGTAGAAGGCAGCCGCCTGTGCTTTCCGATAATTCTGTACGCTGGTCTATAGCGCATAGCATGCGTCAAAGTGTTGTCTTCGTATCCAGCGATTCATGTAAACAGAGATGATACTCAGGACGATCCAATTAGGGCTGTTTTGTGGGTGATCGAACACTTCCCTTCGGAAAGGCTGCAGGAGCGTCTTCATTGCCCCTGCAGAGTGCTTCTGAGAATTGCCATGAAGAAGGAAGTCGGTGGCAATTACGTTGGGTGGGCGCATTCATTAAGGCGAAGCCTCTCAAAGGGCCCTCCTACTTAGCGGGAGACATTGTTGTTCCAGGAACCTTTATTCGATCACAGTGCGCCCACAACTGAAAAGACCGTCTTGATGCGATCGACGGGCATACTAGTGACACTGCCCAAAACGTCTGTCAAAAACCTGGTCGGATTTTAACAGTGGTTTCCATTTCGAGACCGATCGTTCCTCACTTTCCGAATAGCCCTCGTAAGTCAGACAGTGTGTTTGGTTCCCTTTCCTTATTGTGTCTACGAAGTAAAACTTTACTTTTAGATGTATATGCTGTCATGGCAAATGATACAGAAGCAATAGGCAGTCCTAGTAGATTATCCTCTGTTGCTATGGGTGAAGCAACCACATGGGCACTAGAAATTTTCTCTCGTTGGAAATCTGAAAAATTGGAATAGTTATCATCTTCTCAAACAATCGTAGGAGACACAGAAATACATGCTATTTCATGGAATTTACTGATATCCTCTCCTGCAATGTATTGAACAATTTCGCAACGACGAATATACACAATAGCGTTTACATAGAAACTAAACTGTGACACCAGTTGTTGTTAGATTTAAAAAATTACATTCATTAATAATAAAACAATCTAGCTTCAACAATATCATCTGCCACATCTGTAAATCAGTGAAAGTGACGAGTGACGTGAGGAACAGCGTAACGATAGCTTCGAAGCGTTCCGCCTACAACACACGCATTGCACACGGTCTGGACATACAGAGAAAGACTTGCAAGTCCTACACAAGACCCAGCAACTAGAGGCGTAACACCGTCCCACAGCGTAATTACATCCTAAACGTAAAAAAAGATAATCAATGAAGTGAAATGAAAAGCAGGAAACGTTGTTCATTAGTTCATGTATGTGATATTAAGGCTCATGTACATGATCTAGGTATCCTCATTAAGTTTTTACATTATTTTTCGAAATTTGTTGGTTGCTTGGTTCTTGGGGGAAGGGGCCAAACAGCGAGGTCATCAGTTCCATCGGATTAGGGGAGGATTGGGAACTATCCTGGCATTTGCCTGACGCGATTTCCGGGCACGGATTTGAACCGCCGTCCTCCCTAATACGAGTCCAGTGTGCTAACCAATGCACCACCGCGTTCCATATTTTTCTACATTATTCTAGACAAAACCCGCTATGGTTCCCGTTAATATTCCATGATCGACGACTCCTCCTTATCTTGTATTAGTCATCATCATCATCAATTAAGACTGATTATACCTTTCAGCGTTCAGTCTGGAGCATAGCCCCCCTTATAAAATTCCTCCATGATCCCCTATTCGGCCGGCTGGTGTGGCCGTGCGGTTAAAGGCGCTTCAGTCTGGAACCGCGTGACCGCTCCGGTCGCAGGTTCGAATCCTGCCTCGGGCATGGATGTGTGTGATGTCCTTAGGTTAGTTAGGTTTAAGTAGTTCTCAGTTCTAGGGGACTGATGACCACGGATGTTAAGTCCCATAGTGCTCAGAGCCATTTGAACCATTTGATCCCCAATTCAGTGCTAACATTGGTGCCTCTTCTGATGTTAAACCTATTACTTCAAAATCATTCTTAATCGAATCCAGGTACCTTCTCCTTGGTCTGCCCCGACTCCTCCTACCCTCTACTGCTTAACCCATGAGTCTCTCGTGTAACCTTGCTTCTCCCATGCGTGTAACATGACACCACCATCTAAGCCTGTTCGCCCTGACTGCTACATCTATATAGTTCATTCCCAGTTTTTCTTTGATTTCCTCATTGTGGACACCCTCCTGCCATTGTTCCCATATACTAGTACCTGCAATCATCCTAGCTACTTTCATATCCGTAACCTCAACCTTGTTGATAAGGTAACCTGAATCCACCCAGCCTTCGCTCCCATACAACAAAGTTGGTCGAAAGATTGAACGGTGCACAGATAACTTAGTCTTGGTACTGACTTCTTTCTTACAGAAGAGAGTAGATCGTAGCTGAGCGCTCACTGCATTAGCTTTGCTACACCTCGCTTCCAGTTCTTTCACTTTGTTGCCATTCTGTGAGAATATGCATCCTAAGTACCTGAAACCGTCCACCTGTTCTAACTTTGTTCCTCCCATTTGGCACTCAGTCCGTTTATATTTCTTTCCCACTGACATTACTTTCGTTTTGGAGATGTTAATCTTCATACCATAGTCCTTACATTTCTGACCTAGCTCTGAAATATTACTTTGCAAACTTTCAATCGAATCTGCCATCACAACTAAGTCATCCGCATATGCAAGACTGCTTATTTTGTGTTCACATATCTTAATCTCACCCAGCCAGTTGTTTTCAACATATGATCCATAAATAATATGAACAACAGTGGAGACAGGTTGCAGCCTTGTCTTACTCCTGAAACTACTCTGAACCATGAACTCAATTTACCGTCAACTCTAACTGCTGCCTGACTATCCATGTAAAGACCTTTAATTGCTTGCAAAAGTTTGCCTCCTATTCCATAATCTCGTAGAACAGACAATAACTTCCTCCTAGAAACCCGGTCACATGCCTTTTCTAGATCTATAAAGCATAGATACAATTCCCTGTTCCACTCATAACACTTCTCCATTATTTGCTGTAAGCTAAAGATCTGGTCCTGATAACCTCTAAGAGGCCTAAACCCACACTGATTTTCATCCAATTGGTCCTCAACTAATACTCGCACTTTCCTTTCAACAATACCTGAGAAGATTTTACCCACAACGCTGATTAATGAGATACCTCTGTAGTTGTTACAATCTTTTCTGTTTCCATGTTTAAAGATTGGTGTGATTACTGCTTTTGTACAGTCTGATGGAATCTGTCCCGACTCCCAGGCCATTTCAATTATCCTGTGTAGCCATTTATGACCTGACATTCCACTGTATTTGATGAGTTCCGCCTTAATTTCATCCACCCCAGTTGCTTTATTGCACTGCAATCTATTGACCATTCTCTCCACTTCCTCAAATGTGATCCTACTTCCATCATCATTCCTATCCCATTACACTTCGAAATCTGAAACATTACTGATCGTATTTTCACCTACATACAACTCTTCAAAATATTCTCTCCATCTGCCGAAGGCATCCACAGGATTCACCAGCAGTTTTCCTGACCTGTACAAAATACTTGTCATTTCCTTCTTACCTCCCTTTCGAAGACTGCTAATTACACTCCAGAATGGTCTTCCAGCAGCTTAACCCATACTCTCCAACCTGTTTCCAAAGTCTTCCCAAGATTTCTTCTTGGATGCTGCAATTATTTGTTTGGCTTTGTTTCTTTCTTCAACATAACTTTCTCTGTCTACCTGAGTTCTAGTATGTAGCCATGTTTGATACGCCTTCTTTTTCCTTTTACAGGCTGCCTTGACTGTGTCATTCCACCAAGCTGTTTGCTTCATCCTACTTTTACACACTACTGTTCCAAGACATTCTTTAGCCACTTCTAGTACTGAGTCCCTGTACCTTGTCCATTCCTTTTCCATTGACTGTAATTGACTACATTCAACTAACTGGTACCTTTCTGAGATCGCTGTTATGTACTTGTGCCTGATTTCCTTATCCTAAAGTTTCTCCACACTTACCCTCCTACATATGGACCTGACCTTCTGCACTTTCGGCCTCACAATCCCAAATTCACTGCAGACTAAATAATGATCAGTGTCATCAAAGAATCCCCTAAATACACGTGTCTCCCTCACAGCCTTCCTGAATTCCTGATCTGTTATTATATAGTCAATGACAGATCTGGTTCCCCTGCCTTCCCAAGTATACCGGTGAATGTTCTTATGTTTAAATAAGGAGTTTGTGATTACTAAGCCCATACTGGCACAGAAATCCAAGAGTTGTTTCCCGTTCCTGTTGGCCTCCATATCCTCTCCAAATTTACCCATAACCTTTTCATACCCTTCTGTCCGATTTCCAATCCTGGCATTAAAATCACCCATGAGCAGAGCACTGTCTTTATCCTTTACTCTAACAACTACATCACTGAGTGCCTCACAAAAACTATCCATCTTATCTTGATATGTCCCTTCACAATGCGAATATACTGACACGATCCTAATTTTCTTGCTAGACAACCGTCAAATCTATCCACATCAGTCGTTCGTTTACATACCTTATTGCAACTAAGCTGGGTTCCATTTCTTTCCTGATGTAAAGCCCTACACTCCATTGTGCTACTCCTGCTTAGACTCCTGACAGGTAGACTTTTGCATTCTCCCACTTCCTCTTCTTTCTCACCCCTTACCCTAACGTCACTAATAGCTAAAACGTCCAGCCCCATCTTACTTGCAGCCTCTGCCAGCTCTACCTTCTTCCCAGAGTAGCCCCCATTGATATTAATAGTTCCCCATCTCAGTACCATTTGTGTGCCAAGTCGTATCTTAGGAGTCCCTGGTTTGTCAGTTAGAGGTGGGACTCCGTCACCTCCAAAGGTCCGAGGCATTTTGCAACAATCTTGTATTAGTAATATTTGTAAAAACTAATACATCGATTACATTGTTTTAGTTTTGTGAGGAATATTAGATTGTAACGTAAATTTGACAAATAGGTCAGTAGAGGTATAGAACATTGGAACGATGAGAAAGGAAATCAGGCATTTACTTTCACAAAACCACCTACGTATTAGCTATAAGCGATTTTGGTAAACCTAGGAAACTCTAATTCTGGGTGACACGTAATGAGCTGCCTTTCCGTCAACTTCGAATTCGGTGCCTAAGCCACACGTCACTGTATCTTTCGGTGTTAGAATTCCATGATACAACATGTTGCTACATTTAGCTTTTCTAAATCCTCTAAATACTCTAAAATTTTCATATGATCAGTTTTACTAAGATATCATAAGTTCTGCTTCCCTGTGATAGTAATCCAAAACTATACGTGGTGCGATGGTAACAACCCTTTGCAAGAGAGATGAAGTGTTGTGTATACTTATGTAATTATGTTTTGCGTATTTATGGTGTGTGTTTCTTTATTCCTATCCTGTTCCTTCATTCTTTGAATGATGGGTAGAATGCATAATCCTGTGGATATTCTGAATTCTAAGCGAACTTGTAGATTGGGGTAACAATTTAGCCAACTTGTAAGGAGTAGCGAATAGTACTGAGAGAACCGTAGAGAAAGACAGAGATTGGAATACATTTAGCAGATGATTGTGCATGTAGATTGCAAGTGCTTCTCTAAGATGAAGAGGTTGGCAAAGGGGCCGCGCGGGATTAGCCGAGCGGTCATAGGCGCTGCAGTCGTGGACTGTGCGGCTGGTCCCGGCGGAGGTTCGAGTCCTCCCTCGGGCATGGGTGTGTGTGTTTGTCCTTAGGATAATTTAGGTTAAGTAGTGTGTAAGCTTAGGGACTGATTACCTTAGCAGTTAAGTCCCATAAGATTTCACACACATTTCAACATTTTTTGTTGGCAAAGGAAAGGAATTCCTGACGGTCCGCATCAAACAGACACAAGACTGTTGACTCAAAAGGAAAAAAATAAAATAAAAAAGGAAGTATATTATCACGTTTTGTAGAAGAGGTGCTTTGTTTCGTAACGAACCGCAACGACGTGAGACTGTAACACACTGGGGCTTTGTCTTTAGGAATCAGTATCCAATGGTGCTCAGTGTGAGTGTTTCCTTTCAATCTGATGTTTAACATTAATAGTATACGTGTGTTCACTTCTGTCCGTTTCATTTTAGTGATCTGTAATGCATCTTGAAATATTTGGAAATTTGTGGTACGTTCCAATGGGACCAAACTGTTGAGGTCATTGGTCCTTGGCTTACACACTACTTAATCTAACTTAAACTAACTTACGCTAAGGACAACACTCACACCCATGCCCGAGGGAGGACTCGAACTTCCGACGGGGGGAGCCGCGCAAACCGTGGTAAGACGCCTCACATCGCGCAGCTACTCCGTGCGGCTAAAATGCTTCTTGAGTTCGGGGCTTTGTTCAGTATTTCCCTTGTGTTCCCATGATTGTGCCTTAGCCTTCACTTCACACGATCATGATTCTATTCTAGCATCTACTATATTTATTTCGCAAGAGCATTCGTTTCTTTCGTGATAGAACTTTTGTAAGTTACGTGAGTTTTTCATTCATCCACGTGTCTAGTCTTAGCTCATCTCACCAACTACATGCTGTTGTTCAGTGTGCAATGCACGAACACGTGGTTTCTTAACACAGTACGCGATCTTACCATTCTCAAGAGCATCTAGGTGTGTCAGTGATTTCTTTTGGTTTGGTAGTAATAGAATTTGGCGTGTTTTCCGTTATTAGTCTATCAAAGTAACCATGTGCTTCTTTCTTGAGTGTAATACATTTCTTCGAGTAGCATGTGATCTGAAAATTCTAAAGGATATCAAAATGTGCTGGAAATTTCTTTCGATTTGAGAGGCAAATAATTTCAAGGGCTTCGTTGTTTCATGTTGGTCTATAGATTGCGAAACTCTCTTTCTCAGTTGTGGGTAACAGGCTGTGTGCATGCACAATCAATTACTCACTGCTGAGAAACAGGTATTTGTTATTTATATTCCTGTACATTTGGCTATCACTCAGAATGTTCAAATAAGATGTGATTCGAAGAAATGTTTTACGCTGATGAGAGAAGCTCTTGGTTATTCCGATAGACCGGGAAATGGAAATGAAGTCCCATTATTCTTGATACAGCGTAGGGGAACGATGCGGGAGACCCGCACCACCGTACTAAACAAGGTCCTAATGGAGGTGGTTTGCCGTTGCCTTCCTCAGACTGCGATGGGGATGAATGATGATGATGATGATGATGAAGACGACAGAACAACACTAAGTCATCGCAGGGCAGATGAAAATCCCTGCCCCCACCGGGAATCAAATCCGGGATTCCGTGCTCGGAAAATAAGAACGCTACCGCGAGACCACAAGTTGCAGACTTCGGTGGATTAGTAACGGAAAACACGTTTGATTCACTAATTCCCAAGGGAAATCACTGACACATGTAGGTAATAATCAAAATGATAAGATCACGTACTGTGCAAAGAAATCAGTTGTTCATGCATTACGTACCGGCAAACAGTATGTGGTTGGTCTGATGAGCTAAGGTTGACACGTGGATGAAAGATAACTCACGTAATTTACAGAAATTAGATCACGGAAGAAAAGTATGCTCTTGCGAAATGAATACCGAAGCTACTAGAACAGAACCTTCATCGTGAGAGCTGAAGTGTAAGGCACAATCATGGGAAGACAAGGGAAACTACTGAACAAAGCCACGAATTCAACAAGCACTACAGATCACCAAAATATAATAAATACGGGGTGTCCAAAAAAAACTGTCGAATACTTTGAGAGGTGGTAATACTCATCGAAATAGGAAATATATGTTCAGTGAACATGGTTCCGGAAATGCATACATTCTGAGATAAGTTCAATAAACTTGGGTACGGAAATACATACTTTCAGCAATATACACACAATTACAAGAGGTGTTCAACGTGGCGTTCATTTGTGACAATGCAATCTTCTGCCTTCCGGCGAAAGGAATGACGCTCCGTTTGAAGTGTACCCAGTAGTTGTTGTATCTGCTGGCACGCAACGAAGACACCTTCCTGTAGTGTCCGCACATCGTTGATTGGCCTGGTGCAGACCTATTTCTTCAAATGTCACCATAACGACAAGTCTAGGGGGACGAGGTCTGGGGAACGAGCAGGTCAAGGTGTGGGGTTCGCCCGATCAATTCAACGGTCCTGAAATGACTGCGGCAGATGTTCGTGCACATTGTGACGAAAGTATGCTGGTGCACTATCACGCATTAACCACATTTGTATTCCTTTCTGCAATGACACAGCCTCCAGCCAAGTAGCCAATATGTTAATGAGGAACTCCAGACAATGTGCCCCCGTTAACCCTTGTGGTAGCACTTATGGCCCTATTAATCTATCGCAAAGTATGCCTACCCACACGTTGATAGAAAATCGGTATTCATTCCCTCTTTTCTGTATTGCTTGGGGATTTACATCTGCCCACCATCTCCTGTCAACCCTGCCTCATCGGTAAATAAGATCTTGGATGTGAACAGTGGATCTGCGGCACATTTCTGCAACAGCCATTGACAAAACCACTGTCTTCCTAATGATCCTGTGGCCTTAGGGCCTGAACACTCTTAGATGATATAGGTAAGGCAATAGTTCATGAGTGGCTGATAGGTTCTAGGCTCTTCAGTCTATAACCGCGCGACCGTCACGGTCGCAGGTTCGAATCCTGCCTCGGGCATGGATGTGTGTTATGTCCTTAGGTTGGTTAGGTTTAAGTAGTCCTAAGTTCTAGGGGACTGATGACCTCAGCTGTTAAGTCCCATAGTGCTCAGAGCCAGTGGAACCAGTTCAATAGTTCATGAAGTACCCCCCCCCCCCCCTCTACTTCCAAGACAAGAGAGTGAGACACGCCTTCTGCTGGTGCTAATCGTTGCATGCTGGTCCCAGGAGTTTCTTCCACTGAACGTAGCACAAGATCCTCCATGTCAGGTGTGCGGACTATGTGGGACCTTCCAGTCTCAGTCTTCCGAGGTGCAAGTGTTCCTGCGTTCCACAGACGCTGGAAAAGTCTGCAGAACACCTTGTCAGAGGACACTCTGCGCTGTGGATATTTTTCAGCGCAGAGGGCACGGGCTATTAAGCTACGTCTCTTTGCTGAACCATATCGGAATATCAAACCCGCCACTTCGCTTTTCGAGTAACAGGTTCCCATTGTTAACAAGTGGTGGAAGAAAGAAAATGTTATTGTACTACACCATTTCCATGTACAAAGAATGCAATAAAAGTAAACACATAATTGAATCCACGTTTGGAAGAAGGTAGAACACCATGATTCGTACGCAAAGTTGACAGTAGTGTATAATAAGCCACACAAATACGACGAAAACTAACGTAGCCTACAACACGACTCGAACCACACAACTGAACATAATACCCTGTCGACACATTTGACGGAGCGCCAATGCAACAACTCTGCTAATATCCGCAACGAGGGGTTGCGTAACTCTTCCTGTAAACACGTGTTAGCCTCGGAACGCATACGTTTCCGGACTTATGTTTACTAGACTCATTTTTCTTTTTCAGTGAGTACTACCATCTCTCAAAGCATTCGACACATTTTTTGAACGTCCTGTAGAAGTGACTCCACGTATACTATTAGTGTTAAACATCAAAGTGAGAGGAAACTCTCACACTGAGATCCATTGAATACTACTCCGTAAGACAAAGATCCATTGTGTTACAGTCTCTTGTCGTAGCAGTTCGTTATGAAACGTGAAAACGTACCTCCTTTCCTGTTTTCATCTGAGTAGTATGATGCTGCCCGCCACGAATTCCTTTCCTGTGCCAACCTCTTCTCAGAGTAGCACTTGCAACCTAGGTCCTTAATTATTTGCGGGATCTATTCCAGTCTCCTTCTTCCTCTACAGTTAATTTCTATACATGATTAATTGCTTGATAGATTACCACAAAATATGTGTTTGGAAATACACAAAGCTGAAAAGAAAATATTTCAATATCGCTTCTGTGAACGTACGCACAATTCCAGTACCTGAATCCAACTTCTTAACAATTCATATGCTCTTACCAACAATCCGCAAAAGATTGCTGCACCAAATATCACGAAAGCGTACATTCAGTTCATATGGACCACCTAGTACGATTTCTTTCCGTTTCGTACATATAAAGATTTGTTTGTATTTCCTGAAGTTAATGTCCATTTGAATTTTGTATGTGCTTCCCATAACCATTTTTCGTGACATTTTCTATCACCACCGCTACCATTTTGTTACCTGTAAGTTGCATAAATGTATTATTTTTCACTTTATCTGCAACAATAATATTTATACTGTCAGGACGAACCTTTGAGCTGTAATCTACTCCTGATGATGGATGATCTGTTTTTATGTTTCTCGCAATAAATTTCTAAGTGAGAGATACTATAATCCTGATTTATACACTTCACTTCTGCTCATTCCATAATTTGAATTTCCTTGTTTATTCATGTTGGCTGTTGGGTATATCAAATGACAAATAATAGAATAAATTCAGTAATTCAAGCTACAGAAAGGCACAAGGTATGCATCAATCCCGCCCCCTCGCGCCTCGAAATTACTTAAAAGCGTACATAAATCTCATTTTTGCCGTCCCTTTCTCAGGGTTATTTGATGCGACGAACAGAGTAACAATCTTTTACATCTACATCTACATCCATACTCCGCAAGCCACCTGACGGTGTGTGACGGAGGGTACATTGAGAACCTCTATCGGTTCTCCCTTCTATTCCAGTCTCGTATTGTTCGTGGAAAGAAGGATTGTCGGTATGCTTCTTTGTGGGCTCTAATCTCTCTGATTTTATCCTCACGGTCTCTTCGCGAGATATATGTAGGAGGGAGCAAAATACTGACTGACTCTTCGGTGAAGGTATGTTCTCGAAAGTTTAACAAAAGCCCGTACCGAGCTACTGAGCGTCTCTCCTGCAGAGTCTTCCACTGGAGTTTATCTATCATCTCCGTAACGCTTTCGCGATTACTAAATGATCCTGTTACGAAGCGCGCTGCTCTCCGTTGGATCTTCTCTACCTCTTGTATCAACCCTATCTGGTACGGATCCCACACTGCTGAGCAGTATTCAAGCAGTGGGCGAACAAGCGTACTGTAACCTACTTCCTTTGTTTTCGGATTGCATTTCCTTAGGATTCCTCCAATGAATCTCAGTCTGGAATCTGCTTTACCGACGATAAACTTTATATGATCATTCCATTTTAAATCACTCGTAATGCGTACTCCCAGAAAATTTATGGAATTAACTGCTTCCAGTTGCTGACCAGCTATTTTGTATCTAAATGATAAGGGATCTATCTTTCTGTGTATTCGCAGCTCATTACACTTGTCTACATTGAGATTCAATAACCATTCCCTGCACCATGCGTCAATTCGCTGCAGATCCTCCTGCATTTAAGTACAATTTTTCATTGTTACAACCTCTCGATACACCATTGCATCATCTGCAAAAAGCCTCATTGAACTTCCGATGTCATCCACAAGGTCATTTATGTACACTCCTGGAAATTGAAATAAGAACACCGTGAATTCATTGTCCCAGGAAGGGGAAACTTTATTGACACATTCCTGGGGTCAGATACATCACATGATCACACTGACAGAACCACAGGCACATAGACAAAGGCAACAGAGCATGCACAATGTCGGCACTAGTACAGTGTATATCCACCTTTCGCAGCAATGCAGGCTGCTATTCTCCCATGGAGACGATCGTAGAGATGCTGGATGTAGTCCTGTGGAACGGCTTGCCATGCCATTTCCACCTGGCGCCTCAGTTGGACCAGCGTTCGTGCTGGACGTGCAGACCGCGTGAGACGACGCTTCATCCAGTCCCAAACATGGTCAATGGGGGACAGATCCGGAGATCTTGCTGGCCAGGGTAGTTGACTTACACCTTCTAGAGCACGTTGGGTGGCACGGGATACATGCGGACGTGCATTGTCCTGTTGGAACAGCAAGTTCCCTTGCCGGTCTAGGAATGGTAGAACGATGGGTTCGATGACGGTTTGGATGTACCGTGCACTATTCAGTGTCCCCTCGACGATCACCAGTGGTGTACGGCCAGTGTAGGAGATCGCTCCCCACACCATGATGCCGGGTGTTGGCCCTGTGTGCCTCGGTCGTATGCAGTCCTGATTGTGGCGCTCATCTGCACGGCGCCAAACACGCATACGACCATCATTGGCACCAAGGCAGAAGCGACTTTCATCGCTGAAGACGACACGTCTCCATTCGTTCCTCCATTCACGCCTGTCGCGACACCACTGGAGGCGGGCTGCACGATGTTGGGGCGTGAGCGGAAGACGGCCTAACGGTGTGCGGGACCGTAGCCCAGCTTCATGGAGACGGTTGCGAATGGTCCTCGCCGATACCCCAGGAGCAACAGTGTCCCTAATTTGCTGGGAAGTGGCGGTGCGGTCCCCTACGGCACTGCGTAGGATCCTACGGTCTTGGCGTGCATCCGTGCGTCGCTGCGGTCCGGTCCCAGGTCGACGGGCACGTGCACCTTCCGCCGACCACTGGCGACAACATCGATGTACTGTGGAGACCTCACGCCCCACGTGTTGAGCATTTCGGCGGTACGTCCACCCGGCCTCCCGCATGCCCACTATACGCCCTCGCTCAAAGTCCGTCAATTGCACATACGGTTCATGTCGACGTTGTCGCGGCATGCTACCAGTGTTAAAGACTGCGATGGAGCTCCGTATGCCACGGAAAACTGGCTGACACTGACGGCGGCGGTGCACAAATGCTGCGCAGCTAGCGCCATTCGACGGCCAACACCGCGGTTCCTGGTGTGTCCGCTGTGCCGTGCGTGTGATCATTGCTTGTACAGCCCTCTCGCAGTGTCCGGAGCAAGTATGGTGGGTCTGACACATCGGTGTCAATGTGTTCTTTTTTCCATTTCCAGGAGTGTATATTGTGAATAGCAACGGCCCTACGAGACTCCCCTGCGGCACACCTGAAATCACTCTTACTTCGGAAGACTTCTCTCCATTGAGAATGACATGCTGCATTCTCTTATCTAGGAACTCTTCAATCCAATCACACAATTGGTTTGATAGTCCATATGCTCGTACTTTGTTCATTAAACGACTTGCTGAAGTCAAGAAACACTGCATCTACCTGTGAACCCGTGTCTATGGCCCTCTGAGTCTCGTGGACGAATAGCGCGAGCTGGGTTTCACACGATCGTCTTTTTCGAAACCCATGCTGATTCCTACAGAGTAGATTTCTAGTCTCCAGGAAAGTCATTATACTCGAACATAATACGTGTTCCAAAATTCTACAACTGATCGACGTTAGAGATATAGGTCTATAGTTCTGCACATCTGTTCGACGTCCCTTCTTGAAAACGGGGATGACCTGTGCCCTTTTCCAATCCTTGGGAACGCTACGCTCTTCTAGAGACCTACGATACACCGCTGCAAGAAGGGGGCCGAGTTCTTTCGCGTACTCTGTGTAAAATCGAACTGGTAACGCATTAGGTCCTGCGGACTTTCCTCTTTTGAGCGATTTTAATTGTTTCTCTATCCCTCAGTCGTCTATTTCGATATCTACCATTTTTTCATCTGTGCGACAGTCTAGAGAAGGAACTACAGTGCAGTCTTCCTCTGTGAAACAGCTTTGAAAAAAGACATTTAGTATTTCGGCCTTTAGTCTATCATCCTCTGTTTGAGTACCATTTTGGTCACAGAGTGTCTGGACATTTTGTTTTGATCCACCTACCGCTTTGACATAAGACCAAAATTTCTCAGGATTTTCTGCCAAGTCAGTACATAAAACATTACTTTCGAAATCATTGAACGCCTCTCGCATAGCCCTCCACACACTACATTTCGCTTCGTGTAATTTTTGTTTGTCTGCAAGGTTTTGGCTATGTTTATGTTTGCTGTGAAGTTCCCTTTGCTTCCGCAATAGTTTTCTAACTCGGTTGTTGTACCACGGTGGCACTTTTCCATCTCTTACGATCTTGCTTGGCACATACTCATCTAACGCATATTGTACGATTGTTTTGAACTTTGTCCACTGATCCTCAACACTATCTGTACTTGAGACAAAACTTTTGTGTTGAGCCGTCAGGTACTCTGTAATCTGCTTTTTGTCACTTTTTCTACACAGAACAACCTTCCTACCTTTTTTAATATTTCTATTTACGGCTGAAATCATCGATGCAGTAACCGCCTTATGATCGCTGATTCCCTGTTCTGCGTTAACTGTTTCAAATAGTTCGCGTCTTTTTGTCACCAGAAGGTCTAATATATTATCGCCACGAGTCGGTTCCCTGTTTAACTGCTCAAGGTAGTATTCAGATAAAGCACTTAAAAAAATTCACTGGATTCTTGGTCCCTGCCACCCGTCATGAACGTTTGAGTCTCCCAGTCTTTATCCGGCAAATTAAAATCTCCACCCAGAACTACAACATGGTGGGGAAATCTACTCGAAATATTTTCCAAATTATCCTTCAGGTGCTCAGCCACAACAGCTGCTGAGCCAGGGGGCCTATAGAGACATCCAATTACCATGTCTGAGCCTGCTTTAACCGTGACCTTCAAACAAATTATTTCACATTTCTAATCTCCGTCAATTTCCTTCGATACTATTGCACTTCTTATCGCTATAAACACGCCTCCCCCTTCACTGTCCACCCTGTCCCTGCGGTATACATTCCAATCTGAGTTTAGGATTTCATTACTGTTTACGTCTGGCTTCAGCCAACTTTCTGTCCCTAGTACTATATGGGCATTGTGACCGTTTATTAATGAGAGCAGTTCTGGGACCTTTCTATAGACGCTCCTGCAGTTTACTATTAGCACATTAATATTGTTATTCCCTGTTGCATTTTGCCTACTCCTACGTCGCAGGAGGCCTCTTGTCGGGGCTAGGGAGGGTATTCTCTAACCTAAAAAACCCACATGTGCACTCCACACGTATTCCGCTACCCTTGTAGCCGCTTCCGGCGTGTAGTGCACGCCTGACCTATTCAGGGGGACCCTACATTTCTCCACCCGATAGCGGAGGTCGAGAAATTTGCACCCCAGATCTCCGCAGAATCGTCTGAGCCTCTGGTTTAAGCCTTCCACTCGGCTCCAAACCAGAGGACCGCGGTCGGTTCTGGGAACGATACTACAAATTGTTAGCTCAGATTCCACCCTGCGAGCGAGGCTTTCCGCCTTCACCAATTCCGCCAACCGCCCGTACGAACTGAGGGTGACCTCTGAACCCAGACGGCAGGAGTCATTGGTGCCGACATGAGCAACAATTTGCAGTCGGGTGCACCCAGTGCTCTCTATCGCCGCCGGCAGAGTCTCCTCCACATCTCGGATGAGACCCCCCGGCAAGCAGACAGAGTGAACACTGGCCTTCTTCCCCGACCTTTCCGCTATTTCCCTAAGGGGCTCCATCACCCGCCTAACGTTGGAGGTCCCAATAACTAATAAATTCCGTGTGCCTGCTCGGACCTTGCTGAAGGAGCGGCCACATGTCCACTCACAGGCAGAGCGGGCGGTGCCACACGGCCAGCCTCCACATTGACGCTCCGCCTCGTGCGCCGCTGAACCCGCCACTCCCCTTGCGGAGAGGGTGGCCCAACCGCGCCCGGTACCCTCGAAGATGTCTCGACAGCAGGGACAGTGGGTGAAGCATGTAACAGCTGGGGTGTACCATGCGACGCATCAGACTCCCCACTGCCGCTACACTCCGAGGCAGCAGCCTGAACACGGCTGACCGCGGTCATCAACACGTTCAGCTGTTCGCGAACAGTTGCCAGCTCCTCCTGCGTCCGCACACAGCAGTCACACATCCTATCCATCCTAAGAAATCAATTTACTGTAGAGAGTTAATCAACTTTTAACTAGACTGCTAATTCGCTAAAGACGGCTCATTGTTGACTAAACTGTGGTTGCTAGACACTTCTTGTAGAAAACAATGAATATAGCACTACCTGTCTCTGGACTGTATTGAAAACAAACAATAGCACTACTGGCACTATGGCTGACTAAAGGGACTCTCTCTGACTGTATTCAAAACAAACACGAAATCTATGGAACACTATTACTAGCAGTCGACAATTAAAGCTTCCTAAAAGCAAAAACACACGGAAGAAGAAGTGACAAGTAAGAAAAATACAGTTAATACTTGAATTAACGTAGCTAGCGGCACAGCAGACGTGAAGCAGACGGCAGTT
The DNA here is from genome assembly GCF_023864275.1 of Schistocerca cancellata. Taxonomy (NCBI): domain Eukaryota; kingdom Metazoa; phylum Arthropoda; class Insecta; order Orthoptera; family Acrididae; genus Schistocerca; species Schistocerca cancellata. The sequence goes on from NC_064629.1 coordinate 331,506,766, forward strand.
ACGACGACACTGTGGCAACCCTTAGCCTAGGATCACATTAATCGAAGAAATCGTCTGTAAACAGGCAGATACATTAGGTTGTTTAATGGATGTATATATACCAGCAATCATACTCCTCCGTTTGTGTTCAACAGCATTGCTTGAACAGCGTTGTTTCAATGCATTAATATGAAGTTTTAATGTATTTTGGGAGATTTTCAGATTTTAATTTTACTTGTGATGAGCTATGGCAGGAGGCTGAACTGCACTAGTTCTGCATAAGTATTATATTACGTTTTGTAGGCCTTTAGAATACTTTCCTTCTTATAATTCTTTGCTTGTCACTTGGTAAGGGTAAATCTGTGGCAAGCAAAAAAAAAAAAAAAAAAAAACAGAGAGAGACAGAGACAGAGACAGAGAGAGACAAGGGAGACTGGCTTCTCGTAACCACTCAAAAAGAAACTCAACAAGGGCAAAATTAGTTGTAGCAGATAAGTTAGTGGCAACAAGAACGCGAGAAAACTGTTCTGACATCGAATCTGAGGTGGTAGAGAGTATTACGGTCACATTTTGACACAAATGCAGAACAGGGAGCAGTTCACTCTGTGTTGTGAGTCAAACAAAAGCTAGCATGGTGAGAGAAAGGTAGAGCTTTTGTGAATAAAAGTGGATGTAGAAGAGATGATGAAAATAATTTGGCACACGAGCGTGATTGGAATTAAGTATCAGATTATAGCAGTATGACGTATGGGCGAAGTAATAGGAGACGGTGCTGAAGTTTGAAGTGTTCCATAACTCTTCTAATGGAATCCACCCAAAAGCCTGGTTAACACAGTTCCAGTATTCATTGTCATCTGCTTGGACAAAAATGGATACAGAGCTGAATTTGTATGTAGCTATTTATAAGAGGAAATAGCGTTCAAATGCAACGTATCGTTACTGAATTGCAACGTACAGAGCGTTTCTGTCAGCTTTATGATCGGAAGCGGGGAGGGATAAGTTAAAACATGGGTTTATTATGCTTCAAAATTACAAGGAGACAGGTTTCTCCAGAGCTACAAATATTTTTGAACTTACAGACCAATAGAATCAATCCTTGTAAGACTCTTACGGTCCTGCCGAGGTGATCTGCATCAGCGCAATGAAACTGCCTGTACACCTTCGTTTTTGTAGACCAAATCGGAGTGAACACTTGTGAGGTGAACTATATTGGCTGAGAAGATGTGGGAGAGACATTGTTATGGGAAGCAGTAACCAGTAAGTTTCCAGCTGTAAGCCTGTGTTAAATTTGTACTGGGACAAAATCTCTTATGCGCATTCTCACCTAGGGCAGTCCTTAGTCTGCAAAGTAGCATTTAGAAAATGTGAGGAAGTGGGGACTTGGTCGGTCTTGCAGTTACAAGGAGTGAAGGTAAAGGGAGCGATATTTTTGAAGAGCGTAGAAGTCAAAGGCATGCTCGAGTTGTATAAATGTGTTAGCATAATGAGTTTGAAGTGTACCCTTGCTAAATCTAGAATCGATGTTGTGGATTGACTTCACGAGTGCCCATCAAACAGTCATAGACGAGGGAGTAAAATTAGTGATTCTGAATGTTCATGAGATCTTTGTGAAGTTGAGATTTTCGGATAATGTTTTGCAGAAAGAATCAGAAGTGAGTTGCCTGAGATTTCTTGGTCGATCTTAGCAGCAACTAGAGCTGGAAATAATCGTCATTTGATAAGTCAGTTGCATCTTCCATTATACGGGAAAGGTCAGACTGAAACTTCTGCCAGTATTGTGAAGCCGTACCCAAACAAACTGACGGATCACGTGAAAGTAGAAAAAAATTCAGGAGATACTGGGTCAGATTCAGTCTTAGTGTGCCATGAGCCCTTTGAATAGTCCTCTCTTACTGATACCAAAATAAGATGATTCTGCTAACTTGATTTTGGACTCCAGACAGATAAATACTATCCTTCCTCTAAAATTAGATAGACTGGAGAGTGTAGATGAAGTACAGCCAACTTTTATGGTGTTAAAATTTCGTCATCGATTGATTTGCTGGTCAGCTATGAGGAAGTAGTATTACAATTTACATCCAACGCTATACTGAGCTCCTATGCTTAAGAATCTGCTCAGTTTAGGTAACTTCCTTTTGAGTTGGATGTAGCTTCAGCTGCATTTACAAGAGGGTTAAATACAACTCTACATGAAGATTTAGAGCCGCTACCCTGACTGCAAAGACATCATGGGCTTTTCTTATGTACTGTTGAGGTGAGTAGTATATGTTTATGGACGGGCTTGTTATACTGTAAATCTCCAAGAGTCACAGCTTAGTAGACACAGCCTCAAGTTTTTTGGACACATCGTTTCAGCGCATGGGATTCAACCTGGCCCTGATAAAATAAAAGCAGTTATGCAATTTGCCACTCACCCTACAGAGATGCAACTCAGGGGTTTCTTAAAGTCAATTAACTTCTATTGAGATAAGTAAATTTACAAGTTTTACCTACACTATGGCTATGTAGATTCAACGGCTTTGTTGCAGTGGTAACACAGGTTCCCATCAGACCACCGAAGTTAAGCGCTGTTGTTGTTGACTAACACTTGCATGGGTGTCCGTCCAGGTATGACAAGTGCTGCTGGCAAGTGGGATGTCCTCGGCCTTTGTGGGGACAATTGAGGAGCTACTTGACTGATAAATAGTGTCTCCGGTGACGAAAACTCACAATGGCTGGGAGAGTGGTGTGCTAACCACATGCCCCACCATATCCGCCTCCAGTAATACCTGTTGGCTGAGGATGACACGGCAGTCGGTGGGTACCGTTGAGCCTTCCGAGGCCTGTCCGGTAGGAGGAGAGTATGCCTGTGTAGATTAACAGACATTTCATTACAAAATTTTAAATGACCTGCTGAGTTGACGAGTACATCCAGTATGTAGTCTATTATGAACATTGTTTTTTATGTTGGGCAAAAGGCTCTTCTGCAGTCGCATAGCCATTGAAGTAGAGGCAATATGGATGTGGAAACCATGTGGACTGCACCAAGTATCCAATGTGGAACCTTCCATTGAATGATGTGGCAACAGAATGAACAGGAGAAAGTATGATGTGATGGCAACTTCAGAAATACTGAAGGTAAAGAAAAAGGAATATTTCTTGATTGTTTAATTTTATCAGGTAATTTAGATCATATGTTTTCTCTGGAAATATAATTTTAGTCGATGCTTTCCCAAGGTTACTTAACAGGCCAAACAGACTAATAAATTTTCCGTATGTCATGATGTCTACTAGGAATCTGTCTAAGTGACTTAGATGTCCAACTGAATTAAAATAAAACTTGAAGGGAAATACTTCTTGTAACAATTTACAGAAAATTTAACAATTGTGCTTTCTATTTGTCAGTTAACGTACGAGTTTAATCAATATTGGAGAAGCACTGATTGCACTGTGCAACAAAAAAAACTTTATTTTCAGGTACAGAGATAAAACATGGTGGACCTAACTAATGTGGGCTTGTTGAATCAGAAAATGGAGTTAGATTTTCGCCATCACCCTCCAATTTTTTGTTACGGAGGTTTTTAAATGCCTCAATCTATTTACAGAGACTGTGGTGGTCTATACTCTATTTAGACAATATATAACATATTTAGTGCCATAAAACATTCTTATTCTAGTGTCTTGGGCCTAATGTACATTTATACAAGAAAAATTGCAACATTCGTTCTCTCGATGATGATGCTGATGGTGGAAGGTTGAGTCTTTTTAATGACAACTTCCATCAGTGGGATATATATCCTTCACGCTTCAAAAACCAACAGTTGTCATTTAACATTGAACGGTTCCATCTACCTTTATAGCGGCTTTCCATTCGCAAACTGTCCTGATGGAACCTTTCTCCGTGTTCGTCACTAACCGCTCCGACAATGGTAAGGAAGAAATATAAATGAGAATGAAGGAGGTGTATTTTCAGTGACATTCTGCATCAAAGATTTTTATAGTTTTCTAAAAGAGTTCCCACTAAAATGTCACTGTTTTCTGCACTTGTATTCCCTAGGAAACCTTCAACGACATCCTTAAAAGAACGCCAGGCTGTAAGTTCTAAATGACTTAACGTTTCTTCGATGTTGTTATCATGAAATAACCTCCTAATTGGAGGCTCATAAAAAATACCTTCTTTCACTATGGTGTCAGGTAATTCATGGAACACTGCACGTAGATACATGAAACCATTAGCATTTTGGTCCATTCCCTTGACAAAATTCTTCATAAGGCTGAGCTTAATATGCAGTGGTGGAAGGAAAACATTTTGAGAATGCACCAAAGGTACATATTTCACATTTTCTCTTTCTGGAGCCAATTTCTCTCGTGGTGGCCACTGTTTAACTGTATAATATTTATCTGTAGCACGGCTGTCCCAAAGACAAAGGAAACAGCAATACTTTGTGAAACCACTTTGGAGACCAGTTAGTATACCAGTCACCTGAAGATTACCACAATTTTTCCAAGTTTCTTCCTTATACTTAACAGCTTAAAATATCTCGGACGAATTTACATAGTCTCGTTCATAGCCACAGAGTACCCTACAGGTACAGAGGGGAACGTATTACCATCATGCAATAGTACAGCCTTCAGACTTGTCTTGAAAGTGTCAATAGACAAGCGCCACTCAGCAGTATCTTATGGTATGAATAACGGTTTCATTAGTCCTACAACATCACTACAAGCACAAACGTTGCCCACCATACGGTAATATGTCATCAGATTATTATTACCTTGCCAGAAGTGAGTAATTCTTGTTTCTTTATGAAGTACGCTCCATTCCTTAAGACGTGAAGATAAAATTGCTGCGTGCTCCTTGGATAAGTATAAATCATGAACTAGGTCATTCATGTTTGCTTATGTAATTAAATGTGGTCTTTGTTCTGGAAAGTGCTCCTCTTCATTTGATTGAGATTGTGCTTTCTCTGCGATTGTAGATTCGTGATTAGAATTAGGAACTTCTTCCCACACTAGTGGAGGAGTTGGAACTAGCAGGTCTTCACCGTGGGGAACAGATATAATTGCTGAGGGCAGGTTAGGGTACTTAACCCTACCTTAGGAACATGAATAACACACCTTAAAATGGTGACACGGGTGACTCGTCACTCCAAAGTTTTATTTTGCATATAATTTCAACTTTGCAAAACGTACAGAACGAAACTTGATCTGCTTAAAGTCATGAACATTCTTATTAACATATAAACACTTGACAGTAATTGGATAACGATTATTAGGAAATTGTTCTTTAAGAGGAACAAGTTATGCAACTTTCTTTTCTATGATCATTGTATGCAGGCCTACAACATTTTACACAAGCTACTTTCACTTTGCTGTATTTATCTCTAGGGCATACATGGCATCTCTCTTGCTTCTGCAGTTTTGTGAGCCACTTTTCCTGGTCTTGTGGTTCCTTTGTTCTCTTCATTCCTAAGAGTGAAGCTATATTTTCCGATAGCTCTCGTGGTAAATTTATCTATAGGCGCCGTTTCATATGTGGTGTAGCAAGCTTAAATCCAAAATATTTTAGAAAACGTTTTCTTTTCATTTTTGCTGTGATTTTGAACGGAATAGAATAAAATCATTTATTGCTGCCTGGTATAGTATTTCATAAAACATCCGAAGTGGTCAGCGTCGTGTACTCCTCGAAACAGAGTACGCATGTACCATTTTGTGAAATACATTCACACCTTCTTTCGTACTATTATAAAATTCAGTGATCTCAGGTTTATTTGTAGTCTGTTCAAAATCAGGAGCACTAGGCATTGCAGAGAAAAGAACAACAGATTTTCCCTTTTTAGAAGTGAAGGAGACACGTGTTTTTTTCAGATGAAAAGCATATTCCGACGATAGCACTTTCTTCTTTCTGTTGGGTAGGAAACTTGGTGGGATTTCCACCTTATTTTTCCTCAACGTACCCATAATTGCCAAATTCTCTTTCAGCAATATGTCTGCCAAAGGTACAGATGTGAATCAATGGTCACAAGTGATATTTCGACCTGTCCTACGAATAGTTCTGGACGGAGTTTTCACATAGTATGTTGGCAGACTTTCATTTGTGTTTCTGTTCTCCTTCCCAAAGGATGGGATAGCATCTATCATACACTCCTGGAAATTGAAATAAGAACACCGTGAATTCATTGTCCCAGGAAGAGGAAACTTTATTGACACATTCCTGGGGTCAGATACATCACATGATCACACTGACAGAACCACAGGCACATAGACACAGGCAACAGAGCATGCACAATGTCGGCACTAGTACAGTGTATATCCACCTTTCGCAGCAATGCAGGCTGCTATTCTCCCATGGAGACGATCGTAGAGATGCTGGATGTAGTCCTGTGGAACGGCTTGCCATGCCATTTCCACCTGGCGCCTCAGTTGGACCAGCGTTCGTGCTGGACGTGCAGACCGCGTGAGACGACGCTTCATCCAGTCCCAAACATGGTCAATGGGGGACAGATCCGGAGATCTTGCTGGCCAGGGTAGTTGACTTACACCTTCTAGAGCACGTTGGGTGGCACGGGATACATGCGGACGTGCATTGTCCTGTTGGAACAGCAAGTTCCCTTGCCGGTCTAGGAATGGTAGAACGATGGGTTCGATGACGGTTTGGATGTACCGTGCACTATTCAGTGTCCCCTCGACGATCACCAGTGGTGTACGGCCAGTGTAGGAGATCGCTCCCCACACCATGATGCCGGGTGTTGGCCCTGTGTGCCTCGGTCGTATGCAGTCCTGATTGTGGCGCTCACCTGCACGGCGCCAAACACGCATACGACCATCATTGGCACCAAGGCAGAAGCGACTCTCATCGCTGAAGACGACACGTCTCCATTCGTCCCTCCATTCACGCCTGTCGCGACACCACTGGAGGCGGGCTGCACGATGTTGGGGCGTGAGCGGAAGACGGCCTAACGGTGTGCGGGACCGTAGCCCAGCTTCATGGAGACGGTTGCGAATGGTCCTCGCCGATACCCCAGGAGCAACAGTGTCCCTAATTTGCTGGGAAGTGGCGGTGCGGTCCCCTACGGCACTGCGTAGGATCCTACGGTCTTGGCGTGCATCCGTGCGTCGCTGCGGTCCGGTCTCAGGTCGACGGGCACGTGCACCTTCCGCCGACCACTGGCGACAACATCGATGTACTGTGGAGACCTCACGCCCCACGTGTTGAGCAATTCGGCGGTACGTCCACCCGGCCTCCCGCATGCCCACTATACGACCACGCTCAAAGTCCGTCAACTGCACATACGGTTCACGCCCACGCTGTCGCGGCATGCTACCAGTGTTAAAGACTGCGATGGAGCTCCGTATGCCACGGCAAACTGGCTGACACTGACGGCGGCGGTGCACAAATGCTGCGCAGCTAGCGCCATTCGACGGCCAACACCGCGGTTCCTGGTGTGTCCGCTGTGCCGTGCGTGTGATCATTGCTTGTACAGCCCTCTCGCAGTGTCCGGAGCAAGTATGGTGGGTCTGACACACCGGTGTCAATGTGTTCTTTTTTCCATTTCCATGAGTGTATAATATGGTGTGGCCTTACACATTGTGATTATTTTGATTCCATATTTATCTATTTTCGAAGAAATATAAACACGGAATCGACATTTGCCACGAAATCCTAAAAGCCGCTGATCGATTGTTACATATTTGTGGGGAGAATAACTTGAGCGGTAGTTACTAACAAAAGCTGTCCAGAGCTCGCGAATAGGTGAAAATTTGTCGTTCTTATTTCTCTTGGTCTTATCATCAAATCTCAGATAATTTAGAAGAAATTTTAACCTTATGTGAGACACAATAAATTTGTTCACAGATGTGCCACACCACATTCCTTCAGTGTTGAGATGACACTCTTTCCTGCTACCTGAGAAATAAAGCAATCCCATTGGTGCACATATTTCTTCCTTGTCCATATCACCGGGAAACCTCTGGTCAGTATATGTACATTTTTTTCTTTGGATCTCCTCATTTGTAAGAGCTACAATCATATGAACTATTCTTGTATTCCAATAATATTTCGAGAGCATCACCACCCGAGTCAATGTTTTGAGCAAGGTTACAGCTTTATGAATTTTTACAATTTTTCTACTTGAATTTTACCTTACTTAGGCGTTACCTTAGACCATAAAAATCCATTCTTACCCTTGATTGTGTTTGTTCATCATACCTCCTCCTCCTCATCATCATCATCTTCTTCTGACGTCGTAGCTTCAAACTCAGAACTATCTTCAGATTGTATTTCCAAATTATCTTCCTCGCTTGAAACTAAGTCATTTTCACTGCAATAGTCGTTGTCTTCCTCCAAACCCTTCTCACGAAGTCCTCAAACCTTGGATCATTCACAGTTACAGATTCCATACTCGAAAAGCTTATGTAATCTAGCAGATATATTTCACTTACGAAAATGGTAACAGGGGTGACATATAACCCCCAGAACTATTCGATTTCAAGTAGCAGCTGAACACAACTGACCAGCAGCACGACAAACCAGTGACTGATTTATACAACAATGACGAAAGAATACAGAGGACTGCAGGAAAAAATAACATTGTTGTCAACTTAATAGAAGAAACAAACTATCACTGGAATGACGCATCATTCCTGTTACCATCGGCGGGTTAATATTCTTCTTATTCTTTGATGAAAAGCCAGTTACATTAGTGAAACAGAAGTAGCATTCATCAACATGATTTTGAGGCACTCGACAGATCATTGGTATGCCAAATGGTAAGTGCTCTTCTTTTCCTTTCAGCCATTGTGTTAGTTTACATTTGCACCTAGTGCATGTTAGGTACGGTGCCCAATCTTTATCCTGATCTCCCACTTGGCATTTGAAGTATAAATGATACGACGTCTTCAGTAAGTTATAAATTGCTCGGCTTTGTTTCCTTGTCTTGAATTCACCATATATATATATATATATATATATATATATATATATATATATATATATATATATAACAAAATGAATCTGGATGGTTTGTACATCCACGTTTTGATTTCATCATGTTGTATTTTCAATCCCTGCAAAACACTTTTCTGTCGAATGAACTTAGCCAGATCAGTCCCTGAAAACCAAAAGAGAAATTCATAGACTTGAGATAATATAGAAGGAAGAGTAAGCAAATGTATGTGATTTGAGGGTTTAAATACACAATGTAAACTACACCAATGTTGCATATTACATTTAAAAAGTAGTTCACATCAAGTTAAGGACAGAAAAGGTCACTGCACCAACATTTATCACACTCCTTTCAAACACAAAAAATTATACAGTAAATTCAGCTATGTTACATAACTTCCAGGTCTTAACTTTTCACCCTGGCGTGATGGACACTTTCTGATTTCACGTTTTATATCACATTACAATGCAGAATTAAGTTATATATGTACTTTGTCTGTACCAAAACCGATGTTGACTAATGTTATTACAGATAAAATACTAAATAAGTGCCTAGACATGCAACATTTAATAGTATGTTGCTTCAGTTTTCCGCTGTAAATTTTGGTATCACAGTTTGGGGCCACATTAAATAAGTGATTGGATGCTTAATAATTCCATAATATATGGTTTAAGGTTGACAGAAATCTATAGTATGATATACATGTGAAAGAGATTTATTTCAAATAAGAAACTTTCGAGAAAATAGTTGATATGACAAACTTTTTCGTTTGTTAGCTTGTTGCTATGTGTGTATTGAAAACGGAATGTTATAAAGAGAATTCTTAATGAGCTAATAGTAAGAAAGAAAAAGAGATCATGACGTATTTAAGAATGCTGCAATGAATGTTAGATTACGTTTTATGTATATTCCGACTTAATTACCAGTATAACGTTTTTTGGGAGACTTCTTTCTAACATCACGCTGGAGTTCATCTGGTAAAGTGGCAAAACACATAAGATGAAACTTCCAGTAGCAAAAATGTATAATTTCTAGTAAGTCTATATTACAGGCTTTTAATACATTTTTATTTCTAACAGTACACATTTTCTAATATCTATTCTTGCTGTGTGCAGGGTCTATGGCTTCGTTGAAGAAAGATGATACCGTTGTGAATGACATCTACTCACAGTTTCTATGTCTTAACATTTAACTTTAATTTTTATTTATTTGTTTAACTTGGATCAGAATCTTGAGGCCTTCTCTTACATCAATATAGGGCTTCACGCTTGCAAAAGATTTTATTACAGTTTAATTAAATAATGATTCTGATTGTTATAAATAATTAATTGTAATTACACATGTGAGTAAAATCAGCTGTGTTTCCTGAGATAAGAACATTTATATTTAATATTAACTATTTCAATCTTGACCGTCACTAATTTGGGAATAATAGTAACCGAAAAGATGATTTGAGGTAAGACTAACCCAAATGATTCCACTGACCATGAAATAGTTAATGTCAGTTGAAGTACTAACTGATCAATAATAGTAATGGAAATGCTACTACTATTACTACTAACGATACCAATAATAATGAAAAAATTAGTCATTGCAATACAGTTATCGAAGTCATACATGCCAGCGAAACTCTTACACTTCACATTCGAGGAGACATGGAAACCTTTCTAACAGAGGAGTACAAAATAATAAGACAGGTTCTGGGCCCAAACAGAATGGACGATAACTAACGACTAAAATTTCGGGAAAAACAGAAAAAAATATCCAACATCGCCCCAGACTACCGAAAAACATGATTAAAATTTCACAGAAACAACTGCAGGCTTCCAGCAACAAAACGTAAGCACAAAATTTTAACATACACGGAACGACTGAAAACTTTATCCTCGAATCAACTGGTGAAAAAGTATCTAGAAACAGTCCAGTTAATTTCCTCGCAATTTTTAGACATAAACTCACACAGATAAAAAATTTACAGGCGGAAACTAAAGTCAGGAACTAAAATATTAAGTAAACAGGAACAAAATGGACAGAAAAAGGAAATAGATTTCACATTGAAAAAACTAAGACTTACAAGAAAACAGGAAAATGAATCACAAAGCGATAATAAATGGTTCATTCGTGTGGTCATAGTTTCCATTGTTGCTTTATAGTTCTTAAGGGAATATTTGTTCTGTCGTTGCAACTGCAAAAATTCGAGATTTTTTTTTCACCAGATCCGTTTCGCTTTATTGAGGTAAAGCATCATCAGTGGTCTGCAGTTAGGTTATTTGGCTTTGATTTGCTTTTAGATCGTAAAAAAGTTCGTTGAGAATATGTTGATTTGTACTTACGGTGATTTTCCGTTGATTTCTCGCTCACATTCGGAAATGTTGTCTGCTACCACATCGTTGTTTTCCAGTGTTAGACATTGATAATTTTGGTCTAATTTTTAGATGTTCTGCAGCATATGCATTTCTTATGCTTTTCACAACACACCTTTATGCATACCACTGTATTCTGTTTGTTTCTGTATTTCTAAGTGTGTATTGTGGTTTGTATTGCCAACACAACCATCCCTCTTCTTTGTTTTTGACCAATAACTTGTTTTTAATTAGATTATTGTATGTGTGTAATTCTATTTAATTATGTTTCTGTGTATTTATGAGAGTAGAGAAGGAATAGCGATGGCGGGATTCTTTTTTTTGTGTAGGGGAGGGAGAAACCATGATGAATGGACATAAGTATATAGCAGTGTGATGGACTGTGAGTTAGAGGAGAAGGTGAAGAGCCAGAAGTGAAACGAAACTGCGAGTGGGGGGGGGGGGGGGGGGCTGTGGTAGAGTAGGAGGGGGTGAGGTCTGGAAAATGCTGTTTTCTTTTTCGTGTAATTTCATCAGTTATTCTATTTTCCAAGAAAATTTCCACATACAAAAAGCAGCAACACAAAATAAACAGTTGCTCAATGACCAAAAAAATTTTGGAAACCAGACTCTAAATAGAATAATTGATGAAATTACACTAAAAAGAAAAGAGCTTTTTCCATCCTTTACCCCTCCCACTCTCCCAAAAACACCTCTCATTCCCCCGCACTCACAGTTTCGTTTCACTTCTCGCTCCTCACCTTCTCCTCTAATTCGCAGTCCATCACACTGCTATACACTTATGTGCACTCATCATTGTTTCTCCCTCCCCTACACCAAAACAAACAAATTGCCTCCATCTCTATTTCTTCTCTACTCTTACACACTGCATAAAAACACACAAGCATCATTAAATAGGATTACACACATACAGTAATTTAATTAAAAGGAACTTGTAGGCCACAGACAAAGTATTAGAAAGGTTATTTTGGCAACACAAACCAAGACACACACTTAGAAGTACAAAAACGAACAGAATACAGTGGTTGTCATAAAAGTGTGTTGTGAAGAACATATTAAATGCATAGTGCTGCAGAACATCTAAAAGTTAGACCAAAATTATCAGTGTCTAACGCAGAAAAACAACGATGTGCTAGCAGACGGCATTTCCCGATGTAAGCGAGAAATCAACAGAAAATCACCGTAAGTACAAGTCAACTTATTCTTAACGAACTGTTTTTCGATCTAAAAGCACATCATAATGTCAATAACTTAATTACAGACCAGTGATGATGCTTTACCTCTATTAAGTGAAACGCGTCTGGTGAAAAAAATCACGCATTTTTGTAGTTGCAACGACAGAATAAAACTACCCTCAAGAACAGTAATAATAAAAATAATAATAATAAGAGACTGTAGTAAAAGCTAATTTAAATATGAGGAGAGGTACAAATGTGAGAGATTTTGGAACATTGCGAAAGGGAACTGCAGTTTTTCTGATGTACGAAAGACCTAAGGAAAGAGAAGTGTAATCACTTGTAATGACATTTACAGTCCGTTCAGATTCAAGTTCAAGCCCTATTATATTTTAGGAGACAAGTCATTAGTCGCTTTTTCGTGCTAGAAGTGCGATGCAGTTTTCAGATATTGCGACAGAGATCGTTTCAGAGTCGCATTCCAGAAATAGAACAGCATTTAGAGAAATGGGGTGTAGAACAACATTTTATTGTCATTAATATTTAAATATGAATATATTAACAATAACTACACTTCTTCATCCTCATAATTAACTACCTCTTCCGCTATGTCGTAAAGAGCAGTTTGCAGCTCAGTTCATGAGTCCTCATGGAATTGTATCCAGTTACAGTAATCAAGATTAATGGCTATTGCGTGGTATAGAAGATAAGTAAAATTAATTTGTATACATTCGCATGATACGCCAATCATTGAACCAGATCAGCTCGTTTTCGTTTTCTTTCGTGGGAAGTATATATATATATATATATATATATATATATATATATATATATATAGTAGGTGTAGGATAGAGCTACAGCTTAAAATCTAATTTGTCTTCGATGCATAATTTTAGCCTTTTATTCACCGTTATAGTGTGCGAACATATCAATGTATACTGTGTATTATGTAGCACATAAATAAAGATTTCTAATATGGTTCCTACTTTCGTGAAAAATGGTTCAAATGGCTCTGAGCACTATAGGACTTAACTGCTTAGGTCATCAGTCCCCTAGAACTAAGAACTACTTAAACCTAACTAACCTAAGGACATCAAACACAGCCATGCCCAAGGCAGGATTCGAACCTGCGACCGTAGCGGTCGCGTGGTTCCGGACTATGGCGCCTCGAACCGCTCGGCCACGCCGGCCGGCATTCGTGAAAAGGAAGACAGAAAATTAACGTGAAAATACCGTCGATTAGATTGTTAGAGACGGAGCATAATCTTGGTTTGGACGAGCGTGGAGACAGAGATGAGTTGTTCGTAGCAACCACTCAGGGAAATCCTAGAAAACCTATGTGTAGCCGTATAGGGATGTAAACCTCAATACTCCGGAAATCAAGTCTTAGTTCCCCGAAATAGATTTTAATCTTGCCATAATTATCTAAATAATTTCAATGCTTATTTTTTTACCTAATTAGATACATGAATTTTGCAAACCTAACGAGAAACATATTGCAAATGACGCAAAGCTTGTCGTCGTGTGTGTGTTCTGACGAAAAAGAATAGGATAAGAGAAGTCTTGCTTTATCTGCACGATGCTGGATTCTTAGAAATAAGGGCACTGATGAAAATGCTTTAGTTATTTTGGTTGTATTTGTTACAGCAGGTATAGAGTTGTAAAACTACTGTAGGCTACTGTGAGTTACCATAAGTAAGCGTAGATTTTGGCATTTGTCCTGGTAGCTTTGGTCAGATGAGATCGTACCTGCGTTACCTGTACGTTGGGTATGTTGCATACTATTGGGCGTTACCTCATAAAGATCGCTTTCTTTAGTTATGCGATCTGTTTCTTACTACTTTCCCTAAAAATCGGAAGCGGTGAACCGTCTGGAAACAGAGTGAAGATATATAAATGATAACGTAACCTACGGGACATTTTTATTCTACATAGATATCCTCCTGTCTCTTAACTAAGAATAAACAGTATTTATATCAAAACTGGAAATGTCAGTATCTAATTCAGGTTTCATTCAAAAGTAGTTGATTTGTAACGTGAAACAATGATATGTTGCTGGAAAAATAATTAAAACAATACAAATCTGTCACATAGAGCTAGAAAACACAATTTCGTCATGAAAAACGTATATCAAACAATGCTTTAATATTTGTCAATAGTATATATATCTTATTTCTATATTTCATACATTTCATATATATCACTAATAACGAGAAACTCTTCCTTTTGATCATGATAAGGACGTTCTGCTGAGTACAAAATAACAATAATAATTATGTTTCCTATATTTTAGCATGTAGACTGCACTTGCATCACAAGTTATTACTTTAGTTAGTTAAATGCGCAGAAGTTACGCGATCTACTAATTTTTGTTTCTTATAAAATACAATTTAAGTTGTGTAAGGACATAAAATACACAATGGACTAACACTGAATGATGCGTGATTTTAAATGTGTGCCAAGCAAACAACTAAACGAACTAAAAAAGGAAAAGAAATTGTAGGCTCTCAATTTCTCTCTTACACATTCATTTATATTTCTTTCCCTGCGAAATCTACTAATGCTACGAGTAATCCTGCCACTTCGTAAATCATTTATGTAGTGCACCAAAACTGCGGAAGCGTATAGTTTTGGTAGAGTGCAATTCTAATTAAATGTTACGTTTGCAGGAAAATTTCTTGAACGGACGATTTACTTCAGAAATGTTTGCTGTATCTCGTAAAAAGTCAACAAATTCTGATACAACCATCGCAAAACTGGGGTGGAAAGCTAGGCTACAAATCTTCGTCGAAACAGATAAATAGATGAGGCTGTTTCAGTTGGAAACATTTGGGGAATGAAGGCGTCTGGTAGCTGTTTACGGTTTCATCGTAACAATAACTTGAAGCAGTTTATGGAAACCACGGGAAGTCTAAATCAACACGACCGGGTAGTAACCTGAACCACGCCCACACCAAATATGAATCCGCTGAAACTCGTGATAAGTTCTTAACTCTTGCCTGAGGTAGAAGGCTGCGACAATATTTGCGGGAGGGGAGGGACACCGTTAGACAAAAATGGTTTTACAAGATGAACTTCCAAAAAATTACATCGAGGCCTTTTGTTCAGTCTCTGAAAATTTTCTCAGTCGCTTCAGAATGACATATAGAAATAGTCAGTTCATATAGAAAATTGATGTAAAGTTGTACGGATTTTAATACTAATATTAGAGGTAATCGAAGTCTCTCATCTCCGAGACTACGTAACTTTGGCATGTCATCTACGTGCCTTTTCCCAATATTTGTGGGGAATACGGACCGCACTGTAGAGCTTCGCAAATTAATTACTCGATGGTAGAGTTCTGCGGAGCCGGTATTCTTCAGTCGTCCGATCGATGGCCCGTCGGCTCCATCAAAGCGCGCTATTCAGCGCCACAGATTGGTTCTGCACTCGTAAACAGGCAGGCGCACTTTCACAACCGAATAGCTCTCTGCACCGCGAACACAGAATTTTCACTTTCTCTTGACCATTCCTTGTACTGATGCACTTTATCGCGGCGAAATGCTGGATTTTACGCACGTGTACTCGAACTCCTTTTTCAAACGTTGCTTGTGAGAACTAAAGTAATAAATTCGAGATAGTTATCCGAGAAGTAATTTATTAGAAAGTCATGGTCTGAAACAGTATTAGGAAAAAAATTCTTGTAATTACAATATTATAAAAATATCAGTGGACACACATTTATCTAGATCTATCATTGCAGTATTACAATAGATAGTCATATCTTTCATCAGAATTGTCAGATTACGGTCTTTGAACTTTACTGTTCTATACTAAATTCCATAACTGATAGTCAAAGCTGAATGCCTAGTCATTCGGTATTGATAAATAGTTACTGTACTTACACAAAATTCTTCGAACTGAAACTATTATATTAATACTTGTTCCTGCCTCCTGTTATTTCACATAAACTCAGGCAAATCTAAGCGAACCCAAACATCATGGACTCTAAACACACCAAAAATATTTTCAGTTGTTTGTAGTATTCTTTATTCTCTTATCGATCATTTTCTACTTGGTGGGCTCCACAGCCTGAATAAATCGGGCGAATATGGGTATTATTTCACCAGGATGTGCTTTAAATATTTTATTTGCACTACTAGTTGTGGTCAGTCATGCACATGTTACAGTTACATGAAAAAGTATATACAGTGTGTATATGTGGTAAACTTTGCAAGATGATGATCGTTGAGAACCGTGCTGTCCGCAACTACGCATGGCATGCAATTTTTTGATGTAACGACAACTATTTATCCATGTTTGTTTCTACAGATGCACTTGAGGAAGTTCACTGTCTGAAAATAGTAGAGCAAATAAAATCTTTTAAACATATCCCGTGGAGTACAATCCTTCTTTAAATTCACAACAATTTTAATGTCCGGAGCTCGCGGTCTCGAGGTAGCGTTCTCGCTTCCCGAGCACGGGGTCCCGGGTTCGATTCCCGGCGGGGTCAGGGATTTTCTCTGCCTCGTGATGACTGGGTGTTGTGTGATGTCCTTAGGTTAGTTAGGTTTAAGTAGTTCTAAGTTCTATGGGACTGATAACTATAGCTGTTAAGTCCCATAGTGCTCAGAGCCATCTGAACAATTTTAATAACACTCGCCGAGTCCATGGAATATTGGTCGTCATAATCAACTTTCACATGAAGGATGGAATTGAATTATATTGAGGGAAGAGACCAAACAGCGAGGTCATCGGTCTCATCGGATTAGGGAGGACGGGGAAGGAAGTCGGCCGAGCCCTTTCAGAGGAACCATCCTGGCATTTGCCTGAAGCAATTTAGGGAAATCACGGAAAACCTAAATCAGGATGGCCGGACGCGGGATTGAACTGTCGTCCTCACGAATGCGAGTCATATGAAGGACCTGAGTTCGAAAATTGTTACCTTGGTAGGATGAAAATTGGTACATTTAGACTCGTGAGGGCAACTTAAGAGCTAGTTGAAGGAGAAGCAACGATTCTGGTTATTAAAGTCGCCACTAGCGGTTTGTAGAAAGGCGTCATGACCTCATAGCTCTCTATCAGTGCTATTCAATGATTCCATGGACGGAGATTACATTGCTGCGTTGCAGCGAGCGCGAGGGAAAATGGGAGTTAGGTAACTGCCTCAAAGACGCTAGGTGTAAAAGTATAGTGAAGCGATGTAGTGTAGCTGGATTTGTCTCCTATAACCTGTCACCGAATATGAGCGTATGAGCGTGCAGCAATTTTGCACATTTTATCCGACCGTCGCTGATGATGCTATCTGCTTCTAGATAAGAGCTCGAAGCTGTCGGAATTGCGAGAATTTTCATGCAGCTGTAATGTGAAGAAACAAATTTGATTCCCCGGCCAGCTCCCTTCCACGTCGTCCTGTTTGAAATTATATTGTAATCACACACTTGCGCTAGCACTCGTTAGTTACTACTGCGCTTCTCTGTCCTCATTGCCTTCCTGCCCTTGTCGCTATGCAACACTGCGAGAGTGAAAGCATTGGTTGGAAAAAAAGCCATTCTACTAGGATGGGAGTAGCTACGGAAGTTGGTTTAGCTTTACGTCTGTATGCCAATGTCTAAGTATTGACAGTTCAATCGCGGTATTTACTTTAACTTGTAGTCCAACTTAAAGTAGTTGGCATTCGACAGCTACAGAACGGAGCTGCTTTCGCTATCAGTACTCTAATGGGAGACTAGCGTTGTTGGTTCCCACCGTTTCGTCGCTTTCGCTGCATATGTCAGTTCTCAGATAGGAAACATTTGACTTATTTGAAAATAAAACGAAACTCTGGACCTATTACAACTTAATAAGTGATCATTACTATACTTAGAAGCACTGAACAGATATATACTACAGGCGAATTTCCGAAGTTTTTGTTAATTTTTGCTGTAGATAGAGATTTTACACTTCTTGTTTGTTACGGGTGATATATACACGGAGATGAAAAGAGTCACTGGATGGCTCGTAATATCGCGTCGGACGTCGCATATCCCAGCGTAGGGCAGCAACTCGACGTGGCATAAACTCAAGAAGTCGTTAGACATCCCCTCCAGAAATATTGAGCCATGCAACCGCTATTGCCGTCCATAATTGCGAAGAGGTTCCCGGTCAACGATTTTTTGGACGATCTGACCTCTCGATTAAGTCCCATAAATGTTCGATTGGATTAATATCGGGCGATCTGGGTGGCTAAATCATTCGATCGAAGTGTCCACAATTTTCTTCAAACCGATCGCGAACAGATGCGGCCCGGTGGCATGCGTATCGTCATCTACATCTACATCTACATTTATACTCCGCAAGCCACCCAACGGTGTGTGGCGGAAGGCACTTTACGTGCCACTGTCATTACCTCCCTTTTCTGTTCCAGTCGCGTATGGTTCGTGGGAAGAACGACTGTCTGAAAGCCTCCGTGCGCGCTCGAATCTCTCTAATTTTACATTCGTGATCTCTTCGGGAGGTATAAGTAGGGGGAAGCAATATATTCGATACCTAATCCAGAAACGCACCCTCTCGAAACCTGGCGGGCAAGCTACACCGCGATTCAGAGCGCCTCTCTTGCAGAGTCTGCCACTTGAGTTTGCTAAACATCTCCGTAACGCTATCACGGTTACCAAATAACCCTGTGACGAAACGCGCCGCTCTTCTTTGGATCTTCTCTGTCTCCTCCGTTAACCCGATCTGGCACGGATCCCACACTGATGAGCAATACTCAAGTATAGGTCGAACGAGTGTTTTGTAAGCCACCTCCTTTGTTGATGGACTACATTTTCTAAGGACTCTCCCAATGAATCTCAACCTGGTACCCGCCTTACCAACAATTAATTTTATATGATCATTCCACTTCAAATCATTCCGCACGCATACTCTCAGATATTCTACAGAAGTAACTGCTACCAGTGTTTGTTCCGCTATCATATAATCATACTATAAAGGATCCTTCTTTCTATGTATTCGCAGTACATTACATTTCTCTATATTGAGGGTCAGTTGCCACTCCCTGCACCAAGAGCCTATCCGCTGCAGATCTTCCTGCTTTTCGCTACAGTTTTCTAATGCTGCAACTTCTCTGTATACTACAGCATCATCCGCGAAAAGCCGCATGGAACTTCCGACACTATCTACTAGGTCATTTATATATTTTGTGAAAAGCAATGGTCCCATAACACTCCCCTGTGGCACATCAGAGGTTCCTTTAACGTCTGTAGACGTCTCTCCATTGATAACAACATGCTGTGTTCTGTTTGCTAAAAACTCTTCAATCCAGCCACACAGCTGGTCTGATATTCCGTAGGCTCTTACTTTGTTTATCAGGCGACAGTGCGGAACTGTGTCGAACGCCTTCCGGAAGTCAAGGACAATAGCATCTACCTGGGATCCTGTAACTAATATTTTCTGGGTCTCATGAACAAATAAATCGAGTTGGGTCTCATACGATCGCTGTTTCCGGAATCCATGTTGATTCCTACAGAGTACATTCTGGGTTTCCAAAAACGACATGATACTCGAGCAAAAAACATGTTCTAAAATTCTACAACAGATCGATGTCAGAGATATAGGTCTATAGTCTTGCGCATCTGCTCGACGACCCTTCTTGAAGACTGGGACTACCTGTGCTCTTTTCCAATCATTTGGAACCTTCCGTTCCTCTAGAGACTTGCGGTACACGGCTGTTAGAAGGGGGGCAAGTTCTTTCGCGTACTCTGTGTAGAATCGAATTGGTATCCCGTCAGGTCCAGTGGACTTTCCTCTGTTGAGTGATTCCAGTTGCATTTCTATTCCTTGGACACTTATTTCGATGTCAGCCATTTTTTCGTTTGTGCGAGGATTTAGAGAAGGAACTGCAGTGTGGTCTTCCTCTGTGAAACAGCTTTGGAAAAAGGTGTTTAGTATTTCAGCTTTACGCGTTTCAATGCCATCATTATCCCAGAGTGTCTGGATATGCTGTTTCGAGCCACTTACTGATTTAACGTAAGACCAGAACTTCCTAGGATTTTCTGTCAAGTCGGTACCTAGTAGTTTACTTTCGAATTCACTAAACGCTTCACGCATAGCCCTCCTTACGCTAACTTTGACATCGTTTAGCTTCTGTTTGTCTGAGAGGTTTTGGCTGCGTTTAAACTTGCAGTGAAGCTCTCTTTGCTTTCGCAGTAGTTTCCTAACTTTTTTGTTGAACCACGGTGGGTTTTACCCGTCCCTCACAGTTTTACTCGGCACGTACCTGTCTAAAACGCATTTTATGATTGCCTTGAACTTTTTCCATAAACACTCAACATTGTCAGTGTCGGAACAGATATTTTCGTTTTGATCTGTTAGGTAGTCTGAAATCTGCCTTCTATTACTCTTGCTAAACAGATAAACCTTCCTCCCTTTTTTCATATTCCTATTAACTTCCATACTCAGATTTGCTGCAACGGCCTTATGATCACAGATTCCCTGTTCTGCACTTACAGAGTCGAAAAGTTCGGGTCTGTTTATTATCAGTAGGTCCAAGATGTTATCTCCACGAGTCGGTTCTCTGTTTAATTGCTCGAGGTAATTTTCGGATAGTGCACTTAGTATAATGTCACTCGATGCTCTGTGCCTACCACCCGTCCTAAACATCTGAGTGTCCCAGGCTATATCTGGTAAATTGAAATCTCCACCTAGGACTATAACATGCTGAGAAAATTTATGTGAAACGTATTCCAAATTTTCTCTCAGTAGTTCTGCCACTAATACTGCTGAGTCGAGAGGTCGGTAAAAGGAGCCAATTATTAACCTAGCCCGGTTGTTGAGTGTAACCTCCACCCACAATAATTCACAGGAACTATCCACTTCTACTTCACTACAGGATAAACTACTACCAACAGCGACAAACACGCCACCACCGGTCGCATGCAATCTTTCCTTTCTAAACACCGCCTGTGCCTTTGTAAAAATTTCGGCTGAATTTATCTCTGGCTGCAGCCAGCTTTCTGTACCCATAACGATTTCAGCTTCGGTGCTTTGTATCAGCGCTTGAAGTTCCGGTACTTTACCAATGCAGCTTCGACAGTTTACAATTACAATACCGATTGCTGCTTGGTCCCCGCATGTCCTGACTTTGCCCCGCACCCTTTGAGGCTGTTGCCCTTTCTGTACTTGCCCGAGGCCATCTAACCTAAAAGACCGCCCAGTCCATGCCACACAACCCATGCTACCCGTGTAGCCGCCTGCTGCGTGTAGTGGACTCGTGACCTATCCAGCGGAGCCCGAAACCCCACCACCCTATGGCGCAAGTCGAGGAATCTGCAGCCCACACGGTCGCAGAACCGTCTCAGCCTCTGATACAGACCCTCCATTCGGCTCTGTACCAAACGTCCGCAGTCAGTCCTGTCGACGATGCTGCAGATGGTGAGTTCTGCTTTCACCCCGCTAGCGAGACTGACAGTCTTCACCAAATCAGATAGCCGCCGGAAGCCAGAGAGGATTTCCTCCGATCCATAGCGACACACATCATTGGTGCCGACATGAGCGACCACCTGCAGATGAGTGCACCCTGTACCCTTCATGGCATCCGGAAGGACCCTTTCCACATCTGGAATGACTCCCCCCGGTATGCACATTGAGCGCATATTGGTTTTCTTCCCCTCTCTTGCTGCCATATCCCTAAGGGGCCCCATTACGCGCCTGACGTTGGAGCTCCCAACCACCATTAAGCCCACCCTCTGCGACTGCGCGGATCTTGCATACTGAGGGGCAACCTCTGGAACAGGACAAGCAGCCTGAGACAGAGCCTGTAACCGGTTCGTCAGGCAAACTGGAGAGGCCTTCCGTTCAGCCCTCCAGAATGTCTTTCGCCCCCTGCCACACCTCGAGACGACCTCCCACCCTACCACATGTGAGGGATCAGCCTCAATGTGGGCAGTATCCCAGGCAGCCACAGTCGTAGTCCGATCGGGGGATGCGTGAGACGAGCTGGCCATCTCCGACAAACCCACATCCGGACCGCCACAGTGATGCCCATTGGCAACAGCCTCAAGCTGTGTGACCGAAGTCAACACTGCCTGAAGCTGGGAGCGAAGGGATGCCAACTCAGCCTGCATCCGAACACAGCAGTTGCAGTCCCTATCCATGCTAAAAATTGTTGTGCAAAGAACGTCTGAACTAATCTACAGAGAGCACAAACTAATGGACACAAAATTTAAATGGTTATTAAAATACAAGATTGCCTAGTAAATGCAGTAATGCTGCTACTTGCGCCCTGCTGACACACTGCTCGGCGGCGGAAGGAGACTACGCGATTTTCACTATCCAGGTACTAAAACGGGATGCTACAACTCTCAAATACTATAATATACCCTAAATTTATGAATTAAACAATGCAAGTACCAAAAACACGCAAAGAAATTAAGACTTAAACTATGTAACAAATAAGTGAGTTAGGAGTATACGACTTTCTGCTGGCAGCTGCTTATCCAACGGCGGCAGGGAGCACACTGGCTGTGACCAACCGACACATACTCCATCATTGCCTGTGAACGTGAAGTCCATGAAAGTCAGCAAATGGTCATCAAGTAGCCGAACACAACCATTTCTAGTTAATCATTCGATATACAGTGGTCCGGTTCAGACTCCTACTGTCGCCAGGTGAGAGCCTTGCGGAATGCGGTGACGAAGTCCTAATCACGCTCGAGAGCGCCAAGAGAACGCCATTGCGAATAATATGTTTATGAGATAGAAACAGAGTATTGTCTTCCAAAGTGCTGTTACACAGCCGGGCCGGTGAAGCAGCGCCTCGTCAGCAGCCGAAAGTCGTCGTGCGCTCGTCTCGTAGTATCGCCAGCACAGCGAAGCTTCGGGTGGCGGCTGCAACGTCACGAGCGGCCCTCGACCTGTGAACACCGACAGCATCCAGCTCTACGAATCGATCTTCATGGTGCAAGCGTTGACGTCGAAGATTTGCGCTCAGGAGTTACGCCCCCGGTTCATCTGAAGTACTTTCTGGCACACAGGGGTTGCGTCTCAGTCCCGTTTTAGGAGACAGAAGCAAGCAGCATTGCCACAGAAACAGGATGAACAGCAGCGGTGCCAATTCCCTCGAAAGCGAACGACAGACAGTGTCCAGGTGACGCAGGTCACACATCTAGCAGACCTGCAAGGTGACAGTGGCCTCCGCGCCCCTTGGAAGTTGGCAATGCAACTGGCTGTTGTACCTAGCCTTCCTTACGAAACTCTGCTTTGTCACTAGTATGATGATGATATCTCTTGGCTTCCATGGTGTCACTATGTGTCGCTTGCGGGCTTGAGTGCTCACTTGTTCCTCCGTGCTGTGACAGATTGTGTGTTTGCCGCAACTCACTCAACATTTCCCTCTAGGTGGCAGTCTGCTGGTCATTGACAAAGGCGGCTCGGCTCCCAGGAGCTGCCAATGTAGAACTTGGACAAATTTTTAGTGTCTGCCAGGCATACTGTCCTGGGGCGTAACGCACGTCAACACCGCCCACACAATTGCGGAGTCACCACCAGTTTGCACAGTGCCTCGTTAGCATGGCTTCGTGAGGTCGGCGCTACAATAGAACACTACCGTCAGCTCTTACCAACTGGAATTGGGACGCCTCTGTTCAAACCACGGTTTTCCAGTCGTCTCGAGTCCAACCGATATGGATACGAGCCCAGGAGAGTCGCCGCAGGTGATATGGTGTCATCAAGGGCGCTCACGTCGGTCGTCTTCTGCCATAGCCCACTAACGCCAAATTTCACCGCACTGTCCTAACTGGTGCATTCGTCGTACGTCCCACATTGATTTCTGCGGTTATTTCATACACTTTTGCTTTCCGGTTAGCGCCGAAAAGTCTACAATAACGCCGCTGCACTCCTAGATTGTTAAGTGAAGGCCGTCGGCCACTGCGTTGTCCGTGGTGAGAGATATTGCCTGAAATTTGTTTCCCTCGGCACACTCTCGACACTGTGGGTATCGGAAATGGAATGTCCCATGCGTCTAGCTCCAACTATCACTCCGCTTTCAAAGTTTGTTAATTCCCGTCTTGCGGCCATAATAATTTCGGAATCCTTTTCATATGTATCACGTGAGTACGAATGACAGTTCCGCCAAAGCACTGCCCTTTTATACTTTGTGTACGCGATACTACCACCATCTGTATACGTGCATATCGCTATCCCATGGTTACCTCAGTGTATTGATAAAATTGGCAAGAAGCAGTTTATTGAAGTCGATACACAGTAAACGCAGAGCGATCCACAGCTTGGGAAGGATATGTCGCCGAGAAAGATATTGTAACAGTAAATTAGAAAAAAAGTATCTCAGTGAGTTTGATAGTTTTCGAGGTATGATAAGTGTGAAGTTTTATTTCGGAGAGGATAATTCCACCCGTAAATATAAAAGAAACTCTTTGTGTCGGCAATGATGAACGGCTTTTAGGAAGGTTAAAAGCTCCATTGTAAAACATGCAGCTCACTACAATTTTTTACTGAAGTCAATCTATTTCGGCCCACCGATCAGACAATCTTCGGTTCCCAAGAGCATTTCAGCAACTAGTATGGAAAAAGTGAGATCCATCAGATTTCAGATATGCAGCTGACCTGCTACCCCGGGAAGTGGCTGGAAGTTCTAAGTATGGCCGAGCTGCTTTTGAGACCCGCAGATGGTCTGATGTTGCACCGAAATTGATTGTCTTCAATACAAAATATTGACATAGCTTTCTATTTTGCTCTAATTAAAATTTAGAACAGAATTTTGATATTCTTAGTAATAACATTGAGATACATACCGTATGTGAAATTCCGATTTTTACGTCCTTTTTGCAGGAGAGAGACACTTTAAAGCAATTTTCTATCGCTGCGGCGCATTTTAGGCTGCCTGCAGACAGTACATATTACTATAACACGACACTTTTAGCCCTTAAACAGCTGACACCAACTAATTCAAATCTGACGAAAGTTTCGTTTATTTAGTTTGGGAATAATTAAGATCCATCAGATTTCAGACATGCAGCTGACCTTCGCACTCGGAAAATAGCTAGAAGCTATATGGCAGAAACATCAGTGTGAGATATGGAATTTCGATGGCTGTACGCCCATAAAATTAATGCAATTGAAATGTGATAGTTTTATCTCATGTGAACTCTTCACTTGATAACAGTTTCAAAATTTTAGTGCAGTAAGTTCTGCATCAGCTAATATCTATTTTGTCCGAGGTTACTTTATCTCTCATTTCGACAAATTATCAGTTCTCATGAACATAGCTCATTTGCAGTAAACAGGGTGTCTCAGGACAAATGGTCAATATTCGGGAAATGACAGGCACGATCAATCGAAGCAAAAAATTCTAGTAAACATCCGCTCTAAAATATATATCTATGACCATTTGTTCAGTAGAAGAGATACGTTTCACACTAGCGAAGATGAAGAAGTGTTCGTAGCTTTAAGGTTACAGGACAAATTTTTCTTGTGTTGCTCCATATCACCACCTCTCCAAATATAGAAAGCAACCACTGTAGAAGAAATCTTTTTTCACAGTATATAAGATAGAGAAATGCTCATAGCTCTTAAGCAATCCATTTTAGACGAAACTCTTACTGGACATTCTGCTGTGAATTTTCGTTTCTGTTATGTCCCAGGACACCCTGTGTAAGTGATTAAAAAAATATTGGTACTGAGATAAATAAATGATAGTCTTTCGTGTAGAAGGAGTTGCAAATGACACAACTATTCAGTTTCCTTTCACAATTATCTTTGCTCTTCGTCATATATTTTATTCCAAATGTTCAAATTTGTGTGAAATCTTATGGGACTTAACTGCTAAGGTCATCAGTCCCTAAGCTTACACACTACTTAACCTAAATTATCCTAAGGACAAACACACACACCCATGCCCGGGGGTGGACTCGAACCTCGGCCGGGTTGTTTTATTCCGACAGAAAATTAAGAACTTATTTGTTGTGCAAGAAAATGTACTTAATCAAAGGTCAGAGCAGAACCGCTGAAATGTTAACGTTGTAGAACTTACTGTTCCACTTCGTTAACGTAGCTTCAAGCAACATGACTTCCAATGCATGTTACACGAACGCTCAGACGCCGTAGCATCCAGTATCAAGTGGTGACTGCTAGGTGCGTACTAGGATCTTCCCTAGGAAATACATAGACCCTAAGCATCATCCATAGCCCTTACGCACTGAACTACTTTCCATTTTCTTCGGAATTTTTTCACCCGTCAAAGTTATTTCTTTTATTATGGAATCAGGAATAACTGTGAATTTGGAAAGTGAAGACTTAACGCTTTATTAATAACTAGAGAGACTCTGTAATCTGTACTTTAAATGATAGAACTATTATAAAACAGGGTTTTAGAATTCTGTAACTACTTCACAACAGTCAGTCTCTCCAATAATAGCTCACTATAGCCTTGTCAGTGGACACTCACGAAAAACATTCGGAAAGATAAAAACGTATGGTAATTACAAGTTATCTCGTTATGGAAAATGCAAATAGATTTTTAACTATGTGAAAAATGTAGCTCTTCAATAATCTTTGTGACAGAAATCTGCAGTTTCATAGATTCATTAGAATTCGAGTGTAATGTACACATTTAGTAACCCTTTGACTAGCTTGTCACTCTCGTGAAGTTGGTTTGTATATAGATAAAAAAAGTTGGAACATCAGTGGTTGCTATATAAGTACGATCTTCTACAATCCAAACACATGTACGTATTTTAGCACAGAGTAATAAAATTAAGACTTCAGTTTCAAGAGCAGTATTCATTGCTAAGTGTTTGTGTCGATTGACAATGTCACTCAAAGTCGTTTGAAATAACTGAGAACATTTATTCATCCTGCTTTTATAGCAGCTCAGACGCTGACCAAATACTACACAACAATGTCGTTATGTACGTTTGTGACCACGTAGTTTGAACACTGCTTACGAGAAAAAAGCTCGAAATTAACAAAAAATGAAGGAAGTTATCTGCCTCACAAGTTACTTCTCAGTATTTCTTATGTGTGTGGTCTCAAGTCTGTTGGCTTAATTAGCCTCTTTATTCGTGCTTCCAGCATATACCGGTATGCTGCAGCGCGTAATGAGGCTTGCTTTGTTCAACGTAGGTGCACTTTTCTTAGCGAGAAGACTGAAAGAATCGCGATGCCACTCGTTTTGTCTCTTATACGCTTGAAGCTGCATGCAGTTCTTCTTTCTAAAATGTGTATTAAGGACTCATTCAGCTACCCATATACTCATTCGTGCACGTGAGCGCATAGAAGTTTCATTTTCAGATTGATTGGATTTTCGTGTTTTTCCAAGTTTCCTCTCTTTTGAACTGGATTTAACGCCGGTTCTTCTGCTCGAAGCAAATTCGCTCTAACGCGATCGGCTTAGGAAGCCCCTAAATCCAATCCATTTTATTGGAGGAATAAATTATGTGTAATGCACTGTAACAGACGTAATTAAAATAAGGAAGATTTGGGTGCCCTGACACGTCGACGACGTCGTTACATAAGGAGCACAAGCTAGGATTTTGGAAGCATGGGGAAGGAAACCGGCCCTGAAAGAAACCATACCGGCATTTGCTTCATGCGATTTGGGGAAACCACGGAAAACCTAACTCTGGAAGTCAGGACGAGGATTTTAACCTCCTGAATGAGAGTTCAGTGTTATACGAATGCACCATCGCGCTCACTTCATCCATGTGCAATCTCCACGCTTCAGTGTGGAACAACGGGCTGGGTACAGTCTATAAGCCACTGCTTTTGTTTTCGGGAGAAGTGACGCTGATATCTATGTCACACTGATGTAAGATTTCTTTACATTCCTTACATCAAGAAAGGTTGAATCCTCTGATAGGTTATTAAACGGAACCCCGCTCCTTATGCATGCAATCGGTCTTTAACTCAACTAATGTGCCTTCTGCGACTACGTTGCGGTTCCTTCCTTTTTCCAAGGTTTGCTATTACCGAGACATTATTGGTATGTTGTGATGCATTGAATGCTAAACCAAAAATCTAGTAATATGTCTACAGTGGTAGAAACCTGCGTTTTTGTTCACATGTAGGACTCGAGTCCAAAAATCTTACTAGGTGCTGTGAGTGTTTGATGCCTTTACTCTTAAATTTTATCTTGCACGTTAAGAGAACATGCTCATCACTTCTTCAATTGATATTAGAGGCAGTGTTCTTGATGAATAACTTATCTATTTATTTAGAAGTCTCCGTTGTCCCAGGATAGCTCGCTCCTTCATGAATTCGATGTCATGGTATTGATTCATGCCTCGAGTACACGTGTAGATTTCCAAATTTCCATGTACTAATTCTTGCTTATGGATGATGATTTTAAATTTAATGACAAGGAAAATATGCTGAAAAATTAGTATTAATGAGTAAACCACTTGAATATAACACTTCTTGAATGACAGAAAGGATGCTATTTTGTTTCAGTGGGAATAACAATGCAGTGAGCTGATTATTTACTCGTTATATGCGCTCTGAGGCTTTCTCGGCGTGTATGATGCTCCCTAGGCCCTCGAGCATACTGCCGGAAGGAATCGTCGGAGGTCCACGTTATTTCGGTGAAGAACTGTTCCGCCTTCATCACGTGGTACTGATGGAATGATGGGTTTATGTTGCCTCCCGGAATATATACCTGCGGGTCCAGAATCCTGGCCTCGCTGGCTCAGCGCAGTTCTCAGCGGTGGGAGGACGAGTTTGACTGCGGCGGTGTGTGCGAGGGGGGAGCCTCACTTGTCAGCCGGCTGCCGTCCGCATCGCATTTCGCACGCGGATGTTACGATTTTCTTTCACTGAGCTAATTACTGGCTCCCATGCCTTACTTGGTGGGAAACCCGTGTCCCTGTTTATTAAATTATGCGCCACACGTATTTCAATAGCTTCGTTTAAATTGAAGTCCCAAAATTTGGTCGTGATGGCCAGTCTTTAATTTGCTGATAATTCATTGAATGTCCATTCTCAATGCAGTGTTCGACAATTGTCGACGTGGTGGGCTGCAGTAATGAGCTGTGGCGCTCGTGTTCTCTGCAGCGATCTTCAACAGTGCACATTGTTTGACCGATATTCGTTTTCCCTCATTCACATGGGCCTTGGTTCACCTCTGCTTTATTGAGATGCAGATTGCCTTTGACCGACCGCAACAGAATTCGTATTTTGGCTGGAGGGCAAAACACCGGCGTTAATTTGTGTTTTAGCAGTAGCCTGCCAATTTTGGATGATACATTGCCAGCAGTATGAGAGTGATCTTATTATTTACTTCTTCTTCACGGTTTTCGTCTTCCTTTGCGTTCTTAAGAGCCTTACGTTGTAGGGCCGTCCGAATCTGTTGGCTGGTGTATCCGTTTTCGTGGAAGACAGACTCCAGATGTTGCAGCTTTGCCTTCAAACTTTGTTCATCTGATATGGTGTATGACGTGTGTGCGACGGAGTTCAGCTCGCTATCCTTTTGCTAATGATGGTGGCAGCTGGACGCGTATGGCTATAAATCTGTACGAGGTGCATTCAAGTTCTAAGGCCTCCGATTTTTTTTCTAATTAACTACTCGCCCAAAATCGATGAAACTAGCGTTACTTCTCAACGTAATCGTCCTGCAGACGTACACATTTTTCACAACGCTGACGCCATGATTCCATGGCAGTGGCGAAGGCTTCTTTAGGAGTCTGTTTTGACCACTGGAAAATCGCTGAGGCAATAGCAGCACGGCTGGTGAATGTGCGGCCACGGAGAGTGTCTTTCATTGTTGGAAAAAGCCAAAAGTCACTAGTAGCCAGGTCAGGTGAGTAGGGAGCATGAGGAATAACTTCAAAGTTGTTATCACGAAGAAACTGTTGCGTAACGTTAGCTCGATTTGCGGGTTCGTTGTCTTGGTGAAACAGCACACGCGCAGCCCTTCCCGGACGTTTTTGTTGCAGTGCAGGAAGGAATTTGTTCTTAAAATCATTTTCGTAGGATGCACCTGTTACCGTAGTGCCCTTTGGAACGCAATGGGTAAGGATTACGCCCTCGCTGTCCCAGATCATGGACACCATCATTTTTTCAGCACTGGCGGTTACCCGAAAGTTTTTTGGTGGCGATGAATCTGTGTGCTTCCATTTAGCTGATTAGCGCTTTGTTTCTGGATTGAAAAATGGCATCCGCGTCTCATCCATTGTCACAACCGATGAAAAGAATGTCCCATTCATGCTGTCGTTGCGCGTCAACATTGCTTGGCAACATGCCACACGGGCAGCCATGTGGTCGTCCGTCAGCATTCGTGGCACCCACCTGGATGACACTTTTCGCATCTTCAGGTCGTCATGCAGGATTGTGTGCACAGAACTCACAGAAATGCCAACTCTGGAGGCGATCTGTTCAACAGTCATTCGGTGATCCCCCAAAACAATTCTCTCAACTTTCTCGATCATGTCGTCAGACCGGCTTGTGCGAGCCCGAGGTTGTTTCGGTTTGTTGTCACACGATGTTCTGCCTTCATTAAACTGTTGCACCCACGAACGCACTTTCGACACATCCATAACTCCATCATCACATGTCTCCTTCAACTGTCGATGAATTTCTATTGGTTTCACACCACGAAAATTCAGAAAACGAATGACTGCACGCTGTTCAAGTAAGGAAAACGTCGCCATTTTAAGTATTTAAAACAGTTCTCATTCTCGCCGCTGGAGGTAAAATTCCATATGCCGTACGGTGCTGCCATCTCTGGGACGTATTGACAATGAACGCGGCCTCATTTTAAAACAATGCACATGTTCCTATCTCTTTCCAGTCCGGAGAAAAAAAATCGGAGGCCTTAGAGCTTGAATGCACCTCGTATGAGTTGGCTTGTGGTAAACACTGTGGGCAAGCGAGCTGTCGAGTCTACGCTGAAGTAGAAAATCTAGGAACGGAAGTTTGCCTTCCTCTTCTGTTTCCACGTTAAATTTGATATTTTAATGGGTGACGTTCAGATGCTGTAAAATATCAGGTAACTTTTTGGGCCATGAGTCCAAATGACAAACGTATCGTCGACATAACAAAAGAAACAGACGAGTCTTATTTCCGCAGTTTTTAGTGCTCGCTCTTCGAAGTGCTTCATAAACGTATTGGCTACAACCGGCGAGGAGAGCTGCCCATTGCTACGCCATCGGTCTGCTCATTGTACTGTTCATTGAAAACAAAGTAAGTTGATTTTAGGACATGTCTGAAAAGCTGTGTCAGCTACGGGTCGAATATCTCGCTGATTAATTTTATGGAGTCTTCTAAGGGAAGCCGAGAGAAAAGTGAGACATCAAGGACAACCATTATGTCAGACTCTTGCAGCCTCAGCTCCTTCAGCCGACTTACGAAACCTCACGAGTTCTATATGTGGTGTGTACACTTTCCTACTCAGTATACCAGCCAGGTGCTTCGCCAAGAGGAATGTTGCTGCCCCAGTACTGCTCACTATTGTACGCATGCCTTCCTTGCATGTTTTTTGGCAGGCCATACAGACGAGGTGGTATAGGAGTCCACTGGCAAAGTGATTTGACGACGTCGTCCACTAGCGTCCCGTTTCTTAAAAGAGCGGAGGTAGTTTGCTGTACTTCCTTGGTTGTGTCTGCTGGTTTTTCTGGTATGTTTGATAATCTAGAAGTACCACCATTTTTTGCTTTTAGTCCTTGCGTTGGAGGAGAACCGTGGCGCTGCCTTTATCGGCTGGAAGCACACCAATTTGTTTGTCTTTTTTGAGGTTACGAAGTGCTTTCCTTTCTGCTCCGGAAATGTTACTTCGTGTTGGAGCCGAGTTGTTGAGAATTCTGCAGGTTTCGTGAGGAATTTCCTTTACTGTAACACTGATACTCCTCTGATGGTTTGTTGCGCGGCGCTCAAAATCCCTCCTTTACTGCCATCTCTGCGTCATCCAGTGGTTTTCCCGTTAGACTGATTAAAGTGCTTTTGTTGGCTGCATCTTCTTGCGACAGCTTAACTGGAAATCGAGAAATATTGGCAATTTGCCTCTCGGTTGATTTATTGTGCGTCCAAATCGACTGGATCCAGATGACTCCATCGACCCATTCCCACGAATCTGCAGACAGCATAGAAGACATCCGCAGATGAAATTTTAAGAGCTTTCTGTCGTTAAAATCGAGCTGCAGCCGAGTGAAGTGGGTCTTTTCCCTGACTGGGGCCAGGTTGGCCAGGTTGGCTCTGCTTTAGATGCGGTTAGCTGCTGTGGTGCTGATGTGATGCACCACTTCGGCGAATGTAGATATTGCACCTTCATTCCGACATGTGAGCGAAAAGGAGAGGCAGCTGAACAGACGTCCTTTCTGGTTTCGAAGCTTGTCTAACTTCAACCGCCATTTCGTTGACTGTGTACCCAGGGTGCTGCACCCGAGTTGGAGACGGGGTTGCATCGAGTGTGCGTTCATACTGCGGGTGTACAGCGCGTCATTGGCGTAAAGCGCAAATTCGACGCGTGCCACCTGTGGTATGTCGGCAGTGTACAGTACATACTCCATGGGGCCGAGTACCGACCCCTGTGGCACCTCAACACATATCTGTCGGTCTGCGGACGTACCATCGTCCATCGTCTGCCCAGACGTGGAACGTTCACTCCGCTAGGTAGGATCTGAGGAGGACTGCGTGCGACGTCGGTATGGCGCCTCCACAGAGTTTGTACACGAGACTGTCGTGCCAGACGCATCGAATGCTCTGGACATTATCGAAGAACACTGCTCCAAGGTATTTTTTTTCAGTGCTCTCATCGCCGGCTCTACCAGTTTTAGCAACTGGTGAGAGGTTGAGACGCCGCAACGAAAACCAAACTGCTCGTCTTTAATAACACCTTCCTGGATGAAGTGTTCCATCAGACTTTTCTCGTACAGCCTTTCGAAAACTCTCGAGAGGGGCATGGACAGGCTGATGGGTAGGTAGCTGGCGACCTGCCTTGGATCTTTGCCGGTCTTCGGGATGGCCACAAATTCAGCTTGTTTCCATGTTTCCGGGTAGCTGCCTGTGCGAAGTATCTCGTTGAACATGTCACCTGTGTGCTAGTGTGCTCCTGGGGGAGGTTCTTCAGCAGCCGGTTGTTTATTCCATCGCTGCCTCTGCTTTCCTGGTGTTCAGGGAACGAAGTGGCACCGCGAATTCTTCCTCTGCAATCGGCTCGATTACGTCTTCTTCATTCCTAGCTGCTAGGAATATATGGAGTTGCTCGTCGACCTGACGGCTGTGTATCTCGTCCACGACGTCGGCCACCGACGTGAAGTTTGCGGCGAATGTGTTGGCCAGCACGCTGGCTGAGGAATTTGGCTCACTGAAGTATTCATTGCCGACTTGCAGTGGTGGTATGAGCTGCAACCATCGCAAGGCGCTTTTCACGATTTTCCAGGCACTGCTGTCGTCTGGGCTGAGAGTGGACGCTAAGTCTGCCCATTCCCTGTTCCTATGTTCCTGGACTGCTACCTTCATTTAGCATCGCATGCGATTGACGTGGCGTTTGGTGTCACATAGGCGAGTGAACATCCAGCCACAGAACAGACGGTTCTTCTCAGTGACAGCTGCCAGAATGCGAGTCGGTAATGCAGCAAGAACCCTCGTGGTCTCTCCGATCGTCTCGAGATGGCTGCATTTGCTACTCATAGTATCCTTTGGTTGAGGAAAGCTACAGCTGCATCGGCCCCGCCCACTTGGGGGTTAGCTCCGTCTTCTAGAGACTCTAGTATTTCCGTTGGTAACGCCCGTAGCTCAAGTTCCTGTAACTCGTACGCTGGTCTGAAAGGGAGGTGCGGATCACATCCATCTCATAGATGACTGGGACATGGTCAAATGATAAGACGTTCCACGCTTCGGCATACGTCAGTTGTCCAGTGCCCTTCAGGAGCGCGAAGTTGATCACGTCCGGTCGGCTTTGTGGAGGGATGTGGCTGGGGTGAAACGGCCCCAAGCAGACTGGGCCGTTCCGATGGACAAAGCGGGAGAGTCGGCGTCCATTGGCGTCGGTGGGGCGAGAGTTCCATTCTGGGCTTTTTGCGTTGAAATTCCACACAATAGAAATTTGTTCCTCCAGTGATGGCAGAGAATTGAAATCTGCCTCATGTATTGGTACATCGGGCTGCCGACATACCGACACAACGGGAATCTTCCTAGCGCTGTTGTTGTGGGCCATACCCGTGGCCTCCCACATGGCGAGCTCTGGCAGATGGACTCGGTGATGTCGCAGCGACCCCTTGACGTTGATGGCAGTGCCACCCTTATGGGTGACTGTGTCGTCTTGGTAGCATCAGTAGTTCACTGCTCTCACGCTCACCCCGGCTGTGAGGAATGTTTCCTGCACCAGACAAATGTCAACATCCTCGTCCACAAAAATTGGCGAAATTCGCTCCGCTGGGGACATAGTTTCTTCACACTTAACATGCATGTCGTCACGCCATGGATATGGGCATTATTCATAATGTCCCTGGATTTTGAAGGCGTTGGCCTGGAGGGCCGTCGTTGCTGCTTCGATGAGTGCCGGAATTTGGCACATGAGCTGGCTCAGTGGTCGCAGGAGCGTATTGAGCTCGCTGGCGTCCGTTCCGGCGGTGCGACGTTCTTTTTCGCTGGGGTGCAGTCGACTGGCTGCTTCGTGTGATCTACACTCTGCGATTTGGTTCCTTGCACCATCTGACTTCCGCCCCCTCCTCCTACGGCTTGTGGCCCAGCTGACGGTGCAGGGGTGTTGGTCATGGATGGCGCATTCCCCCTAGCGGCGTGCACAAATCTCAGTGCCGGCTGGACACGTCTGGTGGTTGTCTTGCGGCGGAAGGCATTTCGGCCCCTGTAGTTTGGACATGTGGCTCACCACAGTTGCAGCAAGTCGGCTGGTCTTCTTTCTTCTTGTTGCACTTCCTGGTTAGGTGCGGTCCGGCACACTTCGCGTAGCGGGGTGGCGTGTTACGGTAACGTGCAAACATCATCCATGCCTTGATAGGAGTATCACTGGGATCTTCTACCTTCTGCACGAAGGGACTCAACCTTCACCGAAAAGTCGGCGACCTTCTCCACCTCGAAAATGTTTCAAGTTTCGATGTTGTCGACCAGGACAACCAGGAAGAGAGGCATATTCCTGTGTGTTCTAGACGACTTCACTACGCCGGTGGATCTGAAAGGGAAGCCCTGAGCTGCGAGCTGCTGCTTCAGGAACTCCGATTCCTTCTTGATTGGAAAGCGGAAAAAGGCCACCTTCAGCTGCTTCTGCGGCTCAGCATTGTGGGTGAGGCAAATCCGTTTTCCTTCTTCCACAAGTTTCATGAGCTTGCGGGAATTACTGATACTCTCCAGCTGGACCTGTTACAGGTCGGGGCCTCCCTTGCAAACACAACGGGGTTTGGCGACGGAGTGTATCTTCTCATGGAAGGGCGCATAGCCTTCTGACCACAAGATGGTGTCGCTGGTGGGCAAGACGGTGTCTTTAACTGTGGCAGCGTCGTCCTGTTCTCTTCAGCTGCCTCCGGCAGTTTACCATAGCCTTTCGCAGTCTCCACACCAGCCGGTCACACTAGTTGGAGCTCAATGTCTGTGGCACTGTCCTTTCGGTCTGGAACGATGAAGCCGTCTTCATCGGGTTGACGCTGGGATGCGCCACCTCTCCTCTTAACCCTCTTCTTCTAGCCGGTCGTTGTGGCCGAGCGGTTCTAGGCGCTTCAGTCCGGAACTACGCTGCTGCTACGGTCGCAGGTTCGAATCCTGCCTCGGGCATGTATGTGTGTGATGTCCTTAGTTAGGTTTAAGTAGTTCTAAGTCTAGGGGACTGATGACCTCCGATGTTAACTCCCTTAGTGATTAGAGCCATTCGAACCATTTAGCCCTCTCCTTTGGCTGCTTCGGCCTGCTGGGCTGGGTGGCGGAGGATTCCTCTACGGATGCGGCATTGCATTTCCGCGAGGTTTGGGACACCTCCATGTCCTCACCCGCAATGGGCGGGTTCATTCCACCTTTCTTCAGTGCGACTGCCCCCGCCGCACCGGTCGCGGTTGTGGCAATTGCGGCTGTACCATCTAATAATGGTGGATCGGTTCTTCTCCGAAAAATCGTGGATCTTCGACATTTGCATCCAGCAGTACACCCAGCAACCTTGGAAGTATTTACACATAGACTGCCACGACGCCGCTGGCAGCCGCAGCAAATACACACATCTGACATTGTAGCCAGACCTAGTGATGGAAAATTGCTATGTGTGCGGCAATCAATGTGTGATAAAACTGTAATTTACAGAACCTGTGTATTGGCTGTCATTGCATTTATATGGCAGACAACAATATTTGCTACGCAGTTATCTGCAGAATTAATATAATTACAATAATAAACTCTGTAGTCATTTCTGTATCATTAGCAGCCCATGAAGTGAGGACTATGTCGATAAGTTAGATTATTCAAACTGATGCCAAGTCGTTTCCACATTGTACTTGAGGTGTATTTTGCAAACAGTGGTGCATGATTTAACCACAAAGTGTTCAATGTTGAACCTATCATGTAAAATGGAAAATATTGTTACAATAAGACGTACATGCCCTTTAAAAAAAATAAGGAAAGAATTAGTCTTGAACTCGCACTTTCTACAAACATTGTGCTATTCGTATCACTAAACTATGAGCAGATAGAGTACAATAGCTGTAGCGGAAGACAAAACTTCGTTTAGGCACTTATTCATCTTACAGGGTTGCGATATCGTGCAGATGGTTCGATTTAGAAGTCTGAGAGGAGGCCAGTGTTACTGCCTTCTTAAGCGAATGACTCGGACTTAGTTTCCGTGATGGCCAGGAGATGGCCAAATTTTACGCTATCGGAGATTTGTAGTTTCTTATATTTACTGTAGGTGGAGTTCGGAACTCAAATATCAGTCGCACAAGGCAGCTCTGTTCAACTCTCGAATATTCTCAAGAAAACCTACTTTGAAGTTTTCAGAGGGTTTTTGAACGGGCAGCATGGCACTGTGTAAAATGCCTGCCTGCCTTGAGGGTGCTATGTGTTCGTTTCCCAGCTGTGGTAAATTCTTAAGCAAATCTGCATGCTCTATTTCTGGGATGAGTATAGTACATAAATATGAAACAGTATAATTTGTTATGTCTTTTTCAAATCAACTCAATATTTTTTAACAATCTTTTATAAAAAGTAAAGGACCTCTAATTCAGAATTTATATTTTCATTGATAACTGGATTTTTGTGAGCGATGTGTAATCGTAAATAAGAAGACGCCCATTTTTCATAAAAATGACATATAGATGTTTGTTATGCCTAATGCATTTCATAAATTTTATCTTTAAATAACGTAGGTAGTCGAGTCAAGGGAAAAAATGGAAAAGATAGTGACTGAACGAGACTCGAACCGGCGAACCAGCTATATCAGTCTTGAGCGCAGTTGATAAATACATCTTTATGTATTTTACGCTTCACGGAATTGCGCATGGAATATCCACGTATGTTTAAAAATTTGCATCAGCTAAGAATCGAATCAAGGTCACCCACATTACAGACAAACACACTACCACAGGGCCCATCTGACTGTCGAAAAATCTACCTTAATTTAGCGTCCTAAAGGAAGTCCGAAAACTTCAAAGTCGATTTTCTCATGAACTTTTGAGAGTTGTATCTAAGAACTTTGCGCGACTGATATTTGTCCTCTAAACTTAATGTACAACAAATATAAAAAACTACCAAATTCCAGTAGCCGTGTGGTCTCTTTTTCAGTTCTTACCTCAACCGCGTGGATGTGTAGTACTTATTAAGTAGTGCAGTTACATTTGATAATATTGATTTTTAAGCTAATGTCTAATATTTACAGATTTTTCAGGATGCCAGATATCGTAATTTCATTTTTGATAAACCGATTTGCTGGAATAATTATCATGTTTTCCCACGTTCACTTCGTCTTAGTGTTCCATTTCACCTGCAACTTAGCTTAATGCTGTATTCTCCTTCTGTTTCTTTTCTATCCCGTCTTCCACTAACTTCTTTACTCCACCTTCCTCATCTGTTTCTACATTCTTTTAATTCGCTCTTCCTCCTTACTGACGTTTTCCCTTTGTATACTTCCCCTCTCCCTTCTACTCCACATTGATTTCAACATCAAAGAGAAAAGCTACTACTGAATCTTTAGTAACCTTGCTTTGTTGTCTCTTGTAGTGTATCTTGGCAGTCCTCATAAAACACCAACTTGCAATAGTTCCCAGTTTCAGGAGTCAAGGAGATTTTCAGTTTCTTACAAACAGCAACTAACTCGTCCTGCGCTTGAGAAAAGCGTTCACAGTGGGGTTGCTTTGTGGCTGCTTTATGGCTGACCTAATTTTATTCAGAGCAGCAAACAATTAAGTTGAAACTGAATCTAATGACTTGTTTATAATTTTCTGCGCCTGTCATTCCTTAAAAAATACAAGGTCATCGAAGTTATGCTCATAACAAACTAGAAAATAGCGGACATTTACGACAAATGTTGATAGGGGAAACTGAATGCAACACAGTGTGATACGTGCAGAACATATATTATGCCACAGCTGTCAAATTCGTAAGAGCTACATTTACATCGTTATCGTACAGTTTAAAAAATTGTCTGGAGTGTAGGCCATCAACATTCATTCGGTATGTATGGGATCAGCGTATGCGTATAACAGGTAGAAACATTGCACTGATTACGTAAAAACCCAATGATGTGACAACCAGCACAAAATAAAAGCTCTGGATCGTGACTTACATAATCAGTCACGTAGCCATGCGGTACCCGTGAGGAATCAGCTTAGATGTGTATGTAAAACACGGTGTACAAAGGCAGCCGAGTAGAAGATACCGTAGCTACTGTGAAAAACCAGTGTGGCAGTTAAAATTATAATTACGATCTCGCTTCTGGGATATGCACAGTCACTAAGGGCGTTATCAGTCCCAATACTCTTGATCCTTCATTATCCAGCAGTTTACTTGGTGATTAATCTTGGACTGACGTCAGCTAGCAGTACTACGAGGCAGCATCAAATCTACCGTATATCGAACAATGCAGACTTGCTTCCACTTGAGAACTGCCATTGCACTGCTTGGCTCGCTATCGATGTTCCGTTCCACTGTTCATTATGTTTGATTAGGAGACTTATTACCTCTGAGTGCAAGAGAGACTGGTATCGCCTGCAGCGTAGGCCATCAACATTTAGTCGGTATGTATGGGATCAGCGTATGCGTATAACAGCCGTAACGTGTACTTGCCGGCACGCTGACCAGTATCCTGCGCGTCTTGTAACCTCCCCGTTGCTAATCAGCCTACTAGATTTCGATATAATTCGGCTGATGGCGCATGCTTTGCTAAATTTTACAGTGAGTAAGGCTGTCGTTACCGAAGGAAAATAGTATCGGTTAGTAGAAGGAAAGCGTACAACAGACCCGTGTGATGGAAAAATCTATTCTAAACCTAATCTAAGTAGTGATCATAATTTTGAAATGGGTGAAAATTCAGTGCAATCGCTCACCAACCACACAGGATGGAAGAAGGTACAACGTAATATTAAGAAAAAATACTGACAATACAAGAAATATTGATTAGGAAAAAGGAGGTAATTAAACGGTCGCCAAATAATTAGGGCAATGGGTCTTCAGAATCATAATAAAGGTAATGGCGAAGAAAATTAAGAAAATAATCACTGCCGTGCAACAGAATGTTGTCATTCTTATCCAAAACACAGTTCACGAGAAAATAAGTGAATCAGAAAGCAATGGGTTTGTAGTTGCTTATTCTGAAATACTAAATTGTGAAAGAAAAGTAAAGTGAAGTTGCTGGTTAAATAAATAACTGGCTGTAACTGAAACATTGTTATTTAAAAAAAGATTTTCAATAACCTCCGTGTAACGTAAATTTAGAAAAAGCGAAGTAATTTACAATTGATTAGTGAAAGATTGAATTGAATTTACTTTAAGCAACTGAACAGTTGATTTTTCTTTTAATATAACAACAACAAAATACATACCAAGCCAGCAGAAGTCACTGGATAAGCTAAATACAAGGTAAATGAAATTGCGCGATCCTAATTTGTGCTGCATCTTTAGTTATTAGTTTTACCAGTGAAATTTTGCGTAACTTTAAGTGAGTGACGTTAATACTCGACTTTGAAAATTAGTTAAGCCTGTGTTATGGGCTACAAGAATGAACAGTTACTGAGGCAGCAAAATTTAGACTGAAACAGGTCATAGCAAGCAAACAAACCTGGCAATAAATAGTTAATCACTTTTCATATTTTTGTAACAGTCGGTGATTGCACGGAAAGGAATGGTTGATAATAATGTCTTAGGACAATGACAACACAGGTGCACTACATGTTTGGATTATTGCAGGTTATTATTGAAGAAAACTGTTAAATGTTATAAAAGAAATGCCACTGGGCAGTGCCTGTACAACATTAGTTAACAATCTTACGATGCTGTAGCTCTACGGACGACGAAGGAGATAGCCAGCAACAATACTGAGCTGCTACTGTTGCTGCTGCTAGTTGAGTACCACGAGTTGTCTCCAGACCCACGGATAATTACAGGACATGCAGTAGTTACAATTGCAGCTTCCTCCGCCTGTCCACTCCTCTCGTGCTCTCAATACTCGCAGGTTAACGAAGTAGGTGCGCCTACACTGGTGCGATCATAGCTGCACACCGCGTCTGCGGCTGCGCCCAACGAACGCTTCTGCACTCTTTAATGATTTAAACTGCTCTGCTTCCTCTCCGTTGGCAGCGCCACAGAGATTCTCCATACGCAAAGATAAACAACGGCGCAGCTACTGCCATGTCGTCGTTGTTATCGATATATTTAAACAAAGTTCTCTTGTCTATTACTGAACAATTTGCAGTTTACAATATAATGGCAATCAGTTATATACATTCACAAATAAATACACTGTTAGATCCATTACATATGAAATATAGTTTCTGTAATAAAGTGTACAGCTTCAGTATTAACAGTACAGTTCAAATTGTCAACGGATATTAAATGGCGAACTATTTTGGATGGTGGAGAAAGGATTTTATCAGCATTTTCGGTGTTACATGTGCTCCACATTCCATGAGAGCCTTCCTGAAGGGAAACAGTCAGGGACTGTCCAAAATAATACAAAAGGGAATGCAAATGCGCAAATGCATTCAGTTCTGTCCACATAAATTTTGTTAATCACTCATTAAGCTTCACAGTAATTATCATAACTATGTGTGGACACTTAATTAGGTTGACAACACTGTATCATTATAACTCACATCATCATATTTTACCATAACATATTTTAAACAACAAAACTGCATCTTTCAAAAAATCATTACCTGTCAAATGAAAATTTTATGTCAGTACTGTAGAATAAAACATAAGTAACATAGTTAAAGGAACACGAAAAGATAAGAAACAAGGTAAGAAATCCCTAATTACTAGGTTTACCTTGAATAATTTTTCTTAAACTTCTTAATCTTTAACAGATTGCATTTCACATTATGAGAGTTCATGTGTTTCGAGCAAGCGTCTTTATAAAACTTACGTGTTTACAACAAAGCTTTACACTGGTTGAACTGAAAAGTAAAACGTCGCTTTCCCCACGCGTATTTACAAAGGACACAGCAGCGTTCTTAGAACCGACAGCGGTTCAGTCAAGATACGGCATTCGTGCGTGTGCTACAGCGGCACGCTTCTTCTCTCCATTTATTTGTGCAGTGGGATTCCAGAACGTCCACCTGGCTTGCATTCTATGAAAACTCACTCCTGAGTAATCACAAGGAGTTCTTTTACCCCTACCACAATGTATAAAGGAACACTGTCCATATTAACGCGTATACACAGTCCTGAAACTTATGCATTGTCTGAGTGCATCGGGATTCACTTAAATAATAAATGGTATATAATAATTTTTACAACGTATTATTTACAAAATTACAAATGATACATATACCAGAGTGAGGTTTATATACATTGGTCATGGTCTGGGTTTTTCTTTTATTTCAGTTGCTGTCAGAACATTACTTACAGTGTTACGCTGTCAAAACATAAATTACATTGTTACATACACCTAACTGCTTGCCAGAATTAGGAAAAACTAACGAGTAAGCGTTAGTGTGAGGTGTTCTAACAACCTTAATTGGTCCATTATAAATGAATTAAAATTATGAAATCTCATTATCAATCTGGCTCGAATTCTCGTCGCTTTAACGAAAACAAGTTTATTATAAATCTCTTTGGCTGTTGCCTTTCTTATCGGATATAACTTAATAAACAAATATAGACAACAGCACTTTCGCGTCATGATGCCGTATTCGCGCCTCGCCTTTCTTTCTCCTGATGTCTTGTAAAAGTTCTTTCTTCACCTCAATGCCAATATCTCTTGGAGGGAAATCAATTACCTCTCCCACCAAACAATTGGCCTAATGGTCTAATAGGATTTCCTCAGGAATGAATCCTGTAGATTCGTGCGTCAAAGCATTCATAATCTTTTCAAAAACCTTTATATATTTGCTCCAAGCCCTGTATTGTGATGACCATACGTTGGAAAAAGTCGTCCCAGCTTACGCATGTATCGCTCCGCTGGACTTCAGGCCGGGCAGTAGACCACGATGTGCATCAGTTTAACCCCGTTCCATTCCATATCTTTATTCCATAATTTGCAAGTAAATTGTGCCCATTATCGGACAAAATCGCTTTTGTTTTACCAATATACACGACGTAGTCGTTTCCAAGTTTATTATAAATCTCTTTGGCTGTTGCCTTTCTTATCGGATATAACTTGATAAACTTCGAAGAGACTTCCAGGACTACTAATATGTAGGCGAAATTACTTGAGGTCTTTGGCAAGGGGCCATAGAGGTCCGTGCACACTAACTCTAATACATTGTCAGGTATTGTGCTCTGCATAGGACTAGATTTTGTGCTGTTGATCACTTTCACCCTCTGACACCTATCGCAAGTCTTTCTCTTTAACATGTTGTTAAAATAAACAACTTCAACTATTCTCTCCGTACATTTCTTTGGTCAGCTATGACCATAGGCTAAGTAATAATAGTCTTCTACTTCTGTGCTGTACTTGGTGGGCTAAAACACCCGCCAAGTGTCGCTATCCTCATCTTTGTGTATATACATGATGTTGTTGTACATCTCGTAATATTTTCTCAAGTTTCCTGCGGCTTTATTCCTTTCGTCATACTTGGTCTTCACTATTTTCAATCATTCGTCCTTGCTTTGATGACGACGCACCTTTTTACAAATACTCTCTATCGTCTTTCTTCCTTCTACGTCTTGAAAGTAGTAAAATTTCATTACTCCTACAGATTCGTTTTCGCGTAACAAGTTATCAGACACATCAAGGTCATTCCTTAAAAATCCGTCCGGTTCCAACAGAGATAGGGGTTTATCTGGTGGTTTTAATATTTTCTGTTCTTGGATATTTATGATTTCTGTCTTCCTGTTCTGCGGTTGTTGAAGCCGTTTTCACCCCAACAATGTAACCTTTTTATCAATTTCCTCGTTTAACCAACCTTGTATTACCAATAATTCGCTAACTGTCAAGTCAGGTCAATTTCCTTCGGAAAGATTGTTGTCATATTCCAAATTGCTTGGAGAAATGTGCTCTGTTTCTAATTCATCTCCAGAGCTCACGCGACACATACCGCTTACGTGTGACTGTATGACGTCAGCCTTAACCTCGTACATGCCGTTATCTATGTGACTTTCAATTATTCGTACCCGGTCATCATCGGCTAATTCGTCTTTTCCCCCTTCAGAAATTTGGCCTCGGCTTTCCTTAGAACCAGCGTCATTGGAGTCAGCTACTTTTATTACTGCAACATTTGGTCAGGCCTACCTCTTCGGGATAGAACTTTCCGTTTCTTCATTAACGCAAATTTTTTGTGGGTTCAGAAGCGTTAAATGTTGTCCGCTCTCCCCATTAGCGCACCTCCCATATAATCCTCTGTACTTCTC
The DNA here is from genome assembly GCF_023864275.1 of Schistocerca cancellata. Taxonomy (NCBI): domain Eukaryota; kingdom Metazoa; phylum Arthropoda; class Insecta; order Orthoptera; family Acrididae; genus Schistocerca; species Schistocerca cancellata. The sequence goes on from NC_064629.1 coordinate 331,551,112, forward strand.
CAGTTCGTCGTATATCCGACCGAACTGACATAGCCACACCTCGTCTTCCGCGATGCCCTGTGCGATAATGGAAGTTTTATACGGTATCAGGTTCTTTAATTACACCGGCGAATCACAGTGTATTGGAGCCTGCTGTACCATTCTTGCTGTAACAGCAGCCGCCTCTTCCTTGATGACCGATACTCTAGTTTCATCGTTATTACAGACAGTGATCGCTTTGTCGACTGGCGTTTCAAATACATTTATTGTTACCGCGGATGCTTTACTCGCTCTGAATACTTGCACATTCTTCCGTCGCCATGGTTATTGTTATTATGTTTGTTGCCGTTGTGGTACTTGTTGTCGTCTACATTATCTAAGAGTTCAGTAATTGTTCTGTAACTACTGCCTATGTACCTTACAACCCTTCCTCTATTATTGTAATTTAGTTTGCTTTTACCTAAGTAACAGAAAGCCTGTATCTATGTTGGCATGTATAACCCTCTTACTGAAATTTAGCTTAGTTTCCAGATAAAGTACACAATGGGAGGATAGTCCTGTTAATAGGAAAAGCTAATCAACGGTTACCCTTTTTACAGGACTTGACCGCATGTTATGTCTAATGGATAAGTAAATCAGGCTATTCACTCCTTTTCCTAAGATGTTTCCCAACAGTTAGATAGAAACGCAGTATGAATAATAGTATACTAAAGCTAGGACAACTCAGTTCCAAGTTCTTTTAGTGGTTTAAAACATTTACCAATGGTCGCCAACCTATCCAGGCAATGTAACAGTGAAGTATTGGAATAGCAGAAGTATGAATTTGGCCTATTTTCTTACTACAGTTTAAGTTGCTTCATCAAATAAATATTACTCCACGTAAAAAATGTTGGACTACACACTTATACATTATGTTTTTAAAGGAGAAGAAGCCCAATAGATAACTTAAACGAAGTTTAAAAAAAAAATTGGCACGGTTGGGGGGAGAAGGGAACTTTAGAAAAGCATTTACCATAATGAACAAACTTAAATATCAAAATACTTATATCCTAAAACATACACTTTTTATACCCAAAATTTCACTTCAAGAAAACCTATTTCTTACTGGATTTTACTTTCAGAAGCTATTATTCTTTGAAATAACTCTGTATAGTCATTTAACAGATTCTAGTAACTTGGCTGCACTCTGAATTTTACGTAAGCAAAATTTTACTATAACACTTTGCAATAGTTTGGAAAACACAAAAATAATTAAATGGTGCCTCTTTATATTAACTTGGCACTTCATAAGTCTGTATAACAGAATAGTCGGATTAATCAAACATCAGGAAGGAACCCTACATACGGTGAACCAGTTTCTTTAAAGTTCAAGAATGATTATTAAAACACAGTTTAAATTAATGCTTCACGCTATACAAAAGCAAAAATATTAAAAAATCTTATCTGGTGGCTGTTAGCCTGGGTGTGGCCAACAATTATGACGGCTACACTACCCACAGTACGGACTGCAAGTATCTTTTAGTGTGGGTTCATTTTCTCTTCTTGGCGTCGTTCAGTTTTACATAAAGTAGCCCAACAACTCGCAGGTATGCCGTAAACCGTTTGCAGTCTTCATCCGAGGAAATTTTGCGCAAATTTGGAGGCAAAGCTTCTCTTGCTCCACAAAGGTGTTGCCTCAATCACTGCTGCCTGCAGACTTTGTGACCTACTTCCCGCGCTTGCTCTAGGTAGCGCGCCAATTCGCCCTTGCCACCTATTCCACTCCACAGAGCCACTTTTGTTTCAAACAAAAGCACATTGGCTTATACATAACTCCTATTTCATACAGTGTTCCTAAGCGTGACCATTTCTTAAATTGTCAAATTTACATCAACATGAACAATTTATTCTCACAAATATTTTTAAATGCAAAATGTCATCAGAAAATTATTTCATACAATAAAAAATACACATAGTATTTTACACACATTACTCATTTACAATGCAAAGAACTTCAAACTCCAGTATAGCACACTTTACTTTATATCTACAGAAAACATACTATTAGTATGCGAAAATTTTAAAGGATAAGTTATAAAATTTTAAATGAACTATATACAAGTAATGTTATAACCTCTTGGAATCATCTGGGAACTTCTTCCCCAACTCCCAGACAATCTCCACTTCACTCCGTCAATCACACAAATATTCTAATTTGCGAATCCAATTATCGGCAAGTTCTTTCATCGAGCCGCGCGAATTTGCGCCGTAGGATTTTGACAGTAAGAAATCGCGCCATACACTGGCCTACTTCTGCTCTGACCAATATTCTTTCAAGAACGCAGTCTTAAATTCTTGAAAACTCAAGTTCAAAACATCAAGGTTTAAGCCCTATCGATTTTCCTCGCCCGATAGCACGTCGATTACTGCGTTAATTTTTATCATACCGTCTTCGATTCAGGCAATACCCTTTCGCAATTTTTAATGAAGTCCGTAGCGTGCAATCCACCTTGTTTTGTGAGGGGATCGAAACACTCATTTTCACCGAGATTTCAGTAATATGTGCATGGCATTACACACAGTGCAGCTTTTTGTTCAATTTCTTTTTTAGTTTGGTTACTTTTGTAACTACTTGGCCGCAACTAACCCTTCAACTTCCCTCTTTTTCTTATCACACGTAGTCAGCTGTTTCTTCACCCTAGTATCTTCGTCTGATACTAAAGTTAGCAAATTTGTAACCTATTCCCTATCGTCTTTTCGCACTAATTCTGCATTTTCAGTTACTTTTTTTTCAATTATGGGATCAACAAAAAATGGCTCTGAGCACTATGGGACTTAACTGCTGAGGTCATCAGTCCCCTAGAACTTAGAACTACTTAAACCTAACTAACCTAAGAACATCACATACATCCATGCCCGAGCAGGATTCGAACCTGCGACCGTAGCGGTCGCGCGGTTCCAGACTGAAGCGCCTAGAACCGCTCGGCCACCAGCGGCCGGCTATGGAATCAATAGTTCCTGATTAAGATTTCCGGTTTTGGTATTCATTATAATTATTTCTTTCTTGATTTCATGTACTTTCGTGTTAAAAACTCCAATATTACTGTTAACAATCTTGACTGTTGTCTCATGATAATCCAATTTACTTAAGTGTACATCGGTTTTACTGTTAAATGATCTGGGTTGAGCTTTCCCCTGATAATCCAATTTCGTAACTGTGCATCAGTTTACTGTTAAGTGCGGCTGGTCCCGGCGGATGTTCGAATCCTCCCTCGGGCATAGGTGTGTGTGTGTGTGTCCTTAGGATAATTTAGGTTAAGTAGTGTGTAAGTTTAGGGACTGATGACCTTAGCAGCTAAGTCCCATAAGATATCACACAAACATTTACTGTTAAGTGATTTGGGTTGAGCTTTCTGCTGATAATCCAATTTACTGAACTATGCATCAGTTTTACTGTTAACTGATTTGGGTTGAGCTCTTATTGATTCAGGCTAAGCATTAATTTTAATGATCAACATTCTCAAAAATAGTTTATATTTCCAGATATTATTGGTTTTGACCCTGACTCTAGTTCTTTCTTAATGGTTTCCATACCTCCACCGTCAATGGATTCGGTTTTGATTTTTATTCCGAATTCCTTAGCATCCGCAAATGCCAGGAATTCCGTTTTTGTCAGTTCCTGTGTTCCAGAGGTATCGTCTGTGATGCTAGGCGCTGGTTCCTGTCAGCGTTTCCCTTGACTAGACCGATTGTTCGCCATTACGTACAATCATATTATAAGTTGCATTTATGTCCATAATGTTGCCTGTATTACTGATTAATGCTAATTGAGAAATTTTGTGGCTTATTGCCACCATACACTCTTGCCGTGCATGAGCGAGTTTAATCGTAGCGAAAGAGTTTAGTTCACAAAGAATCTGCACAATAGCAAATTAATAGTGCTCTGTCACTAGCGTCGCCACGCGGTACTTCCCCCTTCACAATCAGCCCACTGGGTTTCGATAGAATTGACCATGAATGCGTATGCATATTGAAATTTTACAGCGGATAAGGCTATCGTTACCAAACGAAAATAATACCGCTTAGTAGGAGGAAAGTGTACAACAGACCCGTCTGAAGGAAGAATTTATTCTAAAACCAATCCAAGTACTGATGATAATTTTGAATCCTGTGGAAACTTAGTGCGATCGCTTACGAACCACATAGTGGGGAAAGGGATACCATATAATACTTTGACATAAAAATGCTGATAATACAAGAAATACTCATTAGCAAAAAGGGATAATTAAACGGTCGCTATCCCATTAGGGCAATGAATCTACTGATTCGTTAGAAAGGTAATGTCAAAGAAATCTAAGCAAATAATCACTGCCGTGGAAACAGAAGGTTGTCACGCTCTTCCACAACACAACAGTTCAGCAGAAAATAAATGAAACAGAAATCACTGAGCTTATAGTTACTTATTCTGAAATACTAAATTTTTAAAGTAAACTTAATGGAAGTTGCTGGTTAAGTAAATGATTGGCTGTAACTGAAACTTCGTTATTTAACAAATGACTTTCAGTAACCTCAGTGAAACGTAATGCAAAATTTCGAAAAAGGCAACCATTTAGTTTTGTTTATTGAAAGATTGATTAAATTTACTTGAAGCAAATGGGCAACTGATTTTACTTTTAACATAACAACAGTAAAATACACGTTCAAAAATTCAAATGTGTGTGAATACCTAACGGGCCAAACTGCTGAGCTCATCGGTCAGTAGTCTTTCGCACTACTTTAACTACAACTAACTTACGCTAAGAGCAACACACACACCCATGCCCATGGGAGGGCTAGAACCTCCGGCGGAAGGGGCCGCGCAGTCCGTTACATGGCGCCCTAAACCACGCGGTCACTCCACGCGGCTAGTAAAATATATTCACTATGTAATCAAAAGTATCCGGAAACATCCAAAAACATACATTTTTCGTATTAGGTGCATTGTGCTGCCACCTACAGCCTGGTACTCCATATCAGCGACCTCAGTAGTCACTAGCCATCGTGAGAGAGCAGAATGGGGCGCTCCGCGCAACTCACTGAGTTCGAACGTGGTCAGGTGATTGTTTGTCACTTGTGTCATACGCGAGATTTCCACACTCCTAAACATCCCTAGGTCCTCTGTACAGGCCGACCATGTCTGTTGATTAACAGAGACCGCCGATAGTTGAAGAGGGTCGTAATGTGCAATAGGCAGACATCTATCCAGACCATCACACAGGAATTCCAAACTGCATCATGATCCACTGCAAGTACTATGACAGTTAGGCAGGGGGTGAGAAAACTTGGATTTCATGGTCGAGCGGCTGCTCATAAGCCACACATCACGCCCGTAAATGCTAAATGACGCCTCGCTCACTGTAAGGAGCGTAAACGTTGGACGATTGAACAGTGGAAAAGCGTTGTCTGGTGTGACGAATCACGGTACATAATGTGGATATCCGACGGCAGGGTGTGAGTATGGCGAACGCCCAGTGAACGTCAACAGCCAGCGTGTGTAGTGCCAACAGTAAAATTCGGAGGCGGTGGTGTTATGGTGTGGTCGTGTTTTTCATGTAGGGAGCTTGCATCCCTTGTTGTTTTGCGTGGCACTATCACAGCACAGACCTAAATTGATGTTTTAAGGACCTTTTTGCTTCCCACTATTAAAGAGCAATTAGGGGATGGCGATTGCATCTTTCATTACGATCGAGCACCTGCTCATAATGCACGGCTTGTGGTGGAGTGGTTTCACGACAATAATATCCCTGTAATGGCCTTTACAGAGTCTTGACCTGAATCCTATAGAACACCTTTGGGATGTTTTGGAACGCCGACTTGGTGCCAGGCCTCAACGACTGACATCGCTACCTCTCCTCAGTGTTGCACTCCGTGCAGAATGGACTGCCATTCCCCAAGAAACCTTCCAGCACCAGATTGAACGTATGCCTGGGAGATTGCAAGCTGTCATCAAGGCTAAGGGTGGGCTAACACCATACTGAATTCCAGCATTACCGATGGAGAGCGCCACGAACTTGTAATTCATCTTCAACCAGGAGTCCGGATACATTTGATCACATAGTGTACCAAGCTAGCAGAAGTCACTCGCTAAGCTAAATACAGGAATAAATGAAATTCTGCATTCTTAATTTTGTGCTGTATCTTAAGTTATTAGTTTTTCCAGTGTAACTTTCCGTTATTTGAAGTGAGTGAAGCTATTATTCGATTTTGCAAATTAGTTAAGCCTCTGTAACGGAATACAAGAATGAACAGTTACTGAGGCAGCAAAATTTGGACTGAAACTGGTCATTAGCAAGCAAACAAAACTACCAGTAAATTGTTACTCATTTTTCGTATTTTTATGACACCAAGTGATTACATGGGAACGAAAGAGACTATGCTTGGTAATAATGTCTGATGACAATGACAACACAGGTGTCCTACAAGTTTTAACTATTGCAGATTATTATTGAAGTAAATTACTAAAGTGTGAAAGAAATGCCACTGGGTAATGCCTGTACAACATTTGTTAACAGTCTTACGATGTTGTAACTGTGCGTTAGACGAAGAATGAAGCCTACGAGAATACTGAGCTGCTACGGGTTGAGTATCAGGAGTCGTCTCCAGAACCGCAGATATTTACAGGATAGGCAATAGTTAAAATTTCGGCTTCTTCCATCTGTTCACTCCTTCTGTGCTCTCAATACTAGCAGGTTAACGACGTAGGTACGCCCACACCGGTGCGATCATAGCTACACATCGCATCTCTGGGAGCACCCAACAAACCCTTCTGCATTCTTTCATGATTCAAACTGCTCTGCTTCCGCTCTCCTCGCAGCTCGACAGAGTCTCTCCATACGCAAAGCTAAATAACGGCACAGCTACTGACATTTGGTCGTTGCTACCTATACATTTAAGCGAAGTTCCCTTGGCTCTTACCCAGCAATTTACAATATTTACATCAAAATGACAATCAGTTATATAAGTTCACAAATAAATAAGTTATATCCATTACATATTAAATATAGTTTCTGTAATAGGACATAGATTCCAAATTAGCAATACAGTACAAGTTATCAACGGATATTAAACGCCGAATAATTCGGAATGATGCAAAAGTTAACTGTTCATAATTTCAAAAGTAATCGCCATAACTATTAACATACACTGAAGTGCTAAAGAAACTGGTATAGGCATGTGTATTCAAATACAGAGATATATAAACAGGCAGAATACGGTGCAGCCGTCGGCAACGTCTATATAAGACAAAAAGTATCTGGCGCAGGTGTTAGATCGGGTACTGCTACTACAATGGCAGGTTATTAAGTTTTAAGTGAATTTGAACGTGGTGCTGTAGTCGGCGCACGAGACAGAAGGTGTCGGAGGTAGCGATGAAGTGGGGATTTTCCCGTGCGACTATTTCACGAGAATACCGTGAGTATCAATCTCGTGAAACATCAAATCTCCGATATTACTGCGACTGGAAAAATATCCTGGAAGAACGGGACTAACGGCGATTGAAGAGAATCATTCAACGTGACAGAGGTGCAACCCTTGCGCAAATTGCTACCAATTTGAGTGCTCTGCTATCAACAAGTGTCAACGTGCGAACCATTCAACGAAACATCATCGATACGAGCTTTTGGAGCCGATGGCCCACTCATGTACCTTTGATGACTGCACGACACCAAGCTTTACGCCTCGCCTGGGCCTGTCAACACTGACATTGGACTGTTGATGACTGGAAGCATGTTGCCTGGTCGTAAGAGTCTCGTTTCAAATCGTATCGAGCGGATGGACGTGTACGGGTATGGAGACAACCTCATTAAACCATGGTCCCTGCATGTCAGCAGGGTATCGTACAAGCTGGTGGAGGCTCTGCAATGGTGTAGGGCGTGTGCAGTTGGAGTGGTATGGGACCCCTGATACGTCTTGATATTACTCTGACAGGAGAGCAGTACGTAAACATCCTACCTGATCACCTGCATCCATTCATGTCCATTGTGCATTCCGACGGACTTAACCAATTCCAGCACTACAATGCGACACCCCACACGTCCATAATTGCTACAGAACGGCTCCAGGAACACTCTTCTGTGTTTAGATACTTTCGCTGGCCACCATGCTCCCTAGACATGAACATTATTGAGCATATCCGGGCTGCCTTGCAACGTTCTGTCCAGAAGAGATCTACACCCCATCACACTCTTACGGATTTATGGACAGCTCTGCAATATCCATGGTGTCAATTCCCTCCGGAATTACTTCAAACATTAGTCGAGTCCATGCCATGTTGTGCTGCGGCACTTCTGCGTACTCGCGATTTGATGCAGGTGTGCTAGTTGGTTTGACTCTTCAGTGTATTTATACCACTGCGATACAAGACGGTTAGTACTTTAATGGAAAAATATTTGCGGTTGCCTTCGGAACGAGAATTGTACCCATGTATGCACCTCTTCGTTCGATGCAAATCATCGTCCACGAATGTCTTTCCCCACGGAAAAAAAAAAAAAAAAAAATGGAAATCACGTGTGGAGGGATCAGGACTGTATGGAGGGTGTGTAGAGGTTCCCTAGCGAAACTTCTGCAGCGCTGTCGAAACAACCTTGGTTACATGTGAACGGGAATTATCCTGCAACACAATGATTCCTTTGTATTTGGACATGATGGCGAGCTTCAATTTTGTTAAGTGTTCACGTCCCGCCGTACGTTAATTTTGGCGTCCTGTTTCAGAAAGTAAATGAGTAAGGTTCCCGTGTGGTCAAAGAAAAAAGTCGTCATGACTCCCCTGTTGTCTCGACTTGCGCTGCAGAAGTTCCGCTGGTGAGCCCTTACAGTCTCGCAATCCTGATCTCTCACCATGCATTTCCATATTTCTGGACCCCTGAAGAAGGACTTTCGTGCCCACTGATTTGCTTCAGATGAAGAGGTGCACTCGTGGGTGCAGCCACCGTTCCGTAGTCAACCGCAAACGTTTTTCCATGAAGGAACTGGCCATCTTGTCTCACAGTGGGGGACAGGTGTTGAGAAATATGCTTATTACTTTTAAGATAATGAACGGTTTACGTTTCGTTTTCATTTGACTGACGACCCGCCCTCTTTTGGCAGCGTTTCACGTTTGCCGTTCTCCTTGCAATAAGTGAGGGAGAGTTTTTGCAATTTTGCACATAATTTTCTGAAAATTCCTGAATCTCTGACGCAGATAATATTCTCGAATATGTCCGCTGATTTGAAAATTCCTGGCAGGCTAAAGCTGTGCAGTCATGGACTGTGCGGCTGGTCCCGGCAGAGGTTCGAGTCCTCCCTCGGGCATGGGTGTGCGTGTTTCTCCTTAGGATACTTTAGGTTAAGTAGTGTGTAAGCTTAGGGACTGATGACCTTAGCAGTTAAGTCCCATAAGATTTCACACACATTTGAACATTTTGTTAAAGCTGTGTGTCGCACCGGGACTCGAAACTGAGGTCTTTGCTTTTCCTCAAAGGTCTCCTCCAACTGAGTTGTCCAAGCACGACTAACGAACCGTCATCACAGCTGTTTTTCTTCCAGTACTTCTTCCCGGTCGTGCACATAGTTTTAATCTGCCAGGAAGTTTCAAGTCAACGCACTCTCCACTGCAGAATGGAGTGAAATATTCATTCTGGAAATAATCCCTAGTCAGTGGCTAAGCTGTTTCTCTGTAATATCCCTCCTTCCAGGATGTTTCAAATTCTACTTAACTATTACATACAGTTGGACAAGAGTCTGAAACTCATTGCAAAAACAACACTGAAGAAGATAATGTGAGTACTAATAGGAAACATGGTATTGTTATAATATTTTAAGCACATTAGCAAGGTGGATCCACCAGTTGCAGTTCATCCATCATTATCATCCGAATTGTAGGAGGAGCCTCCTTCACTTTGGTTAAGTTCTATATTAGTCATCACTATTGTTGTTGTTTAGGAGTTAAATGGTGATGTGATTTTATGCTTCTTCGTTGTTTATCTCTACAGAGTGTGGTCAAGTGCTCCTTTACTTTTGTCCAAGTGTTCTGGCAATAAATTGCAGTATTTAGTTCACCCTCCCCACAACAGAATCTGTGTCTAAATAAAAGCCGCGGAACATTACGCGAAATCAGGAGCGAGAACTGAAAATGTGTACCCGACTGGGTTCCGAACCAGGGATCTCCTGCTTACTAGAGAGATGCGTAAACTACTGCGCCATCCGGGACACGGCGTTACCGTAACTGCGAATACTATCTCGACACGCCACACGGCCTATTCACAATACCACCGAGCGCCACCTGTTCGCAGTCCCTGTCCATTTTACTCCCGTTCTCTACTCCCCTTAGAGTACTCACATGGGCGACCTCATAATTTTCATTAATTGGCACTTCTTACACCTTACTGATATCTTTCCTAATGCAACATTGTTGAAAGTTTCTAAAGTGCACTACTTATCTATTTTTATCCCCCAGTGCCATCATCTGCTTGGGGAGGGAACCATTTGATGGAACTTGCTACTACGGACATTGAGGCAAATCACTGTGCGTGTCATGCGAATGATTCAGATTTTGCATATCCCCTCTATGACATATGCTACGCCAGAATCAACATCCAGATATTTGAAATTTCCTAATCCGATGACTTCTTCATCAGACACGTAACGAAGCCCTCAGACTAGAAGAGGCTGTTGCATGGCATGACCGTATAAGTCGTTTACATCCAGATACACAATTTTTAGGATTTTTGTTATGGATGTCAATAAATGTAAAACCGAGGATTCCAAATTATTGGTCAAGAAATATGCTCTATCACAACAATGTAAAATATGTTATGTCACGCAATCGTTTTGAACTGCTTTTACGTATTTGGCATTTTTCCGATAACATCCAGTGCCCACTGGGAAACCGCTTATTCAAATTTCAACCTCTCATTGATAAATTACTGCAGAGATTTCAAAGTGCAGTTGTGCTGTAGAAAGAAGTTTGCATTGACGAAACACTTGTGCCGTCCCGAGGAAGTCTAAGTTTCATTCAGTGTATAAAAAATAAGGGCCATAAATTCGGAATTAAATTGTTCAGACTTTGTCTAAAGGGTGGTTACACCTGGAATATGAATGTTTATTTAGTGAAGAATGTGAATCCTGCTGTTCGTCTTGCCACTTCTGTTGTTATGAGCTTTATGAGTGGATTACTACATGAAGGCAGACTCAACCATTTTTGTCCGCAGCTCGTGGACGTGCGGTAGCATTCTCACTTCCCGCGCCCGGGTTCCCGGGTTCGATTCCCGGCGGGGTCGGGGATTTTCTCTGTCTCGTGATGACTGGGTGTTGTGTGATGCCCTTAGGTTAGTTAGTTTTAAGTAGTTCTAAGTTCTAGGGGACTGATGACCATAGATGTTAAGTCCCATAGTGCTCAGAACCATTTGAACCAAACAATTTTTACACCAGTGTTCATCTAACACACCAGCTTCTTGAACGATCAACACATTTAGTTGTTACTCTAAGATCAAACAGAAAATTGAATCCTCAAGATGTACAGGCAAAACTGAAGGAGGGACACAAAACAAAGGAAAGTACCACAGGTGTAGTAGTACTGAAATGGGAAGATAAGAGGGATGTTGTGATGCTGAATACTGTTCATGGAAAAGAAGCAGAAGTTCAAACCAGGAAGGGCACGAAGAAAAAACCAGCAATGACTATTGACTATAATCAGTCAAAGTCTTTTATAGATCCTTCTGGCCAAATGACTTCGTACTCGCATTATCTAAGGCGGGGTGTGACACGGTACAGGAAGCTTGCAATTTAATTGTTGACAGGATCAGCACTGGTAAATGCTCATGTGATTTACCGATACATCAACAACAAGAAGATATTAATCACAGAATTCACAGACGCAGTGACTTTGAGACTACTCCATAAACAAGATGCAGACGAACCTGAGACATATCTCACCAAAGCCACCGCATTACCTGCAGATTGTGCACTTGTGAACATGAGAGCAGCCAGACATAGGTGTACAGTGTGCTACGAAAAAATGAAGAATGAATTTGGACTAGAGCAAGCTGTCAAGAAATGCAAACAAACTGCATTGAAATATAAGAATTGTGACTCATATTTTTGCGTACAGTGTTTTTCCATAAAGCACAGTGCATACAGGTGTTAGAGAGACAAAGTGGAATGACACAAATTTTTCAGTTACATTGTTGTTGCAATTACAGTTGAAGAAGGTAAACCAAACTGTATGTAATTGGCAGTCTACTGTGTAAGTAATATGTCAAACTAAATAATAAATAAATAAAAAGTCCAATACGACTGAGCCATGTGAGTTATATACAGCTCACGAATTCAAACGTCAATAACTACTGCTGAGCTCTTGAAAACTGTAAGCCACGAACATGATTTGTTACTGGGGCCATGACCTACTATAACACCGAGTCACAGCACGCTTCTGTGAGTTACAACTGCACCACTGAGCTTTAAATGGAAAAATGCCCGTGAGCTGTATTTACTTCACGTGGCCCGAAGAGAACACCTTCTGTGAGTTATATTTAACTCACTTGGCAGTCAATGTGCTAGAAAACTTTTCGCACGTAAATTACTCTCGGAATCGAGTGGTGGCTGAAACATGAAGTAGAAAACTCCGTGACATTTAGCGCGATAAGGAACTTGTATCGAAAAGACAGACTGGACGCCATGGTAAGAGTGTTCATTACTATCGATAAAAGTATTTTGCCTATCGATGTCAAAACTCACTCTGACTGAAGTTATTTGGCCATGAATAGCAGCCCCAGATGAACTTCTCTTACTTATCGAAAGTCTTTACGGGCCACTGTCCGTCATAATATTTGTAGAATCATTCAGGCAAAGTCTACGCTCAGTAGCGCTGAAATATGCTAATCATGCAGTATTAGCTGGAAAGACTTTGGTCTTCACAGTATAGACCGCGACGTCTATAGATTCACTGCAAGTGGTACGAACATACAGTCTTGTGAAGTAACTTTTGAGCACGTTTCCCGAGAAAAGTCGAACAACTAGGTAGAAAACCCATACACAAAGGAATTAATTTAGACTTTGTTGTTACAAACAAGCCTGACCTCACCGACAGTGTCGGCATAGAGATAGGGGTTAGTGATCATGATGTCAACATAGCGACAATAGCTAGAAAAGTTAATAAATCCGTCAAGAAGACCAGGAGAATATTTATGGTAGAAAATGCAGGTGAACAGTTGTTACCATTACACTTACACAGAATGGACATCATTTAGGTCCAATACGACGATCTTACAGGAATTCGGGGCAAAGTTTAAACTGATTGGAAGTCGAGCTCTGCAGGTGTATGTTCCAAGTAAGAGGATTCAGGATGGGAAGGACCCTTCGTGGTTTAATAAACAAATTCGGAAAACAGAGATTGTTTCACACTAAGTTCAAAAAAGATCGCGCAAATATTAACAGGCAAAAATTAATAGAAATTCAAGCGTCAGTAAGAAGATAATTGCGTGATGGTGTCGTACCTGAGTGAAAGAACTTTCAGAGAAGCCGAGAAAATGTTGGTCATACGTAGAATCACTAAGTAGATGGAAGGCCTCTCTTCTGTCACTCGTCGAGCTGACTGGAGTGCCTGTACACATCAGAAAAAAGAAAGCTGAGGTTTTAAATTTCAATTTCAAGAAATTATTCACGCTGGAGGACTGTACATACATACCGTCGTTTGACTGTCGTTCAGACACCCGCATGGAGGACACAGAAATGGGAATTTGTGGCGTAGAGAAGCAACTGAAAGTGTTGAAAACAAATAAGTCGCCAGGGCCAGACGGAATCACGATTGCGTTTTAGAGAAAGTACTTTATGGCTTCGATCCCATACTTAGCTTGCAATTTATCACGAATCTTCCCCCCCCCCCCCCCCCCCTCCCCAGGGAAGAGTCCCAAGCGACTGGAAAAAGCGCAGGTGACTACTGTATTTAAGAGAGGTAAAATAACGGAATCGCATAATTACAGACCAATAACCTTAACATCGGTTTGCTGCCGAATTATTGAATATATTCTGTGTTCGGATATAATAAATTTTATTGACACGGGAAAGCTTCTGTCTACAAATCAGCACTGATTTAGAAAGCATCGCTTGGCTTGATCTTTTCTCACATTATATCGTAGAAAACATAGACGGAAGGGAACAGGTAGATTCCATATCACTCTCTACTGTAGAGTGTTGACGAAGGTCCGAGAATACGGTTCAGGTTCCGATATATGCAAGTGGCTCGAAGACATTTTAAGCAGGAGCATCCACAATGTTGTCCTGTAAGGTGGAGTGTTCCATCAGAGACAAGTGCCCAGGGAATTGTAATAGGACTGCTCTTATTTTCTGTGCACATAAATGGTCTAATAGACAGGGTGAGCAGATGTTCACTTCTGATTTCTGATGACACTGTGGTGCACGGGGACGTGTCGTCGTTGAGTGTCTATAGGAGTATACAAGATTTCTAGCTGATGTGACGAATGACAGCTTTTTCTAAATTTAGAACAATGCAACTTAATACAGATGAGGAGGAAAAACAATCCTGCAACGTTCGAAAACAGCGTTAGTATGGTGCTGCTTCACACAGTTATATCGATTAAATACATAGTTGTAACACTGCAAATCAGTATGAAATTGAATGAGCGTGTCAGATTGGTAGCAGAGAAAGCGAATACGCGACGCCGTTAAGCCGGCCAAAGTGGCCGTGCGGTTCTAGGCGCTGCAGTCTGGAACCGCGAGACCACTACGGTCGCAGGTTCGAATCCTGCCTCGGGCATGGATGTGTGTGATGTCCTTAGGTTAGTTAGGTTTAACTAGTTCTAAGTTCTAGGGGACTAATGACCTCAGAAGTTGAGTCCCATAGTGCTCAGAGCCATTTGAACCATTTGACTCCGTTAATTGGGAGAATTTTGAGATAGTGTAGCTGAACCATAAAGGAGGCGGCCTATAGAACGCTAGTGCGTCCCATTCTGGAGTACTGTTCGAGTGTTTGGGATCTGCACCAGGTCGGATTAAAGGAAAACATTGAAGAAATTCGGAGGCGTGCTGCTACATTTGTTACTGATAGGCTCGACCAACACGCAAGTAATACGTAAATGCTTCGTGGACTCCAAAGGAAATCCCTAGACGGTAGATTGAGCTCTTTTTGTAAAGGAACTACTGCAGAAATTTAAAGAATCAGCATTTGCAGCCCAATGCAGAGCAATCCTACTGCCGCCCTAACGCACGGCTTCCTCCAACTCGTGGTAGTTGTGGCCTACATATCAAGAGTGCCCTACATTTTAGATGACAATGTTTTATATTTAGACAAGAGGGCAGTAGTTAATTCACCTTCAAATTTTCCCTCTGTTTTAACTGACGATGACACAAATTTAGAGAGCCTCTTGAAGTTCAGGGTATTGTCCCACTTGTTCCCTAATATGTTACGAGAATTATTTTTTTTTTGTCTGATATTAGGTTGGCTTCCTCATACATGTGTTTGTAAGTGATCAGCTAGTCACTGTTGCATGAGTAATTATTCTAGCCTCCCTCTCATGTTACTCGTGCTTTAATAGGCGTGTTTAGAGCCTCTGCCCATTTTACGGTACCTTAAAGAATTTAAGCAGTGTTGCTATGCAAGGGGACCATGAGTGAGGTTGGGATGGAGGAAGCGAGTGTAATTAAGTAAGACTTATTGTTACTTGTTTTATGACATTTTAGTCATTCGTTTCTACAAATCTTTATAAGGATGCAGATTACCTCACCGTTGAGCACCCATAAACAGCAACAACACGACACACACGCGCGGGCTCACACACACACACACACACACACACACACACACACACACACACGCATCCAAGGAAGCACAGTATATTTTCATGTTCTGGGTCGTTGATGTCGGTACTAGGGTCGAATATTTCCTGGATATACCTAGAGTCTCGACCTACGTAGTCTTGAAGGATGCTGTCAGCTACTGCCAAATACAGATTCCAGCACAAGATCTCAGCCATTTTTTACCTTGGATTAAGCAGTTTACTCCATCAACGGAGAAAGGGAAAAACCACTACACCGGTCTCTGAATTGAGAAACACAGAAGCAAACAATCACATCATCATTTAATTCCAAAATAATAACCATACTGAAGAATGGTACAGAAACAACATGAAGGAGTCTGATACTAACTTAGTGATGCGCATCCTGCTATCCTGCTTTTTTTTTTTTTTCATGGAGGAGTCAAGGATGTACACGAGGTAGAAACATCCATGCAAATATGTATCAAAATGGTTCAAATGGCTCTGAGCACTATGGGACTTAACATCTATGGTCATCAGTCCCCCAGAACTTAGAACTACTTAAACCTAACTAACCTAAGGACATCACACAACACCCAGTCATCACGAGGCAGAAATATGCATCAAAGTGTTTTGGTGGCACCGAAAATTGTTCAAGATACGGCTGTGGTTAAGTAACAAGGCAATTCTTCAGGTGAGCTTAAGTCTCCTCATGAATCAATGTAGTATATACAGGGTGTTTCAAAAATGACCGGTATATTTGAAACGGCAATAAAAACTAAACGAGCAGTGATAGAAATACACCGTTTGTTGCAATATGCTTGGGACAACAGTACATTTTCAGGCGGACAAACTTTCGAAATTACAGTAGTTACAATTTTCAACAATAGATGGCGCTGCAAGTGATGTGAAAGATATGGAAGACAACGCAGTCTGTGGGTGCGCTATTCTGTACGTCGTCTTTCTGCTGTAAGCGTGTGCTGTTCACAACGTGCAAATGTGCTGTAGACAACATGGTTTATTCCTTAGAACAGAGGATTTTTCTGGTGTTGGAATTCCACCGCCTAGAACACAGTGATGCAACAAGACGAAGTTTTCAACGGAGGTTTAATGTAACCAAAGGACCGAAAAGCGATACAATAAAGGATCTGTTTGAAAAATTTCAACGGACTGGGAACGTGACGGATGAACGTGCTGGAAAGGTAGGGCGACCGCGTACAGCAACCACAGAGGGCAACGCGCAGCTAGTGCAGCAGGTGATCCAACAGCGGCCTCGGGTTTCCGTTCGCCGTGTTGCGGCTGCGGTCCAAATGACGCCAACGTCCACGTATCGTCTCATGCGCCAGAGTTTACACCTCTATCCATACAAAATTCAAACGCGGCAACCCCTCAGCGCCGCTACCATTGCTGCACGAGAGAGATTCGCTAACGATATAGTGCACAGGATTGATGACGGCGATATGCATGTGGGCAGCATTTGGTTTACTGACGAAGCTTATTTTTACCTCGACGGCTTCGTCAATAAACAGAACTGGCGCATATGGGGAACCGAAAAGCCCCATGTTGCAGTCCCATCGTCCCTGCATCCTCAAAAACTACTGGTCTGGGCCGCCATTCCTTCCAAAGGAATCATTGGCCCATTTTTCAGATCCGAAACGATTACTGCATCACGCTATCTGGACATTCTTCGTGAATTTGTGGCGGTACAAACTGCCTTAGACGACACTGCGAACACCTCGTGGTTTATGCAAGATGGTGCCCGGCCACATCGCACGGCCGACGTCTTTAATTTCCTGAATGAATATTTCGATGATCGTGTGATTGCTTTGGGCTATCCGAAACATACAGGAGGCGGCGTGGATTGGCCTCCCTATTCGCCAGACATGAACCCCTGTGACTTCGTTCTGTGGGGACACTTGAAAGACCAGGTGTACCGCCAGAATCCAGAAACAATTGAACAGCTGAAGCAGTACATCTCATCTGCATGTGAAGCCATTCCGCCAGACACGTTGTCAAAGGTTTCGGGTAATTTCATTCAGAGACTACGCCATATTATTGCTACGCATGGTGGATATGTGGAAAATATCGTACTATAGAGTTTCCCAGACCGCAGCGCCATCTGTTGTTGAAAATTGTAACTACGGTAATTTCGAAAGTTTGTCCGCCTGAAAATGTACTGTTGTCCCAAGCATATTGCAACAAACGGTGTATTTCTATCGCTGCTCGTTTAGGTTTTATTGCCGTTTCAAATATACCGGTCATTTTTGAAACACCCTGTATTATTCCAGTTTTCTAACATTTGCAATCCCTTGAGTTCTAGATACTCCTGCAACATCTAAATTTACAAACCCTTATTCTGTAGATTCACGCATTTTATGAATGCTTGGTTTCTCTTCTTTTAGACATGTCCAAAAAAACAGACAAAACGCATGCACGTAACTGATTCATCTCGATGTGCAAGTAATCCACAATCTTCACTGCGGATGTACATTTACTTGCGACCCCCAGTGTGAATCTAACATTAGCGAGTATAGAGGACATGGACGAGAACTGCAGATAAATGGGGCTATGTGGTTGTGTGGGTCAGCTGCGGATTGTAGTACTGAGGTAGTTGGTACATGTGCGATAAACTCTGTGTCCGGGCCAGTGGCCAGTTCTGCTTCGAGTGCCGAGCGGGAAGATTCTTGTTTATACCACTTGCCGCAGCGTCGCTTGTGTGAAGTTTTCCTCGTTAGTGTTGTTCTGTCTGCCGAGTGAATCGTAGCGCTTCAGCTCCGCATTACTGTGTGTTTGTGTTCGTTTACTTGCAGCAGCGTCGGCCGCTCCGCTGTGGTTACCATGGCTTCCACGTGTATTCCACGAAAAGGTATTGTGAGCTTCACTTTCGATAAAACAACGCGACATATGCAGCCCGGGTCTCTAGAAATCCACGATTGGCCTGTAGATACCATTCATGTGAACTCTGATCAGGTGCACACCGCTTATTTTAACGCAGAAGAGTACGTGTTTTACTTGAAGTTTATGGATTCCCTTCACGTTGAAAGATAATTGTCGCGACATGGTTCTCGAATCCCGCTCAAGCATCGCGGTAATTCTGTTAGTATGATGTCACTCGAAGATGCTGAAATTGACTGTATCAATGTTCGATTGTTCAACCTCCCGCCGGGGGTTGATGACAAATTCGTAAAGGACAATTTGACTCCTTATGGTAACGTAAAAACTGTCCGTCGTGAACGTTGGTCTACTCAACACAGATTATGGTGTTATAATGGAATTAGTTCCGTGGAAATGCATGTTAAACTCAATATTCCATCACATTTACTAGTGTGTGGTTATCGCGTTCGTGTCGTGTATACTGGTCAAGAGGGAACCTGCTTCCTATGTAATGAAAGTGGACACGTTCGGTCTAATTGTCAGCGGAGGATCTTTGTATTAAAGCTGTCATTAATGAAGCGTCGCAAATTGACGGTTGCTGATCTTGTACCTTCCACTTACGACGTCTGACCTGCTTCTACCTCAGGTCATAATGAACAAAAAGTCAGTTCTGATAATCGTGTAACTGAATTTCCGTCTTTATCTCCGCGGCAGTTTCAGAAACCTATTGCCCCCAGGACCCATAACAGTGACAAACAAGCGACGTCGCACTCAAGAAGTTGAGTGTGAGGATTTGGCTGTGACTTCTGCCCAAACCTCCTCCGCATCGCTTGTGTCCCTTGCTCCTCTCGATGCTACGATACCTCCCATCCAAGGTACTGTGAGTGGCGCAGAAGTTATGTCCAGCATCCCTACTACTCGCAATGTGGCTCCTCCCGAGCTGCCTGTGTGTGAAAAGGGAGTGGAGTCCCCCCCTCCCCCCTTTCGTCTTTGTGTCCTCCGTTACAGTCTGAGACAACGCAATTTCCTCCTGCTCATTCGTCTTAAGACGCCGACGGTTTCCCGAATTTGCCACCTACAGCAACTCCTGAGGAGAATAAAATCAGCGACCAAGTATTATCTGTTGTATTGGTAGTTCCACAGAATGCTACCACCTTAGTGACTGGACCTGCAGTACATGACCCTTGTTCTGAGGGGCAGAAGGCTGTGTCTATGACCCCGCCCCCCCCCCCCCCACACCGCCGTCTGTAGAGAACGCCATGCCACGTAGCCGACAGAAACAGCGTATAGAATCTGGCCGTGCGGTGGCACGTAAGAAATCTAAGAAAAATTTTTGTGATGATGGAGGTTCTGGTCCCTCGCTGTCTGACTCATGTGTGGAATCTGCAATGACATTGACGCTCAGCTGTCTATCTAATTCTGCTCAATAACTTCCGCACATCCCTGTATAGCTGTGATCAATGACTCAAGCCTACACATTCCTTTCTTTAAATGTTCATCCTGTGGAATCAGAATTGCGATTGGGTAATCTGCGTCAGTTCATTTATGATTCCTGTGCGGACATAGTCTTCTTACAGGAGGTGTTATTTACTGATATCTCCTAATTTGGTTTTCGTATGATTTTTAATGTAGCACCCCAATATTCTGCGCGGACCACCTTATTCTTTCGTGAAGGCGTTTCTATTGCTGAGGTGGAAAAGTTGGATTCTGGCAGGGGCATAGGTTGTCAACTTTTTAATCTTACCTTGGTTCTTTTATATGCCTCTTCTGGCACTGGTCGTGGACTGGATCGTTCGCGTTTTTATAAAGAGGATATGGTTTATCTGTTGCGTAATAGTCCTCCGGGTATTCTGTTGGGTGGTGATTTTAACTGTGTATTTCGTCCTGCTGATCAATCTCCAAATTTTAATTTATCTCGCGAATTACATGAATTGGTCCGCTTCTTACGCCTAAAAGACGTCTGGAATGTAAATACCAGACGTTAGTTAAATTTAAATTTAGCCACTTTACTGCGGCCTAATTAGATTAGTTAGGTTTTACTTACCACACTGACTGAGCGATAGTATTCTTAATGTTGAAGTCATCTCAGCTTCATTTACGGATCTCTGTGCTGTGACCACAACTTTCAATCTTGTCAAATTGTTTCGCCCTCTGTGGCTGTTAAACGTCGCTCATCAAACTTATTTCTTTCTCGGTGACGTGATGCGAGTCGTGTGGGAGCGACCTCTACGGTCCACTGGGAAATACTCTTCCACCCTTGACTGCTGGACACAGCTAGCAAACCCGAGGCTGAGGCGAACTTTGATACTTCCCTGTGCTGCCAAAGCGTGAGATTTTCGGAGAACTTACGAATAATACTATTCCATCCTGCGTGAACTTTATGCCGCTTCGGATCACGCCCCTCTGCGAATTACGGATGTTAGGCGTGTAAAGGCAGAATTGTTGACCTTGATGAGAATGCAAATGGAAGGTTTGAAAATCCCATCGAAACTGCGTTCATTGGTGACGGAAAAACTGACTTCCTTATATTATCTGCTTCGACATCAGACCCGTCGCCGACCCGCTTGTATTCATTCTCTCACGACAAATGATGGACGTATCGTAATGCCGCAAGCTGATATAGTGCGTATCTTACACCAGAACTATATAGACATCTTCAACATCGATGAATCCACTGAAACCTTTTACGACCCACTTGTCAGCATCTAGGATAAGACAATTAAACCTGAACATAATGCAACGCTCTTAGCTGCCTTTCAGCCTGAGGAAGTTTACAAACTTATTGTGTGATCACCTTCTCAAAAGTCCCTGGGTATAAATGGCCTTCCCAAGAAACTTTACGTGCCATTGTTGGGTGCTACTTTTACTTACCCTTTAAATGAAGTGTAATAGGGTAGAGTAGTGCCGACCTCGTTCAAAGTAGGAAAAATTGTTTTAATCCTGAAACGCAATGGACCGGCTTCCCCTGATAGCTTTCGCCCACTTACTTTCTGAATCTTTGATAACAAGATTGTGGCGAGGGCAGTTAATAGTAGGATGTCGGCTCTGATGGAGACTATTGTTGCAAAATATCAAAGCTGCGTACCTGGTCGTACCATTCATACCCCTATAATCGAGTGTCGTGACGTGGTTTCGGTTGCTGCTGTAACGTCCGTTCCTTGTGCTCTTGCTTTTCCCAACTTCGATAAGGCATTTGATCGTGTTAATCACGACCTTCTGCTTTGAATTCATGAGGCAGTTGGTTTCACTGTTGACACACGGCGAATGCTCTCATATCTGTTTACGGGTATTTCGGCTTCGGTAGTTATTAATGACCAAATGGCGTCAGGGAGCGATGCTAGAGCATGAAAGGCGTTCTCTTACTCTGCTCCAGAAAGTCCGAATACTGGATACATATGTCTTATGCAAAGCTTACTACATGGCCCAAGTTTATCCGATTCCCTCGATGATGGCGAAGAAACTACAACAGTTGTCTTGTCGTTTCTTATAGAAAAGACATACACTCCTGGAAATGGAAAAAAGAACACATTGACACCGGTGTGTCAGACCCACCATACTTGCTCCGGACACTGCGAGAGGGCTGTACAAGCAATGATCACACGCACGGCACAGCGGACACACCAGGAACCGCGGTGTTGGCCGTCGAATGGCGCTAGCTGCGCAGCCTTTGTGCGCCGCCGCCGTCAGTGTCAGCCAGTTTGCCGTGGCATACGGAGCTCCATCGCAGTCTTTAACACTGGTAGCATGCCGCGACAGCGTGGACGTGAACCGTGTGTGCAGTTGACGGACTTTGAGCGAGGGCGTATAGTAGGCATGCGGGAGGCCGGGTGGACGTACCGCCGAATTGCTCAACAGGTGGGGCGTGAGGTCTCCACAGTACATCGATGTTGTCGCCAGTGGTCGGCGGAAGGTGCACGTGCCCGTCGACCTGGGACCGGACCGCAGCGACGCACGGATGTACGCCAAGACCGTAGGATCCTACGCAGTGCCGTAGGGGACCGCACCGCCACTTCCCAGCAAATTAGGGACACTGTTGCTCCTGGGGTATCGGCGAGGACCATTCGCAACCGTCTCCATGAAGCTGGGCTACGGTCCCGCACACCGTTAGGCCGTCTTCCGCTCACGCCCCAACATCGTGCAGCCCGCCTCCAGTGGTGTCGCGACAGGCGTGAATGGAGGGACGAATGGAGACGTGTCGTCTTCAGCGATGAGAGTCGCTTCTGCCTTGGTGCCAATGATGGTCGTATGCGTGTTTGGCGCCGTGCAGGTGAGCGCCACAATCAGGACTGCATACGACCGAGGCACACAGGGCCAACACCCGGCATCATGGTGTGGGGAGCGATCTCCTACACTGGCCGTACACCACTGGTGATCGTCGAGGGGACACTCAATAGTGCACGGTACATCCAAACCGTCATCGAACCCATCGTTCTACCATTCCTAGACCGGCAAGGGAACTTGCTGTTCCTACAGGACAATGCACGTCCTCATGTATCCCGTGCCACCCAACGTGCTCTAGAAGGTGTAAGTCAACTACCCTGGCCAGCAAGATCTCCGGATCTGTCCCCCATTGAGCATGTTTGGGACTGGATGAAGCGTCGTCTCACGCGGTCTGCACGTCCAGCACGAACGCTGGTCCAACTGAGGCGCCAGGTGGAAATGACATGGCAAGCCGTTCCACAGGACTACATCCAGCATCTCTACGATCGTCTCCATGGGAGAATAGCAGGCTGCATTGCTGCGAAAGGTGGATATACACTGTACTAGTGCCGACATTGTGCATGCTCTGTTGCCTGTGTCTATGTGCCTGTGGTTCTGTCAGTGTGATCATGTGATGTATCTGACCCCAGGAATGTGTCAATAAAGTTTCCCCTTCCTGGGACAATGAATTCACGGTGTTCTTATTTCAATTTCCAGGAGTGTATATTTTGACTACGGTATGAGGTGATTACGCAGCCTCGTTCCTTTGGGGGGCTTGACCTGACTGATATATGAAGGAAGACGCAGATGCTGTATGTGCGTTGTACTGTTTTGACGATGACTCAAGAAATTCACCCATTCACGTCTCATTTATATCTCTGTGTCCGTCCTGCTACTCTTGAACCTCCTATTCATGTTGGTCCCATAAATTATAAGTTAAAACACATTCGTGACTTCTATTTTGAGGTGAGGTATTTAGGGGCTGACATCTTATAGAGACCTGTCCACACCACGAAATTGTTAAAGAGTCTTTGGGAAGCAGTCCCTTGTCCGAACCTCGTTGAAAGAGAATCGCCGCAAACAACCTGGACAGCAGTTTGGTTCAACGTGAGTCTTCCGATTTTGCCGATGCGCGCAGCGGCCTCCTGGCATAAATTAGTAAATAACTTGATTCCAACGAACGAGTGACTTTTCCGTACTGGGCTTAGTGACACGGATTTATGTAGTCGTTGTACGCCTCCAGATACGACACGACATCGCTTTACTTGTGGAGGTCATATGGCAAACTGGTCTTGGATCAGGACACAATTGGCCTTCCTTACTCGATCTTCTGAGACCTCATATACTACAGACATCATATTGCTCCCAGATTATTCTTTCTTTCTACGGTCGAAAACCCATACCATTATGTGCTTGCTGGGACCCTTCGTTCATTATGTTGTAGAAGGCGAGCGGGAAGATCACATGAACTCCATGCAGTATATGTTCACTGCCTTTTGACGTGCTTGCGGATGCCCCGATATCGAGACCTCTTCGTCGACATGTTGAATCTTGTTTTCCGTCTGCAAGGTGCTGCTTAATTTAATTTTTCTGGTGTTTTTTTTTTTGTTATGTATGTTCCCATCTGAATGCTTCGGATTATCCTCTCCTGGTTTCCCTGTTCGTTTTGTTTTGTGTTTTGACTCAGCATCGCTCCAGTTCTATTTTAAAATGTGTATTGATGAGGTATAGATACACATGAGGGTACACAATCCTTGCAGTAAAACTGGGATTTTTCTTAGTTTGCTATTTGGAATGTAATCTGGTTTCGTTTTTCTTTTACTTTTAGATTTTATAACAAACTATAAAAATTAAAAAACATAAAATAATAAAAAAATTAAAAAAATACTAAAAACTACATAAAAATATTTGTTGATACGTTTTCTGTGAGCTTGGTGGTTGTTTGTCGGCTACGTTCTCGGTTTTCTTTCCTTTCTTCTTTCATTTATTATCCTGTTATCAGTATTAATTTTTCTCCCATTTGCAACTTATATTACATGATGATTTGATTATGGTCTACTGAAGTGTCATGATTGTACCAAGTCATTCTGGTAATAAAAAAATTAAAAAAGTGGTTAATCCAACTGCCTCGTAACAGGAGACCCCGGGTTCGAGTCTTGGTCAAGCATATACACTCCTGGAAATTGAAATAAGAACACCGTGAATTCATTGTCCCAGGAAGGGGAAACTTTATTGACACATTCCTGGGGTCAGATACATCACATGATCACACTGACAGAACCACAGGCACATAGACACAGGCAACAGAGCATGCACAATGTCGGCACTAGTACAGTGTATATCCACCTTTCGCAGCAATGCAGGCTGCTATTCTCCCATGGAGACGATCGTAGAGATGCTGGATGTAGTCCTGTGGAACGGCTTGCCATGCCATTTCCACCTGGCGCCTCAGTTGGACCAGCGTACGTGCTGGACGTGCAGACCGCGTGAGACGACGCTTCATCCAGTCCCAAACATGCTCAATGGGGGACAGATCCGGAGATCTTGCTGGCCAGGGTAGTTGACTTACACCTTCTAGAGCACGTTGGGTGGCACGGGATACATGCGGACGTGCATTGTCCTGTTGGAACAGCAGGTTCCCTTGCCGGTCTAGGAATGGTAGAACGATGGGTTCGATGACGGTTTGGATGTACCGTGCACTATTCAGTGTCCCCTCGACGATCACCAGTAGTGTACGACCAGTGTAGGAGATCGCTCCCCACACCATGATGCCGGGTGTTGGCCCTGTGTGCCTCGGTCGTATGCAGTC
Source organism: Schistocerca cancellata (assembly GCF_023864275.1). Classification (NCBI taxonomy): domain Eukaryota; kingdom Metazoa; phylum Arthropoda; class Insecta; order Orthoptera; family Acrididae; genus Schistocerca; species Schistocerca cancellata. The sequence continues at coordinate 331,576,738 of NC_064629.1, forward strand.
CTGATTGTGGCGCTCACCTGCACGGCGCCAAACACGTATACGACCATCATTGTCACCAAGGCAGAAGCGACTCTCATCGCTGAAGACGACACGTCTCCATTCGTCCCTCCATTCACGCCTGTCGCGACACCACTGGAGGCGGGCTGCACGATGTAGGGGCGTGAGCGGAAGACGGCCTAACGGTGTGCGGGACCGTAGCCCAGCTTCATGGAGACGGTTGCGAATGGTCCTCGCCGATACCCCAGGAGCAACAGTGTCCCTAATTTGCTGGGAAGTGGCGGTGCGGTCCCCTACGGCACTGCGTAGGATCCTACGGTCTTGGCGTGCATCCGTGCGTCGCTGCGGTCCGGTCCCAGGTCGACGGGCACGTGCACCTTCCGCCGACCACTGGCGACAACATCGATGTACTGTGGAGACCTCACGCCCCACGTGTTGAGCAATTCGGCGGTACGTCCACCCGGCCTCCCACATGCCCACTCTACGTCCTCGCTCGAAGTCCGTCAACTGCACATACGGTTCACGTCCACGCTGTCACGGCATGCTACCAGTGTTAAAGACTGCGATGGAGCTCCGTATGCCACGGCAAATTGGCTGACACTGACGGCGGCGGTGCACAAATGCTGCGCAGCTAGCGCCATTCGACGGCCAACACCGCGGTTCCTGGTGTGTCCGCTGTGCCGTGCGTGTGATCATTGCTTGTACAGCCCTCTCGCAGTGTCCGGAGCAAGTATGGTGGGTCTGACACGCCGGTGTCAATGTGTTCTTTTTTCCATTTCCAGGAGTGTATTTTCACTGATCGTCGCTGATTTCACATAAAGGCGATGCAGTTGACATCACTAGTTTCTTCCCATTTCTTCCCTTTCTATCCTCTCCACCTTCAATAACATAATAATATCTTACCTTATGTATAATGTTCTCCATTAACACTCCACAAAATCTTGGCACATGGAGTTTTTTGACTAATTTAAGTATATCGGTATTTGTAAATTTTATTAAGAACATTCTGAGCACTTTCCCATGTGAGTTTAAATGTAGTCCTTCCTTGATAGCGACTGTTTCCATCATTCTGCTGTGTTTTTTCACATCATCAAGATATTCATGAGTGCTCTGTTCATTTTTCACTGTTCAGACGGCTGATGCTCCTCCGGCAGGTGATTCACTGCAGGAACTAGGAATGGAATAATTTCACCTGATGTCTTAGGTATTGGTAGAATCCGAGGTGCTTTACCCAGTCCTCTTGTTCTTGTCCTTGCACGTTCTTCTTCTCGACACTTTTAGCTGCTAGTAGCGATGACAGGATGCAAATTTTTAAACATCCCACTGGTTTTCTTCTTAAGTGGATAATGAGCGGTGCCGACCACTTGTTACAAATTTATCTCACCATCCAATTTAAGTTTGGTGTGCACTGCTTTAGCAACTGTAAATGCAGAAATACATTTCTCTATTCAATTTTCTTTCCTGGACGTATTTGCTCGGCTTTATCAGCTAAAATTCTATCTGGAACATGATACTGTGCTGAACTTTTATTTGCAGCATATGTAGTATCATGATGTTTTCAAGCCTTATCTCTCAGATTAATTCCATTGTAGCCACATTCTAGCTACTTCTCCAGCTTTGTTCTTGGCCTGCATTACTTATATGAGTGAATGTGTAATTCTACCGGTAGCTTGTTGCAAATACTGCCATTACCATGTGCAATGCACATGCTAACTATCACACTATGCTAATTCATGGTTAGAGCGTTTGCGTGCTGTATTATATACCATATTTTTGGCATCTGGACAGCTGTTGAGTGAGGAAAGGTAGCTGAGCCATTTAACGAAGAGCTTATTCCCCTATTGTATTATGATATTCTCTACACATGTAGTTCACTGTTTCTCTGTAATTCTTCTTTGTAAAGACTACCTGCTATTTCACTAACACTATCCTCCTTTAAGATGTAAGCTCTAGGATTTGTTCGTTGCACTTTGTAAATCGTAAATATCTTCGTTGATCAGTTTGGCTGGTATGATTTCTTAGATTGTAGTGAGATATGTGCAGCATACTCTGTCCATGATGAGAAAGGTATATAACAACATTTGGAGACATGTGTTCGGAAGAAGAAAGTATTGCTGCTATGTAGTAGTCATGGCAGAAGTGTAAGCCCTCAACTGCAGGAGAAGTGGGGGAGATGTATCAGGTCACCAGCAATTTCGAGCTGAGAGATGGCCTACGTCATGTCTCAATTCTCAAAAATAATCGAAGCAGTCATGAAAGAGAGACTGACAAGTTTCATGGGACATGGGCAGCCTGGATAGGGACACGGTATACAGAATACGTATGTAAGATAGCTGAGTAAGATACATGAGTAAGTTACCTTACTTAGCTGGCGTCATCAATGTCAGCAAGGCAACGTTGTTCCAATGGGATGACTGGCCTGGTCTTAGTTCTGTACGGCGTTTCACTGTGTAGCTGGAGATAGTGCTGATATCTACTGGCCAGGAGCACATTGCCCTGGTGCCAATGGGGACTGTCAGGAGATGGAGCTACACTAGGTATGTTCTGCACCTCAGCAAGTTTGGGAAGGAGAGACTGGTAGAGTCGATTTGTAAGCGTATAGTGGGTGCATGCAGAGCCACGCCTTCTTAAATACCTGTTGTCATGGGTAGGAGAACTAGGCCTTTTTCATGATAAACCATGATAACAGGCTTCTTTGTCTTAACAGTATCTCCACCAGCTTAGAGACTTCTTCATAGCGTATAGACTACACACTGTGATGAAAAATAGATAATTCTGAACAAATTTTTGTGATTGTGGTACATTGAAGAGAGCAAGCATCACGGAAATTTGCTCAGAATTATTTATTTTTCATCACAGTATGCAGTCAATAAAAATTAATGTACACCACACTGACACTAGCTTTTTCATATTAACTGAAGTTCTGGGAAGAGTCTCAGAACCAAAAACTAATATAACAATATGTGCAGACATGTATGTTGATACAGATGTTCAGGAGCATAATTAGTAACAATGTCCTAAGCAATTCGAGCACTTACAGTAAGGGCAGAAATGGTAACCACTTCTATGAGGATTTCAGACATTTGGGTTTCGATTTTTGGCCATATACTTATGTACATTGACAAGGAGAATAGTGAAGTACTTAGAAGACATCTTGACATTTTGGATCATTCATGTCATATATTGAAACTATAGGCAGCCTCAGTGAAACCTGGAAAGCTGTAGGTCTACAAAAGGATTTTCTCATATCATACGATATATACATTTTCTAGGGAGTTGGCAAATGAAACCTGGAAATTAGCAAATTTTGTCAATCATTAGTTCTCTGGTATTTCGGAGAAGCTGCAGCAGAATATTCCTAACACACATGTACCAATCATAATGTCTTCAAAACAACGACAATGAAGTTGTTTCACAACAGTGCTTGCAATTAGAAAGACAGTATAGCAATTAAAAAATAAGAAGTCAGTAGGCATAGATAACGCTCCTGTCTCTGTTCTGAAGACATACTCAGATGGCATAAGAGTCCCGTTTACAAACATAATAAATTAATCCTTATGTTTAGGCGTTCTTCTAGAGCACCCAAAGCATGCAAGAGTGTTGGGCCTCGGCTAAAGAAAGGGAATGCAGAAAGCATTGAAAACTATACGCCACGTTTACTGCCGTCTCAATTCTCAAAAATAATTGAAGCAGTCATGAAAGACAGACTGACAAGTTACATGAGTGAATACAAGGTCTATAGCAAAGCAGAATTTGGCTTCAGAACTGGAAGAAGTACAATGTTGGCCACTGCAGAATTCACAAAAGTGGTACTTGAAGCTGTTGATAGGGGTTATTGTGTTACAGGCATTTTCTCAGAATTGTCCAAGGCTTTTGACAGTGTTGACCATAAAATACCACTGAGCTAGCTAGAAGCGCTAAGTATAAGAGAAACAGCAAGTGAATGGTCTCAGTCTTGCATTGTATTAACTCGACAACTACTATATCATTGTGAGTTGATCCTTGAACGAAAAAAATTCAGTATTGTTATTTTGAAACATCTACTAAATGGCTTAAATTAAATTTCCGCTTGTGTGGATCTACCATTTTAATACCATTTTATATGGTATTTAGAAGCTGATTATCTCAAAAATCATTTGGTTACATTTCCACTGTTTGCAGTCTGTTTATAATGCCAGTTATTCGCGAAAGAATTTTAGTGCATTCGTATGACTCATTAAGATTAAAACACATTACACATCTAGGTTTTCATCATTGTGTTCAAATATTCCATGGCACTTGCGTTCATCTGGGAGAATGTTAAGTAGTGGTGTATTCCACATCGATCCACCACCGTCTTCAAATACCGTTATAAATGGGGCCACCATGATCAGTTTGAAGGTTTATGGGACATCGGTTGAAACCCCTCTGCAGCAGTTGTTCAGACCCTGATGTAAATCCCCAGGTAGGGCCCAGGCAAATTTTGGGTACCTATCAATCACCACTAAAATCTATCTGAAATCTTTATTTCCTCCTGAAATTTGTCTAGTGCCTACAATAGCCATCTGCCATAAATCATCCAAACCTCAACTTATTTCGCACCTGTGCGAGAGGGTTTTGTGTACAGGTTGGTGGAGTTCTTGAACTATACCTTCCACAGTTATTATTCAATAATCCATCTTTCTCAAAGCTCTGAAATGATTCTTATGACTCCATATATGTGTGTCACATTCCCAGTAGTGTGAATGAGGTAAGCGGTCATAAACGTCGTATTATTTCTTTAAGATCGTCGTAATACATACACTGACGGGAAAAAATTGCAGCTCCAAGAAGAAGTTGTGAGACGTAAACGAAAGTTGGTAGTACAATGTTGGCCACTGCAGAATTCACAAAAGTGGTACTTGAAGTAGTAGCGTCACTATGAGAATGCAAATCCCGTTTACTTTAAATACACGCTGCAACGATCGTGACCGTTAGTTACCTTTGGGACTGGGGACTGGATGTGGTGAGTTGATGGTAGTCAAGAATGCCTTTACAGTGACAAAAACGCCATTACCATCACCTCACGGAGTTCAACCTACGTCATGTAATAGGGTTACGAGAAGCCGGATGTTCTATCTGCGGTACTGCAGAAAGACTTCGCAGGAATATAGCCACTGTACATGGCTGCTGGCAGTGGTGGTCACGAGAATGTACTGTCACAAGAAGAATGGGCTCTGGACGGCCACCTGGCGCTAACAAGAGGGAAGAGCATCGTGTTCGGCTATGGGTCTGGCACATCGTACAGTATTTGCAGCAGGAATCTGAGCAGCAGTTGCCACCACAGTGACACAACGACGTGTTACAAATCCGTTACTTCAAGGACAGCCAGAGCTAGACGTCCTGTAGCGCCCAGTCGACTGAACCCTAAGCATCGCCATTTGCTACTTCAGTGGTGTGAAGTAGGAGCTCATTGGAGAACAAGATGTTGTGTTTACTGATGAGAGATGGTTCTGTGCTGAGGCCACTGATGGCTGCGTGTTTTTTAGAAGGAGATCAATAGAGGGCCAGTAACCAACCTGCCTGCGTGCGAGACGCATTGTACCTACACCTGGAGTCACAGTCTGTGGTGCGCGTTCGTATGACACCAGGCGCACTCTGATGGCTATTCTAGGCACCTTGACTGCAAAACTGTACCTGAGTCTGGCGATCTGTACTGTTGTGCTGCCATTCATGAACAGAATTCCAGGGGGTGTTTTCAAACAAGATAACACTCATTCACATACCGCTCTTGTAACCGAACATGCTCTACAGTGTGTCGACATATTACCTTCACCTGTCTCCAATAGATCACTTATGGGACATCGTCGGACAGCAACTCCACGTCATCTGCAAACAGCATTAACGGTCTCTGTATTGACCGACCAAAACCAACACTCACTGAACTTCATCCAACAATCTGACATCCGACACCTGTACAACACAATGCAAGTATGTTTGGATGCTTCCATTAAGAATTCTGGTGATTACACCTGTTATTAATGTGCCGGCATTCCACATTCGGAATGGCTTATCTGGTGCTTACATTAACTTGCAGTCTTGCAATGTTAATCAGTTAATTATGTTACCTGGACAAATGTATTCCCGAAACTTCGTTGCTCCACATTAATTATTTTTTGGTGTTGCGACTTCTTCTCCTTCAGTTTATATTACAGAGGTCGGGTATTCATTTTTTTTTCCAGAATGTTGAGACCCTTTTTACAGATGTGTCGACCGGCTAACATGAACGTAATGGAACCTCTGTATTTCCAACTATTCGGGGTTTCTGTTTATCCATCTGAGATGTTGGTTTTCCTGTGTACATTAGATGCATGTATAATTCAGTATACATTTGCATGTCTTTCAGAAAACAGTTTTCAGATTTTCAAGTTTCCTCCCAAATCCTCTATTCTCAAACTGTATGTTATTCTTGGTTAAACATACAGGTTGAGTACCCAGCAATAAGAGTTGGTTCTTGCTCGCCCCATATATTCCATCTATCACAGTACCTCTGTGATGGTTAATGAAATAGCTAGTAGTATGTCCTCCTCCTGCTCCTCTTCCACCTCCTTCTTCTCCTCGTGCTTCTCCTCTTCTGTGTCTATCTGTCTTATCAGATGTGTACAGTAGCCATTTAAATATCGTCGGTGAAGAAACAATACCACGTAAGTAGCAAAATAAGAATTTTACACGAGAGACAAAAAACTGTCTAAAATGCCCAATACATTTCGCAGCGGGGCTAAATTTGCATCGTAGCATTACAAGGAAGTATTGGATCAAATAAAAATGTGAAACAAAGAAAATACGCTTTAGAAAGCTTAATTACGGCAGATACGCGGAATTGTCTTGGTATTTATGCCATGATCTGCTACTTACGCGGTGTTTGTCTGTCAGTCTCCCGGCACGACTTGACACATTTACGTTGGTATTTGGTGCTGAGAAAGCTGGTAAGAACACGTTTTGGAGCATTAATCATTTTTTATTGAAAGATTTCACAGAAACATTTTAAATAAATATACTGTTTACATAGTTCCGATAATGTCTGCACAATTCTTCAAGAAAAATCCTAAACGTTACTCAAAGCAGCAACAGAGAATTACGCTGCACTGATACTCGTCACACAGTTACCTCCGCTATAATTTTCATTCGTAAGGAATGTTGTCATAATAACTACGACAATCTTTAGGAAGAACAGATTTAAGTTCTTGTAAATGATTCCATTTGGATTTCTTTACTTTCAATCTTTTCTTGTACAGTTTCGGGAAGCAAACGTCTCCAAGAATTTTCCTCGGAAGCCTCGGTAATTCTTGTCACACCTCGTTGTAAGAGCACTTGTAGCAAATAATACCATTTGGGCGGTACTGTAGTGCCCTCAAATCGGTAACTGTAGGCTAATTTTTTACAGCTCTTCCAGGCCTAATTGAGTCGTACAGCCACAAACTTTCCTCTGCGTAGTTGATGAAAAAGGAATAATCTAGGTAATAGACTTAGTATGGTTGAGGCTTTTTTCTCGCTTCTTTAGATATCGTAGGGTATTGGGTAGGAAGTGTAACTTCACGCCCGTTAAGCTTGCACTCAATGAAACGGTGATCTGAGTCACATTCCATCTGAGTATGGCCTTTCTCCAAAACCTTTTGTGTAATCAATACTCCAGTATCAATTACTAATCTTAAAAGAGCATTTGATAATATCACATTTCTGTTCTGATATGTGCAGCTGTCAGAATACAGAATGACTTGAACGGGATTTTCCTTAATCGTTCTGGATAGAGTGTCCACGATGCATGAGGTAAAACATGATGCAACCAAATCACCTTGTGTTTCGACGAACCAGTAACATACTGCATCACAACTTTCTAAATTATACATTGTAAAGCTATGAACAGCCAACTTCGTTTTATAATAAACTGCACTTGTACTTGAAAATGGAGCTACTTTCACGGCCTGTAAGTCCGTGGTGTACAATGAGCAGAGCTTCTGCTGGGCTTCTTTCTTGTCAGCATCTTTTTGCATCCTTGCCCGCTCTTTCCATTCTGTGTGTTGCTTCCACACGTCTTCACTCAAGTTACCAAGCCTGTAACTACAACACAAGTCGCACTGGTCTTTCTTGGGGGAAAATAAGCTAATATTATCATCTTCTAAAATCAAGTTAAAGGTGGCCCGACTTAATGGTGGAACCTTCTACGCATGACATTTTTTCACATAGAGTCCATACAGCTGGTGTTTGGATTGTAGAATAGACTCAAGGTACAACTTCAAGGAGGATTTATTGCAGTAATGCGACGGACGTTTCGGAAGAGAGTCCAGGAATTCTTTCATGGAGGTTCTCTCAACTCTCTAAGTCATGACGATACTGTATCAGGATTCATCCCATGTGTAGAATATCCAGCCAATATCGGACAGTCCATTCTTTGATCCCGAGAGTATTGAGAAACATTTTTACATACTTTATGTTTCCCCAGCTCATTTTTCAAATGATAAAAGAGCGTCCTTTTTCTCCTGGATTCGCCAGTGTTCTTCCCTGGACGTTTGGTTGGAATTACATCCACAAGGACGATAACGTAAACCTTCCTCTGATCTGATGACATCGTTTTCCAAAATGCGTTAAACATGCCTGCCTATCATCAGCAGAAAACTGGTGACACTTCCTTTGAACGGATTTCTGGCACATCTTCAAAGTACATGTTGGACCCAATTACCGTTCCTATCATGGAGTATCATGAGTGATTTGACCAATTCGAATTCTTTTATATCCAATATATGCCTGTCCACGCATTCTCAGCATTTTATTGGCATTTTTCTTCCAATCATCAGGATGTGGTTTAGACTTCCTTTTCCTGTCACTGCTTACGTCACCATAAAATTCTTGGCCTTCACCGTCAGCATCATTATTGCTCCCGTGATCTTCCGATAATTTATCCAGAGTGTTTGCCGAACAATGAGCACCATCGTGTAGCAATGACTGTGAAGTACTGCCGTCTCCAGTGGAAACTGTGACTGTTGTTTCATTTTGAGCATTGTTGTATACAGCCACTGAAGTTTCTAGATGGAAATATATATTTAAATTAATTTAAGCAGACAAAGATGAAGCTCAAATTCATGTATTTATGAGAACGACGGCATCAGTAATACTACTAACAATAATCCCAAAAAAATTTACCTGCGTCATTAGATGCTGCAGGAACAGTGACCGAGAACCCCATATACGAAATTAATTCTTCTTCGGTAAATGTAACTTCAGCGTTACGACCTTTCTCGCATGTTGTTTGTTCTGCATTTACGAGTGATCCTACAAGAAAGTGGACAGTCTAGAAATCTTTGGCAGGAATGTATAAAGCACAGAACGAGTGAAGTGGGGGCGTTCTGATTTATATCACTATGAGACACTACTAACATTCAAAGGTGAATAATAAAACAATTTTCTTACCGCTTTCAGCCACTCTCAGGAACGATTCTCCGCTTTCATAAGCTGATATCAGCTGAGAAACAATTTCTTCTTCTGTAAAAAGATCTATATCGCTGTCCATTATCACGAATGAAGCTGCAAGCATGGAACCACTTTCGAGCACTGTTAAATACGTAATAAGGCAGTACCAATGTGCTGTGGCTGCGCGAGCTTTTGTACAGGGTTATTACAAATGACTGAAGCGATTTCACAGCACTACAATAACTTTATTATTTGAGATATTTTCAAAACGCCTTGCACACACATACAAAAACTCAAAAAGTTTTTTAGGCATTCACAAATGTTCGATATGTGCCCCTTTGGTGATTCGGCAGACATGAAGCCGATAATCAAGTTCCTCCCACACTTGGCGCAGCATGTCCCCATCAATGAGTTCGAAAGCATCGTTGATGCGAGCTCGCAGTTCTGGCACGTTTCTTGGTAGAGGAGGTTTAAACACTGAATCTTTCACATAACCCCACAGAAAGAAATCGCATGGGGTTAAGTCGGGAAAGCCTGGAGACCATGACATGAATTGCTGATCATGATCTCCACCACGACAGATCCATCGGTTTTCCAATCTCCTGTTTAAGAAATGCCGAACATCATGATGGAAGTGCGGTGGAGCACCATTCTGTTGAAAGATGAAGTCGGCGCTGTCGGTCTCCAGTTGTGGCATGAGCCAATTTTCCGCGGGCTACGCGTGAAACTTGCCCGCACGCGTTCAACCGTTTCTTCGCTCACTGCAGGCCGACCCGTTGATTTCCCCTTACAGAGGCATCCAGAAGCTTTAAACTGCGCATACCATCGCCGAATGGAGTTATCAGTTGGTGGATCTTTGTTGAACTTCGTCCTGAAGTGTCGTAGCACTGTTATGACTGACTGATGTGAGTGCATTTCAAGCACGACGTACGCTTTCTCGGCCCCTGTCGCCATTTTGTCTCACTGCGCTCTCGAGCGCTCTGACGGCAGGAACCTGAAGTGCGGCTTCAGCCGAACAAAACTTTATGAGTTTTTCTACGTATCTGTAGTGTGTCGTGACCATATGTCTATGAATGGAGCTACAGTGAATTTATGAAATCGCTTCAATCATTTGTAATAGCCCTGTATTTACACGGTATTGTTTACAGTATCCATAGACCGTAGATACGCGGTACTTAATTCTCTACAGTTGCGCGGTGTTGCCATCTATTTATTTGCTGTGTCGCATACTCGGTATTGTTTTGGATAATTTTTTCATGGTAAATAATTAAAAATTCGGCATTGTGGCGTTAAGAGCAGATGCGCGTACAGCCAACGACATCATCTGACTGAAAAACGAAAAATCGACAATTCGTTAGTTACGCGATATTGTTTCTTCATCGACGATATGCCAGTTAAGTACATTAATGTTTCTGAGAGAGAACCATTTTTTCTATCTTTCCTAATATCATCAGTCTTAATTACCACTGAATTGCATTCTGTGCCTCGATAACTTTGTTTTGTCTTCGTGCTCTTGCATACAAAACAGGGCTTGAGATAGTTTACAACTTACACTGTACACTCACAGTCTAGCTGTGTGGAAGGTCTTTCTTTATACCTCAGAGAGTTTTTTCGTTTTCACAAATATTTGTAGTTACCGGATTCATGAGAGCCTCGACAACTCTACTACTGCTATCTTCTCAAACATTTACACCCTTAAGTCTTTCCATGATTAGTGTAACCAACGTGGAATTGGTTTTAACATCTCTATTATTATATTTAAGATTTGAGTTGAGAAGTTTAACACTACCGTATAAATTGGAATTTTTGCAGACTGGGATTACAGAAGTTCGATGATAATTTTCTTTTTCAATGAATAACGTGAAAGACTTGCTTCGAAATGTTCAGTTTCCCATCAGTGTACAAACGGATTCTTAGCCGGTGCTTCATCATCCCCTTGGAATGAATGTGTAATTTGCACAAGAATTGGCCAATGGTTCTCAGTATACTGACATAGATACTGGTACACAATGACTGGAAAAGAAACTCACCCATAATTTAATTATCCACTTTTATCAATAACCAGAAACGTTTACAGCATGTAGTTTCATCAGTCTCCACATATTGTTACAAATTCGTTGACTGTCATGTCAGTTCCTACATTTGTTTCATAAATGTGTTTTCAGTTTACAATGTCTTGTTTGAAAGCTATAATAATGTTTGTATTATTCCTTGCCAACTCTTTGGACTCCTGGAATATGTTTGGCTCAAATAAAAACGCCTACCCTCATATAGTAGAGATATGTCCGGTTTGTTCTTAGTTTCCACAGCAGCATCACCTGATAATAACATGGTGTTTGGATGTACTCTTCAGTCACGTGTGTTGCACCAGCAGTGGCATACAATATGTTCTGTAACAGCCAGTACTTGGATTGAAATAACTATTTTGAAAATACAAACACATGGCTGAGTCAAACCTAATCTGAATGTGTCATCAATGACAAAATAACATTTGCGCTGCCGCAGTCCGATAGACCAACAGTTATCATTCATATATCATTGCGAAATACTGTTCCGTATTTATTTCTCTTCTTCTTCCGGTTTTCAGTATCACTGTAGTACCATTCAGTCACTCAGAAGTCCTTATGATAGAGCTTTTCATCTGCCCGTCCATGGCAATAACTTCACGTTTACACTAACGTACAATGAGTTTTATAGAGCAAAAATATATATATTTGACTCTTAAACTATTTTATTATTTATAGACTCTTACATGTGGCTTGATATATCTATATGCTTAAATAAGCACGTAGTTCAGTGCCTAAATCAGGCATGGAAGGTTCATTCATACTTCCACATATTGATGCATAGCGTATATCACCGATTTGAGGGACGATTTCTTCCAACGGATGCAATCTTTGACACACTAATTCCATCAGATTAATCCATATTTTCACTTAGAATGTACACATGTGGCTGCCAACTTATTCATTTGTCTAGAGCATGCTAGATCACGTAGCTGGCATACACTAGATTTATAAATATTTGCTTCTGCAAATGAGTGTACTCTCTCTCGTTGAAAAGGTTAACCACTCAGAGGCAGTATGATCATCGAATATCACTAAGAGAATTTGAGTGCTTTCATGGAATATGGTGGCGGTTTGCATTGAAGTATCACTTAGGCAAATCCACTGATAAAGGATTTATCTGTATCGATGATTTTCGAAAGTCATCACTCATGACGTGACATTATTCCCACACTGCTTCACTTACTGCTGTTGATAATGTATATGAATTTAACCAGTATGACTTTCACATCAGGTGAGGTGGCTGTGATGGTTTTGTCCCACCTGCATTATATATATAATTGTATGTGTGTGTGTATGTGTATCTATGTTTGCATGTATGTATTACTAGACGGGTGCGTTGAGGATGGGAGCTACATTACTCATCCACATGTTCGTCTTTTGAGAGCTCTTAAATGACTGCGAGAATGCTTTATATGTAACATTCAAAGCGGTGTATACAACCTTAAAACACGAAGAAGATCTATATAATTTCTGTTTACAAGGGTAAAGGAGCACACACTGGTCTCTAAAGCTAGTTTATTGCTATTGCTCTTGCCATCATCATAGGCAGGGTTTGAGAAAGGGAATAAGATTGTGTTACCCATCGTTCAGTGTGATAAACGCCCAGAGATAGTTGTTATTTAGGTAGTGTTATAGAGTGTATCCTGCAGGTTCTGACTACTGAATCATCATTCATTACTTTGATCTCATCCGTTAAATCACTGATAAAGGCGAATAATAACAACCGTTAAATTTATAACTACTAAAAATTACTAGTTATTCCAGAGCTACCATGAATGGATGTACATTAAAGCAGTGTCTACTCTATCAAACATCTTTTGGCTCTATTATTTTGGCAGTAACCAACAGTACACATTGTCCACTTGTAATACAAAAGTACTTCCTTTCTAAACGCTCATCAACAGATTTACTATGTTACGCAGAAAGTAGAGAGTGTTTGCCTTACACTTTTTTGTTGAAGGCTTCGCAATATGCACTTCAATTATTCTTAAGTCAGCTGTGCCCTTATAAGAAAAATCTGTTGTGTTCCTAACTTCTCGCCTGCAGCAACTCAACATATTCAACTCAGGGATAAGATTTGGTACGGTAGCGGTACTTCTGTGGTGGGAAAGGGCAAGCCACGCTCAGCTGTGATATTCCGACAGACACTTTAACGTAGCAGGCCTCACGTCGGCAAGAGGCTTAGCGGGTTCAAATGGCTCTGAGCACTATGGGACTTAACATCTGTGGTCATCAGTCCCCTAGAACTTAGAACTACTTAAACCTAACTAACCTAAGGACATCACACACATCTATGCCCGAGGCAGGATTCGAACCTGCGACTGTAGCAGTCGCGCGGTTCCGGACTGAGCGCCTAGAACCGCTAGACCACCGCGGCCGGCAGGCTTAGCGGGCTCACATCGTTACGTAACGGCCACCACCGGTAGAAAGCAGGCGGGTAGGATACAGGAATCAGGCGCGCCTGGTCGTCTCAGGTGGGAGAGAGAGAAGGGATGGCTATGATTGTCGCTGCGTGATATGTGCGACGGACGGGAAAAGGCAAGTTTCGACTACTGACTCAATTCGCAGCGTTGTGTAAAGAGTCAGAAACTCTGCGCACTGTATCTGACTGGTCTACGTCGTTTGGAACCGGTAACAGTGTTCTCTCAAATGGATGAGAATAATTCCAATGCGGACATCTCTCTTGCTAAATGACAGTAACTGTGAAAGGTCACGCCCACGTGCTTACCCACGCGTTAAAACAAAGTTCTGGCCGCGTGAGAGGTGGACCAGGGCGGGGGGATCGTGTCGGCTGGTTTGGCATCTTGTGGCTGTCTATAAACACATGTGAAGACCTGGCGTGATTCGGTGACCAGCGGCTAATGACAACTGGCGTTAATAAAATAACACGACAGTAAATTACCGAAGAGGTGGGTCGGTAAACAACAGGCCTGAGGCTAGTGACACTGTACGACATGGTAAACCACAATATTTGTCGGCATTAGCTGTGTCCATTCACAAGGTAACCCTCTAACGGTAAGGTGAAGTTTCCTGACATAAACGGTAAGGTGGGGTTGGATCAGACCTCACCCTCCAAATATCGATCAGTCGAGGTAAAATAAAAAATGAATAATGGGAAAAAGTTTTATTATCAATTAAACATATATAATATTTGTTATAACAAGTTTTTAAATTTTTATAGTCAACAAACAACAATATAAAGTACTTTGGAAAAAAATAGGAACTTGATTAAAAAAATACCTTAATAGAAATATTCTCAATAAAATTATTGAAAACTTAGTAAAAATCAATGATTCAGTCATCAACTAGGAACTTGAGTGCTTTAGAAATTCTAAAGGTAGGAACTAAATGAGACACATCTTTTACTAATTGTAGAAAATAATTATAGTGTCAGCAGTTTCGAAATACAAAGTTCTCAATAATAAATGTCTTTGTACACATAATGTAATAGGAACAAATAATAAATGTATAATGTTATCCTGGAAACGATCACATACAGCCCTGAAAATACATATTTGGCACAAAATATCGCATCTCAGTTTCTTTACAGTCAGGGCATATAATAACTTTATGCCCCCCACATATAGAAAGATTACGCTTACTACAAAAAGCATTCCCCTTCCTATCCTTTGATCTGTCACAAAAATCATATCTTCTTTTCTTTAGTGGCTGTGCTTGGGTAGGCTTGCCTAATTCGATTGGTTCTTTTTCTACAAGTTTTCCAGTAGACGAACGGAGCTCACGTGGGAAGATGTGTGTTATTCAACCTCTTTTCCATGAGAGGTGTTGTCAAAGAGAGCGCAAGATTTTTGAGAAATGATAATCTCGTGTCATTAGAAAAGCTGGCCATTTAGCTATTGCTTTTGTAAATGATAAAACTATTTATAGCACCGATGTCTAAAATAGCATAAAAGTACCGCATGGACCATCTTCTCGATTTTCTTTTTGTGGTCCTGCTGTGGCAAAGCATATCTAATACATCGACCCCTCCTTTAGTTAGATTGTAGAACTCGACAATTTCAGGCTTATTAGATTTTTCATTTATCTCTCCAGAGAAGAGCATAGACGATATCAGTAAAACATTTATATTTTTCTTTGGGGTGAATGACACAAAAATTTTGTCGTCCTGATACATAAAAGTTGAAGAGCCTACTGGAGCGGAAAGCAGCATTGATGGTGGTATTTGCGGTTTGTTCCTCCTCAATGTACCTACAAATGTGAGTTTCTTTTGGAGGAGGGCGTCAGTCACCTCCAGTGAGGAGAACCAGTTGTCCGCTGTAATGTTTCTATTAGAACCCCTAATAGATTCTGTCAGGTGCAAAATATAATGGTCAGGTAAAGGCAAATCTCCAGGTCTCCTCTTTATTCTGTTGTCCTTGCCAGTGTATGCAATGCCACGCAAAAAATAGAATGTCCTTTCGTCGCATAGTGACATTACTTTCAACCCATATTTGTCGGGTTTCGATGGGATGTACATTTTGAATGGACAGACACCCCGAAAACACAGTAGAGTCTTACCTACTGTGACATATTCACATGGACCATAATTTTTTTCACTGTTAGATTCAAACATGTTCCACACTTCTCTGAAAGCCGAAAATTTGTCGTTGATTTTTCTGACCTCTCTGGTGGCTTTATCATCGAAGCGGAGGTTTTCTAGAAGAAATGCAAACCTTTTCTTGCACATAGTGCAACGGAATACCGGAGGTCCATAGGTTGCTGAGAACATCTCATCTACACTGAACATTTTTTAGGACACCACTCATGAAGAGAAGGCCCATCAACCCTTTTATTTCAACGCTCTCTGTTGGTGAATGAAATCAAAAATGGTTCAAATGGCTCTGAGCACTATGGGACTTAACAGCTGTGGTCATCAGTCCCCTAGAACTTAGAACTACTTAAACCTAACTAACCTAAGGACATCACACACATCCATGCCCGAGGCAGGATTCGAACCTGCGACCGTAGCAGTCGCGCGGTTCCGGACTGCGCGCCTAGAACGGTGAATGAAATCACTGGACCGTCTTGTACTTTTGCCTAGATTTCTCGATTTCAAGATTTGTGTACAAAACAATTTTTTTTCTATAATGTTCGAATCTATAAATAATAAAAATATTTCCAATTCACTAGTGACCACCCTTGCTTCCCCACGTGGACCAGGGAGATGAGTAATAATGTTTGACGCTGGTGTCCTAGAAAATTTTGAATGTATGGGTTTGTTGGTCCATATTGTCTCTAAGTCTTCACCTAGCTCAAAATTTCTCTCATCGCCTACATCTGACAGAGAATTATCAAACTCGACTGCTCCTGCCGCACAATGAAATAAATCATCCTCGTCATCAGTATTAGATAATACATCATCCTCAGGAGTTCTAAGGAGTTGATGCGCCACTTTAGTAAAATACTAGAAGAGAAAACAAAACTTAGATGTAATATAAACATCAATATGGGATTGAATCCTCCCCACAAAAGAAAGCAATAAGTGTGACGTAAACAGTAAGGTGGGGTCGGGTCCAACCCGAGCGCGGGTAATGTAGGTTTCGGATAGAGATGGTAGCTGCGAATCACTCACCAGACTGACGTGGCCTCCTCGGCGTTCTCGGGACGACTGGCTGGTAGGGTAGCTGGAACAACAGCGCTCTCAGAAGAGGGAGTGGGGAGTTATAAACAAAACACACTCGCTGGGGTCGGATCCTACCCCAACCTTACCGTTAGAAGGTTAACAAAGGCAAGGACCGGAATCTGCCATATGGTGATGCTTAGTGCTGGGCAGCAAGATACTTAGCGTAAGGTAGTACACTTTCAGTGCATGGAGGACCAGTCAACCAATTTAGTTAAAAGAATGTCTAAAGATAAACAGCTAGGCTGAGATAGCTGTTGCGATAGAAGCGCAAACACTGTTAATTCCGGAATTCTACTGACAGGTACTGAAAGGTTACAGTTGCCAGAATAGCCCGGGATGGTGTGAGTGTGTGGGATCTCCTTTCTTAACACGAAATTGAAGCCTATCTAACTTCGTTCTTGAGAACAGAGCCAACAGGAAAAAACTTTTGTTAGCGTCTCCTATTCATATTGACACTCAGAGAAACGCTCCGGTGTTGCCGTTTTACAGTTACGGGAATCACTGCCCTCAACAGCGAGATACGCAGATATCGGAAACTCCCGAAAGTAGCTTCCTTCCCCGGATTCTTTCGCGTCTGTAATGTGCTGGCGATGTCACATTGGTTAAGTACCCTGCCGAATTTGACAGTATGCGATTACGAATCAACCGAGACCTGGACCTTGGAACAGGACATCATATTTCCTGATAAAATCAAAATCCGGCCTCAAGCTCACCTGAGTGCCTGTGCCTACCAAAATCTGGGCCCGTTTACCCCTCATTGTGCCAATCACTGTCAGAATCTACAGTTCTTATAGGAAGACCGAAGGCGGAACGGCTACACCTACCTCCTTCCTGGTCTCCTAGTTCAAGTACTCAATCTCTGCTGTTGCTGGAAGAAACTTGGCGGCAGTGGTGTTGCCTATTTCGCCTTTTACTCGGACAGAACTTGCGTATATGTCCTAACTGTCTAGAATTGTGGCAGTATGGAACCAAATACTCCTTGGCCACGTCACCAGCTTTCTTACATCGTCCACAATTGCTCTCATCATTACTCAGGGGTTATGGGTCGCTATTCTAAATAGGTGCAGCAACAAAGCATCTTGCTTCTTCCCGTAGCAATGCCAAACGGCCAGTCTCGTGGAGTGAGGTAGTAGAAGCTAATCTAATGTCGCCTCCAATCGGCGACTTAATGCCACGAATATAAAAGTCTGTTGGCGTCATCTCGGCCTTCTGTAGGAATACTTATTGCGTGTGGCAACCCTGCCAAGGATACAGGTTCAGCAAGAACTAGATCTAATCCGATCGGCGAACTTCTCAAAATTTTCTCCTGACCTCTACCGGAGAAGAGACAACTTGTTCCTATGATAGTAGGTTGCCCGTTTATTTGTGTACCGCCCTGCAAGGCCTTTAGCTGTGATATAAAACTCTCAGCATTTTCCAAGGCAGCAACCGAGTCAGAATAATTACGTTCATACGCTGATAGTTTTAGTGGTGCAGGGCCTGAGGCAACTGCACGAACTTCAGCTTTCCTGGATCTCTCGAAATCAGACCGGACACCAAATTCCGTTTTCAGCGATGTGACCTGCACTCTCCACTGTCTCGATTGCTTTTCCAGGTCCTTACTTCTAGTTCGAAGTTCTCGTACTTGGTCTTGCACAGCCATGATGGTTTCCTCAGTATTACTCTCGGGTTTGTTCCTAGTGTGGGAGTCATGAGGGTCAACAGCACACTACAACAAACAGTTATAGAGTATTGTAGCCTGAAATACAACTGTAGCAACACAAATAGTCTGCTGCGACTTCCTCGTTGCTCTTATCTATAATAACACTTGCATAAGGTTCAGTGAGATTCGGCGCAAGGAGAGCGACGGCAGATGTTGGCGGTGGCTGGACGGCTTGTGAAGAGTAGAACTGGATGCTGACGACCAGTGATCGCGAGCACACTGCACTCATGAGGCGACGTCATTGACGAGAGTTGTAGATGATGAACGCTCTCCGACAATGGAGACGGGGCCTCTAGAAAGGTGGCAGAGAGGTACTGCCCGACTCTCAGGCTATGCTTGCTTGGGAGCAGGAAATGACCGCACCATGCCTTGTGGCACTCAACACGGCCTGGCTGCATAGCTCCAGCAGGTGATCACGCCAGTAGGCCTGGTAGCGCAGCTGCAGATGAGGATCCGACGGAGAGGGGCAGTCAGCTGTGGGTGAGCCGGCAAGTGTGGCCGTGCGGTTCTAGGCGTTTCAGTCTGGAACCGCGTGACCGCTATGGTCGCAGGTTCGAATCCTGCCTCGGGCATGGATGTGTGTGAAGTCCTTAGGGCCGGCCGTTGTGGCCGTGCGGTTCTAGGCGCTTCCGTCCGGAACCACGCTGCTGCTACGGTCGCAGGTTCGAATCCTGCCTCGGGCATGGATGTGTGTGTTGTCTTTAGGTTAGTTAGGTTTAAGTGGTTCTAAGTATAGGGGACTGATAACCTCAGATGTTAAGTCCCATAGTGCTCAGAGCCATTTGAACCATTTTTTTATGTCCTTAGGTTGGTTAGGTTTAAGTAGTTCTAAGTTCTAGGGGACTGATGACCACAGATGTTAAGTCCCATAGTGCTCAGCGCCATTTGAACCAACCAGCTGTGGTTGACGCATCTGGGCAGTAGCGGGTGGATCACGCCTATAAAATGTAGTTTACTCGCAGGATATGCTCTCCGAGAATGGCTCTGATTAGCATGCTGTATGTAAAGGGATGGCACACTCATCAACTCTCCTCACCCCAGGGTACCATCAAGACTATGGCAGCAGGTGGGTGGCCACGGTGGCGAAGCTGGTAGGCAAGAGATGTGACAGCGTGTCAGGGCTGGCCATATGGTGCAGCGTAGTGTCAGCTAGCTACAGCGCGACACATGCTCCTCGCTTGATGTGCGCACTGGATACCAGGAGGTAGCTCTCAGGCAGCTCTCACGCAACATTCTGATTCACTACATGACGTGGTGTGGATGTTCTTTGCTCAACTACCACACTCGCACCCAGCAACAGACGGAAATAATTACGCCTCTACGACCATGATCACAGAATAGATACTGAGGCATCAAGCTGTCAAATACTGATGAATTCTGGACTTGAAAGTGGATCGGAGCCCAAATCTGACGTCAATTTGTGCAGAAAGAACCGAGGGTCATTATGGGGTGTGCATCCAGATTGGGAGCATGAAATCGTAACAGGGATTATTGTAGTTTTGAACACATGCATTTCAGTGTACAATGTACATAAGGCGAGCCTAGGGAATGGGAGACCAGGTGCCCAATAGCTTGATGGAGTCATTCGCGATAGGACTTCTAGGAATTAGGAGAAGGAACACAATTTCGGGTCGGCAACTGCTGGCAGAGAGCAAGCTGTTTTGAGTTCTACTGTCTGCCTGAAACTTCCTGTTTCTCATGAGACACTTTCCCACTCTTCCTATCGGCGTTAACTGAAGACGAGTTTGCAGACTTATTTCGCCAGCAATATTCAACTGTGGGAACTATGCTTAACCTAGCAATACCAGAGCAAGCTGCAAAGCAGCCTTCCATCTGTAGCTCACAACATAGAGCGAAAAAACCATACACAAACTTCCACATTCCGGTGAGGAAGAGGGCCACCTGTACAGCTTATTATTTTTTTCGGTGCGTTTAATCTGAAAATGTGTGTAAGCTCATTCTCCAGATTTATAAAAAAGTTATGGAAGAGTGCCACAATTTGAGTGCTATTGACTATTATCTGTTTCCTACACAAAGCTGATGCTCTTTTAAGGTAATATTTCACAGGTATTTCACAAGTTACCTCAAGAGTTTCAGTGTGATGCGTTTATTTCTAAGTACGACTACCGAGATAAGCATTTTCTGTGGGACGGAGAATAGATATGTGTCGTTGGCTAACTAACGGGTCCAAAGGAACGGTTCACCAAGATGAATGGAAAGAACGAGAACGACTTCTAAGGAACGGTCTTTCATAGTTCACTTCGGTCGCGGCTTTCTACTTATAGTTCCCGAGAACCGGGATCAGTCGGTCTCGTTTCCACACAGGCACGTCGGCCGGTCTCGTTCCAGCCTCGGTGCCGAACCTTTCTGTCTTGGTCTCGGTCTCTCTCAGCCGGACTCGTCCTTCCTCGCGTGGCCACTCGTCGCTGTTCCACTGCTGACTGCTCGTAGTTAGTTCAGTGTTGTTCGCTGAGTACGCCCATTCTAGATCTGTTTCAAACATTTTCTTAACTCTGGACTCCTGGTTCTTTTCATATTCTATTCAGCGTCCACGACCACTAATTAAAGTGTATTTTACAATTACGTAAATTACATGAAAATTACGTGGTATGTAATACATATATCGGTTTAGGTAACAAAAAGGCATATCAGCTTACTTCATTATTTCGATAAACAGCAGAAGACAAGATTATAAAAAGGCGAGATTTTTGTTATTACACATCCAAAAGAAGTGGGCATTGCACACACGTGTGGCCATTTTCCGTCTTTTGTTGATCCAAGGTAAAACAGCATGTTCATTGTTATGGAAGGCAGACTGACTTACAGCCGAATGAAGCCCGTACTCCATAATAGAGTGTCTGGTGTCACATTCTGTAAAGAGAATATGATAATTTCTGCAATATTATTTCAGTGGTACAGGGCGACGCACGAAAAATCGACCCCGAGTACTAGACTGCTCATTGTCACCTATAAATCGTCATCTATTGTTTAGAAGTTATTGTTTGCATTACCTTATTTTTTATTTCTTTACTGCCTAATTTTTATATGTTTATCTATTCTGCTCGTAGCGATCACAAATCGTGCGTAATTGGCGAGCAGTCTCTACTCGGGGCCGGTTTTTCGTGCGCCACCTTATATTATTTCACTGCGATCAGCCACAAAACCCTACAGTTTGCTAAACGAGAGGTTTTGCAGTATCACGAAAATTACTTCTACAAGTGTGCGAGAATTCTGTAATGAATAAAAACTCTGTACTCCAGGGGGGAGGCAAGTGCCCCCTTTTGGCGCCTTCCATCTTCAGTCACCTATGTTACTAATTTTCAGTTTTTCATCACCGGTCAGCTAATGACTAGTTTCTGTGCTGCTTGACCTGCTGAAGACGTGCAACTTTATTTGGCGTTGTAAATAATGGCCTTTTGCAAGTTAATCGGATGTTGATTTCATACATTTACCTATTCCACGTTCGCTCTTAAGCCTGTTGAAATGGACCAGGTTAACTGAAACTAGCAATTCTTGTCATGTTTGAAACTAACTGGTTCAAATGGTTCAAATGGCTCTGAGCACTATGGGACTCAACTGCTGAGGTCATTAGTCCCCTAGAACTTAGAACTAGTTAAACCTAACTAACCTAAGGACATCACAAACATCCATGCCCGAGGCAGGATTCGAACCTGCGACCGTAGCGGTCTTGCGGTTCCAGACTGCTGCGCCTTTAACCGCACGGCCACTTCGGCCGGCTTGAAACTAACTGTCACTGAGAGGATGTGACACTTGTCTCTGGTCTAAATCGGTTAGTATCTTTTTTCTACCGTTATTCGTATTCCATGCTACATGGCTGCAAGTGATACACCTTGGTGTCATGATGGAAATCCACGTTGATACACCAACAAATATGACAACTACATTCTCGATGTGGTGAAGTGCGCCCTGTAAGAACACAGGTGGTTTTTGTCAGTCTGTCACATCTCCACGTCGACCCATTTTACTGCGAAGATTACAGATAACCGACTGTGACATATACATTATTGCACTGCAATGTTTTGCTTCAGAGGTGGAGGGCAACATGATCACCAGGTGTAAGTTGTATAACGTCCAAAGCGCTCCAACGTGAACTGCGTTTTTTATTAGTGGAGTGACTAATCTTTTATCCTTATACTCTCCATGTAGCTACAAATAAAAAATATGAACTCGGCCAGCAAGATCCATCTTTATGAATACTGTACTTGACAATTACTACATTGGAGGCCATGTTTATCATTCTAAACGTGGTGAAATTGCAGTTATCATGTTTTGAATCCTTATTCAGTTCATAGTAAAGTGAGCAGCTACAATATGTCTAGGTCGTGGCTTTATTGCCACGCCCTGATAATAAGATTTTTAATGTTTGTTTATTCCACACAATGTGTGAATCAACGAGATTTAAGTATCTACTTTGCTCTATAATATGCTGAATACTGGGGATGCCGCACGAAGACACACATGGGGGAGATTTTTAGATACATGGAGTCTGGAACAGAGACTGGGAAAATTGCCATAGGAGCGCCTCCAACTACCATTGTCTGGATGCACGGGAGAAATGCACACTCTGCCCATGTTCTACCTGTGCTAAAGAGGTGCAGGTATTTTCATACTGAATAAAACTGATAAATGGACACATCAGTGGCCCGCATCTCGTGGTCGTGCGATAGCGTTCTCGCTTCCCACGCCCGGGTTCCCGGGTTCGATTCCCGGCGGGGTCAGGGATTTTCTCTGCCTCGTGATGGCTGGGTGTTGTGTGATGTCCATAGGTTAGTTAGGTTTAAGTAGTTCTAAGTTCTAGGGGACTGATGACCATAGATGTTAAGTCCCATAGTGCTCAGAGCCATTTTTTTTGACACATCAGTGGGACACTGGGCTGCAGATACCACAGGAACAAAACGTAACTTGCGATTACAGAACTTTCTTGGCAGTTATATTGGTCTTTCTGGGCGGGATAAGAGGGTGTTGCGATATATCAATAGACAATGCTGACAAATTATCCGATGGGTGAGATAAAGAACTTGAGTTAGCCGATTAAATGTATGGGTATTGTCAAAGAAAATTTTGTGGAACGCTAGGAGAAAAGCCTTCGTTGACACAACACTTCACTTTGAGG
Organism: Schistocerca cancellata; assembly: GCF_023864275.1. Lineage (NCBI taxonomy): Eukaryota > Metazoa > Arthropoda > Insecta > Orthoptera > Acrididae > Schistocerca > Schistocerca cancellata. The sequence goes on from NC_064629.1 coordinate 331,600,686, forward strand.
TATTGTTAGAAGGACTTCACTGCAAAGTATGATGTAAAATACTTCAACTACTGTTCAGAGTACCTTTGTCACGGTCACGATGATCGTAGCTATCAAGCATCTGCTTACGTCCAGCACTAGCCATCACCACAACAACACACAAACAAGCTGTCTGCAGACTCCAGTGTGCATTAGGCTGACGCTTTCGATACTTCTATCTTGCACTTAAGCACTCCTTTTATCGTCTACCAACCTTTCATTAGTATAACTGGTACATTATTGCACTCTTCTAATAATTGTTATGCTCAAAAGGTAGTAATTGTTTCATGATTTTGTTTTGTAAAGCGTGACTGCAGTTCACTAGCCATGGTCCAAAACACAATATTTTATACAAGTAAAATGAATGTAATGTATTCTGCTTATGTTCCTACCAGCTGGCGCATCTAACCTCTTTAACCAGAGAAGGGATTATCGTCATTTTCTACTATGCTTTAAATGTAAGTTTAGTACTATATACAGCCAGTTTAATCTTTAGTGCTGTCAGCCAACTTTAAAGTAAGCTTTTACACTGGAGCTGGCCGCGGTGGTCTCGCGGTTCTAGGCGCGCAGTCCGGAACCGCGCGACTGCTACGGTCGCAGGTTCGAATCCTGCCTCGGGCATGGATGTGTGTGATGTCCTTAGGTTAGTTAGGTTTAAGTAGTTCTAAGTTCTAGGGGACTGATGACCACAGCTGTTGAGTCCCATAGTGCTCAGAGCCATTTGAACCATTTTTTACACTGGAAATTGGATATGTACTTTTCGCAATCTCAGTTTAAGTTTTTCATATTATCTTAATTTGTGTGTTTTACAGTGTATATTCTGATAACGCCCTTCTTCATTTGAACAGCGAAATCAGTAAGTAAAAAGTACTAAGTGCGACATGTAGTTGTTTTCAAAATACTTGCTCTAATCTCTTTATTTATTTAAATAATTAAAATTCCCATACTCAAGTGCTATTACTTTAATGCTGGTAGATGCAATCACAAACATATATCCTCAACTAGCAAAATCCGTTATTAGAGAACTGACGCTCAGTGTCAGGACTGAACAAAAATTTTGATTCCAAATAACTCCAATCGAAAAGTGAGATACCTGTGTGAGTTTACGTAATCACAGACATTAAAAGATGTATAACGTCCTGTTGCATAACTCTTTTTACAAAAATTTCTTCGTCACTCAGCGTCATGTCCACAACATTATCTGACTAGTAACTTTTCAGGTTGCTAGTCTTTGAGGTATAACTGGATTTTAGATGCCGATAGTCATGATGTGTTTTTCGTAAGATCATGTATAGCTGATTTTTTAATGAACTACTACGGCGTGTTACAGATTTTTTTATCTTTGAATTCATGACTTCTGAAGGGTTCTACATTTTATTCATGGGCACATGGCCTTGTTTTCTATGTATAATTACCCTCTTTCAGTTTCCATAAACAACATAAATCATGAATTTATTGGCACGTTCGTTCGGTATGCTCGGATAAAGTGAAGCTCCAATGTAACTAAAGACACAATGTCATCAACACCATGAAGCGCACTGAGACTTCCTATGATGATATTCCACTATCCAATCTACAATCACCAACATATATTTCATAATGTTCCTTTATGATCAAGTGATACACAAACTCTTATTTCAATAAGCAAATTACACCGAAAGTTCCTATTCTTGTACGAGTACCCTTTGTATGACTCTAGGCACGGATTCGGCCTTCATCTCTTTCACCGTGAAGCCGAGATGCAGCCTCAGGGAGGCGTTCGCCTGCAGGGAGTAAGACGTGGCTCGGTGCGAACACACAAATCCGGCTCAAGCCCGCTGAGGTCTGGTGCTGCGCCACCAGGATTGACCTGGCGCCGCCCTCTGCAGGTCCCACTCAATGCTGCCATCTGCAGTTTCCTCTTCGTGGCTTACCCTGCCCCTCTCTGGGAGCGCAAACATTTGACACTTCTCTCTAACTAGTATCTACTCGCAGTTAACTGCTTATCCGACTCAAAGGCTTTTGTTAATTTCGTGATGTGGTCCTATAACGATGAATCATGAATCCTAAGAGGGTTGTGCCTGAGAAGGCGGCAAATAACCCTCCACCAGGCAAATTCCTAATATATTTTAATGAAATGCAAAATTACTACGCACTATCGTCGTAGTAGTAGGAGTTCTCTATCAATTTCATTACGTGACACACACATGGAGGCTTTTAAGGCAGCGACACGGACAAGGAGAAACGCCTACCGATTTCATCCACATTTGTGGTATGTGCAGGGCTTCGCCAGAAATGAAAATGACAGAAGTATAAGATCGAGATGGCCAATCGTTTAGAGAAAATATCATTTCTGATTCGGGTTGAGAGCACTGTGAGCCATTTGTGTTAGCATAGCAGGAAGCTGTTGCCGCAGCGGCAAGGTAATCCGATGGTCGTGGTGTCAAGTCCTTATGCGGAAACTTTTGCATTTATTGTTTTCAGTCTTACCTTACTTACGCCACAAAAGCTCAGTGTATTGCGTTTATTGATATTTTGATAAAATGCATGAAAAGGAAAGGCAAGGGAATTTGGGATTGCAAATTAACTTCCAAAAAAGTGTTTTATTTGCAGCGTTCACGGGGACTCAGCAAAAAACTTTCCATGGATTGTTTGACTATGACTAGGTGTTCGGTTAGTTTCATTTTAACCTTCGAGCAACCCTCGGCAGCTACAAGCGAACAGTAGCTTTCCTTTGCAGTAAAACCGGCCCATCGAGAGAGAAAACTAAATCACATCTCGAGAAGACTGCATCAAAATACTGTATATGCCACTGCACAACACCAGCTACCTTCGCCAAAATTTGGCCAAGTGACGCGTTACGCTTTGTTTGTTGCAAAACTGCGATGAGAGCGAGCCCTTCAATGAATGTAAATAATGTTTGCTTTTCGACAGAAACTTTAAAACAATCCCGTAATTGTAAAAATGCAGGCAATATTCCAAGAATATTACTCCTTTCACGTTTTTACGATGAGGGTCACCACAGCACTTGTAAATCGTTTATCTAATTTTTTATAGGAATTTCTCATATACACGTTACAGTCCATTCAGGAAACTTATTTGCAATGAAAAATTTTCCTTTGACTTTTCTTTTCATGTTTTTCAGGAGAACATTAATAATCATTAATTATTATTTCGGTTTATTTGCATTGTATGTAACGTAAAAACTGAAAATATACAAATAGTTACTGCAAAGTGACCCAACCCCCGACTGTCGGATTACCATTCAGCACTCTTTCAGTTTCACCAAACGCTGTTTTCAATCAACACTCACATAAATGGCCTCGACCGGAACCCCATAAAAAGCACTATTATTTTCGAAACGCTTGCCTGTTTGAAACGTCCACTTCTGTTACATTTCTGGTCATGCCCTGTATATACCATTAATCTGCACGAAATCAATGATGAAGATTATAGACAGTCCGCTAGTGACATCGGCTCCATTATGCACACGCTGTGGTTCAGATACCTGGACGTTATGTAGTTAAAGCTACACAGTTTCACCAATAGTTTAATAACACAAAAAGAAGACTCAATTCACATTTGAGATAGAGAAGCATGTTGCGATTGTATTTTTATGTAGGACAAATGGTCACTTCCACCGATCGCAGCCGAACACGTTCATCGATCCCTGACCATTCACGCAGAGCTCCGAGCGTGGTGGCGCATTAGTAAGTCACTTGACTCATATTCGAGAGGACAACCAGATACAGGTTTGCCGTGATTATCCTAAATCCCTTAAGGTAAATGCTAGAGCGATTGCTTTAAAGCCGGCCGGATTGGCCATGCGGTTCTAGGCGCTACAGTCTGGAGCCGAGCGACCGTTACGGTCCCAGGTTCAAATCCTGCCTCGGGCATGGATGTGTGTGATGTCCTTAGGTCAGTTAGGTTTAATTAGTTCTAAGTTCTAGGTGACTGATGACCTCAGAAGTTAAGTCGCATGGTGCTCAGAGCCATTTGAACCATTTGATTCCTTTAAAATGGCTCAGACGATATCGTTCTCTAGCTTCTCTTCACAATGGTTCTCATTGCTCTGAGCACTATGGGACTTAACAGGTGAGGTCATGAGTTCTCAAGAACTTAGAACTACTTAAACCTAACCAACCTAAGGACATCACACGCATTCATGCCCGAGGCAGGATTCGAACCTGCGACCGTAGCGGTCGCGCGGTTCCAGACTGAAGCGCCCAGAGCCGCTCGGCCACTGGGGCCGGCTATCGTCTCTAAAATCGAACGTCAAAAGTCCATCGTGAACGGAAATTTAAACTTTGAATTTCCGTTGTTCCTTTGAGGAGCAGCGTCTAAGCTAAGCTGATAAATTAACACTGGAGCTTAAAGCTCTGCACATACCGATCACGGTCAATGGCTATTGTCCCAAATTGGTATGTAGAGCCATGAAAACCTCGAAAAGATCTTCCCGGGTTCGATTCCCGGCGGGGTCAGGGATTTTCTCTGCCTCGTGATGACTGGGTGTTGTGTGATGTCCTTAGGTTAGTTAGGTTTAAGTAGTTCTAAGTTCTAGGGGACTGATGACCACAGATGTTAAGTCCCATAGTGCTCAGAGCCATTTGAACCTCGAAAAGATCGAAAAACCAGCAGCGCACTCGCCTTAAGGTGCGTGTAAGCTTGCGAGTAAATATACTTACGACCAATTCATGAGGTGCAGGGGTCAAAAACTGACACGGAGCATTCTGTAAGTTAAATTGCACACGAGCGTGGAGATTCTTATGAGCTCGCGACTTTGCTGACTCCACTGAACCACTGAGCGGGCTGACACAGTGGTTACCACAGTGGATTCACATTCGAGAGAACGACGACTTAAATCACTGTCCAGCCATCTAGATTAAGGTTTTCCACAATTTCTTTAAATCGCTCCAGGAAAATGCCGGGATCGTTTCGTTGAAAGGGCACGGCCAATTTCCTTCCCCTCCCTTTGGCAAGCCGCGCTTCTGCTCTGTCTCTGGTGACTGGGCTGTCGACGAGAATTTAAACTCTGTAATCTTCTTCTCTGCCTTCCCACTGAGCCTGAGCGGCCTACTGTGGTCCACGGAAAAGCCGACAGATCGCATCGAGTACTTTACGAGCCGCTCTCGATGAACATTCTAACTTTGAACAACTTGCACACGAGCCGGATGTGTATACGGGAGCATGGGAACTGTATTTAGCTTGAGTAGTACAACAAATTGGCTGTGACCGTGAAGTGAGTTGATGATCGAATAGGAAAACATTTTTGTCGGACTGTTATCCAGCCTATCTTTCACATTGAATATAATTTCCTGTGTTAGCGTTCACCACGAATGAAAGAAGTTCTGTGTGCACTGTTGGCGTGTGCAGGTTGGACGGTGAGTGTGAAGAAATATGTATTGGTGAAACAGGCAGGCCAGTAACAACAAGCATCCGCAAGCATGGGATCTGTATTTAGCTTGAGTAGTACAACAAATTGGCTGTGACCGAATACCAGGATGGCGACAGGAAGATAAAATATAACGATATGTTCATGCTCGACAATCAGAAACTTACGTTGAAAAGTGATGCCAGAGTAGCTAATGAAATATTGAAACATCCGAACAATATTGAGAGTGAGGGTGGATATAGTCCAGCATTATCCCAGCTGCCACGTGTCAGAGTCCAACAACCCACACACAAATATTGAAACGCTGGGAACTACCGCAGAACGTATGGTACTTTGCCATTAGCAAAACTTTGCCCAAAATGATCAACATTGCACTCGCTGAGGACTGTCAATCATCTCTAATACTGACTGCAAAAATTGGCAACAGCATATCACCACTCTTCCCAACAACTGGTGCCCAATGGGACCATCTGTTTCTAAAACTGTGATGTGTTGCCAGAGGTAGCGTCATGACGAAATATAAGTGGGGTCTTGATAGCACAGTATACTATTTCCTCCATTAGTAGCGCTAGAGGAAGGCTATTACAAGCATGGCGGAAACGTAGGTTCTATCCATCAAGTGAGGTTTTTATGTTAAGTTCCGATCACTTCACTATAAAAGTCTAGATCAATTCTCAGCGTCTGCCGGCCGAAGTGGCCGTGCGGTTAAAGGCGCTGCAGTCTGGAACCGCAAGACCGCTACGGTCGCAGGTTCGAATCCTGCCTCGGGCATGGATGTTTGTGATGTCCTTAGGTTAGTTAGGTTTAACTAGTTCTAAGTTCTAGGGGACTTATGACTTCAGCAGTTGAATCCCATAGTGCTCAGAGCCATTTGAACCATTCTCAGCGTCTCGTCTTAATTTGTCTTACGTATTTCGTTTCTGGTACTAGGGTATAGTATCCTAGGACTGGAAATGAGTTTCCCTACGGCAGTCAGCTAGCTTAAAAAAATATTGTTGGGAAAAACTTGGGACAGTTACAAAAACATTAAGTACCGTTTCCACATATTCGTGACCAGAACTGAGACACCCTCCGTACCGTGTCATCATCTTACGTATTCTTACAACGTAGAACTCTACTGCTTATGTTTCGAAACAGTGGTGGACAGTCGTCTACATTTTTGTGGTTACCCTGGAAATATAGACTGGGCAGGACTTCAGGTTTGAACAAATTATGGAAAGCTATTGCTGACAGGTAGGTGCAACACGAATGAGCAGCGGAGTTAGGGAAACTGGTAGCTGGTGTGTTGCATAGTGAGTGCTCCTGGGATGGTTCAGCATGTCACTCTGCTGCGTCGTTCTCATACTTCATTTGATAGTGAACCACACTCGGGTAAAAAAATGCTTCAAATGGCACTAAGCACTATGAGACTTAACATCTGAGGTCATCAGTCCCCTAGACTTAGAACTACTTAAACCTAACTAACCTAAGGACATCACACACACCCATGCCCGAGGCAGGATTCGAACCTGCAGTACCGCTCGGCCACAACAGCCGGCACTCGAGTAAACGATGGGCAACAAACGTGGTATGAATGTATGTCAGTTAATTTATTCTACTCAAACTTCTAAGAAGTCTAATTTCGAAGTTCTTCAATTCCAATGTAAATCCTATTTTAATTTTATATTGCTATCCTCATGAAGAGTAACAATTTAGGGGAAAACGTAAAGGCTTTCATGAGTTTGATTATGGATCAGTTTCTTATTATCCAATATGGCAGACCAGGCTAAGGCAACAAAGATTTACCATGACGACTTCAGCGTCCTGGAGCTTTTCATTATATCTCCCAGGCTGAGAGTTACAAGCTGTAAAGTAGCATGATGTGTAGTTCCTCTGCCAGACCATACCATAGAAGGACGAGGCTACTCTCTGACACTAAATAGTGTCACGTATTTCTTCTTTTTACGGTACGATCGTCACAGAAAGCAAAATACTGCTTTGGTTGCTACAGATTGCTCCAATAGTAGAACACCTTGAACTCAGATGTAATAAAATATAGTACAGGAAAGAGTATGAAGAGCCAGGGAGGCTCTGTAAGTGTTACCCAGCCTCACAGAGAGCTGAAAGCTGTCCCAGGCCTTCCATCTACAGAGGGGCCTACAACAGTTCAAAACAGATGCTTGTCGAGACTTGGGAATTCATTATTAACGGCTGAGTAATGGTTTTGCACTCGTTTCCCGTAAAGATCGTACCTGCCATGACTACTAGATCATCGAGTGGCTAGAGCCAAGACCTCTGAATAGCATATGTAAGTGGCTGCACTCCAGACAACCCGACATTACCTAGGTTTCTGTTTCCCGATGAAATCAACTAAATTCGTATGACGGCAGTTCAGTAATATAAATCCTGTCCTTTTTAACCACAACTGCGAGAGCTTTTATTTCTGCAATCTATGTACTGGTATTTGACGGACCGCAACTCAACTATATAGTCTCCAATAGTTTACCATACTTAACAGGTCAATGGTCTATTTAGCGACACCGAATACAGCAATGTTCACATTGTCATCAATTTCTACATTTCTCCCCTCTATGTAGTTTCTGATTTGGCTACTTACTAGTAACAGGGGACGGGAGCTCCACTACGATCTCGTGTCAGTTACTGGTATGGCCTAAGGAATAAGATCAGAGCTGCGACGATATGATTTGAAGCTAATATCGCATCCGTTCCAGCTATTGACTGACATTAGGCTTAACAAAAGTCGATAGGCACTCGAGTACGTATTAAGCGCATTTAATAGCAGCTGTGTCGTGCCAAGCGACAGGGACTGTTTAGTTTGCAGCCACCGACTCAACAGTGTGTTAAGGACAATAACATCGTTGACGGCTTTGGACAGGGGCACAGTTTAACAAAATTACTCAACAGTGCAGTGATGACCGACAACAATTGGTGAGCAGCTATATCGTCTCCCTATGATGTAGAGAAGCAACGTTTCTACATGTGTCGGCTCACCGCACTCGTACGATACACAGATAAATATGATCGCAAGAACAGTTATAGTGAACGGTAGTACGAGGTGCATTCAAGTTCTAAGGCCTCCGATTTTTTTTTTCTAATTAACTACTCACCCAAAATCGATGAAACTGGCGTTACTTCTCGACGTAATCGCCCTGTAGACGTACACATTTTTCACAACGCTGACGCCACGATTCCATGGCAGCGGCGAAGGCTCCTTTAGGAGTCTGTTTTGACCACTGGAAAGTAGCTGAGGCAATAGCAGCACGGCTGGTGAATGTGCGGCCACGGAGAGTGTCTTTCATTGTTGGAAAAAGCCAAAAGTCACTAGGAGCCAGGTCAGGTGAGTAGGGAGCATGAGGAATCACTTCAAAGTTGTTATCAAGAAGAAACTGTTGCGTAACGTTAGCTCGATGTGCGGGTGCGTTGTCTTGGTGAAACAGGACACGCGCAGCCCTTTCCGGACGTTTTTGTTGCAGTGCAGGAAGGAATTTGTCTTCAAAACATTTTCGTAGGATGCACCTGTTACCGTAGTGCCCTTTGGAACGCAATGGGTAAGGATTACGCCCTCGCTGTCCCAGAACATGGACACCATCATTTTTTCAGCACTGGCGGTTACCCGAAATTTTTTTGGTGGCGGTGAATCTGTGTGCTTCCATTGAGGGGACTGGCGCTTTGTTTCTGAATTGAAAAATGGAATCCACGTCTAATCCATTGTCACAACCGACGAAAAGAAAGTCCCATTCATGCTGTCGTTGCGCGTCAACATTGCTTGGCAACATGCCACACGGGCAGCCATGTGGTCGTCCGTCAGCAATCGTGGCACCCACCTGGATGACACTTTTCGCATTTTCAGGTCGTCATGCAGGATTGTGTGCACAGAACCCACAGAAATGCCAACTCTGGAGGCGATCTGTTCAACAGTCATTCGGCGATCCCCCAAAACAATTCTCTCCACTTTCTGGATCATGTCGTCAGACCGGCTTGTGCGAGCCCGAGGTTGTTTCGGTTTGGTGTCACAGGATGTTCTGCCTTCATTAAACTGTCACACCCACGAACGCACTTTCGACACATCCATAACTCCATCACCACATGTCTCCTTCAACTATCGATGAATTTCAATTGGTTTCACATCACGCAAATTCAGAAAACGAATGATTGCACGCTGTTCAAGTAAGGAAAACGTCACAATTTTAAGTATTTAAAACAGTTCTCATTCTCGCCGCTGGCGGTAAAATTCCATGTGCCGTACGGTGCTGCCACCTCTGGGACGTATTGACAATGAACGCGGCCTCATTTTAAAACAATGCGCATGTTTCTATCTCTTTCCAGTCTGGAGAAAAAAAATCGGAGGCCTTAGAACTTGAATGCAACTCGTAAAATGGTTATCTGTAACGATGGGCAGCTGTAGACGCTAGCTCATGCTGGAGGTGGGGTTCGAGCACAGAAAACGGTGCAACCGCTTGCCAACAACTGGATGTTCTTGAAGTACTCTTGTGTAACGACTACTTACTTGGGTAGTTCGTCTGTCATCACCTCTCACTGGTTAACGCTAAGAGAACCATCTGTCCGACAGTGTGCATCCGTCTCTTAGACTGCAGCGCCTCAACCTTTAGGAAATTAATGCTGCACAACATCGTCCCCGAACTATCAGAGTGGTCTGAGGGATACTTTACCTAAATGAGGTTGTTTACGTGTTCTCTCCCTCTCTTCCCACTCCCTCCCCTCCACCCCCACCCCCTCCACCCTCCTAGTTTACCTGGTCTCAATCCTATGAAGGAAAACTCCCTATCGCACCCCACCCCCCCCCCCCGCCAAGATTTAGTGGTAGTGGACTGAGTGGGCGGCCCATCAAAATCTGAACACAGATCAGGCATGAAAAAAGGATGAAGGTGTACTCGACTCTAAACAAAAGCAAAGCAGAAATTGTGAACGGTCCAAGAACAAGACATACAGTATAAAGCATCTGGATTGAGAAACTGCGATGTGATTAAGGGGTTACGATGACAAAGTACGATGCGGGCGAGCCGTGTTCAAACCTCTTTAACGCCATTTTCTTTTCGCTGTATGCTTTATTTAAATTTGCGTCTGTGTCGTGATGTAACTTTCGTTTGCAACAGCGTGGTGTAAGATAGCGACCTATAGTGTCAGTTGATTCTGCACAACTACACTAGTAGCAGTCGAAAGGAAGTGGCTTTCGAATGGAAAGCGCAAACGTTTGATGACAAGGTGACAAGTCAACCGATTCCTCCACTGGAAAACACTTCTGGTGTGTCATACACGGTATTAGTGAAAATGCGTATGTCACGTCATAGGAATCCCTTATTGATGCACCTAACTTGTATGACTAGTAAGTTAGTGAGATATACCTCCTTGCCCGATATAGTTGTTCGTATGAATGTGAATGTGTTTACTCCCAAGAAAATGATGCAGACATAGTAGTTCGTCGCATAAGTTGCAACAAATGAACGCAACCGTTTCAGAATCACTCTGTCAAAACACATGTTTTTAAAGTTTTTTAAGTTGCGTTCCGGTTAGGAAGTCTTGGCTCTTATTGTTACATAATTCACACCCGTTTATTTGTTGTTTTAATTTCTGTGAGACATCTATGTGTTGTCTTGCCTGCTCTCACTATTCATCACAGTTACTTGCAACGGTAACGTATTCTTACCACATGACCCATATTTTATAACCAATATATAGTATGACAACTGCCAAGACTACAGAAACAGAACAAACATTTCAATGACCGGACGGATAGTTCATAGTGACGTGAAAAAATAAATTGCACGAGAATGTTTTGAACACTGATCGCCCACGTGGCAGTCCATTTCCATGACCACTTACACACGATGCCGTTGCTGAGTGTAGCTGCTCTTTACTGTATTTCTTATTCTTGGGCCTTTCACGTTTCTATTTTGCTTATTTTTCACAGTCCAGTACACCTTCTTCCTGTTTTGATGCTTGATCTGTGTTCAGTTTTTGACGGGGTGCCCCTGGACCCTCTTACCACTAAACCTGAGGAGGGTGCGATGGGGTGTTTCCGTTGTTAGTCCCAGATACGACTTACCTCCGTGAGCTTCGGGCCGTGGCTGTGCAGTTACTGATCAGGATGTCTTTGCAGACGGTTCGGTATCCAGTGGTGTCCGTGCCAAGACGTGCCATCGTACCAACAGCGCAAAGGGCGGTGCTACACGCCACTGCAAATTCAGTTGCTTATAAGTGTGTTATATCGTGTGCTGTAAAACACCATCCGCCGAAACTACAGCAGAGAAAGTCTTGTAGTGGAGAGAAAATTGTCGTGGATGAGAACAACACATTCACAAAGCACTTTATGACATTTGTTTTTGTATGGACTCTTCCAGTTTCCAAGATCTCGATATTTGCGGGAAATGGTTGCGGAGTTCTGACTAATGCGCTGAGAAATATTCTCCTCATCATAATCGTAAGTGAGGGACAGCAGTACAAAGTGTTCCTACTCATGGGTGTTTTCACTACATTTGGAAAATTTACTACGCTATCAATGTGCCGTCTCCTTGTTGGCGACATACAATCTCGACACAAAAAAGAAGCCCAATATCGACTGGTTACACGGTCAGTGTGTTAACACACAACAACCGTCATAGACACTTATATACCCTTTCTCTAATTTGGCAACGTATCGCCTGATATCTGCTCCCTTTATGATAAAATTTACTTGTGAATATAACTTCTGCGAAGGCTTTCATTTCATCTGTCGATAATACTAAAATAAATATTTTGTAATGAATCAGCTTCTGCAGTGTACAACCATAATCTACACATAAGTAGAGAGGTTTGTGATATCACCCTATTTAAATTTTGATTTGGAAGGCTTTGTTTTGTCTCCAGTTGCACCTACTCTGGCTGACAAAAAAGTGAAGCACACAGAACGGAAGGGGGAAATGAAAGTTAACACGAAGAGAGTGTGAGTGATTTTGTGTCGGGGATTAAAAAGTCGAGTCCAATTCAGAAAGAACCTTCATGTGCAAGCCCACTTGTCAATATGACGTTGCGTTGTTCTGACGTGGATGCGTACACTGATTTGATTGGAACCGTTGTATCCTCTTCTGCAGCAAGCTGGCGCGCAACTGTTGTTAGTCCAGTGAAACTGTCAGGAAAAAAGCCTATACCTTGCAAAAGGTGGGGTAGAAGATTTAATTTTTTTAACTCGTTCATATTGTTGTAAAGGTTAGAAAACCAAGTTTAGCCTACAAAATTTCTCTTGGGAAAATTTTCTGCAGTCAAAAAACTTGGAAAATTTCGGACTTTTTCAGGTTTTTCAAATTATCTCAGTTTCATTTGCTCCTATCGCTTTGACGTCTATTTTCTTTTCTAAAGAGCACAAAAATCTCTACAAATTTGATTGTTACCATTTTTTTCTACTCCCAGTATCTAAGGCCCTACAGCGTGTCAAAAAATACCAATTTTTCAAATTTCGAGCATAGTGGCAAATTACCTAATTTTTGAACACTGTTATTTCATTTTATATTTGTGTAGTATAAACATATTACTCATCATATTATTCATTGGAATTTACCATCTCACTCTGCTGCAGGGTCAGGACAAACAGGATCATATTCAGTAACTACCAACACATTCACGTCGGATTGCGTGAAGTTTATTTGTGTTACAGTATGTAATACGATTGCATGCAGGTGCCGTACATTTTCTACAGTTGATCAGTTGATCAGTTAGAATAAAAAGTTTGTAGGAATTGCTCTTTAGCGGACAAAAGCGTATTTAGTCTTTGGCGGACGGAAGGCGATTAGCTCTGGTGATTGTTCACAGGGCGCTGACAGCTATTAGCACACAACAATAAGGGTTCTACAGTGTGGAGTCGCTTACATTCAGTACATGTTGTGTTGCTGAAAATGAGTATGTCTGACATGAATTTGTGTTTCATTTGCAATAAAACTGTGGTGAGTGGTGGATGCAGTGTGGAAAAGAAAGGACGGAGCACATTTACCGATTGTAGTGCTGAACGCAGGGAGTCTGCTCTCACCCGTTTTTTGAAAACGCTCAGTGAAGTGATGGTGTATGAAGCATGCTACAAGAAGTACATTAATGAGAGAATGATAGCAGCTAGCCTTCGACATCCTCAGGAACCAACAGGCGTGCTACGTCGGTCGCAGGAAAAAGGTCAGTTCAATTTCAAAGATAAATGATTCTTATGTGCAAATGGGAATTCTGATGACTTTTTAACCAAGCAGCTAAGATTGCCATATGCCAAACGAAATTTACAAAGTAATGAAATCGTAAGTGCAATCGACAGTATTAGAACATGCTAAATAATGTGGTGATGAATTTGGTCAACAAGTGATAGAGTGGATTCACAATGTAAATGAGTTGGTTGCTGCAGATGGATGGTACCACAGCTTTTGCTACAGAAAGTTGTTTCACCGTGTTTCAGCTACTGGACAGAAACGAGGTTACCGACCTGCAACACAAGTAGATGAAGGCATGGAGGCTATATTTACCTACCTGGAAACCAATGCGGAAGAATGTCAGTTTTCTATGGACGATCTGTTAGAGCAAATGCCCACATCACCTCGTCCTGATATTCGAACTGTCAAGGCTCGCCTTTTCCAGAAATATGGTGACGATGTGGTGATAGCTGAAACAGCCTCAAAGCCAGCAGTCGTATGTTTCAAGAATGTTGGGCACCAATTACTCAGTGAAAATTGGTACACCAAAAGAAATTCACATCCTCAGCAAGAAAGACTACGAATCGTCAAAGCAGCTGCAAATATCATATTAGACGATATAAGATCAGTAGTATACGGTATAAAACAGTACCCTCCCTCTGATAATTTTTTATGTGATGTAGGGTCTGTCATACCAGAATCTGTAAGATTGCTCTTTGAAACTATAATTTCGAAACACAAGCGGTATCCCAGATAATGGGGGAAAATATGTGTTTCTCTTGTTCATGCACTCATAAGTGCTGCGAGGCCACGTTCATTTATTTCATCACTTTTGACTGCTATTAGTGCATACTTGTACCGGAAGTTTGGCTGAAAACATCTCATCCAGGTTTTCTCTTCCCTTGGCTTTGCAGCATCTTATACGGAAGCTGCCCTATTGGAAGTGTCTTCTATCCTTCAGCTTGACAACGGAAGACAACGAAGTGACGCATTTTGCCAATTTGTGTTTGATAATGCAGATTTCAATGTAAACACCCTAGATGGAACTGGTACTTTTCATGCAATGAGAGGCATAATGTGTGTTACTCCTCATGATGCGCTGATTCCTCAGAAAAATATTACAAAGTTGAATCATCGTCCCTCAGCTCAACTTGTTAGTGAAGCCGGAAAAAATGACATACAGACATTCCACAGAACACAAGTTGGAGGTCTGAAGGCTATAAAAATTAAAGATTTGGACATAATTGCTCCTGCAAAAGGTGATCTCGTCATCTCAGCAGCGGAAATTACGTGGTTATATTGTAAATAGTCTCAGAATGCAGTTGTTTCAGGATGGAATGGTTACATGGAACGCTTGACGGCAGGCAAAGAATATGAACGTTCTAAAATAAAGTGTCTTCCATTTCTTAATTCATCACCAACCCATTATGACACCATATATACTGCTTTGATGATAGCTAGAGATGCATGTAATAGACATAATCAGACTACATGCTTTGTCACATTTGATCAGCCTCTGTATTGGAAGGCAAGGGATATTGTGGAGATTGACCTTCCTGAATTTCAGGTTTCCATTTTCTTATGTCGTTCATGGGATGTATCGGTATGATCATGGGTGGAAGTGGATTCAAGGATTTATTTGGTGTAATATTCGCTGAAAACAGCATTGAAAAGGTTTTGTCAGGACATGCATATTCCAGAGCTGTGCGAGCACATTTATTGTGTCACCTTGCTTTGGCCTGTCAAATGTGGGATCACACTGAGCTAACAGAAGATGAACGAGGGTCACTGAATGACTTGTCTCCTCCTTGTGGTGAGTCAGAACTGTCAGTTGGCCAGGATACCAGTGTTCTCAGTGAACAAGTCACAAAAAAAATGTAATTGCCCTGAAAACGATTGAAAGTAAGGGACCCACAGCAAAATTATGGGTTCAGTACTACAAGATGGTCACTCTCATGAAACAATATATTGAAGCGGATCGATCAGGCAATTGGAAACTTCATCTTGAAAGCGTGCGAAAAATGCTTCCCTACTTCCATTCAGCTGGACATTTTATGTACGCTAAAAGTGGCCACTTCTACTTACAGGGTATGGTGAGAATCGAGAAAAAAATGGATTTATCAGAATATGAGAAGTTCACAACGAAAGGACATTTTACAATCCGGCGATCAGAAAAGTATTCGTCAGGGTTTCTTTCTGACATGACTATAGAACAAACATTGATGAGAACCATGAAGAGTGCTGGAGGACTCACTCCTGGCCGAGGAATTATGTATTAACCAGATGGACATTGGGTATGATTCAGATGCAGAACATTTGTGAAGAAATTGAGTCGTATTGCGAAGTGAGCGCAGTAACATCAGAACAGCATGTAGATGAAAGAAGTTATCGCATCGAACGAGATGGCATAGACTTGCGTAAGCCGCGTAATTGGTTTTCAGGGCACCCTCTCTTCCCTGAAAGTGATTTTATGATGTCTATCAGCAGTGGTGTTGTCGGAACGGAGGATGTTAATTGTCATATTTGTCACGAAGAAGTGTAAAAGGCATGAAAAGGATAGTTGGTGAAAATTTCCACGATGTAAAGTTCCGTAGAAAAGATAAAGTTGTGACTCTCCTTTCTGTGTTCAAATCTGTAAAAGCTAAGAGCACTAAAATTACTCCTGTTGATCCTTTAACTCTTTTCCAAAGGATTTGTTTAATGAAACAAAGTGAAGAAGAGTTAAAGCCTTTCAGAATTATGAACTTGCTCCTTACCCAATGTCCCTATTCTCAGAAAAAGGCATGCGGAAAGGAACAAAATCTTCATTCTACAATGCCTTCGTTCCAGTGGAAGATGTGAAGTCAGGTGGACCGAGTACATTTTTTGTCATTGTCATTGATGGAGGGTGCCTTATCCACAAAGAGACTTGGACTCGAAATGTTTGCTTCAAGTCAGTAGCCCAAAGCTATGTTTCTCACCTGCAACGTCATTTTGGATCTCAATTTGCTATTGTATTTGATGGGTATCCATGTGAGGGAGACAAATGTAGCACAAAGAGTGCTGAGAGGATTCGTAGGTCCAAAAATCATTCTTCGGTTGACGTTGTGGTTGAATCAGAGATGGTGAACCAAGCCTCTCAGGACAAGTACTTGTACAACGAACGAAACAAGATGTGTTTGATCACACTTCTTAAACAGGAATTTCTGGAGTGTAGCATTGAAGTGCACCAGGCACAGGAAGACGCTGACGTTATGATTGTAACATCTTCCATTTCAAGAACCAAAGATTTTGGAAGTGTTGTCATTGTAGGAGAAGATGTTGATCTGCTTGTGCTTATGACCGGTTTGGGGCAAGGCATTGAAAACTTATTTTTCTGAAAGCCAGGAAGATGAAATGCAGAAGACAAGTGGTTTTCCACTGCATCTTACAAGTTTGACAGTGAATATATTCTGTTCACTCACGACTTTAGCGGATGTTATACAACATCCGCTTTTTTTAGTCAAGGAAAAATTAAGTGCTGCAGTATTGTTGCGAAAAATGAACACTTAACCTCAGCGCTTTGCACGTTCAATAAACCACATGCTACCCGTGAAGAAATAATAATAGCAGCAGAACAGGTTACTATCGCATTGTACACTCCTGGAAATTGAAATAAGAACACCGTGAATTCATTGTCCCAGGAAGGGGAAACTTTATTGACACATTCCTGGGGTCAGATACATCACATGATCACACTGACAGAACCACAGGCACATAGACACAGGCAACAGAGCATGCACAATGTCCGCACTAGTACAGTGTATATCCACCTTTCGCAGCAATGCAGGCTGCTATTCTCCCGTGGAGACGATCGTAGAGATGCTGGATGTAGTCCTGTGGAACGGCTTGCCATGCCATTTCCACCTGGCGCCTCAGTTGGACCAGCGTTCGTGCTGGACGTGCAGACCGCGTGAGACGACGCTTCATCCAGTCCCAAACATGCTCAATGGGGGACAGATCCGGAGATCTTGCTGGCCAGGGTAGTTGACTTACACCTTCTAGAGCACGTTGGGTGGCACGGGATACATGCGGACGTGCATTGTCCTGTTGGAACAGCAAGTTCCCTTGCCGGTCTAGGAATGGTAGAACGATGGGTTCGATGACGGTTTGGATGTACCGTGCACTATTCAGTGTCCCCTCGACGATCACCAGTGGTGTACGGCCAGTGTAGGAGATCGCTCCCCGCACCATGGTGCCGGGTGTTGGCCCTGTGTGCCTCGGTCGTATGCAGTCCTGATTGTGGCGCTCACCTGCACGGCGCCAAACACGCATACGACCATCATTGGCACCAAGGCAGAAGCGACTCTCATCGCTGAAGACGACACGTCTCCATTCGTCCCTCCATTCACGCCTGTCGCGACACCACTGGAGGCGGGCTGCACGATGTTGGGGCGTGAGCGGAAGACGGCCTAACGGTGTGCGGGACCGTAGCCCAGCTTCATGGAGACGGTTTCGAATGGTCCTCGCCGATACCCCAGGAGCAACAGTGTCCCTAATTTGCTGGGAAGTGGTGGTGCGGTCCCCTACGGCACTGCGTAGGATCCTACGGTCTTGGCGTGCATCCGTGCGTCGCTGCGGTCCGGTCCCAGGTCGACGGGCACGTGCACCTTCCGCCGACCACTGGCGACAACATCGATGTACTGTGGAGACCTCACGCTCCACGTGTTGAGCAATTCGGCGGTACGTCCACCCGGCCTCCCGCATGCCCACTATACGCCCTCGCTCAAAGTCCGTCAACTGCACATACGGTTCACGTCCACGCTGTCGCGGCATGCTACCAGTGTTAAAGACTGCGATGGAGCTCCGTATGCCACGGCAAACTGGCTGACACTGACGGCGGCGGTGCACAAATGCTGCGCAGCTAGCGCCATTCGACGTCCAACACCGCGGTGCCTGGTGTGTCCGCTGTGCCGTGCGTGTGATCATTGCTTGTACAGCCCTCTCGCAATGTCCGGAGCAAGTATGGTGGGTCTGACACACCGGTGTCAATGTGTTCTTTTTTCCATTTCCAGGAGTGTATAATGGAGGTGTCAGCAGTTCCCACACACTAGACCATTTGCGGTACCAGCTATTCGCCAAGTCTTCCACAAAAAGCAAACTGAATCTTGCACGGTTGCCACCTACACAAGATGCTGCACAACATCATCCGTTGCGGACTTACCAACAAGTCCAAAGTTGGATGGTAAACTGGAAACCTTCTGAGAAATGGGGCTGAAATCACAGTGACCACGGTCCAAAACCCGTTATAATGAGCCAAGATCAAGCACCTGAAGCACTTCTTCACATTGTTTTATGCTCATGCAAACTGAACTGTGGCGGAGCGTGCTCCTGCAGAAAAGCGGGTTTGAAATGTTCTTCAATTTGAAAAAAAATGTATTGGGGTCAACTGTGAAAACGTGCCAAAATTTTTATATGAAGACAGTGAAGAAGATGTTATGGAGGATGTTGAGGAAACCGCTGACGAAATCAACGAACTTGCTAAGGCTGACTCGCTGTTTAAAGAAGAGGTCAATCCGGGATCAACTCTATGTACAGACCCTGAATCCGTACCTCAAGGTATTTCTGGTAACACTGAGGAACTTGGCCCATCAAAACGTTGGAAGTGATGCTCATATCTGTCTCAAGTGCGCTAAAGTGCGATATTACAGGTATTACACACCCAGAACTGTCAACATTTGTTAGTAACTGACAATGCATTTTAATTGTAATAAGGCTACTTATTTTTAATGTCAACTGTCTGGATTTTATACACAAGAATAATGTCTCTTAATGTTGTATTTTTACATTTATAGTTTTACAAATACCAGGGCTGAGGTGGCCCATAGTGAACTTCAGGTAGTGGTGTAAGAATCACAATAGTTGGGTGCCTAGCAATCCTCATGTTGCATACAGAGAAATTGAATACCTGAAAGTGAGGTGGTAAATGCCAACATGTAACATAATGTATAATGTATTTATACTACACAAACAGAAACTGAAAAAATAGTGTTCAAAAATAAGATATGTTGCCACTATGCTCAAAATTTTAAAAATTGGTATTTTTTGAGGCGCTGTAGCGCCTTAGATATTGGGAGTAGAAAAAAAATGGCAAGAATCAAAATTGTAGAGAATTTTGCGCTCTTTAAAAAAGAAACTAGACGTTAAAGCGATAGGAGCAAAAAAACTGAGATACTTTGAAAAAACTGAAAAAAGTCCGAAATTTTCCAAGTCTTTTGACTGCAGAAAGTTTTCCCAAGCGAAATTTTGTTGGCAAAACTCTGTTTTCTAATCTTTGCAACCATATGAAGGAGTTGAAAAATAAACTCTTCTATCCCACCTTTTGCAAGGTATATCTCCTATTTGACTGGACTATGTAATTGTTTCTTGATCTCCTGGTTACTGGCACTAGGACGTAAATGATAGTCGAGTTGGTGTTAAACATGTTCCAATGAGCATAGATCTGTGGAGCTTGCTGGTCATGGGGGTACCTCATCAACACGAATACAGTTCACAGAGACAATTACCATGTGTGGAAGAGTATTATCCTGTTGAAAAGTAGCACTTTGACAGAGCCAAATAAGAGGTAACGCATGATGGGGGAGGGTATCCGTGACGTGCCGTCGTGCCTTTAGAGTTCACTCAATCACTGTCAACCATAACCTGAAATACCTGGCGGCTCCCCACATATTGATTCCAAGAGTAACATTGTTGTGCTTCTCCCACGGCAACATTCCAAACACAGCTGTTTGTGTTCTCGTGTTAACAGCAGTCTACGCATAGTACACTATTTCTCTATTCCAGCTACTGCTACTCTCCGACCAATGGCGAAGGACAAGACAGAATATTGTATGAGGTCCATTACTTTCTTCGGATGGCAGGAGCAGATATGGAGGACTTACGATGAGATTATATAGAATACGGTGACCCACCCTTGTAGTGTTCGACGTGGTCGTCTGCAAGCTCGACCTGGAGTATGCCCGTTATCAAGTTTCCATGCAATCCAACGTGCAATCAGTGTCCCATCCGAATGCCCCACAAATCTGGGTAGTGCATGATTTGACCATCCGACAAATACGGACCCAAGATGAGTCCCTCTTCATAATCTTTGAGGTGCTGATAACGCCGTCTCATTCGTTGCGGGGAATCCTCGTGTTCTTCACAGTGACCACCCAACATCTGACACTGTTCGAGGTGCTTTTACATCCTACCATGCTTGGTAAAGAAACTAAACAGGAACGATGCTACTTCACTCTTATGGCCGTTCTACCTGTCGCATGGAATTGCAACTCTCTCGTAATTGACATACTAGCCGATTGTGTGCACTTGTATGAAGCTACACTGACATTCGAGAATGTTTTCTGGGTGCTTTACGTATTTTGTCAGGCAGTTTAACACCTAACACTTCGAAGTAATAACGGTATATTTTCAGTGAGTAATGAATCAGTCCATTGGTTGCCAGGTTTGGAGGTACGTCATGGCAGCTTCACACATAATCTCGGCCTCTAGCTCAGCAAACGCACCCTCTTGATGGGTCTGATGCTCCGAAGAGGAATATCTTTAGCCTCTGTCGATCTACCTTGACAACAAAGCACACAGGGCTTGTGACCCCAAGCATTCATACAAAACTATAAGATCCAAACTATTTCAAATTTTCAGCCACGTTTTGGCAAGTAACGCAGATCTCTCCCCACTTTACATGAGTTAGCAAGTTGTCAGTGGACTATTCAGCCAATGCATGTGAGTAACTGATACGGCGAATACATCAACCACCCTCCCATTATGTTCTATAAGTCCTCATTGGAGACAAAACTGGTGTTTACCCTGCCGAGGAAACCTAGACAAGATATTAGAGAGTGTGTTGAGTAACGCTAGACGTGTGAAGATGAAAAGATATTGCTGTATACAAAGTCTGGCTCTGCGGCTAAATAAGATTGTTTGATTGCAATATGCGTACAATTTCTTTTACAGTGATTGATAAAGTACCCAGATTACATCGTTGGATGTCAATGTAAATTCATACTTGTATAGATCATCGGCAGCAATGTAAATGATTAGACTTGCCATTAGAAGGCCTCGGGAAAGTACGGGGTGGGCTGCAATCTCAAAGGGTGCATGGCAAATACAGGACGTGCTTGGATCAAGGAACAGTCGGAATTGTAGCTGTAAATTGTTGTAGTTGTGTTGGGAAAGCCCCTGAGCTTCAAGCGCTAATAGAAAGCACAGAAGCTGAAATCGTTATAGGTACAGAAAGCTGGCTAAAGCCTGAAATAAGTTCTGCAGAAATTTTTACGAAGTCTCAGACGGTGTTCAGGAAAGATAGATTAGGCAGAATTGGTGGTGGAGTGTTTGTATCTGTCAGTAGTGGTTTATCTTGTAGTGAAGTCGAAGTAGATACTCCGTGCGAATTGGTATGGGTGGAGGTTATACTTAACAGCCGAACTAAGTTAGTAATTGGCTCCTTCTACCGACCCCCAGACTCCGATGATATACTTGCTGAACAGTTCAGAGAACATTTGAGTCTCGTAACAAATAAATACCCCACTCATACGGTTATAGTTGGTGGGGACTTCAACCTTCCCTCGATATGTTGGCAAAAATACTTGTTCAAAACCGGTGGTAGGCAGAAAACATCTTCCGAGATTGTCCTAAATGCTTTTTGCGAAAATTATTTCGAGCAGTTAGTCCACGAACCCATGCGAATTGTAAATGGTTGCGAAAACACACTTGACCTCTTAGCCACAAACAATCCAGAGCTAATAGAGAGCATCATGACTGATACAGGGATTAGTGATCACAAGGTCGTTGTAGCTAGGCTCAATACTGTTTCTTCCAAATCCACGAGAAACAAACGCAAAATAATTTTATTTAAAAAAGCGGATAAAGTGTCACTAGAAGCTTTCCTAAGAGAGAATCTCCATTCCTTCTGAACTGACTATGCAAATGTAGACGAGATGTGATGATGATGATGATGTTTGGTTTATGGGGCACTCAACTACGTGGTTATCAGCGCCCGTACAATTTCCCAATCTTTGCTCAGTCCAATTGCGCCACTTTCCTGGATGATGATGAAATGAGGAGGACAACACAAACACCCAGTCATCTCGAGGCAGGTGAAAATCCCCGACCCCGCCGGGAATCGAACCCGGGACCCCGTGCTCGGGAAGCGAGAACGCTACCGCGAGACCACGAGCGGCGGACGTAGACGAGATGTGGCTCAAATTCAAAGATATAGTAGCAACAGCAATTGAGAGATTCATACCTCATAAATTGGTAAGAGATGGAACTGATCCCCAATAGTACACAAAACAGGTCCGAACGCTGTTGCAGAGACAACGGAAAAAGCATGCGAAGTTCAAAAGAACGCGAAATCCCGAAGATTGGAAGATTGGCTAAAATTTGCAGCCGCGCGAAATTTGGCACGGACTTCAATGCGAGTTGCCTTTAATAGGTTCCACAACGAAACATTGTCTCGAAATTTGGTAGAAAATCCGAAGAAATTCTGGTCGCATGTAAAGTACACAAGCGGCAAGACGCAGTCAATACCTCCGCTGCGCAGTGCCGATGGTACTGTTACCGACGATTGTGCCGCTAAAGGGGATTTATTTAACGCAGTTTTCCGAAATTCCTTCACCAGGGAAGACGAATGGAATAATCCAGAATTAGAAACACGAACAGCTGCTAGCATGAGTTTCTTAGAAGTAGATACGTTAGGAGTTGCGAAGCAACTCAGATGGCTTGATACGGGCAAGTCTTCAGGTCCCGTTTGTATACCGATTAGGTCCCTTTCAAATTACGCTGATACAATAGCTCCCTACTTAGCAGTCATATACAACCGCTCGCTCACCGATAGATCTGTACCTACTGATTGGAAAATTGCGCAGGTCGCACCAGTGTTTAAGAAGGGTAGTAGGAGTAATCCATCGAACTACAGACCTATATCATTGGCGTCGGTTTGCAGTAGGGTTTTGGAGCATATACTGTATTCAAACATAATGAATCAGCTCGAGGGGAATGATCTGTTGATAATTAATCAGCATAGTTTCAGGAAACATCGTTCTTGTGCAGTGCAGCTAGCTCTTTATTCGCACGAAGTAATGGCCGCTATCGACAGGGGATCTCAAGTTGATTCCGTATTTCTAGATTTCCGGAAAGCTTTTGACACCGTTCCTCACAAGCGACTTCTAATCAAGCTGCGGGCCTATGGGGTATCGTCTCAGTTGTGCGACTAGATTCGTGATTTCATGTCAGGAAGGTCGCAGTTTGTAGCAATAGACGGAAAATCATGGAGTAAAACTGAAGTGATATCAGGTGTTCCCCAGGGAAGCGTCCTGGGACCTCTGCTGTTCCTGATCTATATAAATGACCTGGGTGACAATCTGAGCAGTTCTATTAGGTTGTTCGCAGATGATGCTGTAATTTACCGTCTAGTAAGGTCATCCGAAGACCAGTATCAGTTGCAAAGCGATTTAGAAAAGATTGCTGTATGGTGTGGCAGGTGGCAGTTGACGCTAAATAACGATAAGTGTGACGTGATCCACATGAGTTCCAAAATAAATCCGTTGGAATTCGATTACTCGATAAATAGTACAATTCTCAAGGCTGTCAATTCAACTAAGTACCTGGGTGTAAAAATTACGAACAACTTCAGTTGAAAAGACCACATAGATAATATTGCGGGGAAGGCGAGCCAAAGGTTGCGTTTCATTGGCAGGACACTTAGAAGATGCAACAAGCCCACTAAAGAGACGGCTTACACTACACTCGTTCGTCCTCTGTTAGAATATTGCTGCGCGGTGTGGGATCCTTACCAGGTGGGATTGACCGAGGACATCGAAAGGGTGCAAAAAAGGGCAACTCGTTTTGCATTATCACCTAATAGGGGAGAGAGTGTGGCAGATATGATACGCGAGTTGGGATGGAAGTCATTAAAGCAAAGACGTTTTTCGTCGCGGCGAGAACTATTTACGTAATTTCAGTCATCAACTATCTCTTCCCAATGCCAAAATATTTTGTTGACCCCAACCTACATAGGTAGGAATGATCATCAAAATAAAATAAGAGAAATCAGAGCTCGAACAGAAAGGGTTAGGTGTTCGTTTTTCCCACGCGCTGTTCGGGAGTGGAATGGTAGGGAGATAGTATGATTGTGGTTCGATGAACCCTCTGCCAAGCACTTTAATGTGAATTGCAGAGTAATCATGTAGATGTAGATGTAGATATCAGTGACAGGTAGAACGCCACCAGAGTGCATTAGTTTTGTTCTTGTTTAGTACTGTTAGCTGGCCTGGTGGGGTATATTAGGGGTATGAACAGGGTCAGGCACTGAGTGATTATTGCGAAGGACGAGGAGACGCTGTGGTTTTGTGCGAGACATCGTTATCAGCCGTTGACACAGTTCGAAAGCGACCGCATTTGGCTGGCTGTTCGAATCATGCAGTACGCAAATCTCTGGGGCATTCGGATGTGACTGCTAATCAATGTTTGGCTGCATGGGAACATGGGGGCAGACATACACATTTTCAAGGCTCCAGTCGACCACTTGTGACATCCACAAAGGGAGCTTCGCTGTATTGTCCACCAACCACATTGTAACCAATTCGCAGTTGTGCCTGTTATCCGAGAACAAGTAATCTACTTCCTCCAACATTATGTATCACCCTACACCAGTGCTGGGAAACTAACCGTAGCCTGATAAGGGGATTAGCGTCTAATTCACAGGGTGCTAACAACATAGCAACAGAAACAACTACGTTTGGAGTGGTCAGTTAAGACTTAAGTATTTTTCTCTCAAGTTATGATGTTGTTTTCTCCTTTTATCTTGTGTCGTGATGAAAGTTTAGTTAGCCCAGGATACGATATTATAGACATTTGTGGCAAATCTCGTTATATAAACTTGATTATTTCTCAAGAGCTTACGTTTTGGAATTCGCTTTCGCTGTCTGTATTACTACTAACCACCGCAATTCTGTCGTGTGTGTGTGTGCAGTGGGAAAATGTTGTGGAATTGGGTGGAGGGAACCGTTAAAATTAATTTTGATCTTAATCTAACTCTGTAGTGATGAGCCTTGTGGAAGGAGGGGGCGGGCTGGTTCGATTATGCTTCAGCTTAACGCTGAATGACCGAAGGTTATGGGAAGCCACTGGACGTGATGTCGGTCGTCAGCTGCTGAAACGTATGCAATGCAGTCGTCTTCGTACTGTCCTGGCAGAAATGGGTTTCTGACACTCCACACTCAAATACGTGGCCACCTATTTCACAGCAGATATTAGATGGCTCTTCGAGGTAACGTGACATTCACAACATTTGTGGTCGTTCTAGATACTTTTGATCTCGAAACTCAGAATTCCCGAGTGTCGCACCAGTCGTCATCCTATATCCAATATACATGGGTTAACTTGGGGAATGTACCATTTGTGCTACACAACTGACTGCAACAGACTGCTAGTAGTATGTCCATACTCGTACCACAAACAAAATTTAGTGAAAACATTCGGACATCGTAAATGGCGCATTTTCCAATGAGACGACCCCCTTAGGGTCACCCAGTTTATTAGACGCTCGGAGAAGGTTCAGTGGCTGCTCTTATAAACGCAGCGTTTTGTGCATGTGGCAGCGGAGCTAACAGCGTTCTATTTAGTCGCACAGGCAGGTATTAAATAGCAAGAAAATAATCTAATTAGCGACTAAAGAATGACAGAGTATATACAGGGTGTTTCAAAAATGACCGGTATATTTGAAACGGCAATAAAAACTAAACGAGCAGCGATAGAAATACACCGTTTATTGCAATATGCTTGGGACAACAGTACATTTTCAGGCGGACAAACTTTCGAAATTACAGTAGTTACAATTTTCAACAACAGATGGCGCTGCAAGTGATGTGAAAGATATAGAAGACAACGCAGTCTGTGGGTGCGCCATTATGTATGTCGTCTTTCTGCTGTAAGCGTGTGCTGTTCACAACGTGCAAGTGTGCTGTAGACAACATGGTTTATTCCTTAGAACAGAGGATTTTTCTGGTGTTGAAATTCCACCGCCTAGAACACAGTGTTGTTGCAACAAGACGAAGTTTTCAACGGAGGTTTAATGTAACCAAAGGACCGAAAAGCGATACAATAAAGGATCTGTTTGAAAAATTTCAACGGACTGGGAACGTGACGGATGAACGTGCTGGAAAGGTAGGGCGACCGCGTACGGCAACCACAGAGGGCAACGCGCAGCTAGTGCAGCAGGTGATCCAACAGCGGCCTCGGGTTTCCGTTCGCCGTGTCGCAGCTGCGGTCCAAATGACGCCAACGTCCACGTATCGTCTCATGCGCCAGAGTTTACACCTCTATCCATACAAAATTCAAACGCGGCAACCCGTCAGCACCGCTACCATTGCTGCACGAGAGACATTCGCTAACGATATAGTGCAAAGGATTGATGACGACGATATGCATGTGGGCAGCATTTGGTTTACTGACGAAGCTTATTTTTACCTGGACGGCTTCGTCAATAAACAGAACTGGCGCATATGGGGAACCGAAAAGCCCCATGTTGCAGTCCCATCGTCCCTGCATCCTCAAAAAGTACTGGTCTGGACCGCCATTTCTTCCAAAGGAATCATTGGCCCACTTTTCAGATCCGAAACGATTACTGCATCACGCTATCTGGACATTCTTCGTGAAGTTGTGGCGGTACAAACTGCCTTAGACAACACTGCGAACACCTCGTGGTTTATGCAAGATGGTGCCCGGCCACATCGCACGGCCGACGTCTTTAATTTCCTGAATGAATGTATCGATGATCGTGTGATTGCTTTGGGCTATCCGGAACATACAGGAGGCGGCGTGGATTGGCCTCCCTATTCGCCAGACATGAACCCCTGTGACTTCTTTCTGGGGGGACACTTGAAAGACCAGGTGTACCGCCAGAATCCAGAAACAATTGAACAGCTGAAGCAGTACATCTCATCTGCATGTGAAGCCTTTCCGCCAGACACGTTGTCAAAGGTTTCGGGTAATTTCATTCAGAGACTACGCCATATTATTGCTACGCATGGTGGATATGTGGAAAATATCGTACTATAGAGTTTCCCAGACCGCAGCGCCATCTGTTGTTGAAAATTGTAACTACTGTAATTTCGAAAGTTTGTCTGCCTGAAAATGTACTGTTGTCCCAAGCATATTGCAACAAACGGTGTATTTCTATCGCTGCTCGTTTAGTTTTTATTGCCGTTTCAAATATACCGGTCATTTTTGAAACACCCTGTACATTGTCCAGTCACATCATTGTGACCACCTGTCAATAACCACTTTTTTCAGCGCGGACCGCTGCAAGACTTGCAGGATGAGAGTCAGTGAGGTTCTGGAAGTTACAGATAGTAATGTCGATCAATGCTGTTTCTGCTGTCGAGACCAGCTGCTCTGGGTTTCTCGGCTTAGGATCCATGACGCGAACAGACCGACAGAAGTGGTCCCACAGAATCTCGACTATCATTGAATCCGGGGAGTTTGCTGGCCAGGGAAGAACAGTAGACTCCCGCACGTCCACTGTAAGCTGTGTGTCACGTTGTATTGTCCTGCTGATGGGCGCCGTCGTGCAGACGGAAGAAAGAACTGCATATAGGGGTGGTCATGGTCCTCAAGTCTACATTCAAAATTTTTTGATCCATTGTGTCTTCCAGAATGACGGAATGACCCAGGAATTGCCAACAAAACATTCCTCAGACCATAATATTCCCTCCTTCCGACGGTTGTTGCAGTGTGTTCACTTTCAGACATTCGACGTCAATGGAGCATAAAACGTGATTCATCTGAAAAAGCCACCTCTCGCCACTTAGTGGAAGTTCAGTTGCGGTATAGGCGTGCAAATTCCAGTCATCGTTGCCAATGGAGCATGGGTGCATGGAACAGGCGCCTGCTTCGAGGGTCCATACGCAGCAAAGTTAGCTGAAGTTTCGTTGAGAACACAGTATTGGTAGCCTCTTGGTTCATCTAGGCCACAAGTTGCTCAGCAGTTGCATGTCGATTCGGTTGCACACATCTCTGCAGCCGTCGTTCACCGTTGTAATCTATGGCCCGTGGTGCAACGAATTTTCCTTGTCGCTGGTTTTCGTTGACACCATTTTGCCGTGGACGGTATACTTTAATCGCAACAACACGCATAAAGTTTACAAAATTACCCGTTTCAGAAATGTTTCCACCCTTGGCCCTAAAGTCAATGATAATACCGTTTAGGACTTCAGCTAAATCACCAAGTTTCCGCATTACGACAATGACTGCACCGTTTCTCCATGTACCGCAGAGACACTTTACATACCCTCCCTTGCTTGTGCTGACACCAGCAGTCGGTGAGTGGTTATTGCACCTTGACGTCGAACGCTGACGGCGGTCACATTAACGTTGCGCGCTGCCCCCGTGTAAAATGCTCTTCTTATTACTTATTTGCGAGTGGAGAATTGCTCGAAAAAACGCTTGCACTCTCTGCTGGAAACAATAAGGGGGTAACAGGCGCTGTTTGCAGCGGCGCTTGTAGGGCAAGTCTCCTAAATTATGCAGCAGCGGCCCTGCTCTAACTTCTCCTCTGATCGGCCGGCACTCGCCGCCCGCCGGCCGCAAGCACTTGCTGCTGTCGACGATCTCCGCCAAACATTCTGACACACTGCCTGTTCTGAATACAGCTTAATCACCTTTATAAAGTGTGATTAATCCCTTAGTGCGGCAAAGATTTGACGACTCTACGTATCAAAGCTTTTTAGGATTTTAGGACGATTTTCCACTTATCATCCATTTGACCTGAGGAGTGATTCAGAAGTAGCTGGTGACGGGTCATATACGAGTTGTACGACAGAAACTTTTGAATAAATTTTTAACATACTCTGTCGTCTTCTCCAAGTGAGTGAATAAATCGTGCCATTTGAGCTGTTAATCGATGAAAACATTGCTATCTTACAGTCGTGTTTCATATTGGCATTACTGCCATTTCGTGACTGTGATATAATGAAGGTTATAAAAATTTTCCCGCAAAGAGTCATAGAGTTAATGTGTTTATCTTATCAGGTATCAAAAAGTATCAAAATTATTAATTACTCTTTCCATAAACAAAAATAATCTATATATACACATATCAAATTACGTTTTGCATCAACCCAGTTCCCAGACCTTCTGAAGATACAGCTTGACTGTGGATATCGTATCACAGACACAGTCCCTTTGATTGTTCAGAGATGTCACTACATCCGCCCAAATATGTAAACAACCATGCATGAGCAGCGCCTATTAGACGGAGGGGGTCCGATAGCTGATCAGTTCCAGTCGTTGCACCAGGAAGGAGGTACACGGCTCGTGTTGTCTGTAGTTCAACCATGCCTAGACGGTCAATATCGCGGTTCGATCGCGTTCACATTATTACTTTGTGCCAGGAAGGGCTCTCAACAACGGAAGTGTCCAGGCGTCTCGGAGTGAACCAAAGCGATGTTTTTCGGACATGGAGGAGATACAGAGAGACAGGAACTGTGTTTGGAGGCAACCATGTCAGGCTGAACGCCTTAGACAACCTGTCCACGGAGTGCAGCATGGTAGAGGTTACCTGATGGTCTGGGGTGGCATTAAGTGGGGCCGACGTACGCCGCTAATGGTCATGGAAGGCGCCGTAACGGCTGTGCGATACGTGAACGCCATCCTCCGACCGATAGTGCAACCATATCGGCAGCATATTGGCGAGGCATTATCTTCATGCATGACAATTCGCATCCCCTTCGTGCACATCTTGTTAATGACTTCCTTCAGGACAACGATATCGCTCGACTAGAGTGGCTAGCATATTCTCCAGACATGTACCTTATCACACTTGCCTGGGATGGATTGAAATTTGCTGTTTATGGACAATGTCACCCGCAAACCTCTTTCAGGGATCCACATCGAATCGCCGTTGAGGAGTGGGACAATCTGGATTAACAGTGCCTTGATGAACTAGTGGATAGTATGCCACGAGGAATGCAGGCATGCATCAATGCAAGAGGACGTGCTGCTGGGTATTAGAGTTACCGGCGTGTACAGAAATCTGGACCACCACTTCTGATGATGTCGCTGTATGGTAGTACAATATGCAACGTGTGGTTTTCATGAGCAATAACGAGGGCGGAAATGATATTTATATTTATCTCTATTCCTATTTTCTGTTCAGGTTCCGAAACTCTCGGAACCGAGGTGATGCTAAACTTTTTTTGATGTCTGTATATTACAGAAGTAAGTGTACCATCTGCATGCCCCTAAAACTCAGAAACGGGCCCCGGTACCATCAAACAAGTTGTATTGTGTGGTAGCCCTCTATCCCCTATCCATGAAGAAGGTTCCCGTTTTTACCTGGAGGGCGTGCTTTTGAAGATATAACGTCTGGGATGTTTCGACCTCTAGAAATTTCTATAACATTCCAGAACATTCTAGAGTATTCGAGAACATTCCAGAACATTTGAGAGTATCCGAGAGCATTCCACAACATTCCAGAATATTCCGGAAAGTTCCAAAGTGATCCGAGATATTCTGGAATGTTCGAGAATTGTCTGGAGCTTCACACTGCCTTCGACTTAAAACTGGAGCCCCGAACATACATTCAGAAACCTCAACTCACCAAAACTATCTAATGGAACGAGGATGATCGTCAAACAGCTATCGAATAATATCATCGACGTTGAACTTATGACTGGAAGGTACAAAGGATACACACTATTTGACCCGCGGGATTAGCCGAGCGGTCTCAGGCGCTGCAATCATGGACTGTGCGGCTGGTCCCGGCGGAGGTTCGAGTCCTCCCTCGGGCATGGGTGTGTGTGTTTGTCCTTAGGATAATTTAGGTTACGTAGTGTGTAAGCTTAGGGACTGATGACCTTAGCAGTTAAGTCCCATAGGATTTCACACACATTTGAACATTTGAACATTTGAACACACTATTGATCCTCAGGGTAACACTGATCTCTACAGAACTGTCATTCCAATATAAATGATTAAAATTTCCAATCAAATTAGTCTACAGTTTTACAATTACCGAAGCGCAAGGACAAATTTTAAAATATTCTGGCATTAACCTCAAAGACTCCTGCTTGTCTCACAGTCAGTTGTACGTAGCTTGCTCTCGAGTAGGAAATTCGAAAAATTAGTACATATATACCCTGGATAACAAAATGAAAAATGTTGTTTAAAAACAATTTTTGTAAGTAGTTAGAATATGTTTTCAACAATTTTTTTTACCTCGTATACTTTGCAGTTTATGCTTTTATTCCAGCTATCACGCAATCTCATATCAACTCTCTGAGCGAAGTCGAGAACCCT
Source organism: Schistocerca cancellata (assembly GCF_023864275.1). NCBI lineage: Eukaryota > Metazoa > Arthropoda > Insecta > Orthoptera > Acrididae > Schistocerca > Schistocerca cancellata. Next base: position 331,632,546 of record NC_064629.1, read on the forward strand.
AGTAGCTAGTTGAAATTAAATTAAGGTAAAGATTTTTTCTCCGCAATTGTAGGGAGTGAGACTCTCATCGAATGTATTCTCAAATAAAACTGGAAAGCCTGGATAGGTTCTTTACTGCCGACACAATGTTGTACTGATACGGAAGTATGCTGGGATAGCATTTTACCACCGGCTTATTGGCACTGACGTGATCAAACTACCAATCCTCAGTATATTTCATGCTAAGCTGCACTTTTTACTGGCCATGAACTATCAAGATTAAGTGGAAATGGTGGCAACTAAAGTACAATGTACAAACAGTACGTAAAAGTACAGTGTAGCATGGAGGGAAGTGAGGGTTGATAGCTCGAGCACCAGAGCAGTACCGAGCGAGGTGGCGCAGTGGTTAGCACACTGGACTCGCATTCGGGAGGACGACGGTTCAATCCTGTCTCCAGCCATCCTGATTTAGGTTTTCCGTGATTTCCCTAAATCGTTTCAGGCAAATGCTGGGATGGTTCCTTTGAAAGGGCACGGCCGATTTCCTTCCCAATCCTTCCCTAATCCGAGCTTGCGCTCCGTCTCTAATGACCTCGTTGTCGACGGGACGTTAAATACTAACCACCACCACCACCACCACCACCAGAGCAGTATGAGGACAGATACGCTCCAAGTCAGCTGCAATAAACCATCCAAACGTATTTACATATTAGCACAAAATTAGCATCTCACGGGTAGAAAATGGTCTCTATATGACGTTCATTGTTCATTGTACTAACTGATGATGTTTTCTTTTCTGAGTTTCTTAACAAGTTGAAGAGACATAAATAAGCTGTCTGTCGTCACATTTGTTGCTTGATTTACAAATGGCTCCACCTTGACCCCCTTGAAGATGTCTCCCGCAGTCGGAGACGAAACGTTGGGAATTGAGACAAAATTCATCAACCGACCACGGCATAACAGCCCGGATAATTATAATGGACATGATATTTCCGGCCGTGAAAGTCTACATTTTAGTATATAAATCCCACTTTCGTCGATGATCAAAACAAAACTTCTCTCCCCCAGGTTAGACTCCACGTCTTTCTTTACCTACCTTCTTCACGCAACACCGTGTTGCGAGTGTGTACCTAGGGTCGAAGAAGAGGCACAGATCGTGTATAGACCCTAACTGTGTCAGGAAAAAATGCATTATATACGTATACACACACTGAAAAAAGAAACTGGTACACCTGCCTAATATTGTGTACGACCCGAGCGAGCACGCGTATGTACCGCAACACGACGTGGCATGGACTGCATACGCCCCAGAACGTTACAGATCCTCCACCAGCTTGAACAGTCCCCTGTTGACGTGTAGGGTCCATGGATTTATGAGGTTGTCTCCATACCCATACACGTCCACCATTTCTATACAGTTTGAAACGAGACTCGTTCGACCAGGCTACATGTTTCCAGTCATTAACAGTCCAATGCGGTGTTGAAGAGCCCAGGTAAGGCGAAAAGCTTTGTGTCGTGCAGTCATCAGGGTTACACGGGTGGGCCTTCAGATCTGAAAGCCCATATCGATGATGCTTTGTTGAATGGTTCGCTTGCTGACACTTGATGATGGCCCAGCACTGAAATCCACAGCAATTTGGGGAAGGGTTGCAATTCCACCACGTTAAACGATTCTCTTAAGTCGTTGGTCCCGTTCTTGCAGGATCTTTATCGGGCCGCAGTGATGTAATAGATTTGATGTTTTGCACGGTTGCTGATATTCACCATACACTTGTGAAATGGTCGTACGGGAAAATCCCCAATTCATCGCTACCTCGGAGATACTGTGTCCCATCGCTCGTGCGCCGACTATAACACCACGTTGAAACGCACTTAAATCTTGATAACCTGCCATTGTATCAGCAATAACCGATTTAACAGCTGCGCCGACCCTTGTCCTATATTGGCGTTGCCTTCCGCAGCGCCGTATTCTATGTGTTTTCATATCTCTGTATTTGAATACGCTTGCTTGTACCAGTTTCTTTGGCGCTTCGCTGTATATTGCTGCGATGTTCCACAACAGAATAATATACACAATTGAGCACGACGTTCGAGATTCCAGCTGATCACGCTTACCAGATCTAAGTTATTGCCATTGTATGCAAGCGTTAGTACGTAGTAGTCCATACCTGCAGAGCTTGTGGCAAGTTAAAGATGCGTATCTTCCAAAATAAGCATAAAAATAAGCTGATACTGAAGCGTAGGCTATTATCACTAGATCGGCGGAAGTGGTCAAAATGACACCTGTAGTACCTTTTTCCTTCATTATTGTATAAATTTATTTAGTTCGTTAATGAAATGATGATCTATTACGATTTACAAAATATCTATATTTTCTTCTACATTTATTCGATATACCAAGAATGGCGGAAGGGGTCAATTTTACCCTACTGTAATTTCTCTTCTGAATATATGTAAATTATCCAAGAATTGAACTGCTACAGTCAGCAGTCATGCAGAGCAGTTGCTACTCATTGTTGCAACTTGGCACGTGTAAATTTCGATTACCACAGTCTATATTGGGTCATTCAGGTAACAGTCTTGGTCCGCGAAACACGTTTCTGAACATGAGTCGTCAGTGAAGACTATCTGATGAAGAAGTGTTACAACTCCGAATTCCGGACGGTAAACTGACTTTACTGATGAAGATGATGAAAATATACTTTAAAAAAGTTAAGATAAAGACATTCTGAACGGGGAGCGATTAGTGGAAGAGGATTCACATGATAATCCACGTCAGTCGTCACCTCTTTCATCACAACAGGGACAGCTGGGAGCATCTACAAAGACAATTTCTTGGGATGGAACCGCGTGGGAGATTGCCAGTTTTTCATCTCCTAGAACAAGGCCTACTTTGAACGTTCTGAAGAAGAGAGGAGGTCTCCCTGCCTACACTTGCCAAGGGCTAGACGACTCTGTGAGCAGTGACTTCCACCTTATTTTTTTCGAAGCAATGCTACGCTGCATGAAGAAAAACGCAGACTCAAATTCTCAAAATGTAATGCAAAACAATGACTGGGCTGTGTCACTTGAGGAACTGGAGAAAATGATAGCTACATGTATGCTGGAGTTGTTACTCGTATCCAACAAATCAGACAAATATGGACCCAAATTGTTGGCTGTCGACATAACGACAAAGTATATATGTAATGCTTTCCCATACCTCGGCAAAGAGGACATGCATAGAGAGAAGCAACTACTTGGAGGTTACGTCGCTCTGCGTCTCATGGAGCCATTTGTAAATCAAGCAAGATATGTGACGACAGACAGCTTCTTTATGTCTCTTCAACTTGCTAAGAAACTCAGAAAAGAAAACATCATCAGTTAGTACAATGAACAATATCCCTGATGAAGAAAGGAAACCAAATCCTGGAGTACACTCCACCACCATTATGCATCAAGTCTGTATACCAATAAAAATGTCATTCTTCTGAGCACACTGCATGCTGAAGTAGCGACAAGCAATATGGGATAGAAGAAACCTGAAGCCATAACATTCTACAATGCAACAGAGTACAGGGTAAGTGTTGCTGATCAAATGACCCGTAAATATACTGCAAAGTTTGCATGCAGGAGATGGCCATTGCTTGTCTTCTGCTACATGTCGGATATGGCAGCAACAAATGCGTGGGTCATCTACAACATAGTAACGGACAAGGAAGTGGAAAGAAAGTAGTTCATACTTGAGCTACCGAATGAACTGAAAGGAATGAAAGAGAAAGAACATCAGGTAAACGAAGAGGACACGCGACTGAAATCACCTAGAAAGAAGAGAAGTCGTCTGTAGATCACATGCGAGAGTAATATGGACCATATACACTAAATTTGTCTTGAAGGTTGTACAAATAGTTAGTAAATTTAAATCCAGAGGTTAGTAATCTTGTTAGCACTAGGATGAGTTGAGTGAACCTGCATCTTGTTTTGCTTGGTAATTGTTGCTTTTCGGTCTATACGGAGCGCTGTACTAAGTGAGATACAATGTAATATCATTGCCAACTGGGCCGAATACTGTGATGAGTCAAAGCCGACACGTCAACATATGTAAGATGCTTAAGTGAGCTACGTATTGGTCGCAGTTATGTGCTTGGAGAAGCAGTGTGCAGTTACTTCACCATGTCTCCTATGGTTACACGTAGGCTTCAGATAAAGACTAGTTTGTTTTTGAACCTGAAAAACTTGATTAGAATCAATGCGTGTACTTAATAAAGCGCCGGCCGTGGTGGCCAAGCGGTTAAAGGCGCTACAGTCTGGAACCGCGCGGCCGCTACGGTCGCAGGTTCGAATCCTGCCTCGGGCATGGATGTGTGTGATGTCCTTAGGTTAGTTAGGTTTAAGTAGTTCTAAGTTCTAGGGGACTGATGACCTTAGAAGTTAAGTCCCATAGTGCTCAGAGCCATTTGAACCATTTTTTGAACTTAATAAAGATAAGATATAGTGAATCCTATGTTTCTGATACTGTTACGTCATTTCAGTTCATTAATATCAGTTCTTCTGTGCTCAGTACTGAAGTAGCCGTTTGCAATAATTTACCAGCACTTTCCTTGCAGAGCACCACTTTGTTGTTAAATTACTTCAGGTTGTGTTGCAAAGAGTAGTGCATTCTATTTCAATTACTTTACATGAATCTGTTGGACATGATTTGTTATGGGGCAATTTACGCCCAAACTGAAACACTACCTATTTCATAATGTAAAATGTTCACCCAAATTGTCGGTATAGACGATCCTTTAAAACTGCTAGAAAAATGTAGACGTATTCAACACTGCCAATTACTTCTTTATCTCACTTCCACCTATTACGGTGAGAGGGAAGTGTTATTTTCTGTAGACTTGGGAGCTTTCTTCACCAGGATCACAACAGGAAAGTTCACTTAAAATGACCAGAGTCCCATAAACTTTTTCGGCACAGAAAGCATCTCCTGAGAATGTATAGAACAGGGAAGTTGCTTTCTCCCTCTTCCAACCAGCAGGCACGTAGGAGAAGGGCCTGTGTGCCGTAAAATCTGCAAGACCTTAGAAGAAATGGTTTTTGGTGAGATATAGATCTGAAAGCCAGGTGAAGCACTCATAATCTGAGACCATTGTGCGTCATTGTGCGTAGCCATGTCACGAAGGAAATTTCGTTTGGATCCCAGTAACAGGGACTGTAACTGGTTCACAAAAATTACGTATTTCGGGATAAGGCGCATTATGCAATACGTATTTACGTGCAAGCCTTTTGGTTGGTTAGGGTTGCAAACCTGACATGCATAGGAGTGATTTCTGCCTTCGTTCCCACGCTACACAATTACTTGTTAACCTTGACTAAATCCATGAGAGCAGGATCTATTAAACTTGTTTATGGAATTATTATTGGTCAGAACTCGCTAGGTCTGCTACAGTAGGCCGGCAAGATTCCTACGTTGGCAGAACCAGCTAAGTTTTAGAGAGTAAAGTCAGAACAATCTTGCTTCTTGGACACGCGAGAGAGAGAGAGCACTTGTTTCAGGGATACTGATGAGAGATGCAGAGAACTGCAGAGAGAAATGTCTCTGAGTTACAGCACATCTCTAAGGTCGAGATGGACTCAGTATTTAGACTGATATTGCTGCCGTGTTCCACACTTGCACGATTTAGGAATGGTAAGCATGAACCAGCGATGTAGTCACTGATCCAAGGGGGACCCAAAGCTAGCTGATTCACATCAGGACATAATTTTGCATATTTAACGTTCTCAGTCAGTCAGCTGCTACCATCCCACACGTTGGCTAATCTATTTGTGTTCAAACTTGCTTTTCCAGGTTTCTTTCTTTAAATCACTAACCATCTCAGTAGTCATTGGCTGTATCTGAGATATAGTGTCAATTTATGCTTTCATGCGTCCACCCAGCTGTGCCAATGCTACAGTTCATAATTACAATCACTAGTCTTTTTGTTAAGTGTTATATGTTTGATTCAATGGGATAATAATTTGTTCAATTTCTTGTGGTAATATAAAAAACTACTATAGTGGCTGCTACATATTTTTTTTTTTTTTTTTTTTTTTTTTTTGTAGTTGAAGGAGCCCCTTCCTTATTCTATCTACCTGTCTGAGGTTTGGTACCCGTACTTTCACATTTAATTGTTTCAATTCCAGCAATTTTCATTCAATAAGATGTTATCCATTGTGTGACTTCTTTTTCTCTTCAGTTTTCATGATCTTATGGGGAGGTTCCCTTTTTCCCTTTTCTGTAGATCATCAGGGATTGGACTTCTAGTACCTTAGGAGCTTGCTAAACATCTGAGGTGACATCTCACATAGGAATCTGACGAACCTGCCAGGAATTTAGAAGCCTTGAACCCTCTGATCTACAAAGTAAAAAATTAGTTCAGCTGAACTTACCATCTAAATCACTTGCTTATCACAGCATTTTAAGTGGAAAAGTATAGACAAACACCTCACTAATAAATTGTTGTTGTTGTTCTTGTTGTTGTTGTTGTTATGGTCTTCAGTCCAAAGACTGGTTTGATGCAGCTCTCCATGATACACTATCTTGTACAAGCGTCTTCATCTCCCAGTACCTACTGCAACCTACATTCTTCTGAATCTGCTTAGTGTACTCATTTCTTGGTCTCCCTCTACGACTTTTACCCTGCACGCTGCCTAGCAATACTAAATTGGTAATCCATTGATGCCTCAGAATATGCCCTGCCAACCGATCCCCTCTTCTACTCAGGTTGTGCCATAAATTTCTCATCTCCCCAATTCCATTCAATACCTCCTTATTAGCTATGTGATATACCTATCCAATCTTCAGCATTATCTGAAGCACCACATTTCGAAAGCTTCTATTCTCTTCTTGTCCAAACTATTTATCGTCCATGTTTCACTTCCATACGTGGCTACACTCCATATAAATACTTTCAGAAACGTCTTCCTGACCCTTAAATCTATACTCGATGTTAACAAATTTCTCTTCTTCAGAAACGCTTTCCTTGCCATTGCCAGTCTACATTTTATATCCTCTCTACTTCGACCATCATAAGTCATTTTGCCACCCAAATAGCAAAACTAATCTACTACTTTAAGTGTCTCACTTCCTAATCTAATTCCCTTAGCATCACCCGAATTAATTTGACTACATTCCATTATCCTCGTTTTAATTTTGTTGATGTTCATCTTATATCCTCCTTTAAGGACACTGTCCAATCTGTTCAACTGCTGTTTCAGGTCCTTTGCTGTCTCTGACAGAATTACAATGTCATTGGCGAACCTCGAGTCTCTATTTCTTCTCCATGAATTTTAATTCCTACTCCGAATATTTCTTTTGTTTCGTTTAGCGGTTGCTAAATATATAGATTGGATAACATCGGGGAGAGGCTACAATCTTGTCTCACTCCCTTCCCAACCACTGCATCCCTTTCATTCCCCCGACTCTTATAACTGCCATCTGTTTTCTGTACAAATTCTAAATAGCCTTTCGCTCCCTGCATTTTACCCCTACCACCTTCAGAATTTGAAAGAGAGTATTCCAGTCAACATTGTCAAAAGCTTTCGCTCAGTCTACAAATGCTAGAAATGTAGCTTTGGCTTTCCTTAACCCTGCTGTTCTGTTCGGGTCTATATGACCCGAAACGAATATGAACGTTATTTTACATTATGTAAATACCAATATATATTTATGAAACTTTGTGACTTTGTCTGAAAATGGATGAGCAGCATGTGTTTTAAAAGGTTTTAAAAAAGTTTAAGAAGTTTGGGCTTCAACTGTAATAGTTGCATATGTAATGTTCGGGTCATAATGACCCGACACAAATATGTTTAGTGTAACTCGTATTTATTTCTAAAATCTGGAAATGGCGAAAATTATTTTTGTTGTGTTGTGTGGGAATAGTGACTGCATCATTCCAACTTACTCTCAACAATCACCTAAAGCTCCATGCGTTCACAACAATGGGCTTGTTTGTTGCTTTCCCCAGGAAATAATAATTGGCAGTTCTCAATAATTGGAATGCTTTGTTTCTGCCCAGTTTGACTTGTGACACCATGGCGATGAGACCATTGAATGATCGTGAGTTGGAAGAAATAGTAAATGCCTCACCAGATGAAGGATCACTTTCTGAGTTTGAAGATCACATCAGCAATGCATCTGAAAGCGAGTGTTCCGATGACAGTTACGACAGTCCACAGCCCATACAAAATAGTGTAGAGACTTTTCTTTCTAAAAATGGGAATATAGAATGGCAGTTGCATCCACCAGCACAACATGGTCGCCTACCAGCTTCGAACATCATCAAGAGTACCCCAGGAGTTACCAGGTATGCAGTCAGCAGAATATCTGATGTAAAATGTTCATTTGAAGCAGTATTTCACACAGCGCTTCAAAATGAAATAATAGAGATGACAAATATTGAAGGGCAGCGAGTTTATGGTGAACAGTGGACAGATATTGATGGTTCTGTTTTCCATGCATACTTAGGACTCTTACTCCTAGCGGGTGTATATCGATCTCATGGGGAGTCTACAAAAAGTTTGTGGGATAAAGATACTGGGCGAAACATATTTCGAGCAACCATGTCTCATGAAACATTCTGTAAGATATCACGTGTCCTGCGATTTGACAAGAAATCTACTAGAGAGGAAAGACGACGTACTGACAAACTTGCCGCAATTCGTAGTATTTGGGAGAAGTGGGTAGAGGTCCTTCCTAAACTGTATAATCCAGGAGAAAATGTTACTGTTGACGAGCAGTTAGTAGCATTTAGAGGTCGCTGTCCATTCAAGCAGTATATCCCAAGTAAACCGGCAAAATATGGGATCAAAATATGGACCATGTGTGACAGCAAAACTTCATACGTACTGAAAGCCCAAATTTATACAGGAAAGGTGAGTGGAGCGGCACCAGAAAGAAATCAGGGAATGAGGGTGGTATCTGATCTCACTTCTGAGTTACGTGGTCAGAATATCACGTGTGACAACTTTTTTACGTCGTACAATTTGGGGCAGCTGCTTCTGAAAAGGAAATTGACTATGTTGGGAACTATACGGAAAAATAAGCCGGAGCTTCCACACAAAATGACCAACAAGGAGGTACACAGCTCTTCATTTTACTTCACAAATGACACTACTGTGGTTAATTATATTCCTAAGAGACACAAGAATGTTGTACTTATGAGCACTCTCCACCATGATGCGGAAATCAGTGACAGGGCTGATAAGAAGCCAAAAATGATTTTGGACTATAATTCAACCAAAGGTGCTGTAGACACGCTTGATCAGTTATTAGGTACATATACATGCAAACGAAAAAGTAATAGGTGGCCAATGATAGTTTTCTACAATATTCTTGATGTTTCTGCTTATAATGCATACGTTTTGTGGATTTCGGTTGACCCTAATTGGAATGCAAGCAAATTGACTAGAAGGAGAATATTCTTGGAGGAACTTGGAAAGTCACTGATAAAAGAACATATTGCATCAAGAACGCATTTCCCAAGAACAGAAGATTCTTTGAGAATGGTCACAAGCATCCAAAACCCGAATGATGTGGGTGGTGTGTCAGAATCGGTAACAACAAGAAAATCTACAAAACGTGCACGCTGTAAGTTCTGTCCATCAAGTAATGACAATAAAACAAACATGGTGTGTGGAAAATGTAGTAAACATATTTGCAAGAAACATGTAACCTACTTGTGTCCACAGTGCAAGCAGTAAGAAAAGAACTGTAGTATTTTATAAGATGATTGTATTGAAAATTCTGTTGTTTCAAATTTATGTGAATACTTGTGCCTAAACTACAATCAGTAAGAAGAGAGGATTCTAAAGTTGTAGTGCTTTCTATGTTGGAATGTAATAAAAAAACTGTAGTGTGTTCTGTACTGTAGTGTGCTCTAAGATGAATATCTGTAATGACAACTGTCTGTTGTTAGAAAATGTCAATACTTACGTCTAAACTGTCAACAATAAGAATAGAAGTATGGAAAAACTGTAGTGCTTTCTAAGTTGAATGCCTGTAATGGAAACTGTCTGTTGTTTCAAATTTATGTGCATATTTAAATGAAAAATATCCCTCAATAAAGTTGTATGCATTGTTATTATTATTATTATTACCATTATTATTATTATTATTATTATTATTATTATTACTAACAAGGTACTGGAATAGAACAACAATGTCGATAGCTAAAACTGTACCAAAATTTATGTTTCTAAAGCATTTTGATATGTCGGGTCATATTGACCCGAACAGTATATATGTCAAGTAAAAGTGAACAGAACAGCAGGGTTAATCTTTCTTCTAAGATAATTCGTAGGGTCAGTACTGCCTCACGTGTTCCAACAATTCTACGGAATCCAACCACGAGGTCGGCTTCTACCAATTTTCCATTCGTCTGTAAAGAATTTGCGTTAGTATTTTGCAGCTGTGACTTATTAAACTGATAGTTTGGTAATTCCCATATCTGTCAACACCTGCATTCTTTGGGATTTGGAATTATTATATTCTTCTAGAAGTCTGAGGGTATTTCGCCTGTGTCATACATGTTGCTCACCAGATGGCAGAGTTTTGTCAGGTCTGGCTCTCCCAAGGCTGTCAGTAGTTCTAAAGGAATGTTTTCTACTCCCGGGGCCTTGTTTCGAATTAGGTCTTTCAGTGATCTGTCAAATTCTTCACGCAGTATCATATCTCCCATTTCATCTTCATCTACATACTCTTCAATTTCCATAATATTGTCCTCAAGTACATCGCCCTTGTATAGACCCTGTGTATACTCCTTTAACCTTTCTGCTTTCCCTTCTTTGCTTAGAACTGGGTTTCCATCTGAGCTCTTGATATTCATACAAGTGGTTCTCTTTCCTCCAAAGGTCTCTTTGATTTTGCTGTAGGCAGGAACTATCTTACACCTAGTGAGATATGCATCTATATCCTAACATTTGTCCTCTAGTCATCCATGCACTTCTTGTCGACCTCATTTTTCAGACTTTTGTGTTCCTTTTTGCATGCCTCATTTACTGCATTTTTATATTTTCTCCTTTTATCTGTTAAATTCAGTATATCTTCTGTTACCCAAGGAATTCTACTAGCCCTCGTCTTTTTAGCAACTTAAACTTCTGCTGCCTTCTCTATTTCATCCCTCAAATCTACCCATTCTTCTTCTACTGTATTTCTTTCCCTAATTCCTGTTAATCGTTCCCTAATGCTCTTCCTGAAACTCTCTCCAACCTCTGGTTCTGTCAGTTTATCCAGGTCCCATCTCCTTATATTTGTAATCTACAGTTCATAACAAATAGATAGTGGTCAGAGTCCACGTGTGCCCCAGGAAATGTCTTACAATTTAAAACCTGGTTTCTAAATCTCTTTCTCACCATTATATGATCTATCTGAAACCTTCCAGTATCTCCTGGCCTCTTACATGTATACAACCTTCTTTCATGATTCTTGAACCAAGTGTTAGCTATGATGAAGTTATGCTCTGTGCAAAATTCTACCGGGCGGCTTCCACTTTCATTTCTTACCCCCATTCGTTATTCACCTACTACGTTTCCTTCTCTTCCTTTTCCTGCTATCGACTTCTAGTCACCCATGACTATTAAATTTTCGTCTCCCTTCACTCTCTGAATAACTTCAATAATTTAAAGTAATTGTACGTTGCACTGCACAAATTTGTGTTTATCTACATCTACATCTACATGGATACTCTGCAAACTGGCAGAGGATTCGTTGAACCACCTTCACAAGTCTCTATTACACCAATCTCGTATAGTGAAAGAACGAACACCTATACCTTTCCGTACGAACTCTGATTTCCCTTATTCTATCATGGTTACCGTTTCTCCCTTTGTAGTCAGCGTCATCAAAAATCTTCGCATTCAGAGGAGAAAGTTGGTAACTGGAATTTCGTGAGAAGGTTCCTCCGCAGCGAAAAACGCCTTTGTTTTAATGGTGTCCATTCCAAATCCTGTATCATTTCAGTAACGTTCTCTTCCATATTTTGCGATAGTACAAAACGTGTTGCCCTTCTCTGAACTTTTTTGATGTCCTCTGTCATCCTATTTGGTAATGATCCCACACCGCACAGCAGTATTCTAAAAGAGGACAGACAAGCACAGTGTTGGCGGTCTCCTTAGTAGATCTGTTACATTTCCTAATTGTCCTGCCAACAAAACGCAGTCTTTGGTTAGCCTTCCCTACAACATTTTCTATGTGTTCCTCCTAATTTAAGTTGGTCGTAATTGTAATTTCTAAGTATTTAGTTGAATTTACGGCCATTAGAGTTGACTGATTTAACGTGTAATCGATGTTTAACGGATTCCTTTTAGTACTCATGTGGATGACCTCACACTTTTCGTTATTTTGGGTCAATTGCCAATTTTAGCACAATACATATATCTTTTCTAAATCATTTTGCAATTTGTTTTGATCTGCTGATGACCTAACTAGTCAATAAACGACAGCCAGCATCATCTGCAAAACAACCTAAGCCGGCTGCTCAGAGTGTCTCCTAGATCGTTTATAAATACGTGAACCAAATAAGGCCCACCTAACGTTTAGGAATTTCGTATTCAGTATGTATAAGTGGTAAGATTCCGAGATGGTACGTGCGACATCCTACAACTATATTCAGCTCAAAAATAAATGAACATTGATAGCTTATTTAATTGATATCATCACTTTGAAGAAAATGTTTAACTCCTGCAAGTGGGCCTTATTAGGAGAAATTGTTCCTAATGTGGCCCGTAGCCACATCTTGTTTATATTAACATTCTGGGGCATGTAAATGGCAGGAAAACTGTTTGAATACACTGCAAGAGCTGTAATGTAATTTTATTTTAGAGATAAGTGGAATGAGGTGATACATAGACTTTTATAATTGCTTGTTTTTACAAACGCATCATACAGAACTGTTGGTACTTACAGCTTATTCACTCTTCAGATTGTTAAATTTAATCAGCAATCAAAATTGTCCTAACAGCAGTAAGTTTCCTTATCGTAGCAGGAACAATAATTCTAATCATTTCATTTTCAATGAACACATGAATAATAATTCGTGAAACTGGTTTGGCTCATTTAAATCATTTTTTACAGGTGGGGCACAGAAAATTTCGCACTTTGTCTTTGGGTGTCAACCCTGCACAATGTTCATGCACGTATTTCATACACTTTTTGCAAAGTCTCATGTCGAATATCCTGCCTTCACAGCACACTTGACGAAACCAGCCAACCTCTTGCAACACTTTCTTAGAGGCAGAGCTGCTACTTACTTCAACGGAGTCTTTATTTTTGCATTTTTTCCTCTGAATATTCTTTACTGACGTGTACCTTCCTTAGACCCAGTGCTTTCGTTGGTACCATTTTTCTTTTGATTCTGCGTGAACAATGCCTTACATACGACTTGCGCGTTGTAATTTAATGCCTTCTTCCGTGGTGTTTGGTTTTGTTCTTCAGCTTTGGGGTTTACAAAATTTAGTTGAAAGAACACTCGAGATCTTGAGCTGTGTCACTATCTTCAAGACTGAAGTCACTTGAACTATCCTTTACTGAATATGCCTCGCTTTCTGACGAAGTGGAATCGATGGATTAGAATCTCTTTTTTTGGGAAGCGTTTGGGACTGATTGAGTCTCTGGTAGTCTCCCTGTTTCAGGGGCACTTGTCGTGCCCTCTTCTGTGTCAGGACGCTCTGAGAGACGAGAGGGAGCAAATGCAATGTCTGGAATCGCTTCTGGGCCAAAAGGATAAATCCTTGTTGCACGGAACCCAGACATGAAATTTACTGCGGATTCTGCTTCTGGCCACACCTTGCTGAAGGTTTTTCCAAACACACGTCTATTAATTGCTCTGTTTTCTTCCCTTTTATGTGTAGACCAGTACAGCTGAACTTCGTCATTAAGACTCAAACGGCTTGAATACTGATATACTGATTTAGCTATGGGCTGCAGCTCATATGTTGTGTTGCTGGGCAAGCAGTAAAGCCTGATATTGTGCTCTTCAGCAACGTCACAAACTTCAGGGTCCAAGTGTGTTGATGCTCCATCAAATATCAAAATAACATCTTTTGCAGGCTTGTATTTGTCAAAATGATACATCCATTTGATGAATATCGTAGTATTCATTGAGCCCTTATCTCTCATTTCTACTGCTGTCCCAGGTGGCAAATAGTCTTCCCATTCTGGCTTGCGTCGGTTTCCTTTGAAAAGTATCATAGGAGGAATAACCTATCCAATTGCATTCCCACATGAGACAATGGTAACATTTTCTCCATGTTCTAGAGCAACAAAGTGCAAAGGTTTCTCACCTTTCTTCGCTAAAACTTCAGGAGACTTGTCGAGTGAGAGGCGACATCCCTTGTCGTCCTTATTGTAGAGAAGGTGGGGTTTGTCAAATAACTCCAATTCGGACAAGTCCATTTTCAGTTTCTGAAAATTATCATTTACAATAATCTTGTTTGTCTTTGCAGCTCTTCCTGGATTCAAGTGTTGTGCCATCCCCTCTTACAATGCCTGGGTGCCTTTGTAGTAAGAGCTTGAGCCACTTGCGTCCAGCCAATCTCTTCGTCTCATTAAAAGGATTCTACACACTATTCTTTCCACAATATACATACACACATTTTCTGAGCACTTCTGCTGTAATTGGATACCCAACTTCAGCGAGTCGAAAAATTCTTTGGCAAAGTTCTCTTTCCTGAGCTACGTCCAAACAATTTTTTCGTCCAAAACTTTTGATTGTTGGTCCAGAACCCACGTGGTTGCGTAACGTACGTCGAGGAATCCTGTATGTTTTAGAAGCGGCCCTGACAGGCATCCCTTCAGCAACAGCTTCCATAGCTCGTTTTAAATTATCTGCATCCTATGTTGCTCATTCTTTCTGTGGCTCCATCAAAAAACAAACATTTCCAGTAAGCCTGACGTTCCTGAATTAGGGCTGTAACACCGTGATTATATATTTATTAAAGTACCGTACTTCAGTTATAGCTACTAAAAATTATTTATCTAACTGCAGAACGCCCTGTCACAAAAATTACCGAGAAGGAATTGAAAATGTTTCCTTTTGACATTCCTTACAACGACCAACTAATAGCTCAGTAAAAATGTATAAAATAATTTAGATTTAATTTAGAGATAGTAAATACGTGTTACACGAGGTTTCCCAGTACTCACTAAAATTAAATATGCATTGTCGTTATGCACAGCTCTATGCAACAGGATGCCTAATAAGGTTCACCCGGGCCTTGTCTGGAGCTGCACGGATGGGCCTTATTGGGAACAACGAGTTTGAAACGAGTGTGCGTTTATTGTTTAAAAAGAAACTTCTTATTAGGAAGATATTGCCACTATCTTAATACAGTACAATTTTCTCTTCATAAATACATATTTACTAGTAACAATGCTGCATAACCGGAACGATTGTATTTGATGAAATGTACCGTGAAAATAAAAAAGCAGCCTTCCGTCGCTGAACGCCGTAGCACTACTGAAAGTAAAATGGCTAGCACGAGAGTGGGTATGGAAAAACTCGTTGCCTTGGCCACTAGATGTCACAAGCTATGACTACCGAAGACATTTAGCGTTGTTTTCAAACTTTCTATGCTAGAAAATGAGAGTGGACCTTATTAGGAATCGGGAATTATTTGGTACATGTACCTTATAGATATGGAACAGCAAAGAACCTATAACACTACCTTGAGGAACGCCAGAAGTCACTTCTGTTTTACTCGATGACTTTCCGTCGATTACTACGAACTGTGATCTCTCTGCCAGGAAATCACGAATCCAGTTTCCTAACTGAGACGATATTCCATAGGCACGCTATTTCATTGCATGCCGCTTCTGTGGTACAGTATCAAAAGCCTTCCGGAAATCCAGAAATACGGAATCAGTTTGAAATCCCTTGTCAATAGCACACAACACTTCGTGCGAGTAAAGAGCTACTTGTGTTTCACGAGAACGATGTTTTCTAAATCCATGTTGACTGTGTGTCAATAGAGCGTTTTCTCCGAGGTAATTCATAATGTTCGGACACAATATATGTTCCAGAATCCTGCTGCACATCGATATTAATCATATGGGCCTGTAATTTAGATGATTTTCCACTACCTTTCTTGAATATTGCAGTGATCTGTGCAACTTCCCAATCATAGGGGTACGGATCTTTCGTCAAGCGAACTGTCGTATACGATTGTTAAGTATGGAGCTATTGCATCAGCATACTCTGAAAGGAACCAAAATGGTATAGAGTATGGGCAAGAAGAGTTACTTTTATTAAGTAATTTAATTTGTTTCACTACTCCGAGGATATCAGTTTCTATGTTACTAATGTTGGCAGCTGTTTCGAATTCTGGAATATTTACTTCGTCTTCTTTTGTGAAGCCATTTCGAAAGGCTGTGTTTATTAGCTCTACTTTGACAGCACTGTCTTCGACAGTACCTCCATTGCTATCGCGCAGAGAAGCTATTGATTGCGTCTTACCGATAGCATACTTCACATACGACCAGAATGCCTTTGGATTTTGTGCTAGCTTTCGAGACAAAGTTTCGTTGTGGAAACTATTATAAGCATCGCGCATTGAAGTCCGCGCTACATTTCGTACCATTTAAGCAGAAAGAGCTAATATTTACCTTTCAAACAAAATTACCTACAGAACTAAAAAAGAATACGTTGTACGGTCATCAAATGAATGACGCAGGCATATTTCTAAATTTACTTTACCAGCTTAGAAATGATCGTGACGTTGACGTTAGAGAACGAGTGCACTCTGCACAAACACACTACTGGTCACAACAATATAGGACAGTTAAAGCTAATTGATGAGTAGGGCCTCCATACTGCAAAAATGGAAACAGATAGAATAGGAGCAATACTCGTGGTTGTTGGGCTGGCGTAGAATAGGTCAGTACGCGTTTCAAGCTCGCTCGTTACTCGTGAGGCCGGCCTATGTGGCCGTGCGGTTCTAGGCGCTTCAGTCTGGAACCGCGTGACCGCTACTATCGCAGGTTCGAATCCTGCCTCGGGCATGGATGTGTGTGATGTCCTTAGGTTAGTTAGGTTTAAGTAGGTCTAAGTTCTAGAGGACTGATGACCACAGATGTTAAGTCCCATAGTGCTCAGAGCCATTTGAACCATTTTTTTGTTACTCGTGAGCATGACGGCTGCTCGGGAGCGGGGCAGTGAATAACTCATGGCTCAAGGACAGGCGCTCACGAGCGAGATGACTCGGACGTACTCGTAGCGGAAAGGGGATCGGCAAAGAGTGCCAATCAAAGGTCTGCGAGGAAAGAAAAAAGAACTGCACGTGTGATGAGAACACGTTTGATGAATTCATTATTTCACATTAATAATATTCTGATCTTTGCATTTTCGTACTCCCTTGTTCGAGGCGCTACAGTCTGGAACCACGCGACCGCTATGGTCGCAGGTTCGAATCCTGCCTCGGGCATGGATGTGTGTTCTGTCCTTAGGTTAGTTAGGTTTAATTAGTTCTAAGTTCTAAGGGACTGATGACCTCAGAAGTTAAGTCCCATAGTGCTCAGAGCCATTTGAGCCATTTGAACACTCTTGTTCAGAAACTTCGTAGAAGCAGGCAATGGTCGCAGGATTTGTTCATTAAGCATCTACAAAAAATAAAAAAGTAAAATAAAAATTAAATTTTTCTTTGCTATATGCAAACCCAGTCTATGAAGTCATCTTATGGCTATTTAATGGAAGAAATAACATTCTGTATACCTTACATGAAAAATAAGATTTAGACTACTAGAGTAATGAATGATCAAATAGAACCAGTTAATGAAGTAGATGCTGAAGATAAAGTAACACAGTACATGGCATCTATAGTCAATAATGTAGAAATCAATCGGTTACAGAAACTCTTGAATATAAACATCTACATACATTTATCTTACACAACTGGAGTCTATTTACACGGATTATTTGTGTACCATCTCGTACCATATAGTTGTCCTCATAAAATACTTTTCTTGTCCTTCTTATTGTGTGAACTAACAAAATGTTACTGTCACGATCTGGATCGATACAGCAGCGCTTCTCATATACAATTAAGCCTGCCCTGCTAAAAGTGCGTTCGCTTGCAGCGCTCGGGCATTGTCCTTCCACTGCCACATAACTAACGTTCTTGACTTTAGCACCTGGAGCGTCACGTTCAAATATTTCTCAAGTTCATCTTTGCGTTTAGAAGTAGATTAACGCCAGTTTCCGTACAGTTTCCGGCATGGGATCATCTTTCTCTTCTTCCACGACCACTCTGCTTAGCTTCTGACAAACAATTTCATAAATATTTTCTTTCTTCTTTTCACTCAGTACTGAAAGTTCCTTGAAATATGAATGAGGAACGGGAGGCATGTAATGAGAATCCTGTAGCCCGATAACGACTTTCTATTTTAGGTAGGTTTCTGCACGTCTTTGCAAGAATTTAACTACAAAATTGCCATCTACGCTTTGGCATGCATCTAGTAAACAAAATGCCCACGGCACCACAAGTGGCAGGGTCGGTTCTGTTTCGCACTCCATGTCATTTGTGGCCTCTTTAGAAGGTCCACTGAATTTAATTACGCCTTCCATTACATCGGGGTGATATGAAGATATCATATCCTGTTCGTCTTTTTTTCCAGCGGTAAATCCTGAAATTCATTTTTTGTGACTCAAACGAATCCAACATCATGTAGATGGTATTCTGTCTCATTTCCACATCTTGATGTAATGTTTTTTTTTTTCTAATTTGGCCACCGAACCAGAGCATTTCGCCTATCCTACAGTTCTACGCCCTGCCTGGATGGGTTCATAAACCTCAGTCAATTTTTCACTGAAGACTTGTCGCTTAACAAGAATCCGACAATTCTTCACTAAGGAGTTGCCATCCAGTGTGTCTCTTAAGTTCTGTCTATACAGTGCACTGCGCATGGCAGATGTTAATGGTGTTGAAGAACTTTCTTTATGTTCGGCCCTTGATCCGTCGCAAATGTCACTTTATTTCACTCCAGAGGAAATACATCTAATTCAGACAATTTTTCTTATAACCCTATAAGAATATTTTCGTTCGTTTTTGAAACCGCGGGAAACTCCGTTGTGAGGAGTACATTGTTTCTCAGTTCACACCTGTTCGCAGAGTCTGCAATAATACTAGAGCGGACCGTCAGGTAATGTATTATGTGATAATATTAGTCCAAAGGTCGCACGTCATAGAACACTTGTTCTGATCAATAGCTTTCCTTACTTGTGGCAAGCATTCACTTCCTCATTTAATTGGCAGTAGCTTGTATAAGACGAGAGACAGTTCTCAGAGAAAAAAAAAATCTCTTGAGCTCTCGCTGTTCTGCATTTGGCCCTAATATGAGTTAGTCCTTGTGAAACGCTAAGAAACCCTTCCCTGCTAACAATGTAGAATGGTCGAAGATTCAGCACACGCATTTGCACACAGTTGTCCCTGATTGTCTCTTTATCGCTGTTCGTAAATGTTGTAGATGTCAAGTGTGTGATACTTTTGCACGTATGTCTTATCATGCTCGTAGGCTTCCTTTGTATACGAAGAACGCTTTGCATCCGTATCTTCGGCAGTAAACGTAACTCTCAAGATCACAAGTACCCATTTCAGCCACTATCGTAATCAGAGACAGCAACAATAAACATCTGCTCTGCCGAATATAGCTCCTACTCTTTCTAGTGTCTCTTTAACATATTAAACTTTTCTACGACACTGTAAGGTAACGAAAAGTAAAACGAAAATATCATAATTATTGACATCTTGGGTTGTCGGGTGTTCTGCCTGCTGCTGCTCTCATCTAATACATTCCCCTCTTTGGGGAAGTGTGAGGGGGAGTTTGTAGCCTTTTGGCTTTTACTCCCCTGTTTACGTGTGTGTGTGTTTTTTTTTCTATATATTTTTGGTGTCTGTGATATGTGATGAATTGTTGTGAATGTGTCTGGTGCTTGCCTGGGGTAGGCGAGATGATTGGTGTTATATGGAAAGGAACTGGATTAGGGATTGGGTGTTGGGATTTTCTCTTCGACTTAATCGTCGAAGATCGTAATAGGGCGCTTGTGCTTATCGCGGGACATGTCATACCGACCTAGGGAGTGGATGAGTGCATTTCCGGATCTGGAGGAACCTTCATAGAAGGCCCTTGCCAGATCCTGGAAACGCTCTCTCAGGAGTGGGATTTCGGCTGCGGCGTGCTGGTCGTCTGTGGGGAATCCAAGTGGTAGATGTAGTGCCCTTCTGAGGGCGTGGTTCTGCAGCCTCTGGAGTTTGTCCAGGTGCTGCTTTGCCGCGTATCCCCAGACAGGGCACGCATACTCCATTACCGGCCGGATCAGGGCCTGGTATACATTTACTGCTACTGGGCAGGGAAGGGAGCTGGTTGTGTTCAGGATAGGGTATAGGATGGACATTCTGGCGCAAACCTTCCTGTGGACCTCGTCTATGTGGGGTTTCCACGTAAGAAGAGAGTCCAAGGTTACGCCAAGGTACTTGGCGGTTCTGCGCCAGGTGAGTTGGATTCCATTTAGGTGGAGGTGGAGGGGGGGACGTTGAGGAGGTTCGCGCCTTCCGAGCCTTCGGGTAATCAGCATTGCCTGCGTCTTTTCAGAATTGATGGTGATGCGCCAGCGACGGGCCCAGGTTTCTGTGTCGTCTAAAACCCTTTGTAGCCTACGAATGACCAGGTCCTTGTTCGCATTTCTTGTGTAGAAGGCTGTGTCGTCCGCGTACTGCGCGGTGTGCGCCAGGGGGGCCGTTGGAGTGTCCGCAGTGTACAAACTGTACAATACGGGCCCCAGGACCGATCCCTGCGGCACCCCGGCACGAATACGCCTTCTGGTGGAGGTGGCAGTTTCTACTTTGACGGAGAAAGTCCTATTCGAAAGGTAGCTCTTGATTAGCTGAACTATTCTCCCGGGAAACCCTTGTGTGTACAACTTGTAGAGTAGCTCTCTATGCCATACTGAATCAAAGGCTTTGGCTACGTCTAGTAGCACTATCCCGCAGTAGCCTCTATGGTTGAAGCCCTCTGTGGCTGCTTCAACCATTCTCATGACCTGCTGTGGGGCAGAGTGGTTCTGCCGGAATCCAAATTGGAAATCCGGCAGAATTTGCTGTCTGGTAATATGTTCTTGTATGGGTCTTAGCAGGAGGCGCTCATAGATCTTGCTGAGAGTTGGCAAGAGGCTAATTGGCCTGTAGTGCTGCGGGAATAGAGGGTCTTTCCCTGGTTTGTGTATCGCGACCACTTCCGCATGTTTCCAGCAAGCTGGGGAAACACGGGATCGAGTAATCTCGTTGAGGACGTTCGCGAGGTGTGTGATTGCTGTGGGTGGGAGTTTTTTGACTAACTGATTGGTGACACTATCGTGCCCGGGTGCCTTTTTTGTAGGGAGGGACCTGATTACTCTTGCCACGTCCTCGGGGGCAAAATGTATGGGTTCGTCCTCAGGGTCTTCCTCGGCATTGAGGAAGACAGCCAGCTGACGCCGGACCACTCTTTCATGTTCGTCATCCTGGGGTTCTGCCGCTTGGAACTGCTACTCGAAGGAGTCGGCGAGGGCGTTGGCCTTTCCAGCATAGATGTAGACCAATCCCTGCTCGCCGTGCAGTGGTGGCATCCTAGCGCGTCTTTTTGTAAACTGTTTGGTCGCTTGCCATAGTGTATGATCATCTACTCTGAGAGCTGTGAGGCGGTTTTGCCATTGCTGGTTTCTGTGCTCATTGAGCGCTACCTTCAGTTCTCTCTGTAGACGATTGAGCAGCCTCCTGGTGGCCTGATTTCTGGTGATCTTCCACTCTTTTGCCACTCTGTTCTTGTGTCGGATTTGAGCTAGCAAGTGTTCCGGGAGCTGTATTTGCGGTGGAGGGCCATCCCTTTGTGGTGGGGTGGCCTCTTCCGCTGCCTGCAAGATGGTGCCTGTCAAGTCTTGTAGCGCTTGTTCTACTGTTTCGGCAGTAGGTGGCGGAGCGCGAGCGATATCAGAGGCGACAGTTTCTTGGTATCGCTCCCAGTCTGTGCGTTTGTAAGACGTCTGGTGCCGTGGGAGTGCTACCCATTCTCCCACATCGACTTCTAGAATCACTGGGTTGTGGTCGGAGGACATTCTGTTGATTGTCCTTGCGGTCACAAATCCTGCGATCCTCCTAGTGAGAGCTATATCTAACACATCGGGCCTGCTTCCGTTTTTCGGAAAAAGTGTGGGCTCGACTGGACCCCATGTTTCGAAGTGGTGGGTGCGCGCTAGTTGTTGCAGTTTGGCGCCTGCTCTGGAGGTTACTCTAGAATTCCAGTCAGGGTGTTTGGCATTGAAGTCTCCCCCTATTACGAGTTTGCCTTCAATTTGCCCTAGAGTAGCTATGTCTCCCTCATCTATCTGGTCATATGGGGGTCGGTAGACTGCAACAATTGTTAGGGGTCCAGTGGCAGTGGTTACTTCCACCGCCACTGCTTCGATTTTATTGGTAGCTGGTAGGAATACCTGGTGGTGGGGGATCCCTCTTTTTATGTATATGGCCACTCCTCCGCCTTGGGTTGGCCTGTCTTTGCGGTAGCTAACATAGTTGGGGACTGTCGCTTTTATTCCCGGTTTTAGGTGGGTTTCCCCCATCATGCATATGTCGATGGAGAACTCCTTCATGAGTTCTCTGAACTCGACCTCTTGATTAACAATGCCGTCTGCGTTAAAGACGCACATTGTCAGGCCTTGGATGTTTGGTCTTCTATTCATGATGGGGGTTTGATACTATTGAGGAAGTCGCAGAGGGGAGCGACTGCTGGACTGTTGCCTGAAGGGCAGCGAGAATCTGTGTGTTCTGCTTCTGGGCTCCCTGAATTCCTTCATCATTTCCATGACGAGGTTCATGGTCTGCACCATTACGCCTAACAACTGATCCATGGGGGGGAGTGTGTGTGGGGTTCCCTAGGGCTTTCTCTGCCATGGTGGACCTGGTCGTTGTTGCTGTGTATTTCCCGGTGTTGTTCTTGTGATAGTGTCTGGCGTTGTGGTGGTTGGGCAATACTTTCATGATTCCTCTGGGGATAAACCACTTCCGCATATGTTGCCCTTGGTGTATCTGGCTTTGGTTTTACCCAGGCCTTGTCTGTGTGTGTTGTCATGTTTTGGTTTCTTGTGTGTCTGGATGGGTTCGTGGTGTTTACTTTTCGTGTGTGGGGGGCGGCCTTTGCGCCCTTTGCCTGCTGTGAATGTCTTTTATGGACCTCACAACCTTGGTAAGCCGCTGTGTGGTTTTTCCCGCAGAGCGCGCACCTTATTTGCGGGTCCGTGTGTTTGATGTTGCAAGTTCTCGTGTCATGGGCTTCGGCGCATTTCCTGCACCTCACTGCCATGGAGCAGTGTGCCGCAATGTTGTTGAGGCCCTGGCATCTGAAGCACTGCACCGTCTTGTTTTTGCGGCGCAGTGGTTCAGTGGTCACAGGGACCGCCAGGATCATCTTAATGTCCCTTTTATTTTGTGGGACGTCCGGTAGTGTGACCTGATACAAGGGCCATTTGCACCCTATGTGTCCCATTTGTTGGACCGCCTTGACGATGTACCCCTGGGCAGTCAGGTCTGTTTTGATCGCCTGGGGGGCCACTCGTCTTGGTAGGTCTCTGATAACTATGTTTTTATTACGTGTTTTTGTTGTGGGGAAAGTGTAGTGGGGTATGTTTTTGTTGCTGAGAAGTGTTTTTATTGTGGTGTACTGCTCGAGTGTCAGTAATGTTATTTTTATTTTGTCACCACCAGCAAGTTTTGCCTTGAAATTTCCTCCCCCGATTTCTGTTTTTAACATTTCGAACAGTTCCTCGTAGTTCTGAGTGAACTCAGCGACGATCGGAGGGAGGTGGTGGGTGACCTGGTTATGTGTTTGTGTTGTTGTGTCTTGAGGTGCCTCTGGCTCATCGGCCACCGCCTGGAACCTGTTCGGGGTGGGTTCCACTCCCCGGGCCGGCGGGGGCCTCGGCTGGCGAAAGGTTTTCCTCGCCAGCACGAAACCATCCGAGTCCTGCCCGGTTACGCGGTTCCCTTCCAGTGCCGGTGTTTCCTGGTCCCCTCCCAGTGCGACGACAGGTGCTGTCGGGGGCGCTGGCTCCTCAGAGGGTGTGGAAGTGGTTGGGGTGGGGGTGGTGGAGTGCTTTTTCCCCTTGGAGAGCTTCTCCTTTTTGTCTTTCCTTACACGCCGTTGCTTTGATGTTGTGGACTTGAGTGGGGGGGATTTGAGGAACTGGGATCGGGTAGGGGGTTGGGTGGCAGTTGCGGGTTTGGGTAGTATTTTAGTCGGTTGACTGGGCTTCTGCTTGCCATTCAGGCTGCGGATGTGGTCGGCAAGGCGGTTACAGCCGTGGGCAAGCTGGAGAGGGCTGAGGAGAGGGAGGGAGGGGCGGGATCGCAAATCCTGACGATGTATTTGTCTGTCTGCGTTTTGTGTAGTTTTGCCATGTCGGTAGCGGAAAGGGGGCTTGCTGCCAGGTTATCATCAGTTGCCACTTTTGTTGTCACCGTTGGGTTTTCCGGTGGCATTGCTGACCCTACTATAACGATGGCAGATGCGGAATTCTGAACGGCGGCGGCGGAAAACATTTCTGTGGTTCCGCGGCCCGCTTCCAGGTCCTGGCCTACTTTTTCCCTGTTCTTGGGGGGGGGGGGGGGACAGAGACTGACTCTGCGGCAGCTGAGGTGCTAGAGACGGCCGGCCGCGCGGCCCGCGGCAACAAGGAAGCACGCCTTGCGTCGTCGGCGGAAAGAGACCGCCGCGACCCCAAGGCGCCACCCAAGCTCGGCATACCACAACGACGAGAAGACACGACAACTTTGCCAGGCGACGCCATGCAAATGTTTTTCCCAGTGCCGTCCGTGCTAAGACCTAGGCGCAAGTGCCCGTCAATGTTTTAATAAAAACAGAGCCGTAGAACACTTCTGTTTTTACTCCCGTGCAAGCGGGGGACTATGGCTGACAGTACGCGAGTGAGAGGAGCGATGCTCAACCCTCGACTGCTACTCAGCGAGTGGGGTGTTCTGCCGGATATCAGCGTCGTACTTGCACGATATTTCGGTCACGTAGCTCGTGACCTTCATCAGGTGCGACCTGAGACTGCTCCTCGAGTGGAACCGGTCCAGTATTTATGCCTATGGCCTTCCCCCTCCACCAACGGCTGCAGCCGCTTCCTCTGTGGTCCGCGCCCATTCCCTGCGACCTGCTGGAGCGTTGCTGCTCCGTTTTCCGTCCGCTGCGGTTCTAGGTGTTCCCTCTGCGGTCCGCGCCCACCAAACCCGGTCCTGGGGGTTTCATCTACGGTCTGGGGTACCAAGCGTTCCCCCTGCGATCCGCGCCCGCTCACCACGACCTGTTGGAGCGTTGCCGCTCCGTATTTCGTCCGCTGCGGCTCTGGATGTTCCCTCTGCGGTCCGCGCCCACCAGTCCCACTTCTGGGTGTTCGATCTTCGGTCTGGTGCGCCTGGCAGTCCGTCAGGGGCTCGTTTTCCATCTCCATGTCTCTGGTTCTTCTGTGTGTGTAGTGTTGCAGCTGGCCCTGTTGCTCCTTTAACAATTCCAGAGCCGGATCCCAGGCTCTGCTTATCTGGTACCCTGTGTCACGGTTCATAAGATCGTCAGCCATTTTAATTTCTATCGATTCTCTTATAACACTGTCCCAAAATCTGGGTGTTTGTGCTAGAAGTGAAGAGATGGAGAAGTGGTACCAGTATTTGCCAGAATTAAACATCACATCAACTCCAAAGCGGCGAACAAGATAAAACACAGAGCCAGCATGGCACTGGTTAGAGAGAGGATTCGAGATATGCGCCACAGGTTAGATGTTGTGGCCAGGGAGCTGTTACACATTCATCTGCACATGGCAGCCCCCTTAACAAGAGAAGATTGGGATTGGGTAGACCATGCCTCCTGGTCTTTAGCTGAGTGTGCTAGAAGGAATGCCTCATCTTGCCAATCTGTAAGGTTTGACCGCATGAGTAAGAAAGCACAGCAGATGGAAGAGACACGCACTGTGACGAATCTGAGTGGCATACAGTTTGATGATACAACCTTAAAGGTACTCAGCAAGTGTCTCAACTATGCTACGACCCCTAGAAATGTACCCATTTCAGGTTTCGTCAGTGCAGTAGAGCAAGTTGCAGCCGCACTTCCACCTAATGTGGCAGAGGAAGTCCGCCGAGAGACCTGCAGGGCCCTCATCAAGGCCAGGCTGCCGAAATCGAACATCACAACCGAGGAGAGGCTTGCACTCAAGAAACTACGGGAAGACAACAGTATTGTTGTACTGCCAGCAGACAAAGGGAACTCCACTGTCATCTTGCAGCGGGTGGATTATGATGAGAAAGTACGCCAACTTCTGGAGGACCCTGCATACAGAATTCTGGAGTGTGACCCCACGGACAAGGTGGCCAAGAAGACTAGTGCTCTCTTGAAGGAAACAGGGATGCCCGATAAGATCATCAGACAACTACGGGAAAAAGCGCCAGTGCCACCTAGACTGTATGGTCTGCCTAAAATACACAAGGAGGGCGTGCCCCTACGTCCTGTTGTCAGTAATATTGGGGCACCTACGTACACAACAGCCAAGTACTTGAAAGGTCTCCTGTCTCCATATGTGGGGAAATGTATTCACCACATCCGCAACTCAGAAGATTTCCTGCAACACCTCAAGCAACTGCACATCACAGATTCGGACATCATAGTTAGTTTTGATGTGGTATCGCTATTCACCAGGGTCCCACTGAAGGACTCAATAGAACTGATTGCAGAGAAATTTGACGGTGCTCTGTTGGACCTGTTCAGTCATACACTGACATCCACGTATTTCCTGTACAGAAACCAATATTACGAGCAAACTGAAGGTGTAGCTACGGGCAGCCCACTGTCCCCTGTGGTTGCCAACATGTTTATGGAGAGTTTTGAGGAGAGGGCATTGGAGACAGCCACATTTAAACCCACATGCTTCTTTAGGTATGGGGGTGACACCTTCGTGACCTGGCCACATGGGATGGACAGGCTCAATGAGTTTCTTGAACATCTTAACTCATGCCACCCTAATATCAAGTTCACCATGTATCTGGAGAAGAATGGCCAGCTGCCATTTCTGGATGTACTAGTCCAGAGGAAAGCAGATGGATCAATTGGCCACAGTGTGTACCGAAAACTAACACACACTGATTTATATCTGCAGGCCAGCAGCTGTCACCACCCTGCACAGAAGAATGGGGTTCTGAAGACTTTGGTCCACAGAGCACATGCCCTGTCAGACCAAGAGAATCTACCTATAGAGATAGAACGTCCCAAAACAGTTTTCTCCAAGAATGGATACACGGACAGACAAATTGAGAGGGCACACCAACCAGCCAATATACCACAGGTTCCTGAAGAAGACCAAGATGAAGCAAAGAAGGTGGCATATCTGCCCTATTCTGGCTCTATTTCTGCCAGAATCAGTAGGATCCTCCGTAAACACAATATCAAGTGTGTTTTCTGTCCATCCAACAAGATCGGGGGACTGCTGGGGAGTGTCAAAGACGACCTGGGGTTACGAAACGAAAACCAGGGATTTACAATTTACAGTTCCTCCTATTCCGCCTCAGTTACACTACACTGTCCTACATTGGCCAGACGACAAGAACTGTGGAGATCATGTGCAAAGAACAACAGAGGCACACTAGATTAAGACAGGTGACTAAGTCAGCCATTGCTGAACACTCTAGAATTAGATCATGCCATGAAGTATGAGGATACCAAGATTCTAGCACAAACACCCAGATTTTGGGACAGTGTTATAAGAGAATCGATAGAAATTAAAATGGCTGACGATCTTATGAACCGTGACACAGGGTACCAGCTAAGCAGAGCCTGGGATCCGGCTCTTGAATTGTTAAAGGAGCAATGGGGCCAGCTGCAACACTACACACACAGAAGAACCAGAGACATGGAGATGGAAAACGAGCCCCTGACGGACTGCCAGGCGCACCAGACCGAAGATCGAACACCCAGAAGTGGGACTGGTGGGCGCGGACCGCAGAGGGAACATCCAGAGCCGCAGCGGACGAAATACGGAGCGGCAACGCTCCAACAGGTCGTGGTGAGCGGGCGCGGATCGCAGGGGGAACGCTTGGTACCCCAGACCGTAGATGAAACCCCCAGGACCGGGTTTGGTGGGCGCGGACCGCAGAGGGAACACCTAGAACCGCAGCGGACGGAAAACGGAGCAGCAACGCTCCAGCAGGTCGCGGGGAATGGGCGCGGACCACAGAGGAAGCGGCTGCAGCCGTTGGTGGAGGGGGAAGCCCATAGGCATAAATACTGGACCGGGTCCACTCGAGGAGCAGTCTCAGGTCGCACCTGATGAAGGTCACGAGCTACGTGACCAAATCGTGCAAATACGACGCTGATACCCAGCAGAACACCCGACAACCCAAGATGTCATTAGATCGCCGGGAAAGCCTGAAGAGTTACATCATAATTATTACTCTCACAATGTCTCAAGTTGAAATCTGGTGGAGAGTCCCTTCAGTACAGCGCAAATATAATTCAAATCGCTCCCATCCCCCGGTTAGCCGTGCGGTCTAACGCACTGCTTTCCAGGCGGGAAGGCGTGTCGACCCCCGGCACAAATCGGCCCGGCGATTAGTGTCGAGGTCAGGTGTGCCGGCGAGTCTGTGGATGGTTTTTAAGGCGGTTTTCCATCTACCTCGGTGAATGCAGGCTGGTTCCTCCTATTCTGCCTCAGTTACACTATGCCGGCGATTGCTGCGCAAACACTTTCTCCACGTACGCATACACCATAATTACTCTACCATGCAAACATTGGGGTTACACTCGTTTGGTGTGAGAAGGGAGAGGGGGGAGGGGCACTGGGGGTCGAACCGCACAATGGCCCTGGTTTTCAGCGTGGGTCGGCGGTGGGGTGGGTGTACTTTAGTAGCTTGTTGTGGGGTTGTGAACCACTGAGGGCTACGGCAGGGACGAAGCCTCTCCGTCGTTTCTAGGTCTCCAGTTTCTTACAGAACAAGACAATCATTCAAATATCGATAAGGACTGAGGAACACATTTCCTGTTTACGTTCATGAAAAGTATTGTCCATTTTATTTTATTTTTACCAGCGACCTTTATTCGTGCTTGAGCCTTCCAGCTTCATGAGGAGTTGAATTAAATTAGACTACGGGCAAAAGAAATGCATTCTTTTTTTATAGTTTGTAATGTTCACATCCAGCATTCTGCCTATCTGGCGTTAATCGTGTTTTCTATAACTCTCAATTAAATGTGAATAAACTTGGCATCGTAATGAAAGTATACCAGAGAACGAAACAGTGTACTACACATCACAGTCCGGCCGGTGTGGCCGATTGGTTCTAGGCAGTTCAGTCTGGAACAGCCCAACCCCTACGGTCGCAGGTTCGTATCCTGCCTCGGGCATGGATGTGTAAGATGTCCTTAGGTTAGTTAGGTTTAAATAGTTCTAAGTTCTAGGGGACTGATGACCTCAGATGTTAAGTCCCATAGTGCTCAGAGCCACTACACATCACAGTATTATTATACAGTACATTATATGAATTCACAACTGGGAATATGGACAACCATTAGCTGTAGAATGGGATGGCGGTAATGAAATTTTGTGCCGTATCGTGACTATAACCTTGATTTTCCGCTTACCATTTAGTTATCCGTGTACCATTCACGGATGAAAGTGGCTTCCCCGGTATCGGCAGATAAATCAGATTTTGCAGTGCCTCTGTTATGCTGATTAGGATGCAAAGCCCCTTTGGAATGCACTGCAAAACCGTATATACGATATTATTAGTCCTGCAGAAGGCACTATAGGAAATTTAGACGTTAATAGCGAGGGACGTTTTGATAAGCTTTCATTCAGTGGAGCTGATTGCTCTTGAAATAACTGCACTTTAAGCGAAGTGTATCACTCATTAATTAAACTTGTGATGACGTGATAATTGAAATCAAACATTCAAAATATCAGGTAGACACTGATTTATTTCCACTATCAAATACATATCGTACCTTTCCTAGGAAGTCTTACGCAGACAAAGCGAACTCTAGAATTAAATACGAGATTAAACGATGTTCAGTTTTACTAGCAGTTAGCAGAAATAAACACAAAAATTTTTATTCATAATAGCGTATTTGAATCACTTACTCGTCAAGCACATCCGTTATGAGCGTGCAAAGTCCAATTTTGTAATAAATAAATAAACTGAAAGCGCTAATAATACACTACAGGTGTTAACGCGTCATTGTTCAGAACGTAAAAGAGACATGAAAATAAATTTTGAGATCTCTTGTTTGATGTGGCTGTAGGAGAAAACTTCAGGAAAATAGGATACGTTTTCATGGGCACATCGTTCATCTAACATAAAATGATACAAATTCCTTATAAAACTTAACTAGCATCTTGAACTTACACAGCAGGAATTTGAAAGGCTTGTTCCGGGTCGCTCCAGTAGAACGGACGCCGCGTCTAACTTCGCAAAACTTTCTCTTTCGTGTCTACGAGTCTCACGAGTGTAGTGGAAATTCGTAGCAAGCGAGAAGCGACAGGCCTTGCCGCATTGCTCCTCGTGGATGCGAGTGCGACTCTGGGCAGTAATGAGCTACGAGCAGGCCTGAAGGCTCAGGTGACCGGCTCCAGGTCGGTGAGATTCCTACACTGTCAGGACCAGCTAAGTTTCAGAGAGAGTAGTTATAACACTCATCCTTCACAGAGACCGTAGAGAGCACTTGCTTCAGGGAGACTGATGAGTCGTTTTAAACAACTGCAGAGAGGGATGTCTCCAACTTAGAGCAGAGAACATAGGTCGAGTTGGACTTAAAATTTCCAGCTGTTACTGACATCGTCGTTCACACTCAGACTTTTTAAGAGTGGTCAGCACGAGCCGGCGCTGCACTCAGCGTGGCAGAGGGAGATGCGAGGCTAGTTAATTTACATCTGGCTATAATAGTGCACTTTAATTTTCCAAGCCAGCTATTTGCTACCATCCTGTACATTTGTGTTCATACTTGCTATCCTGTTTTTTTTCTCTTAAGTCACAGACCATTTTTGCACTAACTAGCTGTAACTATGATATAGTTTCATGTTTTGCTTTCATGTGTCCACCCACCCTCGTCAAGGCTACAGTGCATAAATACCACCCATTGTCCACCTGTAAAGTGTTTATATCTTTGCTTCAATGGGTAAATCATTTCTTTGCTGTATTATGGCAATAAACTAAACTGTTATAGTGACCGCTAATTTCCTTTTGTAGCTAGAGGAGCTCGTTCATTAACATATCCGTGTGAGATATGTAACCTGTACGTTTATGCTTAATTGATACACCCCTAGCAATTATCATCCAATAAGACATTATTCGTTCCGTGTCATTGTTTCTCCTAAATTTGCGTGATATAATGGGAAGCTTCCCTTTCCTGCACGTCACGAGCATTAGTCTTCTAGCTTCTTAGGGGTATTCTAACAGATACCTTATGACTTGCATAATCGTGGCTGAGCTCTAATTATGTGAATTCCGTAATAACTATGATTTGTGTGAATGTGTCCGAAAGCAGTATGGATGTCATGACACTCTTCAGTGGATAAATATATTTTTTTCTCTTTCCATTCACTGTTTTGGAAGTAATGTGATTTAGCTGCGTTGTTAGTCAGCATTATATTATGGTACTCAGCGATTAATTGTTTATGTCTATTGTGTATCACTGAGTGCCGAATTTTCAAGTGCTATATATGAACTGATACATATTTTGGATGGGAGATCGTTGAAGCTTCATTGTGCACAGGAGAGTAATTTTGTCCCTAGCGGTCAGTTAGATGATGTTGACCATAGTGAGCCTCCATTGCGTTAAAAATTACTTGCAGGCCTGCTTAACCGAGAAATTAATTTGAAAACGCTTCACTACCTTGCGGAATTTATTTAAAAAAGATGATAGGGTTCACTACGGCTTGGTGTAGGCCAAACTCAGTGTGTTGTGCGTACCTGTTATAGATTGAGTTTTACGTTCGGTAATCATACTCTACAGGCAAATTCCGTGCTTTACGTAATAACTACACGTAATATAACACAATATTTCGCTACAAATTGTATCATTATGTTTTAATTTGTGATTTGAATACGTATTTGTATCTGAGTCTTCCTAAAACCACCGTTTCAAAGCGCCTCCTTCTCGTAGCCTTTTCTGTACGCCTTCTGTGATACAAGTCGACGTGCTAAGAGTACACCTGTTTCTCCGGTTTGAGGTTTCCAATGGGACCCCACACCAGTCGGATGTATTAATTTTTACGGTACGTTAAGTTAAGAAGTTAACTATCAATCATCCTGAGCTGTACGCTGAAACTCTCGAAAATTCTCGAGAAAATCGATTTTAAAGTTCTCGGAGCGACTTTATTTGACTAATGGTAAGAAGCTTTTCGAAGGGCGAGTGACTCTGTAGGCAGTTGTCGAGAGTAGTAATCACTGGATCGCAGGTTCGTGTCAGGCTTTGGGCTTTAATTCTTTAGTTTATTTCGTTGAGTTCGGTTATCTATGACATTGAAATACAGAAGTCATTATACGTGTGCTAATTTATACGTATCTAATTACAATTTCTTTAAACGTTATTAACTCTACGTTTGTTAAAACTTTTTATTGTATAAAGTTAGTATCACTGCTTATTCAGGAATTTCCGGCGATAGTGTTGGTTCTACGTGATTACTTTTCTCTGAGGATTTGCTCGTAATAACAATGGCATCACTCTTGCGCAGTCTTGAAACTTCACTGTATGAGGCGTCTTCTCCATCTTCTTGGGCTGTCGAAGGACCAGGGAAATTGCCGTTGCCCACGCCCGACATTACAATCTTTTTTAAATTTTATTATACTTTTTTGTCGTATTGGAAGATTTTAACGAACACCGTATCAAAACCCTATCTGCTGCTTCAGCAACGAACGCTGAGATGCAACTACAGCCACAGCCGTCCCTTAATGAACGTGTCGCATCCCTTCCGACCATTGGGGAATTCGTCGGCAGTAACTGTGGCCGCTCCACAGGTATTTCTAATATTGTAAGCGCCAGGCCAGTGCTACGGAATCTCGGTTCCGGGAACTGCCTCGAACTAATTATAGCGCGCATACTGCAAAGTTTGTACACTGACAACAAGTATTGACAACACTCCCCGTGAGGAAGCTGTCTCTAGTTTCGAGTTTTCCCTCAACTCTTATTCAATTTTCATTAAAAATAATTGTGGTATCAACGTCCGATACCACACTTGTTATGGGTTGCAGTTACCGACCGCGGTCCGTATTAGTATCGTAAGACGCGCGAGTCGCGACTAGCGCCGCTAGCGCCGATCCGCGCCTTGTATCAAGTTTCTAGCGAGCTCTCGTCCACTCTTGTTCGGGACGTCGAGTAGTAAAGCAGCATAGCCTTCAGCTGATAGGATGCAACTTATAACAAGGCGCTTAGTAACGTATGGCCTGAGTGAGGCCTCAATAGCTATCTGTTTGTGATTATATGTATGCAGCCAAGATGAATTCTGTACAACCAGTTAAGTACAATATACATCATTTTTTACCAACGACTTTTAATTATTTTAGTCATTGCAGATCCAGACCATGCAGCCAGCAATATATCGACGTTATTGACAAACCTGCTGTGATTTGTGTGTTTCTGTTTAGCATTGGCCACCAGTCAACACTGGTGGTGACCCGTTCGTAGTCATCATAACAATAATATTTATGTGCATGTTAATTACCATGCACTTTATGAATATTTTATTTAAATAACGTAGGTATTCGAACCCAACGAAGCAAGGAAAAATTTGACAAAAGCGAGATTCGAACCAACGAACAGGTGAGTCTCACTCTTGAGCGTTACCGATAGAGCGACGCGGCCGTTCTAAGACGGTCCTACGATTAGTGATTAAAGTCGCTGTTCGACCTTCAAAGTCAGTGGACTGATTTTTGAGTTTTTATCTTTACGCACCGTAAAATTTAAAAAAAAATCCCATTGTAGTGTGGTCCCCTTCTTAGCGCAGCGATTGACAAACTGCTTCAGGACAATCATTTCTTCAGCAGTCTATCGCGGTTATACAGCTGTGCCAACCGCAGCTGCTTGAATGCAAAGTAATTTAGCTGAGATTACAATAGCCATTGTTAGACATTAAGGAGAAACGAAAATAAACTAAACTGTACATCATAATACAATTTCAGTTATCTACCGACCTTTTCGCATAAAAGATTAAAAGCATGTACAAAATTGATAACTGACTGATTTCTACAGAACGGGACGCCTCGAGCACATAAATATTCATGTTACAGTTCTGTGATACGCATCATACAGTTCCGACAACACGATATTTCTTGTAAATATCTAAGTGGCTAGATAACAGATACACGAAATGGATTTTCACGTGTGGATACCTGTGAGTAAACCCAGTAATGATTAATAGTTCTCGGTTTCGAGTGCGCCACATGTTGTAGGAACATTTATTGAAACACCGGAGAATATATATTTCATGATGACATAACAGGTTTTGTGGGGGATAATTTATTTAGCGGCATCATCGCAACTGGTGAACTTACACTCACAGGAAGTCAAAATATTTGAGTACTCGCAGTAGGACGCAAGTAAAGCATGGAACGATCATTTACTTCATGAACATTTATAAAATGAATGTGTTAGCTCCAGAAACTAGGTTTAGACATTATGAAAGAATGTGATGGGCACAAAAAAAAAAGTTGCCTGTTTCAACCTACAGGGTAAAATTAGTTAATTTTGTTGTTGAAAGACACCATCTTGTATTTTTCTGACATACCGAGCTAAATCAAGTAATTATAAACAGTGAAAATATACCAAAAGCACTGGAATTATATAAACACCCTACTTAAAAATGTAATGTAATTCCTAAATGAGGCAGGCGTTATGCCACAGGAAAACTGTCAAACATATCTTTCGACTGTAAATGATGATGGAATTAGTGTTATTTTTAAATAGTATTTCTATAGACACAACCAATTGACGATGACCTCTCGTATGAATTAGAGGTGAGGCAGCTACATTCCTCAGCTAGAGAAACTTCATCGCAAATTTCACTTGACAACATGTCAACCCGGTTCGGAGGAAATGAAACCAGAGATACGGAGTGTTCATTAAGTATATTGCGGACCAATAATATGTAGGAATAGTGAAATGAGGGCCACATAATATTAGGCTACGTAAATGAATATGGAAAAGTATAATATTTACGTCTCCTGTTAACTTGAACATTTATAGGCTTGTGATGCTTACTAGCCTTCTGCCTAGATGCGTTTGTTAAAAAGATGTCGGAACTGGTGGAAAATATCATTCCGTGACGTGTCACGAGGAAATACGCAACGGTATACGCAAACCTAACTCTCACCATGTCCAACGAATGTACGTACAAATTCAGTATCAGTGTGAAGAAAGCCAGGATATGTAATGGATATTGCTTGGTAGCAGTTGTACAAAGATCAGTTTGCTGCGAAATCTTGAAACTATTTCACCGTTCACCACTATTCTCCGTGCAACTGAAAATGCCAAATGACTCTCGGTTTTGAAAGCTTCCGGTAGCGTTGTACGTACAATTTGCGAGGTTTCTTTCCGTGTTACCACCCAAGGTCGGAAAGTGCTACAAGTCTGAAAGCAGAAAGTATTTACATGTGTCTGAACGTTACTTACCTGAGGGCAAAATATGTTTAACATCACACAAACTATACTCTCTTATTGAAAAACACTATCTGTTCAAAAGTATCTGGACACCCCTAAGTCTTGTCACGGTCCGGGCGGCTCCCCCCGTCGGTAGTTCGCGTCCTCCCTCGGGCATGTGTGTGTGTGTGTGTGTGTGTGTGTGTGCCGTCCTTACCATAAGCTAGTTTCAGTTAGATTAAGTATTGTGTAAGGTTAGGGACCGAAAACCCAAGCAATTCGGTCCCATAACACCTTACCACAAATTTCCAATTTGCACCCCTATGTACAGCGGAACTCAGCACTATAAGTCACCTACCAGTGTAAAATGAGGCGAGGAGTAATGTGGTATCACTTTAGAAGCAGTAACAGTAGAATGAGTCGGTCAAACAGAACTCATAGAATTTGAACGTGATCTAGTCATTGGGTGTCACCTGAGTAAGAAATCCATTTCAGCCACTCTAAAGCTACCCAAGTCGACTGTTTTTGATGTGATAGGGAAGTGTAAACACGAGGTAACATCCTGTACTGACAGGCAGAGACCGTCGAGCGTTGTGGAGGGGTGGTTGTAAAAGGTAGCACGAAATTAGAAGAAGAAATCACTCGCGAATACCCAAGCCCTACCAGCAGTCCAGCTAGCATAGTAACAACAGTCCTTACGGACACAGAAATAATTGTGTGCAGTGGTAGAGCAGATCCTCATTAGCCACACACTTCTTTAATCAATGATTAGCGACGATTTAAGTGGTGTATAGAGCAATGGCACTGTACAGTGGATAACTGGAAACGACTGAAATGGAGTGATGACTCGCACGTTATACCCGTATCAATCCCATGGAAGGGTTTGGGTTTGGTTACTGCGGAGACAACGTTGCCTGCCCTCATGCGTAGTGTCAACAGAGAAGAATAGAGGAGGTGAAGTTACGGTTTCGGAACGTCTCTCGTCATTGGAGTGCGGTCCCCTTATTGCGTTTAAGAAAACGTGTGTAATGAAGTATATGAATACATTTACAAGATGGTGTACTGCGTATGCAGAAGAACGGTTCGGAGAAGATGACTGATTGTATCAGCATCACAGTGCACCCCGTCGTACAGCAGCATCTTCGAGACAACGGTTTGTGGACAATAAGATTTCTGAAATGGGTTGTCCTTCTCAGAGTCCTGACCTGAATCCAATGGAACATCTTTTGGATGAGTTTGAACGTTTACTTCGCTTCAGACACTAGCGTCAAACATTACAAGTACTTTCTCTGGTTCTGACTCTTGAAAAAAAAATGAGTTGTCATTCCTCAACACACATTCAAACAACTCACTGAGAAAGTGCCCCCAGAATAGTACAAGCTGTCTTAAAGCCGACTGGTGGATAAAGCCCATACTAATGTCAACTGATATGAGTAAAAATACATTTTATCCGACAATGTAAACTGTAATTAGTAAGTTCCTAAAATAAGAAAATTTGCCTCTTTTCCTGCATCCCTTTTAGGAAACTAATACCTAAAACGAGTTGCCCCAGTCCCATAGTCAAGATTCTCGGTACGCTTTTGGAAGTACAGATGAGATATATTGTTTTGCATACTGGCATTGAAATATTTTTAGGTATCTACGTAGCCTGGGAACAAAGGACAACACCTTTGCGGTACGTACTGGTCCACAAATATGTTTACATCAGTATGTCAGTGCTGTTTATTCGATTTACTTTCGATCTCACTCATATAAGTTTTACCTTAAGCATCCATGGCACTGTAATTTACGAGCTGCCTATCAGCTAACAAATTATTCGTTAAATTGCTTAAATCCCTATAGTTACCCCAAGCACACAATAAATTTGGCTAGGTGGGGCACATAGTTAGTCTCAAGCGTCTGGGTAAAGCGCGCATAGTACGACGGCGAGACGGCGCCGTCAGCTGCAGGACTTGGCGCTTAATTAAGGGCTGGCGCCTTCTCCGTAGGTAACTGTAGTAGCGCCCAGCTCCTGTGAGTGGTGCACCTTCCACAACAACTTACACCGAAGTACTATCTTCAGTTACGTCGCAAAAGATACCCAGTTGCGTCATACTGTATCTACTTCGGTGATAAAGTATTGAACACGCAACTCTGTGTAAGTAACCTCAATAACAAAGAAGACGGGTGTTGACAGAGACAAGTATTACCAAACAGTCAGTTTAATAACTCACCTTGATATACGTTTTTCATGGTTTCACTAAATTAGTCCTGGTATATGCTGGAATGATTCGGTTATAAGGACACAGCCAGCTATCTGTCACATCCTGGTCAAAAAATATGAATCATGTTTCAACCTGTAATACCACGATATGTGTAACATCCATATAAAGACGGCGTCCAGTCAGACGCTCCCACTGACTTTGCCAAGCGCAGATAAACATGCCGACCCTGTGAAGACACGGGATAAGGCCAGGAAACAGAAGAAGTAGAAGTGTATGGAAGGGATGCAGTAGCTGCAAAGGCAGTGGAGCCTGGCTATAGCGTACCCTCATGTATTTTAGGTTTGCCCGTGTTTTCCAACTTTATTGCATTAATCTGCGTTTTCACATTTAACCTGGCACTGACTCTTTCCTTTGAGAGCTGAGAGAGCTGGGGACTCGTATACGTGGTGAAGTCAGGACAATTGATGC
The DNA here is from genome assembly GCF_023864275.1 of Schistocerca cancellata. Lineage (NCBI taxonomy): Eukaryota > Metazoa > Arthropoda > Insecta > Orthoptera > Acrididae > Schistocerca > Schistocerca cancellata. Next base: position 331,670,832 of record NC_064629.1, read on the forward strand.
AGGATCCAGCGGAAACAAGCGGGCCTTGGTACGCAGCTGGGGCGCAGGTTTTTAAGGAAACAGAGCTGGGCCATGCCGCAGATGGAGAGAGAATCATTCTCACGGTGAAAATTGGGTCGCTGGGGCGCTGCCTCGGAGACCACAGCTTTTGTTTGGTTTTATGGCATTTTTTCACTCTTAATGGCTGAGCAGAGAGTTGTGGGATGCGAGAAAAAACTTTTATCAGTAGGCGGCCTGCCTACTGACAGTGGTAGGTTTAGTGCAATTCAGCAGATAAGAATATCCAGACTTTTTTTAAGAAAAAAAGCATTAAGGTACTGCACAATTACTGGAGTTTTTTGACATGATGCGCTTTCTTGGTGGGATATTTTGCTAATGTGGCAATAACGACACTGGAGGACAGAAAGTACTTGTAAGATGACTGGTGGTCAACTTTTCTTGGTTCGAAGGAAAGACTAGGCTGGTCGATTCACATCGACAAGACAGACCTTCAACGTGAATTATGGCACTGTGCACATCTCAGCAGGCTGTGGCCTTCACTCGAGCAGACAATTTGGGGTTCAAAATTCGAATTCGCGGAAGTGCGATCCTACTGTCATACTTCACAGAGGTGGAAGCAGCACACTGCTCATCTTGTTCTGGCAATTTATGCGGAGCAGTAATAGCAGCAATGGCACGTTAGGACAATCCCTGATCAGAATTTAGACTGAGCATTACAGCGAAAACAATCAGTGCAGGTTCGAATCCTGCCTAGTGCATGGATGTGTGTGATGTCCTTAGGTTAGTTAGGTTTAAGTAGTTCTAAGTTCTAAGGACTGATAACCCCAGAAGTTAAGTCCCATAGTGCTCAGAGCCATTTGAATCAGTGCATTGGTAAATGAATGCGTTTCTTCCAATTTAACATTCAGTCAAGCAGGCACTGTAATCGATAAGTAGGAAAATTGAGTTACTTCAGAACATCAGTTGTGGTTATAGAAGCCCTTTCAAATTTTTAAAGTAACTTTTCCAACCGAAAGATTTACTTTAGTTGAAGCTTATGAAACATTTTTGTATTTTTAATTTTTCGTATATTTTCAGACACTCAGACGCATTTACGTATTTGTTCCTTGTGTGAATAAATTATAATGTGCTCATTCAAATCTTGTTTATGTTAACATCTTCAATGATTTCATTTTTTATATTAGATAATGCACTTCCATTAGGATCCACAGCTAGGATCTCAACATTTCACTGCGTTTATTGGTTTGTTTGCGTACAGTAACTTAGTTTCACTCTTAAGGGAGTGACTCTCTCAAAATTAATTTTCTGATTCATGCTACTGCATTCTACACAAGTGGGGTTTTGCAACGGTGCCTGTGCAAATGTCCTCAATATGTGGCAAGTGTCAGTCGTGGCTATAACAGTGTTCTGTGTAATTCTGAATGCATTATGTTGGAACAAAGTTAATTCTAACGTGGACAAACTGTTGGTGTTTGTACAGAGGGAGCTTCCGTAAACAAGTGAGCCGAAGTGTTTGGTGTTTCAAGAAGCACCGAATCGAACATTTATACTGCCTACAAGAAAAACAGAAAAACTTCAACCACTAAGTCACAACGCGGACGAATGCGTGTATTTGTCGATCGTTACATGCGGTAACTGAAGAGGACATGACGAAAAATAGGACATTCAAAATTGCAGAACTCACTGCAGAACAAAATGTTGTAATCGCGAAGCCTCTTAGCACCAAAACAGCACGCTGGGAGCTCCGTAAGGAGGGAATTTCAGGACGAGTTGGAATTCAAAAACTTCTCACCGGTTGTGTAAATGCTTGCAACAGTAATCCGTGATGCAAAGTGTGGAGCAATCTAACAATCACATTTGGTAGCAAAGGTCGTTTTCCACACTGTCTCCAACATCTGGCTAAGTTTACGTCCCAAGAGTGAAAAATGGCGGGGCTTCAATGATGATTTGGGCAGCCACATCGTGGTAGTCCATAGGCCCCATAGTTACTCTGCAAGATCGCATTACTTTATATATATATATGAATCGAAAGCAAGTCTCATGGGTGTTTCCCTCCAGAATGGAGTTAAAATGCACCCTGACTCGGTTATGTAATTAATGTGGTCCGAACGGGATTGTAAGTACGAGGTGCATTCAAGTTCTAAGGCCTCCGATTTTTTTTCTCCGGACTGGAAAGAGATAGAAACATGCGCATTGTTTTAAAATGAGGCCGCGTTCATTGTCAATACGTCCCAGAGGTGGCAGCACCGTACGGCAGATGGAATTTTACCGCCAGTGGCGAGAATGAGAACTTTTTTAAATACTTAAAATGGCGACGTTTTCCTTACTTGAACAGCGTGCAATCATTCGTTTTCTGAATTTGCGTGGTGTCAAACCAATTGAAATTCATCGACAGTTGAAGGAGACATATGGTGATGGAGTTATGGATGTGTCGAAAGTGCGTTCGTGGGTGCAACAGTTTAATGAAGGCAGAACATCCTGTGACAACAAACCGAAACAACCTCGGGCTCGCACAAGCCGGTCTGACGACATGATCGAGAAAGTGGAGAGAATTGTTTTGGGGGATCGCTGAATGACTGTTGAACAGATCGCCTCCAGAGTTGGCATTTCTGTGGGCTCTGCGCACACAATCCTGCATGACGACCTGAAAAGGCGAAAAGTGTCATCCAGGTGGGTGCCACGAATGCTGACGGACGACCACATGGCTGCCCGTGTGGCATGTTGCCAAGCAATGTTGACGCGCAACGACAGCATGAATGGGAGTTTCTTTTCGTCGGTTGTGACAATGGATGAGACGTGGATGCCATTTTTCAATCCAGAAACAAAGCGCCAATCAGCTCAATGGAAGCACACAGATTCACCGCCACCAAAAAAATTTCGGGTAACCGCCAGTGCTGAAAAAATAATGGTGTCCATGTTCTGGGAAAGCGAGGGCGTAATCCTTACCCATTGCATTCCAAAGGGCACTACGGTAACAGGTGCATCCTACGAAAATGTTTTGAAGAACAAATTCCTTCCTGCACTGCAATAAAAATGTCCGGGAAGGGCTGCGCGTGTGCAGTTTCACCAAGGCAACGCACCCGCACATCGAGCTAACGTTACGCAACAGTTTGTTCGTGATAACAACTTTGAAGTGATTCCTCATGCTCCCTACTCACCTGACCGGGCTCCTAGTGACTTTTGGCTTTTTCCAACAATGAAAGACACTCTCCGTGGCCGCACATTCACCAGCCGTGCTGCTATTGCCTCAGCGACTTTCCAGTGGTCAAAACAGACTCCTAAAGAAGCCTTCGCCTCTGCAATGGAATCATGGCGTCAGCGTTGTGAAAAATGTGTACGTCTGCAGGCTGATCACGTCGAGAAGTAACGCCAGTTTCATCGATTTCGGGTGAGTAGTTAATTAGAGAAAAAAATCGGAGGCCTTTGAACTTGAATGCACCTCGTATTAGGAAGGGAACTCAGTGGAACACCATGAAAACATGTGGAAAACCTGTGGCGCCTTCACATTTGATTTTACACTGAGAAAGCCATTGGATAGCGATATGTTTGTATACAGATGGCTGTAGTATCATGTGCACAAGGTATAAAATTGCAATTTGTTGACGGAGTTGTCATTTGTGCTAAAAGTGATTCATGTGAAAGGTTTCCGACGATGAGCAACACTGCGTGAAATAACCGCAGAAATCAACGTGGGACGTACGACGGACGTATCCGCTAGGACAGTGCTGTGAAATTTGGCGTTAATGGGCTACGGCAGCAGACGACCGGTGCGAATCCTCTGCTACAAGCACGATCTCTCCTGCATCTCCTTTCCTGGGCTCGGGACTACATCGATTGGACCCTAGACGACTGGAAAACTGTGACCTGGTGAGATGAGTCTCGCTTTCAGTTGGTAACAGTTGATAATAGGGTTGAAGTGTGGCGCAGACCTAATGAAGCCATGGATCCAAGCTGTCAACAAGGCACTGTGGAAGCTGGTGGTGGTTCCAAAAAGACGTTTGCCGTGTTCACATAGAATCGACTGGGTCCTCTGGTCCAGCTGAACTGATCACTGACTCTAAATGGTTATGTTCGGCTACTTGGAGACCATTTGCAGCCATTCATTGACGTCGTGTTGCCAAACAATCATGTCATGTCCCTGGGCCACAATTGTTCGGTTTGCTTTGAAGAACATACTGGACAGATCGAGCGATTGATGTAGCCACTCAGATCACCAGACATGAATACTATTTAAAAGTTATGGGACAAAATCGACAGGTCAGTTTGCGCACAGCATCCTGCACCGATAACATTTTCGCAATAGTGGAAGCCTATAGTGGCAGAATGGCTCAGTATTTCTGCAGGGAACTTCCAACTTGTTGAATCCATGCCATGTGCAGTTTCTGCACTATGCAGGGCAGAAGGAGGTCTGACACAATATCAGAGGTATTCCATGACTTTTGTGATTTCATGTATATTCTGTCTTCTTTATATTTATCGGTAATGAGCGATATTCACAGCTGAATATGCTCTAATTCTAGGAGCGGGAAGGAGAAGGGAGAATCTTGTTTGTTTTTCAGTTCAGCTACCCTAGTTTAGGACCTCATTAAATATTTTATGTAATTCCAGAATCGAGGTCCAGTGTACACTGAAATGTACGATATTGTAAATAGTGCGAAACAGGAAAAGTGTCTCCAGTCTCATAAACTGGCATACGGCCGAAAGAGCTGTGTGCTGACTACATGTCCCTCCACATCCTGATCCAGTGACGCCTGTGGGATGAGGACGACACGGCGGCCGGTCCGTGCCGTTGGGCCTTCATGGCCTGTCCGAGCGGAGTTGAGTGCTTCCACTTGGTATTCTGTCGTTCAGCCAAACTACATAAGTCATACCATTAATCTTACACTGATCTGTTTATCACCTAACTGAAATTTTATTCGAGAACGTAATTAATCGAATTTTAAGAACATCAAAATCTAGAGACACGTGCTTTAAGGAATCCAAGCACATAAGTAGGAGACACGTGTGTTTAGGCACACTAACTGTTTGATCAGGACACGAATAACAATTTATGACAGTTTTCTAGTTTTTCCGTACCGGTGAAAGAGATACTTAACGTATTTCACACTGAAGTTCTAAAACCACGATAAAATATTATTTGGGATTCTGTATGTTGCTGATTCAAAACTTTTATTTGAAAAGCGACAGCTTCCCTCTGTGTATCCTTCTCGATGAGCAAATATCTAGTGACTAGCGCTTTCCGTTGCAAATCCTTCACTCCTGCAGCATACTTAAACCCAGTACGTGAAAACTGTGAACAAAACGTCTTTGTGGCTCTATTTTCTGCCAACGGCCAATTCACAGTTACATTTTGTAAAAAGCAGCACATCAGGAAACGCTGCTTTATTTATCTCCCGTTTCCTGTTGTCTCACTGACTGGCCAGACAAGCTTTAAGCTCAAACGGAGTTGCGTTGCATTCTCATTCGGCCGCAAGTACTACACTCCTGGAAATGGAAAAAAGAACACATTGACACTGGTGTGTCAGACCCACCATACTTGCTCCGGACACTGCGAGAGGGCTGTACAAGCAATGATCACACGCACGGCACAGCGGACACACCAGGAACCGTGGTGTTGGCCGTCGAATGGCGCTAGCTGCGCAGCATTTGTGCACCGCCGCCGTCAGTGTCAGCCAGTTTGCCGTGGCATACGGAGCTCCATCGCAGTCTTTAACACTGGTAGCATGCCGCGACAGCGTGGACGTGAACCGTATGTGCAGTTGACGGACTTTGAGCGAGGGCGTATAGTGGGCATGCGGGAGGCCGGGTGGACGTACCGCCGAATTGCTCAACACGTGGGGCGTGAGGTCTCCACAGTACATCGATGTTGTCGCCAGTGGTCGGCGGAAGGTGCACGTGCCCGTCGACCTGGGACCGGACCGCAGCGACGCACGGATGCATGCCAAGACCGTAGGATCCTACGCAGTGCCGTAGAGGACCGCACCGCCACTTCCCAGCAAATTAGGGACACTGTTGCTCCCGGGGTATCGGCGAGGACCATTCGCAACCGTCTCCATGAAGCTGGGCTACGGTCCCGCACACCGTTAGGCCGTCTTCCGCTCACGCCCCAACATCGTGCACCCCGCCTGCAGTGGTGTCGCGACAGGCGTGAATGGAGGGACGAATGGAGACGTGTCGTCTTCAGTGATAAGAGTCGCTTCTGCCTTGGTGCCAATGATGGTCGTATGCGTGTTTGGCGCCGTGCAGGTGAGCGCCACAATCAGGACTGCATACGACCGAGGCACACAGGGCCAACACCCGGCATCATGGTGTGGGGAGCGATCTCCTACACTGGCCGTACACCACGGGTGATCGTCGAGGGGACACTGAATAGTGCACGGTACATCCAAACCGTCATCGAACCCATCGTTCTACCATTCCTAGACCGGCAAGGGAACTTGCTGTTCCAACAGGACAATTCACGTCCGCATGTATCCCGTGCCACCCAACGTGCTCTAGAAGGTGTAAGTCAACTACCCTGGCCAGCAAGATCTCCGGATCTGTCCCCCATTGAGCATGTTTGGGACTGGATGAAGCGTCGTCTCACGCGGTCTGCACGTCCAGCACGAACGCTGGTCCAACTGAGGCGCCAGGTGGAAATGGCATGGCAAGCCATTCCACAGGACTACATCCAGCATCTCTACGATCGTCTCCATGGGAGAATAGCAGCCTGCATTGCTGCGAAAGGTGGATATACACTGTACTAGTGCCGACATTGTGCATGCTCTGTTGCCTGTGGCTATGTGCCTGTGGTTCTGTCAGTGTGATCATGTGATGTATCTGACCCCAGGAATGTGTCAATAAAGTTTCCCCTTCCTGGGACAATGAATTCACGGTGTTCTTATTTCAATTTCCAGGAGTTTATTAAAATGTAGTCCTCTGTCGAAATAGTCTGTCTCGAAATTCCTCCGAATGACGCCACAGGCTCGTCGACATGAAAACTTCTGAAACAAGTGTTATGAACTAGTGACTTGCTTTGGCGGCCGGGATGGCCGAGCGGTTCTAGGCGCTACAGTCTGGAACCGCGGGACTGCTATGGTCGCAGGTTCGAATCCTGCCTCGGGCATGGATGTGTGTGATGTCCTTAGGTTAGTTACGTTAAAGTGGTTCTAGGTTCTAGGGGACTGATGACCTCAGAAGTTAAGTCCCATTGTTCTCAGAGCCATTTGAACCATTTTAGGGACTTGCTACACTTTTATTGTATCCTTATAATTAACTTCTGTCATCAGTTTTATTTGACCCGATACTACATTAAAGTGTTCGTGAGCCGCGAGGAGTGGCCGCGTGGTTTGAGGCACCACGTCACGGATTGCGTGGTCACACCCGCCAGAGGTTCGGGTCCCCCTTCGGGGATGGGTGTATGCGTTGTTCTTAGCATAAGGTAGTTTAAGGTAGTTTAAGTAGTGTGTGAGTCTAGGGACCGATGACCGCAGCAGTTTGGTCCCTTAGGAATTCACACACATTTGAACATTTTCAAGTGTTCCTCTTTTCAACATTTTCTGTTTAGTGAAGTAGTGTATTTGATGCTGTATGCTGCTTTCACTACCCACTGTGACAAACACATTCTGGAACAGACGTCTACATCAGGTAAAACACATGGTGAGAAGAAGGCAAAGCGATGGCAGATAGCATTTTATCCATTTAGGTGTTAGTTTACCTACACAGCGATGGTACAAACAGAGTTCGTCGGGGATTTACTAAAGATCAGAAGGTACGAGACTTAAGACATTCCCGCTTTAAAAGATAATACACTATGTGATCAAAACTATCCGGACACCATCAAATATATTAGTTTCTCATATCAGGTGCATTGTGCTGCCACTTACTGAAAGGTACTCTATATCAGCGACCTCAGTAGTCATTAGACATCGTGAGAGAGCAGATTGGGGTGCTCCGCGGAACTCACGGACTTTCAACGTCAGGTCAGGTGATTGGGTGTCACTTGTGCCATACGTCTGTAGGGGAGATTACCACACTCCTAAACATCCCTAGGTCCACTGTTTTCGATGTGATAGTGAAGTGGAAACAAGCCGACCTCGTCTGTTGACTGACAGGGACTGCCGACAGTTGAAGAGGGTGTTAAAGTGTAATAGGCAGACATCTATCCAGACCATCACAAAGGAATACTAAACTGCATCAGGATCCACTGCAAGTACTATGACAGTTGGGTGGGAGGTGAGAAAATTTGTATTTCTTGGTCGACCGTCTGCTCATAAGCCACACATTACGCCGGTAAGTGCCAAACGACGCCTCGCTTAGTGTAAGAAGAGTAAACATTGGACGACTGAACAGTGGAAAACCCTAGTGTGGTGTGGAGAATCACGGTACACAATGTGGTGATCCAATGGCAGGGTGTGGGTATGGCGAATGCCCGGTGAACGTCATCTGCCATCGTATGTAGTGGCAACGGCGGTGGTGTTATGGTGTGGTCGTGTCTTTTACGGAGGGAGCTGGCACCCCTTGTTGTTTTGCGTGGCACTATCACAGCACAGGGCTATATTGGTGTTTGAAACACCTTCGTGCTTCCCACTGTTGATGAGCCATTCGGGGATGGCGACTGCATCTTTCAACACGATCGAGCACCTGTTCATAATGCACGGCCTCTGATGGAGTGGTTACACGACAATAACATCCCTGTAATGGACTGTTTTGCACAGAGTCCTGACCTGAATCCTATTGAACACGTCTGGGATGTTTTGGAACGACGACTTCGTGCCAGGCCTTACCGACTCCTTAGTGCAGCACTCCGCGAAGAATCGGTTGCAATTCCCCCAAAAACCTTCCAGCACCCGACTGAAAGTCTGCCTGCGAGTGTGGAAGCTGTCATCAAGGCTAAGGGTGGGCCAACGACATATTGAATTGCAGCATTACCAATGGAGGGCGCCACGAACTTGTCATTTTCAGCCAGCTGTCCGGATAATTTTGATCACATAGTGTACCAAGCTAGCAGAAGTGTAGCATAGGGCTTGCACATCTCAATATTATGAATTTTAACTTAAAAAGTGATGCTATCACTCCATACGAAATTCAGTGATGAGAACTGTACCATACCGAAATAACAAGTATTTCATGCCTCCTGTATATCCTCACAGCGCTGAAATGGATAAAAGGTATACATAAAACAATTTCAGCCCTCTTGTGAGTACTTGGTCAGCTAATCTGTCAGTGAGAAGATTTTAATTTTTTTTTCACTACGTTTTTCCATAGTCTCTCCCACATCATTAAATGAAAACTTCTTTACAGAAGTTCTGATGGTGAGAATTACTGGGAAGTGCTTACAGCGGTGTTCAAGCTTATTTCGTCTGTAGCAGATGCAAAAGTTAGGAGATACGTGAAGATTTTTGATACGGAAAATTGCGTATGTTGTTCACCGAACATTAATTGGCGAGCTTGTATGGACACGTTCTACACCAGGATGCTGGACGTATCCCGTACATCTTGCACACGTAGGACGTAACATTTACAAATATCCAGTAATTTCCATTAAGAACAGTTATGTGGAAGAGGTTTTCCACTTGATTATGACAGGTTAATGCTTGTAATATTTGTTGGAACAAAATTCTTCTAGCTGATGCACCTAATGTAGTATTTTTAGAATGGTAGAGTGACGCTTGTTGTTGTTGTTGTTGTTGTTGCTGCTGTTGCTGCTGTGGTCTTCAACCTGAGGACTTGTTTGTTACAGCTCTAGAAGCTACATGTGCAGGCTTCTTCATCTCTGGATAACTACTCCAATCAGCATCTCTTTGAAGCTGCTTGCTGTATTCATCTCTTGGTCTCCCTCTACGATTTTTACTCCTTCCATTACCCTCCAGTACTAAATTGGTGATCCCTTGATGTCTCAGAATGAGTCCTATCAACCAATCCCTTGTTCAGTACAATCTCATTAACTATCTACTCTTCAGCATTCTTCTGTAGCACCACATTTCAAAATATTCTATTCTTTTCTTGTCTAAAAGGTTAATGGTCCATTTTTCACTTCAATACATGGCTATATTCCACATTCTGAAAAGACCTCCTTACACGATTAAAAGTTTTTTTAGTAACGCTTTTCGTGATACCCTTCCTACTTCGGCCATCAAAAATTATTTCCCTGCTCAAATAGAACATCTAATTTACTAGTTTTCGGGTCTCGTTTCTTAATACAATTCGCTCTACATAACCTGATTTGATACGATCACGTTCCATTGCTTTTGTTTTGCTTTTGTTGATGTCCACCTTATATTCCGATTTCAAGACACTGTCACTTCCTTTCATCTCCTTTTCCAAGTCTATGCTTTCTCTGATAGAATTACAATGTCATCTACAAACCACAAAGGTTTTATTTCTTATCCCTGAACTTTAATTCCTACTCTTATTTTTTTCTGTGGTTTCCTTTACTGCTCTCTCCATGTACAGGTTAAATAACTTCGAGGATAGACCAAATACCTGTCTTATTCCCTTCTGAACCAAAGCTTCTTGTTCACGCCGCTCGACTCTTATAACTGCAGTCTGGTTTCTGCACAAGTTGTAACTAGCCTTTCACGCCCTATATTTTCCCTCTACTCCCTTCAGAATTTCAATGAGAGCATTCTAGCCAACGTTGTCAAAAGCTTTCTCCAAGTCTGTAAATGCTATAAACGTAGTACTGCCTTCCCTTAACCTGCACTGAAGAGGCAAAGAAGCTGGTACACCAGCTGAATAACGTGTAGGGCACAGACTCGCCCAGTGTCTGAGATAATGCTGGAGGGAGGACGAGCGGATGGAGACCTCTTCTGAACAGCACGTTTCAAGGCATCCCCGATATGCTCAATAATGTTCATGTCTTGGGGAGTTTGGTCGCCAGCGCAAGTGTTTAAACATCGTGTCACCAGCCAGAGTCGTATCTACACTTATCAGGGGTCCCGTATCACTCCAACTGCACACGCTCCATACCATTACAGAGCCTCCGCCAGCTTGAACAATCCCCTGCTGACATGCATGGTCTACGGCTTCATGACGTTGTCTCCAAACCCGTACACGTCCATCCGTTCGATAAAATTTGAAACGAGACTCGTCCGATCAGGCAACATGTTTCCAGTCATCAACAGCCCAATATCGGTGTTGACGAGCCCAGGCGAGGCGTAAAGCTTTGTGTCGTGCAGTCATCAAGGGTAAACGAGTGGGGCCCTCGGCTCCGAAATCTCACATCGATGATTCCTAGTTGAATGTTTCGCACGCTGATACTTGTTGATGGCCCAGCATTGAAAACTGCAGAAGTTTGTGGAAGGGTTGCACTTTCGTCACGTTGAACGATTCTGTACAACCGTCGTTGGTCCCTTTCTTGCTGGATCTTTTTTGTGCCGCAGCAAAGTCGGAGATTTGATGTTTTACAGGATTCCTGTCTGATATTCACGGTACACTCTTGAAATTGTCGTACGGGGAAATCATCACCTCATCACTACATCAGAGATGCTGTGTCCCGTCGCTCGTGCGCCGACTACAACACCACGTTCAAACTCACTTAAATATTGATAACCTACAATTGTAGCAGCAATAACCAATCTATCAACAGTGCCAGACATTTTTTGTTGTCTTATATAGGCGTTTCCAACCGCAGCGCTGTATTCTGCCTGTTTACATATCTCTGTATTTGAATACACATACCAATACTAGTTTATTTGGCGCTTCAGTGTATTTTCTAAGAGAAGTTGTAAGGTCAGTATTGCCTCGAGTGTTCCTATATTTCTCCGCAATCCAAACTGGTCTCCCTAGTGGCCGGCTTCTACCATTCCTCTGTAAAGAATTCGTCTTAATATTTTGCAACCATGACTAATTAAACTGATAGCTTGGTAGCATTCACACGTGTCAGCAGTTTATTTCTTTGGAATCGAAACTACTACAGTCTTGAAACTTGAAACTTCCTGGCAGATTAAAACTGTGTGCCCGACCTAGACTCGAAATCGGGACCTTTGCATTTCGCGGGCAAGTGCTCTACCATCTGAGCTACCGAAGCACGACTCACGCCCGGTACTCACAGCTTTACTTCTGCCAGTATCTCGTCTCCTACCTTCCAAACTTAACAGAAGCTCTCCTGCGAACCTTGCAGAACTAGCACTCCTGAAAGAAAGAATACTGCGAAGACATGGCTTCGCGACAGCCTGGGGGATGTTTCCAGAATGAGATTTTCACTCTGCACTTTCACTTCTACTACACTCTTCTTGAAGTCTGAGGGTCTGTGACTTACATTTAGCACATCAGGTGCAATAGTTTCGTCCTTGTTGGCTTTCCAAGAGATATCAGTAGTTTTAACTGAATGTCGTCCGCTCCAGGAGCCTTGTTTCGACGTAGGTCTTTCAATGGTCTGTCAGATCGTTCAGCAGTATCGTTCTTCCCATCTCACCCTCAACTACATTCTCTGACCTGTCTATGATACTGCATTCAAATTCATCTCCATTATATAGGCCCTTTTATGTACTCCTTCTACCTTGCAGCTTTCAGTTCTTTGATTAGTTGGGGTTTTCCATCTGAGATCTCGATATTCTCCAAATGCGTGTTATTTTATTGTATGTGGTATCTGCCTTTCCATTAGTCCCTACGGAAAACACATGAATTAATGAATAATTTTATACAGGCTGTGTATTCTGATGAGCTAAAATATAATTACGACCACCTTAAATGTGTATTGGTCCACCTTTGGAATGCAACACAACAGCAGTTCTGCGTGGTATGGATTCGACAACCCATTGATATGTTTCCAGATGTATGTGACACCAGGTGTCTACAGACAAGTCATGCAAGTCCTGTAAATTACTGGCCGGTGGATTGTGTGTGCGGAATAGGCGCCCGATAGTGTCCCAGATGTGTTCCATCGAGATCAAATCAGCCGAATTTAGTGGCCGAAAGATAAGACTGAATTCAGTGTCTTGCTTTTCCAACCACTGTAGTAAAATACTGGTCTTGTGACACCAATACTTATCCTGCTGCAAGATGCCATCCCATCGGAGAAGTCCGCAAGCAAGCAGGAGGTCTACAATAATTTTCACGTAGTCCATAGCTGTCATGGTGCCCTCGTTTACTACCAGAGCGGCCAAGTCTCCAGTCTCTGACGTCTCTCATGAGGCGTGCACGTTCAAGTTGTCGCCACCTCACGACAGTAACATGCAAATAGTCTACCAGCTTCTCTGCTTCCGACATGCTCATTCCCATGTGCCGGGTCATAACACTCTGCCTTTAGTCAAAGTCGCTTTTGTCGGTGGACATCCCCATTTGCAGCCCGTATCGTCTCCACGTTGATTACCCAATCGTCTCTACAACGTTTATAAGCTTTAGTTACTGTGTCACGTGCCCACAACAGCACGAGGCGGAATTGAGTTTCACGGTGGGCAATAATCATAATATTTTGTTCATTAGTATAAGATAGAAATTAAAGAATTTGTCTTCGTTCCCATTTAAAATTTAAATAGAAGACTCGATAAGAAGCTCTAAGAAAGACAATGCTGCTTTGGCGATCAAATTAGTCAGCAAATGGTATGTGAAGCCCCTATATTATACTGATGATCAAATAATGATTCACGATTGTGGGATAAACTGTAGGGAGTTATATATAACTGCATATAATTTAAAGTTTACAACCACTAAGAAGAGGGTAATGTATTTCCGAGGAATGGACACAGAGCGATCACGAACCTGTATCGATGCCGAACATTACACCAAGCCTCTAAAAAAAAATGGCTCTGAGCACTACGGGACTTAACAGCTGTGGTCATCAGTCCCCTAGAACTTAGAACTACTTAAACCTAACTAATCTAAGGACATCACACACATACATGCCAGAGGCAGGATTCGAACCTGCGACCGTAGCAGTCAAGGGGGCCGGGGGGTTCAAAGGGTTCTGAGCACTATGGGACTTAACAGCTATGGTCATCAGTCCCCTAGATCTTAGAACTACTTAAACCTAACTAACCTAAGGACAGCACACAACACCTAGTCATCACGAGGCAGAAAAAATCCCTGACCCCGCCGGGAATCTAACCCGGGAACCCGGGCGTGGGAAGCGAGAACGCTACCGCACGACCACGAGCTGCGGACACCGTAGCAGTCGCGCGGTTCCGGACTGGACGCCTAGAGCCGCTCGGCCACCACGGCCGACGAAGCCTCTCATTTCCAACACTCCAGCAGTGACACAGTCTATGACGAGAACACGAAAATTACAAATAATACAAAAACCTGTCAGAAAATAACTTAGGCAGTTGCATGACTGCTCAACGGGAAAGTGAGGAAATGCGATTTTAATTTACACATTAATGATAATATTCAAAGAATGATTGAGAGAAAGTACAGACTATAAAGTTATTTGTGAAGAAAGTTGCTCGGTAGTCTTTATTCTGCGGCGAAGTTCCTTCATGGCCTGCAAAACTTAATAATAATAATAACAACAACAACAATAATAATAATAATAACATGGTAGTTTCCCTCTTGTGGCTTGGAACATAATGTTGGACTACAAGAAAAGAAGATCTTAGACAATTTGAAACATTATAGACGAAGTCCTCATACATGTAAAATGTTACAGTAGAGAACACAAATTTAATAAAATCTACATAGTGGCAGAATTTAATGTAAAATCTATAGGAGATAAAGCAGCAGAAAACAAAAATAAATGGAAGGAACATATTTTGTGTACGTGGGAAGCGAGGATCTAAAAACGAGCTTTATATTATGAAATTTTAGGGAGAATATCAATAGGCTGACCGAAAAAAAGATTGCGAAAGCGGAGTGGTCCTATCCTTAGCGAATCTTCAAAGCCAGATAGGTAAAGAAGAACAATTTCCGTTATTTTTGGATAACCTAGTACTTTACTCGTAACCTGCATCTGCGTGAATTAAAATTTCTCACTGTTTCAAGATACAGTTCTGTTTATTTGCTCGTTCTCGTCCTTTACACTCCCGTAATACTGGGATTCAAGCCCGCGTCCTCGGTCTTCGGTGTATTAACGCTGCACCATCTCTAAAACTGTTGTTGTATGACAACGTGTAGAGGAAAACGAGGAGCACGGTATGAATGGCAACAGCTGTGCGCCGAGTATTGTGCGCCCCAGGGCTGTGAGTCAGTTGGGGAGCGTGGAGCGCCGTATCGCAGCCAACGAGTTTTACAAAAGGGTTGCGCCCCCCTATCCGCTCGTCTGCGTACACTACTCTTCTGTCGGCTCTGCGACTTCATTCTATTTACGTGGAGAAAACGCTTCGCTTCGAATACTGCTACCTTATTTTAGGTTTTGAGTTTTTAAGGGACATTTTCGCCCTCAATCTTGTTTGTATTTATTGACGAACGTACTTTACTTACACACAGTCGATCGATTTCCATTTTAAGCCGTCTTAAATTGTACCTATGTGAAGGGCAAGAAATAAATTGCAAATATCATGGACAATAATAATTTTATATGCTCATGAAATTTCAAAAAGTGGCATACTTGCAGAAAAATAATATACGTGAAGCACTATATCAATAGCCTTCTTCGTGTACTATATACATAATTACTCTAACTGCCATTTGTATATATTTTGCGCTGGAAATAAAGAAAATAAGTTGTACAATATTGGCATTCTTCTTCCATAAAACATAAGACTAATTGCACATCTATGGTCCTCTGTTAGACCCGCAGTTCTGTGGTTTACAATTTAGAGCCTACACGGACTTTGCGTGTCAGGTGACTTTTGTGGAAATGTGGCAAGATCCCATAATTCGATTACCAGTTGAGTCTAGTAATTTTTCTGCTGTTTAGCTGGACACTTATCTCTGGTAATCCTCTCGACACATGACAAAAGTGAAATAGTACCTTGGTGCGAATTCCGCGTTGACATGCTGCTCTCCATGTAAGTGGATATAATCCGTCAGTACAAAAAAATGTATTAGTAACAAATAGAAAAAAGTTAAAATGGTGGTTTTAATCTTTCAGGTTATCTAGATTGTTACTATCTCTCTCTTCCTCGTTGTCACTGTCAATAACGTATGTCTCATTATCACTGGCTCTCACCCACTTCCCCTTTCTCTCTCTCTTTATTCCTCCCCCTCTCCCCCTTTCTCCTCTTGACAGTCTTTCCTTCACTCTTTTCCTCGCATTGTTCTGCCAATGTCAGCTACGTTCCAATGCCACTGGGTCCCTCTCTTTCTCTCACACTGCCGTTATCTTCTTCTCTCTTTCTATAACACAACCGTTGTCTGCTATAATCCTGTATTTATTACTTTTCTGTCTCTTTGTCACTGCCACTGTCTTCTTCTTTCTCAGCATAAAAAGGTGCGAATATGCTTGCATGCTAAAATATTTAGGAAAACTTTTGAAGGTGCTGAGGAAGACAGACTGAGGCAGCTAGTACCCCACATTTCAGTCAGAGTCTTTTAAATAAATAGGAACATATCCGCACATATTTGTGCCTAGAAAGGAGCGTTTTTCGGCTGGTTCCCTTCTTTTCCTTGCTGCAACGAGGCATGTAACTCATATGAAGAGTAACGTAGTTTAGTAAAATTAAGGTAGTATACTTATGCGAAACTGAAATAAATCAAAATTAATTTTACAACTCAGACCGCATATTACGCGCAAAAAATTTTGCATCTACTTCAGTGCTACAACACAGAGTTCCCAGATGATAACGAAGACGCCGTACAGCACATTTATAAGCTATGTTTCCGCTCACACCGGATTTTACGTGTACAAGTGGGATAAATTGCAACCGATTCATCTCGGATAAAGATATGAAGAAAATTGTTCGAGATCGGGATCTTAGGAACACATCGTAAAAATTACAACCACTTGCTGTGCATGGTAGTCTCGGAATCCGCGTCTTGATTTTGATACCAAACAAATTATGTGGATAACGGATAAAGATTTTCGAAAATTGGGAGATGGCTCTTCTGCATAGTGTCTGGAGAATATACCGTTAAAACTTCTATGGTTATTTACTATTATTTACTATTTAGATTTCGTTTTGTACCAGATTTTATGTGTAGAAGCTGGGTAAATTGGAACTTCTGTATCTAGGAAACGACGAAGAACCTTTTCAAGGTTATTCGAGATCGGGACCCTAGGAATACATCGCAAAAATTCCAGCTACTTTCTGTGCATAGTCGTCTTGGAATCCTCGGCTGCGTTTTGGTTTGCTGATGTCAGCGAAAATTTACTAAAATTTTGTGTTGTTATCCCAGGAAACGCCCATGAAATAATGGTGCCTCTATAAGACCCCCAAAGTCCACCGTAGACCACATCAAATACAAAACGAACGAACTGATTTGTACAATTGGCCTAAACAGAATGAAGTGTTTAATTTGCATAATTTGACGTTGCACTGAAGGATACTGACATTAAGACGATCCTTCTGCTGGGTATACAAATCGTTCCCAGCACAAGGACTATGCAGAACACTTGACCCTACGCTTTCGTTCCAATAGAACCCGTGGTATGGGCACCGGAAAATCCCGTTTTTATTCGGGGCGTTTTTCAATACATTAGGTACGTTTAATGTCGCATGCATACCGATAGAATGTGGTCAGAAACCGTCTGAAAGGCTTGTAATGATAATGCAGAATAGTTTATAACTGTTGGTCAACAAATTCAATACGTCGCACCGTTTCCCTGAGAGCTGGGATTGAAGTTAGCCATTCAGGCCTTTGCGAGAGCAAATGTAAACGGCTCACTATAGACGGTGTCGACAACCGTGTTCTTCGTCTGATTTCCTAAAACCGAACAAGAGAACCATAAAAGAAATGGGACATGGGACATTAGTAAGAATCGAACCCGGGCCAAAGCCTGAGCAGTCTAAAATGGTTCAAATGGCTCTGAGCACTATGGGACTTAACTGCTGTGGTCATCAGTCCCCTAGAACTTAGAACTACTTTAACCAAACTAACCTAAGGACATCACACACATCCATGCCCGAGGCAGGATTCGAACCTGCGACCGTAGCGGTCACGCGGTTCCAGACTGTAGAGCCTAGAACCGCACGGCCACTCCGGCCGGCTGCTGAGCACTCTCTTGCACTAATATCTACACTGTGAGGACCACTGACATTAATTGTATAAGGCGGGGCGATTAAAGTTGCGCTTTCAACGGCCTGATTGGCTAACTTCAATACTAAATGACTCTGAAGTGACGCAGTTTATCGAAATTTTTCTTAAGAATTATTTCTCGGCACAATCTATCCTGCGATACCCTTACACGCTTTACAGACTGTTCCTGACCACCCTGTATGTACGGGGTATTCCTCATAAGACTCGAAAGACGGGTTTCTTCTGGAGTTTCAGCAGTTATTTGCAGTTTAGTTTTTGCTATATGTAGCTGGAGTCAGCCCAAACAATTACCGCTCACCATGCCTTTCATGCGGCTCCCAGTGGCGGCAAAAAGTGTAGGTTTGTTGATCGTTACAAATACAATTATTTTTAAAGCGGAAATTTACGTGTCCGTTGCATAGAGCGGCCCAGACTGTTCTAGTGCGATTTTTTAAATCAGTTTTAATAGGGACGGAGATCAACATGTACTCCATCATTACTCTTGTCCGACGTGGCTCTTTACCACCAAGCACCAGTGCAACTGAGTTCCTGATGGATTTCTGTTTATTATTGTTGTTTTACTGTCTCTGTTAACACATATCGATAAAACAAATATCGGGGTAGACTAATTTGGAATCACTCTATGGAACGGGCACGTAAATTTCCGGTTTAAAAATCATTATATTTTTTACTGGAAACAAGCGGACGCTTGCCGTTGACACCAGGCATCGTATGAAACATGTTATGAGCAATATTTGTTTGGGCGTACTCCATCTTCACACTGTGAAAACATAATTGCAAATATCTGCCGAAACACCATGTAAAATGAGCCTAACCACTCTTACGATAGACACTCCTTATAAACTATGTGGCGCTCAACCCGAAAACAGGTGTCCGCCCTGATTGTAAGTAAAATGCAGAATTTTGTTCGCCACCGTACTAGAAAAGGGAGGGTGGGAAGCCCATCACACCGTCCGCCTTTACCCAGGAAAAATTGGATAGCAGGATGAGTTAACCTGGGGTCATCGTGAAGGGACTGGCAAGAGAAAAAATCCCCAGTCCTACCAAGGACTGCACCCGGAATTTCCGTGACCGGAGTGAGCAGTCCACCTGTTAGACAACCACGGTTACTTTTTTCCAATTTAGGCAGAAGAGGAGGCTAGTAAACTGATGAATGTGTCCATTGCTGCACATTCGAAGGAGTGTTTCTACGTAGGACTGCCGAAATAATCAAAGAATCTGGTGTCGTGATAAAAGGACAGAAGTGAAAGCAAGCAAGACATCAATACAGATACGAGAGAGAGAGAGAGAGAGAGAGAGAGAGAGAGAGAACACGGGCTTGTGAGTGTGTGTGTGTGTGTGTGTGTGTGTGTGTGTGTGCGCGTGCGTGCGTGCGTCTGCGTGGGTGTTTGATAGAGACATAGAGAGAGAGAGAGAAAGAGAGAGAGAGAGAGAGAGCGAGAGATAGAGAGATACAGAGAGAGAAAGAGATAGAGAGGGAGGGCGTACAGAGCAATATGCGTTCCTATTGATTGCCGCGCCGTTGCATGTCTAATGCCAAAAAAAGAGAAAAAAATAACGCGTAGGGAAATGAGCTGACCCCGGGCCTGCATCTCCACTCCCCCCACCCTCCACGAGTGAGTGGGGTGGTCTTTTTGCATCGTCCCATTCGTGCAGCCTCTGAGCGGAAGCGCAGTACCACAATGGGAACTGCTCTCCGGCGGTGCAGAACTGAACTCGTATTATGGAGGAACAGGGTTCAAGTCCCCTTCCCATCGTATAAATTATGCTTCCCATGGCGTCCTTAAATGCTGGAGTGATCCCTTTGAAAACGCCGCGGCCAGTTTCTTCACCATCCTTGTAGTTTCATCTCTAATAACCTCGAAGTGGATGGTACATTAAATGTCAGCCTTTCTTACTTTCCTTTCTATACTCTGCTGAAAGTAATGGTTGCCAATGAATTGGGTCCTCACCCATAGTTCTATAAACACTGTTTCAGCTCATGTCTTAGATTTTAATTGTATTGCCTTGAAATTCCTGACTGTTACATTTTAGAGTGGAAATAAATAACGAGCTAAGTGCCAAAAAATGTTTCTTTAGTTATACCCGAAAAACCAAACTAAGTGCTGTTGCCAACAACCTGAAAAGCGGGCTAAACGCAACGATTAGTTCTAATAGCGCACATAAGGCCACATAGATATCACGAGCGGCATGTGCCGGCCCACTAGCGAGGCTAAAGTGGTATAAATAACACAAAGCTTTCTAACTGTTTGCAGCTTGTGACAGAGATTTTGCG
Organism: Schistocerca cancellata; assembly: GCF_023864275.1. Classification (NCBI taxonomy): domain Eukaryota; kingdom Metazoa; phylum Arthropoda; class Insecta; order Orthoptera; family Acrididae; genus Schistocerca; species Schistocerca cancellata. The sequence goes on from NC_064629.1 coordinate 331,691,164, forward strand.
CAAATTGAGAAACGTTAGAGGTTAGAAGAATGTCGTAGTGTCATGTACCTAAGGACCTTGTAAAACTTACAGAGAAAGCGCGACACGTAACAATCCATTTGTGGTCACTATGTTCCAGCTTGATGACATTTTTGATTTTAAAAAATCAGCCGATATTCAAATTAACGCGACGAAAATAAATATTTCCAAATATAGTTCGATTCAAGTGAAAAAATTTGCACCTGGTGTCATCAAGATGAAAACAGTATTTAATGAACGTGAAGATTGGAGCACCTAGAAGGTTTTTGATAGAGGGATTACCACTCACATAATGAAGAACTTTGTTTTACAGTCACGACAGTGTAAAAACAGCTTGTCATCTGCAGAGAGAAAGGATATGCAACAGATGCTGCCGTATTGAAAGTAGCAAATAGAAAATTTTTCGAACAATTAATGAATTACAATTGCTTTATACTCTGTAAAATAAAAAGAGGGAAAAATAACTTAATCACAGGATAGTGTGCCTCCAAAATGCATTTCTAAAATGTTTATTATTAACAAAACTGATAAATGCTTGAAATTTCTTTCATTGGCGCGTAACACGTTAAGCGTTTTTCAGAATAAAATATTTCTTTTCGTTGGTTAAAGGAAGAGAACTTAAAAAAAATATTTCAATATCTGTGTGACTCATGCTGTAGACAATACATAAAATATTGGTGAGGCTTCATCATTGAAATATTACTGTCAAAACATAGTAAAGTGAATAACTCGGAGTAAGTGTTCTTGGCACTTAGCCCGTTATTGATTTCCACTCTGCATTTGTTGGTAGCTTAACCCTTGGATGCATGAGTATTCGGACTGACATTAATACTTGAAGATGGTCTTAGAAACCCCCATTGAGATTTCTATAAATATCGTTATTTTTCAGCCTTGTTACGTTAATTACTCAAACTTCCGTCTATAATCGAGTCAAAACGGTCTTATAAGACTTATCTGCAGTCAGTTTAAATTAGGAAAATATTACATAAAAGTTTGGACATTAGTTTCAATAGAATAAGCTTTAACTTAGTCCTTACTAATTGTATTATTTTGACATTTAATAACTTACGTTAGCCTTCATATAAACTAGGAATTGCACATTGGTGAGGTACAATGCAAATCAGTATGCATAATTCATCCTAATACAAAACATGACGGAAGAAAATGGCTAAGTTGCACATTACATACGCACAAAAAAAGCTATACAGCATTTTATCCAAATAAAAATTAGACTGCCTGTCACAGAGGTCTACACATTACTGGAAACAATCTTCTCAAGCAAACACATTATGTACATTTCATACATTGGTAGAGCATTTTGAACAACACTGAGCAGTTTTCCTTTCCAATTCACGTGGACACAAAAAGCATTTTCTTCTGGTCTTTTTCTTAAATTAATGATATCCAATTCCTACCCCTTCTGACGACACATCTAGCCAACGCTTGTAGGACTTTTCCTTACAGATTTGGAGTTTTGGCTGTGGATTCAATATATGAAGGAATAATTTCTAGGGACAAGTATTTCAAGAAAGCCCTCTGTTAAGCGATTTTCCATTATCATATTCTGGATGTTGATTTGTGAATAAACTCATTTCTGGTCTCTTCTATCTGTGTCTCTTCAAGTGTGACGTCGTGGTGCTGGATCTCATTAGCACCACACTCTTATTCTTCTTTGGTACATAACGATCAGCCAGAACATTATGAGCAACGATCTACTCTCGATATAAATCCGACCAGGTGATAGCATCGTCATCTGAGTTCGATCTATCTAAGTTCGACTGAGCGCAAATTGTGATGGCCTACAGGCTAGACACGAGCCCCTCGGAAATTTCACGACTTGTTGGGTGTTCGAGGACTGCTGTGGTGAGTGTCTCCATCACGTGGCAAACCACGTCCAGATGTCGTGGTTTATGGCGGCCACCCATCATTACAGACGTAGGTTGGGCAGACTAGTGAAACAAGACAGGTGGCGAACTGTGGCGGAATTAACATCAGACTTCAATGCTTGGCAGAGTAAAAGTGTGGGTTCAAATGGCTCTGAGCACTATGCGACTTAACTTCTAAAGTCATCAGTCGCCTAGAACTTAGAACTAATTAAACCTAACTAACCTAAGGACACCACACACATCCATGCCCGAGGCAGGATTCGAACCTGCGACCGTTGCGGTCGCTCGGCTCCAGACTGTAGCGCCCAGAACCGCACGGCCACTCCGGCCGGCGGAGAGTAAAAGTGTGTTTGAACAAGCAGCGCACCTAACACTCCTGACGATGGGGCTGTACAGCCGACGACCTATGCATGTTCCAGTGTTAATAGCACGACATCGGCATCTACGACTGAAATGGGCACTTGACCATCGGCATTGGACGTTGGCGCAGTGTCAGAGCGTTGCATGGTCTCGTGAATCCTGATACCTTCTTCATCATGCCGATGGGATGGCGCAAATCCTTCGTCTTACATGGGAGCAGCTCTTTGACACCCGTACTGCGGCACAGAGACAATCTGGCGGCGGTTCCTTAATGCTCTGGGAAGCATTCACGTTGGCATCCATGGATCCAATGGAGCTCGTGCAAGGCACCATGACGGCCAAAAAGTTTCCTACACTGGTTGCAGACCAGGTACATCCCTTCATGACGACCTTTTTTTCCTGCGGCAGTAGACTTTTCAGCACGATAATACACAATCTCACAAGGCCAGGTTTGTGGTGGAGTTCACTGAAGAACGCAGTGGCGAGTTCAAATTAATGTGCAGAGCCCCCATTTCGCCAGGTCTGAACCCGATCGAACACATCTGGGATGTGACTTAACGTGGCGTCAGAGCTTATTGCCCGCCTCCCCAGAATTTACGGGGATTAGGTGGCTTATATGTGCAAATATGGTGCCAGTTGCATCCAGCGACCTACCAAGGTCTCATTGCTTCCATGCCACGACGCGGCGCCGCTGTTATTCGTGTCAAAGGTCGACATGCCTTTTATTAGTTAGTTGGTCATAATGTTCTTCATCATCGGTGTAACTCAATCTCCGTCTAACTGTTCAAGACAGAACCTCCCGTGTCTTACGTGGTTTCATTTCTGGTGGAATTTGTGATTTTTTTTATGGCGAAGAGTACAGTTTGCTGTAATTTTATCCTTCAATAAATCTTGAAACCGGAAAACACTAGTAAAACAGTTGTCCACCGCGATATTGGTTGAGCTTCCTCTAAGATTCTATGGCAGGGTCTTTACCACATGAGCAGCAACATTAGCATGACGAGGGTAATCTTGATTTTTTCCTAAGTACACCTCTCATCTATAGCGTTTGATATCATTGAGCCACAGAGACAGATTATCTTTATTCCATATTTTCTTGGCTTGCTTTTAATACATTGCACAGATCTGCAGCGCCTTCTGAAACACATTAGGTGCTTATCTCTTGTGGAGATCTCTCCTGGATAAATTATTTGTCTGCAGTTGTTACTGAACAGAAAGCTGCCATATTATCATTTTGGTTCCTAGCTTGTCCGGTGCGACTACCGTAGAACCTAACGGCTCTCCTTATTTCTTCAAACTTATTTATAAAAAATTTGTCATATAAATAGAGTTGCCAGTAGAGCCGTGAAATAATTTCCAGCTTCTGTAGCTGCCAGCTAATAGTAGAATTCTAAAAAGTACACTGAGTTCCTCGTTTGTGAAACCAAGTCATGTTTGACCCTTTATAACTACTGAGCATCATCCTTCCAGATTTGTGCGCTCAACTGTTTCATCTACAGTATTATTTGTGATTAAGTAACTCCAAGCATCTTTTAGTGTATTTGTATTTGTTGCCCTAACATGACCTGGAGAGCTTACGGTGGTGTTTTGTTCCACTAAGTTCCATCGCGTCTGATAAAAAAGTTAACAGGCTGAGCAGGACTTGTTACATTGTTGGCATTCTCAGGCTGGGTTGTGCTTGCTATATTATTTCTTTTGCAGCCTGGGGTGTACTTAATGCATTATGTGAATTTGCTGGCTGCGCTGTACGAGCAGACCTGGATATTTTTCGTAAGCCTGTATCATTTACAACCCGAGTTCCATCGCTACTTTCTTCAGATTCTGACCTCCCAGACGCAGGTCTATATGCAGGATCAATTTCATCTTCGGAAACAACACTAGATTCACGTTCGTCATACCATTCATTAATAATAGTTGTAGCGCTTGGTCTTCTACGTTTATACGAGGGCTATCCATAAAGTACTTTACGTTTTGGAATTAAAAATAAATAAAGTATTGGAATTTTTTAAAATTATATACAGATGAAAGCCACACTTAAATACTACTTTTCTACATAGTTGCCATTTAAATTAAGGCACTAATCGTAGCGATGGACGAGCTTGGAAATTCCTTCGTCGTAAAATTCGGCCGCCTGCGCCGTCAACCACGTGGTTACCTCTTCTTGAAGCTGAGCGTCGTCATCAAAACGCTGCATAGACAACCACTTCTTCATTGCTGGGAATAAGTGGAAGTCGCTCGGTGCCAGGTCGGGACTGTACGGCGGATGAGGAAACAACTCCCACTTAAAAGATTCGAGAACTTCACGAGTGGCATTTGCCGTGTGGGCCCGGGCGTTGTCGTGAATCAACAAGATCTTTGAGCCCAACTTTCCCCTGCGCTTGCTTTGTATTGCTCTTCTGAGGTTGTGCAGAGTTTGGCAATACCTTTGAGAGTTTATTGTAGTGACTCTTTCCAGGAAATCCACAAAAATCACAACTTTTCTGTCCCAAAAGAGGTAACCACGTGGTTGAAGGCGCAGGCGGCCGAATTTTACGACGAAGGAATTTCCAAGCTCGTCCATCGCTACGATAAGTGCCTTAATTTAAATGGCAACTATGTAGAAAAGTAGTATTTAAGTGAGGCTTTCATCCGTATATAATAAAAAAAATTTCCAATACTTTAGTTATTTTTAATTCCAAAACGTAATGTACCTTGTGGATAGCCCTCGTAGTATTGGTAGGTTCTCTTTTTCGAGAAGTACTATATGATCTCATACTTCAAGAAACGAACCTTCCTTTGCCTAGAAAGAACAAATAGTTACTTTGTCAGAGAAAGACAGAACAAAGAAAAACAGAGAAAATAACAACAGACGTAATTACTTACTTCAGCTGTGAAAGCAACGCCTTTAACTTATGAGGTCAACTTCAACAATGAGCAGGAAATGTATTATAATCGTTGCTAAAGTGTAGCACGTTCAACAGCTGGCAGTATAAAAATATCACAGGTACCATCATTCACAAACTGGCAGAAAATCGCTTGCTAAAGCGTTGGATTACAACCGGCCCGAAAAACCCCCTCATTCATAATGTGAACAGCATTAAGAAAACACTGTTTTCATACCATTTTTACCATATTAAATACAATTTTATCACGTTTCTTAATCCTGGACGTATTTTTGAGGATCCAATAATGCGTGATTTTAATATGGTTAAAGGTTTATTAATTCACTCTCTGGCCTGAAAGTGCATCCAAAATATTTCACGCAGCGTATTTCCTACTGTCGATTTAATAGAGGAACGGACAGAGGAATAAGTTAATTTCTACAATATGGGAAAGTATGACCAAAACCGTGGAGTTTAATTCACTTAATGAATATAACGTGTGTAAAACATTTCCGCGGAAGGAACGGAAGGATTGAGTTAACATGTCCCGACAAAATCAGGTTTTTCGAGCTCTTCTTCTATTTTTTAATAGTACTCCAATGCAGAAACTACATTGAAGGAGATTCCGTGTACATTGTGACACAACGATTTATCTTAAAAAGGAAATTCGAAGCTTAATAAAAGAGTACTGAAATGTAACTCGAAAATATTGAGCAGCAGATGTCGAAATACGTATATTCAACGGCCAACCATTATGGTAAATAAATGGAACGAGAAAAGCATCAGTCCGCAGCTCGTGGTCGTGCGGTAGCGTTCTCGCTTTCCGCGCCCGGGTTCCCGGGTTCGACTCCCGGCGGGGTCAGAGATTTTCTCTGCCTCATGATGACTGGGTGTTGTGTGATGTCCTTAGGTTACTTAGGTTTAAGTAGTTCTAAGTTCTAGGGGACTGATGACTATAGATGTTAAGTCTTATAGCGCTCAGAGCCATTTGAACCATCTTTTAGAAAAGCATCATGTAAGTATGTTAGAGATTGTAGTGCGATTTGTAGAAAATATACCTCCTGAACCCTGTAAAGAGTTTCGATATAGATTAGCATGCTTTTTTGCTGCAAACCTTCTTTACCTCGTATTGATAGCTTAAGTCCCAGGAAGATCTCAGGAGAGTTTTCCTCCCGAAATAGGAGGCTCATCTCGGCGCGGAGAAAGTTCCTTCATGGAGATAAAAATGGGAGAGCAGGCTGAGAGATGGAGGAAAGGCCAGGGCTTATGAAATGTGTGAAATCTTACGGGACTTAACTGCTAAGGTCATCAGTCCCTAAGCTTACACACTACTTAACCTAAATTATCCTAAGGACAAACACACACACCCATGCCCGAGGGAGGACTCGAACCTCCGCCGGGACCAGCCGCACAGTCCATGACAGCAGCGCCCAAGACCGCTCGGCTAATCCAGCGCGGCCAGGGCTTATGACTTTATCAGCAATATGGCTAGTAACCCACTGTAATATTCAAAGAAACTTTCGGGTTGATGGTTGCCATCTTTCTCTTACCTAGAGAACAGGGCATCGCAGAATTATAGGACACTTACTTTCTTGCATATTTAACGGAAGAGAAAATATCGCAACACCAAAGAATAATTGACGTACTGTTGTGAAATTTCGGGAATACAATTCTTAGGGTGCATATGCAAGTGATTAAAATTGGGTCTAGGGCGCTGCAGTCATGGACTGTGCGGCTGGTCCCGGCGGAGGTTCGATTCCTCCCTCGGGCATGGGTGTGTGTGTTTGTCCTTAGGATAATTTAGGTTAAGTAGTGTGTAACCTTAGGGACTGATGACCTTAGCAGTTAAGTCCCATAAGATTTTACACACATTATTTTGATTAAAATTGCAAAATCACAGGTCAACATAAGCTCGAGATAATATGTGACAAATGTGAGATTCTGGTAATAATTAACCAATATAACCGCTATAATGTTGGGTGCAAGCACTCAAACGAGCATACACAGTGTTGCACAATGCCCGATGAGAGTTTGTGGGATGGAGTCCCATGTCTGTTGCACATTGTTGGTCAGTAAAGGACGGTTAATGATGGTTATGGATGACGCTGGAGTTGTCATCCGATGATGTCCCATATGTGCTCGACAGGAGACACATCTGGTGATCGAGCAAGCCAAGGCTATATGTCGACACTCTGTAGAGCATATTGTGTTGGAACAACGGTATGTGGGCGAACGTTATCCTGTTGGAAAACACCCCATGGAATGCTGTTGATGAATTGCAGCACAGCAACTTGAATCACCAGACTGACGTACAGTTCACAGTCGGAGTGCGTGGGGTAACTACGAAAGTTCTCCTGTTGGCATATGAAACCTCAAAATGGTTCAAATGGCTCTGAGCACTGTGGGACTTTACTTCTGAGGTCATCAGTCCCCTAGAACTTAGAACTATTTAAACCTAACTAACCTAAGGACATCACACAAACCCATGCCCGAGGCAGGATTCGAACCTGCGACCGTAGCGGTCGCGCGGTTCCAGACTGAAGCACCTAGAACCACTCGGCCACTCCAGCTGGCAATGAAACCGCAACCCAGACCTTAACTCCAGGTCTACGTCCAGTGCGTCTATCACGTAGACGGGTTGGTTGCAGGCCCTCAACTTTCCTTCTTCTAACCAACACACGACCACCACTGGCACAGAAGCAGAATCAGCTTTCATCAGAAAACACAATATACCTACACCGTGTCCTCCAATGAGCTCTCGCTTGACACCAATGAAGCCGTATATTGTGGTTGTTTGACGTCAGTGAAACGCACGGTACAGGGACTCTGGCTCAGAGCTGTCCTTAGAGTAACCGATATATTACAGTTTGTTGTGTCACTGTGGTGTCAACTGCTGTTCATGCTGTTGATGTTGCAGACGCCGTACGATGCGCCAGAGCCACTCACCGAACACTATGGTCTTTTCTATCGGTAACACTACGTCGCCGTACGGAGCCCGGTCTTCTTGGATCGCACATTCTCCTGATCACCGCTACCGGCGATCATGAACAGTGGCTAAATTCCTGCCAAGTCTTTCTGCAGTATCGCAGAAGAAACATGCAGCTTCTCGTAGCCGTGTTACACGACGCCATTCAAACTCATTGAGGTGCAGACAATGGCGCCTTTGTAGTCGTAAAGGAATTTTTGACTAACATCAGCTCAAGACGTCCATAGTGGCAACCTCCGTCAATAACATCATTGGATGCGATATGGAGGAGCGTGGGGTTAGGACACCGCTCCTTCAGGCCATTGCCAGTTTACGCGACCTGGCTAATTAAATGTAACACCTACGAAAGAGGTAGCTTCTTAACTGTACGTTCAACTGATTCTTGAGTATCGCATAGTGGTGTGGGAGGCTTAATATGAAGGATCAATAGAAGAGATGGAGGAACCAAAGAAGAGCAGTGTCTTCTGTCACGCTACGCCATTCACCCTAGCAATATCATGACTTTTTCATAACGCTCATTTCCAAGGGGTGGGGGTACCTTATGCCCCTACTAAAAAAAATTGAAAAAATCGTTATCTTTGTTGACTTATAACAACAACGTAATTTATAAATGGGTGATGACGTGTAAGTAGGGTCTATAACCTGAAAATATCTTTTAGCACACTCTTAGCAGTATCAATACACTTTCAATAAGGTGTATATACTGCCGAAGGGGGAAGGGGCTCTTCATTCCTAACGTAAAAAAAAGAAAAACTTAAAAGCTCCGGAATTGTTGTTGACTTTTATTCAGAACATATTTCTAAAGGGATAGTGATGTATAAGTAAGATCCTGAACCCGAAAATACTGAATATGACTTTCATTAGGGTACGTGACATTTACTACTAGCCGGCCGAAGTGGCCATGCGGTTAAAGGCGCTGCAGTCTGGAACCGCAAGACCGCTACGGTCGCAGGTTCGAATCCTGCCTCGGGCATGGATGTTTGTGATGTCCTTAGGTTAGTTAGGTTTAACTAGTTCTAAGTTCTAGGGGACTAATGACCTCAGCAGTTGAGTCCCATAGTGCTCAGAGCCATTTGAACCAGCCATTTACTACTAAAAGGAAAAACAGATTTATTTTTGGGTTGAGTTCTACTGAAAAATTTATAACGTTTAATAAATCTGGTAGAAAAGTTCATTAAAAACAAAAATATTTTCCAAAATTTTAAAATTTAAAGTAACTGATCAGATTACAATATTTTAAACAGGTGGACATGAAGTACACTCCCCCACCCCATCCCTTCTTGCCATTGCGAGGGTTAAGAAGATGCTCTACAAACTGTAATGACAGACGCTATAAGACAGGCGTTGTGACCCACAGAGAGGTTTATTGCTAAAATTCCGAGATTTTACGTTCTAAGAACATCTAAGAAACATTACTTGCTCGTAAGTACGTGTCGTGAAGGGTACACGATGCTCCATTCACGCACGTAACAGGACATAATAGCGCTACCAGAAGTGGCTTCCTCCAGATATAGTTTGGGGGCAAGCGGAGCACAAATAGCATAAGAGAGTTCCGGTGGATTTTTATTCGTTTTAACGATGAAACTGTCTTATATTATGACAGATATTATCGATAAACGGCAGCGAATGTACTCCATTGCTACATCAATACACAGTTCATTTAATGGGAAGGAGTAGTACACAGCATTAGGTGATACAACAGTCTCTAACATTTCTCTATTGAGAAAGTTTGTCGGTACGTGAAGGTAATCTCCAATTCTTGCTGTTGATAGTGTCAAAATTCATCAGTGAATGAAGAAGATTTATAGTGTGCACTAATATCACCCCAATAAGGCATTCGTCTAGATGAATGTGTCAACTCCGATAAAAGGGCACTGGCGGCAAAAGTGATCAAACCGACACAGTTGTGCAAAATTCTTCCATGAAATCCTTAAGAAGGCTAACGAGAATATAGTTGAACTGCAGTAAGGTCGGAATGTTACTTTGCAATGGGCTACGGATTATGGATGAACTTTCGCTGCTTGAGCCAGTAAAGACGGAAAACTATTCACCGTATGCTTACCAAACTTCATAGGAATATGTTTGGACAATGTGCTGCAGGATTGGAGTTGCTAATAGTTGTAATGTCATTAACTGCCGTTAGGCGCCGGTACTGGTACGGCTACATACGGTTGAAAATAAAACATTTGTGTGCATTATAGGTACAGACAGTCAACATGGGTCTGGGAAAGGTGAGCGGGACTTTACTCGTAAAGCTGCTTTATCAAAACAACATCAATTGTGCTACTTTTTTCCCCAGTATGGTGCATTAAAGGAATACGGAGATGTCGTCTTTCCGCACCGGGGTTGAAGAAAATGATTCGGAAGTTCGAATTAGTTGGTGATTTGGAAATTACTCTAGCGAGAGACCGACTGCTAACTGCGCTACAAATCGTCGATCTTAAGCACTGCACGCAGTGTGTCACAACAGCTGACGATTCCATGGGTCACCTTTCAAGAAGTGCAGTAAACAACTGTGAAATGGTACCGCTAGTGTCGTTCCAGGCTGTCGTGGATGCAAATGGTCGTTACAATGAACAACGTTTGCAACCTGGAACCCAAACGTGGTAGGCAATTAAGAAATTTTATCCTTTTATGTGGAAATTAAAATGTTTTTCATTCAATAGTTTATTCGTTATTTCACTTCCACAAGTTCTTTAAACTCTTTACACGAACTTTCATTGTCCTACGATAACTCGTCCTTCTTGGAAGTCCACCGGCCGGTGTAGTCGAGTCTGGACTACAGTCTGGAACCGCGTGACTGCTACGGCCGCAGGTTCGAATCCTGCCTCGGGCATGGATGTGTGTGATGTCCTTCGGTTAGTTAGGTTTAAGTAGTTCTAAGTTATAGTGGACTGATGACCTCAGAAGTCAAGTCCCATAGTGCTCAGAGCCACTAGAACCATTTTTTCTTGGAGGTCCTCTCAAATACCGGAAGTCCTATTACAACCTTCCTGTAAATTACGTCGGAAGATTGAAAGGAAGCCGGCAGAACACAAATTAGTAGAATTGTTTTCTCATAGATAAGTCTTTGTTTCTTAACTGGCTCTACTATTGCGTAGATTACACTGTTCGGTTCTGTTCATGAAAGCTACTGAATGTGAAGTGCATTGTTTAGATGTTCAGTTTGTTTTTAAATTAGGCTGCTTTCAACTGATGAACGTATTTTTCTTATTGAAAACGTTCTTCGACAAAACGATAATTACACAGATGTTCCGGAAGCATTAGTAAAATAATTCCCGGAAACAGCTGTACCTCGTCGTAATACGGTTCGTCAACTTACTGAGGTATTTCGAGAGACGGGCTCACTGTTAGATGCCGAACGAGCTGGCAGATCCAATAAACTAAATAAACCCAAGTTGTTCGATATCTCTAACTCCATGCAGCAGAACCCCGCAAAATCATTGCACAGTGAAAAGATAACGGGCTTGCAGCCGCCCATAAAGCGGTTAGACAAACACTGAAATTATTCAACTATAAAGCGGCAGCGGTGCAAGAATTGAAAGATGTGGATCATGAAAAGCGAATGCGTCACTGCAGATGGTTTACATCTTTATTGAGAGAATAGCCACTGACATTCTTGATGTCATTTTTTATACAGACGAGGCTATGTTCCACCTCTCGGGTCATGTTAACATGCGAAACACACGATTATTTTCAACGGAGAATTCCCTTGCTGTACTTCAAACGCCACTGCATGATCAGAAAATTGGAGTGTTGGTAGCAGTATCCAGATGACCCATTACTGGACCTTTTTGTTTTGAACAAACCGTGAACAGTGAACGTTATTGTTTAATGATGCACGATTTCACTGGCCAGCTAAAATCAGACGAAAATAACTACTGATGGTTTCAGCAAGATGAAGCTATAGTGCACACAGCTAACAGTAGTATACATCTTCCAGAAGAGTGGTTTGAGGAACGTGTCATTTCAGTCATATGGCCCCTTGCTCACCTTACCGTACTCCACGAGCCTTTTTTCTCTGAGGGTGTAGAACTGCACAGCAAGTTTCCTAGCTATGTTGAGAAGCATAGGAATAAGATTTCGTCACCGGCTGTTTCAGAAATCATTCTCACATTTACTTGAAATCATTTAGGAAAAAGTCGGAGATGGTAAACGTAGCTGGCTGAAGGGAAATTCCAACCCCGCTCCTTCTACTTGGAATTTCTATGTCTTTCACACTGTGCCACTTGGTTCTGTAAATTACTGCGTGTTCTTGTGTGTGTGTGTGTGTGTGTGTGTGTGTGTGTGTGTGTGTGTGCGCGTGTGTGTTTATGAACGATTACTTTCAGGTAACAGTGAACATTTATTTTGCTTTTATATGCTTTAAATATGAATTAATAAACTCTCTCGTGTAGGTTAGTATCTGCTAGGGTTCTGACAATCTACGTTTTGAATCCCCGAACACAAAACATCTCAAGCTCCAAGATAATCTCCAACCGATTTCTCACTATGGTCACTTTTATAGTACTCGACACACGTTTGAGAGAAATGTCACTGCCAATAATCTACTTCTGACTGCTTCTGTGCTATCACAATCACCCTTGTCTGTACGTAAAGTCATGTCTGTCTAAATGTGTGTCGACTACCATCAATAATTTCCAATAAATATGATGCACTATTTATTACGTCTGCCTCTGTAGCTCAGCGGTGAGCTTGTCAGGCTGCCACACGCTGTATTCACATCTGATTCCCATCACTCAGCGGCATGAAGACAGTGGACGGGAGAGCGGTGTTTTGACCCCATGCCTTCCTCTCCCTCACACCCCCCCCCCTCACCCCGCCGCCAGCATCACAAGGCAGAGAAGAAATCGACGACTGGGCAGCGTCAGGTGCGCTTTTGGGGCTAATCTAAGAATTTCTTTTGCTATACGTGATTGTCTTCCACAAATACAGTTGTAGTTTACACGATGATTGGTACGAAAATAATTACTAAGCACACACAATTACACTACTGGCCATTAAAATTGCTACACCACGAAGATGACGTGCTACAGACGCGAAATTTAACCGACAGGAAGAAGATGCTGTGATATGCAAATGATTAGCTTTTCAGAGCATTGACACAAGGTTGGCGCCGGTGGCGACTCCTACAACGTGTTGACATGAGGAAAGTTTCCAACCGATTTCTCATACACAAACAGCAGTTGACCGGCGTTGCCTGGTGAAACGTTGTTGTGATGCCTCGTGTAAGGGGAAGAAATGCGTACCATCACGTTCCCGACTTTGATAAAGGTCAGATTGTAGCCTATCGCGATTGCGGTTTATCGTATCGCGACATTGCTGCTCTGGCGTTGGTCGAGATCCAATGACTGTTAACAGAATATGGAATCTGTGGGTTCAGGAGGGTAATACGGAACGCCGTGCTGGATCCCAACGGCCTCGTATCACTAGCAGTCGAGATGACAGGCATGTTATCCCCATGGCTGTAACGGATCGTGCAGCCACATCTCGATCCCTGAGTTAACAGATGGGGACGTTTGCAAGACACCAACCATCTGCACGAACAGTTGGACGACGTTTGCAGCAGCATGGACTATCAGCTCTGAGACCATGACTGCGGTTACCCTTGACGCTGCATCACAGACAGGCGCGCCTGCGATGGTGTACTCAACGACGAACCTGGGTGCACGAATGGCAAAACGTAATTTTTTCGGATCAGCATGTTTACAGCATCATGATGGGCGCATCCGTGTTTGGCGACGTCGCGGTGAACGCACATTTCCGGCCATGTGGCCCAGCGGTTCTAGGCACTACAGTATGGAACCGCGCGACCGCTACGGTCGCAGGTTCGAATCATGCCTCTGTCATGGATGTGTGTGATGTCCTTCGGTTAGTTAGGTTTAAGTAGTTCTGACTTCTAGGGGACTGATGACCTCAGAAGTTAAGTCCCATAGTGCTCAGAGCCATTTGAACCATTTTTGAACGCACATTGGAAGTCTGTATTCGTCATCGCCATTCTGGCGTATCACCCGGCGTGATGGTATGGGGTGCTATTGGTTACACGTCTCGGTAACCTCTTGTTCGCATTGACGGCACTTTGAATAGTGGACGTTACTTTTGAGATGTGTTACGACCGGTGGCTCTACCCTTCATTCGATCCCAGCGAAACCCTACATTTCTTCAGGATAATGCACGACCCCATGTTGCAGGTCCCGTACGGGCCTTTCTGGATACAGAAAATGTTCGACTGCTGCCCTGGCCAGCACATTCTCCAGATCTCTCGCCAATTGAAAACGTCTGGTCAATGGTGGCCGAGTAACCGGCTCGTCACAATACGCCAGTCACTACACTTGATGAACTGTGGTATCGTGTTGAAGCTCCATGGGCAGCTGTACCTGTACACGCCATCCAAGCTCTGTTTGACTCAATGCCCAGGCGTACCAAGGCCGTTATTACGACCAGAGGTGGTTCTTCTGGGTACTGATTTCTCAGAATCTATGCACCCAAATTGCGTGAAAATATAATCACGTGTCAGTCCTAGTATAATATATTCGTCCAATGAATACCCGTTTATCATCTTCATTTGTTCTTGGTGTAGCAATTTTAATGTCCAGTAGTGTATGCTGACAATGTGCTGATATGAGTTGTGTTGTATATTGCGTAGGTAGGGTTTCCAACAGGCATTAACTAATTATATCGCCATATTGATTTTATTAAAGTTTATCGGTCCCAGGTGTTTTCATACTCATCTGTGGATGGTGCTCACTTAGTTTACTATCATGTGTTGATTCAGACGTTAATCTTGAAGTTTACAGTCTGTCATCATATGACAGCACACGTGACGGACTACATGGGAACAGGATTGCTGTGATGCTGTAGTCCCTTGTCGCTGATGTGTTTACTTCTGCTCTGACAGGTTGACGGATGAGACAGACATTCGGAAATAACTCAGGTATAAACTGAATCCACCCCCATGGTAACGATCGCTTGTCTCTTGCATCATGAGGCGCAGACGTGGAATGCATTCGGTTTTTCACCATCCCTCTGCAGATGCGTTACAGACAAATACCATAATAAAAAAACAATTTCACACATGACAAGAATTTACGTTATCTGCAGCAGACTAAATAGCGTGGTTACTTTTATTTCTAAATAAACGAGACTATGATCTGCACAGAATGCAATCGGCTTATGCTGTAAGGAGTGGGGAAGGCTCAGAATTTGCGACATTTACCAGAACTATGATTTCTTTTGGGACTGTGCAGCAGCATGAAAATTTATCTGGTTGGCGTTTATTTGCCAGTGTAATAGAAACTGATAACAGATACATAAATAAAGGGGTAGAACATAATAATAAGAGTACCCGTGAAAACTGATAAAATCTTATTAGTGAACATATGGACTTCCTCTTTTTTGAAACTCAGTTTGTATCCTAAATACAACGGAACATTCAAAGTCTACACAACAGCAGGAGGGAGACGTATTCACATCATACACGGAGGTCACTAGTTTCTAAACTGCCCTTGGAGGAGGAAATTGACTGCTCAGCTTCTAGTCCAAATCATCGTACAAATATTCATCTATATTTGGATCAGAGAAGAGGGGGACTGTTGGTCGTTCACCAGGGAACCCAGTTTATATTATTGGGTCAAGCTCGTCATTTAGAGTACTTCAATAGCAACCTGTAATTCAACCATGCAGGACAGCAAGTGCGCCACCACGGTGCGGATGTTAAATGACGCCTCACAACATCTGTCGTTTTACCCTATTCGTCTTACGCAGTCAACATGATTATCTTCCGCTGCCGTTCTCCAAATGTAAACTCGTACCCTTGTCAGAAATTATTTGATTCACGTTAACCGATTCTTTCATCGTTTCTGCGTAAAATAGTTCCATAATTATAAGCATCCACAGTTTTGTACTCTTAATATATAAGTATTTCAGTGACAATTCGTCTGATTTTATGACATTCTTCGTGGTTGTTATACCGAAATTGTATGTTTGCGAGACCATTTTCATCATATAAAAGATCGCATTACTTGATCTATAGTTTTGAAACAGTCACTCAATAGTTCATTTCTGCCGCATACACTTCAAGCAGGATATGTTTCAGTGGTGAAGATTCATGCAGAAGCTTGTTAACCGGAAGCGGAATTGTCTTGTGTGTTCTGGCCACAATCAGTTTCACATATTTCTTTGTAAATGTTCGATACTGGCTGTATATACACGCTACTTCTTCTAACACCAGCCAGGGTAACACGTTTCGTATTGAAATTCTCGCAAGAAGGACCCCAAGAATCATACCACTCTCGAAATCTGTTGCTCATCCATAACAAAGTTTTAGCACCAGAATAGATTTTCCATATGGCTGCTATCACTGCTAGTAACACATTGAATTACTAAAATTTTCACTCATTATGTGGCACAGTTCAACAATGAAGTGCTGGAGTATACGACATGCTTCCACTTAACTATGTTCTTAGACAGATGTATATACGTATTACTTTGTGCAACAGCTATATTCACTACGTAGCCCAGTGAAGAGAGACCAAAATGTGTCGAATAGGGAAAAAATTGTGTAGTCATGGATGGAGTGCAATGAACAACATGCTAAAATTCGTGGACTATATGATGTGAGTATGGGAGGGGGGCGGGGTGCAGAAGGGATGGTAGGGAGGGATAGGATCAGTCTCTTATGTTTCTCTTGAATAACTCGAAAACCGTGGGTTCCAGCAT
Source organism: Schistocerca cancellata (assembly GCF_023864275.1). Classification (NCBI taxonomy): domain Eukaryota; kingdom Metazoa; phylum Arthropoda; class Insecta; order Orthoptera; family Acrididae; genus Schistocerca; species Schistocerca cancellata. Next base: position 331,707,993 of record NC_064629.1, read on the forward strand.
AAGTGATTCCCTGTAAAAATTACATTAAATATCCTTTTTAAAATCGCCTATACATTTTTTCTATTATTAATAGTTCCTCCGTTGCAGAGGATAGAAACGTCGCTTATTACTAAGAATAGTGTTTTGATGGTTCGTAGTTAATGTTTATGTTTAAATAAAGTGAGTTACTAACAAATATTAAATGTCTATACCACACCTAAGGGCGGTATAAACGTAGTAAGCGGTAAGTTCTGTTTTGCTGTGTGACAGGGTGGAGGTGGAGGGGCTGGAAGATTGGCGCGTAAAGGAAGGCAGATCGCCGGATTGTAGTTATACAATTCCCTCCTCCGTGGGTCTGCAAACTGAAGAGGGGCTGGAGAGTCCCCACTTTCTCTTCCACGCAGTGTTGCAACTAAATGGTGTTGCACGAAGTTATACCGACGCCTCTGCAACTCACTTTATGAACCACTGGATACGCAGTGCTCAGAGACACCCGGTAGGCCTTGATTCTCCACAAAGGGCGTTAACATTAAATGGAATGGATATATGAGTTACTAATAACGCTAACACAGTAAACTCAAATGCACGCTATACTACACTGTGCTACACCGCTAGACTACTGGTCGTAGAGAAATTTGGTTGGAAAGGTAATTTAGTTTAACCGCGTACTGGTGAACAGTTTCACTAGATGCCGTGGTTTTCGATTTGTGCAAGAAAAACGCCTATCCCCTTACCCCCTACCCGCAACATCCACGCTCACACCCCACCGGTTAATATTTTTAACATGTAATTCATGGCACTCTCTTCTAGCTCTGCACAAATATATCCGACTAGACTAATTTTTCCTCTGATTTTCCTTCGTTGACTGGACTATTGAGAAAAATGACTTACTTTAGTCACATTACATAATATTTTAGTTTTAGTATGCGCAGGTTGTGATCGTATTTCATTTCCTACAGGTAGGTTAAGAAAATAGGCAAGAGGTGTTCCAGCAACGTCGCCACTACTCATACGCACGCAGCGACCTAGCTAACGGCAGTCGCCGCTCCGCTCTCAACGTGTCTCTAATATGGATCAGTCTGGTAAGTGTTGATTCTCTATAGTTTTCGAAGGCATCAGTAATCTGAGGATTAATTTATAGTTCAGTCTAAAGTACAGATCACTACAGAGTCAAGCAACGATAGTTTCTTTCGTATTAATTTCCCGTTACCTACTTTCATTTCGTATTTGTGGTAATATTCGTTTTGCTGGAATTTGGTAAACGACTATAAAACCTTTCTTTGAATTGAAAAATATGTCTGAATACTGTATTGATATGTACGTCCAACAATAACACTGTATCTAACGTTTTACTAGACAACTCACAAACCTTATAGACGTTTCGTATTTCTAATGTGAAGATTATTTTCTAGGTACGATTTGTTGAGATCCGTGATTTGTAACTGTAAGTTTTTAGAAACTACGTATTGCCTTGTACAAAAGGAAAAGAAAATGCTGCTTGCATTTACCAGTGAGCTATTTGCAACTACACATTCGCAGGCGATTACCTTTCTGCCTGAACTATGTCCCCAAGCTATGACGAATCTTATCAACGTTGATCAACACTCTCCTCCAGCAGTTTCGTGTACGAGGCCTATTATAAGATAAAAGAGAGCTATACTGCGTATCTTTTGCTTATCGTAACGTTCAGTTAGTGACTGTTGCCTTTAGGTCACATTTTCGTGCACAAACTTCTGTGATCGTTCCTCATTATAAAACATTTCCGCATGTCGCGAGGATGTGTAGTAGCTTCCCCATTTTTGTGTTCAAGCTTCATCCACTGACAGCGAGTTGATCGACATTTAATAAAACTTCTCCCACCATAATGAAAAAGCTTAAGGACGAAATAAAAGTCGGTTGCTAATGTGTCATCACAAGAAGTTTCTTAGTAAGGTAAACAGCCTTCTTATCTGTTGCGCATAGATAAAATACATATTTTGTGTTAGGTAGTGCTCATGTTTTGTATTATCTGGCGTAGGTGTATTATGCTGGACAGAGCAGAAGCTGAATGGTACCGTTACTGATTACGGTACAAAGCTGCCGTGCATAGTCTCGAAAGTTGCCCACAGGAGTCCACGACAATGGTGGCGATGGGCATCAGCGAGCAGTCAGAACTCCTATAACTGTAGTCCCAAAGGTGGCTAGATGAGAGGGTGCGCTAAATACTGCCACACGAAATCAGAAAATGAAGATGGAGTCATAGTACAACAACTAAAATTAATTTTCAGTGCTCTACGGTTTGCAGTTGGGACGAATTTTTTGAAAGATTTCGTGATGCCTTCAGCTCCCATTTTCTTTCTTTCATGTACAATTGTACAATTTCGGCCTTACGCCACTTTCAAGTATTTTATGCATTACTTTTTAGTTGTAAATTATGCCATCTATGTCATTGCTCCTATGACTCCATGTTATGCTCACAAAATAATCCGAAATATTTTACTCTGTTTTAGAAGCATGTTACTTTCGAAGAGTTGCAACAGCTTCTAAAATAGCGTAAAACATCTATTTTATGAACATAACATGGAGTCATAGGAGCAACGACATACATGGCATAATTTACTACTAAAAAATCATCCATAAAATACTGGAAAATGGCCTAAGACCGTAATCGTACAATCGTATTTGAAATAAAGAAAATGGCAGCTGAAGGAATCATGCAATCTTTCAAAAAATTATAATTAAACTGTATAGGAGGTGAAAGAAAGCTTAACATTGAGAAAAGATTGACTGAGAAAAGAAAATTGGAATTTAACTTAAACAAATACTAAAGTGTAATATGAAATAGAGTGGATTTATTGGCGCTCAACGATTTGGTGGCGCTTCTCAAGAAGTGCTTACCTAGAAGAACGTGCCAACTGCCCAAACTTTTCTCTGAGTTCCAGAAAGACGTCGTAAAACTCACTTCTCATGTAGGCTTGGAGGCGTTCACTTCTATTGAGACGTGTTAAACCACAGAGAATATAAATAGTCAAAATAGTAGGCCAATATGACAACTTGGAGCGTTGGGGGAACCCGTTTCTTTCCCTAAAACGTGTACCATTTTATTGTTTAGCAACAGTTATAATAAGTTTGTACATAGTCTTCCTATATAATTCTACTCAACTTGCCGCACTTTTCACAAATCTGAGATTGACTGCGTGAAGTGGATCTGTTCCAATTGACTGCATCAGATGTTCGTCGTAACCCAAATTTTATGTGATAAATGTTGGTTGTAATGTAACGTAGCAGACACTGTCGGCAACTACATAAATTTACTTTATATTACTAGCCCCTACGTTTAGTTTATCACCTGTCTTCGTGTGTTTTAAGTTTCCGTATTTGATTTATGTTACGAAATTATCCCCAGTATCACTAACATGTATTGGAAGCCGAAACCAGCTTATACTCGCATAGACTTTGAGGTTTGTATGGGTTGGTTTCCATTAATAAATTCTGCAAAACCAAATATAAGAGCACAGCTAACATTAAGTTCAACGCCTTTTTTAGAAAAATCTTTATAAGCAACTAATATATTTCAATTAAAGTAGGATGTCAAAATACCTCGCTTCTTCCAAGACTAATTCCAATTAAAGTTTTATAATCCTCTGATCAAATGGAATTGTTTGATATACAGCACTTCAGTAATCGTTTTGAATTTTATTCTTATATTTTTCTAGTGATTTTTGTTTCTGTATGTTTTTAGTCCTTTCCACAGCTTTCAATCTTGTCAAAAAAAAAAAAGAAACACCATAAACATAATACGCAGGCCACCAGATCCTATAAATTACAAGGGATTACCAATGTCATTTGGATGCAGTAGGCTACCTCCATAATTTACCATGGATGTAATTTAAATTTACACGGTGCTTAATTTGTATCATTCGACACGTCGTAATTCTGACGTAGGGCTTGTCTAACGCCATGGGAATGATGTAATTAGCCACTAGAACAAATGTATCAGCCTCTGATTAAGGGTCCCACCTTTCGTCAGTAGCGCTTGTGTGGGTGCTCATTGTGGTGAGAGTGCTGGTCGACGAGAGATATATGTATGATTTAAAGATGGCACAGCATTGCTTTTTGTCTAGAGCAAGAGCAATTCACTGAGGCAGCAAGACGCTTTAGGTGTTTAGTGCATCGATCTCATGTTGTTTATGCACGGAACAATAATAAACCAAGATCATTCGAAGTGTTTCTTTGTCATTTATAAAGCTAAAAGATCACCTCAAACACACACATGAAGCCGTGGATCTGCGACCCTGAACAACAGACGACTACAGGATAAGAGTATGTACCAACGTTGTAGATTTGGGAATCTGCATCATTCGTGGTGGCTCGGATAATTGCTAGTTAAGATAAAGAGAAAGTAGAACCCAGACTTACTGTGAGATACATGTATTGTCACCAGAATTATTTTAAACGGTATGAAATTTATTATACTGCACTACTATTGTGCTAAAAGCGTTAGTTCAAAAATGTTCAAATGTGTGTGAAATCTTATGGGACTTAACTGCTGAGGTCATCAGTCCCTAAGCTTACACACTACTTAACCTAAATTATCGTAAGGACAAACACACACACTCATGTCCGAGGGAGGACTCGAACCTCCGTCGGGACCAGCCGCACAGGCCATGACTGCAGCGGTAGTTAACAGTGGTTAATAGACATAAATGTCTCTAATCACGCATTCCTTTGGAGTATTCACACTGCTAGCGACCCAGTTAAAATATATGGATATTAATTAAATTCCATTTTCAGCCAACTCCTTTCGCTGCATGTCGGATGATGTGTACAAAAGCCAACTTACTTCTAAGCATACGCTGTTGAACCAAAACATTATGGTAGACAAACTAAACAGAAAAATAAAGACACAAATAATTTAAAAAAACGTAACGAAATCACGCCAACACATACAATCTGCGAAACCACAAAAAGTGGTATAACATGACCTACCATGCAGAATTCAGAAATAAAACTGGGCATAAAAATTTCTTACAAAACAAACAGCTCAATTAAGAACCACATCCCAAAACAGAAACCGAAACCAGATAGATACCAGCATTCTGATATCTATCAGCTCAGTTGCAGACATTTTGAAGAAATATACAATGATGTGGTTGGAAGGACATGTGACACAAGATAAAAAGAACACATCAGAGCACTGAAATACGGTACTAACCATTCCACATTTGCAGGCACCGAATAAACACTATTGAAAATGATGTGAACATCATAAGTCTTAGGGTGTTGTTGATAATGGAATGTATATTCTTGCTACTGTATTCACGCGAGGATATGTGAATCAAGAGAATAGTGTGGAAATAAACGATACGCCAACAAATGGCTCAAATGGCTCTGAGCACAATGCGACTTAACGTCTGAGGTCATGAGTTGCCTAGAACTTAGAACTAATTAAACCTAACTAACCTAAGGTCATCACACACATCCATGCCCGAGGCAGGATTCGAACCTGCGATCGTAGCGGTCGCTCGGTTCCGAACTGTAGCGCATAGAACCGCAGCGACAACAAAGAAAAGAAATGGCACAAAACATGCAGTTTGTGATATTCGTTAGTACAACCATCTTGCAGGACAACCGATTTGTTGTACAGACAGGCTGTCTACTCAAATCGAATTAATATCCTACTAACCATATGAAATACTAGTTATAAAGTGAGAGTATCACACGAGTAACAACAAGAAAGTTTAAAAAAATTTTTCCTTTGTCCTTGTCACTTCCCATTCACTTTAGATGGGACAGATGTGCTGAATAATGTTTAAATGAACCAATCGAGAATAAAACAGTGATTTGCAAGAAGCAAGTGAAACATATTCCTGAAACGAAGTGATTATTGACTAATACGGTATTCGAAGGTGAAGGTTAGGTTTTTCAATGTATAGTACCAACAGAGATACCAGAGTATCTACAGACTGCGCTGGGATACTCGAAGCAACGTACAGGCCAGACATACTAACATTACAATGAAGTTGACCGTTCTGACAGATGCACACTGGAATACCGCAAAGATTAGTCACCGTATCAGAGTGCTATACTGAAAATCGTGGATTGTTTACTGACACATTATGTGAATTAACCCATTCCATTTCAGTTCCTAAATTCACTATAGCCCACGTAATTCTGATTTGTTTACAGCTCTATGTACGGATCTGAAAAGAAACTTCTAGTAAGATAAACGACTCAACGAAGTCACATTTACTAGAATACTCACAGTTATTTTCCACTTAGCTACACGCGCTGAGAAATGAGCAAAGTAAGAAATACGAAGTATATGTGGTAATAGTATTTAAGTAACGTTTACTGCAAGGGACTCACAAGATTACTTTCATTGTTACACCGAATACACTTAATCTGTTTAAGCACACATAATGCAACTGAAATCGATATATTATCTTAAATGCAGTTGTCCATTGTCGTTTTTTGTCTGTTAACTGTTAACGGGATGCACATTTGCAGTAGCTCATTTTAAAAAATAATCCTTACCTGTAAACGTAGTAGTATTTATTCTCGTCTCCTCCTCTTCTACCGGCTGATTCTGCAATATTGACAACGAGAAAGAAGGCTTCCCAGACCTTGCACCTTTCCTTCTTCTTTCTCCAAGTTCATTCCCACTATTTTGGCACGTTCTTTTCATCCCTGAATATTATTTGTAATTGCAACGATGACCTGTAACAAAATTATGCTCGCATTACAATTCGAACCACCAACATGCACCGAACATTTCAAATGGTTCAAACGGCTCTGAGCACTATGGGACTTAACATCTGTGGTCATCAGTCCCCTAGAACTTAGAACTACTTTAACCTAAGGACATCACACACATCCATGCCCGAGGCAGGATCCGAACCTGCGACCGTAGCGGTCACGTGGTTCCAGACTGAAGCGCCTAGAAAACCGCACGGCCACACCGGCCGACACACCGAACATTAGTGAAGATACTTCGCTGCATGTAGGACTTTCTGTTTTTGCTGCTTAATCTTAAAGTTTTAAATTTTCGTTTGTGGTTTCTTTTTTGTGGACCAGGCCCAGTTGACCTTGAGGGAACTCCTGGGATATTCCCCCAGTTGCCTCGCCTATATACAGGGTGGTCCATTGATAGTGACCGGGCCAAATATCTCACGAAATAAGCGTCAAACGAAAAAACTACAAAGTACGAAACTTGTCTAGCTTGAAGGGGGAAATCAGATGGCGCTATAGTTGGCCCGCTAGATGGCGCTGCCGTAGGTCAAACGGATATCAACTGTGTTTTTTGAATCGGAACCCCCATTTTTGTTACATATTCGTGTAGTACGTAAAGAAATATGAATGTTTTAGTTGGACAACTTTTTTCGCTTTGTGATAAATGGCGCTGTAATAGTCACAAAAGTATAACTACGTGATATGACGTAACATTCTGCCAGTGCGGACGGTATTTGCTTCGTGATACATTACCCGTGTTAAAAAGGACCGTTTACCAATTGCGGAAAAGGTCAATATCGTGTTGATGTATGGCTACTGTAATCAGAATGCTCAACGGGCGCGTAGTATGTATGCTGCTCGGTATCCTGGACGAAATCATCCAAGTTTCCGGACTGTTCGCGGGATAATTACGGTATTTAAGGAAATAGGAAGTGTTCAGCCACATGTGAAACGTCAACCACGACTTGCAACAAATGATGCCCAAGTAGGTGTTTAGCTGCTGTCGCGGCTAATCCGCACATTAGTAGCAGACAAATTGCGCGAGAATCGGGAATCTGAAAAACGTCGGTGTTGAGAATCCTACATCAACATCGATTCCACCCGTACCATACGTCTATGCACCAGGAATTGCATGGCGACGACTTTGAACGTCGTGTACAGTTCTGTCACTGGGCACAAGATAAATTACTGGACGATGACAGATTTTTTGCATGCATTCTATTTAGCGTCGAAGCGTCATTCACCAATAGCGGGAACGTAAACCGGCATAATATGCACTATTGGGCAACGGAAAATCCACGATGGCTGATACAAGTGGAACATCAGCGGGTTAATGTATGGTGCGGCATTATGGGAGGAAGGATAATTGGCCCCCATTATATCGATGGCTATCTAAATGGTGCAATGTGTGGTGATTTCCTACGTAATGTCCTACCGATGTTCTACAAGATGTTTCGCTGCATGACAGAATGGCGATGTACTTGCAACATGGTGGATATCCGGCACATAGCTCGCGTGCGGTTGGAGCGGTATTGAATAGCATACTTCATGAAGCGGTATTGAATGGCGTATTTCATGACAGGTAGATTGGTCGTCGAAGCACCACACCATGGCCCGGACGTTCACCGGATCTGACGTCCCAGGATTTCTTTCTGTGGGGAAAGTTGAAGGATATTTGCTATCGTGATCCACCGACAACGCCTGACAACATGCTTCAGCGCATTGTCAATGCATGTGTGATCGTTACAGAAGGCAAACCACACGCTGTTGACACAAGTCGTTACACGTATTGCCAAATGCATTGAGGTTGTCGGACATCATTTTGAGCATTTATTGCAATAATATGGTATTTACAGGTAATCACGCCTAGCAGCATGCGTTCTCAGCAATGGTAAGTTCACAAAGGTACATATATCACATTGGAACAACCGAAATAAAATGTTCAAACGTACCTACGTTCTGTATTTAAATTTAGAAAACCTTACTGTTACCAACTGTTCGTCTAAAATTGTGAGCCATATGTTTGTGACTATTACAGCGCCATCTACCACGAGAAACTCCTCGTAAGCCAAACATGTGTGTAGTCAAAGCTAAGGGAAACTTAAGCTGATGTAAGGAAAAAAGTGGTCCAACTAAAACATTCATATTTCGTTACGTACTACACGGATATGTAATAAAAAATGAGTGTTCCTATTTTTAAAAAACGCAGTTGATATCCTTTTGACCTATGGCAGCGCCATCTAGCCGGCCAACTATAGCGCCATCTGGTTTCCCCCCTCAAGCTAGACAAGTTTCGTTCTTTGTAGTTTTTTCGTTTGACGCTTATTTCGTGAAATATTTGGCCCTGTCACGATCTATGGACCACCCTGTGTACCCTCTGTGTGGGGCTTGCTATTAAGAAGAATTTGAAAAGCAACGAAAGGCCTACGTAGAAACAAGGGCCCCGGAGAAGACTACATCCCTCAGAATAATTGAGAAAACCTCTCGAGAGCCGGCAACGACAAAACTGTTCCACATGTTATGCAAAATGTATGAGACAGGTGAAACACCCTCAAAACCTAGGGGAATGGAAAATTCGTATTTCAAAGTAGACGGTTGCTGGTAGTTGTGTGTATGTTACCAGACCAACCGTTTAATAAGCCATGGCAGGAAAATGCTAACAAGCAATATTTGCAGGAGAATGGAATAGAAACTGACCTAGCGGAACATCAGTTTGGATTCTGGAAACATGTGGAACATGCAAGGTAATATTGACCTTACAACTCATTGTAGACGACAGACTGAAGAAAGAGAACTCTATATATACGTCTACATCTACCCTCCGCAAACCACCTAACTGTGTGTGGTGGAGGATACTTCTGGTACCACTAACTGATCGCTCCTTCCTTGTTCCACTCGCGAATGGCTCATGGCAAGAATGATTATCGGTAAGCATCTGTATCAACTGTAACTTCTTGAATTTATAGACTTATGAAAAGCTTTTGACAATGTTGACTCGAACACACTTTGTGTACAATAGTATGGAGATAGTCGGATGTAATGTGGTACTGGCCACTAAATGTCCCGAGAGGCCGACCACCCAGCATACAAGGAGGGTGGGGGGGGGGGGTACTATCTAGTTTCTACAGAAGTGGTAATTAGCAGCATAGGTCGGTCAGGAGAGCTCTGTGAGTTCGAACGTAGACTAGTCAACTGGTGTCACCTAAGTAACTAATTCATCAGCGATATATCGTGTGTGTGTCTAAAGGATATTTCAAGCTTTCTAAAGTTGACCAAGTCGATTATTAGAATCAACCATAGCTAAACTCAAGTCAGGCAGATTTCATATACTGACGGACAGGGACCGTTGAGCATTGCGGAGGGTGGTTACAAAAATCGCTAGAAATCAGCAGAGGGAATCGCTATTGGCTTCCAAGTGCTACGAGCAGCCCTTTTAGCACAGACGCTGTGCATAGGAGTTAAAAAGAATGGATGCAATGGTCGAGAAGCTCCTCGTAATCCACACATGTGTGTAGTCAAAGCTAAGTGAAACTTGAGCTGGTGTAACGAGCAACGCAACTGGACACTAGATAACTGGAAACGAGTCACTCTATACCCTGAGTGAATCCAATGACAAAGTTTGGGTGTGACTAATGCCTGGGAACGATACCTGCCATCATGTTTGGTGGCATCGGTGAAATACAGAGGGCATGGTTTTATGGTATGTGGGTGTTTTCAGTGCTTAAGGTGTGGTCCCCTTACTGCGCTTTAGGACAAACTAAATCCGGATGGTCATAAACACATTTTAGAGCATTTTGTACTGCGTTCAGTAGAAAAACTGTTCGGACACGATGTTTATTTGTGTTAGCATGACAATGCACCCTGACCGTTGAGTCAATAGTCTATGAACAATAACAATCTTGAAATGAACTAGCCTGCCTGAATCCCGACCTGAAACCAGTAGAATAACGTTGTAATGAATTAGAACATTAACGTCACTCCAGATCCAAGCGTCCAACAAATCTACCTTGTCTAGTATCCGTTCTTGTGGAAGAACGGGCTGCAGTTCCCCCGCAGACGTTCAGATACCTCACTGAAAGGTCCTGTAGCAGAGGTTAAGCAGTCATTAAGGCGAACTCTAGACACACATCCCATACTAAGGTCCACTAATAGGTGTCCAATTACTTTTGATCGTACGGTGTATCTATGCCTCATTACACAAACAACCACACTTACAAGGCTCAAAGGACGTGAAAGGGAAGCAGTAGTGGACTAGGGAGAAAGGGAAGCAGTAGTTGAGTAATGAGTAGGACTGTTTTGTAGTGTACCTATAGTGCTATGTAATCTGTTTATTAAGCAAGCTGTAAAGGAGACAAGGAGAAATTTAGAAACGTGATTTTAGTTCACGAAAAAAAAGAGATTTTCCCGTGTCATTGAAATTCTGTCATAAAGACGAACATAAACGAAAGGAAATAAGGATAATAAAATGTAGTCCAATTTAATTATATGACGCTGAAAGAATTAGATTAGAAAATGAGGCACTAAAAGTACTAGATAATTTATTACATCCTGGCAGCAAAATATCTGACGAGGCCGCAGTGAAGACGATGAAAAGTACATACTGCCAAAAGCAAGACAAGCTTCCCTGAAAAAGAAAAAAAATTGTAAATATCTAATGTAAATTTAAATGTTGGGAAGTCTTTTCTGAAGATATTAGTATGAGATTTAGTCTTGTACGAAAATGAACATGGCCGCAGGAAAAGCAATTTATGCCACAGCTTGAGTAAAAGAAGGTATCTGTTTATAGGATACGCCGTGAGACATTAGATCAGCCTGTTATTGGAAGTGAGAGGATGTTGTGAGAGACCAAGGTTTGAGTACAGTAAGCAAGTACGAACGGATGTAGGTTGTAGTAGTTACACGGAGATGGAGAGGCTTCCACAGGTTTGACTAACGTAGAGAACTGCATCAAACCAGTCTTCAGACTGAACAACAAAAATTTCTGTCATAGGTAGCATTTCGCGGTCGTTAACTACCGAATCCCATGTCTTTCTGGACCCAAAGAAAGAAAAGATAAAATGCTACATTCCCCATCCTAAAGCTCTTAGTTTCAGCAGATATCTGGACACGAGGTAGCAAGAAAACCCTTTCGTCCACCAACGTTCATTACACGAAACCTATATGCCTCTACGACTCTTGGGATTTAAGGACAGCCTGCTGCATTCTATTCCTTTTCGTTTTAGTTTTAGTCATCTGGACACCACACGCATTGTGGTGCAACTGAAGCCTCTTGCCTCAAACGATTACTAAGTTCACGCTAGGAAAATATGTTTGACGTCTGAGAGCAGCTTAGGGTAATTTTTTCCCTCTCCCTAGTGATTATGTTCACTGTTGGTGCAAAAAAGAATCTCCAATAAACTGATAGGTTGTAAGAAGTTTGAAAGAGGATTGATAGCTTCCATAATTGGTTTCTGGTCAGTGACACGAAAGTGTTGGCAACTGGTGTCCCAGAAGGCACGGAAGAGGAGAGAGCAGAGAATTAAGAGGGATTCGACTCATCAGGAGTAAGGCTGAACTTAATATCTCTGTAATGTCAGTCATCGCTGATAAGCCGATTTCTTGTCGTCTGAGATTGCACTGATTCGCGCGGGCGCCATCGGCACGCTTAATCCGGACAAGGAGACTGATGGGGAACTCCTCTTTCACCGACGTCATGCGCCAGGTGTTTACAGTCATTTCTAATGCATTACCTTAAGTTTAAATTGCAGTATTGGAAAAGTAATTTCCCTGAGTCTTCATTTCATGATCTATTAAAAGTCGAGGGTTCATTGTACACGCCCACAACCAAGATTATTATTTCTACCCACCTACTTTTGTTCAAATGTATCCTGGTGAAAACGAGAAACCAAATTTTAAACAATGTTAATGTATTTCTGTTCTTTTAGGTTAGAAGTTCTTGAAAGGGAGATACATCAAATACATTCATTATTATGGGCGGCCGGAGTGGCTGTGCGGTTCTAGGCGCTACAGTCTGGAGCCGAGCGACCGCTACGGTCGCAGGTTCGAATCCTGCCTCGGGCATGGATGTGTGTGATGTCCTTAGGTTAGTTAGGTTTAAGTAGTTCTAAGTTCTAGGGGACTGATGACCTCAGAAGTTAAGTCGCATAGTGCTCAGAGCCATACATTTATTATTGTAGATCCACAGCGTCGTATTAATGATGTGAAGATATCGTATAAAAATTCAGATGTAAATCTCAAATAGTTTCCTAGAATATGGACCATTTATTACAAAAGCTTTGGCTTTCGGAAATAGAAATGCAAAACGATGAACAACAAAATGTAATTTAAAATGCCAGAATCAGCTAAAATGTGTCAGCCCCGGTCTCATTATTATCTTCCATGCTGTCGAAATTTAACATTTTCTTCCAGTTCAAAACTATTGTCTCCTGGGTCATATTTTCAGTGTGTAGCTGTCTTCATTCAATCAACTTATTGTCTAAATTCCTCAGAATGTTACCTTCAGCGCCAATTTTTCTTCCTTTATTTCTATAATTAAATATGATGACACGATCATTTGATCCAAGCTATATTTTTAGAAGTTGTGACGAAATCACACAGTTGATAGACTCACTGAAATTTTCAGTTTTCTCTGCCAAACATTTTCAGAGTCTCTGGATCTGCCAAATCTGTATGAACAGGTTTTATTATCTGTAAAACAGCACCAGGGAAAGTGGTTTTGTGAGTGAACATATTAAAGTTTTCTTCTTTCTTGGCTTCTTGCCCTTACATCACTTTATCGAAATTAAGTTGGTAAGTGTAGGATGATTAGCTGAGGTCTTGGTGAATTTCGATGCTATACAACTCTTCCCATTACATCCACATTATTTTTAGTGTTTCCAATAACTTTGCCTTCATGTTGCACAAAATTTTGGGAGAACTGCTGGATGTTTGTAACTTCCTGCCACAATATTTCGGCACAGAGTCTTCTGGCCATCTTCAGGTGATACTCGCGAAAGCGCACTGATCTCTGGTATTTAAGGTCCCACCGGCACATTCGTGGTGGATTCACTTGGCATTGCACGTGCTCTACTTGGTAATGAGAGACAGAATCTATCACAATGAAACGACGAAGAGAGAGATAGTGACTGTGGAGAAAGGCATCAGCAGTAGGAACCAAGGAATGAGTTATTAGAAGTAAGAGAGAGTAAGAATGAGACAGTGACACTGAGAGGAGACTGTAGTAGTAGAACAGAAGGAAGAGTACTGTGGCAGTGACACAGGAGACAATGACAGAGAGGCACAAAGAGATAATGACAATGAGCTGGGCTGAATGTGTGAGTGAGAAAGGGCAACTGGGAGCGAATGGGTGTGAGCGACTTACAGTGATGGACTAGCGAGTGTGACTGAGCTACAGTTAGAGTACGCTGCGGGAGTGATAGGTGAGTTGCATGTTAAAAGAAGAGCACGCATATATTCTCATGCCAAATTTTTTTAGAAAATTTCGAAAGGTGCTGAGGAAGATAGAATGAGGTGTCTGGAACTCCATGTTTCTGTCAGGGACTTATAACAGCAGGATATTCCACTTGTTGTGCCCCGACGGGGGCATTTTTCCCTTTAAAACTTTAATTCTGGTCAACTTTCAGCATATAGCTCTGCTGCAGTGTCTTCTGACATAGTACTGCCACTAGGGATGTACGCTACAAGTATGTGCATTACACCTGAGTTGATCGTAAGGCCATTTTCTTCGAATGAGGAAAAACGTGTTTGTAGATTTCTGTGATGCTTCCTTCTACTGCCGATAACTTGGAAGAGCTGACTACGTTGCCACTTTCGTTTAGTTCCCTTGCTTAATGCAGTTTATTTACTTTCATTCTTATTGTGTTTCATTCGTTTCATTAGATTTATTGTGATATGAAGTCTAAGACAAAGAGTTAAATTCATCTGTCACAACGATGGGCTGACGTAGTGTTTCTTTATGCCACACAGTTTTAACTTTGTTACAGATTTGCTAATTCATGACTTTTATTTCATCTACATGCAAGAATAACTGTCACAAAGTTTGCCAATTTGGTGAGTTTTGTTTTTTCCAATTTTCTGAAAATTGCAGCAGTTATACGCCTATCGTTATTGAAACAGAATAAGACTGAAAATAAGTAAAGTGTAATAAACAAGGCGACTAAACAAAGATTTTACACACTTATTGCAGCTTTTGTTCAGTGGAACTGTATGAGGAAAAAATAGGTCTCAATATTTACATTTAAAACAAAACCTCTCAGAAAGGTAATTAGTTCGAACTGTAGGACTTTTGCAAGTTCAGTGGTATGAAAAAAATACACTGAATACAATATTCTGAGCTACTGTATGTTATACTGAGAAACTAAGCTGTAGTTCAGAATAAAACTGTCTATTCTGCTATACCATTCACAAACGTCCACAACTTCATTGATGAGACTTTTTTTCTACTACACTCCTGGAAATGGAAAAAAGAACACATTGACACCGGTGTGTCAGACCCACCATACTTGCTCCGGACACTGCGAGAGGGCTGTACAAGCAATGATCACAGGCACGGCACAGCGGACACACTAGGAACCGCGGTGTTGGCCGTCGAATGGCGCTAGCTGCGCAGCATTTGTGCACCGCCGCCGTCAGTGTCAGCCAGTTTGCCGTGGCATACGGAGCTCCATCGCAGTCTTTAACACTGGTAGCATGCCGCGACAGCGTGGACGTGAACCGTATGTGCAGTTGACGGACTTTGAGCGAGGGCGTATAGTGGGCATGCGGGAGGCCGGGTGGACGTACCGCCGAATTGCTCAACACGTGGGGCGTGAGGTCTCCACAGTACATCGATGTTGTCGCCAGTGGTCGGCGGAAGGTGCACGTGCCCGTCGACCTGGGACCGGACCGCAGCGACGCACGGATGCACGCCAAGACCGTAGGATCCTACGCAGTGCCGTAGGGGACCGCACCGCCACTTCCCAGCAAATTAGGGACACTGTTGCTCCTGGGGTATCGGCGAGGACCATTCGCAACCGTCTCCATGAAGCTGGGCTACGGTCCCGCACACCGTTAGGCCGTCTTCCGCTCACGCCCCAACATCGTGCAGCCCGCCTCCAGTGGTGTCGCGACAGGCGTGAATGGAGGGACGAATGGAGACGTGTCGTCTTCAGCGATGAGAGTCGCTTCTGCCTTGGTGCCAATGATGGTCGTATGCGTGTTTGGCGCCGTGCAGGTGAGCGCCACAATCAGGACTACATACGACCGAGGCACACAGGGCCTACACCCGGCATCATGGTGTGGGGAGCGATCTCCTACACTGGCCGTACACCACTGGTGATCGTCGAGGGGACACTGAATAGTGCACGGTACATCCAAACCGTCATCGAACCCATCGTTCTACCATTCCTAGACCGGCAAGGGAACTTGCTGTTCCAACAGGACAATCTACGTCCGCATGTATCCCGTGCCACCCAACGTGCTCTAGAAGGTGTAAGTTAACTACCCTGGCCAGCAAGATCTCCGGATCTGTCCCCCATTGAGCATGTTTGGGACTGGATGAAGCGTCGTCTCACGCGGTCTGCACGTCGAGCACGAACGCTGATCCAACTGAGGCGCCAGGTGGAAATGGCATGGCAAGCCGTTCCACAGGACTACATCCAGCATCTCTACGATCGTCTCCATGGGAGAATAGCAGCCTGCATTGCTGCGGAAGGTGGATATACACTGTACTAGTGCCGACATTGTGCATGCTCTGTTGCCTGTGTCTATGTGCCTGTGGTTCTGTCAGTGTGATCATGTGATGTATCTGACCCCAGGAATGTGTCAATAAAGTTTCCCCTTCCTGGGACAATGAATTCACGGTGTTCTTATTTCAATTTCCAGGAGTGTATTTCATTTGTGACGCGTAATTCTGCAGGTACGTATGTTATCACATAGTTACCCCTATAATCTATAGAAACAACGGGTTTCGTTTTCCAGTGGATGAAGATAATTTTTATAACCTAACTTTGCGAAGAGCTCAGATGTAGTCCAAATACATGCGGATTCCATCACTAATGGCACTACTTACCGAGTACGTCCGCAGCTCGTGTCCAGTGGCTAGCGTCGCGGCCTTTGAAGCACGGGGTTACAGATTCGATTTGCGGCTGGGTTGGGGATTTTTCTCTGCCCGGAGATTGGGTATTTGTGTTGTCCTCATTATTTCATCATCATCATCCTTAACAGTTGCTAGATTGGACTGTGGAAATTGGGACTTTGTACTGGCGCTGATGACCGCGCAGTTTAGCGCCCCCTAAACCAAACATCGTCATCACACTAACCGAGTACACAAGGTAGCAGAGTTGAAGGTTGACCCGAACTACAGCATTGTAGAACAGACATTTTGACTGTACTGTTGTCACAAAGTAATACCTTAGTTATAAGGTGCCCACTTTTACGGTATGTCATTCCTTAATGGAGAACCTTTAACGTCATCCACTTTTTCACGTTGCACGGTTCGTCCTGGCAGTGTACTGCAGAGTGTAGGATGAGTCAGCAGAATCAGGCCACTGCTAATATATCCAGGAAGAGTAAACTTACCACTTACCGTTGACAACGTGGCGAATTTTCTGACATATGATAGTAATTTAAAATTTATGTTGGTTGGTTGGTTGGTTGTTTGGGGAAGGAGACCAGACAGCGAGGTCATCGGTCTCATCGGATTAGGGAAGGACGGGAAGGAAGTCGGCCGTGCCCTTTGAAAGGAACCATCCCGGAATTTGCCTGGAGCGATTTAGGGAAATCACGGAAAACCTAAAATTTATGTACTTGCTTAGTTACGTCACAGATTTTTACAAAAATAAAACTACATACTTTCACCGTGGCAATGGATGCAGCCTTCGACGACAGTTTATCGTTATAACATACGCGGAACTTGATCAGACAGCAAAATGAATAACAGCGTCGTAAAACACAGTCCCGCATTCAGGAAAAGCGGCGTCACGATCTTTTTCCCTATTGTACTGAACTGCCTGATACAAAAAGTGAAGCATCCAGAAGATATGGTCAACTGTCGATGTAACTTTTAAATCAGCAGACTTTTCTGAGACGTGCGAAGTACGGGGAGAAAACTTAGTAGCTGTCCGCTCTAGTCCTCTTAAAAAAACTTAAATTAAAATAGAAAAATAAAAAAACAACAGGCAGACGGGAGTAGGGCTCACGCTCTGAGGGTTGCGTACAAATTTAATTAAATATGTCGTCTCTAGTTTCTGATCAGTGACTTTGCGAGAATCAAAGTTAGCGACAAGATGGCTGTATCTTTTGACTGTATTAAATTACAAGCATAAAATTCTAACATCGCCAAGGAATGTAGACCTTAGGATTTGACATCGGTTTCAGCTTGATACCTCTCTTCGTTCCTAGGAAACAGGGGTCTTAACAAACGAAAAGACAGATGAACAAAAAAAAAAAAAAAAAAAAAAAAGATTCTGTAAGGCTTCCGTTTTTACCGATTGAGATACGCAGAGTCGAATTAAATTATAAACGCATATGAAATTACAGCTTCGTACTGCTTAAGTAATCACGACTGGTTATGCAAGGGATTGTAAATCGATTAATTAAAAAGGGACTGGGATTAATCTGTCAACATAGGCATTAAAATAAATTTTCGCAAGCTAAATGAAGCCATCGATTGCTTGCCTCAGTATGGGGATGTCACCTGTTGGGGACGGAGCAGTGTTTGTGATCGCTAATAATTTAATTAATAAAAATAAACACAGCATGGCGAAAATCGGCAGAAGTTGTAGGACAGTTGCTTTGAAATTTAAGCCACAGCAACGCTGGCGCGTAGGAACTCTGACCACACCCTTGCTCGGAGAACTGGCGCCACCAGAGGGTGAACTATGTGAGTGCTAGAAGATCGAGCCGCCTCTCTGACGAAAGCAGTAGGACCTGTCTGTATTGCCACCAACAGTCAAGTTGGCTACAGGCCCATGTTTCTATCACGGGAGCACGCTGCTGTGCGGCGTCTGAGATTGCAGATACACTAACAGAATTCTCTCAGCTCCATTTCATTGCAGTTTTTAGTCGGCTTAATTTAGTGACTACCAGCGATGCAGTAGATGCCGCCATTTCACGATAAATGTGTTGACTTCCACCATCCTGGAAGCAACAGTGTGTAGATTTAGTCAACTATAGACTTGACATTTCACAGCACAATGCTCGTAACAACTTTGCCAGCGATTCAGTATTATGGTTCCTCTGATGTTGATGGAGTAATCTTTGTCATGCTCCACTGTCTGTATATTCACATTACGAGACTTCTCATGGCTTTGGTTTGTGACTCTCAATTTGCAAGACTCACTTCTGTTTTGCCGATTATCACTCTCTAGGAAATAGACTGTGTAGTGTTGTATCTCGTTTGACTTAATATCTGTTTTATGGAGATTTAGTTTGATCTGCTGCTACCTTGAGCCTCGCCATATCGTTCATAATTGTGGAATTGGTACGTACAATTCTTTGTGACAAAACGGATGCCGTTTATGTTCTCTTGTCAAGAATATAACACATTTCATTAGTTCTCTGTCTCTTGCTGGTGTATAGGCAATGCAGCCAGAAACATCCTGGGTCTGCTAGGGAACAAAAAATTAGCAGATAAGATCGTTTTTATTTGGTGGTAGGGAAAATGGTAGAGCCAGAAACTCTCAGCTACATACCGCGATGCATCTACAGACTCAGCACCAATGTACTATTCTGTACACACATATACCGTTGCCGTTTATGAAAGTTTTTAGAGTTGCTATTCTGTGTGACAGGTACAACGACAACCAGAAGGCAAGAGTGTTGTTCCTTTTTAGTGTTGTTGCCAGGCCTTATTGGGTGTATAACGGTTGCGAACAGCGCCAGTTGTTGAGCGATCACTACGAAAGGGATGAGGGTGCCACGTAGTGCTATGAGACAGCGTTATTAGCATTTGTAAGAATTTGAAATGTGCCTCATTGTGGGTCTCCATTTCACTGGCTGATCGTATACTGCGATATCCAGATCGAAGGGCATTCGAATGTGACAGTGGCCTAGTGTTGGACTGCTTGGGCACATGACGGCAAGCATACTCGTCTTCAAGATTCCGGCCCACTAAACCTGATCACCACAACGAAGGATCGGCATACTGAGCACCAGGCACATCATAAACCCTTCATAAATGCACCTGTCATCCGAGAAGAAATAATGGACTCCCTACAACATTCTGCGTCATCCCACACCATTGGTCAGGAACTAGCATCAGACAGAGTGAGGGGGGGGGGGGGGGGGACGGCACATGTGGAGGCTGCCGTTAACACCACGACACAATCTGCGTTTGGAATGGTACCGTAACCGGGAAATATGAGCAGTTGATGAATGAAAATACACTGTGTTGTGAGATGGATCGCAGTTCTACTGAGTCCCAGATGACCAACGTTGGCGACTATGGTGGCGATCTGCGGAGAGGTCCCATTATTCCAAAGTTTTCGAGCTGGACAGTGGTGTTGCATCTGGCACCATGGCGTGCCATGGGGTATATCTTCAGATGATGGCTAGAAGTGACTCAGGGAACTGTGAAGGAACATCGAAGTAGCACCGACATCCTGTGTTCCTATCCATTACCTCTCATGCGACAGTATCTGTGGTGTGCGTACTGTAAGACCTTTAGTACACATACCATCAGATTATTTGACTTTTCGCTCTCACGAAGTAGACGAGTGTCAGCAATATGCCTCGTGGTCTTATCGTGGCGTGTTTATCTTCTGCCATTAGGTCAGACGATAGAGATGCCACTTGCACGCTTAGAGTAGCAGATCGACGGTGACCATCTTTAAACAGAACTTGATTAATTTTCACACATATTTGTTAAAATAATAAAAAGCATAGACATTACGTAACTTGAGTCTGGATGCTATTTACAATTGACAATCTGAAGTTCCTTTGGTCTTGGTACGTTAATCTTATTCTCACATATCTCTGATACTTGACAAAGTGTCTCTACATTTATCTTCATGGCTATGTACAGGAATATGGTAATCTTATTAGGCGCAGACTGAAACTTGACTATTGTCTGGTACAGACTAATGCAGACTGGTACAGACAGGTGCAGATAAATGCAAACTGACTAATCGGAGGTCTGTACACTTGTTATAATACCTCGGGCGTTCAGGTATCACTGCGCGAGTAGGATCCATGAGGAGAAAAGGTTCTGCGTTAGAAGCAATCTCATTGGCTGCGTTACATATTAATACGCGGATCGGCGGAAGCAGAATTTGGTCCGTCTCTAAGGCAGTGCCATCTCGTTGTGTGGAGATGGACGAGCACTGCGCCTGTGCTGTTGTGCTTAGCGGGGCGCGCTCTAGTGGGAAAGTTGTGTACGCGCTGACTACGCGGAACTATGAACACAACAGTATCGTAGTACTGTTTTTGAACCAAGTCAATGCTCGCCAACACATAGAACGTGTCTCTATGACCTGTCCACTGGATGCTGAGGTACTCCATTGTCCAAGCAAGATCCCCATATCTCTTCCTAATGGAACATGTGTGGGACCAGCTGGGATGTCAGCTCACTCCCGTTACAACAGTTAAGGAAGAGTTACAAGAGTTATGTGACAGCTTACCACTGGGGAGGATATAATGTCTTTATGACACACTTACCAACCGAATCATTGCATTAAGGCCAGGGGGAGTACAATATCATACTGGTAAGTGGGCTCGTACTGCCAAGTTCTTTTCAAATTTGACTCAACTTGGTAATCACTGAAATAATATAACATTCATTCTTAACTCGTGATGTTTCATTTCTTTTTCTCCTCCCCTTCTGAATTCTTGACTTTTTTGTCAGATAGTGTATGTCTATGAGACTGTGACTATTGGTTGTACGAAGGGTAGGCGCAAGTTAAAGAGCGTCACATTTGATGAAGATTGCATATGTTTGAAATTAATAACGCAGGGACTACTACACCGAAACTGTATGGTGCAAGGTAAATAGTGTCACATTTGAAGAAGATAGCATACTCTTGAATTTAATATTTCAGGGACTATTTCACCGAAAAAATTAAGTTTTTGTCACTGACAAAAATTGTATGTTCGTTTGTTGAATCTAGATGGGAAAATGAAGTTTCTAAATATGCCCAGCTGACTGCTTTTTGGTCTTATAGGAGACACACATTGAACACTATCTGTTAAGGAAATTGAACTCTATGAACAAATGTTACACGTTTTTTCTTTCGTTATTGTTACACATGTGTAACAAAGTAGGTGATAAGTCAGAAAATGCGTATACCCTAACTCCTGTCACAGGTCTGTTACATCTATCGCGTCTCAGAAAATCATTGCTATCTACATCTCCTGAACTGGTGAGAATTTTGGTCTTGTGCCAAGTCTCCGACAGACGTATAACATGGATCTGTTTCTTAAAATGCATGGTGGAACTTTTTGAAATAACTTAACAAAGACGGGATAATTGTGCTTTTGCGTTAGCGACTTAAAGTAAAGAGGTTTTAGATGTAACATGCGTGGGGCTACTGCTAGTGGACACACCAGCCGCTGGCTAATTTCCCGATACCAAAGCATGAAGATGGGAGGGATCTGAGAATACTTCGCCTTTGATGTTGTTGAAGAACATCGGATTTTTAGATCAGCATGTGTGTGGGAAATCGTATGCTATCAGCTATATATTTTCAGAGCACAGACATCACACACATTCATTCGTCTCGAATGTTTTCCGTATGACAGTACCATTGATGGTGTAGACAACGTGCCGAAGCTCCCACATACGTATCGCGGAATGAACACAATGAAAAAATCCGAGAATTTAGAGCTGATACGGAGATTTACGTACACTAAGTCTTCCGAAGCATCATTCGCGGATGGAACACAGGACCGGGGTGAGGTATCAGTAATAGAAGGGCCTTCCACCACACACCATAAAGTGGTTCGTGGAGTATAGATGTAGATGTGGATGCAGCGCGGCACTTGTCGAGTTCGCCGATGTTAAAGTTGTCGTGAGCGCGGCTGCAGCTTTTGGTGCATGTGACTCGACTGCTGTCCTTGTGAAATAGCTTCTCACGTTGCAGATGTTCAAAATGTATTGCCAATGCGACACTGTATACGCGACACGCGACGATTCGTGAATATATACAACAACTTTACCGCTTAGTAGCACTTTCAAATTTCAGGTAAACTTGAGAGCCAATCACTCACTCACTAGCTGCCATCTTCTTATTTTTGAGCATATGATTACTGTTAAAATCGTGGGAGAATACTATTTTCTGCCACATACACCCAGCGAAATGACCGTGACGAAAAAAATCTGAGAAACTCTAGCTGATACGGAGTTTTCAAAACTGTCATTCGTACCGACCACTACTCATGAATAATTTATGAAACAGCAAAATTACAGTGTACATGGTGGTGACATTTTAGACATTTGATTGCTGATGCAAGTAGGATGATTAAGCCCTGAAACTATGCCTCGTTGTAAACAAATTCATGACCCAATAATCAATGTTGTAACGCAGTGTAACGTCAACAATTAGAAAGGAATTTAAATAAGCTACTCACACTTGCATAAATTGCGCAGCTAATGAGTGACAGGCATACTGCGTACAGTTAAACACCAGTTAATGCGAAGATCACTCGAAAGATTCCATCTAAATTAATACGTGATCAACGTATAGCCAGCCATTATGCAATGGGGCTAGGTTCCCCTTTCTTTAATCACAATACGGAAACATGTAGATGACTAACCGCTGGTAATATTTCCCCAAGTTATTTAAATGATTGTGCCGTTCGAAAAAATTTATATTCGCGAACTATTACGTAATGCTGAACACATCGATGTAACATTCTCTGCGAGTTAATTCTGTCGAACATAAGCACATATGCTGTACAGAATGTAGTACATCAATTCTTCAGTCAGGCGCCGACGTTAAGACTTATTCCCACAGTTCAATAATTTGCATGCAGAGAGCGGGACATTTATTTCTAGAAAGAGGGGAAAACTATCTGAGAACTGAATGACTTTGATATCTAGATCATATGCCACAGTTAGACAGACAAAAGTGGTACTTCGAAGTATGTGAATATAGAAAGACGACAAAATGCTCATCAAAATACAAATGTTCAGTAACTGACGTAAAGTAAGTGGAAATGAGGAACAGAAAATAGAAATAAATTCTATACTAAAGAGGACCTGCCATGAAGGAATTATCCGAATAGGAAGGAAATTGTTAGATGGGATGTACAGTCGTGCTCAAAAGGATTCGAATTTTTCTCTACCAGTAGCTCGGAATAACATCGTTGAACTTACAGTGATCCCTCTAATAGTTCTGTGTCTCACTGGGAGTTAAAAACGTCAGATATCGTTAGTGTTGACAACGAAGGAAAATGCTTTAAAACTCAAAATTATTATCCACCAGCAGATAGGTGTTCTCATGCTAGAGGTTGATAATACATAATGAAAACTTTAGTGTCGGGCCAGGATTCGAATGCATGAACATGCAATATGTGGAGATGTTGAGGAATCTGCAGTTTTGAACAAACAACAAATAGTAGTCGAGCTGTATTGTCACGAAGGGATCAAATTCCGCATTAATGGCAGTCTGAGTTGCATTCTCAGTTCAGAACCAATTTTGTCGACATACAGAAGCTCAAATAAAAGATGGAATAAGTGTCCTGTGACCCTACATAGGGTTTGTTTCGTCGCTAGAAATAAATAGCTGGTATAAGAAAGGTTACTTGTGATAGAGTTTCCACATTTCGCCACTCCTGACTTTATTGTGGTTCAACGTAACGTCTACTTGGTAGAGAAGGAATCTCATGTTTAATGTGAATTTCAGACCACAATACCATTATACCTTCATCATTTGGCGTAGCCAGAAGGGAATAGAATCTATCTCTCCCTATTAAAAATCATCGGCAGAAGTTGGAATCGAACGCACACCATCCTCATAGGAATCCTTCAGCAATCCGACGGACCACCGAACCCTTTTCTCTGAGTCTCAGTTTTTTATCATAACACCGCTGCGGCATACTCTATGAGAATTCTGACACACAGACTCCCTGTAGTGGTTTGCAGCATGTTCAGTACATTCATTTACTTGGTTGACCGACTCGCCATGAAATAGCTGCCTCGGCTACCCAGTACATACATTCGACTCTATTTTGTAATCACCGAAATAAAATCAGGTAACTGCCACCTATACAGGACTGCTAACAGTGTAGGATGCAGAAATTTAAATAGTAAGTGTTCCTTTCCATTTAGCTACTCTATTGCGCTATCTGTTTGTGGAAAACGTCGTGCAGTGCAAAAGAAAAGCTGTAACTGTCTCTCTCTCAGAAGACTAGATCCGGCCATATGCATTACCTCACAGCACTGTGTAATGCGCAATTTCTGGAGGACTGTTGTTGACTTCTGTAGTGGTTGTTGCTACATGACAGCTAGTAGCGTAATGGTAAGTGTCGCGCAATGTAGATAAGACGTCGCGAGTTCTATTACATTTGCTGCTAAATTTTTTTAGGTGCAATTCTGCTGTCTCCTGAAGTTATCAATTTAGTGGAACTTTGAACATAATTCCCTTCACTTATCAACCCAAAATAGTTGCATGTGGATAAAGGGCTAACCTTCTGTGACATTTTGTTCTTTTCAAGTTTAATAGACGGCCAGGCAGCAGATGCATCACGAAGCTTTAGTATTATGTATGGGGAGAGCGCATCGAGCCAAAATAGTCAGAAAAGTATTTTCTACATTAGCTGTCGTCTGGTAGCGGCATTTTAATCTCCTTAAAACCTTGTTTGACAGCTTTAACTCAGAACAAGTTTTCTACATGCATGTAATCAATAAACTGCATGTGCATTGTCAGACTGTTACAGATAACATCAGAGAATTCGCATATATCATTGATGGTTAATTTCTCTCTCACGTTTAGTATTGTTTTATAAACACTAAAAGAAACCTTACGAAAATTGTGCACTGTATTACAAGAAATGGAATAAAACTACCCACGATAACCTTACAACGAAAGTCTGTTTTAATAAAACTGAGTATCTGTACACAAGCTTGCCTCTATCGGCACGAATTACTAAACTACTACTCACTTAGATTTCGATTGGGTCTGTGTTTAATTGGTATACTGTGTCATAATCAAGTGGTATGCAAATGTGGCATTTCATAAATAAAATTATGTATTCCTATCGACGTTTGATCTGACTGCTTGTAACTCTTTCACAGAAGGGATAAAAAGGTAACACTCAGCGAGACTAGAACCGCGAACCAGAACAACGCTTTTCACAGGTAAGCACGTCCCCACAGAGGTAGCGAAGAGATATGCGTTATGCCTCCCTCTTACAAGGACAATAGAGACTAGATCTCGTAAACCGCTATCTAAAGGACGAGATAAGTTGCGATTTCCACGTGTAATGGCTTGTCTGGGCTGAAAACCGTGAATTTACAATGATTTTGCTACACCTGAAGCGATAATAACTCAGATTATTCAATGGAAATGACGGGAAAAATCAAGTGAACATTGAGGCTTAATTCTGTGCACACCAGGAAGTAACTCGTCGATCACAGAGTTGCCAAATATACCTCGCCTTGTTGCCAAATCTCAGTTACAGTACCAGCAGGAAGACGACGAACCGATGTGATCCTACGGCGGGCTGGGAAGTGACCATAGCTGGCGTCTCAACGACGCAGCTGCTACCGCCTGGAATACGTAATGCGTCTGATTCGCATTTCTGTAACAAGGTCTAGGGACTGGAGCGTAGTTACTAATAATACTCAGAACTGACTGTAAACTAAGCATCATAAATCAGTAACTCTCACAGTTGTTTTTATATTTCTTTCGTAACTGTACTCAAAACTAAGAAACTCATTCTCGGACGTTTTCGTGCCTCGCCGATAGTCAAGCACACCAAACAAATAAAAATAAAAAAGAATGTGTGTCTGTGTATGTGTGTGAGAGAGAGAGAAGAGAGATAAGAGGGAGAGATAGAGAGAGAGAGAGAGAGAGAGAGAGAGAGAGAGAGAGAGAGAAATAAAAAAGGATGAGAGAGAGGGTAAAAAATTGTTGTAAAGAAATTGAATACTGGTATGTAACGAAATCTTCCATCAAAATTACATGTTACACATCATTACGAAATGTCGTATTCATGATCTATGGAACAAGTATTAATCTAATCCGATCTAATCATATCATATTGCTGAGTTACCGAAATTTTCGCCAATATCAGTAACCAAATCTAAACTTAAAAATAAAAGACGACAGTTTTTGTAATAAACCGCGACTTTATCAAGACCCTTTCATCCCTGTTAACTAACCACGAAAGATGTCTTATATACGTACCTCCACTCAGAAGCAACGACGTGTGTTAAAGATGAAGCGCGTATGTGAAGTTCTCCGTCAGCGACAATCCAACCGCACTCCTATCGTTCTTCTTATTGTCCACGCATATAGCTTAAGTATCAATTGCTTACTTAACAACAGCAAGATGTGTGCGTGTTTGGCCAGAAATTGTTGGCAACACATGAACAGACATTAAAAATGCACGTTAATTTTCACTAGCAGGCCGGTGTGCAAGTGATAGTGCTTCAAATGAAATTATGAATATTTTAGTACTGGATCAGGATTCGGACCCACATACTTACCTTTGGAGGAGACCTAGAGAAGATTGCGCTCTTGGAAAAAGGAACGAAATGATTGAAGTATATTGTTCTGAGAGATTCAGATCCTCGAAAGAGGAGATGCGAATTCGAATCACAGTCCAGCACCAAATTTTTTAGCGTCTCTAGGTCAATCAAGTACAAGTAAAATAAGATCCCTGTGTCTTTAAATGGCTATCGATTCATCAAATAAAATAGAATTTTCTAATGAAAGTAAGTTTACTGACGACAGTATTTCTGATTACCATGACCTCCACCTATGTCATTTCCCAACGTAATCCGGCTATGCCCACTTGGGAATGAAGGAATGTGATGTTTAATGCGGATTCTGGATTATAACGTCTTTCTCTTGAGGTTACCAGAGGTAAAGTAAATCTGTTTGTGCCTCTTAAAAGTAAATGCCTGAACCCACGCATTGCACTTGTGATAGTTCGTTCCACCAGACCATTGTGGCCACATTTCCCAGTGTCCTGTAACGGATGATGTGCTTAGCTTACAAAATTAGGCACGGTGGAAAAAATGAGAGACTATTAAATGGTTAAGTAGAAGCAAGCTTCTGACACCGACATTCTGCTATTCTCATGACAGCAGGAAATTTCTTAGTTCGAGAAAATCCACTGTGAAGCGTGAAGTTACCGGGTAATTCGATTATTACCGTCATTATTACTATCAGTTTCTTCATACCGCTGCTGCAACACATGTGCTTGAAGATCATTTAAGGCCTTTTGGTCATTATAGAAGTAGTTGCCCAAGAACAGGTTCATTCCCTGTCTACGGAATCCCTTTCATGTTAATGTCAAACATCAGCAATTACTCATAGATTACATTAAAAGTAAAGTAATTGATGAAGACGTTATTTGATAACAAAAACACGCTGCCTTTCTTCATTTACTAGCGCCTAGAAATTGCTGTCGATTGCTGCAAAACCAAAAGCCAACTGCCTTCCGATATACGTCGCTGTCAGTTCTTCCATATGATTTGGTCGACGTGACCTGTTTCAAGTTGTGTGTGACAGAGAATGTTTCAGAAAATCAATTGTTTTCCTTTGCAATAAACAGAAAGATTTTCATTCCAAGCTATCCAAGTTCAAAATTTTCGCAATAGTAGTTCAAATTTAATGTTCGAATCTATAATATAGGATAGTATTTTACAGCTGCAAAACCCGCATCCCACTCATTGTCCTTACACTTTGTCGCTGACCATAAATTCTAGCTCAAAGTGACACCAGTTTAAGTAACCTACTGTAGCGAAGACTTTTTGCCAGTGCTCTTTCTCACCGTAAAATACGCAGTTCACTCATTGGGCTCCAAAAGTACAGTGTAACAGTAATTTGTGTGTGTATGCAATGCATATAGATTGTAGAATTTAGTGGTGCTCTCTCTACCTTTTCTGTATACAATATGCCTGACCTAAATGGGCCCTTTATCATTACAGGCCCTGGGCAGTGCAAGATCAGACTGACAACAGTAATGTGCTTATACTGACAACCTCACTGTTCGTTTTACCTGATTTTGTAATCATTCAAATAAAACAACATGACCTACCAGTGGGAGACATTTCGTCCCACTTTTCCTTCTGTGAAATTTGTCAGTAAGCTTTTTGGCTTCCAACCAGTAACATGGGGCAGAGTACGGCCGGTAAACGATTCACAAACCACGATTTAGTGCCGTTAAGACGATTTCTTTAGACATTGGCGTAGCTGAAGGGATTTAGTTTCTTCTTAATCGTCTTATGCAGCAACGTTCACAGACATCTGAAATAGGAAAAGCCCTTTACCCAGGTACGAAGGTTGTAAAACAAACTTCCCACGGTTTGTGTCAGGTTGATCTTTTAGTCTGATAGCACTGCGTAAGTATTTTGTCGAAGAGGTATCACAAGTAGTGTTCCTGTAGCTGTGGGAATCATTGGTTGAAAACGAGTGTTACATAAGTGGGTACAGCACTGCTAAATATTCAGAATGATTATCAACCTAAGTCTTGAGTTTATCCACAAACTGAGGCGTATTTATAATATTGAAGGTAGACTGTGTATCCTTGTCTTCCTTGAGTGGGCACTGGAAGGCGTTGACACACATATACAATACAGTGAATACTTCGAACGCTATAGTTAACGTTGCTCTCATACAACAATTTTTTTTAATTCTTCTGGTTCTTAAGCGTGCAATATGTATTGTAGATACGGTCTTAGAGAAAACAACTGACTGCTGAGTCATTCACGTAAGGTGGACAATACAGTCGTGCTCCCCTCTGAATTCTATCTTTGACAATATGCTCGATCACGCAACATTGTAGACTGCTGCACATCCTGGAGGATCTCTTTACTGTAGTCTGACTACATCACTCTTGTCTACGACAATAGTCTTGAGATAAAATGCAATACTAGCTAATACATCATCTGGTAACCAAAAGCAGACGTTGACAAAATTTTTATCGCCCCTTTCCTCTTGGTGTTGAAGCTATGAGTATAATTCAAGCGAATCTACAATATAGTTCGCTTTCTTTCTCATTGGCAATAACAGTTTAGTTGTCGCTGACGGAGAACTTCACATACGCGCTTCATCTTTAACACACGTCGTTGCTTCTGAGTGGAGGTATATAAGACATCTTTCGTGGTTAGTTAACAGGGACGAAAGGGTCTTGATAAAGTCGCGGTTTATTACAAAAACTGTCGTCTTTTATTTTCAAGTTTAGGTTTGGTTACTGATATTGGCGAAAATTTCGGTAACTCAGCAATATGATATGATTAGATCGGATTAGATTAATACTTGTTCCATAGATCATGAATACGACATTTCGTAATGATGTGTAACATGTAATTTTGATGGAAGATTTCGTTACATAACAGTATTCAATTTCTTTACAACAATTTTTTACCCACTCTCTCATCCTTTTTTATTTCTCTCTCTCTCTCTCTCTCTATCTCTCCCTCTTATCTCTCTTCTCTCTCTCACACACATACACAAACACACATTCTTTTTTATTTTTATTTGTTTGGTGTGCTCGACTATCGGCGAGGCACGGAAACGTCCGAGAATGCGTTTCTTAGTTTTGAGTACAGTTACGAAAGAAATATAAAAACAACTGTGAGAGTTACTGATTTATGATGCTTAGTTTACAGTCAGTTCTGAGTATTATTAGTAACTACGCTCCAGTCCCTAGACCTCGTTACAGAAATGCGAATCAGACGCATTACGTATTCCAGGCGGTAGCAGCTGCGTCGTTGAGACGCCAGCTATGGTCACTTCCCAGCCCGCCGTAGGATCACATCGGTTCGTCTTCTTCCTGCTGGTACTGTAACTGAGATTTGGCAACAAGGCGAGGTATATTTGGCAACTCTGTGATCGACGAGTTACTTCCTGGTGTGCACAGAATTAAGCCTCAATGTTCACTTGATTTTTCCCGTCATTTCCATTGAATAATCTGAGTTAATATCGCTTCAGGTGTAGCAAAATCATTGTAAATTCACGGTTTTCAGCCCAGACAAGCCGTTACACGTGGAAATCGCAACTTATCTCGTCCTTTAGATAGCGGTTTACGAGATCTAGTCTCTATTGTCCTTGTAAGAGGGAGGCATAACGCATATCTCTTCGCTAGCTCTGTGGGGACGTGCTTACCTGTGAAAAGCGTTGTTCTGGTTCGCGGTTCTAGTCTCGCTGAGTGTTACCTTTTTATCCCTTCTGTGAAAGAGTTACAAGCAGTCAGATCAAACGTCGATAGGAATACATAACTTTATTTATGAAATGCCACATTTGCATACCACTTGAGTATGACACAGTATACCAATTAAACACATACCCAATCGAAATCTAAGTGAGTAGTAGTTTAGTAATTCGTGCCGATAGAGGCAAGCTTGTGTACAGATACTCAGTTTTATTAAAACAGACTTTCGTTGTAGGGTTATCGTGGGTAGTTTTATTCCATTTCTTATAATACAGTGCACAATTTTCGTAAGGTTTCTTTTAGACTTTTTAAAACAATACTAAACATGAGAGAGAAATTAACCATCAACGATATATGCGAATTCTCTGATGTTATCTGTAACAGTCTGACAATGCACATGCAGTTTATTGATTACATGCATGTAGAAAACTTGTTCTGAGTTAAAGCTGTCAAACAAGGTTTTAAGGAGATTAAAATGCCGCTACCAGACGACAGCTAATGTAGAAAATACTTTTCTGACTATTTTGGCTCGATGCGCTCTCCCCATACATAATACTAAAGCTTCGTGATGCATCTGCTGCCTGGCCGTCTATTAAACTTGAAAAGAACAAAATGTCACAGAAGGTTAGCCCTTTATCCACATGCAACTATTTTGGGTTGATAAGTGAAGGGAATTATGTTCAAAGTTCCACTAAATTGATAACTTCAGGAGACAGCAGAATTGCACCTAAAAAAATTTAGCAGCAAATGTAATAGAACTCGCGACGTCTTATCTACATTGCGCGACACTTACCATTACGCTACTAGCTGTCATGTAGCAACAACCACTACAGAAGTCAACAACAGTCCTCCAGAAATTGCGCATTACACAGTACTGTGAGGTAATGCATATGGCCGGATCTAGTCTTCTGAGAGAGAGACAGTTACAGCTTTTCTTTTCCACTGCACGACGTTTTCCACAAACAGATAGCGCAATAGAGTAGCTAAATGGAAAGGAACACTTACTATTTAAATTTCTGCATCCTACACTGTTAGCAGTCCTGTATAGGTGGCAGTTACCTGATTTTATTTCGGTGATTACAAAATAGAGTCGAATGTATGTACTGGGTAGCCGAGGCAGCTATTTCATGGCGAGTCGGTCAACCAAGTAAATGAATGTACTGAACATGCTGCAAACCACTACAGGGAGTCTGTGTGTCAGAATTCTCATAGAGTATGCCGCAGCGGTGTTATGATAGAAAACTGAGACTCAGAGAAAATGGTTCGGTGGTCCGTTGGATTGCTGAAAGATTCCTATGAGGATAGTGTGCGTTCGATTCCAACTTCTGCCGATGATTTTTAATAGGGAGTGATAGATTCTATTCCCTTCTGGCTACGCCAAATGAAGAAGGTATAGTGGTATTGTGGTCTGAAATTCACATTAAACATGACATTCCTTCTCTACCAAGTAGACATTACGTTGAACCACAATAAAGTCAGGAGTGGCGAAATGTGGGAACTCTATCACAAGTAACCTTTCTTATACCAGCTATTTATTTCTAGCGACGTAACAAACCCTATGTAGGGTCACAGGACACTTATTCCATCTTTCATTTGAGCTTCTGTATGTCGACAAAATTGGTTCTGAACTGAGAATGCAACTCAGACTGCCATTAATGCGGAATTTGATCCCTTCGTGACAATATAGCTCGACTACTATTTGTTGTTTGTTCAAAACTGCAGATTCCTCAACATCTCCACATATTGCACGTTCATGCGTTTGAATCCTGGCCCCACACTAAAGTTTTCATTATGTATTATCAAGCTATAGCATGAGAACACCTATCTGCTGGTGGATAATAATTTTGATTTTTAAAGCATTTTCCTTCGTTGTCAACACTAACAATATCTGACGTTTTTGACTCCCAGTGAGACACAGAACTATTAGAGGGATCACTGTAAGTTCAACGATGTTATTCCGAGCTACTGGTAGAGAAAAATTCGGTAGCTGACGTCTCTTTGTGTGTAGTCAAAAACGATATGTGTGGGGTTCGATTCCCAGTCAGCACTGAACTCTTCGTCTTATTATTTCTAGTTCAAAAATGCTCACATATCGCCGCTGGTGTAACAAAACCATGTTTAACGTTCGTTTCCTCTAGAATATAACAGCGATAGGTGCTGAGTTGGTGTCCTGGGAAGGAAAAAAGTAATGTTTTTTCTCGTCATTTCAGTCAAAACATCTAGCTACTGCCGAGAAAATCTGATATGTCACAGTTTATTGTGCTTCGATAACAATCTGACTAGGTTCTGGGTTCGAATCACTGTCCAACACAAAGCTTTACCACACGGCATTTCAAGTAAGTTCTTTGTGAAGAAGCATTATTTAACATCTCTCGTAATTCGGTAACAGGGGCAATAGATGCTGAGTAGGAATTCGTGTCCGTTAAAAATGTTTACGTTATGTAATTTAATGTTGATATTTGCTAACTGATACTGTCTAAAATCGAGTATATAACTCTCTGTATGCCTAGTCAGGAATGACTGTTAGTTTCCGTCAGTCATGAAATCTCAGTCTGCATGACCTGGGTTTGAATCCATATGCAGAACGAGACGGTTCGTCGTGTGATTTGAAGTTCATACGTATTGTCAACTAGCTGCTCGTGAATAACTTATATTTTTAATGTCATTTTGTGGTAAATAACAAGTATGGTATGTTACTTTGAAGAGGAAATCATGAATACGACGAACGTACTACGAGCATTACCTATCTGACGTAATAATGAAAGTGGTATCATTTCAGGTATGTCATTTTTTGCGATAAAAGTGAGCTTACAAGCCTTAAGGACAGTCTTATCTGTGATAAGGTGTTCCCTGAGATTTGTAGTATCGTGGTATTACTTTACATCTTGAGTTACTGCGATACAGAGCAGAGTTTTCTAGTGGTGACTTGTTGGAACCATTTTCAATAGTCAAACGACTGTGCCAAGGAGCGATTAGAGGACCTGCTAGTCAGCTGCGTTATGTGGGCTGTATGCGGATCAGGCGAAATGCAAATTCAGGTCTTTCGGATACTTTTCAGCACGACTGTACATGTACAGACAATAAGATGATTACCATTTCAGAGAAAAACTGAATGATTTCCTCAAAAGAAAGAGCTTCACAAACTGGGGAAGTCAATAAAGCGTTGGTCCACACTGGTCATTATGCAAGTAGTTATTCGGCCTTGCATTGCTTGATAAAGTTGTTGGATGCTCTCCTGGGGGCCATCATACCAAATTCTGTACAACTGGCGCTTTAGATCGTCAAATACCGGAGCCGGTTGGAGGACCCTGCCCATAATGCTGTTAACATTCCCAATTTGGAAGATATCCGGTTACCTTGCTCGAGAAGCAGTAGTGCTGAAATGCAAGAAATGCAAGCCCAGGATGACTTGCTGTGAAAGGCAACAGAAAGGGGCTTAGAAAATCATCGACGTACCCCTGTGCAGTAATGGTTCTGCAGATAGGAAGCGACAGGGTTCTGCTATGGAACGAAATGGCACCCTAGATCATCACTCATAGTTGTCGAGCCGTATGGCGGGCGACATTCAGGTCAGTACTCCACCGCTGCGTGGGGAGTCTCCACGAACGTCTTCCACTTGGAATCCAGTGACTCGGGTAGAATTGTCTTCAGTGATGAGTCCTGCTTGAAACTGAGCCCCGATGATCAACGCCGTATTTGACCTTCGTCCGTCCATAACACGCTTCCAGAAACAAGTGTATTCCAAAGCTGTCCCCGAGCATTCATTCTAAATCACTAGCGCACTGACTGGCCGAAAGCGCCTGGAAGCGGTCAAAGGTGATCATGCGTCCTTCGCAACATCTCAGTGAGAGAGAGATCGAATAATATGCACTGTATATATCTCTACTGATTACAGAGCGCAAGCAAAGACCAGTTCACGAGTTACAGACAGCAAATTATTGCAAAGCTGAAGCTGAACCACCAAAAGTAAGAAGGCTTAAGAAGTGTATATGTAGAGATTTGCTTAATTTTTTTAGTGTGCACGCCTTAACGCCGCCTTACACATCATTTCCTAAAAGGATGCCTTGTTAAACGTAAAAGGTGGGCTAAAGTGCCTAAAATTAAAGGTAAAATAATTATACTGTGTGTTTCATAAATCTAGTGCGAAAATCAAACTGATAGCGGAGTATCCTACGGCAAATACTTGGAAATAAAGTTGTAAATGTCACAGATGTATGTTAAGTATTTTAACCACATGAAAAACCTAAATTTCATAGTATCAAATTACGCTCGTAGCAATTTTGCAAAATGGCCAACGCTAAATTTACTGATACTCCCATAGAATGTGGCACCATCTTCTACAATTCTGCTGCCTGTACAGTTGTTTGCCGAGAACATTAGCAAGCTCTCTGCTTTTTTAACGACCCAATATTTCGTACGTTTCCAGCCACGGCTTTAAAGTTCTTACAGTTCGATGATGACTGTTGAGACATTCGTACGGATTTCCGGGCACTACATTAAGAGCATCTGTGCAAGTTACTCTCGGACACGATATAGCCGGCCGCTGTGGCCTAGCGGTTCTAGGCGCTTCAGTCTGGATCCGCGCTGCTGCTACGGTCGCAGGTTCGAATCCTGTCTCGGGCATGGATGTGTGTGATGTCCTTATGTTAGTTAGGTTTAGGTAGTTCTAAGTCTAGGGAACTGATGACCTCAGATGTTAAGTCCCATAGTGCTTACAGCCATTTGAACCATTTGACAGGATATTAACGTCAGTGTAATAGGTAGTCGCTTGCTATGGAGCATAAGCCTCACACACATTTAGCGAGCGAGGCAGCAGTGAAACACTGGACTCACATTCGGGACGACGGTGCTTCGTCTCTGCCCGGTAATCCAGATTTAGATTTCTTGTAATTTCCCTAAATCACTTTAGGCAAACACCGACGTAGTTCTCTGGGTTCCTTCCCAACACTCCCCAATCCAAGAGAGTTTTCTGTGTCCCCAGAATATTAAAATCCTATTGTACTTAATTTTTCCCAAACACATTGCTAATTCAAGACAGTGTACGGCCTAGAATATTCATTTTCGAACACTGATTGCTTTCTTCAAGATATTGAGTGTATGATCCAGTCTCATCTGTAAAATCTTGTCACTAAAAAAGTTTGGGACAAGTTGTGTATAAGAGAATGCAGATCCTTACCTCAATATAGTTGTAGGGAATTTTTTTGTTTACTGAAGAAAACAGCATTAATCTAATACCTGTTAACATTTAACTCATGAATCAGTTTTTTGGGAGCTACTCGTGAATGACTAAATGTCCTCTTGACTGCATGGATTTACATATCATACATCGAGCGAGGTGGGCTAACACATGGCCACGTATTCGAGAAGACGGTGGTCCAATCCGCATCCGGCCATTCGGATTTTTCGGTTTTGGGTGACTTTTCAAAATCGCTTAAGGCAAATACCAGCGTGGTTCCTTTAAAAATACATGGCCGACTGCACTCTCTGTCCTTCTCCCAGACCAATCTTTTGCTCCGGCCCAATATCCTCATTGCCGACTAGACGTTAATAATTAATTTTTCGCCGGCCGTTGTGGCCGAGCGGTTCTAGGCACTTCAGTCTGGTAGCGTGCGACCACTACGGTCGCAGGTTCGAATCATGCCTCGGCCAATGAATGTGTGTGATGTCCTTGGGTTAGTTAAGTTCAAGTAGTTCTAAGTTCTAGGGCACTGATGACCTCAGATGTTAAGTCCCATAGTGCTCAGAGCCATCTGTTTTTTGAATTTAATATTTCGTCCAGAGTACCTACGTTTTCAACTAGCTGTTTTTAAGCGATTTAATTCATCTGAAGTGCAGATTCTCTTCGCCCGCTAAAGCATTGTTATTAATAGCCTTTATTAATTATTCTATGCCCTGTTTAATACTTACACTGTCTTTACATTCTGAGAATATACTTATGACACGTAGGCGACGACCGTGTCCCGGTTGTACTGAAAACTCTCCAGCGGGTGTTCGCTTCCTGGGGAAGACTTCCGTCCGCGAGAGTTTCACGACGTTGCCTCGTCACGAGGAAAATAGTTGGCCTCTTTACAGCCAGCTGTAACTCCTTTTATGTCACAAGCCCTCCTTCTTTACGAGTCGGGTCGGATTTAAGGAGTGGCCCAGCTTTTTCGTTTGTTTGTTTTAATTAATCTCTCGGTGGCCAGATAGGCCGGCGGTGGCGTACTAATTTTACATGGCGGCTCAGGAAGCCATTGCTAATAATCCGCGGAGCCGGTGCGACGGTAATGAAGGAAAGGCAACGGCATCGCCGACGCCGATGCCAATGCCGGACAAGTCGTAAAGCGCTACGGCCGGAGTAATCAGCAGAGCATCACGCACTTCCCGTCAAACGCTGAACGTTGCGCCGCGCCACGCCCGGAGTTTGTATTCCCTCGCCGCTGGCGCCGCACGTCCCTTCCTCCATGAATGTTTAATCCAGGTTTACTCAACCTCTGCCGTAACGAAAGCTACCGCCGCGTCTCACTAAAGGAGCTGCGCCAAAAGCCTTCGCGGTGCACTGTTTTATACCGGCGTTATGTTGCTCAGCTCGACGACGCCGACTTTAGACGCCAGCTGTGAGCTAAGAACTTATTATGGTTATTGGTAACCGAACAGTCGCTACTTAGCGCGTCTATTTCTGAAGCTATTGCGTCTACAGTGGCCGTTTCGTTTCTGTTTAGCAGGGTCCCCTCCCTCAGATCGACATTGAGCAGAACGCTACCATTAGTGTACAAACTTTCGTTTTTCTTATCCGTCTGAAACAAGATCCAATATTTTTAACACTTTTATACTTCCTTCCCAGTTGCTTCTTCAGTGTTGATTTGTGTTTAGAGGCCGGCCGAAGTGGCCGTGCGGTTAAAGGCGCTGCAGTCTGGAACCGCAAGACCGCTACGGTCGCAGGTTCGAATCCTGCCTCGG
Source organism: Schistocerca cancellata (assembly GCF_023864275.1). NCBI lineage: Eukaryota > Metazoa > Arthropoda > Insecta > Orthoptera > Acrididae > Schistocerca > Schistocerca cancellata. The sequence continues at coordinate 331,745,922 of NC_064629.1, forward strand.
GCATGGATGTTTGTGATGTCCTTAGGTTAGTTAGGTTTAACTAGTTCTAAGTTCTAGGGGACTAATGACCTCAGCAGTTGAGTCCCATAGTGCTCAGAGCCATTTTTGTGTTTAGAACAGAACAACTATTACCAGTAACTGAATTTTCACTATTGTCTTTAATCAAACCTGATTTATCTAATTGCTCTAGGCACAATCAGCGGTCTACAAAGACATAAAGTAAATGATTGTTTGCTGTAACACAAATAAATTCTTTTGAGTTACAGAGTGTTCCTCAGCAATTCAATGTTAATATCAAAGTTTCACTGAAAGTTCTTCTATGAAAAGTTTCTTATATCAAAAGAAAAATTTTGCTTCATACGTCTCTGTAGACCACTGAGGATGCTTAACACAATTACGTGAAACATGTTCGGTTAAAAATAGGAGTAACATTTCCGTTCCAAGAGACGAGCAATATTTTATATTATCAATAAGGTAAATAGCATTGTAGTCCTCTTGATTAATTTTTTGTGTATTGTACCGTACCTTTTATAAATTTCATTAATCATCATCATCATCATCATCATAATCGTCAGCATCATAATCCTTAAAGTTTACCGTGCGAGCCTGTTCTTGCTTCAAATGAAATTGTCCTCTTATCCACTTAGATTCTTTCTACATTCCGCTGTCGTATTGGCTTGTACATGTACAAAATTATTGCTGTTCTGTTATTTTGCATTCGATCAAGGCGTTCTTTCCATTTGAGATTGGTTCAAATGGCTCTGAGCACTATGGGACTCAACATCTTAGGTCGTAAGTCCCCTAGAACTTAGAACTACTTAAACCTAACTAACCTAAGGACATCACACACACCCATGCCCGAGGCAGGATTCGAACCTGCGACCGTAGCAGTCCCGCGGTTCCGGACTGCAGCGTCAGAACCGCTAGACCACCGTGGCCGGCATTTGAGATTCAGAGGGCTACTCGACAAGTAAAGTCCCATCGGTCCCGAAATGCATGCCACTGTGAAAATCAAAAATGTCTTATTTGCAACATTTAGTTACACCTTTCAGCTACTTCCACCTATAGTCGCCGCTACGACTTATACATTTGGCTTAGCATTATACCAATTTTCCAATATCCTCGTTATAGAAGGAGGCCGCCTGTGCTTTCCGCCATTTCTCTACACGGGTCTACAGCTAGTTGTCTGTGACAAAATGTGGTCTTCACAGCCAGCGGTTCATGTGAGCAGAAATGAAACTCAGGGGCAGCCAATTTCACGCTCTATTGTGGGTGATGAAACAGTTCCCATCGAAAACGCTGCAGGAGCATCTCATTGCCCTTACAGACTGCAGCCGAGAATTGTCATGAAGGAAATGTGTGAAAGTTATGTTCTGTGGGCTGCGTGACACCAGGCGAAATCTCTCACCAGGCCTTCATACTTGGCGGGAGACATTATTTATCCCGGCGTCTTTACGTGCTCACTGTGCGCTCAGATTGATAAGAGCGTCGTGATGCTGTGGACGGCCATACTAGAGACACTGCCCAACACTTTTGTGCTAACCTTTATCGGATTTTCAATACTCCTTCCATTTCGCGTCGATCCCATCTTAAGTTCCGGGTAGCCCTCGTATTTTCCTAGATTCTATCATTTATACTGAAAATATCCAATTCCTTCCGTATATTATTACTTCTTTTTCTATCGGCGAATATATAGCCTGCCAGAAATGTTAAAAATGTCACCTCGGTAGCTTCTAATTTCCTCGTGTCTCAGCTGTTGACTGTCCAGTTTTGCTGCCGTGTGAGGACTGCCATCACATTACGGAACTTTATTTGTATCTATTTCCCGGTTCTCCCACTTAATTTCCTTACAATTATGATACATATTCTGTTAGCTTAACTTATGTTTTCTGGTAATCTCTTTTCTCGCAGTAAGAAGATTACACAACAAGTAGTAGGAACTGCCAACTATAATTTCATCTTTTCTTACTATTATAGTTCTCGAAAGATGTTTCTTTTAGAAGCCCATCGCCTTAGTTTTTGTTACAGATATCGTCAGGTGAAAATCTTTGACTGTGTTTTCCAGCTTGTTCGCTGATCACTTTCTGAATAGCTTAAAGCAACCTCGTCATTTGTAAATAAAAGTGTATTTAAAATGACATTCTTCGTTTTACAAATTATTTTCCAAGGTTCTCTGCCACTCCTGTGTGACTGAGTGTATGTACATCTATCGATAATATTAATGAAAGTGTACAGCAGTTTTTGTCTGTTTGAACGCGCTAATCTCCAAAACTACTAGATGAAATGTCATGAGGTTTTCACAGATAAACTGAGGGTATCTTGGGACAAGGTTGAGGCTTTATTTCAACAGAAGAAGAAAACTATACGTGATTTAAAGTTTGATCTACAACTGTCATATCTGCCTATTTGTCTGAACATGCTAATCTCCAAAACCACTAGTCGATTTTGCAAGGGGTTTCCACCAGCAACTTGGGGCAAAATATAGGCCTCATTTCATCAAAATCGGAACAAACTGAAAGGATACTGTGATGTAAAGTTTTATCTAAAATCGTCTTCTCCCGTTACCTTAGCAGTGCACCAAATAACCAATATATGGCGTTGTTACACTTTTCAAAACAGTGACAAATGTTTTTCCAGAAGTTCCTGCCAGTCCTATCTCTCCGACTAGAAACTAACAGCGAATTTACTTGGCCAGGATATATGGATTTACAGATCTCTTTTCGTGCATTAAAAACTTAAAGACATGTCTTTCCTCCTTCTGATAAGTTTTATTTATAGCCATTGCTAGGAAAAAGAATTGATTGTGTTTCCTTTAACTATGTTTGGCTACTCTTTATGTTTTTATTTTGTTTTGTTTACGAATAATTACCCCTATAAAATAATCATGTCTTTCTACATACACCACAATGGCGAAAAGACTGAGAACTATGCCTTCTCAAGAATCCAGTGAAGATCTTGAGGCAAAACGTGCTACTGGTTGAGAACATCAGGCTTCAACTCGCTCTTTAAGAACTCCTTCCACAAGTGAGGTGTGACATTACTGGGATCATGCACTATCTCGCAACTCAGAACCCTTCACTCACAAAGGCTTTAAGTTACGTCTCTCCAACGTAACACCATAGAAGCGGAAATTCTGGTAAGAAATGGCGCAGGTGAGCGGGTTTTTATACCCCCAATCCAATTTATTCCTAAAACTATTTCGCTTTAAACGTGTACAATTCCCTGCGAGGTTATGTTACGCAACACGATAATCAAAGCACAAGGACTGCCCTGCGTTTTGCAGATGTGGCCTTGGCTTAGACCATGGCCTGAATGGAGCAGGGCGGGCCGCGTTGAAGGCTGTTCTCCCCACAGCGTGCAATATGTTCAACTGTTCAAATGTGTGTGAAATCTTATGGGACTTAACTTCTAAGGTCATCAGCCCCTAAGCTTACACACTACTTAATCTAAATTATCCTAAGGACAAACACACACACCCATGCCCGAGGGAGGACTCGAATCTCCGCCGCACAGTCCATGACTGCAGCGCAATAGACCGCTCGGCTTATCCCGCGCGGCCAGCGCGCAATAGAAATCTGTTTGGCGCTACGGAAGTATCCTGGCGGTAAGCGTTTAGGAAGGGCGTGCAGTTGCCAGTAATAGCGTGCAGCTGGGCGAGCGTGAGCAACGCAAAACAGTTTGTGTTTCACAAGGGTGCAGCAATCAGCGAACTACGTTTTTTGAAAAAAAATATCACAACGGTACAATAAATGCCAGAAATCTAGCACTCTGGTCATTCTAAGCATAAAAATAGATCGAGTGGAGTGTGGGCGAGCGGTTCTAGGCGCTTCAGCCTGGAACCGCGCGACCGCAACGGTCGTAGGTTCGAATCCTGCCTCGGGCGTGGATGTGTGTGACGTCCTTAGGTTAGCTAGGTTTAAGTAGTTCAAAAATGGTTCAAATGGCTCTGAGCACTAAGGGACTTAACTGCTGTGGTCATCAGTCCCCTAGAACTTAGAATTACTTAAACCTAACTAACCTAAGGATATCACACACATCCATGCCCGAGGCAGGATTCGAACCTGCGACCGTAGCGGTCACGCGTTTCGAGACTGTAGCGCCTAGAACCGCACGGCCACTACGGGCAGCCTTTAAGTAGTTCTAAGTTCTAGGGGAATGATGACCACAGATGTTAAGTCCCATAGTGCTCAGAGCCATTTGAACCTTTTGAACCAGATCGAGTGGAAGGGGAGGGGGGATATCGACTGAAATAGCAATGGATCTTAATACTGACAACAAGCACATATTATTATTGTGTTATTCAGTTCAGACCAAATTAATTCAGAAACAGGTCTCGGAAATTTATTGCCACTAGTGCTGCTAGATGCAATTGTTTAAATTGTGTAATGTTGTTTCAGATTAAAATAAAATATTAAACAGCAAAAAATTGTTGAGTTGGCTTTCACTTACATCAAGGTAACTATAAATATTTCCTCGAAATAGTTGAATGGAAATTGGTGCAGCGTACACTCGAGCATGCATTGATCATTTTCAGAACGTAATAAAATGTAAACGCAGACATTCTCATGCATTCATGGAATTTATCAGGATATAATCGTAAACTCTCACACAATGTACCAAAAACCCTCAACTGTTGTCTCTGTCCTACTACAATATTATGGCCTTTCCTTACAATGAATAAAATGCATGCTCCTCCAGTGTCAAATCGGATAGCAGTGCATACCACTCTATTGACTGTCTGCATGTATAGGACCTAAAGCACAACCTTGTTCTTGCGATTTTAAAGAAAAGATTTACTAAACCGGAAGTCATCAATGTGTTCACAGCTTCCGAGTTGCGAAAGAGTGGTCTTCGGTCACTTCTACCGTGCAGCAAAATTGCAGCATTGTTCTATTAGGAACACAAATTTAATGCCCGTTTACCTGTGGATAACAAGGTTACTACAACATGATACTCACTGTGTTATGAACCGCTTGACACTACTCTTTAACGTTAAAACAGGTTATAAATATATGTAATCTATCTTTAACACATTAAAGATAATTGTATGTGCTGAAGAGATTCACAACTTGAATCTGAATGGGGATGGAAAGAAAACTGTAGTACACTCAAATGTTCAAATGTGTGTGAAATCTTGTTGGACTTAACTGCTAAGATCATCAGTCCCTAAGCTTACACACTTCTTAACCTAAATGATCCTAAGGACAAACACACACACCCATTCCCGAGGGAGGACTCGAACCTCCGCCCGGACCTGCCGCACAGTCCACGACTGCAGCGCCCCAGACCGCTCGGCTAATCTCGCGCGGCAATAGTACACTCTTTGCTGCGAATCACATTGAAATTCCAAAGAAACTGGTATAGGCATGCGTATTAAAATACAGAGGCACAATATCTAAACAGGCGGAATACGGCGCTGCGGTTGGCAACGCCTATATAACACAACAACAAATGTCTGCCGCAGTTTTTAGATCGGTTACATCTGCTACAGTGGCAGGTTATCAGGATTTAAGTGAGTTTGAATGTGGTGCTGTAGTCGGGGCACGAGTGATGGGAGACAAGATCTCCGAGGTATCGATGAAGGGGGATTTTCCCGCACGACCATTCCACGAGTGTACCGTGAATATCAGGAATCCTGTAAAACATGAAATCTACGACATCACTGCGGCCTGAAAAATATCCTGTGAGTACGGGACCAACGACGACTGAAGAGAGTCGCTCGACATGACAGAAGTGCAACTCTTCCGCAAATTGCTGCAGATTTCAATGCTCGGCCATCAACAAGTGTCAGCGTGCGAACCATTCAACGAAATATTATCGATATGGATTTCGAAGCCGAAGGTCCACTCGTGTACCCTTAATGACTGCACAACAAAAAGCTTTACGCCTCGCCTGGGCCCGTCAACAACGACACTGGATTTTTGATGACTGCAAATATGTTGCCAGGTCGGACGAGTGTCGCTTCAAATTGTATCGAGCGGATGGAGATGTACGGATATGGAGACAATGTCATGAATCCATGGACCCTGCATGTCAGCAGGGGACTGTTCAAGCTTGTGGAGGCTCTGTAACGGCGTGGGGCTGTGCAGTTGGAGCAATGTGAGACCCCTGATATGTGTAGATATGACTCTGACAGGTGACACGTACATAAACATCCTATCTGATCGCCTGCGTTCATTCATGTCCATTGTGCATTCCGACGGAGTCGGACAATTCCAGCATGACAGTGCGACACCTCACACGACCTGAATTGCTATTGAGTGGTTTGAGGAACACTCTTCTGAGTATAAACACTTCCACTCGCCACCAAACTCTCCAGACATGAACATTATTGAGCATATCTGGGATGCCTGGCAACGATCTGTTCAGAAGAGATCTCCACCCTTTGTACTCTGAGGGATTTGTCGACAGCCCTGCAGGATTCATCGTGTCAGTACCCTCCAACACTACGTAAGTCGAGTCCATACCACGGCGTGTTCTGGCACGTCTGCGCGCTCGCGGATGCAATACACGATATTAGGCAGGTGTACCAGTTTCTTTGGCTCTTCAGAGTATTTTCATATTTCTCAGACGAAGATCAGGGTGAAAATCTTTTGGTAAGTTTCCACTCCAGTGTTTCATTATTAAAACTACGGTGGGTTACAGGATTTTGCCAAATTTCAACCGCTGATTTATAGATACACTTAGGGAAGAAGGATATTGGAGAAGTAATAGGAATTAGCAACAGAAGCTGAGAGGCCTTAATGTAAACAATAGGTATAAGAGGCAGAAGACACCATATGCCTGTATGTTAAGGGGTCATTGTACGTGAAATTCGTTGAAATTTTACAATTTCTGTTTTCTACTCCATAATGTACTTAGGACTTTTCTGAACATTTTCGTATATAATAAATTAAAATCAGACAACTGTTGAGACCTTCAAATAATATCTTGAATGTTGACATGTGACTCAAATTTCGCGTCTACGCATATACTGCCACAGTTGAGCAGTCATATCTTGGGGACTACACAGTATAAAAGGCTTTGAATTGCTTTGTTTTGTGCCTACTGCTGCGTCTCAGAAGTTGGCATTACGAATAAACCTAAAAACCAAGCTCGGTAACACGAAACTGTCTGCTGGCAAGACATTAAAATGTGCTGGAAGAGTAACGGACAAAGAACTTAATGAACTACAGGAATATTATGGGAAGGCCATTAGAGAGAACTGACAATTTAGAAAACATGAAAAGAGCTGTGTGGAGCACTTTCTTTCACCGAATATCAAACGATGAAAAGTCATGTCAAGCCTTGTGTCCACCTCCACCAAACACTTGGTGTAAATATAGGGAAGATGAATTTTCTGGCACCCAGCATGAATTGACACATAAACATTCTCTTCCTTTGGCAGTAATGGAGGCAATCAAACCTATTTACAGAGATTTGGCAAATCCTGGTGTAGCGATGCAAGGGGCACAAAATCTGTCATAAAATTCAGTAAACTACGCAACTGATAGTATTTTTCAGTACAGGTATTTCGTTCATTACAAGCAAATATCAATTCGTGACGTCATAGTACAGACACGAGTTGACAGTAATCTGATCCTTTTTAACAGACTAATAGCTTCTTTCAGGGATAAAACTTTATTGATTATGAAATGTAAGTTTTTGAAGTTTATTTAGAATAGGAAATGTTTGGTTAGTAATTGCATGCCATAATTTATCTGTTAAATATGTAGGTGTTTTGATTTTTGTATGCATGTAAAAAGTGTGAATTTATGTGCGGCTTTTACTCTTAGGTGAGTTACCACTAAAAGTTCAAAAATGGCTCTGAGCACTATGGGACTTAACATCTATGGTCATCAGTCCCCTAGAACTTAGAACTACTTAAACCTAACTAACCTAAGGACAGCACACAACACCCAGCCATCACGAGGCAGAGAAAATCCCTGACCCCGCCGGGAATCGAACCCGGGAACCCGGGCGTGGGAAGCGAGAACGCTACCGCACGACCACGAGATGCGGGCCCACTAAAAGTGCGCGTGTACAGTTCGATGACCTGAGCGGTGAATTTCACTTTGTGATTTTGAGCCGAATAGAGACAAATCCAGTTTCATTCAGACTTTACGTGAGATAGACACATCACGTAATTACAAAAAGTCGTTTAGCCCATCAGGGAAAATGGAAAAATGCGCGCTCGATTTGAAACACGTTACACGCTTGCGCATGATTGAGCTTTCCATTAAATCGTGTATAATAATTGCAAACGTGCTTGGACTTAATGCACGAAGTCTGAAATTACTTTTCGAGACAAATACTGAGTTCTGATAAAAAGAGAACCGAAAATTTCTTCAAAATATTGAGGTTCTGTTTTAATTAGGGTACATATCACCTTGTTGATAACGTTGCTTAGCAAAACTGTAATACAAATCAATTCATTCATTAGAACGATTTGCGACGTAATAAGTCTCATTACACATACAAACTGTTGCACGGAATTTGCTGATCGAATGAGAGTATAAGAGTCTTCTTTTCCAGAAATGTCAATAAACCAGCGGTTTCAAAAGTTAAATTAACAACTGTTCTGTAACTTCATTGATATTGCTCTTCACTGGCGAACAATATTCTTATTGATAAATGAACATTAATTGCAATTAGATTTTGAATATTCACCAATACTGCCAAGCAGCAATTCATATCACAACCAGTAATAAATGTCAGTATAACTGAACGGCCATTACTTCATTAAAACAGAGCAATCAGCTTGCAATTCTAGGATCAACTGTACCAGGTGGAATAATTAAGATGTTGTGGAATTGTAATGTGGTTTATCTGAACACTTCTATCATACATTATTATTTCACATTAACCAGACACATTAGTCGGAAAGGAATTCACCCACTATAGATTATCCCACGCCACTACTAAACTTTTATCGTGACTCTTCACAAGAGATCTCAAGAAGACCGGATCAAGAAACAAGGATAGAAGAGACGTCGGTATACTGGACTACTAAGGAAGTGTTTACATGGGAAGACCCAGAATGTGAATGAGTCCTTCAATAACGTTGTGTTGTACCGTGTACCTGAAAAGCATTTGTTGGCCTTATGACACTAAAGTTAGCAGTGTCTGATGCAGTAATAACTTTTTATGGTGGGAATTATGAAATACTTAAGGTTCTGGAGAAGTTAGGGGTAAGATTTGGACAGAACACAGCTAAAGGATTGCGGGAACTGGATGAGCTTCGTGTACGGGAAGCAGAGTTAGCTGCTCAGCAAATGACAAAAGAAGCAAGAAAGAAAAGGAGGAGGCAATCACTGGGCTGTTTTGACACTGAAGAAGACACAGACTATGGGCCAGTGCAATTCTAGTTTATAAAAGACGCAGAAATGTCAGTCTGCATAAGAATTTGTAATAAAAAAAGTTTTAAACCTCAATATCTCTGAACTACATTCTTTGCAATAAATGACCCGTTTTCTAAAAAGGTACTGATGGTGGTGTTGTTGTTGTGGTCTTCAGTCCTGAGACTGCTTTGATGCTGCTCTCCATGCTACTCTATCCTGTGCAAGCTTCTTCATCTCCCAGTACCTACTGCAGCTTACCTCCCTCTGAATTTGCTTAGTGTATTCATCTCTTGGTCTCCCACTACGATTTTTACACTCCACGCTGCCCTCCAATACTAAATTGGTGATCCCTCGATGTCTCAGAACATGTCCTACCAACCGATCTCTTCTTCTAGTCAAGTTGTGCCACAAGCTCCGCTTCTCCCTAATTCTATTCAAGCTCCTCATTAGTTATGTGATCTATCCATCTAATATTCAGCATTCTTCTGTAGCACCACTTTCCGAAAGCTTAGATTCTCTTCTTGTCTAAACTATTTATTGTCCACGTTTCACTTCCATACATGGCTACACTCCATACAAATACTTTCCGAAACGACTTCCTGACATTTAAATCTATACTCGATGTTAACAAATTTTTCTACTTCAGAAACGCTTTCCTTGCCATTGCCAGTCTACATTTTATATCCTCTCTACTTCGACCATCATCAGTTATTTTGCTCCCCAAATTGCAAAACTCCTTTACTACTTTAAGTGTCTCAATTCCTAATCTCATTCCCTCAGCATCACCCGACTTAATTCGACTACATTCCATTATCCTCGTTTTGCTTTTGTTGATGTTCACCTTATATCCTCCTTTCAAGACACTGTCCATTCCGTTCGACTGCTTCTCCAAGTCCTTTACTGTCTCTGACAGAATTACAATGTCATCGGTGAATCTCAAAGTTTTTATTTCTTCTCCTTGGATTTTAATACCCACTCCGAATTTTTCTTTTGTTTCCTTTATTGCTTGCTCTATATAGAGATTGAATAACATCGGAGAGAGGCTACAACCCTGTCTCACTCCCTTCCCAACCAATGCTTCCCTTTCATATCCCTCGACTCGTATGACTGCCATCTGGTTTCTGTACGAATTGTAAATAGCCTTTCGCTTCCTGTATTTTACCCCTGCCACCTTCAGAATTTGAAAGAGAGTATTCCAACAACATTGTCAAAAGCTTTCTCTAAGTCTACAAATCGTAGAAACGTAGGTTTGCCTTTCCTTAATCTTTCTTCTAAGATAATTTGTAGGGTCAATATTGCCTCACGTGTTCCAACATTTCTACGGAATTCAAACTGATCTTTCCCGAGGTCGGCTTCTACCAGTTTTTTCATTCGTCTGTGAAGAATTCTCGTTAGTGTTTTGCAGCTGTGACTTATTAAACTGATAGTTCGGTAATTTTCACATATGTCAACACCTGCTTTCTTTGGGATTGGAATAATTATATTCTTCTTGAAGTCTGAGGGTATTTCGCCTGTCTCATACATCTTGCTCACCAGATGGTAGAGTTTTGTCAGGACTGACACTCCCAAGGCTGTCAGTAGTTCTAATGGAATGTTGTCTACTCCGGGGGCCTTGTTTCGACTCAGGTCTTTCAGTGCTCTGTCAAACTCTTCACGCAGTATCTATATCCTCCTCCATTTCCATAATATTATCCTCAAGAACATCGCCCGTGTATAAACCCTCTATATGCTCCTTCCACCTTTCTGCTTTCCCATCTTTGCTTAGAACTGGGTTTCCATGAAAGCTCTTGATATTCATGCAGGTGGTTCTTCTTTCTCCAAAGGTCTCTTTAATTTTCCTGTAGGCAGTATCTACCTTACCCCCAGTGAGGTAAGCCTCTACATCCTTACATTTGTCCTCTAGCCATACTTCCTTAGCCATTTTGCACTTCCTATCGATATCATTTTTTAGACGTTTGTATTCCTTTTTGCCTGCTTCATTTACTGAATTTTTTATTTTCTCCTTTCATCAATTAAATTCAATATTTCTTCTGTTACCCAAGGGTTTCTACTAGCCCTCGTCTTTTTTTACCTATTTGATCCTCTGTTGCCTTCACTATTTCATCCCTCAAAGCTACCCATTCTTCTTCTACTGTATTTCTTTCCCCCATTCCTGTCAATTGTTCCCTTATGCTCTCACTGAAACTCTGTAGAACCTCTGGTTTAGTCAGTTTATCCAGGTTCCATCTCCTTAAATTTCCACCTTTTTACGGTTTCTTCAGTTTTAATCCACAGTTCATAACCAATAGATTGTGGTCAGAGTCCACATCTGCAGCTGGAAATGTCTTACAATTTAAAACCTGGTTCCTAAATCTCTGTCTTATCATTATATAATCTATCCGATACCTTTTAGTATCTCCAGTGTTCTTCCATGTGTACGACCTTCTTTCATGATTCTTGAACCATGATGGTAGAGACATAAAATTTTCACAGCATGCAAAGTGTGAGGTTCAATCATATGGAACTGGAATAGTTAAAATATACGGAGTTGGTCTTTTTATATTCATTTATTTACAAAATTCTGTCAAAAAACTGAGTGTTTGAAAAAAAAAAAGATAACATGCCTCACAATACAGTTTTAGAAATAATTCTAGTTCAGTGTATCCAGAAAGGTGCATTCAATAATTATGGAAAATTGTAAGTTGGTGTCTAAAAATTTTCCAAGATAATGGGTCACAAAACTCGATAATTTAACGTTGGTGGCATAGGACATACAAACATACAATGTTCCCTTAACGGATGAATGACGAAACGTTTTCAGTTGTATATCAAGTTACATAGCGCATGAGTTAAATGAACGGTGTTAATATAATCTGTCACGTAAGAGTACAGTACAGTGTAAGAGAGCAGATGTCACAAAATATCAGTACTTCAACTGAAGAATGAGCAAGTATTCTAGGCTATACATCATATTACATATTGTATGGATTGAGTCATCGCCGGCTGATGTGACCGAGCGGTTCTAGGCGCTTCAGTTTGGAACAGCGCGACAGCTATGGTCGCAGGTTCGAATCCTACCTCCGGCATAGATTTGTGTGATGTCCTTAAGTTAGTTAGGTTTAAGTAGTTCTAAGTTCTAGGGGACTGATGACCTCAGATGTTAAGTCCCATAGCGCTCAGAGCCATTTGATTGAGTCATCAATGCGAACAACTGGTGTCAAATCAGATTACACTACAATGTGGGAGGGAGGTATTGTTACATGTCTATACCTTAATAAATATATGACAGTAAAAATTACCTTGCCTGCATTTTGTAAAAGTATACAACAGTTGATAACGGAAGCCAACTGTTAAGACTGAAGAATTATTCATTAAAAAATCTTTGTCACTGAGTCAAACTACAGTAGATATGAATTGATGTTAGTATTGAAGTAAGGCGACACAAATTGATCCAATTTTTGTTCAGGAACCTGTCCATGTTAACACATTATTGCTACTCCTGCCTCCACGGCATCACTGCCGTTCACCACGGAACAGCCGGCTGTGGACTTACAGTGTTTATGGCATCCTCACTGAAGAAGATGGGGACTCTACCATCTTGGGAGACTTGTCGGCTTGTAAATTCATTTCCGTTTAACTTTCAAATGCCTCCACTTCGAAGATAAGCATTTTTTCTAACTACGAGACTTAAACTGTGATAATTCAGTTTGTACTTTACATCTATGAGTTCGAAAGGAATTTTACAAAGCGGGTGTTTGATGAAGTTAGAAAGTGTTTGATGAACTTAGTGACAAACTAACTGGCCTTCATTCACCAGAAGTACTATTGCTGTGCTTCAGGATGTTACTCACTCGATGGTTAGTTTCAGTCCACATCGGAGTAGACGTGCTCTTAATCTTTTTTTTTTTTTGTTAAACTTGTTCAGTCTTTGCTATCTGAATGCTTTTTGTTCTGCTGTCGGCAGATATGTCAGTTGACGATGAGGTTTTATATTCCCATCAGGCTCACCCGTGTCCTCCGATACAGGTAGCAGTGCTTGCACGTGTATTCTACTTGACAGTATGCGCTCTATAACATTGCTTGCAGCATGACATAACCGATGGATCCTAACGTCCTGGTGTTGAAACTAGTCCCGCAGATGCAGCGCACCCAGGAACTCCTGTTTTAGCATCTAGTGGCCATCTTCATGTCGCCTCTGGTAATGTCCTGCTGCCTCTCTGAGATCGAACTGTGGGCAAACTCTGTTTCACGTATGGAGCAGCATTTCCTGGCATATGGCATCTTAGATGGTGACCAGCGGCGTGCTCACTTTTTGGCTTATGTACATCGGGACATTCAGCACCTACTGCAACAAGTAAATTAGGAAGTGGAGCCCAGTACCTTTCCGTATGAAAAGTTGAAGACCAGTATACGTGAAAACATATACTTTCAGGTCCAAGTGATGGCAGCTTGCCACAAGATTTTTGTTTGTCCTAAACTCCGAGGGAGGTCTTACAGAGAATGGATCGGCAGCCTGCAGGGTTTATCTCGCAGTGCCGTTTCCACTGCAGTAACACTGAGTGCAAGAATTCGTTTAATGCTTCCTTGGCTAGAAATATAATTTTAGCACATGGCTTACAAGATGGTCTTACAATTGATCGCTTGAAACACAAGAAATCATTTGCAGAAACTTGTCTTCCCATCATCAGAGCATACAAACAATCTCTTCAGTCCTGAGCTATGCTACAGGACTTGTCACAAGTGTATGTCACTGGGACAACACGTCGTCCTCAAAACAATTATGGGCACTATCCTGATCAGACTTAGAAAGTTTGGGCAAAGTCATGGCTTCCTTCTTGCAATCTTTTCTTTATCAGTCATCAGTGATGACAATGCTATCACCAGCATTCAAAGTGCACCACTTGTGGGAAATCCGGACATAGGAGCGAAGTGTGCCAATCAGCTTTGATGATAGCAGTGAACCCCTCAAGCCCTCACACATGGGGGTAGACAACATGGATAAATCGTACCCAGATATAACATACATTCACTCATTGTCCCGACACTCTACAGAGAGTCTCTCATTATCTGTCAAAATCAATAACATACCGATCTCCCTGCGGGTAGGTACACGGTCTGCAATGACCATTATCGATTTCGAATCGTATTATAGTGTGGGTTCCCCTCCCCTCCAACCCTCTGATATCCCAATGCCAGGAAAAAGTAATGTTCTTGCGAAACCTAATGAGCAATTCATGGCCCAAATATAGTATTGGTTGCACAATATAATCGGCAGGATTTGAACTTTCGATTTTTAGGGACGGATTTTTTCGATGCACTTGCGATATAAATTCAGGAGGAGGAGGAGGAGATTAGTGTTTAACGTCCCGTCGACAACGAGGTCATTAGAGACGGAGCGCAAGCTCGTGTGAGGGAAGGATGGGGAAGGAAATCGGCCGTGCCCTTTCAAAGGAACCACCCCGGCATTTGCCTGAAGCGATTTAGGGAAATCACGGAAAACCTAAATCAGGATGGCCGGAGACGGGATTGAACCGTCGTCCTCCCGAAGAAATTCAGGACTCCGCCCACAGAGTCCACTTTCTAGGTACAAAACTGTACCTCGTAGAGATTTATTCAAATTCAGCTCCGTATTTTAAAAACCTTCTTCGGGTATTAGAGACGTAAACCCACGTGGCCCTCCGTGCATGAGACCCACCAAAACCTTTTCAAGCTAGAAATGTTCTTGATATTTTCAGTGATAAGCTTCAGGAGGAATTACATTGCCTGCAAGATGAGGGACTTCTCACTCCAGTCTCTATAACGCAATAGGCCACACCAGTTGTCATTGTTGAAAAATCAAATGGTGTCTTACGCATTTGTTATGATTTCAAGACGATCATCGACGCACAATCAGTAATTCATGCGTAGCAAATACCTGAAGTAGAGGACGTTGTGGCCCGTTTAGCAGGCAGAGTAGTGTTCGCAAAAACTGGCCAGTGGGATAGATCCCTCCAACTGACAATGGTCGAAGATTCCCGATGTAGCCTAGCCTTCAGCACTCTGTTTGGGTTTCTCCAGTGCAACAAACTTCCGTTATAACCAGCGCCCCAGCAGTATATCATTGATGTCTGGAGAACGATGCTTATGATTTACTGTGGACAGCAAATTAGTTAGTACTCTAGTTGCAAGACCTACCCAACAACGTGGATGTTCTCTTCATGTTCCTCCAATATACCAGTCTAAAATGTAATAAGGACAAGTCTTGTCGGTTTATTCGAAAGCTGAATATTTCAGACACACACTGCTAAACCAAAACGTAATGAACACTGCCCACCGCGACGTAGGATGACAACTGTTGGCGTCGCGAGCTCGTGACGAGCAACAAAAGTATATAAGCGGAGCAGACACGGACGGGCGATTACCCTAAAGAAGATATGGACGGTAAATGGGGAAATCCGTTGAGATAAGTGACTCTGGCAAAGGGAAGATTATTATTACCCAGAGCCTGTGAACGAATTTCTCGAAAAAGGCGAAGCTGGTCGAGTGTTCGCGTGCTATTGTCGTGAGCATCAGCGGAAAGAGGTAGAAGGACAGTGAAACTATCACTAGATGAGAAATGGTTGGACGTCCAGAACACGGGGTTCAGAGACTTGTCTGCTCCATACAGTAGAACAGATGATGATCCGTGGCATCTCTACTGAAAGGGCACAATTCTGGTGCAAGTAGAATTGTTTCAGAGCACACCGTTCATTTTACATTGTTGACTATGGAGCTGCACAGTGGACGAACTCCCCGCGTGTTCACATGTTGACCCAACGACATCGTCAGTTACCATTGCAGTATGCCCGGTACCATCGGAATTCGACCGTCGATCAATGTAAATATGTCGGCTCTACAGGTAAATCACAGTTTTGCTCGACTAGGTCAATGGTCATCTCCACAAGCGCCGTCATCGAGGTGAACGATGGCTCGAAACGTGCAGCGCCCTACGGACGCAGGCTGGTGGGAACAGTGTTATTCTATAAGAGACATGACAGGACCTGTAGTAGTAAGCGAAGACACTCTGACAGCTGCGAACAACCTTCATCCCTTTACGTTTGGTGTCTTCCCGAACGGTGATGTTATATTTTCTCAGTATGATTGTTGGTGACTCCTAGCCAGAATCGTGCTACAATGGATTGAGGAGTATTATAGTGAACTTACGTTGATGTCTCGGCCATCAAATTCACCTGTCTTTTCATTGTTTCCTGCATTCACCCCACATCTCAGTATGTCAAGGCAGTTCATAACTTCCAGCTCCTGCCAATACCAGCCACTTGAAATCAGTGTTGGGGCAATGAAATTGCTGACGAAAGTTTATTCCCAATGCATCTGCTATTGCTGAACCGCTACGTCAACTGCTGCAGAAAAACGTTCGTTATCAATGGAGCCAAACGTGTGAAAAAGCTTTCAGAGTCTTTAAATGACTCTTTTCTCCACCCTTCGTACCCCACAGAGTATGAGCCCGCCAAACCCGTTTCATGGCAGCAAATGTGTCAGACTATGGGATGGTTGCAATCAAGTGCCATGTAACTAACAGGGTAAAAGCCCAATCGCTCTTCTACTCTAATTGCTAATTTTAAAAAAGTCGGTGATATGTGTATGGTAGATATTTCACGTTATTCAGTGACCATAAACTTTTGCTTCCTAATTTCATGCCTTCAGTAAATATTCCGACCAAAACTATATGCTGCCCTCAGCAGCGAACCCTCAATCTGTCGACTTATAATTATGATGTTCAATATCGCTTTAGCACAGAACAGGCCAATGTTCGTCTCCCTTCTTGTCTAACTCTGGGTCAGGACCTGGTATGTGACAGGATCCCAACGTGTGTTTCTACCAGGACATCGCTGCAGAAGAAGCCATGGCCAACCTCCCACCTCCAAGCTCATCACACGCCATACTGCCTAGGACCTAACTCTCAGCGAGTTCCTTCACGCCGTGATGGGCCATCAGACCACAAGCTGATTCAGCAG
Organism: Schistocerca cancellata; assembly: GCF_023864275.1. NCBI lineage: Eukaryota > Metazoa > Arthropoda > Insecta > Orthoptera > Acrididae > Schistocerca > Schistocerca cancellata. The sequence goes on from NC_064629.1 coordinate 331,763,215, forward strand.
TCAGAGATCCAGGCATACTGACACCACTGTAACGAGTTCTCAACAATGACAGACATCCTTCTACTCCGAGGAGGATACGGCTGCACCATCCTTGAATGTCTCCAGCAGCAAGATTTTTCACTTCTGCACGTTGGGAAATGCAGCATGGTGGTCGTTAAACGTCTGGATCACCACCAAATTTATATTAGTGGCATGGAGATTGCTATTACTCAGATGGTATTCTCTTGCACCACGTGACAGAGCAGGCAGGCTTCCCATCGCACATTTTCTTCTCTTGGACACACTCATGCAGTCCTTGGTTTGGACTTTATTCATATTTTGCAGGACTCGTCTTAGGCAATGAGTTCCCATATGTTTCCCACATGTCTCCCACATCATCTAGTCAATCTATTCAAACCTTGCCTCACATTTTTTCCTCTGAAGGACTTCTTCACAACATTTTCACAGATAGTGTTTCACAACTAGCATCTGTGAAATTCTCCACTTCCTATGGCAATAATGGAATCGCCCTAGGTCACACAGAACCCTTCAGACCTGCCTCAAATTATCTGGTAGAACATTTCATCCACACCTTTAAAAACCAAATGTGTAAACTTAACCATCACAATCCTCAGGACAAAGTTGTTACATTTCTTGTGGCATCCTGCAGGACAACTTCTTAGGATTGCTTGTCTCCTGCAGAAAAGCTTCATGGCTGGTCTCATCAGTCCCCACTTTTTGTCCTTCACCCCACAGATCACAGCCCCCTACTAAGCAGTCTATGTGCCATCGTTTTGCTCTTAAAGACCCACTTGGAGCCCTTGTTAAATTCTTTGCTTTCTGTGGCAGTAATAGCATCGCCCTAGGTCACACAGCACCATTCAACCCTGACTGAAACGAACCGGCAGAACAATTCACCCACACCTTTAAAATCACATTGATTAACTCCACCTTCACAATATTCTTCACGGGGCTCTTACACTTTTTCTGGCATCCTGCAGATTACATTCTTAGGAATGTTTGTCTCCTGCAGAAAAAACTTCATGTCTGATCTCACCAGTCACAACTTTCTATACTTCACCCCATAGATCACAGCTCCCTGCAGGCAGTCCAGCGGCTCCTGTTTTTACTAAGTGACACCAATCACCCGGCTACGACTTTATTATGGTCCGTCTCCCATCGCCAAGGAACTACCACTTCCTTTTGTTTCAGTGACAGAGCCATTCACTGTCTCCACCCTTGACACTGCCAGGCCATCTCAGCCGCTGCCGGTGACCAGCTCAATGGAGAGGCCTTCAACAGCTTTACACGTCAGATCAGGTCTGATACTAATGGATGTAGATATCACCCCCGAACGACCGATCCACCAGCACGGAACCGCACTACTTGAGGGACTTCAATTTGAGCTTCGCTGTCTCTCTCACCTCTGCGACACCTTTGCGACGGGCGAGGAACAGAGACGAATGCTGCACGATGGCTTAACGATTGCGGTGTTACAAACCAACATCACATCAGTACTTCATAGCATAGCTGCCTAAGATACAGGGACAAATTTTGTGGAACACATACAGCCATGCTACAACCGTTCACTAAATTTGAGCCCAAGCTCCGGGATCCCAAACTGCATGGATCAAGTGTCTTCTGCAAGACACGTGGTCGAAAATAGGCCTCAATTGAACCTTGCTCTTACTGGTATTTAGGGCAGCACTGGCACCAGACCGGACCAGTTTGTTCCCAGTGAGTTTTTCCTGTGTCAGGTGCTGATTTTGCAAGCATTATGTCAATGAGGATTGTCATTCGAGAGCAGCCTCTCAGACGGTTGAGACGGTATTGCCGTTCACGGCTGAATTAGCGATCCTGGGAACTGCCAACAGTGGACTTAGAGTGTTCGTGGACTCCTCGCCGAAGAAGATGGGGATCTGTCGTCGTGGTAGACTTTTGGACTTGTAAATTTCTTCCTGTTTACCATTCAACTGGCTCAACGTTGGACATAGACAAGTTTGCTAACTACAGCACTAAGACTTTGATCTTGTAGTTTGTACCTTACCTCTGACCGTCCTACAGATCTTTTGCTTTTATAAGGTTTTTGTCTGATGAACTTCGACTCAGTGACAATCTAACCGGCTTTCAGCCACCAGAAGTACTATTATTCTATTTCAGGAAACGAGTTATTTTATGTTTTGTTTCAGTCCAAGATAGAACAGATATGCTGTTAATCTTCGATAGGTAATCTTGTTCAATGATTACTGTCTGACTAATTTCTGTCTGCATCGGCCAAATACCAGTTATTTCTTCAAAACGAAATGCAAGTAATTTTTCTGCCACCAGAGTCGTTTCTTTTTAAACACGATATGTGTTTCGAGCGGTAGGCAATCTCCATTTTAGTGTTCACTACTTTGTGTCCATACACTTTTGATCAGATAGTGTATGCCTATTGTAGATCACACAGCGCACTACAAGCAACTACTAGCGGAGTGCGTTCGCATATGTGCACAACCCAAGAGGAAAAGAGGTATGGGCTACCCCTAGCCATAAAATACTATGAAAGTCAGCCATATTGACCATTGAATTTACTTTTCATAAGCTCATAGACCAGAAAAAAATTGCCCAGGTGATGTTTCACTTAGAAAAACATAGTGAGATGTACCCCGTGGTTTTTTTTTTTTTTTGTTATCTGCTGTCATCGATGTAAATTTTCTCAAATGAAATTGGGATTTAATTGGAATAGCTATGAAGGCACATACCTTTATATATTTTTATTTTACACTGCTTGTCTAGACCATAACTCATTGGTCCGTATATCAGAATCATTTTTCAGTCTCTCATGGTCCTGGTGTGTACATGGAACTTTGCATTACAATATTAACGGAAGGGAAAGAAAACACACCATTACATAGCTTTTATTCAGTCCACAACTTCACAATATATTTATTTTAAAAATATCATTCATTCATGCTTATGGTAACTTCATGGAGCTCACTATTCAAATATTTTAATTTCTTATGGCTCTACTACATGAGCTCCTTACCAACCTCGTGCCCAGCGTGAGAACTCGTTGAAGAGCCTGTATTGCCGTATGTGGCGATAACACATCCAATTAAGACGCTTGTCCCGCAATTTTGAATGTCCAGCGGATCATTACAAATCTCGGTGGTTTCAGTGTAATTATTGTATTTGAATAAAAATCTCATTTTTGTTCGTCTCGTTGCATATTTCTACATTTTCACCAGTGATATTATGTACGAAATTGTACTCGTTCTTTCTGTGTGTGGTCCAAGTTTTATCGAGCTATGTCAGTGACACCACATGCGGAAGTTCCTTCCGTTCTTAAGTTTTGTTCAACGATGTTTATTGCTATACTATAACACGTCTCTCTCCAATACTCCTTGGTCTCTGGAGTTTCTTGTTGTTCTTCTTCTTACATAAAAAATGGCCGCTCTGTCGTGTTCCCTGACGACGTCATCAGGATTCGCCTTCGTGACGAGTATGCCATTTTCTCAGTGGATCTCAACGCGATCCTGAAGACACTGGAGCAGATGCGATGTATTCAGGGCAAACGGTTACTCATCTGCTCCGATTCCCTTAGTGTCTAACAAGTAGTACAGAATATTTACCCAGCTGATAAGTTGGCCCAGCTGACATATGGCCAAGGACCAACGACAGAGCCGGCCGGTGTGGCCGTGCGGTTCTAGGCGCTTCAGCTTGGAACCGCGTGACCGCTACGGTCGCAGGTTCGAATCCTGCCTCGGGCATGGATGTGTGTGATGTCCTTAGATTAGTTAGGTTTAAGTAGTTCTAAGTTATAGGGTACTGATGACCATAGATGTTAAGTCCCATAGTGCTCAAAGCCATTTGAACCATTTTTGAACCAACGACTGAAGGCGTTTGTTAATTCGTACTTCCAATGTACTGAATACAGTCACGTTTGAAGCTGCAAAATATGGATAAAATTGAAATGACCAATTAAACTTGCTCCAACGGCAGGGAAAGCATGTGCCATTCTGCTGGGTGCCAGTTCATGTAGGGATACGTGGCAGTGAAGAGTTCGAGCGGGCTACCAAGGAGGCTTATAGAGGACAGGACGTGGCACTGTGTCCTATTCCCCTGCAGGCTGTCGGTTCTGCACTACATAGGAAGTTCATGCAGCTGTGGGATGCGAAACGGCTGGCAGAAGAGACAATCAGCTGCTCTTGGTGAAATCAACTATCCAGCCGTGGCGTTCCTCCTGCCAGTTGCGCAGGAGGGATGAAGTGACCCTCACACGTCTTCGACATTGCCCTCTTGCACATGGCTGTTTACTAGGGCGATAGGATGCCTTGTTTTGTGATGCTTGTGGCGTGCCAATTTCAGTACGCCATATTTTAACAGACTGAATTGCATACCGTGATGCAAGAGTAGAAACAAATATTGTTGGGGATCAGACTTCTATTTTAGCTATGATGAGACAAGTGTGACTAAAGTTTTACAATTTTGTGATCAGTCTGGACTCGGGCCTAAGCCTTCAGGCCGGAAGTTTTAGTGTTTTGCAGAATGGCTGGCTCCTCCTTTTTTATTCTTGCGGTCACCCAGCCACATCCATTTGCTATATTGTTTTAGCTCCTTATACCACTTTCTTCCTGTTTAGTTATTGTTTTAATATTGCCGTGTTACGTCCTTCCGTACTTCCGTCTGGGTGCTCACATAGTTTGCCAGCTTTCCTTATTTTTATTTTACGTGCAGCTTTATACACCTGTTTAGTGTATTTTACTGACACTCGACTCAGACTATTTTCGCGTGGGCACTGAAGACCTTGCTGATACGCGTCTCACACAAATACCACATCACCACCACACAGAGGATTTAGGGGTTGAGCTTTTTTATTAAGGAAACCAGACAATTCACAACAGTGGACAGCAGGAATAGGTTGAGAGCGCTGTCTTGATTAGCTCAAGATTTTCATAGATATTCTTTGGATGTGAAATTGGGCATCTGACACATGTATGTACATGGTTGTACATATTGAGGTTGGATAAAAATTGAAACAGCACGAGAAATGCATGTCTGGAGATAGATGCATAGGCGAGCCATGCCTTCAGGTTGCTCCGTTGTACTTGACCAGGAACGGTACACGTGTAATGTCCTCAATGCTTCGCAGGTGTCAGCCGTCGTCAGAACTATGTTCTGTGTAGTTTTGGGTGCGTTATGTTGGTGCTAAGTGAATTCGAACGTGGGCGACTTGTTGGTACTCGTACAGTGGGTGTTTCGGTAACAAAGGTACCCAAAGTGTTTAGTATTTCAAAATATAACTGATCGAAAATTTATGCCGCAACCTGGGAAAGTGGATAAGCATCCACCGCTAAGCCATATGCGAACGAACTGTGAAGAAAAATAAGAGAACGACAGCAGCAAAAGTCACTGCAGAACAGTATGTAGCTCTCGCGGACCCAGTCAGCGTCAAAACAACACGAAAGGACCTCCATAATCAGGACACTGCAGGCGAACTGGAATTCCAAGGCCACTTACTAGTGATGCAAATGCAAGTAACAGGAAAATGTGGGGCCAAAGCCATAAGACATGGACAACGGAGCGTAGGAAGAGAGGAATTACGTCGGATGAGTCTTGTTTCACACTGTTTGCAACTACTGGTCGAGTTTACGTCGGGATAGTGAAAGAAGGCGGTTGTTCGGTGATGCTTTAGGCAGCCATATCGTGGTCTTCCATGGACCCCATGGTCGCTCTGAAAGGTCACATTACTGCGAAGGATTATGTGTTGACTTTGGCTGATCACGTCCATCTCACACTATAATGCTTGTTGCTTAATGAGGATGATGTACTTCAAGACGATTGGGCAACTGTTCACACAGCTCGCATCGTCCTGGACTGGTTTTGTGAGAATTAGGATTAATTTCAGCATCGCTTGTGGCCACCACAGTCACCAGTTGTGAACCCTGTTGAGCCTTTGTGGTCTACTTCGGAGAGCAGAGTAAGTGGTCGCTATCCTTCTCCATCATCGATATTTGCCCTTGCCACTATTTTTCATGAAGAATGGCATAAAATTCCCTAGAAAATCATACGGGATTGTATTTATCCATTCTAAGACGACTGGAAACTGTTTTGAAATAAAGCGGTTCTCCTACACCAAACTAGGCATGGTAAGGTGTTTTGTTTCTGTTGTTTTCATTTTTATGCACCTCCTCTACCTGCAAAACTGTTAACATAATTTTCCGATACACTGTGTGCTCTCAGGGCCTGTCACGTTACGTCTAAGTCAAAATCCATTGCAAATATATTTTGGTGCTATAAAATTAATTAATGCCTTAGGTATAAAGAAAAGAATCGTATGTTTGTGGCTGCGTAAACGGAAGCTGGATAGGAATAGCGTATCGGAATGAAAAGAACAGCAGGATTTTGCTGCGGTAAGAGGCGACGACAAAAGATTTGTTCTAAAGCGGCTTGTTGCTTAATGGAGTTTCTCGGCACACTGAGCCCGGTTTAGTATCTGCCTCCAACGAAAAACATTGAATTTACGTACTACCCGGGCGAAATACATCGCTGCGAAACGTAATCCGGATTTTGGCCACAGCTGAGCTGACTCCAAGATCGTGCTGTCAGTGGGAGAAATTGTTGGTTCTCCCGCGGGCGAGCACTATCTGAGATTGTGCACAGCTACTGCATAATGTACGACCACGTGCGTATCTCAGTGGAGTTTATGAATGTTTACTATAAAAAAAACTATTCTGCTTAAAATATGAAGTAGACGAAGATAATCTTCCAGAAAATCTGTAGTGAGTATATTGACGCACAGACACCAAACTACGTTAAAAAATAAATTTAGATACACATGAACGAGTCACTAAAGTCGAAACGCTATGGAAAGAAGTGACACTGATCATCATCCTACAGTGATTCGGTGGGAGGGTTAGAAACCTACCGGGGAATATTGGCAGAAAATATACGATATCAACTACCAGTTACAAGATCAATATCATAATCAAATACTTACCTTTCCCTCTGAGAGTACACGTAGGTCCACGTTGAGCTGAAGTGCCCGCCTCAGCTTCTAGTGCTTCAGTTTGTATGTAGAAAGGTCTAGTACATTCCAACATCTTGTAAATAAGGATTTCCCATATCATGAAATCATAAGTCTTAAATGACAGTTTTTGTAGACACACAAATCGAAACTGCGACCCAGATATTACCAACCGGCGCCTGTAACCGCTATACCATAGCGGGCGACATCTAGCGGTTGACACTGCTTCCTTTCCTTGAAAATCAGCAATCTGTTATTTAGGAGTCGACCTTCGCATCACGGATCTTGATAAAGTCAGTGGCGCTTCGTAAGGCGGAGTTAGTGGATCCGCGCGTTCTGACCGTGTTGTCACATCCTCATGGTCACAGTGACGTTCAGATGGTGTTACTATCGTTCAGGCATGGCAGTAGTTGTACAGCTTATCATACTTCTTGTATCAGAAGATCTTGTCGCCAGACGACGTCTCAGGATTCTTACAGCTCTTCATGCGAAAGACATAGACGACGTCACTGTGCTTTTGTCTCCTCGGTGTTGTATGATCATCCCCTACTACGTAGTAATGTCTGACAACTGACGTAGAACTCGGTGAACTAATATTTCTGAGAGCCAAACGTTTTGCACTCGTACCGGAAACCATACTAGCTCGCCAGAATTAAACCTCTTGGTGTTCAAATTCGTATGCACACAAATTGTCTTGCTTCTTCAGTTCCGGTGATGAGCTATTTGAAGTAGAGTCATCAGGTTAAACCGCAGACAAGGGATGCAGCGTTGTATCAGCCTCCCGACCGAGGATTATAGAAAACGGAGAAAAATCTGTGATTTGTCGATTTTCTGTGCCGTATGCGATGGTTACGACAGGCAGTATCGTACCTGCAGTCTCTCTGTTCAGATATCAGTGAATGTAGAGAGAGTATCTGTCAATACCTAATTAAAACGTTGTGCAAGGACATTCCTCTACAGGTCGTAGGCAGTTGCCATCCTTCAAATGTATATCTGCTACAAGAAACATGGCGAATTATGGAGCTTCGGCAATCGGCACAGTCTTGGTAACATTGTAAGGAGTGAGATAGCTAGTGCACACTACTATCAATTTATTCCCATCTCTCGACGTGGGAAAACTCCACAAGTGGCCAGTTTTAATCTGATGAAGTGGAGAAGCTGCACGAGGAATTGTTAATAAATGTCCTGGGAGTAACTGAGGCTCATACTTCCACCACTAGCGTTCCCTGCAGCGGCTTACCTAATATCAGATCGGCAGTGACCTAGTAAATGATACCTGCTTCTAATTCAATGACTGACGTCTGCAAATTCCCGATGACTCGATGACCGTCCTTAGTGGCAATATTTCACTATGGCTGGGTGTAAATTATCTGGGATAACAAGCAATCATATCCGTTTCTTTGGCTCATTATTTTTACGAAATTTTCAGTATGTTAGTTTTACTTCTTCTTTGACAGAGTTGTTTCTCTAAGGTCTTCAGTAATGCTGGATCTGCTTTTTGGTCAGCTGAAATATTCTTTAGCGTAGCGATAACTTGGATATCAACAGCTCTGCGATATTCAGTCTGTGGATTTCGCGAAAGGCAACTACAATCATTTTGTTGTCGTCCATTATGTGTGCAGTTGTGAAGTCGTATACCCGAAATATTAGTGTCCATCATGGCAATCGCCCTGGTGATTGCTCATGCTTGTCAGCTAGCATAGTGAATGGTGTTCAATCACTACATTCAATGATCCACCGCATAACTAGGATCGAACCTGAACTGACTGTCCAAGCAAATTCAAGAAACTCCTTGTCAGTCATAGAGTAATTCTGAAATTTGGAGAGGATTTTGAAGATGTAAGCAATCACACTTTTAGCGCTATCAAATGATTCAAATGGCTAAGCACTATGGGACTTAACATCCGAGGTCATCAGTCCCCCAGACTTAGAACTAATGAAACCTAAGGACATCACACACATCCATGCCCGAGTCAGGATTCGAACCTGCAACCGTAGCAGCAGCGCGGTTCCGGACTGAAGCTCCTAGAACCGCTCGGTCACAACGACCGGCTTAGCGCTATCCTGAATTTGCACAAGAACACAACCTATTCTGTAACCACTAGTTTCAGTGTATAGTTCCGTGTCAGCATTCGCATTAGGAGTGTCAACACAGGTGGACAAGTCTGTGGCTACTTGCAGGAGGTCACACATTGTGACGTTGTTGCATTATGTGTGGTGTAAGCGGTGCTGATAGTTAATAAAAGCGGGTTAAAAGCTGTGAGCTGACTGGGGAAGTTAACCTTGCATTACTGCGCAACTGTTTCACCAGGTATCCAGTCTAGCTTACCAAATTCCCAACCAGACTAACATTAATTATAATCTTTTAATAGTCATACGACAACCGGTGATATATATATATAAAACAGAATTTAAATAAAAAGAAATAAATCAGTTTATATTTGGAAATTTATTTTAACATTGATCATTGAAATTTCAGCATATTAAAAGTGTGTCATAACTAAGCTGGTGCCTTATTTAGGATTGTGAAAATGTGAGTTTGTAATCTTACGGAACACATCAAATATGGAGCCAAGATTGGGAGACTGCATACAACACTGCATTCATAAAATAACACACAAAGAACGTTGAAACATATGCAAGAGGAAATTAACCACAACCAACCGATTCAATTTTCACCCAAAGAAGTTACGTTCGTAGCGCAATCCTGTCCGTTATGAAATTACCACACACTGGTATACTAAATTCATACTAACTCTCTGTGAAATCTTCCCGAAAAGAATAACTGCGGGCTACTTTGATGCTTACACCACATGCTTCACGTGGTCAACTTGGTTTACACAAAGAGTGTAACTTCACAATAATTTTGATAATTAAAATAAATTAGATCGAAAAGCAACTTACGAAAGAAAAACCTCGAACTGGTTACTATCGTCTTATTATTAACCTGATGGGTCAAACAATTGTATAAGCACGTGTTACTGGTCTCACAAAGTACACCCCACGTGGGTTGAACATAAAGAAAAGTTGCTATATTGAAAAATATTGTCAAGACGAGACGTTATAATCTCACGCACATTCGCATTGAAGATTGATGATGCTAGTTAGAGTTACTAATCAACACGTGGTTCCACTTTACTCATAAAGTAGTCACAAAGCAACCACCGGAATACATTCTGAACTTCACACTGGAATTACACTGCGTTGCAATTTAAGATAACATTAGATATTTTAGAGCTAAACCTGAAATAAAGGTGATTAAATTTTCAGTTAGGCTGAACTTAAGAAATCCATTGTCCTACGGACTTGGCCGACACGCGCTTAGCCGGAGATCTTACCACTTCAGACGGTCGCCACGGACAGACTGCTGTGGTCCCTTCTTGAGGGTGGCTCACAAATACAAACGGAAGTGGCCAGAGGGGCAGCTTCCTATACCAACATGACAAGGGACGGACAGGACCATACTAAGGATAGAAACCTCTTTGCATTTAGAAAGCGTAGCTACCTGTTCCGACGTTGGTCCTACTGTTCTCTAGCAGACAGGCTTGTCTGCTACCCTCAAGCATGCAACTAGAAATACATTTGCTCATTCATCCTCTCACACACAAGGGAAGGGGGATGACAGTATCTTATCATATACAGTATATAAAAGAAATCGGATGTAGGTTCCGTATGAGACTGTGTGACATGAATTACATATAAACTGTGTTTTAAAGTGTAGTAGTGTGACAGATCGTTCTTGTTTATGTGTAAAAGTAACACGTTCCACTACTCAGTCTCCTCCCAGATAGTCAGAAACACCACAGTAAATTTAGACGAGGAATTTATGCCGTAAATGACAACAGATTTAAGAAATTAACATGAAAGGAATCCAACAGAGACCTTTCAACATTACCATTCCTAACACGGTGTAGGTAAACCGTTGGCATTCAGAACAGCATCTAATAGTTTCTGAATGAGTAAATACAGGTCATGCATTGTTTTCAAGGAGATCTTCTACCATTATTTCTAGAAAACAGTGGCAAGTGCAGATAATGGTAATGCCCAGGAAATCCAGTTGGCCCAGAAAATCCCTGCTTATGGATTCACCAGCGCGACATTCAGTTCTGCAGTGAGTGTTGCAGCTGTCATGCTATTATTTTTCGTCATAATCCTCTTCAAAAACCGTCGGTCCCTATCACTCAACACACACTTTCAGTCGCGTTGTGAGTTATCAGATGATGTTTTTCCGCATTTCTTGTTTGCGAAACAAATGTTCAGTACGGTACCTATAGAAACACCAAACACTTCTGCAGCCTTGGTTACTAAAGCATCCACCATACGAGCACCAAAACTTCGCCGCCGCTCTCATTCACATAGGTACAACATAATGCATTGCGAACTACACAGAACACTGCTCTCACCACGATTGACACTTTAAACGTATTGAGGACGTTGGTCAGGTCCGTCCGTGGTCAAATACAACAACGTAACTGGCAGGCCTGTCTATCTTGTGCAGTTACGTTCAGGCAAACATTTCTCGAGGTGTTTCCGTACTTTTGTTAAACCGCTGACTCTGTGCAAGACGCACATTCTTGCTCCACAGTTAAAAAAAATTAAAAAAAATGGTCTCTCTCTACACTAGTTGCTATAGTGGCCATGCCTTGGTAACTGCTATACTTAATGATGAATATTTAGTGACAGTGGATTACGAGGAAATCTATCACATCACGAATTTTCAGGAGTTTGAATATATGTTACAGCTCTTCCTTTATCTTGATCGGGAAAAACTCGTGTTTCGTTAATTTCGTGCACCAAACTTTTGATTTCTTCGGTGACAAAGAGCCAATAATCTCAAATTCGAGTGATGATGTGTGTCAACGACGCATTTCAGTGCTTTTGTCAAGATGCACAGATGTGCTTCAAATATCTGTGAATATATAACTGTGTCATTGAAGTAACAAACGCAAGTCGTGCATTTAAAATCCCGAAGCAGGTGGTCAGTCATTAGATCAAAGGTGACTGGCGTGTTTCACAGACCAAACGACATAAATTTGAGATACCGAATGCAATTTACAGACTATCAATACTGTAAAATTATTTTCGGTATGCTGTGCATTCAAATAATAAAATAGATTATATTTTATAGCTGCTTCAGTTCTGTAGGAGACATAAATATCTTCACGTGTTTCATTTACTGAATGTAAAGTAAAGGCCCAGCGGTTCTAGGCGCTACAGTCTGGAACCGCGCGACCGCTACGGTCGCAGATTCGAATCCTGCCCCGGGCATGGATGTGTGCTAAGTCCTTAGGTTAGTTAGGTTTAAGTAGTTCTAAGTTCTACGGGACTCATGACCTCAGATGTTAAGTCCCATAGTGCTCAGAGCCATTTGAACCATTTTTTTTAAAACACATTACAGAAATGTAGGGAATCGAGTAACGCCTTTCGGCTCAGCCATCGTGTAAGCACTAGAATCGAGATCACAGAAGTTCGGAACAGGCTGGGGGGGAGTGGGGATTATAGTGTAGACGTTGTAAATAAGAATATTACAGGTATTGAAACGACCTAACATAGAGTAGCAACGCTTGTTTAAAAAATAAATCCAAGACAGACATTGGAAAACTAGCAAGTTTATGCACCAAAGTGTTCAGATATTAATTATATGGTGAATACCTATCTGAAATGTTACAGAAACAGATAAACTGCAGCAAATTTCACTGAAAGATAACAATCTGCGAAATTATGACCAAAACTGAAAACTCCTTTCTGTTCTGTAGTTGAACTGGACGCATACCGTTATCGGTTTGTACTGTTTGTATATAAGTAAAACCTGTGCGTGTCGTTCGGTTAATTGAATTAAGAGAAAATATAATACCGTCAATCAGTGCCTTCGAGAAATGTGTAATTATTTCGTTTCGCACAAGAAATAAGTGAAGAATTATTCAGTGAGAAACAGAGCGTCACACCATGAATGAAAGGGATCTCGTGGTGGTAGAATTTACCAAGAATAACAATATACACTGCCTGACAAAAAGAGTGAAGCACCCATAATGGGAGGAGGGAACGAACACAAACAGCGCAAGTTGAGAGGGTATGTGATATTATTTCGGTGATTACAAAATCGATTCAGATTTACAAAGAAATTGACATTAAAAACCTACTTATCAGTAAGATGTTGCACCTTGTCAGGCCTTGATACATGTGCTGATTCGGTTGGCAAGGTGGTCGTAAAGCCGTGGTCTCCTCTCCTGAGGCACGCTAGCCTACATCGGTTGTAACTGGTACTTGATGCCCTTGGTACTGGCATTGGTACGGAGTTGACATTCGACCTGATCCCACACGTCTTTTATCGGGGACAGGTCTGGTGGTATTGCTGGCCACGCAGACAGTTCAGACAAGCTCGTGCCTTGTGTGATCGAGCTTTCTCTGTTGAAACATCGCACCGTGATACTGTCGCATGAAAAGTAACGCGTGAGTACGCAGGATGTCCTTAATGTACCGCACTGCCATCAGAGTTCTCTCAGTCACTAACAGCTGTGACCAGAAGTCACTCCCAACGTCTTCCCGGACCTTCACGTAAGACGTAGCACCACCGTGCTTCTCCAAAACATTGGACGAATGGGACCTCTTCACAGGTCGCAAGCAAACTCGCTGGCAGTGATCACACAGGGTAGTGGTGAACCACACTGTGGTACCATTCATCAGCAGTACATGTTTTCCAGTCATGGCACCACGCCAAACGTAGACACTTATTTTGTGGTGTTAAAAGCAATCTGCGCATTTGACGGTAATTCTGTAGTCCGCTGCTGGCAGACGCCGACCAAGACTGGGAGGTGACACAGAAAGTTGCAGGGAGTCCTGTACTCGTTCTCACATGGGAAGTGAAGATGTGAAGGGGTTATTGTGAGAGTAGTACAGAAAACATCGACCCTCCATTGTTGTGGTCAGACGTGATCGTTCAGAACATTCACGATGAGTATGCCTGCCCTCATGTTTCCATGCAGTCTAACATCACGCCAGTGACATATTCGAGTAACCCACATTTCTGGACATTACGTCATTCGACCAGCCGACCAAACGGAGACCCAAAAGGAGGCATCTTTAAAACTCTTTCAGTTGTTGACAAGGCGCTGTTACACAAGTGTGTCTGTGGGAATTCCTAAGGTACCAAACAGCTAAAGTCATCGGTCCGTAGCCTTACACATTACTTAAACTAACTTAAGCTGAGAACAACACACACACCCATGCCCGAGGGAGGACTCGAACCTCCGGCGGGAGGGGCCGCGTAATCCGTGACATGGCCTCAAACCGCGCGGTCACACCGGGCGGCGCCGCACAAGCACGCCGCATCTTCGTGTCCTTTCATCTGACGCTGTCCTCGCCCCTTATACACCCTACGATATCCGGTAGGGTATGGTAGGGTATATAACACGAACAACACTCAGTCACTCTGATGGACGTTCTGTCTGTTACAAAGAACTGAAACTAAAATAATTTACATAACCACCGATGGTGAGTACGTGTACCAAGTTACATTAATGTTCGATGATGTCTTCTGCAAGCTCCCTTTTTTTACACGGTGTGTTTTCTCTTAACACATTCTTCCAGAAGGGAGCAAATAGAAACTTGACTTTCCAAAAACCAAATGGAACCAAGCCGTTCACTATTTTATCAATGAACAAAATCATAATAGTGGATCTCTAGATCCTAAACCACTAGCGAATTGAAGGTGATCACAGCCCCGTAAGATGAAGACCAGAAACGGTTATAAACAAGATATAAACAGACTAAAGGTGCCTATGTTTCGCTTAAGACTATTTATTCAATACAAAGTAAGTAAGTATACTGGGATCAAATTAAGGGTCAAATCGGCATCTTAGAAAATTAAATTATGCAGATGAAAGAGACAGTTATTTTCTAAAGGGGCTTATCCACATAGCGAAAGTTGGAGGTACGAATAATTAAATAGAAAAGAATATCTGAAAGGGATAAGAAATCTTTTAAGTAGAAGGCGAGTGATAACCAGCTAACGATAACACGACGACAATTAAATGTTCTCCACTAAGCAAAAATAAACGGTAGCGTATTCCGGGGGAAATGGGAAGGTGCAAAGAAAATTTTATAACAGTAAAATTGGAAACAATAAGAATGTGAAAAAAACAAAGCTGAAACATAAATATCGTAGATTTCACGATACATTAATTACGTATTGCACCACATGACACAATAATGAACAACTCGGATAAAGTTGTAGAAGTATTCGACGACTTTCTTAGAAACATATGCGCTTCACAAGATATATCAGGAACTCTGATAGTTATCAACGGAAATAACGACGATACGAATGTAGTAGATATAATAGGTAACAAATTATTCAGGATATGACGAAATGAAAGGACACCTCTAGAAGAAATTCATAGAGCAAGAGGAAGAGTAATTCGAATGTAGCTTGGTAAATGACTCTTTGAAAATCAACGTAGCAAGATCATTCCTGAAAACTGGAACAAGAAAAGAGACAGACGAGACATAAAAAGCTAGAGACTTGTTTCGCTCCTCACTGTTATGTAAATCCTATTCATCAAAATTGTTACTGTATACGATGCAGTAATATTAGATTTCAATCAATCAAGAAAACATATTTAGCACACGGTTCGATATGCAGCTCGTGAACATAATTAAAGAACAGAGTGAGGGGTATTAATTGCAGCTTCATCTGTCAGTTGTGTAGTTCGTTCATTCAGAATCCTAATTAGAGGCATTGTTTACGTTAGATTTTACTAGGATGGCGAGAAACACAGAAATGAACGGGGTGTCTGGCAGTAAGACATCATATTATTGAATATATTCCCAACAGTATTAGAGGAAGATACAGGTTGCTAAAGAGGGAAACTGAAGAAAGAATAGACCTTAACACGATATATCTGAACCAATTTCGTTTTGCTGACGACACACTACTGATAGCCTATAGCGTATGTAAACGTAAGGAAAGAATTAATGAAATTTTATGATAGTAGGGCTGAAAATTAATTATAGTATGTTGAATCCAATATTCAATGTACACACGAAAATTAAAAATAGCGCAAATTAACAATGATGGTCATAGAACGAGGTACTAAGTTACTAATAATTCTGGATGGACAGGAAAAGAAATAATCAGAAGAGTGAAAATGGCCTGAAGTGATTTTTCGTAAACTGAGTAGATTTTTCAGTACAAAGTCTGAGATGAATCTGAAATAGAATACGACATTACAGCTGCATCAGAAATGAATATTGATCGTCCGTATGGGACCCGTACCAAATAGAACTGGTACGGAAATACACTGAATTGCTAAAGAAACCGGGATAGGCATGCGTACTCAAATACAGACTTATGCAAACAGGCAGAATACGGCGCTGCTGTCGGCAACGCCAACCGAAGACAACAACAAGTGTCTGGCGCCGATGTTAGATCGGTTACTGATGCTACAATAGTAGGTTATCATGATTTATATGAGCTTGAAAGTGGTGTTATAGTCAGCTGACGTGCCATTGGACGCAGCATCTCCAAGGTAGCGTTGAAGTGGGGGTTTTTCCGTACTACCACTTCACGAGTGTACTGCGAATATCAGGAATTCGGTAAAACATCAAATCTCCAACACCAATGCGGCCGGAAAAAGATCCTGAGAGAACGGGACCAACGACGACTGAAGAGAATAGTTCAGCGTGACAGAAGTGCAACGCTTCCGCAAATTGATGCTGATTTCAGTACTGGGCCATAAACAAGTGTCATCATGCGAATCATTCAATGAAACATCGTTGATATGGGCTTGAGCAGCCGAAGGCCCAGTCGTGTACCCTTGATGACTGCACGACACAAAGACTCGCCTGGGCCCGTCAACACAGACACTGTTCCGTTGATGACTGGAAGTATGTTGCCTTGTTGGACGAGTCTTGTTTTAAACTGTGTAGAAGGGATGGACGTGTATGGGTATGGAGACAACCTCATGAGCACATAGACCCTGCATGTCAGCGGGGGACTATTCAAGCTGGTGGAGGCGCTGTAGTTGTGTGGGGCTGTGAGCTGGAGTGATAAGGGTCCCCAGATACGTCTCCATACGACTCTGACAGGTTACACGCACATTAACATCCTGTCTGATCACCTGCACCAATTCATGTCCATTGTGCATTCCGACGGACTTGGGCAATTCCAGAAGAACAATACGACATCCCACACGTCCAGTGTTCCTACAGAGTGACTCCAGGAACAGTCTTTTGAGTTTAAACACTTCCACTGGCCACCAAACTCACGAGACATGAACATTATTGAGCATATCTGGGATGCCTTGCAACGTGCTGTTCAAAAGAGATCTCCACCCCGCCGAACTCTTACGAATTTATGGACAGCCCTGCAGGACTCATGGTGTCATTTCCCTCCAGCACTACTTCAGACATTAGTCGAATCCATGCCACATCGTGTTGCGTCACTTCTGTGGGCTCGCAGGGGCTCTACACGATATTACGCAGATGTACCAGTTTCTTTGGATCTTCAGTGTATGAATGATCGAAAGAAGAGCATCGTGTTTCGTTACAGGCTCATTTCCTAATGGCGAAAACGTCAAGGCGATGCTCAGTCAGCTCCAGTGGGAGACTCTGCAAGAGAGATGTTTTCATCACGGTGTAGTTTAGTGTAAAATTCATAGAAGAGTCATTACGTACACCTCAAGAAATGACCATGCTCATGTAATTAGAGAAATACGAGTTCATACGGAGGTTCACCAACAGTCAGTCATCTCGGGAACCTGCCGCGACTGTAACAGGATAGTGAAGAAGTGACAGTGGTACACTGAGTACCCTCCGCCACATATCGTATGGCGGATTTCGGAGTAAGTGCTAGGGACGTTCAATAAGTAATGCAACGAATTTATTTTCAAGGTCAATTTCGATTGGACAAATGCGGATTTTGTTGCGGGCCATCGTAGAATATGTCCGCTTCAGCCCCTATAGCTTAATGAGATTCCGATACGTGGCCTTCAAAACGGCATTTGTAGCGAAGGTGTTTTTCAAGCAGAGAGCTGTCATTGAGCTTCTTTTGGCGGAAAACCATAGCGTAGCAGATAATCATAGCTGCTTGCAGAATGGAATGCCTACGAAGAACTGGCATACGAGCACGGTGAGTCTTTGGGAGAGACGTCAGTCACCATAACGACAAGATGGCGCAAACCTGTGTGGTCTCCCTTGTGCCAGCCGGCCGTGCACCGCTGTGATCTCTACAATGTTGGTACAAGCTCATTTGGGGTGATCGACGGATCACAATCGAACACCTTGCTGCTCAGTTGGACATCTCTGTTGATAGTCCTTACACACTCACCCACTAGTTGGGGTACTCAGAGGTGTGTGGCCGCTGGGTTCCTTGCCGCCTGACAGAAAATTTAAAAAAAGCAACGGAGGACCATTTGTGCGGCAATGCTTGCTCGTTACAAGGCTGGTCGTGACATTTTTTGTACAATATCGTCACAGGCAAGGGATCCTGGGCTCATCACTTCGAACCACAATACACAGAGCGGCGCCACGACATCTCTCCTACGAAGATAACGTTCAAATCCGCGTCCCTAGTCGGTAAAGGCATTGCGACGGGCTTCTTGAACTCTGAAGGGGCTATTCTGTTTGATATCTTCCCACATGGTGCAAAAATCAACTCTGAAGTGTATTGTGATAGTTTTGGGAACTTGAAGGAACGAGGTCACCGTGTGCGTCGCCACAAAAATACAAACGAACTTTATATATATATATATATATATATATATATATATATATATATATATATATATATATATATATCAAGGTTCAGATGGCTCTGAGCACTAAGGGACTTAGCAACTCAGGTCATCAGTCCTCTAGACTTAGAACTAATTAAACGTAACTAACCTAAGGACATCACACACATCCAAGCCCGAGGCGGGATTCGAACCTGCGAATGTAGCGATTGCTTGGTTCCAGACTGAAGCCCGTAGAACTCCTCGGTCACAGTGGCGGCAAACGAAACTTATCCATCTACATAACATCGCAGGGC
Organism: Schistocerca cancellata; assembly: GCF_023864275.1. Lineage (NCBI taxonomy): Eukaryota > Metazoa > Arthropoda > Insecta > Orthoptera > Acrididae > Schistocerca > Schistocerca cancellata. Next base: position 331,782,231 of record NC_064629.1, read on the forward strand.
GTCACACAAGTCTGTGCAGCCGAGAGAAAGTCGCAAAACTTCACTTGACTGTTCTCCCTCATCCAACCTACTGCGATGGAGCTCCGTATACCACGGCAAACTGGCTGACACTGACGGCGGCGGTGCACAAATGCTGCGCAGCTAGCGCCATTCGACGGCCAACACCGCGGTTCCTGGTGTGTCCGCTGTGCCGTGCGTGTGATCATTGCTTGTACAGCCCTCTCGCAGTGTCCGGAGCAAGTATGGTGGGTCTGACACACCGGTGTCAATGTGTTCTTTTTTCCATTTCCAGGAGTGTAGTATGGTGTACCGGAATTCTCAAAAAACCAAACCGCTTTCAGAAAAAAAGTGTTACATTGCTTATTGAATGACCGTTGTAGATAGTTGTAGAGCTGGAGTTGACAAGACCAGGAAGCCAGAAGTTCTTTGCTGAGTTATAAGTAAAAGTGAAAGGTCATTAGAACTTTACTTGTCATTGTCAATAAGCCCAATAGGTATGGAGGCAAGATCGTGCTGGAGGAAGGGAACTGTCATGTGATTTTCGAAACAGACATTCCTTTTCTCTTACGCTATTAAGGCAAACCTAAATCTAGCTGGGTGACAGAGATTTGAACTAGCATCATCCCGAATGGGAATTCATTGTCTAAGAACATGCATCACGTGGCTGCTGGGATTTCAAGACGGAAGATAAAATCCAGACGACGACCTAATGTAAGGCGGGATGATGGCATTACACAGGAGACACATGGATGCATGTAACTGATGGCCACAATGCATGGAAAATTCAGTGAGGTCTTTATTTAGCAATGCATGTCCTGTGGCACTGATGACGGTGATGTTCCGGTCGGATATGCAATGATCGCTACATGGTGGTGTGAGCCATGATCGTATTTGTCAGGAGGCGTTTGTCTTCCATCTGATATGTCCTGGGTTCGTATGCTGGTGAGGCAGGTAGGAGTAAATAATCGTTGTCTGAAAAAAAAAAACAATCGGTGAAAAGACAATTTCTCCTATTCCATTAAAGTCGAACAATTATAACGAGATACAGAATCGCGGGTCATCCTTGCAGTTCACGTACGCTGCAGGGAGGCCGTATGCACACACGGCACACCGGATGCTAAGATGGCAGCGGTGACTGGTCGTAACATTCGGCTCGGTGGTCGGCAGGCGGCAGCCAAGTGACGTCTTTTAGCGTTGTTGTGGGGCGCCAGTGATTCGGCAGACGGCGCTGTTAAACAGAGTGAAACCCTGGACCAGTGGCTGGAGAGCAACGGGAGCTGCTGGCGGATCCCGGCGGCGCAGAGTCTGGAGGGCTTCAGTGTGAGCCACGGAACATGTCAAGGCTGCTGGTTCCCAACGAACAGACTAGTGGTGGTTTGCAAAGTGAGGGGCTGTCGAGTGGCTGGGCCGTCAGGAAGCAATGAGCGATTCGAGGGCCGGTGACAGCGGTGGCGGCTTCATCGTAAGTACGTGGCAGTCTTTCACGGCAGCGTCCGACACAGGCTAGGAGTCATTACACGGACCCAGCAGTCTGCTGTTCATTTGCTGGCCCCAGGTGGTAAATATGCTGTGTGGAGGGTGATCGTGTGGAAGAGGTACTACTGCTACATCCCTCTGTGTCATCAAACTATCTTGCAAATACGGAAGATTCACGAACGGTGGTCAGTGCATGACGTCCCAGTCATTGCTTCGCGAAAATAGGCTGGTATAGGTCTTCGAATCACGGAGGTCACTGATCAGCACACAGTGTAGTACTACCAACGTCGCTCGGTTCATTACACAAAGAATTCTGTACGAACCTATATCCGAAAGTCTTTGGTTTTTTTACATACTTTCCATGTGTTATTGTGAACTCCAAAAACTTGCTAAAATGTAAGTTGTCCACTCCGTATACTAGCGAAAGGACCATGAACGTTTATTTCGAAACGTACGGAACACCATATTGCAGTAAAATCATTCCAGTACTTTCCCCTATTGCTGTCACGTTTAGTGTTATGAAGTATGGAAATGACAACTCGTAGATATGTTATAAACGTACTTACACGTGTTTTGATGGTTAGACTGTGTTAGAATAAGAAATATGTTTCAAGGGTGTTTGTCCATAGCAGAAGTATGAGGGCTGTCTTGTTATTATTATTACTACTACTATTTTATTATTATCATTATTCAAGGTCGCATCAATCGCGAAGTGTAAACCGTAGTGAAAACTACAAGTAATTTATTTGCAACTTTGGCAACACAATCCAGCTGCTTCTCACGCTTACACATTCATCGTGGCGTCGTACCAACTTTCCAATACCATCTTCATAGAAAGCAGCCGCCTGTGCTTTCCCCCAATTCTCTACGCTGGTCTGCTGCTCGTTGTCTGTGCCAAAATTCAGTCCTCATAGCCAGTGGTTCATGTAAGCAAAGAGATGAAAATCACAGGGATGAAATTCTGGGATGTATGGTGGGTGATCAAAAACTTAGCATCACAAATGCTGCAGGTGCGTGTTTGTTGTAACTGCAGTGTGTTGTCGAGCATTCTCATGCCTGCTGACAACATTCCTCTTCAATATCACTGATTGCCTTTTGCAGACAGTTGTCTCAAATCGCCTGAGCCATTCGCCGAATAAGGTCACTGACTGTCATCACTTTCTTTCCTGACTGCGTGCATCATGAACGTCAAGTACGTCCTGTTACAAAGGTTCGTGTACCATTGCCGCACTTTGTTTTCACGCATGGTACTTACATTACGTGGTGTGCATGAAATCAAGCTGAACCTTTCAGCATGAAGAAATCGAATAACAGCACGCACTCCAAACTTGGTGGGAGATTACATTGGTCTAGTCATCATTATGCCCTTATTGTGTGTTCGGAACTGAAAACTGCGGCGTGACTCGATCGCAGGGCATCGTAGAAACACTAAGCAACACATCCCCGCCAAGCTTCATCATATTTTTGCTGCGGTTTTAATTTCACGACCGATCCGAGCTTGAAAGAAATTGTAGTCCTAATATGATCGGTAGAACATACCATACTGTACTTTCTGTGCCTGTCGTAAATATCAAAGAGAGCTAAATAATCCGCTGATGTTCTCTGTAGTACGCGATACCTGTGTTTTCGAATGAAATCACCAATAATAATGAAACAACTGATGTTTACCAAATGCATGGATCAAATATTTCTCCCATTTCCTTTAGTGTCACACTATTTTGTATGTGTTCCGAAGACAAATAATGGTTTGGTACAAGCAAAAAGTTACCCGTCGACGAACGGTTGCTAAAGATCTTTGCGTGTGGGAATGGCAGTCAGCTGGCGTCACCAATTACTGCGTGTGCTCACTTAATCGCCAGCCAATCAATTCTGGACGAGCTCTCTTGGAAAAAAAGTTGCCGGCGATATTAGACACACGAACGTACCTGCAGCAGCTCGCGGCCTAATGCGAGAAATATTCCTATGGCTAGCTACACGCAGCCTCATAGTGCTCCATGGCATCATGGAAATACCTGTGGATGCCTCTCCTCGCACTGCTCAGTTGCGGTTGTAGGTTTCCAGCTTCATAATCTTCCTAGCGGAATGTTGTTTCCCCTTCCACCTTCCTTGCGTCTGCATTTTCGCTTTAAATACAGTGTCAATGCATTATCTACGCAAATGAATAACACACGCAAGCGATGAGACTACATTTTTATTGAACCTGGCTTATTCTTGCACGTCTACTGAACTGAATTCTAATATCAAAACAATATGTGGTACAACGTATACCTTTATTTTTCGTAATTAATATACAACATTTAAAAATTAATTTATTAAGAAATTTTAGTTGTATATAATTCAAAACGGTTTATGTAATAATATGAGATTTAAATTTAAGTGGCAGAGGCTGCACTATTTAGTAAGACATCGTAATTACTATGACGATATATTCAGTCAGGCCTAATAAAACAATTTCAAATGGTTCAAATGGCTCTGAGCACTATGGGACTCAACTGCGGAGGTCATTAGTCCCCTATAACTTAGAACTAGTTAAACCTAACTAACCTAAGGACATCACAAACACCCATGCCCGAGGCAGGATTCGAACCTGCGACCGTAGCGGTCTTGCTGTTCCAGACTGCAGCGCCTTTAACCGCACGGCCACTTCGGCCGGCTAATAAAACAATTTATTAATATTATACCCAAAGAAGAATACGGTCTCAACGATATCTGGAAGAAGCGAAATTGAAATAAAGCGGGTTGTTTGAACGTAACATTAAAAAATGAGCTCTGTTTTCAACCTAGATTTCATAACTGATCACGAGTGCGAGGAAATCTTACGTATGACTCAAGGAAGTTGTTACTAAGTTCCTATGTAACATAAATTTAAATTTTCTGTTATAGCCAAAAAGCTGGAAAAGTTCAAGAGGTTAGGCTGTTTGATGAGAGCCACGTGGGGCTGCCAGGTGGTCTAAGGTGCCTTTCCATGGTTCGCGCGGCTACCCCCGTCGTAGGTTCGAATCCTCCCTCGAGCATGGCTGTGTGTTGTCCTTAGCGTAAGTTAAAAATGGTTCAAATGGCTCTGAGCACTATGGGACTTAACATTTTGCGGTCATCAGTCCCCTAGAACTTAGAACTACTTAAACCTAACTAACCGAAGGACATCACACACATCCATGCCCGAGGCAGGATTCGAACCTGCGACCGTAGCAGTCGCGCGGTTCCGGACTGCGCGCCTAGAACCGTTAGACCACCGCGGCCGGCTAGCGTAAGTTAGTTTAAGCTAGATTGAGTAGTGTGTAAGCCTAAGGCCGATGACCTCAGCAGTTTGGTTCCCTAGGAACTTATCACAAACATCCGAATTTCCTGTTTGGTGAGCCTCAAGATTCAGTTTGTCACCAGTGACCTTGATTTTTGGAGTGAACAAAAGATGAACGCTTTTATCGAGACATCAAAGCAATGAGAAGGTTGTTTCAATGCCACTGCAACACTAGTATAATGGGAGACTGCTATTGTTCATGTCACCGAGACGCACAACACGCAATTCGTCGGAGAAAAAGAAATCGGGCAAGTGCGAGTAGGATTGGCGCTCTGGTTATTCCGTAGAAACTTAATTTTAAATTCAGATAATAATAATAATAATAATAATAATTACGTGTGGCTCAATGCCTAATGCAAGCCTTTCTACTGGACGCCCCTTCGGTTTCTAGCGTGTCTCTAGGACCTACACTATCGTGTGGAATACGACCCACGTGTTGTCTCTGGCGACTCTTCACATTCTTGACATTCTTCACGGTCTATGAAAAGAAGACAAAAAAATCCGTAGCAAGACCGCTAGGCGTTTCCGCGACCTCTCGTTTTCCAGGCACGCGCTTTTCCGCTTTTCACTTTTTCTATTCTCTGGGACGGGTCCTCTTCCCCTTCTAACCATCTTTACGCTCGCCATATTGGCCATCGCTGTCTGACTTAGATGCCATTTTCATTCAGATTAATTTAATTTATAGTTACGTTTTTTATATTTTCTTCTCCCTTCCATTCTTTTTCCATTTTTTATTTCGTAGGATAGAGCCATCGGTGAATGGGAACAGTTGCAGCTCATTCATGGCTTCAAGCTTTCTTTATTGAGATTTAGTTTCCGGTTTTCTCCACAGTCATTTCTTGATGTATCCTGCGCGACAGTTTCCTAATCTTTTTCCTTCGACTTCCTCTCCGCGGAAGCTCCCGATGACGATGAAGGCACCCTCCTGAGACTTTTTTTTTTATTTTCTGACCACGTGACCGCTCGATTACTGAGTGAAATGCAGTAGTACTACAACAAATAAAAAATGGATATGGGCATTCCTATTGTCAGAGAACTGAAATGTGTCCATATTTTCCTTCGAAAATAAAACATGCTCTTAAGAAACTGACACTTTGTGATAAACTCATAAGCAAACAGACTTAAAAATAGTTCTTATGCAGAAATGAAATGATATTCATGGTCTAAATAGTTCTTTGAAGGAAAGGATGCATCCAGAATAGCGTTCGTTCGTACTGATGGTGTTGCACAAAGCGCAGTACAACATAGCTCTTGCATTTTACGGTAAGATTTTGGCATGAATATTTTTTCATATACCACTCCAAGCGATTGTGGGACAGTTCTTCTCTAATCTGCTTGTACACTTACCTTTCAAGGAGAAAATACTTGCGAGGTAGTATTATTTAGAAAGTGTGGCAAGATTTTTCAAAGTGATTTCTTTTGTGTTGGAGCTAGGTAACGATTGGAATTCTCTCTTAATACCACCATCAGGCTTTTCAGCTTCATTTTCCAATTCCAGGCTGCAGTCTTTATAGAAAATTCTCTGTAGCGTATCCCCAGAACTTTGATGTTGTCTGCTTGTTCCACTGGACCAGCATCGATGAATCCCCTTGTCTTTAACTGCATAATGCTATATTTACCTACATTGATTTTAGCTCCAGTACAGATCTCTATGTCTGAATCATGCCCTGTATTTTCATAACATCGGATGGATCAGTCATGTACACTGCCGGGTCATCAAGGTATCCTTTGCATATACATGTTTTTCCTCCCATTTCAATATCAGGAAGCTTGAAAAATTGTGATACTAGAATAGGCTCGACTGATATCGAAAATAGCACCCTCGAGAAGGGGAAACCTTGTCGCATCAATATTTTGATAAGCATGATTGCCATGCATTGAAGTTACATCACTCTATAATCAAATGATAATATTTAGAGCGAAGGACTTTATATCCATTTTTGACACGACATACAATAGGTACTTAATGGCGGTCCGTTTCAAATACTTTGTCCATGTGTAACGACATGATGGCTGTTGTGCAGTTGGATGCCGAAGCGACAGCCTTAACAATCCGGTATGCTTCAAGCTTTAGCTGTATTGTTCTTCGCGGTTTGGCGCACGTCTGCTAAGGAAGATGAAGGAATCAGCTATGGTGTTCATCCGTTGAGGTAATATCATGTAGCAGCAAGCAGCTCGTAATGAGCCTTTAGAGGTTACATTGGGTCCATATTCTGCAACCTCTATAAGCTCGTTTCGAATAATTCCTCTTCAGTGATCTGTGATTCAAGTTTTGCATTTCCTTCGCATGTCACAGTCGGTTCCAAGCAATTTAAAAATGCCGCACGTGAGTTGTTGCCGTTAGTGTCCCCTTCAGCATACAGTTCGAGGAATTATCGTGTTCAAGCTCTATTATGTCCTATCTGTGGGTAAGCTGTCTTCAAGCACTATTTCGGAGGGAAATTATGTATAGCCTGAAATTTCGTTTGGTTTGTCGCATGAAGAATTTATGGGCTGTGTTACATGAAATTATATAAGCATATACCAATAATTTTACATATGGAAAACAGGCGGAAGCTTCAACATTAGATACAAAGAGCACCCCAGAGACGACCAGAACAGGCCATCCATATTCGTTCAACATCTGCAAACATTGAAACACAATGTAAAACGAAGCACAGGAAAAAAAAGATATAACAACACGAATATCACAAATCATACACCATAACTAAATTATTATGTGAAAGTAAAAATAAAATAAAATTTAAAATAATAATCTCAACACACCCCATACCAATTCCGGCTGAAAAACATAATCAAAACCAATCCTAAGAAAATAATCAAAATGCAACCGAATTTCCACTTCTAGTCACGTAAACATGTAATATCAAAAAATGGTTCAAATGGCTCTGAGCACTATGGGACCTAACATCTGTGGTCATCAGTCCCCTAGAACTTAGAACTACTTAAACCTAACTAACCTAAGGACATCACACACATCCATGCCCGAGGCAGAATTCGAACCTCCGATCGTAGCGGCCACGCGGTTCCAGACTGAAGCGCCTAGAACCTCACGGCCACCCCGGCCGGCTCATGTTATCACTAATTCACTGTCATCCAAGCTGTCAGTAGGGAAAATAGTGCACGAAAACTGACTAATCTATAAAAAAACACAGAAAAGAGTACGTTTAGAACCATCGTGAAAGTAAAATCTCAATGTAGATTACAACAAAGACAGCATATGGCAGCGTCAATATTACACACAAGGCAAAATCACGACTGTAATGTATAATACCTTTATGATCATAAATACAGTTTACATTGTTAAGACTATCAGCTATTAATGCATTTACAGAACACCTGGCGACAGCAATATGCCTAAATTGACTCATTGTGATTTAAGCAATCAAACTCATATAACGATGGGTATAACTGGTATATCATTATCGTATTTCATGAAGAGGATAAAATCACGACAGAGATCAGTGTGCCGTCCTCAACCATTTACACCGATAATCGAAGTAATACAGTTTAAATACGAGTAATTAAATGTATTTTCATTGTTCGTTCAACTCGTTGTGAGTTGCTTGCTTCTAATCGAGTAAGTCCAAAAATACTATTAGAGGGATGTATCATCCAATTTCATGCTGCTACAAATAAGACGCTACTTCTGAAACCGAGATTATCAATGCAAGCAAATGCATTGGTGTTAGAAGCAGCAGTAAGCGGTTGGAATAGTCGTGCTTTTAATCATCAGTATCTGGATCATCAATGGAGGAGACTTGGCGAGGATAATTTTTTTCAGTTCCCATGCTAATTCTCAAGCGTTTACCGGATCTTACAGAGTGGATATATGTTATACTATTTATGACAATCCGCCCGTCGGAAACGCGCAGGAAGGTAGGCGAGTCTATTTAAAAGAATTATTATAATTATATTATATTGTATTACATTACATTACATATAAAATAATTATTATATTGAAAAGAATAGGTTATGTACCTGGGTCGGGTTTCATCCTCTCTTTTCTTCATATCTTCGTGACCTACAGAAACACAAAACTACACTATACGCATCCTCATCAGTGTCGTTCAGACGAAACAGCTACGCCAGTCCTGCAACTGAATGCCCATCAAAGTGATTCACTTACTCATTCACACTCCCCTGTAGTCTTCAACTGAAGTCTTAAGCAGTGGGATTTTTAAACAGACAAGCACATATTTCCTAGGCTAGGAAATGCGATTCACGCGTATAGATTACCTTTAATCTTTTATATTCTTTTCATTTCCTGAGTTATAATCGTTATGGATTGGTGCTAACATTTATGCCGTTGGTTTAAACGTTGCCAATTACTTCAAGTGCAATACCATTTCGCATTAAGCAAATTAGCCGTGTCCGGTATGCTAGTCTGAGAGTTTAACTGCAGCTCACCGCGGAGTTAATTATTCGGATGCACTAGCGCGGTGTCCGCAAAGTGCAGGCCCATATAGAGGACTTTCTAGCCGGTAGCGAAGTGCTTGTACTACTCGGACAGTGTCATGGACCCCGTACCGACGACTTGCCGCTTTCGTAATGTTCTGTTGCTTGTAATCTTACTGCATATACATACGTTTCTTCCTTGGCTGTAGAAGCAAAATAATTTTACTTGCTTAAGCACACATTAGATCGTATGTTTTGACGCCAGTTTTTACATTGTAGTAGAGAATACTATATTCAGCTTTACTTATTTACATATTCCTACACTTCCGAAAGCTGATACTTTTTTACATACATAATTAAAGTAAATATTTTTATCCGACATGTATCGATAAGCCGTTGAGGATGAATGCTACAGGATAGTTCCGAGAAACTTGTTTTCAAGCAAAAGAATTAATACGCACTTATTATTTTTCTCTTATATTCAGAGGAGAAAGTATTAGGATAATTGGTTAGAAACCGCTTACTTCTGCACGTGAGAAGTGTCAGTAAGGAAACTTACTTATATATTTATTTCAGTGGTGTAAAGCATTAACTCAAAATCTGAAACAAGTTTCATAGGGGTTAAAGGAATATATTCATATATTAGGATCATACTTCTGGTATTTAAGTTTTGGGTTTTAGATAGAAATTTCAACCCGTATCCTGCAGGAGTCTTTGAATACACTCCTGGAAATTGAAATAAGAACACCGTGAATTCATTGTCCCAGGAAGGGGAAACTTTATTGACACATTCCTGGGGTCAGATACATCACATGATCACACTGACAGAACCACAGGCACATAGACACAGGCAACAGAGCATGCACAATGTCGGCACTAGTACAGTGTATATCCACCTTTCGCAGCAATGCAGGCTGCTATTCTCCCATGGAGACGATCGTAGAGATGCTGGATGTAGTCCTGTGGAAAGCTTGCCATGCCATTTCCACCTGGCGCCTCAGTTGGACCAGCGTTCGTGCTGGACGAGCAGACCGCGTGAGACGACGCTTCATCCAGTCCCAAACATGCTCAATGGGGGACAGATCCGGAGATCTTGCTGGCCAGGGTAGTTGACTTACACCTTCTAGAGCACGTTGGGTGGCACGGGATACATGCGGACGTGCATTGTCCTGTTGGAACAGCAAGTTCCCTTGCCGGTCTAGGAATGGTAGAACTATGGGTTCGATGACGGTTTGGATGTACCGTGCACTATTCAGTGTCCCCTCGACGATCACCAGTGGTGTACGGTCAGTGTAGGAGATCGCTCCCCACACCATGATGCCGGGTGTTGGCCCTGTGTGCCTCGGTCGTATGCAGTCCTGATTGTGGCGCTCACCTGCACGGCGCCAAACACGCATACGACCATCATTGGCACCAAGGCAGAAGCGACTCTCATCGCTGAAGACGACACGTCTCCATTCGTCCCTCCATTCACGCCTGTCGCGACACCACTGGAGGCGGGCTGCACGATGTTGGGGCGTGAGCGGAAGACGGCCTAACGGTGTGCGGGACCGTAGCCCAGCTTCATGGAGACGGTTGCGAATGGTCCTCGCCGATACCCCAGGAGCAACAGTGTCCCTAATTTGCTGGGAAGTGGCGGTGTGGTCCCCTACGGCACTGCGTAGGATCCTACGGTCTTGGCGTGCATCCGTGCGTCGCTGCGGTCCGGTCCCAGGTCGACGGGCACGTGCACCTTCCGCCGACCACTGGCGACAACATCGATGTACTGTGGAGACCTCACGCCCCACGTATTGAACAATTCGGCGGTACGTCCACCCGGCCTCCCGCATGGCCACTATACGCCCTCGCTCAAAGTCCGTCAACTGCACATACGGTTCACGTCCACGCTGTCGCGGCATGCTACCAGTGTTAAAGACTGCGATGGAGCTCCGTATGCCACGGCAAACTGGCTGACACTGACGGCGGTGGTGCACAAATGCTGCGCAGCTAGCGCTATTCGACGGCCAACACCGCGGTTCCTGGTGTGTCCGCTGTGCCGTGCGTGTGATCATTGCTTGTACAGCCCTCTCGCAGTGTCCGGAGCAAGTATGGTGGGTCTGACACACCGGTGTCAATGTGTTCTTTTTTCCATTTCCAGGAGTGTAATATTGATCAGGTTGAAGCTTACCACTCATATTTACATGTATTCCACGTATCCATACGTCATGTTTACTTGTAATGCATATTTCAAATTTAGAGGGGCTGTTGTTTTACTTGTTAGGAACTAAAATTACAATTCTGGCTGTTAACATTGCAACAGCATGGAGGATGCAGAAGACAAGCTGCTGAGTATGTATCAGCATAATCAACAATATAACACAGGAATTTGCTTAACATTTTCCTGGAGGTCACTGGCAGAATAGTGAGTGCGACCCATGACGTAATTATGTAATTTAGACTTGAAAGTGTGAGGATTACTGCTAAGAGATTTTAATTGTTGTGGTAATTTACTAAAAATGGGTGCCTCAGAGTAGTGTATAACTTTCTGCACAAGAGTCAAGGAGGTACTATCCAAAAACAAACTGTATTTATATATAGCATTAACTGAGTGTAAACAGATAAGTCTGGGAAACAAACTCATATGACGGGGTGTGTAGAATGGATGAGTTTGGGCAGTGATTCTCTACCGAAGGTTGGTGCAGATACGACAGAGAAGGCAGCTCGTGGATACAAGAACCCATTTATTGCTGTTGTTTACGTTGGTTAAACATTGGTGGTGCTCGTGTCGATGGCAAGTGTGGCAAATACTCCGTCACGGCGGCTCTCGGTTCGATAACCTCAGGCTAGACCTTGAAGGTGATCGCACTAACCATGCCCCACAGTTTATTTATTTCACTGGCCTTGATTTAGGGTGATTTATAAATAGCTTATAGTAAATATATCGTAATTATTGCTAAGCTATTTACAGATATGAAATGTTAATGGCTGCGCAATGTAGATGAATCTCGCCTTACCACCGGCCCACAAGGTGGTCGGCTCAGCGAAGGCGGCTGTCTCTGTGAATACGTCACGCAGTCTCGCCCCCCCCCCCCCCCCCTACCAAAAGGCGAGAAAGTCTCCGGCAGTATCTCGACAGAGGATGGGATGGCTCGATCCTACGTTTCAGTTCCGAGAAGGGGCAGGGTGCTGAGCTGGCCGGCTGATGGAGATTCGAGGCCCAGCGACGGTGGAGACGACAGCATCATCGGCACGGCTCTCACCAGCACGGGCTGGATGTTACATACTGCCCAGCTGCTCGACCACGACGTGCTGGTCTGGGAATGTTTAGATGCTACTGCTCTGGGCTGACTGTGCGAAGAGGACACGTTTGTGTGTGATGCGGAAATGTCTGGAACAGATTCCGATTTCAGAGGCCATGCAGTTGTCACACGGTAAGACTTATGCCAGAATATAATATTATATGTCATAATGGAACGAACATAGGTAAAACAGACTAATTTCCGTGTTGGACTATCATATATTGCAGGAACTATTGTAATGGTAAATAGAGCAGCATTCAGTTTTTAAACAAGATCTTGAAAATGGGCTTCTCGTGGCTGCTTACCACCTGCCCGAACACTTAAGGATTGTGACTGTTCAGACTAACTGATCATATGCCAATACCTTCTACTCAGAATGGAGGTTTACTTAAATTGTGTGGTAGAAACAATAAACGCTGAGTCTTAATGTGATTGAACATCAATTTATTTTCCATAGCCGATGAAATTATGCCTGGAACTGCATAATTTGATTTTGCCTTTATTTCACTCAACATCCTCCACTACCAAGCTAGTGCCATTAGCAATATCGCAAGTATTTTAAACTCATCTTTCATATTAGAAGGCACATCACCTAGACATATATAAAAGAGCGTCTGTATGGGAACAGAAACCTATTACTTTCCGGTGGTTTTTCCTGGGCCACGCTAAACACAGTTTCTAACCAGGAATTGAAACGCTAACCATATTGTAGTGTACAGTCAAATTTGCAATACTGAAGTAAATTTCGAACATAAATATCATCCGTTGGAACACAAAAGCTTACATTTATGTAGTAAATGAAATGTCGAAGCAAAGGTGTCCGACATTAATTGCAAAAACAGGCACGCTTTATATGTGTCGAGTGCAGTGCCGCCTGCCACGAATGGAAAACAATGGTTTGAGTTAACCGTACGAATTTTTTGGCAGAGAATCCGAATACGCAATAAAAATGCGGAGTTCTTAATTGAAAATCCAAAGTTTACCACGCCCACAGCAGATGTCCCCTTTAATAACATTAACTCTTCCTTTAGAACATTTTTTTTTTCGTAGTATGCGTCGTTTTCGAGATGTTTAGTTGTCGCATATTAAAATAACCAACCCGTTTACACGTAAATAGTATGTGGTGCCTAATTTTTTACACCTCACAACATCAACAACTCTTTAAAGATACATGTTACCTATTTTTTCCTTGAATGAACAGTGATCAGGTGCTTATGAAGCACTTAGCAATGCGTTGTTGCAACTTCATTAACACCTGAGATATAAATATTAACATTGTTGTTTTACATACAACTATATTATTTTGACACCAGAATGTCATATCTTGACGAGACACATATGGTTATACAAGATTTAATAAGAAAGATTTTTTTATGTAATTGCTGCCATCGAATGGCTCACCTGTCCACGGCTCAATTGAAGACTAACCAGTTCTACAAGTCTACAGCAGCGAGTTGAAGAATAACATCAAGATTAGTCATTTCGCTTCAGCTATGTAGCATTGTCTATACTGAAAAGATTTATTATTTTGTCTGTCGCCCTTGCCTGCGACATCTGTATTTCACAAAGTTAAGTACTGCCATTATTTCCTTTTTTAATAAACTTCAGTAACACAATTTGCTTGAATTGTTGTCTAGCAATTCCAGAAGCAGGTTTCCTAAGCACCCCATATTTGACGAGTAGGCAGGATACGAAAGTAAAACTCATACTTGTTTGAGTTTCTCATGTCTAGAGAACCAGCAAACGTCTCTTCCACCTCTTTTTTACCATATAGGTGCAAACAACACATCACAGTCGACGTTCTCTCAACCAAATAAAAATGGGGAATCTGATAGAATGGCAGTACAAGCAATCAACTGGTCAGTTTACATAGAAGGGTGCGGGTGTGCTGCGGGGAATAATTGTCCAGCACCAACACTAGTCATACTGAATCTCCTCAAATTTCCACATAAAAATCGGAGAATACTCGCAATACGCATGATCACAAAGGCTGCCCAACACATACTGAGAATTAGTCCGGTATTCACCACTCCAGAGGGCGACTCGGTTATGTCAGCTACATGCGGTCCCCTCCCTGTCCAGTTTGTGGAACGCTCAGCAGTGGTTCATGCCTTAAGTTGGAACTGTCCATTTGTTCCAGTCACCAGCTACCTCCTCCATGTGCCCATATATCAGGCACAGTCGTCCTAGGAAACCTGGCACAAATTTATCAGTGTAATTATAATTAAATTTTATCGTAATAGCGACAATCAGATGACATTTGACAATGATTTAAGCATCAGAAATACCTCCTCTTGACGACTGTGGCTCCGGAAATATTAATTTCCCGTTTCAGCCTATATACTCCTTATGACAGGACATAATTTTACACGTAAAATCTTTCACAACACTTACGGCTATAGACGCACGGAAATCGGGATTTCCCACACCACATCTATACCTCCCTTGCGAACGGACATTGTCATTTTCTTTGAACATGTCAGAACAATGGCGACAGTAACGTTATATTCCAAAAGCATAAGATTCTTCACAAGTAGCACGATTACAATCGAACTTGTGTACCGTCTGAAATACTATGGTATGTCAGCACTCACACTAGCTGTGTGTCGTTTCGCATGACATAACATATCTTTCCAGAAGCAAACTCCTCCTGCTACATCGTCGTTAACATATATTTGTCGGGAAGTAAGGAGCGTAATTACAAATAAAATGCTCTCACGACTTTTATTTATGTTAAATAAACTTTTGCACGATAGCCGGCGTTTTCCAGAGCAAGGATAACTGGTACCCCAACCATGTGACAGACCCCTGCTAATTCTCTCTAACTCCTGTCATACTCTGAAAGCACTGTTACATTAGTTAGAAGCCGGTCTAGTTCTCCATCTGTCACTGATTAGTTAGAGAACTATCACAATGAGAAAAATAGCACACTAACTTAACGGAGCAAATTCACAACTATGTTGAGTATACATGGACTGTACAAAGAAATTCAGCAGCGTGACATCTATAATCGATCGATATCGGATGACTATAAATATTCCCATGTACATGACCTGATCTCCCTTATCGTATTCCTATAATTATCACTCTAGAAATACGACAGTGTAATGGCGTCAGAGTCTTCACAGACAGCACAGTGTATCTGCCTCTCTCTCCTCGTTATTTTTGTAACACCCAACGCAGTAAAACTACTGACTGTAAAAATTTCGCCAAGATCACCTAGTAGAGAACTCAGTAAGACTTTGCCACATCTCTTTCTTCCGATATATCAGAAACAAATGCCGTCTGTGCTTTGTCATCGACCATACGTGGTTATCCCATTAAATACGACCATACGTGGTTATCCCATTAAATAAAGATTTATTGGTCCATTGGAGCAGGCCCCCAGTGATCGAAGTCACTTTCACGGACCTGTGTAAAGTTTTGTCACCTGTACTAGAGGAAGACAATATTGAAGAGATTATCAGTAACAACAGACGGTGTTTGTCTTGCTGTTTAATACGCAGTTTGATACATGACTATAGCTGTGTACACAGCTATACAGTTTGTTTTTCTACGATGACTTTGAGGTCTGTCTCAGGTATTAAACCGATATTAACACGTTTCAATCCATTGTCTCTCATAGAAAACTGGACATCGCATAGTGTTAACTAAATTGCTCCTACAACGAACAGAATAGTTTAAATAGAAGACAGGGGCAATGTTTCTTATTGACAGAAACGTGGAAGACATATCTGTATACGGAAAATGGAAGAGTTTATGGCATTGTTGAGCATTTCCGAACAGCTATCGGAAGGTGATGACCTCTACATTTAACCTCATCTTCCACAGTGACGGGGTAGTATATGTCTCAGTGTTCTGCTTTCGAAGAGACTCGGAGCACTGATTCGTCATATTGGTGGTACATGCTGGCCCAAGTATGTCATCCTTGTTTCGGCGTCCTAGGTGGTTGTCATCCTGACTCCCCAATTCTTGGACACTGAATATTTCATTTTTATGACTTACAGTGCATAACCACATGTGGAACACGGGGGTGTTCTACAGGACTTAAATCCACAGTACATAGATACTATTCACCATCAGTTGTCAATCCAGCCTGTGGAAGAATGGACTGATTTTGGTACACTCAGGAGACCACGTAAGTATCCTAATCTCTCCACATTTTCATAGTATTTTCATCAGTCTTATGTATTTTTCACCAATTCTCGTAATTTTACCACGTTTTCTGTAAAGTCAACGCGTATTACTCAGCTACTCGAGGTCCAGATCAAAACCCTCGACGAGTGTCATGTCAACTTAACGACAAGTTATCTTGTCAACATAACGTCTCATCGCGTTGATCTCATGAAGCTATCAGCCAATGACATTGCAGAACGGTTCTCAGTTTCTTTATGATTGCTAAGCCACCCCTCTATTGCTCTGCGACTGTCAAGAACATGTGGACATATTGCGAACCCTGTTACACTGCGTGCATCACATGACAAAAAAATAGTTTATTAGTGTAGCAAATAACCATCAGCAGAGAGGAGCTGCAAAGGCTACGTTCCTGAGCCGAAACACTTTATAAATTCAGTAAAATTTTATTACGACTTTCCATCTCCCACTATGTGTATGGGAGTCCCAAAGTATTCCCAAATTCGTAGAATAAAACCACAGATTCAAAGAGCTTGCACTTTTCCCTCTATGTAGAAACAAGCTACCTCTTCGTTGAACCTATCCGCTAAGGATCCTGAGCAAAACTCTAGATGACCTCTGTCTATGCATCTCGTAACTCTTCGTCTGTCTTTATTCAACCTTCCCTGCATCGTTGTCTCCAATTTAATTTGGAACTGACCAGAAGTAGGAGGGTATTGTACCCACTACATTCCACGTCTTGTGACGGAACAGAACCATCTGAGTTCCACATAATCAATAGAATTCTATATCTTACTTTCGCAAGCAGTGTGAATATGTGCCAAACTTGTACTAAGCGAAAATGATGATATAGACTGGTATTCCCATTCCAATACTGCAACTGCCGTTCTGTGAAAACTGTCCTGTAACAGTCTTACTCATGTCGCCCATCCTACTACACATGATATCTCTAGACTGTTGCATGCTGAGGAGTTTAAGCTCCTTATTGGCATGTAGTAGATACAAGACTGATACGTTTGGAAAATGGAAATGTGTGGTAAGGTCTTATGGGACCAAACTGCAGAGGTCATCGGTCCCTAAGCATATACACTACTTCATCTAATTTAAACTGAATTACACTATGGACAACACACACACTCATGCCCGAGGGAGGAGTCGAACCTCCGACGGGGGGAGCCGCACGGACCGTGACAAGGCACATGAGACCGCGCGGCTACCGCGATGCCTGATACATTTGATATTACTGTGGTGATACAAAAGACAATTAAGAAGAAAAGAAGAATATATGATTCATGCATAATGATGTTCCAGAGTAAGGAGTCGAAACATTTTACATATCTCACTTGTACTATCAATTCTGTAGAATTGTTATAGTGTTTGGATTTCATACCAAGAAGGTACATGGAAGGAAATTGGAAATTTGTGGTAAGGTCTTACGGGACCAAACTGCTGAGGTCATCGCTCCCTAAGGCTACACACTACTTAATCTAACTAAGTTACTCTATGGACAACACACACAACCATGCCCGAGGGTGGACTCGAACCTCCGACGGGGAGGAACCGCGTACTTTGAAGGGAGAAATGATCGTAGCACATAAAGACGTGGTCCTAAGGCCGCTCGGTTCTGCATTTATATATGGCATAATGTTAAAGCTGTGTGGTTTGTGATACATTAGTCATGTGAAATGAAATACTATTAATACACCGATGCAGGAAGTACATTCCCAACACATGACACACAGTCGCCCTTATTTTTTTTTTATCTCACTCACTATGGTGAGAAACTTCAAGATGGCAAAACTACTACATTCTACACAGAAGGAAAAAAGCATAGATTCTTTGTGACCCATGCACTATACAGGGTGTATCATAATTAATGGCGTAAACGCATACAGTTGAAAGTACACGATACTAGAAGCAAAAAAGTCTCAGTAAACACAGGGTCGAAAATGCGTACCTTAAGAGCTACGAGCAATTTTTCATCTTCGATACTGTGAAGCAAATCTCTTCTACTGCAAGCTCTTTGCTTTCCATAATTTGGGAAGTGACAGTATGGACCAAAATAAGAAAAAATTGTCCAGCAAACATGTCCTCTAAAATGTAAGAGTTATGAGCATTTTTCATTAGAGGAATTATGTCTAAAAGTACCGAAGATGAAAAAGTGCTTATAGGTCTTAACGCAAGCATTTCGGATCACATTTTTACTGGACATATTTTTCTTGTTTTGGTCCATACTGCCACTTCCCAAAATATGGAAAGCAAAGAATTTGCAGTAGAAGAGATTTGTTTCACAGTATAGAAGGTTAAAAATTGCTCGTAGCTCTTAAGGTATGCATTTACTACCTTATAGCCTGTATATATACCATTCCGGAGGCATATAGCACCCACTGTTCACATCTGATTACGGTTTGGGACTCATGCTATGCTCACATCAGTCCCATCAAATGATCGTCGGCTACGGCAACTGTATGAAACAACTATATCTTATTAGGAAATGGATAAACTCATAGCACTGGTGTTTGACATGTGAAATTCCATGCCATGTTGCTCTAATTGTGTGATCAGAGCCTAGTCTCTTCCACATATGACATCTGTCAAGCAAATGTATACATAGGGATTACAGTACCTTACAAACCCCTGTCACTAACTTAGAATCACTGCAATTACGAAACTGATGACTCGGTTTATATCCAGGATGAGGGAGCGGAATGTAGTACATCACATACATCTTCTTTCATCTAGAGGAGGTTGCTGAAATAGGTTTTCTATCGGTGTAATGGCCATGATTCACCACACATGCGTTGGAAGTCCTCTGCTGACTGAGGTATGGAGAGTCTTGCTGTTAACGATCACAGGCGGAATGTAGTTAAAACGCACAACCCTTCACCAGGGGACATTAGCGAAGATTTGTAGTTCATAGTTTTACTCTGTTGGATGTTACTGACATAACGAGGAGAGAGAGAGATACAATGCTCTGTCAGTGAAGAATCTGACACCATTACACTGTCGTATTTCTAGCATGGCAATCAGAGGAATACGATAAAGGAGAGTGTGTCATGTACAGAGGGATATTTATAGACAGTCATCCAATACTGATGAACTGTAAGTGTTTTGCTCCTGAGTTTCTTTCTGCAGTCCATGTATACTCTGCATGCTTGTGAATTTACTTCTGTATGTTAGTGTCCTAGTTTCTCATTGTAATAGCTCTCACCTAGTCAGTGATGGATGAAGAACTAGACAGCCTTCATACTAATTGAACATTGCTGTTAGAACATAATGGGATTTCGAGAGAACTAGCAGGGGTCTGTCACCGGGCAAGGGGTATCAATTCTCCCTGCTCTGGCAAACGCTGGCTACAATGTAAGAATTTACGTAACATAAATAAAAGATGCATGGCCTTTTCAATTGTACTTATGCCCTTTATTGCTGGACAAATATATGTTAATGACGATATAGCAGGAGGGTTTTGCTACTGGGAAGCAATGGTAGACCTTGCGAAACGACGACCAGCTGGTGTGAGTAGGGACATACCACAATTTTTCGGACGCTAAACACCTTTAATGATAACTATGTCTGGAATGTTATGCTGTTGGAAAGTAATGTTACTGTGTTCATTGTTCTGGAATGTTCAAAGAAAATGACTATGTCCGTTCGTAACAAAGGTATAGATTTGACGTAGGAAATTGCGATTCATTGTGTCGATGGCTGTAAGGGGTAAGGAAAATGTTGTTGTTGTTGTTGTCTTCAGTCCTCAGAATGGTTTGATGCAGCTCTCCATGCTACTCTAACCTGTGCAAGCTTCTTCATCTCCCAGTACTTACTGCAACCTACATCCTTCTGAATCTGCTTAGTGTATTCATCTCTTGGTCTCCCTCTACGATTTTTACTCTCCACGCTGCCCTCCAATGCTAAATTTGTGATCCCTTGATGCCTCAGAACATGTCCTACCAATCGGTCCCTTCTTATTGTCAAGTCGTGCCACAAACTCCTCTTCTCCCCAATTCTATTCAATACCTCGTCATTAGTTATGTGATCTACCCATCTAATCTTCAGCATTCTTCTGTAGCACCACATTTCGAAAGCTTCTATTCTCTTCTTGTCCAAACTATGTATCGTCCATGTTTCACTTCCATACATGGCTACACTCCATACAAATTCTTTCAGAAACGACTTCCTGACACTTAAGTCTATACTCGATGTTAACAAATTTCTCTTCTTCAGAAATGCTTTCCTTGCCATTGCCAGTCTACATTTTATATCGTCTCTACTTCGACCATCATCAGTTATTTTGCTCCCCAAATAGAAAAACTCCTTTACTACTTTAAGTGTCTCATTTCCTAATCTAATTCCCTCAGCATCGCCCGACTTAATTCGACTACATTCCATTATCCTCGTTTTGCTTTTGTTGATGTTCATCTTATATCCTCCTTTCAAGACACTGTCCATTCCGTTCAACTGCTCTTCCAAGTCCTTTGCTGTCTCTGACAGAATTACAATGTCATCGGCGAACCTCAACGGTTTTATTTCTTCTCCATGGACTTTAATACCTACTCCGAATTTTTCTTTTGTTTCCTTTACTGCTTGCTCAATATAGAGGTTGAATAACATCGGGGACAGTTATTAGGAGAATGTAGATTTACGTGAGAACTTGATACTTCCAGAGCCACAGTCGTCGGGAGGAAGTGTTTCCGATACTTCACTTACTGTGGAGTGTCACTCGTTTTGCACTACGATTATAATATTAAATAATAATTGCATTTGCCAATATGTGGCTGGTTTTCTAGGACGACTGTGCCTGGTGCGCTGGCCCATGGCCATGGTAGCCAGTGACTAGAATGAATGCCAGCTTCAGACGAGAATTACTGCTGGTCGTACCGAACTGGACAGGAGAGGACGAGCGTGTAGCTGACCTAATCGTATCGCCCTCCGGTCTGGTGAATTGCGAAATAATACTGAGTATGTGTTGGGCAGCCTTTGCGGTCAAGTGTGTAGCGAGTATTCTCTGAGTTTTATATCGAAATTTAACAATGTTTAGTATGCAAACTGACCAGCTGACTGCTTGCACTGCCATTATACACATTTCCTCATCTTTATTTGGTCGAGAGAACATCGACTGCCATGTATTCTTTGCATCTAGATCGTGTAAACAGTTTAAACAGACATTTACTGGTTCTCTAGACATGAGAAAAAGATATGATTATGAGTTTTAAAGCCTTGGTTAACTTTATAAATTTCAAGGATGATCTGGAATCTGTTATATCATTGACATCGGTATTTGTTGAAAAGTTTGAGTGGAACTATCAGTTTCCTCGGTTTTCGAGTTTTTATGTAAAAATCTTTCCAGACGAGATAAGTGTATAGTTATTGAATGGTTTGCAGCACGTATGACATAATGACGTCGCTAAGGTTTCGGCTTTCCAGCGATATAATTTCCACTTTTTATCTTCAAATGTATGAAATCTTATGGGACTTAACTGCTAAGGTCATTAGTCCCTAAGCTTACACACTACTTAACCTAAATTATCCTAAGGGCAAACACACACACCCATGCCCGAGGGAGGACTCGAACCTCCGCCAGTATCAGCCACACAGTCCGTGACTGCAGCGCCCTAGACGGCTCGGGTAATCCCGTGCGGCTTTTATCTTCAGAATTATAGTGTGCAAGCCACCTGTAGTATACTGTTACGGGGTTGATATCTAGAACTGTCGTATAAATGATCCGATATTCTGTCAAATCATGTGAAAATACATGAAATTGTGGAAATTTTCATATGTCTTTGGATCCTTCCAGCCCACCAGCTCAGCACAGACTGAGTGATTTTCCTGCCAATTGTTTCTCAGTGATGGGGCTGGAACGACATTTGGTAGTGGGATTGTGCACTAGCTCAGTTGAGGCCCATACATTCAGGTGAGTGCACCCACAAAAACTTTCTAACAAGACAACACGTCAAATCTGCATCGGTGTAATTATGCAATGATTTAATGTAGTTGCTGGACAGGGTGATACTTGCGACTTCCAGTCGAATAGCTTAGCACAGACAGAGCATTTATCACCATTTACCGAATTGGATAAGGGGAGGGGATGGGCTGAGCTATTCCTACTGATTTCTAACAGGGTAGCACCAAAAATAAAGGAAATAAACTATCCTACGTCCTTCCTCTTAAGCAGCTCAGCACAGACAGAATCTTTTTCCTGCCAATTTTTAGGTGGATAAGGCGTGGGGAGTGGGGGAGTGGAGGGGAACGCTGGGGTATTTTTCAGGAATGGGGAGCAGGTGACGAATGGATCAATTTAATTAATAAGCCAATTAATTTAGTGTCAAAAGAGTGCTTGCATCGGCGAGGTGGAGGGGGGCGGTTTGGAGATTTCAACGAGAAATAGGGAGCGCAGAGGGGATTGGTGGGTGGTTCTCATCAGGATGTATTATTCCACGTGTGTCGTAAATCAACACCCAGGGGGTATAAAATCAATTAGCATAGCAGTAGGTTTACCTCTGAATGTATGCTTGGCCTTGAATGTATGCAACCACACACCAAATGCACAAGAAATCCCTTTGACCCACTACTCATGCCCTTTCCGGGCGGAAACCGTATGTACTGTCAAACTGGGAATACATAGCACCGTAAGATGTTGTACTATGCACAGGTTTATATTACGAATGTTGAGTTTGTTTGCTCTTAGGGACCACTGTGGACTCATAATGGCTATTGTGGTAGAGCATTGCAGAATTCGATCCATCAAATTCTTCGCGGGGGAAAGCGACAACGTATCAAGGGAAAGTTCTTATGATATCCATGCGCATTTAATTCTGAAGAAATTGTGTGAAAACAAGCACACCAGAAGTTTGTCTTTCGTAGAAACAGAGAAACACTTGCGGAAGAAGTTACATTGTAGTTATGAAAGTTGTTTCACACATATCCTGGTAAGAACAACCATTGTGTCAATTTACTCCAAAAGAAGAGTGCCTAAAATTTTCAGTCCAAAACTGGTTCATACTGGCATACTCTCAAAATATAGGTGTACCCTATAGTTAAATCGGCCGGCCGGAGTGGCCATGCGGTTCTAGGCGCTATAGTCTGAAACCGCGAGACGGCTACGGTTGCAGGTTCGAATCCTGCCTCGGGCATGGATGTGTGTGATGTCCTTAGGTTAGTTAGGTTTAAGTAGTTCTAAGTTCTAGGGCACTGATGACCTCAGAAGTTGAGTCCCATAGTGCTCAGAGCCATTTGAACCATTTTTGATAGTTAAATCCATACCATGGTTTTCTGTGACGAATTTCAATTGGTGACAGATTTCAGAACAACAACCATTACGCGGCATAGAATTCCATTTCGTTAAGTTGGCATTAAAAGTTGGAAAGTGAGAGACGTTCAGAAACCAGACTTTTAAGAGAAGATGATCGTGTCAGGTTGGAGACATTTTCCAAGATGGTAAATGTGTTGGAGTGATTCATTTTCAAGAGATAACTCTTTAAAATGTAATTTCATTTGTAAAACATTTGTACATTTTTAGAAGTATGACATTTAAGACATGCTGTAACCATTTTCAACCAGACATATCCAGATAGTGAACCAGTACCCCTGCGACCTTGACTACGCACAACGTACGAACTATTGTGAAATAGCACATTCCAGCACAGTAAAGAACTGTGGAAGAACTTAAAAGTAGTACTGCATAGTAAGGCTTCCATTCAGTCTCTTCTTGACTAGTCTGGTGTGGCAGGTGAGGACAGCAAAATGAAAGCCGAAGTTTTAAGTTTCACGTTGAAGAAATCGTTCACATAGTAGAATCATAAAACAATGATTATAAAGAATCCGCTTCGACTGCAAATAGAAACCGGATGTTGACCTAGGTTTCGGCGCGAATATACCACGCCTTCTCCGGAACACACTAAAACTACAAACTGCCGAAAGAGGCATGGTCCAACATTAATACAGAACGCCCAAAAGTGCAAAAGACTCGCATAAAATGTAAAATAAACGGTACATGGGTACCATGTCAATGGCTGTACTTAGCTCAAACGTCAGAAGCTTCCTCACCCCAGCCAATGTTAAGTGGGCCACGGGCGCTCTGGTAAACTGAGGTAGCGCTGACCGCTAGGCTGTCAGAATGTCAGAAAGGAACGCGCATGCGCAAATTGAGAAATCGTCTTCTTCCATGTAATTTGCATATAATGTGTTACGAAGGTCATCCGATAACCGGGTCAAAGGCGCAGGAAGTTAATGCGTGTGTATGTATAATGTCCTAGCTCGAGGACGAGTTTATAGGATTATAGAACGTGGATAGGCTGTGGGATCGCAAATTCCACGGATGGTCAAAACGCATGCACAAAGGACAGACTAAATACCATCAGCTCGAAACATGCTAAAAATATGGGGGATGAATAACCCATTTTTCAATTACTTCGAGTCGGTGATGGTATTTCATGACAACGCTTGGATAAGCGTGTATAGTTAATATATTAAATTCTAAGCGCTATTGACCAAAAAATATCAAATTAGTATGACAGGCTTAATGTAACTGCGTGAAAGGACGTACAACGTCGCCTTCATCGCCCTCAATATCTAATGACCGACAGAAGACATTTAGAATAGTGCTATCGGATATGAACCAAAATTATTGTAAAAAGGACCTAAAGCTAAACTAGTTTCTTAAAAACAGGTACTTGAGGTACTGAACTATGAAGCTTAATCATGTGAGGTCTGTGAACGCATATAGCGTGGAACAGACATACTACATTTATGTTCTAATAGCTGTTGACGTGAAAGGTCAAATAATTTAAGGGGATTAATATACATGCGTGAAAGGACATACAACGTCGCTTTCATCGCCCTTATTATCTATTGACCAACAGAGATCAAAGTGATCAGTGCTATCAGGTGTTACCAAATTGGTATGCAATGTTATGTGTGTATGCGTGAAGAGACGTACGACGTCACTTCAACGTTTTTACAAAAAGGTTAAGGATTTATTTCCTAATTTTAGGCCAGAGCTCGGACTTGGAATGAATATGACTAAAAACATCCTTGCATCACCATATTCAACTTTGGTAATTATAACTAAGTGGGAATGGATATTTGGACCATATTAGAAATATTGGACTTGTAAGAAGTGAGAGTACTGTGAACATCTACGAGAATCACGCATTATACGGCGTTAAATGAAAGAAAAAGCATGTGTATTGTATTAGTGTCCCCACGTTTGTAACGGCAGCCGTCATAACTAAAATAAAGGGAACCTAGAGCGTGACTGAACGAATTGACCATCCGTGACACCAAGCGACCGCATGAATGTATCGGCTATCTTCTATGTCGTATGGTAGAATGTGAAGCACTGAGCAAGGGATAAGACCTTCGAAAAAATTTTTGTTTTTTATCTGGAGTTGGTCGTTAAGGATGCAGTCGTTGTCATATCATAGATGTTTTAAAATCTCCATTTCTTCTAATATGTCTAATTTCATACCCTTAACTTCAGAATGAACGAGCTTGTTACTGGCCTGGGGATTAGGCGCGTGAGCCATTTGTACAAGATGTTCATCGAAGGTGGAACCTCGCGTACCGTCACCACTTCTGGTGGGAATATGTTCCTTATATCTAGTACCTAGAGCTCAACCTGTTTGACCGATATAATATTTCGGACAGTCACCGCAGGTAATTTTAGTGTGTTCCGAAGAAGGCGTGGTTATCCGCGGCGAATCCTAGGTCAACACCCAGTTTCTATTATCAACAGAGGCGTATTCTTTATAATCATTAAATTATTCACGGGTGTTGACGCGCTGCAATGTTAAAAGTTCTCGAATCATAAAACAATACCGTCAGTTGACCATCAGACAGACTCCCGTTTGGGCGACGTAGTAATAAGCATCCCTGGCGTAGAGAAAGAACTGAAGGAATTGAAAGCAGATAAGTCACCAGGTCAAAATGGAATCACATTTCGCTTCTATAAAGAGCACACTAAGGCACTGGCCCCTTACCGAGGTTGCACTTCTCGGGAATCTGTCGATCAGTGCAAAGTCCCAAGCTACTGCAAAAAAGCACAGGTGACTCCTGAATAATAACGATAAAAGAACGGATCCACAAACTTACACGCCAATATCCGTAACTCCAGTTTGCTGCACAATCCTTGAACTTATTCTCAGTTCGAATATAATATGTTTTCTTCACACTGAGAAGCTTATCTCTGCAAATCAACACAGTTTTAGAAAGCATCGCTCGTGTGAAACTCAGCTTGCCCTTTTCTCGTATAATATAATGCGAACTATGGATGTTGGGCAACAGACTGGTTCCGTGTTTCTAGATTTTCAATAAACATTTGACACGGTGGGCAATTGCCGGCTGTTAACGAAGGTACGAGCATATGGAATCAGTTCACAGATATGAGAGTGTCAAAGATTTCTTAAGTAATGTAATCCCGTACGTAGTCCTCGACAGTCAGTGCTCATGAGAGACAAGGGTATCGTCAGATGTGCCCTAGTAAGATGTGATATGACCGATGTTGTTCTCTATATACATAAATGATTTGGCGGACGGGGTGGGCAGCAATCTGCGATTGCTTACTAATATTGGTGTGGTGTATGGTAAGATATCGAATTTCATGTAGAAAGATACTAAGTGACTTAGAGAAAATACCTAGTTGGTGTGATGAATGGAAGCTCTATCTATGAATGTGAAAAAATGTATGTTAACGCGAATGAGTTTGAAAAACAAACATCTACTGTTGGGATAGAGTAATAGTGGTGTCATGCTTGACACAGTGAATTCGTTTAAACATCTGGGCGTAACGTAGCAAAGCGATATGAAATTGAACGAGCATGCGAGGATTGTGGTAGGGAAGGCGAATGGTCGATTTCGGTGTATTAGGAGAAATTTTGGAAAGTGTGATTAATCCTAAACGTGACCACATATAGGACTCTGGTACCAACTATTCTTGAATACCGCTCGAGTGTTTGGGATTCTACCAGGTCGGACTGAAGGAGGACATCGAAGCAATTCAGAAGCAGGCTGCTAGATTTGTTACCGGTAGGTTCGAGCAGCACGTAAGTGTTAAGCGGATGCCTCGGGTACTCGAATGCGAAACATCGAGCGAAGGCGACATTCTTTTCAAGGAACGATATTGAGAAAATTTAGAGTACCGGCTTTCGAAGCTGACTGCCGAATGAGTCTACCGCCGCCAAAATACAGTATGTGATCGAAAGTATCCAGACACCCACAAAAACATACGTTTTTCATATTAGGAGCATTCTGCTGCCACCTACTTCCAGGTACTCCATATCAGCGATCTCAGCATACATTAGACATCGGGAGAGAGCAGAGTGGGGCGCTCCGCGGAACTCGAACGTAGTCAGGTGATTAGGTGTCACTTGTGCGATACGTCTGTACGCGAGATTTTCACACTCCTAAATATCCCTAGGTCCACTGTTCCTGATGTGATAGTGAAGTGGAAACGTGAAGGGACACGTACAGCACAAAAGCGTACAGGTCGACTTAGTCTGTTGCAGACAGAGACCTCCGACAGTTGAAGAGGATCGTAATGTGTAATAGACAAACTGCATCAGAATTCACTGCAAGTTCTATGACAGTTAGGTGGGAGGTGTAAGGCGACTAAACATTGACGATTGAACAGTGGAAAAACGTTGTGTGGAGAGACGAATCACAGTACACAATGTGGCGATCCGATGGTGTGGGTATGGCGAAAGCCCGGTGAACGTCATCTGTTAGCGTGTTTAGTGCCAACAATAAAATTCGGAGGCGGTGGTGTTATGGTTTGGTCATGTTTTTCATGGAGGGGCCTTGCTACCCTCGTTGTCTGGCGTTGAAATATCACAGCACAGGCCTACATTGATTGTCATGTTGAAGAGTAAGTCGGGGATGGTGATTGCATCTCTCAGCATGATCGAGCATAATACGCGGCCTGTGGTGGAGTTGTTACACGACAATAACATATCTATAATGGACTGGCCTGCACAGAGTCCAGCCCTGAGTCGTAAGGAACTTCTTCGGCATGTTTTGGAACGCCGACTTCGTGCCAGGTCTCACCGACCGACA
This sequence comes from Schistocerca cancellata, assembly GCF_023864275.1. Classification (NCBI taxonomy): domain Eukaryota; kingdom Metazoa; phylum Arthropoda; class Insecta; order Orthoptera; family Acrididae; genus Schistocerca; species Schistocerca cancellata. The sequence continues at coordinate 331,810,860 of NC_064629.1, forward strand.
TCGATACCTCTCGTCAGTGTAGCACTCCGTGAAGAATGAGCTGCCATTCCCCACGAAACCTTCCAGCACCTCATTGCACGTATGGCTGCGAGAATGGAAGCAGTCATAAAGGCTAAGGGTGGGCCAACACCGTATTGAATTCCAGCACTACCGATGGAAGGCGCCACAAACTTGTAAATCATTTTCAGCCAGCTCCAAACTTTAGCGTAAAACGTGGCAGTGTGTAGCATCACTATGTCGGTGCGTGAGAAACAGAGTGCTGTATTCAAATTTCGAATTCAAAGAGTTCGTACACACATGGAAGTCCCTACCCTTCAGCCTGAAAATGCCACCACAAACGAACGCTGCTATTCGACACCTCGGCTTCACTATCGTCCATCCTCCTCGATACAGTCCCGACATGCCAGTATCTGATTTCCATCTGTTCCCAAATGTTAAAGAACACCGTCGAGGTCTTCACCTTGATAGTAATGAAGTGGTGCAAGCAGAAGTGAGGTTGTGGTCCGTTAACGATGTCAAACATTGTACAGTGACAAAATCAACTAAATAGTTTCTCATTCGAAGACAAGTGTTCATCACTAGGCTGACTATGTTGAGAAATACTGTATATGTATAGACAAGAAGAAGAAAGATTTATAATGTCAATAACATTTGTTTTTATTTAAAAATCTTTAAGAGATTTCAAATATTAAAGTCAGAGCCCTTATATTTCTGAGGCCATTGTATTTCTCACTGGCTACCCTGATTGTCATTTCAAGAAGTCTAAAAGATAAAGTCGTAAAAATTTAAGTTTTTATAATATCTGCTTCGTCCAGTACCACCTGAAATTGCTTTGTCCGGTGCAACCCAAGTGTAATATTTTAAAATTCCCATTAGTACTACCTGGGCTACACATTGCCACAGCCTACAACATGCAGAACACAATATCTAAAGTTTCAGTAAAAATGTATTATACCATATTTGCCAAATAAAGAGAAAAAAAGAACTTCCAGGTAATGTTGGTGTCGAAAACTACTCACTAAGAACGAATAACACGTTACCACTCTGAATTGGAATATTGCTTTGATTGAAAGTCACGTGTGTGTTCATTTCATTCTGTAGTTCACACTACAGTGTCGCGGCAGCTGCCGTCAGTAGTGTTAGGCTTTACAAACAGCTCTTACCCGATTTAATCCGCTGTCCAATATTAGCCGACCTCCCCCCGCACAGTGAAAGAAATTGAGACGGTAGAGAGGCACTAGAAAAAATGAGAGAAATTACAAATAGCGATTTCGGGTTCCCTGGACGCATTTCCGCTGGAGCTGAGGGCGCTGTATATCAGACGCAGACACGGTCGCCACGTTCTGGATAAGCGCGACCATACGGATGGGCGCGTCACTTCAATCCGGTCTGTGCACGCTGCAGTACGGATAATTTATTGCGGCGCGCGCCGTTCTTTACGAGGGAGTGTTCCTGCTGGCCGCGATAAGCCGCACAGCGCAGGATTACCGGAGCGCGCAGCGGCGTGCGCCGTGCACTGCTACAGCCGCCGAACAAGTGTCACTTATCGCGGCTCGCAACACTCAAGAACTCTAAATCTCGCAGCCAAACTGTTTTCTACAGGGACGGCCCTCGAGCTGCGAGGCCCTCGCAGGTCACGTTTTATGACACGTTCCTTTCCTCCTCTGCACTCATAGAGGTCGTTGTTTCAGCCAGACATTCAATCGGATCGGGGAAATACACTTGCACAGCCGTTTCCTAGCCACCCAAATACGTTTTTCCTTAAAACAATTTCCGAATACTTCTTCTAGCTGACTATGTAAGCTCTCCAGCATTTTATTTTGGACATGGGGATATGTCGACATGAATTAGCTTCTGCAATCAGATTTCGGTCCATGCAGTCAATCACTTCATTCTAGTTGATATGTCACGTTGTAGTCTGCTTTTAAAACGTTTGTTAAGGTGAATTGAATGATTGAGTGTGTATTAAAAGAAACTGAAGGAAGTGCTGGGCGAATTAGGAAATTAGAGATTTATTTTATCATAAATTTAGGAAACAACCCTGTATCCTGCATAGCTGTCTAACTTATGAACTGCACATTGCAAAGACTCCGTACACAGCCAATGGTAGGTGACATAACATTAACTAATTTTGTGTACATTAATAAGACTCAATTTTTACAGTAGGTTATTTAAATTACTTAAAGATTATCTTGACCTTGAGTATAAGGTTACTTTGGTAATGACATCCACTATCAGGTTACACAACTGGGCTCGTTGTAAAACCCACTCCCCCCTCCCTGGGAAACCATCATGAACTGATCAACTTCGTCCACGGAAACCCCAACCCCTAATCCTCCTTCATCTCATCCCCACCTCTCCCCTCCCCCTTCAACAATGAGGATCTAGCACACCCTCCACTTTCTCATTATCGTCATCTTTATAACTGGGAAACGAAAGAGGGAGCGATTCACTCTGGAGCTCCATGGCGTAGGGAGATTATCAGACTGTGACTATTCGCTATTTGTTAATAACAAATTACATTAAGTCATATTTTTGGGTACTATTTGTTAATAACAACTGCACATTATGTCATTCAAGGCACCAGTAGAGACCAAACCTTCACAGATATGTAAGTACTTTCATTCTTCCACAATTTTATTTGTTCATCCATGCTTCCGAAATTTTTTGGTATTTTTCCCAATTTTACGTATTTTCCAACTACTTTTGTCTTTTCTCTGTATTTTTGGACGATTTCCATCTCTTACAACTGGAGTACACTGGAGCTTGTTAATAACAAATTACGTTCAATTACATCACTTCAGGGCTAAGCTATGGCTGTTTGTTAATAACAATTTAATGTTGCGCCGTTTGAAGCACCAGCAGAGACCACAGCCAGACAGAAATGTAAAATCTATCATTTATCTCCAATTATGTAAATTTCATACATTTTCTTATTTTTTCCGTATTTTCAATAAATTACATATTTTTCCAATTATTCAAGTTCCACACCACTGTTTCTGCCGTTGCGTCTACGTCATGATGATCTCAGCCAATAAGAATGCAGCATGAGAGCTATTAATTTATCATTGCTAAACCATCACTTCAGTTCTAGTGTGTCTGACGTCATAGTGTATCTGTTAGAAACCAACACGTTGGTAGAAATAATGACGTCATTTCATATTAACGACGTAATAGCACTACCGATTTCTAACCAAAGATACTGTACGTATAAGAAATCCATGCTATGGTAGATAAATCCCTGCTAAACCGCTGCCACATTACTAGAGTGTGTACCGTTATAGTATAATTCTGATCTGTCGAGCCAAAGATCTGTGTGTGTGTGTGTGTGTGTGTGTGTGTGTGTGTGTGTGTGTGTGTGCAGTACAGTGCTACAAAATACGCACCTGGGATAGAGCTAACCGGTATCTGCAATGGAAAGTACACTGTGCAAATAATTGAAGGATCACATTTTGGAAACGCCATAATTGTCTCCCATTGCGACGCAGAGGTTTGAAAAGTAGTTCAGAGGTGCCTAAAGCCTTTCTCTGTAATGCTACAAAAGCATGCCACCCTGCGACGCTATTTCGGGCTCGCCAACACTTCAAGCAGCAAGGTGTTGACACTTGCGAAAAATGGGCCCCATCTCCGAAGTTCATAAAACATGTAAGGTCTGTTAATGATGCCATATTGGCACCAAATTTCAACACAGTCAGCCCAATGGCACCATGGACTCGTCACACGATCGAAAGGTCACCACGTCCCCTCTTACCCACATTTCATCCTTTCTTTTGACGCCTCTGCGATGGAGTTCACAGCGGCAACATTCAGCCTTGAAATCATACGACGTCTTTTGGTGGCCGACGGGGTAGCAGAGGAGACCATGTCAGACACACCACCCCTCAAAATCGACACGCTAGGGCCTCAGGGGCTGGCATAAATGCCACCAAAAAAGTCATCCCTGCTCTACGGGCATTTGTTCACAAACATTTCGTGGTCTAAAGCTACAGTTTTCAGTGCGATGAGCGAGAGGACGACGATCTTGACAACCTTTGACACCTCTCCGACGATTCAAACCATATCGATGAACACCACGAGCTGAACCCCATTGAACGCTATGTCACCCCTTTAAAGTGGAGCTGTTCAAAACCTATCGACGAAATTGGAACGTGATCCAAACCAGCATAGGTTGTTTGTGCTTCTTCAGAACTCTTGTCTCGCGTCCTCCTGTGGTATGATCACGACGGGCGCAACATTGACACATTCGTGACTAAAACGCCAAAGGGTCTGCCTAAGATCCCTCCTCACCACGTCCTAATTCGGCAAAACTATCGGTGGCATCCGCTACCTCTTTGAGTAGTCACCGACTTGATAAGTAGATGTGGTTCAGTATTTTCTTTTTTTTTTTTTGCTGAATTATGGCCATTGGTAAGTTTTATTTGTGTGGCATGGACGTGTATATATTATGAGAATTACATATCCTTTTATTCTGCCTGGTATGCCTGATAGATCTCTCGCCCACCGTCAGTGTTCTTCGATGCTTGTATTGTGTTACTTAACAGTTCCCACTGCACCCTGTATTATGGTTCACCAGTAAAGAGGGGAGAGGAGGAGAATATAGTAGATTCATCCCACTGCAACACTTGCTAATTCTAGTACTCGATTCTCTTTTCTTGTCTTCACACACACTATCTAATCATTATGCAGTAGTTTACGTCGTGTTACGTATCTTAATTCCATCTGGAATTGTAGTCTGGCTGAAAATGATATTACCCATGCATAACTGTAGGTTTTAAGAGGATGATGCTTGCGCGGAGGAGAAGGGCGATTTCATTTCATATTGTTAAAGAGGAGGTGAGGAGGGTGGGGACGAAGTGCTTGGCCCTTAAACTGTTACCAACATTTCTCTGCAAAGGCGTCAGTGATTTACTACTGGTTAGCTGTAACGGGAAGTCCACTTCCTGATCCTGAATGACTGAGTGTCTTTTGAGCTTGCCACCTGGTCGAAAACGCTTACATTTACAATCATGCAACTTCCTCTACAACGCCCTGAGAGATGGTCTGGCTTAGCGATGGGCGGACACGTGGAGCTCTCCCCCTGTCCACGGCCGTGCATTCAGTGGCACCCGCAGTTGCTCGAGGAGCTGTATCATCGTAGGCGATAGCTCACTCAGTCAGAAATGATGTAGCGGCATTGTCTTTTGCCCTAACAATCAGGTCAGAGAGGATTGCACCTATTATAACACAACCTTCTGGCCATTATTGGTTTGTGGGGCAGTGTCTGCAGCTATACATTACACGTCGGAATTCGATGGGCTGGCTCTCTGTCAGCAACTTACTTTTCGTTCAGGTGGTTGCAGACACTAGTCAGCTCTATCTATAGGTGCGTATTTTCTAGTGCTTTTCTACAGAAACGAGTACCCACACGCACACAAACACACACACACACACACACACACACACACACACACACACACACACACACTCACACACACACAGATCTTTGGTTGGAATCATCAGAATTTTCCTGTGACGTCACACAATCTAGTAATGTGGTGGTTTAAGAGCTGTTTATCTATCGCGATGTGGTATTTATTATACATAAATCGCCTTTCGTTAGAAACCAGTAATGGTAAGACGTCATTTATATGATGTGACCTCATTACCTCATTATTTCTACCAACGTGTTCATTTATAAGATATAGAATATCATGTCACGCACTGTAGCAATGAAGTGTCTTAGTAACGATAAATAAATCAGGTTCATGCTTCATTTTTAGGGTTGAAAGCATCATGACGTCGAAGCAACGTCAGGAATAGTGGGGTGGACCTTGCGTAGCTGGAGGAAACGTAATCCGTCGAAAAAACTAAAAAAATACGAAATTTTGTGAAAAATACGTAAGCTTGAGAGTATCTGCATATGCACCTGGCTGTGGTCTTTGCTGGTGCCTCAAAGGACAGAATACTAAATTGTTGTTAACAAATAGCCTTAACCTGGACCTCAAGTGGCGTAACAACGTAATCTGTTATTAACAAATAGACACAGCCTACAATCTCCCCTACGCTGCCTAGCTGCAGAGCGTCCAGGTATGAAGGAGCAAAATTGTGAAAAATAAGGGAAAATTACTGAAATGGTTATAAAATACGAAAAATTGGGAAAACACCAAAAGAATGTGGAAAATTAGGAAAAAAACGTGTGCTTAGATGTCTACATTGGTATGGTCTTTTGGTGCCTCGAGTAATATAATAGTCAGTTATTATTAACAGTCAGAACTCATTTGGTGTGACTTAATGTAATTCCTCGTTACCAGATAGATACAGCCAGATCCTCTCGCTATGCTGTTCAGCTCCAGGGTGAATCTCTGCCACTCAGGTGTCGAGTTATAAGAGATGATGACAAGTGGTAGGAGGAGGAGGGGCTGCTTAATCCGCACTGGTCTAGGAGGAAGTAAGGAATTGAGGGATAGGTCATTAGTGACTGGGGTTACCCTGGGTGACTTTGATCAGTTCCCTGTGTTTCCTCAGGGGGACAGGAGTGGGGTCTCCCTGGAGCCCAAGTGTTTAACCTGTACTTATCAATGTATCCTGCCAATCAACGTACAAGTCATCTCGAACTGGCATTGATAATCTAAATGTTACTCATTCCAAAGTTTTCTAGCCTCCCCAAACCTTCAAAATATTGTAATGGGATCATGTTCCACCATCAAATACAAGGCACTTTTTACTGCAAAGTGCACGATCAAGGGTCGTGTGATAAATCAGTTTCTCACGCATTAACTGGCGTGATTAAGATTCGCAATTGTCTGTTCTTGAAATATCTCCTACTGAAGAAGTCATGAATTCACTAACATAGCACTCTATTTCTATATACAAAATATTACCGTACCAAAACACTGATAAAATTCTTTCACTGTACACCGGAAATCGGAACAGGTACCACTTGTGTAAAACAACTGAATTTCGGAGAGCGAATACAGGAACTTACCGAATATCAGGTCATCTTGTAATTAGTGTCACTGAACTGAAGACTTCCCAGCAAACATAACTCAGCGCATTGTTTTTAACGGAGAGGAATGGTCACATTTGAATCAGACAGGTGTGTATCAAACGGAGGTGACCGGGATTACACCGTTCATGGTATGTCGAAGCGCAAGTCGAAAGATCCCAGAAGTAGTCTTCAAATGATGTTGTTGCATACAGTAACTCCGCGACGACATAAAATTGAAACCAAATGCCGGAAGACTTACAGAGGATCAGTACTTCGTGCCGTGACTGGCAATTGATCCTTAGCCTGATCTAGTGCAGTGTACTGAGCATCGATACATGGGAATATGCTTTCTGTTTCTTTAAACGACAGACATTCGGACACTAGAAACCACCGTTCGATATCTATGTGTATAAGTACGAAGTCATTTAAAGCGGAAAGACAGCGTAAAACTAGTTATAGGACAAACAGGTGCTACGCTGAGATTGACTTGGAGAGCCTTGAGGAAATAAAATACATCCTCGATGGAGGTAACTCACAGAATCCTCGTTCGACTGTACCTGAAGTACTTTTCGCAGAGCCGAAGAAGCGCACAGGCTCGTTAAGGAAACTCAGAAGCGTCATAGGAATGTTCGTACAACTCTATTGACAGACGCTTCAAAGAGATGAAGGAAATAGGTTACCGCGTAACAATTAATGTCAATGACTGTTTGCTTACACGTGGTAAGAACAACATGTAAGGTACATAAAGCTTGTCATTTCTGTACGACATTTAATGCTGGGTTATTGTAGAACCGTATAGCCACTAGGGAAATAATAACTTGCAGATCGATTGTATAACGGGGACTGGAATCTTATGGGTCGCTTATTGGCTCGGACTAACACAAGGCACCGAACTTAAACTGAGACAGTATCCGCATGGTTCTCAGGAGAATGTATCTGTAGCAATGAAATGTGTTTCTAGGGCGGTAAGACAATGGACTTGCTTCTGGAACTACCATCCGACAATTCAGATTTAAGTATTTCGTGGTTTCCGTAAATCGCGTAAGGCAAATTTTGGAGAGTTTCCATTGAAAAGGACGCAACCGATTTACATCCCTGACATTATCTGTTCCGAGTTAGTGCTTCGTCTCTAATGAAGTCATTGTCGGAACGTTCATTCCTAACCTTCTTTCTTTGCAGGCGCCGTAAAGGAAAAGAAACAGCATATTGGTTGCTTTAACTGGAACTAAACGCCATTTGGCAGTGAAAAGTGCAGAGGCAGGCAAAGATTTGTCTGAGCATGCAAAATGGTCGATAATGATGGTTGTTGTACAGGAGGGAATAAAACACGGCTAAAGAGAGAGGGCTGTCAACATATAGTGCTGCAAGTGCTATAAACGCCTCCTCGCTGACCAGTTGTGTTCAATGAAGTCTATGTTAATAGTCACACTTCAGGTCCCACAATGACGCGGTTTATTTAAAGAGAAAGATTTGTGAAACAAGAAATTTTGGGTTTTAAGTGTGTCTCACTCATTTACAGCATCAAACTGCTGTGTATTACTACCTTCAAATCGTATGTAGATTTCCCTCTTTTTTTCCTCTGAAAACGATAATTTTGAAATACGTTACACACTGCTTTCTGCCAGGTGGTAGATGCTATTGTCGTAGTTGGATTACACTATGTTGATTTGTCAAACCTGCGTACTTGGGCAATGATTTGAATTTAATAATTAATTCTGAGTCTGTATATTTATGGAAGAAATACCTGTTGGCAACAGCATTACTGACAATGTACAGTGACTGCATTATTTTATGTGTTAATCTCAATATCAAATCCACTACAGCACTCTTTCTAACATCGGCAAACTGTGGAAAAGCAAGCGGTCATCAGTCTAATTAAGTCATCACGGACGTATGTTAATAGTTTGTTATTATGATAATAATACTACAAATTCTAGTTTAAAAGGATAATGGCTTATTGTAAACACTTGCAGAGCATTTGACAGTTTTTTTAACGACAGCGGCTATTTCATGTGCCCCGTTTTTGGTAAAGGGAATTTACTTTCACATAACATCATCACCCACATAGTACCATCACCTACATATTATCATCACCTACATATTATACATATTACGTAAGGGCGAAAACCGATTTACTTTTCCATTTTGCATTAAATTCGTTAATTTAAAAGTTAGTAACACTAGAATAATACTTGTTTTGTGTACGTAATTTTGTTGTTTATTCGCTTATTTAGTCGCCTACTTCTTTCAATTTGTGTCCTTTCTTTTTAACGTACTACAGAACTTACAGGTTGTATTTGGTTTTGAACTTCTGAATAAATGTCACGGGTCTTAGATGCAGTTTTGGTGCGAGACTTCGCTTTTATATGTATTTAATTCCAGTAGGTCATTACCCATATGACACCACGATGTAATAAGTAAAATTCCTTGTTTCAAGACACACCTCTACAACGAGTCAAATGCATAGACTGTTATATCTTTTCAAAATGTAGAACATTGGGGTGCTGCTTTTGACAAGCGTTGCTATCAGTATTTAGGAACTTTCTATAGAAAGATATAAATATAAATTAACAATGGTTAGAAATCAATGTGGTGGTTGGCAAGAACTCTGCCACCCTAAGAAATGTATTGATACTGTGTTGTTTGAGTCGATGCATCAAGGAGACTATTCAGCTGACTGCTATATGTGTTTAGGAATAGAGGTAAGTGCTGTACCAAGAGAATCGTGTACGTATTAAAAAGCGGTAACTTTTAGATCGGTTCTTCAGTCAACTGACTGTTTTTCAGCCACGTGAAGGAATATGCATTAGAGACCGCCTTAAGCAGTTGCCACTATTTTGTATAGTTTTTGGTCGTTGTTAAACATATGGTGGTGTTTTCCACAGAATTTGTAAATGTTTAGCGTTCTGCACAATTAATCTCTATATTATATATTGAAGCGTTTGGGAATATATTGTTTATTCTATAGGTACATAATTTCATGGCTAGCAAAATGCTATATATTTTTAGACCTATTTATATAACATGTGGACCGTTAAGGCATGCTTCGTCGCTCGCGTACCATCATGCACCTTGAAAGAGGCGTAGTTCTTTTACCATTGAACATGTGATACATGATAATTAACTGAGCTTTTTAATGTGTTAACAATTTTACCTGCCTTGAAAATTTAAATTAGTTATACTTTATAAAAGCCTTTGTCTAAAACGTGTTACAATTGTAATTGGTTTTAATAGTACTTCTACTTGGTTTGATTTCTCTTACTGATTATTTTTGTGTAGTAGAGTAATAATATAACAGACTCTTAAATACAGCATTGCTAGGATTTTGTCAATTGCAACGCTTTTAAATTGTAATCGAAATTTGTTCCTAGGTACATGATCTTGTTGTACATTGGCACATATTTTCACATTTAAAAGAACCTAAATTTTAGTGAGTAATATCTGCAATTTTAGAAAAAGACTGAAGCAGATAAAATCGAATACCATAATTTAAAACTGAATAAAAAAACTTCTATTACAAGAGTGGGTGGAGACGTAAGTCTGAAAAGTGTTCCATGGTAAAACACTGTCCCCTAACATTACATTGCCTTCTGTTTATCAGTCACTGGGGAACAGATTTTTTTCTTATTCAACTGCTTTTATTTAAAGCTGTAAACGCTGTTTTGTTAATTATTAGGTCTTGCGAATTCAGTCTCAGAGGCAGTCAAAAGTTTGTGCCAGCAGCTATCGCTCTTATGCTTATTAACAGTCGATCCTACCGTGCTCCATTCTCGGGTTTCCTTCCATCCTGAAGACGATAAATTTTTTTATTGGTTGTTTCTTTATTGCTATAATACGTAATAATGTCTGTATATGTTTAGGTTATATGTATCTACACACCGGACACATTGAATTATTCCAGTAAACAAACTATTAAGATTATATTACCCAATATGAAGTTATGCATGTGTGCAACTGAATAAATGAAATAAATGTTTTTCCGGACGAGTTTCTCCTCGATTTACTGATCAATCTGCAGTGACCTGGAATAGATACACAGATTCAATTACACTGCTCAGCCAGAACACTATGACCACCGACCTACTATCGACATAAACCCTTCCTGACGACAGCAGTGTCACATGGCGAGGAATGACTGCTAGCCAAGCACACTCATGGTGCATGCAGTATCTGTGAGCGTGCTCTCCGTGTGTAGAAGGGGGAAGGCGCGCGATTTATCTGAGTTTGACGAGGGCAGATTTTGATGGCCCGGTGGCTGGGCACGAGTATTTCCGAAACTGCACGACTTGTCGGTTGTTCGAGGAGTGCCGTGGTGAGTGTCTTCAACAGTTGGCGAAACCGAGGTGAAATCAATTCCAGGCGTCGTCGGGTTGGGGTCCCTCATTACCGATGTCGTGGGCTGGGCACACTGGTAAAACTGAACAGGCAGCGAACTGTTACGGGATTATAATCGGACTTTAATGCTGGGAAGAATGCAATTGTGTCTGAACACACAGTGCACCGAACACTCCCTGCGCAGGACCTCCACAGCCGACACCCGTGCATGTGCCAATGTTAACACCACGACACCGACAACTAAGACTGAAATGGGTACATGACAATCGGCACTGGACGTTGGAGCAATGACAGAGCGTGGCATAGTCTGATGAATCATGATACTTTCTTCATCATGATGATGAGAGGGCGCGAAATAAACTGCCGGCGGCTCCATTATGTTCTGGAGAACAATCATGTGGCCATCCATAGGTCCAGTGGAGCTCGCACAAGGCAACATGATGGCCAAAGAGTATCGTACACTGGTTGCATACAATGCACATCCCTTCATGACGATTGTGTTTCCCGACAACAGAAGCATTTTTCAACAAGATAATGCGCCTCGACACAAGGCCAGTAGTGTAATGGAGTGGTTCAAGGAACACAGTGGTGAGTTCCAGTAGATGTCCTGAATGTCCTGACCCCCTGACCCCCCACTCACCAGATCAGAACCTGATCAAACACATCTGGGATGCGTGGCATACAGATCATCACCCCCCCCCCCCCCCCGAAAGTTACGGAAATACGGAAATTAGGTGATTTCTGTGATCAGATTTGGTTGAATCTCCCTCCAGCGAACACACAAACTGTACTCTCACGTTGCCACACCGATTCTGTTTCTAGTTTTCTGTTGTGTTTTCAATTTTAGAAAGTATTTCCATGTCGTTTACGGTCACGTGTTATGTTTTTGGGAGTGTGCTTCTATGAGTTTGCAGGTACTTCATGTATTTGATAATACGTAACAGTAAGATGCAGCTTGTTATCTGCTGCGCATTTATGCATATTATTGTTCTCCTGTACTGTAGTGAAGCGCATAATAGCATTATTTATTATGTTAATTTCTATATGTTTATCTGTATCTAAGTGTATAATGTCTGTGTTGTTCTAGCTTTTCTTCCATTATGAAGTGATTGATGCTATAATTCAAACATATGGTATTTTCATTTTATCCACAACCTTCAAAACTGACGACAGTAATCAAGTCGACGTTAAGAAACTGTAGAGCCACATTCTGGTTACATTTCTGTATAGAATACATTATGGACATTGCAAGTTGTATCGTGTGTGCCATTACACTGAAATAACAAATAAAACCTAAGTGCGATCTTGAAACATCTACTATAACTTCAATTTTTGTTCCGGTTCTTAACAAGAACAATAAATACCAGAAAAATCTGACCCAGTCATACCTCAGCGAGAAATGTTGCCGCTAACTCGAGAAAATTCTGATCATTCTTAATATCACTGAGTGGGTCGAAGGCTTCTATCCACTCAGTCGTTGACTAGTCTGCAGTGCCAACAGAAGACAGCAAAAGGAAAGCTGAAATTTCAAATTTCGCTTTGAAGAAACCATTTATAAGGAAGGACCGTACAAACACACCGTCGCTTAACTGTCACAGACTCCCGCGTTGACGACATAGAAATGGGCATCCTTAGGCGTAAAGAAGCACCCGAAAAAGTTGAAAACAAGTATGTCACCAAGCCCAGATGGAATCCATGAAATTTACAAAGAGTACTGTGGGGCATTGGCCTCTTACGTAGCTTGCATTTATCGCTAATCTCTCGCCCAGGGCAAACTCCAAAGTGACTGGAAAAAAGCTTAGGTGTCTCCCATGTAGAAGAAAAGTAAAAGAACAGATCCGCATAATTACAGACAAATATCCTTAACAAACTTTCGATGCTGAATTCTTAAACTCAATCTGAGTTCGAATATAATATATATTCTTGAAATAAAAATTCTTATGTCCACAAATCAGTACGAAATTAGAAAGCATCACTCGTGTGGAACTCAGCTCGTCCTTTTCTCAAATAATATCCAACAAACACTGGATGGAGGGCAACAGACAGATTCCGTATCTCTACATTTGCAGAATACATTTGACACGGTTGAGACGTCCCCTTAGAACATTTATGCATGACTGTGCTTAAACTGACACACAATATTTTTTTAGCGCAACGCAATCTGACTTTCAGATATCCCTACAAAGGAATGGCCCTACTCTGTTTGAATCCCGCCAGTTCTGATGCAATTCAGGTCTGTCGTTACGATCACATCGTCTGTCGTCATGTCGGTAGTTCCTGTAGTTTCTTTCTTGTCGGTTAAGTGGTGGAGAATTTCTCCCTGAATCGTAACTGCGCGCTGGACCGTTGCATCTAAAGTTATTCTGTCTCCCGTAATAATAATTGTTTTGGTTCCCATATTGTCTGTTTCTCTGATTGTCTCTGTGATAGTCATTACCGCGGAGAGGTGATCTTTCCCTGTAACTATTATTCCACCAACAGTTGTCATACGGATGGTGTCTGTTTTGGTCACGATTTCTGTTGTGAGAATAGCCTTGTCGTGTCCAGTTATAATTTCTTTCATCGCGGAATTGTGACGGATGTGATCTGTAATTGTTGTGCTCCTGTTTTCGCGTTCCTCGATTGTCAGTGTCAATTTCCAGTTCTTGTAAGAGTCCCTGAAAATCTTCAATGTCGTCTTTGCAACGTCCTGCTAAAATAATATGTCGTAAATGTTCAGGCAGTTGGATTAAGCAAATGCGGATGAGTTCTGAGGGGCTGTATGGGTTTGACAGGTACTGATTCTTGTGCAACATGTCTTCAAAATATTTCAAAAGACTGCAAAATTCATATTGTTCGAAATGTTTCATCATTATGATGCCATGTTTTACTCGGTCTTGTGTGGCTTGAGACCAATATGCTGAGAGGAAGGCATGGTAAAATTCTCCTTCACTGTGGCAATCGTGAATGACCGATCGCATTCTTAGAGCTGGTTCATTCTCTAAGTAGCCACACATAAATTCTAACCTGTGCTCCAATGACCAGTTGGGAGGAAAACAATGAGAGAATTGATGGAGCCACACTTGTGGATGAATGTCGTTGGCAGAATTCTTAAACGTTTTGAATTTACGTGTAGTAATGAACAACTTATAGTCAAAATCATCGTGTCGGCGAGTAGCATATCGGTCATTGTTACGTCGTGTCGGCGGTTCCATCTCAAAATTCGGTGCGCCTTGCCAATTTCTTTCATAATTTCCGAAATGCCCTGTGTTATTATTTTGTGGCTTTTCCGTATTTCTAATTTCCTCTTCCCGTGTTGGAGCGCGAGTAACCTCTGAAATATGAAATTTTTGTATTACTTGTGCCAACTGATCTTGTACTTCCCGCATTTCTCTTTTGTATTGCGTATTAATTTGATTCTGATTTTGTTTGAATTTCTTAATTTGTTCATACTCTTCTGTGTCAGTGATGGCTACAGGTCTTGTGTCATTCAGATCATCATCTACCTTTGCAGATAAGTTAGTGACCTGATCCGAAAGTTCGGCTACTTTCTCCGATAGTGAACACATTTCCTCAGTGTGTTTTTCTGAACCAAGTTTCAGAGTGTCCATTTGTGTTGAAATCGAATCTACTGTGTCCTTTAAGTTTTCCTGAGTTTTTGCAAGTTGCGTAACCGAATCGGTAGATGCAACTGAGTCAATTTTAGCCCACAAGGTCTCATGATTTTAATGAACAATGGTTTGCAGTTCTTTTATGGCTGCTTCGTGATTCTGTAAAGCATTTTCATGCCGCGAAAAAATAGGTTGAAAATGCTCACAAATTTGTGTTTTTACATCATTACAGACTTTTTGACATTTCGATTCAATGTTATGTAACTCAGTAGTTAAATCTACATAGCGAGTAGGCTGTTTAGGTTCTTATATTGGTAACGCGGCCGCCACGTAGCGCTCTCTGTATGAATATCACTGGCTGTGCTGTGTGCAGTCTGTGGCTAGTTAGCACTGTTGTCTGCCATTGTAGTGTTGGGCAGCTGGATGTGAACAGCGCGTAGCGTTGTGCAGTTGGAGATGAGCCGCCAGCAGTGGTGGATGTGGGGAGAGAGATGGCGGAGTTTTGAAATTTGTAATACTGGATATTATGAACTGCTATGTATATTATGATTTTTCAACACTATTAAGGTAAATACATTGTTTGTTCTCTATCAAAATCTTTCATTTGCTAACTATGCCTATCAGTAGTTAGTGCCTTCCGTAGTTTGAATCTTTTATTTAGTTGGCAGTAGTGGCGCTCGCTGTATTGCAGTAGTTCGAGTAACCAAGATTTGTGAGGTAAGCGATTTGTGAAACGCATAGGTTAATGTTAGTCAGGGCCATTCTTTTGTAGGGATTTCTGAAAGTCAGATTGCGTTGCGCTAAAAATATTGTGTGTCAGCTTAAGCACAGTCATGTATAAATGATGTAAGGGGACGTTTCACGGTGCCTGACTGCAGACTGCTGACGAGTGTCCGAGATTATGGGTTATGATACCAGATATATGAGAGGCTCGAATACGTTTTGAGTAATAGAACCCAGTACGTTTTTTGCGACGGCGACTGTTCATCTGACACGAAGGTATCGTCAGGAGTGCCCCAGGGAAGTGTGATAGCTCTTATTTCCTACGTACATTTCACCTGTCGGACAGGGTGAAAAGAAATTTAAGGCTGTTTGCTGATGACGCCGAGGCGCAACTGAAGTTTTCGTCCTTGAGAGATTGTAAAGGTGGGGGGGGGGGGGTACACGATGACTTAGAGTTTCTAATGAGTTTGATGAATATCAGCTTCCTCTAAATGTAGAAAAAATATAAGTTAACGTTGATGAGTAGGAAAAACAATACTGCAACGTCAGAGTAGAGCATGAGTAATGTGCTACTTGACACTGCCATATTGATTAATTATCTAGGGGTAACGCTGTATAGCGACATGAAATGGAATGAGCACGTCACGTAGGTGAATTTTCGACCTCGTTTTATTGGGGAATGTTTGGGAAGTGAAGCGCATCTATAAAGAGAACGGCGTGTAGAACAATTGTGCGACCAGTTCTTGGTTATTGCTTGAGTGTATGGGATCCCCACCAGGACTGATTGAAGGAAGATACTGAGGTAATTCAGAGGTATGCTGCTAGATTGGTTACCGATAGGTAAAATTTCGAGAACGGTTGTCTGAGGCCGACTACAAATCGATTCTATTGCCGTCAACGTACGCGTAAGGACCACGAAGATAATTTGAGAGGAATTATACCTCTTACAGAGGCTTAAAGAAAGTCGTTTCTCCCTATTTGTGAGTGGAACAGGAAAGGAAATAACTAGTAGTGGTACGTGGTACCCTCTGTCATGGATCATACGGCGGCTTAGGGAGTATGTATGTAGACGTAGATAAAAACACTTTTCTGTTGACGGATTGCATTCTTTTACGTGGAACAACATCCCACACGTTTACACAGTCGTGTCTGGCTGTTTTGAAGAAAATATTAGGTTTATGAACTCACCTACTTCACTTTGATATGAGTCTCCACACGCTCCACGTTCGACCAGTTGCACGAGACTAATCTGTCTCAGGCTGTTGTGTTCGACACAATGTAATGCTTTTCTACATCTCTCTCGTTGGACTCACTGCAGTCATAAAAGTAACAATAAAGTAATAATAATAATGTTGATTTAGCATGCTGTGGATATGGCCAAGAGCAAACCACAAGCACATGTCTCAGTGTCTTCTGTATCCACAGAGCGAGATATTATTCAAGCCACTTCGACTGCATCGTGGTTGCGATATTCAGGTAATCTGTGACACGTGCTATGAAGATATAAGTTGCCTATGTTCGTTGTATTTGTCTTGTGTAATCACTCCTTTCCTTGTTTGATTGTCAGTCTGTGTATTTGCGTGTTTCTGACGCGAGAATAATAATAATCGACCTAATAATAATAATAATTGTTATACATCTCTCATACTGTATATAGCAGCACTTCATTCACACCACGTCGCTGGCTCAAGTTTACTGACATAGACTTTGCTAGGCTCGCATTGACAGCTTACTGTGTACCCGACTGTATCGAATAAAATAAAATAGGGAACACCAAGAAAAATACTTTTCATTTACATGACATGATAGTCACATCACGGTTATCTCGAACTAAGTAGCAGACCTATAGCAATCTAAATAATAAAAAGGCTCTCCATTGCCATAGGATCTATTGAATACTAGCATCTTTCTCATTCTCTGCAGAAGTAAATATTATGTTTTCACGTTTTTTGTTTATTCCAGTTATGTGCTACAGATAATGTAAGGTTAGTAGTGTATACTTTCCTGATATAGGCTATTTATATTCTCTTCTCTTTTAATATCGTTCGTAAGTCTAATATCATACATGTGAGCTTGGTTGTCTAATGGCATGCATTCCCTGTGTGATTTCAGGTAATACACACCTTCATACAAAATCTTTGTACAGTCATAACTTTAAGTTCTTTAGAAATGTCCCCGCATGATTCTCTGTTGGTAAGGCTTTTCATAAATTTTATTGCTGTTTTTAAGCGATAGTATTGCGTTTCGAAGGAGAATTTTCATAGCAGTCAAATAGTGCTCTTTCAGTGTGAAAGTATTCATTGAGCTTTCTGAAGACATTAGTATTTACTCACCTTGTTTAGTAGTTCAACTAATTTCCACTATCTTAAGTCATCACTTAAACATTTTCCTAGGAAGCTGTGTGCGATGTGTTTCCAATACTGAAGCCCCCTAATGTTAGTAACACATCGTTCATGTCATTCGTCCTTAAATCTTGTTAACACATGAGGCCGTTTAAACATCGTTCCATAATGGAACTCCATTTATCGAATATTTCAGAGGCGGATTGTGGAAGTATTTTGTAACTAAGAAAGTTGTCCGAACGTAGTATACTGTCAAGGCTAATGCGAGCCTCCGCGTGACTCCTATTACTCGCCTTGGTGACTCTCATGTGGTTCGTAAATTATGTTACATAAACATGGCGTCATGTTATCTTATTTTTAAGGGGCAGTTTAAGCAGTCACCTGTGCCTGCAACTTGAACATCTTTAACTAAATAACATTTAAGTGAATGTGTCCGCCAATCAATTGCTTTTGTGAACATTTTTATTGTAGTGATTTTTTCGAGTATTTGATAGGAATACTTTATATAATCCCAGACATGTGAAATTTATGAAAAGCGATTACATCACAGTCGGGGTGTCCTCACTTATTGGAACAGAATCCATAACATAATATCCTTTATCGTCAACGCAATAACAAAGACTTATTGAAAAAAAAAAAGAAAAGTCCCATAAAGAGAGATAAGTAGCATCTTCAGGTTCGCACCAAAATCAGGCTCTAAAATCAAACTCTTTGAACTGCCATAGTTATTTGAATGCATTTGTTTTAGTTATCCTCCAGTGCACTTTGACATTTGGTGTATTTCTTCTGTCACGCAATCCGTTAAAATAATACACAGTAGCGATATGAATTCGAGCCTCTGTGTGCTCAGAAGCGAAACCTCTTAGAGCACTCAGCTGAATAAACAAGGCTGTCCGGGAAACTCAAATCGGTGAGTCTTTCTGATCTCGAAATACTCACGTCTTTTTAAGGGAAGAAATCGGCAGTTCACAAAGTCTATATCGAAAATATAAAATTAGCATCTTTTCATTATTTTCTTCTAAAATACTTGAAGACTTGATTTGATTTGTTCTTTTATTTCAGAATATTTAATCTTAACCATCACTTCATAAACTCTAATGAAGTTCTCGATTACGCGTACAGCGAAATCAACAAATATGAATGCTATGCTATAAGCACACCTGCTTTCAACGTGGAATTCGTAAAATCGTAAATGTTTAGGTCATTGTAGGCTTCATTCGAAAGACTGGTTTCGTGCAACTCTCTATGGTAATCCATACCGTGCATGTCCACTCATCTTTGCATAACTACTGCAACAGACATACATTTGAACCTGCTTATAATACATAACCTACAGAAAAATAATCTTAATCATGTCACTTTCGAAAAACTCAATTTCTGAATTACATATTAAATCACAGGTATCCAAAGGCCCACAATTTAAACACAAATTTGTTTTCTTCCTGGAAACTTGTACAGCGTGTGCCAGACTGTTATATTCCTTTCAGCGTAATTGTCACAACACGATGTGCCAATAATTTGAAAATACAGATTGTTGTGTTCTCGCAGACAGATAGTCTAGAACAATAACTGCGGCAAAGTCCGCAGCTCGTGGTCGTGTGGTAGCGTTCTCGCTTCCCACGCCCGGGTTCCCGGGTTCGATTCCCGGCGGGGTAAGGGATTTTCTCTGCCTCGTGATGACTGGGTGTTGTGTGCTGTCCTTAGGTTAGTTAGGTTTAAGTAGTTCTAAGTTCTAGGGGCTGATGACAATAGATGTTAAGTCCCATAGAGCTCAGAGCCATTTGAACCATTTTGAACAACTGCGGCAAACTTAGTAAATCAGAGCGGACCACCGATTTTGGACTGAAAGTATATCAGAAGCACTCGTGTAAAATACATTTCCACGACGTCGAATAAGTTTAATGCGGGTTCGCCTACGACTGGCACTTAGAACTTGTTCCCACAGCCAGCTACAAAGAGCCGTAGAATTGTGTTTGACTTGTTTGATTTTATTCCTCAACGTCATACGGTTTCAAATCTGGAGGCAACTTAAATCAGATCGAAACATGTTTTTCGCTGGAAAATGAGCCTACTGTGTAAAACATGGTAGTGACATCTGCTATGATCATGTGCTATATCGTTGGAATCGGATGTAAATAAAAAAAATACTACATTAAACGACTAATGTTTAAAGTAAGTAGGCTGGCGTCACCTAGTGATTTTTCTGTACTTTCTCGAAGTCTAATACGTACGGCGATGCAATTCAATCTGAACAAGAGAGTGATGACTGAAATAGATTTGACAGTGAGTGTAGAAAAAGGGAACATCAAAATTTCTTTAAATTTATATCATTAAAAGCGGTTCAAATATAAAAGTTTACATTACTCAGTTAATAAAGGACTAAGAAGTTAGAAAATTCTTCTGTAGAAGAAAGCATATGCAGGATGGATAATTTCTATGGTATCATGAGTAATAATCTTTATATCAAAAAACACATTTCTGAATCTCTTAACCATGGCGGTAGCAAGGGGAGGGGGGGTGGGGACTTCGTATCCATCTTTAGGAAATATTGTTATCTAGTCATGTACTTTCTGTTTTAAAATTATGAAGAAGATAATTATCGTTTTTCTACGAGAATGCATAAATATGTTATATTTTTCAGTGAAACTCAACCTAAAATTTTAAGTCTTAACAGTAGATGTTACTTTCCCTAGTGAATGTCATATTCAAGCCAGCCAGAGTGGCCGAGCGGTTCTAGGCGCTACAGTCTGGAACAACGCGACCGCTTCGGTCGCAGGTTCGGATCCTGCCTCGGGCATGGATGTGTGTGATGTCCTTAGGTTAAATACGGTTTAAGTAGTTCTAAGTTCTAGGGGATTGATGACCTCAGAAGTTAAGTCCCATAGTGTTCAGAGCAATTTGAACCATTTTCTTTGTCGTATTCAAAATTTTCACTTTCAGAACATTACATACACATCAATATCTATTTGAAACGAATTTTTTGAGCGAGACTCAACAACGGTTACTGACTCCGGCATTTTCAATATTTTCTATTGTGAGCTTAAAGTACCCCACATTCCTTCGTTTGCTCACATTATTTAAAGTGCGCTGATATTGCTAAGAGCCTGCTAAAAATTATTTTCATGTTCTCATCTCTAGTTCTACATTAGCTACATTAGTATTTTTTAAAAAGTAATTTTTTAATATAAGTCAACAACAGATGACTAATTCGGTTTACATTTTCAATTTTTATTGTGGTGGGCATAAAGTATCCCCATATCTTGGTAATGCGCGTTATTAAAAATAAAGCTGTTCAAAACAAAGCCCTAGCATAAAGGTGTGAGACCTGCAAGGCTGATGATAAGTTATAATCGAAATGAAATAGAAATAGGAGAAGGAAGAATTTTATATTAAGTGCCTAAGCAACTACTATCGACAATGTGTAGGAAACTGAGTAGTAATACTGTAGTATATCACAACACAAATGATAAAACAAAACAGTAAGAAAGAATAGTCTGTTAGTCTTTGTTTACTGACAGAGTGTTCACTCTGTCTGCTTGCCGGGGGGTCTCATCCGAGATGTGGAGGAGGCCCTACCGGCGGCGGTAGAGAGCACTGGGTGCACCCGACTGCAAATTGCTGCTCATGTCGGCACCAGTGACTCCTGCCGTCTGGGTTCAGAGGTCATCCTCAGTTCGTACAGGCGGTTGGCGGAATTGGTGAAGGCGGAAAGCCTCGCTCGCGGGGTGGAATCAGAGCTAACTATTTGTAGTATCGTTCCCAGAACCGATCGCGGTCCTCTGGTTTGGAACAGAGTGGAAGGCTTAAACCAGAGGCTCAGACGATTCTGCGGAGATCTGGGGTGCAAATTTCTCGACCTCCGCTATCGGGTGGAGAAATGTAGGGTCCCCCTGAATAGGTCAGGCGTGCACTACACGCCGGAAGCGGCTACAAGGGTAGCGGAGTACATGTGGAGTGCACATGGGGGTTTTTTAGGTTAGAGAATCCCCTCCCTAGGCCCGACAAGACACCTCCTGACACGCGTCAAGGTAGGAGTAGGCAAAATGCAACAGGGAATAACAATATTAATGTGCTAATAGTAAACTGCAGGAGCGTCTATAGAAAGGTCCCAGAACTGCTCTCATTAATAAACTGTCACAACGCCCATTTAGTACTAGGGACAGAAAGTTGGCTGAAACCAGACGTAAACAGTAATGAAATCCTAAACTCAGATTGGAATTTATACCGCAGAGACAGGCTGAACAGTGAAGGGGGAGGCGTGTTTATAGCGATAAGAAGTGCAATAGTATCGAAGGAAATTGACGGAGATCCGAAATGTGAAATGATTTGGATGAAGGTCACGGTTAAAGCAGGCTCAGACATGGTAATTGGATGTCTCTATAGGCCCCCTGGCTCAGCAGCTGTTGTGGCTGAGCACCTGAAGGATAATTTGGAAAATATATCGAGTACATTTCCCCACATGTTATAGTTCTGGGTGGAGATTTTAATTTGCCGGATATAGACTGGGAGACTCAAACGTTCATAACGGGTGGCAGGGACAAAGAATCCAGTGAAATTTTTTAAAGTGCTTTATCTAAAAACTACCTTGAGCAGTTAAACAGAGAACCAACTCGTGACGATAAGATATTAGACCTTCTGGTGACAAACAGACCCGAACTATTTGAAAAAATTAACGCAGAACAGGGAATCAGCGATCATAAAGCGGTTACGGCATCGATGATTTCAGCCGTAAGTAGGAATATTAAAAAGGGTAGGGAGATTTTTCTGTTTAGAAAAAGTGACAAAAAGCAGATTTCAGAGTACCTGTTGGCTCAACACAAAAGTTTTGTCTCAAGTACAGATAGTGTTGAGGATCAGTGGACAAAGTTCAAAACCGTCGTACATTATGCGTTAGATGAGTATGTGCCAAGCAAGATCGTAAGAGATGGAAAAGAGCCACCGTGGTACAACAACCGAGTTAGAAAACTGCTGCGGAAGCAAAGGGAACTTCACAGCAAACATAAACATAGCCAAAGCCTTGCAGACAAACAAAAATTACGCGAAGCGAAATGTAGTGTGAGGATGGCTATGCGAGAGGCGTTCAATGAATTCGAAAGTAAAGTTCTATGTACTGACTTTGCAGAAAATCCTAAGAAATTTTGGTCTTATGTAAAAGCGGTAGGTGGATCAAAACAAATTGTCCAGACACTCTGTGACCAAAATGGTACTGAAACAGAGGATGACAGACTAAAGGCCGAAATACTAAATGTCTTTTTCCAAAGTTGTTTCACAGAGGAAAATTGCACTGTAGTTCCTTCTCTAGATTGTCGCACAGATGACAAAATGGTAGATATCGAAATAGACGACAGAGGGATAGAGAAACAATTAAAATCGCTCAAAAGAGGAACGGCCTCTGGACCTGATGGGATACCAGTTCAATGTTACACAGAGTACGCGAAGGAACTTGCCCCCCTTCTTGCAGCGGTGTACCGTAGGTCTCTAGAAGAGCGTAGCGTTCCAAAGGATTGGAAAAGGGCACTGGTCATCCCCGTTTTCAAGAAGGGACGTCGAACAGATGTGCACAACTATAGACCTATATCTCTAACGTCGATCAGTTGTAGAATTTTGGAACACGTATTGTGTTCGAGTATAATGACTTTTCTGGAGACTAGAAATCTACTCTGTAGGAATCAGCATGGGTTTCGAAAAAGACGGTCACGCGAAACCCAGCTCGCGCTATTCGTCCACGAGACTCAGAGGGCCATAGACACGGGTTCACAGGTAGATGCCGTGTTTCTTCACTTCCGCAAGGCATTCGACACAGTTCCCCACAGTCGTTTAATGAACAAAGTAAGAGCATATGGACTATCAGACCAATTATGTGATGGGATTGAGGAGTTCCTAGATAACAGGACGCAGCATGTTATTCTCAATGGAGAGAAGTCTTCCGCAGTAAGAGTGGTTTCAGATGTGCCGCAGGGGAGTGTCATAGGACCGTTGCTATTCACAATATACATAAATGACCTGGTGGATGACATGGAAAGTTCACTGAGGGTTTTTGCAGATGATGCTGTGGTGTATCGAGAGGTTTTAACAATGGAAAATTGTACTGAAATGCAGGAGGATCTGCAGCGAATTGACGCATGGTGCAGGGAATGGCAATTGAATCTCAATGTAGACAAGTGTAATGTGCTGCGAATACACAGAAGGATAGATCCTTTATCATTTAGCTACAAAATAGCAGGTCAGCAACTGGAATCAGTTAATACCATAAATTATCTGGGAGTACGCATTAGAAGTGATTTAAAATGGAATGATCATATAATGTTGATCGTCGGTAAAGCAGATGCCAGACTGAGATTCATTGGAAGAATCCTAAGGAAATGCAATCCGAAAACAAAGGAAGTAGGTTACAGTACGCTTGTTCGCCCACTGCTTTAATACTGCTCAGCAGTGTGGGATTCGTACCAGATAGGGTTGATACAAGACATAGAGAAGATCCAACGGAGAGCAGCGCGCTTCGTTACAGGATCATTTAGTAATCGCGAAAGCGTTACGGAGATGATAGATAAACTCCAGTGGAAGACTCTGCACGAGAGACGCTCAGTAGCTCGGTACGGGCTTTTGTCAAAGTTTCGAGAACATACCTTCACCGAAGAGTCAAGCAGTATATTGCTCCCTCCTACGTATATCTCGCGAAGAGACCATGAGGATAAAATCAGAGAGATTATAGCCCACACAGAGGCATACCGACATCCTTCTTTCCACGAACAATACGAGACTGGAATAGAAGTGAGAACCGATAGAGGTACTGAAGGTACCCCCCGCCACACACCGTCAGGTGGCTTGCGGAGTATGGATGTAGATGTAGATGTAGAATGACACACAATCAGCTAAACGGATGATAAATCTTAAGAAGTAAAGAGCTAACATAATATTTAGAAACAATATAAGGGTTACAGGTAAAATGGTCCCAGGTCTGGAAGGGAAATGAAACAAGATCGGAATAAACCGAGGCGAAGAAATAAGCACTGAGCAAATGAAGGATTACTGCAAGAGAAAAGAGAGAAAATAGCTGCAGCTGAAGAACCGAAATTGGAATCTGGTCCTGAGAAGGCATCAATGGTGGAAAAGGAAGTAAGTAATAGAAAAAGGAAAGTGACATCGTTTCAGAAGTTGATATGGAACTTAAATGTTGGTGTACACAATGTGAATGGTCAAATGACACCTATGGCAGTTCCTGTTGTGTTTTCTGATGAAAGCTGGTTCCGCTTCGGTGCTAGTCATGACCCTGTGTTGGTTTGAAGGAGGCTAGTTGAGAGCCTGAAAGCAACCTATCTGCGTGTGAGGCACACTGGCCCTGGACCGAAAGATACAGTCTGGGGTGCGATTTTATATGACCGTAGGAGCACTCTCTTGGTTAATCCACACATCCTGACTGCAAATTTATACCTGCATCTGGTGATTCGATCTTTTGTGCGGCCATTCATGAACAGCATTCCAGGGGTGTTTTCCAACAGGAGAACGCTCGCCCACATACCGCTACTGCGGCCCAACATACTCTACAGAATGTCGGTAAGTTGTCATGGCCTGCGCGATCACCAGATCTGTCTCCCATCGAGCAATATGAGACATCGTCACACGACAACTCCAGCGTAATCCACAACGAATATTAAACGCCCTTCTACTGACCAAAATTTCATTACTCTTCGTTAATTGTTATATGGTGTTGTGATTTCTTTTTTCATCAGTGTATATCGAACGATTTTCTCTGCCTCGTGATGACTGGGTGTTGTGTGCTGTCCTTAGGTTAGTTAGGTTTAAGTAGTTCTAAGTTCTAGGGGACTGATGACCATGGATGTTAAGTCCCATAGTGCTCAGAGCCATTTTATATCGAACGCGCGACTCCCGAGGGAGTAAATATGGATGCTGTTTAGAGCATTGACAGGAGCGACGACAAATGATGAACATAACAAAGTTGTTTACGAAGGGAACAAAAAATTTCACTTACTTTACTCTTCAGTCACATATTCAACGTGGAGAGTTCTGGAGGTAGCGTAGGCAGCCAGGAGCAGTCCTTTTCTCACATAGCCAGGATACACGTCTGAGACGTCTCTCAGAAATGTTGACAGTGTCTCACAGCTACAGACTGTAAAATGTATAGTAAATCTCGGTCTCGTGGTCGGCTCTCTCTCTCTCAATTGATGATTTCAGAGGTTCCCACAATCTATCAATTTTATGGACATGAACCGAGGGATCGTTGGAAAACACGAATTCAATGCAGTGATTCACAAATTCGTGATCCATGGTTTCTTTTTGCAAAGTTTTACAAGACTTGCAGCCGGCAGTTACAGCTTTGGTGTCTGTCAAAATGAGGTGCTTTTTAAGGGTCCCTGATGTTCTCCTACCCCTAGAGTGCACTCGATGTATAAAGCACTTCCTAATCTCCCATACAATACCTCCGAAAACCCATATATGTTCCATGTCGTTTTTTAGCAGACATCGTCTCCCGAACTTTCGAGTGGGGATATGCGACTATTTATTTTCTTCAGCCTAGCTTTCATCACCGAAATGGACTCTTGTAACAGTCACAATAACGTAGCACACCTCACAACAAAAACCACGAAAGTTGCAAACAGTATTCGCTGGTGGTTATTTTCAACACTGTAGCTTGTAAGGTGTCTTAATTTACCCAGCACGAAAATGTAACGATACTCTTCTCCATGGTCAATTTTGAGCTACCAAACCATGTGTTTTTCCTAATGGAAACCCTTTTCTAGTATTTTGTCCAGTGCAACTGAAAAGCGAAGTCAATATCGGCGGTCTTCTTAGGGTGTGACAAACGTGTCTCCCAATGATAGTCAATAGATTTCCTTAGATCAAGGTTTGTCAATGACCCATACTCCTAACAAAACCTAAATGACACAGTCACTTAATTAACTTCCGCTACGTCATACCCTTCGAACGTGATACTGTACCGAATTCAGTCACACCATAAACAACCTTAAATGATGTTCCGTTGTCAACGCAGGGAACGATATCCATATTGCGCGTTCGATGTATATTGGTCGGAGGCACGCCGCTGCTTCGATATGCAACGCTTCTTGGAAATTACCGAGAAGACTTCAGCCAGCCGGCTGTAGTGGGATTAATTTTGCACTGCCGTTTGGCCACCGCTGTGTTTGAGGAAGATGCGGATGAGCTTGAGCCTTTCCCTAGTGAAGGGCCGTACCAAGTGACTGCAAACTACCACCTGAAATTTTTTGGAAATTTGTGGTAAGTTCCTATAGGACCAAACTGCTGCGGCCATCGGTTCATAGGCTTACACAATACATAATCTAACTTAAACTAACTTACGATAAAGACAACACACACACTCATGCCCGAGGGAGCACTCGAACCTCCGACGGGGTGTACCACCTGTAACCTGTTGGACGAGATACCTTAGTACCGCCGCTCTTGCTGTACGGTGTCTCGCCGTTTTGATTCCTGGACTTCAGTCTTCCAGACACCCACGATCCGCGATATGCTGTTCGCATCCGCTTAAGAGTACGTCCCCCTTCGAGAGCGCTTCGGCGGGCCGCAATACAGCCTCTGTAGGCTTGCGGCTACAGACTCCTGTCCCGACCTCCTGCGGGACGCCACCGCTGTGTCCCGGCCAGCGCAATAGCCGCAGCCACACGACTGTGAGAATAATCATGCTTTCCAACGGATTGGACAAGCCAGTTCTTACTGTAAATTACTCATAATAAAAATGATTGCAACGCTATTTCACTGACGCCTTGGGACGTATGGTGGCCAGCCACACCAGCGCCAGAGTTCGTCCTACTGCAGTACTAGCATTACCAACTTACCTACTCAGGTTCCTGGACCAATAAAAATACCGACCCAAGGGGTGACCGATACCGTTCCAATGAGTAGATGAGCTATTGACCAGAGCGTATCCGAGTGGTGAACCTGAAGAATACAGAGTGACAGAAAGTCAGGATCTTCTAATGCGTTTATTGCCTTATGCAGAGGTGCGCGATAAGGGTACTATCTAGTTATGACCTAGAAAATCGTTCACCGGGTGTTTTGGCTTATAGCTCGGCTTTACGTTGTACCGGACGGCGACGTATGCAAACCGTGGCAAGATATCGTCGGCGACGAATGATTGTGCAGAGGGGGAGCTGTTGCGACATATGTATAGTCAGATGTCAGCTCAGTACCTCGAAAAGCCTGTTTCTGAATTCACTGTTCAACTCGAGATGCACCAAGTGAATACCACTTGCTGCTGTCAATCCCCGAACATTACCATCACCATCTACGTCACCAGCGTCATCATCAGCCATTTGACAAGAAATTTTGGAAAAAGGTCCCGTCTAGACTTTTACATACATCACAGTCTTCAGTTATATGCATCTATGCTGTGCTAGCTGTTTCCTAATTTCATCCTCCCATATTCCAACAGGCTGTCACCTGGGACTTTCCTTATGTGCTTGAATCACGGAAAGGATTTCCTAAGTCAATTTACTATCTGTTCGTATGGTTACACGTTCCATTCATCTCCAATTAGTTTACATTATCGTCGTTATACCTTCCACTACAGTATGTTCTCTGACATTTTGTTGCTTTTCCTTCTTTTCTTTTTTACATTGAAGAGGTATTATGCAGTTGTCGGTCAAGTAACCTTTGCCCTTGAACACCTTTCACATTAGATACCCATGAATTAATGTCATAAATAAAATTTGTTAATACACACTGGCTGTAAATTTTCCGTTTCAAAAACATTTGAAGCCTAGAATTGAAAGCCTCATTCAGTTGGCAGGTAGTAGTAGAGGACACTTTTTCATCTCTATTCTTTCTCTTACACTGTCTATCCAGTTGTTGTCTCCAGCTGTTCTAAACACAAAAACCCATCAGTTAGTTCCGTCTGCATTGTTAATTTATACCATTTTTATGTCTTCCTTGCACTTGACATTAATGTTAGTAATTATTATTATTAAGTTTTATCGGTTCTATCAAATTTATCTGTTAAGTCAACCAATTCTTCATTGAAATTTATGGTAATTAGAGGAAAACTGTGCAGCGGTATCCAGTAAACGAAGATCCTACAGAAATCAACAAGATATTAACAAGTATTTCTCCTCTATTGTTTCAAATTAAGAGACTTTAAGGTTCCTGTAGCCCTACTGAGAATATTTTTGGAGATAATGGTAATTTAGAATAAATGCATGGCTGCTCAAGAGCTATCAGGGAAGATTTAATTGAAGCCTATCCACATTCTTTTTCGGAATCAACGTAATGCTAGCAGTCGACACGCATACCTCCGAATTGCAAAAGGTTCATTGTGATGTGTCCACTTTCCTTTCTACTTATTTGTTTATAGTCGGTCTCCCACTCGCAACACAAATCAAAGGGAAACGGAGAAATCTGCCTAGGGAAGTGGCAACAATATAGTCTGAAAAAGACGAGTCATCATATTGGGATTCCATTATAAATGAAGCCACTGAAAGAAAATTACATTGTTGGCACCGGGCGTAAACAAAGAGGGATGCTTGATGTTTTAGGGACGCCGCGGTCACCATATCAAATGTAACGCCGGCTGTCGCCGGGATCGAAACTGCCGGATACAAACCTATCAAATTATGATTTTTCTCCGTTAACTTTAATTCTTTTTCGTAATTGTTCTTTACTATCCTTTACTGTTTACTCACTACACAGGTTGCATAACGTGGAGGGCAGCATCCAATATTGTCTCCATCGTTCTCTCTTACGGGCTTCCTTACACGTCTTTTAACTACTTGTAACGGCGGTTACATTTTTTTTACAAGATTTATTAACGCTTTACCACCTCTACCTTATCACTGAAAACTTCATGAAAACTTCAGTCAATGGTGTGAAAAGTCCTCTCTTTATCTGTGAAAGATATATGTGTAGGTTTGTCTTTCTTCAACCTATCTCGAAGATAGGTCAGTGCTGGCTCACGTCTTCCTACATTTCACCAGAATCCAAACTGACCCTCCTCTAGGTCAGCTTCTATTGGTCGTTCAATTCTTCTGAAGATAATTTGTGTAACTACTTTTAAACCTTGACTTATTAAACTGATGATTACGAAACACTAAAATCTTCCTGTTTCTGCCTTCTTTCGTGTGACATATCCTGCATATCAGATGGAACAACTTTGTGATGGTTGGGTCTCAAAATGATCTTATTAATTCTGAACAAATATCTTGAGCTCCGAGTGAATTTTATCGACTTAATTTTTTTCAGTGATCTGTCACATTCCTTCGGAAGTACCGCATCACACGTGTCATCTTTGTGCGGCTCCTCATCCCCTTCTACAGCACTGTCTTCAAAATTATTTACTTTATATAACAAATATTTATTCACCCTCTCAGTCTTCTCGTCATTGCTTAGTATGTTTTATAATCTGCGTTCTTGACGGCCGTACCGATGTTACCATTATCTGCATAGGTTTCTTTAATTTTCGTATAAGCAGCACCTATTTTCCTTATAGCCATGTACCTGTATGCCTCTAATAATTTGCTTTTCTCTGCTTACCGTTACTGGTTTGTGTTTTTGCACTTCGTGCCAGTATCATTTTTAAGACGGCAGAATTCAATTCTGTCAGCTTAGTTTTGTGTATTGTTATACTTACTCTTTAATCAGCTTAATATCTACTCTGTTAGCAAAGGATTTCTGCAGAGCCTCGTCTTTTTCCCTAGTATATCTTTACTATTTCATTTCTAGTAGCTATCTACACGTCCTCTTATGTTCCTCGTAGTACTTACCTAATGCTCGCTCTGATTCTCTAAATAGTCTATTGATTCAACATATACAGACCTCGTCTACTTCTTTTCCTTCTTTCTTCAAATTTCTTCCACTTTAATCTCTACATTTCCTGCTAGGTTTTACCTGAAAATAAGTTTGAATATTTTTACTTTATGGATTCTTCGTTACTTCTCAGTAGAAGGATTCCATTCAACCTTAATTACTTCGCGGAACGGTTTTCGAACGTAATAGCAAAAAAGTAAAATAATAAAGAAAACAGTTGAATTTACGTGAATCTGAGTAATGGTAGCAAACATCTCACCAAGCATGAAAGTGTGCGGTGAGACATGGCTTAAAGCTCCGTCGAGTCTGTGGCCATGGGCATGTCGTAGCAGTCTTTTATAAAAAATCACAAAAACAAAGCGTTGAATAAATTCACTTTGTGAAGAAAGCGACTCTGTCTGCTGCGCCAACTAAGATACTTACGTTTCACACTGAAAAATCATGCAGAGAACGTGAAGTGTACTATTCACAGTAATTGAAGCTAGTATTATTGTTAATTGCAGTAAGAAATCCATAAAGTTTTACCAGTTGCTGGAGGCGAGTAATTCATTTCGCAATGATTGATCGTATGCTAACTTCAGAGTTCAATTCGGTACAAACTCGTCTGAATAGGAACGTGATTGGGAAAGAAAAATTTATCTGAAAGAATACTGGACCTCAGAACAGTAATTAAATCATAATAACGCCTGTAATATTACTGCTAAGAAAACACATGGAACACAGAATTTCAACAGGTAAGAAAATTAAAGAAAGCAATATCAATATGACTCACACGTCATTGACAAACATTCACTTACAATGAGCGTGAAGAGTTTAGCTGTTCTACCATTAGGATGAATAAATAGCAGACACATTTTGTACAGAGACTCGAAACATACTCTCCTCACAATAACACAAAGACCATATTAAACATGAGTCCAAATTATGGAAGTTGACATAATTTCGGAATGCGAAACGAGAAAATAATTACGAACGAGCCGTAAGCGCACTGTGAACGATTAACAAAATCATACTGTAAGTTTTCGCTTCCAGTTCACAGCGAAACTACATGTTATCACAACACCATGCAGCCCCATAAGACTCCAAAACAAAACTAATTCTAAACACGCCACACAAAGTGCTTATTCCAACTTGCGACCCAGCATTTACAGCGAGACGGACCGTGTCCTGATTAGTCGGCTCAGATGGAACACAAAGAACACTTCCCGAATATCTGGCGACTGACCTAAATATGACCTAGTGGTCAGGAATCGATAAACTAGGTACATAACTGTCTCTTTGAAATGAATCTCCGGTAACTAATACATGAATGTAATGAACAGTGAACCTAACGAATTAAACATTGAAAGTTGCAAATGTAACACCTAACTTTCATGTCTACACTTTGTAGCTAAAATTTACAGTCGAAATCGACACCTGCTCATGCAAACTGTTTGTAGCTTAAAGCATATTTTTAAATCTTTATCTTACCATTAATTAATCTATCAGAAAATTATCTGTTTTTTCATGTCTCTTCCACATACACGATCTACTTTCATGATTCTGAAACCTAGTATTTGAAGTAGTTGACTTATGATCTGTGCAAAATACATACTGGTGCCTTTATGTTTCAAACTTCACCCCAGATCATTTTTTTTCTACTGTCCAGCTCTCTTAGTTTTTCCTGCATCGAATTGTAGTCTCCAGTTGCAATGAATTTTCTGATTCCATCAAGTACTAAATACTTTTTCACCTCATCAAACAATTTTTCAATCACTTAATCATCTGTGTAGCTCTTAAGCATGTATACGTGTAATAGTGCAGTGGGCCGTGGTTTGTGTCTGTCTTGGCTATGATAATACGCTCTGTATGCTGTCCGTAGTCATTAATCCGTGGTCTTTTCATCATAATTATTATTAGACCTCTCCCTACACTACCCTTATCTGATTTTATGTTGAGAAAACTGTACTCTCTGTTCAGAAACCCTATTCTTCCATCCATCGCAATTCACTACGTCCTTGTAACTTAAACCTATCGAGTTCTATCTTTATATTCTCCAAGCTGTCTACACAATTAATGGCTCTGACATTTCACATTCGTGTTGTGTACGATTTCGTACACAACGGTCAGGAGAGTTGGGCTACAGTGTGTTGTGGCAACTGTCGTCGTAGGAAAGCTGAACAGGAGCAGAGATGATTAGTAAACAGGGTTTACTTAATTTGTATTTCGCCAAACGTACGAAGACTCATTACAAACAATACAGCAAAGAATATGTCCATCTATTACAACAGCAACAACTATGAGGCTCTCTGAACTAATCACGAACAGTGGTAGCAGAGAGGCTCCAAGTGCGAGTGGGCAGAGTGGCTGCAACTGGCCGTCCTATACTGTGATGGCAGAGGGTGCTCATGGCACGGAGCTGCTGGAGGCTTGGGTCACAGGGCGCTCACCATTGGGTCCATCCGATCCCGCGTGATTGCTATCGGCGTCTGAAGGAAACTTGAAATTCCGTTGCTGACTTAAAGACACCGGTAGGGTGATATCAAAACGTGATACCACATCCCTTACCCCCATACGCCTCACCAGTATTAAGTAGTGTAGATGAGTGAATGATGATGGAGTTAGGGCTGGTTGCAGGTGATAATCAGGAGACGGCAGCCGAAACTGTGGCCAGTGCCGACCTCCCGCCCACGCTCCGGCATACACCCTGAGTCCGCCCTGAAACACCAGCCGACCAACGAGGCAGAGGGTGCTTATCCGTATCCAGAGGCGGAGCAGCAAATAAAGATGGAGGCATCAGGAAGAGGAGCCCACACCCAGACGACAGTGGTTGTCGAGACAGCGACGAACTTGGGAGGACGTCGACTTCCGTCGGCTCCGCGACTGGCACCGACCGTGTGGGGCCGCGGGGGACGAATGCAATGAAGGCTGCTGCGTCGAGGCAGGCACGGAATCTGAAAGCACAAAGCCTGCAGCAGGATCTCGCAACTTACATGACTTGTTATTCTGGTGCCGTCTCTGTAATCCCCTCGATCCCTGCAGTAAGAAGAAAGAAGAACCAAAAGAACATAACAGTCCAACACTCCCACCGCCTCAGTCCGCGGAACAGTCTGTAAAAGACCGAACCATTTGTCTCAAACTTCGGCTGCCTGGATTGAGTGGACTCCACCCGCAGTGTCAGGTGCAGCAACAGAATAAAAGGTCGGCTGACAGTGGACTGTCACATGGCTGGGAGCAGTAGGAAGACATGAATAGCAACAAAACTTGATCCTGAGTGTGGGAGGCACAAAGATTGTCCATCTGTTCCATAAATATTCGTACGAAGCGTTCAGTTTCGCCGTAGGACTGCGAATAGAATGGTGCACTCGTGATGTGGTTGATGCCAGAGGCAGTGAAAAACAGTTCGAAGTCGGTGGCAACAAATATAGGGCCAGGATCTATATAATGCCACTACGATTGTACAAAATTTTGTCAGTTGACCACCGTTCAGATTGGTCGTCGTTACCAAAGCAACCTTTTCTACAGGCTTTTTTTTGTCGGAGCTAACATTATTATGAGAATTATTTAAGTTTTTGCTCACAATGTTACAGACGTCTTGTGCTACTCTAGTTTGACGGGCTAGACAAACTCTTAGACATGCACACATGAAAAAAAAATTACGTCATCCCGGTTCCCAGAACTCCTGAAGATAGACGTTGACTATGGATATTGTATCACAGACACAGTCCCTTTGACTGTTCAGAGATGTCACTAAACCCGCCCAAAGATGTAAACAACCATGCATGAGCGGCGCCTACTAGATGGAGGTGGTTCGACAGCCGATCAGTTCCAGTCATTCCACCAGGAAGGAGGTTCACGGCTCGTGCTGTCTGTAGTTCAACTATGCCTAGACGTTCAATACCGCTGTTAGGTCGCGTCCACATTGTTACTTTGTGCCAGGAACCGCTTTCAACAAGGGAAGTGTCCTGGCGTCTCGGAGTGAACCAAAGTGATATTGGTCGGACAAGTAGGAGATACAGAGAGACAGGAACAGTGGATGATATGCCTCGCTTAGGCCGCCCAAGGGCTACTACTGCAGTGGGTGACCGCTACCTACGGACTATGCCTCCGAGGAACCCTGACAGCAACGCTACCATGTTGAGTAATGCTTTTCGTGCAGCCATAGGACGTCGTGTTACGACTCAAAGTGTACGCAATAGGCTGCATGATGCGCAACTTCACATGGCCAGGTCCATCTTTAACCACGACACCAAGTAGCGCGTACAGATGGGTCCAACAACATGCCGAATAAACCTTTCAGGATTGGCTCCACGTTCTCTTCACCGATGAGTGTTGCATATGCCTTCAACCAGACAATCGTCGGAGACGTGTTTGGAGGCAACCCGGTCACGCTGAACGCCTTAGACGCACTGTACAGCGAGTGCAGCAAGGTGGAGGTTCCCTGATGTTTTGGGGTGGCGTTATGTGAGGCCGACGTACGACGCTGGTGGTCATGGAAGGCGCCCTAACGGCTGTACGATGCGTGAATGCCATCCTCCGGCCAATAGTGCAAACATATCGGCAACATATTGGCGAGGCAATCGTCTTCATGGACGACAATTCACGCCCCCATTGTGCGAATCTTGTGAACGACTACCTTCAGGATAATGACGTCGCTCGACTAGAGTGGCCAGCATGTTCTGCAGACATGAACCCTAGCGAACATGCGTGGGATAGATTGAAAAGGGCTGTTAATGGACGAAGTGACCCGACAACCACTCTGAGGGATCTACGCCGAATCGCCGTTGAGGAGTGGGACAATCTGAACCAACAGTGCCTTGATGAACATGTGGACAGTATGCCACGACGAATAGAGGCATGCATCAATGCAGGACAACTTGCTGTTGGGTATTAGAGGTACCGGTGTGTATAGAAATCTGGACCACCACCCCTGAAGGTCTCGCTGTATGGTGGTGCAACATGCAGTGTGTGGTTTTCATGAGCAATAAAAACGGTGGAACTGATATTTATGTTGATCTACATTCCAGAATTCTGCACAGGTTCCGGAACTCTCGGAACGGTTGCGACGCAAAACTTTTTTTGATGTGTGTAGAATATTTTAAACACTAAACGTATTTCCAGTTAATAAAAATACTAGAGAATTCATCACACCAACACGGAGAGGGACACAATAAGAAAACATACATCGCTGGGAGAAGCTCCTGAACCGTTAAAAATAAAAACGCGTGTAGAATAATGGGATGGCTTGTATCCATGATTCTTCAAAAATGGTTCAAATGGCTCTGAGCACTATGGGACTTAACTTCTGAGATCATCAGTCCCATAGAACTCAGAACTACTTAAACCTAACTAACCTAAAGACATCATACACTTCCATACCCAAGACAGGATTCGAACCTGCGACCGTAGCTGTTTTTGCTATGTTTCAAATATAAAGGTTAATTATATCGATATTGCTAGCTAAACGTCGATAGCCAAGTGTCAAACAAGTTTCTTGAGAATATCACCCTCTTGCTCAGATTCATTTACACATCTGACCATGTGATTAGTAGCAGATCTGAAATAACAAATTATTTTCTGACCTTACTTTACTTAACGCAATCAGGCCTAGAGAACTGCAGAACGTCACAGTTAAGGTTCTGCATCTGCTATAGTCTTCTCCTATCTGTCTACAGTTCTCTAAAAACCCCAGCTGACGCAAGTGATCACTTTTCCATCCATCCATCTCTTCCCAGGTCTTCTCACTGGTCTTCTGCCAGATGTGTTCCAGTCCACTGCAATTTTTTGCTGTCTAGTTTTATCTATTGTCACTACATGCCGTAATCATTGAGGTATGTTGCTTTTCATCGTTGCAACAACGTTGGTCTCCTTGTATAGCTCTTCCAATTCTGTATTTTCTCCAGTAGTTGGGTCAAAGACTGGTCCATATATTTTCCTGAGGACCTTTCTCTCTATTGTAAGTAGAAGATCCAAGTGCTGTTTTTAAGTGCTCTACGTCTGAGAACCGCATGGTACCACAGACATTATTGTGTCATATACACTATGTCGTCAAAAGTATCCGGACACCCCCAAAAACATACGTTTTTCATATTAGGTGTATTGTGCTGCCACCTACTACCAGGTACTCTATATCAGCGACTTCTGTAGTCACTAGACATCCTGAGGGAGCAGAGTGGGGTGGCCCGCGGAACTCATGGACTTCGAACGTGGCCAGGTGGTTGGGTGTCACTTGTGTCATACGTCTGTAAGCGGGATTTCCACACTCGTAAACATTCCTAGGTCCACTGTTTCCGATTCGATAGTGAAGTGGAAAATTGAAGGAAGACGTATAGCACAAAAGCGTACAAACCAACCTCGTCTGTTGAGTGACAGAAACCGCCGACAGTTGAAGAGGATCGTAATGTGTAACAGGCAGACATCTATCCAGACCATCCTGACTGCATCAGGATCAACTGCAAATATTATGACAGTTAGGCGGCAGGTGAGAAAACTGGGATTTAATGGTCGTGCGGCTGCTCATTAACCACACATCACACCGGTAAATGCCAAACGACGTCTCGCTTGTTGTAAGGAGCGTAAACACTGGACGATTCAACAGTGGAAAAACGTTGTGTGGAGTGAAGAATCACGGTACACGATGTGGCGATCCGATGGCAGGGTGTGGGTCTGGCGAATGCCCGATGAACGTCATCAGCCAGCGTGTGTGGTGCGAACAGTAAAATTCTTAGACGTTGGTGTTATGGTGTGGTCATAATTTTCATGAGGGGCTTGCACAACTTGTTGTTTTGCGTGGCACTATCACAGCACAGGCCTACATTGATGTTTTAAGCACCTACTTGCTTCTCGCTATTGAAGAGCAATTCGGGCATGGCGTTTTCATCTTTCATCACGATAAAACATCTGTTCATAATGCATGGCCTGTGGCGTAGTGGTTACACGACAATAACATCCCTGTAATGTACTGGCCTGCACAGAGTCCTGACCTGAATCCTATAGAACACGTTTGGGATGTTTTGGAACGCCGACTTCATGACAGACCTTAACGACCGAGATCGATACGTCTCCTCAGTGCAGTACTCCGTGAAGAATGGGCTGCCATTCCCCAAGAAACCTTCCAGCATTTCACTGAACGTATGTCAGCGACAGTGGAAACTGTCATCAAGGCTAAGGGTGGGCCAAAACCATATTGAATTCCAGCATTACCGGGATGCCACGAACTTGTAAGTGATTTTCAGCCTTGTTTCCGGATACTTTTGATCACGCAGTGTAGCTTCAGTGTTAGTTGTTGACATATGTTCATAGATTTTTAGAGGGATTTTGAGAGTAACAGCATATGTTCCAACTTGCTGTCTGGCTCTAATCTCTGCTTCTGCCGATGTGACCTAACTAAAAATTTTACCAAAAAAACCAGAACCCCTTCGCATGAATATACCTGTAACAAATCACTTTTAGATTTCGGGAGTCATGGAGCTTTCTTTGTATGATCTCAGTCTTTTTATCACTATAGCCCATTTCTCGATGCCATTAATTATTGTAAGACTATTTATTTACTTTGCTCACCTAACATCAGTAGTTTTTGTGATATTTGAGATATTATGGCCTAAATAGGTGCACCTAAGTGCCGTGAGCACGCTGATATGAGTGGAGTTGCGCTAATATGTAACATTGAATTATTACTCAATTGATAACTATTTCAACGTAGGCATTTTTCATATAATGGCAAAATCCGCCATTTTATGTATCTCATATAGCGGATCATGCTTGCAGTCTGCAGAAGCTCGCCCTGGTCTTCAGTTTCAATGGAAAAATCTGTGTTATCTGCTCGCCGAGTGAGTGGTTGAACCTGAAAGCGCCTTGCGTCATCTCCTGCATCGGCTTGTTTCAGTCGAGCCAATTCTTACGTTCTACATCTCCAACTTTAATATGGATGGGAGTAGTCCATATCCTTGTCTTCATACTGCCTCAGCTTGAAAAGTTTCTCTGTTATTTAATGACTATCTTGACCTTAGCTTTCCTGCCACTTAAGCATATATTTACAAGTCTAAACATTTTGTGTGAGACACCTAATTCTGTCATGGTTTTCATAATACTCGGTCTGTGGATATTATCGTAAACGTTCTTGAAGTCTACGAAGAGGAGATGTACCGCTTGCCCTTATTCGTAAATTTTCTCACAGATCTGTTTTAGGACAAAAATCTGCTCCATGATCGATAGCCCTGTTTAGAAACCTCCTTGGTACTCTCTATTTATTTTTATTGCTAGAGGTTTGATTCGTTCCACTAGACAGTTGGAGAGGATTTTGTAGCAGATGTCAGGAAGCTCTATGCCTCTATACATGTAATGGACTAATTTG
This sequence comes from Schistocerca cancellata, assembly GCF_023864275.1. Taxonomy (NCBI): domain Eukaryota; kingdom Metazoa; phylum Arthropoda; class Insecta; order Orthoptera; family Acrididae; genus Schistocerca; species Schistocerca cancellata. The sequence continues at coordinate 331,849,944 of NC_064629.1, forward strand.
TCTTAATTTTTATGAATGAAGCAAACCACAGATACCTTCTATTCCTTTGATTCTACCTGTTATTTCCAGATTAACTCAAGTAGCTTGTGAGTTCCGAACCAGAGAGCTTCGTCTAAAGCCTTGCCTTGAGATGTTCGATGGGAATTCCATCCTCTCTTCGACGCTTCCCATTCTTAAGCTTTTTAATCTGATTCTTTACCTCCTCGATGGCAGCTGAGGGATATTCTGGATCCATGGCTACGAGGTCATGAAAATGAGTAATTCACTTGCTCTTCGCCGTTTAGTATAGGCACCTGAAGTATTCCGTCCATCCTCTCCCAGTCCTTTAATCTTCCATTACGCCGCTTCCATTGGCATCTTATATAATTCTGTGTTGGTGACTTGATCTTCCCATTACCCTCTTCATTCACCCTCATTCCTATATTCCTGTATCCCATATTCATGTATCATTTTCAGTTCCACGAAGTCCTCAGTGTGGTCTGTGATCGCCGTCGTACGTCTTCGACCTTTGATTTTCCTTCTTTCAGCGTATTATTTCAATTCCGTAGTAACTTGACACTCTGTCTGTCTCTGATAGCTTCCTCACATACTTCATGAAATAATCCTCAGTTGCCTTAAATTCCATTTGGAATTACTCCTTAGGCTGTTACTTCAGCTACATCGGAAGTTACCTTCCAATTCTGATCTGTCTTGATGTATCCGTCCTGTTCATCCTCCGTTACATCAAAAGCGTTGGTCAGTTCGATCTTAAAAGTGAGTATTATATTATCTTTGGTCAAGCTTTCCTTTTCATACCGAGTGATATTCTTGCACTTTATGTGTCCCCAGATCGCCTTTATCACTACTCCGACAAGGAAGTGGTCGCGTCCATCTTCATCACCTCTTGCCATCTACCGAGTTATACGCACTTTTGTATTATCTTCATACCGAAGTCAATACTGCTAGTGAATATCCCTTTTGCCGTTGCGAAATATCCAATCTAGCGCCGTTCGTTACTCACATAGTGTAAGCGGCACGTTCTGACGGCTACCTTGAGGGTAGTATGTTTCTTTGCTTTTGAATTAAGAACTCCCAAAATGATTTTGTAATGCTTGCTATCAAGACTGTCTGCAGTTCCTCGTGGAATATAACGTTCTTGAAAACTGTACTCCCTTCCGTTGGGACATGACAATTTATACATGTGACTTAGGGTGGCTTGGTGTCTATTTTTACGTGTGAGATTCTGAGGTTGATTGATTTAAATTCTACAGCATTCACGCACAGTGGTTTCTTCACCACAAGACCAGTACCTAGTGAACGCTTTGCTTCTGAGGCTCCATGGAATGCCACATAGTTTTCCATTTCTATAGACATAGTTTCTGTCCACCTTGTCTTATGCAGGGCCAGCATACTATTCCGTGTTTATCCGCTTCCCTTACATCGGATTTTGCTGCCCCAGGCTGGTGCAGGCATCTGACGTTACAGGTTCCTAGTTGTATTTCAGTTATTAGTCCATGTTCTTGCGTAGGTCGATTTTGGAGAGAAGAGTCGCATCTAAGGCTCTTGTGTGACATTCATAACAATAACGCTTTTCAAACTGAACTAAATTTAGATCAAGAGAGTTACTGCGAGAAAAGAAAGGAACGTGACAAATAATTTCAAATGTATATCTCCTTTGGTGAAACTTTAACACTAAAAAAAAAAGACTATGTAGCTTACCCATCAAAATATTATGACGACCTATATGAAATGTATGAGAAATTCTTCATGAACATGAAGATGAAATGGAGTCATTTAGTAATAACTGGAAACATAGGCCTTAGGAAAGTTTGGTCTGTAGTTAAAATCTACGTATACCACTATGTCGACACTCCATGAGCCACTTTAAGATATGCGGAGGGGGATGCGTTGTCTACCACTATCTTTTCCCTTTTTCGGTTCCATTCCTCTTTCCTGCGGTCTCTAATGCACCCGGGAAGAGAAGAGAAGACGTCTGTGAATCGTCTTATAATCTGCAGTTTGTCAGATTTTCCCGACATATTGATATATGTGGGCTGTAGTTAAACCCCCATTGACTTTGATATTTTGTAGTGGACCGGATACGCTAACATTAAACCCCTTCCTGTGACGAAATGCCAGTCTTGTGGTGAGTTCACTGGGAAGTGAATGAACATCTCAAGAATGTATTTTATCCATAATGGATGAGTTGATCTCCGTGACTGTTACTTTACAGAGTGTAACTGCTACAAGCCGCAATAGAAGATGAATGTATTTAACGCACGACCGGTTTCGTCAGGTGGCATGCATTCAGGGACATTTTTCCATAACAAGAGTTGGAGATCACTGTTTAAATCAAAAACATATGATCTGGTGATGACTAAATACACGCAAATGCAACATTTGAAAGTGACTAAGCTACATGTGCTACAAATTTTGCAGTACTTACATGAAGCTGGTGTATCCATATCGTTTTCACATTACATTTATCACATTTTTGTAGAAAAATATTTCTTTTTTTGCACTTTAACCGTATATTAGTCTCCGTGCTAATTATTGGTGCTTGTATATTATGTCTTTGGCAAAGTAGTGCCACTTTAGATGATTTCAGACACGCATGCACTAACAACGTGTTTGTATTTGAAAAACAGGGACTATTACACGATTGTGGAACCACACTGTCAGTTATAATATGCAGATTGGTGGATGATGAATTATAAAAGGTTAAATAGACATTGGGACTATTCTACAAAAATTTCTAGTTGTGAAGGGACCATGAGATACAGTTTTTGATGTTTCATTATGTCATTTAAGATGTGTAGAAACAACTTGTAAAGGTCTACTTATTCATTGAGAATCTGTGTGGTGATTTGGAGCAAGGAATGTAAATTTCGAGCTCTTTAAGAAGACTCATTTTCTTTCCTTTGCTGACAGTGTGTAGTATCTGTAGGTAGTCTTTAATGACTGAATGGTAATGTTCTTTTAGATGTGTTGCAAAAGTGGATTCATAAAAATTATTTAGCAAGAGGGCATACATGTGTTCCCAGGATCTTACAGTGAAACTCCTTTCCTGTCTGGCCTATGTAGAATTGTGGGCAATTGTCACGCCTCGTCCCACAACTCTACCGTTTCTCAGCCATAATTATAAAATTGCGTGCGACTTAGATAAAACGAGCTGTAATTAACAGGTTAGTATTGGGCTTCAACTTCAGAATATCATACAAAAGCCTATAAAATCAGAAGACACACAGTTTTGCAAATACTGTGCTCAGGAATGTGCTCTGGCAGAGAAATCTGAAATCTGACACAGGGCACTCAGCTGTTGTTATGTATTAATCTGAATACATCAACAAAGCCTCGGAATTGTTTCATAAAAACAACATACATGAAATACAGGGTGAACCCCCCCCCCCTGTAATTTCAAGCTGAGCTATGGAAACTACTGAAATCATCTGATTCCCTGATAACTCCTTTCGTAAGATGCCTTGTCATGAGACCATCATCACCAAAGGTACGTTCACAATCAAAGATTTATAAACCTGGTTCCTATACGTCCTATAATCAACTCAAGAAACAGTCCAACAAATTTTATCAGCAGGAAGTTAAAAGGTCTTCTCAGAAATTTTTATGCTTATGGAAGCAATTTGTCAATTAAAAACAGCTATGATGTTATGGAAGATGCAGCCGATGTAGCAATACCAGAAGTTGTCAGACTTGCGTCAGTGGGCAATGTACGTAAACCTTTACACCAACGTCCCTGTTCATGACACAATTCGGATAGTTAAAAACAACCTATTAAAACCCTAAAGGTTCTCCAAGACTGAGACACAGTGTGGTTGTAATTAAACTTTCCCTATTTAACACGTTACAGCATAGAAACTAATTACTGTACGATTACGAAAAATTGTATCATTAATGTCCAGAGGATGAGGTGCATTATTTCAGTGTGTCACAGCGTAACCGTCCAGTTCCAACTATGGCCACCACGTGCCGTGATCAGTCATTGTGATTCATTGTCTCACCGAAATAATCAGTCGCATTGCATTTGTTGACGTGTCAGCATGAGTTTGAACAACAGGAGCGGAAAAATATTGGTGAAGCTCCGTCATCGAAACAACAGTAATGCTGCAGCGGCACTTTGAGAATATCGCCGACTGAAAGGATTACGGAAGGGTCCTCTCTCTCCACCTGCTGTGCGGAGCATGGTGAAGAATTTCGAATCAACTGGAGAACTGGGCTCCGGGAAGAGGCCGACGATCGGTTGGACCAGTCGCTACGATGAAATCGCTGCGCGCCATTCCCGATCGTCAGGCAGTGTGCGTGCTGTGTCACGACAGCTGAACATCCCGTGGTCCACTTTACAGGAGGTGCTTTGGACCATTCTCAAATGGTATCCATGCAAGGTCCATATCGTACAGTAGCATGCACCACAGGACACACAACGACGCGTTGACTTCTCTCTCCACTATCTCGCAAGGATTAAAGTTGACGAGGGCTGGCCGTGGACCATCCTATGGACAGATGAAGCTAATTTTTCTCCGACGGGTGAGGTGAACTCACAGAATGGCAGTGTGTGAGGATCTTCACCTCCAGTTACTGTGCGTGAAGTTCCTCTATATGGTGATGTGTCACCGTATAGTGTGGCTTCACGACTACGTTCATCATTGGCCCATCCTTTTTTGGACAGGTTGCCGCTCACGTATTTGGACGTGCAGTGTGACTATCCAGCGTTACTGCGATATGCTTCGCCAGCATGTCATACCCGCTCTACAGGAGGTAGACGCACTGAACTCAACGGTTTTCACGCAAGTCGATCATCGCACATTGCTCCTGAAGTTCATCTGCTTCTCCGAAAAACATTTAGAAACGATCGAATTAACAGCCGATCGTTTCCAAATGCTTGACGGGCACGATCACCTGAACTCACTCCCTGTGAATTCTGGTTGTGGGGTTACCTGACAGGGCTAACCATGGGAACATTCACACATGTGCTGATCTGAAGCGCGGCATATCAAGAGAGTTAGCCTGAACACCTACGGAAATGTTTCGTTCCGCTGTGTAGAATGCAGTCCTGCGCTTTCAGGCTCTTCTGCACACTAATGGGCGCCGTATTGAGCCCTTTGTAGCACTAATGGTACCGATATGTAATGGTATGGTTTACCGTAGCAGCACGTTAAGAGTGTTTCATTTGAATTGATCCTGCATTACTTCTCTTCCACATGTCCTTCACATTAATGCTACCAATTTTGGTCCTGGTACGGTAGTTAACTTCCGTCTTATAACGTGTTAAATAGGGAAAGCTTAACTGCAGCCACCTGGTATATGATCTCACTGAATTGGTGGAGCTAATCCTGTCACGCAATTATGTCTCTTTTATCAACAAAATTTTCAAGGAGGACAATGGTATTGCAATAAGCAACAGCTTAGCACAAATCTTTGCAGATATTTGCATTAATCACATCCAAAACGTATTCTTCAGGTAAGGACATTTATTTAAAGATAAAAAAAATTATTATGAAAGCTATGTTGATCCTGACATTATCATGTGCAGTGGTAACACTAAAGAGATTGAAAACCTTGCAAATGCTCTAAGTAGCATGAACAACCTCATGAATTACACCGTAGAGCATCAAGTGGATAGAGCAATCAGTTTCCTTGATCTTACAGTCTCCGATGTAAACAGCAAACATGTCTTTCCGATTAATCGAAAACACGCCATCATTGATGTTGCCAAAAACAACTCCTTCCGTCACTCAATACAACACAAAAGACATTATTCAGATGTACACTTAACCACATACACAATGGCCCATGAAGTCCACTTGATGAACAAAAGAAATTATCATTATCAAAGGAATTGCACACATGAGTCAATACAACCCAGTTATAATTGATAAAACTTCACAACAAAATGAAAACGTGACAATTCACCCCTCCCCTCCACCCCAAATCAGATTCACAACAACGAACACACATATTTGCTTGCATCCCATTTACAGGATTAATTCATACGAAGTACCTAACCTTTTTGGTAACAGTGGTATTCAAATATCCTTCAGCACCAACAATACGCTACAATAGCAAATTATTCAATGCAACAAGACAAACAGCCAATGTCACAGCCAACCAGGTATTAACAAACTTTTGTGCTAGAACTGCCCACAATTCTACATGGGCCAGACAGGAGGGTGTTTCACTATAAGATACCAGGATCAGATGGATGCCCTCTTGCTAAATAATTTTGATAAATCAACTTTTGCAACACATCTGAAAGAACATTACCATTCAGCCATTAAAGACAACGTACAGATAAACTACACACTGTCAGCAAAGGAAAGTAAATGATTCTTCTTAGAGAGCCCGAAATTTCCATTCATAGCTCCAAATGTCCATACAGATTCTCAATGAATAAGTAGACCTTTCCAACAAGTCGTTTCTACACATCTTAAATGACATAATGAAACATCAAAAACTATATCTCAAGGCCTCTTCACAACTAGCAGTTTTTCGTAGAATAGTCCAATGTCTATTTAACCCTTTATAATTCATCTTCCACCATTCTGCATATTATAGATGACAGTGTGGTTCCACGATCATGTAACACATTCATTTTCATAATTTGTAATATCTATTATGTATCTGTATGTGTAGTATCTCTATAGTTCTTTGATTTAGGCTCTTTGGCCATAACATCTGTTTTTCAAATGTAATCACGTTGTGGGTGTATGCGTGTCTGAACTTTTCACAATTTGAAGTGCCACTACTTTACCAAAGACGTAATATGCAAGCACACATACTTAGCATGGTGACTAATATATGGTTAACGTGGAAAGAAATATATATTTTTCTACAAAGTGTGATAAATGTGATGTGAAAGCGATATGAATACACCACCTTTATGTCAGTACTCTAATATTTTGCAACACATGTCGCTTATCCTCTTTCAAAAGTTGCATTTGTGTGTACTTAGTCAAGCCCCAAACCTGTAGTGTGTTAAAAAAATCACCTTCTGTAGTGATTGGTAGTGGGTATTATTCTGAATCGTATCTCAAGAATGTTCTCGTGCATAGTAAACCAACGCGTAACGAAAAGAAAAAAGTATTGCTAGGACAGTTTTACATCCAGAAAAAAACTACACATAAAATTATCCCTGCAAAATAACAGAGAGTCTTTTATAAATTCAGTAAGTGTATGAGTATTACTCTGCAACTACGTCTCGTTCTAATGCTATACATACTCAAGGGGACGGAAAAAAATAATTAGAGAAGATTCTAGACTTCAAGCTTTTTCGTTTATGTGTACGTTATATTTTATTGGTCTGTACGTATTTGGAAATCTGCATTTAATATTTTCCCTCAAACGGTTACAGAGAATTTTAGGCAGGTATATGGTGCGAGGCCTCTGGGGGACGATTCCTTATAAAATGTGATCCCCTTTTTTTTTATAACAAGGAAAACAGTTCAGAAAATTTATTATTATGTCGTAGTTCAAAGTAAAACTGTTTCTGCGAAAGTCGCAACTCTAAGATAACTGAAAATTAATGCCAAATCTAATTTCGGAGGAAACTGGTGTAATATTTCTATTAAACAGTAAAGCGTACTTGTATGAAATCGAATGACAGCACAAAGTATTCACAAGGTGACTAGTCGATTAACAATATACCACTTTAAGTGATTTCCAGCTTCCTAATATCTGGGAGTTTACTATAAAACTATATGTTCCAAAATCGAAACTTTGAAGTAACTTCAGATTAGAATCACATCAAGTTCCGTAGGATACTCATGCAATATTTCTAGTAACCATCAGAGCCTACTTGTATTTGTCGCTATCTCTAGAGTTCATGTACATATCGTTGTAGTAACTGAATGTCTCTACAGAACTGAAACTCCCTATTTCAAGTACGCACTTTCCCCTACCATTCTCCAATTAATTTTCCACTACGGAATCGAAAGCGACAATGCTGCTTTTCGTTGATACTAAGGTGAGAAGTGTTCAGTACTTGATACAAATTTATTTCCTATCTACATGCAACGTAATTAACAAATAATAATTACATATCTTGAAGTTCATGTTACGATATTGTAAATGTTGAAACAGTATATTATACACCGGAAATGGCTGTTGACACCTTTCAAATCATCACTGGAATAGCCTGTAAGCGCAATGGTTCTCTAAAATGTCCACATGAAAGTTGACCGCCTTTGCATGAAATACGATATCTCATAATTAGTACTAAACCGTACGCCGCAAAACTTCTTGATAGCGTCTGAAATAAATCGCTTCGCTGTAATTAGTTCCATTTCGCTAATGAACAAGAACATCTGGTGCAATCTTAAAGAATACAGAGCAGAATTAAAGGAATAAATCTCTCTTTATAAGAGACCACTGGGCCTGTAATGCTGTAATTAAGCTGTTGGCGATCGATTAATGTGTGAGTGAGACGGACAAATCTTGGTGCCTTGCAAGAAAGATCCCCTCCTCGAGATAAATGAAGTCCGTTCAAGTTAACAGTTTGAGCAAATAATTCCCTTTAAAGAAAAGGACGAGTGAAAAGTTTTTCTTGACTGTTTTAATTCCTCCGAAATGGTTTGTTAGCTTATGTGTTCGTCATTATCACATTTCGGAGCGCGCCCCATCTTACGAACTCAAGAAATGTAAACAGAATGTGAATTGTGCGACTCTTGAATCACCTGTGGAAAATTTTTATCCTCAGGCTTCACTTCACACGAAACAACATTCGTATATTCTTTAATGCACTGAAAATTATACATTATGTCTTATTTTACTGAATGAAGGTAAATATATCTTCTACTTTTAGAGAAAAGTAAAAGTAAATCGTTAAGAAAGCGTTAACTTTGGAGCACCAGTAGAAATAGTTTTCAAACTACGATTAGTGATATAATTATGTTTAGAACACTCTGAACCTTATGTAGAACACCACTCCTTCTATTCGTAAGTCATGTTTTGGCGCAGCATGTAATTTAGAGATTTTAAGCTAAGTAGAGGTATTATCAGATTTTGGAAAATAATATCCGATTGGTTGCCTGTGACTTCAAGAGCTTTTACGAACGTGTCTGCGAAAGAAGATCTGTTTCAATATCTTGTGAAAGGATTCTTATTGCCTTAGGACAAGGAAAAGAGAACACCCTATCTTCCTCAAAAATTACATAGTTAATTAAAATACACTTTGAGGGAAGGGTATAGAGTTCATACTTTCCATTAATAGTTGGTATAAGAGTGTAGCCTACGCAACATCTATTCACATAAACCCATGTCCTCCGCCTGTTGGTAGCTGCTGCATCTTAACATTTGTCGTCACGATACATTCCAAGTAGTTATGTTGCACACTCCCCCGTCAGTTCTTGCGATTCCTCTAAAACAGTGTAATCTTCTTCTTCTTCTCTTTTTCTGCCGTTTGTTCATTGCAGTCTAGATCTGCAACCACAGCAACAACAAGAAGCACTTTTTTTGAGTGAAACACAGCATATTGTAAAATTGATATCCAATTTTTATCACATGCCTCCTCTATTTTTACTGAAACAGTTATATTGGCAATTTTGGTTCAAAGAACTTGTGGAAAAACATTAGTTATAATAATGTCTTCCAGTCTCATGAAGGTTTGATTGAAATATTTAGGATATAGAGTTTTCCCTCCCCTTGTTTGAAGCTTATTAAATAGTACATTTTGTGGTTTAATCGTCTATTCTTCTTCAGATCAAAACTTCATTATGATTAGCATAATTGTGTAATATAACGGTATGCTAGAGGCAGAGGCATGTCTGCAAAGTGCTTCATTTAGATACGAGTTGTACCTGATCCACTTATGTGGAAACCTGAATCGTATATAAAGTAAAATAGGTATTTTGACTACCTGTAATGTACATGTAACCCTCGCGAATGTTTCAGGATCGATGGTTTTTTGTTTTTTAACACAAAAATTGTTATAGCAAAAATTATTTTTATTGAGAATTATCTTACAAATGATGATTTGTGATGCATTATGGACACCAAATATAAAATGGTATATTATAAGTGCAGACATAATTTGGGACAATTTCATTTCCGTACCTCAGGTCTTCAATGTAAATTAAATTTATCATGCTCTGTCTCGGCATCCGAAGCACATTAACGTGCTTGCTGGCATTCATAACAGAATTGTTGTAAGATGACGAAATAGTGATATGTGAGCTGTGATTAAAAATTTTAACCTCCTTCTTTGGATTTAACAACTGCGTAACTGTTCCATATAGGTACACAGGTTTCATTCTTCTGAGGATGTATGAGTGTAAATTTCGACCATTTGATGATTATTGGTGGTTGTAAACTCTCTTTCCAAATGTTGATACACGCGGTATAGGAATGCAAGGTCCATACTACCTGACGGTAAAAAAAGGGAGATTAGAGTGTAACATTTTGCATGAAATTAGTCTCGTTTCGGAACATGTTATACGTTTCCTGTCCTATAAACATTATTAATAAGAAAATAACATTATGGTTCAGCGTTCCGTCGACAACGAGGTGATTAGAGAGGGAGCACAAGCTCAGACTAGGAAAGGAAGAGAAAGGAAGTCGGCTGCGTCCGTTTCTGAGGAAACACTCTTCACTTTTATTAAGTGATTTAGGGATACCTAAATCTGTATTGTGGAATGGGGATTTGAACCGCCATCCTTCCGAATGCGACTTCAGTGTCTTATCACCGCTTCAGCTTGGTCGCTGGAGACATTAGTGTATTTCCTGTAGTGTCACGGGTATACGTGTTTATACTTAGAGCCCATTTGTATGAATCATGTACGTAATGTAAAGTGTGGCGTATTGCAGCAAGTCAAATTCAACAGGAAGTCCAACACACACGTAAATTATTAGTAATTTATTAAAACTTCAACATGGCAAAAACTTAACTTTGGAAACAAGTAGTATTCACATAGATGACATGAAACTGATGCTGCCACTAACACTTAGAGTAGTTCATTACAGAGTAACAATTTCGCATCAGAGTTCAATTCTTTAATTGTTCTAGTCGTACGCAGCTGGATCTGTACTACGACGTTATCTTCGTCGTAAGCAATGATTATAGTTGATCGCCAGTTACATAGGGAGTGGGTGAGCGGTACTGCTCTCGGACATGAATAACATTCCGGTTGCAGCAGCTTAAGGAAACACTTGGGAGCTTGTCTACGCCAGAGGCTCCGATTCGTTGTTGCGTTTGGTAGCGACTGTCTCTACTAGTGGTCCCGACTCGAGATATCAACACATGTATAAGTCGTCGTTCTGTGTACGACTTCACACGAACCAGTCATCTTATCGTGAATCAAACTTTCGATCTGCAGTGAAATATATACTTTTATGTAAGTACTTGAAAGACCAAAACTCGGTGGCATGGTCAAGACCAATTTGTCACACGACTTTCAACAATCGAAGTAATGAAACTAACAGTCGTACCATATTTTTCGAATCCTTGTGGCAGCCTGACAGTTTCGTCGTTTTACCCCTGCAGGAGCTACTAATTCACGATCGCCGCTCTTCGATAGTGTATGCTGTTGCTATTGTTGTGGTTTTAGGTCAAAAGACTGGATTGATTCAGATATCCACGCTATTCTATCCTGTGCAGACCGTATCATGTCCGGATAAGTGCTGATACCCACATCCATTTGAACTTGCTTCATATCTGTATTCATCTCTTCGTCTCCCTACATTTTCTTCCAGCACCAGATTGATGATTTCTTCATATATCAGGATATGGCCTATCAGACGATCAATTATTTTAGGCAAGTAGTGGCACAACTTTTTTCTCCGCAGTTCTATTCGGTACATTTTCATTAGTTACGCGATCTACACATCAAATCTTCAGCATTCTTTTCTAACACCGCATCTCAAACGCTTCTGTTCACTTCCGGTCTGAGCTGTTTGTTGTCCATGTTCTATTTCCGTACAAGACAAAATTCTAGGCAAATACTTTTTCACACGATATCCTAACACGTTAATTTGTATTCGATATTAAATTTTTTCTGTTATTCTGTAACACCTTTCTTGTTACCGCCAGCCTACACTTTTTATTCTCTCTATTGCGACCATCATCAGCTACTTTTACTGCTCAAATAGCCAAAGTCATCTTCTACCTCGAGCGTCTCTTTTCCTAACATGATTCCCACAGGGTCACTTGATTTAATTCGACTTCATTCCGTTACTATCATTTGCCTTTTGTTGATATACTTCTTATATCCTCCTATCAAGACAGTGTCCATTCCGATCAATTGCTCATCCCAGTCCTTTGCTGTCTGTGACAAAATTATACTGACACTGGCAAACATGCAGCTTTTTCTTTCTTTTCCCTAAACTTATTACAGGCATGTTGATTTATCAGGGCTATAGGGAATGTTAATGTGGGCAGTAGGTAAGCAACTACGACACCTTTTTCAGCAAAACTATTTCACCTGATTTGCAAGATAAATGATACAAGCGAGATAGCTCCAGAATGAGAGAAAAATGTAATAATCCTAATTATTAAGAAGGCAGGATCGGGCGTTGGTGAATAGTAGTGAGACATTAGTTTAGTAACTGATGCTTGTTAAAATACTGACACCAATTGTTTGCAGATGAGTGGAAAATACTAATAGAATCCAACCCGGGGAAGATCAGTTTCTCATTCGGAGGAGTGTGGGAGCACACAAGGCAATAATTACCCTATGAGTTATCTCAGTAGTTTGTTTGCCCACGTTTTAAGCAATTTTAGAGTCACAGAGGGCTTTTGATAATTTTGACGTGTACACCCTCTTTTAAATTGTGAAGGTAAAGTGGGGACCGAAAAGTCGTCTCGAACTTGTACAGAATACAGACTGCACTTACAAAAATCGAAGGATATGAAAGGGAAGCAGTAACCGAGGAATAATTGCGGCAGGGTTGTAACCTATTCGCAATATTATTCAATCTGTACAGTGAGCAATCTGTAAAGGAAACGATAATAATCGCGTATAGGAAATGGAATTATAGTTCAGGAAGAAGTAATAAAAGATTTGAGATGTAGCGATGACATTGACTTGAAAGCCCAGTTGAACAGAGTAGATAATGTCTTGAAAGGGATTATACGATGAACATCAGCAAATATAAAACAAGGGTGATGGAATAAATCAAATTAAACCAGACGATACTCAGAGATATGGAATGTGGAATTACACACTAGAAGTAGTAGGCCAATTTTGATATTTGAGTAGTAAAGTAAATGATAATGACCCAAATATGATTATAAAAGTACATTGGCAATTGCAAGTAAAGCGTATCTCAAAAAGAGAAATAAGCTAACATCGGATACTAAAGTAAGTGACTGAAAGTCACTTCTGAGTGTATTGGTGTAGGGTATAGTCCTTTACGGAAGCCTTAGTATCCCCCCTAGCAGACGTCGATATGGACGCAGATTAGTTGCCGTGAGTCTCGCAACAGGGTTGTGCGGCAACTGTCAGAGATAGCACACATGAAGCGTGGTATCAGCAGAACCACTGACCCAGGTGTTTACTTGGCGGTGGCAATAGGCCTGGCTCATCATTTCTTACACTGACATCGATCAACTCCGACCTGATCTTCGTAACATGCATTTCTCTTGGTTCCGTGTCCCAGTTGATCAGTTGTTCGTGCTGGTTGCGTTTTGTGCTTTTCTCCATACCCATCTCTACGCCTAATTCGAACCACCTGCTCCCCGTAGATCAACCCGCACGTCGAGTTTGTTTTCCGGCGTCCAGCTTCCTGGCTTCCATAGTTGAGCCACAGCCGGCTACAGTAGTTATATTTGTGCCGAAATAACGGTTTCCCGGCCTTGTCACTCCCAGCAGATATGAATGTGCCGACGTAGGACGGCCTTGCGCAAGAGATGGTTTTGTGTATTTCACAGCGTTAATTTGTGGTCACCATGGATCCGGCATATTTGTAATGTTGATATGAACGTTTGATCTTCCAGGATCAGCAACAAAAGCTGCAGCAGGACCTCGTGCAGGATCTCCACAATAGAATACAGAATCGATCTCTCTCACGCGGCGCTTGTGGTGGGCCAGGCACCTACAGAGAAGCCTTCCCCCCACCGCCACCGACTGCGTTCACTGGTTTCCATGAATCTACGGGAAGGTGTGAGAATTACCTGCGCCATATATCGCTGGTCTGCCAGTTAAGGCATCCAGCTAATAAGGCCACCTTGTGGTTGTCCAGCAACGTAGAGTTGCAGGAAATCGGGTACAACTTTAAGCCCTCTGTTGAACCAGAGAAACGTAACTCTGAGGAATTCTTTCAGTTGCTCGCACAGTACTCTGGACATCAAATCCAATGTTTTGCCTCGAGTCGGATGCTGTCTTTGACACCTTACAAGCATCGACCCAGCGTATTCTGCCAACGTTGGTCGTCGGTTGGTGACTGATTGAGTTTTGGGTGGATAGGAAGGTGACGGTCAGCCTAACTAACTTATTTACGTAAAGGCTCTTGGGCTGCCCCGCATTGGAACGTCTGCTGCAGCAAGTTGTATCTTATAGAAAACATTGTATTCCACTGAGGGGGCTATTCGCCATCTCATCACGTTATTGGTTGTAAATTCACCAATTGCACAGAATATTTTTGAGCTAGAAGCCTTTTCAGATTTTGGTTTCTAGGCCAATCAAAAGGTCCATTTATCGTCCCAGTCGATCCGCTTGCAAAATGTGGTCTCTATGGTATAGTCGTACGGCCAGCTGTTTGAGAAAACCTTGAATGGGGCACAAAATTTCGAAGTGCATGTCTCCCTTAAGTCGTTTGCAACACCTAAATTCCGTCGCCCAACTCCCATTTCATTCGCCATGCGCGACAAGGTCGGCACTGAGTTACAGCATTGACAGGATTTTGACATCATTTCTCATATTTCGTGTAGAAATTGAGCTAGCCTTTGGGTGCTAATTCAGAAACCAAATGACGCTGCGTGCCTTTGCATTGGTTTTAAATAGTCAGTGCGCAATGTATCATGGATTCGCAACTCTTTCCACATTGAGAGGAGTTGCCAAGTTATGAGAGGACCAGCATTTTTCCAGCATCTACTTGCGCAATGTGTTCCAATTCTGCGAAGAGCTGTCATGCCGAGCAGATACAAAAGAATCGAAATATAGACGATATACAAATGAAATTAAAATAGAACAGAGGAGCTTGAAATGTGATGCTACAAAAGAATGCCGAAGATTAGATGGTAGATCAGATAACTAATGAGGAAAAATCGAAAAAAACTGGGGAGTTTACATATTTATAATAAGTTTTCCCTAAAAGGACGTGTCGGTTGATAAAGACATATCCTGAGGCATCAAGGAATCTTCAGTTTTGTTATGGATGAAAGTGTGTGTGTGTGTGTGTGTGTGTGTGTGTGTGTGTGTGTGTGTGTGTGTGTGTTGTAGGAGAAGGCGGGCATTGTAGAGGATTACCAAGGCTTGACTATAGGAAGCAGGTTTTGAGAACATACATTTTTATTCTCAGTCCTGCGAAATCAGTTATGATCTCTCCTGACAATTCACCTTCCATTAAACCAACTTCCTCTTTCTTGACACGTGGGATTGTATAAATGTTACTTTCAGGACAACTGTAGAACTACCTGTGCTCATTACTTTTAATGTTATCATAAATATCTGTTGAGGTTACATGGCACATTAAGCTATCCGTATCTGTGTAACATATTTTTACATTTTCCTTTCCTAATTTTTTCAGCATACGATCATTATGAAAATCTGGAAGCAGTGTCTTGGAAATATCTAAAATAGCCGTTCCTACTGCTAATGGCTCATCAAACACCATACTAAGTTAGTGTAATTCAATTGCAACAAAATTTTCGGTAAATATGACACCACACTTAAAATTAGGTCTTGCATTCAGCACATCATCTCCGTATTTTTCTTCCCATCCAGTTACTAGCTCCACATAGCTCACTTCTTTGTACATCTTCAGTAGTTTTGCCGGGAACGCTATTATTCATGAGTTTGAATAAATTTATTTCGAAATCGTTCTTTGCATCTTTCGTTTCTTGGCGTTGGTATCTATATACAATATCTGGTGCATTTTGCATAGAATTAGATTATTCTTCAGACGCTGCTTAAAATTTTTATAGTCGCTCAGGTGATTTTTACTATCGTACAGGGTGGAAATGAGCTTCCTTGGAACTCCATGACGGTTGGTGCTACGTAGATCAGATTGAAGTTCATGTGAGTATCCAGGATACTCAAAGATCCACTTATAAAATGTACTCTACGTTTGAATCACCAAAGGCACACACTCATACCATATCAGACAAAGAATGATGTTCCTTGAATACTCAGCTGTACAAATGATAAACATCCTTATCTTATTTGCAACTGCAGATCTGTGTGAGCAGCCGACAATACCACCTCTGATGCCACGCTCTCAACAAATGCTAATCTAAACTCTCCAGCGACTGAAAGTAGCACAGACATCGTTGACATGCTAAAATTGAGTACCGATGACGAAAAATACTACTACTTGTGAGGCTCGACAAGTTTCTCCTCTAACAGGGAAAAGATGTGTATCCGTATTACCAATCTCCAACATTAATGGATTTACACGTTTCTCGCGAAGGTGCGGTACATTCTTTGTAATTTTTCCAGTCCTCCACAGTCATCCATTCGTAAGATGAATACTGGATGCCATAGACGTTAACAGAGATTTCTTCATTCTGGTCTTTAAATATGTAACTATGTTTGAGATGAGAAGGGAATGGTATGTTTACAAAATTTAATTTGTTTGGATGTGACCCATATTTAGACACACATTGGGCATTCTTATTTACAAGATATAAAACTGCCAGAATTGACCCTTTAAAAGAAGCATTATCCTCTGACTTAACGTTTATTATCGCCGTTTCATCTGCTATAACAATAATATAAACTGAGTGCTAATCATCACTAATTTCGGACGGCATTAAACTTGAACTCTTTGTACTGAACTACATTTATTTTACTTCACGGGACTTGGGCAAGGCGAAGCTGCAGACTACTGACAAAATCATTTTAAGAGCTTGGTTAATTTGATCCACTGTGTACTCAAAAACGTGAAAATATACAGCCAAGAAATGACTATGCTCCTTAAACCCAAAAACACCTGTACATATTCGGTTTCTAAATGCAGACTCAACGGCAACTCTTTCAAGTTTATTTAATTTAATGCTTTTTGCTGCCGATTCACCCTTTTGTATTGTCACAATTACGTCTCGAAATCGACAACAAAGACGTTCAGCCTACTGAGAGGACTTTCCTCATCTATCAGGTGCCAGACACTGGAGATTCTCCGTTTCCCTATGTTCAGTCGGCCGTATTTTCAACAGCCACTGCTGCCTGCAGAGTCTACAACACTGAATGATAAACAACATTTCTGAGAAAAGGAATCATGGTTACATTCATAGCTACGGAAAGATGTAACAAATGCCTGCAGGAGAAAGGAGAAGAGGTTGTTTGAGCGAACTGCATAATCCGTAACGTTTCAGGAAAAAGACGCAGTTGGTGGAAGATATCAGCCTTATGCATTTTATATAGAATCGCCGCAGATGTCGAATTTTCGGGTATTTTAACCACAGCCACTGCAGTTCTTCGACCCTGCACCACTGGGTACTATTTAGAGTAAAACTGGTGCAGATTCTGCAACGATACATCTAAACGATATAAAATTGTTAATAGTAATATATGTGTCACAGTTATATATTTTGGAGAGTTACCATGAACCTTGCCGTTGGTGGGGAGACTTGCGTGCCTCAGCGATACAGATAGCCGTACCGTAGGTGCAACCAGAACGGAGGGGTATCTGTTGCGAGGCCATACAAACGTGTGGTTCCTGAAGAGGGGCAGCAGCCATTTCAGTAGTTGCAGGAGCAACAGTCTCGATGATTGACTGTTCTGGCCTTGTAACACTAACCAAAACGGCCTTGCTGTGTTGGTACTGCGAACGGCTGAAAGCAAGGGGAAACTACAGCCGTAATTTTTCCCGAGGGCATGCAGCTTTACTGGCATGGAGAGCTGCATCAAACCAGTCTCTGGACTGAAGACCACATCAACAAACTCACATCTTCTAACAAGAAGAAACACGATACTGATAGTTATAGTGATAAAAAATCAATGCCTTCCTCAAGTGAATGCTCCTAATTCTATAACCCCAACTTCCATCCAAATAGCCCCTGAAACCTCCGCGTAGTTCTGAAGCTTTACGTGAATCAACAGGAATAGTAACTGTTCATGTGCACAGATACAATTTCATATTTCACCATTCGACAAGTCTTGAGGATCTGGGCTTTGACAAATTCATAGTCAGTGTTTTAATTTCATATTTCATCACCTCGACACAAGTTACGGACTTGTGCATCAGTTTGATATTTCACCGACTCGGGGAAAGTTGGGCTCGCAAAAACACTTTCTCAGCGAGTTCAGGCTTGCCAGTGCCTACTCAACATGTACGTCCTATTACTAAGATTGAACGGGAGAGTTGTTGAATGCTTAGTCAGCACGTTCGGACTTGCTGACGCTTAATAGAACTGTGTGTCATTTTATGCCAACTCAAGAGTAAATGCATTGGCAGAAGTTATGTAACAAAATCAAATGTACCACAAGTATTGTTTTGTCAAGGAACATATAATTAACCTACATCCATGATACGATACGCAATGGAGTGTCATCAAAACACCCAACAGGCTACATTACTGCAGCAGCACGGTGGCAGCAGTCAGCGTAACTCACAGTACGTCTCTACATGCAAGCTGAGCTGTGCGTTTCTTATCTCTTTTGTTTACAAGACACAGCGTACTCTCCTTCTGCGGTCTTCACCGTACAGTGCGAATGCCGTAATTATTTTTTTCGAGAACATCTTATCGTGTCTGCAAATCCATTACGTATCATTTTGAAATTCAAACACTATGTTCAGCATTTGAGCCCTACACTAGAGCTGTGAGGTGCGTCAGTTTCTTAATTTCGCAGGAAACTTTCCTCCTTACCACTAAGATGACATCCTGAAAGACGATGAAATAGAATTTACGTGAGAACCAACATCGTTATAAATCCTTACAAACAACACAAAGCACACGTTATCATACTAGCTCTGAAAAACTGTTCGGAATTAGTTTTCTACAGCACCGGGTCAACAGAGCATTGCCTTTGGGATAATTTTATGCCTAAATAATTTACTGACGTCTAATTAACCGAAATTAAGTTGTTTTAGATGTTACATTTTCCATTTTCGGTATTTTCCATTCGTACAATCCCGCGAAACTTTAGAATTTTGGGCCACTATGCAATATAGCAACATTTTCTACGTGGTTTCACTATCGATATTCGAGGAACTAGAAAGGTGTGATCTATTATGATGTAGTTTCAACGACAGCTCATATTCAGTCAGTAAGCAGGTTATGCAAGATGTATAAAAATTGAACTCTTTTTATATAAATGTTATATATTGTCACACTGGCATGTAAATGTCGTCAAATTCTGTAACTATAATTCTCATTAAAGTGCCACGAAATATTATCCTCTCTGGAAACGAAAGAGAAATGGGTTGTTGAGCCGATAATTTTGAAGTTCGAAGTTAAAGTGACATCAGACTGTCGACAACAAATGTTATTTGTGGACAAATATTAGTGCGCAACTACTGCTGCATAGAATTTTTACAAAGTTAGCATTTAAATCAAGTAAATCCAGTGAACAAAACATGCACGTTGGCGATGGATTGTAAACCGTGGTCCGGAGAGTTATATGCCTAGTAAGTGAGTAAAGGATGGGAAAAACCCACTATAGTTTAATAACTAAATTCGTAGGATGCTGAGGAAGCAGAGGATGTTGCACTCTCTGTTCAAAAGGGAACGCACAAATGACTACAAGTGAGGATTAGTAGAGATTCGTGCGCCTGTGACAAGATCTATGCGCAAAGCGTGCATCTACAACCGTCTCGCCTTAGTAAAAGATCTGGCAGGGAACCCGAGGAAATTCTGATCTTATGTAAAACAGGGCCTAAGGCTTCAATTCAGTACCTCGTTGACAACTCTGGTGTGCAAGTTGAAGACATCAAAATAAAAGCCGAAGTTTTGAATTTCATGTTCAAGAAATCGTTCGCACAGGAGAATCGTAGAAACATACCGTTATTTGACTATCGCACAGACTCCCGTATGGACGACATAGTAATAAGCATGCCTGGTGTAGAGAAAAACTCAAACACTTGAAAGCAGATAAATCACCAGCTCCGGATGGAATCTCATTAAAATTTTACGAAGGGTACTCTATGGCATTGGCACTTTACCGAGGTTTCATTTGTCGTGAATCCCTCGCCCAACACAGAGTCTCAACCGGTTGGAACACGCGCAGGTGATTCCAGTTTATAAGAAGGGTAAAAGAAAGGACCGGAAAAATTATAAAGTAATGCCCCTAACTTCTGTTTGCTGCAGAATCCATGAACTTATTCTCAGTTCGAATGTAATAAACTTTCTTGGGTCTGAGAAGCATATCTCCGCTAATCATCATGGTTTTAGAAACCATCGCTCCTGCGAAAGTCAGCTTGCCCTTTTCTCACGTGATTATTGCTAACTATGGATGGAGGGCAACAGGCTAATTTCATATTTCTTGATTTCCGGAAAGCGTTTGACACGGTGCCCCACAACAGGCTGTTAACGAAGGTACGAGCATATGGAATGAGTTCACAGACACGCGAGTGGCTCGAAGACTTCTTAAGTAATAGAACCGAGGATATTGTTCTACGTCATCGTGTGTTCATCGGAGACAAAGGTATCGTCAGGAGTGCCCCAGGGAAGTGTGATAGGACTGCTATTGTTCTCTATATACATAAATAACGTGGCGGACTGAATGGATAGCAATCTGTGATTTTTTGCTGATGGTGCCGTGGGGTACGGTAGGGTGTCGAAGTTGAGTGACTGTAGGAAGATACAAGACGACATAGACACAATTTCCAGCTAGCTCCAAATGTGGAAAAATGTAGGTTAATGCGGATGAGTAGAAGGACAAAACTGCGACTTTAAGATGAATAAGAGGTTACCATAGTTTGGTGTGGCTCTCATAATAATGTGGACCTTTTAGTGCGGAACCTTGTGGAGTACTGGCTTTAAAAACGTGTATTTTTCCTCTCAAGACATTGCTGAAGGTATTTATATTTCTGTAGCACTTCACAGAAAACTAGTTTACAATACGATGGGTATTTGTGAAGGTTTATGTTGAAATATTTATTGGCCATATTCTCTCTTCAACATCAGTCTTGGGACTCTTCATCTTGTGTTCTTCTAAGTATCTCCTTTCTTCAGACTTGAATGTTGCCTCTCCTCTGGGTAGGATACAGAAAATTATTGTTCACTAGTTGCTTTGAAGTTTGACATTCATTAGTGTTCCGATCGTTGATTAGGACGTGTAGTTCAGCGTTGATTGACTGATTTTCCTCCAGCTCTGTCGTTCAATATGATATCACAGTCTGGTGGCGACAGTGCGATTCGACACATACATTTTTGCCAAATTGTGTCTCAGCCAAGCCGGGGTTTCAGCGAGGGGTCTTTGTTTTCCATGCACTCCTTCCGACATGAGTACGTCGATCTTCTGCTGGGTGTCCACTCTCCTTGTACTATCTTTATCACAGCAAGGTTACCACCACAGTTAGGTACAAGGGTTACCTTGGTTACAAATCGCCATCCTTCTTGTGCCCTGGCCGCAGACTCCGCATTGTAGAAAATCGTCTTGAGCAGTTGACGATAGTTTCTTGCAGGAGGTTTGAGTACAAAAATCTTTTCTTATAACCTACTTTATGTCTAATGCCTAATTTACGCCTCTTAAGAAATTCTTTAGATGGTTCGGCGACCTATCTCTGCACTACAATTCTAGTTTCTGTATCAAGTTCCAATTTGTTCCTGATACCTTAGGCTAATGACACTCCTTATGTTCGTTATGTGTGGGGTCGTGGTGTGGCATGTTAGTATGTCATGTTATTAGATCGTCACCTTTGCAAACTCCACATATCATGTTAGCTGCTACATATAAAATTTTAAGGTGCTTCTCATTTCTCTGTCTCTTCTTTTCCTCAGAATCCTGGTGACGTCCTGACTGAAACATGCTTGATGGCGTCTTTGATATTATCGACTGATGCTTATCAGTGATTATTCATCATACCTTTTAATTCTTCATTAGCACTGGATTAATTAAATAAGTTCTCCGAAATCGCTGTTAGCTCGCTTCCGCTGCCTATGACTGCATTAATTGGGATTTTTGCTACGATGGCCTTCACAACTGGTTGAATCTCTACCGGTTTCCTCTGTTCTTCCTCATTTCCATGCATTAAAGCATTCTCTGTCGAATCACATGTGAACCGTTTTAGGATTTTTACCTGTGAATTCGAACCTTCTGTCGGATATGCTTCGACCACTATCTCTGTCTCTTATACAACTTCTTCTTCGCATTTAACTTCGTCTTCCCTCAGCTCAACTACATCTGGCTCTTCTTTCTTCGTGGAAACTTCCGAATAATCGCATCTAAATGCCCTAATAATATCTCTGTAACTTCCATCATTGTGCACATTGGGACTTGTGCCCAATTGTAATTCATTTTCAACTTCCGTCGACTGTGCATTATCCTCCTTGAGTTCGTTTTCCCTGGCCTCAGCCTCAAATAACTCTGCAATTAATTACTTCGTCCCTATTCTCTTGTGTTGTGCCTGCCTCTGTTAGTTCTTTCTCTTCGCCAGTACGCTACAGTCTGGAACTGCGCGACCGCTGCGGTCGCAGGTTCGAATCCTGCATCGGGTATGGATGTGTGTGATGTCCTTAGGTTAGTTAGGTTTAGGTAGTTCTAAGTTCTAGGGGACTGATGATCACAGCAGTTCAGACCCATAGTGCTCAGAGCCATTTTTTTTCTTCGCCAGTATCCTCCCAGTTTATTCCTTCCCAACAACACGTTGTTGTTTCACTACCTTCGTTTGATTCCCGCAAACCTATTTCCTCATTTTTCACCTGTCGTGAAAAAATGTTTATTTCTCTCGACGGTACGTTATCCTCTTCGAATCGGCTCTCCCTAGTTTCAATGCTGACTCATCTTCCGTTATGTCTGCTTTATTTTGCTCTGGTAGTCCGTTTTTTGCGAAATCTTCCCACTAAATCCTGTCCAACCTGATGTTTGTGGTATCTCGACTTCTTCTGGTCTCTGTGGTTCTGCTCCTTGGTCTTTCACCTCTCGTGATAAGGTGTATATTTTTCTTGTTACGTTACTGCTGCTTGCTTGGGTTAGTGCGCTGTTCTGCTTGACTTGGGTGCTCTTTCGTCATTTCGAACGTTTATCGGGATTGGAGGCCTCATCTCCCCATCTTTCTCGGTCCTTCCTGTCTTTCTTCGACTTCCTGACGCGGGTATCGTTGCTCCAATTTGTCGGCCTGTTTGTCTTCCTACACCCATTGCGATTGCCGTTATTCCCCTTGTAATAGTTATTGCCATTTCCATCTTTTTGTGTACCCATAACCGCTTCTTTGTTGGATTCTATTGTCACTTCTGTGCGCGAATTTATCACGCGGTTCGTAATAGCTGACATTCCTTCGTGCGGTCTCCGGCACATTTCGCTATCTTTCATAAACTTTTTACGCGGGTTTCTCTTCTTTCTTACCTCATCTCCCGAGATTATGAATTCTAGTTCTCTCAAAATTCCTTTGAAGGCTTACACATCATTGCCTCCACGCCCTACCAATGACTGTTGATAATTTAGTAACAGCTTCATGGTACACAATTTAATCAATTCTCCATCGCTGTATGCCACACCCAAACATTGACATTCCTTTGCCATTGCTTCGAAAAGTTTGACAGTGTTCTTCTCTCCGGACTTCTCGATGAATGGATTTTGTAGTAGTTCATACTTCACCCTGTTTTGCGCTTCACTAGACCAATATCGTGAGAGAAACTTATGTCTGAAATCTTCATGTGATCAACATGTAGCTGTGATCAACATGTAGCTGTTGTAGCTGTTTGCATCGCTTCTGCTACTGTTCCAGACATATGTGCACATATAAAGTCTAGTTTGTGTGCCAGTGACCTATGTTCTCGTAGTCCTACTCTGAATTTATCAGTGAAGGTTCGTGGATGCAGTGAATTTCCTTCACGGAAATGCTGAAACTTCCTTACAATGAGGAAATGATCATTGTTCTACCTTGTTATGGCACCTTACGAAATTCGACAGTCATCACCACATCTGTTCCCTGTCATTTCACGTGTCAGTCATTCAGGTTGTGGTAAATCCATTTGATGTTGCCCACTATAACTTTCGCTTAGTCTTGCATGATATCGTTGTAATGGAACGCAATGACATTCACCCATTTTCTCTGAGCGAGTGTCGGTATGCTTTGCGCTGTCACGGCACTGAGTAATATGGGTTCCAACTTAAAAAAAATTGTAACGGAGTTCAACATCGTTGACGTAAGATAGGCTGGTTATGCCCTATTAACACGGACCAGGAAGCACGGTGATGCAAAACATACGAGCAGCACAGTCTGCAACTCTGCAGTAGCTGAGTAAGAGAGAACCCACACAGCGGGAAAAGGACAGCGACTGAGCAGATTAAACCGCACGCTCGTTCGCGCGCCGGGATGCCACAAGAAATAATAGACACACATTGGGAAAACACTCATAGAACAATTTAACTAGCTGGTTAGAGAGAATTAAAGCAAGTGTAGCAGAATAACGAGACCACATGCAGTCATCGCTAGTGAACTGCACTTCACAGAACTACGGAGTGGTCTTCAAATACCGGAGACCCTACTACAAGTGGGGAGAACGGTTCAAGTCATTGGGAATGATGGAGTCCGTGTCGACGACATTCCGATCCATGACAACGTTCTTTTAGTAAATCTTGTCTCAGATCAACTAGCGCAGTACCAGCCAGCCATGGAGTGCCCAGAGCTGAACTCCATTGTCGAACTTCATGCTGTGTCACGCCAACCACTACTGATGAGAGAGATGATGAACTAACAGCAACCGGCCGCTGTGGCCGAGCGGTTCTAGGCGCTTCAGTTCGGAAGCGCGCTGCTGCTACGGTCGCAGGTTCAAATCCTGCCTTGGGCATGGATGTATGTGTTCACTGTAGGTTAGTTAGGTTTAAGTAGTTTCTAGGTCTAGGGGACTGATGACCTCAGATGTTAAGTTCCATAGTGCTTAGAGCCATTTGAACCATTTTTGAACTACCAGCAGTAGGGCAGTTCCAGGTGCTGTGCCCTCTGAGTGTGGGACAGAAGACGACGAAGAGGGTTCCTGGCGGACCACCTTCCGATATGCCTAATCGCGTCTGGGTGTGGACCCTACCAGGCCAGCCAGTACTGGGTTCAACACCGGCTACCTGCATCACACCGCAGATGGGGTGGTCCAGAGAAGAGGCACTGAGTGGGATCGATTACACTATCCATGTTGTACCAGGCTGGGCTAAGCATCCGTATCGACGCAACAGGTATGACGTCTCGCTAGGACACAGGCGCAAGGACTGACGCAGCGTCCGACACCGAGAGTCTGTCCGTGACCAGGGCAGGAGGCAACTATGGCAAACAGTACGCCACCTTTTTTTAAGTGGTCACAATAAACGATTCGCCGAATAATGACGTTTTCTTAGCGCCATGTGCGCTGCCAGAAGATCCTTGACATCGTGCAGAAGCGTCATCCGCTAGGCCCCTCAGTAACGCTATTAACTTCACGCTCTTGCATTTCCCTATCATTATTAGCTCAGTATCTTGCCTGGCTAATCTTGCCGGTTCATCATTTGTTCCGAAAAGTATGCTTGTGGTACCCGATGTCTTTGTGGTGCTGTCTACTCTTTGTAAGTTTCTAAACGTGCCTGTGGCGTCGCAGGTGGACGGCTATCACGTAATTTCTTCTCCGCCTGTGATTGGAGTTGTATTTGCATGAAATCTTTTTATTTTCCTTATGACATTTCTTACCTTTCTGGTAGCGTTATTGACTCGGAAGTTGTTACGGATTCAGAGCGTGTATGATCTTGACCACGGCACTCTGGTATAATTTGCAACAGTTCTTTCTTGAGTTTTTCGAACTGGTTTTTCCTTTTCGCTTCTATTCTCACGATGCGATTGTCGTACCTCTTGAGAACCGCTTTCGCATTTTTGCTACACACTATATTCTACTACTTGTTGTGCTGTGTCCGCTGCTTGGCGTGTAATTGCATTAACCTCTTGGGATATCTTTGTGTAAGAGTCTACGGGTTGCACGCAGCTGTGCGGTACATAACACGCGGCCGCCAGCCGACATGTCTGGAATACTGACAATTTGCTTGATCAGTACACGTGCGTCCGGCCGCAGTGCAACGCAAGGAGTAAGCGACTGGCCACCGTCCGCAGCGTGCCGGATAACTAGCGCGGCCTCGGGCGTGAAAATATCTCTTTTTCTCATATCTCTCATCAGTAGTGGTTGGCGTGACACAGCATGAAGTTCGACAATGGAGTTCAGCTCTGGGCACTCCATGGCTGGCTGGTACTGCGCTAGTTGATCTGAGACAAGATTTACTAAAAGAACGTTGTCATGGATCGGAATGTCGTCGACACGGACTCCATCATTCCCCATGGAGCATTTCGACACGACCATAATTAGCCGCTGTTATGACGTCAGACACAGTGATGGGTGAGCGTAGCGTGCGTGTTTTATAATCAGTATTTTGTTAAGAAAACTGTTTAAATTTACTTCTTGGTCTTCACCTATTGCCGTACCTCAGGGACCCACCACTTACAAATCATGACAATTGTTTTGTGTAATTTTATTCGGGGCAACAACACAAACAACCCCCTTATAGAAGTGGTGTCAGCATGTAGGTAATTATGGAAAATCTACAGTCCTAAAGAGGTGCAGCACAACGTGAACTTCGAGGAGCAGCAGCAGCAGCAGCATGAACATCTTCCTA
This sequence comes from Schistocerca cancellata, assembly GCF_023864275.1. Classification (NCBI taxonomy): domain Eukaryota; kingdom Metazoa; phylum Arthropoda; class Insecta; order Orthoptera; family Acrididae; genus Schistocerca; species Schistocerca cancellata. The sequence goes on from NC_064629.1 coordinate 331,876,817, forward strand.
CTACGCGGGGACATCCAATGCTTGAATTCCGGTTGGTTTACTCCAGTTTGACTAGAATACGAAAGGCAGTGTCTTATTGGCGTTAAATTAGACGATATGTCGCAATCCAGTCAGAGTAACGTTGTCGATCTACAAACTGTTATTAATGAACTGCAAGAAGAGATTCGGCAGTTAAAAGCAGAAAGAAGCGAGTGTAACATTCCGAAAGACTTGTCAAATGATAGTTCATGCAGTGTAGTTATAGCTACAATAAAGAATTTTTCATTATTGCCATCAGTACCAGTGTTTAGCGGGAAACCCGAAGATGATGTGAAGGTGTTTTTTCGTAAACTTGACGGTGCCGCCCTGTTAAGTTCATGGACAGATTCCGATAAGCTAGTGGTTGCCAAGTTAAGAATTCAGGGAGCAGCACAAGGATTCATTAGTGCGGAGCCTACTTGCGTGAAAATAAAAGATTACAATGAGTTTAGAACCATTGTTGTTCAGAGGTTTAATCGTAAAAACGCGATTAGATTTTACAGAGAGCAGCTTTACTGTTTGCGAATGCGACGAGCCAGATCTATCGAGCAGTTTGCCGGCAGAATTCGAAACATTAACGCTCAAGCGTACGAGTTAGTAGAAGATGAAAATGAAAATCGCATTCAGTTGTTCGAAGCCTACCAGAGAGTCTTGGACACATTTATTCATGGGTTGTACGGAGAGGAAGTAAGCAAAGCTGTTAGATTGGCACGATGTAAGACGTTTCAGGAAGCAGTAGAATCAGCTGTTAGTTTCGTCGATGCACTAAGACGACCGTATGAGGTGCAGGAACTAGAACACAGAGTTTTCAACACAAGAGTACAATACTACAGATGCGATAAGCTGGGTCACAAACGTTAGGATTGTAAAGAGAAGCGAATCTGCTATCATTGCGGCATGCAGGGCCATGTTTCGAGAGATTGTCGCAACAAGAAGAAAGGTAACGCAAACAACAGACAATCTGCCAGATCTTTAAACGAGTATGGGGACGTACGGGCCACCACTCCGTCCGCCCCTTGCCAGAGACAGTGATTTCTGCTAGTTCCAGTGAAAATCATACCGAAAATGACTTCGTAATAGGTGCTGTATATCGTAGGAGAAACATCGAACATTAGCACAGACCTCATTAATGTGGTGTGGCATAGATAAATGGGATAAATTGAAACCACCGCTATTAAAAGTGCGAGGGTTAAACGGAGGAAAGTTACGTAACAATGGAGATGTTGACGTAGAATTAATTCTTGGCCAAGGCCAAGATGAAGGTAAACTAAAGATAAAGATAAATATGCAGCAAGGGTGCAAGTAGTTTCAAATAACGAAATGCTTTACGACGGTGTACTTGGATTTGATTTCTTGCCCGCTAACGAGGCAGAGATATTTGTCGCGGAAAGAAAGATCAGACTCGGCCGTAGCAACTATAACCTAGGAACTCGTTCTTCAGTTCGTACTCAAAGGAGCAGCAACACATGTCGTGGAAATGGACAACCCAAACGATGCATCAGTTCAAATCGTCCGAGTCGATGTTCGGATTGATCAGCCTCAGCAAATTCCCAAGGGAGCAGGAAAGACAATCTACGTTGAAGTTAAGTCACCCCAATGCAAGGAAGGAACTTTGTTATTAATTGAGCGATCCGAGAAAAGTGAGTTTCTGGATACAATGCATTGTTATGTTGCTATAAGTGTATGTGTCGCTACAATGGTCAGACAGAATGTCACAAAAGCCCCGGTTACAATAACGAATATGAGCAATGAGGATGTTGTTTTGCCACGAGGAACGAAAGTTGCTGAAGTGTCGAGCATAAGGTTCAAAATGGTTCAAATGGCTCTGAGCACTATGCGACTTAACATCTATGGTCATCAGTCCCCTAGAACTTAGAACTACTTAAACCTAACTAACCTAAGGCCATCACACAACACCCAGTCATCACCGAGCATAAGGAAAAGTGAAGTAATACTGATTCCAGATGAGGTAACAAACGCTGTAGTTATAAACACAAATTTTTGTAACAGTACCCCAAAATTACTACGAGGAGACAAAGTTAATAATGAACTGAAGCGCAAGATTTGGAAGAAGATAGAACATTTGACAGCTGATGAACAGAAGATTTCAACGCCTGATTTGTTGCAGTATGCAGATTTATACCGAGAACGTACAAATTTAGACCCTTCAGGCCCACCGTGGTGTTCGCCTGTTGTAATTCTAAAGAAGAAATCTGTTTCTGGAGAACCACAGTTCCGTTTTTGTGTTTATTACCGATCTTTGAATGCTGCGACCACACCCGACATTTGCGTCTTATGAGATTTAGTGGAAACCTTGGAATACTTGGGCCGATGTGGAATTTTTTCAGTATGTAATTTAACAAGTGGTTATCACCAGTTAACAGTGCATCCAGATGATCACGAAAAAACTTCATTAGTAACGGCAACAGAAGTATACAAGTATCTTCGTATGCCGTTTGGACTTCGTAATGCTCCAGCTGCACTTCAACGCCCGATGGATTCAGTTTTACGAGGGCTCACTCCAACACAAGCACTTGTTTAGCTTGATGATATAATAATTTTTGGTGAAAACACGAAGTAGCATACTGAGAGTCTACAAGCTGATTTTGAGCGTACAAGAAGCGCAAACCTGTCTTTATCAATAGAAAATGTCATTTTACACAAAGTAAAGTTAATTATCTTGTTCATGTTATAACCGATGAAGGTGTTCGACCTGATCTGAAATTAATTAAAGATGTAAAGAATTTTCCTGAACCAAAGAATTTGAAAGAACCACAATCATTCTTGTGACTGTCAAATTCACCAACTGGCCAGCCTCCACAATGTCCCTCCGCTTCGAGCGCCCGCTGACTCAGCCGCCTAGACATCTTCTAGTGTACCCGGCGCGTTGGGGCCGCCCTCACCTCAGGTTGATTGGCGGACTGTAACGCGTTCGCGTCGCTGGAGGTGGAGGGCCAATGTGGAGGCTGGCCAGCTGGCCTCTCCCGTTCATCCTGTCAGTGGGCAGGTGGCCGCTCCTTCAGCAGGCTCCGAGCAGGCACACGGGGGCAAAGGCTTGCTGGTTATTGGGAGGTCTAACGATAGGTGAGTGATGGTGCCCCTTAGGAAACTAGCGTACAGGGCTGGAAAGAAATCCAATGTGCACTCGATTTGTCTGCTGGGGGGCCTCATCCAAGATGTGGAGGCGCCCTTGCCTGCGGGTATCGATCATACGGGTGCAGTCGTGTGCAAGTAGTTGCTCACGTCAGCACCAATGGTGCTTGGGTTCTGAGGCGATCCTCCGTTTGTACAAACGGCTCGCGGATTTAGTGAGGACCGCTGGCCTCGCACGCGGGGTGCAAGGAGAGCTCTCTATTTGCAGCGTCGTTCCCAGAGTGGATCGGGGCCTTTGGTTTGGAGCTGAGTGGAGGGTCTCAACCAGAGGCTTTGTCGACTCTGTGACGGCCTTGGCTGCAGATTTATAGACTTGCGCTATTGGGTGAGGAATTGTAGGACGACCCTAGATAGGTTAGGGGTGCACTACACAAAGGAAGCGGCTACTCGGGTAGCAGAGTAATTGTGGCGTGCTCATGGGGTTCTTTTTTAGGCTAGGCAGTAGTGCGACGTGTCCTGATGAACACTCAACAGACGATGTGCAGGCAGGGAAATCTGGACGCGCTCAGTATAAAGACACTTCAGCTATCAAGATATTAGCAGTAAATTTTCAAAGTCTTCGGAATAAAGTTCCTGAATTTACTGCCCTCCAGGAAGCGTGTGGTGCGTAAATTATTCTCGGGACTGAGACCTGGCTGAACCCTAATATAGGAAGTTCTGAAATATTTATTGAGGGTTGGAACTTGTATGGGAAAGAGAGATTAGACACTGTAGGAGGTGGTGTCTTCATTTCAGTTGACAAAAATATTGTGTCTACTGAGGTCGAAGTAGAGTGTGATTGTGAAGTTATCTGGACACGTTCAACGGGGCTAGGGAAATTAAGTTAATTGTGGGGTGTTATTACCGGCCTCCAGGTTCCACCGTGACAGTTCTAGAATTATTCAAAGAGAGTCTACATTCTGTATCGCAGAAGTACCCGGATCATGCTATATTAGTCGGGGGCGACTTCAACCTACCTAGTATAGACTGGGATGTCTATGGATTCATTACAAGTGGTACAGACAAGCCGTCGTGTGAATTACTTTTGGACACATTATCTGAAAACTGTCTTGAGCAGATAAATCGACAGCCAACGCGTAATGAAAATATTTTAGTTCTGGTAGCCACGAACAGACCAGACCTCATCGACGGTGTCAGTGTTGAGAAAGGGATTAGTGATCATGATGTTGTCTTTACGACTATGGTTACGAAAGTTAAAAAGTTGCTCAAGAAGGCTAGGAGAGTAGTCTTACTAGAAAGAGCAGATAAGCAGTTGTTAGCATCCCACTTAGTAAATGAATCGGTTTCATTTTCTTCCGGTACGATGGACGTGGAACAATTATTGGCAAATTTTAAACAAATTGTAAACTACGCATGGGACAAGTATGTGCCGAAAAAGTGGGTTACGGACGGAAAAGACCCACCGTGGTTTAACAGCGCAATTCGGAAATGCTCAGGAAGCAAAGGCAGTTTGCACTCGAGGTACAAGAAAGGTCTGGAGGATGAGGACAGGCAAAAGTTTGTAGCGATCCGTGCTGCTGTAAAAAGAGCGATGCGCGAAGCATTCGACCACTACCACCGTCATACCTTAGCAAAATATCTTGCTGTAAACCCAAGGATATTCTGGTCTTACGTAAAATCGGTAAACGGGTCGAAGGCTTCCATCCAGTCACTCACTGATCAGTCTGGCCTGGCCACGGAAGACAGCAAAACGAAAGCTGAAATTTTAAATTTAGCATTTGAGAAATCTTTCACGCAGGAGGATCGTACAAACATACCGCCGTTTGAATGGTTCAAATGGCTCTGAGCACTATTCGACTTAACTTCTGAGGTCATTAGCCGCCTAGAACTTAGAACTAATTAAACCTAACTAACCTAAGGACATCACACACATCCATGCCCGAGGCAGGATTCGAACCTGCGACCGAAGCGGTCGCTCGGCTCCAGATTGCAGCGCCTAGAACCGCACGGCCACTCCGGCCGTTTGAGTCTCGTACAGATTCCCGTATGGAGGACATAGTGATAGACATCCCTCTGGTTGTGAAGCAGCTGAATGGGTTGAAAATAAATAAATCGCCAGGTCCTGATGGGATTCCAATTCGGTTTTACAGAGAGTACTCTACTGCATTGGCTCCTTACTTAGCTTGCATTTATCGTGAATCTGTTGCCCAACGTTAAGTCCCGAGCGACTGGAAGAAAGCCCAGGTGACACCTGAATATAAGAAGGGTAGAAGAACGGATCCTCAAAATTACAGACATATATCCTTAACATCGGTTTGTTGCAGGATTCTCGAACATATTCTCAGTTCGAATATAGTGAATTTTCTTGAAACAGAGAAGTTGCTGTCCATGCATCAGCACGGCTTTGGAAAGCATCGCTCCTGCGAAACGCAACTCACACTTTTTTTCACGTGATATCTTGCGAAACATGGATGAAGGGTATCAGACGGATGCCATATTCCTTGACTTCCGGAAAGCGTTTGACCCGGTGCCCCACTGCAGACTCGTAACTAAGGTACGAGCATATGGGATTGGTTCCCAAGTTTGTGAGTGGATCGAAGACTTCTTAAGTAATAGAACCCAGTACGTTGTCCTCGATGGTGAGTGTTCATCGGAGGTGAGGATATCATCTGGAGTGCCCCAGGGAAGTGTGGTAGGTTCGCTGTTGTTTTCTATCTACATAAATGATCTTCTGGATAGGGTGGATAACAATGTGTGGCTGTTTGCTGATGATGCTGTGGTGTATGGGAAGGTGTCGTCGTTGAGTGACTGTAGGAGGATACAAGATGACTTGGACGGGATTTGTGATTGGTGTAAAGAATGGCAGCTAACTCTAAATGTAGATAAATATAAATTAATGCAGATGAATAAGAAAAAGAATCCTGTAACGTTTGAATACTCCATTAGTAGTGTAGCGCTTGACACAGTCACGGCGATTACATATTTGGGCGTAACATTGCAGAGCGATATGAAGTGGGACAAGCATGTAATGGCAGTTTTGGGGAAGGCGGATAGTCGGCTTCGGTTGATTAGAAGAATTTTGGGAAGATGTGGTTCATCTGTAAAGGAGACCGCTTATAAAACACTAATACGACCTATTCTTGAGTACTGCTCGAGCGTTGGGGATCCCTATCATGACGGATTGAGGGAGGACATAGAAGCAATTCAGAGGCGGGCTGCTAGATTTGTTACTGGTAGGTTTGATCATCATGCTAGTGTTACGGAAATGATTCAGGAACTCGGGTGGGAGTCTCCGGAGAAAAGGAGGCGTTCTTTTCGTGAATCGCTACTGAGGAAATATAGAGAACCAGCATTTGAGGCTGACTGCAGTCCGATTTTACTGCCGCCAACTGATATTTCGCGGAAAGACCTCAAAGATAAGATAAGAGAGATTAGGGCTCGCATAGAGGTATATAGGCAGTGATTTTCCCCTCGTTCTGTTTGGGAGAGGAACAGGGAGGGAAGATGCTGGTTGTGGTATGAGGTACCCTCCGCCACGCTCCGTATGGTGGATTGCGGAGTGTGTGTGTAGATGTAGATGTAGGGTTGTTAAATTTCAAAATGCACAGCTCAACTTGCCTAAGTTCATATGAGATCGTCTACAGAAGAAGAATGCATTCACCCTTGGACTTTGCACGATCGACTGCCACAATCAGCAATGAACACGTAAGGGATCTAGCACGCCAAGTAAAGGAAGCATGGAGGTGAGTGGAACGGCAAAATCATCAATCCTTTCTTCAGCAAGCAAGACAACACGACCGCCAAGAAGCAATGCCACAGTATCGAGTTGGAGATCTTGTGTATCTCAGCAACGTGGTGTTAAAGAAGAGTCAAGTAAAAAGGTATAAGAAGTTTAGGAAAGGACCATTGGAGGTGTTGTCGCCAGTCACTCTTAAGCTGCAACTGCCCTTTTGTTCAATTGTCTTTCATGTCAATCGCGTAAAACCATTTATGGGTGGATTTCCTGTAGTATCGGAAGACAGCAAGGGCCAACCGAGAGGCAGACGTGCTGTTCTCAAACCCAGGAGGCGAGAATCGCGAAGTCACAATCCAGACTTCGAGGCTGAGTATCTCCACCTTCCGAGCGATCCTTTCCCAGACAGCACTACAATCTGCGTAAACGTGTATAGTGTATGAGAGTGCAATGCGTGTGTTTATTTCAGCCATGTGCTTATGTGAATGTGTTGTGAAAATTTAGTACTGATGCTGTTGCACGAAGGCACAAGGGAAACTAAACCTTTTATTCCAAATGTTACCACAAGAAACTCATTTATTTCATGTTCATCGCTAACTCTAATATTTAGAACTAATCAACCATGTTCATTTTTATCCTAATGTTTGCTGTGACAGCGTATTCTAATAATGTTGTAGTAATAGTACCACAGACTACAGGTGTTTTGTTTGAAACATGATGAGACATGGTAGTTTCAACAAGTAATGCAAAACTTGTACTCAAGTACAATCTGAGTGAAATCCAGAAACAATTTAATTCTGTAAAGAAGCAAATTGATCGAATTCGTTCTGTTAAGGGCAATGATACAATGTTGGGAATGGGTACATTTTGGTATATTAATTGGATCACAGCCAGAATGCAGGTAGAATCTACATTTGCTAATCATGAACAAGAGATTTATTGTTTTTTAAAGCTTTGGCCACACAAAACTTTAATTAGGCACAAATGTGCCTGGTTCGTTTTGGGGGAGTATCCTTCGTACTGTATTTGGTATTATAACTAGTCGAGATCTACTTGAAGTTAAAGGCAAAATAATACACTCCTGGAAATGGAAAAAAGAACACATTGACACCGGTGTGTCAGACCCACCATACTTGCTCCGGACACTGCGAGAGGGCTGTACAAGCAATGATCACACGCACGGCACAGCGGACACACCAGGAACCGCGGTGTTGGCCGTCGATTGGCGCTAGCTGCACAGCATTTGTGCACCGCCGCCGTCAGTGTCAGCCAGTTTGCCGTGGCATACGGAGCTCCGTCGCAGTCTTTAACACTGGTAGCATGCCGCGACAGCGTGGACGTGAACCGTATGTGCAGTTGACGGACTTTGAGCGAGGGCGTATAGTGGGCATGCGGGAGGCCGGGTGGACGTACCGCCGAATTGCTCAACACGTGGGGCGTGAGGTCTCCACAGTACATCGATGTTGTCGCCAGTGGTCGGCGGAAGGTGCACGTGCCCGTCGACCTGGGACCGGACCGCAGCGACGCACGGATGCACGCCAAGACCGTAGGATCCTACGCAGTGCCGTAGGGGACCGCACCGCCACTTCCCAGCAAATTAGGGACACTGTTGCTCCTGGGGTATCGGCGAGGACCATTCGCAACCGTCTCCATGAAGCTGGGCTACGGTCCCGCACACCGTTAGGCCGTCTTCCGCTCACGCCCCAACATCGTGCAGCCCGCCTCCAGTGGTGTCGCGACAGGCGTGAATGGAGGGACGAATGGAGACGTGTCGTCTTCAGCGATGAGAGTCGCTTCTGCCTTGGTGCCAATGATGGTCGTATGCGTGTTTGGCGCCGTGCAGGTGAGCGCCACAATCAGTACTGCATACGACCGAGGCACACAGGGCCAACACCCGGCATCATGGTGTGGGGAGCGATCTCCTACACTGGCCGTACACCACTGGTGATCGCCGAGGGGACACTGAATAGTGCACGGTACATCCAAACCGTCATCGAACCCATCGTTCTACCATTCCTAGACCGGCAAGGGAACTTGCTGTTGCAACAAGACAATGCACGTCCGCATGTATCCCGTGCCACCCAACGTGCTCTAGAAGGTGTAAGTCAACTACCCTGGCCAGCAAGATCTCCGGATCTGTCCCCCACTGAGCATGTTTGGGACTGGATGAAGCGTCGTCTCACGCGGTCTGCACGTCCAGCACGAACGCTGGTCCAACTGAGGCGCCAGGTGGAAATGGCATGGCAAGCCGTTCCACAGGACTACATCCAGCATCTCTACGATCGTCTCCATGGGAGAATAGCAGCCTGCATTGCTGCGAAAGGTGGATATACACTGTACTAGTGCCGACATTGTGCATGCTCTGTTGCCTGTGTCTATGTGCCTGTGGTTCTGTCAGTGTGATCATGTGATGTATCTGACCCCAGGAATGTGTCAATAAAGTTTCCCCTTCCTGGGACAATGAATTCACGGTGTTCTTATTTCAATTTCCAGGAGTGTAGCTCTTGAACAACAGCCTAGTACAAATTCAACTAACCTCTCTAACGAAATTATCGTATGAAAGAATATGCAAAAAACCATTACTAACCACACAGTTTTCATTGAACTGACTGTGAAGCAATTTATCTCACATTTCCACGTAATTCGTAATGAAACGAACGCAGATATCCAAGAACTATTATAAGCATTAAATGCTGTGAGTGCACACTTAGATTTAAACATTATTCTGTTAAGTATTACTGATAGCTTATCAAAAGCTAGAACTGCTGCCCTTAACTTGAGAACAGCCTTAGAAAGTAGTTCAAATGATTGTTTGAGCAGCGTTCTACTACGTCCATGACAATTTTTATAGATCCTATTGTCAATTGAGTTTAAGCTAGATGCAACCTATACTATGATTGTCCCTGTTAACTCTTGCAGTTTATACGGTTACTATAAGTTAACCACCACACACTCCTTAATGATTGAAGATGAATTAACTGTTATTGTTTCTATACCCATTGCTAGATCAAAGGATAATTTTGACATATATAAGGTTTATACTTACCCTGTAAAATGGAGACAGGCAGGTATTCATGAAAAGTACATACTAAATGATTATCGACTGATGAGCAAGGATCGCAAATATTTTGTGTCCCTAAATGGAAATGATTTGCAAATGTGTAAACGTAGTCGTAAGTTAATTTGCCCGGAATCGACAGTGTTCTTAGATAGTAGAGTGTACAGCTGTGAGAAAGAATTTTGTATGAATCATTCCCCACGAGATGATTGTCCTAGAATTTTAACGCATCTTTATCATCCATTTCTTAAACGGTGTTCCGAAGGTATAATTTTCTCATTTAAATCCACCCTTGATGTCACATTTATAAGTAAAAATTATGATACATCTGAGCAACCCTTTACACTCAAATTTAGTAATAGTGGATTAATCTTGAATACCACACATTGTGATGTATCATGTGAACTATTTAACATGCCTAATGTATTGCCAACTACATTTCATGCAACTGGATATTTGCCTTTAACGAGAATGTCATCTGTTTATCACAATGATTCATTCTTTATCAAGTTTTTCTGAAGACAATAATTTAATTAAGGATATCGATGAAAAAGTAATTTCTTCCAATAATGAGTTAAACTTAATGGAAGTAGCAAATTGAATTAAGTCCTTTGATTCATCCAGTAATGTTAATGCATACTTGATCGTCAGTATTGTGTTTTTATTGCTTTATTAATTTGTCTTTTGTCAACAGCATTTGCAATGTATGAAACTGTCATCCTTAAGGCACGCTTCTCTATACCGAACGTTACTGTGTCTGCAGATGAAATACTTGTTGCAATGCCTTCTGATGCCACAAAAGGTGAAATAGATTCGTAAAGCCCAGGAGGTCGTTTTGAGCCACCTATGGTTGCTCTTTTTCTCTGGGGAGAGTGATGTAAGGGTCTATAGGTTGCACGCAGCTGTACGGTACGTAACATGCGTCGCCAGCCAACCTATCTGAAATGCTGACAATTTCCTTGTTCAGTACACGTGCGTCCGGCCGCAGTGCGACGCAAGGAGTAAGCGACTGGCCGCCGTCCGCAGCGTGCCGGATAACTAGTGCTGCCTCAGGTGCGAATATGTCTCTGTTCTTAGATCACCATTGACCCTTCGGATCGACCGCAATTTGCCGCTTTTAGGATGACAGATACAGTGATGATGGGTGCGCGTAGCGTGCATGTCTTACAATCAACCTTTTGCTAATAAAACTGTTTAAACATACTTCTCGGTGTTCGTTTATTGCCGTACCTCAAGGACCCACGGCTTACAAATCCTGACATATCTCGTGCAATTATCATCCGAGGCAACAACACAAACAATCCCCTTATATTTGCAACGTTATCGTGGGTATCACCATGTAATGCTTTGTGGTCATTACGTAATGTTTTGACGTTATCACATAATGTTTTAATTTCGCTATGAGTGTCGTCACGCAACGTTTTTATTTTGATCTGGGTGCCATCCCGCAATGTCTGCACGTCCACTTGGACCTTGTGAATATCTGTTCTTAATTTCATGTGACATATTATTGAATTTTCGATCAAATCTCCGTATTCTTTTACCTCTTCATGATTGTGACTTAACTTGTTTGATCTCATGCAGTTGTTTCACTGTTCCCACACACTGCTCACGTATCTGTTGTTGCACTTGTTACGCAGTTTCTACATTTTGTTCACGTATTTGTTGCAGTTGTTTTGCTGTTCCCACACTCTGCTCATATATCTGTTGTTTTATTTCTCTGTTTTGTATCGTTATGGTGCACGTTAATTGCTGGATAATTTTCGACAAATTAATGGCTTCTACAATCTCTTCTTCCAACGCGTTTCGTTCTGCGTTTACATTCTCATGTCTGTCCGCAACTGGCTACAGTGAACCATGCGGTGACACATTTCGACTTGTACTGACTGTACTTGGTTTTGAGGGAGGTTTTATACGTGTACTATGGGTTCTACGTATTAAAGACGTTCCCCATCTTCTTGCACCTCTGCAGTACGCTTACGGCGCCGCTTACGGCACATTGTTGCTCGGTATTTACGGCCTGTTGCACCCCCTGGTCGATGTCTCACACAGTTGTGTCCTCTGATGCTCTGTCCTGAGGTTCCCCTGCATTATATTGCTGGGTGTCAATCTCAGTTCGGTCAAGGTCTCGACCTGCCATTGCCAGTCTCTCAGATTCCCGTCTTTGCAACTTTAACTGACGTGCCCTACTTTGCGTAATCGTGCCTTCATACGACCTTACTCGCTTCATGAAATTATTACCTTCTCCATTTCTCTACTGTTCCTAATTCCTTCGTCACAATACCAAGACGTACGACCATCACATATCAGTTAGGACGGAACCAAGTTATCAACGTAGGGTCAGCCACCTGTGGACTTGGAAGAAATTCTTGAAGCTAACAATGGCCTTACAACTATACTGTGGTCATACTGCGTAATGTTCTCAGTACATTGCACGTCTCTGTCTCCCTATTCACTTGTCAGTAGCCACTTATACTTACCATTTGATAATACAACACAAAAAAATTCATTAAGAAAAAATTTTAAACGGATAATTTTTTTCCTGGTAATTACATATGGTTGACCACCTTACCATGATGTTTTACCAACTTGTCAGGGTCGTCATTATCTAACATATGTGACTGGTTGTGATCGATATTCCTACCACAGTTGCACACTGTGAGTGTTTTTCGGAATTTGGTGTAGAACCTACGACCTGCAAGGTAGGTAGATACCATCTCACTCCTGCAGAGTTCTGAATAGTGCAGCAGTATGGGCAGTGATGTAATCGGACAATGATCTCAATGTTGGTTCCACTACACTCCCTGTAAAAGAAACGTTATCGTTCACAGAAATTAGTGTATGCGTTCAGGCATATGTCAGCAAAAATGAAAATCTTAGATTTTTGTTATTAAGGGTGTTTTGTACTCTAAGTATGACTCCATGACATACCAATGTTAGCAAAATAAAATACAGGATGTTAAACTATTGATATTAGGTGTTCACAGCTGTGAAGCGAAATTCCTATGTATTATAAGGTTCTTTAACGATAAGAAGATTGATGGCCATGTCTAGAGGTAGATAAAAATTCAAACAGATTTAGTAGAATTGGAGCCAGGGACATCAATTACGCTAAAATGCACTCTGAAAATATCCAAAATTGAATTTGAATCGGTAAAAAGAAACCAAAAGGAAATACACAGTTAAAACAATTCCATAACTGACGAGTACAAAGCACTCTACAGTCGTTGATTAATTCCTTTTACTAAATAGGGTGTCTCAAGTTTCAGCCTCAATGAAGCCTGACAATCGTGAATATATTCAACTACAGGTCATGCTATGATGGAGACGACCGCAGTTTTGAGAATCAATTGAATATAATTTGGTTCCACAACTCAAGTGCGTGTGTTTACTTTTTTACAGCGGCGGCAGAGACTGCTGTCAGAGTGATCTGCGAACTTGAGAATCTATTCTAAATCTCCCTCAACTGATAAACACCAATCGGATACATTTCTTATGTCTTTGCTGAAGTTGAGACTGCTATCTATTCCGTAGCATAATTAATTGGCGTGGTACGTGCTACTTGGCTGGAATAGTGCGTATATCTTTGGCGTCAAATCCCTCAAAAGCGCCGGCCGCGGTGGTCTCGCGGTTCTAGGCGCGCAGTCCGGAGCCGCGCGACTGCTACGGTCACAGGTTCGAATCCTGCCTCGGGCATGGATGTGTGTGATGGCCTTAGGTTAGTTAGGTTTAAGTAGTTCTAAGTTCTAGGGGACTGATGACCACAGCTGTTAAGTCCCATAGTGCTCAGAGCTATTTGAACCATTTTTGAACCCTCAAAAGCGTTAACAGTGCTTGGTGCGATTCTCTGTACAAGGTGACTTTGGTGCTCAACTCATCACTAGTTAAGAAGAGCCTGTGAACGTAACGACTCTCGCAATCGTCTCAGCGTAGCTGAGATGGTTCGCTGCAACAGAATAAGTGACTTACTCTGTCTATAATTTGCTTATATCGAAGCTGGTGGCCATGCATTTTCTTTCTAGCTAATCAGAGCGTTCGTACTTGTTATAACTCCACACACTGGAGAGTTTGTAGCCCATCACAGGCGTCGTTTCTATCGTAGGGTAGAGTTTAACTTCTACTATGTAAAACTGAGATAAACAGCTTTTCCTTTCATTTGAGTCTTAACACTGGTGGCTACCATGAGTTACTAATATTTTGAGTTGCGTTTCTCCAGACGTTTACCTGGATGCTGCCGCTGACTTCCTGAGAAAGGCTTTCGAAAGGGTCATTATTAAAAACAAGAACAACGGCTGCTTTCGCCGGCAGCCTAAACAGTGGCTCTAGCATCTCATTGTGTCCACTAGGTGTGCCGCAGTTAAAGTTTCAGGCGAACACCGGATGGGCATTCCATCGTAAAAATTCTCCTTCTCTCAGAATTGCGTCTCGTAGCTCGGGTCTGGGAAATTACTTGCGTGCAATTACTAGTGTGAGTGTTAGTGGTTTATATTCATGAAATGTCGGTTTGTTTATTCGCTTTGCGTATCAATAAAATTCGCACATTTTCACGTAACTATGTCATGTGACGTATCGAGTTAGCCAGAATTGGTTCAGGAATTCAACCTAAGGTCCGCCGCTCGTGGTCTCGCGGTAGCGTTCTCCCGGGTTCGATTCCCGGCGGGGTCAGGGATTTTCACCTGCCTCGAGATGACTGGGTGTTTGTGTTGTCCTATCATTTCATCATCATTCAGGAAAGTGGCGAAATTGGACTGAGCAAAGGTTGGGAAATTGTACGGGCGCTGATAACCACGCAGTTGAGCGCCCCACAAACCAAACATCATCATCATCATCATCTTCAACCTAAGGTCTGTTATATGTTTGACACCTTACAACTGATTAAATAAAGAATGTGTGTCAGTACATTATTCATACTGATTTCAACAATATGTCATGAGATCATTCCTCTCGAGCACAGAGTGTCCCTTTTTCCTACCATTTTTTTCTGGGATGAGTGGCGGTGGAGGGGGCGAGGGGTACGAGGGTGGGACGTCCTCTGTGCACTAGCTGAATCGACCCCTACATGTCAAGGTGAGCACACACATGAAAATTTTCCCGTAAGGTGACACCTCCAATCTACAGCAGAGTGATTACATAATTAGGATGTGTAGTTGCTGGATGTGAGGTTTTCTCACAAAATGGAAGTGGGATTCAGCTTCTGAAAATTTAATTTCATAAGTAAACAGTAAATATATCCTATGCTATATAAGTGAATTTCCTGTCGTGAGATCCTTCCTTTCCAGCACAGACGGCTGCTTAGGGCCAATGGCAGGATCCATTCTCAGTCAGACATTTGCCTTGGAAGGATCTCTCGCGTCGATTGGTACTCCACATGTCTTTACTGGGTAAACGCTGCTTTGTCTGCAGTCTGGTATGACTGTGATGGGTGGCACATGTAGGTCCAGCAGCGGGACGCTTCAAGAGGAGAAAGTGTGTGTGTGTGTGTGTGTGTGTGTGTGTGTGTGAGAGAGAGAGAGAGAGAGAGAGAGCATGTGTTTTGACAGGAATCTTTTGGGTATGAATAATCAAAGGGTTGCCGTTATGTGATGCTATTGTTCGGAGATTAGAGTGACAACCAGTGCATCAGTCATGGGGTACATGCCGACACCTCTTGGATACCAGCGACTGGCGTGGCCGCTGATGGACACACTTCTCTGCAATTCTGGGCAGCCTCCATGGGTGGCAGGAGCCGGCACTGGGTGTAGGACTGTGGACGGTGCGTGCTTCATGATCTAAATATTTTTAACTGTGTAACTATGTGTGATAACTGTTTCATGATGGTATTACTTGTGAGATAGAGATAAAAAAAGAGATCGATTTAATTACTTCTTTTCAATGAATTTTACAAGACCTGCATCTTCCCAAACAATAGACAATGATGAGTAAGATATCCAACCCCTGAAAACTGAATATTTTTTATAAATAAACAATATACTTTCTGCTATGTAGTTGAATTTCCTGTCATGAGATCCTACCTCTCAGCACAGAGCCGCCAATTTCCAGGTAGGTGAGGAGAGAGGGGAGGGAAGGTTTGGGGGTGTACCAGAGTGACAGGGGTTATTTAATTAATCTATTTAATTAAGCAGTCAGTCCAGCTGATAGAGTGAGCGAGGGTTATTCGAATAACTCAGGCGCAAAAGTATACCTCTATCACCGAGGGTGAGGGGGGAGTGTTAGAGGCTTCTTGAGGGATTGGGAGGAAGAGGGGCAGTGGCCGGTGAGGGGGGGGGGGGGGGGTTGCTCAGAAGAACAGATTATCCGTAGCGGTTCATAATCTTCTTAGCAGACCAATAGGTTAAGGACCTGTCAGTCAAAAGAGAACAATAGGTTGGGCCCTGTAGGTATGTTTGTCCGTAACCCTAGGCAACCCCCACTAACAAAAAACCCTGAAACACTGTGGAAATTTTGCCATTAGCTCGCAAGCTGTGCCCACAGAAGAAATAATAGCCATTGTAGAACCAGACATTCGTAGCATGGACACGATTACGGCTGAAGAAATCCGTGTAGAATCTGTGAGAGTACTGTCTCGTGTAAAGCCTCCAAAAAAGTAATTTAACTAAGGGTAAGAGCAATGCCTTAAAGCACCTGAATGAAAACGATAGTGTAATCATTCTCCCTGCTGAGAAGGTAGATGCAACGGTTGTTTTGAATGTGACTGGGTATTACGGTTAGTTCAACGACTTATTAGATCCGCCAACATATAGGGAACTAAGTAAAGATCCCACTGACAAAGTTCTTAGAACTGTTACGACTTGATAAAGAAGTCTTCTATCGAACAGTGCGTTCAGAAAAGTGTGTTCAATTCAGTTGCGCCAGCACCAAGAATTTATGGACTGCTGAAAGTGCATAAACAGCATGTTCCTCTAAGGTCTATGGTGAATGCTATTGTTTCGCCCACCTCTTCGATTGCCAAGTTCTTGACAACATTATTACCACCGTATGTGGGCCGATCGGATTCGTATATCAAGACTTTGGCACATGTTATTCGTAAGTTAAACGGCATAGTGGTATTGCCGGAGGATACATTAGTTAGTTTTGATGTGCCGTCGCTATTCAGTATGGTTCCACTTAATCAAGTGTTGAGACAGTGTAAGTAGGCTGTTTAGGTTCTTATATTGGTAACGCCGCCGCCACGTAGCGCTCTCTGTATGAAAATCACTGGCTGTGCTGTGTGCAGTCTGTGGCTAGTATGCATTGTTGTCTGACATTGTAGTGTTGGGCAGCGGCAGCTGGATGTGAACAGCACGTAGCGTTGCGCAGTTGGAGGTGAGCCGCCAGCAGTGGTGGATGTGGGGAGAGAGATGGCGGAATTTTGGAAGTTTGTAAAAATGGTTGGCATGAACTGCTATATATATTATGATCATTAAGGTAAATAAATTGATTGTTCTCTATCAAAATCTTGCATTTGCTAACTATGCCTATCAGTAGTTAGTGCCTTCCATAGTTTGAATCTTTTATTTAGCTGGCAGTAGTGGCGCTCGCCGTATTGCAGTAGTTCGAGTAACGGAGATTTTTGTGAGGTAAGTGATTTGTGAAAGGTATAGGTTAATGTTACTCAGGGCCATTCTTTTGCAGGGATTTTTGAAAGTTAGATTGCGTTGCGCTAAAAAAATATTGTGTGTCAGTTTAAGCACAGTCATGTACAATTGTTCAAAGAGGACGCTTCATATGGCGACCCTGCCAGGATACCTCACTGGACTCTTCTGACTTTTTTCTTGTAGTTTGTGTAATTAGTGTAGATTTTGTTTATTGCTAGTGCATAATTGTAGAGAGAATCTCCTTTGTTGTTGCAGTCTTTCATTCTTGTACAGTAAAACAGTTGTGGCATGCATGTAGATTTGCACCACGTATTTTGCAGCTGCACTTGCAATTAACTAGATATTATTTTCAGTTCTATCTTAATGTGTTCTCTTATTTTTGCTCTTCAAATTGTGTTTTTTTGTGTTGTGTGAAATATTGTGACAATAATGGCGTGTGAAAAACGTAATACTAGGCTCCAAAGTAAACTGAGAAATGACAGTGAAGACGAAAGCAGTGTGTTGGCGCCACCGAGTAATGAATTAACTAATGTTCAAAGTAGTAATTTGGTAATTGTACATAGGGAAATGGAGCGGGCGGCAAACAATGGTGTCGACAGTGAAACAATTAGTGAACAGGGAAGCATTATCGATCGATCGATCGGCAACAGCTTGCCTCAGGAATCCGAAATGACAGGGCACAATCTTGCAAATACTGTAGATTCAAGTTTTGCGTCCTCACCCTTTTCTCAAATAAGTCAAGACACATTTTCTGCTATTCAAACTACGTATATTGCCGGTTCAAATGCGTTGCCGAATAGCACTGAGGAACATGTTTCAGACACCAGTGCATTGTAATTGCAGTTAATGCAACAAATGGGACAAAGGTTACAAAAGTTAGACACAACGCTTGAACAAAATCAGAAACAAATGGGACAAAATCTCCAGAAGTTAGACACGATAGAACAAAATCAGAGACAAACACAGCAAAAGCTTCAAAAGTTAGACACAATGGAAGAAAATCTTCAAAACTTAGACACAATGGAACAAAATCTTCAAAAGTTAGACACAATGGAACAACATCAGAGACAAACACAGCAACAGTTAGACGCAATGGAACAAAATCTTCACACCACGCTTGAACAAACACGTGAAGATTTAACTACTGAGTTACATAAAATAGAATCGAAATGTCAAAAAGCCTGTAATGACGTAAAAACACAAATTTTTGAGCATTTCCAGCCTATTTTTTCGCGTCATGAAAATGCATTATAGAATCACGAAGCAGCCATAAAAGAACTGCAAACTATTGTTCATGAAAATCATGAGACCTTGCAAGCTAAAATTGACTCAGTTGCCTCTACCGATTCGGTTACGCAACTTGCAAAAACTCAGGAAAACTTAAAGGACACAGTAGAAAGACACATGGAGGAAATTAGTTCATTATCACAGAAAGTAGCCGAACTTTCGGATCAGCTAAATAATTTATCTACGAAGGTAGATGATAATCTGAATGACACTAAACCGGTTGTATTTAATGACACAGAAGAGTGCGAGCAAATTAGGAAACTGAAACAAAATCTGAATCAAATTAATACGCAACACCAAAGAGAAATCCGGGAAGTACAAGATCAGCTGACACAGGTAATACAAGAATTACGTATTTCAGAGGCCACTCGCGCTCCAATACGGGAAGAGGGGCATAGAAATACGGAACAGCCACAAAATAATAACACAGGGCACTTCGGAAATTATGAAAGAAATTGGCAAGGTACACCGAATTTCTAGATGGAACCGCCGAAACGACATGCAACTCGCCGACATGATGATTTTGACTACAAGCTGTTCATTACTACACGTAAATTCAAAACGTTTAAGAATTCTGCCAAAGACATTCATCCACAAGCGTGGCTCCATCAATTCTCTCATTGTTTTCCTCCCTACTGGTCATTAGAACACAGATTAGAATTTATGTGTGGCTACTTGGAGAATGAACCAGCTGTAAGAATGCGATCGGTCATTCACGATTGTCACAGTGAAGGAGAATTTGCCTTCTTCTCAGCGTATTGGTCTCAAGCTACACAAGACCGAGAAAAACATACTATCATAATGATGAAACGTTTCGAACAATCTGAATTTTCCAGTCTTATGAAATATTTTGAAGACATGTTGCATAAGAATCAGTATCTTTCAAACCCATACAGCCCTTCAGAACCCATCCGCATTTGCTTAATGAAATTGCCTGAACATTTAAGAAATATTTTTTTGGCAGGGCGTTGCAAAGACGACATTGAAGCTTTTCAGGGGCTCTTACAAGAAATTGACACTGACAATCGCGGAATGCGAAAACAGGAATACAACTGTTACAGGTCACATCCGTCACAATTCCGCGATGAAAGAAACAATAACTGGACACGACAATTCTATTCTTACAACGTGAATCGTTCCCAAAACAGACACCACCCGTATGACAACCACTGGCAGAGTAATAGTTACAGAGAAAGATCGCATTTCCGTAGTAATGAATATGACAGAGACAATCATAGAAACAGACAATTTGGCAACCAGAACTATTATTATCACGGGAGACAGAATAACTTCAGACGCAACGGTCCACTGTGCAGTGATAATTCAGGGAGAAATTCTCCACCACTTAATCGACAAGAAAGAAAGTACAGGAACTACCGACATGACGACAGACGATATAATCATAACGACAGACCTGAATTTCATCAGAACTGTTGGGATTCAAACAGAGCAGGGCACTCTCGACAACGCAAATTTGTGGAAGTTAGGTCTCCTATTCCCAATAACGATGCGCGCCAACAAAGAGATAGCAGACAATGACTCGCACCGCAGGCAGCCACCTGCGCCCGCTGGCTCAGGGAAAAATAACATTGACGCTAACCTTGAGCAAAATTCCAGTATTCTTTACGGACGAATACCGCATGACAATTGCATTCAAGTAGAAACTGCGTACTGAGAAGAGCAAAGGGTTACACCACATCTCACATGTAAAACCGTTTATTGAGAGATAAACTGTTTTTTAATTTAGTCTTTGCTATAAAATTTTTCACTTCATGTTACTAGTACTCTTTGTCACACTTACAAACTGTTAACATGCAACTATGTTTTAAAGCTAACTCACTATCCAGTCAAGAACATAGGTAACTTAGACAAGTAATTGCGAATGCATTGTTATTGCGAACGGACGACACAGTGTTGTTATTTATACATTCTTCCTGGTTAGTTGCACGATTACGTAACGAATATACGGCTTACATACTTAGAACATATACTGCTAATGAGATTTTAATGCAACATTTTGGTTTACTTGAAAATACATTCTGGATTTAAAGTACTTTCTGTGAGATACCAGATGAGACAGTGTAAGTAGGCTGTTTAGGTTCTTATATTGGTAACGCCGCCACCACATAGCGCTCTGTATGAAAACTATGTAAGTGGGCTGTTTATGTTTTCTTATTGGCAGCGTTGCGTGGCGCTCTGTGAGAAGATCACTGGCTGTGCTGTGTGCAGTCTGTGGCTGGTTTGCATTGTTGTCTGCCATTGTAGTGTTGGGCAGCGGCAGCTGGATGTGAACAGCGCATAGCATTGCGCAGTTAGAGGTGAGCCATCAGCAGTGGTGGATGTGAGGAGAGAGATGGCGGAGTTTTGAAATTACATATATTATGACTTGTGATGATATTAAGGTAAATACATTGTTTCTCCATTAAAATCTTTCATTTGCTAACTATCCCTATCAGTAGTTAGTGCCTTCCGTAGTTTGAATCTTTTATTTAGCTGGCAGTAGTGGCGCTCGCTGTATTGCAGTGGTTCGAGTAAGGAAGATTTTTGGAGAGGTAAGTGATTTGTGAAACGTATAGGTTAATGTTAGTCAGGGCCATTCTTTTGTAGGGATTTTTGAAAGTCAGATTGCGTTGCGCTAAAAATATTGTGTCAGTTTAAGCACAGTCTCGTATACAATTCTTCTAAGGGGACGTTTCATATGTCGACCCTTAGCCGAGGATACCTCACTGGAATCTTCTGATTTTTTCTTGTAGTTTGTGTAATTAGGGTAGCTATTGTTTATTGCTAGCACGTAATTATAGAGAGAATTTCCTTTGTAGTTGTAGTTTTTCATTGTTGTACAGTAAAACAGTTGTGGCATGCATGTAGATTTGCACCAAGTATTTCGCAGCTGCGCTTGCAATTAACTAGATATTATTTTCAGTGCTATGTTAATGTATTCCCCTATTTTTGCTCTTCAAAATGTGTTTTTCTGTGTTGTTGTGTGGAATATTGTGACATAATGGCGTGTGAAAAACGTAATACTAGGCTCCAAAGTAAACTGAGAAATGACAGTGAAGATGAAAGTAGTGTTTAGCGCCACCATGTAATAAATTAACTAATGTTCAACATAGTAATTTGGTAACTGTGCATAGGGAAATGGAGCGGGCGGCAAACAATGGCGTAGGCAGTGAAACAATTAGTGAACAGGGTAGCATTATCGATCGATCGCTCGGCAACAGCTCGCCTCAGGAATCCGAAATGATGGGACACAATTTTACAAATACTGTAGATTCAGGTTTTGCGTCCTCACCGTTTTCTCAAATGAGTCAAGACACATTTTCTGCTTGTCAAAATGTGAATGTTGCCGGTGAAAATGCACTGCCAAAAAGCATAGAGAAACAGATTCCAGACACTAATACATTATTATTGCAATTAATGAAACAAATGGAACAAAATCAGAGACAAATGGGACAAAGGCTTCAGAAGTTAGACACAATGGAACAACACCAGAGAGAAACACAGCAACAGTTAGACACAATGGAACAACACCAGAGACAAACACAGCAACAGTTAGACGCAATGGAACAAAATCATCACAGTGGCCGTGCGGTTAAAGGCGCTGCAGTCTGGAACCGCAAGACCGCTACGGTCGCAGGTTCGAATCCTGCCTCAGGCATGGATGTTTGTGATGTCCTTAGGTTAGTTAGGTTTAACTAGTTCTAAGTTCTAGGGGACTAATGACCTCAGAAGTTGAGTCCCATAGTGCTCAGAGCCATTTGAACCAAAATCTTCACATCACGATTGAACAAACACGTGAAGATTTAATTACTGAGTTACATAACATTGAATCGAAATGTCAAAAAGTCTGTAATGACGTAAAAACACAGATTTGTGAGCATTTCCAACCTATTTTTTCGCGGCATGAAAATGCATTACAGAATCACGAAGCAGCCATAAAACAACTGCAAACCATTGTTCATGAATATCATGAGACCTTGTGGGCTAAAATTGACTCAGTTGCATCTACCGATTCGGTTACGCAACTTGCAAAAACTCAGGAAAACTTAAAGGACACAGTAGATTCGATTTCAACACAAATGGACACTCTGAAACTTGGTTCAGAAAAACACACTGAGGAAATGTGTTCACTATCGGAGAAAGTAGCCGAACTTTCGGATCAGGTCACTAACTTATCTTCAAAGGTAGATGATGATCTGAATGACACAAGACCCGTAGCCTTTACTGACACAGAAGAGTATGAACAAATTAGAAAATTCAAACAAAATCAAAATCAAATCAATACACAGTACAAAAGAGAAATCCGGGAGGTACAAGATCAGTTGACGCATGTAATACAAGAATTTCATATTTCAGAGGACACTCGCGCTCCAGTACGGGAAGAGGGACATAGAAATACGGAACAACCACAAAATAATAACACAGGACACTTCGGAAATTATGAAATAAATTGGCAAGGCGCATTGGATTTTGAGATGGAACCGCCGAAACGAAGTAACAATGAGCGATGTGCGACTCGCCGAAACGATGATTTCGACTATAAGCTGTTCATTACTACACGTAAATTCAAAACATTTAAGAATTCTGGCAACGACATTCATCCACAAGTGTGGCTCCATCAATTCTCTCATTGTTTTCCTCCCAACTGGTCATTGGAGCACAGGTTAGAATTTATGTGTGGCTACTTGGAGAATGAACCAGCTGTAAGAATGCGATCGGTCATTCACGATTGTCACAGTGAAGGAGAATTTTATCATGCCTTCCTCTCAGCATATTGGTCTCAAGCTACACAAGACCGAGTAAAGCATAGCATCATAATGATGAAACATTTCGAACAATCTGAATTTTCCAGTCTTGTGAAATATTTTGAAGACATGTTGCACAAGAATCAGTACCTGTCAAACCCATACAGCCCCTCAGAACTCATCCGCATTTGCTTAAACCACCGAACAGAATCAGAGAGCTTGTACCTTTCCCGAATACACGTAAACTTCGACACAAAGACATAATTGATTTGGCTCTTAAAAATATAAAATCTGCAGCAGACGAAAGGAGAAAACTACACGGTAAAGCAAATGCAAAGAAATTATATATTTGTCAGAAAGTTCTCATTAAAGCTCATTCATTGTCACATAAGAAGAAACACTTGAGTCACAAATTCTTTCTAGTTTACAATGGACCTTACAGAATGCGACACATCGAAATTGTATTTTGTCTGTACTTTATGAACTGTTCATATTTTTTTGGTACCATTGTGATACTATGAGAGCTCTGAATGCTGTATTTGGTAAGGGAGAATGATTTTAAAGTACGTTTGAGGTAGATGACGCTATTGAAATGAGCAGAGAATATTTTTTATGGTTTGAAATTATTGCAGAAAGCTACGACTTTTTGAGATTTGACTGAGGTGTTATGATGTTATTTTTATGACGATGATGTGTATTATGCTGTTGAGGTATGTTTATGATCAATAAGCCGATGTTATATGAGGAATTTGATTATGCTACATATTTATAATGATGAAATATTGAAGAATGTAGACGAATATGTATATGTGTAACAAGGTAAGGAATAAGGAGTAGTGGTTAGGCACTCAGATTTGTGAAAAAGGTTGTTGGAAACCAAGAATCGTACTTGTAAGAGTTATGAAATGTGTGTAAATGCGTAAATGTATCACAATGCCGGCAAAAATTTTTTGGACACTGTTATATTCATAAGATTTTGTTTCTACACATTTGCAACGCAAATTCTCGACCCGTGAAATTTTGTATATGAGACTGTCACTGTAGCGAAAACTGCTGTCATAAATATTTCCGTAAGAAAGTTAAGTGACCACCTGCACGTAATGCGTCGTGGGCACCCAGCTGTGTCAGACGCCGGGAGAACAAGTCATTAGTGAGTGCCTCGTCAGAGGCACAGGTAGAAAAAAAGAAAGGGGAGGCCATTGTCCTCGCTATTGACATTTCCTTGTTGAAAGCATACTGTGGAGCTCGTAATTTATGATATTTACTAAAATGCCTAATGAAATGATTAGAAACATTTTACATCTATTGTCTTTGTAGTTGAGAGATTGCTCATTTTGTTTAATATCTGGTTTCCAGCTGTGTTGCAGCATTAGTTTTATAAAATAAACTTAGATGCATTTGCTAATGTGAACACTTTCTGTCAACAGATCTATTAAATAATTATTTTATGATCCACATTCTTCGAAAAAGGAGCTCTTGGAATGGAAAAAACAATAAGAAGAGACTGATAACAACAACTGCATATATAATTTTCTTTTCAAGTACTTGGTAATTTTTTGTAGAATTAGTTTTTGTGGTGCACCACTTTAAGTACATAGACATTAAGATGTGAATAGACATTCCCCTTTTCTGCATTGTTGTTTTTACTGTAATATTTTTCTGCTTGAGCTTTGTCATGTTTAGGTATAAGTTACTGCTGTTTGCCAGGCATAATGTTACTGAATTTAACTTTGTATTACTTTGATAAGCCAGTTTACTACTGATCTATTTTTCTTGTTGCTGTACATTGGCTCATATTAGTTGTAATTTTGCATTGCTTGGTAATTTAGATTTACTGTAGCTTGCTTTGCAATTTTCCATTTTTTTTTGTCATTGCTGTTTGTGTTAATTGTTTTGCGCTGCTGCATTGCCTCGTCCCTTAGTTTAGCATCTGAGCTCAGTAGATTTAAGTTAGCTTAAGATGGGGTAGGCTATATGAGTGAACGAGTTGTGATGAATTGGAAAAAATGCATTGAGAAGCTATAAGAAAATCGTTTGGCCAAAAAAAAGTAGTTTGAAAGAGGATGTGAGCAAAAAAGTAGGATTTAGGGACAACAGGTTTAGGTAGGATTTTGTTGGAAATAAATGATGAGGTAAGATATTGGAAAATGAATAATGAGATGAGATATATGTGAACATAAAAATACAGAAAGCATGCTTGGATAGGATTTTTTTTGGTGGAAACAAATGTTGAAATAAGACGAAAGATCTATGGAATGAAGTTTTAGGTTGGACTGCAGTACCAAATGTTACACTGAAAACAAACCCTGTCCTTTCCTTTAGTGTTATCCCACTATGTTTTTGTGTACCCTTGTGTATTTGTTTTCTTCCTCTCTCTGTGTAGTTTCATAGAAGTTTTTCTTCTTCTAATTCTAAGCTACATTCACTATGATGAGGAATACTGTTATCCTCAAATATAGTTGGCATTAATAATATGTTATTACCTTGTAAATATGCTTAGACATTATTTATTCTGTTTTGTTTTAATGCTCATCATGTCTAAGGTTGATGATTCAAAAGTCATTCTGATCTTTTATGTATTTACTTATGTCATAATTCCTGTAACACTGATGTATATGTTTGTTTCTATTCTGTTGTGAAGCCTGTACTACAAATGTTATCTGTATTGTTATGTTCTTTAATGATGTATTTTGTACCTTTGTAATTGTATTCTTATGTTATAAAATTGTAATTGACACCAGTTCATCATATAATTAATTTGTAAGTTCCATTTCACTGCACATGTTTCTGTTGGTCATACTATATGGACAATATGTGAGATGTAGGGACTGTTAGTGTTTGCACGTGTGTTAATAATTCAGCAAGGGACTGGATAACAGCATTGCTGGTTCTAAGGACAATTCCAAAAACTTTAAGGGTCGACATATGAAACGTCCCCTTTGAACAATTGTACATGACTGTGCTTAAACTGACACACAATATTTTTTTAGCGCAACGCTATCTGACTAAAAATCCCTGCAAAAGAATGGCCCTGACTAACATTAACCTATACCTTTCACAAATCACTTACCTCACAAAAATCTCCGTTACTCGAACTACTGCAATACGGCGAGCGCCACTACTGCCAGCTAAATAAAAGATTCAAACTACGGAAGGCACTAATTACTGATAGGCATAGTTAGCAAATGAAAGATTTTGATAGAGAAGAAACAATGTATTTACCTTAATGATCATAATATATATAGCAGTTCATGCCAACCATTTTTACAAACTTTCAAAACTCCGCCATCTCTCTCCCCACATCCACCACTGCTGGCGGCTCACCTCCAACTGCGCAACTCTACGCGCTGTTCACATCCAGCTGCCGCTGCCAAACACTACAATGGCAGACATCAATGCTAACTAGCCACAGACTGCACACAGCACAGCCAGTGATTTTCATACAGAGAGCGCTACGTGGCGGCGGCGTTACCAATATAAGAACCTAAACAGCCTACTTACATAAGTGTGTGCATTTGATTTCTTTGTTATTGTAATGACGATTATGAAAAATTTTAACAAATGTGTATTGCCCAGTGCCCAAAACAATTTGTAAAATTTTTTTGTGGGGAGCATGCGGGCTATGTAAGTAGGCTGTTTAGGTTCTTATATTGGTAACGCCGCCACCACGTAGCGCTCTCTGTATGAAAATCACAGGCTGTGATGTGTATAGTCTGTGGCTAGTTTGCATTGTTGTCTGCCATTGTAGTGTTGGGCAGCGGCAGCTGGATGTGAACAGCGCGTAGCGTTGCGCAGTTGGAGGTGAGCTGCCAGCAGTGGTGGATGTGGGGAGAGAGATGACGGAGTTTTGAAAGTTTGTAAAAATGGTTGGCATGAACTGCTATATATATTATGATCATTAAGGTAAATACATTGTTTGTTCTCTATCAAAATCTTTCATTTGCTAACTATGCCTATCAGTAGTTAGTGCCTTCCGTAGTTTGAATCTTTTATTTAGCTGGCAGTAGTGGCGCTCGCCGTATTGCAGTAGTTCGAGTAACGGAGATTTTTGTGAGGTTAGTGATTTGTGAAAGGTATAGGTTAATGTTAGTCAGGGCCATTCTTTTGCAGTGATTTTTGAAAGTCAGATTGCGTTGTGCTAAAAAAAATATTGTGTGTCAGTTTAAGCACAGTCATGTACACTTGTTCAAAGGGGACGTTTCAACATGTGAATCTGACTTTTCCTCCAGATGTAGAAGAACTGTTTAAATATGGCCTCGCAACCACGTGTTTAAAATGGAACGAAGAGTTCGGTGAACAGACGGATGGTGTCGCTATGAGGAGCCCCTTAAGCCCAGTTATAGCGAACTTCTTTATGGAAAAATTCGAGGAGCATGCATTGGAAGATGAGAACAAGAAAACGAATATTTGGTTCTGTTACGTGGATTATACGTTTGTTTTGTGGTCGCATGGCAGGTTGGATCTGGATCGTTTTCACAAACATATGAACGGGATCAATCCGAAGATTCAGTTTACCAAGGAGGAGGAGGCACGAGAAAGATTAAATTTTCTTGATGTACTAGTTTTCAAGAAAGAAGATAGTAGTTTGGGCTACACGGCTTGCAGAAAGCCCACGCACACAGTAGGTAACCTACACCGAGATTCTAACGACCAGTCACAGCAAAAGCGAGGCCTCATATAAACGTTGGCGGAGAGAGCAAGGAAAATCTGTGAACCAGAGATTCTTGAAGCAGAATGAAAACATCTCACGAATGCATTGCTCAAAAATGGTTATTCGTTCGCTGAGTTGAAAAGAGCGTTATGACCACCCCATAGAAATCGTAGTGATGCTGAAACGCCGGTGAAATCGAACGTTTTCCTGCCATTCATTAAGGACGTGACTGACCGCAGAGGAAAAATCGTCAAAAAGCGGGACATCGTGGTAATTTACACACCCGCACGGAAGATACAAGATCACCTAAAATCGGCCGAGGATGCTCGGCAGCCGTTCTAGAGAGCTGGAATTTATAGGATTCCGTGTAGTTGTAGGATGGTGTACGTGGGTACTACAAACATAACTGTCGAAAAACGACTCGAAGAGCACAAGGACAACTGCAGAAGAAAGGAGACTGACAGATCAGCTGTTGCGGAAGACGGTTTTCAGTCATCAGACCACCACATTCATTTTCATAGGACTCAAGTACTGGCAGCCACAAGCTCGCCATAGTGATTGTGAGACACTCCACGACTTTCAGTAGTAAGGCCAAGGACGTGAAAGTGAATGAAATTTGGATTTCGGTGCTGAAAAAGATGTGTATCAGTCTTCCGCCCTGCGATGATAGTAATAGCAGACGACAGCAGTCGACAACGGCCAATTGCGCTCCCGTATTCAAAACATGTGACGTCACACCACTGCGCGGGAGCTCGCGGAAGCGGAATTTTGTTGTAGTAGTAGCGAACTACGGCGTGAATAGGACATTCTACAAAGCTACGATCCCCCTTGAAAATGTCCTCCGCAGATGGGGACGAACGTCGGGTTTTAAAGCGAAAGCCGTTCGACAACGGCATAATAGCCCGGAATACTTTATTAATTGTATTCTGCAAATTAGCGTGCAGAATACTAATGCGGTAATTCATAATTTGAAGTTCAAGCCTTGCAGTCTATCAATTATGCCTGTGTCCACGTTGTTCCCCAAATCTCCTCTTCTTTTTACTACTGACTTCTTTAGTATTAGACAGTCAAGCTCACAAAAAATGGTAAACTACTTGAAAACTCTGTTTTTCATTACGCTCTTTATGAAAAATCTTCTATGTGTAGCAGCCGCTGATGCTAAAGTTTCCAAGACTTCACGTCTGAGAAATCTGGCTCCTAGATACGTTACCTATATGCTCCTTGGAATGATGAACATAGTTAATGCTGTTTTAGACTGTAGAGCGAATTATTCATTTAATTGTTTGTCGTAAGCATTGTTACAAGCGCTGCTAGCTGTTTGTTGAAACTTGTGCCATTATTTTGTGTTACCGGTACGTACAACGAAGGAGATGCGAACGAGGACGTCCGCTCATGACAGTAAATAACAAAGTTGGCTGGAGGCCCCGGCTGCACCGGAGTTCCAGTTTTCTCATAAAGAAGCGCCTTCGTAAATGGCTGCACCATTATCTGTAAGGT
Organism: Schistocerca cancellata; assembly: GCF_023864275.1. NCBI lineage: Eukaryota > Metazoa > Arthropoda > Insecta > Orthoptera > Acrididae > Schistocerca > Schistocerca cancellata. The sequence continues at coordinate 331,906,473 of NC_064629.1, forward strand.
TTCCTGCCAAGTTGTACTTAAGGTATCGAGCCAACTTTAGTAATTTCGTGCGGGAACGCTAGAGGAGGGGAGCCTGGGCGATTGATAGCTGTTCGGCAGTTTCCGATGTAATACCCTCTCTTGAGCAATTATTTTCGTAACTCGCCTGATCCGAGGAGAACAACGCAGTTTTGTGAGACGTTTAATACTGTCTTGATCCAGTAATGTGATCACTACCATTTTTTTCTGCCATGAGGAGCTCAAATCAGCTATTCCCAGCTATCATTTCTGCCTAATCTCTCATTGCTGCCTAGTTGTCTTGTTTAATATCTGTAGTGATTTTGCTTACTTTTCAGTGTGTTTACAGCTAGAGCCTACATAAAATACCCAATCAGTACTACAGGCGTTTTGTCTGAAAATATCGCACCATACACACCTTCCTCATTTCTCGTTCAAAAATGGCTCTGAGCACTATGGGACTTAACTTCTGAGGTCATCAGTCCCCTAGAACTTAGAACTACTTAAACCTAACTAACCTAAGGACATCACACACATCCATCCCCGAGGCAGGATTCGAACCTGCGACCGTAGCGGTCGCGCGGTTCCAGAATGTAGCGCCTAGAACCGCTCGTCCATCCAGGCCGACCTTCATTTCTCGTTTACCCTCTCAATCGCATTCATTATTTAGTAAAAATTTCCTCACTGATGCTGTGAATTAGACTCATACAATATGTTAATTTCAATTTATTGCCCGTCAACATGTGAAAAGCGTATAGTACATCGTTTCGGTGCAGATAAAGATAGATGTGGGATACAGAAATACAGTCCACTCACTTCACGTGAAGACACTCTTCAATAACACGATTTATGAAGAGAAATACACTAGTTTTACATCTGTGAATGCAAATTCTCGGAAAATTATACATGAATGGCATAGCTCTTCAGTTATTCGATGTTCGAATAATAATTACTTATTTGCTTTCATTATATGCCAACAGTAAAAAAGGAACCTTTTCGCATGCACAATAACCAGTTTAAGATTTTAGCAATAAACAGTGTAATGGACGTGCTGCGTGTTGATTTATACCCATAACTTCGACAAAAAAAAAGAAAACGAAGCCCTTAGAAAGGACAGTAGTATTGAACTTTTACAAGTTAAATACATAGGTACTGTTTAGTGACTAAATTCGCCAAGTAGAGAAGTTTATGTATGTCTAAAACATTATTTTTCTACAGATGTAAAGTAGTAGGACATCGTCACTGAGGATAAAGGATATCTCATCAAAGCACATAAAATACTTAGTAATTTTAATGTGAGCGACTGCTTCCTTATTCTAAACTAACTTGGCGCCCGGTTCTTCACTCACGTTTGCATAGTAATTACGACAAAAATTATTTATTTGTAAACGTTTATTATGTCTACTGAAAAATTAATGCATTCTTTTTCTATGGAATTCTGACATAGCCGATCTGTGGTGATGACTGTTAAATAACTTTCTTTTACAACTTTCTTTGACTTAGTTCAGAAGTTGCAACACTTTCTAAACTTCTCACGCTAATTGAAGACGTAGAAGCAGTGGTCTTTCCCGAGTGTACTTCTGACCAAAAAGCAATTCAGGTAGTTACAATTTGAGAGTTCTTTAAATCCTGTCTTTTGAGTTCTTCGGGTAGTTTTTCAATAGAGCATTTAGTCCCTTAATACATATTTTCTTATCCCACCTGAGAAGTCAAATATAGATTTTACATATTTAGTTTTTAAAATACTTTTTGTAACGAAATATATTCATAAAAATTTTCATCCAATATTTTACATTCTTGGATGTTGCAATTCCGAAAACATTGAAACGTGTATTTTTTTTAATCTTCAACCGAGAAACTAAACACAAACTTTATTAGATTTAGCTTCAAAAATGCTATCGCAATGAAATATTTTATAAAACTTTTCATCCCCTCTTACATCATATTACGGGTTAAGTTTCCAAAAACATTGAAACACGTATGCTTTTCTCACTAACCGGAAGACAAACACAAATTTTCATATATTTTGCTTTAAAAATGCTTTCATAATGAAATATTTTGATAAAAAAATTTTCGTTTGCTATTTCCATAAAATTCTGAAAAATGTGTGTTTTTATTTCTGACAAATGAACCAAATACACTCCTGGAAATGGAAAAAAGAACACATTGACACCGGTGTGTCAGACCCACCATACTTGCTCCGGACACTGCGAGAGGGCTGTACAAGCAATGATCACACGCACGGCACAGCGGACACACCAGGAACCGCGGTGTTGGCCGTCGAATGGCGCTAGCTGCGCAGCATTTGTGCACCGCCGCCGTCAGTGTCAGCCAGTTTGCCGTGGCATACGGAGCTCCATCGCAGTCTTTAACACTGGTAGCATGCCGCGACAGCGTGGACGTGAACCGTATGTGCAGTTGACGGACTTTGAGCGAGGGCGTATAGTGGGCATGCGGGAGGCCGGGTGGACGTACCGCCGAATTGCTCAACACGTGGGGCGTGAGGTCTCCACAGTACATCGATGTTGTCGCCAGTGGTCGGCGGAAGGTGCACGAGCCCGTCGACCTGGGACCGGACCGCAGCGACGCACGGATGCACGCCAAGACCGTAGGATCCTACGCAGTGCCGTAGGGGACCGCACCGCCACTTCCCAGCAAATTAGGGACACTGTTGCTCCTGGGGTATCGGCGAGGACCATTCGCAACCGTCTCCATGAAGCTGGGCTACGGTCCCGCACACCGTTAGGCCATCTTCCGCTCACGCCCCAACATCGTGCAGCCCGCCTCCAGTGGTGTCGCGACAGGCGTGAATGGAGGGACGAATGGAGACGTGTCGTCTTCAGCGATGAGAGTCGCTTCTGCCTTGGTGCCAATGATGGTCGTATGCGTGTTTGGCGCCGTGCAGGTGAGCGCCACAATCAGGACTGCATACGACCGAGGCACACAGGGCCAACACCCGGCATCATGGTGTGGGGAGCGATCTCCTACACTGGCCGTACACCACTGGTGATCGTCGAGGGGACACTGAATAGTGCACGGTACATCCAAACTGTCATCGAACCCATCGTTCTACCATTCCTAGACCGGCAAGGGAACTTGCTGTTCCAACAGGACAATGCACGTCCGCATGTATCCCGTGCCACCCAACGTGCTCTAGAAGGTGTAAGTCAACTACCCTGGCCAGCAAGATCTCCGGATCTGTCCCCCATTGAGCATGTTTGGGACTGGATGAAGCGTCGTCTCAAGCGGTCTGCACGTCCAGCACGAACGCTGGTCCAACTGAGGCGCCAGGTGGAAATGGCATGGCAAGCCGTTCCACAGGACTACATCCAGCATCTCTACGATCGTCTCCATGGGCGAATAGCAGCCTGCATTGCTGTGAAAGGTGGATATACACTGTACTAGTGCCGAAATTGTGCATGCTCTGTTGCCTGTGTCTATGTGCCTGTGGTTCTGTCAGTGTGATCATGTGATGTATCTGACCCCAGGAATGTGTCAATAAAGTTTCCCCTTCCTGGGACAATGAATTCACGGTGTTCTTATTTCAATTTCCAGGAGTGTACAAATTTTTGTGGTTCCGGCTTCAAAGTTGCCTTAACAGCGCCATATTTTAAAAAATTGTTTCATCCTGTATTTCACCCCTTTCGAAGTGTAATTGCGAAAAATACCTTATTAAACTATATCTACAGTGTGAGGTCAACATCCTATCCAAATTTCAAGTTTCTGTCTTTAGCGGTTTTGGAATGGGCGATGATGAGGCACAGAATGAGTCAGGAAATTTTCCTTTTACGTTTAAGAGTTAGTTGGTAAGCCATACATGCTGATTTATATGAAATAGAGACCGGCCAAAGAAAGGGAAAGAATGGGATCCGTAATTTCCATCCACACAGAGCAGTGTGGTAATGCGGTGGTGAAAGTTGAAAACTTGTACCAGGCTGGGACTCGGACCTCGATGCTCCACCACTCTAGAACTGTTATCTTGACCGCGTTGGCCATCGAGACACGCTATCCGTCAGACCCAAACGATCAACTTATTGTATTCTGCAGTGCAGCTTCCATCATCCATTAACCCCAAACACGCAAATTGTAGATTTCCATAGTAGTTCGGATGATGTTAGTGAATCCGCTCGGCCATGTCGACGGAAAAGACACAACTCAGACTCGTGGAATACATATTGAGTTACCAAGCTCCGTAAAACAATATATTTGTAATAATATAAGAATATTTTAGAGTATGAGGTAAACCTTTTTCATGAGAGAAATGATGGGTTTTTATCAAAGACTTTTTCTACTTTTTTTCAGCGATCACAGGTCCTGTAGACCACGCACTGCATCAACGATCTGCTTCCATCTTCTATCTTTCGCTCTCTCTTTCCAACCTGCGGGGATTCTTAATGCTGCGAAGTCCTTCTTTGTCATCATTCCACCGTGCGGGAGATCGGTCCAACGATATTCTTGCTTGGAGAGTGCCCTCAAATGCCTTCTTAGGAATTCTGTTGGTTTCCACTCTAGCCACATGAGCAATACTGTTGGTTTCCATTCTGGCCACATGCCCAAGTCACTGCAGTCTCCTACTTATTAATTTATGGACGATTGTGGGCTGTTTCATTAACTGACAAATTTCAGTGTTCCTTCGAATTCTCCATATGTCATTCTCTAACAAAGGTACCCAGATATTTCTCATCAATTTTCTTTCGCAAACATTCAGTTTTTCTCTTTCTTTCTTGATAAGCGTCCAGCTTTCCGAACTACACAGTGCTACTGGGTAGATGACGGTGTTATGAAACACTGTGCAACTAATAAGATATTTAGGTTCTGGATCCAGAGCGGCAATTTTTTTTTATTGAATAAGGTAATAGGGATGTATTTACTGCAAGTACGACGTACCAAGTCGGAATATACTTCCGACAACTGTAATAAATTCGTCATCTCACGGAGTTCTTTGTTCACTGGAGAAAATTATTTAGTGGCTCTACACCTTTAATATTTTGCAACTTATAATAGGTTATTGCTAATACTACAGAAATTTAAAATGTTATTGGGCTGTGCATAACTGAATAATTTACGATGCTCTTATTTTATGAGTTTTCTGTTTTAGCCGTAAAGGTATCTCTGGAATGGATGAGGCGGAAATAAGGATTAATTCCTTTTATTTATTTACAGATATATAACAGTCACACTCGAATGTGCAGGAATTCTAGTTCCCGTTGAAAATAATTTTTGTGTTTGCAAGAATAAAAGCGATCGTAGATTTCTAAGAAGCTTTGTGCGTCTACCGCGCACCAGCTGTACAAGCGCTTCATTATGTATGGAAATGCTTAATTCCGCGTTTCAATTGTCCATTTTAATCATGCACAAGCACGAGGCTGTTTTCCGAAGGGCGAAACATTTTTGTACTTAATCCTCAAAGCATCGCGAAACACTCGGCAGAACAAACACCCAAAGATAACGCCTGAAAATATACTGCAGAGCACTCAGGGCAGCGGCCCACATGCTACAATCTGCAATGTAAACTAAGCTTGTGGAAGACGTCAACGGGCAAGCCTTTCAGTAACACAAACAGCTTCCAGAAATTGCGCTAATCCGTCTCCTATTCAAGCTAGTATCATCCCTTCGTTCCTCCTCCAGTAATTACGACTTGAAGAGTTCTTCTAGAAGCTGGTTTGATGTACAAACAGAGTAAGCTTTTGAATAAACACGAATTTTCCTTCATAATTCTTCGGCTATTAAGCGCTCTCATTTCTCTGATTTAGCACGTAATCGAACATTTTATGTGGACAGTACGTTTACACAAATATAGAGGAACAGAATAAACATTAAACTAATGATTCGTTTTAATCTGTCGTTTTATTAAGGAAAACCTTACAAGACAGTGTTGTAAAGTCAGTGTATTGACATTAGGGAGAAGTGGGCTTCACGTCCCCGACAGTCCCTGTTGCTTTAAGTTATGCTTGAGTTTTCTCATTCACTTTAGGCGCATGCCAGACAGATCTATTGAAGCACACTAAGCTGAACTTACCGAGTTTGTTCACCACCCTCACCCCATCATACTTGTGCTCCATTTCTGAAGATAACCATTTCGACTGGACTTCTCCTTTTTCATTGTATAACCTTACCGGTACTATGTTTCCTTGTAATAAATTTCCCCCCTTTTATCTACTTTCAACACCGTTATTTAAACATGTCCGATCCTAGGTTATTTAGGGTTTTCAATAAAACTGATTTGACATTGTACATCGAAGAAAATGTATGTTATGTCACATTCATGTATATATTTCAAGTACTTACTTACCTCGCTACTTATTATACATATTGCACAATTCTACTTGCCTGCTGTGCACTGTAGCCGAAACCATCCTTGGGCATCAGATGTCACACATTTTGTTTCTATTTTATGTAATATTAAATCCAGTGACGATTTGGTGGGCTACGGTACCACCATTGAGACTAGAATAATCTTTTTGTGTCTTCCGTGTTTTAATGGTACGAGGAAAAACCGGCACATAAGTGTTCGGATCTTATTCCTGTAGTGAGGGAGAACTACTGCTGATGCTCTCTTATGGAAACATCACTTAAGTACTTGATACAGACTTTCGTCGGTTAACAGTGGTACGCAACCTGATGACAATATATTGAAAATAAAATATTTGTGTTGTGATAAAGGATGCTTATAATTATAGTTATCACAAACCTCCTGAGGCACCAGACTGCCGTCGCCGATGCCATATGGTGTGCCAAGTTTTCACGTGACTCATTCGCCCATACAATTCCCAAACACTCATTCTTGAAACGAGTTTTAGTAAACTAAGTTCTGAAAACTGCAAAAAAACAATAGCAACAACTGCGAAACGGATTATTAGAAAAGAATTTTTCCCTACAATCCACCAAGGACTGACAGTTAAATTGTAAGGGACGATCAAAAAATTTCCCTTTGAGGGGGTAGCTGCAGCGTATATACAATCCAGCACGACCTCGATGCGCATTTGTAAGCACCGACATGTAGGCGAGTGGTCAGTATGGCCTTCGAACGGAAAGTTTTTGATCGCCCCTTATAGCAGGCTCTCGTAACCCCACAGAAACACCTACTATAATTGTCGTTTATTCAACGTATCGTGCTATTCATGACGGTAATTAACCTTCACAGCATGTATTACTGGATTGTTGTGACCTGGACTGGGAGAGAAAGAGAGAGAGAGAAATGTGTTATCATGAACGGCGGGAACTACCCAGAAACAAAAGCAACTCGAACAATTGTTACACGAGGTTTATACATTGTGTATGTCAACCACATTTTCTAGCCTTTGACTTTCTACCTGTAATTTTAGAACCATCTCAGAATTAATCATTCCAAAGTAACAAGTGTAACAGATGCAATGTACAATTTAAGAGGTATGTATTGTACCGACAATAAAGGTCTCATTTAAGTAAATCGACACATATATTATTACTCTTCAAGTGGAACATGTCAGTAGTTTTTAAAAATTCCTTTAAATCATCTAAATCATTCTATGAAATCTTATTCTTCTTAATATGATCTAATAAATATTCAGCACATGTTGATTATAGCTGTACATTGCATGCAGTTTCATTGATCAGGTTATATTTAGTATAAGTACAAATAGATTGATGTCTGTGCTAAAGATGTATTGGGACAAGTTGAGAAATGGTCCAATTGGAGCACAGAAAAGCGAATATGTCCCTCTTTAAAAGACTCTGACAGAAAAAAAATGGGTAACAATCCTCATTCTTCCCTCCTCAAAAAAACTTTTCGCATATAAACATGTTTGTGTTCTTTTAAAGCACATAATATTCTATGTTCTTTTACCTAGTCTACCTTTGTAATGAAGCCTTTGTGCTCATCGTCTCTGAATCAATGTCACACTGGCCCTTTCTCCTGTCTGACTGTGCGGTAGCGTTCTCGCTTACCACGCCCGGGTTCCCGGGTTCGATTCCCGGTGGGGTCAGGGATTTTCTCTGCCTCGTGATGGCTGGGTGTTGTGTGCTGTCCTTAGGTTAGTTAGGTTTAAGTAGTTCTAAGTTCTAGGGGACTGATGACCATAGATGTTAAGTCCCATAGTGCTCAGAGCCATTTGAACCATTTGAACCTGTCTGACTCTCCCACTACCACTGTCTTCATCCCATTCTCTCGCTCTTCCTTAACACTTTCTCCTTCTGTACTACATTCACTGTCTCTCTGTCTCACTGCCATTGTCTTTGCCCCATTCCTTTCCTCTCCTATTCTCCCACTGTCTCTCGCTTATAGTCTGCCGTCTTTATCTTTGACCACAATTGTCTTTTATCCTCTCATGTCCTTCGATGTGGTTTACTCAGAGTTTCGGCTCATATCGTGTGAAACTGCAGCATATAGGTGTAGGGGTTGGGGGGCAGTGGGGAAATTTTTGGTGCTGAAGTTGACAGATTGGAGGGAAGTCCAGACCCTCTAAGTCTATGTACGGTCTTCACTCATCTCTCTTCTTCATTTCCGCTGTGTCCTTCCACTGCTACTATTGCCATTCATCTCTCTTTCTCCTTCACTGTCACTTACCCTCTCTCTCACCATCAGTGTCTCCTCTCTCTTTCTCCGTCCCTGACACTGTCTCCTCTCTTCCAGCGTCATTCTCTCTCTGCAACCCTTTGTCAGCACAAAAACGCGCAAAAATATTTGCACGCAAAAATCTTTAGTGGGGATGGCGGAAACAGGATAGCAGTTGTTTCCATACTTTTCTATCCGAGTCCTTTAAAAAAAATGGTTCAAATGGCTCTGAGCACTATGGGACTTAACTTCTGAGGTCATCAGTCCCCTAGAACTTAGAACAACCTAAACCTAACTAAACTAAGGACATCACACACATCCATGCCCGAGGCAGGATTCGAACCTGCGACCGTGGCTTTCACGCGGTTCCAGACTGTAGCGCCTAGAACTGCTCGGCCACCCCGGCAGGCAGAATCCTTTAAAGATGAACACATTCTACACCTTTGTGCTCCGATGGGAGCATTTTTAGTTGGTTACCTTCTTAGCTCTGTTACACCAGGTTATGCTGCTTGATGAAACCAATTCTGTAGGACAGTAAAGTTTTGACAGTTTATTTACATTTTTCAAGACATGTACATACTTTGAACAATTTAAACAACAATAAGTACACATAATATAGGCATAAAATCGTCTGCTATCCAACGCAAGTTAATTTTACTCTGCTTTACATAAAAATGCGCAACATTTTTAGGCTACACTGTATGTTAAAAACATGTGGTATTGATTTGCAAATACAAAGAATTTCGTATAACTAAATAATGTTTTCTAAGGTGCTCTCGCCGTCAGGTGGCAGCATGGTATAATTTCGAAGTGAGGACGTGGAGTGCCCGTTACATAGAGACAGCGCTTCGTACTGTTTTACTGATGAAGAAACGGTTATTAGAAATATAAGAGGGAATGCTGAAGAAAAATACCTCTGAATTTTTATACGGATACTCATAAAACTTAGCCGCGCGGGATTAGCCGAGCGGTCTGGGCGCTGCAGTCATGGGCTGTGCGGCTGGTCCCGGCGGAGGTTCGAGTCTTCCCTCGGGCATGGGCGTGTGTGTATGTCGTTAGGATAATTTAGGTTAAGTAGTGTGTAAGCTTAGGGACTGATGACCTTAGCAGTTAAGTCTCATAAGATTTCACACACATTTGAACTTTTTTTTTAACTCATAAAACTTATTTGAAAAGCAAACGTTATTATCAATCTATATCTTTATTCTTCATGCCCCTAGACTTACAAACTACTTAAACTAACTTAAAGCTAAGGACAACACACACGCCCATGTCGGAGGGAGGACTCAAACCTCCGGCGGGAGGGAGTGTAGTGTCGTGTCCCGCTAGGATTCAAGGAAGAGGGTGTTGTTATGACTGACCAATATTCTCTTTCTACAACACAAATCCACATATGAATGAATACGGTTCTTTATGTACATGAACTGGAAACTGTACTAATTTGAATAGCGTCCATGTGTTGTAATACAAGCTCAACAGCAATAGTGGCCTTGCAGACTGATGTAAAGAACAATATTCACTGCTAGTAAAGTAGAATTCTGAATGACATAAAGTAGTCCCGCTATAGACACTAATCCGGTCACTATGTGCTGTTGTAACCTCTAATGAACTTAATCTACTCTGCGAGTGAATGACAGACGCTAAACTGCAATGAGTGAATGAGGCCCTCCAGTCACCGGTGGCGGCCTAAATACATGCTGTCGAGAGGGTGTTGGAGGCGTCTTGCTTGTGTGTGTGCGTGTCTAGCCTCACTCGTGATAGGGGTGCGTTGATACAGCACCTGCTAATCGATGTTCGCGCTTCATCTTTGCCGACCGGTGTGCTGGCGATAGCTTACGCCAGCTATGGATACGAACAATTCGCTGAAAGGCTTAAAATCACTAACTTTGATTAATATAGTGGATTATCATGGGCAGCACCTACTCTACAAATATATTTCGCAGAAGAACCATATGATGTGTTTATTGTCAACAATACCACATGCTACGAATTCTATGTAATATTTGCTTTCTGCACCTCTTGAGTACCCTAATGCGAACTATGAGTGAAACCACTGAAATTGTTTTGTTTTTATTATAGACTGCTGCGATATCAATAACAATTAGCTGAGTGCTCAGCTAGTTGGACTAGCATGCGGAGAACCCAGGTTCAGTTTCCTGATAATGTCAGCCATGGTTCTTTGGTGGGAGCACAAGAACAGAATGAATTCAGCTTCTTGAAGCCAACTGAGGAGTAGAATCTCCAAGGTATAGAAAGCTGAGAGGGTCAGGGAGAGATGAAGTTGTAACGTTATTGCCGGCCAGTGTCGCCGAGCGGTTTTGGGCGCTTCAGTCTGGAACCGCGCGACAGCTACGGTCGCAGGTTCGAATCCTGCCTCGGGCATGGATGTGTGTGACGTCCTTTGGTAAGTTAGGTTTAAGTTGTTTTAAGTTCTAGGGGACTGATGACCTCAGATGTTAAGTCTCATAGTGCTCAGAGCCATTTGATCCATTTTGTAACGTTATTGACCTGCATCCAAATGATGACACGTAGCAAATGCTGGTCTGCATCGTGTGCTCCACAGAATCAGAAAACGGAACACAAACAGACACACAAACACGCCTTAGCATGTATCTATTTACAGGTTTTCCATAGGTTTTATATGAATTAGTAACTGAAAATATGTTAAACATGTTGGACGTAGGAACGATTTCAATTCTTTACGAATGACATTAACTTATTGCTTCATTTGTAAATGTAAATTATGTACATTTGTTTCCTGGCTTTTTCGACGGCCAAACGAATAATTAATTAATTTAATGCAATCTTTAAATTTCTACTCGAATTAATGATCGTATAAACACAAAGCAATTATTTAGTGTCCAAACAGTTTAAGATGTGAATATCAAAAGCAACTAAATATCTGTGCTCCTTCATAGCTTTTTAATACTACACTAGACATTTTCTTTGTATGTGCGTATGTGTATTACCACCCATTTTTCATTTATAAGCTAAGTTTCAGTATTATTCTCAGTTTACAGAATACACGTCGATCTTCACGCCATGGCCGGCCGGAGTGGCCGTGCGGTTAAAGGCGCTATAGTCTGGAACCGCGCGACCGCTACGGTCGCTGGTTCGAATCCTGCCTCGGGCATGGATGTGTGTGATGTCCTTAGGTTAGTTAGGTTTAAGTAGTTCTAAGTTATAGGGGACTTATGACCACAGCAGTTGAGTCCCATAGTGCTCAGAGCCATTTGAACCGTTTTTGAACTTCACGCCATGAAATGTTATATGATCTCGTTCCGTAGCACATTTTCAACCATACAAAAGATTAAAGCGTTAAATGCCAGTATTTCGTTTCCCCAAAAACTTTTTGTCAAAAAAAAATTAAGATGGTCCCTTACATGGGAGGACTACCAAAAGGCAATGAAAAAATATTGCTCTTAAATAATCTTAAATAAAACGATAACGCATAAAAGGCTTCATTTTTTTTAAATACTCACTGAGAGGCCGCTGTACAAAGGCGCAGCCGTAAAACGACCCGATAAACTAATTTTTGCGCCATTAATTTCCCATTAGCGAGAAGCATTGCGCAATGGATATTGATCTAAACGCTGCTGCAGGGACAGACGAGCAGAACAACGCTACAGCCCTCCCCACGAGTGCAATTAAGAGTTGCTGTACAGGTGTTTATTTCTCTAGTGCTAATCATGTTTTGATAATAACTGGCTGGAGCTTTTATTCCACTTCGCCGAGTAAAGCGATACATATTCTTCCGTTGTGGGACAGAATTGGTAGGTCACTGCTTTTCAACAGGTCATGCGGACTTTTGCCAAGTAAACAGAGATATTAGAATTTTATCTTATTTCATACAGTGGTTCACAGTTTCCACGTTTCATAGACTATCGAGTTAGCATTCTCGTGTTTCACTAACACAGACTCAATTACTGTAGTTGTAGTGCATGCTGATCACACATGGACGTGGTTTAGTACTTTCAGTTCTCTAGGTCAGTACGATTTGTCTTTTAATTTTGAAGAAATACTTGTTTCTTTTTTCATTTCTCCAGCACTCAGTGATAGTAGTCCATTAAATGAGGAACACTACACCATAGGCAGAAATAGCCTGTATTTCCTCGCATAAAATACTATCACAATTGGAATTCGATGCTTTAGAAGAGCTGAGATGAACTAAAAATTCTTGCGGTGAATTGGTAATAAATCAGAATTTCTGAGATTTAAAATTTGACTTCATGTTATTGTTACGAAAACTGCATCTACATCTACTTCTACAACTACATCTATACACCTCAAGCCACCTTTCGGTGTGTGGCGGAGGGTACTTTTTGTAACAGTATCACTGTCCTCTTCTTATGTTCCAGTAGCGAAAGGTTCGCAGAAGAACGATTACTGGTGAGCCTCCGTGTTGGATCGAATCTCTCTGATCTTATCATCGTGGTGTTTCCGCGAAACATACATTAAAGGATGCAAAACATTTGACTGTTCTTCAAAGAACGTACACCCTCAGAACTTTAACAGTAGACCATAACGTGATAGAGAACGCCTTTCTTGCACCGTCTGCAATTTTGGTACGCAAGAAGTTACTTCTACTTATACAATCTTATCCCCGATCAAGACGAGATGTTGTGTTCTGCTTCTAAGGAACTCTTCCATCCAGTCACACAGTTGCTCTGATATTCTGTTCGCTCGTATTTTGTTCATTAGTCGGCAATATGAAACTGTAAGGAACTCCTTGTGTAACAAATGGATTCTGGGTCTCGCGGACGAATAGAGCGACCTATGTCTCGGAACCCTGTCCACTCCCACTGAGAAGGTTTTCTGTCTCCAGAAATTTCATAATATGCGCACATGGAATGTGTTCCAAAATTATGCAACAGACTGACGTCAAGGATACATGCCTATTGTTTTGTGCGTCTGTTCGACGATCCTTCATGAAAACAGAAATAACATAGACTTTTTTCCAATCACTATTAAAGCCTTACTCCTCTAGACAAGGTGTTTTCTAATATTTCCTTTGATAGAAGACTTAGATAAACTTGGTACTTTAAACGAGAAAACTTTTTGTATATTCAGTATAATGGAAATGTCGTGTGGCTAGGGCCTCCCGCGGGTAGACCTTTCGCCTGGTGCAGGTCTTTCGATTTGACGCCACTTCGGCGACCTGCGCGTCGATGGGGATGAAATGATGATGATTAGAACAACACAACACCCAGTCCCTGAGCGGAGAAAATCTCCGACCCAGCCGGGAATCGAACCCGGGCCCTTAGGATTGACAGTCTGTCACGCTGACCACTCAGCTACCGGGGCGGACTGTATATTCAGTGATTACTTCACTTTTAAATCATAACTAATAACATGGAAATCATAATAACATTTTCGAAAATAATTAATATCATTAGAAAGCTGGAAAAACCACCCTGTTCTTAATAGGTTTTCGCGGTGTATTTATTCACTTCGCGCTGAGCAGCAGTGTTCCGCGAAACATAGTTTGGGAAAACCGGCTCTAGGGACCTACGGTACACTGGTGGTAGAAGAGGTGTAGGATGTTTCGCATACTTTATGTAGAAACGAAGTGGTATCCCTTCAAATTCAGTACCTCCGCCCTCTTGAGCACTTTCAGCTGCATTTCTGTCCCTTAGCCACTTATTTGGATATCTGTTATTTTGTCATTCGTGCGACTAATTCAAAGGAAGAACTACAGGGCGATATTCCTCAGTTTTAGAAAAAAGATGTTTAGTATTTAAGCATTTTGTCATCCTCTGCTTCGATGTGATTACGGTTACAGCATGTCTACGTAGATGCCTTCTACTCGTTTACTGGTTTAACGTGGGACCAAAATTTCTTAGGATTTTCTGTCAAGTAAATAGACAGAATTTTCTTTCGCATTCTTTGACTGCTTTACGCATAGCCCTAGTCTTTGAGGCTCTGGATACGTTTAAATTTGCAGTGAAGTTCCCTTTGCTTTTGTTGTAGCTTTCTGTAACGGTTGACGAACCGCCGCCTTTCTTTTCCATCCCTCACAATTTGGCTCGGCACACACTTGTCTGAAGTGTATTGTACGATGCTCTAGAACTTTGCCCATTGATACTGAACATTGTCTGTCCTGGACATGAAATTATCGTACTGGTCTGTCAGGTAATCTGATAGATCTTCCAATTTTCTTTTTATTCCTATTCATAGCCGTACTCAGTCACACAGAAGCGCCCTTATGATCACGGTTTTCATGTTTTACGCTATCTGAGTCGAAAATTTCGGATCTGTTTGTCACCTCAGATCTAAGAAGGTATTCTTACGAGTCGATTCACTGATCTACTGCTCAAGGCGATTTTCGGATAAGGCACTTGGGATACATTTACACGAGTCTTGCTCCCTACTATCCGCCCTAATCACTTGAGTTTCCCAGTCTGTAGATGGTAAGTTGAGATTTTACCTAAAGCTGTTGCATGACCAGGGAATTTACAAGAAGTTCTTGAAGTTTCTCGTCAGTTGTTCCACCACTACTGCTGCTGAGGCAAGCTGCCTATAAAAGTAGCCGACAGCCAAGTCAGATCCACCTTTATCCCTTATCTTCAGTAAAATTACACTCCTGGAAATGGAAAAAAGAACACATTGACACCGGTGTGTCAGACCCACCATACTTGCTCCGGACACTGCGAGAGGGCTGTACAAGCAATGATCACACGCACGGCACAGCGGACACACCAGGAACCGCGGTGTTCGCCGTCGAATGGCGCTAGCTGCGCAGCATTTGTGCACCGCCGCCGTCAGTGTCAGCCAGTTTGCCGTGGCATACGGAGCTCCATCGCAGTCTTTAACACTGGTAGCATGCCGCGACAGTGTGGACGTGAACCGTATGTGCAGTTGACGGACTTTGAGCGAGGGCGTATAGTGGGCATGCGGTAGGCCGGGTGGACGTACCGCCGAATTGCTCAACACGTGGGGCGTGAGGTCTCCACAGTACATCGATGTTGTCGCCAGTGGTCGGCGGAAGGTGCACGTGCCCGTCGACCTGGGACCGGACCACAGCGACGCACGGATGCACGCCAAGACCGTAGGATCCTACGCAGTGCCGTAGGGGACCGCACCGCCACTTCCCAGCAAATTAGGGACACTGTTGCTCCTGGGGTATCGGTGAAGACCATTCGCAACCGTCTCCATGAAGCTGGGCTACGGTCCCGCACACCGTTAGGCCGTATTCCGCTCACGCCCCAACATCGTGCAGCCCGCATCCAGTGGTGTCGCGACAGGCGTGAATGGAGGGACGAATGGAGACGTGTCGTCTCCAGCGATGAGAGTCGCTTCTGCCTTGGTGCCAATGATGGTCATATGCGTGTTTGGCGCCGTGCAGGTGAGTGCCACAATCAGGACTGCATACGACCGAGGCACACAGGGCCAACACCCGGCATCATGGTGTGGGGAGCGATCTCCTACACTGGCCGTACACCACTGGTGATCCTCGAGGGGACACTGAATAGTGCACGGTACATCCAAACCGTCATCGAACCCATCATTCTACCATTCCTAGACCGGCAAGGGAACTTGCCGTTCCAACAGGACAATGCACGTCCGCATGTATCCCGTGCCACCCAACGTGCTCTAGAAGGTGTAAGTCAACTACCCTGGCCAGCAAGATCTCCGGATCTGTCCCCCATTGAGCATGTTTGGGACTGGATGAAGCGTCGTCTCACGCGGTCTGCACGTCCAGCATGAACGCTGGTCCAACGGAGGCGCCAGGTGGAAATGGCATGGCAAGCCGTTCCACAGGACTACATCCAGCATCTCTACGATCGTCTCCATGGGAGAATAGCAGCCTGCATTGCTGCGAAAGGTGGATATACACTGTACTAGTGCCGACATTGTGCATGCTCTGTTGCCTGTGTCTATGTGCCTGTGGTTCTGTCAGTGTGATCATGTGATGTATCTGACCCCAGGAATGTGTCAATAAAGTTTCCCCTTCCTGGGACAATGAATTCACGGTGTTCTTATTTCAATTTCCAGGAGTGTATTTCGTATTCTGAATCCGTAGTAATCTTACTAGATTTTATCGTATCTTTTATTATTATAAACACACCTTCACCACCAGCGTTCAGCTGGTCTTTGTGATATTCATTCTTGTCAAAGTTTAGAATTTTATTGCTATTGACATCTGCTTTCAGTCAGCTTTCTGTCCCCACAACTATGCGAGCATTGCTACCATTTATAAGCGAGACTAAATTCTGGATCTTTCCACACATGCACCTGCAGTTAAGTAATACAGTATCAATATTTTTTTCTCCACTCTGCTGTGACGGCAGCAACCCTGTCTAAGCTCAGAACTTGTCTTACCAGGCCAGCGGAAGAGTTTCTCTATCCTATAAAATTGACATGTCCATGCCACAAGTACTTCGATATCCTTATATCCGCCTCCTGCGTGTAGTGTACGTCTGATCTATTGTGAAGAGCAAACATTTCTCCACTCGATAGCGGGGTCACTAAATTGTCTGAGCCTCTGGGTTAGACTTTCCACTTTCAAACCAGTGGGCAATGACAGGATCTTGGAACAATGCTGCAAACTGGAAGACCTGCTTTCCCTTGCCGGCAAAATTAGCTGTCTTCACCGAATCAGCCAACCACCTGAAGGACCGATGGATTGCCTCTGAACATAGGCGCCAAACATCATTTCTGCCCCCATGAACTTAATTACCAACCAGATGTACCCGGTACGTTCAACCACTGATGGCTGTGCCTCCTCCACATCTCGGACGAGAATCCACTGCAAGCAAACAGAATGATCACTGGCCTTTTTTCCCAACTTACCAACTATTACTCTTAGGGTCTCCATCAGCCACCTAACATTGGCGCTTCCAATAAGAAGCAATCCCATTCTCTGTTACTGTCCAGATCGGCTTGGACGATCGCCCACAATCCCAACAGACCATACATACCGTACTGGCTCAGATGTACTTTCAGCAGTGGGCAATACCACAAACCTGTTTGTGAGGCGTAATGGGAAAGCCCTGCGCCCAGCACCTACTTCCATTCGTGACCCCAGAGATTCGTGAACCCACCACTGTTCACCAGTCAGTCAGGCCATTTTCGAGCAGCAGGTCGTGCGAACAGAAAGAGCAGCGTCATCAGGGATTCCAGTCGGCTTAGTAGGCTCCAGAGGCACCAAAGCATTCGTTTCATGTGCCCCAATGCCACCTGAACCCAGGACAGCAGCATGAAGCTTGTCAAGGGTGGTCAACGTAGCTTCTAGCTGTTTAAAAATGGTTCAAATGGCTCTGAGCACTATGCGACTTAACTTCTGAGGTCATTAGTCGCTTAGAACTTAGAACTAATTAAACCTAACTAACCTAAGGACATCACACACATCCATGCCCGAGGCAGGATTCGAACCTGCGACCAGAGCGGTCGCTCGGCTCCAGACTGTAGCGCCTAGAACCGCACGGCCTCTCCGACCGGCTCTAGCTGTTTACGAAAGTGTTCAATTCCCTATGTATCCGCACACAAGAGGCGCAGTCACTATTGATTTTTAATCATTTTTTTTGTTTATATCTCAAGTAATGTGACACTAAATCCGGAAGTCACTGAGTGCAATCTAATCTGATGATACTCTTACCTCTGGTCTATACTACACGAGAAAGTCACCTGGTACAAGGATAATGCACTGAAACTCACGCAGCAACCTAAGAGTAAGTTAGTTAACAGTAGTCTTTACAGTAAAATACACAGGTACAACTCACTGCGTCCTATAAATACGGTTAACAATTGTTAACCTTTCTGAAGAACTGCAAGAAGTTCAATATTAGCTGCATCCCTCACTGTAATTAATGGACCGAGCGGTTCTAGACACTACAGTCTGGAACCGCGCGACCGCTACGGTTGCAGGTTCGAATTCTGCCTCGGGCATAGATGTGTGTGATGTCCTTAGGTTAGTTAGGTTTAAGTAGTTCTAAGTTCTAGGGGACTGATGACCTCAGAAGTTAAGTCCCATACTGCTCAGAGCCATTTGAACCACTTTGTAATTAACGTGTCTTTATTGTGACATGTAGACTCTACAAAATCTTTACTTTTCACAACAATCATTGAAACACTTGTGGCATGTTCACCCCAAGGATCGTCCTGTTCTAGCCAAGCATCAGCGACAATGGAAGCACACAGTTTGATCTTCTTTACCTGTATAATGAAATCTGTCCTCACTGAGCTGGTCTAGAGGCTGTTTACTAGTTAATAACTAGTCAGTGAAGGACACTAGCCCTGACTCATACGTATTGTATTTAAGATTAACTAACCTTACGTTTTGCGAGTCATACGTAGAACTGCACGACGGTAATGGTTCAGGAGTTGAATGCGGGTGTATTTCCATTCTAAGTGAGGCTGTACACCACATTAAGTGCTGACAGGGGCAACGAGGATATAAATACAGTATTTTCTATTGTTAGAAATAAGCACTTCCTCTTGATCAGCGAAATAGTGAGTATTATTCGCCGCGACTACATTTCCGTCAAAGCTTTCATATCATCAATGAATTTATATGCGACATCTAATCACGTGTGCAAATAAAACAAGGAATCACAAGAGTTTGCTTCCAGCCACTAATAATAACGTCACACTTATTCCTCCACTGCATCATACTTTCGGAGTGGAAACTTACATTTTTATATACAAAAACAATTACGTATTAGTATTTTCAAAATAGACTGTGGCTGTGTTATTCTCTCTTCCACAACATATTATGCACACATTACCACTGTAGAGGAGTTTCAGTTCGGCGAGGCTGATGGCCGAAATGTTGAGAGTAGATAAACACTGATCAGCCAGAACATTGTGACCACACACCTAATAGCCGGTATATCCACTTTTTGCACGGATAACAGTGGCAACACTTCGTGACATGGAAGCAATAAGGCCATGGTAGGTAGTTGGCGCTACATCTCCACACAGAAGTCACCTAATTCTCGTAAACTTCGGGGTGTGATGCGGTGAGTTCTGACACTACGTTCAATCACATTCCAGATGTTCTCCATTGGGTTCAGATCTGGATAGTTAGCGGGCCAGCACATGAATAGGAACTCGCAACTGTCTTCCCTGAATCAATCCAATACACTCCTGGACACGTGAAATGGCGCATTATCTTTTTGAAAAATGCCACTGCTGTCGGGAACTTGATCGCCAACAAAGGGTGTACGTGGTCTGCAACTCTTGGCAGTCATGGTGACTTTCCCGAACTCCACTGCACCCATGGATGCCAACGTGAGTGTTCCCCCAGAACGTAATGAACCGCCGCCAGATTGTCTCCGTCCCGCAGTACAGGCGTCAAGGAGCTGCTCCACTGGAAGACGACGGATTCGTGCCCTCCCATCGCCATGATGAAGATGGTATCATGATTCATCAGACCATTCAACGCTCTGCCACGGCGCCAACGTCCAGTGACGACAGTCACGTACCCATTCCAGTCGTAGTTACCGATGTCGTGGTGTTAACATTAGCACATGCATAGGTCTTTGGCTACAGAGGCCCATCATCAGGAGTGTTCGCTTCACTGTGTGTTCAGACACACTTGTACTTTGCTCAGAATTAGTTCCGCCACAGTTCGCCGCCTGTCCTGTTCTACCAGTCTGGCCAGCCTACGTCGTCCAACATCTATAATGAGGGGTGGCCACCCAATCCCACGACATCTCGACGTGGCTTCGCCTTGGTTTCGCCACCTGTTGAAGTCACTCACCACAGCACTTCTCGAACACCCGACGACTTGTGCAGTTGCCCTCGGTCGAACTCAGATAGATCGAGCGGCTTCCGCATTTTACACACGGACAGCACACTCACTGATACTACATGCACCGTGCGTGTGTCTGACTAGCAGTAACTCCTCACCAAATGATGGTGCTATCGCCTGGACGGGTTTATGTCGATAGCAGGTCGGTGGTCATAATGTTTTGGCTAATGACTGTATCTTGTAGTCCTTCAGATGAACTAGCACCTTGCTCCAAATATAGTGATGACGTGTTTTGCGCTCAGTATCAGATGTAGCCACCCTTTTTCCAACATTCACAGTATTAAAGTTCGTACTGAGCTCCACAGACTCTGCAGATTCTGTATCATGGGATCTCTGCTTTCATGTGTTACATCAACTACTTGATAGGCAAAATATATTATAGACGCTCATTAGAAGCATTTTATATTGTACTTACATGTACGGAGTCTGTGAAGTTTGTGTTGAATCTCCAACGGTTTTTCGTTGACTTAAAGCTTCCTAGCGAGTTTTCCACCTTTTGTAGACGCCTCCCTTTTGAATCAATAGGACATTCCTGTTTCACGCCCTGAATCAGATACTGGGCAAAAACATTCGGTAAAAAACGTAACTTTCTCACAAAGACCAAGCTTGAGGAAACAGATCACCCTTAGGAAGCCCCCTTACCGATTTACTACATATTATCGCACTCAGCTTCTCTCCTGACAGCAAGCTTCTGGAGAAGCAGAGAAGTTCTGCGTTAATAACAATAATGATAGTTATAGCGAACCGAGTTTAGAACGTCTTAACTCAAGTACTTTCATCAGACATCGTACACTTTTTGGCAATAAATGAAGTTCCTCTCTTCAGTAGATATTATTGTCTAACGCTTTTGATTGGTTCCTGTTACAGTAAATTGTCCTAGTAAATAGAAGTTAACATTATGAAAATTACACCGAAATATAAGCACTCTTTACATTTATGATGGCTTGAATTCTGCTAGGAGGACTTTTAGTGAAACATCTGAATGTCTGTTGGGAAATTGTAGTACATGTTCAGTCTGCAACGAAGATGGCGTTCTAAGTCATCCCAGAGGATTTCTATTGGGTTCAGGTAGCCACTTGAGATAAATCAGTTGATTTAAGGAATATTATTCTCCACAGACCATTGTTTCAAAGATTCTGCTTAATGACATGCTGCATTATCCTGTTGCTAAAGAAAATTCATTGTTACTGAAGTGTCACTCTAGGCTACGTTACTCCCAGTATTCGTAAAATCTCGTCTTGTCCTTCTGCATTTAGCGTCTCCTTAAGTGAACTAACGAGACCAGTACCTAGCCACGAAAAACAGCCCTGCACCGTAGCACCAAACCCACCTCCGTACTTCACTGGCGGCAGGCAGCTTACACCATTCCAGATCATTTATTTCCAGTCTTACACTGTCCAGTGCCATCGCTCTTTACACCGCTTCTAGCGTTGCTTAGCACTGGCTGCAGAAATGTATCGACCACTGCACTACATTTTTCTTAAAATCGATCTGGAACATCTAGATAACGGCTAATGTCTGATTTCACTCAACAACTAAGTGATGCAAGAAGTGGGGCTTGCTTAGATACTGTGTTTATTCTGCAGGATGAGAAAATTAATTGCCATCTGCGCTAACACAGTTACTCGCTCGGAAACCGAATAAAGAATGACAAAGTTAGTTCACACTGTGCCTCTTAACTGCTGACTACTGCATCCCCATCGTGAATGACACCGTGGGCAAATTATTTTCCCAAATACCTTAGTATCACATCTTTTTTTCATGATGCACACGACACGTGGTGCATCATCTCGATGCAGTGATTGTCTCTCTTAGATTTTATGTTGTCTAAATGCAATACAAATAAATGTCGATGTTTTGATCCATTTGTTGCGATTCGATGCTACATTTTTAATATCGATATTCACTTTATTTGCCCACAACTTCAGGCTATAAACGATGTTTATCTAAGCTTCTCCTCAACAAAAAATGTATTTTTGTATTGCGTGAATTATTGCCCAACGTATTCGAAGCCAACAAGAAAACTGATCGCTCCACAAAATTTTTTGTGTCGAAATGTGCTGGTAGTTTGTTGAAGATCATCTTGCAGTCGTGAATGTCATCATCCTCGTCATCTTCCTCATCTGCTCCACCCGCTTCTTTCATAAAAACATTGCTTTCAACTTCTTCATCTTGGTCTGTCCCATTCGTGCATCTCTGAAGCGGGTCTAATGAGATGCTGAAGTGCATGGTTGGTGAACAGCATCTTCTTCTTCTTATCCTTAAACAAAACCTGATGAGTTATTATAGGCACAGCTGGAATTGCCTTCTCTCCAGTGTTGATACGTAAGTAATCATCTCTGAATCATGATGCACACATGTTATCTAATGCAACTTCAACGATATGCTTGCATTGATAACCACGCGTTTTCAACGTTGTTTCAACAAAAAAAGAAAAAAAAGGTGCTGTGAGTTGACTCTCGGTATCCTTCATCTCCATCACCAACTTCCAAGTAGCATTCAACTTTTCCTTCTTTTTTCATAAGTAAATTGTTTTTCATCTTGGTCTACGTTCTTTTCGTGAATAACTGTCTCTCTTTCGCCATTGGTTCAAAATCGGATTTAAATACATTTCCCAGGACAAATTAAGGAGCTTCAGATTGTTTTACTCGACGCAATGTGAGTTTCCCCGTTGATATTTCCTTAAAGTTTCGTAATCTGCCTATTAAGACATTTTCCGTAGAGTCGAACTGAGAGACAAGTTAACAGTTACAGTGCTCGATCACAGCAAAACCAACTTCAAGCAAACGTCTCAATTTATACTACTCTTCACAGCATTAGGCGATTGGTGTTACTGGATCTTAAATTATATTCCAATACAAAACGTATGTTAATTACGGGAGGGGAAAAAAATACTCCCTCTGTAAACTACACTGTCCTGTCACATTAATATGACCGCCGCCTACGTTCGACATCAGCGTGCGATAACCACTCACAGACGGCAGATGGCACCACTAGAAGTGGAGCATATAACCTATAAAACGTGTTGGGGCCGTCCACATGCACCAAAGGGTTGTCTCCTCGACGACCGTTCTGAGAAAATTGCTGCGTATGGGCTACCGCAGTGGGTGTGTTGTTCATGCACTCATACTGACTGCTCTTCGTCGGCGACGACGAAGGCTGCAAATTCCACGCCAATACCGCAACTGGACGTCCACTGAGTGACGACAGGTGGCCTTTTCAAATGAGTCACGTTTCATGCTCCATTGGACAGATGGCCGTAAGTGTGTACAGCGTGAAACATCTGTAAGCAAACAAGAAGGGAATGTTT
Organism: Schistocerca cancellata; assembly: GCF_023864275.1. Taxonomy (NCBI): domain Eukaryota; kingdom Metazoa; phylum Arthropoda; class Insecta; order Orthoptera; family Acrididae; genus Schistocerca; species Schistocerca cancellata. The sequence continues at coordinate 331,930,068 of NC_064629.1, forward strand.
CGCTATGAGGAATGCTTTCGTGCCATTGCCTGGATGATCTTGTCATTCTTGAAAGCACTATGGAACAGTACAAGTTTTTATCTGTCCTTGTGGACCATGTACACCGCTAGAATCATTTAAGTTTTCCTTGGCACGATGACATCTACCAACAGCAAAGTAAACGTATCACACAGCCCGTAGCATACATGCGTGCTTCGAAGAGCACCAGGATGTGTTGACCGTACTCCCCTGCCAACCAATCTCGCCCGATTTAAATCCCATCGAGAATCTGCTGGACCACTTCGATCAGGCTGCTCGCACGATTGATCCTCAACTGATAAAGCTAGCGCAGCTCATCACTACACTGAAGTCGCCATGGTGTCGCATCCCTGTACGTACCTTCCAGGGTCTCAATGACTTTCCTCCTCCACGCCTCGCAGTATTCGAGGCTTCAAATTTGGTTATTCAGACATTAGACATGCGGGCAGAGTTCTATAATGATCTTGTTGCCTGGAGACGTTATAATTTAGCCTTTATGCACTAAGGACCATTCCCATTACAGGGCGGCGCGCTGCATCGAGCGTTTTCCATGGTGACACAACGACTCGCGGAACTGGTGTTCCCATATGGTGGCGGCAAACGGTAGTAGCCTACGACGGACCGCCACCGAGGTATGGGGCAGGACCCACTGAAAGGCACGGTGCTTTTGATTAACTGTACTGCGACTCTACACAAAAGAAAGACGAAGTTGGAAAAGACATACCAAGATTTTATTTTCTTTCAAGATACACTCTTTCACATATTTCATTATTTACGTTTTCTAATTACAACATTGACAAATTTGATGGTTATCATTCATGACTGTTCACTATCTCAATTAGAAAAACGACTGCTCCAAAACAGAAACTTATTATTACTCTCATAATAGCTTTTAATATTGCAAGTCTCGGTACCTAACTTTCCTATTGTGAATGGGTCTAAGTTACCCAGTTCCTTTACTAAAATTAACATAAATCCACGAATCATATTTATTTTATGACAGGACCTTATGTAATCCTCAAGTACGTAATAATTTATGTTATCCTTAATTTTTGTCTCAAAATGTGAAATACTTTTTGAGATAAATAGCTTTAACACACTTTTTGTGAATGCGTCTTCTAGACCCAGGTTGATATTCATTTGAATTCTTCCAGCAAATTGTTTCTAATACACTCGATTATTGTTATTTGGTCTTCAATGTCTCAGAGATATTTCATATTGTTGTAAGATTTGGTATAACAACTGCACCTTCAGTCTGATTTAGTGTGCCAACGTGGCTAGTCGTAATGTCTTAACCATTTACGTAATTTGGGGGTGATACTATCACATGATCTACATTGAAGGGGTCGGTGTATCGGTTGCATCGCGCGCAACCTTTGCTTGGCCATCCCCTGGAAACTCCTGAATTATCAAATTTATTTGCTACCAATTGTTGAAGCAGACATGTAACAAATAAGAGGGAAGCAATTCTATCTGAAGAAAGCAGAAAATCTATTTCTGTGGCACCGTAGTCATTGTTAGATGAGAAACAGAAGATTTTTCAGTATTTCCCAATCTTGTGAATGGAATGACAGAGAGTGGACAGCAGTTAGCCAAAAAGAAACTGTGTTATCTTTTATGACAAACATTGGGTCCAATCGAACTCGTAAAAGTTTCTTCAGAGAAACAGATAAGAGCCAGAAAATAAAACTAATGACACAGAGTAGGCTGTTTTCTATCAAGAAGAAAACTGCATGTAACATTTATCTGGCTGTTTCTGATGCTGGAAAAGTCCAGTTCTTGATGGCTAGACCTGCTAATAAAATTCACATCGGATTAGATTAGATATTACATTAGATCAATATTTGTTCCACAGATCATAAATACGACACTTCGTAATGATATTGAATGCATCAGCTTTACAGAAGATTTCGTTACATGACATTATGTGTTCTTATCTAGGAAGATAGAAGAATTTTATAAAAGCACTGTAATGTGGTTTATTACACATGAATTGTTGTTATATACTTGGTGTGTTACTTTGATGACATGTCGAGACCGACAGCAGTTCAGTTACTAATTCTGCATATAAATGATGCCTGAACCTTCGAACTCTAGAGTCAACCTGACGAGTCTGCGTGGTTTTCAGTCCTGGAAACAGATACTACAGCTCCTCCGAAGTCTGCTCCTGAGGCAGTTCTAACAGGCAGAGTGGAATGCAGTCCTGAACTCCAAATGGTGATGACATCTCAGGTCCTTTCCATCTGCTTTCAGAGAATCATACTCTCCACTACAAGGAAATATTTAATTAGAATTCAAACATGTCCCATTCCAACCAAATAACAACGATGTGCTTAATGATTAATGTCATACCGGGCTGAAAACCTGTATGAAAAATATTTATATTGTGCTCTATTAGCTGAAATACCATTATATACCTGACTTCTCATTCACTAGGCCTGATGAGGCTGAATAGATCCCAATCCTGACCTCTGAAGTGATAGAATTTCATAGGTCTTTCAATTTAGCTTACAGCATCCAGGTAGGGCTGAGTGGTTTTCGGCGTTGACCTTCCAAACACCAATTGTTGGGGATATTAGCCCCTCTGCTCTTGGGGCCAGAGGGGCCTGCCTCGACATCAGTGGCAAGCTCCAAATGTTTGGTACTCCCTTCACTCGTCCTCAGTCCAGACTGGAAGTAAACATTTAATCAGAATTCATAAATACTACATTGTTACCAAGTAACGACAATGTGCGTAGTTAATGTCATACTGGGTTGAGAACAAGTATCAGAAAATACTTATATTGTGTTCTATTAACGAAAATACCTTTTCATACCTACTTGCCGTTCACAAGGCCTGATGAGGCTGAATGGGTTTCAATCCCGACCTCCGAAGTGATGGAATTCCATGGGCCTTACCAATCTCCTTACAGCAGCCAGGTAAGGCTGAGTGGATCCTGGTCCTGACCTGAATTCAGATGTTGTGGATATCAGGTCCTGCTCTTGGGGCTGATTGAGGGGTCTGACTCGACATCAGTGCTGAGCTCCAAATGATTGGGACTTCCCTCATTGGCCCTTGAGATAGTGTAGTACGGACTGCATGTTAACACTGCATTGAAGTTCTACTATTTGGAAAGAATATAATTATAGCTACTATTCTGCTGACTCCACAACTACCACTTCAGAAAGCGTATAGGCGTAACTGTCATTAAATAGGGAATTCTGAATTACAGTATCTTCAAATAATAGAATTACTTCTTTAAAACAAACTGTGTTATATATCTGATTTTCTGCTCACTCAGCTTCAAGGAGCAGAGTGTGTTCTTGTACTGAGCTGCATCTGTTGCAAACTTGGACTATTCTCATTCTGCTGATTAGGGGGCATAATCTCTACTGTAAGTAAATTTGAAATCAGAATGTAGCCACACTACACGGCTACAGGATAGCAATAATCCAACTATAACCTAACCTGTTATTGATAACGAATATGAGCTTATCAGAGCACTGCCACAGACATTTGATGTGATTGGTCCCATCATGTGTTACTTGAGCTGTGCTGCACATTTGATATGGCATGACTAGGCTGCAGAGCAACAATGGTGTTCATGTCCAGCACTGTAAATGAAGTTTATATTATAATGCAGACACAGTAAAATAAAATATGAAGGTATCAAAGTATGTACATAAATTCAGAATTTCATTACACTCCAATAAAGATATATATTTACTTTACGCCCGCATCTCGTGGTCGTGCGGTAGCGTTCTCGCTTCCCACGCCCGGGTTCCCGGGTTAGATTCCCGGCGGGGTCAGGGATTTTCTCTGCCTCGTGATGGCTGGGTGTTGTGTGCTGTCCTTAGGTTAGTTAGGTTTAAGTAGTTCTAAGTTCTAGGGGACTGATGACCATAGATGTTAAGTCCCATAGTGCTCAGAGCCATTTGAACCATTTACTTTATACATACTTGATGCACCATTTTGAACAGCTGGCTGCCATAACGTAGTGCGTGGTTGCTCCACCACTGTTGGTGTCAAGGCCTGCAAATAAATTTCATACCGCAATTGTGGCAAAATTGATAGGTACTGAAAGGCGTCATACACTGTACTGCAAGTAACTTAAATCAGAATCCAAACACACAACATTGCTACTGAACAGCAACAGCCTAAATTTTACTTACTCTGACATGTTTAGTTGGTCTGAGGACATTAGAGTAGTGTCACATTCATTTGAAATGATGGGTCCCATTAAGTTTTACTTGTTCTGCTGTGCTGTACATTTGACATGGCATGGCTATGATCCACAGGAACATCATGATTCACGTCGAACTCGGCAAGTAAATTTCATATTGTAATTGAGGCAAAATTGATAGATACTGAACAGAAATTTGTATGTTAACCATGAATTACATTTTATTCTGTCAATATTCAAAACATAATCATACCTACTCAATAAGTTGAAAATTAATACATACCCTAAAACAGAAGTGATTTTACTATTTCATGGCTTGCTTAAGCATCTGGAACAGCCAGAGAAATGGTGTATGCTGTTTTCTTCTTGGTAGCAAACAGCCTCCTCTGTGGTGTAAGTTTTCTTTTCTGGGTCCTGTCTGTTTCACTGAAGCAACTGTTTCGGCTCGAACCGCTCCTACATTTGACTTTACAGATAACACAGTTTTTTGGCTAACTGCAGTTCACACTCTGTCATTCCACTGACAATATGGGAAAACACTGAAATTATATTATGTTTCCCTTCTAACAATTATTTCGGGCTTCCGGAAACAAATTTTCTGCTTACTTCGGCTAATACTGCTTCCCTCTCTCTATTGGCTTCGGCATCAATACGCAGTACTTGTGGTTTTACAGGAGATTTTCATCCACACTGTCACCTCGGCAAACAATATGAATGTGCTTACACATATTGAATCTAATACTGTAATCCATACATGTACAATAATACCTATGTATGCACACACTGCAATCAGTACATTTTAAATTTCACTTGCAGTTGACTCTGTTAACTTTAGCAACGTAAAACTCTGAAGCCGTTGTGAATGGTAGTTCCCAGCTACCATCTACCTTGGTGATTAGGTCCTTGTCCATTAACAAACTAGTTTTGTGCTTATGACGAATGTCCGGAACTTTGCTTTTACCCCCCCATTGTATATTCGCTATAATCCAGTCAATACATCTTGGCTGTAACTAGTGACATCAATGTAGATGTGCCTTCATCCAGTCGCTTTATCTGTCTTGGGTTACCATGTATCTCCTTTAATATCATATGCATACTCTCCACATGCATGCTGGTGTTGACACCAGCATACATTCTATGACAATAAGCCCAACACTCCACATTTTCCTTATAGTGTGTGTCGAAGTATGAAGCAAATTCTGATGTGCCAGGGCACTACTGAACTTCTGCACTGCTTTTTGCAGCGATTCATGAAACATACTTACATTTCTCAACATTGACACTGATCTAAGCAGGTACACCTCATTTCTTTCACTCAGATCTGCAATTTTCCTGTTGATCTTAGTTTCCCACGCTCTGTCCATATGCCAGCTGCAATAGCCTCATCTTAGGAGCTCACATTGTCCTGTTCCGTGCAATAGTGACGACTCTGCCAAATCAGACATGAATACATTGGGGCAAATTGATCCAACTTGTGATTTTACGTACTGTAAAAATGAGCTTAAAAGATCAGCCTTCTTCCTATTAGGAATGAGAAAAGCACATGCAAACTCTTACCTGAAGTCAGCCAGTAGTAACAGAGTAGTTACTTCAAAATCATATCCGCTAAGCCCATCGGTTCCATGAATACAGATACAGCCTTGCCCATATTTTAATAACATTTCGTGTTGCACACTGTTCATTATCACTAGTACGAAATATTCACTCCTCAGTTTTTAATGTTTAGTAGTCCAGTCTTCTGGGTCTTAGAACAACACACACACGGATTCTCACTTTCGTTCATTTCTTTTACCCAAGCATCTTCACCGATTGTATCATTTTGATGTTTGACCGACTTGGAGGAGAGGTTATAACTTGCTGCAATGTTATATAAGTCTTTCTTGGTCGATAAATGGATTCTCTCCGGTCTTTTCGACTCGGTGGTAGGTGGTTTAAATCTTGCTTGTAACTGACGTGGGTCGACATAAATGTAATTCTTATGTTCCTCCTTGGCGTACAATTTCTGTCATCCCTGTACGGCACATTCCATTCCTTTTGTTGCTGCCTGTAGATTTAAGATGTCTTGTGCCTTTACCTTTGGAGATAAAGTTACCTGACCTATGGCAACCGTCTCAATTTATAGATCTCGTAGACCCATCCATTTTAGTAAACTTTGAGTGTGTCCTACGTTCTTTGTCTTATTTCTATTGCAAAAACTCTCCTTTAGTTGAGAATTGCTGATATTCGGAATTCACGTGAATTTCATGAGCAGTTTGTAAATGATTTATCCAACCTGGTTTCGAACTACTTTAAAATGGGCACATTGTACAGTTAAAGAACAGCGCCCCTTCCTGCAAACCATTAATATTTCGTTGGTGGCGGTACAAATTATTTTTGAGAGAAAAAGTCTTGTCACATACTTAGCACTGATAAGAAGCTGCAAGTGCTTGAGACGTAACAGGCCGTTGCTGTTGATAGTTTTTGAAAACATGCTAAGATTCTTCCCACAATTACACTCCTGTCACACACTTCGCACTTAAAAGCACTCATTTCGCAATCCACAAACTCTGCGTTGTAAGCACAATGAGTCAAAAACAAACTACACACAAAACGAAGTTACCAATTACACTCCTTCACACTCTCAAAGCAACCACTTCGAATAAATAAACAACTACGAACAACCCCATGTGGGCTCCCAAGCGCAAGTTCAGCTACTATTTGAGGTCTCTCATCGTGAGCGAGGTATTGGGGGTGGAGTGAGTCATGTAGGAGGAACGAAGCGGTCAAATCTTGATGGGGTGAGTCGCACAGGTGGAAGAGTGGGGCAGTTGTCTCCGGCGGGTAGCGAGTAACTGTTTTCAGACGAGTTTAATAATTCTTGATTGTGTGTTTAAATGCATGCAAGTTCTCGATAGCACACGACAAAATTAAGACCTTCAATGTGTACCTTTTAAATTTAGTATTGATTTTCCGTCGTCCTTCCACGCAGCCGAATTTTCACGAAGTGTGGCAGACAAGCCGACTCGAGGCCCACGAGAAAGACAGGCCGCGGCACTTACGTCATAAATGTAGGCCTGTGCTCGCTCGCCCGCTCGCTCAGCTCAGCAGACAAACTGCGTTTCTATACCTGTTAACTCGCTGCTGGGCGTGTATGTACTAACGTGAATTGCATCTTCTACTGGAATCTGCTATTAGGAAGTGCAACAAAATTTAATTTAAGATTAACACTCGATATAAGTGGAATAACGGATTGTTTATAGCATTTAGTCTCTTCTGCTTAACAGTCCTCATTTCACACAAGAAGTGGTGCAATTGCTGATCATTTTGGCATGATTTTAATTTTATTGTACCCCAGTACAGAGTATGGACTTCCGATCATTGTCGGACTAATAACAGTAAGACTTCATAATAACGTATTCCAGTAGAAGATGCAATTCTCGTTAGTACTTACACACCCAGCTGCGAGTTAACAGGTATAGAAACGCAGTTTGTCTGCTGAGTTGAGCGAGCGAGCGAGCACAGGCCTACATTTATGACGTATGCGCCGCGGCCTGTCTTTCTCGTAGGCCTCGAGCCGACTAGTATGACGTCACAATTTCGTTGCGGGGTCCGTATATCTCGTTGGCCCCAGCGGTTCTGTACCTGTCGTCACGTTGAGCGCATTCTGTGATAGGCGGAGTGGATCTGTACCTCGGCACGCAGCACCGCTCCCGAACAGCAGCACAATCATAGATAACACTGTTATAGACCAAGATAAGTTTAAAAATATAACTTCTTGTCCTGTTGAGAAAGGCCTTTCTGATCACGGTGCTAAGCTAGTTACAGTATATGAAATTATCTCCATTCTGTAATTCAAAACTACCCTCCAAAGTTGTGCGTTCAATTAATAACTCAACAATTAGACATATCAGGGAAAATCTTCAGCAGTTAGACTGGGATGAGGTGTACAAGTAACCTGATGCTAATTTAAAATATTACTTATTTCATGATACACTTGTCAGAGAATTTGGAAACTGTTTCCCTAAGAAAGTAGTTAAATCTAATTATAAGAAAGCCGGCCGCGGTGGTCTAGCGGTTCTGGCGCTGCAGTCCGGAACCGCGGGACTGCTACGGTCGCAGGTTCGAATCCTGCCTCGGGCATGGGTGTGTGTGATGTCCTTAGGTTAGTTAGGTTTAAGTAGTTCTAAGTTCTAGGGGACTTATGACCTAAGATGTTGAGTCCCATAGTGCTCAGAGCCATTTGAACCATTTTAATTATAAGAAACCATGCAAGAAACCTTGGCTTACTAAAGCAATTAAAATATCTTGTAACCACAAAAGGAAACTGTATCTAACAACAAGAAAGAGTAATGATCCAGAAACAGCCAAATATAATAAAAACTACTGTGCTACATTAAGAAAGGATATTAAAACTTCCAGAAGCATGATCATCATGTCTGAGTTTAAGAACTCTGATAACAAAATCAAAACAATTTGGAATGTTATTACTAGGGAGACAGGGCAACCAAGAGTACAGGATGACGGCATTACCATCAAAGCGAATGGAAGCTTGACAAACAACAAGCCGGAAGTCGAAAACATTTTGAATAATCATTTTTTTAATGTTGTAGAGAGAATATGATCTAAATGTTCATTAGAAGAAGCAAGGCAGTAATGGAAGAGGCCTTACCCACACAATTTGATACAATTGAAATTCCACTCACCTCTCCTTCTGAAATTAGGAAGATAATAAACTTTCTCAAGAATAAAAGCTCGCATGGAATTGATGGCATTTCGAGCAGGATTATAAAAGCATGTTCCCCAGAGATAAGTGGGATTGTTAGCCACACATGTAATAGCTCTATGAAGCAGGGTGTTTTCCCAGATAGTCTGAAGTATGCCATTGTTAAACCAGTGCAAAGAAAAGGGGATACCTGTGATGTCAACAACTACCGCCCAGTCTTTCTTTTGACTGCCTTCTCCAAAATTCTTGAAAAAGTTATGTATTGTTCAGTAGTTTCACACATTTGTAAAAATAAAGTTTTAACAAAATGTCAGTCTGGTTTCCAGAAAGGTTTTTCAACGGAAAATACTATATATACTTTCACTAATGAAATATTAAATGCTCTGAGTAACCGGAAGTCACCCGCTGGGATTTTCTGTGATCTCTCAAAGGCTTTTGATTGTGTAAATTATGGAATACTTCTAGATAAGCTCAAGTACTGTGGTATGAATAGGACAGCACTCAAATGGTTTAAATCATACCTAACTGTAAGAGTGCAGAAAGTTGAAATAAGCAGTTCACATAATATGCAAAAAAATGGTGATTTCTCAAACTGGGGAACAATCAAGAATGGGGTGCCACAAGGTTCGGTCTTGGGTCCTCTGCTGTTCTTAATATACAGGGCTATCACAAATGATTGAAGCGATTTCAAAAATTCACTGTAGCTCCATTCATTGACATATGGTCACGACACACTGCAGATACGTAGAAAAACTCATAAAGTTTTGTTCGGCTGAAGCAGCACTTCAGGTTTCTGCCGCCAGAGCGCTCGAGAGCGCAGTGAGACAAAATGGCGAAAGGAGCCGAGAAAGCGTGTGTCGTGCTTGAAATGCACTCACGTCAGTCAGTCATAACAGTGCAACGACACTTCAGGAAGAAGTTCAACAAAGATCCACCAACTACTAACTCCATTCGGCGATGGTATGCGCAGTTTAAAGCTTCTGGATGCCTCTGTAAGGGGAAATCAACGGGTCGGCCTGCAGTGAGCGAAGAAACGGTTGAACGCGTGCGGGCAAGTTTCACGCGTAGCCCGCGGAAGTCGACGAATAAAGCAAGCAGGGAGCTAAACGTACCACAGCCGACGGTTTGGAAAATCTTACGGAAAAGGCTAAAGCAGAAGCCTTACCGTTTACAATTGCTAAAAGCCCTGACACCCGATGACAAAGTCATGTCGGTCGTAGTGGAGATCATGATCAGCAATTCATTTCATGACCTCCACGCTCTCCCGACTTAACCCCATGCGATTTCTTTCTGTGGGGTTATGTGAAAGATTCAGTGTTTAAACCTCCTCTACCAAGAAACGTGTCAGAACTGCGAGCTCGCATCAACGATGCTTTCGAACTCATTGATGTGGACGTGCTGCGCCGAGTGTGGGAGGAACTTGATTATCGGCTTGATGTCTGCCGAATCACTAAAGGGGCACATATCGAACATTTGTGAATGCCTAAGAAAACTTTTTGAGTTTTTGTATGTGTGTGCAAAGCATTGTGAAAATATCTCAAATAATAAAGTTATTGTAGAGCTGTGAAATCGCATCAATCATTTGTAATAACCCTGTATATTAATGACTTGCCATTCTCTATTCACGAAGATGCAAAACTGGTACTTTTTGCCAATGATACAAGTATAGCTATCACAGCCAACATACAAGAATTAACTGATGAAATTGTAAACGATGTTTCTCAGAAAATCATTAAGTGGTTCTCTGCAAATGGGCTCTCATTAAACTTTGAGAAAACACAGTATATACAGTTCCACGCAGTAGAGAGAATGACACCATTAATAAATATAGATTTCAATCATAAATCGGTACCTAAGGTAGAATATTCCTAATTTCTAGGTGTATCCATTGATTAGGGGTTGAACTGGAAAAACTCATTGAAGATCTGCTGAAACGTTTGAGTTCAGCTACTTATGCTATTAGGGTCATTGCAAATTTTGGTGATATATATCTCACTAAATTAGCTTACCACGCCTATTTTCATTGTCTGCTTTCGAATGGCATCATATTCTGGGGTATCTTATCATTGAGTAAAGGAGTGTTCATTGCACAAAAGCGTGTAATTAGAATAATTGCTGGAGCTCATCCAAGATCATCCTGTAGACACTTATTTAAAGAGCTATGGATCGTCACTGTAGCCTCACAATATATATATTCACTGTATATTAACAATCAGAACGAATTCAAAAGTAATAGCAGTGTACATGACTACAACACTAGGAGAAAGGATGATCTTCACTACTCAAGGTTAAATCTAACTTTGGCTCAGAAAGGGGTAAATTATGCTGCCACAAAAGTCTTTGGTCAATAGTCTGACAGATAGCCATATAGCATTTAAAAGGAAATTAAAAGAATTTCTGAATGGCGACTCGTTCTACTCATTAGATGAATTTTTGGATATAGTAAATGGATAATTTCCCCACCCCCCACACAAAATAATAATATATATATTAAGTCTCATGTAATATTTTGTCTAATATAATATATTGTATAGACACCTTTTATTAACCTGACACGTTCCACATCATTACGAAGTGTCGTATTCATGATCTATGCAACAAGTACTAATCTAATCTAATCTGTAACGTGACATAATTTTTGTGCAGGAAATAATGAATATCTTTGAGTTAGAAGGAAAAATGTTTTTACTTTTAAGTTGAGGCTACAGAATTTTTAAGTCATTTCTGGTACTATCTTCTATAACTACGCTGTGACTTGTCGGAAAGAACAGAGGCAGGAAATGTACAGCAACAATTAACTGTTTCCATCATAATACTGTCCTATGATTGACTGGACGTAAGAAGGGAGAGCGCCATTACTTGGTGTGCATGTTGGAAATACTGTAATTTGATACCATTACCACGCAACATTTTATTACCACGCTTTGACTGGTTGGGGTTATAAATTTTCCATTAACCAAGTACAGCTGTTCCCACAATTTTCACTTTTTTTAACATTTTAATGTTGCGCTATGATTTGGTCAAGATAGGAGGAGGTGGAGAAGGTTTTTAATTTACCTTGAACACAATTCGGCTATTTTGTAATACTACGCTCTCATTGCTCAGAAGGTTGAGAGGATATACACCACAACTTGTCTATATGCAGTTCATAGCGTGTTTGGTTTGGGTCAAGAGAAAGAAGAAAGGATGGACAGGGGGGAGGGGTTTTTTAATGTTCCATAAGTACATTTGGGTTATTTCTTTGCTCATCGGTTTTTTAATACTGCACTGTAACTGACTGGAAATGAGGAGAGTGTGTGGATCCACAGCGATAGGAATAATGACATCACTGATATGGATGATGATGCACAAGTTCAATGTCATCAATAACATCATGCTTGACGTCACAGGTAAGGATGATGATGTCACTGGCGTGCCTCAGATGACGCACTTTTTAAGGTCGGCGAAGACGGCACAGTGGACCTGTGTTTTGGAATCGTCGTAGCCATACTTTGTTACTCCATTACCAAATTGACAACTCTGATGGGACGGTGTTTTACAGACAGTCTCACCACATATAAAATTCGGTAATTTAATTGGAATACTTAGTTTACGTCGATAAATCTGATATACCACAGTACTATTGATTGTCAGTAGGTAAGTGACCCAGTCTTACAGTTCTCTTACGTTATATTCAGAATTACATGCGGTACCCCCCCCCCCCCCCCCCTCCTTGGACAAGTTCTTAGAACGGCCGCCGTGGGTGGCCCGAGACGTCACTGGCCACCGGAAAGAGGCTGTTGCTGTGTAGAGGCGCCGCAGGAGGTTGTGCCATTGTGTAGAAATGTAGATAGCATCTATAGAGAAGAGCTTGTCGACAACGTTGTAAGACGAGCAAATGGAGAGAGAATTCGCATTCTTAGCTGGAACACACTTTCGTACGTGAAATGGTGAAAGCTGACTGTTTGCCAAGAAAAGCACAGAAAACTAAACATAAACATCTCAGGGATTGGTAAGGGCTATGCAGAAAAATATGTTTATTTTATGTGAAACCCACCGCCATTTGCTAATGTAAAGAAACTCTGAATTAGAAAGAGACACCGCAAGGTGACAAGGGAGAGCACCTCATTGGCTATGGAAGCAGGCAGAGAGACACACACACACACACACACACACACACACACACACACACAGAGAGAGAGAGAGAGAGAGGTGGGTTTTTTTGGTCGAGTACGGTACGACATAAGCCATTGGTTAACCAGATAGGAGAATAAGAGGAGCTTTTGTAATGAGCATCTTGATCGGTTGGTGCTCCGAAGTGTTGGAGCTGAGTCAATTATAGACTGTGAGAGAGGGAAAAAGCGACAATGCGAAGATTCCTCTTACTTCGCATTTGATTGTAAATCAGATGGGAAAGGTGAGTTCTGAGATTAAGATCAAGATCCGGAGTTTCTGCCGAGCAGCTTCGATGCTGAGAGCTGCCTCAGAGTATCTCGGGCCGATTCATTGGGGACTTACACGGACTTAGCCGTTGGCGAGGCACGTTGATTCCACGAATGATAGATTTTGCAGCCACCTGAATCTTCACGGGCAACAAGATGGTGCGATAGTGCCGCAGCCGTAAGATGAACCACAAGGAAATTAGAATTACTTTTTCGTAATCCGATTACTTAAAGCTTCTCTAATGTCTTGCAGTTCATCGGTAATTAGCAGCTTGCTTTCAACTTTGCCCACAGGTGTGATGCTTTTCCTTTCTGTTGTATGAGTTACTTCCATTAAATTATGAGACAGTCACTACGCATTCCTCGATTATAAGTAAATTTGTTTCAACAAAGGACAGGGATTCAGCAATCAGTCCCTAATCCAGTCTGTATTTTTTGTTTTTACAGGAGATTTAGTTTTCAGCTATTGAACAGTTGTCCTCAATCCATTTAAATTAAATCATACAGACTAGTCAAGCTATTGACAACATATTATTTCATGAGCTTAGGACGTACATAGCCAGATTATACGTTCTGGACATGTATGTCCTGAGGTCATATAACGACACGTTGTTGAAAGTTTGACGACTCTATATGACTCGATTTAAATGCACTGAAGATAGAAATTTAATAACTGAACTCTTTATCTGGAATTAAAAAAATACAGATAGGATTTGCGACTGATTTTTGAAGCCTTTTCCCCTTTTTGCTACATAGTCTACGGTCGCTGTGCACAACGGTTTCAATGCAATCAAATTTGATTAAGTAAATTTCTTGCGAGATTATTAGCTTTCCTCTCGATCCTGATGCTGGATGTGCAAAGAATATTATAATAAAGATGTCAGCGGTTGCCATTCAGTTGTCTATTTGTCTCTGATTTTAACTCGTTAAAGTTGCCATTGTTGAATATGCAATCATTGCAATAATACAAAGTCATTATAATACTTGTCTCACTAAATATTCATGAGTTCGCCCATCTCAGTTTTGGAGTGTACATTTGCATACGTTTTGTCGATGCCTACCGGAATTAAATTTATTAACCTAGAGTGTCAGGCCCCCTTTGAGCAAAGAGGAGAATAAAATGTAAAATGACCTCCTACACAATTCCTTGATACTTCAGTATGTGACTTACGAGCTGTTCCCTTGTCTTCGTCAAATTGTGCCATAAATTTCTTTCCTCCCTACTTCGATTAATTACCTCTTCATTAGTTATACGTTATGCCCTTCTAAACATCAGCATTTGAACCACCATATTTCTTCTGTTATCTTATTGTCTGAACTGTTTAACGACCGCCTTTGTTATACTTCCGAAGCTAGTCTTCGGACTAATACTTTCAGAAATGACTTCCAAGAGGTTAAATTTATTTTCCATTTTAACGAATTTCTAAATGTCGAAAATGGCTTTCTTGCTATTGCCTATTTGTGTTTTATATCCTCTATACATTAGTGGTCGGCAGTTCTTTACTGTCCAATTAGCATGAATCACCTACTACTCTTGAGTGTTCCGTTTCCTAATCATCTCAGTATCACCTTGTTTAGTTGGACTACATACCATTACTGTTGTTTTGCAGTTGTTCAAACTCATATTATAACCACTTTTCAGATCACTATTCATTTTCTTCCTTTCATCTCCGTTTCCTAGTCCTCTGCCGTCCTTGATGTTTTCCAGTGACACTGAAACTCAGCCAAATTAGTTGTTTCTTCTCCTTACACTTTAACTGTTTTTCCTAACTTTTGCTTGGTTCCTTTCACAGCTTGCTCGACGTACAGGCTGAGTAACATTGGGGATAGGCTATAATGCTGTCTCAATCTTTTCTCGACTGCGCTTTCCTTTCAAGCCTTGCAACTCTTAAAACTGCAATTGAGTTTCTGCACAAGGTTTTCCCTCTCTGCTATTTTACCCCTGCTGCTGTCAGATTTTCACACTGCGTTTCATCAACGCATACACTAAAATAAATCGTAGGGTCAGTAACCCAAGTGAATTTCCCCGATGTCAGCCTCTCCCAGTCTTACAACTCTTCGGTAAATAATTATTGTAACATGCAACAATAGTAGGTTAAAATAATGGTTCTGTAATATTCACATCTGCCAGTATCTGCCCTATTTGAAATCTGAATTATTATATCCTTCTTGAAGTCTACCAGCATTTAGACGACTCACAGATCTCGTGTACTACATGGGTAGTTTTATTCTACCAAGGATCTCAGCTATTCTGAGAGAATATCAGCAACTCCAGGTGTCACGTTCCGATCTACGTGTTTCAGTGCTCTGTAAAAATTAAAAACTAAACTAAACTCCGCCCGAACAGGCCATGAAGGCCCAATGGTACCTACCGGCCGCTGTGTCATCGTCAGCCCAGAGGCGTCACCAGATGCGGATTCGGAGGGTCATGTGGTCAGCACACCGTCCTGCCTGCCTTATGTCAGTTTACGAGGCCAGAGCCGCTACTTCTCAATCATGTAGCTCCTCAGATAGCCTTACAAGGACTGAGTGCACACCGCTTCCCAACAGCGCTCGGCAGACCGGGTGGTCACCCACCCAAGTGCTATCCCAGCCCGACAGCACTTAACTTCGGTGATCTAACGGGAACCGGTGTTACCACTGCGGCAAAGCCGTCGGCCTGTTAAATTATTCTCGTAGTATCATATCTCTCATCCCTTCTTCATCCGTTCATGTTTGTTTTCTTTGCATAGCTCTTTTGTAGAATCCTTACATCTCTAACGGCTTCCATCTATCCTTACTACTGCCTTGCCATCTGAGCTCTTGATACTCATGCAGTTGCTTCTCTTTTTTTCTTCTAATTTATTTAACGTTGCTCAGCGCAGCCTCTGTGTGCCCAATAGCTTCGTATATCTCGACTACGCATTGTCGCTTTGCCATGTTACACTTTCTGTCAGCCTCGTTTTCTCTGTGTTGTTCTATTTTTTCCTTATCTTCCTGTTCCTACTGCTGAAAGCGAGTCCCTCAACAGAACGAAATGTTCATCTCCATTAACGATGTGAAAAATTTCTTTTATGTCATCATACAGTCTTTCAGTTGTCTCGTCATATGTGTGGCTGGTGGACATCCCAATATAAGCTTTTACTACTCTGGTGCCTGACGTCAATCATTTACGTAAATAGTCAGCATTCTTTTACAAGGTATATTTTTTATGTTCATGCGATTCAGATATTTGTGAGAGAATCATTTTATCTTAGGAATTGGGTAAAACTTCATATTCACTACGTCGTTGTACATTCTAAATGACGACTCTGCTAATAAATGTCTGTTTCAGGATTTATCTCACTTTGGTGTATATAAAGAGCAAAAGACGTTTTCTTGAAAATGATGTAGGTTAGAAGAAACTAGTACCGAAAATTTTGTTATCTTAAGAAGCATAAAACTACACAGTTTTTTGAGTGTATTTCCATCAAAACCTGGTACTATCATTTTGCGGCCACGATTTTTCTATTTATAAAAATGTATAACGCATTATAAAAATAGCTTCTACGACGCCCACTCAGTAGTTAAATCAAACTGATTCATTCTTGAACCTGTGTCAATATTGCCTGTAACTCCTGTTTCTCAGATTCATATAAATATTTATAATCTGTATTTTAATAATTTTAAGAAAATATTCCTTATGAGACTCCAAATGCGAGGTACGGTGAGCAGTGCTGCGGTAAATTAGTTGCAGATAAGTAGTCAAGTAGAGAGTCATGTTTTGTAAGACTCCACTAACCATTTGCCTGCCGGCAGTCACTGTCATACTATACAAATATGAGGAACCATTGTTAACAGTACCCCTTGTAGAACTGTGTTGGATTCAGTGTAAATTTGTGTAAGTTACTGACCAGTTCTTTGAAGAGTAGTGAACAATTTGAAATGTAAGTTGATCATTATTTCATAGATAAATACATGTTGACTACTAGGAATACTGTACTCACTTGAGTCAACTGTGCACTCAGGCCATTCCTTGGACTGTAGCAGGTGGAAGTGGGACCAGGGCTGCAGCGATGGGAGTGGCTTCATCAGCATTCGCAGAACCGATACGGATATGTCGAAACGTAAGCACAATGTGCTCTCCCAACTTCATTTGTACCCATATAACACATTCACCGGACTTAAGAAAGTGAGTTCTCTAATAGGGAGTGGTTTAAGCCTGTTCGATAATCTTTTCTTGGGCTTGGTTGTATTGTATGTTTACTTTCACACCAATCAGATTTCACATATTCTTATTTCCCCCATTGACAAATGGTAAAAATGTTAAACACAACGCAGTAACTTCCGTCCAACACCGCACAGAAGCAAATGGCATAGAATACAGCAGAGAACAAATTAATTACTGTTTCTTTGTGTTTAATACATGAGACAGTTTTCCACCACAAGACAAAGACAGTCCATGTTTAGTGATAAATCGTATCTTCGAATCTGGTAATATTATGTCCTTTAGCCAAGGAAGACATACAAGTTTCGCATGGACGCATATAACAGCATTTTATAGATTCTATAAGAGTGCTATGTTACCATTGTTCACCGCTGGGCTTTTGGTTTGACATGAGGTTCAAGGCGCGCCTTGTAAAGTGACTCTGATATTGATTAGAGCGAGATAGGAGGGAACACTAGAGAGACGTATGCTGAAATGCTCCCAGTGAGGTTTACATAATGGAATTTGCTGGTGCATTGTCACCCGTGTGCTCAGTCGTCAGCTGTAACGCGTTTTAAGTGTAAGAGATTTGGGAATTATTTCAGCCAACGGAACAAGTGTGTGTGGATGGTGCTCAGACTAAATAGTGTAAATATGGTTACAGAACTGCTAAGGTTAAATATGTCACCACGTTTGACGAAATATACATGGTCCTGGTGTTAGACACAGGCAACCACGCCATAAGCGCCGGCCGCTGTGGCCGAGCGGTTCTAGGCGCTTCAGTCTGGAACGCGAGCCCGTTACAGTTGCTGGTTCGAATCCTGCCTCGGGCATGGATGTGTGTGATGTACTTAGGTTAGTTAGGTTTAAGTGGTTGTAAGTTCTAGGGGACTGATGACCTCATCTGGTATGTCCCATAGTGCTGAGAGCCATTTGAGTTCCATAAACGGTTCAGTTTTTATAAGATCAATCGATTCAAGCTATGTCAGGTAACATAGACTTAGACAAACAGCTAACACTTCGAAAGAGGACGAATCCTCGTCCAGTTTATTGGTACACATCATACACTAATGCCGTTACTTAGGTGCCTCGTTTCTTGTGTAAGTCGAGGCAGAATATTATAGCATTGGTGGAACATTGGTTGATAGCCGCGAAATTGGGTCATTGTTGCATATGGCCAAACACCAGTTAATAGGTGATGCTAAAATATATACGATGAGGATCTGAGGTTTGTTGAAACATTTGGTGTACTAAGGAAATGTTTCGTTCAGCTCTATAGAAGGCAAAATAGTTGCAGCTGAGTGCTAACATGAAAAGGATCCTTCCGCAGGACACAGAGCAAAGGGCGTTAGTGGCATTGTTATGGGGACTACCTAAAATGTACCGAGAAAAGTACGAATGGAGATACATAAGAACTTTGCTGAAGTTGTAGGTACAGCAACGGCCTAAGCAAAAATAGACTCGTTAACCCGAATCCGAAATACAAGAAATATTTTTTCCGCTGGCGTCAAATGTCACCATTGTGGATGGTCGGCTCATATACGACGAAACTACCCTCAGCCGCAGAGTGAAAGATGTGGGACAGTAGGCAGGAATGGGGCTTTAGGCAGGAAAGGGAGCATAACAGGGAGGGACGCAGTGGGGAAAACCGTGTACAGAGACGGAATTTTGATTGACTGGTGTGCGGATGGAAGGGAACTCAAGATTTTAGTGGACAGAGGCGTGTACATATCTATGGAAAGATTAATTCTCAAGGAAAAGATGCAATTAAACCTTCAACAATATTTTGGGTGGTGTGGGGCTGTTTAAGTACATTCGCTGGTTTCAGCTGTGTTAAGTATTTAGGTGGGGTCAAGATATTTCCGGTAATGTATGGAAGTTTTGCTTGATATATACGATGATCACCCTGCAATCTTAGGGTGAGATTTCCTTTGCAATCATTATGCCAAAGATGACCTTTGGGGAACACATGGCAGAAGTTGTGAGAATATGGTTCCATCTGGCGAAAAGTATTGTGAGTCCTACTCTGCAGAAAAAGTTCATCTGTCATGTAATATAAACTGATTAAACTTCGTGTGAGAGCACTGAGGTTCAATTTTGGCGATAAAGGGCGTCAGGGTACAAGGAAACTGATTTCCGTGCAATAGGGAACAAGTGAACTGGTAAATGTATTATGTGTGGTTGACTCGGATCAAATTGGGCGATATAGCACCACATGGTGCAAGTAAACTGTTTTTGAGAAGCCTGGAACAGATCAGCTGGTAAATGCGTTTTGTGGGGTTCAGCCACTGAGAAGAAATGATGAATTAGATCAAGAACGGCATTTTGTGCGCAGGCGTATTGTACACATATTAAAACTAGACAGTAATCAGGTAAAGCCCATTGGTATGCATAGATATGCTTTATATGATTTATCTAAAGAACTGTAGGTCACCAATTTGGATATTTTAGATAAAGATTATCTGGAAAGGATTATTTCGAGACCTAGCCATAAGCAATCTGCCAGTGCAGCTGCATTGTGTGAGAAAGAGAAATATTTAGAAGGAACAGAAACACTGTGGATGGAGGAATAGTTATTGGAAATTGGGGACATG
This sequence comes from Schistocerca cancellata, assembly GCF_023864275.1. NCBI lineage: Eukaryota > Metazoa > Arthropoda > Insecta > Orthoptera > Acrididae > Schistocerca > Schistocerca cancellata. Next base: position 331,950,131 of record NC_064629.1, read on the forward strand.
TTTAACTCTCTTGGGCCTTTAGTAGAGACACCGCTGACACAATTCCAGTTGGGAATGAATCACCTTTGTACCACAGATAATACCATGGGACTCATCACCTATAGAATGTGATGGAGGAGTTTTTCAACCAACAGCTAGGCGTTGGAATTACTAAAGAAAGTATCAGCCTGTGGCGTGCACAGCTAACGATCATGCAAAAGCAGAGCATAGATGGAACTGAGGCATTTAGATTTTGGTGAAACTACTGGCACCTCAGTAATCGTACACTTACAGATGCATATCCAGTCCCAAATATAATGGAAACCCTGGAAAAAATTGTTCAAATGGCTCTTAGCACTAAGGGACTTAACTGCTGAGGTCATCAGTCCCCTAGAACTTAGAACTACTTAAACCTAACTAACCTAAGGACATCACACACATCCATGCCCGATGCAGGATTCGAACCTGCAACCGTAGCGGTCGCGCAGTTCCAGACTTCCCCCCTGGACCTTTTGGGGAAGTGCACATACTTTATCGTCATAGATTTATGGAGCGGATACAATCAACTGGAAGTAGCACCAGAGGACCAACCCAAAATTCAATTGGCACTTGCTTGGATTAAAGGTTACATTTGTTAGACAAATGCAGTAGGCACTTAAGCTAAACGAATTCGATTTCAGAGTGATTCCTAAACCAGTAAGAGTTACAGAAATGCAGATGGACTTCTGGGAAAGCTTTTTATAACAGAGAATTGGTAGCTTCTTTGCAGAGTGGCGAAACTTGCTAGCTGGTGTTGAGGACAGAAAACTGTTCCCAATGGAGCCACAGTTCATTACACATCACAGTGTTATCCAAGACGACAAAACATGCTGTGTGTGTTGAAGTTCCAGTCATGTTTTGAGAGGAAGTGTTGAAATAAGACCATGATTATTGTTATTTGGCCATGGGGGTTGCAGAACAACAGACCAACGTGAAGTTAAGAATTCCTGTAGGATACACATACACAGGATGCGAAACAATACGTGAAAGACACTATACTATAAATAGGATGAACTGAGCCATCATAATGCTCCACTTCAAAGGTTGACAGTAGCTAGTAGGCCTTTTGAAATGATTGGGAAGCGTATCCTGGATTCTTTTCACAAAGACTATTAGAGAACCGCTATATTCTCACCATAATAGTCCTTTTTTGTGATGTGTGGAAATAATAGGAATCTCAAAACAGCAACCCACCATGATGGTGCTGGCAATTGTGAATCATTGGTTGTTGAAGTTTGGTGTTCTGGAAATGTTAATTACATAACAGGACTCCAATTTTAAGTTACAGTTAATGATGTGACTGTGTTATCTGTTATCTCTGCATGTAAGCAACAGCCAAAATGCTAAGTCACTATGGAAATAACCACCACAATGATTGGGAAACTCTGGTGCCATACACTGTCATCACTTGTAATTCTAAGATCGTTGACTGTACAGGCCTATTACTATATGAAGTAGAGTATGTTTAGAAAATGCTGTCACCATTTGAGGTATCGGATCTAGAGTAGGTCAAAAAGGAGAACCAGTTCAATAATTCACAAGGGAGCTGTGAGAAGTATGCTATGGATTCAGTTTTCTCCATTGAAACGAAGATAATTGCGAAAGTGAGTAAGTTGCTTTCTTTCCAGGATAAGTGCAAAGTTACTCAGCTCGCCACAAAACAGTTCTTAAACCAGTAACTTAGAGTGCAAGGTTAACATTTATACATCGCTAAACATAAGCTCTTTTTTACTGGGCTACACATAAAAGATGAAGTGAAGTAAGTACTTAAGGGTGCAAGACTGTAGTTACACTAAAACCCCAGTATCATTGTGAACTGAGGTCAGTCTGGTGGTGGTAAAGTTAACCATGATATTTGTCAGTCGTTCAGAGATTCACAATACGTTAATACAGTATAATCCTCCTCTGGGTAGAGCTTACTACATTCATGAAAAATGGAATGTAATTCGTTTTGTGGGCCACGTATTCGCACTGGTTGTTCCTTGGACTGTGGCAGATGAGGACTGGGCTGTAACAGCTGTGGTGAGATGATATCATCAAGCCCCTCCTGTCACCTAAGCCATGCCCCTTTATAGGAAATATGCCAATTTGAGAGCTTCCAAGCCGCCATACACACATTTGGATCCCTAAAACACAGACCAGCATTTAACCATCCAAATGCATTTTCAACTCCTTTCTGCCGGCCGCAGTGGTCTAGCGGTTCAGTCGCTCAGTCCGGAACCGCGCGACTGCTACGGTCGCAGGTTCGAATCCTGTCTCGGGCATGGATGTGTGTGATGTCCTTAGGTTAGTTAAGTTTAAGTAGTTCTAAGTTCTAAGGGACTGATGACCACAGATGTTAAGTCCCATAGTGCTCAGAACCATTTGAACCAATCAACTCCTTTCATGGAAAGAAGCCAGTTAGGGAGCTTCTAAGCAAAAACACAAGTACACTCACACACATTTAGATCGCACAATTACATCCCAGAATTTTCCCATCCGGCCATTGAACGAAACAGCCAATCACAGCCCATCATTTTACCAGCTGGTGAACAGAAATACCCAGTCGGTATGTACCCAGAGTCCGTCATCTTATTCTCTGTACCCTACTTCGCCAAATGCGACTAAAGTTCGATTCTTGTTCAGGACCTGGCGTAAGGCACACTGAAACGAGAAATTAAACACCGCAATTTAATTTCCATGTTTTAATTGTATTTATTATTGTTCTGTAACAGACCAGAACAAACATGGGTCACTTTATTGACACTACAGGTGTAACTTACAGGTTAATTTACACTTTGACACATAAAACACCAACATGAACCTACAAAAAAAATATTTGACACGACGCTAATTCACATGTAAAGAGCCTGTAGTATTTATCAAAATATATAACGAATTTGGTATTTTGATCTTAGATCTACTTGAGGTATTTAACTAACGTTATCTGATGTGTTCAGAAGTTTTCCAATAATCGATCACCTCATCAAGCATAATTCTAAGGTGGAAGATAATGCATCATTTTCTGCTGTAGGAAAATGTTGCTGGTGGAATAGCTTTTCTCATTTTCGTTACTATGCCTACTTGAGGTGATGTTCTACTTATGGTCCAAGAACTACGTTTCAGGAAGTTGGCTACATTTACTGGTCGGAACGATGGTGCCAGGGCTCTCTAAAAATTTTTTCCAGACTGTAACTTCTTTTCATTACATAATCAAGTACGAAACAATACCAAGATCTACAGCACAGCTACCCATACTAAAATTGATACTTTTTGGAGAGATACTGAAAGTTGTGTTTCACATATACTTCATATTATTGTACAACACAAGTATAACTTCAAAAAATAGCAAATACTACATGTTAGCTTCGTAAATATATAGATTAGTAATGTCTTTTGCAAATGTTCCACGCAGATGAAAGTTATATCTCAGACACAGGACGAAAATTCGATCTTTTCATCAAAACTAAAATAGTACTTTGTCTTTAAAGCGCAACCTGTCAGTCACTGTTCCGCTCATATACACGAATGGAAGCAACAGCAAATGCAACTCTTTAACCACATTATGCCACGTCACTCGCAATGTATGTGACGTCTAAAACCAAGACTACGTTAATTTTTCTGCTGTGTTTTTGCCGTTTCAGGATTTATTAATTAGGCCTTCTGAACAGCATTGCATGTTATCTGTCTTGCGGTTATTATTCAATCCATACAACGAGCTGTTCAAAAAGTATGTCTCACTTCTTGATTCACAATTAACCTTAAACACACGGGTGTATCTTCCATTGAGAGTGGGAAAGGCCACGTCACAGGCTGTTGAACAATCGTATAAGATAGTACTCACATTTCAATTTTGATCACTTAGTCTTTTTGTTCTTGAGACGAAAGACGACTAACACCTATATTATTCACCGATATATGTACGTAATGTTATTTGAATGTCATACCAAGGTTGAATAGTGGATAAAAAATTGATTTTTTATAGCATGAAAATTCTTGCTTGGAAGAAATCCTAATCTTATGCTGCATGACTATTTAAGACAACACCTCTGTAGGAAAGAAGACAATATACTTTTGTGAGTACTTCGATTTAGTGATAACTAATGCAGTTTATAACGGGGAACTGACTTCTAACTTTTTGCTTCATATATACAATAGCCATTATAGTTAGTGAAAATGTACTCATAATTTGAAACTAATAATTACGTTTTACTTGCTATGAAAGGAAGAAGAAACGGAAATGACTTACACCTGCAACTTAAGCCATTAAGTAAGTGAAAAACAGTTTTCAGTAAAAAAAGAACATAAGTTCACTCTTAGAACCAAGAATTACTACTCATTGCGATGATTATGCAGTGACCGTAGCATCTACATAATAGTAATAAGTTGATCTTATGAGACAACTACTTAAAATTCCTCAGTTTCAGAGCAGGAGCCACAAATAAAATAATAACGATCTTATAGGTTGGCAGGCGGTAGAGACTCAGGTATAGATTAATCTTCCAGAACGCTATACCTACCGGGAAACGAGTTCTCATAGGTTCCTTCAAACTTACGTGTTCTGGTAAAAAATACGTTCGTTAGTGGCACAGGCTAAGAAACCTGAATCGGCTGTACGAGTATGTGGCTTGAGCGACTGAAGCTGCTGATTTACGCTAGTTGGTCCAGTAGCTGTGAAGGAATCTCATTAAAAGACGGATGTTGATGTGTTTTCGTCAGTACTACCTATCTTTAGCGAACAGAAAACAATGAAACGTCTGGGAATCTACGGTATGGGGATGCACACGCCTCATTTAAGAAAATGGGGTTCTGAGTTTGTTTCTTCTTTGTAGAAGCATAGGAATAGTCTATGCACAAAGAGAACTGAGTACCATCACGAGCACCTATTTTGGGACACCGCCACAGAGCCTCCACAGAAACGCTATCTTAAGTTTGCATTGGCATCCGAACGTCATCGTTAGTGATGACTGCACTAAGCAATGCAGAATAGTTAATGCTTTATCGAAAAAAATTTCATGATTAGATTAATTACTTGTCAAGTTACGGCACACCGATGATGTTGTTATTATCAACAAGAGAAATGTCTACTCAGCACATGCGTTGCATAGAGTGCGTGTGAAAGATTACTTCATATGTCTCGTTGGGGTGGGCTTGGTGGGCGGGGGGGGGGGGGGGGGGCTGGGGTAAGTGGGTGGGGGACATCTCCTAAGGCACTTTGTGACTGGTTGTTAATACGGAAGAAGTCCATGATATATGTGGACCAGTTAAATCTCATCAAGAGGATTTTTCCCTCTGCTACTCCTGTCACAAAATAACAGGACAGTTTTCTGTTTGCAGAATGAGATTTTCACTCTGCAGCGGAGTGTGCGCTGATATGAAACTTCCTGGCAGATTAAAACTGTGTGCCCGACCGAGACTCGAACTCGGGACCTTTGCCTTTCGCGGGCAAGTGCTCTACCATCTGAGCTACCGAAGCACGACTCACGCCCGGTACTCACAGCTTTACTTCTGCCAGTATCTCGTCTCCTACCTTCCAAACTTTACAGAAGCTCTCCTGCGAACCTTGCAGAACTAGCACTCCTGAAAGAAAGGATATAGCGGAGACATGGCTTAGCCACAGCCTGGGGGATGTTTCCAGAATGAGATTTTCACTCTGCAGCGGAGTGTGCGCTGATATGAAACTTCCTGGCAGATTAAAACTGTGTGCCCGACCGAGACTCGAACTCGGGACCTTTGCCTTTCGCGGGCAAGTGCTCTACCATCTGAGCTACCGAAGCTAAGCCATGTCTCCGCTATATCCTTTCTTTCAGGAGTGCTAGTTCTGCAAGGTTCGCAGGAGAGCTTCTGTAAAGTTTGGAAGGTAGGAGACGAGATACTGGCAGAAGTAAAGCTGTGAGTACCGGGCGTGAGTCGTGCTTCGGTAGCTCAGATGGTAGAGCACTTGCCCGCGAAAGGCAAAGGTCCCGAGTTCGAGTCTCGGTCGGGCACACAGTTTTAATCTGCCAGGAAGTTTCATATCAGCGCACACTCCGCTGCAGAGTGAAAATCTCATTCTGGAAACATCCCCCAGGCTGTGGCTAAGCCATGTCTCCGCTATATCCTTTCTTTCAGGAGTGCTAGTTCTGCAAGGTTCGCAGGAGAGCTTCTGTAAAGTTTGGAAGGTAGGAGACGAGATACTGGCAGAAGTAAAGCTGTGAGTACCGGGCGTGAGTCGTGCTTCGGTAGCTCAGATGGTAGAGCACTTGCCCGCGAAAGGCAAAGGTCCCGAGTTCGAGTCTCGGTCGGGCACACAGTTTTAATCTGCCAGGAAGTTTCACAGTTTTCTGTGTTACAGAACTAGACATTTGCTGCTGTGGTTTGAGGAACATGACTCTGTACCACACCTAATGTTCTATTCCCAACGTCATAGTATACCAGTCCTCTGGAATGCTTATGGAATGTTATAGTGTGCCACGTGAGAACTAATATACAAAGTCAAATCTACAGGTATTCTGTGACTGTGCATGGTCATCGGGTGACATCTAAATCCCACCATGTATAAAGTGATAACATCGACTGGTGGTTGTGGATCCAAAAAAAGGCCGCATATCACAGTAATCTGATGACTATAAAACAAGACCGTCCTTAAAGATAAGACCGCTCTCTGAAAACATTCAGTGATGCGCATCCGATATTTCAGATTCAGATTTACTCTCACGTTTAAGTTAGAACTAACGTACATGATTCCTACTGACAGAATACTTCTTTCTTGGACCATTCCTGTAGATGGGTATTGTATGAATGTATTAGGAGGAACACACAGTGCTCGTATCATATATCTGAATGACGATATTGTATGTTTAGGGACATATGTACTTGCACTGTTGGTATTAGAGTTGCAGTGCGACTGAAACAGGTTGTTGAACAACGGTTATAAACTTCAGTAAAAGTTGGTAACAATAATGTGAAATTAATCACCAGTCGGCACCACTTTGTAGCTTCCAAGCATACATAGGGCGAGTACCCGACTTTAGATCTCAATGTGGCTCATGCGATCAAAAAGGCTTCAGTCATGCACCGTTGCAAGAAGTCCTCGTAGAACTATGGGTCATTTATGAGGCTTCTTAAATAGCAATGAAAAAACAGTGATGTAATATAGCAAATCAATATATGAATTGTGATTATCACAAGTAAAACTTTGGGAAAATAACCCCATAGGGTAATAATGTGAACTACAACCAAAGGACTAAACTTTGAATAACTTTTTATTTCAATTCCACATACTATTAATCTAAGGATAGCCTCACATACGTTGTTACTGACCACGATAGTGATTCAGTACAGCGCAAAATGATGAATTTTGCGGCGCATGTTGAGCATTCGCAGTCAGTATCGAATGCGAACTAAAGACATAGAGCCGAGCATCAAAATCGCAAAAACTGCAGCTAAATTTCAGTGTTCAACAGCAGCATGCAAGTCTTTACACAATAACAAATTCAACGCAGTTGAAATATTCGATCGCTTTTAACATGACTATGACTTTATACCCACTAGTACCCAGAATTCCAAAGTATTTTAAGTCCTAAACTGATGCACATCGAAGTATTTCTGAGTCCGAATAACACCTATGCCCATGACCACCATTTATGAGATTAGACAGATTATCAAATTTATACGTTCCAACTATGGTAGGTTAGCAACCTCATACTACATTATTCAATTTTAAACACTGCTAACGCACTGGATTAACTCAGGTACATATGCAACAATAGGGACTGTAGTAAACCTAGACAAATTGCTACTTTGTTCACCGTGGTACTGCATCCCTGCGTTTGCCAATTGACTCTGTTATATACATAAAGTTACCAAAATATCATTAAACGATCACATAGATTGGTAGAATAATGGCATAAGTGACTCATGCTGGACACAATCGTTTGTACGCATGTAGAAAAATCGATGTTTAGGCAGCCTTATGCAAATTATTCAATAAATAATTTAAAATTATTTGTGTGTTTGTTTAAGAAAAATATAAATATCGTTATTCCCTAGCTGACATCTAGATCTGTACAGCCGGGTGTCACAAGTATATATTGTAAACCTGTATTATTTGTTACTGACTTCTTAAACAACTTTAAAGTAAATTTTAACCACTTTGTTAATAATAATTTTGCGCACATGATGGCAATGTCAGCTAGTTCGTCTCACTACCGCGAATTCGATACTGTCTTTAGATTTATCGTAGCATGTCTGGACACAGTTTTAGTGTTTTCAGTGAATATGTTACGTTTCGGTTTTTATTTACTCAGTTCGTAATCCATTTTGGAACCCTACCTTAAGTACAAGGCGCCACACTGTCTCCCTACAACCTCAGGTTATCCAAGTCACAGAGCGGCTCCCATGTCTGCTCACAGTTTGCTCCTATAGCGTGTTTGCTCTACCCAGCACCAAGTCTGATTTACCTGGCCCAGCTATATTACAGATAATTGCCAGCGACACACATCTATTAACCAAATATTCTGCATTTACATACAGTTCTTAGTGGATGTGGCCCAAGCGCCACGTGACGTCACACTCTCTAGCAGCATAAGTCATCTTAGTGGATAAAATACAAATAAATATTGTAAAATTTCAAGTTGAAATACAGACTTACGAGAAGTAATTACTTTGGGAAAAAAGTTAGAAGATTAATCAAGACATGCGAATACGTCCTGGGGACAATTTTTGTGTGGAGCGACTTGGACTACAACCGCTCAGTGTTACTAGAGGAAAGTGAAAAATGCCGTTCACTGGTTTAGTGACAGCTAGACATCAGACTATCAGATTGAGTGTTAATAAAATATTTACTCCAAGAGCTGTTAGTACTGAGTACCTTAGTTCAGTTTCATAACAGTAAAGATGGCATAATATCTCATCAACTGGATAAAACGAAAAGTGTGAAGTCTAAAAGGTGGTCACTAGCAGTGTTAGGTAGCGATTGCTACTGGAGTGCTGTGCTTCGAAACGGCAGAAAAAAATTGAGAAGACAATACGAATAAGTGTCAAAATGTCGCCTAACAATACTTAGTCATGCAGAATTCATCTTTCTTTCCCACAGTGTGCTTTATGCATGCAGGTTCGCGATGTCCTGTATCACAGCTCACAGCAGTAAGCACCTAAATTGATGAGCCAAAACATAATGATCACTACCCAACGCGATAACAAAAGTATGTAGACGGACAGAGACAGAGGGGGATCGCCCTCGGGAAGATACAGTTTGCAAATGGGGAAATCCACTGACATTAGTGACTTTGACAAAGGGCAGATTATCATTAAGCAGAGCCTGTGAACGAGTATCTTGAGAACTGTTCAGCTGATCGAATGTGCACGTGCTACTGTCGTCAGCATCTACGGAAAAACGGAGTGAGGTGGCGCAGTAGTTAACACACCGGACTCGCATTCGGGAGGACGACGGTTAAAAAAATGGTTCAAATGGCTCTGGGCACTATGGGACTTAACATTTGAAGTCATAAATCCCCTATAACTTAAAACTACTTAAACCTAACTAAACTAAGGACATCACACACATCAATGCCCGAGGCAGGATTCGCCTAGAATCGCTCGGCCACACTGGCCGGCACGACGGTTCAATCTCGCATCCGGCCATCCCGATTTAGGTTTTCCGTGATGTCCCTAAATAGCTCCAGGCAATAGCCGGGATGGTTCCTTTGAGAAGGCACGACCGACTTTCTTCCCTTTCATTCACTAATCCGATGAGACCGATGACCTCGCTGTCTGGTCTCCTCCCTCAAAACAGCCCAACCCATCTACGGAAAGAGATGACAGTGTAACTACCACTAGGCGATAAATGGTTAGACGTCCACAACTCTTCACAGAACGTGGGATTCGGAGGCGTGTCTACTCTGTAAAGCAGGACAGATGCTGATGTGTGGCACTTCTGCCGAAAGCGTACAGTGCTGGTGCACGCGCTGGTGTTTCAGAGCACACCGTTCATCGTACATTGTTGAACACGGAGCTCCAGAGCAGACCAACCCTACGTGTTCACATGTTGACCGTACGACATTGTCAGTTATTACTGCAGTGGGAATCGACCATCGGGAATCGACCATCGGGAATCGACTGTCGATCAGTGGATACTGGTCGGCTCTTTGGGTAAATAACATTTTTCCTACAGCAAGTGATGGTCGCCTGCACAAACGCCAGCATCGAAGTGAACGGTGGCTCGAAAAGTGCAGCGCGCTCCTGTGGGAGACATTCTCTTGCGCTTGCGTGGGACCTGTGGTAGTAATCGAAGACACGCTAACAGCTTCGAATCACCTGCAACCGTTCATGCTTGTTGTCTTACCCGACAGCGATCTCGTATTTCAGCAGTATAATTGTCCGTGTCTCGGAGCCAGACCCTTGCTGCAGTGGTTTAAGGAACATTGTAGTGAACTCACGTTGATATCTCTGAGACCAAATCCGCATGATATAAGTTCCATGGACACCATCTGGGTCGTTATCTGGCGCCATCACCGCGTACGCAAACGAGAGGCCCGTTATTTACCTGAATTACATGATCTGTCGTAGACATCCAATGCCACATACCTCTACAAAGCTACCAACAATCTGTCGGATCCCTGATAGGCAGAATAAATGACGTATATCGTTCTAAAGACAGACAAACAAGCTGTTAAGCAGGTAGTCATAATGTGTAGGCCCATTAGTGCATTTGTCGTGGTATACTGCCTCCTGAATGATTTTCGACCTTGAAATGCGACCACCGTCGATGTCAAATTTCATCAAAATCGACCATCTTTGTGGCAGTGGGCGTACAGATGAAAGCAGAGGTGTTACTGCAAACTACTGGAAGACCACCCTCTGAGCCGTTTCGCATAATCATGAAACATTACGCACTGAAATATTTTGAGTATCAGAAGTAAATCAATCGTCCTATATTTGAGATCACTGCTAACTGATCATCCTAAATAAGCAAGTAAATTAGAAGGATAACATCACAAATTTTTTGGGTGAGTCCTCTTAGTTAATATTTGCCAGCAGTGAAGAAGAACATGTCTGTAATAAACTGCTCGTCTACTGTTAATGATGGATTCTGACGAAACACGTCTCACAGAGGGACACAGTTCGAGGTCGACAAATAGTCACACGGTAGCACTGCATGTCAAACTGTTGAGTAACAATTAATGGGAGTAGTCTCGTTCGTTTGTGTCGAGGCTGAATGTTGCATTAATGTTACCGAATCATACGAAGCGTTTGAACCCTGAATCGATGAAAAACTGTGACAAAGAATGCAGTATTATTTTGTTCTCTGAAGGTCTATGATTTCCAGACTATCGATGCGTTTATGTATGGTACGGGCACGGAATGCACTTGTTCGGGCAGCCGGCCGCGGTGGCCCAGCGGTTCTAGGCGTTTCAGTCCGGAACCGCGCTGCTGCTACTGTCGCAGGTTCGAATCCTGCCTCGGGCATGGATGTGTCTGATGTCCTTAGGTTAGTTAGGTTTAAGTAGTTCTAAGTCTAGGGGACTGATGATCTCGGATGTTAAGTCCCATAGTGTTCAGAGCCATTTGAACCAACTTGTTTGGGGCGTACATTCCGACGTCGTGATCACGCAATAACAATGTAGACCCCAATAGCTTTAGGTTCACATATCAGTCAGAAGTGTTCTTTGACAGACTGAAGTCTTAATGACGATACCACTACGTCTCTCCTACCTGCATATGCTGGTGGGATTTTTTTCTTTTCATTTTTCAGGATGAAATTTGTCGTTTACAAACGGCTCAGTTGATGAACTACGTTGACCGATGTCAATAAATCACTAAATGCGGAAGCCAGAAAGCTTCTGTAGGCCTATTGAATACGTCAGGAACCGCTTGCACGACGTTGTACAGCTCTGAAAGCAGCTTCTCCGGCTGATAGACATCTGATGACGGACCTTTGCATGGCGTAGCAAAATACCACTTAGTAAATTATCAGTAACTTCACTGAATCCATCCTTCGCAAGTACGAAGGACAGTTTACAGTTCACGATGACAACAGATCATGTTGAGCCAAAGTGTTTGTGATTTATTTTGCGTTTGATTGTTCTCGGGAATTGCTAAAACGAAAACAATTGTGTAGAGTTAGCACGGTAAAATTCTGTCAATTGGATTAGGTTCGCCTGAACGATATTAATGGATGATGAGGATGAAAACAGTGAATATATGCCGAAGGGCCAAAGAAACTGCCACATCGGCCTTATATCGGGTAGGGTCCCCGCGAACACACAGATATGCCGCAACGCGATATGGCGTGGACTCGACCAATGTCTGAGGTAGTGGTGGAGGGAATTGATACCATGATATCTGTAGGACTGTCCTCCATAGATCTATAAGTGTACGAGGAGGTGGAGATCTCTTCTGCACAGCAAGTTGCAAGGCATCCGATATATGCTCAATAATGTTCATGCCTGGGGAGTTGTATCAGTAGCCCCATATCATCACAACTGCCCACGCCACACACCATTACAAAGCCTCCACCATCTTGAACAGTCTCCTGCTGACATGCCGAGTCCATGGATTCGTGAGGTTGTCTCCATACCCGTACACGTCCAGTAGCTCGATACAACTTTAAATGAGACTCGTCCGACCAGGAAACAAGTTTCCAGTTATCGACAGTCCAATGTCAGTGTTGACGGGAACAGGCGAGGGGTAAAGTTTTTGTGTCACGCAGTCATCGACGGTGGAAGTGTGGGCCTTCGACTCCGAAAGCCCATTATCGATAATGTTTCGTTGAATGGTTCCCATCCTGTCACTTGATGTCTGCAGCAGTTTGCGGAAGGGTTGCACTTCTGCCATGTTGAACGAACCTCTTCAGTTACCGTCGGTCCCGTTCTTGCAGGATCTTTTGCCGGTCGTAGCGATGTCGAAGATTTGATATTTTGCCGGATTGCTGGTATTCACACTACACTCGTAAAATGCTCGAACGGGAAAATCCCAACTTCATCGCTACCTCGGATATGCTGTGTCCCATGGCTCGTGCACCGACTATAGCATCACGTTCAAACTCATTTAAATCTAGATGACCTGCCATTGCAGCAGCAGTAACCGATTTAAAAACTCCGCCAGACACTTGTTGTCTTATATAGTTGTTGCGGACCGCAGCGCCGTATTCTGCCTGTTTACATATCTCTGTATTTGAATACGCATGCCTATACCTGTTTCTTTGACGCGTCAGTGTACGTCAGAAACGCTGAACCACAATCTATTGAATATGTTATGAGCAACCAACATTATTTCAAGATAGGGGTGCGAAATGGGGTGCTTTTTTTTCACGAGCAGGAACATTATCCATTAGCCTAACTGAACACTCCTCCAGGCTAGACTCGAACTTCCGTTGCTACAGACATTCCCACCTATGATTTCAGAATAGTACAGCAAGAGATTGATAGATAAGTTGTGTGAGAACAGCACCACTGATATATCGAATTAATTGGATATTCGAGGTTTAAACTGCCTGAGAGCTACGTACATAACAACTGCGTTGAAGCCACTGAAATGAAGTGGATAGAATCAAAAGAGTCGAGACGAATTAGATGCATATTAACATTCATTACATCAAGTGTTCATTTTTTTCCGGTTTCCACTGGTGTCATTTGATATCAGTGAATCTTCCTTGAATTCACCTCCAACGACCAATTTATTTCATATCGTTCAGACAAATTCAATAAACTGATATATTACGGGTGTTCAAAAGAAACGGTACGAAACAACACTGCGGCTATAATTGAAGTCTTTATTAAAAAGCTTTCATTAGAGGCGTGAGCCCAACCATCCCACTGTTTCACGAGCCGAAGAATTCCATGTTCCTAAAACTCCTGAGGCTGTGACAGGTGCCAGTCCTCCACTGTGTCCTTCAGTTCGTCGTCCGAGATGAAGGTCTTTCGTTTGAGATGTTTTATCATTATTATTATTATTATTATTATTATTATTACAGGACCAAGGACATAGAAGTCGAAGGGTGACATGTCTGCGCTGTAGGCCGGATGCTCAAGCTGCTCAAACTTAAACTTGGCCATTACACTTCATGTCACTTGGAGCCTAATGGACAGGCGTTGGCATGGAACAGAATGCCCCCCCCCCCCCCCCGTTTGCTCTTAATGGACTTGACGTAGCCTACAGCCTACGGGGGGTATCTGATGGTACACGTCACTACTAATGTTTTTTCCGTGGTCAAGGAATTCAAGGAGTATCGGACCTCGTACGTCGAAAAAGACAGTGCGCATCATCTTGTCTGCTGAGGACATAGCTTTGAATGATTTAGACGGAGGTGACGACACTACATTCGCATCCCTAGATATATCTCTACATTACCTTAAAGCCGAATGCGCGAATTTCAGCTAGTTTCGTTGTTACTACGTTTCATACCTTTTCATATTAACACGCCTTACACATCCGTTATGGCATGGTTAAGTATCATTCGAGCATTAAACCCATTTTCCTTGTTGTGCCATCTCTGCATAATCTCTAGTTGCTTGCCTAGTAATAGTGTTCGGAAACATACAGTGGCAATGAATGTTTGAATCAGGTCTACAATTAAATAGTTACTAGTGGGTAAATTCATACAATAGGCATAGTCAATTTTCTTTGATTATCCATAATAACAGTACTAAAATAATAGTAGTAGAAGTTAATTGGGTAGATATAGAGGTAGTTAACCAATAGAACTGGTTATGGTGATAGATTTAGCAGTGATAATAGTAATATGTTGCATCATTTTAAACAGCAGCGTATTATTATTTAACTTAAAGTGAATACAGAAGTATAATTATAGACAGAACATACAGCCTAGTGTAGAATGCTATGTAACGGGTAGTGATATATAATAAACAAATTTTCAAAATGATAAGTTACAGCAATCAGTCGTCCTATCCTTTCAAGTTTTATTAAGCAAATCTAGTTTTCGGCTCTTGCCTAGCAAGTATCAATTAACTATTTTATAGTATCAGTGCATGTCCTAGTACGTCAGTCTCCTGTTGTTCCGACCTCTGTCACAGATCGTTTCAGTCTTGAACGAACTGTGACAGAGGCACGAACAAAAGGGGACATGCATTGATACCACGAAATAGAGCATTGATAATGGCTGTGAATTAGGCGAAATCTTGATATTATTTTGAAAATCATATCACAGTCGTTGAGTGCGTCCACATTCCTAGTGGAAGGTAACTTGATAATGAACGAATGTAAGAAATGGATCATTATTTTTTTGATTCATGACTTTTGGCGTTAACACCCTTTTGGACGTGGGAAAGAAAGAAAATTATTGTCTCTGGGCTTCTGGATCGGGTTCTCAACAACGCAGAAAATAATTTCGACCTCATTATTCGATGAAACTTTCAGAAGTCAGCACTCGATTTGTCATTTGCTCCTCATTCACACTGTGCAGCAAAAATCGGGAAGAAATTTTTTATATAAAAACTTTTCGTGAGTGCTGATGTTAACGTACTCCATACTGATTCCCAGTTGATCTTATCCTCCAGGCTCTGTTACACGTGGTCGATACTCTCTGCCGTAAGCTTGTGGATGGTATGCCACGATATGGGACAACGTCAAAAGCTTTCTTTTTTTCATCCTGAAATAGTCTGAATTACTCATGCAAATATTTTACGGTCACGGATTCTGTTCCGCACAGATGCACAAATATTGCATGTGCCTCCGCATTCTCTATCCTCCACTTGTAACAGAACTCGATATTTATGCATTACTTCATTCTATACTCTCACTACGTTCGACTCGAAGGAAGAGGCAAATGAGCTTCAGTTTACTGTTTTCGACGTACGTCTAGCTATCTTATGTCATGTGCACATGTATGCATTTTTACATACGTTGGCATTTATATTGTGGCCCATTCACCTTCTTGACGTGTCTAGTTTATGAAGGTACTGGTATATCTTATCTGACTACGAGGTGTTTTAAGCAGTGCTGTTAGCTATGAAAAATTAGATTTTATCGTTATATTTGTATACTACAGGTTCTGGAGTCAGCATTAGGCCCACTTATGCTGGTAGGAATAACATTGAAGCCAGTTTAGCAGAAGCGCAGAGAAGCATTCATCGTCAGTGTTACAATGTCCCTAATGCACAGTACAATTTAGAAATCATACTTTTGTACATGAAGTGTTGAAAATAGTATTCCATACATCTTCACAGTATGATGCTGTTCAAAGCTATAAAAAGAGTCTTATAATATATTCACATATAAAACAACTTTTTTAGATATGGCTCATCTTTATATTGATTCTAGATGAAGCGTTTCATGTAGGTACCATCAAAATTTACGTTTAAATTCTTGAGCACTCCTCAAAGAAGCAGGTACTCGTCGACCACTTGGCTGCTCTGGAATTTGGTAATATCGATGAGCCCCTTGATATTGCAACGTGTGTGTTTTATCGATGGGTGCAGAGTACAGGAGCGCGTCTCATTGCCCCTAGAGCCAGAAATCAAAATTGACAAGACCATGCTTCCACAACTCCTTGACAATACGTTTGGGGCACATACCATTGTACAATGGGCAGAATATAAAATGATACCAAGTCGTGCATATACTGCATCAGTTATGTGTCTGTAAGGCCAGTGTTATCGAACAGCACACCTAAACCGTTGTGCAGAAGTTATGGCTAAATATAGCCTACAAATATGTGTACGTCCCTACGAACTGGTTTCCCACGATTCCTACTTACACATGGATGCTGAAGCGTATCAGATACCTTGCATACACGACTGCTTGGAACTTGCACCTGTCCACACCTGTTTTTTTGTGAATGTCATCTCATTTGACAATAAAATGCAAACTGCGAACCTCAGTCATTGTTAGAACTGTAATCTGTTTACCACTGATACCGGTGTGACATACGGTGAAATGAGTATGATGACAGATAGATATTGTGAAGTGAGCAACGAACTTCAACAAAAAGCTATGTCTCTTGTCCAATTATTAAGAGCGAGAAAGTTACAGAGATACTCATCGGACCCGTGTGGCAAGCAGTAAAAGACAGGTGCTAAGCCTTTCTTTTTTATTATTGACATCTGAGTATTCCCCATTCAGCCATAAATGTAAGTAAATCATACTGATACAGAATTGGTGTAGATACAAAAACGAAATTGATAAAAACAGACACTAGTGATGAAGATTGAAATCTAAGGCCAAAGCAGTTTGAAATAACATACTGAAATTGCACAAAGCTATTTAGACTACTTGAATTAGTTCATATCTCTCTTTACGCATCCCTTAGATAGGATAAGGTTTGAACTGTGAAACTTGTGGTTGCCAAGATTTTTGGCACAGATGCTCTTGACGTATTTCTTGTTCATAACATTCCTTAGCAAGTTTGATATGATGTCCCATAGGTTAATGCATCCAAACAGTATGTGATCCGTGTCTTGCACTTCGTCTCATTTACAAGATACAAATGGTACTATGCGTATAAGGCGTCGGCGCTGTGCGTATCGACAGCGACTGAACGTCAGCCGCGCTGTGGTTTTACGCTGGCGTTATATGAGCGTTTTTTTCCCTTTAGTTGTCTGTGGAGCATGGCATTCTTTGTCTCACTCAACCTGAAACATCTTCCCGTAAATCGGTAATAAATCCTCCGCTGGAGTGTGTGGACAATCTTCATTACCTTCGATGACCACTTATTTACTGAGAGTGTCAACGATCTCGTTGCCCAGAACGTCGTTGTGCGATTTAATCCAATACATGCAGACCCTGCGACCATTTCGCTTCAGTTGGTTTACGTATGCATTTATCTTGTGAACTATTGGTTGGTGTATACATCCTAGATGAAAACGTCGTTGTGCGATTTAATCCAATACATGCAGACCCTGCGACCATTTCGCTTCAGTTGGTTTACGTATGCATTTATCTTGTGAACTATTGGTTGGTATATACACTCCTGGAAATGGAAAAAAGAACACATTGACACCGGTGTGTCAGACCCACCATACTTGCTCCGGACACTGCGAGAGGGCTGTACAAGCAATGATCACACGCACGGCACAGCGGACACACCAGGAACCGCGGTGTTGGCCGTCGAATGGCGCTAGCTGCGCAGCATTTGTGCACCGCCGCCGTCAGTGTCAGCCAGTTTGCCGTGGCATACGGAGCTCCATCGCAGTCTTTAACACTGGTAGCATGCCGCGACAGCGTGGACGTGAACCGTATGTGCAGTTGACGGACTTTGAGCGAGGGCGTATAGTGGGCATGCGGGAGGCCGGGTGGACGTTCCGCCGAATTGCTCAACACGTGGGGCGTGAGGTCTCCACAGTACATCGATGTTGTCGCCAGTGGCCGGCGGAAGGTGCACGTGCCCGTCGACCTGGGACCGGACCGCAGCGACGCACGGATGCACGCCAAGACCGTAGGATCCTACGCAGTGCCGTAGGGGACCGCACCGCCACTTCCCAGCAAATTAGGGACACTTGCTCCTGGGGTATCGGCGAGGACCATTCGCAACCGTCTCCATGAAGCTGGGCTACGGTCCCGCACACCGTTAGGCCGTCTTCCGCTCACGCCCCAACATCGTGCAGCCCGCCTCCAGTGGTGTCGCGACAGGCGTGAATGGAGGGACGAATGGAGACGTGTCGTCTTCAGCGATGAGAGTCGCTTCTGCCTTGTTGCCAATGATGGTCGTATGCGTGTTTGGCGCCGTGCAGGTGAGCACCACAATCAGGACTGCATACGACCGAGGAACACAGGGCCAACACCCGGCATCATGGTGTGGGGTGCGATCACCTACACTGGCCGTACACCACTGGTGATCGTCGAGGGGACACTGAATAGTGCACGGTACATCCAAACCGTCATCGAACCCATCGTTCTACCATTCCTAGACCGGCAAGGGAACTTGCTGTTCCAACAGGACAATGCACGTCCGCGTGTATCCCGTGCCACCCAACGTGCTCTAGAAGGTGTAAGTCAACTACCCTGGCCAGCAAGATCTCCGGATCTGTCCCCCATTGAGCATGTTTGGGACTGGATGAAGCGTCGTCTCACGCGGTCTGCACGTCCAGCACGAACGCTGGTCCAACTGAGGCGCCAGGTGGAAATGGCATGGCAAGCCGTTCCACAGGACTACATCCAGCATCTCTACGATCGTCTCCATGGGAGAATAGCAGCCTGCATTGCTGCGAAAGGTGGATATACACTGTACTAGTGCCGACATTGTGCATGCTCTGTTGCCTGTGTCTATGTGCCTGTGGTTCTGTCAGTGTGATCATGTGATGTATCTGACCCCAGGAATGTGTCAATAAAGTTTCCCCTTCCTGGGACAATGAATTCACGGTGTTCTTATTTCAATTTCCAGGAGTGTATGTACATCTTATCTGTGATGTCATAGTCGTCATCATCAAAATCATCATCATCAACATCTTCATCATCATCAACACATGATACATCAAACCCCGTCAATGACATCACCATGCTTCTCATCTCTTGCACACCAACCACTTCACATTGCCCTACTCATGTCCACCAGTCAAGAGTGTAGTGTTGTGCCTACCATTAACACGGATCATCTAATAACAGTGTATTATTTCAGTGGACATCAAAATGAGGCAGCCAATGACAGCGTAACTCCAGAGCCGTCATCTTGGCCACAATTATAAGTACCTGAACGATCATTTTTTTCTGCCATGTTCTGAACCATTTATCCAAAAAATGTTCTAAACACACAAACACACACACACACACACACACACACACACACAGAAACACACACCTATACATTATCTATGGTATTAACATACACATAAGCAGTTCTTGTGTACGTACATGGTCCCATCTTTGCACCACACATTTTCTAAAGCAGAACGGGTCTTTAAAGCAAATATTTCCACATCTGAATTACTCTGTGTCACCAAGTTATATCAGCATCTAAACTACCTGCAAAAATACGTCAGCAACACAAAAATACGGTGATTAATTCGAGTTTCACTGTGTTATTTCCACAAACATACATATATATCTGTGAAAACTGATGCCTAAAATTGTAGCCTAATTCTATTTCCATGTAGAATGCTACGAACCACATATGGCTACAAGTTAACTCACTAATCAGGTTGGTGGTGACTTTTTATTTTTGCCCGGTCTTAGTATCAGCCACAATGGACTTTCATATTAAATATTCCCAAATCGAAATTGTTATAGAAAACACATGACTCTTGTCAAGTGTCATTATATTAATTCATAGTCCTGAATGTCAGCAAGAGCACGTAAACTTCATTAGCAACAAATTATTTACGTCAATGTTATTTACGTATCTTGTCAAGTAATACATCAGCATACAAACACACCGCACATGCATGTCAAGCACAACAATATTGAATCTCCACTTCAACAATATGTATGGAAATACGTAAAGGGTTTTGGCATTTCGGTCTGAGGCTGTGCTATTAGCGGTTCATAGAGCGACCTGCCATCACTCGAACTTTTTGAAAGTTTTTCAGTAATGCTTCACCTTATGAAGCAACATTTAAGGGGGACGGAGAAAATGCATCATGTTCTACATTATAAAAATACAATCAAAGTTACTGAGAGATTAATTTAGCTTTTTATTACGTTTAAACTAGGTCTAACTGATGTCATGCATAAAAACAAACTTCTAGGAAAGGCTGCCACATTTAACCAATTGTAACCATGGTGTAAAATCTCTCTAAAACTTTTAGACATTGAATTTCTGTAATCAGCTACTAAATAGTACAAAAATCTAGTGTGATCTCTCAAACACCATATATAAAATCAGAAAACACATCACAGAAAAACCAACTGACCGACTACCATTATAGGTTTTGAAGAAAGCGTCTGATCGAGTTCTTTATTGCGATTTTTCACTTAAACTCTATATTTTTTGTAACATACAAGGACACTTTCGTAATTCATGGAATACTAAGCGTTTACAAACAACATGGCTAAAGACAAGGGAGGAACAAGTTTCCCGACAAAGAGAGATGAAAGGTCAGTACCTTGAAAGTACAATGCGAGGACCACTAAATTTGGATATTTGAGCAGATATAAAATTATTTATTAAAATAAATACGGATTTCGACTATAAACGTGCCCACACTCCCATACACACACACACACACACACACACACATAAACAGGTTTTTTTCATAACACGCCAGTGTAATTAGAGATTTTTGATAAAAACGGAAATTTTATCTTTGCACCAAAATTTAAATAAGTCTTTAAATATTTAAGATTTAGAATGCCAGTTACACTACTGCCATAGTGTAAACACATTCAATAACATTCAAAAAATATTCATGTAACTTGCGCCTACATCTACATACAGACTCCGCAAGCCAATGTATTTTTGTGATGGGGGATACCTTGTACCACTACTATTCATTTACTTTCTTGATCCAAGCGCAAATGGAGCAAGGAATATACAGCTGTTTATATGACTCTGTTCGAGAAAATTTCTCTGCACTTATCTTCGAGATTCTTAAGCAAATTGCATGTTGGCAGCTGTAAAACTCTTCTGCAATCAACTTCAGATGCCAGTTTTCGAAATTTTCTCAGTATTTCAAGAAAAGAATGTCATCTTCCCTCCAGATATCCTAATTTGAGTTCTCAAACCATCTCCATAACACCCGCATTTTCATCGAAATTACTGGTAACAAATCTGAGTCTGCATCTGACTTGCTTCGATGTCTTCATTTAATCCAGCTTGGTGGGGGTCCAAAAACTCAAGTAGCACTCACTAATGTATCATACTAGTGTCATAAACGTGATCTGCTTTATGAATGATCCACACTTACCTAAAAGTTTCCCAGTAAACCAAAGTCGACCATTTGCCTCCCCTACAATCGTCCCGAAGTACTCGCTCCATTTCATTTCACTTTTTACGTTTCACCAGGATATTTAATCAATGTAGCTGTCAAACAACACGCTACTAATGCTGTTTTCGAACATTATAGGGCTATTCTTCCTAGTGACCCGAACTCTCACATTTTTCTACACGTAGAGCAAGCTGCCATTGAGCACGCCAACTAAAATTTTTGTCAGTCATCTTGTATCGTCCTAAATTCACATAGTGATGACATCTTCCCATAGACCGCAGTATCATGAGGAAACAGATGCATATTGATGCACACCCTATGTGTCAAATTACAGGGTGATCAAAAAGTCAGGATAAATTTGAAAACTTAATAAACCACGGAATAATGTAGATAGAGAGGTAAAAATTGACACACATGCCTGGAATGACATGGGGTTTATTAGAACAAAAAAAAAACAAAGTTCACAAAATGTCCGACAGATGGCGCTGGACAGCAAAACTGCTACCGTGACGTATGAGAGGCATGCTGATATGTTACAAAATCGCATCATCCCCAGCCTGGCTGATAAACACCTGCTGGAATGTACGATTTTTAAGCAGGATGGCGCTCCACCCCATATTGCTAGGTGATGATCGTGTGCTCAGCCGCCACTTTCGTCATGCTTGGCTTCCCAGGTCCCCAGACCTCCGTCCGTGCGGGTTACCTGAAGTCGCAAGTGTATCGTGATCGACCGACATCTCTAGGGATGCTGAAAGACAATATCCGACGCCAATGCTTCACCATAACTCCGGACATGCTTTACAGTGCTGTTCACAATATTATTCCTCGACTACAGCTATTGTTGAGAAATGATGGTGGACATATTGAGCATTTCCTGTAAAGAAAAAAATTGTTCAAATGGCTCTGAGGACTATGGGACTTAACATCTGTGGTCATCAGTCCCCTACAACTTAGAACTACTTAAACCTAACTAACCTAAGGACATCACACACATCCATGCCCGAAGCAGGATTCGAACCTGCGACCGCAGCGGACACGCGGTTCCAGACTGAAGCGCCTAGAATCGCACGGCCACACCGGCCGGCTCCCGTAAAGAATATCATCTTTGCTTTGTCTTACTTTGCTATGCTAATTATTGCTATTCTGATCAGATGAAGCGCCATCTGTCGGACATTTTTTGAACTTTTGTATTTTTTTGGTTCTAATAAAACCCCATGTCATTCTAAGCATGTGTGTCAGTTTGTACCTCTCTATCTACATTATTCCGTGATTATTCAGTTTTCAAATTTGTACTGACTTTTTGATCACCCGGTATTTAATAACTGAGAAAAGTTACAGGTTGAGGTATGCTGGTTATGACCAAAGGTCAATTATTGTACCACATTTTCGAGAACAATGGACACTGAAATACAATATTTCCACATCTAAATTACCTGTATTTATTATCAAAAGACTTGGTACTCTTTCATTAGCACTACAGAAATAAATTATACGACAGCGATGAGTATCATTTGATTTCTGTACCACACATTAAGGAAAACAAAATAAATAAAACTTCGTTCTATAACACTATAACATTACTAAATACACATTAATACTACCTTTTTTGAATCTTCAAGATCAAAGAGCACTAGCCAATGAGAATTACCCAAGCCAATAGTGTTATTACCATGCATGAATAAGTCACAAACTTGTCTCACGCCATAGTGACTCGGGACTAGTCACTAGGGAATTTAGGGCATCTAGTAGAAGAAAACTTTTCTTATGTTCTGCTGGAAATGCTTACTTATACTGTCACACAGTGGGATCTAAATGTCACTTTGAGAAATAGCATACAGAACAGTGACAATACATACTCGTATAGATATGAAATGAGGGTTGGTATGCTATCAAACTATCCTGTTACAGCTCCTTTTGAAAGTTACCCAAAAAAGTATAGTGTCTCCTTGTTAGGGTATTAACATCTCCTGCTATTCAAAATGTTTGTCATGATCTGCTAATAAGGCCAAACTGTGGAAACTGCATGACACTTCGAAGAAATAGCACACTGAACAGCAGTAACACACGTTCATATAGGCGTGAAATGAGGTTCGCTGTGCCTTCAGTTACCCACTTTCAGAAACTTCTTCCGCTATTACACGGTGTAGGTTTACATGACACTCTGCCCATAGATCAAAATGCTACAAATTTCCCCAAGCTACAGCAAGAATGTAACAAAATCTCCATACGGCAACAAAACTGTAACAAACAGTAAAAATGTAAAAGAAAATGCCCTACACATCTAGGTGTCAGAGCACAATGGTAAGCAATTGTTCTAAACATCACAGTGTCACAGCAAATATGTAACATATTGCCCTTGTTACAGAAAAATTGTTACAAATATTCATTACTGAAAATTGTAACAATTAGCCCATACATCCTTATGTTACGGCAAAATTGTCACAAACTGCTTCACAAATCGCTAAGTTACGATAAAACAGTAACAAATTGCCACATCCATTCTCTAGTAATATTAAAATCGTAACAAACAACTCGATACATCGTCCATTTACAGGGTGATGCAATGATGGTCAGGTTACAGGTGACTGCCATTACCCTTAACTCTATTGGAGACGGTGATAGTCTGCTGAAATATGTTGACTACAACAGCCCTGAATACGAGTGCAGATCAAAGGTGGTCAATTTATACGGTGACTTCCAGTACCCCAAACGCAAGAGGAGGTGTTTAATTTACAGGGTGACAGCATTACTGCAAACGACAGTGGGTTCAGTGATCGTCGGTTTATGTACAGCATCATCTTACAACAAAATTCCAAAATACTGTCCCATACATCAACATGTAACAGTAAAGGTGGCTACTTTTGTGGCAGTAATAGTCAATCTGCAGGGTGCAGCAATGACAGTTAATTTACATGGTGGAGTTCAGTTCCAGTACTGCTGAGACGTTAAGGAATTTGGTAGAGTTTTTGCCATAATTTGTTACAGTGTTAGTTGTTACATTGTTATATTTGTAATAATTTTGATTTGCCATTGCTCCACTCTGAGGTAATCTGTTAGAGTTATATGGGACAATTAGGTAAAATTTATGCTGCAACATGGTGCAGCTTGTTACAGTCTTGCACGTTTATTGACCAAAGTGTAAACTGATCATGATTGTCTCACCCTGTAAACGGTTCATTCTTGCTTCACAGTAGTATCAACTCTACTTTTAAGAAAATGGCAGTGACCCTCTGTACATTCACACTGTCAACAGCTGTTGTTTAAGAATTATAGTTGACAAGTCCTCCCCCATTAGACGACACCCTCAGTAGCTGACAACCCCAAAAATTGACGACCTAGCATCTGAGAAAACATGTAGCTAACGCTCCAAGTAGTGATAACCTCGTTAATTTACGTTTTTTCCTGTGACATTGTGATGTATGAGGCAATTTTTAACAAATTTGCTCTAATGTGAATCGGTTGGTTGGAGTTTTGCTGTAACATAGAGATATATGGAGCATTTTGTTACATTTAGGCTGTAACAGTGGTAAATTTGTTATATTTTTATTTAACGTGCGGGAATGTGTTAGACTATACTGTAAAATGAACGAAGTGTCATGTAGTCTCCTCTACATAAAAGCAAGATAGAAATTATAGTCTCGCATGGACTTGCTGTATGGTTTGACTAATATTAGAAGCTGGTAAGTAAAAACATTACGAGCCTCTATTATTACCTATATGAATGTGTGATACTGCTGTTTAAAATGCTGTTTAATCGAAGTATCACGTACCCTTAGTTTCCAGTGAGTGTCAGCATAATGCAGCACCTATCAATAGAATATAACAAACGTTTTGAACTACCAAATGGGGTTACTCGAGCTCATTGTATTGTGGGACGGCAAGGAGGGGCTTCACTTAAATGGCTATTTGCCTTTGATATCGGTGTTAGAGACGAGTTTTTGACTAATTTGCACTTGATAATAACATTGTTAAAAAAATGGTTCAAATGGCTCTGAGCACTATGGGACTCAACTGCTGTGGTCATAAGTCCCCTAGAACTTAGAACTACTTAAACCTAACTAACCTAAGGACATCACACACATCCATGCCCGAGGCAGGATTCGAACCTGCGACCGTAGCGGTCGTGCGGTTCCAGACTGTAGCGCCTTTAACATTGTTCCCTTTGGTATTTATCATCGATAAGAGCACTTTAAACTGTTGGTTAGATCAGCAATGTGTGTTTAGTAATATTATTGAATCAGTCTTTACTTATTTAGCTTTCCTTAATGTGTGGTACAAAAATCAAATTATGGTCATCACTACCCACAGTTTAGTTCTATAGTGCTGATGAGTGAGTCCCTTGTACTCGATGGGTAATACAGAAAATTCAGATGTGCTAATAATTAAGATGAGGGTACGTTTTCCTCCCAAAATACCGTACAATAATCGAAATTCTGTCATCTCTAGTCACCTTAACCCGTAATTTATCAGAATCACCATAATGCTAGACATCTATATACATAATCTTACTGAACATTTTTGCTACGACAGAAGTGCAACATGTGTTTTATAGTGGAAACTTTAGATATTTCGAGTACTGTTTTAATTTGGGTACATAGATAAAAAAAAAAATTTGAGGTCGTAAATTTCTAACTACGCTATCATATTGCGGCAGAAACCCTATGTGTAGATTTTTGTACACGAAGTTTTTGCTTATTGAAAGTTATTGTCTTATGATTCAAAGCTTCAATTTCCTTGGTGGAAAGTTTTTAGTTTCATGATACCTGAGTGTACTGAAAGTTTCTCCCCTACTATCCTAGGCCATGTTGTGTATAAACATTTTGTATTCCATGCAGCATGACAATCTTTTCTACTATGATAATATACGTTTTAAGTGGTACTCTGGCCTATACATCTCGTCAAGACAACTCTTTCCCAAACTATAATGGTGCTTGGCAGTACGCTCGTCTTTTGTTTATGTTGTGTGCCCCTGTAAAATTATGTGTTGTGTGGATACTTGTATCAGGTGCTTAAAATTCTGTCTTTGAACAGTGAGGACCATAGTCTGAGATCGAAATGCCAAAACGCTATATGTATTTAGCAATATAGCCGGCACATGGAGATACGATTGTAATTCTTTACATGAACAGTGTGTGCATTTGTGTTGCTGATGTATTTTTGATTTGTAAATAACATTGACGTAGTTACTGTACTGCCGATGAACCTTATCTGTTTTGCAGACATTTTAGGCACTGAATTGTCTTTGTGACACTCTTAATGTATAATAGATCAAGTTATATGCGAAAATATTTAATTTGAGGTTCCATTGTGCCTTACACTAACTGTGGTAGAAAGACTGAACTTTGCACATTCACAAGTGCTATTAAACATGTCAGTTAATGTGATAAACATTTTACATATATATATATATATATATATATATATATATATATATATATATATATATATATATATGTGTGTGTGTGTGTGTGTGTGTGTGTGTGTGTGTGTGTGTATTGCTGACAGCGAAGGTTACTTATTTTAGACATGTAAATGGTGCAAGTTGCACCATTTCCAATATTTTTCTGTACATATTTTTGAACATAGTGCCAAAATCGAGACTTCTGATACTATTCATCATAGCTAATATAGTGGCTTTGGGGCTAAACTGGAACTGACTGTTTCATTTTAGTGGTGGGTGAAACACTTGACACTGATTGGAGTAGAGGAGTGGAAAAGGAAGGCAAGAGGCCATTATAGAGCAAAACGAAGCAAGAAGATATTATTTAAAGGAGGCATGGTGTGCCACATGGTGTTGATAATGCCATTGATGAGGGGGGAATGATGTGTGATACAATGCATTTGTCCATGTCATATAGGACATCCGTAGTAACACTAACATTTTCAAGGTCATGTAAGTGCCAAGTGTGAGGTAGTAGGTAGCTGTACTAGCACTTGCTCGATCTACACCATTCGGTCTTCAACTGTCTTCTTCAACACCATATTTCAAATGCTTCTAATTTATTTTTAATTTATTAATATTGTTTGTTCACAGAATTTAAGTGTTAGGAAGTCATTTATGGATTGCAGCCGTGTATGAAGCTGAATAGTGGATGGTAAAGAGTTCAGGTAAAAAAAGATCTGAAGCAATTGAAATGGGGTGCTTTGGAGGAATGCTGATGATGAGTGGTAGATTGGATAACTGTGAGACGAATTGGGGAGTCATGAAAGTTATGTCAAACCATGAGAATATGAAGGGACAGGTTAATATGAGACTTCCAGAGACATCAAGCAATCATTAGTATGTAATAGAGGGAAGTGTGTGCTGTAAAAACTATAGAGAGAGACGAAATCTTGACCACAGTAAGCAGTTTCAAATTGTTGCAGCTTTTGCAGTATTTATGCAATATTTATGAAGAGGCTTGCACAGGATAGTGTAGCGTAGAGAGGTGCATCAAGCAGTTCTTCGGACTCAAGTCTGCAACAACAAGAAGAAATAAATAAATTCAGATGATTCAGCGGCTAAGTTTTCAGTTATCTGAAAAAGTATTATAAAACAATAGCTTTTTGCATGTTCATCTCTGAAGTTTTTCTGTTATTCACTAATGGAAATCCTTTGCGCAAACGCTAAGATCATAAATTACTTACTTCCATCTCATTTCTTCGAGCTGGTCACAGTCAATATTTTATTTATATCTGACTTTCTAAAAGTTGTTAACCTTAGCGCAGATGGCAGAATTCTACACATACTCTTGTGAGTCGCAGTGCATGCTTTGTATACTTACAACTATCCACTGACTGTTACATAGTGACATAATGGCAGTTATCGTATATGAATAGTTTTGGGACTAAATACATTAATTATTGTACGTCTTAACCGAAAATACACTAAACGCCGCTTATCTGCCACTCTGGAAAACATGGAGTTTTGAGATTTTTCTGAATCCTTTTTTACGTTGTAACTATTGCCTTTGTTGTGACTTTGCATGACTTATTTTGACCTAATGGATATCATTTCGCCACAGTGAGTCTAGGTCATTTTGTAGTGCAACTATTTTCTTCCTAGGAACAACCTTGAAAAGAAAAAAATTTTTAGCATGTTTTCAAAAATTCATATCATTATAGGTCTGTGGGCTCTCAACAATAATTTACTGTCGCTTATTAAGAGAGCCTTTCAAAATTACAGCTCTGAATACTGAATGAGGATACTGAATGAGGATACTGAATGCAGAATAAAACAGAGTCCACGCTGCTTGTTTATTTTTCCACGCAACTAAACATTTTTCATAGAGCGAAAAATAAAAAAGTGCTAGAGTTCTGGCTCTTTACGTTGGGTCCAGATTTATGCAGCTCCTTGTTTATAGAGTTACCTGAAGTGGAAACACAAATACTTCTTCCAGAATACAAAAGGATAAGTTATTGCAGCATTCGTCTTAGTTTCACAAAACTTCATGTAAGCAGCTTTCTGTGTCCTAAGATGGCGAAGGAAGTACTGTGACAGCTTCCTTCGGTCACCTTCCTGTTTCAGTTTTGTACAAACTGCCAAAACAGCTGTTGTTCATAATCAGTCGAGTGTGATTTGTAGAGACTATGTAGTAGTGTAATGATGTCATCAGGACCTACTGCAACTACTAAAATTATTGCTACTAGGAATCATGGCAATAGATTTCCGCAATATGAATTAGACCTTTTTCCGAACATTTCATGTTAAGATGTACATGAAGATAAGTTTTATCCTGCATTAACCTTTACTTCGGCTTGGAATGAACTGTAACCTTATTAGTATGAAGGAATACAATCCTCTAATTCAGATGGAAGGACTCAGAGTAACTCGTGAAACTTAATGGAAGAGAAAAGTGTTTGCGTGTTAGAACTGTTTAAAATTGGTATATTCCTCCACAATATCACTTGGGGCACACAAGAGAACGAAATACTTTTTGACTAAGGATAATCTATACGTGTATATTTACACGACATTTCATTGCAAATTGTGAAGTATCAAAGCAGTGGATTGGTGTTTTGTCGGAAATGAGGAGGGTAAAAATGTTTCCCCGGAATAGAATAAAATATTGTAAGCAAAGAAGACATCACGTTTAGTCGCTGTAAAAGGATAACGAATAAAGGTAATCTGAGACATTTAGCTATTTCCGACAGGATAGTATTTCACCTGGAACAGGCTACAGAAAGGAATCAGGCGCGACACCGCTAAAGGAGTCATTGCGGCTCGCGTGGGAGGATATAAAATTTCCCGATAAGCATTTCATTACATACCACATTTTTACCTCAGTCTATGCGTATTTAATTGGACTCCAATAGCAATAATAAGTCGTGCAGGAAGGCTGGATGCCGTAACCGCAACCTGTTAGAGTTATCCGTAGTTAAGGGTGATACGTGACTCAAGTTGCATGTGAAAATCAAGTTAATTCTCTAAATGTTTTTGGTAGTTTAACTCCAAGACATTTTAGTGGGTTAACAAGTGGATGGACTGGCAGAAGCCATACCTCAGAAGCGTTGTACGAGCATGAGGTCCAAGCTAACGTTCTGGAAAGTGGAAATCCATAACTGAAGCAGGCCTAAACTATTTAATACCTCTGCTCAAATCTCTTGTCTAGTTCTCTTTGTGTACAATGGTTCTCCATTACAAAGAGTATGATAAATGGAGAAGTCGTACTTTAAAGGTAACACAAGCTCATCGATATTACACTGATTCGTACCTTTACGTGATTTGCCGTTAAATAGCAAGCAGTGACAAGGATTAACGTTACAATAGCTCATTACACTAACTAAATAAGCTGAGCAGAAAGTATTTTCCTGTTGGAACACTAGTATAGATCAAATGGAGGCGTAACGCTAAGTAAATACGACATGCGATGGAATAGATTCCCAAGTAAGTAAATATAAAAATTAAACTTTTGGCTAGTGGGTGGGGGATGGGGAGAGGGGGGATCGTCATCAGGATTTTGAATATTTTTGCGATTTATCAATACCATTCATCTGGGCGAGTTTTGAATATATTCATGAGTTGCGATTGTAATTTCAATAATTTTTCATTTGAAAATATCGAATGCGCTGTCGGTATTACAGCAAAATAAATATTTCCGATAAAAGAAAGAATATAACGTCTGAGATATGTCACCTGTCTCGTTCAACCGGCGCATGGACTAAGAATGCAGGACAGACACATGAACATCGAAAATTTTAAAGTTACAATGACGACCAAGACATTTATAGACAGCTGACAGCGGCATCTATTTACTTCAGATTGTAAAGAACGTAAACACTTTATTAATCAAACATGCTGATTTAGCGTCTGACCAGAAGGAACATTGTTGCCTGACGTTCATGCTTTCTGTAGTTGCTACAAATTTTTACAATTTTTAAAATGCGATGTTTCAGTTTGTGATTTATTTCTAGAAGAAATGCAAGTGTTTCATCAGAATAGGAAACTAAATGTTATTGCCCCACCATATGTGTCTAAATAATAAAGCTGCATAACAAACGTAGTGTTACTGTTTTGAAGAGTAGAAATAAATAATCCACTTTGCAGTAGTGTGTGCACTATTATGAAACGTCTTGATGGAATTGAACGACGTACTGGAATTGCACTCGAACCTTTAATTGTGCATTTCGTGGCATTGCTCTTACTGGGCGTGTATCCACTCCCGCATCACATTCCACCTCGGCGGCCTTAGCACTGGCAGCAGCTCTCTCATACGGTCCACACCACCATCAGATATCCCCTACTCACTTGCGTGGCCTAAGAGCTCCCGGAAGGAAGAACATGTTGGAGAAATGACTCAGCCCTGTGGTAGTTTTCGGAACGAACCCTTCATCGTGCAACGTGGTGAGCCCTATTATGACGTTTTCTAGCAGGTTTCTAGCAGGACACCTGTATTTCGCGGACACTGCTCTCACTATGTGAACGGGACCCGAAACACAGCAGAGAGCTATTGCCGGAGTTAAAACTATGCTGGCTGTCAGTAAATCGTATCTAGATATCGCAGGATTACGCACGAAAAGTAAAAAGGAAGATTTAAATACTTGTGTGGTATAGTATTTCAGCGGCCGAAAGACAAGGAAAAGACAATAAAGGAAGAACAAATTGTCTTCTCCGTTTATTTAAAAGTTAATTGATCAGATAGGTAAGATTTTAATGAAACATATCATCCGACCATTTTTTGGACCAACGAAGAAAATATGTCAAAGGTTCACATCTGTCGAAGAAAAACACACTCCTCCTTCAACAGGCGGGGTTGTATAAAATTCTGTGCACGGGAGGCACGTTCTACACTAGAACTACAAACAGAAATGTGGATACACATCTGAGGGACCACAAGTCTTTGCCTACGTGGGAAAGTAGCAAAGACAACTTCAGCACAACATGATCAAAAAATGGTTCAAATGGCTCTGAGCACTATGGGACTCAACATCTGAGGTCATCAGTCCCCTAGAACTTAGAACTACTTAAACCTAACTAACCTAAGGACATCACACACACCCATGCCCGAGGCAGGATTCGAACCTGCGACCGTAGCAGTCCCGCGGTTCCGGACTGCAGCGCCAGAACCGCTAGACCACCGCGGCCGGCTACAACATGATCCTCAGGCAATAAATCAGAGAATGAATTATTCCCGTACCAATGAAACATGAAATAAAAGGTTTCCGGATTACTGTCTCAGAGGCGAGCAAAAACTAATAATATGCTTAATGCATTATGTTTCATAAAGATATACGATTTTGCCCCTGTTGGATACATGAGATAGTTTCCTCAATATCTTACCATTGTTTTCACGATACGGAGGTGTTAAAACCATTCTTCGTTTCCAGCTGATGCATTTACTTTCAGTGTGTCAACAGTGAGGTATCATGTGTCAAAAACCGCTTATCCAAACCTCTGTGTGTCAGTGCCTTTGGTTGGTGTCCATTTCTGTCTCAAAGTATCCGATTCTTCCTAGCTTGTGTGTCGTTTTGATTGTTGACCGTGAACCCCAACTTTTATTTCTTTCTCTGAAATTTTTTAGCCAGGCGCAAACATTATCTAGTCTCGGATTCTCTTACGTGCACTTCCATCAACAAGTCTAGCTTCTCCGTCGCTGTCTTTAGAAATTTATAACGAAATCTGATTCTATGCTTTATGTTACTGCACTGTTTTAGAGTAATTAACTACGTTAGACTGACGAATCTGCTTCAGCTAGCAGAGATCGACGCTGTGTAATGCTCCCACATTCTTACCAATCTCTATACACTGGAAGCCAGATTAGGTATGCGACAGAGCGTACTTCGAGATCACTAGTATGAATGCCTTTCCTGGTCAATTCACCAATGGTGCGCCCTGATTGCTCTGATTGCCCACTTATAGACATTTTGCAAGATTTAAGTGGGAGGAAATAGAATATTGCGTGAGGAGTGTACACCCTAGGATTATTAACAGAAAACTCTTTGTGATGCACAAAACCTTCTAGTAGATTCCACCATTGGAGTTTGATCAACATCTTCATGTAATTTCAAACGAGCTAGACGAGCCCGTGGCTGTAATGCGCTTCTTTGGATGTTCCTAATTATATGTGTCATGGCTACTAGACTAACGAACAATTCCGGTACCAGAATTCAGTTGAAAGAGGATTTTATATGTTACCTCCTTGATGAATGAATGGCATGCTTCTGTTTTTGCTATAACTGGACTGATGTAGTTCTTAATGTTTAAGATCATTTACACTTACCGACATGTAATTCAACAGTAAAGGAACTTTTCGACAGATCGTACTCTCTGCTCTACATTCATTCACGTAAAGGTTCAACTGAAAATCACTTTTGCGAAGCGCTGACCATATGCAGCTCTTATATTTAGCTACGGTTCAATTATGCTTCGAATGCCTGATCTACAAAAACATTGCTAGTGAAGAGTCTCGCTTCGCCTCCATATCATACAACATACAGAGTGTTTCAAAACTGTTGCAACAAACTTCGATCAGTTGCAGAGGTTGTATTTTGGAACAACTCGACGACATGACCCAGTGTTAAGGAACGTCAAGCAGCGGAGCTACAGAGCGTCGAAGTCATAGGCGCCGGCGTCTGCCACTAGACCACCCTTTCGGCAACAACATCTACATCTGCATGATTACTCTGCGATTCACAGTTAAGTGTCAGGCAGGGGGTTCATCGTACCATCTTCAAGCTGTTTCTCTACCGTTCCGCTCTCGAACGGATTGCGGGAAAAACGAGCACATCAATCCTTCTGTGCGAGCTCTTATTTCTTTTGTTTTATTTCGATGATCATACCTCCCCATGTAGGTGGGTGCAAACAGAATATTTTCGCAATCGGAGGAGAAATTTGGTGACTGAAATTTCACTAGGAGATCTTGCCGCCACGAAAAATGCCTTTTTCTGATGATTGCCATCCAAATTCACTTATCATGTCCATGGCACTCTCTCACCTATTTCATGATAATACAAAACCAGCTGCCCTTCTTTGAACTTTTTCATTGTCCTCCGTAAATCCCATCTGATACGGATCCCACACTGCACATCAATACTCCAGAAGAGGGCGTACAAGCATGGGGTAAGCAGTCTCTTTGGTTGAGCTGAAAATAAATCGCAGTCTTTGGTTTGATTTAGCCACAATATTATGTATGTGACCATTCCAATTTAAAGTAGTTTTAATTTTAACCTCTAAGTACTTACTTGAGCCGGCCGCGGTGGCCGAGCGGCTCTAGGCGCTTCAGTCCGGAACCGCTCGACTGCTACGGTCGCAGGTTCGAATCCTGCATCGGGCGTGGATGTGTGTGATGTCCTTAGTTTAGTCAGGTTTAAGTAGTTCTAAGTTCTAGGCGACTGATGACCTCAGATGTTAAGTCCCATAAAGCTCAGAGCCATTTTTTGAACTTATTTGAATATATATTCTTTAGATATTTGTTATTTATCGTGTGACCAAAATGTGGCGGGTATCTTTTAGTACTCATGAGAAAGACTTCAAACTTTTAATTATTTCAGTCAACTACCAACTTTCGTTCCATATGTATCTTGTTTATATCATTTTGCAACTGGTTTTGATCTGATGACTTTACAAACTGGTCAACGACAGGATCATCCACAAACAATCTAAACGGGCTGCTCAGATTGTCCCCTACGTCGTTTATGTAGACCAGGCACAGCAGAGTGCCTGTAATACTTCCCTGGGGAACGCCATACATTGCTTCTGTTGTATTCGATGACTTTCCGTCAGTTACTACGAACTGTGACCTATCTGACAGGAACTCATGAATCCTGTTTGACAACTGAGCCGATACTCCACAAGTACGCTATTTGATTGCAAGACGTTTGTGAGGAACGGTATGACTCTGTCTCTAAATCTATCAGAAAACCCAGAGAGATTCTGGACAGGTGAAAAGTACACCAGCGGGAATCAATAGCTTCACTGCACGATAGAAAAGGTGAAGTCACTCCTCAACCAAAGAAGACGAAGAAGGCCTCCGGTCTCGGCTGCATACTATTTAAATTCCTTTCATACAATAGCTCCACACGTAACAAACATATACAACCGTACCTAAACACTAGAAAGTTGCACAAGTCGCACCAATACCCAAGATAGCAAATAGGAGTAATCCGCTGAATTACAGACCTATATGGCTAACGTCGATTTGCAGCAATAGTTTGGAAAAAATACTGTGTTCGAACGTTATGAATTACTTCGAAGTAAATTATTTATTGACAAATTGCCAGGGCGTATTCATAACATATCGTTCTTCTGAGACACAACTATGTCTTTATTCTCACGAAGTAATGAGTGCTGTCAACAGGAGACGTCAAATTGATTTCATAGTTTTAGAATTCCACGAAAAAAGTGGTCCACCTAAAACATTCATATTTCTTTACGTACTACACGAATATGTAATAAAAATGGGGGTTCCTATTTTAAAAAAACGCAGTTGATACCCATTTGACCTATGGCAGCGCCATCTAGCGGGCCAACCATAGCACCATCTGCTTTCCCCCTTCAAGCTAGACGAGTTTCGTTCTTTGTAGTTGTTTCGTTTGATGCTTATTTCGTGAGGTATTTGGCCCGGTCACTATCAATGGACCACCCTGTATATATACTATGTGATCAAAAGTGACCTTAGTAGTCATTAGTGTGGTGTCACCGCCAGACACCACACTTGCTAGGTGGTAGCCTTTTAATCGGCCGCGGTCCGTTAGTATACGTCGGACCCGCGTGTCGCCACTATCAGTGATTGCAGACCGAGCGCCGCCACACGGCAGGTCTAGAGAGACTTCCTAGCACTCGCCCCAGTTGTACAGCCGACTTTGCTAGCGATGGTTCACTGACAAATTACGCTCTCATTTGCCGAGACGATAGTTAGCATAGCCTTCAGCTACGTCATTTGCTACGACCTAGCAAGGCGCCATTACCAGTTACTATTGATGCTGTAAAACATGTACCGTCAAGAGCGATGTTCACCTATTATGGATTAAAGTTAAGTATTCTACCAGTTACCTCCTTTTTTCTGAAGTCTAAAATCCGTGTCCTGTTCCAGACCTCACGCCAGCCTGCGTGAGCTTAAACGCGTGCCTTTCGGCTTCCTCATACTGGATTGGCTGTCTTGCCAATCCACAACAATTAGACATCCTGAGAGAGCAGAATGGGGCACTCCGCGGAACTCACGGACTTTCGAACGTGGCCAGGTGCTTGGGAGTGTCACTTGTGTCAAACTGCATCAGGTTTGACGAGCCACGGTACACAATGTGGCGATCCGATGACAGGGTGTGGGTATGGGGAATGCTCGGTGAACGTCACCTACCAGCGTGTGTAGCGCCAACAATAACGTTCGGAGGCGGTGGTGTTATGGTGTGGTCGTGTTTTTTATGAAGGGGGCTTGAAGCTCTTGTTGTTTGGGAATGGCACTATGACAGCTCGGGCCTACATTAACGTTTTAAGCACCATCCTGCTTCCCACTGTTGAAGAGCGATACGGGGATGACGATTGCATCTTTCAACACGATATAGGACCTGTTCATAATGCACGGCCTGTGGCGGAGTGGTTACACGACAATAATATCCCTGTAACGGACTGTCCTGCACAGAGTCCTTACCTGAATTCTATAGAATACCTTTGGTATATTTTGGAACACTAACTTCGTGCCAGGCCTCACAGACTGACATCGATACCTCTGCCCAGTATAGCACTTCATGAAGAACGGGCTGCCATTCCCCAAGAAACCTTCCTGCACCTAATTGAACGTATGCCTGCGAGAGTGGAAGCTGTCATCAACGCTAAGGGTGGCCAACACCATATTGTATTCCAAAATCACCGATGGAGGACGCCACGAACTTGTAAGTCACTTTCAGCCACGTGTCCGGATACTTTTGATTGCTAGACAATAGTTGTGGAACAACTGGAAGACATATCAGATGTCAAAGTAACGTCGTACACACACACACTGCATTGGCTGGCATGTAAATGATTTGAGTTGCAGTTCTCTATGACAGGTAGATGGCCACCAGAGTCATTGGAGTTGTTCATGTGTAGTGTTGTTATCAGGACTTGTAGAGCACGTAATGAACGTGAAAAACGTAAGATGTTGCATGACCACTGTGAAGGACATG
Organism: Schistocerca cancellata; assembly: GCF_023864275.1. Taxonomy (NCBI): domain Eukaryota; kingdom Metazoa; phylum Arthropoda; class Insecta; order Orthoptera; family Acrididae; genus Schistocerca; species Schistocerca cancellata. The sequence continues at coordinate 331,987,504 of NC_064629.1, forward strand.
GAGATGTAATGTACTTACGTGAGACAATATTATCAGCACCTCACAGAGTTTGAAGAGGGTCTCATTCTACCTCGATTTGACCAGCTGGTCAAATCGTGCAATATCCAGATTTGTGGGGCATTTGAGAGTGACATTGGCTAGATGATGAACTGCATGGGAACGTGAGGGCACATGGAATCTTCCGTCTAGTTGCGTTCGACCACGCTCATTAGCACAAGGAGGATCACTCTGCTGTGTGGAAAGCACATCCTAACTCATTCACATCTGCTCCTGCCAACCGAGAGCAAGTAACGAACTTCTTGCAACATTCTATGTAACCCGCACTATTGATCAGAGAGTAGCAACGGCAAGACATTTATTTACTGTATCATTCGTATGCTGCCGTTAACAACACAAACCAAACGGCTACTTTTCTAGTGGTGTCGTCATGACGAAGCCTGGACTGCTGATCAATGGCATTGCATTGTGCTCAGCGATTAGTCACGATTCTGCACTACCCCAGAAGATCATCATTGGCGAGTATAGTGGCAACCTGGAGATTAGTGCCACATTTAAAATGCTTTGGAGTGTGACAAGAGAGTTACTCCTGGCGTCATGTTGTGAGGAACCACCAGGTATGACATCAGGCCACCACTGGTGGTGTTTGAGGGACCTATAAAAGTACAACAGCACGTCGCGGATATCAAGGGTTCTCATATGATACCTCACACGTGACAGTATCGTGGTGTCATTTTTGAACAGGACAACACTCACCTACACATGATAAGTTTTCTTATGAACTATCTTCGTGATGTTGAGGCAATTCAGTGGCCAGCAGGATCCCCAGATGTGTCCCTGATAGAACATGTATGGGACCATCTCGGACATCAAGTCCCTCCCAGTCCCAGTATCAAAGATATCAAAGGCCATTTACAAAAGATACTACCAGCTTACCTCAGGAGTGGATATAACGGCTTCACGACACCATTTCCATCCGAATCCATGCATGCATCCAGACTAGAGTAGATGTAACGTCATACTGGTAAGTGGGCTCATACTGTTAAGTCCATTATAGATCTGAGTCGGTACTGTATTCATTTAAATAATGTCACAACCTCTCTCAGCCCGTAAAGTTTCGTTTCCTTTACTGCTTCCTTCGAGGTGCTTCATTTCTCTTGTCATGTAATAGATACTATCACATGCAACAATTTCTCCTAGTTGAGAACGAGGTGGTGATGCCGACTTGTGGGGAAATCTCAACCCTGTCATACAGCTGATCCCTGAATCAAAACCCTTAGTTTCACTAGGCAACGCCGAGATACTGTTACATATTCTTATGGAGACAAACTTTGCATCAACCTGTGCACCACTATCTACAGCCACATGATTCTGATTGACAAACAGACGCAACTGGGTTTCAGAATGCCAGTTCTTTCGGACACTGTATTGTTTGCTATGTGAAAGGTTTTAAGACTCCAAAATGGACATAAATGTAGCAAAACATTTCTCGATGGGACTTTTCACACACCTATTTTCAAGGCACGCTCCAATTTAGACGCCAGTTTAGTGACAGTTTCTTTTTAATGCACCAGGTGTTAGGCTTTAACACACGTTCCAATTAAGATATCAGTTTTGTGATAGTTAAATTGAATGCACCAGGTCCTATGCTCAACAGTAATATACACGTTCCACTCATATTAATGTGACCACTGCTTATGTTCGACGTTACCGAGCAATAAACACTCACTGACGGCAGGAGGCAGCACTAACATTGGAGGGTATTTAGAAAGTGCCGGGGGGGGGGGAGATAGAGGGGGTTCGCGGATAATATTGCAGTCGTTGTCATAACGCGGAAACGGAACGATTTATGTGACGTCCAAAACGCCATGATCATCGGTTTTCGGGCGATGGGGGGAAGAATTTCCAAAACGGCAAAGTTAGTAAACCCTTCAGTTGCCACCATGGTTAAAGTATACTGTGGATGACAAAACTGGCAGCGAGGCAACTATTGTGCAAAAGGGATCACAGATTACAAAGGTGAACGACGGCATGAGGGAATTTGCACTGGTGAATAGACGTGCAACTAGTGATCAGCTGACCACTCAGATGAAGGAAGGGGCTACCAACATTGTCTCCTCAACGACCGATCAGAGAACGTTGCTGAGTATGGATCTTAGTAGCAGGCATCTAGTTCATGCACGTATGCTGAATACTGGTCATCGGCGACGAAGGCTGGAATTTGCTCGTCAGTTCCGCAACTGGACTTCCACTGAGTTGCGACAAGTGGCCTTTTCAGATGAATCACGTTTTATGCTCCATCAGACATATGGCCTTAGGCATTTACTCCCCTCCGACAGTCGTCGTAAGGGTCGATCCAGGAATTCCCTGGGTGATCACGTCACTCTGGAATCCACAAAGGATCAACATAGTTATGCATCTATCGTTGGGGACCATGTCCACCCAAAAATGCAGTTAGTTTTCCCTAGGCAAGATGGCATCTTCAAGCAGGAGAATGCAACGTGTCACACTTCTGGTAGTGAACGTGAGTGGTTCGAGGAACACCAGGATTAGTTTACTGTACTTTCCTGGCCACCAAACGTCCCGGATTTAAACCCAAGCGAGGATCTGTCGGTCCACCTTGATGGGGCTGTTCGTGCCTGGGATCCTCAACCGAGAAACTTAGCGCAGCTGATCACGGCACTGGATTCGGTATGGCTTCACATCCCTGTCGTTCGTCCGCCGCTCGTGGTCTCGCGGTAGCGTTCTCGCTTCCCGAGCTCGGGGTCCCGGGTTCGATTCCCGGCGGGGTCAGGGATTTTCACCTGCCTCGAGATGACTGGGTGTTTGTGTTCTCCTCATCATTTCATCATCATCCAGGAAGGTGGCGAAATTGGACTGAGCAAAGATTGGGTAATTGTACGGGCGCTGATAACCACGCAGTTGAGCGCCCCACAAACCAAACATCATCATCATCATCATCATCCCTGTCGTTACTTTCCAGAACCTCATTGACTCTCGTCCTTCACGTCTCGCATCGGTTCGCACGGCGAAAGGTGATTATTCAAGCTTTTGACAGGTGGTGACATTAACGTGACTTAATAGTCACAGAGTAAAGGATGAAATCATTGTTTCCTTCATGTCGTGATTGAGGCAGTACTTTAGAGTGGAATCGTCCTGATTCAGATGTTTTAATACAATTCTAAGCCTATTATTTACATGGTGCCAATGAAGTTGTGTATGATTTTTAAAGCATGTGTTTTGTAGCTGCTGCGTGAGAAACGGGTTCAGATTCGTGCTCTGGTAGGCAGGCATGACGATGGCCAGTCTCATGCGAGCGACGCATTGGGATGGATGAGGCTTTTACCTCCCAGCGGCAGAAGTAAGGGCGAGCGGTGTGTATCGACTGGCTGCTGTCATGTTGCTGTCAGCACGGGTCACTCAAGAGCCCGCACTGCAAAACCCAGCTGCTACCGTCATTCATATGCATTAGTGTCACTCACACACACTGCGGTACTCCAATATCGTTTCTGGTCAGTGACTGGCAACTTGTAAGTATTCGCAATGCTCTTCTGACCTTCCGTCGGAATCCGCATTCGGTGGCGGATGGAAAAGAGCTGTTGAGTGGTTTACATTGCTGCACCCCTCTCCCCAGGATTCTGGGCGCAATTCAGGAAGCCTTACAGACCCCACAAGTGGAAAAGCGTCTTAGTCGCGGATAATGTACAGCAGTGTGAGGGTGTTTTGCAGACGACGTTGTTGTCTACAGAAAGACGACTGACCTTGTTATTAAATATACAGAGACATGTGTATAATTATCGCATGACGCATAGACTACCAGCTGACGATATACTCGTACACATATTTAAATGTAAAATAATGCGCATAAATAGGTGAATAGATCAGTAAACATTTGACTGCAATATCAGCGATCAGCCGCGGAATAAGTCATAAAAATTATTTCTCGAGAATATCTATCGGGAGTGATCTAGGGTGGAATTGCCACATAAATTTAACCGTGGTGAAGGTGGATGCCAGACCCAAATTTCTTGGAAGGACCCTAAGAAAGTAATCAACTTACGAAAGTGGTCGCTTACAAACTACTTTTTTGATATATTTCCTGATGCCTTTAACTGCCATCCTCTTTGTTTCATGTGCGATTGTAAAATTTCAGCCTTAAGCCATTTTCAAGTATCTAAAACCGAAGTATACATTGGACACATTACTTGTTCCTACATCAAAATCACAGGTGTCAGTAATGTATCCAATGAATAAAATTTCCGTTTTACATACTTTAAAATAAGCTAAGGTCGAAATTGTACAATCCTACATGAACTAAAGAGAATGGTAGCTGAATGCATAAAGAAATCTTTCAAGAAATTCATCGCAACTGCGGACCCTATCGCACTGAAAATTATAAACAGATAACTTTGTTCGACTAGTCATCGACAATCGTTCATCGACCTTTGAGCCTTACTAGGTATGATTCATTTAAAAGGCAGGAGCGATGGTGGGAAGACATTCTCGATTGATCAGGGGTTTGTTTATTTAGCGTGATTGTGTTACAGAAACGTTCACCAAACTGCAGAGGGACACGTTACAAGAGAGATGTAGCGCATCTTGGAGACCCTCACTCACAAATTTACAAGTTCCCACGTTTCATACGGAATCTAGAAATAAATTACGTTCATCAACAAGTATCCCGCTTAATGAGCACATCACTGAAAATCTAAAATAAATATTGCGTGTACCGAAGGGTACTTACAGTCTGTGTCGGCGCGCATCATGAAGGCAAAATGATGGTGGTAAACTAAGTACAGTCCGCCACAAATTATAATGTTAATCGCTAAGTGGTGATGCAGAGACAGATGTAGTCTAATTCTACTGCCGTTCTTCAGCCATGGCAAGAGCCAGTTTGGACCATACACAGATATTTATATGACGAAACAGTGACCATGAACTTCTTGCTATTTCGATGGTGAGGTTTTGCGTGGATCTGTTTTAATCTACTGTATAAGCAATTAACGAAGCGTATGATTGCGGCGCGATAATATAGACACTTCAAGTCTGGGATCCGAACAGAGATAGGGTTGAGAGAACTACTACGATAAAAGTACACTGACGGAAAATAAATCGCAACACCAAGGAATAATCAATGTAGAGTAATGAAATATCGGGAACATATTTGTCTAGGTAACATATTTAAGCGATTAACAATGCAGGATTACAGGTTGATATAAGTGCGAAATAAGTCATTGCTAATGCGAAATGCTTGTACATAACAACCGGTGTAACAGCCAGAGTGTTGAATGCAAGCATGCAACCGTGCATGCATTGTGTTGTACAGGTGCCGTACTTCAGTTTGTGGGATATAGTTCCATGTCTGTTGCACTTGGCCGGTCAATACAGCAACAGCCAACGCTGTTCGTGGATGACGCTACAGCTGTCGTCCGATGATGTCCTATATGTGCGTGAATGGAGACTCATCTGGTGATCGAGCAGGCCAAGGCAACATGTAGACACTTTGTAGAGCACTTTGTAGAGCATGTTGGGTACAACAGCGGTATGAGAGGACAGTTTCCTGTTGGAAACCACCTCCTGGAATGCTGCTCCTGAATGGCAGCACAACAGATCTAATTACCAGATGGACGTTCAAATTTGCAACCAGAGCACCTGTGGTAATCACGATCACACCCCAGACCATAACTCCAGGTGTAGGTCCAGTGTATCTAGCACGCAAAGAGATTGGTAGCAGGCCCTCAACCGGCCTCCTCCTAACCAACACACGGTCGTTACTGGCACCAAGGCAGAACAAACATTCATCAGGAAACACAACAGACCTCCATACTGCCCTCCAGTAAGCTCTGACTTTACACCAGTGAATTCGCAATTGGCCTTAGTTTGGGATCAGTGGAACGCACGCTACAGAGCGTTTGGATCGGAGCTCTCCTTGAAGTAACGGATGTGTAACAGTTTGTTGTGTCACTGTGGAACCAACTGCTGTTCAAACTGCTGCTGCAGACAGAGCACGATGTGTCACTTATACGCTGAACACGACGATCTTTCCCCTCGGTAGCGCCACGTGGCTGTCCGGAGCCCCGGTCTCCCTGCGAGCGTACATTCTCGTGAACACCACTGCCAGCAGTTACGTACAATATGATACATTCCTGCCACGTCTTTCTGCAATATCACGGAAGAAACATCTAGATTCTCGTAGCCCTGTTATACGACCTCTTTCAAAGTCAGTGAGTTGTTGATAATAACGTCTTTGCCGCCTTCAAGGCATTCTTGACTAACATCAAATCACTACGCTCAATCTCAAAGGTAACTAACGCCCACGACCGTTACAGCGTGTGCTGAAACCAAACATGATTTGCATCCTCATAGTGTTGCGCCTGGCGCCACTCTTATACGACTGGTGCGATATTTGAATAGAGCTCATCTTTCAGATGGAGAAGCACGTCTATCAACTCTAGTTTATGTCGCACAACTCCTGCTTGGTGTTGCGAATATTTTCCGTCTGTGTACGTAGGACATGTATGGGAAAAATTCTAAAAGGATTAATGTGGTTGGCGCAAGGAGAGTGGGATTTGGGCTACGCAGGCGTAAGGCTGGTTGGAACCTTCATCCGTGGACGGAAAGTCAGGGTGAATTTCGCTGGATATTACTTGTAGATTTATGGGATCATTTCATGTTCTGCGTCGGAAGGCATGTAAAGTCACTGCTGGAAAGAATTTTCAGTGTAAGTAGACGGAGAAAAGTGGTATGTGTCTGTATAGAGCCAGAAACAGGTCTGAACTTTCAATAATGTCAGTATGGAAATTTCTTGGAGATGCATTCTTTGTGTGAGTTATAAAGGATTCTAGGGTTCAAGATTAATCTCTGCTTTCTATTTAAATTTGTGTCCAAAAGTGAAATACAGAAATGAGCACTTACCATTCAGCAGTGTCCAAATCTGGAAATGTTCTGAAACCTAAAATACGCAGCGAAAACGAAATGAAAATAGAAAATCACTTACAACTTAGCTAGTGTCATGCAGAAAAACTTCCACGTTTATATAAAATACTTACTGTTACCTACTAACTATTGAAGAATATAAATGTTAGATAATTGTTTACTCAGTATACATCTTCTAAACGACAATCAAACGAAACACCCGTGCATTGAGCCACCGATAAAATCTGCGACAGTCCAACCCACCTAATAAAGCCACTTCATAGAAGTAACGTACCAAGGAGTAACATGCGAAAAACAGGTAGGCAGAAATTAGCATTTGCTAACCATCCGAAAGGAAACCCACAAAGGCTGAAACTACGCGATCATGTGGACTAAATCCTGTGATCAATTCATCCACTGCACACTCATCTAGAGAAAAAAAGCCTGTACTTCCGACCGTCCTAAGTTTTACTATTGCTTCCAAATTCAAGAACTTTGCCTTGCCTTTTTTGCTGAGAATCCTCCACACTGATTGCCTAAATTTGATTCTGAATCACCAAGAAGCCTTTCACGTGTTCTATATCTCGTAAAATTAAGTCATAAAACGCCATCGTACCTCTCACCCTTTAGACCCTTGGTATTTATCCGCCCTACACACCTCACCATCCTCTCATCACAGGACACTCCAGGACAGTTTTAGCCTCTCCCTCTACCAGAAAATGAAATTATCTTATAACATGTAACCTGCCCCATCTGGTTTCACAAGAATGACTGCAACTATCCTCAGCCGTCATGCGAAACTGAAATTCATATTACTAAAGGGAACTAAGTCCTTACATTATACTGCAATTATAAATCTCTTCAGTGGAAATTCCTAGATCGCTTCATATATTTTCATTATCATAACATGAGTATTGCTCACAATATCTTGGTAACGAAGGATAACTGATAACGTAATCATTTGCAGCTCTACATATTGATAAACCACCCTTTTTCTACCTTCCACAATCATGTACGTATGATTAATGAAGGAAACTCGGCTAGGTGTTTCTTTATTCTGATTTCCCACCATCTTAACCTGTACTTTATTTTTCATAGGTTTCAATTGTCTTCGTTTCGAATTTTTCAGTACTTTTGACATGCGAGATATACCATTTACGAGTACCGATTTATTCATAGAGGGCGGCTCTGGAATGGCTTGTACAATGATTGACATTGTTTTCGTGATACAAGAGAATGTATCACTTCACTCTGGCCTTGTGTTTCGCTGTGACAACATACTGCGCCAGCATGACTCTGGAGGTTACCTGCATTTTATAATTTCGAAATAGCTAATGCATTACGATGATGTAGAAACAAATGGTCATGATTCGATATATGTCCTACAATTAATTTCCTTCTGATTAGGAATAGCTTATACGACGAATTTTTAGTGGATATAGGTCAGTTGTTCTTGGTTAATGCTGCTGATTATGGGATTTTTAATTGCACATAGGTGCCTGAGAATGATGGCCTGTTGTTAAACCGAAACTGGTAGATTTAATCAAAACAGGACAACAGATACAGCTACAAACTGTGGTTTTTTTTAAAAATATTTAAAATGTGTAAATCATCGCCTTTTCTAAGTAACGTATCGTTTGTCAGAATGGTACATAAACATAATAGGATTTGAGTAAGAGTAATATAATGATAAAGGCGGGCCACACACTTCATAATCATACACATGATCACAAGAATGCTCACCATTTTCTAACAAGAGATACTGCAAGGAAGGCTCTGTGCATTTCTCCCAGAATTATAGGAATACATTTTCCAGTAACGATAAACAAACTCGTACCAGAATACAACCATACAAACAACAATGACAATGAACTTAAGCTCCTCGGATAAATCAATACTCTCTACGAAAAACTCTCAACAGAGAAGAACCACCACATAGAGAAAGCAAGAATCCAAGGAAAGAAAGTGTTGAATGCAAATACATCGCTGTGCAACAAAACTCTGTTTACAACACTCAGTGAATTATACAGAGACACTTCCCCACGTAGAACACAGTACTCAAACACCCTAAAATATTAAAAAACATCTGCTTCTGAATCCCCTGCCCCCATTTCTTCCAGATCTCTCTCTCTTTCTTTCTTTCTCTCATCACACACACACACACACACACACACACACACACACACACACACACCACATATGGTAAGTTCTCTCCTAGCAGACACAGCACAGTGGTCCTCACGAAACATTCAAATCTAGTGCCGCACTGAACAGAAGGAAAATGATGAACAAGTGAGCAGAGACAATAACCAGTAACATATTGCATCTCAGAGAGAATGGAGACGTCATAGTTTGCTCATATATCGTATTGTGGAAAATAATAGTGAAGCAAAGAGGTAAGAGTGAAATATATCCTAAAAACGTACGAAAATAGTTTATACAACAGCAAAAGCAAGAGATATCAGCTAGAGATGCACGAGAATACGGAAAATGTAAGTGCACTGACATACACAAACATTACCCACGAAAAAGTTTTTCAGACATAAACGTATTTCATCAGGACTACTTTGCAGATTACATGCTATAAAAACGACAAAAAATGGGGCACAAAAGAGCAAACGTACAAAAATTGATTTTCAGTTGCTACATAATTTTCAGGTGAGCAATCGAAATAAACGAAACAAAACGCACAAGTTACAGTTTTTAGGCCTAAAATAGATAGACTACGATGAACTTTGTATTAAAGTTTAGAGAAATAAATTTCACCAACAGAACATGACACATAGATACAAAACGTGTCAGGGTAAACAAAAAAGAAATAAATTGTATTTTGCATAAGGCGGTGTTTAAGTAACCCAAATTTTAATCGCAAACACAGAAAACACTCAAAAGGAGCACGATGAAGATGATTCATGTATACTAATCGTCACTCTCGTAATACGTACGATTACAAAATTAGAGATTTTCAGGCGTATAAAAAGCAATCCAGACACACTTCCTTACCGCACAACAACGCGAGTAGAACGTGAAAGTACAAGAACTGTTGTAGTAAACTATGATCTCTAAGCCAAACAACATACGGTCTCAGATTTAGCTGCAGATGTGGAAGGTGGTCTTAATAGTATGACTATGCAGTGCATGTGACAGAGGATTTATATTTGAGAAGCTGCTGAGAAATTTAAGAATGAATTGAGATACGTTTGTTATGTCATTCTACTTTCACTTACGCACATTTATCACGCCCATACGAATGCTTGTTATTTTTCACGAGGAAAAAAAACACAAACTATTTGCCCGTCAAAGTAGTTGCAAAAATTCAGCTACAGTTTAATACATGACGCCAGCCAAGTGTGTATTACCTGAAGAAATTATGACGCAACTTGGGTGATCACGGTTCGCTTTTAAAAGGCAGCATGTCGACTAGTTTTACGCTGTGAAATTAAACAGTACAGTGACGTCACCATTTCCGCGTATTCAGGGCGTCGCCATTGGACTATAGCAACGCTCTCTGCGTTTTATGCTTAATGTGCCAGAGTAATTTGTTCCACGGTTGACGCCATTTACCATCGCTTGCATTAAAGCCAGTGGTTGGGTGACATTTTAGAGAGTATTCCGGCTCTGAGTTATGGCTCTGAATAGACTCGAAATGGCAGGCAGGTTGGCAGTTGGGCGCCAGTAATCGTGCGCAGGCAGGAAATACGGTTGCAGCGTGATGGGGCGTTTATTTGTGGCCCGTGGAGCTTTCAGGGGCACGTCGCAGCTCTAACGCACTAAGCAGCTTAGTTTACAGCCGCGCAGACCGGTTAATTAAGTCCAAGTTCGACGGATAAGGTACGGTAGGTTAATGACCACTGGCTGGGGAATTCAGCTTGCTGCAGATACCCAGCATATCAATTTCAGGCACTATTTTGATAATGGTCAATGAAGTTTCGTGCCTACAGTCGTTTGTGGTTGACTCCCCGCATTAACATTTTTGGCTGCTTACATACACCGTGCTCGAGTAATGTGCCGAACAGAAATGCTGTAATGCATTTTACAGCAACTGTTACTCAATCCCTCCTCGTTACCGGTCTTTCCGTGAACTATTCTGAAGTTGTAACATGGTGTGACCTTCGAAAGTGATGGCACCCCATGTTACACATTTGTCAGCGGAAAGCCAAAATTGTGGCAATAAGGCCGCCAGGCACATGACTGCTGAGTTAGTAGAAAAAGCTAGCAAAACCCTGTAGTAGATGAGGCGCAAGTTGTACTATCCCTTCATGATGTGCAAGAGAATTAGAAATCACAAAAAGAAAGCCGTCAAAAACGAGAAGGTGTTCTGAGACTTAATTTCTCCCGAGGAGCCTAACTTCAAATTACGAAAATACCAATGAGCGATGCCTTATATCTCCATAGATACTTAGTGAGGGAGCTGAATCGAGAAGTTACCTCTAGGCTTAATAATTGCAGGCGTGGGGTACCATCTTGGAGCTAAGGTCAGTCGCCATATATTTCCCAGGAGAATTAGAAGCACTATTGAAGAGTCAGGGGTCCTTTACCCTGTGCACTGGACTGTGAATCCTTTGACTTTGGAGCTGCTACATGTACACGCCACAGACGGCTAAGAAATACACCACTTCTTTTCGTCAGTATCTCCCCAAGTCTCGCACCTGCATACGTGCTCCCTTGGACACGACATTTTCTGAATCGTAAACACATCGAGTAGTGTAACTAGAGGCTTTGTTTGAAATTTAAGAGTCCCATTATTAGACACTGGAAAGAAGTAGCCTCCAATTGTGTTCTCCTTTGCCACTTCATCCACAAAAGGTCACTGTGTGGTGCGGATTTACGACAATATTTATCATAGAGCCATATTTTTTGTAAGAGACAGGTGCTTCCGATCCTGTTAACTGTACCGCCACTGGTAAGCGCTATGAGTGTCTTTTGAGCAACCACGTCATTCCAGCTCTCCAACAGCGTGGATGTATGGATGGGATCATTTTTATGCAAAATGGCGCACCTCCGCACATTGCAAATCCAGTTAAGCAGCTGCTGAAGCGCCATTTCGGAAATGCTAGAATTATCAGACGCCGGCGGTTTTAGGCGCTGCAGTCTGGAACCTCGCGACCGCTACAGTCGCTGGTTCGAATCCTATCTTGGGCATGGATGTGTGTGATTTCCTTAGGTTAGTTAGGTTTAAGTAGTTCTAAGTTCTAGGGGACTGATGATCTCAGAACTTAAGTCCCATAGTGCTCAGAGCTACTTTTTTTTGTTCTCGTTTCGGACAGAATATTTGTCTCCGAGTGTAAGTAGCATGTCATGGTTACTGCCGAAAACTGCGACGACCCGCACCATGTCAAATGCAGGAGGGTGGACACAGACAGTTGTTAGCTAGCCTTCGATATTGCGTGTCTCAGCTGTCATTGGCACAGGGAAAGTGGAGACTGAGTGGTACTAGGTGACAAGCTGAATGCTACAGTTCAGTATATAGCTATATGAAACATGCGAATTTATGACACCCAACTGTAACCGTAACCAATGAGCAATGGTGACGCCAAGTACACCGTTGGAAAAGTAATGTCAAACAGGATTTCTAGTGTAAAAGGATAATTGATCATATAAAAATTTTAGAAGATATTCTTTCTTAATAATACTTAAGTTATTTTCTAGTAAATTATTATCTGAGAAATTTATACAATGATAAGCAAAATGGCGACTGATGTATTTGATATAATTTCCGACTCCAGATACTTTATTGTTGTTGTTGTTGTTGTCGTTGTAAGTCCAGAGACTGATTTGATGCAGCTCTCCACACTACTCTATCCTGTGCAAGCTTCTTCATCTCCAAGCAATTACTGCAACCTACATATTTCTGAATCTTTTTAGCGTATTCATCTCTTCGATTCCCTCAACGATTTTTACCCTCCACGCTGCCCTCCAATAAAAAACTGGTGATCCTTCGATGCCTCAGAACGTTTCCTACCAACCAATCCCTCTTAGTCAAGTTGTGCCACAAATTCCTCTTCTCCCCAACTCTGTTCAGTACCTCCCCATTAGTTACGTGATCAACCCAACTAATCTTCAACATTCTTCTGAAACAGCACATTTCGAAAGCTTCTGTTCTCTTCTTGTATGAACTATTTATCGTCCATGTTTCACTTCCATACATGGCTACACTCCATACAAATACTTTCGGGAAAGACTTCCTGACACTTGAATCTATACTCGATGTTAACAAATTTCTCTTCTTCTTAGAACTACTTAAGCCTAACTAACCTAAGGAAAACACACACATCCATGCCCGAGGCAGGATTCGAACCTGCGACCGTAGCGGCCTCGCGGTTCCAGACTGTAGCTCCTAGAACCGCTCAGCCACTACGGCCGGCTACATCGTCTTTCAAGGCGAAGCTAACTTTAACTCTACCCTCTCCTCTTCCCTAGCTCAGATCCCGGGTACGCAGCTGTGTGTGAAGGGAGAAAGGACCGAGCAATGCTGAGATTGTGAGAAAAAGGAATTGTTGCCTGTTAGGGCAGCAGTGAAGCTTCGTGTGTTAGTCGCTCTTGGACTGGAACCCGGATGTTGAGTGTAAATCTTGTGATTTGTTCGTAAAGTGTGACTTCATTAATTTCTAGAGGTGATTGGATGACTCATACAGTATATGTCGAAAATTAAAGTTCGTGGACGTAGAGAATGTATTGTCATCATCTAAAGAGTACGAATTCCTTTAGGTGACTGCTGAGTTAGTAGAAAAAGCTAGCAAAACCCTGTAGTAGATGAGGCGCAAGAAGTACTATCCCTTCATGATGTGCAAGAGAATTAGAAATCACAAAAAGAAAGCCGTCAAAAACGAGAAGATGTTCTGAGACTTAATATCTCCCGAGGAGCCTAACTTCAAATTACGAAAAGATCAATGAGCAGTGATTGGATGACTGATACAGTATATGTCGAAAATTAAAGTTCGTGGACGTAGAGAATGTATTGTCATCATCTATAGAGTACGAATTCCTTTAGATTCTCAATAAGAATTAACACTTCTGCATGCTGTTCTGGACTTAAAATTTGAATCAACTGAGAAACATTTCAGAGATTCATTTATATAGCTACTACAGCTACATTTAGTTGAAAGTTGGGCAAAATTAAACATTAATTTGGATTTAGTGAATTAAGATGCCGGGATTGTGAACTTTACATAGGAGGGCTTTCTCAAAAAGTAATCCCTCCGAATTTTTTATGTGAAAACTCCGAATCATTTTTAAATAAACCAAATGTTACTAACATGTTACATCTTTCTTCTTCATGTCTATGTATAAGAAGTCCTCTGCTGCAGGAGGGTTACGAATTGTAGCGTTTAACACAGCGATGTATAACGTAACTATGTCGGTGGGTGAGAAACAGCGTGCTGTAACCAAATTTCGAATTCGAAGAGTGGACCTACAGATGGAGCATCATCTCATCCAGCATGACAATGTCAGACACACACAAGGGATGCGACATCTGCAACAGTCTGATGCCATGGGTTGACTGTCATAGATCATCCTCCATACAAGCTCGACTTGCTGTCCTCCGATTTCATCTGTTTCCAGATGTTTGAGAACACCTTCGAGAACTTCACTTTGATAGTGATGAAGCAGTGCAGAGGTAAGGTTGTGGCTCCGGCAACAGAGTCTAACTTTTCTAAAGTGGTGTATCAATAACATGGTCTCTCTTCGGGAGAAATGAGTTCGACACCAGGGTGACCATGCTGAAAAATACATATACTATGTGATCAAAAGTATCCGGACACCTTGCTGAAAATGACTTAGAAGTTCGTGGCGCCCTCCATCGGTAATGCTGGAATTCAGTATGGTGTTTGCCGACCCATAGCCTTGATAACAGCTTCCACTCTCGCAGGCATACGTTCAATCAGTCGCTGGAAGATTTCCATGGGAATGGCAGCACATTCTTCACAGAGTGCTGCACCGGGCAGAGGTATCGATGCCAGTCGGTAAGCCTGGCACCAAGTCAGCGTTACAAAACATCCAAAAAGTGAATCATTGGATTCAGTTCTGACCTCTGTGCGGGCCAGTCCATTACAGGAACGTTGCTGTCGTGTACCCACTCCTCCGCAGGCCGTGCATTATGAACAGGTTCTCGATCGTGTTGTGAGATGCAGTCGCAACCCGAAGTCCTCTTCATTATTGGGAAGCAAGAAGGTGCTTAAATCATCAATGTAGGCCGGTGCTGTGATAGTGCCACGCAAAACAACAAGGGGTGCAAGCCCTTCCACGAAAAACGCGACCACACCCTAACACCACCGCCTCCGAATTTTACTGTTGGCACTACACACGCTGGCAGATGACGTTCACCGGGCATTCGCCATACCCACACACTGCCATCGGATCACCACTTTGTGTACCGTGATTCATCACCCGACACAACGTTTTTCCACTGTTCAATCAGTGGATCTAGAGATGTTTAGGAGTGTGGTAATCTCGCGTCCCGACATAAGACACAAGTGAGACCCAATCAGCTGACCACATTCGAAGCCCGTAAGTTCCGCAGAGTGCCCCATTCTGCTCTCTCACAAAGCCTATTACTGTGGTCACTGATATGGAGTACCTGGCAGTAGGTGGCAGCGCAATGCACCTAATATGAAAAACGTATGTTTTTGGGTGTGTCCGGATACTTTTGATAACATAGTGTACATAGAGATGAAGAGTAAAGATATAAAACGTTAATAACGGTGGTTTCATTTACAGTGAAGGTCCTGTGAAATTGGTATAGGCATCCATATTCAAGTACAGAGATATGTAAACCGGCAAAATACAGCGCTACAGTCTGCAACGCCTATACAGGGTGGTCCAATGATCGTGACCGGGCCAAATATCTCACGAAATAAGCTTCAAACGAAAAAACTACAAAGAACGAAACTGGTCTAGCTTGAAGGGGGAAAACCAGGTGGCGCTATGGTTGGCCCGCTAGATGGCACTGCCACAGGTGAAACGGATATCAACTGCGTTTTTTTTAAGAGGAACCCACATTTTTATTACATATTCCTGTAGTACGTAAAGGAATATAAATGTTTATATGGACCACTTTTTTCGCTTTGTGATAGATGGCGTTGTAATAGTCACAAACATATGGCTCACAATTTTAGACGAACAGTTGGTAACAGATAGGTTTTTTAAATTAAAATACAGAACGTAGGTACGTTTGAACATTTATTTCGGTTGTTCCAATGTCATACATGTACCTTGGTGAAATTATCATTTCTGAGAACGCATGCTGTTACAGCGTGATTGCCTGTAAATACCACATTAATGCAATAAGTGCTCAAAATGATGTTCGTCAACCTCAGTACATTTAGCAATACGTGTAACGACATTCCTCTCAACAGCGAGTAGTTCGCCTTCCGTAATGTTCGCACATGCATTGACAATGCGCTGACGCATGTTGCCAGGCGTTGTATGCTATTCAATACCGTTTCAACTGCACGCGAACTATATGCCGGACATCAAACATGTTGGAAGAACATCGCCATTCTGTCATGCAGTGAAACATCTTGTAGTAACATCGGTAGAACATTACGTAGGAAATCAGCATACATTGCACCATTTAGATTGCCATCGATAAAATGGGGGCCAATTGTACTTCCTCCCTTAATGCCGCACCATACATTAACTCGCCAAGATCGCTGATGTTCCACTTGTCGCAGCCATCGCGGATTTTCCGTTGCCGAATTGCATATTATGCCGGTTTACGTTACCGCTGTTGGTGAATGACGCTTCGTCGCTAAATAGAACGCGTGCAAAAATTCTGTCATCGTCCCGTCATTTCTCTTGTGCCCAGTGGCAGAAACGTACACGACGTTCAAAGTCGTCGTCATGCAATTCCTGGTGCATAGAAATATGCAATCGATGTTGATGTAGCATTCTCAACACCTACGTTTTAGAGATTCCCAATTCTCGCGCGGTTTGTCTGCTACTGATGTGCGGATTAGCCGCGACAGCAGCTAAAACACTTATTTGGGCATCCTCATTTGTTGCAGGTTGTGGTTGACGTTTCGCATGTGGCTGAACACTTCTAGTTTCCTTAAATAACGTAACTATCCGGCGAACAGTCCGTGCACTTGGATGATGTCGTCCAGGATACCAGGCAGCATACATAGCACACGCCCGTTGGGCATTTTGATCACAATAACCATATATCAACAGGATATCGTCCTTTTCCGCAATTGGTAAACGGTCCATTTTAACACGAGTAATGTATCACGAAGCAAATACCGTCCGCACTGGCGGAATGTTACGTGACACCACGTAATTATACGTTTGTGACTATTACAGGACTATCTATCACATAGCGAAAAAAGTGGTCCAGCTAAAACATTGATACTTCTTTACGTAATTCACGAATATGTAATAAAAAATATGGGCCTTTCCGAATTGGCCGAGCGGTTCTAGGCGCTACAGTCTGGAACCGCGCGACCGCTACGGTCGCAGGTTCGAATCCTGCCTAGTGCATGGATGTGTGTGATGTCCTTAGGTTAGTTAGGTTTAAGCAGTTCTAAGTTCTAGGGGACTGATGACCTTGGAAGTCCCATAGTGCTCAGAGCCAATTAGGAAGTAGGAAGAAATGTGCAAGGAAATTTAATACCTTGGTTCACAGGTGAGAAACAAGGAAGGTACCACACACAGAACAAGTGTCAACACAAACAAAGATAACCAACATCAGAAATATCGATAGTGACCATTAATCAACAGGTGAGGTAGCACTAATTCTGTCCCTCTGTTTTCTGATGAGAGACAGAGCCGGATTCCCAGCAGCATTTAAACAAAATCCACCATCTCTGTTAATAAAGTTGCTTGATAGTTTGATTTCAACAGCTTCCTTAATAGCACTATCCCAATAGCTGGACGTGCAAGCCAGAATCTCCATGTTGTTGTATTCCATAGGATGACCGGTGTCAGGGCAATGTCCTGCAATAGCGAATTTGCTCGGCTGTTGTAAGCGTGTGTGACGCTTATGTTCAATACACCGGTCTTCCACAGGCCCGAGTGTCTGACCAATATATGACATGCCACAACTGCCAGGAATACGGTAGACCCCAGCCTTACACAAACCAAGATCATCTTTTACGGAAGCCAACAGGGCCTTATTCTTATTAGGTGGTCGAAAAACATATTTCACATCATATTTCCGGAAAATACGGCCAATCCTGTTGGAAATTCATCCTGCGCAAGGCAAAAAGGCCGTAGACTTAGGTGCCACTTCGTTGCTACCGTCACTCACCCGTTGCACAGAAGGCTGATAGCGCAACGCACGTTTGATCTGCCTCTAACTATAACCATTCTGACGAAAGGTGACTTCGAGATGCGATAGCTCAGCTGCCAAACTTTCAGGGTCTGAGATAACGTGGGCCCTGTGAACCAAGGTAGGAAATACTCCTTCACGCTGAGCTGGATGGGACAACTATCAGCTCGCAGATACAAGTCAGTGTGAGTAGGATTCCTATAAACAGAATGTCCCAACGTACCATCAGTCTTTCTTTTGGGCATCCATTCCTTTCCACCTCCATAGTGAACTGAATATTCGGGTGGATTGAATTCAGGTGTTTCAAAAACCAATTTAAATTCCCACTACCATGAGGCCAAACAAAAGTATCGTCTACATATCTGAAAAAAAAACAGGTAGATTCCAAAATCGCTGACTCCAATGCACGTTCTTCCAAGTCCTCCATAAACAAATTGGCCATAATAGGTGACAACGGGCTTCCCATTGCAACTCCATCAGTCTGTTCGTAGTACTGAGCATTGAATAAAAAGTAAGTGGAAGTCAGCACATGTCGAAACACATTTGTTAACTCGATTCCAAACTTAACCTCAATTAGCTGCAACGAATCAGAGAGAGGAACGCGAATGGAAAGAGAAACCACATCAAAACTGACTGAAATATAAGAGTCATTCAAACGCAATCCCTGCAATCGACGTAGGAAATGTGCAGAGTTCTTAATGTGGTGTTCACACCTACCTACTAGTGGGCTCAACAACCTATGAAGATGTTTAGCTACATGATATGTCGGAGCACGAATAATAGAAACAATAGGCCCCAACGGGACAGCCTCTTTATGGACCTTAGGGGGGCCATATAATCTATGTGGTACAGCACAGTAAAAATTAAGACTCTTGGTAGTCTCCTGTGACGAAGAACTTTTCTTCGGGAGGTTATTTGTCTTTCTCTCAGCACTCTTAGTAGGGTCAGCACCGCTTTTGCGATACGCCGAATCAGAACGTAGACACTGCATCTTTTGAATGTAATCATGATTGTTCAACAAAACGGAGGCATTTCCCTTGTCCGCAGGTAAAATAACATCAGGATCCATTCTGAGTGTACGTAAAGCAGCCGCCTCAGCTGCTGTAATATTACGCTTGGGTGGACGGGCACCAGTCAACACACGGCAAGCTTCCCTCCTAACCTCTTCCGCAGCCTCGTAAGGTAGTTTATAAACAGCCTGTTCGATAGAACTAATAAAATCAACGACTGTTAGGCGTCGGTGCGAAGTTCAAACCTTCCCCCAGCACAGACAAAGCTGCGTCGTCAAACGTTTTCTCCGTGAGATTTATAAATCTTCTACCGATGTTACTACAAGATGTTTCACTGCCTGTCAGAATGGCGATGTTCTTCCAACATGATGGATGTCCGGCATATAGCTCGCGTGCAGTTGAAACGGTATTAAATAGCATATTTCATGACAGGTGTATTGGTCGTCGAAGCACCATACCATGGCCCGCACGTTCACCGGATCTGACGTCCCCGGAATTTTTTCTGTGGGGAAAGTTGAAGGATATATGCTATCGTGATCCACTTACAACGCCTGACAATATGCGTCAGCGCATTGTCAATGCATGTGCGAACATTACGGAAGGCGAACTACTCGCAGTTGAGAGGAATGTCGTTACGCGTATTGCCAAATGCATTGAGGTTGACGGACATCATTTTGAGCATTTACTGCATTAATGTGGTATTTACAGGTAATCACACTGTAAGAGCATCCGTTCTCAGAAATGATAATTTCACCAAGGTACATGTATGACGTTGGAACAACCGAAATAAAATGTTCAATCGTACCTACGTTCTGTATTTTAATTTAAAAAACCTACCTGTTACCAACTGTTCGTGTAAAATTGTGAGCCATATGTTTGTGACACAGCGCCATCTATCACAAAGCGAAAAAAGTGCTCCAACTAAAACATTCATATTTCTTTACGTACTACAGGAATATGTAACAAATAATGGGGGTTCCTATTTAAAAAAAAAGAACGCACTTGATATCCGTTTGACCTATGGCAGCGCCATCTAGTGGGCCCACCATAGCCCCATCTGGTTTTCCCCTTGAAGCTAGACAAGTTTCGTTCTTTGTAGTATTTTAGTTTGACGCTTATTTCGTGAGATGTTTGGCCCGGTTACGATCATTGTACCACCGTATATATATACACTGTGCGCTGAATGGTGTGCTCCAAAATGCTTGTGCCTGCACCAGCGCTGTACTCCGCCGTCAGATCTGTCACAGATCGCCGTCTATTCTGCTTTAGAGAGTGGGTAAGCCTCCGAACCCTGTGTTCTATGATGAAGTATGGACGTCCCACTTCTTGTCGCGTACTCGTGGTTTCAGCATTCCTCAACCACCTTTTATCGATGCTCACGACAGCAGGAAGCGAACAGGCGGCCAGTTTCGCCGTTTTCTAGATGCTCGCTCCCAGGCACTGGGCCACAACAACCTAGCTTTTGTCAAAGTCGCTTAAGTCGGCGGATTTCCGCATTTACGCCACTTATTCTCGCTAGAATGATTCCCCATTCGTCTCTGCTCCGCTCATATACTTCTCTTAACGCGTCACGTGTCCTCAGCGCACCCAGGTAGCATACAACCTCGCAGTGGACAGTGGCCACAATGTTTTTATTCTCATAAATGTAGACGTAAATGAAGCAAAACAACGCACTGTTCAGATGTCTCACGCCATCAAATGTGAATGGTCATTGTAATTTACACTCCTCACATCTCGATGTCTGATGTTGGTACTGTATATCGCAACTTGATACATTCCGGTACTCGCTGCTTTGTGGACAAAATACGGTCTATCGTAAAGAAAAACTTGAGCAGTTCATCCTTCCAGTCATATTATCTGAGATTAAATATGATAGGAAGTGTGGTGAACAGCAGCACAACTCGTGGCCCAAACCCCGGCATAAGTTTGCTGCTTATCTTACATGATGCTCAAGGTGGATAACTGGATTTAATTTGGGTTGTGTTATAGTATTTTTACCAGTGGTTGATCGATTAATATGTCACTCCGCGACGGAAACATATTTTCATACGATGCGGAACCAGGGCTACGAGCATGATTTCCAACCTTGAACCATTATCAAGAACTTAAATACGTACCTGACACATCAGGTTCACCATGATTGAAGACTTATCGACAGAACCATTCAGCCATTCACCGACGTTTGGACCGACCTAGCTGAAAATGAGTTAACTGCACTGTGGCATGACTAAGAAATTTAATAACCCAGTAAGATGTTCTAAAACAGCTCACACTCTTCTGAAAGTCACATGAAACTGATGTGAGGCCAGAGCTTTCATGCTCAATGCATCGCTACTACACCGTCCGCAGAATACTATTATTTGATGTTTTCGAGTACTATCCTAGGCACATATGGTGATCATTCGTAACATCCGATTAATCAGAGATTATTCAATATGTAGTATCCCTTAGGCCATTTCCTTCGCAGGGACTGGCTACCCACTAATACAATTACAAAATGATTCTAGCGCCTAAGCAGCCGTCATCACCATCAACATACTTATCATCAGTATCATAATCACCAGACATTTGACAACAAGTGCAGGATAAAGGCTGCCTCTACTTTCTCATGGCTTATGATCTCAAGAAATACACAATGATCATTTTCCAACATGTTATCTAACGTGACTTCTCAACCGTTCGTTAGGTCGTAGTGTTGGTCATTTCCTCTCTCTCGCAAATCACCATAGGAGTTTCTTGTGCACCTGTCAGCATCTCGTAAATACCTCCATTTCAGTTTCATTGCAGGTATTATTACGTATTGCACTTCAATCTGTTCCTTGTTACAGCTATTTCTTTCCCTCGTATTTCTTAGTAATTCACAAAATGGATCTCTCCATAGTTCGCTGAATAACCCTCAGTCGAAATGCTGGCTCACTGCCACACCTCAAAGCTTGTGATACACATTATTGCAAACTTTCTGTTTCAGACATAGAAAATTCAGTGTTGAAAACACTAAGTAGTCTTCCAAAAGCACCGCATACCACATTTAATCTTCTGTTTATGTCCCTTGCTGCCCGTCCTTAAGTTGTCGTTGTCGTAACCTGTCCTAAATACGAAAATTAATCAACTGCCTGTTTGATTGGTACTACTTTAATTTCGTTATGTCAGTTATACAGTAATTTAGTCCTATTATGTCTCATTTTCTGGTTTTTGAAAAATGTTCTATTAGAGTCTTTCACTAGTTTTTTTAAGTTTATCTTCAATATAGGGAAAGAGTACAATGTCATCAGATGGTTCATATACGTTCAATTAACACGTTTTCCTTCTTCAGTTTCCAAGTTTAAATAGCAATAGTTTTAATGTTATTTATTCATTGATCAATATAACAAGAATATAAGATCTGTCATGATACTGCAGTTCAAGAATAGAAAAAAGTATAATTCATGGATACAGTCATTTACTTACAGATCTAGTTGACAAGGATGGGATAGATAGTCTGTCATGGACAAATAGTTGCAACAATTCAAACTTTGCCTAAAGTAAATTATGGAACAATGTGAAATCTAAGTTAGGATGGCCAGATAGAGATTGGAGCATCCAACCTCCCAACTAAAAATCCATTCTGTTTAAATCGCAGGAACCTCATTTGTTTAACCTTAGTGTACAATAATGTTTTGCAAATAAGTCATTTAATGATGTAAGAAGCTAGTACTACATTCTTTGCGCAGACATTATTTTATAAAGTGACACTACGCACAATGTCTGCTGTAATTAGTACATGCCGACTATGTTTGGTTTTCGTTCTGTGGACAGAAAAACTAATTTTTTGACTGAAAAACTGAGTAAATAGCTCTAAATGGTGAGTGAAATTCTGAGCTCAGAAAGAAAATAAGCTGTTAGTATTAGCCATTTTAGAACTATGGAAAGGGATTTCCAAGAAAATGAACAAGAACATAATTCTGAGAAAGTATGGTGTGAGATGACAGATGTTTTATTATAACTATAATAATTACTATTAGCGAATTCTCTGAATAAATGGCAGATGTTAAGCAAATAACTCTATCAAAATCTCATTAGGTTCTTGTTGTTGTTCCAATAGGCTTTAATTCTTTCCGAGATGTCTTGCTTACGCTCTTACGACCATTTTATTCTGTACTGTTTGTGTTTTGGTTGTTATGATGCAAATTACCAATCGGCTTCGTTGTGTCTCAAGGTGTCTAAAATGTCGGTTGGTCTTATGTTTACGTTTTTGTTGTCATTTAGAATTACATTTAGCCAAGATGTTCAATTCTTAAGCGATGTTACATAGTCTACTATCCTTCTTGTCAGTCACTTATCTGGTAGTCTGTTGATGTGACCAAAGAAATTTAGTCGCCTTTTCTTGATGTTAGTTTCGACATATGAACACTTTTCTGTTGTTTTGATTCATTTTAGCCTGTAGCAGTCTTGGTTATATCTTGCTCCTACGATTATCTAATGATATTTCACTCTCTCTCTTTTATTTGTTCAAGTTCGCGTTTCCTGTTAAGTTTGTTTCACTTGAGTAGAGGACTGTTGGTTTTACGACTGAGCTGTAGTGCTCAATTTGCTTTTGCGTTGTCCTGAATTTTTTGTTGTAGAGGTTTTGAACTAACCCTAATGCTGTTCTGAGTTTTTGGAGGTGACTTAGCTGTGAGATTTTTTCAAGGACTGTCGGTTCGACAAATTTACCGAGGTATTTAATGTACGAGACCCAGTTGCTTTTACCATATTTTGATTTCAGGCCCGTGATTTCTGTCTCTGAACATAAGAATTAAGTTTTCTCCAATTAGATTTGTAATCTTACTTATTGTGTACAATCATTACATTTTATTGTTATTATTATTTACGTTTGTTAAATTTTTTAATAAACACTTATTCTGTGTTGTCCGAATAATTCTTCACTGCACAGGCTTTATTTCTTATGTTTTTAAATACACTTTAAATAAGTTCGTATTAATAAACTCTTTTATCTCAATACGTTTTAAGGAGGTCGTGCCCCACAGCTCGTAAATTCTCGAGAAATGTTATTTCACGATACTGAGACGCTTATAAAATTCTTTGTTTAAACGACCAGTTTCGGTCGACTGACCACCATCAGGTTGGTAAATGTATTTGCAGCATCATGTTAGGCGACACGCAAAATCTGTAGAATGAGTGACCTACCTAGCAAAATTTTTAAATTGACGATATAATTTATATTACAGTATGATAACAGTGTCTATTTCGTGGTTTTATCATCTCAAGATAACGGTTTTATATTACGTCTTATATGATGTTCGCAATACACTCATGAATCTGATGACCGCCAATTCGCTGAAAGTGGTTGTGTAAATAAGGAATTTAATCCGCAGCTCAAGGCGGTAAAATGTGATTTTTCAAATTGTTTTATCTCTATGTGCAGTTTGTTGTACAATTTTATACCTTAGTTGAAAATGTTGTTTAAGGGCTCGTGTCAAATTTTACATGGACCGTGTAGCTCAGTGTAGTTCTTGTTACATGGTTACTGGGAGAATTGTTCGTACAGTTGCGAAGTTCCAACAGGTCTATGAAAGCGAATCTTGTGGCTGCTATATGGATCTGCATCAGTTGGGCTGTCCAGAGGTAGATCACTCTCCTGTGAAATCACATACTGATTTAAGAATTGTGTGCATTGAATTTAATAGTATTAAATGAATGGCCCTAGTAATTGGGTTCTGGGTGTTTGGATTCACAAAATCATTAAGAGGACACTACATTGAAAAGAGATTCACTGACTACAGAATTAAAATATTGGTCCAAGTGAATTATATTATTATAACCATTTAAGGTGAGGACAAATTAAAGAATGACATTAATGTTGATCTTCATTGAGCAAATGACATAACCAACATTTAATTAGAAGAAATAAATGAAGTAAAACAAGCACAGATTAGCTTCGCAAAGTTTTCAGAAAATGAATGAGGGCTCAGGAATGATTATATCACCAACAAATTAATCACGCTAAGCATAGCCACGCGTGAATAACCAGTGACTGTAGGATCGTAGCGACTGGAGATGAGAAAATAACATGCTAATACCCTGCTCCCACGGTCAGGGATGAGCCCGTATGAATTTAAGGAAGTGTCGAAAGACATTTAACTTCACTCTATCCTAACTACCTGATTTTGCGGGATAATCGCGCCATAAACAGTGAGAAGGAATGCAAGCAGCATATGGTGGAGGTAGCTCCCACCATTGTTACTTGTTAGAAAGCGCGCAGTCCGCCTGTCCTAACAGACGTTCCACTCACTGTTGCATATCATCGCCGCTCTCTGCAGCCTCTGTCCCTAACTATGAGGTGTGTAGTGCCTTTTCTCCCCTTTCCAGCGTCTCTCTCTCTCCGCTGCATTTCCTGTCCCTGCTCTCAGCAGAGTCGGGGCCACCGTCATAATACTCCATTGAAAAAAGGTGCACCAAGCTGTGGCCAGTGAGGTAACTGTTAAGGCAACGCATCGGTGCAAAACGTTCTCCATTCAGCTGGCTTCATGCTGTCACCATTTGTACAACATTCTATGCTTCCTTCCAGCGTCACTGATTTGTTTGTTAGTCCACAAATCCGTGGTTTTCCCGCGTCCAAAATTTCTAGAACATCACCTTCTGACCTTCCGCTCTCTAGTACTTTTAAGAACGCCCAGTGAGAACATCCCACAACTTTTGGTGGAAGAATTCCTCACGCTGTTGGGCAACTGGCTGTCGTAACTCGCTTTCTTCGGGAGATAGAAAACTCAGTAAACAGAGCTATCTACCTTCGCTAGGACAGGAAATACGGATCTGTTGGATCTGTTTCCCACTACACCGGCCTTATCAGAAGTCACTGGGCCAAGTAAAATGACCTCAGCAAAGTGTGCTACGATGAAGCTGGACACCGCTGTAAAACTGCCATTTATATGCTTCGTACAATTCCCGTCATGACTCACTATTCTTAATGTTTTAGCCAGACCCATACTGCGTGCACTGGCTGCCTACGGCTCACGGGAAAAAGTGGTGGGGCCGCAGGAATCATGCTCATCAGAACAATATTTGTTGACTGAGTACCTATGCCTGAGGTGACCAGAGGCAATACCTCTCCTGCTGACTGTAGGGCCTCAGAAGTCAGCTCCTGTACTTTAGAAAATATCTCTGCAGGGATCTCGTGCTGCTGTCACTGATGTAATATCCGCTGGTACCCCAGACCAAGGCTCATAAGTGAAGTTAACTGTTCCACAAGGAAAAATTCTCAGAAAGAATGGAGAACGTTAATATATATGAGAAGCGGGCTTGATTCTAACAATCACTGATCTCATTACTGTAATTAGCAACAATCACAAATCAGTCGGTAGAAACATAACAGTAATTGAGATTGATGGAATTCACGGAGAAAAATTAGATGTATCAGGCCTGGGATGGAATTATGCCACTCACAATAGTTATAGATCTTACTGTTTCATGTGCATAATTGATTAGTAAATGTCCTCATTTGGTGTCGTTTAAACCCCATACGCTCCTAACAGGTTTTTACATGAGATCTACCACTATTTTGGTTATTATATTACCGCCTTTTTCTATTGTTTGGGGTCTGAGTTCATATTCTGTGCAATACTATTCCAGAAAATAGTTATACAAATGAAATGTGTAAATAAATGACAATTGCTCATACACACTGATGAGAGGACTGAAGGGCATAACATACCGATGACATTCAGTTTGCAAGTACCTTTGTTTCTTCACAGATCTTTAAATGAGAACTTCACTTCTACAAAAATTTTGTATTTTTTATGCGATCAATAGAGGGAATTTCAGTATGTAAGTCTCCTTCGATATGATGAAATTCATAGGACTTGTTTTCTTTAAGGGAATGAAAATGAGGAGTGACCAGCTGTAAATTTTCCTGGCCGTTATGTTTGCCTTCCCTACTAGGACTTCTTCTTTTCTTAGTGACTGTAATACTTCTCCCATTTGCAAAGAGAAATTTTTCACACGAATAATACTGCTGGGAAAGTAGTTGATTTGTGTCACATTATTCCTAATGAGCTACATTGAGGAGTTCGTCTATCTATTTATTTGTGGTCTGATAAGTGTCTCACTAAACGTTTAGCCTTATTTGAGGTTTCTCTTACCTCTACTCTTTGTAGCCTATCTGATAGGTATGATCGAACCACAGTTTGAAACATTTCTTTAGGGCTACTGAGAACATTTATGATAATATGGAATACTTCTTCCTCGCTCAAATTAACGGTTCTGCATTTGTCACTGCCTTAACGAAGTACACTGAAGCGCCAAAGAAACTAGTATAGGCATCCGTATTCAAATACGGAGCTATGTAAACAGACAGAATATGACGCAGCGGTCTAGCGCAATTGTTAGATCGGTTACTGCTGCTACAGTGACAGGTTATCGAGATATAAGGGAGCTTCAACGTGGTGTTGTAGTCGGCCCAAGAGCGATGGGACACAGCATTTCCGAGGTGGCGATGAAGTGAAGTGGGGATTTCCCCGTACAACTATTTCACGAGTGTACTGTGAATATCAGGAATTCGGTAAAACATCATATCTCCGACATCGCTGCGACCGGAAAAAGATCCAGCAAGAACGGGACCACTGACGACTGAAGAGAATCGTTCAACGTCACAGAAGTACAACCCTTCGGCACATTGCTGCAGATTTCAATGCTGGGCCATCAATAAGAGTCAGCGTGGGAACCATACAACGAAACATCATCGATATGGGTTTTTGGGGCCGAAGGCCCAATCGTTTACCCTTGATGACTGCACGACACAAAGCTTTACTCCCCTCCTGGGTCGTCAACAACGACATTGGACTGTTGACGATTGGAAACATGTTGCCTTGTCGGACGAGTCTTGTTTGAAATTGTACCGAGCGGATGGTCGTGTACGGATATGGAGACAATGTCATGAATCCATGGACCCTGCATGTCAGCAGGGGAATGTTTAAGCTGGTGGAGGCTCTGTGACGGCGTGGGGAGCGTGCGGTTGGGGTGATATGGGACATCTGGTACTTCTAGGTACGACTCTGACAGGTGATACGTACGTAAGCATTCAGTCTGATCATCTGCATCCATTCATGTCCACTGTGCATTCCGACGGACTCTGGCGATTCGAGCAGGACAGTGGGATGCCCCACACGTCCAAAATTGCTACAGAGTCGCTCCAGGTACACTCTACTGAGTTTAAACACTTCCACTGGCCATCAAACTCCCCAGACATGAAAGTTATTGAGCATATATGGGATGCCTTACAACGTACTGTCCAGAAGCGACCTCCACCCCGTCGTACTCTTACGTATTTATGGACAGCACTGCAGGATTCATGGTGTCAATTCCCCCCGAGCATTAATTCAGACATTAGTCGAGTCCATGCCCCGTCGTGTTGCACCACTCCTACGTGCTCGGGGGGCCCTACACGATATTAGCCAAGTTTACCAGTTTCTTTGGCTCTCCAGAGTATAATGATAGTTGAAAAGTTGCAGTATATATTCTGCTATGTACTACAATGGGATGAATCTTGCTTCTGTAACTATCTTTGTACAGATTTCGTTGGTCGCCAGTCAGAAGATTTCTCAAAAGCAGTGAATGCCACAGGAAGTGATAAGTCATGCCCACTGCTCCACAGTTTCGTTCGCAACTAGCAAATGATCCATTGTGCTACATGCAGTGCTACATTTCTTTTCCTGACAACAATAAGATGATTTTTATCAGTGTGTTTAGTGAAGGTATTTGTGAAAATAGTGTACAGTACGGGGCGGAAGCTGACTGGCCTACAGTTTTAGGTACCCTGTAGGTGTAGTTTCTTCTAAAGTAGAATAGTTACAATATTGTTCAAGCTTCACTGAATTTCATCCTCTCCTAAGTGTTTTGTAGACTATTTGCAAGTTGATTTGTTATTTATTTGCTTGAAGTTGAAACCTACTCTAGACACTTTTTCAGAAATTTTCAACGTAACCGTTCAGACTGATGCTGTTACACAAACTACAAATATGATTTGTCGCAGTCGATTACATTGTAAAATTCATAATCCGCTAAGAATGTTGTGTCAAAATTCTATATCGTTTGGCTTCCTCTCAACGATAGACCGACTTCTTCAGTAACAGCACACCCATGAAGTTTCTTGTACAGTTCCTCCCAACGCATTATTCAGTCTACTTCTCTTATTAGAGCCATCGTGGGCAAACAGTTACGAGAGCCACTGTGTGCATGCGGTTACGGGAAAAAATTCAAATGGCTCTGAGTACTATGGGACTTAACAGCGGAGGTCATCAGTCCCCTAGAACTTAGAACCACTTAGACCTAACTAACCTAAGGGTATCACACACATCCATGCCCGAGGCAGGATTCGAACCTCCGACGTTAACGGTCACGCAGTTCCAGACTGAAGCGCCTAGAACGGCTCGGCCACCCCGGACGGCGAGGGAAAGAGAAGAATTTAAATAAAATAAGAGTTTACTCTGGTTTCTTCTTGGGATATTTATAGGAAAACGAAACTTTTACAACTTCCTATTGATTTAGGAAAGAACCTGCGTCTGAATGCGAAAAACGAATGGAACTGCTCTCTTTAATCCATAAAGAGTAACCTTGTTTAGAAACTTACCCGGCATTGTCTGACACTTTTAAATAGATTTCGCTAAAGTGCAAAGTACGAGAGATGAGACAATTTTCAAGTGAAAAACCTTTCATCTCTCCTTTCGTAAGGTGAATCGTTCTGAGAACTCTAAAATGAAAAGATCATTTTTGTTACCACTAATGCACATAGTAATATGTGCTCCAGCAGAAGTGGATCCTACAAAATGGGGGTACAGCATCATCGGAGCAGCACCAAAGAAAAAAAAAACGCAGCAACGGAGTTTTCATCTTTGTTTACTTGTGCCTTCCATTTTCACTAATGACTCCGCTTAATCTCGGCTCCATTTTAAACAGAAAAAGTGCGCATGCTTTCTGACTGTTATTCAGAAAGTGGTGCCCGCTATTACGTAGTCAACTTTTTTGCACACTTCGTTAAAATATACATATGAGAAGTTGCAGGAGTGACCCCTTGATTAACTTCAACTAGCCTAACGGTAAATACACTATGTCTTTCTTTATTCCACTCGACGAAATAGTGATTACTGTTTTGGTGGTTCGAGAATGAGTACTTCCTCTAAGACATTCTTTGTAACCAGTTTCAGGATTAATGTTTTTTACAGATGTCGTATCGCGCTAGTGCACGCAGAAAATTAAGAAGCACACACAGTCGTATTACCACTAAATTCGTAACGACTCTTATATCCTAGCGACAAGGTAACAGTGATGACAGCATAGAATTCTGCAAAGATGCTGTTAGGTGTGTTTATCAAGTATAGCACAGTCTTAGTTTTTCTTTCGGCAAACTCTAATTCATTTCATTCACGGAAAAGGTTTAAAATGTTAGTTACAGATGATTAAAAGTAGGTGTAAATATATTCACCCTCCTACGATACTCAATATTTTTCAGGAAGTAATGGACGTTTTAAATAAAATATAAATATTCAGTTCCATTAGAGGTATACTTTGAAAAATTTTCAAATTGAAATTAAAGGACAGAATATGTTTAAGTTTTATGAAACCCTTTCTATTTCTAAGATACGAGACAATTGGTAGTCCTGAATTCTAACGAAGGAGAGCGAAATGAATTTACATACGGCAAAAGTGACGGCTTTGGTAATAGCGGCAATGTGTATGAGATCCGAAAGAATAAATATGTAAGTATGAGATTACATATCCAGGGCGGTAGAAAATAATGAATAGATCACTTTGGGAACTTTCAGTCGTATTCCAGGCTAGGTGTAAGGCTTTATGTCGTGCAGTCACCAAGAATACACGAGTGGTCCTTCGGCTCCGAAAGCTCATATCAATGATGTATCGTTGAATGATTCGCACGCTGACACTTGTTAAAGACCGAGCACTGAACTCTGCAGCAATTTGGGGAAGAGTTGCACTTGTGTCACATTGATCGACTCTCTTCAATCGTCGTTAGTTCCGTTTTTGCAGGTTTTTTTTCGGTCGCAGAGATGTCAGAGATTTGATGTTTTACCGGATACCTGATATTCAATGTACATTCGTGAAATGGTCGTACAGGTAAAATCCCCACTTCATCCTTACCTCGGACACCTTGTGTCCCATCGCTCGTGCGCCGACTGTAACATCACGTTCACACTTACTTAAACCTTAGTAACCTACCATTGTAGCAGCAGTACCGATATAACACCTGCTCCAGACAGTTGTCTTGAAAAAAATGTTATTTCCAATTTTGATCAACAAGTGCAAGTCTGGCGCTGTTGATCAAAAACTGGTTCAAATGGCTCTGAGCACTATGCGACTTAACTGCTGAGGTCATCAGTCGTCTTGAACTTAGAACTAATTAAACCTAACTAACCTAAGGACATCACACACATCCATGCCCGAGGCAGTATTCGAACCTGCGACCGTAGCGGTCGCTCGGCTCCAGACTGTAGCACGTAGAACCGCACGGCCACTTCGGCCGGCGCTGTTGATCACTTCTTTTTATGGATGCAGCATCTGGCTGACTTCTCTGCTGGTGATCGTCTTGAACAAATTGTGTAACCAGCGGTTAATAACGAAATCAACGTCATGATTTCCTCGTCCTGTTTCTAATCCATTACGTAAGGAAGCATTTCTATACGCCAATTTTGCATTAACAGTGCCAGATTTGCACCTGGCAGCCACAATTGGAACTAAAGCCTTTTCAGCGTAAATTATTAGCTTATTTAACAAGTTGAACTGCCATGCGATAATTACAGTCAACAGTGGACCTCTGTTAGTACCCGTACATTTAGCTATCGTCAACTTGATGTACCTGCGCGTATGAATAAAGGATTTGTTCAAACAATCGAACGTTTTTTAATGTGTTTGCGTACTTCAAGAGGCGTCATAATGAAAATCCCAAAGTAATGCTAGATGATGTATATAAAATGCATCTATAACCGGAAAAGGAATGAGGCAAAGAATCTTCATGTTATTGTCTGCATCCCTAGCGGAAGTTATCAGATCCTTAAACTCGGAGATCCAGGGAAGAATACGTGTGAGTAAAAAACACTTTAACTACCTTCGATTTGCAGATGACAGTGTGCTATTGCCCTCTAGTACAGGCTTCAACACCTAATGGCAGATCACATTAGAGCAAACTTGAAAGTAAACCAGAAAATCAATTGTTATCGAACTTATGGCTCTTGAAAGAAAAGAGTAGTTGAGTTTCAAGAGAAATATTTGAAAAGATAAAGGTATGAAAAAAGTGAGTGGAGTGCTTCTGATAAGCAAAGTAGAGTTATGAAAATCAGATTTCTCATTTGCGAGAAACGGATATTTTACTGTCAGTACGAATTAATGTTTTGACTTATGGGAGCAGGGGATGTATTTTTAATGACAAAATTAATAAATACTGTGCGTATGTCAGGGATCTGTCGACAGATATTTGTTGACAATTACTAGGAGACACAGGGAACCAAAATTTGAATATCTTAAGAGACCTGCGTGGGAGATTTAATTATTATCGTAATGGAAATTAGGTACAGAGTGGTCACTTTCGCAGAAAGTCATTCAGAGGACCCAAGTTTGATTGCCATTTCATTGGTGGAAGGCCTCGTGATGCCAACTGAGGAGGTACTCGAATGAGAAGTAGCGGCACGCAGGTCTGTTAAGCAGAAAAATGACGGGGGGAACGGTATGCTAATCCCATGCTCCTCCATACCGCATCAATATGACTCCACTGGATGAGATAACATCGTGGTCGGTGAGTTGCGATTGATTCGTCTTTGGGCAGAACGGCGCTGCTTTCTAAAGCAAGACACATAACCTGACGAATAGATAATAGAAGAACCACGGAGGTATTTTGGTGTGTTCTGGTTGATGGAACAAAACAGACCTAATAGCAGACGGGTATATGGCCTAAAAATAGAAGCACAAGCAACTTGGATGCTTATCGCTGAAGACTGTAGCACATGCAAGTATGGGTACGCCTTTATTCAGAGGTCGACGTCAGATGGCTGACGGTAATAACGCTTCAGAGTTACACAACTCGCTGTAAATATCGAAACAAGAACTATAAGATATCTGAGGAGTTGCGAAGATCTTTTAAAACGTAAGCAAATACAGAATAGGAAATAAAATGAAGAGTGATGTGAGATGAGGCATTTGCATATGTTAGGATACGAAACTAAGAGATTCTTTCGTAGCGGCTGGACTGATTGTCTAGTAAGAGAATGAGTAAAATCAGTTCACTTCGATTGCGAGAAAGGGCAGCGCCATGAAAAGCCACAGCCTGAAGTGGGTGGATCGAAATAGAAAAAAGAAGACCAGTATCCTTAAAATTCGACTTGGGTGATGTCGAGGCCAACGAAAACGGAGGGCGGGTATACGTGCGTGAGTGTTTGAAAAATGGAGTCGCTTCCAAGTAAGTGCATGACGACCCTTGTTGCTGTAACTGACCGACATGAATCCACATATGTCACTGTTGAACACTACGCCCTGTTTGCAGTGAATACTCCAACAGTGGTGCTAAGTCCTCCTTGGAAAATAGTACGACATTTGTCTCAGTTAAATATGTATAATGATTTGAAGTCTACTAGCAATTTATTATCAGCTATGATACATCCATAGGACGTACCAATATGCATGTGCAAATGTCATAATTGAAAGTCCCATTTCTCCTAGATGAAACGTAGAGATGGGCAGAAAATTATAAGAATATTACAGAACCTCACCGACAAACTTTGCAGTGGCAATATATCACAAAACGAGCCTTAAAGGTACTGTCACTTACCTGTGGGTTTCTCTGTCCAGTTGGATTAGAAGTTGTTTGAGCGCCCTGTATTACAGTGAGGTTAAGGAAAAGACGTTTTTCGAATCTAGAAGCAACGATTTCGTACCAGGAGACATACACATCACTGTACTTTTATTACGCTTTATCGATGCCTTCGAGAACTAATGAGACTGCATTCAGAACATTTGGCAGTCTAAGGTATTGTAAGTATACTGTAAGTATAGCGTTTTACATTGGTTTAGTTATATGCCTTCAGCGAGTATGCGCTCTGGGAAACGTGCTTTTGGTATGGATCAAGCACGTTTACAAAACTTAGGGAAGGTGCACGGACTAAGACCAACGTACTTTGAAACTCATACTAAATTGTTTCAATGCTTTCTTCATACAAGTGATAATGATTCTGGCGACCTAAACACAAGTCTTAATCGCTTCTTGTGCTCAGCAGTCTATTGCCCCAGCTCCAGAGACCGCATTACATGTCAGTGTAGATGAGTATATACAGCAATCTATACACTTCGGAAAACATTGTAGATAGGTCAGACAGCACATTTTGCGTGGTCAGCGATTTAAAGCCCCTTGATTTCTCCTCACGTGGGTCTCCATACAGCATGATCTAAGTACTACAATTCTCATCATACTTGAACTGGTTGTCTGAATCTGTCATGTGTTTCATAACAAGAAGCTTTATTGTGCCATTCTCACAGAATTTGATGCACATTGCTTTGGAGCTGTCAAGAACGTAAAGGGGTTCAAGGCAAACTGTCGAAAGATCAGACGCATATTTATTCGAACTTGGCATAAACAAAAAGTTGTTTTGGTTGTTCATTCTCAGAACTTTAAGCAACTCTCATCCTCGTAACTCAATAGCGATGGAATACACAGAAATGTTTCATAACAGATAGTCATCCTCTGTTTCAGAACAATCATTTTCCAGGGTTTGCGAATGAACATCTGACATAATCTACTCTACGACTACTCTGCAATTTACGCTTTAGTGCTTGAAAGACGATTCACCAAACCAGCTGAACACCATTTCTCGACCGTTCTGATCTGGATTAGCACAAGGGGGAAATGAACAATTGTGTAATTCTGTGGCAGCTCTGGTTTCTCTTATATTATCACAAAGATACTTTCTCCCTATTGATGTAGTGTGAAAAAAATTATCACATTCAGGGGACCGATTTGGTGATCGGAATTTCGTGGAAAGACCTCGCTACAGCTAAATCTCCTTTCTTTTAACTATATTCAGTCCAACTCGCTTATCATATGCCTCACCCTCTCTCCACTGTTTTGCTATTTTTTCGATATCCTTCGTCAATCATGGAATCCTCACTGTATATCAGTACCCCAGAAGTGGATGGGCAAGAGTGGCATAAGCAGTTACTTTAGTAGATCTGTTGCATCTTTAAGTTTTCTTCCAATAAAACGCTGTCTCTCGTTCTCCTTCACCACAACACTATCTAAGCAATCCATCCAATTTAAATTGTTTGTAATTGTTATTAAGAACTATTTTGTCATATTCAGATCGTTTAAATGTGTAAGGTTTATCGTTTAACCGAAATGTAATGTATTCCATTGGATAATTATGAGGCGGTGGATGATCTAAGTGTTTTAGATTGCTTAGGGCCAATCGCAACACCCTACATACCTAAAATATTTTTCAATTGGTAAAGACCTTCTGATGGACTTACTAGATGGTAAACGACAGCATCATCAGCTAACAGTCTAAGAGAGCTGCTCGGATTGTCTCCTAAACCGTTTATGTACATTAGGAACAGCAGGTGACCTATAATACTTTACTGTGGAATACCAGATTACAATTCTGTTTTGCTCCATGTATTCCTGTCAGTAGTTAAGAATCGTGGCTTTTCTGACAGGAGTTCACGAATCTGTCATACAACTGTGACAATATTCCACTGGCATGCTGTTTGATTGGAAGTCACTTATTGGGAAGGTATATTTATGAGGTTCTGGCACAAACAGCATATTTCTAGAAAATTCTCAGATTTGAAACAAAGATTTTAGTTTTGCTGTTTCTCCCATCTAAGAATTTATATCTGCAAACGAAATTTTCATTTAATTAAAAAAAAATAAAATGTATTCAATTAGAATTTAATATTCCAAAAAACTAAATTAATAAACACTAAAATCCTAAAATTTATTCAAGTTTAATAACAAGAATCGAACGATCCTGATGTCGTTTTCTACCCTAATACATAAAACTAAATACAGCAATTTTCTGTAAGTCTTCCTTGTCTTCTGATAAGATTTTAGTGTTGCAATCTGCAAGATTGATCATCTAAAGGTAATAAAACTTTTTGATCACATTTAGTTACCAAATTTTCAGCTTAGAAACACTGTGAAATTTATTTGTTTCAAGTCTAATAATTTAGTCAACACTTCTGCATAACCATTACTATAAGTGTTAAGTTCACTTACTATATTTTTAAAGCTACCAAGTATGTTGACCTCGTTTTGATTTTAAGTTTGTAGAATAAATTTTGGTTTTAGTTTTTGAAAATCTAATTTTTTTCTGTTTTTATTTTCTCAATCTTTCTGAAGATATTTTGAAAGGAAATGTATACATGAAGTTAACTCTTCCATAACATTTTCTAATTTTGTATTCATTTATGTAATTAAAAAAATTTCAGTAGTAGTCCTACATTGTGATTCATAAGTTACATTCTTTTCACCATACATAATTAAATATGCAATTGTATAATTAGAAGTATTTTCATTAAAAATGCATATAACTTCATTGTTGTTTTTGAGTAGTTAAAACATTAATTCTTCTAGACAAATTTATTACACAGATATACTTTTCCCTTTGCACAAACACCTATTCTTTGTAAACTGTTTATACCAACGTTTAAAACACCACCTATCAGGAGGTTTAACACCATACTTCGTTCGAAATGCACGCTGAACAACTGTCGTCGATTCACTTCTGCTGTACTCAATAACACAAAAAGCTTTCTGTTGAGCGGTCGCCATCTTAGCATCAACTGACGCTGACACCTAGTCAACAGCGCCTCAAGC
This sequence comes from Schistocerca cancellata, assembly GCF_023864275.1. Lineage (NCBI taxonomy): Eukaryota > Metazoa > Arthropoda > Insecta > Orthoptera > Acrididae > Schistocerca > Schistocerca cancellata. The sequence goes on from NC_064629.1 coordinate 332,024,540, forward strand.
GAACAAATGTACAACTAAATGAAACTTTATAGCTCCCTTAATTCGCCGACAGATAGTGCTTAGCTCTGCCTTTTGTCGTTGCAGAGTTTTAAATTCCTAAAGTTGTGGTATTCTTTTTGAATCACCCTGTATATTAAGAAAAACCAGTTGAATATAATTGGATGAATGATGTTTGTCATGTAATTGAAAGATTAATAGTTATCAATAGTGAAAAATTAGCTAAAAATTAAAATTTTTACACTAAAAAAGTTGGAGCAACTCATATGTGAACAAATAAATTTCGCAATTTTATTATTATAGAATTGAAAGGAATCCCATATTTAATTAGATATTTGATTAATCTACCTCACAAATTTTGGAATAGGGATAAACATGGAAAAGAATTAGTTGATACATAAATTTATAAATTAGAATTTTAGTTCAATATATTTATTGTTGCCTTCGAACAAACTTAGAAAAAAACTGCTAGAGGTGTTAAAGGAATTAATCCATTATATGAAGCTAGTGAAAATCTGATGTACCTTATAGGGATACTAAAATTTTAAAAAAACACTAAGTAGTTAAACAACTACAATTATTTGCAAAAGAAGGAATGTATTCTAATGACGCCTCAGTTAGTGGAAAAATAGCTGCAGCTCCAGTTATTGGAATAACTTAATGGAAATGAAATTAAGATTTGGATTAAATATTGAAGGGTATTATAAAAATATTCTTTATTGGGAATTAATACATGTAGATAAATCACATTAGTATGGACTATATTAAAGTTACAAATGATGCTATTAAACCAAAATTAATTAAAGTTAAATTAAATAATGAAAAGCAAGATAGTACTGATACTTTTTGTAACTATTGTTCAAAAAAACTAAAAAGCTGGTGGAAATTTGCTTATTACGTTTGGTATTCTTGCGTTGAAAAAAATTAGTGAATATGTAATGAACAAAAAGAAAACAAAACATGAATGCGAATTTTTACTACTATTATTAGCTGCATTATCATGTCTAACAGCTATTGATTCAGTCGCAGGTGGATTGCAGCATTTGCAAATGCAGTTATCAGCAAGAGACAAGTTGATAAAGAATTTTAACAACAAACCAGACATAAATTAGCAATGGAAAAGAACGGAAGTAGACACACAAAAATGTTTGAAAAACATAATAAAAAATTAAATAAATGTTTATCTTATTTTGTCATACAAGAAACAGTTAAAATTAATAATTAAATGTTTTTTTGGTCATTGTGCAAACATAAACAGGGAAAGATAAAGGAGTGTAAGTTACAAATGAGAATACAACTTCAAAAACTGTTTGCATTTCTTGTACACAAATGGAACATGAAAAATATATACAAAATAAATGAGAACATATGTCAGAAGATACATAAGACGCCACCGTATCATGAAAAAAATATAAAAAATGATAATGTTTTTTTTAATTAATTGTTTTGTTTCATCTTCTAACCTACTGTTTAATTCATGTAAGGAATTATAAACTTTTACTTCATTTTTTGGATAAACATATACACAACTGTGTAATTCATATAGAAAAACATTGTTCTCGTATATTATTTTACTTGAGTTTAATTTATGATGACCATATGTACTTCATCAGAAATATAAAAATTTTACTCCATTCAACTGTACACAATTCATTTTTCTGTATGTCAGTTGAACAGTTTTTATAATCATCAAAACTAATTTCACTTTTTACAACAGGTTTTATACCTCCTTCAGAGATTGTACTTTATCAGCTTACAAAAAATGGTTCAAATGGCTCTGAGCACTATGGGACTCAACTGCTGTGGTCATAAGTCCCCTAGAACTTAGAACTACTTAAACCTAACTAACCTAAGGACAGCACACACATCCATGCCCAAGGCAAGATTCGAACCTGGGACCATAGCGGTCGTGCGGTTCCAGACTGTACCGCCTTTAACCGCTCAGCCACTCCGGCCGGCTTATCAGCTTACATTTTCACTGATAAACTCACATGGTCTAATATAATTTTTCCAGAATTTTCAACTTTCATTTTCCTAAAATTATCTTGTGGAATTTGATAAACATTATCTTTTGAATAATCACCAGTGTCAATTTGCTTAGCATACATTTTGCACCTCTATAAAAGTCTTCAGTTCGTATGTCGTAAAGAAATGTATTTGTATCCATGGAACTAATATCACTATTTTTACCACGTTTGATTACATTATAATGACTAGCATATTTTTTGTAATCGAAATATCTAGCATACTCACTCCAATATAAATTGACTTATTAAATTTTATTATTGTTCCTTTATAATTAAATTGAAATAGAAGTTTTGAAAATAGGTAAATATGTTCATAATTTGGTTTCTAAAATATATTTCATATGTTTTATTTATATATCCGTTGCTATTTCAATATTCTGTCTATCTTGAACATTTTCTGTCGCTTTTCAAAACATTGAATTGTTCATTAATTTTTAGAAAATATTTTTAAAGCACACTTTTGCTTTATATCACATTTCTGTATTAACATCGGTAGATTTTTGAACCAGTCTTATTAGTCTTGTGATAATATAATTTTTTTTAAATTTTAAACCAAGATTTAAACATTGTTCATCATTCTATAGTATAAAAATGTTTTTATATATTATTTCATGTTATTAAAAATTGATTTTGTACTTCTGGTGCAAATGTTTATGTAAATTGTTATGCAAATTGTGCAGCATTTTTGGATACTACTAAAATATAACTGTATTAGTTATTATTACTGTTTTTAGTATTTTTCCAGGGTTAAACAAACTGAAATTGCTAAATGGTAAAAATTGAGAGATTGCTAAACCATATAAAATTTTTCCTTCTAAATATGCAATACAATTTGATTGTTTTTCGGACTTAAGATGTTTCATTTATGTACTACCTCATTTAGCATATCGTCTAATACTTTAAAAAATTCCACATCAAATACTTTTTTAGAAAAATTTAATCATATCATAATGGTCTAATAAATCTAATTAAGATTTTTTTCGTTGTTTACATAGAACCCCAATATGAAAGTGGTGTGTAAAATACCAAGCCATAGTATGAATCTATGATATATTATCGATTAGTATAAAAACATGTGATTTATTATATAATTTTTATGCTCATTTAAATTTTTAATGTAGAATTCTTTCAAGCTACTTTTACATGGTTATAATATTCATAAGAAATATTTGATTTGTTAGGTCTAGAATGAAAATGTTCTTTAATAGGTAATTACGATTCTTTTAAATTTTTCTCATTTTTCAACACTTTTTTGATCATAAAATCTAATTGTTCAGCTTTAAAATAACTTACTGTATCTCTAAATGGTTCTTTCATAAAATTAAAAGTTAATTTTTCGGTACTTGAGGCCATAAATTTAAACACATCTAAAACTCTTAAGGTTAATTCATCGTCACCATTTCTACTAAAAGAAATATATTTTCATTCTTTATTTGAAGTAGCATTAAAATATTTATTATCTATTTCTAATTCTTTGATAACCATATGAACATCATAATTTCTTAAATTAAGAAAATAAATGGGAATGAAATTAAGATTTTCATAATTAAGATTGCAATGTCTGTGAGCACTTCTTGGATATTTCCCTGTTTAATGACAATGACCTCTTAATTTTTTCACCTTCACTAAATTCCTCTTCACAAGGGAACCAGCTTTTCGAATTTTAAAAATTTACTTTATCTTCATTTGTCATTATCACTGGGATATTTCAGATATGTATTTCAGCAATTTCTCTAGAATTTTTTTTTGCTTCTTTAGCAGTAAACATAACAGGATATTTCAATTGCCATTAGAATATTTAACATAATAACTAAATGAAAATGGGATTTGTTTTCGATATTTGTAATACAAGTTTTCTAAGGATTTGGTTCATACATGTTAACATCTTTAAAACGACATTTTAAAACTGTATAAATTACAAAAGGTACTTGTAATCAATTATTATAATTTACAAATTTAATTTTCTATTAGAATATTAATTTTTACTTCTTTATCTTCTTCACAATCGCTATCATGGCTGTCTAATTTTCCTTGTGTATAAAAACATCTTAAACATATATCACAGGGATAAATATTCGATATCTTTGTAGTTGTTTGTGATTTAATAAACAAGGTGAATCTTTCATCTAAGGTGAAAGAGAATGATGTTCTTCTCAAATTAAAAGAAGATTAGCATTTTTTATTTATTTTCTGCATGGTCAAGAGGATATACAGTAAGTTATTCATAATAAGCCTAAACATTAATAGAAATATTTGATGTCTTTTCAATTTTGGAATAGCTATCAACTGAATAGGAAAATTAGTTTTTTGGTTTTCTAAGATTTCATATAATTCTCATCCACTATTTTTATATTTACTAATTATTCCTTAATACCGATCTACTGGATTTAATTGAATACAGGATACATTTTTCATCTGTATTTTTTACATTAATTACAGCTTTTTTGTTATTAAATTTGTTTTTTGTATATCGATCTAAGAAGAAATTGGTTACATCTGTTAGCACTTAGTTCTGAAATATTTAAATAAAATTATGACCAGCAAGATTCTTTTCTTTGCAATTTTTCCATTTCACTTAAAAGTATATTTGTCGATTTTTTATTATTATCTTCGATATTAGTTGTTCTTAATAAAACTTTTAAAATTAAATCCTTAAATTTTGTCTTGTCTTTTAAAATTTCAATATTTAATATTAGTAGTAATCACTCTTCTTTGCATCAAAATATTCTTACACTTCGTGATTATTTATTCTTTGACTTGTTAAAAAAATTCTTATAGTTCAACAATACTACCAACATTATTAATTTAGTTAGTTATTATTCTAGATTTAGAAGCAGGAGCTTTCCTTTTTATTCAATTAGGTGACTTATAAGAAAATCACCATTATCTAGAATATTTAAACCCAGTAAATTTTATCATTATGAGTATTATAAGTATTACCTTTGGAACTATTGATAAGATGCATTAATTGCTGCTCATGTAGATTAGAGTAATTTTTAAAATTTTTCATTTTGCAAATTTAATGAATACCTTTTAAAGCTTTTTAATTCAATCCAGTACTGTTATTATTAATATTTTCCTCAGATATTTTGATAAATTCGATTAATTGTTGTTTATTAATTCTAGAATAATTCTTTAAATTTCATGAAGATGCTTTAAAGATTTTTTTTCCATTCGATATTGTTGTTATTATTATTGTCAACAGGATTTAGAGTAAGAGTGATTAAAGTTCCTTAATTAATAATAGTTTATTAAAATTTTTGTTTTTCGAAATGTCCTAAGTTCTTTTATTTTTTGTATCATACTTCTACCTTTTTTATTGTTGTGGTTGTGGACTTGAGTTCAGAGACTGGTTTGATGCAGCATCACCTGATTTAATGGGACTACATTCGATCACCCTCATTTGGCTTTTGTTGATGTTCATCTTATATCCTCCTTTCAAGACACTATCCATTCCTTTCAACTGCTGTTCCAGGTCCTTTGCTGTCTCTGACAGAATTACAATGTCATCGGCTAACTTGAAAGTTTTTATTTCTTCCCCCATGGATTTTAATTCCTAGTCCGAATTTTTTTTTTAGTTTCCTTTACTGCTTGCTCAGAATACAGACTGAATAACGTTAGGGATAAGCTACAACCCTGTCTCACTTCGTTCCCAAACACGGCTTTCCTTTTATGCCCCTCGCCTCTTATAACTACCATCTGGTTTCTGTACAAATTGTAAATAGCCTTTCGCTCCCTGTATTTTACCCCTGCTACCTCCATAATTGGAAAGAGAGTATTTCCAGTCAACATTGTCAAAAGCTTTCTCTAAGTCCACAAATGCTAGATGCATAGGTTTACCTTTCCTTAATATACTTCTAAGATGAGTTGTAGGGTCAGTATTGCCTCACGTGTTCCAGCCTTTCTAGGGAATCCTAACTGATCTTCCCTGAGGTCAATGTCTACCAGTTTTTTCATTCATCTGTGAGGAATTTGTGTTAGTATGTTGCATCTGTGGCTTATTAACCTGATAGTTCGGTAATTTTCACATCTGTCAACACCAGATTTCCTTGGGATTGGAATTATCATATTCTTCTTGAAATCTGAGGGTATTTCACCTGTCTCACACATCTTGATGAGCAGATAGTCGAGCTTTGTCAGGGTTGGGTCTCCCAAGGCTATCAGTAGTTGTAATGGAATGTTGTCTACTCTTGCCTTGCCCTCTTTCGAATTAGGTCTTTCAGTGCTTTGTCAAACTCTTCATGCAGTATCATATCTCCCATTTCATCTTCATCTACATCCTCTTCCATTTCCATAATATTGTCCTCAAGTACATTGAACTTGTATAAACCCTCTATATACTCCTTCCACCTATCTGCTTTCCTTTCCTTACTTAGAACTGGGTTTCCATCTGAGCTCTTGATATTCATGCAAGTGGTTCTCTTTTCACCAAACGTCCATTTCATTTACCTGTATGCAGTATCTGTCTTAACCCTAGTGAAATACCTGTACATTTTGAACATCCTGTCGATCTCATTTTTGAGACGTTTGTGTTCCTTTTTGCCCACTTCATTTACTGCACTTCTTTATTTTCTCCTTTCATCAATTAAATTCAATATATATTCTGTCACCCAAGGATTTATAATAGCCCCCTTCTTTTTAAATACTTGATCCTCTTCTGCCTTCACTATTTCACCTCTCAAAGCTACCCATTCTCCTTCTACATGATTTCTTTCCACCGTTCTTGCCAGTAGTTTCCTAATTCTCTCTCTGAAACTCTTTAAAGCCTTTGGGTCTTTCAGTTTATCCAGGCCCCATTTCCTTAAATTCCCACCTTTTTACAGTTTCTTCAGTTTAAATCTACAGTTCATAACTAATAGATTGTGGTCAGAGGCCACATCTGCCCCAGTAAATGTCTTACAGTTTAAAACCTGGTTCCAAAATCTCTGTCTTAATGAATCTAATAGAAACTTTACAGTGTCTCCAGAACTCTTCCATGTATACAACCTTCTTCATGGCACAAATGGCTATGAGCACTATGGGACTTAACTTCTGAGGTCATCAGTCACCTAGAACTTAGAACTACTTAAACATAACTAACCTAAAGACATTACACACACCCATGCCCGAGGCAAGATTCGAGCCTGCGACCGTATCGGTCGCGCTGTTCCAGACTGTAGCGCCTAGAACCGCTCGGCCACCCTGGCCGGCCTTTCTTCATGATTCTTGAACCAAGAGTTAGCTATGACTAAGTTACACTCTGTGCAAGAGTCTACACGGAGGCTTCCTCTTTCATTCCTTACCCCCAATCCATATTCACCTATTACTTTTCCTTGTCTTTCATTTCTTACTATCGAATTACAGTTGCCCATGATATTCAATGTTCGTCTCCCTTCATTATGTGACTAATTTCTTTTATCTCATCATACATTTGAGCAATGTCTTCGTCATCTGTGGAGCTAGTTGGCATAAAAACTTGTATTACTGTAATGGGTGTGGGCTTCGTGTCTATCTTTGCTACAATAATGCGATCGTTATGCTTTTTGTAGTAACTTACCTGCCCTTCTATTTTTTTATTCATTATTAAACTTACTCCTGCATTCCCCATATTTGATTTTGTATTTATAACCCTGTATTCACCTAACCAGAAGTCTTGTTCCTCCTGCCACCGAACTTCACTAATTCCCACCATATCTAAATTTAACCTACCCATTTCCCTTTGTAAATTGTCTAACCTACCAGCCCGATTAAGGGATCTGACATTCCACGCTCCGACTTGCAGAATGCCAGTTTTCTTTCTCCCGATAACAACGTCCTCCTGAGTAGTCCCCACCTGGAGATCCAAGTGGGTGACTATTTTACCTGTGGAATATTTTACCCAAGAGGACGCCGTCATCATTTAACCATACAGTTAAGCTGCAAATCCCTCGAGAAAATTTATGGCTGTAGTTCCCCCTTGCTTTCATCTGTTCACAATACCAGCACAGCAAGGCCGATTTGGTTAATCTTACAAAGCCAGATCAGTCAATTATCGAAACTGTTGACCCTGCAACTACTGAAAGGGCTGCTGCCCCTCTTAAGGAACAACATAATTGTCTGGCCTCTCAAGAGATACCCCTCCACTGTGGTTGCAACTGCGCTACAACTATCTTTATCGTTGAGGCACGCAAGCCTCCCCACCAACAGCAAGGTTCATGGTTCATGGGGAGAGTTCTTCTTCATATCTTTCATGTTAAAATAATGAATTCCTTTAGATCCTGCCTACTTACGTTTGGATAACCCCTTTCTCTACAATAATTTTCTAAATCAGAATAACTTAACCCAAGTTTTACTTAACAATAATTTTCGAAGTTTTGAAATAGCTCAGATTTGTAGTACATTTTGTTTCTGATTTTATTTATATAAAAAATTAACTTAAAAAATTAAAACGTATATGATTGAAATCTACACTCCTGGAAATCGAAATAAGAACACCGTGAATTCATTGTCCCAGGAAGGGGAAACTTTATTGACACATTCCTGGGGTCAGATACATCACATGATCACACTGACAGAACCACAGGCACATAGACACAGGCAACAGAGCATGCACAATGTCGGCACTAGTACAGTGTATATCCACCTTTCGCAGCAATGCAGGCTGCTATTCTCCCATGGAGACGATCGTAGAGATGCTGGATGTAGTCCTGTGGAACGGCTTGCCATGCCATTTCCACCTGGCGCCTCAGTTGGACCAGCGTTCGTGCTGGACGTGCAGACTGCGTGAGACGACACTTCATCCAGTCCCAAACATGCTCAATGGGGGACAGATCCGGAGATCTTGCTGGCCAGGGTAGTTGACTTACACCTTCTAAAGCACGTTGGGTGGCACGGGATACATGCGGACGTGCATTGTCCTGTTGGAACAGCAAGTTCCCTTGCCGGTCTAGGAATGGTAGAACGATGGGTTCGATGACGGTTTGGATGTACCGTGCACTATTCAGTGTCCCCTCGACGATCACCAGTGGTGTACGGCCAGTGTAGGAGATCGCTCCCCACACCATGATGCCGGGTGTTGGTCCTGTGTGCCTCGGTCGTATGCAGTCCTGATTGTGGCGCTCACCTGCACGGCGCCAAACACGCATACGACCATCATTGGCACCAAGGCAGAGGCGACTCTCATCGCTGAAGACGACACGTCTCCATTCGTCCCTCCATTCACGCCTGTCGCGATACCACTGGAGGCGGGCTGCACGATGTTGGGGCGTGAGCGGAAGACAGCCTAACGGTGTGCGGGACCGTAGCCCAGCTTCATGGAGATGGTTGCGAATAGTCCTCGCCGATACCCCAGGAGCAACAGTGTCCGTAATTTGCTGGGAAGTGGCGGTGCGGTCCCCTACGGCACTGCGTAGGATCCTACGGTCTTGGCGTGCATCCGTGCGTCGCTGCGGTCCGGTCCCAGGTCGACGGGCACGTGCACCTTCCGCCGACCACTGGCGACAACATCGATGTACTGTGGAGACCTCACGCCCCACGTGTTGAGCAATTCGGCGGTACGTCCACCCGGCCTCCCGCATGCCCACTATACGCCCTCGCTCAAAGTCCGTCAACTGCACATACGGTTCAGGTCCACGCTGTCGCGGCATGCTAGCAGTGTTAAAGACTGCGATGGAGCTCCGTATGCCACGGCAAACTGGCTGACACTGACGGCGGCGGTGCACAAATGCTGCGCAGCTAGCGCCATTCGACGGCCAACACCGCGGTTCCTGGTGTGTCCGCTGTGCCGTGCGTGTGATCATTGCTTGTACAGCCCTCTCGCAGTGTCCAGAGCAAGTATGGTGGGTCTGACACACCGGTGTCAATGTGTTTTTTTTCCATTTCCAGGAGTGTATCTGTATAATAGATCGAAATTTCAGTTAAAACTCGAACTACGTAGAAAAGCAACTGGAATCACTCACCAGAGGAAACTCCACTGGACCTGACGGGATACCAATTCGATTCTACACAGAGTACGCGAAAGAACTTGCCCCCCTTCTAACAGCCGCTTACCGCAAGTCTCTAGAGGAGCGGAAGGTTCCAAATGACTGGAAAAGAGCACAGGTATTTCCAGTCTTCAAGAAGTGTCGCCGAGCAGATGCGCAAAACTATAGACCCATATCTCTGACATCGATCTGTTGCAGAATTTTAGAACATGTTTTTTGCTCGAGTATCATGTCGTTTTTGGAAACCCAGAATCTACTCTGTAGGAATCAACATGGATTCGGGAAACAGCGATCGTATGAGACCCAACTCGCTTTATTTGTTCATGAGGCCCAGAAAATATTATATACGGGCTCCCAGGTAGATGCTATTTTCCTTGACTTCCGGAAGGCGTTCGATACAGTTCCGCACTGTCACCTGATAAATAAAGTAAGAGCCTACGGAATATCAGCTGTGTGGCTGGATTGAAGAATTTTTAGAAAACAGAACACAGCATGTTGTTATCAATGGAGAGACGTCCACAGACGTTAAAGTAACCTCTGGCGTGCCACAGGGGAGTGTTATGGGACCATTACTTTTCACAATATATATAAATGACCTAGTAGTAGTGTCGGAAGTTCCATGCGGCTTTTCGCGAATGATGCTGTAGTATACAGAGAAGTTGCAGCATTAGAAAATTGTAGCGAAATGTAGGAAGATCTGCAGCGGATAGGCACTTGGTGCAGGGAGTGGCAACTGACCCCTAACATAGACAAATGTAATGTATTGCGAATACATAGAAAGAAGGATCCTTTATTGTATGATTACATGATAGCGGAACAAACACTGGTAGCAGTTACTTCTGTAAAATATCTGGGAGTACGCGTGCGGAACGATTTGAATTGGAATGATCATATAAAATTAATTGTTGGTGAGGCGGGTACCAGGTTGAGATTCATTGGGAGAGTCCTTAGAAAATGTAGTCCATTAGCAAAGGAGATGGCTTACAAAACACTCGTTCGACCTATACTTGAGTATTGCTCATCAGTGTGGGTATCCGTACCAGATCGGGAAGACGGAAGAAATAGAGAAGATCCAAAGAAGAGCGGCGCGTTTCGTCTCATGGTTATTTGGTAACCGTGATAGCATTACTGAGATGTTTAGCAAACTCAAGTGGCAGCCTCTGCAAGAGAGGCGCTCTGCATCGCGGTGTAGCTTGCTCTCCAGGTTTCGAGAGGGTGCGTTTCTGGATGAGGTATCGAATATATTGCTTCCCCTACTTATACCTCCCGAGGAGATCACGAATGTAAAATTAGAGAGATTCGAGCGCGCACGGAGGCTTCCCGCGAACCATACGCGACTGGAACAGGAAAGGGAGGTAATGACAGTGGCACGTAAAGTGCCCTCCGCCACACTCCGTTGGGTGGCTTGCGGAATATAAATGTAGATGTAGAAAATGTGGTGTGTGGATATAGATAAACATGATCTTGGTGAGGTTATTTATGAGGAAAAAAAATTTTAGACTTTTTTTTTAAATGCATGAAAATCTCGTTCACAGATATAAACACAATCTCAGAGAACTTATTTCTAAAGAAAAAATTTCTTAGATCTTTAGTTTGTAAACAATTGGAAACTTCGTTCATGGATATAGATAAACACGATCTCAGAGAACCTACTGATACAGAAAAAAATTATTAGATTTTTATTTTTTTTTGACTACATAAATATTTCTTTCGTGGGTAAAGATAAATTTTTAAATGGGGAAAGCAGCAGAACGAAAATGTTGGTATTAAATCTCAGAATTTCAAAAAAAAAATTGTCTTCGCGTCAGAAACCTGATAAATGTACTGCTGGTGTCAAAAGCCTCCTAAAAACATATGACATCAATTTGAGATCGCCTGTTGGTAGCATTCATTAATTCGTGTGAATAAAGAGCCAGTTGTGTTTCACAGGATCTATATTTTTCGAATCCGTGCTGACTAATGTCAAGGGATCGTTTTCTTCGAGGTAATTCATGATGTTTGATTACGCATATGTTTCAAAACCCTACCTAATCGAAAAAAAAAAAATATTTTTCTTTCCTTTCTTGAGTATCGGTGTGAACTGTGCAACTTTTCAGCCCTTAGGTATGGATCTTTCTTCGAGCGACTGATTGTATATGATTCCTCATTATGGTGCTATTATATCAGAACTCTGAAAGGACCCTAATTGTTATGCAGTCTCGACCGGTAGACTTACTTTTATTATTAGACTCCGAGCCGAGTGGATGTGAGAGCAGCGGCGGCAGCAGCAGTAGCAATTGTCTGATACACAGTAATTTCGTTTACTTTGAGTTTTCTTTTCTTTTTTTCACGTGCTTCAGCAAGGAAGTGAATTATACCAGTGTATTTTACTATGTAGACTAGTGGTTAGCAAATTACTCTAAACTTTGGTTTTGCGTAGATCTTGGTGCATACCCTTGTGTAAGGCGGCATCCTAGTGTAATTTTTCCGTCGTCAGAATCTCCACGTCGCACCACTAAGTTTAAATCTCTTGTTGATACACAACCTAAAGTTTACATAATTGCATTCTAGTTTATACGTTTGTCTCGTGCAGTAGCTTTTCGGTAAGCAGAGATTCTAGTAACAAGTAACTGTAAATACAACTACTTCAGTAGAGGAATTTATTTTTGTTTAACAGCTGGCCGTCTCAAGGTGTAGTGAGAAACCTGTAGAGCAGTTTTTAGTGTTTCTTTATTCTTCTTGTTATATTTTGCATACATTCCGAACTCAGTAGCGCCATTTGAGACCCTGTAACTGTTTTTTTATACACTGAGGTATGGCCAGGGACGGTGCTTGTTGTGAGTGGACACAAAGAGAATTGGTTGATGTCTGTAAACAGCTGTTAGCTGCGTGGGCTACCGTCAACAGGCTTCTGGCTAATGCTCGAAGTCTCAGCGGCATCGGGGCGCTGGTGACGATATCTGTGACACCTCTGATACCACTGGAATCCCCTGGTAGCCCGGGTGTCACCGTATCTTCTGATACGCAACTTCTGCCGGTCCGTCCTCACTCGAGAGTGGGAGGCAGACAGTGGTCGGTTCGCATGTCACTGGGCGATAGGCGAAAGAGGGAGCCGCTCACAGCGCGGCTCGCTCCCAACGCCTTAGCGACGGGTACCAGGTGCTATCCAGTGCTGATGATAACTCTGAGGCAGTATGGGGTGCCTCTGCTGTTGGGTCAGCGGCTGATTTTCCTGTCTAGTCAGCACAAGTGCAGATGGTGGGAGCGCTTGTCATCGGGGGCTCCAATATTATTAAGTGATGGAGCCGTTCTGGCAAAGAGCAGGCAAGGCGGGAAATAATGTCAGTGTGCACGTGGTATGTTTGCCCGGGGTTCTCGCCCGTGATGCTGACGGCTATCGAGCGCAATGGCTGCTACCGGCTGCATATTGTGACACATGACGTCACGAATGAGGCATGCCGCTTCGGTTCTGAGGGCATCCTCGTCTCCTTTCTGCGGATGACTGATTTGGTGAAGTCAACTAGCATCGCCCGCGGGGTGCAGGCTAAGCTGTCTGTTTTTAACTTTCTGCCCAGGGTTGATCGCTGTCCTCTGGTTTTGAGTGGAGTGGAAGTCTAGACCAGGGGCTCAGACGACGCTGCGGCGGTATCGGATCCGAATTTCTGGACCTCCGCTATCGGGTGCGGAATTGTAGGGATTCCCTTAATAGGTCAGGCGTGCGTTACACACAGGAAGCGGCTACTACGGTAGCAGCGTACGTGCGGTGTCCGCATAGGTATTTTTTAGGTTACCACTAGAATCGAAGACGATTTCCCTCGTAAAATAGACACATTGTCCTTGAAGAATGTTCGTCCTCACAGATCAGAGACATCAGAGGTTAATTTGTTTTTAGGAAACTGCAGGGGCATCCAAGACGGGCTACAGCATTTGTATCGTTACTTGAAGCTTAGGCTATAACGCGTAACGCGCAGATAGTTTTAGGAACAGAAACTTTTTTTTTTTAACCGGACGTTAGTGACAATGACACCCTAAGTTCAAATTGACGTATTTATCATCAGGTAAGGTTAGTCGCCAATGGTGGCGGGTGCTTATTGTAGTAAAGGATTTGATAAAATCTAGCTAGGTTATCACGGTTCCGATTATCAATCACTCTGGGTGAAGTATTAAACCAAAGATCTGTCATAAATGGTAATCGCATGCTTTTATAGACCGCTTGTGTCAGGATCTCTAGACGTAGAGTGCTTTGGACAGAACTTCCAGCCGGCCGGAGTGGCCGAGCGGTTCTAGGCGCTTCAGTCTGGAACCGCGTGACCGCTACGGTCGCAGGCTCGAATCCTGCCTCGGGCATGGATGTGTGTGATATCCTTAGGTTAGTTAGATTTAAGTAGTTCTAAGTTCTAGGGGACTGATGACCTTAGCAGTTAAGTCCCATAGTGCTCAGAGCCATTTGAACAATTTTGAACAGAACTTGCAGAATATCGTTAATAATTTTCCTGCTCGTGCTCTTGTAATAGGAAGTGACTGCAAGTTGCCAGTCATAGATTGGGGGTGTCATGCTATCAAAACTGGTGCCAGAACGAAGATTCGTGTAATATTGTCCTGGATGCTTAATCAGAAAATTACTATCAGCAGATAGAGAATCTCGTGAGGTTGTCTTAGACCGCCTAGCAACAAACAGACCTGAACTTACGGAATCAGTTATCGTAGAGGAAGGTATTATGGACCGTAAGGCTGTGACAGTATCTATGACAACAGGTCTTGCAAAGAATGGTAAGAAAGGCAGGAAGATATTTTTCCTTAACAACAGTGACAGTATATACATTTCAGAGTATCTGAGCAGTCAGTATGAAATACACGGTGGTGAGGGCGAAGACGTGCAGAACGAATGGAAAAAATTCAAAGGCATCGTCCAATACGCCCTAGACAAGTATTTTCCGGGAAGTTCTTATGGGATAGGATGTGTGATAGCCTTAGGTTAGTTATATTTAAGTAGTTCTAAGTTCTAGGGGACTGATGACCTTAGCAGTTAAGTCCCATTGTTTAAAAGCCGTGTTAAAAAACTTCTATGTAAATAAAGAACGACTTCTCGTTTTCAAGAGAAATGAAAACCTGGGTGGCAAACAAAAGCTGAGAGAAGCGAAAATGAGCGTAAAGAGAGCAATGAGGGAAGCGTTCAATTACTTCGAAAGTAAAACTTTATCAAACGATCTGAGTGAAAACCCTAAGAAGTTTTGGTCGTATGTAAAATCAGTAAGTGGATCAAAACCATCTATGTATTCAGTCGATGACAGTAGTGATACCGAAATGGAAGATAACAGAAAAAAGGCCGAAATACTGAATTCAGTCTTGCGAAGTTGCTTCATCGCGGAATATTACAACACGGTTCCTTCTTTCGGATATTGAGATAACCGGTCGCTGAATATAAAAGCAACTACAATCGCTTAGTAGTGGAAAGACGCCGGAACCAAATGAGATAATGAAATACCTGTAAGAACCTACAAAGATTATCGTAGATCGCTTGAGCAACAAACCTAGCGACAAGAAGAAAGTGCAGGTCATTCCCGTTTTTAAGAAGGCCATACGACAGATGCACACAATTACACACGTATATCGTTGACGTCAATTTGTAGAAGAATTATGGAACATGTTCTCTGCTCAATAATTATGACGTTTTTGGAGAATGAAAATCTCATCTTTAAAACTTCAACACAGATTCCGCAATGAGAGACCCGGCGAAACTCAGCTCGCTCTGTTCCTCTGTGAGATCCACAGCGCTGTAGGTAAGAGCGCGCATGTTGCTGCTCTGTTCCGTAACTTCAGGAAGGCATTTGACACCGTCCTGCAATGCCGTTTAGTGAAAAAAATACAAGCTTACCGAGTATCGGAGCAGATTTGATACTGGATTCAAGACTTTATTGCAGACAGAACTTAGCACGTCGCTCTTAACAGGACAAAATTGACAAATGCAAATGTAGTTTCCTTAGTAGCCCAAGGGAGTGTGATAGGACCGTTACTGTTTACAATGTATATAAATCATCTAGTAGAAAGCGTCGGATGCTCTTTAAGGCTGTTCGCAGATGATGCGGTTTTTTTATAACAAAGTAGTAACAACAGAAGATAGCCACTATTTGCAGAATGATCTCCAGAGGATTGATGAAAGTTGCAGGTTGTCGCAGCTGACCCTGAACGTAAATAAATCTGAGATATTGCACATATACAGGGAAAGAAATCCACTACTGTACATTATTGGTGAAATGTGTGTGTGTGTGTGTGTGTGTGTGTGTGTGTGTGTGTGTGTGTGTGTGAATTCCTAAGGGACGAAACTGCTGAGGTCATCGGTCCCTAGACTTACACACTGTATTCAAAGGAGCAGGTCTCGCTACGTTGTAAGAATTCTGAAAAAAGAATTTTCTCGCTTTTCTCTTTCACGCAAGCTGTCAGTTGCCTATGGAAGCTCAGCAATGGAATTTCAAACATCGATGACCGGAAACCATTTCAGACATTCCATCCCCTCACGGGTTAAGAAGATCGTTCCATTTCTTCCTCGATCTGCGAATTACGCTGCATGAAATAAAAACACGAAATCCCCGGAAGAGGAAATAGAAATGAAATGAAAATTCAGGAGTTTAGGGCACATGTGATATTATTTCAATGGTTATCAAATCTAGTCAAATGTATAAAGATCTCGGCAGTATGAGCCCCTCACCAATATGATTTTGCGCCCACTCTGGTCTGAATCCTTGCACTGATTCGGTTGAGTAGGGTGTTATAAAGCCGTTGTATCCTCTCCTGAGGTGAGCTGGCTCACAACTTTTTAACTGGTTCTTGATATACTCGATGCTGGCACTGGGACTAAGAATAACACACACACCCATGCCCGAGGGAGGACTGGAACCTTCGGCGGAAGAGGCCGCGCAATCCATGACATGGCGCCTCAAACCACGCGACGACTTCGCACGACACTATTGGCGAAAAACCGCTGGAAACAGCTTCTACCGTGTCTGGGAGTCACTATCCAGAGCGACCTTAAGTGGAAAGTCGACATAAAACAAATAGTGGGAAAAGCAGATGTCAGACTATGATTCATAGGAAAGAGCCGGCCGCAGTGGCCGTGCGGTTCTAGGCGCTACAGTCTGGAGCCGAGCGACCGCTCCGGTCGCAGGTTCCAATCCTGCTTCGGGCATGGATGTGTGTGATGTCCTTAGGTTAGTTAGGCTTAACTAGTTCTAAGTTCTAGGCGACTGATGACCTCAGAAGTTAAGTCGCATAGTGCTCAGAGCCCATAGGAAAAATCTTAAGGAAATGTAACTCACCCACGAAGGAAGTGGCTTATAAAGCGCTTGTTCGACCAATTCTTAAGTATTGTTCTTCAATACGGGATCCCTAGGAGGTAGGACTCATAAAAGAGGTAGAGAAGATCCAATGAAGAGCAGCGCGTTTCGTCACGGGATCGTTCAGCCAGCGCGAGAGCGTTACGGAGATGCTCATTGAACTCCATTGGCAGACGTTACAAGAGACGCATTGTGCATCTTGGAAAGATTTACTATTGAAAATTCGAGAGAGCACGTTCCGGGAAGAGTCAGGCAACATAGTAATTACAACAACAAACGTTTCGCGTAATAACAACGGGGAGGAACTTTGAGGAATTAAAGCCAATACACGGTCCTCCCGAGACTCATTCTTCCCACCCGTTGTTCACTAGTGGAACATGGTTGGAGGGTTCAGTTAGTGGTGCAAAAGTATCCTCCGCCACAACTCAAGAGATGGCTTGCGGAGTATGATGTAGATGTAGATTAAGTGATTGCAGTTGCTTCGCTGCACCGACGGTATGCAGTTGTCAGTTATTCATGTTGGTAGCTTTTTGTATTCGAATTCTGGAATATTTACGTTGTATCCTTGGTGAAGGAATTTCGGAAAACAATATTTAGCAACTCTGCTTTGGTGGTACTGTCATCAGTAACTGCCTTGACATCCTGCAGTGAAGGCAGCGATTTTGTCTTGGCGCTGGTGTACTTTATACACGACCATAATTTCGTTTGGTTTTTCGGTGCGACCACATGTAGATGTAGATTGAGTGATTTCATTTGCTTCGCTACACCTGTTGTTTCGACCACGTTACCAAAATTTTCTTGGGAAGCCCTTGCACATTCTCCGTGTAGACCTAACCTGTCTCCTTGCGATTTCCACGTTTTTAGAGCCCTGAAGAAAGACATTCGAGACCGTCGAGTTTCTTCGAACATAGAGGTGCACGCCTGGGTAAAGTCATATTTCCTCCGGCATGAAGGCACTGATCGTTTTGTCTCCCTGCGGGATACATGTACTAAGTGTTACCGCGGTTACTTTTGAAATAATAAATAGTTTATTTTTTTCCCATCTATCTCGCTGTCATTTGACTGACCCTTATAATTTATTTGGTGTAAGGCTCTAAGTTGACCTCTGAATTTGCGTTACATCTGGTCTATGCTTACATAGTTAGTTTAGAAGGAATGAAGATGGTCTCTTAGCAGGCCGTCAAGCGAAATAATTCGTAGTTACACTCCTGGAAATGGAAAAAAGAACACATTGACACCGGTGTGTCAGACCCACCATACTTGCTCCATACTGTTCCTCTGAATTTGCGTTACATCTGGTCTATGCTTACATAGTTAGTTTAGAAGGAATGAAGATGGTCTCTTAGCAGGCCGTCAAGCGAAATAATTCGTAGTTACACTCCTGGAAATGGAAAAAAGAACACATTGACACCGGTGTGTCAGACCCACCATACTTGCTCCGGACACTGCGAGAGGGCTGTACAAGCAATGATCACACGCACGGCACAGCGGACACACCAGGAACCGCGGTGTTGGCCGTCGAATGGCGCTAGCTGCACAGCATTTGTGCACCGCCGCCGTCAGTGTCAGCCAGTTTGCCGTGGCATACGGAGCTCCATCGCAGTCCTTAACACTGCTAGCATGCCGCGACAGCGTGGACGTGAACCGTATGTGCAGTTGACGGACTTTGAGCGAGGGCGTATAGTGGGCATGCGGGAGGCCGGGTGGACGTACCGCCGAATTGCTCAACACGTGGGGCGTGAGGTCTCCACAGTACATCGATGTTGTCGCCAGTGGTCGGCGGAAGGTGCACGTGCCCGTCGACCTGGGACCGGACCGCAGCGACGCACGGATGCACGCCAAGACCGTAGGATCCTACGCAGTGCCGTAGGGGACCGCACCGCCACTTCCCAGCAAATTAGGGACACTGTTGCTCCTGGGGTATCGGCGAGGACCATTCGCAACCGTCTCCATGAAGCTGGGCTACGGTCCCGCACACCGTTAGGCCGTCTTCCGCTCACGCCCCAACATCGTGCAGCCCGCCTCCAGTGGTGTCGCGACAGGCGTGAATGGAGGGACGAATGGAGACGTGTCGTCTTCAGCGATGAGAGTCGCTTCTGCCTTGGTGCCAATGATGGTCGTATGCGTGTTTGGCGCCGTGCAGGTGAGCGCCACAATCAGGACTGCATACGACCGAGGCACACAGGGCCAACACCCGGCATCATGGTGTGGGGAGCGATCTCCTACACTGGCCGTACACCACTGGTGATCGTCGAGGGGACACTGAATAGTGCACGGTACATCCAAACCGTCATCGAACCCATCGTTCTACCATTCCTAGACCGGCAAGGGAACTTGCTGTTCCAACAGGACAATGCACGTCCGCATGTATCCCGTGCCACCCAACGTGCTCTAGAAGGTGTAAGTCAACTGCCCTGGCCAGCAAGATCTCCGGATCTGTCCCCCATTGAGCATGTTTGGGACTGGATGAAGTGTCGTCTCACGCGGTCTGCACGTCCAGCACGAACGCTGGTCCAACTGAGGCGCCAGGTGGAAATGGCATGGCAAGCCGTTCCACAGGACTACATCCAGCATCTCTACGATCGTCTCCATGGGAGAATAGCAGCCTGCATTGCTGCGAAAGGTGGATATACACTGTACTAGTGCCGACATTGTGCATGCTCTGTTGCCTGTGTCTATGTGCCTGTGGTTCTGTCAGTGTGATCATGTGATGTATCTGACCCCAGGAATGTGTCAATAAAGTTTCCCCTTCCTGGGACAATGAATTCACGGTGTTCTTATTTCAATTTCCAGTAGTGTATTTATTTCTGTAGCCTTTCACTATGTCGCAATACAGGAATACAGTTCTGGATTGTAATGTTAGATAAATAGCACAGAAAGTAACTTGATAAATTATTTTCAAGGCGATACTTCTTGCCATTTTACTGTATACCCAAACAGCCAATACTAGTAGTAACACAGTACCTTAATAATGACGTACTAGGTTGACATTCACAGGACCGAAGTGGTACACTCTCGATAAGTTTGTGAATAGCATTGGTTTCTTTCACAAATTCTATCTAAAAATACTTTACTGCCTTGGGGATTAAAGGTTACACATACCCTCCTAAATGGTTAATCGGTAAGACAATAATTTACGTGTGTGTCATTGCATAAACAATCTTCGATCAAATTATTCCATACCTTGTGTAAATACAGCAGTTGTAGTTGTGAGCAATGATGTAATTGCTCAATCAACACCCTGATGTAGTCTTCCCGTGGTACACAATCTGCTATAGGGTAATGCTGGAATAGCTGTTTCTACAAGAATATTGTCAGAATTATTCAGATATCATAAAAACTTTGCTGTCGGGAGATATCAGCTACCAGCAACTGAAATATTCAATTCTTACTACTGACGGTTATAGCTCCAACATTCACCTACTTGTATAGTATCCATTAACAAGTCATCCACAAAATTGTTGATTGTAATTGACGTTTCGCTATCATCCTATATGGTTCTTACGCGCTTCAGCATTGTAAGAGCGCAATATCTCCTATGTCACCCAAGCACTGTAAATGAAAAACGCAATGCCTGATATAAACAAGTGGAACACGCAGACGATGTGTTTAGATTTCAATGTAACTTCGTACCAGACATACACAACATCGGCTGGTATGTAAATTATGTGTGTGGGAAATCTTTGAGGCAGGTAGAACGGCCACCATGGCGCATTAGTGTGTTCAGTGTTGCTACTAGGCCTTGTAAGGAATATAGGAAGCCTGAAAAACGTCAGATATTGAGTAAACACTCTGGAGGACACGGAGATGCCCCGTACTCCTGTGAGACAACGTTATTAGCATCTGATAAAATTTAAAAGTTTCCTCACTGTTGGTCTTCATTTGGATACCTGGTCAAGTTTTGCATTATCCATATCTGTGGAGCATTCGTGTGTGACAGTAGTCTGATATTGGACTGCAGGGAATCGTGAGGGCAGGTATACTTATCGTGATGTTTCCGCCTGATCCCATCTGACCACTATGCTGGAGGATCACCGTATTGCGATCCGAGCATATCGTAACCCCTTCACATCTGCATCCGAGAACAGGTAGAGGACCACCTGCATCAATCTGTGTCATCGTCACCAATTCTCGGAGACTAACAACAGCCGGACTTGGGAATTACCGTCCTAAGCGGATGACGTCGTCAACACTGCAACAAAAACGACTGCTTTTGCTGTGGTTCAGTGATGAGAGTTTTTCTACGAGCTATTTGCGTGATGTTCAGAAACTCACGTGGTCAGCCACATCCCCATACGTGTCCCCGACTGAACATGTGTGAGACCAATTCTAATGTCAACTCGGTCCCAGTGGCAGTATCGAGTATATCAAGGACCAGTTAAAAAGTTGTGAGCCAGATCACCTCAGGAGAGGATACAACGGTTTTATAACACCCTACTCAACCGAATCAGTGCCAGGATTCAGACCAGAGTGGGTGCAAAACCATATTTATGAGGGGCTCATACTGCCGAGCACTTTACACATTTGACTAGATTTGATAACCATTGAAATAATAACACATACGCCCTAAACTCCTGAATTTTCATTTCATTTCTTTGTGCTCCTCCGGGGGTTTCGAGTTTTTATTTCATGCAGCGTATTTCGCAGATCGAGGAAGAAATGGAACAATCTTCTTAACCCGTGTTGGAATGGAATGTCTGAAATGGTTTCCGGTGATCGATGTTTGACATTCCATTGCTGTGCTTCCATATGCAACTGACATCGTACTTGAAAGAGAAACGCGACAAAATTCTTCTTTCAGAATTCTTACAACGAAGCGAGACCTGCTTCTTTGAATACAGACTTAAATAATCCTGATCATGCCCATCATTCTGTGATCAGGGTCGACAAGATTTGTTATGCACTGCTTCTTGTCTAACGCTCTTTGTCTCGAGACAAGTACTATACAAATTTCTTTCAAATTTTTCTGGAAATCATCACTCCATCTCTTTCATGGCATGCAGGTTGTCCACATCCGTATGGAGTGAAATACTGCAGACTTAAAGGCTTAAAGCAAGGCCTTCAGTCGGACGGTATCCTCACTAGCCTCAATATTTTTGGTTACTTACATTATTTCTCAAGTGTTCCATTATGTCGGATCCAACATTGCACAGTGTATGTCTCACTAAGTGGCGCCAAAATAGTTCAAAAAACCTTCCGCTTAAGCGCGAGTATATGGTTGTATGTTTCGAGTATCCAGTGTTTTATATGATGTAACACTACGGTGGTATGAGGCGCTTTCAATAAAAGATACAAAACATTTTAATTCTCAGAGCACGTTGGTTTCATTCAGAACTTCAATGCACCACCATTGGCTACAGAACACTACTTTTCAACATTATCTCCGTACAACGCTACAACCTTACGTCATCTTACTCTGAGGGCCTGTATGACCGCATGTTACCACTCTACTCATTGACGTCAGAGCCAACGTCTTGCTGCATTAGTAACCTCCGGATCCTCCACGTATTGCTTCGCGTGGAGTGGATCCTTCATTGGGCCAAAAAGGTGGAATTTGGATGGTTCGAGATCCAGGCGGTAGGGTGGATGAGAACGAACAGTTCTATAAAGTTTTGTGGCCTCCTTTCGGGTGTGCAGACTTGTGTCAGGACTTGCGTTGTCATGGGGAAGAAGAAGTTCGTTTGCATTTTTGTGGTGATTAACAAGCTAAAGTCGTTTCTTAACTTTCCTGATGGTAGCGCCGCGCGTTATGGCCGCTTTCTTTTAAGAGGCGCCATGTCACTGCGCGGCCACTCTCGTCGGAGGTTCGAGTCCTCTCTCGGGCATTGGTGTGTGTGTTGTTCTTAACATAAGTTTGTTTAAGTAGTGTATAAGTCTAGGGACCGATGACCTCAGCAGTTTGGTCCCTGAGAAATTCACACGCCTTTGACCATTAGACCTGATGATAGCGCAGTACACTTCATAGTTGATAGTTCCAACATGAGGGAGCGTATGAAACAGAATAACTCCTTCAGAGTCCCAGAAGACCGCCGCCATGACTTCACCAGCTGAGGGTGCGGTCTTGAACTTTATCTTCGGAGGAGAGGTGGTGTGGCGCCAGTCAATGTATTGCGATTTTGTCTCCGATTCGAAGTGTTGAACCAATGTTTCGTCTCCTGTGTCGATGTTCGACGAGAAATTGTCACGATCAGCCTCCTAACGCCCGATCAATTCCCCACATATTGTCCTACGTTGCTATTTATCGTCTGCTGTTAGGAGGGAGAAACGCACCGAGTACACGCCTTCGAGTACCCCAGCTGGTGGAGGAGTGTGTCAGCACTACCGCCAGACACTTCCAGCTGAGCAACGAGGTGTATGGTTGTTATCCGTCGATGACCCCGAATGATTGTGTTCGCACGTTCCGACATTACAGGAGTCAAGATGTGTGCGGCCGGCCGGCACGCGGGAGATCGGATAGGTTTGTGCGACCATGTTGCGATGGTGACAGAGGCCTCTCCCAATGACTCACTGTGCTTTTGTTCACTGCCAGGTCTCCGTAAACATTCTGCAAGCGCCTAAGAACACCTGCAATGCTCTGGTTTCCTACCAAAAGAAAATCAATGACACCTCTCTGCTTGGAACGAACATCCATTACAACCGCCATTTTGAAGGCTACGTACAGCGCTGCCACCTATGGGAATTTCACGAAGCTATACAAGCTGAGACGGGAATATTCCGCGAGGTCCCCCAACAAATTCCGTAGTTTTTCAACCGAAATTTGCCAACAAAGACGTGTTACATTAGTTATTGTATGAGCATCGCAACAATATCTTATATAGGGTGATCGAAATGTGTAGGATGAAAATTAAACTGGGGATAGAGGTTCCCATTCTGGTTATTTCTAGGCGCAGACGAAATGGACACAAATGAGTATTTCTGGGGCAGTGAGAACCTGAACGAGAAATGCGTGGAATTCACGTGTTTGTATACTGATACGGTTCGCAACGAACGTCTCTTAGCCGCGTTAATGCAGGTGGTACTATCTTGAGACACAATTCACCGTCGTCAGGTTTGGGTGCAGGCTGAAGGTGGCATGGTTTACAGATCATCATTGGTTGCTGAACACTGAGCATTAATCGTTAGAGATGCGTGGTGGAACAGAATGTAGTGCTACGAAAGCCGAATGAATGTAACAGAAATTTTTCGAAATAGGTGTCACTGTAATTGAAAGAATTTGTTGTTGTGGATACAAACTTACGGAATCTGGATCGTTTTAGATACAGGGAACCTTTCAGGGTTCACAATAAAGGCTGGTATGCACTATAGAATTTGAAGAGACGCTATTGTGTTGTGTAGGAGAAATTGATTAATAATCAAAATCTAGGCCGAGTGAGCCGGCCGGTGTGGACGTGCGGTTCTAGGCGCTTCAGTCTGGAACCGCGTGACCGCTACGGCCGCAGGTTCGAATCCTGCCTCGGGCATGGATGTGTGTGATGTCCTTAGGTTAGTTAGGTTTAAGTAGTTACCAGTTCTAGGGGACTGATGACCACAGATGTTAAGTCCCATAGTGCTCAGAGCCATTTGAACCATTTTTTGAAGCCGAGTGAGGCCCCTGAAATGGGTACTGCAAATTACATAGATAAACAGTTTCGGTGGTTCAGCAATTACCAACGTATTATAAGCAGTGCATTGAATCAGTAATACCAAGTATTTCACTACTCTTATTTGAGTTCTGGTAGTGGATTGTGCAACCCTTCTACAATTTGTAAGATTGAGGCATGCCGCATCTTCCAACACTGACGATGCTTTTCACTGCCACATTGGCCATTAGATCTCCTCCGACGATTCTGGAACCAAACCAGATCAACAAACTGGACCTTATCTGTTGCCACTTTCGAATGGTCCAGGTTGTTTGGTACTTTTCCTTGGAACGCAAAGATGTTCGGGCTCACATGCGATTCCTCTTCGTCGAAATGTCTTGGATCAAACTCGTCTAGCGGTTGAACCACATGTGCTGCATTACACGCCCTAAATTAGACACTTGTGACCCTTTAGTTAAATTGTCTGGCTGATGGCAAGTTTGCGAAATACAAAGTTGATATACATGTAATAACACTAATAATAATATCGGGAACTAAATTAACGACCCATAAATGATGTAGGCCACACAGTTACTATTTGGTTAGAATAATGTTTATTCAGAACGCGAACTAATAGTGAAAGTGGTCATATATTGAGTTACTGCTACACTCGAGAACATATCCATTTGATACAGTTCGATCATTCACAATCTCATTGAGAAAGCAAAGTCATCTACGCGTTAAGTTAGAGGTCACACCAGGCGCGCAGCTGCTCACCGCTCAGAGACTAAGTCCCGCGAAACCACACAACGCCACCTTTTCTAAGTCGTTTCACTTCCTAGCTGCTAAAGACCGTCTGTCTGTGTTCGCATCACAATCCAAACTGTACCCTTTGGTGTCTCCAGTCGAACTGTACTCTTTGGTGTCTAGACCAGAACTGTCCGTTTCGCTTCTTTTCCCGCACTGTCCCTCTGCCCGTCCCCGACCGCGTTTCCCTCGCGCTGAATGTCGTCGCTCAACTGACTAGGGCAGTTCCCTTCCCTGAAGCCGTCCATTTGATTGGCTACGGCTCATTCTACATTACTTGACGTTTTAACATATTTAAATAATCAAAGCTTGACCACTTTCACATTCTAAATTAAGTAACAATAATATCCATTACATAATAAACGTTAAATTCTCTTACATAAAACCAATATAATTTTCTTCTTAACTTTGAATGTCACGGCCAGTAGTCTTGGAGCAATGTGCTTTCTGATAAATAAATAAAGAACAAACGTAAGTATTGTGCACTAAACTTTACAACAAATATTCTGTTAACTAATGATTCAATAAGGTGTCATACTGTCATCTTTCAATGTGTCTTGTGTGGAAGAAATGATGATCTGATGCTTAACTGAAAATACTGATAATTTAAATTTACTATATATTTTAAGCAAATAAAGTTACTGAGTTGATATTTACCGCGTTTGTCATTTTAATGATGCTCTTCTATATGAAATGTCAGTCTCTAAGACGCATTACTACATAATTAAATAGTTTTCATAAATGTTTTCCTTTATGAACGATCTCAGGTCCGCCATATTTAACACTGCTACTCCCCCTTGGGTTTCCCTATGACGTAGGTTGTCGTCTGTCTCGCTCGCACACTACAGCGCCTAGGCCTCAATAGACAATAGACGCCTTTGAGTTTCCCCATCTCGTGGTGACTCGGCGCCCTTTGTGGCACGTGGTCCTGGACGATAGTGTTCGTTTCACAATTCCTACAGGTTGACTCTTTTGGCCATATATTTAAATGAGAGCTCAATGATCATTAACTCACAGCAGTCACAGTAGTCAGAGAAAGTATCTCTTGATGTCTATGAGAGATCGCCAGGAAGTTAGTGGACTCAAATAACTCCAGAAAACACTGAAACAATTCTGGAACCACTGAGAAGAGGCGCACAGTTACAAGTAAGAAACACGTGACAGCATTAAAGCTAAGACGAACAATCGTCTGGCGAACACTTCACCGTGATTAAAAGTTCTTCCTTTGCTAAATTCAGATTTTACGTGAACTGAAACTATCAGACCACATGGTACGACAACAGTTCTGTGAGAAAAAGTTATGGAAAAGTTAAATCCGACCACAGTTCTGTTAACAATTTTCCAGTGTTGAATGATGTTTTTGCCATTTCTGCGGGTATTAAAAAAGCGGAAATTCAAAAATTGGGCTCATGAAAACCCTCTTTATTTGCACGAACGCCCATTATACAGGATCAATGTTACACCTTAGTGTATCGTATAAATACATGGTGTGATGGGGCCTTACATGTTTGAGGATCAGAGAGGATATGCGACGACAGTAACGTCTTAACGATATATGGATATTCACGAGTCTTTTGTAACAGAACTACTTCGGCACTTTTCTAAATTTCATTATCATTGGCTATAGTAAAACGTAACCATGCTCCATATTGCCAGAATGTCAATAGCAGCCGTTCGGCAGTTCTTTAGTGACGCCGTCAGTCCATGGTTTGGTGTGCAAGATGACTATATTTATTGGTGAGCGGATTTATTCTTTGCTTTTTCGTGGAGTTTCCTGAATAGAAAAGTATACACGCTCAGTGACAACATCTGAGTTGAAAACAAACATTCGAGAAGGAATCTCTGCAGTTACCACTTCATTACACGGTCAGGACACGATAAAAAGAAATTTAAGACCATTTCAGCAGTCAGAGACAATTTCTTTTTATAACGTTAACACATACTATGAATAAGTTCCCGCATTCCATCACGATGGAAAGTTTATATAAAAATATTTACCCACTGGACATGGTGGCTGCTACTAGGTGAATGTGAGGATGGGTCTGGTAGACGCGAAATAGATTATGATAGGAGATACGCGACAAACATCAAACTAGCATGATTTATATTACGTGATTGGACTGTACATGTTTAACATTTCAGCCCAACCACACAGTGCTGCTAGAAGGAACATTACCTACGTTCAGTGTGTAAGGAAAGGTTATGGAGCGGGTTTCTCACCTCACTCCAATGTTGTCTGTGCTATGCCGGCTACTGTGTGAGTCAGCACGAACAGAAACAAATAAGTAGATAAGTTGCGATGGCCGGTGGCAGGAATTCAAAATCATCTGTACAAAACACTTTCAAATGAATGGAAAACTTTATTTGTATAAAGAAAAAAACGTAAGTTATCTTTATGAAGGGGCTTCCTGTACCTCCTATACGCAATTACATTTACTCTCGATTTCTACTCACAGAACGCAAGCTAAATATCGTCTTCCAATTACTCACTACTAATGCTCTCGAAGTCTGCGACCGAATAGGGCCCGACCAGCGTTGGACGGCAGGTTAAATCAGCACTGACAGGGGGCTCCGAACTCGGCCTTCCTGGAGGTGTGGCGCTGCCTGCGCTTTCCATTGACGTGCGGGTCAGTGCCTTCTTGATGCTGCTTCGCGGCGCTGCGCTGGTCGGTTCTTTAGAACTGCACATTCCTTTCCCCTAAAAGGCCACTCCGATGTCGCGTAGGAAGCCGTCTTTCGACAACGGGTCTACGAGGAGGGGGCAGGAGGCAGGATGTTTGGTGGCGGGAGGTGCCGGGATGTGCCAGGAGCAGCGATTTGGGCCGACACCGAGCACCGTCCTGCGCTCTGAGGGGAACGTCGGTCGGAAAACACACGAAAGGGCGTCCAACCTCATTATGAGCCGGTCCTACGATAAACGGAGAGGGCCACGATGACGACGGCAGCGGCGATGATGACAACAATGGCACCGAGTACACGATGGGCGCCGGAACGTGCGCCGGGAAGTAGAGCTGCTGCGTCAACGAAGGCGATGGGTCCTGTTTCACTGGTTCCACAGGGGGTGCTGAATAGGCACCCGGGGGCCAGCATGATGTAAATATGGGGACAGAAGAACTGCATCAGAACTTTGCATTCGACAAGCACGAGTCTGGTTCAGATGTCGGCACAGCATCCCAGCAGGACCTTTAATTAAATACATGCAAGCGCCCAAATTTCGGAAAAATCATTCCTCTCACTCAGCGCCTGGTACGACAAAAAACTGTGGAAGGAATAGAAACATTAGGCGCAAATCCGTAATTGCAGAGCGTGGGAGGTGCCGTGCGCTGCGGTGTTTGCAGCAACTGGAGCTACGTGTAGTGACGCCGGCCACGTAGAGGCTCCACCGGCGACAGATCGTCACTGGGTAAGGAGCAGTACGTTGCGTGAAAGAGCAGCAGCAGTTGCTCCCGTGTGTGGGAGGCACGTTTGTTCATCCGTTGCTTGAACGTACGCACAGATCGTTCAACCTATCCGTTCCATTGAGGATGAAACGGAGGGCAGGTAGGGTGCGTGATACCATTGGCTGTAAAAAACAGTTCGACGTCCTGAGTCGTAAAATGTGGTCCGTTGTTTGTAACTAACACTTCAGGCAAACCTTGCAAGCAAAAAAACGATGGTACAGCCTGAATGGTACTACGCGACGTAGTCGAGATCATGGGCACTGCAAACGGATTTTTGTTAAAAGACCTCACAACAATAAGCCAACCAGTGTTCCAAAAGGGACCAGCAAAGTCAATATGCACTGTCTGCCACGGCGGTTGAGACTTTGGCCAAGCTAAGAACGTTTGCGGCATGGCCAATAGAGCTTCAGCACAAGCGCGACATTGTGACGTCATCTTCTCAATGTAGGCGTCCATTCCCATCCAAGTACAGTGTTGACCCACAAACTGTTTTGTACGTACAATTCCCCAATGTCCTTCGTGGAGCAATCGCAACACATCTTTTTTCAGCACACGCGATTGTCCGGAGGTAGTTGGCAATAAAATCACCCCTTGCTGGACGGAAAGGCTATGCCGACGAGTAAAATATCGGCCCACAAAAGAATTTTGAATGTTTTCCACTGAACAAAGCCAAGCAGTACGAATGTAGTACAGCAAAGGTTCAAGTCAGGGTCTGCTCCTGGGGGCGTGTGCTAATTTCCTGTAGTTCAGCGGAAAGGTCTGCAAAAGTTCTGTGTCCTGCGCATCGATCTGACAACAAGATGCAACAGTAGCATCGGCTTCAGAATCAGGATCAACAGGCAGGCGAGAAAGGGCATCAGCATTTGCATGCTTTGCCTTGGACTGGTAGGATATTTCGTACTAGTACTGTGACGATAACAAAGTCCCACGTTGCAGCTTCTGCGCCGTGTGTGGCGGAAGAGGTTCTGTCGGATGAAAGAAAGACTTTACTGGTTTATGGCCCATCACTAGGTAAAACTTCCAATCAAAGAGATAATGGTGAAACTTTGTCACGCCATAGATTATAGCCAGAACTTCCTTGTCGATTAGGGAATAGTTACATTGAGTCTTGCTCAATAATTTGGAAGCCAAAGCAATTGGCCTGTCCTGTGAACCATATCTCTGCGACAGCACAGCTCCGATTCCGGGCTAAGAAGCGTCCACTGCCGAAACCACAGGCTTAGCGGGATCGAAATGAAGAAGGCATCTGTCACTCAAAAAGACGTTTTTCGGTTTCTGGAATGCATCCTGACAGTCTTTGGCTCAAAGAAAAGGCGCATTCTTCCGGCGCAAGCGGTACAACGGAGCCGCAATAGGTCTACATTGTGTATAAACTAGATATTATACCTCATCTTCCCGAGAATTGACAGCTATTCCGTCACGTTCCGCGGTGGAGACAGGTCCTGGATGGCCAAAAAATGTGAGTAAAGGGGATGAACACCTAGGCTCTTACGAACATGGCGTAAGTAGTGAATTTCAGTCTGAAAAAAGGCACATTTTCCAGGGGACACTTCAAACCTGCAGCTCAAAGTACTTGAAAAAGCGTACGAAGGTTACTGATATGTTCCTCCAGTGTGCGTACAATATCGTCCAAATTATTTGAACAGAGTGGAACGTCTGCAGTAACCTGTTCAAAGTCACGTTGGAATATGGCAGGCGCGGAAGCGCTGCCGAAAGGTGAGTGCAAAAATTTGAACAAACATAAATGTGTGCTGACCACCAACACTTTCTGTGACTCCTCTAGTCGAATTTGCAAATACGCAACATATACGCCAATTACTGAAAAACAGCGGCCTGCACCAAGCCCGTCCATTAATTCCTCAGCGCGATGCAGCGGATGAGTGGCAAATATTGTTTGCGGATTCACAGTGGATTTAAAGTCACACAAAAAACGAAGTGTTCAGGAAGGCTTTGGTACGATTTATGAGCGGCAATCCCATTGACTATCCTGGATAGGAGCGATAAGACCATTGTCTTGACATTCTTTAAGTTCACTTGCAAATTTGTATCTAAGAACATGAGAGACGGGACACGCCCAAAAATACTTAGGTTGCCAATTGTCCTTCATTGTAACGTGTGCTAAGAACTTATTTTCTCTTCCAAGTCCTTCAGAAAACAAATCAGGACACTTCTCCATCAACTGAGTAACACTATCTTTTCGGTTGAAGGCAGGAACAGAATGTACATTGCTCTTAATACGAATACCAAATAAATCAAAAAAATCTAACCCAAAATTGTTTTCACAGTCTCGCGGACGCTAAATTGTAAATGTCACTGTTCTGTTGTCAGGCAGGCAACCTACGTGTACCAAGGACTGGAATATCCCGACCGTTATACGCAGTAATTTGCGTGAAAGATTTTGTCAGATGTGGTGAGTCCAACTATTCATAAATGGCACGATTAAGCAAAGTTACGGAAGCGCCACTGCCTAACTGAAGTTGCACACAGCATGCGGCAATGATTAAGTTCACTAACACTTTGTTTGGCTGTCGTTTCACGGCGCTTGGATGGGGTGAAGGCACATCCTGAATTCCGTCGTCTAGTACCTGTAGCTGGTTTTATAGAAAACACCATTCACTGAATGATAAGGTGCTCTGCGCTTAGGGAGAGGAGGAGGAGCAGGTTAGTGCTTAACTTCCCGTCGACATCGTGGTCATTAGAGACAGAGCAAAGCTCGGGTTAGGAAAGGATGGAAAAGAAAATCGGCCGTCCCCTATCAAAGGGACCATCCTGGAATTTGCCCTAAGGGCTTTAGGGAAATCACGGAAAACCTAAATCATAATGGCCGGACGTGTTTCAACCATCTTCTTCCCGAATGCCAGTCCTGTGCGCTGACCACTGCGGCACCTCGCTCAGTTCTCGCTTACGAGAGCGAAGGTGGGTGGAGTTCTTTTCTGTTGCAAGCACACAGACTGGACATAACCTGGTTTCCCTAAAGCAAAGAAAGTGGCGTTCCGCAAAGAGCAGTTTCGTCTTTTATGCGTGGAAAAGCAGCGGAGACATGATTTCACAGCAAACACACACTTTGACACTTGATTGCTTTGTTCACAGAGCCATGGCCTGTTTGCGCGCGTTTATCGGTCTCAGGGCCATGCTTGTTTGTCACTTTGCGTTACACTGCAGACGGGATCTACTTCGGAGATTTCCACGACACTGAACACCAGTCCTGATGTTCAATAATTTGTAAAAGTGTCAAATTAGGGTCAGAATGTTCGGGAATTTATTCACGAATCCCACTTCCGGGATAGTGTACATAATTGCATCACCGAGCGAGGTGGCGCAGTGGTTAGACACTGGACTCGTATTCGGGAGGACGACGGTTCAATCCCGCGTCCGGCCATCCTGATTTAGGTTTTCCGTGATTTCCCTAAATCGCTCCAGGCAAATGCCGGGATGGTTCCTTTCAAAGGGAACGGCCGACTTCCTTCCCTGTCCTTCCCTAATCCGATGAGACCGATGACCTCGCTGTCTGGTCTCCTTCCCCAGAACAACAACCAACATAATTGCATCACGAATCATGACGCCGCTATAGTACTGTTCACATCTACATTGAAAACGACACTGTCGTGTCAAACCATGAAGTTCAGAGACCCACTGACGTTAGATCTGGTCTGGCTTTCTCCGCAATTGAAGGAACTTGTAACGAGCTGCATCAGCCTGTGCGTGATCTTCGTAATTCTTAGTGAGAGCGGAAACTTAATCTTCAAAAACTAGCAACTCTGGCGTACTATTCGGGAATAACTCCAGAGCGAGGCGGTAAACTCCTGTGCCGGCCGTTGACAGGAAATACGAAAGAATCACAGTGCCTTGCACTTGACGTGTACACAACGAGCGTTAAACTGAGCACAATACTCGTTCCACTCTTCTGGATGTACACTAAAAACTCAAAAAGGTGGAATGTAATGAGGCGGTGCCGTGTACGTGGCTGGCTGATGTGGCGGAGTTGATGAAGCAGCGGCTTGTGCATTGGTGAGCTGCTGGACTGCCGTTATCAACTGCGACACTTGGTGGTTCTGAAACTGAATAAACAGCGTTAGGTCAAAGCCAGCAACAACCGGATGCGTTGGCGCAGGTGGTGTAGGAGGCAGGTTAGAAGCCATTTCATGAGAGGAGTGCTGCAACAAAATGGAAGCAAGGTAAATAGCGGAAGCGGTGCGCCTAGTCTGCAAGAAGGAATACAATTAGTAGCACTGCTCCTCTGAAAGAAAGGAGAGAAATATTACTGACTCACTATGATAGAGCGTCGGAGAGCGAAGGCAGCTTTGGTTCTGGAATTCTCATCGTCACATGTTGCGTCGGCTATTGTTGGAGTCAGCAAAGACACAAACGAAGAAGGCGAGAAGTTACGATGGCCAGTGGCAGGAATTCAAAATCATCTGTACAAAACACTTTCAAATGAATGGAAAACTTTATTTCTGTCAAGGGGCTTCCTGTACCTCATACACGCAATTACATTTAATATCTATTACTACTCACAGAACATAGGCTAAATATTGTCTTCCTATTAATCACTACAGATGCTCTCGAAGTCTACTACTGAACTGGGGTCAACAAGCGATGGGCGGCCCGTTAAATCAGCGTTGACGGGGGGTCGCTGAACTGTGTCTTCCTGTAAGTGTGGCGCTGCGCGGGTCAGTGCCTTCTAGATGTCGTTTCGCGGTGCTGCTCAGGTCGGTGTGGAGTCGATGCTTTAGGACTGCACAGTTTGTTTGTGTGAAGGTCTTGTTGTTTCTCATGTAAGGAGATGAAACGACTGTCAGTACGTGTCGGAACTCGACAGTTGCAGTATCATGACCTACCGAGGATGAGTCTTATGTTTCAGCGATATTGCTGCTCGCATTAGTTGGGCTCCCATTACTATCGTATGAATAAGGAACTGATCGGTTTAAGAGGGTCATATTAAACACTAGGCAGCATCTTAATGCTCCAGGGTAACTAGCACAGAAGAGGACATACATAATGTTTCCTGGAGCATGCAGGATGACACTTAGCTTGAGTCAGGAAGTTGTATTGTTTGCTGCACTAGTGTCCACATGGGCAGTGTGGCGACATCAGGAGCACTTCTGACTATCGTCATGTATATGACTGTTGCCGTTTAGCTGGATGCCTCACGAGAGACAGGCAACATTGGACAATGGAGTGACACCACATCATCCTCTCAAGACGAGTCCCGAACATGTGTACAGCACAACAATGTACACATACCTGTGTGAAAGCTTCGAGGAGAACGATCACTACAGACTGTACTCATCATCGTCATAATCACCCAGCACCTCATGCAATTATATGAGGCACCGTAGGATACACAATGTGATCATATTTGGCTCTCTTAGCGAGTATTGTAGACCACAGACGTTAAAATTTTGACGTATTAAGCCCTGTGGCTGTACCCTGTTTTTGAGGCCTTCTGACGTTCTCTTTCGACAAGATAATGCAAGACCGCATACAAACCGTGCTCCTCTACCCTACTTGGACTGCAGCCATGGTCAGCATATTATCCCGATCTCCTGCTCACTGAAAACATCTAATCATGGGATGCTCAGAGACTGGAACGCAGTCACCTGGAGGCCATTGTGATTGATGAACTTTGGAAGAGAGCTGAAACAGCATGAAATTATGTATCTTTACCTTTCATCTAAGTTCAGTTTGATTCAACACCCAGCACAGTTAGAGCCAGAGATGGCTTCTCTGTGTCCCAAATTTAACACTCTGTACACCACAAAATAATCTACATATATAATCACATATTTCTTGCACTCTACTGTATACATGCAATAAGAAAAATTTCGTTACGTGATATCTTTCCTGGTATTGTAATTTTAATGGACAGAAGCACGTGCGGCAGTAACAATGGTCAGTTGCTCCTGACAAAGAGCCGCCGTCAGCGGAAGCTTGATCACCGTTTAAAATTTCCCTCGCTAACAAGATTGTATACATTACTTGACATGTGTAGCTTAATTTCCAGGTGAGAAATACTGACTCTATTGCGTAATCATTACGATTAGCTACATCGTATGTAAGGACAATATGGACTCCCCATTAAAGTTAGCACAGATGGCTTCAAACTACGGCTTGCAAAAAGCCTTACAAAAAAGGGAACTGTTGTCAGTTGTAGCAACGCTAACGAGAATGTTCGTCAGCGATGTGGGGCAGCTAGACGTCCGCGAAAACAGGACGATCCAAGACGGTGTGGAGAACGGCGTTCTGGGACAATGGAGCTAACGAAGCAGTCAGTGCCGGAGACCTTGCCGTGCGGGAACTGCGCAGTTTGCTCCGGACAACATCGCTTTACAGCCACGCTCGCTTGCAATCGGACGTATACAGATTCCGTTATACCACCGCCAAGTCCTGTTATTCGTTCATGTAACTTCGTATCTGCCTCCCATTGTGAACATTATAAATTACAGTTGCTGTTCAGGTCTCAACTTAACTCGATATCTACGGTAAGGTGATTCTGTTACCGTCTGCATGCAACGACATTGGTCTTCTGAATTATAGTTACAGGAGGCAGAATATTCCAATAAACTAGCTGAGTTCCCAACACTGCCCACGTATATATTTGTTCCAGTCTTCTATTAGTCCATCTCCACCTTCCCCTTTCTCTGTCCATCTCACCTGTGACGTCCTCTTGTCCCTTTTCTCCTCCTCCTCTCTCTCTGTCCATCGCCTCCTCCGCAATTTCCTTTTTCATATCCTTCTCTTTCCATTCACTGTCCATCTCCTCCTCTCCCCTCCCTCTGTCAATTTACTTCTCCCGCTCTCTTTATCCACTCCACCTGTCCTACATCTGGGTTCATCACCTCCTTCTCCCGCGTTGTCTGTCCAGCTCTTCCCCCGACCTTCACTCTCCATCTTATCATTCTCACCTCAAGCAGACCCTGATGCTTCTTACACTATTTTTTCCAGCTCATAACTAATGTACATACCAAAGTTGGTTGAAATCGTTCTGTGAGTTTAGCATGAGCTTTCTACCTGGGGCTTTGTCCCAGTAGTCACATGTCAAATACATTTCACATATATCTAACATATTTCACGAGTAACTGTACATATATTTCACCTGTATTTCTAGCGCATTACGCCCTGCAGTTTTATTTTCATGCAGCTGGTTGTTTGTGACGTCGTATCTCCTGGACTATGATCTGTACAGCGATATAAGTTTGCAGGTACATCCAGTTACTTATGTGGCTCGTGTCTGCGAAATGTGTTGTGGATAGAGTTAGTAGTAACGAATTAATAGATGAAAAGGTCATACATGATGCGGCAGTTTGTCACGCATCTCAGTGTTTAAGACGTCATATCTCCTGAACAATGTGTTTTTCAATGATATAATTTTGGTGGTACATTCAGTGACATATGTGTATACTGTCTGAAAAATGTGTCACAAATACAGGTAGTAGTAAGGAAGCAATAAATTAAAACATCATGATTCATGCGGCATTGTTTCTGCATTAACAGAGGAAATGCGTGGTTTTAGACAGCATCGCCGGTGGAAAACTTAACTTGCCCTTTTATCACATGATATAATGAGAACTATAGTCCGCTCCCGGTAGCTGAGTGGTCAGCACGACAGAATGTCAATCCTAAGAGTCGGGTTCGATTCCTGGCTGGGTCGGAGATTTTCTCCGCTCGAGGACTGGGTGTTGTGTTGTCCTAATCATCATCATTTCATCCTCATCGACGCGCAAGTCGCCGAAGTGGCGTCAAATCGAAAGACTTGCACCTGGCGAACGGTCTACCCGACGGAAGGCCCTAGTAACACGACATTTACGCTGTGAACTATAGATGAATGGAAAAAGGCAAATTCCTTATTTCTAGATTTCCGGAAAGCATTTGACGCGGTGCCTCATTTCAGGCTGTTAACAAATTTACGAGCGTATGAAATAAGTTCAGAGATATAGGAGTGTCTCGAAGACTTCATAAGTAATAGAACTCAGTATGTTGTCCTCGACAGCTAGCGTTCATCAGAGACAAGGGTATCGTCAGGAGTGCCCCAGGGAAGTGTGATAGGACCGCTGTAGTTTTCTGTATGGATAAATGATTTGGCGGATATGGTGGGCAGCAGTCTGCCGTATTTTGTTGATGATGCCGTGGTGTACGGCAATGTGTCGAGGATAAGTGAGTGTAGGAAGATACAAGACGACACAGACAAAATTTACAGTTGGTGTGATGAATGGCAGCTAGCCCTAAAAGTGGAAAAATGTAAGATAATGGCCGGCCGAACTGGCCGAGCGGTTCTAGGCGCTACAGTCTGGAACCGCGCGACCGCTACGGTTGCAGGTTCGAATCCTGCCTCGGGCATGGATGTGTGTGATGTCCTTAGGTTACTTAGGTTTAAGTAGTTCTAAGTTCTAGGGGCTGATGACATCAGAAGTTAAGTCCCATAGTGCTCCGAGCCGGTTTCTTTTTCTTCTTTTTTCTTTTTTTTTTTTTTTTTTTGCCTTAAGTTAATGCGGATGAGTGGAAAGAACACACCTGTAATGTTCGGACACAGTACTACCAGTGTCCAGCTTGACACAGTCGAGTCGTTTAAATATCTTGGTGTAACGTTGCAAAGCGATCTGAGGTGGAACGAGCATGTGAAAACTGTGATAGGGATGGTCGACTTCGGTTTATTGGGAGAATTATAGGGAGAAGTGGTTTACCTGTAAAGGAGACCGCATATAGGACGCTGGTGCGACCTGTTCTTGAGTACTGCTCGAGTGTTTGGAATCCGTAGCAGGTTCGATTGAGGCAAGACATCGAAGAAGTTCAGAGAAGGGCTGTTAGATTTGTTACCGGTAGATTAGAACAAAACTTGAGTGTTTCGGAGTTGCTTCGGCAACTCAAATGGGAATCTGTGAAGGGAAGGCGGCGTTCTTTTCGGGAAACACCATTGAGAAAATTTAGAGAACTGTTATTTGAAGGTGACTGCCGAACGATACAGTTTATACCAACATACATCGTACAAAAGGACCACGAAGATAAGATACGAAAAATAATGGCTCACACGGAGGCGTACAGACAGTCGCTTTCCTCTCGCTCTATTTGGGAGTGGAACAGGAATGGAAATGACAAGTAGTGGGACAGGGTACCCCCGCCACGCACTTTACGATGGCTTGCAGAGTATCTATGTAGAAGTAGATGTATATGAATGTAGTAAGCCATAAACTTCTTTCCTTTCATCATTTTATGGAGGTCGTCAGTGAGAAAAAGTTTTTTAAAGGTTGGAATTTATGTGTAAATTTTATTGCAAGTCTTTAAGTGCTCTCATTGGCAACTACTGTGCTATTAAAGTATAGGTATTCGCGAGTCGTGGGCTACTTTGCTTTCGTCCCCCCTCCCCCACTCCCCACCCCCAGCTTCACCCATCTGATGGGGAGATTTGCACACAGCAAATGATATTCGTACTATGTTTGGTTGAAATCGGGCCAGTGGTTTACATGTGTGTGTACATCCATTTTATATAATATGTTTTTATGTAAACTAACGGTAATGAAGATAACTGTAGTGTTGACAGAAATCTCTCCTCTGCCGACAGTGGACAGAACAGTTTTCAGTGATACCTGACCTTGGGTTGGTATACGGCGAGACAGTGAAGCCATGGGCGGATTATGCCGAATTGGCGAGTCCTCAAGTCTCCCTGTAATGTTCGCTAACCATTACTGATCAAGTCAACTGCTGTGAATATAAACGTATTGATCGTCGCAGATTGCAACAGTGGATAGATCGACCACGGTGTAATAAGTCAATCATTTCAAACTGCTTAAAAACAACAGTACGGACCAGCCACAATCGTATCCTCGATGGGATTGAATGAAGTAGCTCATTATGAAACCGCAAAAGAAACAGAGTAGCAACTGGCGCGACGTTCCTAGCTCCCTGTCTCGTTGTACAACAGACGACAGGGATATTAAAGGGAATGCAGCGAAATGCGTCACTGAAAAGCATGTACTGCGGTTGGTAGTCGTCACTATGAACAGTTGCTCCAATTTTAAACTGTTGCAATCAACGCTGCCTCGCAATCAACGAAGTCTGCTGTTGCTGAATATCGTATCTCCAGTCGATATTCGATGTTGTAATTGTCTGAACATTAAATAGGATGAAGAAGTAGCATCCGAAACAAAGCAGTAATGCCCACCTGAAATGTTTACCAGTTGGTGCCAATGACACCTCCAGAGGGACCTTTGTAAAAACGATCCGAACTACGGAGCATAAGAGCTCAGAGTCTATTGATAAACTTGTCGTAGTTGCATATAAGATAAGATATGAACATTTGTCCACCAATGGTTTCAGTACGGGAGCAAGATGGTTCAAATGGTTCAAATGGCTCTGAGCACTATGGGACTTAACTACTGAGGTCACCAGTCCCCTAGAACTTAGAACTACTTAAACCTAACCAACCTAATGACATCACAAACATCCATGCCCGAGGCAGGATTCGAACCTGTGACCGTAGCGGTCGCGCAGTTCCAGACTGTAGCGCCTAGAACCACTCGGCCACCCCGGCCGGCGGAAGCAAGTTGTTTTGGTAAATCGTATGTAGGAGAACCTATGTTGTCTGATATTGGCTTCCTTATGACTTTTAGGAAGACCATATAGTTTGGGTGGTACTCAACCAAGTGGTCTCAATCACTCTTTGTTCTGTCGAGGTAATGATGGAAATAAACGAGTGATGAATATTTTTGTTGTACACCTCCTCTTGGGGCGTACATAGTTTTCTTATAGTCAGAATCACTTAATAGACCATGCATCTTACAGACGTACAGACTACGAAGTAAAAGTTCTGTTGCATAACTTTTGTCGGCCTTCAGCACCACTATGTTAAGGTCCTCTCGGAAATTTCGAGGCGCAGCCCTTTCTGTGGAAGTTAAGTTGCTAAGGAGAGGTGGAACTTTCAGACACGAACGGCAAGTTTCCTTCTTATTTCTTCAGTACCATCCACAGAAAGGCGTCCGTACTGCTTCTTTAACACCATTCACAAAAAGTTATAAAACTGTCACGCTAGGTTTAGGTGTGAAATCCATTCCTTTACCTAGTACAGTCAGTGTCGAAGTTGACCACAAAACTGCGGACACTTATTCCCCATGTGGCAACAGACGATCAAATTTTAACGTATGTTCAAACATTGTATTTTTATGGATCCAGTCGAATTTAATAGAAGTCACTCCGTCAGCCACATCCCATGAAACAGGACTAAGATCTGCTGCATCCCTTAGACGTAAGTGGTACAACTTTTTTGGAATAGTATACTACCTACACCTCATACGGTTGACCCCTCCCTCTGACTATATCAGCTGATTATCCAGAGAGGTTTCGGGTTCGCAGCTGCTCGTCATTTACACGGTATCTTACACAATAAATCACACAAACGTTAGGGCTGCCAGTTCAACCAAATACCTAGGAATTACAATTACGAACATTTAACGTTGTAACTATCACTTTGATAATGTTGTGGGGAAGGGAAACCAAGGAACGCGTTTTATTGGCAGTACACTTAGAAGATGCAAGATGTCTACTAAAGAGACTGTTTACACTACGCTTCTCCGTCCTCTGCTACTGTACGGCCGTGTGGAATGGGATATAGAGTTGACGGTGGGCATCGAAAAAGTAAAAGGAAGCACAGCTCGTTTTTTATTATCGTGAAACGG
Source organism: Schistocerca cancellata (assembly GCF_023864275.1). NCBI lineage: Eukaryota > Metazoa > Arthropoda > Insecta > Orthoptera > Acrididae > Schistocerca > Schistocerca cancellata. Next base: position 332,065,286 of record NC_064629.1, read on the forward strand.
GGGAGAGAGTGCCACCAGTATTATGGGCGAGTTGGGTGGCAATCATTAACAGAAAGGCGTTTTCCGATGCGAAGGCCGGCCCAAGTGGCCGTGCGGTTAAAGGCGCTACAGTCTGGAACCGCAAGACCGCTACGGTCGCAGGTTTGAATCCTGCCTCGGGCATGGATGTTTGTGATGTCCTTAGGTTAGTTAGGTTTAACTAGTTCTAAGTTCTAGAGGACTAATGACCTCAGCAGTTGAGTCCCATAGTGCTCAGAGCCATTTGAACCGATGCGAAGGAATTTTTTCACGAAATTTCAATCACGAACTTCCTACTCTGAAAGTGAAAATATTTTATCGTCGCCAAGCTACATAGTGAGAAATGATCATCGTCATAAAATAAGAGAAAACATATCTCGTACAGGAAAATTAATGTGCTTATTTCTCTCAGGCGCTGTTAGAGAGTGGAACGGTAGAGAAATAGACTGAAGAACCCTCATCGAGGCACTTAATTGTGGACTGCAGAGCAGTGATGTACGTGTAGATGTAGACTGCACTCCACGTTGTTTAGACCGTATAACTGTCAGTAAAATTCAGGTGAGCCATCGAAGACTAACAATGTCCTCCTCTGACCCGCAGTTTATTAGAATATTGAGTGTATTCCGCGCATGCTTTAAGGCTGTTGAGAAGACTGATCCACTACCCGGCTGGCAGCGTTACTGGTAGTGTAATTTTGGAACTCAGCTGTCCTCAGTGTTGCCGCACGCCATGGCCATCGACGTGCTTTATCGCCTTCGTTTAAGGCAAAATGTAGAAATGATGGAGTTCCACACACTATTCAGTTGTTATCCGCTATCACGGTTCATCTGATTCTTTGCCTTGCATATCTCCACGAATTTTTTCAATAGTGATGTTCCAAAAATATTTGCCTGTGTCCAAAATTATTGCTTTACGTTACATACTTCTTCAACCCGTAAAAATAGAGCAAATCAGTAGGTTGGTTCTTTTGCATTACATGTGCCTAGCGTCAACGTTAGGAAACGTATAAAAGCACAATCGTTGATGGGTGCTTCCTTAGAAAACCCAATAAACCACGAGTTTTGGGTATGAAAAGTACCAGCTGTGTGGACTGATACTCCTATAATTTTTAGTCATGGCAGATCGTCTAAGTTCATACCATACATTCTTCAGATGATTTTCTCGGGGAATTTGGGAACTCTTTCCGATAGCATACGTCACCAGGATACAGAGTCCCAACGTTACCGTACTTATACAGAAATCCGCAAAAACCGGTTTTATTTGCAACCGTGGGCCACTAACCACAGAAAATGGCTCACATTTTAACTGTACCTTCTTTAGACATTCTTCTAGCAACAGCATTTTTTCCTTTTTTGCACATATATATTCGTTTTCAAGATTCACGGGAAAAGCGAGCACTTTTTGGGTACCAAAAGTACGAACTGAAGAGATGGCCATGTCCATAATTTATGTGCATGTCAAATCATTGAAATTTTTACCATGTGTTCCTAGACGATTTTCTCGGGGAACTTTGAAAATTCTTCCGTTATCGTTATTCGTTACCTAAATGCAGGGGTTCAAAGTTACCGTACTTGTCCACGTAAAATATGCATGTAATATTCCATCTGAGACGTAAATGTAGTTTTAATTGACGTAGTGAGCAGACGAAACGGGTTGTAGGGACATCGTAAGAGTTCTGAGATCTTGAAACTACGGTTCTGTCAGGATTTTTTCACAAATAAAACTATATGACGCATCGTCTCCGTAAAATGGGCACTTAGTGCCTATACTGATATGTCCGAAGTGGTCTGCAGTGACAACAAACAGGCTAAAAGGGTCTTCAAATGGATAAAAAGAACTTAAAATGACTGTCGAAACTTGGATAAAACGGGAAAGACTGAAAACTAAGAAAAATATTTCTAACTGCATTTTTACTCTTTCAACATACAAATCCTATGCTGGGCGTTTTCGATGAGGTGAAAACAGGGTGTTGCATGTGAAACATTTCTCAGTAAAATTATAGGGAATGTGTTATGGATGATTCCAAAGTCGTCCCTGTTACACTACCTTGACTGATACAGAATGTACATTTACACTATGAAGATCGACTTCAGTTTCAAATTTCCATGTTTGTTTAAATAAAATATAAATGTCTCAGCATGAAAGATAATGAAAATTGCGAGTCTTAATAATGTACAAAAGTATTCAATATACTATCAACGACTGATTAACCTCCTCTGATATGCTGAAAGTTTCATGAAAAATTAAGCGTCTATGTTATGGGTTTACTGGCTCACTCTTTGGTTTGGCATAAATTCAATGCACATTGGGATTTGAACATTACAGTTATAGGGCAAGTGTATACTTCAAGGGTTCAGCTGATGTTCATTGGGCTGGTCGCCAGCCTGCTTCCTGCAAGCTAATTAAAACATGCAACTGTGTGACTACCTTCTAAAAAATAAGTGACATGAAAGTAATACAAAAATTATAAACCACCATAAGTAACGTAACGAGATCCTTACATTCGAGAGAGCAACTTAGACAAACAAATATTTGCCGACTTCTCAACGGGCAAAATTCTCTCACGTCGTTTGCCAGGGTGTCAGTAGAGGTGCATGTTAAATGAGATAACGAGGTCTTGACTGCAGCACGACAACTGTAAGGATTACTGCTTCCCAAACCAGACGACGGGGAACTGAGCTGAAGCAGATAGCAGATAACGGGGCACGGCATAGGCGACAGGAAAGGATCAGAACAGTGTCATGTTTTTAGGGTTACGGAGTTCGTTTCGTCGGATATCCGTCTCTTAATCACTTGTCGCCAGGCGGTATCAATAAATTCCTTTCGTCATTTTCGTGGCATTGCATTTCATTAAATCATTGTACATTGTTTTTCTAAGTAACAGCTCTGTAAGTAATGCTTGTGAGTGTTTTTTTTGTCTCATGCGTAGCAACGATGTAACAGATTTTAAGTAAATTTTTATGAATTTTAAAGTTTTCCGGCGTATTCAATATTCAAAGACGTTTATGCAGCCAGTCGTCGTTTACTACACTCCACGATATTTCGACTGCGTGCCTGCGAGTTACGTTAAGCGGAGGCATCGAAGACTAAGTATGGTTTCCCCGTCTCGCAATTTATTAGTGTACTGTATGTATTCAGTGCATACGCTAAGATCGTAACGACGACACTACTCGGCGGGCAGCGTCGCCGTTTGTGTAACTGCGGAATTAAGCTGTCTTTACGGTTACCCCTAGCCGTGGCCCACAGTGTACTCTGTCGTCTTCGTTTGGAGGAAGTTCTGAAAACTGGCTACCACGCATTAACCAAGTGGTACCCACTATACGGTTCATCATTTTCTCCGCCTTATGTATCTCCTCGAATTAAAAAATTATGGAATTCTAATAACATGTTGCTGTAACCAATATTATTGTTTTATTATACTCCACTGTATGTCCGGTGGATATACAAGTGTTCAGAAACAGCATATTTGGTTGGTTGCCACAGGTGGGTGCAGCGTTGATGTTCGATGCAGTGTCTTCTGCGGTGAGCATGACCTGGTTTATTTAAGCCGTACTACGTTGGCTAGGTATTTCGTCAACTTGCGGATAAATGCTGCTGTCGGAGCACTAAAAAGGCGAATATGTTCCTCTTTAATAGACAACCTCACCAAAAATTTTGCATGCGAATTACTCGCGCACTTTTGATACAGAACATTTGAAATCCTCTGTAGTAAAGCCTTCATACTCAACATCTCCGTCTCACTCCCACTAGTTATATATGTCACTCTCGCACTGTCTCCTTTGTCTCCCATTGATTTACTGTACATCCTACTGCCACTCATTCTTGTACCACTTACACTCTCTCTACCATACCTCGCGGCAACTCAAAAGCAAGTTCTGTGGTGGCGAGGAGGGGGACGCCTAATAATGTTTTCCTCTATACCCACGTGTCTAGAATTTCTGTCCAAAATTCTCCCTTCATCTTTAAGAGGTTGGCAGGATCGAGGCGCTTTCAAGGCTATCTTTCGTTTTCGCTGCCTCCTCTCTCTTCTGCTCTCATTGTTCCAGTCTCATTAACACAAAAAATTTCTTCATTAACTTGAAACTTTCCAAGCATTACTGTTATAGTTATGTAGTTTAAGTAGCCTTTCTCGTTATTACTTCACTTTATGCTGGTGTTCCTTAGACCAGGAAACTCTTACATGCCAGAGATGAATAGGCCTTTAAACACTTAAAAGACTATAAAATAACCATTTCATAAAAAAATAAGGAATCTTGAATTCAAAAATACTGCCTACTAATCTCTGCATCCCTTCTCTTTCTCCATTGTCTCCTCACCGCCTCTGGGCCCATCCCTTACCCCATCTCCACGTGTCCATTTATTTCTACAACTCCATCTGTGCATCTCCTTCTCCCTCTGTTTGCATATCTGCTCCTCCCCATCTATCTATCTATCACCTCCACTCTTCCATTTCTTTCCATCTCACTCTCCCCCTGTCTCAGTCCCTTTCGCCCTCCCACATCTCACCATTTCCTCATCCTCATCTCCCCATCCATCTCTACTCCCGTCTTTGTGTTTCCATCACCTCCACTCTCAATTATCTCCTCATCCATCCTACCTCTCCCTGCCCTCCACCACCACTCTTATTTTCCTTCTCCACTGTCTCTATCCATCTTCTCCTCTTCTTCTCTCTGTCCATTTTCTCCCTCCTCTCTCTGTCCATCTCAACCTTCCTTCTTATTGTCTGTTCATCCCTGCCCCTCTTTATAATCTCCTCTTACTTCTGCTCCCTCTCCATCTCCTCCCCCTAACTCTATCTCTCAATTTTCTCCTCCACAACTCTATGTCCATCTTCCCCATCTCTGTCTGTCCATCTACCCATTCCCCAACTCTCTGTCTAAATCCTCCTCTCCCTCTATCTGTCCACCTCACCTCCCTCACAGTCCGTCCATCTTCTCCCCTGCTATCATCTTCTCCTGCTCTCTCAGTCCCGACTGCCTCTTCACCCCTCTCTGCGACCTCCTCCTCCCCCTCTCTCTGTTCAGCTCCTGCTCACAACTTCTTCTGTCCATTGCCTCCTCCCCTCTCTCTCTGTCCATTCTTCATCCCCCTCTCTGTCCATCCTTCCCATCACTCCCCTCCCCCCTCACCTGTGTCGATTTCTTCCTCACCTTTTGTCTGTCCATCATCTCTTCCCACATCTGAATGTCCATTTTGTGTAACCTCTTGGGCTGTCGATCACCTCAGTCTCTATCAGTATCGCCTCCATCCCCACCCTGACTGTCTACCCTATCCCCACTCTCTGTCCATCTCTGTCCTCCCTCTCTCTTTGTCCATTTCTCTATGCCCTCTTTCATTGCCCCCTCTCCCTCCCCTTCTACATATACAACTCCTCCTCCACTTCCCTGGCCCCATCTCATATGCCCCTCTCTCTATCCATCTCCTCCTATCTCTCACTTTGCCTATCTGCTCCTCCCTCTCTCTCTATCCATCTCCTCCAGCCATTTTCTATCTGTCTATTTGCTTGTATTTCTGTCCCTCCCCTCTGCCCCCCTCTCTGTCCATCTCGTCCTATCCCTCACTTAATTCAATTCTTCCCCTTTTCTCTGTCTAGCTCTTCCTCCCACCACTATCAGTTTATCTCTACAACCCCTTATGTGTCTATATCCTCCTCCCTTTCTATCTGCTCATCTACTCATTCCCCTCTCTATGTTCACCTACTTCCCCTATCTTCTGGCTATCTGACAAACTGCCTATTGGCTTCTGTCTCGGGTTCTTCGGCCGACGTTCATCTAATGATTTTTCTGACGTTTCGCCAGCACGAGTGGCTGGCATTGTCAAAGCTTCACACTCCATTGCCGGTGGTGAACTGGAGGCGAGCTCGCGGCCGCAGACTATATGTACCTGGCGCGCCAACGTCCGAGGGCTTCTCCGCGGTCATTTCCGGTGCGGTTCTCCTCTTGCTACCTGCGACGGTCGTTCGCTGCAGTACGGGAAGCCAGGATCCGTTTACCTTGAGGCTTTCCTCTTTCTTGTTGAAACTGTTCGCGTGTTTTTGGATTTCTACAGCTTCTCTGAACAAGCGCGTGTGATAGTGCTTCTCTACAGCCAGAACTTCCGTGTCGGCGAATTTTATTACGTGGTCGGTCTCATTCAGTGCGTGCTCTGCCACGGCCGATTTCTCCACCTGCCCCCACCTGCAATGTCGCTTATGCTCTTTGATCCTGGTGTTAATGGATCGTCCAGTCATTCCGACATAAACTTTTCCGCATGTGCAAGGTATACAGTATATTCCCGACATTGCAAGTGGGTCTCTTTTCTCCTTCGCCGATCTAAGACACTCTTTGATCTTCCTTGTCGGTTTGAAAATCGTCTTTACGCCGTGTTTGCGCAATATACGGCCGATTCTGTCCGTCACTCTGGGAATGTATGGTAGAAAGGCCCTACCCGACATTTCTTTTTCTGGTACCTTACTTCGCCGAGTGTTTGGCTCTGTTACACTTCTAATGTAATTTGTGGAGTATCCATTGCTCCCCAGAACAGTTTCCAGGTGTTGCATTTATCGTTTGAGGTGTTGAGGCTCACATATTCGTCCTGCTCTCGTTACGAGCGTTTTAATCATGCCTCTTTTCTGGCTCGGGTGGTGGTTTGACAGTTTGTGCAGGTATCGGTCCGTGTGTGTCGGTTTTCGATACACGCTGTGTCCCAGGTTTTCGCCGTCCCTTGTGACCAGCACATCTAGAAATGGCAGTTTCTTGTCCTTTTCTACTTCCATGGTAAATGTTATGTTGGCATGGAGGCTGTTCAAGTGTCTCAGGAATTCACCGAGCTGTTCTTCACCATGGCTCCACACCACGAAAGTATCATCGACGTACCTGTACCACACCTTAGGTTTGCAAGTCGCCGAGTCCAGTGCCTGTGCTTCGAATTGTTCCATGAAGAAGTTGGCCACCACTGGACTGGGAGGACAACCCATGGCGACCCGCCAAACGACATCCTGGTCAGTTTTGATGTTGTTTCGTTATTTACGAAAGTGCCACTCAGCGACGCTCTGGAGCACATCGGTTCCATGTTCCCGCAAGACATCAAAATGCTCTTCCATGCATGTCTCACCACGAGCTATTTCACGTGGAATGGCGATTTCTACGAACAGCTGGAAGGCGTCGCAGGTAGCAAGAGGAGAACCGCACCGGAAATGACCGCGGAGAAGCCCTCGGACGTTGGCGCGCCAGGTACATATAGTCTGCGGCCGCGAGCTCGCCTCCAGTTCACCACCGGCAATGGAGTGTGAAGCTTTGACAATGCCAGCCACTCGTGCTGGCGAAACGTCAGAAAAATCATTAGATGAACGTCGGCCGAAGAACCCGAGACAGAAGCCAATAGGCAGTTTGTCAACAAGTGGCCACGAAAGCCTTAACAATTTTGTATTCTGGCTATCTGTCGTCTCCATATTCTAGCCACTTCCTCTACCCCCAAACTCTGTCCATAGCCCTGTTATCAGCGCTACAACCACCCCAATGGGAGGTTGGGGGTTTCTGCCCCCACAGTATTTCTTTCCAGATAGCAAGTAAAATGGATACTAAAGTTGGTTGAAATTGATCCAAGGATATTTTTAACATATGTGTATGTGAAGCATGTCACACACCTGAATGTCGTATACTGTGCTGTTTTACGCCATGATTATCCAGAGAGAATGTTAAAATCTTCTGTGATATTTTGCCATGTGGCTTCATGTTAGTGTCCAAAAGAAGTTGACAAAACCATTGGCTCCAGCAGTGCTCAATTTCGTGACGTGTTTGTCGCAATGAACAGCACAAATAAGAGAAAAATTGCAATTCATAGTTTCATAAGTGCTCCAAGTCAGCTAAATACGGGACATAAATAGGAGTAGGTTTCTTTCGAATGTTTTTGCGCCATTCCTTCTCATCCCCACCCGACGTGTAGTGGTTGTAGGGAATCGCATTGCTGTAGTACTTTTATGCATATTACGAGTCATGTACCTAATAGATTTGTTTGAAATTTCTTCAGATGTTTCTGAGTTATGCTTCAATGTCACCCCATTTCATCGCCACCACAGTGCTTATTTCCAGATTACAACCAACCAATATACTCCGATTCTGTAAATAATCGGATTCAGCTGCATAAAACAGGTTCACATTTCTGATCGTTTTACAAATGAGTAAATCTGTTGAAAATTCGACGTTCAGCAGCAACTGAGGAAAGTCTAGAAGAGGTCTGAAGTTATGTGTAAAGTATGTTGGAAGACGCTAAATGCTCTCTTTACTAAACACTGGATGAGTACAGTCCACGTTATTTGCGCACCGTTTTATGGAAAACAAGTTTATCACGCTTCTCGTTGTTTTTGACGTCATTTCTCCTGAACTATGTATCACATAGTGATATAATTTTGCAGGTACTTTAAGTACTCCTATCTGAAAAATGTGTTGCGAATAGAGTTCGAGGTAAAAACGTAATAAATTAAATCATACAGCCTCATGCGGCAGTTTTACTGCATCAACAGCGAAAATGTTGTCCGCCGCTCGTGGTCTCGCGGTAGCGATCTCGCTTCCCGAGCACGGGGTCCCGGGTTCGATTCCCGGCGGGGTCAGGTATTTTCACCTGCCTCGAGATGACTGGGTGTTTGTGTTGTCCTCATCATTTCATCATCATCCAGGAAAGTGGCGAAATTGGACTGAGCAAAGATTGGGTAATTGTACGGGCGCTGATAACCACGCAGTTGAGCGCCCCACAAACCAAACATCATCATCATCATCAGAAAATGTAATGAAGGTTAAATTTCTTTCCTTTCTTCATTTTGTGGAGGGTCAGCGAGAAAAAGTTTCATAAATGTTGGAAATGATACGTAAGGATTGCTAAAAGAAACTAAGACATGCTCTCGTTCTCAAATACTGGATAAATATAGACTTGGCGTTTTCACGCAGTGCATTACGCTGTTTTTTCACCCCGATCCTCACCCCATTGAGAGATAGGTAGTTCTTACCACCCGAGGTGCTTCTTTCCATATAGCAGGTGATATGTGTACCAAATATGAGTGAATCTGATCGAGTAAGTTAAGAGGAGATGTCGAACATACGTACAAACATACGCAGATATAGATACATAAAGTTTTATATAATACAGAGATTTGAGTAGGCAGCCTGGGACTAAATCTAGATTACAGGCAGTGCCACCAATGATACTTTTCCTTTCCGGTACACAGGTCTGAAACACGTCTGTTTGGCGTTGCTATTGGGAAAATATTAGGTGTATACGTGGTGGTAAAAGGACAATAGATAAATTAGGATGCTGGTGTTTAATCAACGAGGAAGCTATACACGACCTGTGGAGGTTTATTTGTACGTTATAAAAAGTAAGTCATTCCTTCAAATTGCGACTACCGATGGTTTTGTTAAATTTTAGCGGTCATGATAAATCTGAGAAATGTGTGCAGTGCTCTTTTATAGTCAGCTAATATCGTAGCCAGTGTGGTATAGGCTGGAGAATGGTGTCACCAGTTTCCTGACGAAACTACCATTAGACAGGAGTACCGTGTAGCAGACGCTTCTGTGCAAAGTTTCAAGCTTGTGGCAGGGATTTCTTCCTCAACTGGCACTGTTGCAGCCGCTAGCAGTAACTCACTCCACAAGGCAAAGTTTGACGCTTACCGCGGGTAGCTTTAAAGTTTCCGCTTCAAGTCTTTCGTGGAATTATTATACAGCCACTGTCACGCGGCAAGGAATGGGGAGTTCTAGCGAAAAGAGCTTTCGGATTGCAACAACACTTCAACAATTATTCTCCCTGAAGAGAACTCTCCCCGCTTAAACTAAAAGTCGTATCGTAGATACTCATTGCAAATGTACTGTTAAAATATGTATTTAGTTCTGTGAGCCCCTTATGTACAAGTGAAAGTTGTTCATTATGTAGTATAAGGGTAGACTACCTAGCATAGTAACTGCCGATACGTGAATGCACGTATTAATTTTCGAAGCTACATGCTGTTAAAACAATTAAATAAGATGAAGTACGTAGGTTACTATGTTGCAACCGAAATATAAGAAAAATGCGTTAGCGGGATGCGAGGATGGCATTTTCAAAACTTAGACACAATATTTTCGCCGAGTGTCTGATGGGCTTGATAAAGTATCTAGTTTTCTTTTACGTTCATTCTTTATGGTTCAAATGGCTCTGAGCACTATCGGACTTAACGTCTGAGGTCATCAGTCTCCTAGAACTTAGACCTACTTAAACCTAAATAACCTAACGACAGCACACACATCCATGCCTGAGGCAGCATTCGAACCCGCGACCGTAGCGGTCGCGCGGTTCCAGACTGTAGCGCCTAGAACCGACCGGCCACCCCGGCCAGCGTTCATTCTTTATCGTGTTCGTCGAGTATTTCGTGCGGTAAGTAGTTCATAGCTTTGTCACTAGGCAACAGTATTGTACAGTAGCGTAGAGAACGTATGTAAATTGGGTGTGTTCGATACACCAGTGGCCATTAAGTTGTTATCAGACCGCGTGCGGCATGTGTCTGCCGACTACACACTGGCATGCACTCGGTAAGTGCCACTAAAGCAGTACTTGCTGTGAATACTTGGCAATAGCTTAGAAAGGGACGCGAAAGCTTGCAATGGGAGATGTAGCAAGAAACACGTTGTGCATCGCAGATAGCCTATCTCACAAAACCCGAAAAGCTCCCGACCCGAGGCGAGTCAAGGAATATGCTGTTTCAGTCAACATATACCTCGCGTGGTGACCACGAAGTTAACATTAGAGCAATTTTGGGTAATATAGTAGAAGACTACAAACTTCTTTCTCGCCTATCACCCGCAAAATGTAATACTGGGTACATTATATGCTCTCTGGCACACAGCCTACAGCGGTTTGTGGAATACAAACTTAGATGAAGTCAGAATATAATGAATTTATTTCTGAGGACATTAGGGGCCACTTTTCTATGAAACAGCTAACTAAGACTCGGACAATAGCCCTTAGAATGCGTGGAGGTGTCCCATTGTGCATGAACCACATATTTTTAGTTTGTGTGGAGTGTCACACCTCCCAGTATAAAACCTGAGAGCACGCTGCGGGAAATGGAAACATGCTCCCATACGTTGTGCAGGCATATTCTGTGCCCCAATAGCTGATCTCTCATAACTCAAAATTTATGCTAAGGAAATGTAGACGAAATAATGAATATATACACCTGGAGATCTGTGAATACTGTTACTGTTGCAGATACAATCATGCGTGAAAGATGATCAGTCAGTCATTAAAGTCGAGCGTAAAAATTGAGCAGTGTCTGTGCATGGTTCATGACACCAGTGATAGCAGTAAGCTCATGAATCGTAATCCGTTTCCTACAAATTATTAACCGTATTTTGCTACCATTGGTACTTACCTCTTACGTAATGTACGGTGAATGTTCCAGACATGTACAGAAATTAATCTTGCTTGGTTGTTATACCCGCAAATGGGTATTTATCTGCCAGTTGAGTTGCTTTTTATCATCGGCTGCTTCGCTGCATCACGTTGTGGTGAATCGGCTACAGTCTCAGCTATGTAACCATGAAACAAAAATCCACGTGTTGCAAATTCAGTAGATGAATTGTAACTTTCTCCGTCAGTTCGCTGATTTTCCATCTGCTCCATAAGCAAAACACATGCTAGTTAAGTCGACAACATTAAAATACTTCATTGTAATGTTAACAACGAGAATATCGCGAACAGTGAAACGCTCGACGAACGTTTCGCTACGCGCGCGCGTACGGGATTATTGTGTGTGTGTGTGTGTGTGTGTGTGGGTGGATGGGCGTGTGTGAGACGGAGAGAGGGGGAGAGGAGAGAGAGGGAGAAAGAGACAGAGAGAGAGAGAGTCAGAGGGAGAGAGCGAGAGAGAGAGAGAGAGAGAGAGAGAGAGTTCGCCACCATTATGACGACCAGCACGTCCCCTTTCTTTCTTTCGTTTTTATTCTCTCTCCACGGCTGTTGTTTCCGTCAACTAGACTGTCTTCCGCTGTGAGAAAAGCAGCCATTTCCACGTAGCATTGATAGTGCAGTCATTTCTAAACACCTGAGGCCCCCATCATTGTAATTTACTTCTTATACTGTTGTACCAGTACTGGCTGCATTTCAACAAAAGCAAACATGGCATGTCGCCAATTACAATTTCCGTTACCGAGTGAACAAGTATTTCACATATTCCCATAACGCTCTATAAACAAAATGTTTCCCACATTAGTAGTAACAAGTGACATGCGTAGCTGGCACACTGCAGGGTAATGATGAGCTGTGATTCAATGTACACGTAATTGAACTAATTTGCAATAAAATATGGTTACATGCTGGCAATTTATATTTGTCCTTCGTGGCGGACCACACCACTCATGTAGAGTTTTCTAAAGGAAATTTTCATTGTCTGTTAATTGTTCATTTATTTTACACAGGCGTGATTTCATCTTTATACCCATTCTGAAGGTTAAGTGCATGTTGGATGATGACATGTAACAGATAGCTCAGACATATTTTTACACTGCGGCGTGCAATTGAAAGTGGCTATAAAGCCGAAATAGTGATTCTGTAAAATAAATGAACAATTAACAGTCAAATGCCGGAAATATTTTCAAAATGAATTATATTTTATTCGCAAACATACGAGCTTACAGTTAAAAATTCCGCATCCGCAACTGAGTGCCGGCCGCTGAAGCCGAGCGGTTGTAGGAGCTCCAGTCCGGAACCGAGCTGCTTCTACTGTCGCAGGTTTGAATCTTGCCTCGGGCATGGATGTGTGTGATGTACTTATGTTAGTAAAGTTTAAGTAGTTCTAAGTCTAGGAAACTGATCATCTCAGATGTCAAGTCCCATAGTGCTTAGAGCCATTTGAGCTGAGTAGTCATGCGGAGGACACGGCACGGGTTCGGCTCTCGGTTCTGCCAGAGATTTCTCCTTGGTCGGAAGACTAGAATTAGGTGCATTCAGCCTCGTGATGCCAACTGAGGAGATAAGTGACCAAGTAATAGCGGCTCTCTGTCACTAAACCTGACTACGACCAGAAGATCGGTGTGCTGACCCCACGCCCTCCATACCGCGTCGAGAGACACCATTGGCAGCTGATGACACGGCGGTTAGTCGGAACCGAAGTGCCCACCAGGGCCTGTGGGTGGAGTTTACTTTTTTTTAAAGCGAAAAGTTCTTCTGCGAAACAGGAGGAATAACTCAGAAGGATTTGCTTTAGCGTACATCCCAAATCCACTTCGCTTTTTGTCAGCCATTTAATACCATTGAACACATGGTTGAAGAATTTGGTAGCAGCAACAGTCAAACTATTCTGCAGTAAAGTAAGTTATTTTAAGGAACATACACCAACAGTTTCTGTTCAATTTTAGTAATTATGAATGTCATTATTCTCACTTAACTCTAATCGATTACAGTACTGCCAGTTAAAACTGCTGCCCCTCCTGAAGAGGGGCAGCAGCCTTTTCAGTAGTTGCAAGGGCAACAGTCTGGATGATTGACTGATCTGGCCTTGTAACAATAACCTAAACGGCCTTGCTGTGCTGGTACTGCGAACGGCTGAAAGCAAGGGGAAATTACGGCCGTAATTTTTCCCGAGGGCATGCAGCTTTACTGTATGATTAAATGATGATGGCGTCCTCTTGGGTAAAATATTCCCGAGGTAAAATAGTCCCCATTCGGATCTCCGGGCGGGGACTACTCAAGAGGATGTCGTTATCAGGAGCAAGAAAACTGGCGTTCTACGGATCGGAGCGTGGAATGTCAGATCCCTTAATCGAGCAGGTAGGTTAGAAAATTTAAAAAGGGAAATGGATAGGTTAAAGTTAGATATAGTGGGAATTAGTGAAGTTCGGTGGCAGGAGGAACAAGACTTCTGGTCAGGTGACTACAGGGTTGTAAACACAAAGTCAAATAGGGGTAATGCAGGAGTAGGTTTAATAATGAATAGGAAAATAGGAATGCGTGTAAGCTACTACAAACAGCATAGTGAACGCATTATTGTGGCCAAGATAGATACAAAGCCCACACCTACTACAGTAGTACAAGTTTATATGCCAACTAGCCCTGCAGATGACGAAGAAATTGAAGAAATGTATGATGAAATAAAAGAAATTATTCAGATAGTGAAGGGATATGAAAATTTAATAGTCATGGGTGACTGGAATTCGAGTGTAGGAAAAGGGAGAGAAGGAAACGTAGTAGGTGAATATGGATTGGGGCTAAGAAATGAAAGAGGAAGCCGCCTGATAGAATTTTGCACAGAGCACAACTTAGTCATAGCTAACACTTGGTTTAAGAATCATGATAGAAGGTTGTATACATGGAAGAACCCTGGAGATACTAAAAGGTATCAGATAGATTATATAATGGTGAGACCGAGATTCGGGAACCAGGTTTTAAATTGTAAGACATTTCCAGGGGCAGATGTGGACTCTGACCACAATCTGTTGGTTATGAGCTGTAGATTAAAACTGAAGAAACTGCAAAAAGGTGGGAATTTAAGGAGATGGGACCTGGATAAACTGAAAGAACCAGAGGTTGTACAGAGTTTCAGGGAGAGCATAAGGGAACAATTGACAGGAATGGGGGAAAGAAATACAGTAGAAGAAGAATGGGTAGCTTTGAGGGATGAAGTAGTGAAGGCAGCAGAGGATCAAGTAGGTAAGAAGACGAGGGCTAGTAGAAATCCTTGGGTAACAGAAGAAATATTGAATTTAATTGATGAAAGGAGAAAATATAAAGATGCAGTAAATGAAGCAGGCAAAAAGAAATGAGATCGACAGGAAGTGCAAAATGGCTAAGCAGGGATGGCTAGAGGACAAATGTAAGGATGTAGAGGCTTATCTCACTAGGGGTAAGATCGATACTGCCTACAGGAAAATTAAAGAGACCTTTGGAGATAAGAGAACCACTTGTATGAACATCAAGAGCTCAGATGGAAACCGAGTTCTAAGCAAAGAAGGGAAAGCAGACAGGTGGAAGGAGTATATAGAGGGTCTATACAAGGGCGATGCACTTGAGGACAATATTATGGAAATGGAAGAGGATGTAGATGAAGATGAAATGGGAGATACGATACTGCGTGAAGAGTTTGACAGAGTACTGAAAGACCTGAGTCGAAACAAGGCCCCGGAGTAGACAACATTCCATTGGAACTACTGACGGCCTTGGGAGAACCAGTCCTGACAAAACTCTACCATCTGGTGAGCAAGATGTATGAAACAGGCGAAATACCCTCAGACTTCAAGAAGAATATAATAATTCCTATCCCAAAGAAAGCAGGTGTTGACAGATGTGAAAATTACCGAACAATCAGTTTAATAAGCCACAGCTGCAAAGTACTAACACGAATTCTTTACAGACGAATGGAAAAACTAGTAGAAGCCGACCTCGGGGAAGATCAGTTTGGATTCCGTGGAAATACTGGAACACGTGAGGCAATACTGACCTTACGACTTATCTTAGAAGAAAGATTAAGGAAAGGCAAACATACGTTTCTAGCATTTGTAGACTTAGAGAAAGCTTTTGACAATCTACATCTACATCTACATTTATACTCCGCAAGCCACCCAACGGTGTGTGGCGGAGGGCACTTTACGTGCCACTGTCATTATCTCCCTTTCCTGTTCCAGTCGCGTATGGTTCGCGGGAAGAACGACTGTCTGAAAGCCTCTGTGCGCGCTCTAATCTCTCTAATTTTACATTCGTGATCTCCTCGGGAGGTATAAGTAGGGGGAAGCAATATATTCGATACCTCATCCAGAAACGCACCCTCTCGAAACCTGGCGAGCAAGCTACACCGCGATGCAGAGCGCCTCTCTTGCAGAGTCTGCCACTTGAGTTTGTTAAACATCTCCGTAACGCTATCACGGTTACCAAATAACCCTGTGACGAAACGTGCCGCTCTTCTTTGGATCTTCTCTATCTCCTCCGTCAACCCGATCTGGTACGGATCCCACACTGATGAGCAATACTCAAGTATAGGTCGAACGAGTGTTTTGTAAGCCACCTCCTTTGTTGATGGACTACATTTTCTAAGGACTCTCCCAATGAATCTCAACCTGGTACCCGCCTTACCAACAATTAATTTTATATGATCATTCCACTTCAAATCGTTCCGCACGCATACTCCCAGATATTTTACAGAAGTAACTGCTACCAGTGTTTGTTCCGCTATCATATAATCATACAATAAAGGATCCTTCTTTCTATGTATTCGCAATACATTACATTTGTCTATGTTAAGGGTCAGTTGCCACTCCCTGCACCAAGTGCCTATCCGCTGCAGATCTTCCTGCATTTCGCTACAATTTTCTAATGCTGCAACTTCTCTGTATACTACAGCATCATCCGCGAAAAGCCGCATGGAACTTCCGACACTATCTACTAGGTCATTTATATATATTGTGAAAAGCAATGGTCCCATAACACTCCCCTGTGGCACGCCAGAGGTTACTTTAACGTCTGTAGATGTCTCTCCATTGAGAACAACATGCTGTGTTCTGTTTGCTAATAACTCTTCAATCCAGTCACACAGCTGGTCTGATATTCCGTAGGCTCTTACTTTGTTTATCAGGCGACAGTGCGGAACTGTATCGAACGCCTTCCGGAAGTCAAGGAAAATGGCATCTACCTGGGAGCCTGTATCTAATATTTTCTGGGTCTCATGAACAAATAAAGCGAGTTGGGTTTCACACGATCGCTGTTTCCGGAATCCATGTTGATTCCTTCATAGTAGATTCTGAGTTTCCAAAAACGACATGATACTCGAGCAAAAGACATGTTCTAAAATTCTACAACAGATCGACGTCAGAGAGATAGGTCTATAGTTTTGCGCATCTGCTCGACGACCCTTCTTGAAGACTGGGACTACCTGTGCTCTTTTCCAATCATTTGGAACCTTCTGTTCCTCTAGAGACTTGCGGTACTCTGTGTAGAATCGAATTGGTATCCCGTCAGGTCTAGTGGACTTTCCTCTGTTGAGTGATTCCAGTTGCTTTTCTATTCCTTGGACACTTATTTCAATGTCAGCCATTTTTTCGTTGGTGCGAGGATTTAGAGAAGGAACTGCAGTGCGGTCTTCCTCTGTGAAACAGCTTTGGAAAAAGGTGTTTAGTATTTCAGCTTTACGCTTGTCATCCTCTGTTTCAATGCCATCATCATCCCGGAGTGTCTGAACATGATGTTTCGATCCACTTACTGATTTAACGTAAGACCAGAACTTCCTAGGATTTTCTGTCAAGTCGGTACCTAGTATTTTACTTTCGAATTCACTGAACGCTTCACGCATAGCCCTCCTTACGCTAACTTTGACATCGTTTAGCTTCTGTTTGTCTGAGAGGTTTTGGCTGCGTTTAAACTTGGAGTGAAGCTCTCTTTGCTTTCGCAGTAGTTTCCTAACTTTGTTGTTGTACCACGGTGGGTTTTTCCCGTCCCTCACAGTTTTGCTCGGCACGTACCTGTCTAAAACGCATTTTACGATTGCCTTGAACTTTTTCCATAAACACTCAACATTGTCAGTGTCGGAACAGAAATTTTCGTTTTGATCTGTTAGGTAGTCTGAAATCTGCCTTCTATTACTCTTGCTAAACAGATAAACCTTCCTCCCTTTTTTTATATTCCTATTAACTTCCATATTCAGGGATGCTGCAACGGCCTTATGATCACTGATTCCCTGTTCTGCACTTACAGAGTCGAAAAGTTCGGGTCTGTTTGTTATCAGTAGGTCCAAGATGTTATCTCCACGAGTCGGTTCTCTGTTTAATTGCTCGAGGTAATTTTCGGATAGTGCACTCAGTATAATGTCACTCGATGCTCTGTCCCTACCACCCGTCCTAAACATCTGAGTGTCCCAGTCTATATCTGGTAAATTGAAATCTCCACCTAAGACCATAACATGCTGAGAAAATTTATGTGAAATGTATTCCAAATTTTCTCTCAGTTGTTCTGCCACTAATGCTGCTGAGTCGGGGGGTCGGTAAAAGGAGCCAATTATTAACCTAGCTCGGTTGTTGAGTGTAACCTCCACCCATAATAATTCACAGGAACTATCCACTTCTACTTCACTACAGGATAAACTACTACTAACAGCGACGAACACTCCACCACCGGTTGCATGCAATCTATCCTTTCTAAACACCGTCTGTGCCTTTGTAAAAATTTCGGCAGAATTTATCTCTGGCTTCAGCCAGCTTTCTGTACCTATAACGATTTCAGCTTCGGTGCTTTCTATCAGCGCTTGAAGTTCCGGTACTTTACCAACGCAGCTTCGACAGTTTACAATTACAATACCGATTGCTGCTTGGTCCCCGCATGTCCTGACTTTGCCCCGCACCCGTTGAGGCTGTTGCCCTTTCTGCACTTGCCCGAGGCCATCTAACCTAAAAAACCGCCCAGCCCACGCCACACAACCCCTGCTACCCGTGTAGCCGCTTGTTGCGTGTAGTGGACTCCTGACCTATCCAGCGGAACCCGAAACCCCACCACCCTATGGCGCAAGTCGAGGAATCTGCAGCCCAATGGCTGTTGACTGGAATATTCTCTTTCAAATTCTAAAGGTGGCAGGGGTAAAATACAGGGAGCGAAAGGCTATTTACAATTTGTACAGAAACCAGGTGGCAGTTACAAGAGTAGAGGGACATGAAAGGGAAGCAGTGGTTGGGAAGGGAGTAAGACAGGGTTGTAGCCTCTCCCCAGTGTTATTCAATCTGTATATTGAGCAAGCAGTAAAGGAAACAAAAGAAAAATTCGGAGTAGGTATTAAAATCCATGGAGAAGAAATAAAAACTTTGAGGTTCGCCGATGGCATTGTAATTCTGTCAGAGACAGCAAAGGACTTGGAAGAGCAGTTGAACGGAATGGATGATGTCTTGAAGGGAGGATATAAGATGGACATCAACAAAAGCAAAACGCGGATAATGGAATGTAGTCGAATTAAGTTGGGTGATGCTGAGGGTATTAGATTAGGAAATGAGACACCTAAAGTAGTAAAGGAGTTTTGCTATTTGGGGAGCAAAATAACTGATGATGGTCGAAGTAGAGAGGATATAAAATGTAGACTGGCAATGGCAAGGAAATCGTTTCTGAAGAAGAGTAATTTGTTAACATCGAGTATAGATTTAAGTGTCAGGAAGTCATTTCTGAAAGTATTTGTATGGAGTGTAGCCATGTATGGAAGTGAAACATGGACGGTAAATAGTTTGGACAAGAAGAGAATAGAAGCTTTTGAAATGTGGTGCTACAGAAAAATGCTGAAGATTAGATGGGTAGATCACATAACTAATGAGGAAGTATTGAATAGGATTGGGGAGAAGAGAAGTTTGTGGCACAACTTGACCAGAAGAAGGGATCGGTTGGTAGGACATGTTCTGAGGCATCAAGGGATCACCAATTTAGTATTGGAGGGCAGCTTGGAGGGTAAAAATCATAGGGGGAGACCAAGAGATGATTACACTAAGAAGATTCAGAAGGATGTAGGTTGCAGTAGGTACTGGGAGATGAAGAAGTTTGCAGAGGATAGAGTAGCATGGAGAGCTGCATCAAACCAGTCTCAGGACTGAAGACCACAACAACAACAACAAATCACATTGGCACAAAGCGTGTATTTGTTTTGATATGCAAACGATTAACATTTCAGATGAACTGCGCAAAGCTGGTAGGAGTAACGCCATCTACATTCTGTATATGAGGAAAGATTATGCAGATGTCTAATTCAGAAAACGCACTTGAATACGGATTATTAGTTAGAACATCGTGTCATGCATCGTATAAGAAGAAGAAAGGACTGCCAGCAATTATAGGAATCCTATAGCTCCCAGGTCGTGGCCTATCGATACTGTGGTTCATCGATCTGTGGTATTATAGCTCACATTGCTCGGCATTATGAAAACTCTCTCGAACATGGAATCCATGAGTTCAGGATTGTAGTGGAGCAAAGTTCGTCATACCCCACTCTCCATTGTTGTCAGATGTATCCCAGATGGCAGAGATGGTTTCGTCAATGATTGCAGCCTGTAGACTTGCCAACAGTGCATGACGTCGTCCAAGATGGCAGCTGTGACGTCAGCTGATGACACGAGTACCGTTATAAAAGATGGCGTCTTTTGATGGGAAAGTGACATGTGCCCCTGCCACTCCTCGTGTCAGGAAGTCAAATTACATCAGGACAATACAACACACCATGGATACCTCCACTAACCTAAGAAAATAACAGAAAAAAGTGCACTTGGGCTACCTCTACTAACCTGAGTCACCCAACCGCCACCTCTTCCTAGAACTGGCGAGAAGATTACTTGGCCTGTGCTGGACATAGGTCTTTATTTTCAGTTTTTATTTAAACAATTATAGGTGTTACCACCCTCAAGTGTGCTCGCCACTGGGTCTAGAGTCCAACAGACCTAGTACACAGTACTGCCAGCAGGGAGTGCTGTCACCCCTCCTGTGATTTAATTCAAGATGGCGGTCTGGGATAAGGGAAATGGCAGGAAATGGAATCAGCCTGTGCTGGGTAGGATAGATGTCTTTATTTTGCAGGCTGTCTTTATTTAAACAATTCGAGGCAGTATCACCATCCAGTGTGCACACCACGAGGTCCGGAGACCAATTGACATAGTACACAGTGCTGCCACCAGAGGGCACTGTCATCCTTTGTGACATAATCCAAAATGGCGGTCTGGAGTGGGGAAAATGGTAGGAAATTGCACTGATAATTAAATCTGGAAAAGTGGCCTTCAGATCGTCAAATATGGAAAGACTCTTACTGAATTACACTGCTCTCCCACTGAGGACAGGAGCTAGAATATTAGAGCGTGAAACCGATCTCCAACCCAGCCAGATATCACCACATACCGTCTCGATCTAGTAAACATATAATTCGTATCCTGCGCCATAGAAAATCGCTCCTTTTACATCATTCATATAGAAATCGGCCGCTAGACACTCATACATTTACTCTGTACACATACAGGATAAGCATATGCGCCATAGGTATACTCCTCACTGTACTACAGATTTCCTGTGAGGTCGGGTGGTCATCCACTTCCAACACATGACCAGAGCGCCCTCAGCGGACTAAAGTCTCCGAGGACTAAAGTCTTCGAGGTCGTCTCCCCTCGGCACAAGAGTGTTACTGCTTCTGGCCCTTAGATGCTAGCTTGCTTGCTTTTCTACACCCATCTCCAGACTCTGGGATTCCTAGAACATATGTAATTTCGCATGATATGACAGAATATCGTACTATTTTTGCTATGCTTCTCGATATCAAGCGTATATCAGTGTCTCTAATGCAACATAATTCCGAAATCCTCAACATGGGCGCGTCTTGAGAAATCTTGTGCACCTGGATGGGCGAGGACTTGGCAAGCTCCATGCATTCACGAGATATGGAATGTAGAGATCTACATCTGCTGAGCTGCATAATAAATCAATAATGATGCTGTGAGGGGGTCTTTCAGTCCCTAATTTTATCCTAAAACTGCGAGAATGCTCTGTGACTACCATCCGCATAGAGACACATTGTAAATAAAGCACTTTGCTTGAGGTGCTAGAAATATGTAGAGCAGTGCCTGGTATACTTTGATGATGTATGTGTTTGACAATTACCAATCAATGGACAGTCATCTATTTACATTCGCAGTTATACTCGCTAAGTAGAGAAGGGGTGGTTTAGTTATGATACTGAAATTGGGAAACATGCTGTGACATCATTGGTCAGTGTTGAAATTACTGTAAAATTACTATAATTGTTTGCAGTATCAATCGTGATGCTTATTATTTCAGTACATCGATGATGTATTTTCCATCCTATCCATCCACTGATAGACTGTTGGTTACCACATAATCACTGACTGAAATCGCTTGTTTGAGTTGGAGGTACACTTTTGGTGCAGGGGGAACAACTCCTGGAGATGGCTAACACTGAAACAATAATCGCATAAGTGACTGCAATATGAGGAATCAGTCGAAAGGGAACACAGAGCCATCAGCTATCCCGTCACTGTGACAGATGAGTCTCAATGTAGGGGTCGTCAATCACCTTCGGATAGCAGTTGGGAAACTCTCCACAACGCCACCAAACTCTTCCAGTTTCCTTATGTTTTAACTGTCTTTTATTTAAAATTACCCAGTTTATGTGGTGTGTTACGGTAGCAGTAGTAACAACATGACTTATACCATGCGACGTCTAGTTTTCTGTGAGAAGCAATTAATCAAAACGTGATAATGTCAGTTTATAACCTGACGCAGACCTCAAAGATGTGGCGGCAAAACAAGATGTATGGCAGTGTACAAAGCGTGTTACGGCAAAAAAAGTGTTTCAAACAACGACACAGGGTCACAGGGTGCGTCTCTTGCGACTCACAGTATCGTCTGTAGGATGCAGTCATCCTTCTACAGTACAGGTGGTGCATCTTTACACTGTTCTGTGCAATGGATCAATAGCTGTATATTTAGTAGGATCATATCATGTGCTTGATACCAGCATGCAGACGTTCTTTATTTTATATATATGGGAGGAGAGAGATGCGGTGAAAATCTTATCAAGTTCTCTATCAGATGAAGTTAGTGGAGCTTTTATAGTTCGTAAATTTTCTCTGCTGGATGATACAGAATAACGATGACAGCATGTTGGGGTGACAGACGTGAACATGGCCAGAGGGTTTTGGATCTGGGGTACTTGTATGTAGTTTGTGTGCGCATAACAGTGCAGTAGCAAAATCCTCGTCCTTCTCCCAGTTCCTGTTTCCATAGAATGGTTAAAACACAGCCCTGTCGCAGTAACTCTGCTTAGCCTGTTTCTACAGGGTAGCAGAGTGTGGTTGATATAGCTTTCTCTGACTTCTACTCAGTTCCAACTTACATTGTAACGATCACATGCGAAAAGCTGCAAGGATGGTTGCGCAAAGTCTGAGGGGCAGTTGCAAGATGCATACGGACTACCTAAAACCACATTGGAATTTTACTGTAGGAGAGAGGTCCGAGAAAGATGACTCGTTTCGAGATATGAGAGTACCAGAAATATGATATACTAGCGGCTGTAATCTCTATAGGATCCAAAGCAGTTATGTGGTTGAATGGAAAGACTTGATTCAAAATCCCAGACAGCAATTCTACCAAAAACGTAGCACTAGAGATCTAAAAAGCTAATGTATATTTCTTACGACCTCAATCAGCACACCATCTACTACTGTTTGTGATCCTTGTCAATCAACTATCGCCTATATCCCAATCGATATATCACCGAACCTCTGACATGGCATCAAGGCAGAATGCATTACACATACTGGAGATATATCTAGCGGTGGCAGCTTTAGGGAGTTGCAAATATCGGTTTCATATCACACTCCTCAGCCGAATCGCTTTCAAAATTCAGTAATTCTATTACGAGGTTACACCATCAGCGACATGTAACTGCACTGTTGATCTGATACTATACACTCCAGAGATCACCGTCTATATTCAGTGTCACAGTATTTGTCTGGAAGAAACCACTTCGTTCAGAGGTAGTGCCATATGTAGATTTATAAAGCCAGTATAGCTTTTAACATGAATACTTGTATACACCTGTGGAACCAAGACCGCTTGTGATGGTAACATGTTTGTGTTTCTTAACATCTGGCGGTTTGTAAGACGATTATGCCTCTCTTTTTAAGACACAGTGGTACCACTCACAAGAAAACTTAAGAGACATGTCCACCCATCGTTGATCATCAGTCGGTATTTTTTCGTGTTGCCAAAAAAAAAAAAAATGGTTCAAATGGCTCCGAGCACTGTGGGACTTAACATCTGAGGTCATCAGTCCCCTAGAACTTAGAACTACTTAAACGTAACTAACCTAAGTACATCACACATGTCCATGCTCGAGGCAGGATTCAAACCTACGTCCGTAGCGGTCGCGCGGTTCCAGACTGAAGCGCCTAGAACTGCTCGGCCACCCCGGCCGGCTCGTATTGCCAGCAAATCAGTTATTGACAAAGTATTATACTTATTAGTAGGGGATGTGTGATAGGTTCGCCTTGATCATCAGGCTTATAAAGTATCTGTTTGTGTTCTGACATGTGCACAGGAAATGACTATGTCAAGTCTTAAGGAATGAATGGATTTGAAATGGAATACTGTGATAACAAAGGGAAGAGTACGTCAAGTCATAAGAATGGTACACATATATCTATTTTCGGAGCCACAGCCATCAGCAGGGTGTATTTCCAATACTTCACTCATTGTCAAATGTCGTTCAACTGAGACCACATTCATAAAATTTAATTGTAAGTATAGCTATAAAATATATATGTGACTGATTTCTTAGGACGAAGATTCTACCTATGCATGCTTGGCATGCAGCGCCGGTGGCTTGTGGCTGGAATGATTCACATTTCCCATTAACGGTATGAGATGTCCGAATTGAAATGCCTGTTGAGGTGCAGGAATGTAGCTGACTTAACTGTGTCATCCTCTAGATGGCCGAATAGTGAACTAATACTTAGTATGTGTTGGACAGCTGTCGTGATCGTGTGGAAATTTGAGAAGATTCAATATGGACTTGTGTTTGCGCTGGACCAGTATTCCCTTCCATGTAAATTATACAGTTGACGGCTTCTGCATATTTATCACCTTTATTTTCTTGAGGGAAGATCGATTGTGGTGTACGCATCTAGCAGGTAAAAGACTGGTGGAAGACACGTTTACTCGTTCTCTAGACATGAGAAACATCTTAGTTGATTTTTTAAATTATAGGGATGATTTGGAAATCTGTTGCATCACTGACATCAGTATTCGCGAGAGGAAGTATCAGTATCCCCTGTTTTCCTTTTTTCGTGTTTTTCACATAAAGGTCTTCGCAGATGGGATAAGTTTCTAGTTACTCAGTGGTTTACAGCACGCTCCACTTCACAAAAGTTTGGGGTTACTAGAGAGATAATTTACAGTCTGTATGTTCAGAATTATGTTGAGCAAGCGATAGTGCTATGTGCTAGATATCGAGCAGTATCGCGAAAATGGTATGATATTATGTCAAACCCTGCGAAAGTACATATGTTCTTGTAATCCCAGAGTCTGGAGATGGGTGTGGAAAGGCAAGCAAGCAAACAGTCGGGGCCAGAAGCAGTAACGTTTTTGCGCCGAGGGGAGACGACCCCGAATTTGTAGAACAGTTCAGAGAGTCGCTTCGGTCCACTGAGGGCGCTCTGGTCACGTATCAGGAGTGTATGACTTACAATGATGAAATTGTAAGTGATCAACTGTCATATAAAAGCCTTTCACACTATATTCGTAACACATAACTGATGCAAATCTATCTGCATCCTATAAAGGCTATGATATCATACATAGTCAACCACAAGGAAGTAAACCAGCAGAAGACATCACTGATTTCGATTTCTAGCCACACACTGCCCCCTCCTTCCTCCCAAATGCCACACCAGCAGCTACAGTAAAAAACAATGGACAAAGAGATCTAGGTTAATCTAGTTTAAGACTGTTTATTTTTAAGTAGCATGTCTCTATATGTATGTATTTCTGTATACACGCCTGAAGATGAACAGAACATGTTCGAAACGCGTTGTGTCCGCAGCTAGTGGTCGTGCGGTAGCGTTCTCGCTTCCCACGCCCGGGTTCCCGGGTTCGATTCCCGGCGGGGTCAGGGATTTTCTCTGCCTCGTGATGACTGGGTGTTGTGTGCTGTCCTTAGGTTAGTTAGGTTTAAGTAGTTCTAAGTTCTAGGGGACTGATGACCATAGCTGTTAAGTCCCATAGTGCTCAGAGCCATTTGAACCCATTTGAAGCGCGTTGCAGTATGTTAGATTAAGCATAAAATAAATAGTAAATGGAAGTAGAAACTTGAAGTAAGTAATGGTATGGTTTGCTTCTGGGTAGGCAACACTGTCATCTCTGATACGCCGGTCATCTCGACAGAAGGCGGTAAATGTATGACATCAAATCCGGTTGCCTTCCCTGTCTCCGATATCTCTGTGATGTTATCCTCCAACAAGTTAACTAAACGTCGACTGTGGTCGTTGCTGTGTGCTATGCTGACTTATCTCGATACAGAGAATCTTCGACTGTTAATCTCACCATCATGCTCTCCACCCACAAAAACATATCCAGCAGGGTTAAAGCCACTATTGCTGGTATAGGTTACAGCTTTGTGTTCAACATTTGGTGCCCTGTACACTCTCATATCAATTACACACTTTCTCATGTACTCTTCCTTCAATGCTGTACAAGCAGTAGCAAACCTTATTTAGTGCACTTCCTGTTTTTGCAATTTTAGTGCCCAGTGTACTTGCTAGAAGGGTCACGAGAGAACATATTCATTGTGAAGCTGTAGTTAAAATTCCTACCTGCTTTTCTTTTGTTTTAAAAAAAAGAAGACTAGCGTTTAACATCCCGTCGACAACAAGGTAATTAGAGTCGGAGCGGAAGCTCGGATTGCGGTAGTGTGGGGAAGGAAGTCGTGTACTTTCGAACGGGACCATCCCGCCATTTGCCTTAAGTGGTTTATGGAAATCAAGGTAAACTTAAATCTAGATGGTTGGACGGGAATCTGAACCGTCGTCCTCCAGAATGTGGGGTCCTTAAACAGTTGTCTACAAAGAACATAGTTGGTGAGGCCGACATATTATTACTGAATATGAGTTACTCAGAATAAAATTCTGTACGACATTACTAAAAGTAAGTAAGGATATTAACTAATTTATTTCTCTCGTAGTCTTGCGATGACGTGAAGTGCCAAACGGCTTAAAGAATTTCTAAAACGCATTTTTCCTCATTTAAATTATATACACAAGTTCTACAATCAAAATTTATGAATCTCTGACTTAATAACCGTTCAAAAAAAATCTGTGTTTACCTGTGGCGTGTGGTGTTCAGGAAGATACACGGGACGTTTATGAACATAGCTGTAGCTGTGACGCTGGCAGTACCCACGACAACATATTAAATTCCCTTTTAATTTATTTTATTGGCTGACGGTGATGTTGTTATACATCTTAACAGGTCACGGCATCAAGGGCAATAGTCACGTTATATTGTTATTACTTTTATTGTTCTTGTTTATATTTTACTGGTTAATTTTAAAGATTCTTGTACGATTATTCAGAAAACGAAGGGTTCACTTTCGAAAAGCATAAGTTCTAATTTTTTTTCACTGTAAGTAAGTTGTTGACGCGATAATTTAGTAATAATTTTTACAACCACGATCTCGTATCCGTTATGGATAAGATCAGAGTAGCTAACTCTTGCCTGTGCTGTAAATATGTTAGCGTTGTAATAACTTCAGATGTGCAGAACTGAATATGTTGACGCTTTCTCTTTACATTTAGAGGGGTCACCGCAGGAAACCGTCAATAATTATTTGAAACACATGCTTTTCATTCTTCTCTAATGCTGTATGCGTATTGGGACTGTTCGTCATGCAAAAATAGCTTGTTCGTCTTTGCTTTATGAAATGGATGGTCATTCACATACATGAAAAAAAACAGTAAACCTGATCGTTACGAGGAAAACAAAACAGACTGACAATTCCAGCTCTCTCGCTAATAGAGATGATTCTTATGTAGATATTCCACATTTTTATTTATTATTTAACGTAGGGAAATAAGGTCCATAACACCTTCTTTTGCGTTTCGTCTAGCTTTCTTCGTCCTTTGCCATTACATTTGTAATGATGTACCAGTTACAAGAAGTCCTACATTTCTTCTGGAATGGAACACTCAGATGTAGTTGTGACCGAAATACTAAGACGGAAGGCTACACACTCCATGATACGATCATGCTGACAACATATTATGTCGTACCTCATCGATTCCATCATGATTTGCCGTTGCCCACGAAGAATAGTTCACCAACCCAAATAGCCCAAAGAGACACGTTCGGTATGATATAGCCTCTCATGCCACACATTCCGATACATTTTTCTCACTGTTGGCCACATTCAATGGGCAGGTATAATCGATAGTGGCTTAATGGATCATTGGTGACTGGTTTTGCTGTACGGAGTACATGTGGATCACACTGATGTTCGACATGCATTTGTGAAAGTATGTTGTTACATCATATTGACGCGCCACTGTGTTTAACATTCCCTGCCCCAGATATAACATTAGTCAGTAGACAGTGAAACGTCTTCTTTGTGCGTCGTAATTTACATGTCAATGTGAACATTACCGTATGTTGCACCGACGCCAATAAGCGTTTCCTAATTGAAATTTTGGCCCATGGGTTTTTACTTCGCCGCCTCATCCTCTGGATTGCAGATTATAGTCACTTACTTGTCAATTTTCTTCAAGATGCCTGTCTCTAGCGGAATCTGAAGTAAGAGGATTAGTACTGTATGGTGAGGTAATACCTATACCAAAAAGTATTATAATTTAGGATCCCAGAGAAACTAGTCAATCTGACTTACAGAAAAACTAAATCCGGAATATTGGTGGATATTATCAGTCTTACTCTAGAATTATAACAAACATCATTATCTCTACTGAACCTCGCTTATGAGCTGAGTGAAACTATGATACGCTACAAAGGACTGTCACCAACCTTTGGTAAAGGTTCACTTGTGTTTGGTCCACGATAGCGCCGTCAGTTGCTTCATCAGCTTATGTATTTAATGCACCTACTATCGGACGATTGTTGTTTACATACAGCTTTTGCGCACCGTCTACCACATCGACAATTATACCTTAGTGTTAAACTCAATCAAATAATCATAATATGATTCGCACTTGAATTACAGACCTTCCTCTTGCAGCCACATCTTGGGCCTTATATGCACCTAACGCTGAAATGCGCCCTCCGCCCCCTGACACCATTAAAAGCAACAGATATGACACATGCCACATGCACGGGCTCTGTTCTATAATGTTTTCGGCAGTTATCTGCTTGTGATCTCTACAGAAAGCAAAATAATTTAAGAAAAAGGGTAGGCCATTTAATATAAGAGGGACTGTGTGTGGAATTTGGCAATAGGTCGAGGTGAGTCACATGCCTGCCGTCCAAAGTCTCATGATTCCACTCGATGAGAACTTTTTTGTCTGATTACGACAACAGTCTGCGTTACAAGACCGTTGTACAGTTAGGGAATGCCTGGTTGCACAGCTTATGCATGAGTCATGAATGTTTAACCGTACACCAGGTATTTCGACTGGCGTCACCATAACTTACTGCACAGATATGGTTGATTCAAGAAAGTTTCTTTCTTCTTTAACTACATAAGAGACGTTAATATTAGCAAGTTAACAAGTATAACTATTTAAGATGCTTGGAATCCTATGATCAAGATGAAGACCTGAGAAATAAGTTAGATAATTTATAACTGATTATATCGTTGTAAACATAACGCTTAACAACATAACAAGGCAGAACACGCAAATTAAATTTTATAAAGGGAGAGCAGTGTCTATGATACTCTATTCTTGTGAGGATTGGGATCTGAAGAGAGAAGAGAAGAAAGTAACTGAAAAAGCGGAATTGAAAATTTGAGTAGAATGACTGGATGTACCCATGGAGACGAAATAACAAACGAATACCGTACGTCACCCACGAATTTCAGCTGTTTGGAGTAACTTAATAAATAGAAAAACAAAATCGCAACTAGTACGAAAACATCTTACGAACGGAAAACAGAAGGCTCGTGAAAAAGGTTTTGTTCTACTAATCGGCTAGTAAGAGAGGCTGCAATACAACTGATATTTTCTTAATATATGCAGTTGAATTTTCAGTACTACAGTTGTTGTCAACTATGATATAAGCAGAGCTCGTGCAACAGAAACAGCAGACTTAAAAACATTACGCAAGCCTATAGGGAACCGTTATCATAGCTCGTGTGTCACAATTAGATATCTCTGCCGAGAAGTGTCACACTTTAACGTCAAGACATTACTGAAAAGGTCTACAATTTTTCGTGATTGCTAATCGAATCGTTTGTGCGTAGGATTATCCTTAAGGAGCAATCAAATTAAAACTAGACAGATGGGAAAAGATAAGTAAACGGTTCATTATTACACTACTGGCCATTAAAATTGTTACACCAAGAAGAAATGCAGATGATAAACGGGTATACATTGGACAAATATATTATACTAGAACTGACATATGATTACATTTCCACGCAGTTTGGTTGCATAGATCCTGAGAAATCAGTACTCAGAACAACCATCTCTGGCCATAATAACGGCCTTGATACTCCTGGGAATTGAGTCAAACAGAGATACGAGGCCGTTGGGATCCAGCAAGCCGTTCCGTATTACCCTCCTGAACCCACCGATTCCATATTCTGCTAACAGCCATTGGATCTCGACCAACGCGAGCAGCAATGTCACGATACGATAAACCGAAATAGTGATAGGCTAAAATCCGACCTTTATCAAAGTCGGAAACGTGATGGTACGCATTTCTCCTCCTTTCACGAGGCATCACAACAACGTTTCACCAGGCAACGCTGACCAACTGCTGTTTGTGGCCGGCCGCGGTGGCCGAGCGGTTCCAGGCGCTTAAGTCCGTAACCGCGCGACTGCTACGGTCGCAGGTTCGAATCCTGCCTTGGGCATGGATGTGTTTGATGTCCCTAGGTTAGTTAGGTTTAAGTAGTTCTAAGTTCTAGGGGACTGATGACCTCCGCTGTTAAGTTCCATAGTGCTCAGAGCCATTTGAACCATTTTGAGCTGTTTGTGTATGATAAATCGGTTGGAAAGTTTCCTCATATCAGCACGTTGTAGGTGTCGCCTCCTGCGCCAACCTTGTGTCAATGCTCTGAAAAGCTAATCATTTGCATATCACAACATCTTCTTCCTGTCGGTTAAATTCGCGTGTGTAGCACGTCCTCTTCGTGGTGTAGCAGTTTTAATGGCCAGTAGTGTACAAAAGTAATCACTACAAATAAATGTTCATAAATCTGTCCCACTGTGTGTCAAGATACTAACTGGCTTCATAGAAAAATGTTTGCTACTGCCTAAGGAACTATGATTGTACTTATGCGTGTATGTCTTCGTCCGAAGCAAATCAACGACCACATACGTCTTTCTTCATTTCTCCAAAAATATGGATATCGCATAGGGTGTGATCGGGGCTCTGTGTAGAATGTGTAAGGGCTTCCCAGCGAAACTTCACCAGCGTAGTCGAAACAAACTTGGCAACATGTGGGCCTTAGACAGAAATACTTAAACGCATTTCCAGACAAAAGAGGCTATACACTATTGAAACGCCTGCCGAATTCCTGTAACATCCTGTAATACCAACACCGGAGGTACGACAGTTAAAACTCTCGTAGACCAACACGCATAACAGAAATAAAACGTCAACGCTGGGGACAACGCAATATATCTAAGCAATGAAGTGAAAATCCTTTCGATTGAAATACCATTTCCCAGAAACAGAACTGACAACATTAACGAATCAGAACTTCTTCACTTACACATTTGTGTCACTACAGTTACTTGTCGTT
The DNA here is from genome assembly GCF_023864275.1 of Schistocerca cancellata. NCBI lineage: Eukaryota > Metazoa > Arthropoda > Insecta > Orthoptera > Acrididae > Schistocerca > Schistocerca cancellata. Next base: position 332,096,730 of record NC_064629.1, read on the forward strand.
CATAATGACAAACACATTAGAGTTAGAAAACCGAATAATTGTAATATATGTACTTCAACAATAATGATTACCAGTGATAGTACAATGTTTCAAATTGCTGTTCCGTGCGATGTAGTGCAAAATACTCGTAGAAGTTTTAAAATTTCTATTAATGCATTTAACATGTTTGCAGCAGTTCCCAGATTCAAAAAGGTTAATCAGATAAATGGCACGATTCGATGTAATAGATAAACTACTTTGCAACTACAGAGCTTTAATTTAATCGGTTGAGTTCATATACCTCCGTTAGTTATTCAGGATATACTAACCAGCCGGGTTAACTATGATTATCTACTCAGTGTCCTGGAAACAGTGGAGGTGGCGTATTACCAAAAAACTACAGTGCTGAGTTTTGCAGATGTCCGTACGACTGTGTTTGTTCCTCCGGTCATTTGCTTTAATTTTTGGATTCATTTTGGCATAAGCAAAGCGAATATTCGCTTCAGTACATTTTTTGCGTGTTACGGGTGATCTCGTTGTACATTTAGTTATTTACACACCTGAAATTCCACTACAGTTTTGATGGATAGGACCCTTCTCTTACTTATGTCCCCACTAAACGAAAGAGATTTACATTTTTCAACAGACAAAAGCGATTCTGACAGCTTGCACTTACTACTTAAAAAATAACAGTTATTTTTCATATTTGCAACAACAACAACTTGTTGATTCTCTGTAAGATGTTTCAACTTGCATTTTGAATCACATCCTGGTGAATTTGTAAGCCTAAGTTCTCTTTGCTGTGGCGTCACTATTTAGTCATTTTTACGATTTCCAACAACACAGTTGTGTTGATTACCGTACGATTTACGACTTCAGTTAAACTTGTTCGTGTTTTGCATTTTACGATGTAAAATGGTTGAAATAAGCCGCCACAACAACAAGTTTACAACACGAACGCACAAGAAATAAACTCAAGAAATCTACTTGTATCGACAGAAAGACCTATTGTAATAAATCCCTTCGCATACTACAGTCGACGTGTTCTCCAAAGATATTACACAAACGAGTTGCTATGGAAATAGCGGCGCCAAACTTGAATAACGAGACACTGCAGACAAGGTTTTGTGCTTGACAGTAGTGTGACAGCTTGGTATCCAAGAGCCTCATTGCTGTAGAAGGGCTTTTAATCAAGCAAATGGTGAGGTACTATATACAGAGTATGTATTATTACAATCAGAAAGAATTACAGAATTTCATTAAATAAGAAAGATCAATTTTTGGGCCCTCATGACGTGCAGGCACCTTAAAACTTTTTAAGCAGGACAAATATTATTAACATTTTCCATCTTTATTTTTCATGTCGGCTTATTTGTTTCTCAACATGATGAATACATTTCTTCGAATTAGAGAGCAGTTTGTTAATACCTGCGCTGTACAATGCCTAACTTCGTTGACGAGGCAATAACGTCACCTTTGCTTGCGCCGCCTCATCACTATCAAGGTTAAGTCCTGAAATGTTCACTTTTTGGTTTGGAAAGATATAAAAATCGAATGGGACCAAGTCGGGACGGTATGGAGGGCGATCAATGGCAGTGAACCCAAGGCTTCGGATTGCTCCAAGTGTAGCAGCGCTCGTGTGTCTCCTGGCATTGTCATACTGAAGGACTGAGTGTTCCATGTGTGGACGAACTCTTCGAATCTGTGAATTTAGTTTTCTCAGGGTGTCGCAGTTCCTTGCACATTTTATGGTGGTGTCTTACCTGAGAGCTGTGTCAGTGTTATAAGATGACTTTCTCAGATGAGTTCTTCAAGCCGATTTCGCTGAGTCTGGTCGGTTGCTGTACAGTGTTGTCTTCTTCGAGCTCTGTCACACACGTTGAGGTAAACACCACTGTTTCCTTCATTACGAGCACGAACAACCCAACGTCGTGCATTACTGATGTCGATACATCCTAGCCGTATACAGCATTCATTCTTGTATAGTTTTCAATTAGAGGCGCGTTTCCTGCGGTTAGAAACTCGATTACAGTACGTTATTTCTCACGCACCATCATAGTTGCGTTAAATATCGCCATGCTATACGCTACAATTCGGGCTACGGTTGCAACTTCCATCATCGATGCGGGAAAGCCGATCGAGTAATATGCATCACTTATAATACCTCTACCAATATTGAGAACAGAATAAAATATTCGAAGCCATTACTTTTCAGCATGCCATCATACACTGTGGAACAAGACACAAATTTGAGGTTCTCCTGACGCAATGATTTATAGTGTGCATCAGCATTTGTGAGTAACATGACGTGCTGCCGTCTTCTCATAGGACAAGAAATGGAATAGAAAGTACATCGAAACACAATGAAGGCTAAACAAGGGTTCCTATAGAGACCAATGAATGACTGATCTAGATGACGCAACAAAATGAGAGATGCTATCCATGAGTCCGCGATAACAATACAGAGGCAGTGGCTGTATGACAAAACTCAAGCCATTACAATGGGTGGAGGCACAATTAAGTATGCTTGCGGTACAAGCAGTAGCGACCAACATGGCTGCTGTAAAACTTCATGTCACGAATTACGATGACCTAAAATGGTTCAAATGTCTCTGAGCACTATGGGACTTAACTGCTGAGTTCATCAGTCCCCTAGAACTTAGAACTACTTAAACCTAACTAACCTAAGGACATCACACACATCCATGCCCGAGGCAGGATTCGAACCTGCGACCGTAGCAGGATTCGAACCTGCGACCGTAGCGGTCGCGCGGTTCCAGACTGTAGCACCTAGAACCGCTCGGCCACACTGGCCGGCCACTGACCTACCCAGATGGTTTTTGTACAACGCTGCTCTCAGGCTGCGCTTGTGTATCAAACTGGTGGTAACTGTCTTCAAAGTGAAGGCATCATGGGTCAGCAACCAAATGGAAAGGAGAGTGGGCTTTCGTACTATTTGTAAACCCTGATGATGCTCATTACTTTGCATCGGCAGTTAACAAAAAGATTCCCATAGACATCGAGACAGGAGATGAAGGCAGAACCGTTGCTGCAGCCTTGGCCCGATGGGTGGCACTGTCTCTCAGCACTCAACATGGAATAACGGTTTCGACCCAAGTTCTCTAAACGAAAGAGGAATTAGTGTACCTCCATGTCGGCGTGGCTTAACTTAAATTCAAATGTAACATTTCGCAACTTTACAGATTTTAGTCATCTATGAGCACAAGTTAATTAAACTGTGAACGGAGAAATTACTTCGCTTCTTCCAGGTGATACTTTGCCACGCAGACGACACATCGGCGGTGTCGAACGGCCGCGGAAAATTAATCTAATTACATTAAGTGATTGGTTTAATTTATTACTTTTGAAGTAATGGTCTGTTTGATCTGGGACTACTATCAATGAACCTTGCTGGCAACTCGGATTTGTGACGGAAATTAAGAAATTAACTATATTCGGCTGTCTTCCTTTGCGACAGGGACTGGCTGGGAGTCATTGAGGCCATGCCGTGCAGGTTACATGCCCACAAAATCTCTCCGCAGTACAACTGCTCCCTCCAAGGTGTTCCGATTTGGGGAACAGCGAATAACGTAGAGGTGGTCTTCCTACCCATCATACACAAGCATTATAAAATAAACACAGAAATTTAAACACGCATGATAGGAAAACAACAAAAACAAGAAATGGTTCAAATGGCTCTGAGCACTATGGGACTTAACTTCTAAGGTCATCAGTCCCCTAGAACTTAGAACTACTTAAACCTAACTAACCTAAGGACATCACACACATCCATGCCCGAGGCAGGATTCGAACCTGCGACCGTAGCGGTCGCGCGGTTCCAGACTGTAGCGCTTAGAACCGCTCGGCCACCCCGGCCGGCCAAAAAAACCAGAAATATTTACACAATAAAACAAGGATTTTTTCCTTGAGGATTACCGCTGAACATAAACACACTTTACAAAACGTCGTGTGAGGATCAGAGGAACGTAACTCCATTTTAGCTACTTTACAAGAGGTTAAAAAAAACGATATTTTAAGAAGTACATTTCGTTTTTCAGTGACTAATACAAACTTTATTGAAAAATTTCTACACTACACATAAATACATTTAAAAATCTGTCAGATGATAATATATTTATAAAAATGGTTCTTACTAGACTACCACTATTAATTTTTAATATGGTGCTAAGGAGATACGTCTTTATGATCCTAAGTGAATAAATCTACATAAAGGTTTTACACTTTGGAGATACGCATTTGGTTTGCCAAAATATAACTTACAAAGGTAATTTACTCATTAAAAACAGATAGGGTACAGTAAAAGTAAAAAAAAAAAAAAATATGAACGGAATTTGTACCTAGATCACCAATGAATGTTCACTTTCTAGCTAACTTCATCACAACTGTTGCCACCACAATATGAATCTCCAGCTATTTCTTCTTGAAGACTCTTGCAAAATGCGTGGTACTGTTCCCTGATAATGCCACTGCGGCATTGATCCAGGAGGTCTTTTACCTTCTCTTACTAAAATTTCAGTGCTCCATGGTATTTCGGTTCCAACTGGAAGATTGTATCAGAATTTCGGGATTTTAAGGAAACTGGCCAACTTCTGAATTGTTGATTATGGAAATGCTTGAAAAATATGTGATTAACATTACTTTTGCGATACTGAAGTTGCGACACTTTGAGCCATTGTACTTGATTTCCTTCACTGTCAATTTTAGTATTCTCAAACTTTTCCTTCTGCATAGCACCAAAATCCAAAAAGTCCTTCCGGTCCGTTTCAATGACTTCATACAGTCTTTGTTTGTAGCAGTTTGAACAACAGTATACCACCCCGAAGGGTCATAAATATTAAAATTTTTTGCAGCTCTCTCTATACGGGCATGGACTAAATTACACTCCATTAAAGAGTGGCCAGGCTCAAAGAAGCACTGCTGTGTCGCCGGGATGTTCAATGTTTGGACTGCATGAAGGAACATGGTACTCGTGTTGACATTTCGGTTCTGTCCACAAGTGTCGGAGAACAAAACAACTTGACGGCCATCTGCAATCTACTGGATTTCTTGAAATACACATGATGCTACTTCAGTTGAGCCGCGTTTAGCCACATCTTCATGCCACATGTAATTTCTAGCTTTCCTGGTAACAGTTTTGTATACTGTGAGGTTGTATACCGCCAGTCTTCTTTTGTAAAAAATGGCTTTAGCTACCAGCTCCTAGGTCAAACTCCAGTAAATGACATTCTCCTGCTTTGGCCTGCTCCTTCAATTCATTTTTAGTATCCTAGCAGCCTCCTTTCTCTTTAGGTGTTCTGAGTGCTGGTCTTTCTCTGCCTCTTGATTTTCTTCAGAGAGATTTTGAAAGCGATATCAGTGGTCACATACATCTTTTCTTGGAACATGAAAGCCTAAGTTAAACTCTGTATTGAATATTTCTCTGTAAAGCCAATATTTTTCAGCAGTAACCTGTTCCTCTTCGCAACGTTTCTTATATAGTTCGTGCATTATTTGTATATTCAAATCTCCTAGTAAGAACTGTCGCACAGTGCTCTGTCGGCAGTAACGCGATGGAATGGTAGGAAATGATTTTATATGGTTCCTTATTCTCTCCCTTGCCTCGTCGGATCTCCTTATACCTGGACGATGATGACCCCTCTTGTCAGCAGACGGAATCATGTTGTTGCTGTCCCTTTTCTTCTGTATATATCGCACAAATGTTTCTGATATATTAAAAATGCTAAGGAAAAACCCTAGACACTCTTGAACTTCACTGCCATTTTTCAGAACGTACTTCTTTGCGACATTTCTTCGAGACTGCGCACCTGCAGAACGTGACCTTGCTTTAGGTACCACCTTAATAAGTGGAGCTAAATACTGTCGCCGCTTTTCAAAATCTTTCATCATCCAGAATCCTTGGAACATCTGTCTCCCTTCAGTCTCACTGATGTTCTCGCTTCACTTTCTCGGGCATTTGGAACAATACTTGTACTTAAATGTTTTGGCTGGTACTTCTTTATTAGCAGTTGATTTGTACGCCTTTCCTGACTGCCTATTCATTTTTCTTATGTTCTTTTTCCGCTTGTCAGTGCTATTACTTCTTTTTCTTGTTTTATTTTCTTTACCAACTTCATTTCCTCTGTCAGATTGCCCATGTTCTTGATCATTACACTCAACGGTCACTGGATTAACTTCTTCCTTTTGGATGTGCATTAATATCACAAAACCTTTGCCCACACAAATTGAAGAATCAGGACTCAATAGCTGATTTGTCGGTGAACGTGGATTTCCGTATTGTATCTCCTTTGTCACATTGCCTGGAAAGGAGAAAATTATATTACCGACGTTAGTGCCTTATCTAGCATAATATACCACATTAATAAACTATGAATCTAACAGTCCCATTGTATTTTAAAAGTTATAACGTGCGATAATTACGACAAAATGTACCACTTCACCCAAAGACAATAAATGTGGCCCTAGCTCTATTGAAATGTACATGTGTTATTATTTTAGTAACATCGCAGTTAGGAGAAGAAATAAATCAGAATGTAATTAAGGACCACTAAGAAAATGCGTACACACAACCATATTCAAACGATAGCCCCAGTATATTTATTTTGTTTGTCAAATAATTTGTGACTAAGAAATTAGTATTTGAAATTTTAAGTAAGACCCACGGCTTATCATTTTGCTCAACGCGGTTTTCTAAAGATAGTTGCAGTTTATGTTGAACTGCAGCTCTCCTTTTCTTTGGCCTCGGAGATGGTGATGGTGGTGGTGATGATGAAGAATTCATGCTGTTTTCAGGTATGCAATCATCTGATGAACCCGAATAAGCACTTTGAAATCATTGCAATCTTCTTCAGTTAACTCTTGCAGTCGTTTCACTTCGGAACAGTTTTGTATTGCAGACGAGGTTTCACCATTCTTTTCTTCTGCTTCTGTAATTTCTAGAATATGGTATACAAACAGTGAATGGGAATGAAGTCAATCAAACTAACGATCTGTATCTCCGTGGATGATTATCTCATAGATAAAATTAATAGCAATTCATCTTACCTTCATCGGATTTAGAATTACTTTCACTGCAGTAATTTTGCATCACTAGGTCAACCATTCTCCTTCCTCGTGAAGTCATATTTTGTCCAACAGAGAGCGCACACTAACAGCAACACTAACAGCAACCTCTTCACAATGAATACCACATTAAACTAAACAAAATTTGACGTGACCATGACAGCAACGTGACTGCGTTGACAATGCCTACAAAGGGCACTCATTGTTTAGCGTTTCTCCGCTTATTGATTCTTGCAAGGGAAATACAACGGCTTGAAACCTCGTACCTAAAGTGCTTCGAGAACTGATGAACAGACGAATGATTCATCAGGGAGGCGTGATGCAAAGCTTCTACTTGGCGTCACAAGCTTCATTATTATCAGCTAGACAACATATAATACTCTTTCAGCACACAGGAAAATAGTGCACAAATGCAGCAAAATTGTATTATAGAAAACGAGCAGATAATGGTATCTGCTGAATAAAAACGTATTTCCAAATTTACTTCATAAAGTAAGCAGTGAGAATAAAGTAAGTGCCCACACGTTTTGGTGATCCGGAAATAGAGATGAACTGACTCGAGACAGAAGAACGTAAGAGCCAATACGTTTATCTGTCTCTAAATTAAGCTCACAAATTGGAGATACGCAGCAGCTTATTCTCGCAGCGAGAGGAGATAGAGATACGCCGTTTTGACACGACAAGGACCTGATTACCGTGAGGACATTCGTTAAAAAACCGAAAATCGCATTTTTGGAGATACGTTCCTCTGAATCTCACACGAAAATATCCTAACTTAATTAGTAATGTGGAATCATATCCCACTGATGGTTCCTGCCAGACAATTTTTATTTACAAATGAGTTCTGTTCAAATGAGGATAAAAGTTCTTTAGACACGTTTTACTGGTTTTATTAGAGTACTAAGATTCGTAATTTTTAATTTGGTAAGGACAATTTGTTTCAAGAGGGACTCTTGCCAATTGAATAATAGAACTAATAAACTGGAACCATCATCAATGAGCTTTGCAGGCAGCTTGAATCTGTGACCGAAATTACGAAATTAACTTCATTCGGCTGTGTTTCTTTGCGACAAAGTCTATCTGGGAGGCATTTTCATGTCGTTTACCGTCTAGTAAAGTCGCGAGAAGATCAAAACAAATTAAAAAACGATTTAGAAAATATATCTTTATGGTGTGAAAATTAGCAATTGACCCTAAAAATGAAAAGTCATCCACATGAGTGTTAAAATCAATCCGTTAAACTTCGGTTACACGATAAATCAGTCAAATCCAAAGACAGTAAATTCAGCTGAATACCTTGGAGTTACAATTACGAACATTGGAAAGAAAATACAGAAAACGTTGTGAGGAAACCAAACCAAAGACTGCGTTTTATTTGCGGAACACTTATAGAGTGTAATAGATCTACTAAAGAGACTGCGTACACTACGCTTGTCCATTGTCTTTTGAGTACTGCTGCGTGGTCTGGGATCCTTACCTGGTAAGATTAACGGAGTACATTGAGATAGTTCAAAGAAGAGCAGCACGTTCTGTATTATCGTGAAATACGGGACAGACTGTCACTGACGGGATACAGGATTTGGAGTGGACATAATTAAAACGAAGACGTTTTCCGTTGCGGCGGAATGTTCTCACGAGATTTCAGTCACCATCTTTCTCCTCCGAATACGAAAATATTTTGTTGATCCGAACCTACATAGGGAGGAATGATTATCATCATAAAATAAATGAAATCATAGCTCTCAAGGAAAGATCTAGGTGTTCGTTTTTTCCGCGCGCTTTTCGAGATCGGAATAATAGAGAAGTATTGTGAAGGTGGTTCGATAAACCATGTGTAGACACTTAAGTGTGATTTGCAGAGTATCCATGACGATGTAGATGTAGAAAGCTACACATGTTCCACCGTACTTGCACAATGCACTGAGAAAGTAATTCTCCTGGAGATTTTTTGTGCTTCAAAATCCCTGTCTATGCCACGATGGCCATACTTGCGTAGTCACTTCACAGTAGGGTTTCATTTTTACTTTCTCTATCAGAGACTGTAAGTCACGGCATACGCCGAGGTATTGTAACAGCTTGGCCATGGTGGGTGACCAGCTGTGTAGTCCCGAAAGAGGGACGAGGGGGGGGGGGGGGGAGAGATGAGGATGGGTTTGCGTTTGGGAAGCAGGTGAACCTGGCCTTTAACTGAAGCTGGACACTTGAAGTAACCTCTGTAATCTGGTAGGCCCGCGACCTTGTGGCTGGGGTTTATTGTAACAAGCGCCTTGGTAGCTCAGCGGATCGATCATTCCTTTCTTGTGATACTGACAAGCATCCGCTCACACCCAACTGTTGTCACTTTGAACTGTTCAGTCCCAGTCGAAAGCCCAAGTCACCACAGATGACTCCCTAGTTAGCACTCTCTGAAGGAGATATTGGCAACAAACAAACTGTGATGGTTACGTTGCGAGGTGACCTCCCTATTGCTGCTTCTTTTACATATACCTAAATAAAATAGTTTAGAAAAGATAATGCATACGGTAAAAAGATTTGATTTCACTAAGACATTATGTTTCCTTAAGGTCACCTCACGTACCACAGTGGAGCCACCTCAGTTCCAACTTGCCAAGCCCTCTTGGAGTTACGTCATGATTTATATTTCATTAACGTAAATAATAAGTCTGTCTTTCGATTGTTCCTTGATGATAATGTTGAAATAAAGTACTATACATTTGTATATGCTTTTCTTTTGTGTTTCTCAACCTCCTTTGAATTTCACTTTATATGATTCGTTTCCCTTCAGCTTATACTGCTGTCCTTGAGCTAGTGTTGCTTGGCAAATATTTTTTAATCATAAGGGTGCCTTTTCCTCTTCTTATAATTCTCTCCTTTCCTGCATTTTCTGAGAGATGCTAGATAAACCAGATGTCGAAACTGACATTACAGTTGTGTTGCCTCCAGTGTTTAAGTATTAAGTCTAGATGGTTACCTTTTCTCTTTATTGACATTACTTTCGAAATCCATTTGGATAGTATGATCGCCGGCCGCGGTGGTCTAGCGGTTCAGGCGCTCAGTCCGGAACCGTGCGAGTACTACGGTCGCAGGTTCGAATCCTGCCTCTGGCATGGATGTGTAATGTCCTTAGGTTAGTTAGGTTTAAGTAGTTCTTAGTTCTAGGGGACTGATGACCACAGATGTTAAGTCCGATAGTGCTAAGAGCCATTTGAACCATTTGATAGTATGATCCTCCGTGGTGCCCTTTGGTTATAACTTATTCAAAACTTTTATCTCTTCCCATTTTATCTTACGCCTTTTCAGTCTGCTTTCTTCCATAAATCCTGGATATTCGAAACATCATCATTCTTGCTGGGACGATTCACCATCCTTCTTGTGTGACGGCCTGTATACATGATTAAAAACTTAACATTTTAAATTCTTGGAGTCGCCTCGCTTTTCTCCATCTCTTCTCATTAGTATGGCAGTGTTATTCCTCAATGAATCTTATTTAGCTCTAAATAATTGGGGCCACTGAGGGCTAGAAGTTGTGTATGTGTAATCGTGTGTGTGTGTGTGTGTGTGTGTGTGTGTATGTGTGTGTGTGTGTGTGTGTGTGTGTGTGTGTGTGTGTGCGTGTGCGTGTGTGTGTGTGTCCGTTGGTTGTGTTATGAAATGTAAGTAACCTACTCTGCTGGGAGGACTGCAGTGTTGTAGGCTGATTCTCAAAGCCGATCTGCGTTTGGTAAGGATTTCTGTGTGTGTGTGTGTGTGTGTGTGCGTACGTTGTGTGTATATGTGTGTGTGTGAGTATGTGTGTGCGGTGTGCGGTGGAAGAGGCAAAGGGAAGGGGTGGGGAGGAGCACTCTGTTGTGAGCCGATTATGGCACGTAAAGCACGGCAGTCACCGGCCAGGCGCCTTCTCCTTCAAGGGGAACAGCCATCCTGCTGTTGCCACCCTCGTGTCTCAACCAACCCACATCGGGACATGCGCCCAATACTTCCGATTTCCTTCACCCACTTCTGAACCATATTTCTCTTCCTCGGCTTCGGAAGATTGCGCTTTCAGATACCTCACTATCTCTTCCTCTCGGTTCTTATTTTGAAACTACCAGCAAACGGACAGACTTAAATCGCATTAAAAATCTTAATAAAGGAAAGAAAATCCCCCTTGCATACTCAAACAAACACATTGTTATCTCTATAACATACCACTGAACTAGTAGCATAATGACACTAGTAAACAACAGTAAAATATCCAGCTCCAAATCTAAAGGTTTCTGTGTTTTAGCGGACGAACAGCTTAATGTTGGCAATATTCTGCACAAGCGTCCGCGTCGATAATAACGTATGAGTGGTGACCCAGAACCTTTACTACTCAGTAAGGGCTGTCGTAGAACAAGTAAAACTTAGCTATTTTCTCCTTGATTAGGTCAGACCGGTGAGGGTTCCTGTCCAGGACCTGACCTCTTTCCTTCATGACTGGTCTCTTGATTATACGATTGTTGCCATGATTTTCTCTGTGCTTAGTTTCGTCTAATCCTTGTTAGGCAACTGATAATTTTGATTTCAAATTCTGCACAGGGGCCGGCCGCTGTGGCTGTGCGGTTCTAGGTGCTAGTCCGGAACTGCGGGACTCCTACGGTCGCATGTTCGAATCCTGCCTCGGGCATGGATGTGTGTGATGTCCTTAGGCTAGTTAGGTTTAAGTAGTTCTAAGTTCTAGGGGACTAATGACCTAAGATGTTAAGTCCCATAGTGCTCAGAGCCATTTGAACCTTCTTTTATTTTCTGCACAGGGAAGGGGGTAAACACGTCACTGCCGTTACAGGCGTGATTTCTGGCCTATGCAGCACGAGTCTGGCTGCGAAATAGCGTGTGGATACGTGTATTAAACTGTTGATTGTATTCTCGAGCTGCAAAATACGCTCACCCACTTTATATGCTTCCTTGAGCATTAAATTCACTCCAGCCCCCCTACCTCCCAGAACAACAATCGATTGGCTTTCCCACTGCAGGCCGAGTTGTTCTAGGCGCTTCAGTCTGGAACCGCGCGATCGTCACGGTCACAGGTTCGAATCCTGCCTTGGGCATGGATGTGTGTGGTATCCTTAGGTTAGTTAGGTTTAAGTAGTTCTAATTTCGAGGGGACTGATGACCTCAGATGTTAAGTCCCATAGTGCTCAGAGCCATCTGAACCATTTTTCTCACAGCTTGGTAAATACTCGTCCTTTCGATAGTGACTCTTTGCTGCTGTATCTCAGTATTCTAAGTGTTGGAGGGAGGTGAACTGTAGGACGTTGTCAGTTTTCCTGAGTAACCTCCATAATGGAAGCTGTCGCCACCAGTGGCACATTTTCTCTATCGTTCTGAGATGCTGCCAGCCACTCATGTTCTGCTTCTCTCTTGCTGCTCAGAGCATTGGTAGAGTGCATATACATCACATTCCTACCTTATTTATTATTCTGTCAGGGCATTGTTGCTTTGATCGAGAGTGATGGGTCGTCTCTCTGGTCTATTCGTATTCTGTTTGCTAGTATTATAGATCTGAATGTATATCAGTATTTCGGAAGCCATATGATGGTGTGTGTCGGGGGGGGGGGGGGGTACTTTTACTACCACTAACGTATGCGCAATTCCCTGTTCCACTCCGGAATGGCATGTGTGAAGAATGATTGTGTGTAACCCTCTGTATTAGGTCATATTTCTGAAATTGCCTCGTCGTGTCGTCGTCATTTTGCGAGAAGTAATACGCTGCCCGACTCTTTCCCGTAAGTACTATATCGAAATTTCAACAGTGAACCTCTATATGAGCAACGCCTCTGTTGTAGCGTCTGCCACTTGAGTTTGTTGAACATTTTTCTATAGCTCTCCCGCTGACTAAATAATGCTGTGCTGTCCTCCGTTGGATCATCTCTATCTTCTCTATCAGTCCTACCTGGTAAGGATCCCAGATTGACAAACAATACTCATGAATCGGAAGGACAAGCGTCTTGTAAGCCACTCCTCTCGAGGATGAGTAACATTTCCTTCAGATTCTTCCTATGAGTCTCTGTCTGGTGTCAGCGTTTCCTACTATTTGTTTCATGTGGTCATTCCATTTAAGATCATTCTGGATAGGAACTCCTAGATATTCATACACATTTCAGACTTGCAGCCGGTCGTCGTTTATTTCATCCCACCAAATTTCGACTGGGCACATGCCAGCACTCTTCAGGTGAGCCATCGTAGACTGACAAAGACTTGTTCCGTTCCGCAATATATAGCAGGCTGCCAGTGTTCAGCACGTGCGTCTGAATCAAGTCGAATGACGGACCAAACTTACCGGCGGCAGCACCCTCGCTGGTAGAATCGCGGAATTCAGCTGTCCTCTGCATTACTGCTCGCCTCGGCCGCTGGCGCACTCTGTCGTGGTTCCACCAGCGATGGCGCTGCCGCCTTGGAGTGTGGTCTAGAGCACTGCAGCTGCGTGGCAAATGGCACGGAAAGCGTTCAACTGCATCACTAGCTATGCACGAGCAAGCGGAAACACGAGGCAGGCAGTTCACTCGCTATCACGCGGCGATCACCCACTGATTGGCCAACAACAGCCCCACGGCCTTGTCATGTGGGTAAGGAAACTGACTATACCTGTGCACCTTCCTAACAATGTAACGTCACTAAATAACCCTGGCAAGCGTTCAAATGCATTGAGCATTAGAATTTTTTATTGTCTGTCGATTTTCCATGTTTTCGTTTCAGAAGATAATTGCTATGTACCTAAGATTCACCAAGTGTTACGACAGTGTAAAAAAAAAAAAATAAGGTGATGATCGTATATTGGATGTCATTGAAGGTCATGGCTTCAGCTTTCGAATTGTATAATTTCGTGATATAATAGCTGATGAATTAACGCTCACTTTCAGTCAGCTGCTAAAATCGCAATGACATTTAGACATATTTTGATGTAGATCCCCCTCAAACTGCCTGTATCTGCTCTGAAGTGTGGGAAGTCAAGGGCACACCATCACGCCTTACAAAGTACTGCAGAGCTGACACCATTCTACAAGCTGAGCACAGCTTAATCTGATTTACAGCGTAACAAATGAAACGTAAAAGTGCTTATTATATGCGGACGGCCTCAGTAGTTTGGGCTATAACGCATTAGGCAGTCGCTGTATATAAGCGTCCAAATTCGTCAGCCATCTGACGGTCAGTCGTCACCTATCGGACGAACGTGGAATGTATAATACCATTTTTCCTCATAACAATCGTACTTTATTATAGTTACAAAAATAATATTTCCACCGTTTTACTTGCTTTACGCGCTGCAGGTTATAACTTCATTTACATAGGTCTTGGAGCATATCGAAAATGTAGTGACGCATCTATTTTTATGGAATCAATTTTGCACGAAAATCTCGTTAGTAACAATTCAAAAGTATCGGAGAAAAGCCTCATAGCAAACAAGGGAGTACCGAAGCCGTGCGTCATCGTCGGAGACTAAGCATCTATATCTGAAAATTTAATGCGTCCTTATATTGGAATGAGTTTAACAAACAATAAAAGAACCTTAAAAAATCAGCTGTCTCAGACTAGGCGGTTTTTAGAGTATACTCTGGAAAATAAATGGAGAAAGGTCAACGGATGGTGGAGATAAATTTGCAACTGCTGCAATAAATGCTGTGTTTTAAACAATAATGTGCCAGTAAGACGTGGCTACAAATTTCAAGACCCCTTTCCCCCGTGCTGGAAATTCTCGTAAGTACTACTAGCTGTCAAAAGTCATCATAAAATTTGTTTCAGGATGCAAGAAAGATCTGAGTGCTTCAACAAGTGCACGGACACTGAAGACAGCCACATAAGATCTCCACTGGAGCGTGGAGCCAGCTGGTTGTCGCCCATTACACGAGCAACAACGCACGATATTTCTTTATCGGCTTGTCGCACTGCCTAGTGTGCAACAGCCTTACTTCACTAGCGAATCGGCCACTTTCATTTGTTTCTGCACCTGCCACTATGCCACTACGTCTCCCACACCCACCGCTAACACGGCACAAGAACTATACCTAATCAGCCAACGATGAGGATGCAGCCGACAAAAACTCTCTTTCTTCAAAACCTTTGTCATATTGCTAACACTATCGCAAATGCGTATCTCCTTAGCATAATTACACAATTCGTTGTTGTTGTGCTACAAAATTAGTGGACCAAGCAAAAGCTCAGTGATTCCTACTGATTAACATCAGCATATTTTTAATCTAAAGTCTCGTAAAACACATCGGTTCTTAATTGTCCTGAGGCCAAAATCCGCATTAAAATCATAAATCAAAATCAAATCGCATTATTAATTTCCATGTGATTGGCGCTAAACATGTCCAATATGCTATCCACGGTTTTTTGCAACAAGCTGAAATCGAGAAACAGCATGTTCCACAACTGATCGAAGTGTTTCCTGGATCACGTTCACAATATGTTGCGCAATGCGTGCCTTCAATGCAGTTAACTTTGCAGTCGGAACACTGAACACAACATCTTTCAGATAGCTCCACAGCCAGAAGTCAAATGGATTAAGATCAGGTGATCGGGACGACCAGGCTGTAGGAAAACGGCGACTGATAATTGGTTCAAATGGCTCTGAGAACTATGGGACTTAACTTCTGAGGTCATCAATCCCCTAGAACTTATAACTACTTAAACCTAACTAACGTAAGGAGATCACACACATCCATAACTGAGGCAGGATTCGAACCTGCCATGGTAGCGGTCGCGCGGTTCCAGACTGTAGCGCTTAGAACCGCTCAGCCACCAAGGCCGACGACTGATAATTCTAGCATTTCCGAAATGGCGCTTCAGCAGCTGCTTAACTGGATTTGCAATGTGCGGAGGTGCGCCATCTTGCATAAAAATGATCCAATCCATACATCCACGCTGTTGGAGAGCTGGAATGACGTGGTTGCACAAAAGACACTCATAGCGCTTACCAGTAATGGTACAGTTAACAGGACCGGAAGCACCTGTCTCTTCGAAAACATATGGCCCTATGATAAATGTTGTCGTAAACACGTACCATACAGTGACCTTTTCAGGATGAAGTGGTACTGGTCGATTTGTGTGTGGATTTTCCGTTGCCCATATTCGACTATTCTGTGTATTGACATATCCCGTCAGATGGAAGTGGGCTTGCCGGCCACAGTGGCCAAGGGGCTCTAGGCGCTTCAGTCCGGAACCGCGCGACTGCTACAGTCGCAGGTTCGAATCCTGCCTCGGGCATGGATGTGTGTGATGTCCTTAGGTTCGTTAGGTTTAAGTAGTTCTAAGTTCTAGGGGACTGATGACCTCAGATGTTAATTCCCATAGAGCTCAGAGCCATTTGAACCATTTTTTGAAGTGGGCTTCGTCTGTCCACAAAATCTTCCATGGCCAATCATTGTCCACTTCCATGCGAGCAAGAAATTCTAAAGCAAAGGCTGTCAGCTCAACAGGAAGCAACTCGTTTACAAGGGTAATTTTGAATGAAATAGCAAAGAAGGATGTTTCGTAGGATTTTACGCACCGTGCTCACGGATATGTCCAACGTTCGGGTAATACTCCGTGCACTACACGTTTGCAGACCAGAACTCCTCTTCTCCTGCATTGCTGTGGTCACTGCTCCCACTGACGTCGAATCAATTCTTTTCCTCCCTCTACCATGTTGCGCAATAAAAGAACCCGTCTTTTCGAATTCCCGAATCATTTTCTCCAAACCCACGGCAGCCATCTGACCAATTCCTTTTTTCAAACCCTTCAGTTTACGGAACTTCTGCAGAGCGACGTGTGCACTGTCATCATTCTTGTAATACAGCTCTACAAGTTGAGCGCATTGATACAGTCATGGTGAACGTCGCAGACACGAGACGAGGAAAAGCCGTGTACCGGCGTGTTTATACCAAATTCAGTGAGTCGTGTGCATGACAGGTGTTTTCATTTACGTATTCTGACACTTACAGCGCCGTCTATTGATCTATTTCCACACTATTTCTTTCCTTATGCCACACTTTTTCTCCTTTCTCCGATAATATTCCGTTGCAATTTCACGTCATTATGACCAGTGGTGTTATTTCTATAGCATTCCTTTAATAAATGACGAAGAATTGGATCTGTAAATGCATTTGGATTTCAAATGTACCTATTTTCTTAAGACATTTCATTATCAGTTGAGTAATATGTGTTTTTATTAATGGAAGTGAATAATGTTTCGAATAATATCTGTTATTCTCGGATAACGAATGGCAATTTATATCTGTATTCGTTACTCACCATTCGCATAAATTTCACCCAAGTCTGGTGCTAAGCAAAGCGCACTGCGCGTAACCTGATTTTGAAGCGTGCACGGAACACTCGCAGCGCGGTTTATATTGCGAAACGGATCTAAGTCTTTATCAGTCGTCGATGGGTCACCAGAAGTTGACTGGCAGGTGCCCAGTCGAAATATCGTGGAACGAATTAAATGACAACCGGCTGCCTGCCCGACATTTGTCTGAACATAAAATTTGCCGTGAAAATTTTAAAATTCACATACTCCTAGGTATTTTATGGTTGTTACTGTTTGCGGTAATTGTCATCAATAGCGTAGTTCTACAGTAGTGGATATCTTTTCCTATGTATTTGCCGTATGTTACATTTATTGATGTTCAGGTCAGCTGCCAAAATCTGTATCATTCATTCTGCAAATCGAAACTGTCTTCCGGCGTTGCTGCTTTCTTACAGACAACCTCATCATCTGCGAAGTGTCTTAAAGAGCTTCCGACGCTATCTACGATGTCATTTGTAAACATTTTAAACAATAAAGGTCCACACATCCTTAGGGTACTCCGGACGTGTTGAGTTCCATGTATAAGGAAGTCATGAATCCAGTAGCAAGTCTCGTCCGAAACTCGGTAAGCTCGTATTTTGTCACTAAAAGGCAGCGCGGGGTGGTGTCAAATGCATTCCTGAAATAGAGGAACACAGTATAAAACTGAGCGCTATTGTCTACAGTGCTATGAATCTCATGGAGTAACAAAGAGAGCTGAATTTCGCAAGATCTCTGTTTACGGAATCCATGTGGATTATTCATTTTCGCTCTCCAAACTCTATTTTGTAGTTAGTTATTTCCACGACTTATACCCTCATTATGTGCACGACGACGATTCTTCTCCTAGTGGAAACCGTCCAAGGTGGACAAAATCTCCGGAGACGAATCTGTGCTTACGATAGACACGATCAACAGTTGTCTCGATACTTTTATTTGTATCAGGTGATAGATTCACTGGATCATCTTGCCGGGGTCTAGAAATGGCTCCGGGTGTCACACTGCTGACACTTGACATATAAACAACTCCCCAAGACTTCCGCCTATGGAACCGTACACAAAGCACGTCATTAGGGAGAGATTGACCAGTGGCGTACGTGGGGTTTGAGCCTCCGAGGCAGTTTAAAATAGAGGGCCTCTCATAAGCTGTTAGAAATCCAAGTTTTAAAACTAATTATTTTCTAAACCTACAATTATAATGATAAAATGAAATTCCTTCTCTAAATTCGTAAATGTTTACTTCGAAATAGTGGGCAGTTTTTGGATACCAGTAGGAGTACAACAAAAAATGAAACATAAAATATTAAATACGAGGGTTGGAAGTTTAATAGTGACAAATATTTATTTACAACTTACACAAAGCAGACACAAGGTTCAAAGTTATCCTGTCCTTGAGAGTAGTCACCATCATTGTATATAACCCCTTGCCAGCAATGTGGAAGTCGTAGGACACATTTAGAAGCGCCAGATGTATTGATACATCGAGTGGAGCGGTCTAATGTCTGACGAATCTCTGTAACAGTTGCGAAACGAATGCCATAAAGTGGTTCCTTCATCTCAGGAATGAAGCCCCATCGATAGAGCAAATCAGTCGCAGGATGTTGCCACACGAGACCGGGCATTGTCCTACAAAATGATGGTCGGATCCTGCAGAAAGTGTCACTGCATCTTTCTCTAGCTGTTCAGTCTTGGAACACAGCCTGCAATCCACCACAGTCCCAGGACTTAAGCCCTTGTGATTTCAACTTGATTCCTAAGATGAAGGAAGCATTTCTTGGCATTCGTTTCAGAACTGTTACAGAGATCCGGGAAACAGACAACTCCTCTCAAACTATCAACACAACTGGCGCTGATAAAGCTATCCTACGAGGTCCACATCACTGACAAATGGTTATACACAATTTTGGTGACTACTCTGAAGTACAGTAAAACTTTGAAACATTTATCTATTTTATATAAGTTGTAAATAAACATTTGCCACTATTAAAGTTCCAACCCTCGTATTAGAGATCCAGTATATAATTAGCATTTTTCTAAAAGACTGTTGATTCTATGCTTGCAAATTATTCAATTAAGTGGTTAAAATTTACATTTATTTTTCTTTCAGTTGATGAAATTGCAGGTTACTTAAACTTTTATAGCTGATTGATAGGTCTCTGTTAGCTTTAATTCAGAAAATCGTCTTTCACCAGTAGCATCTGACACAGAGATGTTAAAAAAAAATACCTTATGCCACGACAATGGCAATTAAACTCTCTTGCTATCTCCACTTAATTATCCAGTTTAATAATTCTAAAGTTGTATATAAAATAGCGTAACTGTTCACTTATTGTAGGAGAAAAAGTTGTGCGTAGAGGGTAGTATACCTAAGAACACACTATATTTTTTGTCAGTATATCAGTCTAATAACTGATTTTAGAATCACGTGAAGGAATGATGTGCACTACAGGCAACCATAAACTGTTTTTGCCATTTACAGCAGTTTTTGTGGTTGTGAGACATGAGGCTGCGTTTTGCACAGCATTTGTAAATTTTTACATTCTACACGTCTAAGTGCAGTATAATATATTGAAGCTATTTATAATATATTGATTATTCTTCATGCACATAATTTTACGATGTGTGAAATGCTATATATTTTTAGAAACACTAATGTATGTGGACAGTTAAGCCATACTTCGTTAGTCGTGCACCACCTTGTACCATGAAACAGAATAAAGTCTTCTACGATGGAATATGCGATACTTGCAAATTAACTGAGTTTCTTAATGTGGGAACAATTTTTTCTGTTTTGAAAATAGAGATTTGTGTCGGTTTCCAATAGCTTCTATTTCAAAGTATTTTTAACTTGTATCTCGTTTTTGATTATACTTCTGCTTAATTAGGTTTCACTTATTTACTATAGGTGTGTTCTAGAGTAATATTGTAATTGATTGGCTATTAAATTCAGTATTGACACGATTTTTCTATTGTACCAATTTTAAATTGTAATTGACTGTTTTTCCTAAGCATATTTCCATTTCTATCTTGGAACACACTTTCACATTTGGAAAGAACGTTAATTTATGTGATTTCATAAGAGGCAGTAGAAAATAAAAATGTGAATGCTAGAATTGAAAAATGGAATAAGAAAGTTTATTAACAATCAGTTACAAGTCTGGCTAGCGGAGAAATTCTGAAGAGGTGCAACACTCTCGCCTGCAGATATCGGTTATTAAACCTACATTCGAGGTCTTTGGCAATTTGATGTACAACAGAATTTTACTGAATGCCTGGCTTGGCACTGATCCGATTGTTTTATATTATTTGCATTGACGCGTTTCGTTGTGAGCTGTCAGTACGGCGGAACCGCTATCGTGCTGCATGAATAAATGCCATAAGAATTCAGGGCAAATATACCCCTCGTAAAATAATTAGAGACGATATAATCTCCAATGCTTTATATTGTTTATGGCTTCTAGTAACAGTTTGTGAATCGTTTCGGCCAACCTCCTTAGAAATTCGCGGCTCAGAATTTGACTAATGGTAGAAACGAATAGCCCACAGTTATTTGAAGCAGAAGAGACGAACGGAAGGTAAAAGCAGAATGAAAGAGGGAATTTGAAACTTCGAGTACTTTCTGGAAACGTAATATCCATTGCCTTAATGTGAGAGGCGCGTTACAAGCATTCTGCAAGTAGCGACAGAGTCCGCTTTGAGATGGCGCAAATAAATACAGCGTCACGGGCGTGTAAAGTCTTGCGCGCAGGGTAAAACAGACGCGTCCGTGTACGTGTCAGCCGAGGCCACACAGGTAGGCGCGCGCACGTGCGCGGACCGCACAATTTTTCTTTGCTTTCCTTTGCAGTTTAAAGCGGAAAAAGTTAAGGACGTTGGCGGCAAATTAAGGCGACACGAGGGTGGACTGCGCACTGAGCCGAGCGCTGGGCTTTGCGCGGAATTAGGACGGCCGTGGGCCGGGCCTTTGAGGGGGCGGCAAGTTGTTGATGATGCAAGCGGCGACGTGCCGGGAATGCCAGCTGCTGCGGCCGCCTGTCCCACATTGATTCACAGTCGCCGCACACTCCAGACCGGCTCCACGCAGCCTACGCGACAGGTGACACAAACGCTCACAACCTTTGTGCCCTCCACACATACATGCGTTTATTTCCTTCAGTTAGGGACATACCGCAAAAATGTTAACAGGTTTGGTAATGTGATCTCGTGGTAACTCTGCTGCTTCGAATGAGTATATACATATAATATTTCAGGCAAAGCCCATTTCACAAGATACAATTGTGTCAGAAAATGAAAGATACAAGGTATTTACCTGACTTCGCTACAAAATACAATATCAAATGTATTACATAACCAGTAACAATTTTATGAAGACAAATGAACAATTGTGCGAGATGATAAGTCCACATTGTAAATTAATTTGACTGCACCAAACACAAGAAAAGCTTAAGAAATTTTAGAGTTTCCCTTTTTGCAAAGAAGGATGTACTAACACATACCTTGGGTAATGAACCTATACGTAGACCTGAGAGCTACTACAGGGGAAAAATAATCCTTAATTTTTAAATACTAGACAGTGTAACTGTTATTGAATGATTGTATTCATCACATTCTGTTATACACTGAAGAGCCAAAGAAACGGGTACACCTGCCCAATATCGTGTAGGGCACCCGCGAGCACGTAGAAGTGCTGCAACACGACGTGGCATGGATTCGACTAAAGTCTGAAGTAGTGCTGGAGGGAATTGACACCACGAATCCTGCAGAGCTGTCCATAAATCCGTAAGGGTAGGTGTGGCTGGAGATCTCTTCTGAACTACACGTTGCAACACATCCAAGATATGCTCAGTAACGTTCATGTCTGGGGAGTTTGGTGGCCAGTGGAAGTATTTTATCTCAGAATAGTGTTCATGGAGCCACTCTGTAGCAATTATGGACGTGGGGGGTGTCGCATTGTCCTGCTGGAATTGGCCAAGTCCGTCGGAACGCACAATGGACATGAATGGAAGCAGCTGATCAGACAGGATGCTTACGTAAGTGTCACATAACAGAGTCGTATCTAGAGATATCAGGGGCCCCATACCACTCCAAATGTACACGCGCCACACCTCTGACGTGTAAGGTCCTTGGATTCATGGTGTTGTTTCCATGGCCGTACACGTCCATCCGTTCGGCACAATTTGAAACGAGACCCGTCCGACCGACAAGGAAATATGTTTCCTGGTATCAACATACCAATGTCGGTGTTGACGGGTTGCGGCGAGGCGTAAAGCTTTGTGTCATGCAGTCATCAAGGGTACACGAGTGGGCCTTCGGCTCCGAAAGCCCATATACATGATGTATCGTAGAATGATTCGCACGCTGATACTTGATGATGGCCCAGCATTGATATCTGCAGCAATTTGTGGAAGAGCTTCACCTCTGCTGAACGATTCTCTTCATTCGTCGTTGGTCCCATTCTTTCCGGCCTCAGCGATGTCGGAGATCTGATGTTTTGCCGAATTGCTGATATTCACCGTACACTCGTGAACAAATCGTAAGAGAAAATCCCCACTTCATCGCTACCTCGGAAACGCTGTGTCCGAGCGCTCGTGCGGCGACTATAACATCACGTTCAGACTCACTTAAATCTTGGTAACCTGCCATTGTAGCAGCAGTAACCATTCTAACAACTGCAGCAGACACGTGTTGTCTTGTACAGGTGTTGTCGACTGCAATGCTGTATTATGCCTGTTTACATATCTCTGTATTTGAATACGCACGCTTACAACAGTTTCTTTGGCGCTTCAGTGTAATATGCATAGTATCTTCTTCAATGAGACGGGATTCACATCTTGGACAGTGCATTAATTTTTAGAAATGAACAAATATCTCGTTTTATTAGTATTCATGTGTCTTTCTCTTAATCGGTTGACAACAATAATTTCCTTTCTCGTCAACGCCGAATTAACGAATCAAGGAAGGCGTCAATTTTGCTGTTTAATCTCCCAATATTATATATCTTTGACGTTCAGATCCATGCGCACTAACCTTCTAAATTCATTTTTTGCATTGTTGGCAAGTGTACTACGAAACTCACTGCATGGTAGGGACAAGTCGGTACGAAGTGGATGCTGCACCTTTTTCACCAGTTCATCAGTACGCTCGTGGCCCCTAATAACAATATGCCTGGTATCCACTGTAGATGAATCAGTTGAGGCAAATCATTTTCTCTGTTGTGACTTGTGAGTATATTGTGTTCTATGGGATTTACAGTTTTTCCTTCGACTACCCTCGTAAGACCTGCAATAAGTCCCAGACACGACGGAGAAGAGCACTGTCTAAATAGTACTGTAAGACCTTTCTGTTCCAAAGTCGGACACTGGCCAACATACTGATTTTAGACTTTGTCTCCGATGTCGAACGACAGTGTTTTTGTTTCCTTTTGTATAGCCTACTGTTCCAAGATTACGACTATCCGGGTGTGTGTTACCCGGTTTGTGGATAGTCCTTCCATAGTTCGGCATGTTTTAAAGCAAATAATCTAAAATTATCTGTTCTAATCACAGCGATTATTTTGGTTCAGAATACACTTTTATTCATGAGAATTATGTTTTACCGCCCAAAGACGATGGGGGCCCAATCTCTCTGTTGGGCATCGCTGAGATATTTTCCGCTGTTTCCCATTTCATCTTCAGGTAAATGCATGAATTATATCCTTGTAGTATGTCCACAGACTATTTCCTGAGTATAAGTTTGCCCACCACTCTCCCTACGAGCCAAAAGTTGCTAATTTTTAACTTTCTTAAAGCTGGTAGTAAGGGAATATGATTTCGGTTTTACTCTAGGACTGTTCCATTAAGAATTCTTGCTCAGTGTCCACACGAAATGAAATCCGACTTCCCTAAATGGGATTCGTTGTTGCTCATTCATTTATAGCCGCTAGCAGATATCAGTATCAGCTTCTGAAACGGATCATTGTCAATGAGTGTTTAGATATACCACTATGTATTTATTTTGACGCTATGCACGATAAACATGTGCAAGCAAGAGACACATAATTGAAAACGTATTTTTGTAACGACGTAGACAAATGAAAATTTATTATTAAATCAAAAATGGACATTAGACGCAAGTAATGCAGTGTGCTTTCAAATAAGACATGTAGCTTGCTTTGTGACTACTATAAAGTTTCATATAAACGCATGTAGTTTGGATTATCTTTGGTTTCAGCGTATCCATGCAGTTTCGGGTCCGCATTAACCTGGATAATGGGAAACCTGCAGTAGCACCGAATTGTACCATCGTAGAAAGCAAGCTGTTTGCCCTACACAGTACAACTGTAGTATACGAGCTTATACGCTTGCACGGAATCAGGTTCTTATCACACGGTTTCTGTCTCAGTGTAGTTTGCAGACAGCAAAGAGTCTGAATCTAGCGACAAATAAGAAAATTACGACAGTCCACACTCCATCGCATCCAAAGTTAAGATTATCGTGATTTAAAGGGTGATCTTATCAAGTTCCCGTCGTCTTTCCGACAACAATTATTCACGCTTGCTCATAGTGCTTCGTCATTTATGAATCCTGAATATTTTCAGCTCTTTTCTTTCTGTCGATCTATCTCATGAAATCGACCCCACAAAAAAGTGTAATCAGATGGGAATGCAGAAGGTGTCGGTGCTAAGGAAACATTCAATTTTGCGTAATACTAAACATGGCTCTGAAGTCAGAAGTGGAATTAGGTGATAGACTAGACAAGATTCCCATTTCAAGGATGGTTCCTCTCATCTCTAATTGTTCCTGATGTCTGCTAATAATAGCTGGTGAGAACACTGCCGGGAAGGAAAGGAATCGGTAAGTAAGCAAACCGGAAAAAAGCAGTTGTCCCCAAGAGAAATCACGCTAATACCGTGTAGTACCGTCTCCCTTGTTGATAATTGGGTCAATTCGGTGAGGACGAGAGTCGAAATGTTTGTTCAGGTGTACCATACCCGATTGTAGCCACACATTCATTGTTAGATCCCGAGAACTATGAAGTTGTGGGATAAAGGCTGCTACTTTCCTACTGTTCCAAACAGTACCACACAATTTCTTTGAGTGTGAGATCTGGTGACGTAGTGGATAATTATAGGTTGGAAAGAGAGGCCGGATCTTCGTAAAATCACGAACGTGAGCGCGCACACCCATGAACAATGCTGTTATCTGGGAAGTAGTGTGTGTTCACAGTATACTCATCATGAAGATGAAGAATAAAGTCCAGCAATTAGTCACCAAGAATATGGAATAAAGATCCTTGTTCATTTACAGGCTTCACATTGCTCGGTGGGGGATAGCTGTGTGGGCACTCGACACCTTGTGTACGGCAACTACTTGGACCATACTGCACGCATCCAGTCAGTCATACGACTGACATGTCATGGTACTTTGTCGTACCTTGTGCAGACCATCGATGTTACAGTAGAGTGTAGGATGGCAAGGCTTTTTGGTGTCAGATCAATGCGTCCAAATATGGTGGATGGAACATTCCATTTCGAAAGCCATGCAGGCACACACCATCCGTTTAAAAAGTTCCGAAATTGATTTTATTCCTTGCGTGTAAGCGACGCTAGAACAGTAACTATGGAGGCATCTTGAACTAACGACTGCAAGGAATAGATGTGAATTCCACCAGTCAGATATGAAGAGTGGTGCATGTACGGCTGTTGTGTGTCATAATTATTGTGTTAAAAGTCGTAATAGAGCAAAGTGTTCAAGAATTTTTCCAGAATGTTTTGAAGGAGAAAAAAATGTCCAAGAAATTCTCCAGAACGTATTGAAGGAGAAAAAGTGTGTGCAAAGTTTTCCCCGCCCATCGAGACTCCCGAAAAAAGAAACAACTACTCATGGAGACCTGCTACTAGTTGACTGAAATGCAAAACGTGGACGATTCTTCTCTGTAAAAAATCATCGCAGATGAATAGAGCAGGTTTTATCTATATGAAACTATCACAAAAGGAACAAGTGCACAATTTCACGTGAGTGGCCAACGCTTTCATGACATAACCGACACGCAAGCCAATATGACACGCAGGTCGAACAACATCCCAAAGAAGGACTGTTATAGAATATTCACATGTTATTAACCTTCGACATCTTTATTCTTCGTGTCTACTATTTGCAGCCCTTTGCCACTAGAATTGTAGCGTATAATATGGCGGTGTATAAAGTAAATATTCGGTGAGTCGAGAACAGCGTGCTGTAATCGAGTTTCGAATCCGAAGAATTAACCCACACATGTAGCACGCTCTCCTTCAGCATTAAAATGCCAGATCACACACAAGCGCTGTGACAGCTGCAACAGTCCAACGCTCTGACTTCACTATCATCGATTATCCTCCATAGAAACCAGACATGGCCTCAATCCGATTTTCATTTCTTTCCAAAAGATGAAGAACACGTTTCAGCACTTAACTTTGATTGTATTGAAATAGTGGAAAGAGAGGTGAAGTTACGGCTCCAACAAAATCAGTGATCGTTCCAACAAACTGGCCTCTCGACGGAAGAAATGTGTTCGTCACCAGAGTGATTATGATGAGAAATAAATATGTATACATAAAAAAAGATGCTGAGTCTTAATAATGTTTGGTATACTTAAAAATGTTTAAGGATATTCACATAAGGAATTCGGAAGCGTTACATTTCAGCAGGGCCTCGTAGAGCACCGGAAGCATTAAAACCACCATGTTAACTTTTCTTCACTTTTTATCAACTCAACTGCGAAACGATTACGACTGAGAGGGGAAATTCGTCATCTGTGATTGTCGAGATGTAGGGGAAACTGCCACCGCCAAAGGGCAGTCTTGGGTAACTATATGACAATGACAGGAATCGCCGATAACTCTTGTAACAGGGGATGGCTGCATCAAATCCCTCGCCTATCTAGTGCCAGCTTACAACCACAGCAGGTGAGCACCCTAGCTATAAGTAACTACCTCCAGCCTGTGGGTTACAGAATCCACTACCACAAACACGTACCTCCGCTTACCACATGTGAGAGGGCACATTTATAAAGACAGAAGCAGGAGCACAGGTGTACGTGGGAGATGGCCGTTAGAATGATGATTTTTCGTACTCAGTGCAACCTGATGGCATGGTAGGAGTACATCGAAAATTACATGATACAGTGCTTGCTCCTTGACGGCAGGGCACTTTCATGCTAGTGGAGGACGTATTTTCGTGTGGAGATGTTGACACAGGATCACGAGGGGTCTCTCGTACATTCCATTGAATAATTTATGAATATACTCGTAAGATAGTAAAATGCGTGATAATGTGGCTCTGCCTATGTCTCTCTCTCTCTCTCTCTCTCTCTCTCTCTCTCTCTCTCTGTGTGTGTGTGTGTGTGTGTGTGTGTGTGTGTGTGTGTGAGAGAGAGAGAGAGAGAGAGAGAGAGAGAGAGACAGACAGAGAGGCACGGGGGTGGGGGCAAGGTGATGGAGAGAGACAGAGACTGTGCATGGAGTTATTTAAGCGTACCACCAAAAAATTAATGTACAGTAATGCAATTCCGGGAATACATTTGTCTAGGCATCATATTTCAGTGACTAACATTGCAAGACCACACGTTAATGTAAGCAAGGGAGAAGCCATTGCCAATGTGAAATTATGGTTCAATAATAAACAGTGTAACCACCAGAATGTTGAATGCAAACGTGATGCTTTAGGTTGTTCAGGTGCCGGATGTCAGTTTGTGAGATGGAATTCCATGTCTGTAGCACTTGGTCGGTCAATACAGGGACGATTGCCACTGTTTGTTGATGACACTGGAGTTGTTATCCGATGATGTCCCATATGTCTTCGATTTGAGACAGATAGAGCTTGTTCAGTTACAACAATGCTATGTGGGCGAGCGATATGATGTTGGAAAACACCCCCTGGAATACTGTTCGTGAATGGAAGCACAACAGGTCGGAACACGTACAAATTCACAGTCAGGTTGCGTTGGATAACCACGAGAGCGCTCCTGCTGTCATACAAAATTGCACCTAAGACCACGATGTTAACATCACGACATCGGCAACAACTACTGAAATGAGCACGTGATCATCGGCACTGCACGTTTGTGCAGTGGCAGAGCGTTGCATGGTCTGATGAATCTCGATACTTCCTACAAAATTCCGATGGGAGAATGCGAATCCGTCGTCTTCTAGGGGAACAGCTCGTTGACACCTACACTGTGTGACGTAAATAAGCTGGCAGCGGTTCCATTATGCTCTGGGGAAGGGAACATTCACATGGGTATCCATGGGTCCAGTGGAACCCGTGGAAGTCACCGTGACGATCAAGGGGAATAGTACACTGGCTGCAGAACATGCAACGACGCGTCGCCGCTGTTATCCGTGCCACAGGTGGTCATACAGGCTATTAGGTTGTGCTCATAATGCTCTGACTGATCAGTGTATACAAGGTGTTCCTTTTAACTGATGACATGGAAGTATCTCGAAAACTACACATAGTATCAGAAACAGTTATGATTCCAATTCATTTTCTCGGAGGCGGACATAAAACGAAACCACACTCGCCCTGTTAACCAACCCCGTGTTTCAGTGTCGGGGGACAGCTGGACAGCTTTGTAATCTTGAATTTGATCTCCCACCGTACCTTTTTTCTTTTTGGAGTGACGATTGTATGGCAAAACCTACAAAGTTTGGTCTGAAGCATTTACTTCGTTTCGTCACGGATGGTGCTGTAATAAGAGATATAGGAGCGGGTAGACAATCGTAATTTACGAATAGATGTCGCTGTTATGGGAGAAATAGAAGTGCGTAGACAATCGAAATTTACGACATGCTACTCAGTGGCTCCTGAATATCAAATGGCAGGTGGGACCATGCTTCCTTGTTGCCAAGGTACGATGGCAAGATTTCATGACTTCTAATTGGACACCCCATTGACAGTGTTGTATTCTTCCGACAAGCCGAACA
This sequence comes from Schistocerca cancellata, assembly GCF_023864275.1. Taxonomy (NCBI): domain Eukaryota; kingdom Metazoa; phylum Arthropoda; class Insecta; order Orthoptera; family Acrididae; genus Schistocerca; species Schistocerca cancellata. The sequence goes on from NC_064629.1 coordinate 332,126,018, forward strand.
GGGGACTACTCCACATCCCACCTTGGCCGTATAGCCCGGTGCAACGTATCATAACAAGCTGCGGCCGGAACTCACGTATCGTGCAGATGTAGAACAGATAAAAAAACTAAACTAAACTAAACTCCGCCCGAACAGGCCATGAAGGCCCAACGGTACCGACCGGCTACCGTGTCATCCTCAGCCCACAAGCGTCACCGGATACGGATATGTTGGGGAGGGGGGGGGGGCATATGGTCAGCTCACCGTTCTCCCAGTCGTATATCAGTTTACGAGACCAGAGCCGCTACCTCTCAGACAATTAGCTCTTCAGTTAGACTCACAGGAGTTGAGTGCACCCCACTTGCCAACAGCGCTTGGCAGACCTGATGGTCACCCATCCAAGGGCTAGCTCAGCCCGACAGCGCATAACTTCGGTGATCTGACGGGAACCTCTGTTACCACTGCCGCAAGGCCGCTGGCTACGTAGAACAGATAGCGGCTCTAAGCATTACAGTACTTTCGCAGTAAGTATTGCCTGCACACACAGTTGTCATTTGGAGAAAAGACGCGCATGTGGACAATGAATGTAGTAACCACAGAAGAAAATAATGAAATGATACTGATTTACGGAGAATTTTGCAGAAATGTTTAGGCTGCTGTTTCCTTGTATGCCAAGCGTATTCCAGAGAAAGCTCGCTCTACTTGGTTGTTTAGCTAGGTTGTGGACGTCTTTATGCCCGATGACAGCGTGCCGGCCGGCAAACGGAAACGAAGCGACCGTTATACAGGAGAAGCTAATGAAATAGCTGTACTAGCAACAGTGCACCACAAACCACGGATAAGTGCCAGGCAATTACATCATGATTTCGGTATGTCCGTAGGTATTGTTGTCACAATGCTGCATCGTCATAGGTATCATCCATGCCACATGTCACTCCATCAAGAATTTCATGGCGCCAATTTCCATAAACGGGTAGGGGTCTGTGAATGGGCACGTCAACAAATGAAAACAACTCCCACGTTCTTTGTCAAGGTACTGTTTTCCGATGAGTCTAAATTCACAAACTATAGTAGCGTTAACGGGCATAACATGCTTTACTGTTGTAAGGTTTTGAGGTCAGAAGAACAACTGTGTAAGCTGTAAATATTTTTGGATTAATGTTGCAATCTTATCGCCAAAATACACGCATTTACACAGTTTACAACGTGACAATGTTACGACAGTTGTCAAACGAACGCACCTCGTCCTCAGAAAAGGAAATAATCCTAAACACAACAATGGTAAATTATAACTAGAAGTTTCTTTACGAAATTATTCTTATGACTACGTCATGATGTTGGCCAGTACTACAATACACTACCTGATTCCGGTTCAAAGTTCGGTACTATTTAGGATGATAATCAAGTCTACGGAGGATGGTTAGTTTTGTGACAAGTAGAGCAAAATATTAACTAAGGTCACTCGGGTTTGCAGTGGACGCAAGCTGGTGAACCAACAAATTTAGGGCCCTGCTTGTGGTATTTACCTTAGCTGCGGTGAGCTGTCGTCTGCATGGCTGCTCTCGTCCTCTGAAATTCCTATAAAAACTAATCAAAACCTTTGCTGACTTTTTCAGCTGAAACTCTCCCTATGTTTCTTGTTATGCTAGAAAACATGTACTCATCCCTAATCCTGGAATATGACGATATGCACGCGCATAGCTGGAGCAGTGTGCATATAATGCTGTTTCAGTCCTCGCAAGAACAATTGACTAACTGGCTGGTTCGTTTCTCCCCAGTTGGAGCTCAACGACGCTTCAGCTAATATCTAGCTGAATGTCAGCTGCAGTGAATGCAGTCTGCACTCAAATTTCTCCTCTCCATCGTACAGAGCGTTATGCGCCCCGTTCTGCACTTGACACCAGTTCAGAGAAGAGCCCATGAAAATTTCACTCTCGTCTTTCTCATAGCCAAACTGTCTCCCCACCTGTCCCCACCTGGGTTCTTTCGTCCTCCACTTCACGGCTTTTTTTCGACCAACACGATCGTTCCTATTATTTTGTGTAAACTCTCTCTGCCAATCGCATGGGCACTACCATAGAACTGCGTCGAAATCTCGGCACTTGACTCCTTCCTAGTTCGTTTTCGCCAATTGGACGTTTTGGTGAACGCTCCAGATGCCAAAAAGTTACATGCATACATCACCTGTGTACCATTCGCTGTTCACATTATCAACTGCGTCACTGGTTTTGTTCATATCTATTCTAATTCCAGAATTATAATTCCGAAAAGCAGTTTTCTAAAGCTCCTTTCTGTCCCACTTCTGGTGGCCCATTCCTTGCTATCCAGCATGCGTCACCTATCCGGTCGCTGACTCCCGCCGCGGGACACCCACTAAGAGCTTTTCGTGGTGCCTCCCATAGTGCGACCTCTGCTTCTGCCCTCACTTGCTTCCAAGCAAAACATTTCCTCTCGCTGCTTGTTTCACCTTCCGCTCATTGAGATGCATTGTATAGAAGCAGTGTGTTAATACCGTCGATTGAGTGTCATCCCTTTTGCATTACATACTTGTAGGCAAATCCGCTCATTACTGCTGAAGTAAGTTACGTGTTCTATTAACCTTTCTGGTACAATGTATAAGGTGCGAAATTGACCTTCATTTATTCTGCCACCGTACACTGGAGTGTAGACAATCCTCACTGGTTGCGCCAAGTTAACCATCAACATTCTTGGTTAATTAACATATGGTGTTTAATCATGGGGAACAAACTCATTGGGAGGCCATGGAGCAGTGTTACCCGTCGTTCTTCGAAGAATCGTTGCATATTTTCTCCACTTGCGACGGGGCATAGTCCTGCTAAAATACGGCATACAGAACGGTTTGCAGGAGGGACAGTGCCTCGGGCTGTAAGACCTCCAAGATATAGCAGTAGAATTTCCCTCAAGATACAGGAGGCGAGATCGCTTGTTATACGCAGTGGCGCCGCAAACCCATCGCACTTGGCGTTTGTCCAGTATGCCACTCAACAATACAGTCTGCCCGATTGTGTTCACCACGGCGGCATCGAACGCGTATGTGGCCATAACTATAGGACAGTTTCAAGCGGAATTCATCCATAAATACTACGTTTTGCCACTCAACATGCCAGTGTCTGCGTTAACGTGCCATTGCAGTCTGTCGCATTGATGTGTTCTGGTCAATGGAAGCCAATTCAATGGCATTCGTGTCACCAGTCCAGCCCTCAGAAGACGGCATTGAACCGTTGACGCCGACATGTGGACACTCGTTACAGTGTTTCAACACCGCACCAACATTGTGGACGAATCTGTTCTGTCCATTATGGCCAAGCAGACAAGTGGTGGTCATCTAACGCTGTAGTTTCATTGTGTCGTCCAGTACCCTATCGGCGCTAAGTATGACCATGTTCTCTCCCAGACATCACACTTGCTAGGTGGTAGCCTTTAAATCGGCCGCGGTCCGTTAGTATACGTCGGACCCGCGTGTCGCCACTATCAGTGATTGCAGACCGAGCGCCGCCACACGGCAGGTCTAGAGAGACTTCCTAGCACTCGCCCCAGTTGTACAACCTACTTTGCTAGCGATGGTTCACTGACAAAATACGCTCTCATTTGCCGAGACGATAGTTAGCATAGCCTTCAGCTACGTCATTTGCTACGACCTAGCAAGGCGCCAGTACCAGTTACAATTGATACTGTAATCATGTACCGTCAAGAGCGACGCTCATAATTAATGGATTAAAGTTAAGTATTCCACCAGCTACGTCCTTTTTTCTAAAGTCTAATTTCCTTGTCCTGTTCCAGACCTCACGCCAGCCTGCGTGAGCTAAAACGCGTGCCTTTCGGCTTCCTCTAATATCACGGTGTTGGCTCTCCTGCCAACCCACAACAGGTTTCACATACGCCCCACCGTTGAAGCAGTGTGCCCTGTACGAGCCGCAGTGTCACGGAACATCGCAGACAGATCTCTACGAGACCAATCATTCTGTCCCGTTGGAACCCACTCACATGCTAATACTCCGCCTATGATGTTGGCGACGCATAGTAGAACCTGGTTACCGTTTCCTCTTCGTATGACGTTTCTGCACCTACTGAGAGTTGCGTAAAACTGATCTGTCCTGTCAAACAAAAGAGGACGCTGTTGGGCCTACGTGCACGCCACATCTCTGCCATTTGAATCCCTTATTATGGTTTTGCAGTTCTACTGCTCCCTCTTATCGTGGCGTGTTGCACACCTTTTAATCAGAAAATGGCTCTGAGCACTATGGGACTTAACATCTATGGTCATCAGTCCCCTAGAACTTAGAACTACCTAAACCTAACTAACCTAAGGACATCACACAACACCCAGTAATCACGAGGCAGAGAAAATCCCTGATCCCGCCGGGAATCGAACCCGGGAACCCGGGCGCGGGAAGCGACAACGCTACCGCACGACCACGAGCTGCGGACATACCTTTTAATCTTTTCTCACTTTATTATACGGGTCCGTCTTGATCACATAAATTTTACATTTCACTATGACCGCTTTCGGCTACTGCCATCTTCAGATATGTTAGAAAAACAAAAACAGTGTGTAACCAACTAAGCTAATTTTCTGACGCTAAATGTATAGGAATCATGGTGCTACATAATAAAGATGAAATGTTTACATGATTAACTGCCATGTATACCAGCCATACATACCATAAAATATTCTGATGAAGTATCAAATGGCTCTTAGCACTATGGGACTTAACATCTATGGTCATCAGTCCCCTAGAACTTAGAACTACTTAAACCTAACTAACCTAAGGACAGCACACAACACCCAGTCATCACGAGGCAGAGAAAATCCCTGACCCCGCCGGGAATCGAACCCGGGAACCCAGGCGCGGGAAGCGAGAACGCTACCACACGACCACGAGCTGCGGGCGATGATGTATCAACGTCAAAAAACATGTAGGTACATAGTACGTGCTGGTGATGATCAGAATGCATCTTGTATTTACGCAAGGGAATTGAGACCAACAGAGGGCACTATAGCTAGGCTACATGGTTAACAAGTATGGCAATTTTAGTAGTTAAAATGTGGTATGCGTAGTCATTAATTAAAATTACTTGACATGGCAAAACGAGCGTCTGATCAAACATGTACTGACATACTCCACGTGGAATTGGATCCATAGTTAAAATCCACATACAAACTTAGTATATTAATACTGTGAAGCTTCTAGCCTGGCAAGGTAAAACATACAGTAGTATAAAAGTCAGTATAAAAAGTATAACATTAAAAACACCTATAAAATAAGATCTTCCAGCCTGACAGATCAATTACCGTAAACATAACTGTAATTAACAAAGCAGTGACTACTAATTAAAAATTTAAAAAATTAAAAAAATCAGTTGTCGATAATACATCCTGAGTGTGGTCTCAATGGCAGCACGTCGTGGCTTCTCTGTGTGACGTTATTGTTTTCCTGTGGCGGAACCCGGGGAGCCGGCCGTGGTGGCCGTGCGGTTCTGGGCGCTGCAGTTCGGAACCGCGGGACTGCCGCGGTCGCAGGTTCGAATCCCGCCTCGGGCATGGATGTGTGTCATGTCCTTGGGTTGGTTAGGTTTAAGTAGTTCTAAGTTCTAGGGGACTGATGACCTAAGATGTTAAGTCCCATAGTGCTCAGAGCCATTTGAACCCGGGGAGGAAGGCCCAGTCTCCTCCTTACCGGCGGCCGGCGCAGACGACCGCACGCCAATTCGCTGAGGCGCTCGACGCTGCTCAAACCAGTAGGTTCCTGAATACATCAAAATAAGCATTTAGGCACATACAAGACATTTGCTCAAAGAAATTAGGGGCTCATCAGTTAACATGACCATCCACAGTTCCGAGGCAATGAATGCCCATCAGGTCAATGACGACGACACTGTGCTCCTGAGCCCTTCAGTTCCTGACAAGTCGTTCCCAGTTCAAACCTACTTCAGCATTTTCACCATGCAATAATCTTCCAGGATTGTCAGTTGCCTGCTGCGTCCCTCTCTGCTTGTAGATGAGCCAAAAGAACTTTTCATTCAGTTGTGTATCCAGAACCAGGATGTCCAATTCCAGCTAGATACTTGACCCTCAAGTGTGTTGATCAACAGATGAACATTCGAAAATCTCGGCTCCCACCGCTGGAAGCTCTGACACAGGCACTAACGACATAATACGGGGAGTTTATTGCTATCCTCCGCACTTGTCTTGTGCAGATGCTGTACAGATCTACATGTAAGAGTTCAGTAATCATGCCTCACTCTTACGATAGTCCTAACATTTTTTGCCTCAATGCCTTTGACATCTTCGCGCTCTAACTATCGGATAAAGTGGCAATGATTAACTCCCATGTCCCACACGACAGTCTCAAAAAGCTCTGTGAGAAACACATGTCAGCTACTGAGGGACTCTCTGAGTATGGCGAAATGTAATTCCTTCCGCACTACCTTGAAAGATTCCGCCCAGCCGCAATTTGTCAAAGCACAGGAGTCCTGCATGCTATTCAGAAGGACGTTGTGGTAGAGTTGAGACGTATACTGGACCTGAGGGTTATCATTCCCATCTCTACAAGCTAATGGACGCTCGTCTTTGTCAGAAAACCCAGTGGACTACTCTGCCTTTCTGCCGTTTTAAGTCCACTGTCAGTACACGGTCTGTGTTGGACACTTACCTTTTCTTCACCCCAAAGAGAGAAATTACAAGGGGGTATGATCGTCTCGAAGATAGATCTCAAGGACGCTTATTTTTAACTCCATTTGGATTACTTGATGAAATCGTTCCTTGTCATTAACACTCACATCGGGAGTTTTTTTTTTTTTCAATTTTCCAATATCAGTCTTTACCCTTAGGCATTGCTTCAACACTGACCATTTCCCAACTCTTATTAGAGCAGCAGGTCGAAGATGCCTTCCTACTCCGATTATCTGGACAAAATCGTCACTTTGCGCAGTACTCCAAAGGAGCACCTACTGAACCAGGAATGTCTCATCCAAACCATCGCTGACGCATGACTGCAACTGGGATAAATGCGATTTTTATGTGCATAGCTCGAAATCTCCAACACGACGTCTACTCTCATGGGGTTGACACTTCCGTCAAACACTAGGAGGCTATTTGGAAGCTACCTTTCCTGAAGAATCTCGCTGAATTCATGGCCGTTCTTGGCTAGATCTCGTATTATCTCTGCTTCATACGAAACGACGAACATTGCTCATATTGCGCCACCCTCACATGCTCTCAAGTGGAAAAATGTTCCCCTAGTCTGGTCGTCTAAGAAAGAAATAGAAGAAACAGCGATACCGATTTGAAAAAGGGTCCTTGCTTCGTGACAGATATCTAGTTAACTTTTATCCTGCGAAATCTGTCGTTTTTACGGTGAAGGCCTTCTCCTACAGCATCTGTCCAAAAAGATGGGTGACATGGACTGCCGGAACTGATTAAGGAAGCTCTCGTAAATTACAGTCAATTCGAGAAGGATGCCTTCGCAATCGTCTACAGCAGTTCACTGTTTAATCAGTAACTTTAGGGACGAAAATTTTTCCTGCTGACAGACAACAATCCTCTCACTTTTTATTCCATCCAACTCTTGCCATTGCGATTGACATGGCAAATTGTACCTATGTCACGCCACAGCAACATGGATACTTTATCTCGTCTCCCTGTAGGATCAGACGTGGAATTAGATTCTTCTGAGGACGCTTGCATCAACATTGACCAAATCGATGGGGCCAAAGCGCTTACTTTCCGACTGATTACCATCAAATAGCCATTGCTATGGGGCATGATGGTTCCCTTTGGCTTCTTTGCCAGTTTATTCAGTAATGCTGGCCTTCGGATTGGAAGTAGCTTTCCAGTAAGTCTCTTCAGCATTTTTTTTTCCTGGATACATTTTCAGTCCAAAAAGGAGCACACACCAAATACATAGACCTGGCTGGTGATCCTGGTATCTCGGAAGCAACAGATGTTAGAATTACTTCATAAAGGATATCAAGGCGTCATCTGTGTGAAACAAGAGGCCAGCCAGCACTACTCGTGCATGGGTATGGACAAATACATAGAACACATGTTCATGCATTGCAAGGAATGTGGTGAGAACCTGGTTGCTCCTTATCAGAAGTTTCGACTGATCCTAGCTGGATACTCCCAGCGGCCAGATCACATCGATTTTGCAGAGCCGTTTTGGGTTTCACGATGACTTATAGTAATAGACCCTTTCCTAATTTCCTTTTGTGATTCCTCAGAATTTCACAATGCTGACCAGCACAATTTGTGCTTTAGCAACTATGTTCTATCACGAAACGTTACCAACCATCATTTTATTGGGATAATGGCTTCAACAGAGTTTACATGTTTCTGTAAATGACATCACCCGCGTCAGATCAACACATTTTTCACCACAATCTAACAGTAAAGCAGAATGACACATGCATATCTTCAAAGCCCAAACGTAAAAAATAAGGCAGTACCACTCGAAGTAAAATCTTCTGCTCCCGTTAGATATACTAAGCGACGCATCACGGAATTAAGTCACCAGCTGAACTTCTACATGGGAGGTCTGACTGGACCCTGGAACTCTTCCATCCTCAATATTCCCCGGACGCCCCTCTACCCCCCTCGAAATTCCAAGCAAATACCATGGTTTGTTTTATGGATTTTAACACTGGCCTTTTGTGGGAATCTGGGATAGAGCAAACTATGTTACTTGGGGCAGGTCGGAATGCCATCATCACAGACAACACTAGGATCATCTGCGCTCTCGTGCTATTGGTGAACTTGCTGTGATCGTTTCGCTTCCGGAGTGTGTCAGGCAGACGGTGTCTCCTCAAGTAGTTATCCACAGCGGTCTTTATTATAGGTGCCCGGCACTACCAGTATGATTCGTTTGACTGCTTCACCGTATCCTTTGAAATCTGTGTAACCTTCGCCATGGGCACCGCTCCCTCCACAGTTGCAGCCCCACCATTCACAGCCACTAACGTCGCAGCTTCCATCATTGCAGCCCACAGTGCCGTCGTGGCTATAGGCCCTGCCACAGATGCTACGCTTCCTGGTGTCCCAGTTGCAGCTGCCGTCCTCCTCGTCGCCATCTGTAGAGACTGTCATGGCATGAACTCGACTATGCCATCATAGGATTGTTCACATGAAGATGGGCAGGAGGAACAGTATTTCGGTTTCTCAGGGGCCCATACAGCAAATCCTGAAATGCATCTCAGCCATATGTGGACCAAGCTCCTGGTCTGACATCATCACCACTCCTACAGCTTAGAACTCCCCATAGTTTCTGTGGCCCCTCACAGTACATCACCATAGTGAGCTATTCTGGGGGACGGAACAGTGTAGTATCAATAATGTCTACACCATGGTGCTTGCTGCCATGCAGCCACAGTCACATGTCGCACTGCCCAAAGCAAGCCATTTTTGCCGCATGTACAGCGCCACACAGCTGGACAGTGCAGGCATAGCGCATGGACATAGCTGCCTCCAAGACAACATAACAACGACTGGTCGACATACCCACGTCAAACAGGTGCAAAGTGGTAGCACACCAAACACGCTGTGCCACACAATCATTCACTCATCAACAGTGGGCATATTCCTACGCTGCCAGCGCTTTGTAGCTGTATGCAACGCCTTACTCCAGCAGTCTCGTTTTGGACTTCACTACTGCTGATACCACGACACCACATCATTCGATTTGCACTCATCTGTACTACAACTATAGTTGGAACTGTGCTGTTCAAGAATTTCTGCTACTAGACACTCCAGCAAACATACTTTGCTGATGGTCTGAAACCGGCATCACTCAATACCTAAAATGATTTCAAAGCCATCAAAAGGTGACTTTCTGTCGCACATACATACTCACAATCCAAGTTGTCAAGCTTGACTGCCAAACGAATGTAAACCAGTGAGCAAAAAGCCCTATGCAAAGTTTGCCACGCCTATTTCAGTAAAGTGAAGTCACTTCAGACTTTCTCAAAATATTAAAATCTATATATTTAATGTTATATTTAACGTTAAATGCATGCGTCATATATGGATTTCCACGTAAATTTCCTCAGTTGTCTAGTGCTGATCTTAGTTTTCTCTAACTTAAAATAGTTTTTTCTTCATAATTAATGATTTCGTCCAGGGAAACAATAATTGGAATTTAATTTCATCCATATTTTGCAGCTTAAAACGTTACTGTACTCAATACACTCAAGTTATAAATTAAAAAACGTCTTCAGTCTCAATTTTTCGTGTTTTGTTCGGTACACGATGCATTTCGGACCCTCTGGGTCCATCTTCAGGTGTAACTCGTCTTAATACATGCTTTATTTGTTCTCTTGAATGAGATGAAATGCATATTTCTGTCACGAAAAGGTTTGATGTTACGTTACGAATTTCGTAAGTCAGATGTGGAAAATAAGTGCGAAATAGTGGAAAAGGTGAATAGTGTAAACTTATCAAATAATCCAAGAAAAGCGTTTTTAACGTTTTAGCAACAGCATAAGTTTTTTCCTCCATCGTTTTCAGACATGTCACTTCATTCAAGAGTCACATTCGCAAACACATGTTTGTAAGCACTTCACAGATGGTTTTGTACATGGTGTGGTCAAAGATGAATTTTTCATTGTGCTAAAGATATAATTAGTAAACAATTGACATATGCAGCACACAATTGACATATACGGGAAATATCTTCAGAACAGATCTTTAAATATACTGAAATAGCTATGGCTTGCGAAATCTGTTTGTTCATTTAATATCGATTCTGGTTTTTTGATTTTGTGGAGGTATATCTCCAGTTCTTGTAACAGATTTAGGGTCTTACCATTGGCTTCATTATGTAATACTACCAAATTGTTTTCTAAATTGTTGATGACATGTCTCGTTTCCAACATATGTTGTACAATTACTGATTTTCCAAAGTGGTTGAGCTTGAAAACATTTACATGTTCTCGGAAACGGGTTTTGAAGTTTCTGCCTGTTTTCCCTACATAGTAGGCAGGACAACTGGGGCATGATACTTTGTACACTCCACTGTTGTTGTATGTTTGCATCTTTCATTTTATGTTATGGGTGATTAAGTTACCTAATTTATTATTAGTTGAGAATAAGACTTTACATTATTTTTAGAGGTTAGCTATTTTTTGTGATATGGGCCCCAGGCATGGGATACTGGCGAATATTTTCTCTTCTTTCGTAGTGTTGCCATTCGTTGTCTTACTTTTGTGTATTTGTCTGTCTAAATTGTCAATTGTTTTGGCTGTCTAGCCATTGCTTATGGCAATGCTCTTTATTTTATCGATCTCATTCTTGAGGGCGTTTCCTTCGAGATCAAGAGAATGTACTCTGTGTAGCATGGACCTAAATGCAGCATTTTCTGTGTGGTGGGATGGCATGATGAGTTGTCCAGTGCTACGTCTGTGTATGTGTGTTTTCTGTGTATGCTGAACCTATATTTTTGTTGATGGTTGGTGATTTTAAGATCCAGGAAATTTATGCCTTTGGTGTCCTCATGTTCTATTGAGAATTTTATGTTTTTGTGGAACGAATTAAATACTGCTAGTAGTTCTTCGATCTCTTCTTTTGTTCCATTAAATAGAAGCAAGGTATCATCAAAATATCTCCAGTATTATATTATTTTACTCTTGAATCTGTTGTTTTCATCAAAGAACTTACTTTATAGATGATTGAGAAATATGTCCGCCAGAAAACTTGATATGCTACTGCCCATGGCGAGACCCTCATTCTGTTGGTAAACTTTCCCACTGAACGTAAAGTAATTGTGAAGCAATACTAGCTACAACATGTCCTTGACTTCTGATATTTTTGCAGCTGACAATTTTTTATGTTTTATTAAGTTTTCGAAAATTATGTCTATTGTTTCTTCAGTGGCGTAGCGTGGTTGTAAAGGGTGGGGAGACTCTACAGTTACTATAGGGAGACAAAATAGTTCAATAAACAATAATTTAACAAATGAAACAAAATGCATCAAATAAAACAACAACAACAACTACTACTACTACTACTACTACTACTACTACCACTACCACTACTACCACTACCACCGTCACTAATAATAATAATAATAGTAATAATAATTAACTTGTTCAAGAAACTATGACAAATTTGTAGAGCTCCAGCAGCAAGAGAAGAATCACTTATATTTTCTTGTGCACAAGTACAATGCGCCTGTCTTTTCTTTCCATGAATAATTCTGTGACTCGGTCTACAAAGATCTGATCACTGGATAGCTCTCCACGTAATGTCTTTTCTATTGCTAATATGCTCAAACACGACAGTTGGATGTTGGACATTGAATTCCTTAATTAATTCTTCACTCGTTTAAGAGTACTCATGCTTTGTTCACTGCTTGCTGTAGTTGCGAGTAGGGTCAAAACCAAACGCAGAAAATTCGTTGTTTCTTCATAAATAGAGTCTAAATCATTGTTGACAATGTACTTTATGAGGATTCTTAGAGATAAGTGTTTTTTCTCATCAGCGTATATATTAACCAGTTGATTTTCAAGTTGTTCTTGTTTGAAACAAAGAGTCCTGTTCTAATACCTGAAGCAGTTTCTACTTTGCGAATTCTTTTCCATAGTTCGGGAAACACTTTTCGTTCAAAAGTTCCACAAACTGAATTTCGGGAAAGTCTTGAAATCTTCTTCCCATCTGAACAACTCCAGTATCTCGTAAGTCAGTGCCCTGAGAGAGGTCTTTTGACTGCCACAGAATGATAAGTTGCCATTCAAACACAAGCTCCATTTAATGCATTCACTAACGAATGTTTCTGTACTTAGCTGTCTTGAGTTTCTCAAAAGAGTTCTTATTTCGTCGTGGCAAGCAGTTATACTGACATTTTGACTGAAGAACTTTAAAGAGATAATCATCATAAAAAAAGCACTCTCGGTTGAAGCAAAACCAGTAGACAACGCAGGATCATCCATCCGTCGTTTCATTACCACAGCACAGCTCAAAGATTCTGGGTCCCACTGAGAGTCTGTATCATCAATCATATAATTTAAAACACTATATAGCTCTGATAAATGACTAGATATTGTTGAAACTTCCCTGGAACGAAAGTTTTAGCGAGTGTTTGCTTGCATGTGGCAGTTTAAATCCTTTCTCAGTTAGCAACACAGTTCGTTTTGATGATTTGCTGAAAAACGAATGGAATGCAGTAAGATGACTTACAAACATGCATGCCTGTCATATGATTTTGGAGGCATGTAAGAATACCAAATTCAGTTGGTGTGCGTAACAATGAATAAACAGCGCATAGGGACAGAACTGCTTCACTAATTGTTGTTGTCGTCTTTCTCTGCCCGCCATTACTGAAGCGCCAACATATGTTTGACTAATCACTTTTCCTTCCACATTCCATTCTCTCAATACTGCATGAATAATGTTGACAAACCTTCAGCAGTTTTATGTCCAGAAACGTCGTAAAATCCAACGAACCCTTCCTCAATTTTGTCTGCAATTCAGTACTTGAATATTATACTCATTCGACTCTTGCATGACACGTCTAATGTTTCATCAGCCTAAATCGAAATGAAATTGCAGTTCTGAATTTCAGATTTTATTTTATCATTAAGTGGCAGGGTTATCATTTCTATTACATCATTCTGTATATCTGGAGAAGTTCCTTTAAAGGTTGAAGATGATAACAGACGGTCTCAGATTAACTGCTCTCCTTGAGCTAGTAAATCCAACAGTTCCTGATTTACCTTTGTTTCTGGAGGATTCGTCTTCTCGATGGCCGTGAAAGGCTAGTTCTTGTTTACAAAGAAATACAATTACCTGAATAAGACGAGCCAATACTCTCCTGTTGGATGCAATTTGTTCACTGTATTTCATTGCTGTCAGACGAGCAGCATCAGAAAGGGCGTGCTCAACTCTACTTTTGCCCAATAACTGAAATGATTTTTTGTTCTGCAGGTGACGTTTTGATATCTGATGCTTTTGTGCTTTCCTGTCGAAGTTCTTTATTGTAGAACTGTCCTCATTGCACCATTCCTTTTCACCACCAAACAGAAGACGTACATAACAATATAATCTGTTATTAACTGCATTCGCAGTTAGCCAAGTATACTTTTCGTACCAGGCTGTCTGAAAAGTGCGTTTTTGTTTGGCTTCACTTAAAACTACACTGAGTGTAGGAGTAGGTCGTTTGTCCTTCAATTCACACTTCTTTTCGTACGTTGATGTAGAAAAAGGCGTTTTTAATAAAAATTCTATAAGGTGTTCAATTGCTGGCTCACTCTTGTTGGCGACACAACGAAAATATGCTCTAAATTCACACAAGAATGACAATGAGCACAACACTTCCGTGTTTTAGCCAGCATAGAAGTGCAGAGACTAGTCTCGATACCTGCTAGCAAGTGCAGCGCACCGGACTTCGTGGAAGAGTGGAAGTGGAGGGGAGCCGAGAATGCCACTAGCGCGGAGGCGCACAGCGCCAGGTAAGGGAAGGGAGGAAGAAACTGAGAGCAGTCGAGTCTCAAGCAGGCATATACACCAATACTCAAGGTGTCTTCGCACATTTAGAGCTCTTAGTAGAAAGTTGTTTATATTTTTGTTATGAATTACTGCTGGGTCTTTTTTAAGCACGAGACTAAGTCTCAAAGTCTCCCCTCACGCTACGCCACTGTGTTTCTTCAGTTGGTACATTTGTAAATAGGTTAGTTATATCAAAAGATGCAAAACCTGGCACCTGCAGGAATATTTATGTTTTTAATTTTAGTTGCTGAATCCTTTGTGTTCGTAACTGAGTGTGATTTATCAAATGTATAGTATTGTTTCAGAGTTTTGTTCAGTAATTGGGACATATTGGAAACAAGTGCATTCCTAGAATTAACAATAGGCCTCAGTGGAACTTGGGGTTTATAGGTCTTAGGTTGAGCTCTCAGTCTTTGACTGTGGGATTCATTAAAATGCATGTTTTTGCTTGGTTTTCTGTGAAGAGGAAATTGCATTTATTAAAAATTTTTCTGATTTTGTTTTGTAATTTTATAGTTGGATCTTGCTTGAGCTCTGTTATGTTGTTTTTGCAAAAGAAGTTTAGTGTTTTAGTGATGTATTCATCTTTGTTCTTAATTAATACAAAATATATAATAATATATAACAGACTATGTTTATAAAAATCATGTAATAATAGCTTGACAGTGCTCAATGAGACCTATCCGTAGACAGTTCGTTTGTAAAATTCACTTAAGGCGTTTTTCCGATACTAATTTTTAAATTTAATTTTATATATAAAACATTTAACATAAAATAACTTAAGAACTATACCTGGTTTCGTAGGCGCGTTCTCACCCATGCACTCCTCTTAACTTAACCTTCGTAACTATGTTACTGGCTTCTCTGCCTTAAGTTGGATTCAGGTTTTATTACATTTAGTATTATTAGGTGTATTATTCTGGACCCGCAATCCAGCCTTGGCGGTTACTTCTCCATGTTTCACTCCAACCACTAGAAACCTAGTTTTTCCTGACTACGCGGATAGAGCATGCTATTACCTGATCAGAGATCTAAAATTCTCATACTCATATCGTCTGCCAGTTACTCCGGCTCAAAGGGTGTCGCCTTCTAATGATGGCAGCATGCGTCTCCTGCGACCCAACTCTACCTGCACGGCTTTCTGGCTGTCAAGCATCCGTGGAAGGACAGCCGCGCCTGCTGTTCATGTCACAAAAAGATGCACACACACTGCTATGTCTGTGCTTAGAAGTTTATCGTCACAACCAAAGAATAAATTTTAGAGCGAAACCTGACTTAAGCTAACAGACAGTAGTGTTCACAAGGAATGCATCCTAAGTACAGACTTTTCGTACCGTTAGCAACAATTCTTTCCATTCAAGGTCAGAACGTGCCAAGCCATTGCAACTGTACTACACTGAGATACTTTCTCCAACCAAAATTAAATCAAGATTTGGCGTAAACAATATTCTGAATGTTATACAACAGACTGAGGTTACGAACAGGCAGAAGTGAACATACTAAATCTCCTTTCAAATAAACCCAAAGAAGATGACTGCTTTATCTCATTACTCCAACACAAGATTAACGCCACGAATGCAAGTAATCGTACCGCAACGCATAAACAACCCCACAAATCGAAATGATTGCTTACGCATAAATAAAATCCCTTTTCATACCTATTATTGCAAGAGGCGTCCAGTGACCATGTGGTAATGTGCTACAGTGTACTATAAATGTCGCGATAAATTATGCGATTTATCTTCGATTGCGATCCGGAAATCGTACTAAAATTACGAAATTTCTACTAATAAAATTACGGTCAGTCCTGTTCCATGTTTGTTATTTGAAAACAGTGATACATGGAGTACAGGTGGAGTGAAAGATCTATGACACATTAATTTAAAAAAAAAAGATAGTGGAAATCCAATAAAGACCAGAAAAGTAAAAAGGCAACCTGCACCTTGGCTGACTGATGAACTAAAAGAGCTCATGAATCTCAGAGACGCTGCACATCTAGCATACAAGATACACCCTACACCTGAAAATCATACTGTTTACAAGCAGAAACGAAACAAAGTCAGTCAAGCGGTGAGAAACGCTAAGCTCAGGGATGCCCATACATTAGCTGACAATAGTTGTAGACCAGCTATCCTGTGGAAAAATCTCCGTAGTCTCGGTTTAGGCAAAATAAAAGTTGCAGAAAATCCCATGGTCCCAGCTGAAGAACTAAACAGTTTCTTCACATTACCTACAACCACAATTGAACCGCAAAAAAACAGAGAATCATTGATTACTTCATGGGAATGAATGACTGTAGCACAGAAAAATTCTATCTACAGCACGTCACTTGCAGTACTGTCAAGAAAGCCATAATGCGGATTAGATCAGCATCTACTGGAAATGATGGCATCATTATTAAGATGATAAAACTTATTATTGACCAACTACTGCCCTCTATAACAGACAATTTCAACGATTCATTAATCACAAGTGTTTTCCCTGAGGCCTGGAAACTGTGACAAATTAAGCCACTGCCTAAAAAGGACATCGCCACAGCACCCTCTGACTACCGCCCCATCTGCCTTCTTCCTGCACTATCAAAGGCCTTAGAATATATAGTTCATGACCAGCTCACCAACTACCAAACTACTAACAACCTACTAGACGAATACCAATCTGGTTTCAGTAAACATCGAAGCACAACATCCGCACTGATAAAGGTGACAGATGGCCTGAAACTTGCCATGGACAGACAAGAAGCGACTATCATTTGCTTCTTGGATTTCAGCAAAGCATTTGATACTGTCGACTTCGACATCTTACTAGCCAAACTTAGCGGTCTAAATTTCTCACCAAGTGCAGTGCAATGGTTTCGCTCATACATGACGTCTCGTCAGCAACACGTCCTGTCTGGGAATATAAAATCACAATGGCGGCAGGTAGTGTCAGGCGTTCCCCAAGGCTCAGTATTAGGTCCTATACTCTTCTCTCTATATATCACTAGATATTAGGTCCTACACTCTTCTCTCTATATATCAATGATGTGTCATCGATTCTGACCTATTGCAAATTTCATATGTATGCTAATGACCTTCAGTTGTATCTAAGTGCGAAACCAAGCAATCTCAAGAAAGCTATTGAAAATTTCAATACTGACCTCGATGCACTGTCAAAATGGGCACAGGACATAGGTCTAAAACTAAACCCATCAAAAACCCAAGCGGTACTTGTTGGTCACTCTAAGCTCATTAGCCCAAAACATCGGGCATCCGTACCATCTCTTATCCTAAATGGAACAAATATTAACTTCTCTCCCTCAGCAAAGAGTTTGGGAGTAATAGTAGATGAAAATCTAAATTGGACAGAGTACGTAACTGCAGTGTGCAAAAAAGCATCAGCATCCCTTCATGTCCTACAAAAATATAAAAAACTCTTCCCTTTCGATCTGAAAAAGAAATTAGTACAAACTCTTATACTCCCAATCATTGAGTACAGTGATATTATCCTACAAGGCCTCTCTCAGGAAAATTCGCGACTTCTAGAAATGGTCATGAATGCCTGCGTCCGATATATCTGTGACGTTCGACTTTTGGATCACATTTCACCAGCATATGCAAAATTAGTCCTGGCAGCGTGCAGACAAACGCAGAGATTTCCATACAATCTGTGTCATCTACTGCCTTATAAATGTACTCTGTCCCTCATATCTCTCCTCGTCCGTAACGCTCATGTCGGAACAACATGACAGAAACACACGTTCGCATTATAATAAATTCCTCTCTGTTCCACTGCATCGCTAGGTCACCTTCTCCAAGTCCTTTACAGTAGCAGGAACCCGACTATGGAACATCCTCCTTCGTTATGTTAGAGAACTTAAAAACATGTCCGGCTTCAAAAAACAGTTAATGGCGTATCTACTTAAGCAACAGTAATGCCTTCCTCTGTACGTGAATGCACTTCACCTCATTACTTCCTCTTTCCCCCTCCTCAAATCTCCCTTCCCCAAAATTCGCTATACTAGTAAACATCTACTTTACACACCAAGATATTAATGTACAACTGCACAATTCTTCATTACTATTGCCAATTTTTCTCATGTTTATCATTATTATTTGATTTTTTACTGTTATTATTATTGCTTTTATCATAATCTGTATGTATAGCACCTGTTGTAAAGTACTGCCAGCATTTACTTTATTAGGTCTTAGTCATGTTTATCATTATTATTTGATTTCTTTTACTGTTATTATTATTGCTTTTATCATAATCTGTATGTATAAACACTGGACTCGCATTCGGGAGGACGACGGTTGAATCCAGTCTCCAACCATCCTGATTTAGGTTTTCCGTGATTTCCCGAAATCGTTTCAGGCAAATGCCGGGATGGTTTCTTTGAAAGGGCACGGCCGATTTCCTTCCCGATCCTTCCCTAACACGAGCTTGCGCTCCGTCTCTCATGACCTCGTTGTCGACGGGACGTTCAACACTAACCACCACCTACCACCTGTATGTATAGCACCTGTTGTAAAAATACTGCCACATTTACTTCATTAGGTGTTAGTCAGTACTCTTTATTCATATAGTCACTAGAGTAATCTAATTTTCTCATTTAAACTATGGTCATGATGTAACTCTGATGTGTGAAATGCTCCATGTGTGGAACACTGGTTCGATGTAAGAGAGGGCCTGATGGCCCTAATCTGATAAGGTTAAATAAATAAATAAAATTAAAAGAAATAAAAGTGTAAACAACGTATTTCTTGTTTATGCATTAGGTAAAGCGAAAATCGCAAAAATATTAAGTCGCACCTATGATGATGACATAGTTACCGAAGTGTAATGTCTCAGAAGGTGGAAAAACCGTGTGAGAAGATAATTCTTTCATTGTGTATTCTTATTTCAATGGTCACATGTAGTACCTACTCTGAGGTGCTGGTTTCGATTCTTGATAGCTACCTCTGATGTTTCCTTGACGGAATGTAACACTTGTATCGATTAGAAGTAGGTTTATATTATGTAACTGTGTATCTGTAATTACGAAGTGTGTATTCTTTGTTGATTAAGGTCATCGATTTGTGATAGGATATTTAAAGTATTGTCACGTATATATGGGAAAAGCTAAATGATGTTTAAAATAATGAAATTTTGTATACTATGTGTATGTTTAGAAGAAAAACATTGCATATTGGGAGCTGGTTCATGCTTAGGGCACTTGTATTGTAAAATGTAAAAGATGTCGGAAAGTCCCTCCGCAACAGAAGTGGCTCGGTGCGATGTAAAAGGTGGTTTTGCGGTCGAAATAGGCGGCTCCTTGGTGTGAACGATAAGCAGACAGTGGCTAGCCGTCGGACGGTACACATCGACGGTCGATGGGAGGCAATTGGAAGGCGATTTTCAAGGACTTTTGTCTCGGATGTGGGTTTGGCTGTTGCATGGTACTCTCGGCAATATAAAAAGATCTAAGGTATTAAAAATCCGCCGCCATGAAGAAATTGTATAGAGCATTCAAACATCAAAAGCCGTGAGTACAGTTAGCCGACACGTCGCTTGCCACCACTACTTCGCCACTGTACCGCCAACTTCATGCATACAGATATGTATCAGAGCATGGACCAGTTAATTTGTGTGAGTGATTTTAATAATAATCCAAGTGTTATAAACCTGTGTTTAGAACGATAACATTTATTCTGATCATTAACCTATGCAGGATCGGCTCCTATGTGTTTATAAAACCGAATATCCTGTTTCAAACGCAGTATTATTGTTTATTTACGCTTGTCGCATGTACAAGAATGATTAAAAGTGAAGCTAGTTAGAATTTTACTAATACTCTCAACTTATTGCAAAGTATCGTTTTGCAAAAAATTCAGTGCAAGACTGTGTAAGTGTTACTGTCTGAAATATCTGCTTCACAGATGAGGAAAAAGGCACATATGTTAAACTTATTTGAAACATAATTTAGCCTTAATTACTATCATGAACGATTTTTTTAAGTTAATTGAGCTCAGTGTTGAATAATCTGACTTGAAATGTAAAAATATAAGCTATTCAAAGTGAAGTTAAGAGTTAATTTTGTTTGAATTAGTCTTTGCTACTAAAGTAGTCTTAGAGCTTGACTAGTGACACCATACTAGTTTATGGACCTCCATCATATTCTTCACATATTAAAAATATAAATCGACTGTTATTACTACTAAGTAAATCTGATATATGTTTGTAAAGGGGAGTATAAACAGTGTATTTATGATATTATTTATCTTTATTTGTGATATTTATATGTCAGTTAAGTCAGAAGCCCCTTCTGGCCAGTTTTAGCTCTGCACTTCTTGCAGGAACATTTCAATACTGATCCAAGCAACATTCTTGAGTGTAGCTCTTATTAGTGTGAGTTTAGTACAATTTTGCTTTCTATGATTACTAGTATGTGCATGACTGGTGAAGGCTGCTAAATAAAGCTCTGAGAGCCATGTGTCATTTTGTATCCTACGCGTCATTCAAAGGGAAATCTTAATGAAAGTCACTTCAATAACTAATATTCAGTTTTCTTAAACTTATGTTTCCAAATCTATCTGCCTAATTCGGCTGGCGACCGTTCATTTTTTATTCGTATATGAATTTTACTTCTGTCATTAACTCCCCCAAACTTAAAGCCTGTTTAGTTTTTTCTATTAATGGCAATACATTCAACATTACGGTACCAATGCCCTTATCCGTTAGACAAACATGCCGTTAAAATTGCAAAATCCTCTCAGGGACTAACATTAGCTTATGTCACGGTAGGCTAGTGTTATAGGAATAATTTCGAACTATGCTACGGAAACTCATGAAGTTAAATTAAAAGTTCCATGATTAAGCAGCTACATCGGCACTGTGATACAATCAAGCCAAAAAAAAAAACATTTTGAACATTCTGAATCTCGTGATTATCTAAAATTATTTGGAACACCGTATCTATGTGTACATAAATTTCACATATTTTATAGTACTGCTTGCAATTCGTGTAAACAGGAAGTTAACTGTAAATTTTATGAACTACTCACAAGATTTCAAGAAATATTGTGAATGTTTATGTAGTGACTATGTCAACGATGAAAATAATTAGATTTTTGGCATACAATTTGCAATCGCTGATCTCTCTCACTTGTGGGAAAGATGAGTTGTAAAAGGGAGTTCCGTGAAACCGTCTGTAAAGAGTAGACATGTGTTGTATTTAGATGGAATCTGTTGCTGGTCTAAGGGGATGTCCATTAATTACGTGAGGGGTTTTCTTTAAAATTTGGACCTACTCCTTTGATGAGATTTGGTGAGATGTGGTACGAATCCATCCCCTCCCCCACATGAGGTGAAAATGACGCAAATATGACTTTTATAAAATTTGTTTTAAATATCGATTAAAACACTTAAATATAACCATGTTTTATTTATAGAGTGTATTAAACAGTGCTTCCACGATCAAAAATAATTTATTTTAAACACGCCAAATTTGAGTAGTATTTTGACGGACAGAACAGGGACAGACGGACAAAAAGGAAAAAAAACGGTCTACAGTAATAGTAGACCCTCCCAACTGTTCTAACGGGTTCCTAAAACCCGATCTTTTCTTGGCACATAACATATATTAAACGTCAGTGAACCTTTACTTACTTTGCAGAAGAAAGACAACATTAATAGCACCTTTCTTTGAACGATTTTACATCTCTTGACTAACATGATCACTAAGAGAAGTTTTGTTGGTAAACTTCAGCCTAACTTCCTTCCACGAACGTTTGGCTTCTTGACCACATGCGTGTTTCGAATTGTTGACATTCCGCTTCACACAAGCATTGCTAAAGTTTTGAGACAAATTCATGTCGAACACAACAGCATCAGGTTTATATGCGTTACGGAATACCATGACTGACTCACTCACACGAAATTCTTTCGACCTTCACCGCAAAGAATTCCGTAAATGAAAAGTAACACTTATGCAGCAGTTGTTTAAAATTAGGATATCTTGGGAATGCACACGTGTAAAGCATTCAGTTCAGTTCAGAGGGGCCATAAAAATTAGTTAGAACTTTAATATCGTCTGTGCTCGGGACTAATTATATAAAACAAGATTTTGTCTCTTATAATAGTGTATATTCGCTGAATTAAGGAGTCGTTGTGAGATTTTAATTGCCATCCACTCCAAATTGGATTTGGTGAGAGTTTGCTGGACCCCTTCCCCCGACGACACCATTTTGAGCTTACGTTATTAATGGACGTCTACTAAGCAGATCAACGTTACCTTTGTGAATCTGTTGTTTCATTTGTTTAACAATAGAGAAGTTAAGACTGTGAACAATTTCGCAGCTGTTGATCCATAGAACTTTTACAACTACGAAAAAGTTTTATTTTCATTCGTACAGGAAAGTCCTGAGACGACAATCATACTTGATGACAACGAAATTTATGTATAAAACCAGCTAAGTACCTGGAACAAAGACTAATGAGAACGTGTCCGCTTGCGCAAACTGGTGGTTTCACATTTTATTCAAAATGACGTGTTACAACATCTAACCAACAGAAATGGTGTAAAATAGAAAAGCTTGTTCTAAGATGGAATCACACGAAATTTAAACTTTTGGTGTATACTACACTCCTGGAAATTGAAATAAGAACACCGTGAATTCATTGTCCCAGGAAGGGGAAACTTTATTGACACATTCCTGGGGTCAGATACATCACATGATCACACTGACAGAACCACAGGCACATAGACACAGGCAACAGAGCATGCACAATGTCGGCACTAGTACAGTGTATATCCACCTTTCGCAGCAATGCAGGCTGCTATTCTCCCATGGAGACGATCGTAGAGATGCTGGATGTAGTCCTGTGGAACGGCTTGCCATGCCATTTCCACCTGGCGCCTCAGTTGGACCAGCGTTCGTGCTGGACGTGCAGACCGCGTGAGACGACGCTTCATCCAGTCCCAAACATGCTCAATGGGGGACAGATCCGGAGATCTTGCTGGCTAGGGTAGTTGACTTACACCTTCTAGAGCACATTGGGTGGCACGGGATACATGCGGACGTGCATTGTCCTGTTGCAACAGCAAGTTCCCTTGCCGGTCTAGGAATGGTAGAACGATGGGTTCGATGACGGTTTGGATGTACCGTGCACTATTCAGTGTCCCCTCGACGATCACCAGTGATGTACGGCCAGTGTAGGAGATCGCTCCCCACACCATGATGCCGGGTGTTGGCCCTGTGTGCCTCGGTCGTATGCAGTCCTGATTGTGGCGCTCACCTGCACGGCGCCAAACACGCATACGACCATCATTGGCACCAAGGCAGAAGCGACTCTCATCGCTGAAGACGACACGTCTCCATTCGTCCCTCCATTCACGCCTGTCGCGACACCACTGGAGGCGGGCTGCACGATGTTGGGGCGTGAGGGGAAGACAGCCTAACGGTGTGCGGGACCGTAGCCCAGCTTCATGGAGACGGTTGCGAATGGTCCTCGCCGATACCCCAGGAGCAACAGTGTCCCTAATTTGCTGGGAAGTGGCGGTGCGGTCCCCTACGGCACTGCGTAGGATCCTACGGTCTTGGCGTGCATCCGTGCGTCGCTGCGGTCCGGTCCCAGGTCGACGGGCACGTGCACCTTCCGCCGACCACTGGCGACAACATCGATCTACTGTGGACACCTCACGCCCCACGTGTTGAGCAATTCGGCGGTACGTCCACCCGGACTCCCGCATGCCCACTAACCGCCCTCGCTCAAAGTCCGTCAACTGCACATACGGTTCACGTCCACGCTGTCGCGGCATGCTACCAGTGTTAAAGACTGCGATGGAGCTCCGTATGCCACGGCAAACTGGCTGACACTGACGGCGGCGGTGCACAAATGCTGCGCAGCTAGCGCCATTCGACGGCCAACACCGCGGTTCCTGGTGTGTCCGCTGTGCCGTGCGTGTGATCATTGCTTGTACAGCCCTCTCGCAGTGTCCGGAGCAAGTATGGTGGGTCTGACACACCGGTGTCAATGTGTTCTTTTTTCCATTTCCAGGAGTGTATATGTGAAGATTAAATGTTCTTAAAACAGGAATAGTTGGTCCATCCATAGTGGTTTATTACAGGCTTTTCGAGCAGCAAGGAGTACGTATGCATCTCAAGTTCCCTGATAGGATGAAGCTCAGTTTGCATTGCATTGTAAGCAAAAGTGAGTAGTGCATTTTCGGGAAAAGTTAATTTCACAGTGGAAATATCGCGGTCCGAGTAAACAAGCAGAATGTGTGCGAATTCGCCGAGAACATGAACGTTATTTAGTTCGTAGGAGAGAGCGATCCCTACAGAAGCACAGTATCGTGCTAGGTACCCAACGTGTAAATGTACAAATGGTATGCAGTTGGAATTAAATTTCTTCTTTAAAGCTTTAAGCCCGTCCAAAAATTAAATAAATCTGATTTTCGATACCGTTAGCAGACAACATATCTGTTCCCACGAGTAACGGAGCACATTTTTGTGCATTTAATTGCATGAATGAACAATATTTTTCCGTTTGATCAAACATCAATGCATTACTACAGGCGATAGGAAAAATAAAATAAATGAAAATCTAATATGATGGAGCCGAAACAAATGGGATCAATGGGTATTAATCCTTAAATGTCATTTACTGTATTTTAGCCCAATGAAATTTTGTCTGGTTACCGACCTACGGAGAATGACTTGTAGAAGCCAGGTTTCAAAACTTCACATAAACGTCATAGTGAGGTGAAGTGATAAGAGGAGCTTCGTTTAAACGTTGCTTTAAGATTTCATGGGCACTCGGCTAATAAACAGTGAAATTTCAGCAATGAAATTCATCGAGATAACTTCAGATTCAGGATTTTAAACCACTCCTTGAAATTAAAGTATGCAGAATCCTTGCAATAGAAACCATAATGGCTCTATAATAATCAAATCCTTCTACGGTGGAGGCCAGAGAAGACATATGCTTTCATTACAGTGTTCAGCCAGCCAAAGCTTAACATTCGCAGTCACAAAGTTAAAGAGATTTAATACATGTTATAACGACCCGTGGTGGGACTGTCTTTACATTCGTACTCGCTGCATGAAATTTATTGGGAAATCCGCGCAGCGGTCCTGGGATACCCTTTAGTTTTTAACACCTGCTTATTCGACCTCTCTTCCCTTTTACATTCCTACAGTCACGTTGGTAACGTCGAACCACAACACATCTAACACACTGAGGTTGACGACACTGCCTCTATACGTGTACCGTCCACCAACATCTGTAACAACTCACATCAGTGGAAGAAACTCCTCCCTTATAATGTTTTCCCATTACTATATCAGTTTCTTCAAATTCCGTGACTATGCTGACCGCAGAGGATAAATTACTCTGGTTCCCATTATCACCCTTCTGGACATAAAAAGTGTGCTCAGTGATCTCTGTTCCGCTTCGTGGAGTATGACCCTATTTACCTCGTCACTTCCCCTAATTCATATATCTGCACATTCACTTTTCGTACTGGGCCCCCAAAATTCTCTACCGACTCATTACGTTTCGTCGACATACCACCCAATTGCACACGAAAATATCTCGCACTTCATCGCTTCATGTATCTTCGTAGCACATCTTGTTTCAATTCATCAAGTGTTATGCGCCTCTTAGTCCCCCTCTAACTCTGACATGCGTCTGTCTTCCCCTGCCAACCGTAACTTTGTCAGCTATAATAGCTGATCCTGTAACCATCCGCAATATTAGCTGCTAACCGCAGGTCATCCAAAACAGGCCTTACGTGTGAGTCAACTTTGCAGAGAAGGGTGTGATGAAACTGGATGTGCCTGGATCTAATAAAGGAGTAGGCTGCTCGACAAATTCCTATTCTTCCTCCCTAGATGGATGCCTTCTACGCAAGTCTTCATTATCTGCATTCAAATGGGCCATTACATTGAACAATGCTTAAACTGCCTTCTACCTAGTGATACCCTGCGCTTTAGATACGGTACTTAAGAAACATTCATATCCAGTATACACTAACGGATACAAATTTCTCTCACAACTGGTTGTATGACACCATGCACACTTCTTTTTACGCCCTATCGTCACCCATCTCGACTCTGTGCACTACTAACCATGTGCTCGAAGCGACGACATTTAACAGATGTTACTGGTACTGATCCAATATACAACGCAGAATGCTCTGACAAGCTACACATACCACATCTCACAGGTCGTAAATAATGCTCCTCCGTATTTCCGCAGAATTGGCTGTACAAACGTAACCCTCAAATCCCTATGCATCACTCGTTTAGATTCCACGCCCTCTACTAAGAAAACAGGAAAAAACACAAAAATCAGCCTTCTTCTCACTCTCTACACTGTCTAACGAAAGCGCGTGCTTCGCCTGTGCAGCTGGGCACCGTAACGATCAACGTTCATGGCATCAATTGATAGACGAGGTCCATAAGTACGTCTGAGCCCATTCTATAGCGACCCTGGATCAATGAGACCACTATGGTGTAGAGGTAGTGAATGACGGGTTGTGGAGGCAGTGGAGGTGGCTAGTGATGGTTGGGAAAACTTCACTGCAACATACAACGTATTTTATTTGTCTTGAATTCCGGTGCCAGAGTGCTGCGACAGTCCTGGAGTCATCACCTGCTGGTGCGTGGTTCGTCGGTAATGCCGATGACGTTGGGAAGCCGCAGCGGTGAGATGGCCGCGTCCTGCTTTACCTCATTTAGAAGTGAATGCCTGAGCTTTCACTATGCATGTTTGTGTTTGTCCTTAGAATGATTTAGGTTTAGTAGTGTGTAAGCTTTGGGACTGATGACCTTATCAGTTAAGTCCCATAAGATTTCACACACATTTGAACATTTTTTTGTTTCAGCATCATTAATGGTTTTGATTTTTGACTTGGTTTGCAAATGGCTAACACCTTTCCGATTCTTCTTTCCATACTCCAGACTTAATATGTCGCACATAATTTCAAGTATCATTTTATCAGCCAAAAATACGCATGACTCATATAGGTATACGATATGAGTTTAATTATTACTTTTTCTCATATGCCCAATAACCATCCTATCCCACACAAGTCCTGGCACAGAAATCGTACACCTTTCTCCAATAGGTAAAAATGTCATATAGATATCTGCTCCGTGTCTTTCCTCTTCGTGTCACCTACTTCTCAGACTACAAGGAATTACAAATTTAGATAACACAGACAGCGTATGAAAGATTAGCACAATGAGTATTATACGAGTACCTACAGGGATGCCATTTCACCGTTGTATACGTCCCTAAGTTAATGAATATTGTGGCCTCTGCACTACCTTGTGCCCCAATAGATTTAACATAAACTAAGGAGGAGGAATTAGAAGAAAATCAGTATAATATTTTGAACATTGCTCCCCTTCAGAAATTTCTTGTTGTCTGAGAACATTCGTGTTTTCCTTCCATACATAAAATTTATATAGTTCTTGAATCCCCAGAAAATGGTGAGGGCCTCTATTTCTACCAGTGAATAATTATTTTCTTACTTCGTAAACACTTGACTGGTAAACACTAATATTTTTCGTCTTGTCTGCTTCGCTTCTTCAATTTCTTCACAGATAGCCACACACAAACTGTCTTTGCGCTGTCTGTCACTATGTAAAAGACAGTGAATTTATCTGGGTGGGGTAATATCGGCTACAGTTGTCTTCTTTTGTGCCCAGAATTCTTTCTCATTCTTCATATCCCATACCGTACTGCATGGTCTTCAAAATATACGTGTCTTTCATTTTCCTTCTGTAAAGTAATCTCATCCCTATTAATTTTGCATGAAGTCCGTTCTTAAAGTCGTTCATATAGAGAGGTTCCGTAAAATGATGAAATTTCAATCACGGGTATTGCCTCGACACATATACTCGAACCACACTTGGTGGCACCAGTCTGTGGTCGTTCCTGTTAACGCTCCTTTTACTTTCGTCCTGTGTAAACTTAGAACGCAGTTCGCTTTCATACATCGTAGAAACACACCGTCAGATACCTCAGAAATTTGGTACCACTGTCGAGACTGACTTCAAAACCTATTGAACCTGCTAATATATTTAATACCAGATGTATATTTTGCACCCTTGTAGTCAATTTCGACTCAAATAATACTT
Organism: Schistocerca cancellata; assembly: GCF_023864275.1. Lineage (NCBI taxonomy): Eukaryota > Metazoa > Arthropoda > Insecta > Orthoptera > Acrididae > Schistocerca > Schistocerca cancellata. Next base: position 332,154,605 of record NC_064629.1, read on the forward strand.
CCTGTAAATCTTCACGTGCGATACACACTGAGGAGCCAAAGAAACTGGGACACCTGCTCAATATCGTGTAGGGCATCCGCGAGCACGCAGAAGTGCCGCACACAACGTGACGTGGACTCGACTAATGTCTGAAGTAGTGCTGCAGCGGACTGATACCATGAATCCTGCAGTGCTGTCCACAAATCGTAAGAGTACGAGAGGATGGAGATCTCTTCTGAACAGCAGGTTGCAAGACATCGCAGATATGCTGAGTAATGTTCATGGCTGGGGAGTTTGGTGGCCAGTGGAAGTGTTTAAACTCATAGTGTTCCTGCAGCCACTCTGTAGCAATTCTGGACCTGTGGGGTGTCGCATTGTCCTGATAGAATTGCCCAAGTCCATCGGAATGCACAATGGACATGAATGGAAGCAGGTGATCAGACAGGATGCTTAAATACGTGTCACGTGTCAGAATCGTATTTAGACGTATCAGGGTCCCATATCATTCCAACTGCACGCGCTCCACACCTTTTCAGCGCCTCCACCAGCTTGAACATGCTGTCCAGCTCACATGCAGGGTCCATGGGTTCATCTGGTGTCTCCAAAACCGTTCATCATTCCGATACAATTTCAAACGAGACTCGTCCGAGCTAAACACTATCCCTTGCTCCGAGTGTACAGAAATACGCCAATACACTGACTGAGGTAGTTACCGTACATGCGATTGCAGTGCTGCCTGATTGCCAATTTTAACATCCATTTACTGCTGGAAATACCTACAGGACGAAATTTTGTGAGAGACATTTTTGTATAGCTGGTATGTGAGGAATCGCACTGCGAAGTGCAAGTGCACCAATTTTTCTCCAACCTGTATATAAACAATGGAATGCTAGCTGGAAAGAAAGTGTACATGTATTATTTTTTTCATACAGGCTGTCTTTTATTTAAAGTTAAAGAAATATCATTTATTCTTTACTGTCTAATCTTCTAGTGAAGCTAGCCTTTGCTTGTCTCTCCCTATTACTTTCTAAATACACTCCTGGAAATTGAAATAAGAACACCGCGAATTCATTGTCCCAGGAAGGGGAAACTTTATTGACACATTCCTGGGGTCAGATACATCACATGATCTCACTGACAGAACCACAGGCACATAGACACAGGCAACAGAGCATGCACAATGTCGGCACTAGTACAGTGTATATCCACCTTTCGCAGCAATGCAGGCTGCTATTCTCCCATGGAGACGATCGTAGAGATGCTGGATGTAGTCCTGTGGAACGGCTTGCCATGCCATTTCCACCTGGCGCCTCAGTTGGACCAGCGTTCGTGCTGGACGTGCAGACCGCGTGAGACGACGCTTCATCCAGTCCCAAACATGCTCAATGGGGGACAGATCCGGAGATCTTGCTGGCCAGGGTAGTTGACTTACACCTTCTAGAGCACGTTGGGTGGCACGGGATACATGCGGACGTGCATTGTCCTGTTGGAACAGCAAGTTCCCATGCCGGTCTAGGAATGGTAGAACGATGGGTTCGATGACGGTTTGGATGTACCGTGCACTATTCAGTGTCCCCTCGACGATCACCAGTGGTGTACGGCCAGTGTAGGAGATCGCTCCCCACACCATGATGCCGGGTGTTGGCCCTGTGTGCCTCGGTCGTATGCAGTCCTGATTGTGGCGCTCACCTGCACGGCGCCAAACACGCATACGACCATCATTGGCACCAAGGCAGAAGCGACTCTCATCGCTGAAGACGACACGTCTCCATTCGTCCCTCCATTCACGCCTGTCGCGACACCACTGGAGGCGGGCTGCACGATGTTGGGGCGTGAGCGGAAGACGGCCTAACGGTGTGCGGGACCGTAGCCCAGCTTCATGGAGACGGTTGCGAATGGTCCTCGCCGATACCCCAGGAGCAACAGTGTCCCTAATTTGCTGGGAAGTGGCGGTGCGGTCCCCTACGGCACTGCGTAGGATCCTACGGTCTTGGCGTGCATCCGTGCGTCGCTGCGGTCCGGTCCCAGGTCGACGGGCACGTGCACCTTCCGCCGACCACTGGCGACAACATCCATGTACTGTGGAGACCTCACGCCCCACGTGTTGAGCAATTCGGCGGTACATCCACCCGGCCTCCCGCATGCCCACTATACGCCCTCGCTCAAAGTCCGTCAACTGCACATACGGTTCACGTCCACGCTGTCGCGGCATGCTACCAGTGTTAAAGACTGCGATGGAGCTCCGTATGCCACGGCAAACTGGCTGACACTGACGGCGGCGGTGCACAAATGCTGCGCAGCTAGCGCCATTCGACGGCCAACACCGTGGTTCCTGGTGTGTCCGCTGTACCGTGCGTGTGATCATTGCTTGTACAGCCCTCTCGCAGTGTCCGGAGCAAGTGTGGTGGGTCTGACACACTGGTGTCAATGTGTTCTTTTTTCCATTTCCAGGAGCGTATATGACTACAATCCAAAAGTCCTCGTGTTATCGTGTCCTGGAAGGAGCTACAAAAACCCTGGAAGTCATTCAGTTTTACACCTGACTGATCTGACTGATACACTAACGGCAACACATCTCTCCTCAACAGCCAGCGCTGATTAATTAAAGTCTACAACGGAATTTAATAAACCGCGATCTGTTACGGGGCCCTGAGCATTGTATTCTGAGTAGGTCTCACTGAAATTTCTATTAATTTTGCCTGTGGGCACGTGATTCATCTAGAGTACAATAAAAAAACGTTGCGTAAAGTGTGTTTATAATCTGTTCAACAACTGGAATATCTTGAAGGAATCAAAAATTCATTGCTAACAATATGAATTCATGTAGTACTTAGATGTTCACATTAATGAGAGTAGCCAGGTGTTGACAATGTTCTGAAGTGGACTGGGGTGCTTAGATGTTCACATTAATGAGAGTAACCAGGTGTTGACAAGGTTCTGAAATGGACTGGGGTGTCAGTTTGGTTACGATGATTCACTATCATTATTACTAAATCAAAAGGTTATGACGGATACGTGGTGATCCCAAGGTGAGAAGATGACAGGAAGTGAGGACAAGCATCTCACTGGGACAGAGCGACAGTTAGAGGGTTCGCCGCTTTCGTACAAATTAAAAAGTTATCAAGCCTGTCCATCCCTGTCATGCTGATGGAGCAGTGTGTTCTTAACGTAAGCAGTGGTGGCCGACAATGAACCATAGTGGCATAACTAAAGCGGGCTGTCCTTCCCCACTGACTGGCTGTGTAATCCTCCGAGCCCATCTGTCTCTGAAACTCTGTGTCCAGAGACGTGAATCTACCGTTTTCCAGACTCTCAGACCACACCCGTCCGCTAAAACCCGAAAGTCAGCGACTCCGCCGGCCGGAGTGGCCGAGCGGTTAAAGGCGCTACAGTCTGGAACCGCACGACCGCTACGGTCGCAGGTTCGAATCCTGCCTCGGGCATGGATGTGTGTGATGTCCTTAGGTTAGTTAGGTTTAAGTAGTTCTAAGTTCTAGGGGACTTATGACCACAGCAGTTGAGTCCCATAGTGCTCAGAGCCATCAGCGACTCCAGAGTTCTCCACTGTATGCCCGAATGTTAGTGAATGTCGAGAAACAAACTCATCAACGTCTGGCTTATTAACTGATTTGCCACCAACACTGGCAAATGGTCTGTCATGTTCCCTCCAGCAGATCCGTGAGAACTCCGCTCCCAGGCTACTGCTCTATTGTCCCTTTCAGTCTAAATAGCGAAAGTCATGACCTATATCATAGGCCATTTAGTAATAACAAACCGTTCTCTTTCCACAAGTGCGATTTGCTGTCGGTGGAAAACAAGAATGGAGAAAATTCCTACTCTCTCAGCGTCGGCTTGGTGGGCTACCACTCATGCCATAAAGTGACAGTCAGTGGTGTTTTTTGTATACTGTCTAAATATGTTACCGGTTCTGGAGCCTATGCTTTCGCACACCCAGAGTATCGTTTCACTCAAACCCTCACATCATAGGGCAGCTTCTTGTTGTGTACCTGAAGACACGTTGTACGGCCCACTCGTCATACTAGGTCTAACAGTGGGTGTTGTGATTTTATCACCGTGACTCTGTTCATCCCAAGTGCCCATGGTCGTGTCGGTCTGGGGCCTGGCAGTCGCCATCACAACACCCCATTATTCTGTTTTCAGCAGGTCATGGGTAAACTCTCCCGCTTGTAATGGACACTGCCACCTACTTCCCAAGGGCGTGACCCCCACGGAAGCCCGCAGCTCTTCCTGGTGTTCCTTCAGCTCTGACAGCATACTATCCGCCTATACACCTCTCAGTTTTTGACCGAGGAATCTATCTTCTATCATATCAAGACAGTAAAGGTAGTGACTCAGTTTACAAAAAAAAAAAAAAAATAAATAAATAAATAAATAAAAAGAAATACTTAATATGTTTTCTGGGATATATGCTTCAGTGTGGCGTTCATCCGATGTTCTCTGGGAACTCCTTTATCGGATTGCAAGGCGATTTGTGCAAAAGTGTCTTGGCAGAAAAACAACAAAACTTACCTATTTTTCATGCGTTCGTGGAGATCTATCCCAATAATGACGTAATGTGCTAATGTTTTACTATCAGTAATAATACTAAAGTATAATTCAAAATTTCCATAATTGTTGTCGTAAGTGTTCATGGTGCCAACACGTGTTCAGTATGGGAATCGGTAACAAATATTTACCTCATGAATCCAGAGCAAGGTCTTTGCAGATGGTAAACATCTTTTGCTCTACGCGATGAAATATTTTCTCAAGACAGCGTATGAAATTCTGCCTAATGTGATTAGTTTGGATTAATTTAGATAAAATCACACTTGTTGTAACGCCATATGATAATTTTGTTATATGTTACGTATTTATTTTCAATGTTTCTTGAGACCATGTGAGCCGTAGATGTTGTATCAAGAGCTAGTCTACATAATTTACAGACTGGTGATAAAAATGTAGAACACTGCAAAAGAAAAAACGAAATATTTACTGTTCAGTCACATTAACCTGACCATCTGTCAAATTCCTGGAACATTTTGCGTAATGGATCACTGCGAAATGCGCAGGAAGAGAATTAATGATGTTCTGGAAGGTACCAACAAGGATGCGGAGCCATGCTAACTTCAGTGCCGTCGCCAGCCGCACTATGTTTCTCTGTTGAGAATCAATTGCGCAGAAAGCCCTATCGAGGTCATCCCACGGATCAGATTGGGTTTAAATCTGAGGAGTGTGGTGGCCAGGAGAGTACGGCAACCTCAATCTGGTTCTTTTAACCACGCCTGCACCACATGTGTGCAAGAACATGCATTGTGTTGCGGTATAGGATATCTACAGAAAATATTTAAGTGTGACGTGTCAACTGGAAGAAACCTGTAGTATAAGTATTTAGAAGAACAACGAATGGACATAAGATGAATGTGAGTGGTGCAATAAAAGATTGTTTAATTCTAACTATAAGTGGATTTAAATGAGCTGCCAGAAACTATTTTAGATCTCATGTCAAAGTATCTGTAATTACATAATTTACTTTGTATTATAAACCAGTAAAGATTCCTATCACGAATAGGCGAAACATGTGTGTTACATACAAATGTATACAGCTATAAAAGAGAATATCTTTTATGCCTGTATGACAAGGTATAATTTAAAAAATAAGTCATATGTCCCACCTAATGACAGATTATGGATACATATTGTTAACTTCCTGTCAAGTGAATGTCACAACCAGAAAAGAATATTTTGCTCTCCACAGTGCTTCATTGTCAATGAAGTCTGGAACCTGCAATACTTTTCACGGAGATTAATTTAACGGGACGATGAACCTCATCTCTACTCCCAGCACCATTCCCCCTCGCCCCCACCAACACAACCACAGACGATGTGTTTCGTTTTGTGAACACGGTTCAGCAAAATATCTTTCGTTTTCAGTGACATCTCATTCTCCAATTAAACACTTGCTCTGTATTTCATATGAATGACATCACCAACACACAAACATAGCAACATACCCATGTCGTCCTCTCCCTCCTAGAAACCAATGTTCAGTCTTATTTCCACTTGCCCTAGCTAAGTAATTCCTATCCTGCTGAAATCACACTAACAGCACAGAAAATTCATTTTTCATTACCTCGACCCTTGAAACGCTTCCATGCTTTCACAATTCTCTTCGCAAACTCCGTTCCCATCATCATCACATCACATACACCCTATCCCCACTTTCCCTTCCATAGTCACAGTTAACCCTGTTGTTTACCCAAGAGTAGTCATCAGTTTTCAGACAGACCAACTCGAGAAGGATGAGAGGACTCTAACATCCACCATAGCATGACATTACCAACTGCTTCGGTATCGTAGATGTCAAAATAAGGAACCACTTTTAATTAATAAAATCTGCCTTTCTCACCATTTCATGTTTATACTTTTAACTTCTAAATAAAAAATATTTATTTAGTCTTAAAAATTTTGCAGCCTTGAACGTCACTATAATTAATACACCGGATGTATGAAATATTTACGCCTTCAGTCACAATTAGAGGAGCTAAGCATGATCAGCAACATGGCACAAAACAATGGATACAATAGCGATATACTACACAAATTACGTGACGCAATTAAAAGCAAAGTACAAGCAGGAGACAGCAAAATTGACAACAGTCCACATCTACCAACACGTAAAAATAACACGCAGTATACATCCACACCAGAAATCACACTCCTCAGCACAAAATGGCACAACATAACTTACCAGAACCAGCCCACACAAAATATAAGTAATATGTTTGGTTGTACTTAACCGACAATCTTATCTCTTTACACAAATAAATGATGTTACCTACAACAGTGTTTCAAACGTAATTTATTCTACACGACGTTACATTACACATCTTTCCCAAATATGCTTCTGTCATTTAGAAAAGTAAATATCTTTTAAAATTTTTTCAGTTACTTGTCTTCAGTTGCTACTTGAAGTATGCTTTATCATTATTTATTTTTTATGTTTTATTGTATCACACGATGCATTTATGACACTGTGGGTACAATATCAGATGCAAAGTGCTTTAATACCCTTGGTTGAGGCAATACGCACCGTATGTTCCTGTTCTGAGGATGTTAGCGGTTAAGTTTCGAAATTTTCGAATAAAATAGCAGAAAATATGACGAGAAACTGTGGAAAACTTACCGAAAAATCAATTTAGAAATTTTATAATTTTAATGTTAGCACATGTTGCTTTCTTCATTCTTTAATTGCACCTCAAATCAGTCTGCACAGATATAATTATTTTACAATTACTAAAATAACTATGGCTAGCGAAATCTATGTATCCGTTTAACACGGATTTGGGCATTGTGATTTTACGGAGTATATTTCCACTAATTGTAACCGATTTACAGTCTGGCCATTGGTTCGATTGTGCGGCGCCACAGTTTGTTTTATGTCCTGTTAATGATGTTATTGGTTTTCAGAATATACTGTAGAATAACATTTTTCAAAGTGGTTAGGTGTGACAGTATCCGTGTGTCCTTGGAAACGCCTTTTTAAACTTCTGCCTCCTTCCCTACATGATAAGCAGGACAACTAGTACCTGATATCATGTCTCAGTTGTCAAGCCTGTTGTGCAGGGAAAAGAAACAGAAGATTCAAAATCCGTTTACAAGAACACAGGAAAGACTTCATACTGAGCAACACTGAAAAATCATTGCACAGCATACTCGGAAAACCAAAAACTTATTTAACAGGATACAGAACAGTTTGGTAGTTCTAGAGAATTAACCTAATGGTGAGACCCTAAATGTGTAGGAACAACTGTAAATATACTTCAATAAAATGACAGAGCTTGAATTCATGTTAAAGGAAGAAAGTGATTTCGCTAGCCATGGTTACATTAGTAATTATGGAGACTCATTTTAAATTTGGTGCCTGATACATCTGAATTTATTTAAGCTGAGATATCTGCCACTACATAATAAATTTCATCCTTGGTAGTCTAATATTAAGCCATATATGTGAGGGGTTTTGATATATACAAGTATGTTTCACTGTTTCTCAAAATATGTTACGTTATTTTATCCTGTAATTTCGAAACATAGCGTCTAAGCTTTTCAGAACATTTTGCATCACTTCACTCAAAAGCAGAAGTAATTAATGTATTAAAGCCATTAGCGCCTGATGATGGACGCACAGTTCATCAAAACAGAAAATAACTGAATGATGGCGTTATTATTTCATACAACCTGTGCAAGAATATGTATAGTTGGAGTGCTGATAGATACCTGTTTCCTGTCAGCAAGATGGAAGAATGGGGAACAAGAAAGAAAAATTAGGGAACGTAATTGAATACATTGCAAAGCGTGATAGCGTATTCGAAGCTAAGCTACTAATACATGGAGTTTTAACAATTAATAACGGTTTCACGTATATGAAATTCTATGAATTTCTGAAATTCTGACAGCCAAAATATTGTGCCAGTTCTAGATCATTACAACAGCCGAAAGGAGGTCTTAATTACGTTTCTTAACGGGTTAGACTGTGTAACAGCCTGGGACCGTATTTATCTACTTCCGACGGAGTGGTTCTTCCGATGAGTGTTAGACTAGCGAGGAATCAAAGATCGTTTCAATTGACATGGAGATGATAAACAGAGAGAATCACGTATCTTAATTGTGAGTCGGGCTTTGAAGTACCTGTGGATGGCTACTTTGGTTGGCGAATTGTCCGTCTAAAGAAAAAGCCGGGCTTTGCGTCATATTCCTCTTGTTTAATTCGTTCACTGAAGATGTACAGGATTGAGTGAAGGCAGTATCTCTTAGTACGAAAATATCAGGCGTTCAGGGTCCTAATAACTTATGTAACAAGGTTAAAAGTTCAGTGAATAAGGCTTTACTGGCTGTGAGACAAGTTTTTAAATGGCCATCAAGTCCGCATTTATTGCCGGAAACTATTATCACTGGAAGTTGGCTACTATTTGTATGTAAATCATCACACAAAAAGCAACCAGAAGTTAGAAGTCCGATCTCATTAATTTCTAATTCTACACAGTCACTGACCCACATCTATTTGCGAGTTACTGTATTCAGTCTTTCAGTGTCTTAAAAAGAAGACCTTGTCATAATGTTGCGAGAATGTTCGCAAAACACGACATGCAGAGCTGTAGTATGACAAGAAAGTTCACATTTCTTCATTTCTGTAGATATTTCTGCGTCCCGGTTCCACACGATCTGCACGGTAAAACGGTTTCCGAGCGATTTCAGGAATCGCAGAACGGCATAACAAAGCACTACATTACATGAAGGAGCCGTCTGATTCCTATTAGCTGATGATTTAATCTGCCAATCTGAAAACCTCCTGGCCTCCAACGCTTGCGCTGATTCTTAACTCATCCAATAGGGTTACAGAAAGCAATTTTGGTAAGAGTTTCTGAATTTACAGAACTAGTTTTATATAAAATCAACCTAACCATGAATAAAGGCCAAGAAATTACGTAGTTTGAAGATGGCTGAAAGCAGCAATCGTAAATAAACTTTCAATAAGTGGTGTATGCAGCCAATCGTAGTTTGCTGTAACAGGCCTTTACAGATATCAATACCATTAAGGGTATCTCCTTTAGAACGAATAAAGTCTAATATAACGTTTTAAACATACCACAAAGCTAAATTTAAAATAACCAGTACATTAAAACCGTGTATTTTAGTACGCGGAATGGAAAAGTTTCTTACATAACCTGCAATACGTGAAATCTGTAGGTATACATTATGAGCTGAAATGCTGAAATCAAATAACAGAAATCATAGATTAAGTTCTCCGTCAGAAACAGCATGAATTAATAGAAAGGCACAGTTTTTAAGGAAAGTCATTGAACTATATAAGTAATTTAGGCACCAATACGTCAGTATGGTATACATTTAAGTGTGTCCGCCGCTCGTGGTCTCGCGGTAGCGTTCTCGCTTCCCGAGCACAGGGTCCCGGGTTCGATTCCCGGCGGGGTCAGGGATTTTCACCTGCCTCGAGATGACTGGGTGTTTGTGTTGTCCTCATCATTTCATCATCATCCAGGAAAGTGGCGAAATTGGACTGAGCAAAGATTGGGAAATTGTACGGGCGCTGATAACCATGCAGTTGAGCGCCCCACAAACCAAACATCATCATCATCATCATCACATTTAAGTGTTTTAAACTGAACAAATTGAACATACTCTAAAAGCAAGGACATTAGAAAAGAGAATGAACGAAGCATAAAATAATTAAAAAATGACTCTGTTAATATGTATCACATCATCAGTGAATGCTCGTTTATAAAAATATGTACTGATGAAAAAATAACAAAGACTGTACTGTAGCGGGATATTTACAAATTATTACAATATACAAAAATGAAGATTATTATGTGTGTAAACCCTGATAAACCACAATACAAAATTCTGAAAGAGTAATTACGAACACTGGTACCCTTGTTTACTAATTGGTGTTCTTCGCATCTTATGTTAAAGGCCCAACCAGGCAGTGTAAAATAAAACACTGGACACATAACTACATTCAATTTAGTAAACTCTTGAGCTACGTAAAGGTTAATTTCAAGTTTTTAAAACTTGGGTTAATTTTTTTGTATAGTGTTATTTGCGGAGAAACCTAAATAAGGCACTGAAACCAATTTTCCTTTATCATTATATCTATTTTGACAATTAACTAGAGCAGTGAATCATGTATTAGTTTTCACTTCGAAAACTCTTTCCACTAATGAGGTTTCATAAATGTTATTAAACGCTACTGTTTTTTGCATTAATTTCCTTCTTGCAGCCAGTGAACAGCTGAATGAAAGAAAGTTTCGTATGGGACTGAGGACTGTTTGAATCAGAAGGTGCACTGTGACCAGTACTTGTTCCTTTGCGAAAAATATCAAAAGGTAATCTTTCATCTATTATGGTAAACTTGAACTCCAGAAGGTTAGCTCACCATTTTAATTTTGCAGCTGGCAAGTGAAACTCATTTCATGAAGAAGATTATTTGACATTTCAAACAGTTAGTCTGCTGCATCATTAGTTGCACTGTATATAGTCAAAATATCATCCATATACCTCAAGCAGGAATGAATACATAATTCTACAGAAGCATAAATAAAAAAAATTAATTCTAGTCAAATTATAAAAATATCAGCTAGAGGGTCCACTAACAGATGGGAAGGTCATCTGGCTGTTGTAACAATTTTCATCAAATTCGAAGTAACTGTATTTGCTCGTCCACTATATCTTTATTGTAAGTACACAGGTCTTTCTTCAAAACTATTTGTATGTACTGATAGATTTGTGTACAGTTTAATAATGTAAGAAGATATTTATTTTTTCCAATGGCTACATCTCAAACTTTTATCATGGTTTGAGATTAGCTACCGAATAATTATTCTAAGAAATGTATAATTTTTATCTGTACAGCAAGAATATAACTTAGGATGCTGTATATTCATGTTAATCAATTATTTCCTTTAAAAACCTGTAACAGATTTTTGGCGTTACCTGCAGCACACCTATTTTCTTTTTCTAAGGTACAAGACGTACCTGTTTCCAAATGGGAAACATCACTTTCCTCAAAGAATTTTGAAGTATTGCAGACACATTCATCTTTACTGGCCATAAGTACAGCTTTACCTGTATCGGATTTTGTTATAAGCGTAACATGTTGCTTAAATTTCGCAATAATATTCTTGATTACTTTCAAATCTTTATTTTTTGAAAACTGACTGTTAAATTCATTTTTACTAAGGATGTTACCATCGTTGACATCTTTTGTAAACTGCTGGGAATTTTCAACTTTTATACTATCGACGAGAATCTTAAGATCTACAAAATGATTTCCTATTAGATTCTGATATGTAACTTTTTGCATTACGTTATAATGTATTTGAGGCGTTCTTCAAGATGGTATTCTCCTCATCCATAACATTTATTTCTTTGTTATTTGAATGTCAACTGAAAAATTTGTGATGAGGTTTTTGGAAACCAACAGCTGTGGAATATTTTGTTCCAGGTATAATGCTTCTGTGTTTAGCTACTTTCTTTTCTCGCCTACCAAAAATTACATCTTTACAATAATTTAACTTTTCGTTGATAAAGAGCCATATAATGCTTATTTGAAAATTAAAATGCAAAGAAACACTTTTGCCAGTTCTAAACAGAATTAATGTGCCCCTTTATTCATACTGTCATTTTTTATTTAATGCACTAACTCTATCGAAAATTTCTTGGGCTGTTTCATCTACTGTTTGACACAGGGAAGTGTTATACATAGTTTGGTAGTAGTCCTCTTTCTTGGCAACGTCGTTTGAAGGGGTAGCAGTACCTGTGTTACACATTTTTCTTCTGGCATCTTTGTATTTTTCAACAGCCTTAAATACTTAGGCAGGCAGAAATTTCACAATTTGAAACATGACCTACAGCTGTAAATGTAAATAAACTTCCAGTAAACGATGTATACAGCCAGTTGGTTGCTAAAAGTTTTTGTAGTTAGCCTTGACTGGGTTTCAGTACCACCTAAATGGACTCCTGCAGAATGAATAGTCATCTATAATTTCTTAAACATATTAGAAAATGAACATCTGAAGTAACAAATATATTATAGCAGTGAAATATATTACATGGAATGAAAAAGGTATTTACATAACTTATGTCAAAATTATAAATAAACATGATGAGCTGAAATTTTCTGGTCAAAAAGCAGAAATCATAGATTAAGTCCTCCGTGGAAAACAGCAAAAACTACTAGACAGGTGCTGTTTATCGTAAGAACAAACTTTGAACTAAGTGTGTGGCAACTAGTTACGATGTTAAGTAAAAGCAGTGTAGAGCGCATCAACTGGATGACGTTAGTAATGCGATAAATGCTGAGCAGTATGAAATATTCAAATGAAGCAGTAATACATTAGTAAAATATGTATTAAAGTAGTTACTGTAGAACAAATTGTTCATACGCTAAGAGGAATGACATTACAAAACAGAATTTGAGAGGAATAAAATAATTTTAAAAAATGACTCCGACAATATGCAGCACAAAATCACTAAATGGTTAGATACTGAAATGTGTACTGATGAAATATAATAAAGAATGCACTATAGCAGCATTTTGACAAGATATTGCAGCATTCAGAAAAGAAAAACATTATTTATGTAACACCTGCATAAAAAGAATACAGTGACAGTCTGGCATACTACCAGTGAGGTATTTCAGTGTCCACCAAGTAAAGGGAAAAACAACGTTTTCGAAATGGAAGTGAAAAGGAACACGGGCCAAAACAGCAAGCCAATGCGAGCAGTGGAAAAAAAGGGTAGAGAATACTTTGTATGTCTTCATCTGAAATGAGACCGTCTTCACTAATTATAAGTCTAAAGTTTTCCAGTTCTATATATGAAGGTAGTATCTGTTCTCGAAAGAACAGATACCATTGATGACCGTGCAGCCTCTCTAGAATGAAATGATAATTAAATCGACACCCTAGCTGCAAACAGGCATTGATATACATCATTGGGAACATGTGGAAAATGTGTGCCCCGACTGGGACTCGAACCCGAGATCTCCAGCTTACATGGCACATGCTCTATCCATCTGAGCCACTGAGGGCACAGAGGGTAGTGCGCTGCAGGGACTTATCCAGTGCACGCTCTCCGTGAGACCCGCATTCCCAACATGTCCACAACACAACATTTTTAGAACGCCTAAAGGGTGTATATCAACGCTTGTTTGCAGCTAGGGTGTTGATTTAATTATCATTTCCCAGTTCTTCCAAGACATGAAGCTTTCACCTTTTCTTCACTCTATGCACAATAGTGTAGTATTTGCCAGTAAAAATGAACATGTCTGCAAAATTTTAAAATTGTTTGGAAAAATAATGTTTTTTTTTTTTAGTTGGAGGAGTGGATGATGCCCACTTTACAAAAAGAAATCAGGTGTCCCGCAGGGGGTGCCAAACGTCTGTTACAGCCTTTGCACAGGGTACAATTAAATAACACGAATTCACAGTATCCTAAGTGATGTTCTCACTTCACGGTCATTAAAATAAATCATCTAATTCATCCAACAGTAAACATTATTACAATGGGTACCGTGAATTATATTTCTACATGGAAAGATTAAGAAATCAAACTTTCCCAAAATAATTGTTCAGTAGATAATAAACAAATTAAGCTAATCAAAATTAAATATTTGCATTGTAGGAAAGAGATAAGACTAATATCTTTCGATGTTAATAATTTGTGCACTAATGCACCAGTTCAACAACTGTAAAAATCATGGACAAAAACCTGTGTGTTTATAAAAAAGACATAATAGATCAACAAATTAAAGATGTTCTGTGGTTAGTAAAAGTGGTTTACAGCGATTGTGATGAAAAATTGCTCCAGCGACAGAAGGCCTTGCAATGGGTGATCTGTTAGCAGGCATTCTAGTAGAAATTTTTATAAATTCAGAAGGAGGAAACTATTTAAGATTTATGCTTCTACAGAATTAGGCATTCAGTACTACTCGAGATGTGTGGATTATATGTTCATTTTATACAATGGTATTAAAGATGGAGTGGACCATCTCTTTGAAATATTTAATAATCGTCATGAGAAAATTAGTTTCACTTTCGAATTGCTCAATGAAATCGTGAGCTACATTTTTGGATCTCAAGTTGATCGTAATAAATGATAACATATGTTTTAATATTTTCTGAAAGAAGCAAGCGCCATTCAAATTGTACCTTGATTCAACACATGTGAAGTCTCTGAAGACAGATTTCTTTCATTCAGTTATTCATTGATTTGTAGTTATAACTTTATTACCAATTAAAGAAAGAAATTAATGTAATTAAATCACTGGCATGTAATACCGTTTATTAACCCTCATTAGTGGAAAAAGTTTTGAATTCAAAATTAATAAAAACTCACTACTCTAGGTAACTGTCAAAATGCGAATAATCATCAAGAGAAACTGATTTCTGTACCTTATTTAGGTGACGTATCGTATAGGATCCAGTGTTACATGTTGTATGTGCCCAGCGTTCTGTATTGGACATGTAGGTAGGATCTTTAACGTGAAGTGCATGGAACACTTGTTAGGTAAGGGGGATGACAGTGGTCATAACCCCATTTCCGCAATCGGGATAAGGCGAAATGCGTAGACGGAATGTTGACTCTACATAGAAAGAAAAAAGGGTGAAATGTTCAAGTGCTGGAAGAACTCGAAAACTTGGGACACATTATTTGCAAATATGGTCTCATGTTAAAAGAACTACTTCAGTTCAGAAACAACGCTTTTAAGTTGTTTCTCGCAGCAGTATGAAGTTTCGACTCATGTTTCATTTCACTTCTATTTCTGAGACGTTGTTTTTCCCTTACCTAGCGTACACCGTATTTCCTTAGCGATTGTACGCCAGACCGGCACTGTAGTCTGGTTTATCAGGTTTTACACAAACAGTAATCGGTTTTTTTGTGTCTTGATATCCTGTCATAATCCTGCTACAGTACGTTCTTTATTATTTTCCATCAGTACATATGTCTATAATTAACTGTTTGTTGATTTTGTTTTATGTATTGTCAGAGTCATTCTTTTAATTATTTTATTCGCTTTATATTTTCTTTTATAATTTCCAGGCTTTTAGAGCATGTAAAATTCGTTATATTTAAATCACTTGAATGTATGCTATACTGAGTATTACTGCTTCAGATACGTATGTAATTGGGTGACTTTTACTTGCATCGTAACTAGTTGCCACACGTTTAGTTTAATGTTGGTTTTTACATAAAAAATAAGTTGTACCTGTGGAGTAATTCTTGCTGGTTTTACTAAAGGACGTAATCTACGATCTCTGCTGTATGACTTGAGGGTTTCAGCTCTTCATGTATGCTTGTAGCGTAAGTTGCGTAAATACCTTATGTATTCCATCTGTTACCATTCACTGTTGTGATTTTCGTTTTATAGTATGTTTAAAACATCCTAGGTGACTTTATTTCTTCTGAAAAATATACTTTTAGTGGTACTGAAACCCAGTCAAGGGGATTACAAAGTCTTCAACAACATAAGGCATCCATACTTTTCGTATTTCCTTCATAAACTCTATAACTCTTTCTACATCACTCACAAAAAATACATAATTAAATAATAATTTCACAGAGACTACATTTATGTCACCAAGCAGTTGTATCAAAAGCAAAGAAAATTCTAGAAAAACAATTTTTATGAAATGAATCTTTTTACTTAAAGTTCTGATGAGATTTTACATGAACACACTACAGATCCAAGCTTAGTTTGGTAGAACCACAAAAACTATTATGGGTTTTAGGTAAAATATTATGTCTCCGAAAGTGCTTCAGATAATGAACTGAGATTTTTACACTATACTTATAAGATCAGTAAAAATCTGTGTATGGAGTATGAAGAAGAGTGAATAAATTTTTATACTGTTTCTTTAGATTAATAGGGAGTGTGAAAATACGTGTCGATCGTATGCCAGGCAGGTCCGCTATTCAAGTGTACAACGGCAGCTACGAAATCGAGCGAGAAAACAACTTCTCTCCTTTCCGGCTACAGAATTATACAAGTTTTTAAGATCACTTACCTCACTATAAGGAATGAAGACCTTGAATAGTCTGCTACGTTACAACAAAAAGTGGTTCACGTCTGGACCATTACGTGTCTCTTCCCGCTTGTCAATACTACAGAGCATTCGCTACGATAAACACTGAAATATAGTATTAACGTCACCATCAGAAACATAGCATTTGTCCACTTGCTACACGGAATCGCCGTATATCGGCCTGTTGTTGCGATCCATAACAGGATTATGCCTTTGACAATATCACAAAGCCAGCCACCGCAACCATGAAGGGTGGTTATTAGGTCCACTGCCGCCAATGTCCCTTGTAGCATACACGCGAGAGAGTGAATTTCGGTTCTTGCTTCGTCCACAGCCTGTGACACAAAGGCTGCTTTGACAGCAACGTTCCCGTGATGAGATCTGGCGACGAAATGACATTACGTACGCTCGAGGTACTGCTATTTTTGAGGATACTTTTTCTCATTAGGTAAGTCCCGTTAATCATAAAGAATAGAGCAGGAATATCAGGTAAAAGAATGCACAATACACTACTGATCACAACAGAACCATTGCAAAAACCGTAACAATAAGATTTGCTCACCATATCGATGAATATAGTTCAGATATGTGAAAGTAAGTTCGTCTGAGCACTCCTTTTCAAAAAAACTAAAGAAAAATCATCGTACGACACATTGAGATAATGCCTCGTAATGTACAGCCCATAATGCCTCCTTCATAAAAATCGGTTTGTACGTCAGCAGAAGTTTGTTACTTCTTTTTTTGCTCTTTTTGTAAGTTTTCGCTAGAGCTCTTCTTCTATTTGTAGTTGCGAAATAAATTTATTGATGAACAGTCGACATTCTCCAAGCATGATTTGCTTTATATCCTGCAGCGATACGTGTGTTATGTGGCAGGAAGCAGGTAATGAGAGAGACAACAACAGTTATGTGAAAAGTATTTACTCAACTCTGTGAGTTGCTGAATTCACAAGCAGTCAGATTCATAGTAGGTCCAGGATGTTCAAGTTCGTAACCACTTCATAATACTGGAGTCACTGATAGCGAGAGGCTGTATACTGAGGGGTGTCGTTCTCCATAGAGAAGAAAGTTGTCAGCCTCCGGTGGGCCTCTTACCCACGTCGATATAGTCGCTGCCTGCGCCAAGGATATGTAGCGGCCGCCCATTGGATGCCACATTTGCTGTGTGGCTGTCTCTCGTGGCGGTACTAGTAATATTTGGTGGCAACCTATGAACTATGTACTGCCATACCACTGTGATGTCTGTGGCAAACGACACCACAATTTCCTTTCAGACATATAAATCGTATTTAAGTGATATCTAAGAGCGCAGATTTTACGCTTAATTTGGCAAGTAGCCCGTAGTATTCTATAAATCAAAAAGATGGAAGAAATTATGACACGCGGAAACGATATACAATCTACTTAATTATTCAATGAAACAAAAACTTCACAAAGGAAATTAGTATGCAAATTGCGATTTAAATCAATTAATCCAGTCAACCAATAATAGAGGAAAGAAATTGTGTAGTCGCCAATTGTTGTACAGTGGTGGAGAAAGAGTAACGAAAAACATACTAAAAATCCTGAGCGGTGATGCGTGGGCGTGAGGGTGGGGTTGGAGGGAAAGGGGGTGTTTAAAGACTTTACTTTACGTTCTTTTAACATCTCGAAAAGCGCGGCTTCTATTGAAGATATTTCCCAGTAGAAAATTAAACGATATTAAATTTCCTCCGAAAAAGATATTAATAAGTTTTTCCTCTTGGACTAGTGGTTTCCGCATTTCAAGGGATGGAAATATCGTTAATTATTTAAAATAGTATTTGAATTGTGTACAGTTAAGGTTTATTGTTCAATGAAGGAGGTTAAGAACTATTTATGTGTGTACCACATGTAAGTGCAGGAGAAACGTATTAAGGGATAAACTCTGTTCCAGGGGTTTAACAGTTGGCAGATCTACAAAGAAGGTAACTGCATGACCACAATCTGACGACCTGCCTTCCCTTAAATAAATACTGCAACGCACCCACCCCAGCCCAGTAACCGCCCCCCCCCCCCTCCTGCCACTCCGTCGCACCGCCAGAACACAATTTATCTATTATTGCGGTAATACTGCAGTTAGATATGATTAATATTTGTTATTAATCAACTACATTTCAGAATATATTTACTACTTGCACCATAAAACACATCTGTGGTGTTTCCATCCCCTGCAACCCAGAAATAATTAGTGCTAGAGAAGGAATAGGTCGGACATTTTTTGTAGCAAAGTTAATGTCGTTCGAGTTTTTTACTGCTACACAATCTCGCTAGAAGTAGCAGTTTTGGAGATATTAAAAAAAAAGTGACCTTTATTCGCTCACCTACTCCCACGCTCCCACCACTCTGATCAGGAATATTAGTATGTTGTTCCTAACACTTCCTCCTACCAATTTGCAACTACAAAAATTTTTTCCCCACAATCGACCCTTTATGGTCTCTGTTGGCTAGGCTAATGAACATATGGAGCTATCAGCACTTATACACATTTCAGCATTCTGATACTGTCTCGTTAATAACAGGAGAGATAAAACACACTTCAAGTACTGGGACGATTGCGAACTTCAGCCTAACGGAAACACTAATACGCATTTCTTTTTGTGATAGTACGGTAGGAATTGAGTAACAAATACAGCCTTGAAAATTTTCATGCTTTCATTTACAGGAATCCAACATGCCCCACGTCTATAACGGTTGCTCGAAGCAGGAAACATAAATTAAGCTAACAAGGCACACTTTTTAAAAGTCATTTATTAGAATCCTTTATCAATTATATGACACATTACACCAATAGTAAGGACAAACTCCCGCTGCAGATGGGCTAAGGAGAGTTGAGGTACAAGAATCTTAGAAGGTTCTCAATTAAGTGACAGTAATAGTAGGAACGGTTGGTAATAGTAATACAGGGGAAGGAAAGTATATCAAAACAATGGTACTACACACACACACACACACAAACTGACACACACACACACACACACATACACACACACACACACACACACACACACACACACACACGATAGCTACACTGGTTCAAAATGAGCCAAGATATCTCATCCTTGAATTTGAATTAAAATTATTTCATATCATTGCTTCATCTATGGACTCGCACGTGGCGCGTTACACGTGTTTCTTCAGAAAAAAATAATCTCTCTGAAATTTAGCAATGAATGCCATAATCTTTAGATGGATGGGAAACGAAACCCCTTTTGTAGCGTTCAGAGAGGGGAAAGAGACACAATGGAATCACTCGAAATCTACGTAGTTCCTCACACAAAGAAAGCAACACAAAACTGCATAATTAATGCAGCAGGCTACATCGGTATAAATGGCAAAACCGGTTCTGTAGTGCGTAGAGGATTACGAAGGGCACACTGGAAACATTTATTCGACCTGTTACATACTGTATCTTGCTTACTCACGACACACGTGATTAGCCACAAAAACAAAGTATCACAAAACTGAGAACTTAAATCAGCAGTCTACATAGCAATAAAAGGAAAAACACTTCTACAACATTTTAAAGAGGGAAAAGGAGACACCATAAGTAAAGCTATTCCTCCTGAAGCACCTGTAAGTGACCCAGAACCGACATGATTCATGGCACAAGGACCCGCCAAACTGAACTATTACAGCAGCATTCATATCAAAATAATCGGGAAACATTGTTCCTCAGACAATATATACCTACAAGAGCAGCATGATTGCGGATTCGCTTACTTTGTCTCTCATTAAATGACAGGCCACCTTGACCACTCTTTGGTCACCCCTCACTACCTGTCTTGTTATAGCCCAAAGAGGTTCCTCAGATAGTTATTTCCAGTCTTGGTTGACTAATGCACAGCAGATTCCCTGCTAAACGACTGTGAGTGCAAAATCGCAGAACAAAGTTAGTGAAGCTTTGAGAGTTTCATGACAAAAGGGCCCACTGTTCCCTTATGTAAACAAACTGGCCACTTTCCAGAGCCTCATTTAATGACCCTTATGTAAACAAAACACTCACTTGGGCCCTTGTTTTGTTGATTTACTAAAAATTTGTGACCGATAACTGTCATTATAATATAAGTTAATAGACTGTAACTGGCATTATAATTAACATAATTTATGGCCAAGATGGTCACAGAGTAGCGCACTTGTTCTTATGTTTGCCCAGGTGTTGCTTTATGGTCAAATGCTTTTAGCCTAAACTGATAACTGTTATCATAGACATGGAACGATTCAGGTTAAGCCATCGGGACACATGAGCCTTCGACTGTCCTGCTTCCATTCTTTCTACGTCCGCCTGCCGCTGTGGCCGAGCGGTTCTAGGTGCTTCAGTCCACAACCGTGGACCGCTACGGTCGCAGGTTTGAATCCTGCCACGGGCATGGATGTGTGTGATGTCCTTAAGTAAGTTAGGTTTAAGTAGTTCTAAGTCTAGGGGACTGATGACCTCAGTTGTCAAGTCCCATAGTGCTTAGCACCATATGAACCATTTTTTCTATGTCCCTCTACCGCAGGGAGTCTTGCTGGCGTCTTCACTGTGCCACAGAGCTCCGTCTGTGACTGTGTACACAGAGATTTTCTGGATTTTCTTGGTCTTATATATCAAAAATTTGCCGGTGTAAGCGGTTACTACGAGTCAACAGACGTGGTGAGTGTGTGGTGAAGGTAGTCACACCTCCAGAGAGCGCCGCACTTCAATCGATAAGCCGCGCTCGAAACACTCATAGCGCACCAGCTCCATGGGTTGTTAGTACGAACTATAGGGAGGTCCGCCGGCGGATACAGCTGTAAACCCATCGGCATCACGTATGTGGATAGCGATTGGTCGATGCCTCGAAAAGTACGAGAACACAGAGCTATGGCGGACAATTATCTTCGGAGCGCCGGGTCGTGTACAGTCTCTAGTTACCGCTGAGTCTACATGGTGCAGTGTTCGTCCGTCGTCTCCGAGACTTCGGCGCCGTAGGCATCGTGGGCTAGCTCTGGACTCTACGTAGGCATCTATCAGAGGCACAGTGGCAGGACTTCAATATATTAGAAGACTTACAATAATTTCAAAGACCTCATTCTGCTGGACATTTCCCAAGAAGGAGCATCATTTAAGTTGAGTATGTCTTCATATTTGTCAAACGTCATTTTATTACTAATTGTTGGCAGTCGTTCTGATGGAAGTAACCCACACTGCACTCCTGCATTCCCAACAGAGTGAAATGCAGATATTTATTTGCACATCATACGATGCCACTACAAATTTTGGAACAACTTGTCTGGATGTGGTGGACATTTCCTGCCGAGCTGCAGGTGTAGATTTAGATTCTTCAGAAGTTACGCTTGATCTTGGTGATGAAAAACAGTAAGTACTTTCGAACTGGTGCTCATATTTGTGTGAACGTTACTCACTGCACACACCTGATTAAAAGTAATTCAAATTTTCGTATTGTACGCATTTTAACTGCTTAGCCCTTGTTGTACCGTTTGTAATAGTTTACAATGTATGAATGTCGGTGGCAGGTGTAGCTCTTATGCAGCAACGAGACTGCAGTCCTGTATTCTGTTCATGTGGTACTGAAAATCATTGTAGCCTGTGAAAGTGCATTTAGACAGTATAAAATAAAATATTTCTAGGCAGTAAAAGGAAGATTGTTCTGTAATGGTTGTTAAGGTATTGCCTGTAGGAACATTTGTTTGTGGAGAGACGTCTTTGAAACATATTACTTCAGTTAAGGCATAAATAACACAGATTATAAAGACGCACGACATAGTTTTGTTTTATTGCACTACTTAAGGTGGAAGTAAAATTTTGTCAACGTAAAAACAGTGGTCTATGAGCTTGATGCTATTTCAGTATCCGTATGATCATAGGAGATCATATTTAGCACTGATTACGCCAAATAAAGAACTTACGATGATGATGGAAGCTATAGAAATGACTTAAAACTTGTGTCACTACCAGGGCTCGACTCCTTGTCTTCTCGTTCACTAGACAGAAATGCTCACCATTACTTCACCGGAGCACGGTGGTCAACTTCACTGCACGAACGCCCAAAGTCGAATGCCCTCCCCAACACTAACTTCAGTTCATATCTTCAGCTTATTTTCCGTTAGACAGAAATGCTGGCCATTACTCCACCGCAGCACTATGGTCAACATTGCTGCTCGAAGTACTCAAGTCGAATGTCCTCCCCAACATAAATTTTAATTCATTTCTTCACCTTCCATCATTATTGTAGATTTTTATTTTAGTTAAAAAAAACCTCATGTATGGCCACAGAGCATTACTCCGTCTTTTGTTACAGGTTGATTCTGGTTTCACGGGACTTGTAGCGATATAGTGCCATCAATTCGTTGTTTGCTCAAGCTTCCAAACTCCTCAAATTCTCCATGTAAGGCACGTGTCAGGGTTCGAATTCTTGTTCGGCTCTAAAATTTTCGTAATGTAATTTCAGGTTTTAGCATGAGCACATGTAACTATTGGTGGAAGTATATTTTAACTTTTAATATCTCTTCATTCTTTGTCAATAACGACTGTTACTGTTTCGACTTAAAGAGATACACAGATCTTTTAGTCGCATCTTTTAAAAATGTCACATGCCACTCCTAACTACTGGTGAAAAAGAATTCGATAATTAATGTCTCGGCCATCCTAATTTAGGTTTTCCGTGATTTCCCTAAATCGCTCCAGGCAAATTCCTGGATGGTTCCTTTAAAAGGGCACGGTCGACTTCCTTCCCCGTCCTTCCCTAATCCGATGAGACCGATGACCTCGCTGTCTGGTCTCCTCCCCCAAACTACCCAATTAAAGTCTCTTCGTGTACAGTCAACAACGAAATGCGTGGAGTTCGATTCCCAGTCATCACTGTACTCTTCGATAACTGGAATTTGACCGTACTTACACTACAATCGTACTAGTTGCTGGGTTCGAATCGCCATCAAACACATACATTACGTCATTTCATTTCATAATGAAACCATATTTAACATTTTTCGTGGTTAATTAACCGGGACAACAGTTTTATAATATTTGCCCTGACGCAGTAAAAAAAATTTCGTCATGTAGTTTAAAGTTAAGATTTGCTGATATTGGCTACAAATGTATTATATAACGATTTTTTAAAGATAGTCAGGAATGACGATCAGTGCTGTGGTTGAATTTCCGTGGGGCTCAAGTGTTTTGCTTAGTTAGTATTGGGTCTCAATCCATATCAAGAAGAGCAGAGTTCATCATGTCATTTAAAGTTGAGACAGATGCGCAGCTTCATGCTCAGAAATAACTTTCATTTTTGATGTCACTTCGTGTTAGATAATAAGTGCGATTCGCAGTTTTCGAACTGATCATAGTCCAACGTGGCATTACTAGCGATGCTGTGTTGATGGTGAAGTTTCGACAGAACGATTGAAGCTGTTAATCATGGATTTTGTGGTTAATTAGTCCATTATTCGGTTTATGCGTAAGCTCTCGCATAGTGAACTATGGTTAATAGGTGGTTGGAAAACCTTCTAGAGAGCAAAAATACTTCAGGTAATCATAGAACAAGGATGTGCAGATACTCTTGAACATTTCTTATTCGCAAAAAAGTGTGGTTTTGAGCAAAGACAACGGAATAATTCATGTGATAGAGTTGGGGGTATTATTGTGTCAGACATTAACGAGAGTGGTAATAGTGAGAAATGTCACTTATCGTAGTAAATTTGAGTTTACAGACGTTATGGGCTGTCTCAGGCATTCAGTCATATTTCTATTATTTTGGTATTAATTTACACCTGGCTTTGATTGCCATACAGAGCAGTGTTTTCTTCTGGTAACTTGTGGTAACCATTTTGTATGGTCAATCGACTGTACCAGATCCAGATTAGAGGACCTGCAAGACAGATAAGCTATGTGAGATGCATGAAAATGCTGCGAATTTCAGTACAGGTCATTCGGATACTTTTGAGCATCATAGTGCATTTCAAATGTGAGTGAGTGTAAGTGTGTGATTTTGTGCATGTTCTCTGGTCACGTGTTCGACAATCTTATAGTGTCTGATAACCCTCCATTTAGCGGCAATTATATTATGCTTTCATCATATGAGTGGTGGCAGTTATGTGCGAATTTCTCATAGGTAGCATCCCTGTTCAACAATCAGGTATCCTACCTTGTTTTACTGGACTGTCGCACTGTATGTTAGTGACTATCCAAAACCTAAATTTGTAATAATGATGGCGGGTTAGAGTAGACTTATTTCCAGCATTCAACACTCACAAACTTAATTTGTGTTAGTTCTGCCATCCAGTGCATTGTGAATAACTTTGTTGGGTGGAGGAATTTCCTGTACGTATTTTCGGCAGTGTGTGCTGCACCCTTTCATAGCTGAGTAATGAGAAAAATTCAGAGGGCGTTTCCACTAAAAATTTTGATGCATGTGTAAACACCATGTATGGTGCATCACCGCTACCTCGTTGGACAAGAAAATGCATGCACAGTTACATATGTTCATATGCCCCACAATGTTATCCGAAATGATAATAAAATGTAAATGAGCTTTAAAAAAAATTGTACTTGTTTCAAACAAAGTATCTCAGTCAGGAGTATAATTCCACTAAGAGAAACGAGTGCGCCTCCATTATGGGCATACTGTAGCCTAAAACGACTAAACATCTATGCATCCAGAGGAACTAACCAAATATGTGATCAGTTTTCTTTAAATAAAAAGATCATGAGAGAGTTATATATCTTTGATAATTCCTAAATTATTTACCAGATATACCATAATTTTTATCTCTATTTTGTACGGAGATACGTAGAATTGACTATAAACTATAGAGATACGTTTTCCTTCGGTATATGCATTAATGACTAAATAGATAACTAGAAACTTTTTTCACAATACTACTACATCATCTCCCATGGCAGCCTAAAATAAATGTGGTTATTTTTTGTGATACAAGTGAGTATCTTCCATACACTGAGCAACAGAATTAAATTATCACTTTCTTGAAACCACATAAGTTTAGCCCATCCCAGTGCATAAGACTGAAATTAGGCTCGAAGGTGCGTACAACCTTTCTCTGTAATGGTGCAAAAACGTGGCGCCATGCGACCTCATCCTTTGACTTGACGACGCTTCACACAGCAAAGAAGGTCAGATCTCAGAAGTTCATGTGACGGGTAAAATGAGTTAATAATGTCACGTTGGCACCAAATTTCACTACAACTCTACCCAACGTCACTGTGAACGTGTCACACGATAGGAAGATTATCATAGGACCTATTTCCCACGTTTTACCCCTTCTTTTGACGCCTTTGCGATGGAGGCCAGAACCACAACGCACAGAGTTGAAATCTCGCGTTTTTGTTATGAGTGGCCGAGGAAAACATTTCAGACACACCGCCGCTCTGAAATGAAACGGAAAGGCCTGAGGGGATGGCATCAAGGGCGTCTATGAAACCATTCCTTTTCTTGGGACGCTGACTCCCACAAACGCTGTGAGGACAAAAACGACATTTCGCAGTGCGATGAGCAAGAGGACGATGTTCTTGACAAACTATGGCACCAAATGTTATCAAGACCGTCTTCCTGTAGCCTACTGACCTTCGAACTGTCGTTTTCGACTGCAGAATGTTTAAGAGTAAACGTCCCAAGAAAAGACGTGATTTCATCGGCAAAGTTTATGCTACCCTCTGAGGCAATTTTTTGTCGATTCAGGGTGGTAGTGTGTCTGAATTGTTTACCTCGGCCACTTGTGAGAGAACTGCATCATTTCAACGCTGGGCGTTGCTGTTCTGGCCTCCATTACAGATGTGTCAAAAGAAGGGGTGAACTTCAAGTAAGATTAGCTGTGACAAACGTCCTACTCTGTGACACGTCCACTGTGGAATTAGCAAAACTGTGATGAGATTTGATACAAATATAATATCGTTAACCCACTTTACACGTCACATGATCTTCTGAGCTATGACCTATTTTTCGCATGTGTCGGCATCTTACTGGTTGAAGCGTCGTCGTGCCCGAACGTGACGTCGCAGGGCGCAATGCTTTTGTACCATTACAGAAGAAGGTTTTAGTTACCTTTAAGAAAAATAACAAACTTATTCATGGTAATATATATATATATATATATATATATATATATATATATGTATTTATTATTATACAAATTTGGCCGTTAAAGACCGTGAAAACAGTTATTTCTTGCGCTTCTGGGAAGTCTTCTTTCTCTCAGTCCACACTTCTTTCATTCTTGCGCTGAAGGCGGCTTTTCTCTCTTCAGACGATTTAGTTCCACAAGTCTTCTTAATTTTCACACCGAAAACCGTGAATGAATTCAGTTTTTTTCTACAAAGGTTTCTGTTAAATATTGTTTCCTGATCTATGTCCATTTCTTTTAGATCTCTTTCTGTGTTGATAAACCATAAATTTTTATTTTATAGATTTGCGATGTACGAAAATATTTGTTTTGTAAGCCTATTCGGGTTCATCCTCATGATGTGAGCATAAAAGGAGCATCCTCTTTTTCTAATTTCGTCTGTAATTTTGCTGCACTTCGTATACACTTCTTTGTTGCTTTTTATTCTGTATACAGGCTTGCCTTGATCATCTGTTATTTTCCTGTGTCCAAGAATTGTCCTCACAATTCTTCTTTCACGATTTTCTATCTGTTCTGCGTATGTAAAATTTGCCAGTGTTTCTGATGCATATAGTATCTGCGGTCTAATGACAGTCTGGTAGTGTCTGAGTTTAATGTTTTTGGATATACATTTTTTTTGAATACATTTGTCTGCAGTAGTGAGTTGCTGTCTCTAGTTTTTGTATTCTAGCCCTGCAGGCTGGATGACCTTTTGCCACAGGCTGAATTAGTTCACGAAGATATTTAAAATGTTTAGATACCTGTATTTTCCCGTATTTCGTAGTTATTTTCTTTGGTGGATTTTTGATATTTGTAATGATTTCTGTCTTTTCAAATGAAATTTGCAAGCCTGTTTTTTCAGCAGTTTCTTTAAGTAATTCTATTTGTTTTATTGTGTCTATTTGTGTGTAAGCTAAACAGGCGAGATCGTCAGCGAAGGCAAAACAGTTGGTTTCAATGGCTTTGTAGCACTTCCCTCCAATTTGGACTTCCTCAACTCCCTGTTTTTGCGTGAGTTTTCTCCATTCCGCTATGACTTTATCCAGAACGCAGTTGAAGAGTACCGGGGACAGCGCATCTCCTTGTCTGACGCCGTTTTTGACCTCGAAATGCCGTGAAATTTCTCCTTGGAATTTTACTTTTGATGTTGTATTTGTTAATGTTTCTTTGATTATGGTGATTGTTGTTTCATCTATTTCATATTCTCGAAGTGTTTTGATGTGTGTGTCCCTATCGATTGAGTCATAAGCCTTTTTGAAATCAATGAATGTTATGAAATATTTCTTGCTCCTTGTAGATAAATAGTTCATTGTTGTTTTGAGGTTAAAAATTTGTTCGGCGCAGGATCTTCCTGGTCTGAAGCCAGCTTGATATTCTCCAAGTTTTCCCTCTATAATTGGTGATACACGATTGAGCAGGGCTTTTGATAGAATTTTGTATGGGACTGGGAGAAGCGATATTCCACGATAGTTGTTAACATCCCTTTTGTCACCTTTATTAAACAAAGGGTGAATTAGGGCAGTTTTCCAGTGACTTGGGATTTTCTTGGTTTCCCATACTTGTTCAAGTTCTTTGTGTAGTGCTTCTACTGATGTTTCTCCCCCAAGCTTGAGCATTTCTGCTGTAATTGTGTCTTCTCCACATGCTTTCCTGTTTTTGAGATTTTTGATTATGTTTGTGATTTCCTCTCGTGTCGGAGGTGTTGAATGTGTTGGTAATGTTTCTGATTGCGTAAAACTGAGAATCTGGATGGCTGTTTGGCAGTTTAGGAGTGTCTCAAAATATTCAGCCAGGATTTCACAGTTTTCAGTATTGTTGGTGGCGAGAGTCTTATTATTTCTCATAAGGTTTAGGCAAGGGGACTGGTATCCTCGGAGTTTCTGGTTGAATGTTTTGTACCAAGCTGCCGTGTTGCATTTCTTGAAATTCTCTTCGATTGAGTCCAGTTGTAGTTTTTCATATTGTCTCTTGGTGTTGCGAATAGTTTTCGAGGCATTCTTTCTGGCTTGCTTAAATTCATCAAGGTTGTTTTCAGTTTTATGTGAGTTCCACTTTTTCCAGGCTTTAAGTCTTTCATGCAGAACTTCATTACAGTTGCTGTCCCACCACGGGTGTCTCGGTTTGCTCTTTTTTGGAAAGGTTGTTTCTGTTGCCTCAATCAAGTTGTTCTGAAATTCTTAGAGGTTTTTAGAAGGGGAGAATGTCTTTAGTTTTTTCTGAAATTCCTTGAGGTTAGAGTTGGACTTAAGGTTGTAATTTCTCAGGGTTGTAAGATCAAAATTTATTTCATTACTGTTTTTATATTCACCGTTTCTGCTTTTCTGTTTGTTTTGTGGGATCAGTTTAGTTTTTATTTTCGTGAGATAGTGATCGGAGTCGAGGTTTAGAGATTTTCGGACACGTGTGTTCAAAATTTCTTTTTCACATTTGGAGGAGATGGCAACGTGATCTATTTGAAATTCTCCGATACTCTTTATCGGAGATACCCAGATTTTTTGTTTTCTGGGAGGATGTTTAAAACGTGTTGACATTAGCTTGAGTTTAAACTGCTTACAGAGCATAATTAACCTTTCTCCATTTTTGTTGGTTCGTTTGTGTGCGGGAAAGTTGCCGACAATATCGCGGAATTTCTTTTCTTTTCCAATCTGAGCGTTAAAATCTCCTAGAAGTATTTTTGCATTGTTTTCTGGGATTTCTGATATATGATCCTTAAGGTTTTCCCAGAATTCATCTGTTTCTTCCCTATTTTTAGCATTATTTTGGTCATTTGTGGGAGCGTGAACATTAATTAATGTGTATTTTTTATTTGCACATCGAAAAGTGAGGAAAGATGTTCTCGATGATGTTGACCAAAAGTGTTCGACAGAGTTCAGAATTTTTGTGTTTACAGCAAAAGCTGTGCCAAGCTGAGGGCATTTCTTCATTACAATTTTTCCAGGTTTTCCTTTAAATATTCTGAATTTGTTTGATTCAAATGTGTTTTCATCAGTGAAGCGAGTTTCTTGTAGCGCCACAATTTGTATGCCTTCCGTGTGTAACTGGTCTGTAAGGTGCTTAAGTTTTCCCGCTTTAAGAAGCGAGTTTATGTTGAGAGTTGCTATGTTGAAGATTTTTCTGGGTTTAATCTTGTTGGATTTGCATGGTGTTGCAGATTCCCCAGAATCCATGGGTCTACTTGCGTCGTTGCCGACGGTGGATTGGCCACCTGGGGTAGTTTCGTTATTGAAAGACATTTCCATCACGCGTTAAGATTGTAACTGTTGAAATTCTTCAAAGTTGGGGAGATTACTTGCGTAACGTACCAGGAATACGACTAACGTTGTTAGCGTTAGAAGGTTTTCTTGAAACAGCCGCCTCTAACATGAGGAACAGACGCTGCCCACAAGCCGCCCAATCTGGGTACAGACGCTTGCAGTTATAGATTTTTGGTTCCTCCGCTCTCTCAGCCGTTGGGAGATAAAAATTCCTCATCCGCCTATGAGACCGTTGACCGGTTTTCACCCGTAACCCTAGGCAGGGGCCCTCACAGGGCGCTACCATCCGGAGCCAGATGGACCCAGGTTTTTCTACGAGGTTGTTACTACTCCCCCTCCTCCTCCCTCATCACTTGTAAGATGAGGATCCGGGCTTGGGACCGGCAATGGCGGAGTATATATATATATATATATATACTCCTGGAAATCGAAATAAGAACACCGTGAATTCATTGTCCCAGGAAGGGGAAACTTTATTGACACATTCCTGGGGTCAGATACATCACATGATCACACTGACAGAACCACAGGCACATAGACACAGGCAACAGAGCATGCACAATGTCGGCACTAGTACAGTGTATATCCACCTTTCGCAGCAATGCAGGCTGCTATTCTCCCATGGAGACGATCGTAGAGATGCTGGATGTAGTCCTGTGGAACTGCTTGCCATGCCATTTCCACCTGGCGCCTCAGTTGGACCAGCGTTCGTGCTGGACGTGCAGACCGCGTGAGACGACGCTTCATCCAGTCCCAAACATGCTCAATGGGGGACAGATCCGGAGATCTTGCTGGCCAGGGTAGTTGACTTACACCTTCTAGAGCACGTTGGGTGGCACGGGATACATGCGGACGTGCATTGTCCTGTTGGAACAGCAAGTTCCCTTGCCGGTCTGGGAATGGTAGAACGATGGGTTCGATGACGGTTTGGATGTACCGTGCACTATTCAGTGTCCCCTCGACGATCACCAGTGGTGTACGGCCAGTGTAGGAGATCGCTCCCCACACCATGATGCCGGGTGTTGGCCCTGTGTGCCTCAGTCGTATGCAGTCCTGATTGTGGCGCTCACCTGCACGGCGCCAAACACGCATACGACCATCATTGGCACCAAGGCAGAAGCAACTCTCATCGCTGAAGACGACACGTCTCCATTCGTGCCTCCATTCACGCCTGTCGCGACACCACTGGAGGCGGGCTGCACGATGTTGGGGCGTGAGCGGAAGACGGCCTAACGGTGTGCGGGACCGTAGCCCAGCTTCATGGAGACGGTTGCGAATGGTCCTCACCGATACCCCAGGAACAACAGTGTCCCTAATTTGCTGGGAAGTGGCGGTGCGGTCCCCTACGGCACTGCGTAGGATCCTACGGTCTTGGCGTGCATCCGTGCGTCGCTGCGGTCCGGTCCCAGGTCGACGGGCACGTGCACCTTCCGCCGACCACTGGCGACAACATCCATGTACTGTGGAGACCTCACGCCCCACGTGTTGAGCAATTCGGCGGTACGTCCACCCGGTCTCCCGCATGCCCACTATACGCCCTCGCTCAAAGTCCGTCAACTGCACATACGGTTCACGTCCACGCTGTCGCGGCATGCTACCAGTGTTAAAGACTGCGATGGAGCTCCGTATGCCACGGCAAACTGGCTGCCACTGACGCCGGCGGTGCACAAATGCTGCGCAGCTAGCGCCATTCGACGGCCAACACCGCGGTTCCAGGTGTGTCCGCTGTGCCGTGCGTGTGATCATTGTTTGTACAGCTCTCTCGCAGTGTCCGGAGCAAAAATGGTGGGTCTGACACACCGGTGTCAATGTGTTCTTTTTTCCATTTCCAGGAGTGTATATATATATATATATATATATATATATATATATATATCAAAGGAATTAAAGTGGGTTAAGTATATATGTTGCTAGGGAATTAAAGTATCACTTTTTCGGAACCCCGAAATTGTGTGCCATTCCTATGCATAAGTTTTAAATATGTCTCAGTGGTACCTAGAATCTTCTTCTGTTATTGTATAAAAGCATGGCGCACTGCGACGTCACGTTCGGGCTAGACGACGCTTCAACAAGTAAGATATCGACATATGCCACAAATGGGCCAGACATCAGAAGATTATGAGACGTGTAAAGTGGGTTATGTGTTAAACTGAAACATGAAGCAGGTGATAGTGCCTCCCCAACAGATTATATTGAGGTAGGAACCAATAGTCTGAAACGCATTTCTATTGTGATATGGACGTACAGAGCATACACCACATAACAGCAACGTAGCTCATAGCAAATCTTCAGATAACCACCAGTCTCAATGCATATATTGTGCCAGTGCACACAGTTCTTCCGTGTGTGTCGGTTGTACACTGGAACAGGAAGCAGATGATAAGCAGCGTCTATCCCTGGCCATCAATCAGACATACAATACACAATTTAGCTCATATCAAACGTGCCATGTGACGACTGCTTCCATCAAAATTGCGCATTAACCTGTGCCACACGTATATCGCTACCCCTAGTATCCGTTGTCCATTGTATCAGACAGCTTGTGGTGTGTCCATTATGAGGTGTGTTACTCTCTACAGACCATGAGACGTAGTCAAAGACGGAACATTATTCATCACAGGAGTTTGCGGACATTCGTTTAATGTATGACGCAGCAGTATGCAGTGGCCATAAGAGCATCACGGATGCCCTGAGAATTCGTGCACGACAGGTGTCATCCTAACTGGGAGAAGTTAATGTCCATGGATATCAACTTACGAGAGATGGTGTCATTCACGCCACAGAGAGCCGACCAAGGTTCTTGCTGAAGACATGTCCGAACACCACACTTGGAGGAGATGCTATCGGATGCTGTGGCCGATGACCCAGCAATAAGACCATCAGATTAAGAGAACAGTGTCCACTTCTTTCAGTGGATTATCCACTGCAGTGCTCTACTGCTGAACTTCAAACAGTCTTTATTGTTCATGGATGAGGCCTCATTCACCAGTGATGGTGTTTTCAACATCTACAACAGCCACATCTGGCGTGAGGGCAAGCCACACTAAATCCACGCCAGTAATCACCAATAACAACTCTCTGTCAACGTGTAGGTGGGAATTGTCGTAGATCACCTAGGAGGACCTTGTTTCCTGCCTCCACATTTGACTGGTCTACGTTAGCTGGCGATCCTGCAAATTTTGCTGCCACAGTTCTTAGAGGATGAACCCCCTGTTTTCCCTGAAAAGATGTTGTTTTAAGACGATGATGCAGCGGCCCACTTTGATGTTCTTGTCTGCGAGAATCTGAACACAATATATTCTGGTTGTTGGCTGTCCCACAGCCAGCACAATCGCCGGAGCTCATATATTTGAACATTTTGCTCTGGGGTTATATCAAGATGTTGGGATATGGAAACCCCATAGAACCGGATGAATGACTGCTTCCTAGGATCCAAGCTGACTGTATCCTTATACAATGGACACCAGCGATCTTTGAGATAGTGTGGCAGAAATTCATATGTCGTTGCCATACATGTATTGAGACTGACGGTCGTCAATTCGAGCAATTACTATGAGCTACCGTGTTGTCATGTGGTGTGCACTGTGTCTAGCCATAACACAATAAATATACATTTCCAACCATTGGTTCCCTACCTCATTATAGTTAGTTGTAGATCCACTATCACCTGTTTCCGTTTGACCGAAATGTTTGAGATTGCCGGTATATAGCTGACACAACGTTATGGGTTCTTTTTCATGTAATTGTTTTAATGCAGCTACCACTTTTTCTCTTTGACAATAGATGTGCTACTTTAAAATAGAAGACAAATAAAAATATATACATGTAAGCACTAATAATAATGGGTTGGCTACTAAAAGGAAAAAAAAAAAACTTACAGACAAGCCACACACACACACACACACACACACACACACGGACACACACCTCCTCAAACTTATTCATAGTATTCATACACAGTTTACATCCGAATACAAAGTACAACACACGTGAGAACAATGAGTCTCGATCCCATTTGCACATATGAACTATTTGTTCTCATGGCACGATAGATTGATTTTAAGTTGCAAAACAGTTCTTGCGGTTGATTACTCACTTGTCACAATATAAGCAGAGAAAAAGAATCCACACCAGGTCGCAGCCACTCAAGGTCTTCATCAATCGTCAAAGCCAGTGAGGCTACACGATGCACACTCATAGCCCGCCTTTCGGTAGCGCCTGCTTCTGTAAGGTACGCATACATTTGTATTAAATACTCACATCAAACTCCATAATCTTTGACCCATTCGCCTTGTCTTTTATCATGTCAATAACCTTCTTGGTTTGAGGTGCAATAGCACAAGGATTATTGACCACTCTTCGCACATGCAGAATTCTTACGGATTGTACCTAATTACTTCATGTGGACTGCAGCAGATGAGCCAGTCTGTATCCATGTAAAGTAACATTCGCTTAATGATGTCTGGCTTTCCAAACTCTTCCTGAAATTGGTACAGTTGGAGCTCGGAAATGTCCAATATACACACACCTACATAAATTGGTCTCAGAGAAGCTTATAGATTTGCTGTTATTCTCCTAGAGTGAGAAATAGTACTGCTTATGTGCCAAGAACATGTCGCACTTAATTCTGCCCAACAGACGAAACCCAATATTCCACAATATCATCTCCCCAGATGCCTCATTACTTCCGCTACAAGTGAAGGTCTAGAAAAGCATCTGATTGAATGCTCTACCCAAAGAACTGTTTGTGTGGACGTGCCCACTAAATAAAACGAGTTTCTGAAGTTCAAGGTAGAAATTTTTGAACCTCTACCAGCAGTAGCGTTATACCATTATCGTATTCACTGACTTCAAATGCCTACCCGCTACTGCAGCGTGCTGTGAGGTAGACGCCACTGCATCACATAGAACACTCACAGAGAGGCATATACAATGTCGAGTTGCATGCTCATCTGTTTCAAGTCGCAAACCTTTCATATCATACGTTGGGGAAAAACTTCGAAGACGGTTGCTCTCTGAGCTTGTGAGTTAACGTGAATTACGCTCTCATTTAAGCATATCGCCGAATGAGTCACCCTTCAGGAATTGTGAAACGAACCCTGTCATCCAGGACCGTGTGCCACAAAGAGCGTAGATTCGCCACGAGATGGGGAAGTTCACAGGCGTCTATAATGATGTGGTGTGCGAGTGAGACAGAGGAGAACCTAGATCATAGGGATACCCCGTAGAAGCCGTTTGTGGTCAGAGACACATAGCAGTGTTAAAAATGGGGGACCTAAGGTCGGCCATAAAGGAAAACATTTATGAAAACAATTTAATTTCGTAATAATGCAGGGAATGAAGCCACAGTAATTTTAATCTACCATCCTACAAAAAATTTCATGGTGACGCCAATAAAACTCAAATATTGATCATATCTATAGTAGTTTAGGATGTACTGTTAAAGTGAAGTTAGCAAGTTTTGTAACAAAGACCTCAATGATAAAATATTAACGCTTCGATCGATCTTAACGATCGACATTTCATATAGAAGCGCATCATTAAAATGACAAATGTAAATATCAACTCTGTCACTTTATTTATTTACAAGATACAGTAAATTTAAATTACCAGTATTTGCAGTTAAGCATCATATCATCATTTCCCGGCAGGTAACATAAGAAATTGTATGAGTATTCATGATGCTCTAATGACTGAGACGACAGAGGCTCTTAGCAACCTATCCGTTAGGATTGGTAAAGGGGAGAAAGGAGTAGATACAATAAAAGAATAAGTAGAATCCGGCATTAAAATTGAAAATAGTGAAGTTAAAAAGCGAATCAATGAAATAAAAAGCGAATTGAATTCTTTAGTTGCACATCAAACATCTACGTTGATCAGCGTTCCGTGGATTAAGTCAGGATCAGGCAAATGTTTTGGAGATGACGAGAAATGTCACCAAGTAAATTTTCTAGCAGCATGCAGGGTACATTTGGAAGGTGAGACGCAATCGTGGGCAAATATACACGGTGATAAGTTCACTACCTACGAAATATTTGAAAGCAGTTTCCTGAACAAGGTCTGGAGTGAAGCGAAGCAAACTCGACTCCAGAATGAGTTCCTGAACGGGCCAACATTTAAATACGGGAACAGATCGATGCGAGAACTTTGTAAAAGGTAACTTGCGAGATTAATGCATGTGAAACGTCCACTGAAATTACGACGTTGAAAAGGCGGTTACAGGAAAATTTGCAGTGGGTTCTAGTGCACAGTCCTAGCAACTCAACATATGAATTTTTGGACATAGTATAAAAATTAGAACTGGCAACGCAACGAAAACATCAGTTTTGATAAAGGAAACGGTAACAGGAACACATCCAATGATAAATTTCAAAGGGGTAATGGGAACTGATATTTTCGTGACAGGGACCAACACCAATAACGTATATTTGAGGGACCGACAGCTGGCGAAACGAACTAGCCTAATGGGGGATCGGGAAACTAAGTTTCGCAGCATCTCAAGCTCGGAGATGGCAAAATAGACCGTCGATGAATAGAACGCGAGAAAACGGAAATGTGATATGTGTTGATAAATCGACAGAAAGGCGTGAGAATATTGAAATGAAATTATTAAGAGGTGAGAATGAAATAGGTAAATTTTCAAATCATATCGTACGAAAAGTCGTAATCCTAAGATAATGAAAGGTAACGATAAAGGCTATGATGATGGTTTAGGAATAAATGATTTGTTTTATGAATGTGAGACGAAAGAGTGTGTGAATGTTAATACAATTAAATATTGTACGTGCCAAGAGGAGGCTGAGTTGGAGGTGATTTTGGTGGAGTTGAATAGTATAGAACATTCTAAAGAGGTACTAATCAGCGGTTAGGTAATGATATTTTAGGTGATATTGCCACTGCGAAAGCTGTTAAAGAGGTTAATAAGGGCGGCGTAGCATTAGTCTCGTAAGCTGTTGATGAATTTGTTTGTGTGAGCCGTGCACGGCTCGTGTTCATGCCGTTTATTGTTTGTCATCTTTTATTACTGTACTGCCACCTCGTTTTCTTCTTCCACTTACTGGCGTCACTAACTTCCTACTTTACTTACCCGTGAGCGGCAGCAGCAGCGTTTATCGATAAGTGCAATGCCCTACAATCTGTGGAGCGACCGATATTATTTCCGGGTCGTCGTGTGTCTGTCAGTCTGTTCGGGACGGACAAGCAGTGCAGTCGAGACGCAGCAGCAGTGAAGTCGGGGGACGGAGCGCCGTCGAGGGGCCGACAGCCAGTGCTCGCCGACCGCTGGCGACACGCATAAACTGTCCGACGGAGGGAGATTGGAGTGGGACGACCGTTGGTTGGTCGTTCGGTTGGTCGTCTCATCGGCCGACGTATACTTGGTCCTTTCACAGTTTCCGGGCCTGGGCAGTTGGTCGGTTGGCGTGGAGCAGCGAGAAAATCTCCGAGGCGCGTAGTTGGTTGGGCCCACTGGCGGCTTCTATGCGGTGTTGGAGTGTGTGGTGGTGTTCCTTTTGATACGAGGTTCTTAGTTCACCGATCCTGGACATGAAAGTTGAATTTTGACGTAATCTACCAGCAAGTCACGACCGTTCACATTGTGTCGTTTGGAGTTCGTTGTCTGCTGTTGGGATATTCCTGCGAGCAACAACATGTGTTTTCAAGTTGGCAAATTTTAGCCACCCTCCGGTGGAGTTTAACTGTAATTGGTAATTTGAATTGAAGTGCACCAGCGGAATCTTGTGCCTTGTGGCCGTTAACGTTCCAGTTACCTGCACTGGACGTTGACGTAATTTCCTCATCGTGTTGTCGCTGTTCAGCACGGCGTGTAGTCTGACAGCTCAACGTATAATTAGTTGTGGGCGCCAATACCTTCAACGTTGTTCAATTGAACTCCCTGTTATGCGCTGGTCGGGTGAATCAGAGGTTGTCTTGTCGGTGGGTCCGTTGAATGTCTGTCGGTAGGGTTGTCGTCGGATCGACAATGGTTGGGTCGACTGCCTGTCTCACCTAAGCGAGCGTTAGTGTTTGAATTCCAGGCCGACCCTTGGAACTTCTGAGCGCCCTTGGATGTAACGCCTTTTCTTGTTTGTTCTTGTTGTTTGTACTTGCATGTTTTCCAGCCGATTTTTAGATTAAGGTTGTTATGCCCTTAAGGCGTCAGATGGTTTGGGCCTTCAGTCTAATTTAAGAACTGTTTTACGTAAAGCCTTCAGAATTTTTAAAATTAATGTTATTGATTCTTAAGTGTTGGGCCTTCAGTGGATTTTGAATTTAGGTTGTTTTGCTCTTAAAGTGTCAGGTTTTTTGGTCATTCAGCCTAATTAAG
This sequence comes from Schistocerca cancellata, assembly GCF_023864275.1. Lineage (NCBI taxonomy): Eukaryota > Metazoa > Arthropoda > Insecta > Orthoptera > Acrididae > Schistocerca > Schistocerca cancellata. The sequence goes on from NC_064629.1 coordinate 332,192,877, forward strand.
GAACTGTTTTAAGATGAGGCTTTGCCTATTAAATTTCTGATTTTGGTTGAGCTTTAAGTTGTTGCCTTTCAGCCGTTTTAAAATGAAAGTGGTCTTGCTCTTAAGGTATGAGATTGTACAGCGCATTCAGCCGCTAATTAAGTTTCAAAACTTAAGCTCTTTTTTTTTTAAATTTTTCTTGGATCTTGTAATGTATGATCAAATAAAAGGTTGTATGTTCGAGTGTAGCTGACGGCCGCTTATTTTGCACCTTTCCACAAGTTAAACTACCTCTCCTATCCTGTGGGTTTAGCAGGGAGTTTCAGTGTGTATCGCAGATTTTGGTGAATTATTTTCGAAGGAAGGTAGTCATGGTGTTTTATGTGCAGGAGTTACGAAAGTTGAAGCTGCTGGTAGTGATACTTCAGCAGAACGAATGTGTGTGTATCTTTCTACTAATGGAGGTCAACTTAAAAGTCTGGATTGATCAGTGGATCTTGAATGTTTGTTTGAGAAGGAATCTGGATCTGAATTTGACGTGCGATCTGCTATTAATGTGGGGCAGGAGCGTGTAGGAGAGGAAAAGGTATTATGCTCAGGTTTAAATCAAAACACAGCAAAATTTAATGTTACTGTTGATTCTGAAATTTCACGACGCTGCAGCTATAATTTATTTCATGTAACGGCAGAGGATGGTGAAGCAATGAACGGTTCTTATATTGGTGATTTGTCGACGGAGGTAAATGAGGTTTTATGTAGCGAGTTGTATGATGTATCAGCGGCTATTGAAAGTGCTGTTCGTGAAGATGTTTGTAATGACGTGAAAGTAAAAATTAATGCTTTATTTAATGACAATGACGCCGGCACTAATGTCGATAATTTTAAGGGATAATACAGTGAGTTTGATTCTAATGTAGAAAGTGATATTTGAACAGAATGGTATCTTAAGGAGGAATGAGATTTTACTGTAACTGACTGGCGATGGTACGGTAGAACATTACGATCGTTATTGCCACATTTGTTGACTCGAGAGAAGTTTAAGATAGCGAGAGGTCCAGAAGGGAGAAAAAATAAAATTATAGCGAAAGAAGCATTTCTTGGATTATTTTGGGACGAGTACGAAATTGAGGGGTGGATCGAACAGGATATGTGTACTCTATAGATGGAAAAGATGGGACGAGACATAGAGAATTATTTATTGAGGGAGCAGTGTTTAGAGCGAAATGAAATGAATAATGTACAGCCTATCATTGAAATTAAAGTAAATCATGAGAAAGTAGACACGATACTCGATTCTGGAAGTAATGTGTCGGCAGTGTCGGAAGGTTTTTTACATAGGGTAAAGAACAAGAAATTAGTATTACGACCTGTAAAAAGTGTAAAAATTAAAACGGCAGTTGGCGGTTCAAGTGAGCCGGTAAGGCAAGAAGTACTCTTGGAATTCAAGTGTGAGGAGAATCATTTTAATATAGGATGCCTTGTAGTGAATGGACTTGTAAAAGATGCGGTGCTGGGAACAGATTTCTTACGTAGATATGAAACTTCGCTTCACTGTATTGGAAGGTGCTTGGATTTTGAAATTGATGGTGAAAAAAGGAAATTAAAATTTTAGAATCTTTTGACGAGTGACAACCAGATTGCGCTCACCATAATTACATACGATTGGGATGAGGAAAACAATATGTGTTCCAAGAGAAAGGAAACGGTAGAAGCATTGGAGGGTATATCGGAGGTAGAGAAAAAGGAGTAATGTGAATTGTTGTGCCGTTATGAGGACATATTTTCTGATCGTCCCGGTAAAGTAACAGACTTCCAATTCTCCATTAAAGTGCAAGCCTTACATAATTACTATTGCTGATCGGGAAGCCGTCAGGGAGAGGTTAAGTCAAATGCTGGAATGGGATATTATAGAGCAATGTAGGAGCGATTATTGTAATCCCATAGTAATTGTAAAGAAAAAGACAAATCGGTTAGAGTCGTGTTACACGCGCGTAAGATAAATAAGGTAATTGTGAGAGAACTCGACCAGCCTGAAAATATGTGGGAATTGCTACAAAACTTCAGGAACATAAAATTTATGTCAAGTGTTGACTTGACTTCAGGATTTTAGCACATCCCATTGGGAGAAGAAAGCAGACGTTACACAGCTTTCTTATTGGAAGGACGAAGCAACCAGTTAAAGGTTGTACCGTTCGACCTCATGATTTCAGTGACAGTGTTTGTGAAAGCGCTGAGCCATGTCTTACGAGAAAGATTAATGAGCAAGTTGGTGATCTATGTGGATGACATTTTAAAAGCGACTGCATCCTGGTACAAACACCGTAAATCGCTGTAGGAAGTGCTTGTGACCTTAACACGAGGAGGGATGACGTTAAAGATTGCCAAATTCGAATTTTTCCGAGCGGAAATTCAGTTTCTAGGACACACTCTTACATTTGAGGGAACTTTACCGAGTACCGAGAAATTGAAATCAATCCTGGATTGTAAGAGGCCAACCAACACAGAGAAATTAAAATCATACATAGGATTATGTAGGTTTTATCGAAAATTCTTGGGGGATGGATTAATGAATAACCCAAATTTACGTAAATTATTAAAGAAAAACGCATCATGGAAACAGACCGAGGAATGTGAAAAGGAATTACAGAACATAAAGGATAAACTGTGTGTGAGCAAGATGCTCTATCATGCCGACATGACAGCTCTGTTCTGTTGGTCGTCAGACAGTTCAGATTATGGGATAGACCACGACATCTTCCAAGAAAAACAAATCTACGGGTAGACACAACACCGGAGTGTGGCTTTCGCTAGCCGCATGCTCAACAAACACGAACGCGGGAACAGTAAATCAGAATAGGAGCTGCTAGAATCATGTATGGATTCAGAAATTTCCGAATGTATTTGCTATCCGAGCGTAAGGCCCTTAGCTTTCCGCAAGACTGTAGAATACTAAACGATCGCCTGATGCGCTGGGAAATGTTCCTGCAACAATTTAGTTACCAGATACGCTACATTAAAGGGACCGTGAATTCTATTGCCGATGCTCTGTCGCGGTTGCTTATTGGAGAAGAGAATGAAGGAGAGGAGACAAAGAACGAATTTCAGTTGCTGTACATGAAAGGAGTACCGGTGGAAAAGGAAATTCGTGCGGTCTGCAGGGATATGTGGAGAGCGCAAAATGATGTCCCTGAACTGAAGAACATCAAAATCAGATTTGAAAGCAAGGTCTACGAAAAAATACCCCGCTACTTCAAGATCCAAAAAGGTGTACTCTTTCGCAGAAGAGTCCAGAAGACGGATGATTGGAGACTGTGCTTCCCAGACAAATATGTCGAACAGCTGACAGATTACGTCCAATGTAAGTCAAGGGTCCAGAAGTGCACGGAACTTATAGAGCAATACATCCGCATTAATAACCTCGCCATACGGGTACGTGCACAGCTGGCTGCCTGTCAGTGTCAGTGAGTAAAATATTGCACTACAACTGAATAAGGGGAAGTGCAAAGTATAATACCGACCAAGGTAGGAGAGATGTTATTATTGACAATTTTGACCCACTGCCACAGGACGTAGCGGTATGAAGCACATATTTGTTGTTGTGAACCTCTTTTCAAAATTTATTAAACTTTATTTGATACGGAAAGCTAACAGCAAGACACTGTTAGCCAAATTAGAAAAGGATTTCTTTAAAAATATAATCAAACCAGAAAGTCTGTTTTCAGACAACGGATTTCAGTTCATATCAAACGTTTGGAACAAATTTATGAACGACCAGGATATAAAACACATTAAAATATCCGTGTACCACCTGGCGAGTAATCCTTCCGAGCGATATATGAGAGAAGTTGGACGACTGTGTCTGACTGGCGCGAGTGATAGACACTCAAAGTGAGTGGAAAACGTACGTTCGTTTAAGGACGTTCTAAACAGCGTGAAAAGTAACGCAACTGATATTCGGCCTTGGAGGTGATGACGGGAGTCAAACCGAAATTTCTATTAACGGAATTTGAGGAGTTCCCGCACAACCTAGCTGAGTCGGCCGCTGTGAAGGAGCAGGCGGTAAAACCCAATATGGAGAAGTTGGCAGCGGAAAGGAAGAAATGGCATGATGAGCGGTACAAAACCATTAAATCCAAAATAGGAGACAAAGTCCTAGTACATACGAAAGAAAAGTCCAGCGAAGTGGATGAAGAACTAAAAAAGTTGTTTGAGCTGCACTATAAGCCATTTGTAGTAGCAGAATGTCCTCACCCTAATGCCTACCGACTCAAATACCCTGTTTCAGAAAACTTCTAGGATCAAGAAACCTGGCAGAATTGAGACTGTGCATTGAGAAGGCGAAAGTAGGCCAAGAAATAAGTGTATCTGTGTTCAGATTATAAGATTATTTGGAGGGGTAATTTGAAATGTTTTATTTCAGGATTTATTGTAGCTTGTTTGTGGTTTCGTCGTTTTTTTTGTTTTTTTTTTTTTTGCGTAAGGTCTCTCCAATTGTAAAGAGATAGTTTAGACGCACATTTGGCTGCGAGGAGGTTGGAGAACTCAATTATTTTATGAACCGTACCAAGTCAAAAATCAGTGCACATGATGCATATAAATTAGGTTTTTGGGGCTATAAAAGGGATTTATTTATGTGTATGTATGTGTTATACTTAAGTCTTTGTATGGTTTTATGTTAGTTGTCATTTCCAAATTAAAAGTTATGGTCACGCCAATTTGGGTGCATGGAGGTCGGAGAAATTTGGAAAATGAAAATTATCTACTTATCTGAGAATATGGCTCTAAGCACTATGGGAGTTAACATCTCAGGTCATGAGTCCCCTACAACTTAGAACTACTTAAACCTATGAAGAACTAAAAAAGTTGTTTGAGCTGCACTATAGGCCATTTGTAGTAGCAGAATGTCCTCACCCTAATGCCTACCGACTCAAATACCCTGTTTCAGGAAAACTTCTAGGATCAAGAAACGTGGACATCACTAAGGCCATACATAGTACTAAGGACATCACACACATCCATGCCCGAGGCAGGATTCGAACCTGCGACCGTCACAGTCACGCTGTTCCAGACTGAAGCGTCTAGAACCGCTCGGCCACAACGGCCGGCTATCTGAGAATATTTTGGGGGAATAAATTATTGTTGTATGGAGTAATGATATGATTACGCAGATTCACTGCACTGAATTAAACGGGGGGTGAGATTTGTTCATATTTGTTGTTAGTTTTGAGTCTAAGGGAGCTATTTAAATTTAAAAAGAAATCTTAATTTGCCGATGAAGTCGATTGGGAATTTGTCACGAGATGCATGTCTCTAGTGGGACTCGAATAACGTGTCAGAATCATTGAAGAACTCCCGAGCATCTTGCAAACGATGTAAGTCAATTGTTTACTGTGTAGCTTAGATCTGTTTCTATCGAGTCCACTTGGGGAAGCGTTCGGTGCAGATCCTGGGAGGTTTCGGAAAGTGTTAGTCCGATTCGAATTTCAACAGATTTGTTTCCGAAAAACGTTGGCCATGGAATTCAGAGCCATACAGAATTTCTACGGGGTACTCGGCTCCGAATCTGTGGAGCGCCGTTGGAGACATCGTTGTGAGGAAAGGATTCTGTGAAAGTGAGCGCAGTGGCGCTGATACTTCTGCGGCATTTCAATTGACAGTGACAGTGACATTTGATAAATGTATGGTTTTATTTGGAATTTAAATAATATGCCGCAATTCATAATTTATGTTAGATATAAGTTTCTTTAAATTTAAAGCATTCTGCGTCAACACCATTGCAAATTATTACACTATTGATCTGGCGCTTAGGATATTTGTCTTATTGTATAATGAATTTGTATCTTATAAATTGGGGTGTTACTTTATAACATATGTGTCACGCCAACGTGTTATGAAGTGGAGGTGTGTGAGTTAACGAGCATTTCGCTCTCATTTAAGTACATGGCCGAAAGAGTCAGCCTACGGGAATTGTGAAACGAGCCCTGCGTCCAGGATCGTGTGCCACAAAGTGCGCAGATTTTCCACGAGATATTGAAATACCCAGGCGTCTATTGTGCTGTAGTGTGTGAGTGAGACAGACGAGAACCTACACTATAGGGAAACCCCGTAGAAGCCGTTTGTGGCCAGAGAGACCAGCAGTGTTAAGTATGGCGAACCTATGATCGGCCATAAAGAGAAAGATTTATGTAAGCAATTTAATTATGTAGTAATGCAGGGAACTAAGCTACAGGAATTTTAATCTACCATCCTTCATAAAATTTCATGGTGTTCCCGATAAAACTTGAATATTGATCATATCTATAATAATTTAGGATTTACTCTTAAAGTGAAATTAACAAGTTTTGTAACAAAGACATCAAGCATAAATTCTGAACGCTTCGCTCGATCTTAAGGATCGACATTTCATATAGAAGCGCATCATTAAAATGACAAAGGCTGTAAATATCAACTCTGTACTTCATTTGTTTAAAATATATAGTAAATTTAAATTATCACTATTTTCAGTTAAGTATCAGATCATCATTTCCTCCACACAAAACACATTGAACGATGACAGCATGACACCTTATTGAATCGTTAGGTAACAGAATATTCGTTGTGAAGTTTAGTGCATAATAGTTACATTTGTAGTTTATTTATTTATCAGAAAGCACATTGTGGCAAGGCTCCTGCATAATAGTTACTTTTGTAGTTTATTTATTTATCAGAAAGCACATTGGGGCAAGGCTCCTGGTCGTGACATTCAAAGTTAAGAAGGAAATTGTATTGGTTTCACATAAAAGAATTAACGCTTGTAATGTAATGGATATTATTGTTACGTTATTTAGAACGTGGAAGTGGTCAAGCTCTGATTATTTAAGCATGTTAAGATATAAAATAATGTAGAATACGCTGTAGCCAATCACATGGACGGCTTCAGGAAAGGGAACTGCCCTAGTCAGTTGAGCGATATCCGGTGCGCGGGAAACGCGGCCGGGGACGGGCAGACGACAGCTCTTATTGAGACACGAAAGCGGACAATCTGTCTTTAGACAGCTTGGAAGTGAGACGACTTAGAAAATTTCGCGTTGTGTGGTATCGCGGGACTTAGTCTCTGAGAGGTCAGCAGCCGCGCGCCTGGTGTGAACTCTTGCTTTTCGTGTAAATATCGAGGTGGAGTATTGGACTTGTGTTTCGCGATGAGATTGTGAATGATCGAGCTGTGTCAAATACCTATGCGCTCGAGTGTAACAGTAACTCTCAATACGACAACTTTCGCTATTAGTTTGCTTTCTGAAAAGAGCAGAATTCTAACCAAATCGCAACCGTGTGGCATACATCATTTAAGGGTCGTTAATTTAGTTCCGGATATTATCATTACTGATATTATATGTTATGTTAACTTTGTATTTCACAAACTTGCCGTCAGCCAGACCACTTAACCAAAGGGTCACAAGTGTCTAATATTGGGCATATTATGCGACACGTGCGGTTCAACCCCAGGACGAGTTTGAGCCAAGACATTTCGACGAAGACGAACCGCATGTGAGCCCGAACGTCTTGGGGAATTTAGCTCGTAAGCTTGAACAACTTGTGTGGTATGTTGATCGTGTTAATGGTAGTAACATTCTCTTGACCAAGTCTTAGGAGAAGTGATTCCGTATGCGAAACAGCTGTTAAGCGTCATATTTGTTGGCTGCCGTTTGATATAAAAACGGAAACTCCTTGTAGAGACCACAATCAAGCAACTTAGAAGTTAAAAAGTGCAGCACGCAATGCTTGCAACTTAAATTTCCAAGTACCATAACATGTACCCATCTTATCTCACAATTTGATTGGATATGACACCCATTTCATCATTGAGCACTTGGGTGTTTCTGGTTTGCCCAACGATCATGTTATTGCACTGTCTGAGAGCATAGAGAGATTCATTTAGTTCTACAAGGGAAAGACCCCTCTACAATACCTGATTTTACCTGGACTCCGATTTATTCTAGCGCCACATCGGAAACTGAGACAATATGTTATGAGAACATACTCCTCACTGTAGCTGCAATTCTCAATGATGCAACGTTTCAGCTGGTTACGAAGGAAGGGTCTTTCCTTACGGGTATTTGGAATCGGTGGAGACACTCAATGAGACAATGTTGCCCGACTTAGCCGCATTCACCAGTAACCTTTCTGATAATGCCGTAACGGATGAATGGTATGAGGATGCAGTGAATGTTCGTCAGGTATTTAGTGTCTATGATTTAGGAGAATATGCAAAGATATGTATGGACACAGGTGTGAGAGTACTTGTGGATATTTTTGAGAAATTCCGGAGTATATACTATACCACATATACTGTAAACCCCGTATTCTGTTACACTGTACCGGGGACTTCGTGGGAGAGAACGATGAAAACGAAATGTATCAACGTTGAATTATTGACTGATGTCGACGTGCTGGTCTTCTTCGAGTGCAAGATTCGTGGCGGAATCTGTCAAAGTGTGCATAGGCGCATCATGGCGATTAACCTCCGAATTGGTGGACAGTTCAAAGTATCTGAAATTTGATAACAAAATGTCGTGCAACAATATCTGCCAATTGGAGAGCTTCCATCGTTATCCGATGAAGACATTTCTAGATTACATGATTTCATGGGTATGACAGCGGATTTTGGTGAAGGATATGTCGTTTAAGCAGACCTAGCATATCCTGTTAGTTTGAATGACGCGCAAAGCGATTTGCTGCAACACACAGAGTATCTAGTCCCATGCAACGATTCCATCCCAGGATTGATAACCATGCTACAGGGAAAAGAGAGATACATTATGCACAGTAGGAACCACCAGAAGTGTCTCAGTTAGGAAATGAAACTGATTAGCGTCATCTGTTACATCTTGTTCTAGAAGTCATAGAAGCTGAAGGATTATATTGATGTTAATATTGGAAAGATATCTCTCGCGACACGTGACTTTGAGACATTTTTTTAAAAATTAATTAATGATGACATTTTCGGGAAAACTATCGATAATTTGAGAAACAACGGCGAAATTCATGTAGGTTATCGCAGGGAGGGCCGCAGTGGCTAACAAGACTGTGTCACAAGACAGAATTTACGTGGTCCGTAATCTTCAATGATTCATCCATCTGGCGACGGCTAAGGTTCGACAGAGTACATGAAACCAGTTTATGTAGGTGTGTTTCGACCTTTCCACGCTCCACATGTACAGATTTTACACTGAGTTTGCAAAGCCACGTGTTGCTGTTCCAGAGTTCTTTTATATGGGTAGAGACTTTTTCATCTACTGGGTCAACAGCTGCAATCTAAATGAAGTAATTAGTTACAGTCCCCAAGAACTCGACATGTCTAAAAATATAGCCAATAATATTATCACACCTGAAAACAAGAAATTTCATGGCCTGATAAAAGACGTGGCGAATGGGTCACAGAGTGTGGAATTTGTAAGTCATAGTTCCAAAACGTATGTTTCGCTTACAAATACACCCGCCACAAAAGGCAGGCTAAGTGTGTGCATCATGCAGTCTCAATGCATCTCTCGAATTATGATGACTTCAAGTGCCTGCGACGTTGTCTGGGTTCTTCTTCTCCGCATATGTTGTGCCAAATGGGAATTCGATCACGAGACCATGAGGCTTATACTCTATGGTAACTTGTTACTCGACCGAAGTACAAACGGTGAATACGAAGTCCCCTCTCAGGATGCTCGGTAACCTAAGGCGCAGTGGTGGGGGGAGGAACAAGAGAGCACACCGTACCAATGGAGGTGGGGTAATAAATTGTCATCTATAGTTTTAGGTTGAAAACATTTGATTATTAAGTAACACGTGGGTAAACGTGAATGCAAGTGCGCCTACCGGGAGCAATCTTTCTCGTTAACTATGGTGATTACTATTTCATTTTAATTAATTTTAATGATAATGACAGTTATTGGCCATTAATTATGTCCTAAATAAATAAAGGAAGAGTCTGTAACACCAATATCGATTGTAAGTGGTTTGTACTGTGTAGTTATGTGTATGTGACAATGAAGTGTTTGTTCTTTACTAATCAAGGTCATTGAATCGTCAGAGAGAATGTTGAAGTTTGTAATATACGTATTATGGAAACTAAAGAAATGTTTAAAAGTAACGAAACTTTATAAAATATGCATGTCCAAAAAGAGAAATTGTACTTTGAAAAATGGTTAATGCTTAGGGATCTTGTATTGTATAGCACAATAGGTGCTCTTGTTATTATGGAATGGCTCTAAAAAGAGGATAATACGTCACAAAAAAGAATTTATAAAGAGCATTCAACATCAAGAGTTTGAGACCAGATAGCCGCCACGTGTTTGCGACCACCATTGCGCCACTGCTCCACCCACTTCAGGAACTCAGATATGTATCATAGTATGAACCAGTATGTTTGTGTGAGTGTGTTAATAATAATTCCAGTGATATAAACATGTGTTTGAACCTTAAAATTGTCCTGATCATGAATCGAATGCAGGGCTACTTCATAAATGTGCTAAAACCGAGTATCCTGTTTCTAATTAATTAATCGTTTGCTTCTGTACTAAATGTGCTAAAGTACAGTGCTAAAGTGTGTAGCATTACCGTAAAAATACCTGCTTCACAGGTAATGGCTAAGGTACCCAAATTGAACCTATATGAAAAGTTATTTTGCTTTGATTATTACGATGAGCTATTTTCTGAGGTTAATTGAACTTAATATTTGAATTACTTGCTTTTCAGTACGAACACATAAACTATTTCAAGGGGGCTAGAAATCAATATTGGCAAATTGCAATTTGTTTCTGAAATAGTCACAGTTTCAGTTTATGGGTCCCCAACATATTCTTTTCTGTTATAGGAAAGATAAACTAAATACTGCTTTTGCTAGAGAAATCTGAAGCATTTCCATAACAGTGTGAGTATAAAAAGTGCCTGTGCAATGTTGAAACTTCCTGGCAGATTAAAACTGTGTGCCGGACTGAGACTCGAACTCAGGACCTTTGCCTTTAGCGGGCAAGTGCTGTACCAAATGAGCTACCCAAGCACGACTCACGCCCCGTCCTCGCAGCTTTAATTCCGCCAGTACCTCGTCTCCTACCTTCCTGGCGGAATTAAAGCTGCGAGGACGGGGCGTCGGTCGTGCTTGGGTAGCTCATTTGGTAGAGCACTTGCCCGCGAAAGGCAAAGGTCCCGAGATCGAGTCTCGGTCCGGCAGACAGTTTTAATCTGCCAGAAAGTTTCATATCAGCGCACACTCCGCTGTAGAATGAAAATTTCATTCTGTGTAATGTTATTTAACCTCATTTGAGGTGTCTGTATGTTAGTTAAACCAGGACTCTTGTCATGCCCAATTTTAGTCTCGTGAGATCCTTAATAACATCTTAGTGCTGAGTTGGCTATTGAGTGCTACAGTAACTATTATTGCTACTGGCTAAATAATTTTTAAATTTCCTGTTATTGCTGATTTGTGTAAATAGTAACTACTGCTACCCACTACTCAGTTCGTTCGGTAGTCGTGTGCAAGTCATTGCACTATTAAAAGAAGTATTAATGAAAGCCAATTTAGTAACGAATATTCATTTTCCTTAAAACCTAATGTTTCAAATCATTATGCCTAATTAGGCTGGCGGCCGTTCATAGTTTCATTTGTATGAACCTTTCGACTTTCGTTACTCCCAGAGCAAAGCCTGTTCAGTTTTCTATTAATTACCATAAATACGAAATTACTGTTCGATATCCTTAGGTAAATCCCATTAGGTAAACACACGGTCATAACATTTCTAAATTTCTGCTAGAGGGTAACGATAGTCTGCAAGAGCGTTATATTTGACGCGAACTTGCAGCTTTCGTGTTATAAGTCCAAGAGAGTTGTTCGTCTATATAAGCGTCATTATATTAAGTTAGGGCAAGTGGACGGTTTGTTGTGGAAGGTTACAAGCCGTCTGGCTTGCCTCCTTCGATTTATTTTGAATTCATCTGGCCCTTCTCTCGACTGGCGAGAGGCAGGAGACATTGTTGCATCTGCTTAAAGTCTCATTACGTTGATTTATTAAAGGGATAGTTAGAGTCTATGAATACGTGAGATATGCACAGCTCAAGTACTGCTCTGAATGGTGCAGGTGTGTCGTGGACTCTCACAGCTTTATGCTGGCTTGCGTATGTTAGGTGGCCACCGACAGAAGCCTTCGGAACCCATCAGCCCTTCACATTAAGTCGGGCTTATCGGCATGTGGGACGACTCGCCTCTTGAGATAGCCGAGGGCAACAGTTTCAAGTGCATACTGGAACACTACAGTTTATGGCGGAAATTTACTAGTCCTGGAATGTCGGGGCAAACCACTGTGAGAACAGGGACCACGGGAAATTCAGAAGTGTTAAACAACGCTGTGATTCGCCCTCGCTGGCTAACACCAGACGGGAATATCTGGGACAAGCTAGCGAGGAAGATGTGCTCTGATTGGCCCGTGACTCTCGACATTACAGGGTGGGAATTTTTAAAACGTGTCATTAACACTCTATTGGCGGAGAACACTAACGTTTTTCCTGATTGGCGTTTGAGGCCACATTGGTGCAAACTGCCGAGTCGGGAGCTGCTGGAAGAAAAAGGAAAGTCCTGGTTTGATTGTGGATGGAGAAAGGTCGCTCGTTCTAGACGTGGCACTTGGAAGTGTCAATGTCCTGAAGAGCGAGATTCTAATTCTCCATTACGATCACGGTTCTCCGACTTACCGCCGCAGCAGATTGTTGAGTGTTTACCGCAGCACGGCTCACTAGGTGGGGGTTATTACAATCCTGGAAATTGAAATAAGAACACCGTGAATTCATTGTCCCAGGAAGGGGAAACTTTATTGACACATTCCTGGGGTCAGATACATCACATGATCACACTGACAGAACCACAGGCACATAGACACAGGCAACAGAGCATGCACAATGTCGGCACTAGTACAGTGTATATCCACCTTTCGCAACAATGCAGGCTGCTATTCTCCCATGGAGACGATCGTAGAGATGCTGGATGTAGTCCTGTGGAACGGCTTGCCATGCCATTTCCACCTGGCGCCTCAGTTGGACCAGCGTTCGTGCTGGACGTGCAGACCGCGTGAGACGACGCTTCATCCAGTCCCAAACATGCTCAATGGGGGACAGATCTGGAGATCTTGCTGGCCAGGGTAGTTGACTTACACCTTCTAGAGCACGTTGGGTGGCACGGGATACATGCGGACGTGCATTGTCCTGTTGAAACAGCAAGTTCCCTTGCCGGTCTAGGAATGGTAGAACGATGGGTTCGATGACGGTTTGGATGTACCGTGCACTATTCAGTGTCCCCTCGACGATCACCAGTGGTGTACGGCCAGTGTAGGAGATCGCTCCCCACACCATGATGCCGGGTGTTGGCCCTGTGTGCCTCGGTCGTATGCAGTCCTGATTGTGGCGCTCACCTGCACGGCGCCAAACACGCATACGACCATCATTGGCACCAAGGCAGAAGCGACTCTCATCCCTGAAGACGACACGTCTCCATTCGTCCCTCCATTCACGCCTGTCGCGACACCACTGGAGGCGGGCTGCAAGATGTTGGGGCGTGAGCGGAAGACGGCCTAACGGTGTGCGGGACCGTAGCCCAGCTTCATGGAGACGGTTGCGAATGGTCCTCGCCGATACCCCAGAAGCAACAGTGTCCCTAATTTGCTGGGAAGTGGCGGTGCGGTCCCCTACGGCACTGCGTAGGATCCTACGGTCTTGGCGTGCATCCGTGCGTCGCTGCGGTCCGGTCCCAGGTCGACGGGCACGTGCACCTTCCGCCGACCACTGGCCATGTACACTGGCGTTGTACTGTGGAGACCTCACGCCACACGTGTTGAGCAATTCGGCGGTACGTCCACCCGCCTCCCGCATGCCCACTATACGCCCTCGCTCAAAGTCCGTCAACTGCACATACGGTTCACGTCCACGCTGTCGCGGCATGGTACCAGTGTTAACGACTGCGATGGAGCTCCGTATGCCACGGCAAACTGGCTGACACTGACGGCGGCGGTGCACAAATGCTGCGCAGCTAGCGCCATTCGACGGCCAACACCGCGGTTCCTGGTGTGTCCGCTGTGCCTTGCGTGTGATCATTGCTTGTACAGCCCTCTCGCTGTGTCCGGAGCAAGTATGGTGGGTCTGACACACCGGTGTCAATGTGTTCTTTTTTCCATTTCCAGGAGTGTATTTAAATAGGAAGTGTACCGTTGCCACAGCTTCACTACACTCGATTCCTGCCTAATTATTGTTTGATGTCGTATTCAATTGGCCTCTGGAGTTTCTAACTTAATCTTTGAGTTGTAATGGATTAATGAGTTAATGGGCAGCTAGGATACTGTAGCCAACTATCCACTTGCCTATCTTGTTAATTGTCGTCAGCCATTAACTTAGTTTTTTCATAGAATGTTGACGCAAATACTTTGTAATTGGTGACTATAATAAATAATCGGTCAGTGTTTCATGTGCATTTTTACTTGAAAGAGTACATGGTTTCTTTCAGTTCACTGATTTATCCTACTGAATGAGAGGACAGTTATATAGCAGGATTATTGCCGTTTCCCTTCTTATGATTCTATTTTAGGGCATTTGAAGACAGCGATTCCGATGCGTAATTTTCAGTTAACGTGGAGTCTTAATGGGAGTGTATCGGAGTATGGGCAGGTCCATTACTATGATAGGTTTCACAGTCTCACACACCGGGGGATATTACATTTATTATAAGAGAACAATGTAACTTTTTGTCATGAAACTCTCATAGCTCCACTAGTACCCGAGACATAATACTCAGTACTTTGGAAGTCTTTGTAGGACAAAGAGGATCCCAACTACGATTACCACGACAGCGCAGGGAGCAGAATGGAAAAATATGTAGTCAACATCACAAAATAGTAGTTATTTCGCCGTTTATGAGATCTCTTTATCGCGTAAATGAGGTTAATCTGCATGGAGTTTTGAAACCTTGAGACAACAGAAGTCACACGTCAAGCTAGTAAAAAATCTATAACTAATATATATGCATTTTCAAAGTGTTTTGAATGTGAATTGGTAGGGTTCAGGTTATTCTTACGTGCCTTATAGTCATCGTGTCTTCAAATGGTGCCTTTTCGCAATTGACTTTAGTCAACAGCCATGGACCTCGAATTCAGACCGATATAGATGCAGAAAGATCTAAGTGACTGAGAAATTTTCCTCAAAGACAACGAATCTTCTCGTTTGGGTGTGAAGTGTCATGGGAAAAGTGTATGAACACAGTAACCTTGCCATGCACACTTCTATGATTAATTACACATCGTAAAGGACAACAGGTACGAAACTTTCGGATTTTAAACATAAAAGAGGTGTCATTCGAAGATAGCAGGCTACCAATAATTACAGGCTTATTACTTTTATCACACTGAATAAATTTGTGTGTCTTATTAACTATCATTTGAACTCATGTCGCCATGTGTTGAAAATGTAAAATGAGTGTATAAATGTGGACACTTTCTTGGATAAAATAATAAATTAATATTGTACAGTTTATGTTCCATGAGAAGTCAAGTGGAATCAATTTTTTGGCAGGGAGGTTGGGGGGGGGGGGGGACGAAGGCTTAGGGAGACACTTATTATCCAGATACTGATGAAATGTCAGTTTATGGCTGTGTGCAATAGGTCACAAGCGATTAGTTTCATAGTCATTCACCATGGTACTAATGGCTGTGCCCTTGTGATATAATTATACTATCGTATATTATAGTATATTCATAAACGCGACAGATTCCCCATAGTGTTATGTTGTATTGTATGCCTCCGATAAACTGTGCTTTCTTCTCACATTCTTTTCATATTGTTATATAATTATACTAACGTATATTATAGTATATTCATAAACGCGACAGATTCCCCATAGTGTTATGTTGTATTGTATGCCTCTGATAAACTGTGCTTTCTTTTCACATTCTTTTCACATTGTGATATAATTATACTAATGTATATTGTAGTATATTCATAAACGCGACAGATTCCCCATACTGTTATGTGGTATTGTATGCCTCTGATAAACTGTGCTTTCTTTTCACATTCTTTTCACATTGTGATATAATTATACTAATGTATATTGTAGTATATTCATAAACGCGGCAGATTCCCCATACTGTTACGTGGTATTGTATGCCTCTGATAAACTGTGCTTTCTTTTCACATTCTTGATCGTTCTGTCAAATGACAAACTAGTAAAGAAAAGTAACACATAAACTCAAATTTTGTTGTTACGAGGCTGTTCCAGTGAAATCGTAGATTTCGAATGAATACAAATATTTAGAAAACGAAGGCTACCACCAATAGAAAAAAGTTTATTTATTCGAGTAGAGACACTTTCGAGCCCAATTCCAGAATGAAACATTGAATTTGTAAATTTACGACTTGAATTATATTCTGTGACAATTTTGAAGCTCCAACTGATGGAGAATAACTGTAGACTTGGCTGTGACACAGAATCTATTTTAATCTGTAGGCAGATAATAATCTATAAATTATAAACACTCCGTCAGTCCAGAAAGTTCGGAAACTGGATTAATAATAGCAATAATAATAATAATACTAATAATAATAATACCAAAAATAATACAGACATTTGTGGCCTTTAAAAAGGCGTACGACTTCGTAGATAGAGACACATTAATAGAAGTGCTGAAAGAATTTGGAGTAGATGATAAGACAACGAGGCTTATTCAGCAAACATTAACAAACAGCCGATCACAAATTAAATTTTTAATAGAACTGTCAAAGCCCTTTGAAATCAAAACAGATTTGAAACAACAAGACAGTCTTCCCCGATCTTGTTCAACTGTGTTTTAGAAAAAGTTATCTGGGAATGGCGAAAAGAAATGAGTCAGCTCAACTTTCCAAACGAAATCAGGCTAGGTCGCAAGCAGTCTGGGCTTACATTTAAATGCCTCGCGTTTGCGGATGATATAGTGTTCTTTTCAGAGAAATTGCAAATTGCAACTAAACAGATTGAAGTCATCAAGGAATTCCAAATATCTTTTGAGTAGTCACAATATACACTCCTGGAAATTGAAATAAGAACACCGTGAATTCATTGTCCCAGGAAGGGGAAACTTTATTGACACATTCCTGGGGTCAGATACATCACATGATCACACTGACAGAACCACAGGCACATAGACACAGGCAACAGAGCATGCACAATGTCGGCACTAGTACAGTGTATATCCACCTTTCGCAGCAATGCAGGCTGCTATTCTCCCATGGAGACGATCGTAGAGATGCTGGATGTAGTCCTGTGGAACGGCTTGCCATGCCATTTCCACCTGGCGCCTCAGTTGGACCAGCGTTCGTGCTGGACGTGCAGACCACGTGAGACGACGCTTCATCCAGTCCCAAACATGCTCAATGGGGGACAGATCCGGAGATCTTGCTGGCCAGGGTAGTTGACTTACACCTTCTAGAGCACGTTGGGTGGCACGGGATACATGCGGCGGACGTGCATTGTCCTGTTGGAACAGCAAGTTCCCTTGCCGGTCTAGGAATGGTAGAACGATGGGTTCGATGACGGTTTGGATGTACCGTGCACTATTCAGTGTCCCCTCGACGATCACCAGTGGTGTACGGCCAGTGTAGGAGATCGCTCCCCACACCATGATGCCGGGTGTTGGCCCTGTGTGCCTCGGTCGTATGCAGTCCTGATTGTGGCGCTCACCTGCACGGTGCCAAACACGCATACGACCATAATTGGCACCAAGGCAGAAGCGACTCTCATCGCTGAAGACGACACGTCTCCATTCGTCCCTCCATTCACGCCTGTCGCGACACCACTGGAGGCGGGCTGCACGATGTTGGGGCGTGAGCGGAAGACGGCCTAACGGTGTGCGGGACCGTAGCCCAGCTTCATGGAGACGGTTGCGAATGGTCCTCGCCGATACCCCAGGAGCAACAGTGTCCCTAATTTGCTGGGAAGTGGCGGTGCGGTCCCCTACGGCACTGCGTAGGATCCTACGGTCTTGGCGTGCATCCGTGCGTCGCTGCGGTCCGGTCCCAGGTCGACGGGCACGTGCACTTTCCGCCGACCACTGGCGACAACATCGATGTACTGTGGAGACCTCACGCCCCACGTGTTGAGCAATTCGGCGGTACGTGCACCCTGCCTCCCGCATGCCCACTAACCGCCCTCGCTCAAAGACCGTCAACTGCACATACGGTTCACGTCCACGCTGTCGCGGCATGCTACCAGTGTTAACGACTGCGATGGAGCTCCGTATGCCACGGCAAACTGGCTGACACTGACGGCGGCGGTGCACAAATGCTGCGCAACTAGCGCCATTCGACGGCCAACACCGCGGTTCCTGGTGTGTCCGCTGTGCCGTGCGTGTGATCATTGCTTGTACAGCCCTCTCGCAGTGTCCGGAGCAAGTATGGTGGGTCTGACACACCGGTGTCAATGTGTTCTTTTTTCCATTTCCAGGAGTGTATATACATAAATGCCACTAATCCAGTCTGGACAGTGAGGGCCAAGTATGGCGACATGAAAAGAGTTCAGAATTCAAGTACCTAGGAGAGGTTTTGACTCCAAACAACTATTAAAAGGGAGCAATTGAAGAACGAGTAGGAAAAATGGAAATAGCATGCAGACTGTGTCAGAACACGTACAAATCTAAATCACTCTCATACCAGGCCAAATTCAAACACTACAGCACAGTCGTCAATCCTGAATGTTTATACGCATCTGAGGCAACAGCCTGGAAGGGACTTTCAGACTTGGAAAAGAAAGAAAGGAAATTCCTTAGAAAGATTCCTGGGCCCAGGAAAATATCTAATGAATTGACGTTCCACCTAAGATCAAATCAATAACTTTATCAACGACTTGAAAATATCACCACCACAAATAAGAAAAGAAGACTGTCTTTTTAAGGACATATTAAAAGAATGGAATCAGAGGTTCTAGCCAACAAGATTCTTCTCTTCCAGGAGAACAGGAAGACACAAGTTCCATGGGTGAAAGAAATGCACTGGTATCTAGAAAAATGCGGGATCACGGCAGACGAAATTGTGAACAAACAGATCTTTAGTGAAAAGGTTGCGGAGGTGAAGGATTTCTTCGAGGAGGAAACGAGGGAGAACAGAGTATTCTCGGCAGAAGAACGTGCACGAGTGAGCCAACGGATGAAGTAGTACTGGCGAAAGACGGAGGAAGAGGACTTTAGAAAGTGAGGGAAGTTGTGTAAACGTAGCCCATAGATGGCTGTAACGAAAATAAATAAATAATAATAATAATAAATCGGAAAATTTAGGTTGGGATTTTAACGCTTCAGGCGTTCTGCATAGTGTCTCTCAGCCTGATTAAAACGCACAAAATGTTTATAAAAACATGTGAGACTGTTCAAAAAGTCGTTACTTGGGATGTTGTTCAACTCGGGTGTCACATTGGTTTCAATATCCGTTATGTCACCGTAGCTTTGGCCCTTCAGTTGGAGTTTTGCACTTTGTAGTTTTGTGGTAAGCTCGTTTTATTAACACCGAGTCCTGTCATTCGTAATGACCTTTTCCAGAAAAGATTCGTCCACGTTTTATGTTTCAATGAAGTCACAGCAGGCGCCCACGAGTCATTGTTTTTGTGCGGGAGTCCAAGATGTGTAAGAAAAACTTCGCACTCACTTCTCTTCTTCAAAACGTCCTTGAGGATGTCTTGAACATTGACAGACTGTGGCTGCACACACACTAGTTAACATTGCTTGCTCACAACTGACTGGTAGAATACACATCTGGTTTTTACTGTTGTTACTTCAAGTGAGGCGCTGCAGTCATGGAATGTGCTACTGACCCCGGCGGAGGTTCGAGTCCTCCCTCGGTCATGGGTGTGTGTGTTTGTCCTTAGGATAATTTACGTTAAGTGGTGTGTACACTTAGGGACTGATGACTTAAGCAGTTAAGTCCCATAAGATTTCACACACATTTGAACATTTGAACTTCAAGTTGCTACCGTAGTAACTGCGCTGGCGCCGCATACACAACATAAATAAAAGCAATATCGGAACTTTTGCACGGACGGTGTACATGAGCAATGTTGTCTGTGGAAAGGCTTATATGCACTTCCATTCGCAATAGATGCATTAAAGCCTATACTCAGTTACGTTCGTCAGCAACATTGAGGGCTCTTCGTTGTTGTGATGATACTAACGCAGTGGCGCAGAAGGAGAAAGCATAAACTCTGTCGTACAGTCAAAATGACAACGAGAGCCCCAGCGATACGACGATGGTGGGCTACAGAAAGCTGTCAACGAGTTGCGCTTTCCCCATCCCTTTCAACCAGGTTTATATAGCATACCGTTCACTTCACCCCAGTTTATTCACACACGTTCTATATGTTTGTAAACAATAATTCACATTTCATATCTAGCTTCAATACACCTATAAATTTCATATTATTTGTATTATTATTACATTATATTGTAAATTTCACAAGTCAACAGTAAAGCACTGAGAATAAAGGCTGAGACGAAGCGTTTGTTCACTTGTGGAAGGATCAGGGAGTACATAAGCCCTGACTTGTGATTCGCCCGAAGAAAGATTAAGAAACATCTAATAGCTGAGTAGATGAATTTACTTGATTGTACGTATTTGGTGCTTTCCTTATCTGCTCATACAAGATAACGTGGAGGGACCTAAGATGTGAGACACGCAACTTAGCCAGATCTTGATGGTATCAAATAGAAAGGTCTTCCATACCTGTTTCACGGCCTTATTGTGGATTTTGCGTGGTATCTGACAATAATCGAAGAAAATTGATGGTTGTTTCTTTTTCTCTATACTTTAGACAAACAGTTAAATTGCGAAAAAAGCAAGTGATGTATGTCCTAAAAGTAGTTGACATAGCTGTAGGCTATGCTAAACTGTCGTCTCTGTAAATGAGAGCGTATGTAGACAGTGAATTACCGCTAGCAAAGTCGGCTGTACAACTGGGGTGAGTGCTAGGGAGTCTCTCTAGACTAGACCTGCCTTGTGGCGGCGCTCGGTCTGCAATCACTGATAGTGGCGACACGCGGGTCCGACTTATACTAACGGACCGCGGCCGATTTACAGGCTACCACCTAGCATGTGGTGTCTGGCGGTGACACCACAGTATCAGCCATAATCTCTCGTCTAAAACAATGGTGTTACGTTTTTCACATATCTCAGGGTTTCCGAACTATTATTACTTTAGTGAAATGGAGTATGCTGTTCGTGATGATTGTAGCAATTTTGATTTACACAGGATCAAAGCTGAAACGCGATATTTTGAGTGAAAGTTTGAGAAACAATCGAATGTTTTTGCAAATCTTACGGAGAGATTGGCGGTGGGATCAAATACAACGTCCCTCTGTTATGAAATCGTCTCAGCCAATAAAAGGTGACTCTCTAACAAGAAAAGACGAGTGTTTGATTTACTCCTACAACACTTAGAAAAAGATCGATTAATCATACCCGCGGAAGACTTGATACAATGACAAAATGATACAGTTACTTTCACTGTCAATAAAATTGTACATATATAATACAATCTGAAACAATCTACCATCGTTGAAAAGGTGACGCGAGAAAATTTGCAGAAATATGTCAGAGCTGTGGCAAGACATTATATTTCCCATGATATCGTGACCGCCCTTTGAAAATCATTTCGCGAGTTTCATTTCAAAACATGTTTGACTGTCTTACCCCAGATACTTTATTCCCTAGACTTCACTCTGTGTTTATTTTCGTGTTTCTGAACTTAAAATCACAGCTGCAAGAATGACATGGTTACACCAATGATGACAGTAATGGAAATACACTCCTGGAAATTGAAATAAGAACACCGTGAATTCATTGCCCCAGGAAGGGGAAACTTTATTGACACATTCCTGGGGTCAGATACATCACATGATCACACTGACAGAACCACAGGCACATAGACACAGGCAACAGAGCATGCACAATGTCGGCACTAGTACAGTGTATATCCACCTTTCGCAGCAATGCAGGCTGCTATTCTCCCATGGAGACGATCGTAGAGATGCTGGATGTAGTCCTGTGGAACGGCTTGCCATGCCATTTCCACCTGGCGCCTCAGTTGGACCAGCGTTCGTGCTGGACGTGCAGACCACGTGAGACGACGCTTCATCCAGTCCCAAACATGCTCAATGGGGGACAGATCCGGAGATCTTGCTGGCCAGGGTAGTTGACTTACACCTTCTAGAGCACGTTGGGTGGCACGGGATACATGCGGACGTGCATTGTCCTGTTGGAACAGCAAGTTCCCTTGCCGGTCTAGGAATGGTAGAACGATGGGTTCGATGACGGTTTGGATGTACCGTGCACTATTCAGTGTCCCCTCGATGATCACCAGTGGTGTACGGCCAGTGTATTAGATCGCTCCCCACACCATGATGCCGGGTGTTGGCCCTGTGTGCCTCGGTCGTATGCAGTCCTGATTGTGGCGCTCACCTGCACGGTGCCAAACACGCATACGACCATAATTGGCACCAAGGCAGAAGCGACTCTCATCGCTGAAGACGACACGTCTCCATTCGTCCCTCCATTCACGCCTGTCGCGACACCACTGGAGGCGGGCTGCACGATGTTGGGGCGTGAGCGGAAGACGGCCTAACGGTGTGCGGGACCGTAGCCCAGCTTCATGGAGACGGTTGCGAATGGTCCTCGCCGATACCCCAGGAGCAACAGTGTCCCTAATTTGCTGGGAAGTGGCGGTGCGGTCCCCTACGGCACTGCGTAGGATCCTACGGTCTTGGCGTGCATCCGTGCGTCGCTGCGGTCCGGTCCCAGGTCGACGGGCACGTGCACCTTCCGCCGACCACTGACGACAACATCGATGTACTGTGGAGACCTCACGCCCCACGTGTTGAGCAATTCGGCGGTACGTCCACCCAGCCTCCCGCATGCCCACTATACGCCCTTGCTCAAAGTCCGTCAACTTCACATACGGTTCACGTCCACGCTGTCGCGGCATGCTACCAGTGTTAAAGACTGCGATGGAGCTCCGTATGCCACGGCAAACTGGCTGACACTGACGGCGGCGGTGCACAAATGGTGCGCAGCTAGCGCCATTCGACGGCCAACACCGCGGTTCCTGGTGTGTCCGCTGTGCCGTGCGTGTGATCATTGCTTGTACAGCCCTCTCGCAGTGTCCGGAGCAAGTATGGTGGGTCTGACACACCGGTGTCAATGTGTTCTTTTTTCCATTTCCAGGAGTGTACGTCAGGGATACTGAATGACATTTGAAATGAAGCTTTTCAGGACTATATGGAGAAATGGGAAAGTCGCTGGGACCATTGAGTGAGTATATGAGGGGATTAGGGCCTGCTTTGTAAGAAGCAATGACTTTAAAAGACGAATAAAAATAAGGTTGTTAGAAAAACTCGGTTATTATTTATACACCTCAGGTTATATACACAACTTTTTCTTACAGCTTCCGTGAAAGTGACGACGAGCTAATATGAATCACATGTTTCTAGACGAATTTAACAGTATTGATTCGAGGATGAACGAGTACCTTCTACGAAAGTTAATCCCGAAAACGCAGGGACAACGCGAAACACAAAGGAATGTCACGTCGGTTTGTGAAGAAACTGTTTTACAGCAATGGAATTTTATTATTGTGGTCGTAAATTTGAAAAGCCGTATTTCTCATGATTTACTGGCTTGCTCGCTTTATTATGATGGATACTAAATGAGTATACGTAATACGAGAATGTGTAATAAATTATGAGTATTTTATTTCATTCACGCAATTTGGCCCACACAGATTCTTAATAGGTTTCGCAATTAGCTTAAACTCAAACACACTCATGTTCAGAAGAAACAGAACACCTCGAATGACTAGAGGTAGAATGTTCATATTCACAGTACATGTACATTAGTATGTTCTGAAGAAATGGTTACAGTTTGAGCCATGTCGGCCCTCTGGGTTCAGGGTCAACATTTATATCACGGCGTAATACCACCTACCGATGAAATGTGCCTGCGGCTTTTATTGTCGCTATAAAACGAAGGTAATGTATTAGTATGACTTAGGCAGACATGTAGGATGCCTCGCAGACGTATGCGCGAACTGTACTGTCAAATCATTGGGTTTGAAGGAGGGCTAATGAGTGGCATGAGAGAATGTGAGTCATCCATCCGGGAAATGGATGCTCGTGTGGGACGAAATATTCCGGCAGTGCAACGAGTGTGTGCAGAATGGTTCACGGAAGGCCGTAGAACACGACGCGATGGGTCAGGTCGCACCATTCAGACCATCCCCGGAGAAGATTGGTGCATAATCCGAAGGGCACTGCAAAGCAGATCTGCGTCCTCGTCGACTCTAGCACGACAGTGTAACACATCGTGCACTATCCGGAGTAACTGTGCTTCGCCATTTATTACGGCATGGATTATGTGGGCTTGGTCCACTTCTCCGCCTACCTTTAACGAATGTGTAGAAACATGCCAGACGGCAATGGTGTATGGAACGGATTCACTGGCGACAAGAATATCAGGTAGTGTTTTCTGACGAATCCAGGTCCTGTTTGTTTGAGAATGATGGCTGCATTTTGGTTCGCTGCAGACAGTGGGAGGGCGTTACAGTGGCTAGATTCGCACAAGACATACAGTGACATCTGAAGGCCTCATGGTGCGGGGTGCTATTGGAAACGACTACAAATCACAGCTGATGCTTGTGCAGGGCACTTGACCAGTGTGACATACGTGAATGAAATCCTGCGTCCCGTAGCCATACCCTTTCTACACAACACGCCAGACGCATTTTTCAGCAACGCAGTGCACAACCACATATTCTTGCACGAACACTGCCCTCTTGGTGACACAGGATGTCAACCTTTTGCCCTGGCCTGCCAGGTCACCAGACTTGTCGCCAATCGAAAATGTGTGCGATATGGTGAAACTACGTGTGCAGTTCTGTGGCCTAATACCAACCACCACAGATGAACTTCGGAACCAGGTGAATGCAGTATTAATGGCTATATCACAGGACGCCATTCGCGCCTTACACGAGTTGATGCCATCACCCATAGAACAAGTTATCAGGGCCCATGGTGGACCCTGTGCCTACCAGGCAACAGGACACATGCTCAACCTAGGTGACTGAAATGCAAATCATTTCTGCAGAACGAACTGATGTATATATCCCGTGAATATGAACGTCCTATCTCTAGTCGTTCAAGGTGGTTTTTTTTCTGAACATGAGTTACTAATTACAGTTTTAATGTTAAATGCTAATTTTCTTACAACTTCATTACCCTCGACATGTATTTCTCTTTTGTTTCAAGATATATTCAAAAATATTCAAAGAGATATAAAAAGCAAACGCATAAACGAAATGAGCCGTAGGAGTCTAGCGCACCTTCAGTGTGAGTGGTCGGCGCTTGCTTTCACTGAAAGTACACGGTCGCTCGGTGGCACCTTCATCAAAAGTGTAAAGGAGTAAGGTGGATATAAGCAGCCGCCTGAATAGCCATACATAATTCTCACCCCCAAAGCGTAGTGCAATCGTGGGAAGGAAAGCAAGTCGTGTCTGTGGGAGTGTTAGCTCTCTGCTTCTAAATGTGTCCCTGTGACCCATTCAAATTGCGCGTCTCGCGTTGAAAGATATTACCCCACGCAGAGAAAAGTGCTTCACCTGTAACTGCTCACCCACTCTCTCACATTAGCTACAGAACAGATTTACGATTTTTTACACGAATGGACAGTGGATGTATTTGCAGAAGCGTAAGTCTAATGTTTCATTTTTAAAAAGGGATCCCTGCTTTTAAAACACAAATAGCCTTTCCCGTAATTAACATTTTGTGGGCTTCGAGACAGGATGATGCGTGATCGTACCTGCTTCACCCAGACTGGAAGAAGTTAGCATATTGAAACCAGCGCTGTAGTCATGTGCTTTTGTGTAAGGATCGGTCACTGACTTTTTCGGAGGCCGAAATAGTACGTCTGGTGTATTAACATAACAAATATTCACCATGTATTATGAGTTTCCTTCTGACGCTTATCTCTTGTCGCCAAGGAAACTTAGAGTATTACGTGAATGCTTGGTGTCTGTTCACGAGAAATCTGCAACTGTGAAACGTATTACGTAGATTTCTTGCGGAGAGGGGGGGGGGGGGCGGGCAAAGGAAAGGAATTATTGATGTCAGCTGAATCAGAGATTCGTGTGGCATCAGCGGCGACGAGTGATGCTGTGTGCCGGACCGGGATTCGGAACCGGGACCGCCTTGCTCAGTAGGCAACTGCGTTAACCATGCGCCACCCTCGCAGACCCTGGGCGAACTACCTCTTCACGCCTCTCGGCCTACCCACACTCCCACCTGGCTCCATGTATCCGCAACCCCTGTCCATGTACTCCATGCTGGCTACTTAGAGATTTCCGCAGGAGGTCGGTTGTAATTGCGAATGAGCACTGAATGTGGTGGACCCATTGCCCATCGAGGCGATTCAGCTCTATGAATCCAAGGTGTCTGTTCTTCCGGATGTGTCTGACAGGACTGAAATGTCATCAACAGATCTCAAAGATTTAATTTCCTCTCCTTGAATTTTAATTTACTTTTCTAATTTCGCTCTGGTTTCCTTCACAGTTTGCTCAGTGCGCTGAATAACGTGGAAGAATGATTACAATACTGTCTCATTCCAGTCTCAACAGTTGTATCCTCGTATGTCCTTAAACTTTTATGATTGCTTTCCGGTTTCTGTGCAAGTTGTAGTTAACCGTTCCCTCGCTGTCACCTCCAGAATGTCAAAGCGTGTTTCTATCCAAAATAGTCAAAAGCGTTGTCTGTATCTACAAATGCTATAAACGTAGGTTTGCCTTTCTTTAGTCTGATTGTAAGATAAGCCACAGGGTGCTTATTGCCTCACGTGTTGCTACGCATCTCCAAATTAAAACTGATATTCCACAAGGTCGACTTCTATAGTATTTTCTATTCTTCAGTGAAAAAGTCGTTTTAGTACTTCGCATGTATGACTTCATACCTGATGGCACCTGCTGTCTTTGAAACTGGAATTATTATGTGGTTCCTGAAATCTGAGGGACTTTTGCCTGCCTCATATACTTTGAATAGCAGATGGAACATTTTTGTCACAGAGGACTCTATAAGGATCTCAGTAATTCTGAGGGAACGAAGTTTCTTCCAGGAGCATTGTTTTGCTTTAGATTTTTAAGTGATCTGTCAGATTGTGCTCGCAGTATCAAATCTTTCATCTTATATTCATTTTCTTCTTCTTTCCTTTCTGAAACAATGCGCACATGATCTACTCCCTCTTTTAGACGCCACTATATGTTTCTTCTATCTTTCAGCCTTCTTTCTTTGCTTAATGTTGGCTTGAAATCTGAGTGAAAGTCCGGCTGCTTAGCTGAGTTGTAACGTGCTTGCTTAACATGTAGCGGGCCCGGGTTCGATTGCCGGACGGGTTGAAGACTTTCTCCGCCCGTGGACTGGGTGTTGTATTGTCTTCATCGTCAGCTTATCATTAGCGACGCGCAAGTCGCCCAATGTCACGTCAACTGCAATATGACTTGCACCTGGCGGCCAAACTTCCCCGGACGGGGCCTCCAGGAAGACAGCGCCATACGCTCGTTTCATTTTTTATCTGAGTAGTTAATATTCATAGAGCAGCTTCTCTTTTCTCTTTAATGTTTCTATGGGCTGCATCTACGTTTCCAAAAGTATTGGAATGCCGGACAATTTCTTCTTCTTTTTTTGAGATTTGTATGTTAAAATTTGCCTCCTAGTCTCTTCTATTTTTTTTATGCATGGCGCATCACCTTCATTCCATAACTTTCTTCAATTTATCAGTGTCAATCTGACGATCATAACGAATACATTATGGTCAGAGTTCAAATTTGCCTTTCGAAAAAAATTTTAATTTAAGATCTCGTTACGAAATTCAGTCTTACAATTACTTAATCTGCTTCAAAATTTTTTTGTCTCCAGAACACTTTCGTGTACACAACCTTCTGTTATCACTCTTAATTCAAAGTGTTAGCCATCATTAAGTATGATCAGTGCAAAATTTTACCAGACAAATTACCCTTTCATTGCTCCTGCTAAGGTCATGTTCTTGTACTACTTTTCGATTTTTCGTCCTCTTCCTTTTCCTTCAAGCAGATTCCAGTCCCCTGTCACAACTAAATTTTCAGTACACGTAACTACCAGAGTATTTTTACCTCATAATATATTTCATCATTATCATCATCATCAGCGGAGATAGTACGTATACTACGTTGGTGGATGTTTGCTTTGTAAGTAACCTGGGTACTGCCGTGCGTTTACTATGCTGCTCATAGTGCATTATAAAAATTTTAGTTTTCTCATTCATTACTAGCTCTTCTCCTACATTACCCCTATTTGATTTTGGGTAATCCCGTAATCATTTACGAGAAGTCATTTCCGTATTGCCAGTACACTTCACCAAATCCCACTATATCTAACTTCGACCTATCCATTTTTATTTCTAAATCCTCTAACCTAGCTACCCACTTAACGACCTAACATTTCACGTACTCTCCCGTATAACGCCATTTATATTTTCCTGATAACATCCTCATGAGTAGTCCCGCCCAGAGATATGACTGGGCCATTATTTTCACCCCTGAAATATTGTACCTAAGCGTATGTCATCATTATTAAGCTGCATAGGGCTGCACGTCATCAGCAAATAAAACCGTTGTCGCTTTGTATGGTTTCCTCCGTTCAATGGACTTAACGTATCAAGGCCATTTTGGCTGGTGTTACAGATCCCAATAAAGTAATTCACCCAGTCTGTTGTCCTGACAACCACAGAAAACGCTGCTGCCCTTCTTCAGGTACCATTCGATAATCTGACATTTCTACACACACTACTCCGAAGTTGTTGTGCCTAGGTACTTTTCGTACATCGTTTCTCACGCATGGCACACAACGTAGCAACGTCCATTGTTCGTGGTGGGAGAAAACATCAAATTATTTTTTTTTCTGTGCACTACATTCTGTTAATAGGTCTCAATAACTGAGGTGGCATTATATCTGTTAATGAGTGGACAGGAAAGGAGAACCACACCGCAGGTGGTAGGCCTTACACGCGTCTAAATCCCTGTTTAATGCCCGTACTCTAGATGCGAATAATCTAAAGTGACCGGCTTTCGCCGGCGTCTCACCTCACCTCACCTCACTGTTCTACAAAAAATCAACGCCCTCACTGTGCCTCACTTCCTCTGTTTTCTTTCTCTCTTCTCTCTTCTCTCTCTCTCTCTCTCTCTCTCTCTCTCTCTCTCTCTCTCTCTGCCCCATTCTCCCCCACCCTCCGCTCCCCCTTTCTCACCGTTAACACAAAACCAATGTTTCCAAGAAAGCTTATGTGAGACAGTTAACTTCATAGTACGTGTGAAAAATAATGGGATATTTCAATACAATTAAAGAAAAAAGAAAAAACTTATTTCCAAAGAGAAGCCTTGTTCTACCATCAGCAACAGGAAACTACATACACATTAAATGAATATTATCCCTGAAATTCAGGAGATGACACTATTTATAAGGAAAAGACCCTATGTACGTCATATATATTGGTGAAACCTTTCACTTTTTCATTTGCTTACAAGAGAATACAAGTTGTAGTTACTGTCGATCAGCAGTAGCTCACTCACGCAGATTTAATTGCCTGCTGCGACTTGTTAATAACATGCTGGAAAATTTGGAAATTTGAGGTAAGTTCTATGGGACCAAACAGCTGAGGTCATCGGTCCCTAAGCTTACACACAACTTCATCTAACGTAAACTAACTTACACTAAGGACAACAAACACACCCATGCCCGAGGGAGGATTCGAACCTCAGACAAGAGGAGCCGCGCGAGCCGTGACAAGTCGCCCTAGACCGCATAGCTTCCCCGTGCGGCTAACATTGTGGCTTTAACAGATCACCATTCACTTCGTGCGCTTTTTGCTAGGATACATAACATACGTCTTGCATCTGCAACCAGCCCTGGTAGCTTCTTTTCATGACTGCACCACCTGTTTAAAAGGTCATCATCTTCGCCAGGGTGAATTAAAATGCGGAGATCTACTAAATCCACTCAGTAGTATATCTCAGTCTTCCAGTCTCTGAAACAATCTTTACTTCCGGATAATGATGACATTGCATTGGAAGGTCCTATGACAAATATTCAGAGTATAGAGAAGTAATACAGCACTGATGCAGAAATCATGAAGACATACCCGGGAAGTATGTGTTATACGGAAGGAAATACACACATCAAAAAAAGTTTTGCATCACCTCGGTTCCTAGAGTTCCGGGAGCTGTACAGAAAATTGGAATAGAGATCAACATAAACATCATCTCCACCCATTTTATCGCACATGAAAACCACACAATGCATGTTGTACCTCCATACAGCGAGACCTTCAGAGGTGGTGGTCGAGATTGCTGTACACACTGGTACCTATAATACCCAGTAGCACGTCCTCTTGCACTAATGCATGGTTGTATTCGTCGTGGCATACTATCCCCAAGTTCATCAAGGCACTGTTGGTCCAGATTGCTCCTCAACGGCGATTCGGCGTAGATCCCTCAGAGTAGTTGGTGGCTCACGTCGTCCATAAACAGCCCTTTTCAACCTATCCCACTCATATTCGATAGGGTTCATGTCTAGAGAACATGCTGGCCACTTTAGTCGAGCGATGTGGGTATCCTGAAGGAAGTCATTCACAAGATGTGCACGATGTGGGTGCGAATTGTCGTCCATGAAGACGAATGCTTCGCCAATATGCTGC
The DNA here is from genome assembly GCF_023864275.1 of Schistocerca cancellata. Classification (NCBI taxonomy): domain Eukaryota; kingdom Metazoa; phylum Arthropoda; class Insecta; order Orthoptera; family Acrididae; genus Schistocerca; species Schistocerca cancellata. The sequence continues at coordinate 332,223,630 of NC_064629.1, forward strand.
CGTTATGGTTGCACTATCGGTCGGATACATATCGTACAGCCGTTGCGGCGCTTTCCATGACCACCAGCGCCATACTTCAGCCCCACATAATGCTACCACAAAACAACAGAGAATATCCACTTTGCTGCACTCGCTAGACAGTGTGTCTAAGGCATTCAACCTGACCAGGTTGCTTCCAAATACGACTCCCACGATAGTCTGGTTGAAAGCAAATACGACACTCATCAGTGACGAGAACGTGATGCCAATCCGAAACAGTCCATTCAGCATGTTGTTGGGCCCAACTGTACCGCGCTGTATGGTGTCGTGGTTGCAAAGATGGACCTCGCCATGGACGTCGGGAGTGAAATTGCCCATCATGCAGCCTATTGCGAACAGTTTGAGTCATGACACGACGTCCTGCGGCTGCACGAAAAGCATTATTCAACAAGGTGGCGTTGCTTTCAGGGTTCCTCCGAGCCTTAATCCGTAGGCTACTGCAGTAGTAGTCCTTGGGCGGCCTGAGCGAGGCATGTCATCAGCAGTTCCTGTCTCTCTGTATCTCTCCATGTCCAAACAACATCGCTTTGGTTCACTCCGAGTACCTGGACACTTCCCTTGTTGAGAGCCCTTCCTGGCATAAAGCAACAATGCGGACTCAATCGAACCGCAGTATTGACCGACTACGCATGGATGAACTACAGACAACACGAGCCGTGTACCTCCTTCCTGGTGGAATGACGGGAACTGATCGGCGGACCCCGTCTAATAGGCGCTGCTCATGCATGGGTGTTTAGATCTTTGGGCGGGTTTGGTTCAAATGACTCTAAGCACTATGGGACTTAACATCTGAGGTCATCAGTCCCCTAGACTTAGAACTACCGAAACCGAACTAACCTAAGGACATCACACACATCCATGCCCGAGGCAGGATTCGAACCTGCGACCGTAGCGGTCGCGCGGTTCCAGAACCGCTCGGCCACAGCGGCTGGCGTGTACAGAACAGTGTCTGTTTAGTTGTCAGTGCAGTATGTCGGAGCTGAGCAAGTTCGTACGTGGGCAGATCATTGGTGCTCGTGTGGTGGATGCTTCTGTAGATAATGTAGCTGAAGAGTTTTGTGTTCGAAGAGAAATCGTAACTAAGATTTATACCACGCACAGAGAGAGCGGGAAACAAATTTCACTAAATTAAAACGCGGACGAAAGTGCGTATGGTGTAATCGCGACAGACGACCTTTGAAGAGTCTTGTCATGAAGTATAAGAAGACGTCAACTGAAAAGTCAAAGCAGAATTGAATGTGACACTCGCGAATTCCGGCAGAACGAGCAGGGGCTTGTATGTCGAGCTAGAATTCACATAACGCTTACCAGTGACGCAAATGCCCGTAAGAAGAAAACGTGATGCCGAAGCCAACTGGAAGAAAATCATTTGCTCATAGGACCATTGTTTCAAGTTGCTTTCACCGTCTGGTCGAGTTTACGTTCCAAGAATGACGGATGGTGAGCGCTGGGTGACGATTTGGGCAGACAGATCGTGGTACTCCACGAGCCCGGAGGGTAATCTGCAAGGTCACGTTACTGCCAAGGATTATGTGAGCCTTGTGGCTGATCACGTCCATCCCATGGTAGAATGTTTGTTTCACAAAGGTAATTCTGTGTTCCAAGGCGATTGGGCCCTCGTTCAGACAGCTTTCACGATCCAGGAATGGTTTTATGAACATGAGGAGGAATTGCCACCACAGTCTCCTGATGTCAATATTATTGTGCCTTTGAGGTCTGCTTTGTAAAGACGAATACGTAATCACCATCCACGTTCATCATCGTTACCTGAAGTTATTTTGCAGAAAGAATGTTATAAGTTTCCCTTAAAAACCATACAGGAACTGTATTTATCCATTCCGAGAAAGCTTTAAGCTGTTTCCTATGTCACAGTTTTCCTACACCATATAGACACACTAATGTGTTGTCTTTTTTATGTTTCCATACTCCTGTCCATCAATGTGTGTCAAGAATACTGAGATCGCTGAAAGACGGCCAAAGCAACGTAGTAATTTTATGTTTGGAAGTACTTACAATCTTCTCACAAATATAACACAGTGCTCGACTTTTAATCACTTGTACCTCCTGTTAAAAATTAGTAGCTGACAGATTACATCAACTACGCTAGTTAACTAAAAACTATACTTTTCTTGTATCACGATGAAGCAGTACTTGTAACTGCAGTAATTAAATTCACTTCACACTCATTTGCATTGACACTGCAGGTTTGTTGAATTTTCTGAAACCAAAAGATAACTAACTGGATTCTAGGTTATTTTCCAACTCTTATTTATCTGTGTCCTCTTTCAATGGTTTCACGAAATCCACAATTCGTACAGCAAGCTCATTGTCATATCCCCGTAATCTGTAAGTGAAATACTTTTCTGTTAGTATAGCAGCAGTCTCGATGTACTGCACCATACAAAACATTTTACAGCATTTATTGTTGATGTGATATTGGGGGCGTGGTTGAACAGGAAGAAATCTACATAGAAAGTATATCTAAGTGCTCATTTCAAATATTGTAGAGCACAAGGAAGTTTTTTGTGATTTGTGAAATATTATATTCACAACCTTGTCTATGACAAAAGCAAGTTTTTGCAACATATCCGGCGAAATCAGCCATCCGGTTTTCTGTTTATTTAATAAATTTCCCTCCTGTCTTCTTAATGTCAGGGAATTTACTTGTAAATTAAACAGTATCCACAAGAGAACGATCTCTGTTTATGTAACATGCCCTAAGCGTCAAATTACGTACCTCATTGTGTGAACCAGTCCACATATCACCTGTCGCAGCACAATATTTATTAATGACTTCCGTAACACAGAAGTCATTATGCTATTTCCAGTTGCATCAGCTGTTCTTTGACACATCTAATTACAGCAAAAGATATGGTATGATATAAGAAATATTGTTTCCTCCATAATGTGCACTAGATTCATTGACAGTTGGCCTAGTTCTTCGAAATATTCACTAGAAACAGCACTAAAAGGTCTCGTATCCCCAGCACATTATACTATATTTATTACTGCCTTAATCCCTGAAGGAGCTGTGTCTATGTGAGATTCCATACAAATGAGTTTCTTCAAATGGTTCGTACTCGACAGGAAACAGGATAATGTAGGGAAGTTTATGAACGAAACATTTCTAGTAGAATTGTTGTTTCGGTCCGTATCCAACAGAAATTTATTCCCTATACCGCTTGTTAGAGCCTCCCATTTCTTCAATGGTCTTCACTTTTACTTCTTACTGTGCCTACTTTCTCAAGCTGTGTGACTACTGACAGACATACAACGAATGAGAAAGGTGTGCTGGATGTAGTCGTGCAAGGATAAAGACAAGTCTAGTGTGCCAGCCGGAGTGGCCGAGCTGTTCTAGGCGCTTCAGTCTGGAACCGCGAGACGGCTACGGTCGCAGGTTCGAATCCTGCCTCGGGCATGGATGTGTGTGCTGTCTTTAGGTTAGTTAGGTTTAAGCAGTTCTAAGTTCTAGGGGACTCATGACCTCAGACGTTAAGTCCCATAGTGCTCAGAGCCATTTGAACAAGTCTAGTGTCATTGTTGTCGAGCATTGCTTAGGATTTGGTCATTACGTCTATGCTCGGCCACAAATACCGGTGCGCGTAGCATATCCAGTTAGGTTGTGCTCACCCCATCTCTCATTTTGTGCTGGTGTACTAGACGACACAGTACTCTGGTACTGACCCCATCCCCCTCCGTATCGAACGAAGGGAGAAAGAGTGGGTCTAACGTCCGTCGACATCAAGGTCATTAGATACGGAGCACAAACTCGGATTGTGTAAAGGATGGGGAAGGAAATGAGCCGTGCCCTTTCAAAGAAATCATCCCGGCATTTGCCTGGAGCGATTTAGAAAAATCACGGGAAACCTAAATCTGGATGGCCGGACACAGGTTAGAACCGTCTTCCTCCCGAACCCTCGTATTGCATCCAAATGACGCCTTTGGCAGAGCATGACACGACGACCGGTCAACAACGTGTGGTCCTTCCGCTGGCTGCAGAATTTGTCTTACCACGTCGTGTTGTGAGAGGGTTATTAAATTGTCTGTTGGATCTAGACATTCGTTTGATCGTCTGTCCCGTAAACTAAATATTGTAATCGTATCCGATTACACACGAAAAGTGGTTAGATTAATAAGTTTCAAAATTTATAGGAGAAGTACACGTAGTAGAAAAAACAAGAGACATACTTTCGGAAAAGAAAGTTACACAGGACGAAGTTTACAGGTGAAAAATGTTCCGTGGGTAGAAACGAAGAACAGAGTAAAAACTTATTTTTTCTCAGAAACACTGTAAAATATTTGAAATTAACACTTTAGAAACACAGTGCAGTGCTGCAGACTTTATACACATCTCTCAGCTTAAATCCCGCTTGCTGTTGTCTGAAGACTCTGTACATATGTACTAATAAAACTTGTTTGCTATTAGAGCAACTGGTTACCAAAATGAATCAACGCACGTAAATCAAAAGGAGTATGTGAGCAAGGGAAAAATATATATCCTCGTAATTTTAATAACCAACAGCAGCAAAATTAAATTTTCTAGTTATGCATAGAAAATAAAAGTATGCCTTTTTAATGTTTCGTGGATTTTTCGATTCCAATTTTTAGTCACAAACACCATGAAATATTTCTTGTCGGGGGGATCATCGATGGATCGTTAAAGATCGTCTCGCTCTGTACATACAGCGTTCTGGAACCAAAATACTGGTGGATGTGGTGATGATGTCGCAAACTCTCAGAGATGATGGGAAGGGAAAAGGTATCAATTTTCAGATATATGGCACTCGCCCAGAAAGGACCCAGTCGAAAGTTAAAAGAGAAAATTACTGTAATTCCACTGACGATAAAATAAATATACTGCACTCGACGCTCCACATACTGTCTACAATGCAACCATAATATTGGCTGCTAATGGCAACGGGGGGCAGGACTGGAGGTATCCAATGGTGAGCACAGCATGACGTTACGGAGCATAGTTGAACTGCTAAGTCGACGAGCAACTTACAACAGTGCTACAGTGCTTGTGGCGTTGAAACAAAGATGAGCAATGGCAAAGTTAAACCATTACTTTATACTTGTTGACATTTCGTCGGAAATGAACCCAAGTAATTTCGCAGAGTGAGAAAGAAGTGGCACGTGAAATAGTAGCTTTTCTTCAAGATGAGTTAGTGGAAAGTGTGATTTCGTTTAAGCTCGACTGTGAGTACAATGCACATGAAGAGTAAAATGAAGACGTAATGTGCTTAGCAACTGAAAGTAATAGTGAAACAGGTGTCGAGCCAAGTAATTTATCATCTTTGTAAGGCAAGGATTCAGTTAACCAGTTTCCAGTGAAACGTAGAAAAGGACAATCGTTGTCCAAGGAGCGGGTGTTAAATTTAATTACGTGCATGGAAGACAATATCCAGCATAATAAAAACAATTATGAACAGATTTCGAGTATTTCTTAGCAATATAGCAGTGCAGTGCATAGAAAACTACGGATATTCAAGGGTTCAAGGACCACTTGGCCGGCCGTTGTCGCCGAGCGGTTCTATGCGCTTCAGTCCGGAACCGCGCAGCTGCTGCGGTCGCAGATTCGAATCCTGCCTCGGGCATGGATGTGTGTGATGTCCTTAGGTTAGTTAGGTTTAAGTAGTTCTAAGTCTAGGGGACTGATGACCTCAGATGTTAAGTCCCATAGTGCCATTTGATTTGAAGACGCACTTCTTACAAAAATGGCTGTTTGCACGTTTCGAGGATGCTCGATACAATTTGTAGAGTGTGTATGATAGTGATTCTCTATGTTATGCACATTAAATTGCTGGCGACATAGATTACAGTGATTTCAAAGAAAGCAGTGAATGGTTGCATTAATTCAAAGAGTGCTATAGAATTGGAAGACATAAGAAAACGAAATTTCAGAAAAAGTGTCAACCTGATGATGCACAGGAAACTGCGGAAGCGGTCCGAAAATTTGTAGATGAGATAAACAAACTTATCCTATCGTTCAGTAAGGAATTTGCTTTCAACGCACAAAAGTCGGGATTTGAAGGGGGAATGCATATGCATGGAAACCTGGAAAAAATAGGTACCAAGAGAGTTGTATCAAGATTAACTAACATCAATGCCTTAACGCATTCGTATACAATTATGCCAATCGTTAATCTGGATATTAAGTTGGATAGAAAGTCATTTATTTAGCTTCGTGAAGTTGGAGGTGCTCTGCCCTCTACGATTCTTCCTCGTATACCTTATATTATAAGGGCACTAGGGAATATCTACGTCAAAGGAAAAAAGAGCGGGAAAATTGGCTTAAGAGAACTACAACTATGTTATGAGCAGTGCTTTTTGTCAACAGCTGATCAAAATAACTTGCTTTTGGTTGATTCCTGGCCTGTGTGTAAAATTCATATACCTTTAGAGGAAACTGTCTCCTCTGGAAAGTGTGTGACATTGTAATTTATACCACGTGGAACCACTGGCCAAATTCAGCCTTTGCATGTCTGTTTCTTCTGAGCCTATAAATCATATTATTTCAGTATCTGCATCTACTCCTTAAAGGACAGCAAGTTTCACGATAATCTCCACGACAGAGTATTTCGCATTACATTGCTTGTCGTCACATACCATCAATTCTATCACCCTGTTACATCAATATGATTGTGTATGCGTAACTGAATGTCTTGCATTGTTTGTAACTCCCAAGGAGTTCACCTTTGTGATCACTGTGGCTCTCCAATGTCTATTCGGTGTTCTTAGTGCAAGTTAATGGCTTGTTTTGATCATTTCTTGACTGTCGATGATGTCCATTTTGTGAAGTGTAATATATACATCCGGTAGAAGTTTTACCTCTGCACTTCCCGGACCCTCATTATATACTGAAGAGACAAAGAAACTGGTACACCTATCGGATATCGCGTGGAGCCCCCGCGAGCACGCAGAAGTGCCGGAACACGATGTGGCATGGACTCGACTATTGTCTGACGTAATGACGCAGGGAACTGACACTGTGAATCCTGCGGGGCTGTCCATAAATCAGTAAGAGTATGAAGGGATGGAAATCTCTTCTGAGCAGTACGTTGCAAAACATCCCATATATGCTCAATAATGTTCATGTCCGGGGAGTTTGGTGGCCAGTGGGAGTGTTTAAACTCAGAAGAGTGTTCCCGGAGCCACTCTGCAGCAATCCTGGACGTGTGGGCTGTCGCATTATCCTGCTGGAATTGTCCAAGTAAAATGCACAATGGACATGAATGGCTGCTGGTGATCAGACAGGATGCTTACGTACGTGGCACCTGTCAGAGTCGTATCTAGAGGTATCAGGGGTCCCTTATCACTCCAATTGCACACACCCCACACCATTACAGAGCCTCCACTAGCTTGAACAGTCCCCTTGCTGACATGCAGGGTCCATGGATTCATGAGGTTTTCTCCGTACCCGTATACGTCCATCCGCCCAATATAATTTCAAACGAGAGTTGTCCGAGCAATCAACGTGTTTCGAGTCAACAACCACCCAATGTCCGTCTTAACGGGCCCAAACGAGGTTTAAAGCTTTGTGTTGTGTAGTCATCAAGGGTATACGAGGAGGCCTTCGGCTCCGAAAGCCCATATCAATGATTTTTCGTTGAATAGTTCGCACGCTAACACTTTTTGATGGCCCAGCATTGACATCTGCATCATTCTTTGGAAGGACTGCACATTTGCCACCTTGAACGTTTCTCTTCAGCCGTCGTTGGTCCCCTCCTTGTTGGATCTTTTTCCAGCCTCAGCGATGCCGGGGATTAGATGTTTTACCGATTCCTGATATTCACTTTACACTCGTGAAACGGTCGTACGGGAAAATCCCCACTTCATCGCTCCCTCGGAGATACTGTGTCCCATGGCTTGTGCGCCGACACTAACACCACGTTCAAACTCACTTAAATCTTGGTGACCAGCCATTGTAACAGCAGTAACCTATCTATCAACTGCGCCAGACACTTTTTGTCTGATATATTCGTTGCCCACCGCAGCTCCGTATTCTTCCTGTTTGCATGTCTCTGTATTTGAATACGCATGCCTATACCAGTTCGTTTGGCGCTTCAGTATATGTCACCCTGTTGATGCTCATAGTGAATCATTAGCATACAATACTTTTTTCTGTCATAACTGTTAACATAACACTTTGAAATGAGCATTACGAAAGATTAAATCCGCGACCTTGCTCTCAGGGTGTTCCTTGAAAGTTAAAAAATGATGTCGAAAGGAGTGATACAAATAGCAACTACAATAAGCGATCATTGTAGATAAAGGGTAATGTTACGTAATACTTTATTCACCAGACAAAGCCCAAGGGAAAAAGGGAGGAAGAAATAAACGTTTTCTTACACATCAGCGATAAAGGAAACGACTACGGTAAACGATTAGTGACTACTTCGACTTCGCCACAAGCAACGAGCTGAGGAAACGACCAAGATTTAGAAATATAACTTAGTTGAAATCACGTATATATCGTGCGTTTGTGTCCCATTGCTGGTCACCTGTGCTACAGATTCTCATCCTGATATAAGCTGTGAGTTGTGGGCCTCTGTCGACAGTCTGGGAGCTGGCACCGCATTTCTCCCCAGAGCTGTCGAACCAGGGCACCTGGTAGAGCTGATTCATCACTGAGGTTGGACTACATTAGGAAATATGGGCACCATGACCACATCATAAGTACTGCTAACAAGAGAAACTTCAGAATTGGTCCCATACATTAGAAAAAGCTTTTTTATTATTACCTATCGATTTCAGTCACTTAGTGACCATCTTGAGTGCAAGACTATGTCCAGTGGACTCATATAATCATGCACAAAATATAACTTCGAAAACAGGTGTTTCTCGTGAAGAACATGCCAACCAGCTGATAAGATTCAACCTTTCATGCTATTTACTAGCGCAGACAGGCCAGAGCTTCGGGGCTTATCCGCTCAGCAAGTGGGTCGGCGGACTGGTCGGCCTGTGCACGGGGCCTTTAAGGAGGAACCGATGCATCCACATGGTGGGCTATAAAGACTATTCAGAGAAAGGAACGGCACCTATACTGGTCGACTGGCTGCTTACCTACCTTTCTTGCACGTGGGCACTTGAACCGATGACCTGTGGCGGCTCACCTCTTGAAACCGGAACTCCCCCGCCACCTTTAGGTAGTCCCTTGGGGCTACCCATCTGCGACTGTCCTGTCCTGAGCTCATTGCGTCTCACAGACACACAGTTACAGCAGAATTTCTACGTGGAAAATCAACCCATAAAGGTATCAATATAGAAGCTTGAAACAGTGGCTTAATCGTCGCAACCACTAATGGCATTACATTATCGACATTGAATTACTTAATAGGTACCCGAGTATCTCACAAACATCAGTCAATCAAAGAGAATGAAATGTAAAAATGAGACGAGCTAGACCTGAAGAGACTGATGCATTTCTTGAATATTGCCTTTAAAATCGACGTGGGCTTATTCTTCGGGCTCTTTAATTCTATATAGCTATAATGTAACACAGCAAACTAATTGTTCATAACCATTTTTTGCATGAAGTTGGAACCGTAAAGGGTACTAAGCGATTAGAGAAAACCACAGATCATTTACCTTTTGAAGATGAATTGCTGGACAGTTGTATGTAATTATAGATATACGTGTATCGCTTACGTCAATTTGTTGTTGAGTGGTGTATTAATAAAGTTTCAGAGGAGTGGAATCTTCTCTACAGGTATCAACATGGATTTTGCCGAAAGACATCTTATGAAATTCAGCTTGTTCATCTCGTCATTGAGATCCAGAGCACTGTAGACAACGGCGTCCTTGTTCATAAAGTATTCCTTGATATCTGGAAGACGATCGATACAGCACCACACTCTCATCTCGTGAATAAAATACGAAACTACTGAATATCATATCAGTTTTGTGAGTGGATTCATCATTTTCCATCAGACAGAACTCAACGAGTCGTTCATTAGGAACGATACGACAGATGTAAAGCTTACTTCAGAATCACCTCAAGGGAGTTTTCTCCTCCTGTACTGCTTGCAATATATACAAATTACAACGTAGATAATATCAGGAGCTGTATTGGATTGTTCGCGGACAATGATCTTATCTGCACCATCAGAAGTCAATAGTGAAACGAAACTGACAAAAAACAATTGTGTACAAATAGGCGGAGGAATCCACAATTTTTGGACTACATTTATGTTGATACATTACTGGAGGCGGCAACAGTAGTAAAATACAGATTTTTTCACGTTAGACGTAAACTATTCACTCAGTAGGAGGGCTGCGGTGATAGTACGGTGGAGAGAGTAGCTAATGAACAAGGAAGTGGTTTTGTGTGTGTTTGTTTTGGTTATGTGCCTAGCTTGCTGTGTTATCGAGTATACGTTTTTTCCCCCCTTTCGTTCTTGCGGGCAGTTTTCGTTCACTATGTCATACAAGAAAGAACAAAGAGTGTTTCTTGCGGTGATCCATGCAAGGTAAGTGTCGTATGTGGAAAGTCATTTTACCTTGAGACCAAACTTTACCGCTGTAAACAGTTTCAGTCACTCGACGATACAGAGATTAGTAAGGAAATTTCAAGGGACTGAAAATGGTTCAAATGGCTCTGAGCACTATGGGACTTAACTGCTGTGGTCATCAGTCCCCTAGAACTTAGAACTACTTAAACCTAACTAACCTAAGGATATCACACACATCCATGCCCAAGGCAGGATTCGAACCTGCGACCGTAGCGGTCGCCTGGTTCCAGACTGTAGCGCCTAGAAACGCTCGGCCACTCCGGCCGGCTTCAAGGGACTAAATCCATTTTAAAGAAACAAGGGTACAGGAATCCAAGTATCTAAACCGGGAATAAACTAGAGGACTTAGTAGCGTCTTCGGGAAGATGCCCGAGAAAAATCGTTTCACCGTTTAACACCTCAGATTTACGTGTCAGTTACATCTGCTTACAGAGCTGCGCAAAGGATTCAGTCTGCAAGCTTAGAAAGTAAAGGACTGAGCAACAGAGATAGCAGAGACAGCATCCCCGTTATTCGACGTGAGTTCTTTAACTGACTGCTGTGGTCTGTGAGAGATGGAGATATTTATCCTCCTTTTCCGTATCAAGGAGTGAAAGTTTACGTTGGGTTATGTTGAGTGCTAAGATGTGCACCAAAAGTCACCATACACTCAACGATTTAGATGCCGGTATTCGGCTTGACATTCTGAAAGATTTTGGCAGCAGAAATTCGACATGTCGTTAGCAAAGTATTCAGAAGCTGTAAGGCTCTTGTCATAGAAGGACTACAATTTAATCACACACTTTTAACGTACGTAAGCTTTATTTAGTCGCATTGTGCGTTAGTTTATACTCAAATCAGGTAAGGCACATTGAGCCGTCATGCGGCAGCTGCTGAGAGAACTAACCTGTGCACATCCAGTGCGAACTACGGGCTTTCGCATGTGTCGCACGTGAAATGCCCACGTGTAGGAAATCAGATTCCAGGGTGAGATTCATTGGAAGACTCCTAAGGAATAGTAATTTATCCACTAAAGAAGTGGCTTGTAGATAACAAGCATGACCAGTTCTTGCGTATTGCTAGTCAGTCTGGGACCCTTACCAGGCAGGTTCAACAGAAAAAATGCCGCAGATTCAAGAAGAGCAGCGTTTCTTGTCGCAAATTTGTTTTATGAACACGAGACGGTTACGTCGATTCTCACAAGACTCCAGTGGCAAACGCTACAAGAGAGTACTTTGGCACCAATCTTAAAATTCCCAGAACACTTGTTCTAAGATGAGTCATGGAAAATATTACTTTCCCCCACATAAGTGGCACAAAATTACCAAGAAAAGAAAACCAGTGAAATTTGAACAAATACGGAGGCTTAACAACTGTCGTTCGTTCCACGAACCATTCGAAACTCGAACGGGAAAACGGAGCGATGATTTTGGTACCAAAAATAATCATCACCACGTACCATAACGTGGCTTGCTGAGTACAGATATAGGGAATTCCCGTGACCCCATAGTAAAACCAGTGAACAGTCTTGCGATGCAGGGCTAATTCCATAGCTCTACCAAAATTCACCACCACCAAAATTATTACCGTCAACTGAAAAATTTTGTGTGTACCACAGTGCTCAAATCCCGCTGACACCCACGCTCAAATAAAAGGTTTCGTTGTGCTCTTGAACCACACTTCATGTGCGTAATTTCATTTTCTAGATTGAAACTTAGATCGAGTAGTTACTTCTCCAATGAAGTGTCCCAGTAGGATGAAAAAATCGTTGCAAATGTGTTTCCGGCCGTCTGCAGAGGCGCCCAAGTTCCACAAGGTCTACGAGTTACTGAAACATAGCACAACAAGTCGGCGGATAAGTAGAAGGGTCGTGTAGCCTCTTGGGACGGAGGGGGGATACGTGGGTAGCGCCAGCTTCTGCGCGCACCGGCAGCACAGGGGAGAAGAGTTACACAAGTTAATTCAGTGACTTCTGGCGTAGTAAGATAACTGACACGACGATGTGTTTCTAGAGTTGATACTCTATACGTCAGGATTCTGAATGTGTGAACTTTTTATTTTATTGTTAGCTGTAGATTTGTGCTTACAAATTATGTGATGTTTTATGAAGATACTGGATTTGGGTTTGAAAACTATGTGATCAATACGAATAAAAGGCGCCAGAAATTGTGAGTGGTGCCATTAATTAATATCATATCAAATTAAAATTTGTGGCTGACCTTATTCGAACACTGAACTACTGCTTATTGCGAGCAGTTATCACTACTTGTTAGGTCACGTGATGTTGTGTGGAAGACAGCCGTAAGCTTCAATTGTTACCTAATTTTCCTACTATTACTTCAGAACAATACAACCATAGGTTATCGCATGGGGTACACGCCAACAGCATCACGGTAAGGACGTATGTATTAAAAGATCGTGGCTTACGATGTCACAACAGGTGAAAAGAAATATAATGCTAATTTACCTAGACATCGCCTTTATTACAGAAAAACTTACTTGGGATCGGGCCAGGGGTAAAACTAACCAATATGAAAGTTGAATAAAAATCATTGAAGAAAAATAAATGAAATAAATGAATATGGAATCAGTATAATGATAAATCTGAGCTGTAACGTCTTTTTTGTGGCGTGGGGTGGTGGGGCAGGGGTGTCAATAATCTTCTGACGGGTTTGATTCGGCCCACCAACACGTTCTCTCCTTGTTCCGATATCTTCACCTTAAAGCAGCTGCTATACCCTATGTTCTCGTTTTTTTCTTTTTTTGTCTTTTTTTGTCCGTCTTCCCTTAGCAAATTTGGTCGTTACAGTCTCCTGTACTACCATGGCTGTCACAACTGATGCCGCGCGGGTTAGCCACGGGGTCTCAGGAGTCATGTGACGGTCCGGGCGGTTCCCCCCGTCAGAAGTTCGTGTCGTCCCTCGGCCATGGGTGCGTGTGTTGTCCTTAGCGTAAGTTAGTTTAAGTTAGGTTAAGTCGTGCGTAAGCTTAGGGACCGATGATCTCAGCAATTTGGTCCCATAAGACCTTACCACAAATTTCCAATTTTTTTTTCAGAACTGATGTCTTAATACCTGCACTCATTTCCTAATTTTTTTCACAACTGATGTCTTAATGCCTGCCCTGACAGTCTGTCACTTCTTGTATCTGCGATCTCTTCATGTTCCTCCCCTTGCCAACAGTGCGCTGAATCTCGTCATTTCATGACTTATCAGTCAGTTTAACTGCCTCATTCTTCTGGAATGCCATGTATCAAATGTTTCACTTTTCTTCAGTTCCCCGTAATAATTAACATATGGTCGCAACTGATAAGCTGTGGTACACGGGCTGTCGAAACGGGAACTTGGCTTGTCCTGACTAGTCGTCTAAGCAATTTTGGCTGTACTACTATGCCTCCCGGACCAACTCCAACTTCCGGTAATACTTCTGTACCCTTATGTCAGTTCATGTCATTTAATTTAATTGACTTCATACCCATTGAATTAATAGATTTTATTCCAACGATTTTGATTCAAATACCGTATCAGTCGCTTTCGACACTGTCCCCGATACGAACTGAGTGCTTCGGTAATAAATACGGTGCATCAACATAGCAGTGCTTCATGAAATGACTATTAATACTCTACCTCTACATAGGGGGTACATTAAAAAAAATCAAAAACTGCAGGGACTGATTCTTGAGTGAAAATGAAGGCAAAAACATCCTACGTTGGAAATAGACGGTGTGCGTGCAGCGACAACAGATCTTCCTGAAACACAATGCAGAGCTGCATCGCATCCGTGCACAACATACGTTCAGAGTGGCCCTCATGGGATGCGGGTGATAAGGATAGTAGCGGTTGCCATGGAGGATACACATAGTCGTACTTTGCCTTACACCATGTTGGCGGACCACTTGCCTGGAGCCTGTACTAGTGTTTGTCTCAATATCCTGTAGAAACCGGGCCTCCAAATGTGGTGTACACACAGTCTCTACACGTTCGTCTTCCTGATTGAAATGGCTCTAAGCACTATGGGACTTAACATCTGAGGTCGTCAGTCTCCTAGACTTTGCTCTACCAACTAGCTCTGCAAGATCCGCAGGAGAGCTTCTGTGAAGTTTGGAAGGTGGAAGAAGAGGTACTGGCAGAACTGAAGCTGTGAGGACGGGTCATGAGTCGTTATTGGGTAGCTCAGTCGGTCGAGTACTTGTCCGCGAAAGGCAAAAGTCCCGTATTCGAGTCTCGGTCCAGAGCATAGTTTTAATTTCCTATCGTATAAGCGCACGCGCCGCTGCAGAGTAAAAATTTCATTCTAGAAAACAATATTTAACTGTGAAGCTGAACAGTCTATTACAGTAGAACAATGAGTTTAAAAGAAAGTGCACAGAGATGAAGTAGATTCTGATGTAGAAACACATGAATTATTCGAGATTTTAAGATCACATTCTGAAGTTATTTCTCACAAGACAGGAAATACACGTAATTTTCTTTATAAATTAAAAGTTAAAGAATATAATACATTTTTGTACCACCTTATGTTATTCCGTGGACATATAGCGTAAAAGTCAAACAGGAGATGCAATTGATGCTAGATCAGGGAATAATCGAGCATGCTGTGAGTTCATACAACAGCCCATTTCAATTTGCCTAAAATAAGGATGATTCTATTAGACTTGTTCTCGATTCCAGGCCAAAAACACTATAATAAACCAGAAACGGATCGACGATAAACACAAGTAGAATTATTAAATAAATTTCAAGACATAAAGGTAATGTCTTCTCTAAATTTATGATCTAGCTTTTGGCAAATGGAATTACATGCTGAATGTAGGAAATATACATCTTTTCTCTGTTTTGGAAACTGCCACCAGTACCGAAAATTACCATTTGATTTCACTGTTTCATTAGCTGCGCTTATCCGAGGTCTGAAAACTATCTTACCAGAGCAATAGAAATACGGTGAAACGTCCCCTTAGAAAAATTTATACATGACTGTGCTTAAACTGACACACAATATTTTTAGCGCAACGCAATCTGACTATCAAAGATCCCTGCAAAAGAATGGCCCTGAGTAACTTTAACCTATACCTTTCACAAATCACTTACCTCACAAAAATCTTCATTACTCGAACTACTGCAATACAGCGAACGCCACTACTACCAGCTAAATAAAAGATTCAAACTACGGAAGTCACTAACTGCTGATAGGGATAGTTAGCAAATGAAAGATATTAATAGAGAACAAACAATGTATTTACCTTAATAGTCATAATATATATAGCAGTTCATGACAAATTACGAAACTCCGCCATCTCTCTCCCCACATCCACCACTGCTGGCGGCTCACCTCCAACTGCGCAACGCTACACGCTGTTCACATCCAGCTGCCGCTGCCTAACACTACAATGTCAGACAACAATGCAAACTAGCCACATACTGCACACAGCACAGCCAGTGATTTTCATACAGAGCGCTACGTGGCATTACCAATATAAAAATCTAAACAGCCTACTTACAACGGGATCACCACTTATGTTGATGACATTTTTATCGCTGAAAATTCGTGGACAGAACACAATCAAGTACTAAGTGAACTATTACGGATATTTCTTGAGCATGGAATTACTGTCAGTTTAGGAAAATCAGAATTTGGTAAAACACAAATTAAATTTCTTGGCCATATTTTCTCTACGAAAGGTATCTTACCCGATCCAGAAAAAACTGAAAGTAATTGAAGAAATGCCTGTATCTACAAAGAAAAGATAACTTGAAGGGTTTTTAGGTCTTTTGAATTTTTAACGACGTTTCATCAGCTTACGTACCCTGTCTACCCCTAGACTATGTCAAATCACAGGTAAGAACACAGTCTGGGACTGGGATGATGTCGTGCTTAAGGCATCCACATTACCACATCCTGATCTTTCTCTCTGTTCTTGCCTTTCGACAGATAGCTCAAAATCTACTCTTGGTGTACTCTTGTTGTAAAAAGTTGTAGAAAATGAAATTATAACACAGGAAAATATAGCTTTTGCCAGCCAATTCTTAACCAAAGCCGAACGTAACTATTCTGTCACCGAACTCGAAGCATTAACCACAGTCTGGGCATTTGATAATTTTCGTTACTTTCTACAAGGTAAATACTCTTAGGTGTATACTGATCACGGGGCATTTCAGTTTCTTATAGTAACCAAATTGAATCATGATCGTATAAGGCGTTGGTTTTTTTCCTTCAGGAATTCAGTTTCGCTGTGATTTACATTCCATGTTCAGAAAACATTATTTCTGATGCACTTTCACGTGCAACTGTTGGTTTACTCCAGGGAAAGGAGTAAGATTGCGAAGAAAAAGATTGTAGACTGTTATATAGGCAAAAAATTATCTTTGAAAATTTTATTTCATCTTAATCATGTGATATTGCTCGCGAACAGGAGAAAGATCCAGTGTGGAAAGACATGAAAGAGCATTGAGAAAACACACCAAATTCTGCGATAGGACAGTTTTGCCTTGTATGTAACAACATTTTACTCAGACGTAGACGTCCTGACGGTCCTATTTGTAACAACATTTTATTCAGACGTAGACGTCCTGTTGGACCTATTTTTTTATTTTTTTTTCCCCGTCTCAGGGGAACTCGTGAACAAACTCATTTGGTACACCCATCTCAAGTTACGCACACTTTGGTACTAAGAAATGTTTTCAGATGTTGTGGGATATTTGTTAGTTTATCAATACTGAAAAGCGAGTAAGTACAATCTTGCCAACATGCAAACTGTGCCAGAATACAAAACCACCTACCGTTACGTATAGATCACCATTAGTTCGGACCATTCGAGTGGAATTTAGAGGATCGACTGCTGTTGACATTTTCGGTCGAGTTTTTGTAGGTGTTGAGCTTACCTGTAAATTTGTATCATTTACATCTTCACGGAAAGCAAATGAAAAATCTGTTTCTACTGCATTCTTAAGGAATTTTCTGAGAGAAGTAGGCCATGTTGACAAAGTAGTTTCTGATAATGGCCCAGAATTTCGGCCTAATACGGGGCTAAAAACTTTGAGAAGTAGAAAAATTAATCCAACATTTATATCACGTTTATGCATCCTGCAACCCTTCTGAACGCATTAGGAAAGAAATAGGTAAGCTTTGCAGGTTGTATTGCTGTCGTCAACACATAAAGTGGGACTCGTACTTGTCAGATATTCAATTCTCGTATGAAAGAATAAACTACCACCAGATGATATAAAGCAATTAATAACCTTCCCTACACAACGACGTTAGAGATACCAAAAAGTAATTAGTTTAGTATTGGAAAAAATCAAGAAAACCGCATAGATAAGGAAGAAGCTTCAAAACCCACAAGTGAACATTAAGAACTTACAGGTAGGTCACAGAGTGTTGCTTAAATCGCATCGTATATGCCATAAAGAAAAGTCTTAAAGTATCAAGTTTTTCGTGGTGTATAAACTTCTTTTCCACATACGGTGAATCGCACATGCAAATATTGCAAACTTGATACCATACGCGCACATAAATCACGAGGTCTTCATCGTGTATCAAACATCAAAGTATTCAATGAATAATACCCTAAGGATTTTACTCTTAGTTGGTAAACATATGCAGTGGTGAGCGTAGGAGGCCCAGCTGTTAGAGTGCATTTTCTTACTTTAGTTTTCAGCACTGTTTCATACTCTTCACCTAATCTGTACGTCTGTTAATGTATATCTGTTAATCTACTTAACAGTGAATTTTAAATTGGAAATTTGTGATAATTTCCTGTGGGACCAAACTTTTGAGCTCATGGGTCCCATTCTTAGACAGTATTTAATCTAACTTAAACCTACTTACGCTAAGGACAACACACACATACCCATGCCCGAGGGAGGACTCCAACCTCCGACTGGGGGAGCTTCGCGAACCGTCGCAAGCTGCCTGAGACTGCGCGGCTACACCGCGCGGCTGCGAATTTTAATAAGTAGTGACTATCTAAGATTTGTGTTTTCCGAAGAAAAGTACTTCCAGTTTGCTAGGCATAGTCTGTGAAGGTGAGAATAAAGGGGAGGTAGACAAATTTCTTCTATTTTTTTTTTTTGGCGTTTATATTTGCTCTATGTCAATACGGAATGGTAAGCCATCTGTGAACAATTTGTATTTATCTGGAATGATTCTGAGTTTGCTGCTGAAGTCTCTGATTGAAGTGTAATGCTGTTGTCTTATTTCATGAGTTTCTAACTTTTCTCTTGTGACCTTGCTATAGCATACCAGGTTTGGTTTTGAGGTTCTAACAAAATTATTTGTCTTTTTCAGGAAGATAGTTTGCACATGTAATAAAGTTTCTTGTTAATTGTGGCTTTTTTGTCTTACCTTTAGCACACATAATACTGTGTTATTTTTTAACAAAGCGCACGAGCGATCTAAGGTGCTGCAGTCATGGACTGTGCGGCTTGTCCCGGCGGAGGTTCGAGTCCTCCCTCGGGCATGGGTGCGTGTGTTTGTTCTTAGGATAACATTGATTAAGTAGTGTGTAAGCTTAGGGACTGATGACCTTAGCAGTTAAGTCCCATATGATTTCACACACATTTGAACATTGTTGAACAAAGCTCAAGAGACGACGTTTTCTGTAGGTTACTTTCGTGAAGTAGGTCATTAAGTCTAGAGGTATAGAAAACTGCTGTCTCTATTTTGGATAAGGGACTGTGTACGAGTGGTTCTGAATTGTGAAAGGTATTACTGATGGACAGTAGTTTAACTAGGAACATTTCTGACTGATACTTGTTTTGCTGTTTAGGAAGCATTTTAAAGAGTGATAATTTTAGAATTGTATGCATACACATGAGGAATCTAGGGAATACTGTGAGACACAGATGTGGAATATGGTGAGTAATTTTGCTTAAGGACTGCCACGTGAAGCTTACGATGTTATTATGGTGCAACTATAGTTTATAATGGTGCAATTATAGTATATTATGTGAAGTGGTTTATGATTCGTTGGACATTATGCTGAAGGTTAATGAAATACACTCCTGGAAATTGAAATAAGAACACCGTGAATTCATTGTCCCAGGAAGGAGAAACTTTATTGACACATTCCTGGGGTCAGATACATCACATGATCACACTGACAAAACCACAGGCACATAGACACAGGCAACAGAGCATGCACAATGTCGGCACTAGTACAGTGTATATCCACCTTTCGCAGCAATGCAGGCTGCTATTCTCCCATGGAGACGATCGTAGAGATGCTGGATTTAGTCCTGTGGAACGGCTTGCCATGCCATTTCCACCTGGCGCCTCAGTTGGACCAGCGTTCGTGCTGGACGTGCAGACCGCGTGAGACGACGCTTCATCCAGTCCCAAACATGCTCAATGGGGGACAGATCCGGAGATCTTGCTGGCCAGGGTAGTTGACTTACACCTTCTAGAGCACGTTGGGTGGCACGGGATACATGCGGCGGACGTGCATTGTCCTGTTGGAACAGCAAGTTCCCTTGCCGGTCTAGGAATGGTAGAACGATGGGTTCGATGACGGTTTGGATGTACCGTGCACTATTCAGTGTCCCCTCGACGATCACCAGTGGTGTACGGCCAGTGTAGGAGATCGCTCCCCACACCATGATGCCGGGTGTTGGCCCTGTGTGCCTCGGTCGTATGCAGTCCTGATTGTGGCGCTCACCTGCACGGCGCCAAACACGCATACGACCATCATTGGCACCAAGGCAGAAGCGACTCTCATCGCTGAAGACGACACGTCTCCATTCGTCCCTCCATTCACGCCTGTCGCGACACCACTGGAGGCGGGCTGCACGATGTTGGGGCGTGAGCGGAAGACGGCCTAACGGTGTGCGGGACCGTAGCCCAGCTTCATGGAGACGGTTGCGAATGGTCCTCGCCGATACCCCAGGAACAACAGTGTCCCTAATTTGCTGGGAAGTGGCGGTGCGGTCCCCTACGGCACTGCGTAGGATCCTACGGTCTTGGCGTGCATCCGTGCGTCGCTGCGGTCCGGTCCCAGGTCGACGGGCACGTGCACCTTCCGCCGACTACTGGCGACAACATCGATGTACTGTGGAGACCTCACGCCCCACGTGTTGAGCAATTCGGCGGTATGTCCACCCGGCCTCCCGCATGCCCACTATACGCCCTCGCTCAAAGTCCGTCAATTGCACATACGGTTCACGTCCACGCTGTCGCGGCATGCTACCAGTGTTAAAGACTGCGATGGAGCTCCGTATGCCACGGCAAACTGGCTGACACTGACGGCGGCGGTGCACAAATGCTGCGCAGCTAGCGCCATTCGACGGCCAACACCGCGGTTCCTGGTGTGTCCGCTGTGCCGTGCGTGTGATCATTGCTTGTACAGCCCTCTCGCAGTGTCCGGAGCAAGTATGGTGGGTCTGACACACCAGTGTCAATGTGTTCTTTTTTCCATTTCCAGGAGTGTATATTTGCTAACGCTGTAGTCGACAAAGCTGTGGATATTCCAACAACACGAGTTTTCCGCCTCTTACTAGGACATGAACGCGATGCTACTGGATGTGCAAATGCCTGCTTGAAAGGTATTGCAAACAGGGGAGCACCACGCGGGGTAGCCGCGCCATCTAGGGCGTCTTGCCAAAGTTCGCGCGGCTCCCCCCGACGGAGGTTCGAGTCCTCCTTCGGGCGTGCGTGTGTGTTGTCCTTAGCATAAGTTAGTTTAAGTTAGATTAAGTAGTGAGTAAGCCTAGGGAACGTTTGCCTCAGCAGTTAGGTCCACATAGGAACTTACCACAAATTTCCAAATAGAGGGCAGTATCTGTGATTACTGTGGGGTCTGGTTCTCCCTATGTTAGTTTGTTATCAAACGGAGACGCTATTGTGTTTGTTACTGTGTGGATCGGAAAGGAAATGGAGTGCTATTCTTAGGAGGAAAGGTCAAACATGCACTGTGCCTACGGGGCGGCAGATGGAAATGCTCACGCGATCCAACATTTGTACGTTCGGCGGTTTCTGAATCTCCGAGTACCAGGTCAATGCACATTTACTGCCGTCCACAGGTCCCATCGAGAGATAGGTTCACTTAAGGTACTTTTTCCATTGGCACGTTATCGTAATGCCACATGTGCACTAAATGTCTTCTTCTAAACCTGGAGTTTTCATTTTGTGTTACACGTGCGAAAGCCTTAGGGCCGCGGTCGTCAACACACAGTACGTACACCAGGGCTTGAAGAGGAGGCGTTAGCGCTGCTGGAAAACACATTTAGGGTGTTGCACAGGAAATGGTTGTAAACTATTCCACAATTTGGCGTGTGTGGCACGAAGATGATTTTGTACCTCCGCCTTCTAAAGGTTCAAGTCCTTCACCGAGACAATTTTCCTCGTCGAATTGTATTCTGCTAGTGGTCTTTGCAAAGCTGTGCCATTCAAGCGGACTTTCAGCACCGTCTACTTTTCACGGATGAGGAATCTTTTATACGAAAGGATATGTTCAACTGTCACAATCAACACGTATAGGCACTGGAAAAATCCGCACGCCATCCTTGTACGTGGTCACCAAAATTACTTCGCTGTCAACATTTGGGCCGGCATTGTAGGTAATAACATGGTCGGCCCAAATACGCTCCCCCAGCGACTGAACGCAGACAGATACTTAATATTTTTTACAATAAACACTGTCAGAGTTGTCGGAACATGTTCCACTCGACTGCGACAGCGAATGTGGTACCGACACGAAACCTTTGGCGAGAACTGGATACAGCTCGGTCAACAGGTGGCATGGCCTACACGTTCCCCCGACTTGACGCCCATTGACTTTTTCTTTCTGGGGTCACCTGAAACCAATTGTGTATGAAACATAGGTTAAGACTGACGAAGAGCTGATAACGCGCAATATGGCAGTCTCCGATGCCATTTTAACTTTGCCAAAGAGAGTTTGAAAGAGTGCGACAGTCACTCCAGCGTTGTTGCACGGCGTGCATTCAAACTGGAGGGCGTAATTTCGAGCACTTTTTGTAACTATTTTCAAATAAAGGCCATGAAATTTCACCCCGACTTCTCATTTACCTTAATGCCACAAATACATTGAAAACGTAGCGCTGCAAAAGCTGCTATCATAACGGCTCGGACGACATGTATGCGTACCCTCTTGGCGGAGCGCGACACTGTTCAACGACATCTGGCACCGCACGCAGAGGGATGCAGACGTGGGTTGCTATGTAAAATATGCTTTTTATGACCCACGTTACCAGCTCTCTCGTTTATACATTCATATCAGGTACACCCTGTGCATAAATTGATTATGTTTGTGAATTGTTGAAGGCTGGAAGTGGCTCTGCCTTGTTATTTTCCTGTTGCAAGCTCGGACGGCAGCCGGGTTCATTCCAAGACAGTTATAAGGTTATCACGACAAACTAGGAATATTTTATCTTAAGAATTATGATGAACTATTTATTTATTTACTCGTAGTGATGCAAGTCATTCGACGAGCTCGTTTCGGCGTTCTGCCGTTACTAATTGTATGTTTTAGCTGGTATAACTGGTCCGTATGACATCTTAGAGGTTACGTGTAAGTGATCTTGTTGTTATGATATGAGCGCGTCATCTTATTAACTTATTTTTTCACCTTTTTTGCAAGCGCAGCTGTAAGAAACCTGTAAAAAATAAGACTGTTACGGTTTCGCACTCATCAGTTCCTTTTTCTTTCCCTTCCTACATTTCAAGCTTACATATACCCTACCTAACGGACACTGGTGTTACTTGCGCAGTTTTTTCAATAATTTCATACTGAACCTGCACAATATCAAAAAATAAATAAAAAATAAAGAAGATTCATGCAGTTCCTCACTCAATCAATGGAGGCTTCAAAGGAAATCCTTAATTTCCTACTAACTACGGAGAATGTAGCAGAGGCTTGACCTTATTTGCCATAAATTGTTAAGTTCGCAATTTATTTTTGTTGTTATTGTTGTTTCAATCTTAACCACATTGTTAACCACATACCGGTCAACCATGACCAGAACTCTTTTAAGGATTACTTTCTGAGTAGTTTGGAATAAAGGTCTCATGGTATCCGGCAGTTCATTACATACTAAAAGTGTAATTATGGTTCATTCCCTTTGCTACTGCAATCACCCATGTATCTGTCAAAATTCCTTCACTGTAGTGAAGAAGTCTGTAATCTTCCGTAACCGAAATGTACAACACACATCACGGAGTAATGCAACAATCCTCAGACCAACTGTGCACATTTACCACAGTGTGTCCAGTCTGTTCTGTTAGTGTTCAATACCGCAATTACGAAATGCAGCACTGTTCGCTTACAGTTATTGTTCAAAATTTCGACCACCATGATCACGGAATGATATACAGTGAGGCACCATCGACCATGTTACACGCAGAGAATTCACGAGTTTAGAGTAATCCTTCACGGCTGCGATAACGCTAGCAACCAGGTCCGTGCGAGTATCGACCGATGTCAGTTCCCCTGTCAGCGGGAGAAGTATTCCATTGTTGTCATGTTTAGTGAACAAGCTGGCCATGGAACAGAACCACCGCAATCAATCCATTGTCTCCAAGCGAATTGCAATATCTCAGCCACCGGAGACCCTGGGACGCTGATACCAAATTACTCAGAAATTATCCCTGAACCAGTTCTGAAATCCGGACGCTGTGGCCTAGCGGTTCTAGGCGCTTCGGATCGGAACCGCGCTGTTGCTACGGTCGCAGGTTCGAATGTTGCGTTGGGCATGTCTTTGTGTGATGTCCTTAGATTAGTTGGGTTTGAGTAGTTTTACGTCTAGGGGACTGATGACCTCAGATGTTAAGTCCCATAGTGGTTAGAGCCATTTGAACCATTTTGAACCACTTCTGAAAGTTTGTCGCTGTGGTCTCGGTTCACCCTGAATACCCCAGTTGTAAAGTTCTTTTTTATTGAATACACGCTGGCGACACAAATTCTAACGACCACTTGATAAACAGCATGTTGGTCCACCAAAAGAATGTAACGCAGCAGCAGTTCTGTGTGGCATGAATTTGAAATGTACTTGATAAGATTCCAGTGGTATTTGACGCCAGATATGAAAGTCACTCAAGGCATTGTACTGTCCCGACCGGCGTGCGTCCATGCCATGGCGCATATTTCAGCAGACGTTTGCCTAGATGACGGCATAACTGGATTCCACCGTCGACTTTGTGTAGCAAGAAATGTGATTTATTCGACGAGGCAAGAAGTTTTACTATTACCTGATCCAGTCTCGAAGATACCGTTCCCACTGTAACTATAAATGACGATGTTGTTGGATGAACATAGGAATACCTAGGGATCAGTTGTCGCGAAGGTCATGTCCAGAAAAGTCCTCTGTATTGTTATCTCCTGTACACGTGTGCCTATACTAGCATAGTACTGCATCGTTAGACGTGCCACAGATCACCACCTATCCTGCTGTACATAGCGGGTAGACCTCCCGACTTCCAGGTCGTGTGATGTGGCGTAATCATCTGCCACGTTCAACTAGTCGTAGTTTCGTCATCTTTAAACCACTTTACGTAGATGATCACAACAGTAGCACGTTAACAGCGGATCATCTTGGCTATTCCTAAGATGCTCGTTGCCAAACGACGGGCAGTAACAACCCACTGACGAAATCGCTTATGTTCAGTGGATTTCCTCATATTTGGCCCGTTTCGCCGCTACAGTGATTCCAAATTCGCCTCCGGTCCTTACCATCGTAAGCGGCGTGCAGTCACGTTGCGGGAAATTGTCAGAACACTTTAGCTCACCAGTGTATGTATCAGATATCTTTCATTTTCATTAGATTTTTTATTTATATATTCTTCGCTGAACAAAGGAGAGAGGTAGATCTTGCCCACAAGGAGTATCTGTGATTCAGCGACTTTTATTCGTGGTCAGTTTCACAGAGCACATGCTTTGTCTTTGGTGTTTTCATCGCCTGTCCCAACCAGCAATAACTTTTCGTTCCACGAATGTGGTATTTATGCATTTACCGGTTATCCCAACAGAGATTTTCTTACATGTAGGTAGTATAATGGTATTCTCCCGATATAGGGAGTGGATTACATTTGTCGTTTGCCAGTCTGAGACACACTTTTATCGTCTTGGTCGGTTTGTTACTTGTGTAGTCTTTACAGCTGTTTGCGAAATAAACGATCGAGCCTGTCTATCATTCCGGGTGGTGTCCAGCAGAGAGGAAATTATTTTCTTTTTACGTGCCACTTAACAGGAAGTTAGGTTTCATGATACTTCTTATGAAATTGATGAAGTACACATTCTTCCTCAGAACGTACATGACGACGCTTTCCAGCTGCTCGTAGAAATCGCGATTCCACATATCGTAGCACTTGGTAAGACTAGCATGAGAGAGATTGGAGATGTCCTACAGGAAAATAGAACCGATATGGTCCAAAGATCATTGAGTAGCACACTGGTATACACTGACGTGAGAAAAGTCATTGGATACTTACTAATATAATGTGGACCCCCTTTTCGCTGGCGTATGCAGCAACTCGATGTGACATGGACTCGACAAGGCAGAAATATTAAACCATGCTCCCTCCATAGCCGTCAATTTTGCGAATGTGTTGCCGACGAAGGATCTTGTGAACGAAATAAGCTCTCAAATATGTCCCATAAATGTTCGATGGTATTCACGTCCGGAGATGTGGGTGGCCAAATCATTCATTTGAACTATCCAACACTGGACTCGTATTCGGGCGTACGACGGTTGAAACACACGTGCGGGCATCCTGATTTGGGTTTCCTATTATTTCCAAAATCGGTTCCGGAAAATGCCGGGATGGTTCCTTTGAAAGTGTACGGCCTATTTCCTTCCCCATCTTTTCCTAATCTGAGCTTGTGCTGCATCTCTAATGACCACGATGTTGACGGAACGTTTAACACTAATGTCCTCCTCCTCTTCCTCGATTAGTTCAGAATGTTCTTCACATCAGTCACAAATGGTTGTGACGAGGTGATATGCCACATTGTCATCCATAAAATTCTATCATTGTTGGAGCATAAAGTCTATGAATGGCTGCAGATGGTCTCTAAGTAGCCTACATCTACATCTACATGGATACTCTGCAAATCACATTTAAGTGCCTGGCAGAGGGTTCATCGAACCACCTTAACAAATCTCTATTATTCCAATCTCGTATAGCGCGCGGAAAGAATGAACACCTTTATCTTTCCGTACGAGCTCTGATTTCCCTTCTTTTATGGTGGTGATCGTTCCTCCCTATGTAGGTCGGTGTCAACAAAATACTTTCGCATTCGAAGGAGAAAGTTGGTGATTGTAATTTCTTGAGAAGATTCCATCGCAAAGAAAAACTACTTTCTTTTAATGATTTCTAGCTCAAATCCTGTATCATTTCTGTGACACTCTCTCCCATATTTCGCGATAATACAAAACGTGCTGCCTTTCCTTGAACTTTTTCGATGCTCTCCGTCAGTCCTATCTGGTAAGGATCCCACACCGCGCAGCAGTATTCTAAAACAGGACGGACAAGCGTAGTGTAGACAGTCTCCTTAGTATATCTGTTACATTTTCTAAGTGTCCTGCCAATAAAACGCAATCTTTGGTTAGCCTTCCCCACAACATTTTCTATGTGTTCTTTACGATTTAAGTAGTTCGTAATTGTAATACCTAGGTATTTAGTTGAATTTACGGCTTTTAGATTAGACTGATTTATCGTGTAAACGTTTAACGAGTTCCTTTCAGCACTCATGTGGATGACCTCACACTATTCGTTATTTAGGGTCAACTACCACTTTTCGCACCATTCAGGTATATTTTCTAAATCGTTTTGCAGTTTGTTTCGATCTTCTGATGACTTTATTAGTCGATAAACGACAGCGTCATCTGCAAACAACCGAAGACGGATGCTCAGATTGTCCCCCAAATCGTTAATATAGATAAGGAACAGCAAAGGGCCTATAATACTACCTTGGGGAACGCCTGAAATCACTTCTGTTTTACTGGATGACTTTCCGACAATTACAACGAACTGTGACCCCTCTGGCAGGAAATCACAGATCCAGTCACATAACTGAGACGACATTCTATAAGCACGCAATTTCACTACGAGCTGCTTGTGTACTACAGTGTCAAAAGCCTTTCGGAAATCCAGAAATACGGAATCGATATGAAATCCCTTGTCAGTAGCACTCAGCACTTCATGTGAATAAAGAGCTAGTTGTGATTGAATGATATTTTCTAAACCCATGTTGACTGTGTGTCAATAGACCGTTTTCTTCGAGGTAATTCATTACGTTCGAACACAACATATGTTCTAAAATCCTGCTGCATATCGAAGTTAACGTATGGGCCTGTAATTTAGTAGATGACTCCTACTACCTTTCTTGAATATTCGTGTGACCTGTGCAACTTTCCAGTCTATGGACACAGATCTTTCGTCGAGCGAACGGTTGTATATGATTGTTAAGTATGGAGCTAATGCATCAGCATACTCCGAAAGGAACCTAATTGGTATACAGTCTGGACCAGAAGACTTGCATTTATTAAGTGATTTAAGCTGCTTCACTACTCCGAGGATATTTACTTCTACATTTCTCAGGTTGGCAGCTGTTCTCGATTCGAATTCTGGATTATTTACTTTGTCTTCTTTTGTGAAGGCATTTCGTAAGGCCGTGTTTACTAACTCTGCTTTGGCAGCACTGTCTTGGATGGTATCTCCATTGTTATCGCACAGAGAAGGCATTGATTGTTTCTTGCCGCTAACACACTTCACATACGACCAGAATCGCTTTGGATTTTCTTCCAGGTTTCGAGACAAAGTTTGGCTGCGGAAACTGTTATAGGCGTCTCGCACTGAAGTCAGCGCTAAATTTCGAGCTTCTGTAAAGGATTGCCTATCTTGGGGATTTTGAGCCTGTTTAAATCTGGCATGTTTGTTTCGTTGTTTCTGCATCACTGTTCTAACCCGTTTCTTGTACCAAGGAGGATCAGCTCCGTCGTTTGCTAGTTTATTTGGTATAAAACTCTCAATTGCTGCCGATACTGTTTCTTTGAATTTAAGCCACAATTGGTCTACACTTATATTATTAATTTGGAATGAGTGCAGATTGTCTCTCAGGACGGTGTCAAGTGAATTTTTAACTACTTTTTTGAATAGGTATATTTTTCGATTATTTTTCGGAGATTTGGGGATTACAATATTCAATCTCGCTACGACAACCCTGTGTTCACTAATCCCTATATCGGTTTTGATGCTCGTTATTAACTCAGGATTAATCGTTGCTAAGAGGTCAAGTGTGTTTTCACAACCGTTTACTATTCTCGTGGGCTCATGAACAAAATGCTCGAAATAATTTTCAGAGAATGCGTTTAGTACAATTTCGGATGATATTTTATGCGTACCTCCGGAATTAAACATGTATTTTCGGCAACATATCGAAGGTAAATTAAAGTCACCGCCAACTATTGTCGTATGAGTCGGGTACGTGTTCAAAATCAAACTCAAGTTTTCTTTGAACCTTTCAGCAACTGTACCATCTGAAGTGGGAGGTCAGTAAAAGGATCCAATTATTATTTTATTCCGGTTGCCAACAATGACCTCTGCCCACACTAGCTCACAGGAAGTATCTACTTCAATTTCGCGACAAGTTAAACTACTCCTGACAGCAACAAACACGCCACAGCCAATCGTGTTTAGCGTATCTTTACGGAACACCGTTAGGTTCTTCGCAAAAATTTCGGCTGAGCTAATATCCGGCTTCAGCCAGCTTTCAGTACCTATAACGTTTTGAGTATCAGTGCTTTCTATTAGCGCTTGGAGCTCTGGTACTTTCCCAAAACAGCTACGAAAATTTACAACTGTTATACCAATGGTTCCGTATCTCCGTTCTTCCTGTGTTCAGCCTGTACCCTCTGTGACTGAAGCCCATCTTGTGTTTTCCTGTGACCCTCTAACCTAAAAATCCACCCAGTCCATGCGACGCAGCCCCTCTACCCGTGTAGCCGCCTCCTGCGTGTAGCCGAACATAAATAGGAAATAGTAGACACAGTTCACACCACTATGGAGACACGACAAGCTTGCACAGTTTCTCGTTGACAACTTGGGTCGATGATAGCTTCGTGGGGTCTGCGTAACACTTGAAACCTACCAGCAGCTCTTACCAGCTGGATTCGGGACTATTCTGAACAGGCCACTGTTTTCCAGTCGTCTGGAGTAGAACCGATACGGTCACGAGCCCAGGGGAGGCGCTGCAGGCGATATCGTGCTGTCGCAAAGGCACTCGCGTCTGTCAAATCTGCTGCCAAAACCCACTAACACAAAATTTAGCCTCACTTTCGTACGTCCCTCATTGATTTCTATTGTTATTTCACGCAGTGTTGCTTGTCTGTAAGCACTGATAACTCTATACGAAACGCCGCTGCTCTCGTTCGTTAAATGAAGGCCGTCGGCCACTGAGTTATCCGTGGTGATCGATAATGCGTGTAATTTGGTATCCTCGCCATACTCTTGGCACTGTGGATCTCGGAATATTAAATTCGCTAACGATTTCCGAAATGGAATCTTCCTCGCGTCATGCTCCAACTACCATTCGGCGTTCATAGTCTGTTAATACCCATCGTGCTGCTTTAATCACGTCGGACACCTTTTCACATGGATCACTTGACTACAAATGGCAACTACGCCAATGCACTGCCCTTTTATACCTTGAGTACGTGGGACTCCCACCATCTATGTATGCGCATGTCGCTACCCCATGACTTTTGTCACCTCGTTGTACAAAGAAACAACATAAAAGTTCGCTACGATGTCATTTGATCCAGTTTTTAGGTTCCTCTTCACATCCGCCGTTAGAGGAGACGCCATAATTAATCGATTCATATTCTGTGTGACGGCCTTCGTCAGATCCATGCTTCGCTGCGTCGTAGAATTTAGCACGTAACAAATCTCCTGCTCATAATGTTCGGTCCTCATTACAGTGGTAACATTTTCACTGTCGGCAGGCAGAACCAACATTCTCTTTTCGGCGTTAAGGCTCTTCATAGCGTTTAACACTCCTCTTTTCGTACTGCAAACTGATGGTTTTGCTCGACGTAGTATCCTGGCGGTTTCAGTGCGTACTTCCTCAAATTGTTGCACAAGGATATGTCCGTATCGGCGCTTTAATGCTAGCAATGATATCCAGAATTTTTCACAAGGAACCGTCCGTATAGATGCTTTAATACTATCAACTATATCCTTCCGTAGTTAAATTTCTGGGGAAGATAGAGTAATTCCCTCCTTTTTGAAGAACAGGAAAATCCTCTCGGATGGGTAGTCATTCACTTACGTTGGCAACTGTGAGTGATACGTCGGGAGTCGACTTTTTGAGATGCTTTTTGAATCTTTGAAAACTTTCTTCTGTCACCCTTTGCCTGCGGTTGAGTTCGTAGAGCATGCTCCTGCGAGTGATCATGTCGGTCTTCGATATTGTCTCAGCCGTCGCGACACAGGCACCCACTGAATTACCAGAAAAAGTTCTTATACACTCTTCCCGTGTTGTATGAATGCGCTCACAAAGAAGTGCGTTTTTCATCGCGTTGCAGATACGATGTGCCTAAACGGTGGTGAATAGGCGCTTACATATCAGGAAGTTCGGTATAGTCCTCTCAGCCAAGCACCGCGGTGGAGATCAGATGACAATCTTTGTTGTCATGAAGTTCGTTGAGGCGTCGACACAAACTTGAAATCTCTTTCCCATAGAATCGCAGTGAAAAGTTGTTGGCGGTTTCGTCTCCAGTTGTTGACATATGGCCTTAGACTTTCGTCTCGGGAACTTCGAACGACGTTTAGTTAAAAAAAAAATTCTGAGGTTCCACCAACGCGAGTGATTCACATTTTCAAAGATTCCACCTCCAATGCTGGTGGCATTCAAGGGGAGAAACACAGCGGTAACGACTAGGAAAAGGCCTCAGATGCTGGCTCAGCAAACGGACATGATCTTCGGTCGTGGGCTCGACTGCAGTCTGCCACCGGCAATGGTAGGTGAATCGTCGACAATACCAGCAACTCGAGCTGGCGAATTATCAGAAAATTCACTAAAGGAAATTCATCCGAAGGCTCTGAGACTAAAGCCAACAGGCAGCACGATAGCCTGCTCCACGAATGCCTCAAAAACATTGCTTCGATTCCGAAACTGGGATTCACCTGCTCACTCACATTTACTGCATCGGTGATTTACTTCATTTTTAGCATGTGCTCTTCGCAGTTCTATGGCGTTATCTCTCCCTCTCAATAATCACAATAATATTCGAAGTCTAATGCTACACAGTACCATACACTAGCCTCTCTAAGGAGAAATTTCGGTCTTCATAAGATTCACATTCCGCAGGAGCACTTTAAAACTGAACTTTTACTTTGCATAAATATGTTCTCTCCTACTCATTTCACAGCCCAGCGTCACATACTGGTGACGAAAATTGAGGTTGAATGTAGTAGCTGTCACCCTCCACAACTTCCTTTCTAGAAAATTCATTTCATTTTGTTTCCCAGGCTGCTGTAAAACATGAAGGTGTTGAACAGTTCTCTCCCATCCTATGTGACCAATAATGTGTAACCCCAAGATCTGAAATGCAGGTACAAAAACATTTTCAGCAGCTATCTTGCTATCAGGCGATAGGTACCATGGTATTTAGGATGAAGAGTGTTGGATGAACGAACGAGCTAAACATCTTCGTTGGCGTTGGGGCGCATACTGTTAACAACCTGGAAGAGCATAGATGAGGAACTACTGTCTTAGTTATCGTTTTAATGGCATTTTTCATCCAGAATAGCTCTTCATAGATGGCGATGAGCGCCCGTATCGAGTTATCCTGATGGATGGCTTTCTTGTGTCCATCACATAGAATGTTTTTCAGATCCAACAGATACGTATCCTGTAGTGCATCACAATGGTCTTTTTGGAAAATTCATCTACTACGAATGGATATTACGACTCAACTAATGGATAGTGTGCCAAGCATGTGCAACTACTACACACGCAATGCACCAGGTCGAACTGAAAGAAAACATTGAAGCATTTACAGGCGAGCTGCTAGATTTGTTACCGGTAGGTTCGAGCAGCATGCAAGTGTTACGGATATGCTTCGGGAACTCAGGTGGGAATCCCTGGAGGAGGGAAGAAGACATTCATTTCGAAGACCACTACGGAGAAATGGTATTTTATCTATATTCGCAGCTTCAAACATGACTCTATTCAATACAGTGGAGATATGAACCAAAAAAAACGCGTGCAGTCACAATTTTTCGCGTATTATTTAAGTACAGAATGTATTTCGGACCCTGAGGGTCCATCATCAGGAGTAATTTGTCTTAATACATGTTTACTTTTCATAGCGAATGAGGTGAAATGCATATTTTTGTCACGAAAAGGTTCGATGTTAGGTTATGAATTTCGTAAGTCAAACCGGAAAATATGTGCGAAATAGTGGAAGAGATGAACAGTGTAAACTTATCACATAATCCAAGAAAAGCGTTCGTAACGTATTAGTTCTGAAGCTAAAACGTTAAGAACGCATTTTTCGGATTATGTGGTAAGTTTACACTGTTCATCTTTTCCACTATTTCGCACGTATTTTCCGCGTTTGTCTTACGAAATTCATAACCTAACATTAAACCTTTTCGTGACAGGAATATGCATTTCATTTCATTCAAGAGAAGAAATAAAGCGTGTATTAAGACAAATTAAACCTGATATGAACCCACGGGGTCCGAAATGCATCTTGTACTTAAGAAAACAAGAAAAGTTGTGACTGAAGGCTTTTTTTAAAATTTATACTACGGATAAAGTTTAGAGAATCGGCATGTGAAGCTGACTGCAGAACGATCCTACTGCCGCCAACATACATTTCGCTTAGGAACCACGAAAATAAAATACAAGAAATCAGGGCTAAACAGAGGCATAAAGACAATCGTCTTCCCATCGCTCTATCTAAGAGTGGAACAGGAAAGGAAATGACTAGTTGTGGTACACGGTACCCTTTGCCATGCAACGTAAGGTGGCTTGCTGAGTATGTATGTAGATGTAGATATTAACGGTTTTACGAGAATTTTTATTTCCATAACATCGTTGGTACACATTCATGTACTCCAAATTCCTTGTGAGTGAGACTCGGCTTAGTCTGTAACGCTTCTGACTTATTTTTGGGAAATGCGTCCTCCTTTACTTGTAACGTTAACTTCTGTACACATGAGTAGCACCAATCACGTTCATTGGCCAGACTGAGCTACGTTAGATTTTCAACTGAAATTATAGGTGTAAACAGAAGCCTACCGACTAAATGTAAGCACAAGGTAAGAATCACTTGTATTACGCTGTCTATCGCAAACGTAAATAAAAGAGACTTATTACCTGATCCCATTTTGGTTCACAGACACCATAATTCCACTTTTAGAGGCTGCAGTATATTCAAACACTTTCGTAAATTATTTTTTTATTTTTGTACAAAAATGTCTTCATTAAGCGATATATGTGCTCATGGTAAGTTTTGTATAATGTAGTTTTGGCACAAATGTGTACGAAATTTTTATGTAGAATCTCTCCATACAATCGCCTCCATAAATATGTACCGATTCATATGAAACATCTTGAGTAAGCGGAAGTTAGATCAATGCGTGACAAATACGGTGCAAAATTCCTTTTCTATAAGCTTACAAAACTAATTTTTTAGTATGACCTACTTCTCGGATAGACCGTCACTCCATTCTGGGATGGTGTCCAGTCTGATAATGATGTGCAAGGTTTTTAATGATTATGATTCTCGATGGAGCCAAACACGATGCTAGGTGGCGGTATAGGAAGGTGGAACCACTCAGGAGAAGTTAGGGTAGTAAACCGGCGCCCGGAGTAGGGCGGCCAATTACGAGGTAGCGGTGTGGTGGCCAGCCTGTTTTTAAGCACCGCTGGCGATCCGGACAGCCCCGGCTGGCCTCCTTTGTTTAAAGTTACTGCCTCTCCTCTGCTCTCGTTAGCTGAAAAGCCAGAGGGAACGCTATTCACAGATGGGACTGTTGTTCCCCGCCATCTATTCATAGCACGCTCGCGGCTAATGGAACGTTGCCGAGGTGCGCATAATTAGGTCCGGGACAGCGTTACGTTTAATAATTCCCTACCTTCGAACATGCTGCTCTTAAGAATGTCTCAGTCATTCGCTTAATGCATCAGACTTAATACCCTGGCGCTAAATTTTCCGTACACTTGCGATAACAGTAACCACCTGCGGAGCGTTAATCCAACGTAATCCCGCTACTGAGGCACCAAAGGACGTTCAACGTCTCAAAGGTAATTCGTCGTTTACTGAGCGACGTAATTTCAGAGGAAATACAAGATGAGTGGCTTTTTATGCATGAGATTACATAGGCCGCTCACATCGTTAAGCAGTAATGAACAGAACAAAAATCTCATAATTTTTTATCGCTTTGCAACCGGTGTTATATAATTTGCATTAGGTTCATTATCCCTTGAAATATTCTTTAATACGTCTTCTCTAACGGTGCTACCTAACGCCGCGCAAAGTCAGACATGAGTATCCTTCTTCTTACTAGTTTTGCTTAATAGTGTCTCTGGATGTGTAGGTAAACATATTTTGGTCATTGAAACTCGTATTTTCTTTATAGGTTCATTACGTAGTTTTAGCTTACTAATATTTCCGTACTGCTATTTTTAATGACAGGTCAAATATAATTAAGTGTCACTGAAAAATCCATAAGTCCAGATCACTAGTGACGTAAAAATTCAATGCAGAAACCAGGGAGGGGTAGAGAGATTTCAAAAAATTGAAAATTTGAGGAGTTAGCTTTGACCATGAAGAAACTTTTCTCTGACAATAATTTGTGTATGAAGCACTGCTATCTTTGACAGTATCAACTCTCTATAGAAAGAGTGCATAGAATACTTTGAAGTACTTCGTTTAAACATAACATCACCATCATATGGAAAAGATCGAAAAATCACCGGACTTTTAAAAGAAATTTCTATGGTGGAGCCGGCCGGGATGGACGAGCGATTCTAGGCGCTACAGTCTGGAACCGCGCGACCGCTACGGTCGCAGGTTCGAATCCTGCCTCGGGCATGGATGTGTGTGATGTCCTTAGGTTACTTAGGTTTAAGTAGTTCTAAGTTCTAGGGGACTGATGACCTCAGAAGTTAAGTCCCATAGTGCTCAGAGCCATTTGAACCATTTTTTCTATGGTGGAACGTCAGAGCTTCACGACGAAATTATTCTTCTGAGAGGGCAATATTGCTGGGTGACTGTATTCAAAAATTGGAGTAAATTTTCTGAATGTAGTCATAGTTATTCTGCTCCTTATTTGGCAATGACCGATTTCAGCCAATAGGACTCTGGTTTGAATTAAAACTACCAATAGCATTCGAGGCTTCTTTAAATATCTCTGTGTTACATATCACTTGTGATTTATACCATAACTAAAAAAAATTGTCATATTAAGGAATTTAGCATTCGATGGGTCTTTTAGGTTTGAATGCCGACTGAGTTATGCAAGGTAACAATCGGTAAATAGAATTAAAGGCTGTAAATCAGTTTTCGTTCGTTTGGGCCCGCAGTATTTTGATAAGGAAAAGTCCAGAACAGCTGCAGTAAGTTTAATACTCTTTATGTCCACCTTGGGCTTCAATTAAAACTAGAAAGATGTACCAATGTATAAATCCATTGTGTAATTATTCACATGAACAACCACCTTAAATGTAGATATCGTAGCAGTGTTGTACTCACAGTGTTACAGCACAGAATTGTAAGGTGTAGAAAATTGGAAATTTTTATTGAAACTCATTCGCGTTGCCACAGTCAATATCAAGTTTAGCCAGACACAGAGGTAGTACCAGTATTTTGCAAGTGCATATGGCCTCAAAACATTACCACACTGTTCACCACGTGAGAAATACACATTCAGCAGCAAGAAGACTGCGACCAGAGAGGCAAGGGAAGAGAGACATGAGTATTCATAAGCATGAGAGAAATGATGCAAGAAACTCTGTCTTTTACTCCAGAGCATGTAGCAAGAACCTGATATAGCAGTTAACAGACCGTTACGTGAATATATCCGAATAAGTGGGACACATGCAGTCATAGCGAATGGAGCCTCAAGTCAGAGCCTCACACTCCTTCACCTCCGGTCTATACGCATCAGTGGATGCAGATGAGGAGGGGCATTTGGTCAGCACACCATTCTTCTGGCCGTTGTTAGTTTTTGTGACCGGATTCACTACTTCTGAACCATGCAGTCCACTTGCCTACAGCGCTCAGCAGACTTCTTCGGTCGCCCACTTATGTGCTAGCCAAGTCCGACAGTGCTTAACTTCGGTGATCTGGCTCAAACAGGTGCTCCCACTGCCGCAAGTATATTGGCATAGCCTCCCACTAACTTCCTTTAAATTCTCCAGTTTTCCATCTCGTGTCATTTGATCATTGGCACTCACGCCATTCGCAGGAACAGCACTCCATTCTATGATTATGATACTGTAGTGAATCTACATTCTATCTGTTGCAGCACCTTCTATGAACTAGCTGAAAATGTACTCGAGATGATGGTTTTTACCTGATGACCTTAATGCTGCTTGCCACCTACTATTTACTGATGGAGAAACCAACTGTCTCCCGACAACACCTTATAGCATAGTGCTGCCAGCATTGAACTTCAATGCAGAAGCAGTTGAGCCTCATTGGGCCTACATTCCTGTTTGACACCCAAGCACCTCATGTTATTGAAATCTACCAAGCTGTTAGGAAGTAGAGCAACCGGCCACACGACTACCGCCTCCAGGTGCATTGCTAAAGGGTCACCAAGTGTCATCGTAGAATTCGGAGTGGAACAAAGAATAATCTAACAGCCAGCGTGAGGTAATACTTTCGCACTGGACATGGCTGCCACATGCCAGACGACAACCCGCCATGGCGCTGAGGTCGCTAACACCATTGCTTGGGCATGCTGATGCTGAGCTGACTAAACAATTGTCAGCTAGAATCTAACATGCAGCTAAATAGAGCGTCAACCGAGGGTAGTGCGAAAGAACAACGAACTTTAGACCCAATGAATAAATGACTGAATTTTAATAATATTTCACTTGCGTTGAAGATACTCCACGGGTTTCCAGAATCAATCCTTACGTCACACAGGGGAGTCTCCACTTGGATCTTCTCCAGCGGGCAACTTGAGAATTGCAGAAAAAGCATAAGCAGCTACTGAAGAGTTTATTAGACTTGTTGTAGCTAGTCTGCACCTTTTCTTTTCAAAAATGGCTTTAAGCTAGTTACACGCTGCGACTGCTTTAATCAGGGAATCAGGAATAACATGAAATTGAATTTCCTCCAAGTGAATATAGTCTGTAAAAAGATGTTCTAAGGATGAGAAAACGGTTGCCTTCATTTTAGTGAAAAAAGTTATTTTCATGTCATCCATTCCTCTTCAATTTATTATCAGTATTCGTTCATGAGGAGTAGTACTCTCCAATTTTTACTAAGTTCTCCATCATATTGCATCGACTCAGACAATAAGCATTTGGAAAGCTGTAGTGTTATTCTCACCTCAGACCAAATGAACTTTTTAGTGTATTTGAAATTATGTTTATAGCACGTACAGTAAGTCTATTGACTTACCCTTTAGGAAGAAATTTGGGAGAATGTGCATTTGGAGCACAACTCTATAGAAATGAGTCATGGTCTGTACGTAAACAGGAGAAAAAGAGAGCTCCTATCAAACAGATGTCACCTTTTTGCTCCTTTGAGGTTAACCTGAGTCATGAAAAACACAGAATTATAGAGATAAACAAAGTCTTTACTGCATATCTGAAGAACGCTGAAAAACAATTCGAGGAAAGATAAAAGAACCAATGTTTGTAAGGCAATAGAAGTACCAGACTTGACATAGGGGAGTGAGATGGAGATCCTCCCACAGAGGGACTCGAAGA
The DNA here is from genome assembly GCF_023864275.1 of Schistocerca cancellata. NCBI lineage: Eukaryota > Metazoa > Arthropoda > Insecta > Orthoptera > Acrididae > Schistocerca > Schistocerca cancellata. The sequence continues at coordinate 332,262,069 of NC_064629.1, forward strand.
ATATCCAAAGAGCGGAAACGACACTTCTCAGAAAATGCAAAGGATGCTCTGAGTTGGATGGAAAAAAGTATCTTGGGATAATAACTTATTAAAAGCTATAAAAAATGGAACTAAGGAAGAAGGAAATGAAAAGAAATTGAAAGATCATAACAACAGGATGGATGAGAGAACACACTCAAAAGACGAAGTGATGCTGGAATATGTCGGATGATATTAGTGCTTGCCTCTGGATGAAGGTGGGCCAGTGATTTTATCTATGTTATGAACTGAAGAAGAAGTTGAAGAAGATAATGATATCCAGAATGAGATTTTCACTCTGCAGCGGAGTGTGCGCTGATATGAAACTTCCTGGCAGATAAAAACTGTGTGCCCGACCGAGACTCGAACTCGGGACCTTTGCCTTTCGCGGGCAAGTGCTCTACCATCTGAGCTACCGAAGCACGACTCACGCCCGGTCCTCAGCAGAAGTAAAGATGTGAGGACCGGGCGTGAGTCGTGCTTCGGTAGCTCAGATGGTAGAGCACTTGCCCGCGAAAGGCAAAGGTCCCGAGTTCGAGTCTCGGTTGGGCACACAGTTTTAATCTGCCAGGAAGTTTCAAGATGATGATATGATGTTAATGAAGATTATGATGGTTATGATAATGAAGATGAGGACGATGAAGGCCTGCCGGCCTGAGTGCCCGTGCGGTTCTAGGCGCTATAGTCTGGAACCGAGCGACCGCTACGGTCGCAGGTTCGAATCATGCCTCGGGCATGGATGTGTATGATGTCCTTAGGTTAGTTAGGTTTAATTAGTTTCAAGTTCTAGGCGACTGATGACCTCATAAGTTAAGTCGCATAGTGCTCAGAGCCATTTGAGCCATTTTTGAAGAAGGTCTCGTTGACCAGTGGATGTGGTAAACATCTTTAAGTGTGACTCATCCACATACCAGCGCATCCTAAAGTGGATAAGCATTATCGTCCATCAAGGGAAACACTTGAATAACTGCACCTCGTAATAGTCGCAGAATTGGTTTCCTAACGTTATCTTTGTATTCCTCTTCTGACAACCAAGGACGATTTGGAGCTCTGTATATATCTGCAGCGTGATTCCTCTTCACACGAACACGAAAGTAGTCTTTCTGTCAGACTTGCCATCATCGACCCTCCACACAAATGTGTGATGAGAATCATTTTGCGAATGAGAGCGGGAGTCATCAACGAGAATACTGTCCTCCATCAGTTGAAAGGCCAATCTCGATACTCCTTACTCCGCATAAGAAAAGCGCCTCTCAATATATCCCTGGGTGGTGTGTAATAAAAAGCACCTTCAGACGACTGGTATACTGACTGAATGCTCTGAACCTTGGGAAACTGACATTTGAAGGGGATGTAAAACTCGTGAGGCAACTGTAAACTGTGTGGACATCATATTGTTTTGCACTCTATTTAAGTCCATACATCAGCCCTGTCGCGGAAAAACTGTTCTCATTCGACCTTGTATTAGCATACGACTCACATTTAATGTTTTTCGTTACTGTAACCAAAGGCTTGTGACGCGTTCAATATTACTGAGACTGTGGACAGCATATGAGCTGGTTCTGGGAGTATGTGAATTTTACCCTTCGAAACAGATTCTGAACGGTATTATGACGTAAACTTTACCAGATGATCTAGACGGCAGTATCAATACGGCTGCGAGATACAACATATGCCGGCTAACCAAAATTCGTGTCGGACAGGCACTCGAACCTAAATATTCTACAAATCGAGAGAAAATGCTTCCCGAATGAGATTTTCACTCTGCAGTGGAGTGTGCACTGATATTAAACCTCCTGGCAGATTAAAACTGTGTGTCTGACCGAGACTCGAACTCGAGACATTTGCCTTTCGCGGGCAAGTGCTCTACAATCTGAGTTACGCACGCAAGACTCACAGCCCGTCCCCACAGCTTCAGTTCTACCAATACCTCGTCTCGCACCTTCCTAACTTCACAGAAGCTCCCGTTTTGTCCCAGCTGATTAACCGTGATGTCGAATGCGGTGAGGCCGTGCTGAATACTGATCCTGGCTCGTCGACTACGTCAATCGTCTGAATAAGCGATGGGGGAGTTGAGGACAGGTTGTGCCCCAGGCTGGAACGGTGTTGGTAGGCCCCTGGACCAACCATCAGTGGTGGCTGGTACTGGAGTCTGGCTTCTGTCATCCATGACTACGTATCCGAGATCCACTCGGAAGGTGGCAGGAGTATGACCGGTACTGGAACAACCTCTTACACAAGATGTTATAATACAATATCAGAGAATCGACTATGAACATTATGCACATCTTCGATCCTACTGATCGACTGACGTCATTCGTCATGATCAAATCATTTCTGCTCTTTACGAGTTGTTAGCGGTCTTCCGTTCTATTACATTTACTTAAACAGTTTGTTTCAGTTTTTAAAATGCTTTGTCAAACCCCTGTTGGTTGTTGTTGCGTCCGCCTTATCGCTGCCTACAAAATGTTATGAGAGAGACGGAAGAAGGTTGGTCTGGACTCGTCTAAACTTTTACCGCTGAACTCGTCCGCATTCACATTAGTGTTGGTGTCGCACTCTTAGTGATTGGCTATCCGTATCGTAATGCTTACGCCTTGCTGCTGGCTCGTTTTGATACTTCTGCGTGCTTGAGCACAGCCGTTCTGTTCGCCTTTATTTTCCGGTTCCCTTACTTTCTTGCCACTTAGAAAATTTTACTTTCCTGTTCCCTTGCTTTCTTGATGCGTAATAGCGCATACTCTTCGTCCACTGTGTACCAAATGAGTCAAACTTTCCCGAATCTGGACTTTCACAAGAAATGCTCCAGACAGTCGACTTATGAGCGATAAAGATTGAAAACTTGGTATATTTATGTACTCCTAAATGTTTTAATTTTTGAAAAATCTAGAAATGAAAGAAGCGTAACCTATGTGCAGGAGTAATAAGCCCATATTTTTAAACATGTTGTAGTCACCATCGAGTTTTTAAGCGCATTGAATAAATTCTTACAGATTTTGAAGAGGACACAAGCAATGAAGAATTATGAGGGCTTATCGCCCCATTTACAACGGCGTTCTGGGAAAGGTGTGAAACGTACGATGGAATAAGGACGTAAAATAAAACAATCCCAGCTCCGCACATAAATCCTGTTTTTATTTTTCCTTATTTGTATTTAATTTTGTTCATCATCTTCAAAATTTTCATGGAATTATTTGTAGCCGATGTTTTTCTCATATGGCTCCGGTCTAACTTTTTGGGATATCGTTCAAAAATGAAATCGCACAAAACATCTGCTCTTTCAGTAACTTGAGAAAACTACGCCCATCCGGTGACTTTCGAAACATCACTGTACGTGCCTTCAGTCACTCGGTATCTGTAGGTCACCAAATGATAGCACACAAAGGAGAGAGTACTTATTTGTGTCATTGGCATTCAAATTCATTTACAGATTACGCTATCCTCTGCAACAAAGAAAGAATTAAACTTCTTTGTGAATAGATCTGTGTACCTTGTTAACAGAATTACGAAGAAGGGTAATGGCGTAACGTCCAGTCAATTGAGAGGTCATTACAGAAAGAGCCCTTGGTCGGTAGGACAAGGATTGCACAGTAAAATGGCCATGTTATTTTTTAAAATATATTATTCTGGCATCTGACTTAATTGATTTCAAAAACCCTGCTCTATCAGAATCAGAGTACGACGCGCCACTATTTTTTTATAAGGTACATGGGCCAGAAAGTAGACTGAGTTAAAAAGAGGCTTACTAAAATAGTTTACTTCCAGGTAAACGAAACTTTCAGTAACGCTGTCGTAAAAGCTAGACCAAAGCTCTGCACAAAATTTCATGAGAGATCGTCCATTACAGTTCTGAACAATATGTGGAGAGCAACGAAATCGTGAAATGATTTCGCTAAACAAATTTTGCCGATATTTACCTGTGCTATCATACATGCTGAAATAACGGTAACATATAAAAACATATAAGAGATTTTTATTGATATTTTAGCTTCGTCTGTCTGCCGTTCTTGTATAAAGTGTGTCAAGGGAAAATATTAATATTTCAGAGGGTGTCAGAAATTATCATTTGAAGCAAAAATATTCACAAAGCACGTATTTCATGTACTTGAAGTTTTCGCTAGTGGCGTTTGACTGCTATCTTGACGACACGTCAACTTTGCTGCGAATGTCTCTGTTCTGAAAATCTACGCTTTCAGGAAACTGACTCCTGAAACGAAATTTTTTCTGTTGGTTGCTGCAACATTTGGTGGGCAAGCGATTTCAGGTACTGCAGAGTGTATCACTGTGTGACAGTGTTGTCATACAGGTGATCGCTGAAAACCATACATGGTTTCACTAATGCATATTCGGTGAATATCTTGCACTTTTCTGGCTTTTGTGAAGGCAGTAGTTCTGCTGGTGTTTAAAAATACGAGGCGTGTTTTTTAAGTAAGGACCGTTTGAACATAAGTAAACAACAAAAGTTTATTTCAAAATAATAAATTTATTTTCAAAAAGTAAATACCTCACTCTATTTTACGACATACAGGTAGTTGCCAAGTTTTTTGAAACACGTATCATACCTCTCAACCAATTTCAAAATACGCTTTTCATGAAAACTTGCCGCCTGCCCCTATAACCAAGAGTTCACTGCCGTTTTCACGTCGTCTTCATCATTGTAACGGTTGCCACTGAGGTGTTGTTTGAGGTGAAGGAACAGATTGTAATCTCTCGGTGCAAGATCAAGACTGTGGGTGGGTGGTCTAAAACTACCCAGCCAAAACTGTCCAATAAATCGCGGGTTTCACCTGCAGTGTGAGGTTTTGCATTGTCATGGAGAAGGAAAATTCCCTTTGTCAGCATGTCGCGTCTTTTGTTTTGAATCGCTCTGCATAGCTTGCTCCGGGTTTTACAGTATGCTTCTGCATTGATAGTGGTTCGTTGTTGCATGATTCTGCGCTGAGACAGCGTCTGTTTGGCCTTCACCTTTACAGGCGAGTGTGTTGTCTCCATTACATGCTTTGTTTCTTCGATTCGGACGTGATACGCGAAACCCACGTTTCGTCTACAGTTACGATCTGACTCAAGAAGCCGTCACCTTCTTCGTGATGACGAGTCAAGAATTTCATTTCAGGCTCAAATCTGTGGTTTTTTTGGTCCTCTGTTAGGAGTTTTGGGACCCAGTGAGAGAACAGTTTCCTAAACTTTTGGTGTTCAGAAACGATGTTGTAAACCACTGATCTCTACACGTCAGAAAATTGTAAGTATTGCGAAGCGCCTGTTCTCACCAATCCTCGCTTCAACTGAAGCCACCAAATCGTCTGTAATCAAAGAAGGGCGACCGGAGCGGTCCACATCATGTACGTTGTCGAGGCCATCTTTGAATCTCGTACCCACTTATGCACTTTGCTTTCACTCATAACAGTATCACCGTACACTTCGCAAATCTGTCGATAAATTTCTGCAACAGACAGGTTCCTTGCTGACAAAAACCGTATCACAAAGCGAGCGTCACACGCGGCGGGCGAGTTGATGGTCTTAAACATTTCGAAAGCACAGAACAGAAACGTACAGGTTAGCTACAGAGCTGAAACTGAGCACAGTTGTTCCCGAGGCATGCCGGGACATGACACGCACTCGTTGCGGTATGCGCGCGAACTACTAGTGTCTACAACAAGTCGGACCTTACTTAAAATAACATGCCTCGTACTTTCGGCGCTTTCCGGTAAGTCGAATTCGAGACCTTCACTTTTCCCTAGTGTTTTAGCTTACTGCGAGAAAATGACTGACAACCGAGAGTACAAAGAGTTCAATAAGATGTACAAGAACCGGAGCTTGTTACTAACACCGTACAGCACAGTGCTTCATTAAATACTGAAAGCGTGTATCCATTCACTTACATTGTGTGCGACATTTCTACATTGGTGAAGAAAGCTCTGAATCACCTTTATTGTTGTTGTCCCATTTACCTAGGGTGGAATCGCGGTGTAAGTGTTATTAATGTGATGAACAGTTTAACGTGCTTGCATTAAAAAGCATCGTCCTCCTGTGCAGCAGATTGATCTGAAAAGAGACGTTAGACCAAGAGCGAGAAATGTTATTGTTAAAAATTTTTGTGCGAGAGTTCCGTCGTGCTGGCTGACATTGAAATTTTGTCAAGGAATTTGTGTAATAATTGTAAAAACCATGTTAAAGTTTTTATCGCTTGTAATTTAATGATTAATAATAGAACTGGTTTAATTACACTAAGGTATCATTATTTCTGATCTAAGAGATGAAACAATTATTTTAAAGAGAAAATAGTATACGGAAATTAATATAATATTTTTCGACGTTCTACTAAACATCTTGGTTCAAAGCATACATAAATAATATTCTAAAGTGGTGTAGTGCCAGTTAAAATATTAAAAACAATTACCAATCTATAAATTGGGCAATTCTTAAATGAACATAAAGATGAACCAAAATCATGTAAGATTCTGTTTTAAAACTAAGAAAAGTAATTTTATGATTTCTACAAATGGGTCTCATTATTCTATTTAAAAGTGAGCGTAGCTGCATTTTTTGCGTCTCAGCTTGGCAACACTCAAGTTCTGTGTTACTAAAAAAGTGTGTCCAATATATATGAGCCAGATTTTCCGAACCTTTGCCTCTGTGTGTCTCACCGCCACAGATGTAGATAAGTGGAATAATATGGTGGTGGTTAGTGTTTAACGTCCCGTCGACAACGAGGTCATTAGAGACGGATCGCAAGCTCGGGTTAGGGAAGGATTGGGAAGGAAATCGGCCGTGCCCTTTCAAAGGAACCATCCCGGCATTTGCCTGAAACGATTTAGGGAAATCACGGAAAACCTAAATCAGGATGGCCGGAGACGGGATTGAACCGTCGTCCTCCCGAATGCGAGTCCAGCGTGCTAACCACTGCGCCACCTCGCTCGGTTGGAATAATATTTTCTTTTGAATCAGAGTTCGCACATTTAGCACATGGTTCCCAGCTATTATGCCTATATTCTTCGTGGGCGTCTTGTGATTTGACCAAGTATCTGAAGGATATGCTGCGGCGTTCATTTCTGTCGCCTATGATGGTGAAATCATTTCTTCTGACAGTGCTGCACCAAGATTTTAATCAGGGTAAAACTTTGGGCCCAAAAACATACGCAGAGCAAGCGAATTTCAACTATATGTTGATAAGCCCCTGTCAAACTGCTCATGATGCAGCATTGAAGCTAGTGCTCCAGTTCTTTTGTTTAATTTCTGATAGAACGCAACTATTGTCTGAGGGATATATTTTAATTGTGGAACTGCTGTGGCATAATAGCTGTGGCTTAAGGTTCCCCCTGACGAATTCTCTTGTCAAATTCTCTCAATATGGTTGTATATTCTTAACTTCTGTAGCGCTTTCCAACTTCTAGCACACATCATGGGAGTAGTCTCAGGTCTAGAAAGAAGAGTAGCCCTGACAGTGATTGAAAAAAGCAAAAATATTTTCATCACGTATTATATGGAGTTTCACTGCATCATTAAATCCAACATAATTTTCAAAAATATCGTATCACTTTATGAACTGCTAAACAACTGTTCACACACCATATCATAAAGGTGTATTAAACAGCCGAAGCGAACCTCAGACAAGTAGGAGATCTACCGATTGGACAGGTCCATTTAGACAGATGACTGGACATTTTCAGGTACATCGGAAATTAAACGAGATGTTCACTGTTTATATCAAATGAAATACAGTAATATTTGTGGTACACAGATCAGTCAAAACATTATGACAACTTTATTTGGGAAGCACCATATCTGTACACAATCCCACGACGTCTGCATGTGGTTTCAAAAAATGGCTCTAAGCACTCTGGGACGTAACATCTGAGGTCATCAGTCCCCTAGACATGAAACTACTTAAACCTAACTAACATAAGGACATCACACACATCCATGCCCGAGGCAGGATTCGAACCTGCGACCGAAGAAGCAGCGCAGTTCCGGACTAAATCGCCTAGAACCGCTCGGCCACAGCGGCCAGCTGGATATGGTTTCCCCTTGCGATATCTCAGTGTCCATGTTATTCTGAATTACGATGCAAAGTTCCTTCGGGCATGCATGTGTGCCCGAAGAAACTTTTCATCATAATTCAGAATGCACAGGCACTGAAATATCGTATTCCCGCCGACACCGGGCAAGAGACTTTCAAGTAAAATGTCTTATCAGTAGGGGAATATACACAATGGATGTACGAGTACAGGTTGTACACACATGGTTGACAATATGTGCAAGTTTTGGTCTCACCGTGAGTGGTGTACTGGTAGCGAAATGGATAGTCTGGCTTTACCGGCCGCCTGGAGTGAACGTGCCATACTTCACCTGCGGAGCGTGTGAGCTCGTGTTTGCTTACATTAAGACTTAGCCCGCGCGGGTTTCGTGCACTAAGATCGTGGAAAATATGTTCAGGAAATCGACATTACGTATCAACTTTTGCCCAGAAGATGTACGACCCAAAGCCTTAGATGTGGAACGTTTCCTCTGTGAGGAGGTGAAGATCCCGCCATCGGAACTTCTGGGTATTCACTTCTCGATTTTCATCAACACCGTTTACGTTAAAATGATCAATGACGGTGTGTGTGAGAGCGTTTAGAACGCGACCAAACAGGAACTCCGTTTCCGTCATGCTAACGGTAACGTCGCCGTGGTCAAAGACGAACATGCAGGATTAGGCGTTAGAACTATTCACTTGTTCGAACTGCCATTCGAGGTACCTGCAGACGACGTCATAGCTGCTATCCGGCCATACGACACTGTTCATGATCACCAGGCAAAACGTTGGACCCACTTCCACACACATCCTGATCTTAACGGGGTGCGTCAGATCACAATTGACCTGCGCAGTCATGTTCCGTCTGTTAACGTCCAGCCAGCAAATGGAGACGGTCGTGACGTGATTGCACTGGCAGAGGCGTGCAGACTTGATGCAGCTATTGTTGCCATAGATTTTGACAGCACATTTGCCAGGGTGGCCCATGTCTTCCTCTATTCTGTCTTAGAACGGAAGGGCTTCCGTGCCCCAAACATCAGCGTCCTTCGACGGCTCTTTAGCGGTGTGCATTCGTTTGTCCAGGTCAGTGGGCGTGGGTCGGTTCCAACACCGATTGAACGGTAGATCCGACAAGGCTGCCCCCAATCAGTGAACCTTCATGAAATGGCGCTGGAGCCGCTCATTATCCTGTTGACGACCCAGTTGTCTGGAATCTCCCTACGAGGTTACTCCTTCCGATGTCGTGCATATGCAGATGACCTCCTGCTGCTGGTTCTTTCTAGGGCGGAGGTCGCACGCATCCTCGACATTATCACAGCTCATGGGAGAGTAGCTCGCTCGAAGTGTGATGAATGTGCGCCGATCCACAGAGCTGTCTATTGGTCGTGGGCTACTCCAGGAAGATCTGGCAAGCCCGCCCTGTTTCCAACATCTCTTGTATCTTGGGATCACCTTTACGTCGTCAACGCTTCGGTCAACTTTCGTCAAGTTTTGAAAATTATCCGCATGATGATCAGTCACATCTCCCTATGCCGCCTAGATCCTTTTCAGCGTTTCGCCTACCTGAATGCGTATGTAGCATCCAGAATGGTTCATACTGCGCAGATTCTACCGCTGCCGTATACGATAGGACGTTGTATTCAAGCAGCATTCAGATATTTTCTGACGGCTGCGTCCATTTTCAAAGTACTCTGTGACACATTCAGTAGCGTACAGGAGGGCTTGGTCTTATGAACGTCCGCTATCGTGCGTCAGCACTTTACATGGCCACAATGCATAAACAATAGCACAGTGTCGAGGCCTCGATTACGCACCATTTACGTGCCGTACTTGTGCCAATATCCCTCTCCCCGCGGGTCCCCGGTCGGTAGCATCGTGCACGCGTTTGCACACATCACGGCCTTCAGTTATACTCCCCCCAAACTCCCACGAACGCGCATGCCGCGGGCGAAGGATTTCTGCGGCCTTTTCCTGCGTGGGGTTGCCTGTTACGTCGTAGAGCGCAAGTTCCAGTTGCTGCAGTGGACTATAATTTGGTGCCACATTCATCACAGCTTCTTTCCGACGTATATCAGATCGTCTTGGTATTATGCGACCTGTGGATAATATCCAACTAATCAGCGGCTCCATGTCATACTACAGGTGGCTCTCCCCTCTGCGCCGTATGTCATAGTGTCGACGATGATCTTCACCGCGCCGCGCGGGATTAGCCGAGCGGTCTAGGGCGCTGTAGTCATGAACTGTGCGGCTGGTCCCGGCGGAGGTTCGAGTCTTCCCTCGGGCATGGGTGTTTGTGTTTGTCCTTAGGATAATTTAGGTTAAGTAGTGTGTAAGCTTAGGGACTGATGACCTTAGCAGTTAAGTCCCATAAGATTTCACACACATTTGCATATTTGACAATCATCACCGCTTCAACCGTGTAGCCGTTGCGGATGTGTGGATCTTGGAGCGACAAATGCTTGCGATTTTTCTACGGGTGCCGCTGCATATTATTGGCCCAGAGTCCTTTCTTTACCCAGGGGTGGTGTGTTTTCCTGCAACAAAGTGTAGGACGGTTCTCTGGATAAAGGGCCGGACTTTAGCATATTTATTTGGAGATGTTCATCACTCGCGCCTTGATTTTTGGCAATACTTGCAGACTGCACATGCGGAGGTTGTGCGCAGTCCCCGTTATCGCGCGTATTTTGCCAATTACCTTAACAACATTTTCACGCCTCCACTAAGAGTTGGCGCATTCCCGGCGTAGCAGGTGCTCGCCGGATACGGAATGAAACATGAACCGTCTACGCATTAAATTCGGGCCGCCTGCCATCCTTTCCCATCTTGAGGGATTTCCAGGATTCCGGATGGGTGACGTGTTTTAATTTGTTTTTCCTCTGTATATATGTGTTTAAAAATGAAATAAATAAATAAGTAAGTAAAATTAGTATGAGCAATGTGAGGGTGCAGCACGCCGGCGGGAAGCGAGAGACATCATGACCAGACTTCGGGATTCGACCATTACCCATCTCGTCTCCTCCAACCTGTAGATGACTGTGGCACCACATCAAGAATAAATATAAAATTAAAAAAGAAGGTAAGACGTCCGCTCGCGATAAGCGATGAATCCCGGTTTAGTTCCCATTCTGGCACAAATTTTCATTGTCGTCATTCCATTCCACAGCTGATAGTAGTCCATATTGGCAATTGAGAAACATTTAATGGTTTTACTTTGGTTTTGCCTCTTGTTGAAGACACTCACCACAGCACTCCTCGATCACCCAACAAGTCGCGCAGTTTCCGAAATGCTCGTGCCGAACCTCTGGGCCATCTGAAACTGCCCTCCGTCAGACTCAGATAGCTCGCGCGCCTTACTCATTCTACACAGGGACAGCACGCTCACTGGTACTAGTTTCAGCGTGCGTGTGTCTCACTAGCAGTTACTCCTCGCCATTTGACGTTGCTATCGCCTGTATGGGTTTATATCGGTCATCATAAAGTTCTGATTGACCATTGTATATACCGGGTGATCAAAACGTCAGTATAAATTTGAAAACTTCATAAACCACGGAATAATGTAGATAGGGAGGTACAAATTGGCACACATGCTTGGAATGACATGGGGTTTTATTAGAACAGAAAAAAACGAAGTTCAGAAAATGTCCGACAGATGGCGTCGTTTGGTGGTAATCGTGTGCTCAGCCGCCACTTTCGTCATGCTTGGCCTCCCAGATCCCCAGACCTCAGTCGGCGCGATTATTGGCTTTGGGGTTACCTGAAGCTGCAAGTGTATCGTGATCGACCGACATCTCTAGGGATGCTGAAAGACAACATCCGACGCCAATGCCTCACTATACCTCTGGACATGGTTTACAGTGCTGTTCACAACATTATTCCTCGACTACAGCTATTGTTGAGGAATGATGGTGGACATATTGAGCATTTCCTGTAAAGAACATCTTTCCTTTGTCTTACATTGTTATGCTAATTATTGCTATTCTGATCAGATGAAGCGCCATCTGTTGGACATTTTCTGAACTGTTGTATTTTGTTTGGTTCTAATGAAACCCCATATCATTCCAAGCTTGTGTGTCAATTTGTACCTCTCTATCTACATTATTCCGTGATTTATTCAGTTTTCAAATTTATACTGACTTTTTGATCACCCGGTATTTTGCTTACCATGTCACATGTCTGCAACAACAGAAAGTGGTATTCATTCTCACTATGGGGAGCAGATACAATGCTTTGTCTCATCAGTTATATGATTAAGCACGGAGTAAACAGATTCACCACTGTAGCCTGTCTCTGCACATTGCGACCTACATGCATCTTAGTAGCCAAAACGAAATCCCGTTTTAGCCTTACTTTCTCTCAACGTTCTCCAGATCATATTTGAATGAATACAACTCTTTCATAGTACTGTGTAGTCTATCGTGCCATCATGTCTCTATATCAAAATTAAGGCTTAAGTTTTCTCATTTGGGACCCGAAAAACACATTTTCTTGGGATACATCAGACACTAATAAACATTCCAGTGGTATCAACCAAAACCACTATTGGGTAAAATTACACAATTTATTAAAAACTAGAAATTTTCTTACTAGTATGACATGCTTATCATTTATCACTGTTTCGTCACAAGTATGATTTTATACTGACTTTTTGTATTGGCTCTAATAGATTGTCTATCAATGAAAGTTTATTAGTGTTTACAAATTCTTTTCCGACATTTGCACTGCCAGGAGAGTACTCTACAGTAGTGACGACAGTTATACTTTTGGAAACCTGTGTCTCATTTATTTCATTATTTGCACTCGCAGATGGTTTCTACTCAATAATGTCAATAAATGTATTTCATCAAGTTGACCTGTGAATGTTGTGAGGAACAGAAGGTGGGTCGTCCGTGATTTGCTCAGTTCTGTCTCATACTGCTCACATTTATTTTGTCTTTTCTCGATAATAATTGCTGATGTTAATTTAATACTACTATTGGGAGATGCATCAAGATACTTCACTGCATACTGTATGTGGTATTGCACCATTGTTCGTCCACCACTGGGAAAATATTCTCGCTTTCTGCTGTAGATGGCTTCAAATTAGTGTTATTACTTCGCAAGTCTCCCCAGCATTGCCACACCCAAAGTTGAAATAGACAGCACACATAAAAATAATCTTCCCATATACGTGATATTCGTGATATCAACACCACAAATGTATTTCAAATATCCTAAAATGTAATAACATTGTGCACATAAGAAAAAATACGTCTATGAAGGGGGGCTGGTATTTATGTTCAAATTTCATCGCCTTGCATCGATATATTTTCCGAAACCACCAAGAATACCATATCACCTACGCAAACTCTTAGCAAATACAGGGTGTACATAAAGTAAGGTAACACTTTCAATTATTTATTGCACAAGAACCAAACATTGTACAGATACGATACATACGTCATTTTGAAGGGGAAGGCAAAAGTTTTTTTTTTTTTCATGTATACTGCCACAGCGTAGTTTGGTAATTTGCTGATAGTCTGCGCTAGTCGCAAACATTGCGTGTTCAGGTGCAGAGCGAGATTTCTGTGTGCTGGAGTTCGAAATGTTCTCCCCGATCACCAGATCTCTCTCCGTGTGATCTTTTTCTGTGGGGAAAAGTAAAGATCTGATGTATGTACCGCCTCTACCACGTGATGTAGCGGAGCTCCGGGAGAGAATACAGGAAGCGACTGCCACAGTCGACGATGACACGCTGCAACGGGTATGGCAAGAATTACCGTATTGACGTTTGTCGGGTCACTTACGTTTTGCATATCGAATGTTTGTAAAAAATCTTTCAGAGCTTCTCTTCAAAATGCTATATATATGACACCTGTACAATGTTTAGTTCTTGTGCAATAAATAATTAAAAGTGTTCCCGGACTTTATGTAGACCCTGTATAATCTGATTAATGTAAATTTTTGCTGGTGGGACTCCCACAAGTGTTATCTGTATTGTTCATAATGAAATCATCCTCTACGGGAGAAAATTATTTATTGACATAAGTTTATACACTACTAGGTTTCAGGAACTCAGCCCCATCGTCAGGTGTATCTATAAATATTAATCATCAGTGATGAAAAAGTAATCATCAGAGGAAATTAAAAGTAATAAACACTTATACATCGGCTAGAACTGAGCAGCCAGTGAAGTGTAAAACGTATTTTTGTTACTGCAAACACGACATGGAGGACATTCATCTCATTGGGCCGACAAAGTAGGAAAGCACAGCTAACCTCATGCCTGTTCGACTGATGGTAGAATGTAACACAAATGCTGAAAAAATAGGCAGACGTTCGAAAAAAGACGCAACGTGTCTCCGGTAAACATGATCTGAATATTCCAACAAGCATCTATAGTTCCAAAAACTATGGATGCATTCAACGCTGTTAATCCCGTACTGATATGAGGACAGAATTATAATATAAATAGCTCTCACGGGGGAGTGTATGAGTCATTCGCCCCAACTCTCCATTCGTGAATGGAACAAGAAGATGGCTGGGTCAAATGACTCTGAGCACTATGTGACTTAACATCTATGGTCATAAGTCCCCTAGAACTTAGAACTACTTAAACCTAACTAACCTAAGGACATCACACAACATCCAGTCGTCACGAGGCAGAGTAAATCCCTGACCCCGCCGGGAATCGAACCCGGAAACCCGGGCGCGGGAAGGAACAAGAAGAAACCTACGTATACCGTACATTGCAACACATTTTATTGTGGTTCTCAGCACATATATGCAACATATAAGATATTTAAAGTAGTATGTCGATGCTCCTCCGCTTCGTTGCTCGTTGTCCAATGGAGAAAATCTCACATTTGGAATGATGTTAAATTGGCATAAGGGGCGTCGAATTTTTATGCATTGAAGCGATTGCAGCCCTTCATTCTGACACACGTCATCGATTGTGTCATCCGGTCCGTCCGTTACTGCAGAAGAGTAGGAGATTAATAGCGGGGCAGTACTTTTGAGCCGGTTTGTCGTGTGTCATGCGCTGTTTGTCCATGTCATCACTTATCCCAGTATGGACGGCCGGCCGGCTGCTAGCGGCCAATGCGCCAAGTAAATGTCAACACGCGCGGCAAACACGGCGGGGCTGGCGCATCCTCTCTGCTCCTCTGTACCTCCTACAATTCATCACTCTCCCATCTGAGCATAAAATATCCATTTTAAAAGATCAATTGGAAACTTCGATTTTAAGCATATTAATTACGAGGAGATGGAAACTTGATCAGTGAATCATTGAAGTGTGAAATATTAGCCAATATTACATTATATTGCTGAAAAATACCTCAATGGGCGAGTACTTACAGTTTCTCACCCAACAGTCAAATGTTGCAAGACACATCTCTTCTACTGAACAAGTGTTCATAGCTCTTAAAGTATGGATATTAGAGCCGATGTTTACTGGACAATGTTTTCTCATTTTGATCCATACTAGCTCTTCTCAAAATATCGAAAGCAACGAGCTTGCAGTAGAAGAGGTCCACAGTCAAAGGTATCATAACGATTTTCGCTTATTACTTTCGCTCGGTCGTTTCCGGAGCAAATGGATGTGTTTACCCTTCTACATCTACGCTTATTATTCGCAAACCACCTTAAGGGGTGTGGTGGAGGGTACTTTACCAACCAGTATCCCAGGAAGTTTGTAACATCTTCACGGAATCACTCTGTATATTCGCCTGGACAAGTATTGTAGGTGCTTATGTGGACTTGGTGTCATTACAAGCTCCGCCGTACTGCGCTCTTCGCCGGAACATATACCAGATACTAAAACAACACACAAAAAGCTATGGTATAATTTAAGATTATTAGTTGCCCGTGGCCGTGCGGCTCTAGGCGCTACAGTCTGTAGCCGCGAGACCGCTACGGTCGCAGGTTCGAATCCTGCCTCGGGCATGGATGTGTGTGATGTCCTTAGGTTAGTTATGATTAAATAGTTCTACGTTCTAGGGGACTGATGACCTCAGCAGTTAAGTCCCATAGTGCTCAGAGCCATTTGAACCAGTAGTTGTCCTACTGTAATAGTGTTTTTGTGAAGACGAAGATCAAGCTCTGAAACCCTAAATTAATATGCCGAACGCGTGAATTCATTTATAACATGACAATAAGCGCACTGCTCTAAATATTAATCACTGTCGACTTAATACTGAGAGATACATATACAAGCCACGAACCAGCTTAAATTCTCTGTGACAAGGGCTGAACAAAGCTGTGGATATGAGAGATACGGAGATGAGCATGTCAGGCGCTCCTCGAAGGAAACTCGCTCTGATTGATGTGACTGGTTTCTTCGTAATTCCTCTATCCCTTGTAGTTTTCTTACCTGTCACAAAACATTCATTTATTTGTGGCAAATAAAGTGGCACTATCTTCTTGCTTCTGCGAAACTGACTACACCTGGGAGCAAAAATAAAGGTCAAAATTTCTTTCTGTATTTCGAATTTTCACTAAGAGGACAATAGCCCGTGGTAGATGCACTTTAGTGACTAACTTCTATATGCCACTTCGACGTAATGGAGTTCATGGTTACCATCACCTGATGTTCACTGGTGTTGTAGATGCCTATATTGCAAAAAGAAAACGTGCGAGTCATTCATTTTACGGAAATGGATGATTACTGGACGAAGGGCATCAGAATTTGCTAAACAGAGTAAGCTCTGTCTCTTTGTACTCCTAATACTGATAAGTAGTACTCTTCACCAAGTACTCTGCAGTGCATCTGCATAAAACATTCAAGCCTTTGTAAACTGGATACAAAAAAATTTAAATTTAAAGTAAATAGACCAAATACCGAAACTCAACGTCACCTAACATATTGCGGATATAAAAAAATAGTCATGGTTATATAGGGTGTTTTCGTGACATTGCAGACTTTCAGTGGTCATGGAAATGGGCAAATTTATCAAATGTGGATACATAAACCTTCTCAGCAATCGACTGGTCCATGATTTAGAAAGCGAAATGCGTTGTCTCATAACTCAGGCGGTGTGAAACAAAAACGGTGGGAAACGAATACGTACGAATTTTTGTTTGTACAACGTAATAATTTGATGTACTGAATATGTATTGAGATTTATTGTGTATGTATTGTGATTTATTGGGTATATTTTAATTTATTGCTAAAGTAGCCACAACCCCATCAACATCTATATGCGTATAAGGAGGGCTGGGTGACAGAAAACTCCACTACTGCACTGCAAATGGCGTTATCTGCCTACAAAAAATAAAGAGACTAGGTGACTATTATGCTAAGAGAGAGAGAGAGAGAGAGAGAGAGAGAGAGAGAGAGAGGGAGAGAGAGAGAGAGGGGGGGAGGGAGAGAGAGAGAGAGAGAGAGAGAGAGAGCAGTTGTATGTTTCTGTTGGTCACCATGTGTATGGAGGCAAAATTATTCACAGACTTACGAGAGCAAGTATTTCTTATAACTCATAGTATTAAACTAATGCAAGAACGTAGTAAAAGAACAAATAATGTATAAAAAGAAAATTGTCTGTATCCCAAAATAAATATTAATGTCGTAATTTAAACAATAAATCTACAGGTGTGTCATGTTATGAGACAATAAGATAATGCCAAGGCGATTTGTTCAAACATTTTCAAGCGGACACTTGTTTAAAACGAACTGTGCTGCAGCAACCATCCACAAATTGGAAATGATGTGCTAACATTTTATTCGCACCAACAGTTAGCAATAACAGTGAAACCGAAACGAAGTCTGGTCTTCTGAATGCTAATAAATCTCAGATTGAAACTTCATATTATCAGCGAGGACTCACAGATACACGCTTCATAAAGCTTAATGGTCGTATGCACAACACTGTAAAGAATTGTAGAGCTTCAAAAATGTCAATACATAGCAATATGTTGTTATGCGAATGATATTTATAGGAACAATCTAAAACTCTCACCTGATGTTTTCAGGGTCGCTGTGACTTGGTTAAAACACTACATAATTAACTTAGCAAATATCTGTCACAGGAATCATCTGATAGATTCTTCTTGTGCAAAAGAGATTCAAAAGGCAGGCCAGTTTTTCTACGCAGACCTGCTAGACTACAGGAAATACTTTTTTTTCAGTGCGTTTTACAGTGAAGTGTCAAAGAAACTGGTATCGGCATGCGTATTCAAATACAGAGGTATGTAAACAGGCAGAATACGGTGCTGCCGTCGGCAGGGCCTATATATGACAACAAACGTCTGGTGCAGTAGTTCGATCGGTTACTGCTGTTACAATGACATGTTATCAAGATTTAAGTGAGTATAAACGTGGTTTTATAGTCGGTGCACGTGCGATGGGACACAACATCTCAGAGATGGCGATGAAATGGAGATCTGGCCGCACGGCCATTTCACGAGTGTGCCGTGAATATCAGGATTGCGGTAAAACATCAGATCTCCGACATTGCTGCTGCCGGAAAAAGAACGGGACCAACAACGACTATAGAGAATCGTGCAACGTGACGGAAGTGCAACCGTTGAGCATATTGGTCCAGGTTTCAATGCTGGGCCAACAGCAAGTGTCAGCGTCCGAACCATTCAACGAATCATCATCGAATGGACTTTCGGAATCGAAGGCCCACTCGTGTACCCTTGATGACTGCACGACACAAAGATTTACGTCTCGCCTGCGACTATCAACGGCGACATTGGACTGTTGATGTTTGGAATCATGTTGCCTGTTCCGACGAGTCTCGTTTCAAGTTGTATCGGGCGGAGGGACGTGTACCGGTATGGAGGCAACCTAATGAATCAAGGACCCTGTATGTCAGCAGGGGACTGTTCAAGCTGTAGGAGGCCATGTAATGGTGTGGGGTGTGTGTAGTTAAAGTAATATGGGACCCCTAACAGGTCTAGATACGACTCTGACAGGTGATACGTACGTAAGCATCCTGTCTGATCACCTGTATCCATTCATGTCCATTGTGCGTTCCGACGGACTTGAGAAATTCCAGGAGGACAATACGAAATCCCACAGGTCCACCGAGAGGCTCCAGGAACACTAAAATGGTTCAAATAGCTCTGAGCACTATGGGACTTAACATCTGTGGTCATCAGTCCCCTAGACCTTAGAACTACATAAACCTAACTAACCTAAGGACATCACACACATCCACGCACGAGGCAGGATTCGAACCTGCGACCGTATCAGTCGCGCTCCAGGAACACTCCTCTGTGTTTAAACACTTACACTGTTACCAAACTCCCCAGACATGAACATTATTGAGCGTATCTGGGAAGCCTTGCAACGTGATGTTCAGAAGAGATCTCCTTCCCCTCATACTATTACAGATTTATGGACAGCGCTGCAAGATTCGTGGTGTCAGTTCCCTCTAGCACTACTTCAGACATAGGTCTAGGCCATACCACATGGTGTTGCGGCACTTCTGCGTGCTCGCGGGGACCCTACACGGTATTAGGCAGGTGTACCAGTTTCTTTGGCTGTTCAGTGTATATCTCCTCCGCTTACTATATATACCTAATGGTTTCTTCTTTCTTCATTCTATGGAAATACAAGCAAGATATACCTTTTTAATTCTAGAATATAAGGAGTTTTATGATACAGACAATTTTCTAATTTAATAATAACATAGTTCGGATGTTTGTATAAAATGTAACTTATTTTCAAACGCCAAGTAATTACATATAGAAAGATATTATTATGTTCTGATAATTATGATCCAGCATTCTCTTACGGCCATTTCCATTCGATAATTAATATAGAATTTAAGTAAACGTACAAATAGTAGTCGCCAGTAATGAGCATCGAACCTGGAACTTCACAGTTAAATTTTAACGCTTCTTGCTTAGTTCCCGGCACGTACGTTGAAATGTACGAAATGTTTTGTACTCAAAACTGCCTGCAAATCTTTAAAAAGTGATCTCTTAGATTCTTTTGTGAATTACGTTGTAATGCATTAGGATAGTGATGTTTCGAGTGGTAACGTACAAATCCAACAAGTCTGAAGAAAAGAGAAGAGGGAGAGTCTTCCAGGTCCCCTACTGAGATAAAGGATCATATTTACGCTTATTGGCGTAAAATAATACAACTTGCTGGCTGACAAAAGCACAAACATATTCCTCGTGCATAACTAATCAGAAAATGTTTCAAATACATTACAACTGTTTTCGCAAGTCTCGAAACCGATATTCCATCACCGGAATGTACTTCGAACCTATGACTCGAAAGATACCTGCGGATGAAACATAACAACCCACTCACATGCGATTGCACCTATGACCACTGTCTCTCAGCAAACAGAATTTCTGACTCACATAGTAATGGTTAACAGAAAGTTCTGTAAGACTGCAGTCTGTATTTGAAAGCTGAAGTGTACAGTTCAACAGCACGATTACGAATTTAGAAGACATGATTCTCATTTATGCACAAACAAATGGAAACCATACAGATATTGGTAGCTTTCATTGAGTGAAGTACCCACATGATGCACACCATGTTTCCACAACTTTTCTAAAGGGTTGGGGAAAACGGAAAGTGAAGCCACAATATGATGGCACAGGTGGACTACGGACTGTGTACACTCGCGACTTGTAGGAGACAGGCCTGCTCATGTAAATGTGGAGCCTCCAAACGGCATTTGATCAACTGCAAGTAAAATGATTGTTGCGGTTTGTGTCAAAAATAGTTAGGTAACATTAGCTACAATTTTATCCTTATTGCGAAGATTCATCGACACAGATTAGCAATGAACTTAATGGAACTGCGACTCGTATTGCGCATACTGCTAGTATCCAAGGTATAAGAGATATCAGTCACTATTAGTAATTACTTTGTCTGTCTCGGAGGTCATTGTTGGACTGTGATCCAATGCACATCCTTACGTAGAAATGAGAGACACATATAGGTTATTTTTGTATTTGTGAAAACCTACAGCCTCCAGATGCTTAATGGTTCAAATGGCTCTGAGCACTATGGGACTTAACTGCTGAGGTCATCAGCCCCCTAGAACTTAGAACTAATTGAGCCTAACTAACATAAGGATGTCACACATATCCATGCCCGAGGCAGGATTCGAACCTGCGGTCGCGCGGTTCCAGACTGTAGCGCCTAGAACCGCTCGGCCACTCCGGCCGGCCCAGATGCTTAATAATGGTAAACATGGTACGTAGTATTCCGTAATACGATGTTTATTTAATCGTGCGACTAGCTAATTTCGACTAAGCGTCATTGTCAAGCACATTTTTAACATCCGTATTTTATCTCATTTTCAAATCACTCTTAATTACAAGTAAAAAGTAGCCATACTAAGTCATTTTACGAAAGCATCCACGCTACAATGACTCCTTTTAATACACGATCTTGAAAGGTGTACCTTACTGTTCCTGGTATAAATATAAATTTTCTCAGGTATCATTACTAAAGTGAAACATCCCAATTCCAAAGAAGGCAGATGCTGATCTTTGTGAACATTATAGGACTGTAAGTTAAATAAGTCACGGTTGCATAATACCGATACGAACTTCTTACAGAAGAATAAAGAGACTGGTAGAAGCTGAGCACGGGAAGACCATTGTGGGTTCCCCAGAAACGTAGGAACCCGTGAGCTAGTACTTTTTCTGCGACTTATCTTAGTAATTAAGGAGGAAGTCAGACAGGGTTGTGGTCAGTTACCCATGTTATTCACTGTGTACATTTTCCTGGAAATAACTGAGGAATTTGAAGTGGGTATTAAAGTTCCAGTAAGAATTAGAAACTGAAATTTTGCTAACAAAAGGTCTCGTATGATCAGCTGAGTGCACTTGATAATGTCTTGAAACTTAGTTTATAAGACTGGTGACTAAGAATGTAGAAGAAGTGTCTGAAGTGTCGTAAAACTAAATTAGGCGTTGATCAGGGAATTAAATTTGTAATCGAGAGACTAGAAGTAGTATATGAGTTTTACATTTTGTCTAGTAAAATAACTGTTGAGTATCGAAGAAGGGAGAATATAAAGTACAGACTGACAACAGCAAGAGAAGTATTTTTTAGGACAAGAGATTTGTTAACATTAAATACAGCTTTAAGTGGTAGAAACATTTTTCTGAATATAATAATCTGCGGTGTTAATTTGTATGGAAGCGAAATGTGGACGATAAACAGTTCAGACAAAAAGCGAATGGAGGCATTTGAAATGTGATACCTCCGAAAAATTCTGAGGGTTCAGGGACATGGGAGTTTGGTAATGGAAGGAATTTACGCGGTAAAATTGTAGAGGAAGAACATGGCTTGAGTACAGTGGGCATGTTCAAATGGACACTAGTTGCAGTATTTACGCAGAGATGAAGAAGGTTGCAGCGCCTAGATTAGTGTAAAGAACTGCATCAAATCTGTCTTCGGTCTCAAGATCACAACAACAACAACAACAACAACAACAATAGAACAAGCTGGTCGGAGATTGTGTTCCAAAAGTGAACAGCATGCAGACAAAAGTGATGACACTTTCTGCAGGACCTGACCATAATTTTGCAGGACAATGCTCAAGCACGTACAGTGTAAGCTGTTACTGGTTTGTTTGACTGATGGGGCTGCTAAGTGCTATACCACATACTACACTCCCCTGATTTAATCCCTCGTCAGTTCATCTCGATTTCTAAACTGAAGGAAACACTTCACGCCATTCGCTTCAGAACTGCTACTAATTCGTCGGGCAAAAGTCCGCACCTCTCGAACTGTCAACACAACTGGCACTGCTAAGAGTATCCTACGACTTCCACATCGCTGACCACGGGTTAGGCACAATGCTGGTGACTACTTTGAAAGTCAGTAAAACTTTGAAACACGTAACTATTTTGTACGAGCTGCAAATAAACAGTTGCCACTGTATCTAACACTCGTATACAGGGTGGTCCATTGGTAGTGACCGGGCCAAATATCTCCCGAAATAAGCATCAAACGAAAAAACTACAAAGAACGAAAATCGTCTAGCTTGAAGGTGGAAACTAGGTGGCCCTGTAATAGTCACAAACGTTTAAGTACGTGGTATCACGTAACATACCGCCAGGGCGGACGGTATTTGCTTCGTGATACATTACCCGTGTTAAAATGGACCGTTAACCAATTCCGGAAAAGGTCGATATCGTGTTGATGTATGGCTACTATGATCAAAATGCCCAATGGGCGCGTGCTATGTATGCTGCTCGTTATCCTGGACGACATCATCCAAGTGTCCAGACCGTTCGCCGGATAGTTACGTTATTTAAGGAAACAGGAAGTGTTCAGCCACATGTGAAAGGTCAACCACGACATGCATCAAATGATGATGCCCAAGTAGGTGTTTTAGCTGACGTCACGGCTAATCCGCACATTAGTAGCAGACAAATTGCGCGAGAATCGGGAATCTCAAAAACGTGGGTGTAGAGAATGCTACATCAACATCAATTGCACCCGTGCCATATTTGTATGTACCAGGAATTGCATGGCGACGACTTTGAACATTGTGCACAGTTCTGCTACTGGCCACAAGAGAAATTACGGGACGATGACAGATTTTGTTGCACGCGTTCTATTTAGCGACGATACGTCATTCACCAACAGCGGTAACATAAACCGTCATAATATGCACTACTGGTTAACGGAAAATCCACGATGGCTGCGACAAGTGCAACATCAGCGACCTTGGCAGGTTAATGTATAGTGCGGCATTATGGGAGGAAGGATAATTTGCCCCCATTTTATCGATGGCAATCTAAATGGTGCAATGTATGCTGATTTCCTACGTAATGTTCTACCGATGTTACTACAAGATGTTTCACTGCATGACAGAATGGCGATGTACTTCCAACATGATGGATGTCCGGCACATGGCTCGTGTGCGGTTGAAGCGGTATACCATGGCCCGCACGTTCACCGGATCCGACGTCCTCGGATTTCTATCTGTGAGGAAAGATGAAGGATATTTGCTATCGTGATCCACCGACAACGCCTGGCAACGTGTGTCAGTGCATTGTCAATGCATGTGCGAACATTACGGATGGTGAACTACTCACTGTTGAGAGGAATGTCGTTACACGTTTTGCCAAATGCACTGAGGTTGACGGACATAAATTTTGAGCATTTACTGCATTATAATGTGGTATTTACAGGTAATCACGCTTTAACAGCATGCGTTCTCAGAAATAGTAAGATCACAATGGTACATGTATCACATTGGAACAACCGAAATAAAACGTTCAAACGTGCATACGTTCTTTATTTTAGTTTAAAGAACCTTCCTGTCACCAACTGTTTGTCTAAAATTGTGAGTCACATGTTTGTGACTATTAAAGCGCCATCTATCACAAGGCGAAAAAAGTGGTCCAACTAAAACATTCATATTTCTTTACGGACTACACGAATATGTAATAAAAATGGGGTTTCCTATTAAAAAAAAAACGCTGTTGATATCCGTTTGACCTATGGCAGCGCCATCTAGCGGGCCATTCATAGCGCCATCTGATTTCCCCCTTCAAGCTAGACAAGTTTCGTTCTTTGTAGCTTTTTCGTTTGACTCTTATTTCGTGAGATATTTGGCCCGGTCACTATCAAGGGACCACCCTGTATATGTATGTAATAGGAAGACTCAGCAAAAAAATAATTTCATTACATAAAAAAAATATTTTAAAAAAAGTAAAAATTAAGTGCTGAAGTGGAAGAAATAGTAATAATGACGAACAGCAAGTTCTACAATTGGATATATGTCGAATAAGATTTAATTTTTTGTCTTCATTAATTAATTACTCCACATGAGGATTGTTTATAACACAACAAAGGGTGCACAACGCTGCAACAAAAATGTTTTATGACTTGCGCTATGGTATAAAATGTCTGACAGACAGCAAAGTAAAATTTGAAAACAACTGGAAAAGTTTCTCCTTGACAGCACCTTCTATTCCGTAGAAGACTTTTTGTTATTGAAACGTGGGAAACGTAAATTTATATGCCACAGCCTATGTAACGTATTGCTTACATGGTGTAATACGTTAAGTGCGTGTACAATAACTTCTTTTTTAATGTTTTCACATTGTCAGTACTAGCGTCCTGCAACGCGATTGACGGATTACGCGTAACGGGGTTTAGTTAGGTTACACTTGTTGTAATACTTACGTAATTTACTTTCCCATCACGGCAGAATGGAAGCTACCTAATCACATTTTCTCTTTCATCTTCAGCAACACTGTATTGCGCAGCACCTTGCTCGCTACTCCTGTTGCCCTGTCAGCACCTGATGACGAAACTGTACACTTCGAAATGCATTGAACGTAATAAATATGGTACATTGAGGAAGGAGACCAATTTCTTGGCTGTAAACATCCATGCTTAATCATCACTATAAAACAACCACGAACAAAGAATGCAGTCAGTATAACAAATAATTATTTATGTAATGCTCCGAAGGCTGAATTTTTCTGACCTTCGACATCCATAGTACACAGCCATCTTACGATGTGCGTTGGAGGATAATTCCGGTACCAATATCATGTCCGTCCTACCGTGTTTCCCTCGCGAATGTTGCGTGGGAAGAACGATTCTCAGTCAGCCTCCGAATGAGCTCTGATTTTTCTGATTTTCGAGAAGCACATGTGGAAGGAAATAGTACGTTGGCTGACACAACTTGGAAATACGCTTTCGTAATTTTAACGATAAACTTCTGCGTGATGCCCAACGCCTCTGTTTTAGATTTTGCTATCAGAGTTCGTTGATCACTTCGGTAACATTCTCTTGCTTACTAAACGATCACTTAGGATATTTTCTATCCCTTCTGTTAATCTTACTAGATAATGGTCACAGACTGATAACCGGTCGGACGAGTGTTCTGTAAGCCTCGTGTTTTGTGGATGAATTCCATTTGCCTAGGATGCTTCCAATGAACCTCAACCGGGCATATGATTTTTCTGCGACTAGTTCGAAGTGGCCAGTCCATTTTCACGCTTAGTTATTTTAGTTCGCCACTGTCTCCATTGATTTATCGCCATTGTTTAATAGAACAGTTATGTATCGTTTAGTCTATTTTACGCAACATGTTACATTTATTTTTGGCTCAGTGTGAATTTCCACTCCCTGCAGCAACTGTCAATCCTCTGCGCGTCTTCTCTTTGTAGAAAACAGTAGCGTCCATGAACAGCTTCATGGAGCTTCCGACGTTATTCAGTGGAACATTTATACATATTCAAACCCTAACAGCCCCATGATATTTCCTAGTGGTATTCCAAAGGCTGCTTCTACGTCTGTCGATTCTGCCCCTTAAGAATGAAGTGTTGAGTTTTGTTTGTTAGCATGTCCCACGTCAAAATAAAGCACGCTGAAAAATATATCTGTTGTATTGCCTATAATTATGTGAATCTGTCTGAAAAACCTGGAAAACGAGAAGGATCTACACTTTATTCCAGCTGACTGGTTCGTTTGGTTGGTCCTGCAATCCAAGATGAACTGCTGCTCAAAAGGGAGAAAGTTATTTGGGATAATCTGCGTACAATCTTGCAGGGACGTGTTGGGTAAAGATGCTATTCCACTATCGAGCCATTTTTATGACCAGCTGTTCCGCAATTACTAATGTCAATATCTGCGAGTTCGAAGATCTTGTATGAGTTTTACTGATTGGATAAGTTCATATGTGTTTGCTAGAAGAAATCAAATGATGTTTCCCTCGTGAGTCAGTTCTGTCATTAACTGCTGGAAACATTTTTCACAGAAAAATTTCAAAATAATATTTCTGGAATCACTTTTAATTGCACGACTCTCTCACTAAATAGCTGGATAATTAAAGTCTCCCCCTTGATAATTAAAGTCTCCCCCTGTTACAATAATATGATAGGGAACTCAGTTGCTATATTCTCGAAGTTCCCTCTAAAGCGTTCTGCAACTACAGATCGTGAGGCAGGTGATCTACAACCCTCTGATTACAATGGTTCATCCACCCTCGATGTATGCCTCCACCCAGCTTACTTTACGCTGAGAAGTTGTAGTAGCCTCACTGGATGTCATCGGGCTCCTTACGGTAAGAATTACACAAACACTACTGACTTCCATTTCTTCCTTGTGAAATACACTGCCTAACAATGTAAGTGAATCACCCAGAAGACATGGTAGGATGTCACTGTAACTTCTCCATTTGGCCGGTTGGTCGCATCGTACAATATCTATATTTGGGAGGCATTCGGATGTGACAGTGACCCGTTGCTGGACTGCACGCGAGGGTAGAGATACTCGACGTCAAGGTTCCAGTTGACCACATCTGACCACCACAAGGGAAGATTATCAAAAAAATGTTGAAATGTGTGTGAAATCTTATGGGACTGCTTAGGCCATCAGTCCCTAAGCTTACACACTACTTAATATAAATTATCCTAAGGACAAACACACACACCCCTGCCCGAGGGAGGACTCGAACCTTCGCCAAGACCAGCCGCACAGTCCATGACTGCAGCTCCCTAGACCGCTCGGCTAATCTCGCGCGGCCGAAGATTATCGTATTGTGCACAAAGCACGCCGTCACCCCTTTACATCTGTGCCTGTCATTCGATAACAAGTGACGAATACCGTATAATATTCTGTGTCACTCAGCATCATTACCAGGAGACAGCAGCAGCCGGACTAGCGAGTTACCGCCCTGTGCACAGGCTGCCATTAACAGCACAACACAGATATCTGCATTTGGAGTGGTGCCGTGACTGGGAAGCATGGGGTGTTGATGAATGGCGTCCCATTGTGTTCAGTGATGAATCGAGCTTGTATGCTACCCCAAATGATCATCATCAGCGAGTATGGCGGCAATCTGCGACCGGGTCCCATGGTTCCAATGTTTTGGAGAGGCACAGCGATGTTACTACTGGTGTCACGGTGTGGAAACCATAGGGTATGACTTCAGATCCATCTGGCGGTAACTGAGGGAACGCTGACGGCACGACGGTAGGTCACGGCGCCCTGTATCCCCATGTGTTACTTCTCAAGCGACAGAATTGTGGTGACGTTATTCAACAAGACAATACTCGTTTACAAATGGCACGTCTGTCCACGGAGTGTCTGTGAGAGATGGAGGAACTTCTGTGCCACCAAGATCCTCCGACTGATCATGTGTTGAATTAGCTCCGATATCAACTCGTTCTTAATGCCAGCATCCGTGAAGTCAACGGCCAGTTGCAAAAGTCGTCAGTTAGCTTGCCTCAGAAGAAGATACAATGGCTTTATACACCCTTCTCAACCTAATGAGTGAATGTATTCAGGCCAGTGGGGATTGAACTTTATCTTAATAGGCGTGTTCATACTGCCAAATAATTTACAAATATTATTCGATTTTATAATCACTGTACTAAAATCACATCCCCCCCCCCCCAAATTACGAAGTTTCATTTAGTTTCCTCCTCTCTTTCTGCATGCTTCACCTTTTTGGCAGGCGGTATCTATTCTAATCTGATTTTTTATCGATTACAGAAGCAACTTTCATAGACCTTTCCAGTCAGCTGTGTTTGTTGTGTATTTCATTTTCACTAGAACTGATGTCCTCTATTAAGTATATCCTGTTGCTGTTCCACAGCATCCTCCGTTTTCGTAAATCCAGGACTTACAGTCTTATATTAGCCACATTAATATATGTCGCGGACAACAACTGGATATACTTTCGGTTCTATTCTCTTTTGGCAATGGCTTGGATATACTTGTAGACGAGGAGGTAAAAGACTTAGAAATCGATAGAAAATGGAGTATACAATGAACGCAGGTGAGTGGACAAGTAGGATGAAAACAACTTTTGTGCAACATTATAAAAAATTCACGGGGACTTCTATAAAATCCGGCGTCACGGATGGAACAAGAACCTGAATTCAGTAGTTACCAAACTTTCAGTTGTAGTACTTGCAGATATTAATAATAGTGGTTGTCGAATTTTTGGGCGAATAGATTTACAACAAAACCGAAGGTGTTTTTACAGCAGTAATCTAACTGCTATGGAAATACACCTGAATATTTTACAGATGTATTACCACTAAAGGCCAAGATTCACATCCACATACATCGAAGATTGTCACGATATTATCGTTTTGTAAATAATGTTCATGAGGCACCTACTAGATCGCTGTTAGCGTAGTTCCTCACATACTCTGGGTCTTCATCATTTAAAATCTTGTTCCAGTGCTGCGAAATCCAAGTTGCTCATCATGCATCCCATCTTCTGATCACTGACATCTTGATGAAAGCCTGATCACGAAAAACGAGAGTTTTTTCCTCTCCATAAGTCTTTGTCTCTCTAAAACGTCGGTATGCAATATTTCCATGCTTCCCCGAATATTTCCATTCACATTACAGCCGGAAACAGTAGTCCTTGGCTCAAATAACTCTTCTGAAACGCCTCTAACGGAGTGACTGAAGTTTCAAATCCGTACACTTACCCCCCCCCCACCCCTCCACCCCCCACCCCCTACCACCACTCGAGCCCATCTCAGTCTGTCTTTGAGCAGTTAATCCAGTATGATATAAACACGTCCATGCTGTTAATGCATTTAGTTTTCCTAACACATCCTCTGAGGAATAGGCAGCCGATCGCAGGGCGGTTGTCTCGTGTTCGGAGATGTTTTAAGATACAGCGGATGTATATCAAAAGGCTCTAGAGAATATAAATAAAGAATAAATTAATTTTCGACTAATTACGTTTCAAGGTATTCTAACATGCTTTAGCGGTAGTACGTTTATCGCGTGCTGGATAATCTGCCTCCCTCCACAGACTGTTCTAGACGTATAACAAATATTAAAGTTCTTCTGACAAGCACTTTAGAGTTTTTACCGTAAAGAGACTTCAAAGATGAAGAAACCATGGAACAGTTTAATCAGGTGGAGCTAAACGCTCTTCTTTATGAACTGAAAGTGCTCGTAAATTAATGTTTCACTCTTAAGAGAAAAAGCGCTCATTAACTTTAAACTTTAAAAGATTGGCTTGAAGTTGTTGCCTCTTTGATTCTGTAACACTGCTGGCTAAATATAATTAGCGAAAGTTGCAGAAGAAATACGAAAATGTTCTGTAGGGTATCATCAGAGTTTTTGTCTCAGGTAGTGTATATTCGTATTCAGCATAGGTACCGAACGATTACCATACGTAATGTGATCTTTGAACAACATTCGCTACTCGAAACATATATTATTCTTTAGAAATATGCTTTTTATCAGTCGGATCCGTCAGCTCAGTAACCTACTGTATTTGAAACAAATTTCTAATCTTCCTTTCTAGAAACTGAAATAATTTTCGTATATATCCAATGCCGGTGCTTACATCACCTCTTTTGAACCGTAATGAAAGATTACTTAGTCTTTTGTTCGTGAAATGTTAAGTAGCGTGAAACAATAATTATAAACGAAAGAAATTTAATACGAATATTGTTTATACTCATGAAATAAGTCTACTTAGTGATGGTAATCAGTGGCCATAATGTAGTTATAGCGCCATGTACTGCAGGAGTTTAAAGAGATGTTTAGGAAGCTAGAAAACATTGAGTACTCCGTGTGACACGAAACGTAATGCTCATTATCTCAGCAGTCAACATGAAGCATTCTATCTTTGGATTAATATGTGCACTTAATTAGAAACAGTTTTTAGTTGATAGAGCTGACGAGAAATCCTAAAACACAGTAAACGGATCAGTATCGTCTATCTCAATGATCACATTCTAACCAAAAAGGAAAATGACGGATAGAGGCCCAAAATACTGAATCTTGTATTCCAAAACATTGGTTTCACTACCGATGATGGCAGTAAAATTTTTCTTTTACAAGCTGGTTCAAATGGTTCTGAGCACTATGGGACTCAACTTCTGAGGTCATTAGTCCCCTAGAACTTAGAACTAGTTAAACCTAACTAACCTAAGGACATCACACACATCCATGCCCGAGGCAGGATTCGAACCTGCGACCGTAGCGGTCTCGCGGTTCCAGACTGCAGCGCCTAGAACCGCACGGCCAGTTCGGCCGGCTTCTCTTTTACATTTCCGACGAAGATTGAGGTTGGTGATAACGAGACAACTCAACGGTAAGACCCATTACCGCTCAAATACGCTATTTCCGATAGTCACTGGAAACAGTACCAACCATAAAACACTCAAAAGCATCCATCCAACGTAATCTAAACAGGAGCAGCAAATTAAATGTAATTGTAGGAAGTTCAGATTCCAGGCTGAGATTCATCGGAAGAATCTTCAGTAAATATAACACACCCAGGAAATATATGAATTGCAAAACACTGAGTCGAGCAACTCTTGAGTAATAGTGGTCATTCTGGAACATCACTACGCAGCATTAAGAGAGGAAACAGGAATATCCATTTAAGAGTAGAGCGTTTCATCATAGGTTTATCTGATTAAATGCAGGGGTGTTACGAATATAGCCACCAAACTTCAGTGCAGAACGTTATAAGGGAAGTTTTTATGGAGAGGTTCTCTGTTGAATTACAGAAGTAAATTCATACTGACACGAAGTGCCGTTTAATCCAGAAAAGAATGTATAACATTCTGGAACGTAGTTAAAATCAGTACCTGATGAACCCGCCATTTTCTGTAATAGGACTCTCTCTGCGTGGTGGAATAACATAAGAAATGCTTCGGTGATGTCCTTGTTTACTGGAATTACAGATTATTCCCAATCCAAAGTGATTAGAAATGATATCAGACCAAAAATTTTGTATGGACATGATTTTTCTTTATTTTAATTTACATGTTTAAAGTGCCTTTTTCACATACTGATGAATGGGATAGATAGATCCATTTGACAAAATTTAAAAATTAGACACCATAATTTTTTTACAAAAAGTGTAATTCTTATGAAACTAGAACACCAACCGTATGAGATATATGTACAAAATTAGGTAATATCCCAATAGCTATTTCGAAGAAAAACTTTTACTCCACCTATGGAAACCATATCAGCAGAATGGAGAACATAAAATGAACTGTTAAATCAGGACTCATCTCATAACACAGAACTGTGAATGAAACATAGGCAGGAATGTCAGGAGACAAGAGCATGTAATGATGATACAAGACGATAGAATACTGCCACAGTAATACACAGGAACACTGAATGACAGTAGAAGAAGAGACAGATCTAAATAACGCGGATGAACAAGGACAAAGACCTTAAAGCGTTCATTAACTACTTCGTCAACAGTTGTATCATTTATATTAGGTGACTAGTTTCGAACCTTACAGGTTCATTTTTAAGCCTAACCTACTGAGGTTGCACTGCCACTGCCTGATGTTAATAATAAATATCAAAGTGGCAACAAATTCTTTATAAATGTTTGTACAATGAATGTCACAATCCATACATACCTCTTACCAAGTCAAAATCAAACTCTGATGTTTAGTGTTAAGATCAGTCTCTGTCAGTGTAGCCAAGTAGGCCAGGCTTGAAAATGAACCTGTGTAGTTCGGAACTAGTCACCAAATATAAATATTGCAACTATTGACGGAATCGTTAGTAAACGCTTTAAGGATTTTAATAAAGTTGCTGGTTTCCTCTCAACAAAATGTTGTAACTGAAGAAAAAACAATCAATAGATGACCGATATGGAGCACGAAGCTTTAAATTAAACATAGAGAATTAAACGAAACGAGAACTGTAAGTCAAGAATGCAGTCCACTAGGTCGAAGTGAAAAAAAAATCTTCTCGGGTAGGCTTATATTCACTGTCTTTCTTCTCTTTTTTCCTGGCCTTATCCCTTGTCTTCACGGGTCGACATGTTATTCTGGAATTGGTAATGTCAGTGCCTCCTACCCCCACCCGTCACCCCCCCCCCCCCATCCCCCACCGCTGATTCTCCTGAGACGGAATTTGCGTCCTTAATTTGTCTGTGTCTAATGTTAGGCTATAAGTAAATATGAGATGTTTTCTATATGTCTACGAATCGTGTAACTGAGGCAGGACGCGAGTACCATCCGGGTGTTCACTTAGTCGGTTGTGCAAATCCATGTGGACAAGAACTGTCGGTGAGAGACTCATAGCGTCTCACAATTCACTAACCACGTGAACAGGTGCTGAGTATCACCGATTTCTACGTGATGAATTACCATCGCTCTTGGAGAACGTTGGCCTTGCAAAAAGGCTAGTTCATGTACGTTCATGAACGACTGAACGTCACCTCAATTACTAAGGATTATTCGAATGGACCTCAATTCAACCTTTCATGGGCCATGGATTGGTAGAGGAGATCCGGTGGGATGGTCTTCTTCTTCACCGGATCTTAATCCGTTGTATTTCTGATTATGGCGAAGTTTATATGCATTCGTTTATGCAGGACACACCGACAATGTGAAGGCATTACAGAAGTGTGTCACCAATGCATGAGACATCAACTGAATGAAGCCTACAAATAGAGAATTTATAGATGTACATGAAGATACCTATTAAGCAGCAGAACGACCGAAAACTGCCGTGCGCCATCTCGTCTTCTTATAGTGTACAACTCCATAACAACGATGACGTTATATTTATAGATTAATTAAATACAACACAGTCTATAGCAGCTGCCTCACAAACTTAAACATTTCCATCAAAGGTTGCAAGGCACCAGTTGCACATTTTTTTATGCACAGAGGAAACAGATTTTTTCATCTTTAATAATATTCTAACCTTTATTGCATTGACTGGCTGACACCGGTGGGATCAAATACATAAGATAGATTTCTGCCATTCCATTAAAAGTATATACTTTCAGCAAAAGTGAATAGAATAATAACTTACCTCGCTTAAGTTGGCAGTTCTCGAAAAGCATTTAAGTCAGTGCCACACCTACGGTTATTATCAAAGTGAAATTTGTGATTGGACTGAGGACTTTTTGATGGGGAGAACACAGCATATTATCTTGGATGGAGAGTCATTGTCAGATGTAGAAATAACTTCTGGTGTGCTCCATGGATGTGTGTTGGGACACTTGCAGCTCATGTCGTATACCGATGACCTTGCGGACAATATTAACAGTAACCCCAGACTCTTTGTAGGTGGTGTAGTTTTCTATAATGATGTACTGTCTGAAGGAAGCTGCATAAATATTCAGCCAGATCATGATAAGATTTCAAAATGGTTCAGAGATTGACAGCTTACTTTAAATGGTCAGAAATGTGAAATTGCGCATTTCACAAAACGAAAAAAATGTAGTATCCTGTGACTATAACATCAGACTGTCACAGTTAGAATCAGCGAAGTCATACAAATATTTGGGTGTAGCACTCTGTAGAGATATGAAATGGAATGATCATACAGGCTCAGTTGTAGGTAAAGCAGGTGGCAGACTTCCGTTTATTGGTAGAATACTGGGGAAGTGCAATCAGTCTACAAACGAGATTGCTAGCACATCACTAGCATTTCAGTCAACACAACCTCATAAACAAACTTATGATTATACTTTATACAGTACAATTGAAATATTATCCCTATGATTCTGCCTCACGGATTTAAGTCAATTTTAGAAATCTGTCTTTCAGGTATTTCTTAAACAAGGTTTTATACAAAGAATTACTTTTACACACACGCTTATTTATTTACGTATTTAAATAAAAATAAGTAAATGATAATAACACAGCATAACTCAAGAAATCCCGAGTTTACCCACAGTAAATTTTGTACGAGTTAAATATGTATGCACTGTGTACCAGTAGCCTTCTATGCGGTGTGGACGGCGACAGGTCTAGCGGTGATACTACCGCTCACAGCGCACTTGCGCATGGTATCCATCGTTTATTCTAGTGATTGTGCTTCATTTTCGTTGTGATGTTACAGCATAAAGGCAACGAACGATAAGGCAAGTAAACAGTGATGACGCAATCAAATGCAGCATCTTAGCGCAAGAAAAATCGGCTGCCATCGACCAAGGGAGATTGCGGTTGTACGACTGCTTCCTCTCAAAAGGACTGACAGAACGGCTGACGCTATTATCACGGATAGAATTTTGTCTATCACATTGCGGAAATTTTTCAACTATCACACGGATTTTATGTGGAAAGAAAAGATTTTTATTTCACTTTAATGAAAAGACACTCAGAATTAAGCTACTGAAAACGTCAATTTACCTGTATAAGACGTACTGTATAGTATTCAGTAAAACCCATCATGATATATTTTTCATCCAAGCACATGAATCCTAAGGAAAAAGGCAGGTAATTTGTCCTGCTGCATGAAAATTGTACATTCAAAGTGCTGCACGTAAATACAAGATGCAAAACTTAGTACCGCCTTTATTGTTATCGTGATCACTATAAATTAAGGCACTAATAATACATACAAATCTCAAAAATGAAACTTGTATCTTGCAATTATTCTCTTTCACTCAGTGATGGTTTTGTTGCGGCCTGTAGCCGGCCGTTGTGGCCGTGCGGTTCTAGGCGCTTCAGTCTGGAACCGCGTGACCACTACGGTCGCTGGTTCGAATCCTGCCTCGGGCATGGATGACCACAGATGTTAAGTCCCATAGTGCTCAGAGCCATTTGAATTTTTTTGTTGCGTCCTGTGCTACTCAAACGGAAAAGAAATAGCAGGAAACTAGAGGTGATTGTGACGTCTACAACTAATCGTTTTACATATGGAAGGTGTGTCCAAAATTTAAGGTCAAAATATACAGGCGATAGAGCATTTTAAGAAAAAAATCTAATTCTTCTAAATGAGCATTTTTGTTGACATTAACAGCCTATACCTTATGGCAACAACAGAAGCTCCCAGCAGCTGTTCAAACAGATGACCGCTAAGCTCAGTGCATGCACAGTAACATAATCTATTGACAGAAGAGCAGTCAGGATTCAAAATAATTCGATCCCGTTTCTAGCACACGTTGTTGGTGATGGAAACCAACTACACTCTCCCCATGGTACTATGTTCGCTTTCCACAGGCAGGTTAACGGGTTCTTATTGATGAATCTTGACCAACATGACCCAAAACCGTCTTCTCAAATTCTATGGTGCGAGCTATTCTTTGTCGAAGTGCTTGGGCGGCTCTCAGTTGCTTGAACGATGCAGTTTTGTGAAATTTTTTTTGTTTGGGATGATAAATTTCTACGGATTAGAATGACGTCTGTTAGAAATCTTTTGTGATTACATTCGTTCAGCTCTCCATGCGCCACATATTGCTACAGCATACCTTATATGCATGTTTTCATCTTCCTGTAATGTATAATGTTCCGTTTTCAGCAACCAGTCATGAACGGTAATCAGTGGTAAACTCCACAGTCGACACATCACAGAAGGTTGTGTATTGTAGATGAAACTATTAACGTCAATGGGTCAGCCATCTATTTGTAAAGAAAGCAGTTCATAAAAATGTACTTCCCACACATTTTTTATACAAGGGAGTGTACCATCTACAATATTCATTTGTTACCATTGATTTCCCACCTCCAAACACTCGTTTTAAGATGGTCTAGCTACTGTATGAGATTCAAATGGTTCAAATGGCTCTGGGCACTTGGTTCAAATGGTTCAAATGGCTCTGAGCACTATGGGACTCAACTGCTGTGGTCATCAGTCCCCTAGAACTTAGAACTACTTAAACCTAACTAACCTAAGGACATCACACACATCCATGCGTGAGGCAGGATTCGAACCTGCGACCGTAGCGGTCGCTCGGCCCCAGACTGTGTAGCGCGTAGAACAGCACGGCCACTCCGCTGGCTGTATGAGATTTAGACCGCAGGCATGGGACGCACTGTGTAGGATAGATCTATCACATTGAAAAGCGTATTGCCACGTTATATCATATTACTAGCATTAGTTAATCTATTATGCAATATTTTCGGTGGCGTGGGAGTATTCTACGCCGCTTTACGAGCCAATTATTCATATTTGGACTGAATTCAGTATAAATTACAAAGAGAAGTACTCTCTAAGGTCGTAGATTTTTTCGGTGATATTCTTGGATGTGTTATCACTGTTGACAAAATATAAAGTTGTACAGTGGTAAATTTAGTGAAGCTACAAATCAAATGACCATGGGTTCTCCATTTCTACGAAAGTGGCTAATTTCTTTATGGGTCATTTCGAAGAACATATGTTAAATTCTTCGTACGTCTGCTCCTTTCGTTACGTTGTCGACACCTTTGTGGCCTAGACACATGGTACATATCTTCACATGTGCGTATGCTGAAGTGAGGAGAGATGGAAAACTACCATGTTTAGACATTTTGCTTGGACGAAAATCTGATTGCAGTTTACCGTAAGCGAAGATTTACTGACTTGTATCTAAGTGTTCAAAGCTCTCATCATCCAGTGCAAAAGAGAACAGTTTTAAACACGCTAATACATAGAGCTGAAATTGTTTCTGATAAGGAGCACTATGATTTTTCAGTCAGATATCTGAAAGGATGCTTCGGAAGAACCGTTATGTTTAACCAGATATTTCAGTAGCCATCTCTAAGAAACGGAAATATGCAGATAATGGCTTATCACAAGATGCCAGTCTGTAGCAGACCTCCCTTTCTACGGAGTTACATCAACTAAAAAAGCAGTATGGGCAGAGACCACCGAAGAAAGTTAGAGAGATACTGCGCCCAGTAAAAGACAGCCTTGGTATTAGACTTCCTGGAATTCATAACACTCCTTCCGAATGCCGTAGCAGTTGCATTACTCAGTCAGATTGATTTCAGAACATTGAATAGAGCACCCACGGAACATTAAATATCGCGATTGCGACCCATTTGCTATTGCCGAACATATCACATTAACAAAATTACTTTTACATTTGATGAAATGAAAATTTTATCCCCGATCATCGACGTACTGGGTTCTGTCATCAAAGAAGCCGTTCGGATGTGTTGCAATAAATGTAATTAGGACAGCAGCTGTACCCTCAGTGGTGCTTGGAAACAGGAGCTAGATGCTGACAAGCTACTGAGAAAAATGCTGAGTTTTTCGGCATGTATCGATTTAAGTATCACTAGTAATATACCTCCATCTTCGACACTGGCATGATCTCTGGTAGTTCTGAGTGGCCCATTAATCCGTTAACATTTGAAAATTCAATATTTTACGAAATAGTGCAGGTAGAGAGTTAAATATTGACACGCATGATTGAAATGATGTGAGGTTTTATTGAAACAAAAAATTCACAAAATTAATAAGAACTGGAGATTGATATGATACAAAGCAATAATTAATAGAACAATTGATTTTTCGCAAAGACGATGTTACTTATAACAAATGCTCAGCACGTCGGCCGCCATTCATCAACATACGTTAGCCGAGGAATAATGTTGTGGACAGCAGTGCACAACACATCAGTAGGTATGGTGAGAATTTGCAGTCGGATGTCGTCTTTCAATAAATGTAAACAGATCGCACGATGTCCGTTCCCGGTAGCTGAGTGGTCAGCCCGACAAAATGTCAATCCTACGGGCCCGGGTTCGATTCCCGGGTGACTCGGAGAATTTCTCCTCTCAGGGACTGGGTGTTGTGTTGTCCTAATCATCATCATTTCATCTCCCTCGACGTGCAAGTTGCCGAAGTGGCGTCAAATCGAAAGACTTCCATCCGGCTAACGGTCTACCCGACGGGAGGCCCTAGTAAAAAAAAAAAAAAAAAAATTGTTCAAATGGCTCTGAGCACTATGGGACTTAACATCTAAGGCCATCAGTCCCCTAGAACTTAGAACTACTTAAACCCAACCAACCTAAGGACATCACACACATCCATGCCCGAGGCAGGATTCGAACCCGCGACCGCAGCGGTCTCGCGGTTCCAGACAGTAGCTCCTAGAACCGCTCGGCCACCACGGCCGGCAGGCCCTAGTCACACGACTTTTATTTATTATCGCACAATAGCGGTATACTAGTGACTTCAGGTGAATCCACAACCAATAACCACATGGATTGAGATCTGGGGACCTGGTAGGCCAAGCATGACGGAAATGGCAATATGAGGTAGAGCGCCATCCTACCTTTCGGCAGATGTTTATCCGCCAGGTATTATTATGTGACATATCGGCGTACCGGTTTCCACGACAATCCTACGATTTTCAATAACCCAAATTCTGCAGTTGTGGTTGTTGACCGATCCTCGCAATGTGAAGTAGGCTTCGTCGGCCCACAACTTTTAAGCAAACAATCGTCATAGTCCCCCATTTTTTGAAGCGCCCACACCGCAAATGCTCTACGTGTCACCAAATCGGTGGCTAATAGTTCATGATTACGCTGGATTTTACACGGATAACACTGCTTTCCAAACAACAGTGAGTGTAATGCCAATGCGACGTGGGACCTCACGAACGTTGACTTCATGCGGACATGAACCTGCTAAAGTCTCTATTCCTTCCTGAACTGTTCGAGCAGCAGTAGCGCTTGTGTCTGGTCGCCAATTACGGAGTTAATAGTCTAAACAATACCTGGCTTCCAACTTCGTGATTACTTGCTACACAGCGACACTTGTTACAAGGCCTTTACGCGTTCGAATATCTTTCTTATGGCAATAAGATCATAGAGCTGCAATAGCGAATTGTGGTTTCTGGTATTAAAGGTTCACTAATAATGCCTTTTCTGGTAAAGTGAACATGCCGCGATTGCTGGCACATCTGACTCTCTCATTACAACTCATTTTATACTCAATTCTCATGCGGTGACAGTGACGTTTTGCTGTCCAACGCAATCTTTTTTCAGATTTTTGCTCTCGTTTTTGGTTGCAATTAAATCTCATTCAATTTGAGACATGTATGTAGAGTTTCGGCTTCCTACGTACATTAATCCGCGAATCAGTGCATTTTCAAATGTTGACGGATTTTTGGGTCACCTCATATGTGAACCACGCGGCCTATAGAAATTCCCTGACGATGACGGCAGAGGATGCCGCCGAAAGCTTAAGTTTGTTTACAGATCTGGCGTGGCTCATTAAGATAAGAAACAACCGCTTTTTTCCTAAAAGATAGTGTTCGTAAAATTATTTCTTCGGTCCATCGCAAGGCAAAACGGGAACGAACGGAGGCTGAAGAGCATTAGTTTCGCTTTCGGTTTTCCCTGTGCACAGGAAAATAACTATGTAGTACAAGGCGGTCGTGAATAGGAAGCCGCGACGACCTCAGCAAAGGGGAGAGAGTGACGTGAGCGCAGGCATGCGGCCGGGAGGTGAGAGGCCTGGAATGGAGCGACACGTATTTTTGTGAGGAGGGCAGCTGAACAAAGAGTGGGCGTGAGCGTGCTGCCTTCATCTGACGTCGCTCCCCTGGGAGATTACGGCACCGAGCCGGGAAGGGAAGGGAAGAGGCTTTCCGCGTCGCCCGTGTTTGTCCGCCGTGGCTTTTTGTGCGCCACGTTCCTACCTTCGTACCCCGTCCATCGTCGGATGCTCTCTGCTCATCTCCCGCGACAGGTGTGTAGTTGGAGCACTAACGCAGTGATTCCTCGCCACTATTTCCCGTGGGAAGTCACACGAGGGCTATACAGTTTGTCACTCGTGGAGATAGCTGTCACTGCCTCCGCTGTGTGGCACTGCAGGAAGCTGTTGCCATTTTAGTCTTTAAACGAATACTTACACCGCCATATGTATTACTTGATGGTTTCATAAAGTTTGAACGAGGAGTAATGATAAATATTTCATGCACGAAGGCTCTGCTGCAGTTTGTATTACTGCAGCAATCAGATACTGCTTTCCTTGAATAAACTCATGACACGCACATCGCTCCGCAACTACATGTAGGATGAGGCGCCATAATAATTCTACACCTCAAATAACTTGTATTCAAATTTCTGAATCAATTTTCCCTGCCGTGTTTTTCTTTATGTATGTGAAGGCAAACGCCAGGAATTACTTTAGGGGTTTTGATACGGCTTTCAGTGTGATATAGACTGATTTACCAGGGAGGTATTTGTATATGAGTTGTAATTATAGTAGCGATGAGTGTGTAGTGTATGAATTGTGATGGTTTACATATTTAACAGCTCCAGAGAGCAGCGAAGCACAACTGGACCATACGTATCTATAAACATACTATAAATTAAAATTCCGTAACCGTATGTGACGATTGATCTCAGGCTCTACTGTAGGGAGCTTTGAAAACGCAACGCACTGTGAATTCCTTCAGAACGGTTGTGCGTTTACTGTCAAATGGTTCAGCACGTCTTCGTGAAATATCACGATAAAAACTGACAATAAGCCGACCAAAGCGCCATCCCTCCCTGGTACAACAATATTGTGGCCGACTAATAAGTGTTGTGAAGTCCTGGACGGCACAGCAACGCAAAAATTCCCATTTTCACTGTGTTTGTACTCTATACATTACGATCAGAACTACAAAAACATTGTAACAGCTAAGTTTTCTCATACAGATCTGCTACTCGGACGCAAAAATACCATATTTATCTTAAAAATGCTACTGATCTTTGATTGTCATAACATTTATTTCAAGTGGCTTTCCGTCGAGTAAGCAG
The DNA here is from genome assembly GCF_023864275.1 of Schistocerca cancellata. Lineage (NCBI taxonomy): Eukaryota > Metazoa > Arthropoda > Insecta > Orthoptera > Acrididae > Schistocerca > Schistocerca cancellata. The sequence continues at coordinate 332,303,476 of NC_064629.1, forward strand.
GTAGGGTTTTTGGAACTACGCATCTTTTGTGAGATTCACTTTCTTGTTACATCAAGGTAAAGTAAATTAGTAATGTACTCGTAGTTCTTAGAGATGACAGAATTACGTGGCACATCCCGTATACACCGTAAACCATTGCACAGTGCGTAGTGGTGGTAACTTCGTACAGGTATACGACCGATGCTCTGTTCTACTACATTCATGTACTGAGCAAGGGGAAAATTAGCATCTATATGCGTCTTTACAGTAGAAGAAGATTGGGTAGCTTTGAGGGATGAAGTAGTGAAGGCAGCAGAGGATCAAGTAGGTAAAAAGACGAAGGCTAGTAGAAATCCTTGGGTAACAGAAGAAATATTGAATTTAATTGATTAAAGGAGAAAATATAAAAATGCAGTAAATGAAGCAGGCAAAAAGGAATACAAACGTCTCAAAAATGAGATCGACAGGAAGTGCAAAATCGCTAAGCAGGGATGGCTAGAGGACAAATGTAAGGATGTAGAGGCTTATCTCACTAGGGGTAAGATAGATACTGCCTACAGGAAAATTAAAGAGACCTTTGGAGATAAGAGAACCACTTGTATGAACATCAAGAGCTCAGATGGAAACCCAGTTCTAAGCAAAGAAGGGAAAGCAGAAAGGTGGAGGGAGTATATAGAGGGTCTATACAAGGGTGATGCACTTGAGGACAATATTATGGAAATGGAAGAGGATGTAGATGAAGATGAAATGGGAGATACGATACTGCGTGAAGAGATTGACAGAGCACTGAAAGACCTGAGTCGAAACAAGGCCCCCGGAGTAGACAACATTCCATTGGAACTACTGACCGCCTTGGAAGAACCAGTCCTGACAAAACTCTACCATCTGGTGAGCAAGATGTATGAAACAGGCGAAATACCCTCAGACTTCAAGAAGAATATAATAATTCTAATCCCAAAGAAAGCAGGTGTTGACAGATCTGAAAATTACCGAACAATCAGTTTAATAAGCCACAGCTGCAAAATACTAACGTGAATTCTTTACAGACTAAAGGAAAAACTAGTAGAAGCCGACCTCGGGGAAGATCAGTTTGGATTCCGTAGAAGTACTGGAACACGTGAGGCAATACCGACCTTACGACTTATCTTAGAAGAAAGATTAAGGAAAGGCAAACCTACGTTTCTAGCATTTGTAGACTTAGAGAAAGCTTTTGAAAATGTTGACTGGAATACTCTCTTTCAAATTCTAAAGGTGGCAGGGGTAAAATACAGGGAGCGAAATGCTATTTACAATTTGTACAGAAACCAGATGGCAGTTATAAGAGTCGAGGGACATGAAAGGGAAGCAGTGGTTAAGAAGGGAGTAAGACAGGGTTGTAGCCTCTCCCCGATGTTATTCAATCTGTAAATTGAGCAAGCAGTAAAGGAAACAAAAGAAAAATTCGGAGTAGGTATTAAAATCCATGGAGAAGAAATAAAAACGTTGAGGTTCGCCGATGACATTGTAATTCTGTCAGAGACAGCAAAGGACTTGGAAGAGCAGTTGAACGGAATGGATGGTGTCTTGACGGGAGGATATAAGATGAACATCAACAAAAACAAAACGAGGATAATGGAATGTATTCGAATTAAGTCGGGTGATGTTGAGGGTATTAGATTAGGAAATGAGACACTTAAAGTAGTAAAGGAGTTTTGCTATTTGGGGAGCAAAATAACTGATGATGGTCGAAGTAGAGACGATATAAAATGTAGACTGGCAATGGCAAGGAAAGCGTTTCTGAAGAAGAGAAATTTGTTAACATCGAGTATAGATTTAAGTGTCAGGAAGTCATTTCTGAAAGTATTTGTATGGAGTATGGAAGTGAAACATGGACGGTAAATAGTTTGGATAAGAAGAGAATAGAAGCTTTCGAAATGTGGTGCTACAGAAGAATGCTGAAGATTAGATGGGTAGATCACATAACTAATGAGGAAGTATTGAATAGGATTGGGGAAAAGAGAAGTTTGTGGCACAACTTGACCCGAAGAAGGGATCGGTTGGTAGGACATGTTCTGAGGCATCAAGGGATCACCAATTTAGTATTGGAGGGCAGCGTGGAGGGTAAAAATCGTAGGGGGAGACCTAGAGATGAATAAACTAAGCAGATTCAGAAGGATGTAGGTTGCAGTAGGTACTGGGAGATGAAGAAGCTTGCACAGGATAGAGTAGCATGGAGAGCTGCATCAAACCAGTCTCAGGACTGAAGACCATAACAACAACAAGAACATGCGTCTTTGCACGTCCTAATCCACATTTTCTTCTCTTATCGTCCCTAAGCTATTTATACATGGAAATAGTAAAACTTCTTCGCATACTAGTTCTCGAACTTTTTCCCACGGGGTTTCGCGAGGACGGCGTCACCTTTCTTCCAGAAATTCTCATTTAAGATCCTGTGTTACACTTTTCATATGTTGTAAATCGCACTGTATCGATAGTTTTATGCATGTTGACCATCAAAATGAGAGATTGGTAGTCTAAAGCTGTACCGACGAATCCTAGCAATACGAGTGTCTGAATTGTTTCCATGTCTGCTGTCACATGTACTTGATGAGGAATCAAAACGCTTGAACAGGGACTCTAGAAGTGGCCCTACCAGCGTTTTAGGGTAATCTGGTATGCTACAACTCCCTTGAACCTGTCTAATAAATGTAATTCTTAAACGCAGGTTGTTTACTGTTGGTTTTACGTGTTTGCCCTGTTTCATATCGTTTTTTAAGGATTGCGTATTTAAATTACCTCACCGGTTCTACGTGTATGCTACTAATCTTGTAATTTACTCCTACGGTCTTATTCCTTCGCCCCAGATAACTAAACCCTAGTAAAATTTACCATAGCAGCAAGATATAAAACAGGACATTTGGTATGGAGCACACCACTGGAGATCTAATAATTGTAAATAGCTAATGCATAACTTATAAACTATGACTTCCTTTGAATAAATTTGGCGAGTTACAATTTACGATGGTTTAGTGGCAGTGTAACATTTCATCCCCTTTAGCGTTCTAGGAATTTAGGTATCATCTTTAATTTGTCTACTTTTTGGACGCAACCTGATACCTTCCTTGTAGTAAAATCAGAGCTCTTTATAGTCTGAGCTGCTTCTATAGACAGTTGAGCTGTCTGGTCGAATTTTTTTTTCTTTCTCCGTTAACATTCGCTATTTCTAGCATTAGTTGATGCTGTTGTGTCACTATTTATTGCAGTTGACTGATGGTTGCGTGTGTGATAGTGTCGGCCATCTGCTGACGTTGACGAAAGTAGAGTTGAAGCACAGTACTGACACCTAGTACTTTCGAACTGCACTTAGAGGACTGTCGAAGTTAACGTCTCTGTTCGGTGTTCGGATCAACATCAACAGTGTCTCATGACCTCTCTCCTACAGACAGTGTGGGGATATTTAGATATGACACGGCAAGGGAGCTGGTGAAATAATTAGCACGTATGGAAGACTGTAGGGGGATTCCCCGCCTGGCCATTCATAATAAGCTTCATCGGTTTCTCTAAAGCGATTAACGTAAATGTTTGCATGGTTCCTTTGTAAAAGGCATGGCTGATTCTTTCCTCATCCTTGTCCATTGAGAGCTCATGCTCGCACTCTATTGAACTGATTTTGCTGCGAAGTATTAAACCCTAATTATCATTTTTGTCACTGTATTAACCACTGCTCCATATGTTTCAGTTTATTCTCTCGTGAGCAGTTGATGCACAGTCAAAAAATGGTTCAAATGGCTTTGAGCACTATTGGACTTAACATCTGAGGTCATCAGTCCCCTAGAACTTAGAACTTATAACTACTTAAACCTAACTAATCTAAGGACGTCACACACATCCATGCCCGAGGCAACATTCGAACCTGCGACCGTAGCGGTCGCGCGTTTCGAGACTGAAGCGCCTAGAACCGCTCGGCTACAAAGGCCGGCGATAAAAGTTTTGAGAACACGTTCTCTCATGTATCATTAGAGCAACATTATTTCTCACGAAATTGCTCTAAATAAAGCTCTTATCCACATCCTGTTGATTAACTAAAGAGAAATATTTGTTCGAGAAAGCAAGACTGAATAGAGTTTCTAAATGACACTCTTGGCGGTATAAGGACTGCTCAGACTCTGAAACAAGAATATTATAACGCGACTTTTGTTAATGGAAAAGACTCATCTTGAGTTACATTAATTTGTCAGCACAAGATCCTTTCACTACACAGTATTCCGTAAGAAAAACATACCAATGTTTGCTTATGTGATGCACTGTCTTACGCTGTTGTAATACTCCAAGTTAATCTCTTCTTCTCAAACCTGTCCGTTTTTGTACTACTACTGCAGCTTGCATCCAATCTAATCTGCTTACTATGGTCAACCCATGACCTTCCTGCCCAGTCATACTGTCCACCTCCCCCAAATATCTTTTCATTAACTAACTGAAATTCTCTCAGACGCATCCAATATCTTGGAAGAGAGGCAGAACGGAACGAACAGAGCCTTGAAAAGAGAGTATAATATGAACATCAGTAAGCGTAATGGACTGTAGTCGAATTAAATCACGCGATTCTTAGGAAATAAGATTAGGAAATGGAACACTAAAAGCAGTTTTTGCTATTTGAACAGGAAAATAAATAATGATGGCCGAAGAAGAGATGATGCTAGAAAAAAAAATTCTGAAAAGACAAATTTTTTTAACATCTAATAAAAATTTAAGTGTTAGGGTTTCTTTTGTGAAGGCATTCGTCTGGAGTGTAGCCTCGTAAGAAAGTGAAACGTTCATGATAAGCAATTCATACCAGAAGGGAACTGAAGCTTTTGAATTGTGATGCTGCAGAAGAGCGCCGAAGAACAGATCGGTAGACAGAATAACTAAAGAGGAAATATGGAATCGAATCCAAGTTGAAAGAAATCTGTGACACCGCTTGGCTAAGAGAAGGCATCAGTTCACTGAGAATTTTCTGTGGTATCAAGAAATAGCCAATTAGCTAATGGTGGGAAGTGTGAGACTGGAAAATATAGAGACAGACCAATGGATGACTACAGAAAGGAGGTTCAAATTGATGTAGGTGAGAGTAATTATGAAGAGATAGAGAGGCTTGCACAGGAAAGACTAACGTGAAAAGCAGCATCAAACCAATCTTGTGACTGAAGACCATAACAAAATCCAAGTTAACTTTTTCTTCATGGCTCATGACGTGTCAACCTATTTTTTTTCATTTAATTAAGCTGTGCCATCAAAATCTTTTATCATCTACTCGATTCAGTACTTCTTCATTGTTTGTCCTGTCCGACCATATTATCTGCACCATTATTCTGTGGCTTCATACTTCAATAGCTCCTACACTCTTCTTCTATACTACTTATCGTTACTTCAGTTTAATATAACGTTATACGTCAGACAAATTCTCTCAGGAAAGGCTTCCTAACACCTTATATTTTATATTAAAAGGTTTCTCTTTTTCAAAAAAGCGTTCCTTGCTATTGCCAGTCTTCATTTTATATCTTCTTTTCGTCTTTAAATTTTTTGTGGAAATGGCAAAACTTTCTTACGACCTGTAGTGCCTGATTTCCTTATCTATTTCCCTCTGGATTATCTCCTTTCTTTCGATTACACCACATCACCCTTGCTGTACTTTTACTGACATTCATCCTAAAATCTCCTTTCAAGACACTACATAATACTGTTCAAATTTTGTTGCTATTCATTTTATAACCTCTTTTCAAGAAACTGTGCATTACTTTCAACTGGTAATCCAAGTCTGTTGCCATCTCTGACAGAATTACAATGGCACTAGAAATCCTCTAAGTTTTACTGTCTCCACATTGATTTTAATTTCCTTTCCAGATTTCTCTTTAATTTCCTTTATCTATTGTTCTATGTACAGATTGAATAACGTGAGGGACACGCTACAACCAGGTCTCACTCCCATATTAAATACTGCCTCCCCTTTACATCATTTGACTGTTACGACAGTAGTCAGGTTTCCCTAAAAGCAACAGACAAACTGTCGCTCCCTGTACTTTGTCGCTAAAGAGTTCATGACTCCAGAATTTCAAAGACTGTATTCTAGTCAAAATTCTTCAACTGTTCTTCAAAATATACAAATACTAAACACGTGGGTTTGCGTATACCTGGCTATCTTCTAACATAAGTGCCTCGCCTATTTTCAGTATATACAAAAGTTATCCTCCACCAGGTTGGCTTCTGGCAATCGTTACATTCTTCTGCAGATGATTCGTGTTAGAGCACCGCTGGCCATTGAAATGACAACAATATGAAAACTTCATAAGTAAACGTCTAATTGGATATAAGTGTATCACATGTGCAAATCATAAACACTCCTGCGCAATTGTACGAACGTAAGAGAGGCGTCAGCCATAGTATATGTGTAAAGGAAGGTAGTGCAGAGGGTTTTTCATTTATAAATCGTATTTAAATGTTGTTTGTTCGTAAGACGGTCCTGTTATGCCATGTGTAAGGAGGAAAAATATCTACTGGCACCTGTAGGGTTTCGACAATGATGAGATCGAGACATTTCGATATGACTGTTATCTGGCACGTGATAGGAGATTCATTTTGTTTTTTTGTTTTTCATTCTATCGTATAAGCCCTAAAATGGGCTAGTTTGTAGCAACACAAGTACCTGTATTTTACAGAAATTGTGCTACTTCTTCTGGAGCACCATGGACTGTCGGCATAAAGACCTATGTTGTGGCTTCCTTTTTTTTTTATAGGGGTCAAGTGATTTAAATAAATTGCCGCTTCATCTGACTGGGGTGAAATTACATTAGGTGTTACACAGGGTTCAATAATGCATCCCCTTCTGTTCGTGATAAATGAGAACGACCTCCCTTCTTATCTAAAACAAGAACCTGAACTGACACTGTTTGCTGATAATACAAGAATCATTACTAATCCAGTAACAGAAACTCCAATTGAAAACGAAACAAATAAGGTCTGTGGAAAAGTCATTAACTGGTTTTCTGCAAATGGGGTTGCTCTAAACTTTGAAAAAAACATAGTGCATCCAATTTTTTTACTGCAAAAAGTACAGTTCCTTCAATAAATATAACACTTCAACAGACATCAGTAGACAGGGTAGAGCAAACTAAGTTTTTGTGTGTACATATAGATGACAATATTAACTGGAAAATTCATATTTTAGTTCTTCTAAAGCGACTAATTTCATCAACTTTTGCAATCAGAATAATTGCCTGTTTTGAGGATATAGAAATAAGTAAGCCAACATACGTTGCATACTTTCACCCTCTGATATCACACGGAATAATATTTTGGGCTAACTCAACACTTAGACAGAAAGTATTCAGTGCTCAAAAGAAAGTGATTAGAATAATGTGTGGGGTTCATAGCATCTTGCAGACATCTTTTTAAAATATTGGAAATTCTTACAACAGCCTCACAGTAGGTTTACTAACTAATGAAATTTGTTCTCAACAGCATAGACCAGTTAAAAAATAACAGTGACATTGATGATTATAACGCCAGGAAAAAGACATACTCACACTATTATTTACTCAACCTATCTTTGGCACAGAAAGGGGTACAATATGCTGCTATAAAAATTGCATTTGACACGTTCCACATCATAACGGCTACCATACCGTGCGATTGATCAATGGAACACGCAACCAACTGACTAACTTACTAACTAACTAAGTGGCGCCAACGCTAGTGTGAGCAGTGCGACTACGTTAGTGTGAGCAGTGACAACGTCGGACATAGGAGTGGCAGCCCGTAGTCTTTTCTGACGAGTCCCACTGCTGTACGCAGTATTACGATGGATTTATTCGTGTGTCAAGGATCCCAGCACCTGGCGCGATGGTATGGCCTACTACTGTATACACGACACAGTCACCACTTGTTCGCATAGCCAATAATCTGGATATCAGCAGTTACATTCAGGAAATTATGATCTATTAAGCCCGACGCCTGTGCCCTATTTTCGAGCTCAGCTCCACATCTTTCAGTAACATTACGGAAGATTGCATGTTTCCCAATATATCCCGAACTACTTTGGTGCACAAGATGTGCAACTGATTCGCTGGGCAGCCTTATCTCCCTGTTTCTTACCTAATGAAATCCTGAGATCATGGGCTGCCAAGAGACAGGCACACAACAGAATTTAGTATTGATGAATTCCAAAAAAAATGGTCCAAATGTCTCTGAGCACTATGGGACTTAACATCTATGGTCATCAGTCCCCTAGAACTTAGAACTACTTAAACCTAACTAACCTAAGGACATCACACAACACCCAGTCATCACGAGGCAGAGAAAATCCCTGACCCCGGCGGGATTCGAACCCGGGAACCCGGGCGTGGGAAGCGAGAATGCTACCGCACGATCACGAGATGCGGGCTTTTACTGCCAGGGATAGCAATACTGTGTACAAATACCCGCAAATCACATACAAATTTAAATATACCTATATTACTCCTGCTATACTGTATGTGCAAAATAAGTGAAATTTCGTTATATGATGTCGTCACTGGCGTTGCCGATTTAACGGCTTGCAACGTATTTTCCACATTCACGCCTGTGAAGACCTCCCTTGTTTGTAATTGTCGTTTTTATAGTGTTCTTGATTTCTAAGCGCACGTCCTCTATTTCATACATCCTACACACCAGTTGGAGCAGCTTTTTCGTGGTAGGTTCTCGTAGGAATGTTAATAATTGTAAGTGAATGTCACCTACTCCAGATGCTTTAATTCGATGAAGGTCTTTCAGTGCTTTGTAAAACTCTTCTCACAGTACTGCATCCAAACATCGTCGACTTCCTCTTCCTTTTCCTTTATATAACCTTTCAATACATTTCCTGCACCTCTGATTCTTCTCTTCATGGTTAATAATGGTTTCCCATCCAATCTTCTTAGTCCAAACAACTGCGTCTCACCTCTCCAAATATATTTTTAATTTCCGTATAATGTGGCATTTCCCTTCCGTAAAGTTACACATGATTTTATACTTTTGCGTTTGTTCTCTATGCATTCCTATTTCGACATTTTGCTTCGTTTGCTACATTTTTATGTCTTCTCCTTTCAGAAGTTAAATTTTACATCTTGTGTATTATGCAAAGATTTCTCTTGGGGCTTAAATTTTTGTCTAGTTGTCCCTACGCTGCCTTCAGTATGTTATTTCTCAAATCTCCGCTCTTCTTTTGTATTTCTTTTTCCAAATTCTACCAGTGCTCCCGTAAGGTTTGCTTTGTAGCTCTCAGAAACCTCTGACTGTTTCAACTTACTCATACCTATCTCCTTAATTGTCGGTCCGCCCGCAGTTTCTTAATATTTAAGCTTCATTTCGTAACTAATAAACTATGATCAGAATCCACATCTACTCTTGGAAAGATCTGAGATTAAATTTTGGTGTGTAAATCTCTGTCTTATCATTAACATCTGAACCATTCTAAGACCTCCCGGTCTTTTCCACAAATATAATTTTCTTCCACGATTCTTAAACGGAGTATTTGTAATAATAAATCTGTGTTATATATATAAAATATACAAACGGCTTCCCCTTCCATTCTTGTTCTCCACTACATTTTCTTCGTATATACGAACTATTCTTCTCTTTCCTACCATTGGATTTCTGTCACCCACGATAAATGAATTTCCTCATCTCACGTAGCAAATTCAATACTTTCTTTTACGTCATAAAGTATTATTTCATTCTCTTCAACGTCTGTGTAGCTGGTAGGCAAATAAACGTTTACCACTGTTGTTTTGTGGTGGCTTTTTTTTAATTTTGGCTGGTATATTTCGGTCACTATGCTATTCGAAGTAGTTTAACAGCATTCTTATAGTTCTAATCATTATTAGACTTATTTCTGAAGTATCCCTATTTGACTTAGCGCTAGTAACCCTATATTCTCATGACCAGAAATTCTTGTTATCCTGCTGTTTCAATTCAGTAATTACCATTATATTTAAGTCTGTGCATTTTCCTTTTTCAGTTCTCTAACATACTTACACGGTTAAAAGCTGCAGCCTTCCAACATATAGTTTTCTCTCCTTTCCAAATTCAGATTTCTCTACATAGCATCTGCGACAGTTGTGTTAAATGGTTCAAATGCCTCTGAGCACTATGGGACTTAACATCTGAGGTCATCAGTCCCCTAGAACTTAGAACTACTTAAACCTAATTAACCTAAGGACATCACACACATCCATACCCGAAGCACGATTTGAACCTGCGACCGTAGCGGTCGCGCGGTTCCAGAGTGAATCGCCTAGAACTACTCGGCCACTCTGGCCGGCAGTTATGTTAAAAATAAGCGACTGAATTCCTCCCCATTGCTTCCTAAGTCAGTTTAGCTCCCCACCTCCAATGAACTAGTCGTGTACTGAGCGTTAAACCATGACTTCCTTCCATTTCTTCACTGCTAATTATTAGTTTAGTAGCGATACGCGAAGCGTTGATTTCCACATTGGTTTGGCGCACAAGTAATTGCGGTACTACTTGTATATTTAAGGTTTCTGTAATAAGAATTACAATTACTGCTTAACTTCAGTGAAATAAATAGTTTGAAAATTTTCCCACAAAATAGAAAAAATAGCATGTCACTATTTCACTGCGAAATATACTGCAAAAGTAACATTTATAAGCAGAACTGACTATATTAAACCGCTAAGGTAGAGGATGGCTAGCGTGCGACACCATGATTTTACAGTTATTCGCATTTTGTATCTGCCACATGATTAACTACGATGCACAATAAGTATTCATAATTAGTGATGACATTCCGTGTCGCAAAATTATCATAAATACTGGCAAAATTATATTACATGGGCGGTAATAGCCCATGAATGTGTAAATATTGCAGAGCGTGTAATCTGAAAAATTAATAATTAAAAATGCGTGCGGTACATAGACACTGAGACTGATATGTCGGTACCACACACTGTACATAACTGTAATGAAGGATGAGGAGGATTCATTTATTTTGTTTGCTGAATCCACTTTTCGACAAAATTACCCGATTGTTTTAACCGGAATAGCATTACCGTTTCCTGTAGCATTTCATATTTACGTGAGGTGAATATGGGCCACAACATCAACTCATATTGGACCCTGTATGTGTCGAACGAAAAAGAGTACTGAAGGTTCAGAAACATGAGTATAGCACTTGCATTGGGCGTCAGTTTGACTTTACATTTATAATCATTTATCACTGTTACTAAGATCAGAGAGGGCATTATACATCCCTTACAAATTAATTTAAATTCAGTTGTATTTCTCCTTACGTACATGAAGTGCATGATAGCCAACTGCAGTTATTTTCTTAAACCAGTGAGACGTAGTACAGTGTAGTATACTGAAGAGCCAAAGAAGCTGGTACACCTGCCTAATATCGTGTGGGGCCCACGCGAGCACGATGAAGTGCCGCAACACGACGTGACATGGACTCAACTAATGTCTGAAGTAGTGCTCGAAGGAGCTGACACCATGAATCCTCCAGGGCTGTCCATAAATCTGTAAGAGTACGAGGAGGTGGTGGTTTCTTCTGAACAGCACGTTGCAAGGCATCCCAGATATGCTCAATAATGTTATTGTCTTGGGAGTTTGGTGATCAGCGGAAGTGTTTAAATTATGAGCAGTGTTCCTGGAGCCACCCTGTGGCAGTTTAGGACGTGTAACGTGTCGCATTGTCCTTCTGGAATAACCCAAGTCCGTCGGTATGCACAGTGGACATGAATGGATGCAGGTCATCAGACAGGATGGGTACATACATGTCACTTGTCAGAGTGGTATGCAGTCCTATCAGGGATCCTATATCACTCCAACTGCACACGCCCCACACCATTACATGGCCTCCACCAGCTTGAACAGTCCCCTGGTGACATGCAGGGTCCGTGGATTCATGAGGTTTTCTCCATGCCCGCCCACTTCCAACCGCTCGATACAATTTGAAACGAGACTCGTCTGACCAAGCAACATGTTTCCAGTCATCAACAGTCAGTGGGCCTTCGGCCCCGAATGCCCAAATCGATGATGTTTCGTTGGATGGTTCGCACTGCGAGCTAACACCCCAAAGATGTTCGGGCTCACATGCGGTTCCTCTTCGTCGAAATGTCCTTGCTCAAATTCATTTAGGGGCTTAACCGCACTTGTCGCAGTACACGCCCTAAATTTGACACTTGTGACCCTTTGGTTAAATTGTCTGGCTGATGGCAAGTTTCCGAGATACAAAGTTAACATAAGATGTAATAATAGTAATAATAATATCAGGAACTAAACTGACGACCCATAAATCATGTATGTCACAGAGTTGCGATATGGTTAGAATAATGTTTATTCAGAAACCAACTAACAGCGAAAGTGGTCGTATTTAGAGTCACTGCTACACTAGAGCGCATATTCATTCGATACAGTTCGATCATACACAATCTCAACGCGAATTACAAGTTCGATACTACAACTCGTCAACTATGCGGAAAGTTAAGAGTTCATACCAGACGCGCGATACAAGCAAGGCGAAATTTTCTAATTCGTTTCACTTCCTAGCTGCCTAAAGACCGACCGTCCTTTTTCGCGTCTCCATCCGAACTGTACCCATTGGTGTCTCGACCAGAACTGCCCTCTGCCCATCTCACACGGCGTTTCATGCGCGCCCAACATATTCGCTAAACTGACTAGTGGCGTTCCCTTTCATGAAGCCGTCTATCTGATTGGATGGAACTTATTCTACATTATTTTGCATTTTAACATAGTTAAATAATCAAAGCTTGACCACTTTCACGTTTTAAATAAAATAACAATAATATCTGTTACATAATAAACGTTAAATTCTTTTACATAAAACCAATACAATTTCCTTTTTAGCTTTGAATGCCACGGCCAGAAGCCATGCTTCCTGCCAAATAAATAAAGAATAAAAGTAACTATGATGCTGTAAACTTCACAACAAATATTCTATTACCTAACGATTCAATAAGGTGTCTTGCTGTCGTCGTTCAATGTGTTTTGTGTGGAGGAAATGATGATCTGCTGCTTAACTGAAAATACTAATAATTTATATTTACTATATCCTTTAAATAAATGAAGTTACAAAGTTGACATTTACTACGTTTCTCATTTTAATGATGCGCCTGTGTATGAAATGTCGATCGTTAAGATCGACTAAAGCGTTCAGATTTTAGCATTCAGGTCTTTGTTACAAAACTTGTGAATTTCACTTTAACAGTAATCCTAAACTATTATACATACGATCGATAATCAAGCATTATTGGGATCACCATAAAAATTTATGGAGGATGGCAGGTTAAAATTACTGTGGCTTCATTCCCTTCACTACTACAGAATTAAATATTTTTCATAAATGTATCACTTTATGGCCGATCTTAGGTCCGCCATATTTAACACTGCTACGTCTCCTTGGCCACAAAGGGCTTCTACTGGGCTTCCCTATGACGTAGGTTCTCGTCTGTCTCACTCGCACACTAGAGCGCTTATGCCTCAACAGACAATAGAGGCCTGTGAGTTTGCACATCTCGTGGTGAATCTGCGCCCTTTGTGGCACCCGGTCCTGAACGACGGGGTTCATTTCACAATTCCTGTAGGCTGACTCTTTCTGCCATATATTTAAATGAGAGCGCAATGCTCGTTAACTCACAAGAATCTGAAACGTTTTGATGGCCCGGCATTGAAATCTGCAGCAAATTTTCAGGGAGGTTGCACTTCTGTCACGTTGAACGATTCTCTTCAGTCGTCGTTGGTCCCGTTCTTGCAGGATCTTTTTCCAGCCGCAGTGATGTCGGAGATTTTATGTTTTACCGGATTCCTGATATTCATGGTACAGTCGTGACATGGTTGTACGAGAAGTTCCCGCTTCATCGCAACCTCGGAGATGCTGCGTCTCATCACTCGTGCGCCGACTATTACACAACGTTCAAGCTCACTGAAATCTTGATAACCTGCCATTGTAGCAGCAGTAACCGATCGAACAACAGCGCCAGACACTTGTTGTATTATATACACTCCTGGAAATGGAAAAAAGAACACATTGACACCGGAGTGTCAGACCCACCATACTTGCTCCGGACACTGCGAGAGGGCTGTACAAGCAATGATCACACGCACGGCACAGCGGACACACCAGGAACCGCGGTGTTGGCCGTCGAATGGCGCTAGCTGCGCAGCATTTGTGCACCGCCGCCGTCAGTGTCAGCCAGTTTGCCGTGGCATACGGAGCTCCATCGCAGTCTTTAACACTGGTAGCATGCCGCGACAGCGTGGACGTGAACCGTATGTGCAGTTGACGGACTTTGAGCGAGGGCGTATAGTGGGCATGCGGGAGGTCAGGTGGACGTACCGCCGAATTGCTCAACACGTGGGGCGTGAGGTCTCCACAGTACATCGATGTTGTCGCCAGTGGTCGGCGGAAGGTGCACGTGCCCGTCGACCTGGGACCGGACCGCAGCGACGCACGGATGCACGCCAAGACCGTAGGATCCTACGCAGTGCCGTAGGGGACCGCACCGCCACTTCCCAGCAAATTAGGGACACTGTTGCTCCTGGGGTATCGGCGAGGACCATTCGCAACCGTCTCCATGAAGCTGGGCTACGGTCCCGCACACCGTTAGGCCGCCTTCCGCTCACGCCCCAACATCGTGCAGCCCGCCTCCAGTGGTGTCGCGACAGGCGTGAATGGAGGGACGAATGGAGACGTGTCGTCTTCAGCGATGAGAGTCGCTTCTGCCTTGGTGCCAATGATGGTCGTATGCGTGTTTGGCGCCGTGCAGGTGAGCGCCACAATCAGGAATGCATACGACCGAGGCACACAGGGCCAACACCCGGCATCATGGTGTGGGGAGCGATCTCCTACACTGGCCGTACACCACTGGTGATCGTCGAGGGGGCACTGAATAGTGCACGGTACATCCAAACCGTCATCGAACCCATCGTTCTACCATTCCTAGACCGGCAAGGGAACTTGTTGTTCCAACAGGACAATGCACGTCCGCATGTATCCCGTGCCACCCAACGTGCTCTAGAAGGTGTAAGTCAACTACCCTGGCCAGCAAGATCTCCGGATCTGTCCCCCATTGAGCATGTTTGGGACTGGATGAAGCGTCGTCTCACGCGGTCTGCACGTCCAGCACGAACGCTGGTCCAACTGAGGCGCCAGGTGGAAATGGCATGGCAAGCCGTTCCACAGGACTACATCCAGCATCTCTACGATCGTCTCCATGGGAGAATAGCAGCCTGCATTGCTGCGAAAGGTGGATATACACTGTACTAGTGCCAACATTGTGCATGCTCTGTTGCCTGTGTCTATGTGCCTGTGGTTCTGTCAGTGTGATCATGTGATGTATCTGACCCCAGGAATGTGTCAATAAAGTTTCCCCTTCCTGGGACAATGAATTCACGGTGTTCTTATTTCAATTTTCAGGAGTGTAGATATTGCTAACCGCAGCGCTGTATTCTGCCTGTATGTATATCTCTATATTCGAATACGTATGCTTATACCAGTTTCTTTGGCACTGCATGGTACATTAAATCTTTAATAATACCATCCGTTAGCAATGAAGGGAGTGAAATCTCCAGTTATATATTTCATTACCTTCACTTGCATTTTTAAAAAATGTTTGCTGGAAGTACCAGAAACCATTTCATACTGATGCTTTTCACCTTCTTATCTGTTACATTGTTAGTCATGTTCGGAACTTCGTGAGCATGGGCTGCACACTATTTGCCAGTGTCGAGTCCAGACTTTACCTTTCTTGTGTAATTCTCTGACCGACTCACCTATCTAGATATGACTTAGAATCCCAATTCACAGCTATTTTTCTCAGTAGTACATCTTACTTGATTTCTAGGTTTCACGGAAGATCTCTAGCATGCCTTACTGGACCAGTTTGTCTAGCAAAAAATATAGTTGGAAAGACAATATAGCAGAAATGACACTATAAACGCACGTATTGAGTAGTATTGGCATTACTTAACACGCAAGGTTAGATCCATTATCAAGTCCCGGTGGTGAAAATAGGTCTACACTACTGGCCATTAGAATTGCTACAACAATAAGAAATACAGATGATAAACGGGTATTCATTGGACAAATATATTATACTAGAACTGACATGTGATTACATTTTCACGCAATTTGGTTGCAAAGATCCTGAGAAATCAGTACCCAGAACAACCACCTCTGGTCGTAATAACGGCCTTGATACGCCTGGGCATCGAGTCAAATAGAGCTTGGATAGCGTGTACAGGTACAGCTGCCCATGCAGCTTCAACACGATACCACAGTTCATCAAGAGTAGTGATTGGCATATTGTGACGAGCCAGTTGCTCGGCCACCATTGACCAGACGTTTTCAGTTGGTGAGAGATCTGGAGAATGTGCTGGCCAGGGCAGTAGTCGAACATTTTCTGTATCCAGAAAGGCCCGTACAGGACTTGCAACATGCGGTCGTGCATTATCCTGCTCAAATGTAGGGTTTCGCAGGGATCGAATGAAGGGTACAGCCACGGGTCGTAACACATCTGAAATATAACGTCCACGGTTCAAAATGCCATCAATGCGAACAAGAGGTGACCGAGACGTGTAACCAATGGCACCCCATACCATCACTCCGGGTGATACGCCAGTATGGCGATGACGAATACACGCTTCCAATTTGCGTTCACCGCGATGTCGCCAAACACGGATGCGACCATCATGATGCTGTAAACAGAACCTGGATTCATCCGATGAAATGACGTTTTGCAGTTCGTGCACCCAGGTTCGTCGTTGAGTACAAAATCGCAGGCGCTCCTGTCTGTGATTCAGCGTCAACGGTAACCGCAGCCATGGTCTCCGAGCTGACATTCCATGCTACTGCAAACGTCGTCGAACTGTTCGTGCACATGGTTGTTGTCTTGCAAACGTCCCCATCTGTTGACTCAGGGATCGAGACGTGGCTGCACGATCCGTTACAGCCATGCGGATAAGATCCCTGTATCTCGACTGCTAGTGATACGATGCCGTTGGGATCCAGCACGGCGGTTCATATTACCCTCCTGAACCCCCTGATTCCATATTCTGCTAACAGTCATTGGATTTCGACAAACGCGAGCAGCAATGCCGCGGTATGATAAACCGTAATCGCGATAAGCTACAATCCGACCTTTATCAAAGTCGGAAACGTGATGGTACGCATTTCTCCTCCTTACACGAGGCATCAAACGTTTCACCAAGTAACGCCGGTCAACTGCTGTTTGTGTATGTGGAATCGGTTGGAAACTTTCCTCATGTCAGCACGTTGTAGGTGTCGCCACCGGCACCAATCTTGTGTGAATGCTCTGAAAAGCTAATCATTTGCATATCACGGCATCTTCTTCCTGTCGGCTAAATTTCGCGTCTGTAGCATGTCATCTTCATGGTGTAGCAATTTTAATGTCCAGTAGTGTAATTTGTTAGGAAGCTGCTCAAGGGTGAACACTCCGCTACAGAGGGAGTGGATTCGTTGTGGCAGCATTAATGACTAACGACTTCAGGAAGTATAGTACAGATGTCGTTCCATGCTAAGACTATTGCATAACACGAATGAAACGTTGTGAGAGGGTAGTACACTTCCCATCATCTGTTCTTCTGGTCATACTGGATAACAACCCCTGATTGTGTTCCCGAGCATGAAAGGCCGACGTAATGTATGCATTACTTTGATATAGTTTCAAGTAGAGCTAAGACGCTTATTTTTGAAAAGGTAGTATGAACAATCTAGACTTTGAATCTCATTCCTAACTTAACCATACGCGTATGAACCCTGTGTAGTGGTAGTAGTAGTCGTAGTAGTAGTAGTAGTAGTAGTAGTAGTACTAACTGTCTCGGAATACATTATTTTAAACATGTAAACCAACAGCATGATGTATTCGATTTACACTTTAAAATTGTAGAGAAACAGATCATAATTCTTTAGATTAGATCCAGACACGTCAAACACTGTTTTAACGACTATTCGTATCCACAATGGCAGCAATTTAGTCGCTCCCTCTAAGTGTGAATATAATTACACTATTTTGCTTGTGTGCTGCGACGTGGATACCCCAGGCCTAGGGGAAGAGTGGATGTGATATTTTTCTGTATACATGGTGCTGCTCAACACACAAAAACACATACTAAATGAAGAAATTCTCTTTCAGATCACACAGCCCTATGTTATAGCAACAGTGTAATTGCTAAATTACATAATAATAATCTGTGACACTAATGAGTTAACATTAAAGCCACTGGATGGCGACAGAAGCTCGCAGGCTTGCAGGTGGAGGAATTGGTCACCCTGGCGACTTAGCTACTATGGACGTAACCTAACGCTTTTTATTTATGATACCCGAAACAGCAATCGAGCTGACAAAATCTCCAGTCTCTTGTCCCCTCGGTGTGCATTCCAAAATAATCAATTTTATACGTTTCGAAACCACTATGAATCACACAATTAATACTGTGTAAGAGGGGGAGAGAAAAATAGAAAAAAGTGTTAATAACAGCAAAATAAATGACTTAAAAAATCAGAGGAACTCCGTACAGTAGTATTAGAATCTAATATAAGTTATGTAGAAAAATATATGCTATCCACAGTGACCACAGAGTTCTTGTATTCTCTATCAGCAAATTTCGTTTGGTTCCATCTGTGGCAGTGACAATATGTGACCCATTTGTATCGCTTTGCACTGCATCTAAATATTTTTACGATTCTGTATACATATTGCTTGCAACTCACATGAACTGGGAGAGAACACCACAACTTTAAAAATAAAAAGAAATAAGATACCGTTTCCTCACGCACACAGTACCAACGGTAGTATGACAATTTCGACTTGTCACCATTTATCTCCCTCGAATTCACTATACTTCCATTGCAAATTCACAATAATATTTAGGGATTGAAATGAGAAATAACTTATATAGGAACGATAACATAGATACTTTTATGGGGAAATAAAATCAAAGTCTGCGATTCATAGGCAGAGTACTTAGAAAATGCAACAGATCTACTACAGAGGCTGCTTACACTACGCTTGTTTGCCTCTTTCTTGACTGTTACTGTGTGGTATGGGATCCGCATCAGAGAGTATTGACGGAGGACGTCGGGAAATTTCAGAGAAGGATAGCTCGTTTCGTATTATAGCGAAGTTGGAGAGAGAGTGCCACGGATTTCACAAATTTCGACTAATTTCTGTGTAGAAATACATCTATCCTATATGACCATGTTATATCCGGATTTCACAATATTTTTTGACACTTTTTACCGCTTTGTCCACCTTTTCCCGCTTTTTCATGTTTTGGACACTTTACCGTATTTTTCATTATTTCCCATATTATATACACTCCTGGAAATGGAAAAAAGAACACATTGACACCGGTGTGTCAGACCCACCATACTTGCTCCGGACACTGCGAGAGGGCTGTACAAGCAAGCTGCGCAGCATTTGTGCACCGCCATCGTCAGTATCAGCCAGTTTGCCGTGGCATACGGAACTCCATCTCAGTCTTTAACACTGGTAGCATGCTGCGACAGCGTGGACGTGAACCGTATGTGCAGTTGACGGACTTTGAGCGAGGGCGTATAGTGGGCATGCAGGAGGCCGGGTGGACGTACCGCCGAATTGCTCAACACGTAGGGCGTGAGGTCTCCACAGTACATCGATGTTGTCGCCAGTGGTCGGCGGAAGGTGCACGTGCCCGTCGACCTGGGACCGGACCGCAGCGACGCACGGATGCACGCCAAGACCGTAGGATCCTACGCAGTGCCGTAGGGGACCGCACCGCCACTTCCCAGCAAATTAGGGACACTGTTGCTCCTGGGGTATCGGCGAGGACCATTCGCAACCGTCTCCATGAAGCTGGGCTACGGTCCCGCACACCGTTAGGCCGCCTTCCGCTCACGCCCCAACATCGTGCAGCCCGCCTCCAGTGGTGTCGCGACAGGCGTGAATGGAGGGACGAATGGAGACGTGTCGTCTTCAGCGATGAGAGTCGCTTCTGCCTTGGTGCCAATGATGGTCGTATGCGTGTTTGGCGCCGTGCAGGTGAGCGCCACAATCAGGACTGCCTACGACCGAGGCACACAGGGCCAACACCCGGCATCATGGTGTGGGGAGCGATCTCCTACACTGGCCGTACACCACTTGTGATCGTCGAGGGGACACTGAATAGTGCACGGTACATCCAAACCGTCATCGAACCCATCGTTCTACCATTCCTACACCGGCAAGGGAACTTGCTGTTCCAACAGGACAATGCACGTCCGCATGTATCCCGTGCCACCCAACGTGCTCTAGAAGGTGTAAGTCAACTACCCTGGCCAGCAAGATCTCCGGATCTGTCCCCCATTGAGCATGTTTGGGACTGGATGAAGCGTCGTCTCACGCGGTCTGCACGTCCAGCACGAACGCTGGTCCAACTGAGGCGCCAGGTGGAAATGGCATGGCAAGCCGTTCCACAGGACTACATCCAGCATCTCTACGATCGTCTCCATGGGAGAATAGCAGCCTGCATTACTGCGAAAGGTGGATATACACTGTACTAGTGTCGACATTGTGCATGCTCTGTTGCCTGTGTCTATGTGCCTGTGGTTCTGTCAGTGTGATCATGTGATGTATCTGACCCCAGGAATGTGTCAATAAAGTTTCCCCTTCCTGGGACAATGAATTTACGGTGTTCTTATTTCAATTTCCAGGAGTGTATATAAAATTAGAGGCGTATATATGTTCTTATTGAACTGCGCCAAGTGTGTGTTTAGTACAGAATTACATCGGCACTCAACTTCTACAGCAAACCACTTACGTGCCTGTGGTATATTTAGAACTGCTTTTTGTCAGTTAGTGTTACGTGTGTGTTGAAATTGGGATGTATTATGGTTTGCAGACACTTTGGATGGGCTGGGACTCCGTATTACAGTTGGACGGTAAAAATTTGCGACCTGCACCTGAAAATATCCACATGACTTAGATTAGCGCCAGATACTAGTTTTCGACGTTTGTCTAATGTCTTGAAGCATTTATTTTGTTTTTAACCATTTTTTCTCTTGTTATCTGCGGCAGGGTCAGTTATTTGATATCTAGTGCTTTCGACACGTATAAAATTGACGGTTTTGGAGGAGAAATGACGCAAAATGGAAAGAGAGGAGACCGGAGACGCTGTTAGCTCGATTGATGTTTCCGTATATCATCTCCACGATTTGGTAGATTACTCTTCTCGCAGCTGAAATGCCAAAGTCGCGCGATAGCCGTATCTGCCAGCCTGTGACTTCCTGTCACCATCTTTTGGTTTTAGTATTTAAAATTTTACTGTCATATGTTATTATTATTTAAATTAGCAATTACATTCTTGGTATAAGGAAACATAAGAAAAATTCGGAGAAGGAATTAAAATCCAAGGAGAAGAAATAAAAACTTTGAGGTTCGCCGATGGCATTGCAATTCTGTAAGAGACAGCAAAGGACCTAGAAGAGCCGTGTAACGGAATGGACAGGGGCTTGAAAGGAGGATATAAGATGAAAATCAACAAAAGCAAAACGAGGATAATGGAATGTAATCGAATTAAGTCGGGTGATGCTGAGGGAATTAGATTAGGAAATGAGGCACTTAAAGTGGTAGATGAGTTTTGCTATTTGAGGAGCAAAATAACTGATGATGGTCGACGTAGAGAGGATATAAAATGTAGACAGGCAATGGCAAGGAATGCGTTTCTGAAGAAGAGAAATTTGTTAACATCGAGTATAGATTTAAGTGTGAGGAAGTCGTTTCTGAAAGTATTTGTATGGAGTGTAGTCATATATGGGAGTGAAACATGGACGATAAATAGTTTGGACAAGAAGAGAATAGAAGCTTTCGAGATGTGGTGCTACAGAAGAATGCTGAAGATTAGATGGGTAGATTACATAACTAATGAGGAGGTATTGAACAGAACTGGGGAGAAGGGGAATTTGTGGCACAACTTGACCAGAAGAAGGGATCGGTTAGTAGGACATATTCTGAGGCATCAAGGGATCACCAATTTAGTATTGGAGGTAAGATTGGAGAGTAAAATTCGTAGAGGGAGACCAAGAGATGAATAGACCAACCAGATTCAGAATGATGTAGGTTGCAGTAGGTACTGGGAGATGAAGAAGCTTGCACAGGATAGAATAGCATGGAGAGCTGCATCAAACCAGTCTCTGGAGTGAAGACCACAACAACAATATCCTACACATTTACGAATACAAACACAAATTCTCCGATTGATGCTGGTTTAGATCCAACGAAAGTATAAGTAAATGCCGTTGACTTCGGCGGATGTACACACTTTCCAGGTAACCAGGTCCGATTATTGGTTCTAAATCTATGCTCTGTATGCGATTGCATCAACTACCAAATAGCGATACTCACAGTTCTGGTGTAGACAATATCTTGGTGGTATTCTCTCTTGTAAATCTGGATGAAATCTATTCGTCAAAAGGAAGTGACATTTCAAGTGAAGTCTGTGATACAATACCTTCCTGGAAGTTTTAGCTAGTATAAAGCATATGGAAAATTCTAGTGAGAGTTAAATGGAGAATGCAAAGGGCAGCTTTACATCTCTAGAGTGTATGACAGTCTTTCCGTGAAATATATAGAACAAATTATACCTTCCTGACGTGGTAAGTAGTAATGTGTCAAGCAGACATAGGCCATTACCTAATAAAAATTTCGTATTTGTAGTCCTAACGTTGTTCATCAATTTTCTCCTGGACTGCAATACGTGTTTTTATTTTGGGCACTTGATCATGGTATTTTTTCCAGTTATGACTCAGAAACTAGAATACGTAACTGTTATATATTACCTGAGTATGTGTATGCTGTGGAAGAATGTAGTTGTAACGACGTTTTCATTTATGGCATGATCCAGTATCAAACATCGATACTCAACTTAAAAATACGACAATCGAGAGCGATAATGGGTTACAAAACTATGCACTGTATGCCTACAGTTTTTAGTTACTTCAAGTGGAAACTGATTACACAAGCGGTGTTACTGACAGTATTATTATGGACTTTCAGTCGATGGAATACTTTTTTGTTTCATTGGATGACTATTTTCGTAAGAAAATCAGCATGGTATACAATACAAGAATGGTGTTTTAACGGATAATTTGTTCATGGCGGAAGGGAGTGCATGACGACTGTCTATTCAGCTAATAGTTTCGTAACGTTAGTTCCTGGAGTCAGATACATGCTACAGAAGCAAGACTGTGATAAATATTTGTTATTTTCGGTTTCTATGGCTTTCAAACACACAACTTTACCCATAAATTATGGCTAAACTCAAGAATATAGAAAAATCTAGTGGCAGTAATTCTGATAATGCAAAGGAGAGGTCCTAATGACATGCTGGTGAAGACATAACACAAATTGTGCCTTCCTGATACCTAAAGGATGTAATATGTCAAGTAGACGTAGACTATTACCTGTTAAAATATTCGTATGTATTGTCCTAATGTTATGCAGTTTTGTCTGCAGGGAAGTAATACGAGTATGTACGTTGATAACGAGATCGTGACGAATTTGTAATTTAGAATGAAGAAGTGTTATATTTTAGCTGGCTATTTACAAACTGTGAAGGGCTGTAGTCTTAAATGAATTTTCGTTAATGGCCGGACGCAATACCGTACATTGATACTCTCCTTAAGAAACGGAAAATATGGACTGATAATGTGTTATAAAACTATGCAATGTGTGTCAAATTTCTATATTTGAACGTGGAAATCGATTACACAAACTGTGATACCGACAGCTGCTGCGTAGAAAAATTCAAATGGCTCTGAGCACTATGGGACTTAACTTCTGAGGTCATCAGAGCTACTTAAACCAAACTAACCTAAGGACATCACACACATCCATGCCCGAGGCACGATTCGAACCTGCGACCGTAGCTGTCACGCGGTTCCAGACTGTAGCGCCTAGAACCGCTCGGCCACCCCGGCTGGCTGCTGCGTAGAATTTCTGTTCGTGAAATACAGTGTTACTCTGCCAGATGACTAAAATCAATTCGTCGGCCACTTTACTGGCGTCAGAGACTTCCTATAAACAAAGGTGATGTTTCTAGCCTGAGAAAGATTGCTCCATATGTTAAAATATGTTACGGTTCCACCACGCAGCGCTAATTTCACTATGGTATCCTAAATAAATACGTACAATTACACATCGAATCTAGAATTATTTATCACGTGAATAACATGTGAGATTTTCGTACAGTGATACGACAATAGACGGAATTTCCTCATCAGTCTGAAACAATTACCAGGATGGATTAATGGAAGTGGGCTATAATTATCGTGAGAACTATGTCGTAGCTCTTTCATAGAAGCCCATTTTACTGCCAGGCTAGTGTTTACATATGCAGATTCCAAACAAATATTACACCAACTCTTGCTCACAGGTTCATTGTATTTAACAAAGTTCGTCCGAATTATAGCCTGCTTATTGCTTTTAGAAGAGGGTCATGCAATCATGATGTCCCTTTCTAATTTTTTATACAACACACACACACATTCTCCGTTAGGTACCTTGTGCCACATACAAAAACGCAGCTAGAGAGAAAACATCTGTCTGTGTGGGTTCTAATTTCTCTTAACTTATATGAAATGTACGCTTTCTACGGATGTCAGTTCTCAATAGTGTTTTCGCAAATATATCATTGTCCAATCTGAGTTCACTTTACATTAGTGTTTTGGTCGAATCTACTCATAATGTATCCAGAATTACGGTATTGGTTTCGGGAAGCCTTCGACCAAGTCAGTAAGGAGTCTGTTATTGCATTTTCGCAAGAACCAAGGAAAACGCTGGCAACAATCTTACAAACCACATTGGTTGACCATAAAATTTTTATTTCGGTTTTGGTTTGCCTTCTTCGTAGAAAGCAGTGTGTGGACTTGTGTCGTGACACATTGATCGTAGTCTATCACTGCAAACGAACCCAAAAAGCATATTAAATAATCCCGTCACGATTGTTAACATGATACAAGATCTTGATTATTTAAATCAAAACTGTTTCCTAGCCACAATTGACTTAATACATTGACAGAAAAATGGAATCGCAACACCAAAAAATAATGAATGTGCAAATAATGAAAAGTCAGGAGAACATAGGTCTATGTTACACATTTAAGTGATTAACATTGCAAGACGATAGGTTAAGGTAAGTGCGAGATAAGCCATGGCAAATACGAAATTCTGGTATATTAAAAACCGATGTAAACATCAGAATGTAGAGGCAAGTAGACAAACGTGCATGCATTGTGTTGTGCGGTGCCGGATTTCAGTTTGTGGGATGGAGTTCCATACCTGTTGCACTTGGCAGGTCAATGCAGTGACGGTTAACGCTGAACCTCGTCCGATGATGTGCTCGACTGGCAATATGTCGACACTCTGTAGAGCATGCTGGGTTACAACAGCTGAACTACTGTTCATGAATCGGAGCACAATAGATCGAACCACCAGAATGACTAACAAATTTGCAGTCTGGATGCTTTGGATAACCACGATGGCGCTCCTGGTGTCATACGAAGTCACGACCACAACTCTAAGTCTAGCACGCACACAGGTTGGATGCAGGCCCTCAACTGACCTCCTTCTAACCAACACACCCCATCACTGGCACGGGAGCAGCTCCAGCTTTCATCAAAAAACGCAACAGATTTCTACCCTGCCCTCCAAATGCGCTATCTCTTGACGCAATTGAAGTCGCAGAAGGGAGTGGCTTGGGAATCAGTGGAATGCACGCTACAGGGCGTCTGCCTCTGAGCAGTCCTTGAAAAAACTTGTTTGTGACAGATACGTTGAGCTACTGTGGTGACAACTACTGTTCAAATTGCTGCTGCAGGTGCATTACGATGTGCCAGAACTACATGCCGAACACGATGGTCTTCCCTCTTGGTGGTGCCACGTGGCCATCCTGATCCCGGTATTCTTACGACCGTAAATTCTCGTTGCAGCCGTTTCCAGCAATCATGTACAATGGCTACATTCCTTTAAAGTCTTTCTGTAGTATCGGAGAAGAAATATCCAGCTTCTCGTAGCCATAGTACATGACCTCGTCCAAACTCAGTGAGGTTGTAAGTAGGCTGTTTAGCCTTTTATGTTGGTAACGCCACGTAGCGCTCTGTATGAAAATCGCTGACTGCGCTGTGTGCAGTCTGTGGCTGGTTGGAATCATTGTTGGATTATTCGCTGATGGAGCGTTGGGCTGCTGGATGTGAACAGTGCGTAGCATTGGGCAGTTGGAGGTGAGCCGCCAGCAGTTGGATGTGAACAGCGTGTAGCGTTGGGCTGTTGGAGGTGAGCCGCCAGCAGTGGTGGATGTGGGGAGAGCGATGCCGGAGTTTTGAGAGGTTACTATGAGCGGACGACCTGGACGCTTGTCCGTCAGAAAAAGTAAATTTTCAAGACTGGGTGTCATGTACTGATATATATACTATGACTTCTGAACACTATTAAGGTAAATACATTATTTGTTCTCTATCAAAATCTTTCATTTACTAACTACGCCTATTAGTAGTTAATGCCTTCAGCAGTTAGAATCTTTTTAGCTGGCAGTATTGGCACTAGCTGTATTGCTGTAGTTCGAGTAACGAAGATTTTTGTGAGGTAAGTGATTCATGAAAGGTATAGGCTATTGTTAGTCAGGCCCATACTTTTGCAGGGATTATTGAAAGTCAGATTGCGTTGCACTAAAAATATTGTGTGTCAGTTTAGTGATGATCAGATTAAGTAAAGAGAGAACTGTCAGTACGTTCAGTTTTGCTCAGCTGTTTGAAAATCAAATAACGTAAGTGTTTTCCCAGCACTGTCGTTCTTTACATACAATGGGGAAGTTTCAGGTGTTAGTAATGGCGTATTTGTCACCTTAAAGGCATTCTTGATTAACATCAACTCACCACATCCAATCTCAAAGGTAATTAACGCTCACGACCGTTGCAGCGTGTATTTAAAGCAAACCTGATTTGCGTCCTCATAGTGGTGCTACTAGCGCCACTCTTAAGCGACTGGCGCAAAATCTGAATAGACATCATCTCTCAGATGTAGAAACACGCCTCAGTCGTCCTTGGTACTGCGATTTTTATTTTTTTCGTCAGTAGAAAATCCTGCTTGTGGGGAAGAATCTGCTACCGTTCGTAGTATGTCAAATGGTTCAAATGGCTCTGAGCACTATGCGACTTAACTTCTGAGGTCATCAGTCGCCTAGAACTTAGAACTAATCAAACCTAACTAACCTAAGGACATCACACACATCCATGCCCGGGGCAGGATTCGAACCTGTGACCGTAGCGGTCGCTCGGTTCCAGACTGTAGCGCCTAGAACCGCACGGCCACTATGGCCGGCTGTAGTATGTCATTACTGGTATTATTCCTCATATTTAAATCATCATGTAATAAAAGGATTTCTTCGATAGTTTGAGCAATGAGCACGCTATTCTTGTTGCGACCTCTTCGTTCCACACTGCGGCTAGCTATGTCAGAGTGCGAGCGGCTCCCTCTTATGTGCATCTATATCTGGCACGTCGTTGGTAACACCGGCTGTTGTTCCTGCAGAGACACACAGCACCTTGTACGTAACTATTCGTTTACGTGGTGCATGAATGCTGCATCTGTCTGCTACGGATGAATTTTATTGTTCAGTGGCAGAGGTGGCACGACCTCTGTGATTCGAAGACTTGGTAAGCAGAAACAGTTTAATCTCTACTACACGGGGACAGTAGCTCAGTCTCATTTAGGTGGCTATGACGTGTAAATGTGTCTTGGAGGACATCGAAAAAGTGCAAAGAAGGGCAGCTCGTTTCGTGTTATCGTGCAGTAGGGGTGCGAGTGTCGCTGATACGATACGCGAGTTGGGGTGGCAGTCACTGAAACAAAGGCGGTTTTCTTTGTGGCGAGATCTATGTAAGAAATTTCAATCACCAACTTTCTCTTCCGAATGCGAAAATATTTAGTTGACATCCAACTACGTAGGGAGAAATGATCATAATAATAAAATAAGATAAATCAGAGCTCTAACGGAAAGACTTAGGTGTTCCTTCTTCCCACGCGCTATTCGAGAGTGGAATGGTAGAGAAGTAGCAAGAAAATGCTTCGACGAACCCTCTCTCAGGTACTTAAGTGTGAATAGTAGAGTAACCATGTAAATGTAGGTGTAGGTTTCCGTATCTATTTAGGCTTCTTACAGTGGCGTCACACGCTGGTATTGCAAGAGCTTATATGGTGGTAAATTTACCTTTATTCTGTGTAGGAGCACTGGCCGATCTCTCCCAGTATCAAAGTGCTTGCAGGATTGTATTTTTTTCCGATATGCCCAGTATGGTTTACACGTAGGGGGAAATATAGTTGTTTCATCGTATTGTGGCCCTCGTGCTCAGATTTGCAGGAAACTACAGTCTCACCTTTCCTGTGTGAAGGGGACAGATGGACTGGTAGCTCACCTACTCAATTTGATTCCTAGTCATTTACTTGTCTTTCAATAGCGTCACACGCTCACTAATAATAATGCAACACTTTATATTGTGGCGTGGCAAGTGGTCTTTTATTCTGACTCGGAACTCTGGCTTACCGCCATGCATAAGCACTAGTTTTGAGGGCAGGGTGCTTGGGGAGCTGGATTCTGATTGGTCTTGAGAGGGAAAGAAGGGAGGGGATGACGCCTATCTGCAATAAAACCCACATAACGCGTTGCCATTACTATCATGGGCCGTGGGCTTCCTGCCGAATCTTCGATATAGCAGATGCGCCTTTTGCGCCAGCAACCAAGTCAGTCGCGTTTACACTTAAAATATTGCAAATTTCTCAGCGGAAGTGGTGTTCGCAGCTGCGGCTATATTCCACACACTAGCATGTGCTCTACCCTGCAAGCGACTTACATTTCACTGGGGGCTGGTTGGACATACTGGTCAGATCTTTAATTGCATATTTTGTAGCTCTGTGTTAATTCTTAAACACACGGTATCTTTGGCTGGAAATCAGTAAACCACAGAATTTTGCTATGACATGATAAATTTCCAGTGACATTATTTCCAACAAGGCACTCGTTATAACATATAAACTATGACATCACACACTCTAGTAATGTAGTGGCAATCTAGACAGGGTTTATCTGTCACAGTGGGGTATCTCTTCTGCATGAAGCATCTTTGGTTGGAAATCAGTAAAACTGCAGTGTTTATAGAATTTGCTATGACATCATTAAGTTTGCGTTATATGTCATGACGTCATTATTTCTATCAATATGGGAATGTGTGTTTCCAACACATACTCTATGACGTCACGCACACATTAATTACGTCATTTCTTAACATACATTATTTGTGTAGTGGTTGCTTAACAATGATAAATAATTCACATGCCTTAAGATACATACTGTTGTATCCTGTTTGGATGCGAGCATCATGATGTTAATGGGACTTTTGCTTGACACTGTCGCGACGTCACTATACCATGTGACATGACATGATGCCCGGTGATGTTGATCTGATGTCGAGAATATTGGTTTAAGTACGTAAAATTATGGAAAAGTAAGAAAAATTGTTACCAAATATGGAAAAGTACACAAATTTGTAAACAATATAGAAAAATACAGAGTATTTCGAAAAATTGAGAAAAATACGTAAAACTAGAAAAATTGGAAAAAAGTGAAGAGTGCTTACGTATCTAAATGGGTGTGATCTCTACTGGTGACTGAAATTACGAAAATCATGTACTATTAACTTTAATTTGTTATTAACAGAGACACCTTGAGTGATGTGACTTAATGTAATCACAGCAACATTAATTTGTTATTAACAAGCGGCCACACATTATACTCACCCTATGGTGCACTGTTTCACAGTGAACCCAACCAATAAAGTGCTCGCCGGCCGTGGTGGCTGAGCGGTTCTAAGCGCTGCAGCCCGGAACCGCGCGACTGCTACGGTCGCAGGTTCGAATCCTGCCTCGGGCATGGATGTGTGTGATGTCCTTAGGTTAGTTAGGTTTAAGTAGTTCTACGTTCTAGGGGACTGATGACCTCAGAAGTTAAGTCCCATAGTGCTCAGAGCCAATGAAGTGCTCCCCGCGCGACCGCTACGGTCGCAGGTTCGAATCCGGCCTCCGGCATGGATGTGTATGATGTCCTTAGGTTAGTTAGGCTTAAGTAGTTCTAAGTTGTAGTGGACTGAAGAACTCAGATGTTAAGTCCGATAGTTCTGAGAGCCATTTGAACCATTTGAAGTGTTCCAGTTATTAAAGATGAGGATTGGAAGCTGTGTTTGAACGTCGCTGGTCCACGAGGGGTGGTATGAGGAGTGGGAGAGTGGGGGAGGATGGGTTTGGGGTGACCTTGATAAACTGCCTGTGATTCCCTGAAGTGGGAGAGGAGTGCATGCTGACCTTGAATATAAGTCGATCCAGTGTGTAACCTGACACCAGCACTTATTATCAATTATCTTGAGACAAGATCATAGTCTTTTCCTGCATCAGCACTGATTACTAACTTTCGTATTGTTATTGCTGGATAATCATCACGCAATCTTCAAGTGAATAATTTCTGCTGGCTCTTGTAGTTAAACAGCACAGAGTCACTCGCGAATCATGAGAGTTAAGGCCTCAACCATGTCTCTTTACTAGCCTTGATGTCGCCGTTGAAGACTAAGTTTGCCATGATTAGTTTTGGGACTTTACCGATATTCGATTAAAGTAATATGTCAACCTATCTTCAACTGGCTTAATGTACCTCCATCTGCATCTATACTACATTTTTATCGATTATGTAGAGAATGATGCACTGCATCAGTGCATCAGTGAAACTAAAAGTGCGTTTATTATACACACAAGTGCTAAACAACTAAATACAAGTTATAGAAATACCTGAGTTTTAACTAAACTTACATTACAACTTGGTAAACGTGGTAGCTAACGAAATTATTATTTTGTACGTTGCGGCTGCAGCGCTCACACTGTTGTTGCCAAAAATCTAGTACTGGTACAGCAGTTCCGCTTGGGACGCGACAGCGATCGGACGTGTCGGTACTTCCACGTAGTCGTAGCGCCGCAAGCCGTGTTTATAATAATTCTTGGATTGTGACCTGTGATATTCTCAGTGCTTCTTCACTACCGTCGTACACAAGCTTCTTAATTTACTCACAGCGGTCCCGACCGCGCATATAGTGCAGTTATGGCTCCCAGTGTACCACGTAAGAATACCCTGTGTTTTGCATTTGAGAAATCTTCCAGGAATGTGCAACCGAGTTCTCTAGAAATCCATGACTGGATAGTAGATATTATTGGCATCACATCCGATCAGGTCCACACAGCATATTATGACATGGCGGAATACTGTTTCTTTGTGAAGTTTTTAGACCAGATACAACTGGAGAAAATTTTGGTGAATACTGGTGGGAAAGCAGAGTTCCGACATCGTGATCAGTCGGTGAGTACAGTTTCAATAACTAACGCTGACTTTGAGTATAAACAAGTGCGAGTGTTCAATTTGCCACCTGAGGTTGAGAATTGTTTTCTTAGAGATGTCCTCGCCAAATACGGTGACATCCGACAGATTAGAAACGAAAAATGGTCGAGCCGTCACAAACTCCAATGTTATAGTGGGGTTCGCTCAGTTGACATGGCCGTTTAAGTCAATATCCCATCCTATATAATGGTTTGTGGTTATAAGGCTCATGTCATTTACGAGGGGCAAGTAGGTACTTGTTTCATCTGTAACACGAGTGGCCATTTACGAGAGAATTGCCCACGGCGAGTTGTCGTACTTCGAAGCAATCTGCAACAACGACAGAGATTAACATTGGCTGATGCCCTAACTCAAAATCAGACGCCTTCTGTGACTGACTCCCAACCGAGTGCATCTGTGTCACAGGACAACGATCTCGGTAACGGCACCTTCCCACCCTTGCCTCAAAAACCCGTGGCCAGTCACCCCTTAGCCACCGGTGTTGCATTATCTGTCGGTAACAAACGACGACGTACTATAAGTGACGGTAGTGGTTCCGGCGAACAGGCAGTAAAAAATCAAACCGATGACGCGGAGCCACGGGCCTCCACGCAGGACACGCATGTGTCGGATGGCTCAGTTACGACCCGCCAAATTCCCATTCAACCGCCCGACGCAGAAACTGTCAATACAAGTCCAGTCGAGTGTTCACAGCAATCCGTTCCGATGCCGCTTGCCGACTCGCCGCAGGTGGCCAACACACAAGAGGCGGCAGTCAGTCAACTGCAACTCGTAAACACGGCGGATGAAGCACGCGGTGTAGAGCATAACATAAACAGCCGCCACCTCGAAACTGCTTCCAAACAACACGAGGACCCGGACAGCTGTATACAAACAGCCAGTGCGGCTGCAAACTAACACAGTGAGCCTACTGACGCCGCGTCTTCGGACTTGCCGTCACCCGTTCCGAAGCAAGGACTTTCACATACTGCTTACAGCCATGACTCGCCGACTCCGCCGTCTTCAATGACACTTCGGACGCCTTTGCGACGGCAAAATAAAGTTAAACCAAAGGACTCCGTGGCTCGAAGTAACTCAAAAAGTAAAGTCAGCTCAAAAGCTGGTACAAAACCTGCGGATGTAGGTTCGAAGTCCGACGGTGAGATGGACTGGGCTTCCTACGCTTCCCATCACCCACAAGTCTCGGACGATCATGAGTCAAGCTTATAAGTTTTTGTCCCTGAACATTAATAGAGTTAGGACAGATTTAAAATTAGCAATGCTACGGCAGTTTCTCTATGAGTCAGAAGCTGATATAGTTCTGTTACAGGAAGTGTCTATCTTAAGTTTTCATGTATCAGGATTTGCAACAATCGTAAACACCGTGGCGGACGGGGGTACAGGTACGGCCATTCTATCACGAGACGGAATCCCAGTGAGCAATATCGAAATGTTTGACTCCGGTAGAGGCATAGCTTGCCAAATTTTTGATGTCACCCTCGTCAATATCTATGCTCCATCTGGAACGACCTTAAAATCAGAAAGAGCTAACTTCTTTAAACAAGACATCATGTACTTGCTACGCCGCAACCCAACCCAGTTGATAATTAGTGGTGATTTCAACTGTGTGATCCACAGGAAAGACCAATCGCCAAACTTTAATTACTGTAGGGAACTACATGATCTGGTGCGTCACCTGCAGCTGAAGGATGCGTGGGAACTAAAATTTCCTACCCTGGTAAAGTACACGTACCTGACCACCACCGCATGTAGCCGTCTAGACCGTTTGTACATCTCTGAGAACATTTGCCAACATGTTCTGGACGCCGATGTCATTCCGGCTAGCTTCTCCGACCACTGCGCCCTCTGTGTCACAATAAATCTGGACAAACAGCATACTAAATGGCATAGGATTCCGTGGAACCTAAATGTTTCTATTCTCGCCGATGCCTTGCTACAAGATGTCATCTCCACGACATGGGTGGATTGTCTCAAGCAATGCTGCAGATATCCGAGCAAGATAGCCTGGTGGAATGCTGAGGTCAAACGGAAAATGCGATTATCTTTAAGAAACTACAGTTGGCAACGGGCGCAAGATGTCAAACGCACGATTGATTTTTACGAAACAGTTCTGCGAGAGTTGTATGCGACTACGACACCAACCAACACACAGCTGACGACCATCAAACAAATAAAGGCGAAGCTTATAGGCATAAAGCGAACGCAGCTTGAAGAACTGAAGACCAGATCTAAAGCAAAATCGCTTCAAGAGGACGAACTTGCATCGCTGTATCACCTCATAAAACATCGTGCCCATCGGAAACGAACTTTTATCGGGGCGCTGGACACAGATGATGGACTCCGTTTGACCCGACAGAGTGATATTCTCACTGCAGTTTACCGGTACTTCACGGATCTGTACTCGCAATGCGATACATATGGCGATGACGGCGGCGATATCGTGAGTGCTCTGCCCACCGTAGTCACGCCTGCGGACAACTTGGCGCTCGTACACGATTTTGCTCCAGACGAAGTCCTTGAACTGATTTCTGGCTCGCCATCAAATAAATCCCCTGGCCCTGATCGTTTGCCACGGGAATTT
Source organism: Schistocerca cancellata (assembly GCF_023864275.1). Classification (NCBI taxonomy): domain Eukaryota; kingdom Metazoa; phylum Arthropoda; class Insecta; order Orthoptera; family Acrididae; genus Schistocerca; species Schistocerca cancellata. The sequence goes on from NC_064629.1 coordinate 332,337,512, forward strand.
TATGTGCGCTTCTGGCCCATAATCGGACACGGCATTTACAGATGTTCTCAATGAAGTGATGCGAGGGAGTGACGTGCCGGCCGAAATGAAGGAAGGCCGAATTGTATGTAAACCAAAAAGCAAACACCGAAAAACCTTAGATAACTTCCGACCTATTACTTTACTCAATTTTGATTACAAAACCTTCGCCAGAGCACTCAACAGCAGATTGTCTCCGTTAATGAAGCAAGTGATTCACAACCATCAATCATGCATCCCTGGTCGCACTATTATGACGCCCCTTGCGGAATATAGAGATGTAATAGCCATAGCGTCAGTCACTAACGTGAATCTCGCATTGCTGTTTATCGACTTTTGCAAGGCTTTTGATCGCGTCCGCCACGAGTACCTCCTACAGCTACTGCAGCGGTGTGGTTTTGAACAACGGGTTATAAATGTCGTGCAACATTTCGTCACGGGCATTACAACCAGAATCAGTGTAAATGGACAGCTTACTCAACCCATCGGGGTCCAAAGAGGAGTGCCGCAGGGGAGCCCTCTCTCCATGATGTTATTTGTTTTATCGCTCGAGCCGCTCTTACGCTCTATTCATGACAAACTTGCAGGCCTTTCGATCGCCGGGACGTCCTTCGTGGTTCGTGCTTACGCCGACGACGTCGGAGTGTTGCTGCGCAACGACGGAGACGTATCAACCCTCAAGACCGCGGTAGACGAGTACTGTCGTGCTTCCGGTGCTAAAATCAACGCCGGTAAATGCACCTTTGTCAACATTCGAGGATTCGACGCAGTTATTATACCTTGGGCCAAGCGTGTCGAAAACCACACCACTCTGGGGATGATTATCGACAAATGCCCGCTAAAAATGAATGCAAAAATTTGGAAGCAGGTCACCAATAAAATGCAAGGTGCCATCTATGAAAACAATTGGCGGTCCGTTAATATTCTCCAACGCATATGACTCCTCAGCAGTTATATATTCAGTAAAGCGTACTATATGGCCCAACTATTTCCAGTCCCCAAGATGCAGGCCAAACACGTGATGAAACTCTCTAATAGATTTATCTGGCAAGGGCATCTGTTCAAAGTGAAATACACCACGCTGACGTCTTCCAGACAGGCCGGCGGACTAAACATGCCTGACATTAACCGAAAGTGTACTGCGTTATATATTAAACGAATCACCCATTTGTTGGACAAGGAACCTCTCAGCGTAACCAGTTGGCTCTTCCGAACCTTACAACCCACCGATACGCATCCACCCATTGATGTAGGTAAAATACATTACAAACTACGACATGTCAAGCAGTTTTTTCTTGAAGTAAGCTATATTGATGGACATTATTTCACGCAGGATTTACCGACGACGCACCTGTTATTAAAAAGATGGACATCTCCAATAGTCCGGAATCCTATTGAACTTAAATACCCGAGTGTTCATTGGAAGGCAGTTTGGGACAACATAAGTTTAACCGTCCACACTGCTGAAGTGGCGTCCACATGGTATAAAGTGGTAAACGATGTTATACCCACTAATGAAAGGTTGCATAGAATCGGTTTAAGTGACAGTGATAAATGCGTCCGCTGTGGCCTGATCGACACCTTACGTCATCGCTTCACTTGTGGCAGTCATCTCATTAACTGGAAATGGGTGCAGCAGAGGCTGGGTCTGATTACCGCAGCAGCCCAGCCAGCCACTGCACCGACATCCTGCTCTGGCCGGACGCGAAACATTTTCCCGCTGCCAAGAACAACACCGTGATGTGGATGTTAGGACAGTTTGTGACATATATCATCATCCACAATAGTGAAGATAATCTCATTAGTTTCGAGGCTTACATGAGAACGGCACGCTGGAAGATGAAACGTTACTCAAATTTCAGGAAGATGTTTGCTAACATGTTAGACATAATTTTTGAAAAACAAGGCGTAGGGTAATTCTCGATGCCGGTAAGGACACAAATCACATGCAAGACTATGTAGCGAACAAAATACACAACGAGTAAGGGGTTATACCAGTTCCTAGGACTACTCCCGACTTCTCAATGGTGTTATTAACTTCATTATGACGTTTTCATTAATTTATGTACCTGTGCATCTCTTGTTATCCGTTTGTGTGCTCCAAATGACTTTGAGTTTGGACGGTTATGAATCAAATGACAGAACTGTCATTCCAGTTAAGACAATCAATTATATATATGTTTGCGTTTCGGATCTATGTCTGTGTCTGGACTGAAGAGGCTACTATTTATGTTCTATTTTGTAAGCTTACAAATGGCACTATATTGAAATGTGTTCTTCAGTCTATTGTAGGATACAATTCGTGTTGAATCAGTTCCAGCACTTCAATATTTTGTTTTTGTGCTTATGTACATATATGGTTGTTTTAATAAAGGGAAAAAAAAGGTTAAAAAAAAGTGGTCAGCGTGACAGACTGTCAATCTTAAGGGCCCGGGTTCGATTCCCGGCTGGGTCGGAGATTTTCTCCACTCAGGGACTGGGTGTTGTGTTGTCCTAATCATCATCATTTCATCCCCATCGACGCGCAGGTCGCCGAAGTGGCGTCAAATCGAAAGACCTGCACCAGGCGAACGGTCTACCCAACGGGAGGCCCTAGCCACACGACATTTATTTACTGATAAATTATAGTACCGGTAAGCAATAGAGCAGATGCTCACAGGTTCTATACATTTATACGAGGCGTAGTGATAAACACCACCACAAAAATATGAGGTTACGTAATTAATTTTAGCCCTTTTTTTGCAAGGCGTGTCTGCATTCCTGGTACAGAATGAAGTTCCCACGCCACAGTACCGCAGCAAGCCGCAAGAGGAGCGGAAACGTAACGGCGGCGCCCATCTCCTCAGCATCAGTTTCTCTCAGAGGAAGGTGTAATGAAATGCATGGCGTATCGTAGTGTGATTGCCTGTGGATTGCGTACCAGTGAAAATCGACACGTCGTGATCTGATTTGTGTTGTACACCTACGTATAGAAGCACCTTCACCGCTGTGTCCTGTCACACAATGGAGGCACCCAACAAGACGCATAAAGCTCGAGGAACAGCAACTGCAGTATCAGTAAAATCCCGGCGTCACTTCCAGGCTCCCACTCAGACTAAACAATGCTAAGACAATTGAACACTATTTTATCAAAGTTGTCTTGGTCCACCTAAAATACATATCCTCAACTGAATCTACTGAACCAGTATTCCTAACCTAATGTAGTATTATAGGCACAAAAAGGGTATAACTGGTCGATTTGTGGGAGGGGACCAAACAGCGAGGTCATCGGTTCCATCGGGAAAGGGAAGGATGGGGAAAGAAGTCGGCCGTGCCCTTTCAAAGGAACCAGCCCGGCATTTGCCTGAAGCGATTTGGGGAAATCACAGAAAACCGAAATCAGGATGGCCGGACTCGGTTTGAACCGTCACTCTCCCGAATGCGAGTCCAGAGTGCTCCCTCAGTGCGTTGGCTTTCCGGATTAGGTAAGAATTCTACGCTGCATCTACAGTGTGAGAGAGTTCACCATTCGTAACTGTAAACGATTGGTGGCACGCCAGTCTCTCGGTAAACAACGACCAGATGTTTCTACTGGCTGAGATATAGGCAGAGTATGCTGTTCAGATCAACAGTGGAGCACCCTGTCTTCCGAGGGAGGTCGGGACAGCATGTGCAACATGCACTAATGTGTCACCTTTTGAACGATAACGTGACGGAGAATTCAAAGATAGGTCGCAGCCACCAACCTTGTCCCATCCGAGAAGCATCTGCTGCTGTCAAAATTACTGGCTATACGAACCAGAGCTAATCGTGTTGTGTGTCCAGTGGCTTATCGTACCATTGTGCCAGGTGTTGTCTCTGCGTGATGACGATTACAATATGAGAAAGCCCATTCTCCTCAGAATCATTACACGCTGACATGTCCATTGTAACGCTGCACGCTGAATCTAGAATAGTCTGAAACAATGATATGGTGCCACTCCTGTGTCCAATATTGTTACAGGGTGTACCACCATCGACACGCCTCTATCTGGTACCGCGTCAAGAGAACCCGCCACAATGGTCACCGTGTTAAGAGCCCGTGGTGCTGCAGGTGTCGACAGTCTGTCCATGTGGGCACTTGTCTTGTTGCAGACACGCCCACTTCCTTACTCAAGGAACGAGAGGTGGCTCTATGATCTTGTGCGGCCAGCTAGACATTATGTCTGCCGTCTCGGGCGATAGTCGCATAGGCTGGCATTGAGTTCCTGCATGACCGTTGGTTATAGATCTCTTGAACACATTGATTCCATGTTCGCATGACATTCATGACATTCATGGGATACCGAGAACCGCGAGTAACAATATCGCGGCACGATAACTCATTCTGTGCCGCTGTCTCATTCTAACACGTGCTAGTTAATGTTTCTCGTTCTCACTAGTAACTATCATTCATATGCAACACACGCTATTTAATCCTTCCTTGTGCACAGCCTACTTTATGCAGTTGTGCTTAAATGGTAATCAATGACATATCGAAGAATGTAGTACATTTTATACAAATTTGACGTTTTTACATGTAGACTGTATGGCGTTGGCCATCAGTGTAAATGTATGGAGGATGTTTTCAACAAAACTTCTCCTGAATGTGGCTACACTGCCGAATCACAGCGCCTCCTCGTGCCGATTTCAAGTCGGAGAAGAATTCAGCTGAGGTTCTCATAAGCTGCAATAGTGACATTGGCTTGCAGCGGTTTAGGGAGCCATGGAAATCTGGACGAAGGCAGCCAGACGAAGATTCAAGTCTAGTATCCCCGGACTACAGAGTCGGTATCTAAATCTGTGTTACTCGCTGGATATGTGGCTCAGTAGCAAGCTATGAAACCATGGATAGTTTTTCATTGAAAATATCAACAATGGGTGCACAAACTTTCTTGATGACTTGAAATAATATTTCAATCCAATTCTAGTTCATCAGCTGTTGGGTTTTAATAAAGCAGTACATTTCCCCTTTTTAAGATTGGAAAAACTTGAAGACATTTGTTTCATGAAATTTTTAGCTGTAAATTGTTGCAGAAACAGGTTTGATTCAAGAGATGTCCTTGCATCCTTTACATTCCAGAGTCGTAAGTGAGGTTTTGCTATATATGTTCAGTTTCTTAGTAAATCCCTTCTCACTTTTGTTTGTATTCTCAAGTTTAAGAAATGATAAACTATGGCTGAAGGGATGGTTACTTACAGAAAAATTTATTTAACTTATCCATTACAAAGAGACCATCCCTAGTAAACCATAATTGCTTGCCGAATAATGCATTAGTTTAAATAAAGGTAGATAGCTATTAACCAAAAAATTACGTATACCTATTTATCTACGTTGAAAGCAGACTTTACGCAGGAATTACACTTTCGTACGCTTTGATATCTGACAGCAATAGGTTTGAGTCTGAGCTGCGTGCTCACATTTCAGGAAATGCGTCGTACTCAGCCCGCAATACACAGATCTAATACTGCAAATCGTTTTGCCGTTAGATATTTCCCATTATAGCTCTAAAGGTACGCTGTTGGATTCACAGTTGGTCCATTTTTAAGCCGCTTACCGCATCTTTTATCTCTGGCAGTGATTTGGCAATTTTAAAATATGCCGTGCTGCACACGTTGGACAGTGGTTTTGAATTCACGATAAAAATAACAGGTTCCCACAAGTGGCTAGGTAAATAAGTTCAGATGACAGAGGAACGCAAGGGCGTAGTATCTTCAGTACGACCATTCGTAGTAAAACATTACGGTGCTCAAACAAATATTCGGGTTGCGAACAGCTTTATTTTACCTTCTCAAGAGTAACTCAACAGAAGCTTCAATACGAGAGACTATCTACGGTAGTATTTGTTTGCCAAGTGGAGTGCGCATTCGAAATAGCAATCTGTAGCCTTAGAAGTCTATCTTTCTACTGGCTGAACTCGTCTTGATTATGGCTATGAGTGCAGTGCAATGAGGCGGGTCGCTGCTGGCGGTGTAATTGGCAAGCGATCGGAAGTGCAGTGGAGGGGCGCGCAGAGGTGGCGTGTTTCACACCACTCAGTCGGGCCAGGCGCCGGTGCCGAGTAGCACGCTACGGCCATGGAGGCCTGCGACCCGCTCGTGCACGCCGACGTCTACCGGAGGCTGCCGCACCAAGGTAAACCCCGCCTGCCATTAAGCCACAGATACACAGCCTTACCTGTACTGTCGCCGTGAAAGTTGCGTTGTGTGCATTACGTATTATTATCCAATGCTACGGATGCGAGGTGGGGGTTTTTACATACAATGGAACTAGGTTAGTACTACCGAACACACTTTGTTTATGTGAACAGCAATGTCTTGTGAAATTTACGACGCTGATCATCAGGCTGTTAATGTTCACAAGAACTAATGAAATACTCACTGTAGCCGTCATAATGTAAAATATATTGAAGAAAAGGTCTTTGTCTCTGCTGTAGAGTCGGTAACCTTTGTCGTCTTTGGCAGTCCCATCACACCTCGCATTTTCACAGCAGTATGCGTCCTCTTATCTGTTGGCCCAGACCGGGTTAGCTTGACACCACTGCATCCGAGTAACAGTCTACTGTTATCTCAGGTAACATTATGTGTGTCTCTAGTAAGCAGATATTCTGCCAACGGGATACTTGCTCTGTATCCAGTTACAGAGATACCAGCACAGCGGTTGAAGTTCCATAATTACTACTACTGTTATTACATCTTTCAATTACGAAGAGGCTATTGTTTTCACGTGAAAAAAGACTATTAAAAATTCTTGTTTACTATGCGCAGTTTGCATGCTCTGAACATTCTCGTATTTAGTTTCGTAAGTTGCTATTACGAGATGGTCCACCACGTCAAACGTTCCTTACACTCCGAAATGATTCGAAGTCTTCCCGCCTCTTTTAATAGTGTGTATGTGATTATCTGACGATAACTTGTAGTAGTTGCAAAGCCTAGACTCTAATGTTCGTTACATTTTACCGAGAATTTATTTCCAGTTTCGTCAATATATCTACGTCTAGTACTCTGCAGTTCACAATTAAGTGCCTGGCAGAGAGTCCGTAATACCAGCTTTGGACTACTTGTCTACCGTTCAACTTCCGATCGTCCGCAGCTCGTGGTCGTGCGGTAGCGTTCTCGCTTCCCGCGCCCGGGTTCCCGGGTTCGATTCCCGGCGGGGTCAGGGATTTTCTCTGCCTCGTGATGACTGGGTGTTGTGTGATGTCCCTAGGTTAGTTAGGTTTAAGTAGTTCTAAGTTCTAGGGGACTGATGACCATAGATGTTAAGTCCCATAGTGCTCAGAGCCATTTGAACCATTTGAATCAACTTCCGATCTGCCCGCGGGAGAAAAGAACACTTAAATCTTTAAGTGTGAACTTAAATTTCTCTTATTTACTATATATTTTGAGATTTTGGGGTGAGTTTAATATCTAGCTGGAAGTGTTGCTGCAGTAGATTCAGTAGTATTCCGATAGCTTGTGCAACTACGTTCCCTTAGAAGCACTTTCACTGCTTAGTCTAAGTGGTTTGTCACTTCTGTAGTTGGTGTACCGCAGATTCTTGACGAATCGTTGGTCACAAAGTAGGATTTTTTACTCTTTTGTTTGATGTGTTGAATAGATCTACGAGATAAGATCGTTATGGCATAATATAGCAAAAAGAAGTGATAGGTTGATATGACCTATACTGAGGCATCAAGTAGTAGTAATTTCTCTCTCTCTCTCTCTCTCTCTCTCTCTTTCTCTCTCTCTCTCTCTCTCTCTCTCTCTCTCTCTCTGTGTGTGTGTGTGTGTGTGTGTGTGTGTCTGTGTGTGTGTGTGTGAGAGAGAGAGAGAGAGAGAGACAGACAGACAGACAGACAGAGAGAGAGAGAGAGAGAGAGAGAGAGAGAGAGAATATTTTTGACAAGTAAAATAAGAACAAACGGAAGATTACAAAAAGATATATATGTCAAAAGATGATCATATTCTTAACTTCTGTGAAACCTCTCAGTAAATACTACTCACCAGCCGCAAAAAAGTCTAGTGTATACCACAAATACAGTAATTCCGTGAATACAGACGATTAGTGAGTCTAACAAAGATGGCAGTCATGTACTGTAACTTCTAGATTTGTCTCACAGATAGATAGTACTAAATTGACGAATGCCATAGCAAAAGTGTTCACTTGTAATGCAAGAGAAAGAAAAAAGTTTAGTATTTAACATCTCGACAATGACGTGGTAATTAAACGTGGATCACAACTTCGGAATGGCGAAGCACGGGATGCTGTGTACTGTCCAAAGGAGCTACTTGCCTTAATCAGTGATGGGAAATCGCGGAGTACCTAAATGTACAGTACGTGATCGGAAGATGCACTGAACCGTCGTTTCTTGAAAATGAGTCCAATGTACCACTACTGCTACCCCTCTCTCTGCCCCTTATGACGAACGAATTTAAACCCCCCAGGGGGTCCACAACTCTTTTGTGGATACGTGCGTAGCGAGCACGGGACCCTGAGCTAATGTGGCCTTTCTTCCTTTCCAGGCTGCATACCTTCCCTTTCCGAATCCTTCCCCATCCCCCATCTTCGCCCCTCCTCCCCTCACCACTGGCTCTCTCCTTCCCTTTCTCCCCATTTGGGAGTATGGTTTGTGCCTACGTCCGGAGACGGACGCTCGAAAATGTAACGCATTCTTCACCTTCTTTGCTTGTATGTCTTCTTCCTTCCTTTGTCCTTCACTTTTCCTTACCTCTTCACTTTACCCTTTTCTCCGCTGCGGCGTTTGAGACCTCTCTTCTTTCCTTTCCCTTTCTCTTTCTTCCTCCCTGTGCGTGTCTGAAGGCCGACCCACGCATTTTTGTGCGTAGCCGGTGACGGGGTAACGCGTAATTCCCCGCCCCGGGTAGACAGGTAGGACACGTACGTACCCCCTGGTAATGGCCAGCCCCAGGGAGGGGTGATTACCCGAGCTGATACCTTCCGAAAGTGCCGATTGGTCCCTCCGTCCGTTTGTCGGGAGGTGTGACCTGAGGTGTGAACAATCACCTAAGGCGGGAGTGCCCACAGAGAGGGCCCCCACAAGGGAGGAGCGCACCATCGGAAACGCCGGTAATCATGGGGGATTCTTCCGCAATGGTTTCCTCACCTTCCACTATGTCTGCTCACAAGTATAAGTATACTGAGTCTCAGCCACAGACAGTTCTTCCATCGTTGCCACAGTTCCTTGTTGTTTCTCGGTCTGACGAAGGTCACGACTTCCCCACGGTCAACCCTTTCATAGTTCAGAAAGGTGTCGACGCAATTGCAGGTCCTGTAAAGTCTTGTTCCAGATTACGGAATGGCACCTTGTTGTTACAAACAGTCAGTGCCCTCCAGGCACAAAAATTGCTGCGTACTTCACTGCTCCACACCTTCCCTGTCCGGGTTGAAGCACACCGCACTTTAAATTCCTCGCGTGGAGTAGTTTATACATGCTCCCTTGATGGATTGTCTGACGAAGCAATTCAGCACTACCTGTCTGACCAGGGCATACGGCTGTTCATAGAGTTATGAAAAGGGTTGACACGAACATCATTCCAACCCGCACTGTCTTCTTGACATTTGACAAAGTTCAACTTCCATCGAAAATCAAAGCAGGCTATGAGATAATTTCCGTTCGCCCTTACGTCCCAAACCCTACACGTTGCTATCGGTGTCAGCGGTTCAATCACACCAGCCAGTCCTGTTCCAATCCGGCCAAATGTGTTACGTGTGGCAAGGATGCCCATGAGGGTGCTTGTCCACCTCCATCCCCTCGCTGCATCAACTGTATAGGTGACCACGCTGCTTCCTCTCGAGACTGCCCCGTTTTTAAGGACGAAGTGCTCATCCAGGAAATCAGAGTGAAGGAAAAGGTGTCGACCTTTGCTGCTCGAAAATTATTCGCCAGTCGACAGCCCACCGTGCCTCAGACAGAAAAATACAGCACTGTCCTTGCTTCTCCTCGGCCAACAAAGGAGGCGGCCACGCAGACTTGCGACCTCACCTTTAGTGCCACGGTCGTCAGATCGGCCAGCGCAAAGATCGCCCGTTCAACCTCACCCCTTTCGCCTGCCCACTCTATGGCTCACCCTTCATCGGGTTCTGCTAAATCTCGAGCCCAAATATCAGACTCCAAGACTTCGAAAAAAGGGCATACTCGTGAAGATTTTTTACTTACCCCAACTTCACAACCATCGGTTCCTCCTTCATCTAAACATCATAATTCCAAGAAGGCTACAAACAAACCCAGTTCATCTCCTTCTCCGCCAAGGTGTGTCCCATCTACAGCACCACCTGGCGGAGTTCGCCCTCGGCCGTCTTCTGTGTCGCCGAGGCGCACTGCTGGCGGCCGATCAACCGGCCGATCGCTGGTGGCAGGAGCTGCTCCTGAACAACCTATGGATCAGGATTTTCTGCCTTCGGCTGAATGCCATTCCATGCTGTCGGTCGCAAGCTCTGAGCAGTCGTTGAGTTGACAGCAACCTTGGTCACATTCCTCCATTTTCTGTTCACCCTATGTCCATTATCCACTGGAATATCCGCGGCATTCGAGCCAATCGGGATGAATTGTCGATCCTCTTACGATCCTACTCGCCGGTCATCTTCTGTCTTCAGGAAACAAAGCTGCGTCCCCATGACCGCTTTGTTCTCCCTCATTTTCAGTCCATCCGATATGATCTTTCCTCTGTTGAAGGCACTCCATCCCATGGAGGACCCATGATTCTTCTCCATGATATTCTCCATTATCACCCAATTCACTTAAACACTTCCTTCCAAGCTGTCGCCGTCCGTCTTTCCCTTTCTGGATACACGTTCTCTCTTTGTGCTGTATACATTCCATCGTCCACACCAATGGCACGAGCTGATCTCCTTCATCTTCTTGGTCAGCTTCCACCCCCCTATTTACTGGTTGGGGACTTCAATGCCCACCACCCGCTTTGGGGATCTCCACATCCTTGTCAACGTGGCTCACTATTGCTAGACGTTTTCCACCAAGTGGATCTAGTTTGCCTCAACACTGGGGTCCCTACATTTTTGTCTGCCTCCACGACAAATTTATCTCATTTGGACCTGGCGGTCGGTGCTGTTCCGCTAGCTCGGCGCTTCGAATGGTTCGCCCATGATGACACACACTCGAGTGACCACTTTCCATGTGTCCTCAGACTGCAGCCTCAACTGCCATGTATGCGCCCGCGACGCTGGAAGTTTGCCCAAGCCGATTGGACACTTTTTTCGTCTCTAGCGACATTCGATGACCGCCACTATCCCAGCGTCTATGTTGAGGTCACACATATTACCGACGTTATTCTTATAGCTGCGGAACGTTCAATACCACGCACCTCCGAATTGCCCCGGCGCCCCCCAGTTCCTTGGTGGAACGAGGCATGCCGTGACGCAATACGTGAGCGGTGACGTGCTCTTCGCGTTTTCCGCCACCGTCCTACTTTGGCCAACTGTATCCGCTATAAGCAGTTCCGTGCGCGATGCCGTCGTGTCATCCGCGATAGCAAGAAGGCAAGCTGGAAATTCTTTATTAGCTCATTTTACACCTTCACTCCCTCCTCGGAAGTTTGGAGTCGGCTTCGACGGTTCTCAGGCGCACCTAGTTTCTCCCCGGTCTCTGGGCTTACTGTCGCGCATGATACATTAGTGGACCCCGTCGCAATTTCTAACTCATTGGGTTAGCACTTTGCTGAGATTTCGAGCTCTTCAAATTACCCGCCAGCGTTTCTCCCGAAGAAACGTGCAGCGGAAGTGCGACCTCTTGTTTTCTCCTCTCCAAATCGCGAAAGCTACAATACTGTTTTCTCCATGCGGGAACTGCAACATGCACTCTCTTCTTCTCGCTCCTCCGAATCAGGACCGGATGGTACCCACGTCCAAATGTTGCTGCATTTATCAACCCATAGTCTGCGTTACCTCCTTCGCCTTTATAATCGAATTTGAACCGACAGTACTTTTCACAGATAATGGCGGGAAGCTGTCGTCGTTCCTATTCCGAAACCTGGAAAGGACAAACATCTCTCCTCTAGCTATCGCCCCATTTCTCTCACGAGTTGTGTCTGTAACGTTTTGGAGCGTATGGTGAATTACCGTTTAGGTTGGTGGCTGGAATCCTCAGTCTTTTAACACCTGCCCAATGCGGATTCCGAAAGCATCGTTCTGCAGTTGACCATCTTGTTGCTCTCTCCACTTATATCATGAACAATTTTCTCCGGAAACGCCAAAGAGTAGCTATATTTTTTGATCTGGAGAGAGCATACGATACCTGTTGGAGGACAGGCATCCTCCGCACACTGCTCTCTTGGGGCTTTCGAGGTCGGCTGCCCCTTTTTCTTCGCGAATTTATGGCAGAGCGCACATTTAGGGTGCGGGTGAACACTACTCTCTCCCGTACTTTCTCCCAAGAAAACGGGGTACCCCAGGGCTCCGTGCTGAGTGTTGTACTGTTTGCCATTGCCATAAATCCAGTTATGGATTGTCTCCTTCCTGATGTCTCGGGCTCCCTCTTTGTGGACGATTATGCGATCTACTACAGCTCTCAACGGACCAGCCTTCTTGAACGACGTCTTCAAGGATGTCTCGATCGCCTCCCCTCTTGGAGCATCGAAACCTGCTTCCGTTTTTCTCCCAGTAAGACCGTTTGTGTGAATTTTTGGCGACGTAAGGAGTTTCTTCCACCCTCCTTACATCTAGGACCTGTCAACCTTCCGTTTTCAGACGTCGCTACATTCTTGGGTCTTATGTTTGACTGAAAACTATGCTGGTCCTCCCACATTTCGTATCATTCGGCTCGCTGTCTGCGATCCCTCAACACCCTCCGTGTCCTGAATGGTACCTCCTGGGGAGCGGACCGAGTGGTCCTACTCCGTCTCTATCGCGCCTTAGTGCGCTCGAAATTGGACTATGGAAGCATAGTCTACTCCTCTGCTCGGCCGTCTATTCTTCGGCGTCTCGACTCTATCCACCACCGTGGATTACGTTTAGTGTCTGGAGCTTTTTAGACCAGCCCTGTGGAAAGCCTTTATGCTGAGACTGCTGAACCTCCGCTGTCCAATCGGCGAGCAGTCCTTCTGAGTCGTTATGCAAGCCATCTGTCTTCCGTGCCTGCTAATCCAGCCCATGACATTTTTCTCGACGCCTCCTTTTATGTAGGGTATGCAGGCCGCCCCTCCTCCCTACTACCACCGGGAGTCCGCTTCCGTCAACTGCTCCATTCTCCTTCCTTCCGCTTTACTAAATCCTTCTTGAGAACTTGGGGTACAGCACCGCCTTGGCTCCGTCCCCGGATCTGCCTGCTCCGTGACCTTTGTCGATTTCCCAAGGATGGTACCCCTTCACTTGTTTATCGTCAGGCATTTGCTGCTCTATGTGCACAAATGAAGGAAGACACATTTATTTACACCGATGGCTCGAAAACATCGTTAGGTGTAGGGAGTGCCTATGTTGTTGGCGACACCCCAAATCACTTTCGGCTTCCCGACCAGTGTTCGGTCTATACTGCGGAGCTTTACGCTGTTCTCCAGGCTGTCCACTACATCCGCCGCCATCAGCGGATACAGTACGTTATCTGCTCAGATTCTCTCAGCTCTCTCCTCATTCTCCAAGCTCTTTACCCTGTACACCCTCTGGTCCACCGGATTCAGGACTGTCTGCGCTTGCTCCACTTGTGGGGCGTCTCGGTGGCGTTCCTCTGGCTCCCGGGACACGTTGGTATCTGTGGAAATGAGGCGGCCGATATTGCGGCCTAGGCTGCAGTCTCTCTTCTCCGGCCAGCTATTCAATCGATTCCCGTCTCCGATCTACGGAGCGTTTTCTGTCATCGTGTTACTCTTTTATGGCACGCACATTGGTCGACACTTCCCAATAATAAATTGCGGGACGTGAAAGCTCTTCCTTGTGCTTGGACCTCTGCTTCCCGAACGCGTCGTCGGGAGGAGGTAATTTTAACTAGACTCCGGATAGGGCACTGTCTTTCTAGCCATCGACATCTTTTAAGCGGCGATCCTCCCCCACTCTGTCCCCACTGCTCTCAGCTGTGGACGGTAAGACACCTTTTAATTGAGTGCCCCTATTTTAATCCGTTACGCTCCCGTCTACAGCTGTCGCCTGATATATCGTCGATTTTAGCAGATGACACGCGCTCAGCCGATCGCGTTCTCGAATTTATTAGTGCCAGTGAAATGACGTCAGTCATTTGAAGCTTTTTTTGGGGACAACGAACCCCTTTATGTAGAGGATTTTTAAACCTTCGTTCTGCTTTTAGTTTCTCCTAATTTATGACTTTCGTTCCCATTGCTGCTGATTTCCATTTTCGGTTTTTTACTGTTTCCTAAGTCACGGACCGGGCGCTAATGACCATAGCAGTTTTGCGCCCTAAAACAAAAAAAAAATAACGAATTTAAAGAAAGAAAAAGATAACTTCCGTATGAAATTGTGTGCACAGCCTGCAGCTCTGGCTGCTGAGCTCACTAGTGCTATGACGCAAAGACTCAGCTGATTAGCCTCCTGGCGGTATACAGGGTGCGGCGCTTAAATCCGGAAAAATGAAACTTTCTTTTAAACAAATTTATTAAAACAAAGTACAAATGACAGTGAAAATCTGTTTAAATGTAAGTTGCGGTACCTTTTAAGAGTAACATTACTCGATGTAGCCCCCTTCAGCGGTAACGACAACCTTCAATCCTTTCCTGAAGCGATCGCACGCACTCTTCAAAACAGCGTTGTCCAAATTTGCGAATGCTGTTTCGACAATGGTGTGACATTACGGTGCCTCTTTCGAATACGCTCTAAACATAGTTGTCGAGGAGGTTCAAATCCGTGCTATTCGGGGGACGGAACTCTTTGAACAGAACATGTCAACGTTATCAGAGAGCCTGTTTTGGACTAAATGGCTCTCAGGAGCCGGTGCAATGTCCTGTTGAAAGCTTTATTATCACCTGAGGCCAAAGTTATGAACCACGGTTTCACGACATTCGTCAATGTTCCAGCGTAACATCAAGTGCCGGTACGTCGCCCTGCTACGTAACAGCAGAGAAGGCTGTGAGACGGCGTCAGCCAATGGTACACTGACTAGGACCTCACCACGTCAGGAGCGGCCCCTATACAGAGACTAGAAGACGAGCCGTGACTTGTGAACAGTATTATT
The DNA here is from genome assembly GCF_023864275.1 of Schistocerca cancellata. Classification (NCBI taxonomy): domain Eukaryota; kingdom Metazoa; phylum Arthropoda; class Insecta; order Orthoptera; family Acrididae; genus Schistocerca; species Schistocerca cancellata. The sequence continues at coordinate 332,352,658 of NC_064629.1, forward strand.
CGCTTGCATGGAAATTGTGTATATCGAAGGACATTGATTATTTGCATGCCGCCACTTGCTTGAGACACCTCACTGTAGAAACGCTGGTTTAAGTGTTCCAACTCAGTTTACTGTAATAAACTCCATTAATATGATTTGCTTGAATTGTTGACTAGCTATCCGAGAAAATAGCTTCCTAGGCACCCTACATTAGGCGACTGGGCCGGACAAGGCAGTCACAACTTGCAGATAAACTTTTTTGTGACAGTTTGTCCCTTTTCAAGGAAATGCGGCGGCATGATATCACCTTTTCTGCACACAACACCTATTACGTGAGCCCCAGACTTCTCCGAAACATTATACTTGGCCACAATGTCGTAAACACTCTATCTCTGGTACCCGAAGAACAGAACTCTTGCAGTGGACGAACGCCCATCGCGAATATTTTCGATAATCGTGCTTCTTCGGTTGTACTCCATACTTGTCCGTAACATCTCGGCCATTTTGAGATTTTGACTGTTTACCAGATGTCTATGGCTTTCAAGAACTCCAATCGTGACCTCCGGCGGTGCAACGATATGGCGGAAAATTCAAAATGAGATTTGTCCGGATTGAAGCGCTTTAGCCTGTAAGAGTCTTCTTTTGGGTGATAAGGAGAGGAAACTCGCTTGTTTACCAGGAACTTCATGCCACCATAATACGTTAAAATGTTCATGATGCTACTTCGGTCAAACAATGTGTAACTGTGCGACACTTCGTGCTACCGTTGAAGAAGAGTAGCTACGTGCCAGCTCTGCCTTCCACTGTCGCTCTTTTACTTTGTACTTGAATAAAACTGCAACACTACATTGGTTCCACAAATGAGATTATTTAAGCCTATTTGCAAGAATATGGCAGCATCGAGGAATTGCTAGGATTCCATACTGTAAGAAGAACTATGACAGTGTATAACTGAACCATTAGTCGCATTGTTGTACATACCATTATGCACGTAAATGCATAATACACATATACTGGATCGGTGTCGACGAGGTGTTAATTACTTACTCTACTTCATAGTACACCAAGCAAATTTTTGCACGAATAAGTACAATGCATTCAGCTTATAATGAAGATGGTAGTGCCAGAAGTTTTTGCCTCCTTTCTAGGAACGAACCAGGTGCAGGGTCATTGCTATACCGCACTTACATTGGGGAAGTGTGGGGCTCAAATCCTCGTTCGGCTATACGCTATCCAGACTTAAGATTTTTTCTTGTGTTCTTTGAATCATTTGACACGAATGCTGGGGTTGTCCTTTTGGATGTACCCAACGAAAGTCCTTACATATATGCGTAAAATCCGAAATCGTTCATCGTCTATAATTTCCTGGTATCAGAAGATAAATCCTAATTTGACTTCATTTATTTTTCCAGTTCTTGGTGTCTTACTTGAATTTGAAACGAAACACACGCTGCAAAACACAACTGCTTTGTGCACCATAGACAAATTTATATATCTGATAACGAAGTTAATCTGCATACCTTCGCTTATACTGTCATATTAGTATGAGTACTGATAAAAAACACAATAACGTTAGCAACAGCTTGTGTATTGAGAATGTCGGACGAAAGTGCCCATAATGGGGCTACACACACACACACACACACACACACACAGAGAGAGAGAGAGAGAGAGAGAGAGAGAGAGAGAGAGGCCGGCAGGCAGGCAGACAAAGGGAGGGGGAGGGGGGACAAGGCACAGATCATCGCCTGGAATGTTAAAATTGTTAAACTATCCGGTTTAATCTCTAATGCGTAATAAGAGGCTACCGGCGGAAATGGTTAGTGGTGAAGATACTACTGTACCGTACACTTTGACCTTTGCATTGCGGTGGATTACAAGCAAGGGCAGGGGCAGCGAAGTCATGTGTGGCATCATCACTCTTATCAGTGATGTCATCCTTATCAGCACGTAGCTACGCCTCTGTCCCCTTCCCATCTCCCTCCTTATTTCCAGCCAGTCATGACGCTGTAGTGAAAAATCCAAGGTGGCAGAAATAGCCCATTTCCATTAGTGGAGAACTGGAAACCATGTCGTCCTTCCCTTTATTTCCATTCAATCAAAGTGCAGTACTCCTTAACTGCAGCCAATGATAGTGCCGTATTCCAGGCAGTTTAGATCCTTTGACATTTTTTATGAATATTTTGGATTCTTTTCAAAGAACCCAGATAGAGCTACACTATAATAGTAATGCTACACCCCGATGGGAGCAAAGGAGGGAGGCGTCTGATATATCATTTCCTAAGTAATTCAGGTTGTTCTTATACTTTGGAGCACACAGCCCAGATGGAGCTACACTGCTATTGGCTTTTACATTTTAATATTAAGCTCTGATTGGAGATGATGAGAGAGAGGTGGAACACGGTGCAATGTGTGAGCTTTATTTTACATATGCAATGCATATCTTCCATCTTGCCATCACTGTAATTACTTAACATCAGATGAATACATTTGTTCGTAAGTAATGTAATTTGACACTATTTTTACGGCAGAAGTAAAAGTCTTTCAGAAATAGTTAATAACTTTAACTTTCCAGAATGAGATTTTCACTCTGCAGTGGAGTGTGCGCTGATATGAAACTTCCTGGCAGATTAAGACTGTGTGCCGGACCGAGACTCTAACTCGGGACCTTTGCCTTTCGCGGGCAAGTGCTCTACCAACTGAGCTACCCAAGCACGACTCACACCCCGTCCTCACAACTTTACTTCTGCCAGTCCGAGTTAGAGTCTCGGTCCGGCACACAGTTTTAATCTGCCAGGAAGTTTCAACTTTAACTTTAATCTGCGAGTTCTGTAATTTCTTACTACATATTCAAAGATTTTTTAATGCTACACTTTGACTGTTATGAGATAGGAAATAATGTAATTTTACTCATCACTTAAATACTATACTCAGATTGGTTGGAAAGAAGGAGACGTGTGGTATAAAGCACATAATTCATCTTTTTCCATCATCTTGGGAAAATACCGCACTATGAGTGTCAGGAGATAAGGAGTACTGCACTGTGGTGGGTTTTAGACCATAGGGAGGAGGACATGATTTTTAATTTTCCACTAGTGCAATTCAGCTATTTCTGTCGTCTTAGATTTTTGAATACTGTGTTATGATTGACTGTAGATAAGGATGAGGAAGGGAGGGCGAAAGGGGCGTGGCTTCTCAACGATACGGGTGATGAAGTCACTGATAAGAGCGATGACGTCAATGATGTTGTCCTGGTATGTAAGCAACCACAATGCAAAGGTCAAAGGGTGTTTTATGGTAGTTACCTATGCTACTGCGGTTATACTCACCCACTGATGCTGGAATATAATTTGCAAAATGTTATTCGTATTACGTTATTAAAACTTTAGGTTGGCTGCCGGATGTTCTGCAACATAAAGCGTGTCATAACTTTGTTTCACGTCGGCAGCGCCAAATATTCCAACCATAGATTCGCTATGGAGCGTGAGAACCAAGTTCACAAACCATATTTCAACATCGTTGTAGTAAAATTATTTGTGTGGTTTCTGATTAAAAATGTGTTAAAGGCATTACGGTGCGCAGGGCGTTTTCATTACAGGGAATGGCACCCCTGATAGATCTCCATCATTTCTCATGGACAAATTATTGATATAGACGTTGTTCAGTTACTACTTCTGTTTCTTTCCACACAAACACCCTAAGTCATCTGTACCACCATCAACACACTCCAGCCAAGGGAACACAACGCCTCAACGCGTTACCGCAGTTTGTGAATCAAATCTTCTTTCATTACCCTTCCAAAATTTTTCGACACGTTTAAGCCGTCAGCAGTAGTTAAATATTTAACTGAGACATCCTGGTAATAAAATCTATACCTTTAGGATGATATTTATGTGTCACACCACTGGTGCTATCTATGTGGTACAATTTTTGCTATTAAGACCGCACATTTCCTCCCGTATTGCAGGAGTGACTTTCCATGAACTTCATTGGCGAATGCTAATATCTCTCGTGGCAGTCTTCATGAAAACTTAAGAGAATGTTGGAAAGTAATTCCTCCGAATTTTTTATGTGGAAACTATTAAAGATTTTTACATAAAACAACGTTATTAACATTCTAGATCTTTATTCTTCAAGTCCACATACCTATTTGTCATCGTAGTAACGATGTGTGTAATATGGCACTGTCATGCTGAAGGAGAGGGTGCTCCATGGGTAGACGCACCCTTCGAATCCGAAACTCGATTACAGCACGTTGTTTCTGACACAATGGCGCTACGTTACACATCGCCGTGTTACGCTGCATTTCGAAGCCATCTAACGGCACAGGGCTGCAGATCTATTGACATGAAGAACGGAGTTGTAGAATGGTTATAGCGTTTGTTTTATTTTAAAATGTTTAATAATTTAACATTAAATATTCGATGGAAGTTTTCAGCACACCCTCGTATTTACCATCTTGCGTTAACAGAGAATTCAATTATCATAGCAATCTCAGCCCTTCGCTTCGCATTGCATATTATGCATATGATTCAATGCAAGCAGTCGTAAAAATAGGCACACAGTCTTTATAGTTTAGGCAGAGATCGCAAGGATTGGCAAGCCTTGTATACCTAACATAATTTTTATTTCTTATAATGGAGTTTTACACAATTATTTGAAGTCTGAAATCCTTCCAGTTTTCATTGCATGCTTGTCGCCAGAATCTTTGTTTCGTCCTTGGCTATTTTTCATGTAACAATGTATATTACCCAAGCATCATAACTAGAACTAAAGTGAAACCTTCCCTTGCATATGACTTTTGCGCATATCAAAGTATTTTCTGGTTTGCTCGAACAGTCCACGGGTGTACTGCCGGTCCATAGTGTCCAACGGGCACAATACTTCGGCGATCAGACATGTCGCCAACGTCATGTGTGCTGACGAACTGAGCTTCTGAGGGCGGGCGGCGGTATTAAATCCCCTCCCCTCGCGAGGCGTTCACTCCGCCGTCGGCGCCCGCGCTTCAGCGGTCGCTGAGACGCTGGCGTCGCCGTCTGTGGTGGCGTCGGTGTAATTGCCTCGTCCGCCCTAGTCGCCCGTTCGTTTCTTTTGCTGAGCGCCTTTTTAATTAGTCAATACTGGTTCCCATCCCCTGCTGAGGTTATAGCCACAATCTCGGTTGATGAGTCCGTCCCTGGAACGAATTTCGATAGCCCCTGTAACGACGCTGTACAGTATTTAGATGTCTGTGCAAAGACCCTGGTATGTTGGAAGTCCATTTCGTGATTTTGGGACAAACTGAGCTCTGCGACCGCTGACTTGTTGGGGTACCCAGGTCGAGTGTGCCTCTGCTGTTCTCGGCAACGATCTTCGATGGTGCGCACTGTCTGTCCAGTATAAGTCATCCCACACTGATACGGAAACTGGTATATGCCGGCCTTCCGGAAACAGAGACGATCTTTGACACTTCCCAATAATGCTCGTGCTTTATTTGGTGGGCAAAAGACAGCTCCTACTCGGTGTTTCCTCAATATTCGTCATATTTTCCCCGACAGTGCGCCAGTATACGCTATACAGGGTGGCCCATTGATGGCGACCGGGTCAAATTTCTCACGAAATGAACATCAAATGAAAAAAACTACAAAGAACGAAACTCGTGTAGCTTGAAGGGGGAAACCAGATGACGCTATGGTTGGCCCGCTAGATGGCGCTGCCATAAGGTAAACGGATATAAATTGCGATTTCTTAAATAGGTACCCCCATTTCTTATTATATATTCGTGTAGTCGTAAAGAAATATGAATGTTTTAGTTGGCCCATTTTTTTCGCTTTGTGATAGATGGCGCTGTAATAGTCACAAACGTATAAGTACGTGGTATCACGTAACATTCCGCCAGTGCGGACGGTACTTGCTTCGTGATACATTACCCATGTTAAAATGGATCGTTTACCAATTGCGGAAAACGTCGACATCGTGTTGATGTATGGCTATTGTGATCAAAATGACCAACGGGCGTGTGCTATGTATGCTGGTAGGTATCCTGGACGACATCATCCAAGTGCCCGGACCGTTCGACGGATAGTTACGTTATTTAAGGAAACAGAAAGTGTTGAGCCACATGTGAAACGTCAACAAATGATGATGCCCAAGTAGGTGTTTTAGCTGCTGTCGTGGCTAATCCGCACATCAGTAGCAGACAAATTGCGAGAGAATCAGGAATCTCAAAAACATGGGTGTTCAGAATGCTACATCAACATCGATTGCACCCGTACCATATTTCTATGCACCAGGAATTGCATGGCGACGACTTTGAACGTCGTGTACAGTTCTGCCACTGGGCACAAGAGAAATTACGGGACGATGACAGATTTTTTGCACGCGTTGTATTCAGCGACGAAGGATCATTCACCAACAGCCTTAACGTAAACCGGCAGAATATTCACTATTGGGCAACGGAAAATCCACGATGGCTGCGATAAGTGGAACATCAGCGACCTTGGCGGGGTAATGTATTGTGCAGCATTATGGGAGGAAGGATAATTGTCCCCCATTTTATCGATGACAATCTAAATGGTGCAAAGTTTGCTGATTTCCTACGTAATGTTCTACCGATGTTACTAAAAGATGTATCACTGCATGACAGAATGGCGGTGTACTTCCAACATGATGGATGTCCGGCACGTAGCTCGCGTGCGGTTGAAGCTGTATTGAATAGCATAGTTCATGGAGCGGTATTGAATAGCATATTTCAAGACAGGTAGATTGGACGTCGAAGCACCATACCATGGCCCGCACTTTCACCAGATCAGGCGTCCCTGATTTCTTTCTGTGGGGAAAGTTGATGGATATTTGCTATAGTGATCCATCGACAACGTCTGACAACATGTGTTGGCGCATTGTCCATGCATGTGCGAATATTACGGAAGGCGAACTACTCGCTGTTGAGAGGAATGTCGTAACGCGTATTGCCAAATGCATTGAGGTTGACGGACATCATTTTGAGCATGTATTTCATTAATGCGGTATTTACACGTTGTAACAGCATGGATTCTCAGAAATGATAAGTTCACAAAGGTACATGTATCACACTGGAACAACCGAAATAAAATGTTCAACGTGCCTACGTTCTGTATTTTAAAAACCTACGTGTTACCAACTGTTCGTCTAAAATTGTGAGACATATGTTTGTGACTATTACAGCGCCATCTATCACAAAGCGAAAAAGTGCTCCAACTAAAGCATTCAGATTTCTTTACTTACTACACGGGTATGTAATAAAAATGGGGTTCCTATTTATAAAAAGGCAGTTGATATCCGTTTGGCCTATGGCAGCGCCATCTAGCGGGACAACCATAGCGCCATCTGGTTTCCCCCTTCAAGCTAGACAGGTTTCGTTCTTTGAAGTTTTTTCGTTTGACGCTTATTTTGTGAAATATTTGTCCCGGTCACGATCAGTGGACCACCCTGTATTGGCAGTGGCTATCTCTTTCTCCATGACTTCTTCCGTCTCCACACTCTGTACTGTACAGGCGGGGCGGAGAGCGCGTCTAATCTGCCATTCCGAGTACCCGCTTTTCCGGAATACAGGTTTGAGGTGTTCCAGCTCTTGGGGCAGAATCTCTGCGTCAGAGATGGTGCGCGCCCTGTGCACCGAGCGAGGTGGCGGAGTGGTTAGCACACTGGACTCGCATTCGGGAGGACGACGGTTCAATCCCGCGTCCGGCCATCCTGATTTAGGTTTTCCGTGATTTCCCTAAATCGCTCCAGGCAAATGCCGGGATGGTTCATGTGAAAGGGCACGACCGACTTCCTTCTCCATCCTTCCTTAATCCGAAGAGACCGATGACCTCGCTGTCTGGTCTCCTTCCCCCACAAAACCTACCAACCAACCAACCAACCAACCAACCAACGCCCTGTGCACCAGTGTCTTTAGCACCCTATTCTTCTGTGCAGGGTGGTGGCAGCTATCCACATGCAAATACAGGTTGGTGTGCGTTTTCTCCCTGTACATCCCGTGGCCCAGGGTGCCATCCGCTCTTGTTTTGATCATGACGTCCAGGAATGGTAATCTTCCTTCAGCTTCGGTCTCCGTAGTGAATTTGATGTTCTTATGTATGGAGTTAAGATGTGCAAGGAAGTTTAGGAGCTTGTCCCTTCCATGGGGCCAGATCATGAACGTGTCATCCACATAACGTAGGAAACAAGTAGGTTTATATCTGGATGACGCCAAAGCTTCCTCCTCGAAGCACTCCATATAGAAATTCGCGACCACAAGCGAGAGTGGGCTCCCTCATCGCGACTCCTTCTGTTGGTTCATAGTACTCTCCATTAACGAGAATTTACGTGGAGGCTTCTCCATTAAAGAGAAAACACTCCTGGTGTTTCTATAGTTATTTGAAGTCAATTACTTTTCTCGTGGGAAGTAGTCCCCCATTCGGATCTCCGGGCGGGGACTGCTCAGGAGGACGTCGTTATCGGGAGAAAGAAAACTGGCGTTCTACCGATCGGAGCGTGGAGTGCCAGATCCCTTAATCGCGCAGGTAGGTTAGAAAATTTAAAGAAGGAAATGGATAGGTTAAAGTCACATACAGAGTGTTACAAAAAGGTACGGCCAAACTTTCAGGAAACATTCCTCACACACAAATAAAGAAAAGATGTTATGTGGACATGTGTCCGGAAACGCTTACTTTCCATGTTAGAGCTCATTTTAGTTTCGTCAGTATGTACTGTACTTCCTCGATTCACCACCATTTGGCCCAATTGAAGGAAGGCAATGTTGACTTCGGTGCTTGTGTTGACATGCGACTCATTGCTCTACAGTACTACCATCAAGCACATCAGTACGTAGCATCAACAGGTTAGCGTTCATCACGAACGTGGTTTTGCAGTCAGTGCAATGTTTACAAATGCGGAGTTGGCAGATGCCCATTAGATGTATGGATTAACACGGGGCAATAGCCGTGGCGCGGAACGTTTGTATCGAGACTGATTTCCAGAACGAAGGTGTCCCGACAGGAAGACGTTCGAAGCAATTGATCGGCGTCTTAGGGAGCACGGAACATTCCAGCCTATGACTCGCGACTGGGGAAGACCTGGAGCGACGAGGACACCAGCAATGGACGAGGCAATTCTTCGTGCAGTTGACGATAACTCTAATGTCAGCGTCAGAGAAGTTGCTGCTGTACAAGGTAACGTTGACCACGTCACTGTATGGAGAGTGCTACGGGAGAACCAGTTGTTTCCGTACCATGTACAGCGTGTGCAGGCACTATCAGCAGCTGATTGGCCTCCACGGGTACACATCTGCGAATGGTTCATCCAAAAATGTTTCAATCGTCATTTCAGTGCAAATGTTCTCTTTACGGATGAGGCTTCGTTCCAACGTGATCAAATTGTAAATTTTCACAGTCATCATGTGTGGGCTGACGAGAATCCGCACGCAATTGTGCAATCACGTCATTAACACAGATTTTTTGTGAACGTTTGGGCGGGCATTGTTGGTGATATCTTGATTGGGCCCCATGTTCTTCCACCTACGCTCAGTGGAGCACGTTATCATGATTTCATACGAGATACTCTACCTGTGCTACTAGAACATGTGCCTTTACAAGTACGACACAACATGTGGTTCATGCACGATAGAGCTCCTGCACATTTTAATCAAAGTGTTCGTACGCTGCTCAACAACAGATTCGGTGACCGATGGATTGGTAGAGGCGGACCAATTCCATAGCCTCCACGCTCTCTTGACCTCAACCCTCTTGACTTTCATTTATGGGGGCATTTGAAAGCTCTTGTCTACGCAACCCCGGTACCAAATGTAGAGACTCTTCGTGCTCGTATTGTGGACGGCTGTGATACAATACACCATTCTCCAGGGCTGCATCAGCGCATCAGGGATTCCATGCGACGGAGGCTGGATGCATGTATACTCGCTAACGAAGGACATTTTGAACATTTCCTGTAACAAAGTGTTTGAAGTCACGCTGGTACGTTCTGTTGCTGTGTGTTTCCATTCCCTGATTAATGTGATTTGAAGAGAAGTAAAAAATGAGCTCTAACATGGAAAGTAAGCGTTTCCGTACACATGTCCACATAAGATATCTTCTTTCTTTGTGTGTGAGGAATGTTTCCTGAAAGTTTGGCCATACCTTTTTGTAACACCCTGTACAGTGGGGATTAGTGAAGTTTGGTGGCAGGAGGAACAAGACTTCAAATCAGGAGAATACAGGGTTATAAATACAAAATCAAATAGGGGTAATGCAGGAGTAGGTTTAATAATGAATAAAAAAATAGGAGTGCGGGTAAGCTACTGCAAACGGCATAGTGAACGCATTATTGTGGCCAAGATACACACAAAGCCCACGCCTACTAAAGTAGTACAAGTTTATATGCCAATTAGCTCTACAGATGACGAAGAAATTAATGAAATGTATGATGAGATAAAAGAAATCATTCAGGTAGTGAAGGGAAACGAAAATTTAATAGTCATGGGTGACTGTAATTCGGGAGTAGGAAAAGGGAGAGAAGAAAACGTAGTAGGTGAATATGGATTGGGGTTAAGAAATGAAAGAGGAAGCCGTTTGGTAGAATTTTGTAATCACAGCTAACACTTGGTTCAAGAACCATAAAAGAAAGTTGTATACATAGAAGAATCCTGGAGATACTAGAAGGTATCAGATAAATTATATAGTGGTAAGACAGATGTTTAGGAACCAGGTTTTAAATTGTAGGACATATCCAGGGGCAGATGTGGACTCTGACCACAATCTATTGGTTATGAACTGTAGATTAAAACTGAAGAAACTGCAAAAAGGTGGGAATTTGAGGAGATTGGACCTGGATAAACTGACTAAACCAGAGGTTGTACAGAGTTTCAGGGAGAGCATAAGGGAAGAATTGACAGGAATGGGGGAAAGAAATGAAGTAGAAGAAGCATGGGTAGCTCTGAGGGATGAAGTAGTGAAAGCAGCAAACGATCAAGTAGGTAAAAAGACAAGCGCCAGTAGAAATCCTTGGGTAATAGAAGAGATATCGAATTTAATTGATGAAAGGAGAAAATATAAAACTGCAGTAAATGAAGCAGGCAAAAAAAAATAGGAACGTCTCAAAAATCAAATCGACAGGACGTGCAGAATGGCTAAGCAGGGATAGCTAGAAGACAAAAGTTAGGATGTAGAGGCTTATCTCACTAGGGGTAAGATGGATACTGCCTACAGGAAAATTAAAGAGACCTTTGGAGAAAAGAGAGCCACTTGTATGAATATCAAGAGCTAAGATCGGAACCCAGTTCTAAGCAAAGAAGGGAAAGCAGAAAGGTGGAAGGTGTATACAGGTGGTCTATACAAGGGCGATGTACCTGAGGACAATATTATGGAAATGGAAGAGGATGTAGATGAAGATGGAATGGGAGATACGATACTGCGTGAAGAATTTGACAGAGCACTGAAAGACCTGAGTCGAAGCAAGGCCTCGGGAGTAGACAACATTCCATTAGAACCACTGACGGCCTTGGGAGAGCCAGTCCTGACAACACTCTACCGTCTGGTGATCAAGATGTACGAGACAGGCGAAATACCCTCAGAAGAATATAATAATTCCAATCCCAAAGAAAGCAGGTGTTGTCAGTTGTGAAAATTACCGAACTATCAGTTTAATAAGTCACAGCTGCAAAATACAAACACAAATTCTTTACAGACGAATGGAGGAACTGGAAGAAGCCGACTCCGGGGGAGATCAGTTTGGATTCCGTAGAAATGTTGGAACACGTGAGGCAATACTGACCTTCCGACTTACCTTAGAAGAAAGATTAAGGAAAGGCAAACCTACGTTTCTAGCACTTGTAGACTTAGAGAAAGCTTTTGACAATGTTGACTGGAATACTCTCTTTCAAATTCTAACGTGGCAGGTGTAAAATACAGGGATCGAAAGGCTATTTGCACATTGTACAGAAACCAGATGGCAGTTATGAGTCGAGGGGCATGAAAGGGAAGCAGTGGTTGGGAAGGGAGTGAGACAAGGTTGTACTCTCTCCCCGATTGTTATTCAATCTGTATAATGAGCAAGCAGTAAAGGAAACAAAAGATAGATTCGGAGTAGGTATTAAAACCCATGGAGAAAAATAAAAACTTTGCGGTTCAGCAATGACATTGTAATTCTGTCAGAGACAACATAGGACCTAGAAGTGCAGCTGAACGGAATGGACAGTGTCTTGAAAGGAGGATATAAGATGAACATCAACAAAAGCAAAACGAGGATAATGGAATGTAGTCCAATTAAGTCGAGTGATGCTGAGGGAATTAGATTAGGAAATGTTTTGCTATTTGGGGAGCAAAATAACTAATGATGGTCGAAGAAGAGAGGATATAAAATGTAGACTGGCCATTACAAGGAAAGCGTTTCTGAAGAAGGGAAACTTGTTAACATCGAGTATAGATGTGTCAGGAAGTCGTTTCTGAAAGTATTTGTATGGAGTGTAGCCATGTATGGAAGTGAAACATGGACGATAAATAGTTTGGACAAGAAGAGAATAGAAGCTTTCGAAATGTGGTGCTACAGAAGAATGCTGAAGATTAGATGGGTAGATCACATAACTAATGAGGAGGTATTGAATAGAATTAGGGAAAAGAGGAGTTTGTGGCACAACTTGACAAGAAGAAGGGACCGGTTGGTAGGACATGTTCTGAGGCATCAAGGGATCACAAATTTAGCATTGGAGGGCAGCGTGGAAGGTAAAAATCGTAGAGGGAGACCAAGAGATGAATACACTAAGCAGATTCAGAAGGACGTAGGTTGCAGTAAGTACTGGGAGATGAAGAAGCTTGCACAGGATAGAGAAGCATTTAGAGCTGCATCAAACCAGTCTCAGGACTGAAGACCACAACAACAACACATTATAAATTTACCTATGTTCAGTAAAACGTCACATAGTAATACATGCCTAGTAACACAGTTATAAATGGCTGATGTCCGGCCGCAGTGGTCTCGCGGTTAAGGCGCTCAGTCCGGAACCGCGCGACTGCTACGGTCGCAGGTTCGAATCCTGCCTCAGGCATGGATGTGTGTGATGTCCTTAGGTTAGTTAGGTTTAGGTAGTTCTAAGTTCTAGGGGACTGATGACCACGGTAGTTAAGTCCCATAGTGCTCAGAGCCATTTGAACCATTTTTGAACCATAAATGGCTGATGCATATGTCAAGACATAGCGTTAATAGGGACAAAAGCCTTGCGTGCTATGAATCGGCATGTTTCAGGTGACTTAGGTGGAATCCTAGACACCAAGGATCCACTGAATTATTATATTTTTTTATCAGTGTTATTAGTGTACGAGGCTAGTTATTGTATATTTTACAGGAAGGAGTTAAATCGTCAGTGCTCTTCCTGCTTTAGACCACGATGGTTCGATTTCTACATTGATTTCACAGGACATTAATCACTTTACTCATATATTACTACTTAAAACCACTCACAGTTTTGAGTGTTTTATGGAGCAGCATCTTACACATTAAGGTATATCTCTACTACAGCCCTTATGAGCCGAACACAGAGAGGATCAGATGACGTTATGTGCGTCAGTGTACATTAAGGTTTGCTGACAAAAATTTCGGGCTTGCAAATGGTGTGGTTCCCTGTTTAACGAACAGGACTTCCTGTAGGTAAATGTAAAAAAATGCATACAATTTCCAAGTATACAACGTTATCAATCGCCATGTAAAGGTGGTGACAGACAAAGCACTGAAGACGTTTCCGATAAAGTGTACCACAACCACTCTTAAACGTACTTAGAGCTGACGTATAGACACCAGAACTACAGATCGTTGCTTTACTCTGGCGATGGCCTCTACGTGCCATTACATAATCGGACGACGAAGAAGTTGCGGAGTCATCTTGATCCATGGCCGCTCACATACCACTCACAAATCTGAATGGGGTCCAAGGTGACCACATCTCACCTGATCGACTCCCAGATGTGCTAAAGCCAAACATATCATAAATGTGAATGTGCGTATCTATGTAAATATGTATGTATGTACATTCCACATCTCCTCTAAAACCACTGGATCGGATTCAATAGAAGTTGGTACACACATCACTTACTATTTAAAAATTAGTGTAGCTCACAAGAAGTAGTAGTCTGACTCTATTTATCATGTGTTTGAAACTGAGGGCACTTACTGACTTGAAAACAAATTTACTCATAATTTCTAACCTTTAGAAGACATCTTCTCGAATTACTTACATTTTCGCTGGTAATTCAGTATAACTGCAGGCACTAATTTGTAACTTACTACTTTTTTTTCTAAAACATTAGCGATAAATTTTACAGACCGTGTTCATATACACCACTGCATTTACTTGCAAAGCTATATCAATCTACAACTCATTACTCAATGTATATGATGTCATAAACATTGCGCTGCATGAAAACATACATGGTACACGTATTACTAACATTCTGTAAAGAAAAAGAATGTGGTGGTAACAACCAGCAACTTATTGTTTGGGTGGAGGTCATGACATGGAGAGAAATGTGGGGAGGACGAGATGGACAAATTGAGATGAGGAAGGAGGAGACTAATACAGATGCAGGGGAGGGTGGTGGGGGGAGAGAAGATGGACAGGGAAAGGGGAGGCGCAAATCTACAGAAAGACAAGAGGAAGAGATGGACAGAGAGAGGTGGGAGGATCAGATAGATGGACAGACTGACGGGCCAGAGGTGGACAGGATGTGTGGGGCAGAAGAGGACATAAACAGAGAGAGGGTTGGGGAGGGGATGGATAGATAGGGATGGAAGAGCAGGTAGACAGTGAGGGAGTATGGACGAGATGGACTATCAGAAGACTGGAATGAATACATTCCTGGACAATGCTGGGTGTTCAGGCAGTAGTATATACACTGATAAGCCAAAAAATTGATCCACTGTCCGTATCGACGTTGGACACCGTCTGGTGGGACTGTGGGCACGTGACACGGTAACAGACGTATGTAAACAGGGCTGACATGTACAGAGGCTCACCCTTGCGAAGACACGGGCTGCAAATGGGAAAATCCATTGAGTTAAGCGACTTTGACAACGAGCAGATTAATCTTACGCAGAGCCTGTGAAAGAGTACTTCGGAAACGGCGAAGCTAGTCGACTGTACACGTGCTACTGTCGTGAGCATCTATGGAAACAAGTAGGACAGTGAAACTACAACTTGGCGCTAAATGGTTGGACGTTCACGACTCTTTGCTGAACGTATGTGAGCCACGGCGGCTGATTTCACTATCGATAACTCTTAGGTGGCGTCTCACCAAGTGTGCCGGGTTACTCCCTTGTGCGGTTATCGCTGACTGGCCCAGTTTACAAAAGCGGCCGCTAGAGTCGCGTGTGTGGAGCTAGGTCTCCGAAGAGTGCAGCGGAGGCAGTTAATGGGTAGTTTCTACAAAGTATGGAGCCGGGGGCAGCAACAGTGCTTGGAGCAATGGACACGTAGAGTGGATCGGAACGATGTCCTTTCCAGTTTTTAGCCATAACTACAGAAGTGAAAGGTCTGATTCACGTAAGTTGAGCGCAGTTGGTTGTTCTATTTGTGCACCGATTCCCGCTCTGCAAACTGTTCTAACATACGTTCGTATATATGTTCATTGAGTTGTCATGCACGCGTTGTTACTTGACTCTGTGATTTTAGGAATAATGTATTTCTCTGCCTGTTCTGTGTAAGTTGGAATTATATTGTCTTCATCTTCTGGCCAGTGTGTCATGGTTGACACTGTTATGGTTATGTAATGTGCCCGTTGTTATGCATAGCTATATTAGGAGCCTACGCCTTATCTAGATTTTTAAAATTATTTCGTGTTTGTTTTAAAATGCCTATACAACAAAATCAACTTAGCTAATTTTTAATGTTTGTTTTCACGATGTTTTAAAAGCTGGTGGGCTCTCTGGCATTACTGTTATCCAGCTGATGGTAAGACAGTAGCGAGTTATTTGTTACATTTGTCTGGAAGAAATTACAGCTCCCTTTCTGTAGTTCTGTTACCGAAGCTTATTCCTAGGGCGTATAAACTTATTGGAAACGATCTATTAATTGCAATTATGGTTAAACCATAGCTTTGACTGAAGTAAACTTACATTTTTTGCAACTCAAGAAGTGGCTGGGAGAGTGTTCAATGTCGGCAGCTTCTTGCCGCATGAGCCTAGCTTACCTGCTGCCGTTCGCACGGCTCTGGAGCATTTCCTAGCTCGATTTGCTGCTTCTTTGCAGTCATGCGTTCTGGCCGTCTGTGCTCAAGTTGAATTCCTTATGTTATCTGACTTACAATGTTACCGAAATTTCGCTCTTGGCCAAGAGGCCTTTGAGTAACTGGCATCGCACGGAAAATTTTTTCTTCAGTGTTTAATACATCTTCTAGTCTTGTTCTAGATCTTTGTAAATTTTTCGTGTAAACTGTTTGGGTAATCCCTATGTTATCTTTGTTAATATTTTTCTTTTGGGGGTCCACCTAATGTCTTGGACGTGAATTACCTTGAAGAAATTTATCTAGAAGTATTTTAATTATTCTAGTAGGCTGATTTATTTGAAATTGTTTAATTTAAAAACTTTAACAAGGCCAATATTGTTTAGATCTTATTTCTTGAATTTCTTTGAGGTTATTATTAATGTAATTTAACAGCTGTCTCACCAGTTTGAATGCCTGTAATTAAATTAACTTCATTTTTTCTACCCGTTTGAAAAGGAAGCCTGTAGTTATCAAAGAAACTATTTAAATATTGTTGTCCAAGAGTAAATGATGTTAGTTAAAGTGGCCTAGTCCTTCCATGTCATTTCCCTGATCCTTATAATTCACGATTTCAGCGGAGTTCAGAGTCTTCTCTGCTCTGTAAAGTAGGATGGGTGGTGATCTGTGACATCTCTGCCGAAAGAGCACAATGCTGGAGCAAGAACAGGTGTTTCGGAGCATAATGTTCATCGTACATTGTTGAAGGTGAAACTTCGTGGCGCCGGCCGAAGTGGCGGTGCGGTTCTAGGCGCTACAGTCTGGAGCCGAGCGACCGCTACGGTCGCAGGTTCGAATCCTGCCCCGGGCATGAATGTGTGTGAAGTCGTTAGGTTAGTTAGGTTTAATTAGTTCTAAGTTCTAGGCGACTGATGACCTCAGAAGTTAAGCCGCATAGTGCTCAGAGCCATTTAGCCAAACTTCGTGGCATACTAACTCTACGTGTACTCATGTCGACCCAACGACACCATCAGTCACGATTTCACTGAGCATGGGACCATTGGAACTTGACCGTCTATCAATTGAAGTTATATTTTTGCTACACCAGGTCGATGGTCGTCTCCACAAACGCTCGAAACGTGAGGTGAGTCATGGACGCATGCTGGTGGGAGCACTATTATGTTACGGGAGACATTCTCGTGCACTTTCGTGGGACCTGTGATTGTGATCGAAGACACTTTGACAGCTGCAAACCACTTGCATCCCTTCATGCTTGATGTCTTCCTGACGACGATGTTATCTTTCAGCAGCATAACTATCCATGTCTCGAAGTCATAATCGTGCTACAGTGGTCTCAGGAGCATTATAGTGAATTCAAATTGATGTGTCGACGACCAGATTCACCTGCTGTAAATCCTATGCAACCCGTCTGGGTTGCTATCGGGCGCTGTCGCCAAGTACGCGAACCGCAGCCCTGTTATGTAAGCAAATTACATGAACTGTGCAGAGTAATCTAACGTCACACAGCTCGACAAACGTAGTAACAAGCTATCCGATCCATGATACTCAGAATCAGTGATGTATTTCCTCCCAAAGATGGACAAGGAAGTTATTCAGCAGGTGGTCATATTGTTTTGGCGCATCAGTTTAAGTCGGATGACACAGGGCTCACACCTAAGCTGTAACTTTTTAAACACTGTAACAGTTAGAGGTCGAAGTGGTACAGCATTTTGTGAAGGTACAGCTAATGGAGTGTAGCTGTGTGTGAGAAAACATAAACATTCATCGACCAGTGGGTATTTGTTTTATTTACTAATGAGGTGAGAATAGTAAACCACCAAGAGCACCAATTAATCCCATTAAATCATCCTACGCACTTAATGCCTCTACCACCTATATAATCGTTGTCCTGTTGCCATGGTGGATGCACATACAGCCTAATTTGGACGTCAAATAACTTGTGCACTACCTTCGGAACTCTACCCACGTGTACCACAACGCTGAAATCAATATTTACTTATTTTGTGTGTGTACACAATTAGGAAATAACGAATCAGTACAAAATACATCTGTTTCACAAGTCGAAGATACCATACGGTGAGGCTGCGAAGGAAACAATTACAAGAGATAGTCACTGTTTTTTGATCACGACGAAAAATGTAATTACATAACTAAAATTTACCTGCAATCCTGGTGCAAACTGAAATCCATATGCACCATACTGTAGCACGCCTCTATGGCGCAGCTCACTGAAAAGTGGAATATCATCTTCTAATTTATATCTTAACTGTGATGGAGAACAACGGACCTAGGATCTGTGATGAGTCGGTGAAAGTTTAGAGTAACAATGCACCGTAATATGCAAATGACGAAGAACAAAGTATACTTCTCTGTGAAGACCTGGCAATCGCAAGAGAACCGGAGGCTCTGGTGCTCAGGGACTGAGGAATCACAATAGAGAAGGTAGTAAAATAGATCAAAATTAGTTCCTATTCCATTTTCAACATAGTAAACGGCGTTTTCAACGTGACAACCCGTTGGGTTCCGCGATTGCTAATGGCAACTCAGAACTCCCAATGAACTGAGACAGCAGCAGAAAAGGTCCAGCTGGATCAGACCAACACTGATGCCCTCTTCAGTCACCCAGTCACCACGGAGGAATGCTGGATAAATCACTGTGACTCCAAGTCAAAGGTACGAAACAAGCAATGGAAACTGGGGAGCAACAACTGCCGAAAAAGGCGAAGACCCAACCATTATTGGTCAAGGTGATCCTGCATTTTCGGAACGGCATGCTGTGATTGCAATATATTATACCCTTAAGGGGAAAACTGTCATCGAAGCATACTACCAAAATCCTCTTAAGATTTGAGTAAGGCTTTCAAGACGAAGCACTGCGGGAAGCTGCCCAAGAAGGAACGACAACCTAGCGTATTCTTCACAGAACGCAGACATGCTGCTTCTTTGTTCTATCAAATTCTGCTTCAGCTTCTGTATTCTCTTTACATGAAACCCAGCGATATCTTTCTCTTTCCTCCGATGACACAACGACTGCGTGGCAGGCAATTCTAGAATGACGACGAGGTCGAATGTTTCCCGAACAGCCAAAATGCAGACATCCGGCAACCCATCTCTCCCCCCGAGTAGTATACCGTTAGAAAAAGTTTGTCGCATTTAAGTATGGATATAAGGAGAAGGATTAGCAGTCACCAAGTTTCATTGTTGCAGCTTCATTATTTTATACATGAAATGTATTCGCAGTTGCGAATACGCACAACCTTCAGCTGTATAAGGGAATGACGACAACGAACATACACT
Source organism: Schistocerca cancellata (assembly GCF_023864275.1). NCBI lineage: Eukaryota > Metazoa > Arthropoda > Insecta > Orthoptera > Acrididae > Schistocerca > Schistocerca cancellata. The sequence goes on from NC_064629.1 coordinate 332,372,136, forward strand.
CCTGGAAATTGAAATAAGAACACCATGAATTCATTGTCCCAGGAAGGGGAAACTTTATTGACACATTCCTGGGGTCAGATACATCACATGATCACACTGACAGAACCACAGGCACATAGACACAGGCAACAGAGCATGCACAATGTCGGCACTAGTACAGTGTATATCCACCTTTCGCAGCAATGCAGGCTGCTATTCTCCCATGGAGACGATCGTAGAGATGCTGGATGTAGTCCTGTGGAACGGCTTGCAATGCCATTTCCACCTGGCGCCTCAGTTGGACCAACGTTCGTGCTGGACGTGCAGACCGCGTGAGACGACGCTTCATCCAGTCCCAAACATGCTCAATGGGGGACAGATCCGGAGATCTTGCTGGCCAGGGTAGTTGACTTACACCTTCTAGAGCACGTTGGGTGGCACGGGATACATGCGGACGTGCATTGTCCTGTTGGAACAGCAAGTTCCCTTGCCGGTCTAGGAATGGTAGAACGATGGGTTCGATGACGGTTTGGATGTACCGTGCACTATTCAGTGTCCCCTCGACGATCACCAGTGGTGTACGGCCAGTGTAGGAGATCGCTCCCCACACCATGATGCCGGGTGTTGGCCCTGTGTGCCTCGGTCGTATGCAGTCCTGATTGTGGCGCTCACCTGCACGGCGCCAAACACGCATGCGACCATCATTGGCACCAAGGCAGAAGCGACTCTCATCGCTGAAGACGACACGTCTCCATTCGTCCCTCCATTCACGCCTGTCGCGACACCACTGGAGGCGGGCTGCACGATGTTGGGGCGTGAGCGGAAGACGGCCTAACGGTGTGCGGGACCGTAGCCCAGCTTCATGGAGACGGTTGCGAATGGTCCTCGCCGATACCCCAGGAGCAACAGTGTCCCTAATTTGCTGGGAAGTGGCGGTGCGGTCCCCTACGGCACTGCGTAGGATCCTACGGTCTTGGCGTGCATCCGTGCGTCGCTGCGGTCCGGTCCCAGGTCGACGGGCACGTGCACCTTCCGCCGACCACTGGCGACAACATCGATGTACTGTGGAGACCTCACGCCCCACGTGTTGAGCAATTCGGCGGTACGCCCACCCGGCCTCCCGCATGCCCACTATACGCCCTCGCTCAAAGTCCGTCAACTGCACATACGGTTCACGTCCACGCTGTCGCGGCATGCTACCAGTGTTAAAGACTGCGATGGAGCTCCGTATGCCACGGCAAACTGGCTGACACTGACGGCGGCGGTGCACAAATGCTGCGCAGCTAGCGCCATTCGACGGCCAACACCGCGGTTCCTGGTGTGTCCGCTGTGCCGTGCGTGTGATCATTGCTCGTACAGCCCTCTCGCAGTGTCCGGAGCAAGTATGGTGGGTCTGACACACCGGTGTCAATGTGTTCTTTTTTCCATTTCCAGGAGTGTATATGCCGGATCAGCAATCGAAACCTGATATATCGCTTTACGCGAGCTGTCGCCTTAATCGCCTTAGCTATCCGTGAATTAGCCATGGCCACACTCAAGCTTCCATATGTCGTCGTGCCTCCATTACAACCTGTACTCGGAAACACAATATGTAGCTACCTTACAGGGGAGGCTATTTTGATTGAAAGTGACATTTCAACTGAAAGTCGCTGCTTGGAATGGGCGTATAAATAAAACAGTGCAGCATCTGTAGTTAAGAAGAACTATGCAGTGTTCCTTCGGACATCCTCTTGTAGTGATGCGGCATATGTGTTACCACGTTCATCGATAACACGCATGCACGTATATCAGAAGGGAAGTTGCATCGTTCTTCTTGACCACCCAAGCTTCACAATATCGTATTTATCCACCGATACCAGGCAACGACTTCCAGTTAAACTGTCCTCCCTTGTATGGGAATTACATATGTTTATACGATTACAGGCTGTGACGCAGAAACGACGACATATGGAAGTTTGGGACTGCCTGTGAATTGTGCATGGATAGCCAAGGCAGTTAAGGTGACAGCTCACGTAAAGCGGGAAATCCAGTTTCAAGTCCCTGTCCAGCACGAATTTTCATTGTCATCAATCCCTTATACATCTGCATGCGTGAATGTCCGAAGTGACATTTAATCTTTCTTCTTAAGGACACAAGCATTGTAGTATCGTATTGATTATTTTGAGGTGATAATTATGACTTTTACTAAACCTTGTATCTAACACACTTCACCCCTCAGTCGTTTGATAATACTAGAGCGATACCTATAACTGATGTTCTCGTCCTTACTTACTGCAATAAACATTTATTCAACTTCAAGTGCTAGATACAAGGGTTGACGCACAGTTAAAACTTAATCTAAAGACTAAAATGTCTGTGAAAACTGTTGTTGTTGTGGTCTTCAGTCCTGAGACTGGTTTGATGCAGCTCTCCATGCTACTCTATCCTGTGCAAGCTTCTTCATCTCCCAGTACCGACTGCAACCTACATCCTTCTGAATCTGCTTAGTGTATTCATCTCTCGGTCTCCCTCTACGATTTTTACCCTCCACGCTGCCCTCCAATACTAAATTGGTGATACCTTGATGCCTCAGAACATGTCCTACCAACCGATCCCTTCTTCTGGTCAAGTTGTGCCACAAACTTCTCTTCTCCCCAATCCTATTCAATACTTCCTCATTAGTTATGTGATCTACCCATCTAATCTTCAGCATTCTTCTGTAGCACCACATTTCGAAAGCTTCTATTCTCTTCTTGTCCAAACTATTTATCGTCCATGTTTCACTTCCATACATGGCTACACTCCATACAAATACTTTCAGAAATGACTTCCTGACGCTTAAATCTATACTCGATGTTAACAAATTTCTCTTCTTCAGAAACGCTTTCCTTCCCATTGCCAGTCTACATTTTATATCCTCTCTACTTCGACCATCATCAGTTATTTTGCTCCCCAAATAGCAAAACTCCTTTACTACTTTAAGTGTCTCATGTCCTAATCTAATTCCCTCAGCATCACCCGACTTAATCCGAATACATTCCATTATCCTCGTTTTGCTTTTGTTGATGTTCATCTTATATCCTCCTTTCAAGACACTGTCCATTCCGTTCAACTGATCTTCCAAGTCCTTTGCTGTCTCTGACAGAATTACAATGTCTTCGACGAACCTCAAAGTTTTTATTTCTTCTCCATGGATTTTAATACCTACTCCGAACTCTTCTTTTGTTTCCTTCACTGCTTGCTCAATATACAGATTGAATAACATCGGAGAGAGGCTACAACCCTGTCTTACTCCCTTCCCAACCACTGCTTCCCTTTCATGTCCCTCGACTCTTATAACTGCCATCTGGTTTCTGTACAAATTGTAAATAGCCTTTCGCTCCCTGTATTTTACCCCTGCCAACTTTAGAATTTGAAACAGAGTATTCCAGTCAACATTGTCAAAAGCTTTCTCTAAGTCTACAAATGCTATAAACGTAGGTTTGCCTTTCCTTATTCTTTCTTCTAAGATAAGTCGTAAGGTCAGTATTGCCTCACGCGTTCCACTATTTCTACGGAATCCAAACTGATCTTCCCCGAGGTCGGCTTCTACTAGTTTTTCCATTCGTCTGTAAAGAATTCGTGTTAGTATTTTGCAGCTGTGGCTTATTAAACTGATTGTTCGGTAATTTTCACATCTGTCAACACCTGCTTTCTTTGGGATTGGAATTATTATATTCTTCTTGAAGTCTGAGGGTATTTCGCCTGTTTCATACATATTGCTCACCAGATGGTAGAGTGTTGTCAGGACTGGCTCTCCCAAGGCCGTTAGTAGTTCCAATGGAATGTTGTCTACTCCGGGGGCCTTGTTTCGACTCAGGTCTTTCAGTGCTCTGTCAAACTCTTCACGCAGTATCGTATCTCCCATTTCATCTTCATCTACATCCTCTTCCATTTCCATAATATTGTCCTCAAGTACATCGCCCTTGTATAGTCTCTCTATATACTCCTTCCACCTTTCTGCTTTCCCTTCTTTGCTTAGAACTGGGTTTCCATCTGAGCTCTTGATGTTCATACAAGTGGTTCTCTTATCTCCAAAGGTCTCTTTAATTTTCCTGTAGGCAGTATCTATCTTACCCCTCATGAGATATGCCTCTACATCCTTACATTTGTACTCTAGCCATCCCTGCTTAGCTATTTTGCACTTCCTGTCGATCTCATTTTTGAGACGTTTGTATTCCTATTTGCCTGCTTCATTTACTGCATTTTTATATTTTCTCCTTTCATCAATTAAATTCAATATTTCTTCTGTTACCCAAGGATTTCTACTAGCCCTCGTCTTTTTACCTACTTGATCCTCTGCTGCCTTCACTACTTCATCCCTCAAAGCTACCCATTCTTCTTCTACTGTATTTCTTTCCCCCGTTCCTGTCAATTGTTCCCTTATGCTCTCCCTGAAACTCTGTACAACCTCTGGTTTAGTCAGTTTATCCAGGTCCCATCTCCTTAAATTCCCACCTTTTTGCAGTTTCTTCAGTGAAAACTAACACCAATATTCTCCGTCACTCCTTTTTTTAAGCCTGCTATGTTTTATTGCTACCAGATCCATTTCGTTGTATTGACATCTTGGATTGCATTTGTGGCAGACAAATATGGTGCAATTTAGAAGGAGCTGTGAGTCGCCCTATACAAATATGTTGTTTGCAGAAGCAACTTTGTTGAATATTTGCCTCTGTAATCCACGTCTGTGTAGCTTCATAATAAGTTATTTTACCCTCGTATACCTCTCTACTTTTAAGAAAGTTCCACAATCTTTATTTCTGTCTTCCGGTGTAATTTGTCATTTTTTCCAGCTTTGTATCTGTTTGCACATTACTGTTTACACTTTTATTCCACGTACACTTGAAATGTTTCGTGGGTTAAGACCATCACATTCCGTGCAATTTTTTCATTATTTGATCAAATATAAAAAGTTAGGTTTCTTTCGGTTTATCCGAGGAAAGCCCATTTTCTGTTATATTAAAATGGTCTTTGTCAAATATGATGGTCAATATATCCCCCTATATGATTCTGAAAGCCTGTCCCGTTTACTCTGTCGTATGATCTCTTGTACCTGTGATTCACAACTTCCACTAATAGCGCTCCACTCGCAATTCTCGACCGGAGATTGCAGCAGATGTAGTTTGTACAGTCGACGCGTGAAACAGTCCACTCAGCATTTTTGGGAATATCTCAATGTACCTCTTTGTTTTCCTCCTGTTAACACTGGATTTCATCCGCGAGAGAGTATAGCTCGATTCCGTGTTCCATTCCAAAACAACGAACTCTCGTTATTGTGGCCTGGGTGGCAGCTTTTGCCAGTTGAGGAGCGTAAATTTTTTTGTGCATCACATTCTGACTATAGAATCTATCTTCAGATTTTTGCTGTATGAACAATAGAACCTAGGAGAAAAGTTAGAATTTTTATATCTACATTTCTGAGGGCGCATCGAAAGTGGGCCAGTCAAATCTAGCTCCTTTACAGCCTGGGGTAGGGAGAGGTGATGGATAGCAGCAGTATTGCAGTTGTTGCAGACGTGGAGTCGTTATTTGCACGCATTCGGAATCACCAATCACATCTAGGTATCGTTCTTTTCTAAAGCATTTCTACGCACATAAACCTCTGTCACAGTTCTGAGTAGGCGCGACAGCGCTAACGTGTTGTGGAATTGAAATGATTCTTCCCCAAATATCGTTGATCCCAGTTCTTTATCTGAATTACAGTTGTTTGTCTCCGCTTCCATGCCTGCTTCATGTCTCAGGAAATTAACAACACATACTCGACATAAAATTCCTTCACTAAAGACTGTGTAACAAACACGTTAGATCAGATGTGCATGAAATTGTCAGTGTGTCACCTAAAGTAATAGAAAGCAATTATCAGATGTTCATAAAAATATTACGTTGCGCATCATCAGTGCTAGGTAATGCTGCTACGCGTTGCAACGAAAGTTACGTGATATAAAAGTATTTGTATGTTCTACATCTATTCCAAAATCGCTGAATCGGTTTTAACCAATTTCTGTGCATACATCACTTACTGTCTGCAGTGAACGACTGTGGTAGTAAGAAGCACCTGCCCTTGAAATGGAAGGGAGAGAGGGGGGGGGGAAGGGGTTATAGAGTAGCGCAGCAGATGACGGGCAAGTAACAGTGCTTCATTGATCGATTACTTGAGAATGGCATTCGGGAGGACGACGGTTCAATCCCGCGTCTGGCCATCCTGATTTAGGTTTTCCGTGATTTCCCTAAATCACTTCAGGCAAATGCCGGGATGGTTCCTCTGAAAGGGCACGGCCGACTTCCTTCCCCATCCTTCCTAATTCGATGAGACCGCTGATCACGCTGTCTGGTCTCCTTCCCCAAACAACCAACCAACCAACTTGAGAATTAGGGCACTTAGTGACTTAGAATACGCTTAAGACTCATAGTTCAGGAGGTAAAACGTCATAAACATTGATCTGAGAGAAAATAAATGTGCACCACGAGAGATACAGGTGAAATATATGTAGACATATGTGTGAAATATATTAAATATAGGTGAAATACACTGATCAGCCGAAACATTATATCACTGCCCTTCGCATGGTGGCATGTGGGCTCGTGACGCGGTAACAAGCATTTAGCGGAGCAGACACGGATCATCATAGTGAAGATATGGGCTGAAAATGGGGAAATCCTTTGAGGTATACGACTTCGACAAATTATTATTACACAGAACATGTTAACGAGTATCTCGAAAACGGTGAGACAGGTCGAATGTACACTTGTTATTGTCGTGATCATCTACGGAAAGACCCGGCCGGAGTGGCCCGTGCGGTTCTAGGAGCTACAGTCTGGAGCTGCGCGCAGGTCGCAGGTTCGAATCCTGCCTCGGGCATGGATGTGTGTGATGTCCTTAGGTTAGTTAGGTTTAAGTAGTTCTAAGTTCTAGGGGACTGATGACCTCAGAAGTTAAGTCCCGTATTGCTCCGAGCCATCTACGGAAAGAGGTAGGAGGACAGTGAAACTACTAATCGCGCTAAATGGTTGGACGTCCACGACTCTTCTCAGAACGTGGGGTTCGAACGCTTGTCTGCTCTGTAAGGTGAGACAGATGGTGACCTGTGGTATCTCTGCCGAAAGAGCACAATGCACACGCACAAGTGTTTCGGAGCACTCCGTCCATTGTACATTGTTGAACATGGAACTCCGCAGCTGACCACGTGTTCTCGTGTTGACCCAACGATATCGTCAATTACGTTTTGAGTGGGCAGGGGACCATCGGGATTCGACCGTCGATCAGTGGAAGCTTGTCGACTCTTTGGGCGAATCTCATTTCTGCTTCACTAGGTCACTGGTCGTCTCCACAAGCGCAGTCATGGAGGTGAAAGGCAGCACGCTGCTGGCGCATGCTAGTGGGGGTAGTATTAAGTTATGGGAGACATTCTCATGGTCTTGCGTGGGACCTATGGTGGTAGTAGTAGTAGTAGTAGTAGTAGTAGTAGTAGTAGACACACTGGCAGCTTCGAATCACCTGCATTCCTTCATGCTTCATCTCTTCCCCAACGGTGGCGTCATCTTCCAGCAGTATAACTATCCGTGTCTAGGAGCCAGAACCGTGCTACAGTGGTTTGAAAAGCATTATAATGAACTCAAGTTGATGTGTCGGTGACCGAATTCGCCTGCTGTAAATCCTATGCAACCCATCTGGGTCGCTATCGAGGGCTATACCTCTCACGCAGATCAGCGACTTGTTATTTACGTGAATTGCATGATTTTTCCGTAAAAATCTAATGCCACATAGCTCTACAAACCGACCAAAATAGTGTCGGAACCCTCATATGCAGAATCAGTGATGTATTTAGTTCCAAAAACGGACAAACAAGCTATTAATCAGGTGGTCCTAGTGCTTTGACTTAACAGTTTATATGTGACATCCCGAACCCAAGAAAACACGCAGGTGAAAAGCTCCTCCTAAACTCCAGCTGCGATTTTAACCAGACTTGGTACACATGTTTCTTGTTCTCTGCAAAGGAATACAGTGGGGTTAGAACCACCAACTTCCTGTTGGGGTGGGGATAGTAATTTGGTGATGGAGAGAGAAGGGGGGAGGAGGAGATGGACAGAGAGATAGGTCAGGAGCTGACAAACAGAGAGGAGGGTGGAGCAAATGGGCAGATAGAGGATGAGTGATGATTAGATGGAGGATTAAATGGACAGATAAACAGGGAATTAGCCGATGGACAGAGAGAGGGGAAAGCCGATGGACAGAGAATGAGTGGAACAAATGAACAGAGAGAGGGTGAAGAGGGCATTGAGAGAGAGGGGGGGGGGCGACAGGAGGACATGAATAGGGATTGGGGCTGGAGTAGATGGACAGAGAGAGGGAGAATGAGTAGACGGTCAGAGGGGGCTGTGGTGTTGATGGGCTGAGATGAGAAGGCGGAGATGGGCTTATAGAATATTAGAATAAATCCATAGATGGGCAATATTTCATACTTACATAGCATGATATAAGATCAGACAATGGTGTGAAGATAAGCTTTATTGGTTTACAGTACTTTCATGTTCCAGACCGATTATCTCTCAGATATTTTCAGTTAGCTGAAAAAGGATATGACAGGTCAGAGGAGCAACCAGCATCAGATCTTGAATGTTCCATAAAATAAGTTTAAATGTGTTGTCCCTTGGACTCAAGCTGTAACTTTGTGTTGAAAGAAAGAAACCGCTTCAAGCATTAAAAAATTCCTGATGTATTGGTCAATGAGCATTGTAGGTATTATCCTTCAGACCATAACACCAGGAATATGCCCGGTGTTAAAATACGTAGTTAAGTGCCTCTAATTTAAAAAGAATGATTATTTGTAAGTTATAGCCTGCTATCTGTGTTACAAATGAGGACGTCTTCGATATGGAATATGAGTATCCAAAGTGAAGGAATACATGGCAGCAGTACATGACAAAGGAGATGTCGCAAAAGGATGGACCAGCAAAAGTCACATCCACTAACATACTGCCAACAACAGAGGTATGATTCTGTCGTTTATTATCAACATTTTATGTTACCAAGTAGAAATGCTTCTACGTTTCTCTTCTGTCTATAACGAGTACTGTGGACTGTGAATTGTGGAAGTCATATTCAATACGTGTGAGATTCTGCAAAATAGTGCAACAAGAAACGCGAAAGGCTCCAGAATAACGCAGCCCACAAATTGCAAACGTAACGCACAAATATCATAATGCACCGAAAACTCACCCGAGAGTGGGAATTCCTGAAACGCATCGTGCAGGAAATAAATAAAAGAAAGAAGTGATTGACAGCAGACGAAGTCATTTTGCAATAAACATGAACGTTATCGCCGCCACGATGTTAATGAGGTGTTTACGTTTGTGTGTGTGTGTTTGTGTGTGTGTGTGTGTGTGTGTGTGTGTGTGTCTGTGTGTGTTTCGGACTTTTTTGTCTACTTGAGGAATAATTAGTTTTCTAGTGATATTCGAGGTACATCACCCGCTCGGATAGCTGAGCGCTTTAACACGCATTTCCCGTAAATCCAAGAGGCGCGCTGGCCCCTGATCGAATACACACGGTGGATTAGCTACGAAGGCCAGTGTGCCAACAAGTCTTTTCTGTTACCTGCCTCGAATGCTCTGTAAAATAAAAGTAATTTAAGCGCTCCTTCACTTCAATACATATTCAGAAAGAACACTCCTGTTCAACATGCATTTAACTCGTTCTTCACTATGCAACGATCTATTTGTACAGAAACACTATGTGGTAAAAAGTATCAGGACAGCTGTTATGACATGGGATGTTTCCACCCTTCGCCTTTATGACGACTTGCACTCTTCTGACGACACTTTCAGTGAGGTTTCTGAATGTTGTTGGCCGGCCGTGGTGGCCAAGCGGTTAAAGGCGCTACAGTCTGGAACCGCGCGAACGCTACGGTCGCAGGTTCGAATCCTGCCTCGGGCATGGATGTGTGTGATGTGCTTAGGTTAGTTAGGTTTAAGTAGTTCTAAGTTCTAGGGGACTGATGACCTTAGAAGTTAAGTCCCATAGTGCTCAGAGCCATTTCTGAAGGTTGTGAAGAAATGGCAGTCCATTCTTCCAAATCAGTCGAGTCCAGTGAAGGTAGTGATGTTGAACGCTGGGGTATGGAGCGAAGTCAACGTTCTAATTCGTCCCAAAAGTGTGCCTTTGGATCACGTCTGAACACGTGCAGGCCAGTCGATTTCAAGAATATCTTTGGACAAAAACCCGTGCCTCATAGAAGCTGCTTAATGACATAGTACATTGTCTGGCTCATACAAATAAACATCGTCTCCGACTCTTTCTCTACTGTACTCAGTACATAATATGTAAAATGTATTCATATCCTTCTGCATTTATTGTTTCCTCAAGCGCAGTGAAAGGAACAACCAGTGACCACGAGAAACACAACGGTCGCCGAAGTGGACATGTCTTCAGAAAAGAAGCAAGTAATTTCGCAGAATGGTGAAGAAGTGGCACATGAAACATTAGCGTTTCTGCAAGATGAGTCAATGGAATGTGTGATATTGTATACGGTCGATTGAACGAACGATGTACATAAGACGTACAATGACGATGATGCGTGCTTAACAAATGAAACAGGTGTAGAGTCATGTAGTTCACCATCCTTGTCGGAGAGGGGGCCACAAATCCGGTGTCGAGGGAAACGCAGTAAAGGACAGTCGTTGCCCATGTAGCGGGTAGGAATCATAATTACATTTGTTACGTTCTTACATCATCCACAGCATAGTAGAAAACCGATTCTGTACACATTCCGAATGAGTTCGAAGTAATATGACCGTGTGGTGCATAAGAAGTACTACGGATATTCAAGGAAGGATAAGGCGCAGTTGTTACAAAATATGGTGTGTGTGCGTTTCAGAGACGCTCAGTACAAATTACAAGATGTACGTGATAGTGACCTACTACGTTATACACATCAGACTGTGTGCGACATAGATGACTGTGATATCAAGGGAAGTATTGGATGCTTGCATAGCTTCCAACAGTATTACGGAATTGGGAGACGTAAGATAACGAACTTTCAAACAAAGCGTCAACTAGGCGACGCACAGCACAGTGCGGAACTGTCCGAAAATTTAAGATCACATAAAAACTTATCCCATTGTTCAGTAAGAAATTACTTTTCAACTCCGACCATTCGGGATTTAAAGAGGAAATGCATGTGGAAGGAACCATGGAAATTGTAGGTACCAAGTGAATTGTATCAAAATCGTATACAATTATGCCGACTGGCTGGTACATTAGCTGGAAAGTTATTTATTGCGCTGCGAGAAGTTGGAGGTGCTCTGCCCCCTGCGATTCTCTCTCATGTGCGTGATCTTGTAAGAGCAGTACGAAATATTTACGTCACAACAAGCAAGAGTGGGAAAATGTGCGTAAGAGAACTATAGCTATGGTATGAGCGCCGCCTTTGTCCAATAGCTGGTGAAAATATCTTGAGCGAGCTTCGTTAATGGTTCAAATGGTTCAAATGGCTCTGAGCACTATGGGATGTAACGTTTGAGGTCACAGTCCCCTAGATCATAGAACTACTTAAACCTAATTAACCTAAGGACATTACACACATCCATGACCGTAGCGGTCGCGTGGTTCCGGACTGTAGCGCCTAGAACCGTTCGGCCACTCCGGCCGGCCATTAGTGGTCTGCATATAGACATCATACTCCTTTAGATCAACCTATCTCTCCTGAAATGTGTGTGACATTGTAATTCATACCGCCTGAAAACACGGTAGAAATTCATCATCTGAATGTTCGTGTTCTCCGTGCCTATAAAACATATTATTCCACTATCTATAGCTACGACTTGAAAGATACTCTGATTCATAATAAGCTGCACGACAGACTGTTTCGCATTCCGTTGCATGCCAACACATTCCATCAGTTCTCATCATCCAGTTACACCAACATGATGACATATGCGTTTTTTAAGAGTGGACACCTAGCTGAACGTTCTGCATGGTTTGTAGCTCCCAAGCAGTTCGCCTTCGATCTTCATGGTGCAAACTTTTGCCATCACTGTTGTGAATCATTTTTCATTCGATGTTCATGGTGAAAGTTGGTTTGTTTCGACTATTTCTTGAAAGTCAACGATGGCTATTTTGTGAAGTGTAATACATACATTCCACAGAAGGTGATTTCTGCACTTCCCGGACATTCGTTTTCTGTCGCCCTCCTAATGCACATGGTAAGTTGTTAACAGCTAATATTTTTCCTGTTGTAATTGTTAGCACAACACTTTCAAATCAGCCTTACTAAAGACTGAACTTGCGACGTCGCATTCAAGGGGTTCCTTGTCAGCATTGACAACGGAAATATGTAGTTTAAGAGGAGCTGCTCGAATATTGTACCACGTTCTTTTAAATCTCTATACACAATCACTGTGCTAGATTGACTACTGGTAGCACTCTAGAAGTCACGAGTGATTCCTTCTGCTGATTTCCAGGAATTTTTTAAACCACTGTGAAATGTTCGACATCCAGTGAACAGGCCACTCTCGAAGCCACTGAGCTCTTCTAATTGACGCATTCTGCTGTGACCGCTTCTCTACTGACAACACAACTCCTCTCACTTCCTTTTATATTGATAGATCCCCCTCTCATGATATCTAGTAGTAATTTCCACATTACGTATAGCTGCTGGGATATTTTTGATCAGATAGTGTATTTTTTGTAACCAATCGCACAGTTTGCGGCCGAATACACGTATTTGATAGTTGTATTGTGATCGAGGAAGACTATTCTTCCTCGATCACTGGTTCTATAAATTTACCTAACAGGATTTTGTGAAAACAACCTTGTCTTTCTTCAAAGGATGTCCATTCTCATTTAATCTAAATATCTACTTCTCGTACTAATTTTGTCAGGTAGCTTTCGGGTCGATATACATTTGAAACAGAGACTATCACTTTTTAGACTCCTCAAGGGAAATGTCTCCCAAACCTTGTAAGTGCTTCTCTGGAAACCAATTACTCTCACAACCGACATATACTAATGTCTTTCCATTGTAAACGCTTCTCTTTACGCTCTTAAAAGTGTCCTGGTATAAATCATATAATAATCACGGAGGTTACCCAAAAATAAATGTGGTAATTAGGAGGTTCCGAGTATTCTACCTTCACTGTCAATGTGCAGTGGACAATGCAGTCTCACAATAGGTGCTTCCTTTTCTGAAAAAGGCATACATACTTTAGCGAGGTTATCAAATTTGAAGCGAAATCATTGATTATGCAAAAGTCCCGCTGTTACAATAATTTTTATGTGACTTTCATGTGAAACATTGAAGCTCTTTTTGTGGGAAACAGTTTTGACATCAATATGCGATACACGAAATAAAAAATGTAGTTGAAGGTGATCAAAGGCGTGTTAGTAAATAGTTTTAAATGTAGCTAGTAGACCGGTTGGCGTCAGCTCTTCGATGTGCAGCTATTCTGTAGAGAAAGGTAATTGTAATCCTGGATGAGGACGCAAACTTGGAAACTTATTTCCATGATAATTGCCAATGTGCCATGAATAATTTTCGCTTGTGGTGATTTCCAAGGGACTCTGTGCCTCTGTCAGCTTTTGCAACTACTATTGCCACCTGCTGAGCTTCGGAAGGTATTTGCGATGGTGTATTTATCCTCTTTTGGAATCCTACTCCCGGCGGGGTCAAGGATTTTCTCTGCCTCGTGATGACTTGGTGTTGTGTGCTGCCCTTAGGTTAGTTATGTTTAAGTAGTTCTAAGTTCTAGGGGACTGATGACCATTGATGTTAAGTCCCATAGTTCTCAGAGCCATTTGAACCATTTTTTTTTTTTTTTGGAATCCTACAGTTATCTGATCTATTAGGCTTATAACAAAGCCTAATAGATCAGATTGTCGGTTGTGGCACCTTTAGACACTTCAAATATTAAGGAAAGTTAGTGTATAACATGTACATACATATAAAAGGCTTTTAGAGAGCTCACTACGAGACACAGGTCGTCGTTGTCCCACTTAAATTATTTTCTTTCTGCAACATTTTGCGACGTTTAACTGTGTCATCAGGCAATTAAGGCAAAACGAAAACAATGAACTTAAACATACACAGGTTTTATATCGCACTTTTCGGTTTCGGCGTATGATTTAGACTATTTGCAGAGAAAATAGTGTAAAACTCGACTAACAGAGCGTCTTCTTCGTTTGCTGGTATTTTGGAAACAGAAAGAAGTGTAACATCAGCCTAGGAGGAATGCATGACAAACACTGTGCTGTCTCACAATATATTTATTCACAACCGGTTTATATCATGGATCATTCACATAGTGCTAGCACAAAAATGGAGACGAAGTGAAAAATATGAACATCGCCACAAATTAAATCTACATAAGAATTATTAGTAGGAAAAATTAAGTGCACTTACCAAAAATATCTATTGTGGCAACTTAATGTGTCATACATGCTATTTAACCAGAAAAGTATAAACTATTGCTGACTTGAAAATCTCAGAATGATACGTAACGCCATAATACCGGCTAAGGTAAGCAGAAAACATTGAAAGCTCGTAACAACAGCAGGTGCACACCACCATTGCTCAGTCACAACAAAATCTTGTCGGTTGACACACAAGTGTTGATCAAAGACGCTACAAGCCACAGTCAGAGAACTAAGACAAAGGTCCAGGTCACAGAACAAGTTCCAAAATACGTGTATATTGTAGTACAGTTACAGAGAGATACACAATAATTAAAATAAAATAAATACAATAAAAGAAGTTAGAAAATACATAAAAATATTTTGTGCAGTACATTTTCTTTTTTTCCTCTTTACTTCTCCTTATTATATTTCCTTCTATTTACTTTTTTGCTACTTTTCAATACAATGTTACAAAATATTATAGTCTAACGATACTATCACGATATTGCATGACATATTGGCATTTGATGAAAACAAAGCGACCATTTGGTGAAAAGCAACACACGTGAAAATATACATAGCTACGTACAATAATATGAAATTCAAGTCACATAATGTTATTGCGAAGTCATGTGATACCAATTGGTCAGTTTATTTTTACCACATGCCACTTTTGTAACACCTATCATATGAAAACGTACATAGGAATGTGATGTTGAAAAATCGTATTAGGCAGTCCAATTACCACAAATCATACAGACTGCCAGCAGCAAACCAAATGTCAATTCTACAGGGTAAAAAGTATTTGAACCGACAAACTCTGGGAGGTTGTAGGGGACATCAAAACTAATATTTTTCCCTAATGTCATTTTTTCCTATGAGCATTATTTAAACCGGCGGAGGCCGTATTACGATCTAAAGTTGTTTGGGGGTGTATTACACTCTCCAGTTGTAGGCAACTGCTGTCCGCCAGTGTAGTAGCGCATTGTCTCTGTTAACTAATGGAGCGATACACCTGGAGTGAGTACACTGATATGGTTGGTGCGTACTACGTAGCGCACCACAACGGACGAGCTGCACAGCGGGTTTATCAACAACAATATCCCAATCGCCGTATCCCACATCATACGACCGTTGCTGATGTGTACCAACTTCTGCGTGAGTCCGGGTCATTTAGCAGATTACCTGGACAGGGACGCCGTCACACGGTAAGAACGCTGCAATCTGAGGAAGCTGTCTTGCAGCCTGTGGAGCGGGATCCTTCAATCAGCGCTCGTGCAGTTGCAAGTAACAAACATGGGGACGAATCAGACGAATGTAAGGAGAGTCCTTCGAGAGCATTTGTTACGTCCATTTCACGTACAGCGTGCCCACAACCTGGAGCCAGTTAATTATCCACCCAGAGCACAGTTTTCGCAGTGGTACGTGGAAAAATGTGAAATGCATCCTACATTTCCATCCTGTGTGTTGTTTACCGATGAAGCAATGTTC
The DNA here is from genome assembly GCF_023864275.1 of Schistocerca cancellata. Lineage (NCBI taxonomy): Eukaryota > Metazoa > Arthropoda > Insecta > Orthoptera > Acrididae > Schistocerca > Schistocerca cancellata. The sequence continues at coordinate 332,388,013 of NC_064629.1, forward strand.
GGGCGTGATGGAGTCTTCAACATTCACAATTCGCATGTTTGGAGTGAGGGTAACCTACATGCCGCAGTTACTAGCGCTCATCAAGTGCGGTTCTATGTTAATGTGTGGGTCGGTGTTGTTGGAGACTTTAATTGGGCCGTATCTGCTACCTAGGCCATCAAATGTCAGGCACTATTACAATTTTCTCGCCAGAGCATTGCCAGAATTGCTGGAAGACGTCCCGTTCCCTACAAGACAACGCATGTGGTTCCAACATGACGGGGCGCTGGCATATTTCAGTCATCGTGTGCGTCGATACCTGGACCGACGATTCCCAGAAACGTGGATTGGCAGAGGTTGTCCCGTACCATCGCCTGCTCGATCCCCAGATATGCCACCTCTGGAGTTTTTTGTGTGGGGAGAGATGCGCAACCTTGTTTACGCAACTCCTGTTGCATCAGAAGAGGATCTGTTTGCTCGGATAGTAGCAGCAGCAGGAACAATTCAGATACTCCTGGGGTTTTTGCTCGTGTCAGACAGAACATGATCCGACGGTGTAACCTTTGTTTAAGTGTCAATGGAGGCGTTTTGGAAAATCTACTGTAATTGAAATTGGGCTGTGTTAACGTGTTGTCTCTTGGTCATAAGAAAAATGGAAGTGTCTGTTGGGTTAACTAATTTGTCGCCAGAGAAATCTTCCTCTACCAGTTTAAATACTCCTCATAGGAAAAAATGATATTAGGGGAAAAATATTTGTTCTGATGTCCCCTACGATCACCCAGAGTTTGTCGGTTTAAATGCTTTCCACCCTGTATATCAGAAGTTCGAAGATACAAATACTGTAACCAAATGAGGAACCACACACTGCAAAGAGTAATATATAATACGAAAATCACATTATACTGTAAAAAAAATTCAAGTGATATTACAATGTCACGTAACAAACCAACGGTTTGTTGAAAACAACACCATAATTAAAAAATATACATGGACATATGATGAAAAATTACAAGAAGCAACATCAGTTGTTGCTTTATTATGGCGCTGTTCTCACCAAATCGTTGGTTGGTTACGTGACATTGTAACATCACTGGATTTTTACAGTATTATGTGATTTTTGTATTACATATTACTCTATGCAGTATGTGGTTCCTAATTTGGTCACACTATTTCTATCGTCGAACCAATGATACAGAACTGACACTTGTTTTGCTGCTGGCAGTCTGAATGATTTGTTATAGTTGGATCGCCTAAAATGATTTTTCAACATCACATACCTATGTACGTCTTCATATGATGGGTCTTACGAAATGATCAGTTTATTTTTACCACATGACACTTTTGTGGCATATGATTTTACAATAGTATCATGTGACCGTTGTATTTCATATTATTGTACGTGGCTATGAACAATTTTATAGTGTGTTGCTTTTCACCAAATGGCCGGTTGTTTTTATGAAATGCATTACATCATGTAACATTATGATAGTATCATTTTACAATAACATTATGTAACATTGTATTGAAAAGAAGCAAATAAGGATATAGGAGGAAAAATTAATGAGAAGGAAAGAGGAAAAAAGAAAATGTACTGCAAAAAATATTTTTTATGTATTTTCTATCTACTTTTATTGTATTTATTTTATTTTAATTATTGTGTATCTCTCTGTAGATGTACTACAATATATACATATTTTGAAACTTGTTCTGTGACCCTGACCTTTGTCGTAGTTCTTTGATCAACGCTTGCGTGTCAACCTACATGATGTCTTTGTGACTGCGCAATGATGGTGTGCACCTACTGTTATGTGCTTTCAATGTTTTCTGTTTCCTTAAGCCGGTATTATGGCGTTATATATCATTCTGAGATTTTCAAGTCAGCAATGGTTTATACTTTTCTGGTTAAATGTATGACACTTGAAGTTGCCACAATAGATGTTTTTGGTAAGTACACTTAATTTTTCCTACTAATTAATCTTATGTAGATTTAATTTGTGGCGATGTTCATATTTTTCACTTCGCTTCCATTCTTCTGCTAGCACCATGTAGATGATCCATGATGTAAACCGATTGTGAATTAGCCTTCTGCCGCCGAGAAGTGTGTCAGCAATGCGCAAGTAGCAGCATTACTGCATTTACTAGGCAATCTTGTATTTTAATAACAGTTTAAATTTTGTGTCGAGTTGTTTGTGCTCTCTGTAGATTAGTTCAGACGTTCTTTGCACAACAGTATTTAGCATGGATAGGGACTGCGACTGCTGTGTTCGGATGAGGGCTGAGTTGGCATCCCTTCGCTCCCAGCTTCAGGCAGTGCTGGCTTCGGTAACACAGCTTGAGGCTGTTGCCAATGGCCATCACTGTGGTGGTCCGGACGGGTGTTTGTCGGGGACGGCCTGCTCGTCCCACACATCCCCCGATCGGACTACGGCTGTGGCTGCGGCTGCCCAGGATACTGCCCATATGGAGGCTGACCCTCACTCGTGGTAGAGTGGGAGGTCGTCTCGAGGTGTGGCAGGGGGCGAAAGACATTCTGGAGGGCTGAACAGAAGACTTCTCCTGTTTGTCCGACGAACCGTTTCCAGGCTCTGTCTCCGGCTGATACTGATCTTCGGCCGCACATGGCTGCTTGTCCTGTTCCAGAAGTTGCCCCCCTCAGTCTGCAAGATCTGGGCAGTCGCAGAGGGTGGGCTTACTGGTAGTTGGGACCTTCAACGTCAGTCGCGTAATGGGGCCGCTTAGGAATATGGCTGCAAGGGAGAGGAAGAAAGCCAATGTGCACTCCCTGTGCATACCGGGGGGAGTCATTCCAGATGTGGAAATGGTCCTTCCAGGTGCCATGAAGGGTACAGGGTGCACCCGTCTGCAGGCGGTCGCTCATGTCGGCACCAATCATGTGTGTCGCTATGGATCCGAGGAAATCCTCTCTGGCTTCGGCGGCTATCTGCTTTGGTGAAGACTCCGTCTCGCTAGCGGAATGAAAGCAGAGCTCACCATTGGCTGCATCCTCGACAGGACTGACTACGGAACTTCGGTACAGAGCAGAGTGGAGGATCTGAATCACAGGCTGAGACGGTTCTGAGCCCGTGTGGGCTGCAGATTCCTCGACTTGTGCCATAGGGTGGTGGGGTTTCGGGTTTCGCTGGATAGGTCAGGAGTCCACTACACACAGCAAGGGGCTACACGGGTAGCAGGGGTTGTGTGGCGTGGACTGGGCGTTTTTTTAGGTTAGATGGCCTCGGGCAAGTAGAGAAAGGGCAACAGCCTCAAAGGGTGCGTGGCAAAGACAGGACATGCGGGGACCAAGCAGCAATCGGTATTGTAATTGTAAGCTGTCGAAACTGCGTTGGTAAAGTACCGAAACTTCAAGCGCTGATAGAAAGCACCGAAGCTGAAATCGTTATAGATACAGAAATCTGGCTGAAGCCAGATAAATTCTGCCGAAATTTTTACAACGGCACAGACGGTGTTTAGAAAGGATAGATTGCATGTAACTAGTGTTGGCGTGTTTGTCGCTGTTAGTAGTAGTTCATCCTGTAGTGAAATAGAAGTGGATAGTTCCTGTGAATTATTATGTGTGGAGGTTATACTGAACAACTGAGCTAGATTAATAATTGGCTCCTTTTACCGATCTCCCGACTCAGCAGCATTAGTGCAGAACAACTGAGAGAAAATCTGGAATACGATTCACATAAATTTCCTTAGCATGTTATAGTCTGAGGTGGAGATTTCAATTTACCAGATATAGACTGGGACACTAAGATGTTTAGGATGGGTGGTATGGACAGAGCATCGAGTGACATTAAACAGAGTACACTATCCGAAAATTACCTCGAGCAATTAAACAGAGATCCGCCTCGTGGAGATAACATCTTGGACCTACCGATAACAAACAGACCCGGACTTTTCGACTCTGTAAGCGCAGAACAGGAAATCAGTTATCATAAGGCCGTTGCAGCGTGCCTGAGCATGGAAGTTAATAGGAATATAAAAAAAGGGAGGAAGCTATATCTGTTTAGCAAGAGTAATAGAAGGCAGATTTCATACTACCTAACCGATAAAAACGAAAATTTCTATTCCGACACTGAGAATGTTGAGTGTTTATAGAAAAAGTTCAAGGCAATCGTAAAATGTGTTTTAGACAGGTACGTGCCGAGTAAAACTGTGAGGGACGGGAAAAACCCACCGTGGTTCAACAACAAAGTTTGGTTGGTTGGTTGGTTGGTTTGGGGAAGGAGACCAGACAGCGTGGTCATCGGTCTCATCGGATTAGGGAAGGATGGGGAAGGAAGCCGGCCGTGCCCTTTCATAGGAACCATCCCGGCATTTGCCTGGAGTGATTTAGGGAAATCACGGAAAACCTAAATCAGGATGGCCGGACGCGGGATTGAACCGTCGTCCTTCCGAATGCGAGTCCAGTGTCTTACCACTGCGCCACCTCGCTCGGTAACAAAGTTTGGAGACTGCTGCGAAAGCAAAGACAGCTTCACTGCAAATTTAAACGCAGCAAAAACCTTTCACACAAACAGAAGCAACGAGATATCAAAGTTAGCGTAAGGAGGACTATGCGTGAAGCGTTCAGTGAATTCGAAAGTAAAATTCTATGTACCGACTAGACTGAAAATCCTAGGAAGTTCTGGTCTTACGTTAAATCAGTAAGTGGATCGAAACAGCATATCCAGACACTCTGGGAAGATAATGGCATTGGAACAGAGGAGGACACGGGTAAAGCTGAAATACTAAAACATATTTTTTCCAAATCTGTTTCACAGAGGAAGACCGCACTGCAGTTCCTTCTCTAAATCCTCTCACGAACGAAGAAATGACTGACATCGAAATAAGTGTCCAAGGAATAGAAAAGCAACTGAAATCACTCAACAGATGAAAGTCCAGTGGACCTGACGGGATACCAATTCGACTGTACACAGAGTACACGAAAGGACTTGCCCCCCTTCTTTCTAGAGGAAAGGAAGGTTCCATATGATTGGAAAAGAGCACAGTTAGTTCCAGTTTTCATGAAGGTTCCTCGAGCAGATGCGCAGAACTATAGGCCTATATCTCTGACATCGATCTGTTGTAGAATTTTAGAACATGTTTTTTGCTCGCGTATCATGTTATTCCTGGAAAGCCAGAATCTACTCTGTAGGAATCGACATGGATTCCGGCAACAGAGATCGTGTGAGACCCAACTCGCTTTATTTGTTCATGAGACCCAGAAAATATTAGATACAGGTTTCCAGGTACATGACATTTTCCTTGACTTCCGGAAGGCGTTCGACACAGTTGCGCACTGTCACCTAATAACAAAGGAAGAGCGTACGGAATATCAGACCAGCTGTGTGGTTGGATTGAAGAGATTTTAGCAAACACAACACAGCGTGTTGTTCTCAATGGAAAGACTTCTACAGACGTTAAAGTAACCTGTGGCGTACCACAGGGGAGTGTTATGGGACCATTGCTTTTCACAATATATATAAATGACCTAGTAGATAGTGTCGGAAGCTCCAAGCGGCTTTTCGCGGCTGATGCTGTAGTATGCAGAGACGTTGCAGCATTAGAAAATTGCCGCGAAATGCAGGAAGATATGCAGTGGATAGGCACTTGGTGCATGGAGTGGCAACTGACCTTTAGCATAGACAAATGTAATGTATTGCGAATACATAGAAACAAGGATCCTTTATTGTCTGATTATATGATAGCGGAACAAACACTGGTAGCAGTTACTTCTGTAAAATATCTGGGAGTATGCGTGCCGAACGATTTGAAGTGGAATGATTATATAAAATTAATTGTTGGTAAGGCGGGTGCCAGGTTGAGATTCATTGGGAGAGTCCTTAGAAAATGTAGTCCATCAACAAAGGAGGTGGCTTGTAAAACACTCGTTCGACCTATACTTGAGTATTACTCATCAGTGTGGGATCCGTACAAGGTGGGGTTGACAGAGGAGATAGTGAAGATCCAAAGAAGAGCGGTGCGTGTCGTCAAAGAGTTATTTGGTAAGGTGATAGCGTTACGGAGATGTTTAGCAAACTAAAGTGGCAGACTCAGCAAGAGAGGCGCTCTGCATCGCGGTGTAGCTTGCTGTCTAGGTCTTGAGAGGGTGCGTTTCTGGATGAGGTATCGAACATATTGCTTCCCCCTACTTATACCTCCCGAGGACATCACGAATGTAAAATTAGAGAGATTCGAGCGCGCACGGAGGCTTTCTGGGAGTCGTTCATCCCGAGAACAATACGCGTCTGGAACAGGAAACGGAGGTAATGACAGTGGCACGTAAAGTGCCCTCCACCACACACCGTTGGGTGGCTTGTGGAGTATAAATGTAGATGTAGATGTCTAATACATACATTGTAAGACAGCATGGTGTGTATCATGCATTACTCCTAAATGTATCGAGGTTTTTGACAGTCACCTGAAGCAGAATTGTGGGCTGTTCATCAGAATTTCTTGTCCTCTTACGGAGTATTCTTCTTGTTCCATCAGTGTGTCTCTCTAGATTGTGTCCTCAACTTGTATGTACTCTTATAAAGTACGCTAACAACAGGCTGATTATTGTATGTAGCGTAACTTGGGATCAGAACCAAGATGGCTGTCAAAACCACTTCATAATAGCTCCCACACAGTTGATAAAACCTTAGGGTTCGTACACGAAGTGTGTGGCGGTTTCTTGACTGTGACTGCAAGGGAATTAACCTCCATTCCCATTTTATTAAACATCTGGCTTTTCTCGAACTGCTTCAATATACTTTTGTTTAAATGTTAACAGCCTTTGGAAAACAATATGTGACAACTGTTAGCAGCGTTGAAAGTAACGTGAGTATAACTGGATTATCTAAATATTCCAACTTTTCCAAATCTTTTCTTCTTCTCCTGTTTTGCATGTTTATCAGATCATTATTTAGGACATAGTAGACGAAAGGTATAGTCTGATGAAAATTACTTTATGGTTAACATTTCACGCGTTGGAGCTGGTTTCCTCCAATCAGGGCGCACAACATCATGCCCGAACTATCAGCCGTTGCTAAACTGGTACTACAATTGGTCAGTTAACTGCTAATTCCCAGTCCGGCGTTCTTTCTTGATGTATTTGGGTCCCAAATGGTGGGTCTGTCACTTTTATTTCGTATTTCAGCACAAATGATCACCACACCAAACACCCCCCCCCCCCCCCCCCACACACACACACACACACACTCACGCACAGAGACGATTGAAATGAAATACATTCGTTTTATATATAGCACTAAGCAAACACTGTTCTACACGTCCGCACAAGATGCGATTGAGCGTCACATACACAGCATCATTACCAAAATCGGCTTACATTAGATATGCTTCGTGCGAAATTGAATGAAGCCGAGTTTTTGAAGGTTGCAAATTCATCATTGTGACAGGTGACCACAGACTTAAATCTAACATTTTAATTGATTTTAGGAGCTTAGCGCAAAAGATAGTGAGATAAGCTGCTGTGTTGAAGGTCGTAGGTTCGAATCTCGCTAAATGTAACGAATTTTTCTTTATTCCTAAATCTAATCAAAAATTTGTATTGTTTTTTTTGTCCAAGTAATTGGTTTAAATATATTAATTCATTTCTAATTCTTTGCCACGCCATTTTCATCATCGTACTTGCATTTTACTTCCTCTTATTTCTCTTCCTATCATTTTCTTCTCTTTAGAGTCGGCCTGTGTCGCCTATGATCTTTAACCAAGTGTGAACGAGGATTGCTCATGGATTTGTTACGTGGCAGCTCGTGTAACCAATGGTAGCGAGAAATTACAGTTTGCTTATAGCACTGGAAGTGAGTTTTTTCTTTGAGTGTACTAGTCGAGCCGTGAAGAATGCGATGGCGATTTTAGTTCTGTCGCAGATTGATGCTCGCCGTTTTCTCTGATACATAATACATCACGAGGTCGTAGTTATCTTAGGACATGAGTCGATATTCAGGGATATAAAACGTGCCATCCGCCGCAGATCGGTCACTGATCACTTACAACCAGCTGCCCACAGAACATCCCACCTTTCCGACGTACTCGTAGCGCCCACTTCCAACGTTGCTCGTCGTTTCACATTAACAGCATTTGTGAAGCGACGAAGTGTTTCGCTGTGTTTTGCGTCACGTATAACCAAACGGTAACTGACAGTCGATGTGACAACTCTGTAGTGGCAAGTGACAGACGTCTACTACCAAGAAATTTTAATCGGACTATAGTTCTGTTTGATGGGTGACATGCAATAATTCACCGGCTGAGTATATACGTGATACAAATAAACTTTCACAAGAAAATAGTCCAAGCGAACATCTGCGAAGCTAAAGTGTGGATTTATTCAAAGTAGAAGTAGTACAAGCGATTTGCAGCATTGTTCAACACTCTGTAATAGTAAAGTTTTGACTGTAAGCCAGTGTCTGGACTGAATTTAGAATACAATTAGTACATGTCGAATGGAAAACGAAAGAAAATTGCTCCTGTCTTTACTGAATCAGCAGGTATGCATATTTTTGAAAGTAATGCAACAGCAGAGCTAACTATTTGTCAGAGCTAACTATTTGTAGTATCGTTCCCAGAACCGATCGCGGTCCTCTGGTTTGGAGCCGAGTGGAAGGCTTAAACCAGAGGCTCAGACGATTCTGCGGAGATCTGGGATGCTAATTTCTCGACCTCCGCTATCGGGTGGAGAAATGTAGGGTCCCCCTGAATAGGTCAGGCGTGCACTACACGCCGGAAGCGGCTACAAGGGTAGCGGAGTACGTGTGGAGTGCACATGGCGATTTTTTAGGTTAGAGAATTCCCTCCCTAGGCCCGACAAGACGCCACCTGAGACGCGGCAAGGTAGGAATAGGCAAAATGTAACAGGGAATAACAATATTAATGTGCTAATAGTAAACCGCAGGAGCGTCTATAGAAAGGTCCCAGAACTGCTCTCATTAATAAACGGTCACAACGCCCATATAGTACTAGGGACAGAAAGCTGGATGAAACAAGACGTAAACAGTAATGAAATCCTAAACTCGGATTGGAATGTATACCGTAGAGACAGGCTGGACAGTGAAGGCGGAAGCGTGTTCATAGCGCTAAGAAGTGCAATAGTATCGAGGGAAATTGACAGAGATCCGAAATGTGAAATAGTTTGGGTGAAGGTCACGGTTAAAGCAGGCTCAGACATGGTAATTGGATGTCTCTATAGACCCCCTGGCTCAGCAGCTATTGTGGCTGAGCACCTGACGGATAATTTGGAAAATATTTCGAGTAGATTTCCCCAACACGTTACAGTTCTGCGTGGAGATTTTAATTTGCCGGATGTAGACTGGGAGACTCAAACGTTCATAACGGCTGGCAGGGACAAAGAATCCAGTGAAATTTTTTTAAGTGCTTTATCTGAAAACTACCTTGAGCAGTTAAACAGAGAACCGTCTCGTGGCGATAACATATTAGACCTTCTGGTGACAAACAGACCCGAACTATTTGAAACAGTTAACGCAGAACAGGAAATCAGCGATCGTAAAGCGGTTACGGCATCGATGATTTCAGCCGTAAATAGAAATATTAGAAAACGTAGGAAGATTTTTCTGTTTAGCAAAAGTGACAAAAAGCAGATTGCAGAATACCTGACGGCCCAACACAAACGTTTTGTCTCAAGTACAGATAGTGTTCAGGATCAGCGGACAATGTACAAAACCGTCGTACAATATGCGTTAGATGCGTGTGTGCCAAGCAAGATCGTAAGAGATGGAAAAGAGCCACCGTGGTACAACAACCGAGTTAGAAAACTGCTGCGGAAGCAAAGGGAACTTCAATGCAAACATAAACATAGCCAAAGCCTTGCAGACAAACAAAAATTACGCGAAGCGAAATGTAGTGTGAGGAGGGCTATGCGAAAGGCGTTCAGTGAATTCGAAAGTAAAGTTCTATGTACTGACTTGGCAGAAAATCCTAAGAAATTTTGGTCTTGTGTCAAAGCGGTAGGTGGATCAAAACAAAATGTCCAGACACTCTGTGATCAAAATGGTACTGAAACAGAGGATGACAGAGTAAAGGCCGAAATACTAAATGTCTTTTTCCAAAGCTGTTTCACAGAGGAAGACTGCACTGTCGTTCCTTCTCTAGACTGTCGTACAGATGACAAAATGGTAGATATCTAAATAGACGACAGAGGGATAGAGAAACAATTAAAATCGCTCAAAAGAGGAAAGGCCACTGGACCTGATGGGATACTAGTTCGATTTGACACAGAGTACGCGAAGGAACTTGTCCCCCTTCTTGCAGCGGTGTACCGTAGGTCTCTAAAAGAGCGTAGCGATCCAAAGGATTGGAAAAGAGCACTGATCATCCCCGTTTTCAAGAAGGGACGTCGAGCAGATGTGCAGAACTATTGACCTATACCTCTAACGTCGATCAGTTGTAGAATTTTGGAACACGTATTATGTTCAAGTATAATGACTTTCCTGGAGACTAGAAATCTACTCTGTAGGAATCAGCATGGGTTTCGAAAAAGGCGGTCGTGTGAAACCCAGCTCGCGCTATTCGTCCACGAGACTCAGAGGGCCATAGACACGGGTTCACAGGTAGATGCCGTGTTTCTTGACTTCCGCAAGGCGTTCGATACAGTTACCCACAGTCGTTCAATGAACAAAGTAAGAGCATATGGACTATCAGACCAATTGTGTGATTGGATTGAAGAGTTCCTAGATAACAGAACGCAGCATGTCATTCTCAATGGAGAGAAGTCTTCCGAAGTAAGAGTTCAGGTGTGCCGCAGGGGAGTGTCATAGGACCGTTGCTATTCACAATATACATAAATGACCTGGTGGATGACATAGGAAGTTCACTGAGGCTTTTTGCAGATGATGCTGTGGTGTATCGAGAGGTTATAACAATGGAAAATTGTACTGAAATGCAGGAGGATCTGCAGCGAATTGACGCATGGTGCAGGGAATGGCAATTGAATCTCAATGTAGACAAGTGTAATGTGCTGCGAATACACAGAAGGATAGATCCTTTATCATTTAGCTACAAAATAGCAGGTCAGCAACTGGAAGCAGTTAATACCATAAATTATCTGGGAGAACGCATTACGAGTGATTTAAAATGGAATGATCATATAATGTTGATCGTCGGTAAAGCAGATGCCAGACTGAGATTCATTGGAAGAATCCTAAGGAAATGCAATCAGAAAACAAAGGAAGTAGGTTACAGTACGCTTGTTCGCCCACTGCTTGAATACTGCTCAGCAGTGTGGGATCCGTACCAGATAGGGTTGATACAAGACAGAGAGAAGATCCAACGGAGAGCAGCGCGCTTCGTTACAGGATCATTTAGTAATCGCGAAAGCGTTACGGAGATGATAGATAAACTCCAGTGGAAGACTCTGCAGGAGAGACGCTCAGTAGCTCGGTACGGGCTTTTGTTGAAGTTTCGAGAACATACCTTCACCGAAGAGTCAAGCAGTATATTGCTCCCTCCTACGTATTTCTCGCGAGGAGACCATGAGGATAAAATCAGAGAGATTAGACCCCACACCGAAGCATACCGACAATCCTTCTTTCCACGAACAATACGAAACTGGAATAGAAGGGAGAACCGATAGAGGTACTCAAGGTATCCTCCGCCACACACCGTCAGGTGGCTTGCGGTGTATGGATGTAGATGTAGAAATGGACTCTGTTTTAAAAACTAGAGTACATCGTGAGACAAAATCAGCATATTGACACAATAGATCACAAGTACGTTGAACCTGACCATATGCACATGGAATCTGATAGTGCAAAGAAACACTTGAAACAGTTATTTGCGCCCTAAGACGTGATGGAAGCAGTAAAGAATGTCAGCCCAAAATTTCCGTAGTGGAAATGAAAACAGAAAACTTTTTTTCTCTCACTGTAACGATGTGTGTATGTCAGTCGCGGTCATCATACACTTCAGAACACAATTAACTCGAAATTTTAAAACGAATTAACGGATTCTTGCTACATAATGATATTTATTTCTCACTATATTAATAAACTATATTATTCGCATAATAGTGATTTACAGTAAACAACGGTCTTTGCTTATTGCAGTTTAATGAACTGTCAGTATAGTAGTTGCATCACACACGTAATGCACATACTCCCTTAAGAGTTTGTCGAATGACACGCTTTGACGTCACTGCTGGTGCCGTTACTTGTCATCACGATCAAAGACGTCTGCAATGCTACTATAAATATTAAAATCGGCATAAATTATTGAATTTTAAGCAACTTTATATTCTTTAAGAGCTGCAAATGATTTAGGTAAAAAATGGCTCTAACCGCTATGAGACCTAACATTTGCGGTCATAAGACCCAAGCGGGGTCAGGGATTTTCTCTGCCTCGTGATGACTTGATGTTGTGTGATGTCCTTAGGTTAGTTAGGTTTAAGTAGTTCTAAGTTCTAGGGGACTGATGACCATAGATGTTAAGTCCCATAGTGCTCAGAGCCATTTGAACCATTTTTCATAAGTCCCCTAGAACTTAGAACTAATTAAACCTAATTAACCTAAGGACATCACACACGTCCATGCCCGAGGCAGGATTCGAACTTGCAACCGTAGCAGCAGCGCAGTTCCGAACTGAAGCGCCTAGAACCGCTCGGCCACAACGGCTGGCTGATTTAGGTATACAGTGTGTTTCCGTAAGAACGGGACAAAATGTAACAGGACGCAAGGAATGCTCCACTGCACAATTTGAGATAGGGAACCGGGCGTATGAAATTAAACTTGTCTACTGCTTTGTCAAGCATTACTGTTTTCCACCTTATTTACAACTAACATGCGTACAAGTTTACACGTGATGTGATGTTTATTCACATGTACGTTCTTTATTTCCTGCAAGGAAACAGGAACGATGAGCCTGATTAATAAGAAGTATTAACTGGATTGGAAGGGAGGTCCTATTCCATGGCCTTCGTGATCAACTGATTTGAAACCTCTTGATTGTTTTCTATCGCGATATCTAAAGTCACTTGTATATGAAACTCCAGTGGATACACAGATAGAATTAGTTGCCAGAATTGTGGCTGCCTGTGATGTGATTCGAAACAAACCGGCTATATTTGTCAGAGTACGTCAGAATCTTGTTTGCCTATGTCATGCTTGTATTGAGGTTGATGGCCGTCAGTTTCAGCACATTTTCTAAGACACACAACAAATGGTACGTTCGTTTTGTCACTGACGGTATTTGCAGTTAATTGCAAATAATGTAAATAAAAAGTACACAATACTCTCTGTTTATTTCTGTTATATCCTTAACCAGGCTTCTCCGACCCCAGGTTCCCTGTCTCAAATTGTTCAGTGGAGCATCCTCTATGCCCTGTTAAAGTTTCTCAAGCTCTTACGGAAACACCATGTATATGAGGAATTTGTATCTGCTCAAAAATGTTTGCAAAAATCAGTTTGATCTCGACCGACAATCATCCTGGTACCAAGCCCAGCATCTAACTCATGATGTAAAGAAATGTAAAGCTTTGTACTTTACGAAACATGAATGTGCTGTAGCATTTGACAACAGGCTTAGTGAATCATAAGTAAATATAATTACACCATACAACATTTGTGAGTAGCAGTGCGGCGTGGAATGATTCATTAAACTTAGGTTGTGGGAATACAAAGAAACAGCAGTTTGTATACAGAAGTTTAGAGGCGCGGACACACGCTCAGCCCTGATTCCAATATCTGAACGTTTGTCAACTCCACAATCTCGGTATTCAGTCCATGTCAGTAGCTCCGTCCGTTGCTGAGACAATAACCGGCGTTTCGAGACATTTTGACGGCACTTGGCGGGCCGCTGAAACAAGGCCTCCATCGTCTTATGTAAAAGCTGCCTTCCAGAGAGGCTGGGTACGTCGTCACAGCCAGACTTCGATTCGGTGTCCACTGTGTGTTGGCTGCCACCACGAGGCCGCCACCGTTCCTCCTGCTCGCTGTGTGGGGCCAGGTTCGAACCGTGACACTGCGCCTGCCAGCGCGCGACACTGGGCTGGACGCAGAAGTCCTACAAACAGCGAAACAAAACCAGCCCGCCACATCCGAAGCAGCAATACCTAGGTATACCGACCCTGCAAGGCCATTCCACTGCTGGGGCAACAACTATTACAGTCTTCTTGTTTCTCGCCACCGTGAGCCGGCAGATCGATGTCTGACCGCGCCACGGAAACGAGAGTAAGCACCTGTACCTGCTGTAGCTGGGTGGAATACTAAAGTGTTTACATGCAAACCATCTGGCTCCCTGCAACCACCTTCACCTCACACTGGTCTCCCGCAGCCCTTGCCAGCCTACCGAACACACAATACCCTGGAGAGAGGACCATGAATATTTTATTCTACACTCCTGGAAATGGAAAAAAGAACACAATGACACCGGTGTGTCACACCCACCATACTTGCTCCGGACACTGCGAGAGGGCTGTACAAGCAATGATCACACGCACGGCACAGCGGACACACCAGGAACCGCGGTGTTGGCCGTCGAATGGCGCTAGCTGCGCAGCATTTGTGCACCGCCGCCGTCAGTGTCAGCCAGTTTGCCGTGGCATACGGAGCTCCATCGCAGTCTTTAACACTGGTAGCATGCCGCGACAGCGTGGACGTGAACCGTATGTGCAGTTGACGGACTTTGAGCGAGGGCGTATAGTGGGCATGCGGGAGGCCGGGTGGACGTACCGCCGAATTGCTCAACACGTGGGGCGTGAGGTCTCCACAGTACATCGATGTTGTCGCCAGTGGTCGGCGGAAGGTGCACGTGCCCGTCGACCTGGGACCGGACCGCAGCGACGCACGGATGCACGCCAAGACCGTAGGATCCTACGCAGTGCCGTAGGGGACCGCACCGCCACTTCCCAGCAAATTAGGGACACTGTTGCTCCTGGGGTATCGGCGAGGACCATTCGCAACCGTCTCCATGAAGCTGGGCTACGGTCCCGCACACCGTTAGGCCGTCTTCCGCTCACGCCCCAACATCGTGCAGCCCGCCTCCAGTGGTGTCGCGACAGGCGTGAATGGAGGGACGAATGGAGACGTGTCGTCTTCAGCGATGAGAGTCGCTTCTGTCTTGGTGCCAATGATGGTCGTATGCGTGTTTGGCGCCGTGCAGGTGAGCGCCACAATCAGGAATGCTTACGACCGAGGCACACAGGGCCAACACCCGGCATCATGGTGTGGGGAGCGATCTCCTACACTGGCCGTACACCACTGGTGATCGTCGAGGGGACACTGAATAGTGCACGGTACATCCAAACCGTCATCGAACCCATCGTTCTACCATTCCTAGACCGGCAAGGGAACTTGCTGTTCCAACAGGACAATGCACGTCCGCATGTATCCCGTGCCACCCAACGTGCTCTAGAAGGTGTAAGTCAACTACCCTGGCCAGCAAGATCTCCGGATCTGTCCCCCATTGAGCATGTTTGGGACTGGATGAAGCGTCGTCTCACGCGGTCTGCACGTCCAGCACGAACGCTGGTACAACTGGGGCGCCAGGTGGAAATGGCATGGCAAGCCGTTCCACAGGACTACATCCAGCATCTCTACGATCGTCTCCATGGGAGAATAGCAGCCTGCATTGCTGCGAAAGGTGGATATACACTGTACTAGTGCCGACATTGTGCATGCTCTGTTGCCTGTGTCTATGTGCCTGTGGTTCTGTCAGTGTGATCATGTGATGTATCTGACCCCAGGAATGTGTCAATAAAGTTTCCCCTTCCTGGGACAATGAATTCACGGTGTTGTTATTTCAATTTCCAGGAGTGTATTTATTTATTTATTTTTTGTAAAGACTAACAGTATCGGTTTTCGATGCAAAAAAGACTGCAATTAGTTTTCAGCCTCCTACGTCTCGATACTGCGTAAATCGTGAAAATAAAATGAAGCTATTAACAGCCCTCATAGACGCTTACAAGCGGTCGTTCTACCTGAATTCTTCTGTCAGTGGAAAGAGAATAATCCGTAACTATCGTTCAGTATAAATCACCCTCGGCTTAATTTCGCAGTAATTCTCAGAATATGTAGATGTAGAGAGAGGTGAACCGAAAACCCGTTTGTTGGGCTACAATCTCCTCAGGATGTTGATATCCGTATGCTTTGTGGCTTTTCACTTGTAATCTTTGTTGCCATCTTTCCTGCTTGACTAACGAGGAAGATAGAATAAATCGTTCGTGCCGCGAATATTCTCAGGAATACTATATGATTCTCATCATTACACTAGGGTAGTTTTATTAAATCACTCATATCTATATTTAGTTTCTATTAGCTGCAGTCGAGTCTACTAGCACCTCTGGAGGAAGTCTTAGTAATCCTGCAGTGAAGTGGATTACTACAGATTTGTGAGTGGAAGGCGTATTAAGGCAGCCTGAAAACAATAATACATTTTCTTATCTGAAAACTTCTTAGAAGAGTTACTTCAAAAGCCTACTCATGATATAAATACACTGACGAAAAGATAATCGCAACACCAAGCAGGAGCTGTCAGGTTTCTATATCTGATAGGTTATATCTACTCAAATTTCGCACACGTCGCATAAGAGTGGTGACAGTAGCACCACCCAAAATATGTAACTGAGGTTTTTTGTAAATACACGCTACAAAGGTATTGAGCGTTAGCTACCTTCAAAACCAGACATGGTGAATTGATGTTACTGAAGAATGCCTTTAAGGCGACGCAGACGCCATTATTAATACCTCACTGAGTTTGAATGACTTCGTGTAATAGAGCTACGAGAAGCTGAATGTTACTTCCGCGATACTGAAGACTGGCTTGTCATGACTATACATTATTGTTGGCAGCAGTGGTCACGGGAATGTACTGTTGCAACAAGACCGGCCTCCTGACGGCAACGTGGCACTACCGAGAGGTAACACCACAGTGTTGAGAGTATGGGTCTGACGCATCGTACTGCATCTGCAGCAGTAATTTGAGCAGCAGTTGGCACCACAGCGACATAACAAACTGTTACAAATAAGGTACTTAAAGGACAACTCCGAGCCAGACTCTTCGCAGCATGCATTCCACTGACCCCACACCACTATGATTTGCGACATCAACGGTGTCAAGTGAGAGCTGACTGGACGGCAGGGTGGAGGTCTGTTGTGTTTCCTGACGAAAACTGGTTCTGCCTTGGTGCCAGTGATTGCAGTGTGTTGGTTAGGAGGAGGTCATTTGAGGACTTGCACGCTACCTCTGTATGTGCCAGACACACTGGACCTACACCTGGAGCTGTGGTCTGGGGTTCGATTTTGTACGACAGCAGGAGCACTGACTGTAAATTTGTTTCTGAATCTGGTGATTCGACCTACTGTGCTGCCAAACATGAACAGCATTGCACAGGTTGTTTTTCTAACAGGCTAACTCTCGCCCACATACCGCTACTTTAACACGCTCTACAGAGTGTCGATATTTTGCCTTTTCCTGCTCGATCGCCAGATCTGCCTCCACTCGAACACACATGGGACATCATGGGACGACAACTCCAGCTTCATTCACAAATAGCATTAACCGATCCTGTATTGACCGACTAAGTGCAAGAGACATGAAACTCCGTCTGACAACCGGACTTTCTCCACCTGTACAAGGAAATATGTTGCACTCAACATTCTGGTGACTACACAGGTTATTAATGTGCCAGCATTTCACATTGGCAATGGATTACCTCGCGTTTACGGTAACCTGTGATCTTGCAATATCAATCACTTATGTATGTCACCTACACAAATGTATTCAAGAAATTTTATTACTCTACGTTAGTTATGTTTCGGTCCTGCAGGGCTTGACCTTTTGAGGATGTCTCCATTGAAAATGCTGTAAGGACCTACTAGGAAACTGAAGCAACAATGATTACGAAAATACGAGGTCGTGCTGAACAGATACGCATTCGAATTTTTTATGTGAAAATTCTTAGAGCTGTTTAAATAAAACTAACGTTATTGACAGTGAGCACCTTTATTTTTCGTGTGTGCATATTTATTTCTGAACATAGTCACCCTGGTGAAGAACAAATTTTCTCAACGAGGACCACCACGTTGATAACGTCACTAAAGTATGGTTGACTTTGTTGACGGAGCCAAAACGTCCCCTCTGCTTTTATTGGTTCATCACTATCAGTGGGAAGTCTTCGACAATGTTTTTCTTATGTTTTGGAAATAGGTGAAAATCGGGTGGTGTTGAGTTGGAACTGTATGTAGGATGATAGATAACGGTGAACACGAGACGTTGGACTGTTTCAAATGTTTCGGAGCTTGTATGTGTTCTGGAACTTTCATGCTGAAGGAGCGGGTGCTCCATGTGTGGACGATCGGTTCGAATTCGTGCCTTCTATTGTCTGGGGGTTTCTCACGCACGGATGTAGTTACGTTGTAACCCTCCACGTTACACGCTACAAATCGGAGCCCTCTAACATCAGAGTGTTGCAGCTTGCATTAATGAAGCGGGAAAGTTTACCGAGTTATATGCATTACAAGTAATACCTCAGTCAATAATGAGAATAGAATGAAAAGTTCGGAGGCACGTTTCAGCATCCCCTAATAGAAAGGACAAATAATACAACTGGGAAGTTATAAGGCCAGTAAACTAGATACGTCATGGAGGAACACGAAAAATTAACTCTGGACAGAAGCATGTAGGGAAACTATGCCTCAAATTGAGAACAGCTGACTTAAACTAAATAGATATGTTCATTGTAGAACAATTTGTGATGGAAGGGACCCTCAGTGGCATACAGAGTCTGTATAGAAACTTCGCAGTGACTACTGCGCAGTAGGTGTAAAACAAAGCAGGGTGCTATAGGTGAAGAAATGGTAAATGAAATATGTTTCGCTCTCAAAAGGGTAATACGTGAAACCTTAAATTACCACCATAGCAGAATCTTATCAAGGTAACTACTACAAGACCCAGAAAAAGATTTGGTCAGATGGTACTGCCATCATTGTCTCGTCCGTTTGTGTCCAGAGGCGCATGAATGAGAGTAACAAAACAAAATCATAAATTCTGAACTCACTTTTGTTCTTTACAAAGAAAGAGCCAGAGGTTCACCCGCGGTTTACTTCTCACATCACTATAAATATGAGTGACATTGTTAACTGGGCGAATGGCGTTCAGAAATACCTAGATTCACTAAGATTGAATATGTACCCAGGGAATGATGGAAAGTGTATCAAATACTACACACAATTTGAAACCTAGTTAGCCCTTCTTTTCATCATTATGTTTTGTAGATCTAGCGAAGAAAGTAATCTGCTCGCGGTAGTTGAACGAAAACACAGGACACACCTATGTACAAGAATGATAGAAGTGATCCCCAAAGCTGCAGTCCACTATCACTGACATACATCAGTTGTGGAATATAAGGTCATATCCAGAGCTCAAACGTGATGAGGAAAAAAAAATTGTTCAAATGTGTGTGAAGTCTTATGGGACTTAACTGCTAAGGTTACGTAAGCGTACACACTACTTAACCTAAATTATCTTACGGACAAACACACACACACCCCTGCTCAAGGGAGGACTCGAACCGCCGCCGGGACGTGATGAGGTATCTCGAACGGAGTGACCGTCTCCATGGCAACCAGCGTGGATTCCGAAGATGTCCGTCATGCGAAAACCAATCCGCGCCTTTCTCATCTGAAATCCTGAAATCGATGCATCAAGGCTATCAGATCAATGAAGTGTATCTTGCCTTCTGAAATGCATTTGACTCAGTACCACACCAACGTTTATTAACGAAAGTACAATCGTACGAGGTGTCAAAGGGAACTTGAGGACAGAACTCAAGAATTCTACCTTGAATGGACTGTCATAAACAAACATATCTTCATTCCTACCTCAAGGAAGTTTGTACGGACTCTTGTTCTTCATGCAGTTTATTGGTGACATAGCAGATAGTTTTAACAGTGACCAAGGACTTTCTGCAGATGATTTATATGTCTATAACCAAATTTGGAAAAGCCTGCAAAAATATTAAGTCAGAATTTGAGGGAGTTTGAAAATAGAGCAAATATTAGTTACTTGCTTTAAACGTTCATAAATGTAAAATTGTGCAGTTACGAAACGAAAAAATTTGGTGTTACTGCAGGATTATGAGTCAAAATTGAAATAAGTCAGATCACATGCAGGGTGATAATTATTGAACTATACGAAATAAAATCTTCGTAACTTCTGAAAGGTTGGTGTTAGGACGTTCGAACTTCATGGTTGGCCGCGGGGCGTGATGGGAATCAGGAATCAGTATGGTTTTGTTTAGCGACGAAGCCCATTTTCATTTGGATAAGTTAGTCACTAAGCAAAATTGGCGCATTTGGGGGATTGAGAATCCGCATTTTGAGGTCCAAAAGCCTCTTCAAACTCAATGGGTGACTTTGTCGTGCCCAATGTCCAGTCATGGAATAATCGGAGTGATATTCCTTGATGGCACAGTGGCTACCAAACCGTACTTCAAGGTTTTGGAAGACGATTTCACCCCCATCATTCAAAGTGACCCTGATTTCGACAAGATGTGGCTCATGTAAGACGGAGCTCGACCCCATCGAAGTATGGGAGTGTTTGATGCCCTGGAGGAGTATTCAGGCTCTGGGGTACCCAAAGGCCACTGGCATGGGCCTCTATTGGCCGCCATGTTCTCCTTATTTGAACACATGCGGTATATTGAGTCAAGATGGTATACTCAGTGATGAAACATTGACCCTTAGACAATGTGTCTAATAGTGTACTTTAAATACGAGAGTATGCCATCTTAGACACTGTATAATACTTAAAACACTTGATAATGGCACTTTGAAGCCGAAATCATTATCGTGTAAGTGTAAATGTAACGCTGCAAATAAACAAGAGTCTAATGGCGGTACTGACTTTAAAGAAACAGGGATCACACTTCTATTGCATCCCGCTGTGCTAGATGGCCCCTATTGTGACGGGATGGCGCCCATGGGGAGAGCCCCTGCTTGCAGTGGGTGGTATCAGGACTGATGGTTTGTGTGTGTGTGTAACGTATGAAGCTCCAAAAATCTGGCCGTCCTTCTATGTCCATCTCTTCTGTTGGTAACGGATCGCAGAACGTTGCTTCTTATGAGCATGTTTTCTCTTCTCTGGTTACACTTTGGGAAGAGGGACAGGCTCACCGCATGCTGGTCTCTACTAGGACGGACGGGGACAAGTTCGCCGCCACCAAGCCATAAGTTTTAGCGGAAAATATCGAACGCGAGTTTGGCGATGTGAAGTTTCTCAGTAAGATGTGGTCGGGTTCCCTCTTGATCAAAACTACATCTGCAGTGCAATCTGCAGCTCTTCATGCTAGTCATTATTTTGCCTGTGCCCTGGTGCCAATTACACCTCACCAGTCTTTTAATAGGGTCCAGGGAGTTGTTTTTCGTGGGGACAACATCCTTCAAACTGATGAGGAGCTTTGGACCAGTCTGGGACGACAGAATCTCCATTTTTATCAACGTGTGTAGAAGGGTCGTAAGGGCAATCGCACTGATACTGGAGCCTTTATTTCTGCTTATGAGGGAGATGCGCTTCCAGAGAAGGTCAAGGTTACGTACTACCTATGCAATGTGAGGCCATACATCCCGCCACCCATGAGGTGCCTTCGGTACTTGTGTTTTGGGCACATGACTTCCAGATGTATAGGGAACTCTTAGTACAGGGCTGTGGACACCCACTGTATGAGGGGAGTCCCTGTGTTCCAGCACCCACATGTGTTAATTGTCATGATCATCACTCTTCATGTTCACCACATTTCCCAGCTTATAAGAAAGAAAAGAAGATACATGAGTATAAGTCTGTGGATTGTTTACCTTACATTGAGGCTTATCAGAAATTTGACCCAACTTCATCCTGTGTCAATGACTTCTACTTTTGCCTCTTTTATATCCTTTGCCCTCGTTCCTCTTCCTTTACCCAGTCCAGTCACCTTCTTCTTTCCCCATCCCCTGCAGCCTCATGCCCTTCCCTCTTGGTGCTACTTCCCATGCCTGACCAAAGAAGTGACTACCTTCTTCGGCGCCCATCAGTGATGGGGCTTCCTCCTGGTATCATTCTCCCTGGTCTCTCTCAGGCTGGAGGCCTGTTAACATAATTCGGCCATAGGACACACAGTCTATGACCCCATGGACGCCCACTCTCTTTTGGTTCTGGATCTTGCAGAAACTTGGTCTCCCACAGTGCCCAGCTCTTCTCAACCTATGAAAGAAAAGAAGAAGAAACATAAGTCCCAGGGCCAACTCCCCCCCCTCCCCCCAACCTGGTGTTCCCTGAGGTGCCATATCCCTCCACACAACCTGAGTCTGACCTCTTAGTTATGGATGTCAACCCATCCTTCTTGGTGACAGATGATGACCCAGCAACATGATTCACTCCAGCTCATTCGGCTGCCATCTGGTTACCCATGTCATGCTTATTCAATGTATCTGTAATGGATACTACCATCGCCTAACAGAGTGGTAATCCCTTATGACCTTTTACTCTGAATCTTGTGTCGTTTACCAGGAATCTCATTTTACTGATGCTCACTTAGCAATCCTTTGTGAGGTCTGTGCTTTGTTAGAATTGCTTCAGACCTTTGAGGGCTTCTGGTGGCGTCTGCATGTTAATCCATACTCATATTGTTCGTACATGTATTCCACTTCATACCCCATGGGAAGCAACTGCTGCCTGGGTCCTCTTGGACTCTGCGATCATGGTCTGCAATCTCTATTTCCCTCCTGACAGGCCACCTACATCTGCTGCCCTAATTGCCCACATTCAGTAACTGACCATCCCTTCCTCCTCCCTGGCGATTTTAATGAACATTACCCACTTTGGGGTGCTGATTTTTCATCTAGTTGGGTGCTCTTGATTGACGAGTTTCTTATGTACCTTCTTAATGATGGTTCCCTTACACATTTCAGTTCCACATAGTGTTCTTTCTCTGTCATTGAGCTTTCGCTCTCTTCCTCTCCCTTCTTCCTTCCTTACACTCATCGCCACAAGATGACCTCTGTGATAGTGACCACTTCTCATTGATCCCTTCGTTCCCTCCCACCTCCCAATGCCAAGTTACCCACTGGGCTTTCCTTGCTGCTGTTTTGCCTCTATGTACCTCCCAAGATGTGTTTCCACAATGTTTGTCAGGTTGTATTGATGACATCCTCCATGACCTGTGTCACAAGGTAATCCATGCTGCCGGCCGGCCGCGGTGGTCTAGCGGTTCTGGCGCTGCAGTCCGGAACCGCGGGACTGCTACGGTCGCAGGTTCGAATCCTGCCTCGGGCATGGGTGTGTGTGATGTCCTTAGATTAGTTAGGTTTAAGTAGTTCTAAGTTCTAGGGGACTTATGACCTAAGATGTTGAGTCCCATAGTGCTCAGAGCCATTTGAACCATTTGAATCCATGCTGCCGGCATTGTTGTTCCTCACTTCACAGGCCCTGTTTGCCATCAGTCGGTTCCGTTGTGGAGCACAGCCATTGTCATGGCTATCCATGGTCGTCGTCTTGCCTTGCAACATTTTAAGTCGCATCCATTCTCCACTTGTCTTATTACCTTTAAACGTCTTCGTGACAAACCCCATTACTTAATCAAATATAGCAAACAGGTGTGTTGGAAACACTTTGTCTTCTTTCTAGGTTCTTTTGTCTCCTAATCATGGGTGTGGACTACTTTCCGCATTCTCCAAGATAATCAGCGGCAGTCTTATATTCTGTGCCTTGTTCTTCCAGTTGGCCTTTGCACAGACCATCAGTTCTTGCAGAATACCTTGCGACTCATTTTGTGATCACATCAGCGTCAGCCTCCTATCCAGCTGCCTTCCTCTTTCAGAAACAGTGGGCTGGAGCCACCCACTTACGTTTTACCCCTTCTCAGGTGGAATCCTACAATGAATCTTTTACTAGATGGAAGCTGCTTCTGGCCCTCTCTTCTTCTCACGATTCAGCTTCTGGCCCCGATTCCATCCATAACCAGTTGCTTCAACAGCACAAGCACAATCCTACATTACGACAGTATCTCCTCCAGGTGTTTAACTGCATTTGGTTTCAAGGCATTCCCCCCCCCCCCCCCCCTCTCTGCCATCAACGACCTCCTCACTGATCTTGATGATGCTGCTTGGGCGTTCGTTATGGAGGTTTGATCTTGTCTCCAAGCCAGGTCTTCACCGCGTTTTTCCTACATTTTGTCTAGTGTGTTAAACTGTTTTGTTTCCACTTTTCTTGTCTTCTTCTCCTAGAGGTGTCCTTCGTGATAATGGTACGGTGTGGCTGTTGGGACGGGTCAGTGGCGGTGCTGATGCACCGCCATAGAGAGTGTTTCTGGGTAGCACCCCTGGTCTCCCATTAACGCCCACCCACCGTTCTGTTCTTTCCTCTTCCTGCTACCCTGACACACATTTTCCCTCTTTGTTGCACGTTATCTCTTCCCCTTGACTGGACTTTGCTGTTTGTGTGGTTCCTCCTTTCATTTCTGCCATCCTAGATCATGTGAGCGATGACCTTGCTGTTTAATCCCTTGCCCAAAACCAAACAATCAATCAGCCAACCATCCTTTCCTGATTGATGGCGCTGTAATAGACCAATATCAACAAATATCAAGTGTGCCTGATGTGACAAATGAGAACCGATGCATTTGATTCTACATTTGATTTACGGTATAAATGTTAACCTTTGTGTTCTAAGGGTTGGTATTTATGTTAGAAATTACTTTATGGTTACAGTTTTGACTTTACAGTACAATATGGTTAGCAGTTTCAGTGTCTGGTTAGAAACTGCGTTTCACTTGTACCAGAAACAGTGAGGTAGGTCTAATAGGTTTCTGTTCGCATCGGGATGCTTGATTTCGATGAATCCACTTGCCTTTCACCATTGTGGCGCTTTATTTCGGTGAGTCTCTTGCCTCTCACCATTTCGATGCTAGATTTCGGTAAGTGTCCATGGCAGGTGCACCTGTCAATATCACTGCAGCGACATTTCAGCTCATTACAATGGTTGTTGTTTATAATGCGCCTGTAGCCGTGTAGCGACCAGAGCGAGAACTACAGAGATTTGATGGAAATCTGTCACCATGACTGCGGAGTTCGAGGGCGGCCAGCGAAATGAAGCCTACCGGTGGTTTGGAAACTCGTCACAATCAACCCCTTAAGGAATAAGACTACGTTACCATACGGATTGCTTATTTGCCAGAGATTTCAAATTCTACACATATTATTTCTACTGTACATCCCATTTGCAGCACTCAAGTAACGTTTCAACTTCAGTATCAACCGCTAGAACACGAAGGGTTACATTTACATCATAAATGAAATATGGAAGAAATTGTCAATTCTTAATTGCAAACACCTGCACACCTAATATTTGTCAATTACAGCACCATCTACCATGAATGGGAAACAGTAGTGTGAGAATACCGGACGTATGTGTTGGCGTAGATATTGAATATGCAATAAAAATGGAGCCGCGAGGGATGGGGCGGGGCGGCGGTGTTCCCATTTGAAAATACAAAGTTAACCCAACTCCCGCAGGAGGGCTAGCTAGGAGGTATCCTGTGGTACCTCAGACAGATGTTTCCTTCACTAATACTAACGTTTCACCTAGAACTTCCTTTTGTACTACGCGTCATCATAGATATTTACTGTCCAAAGTTACAACAATCATCCTGTATATACCACTGCTTTTCATAATTCCTGTGTTTAAACAGTCTCTGTATGTTGCAATGCAATGTCTTTTTCTCACTTGAAATAATGAAAGCCATGCATCAAGGTAAGTCGGTAGATGAAGTGTATCTTGCATTCCGAAAACATTTGACGCAATACCATAATAATGCTTACTAACGAAAATACAATCGTAGAAGGTGTGAAACTAAACTTGAGACTAGAATGTCAATGTCTGAAGGAGTTCTTAATGTAACCTACATACAGTGTACAAACACACACTGATAGTCACTGGAACCAGAATTAAATTAGTAAGTTATGAGTTAGGACTAATTTACAGCGCCTTACGTATCGCACGGCTAGGGACCCTGAAAGATAGACTTACTACAGAGCACACAGATGTATTCAGGCAGGCATTTTTCCGCTCTCTGTAACCTAATGCGACGGGAAAGAAACCCTAATATACGTTACAATGGAAAGTACCCTCTGGTGTGCGCTTCACAGTGGTTTCCTGAGAGTGGATGTAGATGTACAAGCACAACTGCCTAAAACCGAATAGAATTCATTTTAAAATATGGAGATGTGTGTGTACCAATACCTGCAACAAAACTCGGCACTAGTATAAAGTCGATGTCTGAAAGTTAACAAGTCAGAGTATTGCTGAAGCATGAAGCGATGAAGGCATAATACCTTGTGACAGAAAGTTACTAAAAATAGATTCACAGGAGTCATAGCCAGCCGGTGTGGCCGAGCGGTTCTAGGCGCTTCAGTCTGGAACCGCGTGACCGCTCCGGTAGCAGGTTCGAATCCTGCCTCGTGCATGGATGTGTGTGATGTCCTTAGGTTAATTAGGCTTAAGTAGTTCTAAGTTCTAGGGGACTGAAGACCTCAGATGTTAAGTCCCATAGTGTTCAGAGCCATTTGAACCATTTTTGAACAGGAGTCATAAATAGTTTACAAGAGTTACAAATCAGTTCGAAGCAATGTACACTGCACGACAAAAATGTGAAGCATCAAAACTACATGGCAGGATGTCACTATACGCTAGGAGATGTAAAAATCATAGGCGGATGTGTAAATGACAACATTTGCAAAATGCCTGTGAGAGATAGAACGGCCACCAGAGTGCATTAGTGTTGCTCGCATTAAATGGTGTTACCAGACCTTGTAGTATATATAAGGCGGGAATATCATCAGGTGGAGGGTTATCTCGGTGAAGGAGGAGGAGACGTTACATACTTGCGGAAAGAGTGTTATCTGCACCTGACGGAGTTTGAAAGCGGCTGATGATGTCTTCATTTTAATGACTGATCGTGTTGTGCAATTTCTAAATTTGTCGAGCACTCGGATTGGACATTGACCTGATGTTCGATTGCGTGGGAATGTGAGGGCTGTCACGTTCTTCGCCAAGGTTCAGGTCGATCACGTCTGATAAACACAAGGGAGGAACACCAAGCTCAGAATAACCCCTTAACCTATGCGTCTGCAATCCGAGAACAGGTAATGAACTTCCTGCAACATTTTGTTTCATGCCACACTATTGGTCAGAGACAAGCACAACAAACGGTCGCCTGTAGATTAGAAGCGTGGGAATCATGAAGTGCTGATGAATGGAGTCGCATTGTGTCCAGTAGTGAAATGCGATACTGCTCTACCCTGTATGACCACCGTCGGCGGCCTGTGGAGAAGTTTCATTCTTCCATTGGTTTAGAGAGACATAGGGGTATTTCTCAAGGCGTCATGGTGTGGGAAGCCACCAGGTATGATGTCAGGTCACGACTTAGGGAACTCTGACGACACATTGATTCTGCGTCGACATGTGCTACGTCTCAAGCGACAGTTTGGTGATGCCAGTTTTAAACAGGGCAATGTTGTCCACACATGGCATATGTGTCTGTGAAGTGTCTGCGTAGTGTTAAGATACTTCTGTGGCCAGAAAGGTCACCAAATCTGATATCTGTGCTCGATTGAGCATTTGTGAGACCAGCTCGGACGCGAACTGCGTCCCAATGTTAGTATTCCGGATAACAAGGTGGTCCTACAACAGTTGTGGGACAAAATGCGCAGGAGAGATACAGCGACTTTGACACTTGTGCATGACGTACTCCGTAACAGCCTGCTGCACATCCTCGTCGGACAGTAATTGTCAACCCTTCGAAGCTTTTTCTAAGGAATCGAACGCGTGATAATGGATGGAGACAGATCGTGACAGTAGGGCGCATGCTAAAGTTTCTCCCACTTGAGTTGGCGTCTTCCACGTCACTGCATTTGAAGTACGGGGACATGCGTTATCGTGGAGCAGCAGCACCCCTTGTCGCATGGAACTTGACACACCATTCCACAACGTTGGTTTCTGACAGTCATGCTGCTTCATACACAGTCTTCATTCAGCGATGGACATCTACTGGTGTTTGTCCTTAGGCAGCCAAGAAGAGATTTGCAGATAATGCCGTCATAGTTCACGTTTCTGCATTTACCTCACGCTCGTCGTAAAGACACGAATACCACACTAATACGTTGCATACATTTCGATGCATACACACCAACATTTGAGTTGCGATACGTTGCATATAAGCTGTAGCAACGCCCTCAGAAAGAAACTTTTTGATCTCCCTTTACACATAATTTACAGTTACCTTCATAACGAGTGATAATTATCTACACACTGTGTGAGAAATAGGAACAGGAATAGAGATGTGAGAATTGCTGTCATCAGTATATCTCAGCGAGGAAGGAAAAAGTAGATGCGATAATTTATGAACACCCCTTTATCCTGGTCGGAAGGTCAGGGCAGTTTCATTTCCTCCATTCAGAATGTTTTAATAGCTGCCATTTTATACATACGGGAAATAGAGGAAAAATTCGATCTCTACCGTTCATTGTGAAATTGCTCCTCTGACACTTTAACGAATCATCATTTAAATCATTTGCTCACAGGTCGACTTCTTGAGACATGAGAGAGAAGGAAGACAACTGAATTCTTGTCATTTCATACATACAACACAAAACAACGTCAAAATTTTCCGTTTCTCTGGTACTCGAACTTACCTAATGAGGCATTTCCTAATATTTGTAAGAAGTTGTAGTAGATGATTATACATTACATCCCATTTAGTACACAGGACCAAAATAAGGCCAAATTATTGTTTTTTGTGAAAATTCCAATCTTCCACTCTTCCTGTTTTATTTCAGAATGACTTTCACAAACAAGAGACATACTTTCCTGAAGTGACGTAATCTCCGGAAGAGACGTGTTCTATGTCTTTGCGTACGTAATAGGTGCAGTCAAGAAATAAGGAAATTCATTAAGCTCATTTACTTATAAGGTTTCTACTCACCGGACTGAGATATGGTGAAATGGGCACTGGAACATACCGGGCACGTAAAGCTAAGTATGAGAAAAAATACTGCGTGGATCAACAGTGCCGAATCAACTCCACTTTTGTGTAGAAATTAATGGAATGCTTTCGTAAGTGGGCCATCACAGTTTCAGTAAAACTCCTTAAATGATGTTATGTGAATGTGTATGACAGTGTGTTCAACAAGTCGCGTCAGAGCAGTTTGCGGAAAAGGTATCTATACTTAACTATCGTCTACTAAAAATCTATCTCAACTTTAAATGCTGTTTAGTGTTGGGTTGTTGTATAATCTCTGTTGGGCAATTATACATCTGTAAACAATATAAACATCTTACTTTAATGGAAGAGACAATTTTTACACGTATTAACCGTATGAGTCGCAATAATGCAGAAAAGAAATTAATTATGCAGTTTTTCAAAAACGGACCTTTATCGTGGAAGTATGCAAGCAATAGCAGAACAAACCGGAAAAAAGTTAATAATCAGTATTTCACTGAGGAGGTGGTCTCACTTTTGAATACAATTTCAAAATTTTTCATAAAATTAACCCCTGTTACCACAGTAAGCAACGAATACAAGGAGAAACTGGCAAAAAGTAAACAGTCAATTCTTTTAGGGGGGGGTGGTTTCCAACCACCCATCATTTTACTAGACATATTTGGAAGTTATTTCGCATTTTTCCTGGTCACAATGCCCTATCTCGAAAATTCCATGACTCTGAATGCGTACAACAAATTATAGTACTAAATAACAAACTCAAATGCACCTAAAATTTAATCAAACTACATCAAAAGTACATACTGCTCCATTGCTATCATTTCGAAACCACTCGTAGAAGTGATAGTACAACCTCAAATTTAAGTTACAATAACTTAATATATACTTAATTTGACTGTCAATGGCCTACTCAATATAATCACTACAAAAATTGATTTATCACAATCCCCTATAACTACGTAACACAATGTCCCTGCCAACTGTTCCTTTGAACGCTGCAAGTGACTACTGCAAAATGCTACATTAGCAGAACTACCTCAGTGTATCACTAGATGTATCCGACTTGCAAAATCATCGTTGTGTTCATGCGAAAGGCACTGTTGCTTCATAGTAATAATAATAATAATAATAATAATAATAATAATAATTCCCGTGGAGGCCCGGGAAAAGAATAGGCCTCCGCTATGTTCTGCCAGTCGTAAAAGGCGACGAAAAGAACAAACCACTAATAGGGCTAACCTCACTTTTAGTGTGATTAGTTGGTTCAGGACAGAACTAAAGAAGCCTCGGACAAGCGCCGTCATGGTCGAGGACGACGCTTGAACCCTATGCCCGCCCACAATGGTAACGACACTGCTAGCCAACTGGAAAATGATTTATATACAAATAGAGGTGTTTTGCAACCACCCTAGAAGGAAAACAAAGAGGAGATGGTCAGATGAAGTTAATAGACACCTCATGTTCTTTTATTACCAATCAACAAACCTAGGAACCAATACAAATGCATACAGGTCACAAATATACACAACATTTATTACCAGATAACCAGAATTAAAATTTTTAAGAGAACAACGTCTAGCTGATCAGATTCGTGTAATAATCAAAAATAACAGGATACCCCAGTCAGAATTAGAAAACATCAAACAACAAGTACAACAAATACTGAAACAAAATAATGTGCAATCAGAAGAAGAAGAAAATACAGTAATGGACTCAAACATCCCAGAGCAAACAAACAAAGACCAACACGTATCAACTAAACAATCAGAGGAAAACGAAATCTTAAGACAGCCACCAAAACAAGCACAAATAGAACACGAAGAGACACACATGTTAGATATAGAAGAGAAATTTCAGCTGACATATATAGAATACAAAGACACAAATACAGACATTAGACCATTCTTGCATAGACTGCCAAATAACCCACAAGTCGAAACAACAATAAAACCTATGAACACAATCATACACAACAAAATAAATGAAAACACAACTATGGAAGAGTTATAACTACTGGTTTATATTGGAGCACTCACTACACTAAATATACACACTAGGCAGAGATCAGAACAAACCAACACACAGAAGAAACCCACAAAATCAGCATAGCAACACAGGCTACAGATCAGAATAGAGAAACTGAGAAAAGTCATCGGACAGCTAACACAATTTATAAGAAATGAAATGTCAGAAAAAAAAAACGAAAAAGGTTGGGTAAAATCTCACAACAAGAAGCGATAGAGCAATTAGATAAAAAGAAGCAGAAATTACAGGCATTGGCCAAACGCCATAGAGGATACAAAAAAAGTGAAAATAGAAGGAAACAAAACCAAACATTCAACACAAACCAAAAGAAATTTTACCAGACAATAGATAACACACACATTAAAAAAGACAATCCATCAAACATAACAGACATGAAACACTTATGGAGCAACATATGGTCAAACCCGGTACAACAAAACAGGCATGCAAGGTAGATACAAGCAGAAACAGACACATACAAGATGATAC
Organism: Schistocerca cancellata; assembly: GCF_023864275.1. Taxonomy (NCBI): domain Eukaryota; kingdom Metazoa; phylum Arthropoda; class Insecta; order Orthoptera; family Acrididae; genus Schistocerca; species Schistocerca cancellata. The sequence goes on from NC_064629.1 coordinate 332,419,475, forward strand.
CACAAATGCCTGAAGTGATAATTTTGCAACATGAAGTCACCCAAGCAATTAATTCTACTCACAGTTGGAAAGCCCCTGCAAAAGATAAAATAGCAAATTTCTGGCTAAAGAAGTTCACCTCAACACATTGACATCTAACTAAATTATTTAACAGTTACATTGCAGACCCATACACATTCCCTGATACACTTACACATGGAATAACTTATCTCAAACCTAAAGATCAAGCAGACACAGCAAACCCAGCTAAATATCTCCCCATACATGCCTACAAACAATCTACAAAATATTAACTTCAGTCATTACACAGAAATTAATGACAATACAACAAAGAACAAAATTATAAATGAAGAACAAAAAGGCTGTTGCAAAGGAGCACGAGGATGTAAAGAGCAACTGATAATAGATGCAGAGGTGACATATCAAACTAAAACTAAACAAAGGTCGTTACACTACGCATACATTGATTACCAAAAAGCTTTTGATAGTGTACCCCACTCATGGTTACTACAAATATTGGAAATATACAAAGTAGATCCTAAATTGATACAGTTCCTAAACATAGTAATGTAAAACTGGAAAACCACACTTAATATCCAAACAAATTCTAATAAAATCACATCACAGCCAATACAGATTAAGCGTGGAATATACCAAGGAGACTCATAAGTCCTTTCTGGTTCTGCCTTGCTCTGAACCTACTATCCAACATGATAAATAATACAAATTATGGATACAATACTACTGGAACATACCCACACAAAATCACACATTTGCTATACATGGATGATCTAAAACTACTGGCAGCAACAAATCAACAGCTCAACCAATTACTAAAGATAACAGAAGTATTCAGAAATGATATAAATATGGCTTTTGGAACAGACAAATGTAAGAAAAATAGCATAGTCAAGGGAAAACACACTAAACAAGAAGATTACATATTGGATGACCACAGCGACTGCATAGAAGCGATGGAAAAAACAGATGCCTATAAATATCTAGGATACAGACAAAAAATATGAATAGATAATACAAATATTAAAGAAGAACTAAAAGAAAAATATAGACAAAGACTAACAAAAATACTGAAAACAGAATTGACAGCAAGAAACAAGACAAAAGCTATAAATACTTACGCTGTACCAATATTGACCTATTCATTTGGAGTAGTGAAATGGAGTAACACAGACCTAGAAGCACTCAATACTCTTACACGATCACAATGCCACAAATATAGAATACATCACATACATTCAGCAACAGAAAGATTCACATTAGGCAGAAAGGAAGGAGGAAGGGGATTTATCGACATAAAAAACCTACATTATGGACAAGTAGACAATTTAAGAAAATTCTTTCTAGAACGAGCAGAAACTAGCAAAATACACAAAGCAATCACTCATATAAATACATCGGCTACACCACTGCAATTTCATAACCACTTCTACAACCCTTTAGATCACATAACATCAACAGATACGAAGAAAGTAAATTGGAAAAAGAAAACACTACATGGCAAGCACCTGTATCAACTAACACAGCCACACATCGATCAAGACGCATCCAACACATGGCTAAGAAAAGGCAATATATACAGTGCGACGGAAGGTTTCATGATTGCAATACAGGATCATACAATAAACACCAGATATTACAGCAAGCTTATTATTAAAGAGCCCAATACCACAACAGTTAAATGCAGACTTTACAAACAACAAATAGAAACAGTAGATCGCATCACAAGCGGATGTACAATACTAGCAAATGCAGAATACCCCAGAAGACATGACAATGTAGCAAAAATAATACACCAACAGCTTGCTTTACAACATAAACTTATAAAACAACACGTTCCCACATACAAGTATGCACCACAAAATGTACTGGAGAATGATGAATACAAATTATACTGGAACAGTAACAGATAAAACAACACCACATAACAAACCTGACATCATACTCACCAATAAAATGAAGAAATTAACACAACTAATCGAAATATCCATACCCAATACAACAAATATACAAAAGAAAACAGGAGAAAAAATTGAAAAATACATCCAACTGGCTGAGGAAGTCAAGGACATGTGGCATCAGGATAAAGTTGACATTATACCAATTATACTATCAACTACAGGAGTCATACCACACAATATCCACCAGTACATCAACGCAATACAGCTTCATCCAAACCTATATATACAACTACAGAAATCTGTAATTATTGATACATGTTCAATTACCCGAAAGTTCCTAAATGCAATGTAACATATACCGTACAGTTAAAAGGAGGTCACGCTTGATCAAGGTCCACGTCACTTTCCATTTTTGACCAGACATAACGTCTGAGAAAAGAAAGAATAATAATAAAACGATGGTTTCAGGCAAAAACCACTGATACTCAGTGTTAAGAAAAATAAGTTCCTTATCTTACCATTCCATTTCCGTTTCTACCACAATAACTACTAACTGTGATATACTTCATTTCATAATTACTTCCGTTACAGACAAGGGATCAACCATTCTCGTTTCCTCTCTTTCAAAGGCTATACATCTCCGAGTGCATTTCATTTCGACGAATATCTCGGAAAATACAGTTTCCGTTTTCTATCACGGAGAGAAATAAGAAATTCCATCTCGAGTCTGTATCAACGCCGGCGACACAAAGAATTTCTTACTCTAGCGAGAATCAAATTATCTTGACAACGCGAGGGAAGGCTGTCTCTCGCCTGGAACGTGTTGCGTTATTGAATCAGCACCACGGGGAGCAGAGCTGCTGATCAAATCACTGTCGCGCGGCGGCTCAGCCATGTGCTCAGGCCGATTCCAAGATCGTTCTCTCAACTTCATTCGATTCTCATTACAGTAATGAAACAAATATTTTTTATATATGTGTCTACTTTGATAGTTTACAGCGCCAACGGGGAAACCACAGAGGGGTGCACTTTTCAGTAGGCGAATAAGAAAAGTAAGGTAGGAAGATTAAGGTTTTAATGTCCCTTCATGACGAGCTCTTAAGAAAAGGAGCACAACATTGGATAGGAAGAAAAAAAGGGAGCCTGACGTTTCATTTTTATGTAAACCATCCCAGAATTTTGCTGTTTGATTCACCGTCGTCTCGATCTATATCCATATGTATATCCCACAAGTCTCTTCAAGGTGTGGAGCGGGAGGAATTATATCACTCTCATTGCTCCCCTATTCTGCTCTGTTCGGGAATGGTGCGAGGCTAAAACGATTGTAAGTAAAGTCCCTTATGATCTCTAATTTCTTCCTGTTTATCACCGTGCTCATGATGTGAGACCAATATGGAAAAATCAGAATGATTCTTGGAATTTTCACTCTTAGAATTCTAAAAGCAAGCCTTTTCGTGCTGTGTGACGCCTCTCCTGCATCGTCAGCCACTAGTGTTTGTTGGGCATCTGCGTAACACTACCGCGCTTACTAGAAGATTCCGTGACAAACCACTTGTCACCTCTATCTCTACTGCTATTGCTACTTGATAATCGACCCTGACTGCTAAAAGTACTTAAGAATAGGTCGAACGAGAATTTGCTAAGACACCTCATTTTTCGGAATCTTATAATTCTTCCAATGAACATCTCTCTGGCGTCTGACTTTCCTGTAACTGGTTTTATGTGGGCGCCCCATTTCAGTCGATCTCGACGATTATTCCAAGCCTTTTTCCTGCTGTTAGTTTCCAGTGGCCAGTGGAAAGTCGCCACGTCGGTTTCATCTACACTTAGCACAACCAGAAGATTGGCTAGTGAAGATGAAGTCTGGCAATGGCAGTTTTCTTACTCATTTCGGTTCGAAGCCTGGAGTGGACCTCTCTTCACGGTTAGCACACACGATGATTATATAATAAAGGAAAAGGAAATGCCAGTCTAAATTAAGCGGTATACATGCAAGGCTGGTCTGCTAGTGTTTCTGAAACGACAACGCTCCTGGCTTCTAAGACTCAACAAGCAGGAGGCACTGGAGATAATCGCTGGGCAAGCGTGACATCAGTTATCCCAGCTTCCCCTCGTGTCAGCGGCCACAGAAGTCCTATCGGTGTTCTAATGCGTAGCAGCTCGTTCTTCCAGATATCCTGGACGGCGTCTTCTGCAGTGCCATATTACTGAATACATTTTCTTGCGTCGTTGTGCCTAGCTACTGAGATGTTTCGCGACAATCTCTATATATCTTTAGTTTTGCTCAGCCAGTCGCAAGAGCCGTCCAGGCGGAACTGTAGCAGTCGAGGCACCCTTTGTCATGACTTTACTCATTATTTCGTCATAGTATTGCTGAACACGCTGGAGCTGCTCCACATTAATGTCTTCTTCTTGACTTGCAATTTCCCCATTGAACTTGCCACGTTCCTCACCCACAGAAATTACTCCACTGAACATCATGTAACGAACTACACACAGATGTAAAGGGTCACTATAAAAAAAAGTCATTCTCATCCCAGTGTCAAGTTTGATGCAAAAGTGCCTACAACGTTCCTCTTTAACGGTGCAAATGTGGGACGTCCTGCGATGTCCCCCTCCAGCTGGGCGACGCTTTCAACAGGAAGGTGCAAGAGGCCTTCGAGCTGATACCACAGAGGTGACGCCTATTGGTGCCATTGCCAGACTCTCTAGCTAGTCTTCTAGAGAGTGGGCTAAGCTTGGGGGGCTTGCACGCTTCTGCCGGCTGCCGTAGACTGAGGGCAGAACACGTCACTCCAGCAGAAAGCTCAGTGTGCAATGGATGCGATACCTGACACCAGTCTAGCGTCAGCAAGGCCGCCTTCGCCACCAGCCACTCTTACGCTGTCCCAAGTTTCAGTTGCCTCTGTGGACTCACTCGGTGTTCCCACTCCGTCAGCATTTCGAGAGCAGTCGTCGACCGACTGTATGAGAACTGTTGAATAACAACGACAGTTTTATTGAGCAAGCATTCTTGACTCTGCGGTCACAGCGTTACTGGAAACTCCCGTCCCCACAGCCACCTGCACACGCCATTCTCGGGGCTTAAGTGGCTAACCTGAAATATTGATGTCAGCATAGTGATCAACTCAGCGCGACACCATTACATACGGCATCTGTAGTGGTATCGTTGGAGGTGTTGCTGTAATCGTCAACGCTGTCGAGAGTACGTAGCAGCATTTGTATTCAGTAAGCCCTCCTGGGTTCCATGTGACTAGTTTTCCTGAGTCCTCTTATCGCTGTTCCAATGGTATATTTTGACTACATTGGGAATAAGTGAAGTTGTGGTACCTGCAAACAGTCCAGCACAATAACCGATGGATCTAGTTATATACTTGTAGTGAAACCTATTTGTTCGTGTGACCTAATTAAGGCGCATGACACAGTACGTTGGACATTACGATAATGGGGCATTACGAGTACCAGTGTAGAGGAAGTGCGTAGCTGAGACGAGGAAAACCATGGGTATTGGAGACTTACAGATGAATGAAAATAGTAGGTAACTGAAGATACAATTTATTGCTAAAAGTGTTGGCATCTGAGTTGGGAATTAAGGAGCTCTCTAGGCATTTATTCAAGTAGATATGTGTATTAAAGTCTACAGAGAGCCTTAATCTTATGCTTAGTTTCTCTCTTCTTTCTGTTCCTTTGCCAAATTTCTATTGCTTCTCTTTGTGATTCTTTTCTATAGTTAGGTAGTGGAAAGCAGTAATGCAACCCTGATGGGACAGAGCTGTATCAGTGTTCCAAGAGTGTCTTATGTTTCAGGTTATTTGTATTCTCATCTTTCAGCGCTCACTCAAAAGAACGTAGTACGGCTCTGAGGGAGCACCGTATGTGATATGGGTCACTGGCCGTGTAGTTCTCGTTCTACCGCTCCTGGTCCCTAAAGGTTCAGTCGTTGTGATACCAAAAAATTAAAGATAATCGATGGAATTAGTCTAAGAAATAACGGGAGCTATAATTTGTGAATGTACCACACAGTACCGGAATATGGCGTGGAGGAAATGCTATTGAGAAACGGCAATTAACTAACAGTGCATGGGTTGTGAAGCAGGTAGAGCGCCTTTGGTGACTAGAATATTTCAGTATAATCGCAGAGCTTATTTTGCACGGAAAACTGGACAGGTTCAGATGTTTCGATCAGAACTGCTACTGTAGTGGCATTATTGCAGATTCTACTTTGAATAATCTTAAGAACTTCTGGTAAAACATTTTTGGGTGCTTTCCGACTTAATGATAAGGTGTAATAGGTTAACAGGATGATGTGCAATGTGGGGAGTAGGATGACAGTGTTTTGTGAAGATCATTGAAAAGGTCACGAGGCGAGGTATATAGAGGATAATTTCTGGCAATATGTGATAATGTATTTCTGTAAATTTGCGTAATTTTGCTTAACACAAACGTGAGTACAGCGTTGTAATTGTAGGATCACCCTCCCTCTCTGCAGAATGCACTGCAGAGAGGGGAAAACATAAACTTCGTAGTATTACGTTCCTTACTAATTCACACGTTCCGCGGCAGTCTGTAATTCGAGTGACTGAATTCTCGCAAGAGGTAAGAAGTTGTTGTGGCATCTGTATTGGGCAGTTCACAGCATCCATTTACCCAAGTGATTTTCTAACTGGTTGCAGCAATAACGCTGACGTGGCGTTCTGTAATGCAGTTGTCAGCCATTACGTTGGACTGGATTGCTAAGTACTCCAGCATAAAGCACCGTCGGACTAGTTTCGCCGGTAGCTTCTTTCCATCAGTGCCATCAGGCAAAGACGCTTGTCTACGTGCCGTCTACTGGCCTTGGCGGTTCCGATCTTCTCCATCTGTCGAGGCCATAACAAAAAAGAGTACGCTCACACGAAAAGTTCTACTTGCCTTCCAGTCGACGGAAGTACACGTCGCATTCCTCGACCAACATAAAAAATATTAGCGCACGTTTTTCTCGGGTCATGAGATTTTATTTCAGGTGTATGAATAGGGTCAGGCTGTCTTCGTTACAATAAATATTTGTTCGCTAAAGACTTACGTAGTACCCTCAGGAGCCAAAGAAACTGATGGACTTGCCTAATATAGTGTAGGACAATCGCGAGCACGCAGAAGTGCCGCAACACAACAGGCATGGACTTCATTAATGTGTGACGTAGTGCTAGAGGGAATTGACACCATGAATCCTGCAGGACAGTCCATAAATCCGTAAGAGTACGAAGGGGTGGAGATCTCTTCTCAACCGCACGCTGCAAGACATCCCAGATATGCTCAGAAATGTTCATGTCTGGGGAGTTTGGTGGCCAGCGGAAGTGTTTAAACTCAGAAGAGTGTTCCTAGAGCCACTCTGTAGCAATTATGGACGTGTAACATGTCACCATTGTCCTTCTGGAATCACCCAAGTCCGTTGGCATGCACAGTGGGCATGAACGGATGCAGGTCATCAGGCAGGATGCTTACATACATGTCACCTGCCAGAGTCGTATCTAAATGTATCAGGGGTCCTATATTACTCCAAATGCACACGCCGCGCTCCATTACAGGGCCTCCACCAGTTTGAACAATCCCCTGCTGACATGGAGGGTCCGAGGATTCATGAGGATTATACACGTCCACTTCCAACCGCTCGATACAATTTGAAACGAGCCTCGTCCGATCAGGCAACAGTTTTCCAGGCATCAACACTCCAGTGTCGGCGTTGGTGGGCCCAGGCGAAGCGTAAAGCTTTGTTTCGTGCAGTCGTCAAGAGTACACGAGTGGGTCTTCGGCTCCGAAAGTCCATATCGATGATGTTTCCTTGAATGTTTCGCATGCTGATACTTGCTGTTGGCTTAGCATTGAAATCTGCAGCAATTTTCGGAATGGTTGCCCTTCTGTCACGTTGGACGATTCTCTTCAGTCGTCGTTGGTCCCATTCTTGCTGGATCTTTACCGGACGCAGCAATGTCGGAGGTTTGATGTTCTACTGGATTCCTGATATTCATGGTACACTCGTGAAATGGTCGTACGGGTAAACCCCTATCGCATCGCTACCTCGGAGATGATGTGCCCCATCCCTCGCGAGCCGACTATTTCACCAAGTTCAATCTCATTTAAACCTTGATACCCTGCCATTGTAGCAGCAGTAACCGATGTAACAACTGCGCCAGACACTTGCGGTATTATATGGGCGTGGGAGACAGCAGCGCCGTATTCTGCCTGCTTACACATTTCTGTATTTGAATACGCATGCCCATACTAATTTCTTAGTTCTGGGATAAAACTTAACCATGGAAGTTCCTACAGAGGTGACAAAAGTCCTGGGATTACCTCCTAATACTGTGTCAGACCTATTTCCAGGCGTAGTGCAGCAACTCGACATGGCATTGATTCAACAAGTCCTTGGAAGACCCCTTCAGAAATACTGAGCCAGGCTGCTCCTATTGCTGTCCATAATTGTGAATGTGTTGCCGGTGAACGATAATGTCCGTGAACTGATCTCTAGATTATGCCCCATAAGTGATCGCGGTATTCATGTCAGGTGATCTGTGTTGCTAAATGATTCGTTCGAACTGTCCAGAACGTTCTTCAAATCAATCGCGAACAATTGTAGGCCTTTGACGTGGCGCACTGTCATCCATAAGAATTCGATCATTGTTTGGGAACGTGAAGTCCACGAATGGCTTCAAAAGGTCTTGAAGTTCTCCAGATGGACCAGAGAACCCAGCCATTCCATGTAAACGCAGCCCACACTATAATGGAGACACGACCAGCTAGCACAATGCCTCGTTGACAACCTGAGTCCATGCCTTTGTGGGTTCTGCACCACACTCAACCCCTACCATCAGCTCTTACCAATGGAAATCGGGACTCGTCTGCCAAGGCCACGGTTTTCCAGTCATCTGGGGTGCAACTAATATGGTCACGAGCCCGGGAGGGGCGCTGCAGGCGACGTCGTGCTGTTGGCAAAGGTACTCTCGTCGATCGTCTGCTGCTATAACCAATCAACGCCAAATTTCGCCGTATTCTCCTTACTGATACGTTCGTTTTTCGTCCCACATCGATTTCTGCGGTTATATGGCACAGTGTTGCTTGTCTGTTAGCACTGATAACTCTACGGAAACACGACTGCTCTCGGTCGTTAAGCGAAGGCAGTCGGCCACTGTGCCGTCCGTGGTGAGAGGCAATGCCTGATATTTGGTATTCTCGGCTCTGTTTTGACATTGTGGATCTCGAAATACTGAATTCCTTAACGATTTCCGAAATAGAATGTCCCATGCGTCTAGCTCCAACCACCGTTCCACGTTAAAAATCTGTTAAGTGCAGTCGTGCGGTCATAATCACGTAGGAAACTTTCCGCATGAATCAGCCGAGGAAAAATGACAGATTAACCGATGCACTGCTCTTTTATACTTTCGTAAGCGATACTACCGTCATCTTTATAAGTGTATATCGCTATCCTATGACTTTTTTCACCACAGTGTATTATCGAATACGTCACTTTCAGTAGTTTCAGTGAACACTGGAGAAATATCCACAGTAATTCAAGCTCGAGTACAACCGGATGTTATTGTTTCGAATAAGCCGAAGAGTATGTTCGGATTAGCTGTAAGGACTGTCGTTCGTCTCACTTGTCAACACATTTCCTTCTTAAAGTGTGGGTCCGTCCTAATTTCAGTTATAAGTTCGAATGACTGTGATGTTTGCACGTAATATACAGGGTGTCCCTGGAGAAATGGTAAATATGCAGGAATATGACAGGAATTATCATTTGAAGTAAAACTCTTCATATAGACATGTGCCCTATTCCGAACGTATTCCAAGACAGAATACATTAAATGTACATTGTTACAAATTTTCTGCGTTATTCAACGCATTGTCAGGTTTACTCATGTACACATGTACAGCAGTTAGCAAAAATTGCAACGTACAGTTTTCAAAGTAACAATTATAAAATATGTAACTCTGGCGTCCATGATGCCAACATGCAGCTCATCCCGCGTATAAGCTTTCGTTTCTACACCTCAGACCTCATGCAACCCTATAAACATAAACGTCTCCCAAGGGGGGTCCACAACTCTTTTGTGGGTATGCGCATAGCGAGCATCGGACCCCGAGCTAATGTGGCCCTCCTTCCCTTCCGGGCTGCATACCTTCCTTTTCCGCATCCTTCCCCATCCCCCACCTTAACCCCCCCTTCCTCCGCCTCTTTCCTTCCCTTTCTCCCTCTCTGGAAGCATGTTTTGCGCCTACGTCCGGAGACGGACACTCGAAAATGTCTCTCTTCGCTCTCTCTGCTGGTAAGTCTTTGTCCTTCCTTTTTCCTTCTCTTTTCATTACCTCTTCTCTTTAACCTTTTCTCTGCTGTGCCGTTTGAGACCTCTTCTTTCTTTCCCTTTCTTTTTTTTCCCCTTTCCCTTTTTTCCTCCCTGTGCATAACTGAAGGCTAACCCACGCATTCCCATGCGTAGCTGGTGACGGGATAACGCGTAATTGCCCGCCCTGGGTACACAGGTAGGACATGTATGTACCCCCTGGTAATGGCCAGGCCCAGGGAGGGGTGATTATCCGAGCTGATACCTTCCGAAAGTGCCGATTGGTCCCTCCGTCCGTTTCTCGGGAGGTGTGACCTGAGGTGTGAACAATCACCTAAGGCGGGAGTGCCCTCAGAGAGTGACCCAACAAGGAAGGAGCGTGCCATCGGGGACGCTGGTAATCATGGGGGATACTTCCGCAATGGTTTCCTCATCATCTACTATGTCTGCTCACAAGCGTGAGTTCACTGAGTTTCAGCCACAGACAGTTCTTCCATCATTGCCACAGTTCCTTGTTGTTTCTCGGTCTGACGAAGGTCAAGACTTCTCCATGGTCAACCCTTTCATTATTCAGAAAGGTGTCCACGCAATTGCAGGTCCTGTAAAGTCTTGTTCCCGATTACGAAATGGCACTTTGTTGTTAGAAACAGTCAGTGCCCTCCAGGCACAAAAATTGCTGCGTACTTCACTGCTGCACACCTTCCCTGTCCGGGTGGAAGCACACCGCACCCTAAATTCATCAAGTGGGGTCGTTTATACACGCTCTGTCGACGGATTGTTCGATGAGGAAATTCAAAACTACCTGTCTGACCAGGGTGTCATGGGTGTTCATTGTGTCGTGAAAAGGGTTGACAAGAACATCGTTCCAACCTGTAATGTCTTCTTGACATTTGACAGGGTTCAACTCCCATCGAACATAAAAGTGGGCTAAGAGAATTTCCGTTCGCCCTTACATCCCAAACCCTATGCATTGCTATCGGTGTCAGCGGTTCAATCATACCAGCCCATCCTGCTCCAATCCAGCCAAATGCGTTACATGGGGCAAGGATGCCCATGAAGTTGCTTGTACACCTCCATCCCCTTGTTGCATCAACTGTATGGGTTACCACACTGCTTCCTCTAGAGATTGCCAGATTTTTAAAGACGAACGGCTCATTCAGGAAAACAGAGTGAAGGAAAAGGTGTCGACCTTTGCTGCTCGAAAGTTATTCGCCAGTCGAAAGCCCACTGTGCCTCACACAGGTAAATACAGCACTGTCCTTGCCTCTCCTCGGATAACAAAGGAGGCAGCCACTCAGACTTGTGATCTCACCTTTAGTGCCATGGTCGTCAGATCGACCAGCGCAATGATCACCCGTTCAACCTCCCAACTCTCACCTGCTCACTCTATGGCTCACCCTTCATCGGATTCTGCCAAGTCTCGAGCGCCAAAATCAGACACCCGGACTTCCAAAAAAGAGTCTACTCGTGAGGATTTTATACGTACCCCAATTTCACAACCATCGGTTCCTCCTTCATCTCAACGTTCTGTTTCCAAAAAGGCTAATAAGAAACCCAGTTCCTCTCCATCTCCGCCACGGTGTGTCTCATCTACAGCACCGCCTGGCGGTAACCGCCCTCGGCCGACTTCAGTGTCGCCGAGGCGCACTGCTGGTGGCCGATCAACCGGCCGATCGATGGTGGCAGGAGCTGCTCCAGAACAACCTATGGATCAGGATCTTCTGCCTTCGGCTGAATGCCTTTCCGCGCTGTCGGTCGCAAGCTCTGAGCAATCGTTGAGTTGAGGGCAACCTTGGTCACATTCCTCCATTTTCGGTCCACCGTATGTCCATTATCCATTGGAATATCCGCGGCATTCGAGCCAATAGAGATGAATTGTCGATTCTCTTACGATCCTACTCGCCATTCATCTTCTGTCTTCAGGAAACAAAGCTGCGTCCCCATGACCGCTTTGTTTTCCCACATTGTCAGTCAGTCTGATTTCTTCTCCCCTCTGTTGTCGGCACTCCAGCACATAGAGTACTCATGATTCTTCTCCATGATATTCTCCATTATCATCCAATCCCCTTAAACACGTCCTTCCAAGCTGTCACTGTCCGTCTTTCCCTTTCTGGATACACCTTCTCCTTTGTACTGTCTACATTCCATCGTACACACCAATGGCACGAGCTGATCTCCTTAATCTTCTTGGTCTGCTTCCGCCCCCCTATTTGCTGGTTGGGGACTTCAATGCCCACCACCTGCTTTGGGGGTCTCCCCGTCTTTGTCCGCGCGGCTCACTATTGATAGACGTCTTCCACCAAGCGGATCTTGTTTGCCTCAACACTGGGGACTCTACATTTTTGTCTGCCTCCACGACAAATTTCTCTCATTTGTAGCTTTCGGTCGGTACTGTTCCGCTAGCTCGGCGCTTCGAATGGTTCGCTCTTGCTGATACGCACTCAAGTGACCACTTTCCTTGTGTGCTTCGATTGCAGCCACAACTGCCATATATGCGCCCGAGATGTTGTAAGTTTGCCCAAGCCGATTGGAAACTTTTTTCGTCTCTAGCGACATTCGATGACCGTCACTTTCCTAGTGTCGACGATGAGGTCACTCAAATTACAGACGTTATTCTTACAGACGCGGAACGTTCAATACCTCGCACCTCCGAATTGTTCGGGCACCCCCCAGTTCCTTGGTGGAACGAGACGTGTCGTGACGCAATACGTGAGCGGCGACGTGCTCTTTGCGTTTTCAGACACCATCCTACTTTGGCCAACTGTATCCGCTATAAGCAGTTACGTGCACGATGCCGTCGCGTCATCCGCGATAGCAAGAAGGCAAGCTGGGACTAGCTCATTTAACACCTTCACTCGCTCCTCGGAAGTCTGGAGTCACATTCGGCGATTATCTGGAGCGCGTAGTTTCTCCCTGGTCTCTAGGCTCACTATCGGGCATGATAAATTAGTGGACCCCGTCGCAATTTCTAACTAAATTAGTGGACCCCGTCGCAATTTCTAACTGATTGGGTCAACACTTTGCTGAGATTTCGAGCTCTTCAAATTACTCGCCAGCGTTTCTTCCGAAGAAGCGTGCAGCGGATGTTCAACCTCTTTCCTTCTCCTCTCAAAATCGCGAAAGCTGCAATACTGTTTTCTCCATGCGGGAACTCCAACATGCACTCTCTTCTTCTCGCTCTTCCGCCCCAGGACCGGATGGTATCCACATACCAATATTGCTGCATTTATCATACCATAGTCTGCGTTACGTCCTTCGCCTTTATAATCGAATTTGAACCGACAGTACTTTCCCCAGACGATGGCGGAAAGCAATCGTCGTTCCTGCTCCGAAACCTGGGAAGGACAAACGTCTCCCCTCTAGCTATCGCCCCGTTTCTCTCACGAGTAGTGTATGTAAAGTTTTGGAGCGTATGGTGAATTGCCGTTTAGCCTGCTGGCTGGAGTCCCGCAGTCTTTTAACACCTGCCCAATGCGGTTTCCGAAAGCATCGTTCTGCAGTTGACCATCTTGTTGCTCTCTCCACTTATTTCATGAACAATTTTCTCCGGAAACGCCAAACAGTAGCGATATTTTTTGATGTGGAGAGAGAATACGACACTTGTTGGTGGACAGGCATCCTCCGTACACTATTCCCTTGGGGCTTTCGAGGTCGGCTGCCCCTTTTTCTTCGTGAATTTATGGCAGAGTGCACATTTAAATTGGGGGTGAACACTACTCTCTCCCGTACCTTCTCCCAAGAAAACGGGGTACCCCAGGGCTCCGTGCTAAGTGTTGTACTGTTTTCCATTGCCATAAATCCAATTATGGATTGTCTCCTTCCTGATGTCTCGGGCTCCCTCTTTGTGGACGATTTTGCGATCTACTGCAGCTCTCAACGGACCAGCCTTCTTGAACGACGTCTTCAAGGATGTCTCGATCGTCTCCACTCTTGGAGTATCGAAACCGGCTTCCGCTTTTCTCCCAGTAAGACCGTTTGTGTTAATTTTCGGCGTCGTACGGAGTTTCTTCCACCTTCCTTACATCTAGGACCTGTCAACCTTCAGTTTTCGGACGTCGATAAATTCTTGGGACTTATGTTTGACAGAAAACTGTGCTGGCCCTCCCACGTTTCCTATCTTTCGGCTTGATGTCTGCGATCCCTCAACACCCTCCGAGTCCTGAATGGCACCTCGTGGGGAGCGGACAGAGTGGTCCTTCTCCGCCTCTATCACGTCTTAGTGCGCTCGAAATTGGACTACGGAAGCATAGTTTACTCCTCTGCTCGACCGTTTATTCTTCGGCGTCTCGACTCTATCCACCACGGTGGATTACGTTTAGTGTGTGGACCTTTTTACATCAGCCTTGTGGAAAGCCTTTATGCTGAGACTGCTGAACCTCCGCTGTCCAATCGGTGAGCTGTCCTTCTGAGTCGTTATGCTAGCCATCTGACTTCCATGCCTGCAAATCCGGCCCATGACATTTTTTTCGGCGCCTCCTTGAACTTAGGGTATGCTGGCCGCCCTTCCTCCCTACTACCACTGGGAGTCCGCTTCCGTCAACTGCTCCATTCTCTTTCCTTCCACTTTCCTAAAACTTTCTTGACAACTTGAGGTGCAGCACCGCCTTGGCTCTGGCCCCGGACCTGCCTGCTCCGTGACCTTCGTCAGTTTCCCAAGGATGGTACCCTTTCTCTTGTTTATCGTCGGGCATTTGCTGCTCTCTGCGCACATATGAAGGATGCCACATTTATTTACACTGATGGCTCAAAAACATCGTTTGGAGTTGGGAGTGCCTATATTGTTGGCGACAGCTCCAACCGCTTTCGGCTTCCCGACCAGTGTTCGGTTTTTACTGCGGAGCTTTACGCTGTTCTCCAGGCTGTGAAATACATCCGTCGCCATCAGTGGATACAGTATGTTATCTGCTCAGATTCGCTCAGCTCTCTCCTCAGTCTACAAGCTCTCTACCCTGTCCACCTTCTGGTCTCCCTCCACTTGCTCCACTTGGGGGGCTCCTCTGTGGCGTTCCTCTGGATCCCAGGACATGTTGGTATCTGTGGAAATGAGGCGGCTGATATAGCGGCCAAGGCTGCAGTCCCTCTTCTTCGGCCAGCTATTCGCATGATTCCCTTCACCGATCTACGGAGTGTTTTATGTCGTCGTGTTGCTCTTTTATGGCACGCACATTGGTCGACACTTCCAAATAATAAATTGCGGGACGTGAAAGCTCTTCCCTGTGCTTGGACTTCTTCCTCCCGAACTCGTCGTCGGGAGGAGGTAATTTTAGTAATTTTAACTAGACTCCGGATAGGGCACTGTCTTCTTAGCCATCGGTATCTTTTAAGTGGCGATCCTCCCCCACTCTGTCCCCACTGCTCTCAGCTGGGGACGGTGAGACACCTTTTACTTGAGTGCCCCTATTTTACTCCTTACGCACCCGTCTACAGCTGTCGCCTGATATATCTTCCATTTTAGCAGATGACACGCGCTCAGCCGATCGCTTTCTCGAGTTTATTAGTGCCAGTGAGATGACGACAGTCATCTGAAGCTCTTTTTGAGGACAAACAACCCCTGGTTTTTTAAGCTTTCCTCCTGTTTTTGGTTTCGCCACTTTTTGAGTTTTGTTCCCATTGCTGCTGGTTTCCAGTTTCGTTTATTTAGCTTTTCCTAAGTCACAGACCGGGTGCTAATGACCGTAGTAGTTTTGCGCCTTAAAACCGTAACAAAAAAAAACATAAACGTAATGGAACAGTGTATGACGCTTTTTGTGGGCAGTTAATTGTACTACACAAACAATCCAGCTATTAGGGTAGGTGCGGCTGAGATGTTCCCACACACGCTTGGGTAAATGCAGACGGGTTCCATCACACTGGAAGTACATTACAGTGCGCGTGGCCAAAGGAACGTCCTCACGGATTTCAACAAACGAATTTTCAAAAAGTTTCAAGTATTTATGTTCCGTCATTCGCCCATCTAAAATGATTGGACCTATCAACATTAAACGTGTTCTATCTCGGAAACTCTGGGATGATGATGGCATTGAAACAGAGGATGACAAGCGTAAAGCTGAAATACTAAACACCTTTTTCCAAAGCTGTTTCACAGAGGAAGACCGCACTGCAGTTTCTTCTCTAAATCCTCGCACCAACGAAAAAATGGCTGACATTGAAATAAGTGTCCAAGGAATAGAAAAGCAACTGGAATCACTCAACAGAGGAAAGTCCACTGGACCTGACGGGATACCAATTCGATTCTACACAGAGTACGCGAAAGAACTTGCCCCCCTTCTAACAGCCGTGTACCGCAAGTCTCTAGAGGAACAGAAGGTTCCAAATGATTGGAAAAGAGCACAGGTAGTCCCAGTCTTCAAGAAGGGTCGTCGAGCAGATGCGCAAAACTATAGACCTATCTCTCTGACGTCGATCTGTTGTAGAATTTTAGAACATGTCTTTTGCTCGAGTATCATGTCGTTTTTGGAAACTCAGAATCTACTATGTAGGAATCAACATGGATTCCGGAAACAGCGATCGTGTGAAACCCAACTCGCATTATTTGTTCATGAAACCCAGAAAATATTAGATACAGGCTCCCAGGTAGATGCCATTTTCCTTGACTTCCGGAAGGCGTTCGATACAGTTCCGCACTGTCGTCTGATAAACAAAGTAAGAGCCTACGGAATATCAGACCAGCTGTGTGGCTGGATTGAAGAGTTTTTAGCAAACAGAACACAGCATGTTGTTCTCAATGGAGAGACATCTACAGACGTTAAAGTAACCTCTGGCGTGCCACAGGGGAGTGTTATGGGACCATTGCTTTTCACAATATATATAAATGACCTAGTAGATAGTGTCGCAAGTTCCATGCGGCTTTTCGCGGATGATGCTGTAGTATACAGAGAAGTTGCAGCATTAGAAAATTGTAGCGAAATGCAGGAAGATCTGCAGCGGATAGGCACTTGGTGCTGGGAGTGGCAACTGACCCTTAACATAGACAAATGTAATGTATTGCGAATACATAGAAAGAAGGATCCTTTATTGTATGATTATATGATAGCGGAACAAACACTGGTAGCAGTTACTTCTGTAAAATATCTGGGAGTATGCGTGCGGAACGATTTGAAGTGGAATGATCATATAAAATTAATTGTTGGTAAGGCGGGTACCAGGTTGAGATTCATTGGGAGAGTCCTTAGAAAATGTAGTCCATCAACAAAGGAGGTGGCTTACAAAACACTCGTTCGACCTATACTTGAGTATTGCTCATCAGTGTGGGATCCGTACCAGATCGGGTTGACGGAGGAGATAGAGAAGATCCAAAGAAGAGCGGCGCGTTTCGTCACAGGGTTATTTGGTAACCGTGATAGCGTTACGGAGATGTTTAACAAACTCAAGTGGCACACTCTGCAAGAGAGGCGCTCTGCATCGCGGTGTAGCTTGCTCGCCAGGTTTCGAGAGGGTGCGTTTCTGGATGAGGTATCGAATATATTGCTTCCCCCTACTTATACCTCCCGAGGAGATCACGAATGTAAAATTAGAGAGATTAGAGCGCGCACAGAGGCTTTCAGACAGTCGTTCTTCCCGCGAACCATACGCGACTGGAACAGGAAAGGGAGATAATGACAGTGGCACGTAAAGTGCCCTCCGCCACACACCGTTGGGTGGCTTGCGGAGTATAAATGTAGATGTAAATGTAGATGTAGAATACGGTATATGGCCATTTGAAGTTTCTTCCTTGTTATTAGCGTTGCTGTCATATCCCTAAATATTGATCACTCCTGCTGGGACACCCTGTATACAGCGCTGATGTTGTTGACGATGATGAGGCAGAGAAATGGGAGAGGCAAAGGACACCAAAACAGTTGCACTGGACCCTTGCCCTTAACATTCCGCCGGCCAGGGTGGCCGAGCGGTTCTAGGCGCTACAGTCTGGAACCGCGCGACCACTACGGTCGCAGGTTCGAATCCTGCCTCGGGCATGGATGTGTGTGATGTCGTTAGGTTAGTTAGGTTTAAGTAGTTCTAAGTTCTAGGGGACTGATGACCTCAGAAGTTAAGTCCCATAGTGCTCAGAGCCATTTTTTGAACCTTAACGTTCCGATCAGGACGGATCAACTTCTACAATGGCTCAGAGATTATTGCTTGGAGGCATCGCATTCTGGGGGAATTGGACTTGAAACTACATCCGACCGTTGATATACATGTTTTCCATTGAAAATAATACTGCCGACTCTCCCCTTACGCTTGTGCTCTATCATTAAGGACTTGGACGTTTGCAGTACGATAAGCCCGCATCTCGTGGTCGTGCGGTAGCGTTCTCGCTTCCCACGCCCGGGTTCCCGGGTTCGATTCCCGGCGGGGTCAGGGATTTTCTCTGCCTCGTGATGGCTGGGTGTTGTGTGCTGTCCTTAGGTTAGTTAGGTTTAAGTAGTTCTAAGTTCTAGGGGACTGATGACCATAGATGTTAAGTCCCATAGTGCTCAGAGCCATTTGAACCATTTGAACCAGTACGATAAATCTTACAGTTACTTTCCATCCGGATCACATCAGGAAAGTTTCGAATCTTACTTTGTGAAGCACTGTCAGGTGAAAAGTAACATTTTCTGCCATTTGTAGTGGAAACCGCACTTTCGTTGTGGAGCACTGGTGATCTACAGCAAATGCGCTGTCAACTTGTGGTACGGGGAAGTGTGTAATTGCGCGTTATTGTATATAGGTAACTAACAGATTGTTTGAAATACTGATGTGAAAGCAATCATCACAAAGTTGTGATTTTGTCTCTGGCGTCAGGTTGTACTTACACTTATCAAAGTGTCACCATTTGGATTAGGCCTCTGTAATAAACTATCTACTTGCTGTTTCCATTTTTAACAGACTTTCCATAGGAAAACTATGGTCGATGTGCTGCGAAAAGTTTAAGTTCATGGAGCAGGTTTGTAATGTCACCAAAGTCTCGATGTATGTAACACGAAGAACTACAGAAACTCGGCATGATACCTGCTCGCCACTCCTTTGGTACATATGTGGAATTGAACTCACGCATGCATTCAGATACGCTCCCTGACACATCCATGCTTTGTTTCTTCTGCCTCGATCTGAAGTAATAAACAAACAATTATTACAATGATTATTAAATTCTGCTTTTTACCTGAAGGGTAAGATATTACACTAATCAGCTCATTTAAATACGCTCAAATACATTCTACTTTTTGTTTTAAAAGTTATTGTCTTACAGGTAACATATAAAAAGTCTTTCATACATACGAATACAGAATGTGTGTCACGGTAGACAATTGGCGCGCTGACAAACAGGGTGTTCTAAGACACCGATATCTTATTTTTCTGTCACAGACGCACTTTGCGCATACCACTAACACGTAAATTAAGTCTCCTTCCTCACCCGTACGGTGTCTCTGTTGAACGAATTCGGTACCTGTAACTTTAAGTTCTAGGTTTTGAGGCGGAATATCATTTCTTCAAATGGTTCAAATGTCTCTGAGCACTATGGGACTTGACATCTATGGTCATCAGTCCCCTAGAACTTAGAACTACTTAAACCTAACTAACCTAAGGACATTACACACATCCATGCCCAAGGCAGGATTCGAACCAGTGACCGTAGCGGTCGCGTGGTTCCGGACTGTAGCACCTAGAACCGTTCGGCCACTGCGGCCGGCCATTAGTTGTCTGCATATAGAATGCACACAACACCCAGCCATGACGAGGCAGAGAAAATCCCTGACCCCACCGGGAATCGAACCCGGGAACCCGGGCGTGGGAAGCGAGAACGCAACCGCACAACCACGAGATGCGGGCAATATCATTTGTAAGATAGTATGAGAGCACCTACGTAACCTGAGTATGCTGTGTAGAATTATACAGTAACGACTTAGGCTACCGTGCTGCTTACTGTAATGCGTTCCAGAATTTGGATTACTTCATGTTTGCGACATTTCTTACTCCACGTAAGAAATCTGTGTTCGACAAATGTATCTGCTGTCTTCTCTCTTGTATAATGACTCTTTTATCCTAATGTGTTGTGTGGAGGTTATCAGTGGTCAGCATTTTGTGAATATCTTGAATATGTTTTTCTGTTACATTCATCCAAAATGCTGGTTAGAGAAGCTTGTAATTAAATGAGAGGTATTCTGGATATAATGCAGGGTTCTAAATTTCGAAGTACATGTTATATCATCAAACGTTATGAAGAAACCCAAATATTCATTCCATTTTAAGCAGCACTTAGGAAGCGGTTTAGGGTTGCTCGTTTTACGTTCTGACGAAATACATTCTCCGATAAAACAGTACGAAATTTCGTATAAATTGGGCACAAAATCGTATAGAGAAAGAGTAAATACGTGTTGGAGTTACTTCACACACACACACACACACACACACACACACACACACACACACAGAGAGAGAGAGAGAGAGAAAGAGAGAGAGAGAGAGAGAGATTGGGGGGGGGAGGGGGAGGATATCGATCCTGCCACAAAAATCATGTTTAACAGATCTATAAATTATGTAAGTTTTATAGAGTGAAGGAACGGCTCCATGTAGCTCATACACTGAAGTGGAATGAATCTGACTTTCCGTGATTAACGAGAGCTGTCAGGCCTTCGGGTCATTAACTCGGTAGTCCTCCTTTTTCTGAAATAATCGTAGGAAGATGTATGGCACTCTCGACCTTGAAGCGATATATGAGGGCTGTTGGTCAAAAATAAGCCTTTAGAGAATGAACTGCAAGAGAAAGTCATTATTAGTATTTTATTATACGATTAGTGTCAAAATACATTAAAGCAAATTTCAGTGATGCGTACTCTCGCAGATTTAATTATAGATCAAAGAGTATTCCGTAAAATATAAAGTTTCGTATCATCAGTTTCTTGCATTATTTCAGTATAATTGGAGAGATTTTCGAATCTTAAGGTCAGATGCCTCGCAGACAGCTCCTGTCTTTGCACATTAAAACGCGGCGAACGAACGAATGAAATGTAAGACAGAATATAAATTTTTGGTAGATATTTCACAAAAAAAGTAAGTATTAATCACTAGCAGTAATTGTTTCCTCCAACTCGGTTCACGACCATGATGAGCTTACTGAAAGAAATCATGATTCCTCCAGGTTCCGTTTCATGTTAGGAATGAAATAACTTACTCTATTTTAATCACTTAGACTGCTCGGTCATTGTCGAGAATATACCTGTATGAACTGTATATGGCTACAGATTGCCTTTGTGAATTCCTTTCATTAAATGAAAGTGCCGAGGAAAATGAAATAATTGTTGTTTTGTTTCATTAGCAACAGAATGATACATTTAGAACATGACTAGACTAAAGGTATTATAAACATCCGTTCACCAGATACTGTCTTTGTTTGGCTGTTTGTCCCACACCCTCTCCTCCTCCTCCTCCTCCTCCTCCTCCCCCTCCCCCCGTCTCACACTATCTCTCTCTCTCTCTCTGTCTCTGTCTCTGTACGCTGGCCTTTGTTCCGAGGGGACAGTCGTCTGAGTCGGTTCTCCGTGATGGAATAGGTGTAGCTGGCGCTTAAGTTTGCAGACGGCAGAACCGCAGTATGCAGTACACGATAGTAACTGAGTTTTGCAACTTAGAGTATACCTAAGCTTTCTCACACCAGCTGTCTCTGGCTAGTTATCATGCCGTTCGTGTGAAGCAGGAATCTGGAATGCTGTCGATGAAAAAACTTCGGCTTACTGTTCTGGGATTACGTAAAAGCAGAATATAACTAACTCGCTGCACCTTCATCACGATTTATGTTTCCAGAACCATTACTTTCCATTTCAGTTAATCAAGTCTGTCATGTACCGGTCCACACTCCAGGTTTTCCTTAGTTTGCCTAAATCGCTGCAGACAAATCCGCCGAGATGGCTGCTGTGAATAGGCCTCACACAATTCATGGCAACTTGCTTCCGCCAGCACTATCCAAACCGTATTTTTTTAATTGCGCATTTCACGTACTTGTTCACGGACCCTTACTGATGAATCGTTTCCCATCTGTCTATACAGGGTGAAGAAAAAAATGCCTCACTTGGAGGTCAGTATGCGATTCGTCATGTAGATTCAACACAAAAGTTTATCTAGCAAAATCAGATAAGGTGTATTTTTAAAACACACGTACGGAAAAGAGGTGCTGGTAACACTCACACATCATACAGAGAATCGGAATGTACAGAGGAACGTGCATCAGATCGAATTATCTAATAGCCGTCGTTGCTCACTGAGTAGAATGGTAGGCCACTAAACCCACATGTACCATGGAACTGTGGTTCGAATCCTTGTAAGATTCCTTTTCTGTTTTTTAGACGTCCGTTTCATAGTTCTCGTCGTTTATAAGTAGGATAAAATTGTCACATGATAATGGCCTACCACATGACAGCGGGACCCATTGAACTGCATACATGTATCTATTAACCGCGCACGTTACAATCATAAATCGTCCTTTCAAGTTCATGTTGGACGGCTTCCCGATGGAGTACACTAACGATGAATACGTCGATATGCTTTTGCTGCTACGTGCATCCAATAACCAAGCTGCTGTCGCTGCTCCTGCGTGTGCTGCACGGTTTCCTCGAAGGCTCTATCCAAATAAGGATGTTTTTCGTCTCCTGGACCAGCACCTTCGGAAACCGGTAATCTTCGTCCACAAGTAATGGACAGAGGACGTCCAAGGAATAGACGTACTCCAGAAACAGAGCGCGATTCTTGAAACCAGTCGGTGAAGTACCCGTGACAAGGCAGTTCTAGATATCTGAAAGACTGGTTGTTGAAATGTTACATTGCATCCATATCATTACACGTTAACTCGACACCAGTGGGCCGACGACCGCATTCCACGAGTACAGATTTATGAATGGCTTTTTCACCCAGTGGAAGATAACGAACATTTTATAAATGACTCAAATGACTCTTGAAGGCTTCTGTCTGGAACTGCGTGACCGCTTCGGTCGCAGGTTCGAATCCTGCCTCGGGCATGGATGTGTGTGATGTCCTTAGGTTAATTAGGTTTAAGTAGTTCTACGTTCTAGGTGACTGATGACCACACATGTTAAGTCCCATAGTGCTCAGAGCCATTTGAACTCTTGAAGGTATTTTCAGTCTCCACAACACCCACTGTTCGTCGGAACAGAACCACCATGTCTCCTGCAGGAGAGCTTCTGTAAAGTTTGGAA
This sequence comes from Schistocerca cancellata, assembly GCF_023864275.1. Classification (NCBI taxonomy): domain Eukaryota; kingdom Metazoa; phylum Arthropoda; class Insecta; order Orthoptera; family Acrididae; genus Schistocerca; species Schistocerca cancellata. The sequence continues at coordinate 332,442,878 of NC_064629.1, forward strand.
GGTAGGAGACGAGATACTGGCAGAAGTAAAGCTGTGAGGACCGGACGTGAGTCGTGCTTCGGTAGCTCAGATGGTAGAGCACTTGCCCGCGAAAGGAAAAGGTCCCGAGTTCGAGTCTCGGTCGGGCACACAGTTTTAATCTGCCAAGAAGTTTCACATCAGCGCACACTCCGCTGAAGAGTGAAAATCTCATTCTGGGAACTACACATTTAGTTTATCACACCTGTTGTTTAAATAACAATATTGAGAGGCCTGTCTCAGCCTAATTGCGCAAAGGTAGAGATTACTTTCCTAACTTGATTAATAGCAGAGCCCTTAATTAGAACTGTGTGCAGTACCACGTGGAGAGAATGACAAGTTTTAGTGTATAGTACAGCCAATGTAAGAATCCGTGTATCGCACAGCTAAATTTTCCTATATGAGCTCCGATTTTCTCTTAGAGCACCACTTCATTGGGCTGCCACCACGATACATCCTCGAGCCAAAGAGTGCTATGATCATCAACATGGATTTGGGACGTGGGGGTGGGGGGGGGGGGCGGAGGAGAGGGGGGGGGGGGAATTAGCGAAGCTGTGTGATACAAAACAGCTGAAGTCGTACCCATTCCACACTCACTTGAGTGAATCATCTTAACACATGAGTGGGGAGGCTGCAGCCTTCGCAGAACGTATTTTGGGAAGGTATCAGTTGTTTCCAGGGGTTCTTGGTGATGCTGGAATTCCTTTCATTTGGCCTGCGGACGTGTTGCGGTACTTGCAGCAAGTGGAGCATGGCCGACCCCTGTGACATGCATTGCCTCACGCAGTTAGGTTTGGTGTCTGTGATGTGTAGGTGTGGCATGGACAGGCACATGTAGGGACTGCCACCACTTACCCTACAGCCACGGTTGGGGGAGACTAGCGTCAGTCCCAGAGTTTCAATAAATAAATAAATAAAACACAACTGCACATGTTTCAATTTTCCTGTCTTATCTTACATAGACATGGCCGAGTCAGTTATCTGAGAACGATACTGGTTGCAAGAGTTAGGTCAAGTGGTCTAATTTAAACAACTATATAAGTAGCATCAGAGGGTTTCTATTACTTTAAAGTTAGGGTAAATGGACTTCTGTAATTTACCATGTGTTTGCATTGGGCTATGAGTCATGGTGTCATATTTACAAAAATAAAAATGGTTCAAATGGCTCTGAGCACTATGGTACTCAACTTCTAAGGTCATCAGTCCCCTAGAACTTAGAACTACTTAAACCTAACTAACCTAAGGACATCACACACATCCATGCCCGAGGCAGGATTCGAGCCTGCGACCGTAGAGGTCACGCGGTTCGACTGTAGCGCCTAGAACCGCTCGGCCACACCGGCCGGCTCATATTTACATTGAGCTGCATTGTTTGTTATGATGTTATAGGCTATGAGTCATGGTGTCATATTTACATTGAGCAGCATTGTTTGTTATGATGTTATAGTACATCATAAATTATGATAATTAAGATAAAGCTATCACAGAAGAACAGCTGACAACCGTATTACATCATACATTACTGCAATAAAGATAAGGTTGACATAAATGTACAGGTCAGAGTATTTGATTGTTAGAGACACCACTACAGTCGCAGGTTCGAATCCTGCCCCTGGCATGGACGTGTGTGATGTCCTTAGGTTAGTTAGATTTCAGTATTTCTAAGTTCTATGGGACTGATGATCTCAGATGTTAAGTCCCATAGTGCTCAGAGCCATTTGAACCATTTGTTAGAGACATACTGTGTCAGTAATTATACTAATTAATATAAAAATTCACATTATATTAGCAATGCAACTCATAATTATTCTCATATTTGTTTTTTAATTTTATAATCCGAGTATAGCAACATGTAACAAATTATACTAATTAGGTAATGACTCGGAAGAGTTCAAAATTGGGATCATAAATTACACTAAATCGGTTGTAAATTAGATCCACCATCTTGCATAAATCAGGGAACAATGCAGGGTATGCCAACTCGTGCCAACTCCCAAGACCACTAGGACAATGCGGCATGCCACATTTTATTAATTTCCCACCACTATACTAACTGACATTGAATGGATGGGGATAAGGAGGGCGAGTGGGTGAAGGAGGGGTTACGTTGACCTTGACCTCAGGGGAGAGGTGGCAACATGCAGATTTTGCTCATATGCACTCAGCCCCACTACTTCTGCTCATTTACATATTTTGTATAGAGGGGCATAAGCGCGACATTAGTATCATACCTTTTCCGTGAAGGTGTTACATGAATTAATGTTTAATAGTGGAGGTACAGATAGTAATCCTTATAGTAGTCGGGTTTTAGTATTTTTATGTGGTAAATGCTTTTCATAATATTTTTCGAGAGTCTGACACTGTTTCAACGGCGATAGTGCTATTTGGCTTCAGTTCGAGTCCATCTAGCGCAGGCTGTTCCAACCGAGCTCCAGGGAGCCGGAGCGCTCCGGAGCGCTCACTGCGGCAGCTCGGAGCCCGCGTGGAGGGGGAAAGTGAACACACTGCCCCCTGGCCGCATGCAGCCGCAACTGACGCAATAATCCGTGTTCAATGACAGCTATGACTAGCCGCGGGAGCCCTGTACCTCTATTGGAGGATACCTTTCTATTCATTGAGAGGGATGGTCGTCCGCAGTGTCTTGTATGACATAAAGTGTTTAATTCTGCGAAGAGGTACAATATACAACGACATTATACACGTCTTCACGCGGCACACTACGATCAGACAGAAGGCATTGCACGCAGGGAACTGGTAGCCAGGCTTAAGAACGACATACCAGGAGACGTAAGTTTAAAAACGGTTTCATAATACGGAGGGTATCAAAACATGCAATATAGTTCGTGTTCTGTAACGCGTTTATAATTTTCAGGTGAATGAGAGCGGAGAAAACACTATTGATCAAAGTGTTCATGGAAAAGTTACGTTTATTTGAGAGGCAGATGAGTAAGACATTTAACGTTCTTCATTCGTCTTGCTTCTTTAAAACTACCTGAAGATACTACTTTCGGTGATTATCAAGCAAAGTTAAAGCAGCTCATCACGTCGTTTGAAACACGATTCTGAGACCTCACTAGTTTAGGAATGGAACTTAAGGTGTTCAGCACTCCTTTTTCAGTTTCCCCCGATGACTTGTCATCGTCACTTCAATTGGAGATTATTGATTTGCAAAATTCAACTTCGTTGAAAGAGAGGTACTACAACACGTTGGATTTGTCATGATGGTATCGTTCATTACAGCAAAAAAAAAAAAAAAAAAAAAAAATCCCAAGTTTCACAACAATGCCGCTAAGATCATGTGCATGTTTGGATCTACGTGTTGTTGTGAGCAGCTTTTCTCAGCAACGAAAAGAGTAAAAAGTAAGGAACATTCGTTTCTTCAGGGTGTAACAATGCAGACCATCCTCTGCATTAACGCTGCGAACACTTTGACGCCTGTTATTTCCGATCTTGTAATGAAAAGAATATGTCAAGCTACAGAGGCCCAACAAATTTAGTATGCAATTTCTTGTAAAACAGTTGTTTCTTATTTATTTCCTGAACATCGTATGTCATCCCGTCTGAGCAGCTGAGAGTATGAGGTTGTCGATCTTGTAAGACGCAGCTGGAACTTCAAAACGCTTGCCTTGCCGCCTGTCTCAGCCAGACGTGGCACATGACGACGTGCCGGCCCACTTTAATGGTCACAGCGAGCGACACGGCTCACAACGGAGCCGACGAGCTGGAACAGCCTGATCTAGCGGCTTTTTGTCATAGGCGGTCATCGGTTCCACGAAGTTGATTGATTCTTTTTGGATTTGCCTCGGGACCCTGTAGGATCACGCAGAGCATTCTGCCTCGTTTGTGCGTTCCTTCTGATCTTCCACAATTCTCTCATTTTTCCTCCATGGAGTCTCTATCTTCAGTCTACCTTATCCCTGGTTTCTCTAGGACTTCATTCTCTGACCTGACATTCCACTTTTGTATCTTGTGCCTGTATACATTTCTGTCTTCAATTTCTATGGGATCGATTTTTTTCTGCATCTAGATCCAGTCTGACTTGTGTGATTCCTGGTGTTGTGGATTTGACCTCTTGTATGTATGTTAGAATCTCTTGGTGAGTCGTTTTGGTGATAACATGATAATGTGCCCATAGAACTTCTGCCTTCTTTTTCTGACGTCTCCTGCTGTGTTTGACATCTTCTCTGTAGTTTTCCTAGAGTGTATCCTGTGTTGTCAGCTTTAGGCCGAGAATTTTCCTCATGAATGTTCTTTCTTCCTTTAGTATGCTTTCAATGTCGCTTTTCGTATAGTGTTAGCGTCTCAATTCCATACAGTATTTCGGGCTTGATTACTGTGTTCTAGTGTCTGACTTTTGTGTGAATGAACATGCATTTTTTATTATATACATGCTGTGTCTTGTCGAACGCTCTCTTCATTTTTTGTAGTCGAGTCTTCTGTGCAATCTTGAAGTGTGCAGCTGTGTTTATTTTCCAGTATTTTGTTTTTAGTTTTCTTATGTTTAATTTTGAGCAGAAAAATTCAGACTTCTCAAAAGAGATTTGCAGTCCAACTTTTTCCGCGCGTATTTACAGTACCTCCATTTGTTTGGTGGTTGTTGCTTCGTTGCCTGATAGTATGGCCAGGTCGTCTGCGAAAGCTAGGTTTGATGTTTCTATTTTGTCCTGGCATCTTCCTAACCCTGTTGGTTTCCAGAGTTTTTGAATTTTCAGTTCTTTTTCCTATTTACTCATTACTTTGTCCAGGAGTAGATTGAATAATAGAGGGGATAATCCGTCCCCTTGTCGCACTCCAGTTTTGATGTAGAAGGGATCAGAGATTTCACCCAGGAATTTAACTTTCGAGGTTGTGTCAGATAATGTCTGTCTGATTAGTTGTTGAATAAGGATGTGGCGACGTCATTTATCCACTGCGCCAAAAACAGCGGGTGAAAGCTGTAGCTGACAGATTTTTATCTTTGCCGTAGTCGGCTTGGTTACTTCATTAAATATAAAGGCTCCCATAGTGGTGACCCCGAAAAATCGTAGCAGAAGCATAAAGAAAATATATATACCGACGATAATAATGAATTCAGAGACAAAAGCATGGGGCAGTGGAATCAAGATTGAAGAACCACAGTCTGTTCGACCAAGGATCGCGGTCCACGCCCTTTGATTCGCCACAAAACGGAACGACAGATGTTAACGCAAAAGATGGGAGTACCTACGCGCGACACGGAAATGTTAAGCTTTCCGCGTTCTGGCCGAAGCGCCCCCAGCTTTGGTTTACGCAGGCTGAATGCATATTTCGGCAGCGTGGGGTGTCTAACAACATTGACAAATTTAATATAATGGTTTCACATGTGAATTTAGAAGTTATAGAGCAAGTAGAAGAAACCTTGTCGCAACAAAATTACTTTGTGCTAAAGGAAGCTCTCATACAGCATTATACGTTGTCACCAGATTTGCGACTACAAAAATTCTCGCATACGAAGATTTGGGCGACAAGACTCCGTCACAAGTACTCAAAGCCTTACGTACATTAGCCGGCCCGGAACTCCTACCTGAAGAGTCTTTACGTCTAATATGGCTTCGTAAAGTTCCTGCCAACATCCGTGCCGTCATTGCAGCAGAAACAGACTTACCATTGCAAGTCTTAGCAAAAAACGCAGACACCATCGCAAACACCTTAACCGAAGTTTCTGCGTGTTCCGAATTCAACTACAGCCAGGATAGAGGCCCAAGAACGTGTAGTGTGCTGGAATCTAACGTCAGTGAGCCAGGAACATGCAATAATACTTCCCAACAGCAGTGCTCATCGACCGAACCCACCATACAGCAACTGGCAGCACAAGTGGCAAAACTCAACGTGCAAGTAACTTCACACCACCGGCAGCTACGAAGTCACAGTTGGAAAAGACGAAGAAATACTATCCAACAGGATTTGACAGATCAATGGTGCTGGTACCACAGACGCTTCGGTAACACTGCCCGTCAATGTATTCAACCCTGCAGCTACACAAACTTAAAAGGCGGGCGTTAAAGGGCGCTACCGTTCGTCAACAACAACATAGGCGCCCGAGTCATAGCGTGATTCAAAGATGTGAAAACGCCACGGTATCTGCAGTCAACCAATCACACCGATTGTTCGTGTTGCACCTCTATTCAGGTGAGAAGTTTCTGATTGACACAGGTTCAGAAGTCAGTGTTTATCCAAGAAAGAGAGGTGATATACTCACGACAACGACGCAACATGTGCTGACTGCGGCAAACAATTCCAGAATATCTACCTATGGTGAGAAACAGTTGGCATTACATCTGAATTCCAACTTCCATCCAAAACGGACTTTTGTGGTTGCTGATGTGCCGAGTCCTATAATTGGGGCGGACTTTTTACGGAACTACCGACTTATGCCCGACCTGGTTAACCGTCGTTTGATGACAGTTCCCACAGAAGGGATATTGCCTACGTCTTCCGCGTCGGTTCAAGTGCAGTGCGATGTGCCCGTGTCTTTCCGCACGAAGATTTCCGGCTCCTCTACCGCGTCATCCGCGTCGGGATATGATGATACGATTTCGTACCCGCAACTTAGCGGGGCGCACACGTGTGCGTCACGCAAGAAGACACCCGACAGTCGTAACGATTCGTATACTGTAGGCAATATCAGAGCACTGTCGGAGGAATCACTTTTTCGTAAACTGCTTCAAGACTTTCCAGCACTTACCGAACCCGTCAACGCAACCAGGAAATGCAGACACAATACTCAACACCACATCAGCACGACACAACGTCATCCCGTTGCCTTCCGCCCGCGGCGTCTGCCTCCAGAGAAGTTGCTCGTGGCGCGAGCTGAGTTCGACAGACTTCTAAAAACAGGTATTGTAAGTAGGTCTGATAGTTCATGGGCATCTCCAATTCACATGGTCCGTAAGAAAGACAATTCATGGTGAGTATGTGGAGACTACAGGGCGCTCAATGCCCGCACAATTCCCGACCCAATGTCACTGATTTTAACAGTACGATTAGCAATGCCAAATTATTTAGTGTGATTGATTGCGCCAAAGCATTTTCCCAGATTCCCATGGCTCCATCTGACATTAAAAAAAACAGCGGTGATCACACCATTCGGTTTGTTTGAGTACAATTTTATGCCATTTGGCCTCAGCTGCCCAAACATGGCAAAGATTCATGCATGAGGTGCTTCGAGAATTACCATTCGTATTTTGTTATATGGACGACATTTTAGTATTCTCTGGATCTGTATATCAGCATGTCGAACATCTGCGGCATCTTTTCCGCCGTCTGACAGAGTATGGCATAATTATTAACGAAACAAAGTGCACGTTTGGAAAACGCGAGGTTAAGTTCCTGGGATATTTGGTTTCAGCAGAAGGCCTGTCACCTTTGCCTGAGCGGGTTGAAGCAGTACAACAGATGCCCCTTCCCACAACTTACAAAGGACTTCGCAGATTTTTAGGCATGCTCAACTATTACAGACGTCACTTACCTAAAGTAGCTGCGGCCCAAGATCCACTCACAACGTTACTTGCAGGTAAAAATACAACAGGAAATCGTAAAATTCCATGGAGTCCAGATGCTGAAGCAGCTTTCCATGACTTAAAGAAATGTCTTTCTCGGGCAACACTACTGGGACCTCCAAGATTCAGCGCTCCTTTAGCGCTCATGGTTGATGCGAGCCAAACAGCAGTGGGTGCAGCGCTACAGCGAGAAGTTGATGGAAGATGGCAGCCGCTCGCATTTTTCTCTAAAAACCTGACTCGACAGCAGAAAAAATGAAGTGCTATTGACCGTGAGTTGCTTGCTATTTACTTAGCCATAAAGCATTTTCGCACGTCTGTCGAAGGGAGGCACTTTGCAATTTTTACCGATCACAAGCCGTTAGTAGCTATATTTCAACGAGACACAGAGCTCAATTCACCACGTCAGTGCAGGCAAGTCGAGTACATTGCACAGTTCACAACTGACGTGCGTCACATTTCAGGAAAAGACAACCTGGTCGCAGATTGCCTGTCTAGGAATTGTGCCAGTTTAAATTCAATTCGTTGGACCGAGTTAGCGTCTAAACAACGAGAAGATCCTTTCTTGCGCCGTCTAATAGAGGAACAGAGAACTGCGCTGCAGCTCAGACGTGTGTCTGTCCCAAATGTTCCAGACGGAAATTGGTGTGATGTAGCAAAAGGATAGGAGCGACCTTACATTCCAGAACAATATCGTCGCGAGATTTATAGTGCACTACATAATCTATCACATCCAGGAGTACGAGCTACAGCCAAGTTAGTTTCCTCCAAAGTAGTGTGGCCCGGAATACAAAAAGATTGTCGTGCATGGGCGCGTGCATGCCTAACATGCCACCGTAATAAAATTGGCAGACATGTCTTTGCACCTATTGCTGACTTTCCGACGCCATCTGAAAGATTTTCACATATACATGTGGACATTGTGGGCCCGCTATCATGCTCTTCAGAACAACGCTATTTGCTCACAATCATTGATCGTTTTACCAGGTGGCCAGAAGTAGTTGTAATACAAGACATTTCTGCGGAGTCGGTTGCAAAAGCACTGTTGCATTCATGGTTCTCCAGGTTTGGCGTTCCGCAAAACATAACAACAGATCGCGGAAGGCAGTTTGAAAGCCAACTTTTCAATGAGCTTTTACTACTGTGCGGGTGCAACCATCTACGCACCACAAGCTATCATCCATCTAGTAATGGAATGGTGGAACGACTACACCGCACGCTCAAAGCTGCATTAATGTGTAGTTCCACGTCATGGCCTGGAGCACTACCGCTTGTCCTACTCGGATTGAGAATGGCCGTGAAGGACGACTTACAATGCTCTTCCGCAGAATTGGTTTATGGCGAGCAATTGAGGGTTCCTGGAGAATTTATCGTTCCATCATCTACACAGACGTTCGCCCCTGAGCTATGCACGCAATTCGCGAGACAACTCAGCGATAGAATGAGAAACATCAAACCCACTAACCCTGTCAGACATGGAGGCCGGAGAGTGTTTGTACATAAAGACCTGCAAGCAACGTCCCACGTGTGGCTTAGGGATGATGCGGTGCGCCCGCCGCTTGTTTCGCCTTACTCTGGACCATACGGGGTAATCACAAGAGGAAGCCACAGCTTCAAAATCGATAAGGATGGTGAAGAAGAGACAGTCTCAATTGAGCGGCTTAAGCCTGCTTACACCGAAGAGGGTACACTCCTTCCTCGGTCTGCAAAATCACCCTCAAACGTGGAGGCCAAAGAAACAGCAGATAGTCTCGCCGAGCCCTCGGTTTCAGAAGAGGACAACGAAGCAGCAAGTGCAGAACAGGAGCAGCCATTGCCTGCACCAGATGTTTTCACGAGAGCTGGTAGAAAAATCTAGTGCAAGTTTCCCAACATACCTAGTGCACCCGGTTTCAAAAGGAGGGGGGCTGATGTGGCGACGTCATTTATCCACTGCGCCAAAAACAGCGGGTGAAAGCTGTAGATGACAGATTTTTATCTTAGCCGTAGTCGGCTTGGTTACTTCATTAAATATAAAGGCTCCCATAAGGATTATCCGTCGACAGAATCATTCACTTTCTTAAAATCTATGAAGCTGCAAATGATTGGCGCATTCCTGATGGCATTGTATTTTAGAATTGTTTTCAGACTGAGGATTTATTCTGTGCATGAACGACCGGGGCGAAAGTCTGCCTGGTATTAACCAATTTTGTGTTCTAACTATTCTTGTGTTCTCTGGGGTAAGCATGCTGAGAAAAGTTTGTAGGTGACTTGTAGCAGGGAGATTCCTCTGCAGTTTTTCACATTCGTCCTACCTCCTTTCTTGTGCAGTGGATGGATAAGTGCGCATTTCCAGTGGTTAGGAAGTTTTTTACTTTGCCGGACGGTGGAGATTATTTGCATAAGCTTCTCTGGTGACTTTGGTCCAAGGTTTTTTAGTAATTCTGCAATGATGCCGCCTACACCAGATGTCCTGTTGTTTTTTAGTGTAAGTATACGTTTGTGGATCTTTTCACATGTTGGTGGGAGCGATTCCAGTTTGGTGGAGGTACAGTTCTGTACTGGAAATCTTGTTACACATTCAATGCAGTTAAGGAGATCAGAGAAAAAACGTGCCAGTTCTTGACAATTCTCTTGGTTAATTAGTCCTAGTTTTCCATCTGGTTTCCTTAAGCACAAATTTTGAGATGTGTACACCCAAATTTTCCTTGAGAAGTTCCTGTAGAATTCTCTTGTGTTGTGATTGCAAAAAGTTACCTCTATATATCATCCAGTTACTCCTTCATGTACTTTCGCTTCGTTTGCCTAGCAAGTTTGGCAGCCTGTTATCTTGATTCTTGGAAACAACACAGGAGGCTTCCTGGGGATTTTTTTTCTATTGTGGTCCTGAAAAGCTTGTTTGCATACTTCTAGTGCCTTTTCACCCTCTGAATCCCGCCAAGGGTGTTTTGTGCACTTTTTCCGTGGTGTTAGTTCTTGGGCTTTTTGTAGGATCTTACTATGGAATTCTTCCCAAGTGTTTGCTGGTTGTTTCTCCCTTTCCTGTTTTACGTTGAATTCCATGATCTTTTCTGTGTCAAGCTTTTCTATGTGCGTTGTTTTCTGATGGATTTTTTCCGGTGTAAATGTTATCTTGATTCGAGTTAGATAGTGGTCTGAATCAATATTGGCACATCTGCGTACTTGAACGCCATGGATCTGCTTCTGGACTGGGCAGGAAACCGCTACATGGTCTGTTTGGAATTCTCCCATCTCTTGTATAGGCGACCTTAAAGTTTACTGTTTTCGTGGAGGTTTCGTGAGGGATTTTGACATAATATTTAGGTTATTCTGCTGGCATATTGCGATGAGTCACATTCCATCTCTGTTTGTATATTTGTGAGCCAGAAACTTCCCACAGTTCTTTGATGACGTGTTTCTCTGCCAATTTGTGCGTTGAAATGAGGTAACAAAATTTTTGCATCGTGTTTGGGGACCTTGGGCATCACTGTCTGTAGTGTTGCTCAGAATTTCTCTGTTGCTATGGGGCCTTTCTTGTTATCCCCGTTTATGGGGGCAAGTACATTGATCATGGTGTATTTCTTGTTCGCACACTGTAAGCCCATTGTCATTAACCTATTGTTTACTGGATTGACTTCTCTAATTGTACTGATTATCTTCCTATGTACCATGAAGGCCATCTACATTTACACCTACATCGATACTCTGCAAATTACATTTAAGTGCCTGGCGGAGGTTTCATCGAACCACTCCACCATTTTCTATTATTCCAATCTCGTATAGCGCGCGGAAAGAATGAACACCTATATCTTTCCGCACGAGCCCTGATTTCCCTTATTTTATCGTGGTGACCGTTCCTCCCTATGTAGGTCGGTCCAACAAAATATTTTGGCATTCGGATAATAAAGTTGGTGATTTGAAATTCGTGAGAAGATTCCGTTGCAACGAAAAACTGATTTCCAGCCCAAATCCTGTATCATTTCTGTGACACTCTCTCCCATATTTCGCGGTAATACAAAACGTGCTGCCTTTCTCTGAACTTTTTCGATGTACTCCGTCAGTCCCATCTGGTAAGGATCCCACACCGCGCAGCGGTATTCTAGAAGAGAACGGACAAGCGTAGTCTAGCCAGTCTCCTTAGTAGGTCTGTTACATTTTCTAAGTGTCCTGCCAATAAAACGCAACCTTTGGTTAGCCTTCTCCATAACATTTTCTATGTGCTCTTTCCAATTTAAGTTGTTCGTAATTGTAATACCTAGGTATTAGTTGAATTTACGGCTTTTAGATTAGACTGATTTATCGTGTAACCGAAGTTTGAGTTCCTTTTAGGACTCATGTGGATGACCTCACACTTTTCGTTATTTGGGGTCAACTGCCACTTTTCGCACCATTCAGATATTTTTTATAAATCACTGTGCAGTTTGTTTTGATATTCAGATGAATTTATTAGTCGATAAACGACAGCGTCATCTGCAAGCAACTGAAGACGGCTGCTCAGATTGTCTCCCAAATCGTTTATATAGATAAGGAGCACCGTTGGCGACCCGTTTGTCTGTTTTGCTCTTGAAGATACGGTAGTCTCGATAGTCCTTTTTATCTTCGTCTGTAATGCGGGTTTTCTGCAGGGCAACTATCATTATCTTCTGTTCGTTGAGTTCTAATGTTCGTTGTGCAGTTCCCGCGATTGGATCAGTATCAGTGTGTTCATGTTGAAGTACCCATGTGTATATATATTGCGTAATTTCTGTATTCTATTCCACTGCACTACAGTTTATTCAAAATTTAATGTTCATTTGCAAGAACCTTTGTGTTCTGACAGCTATTATCAGTGAAACCTCTCTAGGTTCGAAATAGCATGATCTCCCGAAACTTCACAGAATTAAAATACAACGTTCTATATTCTTCATTTTGAGACCTGATACTTCAGGGGAGAAATGATGTTTCCTTAGCGGCGGCTGCTATTTCTACTTTTGTTTTCAAGAGTAATAATAGCACTGTTCATTGATGAATACGGTGCTGCTTGGTCGTTTAAGTTAAGTTCCGCCGAGGAAGTAAAAACCTGGGCTGTGCCAAAAAAGTTTTCTTGTAAGAAATTTCTGTGTTAACATTCTTGTGTACACTGCGCTGTTCCACTTTCCTCGGGCTTTAATTGCTTTTAATGGAGTACGTCCGGAATGGAAGCCATTCAAAGACTGCGTCGGCGGCGCAGGTGACTCGCCGTGATAATGGAAATGTCTTAACGTAATTACATCTTCTTAAATATATTGTCTTGCTCGGAAATTAGTTTCATGCAGTTCCGACGACGCTGAAAGCTCGAAATTATTGGAGCGCAAAACGTGGCATTATTTCAGAAGGGGAGACAATTTATGCGGCTTTGGTGTTAGGAGGGGAGCCAGAGGCTAGCGGTTATCTGTATGACGATGGCCACCTGGCCTTCCTGTTCCCTGCAGCTCTAATTACTGACTCTTACAAACGATGACTTATTTGTTGTACGACTTGTGTTTAAATAATACACATACCACAAAACACCTCTCGCCATCACATATTTCCGATTTTAGATCTGACACTGCATAACGATTGCAATAACCGTGATACATTTGGAGTGATTTTCCTGTACATCATACCTGATTGTCTTAGACTTGGTATAGTTAGCAAATTGTTCAATTGAAACCACATATCTGTGATTAATCTTTACTACGCTATCTTCAATAATGAAATTTTAAAGTGTTATACAGTGATGGACCCAAATCAGGAAATATCCATAGTAGCACAACTGTTTTCTCGTGTTGTCTCCGCAGAATCAGCTTTCAAAATGAAATGTTTAACTGGATTCGTTGCTAAACATTGCATGTAAAGGTTGTATAGTATTAATCATCACCTCGAACAAACGAAGCTGAGGCAGGCTGAGTTATTTTGTTTCATTTCCTCTACCGCTTTCGTACTTCAGTGTGGTGCGAGGATTTCAACGTGTGTCACGACTGTACCTCCAAACAAATAAAAAATAATTTTTCAGCTCTACAATTGAAGGCGTCAATTAAAAAAATATCAGTACAATTAGTACAGAAGTACAGGCGACTGAGTTTCCTCAACTATTCCGCACTTCTTAGTGCGGTACAGGCCATGCAACGTACAAAATGGTCCAGAATATTGAGAATTCCTATATGAAGCTACAATGAGAGCGGAACCGTCACAGATAGGATTCCATGTGAATTAAACAGCAGACGTCACAGCCACAAATACATTGTTTTTGCTGTATGCCTCGTTATGATTTCTTTCTGCTCTGACTCGTGTTTCTTTTGATGAGGTCGACTACGCGTCTATGTTCACAGATAATGGAGAACAAACTACGGACGATAAAAACTATTATACTAGCGTGATGTACCTTTCATGACGCTGAGATATGATAGTCTTTGAATAGGACGCTGCTCTGCGACGAATAGTTTTCACCGCCGATGTACTGACACTCCAGATTGTGGTTCTAACAAAGTAAAGATTATAGTCTGCTTGATTTTTAATGAAAGTATCTTACATCGTGACCACTGGTACAAATGGTATACTGCCTCATGAATCCTCACTTTTATATGATGATTGTTCGGGTTTTAATGTCCTGACTTTCTGTCGAATGATTAGGTACAGTACGCTTTAATAAATTTTTATGCTAATAGTTTTGGTTTAGTGCGCTGTAACGTTGTTATATTCGTAAATATGAAACACCCTGGAAAAGTGAAAGCGTGGTACTAAACACTAATTTACGACTGCTGTATTTGCAGTTTAAATATTCGGCTCAGAAGATTTATTAGCAACCCTTGACCATGATTTCAACAGTGTAAAATTGTCTTCTTCAGAAATACATAGACCTAGTGAACATCTTTTCCACGTTGTAATTAAGAAAGAATTATCAAAGTGTAGAGGCTGTACTAAATCGCTGGTTGAAAATGCAATAAACAAAATTACTTAGACGTAGAATCACACGTTTGTGACGCCAAGTTTCAGAGCAAGGCAGTCCATATACATTAATTCCCTGCACAATTTAATACGAGTATATCCCACCTTCTATAGGAATGTCTTTAAATGGCTTTCATTTAGCATTACTGACGATCACACACATGTTACTTCACATGAGGTTCTTTACTCCGAAATTTGTCGGTCGCCGATTTGTAACTTTTCGTGCAAGTTATTATTTTTTTATTATATTTTTATCCATTGGCTTTTTACATCCGTTACACTTTGATAATTCTTTTTAACTATGATGTAAAAAGTTCCTCAGTAAGCCCATGTACTTCTGAAGAAAACAATTTCACTATTACTGAAACACTGACCAAGATTTGTGAATAAACCTTTATACCTGCAAGTGGCTTGCTGATTTCCTCATTGATGGTGGTGATATTATTCTGTATCTAAGCTTAACGGTGTGTTTTTACGAGAATGCTGCTATGAATTCTTCGGTCAACGGAATCTATAAATGTTTGGAAAAATATTTTAGACAATTGCAAAGAGTGCAGTACTACATTACTTCACTGGACTGCTTATGGATTAGCACGTATGCATGATTGCTATTGTTAAGTAACATCTAGAAATCTCGCAGTAAAAGGCAAAAGTGGGAATGGAAAAAAGTATCTCCCACATTGTTAAACGTTCAAAGCTGTTTTTACTTTTTCTGTGGGCTGATAACGAGCGTCTCATGAAAAATACTGTAGTTTCTTCAGCTGGTTATAGTTCATGAGCTTCTACTTCTTGTTTTTATTTTATCTAATTACATCGCGACTTCTAGGTTACCTATCAAAGTAACTATTAACATTAAAAAAATAGTGGTGCAAATTATTTTTTGGTGCTGACTTTTACTCACCACTCACTTGAAAAGAGCGTGTGTTATTTTGTCATCTTGTGACAGTAAGAGTCTAATGACATATCAGTGAAAGTTCACAATTTTAACAATATCTAGTGAAACTGGTAAATGAAATATAAAGCTTCTGTGTGTATGCACAAAGAGCAATAAATATTACGTAAAAATGAAATGTGACTTAAGTGCTGTTTACCAATAACAACGTACACTTATGAGTAATAGAATTACAGATAGCTGCTGCTACCCTTAATCGGGTAAGTAGGTTAGATAATTTAAAAAGAGAAACTGATAGGCTGAAGTGAGGGCTAGTGTGGATTGGCGAAGTGCGTTGGCACGAAGAAAGGGACTTTTCGTCGGGTGAGTGCGCGGATAACGATACAAAATCAAATAAGGGTGATGCAGGAGCACGTCACATAATGATTACGAAAACAGGCATACATTTAAGTGACTGCATTATTGTAACCGAGATACATACAGAGCCAACACCCAACACACTATTAGCGCCACATATGAAGAATAAAATGAGGGAATATATAAAGAAATGAAAGAAAATATTTAGCTTACCAAAGAATATGAATATTTAACTGTGGAAGAGGACTTGAACTCTATGGTAGGAAAATGGAGATAAGGAAATATAGTTGGAAAACGGACTCGAGGAAAGAAATACAAGATCAAATTATAGAAGCAGCAGAGCATCACATGCACAAATAGAAAATATCTAGTACAAAACGTTGTAATACACACGATATAATTCACCTAACAGACGAAAGGCGAAGAATGAAAATAGAAGGAAATATCGATCTTAAAGGAGTGAGGCTGACAGATAGTAAAGGAAGAGGTAGATCCAGATGAGAGATGAGGTACGACACTGCGAGAAGAATTTGTCACAACAGAGGCATACCTATGTTGAAATGGTTCACCTACAGTAAACGACCTTTCCTCAGCGTTACTCAAATCCATAGGAGAGTCAGCGATGCAAAATAATTTTACTTCATATGTAATATGTATAAGACAGAGAAATATACTGGCTTGAAGAAGAAAGGAATAATTCTACTTCTAAAGAGGGATGTTGCTGACAGGAGTGAGTATCGCCATCAGTTTAGTAACTCATGAATGCAAAATACTGAAACTAATGAATTATAGAAGAATGGAGAAATATATAAAGGGCTTCCTCGAGGAAGATCAATTTGGGTGCCACCAAAAATGTAGAAACACCCTTGACAATACTGAGTTTACAACTTATCTTAAGAGACACTGACTAAATACAGAATAATGTCACAGCATACATTGTAGATTGGTACAAAGCTTTTGTCAACATTGACTGTACTATTTCTACAAAAATTAGACTGTAGTTTCAAGGGTCGAAGGACACGAAAGGGTAGTAGTAGCTGATAGGAGATTGAGACGGCCTTGAAGCCTATCTTCAATGTGCAGGAAAACAAGGAACTATTTGGAAGAGAATTAAACTAAGGAAATTGCAATTCAACGTAATTGATGGGGTATTGCAAAGGATTAAAATATGAACATCAAAACAGGCAAATTAAAAAAGGGCAATGGGACGCCATCGTATGACATCATTCGATACTGAAAGAATTACATTAGGGACACAGAGACTAAGCCTCATCGATTATTTTTGCCATTTCATCAGCAAAAAAACTGATGATGCCCAAAGTAGGGAGGCAGACAATAGCTAATCCGATGAATGTATTACTATGAATAATTTCATTTTTCAGTTTATTGTCTGTATGGAAGAATATTTTTTTCCGACATATATAAACTCACATGCTTCGGGATATGATAAACAAGACGAAACTTTGCAGCCCGTCACTAAAAACATATGGATACCCTCGGACTCAAAAAAGTTAACTAGTTCAGTTTTGCATCATATGTTGCGCATCGTGAACACTGTGTTGGTGAGACCTGTGACAGCTTTTCTGTTTTACACATTTCTGACAAATGATTAGTAGCGAATCTCCTCGAACAGGTACAGATTTACAGTCAAATGTTAAAATAATCTCGAACAATTCTTAACTAATAAAATTAAGAGACACACAACATTTTCTTGTAGAAGTTCCACGACAGCCTGTCACCCGAAACACAGACAAAAAACAATGGTAAAATGTCATGTTCATCCCACTAAATAAATTATCACTCTCGTTCGCATGTTATAACTATGGTACTTCGTTTACGCGTAATTGTTTACTCTTTATTTTTTATACACTCCTGGAAATTGAAATAAGAACACCGTGAATTCATTGTCCCAGGAAGGGGAAACTTTATTAACACATTCCTGGGGTCAGATACATCACATGATCACACTGACAGAACCACAGGCACATAGACACAGGCAACACAGCATGCACAATGTCGGCACTAGTACAGTGTATATCCACCTTTCGCAGCAATGCAGGCTGCTATTCTCCCATGGAGACGATCGTAGAGATGCTGGATGTAGTCCTGTGGAACGGCTTGCCATGCCATTTCCACCTGGCGCCTTAGTTGGACCAGCGTTCGTGCTGGACGTGCAGACCGCGTGAGACGACGCTTCATCCAGTCCCAAACATGCTCAATGGGGGACAGATCCGGAGATCTTGCTGGCCAGGGTAGTTGACTTACACCTTCTAGAGCACGTTGGGTGGCACGGGATACATGCGGACGTGCATTGTCCTGTTGGAACAGCAAGTTCCCTTGCCGGTCTAGGAATGGTAGAACGATGGGTTCGATGACGATTTGGATGTACCGTGCACTATTCAGTGTCCCCTCGACGATCACCAGTGGTGTACGGCCAGTGTAGGAGATCGCTCCCCACACCATGATGCCGGGTGCTGGCCCTGTGTGCCTCGGTCGTATGCAGTCCTGATTGTGGCGCTCACCTGCACGGCGCCAAACACGCATACGACCATCATTGGCACCAAGGCATAAGCGACTCTCATCGCTGAAGACGACATGTCTCCATTCGTCCCTCCATTCACGCCTGTCGCGACACCACTGGAGGCGGTCTGCACGATGTTGGGGCGTGAGCGGAAGACGGCCTAACGGTGTGCGGGACCGTAGCTCAGCTTCATGGAGACGGTTGCGAATGGTCCTCGCCGATACCCCAGGAGCAACAGTGTCCCTAATTTGCTGGGAAGTGGCGGTGCGGTCCCCTACGGCACTGCGTAGGATCCTACGGTCTTGGCGTGCATCCGTGCGTCGCTGCGGTCCGGTCCCAGGTCGACGGGCACGTGCACCTTCCGCCGACCACTGGCGACAACATCGATGTACTGTGGAGACCTCACGCCCCACGTGTTGAGCAATTCGGCGGTACGTCCACCCGGCCTCCCGCATGCCCACTATACGCCCTCGCTCAAAGTCCGTCAGCTGCACATACGGTTCACGTCCACGCTGTCGCGGCATGCTACCAGTGTTAAAGACTGCGATGGAGCTCCGTATGCCACGGCAAACTGGCTGACACTGACGGCGGCGGTGCACAAATGCTGCGCAGCTAGCGCCATTCGACGGCCAACACCGCGGTTCCTGGTGTGTCCGCTGTGCCGTGCGTGTGATCATTGCTTGTACAGCCCTCTCGCAGTGTCCGGAGCAAGTATGGTGGGTTTGACACACCGGTGTCAATGTGTTCTTTTTTTCATTTGCAGGAGTGTATTTCCATGGCTACACAAAGAACAGGTCTGTCATATTCGGCAGTAACTGAGTCACTCTTTAATTTCTGGTATATATTTCACTACGTTTATCACTTGATACCATATTGTCAATGTAAGAACACACCTGCAACTTTAAAGATTCAACTATATCAGTTACCTTCGTCTGTAAATATTACTTCTGATATAAATGATGACTGACTGACAACCTCAGCTGCCGACAGGTGTTGTTGATATACCTCGATGTGGACAGCTGAAAATGTGTGCCGGTCATCAACAGTAACTGTTCATTCGAGAACAAGTTACTGTCTTCGTATATATTACTTCTGATATGTAAAGAACCTCAAGTCAAAAATAGTAGTGTGACAAAATGTGATATCTGTCATCACTTTCCTAGGACCCACTTTCTGAGTTTACTTACTGTCGATGGTTCTGAAACCTAGTGCAACTAAATACTATGGCTTTGTGTATAACATGTAGAATGTACATTATTAGAACTGATCTCCCACTGATGCCCCGAGATAGTGCATTTAAGTATCTAAAACATAACAACGTTCTCGTTTCATAAACTTACTGCTACCAGTAACTTAATTTCCGCTATTCCTGCCAGCAGCATGACCACAGCGTCTAGCTGCACAGTTACAGATAATGTCCCTGTAACACCATCATCTGATGATGGGATTTAGTAGCTTGAAAAATAGTTGATGATACAGAAAATGCAAGAAAGTCGTGGGCTAGCGATATGCATATTTACAGTCGGCCATAATAGTCCTTACACAAGGTATAAAGGGGCAGTGCTTTGGCAGAGCTGTCATTTGTACTGAGTTGACCCGTGTGAAAAGGATTCCGACGAGAATTAAGAAACTTCGAATGCGGAATGGTAATAGGAGCTAGAACGATGCAACAATCTATTTCGAAAATCGTAACGGAATTCAGTATTCCGAAATCCACAGTGTCAACAGTGCGATGAAAACACCAAATTTTAGGCATTACGTCTCACCACGGATAACGGTGTGGTCGACGGATTTCACTTAACCACCGATATCAGCAGCGTTTGTGTAGAATCGTCAGTGCTAAAAGAGGAACTACCCTGCGAAGTAAGCACAGAAATCAATATGGGACGTATGACGAACCTATCCGTTAGCACAGTGCGGCGAAATTTGGCGCTGATGGGCCATAGCAATAGAAGACCACCCTGAGTGCCTTTGGTGACTGGACGACATCGCCTGCAACACCTCTCCTGGGCTTATGGCTATATCATTTGGATGCTAGTCGAATGGAAAACCAGGCCCAGTCCCGTGAGTCCAGATTTCAGGTGGTACGAGCTGATGGTAAGGTTCGAGTGTGGCGCAGATCCCACGAAGCCCTCGACCCAAGTTGTGGACAAGGCATTGTGCAAGCTGGTGGTGTCTCCATAAAGTGGTGGACTTTGTTTTCATGAAATGGATTGCGTCCTCTGGTCCAACTGATCCGTTAGTTGATTGGAAATGGTTATGTTGTGCTACTTAGAGGGCATTTTCAGCAATTCATGGACTTTATGTTCCCAAACAACGGCCGAACTTTTCTGGATGACAATGCGCCATGTCACCGGGTTACAATTATTCGCGATTGGTTTGAAGAACATTCTGAATAATTCGAGTGAATGATTTGGCCAGCTACATCGCCAGACACGAATCCTACCGAACATTTTGGGACGTAATCGAGAGATCAGTCCATGCACAAAATCCTGCACCGGCAACACTTACGGAATTATGGACCGCTATAGAGGCAGAATCACTCAACATTTGTGTATGGGACTTACAGCGTCTTGTTGAGTCCATGCCACGTGGAGCTGCTGCACTACGCTGGGCAAAAGGGGGTCCGACGCAAAATTACTACGAATCCAATGACTTCTGTGACCTTGGTGTAAATGGCCAATATTAATTACAGTTGCAGGTTCCCGTAAACCACAAATATAATGAGTAAATTCAAAAGTTAGGAAGGCTGCACTGAAGGTATTAGTCTGGAGCTACGCCTTGTAGGAAAGTCAAACATGGACGATAACAGTTCACATAAGAGGAGAATGAATCTTTCAAAATACGATGCTGCAGAAGAATACTGAACATTTAATGAATTACTATTGACCATATACTAAATCTAAATACCTAGAAAAGAAATGTATGCCACGACTTGACTAAAAGGAGGGATTGTTTGGTAGGAGACGACCTGGGGCATAATGGAATCGTTAGTTTGTTAATGGAGGGATGTGTGCGGGGTATAAATTAGTGTGCTGACCATGAACTTTATGACTAATATAGAAGTAGCATTACTCGTTTCTGGAAATTTCAGATATGCTTGTAATGTGCGGTGCAGTATGATGTACAGTTCGAAAATACGAATAAATCTACAGAGGAAAGTTTCCCAGCTGGTGTCATCCTAATTGGCTTGTCAGCTATTGCCGTAGTTAGAAACTAAAGAAAAATTGGTTACTTCATGCCTCAGGAAGCTGGCCAAGGTTCCCGACAAGGCACTGTTCGTACATTATGACTTGAGGTGGTGTAACGTCGCGTGGGTAAAGATATATCAATAAGCAACAATTAAAGTATGTGTTCAGTAACACAGATTGTGGATAGCTGTAATTACACATTTATTTTAACGATGACAGTGTTTCGAATCGGCGTGATAGTGATGTCTAGAGTGGTGGCAGTCCATACTCCACGCTCGCCTCAGATCTGCAGCAACGGTGATGTATCAACATGAGTGAGATGTTCATTCGAAATGCACTGCTACAATTGTTCGAGACAATATCTCTTGATGTTCGCGAGAGGATGCGGTTTCAATATGGCGGCGCACCAAGCCACTTTGTTATTAACATCCGTGGACCTGAATAGGAGAGACTCACGCCTTTGGATTGACAGGGTAAACGTTGTTCCAAACTCTGCGCGATAGCTGTAAGTCACGACTGAGATTTTTCTTTGCTTATAAAATTATTGGTATACGAAACTCCAATGAATACTGAAACATGACAGGATGGTAATGTTCTAATTGACTCTAGCTGTATAAATTACCACAGGAGTATTTGAGACACTGCAGCCCATTTTACCTTCTTTACGACGTCAGACACAGGCTTCATTAAGGAAACAAAACATCCTCCAGGTATCACTACCTGCAAACCCACTTGACGCAAGAGAGCTATCAATCAACTATACTTTCTTAGGTCCTGCAACCACCTCAGTCACGAAGATCTGTACTTGTTGAACTAGGGATCAACTTTTACGTACTTTAACATAATTTGATTGAATATACATCTAGCAAAATACAAATTTTCACCATGCTTACGAACGCAAGCACAGAACAGCAAAATGAATGAAATTACCATACGTCCCTCTCCACCCTGTGATCAAATACTGTGGTTTTCAAAGTCTGTTGCTACATCGCCCCCCTACGCTAGACTCCTTAGTATTTTCCACCCAAGCATACTTGATAGATATAGGTTCAAATGGTTCAAATGGCTCTGAGCACTATGGGACTTAACTACTGAGGTCATCAGTCCCCTAGAACTTATAACTACTTAAACCTAACTAACCTAAGGACATCACACACATCCATGCCCGAGGCAGGATTCGAACCTGCGACCAAAGCGGTCACGCGACTCCAAACTGACGCGCTTAGAACCGCACGGCCACACCGGCCGGCTAGATATAGGTGAAATGGTTCATTATTTCGTTGTTGTTGTCGGTGCTTGCTGACCAAGATTGCATCTCCAGCACCTTCTTTCCCGAGGTACTCGCACACTCACCAGCCAATCGCCAACTCCCGTTCCTGTCCGTGTCTGTCTCCCTCCCAATACTATTTAATTCCTACTTGAGGACTCACCTACTTTCCAAACTCTACCACAAAGCCAATGTGTAATAATCAGCGAAGCTGTTATTTACATGGTATCCTTCTCTTCTAAATTAGCACAACAATATCCTTCGGTACGGCCGGTCTATACAGTGTTGGGGCCCTTCCAACTAAGATACTTACGCAGTGGCAGGAAAACTAATATTTTGTGCCAAGTGTGTTATCCCGGGTACCTGTTAGCGCGTTAGTGTTCCCATGATTCTCGATGCCGCTATTCTGACCTGGCTGGAACATCCACAAGCCCTCTTGTATAGATTAACTGCAAGCCCTTGTGGACGTTCTCACTGCAGCAGTCAACTGCAAAAACCATCAGAGCCACCTTGATTCCGCTGTTCGTTGTTTTTTTTTTTCAAATTATAGAGGTACGTAGTGATTCATCTTCTATACTCATACAGTACACTCCATGAATTACACAGGGTGTAAGCTGTCCATGCTAGTAAAAGCCTAGAAATTGATTTCTGGTTACTACATCCTTATCAAAAAGTACTCAATTTAGGATACCATACCACGTGTGTAATTTGAATCCTAAGGCTGGTAGTCCACTGGAAGCGACTATGAGAAGAAGCCGTTATAAGAGTATTCGGGCAACCTATCCAATACGAAAAGTGTTAAGGAATAACTTCCTTTATAAGGGACTGTTCGACACGATTACAGGAGACAATGGGTAACTAGCGACCGGTCCCTCTGTAGGTGACTTAGTCTGTTCTAGTGGTTCTTCACTAGTCCTCATGGTACTACAACCACAATCGCCATGGATGTACGGTGTGAAAATTTTATTACTATAGGTGGCACAAAATCACCTTCGTGATACATGGAAGACCGTATCATTTTCGTAAAATTCGACGTGAACTAATGGTGAAAGTTACAGAGGAAGAGGGTGTTAGTAATGTTAAGTATGTAGTCACTCCTTTAGTCTATGCATGTAATTTTAAAAAGTACTGATAAGTTTTGGAATAATTAACTGAATTATGAAATACATAGCACTACGTACTCTTTACATGACCGGAGAAATACGCTACAAATTTTGAAAGACGACAGGTCCTTTGGTCTCCCCTTTCTTTCATTTCAATTATCCAGATCATGTGGATGTATGCAATTAGTGCACTTGTATGTAGTTAGGAAGGCACTATGACTGATATGTTACTCATTAAAGAGGGTTGAAAGTGGTTGGGTACGGAGTTTATTGGCATATAAATGTATGGAGTAATCTGAGGTGACTGGACTGAATTTGTTTTTGGTAGAATGTTTCTTTGAACAGATTTGGCTGCAGCTGGGCGAAGGGAATTTCACCGGTCGTATATAGTGAGGGGACTGCTATAATGGCTTCAGTTTGTGGAGCAAGGAAGGTATGCAGATTCAGGTATATCGGTCGGCCCTGTGAGACTGAGTCGCTGCATCTACCCAGAGGGTGGCAAGCTGGCAGACACGTCCTGAGCAGCGGGTCTCCTATAGCCACTGGTAGAGAAGTGCTCTTAGTGGGTTAAGTACACTGACGGACAGGCTTGTGGCAGAGTGTTTTACAACTTCTTTAATAGAGTCGCGATAGGCCGGCTATCTCATGATTGACCCCTTTCTAGGGGAGTGCACTCTTCAGATTCCACTGGTATCCACGACAGGGTATCCTGTGGGTCTTCCTGAGGGTTCCGTATTTATAAGTGAAGTGAAAACATTTCGCCTTGGTGGCTGAAATGGAACGGCGTGGCTGAGCTCCCGACACACTGTCGCTGGGATTGCCGTTGCGTATTTTAGAAGTCACGTAGACACCCATGAAAGTGGTAACCTGTGCGACTAGAGAAAAATCTTTTTGATTGCGAACCTGAGGGTGCCGTCAGAAAATGTATCGGAGGGCATCTGTTCTGTCACCGATAGCGATACGATTGAACGAATAGAATATGCCTTATTTCTGTGGAGAGTCTGTTCTGAAAGACGAGATTTATGCAATTGACGTAAAGTACCGTTGCCGTGTTTCGATTGATAGTTTTATTCTTTCGAAAGTGCTCCCCGTTGAGTGTTTTTGGAAATGATAGTGAAGAGAGTAAGAAAGATAATCAAGCGTTGCCCGCCAGGCGAGTGTTATCAGATATTCGAGTGAGAGCCATGACTCGCATAATGTCATAGATCTGGGGTGATCTGGAGAAACGATTACAGATCGCCCGGACAACAGGAGGAAGCTGACATCCATATTTAGAGTCGACGCAGAGACGCGCTGCTCACAGCATTGCATTGCACGTACATAGATACATCAAAAAAACTTTAGCATCACCTCGGTTCCGAGAGTTCAGGAAACTGTACAGAAAATTGGAATAGAGATCAACATAATTTCCGCCCTTTTTATTGGTGATGAAAACCACGCATTGCATGTTGTACCAACATACCGCGACACCTTCAGAGGTGGTGGTCCAGATCGCTGTACACACAGGTACCTCTAATACTCTGTAGCACGCCCTCTTGCATTGATGAATGCCTATATTCGTCGTGGCATACTATCCACAAGTTCATCAGGGCACTATTGGTCCACATTGTCCCACTCGTCAACAGCGATTCGGAGTAGGTCCCTCAGAGTGGTTGGTGGGTCACGTGGTTCATAAACTGCCCTTTTCAATCTATTCCAGGCATTTTCGATAGCGTTCAGGTCTGGAGAACATGGTGGCCACTCTAGTCGAACGATGGAGCGATGTCGTTATCCTGTAGGAAGTTATTGACAAGATGTGGACGACTGGGGGCGCGAATTGTCATTCATGAAGACGAATGCCTCTCCATTATGCTGCCGATATGGCAGCACTATTGGTTGGAGGATGGAAATCACGATCTTACAGATGTTACTGCGCCGTCCATGACCACCAGTGGCGTACGTGCGTCACACATAATACCACCCCAAAACGTCAGGGAATCTCCACCTTGCTGTACTCGCTGGACAGTGTGTCTAAGGCGTTCAGCCTGACCATGTTGCCTCCAAACATGTCTCCGACGATTGTCTTGTTGAAGGCACACTCGTCGGTGAAGATAACGTGATTCTAATCGTGAGCGGTCCATCCGGCATGTTGTTGGGCTCATGTGTACCGCGCTGCATGATGTGGTTGCAAAGATGGATCTCGTTATGGACGTCTGGAGTAAAGTTGCGCATCATGAAGCCTGTTGTGCACAGTTTGATTCGTAACACGACGTCCTGTGGCTGTACGAAAAGCGTTATTCAATATGGTGGCGTTGCTGTCAGGGTTCCTCCGAGCCATGAACCGTAGGTAGTGGTCATCCACTGCTGTAGTAGCCCTTGGGCTGCCTGAGCGAGGCATGTCATCGGCAGTTCCTGTCTCTCTGTACCTCCTCCATATTCGAACAACATCGCTTTGGTTCACTCTGAGACGCCTGGACACTTCCCATGTTGATAGCCCTTCCTGGCACAAAGTAACTTTGCAGACGCGATCGAACCGCATTATTGACCGCCTAGGCATGGATGAACTACAGACAACGCAAGCCCTGTACTTCCTGGTGGAATGACTGGAATTGATCGGCTGCCGGAACTCCTCCGTCTAATAGGCGCTGCCCCTCTATGATTGTTTACGTCTTTGGGTGGGTTTAGTGACATATCTGAACAGTCAAAGGGTGTGTCTGTGATACAAATCCTCAGTCAACGTCTATCTTCAGGCGTTCTGGGAACCGGGGTGATGCAAAACGTTTTTTGATGTGTGTAGCATTTGCAGCTACAGCACAGTAGGAACTTTTAAGGGGAATTCTCAGCATCTGCAGCGTGCCCTTTCAGACAGTAGCAGTCACTGTTAAATTTCTTCTTGTCATGCTTGCTTCCAGTTTATGGCTCACAATAACTGCCAATCAGAGTACGTTCTGTCAGATCGCATGAAGGAGTGAGGTGGCACAATGGTTAGCACACTCGACTGGCACTCTTGGAGAACGATGGTTCAGACTCGTCCTATCGTCCAGATGTAGGTTTCCGTGATTTCCCCAAATCGCTAGGGAATTGCTCGAATGTTTCCTGTGAAAGGGCACGTCCGATTTCCTTCCTCATCTTTGACAAAATCCGACCTTGTACTCCGTCTCGAATAGCTTCGATGTTTACGGGATGCTAAACCCAGTCTTCCTTACTTCCTTACTTACTTCCTTCCTTCCTTCCTTCCTTCCTTCCTTACTTCCGATCATATTATCCATATTTAAAGTAGGTGGTGTAGTGTAAGTTATTCCACGCATTCCCCGCATTTGTCATCCGTGCATCAGTACGTACTTTATTGCATTAAACTTTGCATTGCTTATTTTCGGTTTCTGTATTACTTTTTTTCTTTTTTGAAATAAGCGTTATCCCCTCTTTTTTGGACTTTCCTTCACCTCTTCAAGCATTCAGTGTGCCAAAGTCATATACTCAGCATCAGTTGAGCTAACTCACTGTTGGTTTGATCTCCTTCCTCCATATTCCGTTCACAAACTGACAGTTGAGCATAATCCTGTAGAAGTCTGACGTAGCAACCAGTTGATCAGCAACTTCAATATTTGGACTCCGTGTAAATGCCTCTACCATATTTGTTGGTGCTGCATCGCCTGGTTTGTTGTGTTGTTGCAGATAGCGAGGACAGCGAGACAGAGGGCGGTCTGGGCAACGTGGCGCGTGTCGTGATGCGGCCGCCCGGGCAGAGCGGCAAGGCCAAGCGCGGACACCTCTGCTTCGACGCCTCCTTCGAGACCGGTTCGTTGCTCTTGCTTCCTGCTCCCGCTACAACCTCTTCTTGCCATTTGCCACTATACCACTGTATGTTCTATCTTGTTTTAAGTAAGAATTGAATTTACACACAAGTTTATTTGAACTGATGCCTCATAGCAATGAGCCCTTCTGTCCAAGAGCCCAGGTCGTTATGACTCAAGCGAGCTCGATAAGCTACGCAACTGCGCCAATGTCAGCGGAGGAACTAATAATCGTCGGAGTTATCCCCAAGGCCTGCTAATAAAATTTAGTTTTTGAACAACCAGTTTCAATCCACCGACCATCAGCAGATTCCTGTATACGAACTGAAAGGACATATTGCGGTATCGGCCGCCTACCAGACGGCTTTACTATAAAACAGGCACTCCACCAGTCACTCCGCCCGCTTCCTCCAGCGGCCGTACCATGGCATGTGGGCGCTGCCATGAACGCTTCCTCCGCTACCAATTATGTGAGAGCATCCCCTCTCCAGAGCTCCAGCGGCACGTTTAGTTAAATTCAAACGTCGACCCACAGAGCCGCATTTTTGTGTGTTAGCCATTTCACAATATTTAAGACGCTCATAGCCGTCAGGCTACGTCATCTACGGATTAGTCATTGTACTGAAGACTGGCTGAAGTATAACCTCTGTATCTACATATATTTCAACATTCGAATCTACTAGTAGCAACTGACGCTGCAACTACAGCAAACGAAATTATGTATCAATTTTACTATCTGATTTTAGTTATTGAATAAATTAATATCTGAATTCTCTGTCCATAAACCGTATCTGTTCCTCACACCAATATTCACTAAAGAACCACAAAGCGTTCGAAGGAAGTTACAACGTTCTGAGGTGTGGAGTTGATCTGTTACTCTGTTATTCTGCGCAACGGATTAATCTGAGACGTACCCTTTACCCTGTGGCTCCTGCAAGATGCAATTTCCACCCCCACACTACTACAGAAGTCAGACAGACGCTCCTAACGTTCTAAAGAGAAATGCCTGAAAAACTTTCAGCAATAAATATTTTCTGGAGTCGTCCGCTGTAAGGAAATGACACAAAAATTCACAAAATTTCATACGTACAAGTGGGATACTTGGGCACTGGAGTAGTGCTAGTTAGTGTAAGAAAAACATTAAACTAAGGAAAGTTATTATTTATTTTGCAAAAATTCTGAGAATTCACAATGGCACTTTTAGTTACGAATTGAAAAAGTTATATCCTGCTTCTTTTTGGAATGTGAAGTTACCGCTAAAGGATAGGATTCGCTATTGAAATTTCCACACAAAGTTTAAGATGGTTGTTGACTTGGCAGAATGGCGGGCCTACTCAACTTAAATAATTATCCTTTAGAATGTTGCTAGGTAGGCTCAAGGCTGTCACATGTGAAATGCAGTGAAGTGTACTGTTGTGGAGGAAATATATGGGTCGCAATAGCTGTAGCACACAATACCGTAAGCTGTGATGACTGCTGTCTGCGCCACTCGCTGCTGACAGGTAAGATAACTGTCGTTCTATCTGGATTGACCTTCGCCAATCAAACTCACCCCATGCCTTGATGAATCCAAGGATTCCTGTTCGCCCCTAGTCTAACTATTGGCATAGTACACTGGTCAGATAGCCTGTCCACCGTGATGCCACTCAAAATTCGCTCACAGGCGTTTAACTATAACTCTGTCCATTGACACCATACAATAAGTGTGTCGGCCAACACAGTAAACAATGCTTAATCGCAAGGACTAAATATAGAGTAGCACTTCGATTCGCTCTCGACAGAGGTGCTCTCCCAGTGAAGTACTGAGGAGAGACTTGTTCCTTGCTCCAAGAGCGACAACGGAACAGCGCCCCTCCACGCCAGATGTGAAGGGGTATATTTTTCGGTCTCTTCCATTATTCCTTCAGCTCAAGGCGTCAGAAATATCGTCTGCCAATCAGCATTTCTCTTCTAAAACGGGAGAATGACGTTTCGCTTAAGGCGACCAATCCAGAAAACTGTAGCATTGGTGTTTGGCGGTTGCTGTCTCCCTGTGGAAATCTCTGAAACTGCATGCTATGTGTAAAGAATGCGTAGGCTGGCCGCTCCCACACAATGTAGCGGAATTTTCTTTTAAGCCGAACACAGGGTCGTTCCCCCTTTTCACTCGGGCCCACGCTGTCCGCTACATGGGTGGTCACCATCCGACATAGGCTGGGTCGTCCTCTGAAGGGACCGGCGTCACGTTGTGCGGTTTCTCTCCCGAACTAAAAGCTTCTGTGACCATCATGTCTGGAATGTATGTGTGTACACCAGCCTCAAGTATTTCAACCACAGTGTGCTTACTTGTTAATTGCATATTGTTTACATGAATTCATACAACATTGACTTTATCTTATCGAGTTTGGGTTCGAATGAAGTGCGTTGATGTGCGGAATATGATTGTGAGGGCGGAATATGTAAGCAATGAAGGTCAGGAGACAACGACATCTTACAATGTGTATAAAAAACCTTAAAAGATTAAACTGTTACTATTTTGTTAGCTAGCCAATGGCCATGCCGGAGTGGCAATACCAGTTCGTGACAGAAAAACGAAGTTAAGCAGTGTCAGACTAGGCTAGCACCTGGATGGGTGACTGCTGAACGCTGTTGGCAAGTGGGATGCTCTCAGCCATTGTGAGCCACTGGAGGGTTTACTTGACTGAGAAGTAGTAGCTCCAGTCACAAACACTGACAACTACAGGAAGAGCAATGTTCTGACCAAATGCCCCTCCATATATGAATCAAATGATGCCTAACAGTGAGGATGATATGGCAGTCGGTAGGTCCCGTTGGGCATTCCGAAGCCTGTCCAGACGGAATAGTAGTAGTAGTAGTAGTAGTAGTAGTAGTAGTAGAGTATCCTGCTAACTAATGTACTTACGTCATAAAATGTCATAAACTCACATAAAAACATTTACATCATCATACTAGACGATATAAAATTGATGACATCACATAATAAAATCCGTGAATTCGTCACAGGAACTAAGAGTACTTCGCATACATTAATTTAATAGACTATGGTAAAGCATATCATGAAACATATTGCTACAGCGCTTTTATACAGAGTTACCTGTTGTCGCATAGTAATAGAAATTACATCTTCAGTCATTAAATGTGCCAGTGTACTAGTACATGCTATACGAAGAGTCAGCAATAACGCTGTGAGCCGAGGCGTTCTGCATACTGCCGACAGGCACAGTTGATCACTGTTTGCAAGATGAACCAAAGATAACCTAGAGGTCTACATGCATTGGTGGCTCCAATAAGACTCCAGTGAGTAGTGTGTTACGATACTGTAGGTTATGTTTCATATGTTAAGGGGCTCCGGAACGCCCTATACTTGCAATGTTAAAATAACGCTTATAAATTACATCTTTCCTCACAAAGTATTTGAGGTAGGAAGTTGAACTTTTTACAGATTATTTATTGGAATATGGGCTACAACTTAACACAGGGATTTTACAAAATTTTAGTTCAGTTATTAAAGATGAGTTTTTTTCAATTGTAATGAAAATTCACAACATTTTTTTGCAATTTTTTATTTATATATTCCAAAATATACAGTTTTTTGGAAAAAGGCTGTGTTAAATTATGACGAAGGTACTGTGTAACATTTACTGAAAGTTTGAAACAAATATGTTAGGAAGATCCTTAGAAAACATGTAATTAGTATGAGAAAATAAAAGTTTTGGGAATCGAGCGACAAAGATTGGATTAACTTTTTAGTGCATTCCAGGTCCATAGGATGGATTATCTTCATCCTCTGCAAACTCCTCCTCCAGCTTCCTCTTGTTCCTCCTCCTGTTTACTCTTGTATTTCTAGACTCTTTACAGCCCTGTCTGCAGCCCGAAGGCGTTCCTTGTCTAAAGCAAGCATCGCTCGTACCATGTTAGAACCTATCTTCATTCCCATATTTCTAAATACCTTGCACCTTACAATGTTGCCATCATTGAAAGTCGCAACAGCATCATACACACCAAAGTGATGTGTCTCTATTCCAACAAATACAGTCTTGGGGATTCTCGACCATATAACACTATTTACACTTTCATTGGAGTTTTGAGTTTTTCCGTGAATACACTTTTTCAACAGTTCAGGTGCTGCTAAGTCTCTGAAAATAGGTTTAGCCACAACACATACTTTATCTCACATCACTAAAATGTACCTGATGAACACGGACGTTAATAATAACACCATTTGACAGCAGTTTAACAGCGCCACAGTGGGTCACGCCCATGTAGAACACATTTCAAAAAAAATTTAAAAATAGTTGTAGTCTTCGGAATTGAATAAATTATATATCTATATTATCTGCAGATTCAGAAAACGCAAAAAAGTAAAAATTGAACTTTTCATGATTTTGAGCCTTTCCGGAGCCCCTTAAAATGAGGAAATGTGATACCGATAACCGTTTAAAATTCTTCACATTACATACAAGAGCAATTTACGTGTATTACAGGTAGAGTTGCGGTGACAGAAACAAACTGCGTAAAAGTAACAATCCACATATACACATACTGTTCAGTGTGAAACAAATTACAGCCACATTCACCATATACACTGTTTCCGTCCTTTGAGGACAAACCATACTTCAACCTGAAGTACGTGGGGCAACAAGAAAGTAGATTTGAAATACGGTACGTCACCTGCTCCAGACATTAAATTTCAGTAAATGTGGGTTCTAATAACATGAGGAAAATAGTAATGAAGTTACCCTATACAAAATAGGGAGAGAGTGTACATATAGTTACAAGTATGTTTTAAATTGTACAAGATACGCCCAGTGAAATAATTATATTGAGTGATAGGCTAAACATGTAGTATTATCACTAAAACTACACGTCGATAAAATCACAGATTAAGACGATAGATACATACAGTGTATGCCTAAACGAAGTGCCTCAGTGTATTATAATATAACAGATGTGAAACGATTACTTATATGGACTAATACTTTAATCAAAATCTAACATAATTGATTAAAACTATAATAATAGTTCAAAAAATGGCTGTGAGCACTATGGGACTTAACGTCTGAGGTCATCAGTCCCCTAGAACTTAGAACTACTTAAATCTAACTAACCTAAGGACATCACACACACCCATGCCCAAGGCAGGATTCGAACCTGCGACCGTAGCGGTCACGTGTTTCCAGGCTGTACCGCCTAGAACCGCTCGGCCACCCCAGTCGGCTTGATAATAGTCACATACGATGTAATATCAACAGGAAATTGTTCCAAAATAGCAAAATCATGCTAATTAAAATTATATTTTACAGCATGTACCTCGTACTTGACAGTATACTTGTAATGTAACTTCATCCCTAAATACTGTCACCCTATTTTATAGAGTGACAATATTACTATTTCCTTTAAGTTACTGGAAACTAAATTTATTGTAATTTGATATTATGTGGAGCAGGTGAGATCTACACCTCAAATCTGCTTTCTTCATACTCCACTTAACCTCATGCGTATGTATGTAGGTACGAATGTAAGTTGTAGCTTGCTGCTGGATGCAACGTACAGAATGTTAAACTGTTGTTATTGTCACATTTACTATTTGAAATGGATCCACTATGCACATTTCTAAATCCTCGCCGCGCGGGAGTAGCCGAGCGGTCTTAGGCGCTGCAGTCATGGACTGTGCGGCTGTTACCGGCGGAGGTTAGAGTCGTCCCTCGGGCATGGGTGTGTGTGTGTGTTTGTCCTTAGGATAATTTAGGTTAAGTAGTGTGTAAGCTTAGGAACTGACGACCTTAGCAATTAAATCCCATAAGATTTCACACACATTTTAACATTCTAAGTCCTCTTTGGTTCAACTTATCAACAGCGATCAGCTGTACGTAGAACGCCTCCGCTCGTAGGGTCGATTCTGGCTGTTCACACAACATGTATGAGTGCACCGTTTGGTATATTTTGTGATTGACGATGTAATTTCTAATACCATGTGACAACAGGAACGATGTATGTATTTCATGGTAGGCTTCATCGTAGTCGGTTACATTATTCTGTGTGCTTTACTTCTCTTCTCAGTGGCGAATACATAGATTATAATGCACAAATCAAAAAAAGTTTTGCATCACATCGGTTCTGAGAGCTCCGGAACCTGTACAGAAAATTGTAATAAAGATCAACATAAACTTCATTTCGGCCCTCCATTTTATTTCTCGTGAGAACCACACTTTGCATGTTGTACCACCGTACTGCGAGACCTCCAGAGGTGGTGGTCCAGACTGCTGTACACACAGGCACCTCTAATACACAGTAGCACGTCCTCTAGCATTGATGCATGCATATATTCGTCGTGGCATACTATCCACAAGTTCATCAAGGCACTGTTGGTCCAGATTGTCCCACCCCTCAACAGCGATTTGCCGTAGATCCCTCAGAGTGGTTGGTGGGCCACGTCATCCATAAACAGACTTTTTCAATCTATCCCAGGCGCGTTCGATAGAGTTCATGTCTGGAGAACATGCTGGCCACTCTAGTCGAGCCATGTCACTATCATGAAAGAAGTCCTTCACGAGATGTGCACGACGGGGGCGCTAATTGTCGTCCATTAAGACGAATACCTCGCCAATATGCTGCTGATATGGTTGCCCTATCGCTCAGAGGATGGCATTGACGTATCGTATAGCCCTTAGGGCGCTTTCCATGACCGTCAGCGGCGAACGTCGGCCACACATAATGGTTCAAATGGCTCTGAGCACTATGCGACTTGACATCTGAGGTCATCAGTCCCCTATAACTTAGAACTACTTAAATCTAACTAACGTAAGAACATCACACACATCCATGCCCGAGGCAGGATGCGAACCTGTGACCGTAGCTGTCGCGCGGTGCCAGACTGAAGCGCCTAGAGCCGCTCGTCCACTCCGGCCGGCGCCACACATAATGCCACCCAAAAACAGCATCGAACCACCACGTTACTGCACTCGCTGGACAGTGTGAATAAGGCGTTGAGCCTGACCGGGTAGCCTCCAAACACGTCTCCGACGATTGTCTGGTTGAAGGCATATGCGACACTCATCGGTGAAGAGAACGTGATGCCAGTCTTGAGCGGTTCATTCGGTATAATGTTGGGCCCATCTATACCGCGCAGTATGGTGTCGTAGTCGCAAAGACGGACTTCGCCTTGGACGTGGGAGTGAAGTTGCGCATCATGCAGCCTATTGCGCACAGTTTGATTCGTAAGACGATGTCCTGTGGCTGCACGAAAAGCGTTATTCAACATGGTGTTGTTGCTGTCAGGGTTCCTCCGAGCCATAATCCATAGGTAGCGGACACCCTATGCAATAATAGCCCTTGGGCGGCCGGAGCGAGGCATGTCATCGGCAGTTCCTGTCTCTCTGTATCTCTCCATGTCCAAACAACATCGCCTTGGTTCACTCCGAGACGCCTAGGCATTTCCCTTGTTGAGAGCCCCTCCTGGCACAAAGTAGCAATGCGGACGGGATCGAACCGCGGTATTGGCCGCCTAGGCATGGATGAACTACAGACAACACGAGCACTGCACCTCCTTCCTGGAGGAATGACTGGAACTGATCGGTTGTCGGACCTCCTCTAACAGGCGCTGCTCATGCATGGTTGTTAAGGTCTTCGGGCGGGATTAGTGACATCTCTGAACAGTCAAAGGGACTGAGTCTGTGATACAATATCCATAGACAACGCCTATCTTCCCGAGTTCTGGGAATCGGGGTGATGCAAACCTTTTTTTAATGTGTGTATGTGGCGCCCTTGATTTTATATCGCGTAGTATGGTGCTGTAATTCTTTTTATGTATGTGATGTTTTATTACCTGAGGATTGTCGTTAACATGTAAATCAGATAACAGGATAGTGACAAATTCATCTTGTAGCGCTCTTTATGAAATTTCATTTCGTGTACAGGAACCTGACTATATCCTTTGCCCGAAATAGGTAATTCAAAAAAGAAATTTTATTAGCAGCTCTGTTAGTTAAATCATAATGTTCTACAGATATACTGACAGAAAAGAAATCGCAACATCAAGAAGG
This sequence comes from Schistocerca cancellata, assembly GCF_023864275.1. Lineage (NCBI taxonomy): Eukaryota > Metazoa > Arthropoda > Insecta > Orthoptera > Acrididae > Schistocerca > Schistocerca cancellata. Next base: position 332,478,483 of record NC_064629.1, read on the forward strand.
AGTTTTGCGTCATAAGAGAGAGTTATTAGGCGTGTTTCTACATCTGAAAGATAATGTCATTCAAATTTCGCGCCATTTGAGTAAGAGTGCCACTGATAATGCCACTATGAGGAAGCAAACCCTCCCGCCGGAGGTTCCAGTCCTCCCTCGGGCATGGGTTTGTGTGTGTTGATCTTGGCATAAGTTAGTTTTAGTTGTGTGTAAGTCTAGGGACCGATGACCTCAGCAGCTTGGTCCCTTAGAAAATGACACACATTTGAGCATTTGAGGAGTCAAATAAGGTCTGCTTTAAATACAAGCTGTAACGGTCATGAGTTTTAGTTACCTTTGAGATTGGGTGTGGTGAGTTGATATTAGTCAAGAGTACCTTTAATGTGTGGAAGACTCCATTACCAACACCTCACAGAGTTTTAACGAGGTCGTGCAACAGTACTAAGATACTGCAGAAATACGTGGCGGGAATGTAACCACTGCACATGATTGCTGGTAGTGGTGGTCACGACATTGTTCCGTTGCAAGTAGATAGGGATCCGAGCGGTGACGTGGCACTACCGAGAGGGAAGACCATAGTGTTCGGAGTATGGCTCTCACGCATCGTAGTGCATCTGCAGCAGTGATTTGAGCAGTAGTTGGCACCACAGTGGCACAACGAGCCGTTACCAATCGATTACTTCAAGAACAGCTCCGAGTCACACGCCCTGGATGGTGGATTCCACTGACCCCAAACCACCGCCATTAGAGACTTCAGTTGTCCCAAGAGACAGCTTATTGGAGGGCAGGGTGCAGGTCTGTTATGTTTTCTGATGTAAAATGTAGCTGCCTCCTTGCCAGTGATGGCCGTGTGTTGGTTACATGGAGGCCAGTTCCGGGGCTCCAACGAACCTGCTGCACACAGTGGACCTACACATGGAGTTACCCCCCCAGGGGGTCCACAACTCTTTTGTGGATACGTGCATAGCGAGCACGGGACCCCAAGCTAATGTGGCCCTCCTTCCTTTCCGGGCTGCATACCTTCCTTTTCCGCATCCTTCCCTCTCCCCCATCTTCGCCTCTCCTCCCCTCGCCTCTGGCTCTTTCCTTCCCTTTCTCCCCCTCTGGGAGTATGCTTTGTGCCTACGGCCGGAGACAGACGCTCGTAAATGTACCGCATTCTTCGCCTTCTCTGCTTGTATGTCTTCATTCTTCCTTTGTCCTCTTTTCCTTACCTCTTCTCTTTACCCTTTTCCCCACTGCGGCGTTTGAGACCTCTCCTCTTTCCTTTCCCTTTCTTTGTTTTTCCCTTTCTCTTTCTTCCTCCCTGTGCGTGTCTGAAGGCTGACCCACGCATTTTTGTGCGTAGCCGGTGATGGGGTAACGCGTAATTCCCCGCCCCAGGTAGACGGGTAGAACACGTACATACCCCCTGGTAACGGCCAGGCCCAGGGAGGGGTGATGTGATTACCCGAGCTGATACCTTCCGAAAGTGCCGATTGGTCCCTCCGTCCGTTTGTTGGGAGGTGTGACCTGAGGTGTGAACGATCACCTAAGGCGGGAGTGCCCTCAGAGAGGAAGGAGCGCGGCATCGGGACGCTGGTAATCATGGGGGATACTTCCGCAATGGTTTCCTCATCATCTACTATGTCTGCTCACAAGCGTAAGTTCACTGAGTTTCAGCCACAGACAGTTCTTCCATCGTTGCCACAGTTCCTTGTTGTTTCTCGGTCTGACGATGGTCAAGACTTCTCCACAGTCAACCCTTTCATTATTCAGAAAAGTGTCGACGCAATTGCAGGTCCTGTAAAGTCTCGTTCCCGATTACGAAATGGCACTTTGTTGTTAGAAACAGTCAGTGCCCTCCAGGCACAAAAATTGCTGCGTACTTCACTGCTCCACACCTTCCCTGTCCGGGTTGAAGCACACTGCACTTTAAATTCCTCGTGTGGAGTCGCTTATACACGCTCCCTCGATGGATTGTCTGACGAAGAAATTCAGCACTACCTGTCTGACCAGGGCGTAACGGCTGTTCATAGAGTTATGAAAAGCGTTGACACGAACATCATTCCAACCCGCACTGTCTTCTTGACATTTGACAAAGTTCAACTCCCATCCAAAATCTAAGCAGGCTATGAGATAATTTCCGTTCGCCCTTATGTCCCAAACCCTACACATTGCTATCGGTGTCAACGGTTCAATCACACCAGCCAGTCCTGTTCCAATCCAGCCAAATGTGTTACGTTTGGCAAGGATGCCCATGAGGGTGCTTGTCCACCTCCATCCCCTCGCTGCATCAACTGTATTGGTGACCACGCTGCTTCCTCTCGAGAATGCCCCATTTTTAAGGACGAAAAGCTCATCCAGGAAATCAGAGTGAAGGAAAAGTTGTCGACCTTTGCTGCTCGAAAATTATTCGCCAGTCGACAGCCCACCGTGCCTCAGACAGGAAAATACAGCACCGTCCTTGCTTCTCCTCGGCCAACAAAGGAGGTGGCCATGCAGACTTGCGACCTCACCATTAGTGCCACGGTCGTCAGATCGGCCAGCGCAAAGATCGCCCGTTCAACCTCACCACTTTCACCTGCCCACTCTCTGGCTCACCCTTCGTCGGGTTCTGCTAAATCTCGAGCATAAAAGTCAGATACCAAGACTTCAAAAAAAGAGCATACTCGTGAAGATTTTTTACGTACACCAACTTCACAACCATCAGTTCCTCCTTCATCTAAACATCATACTTCCAAGAAGGCTATAAAGAAACCCAGTTCATCTCCTTCTCCGCCAAGGCGTGTCCCATCTACAGCACCACCTGGCGGAAATCGCCCTCGGCCGTCTTCTGTGTCACCGAGGCGCACTGCTGGCGGCCGATCAACCGGCCGATCGCTGGTGGCGGGAGATGCTCCTGAACAACCTATGGATCAGGATCTTCTGCCTTCGGCTGAATGCCATTCCATGCTGTCGGTCGCAAGCTCTGAGCAGTCGTTGAGTTGACAGCAACCTTCGTCACATTCCTCCATTTTCTGTTCACCCTATGTCCATTATCCACTGGAATATCCGCGGCATTCGAGCCAATCGGGATGAATTGTCGATCCTCTTACGATCCTACTCGCCAGTCATCTTCTGTCTTCAGGAAACAAAGCTGCGTCCTCATGACCGCTTTGTTCTCCCTCATTTTCAGTCTGTCCGATATGATCTGCCCTCTGTTGAAGGCACTCCAGCCCATGGAGGACTCATGATTCTTCTCCATGTTACTCTCCATTATCACCCAATCCACTTACACACTTCCTTCCAAGCCGTCGCCGTCCGACTTTCCCTTTCTGGATACACGTTCTCTCTTTGTACTGTATACATTCCATCGTCCACACCAATGGCCCGAGCTGATCTCCTTCATCATCTTGGTGAGCTTCCGCCCCCCTATTTGCTGGTTGGGGACTTCAATGCCCACCACCCGCTTTGGGGATCTCCACATCCTTGTCCACGTGGCTCACTCTTGCTAGACGTCTTCCACCAAGCGGATCTAGTTTGCCGCAACACTGGGGTCCCTACTTTTTGTCTGCCTCCACGACAAATTTATCTCATTTGGACCTTTCGGTCTGTACTGTTCCGCTAGTTCGGTGCTTCGAATGGTTCGCCCTTGATGACACACACTCGAGTGACCACTTTCCATGTGTCCTTAGACTGCAGCCTCAACTGCCATATATGCGCCCGAGACGCTGGGAGTTTGCCCAGGCCGACTGGACAATTTTTACGTCTCTAGCGACATTCGATGACCGTCACTTTCCCAGCGTCGACGATGAGGTCACACACATTACCGACGTTATTCTTACAGCTGCGGAACGTTAAATACCACGCACCTCCGAATTGCCCTGGCGCCCCGCAGTTCCTTGGTGGAACGAGGCATGCCATGACGCAATACATGAGCGGCGACGTGCTCTCCGCGTTTTCCGCCACCATCCTACTTTGGCCAACTGTATCCGCTATAAGCAGTTCCGAGCGCGATGCCGTCGTGTCATCCGCGATAGCAAGAAGGCAAGCTGGAAATTCTTTATTAGCTCATTTAACACCTTCACTCCCTCCTCGGAAGTTTGGAGTCGGCTTCGACGGTTCTGGGCTCACTGTCGCGCGTGATACATTAGTGACCCCGTCGCAATTTCTAACTCATTGGGTCAGCACTTTGCTGAGATTTCGAGCTCTTCAAATTACCGCCAGCGTTTCTCCCGAAGAAACGTGCAGCGGAAGTGCGACCTCCTGCTTTCTCCTCTCAAAATCGCGAAAGCTACAGTACTGTTTTCTCCATGCGGGAACTCCAACATGCACTCTCTTCTTCTCGCTCCTCCGACCCAGGACCGGATGGTTTCCACGTCCAAATGTTGCTGCAATTATCAACCCATAGTCTGCGTTACCTCCTTCGCCTTTATAATCGAATTTGGACCGACAGTACTTTTCCCAGGCGATGGCGGGAAGCTATCGTCGTTCCTGTTCCGAAACCTGGAAAGGACAAACATCTCCTCTCTAGCTATCGCCCCATATCTCTCACGAGTAGTGTCTGTAAGGTTTTGGAGCGTATGGTGAATTACCGTTTAGCTTGGTGGCTGGAATCCCGCAGTCTTTTAACACCTGCCCAATGCGGATTCCGAAAGCATCGTACTGCAGTTGACCATCTTGTTGCTCTCTCCATTTACATCATGAATAATTTTCTCCGGAAACGTCAAACAGTAGCGATATTTTTTGATCTGGAGAGAGCATACGATACCTGTTGGAGGACAGGTATCCTCCGCACACTGTTCTCTTGGGGCTTTCGAGGTCGGCTGCCACTTTTTCTTCGCGAATTTATGGCAGAGCGCACATTTAGGATGCGGGTGAACACTACTCTCTCTCGTACTTTCTCCCAAGAAAACGGGGTACCCCAGGGTTCCGTGCTGAGTTTTGTACTGTTTGCCATTGCCATCAATCCAATTATGGATTGTCTCCTTCCTGATGTCTCGGCCTCCCTCTTTGTGGACGATTTTGCGATCTACTACAGCTCTCAACGGACCAGCCTTCTTGAACGACGTTTTCAAGGATTTCTCGATCGCCTCCACTCTTGGAGCATCGACACCGGCTTCCGTTCTTCTCCCAGTAAGGCCGTTTGTGTTAATTTTTGGCGACGTAAGGAGTTTCTTCCGCCCTCCTTACATCTAGGTCCTGTCAACCTTCCGTTTTCAGACGTCGCTAAATTCTTGGGTCTAATGTTTGACAGAAAACTGTGCTGGTCTTCCCACGTTTCCTATCTTTCGGCTCGCTGTCTGCGATCCCTCAACACCCTCCGTGTCCTGAATGGTACCTCCTGGAGAGCGGACCGAGTGGTCCTTCTCCGCCTCTATCGCGCCTTAGTGCCTTCAAAATTGGACTATGAAAGCATTGTCTACTCCTCTACTTTCTTCGGCGTCTCGACTCTATCCACCACCGTGGATTACGTTTAGTGTCTGGAGCTTTTTACACCAGCCTTTATGCTGAGACTGCTGAACCTCCGCTGTCCAATCGGCGAGCAGTCCTTCTGAGTCGTTATGCAAGCCATCTGTCTTCCATGCCTGCTAATCCAGCCCATGACATTTTTTTCGACGCCTCCTTTGATGTAGGGTATGCAGGGCGCCCCTCCTCCCTACTACCACCGGGAGTCCGCTTTCGTCAACTGCTCCAATCTCTTTCCTTCCCCTTTCCTAAAACCTTTTTGACAACTTGGGGTACAGCACCGCCTTGGCTCCGTCCCCGGACCTGCCTGCTCCGAGACCTTTGTAGATTTCCCAAGGATGGTACCCCTTCACTTGTTTATCGTCGGGCATTTGCTGCTTATGTGCACAAATGACGGACGCCACATTTATTTACACCGACGGCTCGAAAACATCGTTAGGTGTAGGGAGTGCCTATATTGTTGGCGACACACCAAATCACTTTCGGCTTCCCGACCAGTGTTCGGTTTATACTGCGGAGCTTTACGCTGTTCTCCAGGCTGTCCACTACATCCGTCGCCATCGGCGGATACAGTACGTTATCTGCTCAGATTCTCTCAGCTCTCTCCTCAGTCTCCAAGCTCTTTACCCTGTGCACCCTCTGGTCCACCGGATTCAGGACTGACTGCGCTTGCTCCACCTGGGGGGCGTCTCGGTGGCGTTCCTCTGGATCCCAGGACATGTTGGTATCTGTGGAAATGAGGCGGCAGATATAGCGACCAAGGCTGCAGTCTCTCTTCTTCGGCCAGCTATTCAATCGATTCCCGTCGCCGATCTACGGAGCGTTTTATGTCATCGTGTTACTCTTTTATGGCATGCGCATTGGTCGACACTTCCCCAGAATAAATTGCGGGACGTGAAAACTCTTCCTTGTGCTTGGACCTCTTCCTCCCGAACGCGTCGTCGGTAGGAGGTAATTTTAACTAGACTCCGGATAGGGCACTGTCTTTTTAGCCATCGACATCTTTTAAGCGGCGATCCCCCCCCCCCCCCCCCACCACCACTCTGTTCTCACTGCTCTCAGCTGTGGACGGAAAGACACCTTTTAATTGAGTGCCCCTATTTTAATCCGTTACGCGCCCGTCTACAGCTGTCGCCTGATATATCGTCAATTTTAGCAGATGACACGCGCTCGGCCGATCGCGTTCTAGAGTTCATTAGTGCCAGTGAAATGACGTCAGTCATTTGAAGCTTTTTTTGGGACAACCAACCCCTTTCTGTAGTGGATTTTTAAGCCTTCCTTCTGCTTTTAGTTTCTCCAATTTTATGACTTTCGTTCCTATTGCTGCTGGTTTCCGTTTTCGGTTGCTTACTGTTTCCTAAGTCACAGACCGGGCGCTAATGACCATAGCAGTTTTGCGCCCTAAAACCAAAACAAACAAAAACTGGAGTTACGGTTTGAGGTGTGATATCTTATGACAGCAGGAGCACTCCCGTGGTTACCCCACGCAGCCTCACGGCGTATTTTATACGTCAGTCTACCAGTTACGCTTCCATTCATGAACGGCGTTCAGGGGGTGTTCTCCAAGAGGATAACACCTGCCCACTTACCGCTGTTGTAACCCAACATGCTCACCAGTGTTCCGAGACTTTGTATCAGCAGATCTGTCTTCAGTCGAGCACATATGGTGCATCATTGGATGATAACTCCAGTGTTACCCACAATCAACATTAACCGTCCAATTCCTGACCGATCAAGTGGAAAGGCATGAAACTCCATCCTACAAAGTGACATCCGGCACGTGTAGAAAAAAGTGCTTGCACGTTTCCATGTTTGTAGTGAATATTATTGCTGATACCCATTTGCAATGGCTTATCTCGCAGTTACACTAACCCGTGATTTTGCAATTTTTGCTGCTACATTAACCTGTGTTACCTAGACAAATGTATACCCGAAAGTTAATTACACCACATTGATTATTTTTTGGTTTATGATTTCTTTCCTTCAGTGCCGCCTTCTTCAAATATATTGTGATAGGTGTCGCTGGCCTGTCCATATCGCACGGGACTACATGAAATGTCATGGTTATGACAGTAATCATCACTGACCTTCTGTAATAAGATTGCACTTTAATGAGTTCCAAGATTCTAGCGAGCGACGATGCAACCTCACTGTTCATTGTCGCCTTCATAGCATTTGTTGGATTACGTCAGTCTGCTCTTAAGCATGTGACAGTTCATTGCCTGCGGTTCTGTAATGAGTTTCGAAGACAGTGTTCAGAGCCCTAAGTGGCGGAAACGTTAAGGAAGGAAGAAAGAAGGAGCAGCTGATGGGCCAGGAGAGCATGAACTATATTGGCAAAATTGTACACGGCAAACGTGTTGGAGATGACTGCAGAACTTTATTGCCACAAATATTTTTTTCCGTCTGCTTTACCTGAAAGGTAGGTCTCTAGCTGGCTGGCCGCTTCTTTTGGTTGCAGATGCAAAAGACTGCGATGCTTTTAAACGACTAAGCTGAACAAAAGCAACATCTTTACTCAGAGTTCTACAGCATGGATCCAAAAAATGCACAATACTCCTATACAGCTGGTCTTACGATTGTTGATAACGTGAAACAAAGAAGGTTGCACTAAATAGTGCCTGATGAGGACGCAGGTGATGGTTTGATACCGGTTCACTGTCCAATACCCGTCCTGCATACAACATGTAGAGAGGCCTTCAGGACTTTTCACGCAAGTTCTTGAGGTCCAGTAGGCACTGTGTAACAGCATCTGATCTCAAAAAACGTTCTCAAAAGAGTATTAGAGGCAAGCACAATAGTATACGTGGTGCAGTTCCTCGGCCAATCAGAAACCTTGTTGACTGTCATATATCTTTATTCAAATGATTATCACTCATTCCGTAAGAATTTTTCCAAAAGGTATCCTCTTGTAGCTCTGACGGTGAAGAAAATGCACGGAGTTTTTCAGGGCGAATATCAAATTGATGTGCCCTGCGAAGTATTCAATAACGTCAACCTATCATTTGGGTATCCTTGATCTGACGCTTTGTACTAGATGTGACTCTTTAGTGAAGCTGATACCTGCTGCTAGCGCCAGTGACAAATCCGGATTGATTTTTCAAAAAGAAGTTTACGTAAGAATACGCTATCTTATATGAGACGGTGATGGAGGTACGTTTTTGGCGTATACAATCTTGCCATTGACGAAGACGTAATGTTTACTTATCATGATGAAGTTTCCAAGATGGGGCAGAACGAAGTGACCTCATCACTGTTTCATTAATTGTTTCATTACTCGAAAAACAGGCATCGTCTAGAGAGAGATCTAGATTTGAATTCAGATAGAAGCGCTGACCAGAATAAAAATTCAGTCATAATGTATTTTGTGTATATGCTAGTGCACAACCTGAAAATGTTCACCAGAATAACTTACATCTCTCCCATAAGACGTCATTCTTTTTTCCCCGGTGATCAAGACATTCCTTAATTTCATATGAGAAAAAGTCACATCGTTGAAGTACCTGATGACTCGGACACAGACATTACCTGTTCCCGAAAACGTCCATCACCTTTCCGCATCTGCAGAGTAGACCAGTCAGTGATATTTATCGTGAGATGATCTGTTGACCACCAACTAAACCATCTACGAAAGAAAACAATTAAACAGAACCAAGGATATAAAATTGAGCCATCCAGGAGCTCGGTCTTGTACGAGACAGTTATACAGGACCTTGGCGTACACTTGCGCTTCCAATGAACGTGAAGATTCTCGTTGACTTATGACTGAACTTTGTCAGATTTACAACAGTGCAGTCAAGATCGGGAAGTTGAAACCTCAAGACCTCAAATGACGTAGTAATTATTTTTTTTTTTTTCGAGTGCCAGCCAAAACGTTTTGAACACACTGACTGCCTGCGGAGAGAAAGAAGGAGATGGTCCGAACATGCTTCACACAGAATCTACCGACAGTAGTGGAGAGAGCCAGTGAATGTTGATTTGATCAGTTTATTAGGTTCATAAGATAAAATTAGTGCACCTAGCGAGTTATTTCTTCATACTACCCATACATTTTCTGGCAAAACAGCCTATGTCAGTGAGGACTAAACTTGCAAAAAAGAAAATACTGTTAGCTGCACTAAAAGGTAAGGTAAAACATTGTCATAAAAATGCTTTGGACATTTTCAAGGAACAACATAAGAAATATAATTAATGGCAAGGCGATGTACAGCTATTTAGAATGTTTTATCGCTCTCCTGAGAAACGTAAATTTTTGCAAGGGTTGTTTTTGTTATTAAGCCCCTCTTATTGTCCATCATTTGAGGCTTTTCAGCCAGACAATGTTTCGCGATTGGGGTCAGCTTTAACAAAATACTCACAGTGAACTGAGGACATTCCCGAGTGCCTTCCTTTTCCCAAGTTTGTGAAAAATCCACGCCACTCCCTAAGACTACTGAGAAGGCTACTGTAATACTTCCGATGCTGTTTGGAAAGCCTTTCGCAAATCCTGTTGACAATCAAGCTTATCTCAATGCTGTATGGAATAAACTGTGAAAAAGATACCTTATACCTTCAGTAAGGTGACGTTACGTAACAGCATCCTCTACACATTGGGACTCAGAAACTTAACGAGTGTACTGCTGTTGGAATTACTAATTTTAATATCTACAGATACTAGTTTCCGGAAGAGAGTGCCACAACTTCTGTAGAACCAATCAAACAGGAGGTACAGTGACGTGGTCAGCGACACTCACGCCAGATATCACTGTTAACAGCAAGTCTAACTCACCACTTATAATCGCCACCCCTCCCAGTAAGTTACCTCGGTGTTGCTGTGTCTTTCTAAGGACTAGTGAACGAGTGTTCAAGTACGTCTCTCCATTGCCAAGATTTTATCCCTTTTGTAAAACAGACTTTTCGCGCCAGGTGTTTTTTTTAGAAATTGTCAAATTTATGCTAATTTTATGAAAACTACATTAAGGCTAAAATTCTCCGATTAATTAATTTGAATGGCATTAATTTATGCTTAATATTGTTTAGTTAATGAATTACGTTCATCGCCAGATTTTTTACTACAGGTCGTTGAAAATATACTTCAGTGTTCTTACACTTCGGAAAGAGTGGTACCGGAATGTTGTTTCATCGGCTCAAGCAGAATGAATTGAACTCATAACAGAGCTCGGACCTAGCGCTGCTAGCAGAGGTATCAAAAGCGCTATCATTTGAGAAGACACAAAAACAATTTCAGACGTCAACTACAGGTAAAATTTGTCGAAATCCCCATCCTAAGCAGAAATCCGTTACCACAGCGTGGCACCATCGGAGATCTGTTGCTAGGAGACGAGGTCGAAGGCATACAGGCGTGACCAAAAATGACAGTTGATGGTTATGCCACCGCAGATGTAGCTGACTGGTTTCAGCTAGTTGTTCACTAAAGAAGGACGTGGTGCCACTTGCAGAGCCCGACTCCTAATGTTACATAGTGCATGTAGCTGGTGAGCGGTCTATCGCATTCCATTGTAATCGCTAGATCCGCTGAACACCGCAAGAGTGATACCGAAATATGAGGAAGAGCAATGGAACATAAACGCTGGCCAGTACGTGTACTGAATCATTCTAAATGAGCAGAAGTAAAGCAACAAAATTGTTCAATCAAGTAATTAATTGAGGGCAACTGCTTCCTAAGAGGGAGGTTGGCCTACTATTGGACGCGGCTTAAGAAATCAGTAAGTTACCTAGTGGGACTGGTTAGACAGAGTGTTGACCGAGATAGGCAGCTGTGGATCAGCTGCTGAGGAAAAAACTTTGGTCGTTTCGATAAGCGGATTAAATAAAAAAAGTCTCATGACCGTAGTGATGTCTCATAATTTGAAATTAAATAATTCTTTCAAATTATTAAGTACTCGGGGACTTGCTATAAATGACAGAAATGGTAGTGTACCCTCAAGGAACCGTCCATAACAGAAATTGGCTAGGCAATACAAGTATGTCTAATACCAAGGGAAAGACATGTTATGTAGGGCTACGTTCATTCCAGTTCCTCTTACGGAATTAGAAGTCGTTACAGGATGACCACTACTTCCTTTTCACTGGGGCGGTAAGTGTTTGAAACCAACGTTTTTATCCAAAACATGAACCTTAATGTCGTTAACTGCAGAAAGCCGATAACAGATTATCGGAAGTAGAATTTGAATTCCGAGTTATCCAACAAAAATATGTATATTGTAAGAAAGACAATACCATGAATACGTTTGTGATGAGTGGTGGGGGGTTTTGAGTATTAACGTTCTACGAAGAATTGTTTATGTCAAATAATGCGAGACTGAATGTGAAGATACTTACAAAATTGTGATACTGAATAATGCGAAATGTTGTAGCAGTAAAAGCACTGTATTATTAGGTACAGTAATGACACTGCCGATGAAAATAATGAGTGTTTTAATATTGTATCTGTAAACTGGCCAAAAGACTTAACTGACACCGGTATGAAACACTTATCAATCAAAGAGTATGACTGCGTTCTTTCCGGTGCATTACCAGTTAAAATAATGAGTGATATTTAACTAATAGCATTAAAAATCCATGGGAGAAATATACAATGCAATGCAAACTAGTAAAGGCGTGGGTTGCGACTGAACTTATCTCAAAGGAAGAGCTATAAAATGTTCTCGAATTATAGAAATGTGGACCTAAAGCACTATTCAGAGATAGTACGCTATGCTTCTTCGTCGGTTACGTTGTGTCCTCTAGTTCTCTCACAGTTGAGCTAAACGGATCGTACGTATGAAACTTTTTACTCTCTCCCTGTCCGAAGTAGAACGTTCACCTATTTTGTTTAAATTCTGTCTGGGAAAATAGATATTTCAAGAGGAAAAGTGAAAATAGTCCTTATATTCCAGTTCCGAGTTAGATTATTTTGACGTTTCCCTTGGTCACTAGGCGAACTCCGGAAACAAATATCACAAGCGAAATATTCCCGTTACAGAATCCCTTCGAGTTTTTTTGTTTCTTTTTGATTGCTTCTTCCGTTTTCTTCCCCTGCGGATTTGATCCTTTTCAGCAAGCTGAGAATTGACCAATCTCTCATGATTTTATTTCATCAATAAAGATCTAGAAACTGCCCTTTATTATAAACTATCGTCGGGTGAAACTGCAGTTAGGAACAGTGTGATATTACGCTGCCTTGACCTCCCTCCTCCGCTAGTCCCCAGTCATAATAAATACATATGTTGTGGAAAACTCTCCGAATGTTTCTCAAAAACACTCTCGAAGATTGTGTGGCAAAACTTGTCGCACTCATGTAGAGAAAGTTTACTGTGATGACGCTCTGTCTCACAGCATAGTACGTGATTTCCCAAGGCGAGATGAGAATGTGTATTTCACCTATATTAACGCCCTCCCTCTCCCAACTCTGCTCGTAATATTACTTTCTGTGACAAAGTAAAGTCGTCTAGTATTGTGGGTTGGGAGACCCCGAGGGGTAAGTTCAGCCTCCTAATTGGAAAGAATTTTTTGGTAGGGTTGGGAACTTTTCCTTCGAATAATGTAAGTGTTGTGTCCAAAGAATAAATGCTGAGTGTAGGTGACAGTGATGAATGTGGTTGGCGTCTCAATGTTATGTCTCTGTTGTTGCTGATGGTGAGAGAGAAGGGACAGGGTGTATCCCGGGACCGGAAAATAGACTTCTCTACACGAATTACACAAAGAAGGCCGCTTTTGTCGGATTGATCACTATCAGAATGTAAGACACAACTTCTTTACACGAGACGCTGTGGCGAGGTTGGTTTGGAACATAGTACTGGATATAAAGTCTGGTGATAAGGAAGATAATCCACCACTGGCCTTTCCCTGGACCGCCAAATATCAGGGATGAAAATTTCTTCCAGTGGCTGAACAAGCAACTTAAGAGGCGAGCGCCACAGCACATGCCCATGTTATAGAACTTCTTCTACAGTTTCTTACCATTTTCATTTTACATAATTTAAGTTTTTCATTTACCTTTTTTTACAGTCCACCTTGGGCTCGCCATTGTTCACACTATGCATTCACATAAATCCTAAATTGCATGAAATTCATCTCAGAAAGTTTGACTGAGGAACTCCTTTATTCCAGTCTGGAGTAAGGGAACTCATGTATCTGATTCCTAACAAAACTAATATCATCAGGAAGTTTGTATGAAACAACATGGTCGTCTCTAACTAAAAATCGTCTCGGTATTAAGAGACATCCTACAAAAAATGGTATTGAAAATAAAAAATCAACTAAATTAAAAAAGTGCAATTAAAAAAAGAAAAAGCATATTCCTGTTAAACAGAAATTGACGAACTACGTTGACGACCGTTGCTTGTTCTCCCTGTAGTCAGTAAATTGTAGCGATTGACTGCGTTCTTCAGGTTTATGCTCTCTAGGCCCAAGGAACTTTTGCCCTATATTGCGGAACTGCGATGACTGTTTTAATAAGATGGGGAAAAAGTTCTTCTCGGGAGTCACTCGATCTAGTAAATGAAACGATGTAAACTGTATTGGTCTCGATCAACGCCTCCTGCCCGATGCATGAGATTGATTATTTGGTTACTTAAGGTTATACTATCCCATCGTCCGCCTCCGTAGCGCAGGGGTAGCATACCACCTACCACGCAAGGGGGCCCAGGTTCGATTCCCGGCAGGGGACTGGGTGTTGTGTGTCCATCATCTTCGTCATCATTGACACGCAAGTCGCCTTAGTGGCGTCTACTAGAAAGACTTGCAATACGGTGGCTGAACCCCGAAGGGGATATCCCGGCCAATAAATGACATACGATCATTTCATTTCTTACTATCCCATCGTGTGCACCCGTCAGCTGTCGCGATGTAACAACCTTGTCTACGGATATGGGTTGTTTACGTAGTAATGGCGCGTCAAGCCTACTCTCTGATGGACGAAAAGGTATTATAATGTTAAGATAATGTAAGTTACATGCTTAGAGATATCCCACACCGTATGGTTACGCATACTTGCTACAAACGAGCAGTACTGACTGCGAAAGATAAATTACACTGATTTAAATTGAAGTAATTGTTTTCGTCTCGTCGTAAGCTAAATTCATATAGTTGCGTAGTAAAAATTGAATGAACCTGGAGTGGTTGCTACTGTTCGGAAGGAACGGAAGTATATTCCCTTATATGTATAGGTTGAGCAAATATTGTGAACAGCGTCAGATGCTGAGTGATCACTGTGATGGACAAAGAGATGCTGCGTACTCGTGTGAGATAGCGTTTTAAGGATGTGACAGAGTTCGAAAGGGCTCTCATCGGGGGACACAATTTGGCTGGTGGGTCGAATGGTGAAATACTCTTAAGTTTGTGGGTCATTTGGATAAGACAGTCGCCCCTTGTTGAACTGTATGGGGACATGAGGTTAGACGTTCTCATCGTCAAAGTCCCGATTGATCTAGTCAGACCACCACAATCGAGAATCGTATTGAGGACCACCAAAGATCGTAGCCCGTTCACATACATGCGTGCTTTCCGATAACAAGTAATGGACACTCTGCAACACACAGTGTCGTCCCTCATCATTAGTCGGAGACTAGCTGCAGCTGAAAGGGTAATTACCATCCCATGCATAGCTTGCCATTGACACCACAATTCAAACTGCTGCGTCGGGAGTGGTGCCACGAATGAATAGCATGGACCACTAATTAATGGCGTCGCACTGTGTTCAGTGATGACTCACAGCTCTTCACCACCCTGGATGAACATTGTCAGCGGTTGTGCCGGTGACTAGGAGAGAGATGCTACGTTTCTAAGAGGCACAGAGGAGTTACTATTGGCTTCTTGGTGTGGGGAGCCATGCTGTATGACTTCATATCACGTAAGGGAACACCAACGGCGTGATGGTGTGTCTCGGATATTTTGCATCTTCAAGATTTACCTCTCATATGACAGTATTGTGGTGCAATTTTTCAACAGGACAATTCTCGTCCACACGTGGCGCGTGTCTTTACGAAATATCTGCGTGATGTTGACATTCTCCCGAATCCATTAAGATGCCCTCTTTCTGATAGTACATGGGTCTGACAACTTCCGTACGTCAATTCGGTTCCAGTGCCATTATCCGGCATAAAAATGACTAATTACAACAGTTGTCGGCCATCCTGCATCTGGAACACACAAAAGGGCTTCACACGGCCTTCCCAACCGAATCTGGATATGCACACTGACCATAGAGGGTGATACGTCATACCGACAAATACGTTCGTACTGAAAATTTATCTGTAAACTTGACTAGATTTTGTAATCCCTGAAATGATATCGTATACTCTGTAAACCCATGAAATTTCATTTCGTTTCTTCTCCCCAGTCAGTTAGCTTCCCTACCTGTGTCCGGCAGTGAAATTAAACAGACGGTAGGGTATGTGAAATTTAGCGTGTTGAGGTAAATCATTAATCGACTGAAACATGTTTCTAGCGTTAAGAAGTACTGAAAGAGCAATATTTGTGAAGCACGGGTTTGTAAATTGCTTAAGTCTCATATACCTGTGAGCTTTAGTGAATCTGATTGTTCTGTCTTAAGAAACAACACATTTGTCAATTATGTGCCCGCCGGCCGGGCTGGCCGAGCGATTCTAGGCGCTACAGTCTGGAACCACGCGACTGCTACGGTCGTAGGTTCGAATCCTGCCTTGGGCATGGATTTGTGTGATGTCCTTAGGATAGTTAGGTTTAAGTAGTTCTAAGTTCTAGGGGACTGATGACCTCAGCAGTTAAGTCCCATAGTGCTCAGAGCCATTTTCAATTATGTTACATCGCCGTGAATTTATCACAGTGGAGAAACAATATTGTACTATTGGTTAAAGAAAACATATTTTTCGCCCACAAATTATCCGCGCAAGGCTGTAGAGTATGTATTGTTTGCACATCAGAGATTAAAGGTATAATATAATATAATGTGGTATACCAACAAGTAACCAGCAACGTGACTCTGAAATACCAGATAAATCTCGTACAATACTAGTTCGTTTATTGTATTGATAATTTTGATAAAGTCTGGTTTTGGTTTCTTGCAATAACGTAAAAACTATATGATTTATATACTACACAGACACTTATTCTCATTATAATATTTCACAGAAAAATTTGCGTCGAAACGTGGAAATGTGTTCCTCTTTATATTTGATGCTTGCTCTCTCTCTCTCTCTCTCTCTCTCTCTCTCTCTCTCTCTCTCTCTCTCTCATGCTATAAGGTCTTCATTGGTTGAACAGTTACTCACATGTTACAAAGTGATTTTTTAAGTTTTTAAATTGAACTCGAGCTTAATATAAGTATTCACAAGCATCATTTGTGATTTATCGAGTTAAGGGGAATGAGGTAATCGTTTATAATGTACGACGGCGTGCTGTAAAGTGATCCCTCCGACGTTTTAATTCTATTCCCAATATCGGTTGAGATATTATATGGCAAGCATAATACGCGATCGACTTCATCTACATCCACATGCATACTCTGCAAATCACACATAAGTCCTAGCAGACGGTTTATCGAACCACCTTCACAATTCCCTGTTATTCCAATCTCGTATAGCCCGCGGAAAGAATGAACACCTATATCTTTCCGTACGAGCTCTGGTTTCCCTTCTTTTATCGTGGTGATCGTTCCTCCCTATGTAGATCGGTGTCAACAAAATATTTTCACATTATGAGGAGATAGTTGGTGATTGTAATTTCGTGAGAAGATTCCGTCGCAACTAAAAACTCCTTTCTTTTAATGATTTCTATCCAAAATCCTGTATCATTTCTGTGACACTCTCTCCCATATTTCGCGATAATACAAAACGTGCTGCCTTTATTTGAACTTTTTCGATGTACTCCGTCAGTTCTATCTGGTAAGGATCCCACACCGCGCAGCAGTATTTTAAAAGAGGACGGACAAGCATAGTGTAGGCAGTCTCCTTAGTAGGTCTGTTACATTTTCTAAGTGTCCTGCCAATAAAACGCAGCCTTTGGTTAGCCTTCCCCATAACATTTTCTATGTGTTCTTTCCAATTTAAGTTGTTCGTAATTGTAATACCTAGGTATTAGTTGAATTTACGGCTTTTAGATTAGACTGATTTATCGTGTAACCGAAGTTCGAGTTCCTTTTAGCACTCATGTGGATGACCTCACACTTTTCGTTATTTAAGGTCAACTGCCACTTTTCGCAGCATTCCGATATTTCTTCTAAATCGTTCTGCAATTTGTTTTGATCATCTGATGACTTTATTAATCGATAAACGACAGCGTCATCTGCAAATAACCGAAGACGGCTGCTCAGATTGTCTCCCAAATCGTTTAAATAGATACGGAACAGCAAAAGCCGTGTAACACTACCTTGGGGCACGCCTGAAATCACTCCAGTTTTATTCGATGACTTTCCGTCAGTTACTACGAACTGTGACCCCTCTGACAGGAAATCGCAAATCGAGTCACATAACTGAGACGATATTCCATAAACACGCAATTTCACTACTAGCCGCTTGCGTGGTACAGTGTCAAAAGCCTTCCGGAAATCCAGGAATGCGGCACCGATCTGAAATCCCTTGTCAATAGCACTCAGCACTTCATGTGAATAAAGTGCTAGTTGTGTTTCATAGGAACGATGTTTTCTAAACCCATGTTGACTGTTTGTCAATAGACCGTTTCCTTCGAGGTAATTCATAATGTTCCAACACAGTATATGTTCTAAAATCCTGCTGCATATCGACGTCAACGATATAGGCCTGTAATTTAGTGGATCGCTCCTATCACTTTTCTTTAATTCTGGTGTGACTTGTGCAACTTTCCAGTCTTTGGGTACGGATCTTTCGTCGAGCGAACGGTTGTATACGATTGTTAAGTATGGAGCTAATGCCTCAGCATACTCGGAAAGGAACCTAATTGGTATATAGTGTGGACCAGACGACTTGCTTTTATTAAGTGATTTGTGTTGCTTCACTACTCCGAGTATATTTACTTATACGTTACTCATGTTGGCAGCTGTTCTCGATTCGAATTGTGTAATATTTACTTCGTCTTCTTTTGTGAAGGCATTTCGGAAGGCTGTGTTTAGTAACTCTGCTTTGGCAGCACCGTCTTCGATAGTATCTCCATTGTTATCGCCCAGAGACGGAATTGATTGTTTCTTGCCGCTAACATACTTCACATACGACCAGAATCTCTTTGGATTTTCTGCCAGGTTTCGAGACAAAGTTTCGTTATGGAAACTGTTATAGGCGTCTCGCCTTGAACTCCGCGCTAAATTTCGAGCTTCTGTAAAGGATCGCCAATCTTGGGGGTTTTGCGTCTGTTTAAATTTGGCATGTTTGTTTCGTTGTTTCTGCAACAGTTTTCTAACCCGTTTTGTGTACCAAGGATTATCAGCACCGTCATTTGTTAGTTTATTTGGTATAAATCTCTCAACTGCTGCCGTTACTATTTCTCTGAATTTAAGCCACACCTGGTCTACACTTATACTATTAATTTGAAATGAGTGGAGATTGTCTCTCAGGAAGGCGTCAAGTGAACTTTTATCTCCTTTTTGAATAGGTATCTTTTTCGTTTTTTTTTTTTCGAAGATTTGGGGATTACAATATTCAATCTCTCTACGACAACTGTGTTCACTAATCCCTGAATCGGTTTTTATGCTCGCTATTAACTCAGGATTATTTGTTGCTAAGAGGTCAAGTGTATTTTCACAACCGTTTACTATTCGCGTGGGCTCATAAACTAACTGCTCGAATTAATTCTCAGAGAATGCGTGTAACACAGCTTAGGATGATATTTTATGTGTATCCCCGGAATTAAACATGTATTTTAGCCAACATATCGAAGGGAAATTAAAGTCACCAACAACTATTATCGTATGGGTCGGATACGTGTTCGAAATCAAACTCAAGCTTTCTTCGAACGTTTCAGCAACTCTATCATCTGAACTGGGAGGTCGGTAAAAGGATCCAATTATTATTTTATTCCGGTTGCCAACAATGACCTCTGACCATACTAACTCACAGGAAGTATCTACTTCAATTTCGCGACAAGATAAACTACTGTTGAAAAGAACAAACACGCCACCGCCTACCGTGTTGAGACTATCTTTTCCGAACACCTTTAGGTTCTTCGCAAAAATTTCGTCTGAGCTTATATCCGGCTTTCGCCAGCTTTCAGTGCCTATAACGATTTGAGCATCTGTGCTTTCTATTAGCGCTTGGAGCTGTGGTACTTTCGCAACACAGCTACGACAGTTTATTTCTGTTACACCAATGGTTACTGTATCTGCGTTCTTCCTGTGTTCAGCCTGCACCCTTTGTGACTGTGGCCCGTCTTGTGTTTTCCAAGACGCTCTAACCTAAAAAAACCGCCAAGTCCACGCCACACAGCCCCTGCTACCTGTGTAGCCGCCTCCTGTACTTCACTGTAAAGTTGTTCCGTTTTGTAGCGTGCAATGTGATGTTGTGTAACTTAAGTACACTATGTGATCAAAAGTATCGGGACACCCCAAGAACATACGTTTTTCATAATAGGTGCACTGTGCTGCCACCTTCTGCCGAGTACTCCTTATCAGCGACCTCGGTAGTCATTAGACATCGTGAGAGAGCAGAATTCGGCGCTCCGCGCAACTCACGGACTTCGAACGTGGTCAGGTGATTGGGTGTCACTTGTGTCATACATCTGTACGCGAGATTTCGGCACTCCTAAACCTCCCTAGGTCCACTGCTCCCGATGTGGTAGTAAGGTGTAAATGTGAAGGGACACGTATTTCACGAAAGCATGCAGTCCGTTGTCGTCTGTTGACTGACAGAGACCGCCGACAGTTGAAGAAGCTCGTAATGTGTAATAGGTAGACATCTATCCAGACCGTCACAGAGGAATTTCAAACTGCATCAGGATCCACAGAAAGTACTATGACAGTTAGGCGAGAGATGAGAAAACATGAATTTCATGAAGGAGCGGCTGGTCATAAGCCACACATTACGCTCGTAAATGCCAAACGACGCCTCGCTTGGTGTTAGGAGCGTAATCATTTGACAATTGAACAGCGGAAAAACGTTTCGTGGACTGACGAATCACGGTACACAATGTGGCGATCCGATAGTAGGGTGTGGGTACGGTGAATGCCCGGTGAATGTCATCTGCCAGCGTGTGTAGTGCCAACAGTAAAATTCGGTGGCAGTGGAGTTATGGTGTGGTCGTGTTTTTCATGGAGGGGGCTTGCACAATTTGTGGTTTTGCGTGGCACTATCACAGCATAGGCCTACATCAATGTTTTAAGCACCTTCTTGCTTCCCACTGGTGAAGAGAGATTCGCGGATGGCGATTGCATCATTCAACACGATCGATCACCTGTTCATAATGCACGGCCTGTGGCGGAGTGGTACACACGACAATATCATCCCTGACATGGAGTAACCTGCACAAAGTGCTGACCTGGATCCTATAGAACACCTTTGGGATGTTTTGTAAAGCCGACTTCGTGCCAGACCTCACCGACAGACATCGATACCTCTCCTCAGTGCAGCACTCCGTGAAGAATTGGCTGCCATTCCCCAAGAAACCTTCCAGCACCTGACTGATCGTATGTCTGTGACAGTGGAAGCTGTCATCAAGGCTAAGAGTGGGTCAACACCAAAACTGAATTCCAGCATTACCGATAGAGGACGCCACGAACTTGTAAGTCATTTCAGTCACGTGTCCGGATACTTTTTATGACATAGTGTACGTCTGTGCGTGAGAGACTCTCAGAAAACTGAAAACACGATTTCGAAGAGTTCGTCCATACGAGGAGCAACGGTTTCCTTCAGCATTACAATACCAGACCAAACACGAGCGCTGCGGTATCTCCAACCTTGAGTTCACTGTGCTACATACAGTCCCGACTTGGCGGCGTCCGGTTTTCATATATTTCCAAAACTTATGCAACACCTTCGAGGACTTCGCATTGATAGTGACGAAGTGGTGCAAGCAGAGGTGGCGTTGTGGTTCCGTCAATGAAGTCAAACTTACTTACAGTGACGGCATCAACAAACTTGTCTCTTGTTGGGAGAAATGCTTTCATTGCCAGGGTGACAGTGTTGAGAAACATACTTGAAGAATAAAGAGGAAGAATGTTAATAAAATTTGTTTTATTTAAAAAGCCTTAAGAAATCTCACATAAAAAATTAGAATGTAATACTTCCGAGCATGCCCTCGTAGCAAGTGTGAAGATACACTTCCTATGCATTCAGTATTCATCCATTTGTCTTAGTTGTTCATGTTTCTTGTATTGGTACCAGAGAGAAACTGCCTTTTTGTGTACTAGATTCTGAATTTTCATTTGGTTACGTGTAGAATAATTTTACGTCTCACTTATATGGTATGTGTACGTGTTTTTATGTTATGCAGGATACTTAATAGTTTTAGATTACTATTTAGAATCACTGGCACTTAATCAGAGAAGTACAAAATATGTCATCAAGACACGACATCTGAAACAGATCTTTGGACTGCCGAGTTGTTATGTGGGCTAGATTTCCAAAATTATTTGCCACCCGCTCAAGGCATTCTCTCATATGAATTGCTGTTGCCTCTTCTATTACACACATAACTAGTGCAAACACGGCATCTGATTTGACTTTTATTTATCGCGCATCCCTCCCAAGAGACAGGAAAACAGCGCAGGTGACTTCTGTACATAAGAATGGTAAATGAACGGAAACGCAAAATTACAGACTGATACCCTCAAAATCGATTTGCTGCAGACCTCTTGAGCATATTCTCAGTTAGAATATAATAAATGACCTTGAGATGGAAAAGATACCGTCAACAAGTCAGCACGGATTTAGAAAGCATCGCTCTAGTGAAACTCAGCTTGACCTTTTCTCACATGATACCCGGTTAAACTTGGATGAAGAGCAACAGGCATATTCCTTATCCCTAGATTTCCGGAAAGCGAAGGTACGAGCGTACGGAATAGTTTCTCAGATATACGAGTGCTCCAAGAGGTCTTAATAGACCCTCGTATGTTGTCCTCGAATATGAGTGTTCATGAAAGACAAGGGTATCGTCAGGAGTGCCTCAGGGAAGTGTGATAGCACCGCTTCTATTCCCTATATACAGGTACTTTACTGATCTGACGGACAGGGTGAGCAGTGACATGCGGCTGTTTCTTTTTCATGCTGTGGTATTCAGGAAGGTGTCGTCGTCAAGAGACTGTGGGAGGATACAAGAAGACGTAGGTAAAATTTCCAGCTTGCTCTAAATGGAAAAAAAAGTAAGTCAATGCAGATGACTAGGAAAAATAATCCCATAATAATCCCGAATACAGTTTTACTAGTGTGCTGCGAGACACAGTCATGTCGATTAAATATCTAGCCGTAACGGCGCTAGGCGATATGAAATGGAATGATCCCGTAAGGGCGGCAGTAAGGATGGCGAATGGTCGACTTCGGTTTATAAGTGAGGATTTTGGTGGAGTATGGTCTATCCACAAAGGACCCCGCGTATAGAACACTAATGCAACCCATTCTTGGTTACTACTCGAGTGTTTGGAATCCCCACCAGGTCTAAGTAAAGGAAGACATGGAAACCATTCTGAGGCGGGTTGCTAATTTGTTACCAGAAGTTTCGAGGAACACACTGGTAGTACGAAGATGCTTCATGAACTCAAATGGGATTCCCTGGAGGGAAGACAACGTTCTTGTCATGGAACGCTACTGAGAAAATTTTAGTAACCCGTATTTGAAGCTGACTACAGAATGAGTGTACTGCGGCCAACGTACATTTCGCGTAAGGACCATAAAGGTGAGTGCAGTTCCGTTGGTGATAATGATATGAAATACTCCATAAATTAATTTCATATGAAACAATTCACCATTCCTAAAACGATTTTTATAAATAATGTTACAAAAGATATTTGTTCTGAGAAAGCAGGGTGCTTTATGTTCTGTTGTTGTTGTGGTCTTCAGTCCTGAGACTGGTTTGATGCAGCTCTCCATGCTACTCTATCCTGTGCAAGCTTCTTCATCTCCCAGTACCTACTGCAACCTACATCCTTCTGAATCTGCTTAGTGTATTGATCTCTTGGTCTCCCTCTACGATTTTTACCCTCCACGCTGCCCTCCAATGCTAAATTTGTGATCCCTCGATGCCTCAGAACATGTCCTACCAACCGATCCCTTCTTCTAGTCAAGTTGTGCCACAAACTTCTCTTCTCCCCAATTCTACTCAATACTTCCTCATTAGTTACGTGATCTACCCATCTAATCTTCAGAATTCTTCTGTAGCACCACATTTCGAAAGCTTCTATTCTCTTCTTGTCCAAACTAGTTATCGTCCATGCCTCACTTCCATACATGGCTACACTCCATACAAATACTTTCAGAAACGACTTCCTGACACCTAAATCTATATTCGATGTTAACAAATTTCTCTTCTTGAGAAACGCTTTCCTTGCCATTGCCAGTCTACATTTTATATCCTCTCTACTTCGACCATCATCGGTTATTTTACTCCCTAAATAGCAAAACTCCTTTACTACTTTAAGTGTCTCATTTCCTAATCTAATTCCCTCAGCATCACCCGACCTAATTTGACTACATTCCATTATCCTCGTTTTGCTTTTGTTGATGTTCATCTTATACCCTCCTTTCAAGACACTGTCCATTCCGTTCAACTGCTCTTCCAAGTCCTTTGCTGTCTCTGACAGAATTACAATGTCATCGGCGAACCTCAAAGTTTTTACTTCTTCCCCATGAATTTTAATACCTACTCCGAATTTTTCTTTTGTTTCCTTTACTGCTTGCTCAATATACAGATTGAATAACATCGGGGAGAGGCTACAACCCTGTCTCACTCCTTTCCCAACCACTGCTTCCCTTTCATGCCCCTCGACTCTTATAACTGCCATCTGGTTTCTGTACAAATTGTAAATAGCCTTTCGCTCCCTGTATTTTACCCCTGCCACCTTCAGAATTTGAAAGAGAGTATTCCAGTCAACATTGTCAAAAGCTTTCTCTAAGTCTACAAATGCTAGAAATGTAGGTTTGCCTTTTCTTAATCTTTCTTCCAATATAAGTCGTAAGGTCAGTATTGCCTCACGTGTTCCAACATTTCTACGGAATCCAAACTGATCTTCCCCGAGGTCGGCTTCTACCAGTTTTTCCATTCGTCTGTAAAGAATTCGCGTTAGTATTTTGCAGCTGTGACTTATTAAACTGATAGTTCGGTAACTTTCACATCTGTCAACACCTGCTTTCTTTGGGATTGGAATTATTATATTCTTCTTAAAGTCTGAGGGTATTTCGCCTGTCTCATACATCGTGCTCACCAGATGGTAGAGTTTTGTCATGACTGGCTCTCCTGAGGCCATCAGTAGTTCTAATGGAATGTTGTCTACTCCCGGGGCCTTGTTTTGACTCAGGTCTTTCAGTGCTCTGTCAAACTCTTCACGCAGTATCTTATCTCCCATTTCATCTTCATCTACATCCTCTTCCATTTCCATAATATTGTTCTCAAGTACATCGCCCTTGTATAAACCCTCTATATACTCCTTCCACCTTTCTGCTTTCCCTTCTTTGCTTAGAACTGGGTTGCCATCTGAGCTCTTGATATTCATGCAAGTGGTTCTCTTTTCTCCAAAGGTCTCTTTAATTTTCCTGTAGGCAGTATCTATCTTACCCCTAGTGAGACAAGCCTCTACATCCTTACATTTGTCCTCTAGCCAGCCCTGCTTAGCCATTTTGCACTTCCTGTCGATTTCATTTTTGAGACGTTTATATTCCTTTTTGCCTGCTTCATTTACTGCATTTTTATATTTTCTCCTTTCATCAATTAAATTCAATATTTCTTCTGTTACCCAAGGATTTCTATTAGCCCGCGTCTTTTTACCTACTTGATCGTCTGCTGCCTTCACCACTTCATCCCTCAGAGCTACCCATTCTTCTTCTACTGTATTTCTTTCCCCCAATCCTGACAATTTTTCCCTAATGCTCTCCCTGAAACACTCTACAACCTCTGGTTCTTTCAGTTTATCCAGGTCCCATCTCCTTAAATTCCCACCTTTTTGCAGTTTCTTCAGTTTCAATCTGCAGTTCATAACCAATTGATTGTGGTCAGAATCTACATCTGCCCCAGGAAATGTCTTACAATTTAATACCTGGTTCCTAAATCTCTGTCTTACCATTATGTAATCTATCTGAAACCTGTCAGTATCTCCAGGCTTCTTCCATGTATACAGCCTCCTTTCATGATTCTTGAACCAAGTGTTAGCTATAATTAAGTTATGCTCTGTGCAAAATTCTACAAGGCGGCTTCCTCTTTCATTCCTTCCCCCCAATCCATATTCACCTACTATGTTTCCTTCTCTCCCTTTTCCTACTGACGAATTCCAGTCACCCATCACTATTAAATTTTCGTCTCCCTTCACTACCTGAATAATTTCTTTTATCTCGTCATACATTTCATCTATTTCTTCATCATCTGCAGAGCTAGTTGGCATATAAACTTGTACTACTGTAGTAGGCATGGGCTTTGTGTCTATCTTGGCCACAATAATGCGTTCACTATGCTGTTTGTAGTAGCTAACCCGCACTCCTATTTTTTTATTCATTATTAAACCTACTCCTGCATTACCCCTATTTGATTTTGTATTTATAACCCTGTAATCACCTGACCAAAAGTCTTGTTCCTCCTGCCACCGAACTTCACTAATTCCCACTATATCTAACTTTAACCTATCCATCTCCCTTTTTAAATTTTCTAACCTACCTGCCCGATTAAGTGATCTGACATTCCACGCTCCGATCCGTAGAACGCCAGTTTTCTTTCTCCTGATAACGACGTCCTCTTGAGTAGTCCCCGCCCGGAGATCCGAATGGGGGACTATTTTACCTCCGGAATATTTTACCCAAGAGGACGCCATCATCATTTAATCATACAGTAGAGCTGCATGTCCTCGGGAAAAATTACGGCTGTAGTTTCCCCTTGCTTTCAGCCGTTCGCAGTACCAGCACAGCAAGGCCGTTTTGGTTAATGTTACAAGGCCAGATCAGTCAATCATCCAGACTGTTGCCCCTGCAACTACTGAAAAGGCTGCTGCCCCTCTTCAGGAACCACATGTTTGTCTGGCCTCTCAACAGATACCCCTCCGTTGTGGTTGCACCTACGGTACGGCCATCTGTATCGCTGAGGCACGCAAGCCTCCCCACCAACGGCAAGGTCCATGGGTTCTATAGGAATCAAAGTGGCTTACGGGCAGCCATATCTGCAGACAGTACTGATATGACCGACACACATGTTAAGAACTATAATTTCCGTTTAATTAATTTTAATTGGAGTTTCCTGTAAAACTGGTGACTGTGACTCGGTAATACGAGAAGGTATACTTTCGGTCTATCGAAACGACTTCAAATACTTAAAAAGCTAAGTGCTTCATGTAGAACAGCTGGAGATTATTCAGATATTTGTGTTAACCGATAAAGAAGTACATAAAAATCCGCAGGACCCTAGAATTCTGCCGATAGCATATCTCGTTAGCACAGCAGACTCGAGCTGATGTAACGTCTTGGAAGATGTTTTGAAGTAGTTCTACGCTACATCGCAAAAGTACATAAATATTCTTATGAATAGCCTTAAACCAAAGGTTCAAGGTTCATTGTCACTCTTCTTCCCTCCTCCCGTCCTCCCACTCCCTCCCCCCATCTCCCCCCACCCCAAAGAACTCGCTCCCTCTCTCCCTCTCCCTCCCTCCCTCCCGTCCTCCCCCCTTCTCCCTCTCCCTTTCCCCCTCTCCCTCTGTTGTTGATATTATTGAAGAACTTGTTGCGGAAGTACGTCGTTGCATCCATTCAGGTGCTGGTAACAGAAGCAATAAAGCACCATAAAACTCCGTGGGCATAGCGGCTTACTACCTCTGCCGAGCATTCATGACTCATGAAATGAAGTTACAGTTCCACAAATATTCCTTCTGTATTTCCATAGTAGACAAAGTTACGTTTCTGGCACATATCTCCTTCAGTGCCGCAATATTGACCCGCATGCAGTTACGAACGTCGTGAAAAGCTCGTTATTTCTATCTTTCCTTCCCGAAGACCGGCCGACAAGACTTCCAAGGGAAGAAGCAGGGACACTAAGGAAAATACAAACCAAGACATAATAAATGAAAAACTGATTATGCCATACGCTTTAGTTTTTCTGCAATGTCTGTAATTGCAAGCCGACATTTAAAATAACTTTCATGACCACATCAGTAACTTAAAGAAACAGCGAGTAAAGTTTTCAGGGGGGATACTAGTAAGTATCCAGTATGGTTTTTAGTCCAGATTGCGTTGTTATCAGATATCCCCAAAACGCTGCGTAGTGTTTCGTAATATCTGACAGGAACAATTTCAGGATGGCGAAAATAGCTCCGTTTGTACTATATTAAAATGAACGGGGAAAATGACAGTGGTCCCCATAGTCCAAATGTATATGCGATGTCTCCGTGAAGAGACGTCAAGAACATTTTCTCTAATGTTTCGGCAGATAGCTGCAATTTACATCTGCAGTTTACAGCTTCAGTCGTTCCCACAAATATTGCTCATCACATCTTTCATGCAGCGCCCAGTGTCAACGGAATACTTGAGTAGGTTACCCGTTATAAACAACATTATTTTCATAGCGGAATTTTATATGTCCATTCGATCGAGCAATCCGTAAACTAGTCTGGTGTAGCCTTCGGTTTAGCGATATGTATTACCAGTGCAGCAAAAACCGAAGAATTACCATTAATCCAGCAGTGACTGAGTAGCGCTGCTGCATGGCGGCAGCAGAAAGTGCAGGCCAAGACGGTATATTAGACGACTCAAACTCTTTATGTTTTCGTGTCAGTTTTGATAAGCATCGTTGAAACTAATATCACACTGTTCTAATTAGGGGCGTCACATGACAGTCGTAATGAGCAGTATGTGTTTGGACTGACGTGTGTGTGTGTGTGTGTGCGTGCGTGCGCGTAGGTAGTTGTCATGAAAGGTGTACTGTGCGAATAGTTCATTATTGAGAACCTGTGACTTCTTAATGGCAAGTGTCTATTCATGGTGACAAATGTCTTCCGGTTTGAATGACACCAACTCCAAAAAAATTTTATGTACATTCACTAGCACTACACTGTGCAATACCCACCGTTAAATTTCAAATAATAATGCTCCTTTTTCGATTAATTTCTTACTGCTTATATGGTGAACTAATGTTTGACACTATCTCAAGTGGCCCTCTTGAGTACATGTAGTTATACATTGACAACCAATATAAACTACAGACATTGTTAAACTACATGTTGGACACGTAACAGACGATTGTCAGTGTGGTAAGCAGTTGTTTGTTAGGAAATACAAAGAGTTGAAGAAGATGTACGCCACAAGCAATGCTCTTTCATAACCCAGTATATCCTTCTTATTACTATCTCAACAGTTGTGATCCTCAAGTTTTGGTACTTCGTTTATTTTATATGTGAATGTGCGTTCTCCAGTTTTCTTTGACATACAATCTCAACAGATGTGAAAGTGTGCTGTGTACGAAATTCTTCTGTTTTAAGCAGAAAAATCTCTTTAAAAATGCCATTACAAAGACTCACAATTCACCGAAATTCCTGACCTCCCGTGTGGAAACCTATAACGATTTTCTGAATTTCTGACAGACCTGGATGAGGTTTGGGTCGATTCATGGACTTCTGTACACGTGTCACACTTGTAGAAGCATTCATAGCATAGAGTGGTTGATAAAAGTAATTGAATACTATATGTATGTCTTGGAGGAGTGTAATATTTTCACTGTTACTACATCACCATTTTATCTTAGATCGACTGGTTTGTTTAGGACTATTAGATTGGTCCCGTCGTCTTTAATTTATCCTCCCCAACTCTTCACACAGGCTAATTAAATCATTCAAATTTGCTGCGGTGTTAACTTGTCAGAACTGATTTATTTTTACAAAAATTTTGGGTTTTCACTATTTTTACGCTGTAGAAATGAACTGTTTTATCCATCGTCGTAGTTTTCCCACCAGAAATCTGATGACATTGCAAAGAGATGGGGGGAAGGGGAAGTATGGCGGCAGTTCAGAGTGAGCTATAAATCCTACTAAATAACCACTAAAGCTCCATAAAGTAATAAAAAGCCGGCCGCGGTGGTCTAGCGGTTCTAGGCGCGCAGTCCGGAACCGCGCGACTGCTACGGTCGCAGGTTCGAATCCTGCCTCGGGCATGGATATGTGAGATGTCCTTAGGTTAGTTAGGTTTAAGTAGTTCTAAGTTCTAGGGGACTGATGACCACAGATGTTAAGTCCCATAGTGCTCAGAACCATTTGAACCATTTTTTGAAGTAATAAAAAAAAAGAGAGGATTGTGTTTTTCTTTCTGTCTAAAGTTGTACCTCGCACTGACTGCGAGATCATTCGCTTACGTCTATGTTCCTGTATCATTTTACGGATTTTACAAGTCTTTATTCGTATTACAATATTTAATGGACCATTTTCTTATGTTACACTTGAATTAAATAATTATAAGTGACCATCAAAACGACGACGTTAGCTACTTTCTGGGCTGCAGAAATTGGATTGTTCAACAGTTGTACTATACAAGAAGCTACTAACACAATAATTTATACAAGAAAGTTTCCGTTCTAAGTTAGCCCTAGAGTTTATACTAAAATGACTTGCACGAGTTAATAGATGGAGGCATGGGGTAAAGGTATTAAGTTCGCATGATACACTAATAATATTAAGAAAATGTATCAGTAACTACTGAGATTAATGAATACACTTTTACTGTTAGTGAGACAAGCACGACAGACTTACAGATTACATTTAAAGTAGTTCTCCAATGTCGATCGCCTACTGGATGTTTAACCCTCGACTTATCGACTTAAGTTATTCCAGTTTTGGGACTGAGCTTTGTGGCACCGTGAATAAGACGTAGGAGAATTGTGGCTCGATCACTGTTGACCATCCTGGTTACCATTCACGTGTATCTTCAAATCACCACCACCACCACCACCACCACCACCACCACCACCACCACCGCCACCATCATCATCATAATCATCATCATAAGCGTCATCTTTATCACCTCCACCACCATTATCAGCCATCTACTTTTACTGCTGGATGAAGCCATTCTATAGACTTTAAAATGTGTTGTAGCCTTCATCTCTATGAAATCATGTTGTTACGACATGTTTTTAATGTCATCTATTAATGTTTCGTCAGCTTTCGGTCTTCTCTCAATCCTTGGAATTCTGCAACAAACTGCCTTTGTCTTTCTATCTTTCAATCCTCTGGCTACGTGTCATGTGTAACTGCATTTAAGTTATACAATGATGAGCCAAAATATAATGACCACCTTCTTAGTAGCTTGTTTGTCCGTCTTTGGAACGAAATACGTCACCAATTCTGCGTTATGTCGGATCCGACAGATTGTGGAGGCATGTGGGATTAGATGTCTACTCATAGGTCACGTAATTCACTTAAATAACGGGCTGCTGGTTTGCGTTCGCGGTGATGGCGCTCGATAGCGACCTAGAGGGGTTCCATAGGATTTACATCCGGCGAATTTGGTAGCCAAGAAATTAACGTGAGTTCACTATAATGCTCCTCAAACCACTGTTGTACGGTTCTGACTCCAAGGCATCAACAATTATACTGATAAACTATGACATTGGCGCCGATCAAGACAGAAAGCATGAGCAGACGCAGGTGGTCGTAGCTATCAACCTATCTTCGATCAATACTACAGGTCACATGCAAGCGCCCAAGAATGTCTCCCATAGCATAATACTGCTACAACCAGTCTGCGTCAGTGAAACGCTGCGCGTTTCGAGCCGCCGTTCACCTCGATGACGGCGTTTGTGGAGACGACCATCGATCTAGTGTAGCAAAAACGTGATTCAGCATGAGCCGACACGTTTCCATTGGTCGACGGTGTAATCCCGATGGTCCTTTGCCCTCTGGAATCTTAACTGATGATGTCGTTTGGTCAACATGTGAACACGAACGGGTAGTCTGCTGCGGACCTCCATGTTCAATAGTGTACGATGAACAGTGTGCTCCGAAACACTCGTACGTGCACCAGCATTGTGCCCTAATGACGGAGATGTCCCTGATCACCATCTGTCCTACTTTACAGACCAGAGAGGCCTTCAAGCCCGACGTTCAGATTGCACAAGTAACGGGTAGGGCAAACTCTAGATTGCGGTTTATTGGTAGAATCGTGAAGCGATGCAGTCCTTCAACAAAGGAAATAGCTTACAATACGTTAGTTCGTCCAGTCTTAGAGTATTGTTCATCTGTATGGGACCCCTTACCAGTTGGGTCTCATTCAAGAGATTGAGAAGGTCTAGAGAAGAGCGGCAAGATTCGTGACTGGTACATTTAGCCATCGCGAGAGCGTTACAAATCTCATAGAAAGTTTGAAGTGGGACGCACTTGTAGGTAGACGCCGCGCTAAACGGAAGGGGCTGCTCACTAGATTCCGAAATCCTATCTTCGCTGAGGATGTAGAGCATGTATTATTACCACCAACTTACACTTTCAAATCGCGCAATGATCACCATTCGAAGATACGGGAAATTAGAGCTAGTACTGAGGCGTTCAGACGGTCGTTCTTTCCTTGCGCGATCCGCGAGAGGAACAGAGGGAGGGGGGGGGGGGGAATATGACTTTGGCGCGAATTGTGCCCTCCGCCACACACCGCTTGGTGGCTAACGGAGTATAAAAGTAGATGTAGGGTCGTGGATGTCCAACGATTTAGCGCCTTGTTGTAGTTTCATTACTCTTCCACCACTTCCCGTGGATGCTCAAGAGAGCAGCGCATGAACATTCCACCGGCTCCACCGTTTTCGATGTACTCGCTCACAGGCTTTACGCAATAACGATCTGCCCTTTTTCCTAAAGTCGCTTATATCAGTGGATTTCCCCAATTGCAGGCCATAACTTAGCAAGAGTAATTCGCCGTCCGTGTCTGATCCGCTTACAAATTTCTATTACCGCGTCACGTGCCCGTAACGCCATCGGGCGCATCCAGCGTCGCGGTGGGCACTGGTGATAATGCCTCGGCTGATCAGTGTATTAAGTTTATAATGATGTTCTCAACTTGAGTCCGTTCCCTGGCCCACTAGTTGGTTTTCCTGCCTGTCCTGCTGCTTCCCATCATGCATCTATCCGTCGCTCGCCGATCAACCCTCGTTTGTATAATGGTCATCGCATTAAAATTCCACATATCACTGCCGTTAAGAAGAAACAGGTAACATACTCTAAATACAAACATTCTTCTCCGCATATCGGAGACTTTGTTTCTAAAATGCTACTTACTTTATCAAGAGCACTGCAGGCCGTTTATAGTTTTGTGTTTATTTACACGCATTTGAATAAAAGTGTCCGGGCAACTATGAGAAGACATTAATAAGGGATATATCTTCCCTTCGCTTTTATGAGGTCTTGATCTCTGCTGGAGACACTTTCAATGGTGTGTCTGAAAGTACACGGAGAACTGATAATCCATTCTTCCTCAGGATCCGAAACCAGAGAAGATGGCGTTATCCGATTCTGGGATCTGGAAAGAAATCGACGTTGTAATTTGTCTCGGAGGTATTCCATTGGACTCAAGTCTGAAAGCTCTGCTGAACAGTTCCTTCCAAGAATGTTGCTGTCCACTAACTACTGTCGCGCAGAAACCGCTTTATGACTGGGTGCATTGTAATGCTGATACAAACAATGATGGTCTCCGAACTCTTCTCCTAGTGTTTGCTGTCTACAGTGCTGTAAAATGTGTTGATAAACTCCCCCACAGGGGCCCATCCCATCCACAGTAAACACCCCCATGCTATGACATCACCTCCAGCTCGACTCACTGTTGGCGCTATTCAACATGGCAGGTGGCGTTCTCCAGCCATACGCCCAACCTAAAACTTTCCATCGGATTGCCACATGGTACGCCGCAATTCATCACTCCAAATTACCTCATTCCCAGTCACCGACTCTGCAACTGACCCTCTCTTTACACTTCGTCAAACGTCACTTGACCCTGACTACAGAATTTCATGAGGTTTTTACAGCCACCCTTCACATTGCTCTGCGGTTCCTATCCGTCAGCACATGAGATAAGAATGGTCGTGGTTTAACTGTGATTCTTCCTTTGCGTTTCCATTTCACAATCGCAAAACCAAGTGCTACCTTCAGTAGTCTTAGAAAAGTTGAATCTCCAAGAAGAATCTGCTACTCAGATGACATTCAATGACTACGCCAAAAGTCGCTAAACTCTCCTGACCAACCCATTCTGTAGTTAATGCTTATAGTGGTTAATTCCGCACTGTGGAGGGGTATCCGGATACTACTGATCAGATGCTGAATCTTACTCTCCACCCATTGCCTTCAACTGTCCTAAATGCAGAAATGCTATTTTAATTTTTTACTTATTATCAAACAATTTATCTCTTCATTTCGTTGTTGAAGTTTATCTGTATCAAACGCAAACAGATAGTGCCATTTGCCACACGAAGTTGGTTGTAATGTGATTCGTTAACAAGTGTTCCTCTTTCGTTTTCGAAGTTTAGAGAACAGAAAACATCATTTAAGGCATAAAAATGGTATCTATGGTGCTGAATACATTCTCTTGACCACTATTTCGACTCTGAATTTCCAATTGTCCTCATGGCGTCTAACAGAAGCAATACAACTGACGTCGGTATTGTTTAGCATAGTAACGTAGGCTGAATCAGTGTCATGCTTCTCTAGGATTTGCTCGAAGAAACTGGAGTGAAACACTCTACAAAATCTACGAATCTCAGTCAAAATCGTAGGTACTTGATAAGGCGCTGTTCCGTTCCTAATTGCGTTGACGTCTTACAAATGACACATTGTGTTATATTCACTTCTAAAATCAGATTAAACCTTTTCTTGATTAAAACACAACGTTTCTTTATCTCTGTAAGACTGGTGATGGTAAGTTACATATCTGTACCATATCACAAATACCAAGTGTGTTTATTCAGAGGGTAAGGAACTTTACCGATGACTAAAAGAAGACGTGTAACATTTATAACGGATATCGATATTATCTTCAACCCATTGACGATGTAACAGCAATCGTTTTATACGACACTGGTGTGAGTTTGCACGGCAGCCAGTTCGAGCGGCTGGGCATTTGGGCGACCCTCCGTGGAGGGTGTCGTGATCAATACTAACAACGAGTGCCCTCATCAACGTCACCCCTCGCCAAAACTGCACTTCCGAATAATTTAACGGCGGGGGAGAAAGCACAGGCCGTCCGTCTGCAGACACGCGCCGCTGGCTCAACAACGCAGCTGCATCGCGTTCGACGTTCCTCCGTCGCCTGTAGCATTACAAGGCGGCACGAGGAGGACACTGACTTGTGGGGATGGCAAGCCCTAAGCAGGACAAGAGTCGTTGGGACTCACCCAGATGCCGCATTAAAGGAAAACATCGGTATTCTCTTTCAGGAGAGCCGAGAAAAATACTGAAATGCTTCAAAATTCCTCTCCACCCGCAAATGACTTTCTGGAAGTAAAAAACTTGGGTTTTCTGAAGCGTACACTTGTTGTGGTCGAAATATGCACGATTAAATAGCAATAAATTGCAAACAGAAAGGGAACTCATGGCTAGGAGGATAAATATACCAATTACTTCTACGCTGAAAAGAAGTTTATAAGATTAACACTTAACAGAATGCAACTTGCCACATCCTGGACTGGCTCAAGAGCAACAGGTGCAAGTTGGAGAAGAGAAGGTTGAAATAGTTATGTTAGTTGTATCAGTGAAAGTCTCGAAAGCTACATTTCATACAGACAGAGGATATGTTACTGTTCTTTACTAAATGAGGTGGGATGAAAGTGAAAGTCTGGAATAAAGTAAATAAACAAAGGAAATGCTGAAAGTTCGAGAAGCTAGAAAGTATACGAGCGCACATACCTAGGATGAAGACCTTTAACCGACACTGTTATAGGGACTGAGGACATAGTTAAGTAGGATGCAATACATTATCAGATGAAAGAGGAGACTAGTGATTCACTGAATGAAAACAGAATTTAAGAGTCGCAGAAGATAAACGTTGGGGTTGTTGCAAGTGTGAAGTGCACTGTGCTTCTTCATAAATTTCTTACGAAAATTTCTGTTGAAAAAGCACTGTTAGTGTTTGAAAAACTACCTGAATGAAGAAACAGTAAACAACATGTAAATGAAGAATACTCATGCATTATATGGAGAGAAAACAACTCAATCGGAACTATAATCAGAGACTGTTGAATGTGGTCCCACAAACACAATGAAAATATAATACAGTTTACTAACTGGTACGTTTAAAGGAACAGAAAAATGTAACTATCAGTACCAAGGAATCCGAAGGATAGCACGAACGGCAAATGGAATAGGTTTACTGAAATTATAAAGACCAATTTCTGTGAAAGACATGACTTACCGCATAAAAATATGGTGCACGTTGACAAAAACATAGGAGCATTTCTGAAAAAAAAATTATTGTAGTAGATTATGATTTCATCATGTGCGTTTACCCTCACAGGTGCACAGAAGCAACATCAACGTAACATCAGTCCATGATTTTGGTAATGGGTCGATAGGAGGTGTTTTCGATCAGGGAGCATTAATCTACATGAACAGTTCCCAAAACATTTGACTTCATTCTTTATCCAACACTTACCGAGTTCATTTCTAGAAGATCTTACTACAACATTTATGTTAATCTTTAACTCCCTGCAACAAATGAACCCAATAAGTCAGGATACGTTACTTAAATATATATTACATTTGTTGCGTATTTTTACCCAGTTAGTGAAGGATGTCTTTTTTTCGCATTTACAGCATAATGTATTTCTGTTATTCGTTTAAAATGGAAAAGCACATTGTAAAGTGTGAACGAGAATGTACAGTTTGTGCGATTGTAAGTCCTCATTAAGACGAAAGACAATAAAAACAAACAAAAAGACTTGCTAGAGGAGAAAATCTGTAAATGGGAGTATCAAAAATGTTTATTCAGACTTTCAGAAAACATTCCTCACATGCAGGGGAATAAGATATGTTATACGGACATAGGTCCAGAAACGCTTTATTTCTATGATAGAGCACTGTTTCTAGAACTCTTCAACACATTAACCTTCGGAAATACACAGGAAAAGAGCATATTAGCACAGTATCAAACACTTTCTAAATATTGTTCAAATGCCGTCCGTTAGCAAGGATACATGCAGCAACTCGCCGTCGCATTCAATCCGTGATACACTGATTCACCCCTGGAGAATTATGTACTGTCCAACAGCCTTACGCAGTGCAGGCACAAAGACTCTGTATATCATGTACCGAGTTTCCATACACAAGAGTTTTAAGATGCCCCCACTAATAAAAGCGTACTGGGTTTAGGTCAGGAGAGCGTGGAGACGAAGGAATTGGACCACGCTTATCTATCCTTCTGTCTAGGAATTTGTAATTTACGTGCCTACAATAATGAACTCAGAAATGAGGAGCTCCATTGTGGATGAAGGACATGTTTCGTAACACTCGTGAAGTTACGTGTTCTAACAGAACAGGTAAACTATTAACTAGAAAAGAATTGTAAGTTTTTGTTCAGTTTGGGTGGCAGAAATTGAGGCGCTAACATACAATCACCAACGATGCTGGTCCAAAAGTTAACTGAACACCTTTGTTGAGGACGTGACAGCATAATTTCGGGAGGATTTCCGACAACCCACAATATGGAGTAAGACTGGACCCAGAATGGAATCTTGTGGGTCTCCTTTCGTAATTTCTTTCCTTTCAGTTTTTTTCTTCTTTCAACATTGTTTGAATTATTCAACATTGCCTTTTACCTTTTTGTTAAGTTTGATTTCAATTAGTTCTGTCTCCCATGATAAATATTATTATGGAGAGAAGCAGGAAAAGAGCTCTGGCAATGAAATAAAGCCTTTCTGGACCCATGTCCAGTTAACAAATTCTGATCTCCTAAATAGGTGCATTACATGTTCTCACCTCTCACTGTATCATGGCAAACGTGATAGTTCTGATGGTTCACATGTTATGATGGGAGAGGGGAGGCATAATGTTGCATGGGTGTAGTGGCCTCCGAATCTTTGAAGATCATACACTGTAGTGTAACGACGTAAGTTTATTATAAATGATTTTCTTTCGAAATATGACCATGTGTAGACTTCGTCACCTACGTCAGTTACAACCCACTTCAAAATTATTTATATTCTTCTTAAATTGTCTCAGAATGGTTCTTGAACGAAACTGTAAAACATCATTTGAGTCGTATGCGCAGAATTACGTCACTCGGGCCAATTGGTTTGCGTAAACCTTTTCAATTTTAGATGTCGTTTGTTTCTCCTCAGAAATTATATTGATACACGTTATCTGATTTAATCGATATTAGAACCACATTGAATAAACTTTTGAGATTCAAAGTCGTGATGAACGCAGTCAAAATTCAATAATCTTGTCAAATATAGTATTAATTCATTCACATACTTCCTCATAAATAAATTCTCCGAACACGTATTTCAATTTTAGTAGCAACCACTAGTTTATTATCTTCCTACATACAGACGTGAACCTGAGCCTTGACAAGATAGGACTAACATTTTCAATAAGATTAAACTCTCTAAGACGTCATTGTTGTACAAAACATTACAAATTATTCATTTTCAATTTTTAGAAGCACGACGCAACAAATCGGTTTCAGAATCTTCTGTCGCTCTTTGGCTGTCGACCCGTGACGTATAGTGGGCAGCGATTTTCTCTCTGGTCCTGGCGGCGAAGATGCTGTCTCCGTTCGTTGCGCCGCCCTCTCCGTACATGAAACATAAAAAGTAAATACAAAAACTTTAGACAATTCACAAATATTACAAAAATTACATAAACAAAACTAAATTAAACTTATATTCACCTGCGAACTGGGCTGACAGTGGTGGATGGGTGACGCTTCAATTTCGCGTCCCACTACATACACCACCCACAAGCTCAGTTTGTCAGGTTTTAACCAAAAATATATCTTTTTCTATATACAATATTTAACTGTTAATACAATTTCCTCACATTTTAGGTAATCTAGAGTCCTTGCTCTTAGATAGATTTAATCCTTTTACTACGATATTGTTGTGACTATTTGTCATTTACTCTTAATTGTGCTATTATGGTAATTAATAACCGAATATATGGAGATTACTCCTTTTCATTTAATAGTTGCAAGTAAATAATAATTTAGTACGTTCTTTAACGTTGTTACATTAGGACAGAGCGTTCAAATTGTGATAGATTAGTTTCAGTTTTATTCATTTACTAGAGTTATTCTTTCCAAAAATGTATATTATTAATAAGTTTCTCACAATAACTAATAGTAGTATTTACTTTACGTCGTTCGTTTCCCTAATGCTTTGTTTATGCCTGAGGTCAAGAAGAAATCAAGCAAAGCTTTCTTTACAATCTCGGCACGGCTTTCTTTACCTTCGGACACCTTGTTGGGTAATGGCAATTTATTTAGGAGAAACAAGCGAGAGAGCCCCGTTTGGTGTATTCTATATTAACGCAATTACAAATCGCTATTAAAG
The DNA here is from genome assembly GCF_023864275.1 of Schistocerca cancellata. NCBI lineage: Eukaryota > Metazoa > Arthropoda > Insecta > Orthoptera > Acrididae > Schistocerca > Schistocerca cancellata. Next base: position 332,517,453 of record NC_064629.1, read on the forward strand.
GCACTCCGCTATGTTCTCGTGAGCCATATAGCTCTGGACGCCCATGGTCACCTAAAATTATTAACCACCCCTTTGGTTCCTACTATCCGAGTAAATATAAAATATACAAAATTCCTTCTGACCTAATAACAAAATTTCTTCCATATAAATCCCCTTTTAGTTATCTTTCTCCTTTTGAAGTACCGGTAGATTATTGTAGATCACTTGCTTAAACTTTCTGTTATTTCTTTAAAATTACACGTAACTATCACGAATACTTCACATGAATAAACTATGAACGCTCTTCCGTATGTAACATATACTAAATATTAACTTTTTTAGGAATGAAGGGTTTCATTTAATCAACACTATATAATCCTTTAATTACACTTGATGAAGGTTCCATAAGAAGTAACGCTTTGGGATGTACAATCTTATGTACAACATATGGACCTTCAAAGGTAAAGAACAATTTTCTACATTCCTCATTGATCTTCGAGCTTTTAGGATGAGATCGTACTAACACAAGATCTCCTACCTGAAATGAGGGTTCTATAGCCGGTTGTTTACAACTTTTAATTCTCCGTTCAGCATTTTTAACAATCTGTTCGCAAACTTTATCGTCTGGGATGTATTGTTGGATCTCATTTACTGGTGCCCAAGGTAGAGCAGCTAGTAAAGGCTCACCTACAATTCGTTTCCCGTCGTTAGGTGAGGCAATTCATTTAATACCTTTTCGAATTCGGGCATTAGTTTGGGCCACCGAGTATGTTTATGTGCAGAATAAGTTCTACATAATCGTCCTAATTCTTTCATGACTCTTTCTACTAAATTACCTTGAGGGTGATATTTCGAAATTAAGATATGTTTGATTCCATATTGTTTTATCATATCTTGAAACTTTTGACTAATAAAGGCACTACCGTTGTCAGACATAAGTCGTTTAGGAATGCCCCAGTTAACAAAGTAATCTCGGGTGAGGCAGCGTATAACGCTTGCTGTATTCGCTCGTTTCAAAGTATATAGCTTCACATGTTTGGACCAACATTCCATTACAACAAACACATAAGTAAATCCTCCTGAACTACGAGGCAGAGGGCCGAAAAAAAATCTAATGACAGTAGATCCCACAGACCTCGAGGAACTACAGCATATAATTTATAACGCTTAGATTTGTTATTAACTTTAACCTTTTGACAGGTTTCACAAGCCCTAATAATACTTCTCACAATACGGGACATATTTGTGAAATAATAATACTTCATTAGATGTTTAATACATTTATGAATTCCAAAATGTCCATAACCTTCATGAATATAAGTAATTAACTCGTACACAACAGTTTCCGGAATGCAGATATTCCATCTCTGGTGTTCCCTCTGTGCTTTCCAATACAAGAAGTCGTAGAAATATAACCACACACCCCGGGTGTTAACTGTTTCGTCCCCATTATTAAGGTTTTGTATAAGGTCCCTATATTGATCATCATTTCTTTGATTGCATCTAATAGCAGTTACTATCCGTTTAACCTTACGTTCGTTCTCCTGAGTTAAAAGGAAATAAACATGGTAATTTGTTCCTGGTTCGTCTGCAATGTTAATATTCTCCATTCCTACTGGAAGTCTCGACAAAGCATCCGAAACTACATTCTGAGATCCTTTTATATACCTAATTTCGTACTGAATTTCTTGCAAGCATAACACAACGTAATAGTCTACGGTGAAGTAACCGACAATTGTTCAAAAAGATTAAAGCCTGGTGATCAGTATATACAATTGTTTTTCTTCCCATTAATAATCCTCTGAATCGTTGGAAACCCCATACCACTGCGAGAGCTTCCTTCTCGGTTACAAAATAATTTCTTTCATGTTTATTTAAAGTTCTACTAGCGAATCCAGTGGGCCGATATAATCCCTTTTCAGTGGTCAGATCACCTTGGAATATTACGCAAGACACACCATAATCAGAGGCATCCGTACACATACAAAAGTCCTGATTGAAATCTGGATGGTATAACATTTTGGCTTCTGTTAACGCTACTTTTATCTTATTAAAAACTTCCTCTTCCTCTTTTCCCCAGAGCCATACTGACTTATCTTTCAATAAATCCAGTAATTTAGGATTAACAATATCCTGCCCTGGAAGAAATCTTCTCAGAAATCCTTCCATTCCTAAGAATGTTTTCAGCTGTTTCCGATTTCTAGGACTCTGGCATCGAGCAATAGCTTCAATACGTGCTGGGTCTGGCCTAATACCTTTACTGTCCACTATATGCCCCAAAAATCTCACTTCCTCCTTTCCGAAGTAAGACTTAGATAATTTTAACGTAATTCCTCTGTCAATTAAACGGTCAAACAGTTCCCGTAATATCGTTACGTGTTCTTCCCACGTTTTAGTGGCTACCAAAATATCATCTACATATAAAATAATCTTTTGTAACAATTGCTGACCCAAAGCAGAATCTAATGCCCTAATGAAAGTTGACACTGATATATTAAGTCCAAAAGGTAAAACTTGGAACTGATATGATCTGCCTTCAAAAAGAAAAGCCGTATATTGCCGTGAATCCGAGTGTAATATTACTTGATGGTAGCCAGCAGTTAAATCCATCGTACTCATATAACGAGAACCAGCAATCTTAAGAAGTACGTCCTCCATAGGAATAGGTCTGTCTCTTTCCATCTCTATAATTTTATTTAATTCACAGGCATCCAGAACTAGTCGTACCCCACCAGTAGCTTTCTTAACTACCCACAAAGGACTGTTAAAAGCGCTACATGTTCGTTCGATAATGTTTTGTTCTAGCATTTTACTTATTTCTCTACTAGTCGGTTCTTTGAATTGTACTGGAATAGGATAAGGTTTCTTAAAGAATGGTTTTTGATCTTTAATCTTAAGTTTACAAACGTAATCTTTAATTCTACCCGGTTCATCTGAGAAGACGGCTCTAAATTCTAACAACAAAGATTCCAACTCTTCCTTTTCTTGTTCGGATAGACAATTCGTAGAATAACATTTTTCATTCACTTCGGTTTTGATACTATTACCAGCCTCACATCGGTATACTTCATATTCAAGATCACTAGAATCTATTAATAGGTTCATGGTCTGTGTGTACTTAACCTGTAAGGATTCGTAGAAATTTTCAGGTACTCGATTATCAGAAAACATCACTTTAAAAGCACATGCCTCCTTATGGATGGTTAAGGAAGAGTCTTTAAAATCTAATATAGCTTTATATTTACACAGCCAATCTATACCTAAAATTATGGCCACATTTAAGTTGGCTACGACAAGTACAGAGTGAGCAATTAATTGTTTAGCAATTTCAAAAGTTAAATAAACTTCCTCAGTAATATTTTGACTTCTTTAACCAGTAACCCCTATAATTTTCACCCCAGTTACAGGTAAGGTTGGGAAATTCCAATATTTTCTTTTAAGCTGAAATAATTCTTTAAATAAAATACTTACTTCGCTACCCGAATCGATTATAATATTTACTTCGGTATCTTTAATATAACCTTTAATAACGGGTCTATAAGTTATATTCTCCCTTATCTGATTGTCTTCGTGAAGTAAATCTTGTTGCCAATCACCTTCCTTTTGGCAGCTTAATGACAAATTTCAATTGGGTCTTGTATAATCTCGACTAACAGTTCCCTTTAGTTGACCCGTACTAAAGGACTTTACTAGTTTTCCGAACTTTCTATGGTAACGTCACCTACAACTTGACCTTCATTAATTACTGGAAGATGATTTATCTCATTACCGTTATTGCGTAATTTCCGCATTTTAGAGTTATTACCATGATTTTGTTGGCTCTCTTTATCTTTAGATTGACGTTTTATATAACAAAACCGGCTATGATTGTTGTTGTTAAATTTTCGTGGTTCTGAATTATTATTATTTCGAGGATTGTCATTTCTACCAAATCTAAATTTCTCGTCTTCCCTTTCTCTGTTAAGTATATCTAACTGTTCTAAATATCCTAATAATTCGCAAGGTTGTGACCATTCTCTTTCTATCATTCTTTCCTTTACATAATACGGTAACCTACTAATTAGGACTCGTATTAGATGACCTTCAATAATTGGTTCTTCAATTAATTTAGCACGGTTTAAATGCCATTAGAAATAATTCCTATAACCTCCCCACCGTTTAGAATATGGAGGAGGGTCTAACAACTCAAAAGTTCAGTGTTGTTGTTTTCCTCTTGACCAATAATTTTGTTTAAACTGCTTAACGAAATCATCCCAATCCCTAATTTCAGTTCTATGCAGTACTGCCCAGTCCGCAGATTCTGCTTCTAAATGTCCTATTACTAATTGACTCCGTTTTTCATTACTCCATTTAGGAGATAATGAAGTTTCAAAAGCTTTTATTAAGATTATAGGGTGAAGTTCGCCTCCTGGTTTGAATACAGGAAATCGACTTGCTACTTTTGAATTTGTCGTTATCTCATCCCAACATTCTGCAAAAGACCTAGTTGGATTTTGTTTGGATTGCAGAGACGGAGTTGCATCGGATTGGCTTGCCGTGATTTCTTTATTCGTATTGTTGTCGTCCGAGCTAGCAAACTCGATGCGACTGTTGTCTCTGATTACGTTATTGCTTCTACTACTTGAAGTGTTTTCATTATGATCTAATTCCGATAACCGTTTAGTAATTTCCTGTATTCGCATTTCTTTTATTGGATACGCGATTAGCTAATATCGATTCTTCACTGTGTTCACGATGTGAACGCTCTGTACCTTCGTCAATGTCATTATCTTTGGCAGTCTCAAGGTTACTGCATATTTCAGTAATTAAAAATTTCATGTTTTCTATTTCGGTATGATCTTTTTCTACTCGATCTACATCTACATCTACATTTATACTCCGCAAGCCACCCAACGGTGTGTGGCGGAGGGCACTCTACGTGCCACTGTCATTACCTCCCTTTCCTGTTCCAGTCGCGTATGGTTCGCGGGAAGAACGACTGTCTGAAAGCCTCCGTGCGCGCTCTAATCTCTCTAATTTTACATTCGTGATCTCCTCGGGAGGTATAAGTAGGGGGAAGCAATATATTCGATACCTCATCCAGAAACGCACCCTTTCGAAACCTGGCGAGCAAGCTACACCGCGATGCAGAGCGCCTCTCTTGCAGAGTCTGCCACTCGAGTTTGTTAAACATCTCCGTAACGCTATCACGGTTACCAAATAACCCTGTGACGAAACGCGCCTCTCTTCTTTGGATCTTCTCTATCTCCTCCGTTAACCCGATCTGGTACGGATCCCACACTGATGCGCAATACTCAAGTATAGGTCGAACGAGTGTTTTGTAAGCCACCTCCTTTGTTGATGGACTACATTTTCTAAGGACTCACCCAATTAATCTCATCCTGGTACCAGCCCTACCAACAATTAATTTTATATGATCATTCCACTTCAAATCGTTCCGCACGCATACTCCCAGATATTTTACAGAAGTAACTGCTACCAGTGTTTGTTCTGCTATCATATAATCATACAATAAAGGATCCTTCTTTCTATGTATTCGCAATACATTACATTTGTCTATGTTAAGGGTCAGTTGCCACTCCCTGCACCAAGTGCCTATCTGCTGCAGATCTTCCTGCATTTCGCGGCAATTTTCTAATGCTGCAACTTCTCTGTATATTACAGCATCATCCGCGAAAAGCCGCATGCAACTTCCGACACTATCTACTAGGTCATTTATACACTCCTGGAAATGGAAAAAAGAACACATTGACACCGGTGTGTCAGACCCACCATACTTGCTCCGGACACTGCGAGAGGGCTGTACAAGCAATGATCACACGCACGGCACAGCGGACACACCAGGAACCGCGGTGTTGGCCGTCGAATGGCGCTAGCTGCGCAGCATTTGTGCACCGCCGCCGTCAGTGTCAGCCAGTTTGCCGTGGCATACGGAGCTCCATCGCAGTCTTTAACACTGGTAGCATGCCGCGACAGCGTGGACGTGAACCGTATGTGCAGTTAACGGACTTTGAGCGAGGGCGTATAGTGGGCATGCGGGAGGCCGGGTGGACGTACCGCCAAATTGCTCAACACGTGGGGCGTGAGGTCTCCACAGTACATCGATGTTGTCGCCAGTGGTCGGCGGAAGGTGCACGTGCCCGTCGACCTGGGACCGGACCGCAGCGACGCACGGATGCACGCCAAGACCGTAGGATCCTACGCAGTGCCGTAGGGGACCGCACCGCCACTTCCCAGCAAATTAGGGACACTGTTGCTCCTGGGGTATCGGCGAGGACCATTCGCAACCGTCTCCATGAAGCTGGGCTACGGTCCCGCACACCGTTAGGCCGTCTTCCGCTCACGCCCCAACATCGTGCAGCCCGCCTCCAGTGGTGTCGCGACAGGCGTGAATGGAGGGACGAATGGAGACGTGTCGTCTTCAGCGATGAGAGTCGCTTCTGCCTTGGTGCCAATGATGGTCGTATGCGTGTTTGGCGCCGTGCAGGTGAGCGCCACAATCAGGACTGCATACGACCGAGGCACACAGGGCCAACACCCGGCATCATGGTGTGGGGAGCGATCTCCTACACTGGCCGTACACCACTGGTGATCGTCGAGGGGACACTGAATAGTGCACGGTACATCCAAACCTTCATCGAACCCATCGTTCTACCATTACTAGACCGGCAAGGGAACTTGCTGTTCCAACAGGACAATGCACGTCCGCATGTATCCCGTGCCACCCAACGTGCTCTAGAAGGTGTAAGTCAACTACCCTGGCCAGCAAGATCTCCGGATCTGTCCCCCATTGAGCATGTTTGGGACTGGATGAAGCTTCGTCTCACGCGGTCTGCACGTCCAGCACGAACGCTGGTCCAACTGAGGCGCCAGGTGGAAATGGCATGGCAAGCCGTTCCACAGGACTACATCCAGCATCTCCACGATCGTCTCCATGGGAGAATAGCAGCCTGCATTGCTGCGAAAGGTGTATATACACTGTACTAGTGCCGACAATGTGCATGCTCTGTTGCCTGTGTCTATGTGCCTGTGGTTCTGTCAGTGTGATCATATGATGTATCTGACCCCAGGAATGTGTCAACAAAGTTTCCCCTTCCTGGGACAATGAATTCACGGTGTTCTTATTTCAATTTCCAGGAGTGTATATATTGTGAAAAGCAATGGTCCCATAACACTCCCCTGTGGCACGCCAGAGGTTACTTTAACGTCTGTAGACGTCTCTCCATTGATAACAACATGCTGTGTTCTGTTTGCTAAAAACTCTTCAATCCAGCCACACAGCTGGTCTGATATTCCGTAGGCTCTTACTTTATCAGGCGACAGTGCGGAACTGTATCGAACGCCTTACGGAAGTCAAGGAAAATAGCATCTACCTGGGAGCCTGTATCTAATATTTTCTGGGTCTCATGAACAAATAAAGCGAGTTGGGTCTCACACGATCGCTGTTTCCGGAATCCATGTTGATTCCTACATAGTAGATTCTGGGTTTTCAAAAACGACATGATACTCGAGCAAAAAACATGTTCTAAAATTCTACAACAGATCGACGTCAGAGATATAGGTCTATAGTTTTGCGCATCTGATCGACGGCCCTTCTTGAAGACTGGGACTACCTGTGCTCTTTTCCAATCATTTGGAACCTTCCGCTCCTCTAGAGACTTGCGGTAAACGGCTGTTAGAAGGGGGGCAAGTTCTTTCGCGTACTCTGTGTAGAATCGAATTGGTATCCCGTCAGGTCCAGTGGAGTTTCCTCTGGTGAGTGATTCCAGTTGCTTTTCTATTCCTTGGACACTTATTTCGATGTCAGCTATTTTTTCGTTTGTGCGAGGATTTAGAGAAGGAACTGCAGTGCGGTCTTCCTCTGTGAAACAGCTTTGGAAAAAGGTGTTTAGTATTTCAGCTTTACGCGTGTCATCCTCTGTTTCAATGCCTTCATCATCCCGGAGTGTCTGGATATGCTGTTTCGATCCACTTACTGATTTAACGTAAGACCAGAACCTCCTAGGATTTTCTGTCAAGTCCGTATATAGAATTTTACTTTCGAATTCACTGAACGCTTCACGCATAGCCCTCCTTACGCTAACTTTGACATCGTTTAGCTTCTGTTTGTCTGAGAGGTTTTGGCTGCGTTTAAACTTTGAGTGAAGGTCTCTTTGCTTTCGCAGTAGTTTGCTAACTTTGTTGTTGTACCACGGTGGGTTTTTCCCGTCCCTCACAGTTTTACTTGGCACGTACCTGTCTAAAACGCATTTTACGATTGCCCTGAACTTTTTCCATAAACACTCAACATTGTCAGTGTCGGATCAGAAATTTTCGTTTTGATTTGTTAGGTAGTCTGAAATCTGCCTTCTATTACTCTTGCTAAATAGATAAACCTTCCTCCCTTTTTTAATATTCCTATTTACTTCCATATTCAGGGATGCTGCAACGGCCTTATGATCAGTGATTCCCTGTTCTGCGCTTACAGAGTCGAAAAGTTCAGGTCTGTTTGTTATCAGTAGGTCCAAGATGTTATCTCCACGAGTCGGTTCTCTGTTTGATTGCTCGAGGTAATTTTCGGATATTGCACTCAGTATAAAGTCACTCGATGCTCTGTCCCTACCACCCGTCCTAAACATCTGAGTGTCACAGTCTATATCTGGTAAATTGAAATCTCCACCTAAGACTATAACATGCTGAGAAAATTTATGTGAAATGTATTCCAAATTTTCTCTCAGTTGTTCTGCCACTAATGCTGCTGAGTCGGGAGGTCAGTAAAAGGAGCCAATTATTAACCTAGCTCGGTTGTTGAGTGTAACCTCCACCCATAATAATTCGCAGGAACTATCCACTTCTACTTCACTACAGGATAAAAAACTACTACTAACAGCGACGAACACTCCACCACCGGTTGCATGCCATCTATCCTTTCTAAACACCGTCTGTACCTTTGTAAAAATTTCGGCAGAATTTATCTCTGGCTTCAGCCAGCTTTCTGTACCTACAACGATTTCAGCTTCGGTGCTTTCTATCAGCGCTTGAAGTTCCGGTACTTTACCAATGCAGCTTCGACAGTTTACAATTACAATACCGATTGCTGCTTGGTCCCCGCATGTCCTGACTTTGCCCCGCACCCTTTGAGGCTGTTGCCCTTTCTGTACTTGCCCAAGGCCATCTAACCTAAAAAACCGTCCAGCCCACGCCACACAACCCCTGCTACCCGTGTAGCCGCTTGTTGCGTGTAGTGGACTCCTGACCCATCCAGCGGAACCCGAAACCCCACCACCCTAAGGCGCAAGTCGAGGAATCTGCAGCCCACACGGTCGCAGAACCGTCTCAGCCTCTGATTCAGACCCTCCACTCGGCTCTGTGCCAAAGGTCCACAGTCAGTCCTGTCGACGTTGCTGCAGGTGGTGAGCTCTGCTTTCATCCCGCTAGCGAGACTGGCAGTCTTCACCAAATCAGATAGCCGCCGGAAGCCAGAAAGAATTCCCTCCGATCCATAGCGACACACATCATTGGTGCCGACATGAGCGACCACCTGCAGATGGGTGCACCCTGTACCCTTCATGGCATCCGGAAGGACCCTTTCCACATCTGGAATGACTCCCCCCGGTATGCACACGAAGTGCACATTGGTTTTCTTCCCTTCTCTTGCTGCCATATCGCTAAGGGGCCCCATTACGTGCCTGACGCTGGAGCTCCCCACTACCAGTAAGCCCAACCCCTGCGACCGCCCGGATCTTGCAGACTGAGGGGCAACCTCTGGAACAGGACAAGCAGCCATTTCGGGCCGAAGATCAGTATCAGCCTGAGACATAGCCTGAAACTGGTTCGTCAGACAAACTGGAGAGGCCTTCCGTTCAGCCCTCCGGAATGTCTTTCGCCCCCTGCCAAACCTTGAGACGACCTCCCACTCTACCACAGGTCAGGGATCAGCCTCAATGCGGGCAGTATCCCGGGCAACCACAGTCTTAGTCCGATCGGGTGATGCGTGGGACGAGCTGGCCGTCTCCGACAAACCCCCATCCGGACCCCCACAGTGATGCCCATTGGCAACAGCCTCAAGCTGTGTGACCGAAGCCAACACTGCCTGAAGCTGGGAGCGAAGGGATGCCAACTCAGCCTGCATCCGAACACAGCAGTTGCAGTCCCTATCCATGCTAAAAACTGTTGTGCAACGAACGTCTGAACTAATCTACAGAGAGCGCAAACAAATCGACACAAAATTTAAACGGTTATTAAAATACAAGATTGCCTAGTGAATGCAGTAATGCTGCAACTTGCGCACTGCTGACACACTGCTCGGCGGCGGAAGGAGACTACGCGATTTTACACTATTCAGGTACTAAAACGCGATGCTACAACTCTCAAATACTATAATACGCCCGAAATTTATGAATTACACAATGCAAGTACCCAAAAACAGGCAAAGAAATTAAGAATTAAACAATGTAACAAATGAGTGAGCTAGGAGTATACGACTTGCTGCTGCAGCTGCGTATCCAACGGCGGCAGGGAGCACAATGAGTTAATATCTCTAATTCTACATTATCTATTGAAGAAATTTCTACAGGTTTGGTAGAAACCTCTTTAATAGATTCTAATAATTCTCTACGAACAGTTTCTGTTTGCATTGAAAATTCATCTCGTAACTTATCGTTATTTTTCTCTATTTCATTTACAACTAAGACATTGACATTATCTAGTCTCTTGGTTAAGTCAGTAATATCATTTCGCATGCGAACTTTTTCCTCACGCGATTTTTGGATATGTTCTTCTAACCTTTTACAATTATCAGCAATCTTATTACTAAGTCCTACTAGATTTTCCTGCATTTCAACTTTAGAAGCCTCTATTTTATCACTTAATTCTCGACTGGTCTCATTAAGATATTCCTGTAACCTGTCTGTAGATTTTTTTAGCTCCCCTTTTAATCTAGAAGTAGATTCCTCGTTAGATTGTTTTAATTCCTGTTTTAGTTCCTCTTTTAATCTAGCAGTAGATTCTTCATTAGACTGTTTTAAGCTAGCAGTAGATTCTTCGTTAGACTGTTTTAATTCCTCTTCTAATCTAGCAGTAGATTCTTCGTTAGATTGTTTCAATTTAGCGATCGCCCTAAAAAGGGATCTCATGCTCCTGTCGGACATAGATTGCTCTTCGTCTGACATTTCACTTCCCGACATTATTGTAAGATATTAACTAGTTACACACGGAGACTGGTAATCAACCATCCTGTAGTAGCACACTCCCTATGTACAACACTCCACTTCCAACTTGAAACAAACTCACCGGACACTAATATTGTAGTTTGTAGTTCTCGGTGATCAGTGTGCTGCTATGGGCTGCAGAAGTAACAGCCGTCGATGCAGCCGCTCAGATGCTGCGACCCCGCTTCCGCAACCGGCAGGACGCTGAGTCGAACACCGGAGACGTCACTGGCTGCAACCACGCCCGGCACAACCGTAGACAGGCGAAGCCCTCAGCAACACCTCTAATACCAGCCGGAGGAACGTTCCCCAGCTGACGTACTGGGCCTGTTAGTTTAGGGAGAAAAAAGGTTCTCGGGGTTTGCAGCGTTCAGCTGCTGCCCAACAGATGCGCCTTCTCGTGGAATAACTGCGTGAACGTACTGCTTGGCTGCGCTCCGTCAGATGCCCACACCCGCGAAATCGCCGCTGGCTGGTGAAGGCTCCACGAAAACTCGCGTTGACTTCCGAAGGACTCTTAATGTTTTGTTTCGTATCTGGGTGCCTTAGTTGCACACAAGTCCGGTTTATAATGTCGCCACGGTGTAGTGTAACGACGTAAGTTTATTATAAATGATTTTCTTTCGACATATGACCATGTGTAGACTTCGTCACCTACGTCAGTTACAACCCACTTCAAAGTTATGTATATTCTTCTTAAATTGTCTCAGAATGGTTCTTGAACGAAACTGTAAAACATCATTTGAGTCGTATGCGCAGAATTACGTCACTCGGGCCAATTGGTTTGCGTAAACTTTTTCAATTTTAGATGTAGTTTGTTCCTCCTCAGAAATTATATTGATACACGTTATCTGATTTAATCGATATTAGAACCACATTGAATAAACTTTTGAGATTCAAAGTCGCGATGATCGCAGTCAAAATTCAATAATCTTGTCAAATATATTATTAATTCATTCACATAATTCCTCATAAATAAATCCTCGGAACACGTATTTAAACTTTAGTAGCATCCACTAGTTTATTATCTTCCTACATACAGACGTGAACCTGAGCCTTGACAAGATAGGACTAACATTTTCAATAAGATTAAACTCTCTAAGACGTCATTGTTGTACAAAACATTACAAATTATTCATTTTCAATTTTTAGAAGCACGACGCAACAAATCGGTTTCAGAATCTTCTGTCGCTCTTTGGCTGTCGACCCGCGACGTATAGTGGGCAGCATTTTTCTCTCTGGTCCCGGCAGCGAAGATGCTGTCTCCGTTCGTTGCGCCGCCCTCTCCGTACATGAAACATAAAAAATAAATACAAAAACTTTAGACAATTCACAAATACTACAAAAATTACATAAACAAAACTAAATTAAACTTATATTCACCTGCAAACTGGGCTGACACTGGTGGATGGATGACGCTTCAATTTCACGTCGCACTACAACACTCATCAGACAACGTTACTGTGGCTCTGTATTCCGTCCTCATGTGCGTCTTTTTAGGTGTGAAGTTGACCCTGACTTGAGTTTTATGGATGACAATGTGCGACCACACAGAGCAGCGTAGGTGTAGCAGCTCTTGAAACGAGAGGATATTCAGCAAATGAACTGTCCTACCCGTTTCCACGACCTAATTCCCTACGATCACGACAGAAATCATATGGGAATCCTTTCTGCAGTGCGTACATACGTACCAACTGTTTTCAACAGCATAGATAGAGTATTGGAACTGTATTAATAATTTTCTACCGCTTGTAATATCCAGTGGACCATCATGAATGGAGATGACTTCAGTGTAATTGACAAACAGCCTATTGGCTTCTGTCTCGGGTTCTTCGGCCGACGTTCATGTAATGATTTTTCTGACGTTTCGCCAGCACGAGAGGCTGACATTGTCAAAGCTTCACCCTCCATTGCCGGTGGTGAGGAGGGTGAAGCTTTGACAATGCCAGCCTCTCGTGCTGGCGAAACGTCAGAAAAATCATTACATGAACGTCGGCCGAAGAACCCGAGACAGAAGCCAATAGGCAGTTTGTCAACAAGTGGCCACGAAAGCCTTAACAATTCAGTGTAATTGTTGTCTTTGAATAAATGTCATTTCGGTACGTCTCATGGTGTATTTCTTTGTTACCTTTTGTAACATACTGTATCAGTCCTTTATATGTATGGTACAACATCGTGGAGTTCTATTACTTTTCACTGACACACCATGCGTAAGTTACTTTCGTAATCAAGTTCTCCACATCAGTGAAAATTCGATGACTGGAATGTAATCATAGCTACCTCGTTCCTGGAAGAGAATCCGGTTTCTTAACCACTGTTGTATCCTGTAGGGCTCAGCTAATTGAAAGGCACAGATAATCTAATGGAGATACTTCCAAATATATAAGTGTAGCTCTTCGTCAGATGACCAGAAGACGCCTCTGGTAGACCATTTCATAATAAGCAGAACGAACAGTTTTAAACAACATTTGACAAATGTAACCAAATTCATAGTAGAATGAAAGACTTAAAGAAAATATAAATCAATTGTCGAACACATAATTGTTTACTGATAAGTATTTCTGTGACGTGAACGGTTAGGAGAAAAGTTGGTTCTCGGTCATGCTCATGCTATATCAGGCGAGTGCAAAGTACTTTCAGTAACATAAATAGAAGTAAGTCAGCTAAGTAATGTCGTTGTTGGATCATTCTATGTGATATTCGGATTCCTAAAATTTGTCTTGAAACTGTATTTATCCAAATACACTTAAGTTTGCACTTCTTATATGAACATACATTGGATGATATTATGTACATGATAACGGTACTTTTCTGACCCAATCGCAGATGTTGTTGTTGTTGTGGTCTTCAGTCCTGAGACTGGTTTGATGCAGCTCTCCATGCTACTCTATCCTGTGCAAGCTTCTTCGTCTCCCAGTACCTATTGCAACCTACATCCTTCTGAATCTGCTTAGTGTATTCATCTCTTGGTCTCCCTCTACGATTTTTACCCTCCACGCTGCCCTCCAATACTAAATTGGTGATCCCTTGATGCCTCAGAACATGTCCTACCAACCGATCCCTTCTTCTAGTCAAGTTGTGCCACAAACATCTCTTCTCCCCAATCCTATTCAATACTTCCTCATTAGTTATGTGATCTACCCATCTAATCTTCAGCATTCTTCTGTAGCACCACAACTCGAAAGCTTCTATTCTCTTCTTGTCCAAACTATTTATCGTCCATGTTTCACTTCCATACATGGCTACACTCCATACAAATACTTTCAGAAACGACTTCCTGACACTTAAATCTATACTCGATGTTAACAAATTTCTCTTCTTGAGAAACGCTTTCCTTGCCATTGCCAGTCTACGTTTTATATCCTCTCTACTTCGACCATCATCAGTTATTTTACTTCCTAAATAGCAAAACTCCTTTACTACTTTAATTGTCTCATTTCCTAATCTAATTCCCTCAGCATCACCCGACTTAATTCGACTACATTCCTTTATCCTTGTTTTACTTTTGTTGATGTTCATCTTATATCCTCCTTTCAAGACACTGTCCATTCCATTCACCTGTTCTTCCAAGTCCTTTGCTGTCTCTGACAGAATTACAATGTCATCGGCGAACCTCAAAGTTTTTATTTCTTCTCCATGAATTTTAATACCTACTCCGAATTTTTCTTTTGTTTCCCTTACTGCTTGCTCAATATACAGATTGAATAACATCGGGGAGAGGCTACAACCCTGTCTCACTCCTTTCCCAACCACTGCTTCCCTTTCATGCCCCTCGACTCTTATAACTGCCATCTGGTTTCTGTACAAATTGTAAATAGCCTTTCGCTTCCTGTATTTTACCTTTGCCACCTTGAGAATGTGGAAGAGAGTATTCCAGTCAACATTGTCAAAAGCTTTCTCTAAGTCTACAAATGCTAGAAACGTAGGTTTGCCTTTTCTTAATCTTTCTCCTAAGGTAAGTCGTAAGGTTAGTATTGCCTCACGTGTTCCAACATTTCTACGGAATCCAAACTGATCTTCCCCGAGGTCCGCTTCTACCAGTTTTTCCATTCGTCTGTAAAGAATTCGCGTTAGTATTTTGCAGCTGTGACTTTTTAAACTGATAGTTCGGTAATTTTCACATCTGTCAACACCTGCTTTCTTTGGGATTGGAATTATTATATTCTTCTTGAAGTCTGAGGGTATTTCACCTGTCTCATACATCTTGCTCACCAGATGGTAGAGTTTTATCAGGACTGGCTCTCCCAAGGCCATCAGTAGTTCTAATGGAATGTTGTCTACTCCCGGGGCCTTGTTTCGACTCAGGTCTTTCAGTGCTCTGTCAAACTCTTCACGCAGTATGATATCTCCCATTTCATCTTCATCTACATCCTCTTCCATTTCCAGAATATTGTCCTCAAGTACATCGCCCTTATATAAACCCTCTATATACTCCTTCCACCTTTCTGCCTTCCCTTCTTTGCTTAGAACTGGGTTGCCATCTGAGCTCTTGATATTCATACAAGTGGTTCTCTTCTCTCCAAAGGTCTCTTTAATTTTCCTGTAGGCAGTATCTATCTTACCCCTAGTGAGACAAGCCTCTACATCCTTACATTTGTCCTCTAGCCAGCCCTGCTTAGCCATTTTGCACTTCCTGTCGATCTCATTTTTGAGACTTTTGTATTCCTTTTTGCCTGCTTCATTTACTGCATTTTTATATTTTCTCCTTTCATCACTTAAATTCAATATTTCTTCTGTTACCCAAAGATTTCTATTAGCCCTCGTCTTTTTACCTACTTGATCGTCTGCTGCTTTCACTACTTCATCCCACAGAGCTACCCATTCTTCTTCTACTGTATTTCTTTCCCCCATTCCTGTCAATTGTTCCCTTGTGCTCTCCTTGAAACTCTCTACAACCTCTCGTTCTTTCAGTTTATCCAGGTCCCATCTCCTTAAATTCCCACCTTTTTGCAGTTTCTTCAGTTTCAATCTGCAGTTCATAAGCAAGAGATTGTGGTCAGAGTCCACATCTGCCCCTGGAAATGTCTTACATTTTAAAACCTGGTTCCTAAATCTCTGTCTTACCATTATATAATCTATCTGATACCTTTTAGTATCTCCAGGATTCTTCCAGGTATACAACCTTCTTTTATGATTCTTGAACCAAGTGTTAGCTATGATTAAGTTATGCTCTGTGCAAAATTCTACAAGGCGGCTTCCTCTTTCATTTCTTCCCCCCAATCCATATTCACCTACTATGTTTCCTTCTCTCCCTTTTCCTACTGACGAATTCCAGTCACCCATGACTATTAAATTTTCGTCTCCCTTCACTACCTGAATAATTTCTTTTATCTCGTCATACATTTCATCAATTTCTTCAGCATCTGCAGAGCTAGTTGGCATATAAACTTGTACTACTGTAGTAGGCATGGGCTTTGTGTCTATCTTGGCCACAATAATGCGTTCACTATGCTGTTTGTAGTAGCTAACCCGCACTCCTATTTTTTTATTCATTATTAAACCTACTCCTGCAGTACCTCTATTTGATTTTGTATTTATAACCCTGTAATCACCTGACTAAAAGTCTTGTTCCTCCTGCCACCTAATTTCACTAATTCCCACTATATCTAACTTTAACCTATCCATTTCCCTTTTTAAATTTTCTAACCTACCTGCCCGATTAAGGGATCTGACACTCCACGCTCCGATCCGTAGAACGCAAGTTTTCTTTCTCCTGATAACGACGTCCTCTTGAATAGTCCCCGCCCGGAGATCCGAATGGGGGACTATTTTACCTCCAGAATATTTTACCCAAGAGGACGCCATCATCATTTAATCATACAGTAAAGCTGCATGTCCTCGGGAAAAATTACGGCTGTAGTTTCCCCTTGCTTTCAGCCGTTCGCAGTACCAGCACAGCAAGGCCGTTTTGGCTCAAGTTACAAGGCCAGATCAGTCAATCATCCAGACTGTTGCCCCTGCAACTATTGAAAAGGCTGCTGCCCCTCTTCAGGAACCACATGTTTGTCTGGCCTCTCAACAGATACCCCTCCGTTGTGGTTGCACCAATGGTACGGCCATCTGTATCGCTGAGGCACGCAAGCCTCCCCACCAACGGCAAGGTCCATGGTTCATGGGGGGAATCGCAGATGCTCCGTAGAAAATGACACTGTAAGTAGCTTTTTACATCTCCCTTCATTAATTCACACATTTACCATTTATTAATGAATGTTCGAGATGCATAGAATGTATAGTGTCATGGCAACGTAGAGCACACTAACCTGTGACAGATAGACATGACATTATGACAAGCCATTGCGATACTCATGTGTGTGTCTGAAACACTAAATGCGTTGTGACTTTCGGGTTTTGACAGCGAGCGCACGTACTATTTTAGTCCCAGGGCAGCAGCAAATACTTCTGGATGATGTTACACATATCGGTATGCCAGAGCGTAAGGAGTTAAATGTTGTTTGTAGCATCTGACTAACGTGAAAATGATTCAAGAAGGAAGGCAGCATTCAACAGCAGTAGAGACAGGTTTAGACCGTACGCTTCCAGGACCCTGGAACATTATCGTTGTCTTGAGTTACGTGACTTAAGACGTCCTGCTACGATACCCCCTAAAGACAACAAGATGGCCTCTGGACGCATATCCAGGCACACTGTATGCGTCGTTGGTTTCGACATCGTGCTCGGTACGCTCAGTGCTACACCATATGCATTCCCCTCTTTCTGAAAGCTCCAGATAGCTTGGTGAATGTGGGTGACATAGATCTATGTTTACAGATGAGTCACGGTGTAACCTAGAGAGCGATCTTGCCATTCATCAGCTGGTGCTCTTGTGACAAGTAAACCCCTGCCAAATTGATTGGAAAGTCCTAGGTTGAAACGCCACACATGCCACTGCACATGGCAGATTGGTGGTTTACCTGTATACAATATTGCCCTTTAAAAATGCAACAGAGAGAAGGCAGCGGGCAACAACGTCAATCTGATATGAAGACCACGACATTCTTGTATATGCAAATTATTACCACTTTAGTACAACCGCACGAAGTAGGTAGGAGTCACGGCATTTATATTCTATATGAAGTAAATGATTACACAGTGGGTATTACATTCAGATATCTCATTTCAATATTGCTTGTTTGGGAGAAGATCGTGTTATGCATTGTGCAAAAAGGAGAAGCATCTCCCAGCGCATGTCGGAATTGAACTTGAATCAATAAAACTGCAGTATGTCGTTCCTTGACATTACTACTCGCTTTGGTGAAGGTCTGAGGACTGTCGTGCGAATATGGAACTGATGGGGCTAAGAGGCTAACAATAAACCCATTCATGATCTTCGAAGTCCCAATCGACTAGCGCCAGAGAGGAAAAAAATTGTCCGTTTAGCTCTGGAAGATTGTATAGGCAGGTCACATACCGTGTCTCAAGAAATAGGCTCCTCTGCAAGAAGAGTATCAAAATGGACTTTGGGTCGATGTATGGAGCAATACACATTGTCAGCTGTGTGACGTTGCGGCTTCACTTGTCGCGGCTGTAGACAAACGAACATGGACAGTGGTGCTGTCAACGACATTACTGAACACAAAAGTATACGATATTTCACTACCTGTGTTATTCTGATTAAGATGGAAAGTTCCTTTGGACATGTATGCATGTGCAAAGGAACTGGCACTGCGGTGACTACAGCCGTTATGACATACATTAAATGTGTCCGCAATTGAGAATAAGGAGAACTATCAGCTGTAGAATGGAATGACGAGAATGAAAATTTGTGCCGGGCTTGATCTAGAACCGGATATTCCTCTTATCACGAGCGGCCGCTTTCAAATTTGGCTATCCGTGCACGACTCACGCCCGGACCCAAACTTCCATATGTCGTCAACCGTGCATCTTCAACCTGGACTCGTACATCCGTTTTGTATATAGCTGCACTTTGTCTTCCATTCACAACTACGAAGGTGGGAACTTAAATAGTGGCAACTATTTATCCACAACCGATACCAAAGAGTTACATGTTTGCATGTGTTACTGTCCTTCAAAGTAGTCACCAGCGTTCTGTAGAACCCATTGCCAGCGATGTGGAAGGCGTAGTATGCCGTTATCAGAGCCTGTTCTGTTGATGGTACGAATGAAGCGGTCTACTGCCTGTCGAATATCTGGAACAGTTCTGAAGCGAATGCTACGAAGTGGTTCCTTCATCTTCGGAATCAAATCAGTCACAATGATCTAAATTCGGGGAGTATGGTGGATGGTACAGCACTTCCCAGCCTCGTCGACCGAACAGAATAGCCACAGCTTGCGCTGTATGCGCCCGCGCATTGTCCTGCAAAATGATGGGTGGGTCGCGCAGAAAGTGTTGTTGCTTCTTTAGCTAAGCTGGCGGCAGGTGATGCTCCAAAAACGAACAGTAACAAGACCTAAGTCCTTGTGACTTCGATTTGATTCTGAAGATGAAGGAAATACTTCCAGAGATTTAGACCACTATATTCGCACCATCAACAGAACAGGCTCTGCTAACGGTATACAACGCCTTCCACATCGCTGGCAACGGGTTCTGCACAACGCTGGTGACTACTTTGGACAGAAAAAGGTGCAAACATGTAACTCTTTTGTATCGGGTGTGAATAAATAGTTTCCAATATTTAAGTTCCAGCCCTCTTTCAAAGAATGGTACTAAACGATATCTCCCTTGTGGTACACCCATGTTCCTCTCCAAATGAAGCCAGATTTCGCGCTCGTATAAGGAAACACATTGCTAGAACCCTTTCCATTATTTACATAAAAACAGCATAGAAATGTGCATTACACATATTTCTTCCATGCTTATTATCTACCAATAACTATACTGCCTTGTACATGTGATACTCCGCAGCTTCTGTCAAACAATTATTAATATGATATATTTACAATGACGTAAGTTAAATAATGATACCAATACTTAAACGGTGAAAATACCTGTTACTACTGTTCTTGGAATGTTCAGAAAGTACAGTTCATGACCGAATAAACAAAAACTAACGAGTCTTGTAATTAAGAGCACGGCATGCACATAGCAAGATATGATGGGAAGCGACACTTAGGATTTGGTGTGGCGTCGAAGCTTTCAGTGTTATGACCTGTGGCATACAGCTGTGTACCAAGAAATACAAATACAATGTTTTTACAATGTCATGTTCGTACAAGTCTGCAGAACTGAACATACTAGCACGTAAAACTACTAGTGCCAATAGTTTTTTGGACATCATCAAGAAAATGTGATTGGTGCTGGCACAGTATAGGAATCTCCCTGAAAATTATATCAGAGGAACTAGAGCAGTCATACATAAGTATATAGGCAACTGAAAATATGTTGGCGATTTGTATTGCACAAACCGAGTGACGAGCCGGAGGCAAGATCTATGGAAACTGCTCAAGGTTTTAATTATACATGCGTCTGAGGGTCAGTTTCTTGCTTTTGGCCAGCTATAAGTTTCAGTTCCAAGACCGAGAAATCGAGAATCGATATGCTAATCTGGTAAAATCATCGTGAGCATAGAGGCAATCATTCCACCGACGCACCGGGTTGAAGGTATCTGTTTGGTAAAACATCGTGTCCAGCTGCGTGAAGCCCGTAACAGTCCGTTGCATATCCTCATCCGACAGGAATCGTCGACCCTTGAAGGTCTTCTTTAGGGGCCCGAAGGCATGATAATGAATGAATGGAGAGAGGTCACGACTATAGGCTGGGTGCTCGAGTTCCTCCCACTTGAGTTGGCGTAACTTCAACACTACGATATTTGCGATATGCGGGCGTGCGTTATCATGAACCAGTAGCACCCATGTCGCGCGGAACGATTTTCCATAGTCATGCTGCCACTTAACATTCTTCATCCTACGAAGAACGTCTGAAGTGTTCGTACTTCAGCACGTCTGTCCTGTTCAGACACGTTAGGTAATAACGTTACCTCAGTTTCACGTTTCCGCGTTTGCCGCACGCACGTCGGAACGACACGAACGCTACACTAATCCCTGGCCTGCATTAACACAAAATATCTCTGCACTGTCCTAACAGATACGATTATTGTACGTCTCACACTGATCTCCGCGTTTTTTACGCAGTGTTGCTTGTCTATTAGCTCTGATATCTGTACGCAAATGCCACTGCTCTCGGTCGTTAAATGAAGGTTGCCGGCCACTACGTTGTCCGTGATGAGAGGTAATCGCTGAAGTTTGGTATTCTCGGCCCACTCTTTACACTGTGAATTTCTGAATACAGCATTTCCTAATGATTTTCGAAATAGAATGTCCCATGCTTCTGTCTCCAAATACCATTCCGCGTTCAAGGTTTGTTAGTCCTCGTTCTGAGGCCATAATCACGTCTGAAACCTTTTCAAAATGGTTCAAATGGCTCTGAGCACTAAGGGACTTAACTTCTGAGGTCATCAGTCCCCTAGAACCTAGAACTACTTAAACGTAACTAACCTAAGGACACCACACCCATCCATGCCCGAGGCAGGATTCGAATCTGCGACCTTAGTGGTCGCGCGGTTTTGCCTGACTGGTCATGTCAACTCGCAGAATCACATGTTCTGGGCAGAGGAAAATCCGCACAACTTCCAGGGAACACCACTGCATGCTCAGCAGGTTGAAGGTTTGGTGCGCAGTGTCTGCACGCCGCATTATTGGTTCTATCTTCTTTACTTCGACGATAACTTCGTCGCGTTAAATGGCCAACATTTTGAAACCATTTGGGGCAGCATTAATGGAGGAGGATAAAATGTACTCTTATTTCCAACAGGATGGAGCAACTGCCCATACATCCGGCAGAAACTCGGTCACATTAATACAATCTTAACGCCTGACAGAGCTGTTAACAGTGGTCAGTCTGGCCCAAAAATGCCAAAAGATGAATGGTGGTCACTTTCAACATCTGCTGTAGTCAGGTTAGAACTGTATTTCCATTCCTCTGCTGTGTTCCTATGTACCCTGGAGCTTTGTTCTCCGGACTACTTTTATTTGCCCCATCCTGTATTAGGAGCGATCAGCAGTCAGACTGATAGAAGACGATCGAGCAAGTGTGGTTTATTGCGGATTATGAATGATAGTGGGGAAGTTGATACTGTAGGAGACTTTTAATAGATCGGCAGCGCATGGGTTTGCTACAGATCAGGTTAAAATTTGTTTAAATTCTGAGACGGAGTGTTTCTGATGCAGATTTTGTATTGCTGTCGATACCTGGTTCTGCTTGTAACATAGATTGGCTGGTTTAGCAGTATCTCGGTGCAAGTCGTTGTTGATAACTGTGGGAGCGTACTGTTCAGCTTTAGTTATAGAGTGCCATTTTTTTGTGAATATGCCAGTTCTGGGGGATTTAATACGTCAGTTATCTGTCTCCTGCTGTGTATTACTGTAACTAATACTTCTCTTTTGTAAATTATGTGATTGAATGTACCTGTCAGAGTGCATTTATGTGTTTCAAATAATGCTTTTTGTAAATCACGTAATTCTCTGTCTGAAGTTCTTAAGAGTACCGTCCTCAAAATTAAGATTACAGCCGACTGCGTAAAAATGCGACTAAAGAATAATGGTTATAATTACGTCATGAAATGCATTCGCAAACTGCGAAAAAGATTGTAAAACGACTATACGATTTACTGGTAACATGAAAATTTGTGCTGGACCGGGTTCGAACACAGATCTCCCGCTTTACGCGAGTGGTTGCCCTAACCACCTCGGTCGTCCGCACACACCTCCAGGATTACCCCAAAATTGTATATGTCGTTGTATCTACCTGCTTGCATGTCGTAATGAATGTTGACTCGAACTATACAGACACTGTAAACTGCAGACATTGCCCTACTCTATTATTCTTATTATAATATTTGACAGAAGTCTCACGACACGTAAATGAAAACGTTTTCCTTCAGAAATATGTTCAAAATAATACTCAGTAACTGTTCCACACTGAGGTGATAAATGTCATGGGATATCTTGTAATATCGCGTCGGACATCCTTCCTCCTCGCGACGTGCAGCATCTCGGCGTGGCATGGACTCAGCAAATAGTTGGATGTCCCCTGCCGAAATATTGAGCCATGCTGCTTCTACAGCGGTCCATAATTGCCAAGGTGTAGCTGCTACAGGATTTTGTTCACGAACGGTTCTTTCAGTTGTGTCTCATAAATGTTCGATTGGCTTCATTTCGGATGATCTGCGTGGCCAAATTATTCGCTACAATTTTCCAAAATATTCTTCAGACCAATCTCGAACAATTGCGGGCCGGTGACATGGCGCAGTATCATCCGTAAAAGTTCTATCATTGTTTGGAAACATGTGTTTTGGAACATGAAGTGTGCAAATTGCTGAAAATAGTCTCCCAGTAGCCGAACATATATATTTCCTGTCAATGATTTCCCTTTAAATGCAGCACACGCCATTATGGAACCATCACCAGGTTGCACAATGCGCTGTTGGCAACTGGACTCCATGGTTTCGTGAGGTCCACGCCAAACTCGAAACCCACCATCAGCCCTTACCAACTAAAGTTTTGATTCATGTCACCAGGTCACGGTTTTCCAGTCGTCTATGGTCCAACCGATATGGTCACAAGCCTAGGAGATGCGCTGCTAGGGATTTTGGCGAAGGCATTTGTGTTGGTCGTCTGTTGCCATAGCCCATTAACTCAAAATTTCTTAGTAGTTCCACATTCAGTTCTGTGGCTATTTCACACAGTGTCGTTTGTCTGTTAGCACTTGCAAGTAATCGCAAGCGCCGTTGCTCTCGGTTGTTAAGTAAAGACCGTCGACCACTACGTTGTCCATGGTGAGGGGTAATGCCTTAAATTTGGTTTTCTCGGCACACTCTTGACACTGTGAATTTCGAAATATTGAACTCCACAACGATTTCTTAAATTGAATGTCCCATGCCTCTAGCTTCAGCTACCACTCCGCATTCAAAGTCTGGTAATTCCCGTCGTGTGGCTATGATCACGCCGTACATCTTGTCATATGAATCACCTGAGTACAAGTGACCTCTCCGCCAATGCGGTGTCCTTTTGTACTTTGTGGACGCAATACTACCATCACATGTATACAGGGTGGTCCATTGATAGTCACCGGGCCAAATATCTCACGAAATAAGCGTCAAACGAAAAAACTACAAACAACAAAACTCGTCTAGCTTGAAGGGGGAAACCAGATGGGGCTATGGTTGGCCCGCTAGATGGCACTGCCGTAGGTCAAACGGATATCAACTGCGTTTTTTTAAATACGTTCCGAAGTTCCGGAATCTACAGAATATTGGAATAAAGATCAATATAAACTTCATTTCCGCCTTTTTTATTGCTTATGAAAACCACACATTGCATGTTGTACCACCATACAGCGAGACCTTCAGACGTGGTGGTCCAGACTGCTGAACACACCGGTACCTCTAATACCCAGTAGCATGTCGTCTTGCATTGATGCATGCCTGGATTCGTCGTGGCATACTAACCCCAAGTTCATCAAGGCACTGTTGGTCCAGATTGTACCAT
Organism: Schistocerca cancellata; assembly: GCF_023864275.1. NCBI lineage: Eukaryota > Metazoa > Arthropoda > Insecta > Orthoptera > Acrididae > Schistocerca > Schistocerca cancellata. The sequence continues at coordinate 332,542,124 of NC_064629.1, forward strand.
TCCTCAACAGCGATTTGCCGTAGATCCCTCAGAGTGGTAGGTGGGTCACGTCGTCCATAAACAGCCCTTTTCAATCTATCCCAGACATGTTCGATAGGATTCATGTGTGGAGAACACGCTGGCCACTCTAGTCGAGCAATGTCGTTGACAAGATATGCATGATGGGGGCGCGTATTGTCGTCCATGGAGACGAATGCCTCGCTAATATGCTGCCGATTTGGTTGAACTATCGATCGGGAAATGGCATTCACGTATTATAGAACCGTTACGGCGCCTTCCATGACCACCAGCGGCATACATCGGACCCACTTTATGCCACCTCAAAACATCAGGGAACCTCGACCTTGCTGCACTCGCAGGACGGTGTGTCTAAGGTGTTTAGCCTGACCGCGTTGCCTCCAAACACGTCTTCGACGATTGGTTGAGGACATACGCGACACTCATCGGTGAAAACAAGGTGATGTCAATCCTGAGCGGTCCATACGGCATGTTGTTGTGCCCATCTGTACCGTGCTGTATGGTATCGTAGTTGTAAAGATGGAACTCGCCATGATCGTGGGAGTGACACCGCGCATCATGCTGTACTTCGCACAGTTTCTGTTGGAACAAAACGTCCTGTGGCTGACGAAAAGCATTATTCAACATGGTGGCGTTGCTCTCAGGGTTGCTCCGAGCCATAATCCTTAGGTAGCGGCCATCCATTGCAGGAGTAGCCCTTGGGTGGCCTGAGAGAGGCATTTCATCGACAGTTCCTGTCTCTCTGCATCTCCTCCATGTCCGAACAACATCGCTTTATTTCACCACGAGACGCCTGGACACTACTTCGTTTGTAGAGAACCCTTCCTGGCACAAAGTAACAACGCGGACACGATCGAACCGCGGTATTGACAGTCCATGCATGGTTAAACTACAGCCAACACGAGCCGTGTACCTCCTTCCTTATGGAATGACTGGAACTGATCGGCTGTCGGACCCCCTTCGCTTATAAGGCACTGCTCATGCGTGGTTGATTACATCTTTGGGCAGGTTTAATGACATTTTTGAGCAGTCAAAGGGTCTGTGTGTGTGGTACAATATCCACAGTCAACGTCTAGCTACAGGAGTTCTGGGAATCGGGGTGATGCAAAACGTTTTTCTATATTTGTATATTACCTGCTTTCATCATAACGTATTTTACTAATAGGGCGCTTATAAATTTTCGTGAAGTTTTTATTACGTGATTGCATGTATGACTACGGTTTTCGTCATAAGTTATATTATGGTTAGTTTGAGTGGTAAACTGTGCAAATCGTTCTAATTAACACGATCTTGGTACCATTTATAACAGGGTCGGAGGAGTCTCCTGTTGTAGGGGTCAGTGGGTCTGCCAATGAGAACTCGCTAGTACTTCTGTAGAATATTTCTCCTTCCCGGGTTTTTGGTGTAGATGTGTCATTTTCTCAGGTTTTATTAATGATCATGGAGAAATAATTGTTGCCTGTATTAGACAAATTATGTACGACAAGTATTTGCTCACCTTATTCGGTAGCTACGTGGTCCTGAGAGGTAGACTGTACGGCGGTAAGCAGAGAAACACACTGCTGGATGGTTTGAAATTATTATATTTTTATTACACCCAAAATAGAAACAATCATGAATCTGAATTATGCCTTCTCCGTTGTCATTTGGAATTCTAGACAAACATTTACGCGTCGTCTACAGGAAAGTGGGAGCGAGAACATATGGAATTTCTTTCAAGTTCCAGCACAAGGAATTTTCAATTTCAAACTTGTTGAGCCTCTTTATTACCAATTGAAAGTTGAAACTTTACTCTCATTTTGCGTGTAATAGGATACAGTTCCTCGTTATCGATACACTTGCTGTAGGCTATCTTCTCAGTGGAAAAGTACGCGAGTGCTCCCACCAGCTGCTGTACCTAACCAACTGTTTCAGTAGCGCCAGTGTTTCACATTTAATTCGTTAGGGCAGACTGCTCTTCGTTGGAATTTAGTTTCAAACGAGCGTGTGAAGTTTTCAAATTATCGCTGTTTCACTCCAAATATAAAGCGGATATAAGCGATGTTAGCTCTTATATGCGTCGTATGGTAGCGCTTCCAGTTCGGACATTTTCGTTGCTCGAGTTATAGAAGAGGAGTTCTTCATGTAGTATAATCTGTGAACAGAGGACTCGAACAACGATGCGCATTTTCCCACTGCAAATTTTACATGTGCACTGATTTTTCTTTCAGATTGTAAAAAGGTACCGAATTATGCTCTATAGACAACTGCCTTTCCCCGTTCAGTTCTTTACGATGCACTTAGATCTCTAATGCTCTCTACCCTGTCAAGGCCAAGTTTTCAATGTAATGTGAAACATTAGTTCAACATTTTGAGTAACATACATGAATTCGTTAACCAACACGTCACGTATTTATTGTCGTTTTTCTTCCTCTTGCTCAAAAATTTTACAATATTATCTGTTTTTCATCACTTTCATTTTGTGTGTTTGCAATCTTGTACTGAACCTAACATTCATTTAGCAGTTTTTGCGAATTACATTTATTAAAACACAACTATTCTGCGTAGATAATTTTTGACGCCTGAACTACATGTTTGTCGAGATTTAATATGGTCTTGTGACATCACGCTACTTAGTTTAACAATAAAGGCCACCAAAAGGTAAACTTAACAGCATTCAGCCTGCACTTTCGCATTATTCGCTTGCGTATACCTAATCAGATAGGAGAAAGTGTAAACCTGTATTAAGTATAATCACTTTGACAACTTAAAACTGTTTGCCATACCTGGACTCGATCTCGGATATCGCAGTGCTCTTGCAGTGTAGCCTTCAAAGCACAGGGCAGGACTGATTCACATTTTCAAATAGCCGAAGATTCGTCTTAATTTTTTCGAAACTCCTAAGGCGCTGGAAGATGGACACACGTTCTGTAGTTAAACCGCACTTATTTCAATCAGTCGCTCTTAAGATGAGATCAACCACTTGTCTAAAGTCCAGTACACACACCGTCTGATCAAAAGTATCAGGGCACCCCTTCGTACTGCGGATTTGGCGACCGGATATTACAAGATGGAGACCCACCAGTACAAGAGGAGGCGGGCCTATTGTGTTGCTAGTCCCAACAGCATGTAAGGACGGCTAAATCACGTTATGAAAAATGAAGGCAAACACACATCGATCCAGAAGGCAAAGCACACCACGCTGATAGTAGACAACACAAGACCTAGGGAGTCGCGCCTGAAAGGGGGAGCGAGTTGTGTTGTCAGTAGAGAGCCGGAACAGCAGAATGAGTTGGTCACCGAGCTCACTGACGTCGGGTGTGGACTACTCATTCATCTGCATTTGACTGTGATCACGCATACCTCACAAGCCAGCGTATGGCGCAGGGGCGGAGGGTATCTTCTACCGCTACTAGTAATTTACTTTCCTATTCTATTCGCAAACAGAACGAGGGAAAAACGAGTGTCTGTCTGACTACGTAAAACCCCAAATTTTTCTTATCTTACGTTCGCGGTACTAGCGCGATATACACATTGGCAGCGATGGAATTGTTGTGCAACCATTAGAAAATGTTGTTCTCTGAGTTTTCTCAATAGTGTTTTGCGGAAAGAAAATCGTCTTCGCTCCATGGATTCCCATTAGAGCCAGCAAAGCATCTCTGTAGTACTCACACTTTGATTGAAATCACCCCCCTCCCACCGGAGGTTTAAGTCCTTCTCGGGCAAGGGTGTGTGTGCTGTCCTTAGCATAATTTTGTTTAAGTTAGTTTAAGTAGTGTGTAAGTCTAGGGACCGATGAATTCAGCAGCTTGGTCCATTAGGAAATCACACTCATTTCACCATTTTGAAATCGCCGGTAACGTATTAGCTGCTCGCCTCGGAATTGCTTCAATGTTTTTCCTTAATTCGACGTGTTGGGGATATCAAACACTCCAGTAGTATTTAAGAATGGGTCTTACTTGCGTTCTATACGCGGTCACTTTTATAGATTAGCTATACTTTCTTAAAATTCTCCCAGTAAACCCAAGCCGACAATTGGCGTTCCCTACTGACATCCGTATGTACTCGAGTGTCAAATGTGTGTGAATTCCTAAGGGACCAAACTTCTGTGGTCTTCGATCCCTGGACTTACACACTACTTAAACTAACTTATGCTAAGAACAACGCACTCACCCATGCCCGAGGGAACACTCTGAACTGCGACGGGAATTGCCGCCCAATCCGTGACATAGCGCCTCAAACCGTGCTGCCACCCAATGGACTCCTGATACTGCAAATCGCTTAGCAGCACTAAGCCTAGATATATAATCGACGTGACTGTCTGAGGAAACACATTACCAATGCTTCATTCGAATATTATCGGATTGTTTTTCTTACTCATCCTCATTAGTTTACATTTTTTTACGTGTAGAGCTAGCGGCTAATTGGATGTCACACATGTAACAGATTTATCAGGGATCTTCCAACCTTTCTAATCCTGCTCACATTGGCTGTTGTTGGTGTGGTTTCGAAGTGGAAAAGCGAAGGAACGACTACAGCTAGACCTAGAATCGGTAACCACATGTACTTGCGTAGAGCGACTGTTCAGCATTGTGGAGAGTGCTTGTTAAAAATCACATGAAATCAACGGACGGAATTGATCGTGTGCTCCTAAGTGCTACCAGCAATCCACGTAGTAGAATTACTGTGCTTAAGGAATCATAAAGAATAGGGTACAATGGTCGAACAGCTCCTCGTAAGCCACAGATTTCCGTAGACAGTGCTAAGCGGCACTTGTCATGGTATAAAGAGCATTGCCACTGGATAGTGATAGACTGAAAACGAGTGATTTCGAGTGATGAAACTCGCCATACCCTGTGGAAATACGGTGATAGTGTTTGAGTTTGGCCACTGCCTGGGGAGCGTTATCTATCATCATGTGCAGTGCTCTCAGAGATGTATATAGGAGGTAGTGTAATGTTATGGGGCTGATTTTCGTGATTAATCTATGGTCCCCTAACTGCACTATAGAAAACGCCAAAAGGGGAAGAAAATGAACACGTTTTACAGCATTGTAAACGGCGTGCAGTAGAAGAGCATTTAGGAGACGATGATTGTGTCAGCACGACAGTTCACACTGTCATGAAACATCATCTGTGTCTATGGTTTATGGACAATAACATTCTTCAAATGAACTGGTGTGCCCATTGTCCCGATCTGAACCCAGTGGAATACTTGTAGGATGAGTGAGAACGCCGACTTTACTCCAGACCCCACTCTCCTACACAATACCTACTCTGCCATCGTTTCTTGAGAAAAAATCGGCTGCCATTCCTCCACACACATTCAGAGACCTTACTGAAAAGTGTCTCCATGAGACATCAAGCGAGGTGCTGTCCCACACTATATTAATACCTACTAATAGCTCTCCGGGTACTTTGTATTATATAGTGTGTTGTTCCTTTATGCGTTGTGATGACTTAAGTTCAATTTAGATCCAAAACCTTTATATGTTGAATGGGACGGTGAATCATTGCAAAGACCGAAAATAAAAAAGAAGTCAAGGATGAGGAAGAACTTCATCGCAGTTTTAGATAACACAAACGTTCTTCACTAGTAATTCATTCCTCCAAATGGAACACCAACTAAGCAACTCCAATAGTACATCGGCTTTCGGCTCGAACACAACGAGGAATTCCTGGTTTAGTCACGTCTTGCGATTTTTTTCTGCTCAGGGATATCTCCTGATCCAGTACCGTTTGATTTAACCACCAGTTGCTACCAGAAAAACTAGTCGCTACTGTGCTCCATTCGCCTATTTTTTATCCATAATGAACTGTTCCTTCTTTCCAAAAACGTGATGATTTGATTACAGTGAGGAACGTATAACGCTGTGGCCGATAGATGTCTGCCTATTACGCATTACGTTCCTCTTCAACTGTCATCGGTCTCTGTCAGTCAACAGACGAGGTCGGCCTGTACGCTTTTGTGCTGTACATGTCCTTTCACGTTTCCAATCCACTATCACATCGGAAACAATGGACCTACGGACGTTTAGGAGTGTGGAAATCTCGCATACAGACGTATCACGCGAGAGACTCCGTCACCTGACCACGTTGAAAGTCCGTGAGTTCCGCCGAGCGCCACATTCTGCTCTCTCATGATGTCTAATGACTACTGAGGTCGCTGATATAGAGTACCTGGCAGTAAGTGGCAGCACAATGCACCTAATATGAAAAACGTACGGTTTTGGAGGTGTCCGGATACTTTCGACCACATAGTGTATATTTGGCCTGCTTCTTACCTCCTTGTGTTAATGATAGGCAGAATTTTTCGGTTTCACTTTCAATAAGAACCAAGATACCATTAGCGATTGGATATGAATGTAAAATATTTTTCATACTGACGGTAAATTATAGCATGTTTATTTATTTTTCATATATATATGCACTGCATTAGTTATTTATGGAACAAGGGTTTCATTTTCTAAATAACAATTTCAGTTCTTTTCTTCAACGATTTGTAGTTTGGAAAATAAGTATAACTTGTTGCTAAAACTGTTATCATTTGTATACTCTTAAATAATTTATTTGTATTCGTATACTAAGTGTCAGTCTGTTCAAAACAAACGACGAGGAATGATAATTTATGCTGTAAAACGAATCCCATATATTATTTTAGTTACACTTTATATTAACCGCGAGAGCTACTACGGTATAATACGAAGGCGTGCTGACAGTAATGTCTACCATATTTTTATACTGCTCCCATGTTTCCATGTCATACATCTTACTCGGTTGACTTTCCCTCTTCGCTGACGGAAGTTGCAACCCTCTGTAGCTAGAGGACTCCGAAATGTAGCCGGCCGGGTGGCCGAGCGGTTCTAGGCGCTACAGTCTGGAACCGCGCGACCGCTACGGTCGCAGGTTCGAATCCTGCCTTGGGCATGGATGTGTGTGATGTCGTTAGGTTAGTTAGGTTTAAGTAGTTCTAAGTTCTAGGGGACTGATGACCTCAGAAATTGAGACCCATAGTGCTGAGAGCCATTTTTCCGAACCGTAGCACATACCATGGCGGTGTGTAACGTAAATATATCGGAGCGTTAGAAACAGCATGCTGTAGTCGAGATTCTTAAAGCAGAAAAAGCTTTTCCAGTTGAAATCCGTAGAAGCTTGAAAATTGAAAACGATGATGATTGTATCGACATCACTAATGTGCGAGGTCTGGTTGTTCGTGGTCGTAATGAAGGAAACGCCGGTGTTAACTTCAACGTGTGTGACAGAGCTTGGAGTGTTTCCAAAAATTAATTAATGCATTCGAGGACTTCACTTTGGTAGTTATGAAGCTGTACAAGCAGGGCTGAGCATGTGGCTCTGTCAACAAAGTCAAAAATTCTACACTGACGGTGTCAACAAACTGGTCTCTTGCTGGGAGAAATGTGTTCGTAGCCAGCGACAGATTTTTTTTCTTCTTCTTTTTTTTTATATTGGCCCCTACAGCCATGTCAGTTATGACAATACGTACATAAGGACAACACAGCATCCAATCCCCAAGAGGAGAGCATTTCCGACTCGGCAGGGAATCGAACCCGAGCCTATTGGTTTAGCAATCACCTGCGCTGACCGTTCAGCTGCTGAGGCGGACTAGGGTGGCTATGTTGGAAGATAAATATGGAAACACGAACAATAATGATGTATAATGTTAATATAGCTTGTTTTATTTTAAAAGGTTGAATATTTTTCACATAAGAAATTCTGAGGCGCTACTTTGCACTACACCCTCGTATAACAGTCGGCACCTAGATATAAGCTGTAAATCTAGCTCACTGATGTACAGCAAAGTCACGCAGTTCGTGGAGCCATCTGCGTTAAGAGAACAACAATAACCGTTTTGAGACGAGCTACACATGGAAACCCGAATATTTCATCACTAGTAAAACTAATAGTCTGATTTCTATCCAAATTAATGAAATAACAACTAGAAATTGTTTTCCTGTCATCAGTATACGTTTATTGCCGGTGCCAAGAGTTTAATGCCACGTAGATATACTACATGTCCAAAAGAATCCGCACACTGAATGACGTTTATTTTCACGCGGCATGATAGGTAACTGCATGCATTACGCTTCATTATCTTTACGGATGTGCTCTTTCAGAATAAGTACCGGAGGGAAGTGAATGGTCCGGAAGTATCAAAAAAGCTACATGTGCCCAAGGCCACGGTTAACACTGTGGAGCGAAAAAATCAGGCAAGCACTAAAACTAATGGCTTATATCTTAGGAGTAAGGAATTAACTCTAAAGCACACCGCACGAACAACGTTAGACATTTTTGTTTAGTATTTGCAGAGGAGCTTGTAAGTATATTACCTCTCGTCCCTACATACGTTTTTTTTTCCTTTTCCTGTTTGCGTACTAACAAGTAGTCGCTGGTCTATACTACATGCAATACCTGATGCTGTGTAGTTATTTATTTATTCGTGTCAGAAGCATATAAGATGTGTAAATTAATGTACAATATATATATATATATATATGTATATGTATGTATATATAAAGACAATTATTTACTCTTTTTACGCCCAGAAGTTAGCGACCTCTATTGCATTTGGCGTTGCATGTAGCAGGTCATGTTGTGCATGTTGCTGGACATTGGGTACAGTGCAGCAGGTGGAAGGTCGTCTGCGTTCCAGAAGCACTTATGCTGTGTAGTGATTGAGTGTTAGCAGGATGAATGGTGTTACCGTAAAGACATTTGCGAACTCCATATTCGTACTTAATGTGAGAGTTTACTGTTCTTTCTTCATTTCAAAATTTGTAAAACATTGTATTCGCGTGACAGTCAGCCCATAGTATTATGATTTAGAAGCTCACTGTTTAGAAAGCAATACACAATACTTCACTGGAAATTTCAGCCACTCTTGCTGATGACGTGTCAATCAGTCCAGGAACTGTCGTCCGAGCAACACATCTCTCCAGGCAGTGTCTACACTGCTACCCAAACAAGATTCTGCGCCTTTCTGTTACCGTAGATGAGTCCAGCACATGACTCGAGGAACCTAACAGCACTCGCACCAATGGATAAAAGCCCGTAGTTCGCATTATAAAAGGCAATGTCAGTTTCATCAGTTGGGAAGGGTATTGTCAATGTTTTTAAGCACACAAAAGCATTATTTCAGGTTGGTTACTTTGTAAAGCTTAAAATGGTCACTGGGTGAAGAGACTAACGAAAATAGATGATTCTGGATGTTCATGGCGTATACTACGTATGGAAATGTGTCCGGTTTCCATCAAGGTGGCAACGAAGTGTGTCGCCACATATCGATGAGTGTGGACGCACTGCGAAGGTCTTCTTACTTACACGCGAGAGACGACGCCACCCTTCTCCTGAGACAGGCCCACGGCGGTAGTGTGTGAGGAAGGGCCAGGAGGAGAGGTAGCGGAGGCAGAAGGCGCTCTCGACAACACTCCGTGACATCTTCTGGATGTAATCGAGGCGTATAACCTCTAACGTGGAATTCCATGCTATGTTGAGCTAGCAGTTCTCTTCTCTTCTCTTGCGATAAGAGTGCTGTTAAACCTTACAACTGTTCACAACATGCCGCAATGCTTTAGGAGAAGTCTAGACGAATAATTCAATGTAAGACATCTGTGATTTATGAAACAGGGCGACAACTTGAAATCGGCCTATACAAGCAATCGAAGTTCCAGCGTTTCCATTCCACGCTAGATTTTGGCTAAAATCGCCCTTGATTTTAAGAACTCCTTGTTAGTGCCATAAAAATGTGAAATTGAAGTTTGTATGGACTTTACCTCATAACTTCGTCAATTATCGCAGCTTAAAATTAGCAATTATGTCGCTTTGGTTCTTTGGCTTTCTTATTATGAGACACCAGTGCATTCAGGGGTTAAATTTAAATTGAATTTCGTAGCTAAAATGTTTTTTCCTTTCATTACCCTAACAGAAGAGGTTAACTTACCAACGTTAACGAAAAGCGGTGGCATTATTTCTTTCCTTTCCTTTCTTGGCGATAACATATTAGACCTTCTGGTGACAAACAGACCCGAAATATTTGAAACAGTTAACACAGAATAGGGAACCAGCGATCATAAAGCGGTTACTGCATCGATGATTTCAGCCGTAAATAGAAATATTAAAAAAGGTAGGAAGATTTTTCTGTTTGGCAAAATTGACAAAAGGCAGATTACACAGTACCTGACGGATCAACACAAAAGTTTTGTCTCAAGTACAGATAGTGTTGAGGACATTCCGTGGATTTTGTTAAACGCCTTGATAACTTCAGGTTGGATGAGTCAGATATCATGGTGACTTTTGACGTCGTTTCCTTGTTTACGAGGGTACCCCTGCGAGAGTCACTAGAATTGATTAGTTAGAAGTTTGACGAGAAGACCACTGAACTTTTTAGGCATGTCTTGACTTCCACGTATTTCCTCTTTTTGATGGAGAATACTGCGAACAAACGGAGGGAGTCGCCATGGGTAGCCCACTCTCACCGGTGGTAGCGAATTTGTACATGGAGAACTTCGAGGAGGAAGCCCTGTCGTCATCCGAATGGAAACCTACTTGCTTTTTCCGTTACGTGGACGACACGTTCGTCATCTGGCCACATGGTATGGATAAACTCCTTGTCTTCCTTACAGATCTAAACTCCATACACCCCAACATCAAATTCACTATGGAGACTGAAACGGAGGGTAAATTACCTTTCCTTGACGTCTTGGTCAAGAAGGCTGACGGCACCCTAGGTCATGGGGTGTATCGGAAGACAACGCACACTGATCCGTATTTGCACGCAGACTGCTGCCACCACCCTTCACAGAGGAATGGGGTACTTAAAACTCTAGTACATTGGGCGCGCACTATCTCTGACGCAGAGAGTCTACCTCAGGAATTGGAACATCTGAGAACTGTATTTCGAAAAAATGGGTACTCAGAGTGGCAGATTCAACGTGCTCTCCGCCCAACCACTGCAGCACAACCTGTGGAGATTGATGAAATCACGAGGGAGGAGGTAGGCACTGCGTTTATTCCATATACACGAGCACTCTCGGGGAAAATCGCCCGCATTTTGAAGAAACACCGGGTCGGAACTGTGTTTTGTCCTCCAAATGAAACTCCTGCACTGTTGGGGAGCCCCAAAGACGACCTTGGTTTGAGGAAGGCCGGCGTGTACCAGAGTCCGTGTCAACGTGACAAGTCGTATATTGGTGAGACGAAGCGTACCGTCGAGGATCGATGCCGTGAACACCAGAGGCACACTCGACTGACGTATCCGAGCAAGTCGGCGGTCGCTGAACATTGTTTGTCGGAAAATCACGCTATTGAGTATGAACGCACGAGGATTCTGATACAGACATCGAGAGACTGGGACAGCGTTGTTAGAGAGGCCATCGAAATTCGCACTAATTACGACCTCATAAACCGAGACTGTGGCTATAATCTTAGCAAGGCTTGGGAACCAGCGATTGGGTTAATCAAGAGTAGATCGAGAAAACGTATAGTTGTGACGACCACGGCGGACACAGCCATCACACCGACGTCATCTCAGACGCCGTCGCAATCTGTTCCACCGCGCGACCGAGGTGCGGGGCGCGTACGGCGGAAGGAGCGCGCTGCGGGCGGAGGGTATTTAAATCGGCCGCCGCCGCGACTAAACCCAGTTCCCTCTGAGCAGCCATAGCGTACGGATCTCCGTGCCGGCACGTTCACAGGAGCTCAGTCCGTCAGTTCACCTGATGATGGCGACATGTATGATCGCCGAAATATTGTGCCCGCGTGACACTGTAGACCGGCAGTACACCCGTGGATATTTTGATAATGAATTACGCCGGGAGAAACTCAAGAATCACATACAACTTCTTGTTTCCTCCTATTCTGCATTATGTCTTGGTCTTCAAGAAATGCGCTTCCGTGATGACCACTCTCCAATATTTCTGGTTTACGAGTCATAATGTAGAATCTGTGCTGGCCATGGGGTAACATCTGGCAGGGTATGCAATTTGTTTCACTCCGATGTTATTGGTGACTCGATCCCTATGTACCAACCTGGAACCAACATTGGTTTGAGTGCAAACGACCCCGCAGTCACTATATACAATGTCTACCTCCGTTCAGGTTGGCGTCTTCATTATGTGGAACTGTCTACCTTAGTACAGCAACTCCCCCCTCCATTTCTCTTCCTTGGAGACTTCAATGCCCACCACACGCTGTGGGGAGTGCCACTTTAACGGATAGCGATCTCCTAATTCACCAACTAATTACAGACTTCCATTTATCTCTACTCAGTGATGTTTCCCTCGCCCACTTCAGTGCCGCTCATGACACCTTTACTGTTATTGATCTAACGATGTCCTCCCCTGCTCTTGTTGCTTGCCCACGATGACCTTTGTGACACTGACCACTTTCTAGCGTTTCTATCGTTCCCCTGCTGTTGCCAGAAAGACAGGCCCACACGTTGGGCATTTCGCTGGGTCAATTGGCCTCTATAGAAGTCTGCTGTGCACTCCGACACCTCCCTCTCGAATAGCATTGATGCTGTTGTGCAAGAGATCTCTGCCACTGTTCTTCTTGCTACTGGCACTGCTGTCCCCCTATCCACAGGTCCTCCTCGCCGTCGACCAGTACCATGGTGGACCAAGGGCAGTCGTTGTCCACTATTGCTGACGGCCGCTACAGCGATTTAAACTACACCATTCAAAGACCAACCTCTTTGCTTTTAAGCAACTATGCTAAGGCTGGTTTTCTTACCAAACAGAGTACAAATTATTTCTGGGAGTGCTATGTTTCCCCTCTTGGGAGGTACGCGTCTTCATCACAGGTTTGGTCTAAGCTCCATAGCCTTGTTGGCGGCCAGCGACAGTCAGTGGTCCAGGGTCTTAACTTCCAAGGTACTTCGTGTACTGATCCATTGGTCCTTACAGAACACCTCATAACACACTTTGCCTCAGCATCAGCGTTCTATTCCTGTCCCGCTACCTTTGTCCGGCTGAAATGCTGAGCTGAACATGCCCCACTGTTTCAAGCTGCTCCACTCTGGACCCTATAATGAACCATTCACGGAATAGGAGTTCTTGCAAGCTCTTACCTCTTCACATGACACAGCCCCAGACCCAGATTCCATCCACAACCAGATGTTCCAACACTTGGACGTTACCCAGAGGCAACAACTCCCCAGTGTCTTCAACCATAACTGACTCATGGGTGTCTGCTTGTCGCAATGGCGAGACAGTATCATTATCCCCTTCCTTAAGCCTGGGAAGAACCCAACGTCACTCGACAGCTACCACCCAATTAGCTTGACGAATATACTTTGTAAAGTGCTCGAGAGGATGTTTAGCTACAGATTATGTTGGGTACTCGAATCCTGGGGCCGCATGGAGTGGCCGAGCGGTTAGAGGTGCCATATAACTAATCGTGCGGCCCCTCGAGCCGGAGATTGGAGTCCTCCCTCGGGCATGGGTGTGAGTGTTGTCCTTAGCGCTAAGTTAGTTTAAGTAGTGTGTAAGTCTAGGGACCGATGACCTCAGCAGTTTGGTCACTTAGGAATTCACACACATTTGAACATTCGAAGTTGGGGCCTTTTGTTGCCGTATCAGTGTGGCTTCTGGGAAGGATGATCTCCAACTGACCATTTACTCAGATTGGAGACAGCAATCCGACAGGCTTTTACTATTCGCCAGCGCCTTGTCGCTTTTTCTTTGATTTATATAAGGCATACGACATGGCTTGGTGCCATCACATTTTAGCTACCCTCCCTGACTGGGGCTTCTGTGGCTCCCTTCTCATTTTTATCCGTGAGTTTTTATATCACCGGCTCTTTTGGGTTCGAGTTGGCACTTCACTCAGCGCCCCTCGCATTCAGGAGAACGGCATCCCACAGGGTTCTGCATTAAATGTCACACTATTCCTCATAGTCATCAGAGGGTTTGTAACCTCTGTTCGACCTGTGGCTACCCTGGCGTTGTATGCCCACAATTTTTGCATCTGGTGCAGCTCCAATTTGGCAGCATCTGCTAAGTGCCAGCTCCAAGGCTCAATCTAACAAGCCGATGCGTGGTCCTTCTCCCATGCTTTCAGTTTTCTCCCTCCAAAACGCGGGTTATGCCCTTTTGTTGTCGACCCACAGTACATCCCAATCCAGGATTTTATTTTGGACACCAGCTCCTCGATGTTATAGCAAAATCCCATATTTTGGGCCTTGGTTTTGATAAAAAGTTGACATGGCTGCCCCATATTCGCCACCTGAAGACTACATGCATGCAGATAGTTAATGCCCTCCACCTCCTGAGCCACACACTTTGGGCAGCAGACCATGCCAGTTTCATCTTTGCCGTGCTCTGGTGTTGTCCAGACTAGATTATGGTTCAGTGACACCTTCCACTCTGCAAGTACTTGAAACCATTCACCATTGTGGGGTGCATCTGGCTATTGGTGCTGTTCTCACTAATCCAACTATCAGTCTCCTCGCAGAAGCGGGAGTCCCCCTTTATAAATACGACGGAGCTAACTCTTGGTTTGTTAAACAATCGCCATTCGGCAATTCCTTGACTATCCCGTGTACCCTGTCCTCTTTGCAAGCAACCGATGTCACCCTTCTGACAACTGCCCATTAGTGGGATTTCCAGTGGAAATGCAGCTCACTTCCCTCTGTCAGACTCTCCATCTCCACTCACAGGAATGCACCTCATGTATTTCCTCCAACAACCCTCTTTGGATGGTGCCTAAACCACCTATTCCTAAACCAACCTATTACTGAATCCTAAGGTTTCTATAACCCCTATGGTTTTCTGGCGTCTTACATGTGCCACTCTTGCTGTGTTTCAGGGTGCCACCACCTTCTACACGGATGGTTGTAAGACGATAGTTAAAGTGGGACACACTTTCACTCTTCCTAGTGGCTTAGAACACCATTTATGCCGGTATCATATAGTGTGTTCGCAACAGGGCTTCTGTCCATTCAGCCAGCCGGAGTGGCCGAGCGGTTCTAGGCGCTACAGTCTGGAACCCCTATGGTCGCAGGTTGGAATCCTGTCTCGGGCATGGATGTGTGTGATGTCCTTAGGTTAGTTAGGTTTAAGTAGTTCTAGGGGACTGATGACCTCAGAAGTTAAGTCCCATAGTGCTCAGAGCCATTTGAACAAATTTTTCTGTCCATTCACAGAGCCGTCCATTTTGTTTGTCAGGCCTCCCTCCACGGTGGTTTGATTTGTACCGACTCAATGAGCAGCCTGCAGGCTATCGAGTGATGATACTCTTGTCGCCCTGTGGCCTCCGCTACCCTTGACCTTCTCTGCCTTAGGTTGCGCCGCCTGCTCAGTTGTCTTTCTCTGGGTCCCCAGTCAAGTGGGCATCCCAGGGCATCAACTGGCTGACCATTTGGCTAGAGAAGTAGGTATTTATCCCGATTCCCTTTAATGATTCCAGCTGCAGATATGCGGATCTACTTAAAATATCTCTTTGTCAGAATGTGGAATGACATCTGGTGCGCTACTGCTCACACTAATGAACTCAGCACAATCAAGGATTTTACTGCAGTCTGGCGCTCTTTCTTCACCTCCTCTCGGAAGGAAACCCCTGTTTTATACCGTCTACGCATTGGCATACCAGACTCATCCATTGTTTTCTCCAGGCTAACGAACCACCTCCACAGTGTGTTTGTCGAGCCAGACAGACGGTATCCCATAAGTTCATGGAATGTCCCCTTCCTTGGCCCTTCGTGCTAAGTATAGTCTTTCATATTCCTTAATTTTAATGTCAGCAGACGATTCACGGATGGTTGAACTGGTCCACAGTTTTCACCTTCGAAGTGGATTTTATTTCCAGATGTAAGATTTTCCTTTACTCCTAGCGCAAGGGCAGGGTGGTTGTGGTTGGGGCCTCTCTTCATGTCTGCTCGATTTGGGACCCCATGACCACTCCTCCATGGAACGGCCGCTCTTATATTTTCCAGTTTTTAAATTTGGTCTCACCTTTTATGCCTTTTACTGTGTGTGTTTTAACCTCATTGTTTTATAGTTTTACTACCCAGACTCGGTCCGTCCACTTTTAGCGAACCCTCTTTCTTCTGTGAGTAACTTCGGAATCGCGGGAGTGAGGACCTCGCCATTTGATCCTATAAAACCTCTCTATCAATCAGTGGGTCAATCAATCAATCACTGCTCCTTGCACCAGCATAATGTTGCTCCCGTCAACTGGACAACCTTCATTGTGTAGGGGTTTAGAGAAAATTTAGCAACTTTCCTATATCTACCTATTCAAATCAGTGACCTAATAAAACCCTCACTTGGTGCAGTCTACTCCTGCGAAAATGGGCATCTGCCCAATATCTTCTCATCGTGACCCTGTCCCAGGCATCAGTTTAATCTAGTACTTTGTCGTAGTTAAACTTTCCTCTCGATTTAATCACTGTGAATATGATAAAGCTACTAATATTAAGCTAAGATAATTACTGAAGATTCTGAGCTAATTTTCAGCCTCAGGTACTTCGTCTTCTTTAATACAAATTATTCTAAAATATTATCGTTATGCCTTGAGCGGGAGGCATCACAACCTCAGTGCTACCTCTAACAGTGTGGGGCAGTTTTTGTTTGGTTTTGAACGTTTGTTGAAGTCTCCAATTTTTGGGTACCACAGCTGTTTACAAGGCCTAAAACTTATTGGTGCGGACAGCTAGAAAGCGATGGAGAACCTGCAGTCGGTAATCTACAGTCTACAGGTCCACAACGCAGCTTTCCGAAATTGAAATAAAATGTTGTAACTCCCAAAGAGTAATGGAAACGAGCCAAAAACTACGACGGTAAAGAAAAGTGTACTGTCGTTGTACGGAGCAGTGTATTCCGATAAATAGTCACACTATTAATTCTTAATTTGCGAATCATTACAGATTTTCATATCTTACTCTGCATTTGACACAGTTCAGAGACGATTTCCACTCTTAGTTTCATGTATTTCTTGTACCGTTAATTGCTAGCCTTAAAACTGGAAAATAATCTAAGCGTCTTGCCACGCGATTTTCTGTAATATAGTGGGCGGCACACAAAACAAAACATTGAAAATTGAACACAGGCTTTCCAGTAAATTATTAATTAGGAATTAATAAACACCGTTTCAGTACCTTCACTTTTACATATTTACACTACCCAAACGTGAAATCTAATTAGATCGAAAAACAATCACGTCAATTGTCTTCAGAACAATTAGGTGAGCTGTCTCTAGCGCAATATAAGGCTCCGCGGTCATGGTTGCGAAGAGAATCGCAGTTGATTCTGTAAACGAGTGAAACACATCACGTATGACTGACGGCGATTGAATAACTTCTGAAATGAAGATACATCGGTCTTTATGTACTTACGGTGCGCAAGATGAACACTTCTGCTGCTAGTTCACTTCCAGCGTCAGCAGCAGTACCTATCTAGCCACCATTTTTACAACCACATTTATATCGTTGTTAGCTAAACCTTCTAAATTACTCATGTTGGCCACTATGCAGCTTTAGAATTCTGGAATACTTACTTCGCCCTCTTTGGTGAAAGAATTTTGGAAAACCGTGCTTTCGTAACAGTTCTTCAGTATCATTGTCATTGGTAACATTATCACTGCTACAGTGCAGTACTGATTGTGTCTTACCGCCGGTCACTACATACGACCAGTATTGCTTTCAATTCTCTAACAGATTTCGTGACACACTCTGATAGTGGAAACTATTAAAAGTATTGCGCACTGAACCCAAGCAAAATTTCGAGATGCTATAGAACATCGCCAACCTTGGAGATATTGTGTTCATTTAAACGTGGCGTGATTTTTTTTTCGTTGCTTATGCAATAGAGATCTGACCTGCTTTGTGTACTATGGAGGAGCGGTTCAATTTCTCACTATATCTGGTCTACGCTTGTATTGTTAAAAGGCAGGAAGGAAGAATATATCTTAAGAAGGCATCAAGCGGATTCTCATCTGCTTTTTTGACAGCTACGTTTTGCCATTATTTCTGGTGGCTCTGGATGTTACGGTATTCATCCTCGCTACAACGACCTGATCATTATGCCCTCTATCCCTTATAAAGCTCCACATTTTCTCCGGATTATTTGTTGCTAGGAGATCAAGCGTGTTTTCGCTACAATTTACACTTCGAGTGGGTTCTTTAACTAAGTGTTCAAAATATTTTTCGTAAAAAGCATTTTGTACGATTTCGGACGTCGTTTTATGCCCGGCTTTAAACATGTACTGTATTTTCAACAACATATCGAAGGCATAATTAAGTCAACACCAACTCTAATTGCATTCGTGTGGTACCTATTTCAAATGAGACTGAAGTTTTCTATGAATGATTCCGCCAAATATATCTACGGAGTCGAGGGGTCGGTAAACCGAACAAAACGTTAATTTATTTCGTATTAAGCAAATCCATTACGTATGTTTAGGAACCCGTGACTGTCTATTCAATGTAAATACAGAAAATTGGCAATAGTCACATTTTTTAAACAGTTACATATTCCATGAACCAGGTTTCGAAAACCTGTTCATGGAATAAAAAGCTATTTAAAAAGGCGAGTGGTAGCAATTTTCTGTATTTACGCTAAATTACTTCGGTTTTCATGTATACTTCTACACATACTAACTCACAGGAACAGTCTTCTTCAGTTTCACTATGAGGTAATCTACTTCTAACAACAACAAACACGCCATCATCATCATCTGTATTGAGTATATATTTTCTGAATACCGTTAGGTCGTTTACAAAAATTTCGGGTCAACCTATCTGTGGTTGTATCCAGCTTTCAGTACTTCCAAAGATGTGTGCTCCATTGCTGTCTGTTAGGGCTTGGAGCTCTGAATCTTTCCCTACACAGCAGCGGCACTTTTGCAGCTATAATGCCTTTGGTTCCCAGGTCCACACTTGTCTTGTGTTTGACCTGCAATCTCTCAGTTGTGTTTGTCTGTATGAGAGACAGGATGTCAATAAAATTTAAGGAATGAATGTCTACAGTACTACCTTTAAAGTCTTGTCAGCAGTACACCTCTCAGTGAAGGTTAGATTCCACATGTTGTCTGATTCAGACGCATTTTTACTTTTACGTAACACTTTATGAAAGAAATTGTCGAAATATGAAAGACAAACTGAAGTACAATTTAAATTCAGTAAATTGCGTACTAGTTAGCACGTTGAACGATATTACTTCGAACATATGTAGTCTTAGATGAGATAATTACAACATGTCATTCACTTGGCAGTAAAAGTCGAAGGACCAAATGATCATTAGAGAAATGGTACAAGCTCACTTGTAGAAACATTGCGAAAGAACAGCTGAGGCCTTCTTAAAGAACCACTTGAATTCTTTTGAAGTGCTTGTGGAAATCGTGGAAGATGTAAACAGACGTTATTCTGTTTACGACTATGAAAGTTGGAAGTTGGGGATGTAGGAAGTGTATTTGTATTCGGGAGCATAGTCGAGAGTGTGGATGGAGGTACGGTGGTACAGCTAGCGTGACGAGAACGTGGCTGCAGGGTGCAAGCTGCGCTGCGTATCGATTTCAGCGCCTGTGGGGCGCCCAGAGCTACACAACGATTGTCGCCTGTAAGCTTTCTATCCTGTGTCACAATGCAGGACTTTGCACATTTTGTATGGGCAGTGACAGTGTTTCACATCGAAGCTACTCAAGAAAGCGAACTGATAGTGGATTAGAAATCATTTACCGGGAACATTTTTGTAAATCCTTCAGTTCCATAAAAACTGAGTTTCAGACAGTAACATTATACACACCGTCGAACGCCTTAGACAGATCTCCACAATACAAACTGGCAATATTTTTATAGTTTAACGATTCTAGTATTTGGTGAGAGAAAGTATAAATAGCATTCTCAAGCGCAGAAAAAAATGGTTCAAATGGCTCTGAGCACAATGGGACTTAACTTCTGAGGTCATCAGTACCTAGAACTGAGAACTACTCAAACCTAACTAACCTAAGGACATCACACACATCCATGCCCGAGGCAGGATTCGAACCTGCGACCGTAGCGGTTCCGCGGTTCCAGACTGTAGCGCCTAGAATTTCTCGGCCACCCCGGCCCGCCTCAAGCGCAGAACCCTTTTGGAATCAAACTCTGATGTACTCGGTAAATTGTTTCTACTTGAATTTGAGACTACTTTTGAGTACATTTACTTTGTCGAATATTTAGGAAAATGACATCGCTGAGGAAACTGGACGATAAGTATGTAAGTCTCCCTAGTCAGCTGCCTTATAAAGCTGATTAATAATTCCATATTTTAATCTTTTCTGGAAAAATTCTGTGTGCCAGTTAATCATTACACATACAAATTAGGATATTAGTTATTAAATTGGAGCATTTTTCCAGAATTATGGCTGAATTTGCATCAAAACCATGTAAGCTTTGTCATTTTTGAATTTTTATCAACATATTAATATCAATGAAGGATGTCGGCACTACCTCCAGTTGCTTAAAATTTTGTGGAATGTCATTTAAAATACATATTCTCTTGAAACTTCCTGGCAGATCAAAACTGTGTGCCGGACAGAGAATCGAAATCGGGACCTTTGCCTTTTGCGGGCAAGTGCTCCACCGACTGAGCTACCCAAGCACGACTCACGCCCCGTCGTCACACCTTTACGTCTGCCAGTACCTCGTCTCCTACCTTCCAAACTTTACAGAAGCTCTCCTGCGAACCTTGCAGAACTAGCACTCCTGAAAGAAAGGTTATTGCGGAGACATGGCTTAGCCACAGCCCTGGGGAAGCCTCCAGAACGAGATTTTCACTCTGCAGTGGAGTGTACGCTGATATGAAAAGTTTGGAAGGTAGGAGACGAGGTACTGGCAGAAGTAAAGCTGCGAGAACGGGATGTGAGTCGTGCTTGGGTAGCTCAGACAGTCTGCCTTCGGCAGGGCAACAGAGCGGGCACGTTGACGGCCGTTGCTTAAGTGCCGGCTTACCTTGTACGATCCATGGCGAACCGTTACCGTAAATCAACACTCCGATTTACTTTCTGCAACGATTATGCCCGACCCAGAGCACTCGAGGTGGAGCGTTTTCTGCGAGAGGAAGTGAAGATCCTGGCGACCGATATTATCGGCATACATTTGTCAATCGTGAGCAGCACGGTCTATGTGAAAATCATTAACAACGCGGCGTGCGAACGCATACTACGTGAGACCAAAGAGGGGCTCCGCTTCTGTCATGCTGATGGCAATGTGGGGGAGGTAACTGTCGACCACGCAGGCTTAGGTATGCGAACGATACGCATTTTCGAATTGCCATTCGAACTTCCTGCTGAGGAAGTCGTCGCGGCACTACGCCCATACGGCACAGTCCATGGCCACACTGCGGAGAAGTGGACACAGTTTAGGACGAATCCTGTCCTAAACCGGGTCCGACAGGTCACCATTGATCTCCGAAGCCACGTCCCGTCCTACTTACAGATCGGTGGATGCCGTGCAATAATTATATACGACGGCCAGCCTCGGACCTGTTCCGGGTGCGGCAAAGAAGGCCACCTTAGATCCGAATGCCTACAATGGTGTATTACGCAACATCCAGCTGCCGAAGAACCACCTACGTCGCAACCTACAGTGCTACCGGTGACCTACGCCGCTGCTCTAACTTCTCCTACCGCTTTGCAACGTCGCCCGGTCACCACAAACGACGCCACCAACGAGCCCGACCAGACACAGACGGAGAGCGCCTCGGACGGCCCGCCGCCTCGGCCGGCCATCGCCGCCGCTGGGACGATGCCGACGCTACCGGACGCTGATCTTGACCTCGGAAACACGATGGAAATCGAATCTCTCATCGTTCCTACAGCGACCTTTCTGCCAGAACGACGCGACTCGTCGGACACGTAGGATCGCACAAGGAAACAACGTTCTCCGAAACGTCGCAAGCGAAGACGTCGCACAGTTTCCGGGCAAGAGGAGACGTTACAAGTCGAGGAGGACGTAACAGTCGACCAGCACGAGACCTCAGAACCCGCTACTGCTGACGAAGACGTTATGAGCGCCGAGACATCCACCGGTGTGCCTGCGCCCCGTGCTGACGCTGAACTAAATCATAAACGTATCACAGGCGACACTACACCACGAACAATTACAACACCTTCTGCAGACAAAATTGAAGACACAACAGTGTCCGCTACCACGGCGTGGCATGAGGAGGAGGTCGAGGAGCAGGACCCGTTACGGGACACTGCGCCGTCACGGCCTCACCACTAATCATACTCTTCCCAGACTCCCCTGCGGACCAGCGGGATAACGTTCCGCTGCGACGCCCACACCATTGCGCGGACAGCGGAGTGGACCAGCCTCCAGCAATCCGACACCAGGCCTACCGGATAGCAACCATCAACACCAACAACATCCGTTCCAGGGTGAAAATCCGCCTTATGCAAGAGATGTTCTGGGCTTCGGATATTGATTTCGCCCTTCTGCGGGAAGTTCACTTTGCTAGTCTTCCGGATATCAGTGGCTATACCGCCCATGCCTCCGCAAGTGATCCTATGGGCCGCGGAGTGGCCATCTACGTGCGCCACGGGATTTCTGTGACCGATGTCGCCTTCCTTCCATCAGCTCGGGGCATGGCACTCACTGCCATTGGGACACGCATCATTAATGTCTACGCTCCCTCAGGCACCGACCGACGGCATGAAAGAGCCCAGTTTTATTCCGAGGAAATCGCTCCCCTGTTTTTAGGGCGTTATGACCATCGCTTACTAGGAGGTGATTTTAACTGCGTTCTGCATCCTAAGGATCAGATTCCCCACTATACTACATGCCAGGAACTACGTATAGTGATGCGAGACCTCCTGCTTCACGATATCTGGGAAGTTCAACACGTCGACCTTTCTGGCCATAACTTTCTTACCAGTCATTCCGCAAGCCGACTAGACAGGATATATGTCTCACAAACTCTTAGATCTGCGATACGGGACGCCGAACGCTGGCCGCTGGCCTTTTCCGACCATTGCGCTTACATCTGTACGGTCCTCCTTCCGCCGCAATCAGTATGGCGCAGCCGTGCGCCATGGAAACCCAATACTTGCATGACCTGGCGTGTCGCCAACAAGTCACTGAAACGTGGACAGCCTGCGAACGACGCCTTCCCCGCTACCACTCGATATTGACATGGTGGTTGGACTGCGCCAAGCCGGCGATCCCGAGGACACTGATGAGATACGGGTAGGACATGGCCGACTGGCATCGCACCACTGTTGACTTCTGTTATGCGATTCTCCGAGATCTGGACGCTCAACCGCCAATCCAGGACAACCAATTGGAACGGCAATGAACTAAGGCGAAGATAATAGCGCTGGCACGCCGGAAACTGCAAGGGGTTGTGATACGGACGCGGCGCCACGATCACGCGGATTTAGAAATTCCATCTGTTATGTGTCGACAGAAGTGCCGACACAGTGTTATTTTGAAGGGCCGAATAGGCACGCTAAGCTCACCCAGAATATCGTGAAGTCTGAAACAGGATGCTCAATGAGTGCTAATAAGAAAAGTACGTTGCTTTGGGAATACTTAACTTTAATCCATCCTTTTGGTATACATCGTTTATGGTGAATACAAGTAAGACTCTCTCCAGATATGGTTAACTGCGCCTTGCTAGGTCGTAGCTATGGACTTAGCTGAAGGCTATTCTAACTGTCTCTCGGCAAATGAGAGGAAGGCTTCGTACGTCTAGTCGCTAGCAATGTCGTCCGTACAACTGGGGCGAGTGCTAGTCCGCCTCTCTAGACCTGCCATGTGGTGGCGCTAGGTCTGCAAGTACTGACAGTGGCGACACGCGGGTCCGACATGTACTAATGGACCGCGGCCGATTTAAGCTACCACCTAGCAAGTGTGGTGTCTGGCGGTGACACCACACCATCCATGCATCATATAGTGTCTGACAAACGACGGCGTCCTCGGCAGATCATCAGCACTCTGACCACGCCTCATGGCAAGCAGGTGACCACTCAAAATGACATCGTCCACGCATTCGTCGAGCACTACCGTCGTACTTATAGCGAAGAAGACGCTGAAACTGCAGCAGACGACTCCATTTTGCATTACGTCACGCGCACCCTCTCCCACACGGAGGCGGACGCTTTGACAGTGGCGGTCACGCTAGACGAAGTCAACAACGCAATCGCCAAGGGTGCTGTCAACAGGTCGCCCGGCACTGACGGCTTACCGATTGAGTTTTACCGTACCTTTCGGGACGTCATGGCACCACGGTGGACGACTATGTATCAAGAACTGATGACATCTGACCAAGCAATCCTACCCGCCTTTGCTGAGGGCATCATCATACCAGTCCATAAACCAGCCCGTGGTTCAATGGTCACGAGTTACAGACCGCTCACCCTACTCAATGCCGATTACAAAATTTTCGCGCGCTTACTGGCAATGCGGCTCCGAACAATACTCCCTCATATCCTCTCGCCAGAGCAAACGACGCCTGGAGGACAGGTTAACATACAGACTGCCACAGGGGAATGCCGCGACTTAATTGCGATGGCGGCGGCCTGCAGACTCAGTGCAGCGGTCGTCGCTATAGACTTCGACAGCACCTTCGATAAAGTGCGTCATCGTTTCCTGTTTTCGGTGGCAGCCCGAATGGGCATCCCCCCTCCGTTTCTCGACGTCATCCGGCGTCTTTATGACAGTGCCAGTTCACATGTCCAAGTCAATGGACGTATAGCAGGACCGATACCTATCTGCCGTTCGATACGGCAGGGGTGCCCCCTCTCTACCCTCCTGTATGCCATTGCCCTTGAGCCACTTATTGGTGGCTTGACGACCAAGCTCTCTGGCCTCACCCTACGCCAACACTCTTTTCGCTGTCGGGCATATGCTGATGACCTCCTCCTCCTAATTCGCTCCGGCTCTGAAATTCGAGAAGTCCTCGAATTGATTACCCGTTATGTGACTGCCGCTGGTAGTGCCATGAATGTCGCCAAATCTTCTGCGATGCACATTGGACGAGGCCTCCAGGACGGTGAAGTGGCCCCCCTGCCGCTTGTGCGTACTTTCCGGTACCTGGGCATTACCTTTACCCCCACGGTCACACGCACAGCGGCAACGAATTTCCGTCGCCTGTTACACGTCATCCGCGACGACGTCCGCCAGAACCTCTTGAGCCGCCAAGACACACTTCAACGGGTTGAGTTTTCTTAATCTATATGTGGCATCAAAATTGGTTCACATCGCGCAAGTTCTCCCTCTACCAACTGCAATTGGGCGCAACCTTCAGGCGGCTTTTGGCTATTATCTTACGGCTGGTTCAATGTTTAAAGTCCGTTAGGAGACACTTGCCCTGCACTCACGGTATGGTGGCGTCGGGCTCGTCAATGTCCGTATGCGAGCTGCAGCCTTGTACATGAGTACCATGAGAAAACAGTGGATTGGCCACGGTACATCTCTAACACGCAGCTTGCTTGAGTTCCTCCTACCTGCTTCCACCTCACCACCGGTGTCTGTCGGCCATACCGTGCCTCATTTGTCCTATATTTCGACCTTTTTCGTCGACCTTTTCGTTACACACCTACCAGTCTCCCAGATACACGTCCACCTAAGACTAAGGATTTTTACAGCCTGTTGCTGCGCTGTGTTCCCCGGAATGTCATGGAGACCAAACATCCCTCCATCCAGTGGCCCATAGTGTGGACTACCGTCCACCAGCCCTTACTCCCTACCAACGTCCTGGCACTGCGATATCACATAGTCAACAGGAAAGTTGCCACGAAGCAGCGCCTGCACAACATTGGCTTGTCAGAATCCCCTCTTTGTCTCCTTTGCCAGCAACTGGCCACTGATGAACACCGTCTGACATGCGCCTCATCGCAAGATGTATGGCGCTTCGTGCAGCAAATCATTGTCTGCTATCTCCGGGTGCCACCAGACACAATCGAACCTCGAATGTTTCTATACCCGGAGGACAGACATTTTCCCGCCGCCAAATGTCATGCTATTACATGGGTCAAAGGTTGGGCGGTCGCTTATCTCTTTCATAAGGGACCTAAATCCCGCCTCGACTTCTGGACCTATTTACGAACAGCCCATGCAGCTCCCGAAAACACGCCACGTTACCGAACATTATTTGCTAACTACCTTCGAGCGGTCTTTGTTAGGGATCGTCCTCAAGCAAATTTCGACGTAGGCGAGGATTCCTCCTCCTACCGTGACAAACCACTCGATCAACAGTGATGGGAGTTTCTGAAATCAAACATTAATGAATGGCTGCTATATCTTAAAGGCCTTTCCTGTATTACTAACAATCGAATACATAATTCGACAACACTGTTCCTGTTGCGTTAAAACGTAAGTATGTATATTATATGTTGAAATGCAAATATTCTGATTACCATAAGAATAGTGGTAGACACTTGAAAGGATGTTGTTATGGTTAACGGTAGACGAAGTTATGCATTCAACGATAATACAGCTACGTTAGAAGACACTTCTTTACCTATTGCGGCTCACGTCCCTACCTAATGCCAGTTCTGAAGCTGCCTAAAGTAAAACAATGATGATAGTTGCTTTAAATGAAGTACAGATGTGTTTATACCATTGCTGACAAAATACATCAACCAACTGCGCCATATACGAAAATATGTTAAAAATATCCTTTTGTTACATGTTAATATACAAATTACGTATTCCTGATGATGTCGTTTTTCACACTGAATCTCGGGTTATTAAGATGTTGGTTGCTATAGGAGGTGTCATACTTATCACGTATTTGTAAGCTGATGGGAGAACACTCGGCCATCTGCTGGTAACCACCTCTTGTCCTTGTGCTGCTCTTAAAAGCAGTGCTATTACAAGGAAGTCCTGAAGAACACACATACCATAGGATCAAAATGGTTCAAATGGCTCTGAGCACTACGGGACTTAACATTTAAGGTCATCAGTCCTCTAGAACTTAGAACTACTTAAACCTACCTAGCCTAAGGACATCACACACATCCATGCCCGAGGCAGGATTCGAACCAGCGTAGGATCTTAAGTTGTTATGGCCTTTATGTAAGTTTCATTTTTTCTCTTACATGACATTTTAATTCTTTTAGTTATTGATGGATAACTTGTTTTTTAACGGACTTCGCGGATAATTTTTTTCGGAAAGTTACTTTCAAACATTTACGTAAATTTACAATGAAATAAACTGACTTTCACATCAACATCCATTTCCATATAACCCTTAACCCATACCACTTGGTTTAAAACACTGGTCATTTCGGAACTCTATAGGTGTTGCTTCACTGCTGATGTACCTCATGGCAATGAAGTGACCTGAATGCACGCGTCTAATATGTGGAATTAGCACAGTAAGGTCGATGTCGAGTCGTGATAGAATGAGACAAACGAGTTACGGTGGCCGGCCGAAGTGGCCGTGCGGTTAAAGGCGCTGCAGTCTGGAACCGCAAGACCGCTACGGTCGCAGGTTCGAATCCTGCCTCGGGCATGGATGTTTGTGATGTCCTTAGGTTAATTAGGTTTAACTAGTTCTAAGTTCTAGGGGACTAATGACCTCAGAAGTTGAGTCCCATAGTGCTCAGAGCCATTTGAACCATTTTTTTTGAGTTACGGTGTTTCGACTTGCCCTTTACCTGACCGTGAGTGTAAGTCACGCGATTGGTCGGTTTTTCAATATGAGTTGTTCTGAGTCTACAAGGAGTGGAGTATCATTCGCAGCTATGTAACACGCAGTAAGAGCAGTGGTTGGAAAAGAAAATCGCAACGGGCATGGCCCTGCGAAGAGCAAATATTGCAATAGGAACTGGACACAATTGACATTTGTAGTCCGGTACGTCACTAAAGGCTGATTCTCCCATCGGCACACAGTCGAGCAAACAGCAGAGATACAAGGCAGTAGCCGACTAGAGGTGTATAGTGTGGACCGAAGATGCACGATTTTACCATGTTTCAAATGATGTAAAGCGATAAACGCAGCGACGGCCCGATGATTCATTTAACTCGTACTGTAAGGAGAGTGAAGTTTAGATGCGAGATATTCCTGCGATATTTTGGAGCAGTTTTTCGTACCAGGTTACCGTGAACATGAACCAGAATGTTTATTTCAATATTCTCCAAGTATTCATCATGTTGCACATCTACATGATGAGTACTCTGTGGACCCTACCGACTTACATGACTGCACGTATGCATTTCTGCTTTGAGGAACACTAAACCACCTGAATATTTGGGACTGCGGCCGAAACAGCAATAAAAATCTTCATAATTTGGTAGCTCCACGGTATTTGATCATCACTGAGTGGCTTCATCCGGATGTGACGTACATGAAGGAGCTTTTCGACTATCTTATTCGCGGAATTGAGCAAGTTACTATCAAGATTACGGGTAGTGTCACACGTTATCCGTGTGAAGCCTCATAGGTGTCTGGTGTGCTTCCACCGATTATGCATAAGAACATACGCTCTTAAATTTGATTGTTACCTCATCTTAAGATCATTTGTACGCTATCACGAAATCGATATTCATCACTCGTACATGACTAACAGACGCACTTACACAATGTAACTAAAATTTTTGTATTAATACAATTTACTTCCATCTGAATGAAAAATAAACTCGATAAAGATTTGTTGACTACGTTTCGTGGTTTTATGTTGCAAACCGAAACGGCTAATTGATAAAAACGCTGAGAACTGCTACTTTTTCTATGAAATATTCTATCATGCCGCGAGACGTAAATGAGTTGAAGTAAAGAGATACAAGATATCAGCGGGATTTTGCCTCTGAACACGAAAGCTAACGTTTTTTTCCCTGAAATACTAACTTCCTCCACCCTAAAAGAACTGAGCTAGCATAACGTGTCTAAAAATTCACCCTGTCTATCAGAAATGAAGCCTGTTCTATAGAATGTCATGACTTTAGGTACGAGCTAGGCTGCATGAAGAAAAACATTTGAAAGTTGCTGTCATTTATTACCGTCTACATACTATGCACAGTTTACCGTCTTCCGAACGTCGTCTTCTTTTCCTCTAAATACAACATACGTGTGCTGCTAAGAAACTGAATGGATAACATGCAATTAAAAAATAAGATTTCTTCCCTTTGTTGCCATTTCATCACAAAATTAGCAATTGTTATTTGGTTTACAACAGTCGAATGACACACACTTGAAACTCAACTCAGCGCTTTTAGCGGATTTATCTTATGCTTTCATGAGGCACCAGCTATTATCACGGTTGATTAGATTATCACAGACGAGGATCTACATAATCAACCGTGACATTGGTGACCAGCTCATCAAAGCATGAGAGCCAGAGATAAGCCAGTGGAAGCGCAGCCCCAGGGCACAGCATTGTAGCGACCCCATACTTCCATTTTTATTGGAAAGGGCCTCGTGCAGACACATAACAGCGTCAGATAGGTTGATGTATTACACTGCTTAGACGACGAGAAAATGTATGTTTCCGAATCGCAGTGTCAATTTGAGATATGAATACAGCGAAACAATTTCTTTTCAGTCTGAGTAACAGAGAGCATAACATACATTGAGCGTGGCTTTGTTAATCCGGTAACAGACTGAGGATTTAAATTTAG
This sequence comes from Schistocerca cancellata, assembly GCF_023864275.1. Classification (NCBI taxonomy): domain Eukaryota; kingdom Metazoa; phylum Arthropoda; class Insecta; order Orthoptera; family Acrididae; genus Schistocerca; species Schistocerca cancellata. The sequence continues at coordinate 332,571,680 of NC_064629.1, forward strand.
TAATACAGTTGCAAACCTCCGAAATCCTAAAAACATTTTTTTAAATATGGCTTGTAGTACTGCATGAATATTTCATAAAAAAATGGTATTCTGCTATGTATCATCTCCTGACATTAGAGGAGACTGAGATTTCCTTCTCTTGTGGCGATGTCTTCATTAAAAAATAGTACTTCCATTCTACATCCTTAACGTTTGCTCTTCGGCTTTCTCTAGTACCATGTAAGCAATTTGGAAATTTGTGGTAAGGTGTTATGGGACCAAACTGCTGAAGTCATCGGTCCCTAAGCTTACGCACTAGTTAATCTAACTTAAACGAACTTACGCTAAGGTCAACACACACACCTATGCCCGAGGGAAGACTCGAACCTCCGACGGGACCATGTAAGATATTCGCTGTTGTTTTAACACACATCCTATCTCTTAGTTCCTTCTTCAAGCCAGGTTTTACTACTTTTCGTCGCCGATTCTGTGAATATCTTCATTTCATCAGGCCACTTAATGTTCAGTACCGTTCTAACACACATCTCGAATGCTTTCATATACATCTTTCACTATTCTCTCACTGACCGTGATTCACTTCTGTAAAGTGCTGTGATCCAGGCGTGCATTCGAAGATATTCGTTTCTCACATTGTGGTCTGTTTGATACTACAGACTACATCTGACGACAAATTTTGTCTTCCCGTGATGTTGTCTGAATATTTGGACATCCTTCTTCGTCCGCCTTGCGTTGTTTGCGGCCAGCATAACACACTCCTTCACATCGTATACTACGTAGATCTTAACTTTGAGATAAACATCGTTGATAATTTCATTTCCGCTGCTCCTCAATAAGTTTATATTCCTTGTGATTTCCCCTCAGTTCATATTTTGCGCTCAGTAGATTGTTTATTTCATTCAGTAGATCCGACAATTTTTCATCACATTCTCATAGGATACCAATATCCTTGTTGGTACACTTTCTTCTTGAATTTTCATTCCGGTGTTGAACCTTAGCTTATTAACTTCATTAGTTTTTCGGTGTACAGGTTGGACAGTAGAGGGTAAAGACAACATCCTTGCCTCGCGTATTTTTCACCTGAAAAGTTCTCCGTTCGTCTTTCTTTCTTAGTTTTCCTTTCTAATCTGTCAACTTTTACTTCATATAAATATTTTCCTGCGGATTTCAAAATATTTGTACCATTTTACGTAGCTGAACGGTTTCTATAGGTTGGGACGTCATGCGAAAGTTTTTTTTTTCTTTTATTATGAGTGCCTCTCTGCTAACAGATTCTAAATTTTATTTCCCTTGCTTATGTATACTAGTCACGTCACCAACTTGGATGCATGACCTATCGATTTGACTGTATGATAGTTTCCATATTTATGTGTACTTTCTATCCTCAGGATTATGTGGATGATACTCTTCGGGAAGTCCGATAATATGTCGCCAGTCTTTGAGGTACTGCAAAGTACGTTGATCATGGAAATTTCGACTAAATATCCTCCACCTCTTCTGCCCAGTTTGATCGTTAGCCTTTCAGTGCTCTGTTAAATCCTGACTCTATTATAGGATCTCGTATGTCCTCCAAAGCGACACCAGTTCCTTCTTCGATTACGCTAGCGGACTGTTACTCCTCCTTGTAGATGCCCTCACTCTATTCTCTCGTCCTATGCCCTCCCTTCTGTGCATTTAGCAATAGTATTCCTGTTGCGCTGTTTCGTTGGCGCTCTTGCTTTTAAAATCCATGGATGTTATTTCTCATTTTCTTTATGCTGAATCTATCCTTTCAACTACAGTTACATTTTCGATTTCTTCACAATTTTCTCTCGCAGTTATCTTTAGCTTCCTTGCCCTTGCCATTGATTTCCTTCTTAATTGCCTTACGTTGATTTTTTTTTTTTACATTCTTTTCAAGAGCTTCCTTATATTTCCTTCTTTAATGAATTTAAGAACTTCTTGTGCTATCCACAATTCCCGTGCAGCTAACTTTCTCAGACCTGTACTTACCTGTCAAAACTCTGTAACTGTCCTTATTAGATATACGCATTCTTTCCCAACTGAAATATTACAATATTATTACAAACTCATCGTAATATCTGTAACCTCACGGGAGCTCGAACACACATGATTATTCCTCAGATACTTTGTATCTCACATCATCCTACACTGATTAACCCTAACGATTCTGAGCTTAGACGTTATCATTTCTAAATAGCTATATCAGCCTATACCAGCATCTGTGTCGTCATAAAATCCGATAGCTGATTTTGAAACATCGGTTTTACAGTGACTGAAACAAGTTGGCATTTTCTCGTCTCCTGGCCTTTTTCAATTATAATTCCGTCTCTTCTTATGTTTGAACATTGTATCTGATATTGGAAACTGAAATTTGTTTCCGAACGCTAGGATTCTTATTGCCAAGCCCATACTTTCCCACTACCTAGTAACTCTTGTATTGGAGAATGCTGTACTTAAGAATGGGTTTTAGATTTATGCATGTAACCAGCATAATTCTAATAAGCTGGAAGGTAACTACTTTCTAGTGCCGGTGCGGACAGGTGCAAATTCTACACCAGGCTACCAACGCTTCTGACATGTGCTGTCGTCTCCTCAATGTTTTGAGTGCTTCTAGAGCGACAAAACTTTTAGTGTTTTTCCTGAAATGAAGAAATTTATTCAGACAGTAAGTGATTTAAATGACAGCATTCACTAACTGTGTGCTGCAGTCTTTTTCGAAAATTAAAAAAAATTACTCGGAGAAAGAAACGTTTTCCAAAATGTGAAAAAATTTTGAAAGGCGCTACATGGTCATGTACACAGGATCAAATATTCTATTGAAATTATAAGGTGTTACAATCGAGGAAATGTTGTCAATACTGTACTTAATAGTTTATATATTACATTATTACTCTACTGCACACCAGCGGTAACTAAGTGAAATTAAATTCAAAATAGAAATATTATCAAAACCCAATTACAAGTTAAATAATCTTGAAATAGACACTACTGGAAACCAACACAAATTTCCATTTTTAAGACAAGTAAAACATAAATAACTCAGTTTATTTGTAAATATCACGTAAATATTCCTTTCATTCTTTCTTGCTAATGCCAGCACAAAATCTATGCCAACATCTTAGAAAAAATCAGCAACGAATCCCCCGCTGTCTTTTATCATCACAGTATGACTGATTACAAAAAACACCCTTCTCACCACCAGTATCTTCATCATCAGTAGAGACCAGTGATACAATTTCGTCTTCAGAGCAGGACGAAGAAAGCACTCTTTGCTTTTTTGACTGCTTTCTTAGATTTACTTGGATTGTTAATCAAATCAATGTTTCTAGCAACAGTTATTTTATTTATTTGTTTTATTTCACTTCCTCTTCTCCTTCATCGATTCATTTTCAGAGGAAGTTGTTATTCTACTACATTTTATTCCACTGTTATTAGTTTTCCTAGCCATTTATTTAGGGTAAAATATAGTACTGTGAGGACTTACGATATTCCTCTGCTTTCCAACACTCCTACAAATTTCAGATTGCCCAGCATGTGCATATTAGATGGAGCTGCTATTTTCCGTATTGATGAAGCTACAGTTAACTAATTTAGTGGAGTTCCCACTTTTATTTTCAACTGAGATGGTCTTTACCTTTTATTCTAAAGCTGGGGATCTTGAACTTGCAGAAGACAGATTGGTTTCTCGACCAGTACATAAGAGCAGTAAAATTAACACGATGTAGTGGAAATACTCCTGTCTTTCTAAAACCGCTGACAATGTTAATTGGAGGTACAATAGTCATAGCGTTAGCCACACACTCCAGATAAAAATTTGTTTGGAGATGATTCGTTATCCATGCATCCACACCGTGACTATAGAATTTTTCAAAGGTCCAGCTGCTGTTTGTTTTTTGAAATGTGGGGTGGAAAAGTGATCATTGTAATACCAGTTTCAGATAACTGTTTACCAGGTGTGTCTCATGTATCTCATGATTCAATAGAACGCGTTCCGCTCTCGTACACTTGAAAAAATTGATAAAACGCTGTTTTTACTTTGGTATAGTTTTATCGCTTGACCACTTTGGTGGACTTCTTGCAACTACTTTCCCAGGAGCATCAATAAATACCATTATTTTCTTGAAGAAAACACGTGACAATATCATAATCATTATGATTGGATGGCAGACGGTTCCTAATGAACTGACACATGCAGTTATAAACTTTCCTCGTTTAGCTGATGTGAACCTTGTAACGTGTTTTGGGTCCTTCACAGCAACAAGTCGTGGAGGAGTCTCAACTGTTGAGAGCACTGCTTCATCTAATTTTCCAGTTCGGTGAGAATAAGTCGGTCTGTAGCGACTGCACACATTTTTTATGTTACTGAGAAAGAAATCAACGCCTGTTGTCTCTGACTTTCGCACGTCTTCGAACAGAACGACGTATGTACTCCACATCAGTTACTTCCTCATTATTCTGTTTATTGGGAAATTTTTTCTCATCATTGACACCGAATTCTGTTTAGACAAACCAGTAATTATTTTCAAAATTTTATCTATGTATTCAACCAGACATCGCTATACATCACAATTACTGCACTACTTTGTCATCACATCCATATTGTTAATTTAATGAACTAGTTTGTGAATGTTGCCTGTTTCACATTATACACATCACGGGCTGCATTAATTGAAATACTTTGGTCATCAGGGGTGGTGAAAAATTGAATTGCTTGTTTCGTGTATTCTGCATCCACTGGCGACAACTTCTTATCAAATTTACTGGGAGGTATCCTTACCTAAAACAAGAAAATAAGTAAAAACATTTTCTTGTACCGTGAGAAATGTTCCACGGTGAAGAACTTTATTAGATTTGAAGGTTAAAAATCGTGTAAAACCGAAGCAGAACTGTCTAAACGTTCACATGTTATACACATAAATTTAAAAATATGTACTATTTCGCTCACCGTAATATTCTGTAAATGATGGGTTAACAGTACTTTCAAATATCTTTAATTCATACATCGGTGTGCAAAACCTACGGACGAAGCTAACTTTCCCACGATATGTCACCGCCATGTGGCATAGCTAGATGCAACTTGGAATATACATAGAAAATTTGCTACAGTTTGGTACAGAAGGTAACTGGAAAAAAATACGGGCAGAAATGATGATTTTATTCAACGGCAATAATGACACTGGAGTCAATGCAATTTATGACCTTACAACAGGCGCGAACTCTGGTAGAGATCTTATCCGTGAAAGGTGAATGCCCCATGTTCAGTGTTCAGGTCCCAGTCTCGCAGACATTTTTAATCTGCCAGTTACTTCGATATCACTTTACATTCCCCTGCAGAGTGAGCATTTATTCTGGAAAGAATGCCCCAGGTGGTCCGTAAGCCCTGTCCCAACAAAATCCTTTCTTCGAGGAGTGCTAGTCCAGCAAGTAGCACATAGAACATCTGAGAAGTTTTGAATATTAGAGTTGAGCTACTGGCGGAAGAAAAGCCATGAGGATAGGTTTTAAGTTGGGCTCACGTAGTTCAGTTAATAGAGCCATTGCTCAAGAAAGGTAAATGTCCAGGGCTCAGGTACCAGTCTGGCCACAGTTTTAAACTGCTAGGAATTTTTTTGTCAGGCGACTCTCTGCTGCAGAGCTAAAATTCATTCTGCAAAAAGCACGTGTTTATGTATAGTGTACCTCTACACACCAAAACATATACTTAGGGAGAATATTTAGTGGTGCATATTTATTAAAGTATGAAAGTTGGTGTCTTTTTTAAAGCGCGATGCTACTCAGAAGCGGTAGGTACATCAAACCCAGGCTACTGTGTATACCAACCAGAGTAAAAAGTGAGGTAATTCCAACCAACTGTTGATGCCGATAGTTACCCTAGCATGGAGGGTCACTATAATTTGTGGATGGCTTTGATATCAGTTTTAGCAAAACCAGGACAAGTTTCTTTGACAAAATTATGTAGGCAATTTAGTCTTTGGTACAAAGATAAAATGCATTTATTCTTTAACGATCAGATCTCTAATCATACTTGTGTATTACGAAAAGCAATCTGTATGTGTTTCGTATGGAATCTCCCCCCCCCCTCCCCAAAAAAAAACCGTTAAGCTGGACATTTCGGATTGTATATTTATCGAAGTAATCACTAGAAGACAATGAAATGTTATAAAAAGTTATTAACTATCAATATTTTTGCCTACACATACATGACGAAACACCTTTTTAAATGTGTGGAACTAGGGACAGCACAAAAGATCCTTCCAAATTTAGGAGATACGACTGGCAGCGGCGTCATGATCACTTGGCTAGCAGTATCCTAAATCTCTGATCTTTAGAGTATACAGGGTGTTTCAAAGGTATAGGTTCCTTATTGCAGAACAAAGAAAAAAGTTCACATGAATATATCTCCAAGAGTCCTTGTTTTGAGATACGTATGAAAGTTCACAATTAGCGTGATTGGAGCTCATGAACACTTAAACTGTTAATAAATGCTAGAAATATCATCCTCTTGCTCCTAACAATGCATGCACTCATCGAATCATCGACTGTTGCACCCTTTCAGAAACTCCCTGAACATTTTAAATACTTTCGCTGGCTTCCATGAAACGTCGACGAAGAATTTCTGTCTCTGGGTGGTTTGCTGCATATAAAACGTGTTTAAGATGCTCCAGAGAAAATAATGCAAGTGATTCAGTTCGGAGAAATGTGCAAGCTATCGAAATGGTCTTCCGCTACCAATCCTCATCTCTTGATAGATACCAGCAAGTGCATCTCCAACACTGTTATTGAAACGTTCTGGAGGTTTGTCATGCATTAACCACATATTTCGTGTTATTTGTAGAGGCACATCTTCTAGTAGGTCTTGGAGCGTATAAAGTCCTGTAGAAAGCACCAGTAACATGTGCGGTGAGAATTTGTGACCCTGTCTGGCATTAGCCTACAATTTCGTTCCACACATTACTCTTAAACTGACACTGATGTCAAGCCTGTAGTCTAAAATGAGGATTGTGATCGTCCAATGTGTGTTAGATGTGGGTATGTGTTGTTCCATTTCTTCCAACCTCAGCATCGTTTGTAACAAAAGCTGAAGAGACATATACCAGATTGGTAGTTTGCGCAATGAACTATTGGCAAAAGTTTTCCTTTCGCGTGTGTGCGGCAGATGTAAGGCTCTGCTCACAATGAAGATGATACGGATACATGAGTTCCTCGTGAATTAACCGTTCCTGGGACACCATCCGCCTGACCTACTTGATTATCACACTAAGGACTAGTTCGCAAATGTTATTGAACTGTGTAGTGCGGGCGTAAATTTCTTAACGATATTACTCTGCAAGGGGATGAAACTGCAGGTGGAAGGTGTAGAAGACTGTCTACATGTATTGAACGCCCACAAACACTGCTCTTGTGTCGACGTACCTCTGCTGACACTTATCATTTGTCTATCAAATCTGTAATTCTCATATGTTTTAGTGGTAAAATCTTGATGACATATTTCCTCTTCGCCTGTGTCCATGGTCCTACAGCATACGTTTGCTTGACGATTTTTCTTCTAACGTTTCTCCAGCATGAGTGCCTGGAAATGTCAGCTTCACCCGACATTGCCGCTCGTAATCTCAAGTCTTCATTACAACGGTCGAACTTCCCTTGTCGACAGCCCTATCTGACAATTTATTGAAATGTAAGTGGAGATCCGACGCAGCAAATCACACAGAATTTAAACAGGTTAATCAGTGCGTCTTCTCTTTCGGTGGATGTTCAGAGAAACCCGCGCAGCACAGAAATCGTGTCACATAGGCTGTGTGGATTATTAAAAATCCACATAGATGATACACCGTTAATACTAATTGTAAGCCCTGCTGGCTCATCGATGTGCAAACTGTAAAACTTTGGCCTTCCTGCTTCACCTGTACATACTGACACATACATAATGGACTCAGGACATTTCATTCAGATGCTGAAGGAACCAAAACTTAAACGATAACGTACTCGTCAGCTTTGTGTCGTTTACCACAGTGCTACTCAGTGATCCGATGGAGCCCTAATATGCGCTCCATTACCCCACAATACATCACCAACCTCTTTCATGCATGTCTGACCACGATCTACTTCATGTGGAATGGCGATTTATACCAACAGTTGGAAGGCGTCACTATGGGTAGTCCACTTTTTCCAGTGATGGCCACTTTCTGCATGGAACATTTCAAAAACAGGCTCTGGACTTGGCACCTTGTAAACCTCAATGTGGTAAGGGTACGTCGACGATACCTTCATTGATCGGAGCTACGGAGAGGAATAGTTCGGTGACCCCCTAAGACGCCTGAACATTCTCACTCCAACATAAAATTTGCTATAGAGGTAGAAAAGGACCAACTACTACCAATTCTAGATGTGCTGATCATGAGGAATGCTGAGAACTTGGGACGTAGAGTGTATCGAAATCCAAAACACACGGATCTCCATAAACTGTTACACCATAATGCAAACCAGAAGGAGTTAATGACTAATACTTCCATAACATACGTAACTGGAATATGTGGGATGCGGCACCACAGAGATGAGATGCAACATCTGGAAAGTGTTCTAAAGAACAATGGATACTCCACCAGTTGCCTAAAAAGTGTCACGAAATCTAATACTTGGCGAAGTGACACGTCAGAAGAAGAAATATGTGGTGCAGTATTTCTGCCACATATCCCCAGGATTACGGACAGAATCGGCCCTACCCTGCGCAAACACGGCATAAAAGCGATTTACAAACCAATCAAGAAAGGTCAAAGGCTCAGATCAGCAACGGACAGAAGGGAGGCACTTGCAATATTGGGAATATACCATGCTCCTGTGGTAAAGCCTCTGTTTGCGTGAGCGGACGATCCATCACCACCAGGATCACTGAAAATAGACTGGCTTGACGAATGGAGAGATCGGCCGTGGCAGAGCAAGAGAGCTTAGTGAGACCAAATACACAATAAAATTCGTCGACACGGAAGTTACTGCTGTGGAGAACAGCTACCACACCCATTTGTTCATGGAAACCTTAGAATTTCACTAGCATAACAGCTTTAATAAGAGAGAACGAAGTCAAAAGCTAAAAGGATCTTGGATTTGCGTGCTGCAGCGAACGACCGTAGCAGGTAGCGTGTAGACAACCTTAGCGGAAATGGCAAAGGAATCCTCTCAGACATTTGCGCGACAAACACATACAATCATAAGCCACGGGCTGGATTCCAGTCCCTCATCAGCAATGGAAGGTGAAGCCTTCACAACGCCAGCTACTCATGCTGGTGGAATGTCAGAAGTAAAAACTACGAACAAATTTCGGCTGAAGACCCCGAGACGGAAACCAACAGTCAATATGTCAACAAGTGGTCACAGTGTTTCATAAAAAAAGTAAAGGAAGGGCAGTCTGTGTACGCGTTCTTTTATACTGTATGTGCTACACGGTCCATAATGCGGAGCTGTGACCCAAAACTCCCAATTGCACAAGTTTTGTAACGATTGCTTCGTCTGGGGGACTCTCTGCCCTTCAGGTAACGATTAGTGTATGGGAGAGACACGTTCTTAATAATTCGTAATTAGATTTGATTGTTGCAGGAAGACCTTAAGAGAATCGATGATGGGTGAAGAGGTTGTGAATTGAGCTGAATGTAAGCAAATTTAACGTAGGGCAAGAAATTGATTGCTGTAATATTATACTACTTACGAGACGTCACTGGAAACAGTAGCAGTCGTAAGACACCTGAGAGTAACCTCTGGAGCGACGTGAAGTGGAATAACCACACGGAAGGGAAATTTATGGAAAAGCAGATGGTAAACTCGGATTCATTGAAGGAACCTTATTGAAAATAAGTCACCTACAAAACACTGGTTCGAGCGATATTTTTGACTATTGTTCGTTCCACTCAGACTCGTACCATGTCACATTAACAGAAACGGTAGACAAGACCCGTTGCAGAGCGGATCACACGCAGTCATCAGTGGTAGACGATACAAGGCACATGGTTTACACCAGCAAGTGGGGAAAGAATGGGTTCATAATCAGCCGGAATGTCATGAAACAGGTGTATGCAGGGTGAAAACCCTCCTCACATTCACTTACCCACCATACACATCATTTCCTATCCGTTTTGAAATCGACTGTTATGGACAAGATGTAACATTAGTCTCTTGTCTTCGTCGGTTAGGATATTCTTACAGACACCGTGCTCACGCCGTGTTTCTATGGCCAGCGTGATAAATCATTTTTTCTTGACACGTTTTACGATCCGTGCTGACACACGAACAAATTCAGCAACTTCGTTCACGCCTTGGCCATGGGCTCGTCCAAAGCCTGCAGCTTCTTTCTGCCATTCAGCCACATCCACAAGTCGACCTATTATACCGCTCTGATTCCACACAACTTACTGGAACATACATGTTACTTGGATGCCACGCTTTACGTAAGCAGCGGAAGGTCCATGACCACCTGGAGCCACTTTATCGTCATCTGCACCGCTCCAGAGCAACAACTGTGCTGTTATGAGGACATGACTAACATGCTGTCTGGTGAGCTTCAAATGGTTAAAATGGCTCTAGGCAATATGGGACTTAACATATGAGGTCATCAGTCCCATAGACTTAGAACTACATAAAGCTAACTAACCTAAGGACATCACACACATCCATGCCCGAGGCAGGGTTCGAACCTACGACCGTAGGAGCAGCGCGGTTGCGGACTGAAGCACCTGGAACCGCTCTGTCATAGCGGCCGGCTACTTGTAGGTAATGGTTTCTTTTGGTTCTGTGTTTCGTAATATTAGTGTGAAGAACATATTAACATTATTATACAGATAACTATTATCATCAAATAAATATAATGGATTGTACGGCTGCTTTTAGCTATCAAGATAAAATGTCTAAGTTGAGAGAGTGAACGTACTGTTGCTACACCAGACTGTTCCATCTTTACGAAAAACAGGAGACGAGACGATGTAAGTCGTCAGTAAGCGAATTTTGTAAATTTTTGGAGATACTCCGTGCGCTGCTGTTGCTATGTGGCGTCACAGCACAGCCAAATTTGTTGGAAGCGGGTCCCTCATAGACACTGACTTTCACAAACTCCCACTCAAAAGAATAACATACCGTGAGATCAGGTGACCTTCCAGGCCACTGGCGCAATGCAAGGTCGGTACTCCTCATACTGGCGATCGATTGTTGAATCAGCTTATTTTAATAAATGTTCTTACAGGTTCCGTCCTGTTGAAAATCGAAAATTTCGACATGTTACCACCATTGTGGAAAAGCAAGTTCCACAGAATATTCAGATACATAGTTCTAATAACTTTCAACAACATTAAATAATTAACTAAAGAGCCGTAAATCTTTGTTCGAGAAACGAAGCGAAACACAAGAAGCTGTGGTAAGCCTTGTGCTCGTGTGTGGGATACGGCTTCAACTTACCCCACGTTCTTGTTCTGCCACGCTTTACGTAAGCAACGGAGGGTCCATGACCTTTCCCACATAAATGGAATGTAGCCGTTTCACTTAAAACTGAATGTTAGGGAGAGTTGTTACCTTCCAGCTCCCCGCTCACAATAAAGGCACTAAACTCTATGCTTTACCAGAATCACACAAGTCTTACAGCTTGTAGCACAGATAATTCTCTGTCGGCAAGACGAGTAGACCTCTGTGCGAAACACAACTGAATGCGCTCTGTGTATTAAACGTAGCCCTACGGAAACAACCAATATCGTTAGATTACTGCTGCCGTCGTCAAGTACTTTGAGCAGTAAGAGGTGTTGGGCCGTACTCTCGACGAAAATTACACCGCAATGTTGTAAGGAAACTGCATCTGTTGAGGTAGAGAGCAAAGAACGCCCTTGTTGTGTTACAGCCACCCCGACTCGGTTTAAAAGTGTAACAAATGAGCCAGCGCACCGGAAAGCTAGCTGCAGCATGCTGGTCACGCCGGCTGCCACGTTTATCGGAAATTCACAGCTGGCACCTTTAGTTTTGATGCGTAACTTAATAACTATAGGTAGTTTCCGTTTTTATTCAAGTAGAAGATGTAGCCTTGTGAACTCGTATGAAACTTTTTAAAACACCCTGTAATGAATTACGGAAATCTCTCTAGAAGTTCTGTATATCATTCATAGACGAGAATAAACGACTGCAAGGGTTGTAAAAGAAGTCGCATTGACAGTAAAAGTTCATGTCGTAGTAGTTGACAGACCGAAGCTAATTCGCAGTAAATAATGGCAGTGTCGTTTGTCCTAACTGCTGCAAACGATAACTACCTAAATCGCTTGCCCTCAGAGGCCAAGTGGTGTGTCAACTTAAACAGAGGGACGCGCATGCAGCCAAGCATGAGTAACTGACTCTTGACATGGGTCAGACAATATTTGTTCTGTTCTCATCAAATCATGTTATAGCGTGATCATTATGGTAATGTGTTACAATGGGCTCTCATGAAGCATTCAAAGGGAGGGCTCTTCAGTAGTTTCGGTGTTGATAAAACGACCCGACAGTAATAGTTGTTCTGTGCTTGTGCTCCTAATTACTCAATGAAGTCTTTCGATATTTTATGCAGATAACGTGTTCCTGTGTCTTGTTAGTCTAGTATTATGCTTATTTTTAACAGAGGTTTTTGATGGTGACAGCGATGCTTTCTGTAGTATTATTTGAGTATTCCGAAAACTGTACACAGTAGTACGGAAAAAATAGTGTCTGTGAATAATAAAATAAATCACTCTCTATATATTAACATTAAAACTTAGTGTTAATTCTGAAGCAGACTGTTACATATTGTGAAGACAATGCACAGAAAACCTATAGAAAAGTAGTAATCTTTTTAAGCTATATCCACTCAATCGTATGTACATGAACATGACAAAGAAATTTACTTTTGTCTGTTTTGGGATAGTACCTGAAAGAGAGATGCTAGAGACAGCTTTTATTCCATTTGTGTCCCAATATATTCAACAAGTAAAAATAAAAACAAATTGTGTGTATAGATCATTTTATGTACCTAGAAAAATACCATAGCGTTCGAAAATAGCTAGGAACGAAAACGATAGAAATTAAGGTGTTTTAATTGTATTTGTAGCGTCGCGCGATTTAATGGCACTGTACATACATCGCGTACAGTTGTATAAGTTGGGGATGATGGGGATGGTTGCGCTTCCTCAGTTTAGCCTAGTGCATGTTTTACTTTATGTCGGTGATTATGCTATCACAGCTTCCTTTTTGACCGTTCCTAAGACGACCATTTCTAAGACGACAATGGTAAAAAGTCTTGTATGTTATCTTACATCAATGGTAGAACAAAATTATCCTGAAAATTTTGAAAAATTCTTGGGATGTTAAGAAATCTTTGTGAAATCAGTAGTGATAATATCTTGTGATTATATGATAAGACACTGGAACTAATGACAGCATAAGCAGATAAAACTTATACATAGTGTGGAACATTTTCAGTCCCTCTCGCCGTGCACTCATCGTACACACTTTCACAATATTGGTTACAAATTTATCATCATTTATCATATAAGTTACTAATAGGTATACACTCTGGTGCAAGCATTCATCGTTTTCAGTCACGGTAAGCAGATGTTTTTAGAAACGCTTGTGTGGAAAATGAGACTCATGGTATTTAACGTTCACTCTTCAAAACTTGCTCACGGATTAATTTAGAAGCCATAGAACTGATATCATGAGGAAAGGTTATTCATTCATACCACAAATATTGCCTTAGGCCTTCTTATTATTTACATACGAACATGCATTTCATAATTCTCAATCAGATTTCAGTGATCATAGGAAATTTCAGACATAATTACACTGTATTAGAGAAAGATAATATAAATAATAATTCGCTTTGAACACTTACAGATAGTATCACTAGAGATAGTATCACCTACGATATCCGCTACGACTGATACAGAAAAGGTGATCTGTTCATTACAATGTTAACTTCCCTATTAGCTGTGGGAGTAGTCTACTGTACTGTGTGCTTAGGCAAGTACCACAATGCCGGGAATACAAGGGGAACCTGAGATAGCTGTATGTATGGTTTATTACTGATCGAAAAATTTGTTTTTAAATAATTGTATGAGAAACTGGTAACCAGTCAAACTTCTATATAGATCAGTGTCAGTGATCACCAGTAAAATTTCTGTTACTACTTCAACACTTAGGCTGTCCATATAAAGTGAAACGTGCTGTGTGTTATCTACCTCGTCAATTTAGCAACGAAGTACACACTACTGTCGATGAACAGAACACATGATTTTCTCGGTGATAGAAGAACGAATTGTGTCTACACCCCTCTAAATAACTGATTTACACACACACACACACACACACACACACACAATCAAACCAAGTTTTCAGTTCTAAGGCAGTGAAGTCTGAAAAACAAAGTTGGGAATGGCAATTATACGAAGAACAGCGATAAAAATTGGATAAAAGCACAATATGTGGAACAAATTCCACAAAATCTGTAAGTAGAATTTTAAATTATCGCTAAATCATAGCAAAGTAAATTGCAAGAACTGTTTATAACCTATATACACATCGTCACAAATGTTAACTGAATTGTATAAACTGAAATGCGTACGTATTCCAGGTCACTGAAGATGTCTTGCAAAGAAAAAAGGCGAAACACGTATGACACCGAAACCGTGTTTCATTCCATTGTAATTAGAAGGTCCTAAAGCAAAAATTATTAACATACCGTAATACTACAAATGTCTTTTCAGGTAGTTTCATAAATCATTGACTATCACACATTTTCTAAAAAAATAGTGTTCCATGTGACCGGAGTAATGAGTACGATACTCTTGTTTGAAGAGAGATTTTAAAGGGGGATACGTTCCTGTAGATCCTGAATTATGGTGCGCATCCTGTCCTTGCATATGGTTTCCCTATAGTTGAGAATACTCGCTTGTAGGAATTACAATGGACCGCAGAATTATACGAAATTCTGCTCACTCGTTTCGTTGATGTTATTTGAGACTTCCATCACTTAGTTAGGAAAATTCATTAATTACAGAAAATCAAGAAGAAAACTAGCAAATTTAAAGTACTATATTTCGAATGAAATGACTCATCCAAAGTACAAAACACATAAAACACCATAAAATTCACAGAGAAAATTCAATGAGGGTACATGATCCGGTGGAGACCTATCAGTTTCTCTAGAGAAATTATTAAATACCCTTCGAGCAGATAGATGTTCTCAGTGACTGGATATTGTCACAGGCCAGACCCTACTTCGAGACAGAAACGGAAGTTGTTCACAGAACTACTCTCTTCTTCCAGTCATAGTTATTTGTTGCAGGATATTGGAACATATTATGAGTTCAAACACAGTGACCTACCGAGAAGATAATTACCTTCTTCATGGAAATCGGCATGGGTTCCGAAATCATTGATAATGCAAAATCCAACACTCGTTTTTCACGCACGATATCCTAGCTGACACGAATAGAGGAAATTAGATTGATATATTGTTTATAGACTTTCCAAAATGTGTGATGCAGCAGTGTGTTGGAGCCCATCGTTTCCTTTGTGAGTTGACGCAGCTCCCAATAATAAACGACATATCTTTATTTTCATGTGAGCTTTCATGCTCAAATTCTTAAATTTCTTTCGTGTTTGTATGTTCATCAGCAACATTTCCATGTTTCTAATCTATATAAAAGATTTAAGAGACAATCCTAGCAGCCCTCTTAGAATGTTTGCAGATGGTGCTCTCATTTTCTACATCGTAAAATCGTCAGATGATAAAAACTAATTACAAAACTATTCAGATATGATATATATACGGTGCAAAAAGCGGCAATTGACTCTAAATAATGGAAGGCGTGAAGGCATCCACATAAGTATGGTAAAGAGGCATCTGCTAAGTTTCGGTTCCACGATAAATCACACAAATCTAAAAGTTGTGGATTCCTCTAGATACTTACCAATTAAAATTATGAGTAACTTAAAGAGGAACGAACACACAGAAAATGGTTCAAATGGCTCTGAGCACTATGGGACTTAACAGCTGTGGTCATCAGTCCCCTAGGACTTAGAACTACTTAAACCTAACTAACCTAAGGACATCACACACATCCATGCCCGAGGCAGGATTCGAACCTGCGACCGTAGCAGTCGCGCGGTTCCGGACTGCGCGCCTAGAACCGCGAGACCACCGCGGCCGGCGAACACACAGATAATACAGTGGGGAACCTAATAGGAAACTGCGATTTACTGACAACAGTCAGGCAGCAGTAGCCGACCGAGACAGACGCAGAAACAGGGAAGCAACAGATTTTGTATCATTTACGAGATCCTAATCAGGAGCGTCTGACCTTTAATAGTTTAGTTTGTGCTTTAATAGTTTAGTTTCTTGGGTTTCCGCATGTAAATTTAATATGTAATAGCCACAGCTGTCGCTTTTTCGTTTGCGTCGCAAAGAAAACCGATTTTGTGACATATTACAAGTTCAAAATCATGGGTGAGTTATTTAGTTTCACCTAAGTGCTTCAGTAGTTAGGTTTTCGAATATCTACGTATTACTAGACACATTTCATGAGTTTCGGTCAGGGTCTATAGCTGCGCAGCACGTACCGATAGTCCGTTCATCTACATAATTTAGTTTTCCACGGTCTTTGGTATGGATAGGGACTGCTATTGTTGTGTGCGGATGCGAGCCGAGTTGGTGACAATTCGCTCCCAGCTTCAGGCTGTGATGGCTTCGGTTACACAGCTTGAGGCTGCAATGGATGGGCACCACTGTTGTGGGCCGGCCGTGGGGATCCAACGGACGTCCAGAACGCCAGAGTCCTCCGATCGGTGCTCACCGGTGGCCAACCCAGTTACTGCTCGCACTGAGGCTGCCTTCACCTGTGGTCGAGTGGGAGGTCGCCCCAGGGCGAAGCAGGCGGCGAAAGAATTCCCAGGCGGCCGCACGTAAGGCGTCCCCGGTTTGTCTGACAAACAGGTTCCAGGTGCTGTCTGTGTCTGACACTGTCACTGAGCCAGATGCTGTCGCCTGTCCTGTTTCAGAAAAAACCACTCAGCCTGCAAGATCTAGGCAATCGCGGAGGGTGGGATTATTGGTAGTTGGGAACTCCACCGTTAGGCGCGTTAGGGGCCCCTTAGGGACTTGGCTGACAAGAAGGGTAAGAAAACCAATGTGCACTCCGCGTGCATACCGAGTGGAGTCATTCCAGATGTGGAAAGGCTCCTCCCGGATGCCATGAAGAGCACAGGTTCCAGCCTACTGCAGGTGGTTCCTCACGTCGGTGCCAATGATGTGTGTCACTTTGGATCAGAAGTGATTCTCTCTGGTTTCGAACAGCTAACAGAAGTGGTAAAGGCTGCCAGTCTCACTTGCAAGATGAAAGCAGAGCTGACCATTTGCAGCATAGTCGACAGGACCGATTGCGGACCTCTGGTACAGAGCCGAGTGAAGTGTCTGAATTAGAGGCTCAGACGGTTCTGCGACCGTGTAGACTGCAGATTCCTCTACTTTCGCCAAAGTGTGGTTGGGTTTCAGGTTCCGCCGAATAGGTCAGGTGTCCACTATACGCAGGAGGCGGCTACACCGGTAGCAGGGGCTGTGTGGCGTGGACTGGGCGCTTTTTTAGGTTATAGGGCTTCGGGAAAACAGAAGAACAGCTTCAGCACAAAGGGTGCAGGCTGAATACAGGAAGAACGTAGATACAGGAAACATTGGTATAACAGTTGTAAATTGTAGTAGCTGTGTTGGGAAAGTACCAGAGCTCCAAGTTCACATAGAAACCACTGATTTTCAAATCGTTACAGGTACTAAAAGCTGGCTAAAGCCGGATATAAGCTCAGCCGAAAATTTTGCGAAGAACCTAACGGTGTTTCGAAAGGATTGGCTAAACACTGTTGGCGGTGGCGTGTTTGTTGCTATCAGAAGTAGTTTTATCTTGTCGCGAAATTGAAGTAGATACTTCCTGTGACTTAGTTCGAGTAGAGGTCATTAGTGGCAACCGGAATAAAATAATAATTGGATCCTTTTACCGACCTCCCAATTCAGATGATACAGTTGCTGAAAGGTTCAGTGGAAACATGAGTTTGATTTCAAACACATACCCAACTCATACGATAATAGTTGGTGATGACTTTAATTTACCCTCGAAATGTTGGCGAAAATACATGATTAACTCCTGTGGTGCGCATAAAATATCATACGAAATTGTGCTACCCGCATTCTCCGAAAATTATTTCGAGCAGTTAGTTCATGAGCCCACGCGAATAGTAAAATACTCTTGACATTTTAGCGATAAATAATCCTCAGTTAATAACGAGCATCAAAACCGATTCAGGGATTAAAGAACACAGGGTTGTCATAGCGCGACTGAATATTGTAATCCCCAAATCCTCGAAAAATAAGCGAAAAATATACCTATTCAAAAAAAAGCAGATAAAAATGCACTTGACACCTAGCTAAGAGACAATCTCCACTCATTCCAAATTAATAATATATATGTAGACCAGATGTGGCATAAATTCAAACGAATAGTATCGGCAGCAGTTGAGGGATTTATACCAAATAAACTAACAAACGACGGAGCTGATCCTCCTTGGCACACAAAACAGTTTTAGAACACTGTTGCAGAAACAACGAAACAAACATGCCAAATTTAAAGAGACGCAAAATCCCAAAGATTGGCGATCTTTTACAGATGCTCGACGTTTAGCACTGACTTCAATGCTAGATGCCTATAACAGTTTCCACAGCGAAACTTTATCTCGAAACCTGGCAGAAAATCCAAAGAGATTCTGGTCGTATGTGAAGTACGTCAGCGGCAAGAAACAATCGATGCCTTCTCTGCGCGATATCAATGGAGATACTATCGAAGATAATGCTGCCAAAGCAGTTTTACTACACACAGCCTTCCGAAATGCCTTCACAAAAGAAGACGAAGTAAATATTCCAGAATTCGAATCGAGAACAGCTGCCAACATGACTAACGTATAAGTAAATATACTCGGAGTAGTGAAGCAACAAAGATCACTTAATAAAAGCAAGTCGTCTGGTCCACACTGTATACCAATTAGGTTCCTTTCCGAGTATGCTGAGGCATTAGCTCCATACTTAACAATCGTATACAACCGTTCGCTCGACGAAAGATCCGTACCCAAAGACTGGAAAGTTGCACAAGTCACACCAGTATTAAAGAAAAGTAATAGGAGTGATCCACTAAATTACAGGCCCATATCGTTGACGTCGATATATAGAAGGAGTTTAGAACAAATATTGTCTTTGAACATTATGAACTACCTCGAAGGAAGCGGTCTATTGGCATACAGTCAACATGGTCTTAGAAAACATCGCACCTGTGAAACACAACTAGCTCTTTATTCACGTGAAGCGCTGAGTGCTATTGACAAGGGATTTCAGATCGATCACGTATTCCTGGATTTCCACACTATTTCATGCAAGCGGCTCGTAGTAAAATTACGTGCTTATGGAATATATTCTCAGTTATGTGACTGGATTTGCGATTTCCTGTCAGAGAGGTCACAGTTCGTAGTAATTGACGGAAAGTCATCGAGTAAAACAGAAGTAATTTCAAGCGTTCCCCAAGGTAGTGTTATAGGCCCTTTGTTGTTCCGTATCAATATAAACGATTTGGGAGACAATCTGAGCAGCCGTCTTCGATTGTATGCAGATAACGCTGTTGTTTATCGACTAATAAAGTTATCAGAAGATGAAATCAAACTGCAAGACGATTTAGAAAAAATACGTGATGGTGCGATGGTGCGAAACGTGGCAGTTGACACTAAATAACGAAAAGTGTCAGGTAATCCACATGAGTGCTAAAAGGAACTCGTTAAACTTCGGTTACGCGTAAATCAGTCTAATCTAAAATCTGTAAATTCAACGAAATACCAAGGTACTACAATTACGAATAACTTAAATTGGAAAGAACACACAGAAAATGTTGTGTGGAGGGCTAACCAGGACACTTATTGGCAGGACACTTAGAAAATGTAACAGACCTACTAAGAAGACTGCCTACACTACGCTTGTCCGTCCTCTCTTAGACTACTGCTTCGCGGTGTGGGATCCTTACCAGGTTGGACTGACGGAGTACATCGAAAAAGTTCAAAGAAAGGCAGCACGTTTAGTATTACCGTGAAATATGGGAGAGAGTGTCACAGAAATGATACAGGATTTAGGCTGGAAATCATTAGAAGAAAGGTGTTTTTGGTTGCGAAGGAATCTTCTCACGAAATTCCAATCACCAACTTTCTCCTCTGAATGCGAAAATATTTTGTTGACACCGACCTACAAAGGGCGGAACGATCACCACGATAAAATAAGGAAAATCCGACCTCGTACGGAAAGATATAGGTGTTCATTCTTTCCGCGCACTATACGAGATTGGAATAGTAGGGAAATGTGACGGTGGTTCGATGAACCCTCTGCCAGGCACTTGAATGTGATTTGCAGAGTATCCATATAGATGTAGATGACTCAACAAGCTTACTAAAGATAGTGCGTACACTACTCTTTTCCGTCCTTTTTAGGAGTATTCCTCCACTATGTAGGATCAGCATCAGATAGTGTTGACAGACGCATCGAAAAAGTCGGAGGGCAGCTCGTTTTGTGCTATGGTGAGATAGTGGAAAGGCTGTAACGAATATGATACGCGAGTTAGGGTGGCAGTCACTAAAGTAAAGGCGTGTTTCGTTGAGGCAGAGTCATTGTACGAACTTTCAGTCACCATGTTTTTCTCCGAATACGAAAATACCTTCTTGCCGCCCACCTACATAGGGAGAAATTAAATCATTCCAATAAAATTTGAGAAATCACAGCCCGCACGAAAATGTTGTGTTCGTTCTTGCCTAGCGCTATTCGATAGGTTGGTTGATTTGGGGGGTGGTGACCAAACAGCGGGGTCATCGGTGCCATAGCATTAGCGAAGAATGGGGGTGGAAGTCGGCAGTGCCCTTTCAAAGGAACCGTCCCTAAAGCGATATAAGGAAATCATGGAAAACCTAAATCAGGATGACCAGACGCGGGTTTGCCCGAATGGAAGTCTAGCTTTCTAACCACTGGTTTACCTCACCCGGTTGCGCTGTTGGAGATAGGAACGATTGAGAAATAGATTGACTGTGGGTCTATGATCCCTCTGCCAAGCACTTAATTTTAAATTTCAGAGTTGTCATGTAGATGTAGTGCGATATTGAGATTTTCTTGGAAAAATTCGTGCTTTTGGGGTATCCAACCAGACATGTTTCACGATCGCAAATGTTTCAGAAACAGCCTGTTACCTTGGATAGATGGTCATCAACGGTCACGGAAGTGATATCTTATGAGGCCTAGGACAGGATAATAGGATCGTTAAAAAAAATGTCCCTGAACACTATGGTACTTAACATCTGAGGTCATCAGTCCCCTAGAACTAAGAACTACTTAAACGTAACTAACCTAAGGACATCACACACATCCATGCATGAGGCAGGATTCGAACCTGCGACCGTAGCGGTCGCACGTTTCCTGACTGAAGCGCCTAAAACCGCTCGGCCACATCGGCTGGCTAGAAAACTTAGCGAACAATATTACTTACCATCTTAGAGTCCTTGCACATGTTGCAGTTATCTGAGAGAAAATCCATGATGTAAGAACTGCAGTAATACTCAGCTGGGTCTCGGCGAAGTATCAGACTTGTAGAAAGACTTGCAGCTACATCTGTATGTAGAGAAATTCAAAGTTGCGTACTTATCGAAACGTAAAGGTCTGGCATCATTTTACTATAGCAATAAGCAGCTACATATAGAGTCATTAAAGTCACACACGTATCAGGGAGTCAAAAATGTGTAGATACGTGAGGCACACCAACCATAAGGGGCAAATGACAGGCAATGTTTCGTTCATAGGATGCTGAGAAATGGCTGCTTACCTACTAAAGGGGTCATGTAGTAAACTCTTGAAAGCTACTCTAATGTATGGGACCAGGGGACGTCGGACATACACGAAGAAGTATCATGGATTTGTTTGACTCTCTGCAGAGTGTCACAGAAACGTTGAAAGATCTTAATTGACCGAAATCCAAGATAGGAAATTCACGACACTTTCTCCATGACACTTTCGGGCAGAGCTGGTTTGGATTGGAGACTACAGGTTACCACACGCCTTCCCAGAGTGTGCTGAACCGGCTCTCTTTCGTGGGATTCAGTTCGACAGACCGAACTCGTCATTCTATGTCTTGATTTTAGTTACTTAGTTTCATGTCCCACTGATCATTTTGCACGATAAATCGTAATGGATATGGAACGAGTCACTTAATATTCACATCGCAAATTAGTAATTAATTGATAGATACGGCTACATGCTACACATTTTTTATAATGTACATTAGTAATTAATACCGACCACATTTTACACATTACAATATAAGAAATTCATCGATAGAATAAGAGGAATTGTGAAGGAGAAACACCCTTCTATTTTTTTACTAGAGACAACCTTAATTTGGAGTAACGAATGTCATTTTTTGTTCTGGTATCGTAATTTTGAACTGTGCGAACTAACATCCCAAAGACGTTCGGGCTCACATGCGGTTCCTCTTCATTGAAATGTCTTGCCTCAAACGCGCGTAGAGGTCGCATTACATGCCCTAAATTAGACACTTGTGACTCTTTGGTTAAATTGTCTGGCTGCTGACAAGTTTGCGAAACACAAAGTTAATATAACATATGATAATAGAAGTAATAATAGGGGGAACTAAATTAACGACCCATATATGATGTAGGCCACACAGTTGCGATTTGGTTAGATTAATGTTTATTCAGAAAGCAAACTAATAGCAAAAGTGGTTGTGTTTAGAGTTTCTGTTACACTGGAGCGCATATCCGTTTGCCACAGTTCGAGCATTCAAAATCTCATCTCGAAATACGTGTTATCTACACCAAAAGTTAGAATTCACACCAGGCGCGCGGCTGTTCACCGCTCAGAGACTATGTCCCGCAATACAACACAACGCGAAATTTTCTAAGTCGTTTCACTGCCTAAAGACCGACTGTCCGCTTTCGCGTCTCAATCCGAACTGTACTCATTGGAGTCTCCAGCCGAACCGTCCACTTTCGGATGTGCAACAGCCTGTCCCTCCGACCGTCCCCGGCTTCGCTTCCCGACTGCCGAGCATAGTCACTGAACTGTCTAGTGCAGTTCCCTTTCCTGAAGCCGTCCATCTGATTGGCTACAGCTTATTCTTCATTATATTACATTTTAACATATTTAAATAATCAAAGCTTGACCACTTTCACGTTCTAAATAAAGTAAGAATAATACCAATTACATAATAAACGTTAAATTCTTTTACATAAAACAAATACGATTTCCTTTTTAACTTTGAATATCACGGCCAGTACCCTTGCAGCTATCTTGCACCAACGTGCTTTGTGATAAGTAAAAGAAGTACAAAAGTAACTATTATGCACTAAACTTTACAACAAATATACTGTTACCTAATGATTCAATACGGTGCCTTGTGACATAGTTCAATGAGTTTTGTGTGGAGGAAATGATGATCTGATGCTTAACTGAAAATACTGATAATTTAAATTTACTATATCGTTTAAACAAATAAAGTTACAGAGTTGATATTTACAACGTTTGTCATGTTATGAGGCTCTTCTATATGAAATATCGATCGTTAAGATCGACCAAAGTGTTCAAATTTTAGCATTGAGTTCTTTGTTACAAAACTTGTTAATTTCACTTTAACAAAATGTTCAAATGGCTCTGAGCACTATGGGACTTAACAGCTATGGTCATCAGTCCCCTAGAACTTAGAACTACTTAAACCTAACTAACCTAAGGACATCACACACATCCATGCCCGAGGCAGGATTCGAACCTGCGACCGTAGCAGTCCCGCGGTTCCGGACTGCAGCGCCTAGAACCGCACGGCCACCGCGGCCGGCCCTTGGCCACTAACAGCTTCTATTGGGTTTCCCCACGACGTAGGTTCTCGTTTGTCCCACTCGCGCACTACAGCGCTTAAGCCTCATTCAGCACAATAGACGCTTTCCCCATCACGTGGCGAATCTGCGCTCTTTGTAGCACACGGTTCTGGACGACAGGGTTCGTTCCACAATGACTGAAGGCTGACTCTTTCAGCCATATACTTAAATGAGAGCGAAATGCGCGTTAACTCACAACTGTAGTGGATTATCTGATATAAATTTCATGAGGGAATAAATATACTGTGAAACAGTAGGCAGAACGTCCTACCCCTTAAACAGATTTCTAGAAGAAGATCGTGGGTTAGCACCACATTGTATACTTAGAGCACCTTTATGAGCTAAGAAGACTTTCTTTCGTAATCATAAGTTATCCCAGAAAGTTATTTCATATGTCTTTATTAAATGAAAATAAGAAAAATCTGTCAACTTACTGGCTTCTCTCTCTCTCTCTCTCTCTCTCTCTCTCTCTCTCTCTGAGGTTTGCAATGAATCTGAGTGTTAATGTGGCAGAAGTAGGAGTTCCATAGTGTTCTATTCCCAGTTTAAGTTCTCAGCAACAGGGACACCAAAACGTTTGAATTTTCCACACTATTTATTGTTTCCTTATCACGAGTTGCACTAATTATTGGTCTAGTATGCCTAGATGCGCATAACTAAATATGCTGCGACTTTTTAAAACTGAGGGTGAGATAATTCGCAGAAAACCAGTCAATTATACCTTTGGGAACTTGGTTACCATTTCTTTCGTTTCTGTATGTATGCTTGGACTTATTGCAACACTAGTGTTACCTGCAAAGGAAGTAACTCTATTTGTTCCATATTAGAGGTAAGATTGTTTACGTGTATGAAGGACAATAGTGGGCCTAAGTTTGAAACTTGGAGCACCCCATACCTGATATCTCCCGAGTCACAGTCACGTTGCCGGACTCTATCGGTTGAGTTAATAAGTACTACTTTCTTCATTAGTTTGGCTCTGTAACACATTATCCATTGTCTGGCTGAACTATCAGTCACGTAAAACTTTAATTAATCTACGTGAATACTCTGATTCACATAATGAAATGCCTTATATAGGTCGCAGGAAATAACAGCCGGGGCATTATTTGAAAAATTTGGTGAGTGAATATGTAAATGGCATTACATGCTACTGAAGAAACTCCTCCATAGCTCCTGTATTGTCGAGTTTTTCTTTCTCTTGTATTTTGAAAAACAGCATAACAAGGCATAAAAGGAATCGGGCATAGTCTCCGGTACGCGTGGAAAGGTGTAATGCTCTGTGAGGTCGTTATAGATATCCATTTTTTCCTGTTCTTGCTCCATAGGTGTATGGTAAATAAAACGGATACCGGCTAGTCTATAATGGTATAATGGATAGTCAAATGGAAAAGAAATAAATGGAAAATAAGTAAGCAAGCTCTTTATTATTTCAACAGTAATCGCCATAATTATTAATAAAAAATGGTTCAAATGGTTCTGAGCACTATGGGACTCAACTGCTGTGGTCATAAGTCCCCTTGAACTTAGAACTACTTAAACCTAACTAACCTAAGGACATCACACACACCCATGCCCGAGGCAGGATTCGAAGCTGCGACCGTAGTGGTCGTGCGGTGCCAGACTGTAGCGCCTTTAACCGCTCGGCCACTCCGGCAGGCTAATTATTAATAGATTTATCTTATAGGGAGACGAGACGCTCATTGCCTTCACGAAAAAGTATTTGTGGGTGCTTGCAAAAACCTGATTCTATCCAGGCCTGTACTTCTTCATCCGAAGCAATTCGACTGTCACGAATGTCTTCCTTCATGGCTCCAGAAATATGGAAATTGCATGGGGAGAGATCGGGACTGAATGGAGAATGTGTAAGGGCTTGCCAGGGAAACTTTTGTGGCGCCGCCGAAACAATCTTCGCAACATGTGCCGATATTCGGAGAAGGAAGTTGGTGATGGAAATTCCGCGAAAAGATCTCGCCGAATCGAAAAAATCTTTGTTTCAATGATTGCCATTTCAAATCCTTTATCATATTCGCAACACTCTCGCCCTTATTTCGCGATAATACAGAATGAGCTGTCCTCCTTTGAACTTTTTCGATGTCGTCCGTCAGTCGTATCTGGTAAAGATACGATGAAAGAGAATGAAGTAGCGTAGTGCAGGCAGTCTCTTCGGTAGATATGTTGCACCATCTAAGATTTCCGCCAATAAAACATAGTCTTTGGTTCGCCTTACCCAAATGTTAAGTTGTTCGTAATTGTAACTTATACGTATTTTGGCGAATTTACATGCCTTAAATGTATGTGATTTATAGCTTAATCAAAAATTAAAGATTTCTTTTTGTACTTGCGTGAATTTCCTTACTCTTTTCCATACTGAGAGACAATTACCACCTTTCACTCCATTCGGATATCGTGTCTAAGTCATTTTGCGATTAGTTTTCATCTTCTGATGACTTTGCAGACGGTAAATCATCTGCAAATAATTTAAGATGGCTGCACAGATACTCTCCTAACTGGTTTAGGTAGATTATAAACAGCAGAGGACCTTCAGTGGGGAACGTCGCATATCACTTAAGTTTTACTTGATGCTTTTCCGTCAGTTATTACATTCCTTGTCCATCCTGATGGGAAATCACGAATCCTCTGGCAAAACTGAAGCGGTACTCCGTAGGCACGCAGTTTGATTAGAAGTCTCTTGAGAGCATCGGTGTCAAAAGCCTTATGGGTATCTCGAAATATAGAATCAATTTGACCTCCCCAGTCGGTAGCATTGATTATTTCTTACGAAAAAAGAGCTAGTCGGGTTCCTCAAGAACAATATTTTATGAATCCGTACTGTCTCTGTGACAACAGAGACAACAATACCTTCAAGGTACTTCATAATGTTCGAACACTGTATATGCTCTAAAATCTCACTGCAAATCGATGTTAGTGACGTGGATGTGTAATTCAGCGGATTATCCTATTTCATTTCCTGAGCTTTGATGTAAACTGTGCAACTTTCCATTCTTTTGATACGGATCTTCCGTTGAGTGACCTGTTGTATGTGACTGCTATGTTTGGGGCTAATGTATCAGCATACTCTAAAAGGAACATAGTTGGTATACAGTGTCGACCGGAAGCATTACTCCTGTTAAGTACTTTAACCTGCTTCGCTACACCGCGGATATCTACTTCTAAACTACTCAAATTGGCAGTTGTTCTCGATTCGATTTCTAGAATATTTACATTGCATTCTTTGGTGGAGTAATTTCAGAAAACTGCGTCTGACAACTTCTCTTTAGTGAGCCTGTCATTGCTAATATCGCGGATTGAAGTTATTGATTGTGTCTTACCGCTGGTGTACATTACATAGATACTTTTATTAATTTATTGCGTATAAATCTTCCAGTTGCCTGAGGTAATACTACTTTGAATTTAAGAGCCGGCCGCTGTAGCCTAGCGGTTCTAGGCGCTTCAGTCTGGAACCGCACGACCGCTACGGTCGCAGGTTCGAATCCTGCCTCGGGCATGTACGTGTGTGATGTCCTTAGGTTAGTTAGGTTTAAGTAGTTCTAAGTTCTAGGGGACTGATGACCTCAGAGTTTAAGTCCCATAGTGCTCAGAGCCATTTGAACCATTTTTTTTTTTTTAATTTGACATGTGTCGTCTACACCTACAAAGTTTGTTGGTAAGGAGTGCAGGCTCTCTCTTAGGAGAGGTAAAGCGAATTCTTTATCTGCCTTTTCCAATGGATGTATTTTACATTTATTTTTGGTGGTTTTATGTACCGCGGTGATCAGTCTCGTTACAGTGATCTAGTAGTCACTAATCGCTGTATCCGCCCTGACGCTGCCTATTTTCTCAACATTATTTGTTTCTAATAAGTTAATTATGTTTTCTCAACAGTCAGTGAGTGTCTGGAAGGTACTGATAGGGGTATGGAGTTACTGTGACTTCAGTACCGTGAACAGGTACGTTAATTTCCTCTATTGAGGATCCATGGAGGGATGACATGCTCCACAAAGATAAATGCATACTTCTATCGATACAGTATGCTTTCCAGAATCATGAGATCACCCACGGAATTCCACGACCCGTTCCCCAGACCGCAACGTTCACACGATTGTAGTAAGCTGTTTGTTTTCACACTTTCACGCCGTGCACGCCGAAGGTCACTTGTCCGATGGAGCATGAAACTTGATTCACTTGTAAAGGCCACCTTTGGCACTCAGTGGACGTTCAGTTGCGGCACTGACGTGCAAATTCCAGCCCTCGCCGCCGATGAACAGAAGTCAGCATTCGTCCACGTACCGGCACCTGCTGTGGAAGTCCATAGCCAGCAACGTTCGCTGAAAGGACTTTGAGACACTGTTGATAGCTGCTTGGTTCATCTGTGCGGTCAGTTGATCAGCAGTTGCACTTCTGTTTGCCTCGACACATATCCGCAGCCGTCATTCGCTCCTGCTTCTATGGCCCTCGGTTCACTATAGTTGCCTCGGCGCTGGTTTTGAATACTGCAATTTTGCCATTCACATACTTAGCCGTTTCGTATGAATTTCTACCCTTCTCCCTAAAGCGAGTGATCACGCCCTTTTGGACGTCAGGTAAATCGCTCTGCTTCCTCATTACGATGATGACTTGATTGTTTCCTGTAGATGTATCAGTCTGATCTAAGGGTCATGGTAAGGAAACAAATGTGTCGAAGTTTATAGGCCAAAATCGTTCTGATGCCTCCGACAGTGAAATACATTTACCGATACTGTTCCTAAGATTGTAGGGTAGGGAATTTATAGAAGTGGTAGTACGAACCAAAACAGGAAACGGATGTCTAGTAGACATGGACCTTAATAGCTGTGTAGATTTGTTCACTAGAATAGATGTGTTTTTGTAGGCGCTGCTATGGGCAGTAAAAGTTATGATGGCCCCTAATCCACTAACCACTGTTGTGGAGGCGGAGATGGCGATTAGAAGGGTGGTTTTGCGTTAAGCGTTACTGAGGAGCAATTTCAGTCGAACGTGATACACCCATCACTATCTGGAAAACACCGGGAATAAGACCTGGCTACCTCTTCAAGCTGGAATGGTGCAAGTGTGGAGGGGTTGATATAGGGAAGCTTCCTTTTCTGCATTTTTTGTTTTAATAATGTTTATTAGTGATAACGACATTGGTGTCCATGCACAATCACATTCTGTTCATGAAAATACTGTGCATAGGAACATCTACAAATACTCCTAAAAAATAATGAGGTAGAGATAATATGATACTACGGAGTTTATCTGATGTAAGAATTTAAGCTCAATTAAATATTTAAAATATTTTATTATGTACGTGAGGTGAATGGTGAACCATGGCACTAGTGAGCCTTCGTCGACTAACTAAAGTTATAATCTGTCAAGTCTCATCAAAGAAACTGGAGCACTGTCTAATTATACCAAGTCCCAACACATTTAGAAAGTGGGGCCTAGAATTGCTCTCCTTGCTGAGTTCCTTCCCGGATGTGCATCACGTGCCGATTACCAAACTTCTCCGAAAGGTCAATTTCTGATTTACCACTTCTCACGACAAACACCATACCATTGTCGCTAAACTGCCGCCAAAATTTATGAACAAATTCTCGGTAAATTCTGCACGTCTAACTTAAATATTCATTGAGTTATACTTATTTGTTGCACTGCATGAGGTGAGAATTTTAAACAGATCAAGTACATCTTAATATGCTGACGCATAAAGTAAGGCGTCTTCCCTGTGGGAAATGTTCCCATCTCTCCAATTATGGATACTGAATTAACGTATCACCTCTCGTTCACACAAAATTGAAGCATAGACATTTAGCTATTGATCCTGAGAACTTTGTCTCAACACTACTACTTTTCTCCTATCTGTAACTTTCTGTTAATTATATCTCTTCTCAGAAATGGTTATTAAATTAATGATGGCCTCCCTCCAGCTAAACAGACGCGTGAAAATATTTACAGACATCTCTTACTTAGGTCCATCTCTTGACAAATCGCTGAATGTCTTATCAATTTTATTAACACATTTAATAAATTTCGAAGTTTGATAATCAGTATCGGCTTCCCATCAGTTAAGAAACGTGAAAATAATCCAGGTGAGTGTAACTGTAGACAGCGGTTTCCTAGAATTCTCTTTTGACACCTTTATGAAAGTCGAATCAATTTATTAACACAGTTAATTAATTTCAAAGAGTGATGGTGAAATATGTTTTCTGATTATTTGCCATTATGGAACCTCTGGATGTCTTAGAAGGCTCAGGAAACCAGTAACTGCGTCTCAAATTTATCTCTTTTTCTGCCATTTTTCCCTAATGAGTATCTTTATTCGTTCTTGAAATATCACGTCCAACGTGAATAACATAAAATACCACTATGTCATTTTTGCCGCCTGTGTAAACGCTGCCATTTCTCTTTGCTCGGATGGTTTACACTATTCGCAACAGTCGTGATGTTCCGTTCCCAAGTCAATGGCAGCCCTTGTCGTTGGTTGAGGTGAGCCACACCCTGTCCAAGAGCGTCCCGTATGCCTATCGGCTGGTTCTTCATAAACAAACCACAACGGGGCCGCTAGCTGCCCGTCTGCTGCCATGATGCTCACATATCGACGTGTTGTTTATCTAGAGTTTCTCCTCGTTACGTCACAACAAGGTAAATAATCAGAAATGATCGGTGTAATGTAGAAAGTTATTCGGTGCCTTTGGCTGATCGGTGAGTCCTAACGACATTTCACGCTTACCTGCGGGGTTGGGATTGGGAACAAAATAAATAACCGGGAACAACGGGTATTCAGCTAGTTGCCACTGTCACTTTGAACGGAACACGTGGACTGTTCATCATACATCCTGCATTATTCATGACAGACGCCCATCTTGTGACGAGTAGTGAGAGATATGATATTATTAGCCTCGCACCTATGTCAACTCCATAAAGGCTTTTGCTTACAGTACTCGAAGACATTCTCTGACTGTAGGGAAGGCACACTGTAACTGAAATTGCATTCATGTTGGTTGGTTGGTTGGTTTGAGGAAGGAGACCAGACAGCGTGGTCATCGGTCTCATCGGATTAGGGAAGGATTGGGAAGGAAGTCGGCCGTGCCCTTTCAAAGGAACCATCCCGGCATTTGCCTGGAGTGATTTAGGGAAATCATGGAAAACCTAAATCAGGATGGCCGGACGCGAGATTGAACCGTCGTCCTCCCGAATGAGAGTCCAGTGTCTAACCACTGCGCCACCCCGCTCGGTGCATTCATGTTCTATTCCTTCAAACGTATATCAACTAAAGTCTGTTGCCGTAGGCTGTCATTGCGTTTGGATTTCTCTGATTAATCTGAAAAACTAGTGCCTAGATATTTTTATTTGTATCCTTTAACGGCTAACTTTAACGGTCTGGGTACTTTAAAGTGACTATGCGGCTGGTCCTGGTGGAGGTTCGAGTCCTCCCTCGGGCATGGGTGTGCGTGTTTGTCCATAGGACAATTTAGGTTAAGTAGTGTGTAAGCTTACGGACTGATGACCTTAGCAGTTAAGTCCCATAAGATTTCACACACACACACACACACACACACACACACACACACACACACACACACACTTCAGAGTGAGGGTCGGAAAACGCCATGTACTAATGTTTATTCAGAGCAACTTCGATGCCATTGGACCATACTAACAGTCCCTGACACTTTTCACTCAGCAACACACTCAGCCTTACTCTAAGACAAATAATTTTCTTCTGCATGCAGATGACTCAAATGTGTTGTAATTTCGTTGGTCAGGGTGTGGCAGTTTGTTACAACACTACCGTGGTATCAACGTTCTTAGCTTTTGTGTGAGTTGCTTTCTTTTCGCTAGGTTATGATGTTCTATAACTTTATCATAAGCTGCGTAAATCAAATTATATTTTGAAATATGGGGTAGTAACAGTTACCCAGTTTACTGCAATAATATTGATTGCCGTGCGCCACAAAAAGTTTCACTTTTTTCCGGTTCATTCATGTGCGCAGTGTCAGTTGAAAATATGGCTAGTGTTCACACACACAAAAAAAAAAAAAAACGTAGGCAGATAGAACAATCGAAATGTCACTGACGTACAAGGATAATAGTAAAAATCTTAGTACCGAACCATCTGGCACTCCTGAACGCCCTATAATCCTATAAGAGTTACTGAGACTGCTGTGAACAGAGCAGGAAGACGTCGCCATAATTCAAGTCAAGATCAAAATGTACGTTCACAATTAGAACTGCAAGATGTTGTAGCTGACAGTAAAAAATCTAGCAAATGAAGACGTGTCAGTGTCACAGCTGGGGATTTATTTCTCTCTTTCCTCCTCCTCCTTCTCCTCCTTCTCCTCCTCCTCCTCCTCCTCCTCCTCCTCCTCCTTCCCCCTCTCCCCTCCCGCGTTCCTTCCTCCCCCTCCCTCCCTCCCTCCTCTCCCCACTCTCTCGCTCTCTCTCTCTCTCTCTCTCTCTCTCTCTCTCTCTCTCTCTCTCTCTCTCTCTCTCTCTTCTCTTACACACCATGGTATGAAATCAAATTACAATTAAATCCAGACCATTAGCTGCTTACAAGCGTTGATAAATATCAACGGGCACAGTTGAAAATGTGTGCCCCGACCGGGGCGCGAACCTGGGACCCTCCTGCTTACATGGTAGATGCTGTATCCGACTTTTTCTTTCTCGTTTTTTCTTTAGTTGATCTTATTTTGTTCTATATTGTTCGTTGAATTTGTTAGAGGCGGACGTCCGATGACATCCGTTCCGGTTCTTCGTTGTTCCGTTCACTCAATTTTTTTTATTAAAGAGGGTAGCTAACCTTCTGACCGGACAATTCGACTGAGCTATCGTGGACTCAGAGGATAGTGTGACTGCAGGGACGATATCTGGCACTCTCCCCATGAGACCCACATTTCCAACTTACTATCCGCACACTACATTTGTAGTGCCCTGCCCATTATACTCAGTACTCGCAGCAGTCAAGCTACCTATTCCCGCAAGAGTTTCAGAAATGTGAGCGCATCCGCACTGAAGAAGATCATTGGCCGGTAAGCCTAATCTACACTCCTAGAAATGGAAAAAAGAACACATTGACACCGGTGTGTCAGACCCACCATACTTACTCCGGACACTGCGAGAGGGCTGTACAAGCAATGATCACACGCACGGCACAGCGGACACACCAGGAACTGCGGTGTTGGCCGTCGAATGGCGATAGCTGCGCAGCATTTGTGCACCGCCGCCGTCAGTGTCAGCCAGTTTGCCGTGGCATACGGAGCTCCATCGCAGTCTTTAACACTGGTAGCATGCCGCGACAGCGTGGACGTGAACCGTATGTGCAGTTGACGGACTTTGAGCGAGGGCGTATAGTGGGCATGCGGGAGGCCGGGTGGACGTACTGCCGAATTGCTCAACACGTGGGGCGTGAGGTCTCCACAGTACATCGATGTTGTCGCCAGTGGTCGGCGGAAGGTGCACGTGCCCGTCGACCTGGGACCGGACCGCAGTGACACACGGATGCACGCCAAGACCGTAGGATTCTACGCAGTGCCGTAGGGGACCACACCGCCACTTTCCAGCAAATTAGGGACACTGTTGCTCCTGGGGTATCGGCGAGGACCATTCGCAACCGTCTCCATGAAGCTGGGCTACGGTCCCGCACACCGTTAGGCCGTCTTCCGCTCACGCCCCAACATCGTGCAGCCCGCCTCCAGTGGTGTCGTGACAGGCGTGAATGGAGGGGCGAATGGAGACTTGTCGTCTTTAGCGATGAGAGTCCCTTCTGCCTTGGTGCCAATGATGGTCGTATGCGTGTTTGGCGCCGTGCAGGTGAGCGCCACAATCAGGACTGCATACGACCGAGGCACACAGGGCCAACACCCGATATCATGGTGTGGGGAGCGATCTTCTACACTGGCCGTACACCACTGGAGATCGTGGAGGGGACACTGAATAGTGCACGGTACATCCAAACCGTCATCGAACCCATCGTTCTACCATTCCTAGACCGGCAAGGGAACTTGCTGTTCCAACAGGACAATGCACGTCCGCATGTATCCCATGCCACCCAACGTGCAGTAGAAGGTGTAAGTCAACTACCCTGGCCAGCAAGATCTCCGGATCTGTCCCCCATTGAGCATGTTTGGGACTGGATGAAGCGTCGTCTCACGCGGTCTGCACGTCCAGCACGAACGCTGGTCCAACTGAGGTGCCAGGTGGAAATGGCGTGGCAAGCCGTTCCACAGGACTACATCCAGCATCTCTACGATCGTCTCCATGGGAGAATAGCAGCCTGCATTGCTGCGAAAGGTGGATATATACTGTACTAGTGCCGACATTGTGCATGCTCTGTTGCCTGTGCCTATGTGCCTGTGGTTCTGTCAGTGTGATCATGTGATGTATCTGACCCCAGGAATGTGTCAATAAAGTTTCCCCTTCCTGGGACAATGAATTCACGGTGTTCTTATTTCAATTTCCAGGAGTGTATATGAAGATGGCATCTTCATACGGTATCAAATTGTTGTGTCTGGTATTACGCATTATTATTGAATGGTTTAGGAAATAACCTGTATAGAAATGTAAACACTTTTCGAACTACGTAAGTATTTCTAGAAATATAAAAATGGCTCTGAGGACTATGGGACTCAACTGCTGAGGTCATTAGACCCCTAGAACTTAGAACTAGTTAAACCTAACTAACCTAAGGACATCACACACATCCATGCCCGAGGCAGGATTCGAACCTGCGACCGTAGCGGTCTCGCGGTTCCAGACTGCAGCGCCAGAACCGCGCGGCCACTTCGGCCGGCTCTAGAAATATACATCTGTTCTTACGGTTAAGTAATAATCTACATTCTTATTATATTCCTATAGCAGAAACTTGGAGATTTGTAAATTGTAACAACATCATTCTATATATTTTTGTTATGTCTAAGACACAAAAAGTGCTGCAAATATTAAGCAACAAGATCGTTCATGCTCTCTTCAGATTATTTCAGGTAAAACAAAACAACAGAATGAGACAAAGTTACTAGTTAAACATAATTTTCAAAATATATTAAGTCGAGGGTGATGAGGCTGATGTAGTTTCTGAAACACAGTTGAGTATCAACACGTCGGTACTACTCCTCCTACTTGATACTACAGACATGTGATGATAGTTTAACGCAGCTGCCCCGTTTTATTGCATACAGGTTCTAGTCGATAGACGGCACAATACTTTCGTGACCTCAACAGTTGGGTCCCATAAGACCTTACCACAAAAAAAAAAGAAAATTGGAAACACTCTGAATGTCTTGTGCCACGTTCAAAAGTATTTATGCAAAACGCTCGTAAAGCAGTACTTGCTTGTGTATATAGTTCAAATGAAGCCTCAAACTATTTTCAACGTCTAAATTGTTACGTGATGCTTATCAAATGTCAAAAGCAGGCAGGCAGAAATCGGGAAGACCGAACTCACTGAATGAGCAGTTTGCTTGTATCGTGAAGTGTTGTGTTACTGTAACATCCAGTTTGCACAATATTACACACACCCTACGTTGCAAAACACGCATGACCACTGCTGCTGATTTAACTTACAGCTGCAGCAGACCTGTAGACGAAAGTAATCAATGTTACTCTCGCCTCAAAAGCTCGTCTCTCAATATTCCTTTAACACTCGAAATTGTACTTATATTTCGATGACTGAAATTACTACGGAAAACAACTGGAAAAAGTTGACTACAAAATTCTTTCTTAATGGAGTTCCAGTCCCACATTTATTTTATTACGTAACAACGTTAAGTACTGGCTCTATTAAATGTGTGTGAGTTTTGAGAGAAAATGTTTTCGAAAATGATCTTTTGTACCAACTTTGTAGACATAAGATGTATGGAATGAAAATCAGAAGTATTTTTGAGGAAAAGAATAGCTGTAAAGAATATATGGTTAATGTTGGACGGTGGGTAGTAGATTGCTAGCGGGAAATGATAATTGCTGAAAGGTAGACGGTAATAATCCGTTAACTCCAATATAAATGTGCTGAAGTTATTGTTGCGGACTGATACTTCAAGAGGTAATTTGAAAGCTATGACGTTCAGACAGTGGAATAGAGACGCTATCGGAAGGGGATACAACATTTTTGTAGCGCATGGTAAAGTAAGTATCCCAATAGTTGTTGTTGTTGTTGTTGTTGTCTTCAGTCCTGAGACTGGTTTCATGCGGCTCTCCATGCTACTCTATCCTGTGTAAAATTCTTCGTGTCCCAGTACCTACTGCAACCTACATCCTTGTGAATCTGCTTAGTGTATTCATCTCTTGGTCTCCCTCTACGATTTTTACCCTCCACACTGCCTTCCAATACTAAATTGGTGATCCCTTGAAGCCTCAACACATGTCCTACCAACCGATCCCTACTTCTAGTCATGTTGTGCCCCAAACTTCTCTTCTCCCCAATCCCATTCAATACTTCCTCATTAGTTATGTGATCTACCCATCTAATCTTCAGGTTTCTTCTGTAGCACCACATTTCGAAAGCTTCTATTCTCTTCTTGTCCAAACTAGTTATCGTCCATGTTTCACTTCGATACATGGCTACACTCCATACAAATACTTTCAGAAATGACTTCCTGACACTTAAATCTATACTCGATGTTAACAAATTTCTGTTCTTCAGAAACGCTTTCCTTGCCATTGCCATTCTACATTTTACATCCTTTCTACTTCGACCATCATCAGTTATTTTGCTCCCCAAATAGCAAAATTCCTTTACTACTTTAAGGGTCTCATTTCCTAATCTAATTCCCTCAGCATCACCCGACTTAATTCGAATACATTCCATTATCCTCGTTTTGCTTTTGTTGATGTTCATCTTATACCCTCCTTTCAAAACTCTGTCCATTCCGTTCAGCTGCTCTTCTAGGTCCTTTGCTGCCTCTGACAGAATTACAATGTCATTGGCGAACCGCAAAGTTTTTATTTCTTCTCCATAGATTTTAATTCCTACTACGAATTTTTCTTTTGTTTCCTTTACTGCTTGCTCAATATACAGATTGAATAACATCACGGACAGGCTACAACCCTGTCTCACTCCCTTCCCTTTCAGGCCCCTCGTCTCTTATAACTGCCATCTGGCTTCTGTACAAATTGTAAATAGCCTTTCGCTCCCTGTATTTTACCCCTGTCACCATCAGAATTTGAAAGAGCGCATTCCAGTCAACATTGTCAAAAGCTTTCTCTAAGTCTACATATGCTAGAAATGTAGGTTTGCCTTTCCTTAATCTAGCTTCTAAGATAAGTCGTAGGGTCAGTATTGCCTCACGTGTCCCAACATTTCTACGGAATCCAAACTGATCTTCCCCGAGGTCGGCTTCTACTAGTTTTTCCATTCGTCTGTAAAGAATCCGCGTTAGTATTTTGCAGCTGTGACTTATTAAACTGATAGTTCGGTATTTTTCACATTTGTCAACACTTGCTTTCTTTGGGATTGCGATTATTATATTCTTCTTGAAGTCTGAGTGTATTTCGCCTGTTTCATACATCTTGCTCACAAGATGGTAGAGTTTCGTCAGGACTGGCTCTCCCAAGGCTGTCAGTAGTTCTAATGGAATGTTGTCTACTCCCGGGGCCTTGTTTTGACTCAGGTCTTTCAGTGCTCTGTCAAACTCTTCACGCAGTATCGTATCTCCCATTTCATCTTCATCTACATCCTCTTCCATTTCCATAATATTGTCCTCAAGTACATCGCCCTTGTATAGACCCTCTATATACTCCTTCCACCTTTCTGCTTTCCCTTCTTTACTTAGAACTGAGTTTCCATCTGAGCTTTTGATATTCATACAAATGGTTCTCTTTTCTCCAAAGGTCTCTTTAATTTTCCTGTAGCCTGTATCTATCTTACCCCTAGTGAGATAAGCCTCTACATCCTTACATTTGTCCTCTAGCCATGCATGCTTAGCCATTTTGCACTTCCTGTCGATCTCATTTTTGAGGCGTTTGTATTCCTTTTTGCCTGCTTCATTTACTGCATTTTTATATTTTCTCCTTTCATCAATTAAATTCAGCATTTCTTCTGTCACCCAAGGATCTCTGCTAGACCTCTTTTTTTTACCTACTTGATCCTCTGCTGCCTTCACCACTTCATCCCTCAAAGCTACCCATTCTTCTTCTACTGTATTTCTTTCCCCCATTCCTGTCAATTGTTCCCTTATGCTCTCCCTGAAACTCTGTACAACCTCTGGTTTAGTCAGTTTATCCAGGTCCCAGTTCCTTAAATTCCCACCTTTTTGCAGTTTCTTCAGTTTTAATCTACAGGTCATAACCAATAGATTGTGGCCAGAATCCACATTTGCCCCTGGAAATGTCTTACAATTTAAAACCTGGTTCCTAAATCTCTGTCTTACCATTATATAATCTATCTGAAACCTGTCAGTATCTCCAGGGTTCTTCCATGTATACAACCTTATTTTATGATTTTTGAACCAAGTGTTAGCTATGATTAAGTTGTGCTCTGTGCAAAATTCTATCAGGCGGCTTCGTATTTCATTTCTTACCCCCAATCCATATTCACCTACTACGTTTCCTTCTCTCCCTTTTCCTACTGCCGAATTCCAGTCACTCATGACTATTAAATTTTCGTCTCCCTTCACAATCTGAATAATTTCTTTTATTTCACCATACATTTCTTCAATTTCTTCGTCATCTGCAGAGCTAGTTGGCATATAAACTTGTACTACTGTAGTAGGCGCGGGTTTCGTATCTATCTTGGCCACAATAATGCGTTCACTATGCTGTTTGTAGTAGCTTACCCGCATTCCTATTTTCCTATTCATTATTAAACCTACTTCTGCAGTACCCCTATTTGATTTTGTGTTTATGACCCTGTATTCACCTGACCAGAAGTCTTGTTCCTCCTTCCACCGAACTTCACTAATTCCCACTATATCTAACTTTAACCTATCCATTTCCCTTTTTAAATTCTCTAACCTACCGGGCCGATTAAGGGATCTGACATTCCACGCTCCGATCCGTAGAACGCCAGTTTTCTTTCTCCTGATAACGACATCCTCTTGAGTAGTCCCCGCCCGGAGATCCTAATGGGGGACTATTTTACCTCCGGAATGTTTTACCCAGGAGGATGCCATCATCATTTAATCATACAGTAAAGCTGAATGCCCTCGGGAAAAAATTACGGCTGTAGTTGCCTCTTGCTTTCAGCCGTTCGCAGTACCAGCACAGCAATGCCGTTTTGGTTAGTGTTACAGGGCCAGATCAGTCAATCATCCAGACTGTTGCCCTTCCAACTACTGAAAAGGCTGCTACCCCTCTTCAGGAACCACACGTTTGTCTGGCCTCTCAACAGATACCCCTCTGTATCGCTGAGGCACGCAAGCCTCCCCACCAACGGCAAGGTCCATGGTTCAGGGGGGGGGGGGGGGTGGGATCCGAATTGTATGCCTCACAAATTTCGAAGGTTGCTGGGCTGCAGGGAAGAAGATCAGACAACTGGCACAGGGTGTTTCCATTGTTTGTTCTGGACTGACCGTTTTCATCGTTCATAGTACAGAGAACAATAACATATGCCCTTCAGATGGACCAGGACTCACAGAAGGCAGACTAAAGGTCTTCTGGTAATGAGTTACCGACAGGTGATTATAGGCAGTGTGTGTTGGATTCGGAAGTTAAAACAATTGTGCAGTATGTAATTCAGTCAAAGCAGCGGGTAATATCTACTGTTAGACAGCACGAACTATGTTTATTGGTGTGGTAGGAGCTGTAGGAAGTTAAGGTGCCAGGATAACATTAATTCAAATATATTTTTGAAACAAATTTATTAATAAGAAATGTCTTCACAACATTTACAAAAAACACATGTTGCCCAACCTCTTTTTCTTTAAAAAAAGAAAGGCAACCATTACAGAATCCTCAATTGAAACTTAGAGCTGTAACTAGGTAATTACTTGATATCAAAATTTAAGTCCCCAAACTGTCTTAAATCCTCAAACAAAATTCTTACTGATAAATTGACATCAATTAAATTTCAAAACTATCTTCAGATAAAATCAGTTTAGCAGCAGAACTTAAAGTACACAATAACATTTACAGCCGGGCCCCTACTTCCAAGTTTTAAGCACACCAATTTCCCTTGGGGCACAATTTAAGATTTACCCAAGTACTGTACGGAAGTACCAGACAATTTCAAAGCAAGTTTGCCCGCAGAGCGCCTGCAGATGACGCTAATAGGGAGATGCAAAATGTTCCTGTACAGAAAGTGATTACTTAATTCAGAGATCGATCTGTCGCATTAGAATTCATGCACGGCTACCTCAGTGGGTTAACAGTGCCGTAAGCTTGCAATCAGATTTTATTTCATATTTCAGTCCTCCATACACTTCTTGGTGATACATTATACAAATCATACATACACACAACACAAATGACGCCCACAGGGGCAGACTCAGTGACAGCTTTTACAAACGAAGAGATAAAATAAACAGATCACTAGCTATGGAATAGTAGAACTACTCAGGTTGGCCTAGTGTGAACAAGTATTCGTCCATATATGCAACAAGT
The DNA here is from genome assembly GCF_023864275.1 of Schistocerca cancellata. Taxonomy (NCBI): domain Eukaryota; kingdom Metazoa; phylum Arthropoda; class Insecta; order Orthoptera; family Acrididae; genus Schistocerca; species Schistocerca cancellata. The sequence continues at coordinate 332,612,183 of NC_064629.1, forward strand.
GTGTTAATACGTGTACGAACACCAGTATAGTGCGACCAGCGAGCACTTGAATCCAAGAGAAGTGATTCTTTTCAAACAAACGGCCCTCATCCTCAACGAGGCCACGCCATCACTCAAGGCCTAGACAAGACGTTTTACACAAACACGGGTCTGTTCCCAGTATCGTCGGGCCGCGCCGTTACCTCGTGGCGCTACTAACCCAAAACCACCTCGCTTAACCACACGTGCCGCCTACCGGACCACGTTCACTCCACAAGTTACTCTCTGTCAAATAGAATCTGTACCACATGTTGACAGGTGCTAAACTTCCAAGTGGAGTCGACCTACCACGCAAGACCTGGAGTACCCTCAACAGAATCAGTACCGGCCATGGCCGATGCAGGGATGCTCTCTTTCATTGGAAGAAGCTGCCTAATCCAGCCTGTGACTGCGGGGCTCCATACCAGACTGTTCACCACACTGTCAGTGATTGTTGGATACGAGCCTATCACGGTGCTGAAGAAGACTTGCTTTTAGCAACAACAGATGCAGCGCGCTAAATTGAAGGACTAGATATTCAGTTGTAAAGTTAAACTTAAGTTTCTTGTGTATAAATATGTACATATGTATATTAATTTAATTTTATGATATGTCTGTGTTAGCCATACGCTAAATAAAAAATATACCACTACCGACTCCACCAGAGGGGCCAAAAGTCGGGAAAATATGAAATAACTTTCGGGATGGTTCCGCGCCAGACACATTTGTCTACACAAGATGAGAATCGCTTTACACTAGAAGATAAGTTGAGTAAATTAGCTTGGAGTCACTACCATCTGAAAAATGTCAGTAACTGGTTTTATTGTGGAGCAGAATGAATCCCATATCAGACTTCTTATGCCTTTATTAATCAGTGGAGGTACCAGGATGGAACCTGATTCCTTCCACATAAAAGGCAGTAACACTAGTTGATGAGCTTTTGGATAAGGTGAATTTTAATTGTATATGTGAAGAAATGATGTTGACTGATTTCGTTGTGTGTGGATGGATTTTTAAACTTAAACCCATACACAAAGATCAGATTGAATTTTCTCTTGCAGTATCAATTACTCTGGAGTGTAAACATATACAAACATTTCAATGCACGAAGATCCTTGAAATAGACCGATATAAAGTAAGATCTAGTAAGGCAGAAAGCATAGCTACTTTCCAAGAATCATGTAGTTGTTACAGTTTTTGTAACTTGCTGTAATGAACTTGTAGGTTGAAGCAGTGAACAGTAAATAGATATGTATGATATACAGAAGCAGAAGTAGTAAGAATCATTTACAGATTTAGGTTGGGAACATTTGAAGCAGCTGATAGAAAGTCAGTAATCGTCACTTTTCCTACTTTTAAAATGTTTAAATTGTTTAATGGGTTATTGACTTGAACAGTTTAATGGGTTAACAGGTTAGTGGGTTGTTACCACTTACAATTTACCATTCACCATTTAGTGTTGAACCGATACCCTGTAAATTCGATACCGTGTTAACCAAAGGTTTTGAAAAGTTTTTAAGTTTGGTAAGTAAGACATGATTTTCTACAGCTCATCCACCCTTCAAAAACGCTTCTGGGTGTGATTTCATATATCTAACGTCTGCAAGATAAGTACAGTGATCTATCTTGAAAACTTTTTATGTCAAAATACATACACATTTAATACAGTCAGAATTTAATGTTGTTACTTCAAAAACTAGTGCATTAACAGAGGACTCAAACTACATCATAACTGAGTACTTTGTAGTCAACTGTCACCAGGTATTTTCCCTTGTAAGTTCGACATCTGTAATATTTCTAAAATTACGAGTACTGTATGAATAGTGCAATACGAGATTTTTTGTGAGAATAGCGTTTTAGAGAGGGACGAGCGGATACATTACTCTGTGAACTGTCAACGACACCAGTGAAACATTATTAGAGTTCTATTATTTATTCACAACGTTTACAGGTAGTCGTTCTTCTGCAGCAACGTTGGCTGTCGCTAATTCAATTGCGTGTTGGACGTCTGTCCAAGCAGCTCAGCGTTGCTCGCCCAGAAGATGATGTCAGCGTCCATGGCAGTGCTGCGGCGCCGGCTAGCTGGACGGCAGTCGTCGCCCAGAGTGCAGGGCAAAGTGGTTCACGCGCCGGCTGCTGAGTGTATTGTGCCCCACTCCCAATCCTACGATCACCCTTGATGAACAGTTCCCTATGTGGTTGGTTGATCTGTTCCCTACCCGTGGTAGGTTTCAGCATCCAAACGCGCCTGATGTTGAACAGGAACGTGTACCCCAACAGTTCCTATTGCTGGTTTCTGCAGTGAAGTCCAGTACTGGCTGCACTCTGCGATGTGTTGTCACCAGGAGATCAGTTTCTCCATCAGTAGATGGTATACGGCGAGCAGTACAAAGTTCACTCGGTGAAGGCCATCGTCTTGAGTACATCTTTGAATAGTTCACAGACTGTGCTGGAGCACTAGGACATAGAACCACTGCTGTATCGTAGTAATGGAATCGAGTGCTATTACCGTGAATGCTATCGATCCCTATGATCAACTCATGAAAAGAGCTGGAGTAGCAACATCAAAAAAATTTTGCATCACCTCGGTTCCGAGAGTCCCGGAACCTGTACAGAAAACTGGAATAAAGATCAACATTAACATCATTTCAGCCCTTTCTATTGCTTATGAAAACCGCACATTGCATGTTGTACCACCATACACCGAGACCTTCAGAGGTGGTGTTCCAGACTGCTGTTCACACCTGTATCTCTAATACTCAGTAGCACGTCCTCTTGCATTGATGCATGCCTGTATTCGTCGTGGCATACTATCCACACGTTCATCAAGCCACTGTCGGTACAGATTGTCCCATTCCGCAACGGCGTTTCGGCGTAGAACCCTCAGAGTGGTTGGTTGGTCACGTCGTCCATAAACAGCCATTTTCAAACTCTTCCAGGCAGGTCGATAGGGTTCACGTCTGGAGAACATGCTGGCCTGGCCACTCTAGTCGAGCGATGTCGTTAACGCCGGCCGTGGTGGCCGTGCGGCTCTAGGCGCTACAGTCCGGAACCGCGGGACTGCTACGGTCGCAGGTTCGAATCCTGCCTCGGGCATGGATGTGTGTGGTGTCCTTAGGTTAGTTAGGTTTAAGTAGTTCTAAGTTCTAGGGGACTGATGGCCTAGGATGTTAAGTCCCATAGTGCTTAGAGCCATTTGAACCATTTTTGATGTCGTTAACCTGAGGAAGTTATTCACAAGATGTGCACGACGGGGGCGCGAATTGTCGTCAACAAAGACGAATGCCTAGCTAGTATCCTGCCGATATGGTTGCACTATCTATCATAGGATGGCATTCACGTATTGTACAGCGGTTACGATGCCTTCCATGATAACGAGCGGCGTACGTCGGCTCCACGTCATGCCATCCCACAACAGCATGGAACCTCCGCCGTGCTGCACTCGCTGGACAGTGTGTCTAAGGCGTTCAGCCTGACTTGATTGCCTCCAAACCTGTCTCCGACGAGTGTCTGGTTGAAGGCATATGCGTCAACGTGATTCTAATCACCGAGCGAGGTGGCGCAGTGGTTAGCACACTGGACTCGCATTCGGGAGGGCGACGGTTCAATCCCGTCTCCGGCCATCCTGATTTAGGTTTTCCGTGATTTCCCTAAATCGCTTCAGGCAAATGCCGGGATGGTTCCTTTGACAGGGCACGGCCGATTTCCTTCCCCATCCTTCCCTAACCCGAGCTTGCGCTCCGTCTCTAATGACCTCGTTGTCGACGGGACGTTAAACACTAATATCCTCCTCCTCCTCCTCCGTGATTCTAATCCTGAGCGGTCCATTCGGGATGTTGTTGGGCCCATCTATACCGCGCTGCATGGTGTCGTGGTTGCAAAGACTGACCCCGCCATGGACGTGGGAGTGACGTTGCGCATCATGCAGCCTGTTGTGCACAGTTTGAGTCGTAACACGACGTCCTGTGGCTGCACAAAAAGCATTATCCAATATGGTGGCGTTGCTGTCAGGGTTCCTCCGAGTCATAATCCGTAGGTAGAGGTCATCCACGGCAGAAGTAGCCCTCGGGCGGCCTGAACGAGGCATGTCATTGACCGTTCCTGTCTCCTTTCTATCTCCTCCACGTCCGAACAACATCGCTTTGGTTCACTCCTATACGCCTGGACTCTTTCCTTGTTGAGAGCCCTTCCTGGCACAAAGTAACAATGCGGACGGGATCGAAACGCGGTATTGACCCTCTAGGCATGGCTGAATTACATACAACACGAAACCTGTAGCTCCTTCCTGGTGGAATGACTGGAACTGGTCGGCTGTCGGACCCCCTCCGTCTAATAGGCCCTGCTCATGCATGGTTGTTTACATCTTTGGGTGGGTTCAGTGACATCTCTGAACAGTCAAAGGGACTGAGTTGTGATACAATATCCACAGTCAACGTCTATCTTCAAGAGTTCTGTGAACCAGGGTGATGCAGAACTATATTTGATGCGTGTGTTTAAAGGGAGCTAACGTAAGGCTGTGACGCAAAGCTTGGTTCGTAATGACCGAATCTTTCTTCCTTATACTGCTAAATTCACTTAAGAGATTAACTGCTGTGTGGGTCTCACACTATGTGGTGCTACGAAGTATAAAACATTTCCTGCAACATGCCTTAAGAGCTAACGAATAAGCTTGTCTCGCTTCGTCTGGTTTCCTGTCCTCTTTTCTGCTGAATGCTCATTTCTTACTCGACATATCCACTTGCGACATAATGGCTCGCTTCCGCCATTGTCTCTGACGCGACTTGAATTTACCTCAAGCAATGTGAGTGAGTCTTAAGACTTTTTTTCTTATAATTTCTACGTGTTACAATTTTGTGCCGTGCAGTTGTTCATTCTCGTCGACAAGTGTACTATAAGATGTGCTCATGTGTTCTACATTCCGGAACGCGTATCATATTAAGCCGATGGGATGTCAAAGCAAGATATGACGTGTCGAAATAGAAAAAAAATAAAAAGACGTTCGGCCATGAAGTTCGATCATGCAGATGATTACATGCCTGCCTATAACATTAGAAAAGCATCATACAGTAGTTTAGATCTTGAAAATAATTAATTTGAGAATCCATTTGAGCTCTTCATCTACATAAGTGCTGCATTGCATATATTTTTTGGATAAACGTTTTCCAATAATGCACAAAAATTTCGTTGTTCTCTGATAGTATTGAGCCCTCTGTAAAGTACTATTAAATACAGAAAGTTACACTCTGTATGTAATTCTTGGACAAATAATTTTTAATATTTCGCAAAAATGAAATTTAGTATAGCTGTATACTGTGGAGCACGATGTAACGTACTTTTAAATACTTGATGTTACATCTGTAAATGATAGATTTCAGATATCTGTCGGCCTTTGGAATTTATATTGGCAGATCTAGATTTCAGCTAGAAACTAGCCATTGTGAATGCACTATCCTTTTCTGGCCAATGCATGTAATGGCAATGAACTCTTCGCAAAGCCAGACAACAGGCATTTCAAGCATAGACCAAAAATGGATCGTGCATTGAGAGTGGCCAGTTTCTAGCTGAATTTAGATCTGCCAATAAAAATTCCGAAGGACGACTGATAGCTGAAATGTATTATTTACAAATCAAAATAAAGGTGGTTGCAACAGCCTCCGAATAGAGGGTAACCTGACTTCAAGTTACATCCTTGGTGAAATTTTTTCTATAAACATTTTTGAATATGGTGCCAAAAATTCCAGAGCATTTAGATGCTTTTGAGTACTCTACAAAGTACTTTGAAATACTGTCAGTTACACCCTTTATCTAATTTGGTGGCCAACTGCTTTCGACCATGACGGAAAAGATTATGTGCATTCAGGTACGTTTGAGGCTGGCCATTTGGGATGGGTTGTTTCATTTTAATGGTGTGTGTGTGTGGTGGGGGGGGGGGTTGTGTGTGTCTGACGTACGTTCAAATGGTTCAAATGGCTCTGAGCACTATGGGACTCAACATCTGTGGTCATCAGTCCCCTAGAACTTAGAACTACTTAAATCTAACTAACCTAAGGACATCACACACATCCATGCCCTGGGCAGGATTCGAACCTGCGACCGTAGCGGTCGCGCGGTTCCAGACTGAAGCGCCTAGAACCGCTTGGCCACACCGGCCGTCCTGAAGTACGTAACGTGTTTTTTTTTTTTCCTTTATAAATGACACTGTAGGCAATTGTCGTGGATACTTTTCAACAAGGCAGATTCTGTAAGAAAAATATACAGTACTTAGATCGGTTTACCGAGCGAGGTGGCGCAGGACACTGGACTCGCATTCGGGAGGACGACGGTTCAATCCCGCGTCCGGCCATCCTGATTTAGGTTTTCCGTGATTCCCTAAATCACTCCAGGCCAATGCCGGGATGGTTCCTCTGAAAGGGCACGGCCGACTTCCTTCCCCATCCTTCCCTAATCCGATGAGACCGATGACCACGCTGTCTGGTCTCCTTCCCCAAACCAACCAACCAACTTAGATCGGTTATAAGGATATCTACCGTCACCGCCATCTTGCTCTGTTATTGGTCAATAAATATTTCTCGCTATCTGCCATATTTAATTTTTTAAATTTACAATATTTATTCTCGTTAAATTAAAAAAACTGTTCTTTAATTTTTCGTACTGGGTTTAAGCTACCTACCTTCCGCTATCTTTGATATTTAAATTTCCTGCCATCCACCATCTTCATGAAATGATACATTCAGGCCAAGGTCAGGTATTAGAAGTCCTAAATGTAGGCCAACTCAAATATCATTAGGTATCTGCTAAAGATCGATTTAAAAGGTGTAAATAATATGCGTTTTGTTGATCATACCGCAATAGAAATTAAAGGGTACCACCGAATACAAAACGATTGGAAACATCTGGTACTACGAAGGTTACCCAGAAAGTAATGCACCGCATTTTTTTCTTCAACAATTCTTTATTGAACATAATGAGAACTACACACACGAAAGAATGGTGTTTTATCTACACATCCTATTTTTCCACGTAATCTCCATTCCGTTCTATAGCCTTCCTCCAGCGCGAAACACGGGCGAGTATGCGCTGTAGGTACCAATCCTTGTCCTGGTGGCCGAGCCAGTACTTCACCGTGTGACTCACCTCCTCATGATGATGTGCATGCATGCAGCTTTGAAGTATCCCTATACAACATGCAACACATCCTGAAACAAGTTATCGTTTGGTGTTAGCTGGATCATTGCCGGCAGCCTCTAAATCACGTTTTTCCTTCTCAGGCATAGAAACAAATCTCGGTCCCTTTAATCAACAGTTTATGGTGCTCTGTGTTCTCAGTAAGCATCGAGACGATAACCAAAAATGAACGGCAAATGACTTTGGTTTCTTCTTGCAAACACGTGTTCAGACGGTAGTGCCACCATCATTTCGTTACCATCTTCACGATCGTACATCAAATTCACGTTTGTCTGCTCTACAAAGAAAATGCTGTCTCACGAAAAAACGGACCAGTTATCACGCAGGTTACTAAGGCAACACGTTTGGAATGGTGAAGACTTGCCTCAAATGTACTATCCTACTCAAAAGTATCGGAATGATGCGAATGCGTTCTGTCTGATCTGTATGCAGCCCACATAAAGTAGCTGTTCGGCAGGTTCTCTACTCTCTTTGCAGTGTAGTCGTATGACCACAAGAGATCACTAGAGGACACTGTTCTTTGAGACAATCATTCCAGATGTAAATCAACGCCATGATGTTGTAAATACTAGGATATTTATCATTAGAACTGAGACAGTCCTTAACTCTTGTAAACTGAATTTCATTAGAGTAACTAATATTTCAATGTCACTACCACTCTCATTAGAATTTCAGTTACCTAACACCGTCAAACAAGCCATTCCAGTAATATTTAAGCAATATTAAATATTTTTTATGAAGAAGAGATTTTGAGATGTTTTCTGGACTTCTGAATTTCTATAACTATTCGAAGTATTTTTACACTCTAAAAGGTTTTCCAACACCTGTGTAACGTCGTTCCTGATACGAGTGGTCTGTCGTAAACTGCATGTTGAACTAACCAGCTAACAGCAACGCCATTAAATGCGGCAAGCGCTCTATGGAAACCTCAAAATTATCATCGTATTACCAGTAACTTGTCTGTACTCGTGACTGAGCAATTATTTGTACGCATGTTTGAACCTTAACGACATGACGAACATATAAGTTCTGGATCTGTAATGAAACCAACACCTATAGTCACTGTAGCTAAGCAAAGATTTCGTACTTGACTGAGACTCGATCAAATCAACGTTTGTCATTGGTGACTAGTCGTAAAGAGTCAAGAAATATCGAACTTTTCACAAGTATCAGCCAAACTGAACTTGAAAAATTTTGCGCTCTACTTGTATTACTTTCAGGACCCATTTCCCTGCTACCTAACCACGAGAAAAGTTTAATATAATTTCAGGTGACAAAGCTTGCACGTGTTCAAAACGAAGTGCCATGATATAAGGTTTTGTGACGGGAACTCGAACATACACTCCTGGAAATGGAAAACAGAACACATTGACACCGGTGTGTCAGACCCACCATACTTGCTCCGGACACTTCGAGAGGGCTGTACAAGCAATGATCACACGCACGGCACAGCGGACACACCAGGAACCGCGGTGTTGGCCGTCGAATGGCGCTAGCTGCGCAGCATTTGTGTACCGCCGCCGTCAGTGTCAGCCTGTTTGCCGTGGCATACGGAGCTCCATCGCAGTCTTTAACACTGGTAGCATGCCGCGACAGCGTGGACGTGAACCGTATGTGCAGTTGACGGACTTTGAGCGAGGGCGTATAGTGGGCATGCGGGAGGCCGGGTGGACGTACCGCCGAATTGCTCAACACGTGGGGCGTGAGGTCTCTACAGTACATCGATGTTGTCGCCAGTGGTCGGCGGAAGGTGCACGTGCCCGTCGACCTGGGACCGGACCGCAGCGACGCACGGATGCACGCCAAGACCGTAGGATCCTACGCAGTGCCGTAGGGGACCGCACCGCCACTTCCCACCAAATTAGGGACACTGTTGCTCCTGGGGTATCGGCGAGGACCATTCGCAACCGTCTCCATGAAGCTGGGCTACGGTCCCGCACACCGTTAGGCCGTCTTCCGCTCACGCCCCAACATCGTGCAGCCCGCCTCCAGTGGTGTCGCGATAGGCGTGAATGGAGGGACGAATGGAGACGTGTCGTCTTCAGCGATGATAGTCGCTTCTGCCTTGGTGCCAATGATGGTCGTATGCGTGTTTGGCGCCGTGCAGGTGAGCGCCACAATCAGGACTGCATACGACCGAGGCACACAGGGCCAACACCCGGCATCATGGTGTGGGGAGCGATCTCCTACACTGGCCGTACACCACGTGATCGTCGAGGGGACACTGAATAGTGCACGGTACATCCAAACCGTCATCGAACCCATCGTTCTACCATTCCTAGCCCAGTAAGGGAACTTGCTGTTCCAACAGGACAATGCACGTCCGCATGTATCCCGTGCCACCCAACGTGCTCTAGAAGGTGTAAGTCAACTACCCTGGCCAGCAAGATCTCCGGATCTGTCCCCCATTGAGCATGTTTGGGACTGGATGAAGCATCGTCTCACGCGGTCTGCACGTCCAGCACGAACGCTGGTCCAACTGAGGCGCCAGGTGGAAATGGCATGGCAAGCCGTTCCACAGGACTACATCCAGCATCTCTACGATCGTCTCCATGGGAGAATAGCAGCCTGCATTGCTGCGAAAGGTGGATATACACTGTACTAGTGCCGACATTGTGCATGCTCTGTTGCCTGTGTCTATGTGCCTGTGGTTCTGTCAGTGTGATCAGGTGATGTATCTGACCCCAGGAATGTGTCAATAAAGTTTCCCCTTCCTGGGACACGGTGTTCTTATTTCAATTTCCAGTAGTGTAGCATGAAATCAGATTCTTAACTGAGTGAAATCGGATGTTAGATATCGAATTTTTTCATCCACAGCAAACTGTTTAAATTTGAAATAAGGATACAGTTTCATTCCCGGACCGGGAATCGAACCCGGCACCTACGGCAGTTGTTTTCAGTGGACGCATTGTTTGTTCACCACTAGTGAGATGTGTACATTTTTGACTTGCAATAACGGCACCTATCATTATTGTTGGTAATGCATGAATAGACATTAAAAATTAAAATTATTTATCACTTGGGGTTCGGTGAGCAAATGGTAGGACTTGAAATGAAAACATGAAAACTTCTGTGCTGGGCCGGGATTCGAAATCTCTACTCTGCCTTTGGTCGAGACCTAGAGGAGTTTTCCGTCTTGGGGAAAACAACGAAATGATCGACCTCTATCGTTCCGTGTGTTAGATACGACGAAAGAAGAGATGCGAAATCGAATCCCAGTCCAGCACCAAACTTTTCAGCGTCTCGCTTCAAATAAAATAAGAGCCCGGTGACCTTAAATGACCATTGGCTAATTAAATAAATAAAATTTCCAGGTGTAAGGAAGCTCTCTGGCGACAGAGTTTGTTTGCCACGACTGCCGCCTCTGCTACTGTCCAACCGAAACTATCTCTGCCGCATTTGACAGCGAAGGGATATGATGTTTATTTTTCGGATTCTGTACCACGGTACACCTGACGTTCTCTACTTAGCATTACTAGAGACGAAGAAGATCTGTACGTGTATGTTTAAAATGTATGACGGATGTCTGAATCGAATCCATAATTCGCAACTAAGAAACCAGGGTCTGTCCACCAGACCAGTGAAGCCAGCATTTGCTTCATTCATGATCGGGTAGTAATGTGGGAAATATTTAATTTGTAGCAGATGGTTGCTGCGTTTTGTCGCAAGTAGACCATCCCTTTTCTAGTCACAAATACTACAGAGTACTTGAGGATGTAATGTTTCGTTCTGTTCGTCAAAGCTTTTCGGGAGGCAGAATAATTTTCCAGCATGTCCGTTCTCTTGTCCCTACATCGAACTGTGTAAAACACTGGCTTCAAATGAACGCCGATGCTGAGTTGTTGGACTGGCCTCCCAAAGGTGCTGACTCCTGTCCCACAGAGCAAGTATGGGCAGAGAGAGAGAGAGAGAGAGAGAGAGAGAGAACGATAAAAAGTCTTACAAACCACATCGTTCCACCAGCGAGACCCGAACAGACTTGTCTGTGAACCAGCACAGTGAAAATAGACCGTGTTACAAAAGAATGTTCAAATGTGTGTGAGACCTTATGGGACTTAACTGGTTAGGTCATCATCTCTAAGTTTACACACTACTTAATCTACATTATCGTAAGGACAAACACACTCACCCATGCCCGAGGGAGGACTCGAACCTCCGCCGGGACCAGCGTGTTACAACTAAGCCAACATAATACTGCTGCAGTATACCTTTTTTCATCACGTCCACAATTCTTAGGGTAGATTACTCGGAACGCGACATTAGAGAGCCATCTTAGCTTAAGTACCAAATGTCAGATCTGAGTGAAAAAAATAAGTTTTACTTACCAGCGTTACGTCTTAAATGGAAGCCGTTTAGAATATTTCATCGAGATGACAAGAAAGTACAGTATTTGTCATAAAAGCTGGCCGCCGGCAGGCCACGTCAAATACGAGGTCTGATTACTGCACTTACGCCATTCAGTATCCCTAATCGCCCCTCAGAATTCCAGGTGTAGCCACTTCCACGGTCTGGAAACACTGTAGGATGCAGAAGGGTAAGGAAGAAGTTCTGTCACTCTTCTCGAGATGGCACAGAAACGTATCTGCTCGTTATGTAGCGGTAAGCTTTGCGCTCTGTAGGCGAAAAGTTCGCGTCTTTTCTATTCCCTATTTTTTTTTTTTTAATCGCATACCGGATATCTACGAAAGTTATCAGTCTGATGGACGGCAAACACAATTCGTCTCATTTTATAATCCACATGCAACATCAAGAGGTTTCGGAAACGTCTCCGATAAACAGCCCGTGGCTGCATCAATATCAGAAAAGTTGCCGCTCGGGAGTTTCCTCGCCGCACAGCAGCTACCAGCTACAGCCACTTCGCCCGTGCCAACGTTCGATGCCTCCGACTAGCTGAAGGCGTCGCGGGGCTGTGAGTGTATTTATCGAGGGTGATTTTCTTGTAAATATACATTTTAATTATTAAATCAATTCAAAACTGTGATTGAAAAAAATTATTTTCTTTCATTATATCACACGTGAGTCGTAAAATAGATACGTTACGTTTAATTCAATTGCATTTTCTGATACTTTTCAGTCATGATGGTAAAACATTTTCCGCACTAGGAGTTGCCTGCCACATGAGTAACTTCGTCATCACGTTGTCGAAATCTTATGACACTTGCGTCAGCAGCTATAAAGTTCTCACACTTCCCCAAACACAACATCTCCAAAACAATAAAGCTAGCAGACGAAGGCGCACTGCGTCACTTTCGCTCAGATTATGATTTATTTTTCAAGGAAAGGGTGTGACGTTAAAGACCATATCATACCATACCATTTCGTAAGCATGGCGTATGCGGTTGGTAGAGTGACGTATTGGATAAGGTGGTCAGTTTTTAATCTGCAATTAGGGATGTCGAATCGAGCCACTCCCCTGAATTTTAATTGGGGCAAGAGTTGGTAATTCAGCATGACGACAATGACTAAGTATGCATAATTTTCAGGTACTGCGTCTACGGCGCAGGCCGTGCACCACATTTTTTAGTTTATGTGCTGTGAGTACGTCTTGGTGTTAAAAAAATTATATCTCTTTTGTGCTTTTGTCGGTATTGGCGTCCTGCCTGCAAGTAAATAGAGAGAACACAAATTAATATGATGCCTTTTCTCGACCCAAAGAACTATGATGCCTTCACCTGCACCGACGTCAGGTACCCTACGAAAAATTTAGTTTCATGGTTATCTCAGCATTTTTGATCGAATGTCATAAAATAATTTAAAATCTAAAGTTACTGAGTGACTGAAAAGAGTGAAATAGGCAGCCTAGTTTTTATATAAATTCTGCTCCTTTCTTTTCTTTTTTTGAAAATGAATAAAGTTACAAGATACGTGAATTTTCCTCTTCTGGGGGAGGGGTGGTTGAGGAGGAGGTGGGGGGAGAGAACAAAACGATCATGGGCCATAAATGATTTCACTCTAACAACACATTAATTCAGTACCGTGTCGAGTTTCCTTCCTGCTCTACCACCGCATTTAGTTGCCAAGGAAATAGAGGAAAAAATTTCCAGGATATGTTATTCTGTGACAATCCTTCCCATGCGTCATGAACTGCTTCATACAGTGCTCTCTTGGTTGCCGTTGATGGTCCTCTACACTTTATAATTTTATCCATCTCTCTCCATACTTGCTGTATCGGACCGGAGTCAGTACCTTTGAGATGCCAATCCAATAGCTGAACGTCTACTTTCATTTGAAGCCACTGTTTCACATAGTTCGCTGTACGGTCAGGCGAACTATCATGTTAGGAGATCATTGTGGCAGCCGAAAATCTCTGACACACAGAAGGAAGCATTATGTTTCCCAGAACTTCGTAGTATTAATGATTAGAAAAGCAACACTCAAATATTTGCATGTATTAGGACCATTGTTTGTAAAAATGACCAACATGCATTAAATGTTTCCTTCAGGTATGCTTGTTGCAGCAATAGAATGAAGAAGTTTATAAACTACGGGCTATTAAAATAGCTACACCACGAAGATGACGTGTTACACACGGAAAATTTAACCGACGGGAAGAAGATGCAATGATATGTAAATGATTAGCTTTTCAGAGCATTAACACAAGGTTGGCGACACCTATAACCTGCTGAAATGATGAAAGTTTCCAACCGACTTCTCATACACAAACAGCAGTTGACCGGCGTTGCCTGGTGAAACGTTGTTGTGATGCCTCATGTAACTAAAAGAAATGCGTACCATCACGTTTCCGACTTTGATAAAGGTCGGATTGTAGCCTATCGTGATTCGGGTTTATTGTATCGCGACATTGCTGCCCGCGTTGGTCGAGATCCAATGACTATTAGCAGAATATGGAATCGGTGGGTTCAGGGGGGTAACAGGGAACGCAGTGCTGGATCCCAACGGCCTCGTATCACAAGCAGTCGAGATGACAGGCATCTTATCCGCATAACTGTAACGGATCGTGCAGCCACGTCTCGATCCCTGAGTCAACAAAAGGGGACGTTTGCAAGACAAACATCATCTGCACGAACACTTCGACGACGTTTGCAGCAGCATGGACCATCAGCTCGGGGACCATGGCTGCTGTTACCCTTGACGCTGCATCACAGGCAGGAGCGCCTGCGATGGTGTACTCAACGACGAACCTTGGTGCACGAATGGCAAAACTTCATTTTTTCGGATGAATCCAGGTTCTGTTTACAGCATCATGATGGTCGCATCCGTGTTTGGCAACATCGTGGTGAACGCACATTGGAAGCGTGTATTCGTCATCGCCATACTAGCGTATTACCTGGCGTGATGGTATGGGGTGCCATTGGTTGCACGTTTCGGTCACGTCTTGTTCGCATTGACGGCACTTTGAGCAGTGGACGTTACATTTCAGTTGTGTTAAGACCCGTGGCTCTACCCTTCATTCGATTCCTGCGAAACCCTACATTTCAATAGAATAATGCACGACCGCATGTTGCAGGTCCTGTACGGGCCTTGCTGGATACAGAAAGTGTTCGACTGCTGCTCTGGCCAGCACATTCTCCAGATCTCTCACGAATTGAAAACGTCTGGTCAACGGTGGCCGAGCAACTGGTTCGTCACTATACGCCAGTCACTACTCTTGTTGAACTGTGGCATCGTGTTGAAACTGCATGGGCAGCTGTACCTGTACACACCATCTTAGCTCTGTTTCACTCAATGCCCAGGCATATCAAGGTCGCCATTATGGCCGGAGGTGGTTGTCTGGGTACTGACTTCTCAGGATCTATGCACCCAAATTGCGTGAAAATTAATCACATGTCAGTTCTAGTATAATATATTTGTGCAATGGATACCCGTTTACCATCTGAATTTCTTCTTGGTGTAGCAATTTCAATGGCCAGTAGTGTAGTTATAATTGCAGTAGTAATGAAAGTATTTGGTATCTTCACACTCTTGCATGGTATTTCTCGATCCAAGCTATTTCCTGTAGTAGTGAAAGTTTCTAAAATGGCTTCCAATGGAGGCCATGATTTGAGACTAGCTTAATTTCAGTGTCAAAAGCCTGCTGATAACTTACTAATTAATAGAGAATATTAATTTTTCCCACGTGTCTAATTTGTAAGGTATCCGCATAATACATTACGTAACAATCATGAATGTAGCAAATGTGGAATTTACTGGTGTGGTGGATTGATAATAGTGTCTAAGTTGTGAGGTTTGGGTTCGATTCCCAGTACTGATATGTATTTTAAACACAATTCAACAGATCTCTTTGAACTCAGTAATGCCAAGTGAAGAACTTCGGGTTGCACTTAGTTCAGAATCCACGTTACGTTATAACCATAATATCCCTGCGCTACAAATTGGAGCAGAGTCGGTTTCAGTAGGGCCATAGCAGAGGCGGAAGTCGAGGCAAACAGAAACTCTGAGTCCAATGAACTTCCTTACACTAGGAAATTTATTTTATTTAATGAGGCAGTGATCATTTAAGGTCACAGGATACTTATTTTATTAGAACTTTAGGCCGTAAAAATATGGTGCGGGACTGGGATTCAAATTCGGATCTCTTCTTTCGTGGTATCTGAACCACACGTAACGATATAGTTCGATGATTTCGTTGTTTTCCCGAAGATAGCGAACTCCTCTAGCTATCCATCAAAGGCAAGTAAATGTGTTCGAACCCTGGACCAACACAAAAATATCCATGGTCTCATTTTAAGCCCTACGATTTGTGCACCGAACCAATAGTGATACATAATTTTCATTTTTAACGTATCTTCATGTGTTGCCAATAGCAATGTGAGGTACCGTTGTTTCTAGTCAAACATGCACACATATCAGTAGTGCTGAACAAACAATTCTTCTACAGAAAAGAACTGCGGTAAATGCCGGGTTTGATTCCCGCTCAGGCATTGGAATTTCATGCTCATTTGAAATCTAAACTTATCGCTGCTGGCGGAAAACTTCGTTACCTTACATCCGATTGTAGTCACTTAACAAACGTATTACGTTCTGGTTTCGAGCAACCGTCATAAAACTTTACAGCATGACACTTCGTTTTAAAAACGTTCAAACTTTGTCACTTGAAATTACGCTATTATCCAAAATTAAAACAAGATACAGCTATTATCCCCTCTTGCGTCTAATTCGCCATATAATCGTACAATCTATCAACAGATGTTCTCCACCTAAAATGGCATTCCGGCCAACGGAGAACCACATCAGCGATGACGTCGGGGTACCTATCAAACGGGAAGTGTTCGTCTGATCGTTCCACATCCACAGTCGCTGTGTATATAGTCACCGGCGGCGCAGTATGGCACAATGAAGACGCCTACCAGACTCTCTGCGGTGGAACGCCAAAAGATGAACGGAAGCAGGACAGTAGCAAACTGAACAGGCCCGATGGCTTAATGTGAATCGTTCAGTTGTTTCTCAGATGTGGCAACAATTTATAGAGACCGAAACAGTGCCACAAAGACCTCCTAAGTACTGATAGTACTGCACGGCACCTGGCATCTGACGTCGCAGCAACCAATGGACGTGTTGTATCGAGACGAAGGGTGTACAGAATGCTTCGGCAGAGACCTGCTGCATGTGTACCTCTGACGCGTCTTCAGTGAAGGGAATGCCTAGAATGGAGTCGTCAAATGCCACCTGCGCGGTCGAACAGTGCGCCAACGATCGAATTGAATCCCATGAAGCATGTCTGGGGTCCACTAGGGAGACAGGTCAGCATCCACAAAGCACTCTATATCATTCACAGCATGCCCCGTCGTTGTCAGGCCCGTATTGCTGCCAGAGGTGGTCACACTAAATTCTGAGCACCTTAACCAGTTGTAGGAATGTGTGTGCAAATCCGTTAAGTTGGAAAAAAACGAAGAAATTTTTGTCTACACTTACGCATGTTGCAGTTGTTTATGTCCGTATTCTTTACATTGTTTCTACTTTACTAGCACCTGTTTATACCGTTTTGTGTGGGGAAAACACAATCTTTCAAAATTTCCGCTTGTTGCTTCGATTTTGGACACCAATGTATATAAAACGTTTTTCGTTGTTAGTTAACAGGGAAACAAGGGTCTTGGCAGGATTACAGGCAGAGCACAAAAATTGTCAAGTTCAGATCTGCTAACTGATACTGGTGAAAACTTCGATATTTCTCAAGTCTTGACGAGCGTTGTTATGATCGAGTATCGGTCTGGCATGATAGTTTGGCTGAGTTAGAGCTATAGATGTTAGATTTTGATACAGATCCATAAAAAATCGTCACTTCTTTTAAATTTCAAACACGCGCATAAATAATTGCTCAATCAAAGTACAGCGAAGTTGCTGATGATACGATGTTAGTTTTCAGGTTTCCACAGAGGGCTTGCCACTGTATGCGTGCTGTTTTTAAGTGCTTAGTTAAACGTCCAGTTTTTGACAAACCTCTCGTATCAGGAACGACGTTTTACAGGTGTGGGAAAAACTTTTAAGAGTAAAAATAATTCGAATTTGTCGTAGAACTTCAGGAATCCATATATTGTCTCTGAATGTTTGTTCATAAAAGTATTTAATTTGGCCTAAAGGTTGCTGGATTGAATGACGTGATGGAGTTAGTGAACTCACATTCCAATGACTGAGATAGTGGTTTTGAAATGTCACTTACTGCAATAAAATTCAGTTTACTACCGTTAAGGGCCGTTTCATATCCAATGATCCAGTTCCTAGTATTTACATCTGCACTGATTACCTTAAAGAACAGTGTTCTCTTGTGAAATCTATTTTATATAGTGAAACAACTGTACTGAAAAGTGTGGAGGGGACCTGCAACACAGCTACGTTATGTGGGCGGCATGTAGTTCAGGTGAAACGCTTTTCAGATCGTTAGGATACTTTCTGTTATGAGAACACACAAAAGTTACACATAGATACAATATGTGAATCAGCATATTGTTTGTGCCGATACTACCACTCAGTTAACTTAGAAAAACTAATTTTAACTATTCGTAACAAAATAAGGATGTAGCATTGCACCTTCAAACTCGCTACGTTACTGTAGTTGCAAGAATATTCGAAAAAACCGCAGTTTACATGGTGTTTTCCTTGCTTTAATACAGAGATACCGAGAAGATTATCATGGCTCCAGCACAAGGGTGAAATGCAAAAAAAAAAATATGTTGGTAAGTACCTTCTTAGAAGTCCAAAGGTTCGTATTCAGACCTAAATGGGGTGTAGGATTTTGTTCTGGCATTGCTTCTTTCACACCCGTCGATAATTTGCATATGTGAAAAGAGGCGTGGTTCTAAGTCTGTGTTAAGAGTTTCTACAAAGGATGAAGACAAGGGCATATCACCTACAGTTGTACCAGACACAGCAGTGCACTTTGATGTGCAAACAAAACTCGGGCTGAGATAGCTTTACAGCTACCTTCACCGATTATATATGTGTGATTGATTTTAAACTAAGGACTGATGTAACTATTGAATCTAATCCTTTTTTGCTACATGCATGCCTTACTGAGTGGATACGTAACAGGAAGCTAATCAAATTCAGAATTGAAGGAGCCTAACTTTGCCTCCAGCGCCAGAAAAACAGTTTTCGTTATAAAGTTCGTGTGCGGTATTAAGGTTAATTTAAGCAAATAAAGCCAATAATTCGTCTTTATTACCTCAATACCAACCATCTGTATTTCTGCGGAATCCTTGCCAGCTCAAATTGTTTTGGTATGCCTCACGTACGACAGGCGGTTGCCATTTTTGAGGCCAGATTCGAAAGTTTTTGTCGCCACAATTGGGCAACAGTGGGTGCATCTCTCCAGCACAATAGCTTAACTCAAATTAAATTTTCCTGCGGCGAGACGTAGAAACCGCGATGTTGTCTGCTTAAACCACAGTCCCTGGGTACTTATTAGTGCTGCGAGACCTCTGGAATTCTGAGCGTCTTCGTAATATTTATCCTGCTTCCGTAGAGGCCGCACTCCTAATAAGTCTCGGAAGTTAACTATTTAGCAGGTAAATATTTTTAGTGCGGATGCATCTTCTCAGTATGTACATTCCACATTGCATACTTTTATGAGAATTCGAGATGAATATGGACAATTTTAATTTCTTTTGTGGCGGAACTTAAATATCCCCCACCCCCTTTCTAAACTTTTTATCAGTTTTATTCTTTTCTAATATCACTTTTCCTATTCCTTAGGACAAACAAGTAAGGTCAATGAACGTTATTTTATATGCCGTTCTTCAGAAAAACATTCCCCTGAATTGAATCTCACCATCGTTTCCGCCGCTGATGTCTCAAATGGCTCTGAGCACTATGGGACTTAACGTCTGAGGTCATCAGTCCCCTAGAACTTAGAACTACTTAAACCTAACGAACCTAAGGACATCACACACATCCATGCCCGAGGCAGGATTCGTACCTGCGACCGTAGCGGTCGCGCGGTTCCACACTGTAGCGCCTAGAAGCGCTCAGCCACCCCGGCCGGCCGCCGATGTCTCGGAGACACACAGCCACAATGTACAATTTTATTACGTGAAAGACTACAGACATTCCCAACCTGCACTTTACTGATGCTAATCATTCATATGATATACATAATCAATTTCGGAACACACTCCATCACCACTCGAATGTGCGGAAACAATCACGAGCTTATGAAATCCAGAGAGATGTATTTGATAAAAAGATTTCTTGTATGTCTCACCGCCTCTGTCATACATGGAACCTAAGCAATGGAACCTTCAGCATAAGAATAATCTCCAGGAAACTTCAATGTCTTTTGTCTGTCATCATATGGAATGATATTGTCAACCAAACCTGTGCACTCGCAATGAGTAACCTCAGCCCAGAAAATATTTCAGATGACTGCGACTGCGCTCGATAGAACCAAGAATTTAACGAGTGTCCTGCGCTGTGTATCTTCCTTTGATATCGTATAATTGGCTTAGTTTCCTGCTACCATTGCTCGGCTCAGTTGGGGTGCCGCCATCTATCTCCCGTTCTCACTGTCCTCCCTTAAACTATCTGTTTCTACTATGGACTCCTTTAGACGGATGCCGCATCTGTACGCATAATTATTTCTGTCCCGTACCTTAAAACCGTGAACAATATTCACATATTGCCTCTGACATTCTTTCAGAACAATAAAAACTATCTCCTAAAATAGCCGTGAGTGAGTGGTTACGATGTCTACACAGTGCTGGTACGCCATTCAGACGTATTGCCGCATAGTATTATCATTTACAAAAAGTAACTTACGTTAAAACAATTTCCCTATTTTTGGACCATTCCCGTGTATAGATACACTCCTGGAAATTGAAATAAGAACACCGTGAATTCATTGTCCCAGGAATGGGAAACTTTATTGACACATTCCTTGGGTCAGATACATCACATGATCACACTGACAGAACCACAGGCACATAGACACAGGCAACAGAGCATGCCAAATGTCGGCACTAGTACAGTGTATATCCACCTTTCGCAGCAATGCAGGCTGCTATTCTCCCATGGAGACGATCGTAGAGATGCTGGATGTAGTCCTGTGGAACGGCTTGCCATGCCATTTCCACCTGGCGCCTCAGTTGGACCAGCGTTCGTGCTGGACGTGCAGACCGCGTGAGACGACGCTTCATCCAGTCCCAAACATGCTCAATGGGGGACAGATCCGGAGATCTTGCTGGCCAGGGTAGTTGACTTACACCTTCTAGAGCACGTTGGGTGGCACGGGATACATGCGGACGTGCATTGTCCTGTTGGAACAGCAAGTTCCCTTGCCGGTCTAGGAATGGTAGAACGATGGGTTCGATGACGGTTTGGATGTACCGTGCACTATTCAGTGTCCCCTCGACGATCACCAGTGGTGTACGGCCAGTGTAGGAGATCGCTCCCCACACCATGATGCCAGGTGTTGGCCCTGTGTGCCTCGGTCGTATGCAGTCCTGATTGTGGCGCTCACCTGCACGGCGCCAAACACGCATACGACCATCATTGGCACCAAGGCAGAAGCGACTCTCATCGCTGAAGACGACACGTCTCCATTCGTCCCTCCATTCACGCCTGTCGCGACACCACTGGAGGCGGGCTGCACGATGTTGGGGCGTGAGCGGAAGACGGCCTAACGGTGTGCGGGACCGTAGCCCAGCTTCAGGGAGACGGTTGCGAATGGTCCTCGCCGATACCCCAGGAGCAACAGTGTCCCTAATTTGCTGGGAAGTGGCGGTGTGGTCCCCTACGGCACTGCGTAGGATCCTACGGTCTTGGCGTGCATCCGTGCGGCGCTGCGGTCCGGTCCCAGGTCGACGGGCACGTGCACCTTCCGCCGACCACTGGCGACAACATCGATGTACTGTAGAGACCTCACGCCCCACGTGTTGAGCAATTCGGCGGTACGTCCACCCGGCCTCCCGCATGCCCACTATACGCCCTCGCTCAAAGTCCGTCAGCTGCACATACGGTTCACGTCCACGCTGTCGCGGCATGCTACCAGTGTTAAAGACTGCGATGGAGCTCCGTATGCCACGGCAAACTGGCTGACACTGACAGCGGCGGTGCACAAATGCTGCGCAGCTAGCGCCATTCGACGGCCAACACCGCCGTTCCTGGTGTGTCCGCTGTGCCGTGCGTGTGATCATTGCTTGTACAGCCCTCCCGCAGTGTCCAGAGCAAGTATGGTGGGTCTGACACACCGGTGTCAATGTGTTCTTTTTTCCATTTCCAGGAGTGTACATTATAAGAAAAAGTAGCTTTTAAGGAGTTAACAGAAACATTATCACAAACTGTTTGTGTCATACGCAAAAGATCAGTACCTAACCGACTACATAAATGTTTGTTGCAGTAGCAACAAAACTCTAGAAAAATGGCAGGAATTTTTAATATTACGGAAAAAGGTCGAAGAGAAAAAACGGATATACGATATAAACCGGCTAAAAGAAGTTGGACAAGTGTTCAACAACAACAACAACAACAACACCAGAAGCCATTACAAAATTTTTAGGGAACATAACAAGATATCAGCCACATAAGCGGAGTTTTTGTCACCCTCGCAGATCACTGAAACCAACTCCAGAAATAAGTGTCAAACTTTAGCAAAGTATTTTCACTCACTTCTCAGCTGCGAGCCCCCGATAGAACGACAAGACTTTGAACAACCCCAATCCAATCCCGATTCAAAAACACCACGTCTTCAGGAAGTAAAGAAGATAATCAACTCTTTGAAAAACAATAAGTCTCTGGGGAAATATGGAATCATAGCAGAAATATGGAAATTAAAGGACATTAATCGCACACAAGCAACTCACAGACTTATTTCAAATGTTTTGGAAACAGATCAAGTACCTGCGGAGTGGAAATGTGCATTTATTCATCCTCATCACAGAATACGAGATAAAACTGATCCAAATAATTACACTGCTTCTTGTAGTATACAAAATTTTTCAAAAGTCTTGTTAAGTCGGCTACAAGAACAGGCGTACCCTTTAATAGGAGAGTATTAGGCAGGGTTTCGCAAACGTCAATCTTGTATAGAACACACATGGAATATAAAGTTAATTTTACAAATAAGAAGGTGTAGAAACGCTGTGGTACCGGTTCTCACTTTAAAAAGTTTTATGATTCAATAGATAAGCAAACATTTTTCCATAGATTAGAGTAAATGAAGACTGACATGAAAGCAAGGCCAGTTATATAACAGGCATTAAGAGGTATAACTCGAAAGTTAATTTCATGCCAGAGACGTCAAAAGCATCTCATACTAATACCGGTGTTAAGCAAGAAGATGGACTCTCCCCCTTCTATTTAACATGGTTCAGGAAAAATTTGAAAGGATATGGGTAAGGATATAAAAGGAATTCAACACGAGATTAAAAAAGAGCAGGGAATCAGAGAGAAGAAACTACATGAAATCTCGCAGAAAATTGGCTTACAGATTTCCTATGAGAAAACTCAGTGGAAAAAAAAACAAGTCTGTTTCTCCCCGTTACAACTCGGTACAGGAAATTGGCACAAGTTACGCACTTCAGATATCTGGGAGAGATTATCCAACACCACGATTGAAAACAATAGCCAATCAAGAAAGAATCTCTGAACTACGAAAAGCATGTAAGCTCACTAGGAATCACTAGAAGAAAATATATATTCGTGTCAACGCAGAACTAAGGCATTACAGAACAGTAGTAGTACCAGAAGCACTCTACGCTACAGAAATTACATTGAATGACTGTCATACGAAAATAAGAGAACTGAAGAGGAGGAAACAAATATTCTAAGGTAAATATTCGGACCAGCTTGTCGTGAAGGAATTTTGATAAAGAGACTCCAATAACAATAACGGACACCTTTAGAAAGAGAAGAATGAAATTTTATCGACATATCATCTGGATGATGGGAGCTAACATCCCAAAGATGTTCAGGCTCCATGCGGTTCCTCTTCGTCGAAATGTCTTGGCTCAAATTCGTCTAGGGGTTGAACCGCACGTGTCGCATTACGCGCCCTAAATTAGACACTTGTGACCCTTTGGTTAAATTGTCTGGCTGATGGCAAGTCTGCGAAATACAAAGTTAACATAACATACAAGAACAGTAATAATAATATCGGGAACTAAATTAACGACCCGTAAGTGATGTAGGCCACACTGTTGCGATTTGTTTAGAATAATGTTTATTCTGAAAACAAACAATGGCGAAAGTAGTCGTATTTAGTGTTACTGTTACACTCGAGCGCATATCCATTTGACACAGTTCGATCATTCACAATCTCATCGCGAAATACAAGTTACCTACGCTCAGAGACTAAGTCCCGCAATACCACACAACGCGAAATTTTCTAAGTAGTTTCACTTGCTAGCTGCCTAAAGACCGACTGTCCGCTTTCGCGTCTCAATCCGAACTCAAGCCTCTGGTGTCTCCAGCTGAACTGCACGCTTTCGCATCTGCACCAGCACTCCCTCTCACTGTCCCCGGCCGTGTTTCCCGCACGCCGAACTTAGTCGATCAAGAAACTAGTGCAGTTCACTTTTACAGCTTTTTCTACATCATTTTACATTTTAATGTATTTAAATAATCAAGGCTTGAGCACTTTCACGTTCTAAATAAAGTAACAATGTTATCCATTACGTAATAAACGTTAAATTCTTTTACAAAAAACCAATACAATTTCTTTCTTAACTTTGAATGTCACGACCAGTAGCCTTGCATGAATGTGCTTTCTGATAAATAAATAAAGAACAAAAGTAACTATTATGCATTAAACTTGACAACAAATATTTTATTACCTAATCATTCAATAAGGTGTCATCCTTTTATCGTTCAGTGTGTTTTGTGTGGAGGAAATGATCTGAAGCTTAACTGAAAATACTGATAATTTAAATTTACTGTATCTTTTAAGCAAATAAGGTTACAAAGTTGGTATTTCCAACGAAAGTCATTTTTAGTCATAATAGTAAATCCTAAACTATTATAGAATGATCAATATTCAAGTTTTGATGGGGTTCAGCATGAAAATATATGGAGGATGGCAGATTAGAATTACTGTGGTTTCATTCCCTGCGTTACTACAGAGTCAAATAGTTTCCATAAATGTTTCCTTTATAGCCAATCTTAGGTCCGCCATATTTAACACTGCTACTTCTCCTCGCCCACAAACGGCTTCTACTGGGTTTCCCTGTGACTTAGGTTCTCGTCTGTCTCACTCGCACACTGCAGCGCTTAGGCCTCAGTAGACAATAGACGCCTGTGAGTTTCCCCATCTCGTGATGACTCTGTGTCCTTTGTGGCACGCGGTCCTGGACGACAGGGTTCGTTTCACAATTCCTGTAGGCTGACTCCTTCGGCCATATGCTCGTCAACTCACAATGAACAAAAACAGGGTCACAAAGATAATCCTTGTGACAGCAAACACTAACAAAAGCAGGACAAAATGGATTATTGAAACCGAATCACACAAGACATCAGTTCAGAAAAAATCATAAAGGGACATACATATGACCAATGCTTTTCTTAATATGTATCAATAAGCCGCAACTAAACATGAAGGATGATTTATCTTCTTTCGCTTGACGCAAGTATATTTACATGAGTCATGTAATGGAAGACATATGATTACAGATATCATGACCTTGTGGCTTACGGAGAACAGATGAACGCCTTTCTATAACAAGTCGAAGTGCAGACGGCGCCAGAAATTGATGTTTCAATTGTGAAAGCACTTTCACTTTTCCCTTCACGTCTCTCTTATCTGGATGTGGTATCATGTTTTGTACCAACACCAAGTATTCTCAAATAACAAATTTAACGCACTGGATCGTGGTCATAATGGTCTGTGGAATCAGTTCGATTCTTCGTATAATTTGCTGTCCGAACCTCGGAATACTAACTCTGCAGTTCCTGTACGTATACTTCCTCACTGGATTTGTGGTTAACAATAAAGACTTCCAAAAGTAACAGCTACATTCACTCACTAAACCCTGGAGATAGAAACAATTTAAGTTTCGATAATTCTTTATTGACCACTGTGTGGAAAGGTGTTATTGCGGGAGTTACTTGGAGCACTTTATAGCCTTTGATGATTTTTCTGATTTTTCAAACATCGTGAACGGTATACCTGTGGTGTCTCTGACTCACAGTTCAAGCTTTCACCACTAGTCTACACTGCAGTTGTCAACAGGTAAATCCAAGAACCCGAGATGGCAGTGACAGGAAATTGAAAAATACAAAATGGTTTTGGCAGTAAGCTTTAAGAATGGAAGATGTCTGTAGCGCAGATTTAAAAAAAAATGCAAGACAGCGGAACTAGACCAGCTGCGCTGCGTATCCCGGCCCATTTTCTACCTTTTGCCCTTCACCCTTCTCTTCCCCCTCCCTTTCGATACGAACACAGCGTGGTATTTTAACAGGTATTAAAATGAGGCAGCCAATTACAGTGTAGCAGATAACCTAAGCGTCACTTGAAGTGCGTAAAAATGGCGTCATGTTTAAAGATATTTGCTTTGAAATGAGAGTCATGTTAAAGATATACGACCAGTCACAATAATTTGGCGATCGCCTATGTTTAATGTCAACATGTAATAATGATTCACAGATGCCAGGTGGCAGCACTAGAAGTGGATCGCATACAAAGCGTGTTGCGTAGTCGTGGACAATGCTGCAGTCCTTAGCGTAGAGCTGAAGAGGAGCGACTTACCTGATGCAAACTGCATGAGCATTGGCTTTCGGAGCAAAAGTGGAAGCGTTTCTGAAACGGCTTAGTCGGTAATCTGTTTGCGTGCTAACATGGTTAAAGTATACCATGAATGACAAAAAGGAGCTATCCAAAACCGGCGCCGAGGCAACTGCGGTGCGCCACGGGCCATAGATTACAGACCGAGCGAGGTGGCGCAGTGGTCCGCACACTCGACTCGCATTCGAGAGGACGAAGGGTCAGACCCGCGTCCGGCCATCCTGATCTAGGTTTTCCGTGATTTCCCTAAATCGATCAGGCAAATGTCAGGATGGTTCCTTTGACAGGGCACGGTCGACTTCCTTCCCCATCCTTCCCTAAGCCGATGGGACCGATGAACAAGGTGTTTGGTCCCTTCTCCCAAGCCAACCAACCATAGATGACAGGGTTGAAGGACAGTTGAGGAAATGTGTACGGGTGAGTAGAGTGCAGCTGTTGGCAAGTGACCGGCCAGATGAACCAAGAGGCTACCAACAATGTCTCCTCAACGGCCGTTCAGGGTACACTGCCGAGTATGGGCCTCCGCAGTAGGTGCCTCGTTCATGTACCAAAGCTGACTTCGGTACACCAGCGACGAAGACTGGAATTTGGACATTAGTACCGTAGCTCGACGTCCACTGAGTGGTGGCAGGTAACCTTTTCGGATAAATCACATTTTTTGCTCCTTCGGACAGATGACCGTTGGCACGTACGGCGTGAAACGCCTGAAAGTAAATACTTGGAAACGGGAAAGGATGGTAATGGTCTGGGGAATGTTCCCGTGGCTTTCCCTGTGTGATCTTGTCATTCTGGAAGGCATAATTGATCAACACCTGTATGCAACTATCCTTTGGGAGCATGTTTACACCTACATGCAGTTTGCTTTTCCTCAGCACGATGACGTCTATCATTAGGAAAATGTAACGTGTTGCATAGCTCCCTGTGTACATTTGTGATTCGAAAAGAACGAGGATGAGTTTACCATATTCCCCTGGACACCAGACTCCCCAATTTGAGCTCAGTAGAGAATCTGTGGGACCATCTCGATTGGACTATTCGCGCCATGGATCATCAACTGAGAAACCTAGCAATGCTGCCCACGGCGTTGGAGTCGGCATGGCTCCACATATCTGTCGATAGTTTCCAGAACCTCACTGACATTCTTCCTGCACTCGTTGCTGCGGCCCGCGCTGCAAAAGGCGGTTATTTAGTCTTATGTCAGGTGGTCAAGTTAGAGTAGACAGTGGATTCGTCAGTACTACAACATTTCCACGTCGAAAAAATACGTTAGTTTCACATGTACTGGTGCCATGTTCAAAGCTGTTGGCCTCCGAATTACGTAAACTGGCGCCCCCTCCCGCACATAAGCACGCAAATAAATCTGACAAATACGTTATGAACTTCAGTACACCTACATGCTGGATGCTTGAGAGAATGAGAGAGAGAGACAGTGTGCTAGTGCGATAGTGAAACCACCTCATATCAGCGGGTGGTTTTTGAAAACTTGGCTCTACTAATAGCCACTCTTGCTGTCGCTTCTACTGCTGCTGCAGAAAGAGAAGTCGGAACACACATACTCTTTCTCTCTTTCTGTCTCTTACAATATAATCCAGGAATTGTCAGTTTTATGAAAACTCAACCATTTTACGAAAGCTTCTTTCCCTATTCTACATATGATTTGTTCAAGTTATTATAAAACGACTTTACACCTTTAGTTAAATACAGAATTTTATTAAGAATGCTTATATAGGTAGAGGAGGTTCTTTCCTGTAAGAGGATACTGCCAGTTTCGTTCCATAGATTCACTTCTACCTAAACTTTCACTCTGAATGTGGCTGCCATTGATCATACAGCAAACATCCCATGTGAAGACAATTTCTTGCCATACCTGACTCAACATATCTGGCGCAGCTTCTGAAGTGTCAATCTGTATGGCTTTAGGTGCTGTCTTTTTCGTGAACGTCTAGAGGCAGTTGATTGAGGAATTGAGCTCTCGCGGTGCACAATGCGTTGATATCCTGGCACTGCGAACAAAAGTCTCACTCCCTCGACAACAGCCTCGTAAATTCGTAAGCGACCTGGATATTTGTATTGACGAACGCTACGAGCAGTATGGACTGACTCCAGGTGCAAATTGTAGGCCTACTAAGGTATTACTTATGGCACTCGGTGCGATATTTCAGTTTCTCTTGTTGCTGACTTTGTATCTTCCATCCAAAACACGCGACGAACACACTGAGGTCCTGTGAAGTCCGGCACTTCAAGTTTCAACTTTCTGTTGTTCCTAGTGGCGGAATTCGGTATTACAACAATAATTTAATGGAACTTTCGTGGAAAGATTGCAACTGAACCACAGTTCTTCATTTCTCTGTCGACCTTAGAGGTGAAATTCGGTAATACAACAACAACTGGATGGAAATTGAGGTATTTTCTACAAAGTGGCACCTTAACCATATGTTTAAGTAGCCTCAATAAAATTCCATGTGAAAGTGAAGTTGTGAAGTCCTTTTAGAATCAAAATATATTCCTTGATAGCTGAATTTTTTATAGTTTTGCATTGCCGAAATCTCGTGCTACAGGTCAACATACACACATACATCTAAATACTTACCCGCAAGCCTCTGTATGGTGCATGGTAAACGGTAGTGGGTACCGCCAGTAGCAGTTTCCTTCCGTGTTCCATTAGCAGATAGGAGAGGTAAAATATACTGTCTATATCTCGGAAATAGCCCTAATATCTATCTTGTCTGTACAGTCCTTAAGCGAAATGTAAGTTGACGGCGGTAGAATCGTTCAGCAGTCAGCTGCAAGGGCCGGTTCTCTAAGTTTTTGCAGCAGTGATTAACGAAAAGCCTGTAGTGTTCCTCTCCAGGGAGTCCTATTTGATTTCAAGAAGCTTCTCCATATTACGTGTTGCTTGGACGCATCAATAATGGATGTAACAGCACACTTCTAAGTTGCTTCGGTGTCGTCGTTGTGTAAGCCGACCTAGTGAAGATCCAATACACATGACCAGAACTCAAGAGTTGGTCGCACTATCGTTATGTATGCGGTCTCCTTTACAGATGAGCTACACTTTCCTAATATTCCCACAGTAAAACGAAGTCGACCAATCGCCTTCCCTACTACATCGATATATGCTCGTTCCGTTTCATATCCCTTTGTAGCGTGACGCCTAAATATTTAATTTAACGTGACTGTGTCAAGCAACAAACAGTAATACTCTATTCGATCAGTGCAGAATTCTTTTCCCTACTAACCTACGTTAAATTAGGTTTTCCTACATTTAGAGCAAACTGCCTTCATTGCACCAAATAGGAAGTCGGATAAGTCGTCCTGTATAATTCTACAGTCGCTCAACGATAATACTTCCCCATGTACTACAATATCTTCAGGAAACAGTCGCATACTGCTGCGCACCATATCCCTGAGGTCATTTCTGAATACAACTAACAAACGCGCTCCTATCACACTTGCCTATGTGCTCCTGACCATAATCTTATCTCCACTGAACACTTGCATCGAGGTCAACGTACTTTATTCTGTTACTTAAGAAGTCTTTGAGACACATATGTAGGAACCTATGCCTTATGCTCGGACCTTCGTTGATAGCATGCAGTGGGGCACTTTGTTAAACGGTTTTCCAGAAATCTAGGAATAAACCCTTTGTACATTATTTGCAAGAAATCATGTACAAAAGGGCAACCATACCTTCACGTAAGCAATGCTTCTTAAATCGTGCTGATTTGTGTACAGATACTTTCCTGTCACAAGGAAATACATTACAGTGGAACTTAAAATATACCCAAGCTTTGGAGAACACATCATACGAGAACAACTATCACATAACTGTCCGAAATTGTATTTGGAGTTCGTGGAACAAGCAGTGGGATACATAAAAGGGTAACAAAATAAGAGGATTTTCGGCCTGACCACAGGAAACAGAAGGCAAATCATGCAAAGGATGAAAGTGTTACAGAAGGTGTATCTGTGCCCTGAAGCGGACTTAATTAGCATATTCAACCACAGTGTGGAGGTATTGTCACCTGGAGCGGGTATGTTGTATCATCTCCAGTATAAGTTTATGGTGAAACTTCACAAAAATCTTTCTGTAAGACCTACAGGAATCCCAACTGGATGAAGAACCAAGCATGTGACACAATACAGAGGATGCTGGATCAAGGTGTGATCAAAATGGTGTTATCTGTATATAACAACAATATGAAAGTTGTGAACAAAAAATATGGTGCAACTCGTGTGTTATTGGACGCCAGACAAACCATTACAATAATTTCAATGGAGACAGATTGACGTGGAAATCTAGAGGAGGTGCTGCGAAGTTTCATAGTGTATGAGTTATCTCTTCCTTGGACTTGTGGGCCTATTGCTGGCAAATTGAACAGGAACTGTCATGTCGACAATAAATGGTGTTCTTAGGTTTTGCTCACTATTACCAGTTTAAATGATTCCCTTTCGGCCTTAGCATCACAGCAGCCATACATATTAGAGCTTTAGACAGCATATTGGATGAGTCACCAAGGCATTGTGCAATGAGCTATGTGGACGACATGCTAATAGCTGAATCCTCATGGGAAAAGTGTAATCACACATTCAAGAATCTATTTGGAACATTGAAATACCATGGAAAAACACCGAATGCTGAGAAATCACTATTTTGTGTTGCTGGAGTCCAATCCTTAGCACACATAATAGACAGCAACGTAATCTACCTTGATCCACATAATTCAGAAGCAATATGATTTAACACAGCTCTGTGGACCAAGTGACAACTATGGAGATATCTTGGCCTAATGAGTTTCTGTAAGTGTTTTGTCCACATTGAAGATCTGACCACATCGAAACAGTGTGATCTGACTATGAAAAAGACGAGTTGGGATATGATCACTGAGAAAGATTTTGAGGCACTGCTGCGCTAGTGTCAGTCCTACTCGAGGGAAAGGGAAATTTTATCAAAATTAAATGAAATCGCGGTTAGCGATGAAATCTGGGGCCTCTGGCAGAGGATGGTAGCAGACAACAGCCAGCAGTCCAGGCAACGTAAACATGACACTCACGGGAATGGAGCTGCAACGGCGGTATTGCACGCATGATTTGTTTCGAGTGGAGCAACGACGAGACAGGAAACTGCAGCATTGCTTTAAGTTATTGCGATGTATGAGGCAGGGCACTAGGCCAGAGTCAGGAGTGGTGATTTGTAAATGGCTGACGAGTGGGAATTTATCCCTGTCATAGTTTCTGTCTCTCTCTGACACTACGTCAGAAACAAGGGAGAAACCAGTATAAATAGACGGGCGATTTTAGCCTGCGAAGGTGTGCCAGGTCAGTCGAGCGTCGGGACGGACCTGTGCTGGTCTACGCTTATAGGGGGCAGTCTGGCAGCAATGTTGTAAGTATTTTGCATAAACTTGTGCTTTGTTTCTATGCACTTGTTTGGGCTATATTCCGCCTCTGGGGACACAACACTGGGGCGGTATGGAATGGCAGCCTGGAACTTGGAGATCGCCTGAAAGAGGGCAGTGACAGCGGACTGCAGCGGGTCCAGGAGCTGCTCGGTTCCACTCCAGGTTATGGCCTACAATTGCTTCCCACCTGGCGTACCAGGGTCCAGACAAGGCTTACGCTGCGGGAGGCTCAGCAGCGCTGCGATAGCGCCAGAGACGGCGGCGGTTGTGGCCATCTGGCAACCACCAATAACGGCAAGTTGCGGCACAGGGTCCAGGAGGGCGAGGGTTCAGGTCCGGTCCTGTCCTAGGAGCAGAGGCGGCCCGACGGCCACGGGTGACCAGTACGTCCATCCTCGTCACATGGTTGGACAGAGCAGGCCAAACAGGGTGGAGGGCGGCGAGGATCAGGGACTGTAGCAGTCTCCGGAATCGCAGACAGCAGCGCTGCGCAAGTCGCAACGCATCGGCGGGCGGCGACCCGGAGAGCGGAGGCCGACTTCCATCGGCAGGTGGCCCTGATGACGACAGCAGCGGCATCGGCAATCCCGGGGCCTGTTGAGCCGGCTGGACTTACGAGACATCGGCGGGTGGCACGCTGACACTACGCTTCACCATCGAGTACTGAAAATTAGCGGAATAAAGCAGTGTTACCGAATACCGCTGTATCACTCTGCACTACCCCTGAACGTTCTTGAACTTGCTCGGCCTCCCGACTAAATACGGCGTGGTGGGTCCCGGCTTCAGCTCATCCGTCGGGAGTCCCGGGTTCGACACACCGATCGCGCAACAGCACTAAAGTTGGCAGTTGTAGTGGCGCTGATAGTATCCCACCTGGAATGGTCCAAAAATATCTGCACGGTAAGGGACATAGGAAAAACAGATTTAGATGTAGTTTTCTTACAAGAAAGTGAAGAAGCAGGAGAGACGGTCCAGAAGGTAACACTGTTTGTTCATCACATTGTTATGATGGAAGAAAAGTTATTCAGTGGGAAGACTGGTGATCCTCACCTTTGAGTGGGGAGTGGAAAAATTTAGATGTTTTGTATGTGTTGTCAGATCATAAGGTATTACGACGTTTGATGGCAGAAAAAAAGACATATGAGACGTTAGTATGAGGGGTACTATACATACAAGAGTTCCAGTTTATAGTTACGCGTGTGCCAGATGGAATGATTATTGCGCCCAGCTCGTCGTGTGGCACCGCAACAGGACTAATAGAGACTATGTAGGAATAATTAGATGAGAATGAATAGAGCCTGTGATGTATAAAGCACGTACCGTTTGAGAATTTCATTAACCCATCACCGAAATAAATTGTAGAGGAACAGGGCCATGGTCCAATGTTAAAGGAGATAACATGGAAGATGAAAGACTGGGAGCAGACAACCATACAATAGTTATACCTGTTGAAGGAAAGAGTACTATTTCAGCGTCAGGACTTGGATGCAACTGAGTAGTTACTCCGTATACCAGAAGACATGAGAAAGAAACTAATATGATATACTTATGTGAGTCACACACATTATGTGCCAAGGAAGTGTTACTTGAAATGTAGGGCAGCTTGTCACTTCAAGAATACAGAAAGACGAATCAAAACGTGTTAGACATTTACAACTATGTTAGAAGTCGAAACCACTAGCGACATTCAAACAAGTGCCTCTGTTTACTGTTGTATCAAACAGATTAAGACAGCCAACAACAACAGATTTAATGTGACCGTTAGGTCTTACGATAGGGGATAGAACTATATGTTAGTGATGGCAGGCCTAGCCTTGAAATACATGACCTCAGTGCCATTGCAAAGAGCAACAGCCAGGACAGTTTTGACATATTCCAGAACGTATTTCTTAAGCAGGTTTGATGAGTGGAAAGGATTATCTCTCTCAACGGCCCTCAGTTTCAGTTGGCAAGATGGAAAAGTGTGTTGAAGAAACATAGGATGAAGCTGATATTTATACCAGCTTGCCTCTCCCCTTAAATCTATCTGAGAAGATCAATACAGAATTTGGAGGCCTCTCTAAATTATAGGAATTAAACAGAATGCATCACGGGATATTTTACGCTCCGAATTTCAGGAAGTGCTGAACATTTTGCTATACAGTGCAACACGGATCACTCCAATGACGCTACTGAAGAATAAGCTAGCAGCCGGCTAGATTATATACACGACAGAGTTCACAATGAACTGATGCCACACACAATAAAGAAAATAAAAGCAACGACGGAAAAGAGGAAAGAAAGAATGGACAGAAAAAAATTGTAAATTTGTGTTAAGATCCTATGGGACCAAACTGTTGTCATCGGCCCCTAAGCTTACACACCACTTAAGATAATTTACGCTAAGGACAATACACACACCCATTCCCGAGGGAGGACTCAAACCTCCGTAGGGGAAGCCACGCGAACCGTGAGAAGATGCCTTAGACCGAGCGGCTACCGCACGTGGCAATGGACAGGATACCGACAATCCGGACCTATAAAATAGGTCAGATGTTTTTGATACAGTTATATAGGCTATCGAGCAGACAACAAGCGGTGTGCCATAAATTCTTCCCGCGATATTGAAGATCAGTCAGGATTTGACATATTATTCATGCAATTGTGGTAGAGGTGGTAGTCACTCAAGACCATGCAGATGTGGGGTAAAATACCATATTAGCACAATTTAACCTTTTAGAAAGTCCTGTAAGGATCGGAATAAGGCCTATGAGACAAGAATTTATGGTGGAATTTGGTGGATTAAATTGATATCAGTAGTTAGTTAGCCAAATTAAGGTCTTTAAAAGTGTATTATATGTGAGTAGGAGTAAATGATAATGTGTGGAAAGAGGACCACAACTTGAGAGTACATTTCATGGCTTCTGATAAATAATACCGATGGGAACTATGTGCGCATTTGATGAATATTAAAGTGGATATAGTTTGCAAAGAGACCTACAAGACCGAATAAAAGGGCAGAAGGTTAGTTGTGAGAGGATATGGAGTATTTGAATGTAAGGTAATGCATATAACGTCCGGAATATTTGGATTTTGTTCAACATTTTAAGAAGCAAGAGAGAAAAAAAACACTTATGAAAGGAACAGTAGATGATTTTGAATGTGTCCGTGCTGAATGAGCGTCACGACTTGGACGGCTCAGGTCTAGAGCGTGTGTGGTTTTTCTTTTTTATATTGCAGGAAGCACGGATGAAATTTTATAGTGAGTATGGAGCACGGACTAATTACAGAGGATAGGGAACAAGTGTTTTGTCTTAAAAGTGGTAGATGGAAGTGAAAGACTGAACTGATCAGTGGACTAAAAGTAAAGCGAAAGACTAACCTGGGAAGCATGAAGGTGAAGTTCCATGTAAATAAAAGATAGGTTATACAACAGCATGATTTGATAACCAACAACAACGGTACTCGTTACTAATCAACTAATACTAAAAATATTCTCAGGAAAGCAAGTTTTGTGAAAACAAGTCCCTATAAGATTTTGTAAGGGGCTGGATGAAAAATATTAATAGAGACAGAAAGGAAATGAACTCTATGTTAATGAATGTAATGTGTGTATAGAGGGTATTTCTTTTAATTTGGGACAACTAAACATCTCGCAACACGATGTATCGTTTGAAGTAAAATGTTCTAGGTGGAAAGTTAGTATTAGTAAAGATGACATGTGTCTATGCAATAACTGCTCTCCTCCTAACCACCCTTCGTTGGTAGGAAAAAGCTATTTTTTATCCTAATGGGACCCCTCACCACCACCACCACCACCCATTTTATTGCTTAGTCCGATTCTACACCAAAAGATACGTAAGGTGTGCTCAAACCACTGTTTTCCATTCTTAGTATATGGCGCTATATTTGGCAAACATTAAATGTGCCTTTTTTTTGCAATTAAGAACCTACGCATTTGATTCTACATTTCATTTACTATGTACATGCCTGGGTTTGTGTTCTAAGAGTTGATATTTAAGTTCAAAATTTACTTTATTGTTGCAAGTTTGCTTGTACAGTGCAGTACGGTTATCCGTTCCAGTGCCTGGTTAGAAACTACGCTTCACGTGATTCAGGAAAAACGACGTAAATGTAATAGTTTTCTGTTACCATTGGGATTCTTGATATCCACGAGTTCCCTTGGCTGTCAGCATTGAGTGCTTGATTTCGATGAGCAGGAGGGACAGTTACGGGGTGGTCAATTGTAGCACAGAAAGATACCTATTTCCTAATATTAACATTTCACCTAGAACAATTATTCGTACGATGCGTCGTTTTCGAGATATTTTTGTGTCGCAAGTTAGAACAAACACCCTGTGTCCATAACTACGAAAAGTTATTTAGAAATTAGGTGCATTAGCATAGACACGTATGGATAAATACGTAAAACTTGTGCTCTGAGTATTGTGCAGATACGAGCTGGTGAGGACGAGCATTAAACGGTATGAGATGGCAGAGCAGCGACAGGCACACGCGAGAGAGTCCTGCACAGGAAATACTGAGGCGCACCAAGTACAAGTCGGTGGTCTAGCACGATGATACCCGCCCACAGTACGGCCTTCTGAGCAGCGGAATACGTTCAGTCATGCACTCAATTGTCTGGCACATGCCGCGAGGTGACCAGCTGGCCCTGCAGTACTGCTGAAACAGCAGCGAACCCTCTGACTAGAGTGGTGCACGCCAGCTTCGGTAAATGAGCTAGGCTGAAAAGCGGCGATGCCACAATGCAAGCGTTCTCACATACCCAGAGTTCAAATGTTCAAATGTGTGTGAAATCTTATGTTACTTAACTGCTAAGGTCATCAGTCCCTTACCCAGAGTTGACAACACTTCATCATGGGAGAATAGTTCAAGACTACGGATTTGCAGATGTCATTCCTTTTTGGAAGACATAAAGTTGGCCAGGGCACAAGCTGTGCCAAGGGATGTGCATCCATAGTTAATTTTTCTCCTAGGGAGAACCAGTTCCCAGGTGTTATCCACGAAATGTGGCTTGGGGGAGGAGGAGGAGGAGCTTAGTGTTTAACGTCCCATCGACAACGAGGTCATTAGAGACGGAGCGCAAGCTCGGGTGAGGGAAGGATGGGGAAGGAAATCGGCCGTGCCCTTTGAAAGGAACCATCCCGGCGTGGCTTGGAACAGCAACACATATAGTTTCCTGAATATATGTGAATAGCAATACCACGCCAGGTAGTATGATATTAGTTCTGCTGCCAGCCAGTCTGCATCTTCATACATTTATGTTGCGTAGACGTGAACATTAACAGGCCAAGGACTGCGTGTCAGCTCCACATATGGTCGCCTTACACAAGGGACAATATGTTGGCTGGAATCCTGTAACTGCCACCCGAGCTTTTCAGACGCCAAGATTGGAACTGGTGTAGCCACCTATGGTACACGTCCTTTCCTCCAGCCGTCGACATACAAAATGAGGAAAACCTAACTCATATATGGGCCGTTGCAATGAAGAAAGAATGACTTCCCCACGTCCACGCTGCTGAGACGACTAAATTCGAGGAGCATATCTAACGACGAGTGAAAAGAAACTGCTCTCCTTGAACCCCATGCGTCGACATAAATTCACATGCCAGAGATGAATAATCATTCTCGCGAGTGAAAGTGAACATAACACTATGTGATGGACACAAGTGTCACTCTCTCTAGGTGAAGGAAAAATGTTTACTCTATTATTGATAGTCTGCTTATGCATTTCTAACACTGGTTTAATTGTAACTGTAAAAGTAATATGGATTTCGTTAGATTAAGATAGCAGTTGAGTGTTAATACTCCACACTTGATGGATATCATTTTCAGCAGACTTGCGCCCCAGTCGACCCCAAACAAAACGGTCACATATTTATTGCGAAATTAAAATTTTTATCACGGAATAAAAAGAAAGGGGTGGTTGCTGAGATGCTTTACATATACATTTATGTTCTTAGCTTACCTTAATATCGCTTATCACACTTCAATACACTCTCAAGATAGGCTTTGTGTTAACGTAATTTTCTTCTATATGCCATTACGCTAGTTTTGCTGTCTCTTGTTAACTTCGGAATTTACGCTGTGATCATATGCTGTATATCACATATTCTGCTCAAATTTCACAGTATTTATGTAGTACTGTTCTTCATATTCTACTCGTTATGTTTAGTTACGTACTTTATGTGGGCTAATGATGTGAGACTAACTGTTATACAGGCATCGTTTTTGTAAAACTCAGTATATAGATAATATGTTACTGAGTATGGTTGGGCCTTATATCACCAGCATTTTATCTGCTGGAATGAAGGAATCATGATACCATGGATCACCAATAGTTTTGTGTAAGAGGAATATACAGACATATTTCAGTAATGGAGATGCCCCAGATAGCTGTGGGATAACAACCTGAATGTCGCCTGCCACATGGCCCAAAAACCAGGAGTGTTGATCTGGGATGCCATTTCTTCTCATAGCATCATTGCAGGACCTCTTTGGTTGCGTTCCACGGCACCCTTATAGCAAAGCGATACGTCGACTATATTCTACGCCCCGTTATTTTGCCTTCACAGCAAGCAATCCTGGGTTTACATTTCAGCAAGATAATGCCTGCCTGCACACGGCGAGAGTTTCTACTGCTTGCGCTGCGATCGCAGGTTGGAATCCTGCCTCGGGCATGGATGTGTGTGATGTCCTTAGGTTAGTTAGGTTTAATTAGTTCTAAGTTCTAGGCGACTGATGACCTCAGAAGTTAAGTCGCATAGTGCTCAGAGCCCTTCTACTGCTTGCTTCCTGCTTGCCAGGCCCTACCTCGGCCAGCAATATCACTCGTCCTTTCCCCATTTGAGAATTTTTGGAATATTAATGGCAGGGCCCTACAACCAGCTCGGCATTTTGACGATGTAACGCACCAATTGGGCGTAACTAGGTTCGATATCCATCAGGAGGATATCTAACAACTCTGTCAATAATTGCCAAGAAGGATAACTGTTTGCATAACGGGCAGAAGTCGACCAGCGCGTTATTGACTTGCTCAACTTGGGAAGTTCCTTGTCTTGCATAAATGATTCAATTTTTCTGAAATTATTATTTGTTTGTCTGTACAACTACGTCACATCTACCAGTTTCTGTACCATTCGGATAATTCTTTCATTTTTTAAGTGTGTATGTAGATAGTGGGTGTTCCAAATTCCTTTCGACAAACGACTAATGGGAATTTATCATGTCAGGGGGAACCACTTCTGTTAGAAAGAGATATTTTGCAGACTCTTCCCGGCTACGTTTATTGATTCATCGCCCTGGGATGACGACATTTCAACTAATTAGGAGGGTCAAGGAACCAAACGAGCTTTATCTCTAGACTACTTACCTGAATATATCGATAGAGTAACTTGCAACAAGAAAGTCTTAAGAATGAGCCTCTGTGAGTGGAAAACGATATTTCAAAGGATCAAAGAAACTCTTTATTAACAATTTGAAATACGTCAGGCCTGCTGGTCGCTTTCCTAAATGCCATAATGAGGAAGTCGTTTTTTAAAATTTCCAAAACAGTAAAATTAAAGTCAATCAAGTAGTGAAGAAACCGCGCCAAATATCATTGTAGGGGAAAGAAGAAGAGAATTCTTAATAGAAAGTGAAGATATTATAAGAAGAAATAAGTTTTCACGAATTCTCTTACCGGCGGTATTGTTTGTTAGGAGGTTAAATTGCAATGTTCTGAACAGCAACGTATGGCTTTCATTTGCATTATATAATTGAAAGATAGCATAGCACCATAATCACTCAGATCTGAGCAGGAGAGAGTATGTAACTTCCCGCACAGTTTGAATAGTTAGTAAACAAAGGCTAATTCATCCACTTTTACCCACAGTGCACGTAGAAAGCAAGATTACCCGGACATTATATGCACTTAGTGATTATCACACGATTTCAAATGCAAACGTTCTTCATTACTTCCAGATGAAATGTAGATGTTGTTAACTGGTACCCCTGTATGCATCTTATCACCATAGAACTTACTGCAAGACCTTGAACACAAAATGAAACAGCGCAAAACAGGCAGTCTATGCTTATTACATCAGGCTGGCTACGAATGATATCGCTAGAAATCGATTTGCTTACTGTCTATATAGTTTATTAGACAATAAATAAAAGTTTGAATTTGCATAACACGGCACAAGCATCATTGTGGGAAACGTATTGTGATATCGTTTTATGTTATATAGGTTTTAAACCGAAAGGTTATTTTCTTCAACTGTTTATTAGTAATACAAAACTCAGGCCGACATCTGGAGCGCTCTGCTCACTGTAAACGCCACTGAATCAATGAAACACACAGAACAGATACCATTAAAACTAACAATGCAATCAGGAGATTTTAATTATAGCATTAGTTATAACGTAAAATTAATCTCACAAACATGAAAAATAATTATTGACTTTTATATCCCGTAAACTGAGTAAATGGAAATTATTGTGTAAATGATTTAACAAAATATTTGCTCTCCCACATGCTGGGTGCCGCTTGGAGACTACATTTACACATTAATTTCCGTTTACTATCAGAGTCTTGCTGGAAACATATCGTAACAATACTTGTTTACCGGCCTGATTACTGGAAGCCTGAAGAAAGGAGAAGTTCGTAGACTGACATAAGTGGCACTTCATATGGTGGCTTTACATATTAGGAGAGCCATGTGTCAAGCGTTCACCGAATTCGAAAGCAATATTCCTTGAAAGAATGTCATAGGAAGTTTCTCTTTCCTATTACATCAGTGAACGGATCGAAGGCTTTTGTCCAAAAACTGTGAGCATAGAGGTACTGAAACCGATGATGATACAGAAAAGCAAGAAATAATAAACGTGTTTCTTCTTTTCTCCAAAACGGTTTCACGAAGGGAGTTCCTCCATTTAAATCGTCGCGCGAATGACACAATAAAAGATGACCAACGCGTAGAAAGCCATTTGAAATCGCTCAACAGGGGTACACTCTGGACCTGATGGCATACCAAAATCTCCACTATAGGAATTAATATAGCTTCCAAAACAACCATCGTATGAAACTCAGCTCGCTGTACCCGTCCACAAGACACAGGAAGCAATAAATACAGGCAGCCAGTTTGAAAGCGTTTTCCTTTACTTGCAGATGGCGTACGATATAGTTCCGTTCAGCCAACTAATGAACAAAATACGAGCGTATGGCATATCAGACAAACTAAGGTTCGGTTGAAGAATCTTTAGCAAAGAAAAAGAAGCATGTTATTCTCAGTGGAGAGAAGGGTTCAGACGTAAAAGTACCTTCGGGCGTACTCCAAATGAGTGTTACAGGACTATTTCTTTTCACGAAATACATATAAATGAAGTCAAGAATAATGTTGGAATTTCCATGAAGCTCTTCGCGGATGGTGCTGTTGTCACAACGCTAGGAAATTTTAGCGAAATGCAGGATGACTCGCAGATGTGTGACATGTGGCGCAGGGAATGACAAAAGTAACGAATTGCGTATGCATAGAGAGAAAGATCCGTTATGGTTTTATTACACCATTGCAGAGGAATCACTGGAAGTAGCTACTTCCATAACTAGGAGGACGTGTACCGACAGATTTTAAGTGGAAACCTTGAACGTAGGTCAGGAGCCAGACCGAGATTTATTCAAGAATTCATATGTAATGTAGTCCGTAGTCGAAGGAGGTAACTTACAAAACTTTCATTCACCCGGTACTTGAATATTGCTCGTCAGTATGGGATCCGTAACAGGAAGGATTCATAAAGTAAATGGAGAAGATCCAAAAACAGCTGTATGTTTCTTCACAGGTTCATTTAGTAAGAGCAAAAGCGTCATAGAGCTGCTCCGCCCATTACCGTGACAGACACTGCAACAGTGGTATTATGTACCTCCATGTAACTCACTATTAAAGTTTCGAGAGAGTACGTTCCTGGAATGGTCAACCAATATATTGTTTCCTCGTTGTATATCTCGCTAAAAAGAATATGAAGCTAAAATCAGAGATATTCGAGCCCACACGAAGGCTTACCTGCAATTGTTTTTCATGCGAACCTTTCGCGTTTGGAACAGAAAAAAAGGGGAAGTGGCTGATACACCATGTGGTGGGCTGCGGCGTAGAAATATAGACGTAATTAGTCCGTTGATGACGGCCGGTGTCGCCGTGCGGTTCTAGGCGCTTCAGTCTGGAACCGCGTGAATGCTACCACCGCAGGTTCGAATCCTGCCTCGGGCATGAATGTGTGTGATGTCGTTAGATTAGTTAGGTTTAAGTAGTTCTAAGTTCTAGGGGACTGATGACCTCAGATGTTAAGTCCCATAGTGCTCAGAGCCATTTGAACCATTTTTGAGTCCGTCGATCCCAAATCAAGCAATGTGGTGAAATGCGTTCAATATTTTTAACGCTTCAGATCAGCAATGAGACGTTCGTCAGATATCACCTGAATTATAGGAGCCTGCTTACGTTGGCTGTATTTAAAACTATATTGGCCATTGGTATTCTTTCCACCACTGCGTTTTCGATGCCATTCTATTTGTATGTTTGTGCTCTGAACATTCATCTCACAGTTATATAATTATTATTGTACACTGAGGAGACAAGTCATGGGATAACGATATGCACATATACAGATGGCAGTAATATCGCGCGCAGAGACTATGAAACTGCAGTGCATTGATTGGGCTATCATTTGTACTCAGGTAATTCACGTTAAAAGCTTTCCGACATGATTATGGCCACAGGACGGGAATCAACAGTCTTTGAACGCCGAATGGTAGTTGGAGCTAAACGAATGGGATATTCAATTTCGAAAATCGTTAGGAAATTTGATATTCTGAGATACGCAGTGTGAAGAGTTTGCAGAGAATACCATATTTGAGGAATTACCTCTCACTACGGAAAACTCAGTGGCCTACACGGCTTTAACTTAACGACCGAGGGCAGTGGCGTTTGCATAGAGTTGCAGTGCTAAAAGACAAGCAGTACTAAGTAAAATAACCGCAGAAATCAATGTGTGACGTTTAACGAACGTATCTGTTACAACAGTTCGGTGAAATATGGCGTTAATGGGCTACGCATCAGACGTCCGACGCGAGTGCCTTTGCTAACAGCACATCGTCTACAGCACCTCTCCTGGGCGCATGACCATTTTGGTTGGAACCTAAACGACTGGAAAACTGTGGCCTGATCAGATGAGACCCGTTTTAGGTTGGTAAGAGCTGACGACGAACTCGACCTTGCTGGAAATGGTAGGGTTTCGGAAGCACTAATATAAGCTTAGAAATTCTCGACAGGTGTGGGTGAGCATTATCTTGCTGAAATGTAGTCGAAGATGGTTTGCTATGGAGGGCAACAAGACTGGACGTACACTACTGGCCATTAAAATTGCTAGACCACGAAGATGTGCTACAGACGCGAAATTTAACCGACAGGAAGAAGATGCTGTGATATGCAAATGATTAGCTTTTCAGAGCATTCACACAAGGTGGCGACACCTACAAGGTGCTGAAATGAGGAAAGTTTCAAACCAATTTGTCATACACAAACAGCAGCTAACCGGCATTGCCTGGTGAAACGTTGTTGTGATGCCTCGTCTAAGGAGGAGAAATGCGTACCATCGCGTTTCCGACTTTGATAAAGGTCGGATTGTAGCCTATAGCGATTGCGGTTTACCGTATCGCGACATTGCTGCTCGCGTTGGTTGATATCCAATGACTGGTAGCAGAATATGGAATCGGTGGGTTCAGGAGGGTAATACCGAACGCCGTGCTGGATCCCAACGCCCTCGTATCACTAGCAGTCGAGATCTGCACGAACAGTTTGACGACGTTTGCAGCAGCATGGACCATCAGCTCGAAGACCATGGCTGCGGTTACCTTTGACGCTGCACCACAGACGGGAGCCCTTGGGATGGTGTACACAACGACGAACCTGGGTGCACGAATGGCAAAACCTCATATTTTCGGATGAATCCAGGTTCTGTTTACAGCATCATGATGGTCCATTCCGTGTTTGGCGACATCGTGGTGAACGCAGATTGGAAGCGTGTATTCGTCATCGCCATACTGGCGTATCACCCGGCGTGATGGTATGGGGTGCCATTGGTTACACGTCTCGGTCACCTCTTGTTCCCATTGACGGCACTTTGTACAGTGGACATTACATTTCAGATGTGTTACGTCTCGTGGCTCTACCCTTCATTCGATCCCTGCGAAACCCTACATTTCCGCAGGATAGTGCACGACCACATGTTGCAGGTCCTGGAAACAGAAAATGTTCGACTGCTGCCCTAGCCAGCACATTCTCCAGATTTCTCACCAATTGAAAACGTCTGGTCAATGGTGGCCGAGCAACTGGCTCGTCACAATACGCTGGTCACTACTCTTAATGAACTGTGGTATCGTGTAGAAGCTGCATGGACAGCTATACCTGTACACGCCATCCAAGCCCTGTTTGACTCAATGCCCAAGCGTATCAAGGCCGTTATTACGGCCAGAGGTGGTTGTTCTGGGTACTGGTTTCTTAGGATCTATGCACCCAAATTGCGTGAAAATGTAATCACATGTCAGTTCTAGTATAATATATTTGTCCAATGAATACCCGTTTATCATCTGCATTCCTTCTTGGTGTAGCAATTTCAATGGCCAGTAGAGCATAATGTTGTCGCTGTACCGCTGTACTGTAAGGGTGCCATGGATGGCAACCAAAGAGAGCCTGATGCTATGAAATGCAATAGCACCCCACACCATCTTCCCTGGTTGTCAAACCGCATGTCGGGCGATAATCAGGTTACTATCCCACCGCTGTCCGCTGCGTCCAGGCACGTCTTCTTCCTGT
Source organism: Schistocerca cancellata (assembly GCF_023864275.1). NCBI lineage: Eukaryota > Metazoa > Arthropoda > Insecta > Orthoptera > Acrididae > Schistocerca > Schistocerca cancellata. Next base: position 332,656,798 of record NC_064629.1, read on the forward strand.
CGTCTCTTTGACTGGTGTAGAACTGCCTGTAGTGATGTATCTCGATTCAGACTGAGCCCTGATGAGCAGCGAACACCCGTCTGAAGACGGCATAGGCAGTGGTGGGATAACGTTAGCAGAATTAAATGTAACTTACGTCATACAAATCATGTACCGTTTATTAAATACAAAAGCATAAAACCGAGTATATTATGTTCGTTGACACGGCATATTTTCAGTCCGCCTGAAAAGAAACGCTGAGTAGTAGACATACTTTTACGTGGTCATCAGTAACATGTGTTGTTAATATGGCACTTTGGAAAACATATAATGCTTTACTGGTACTAGTTGCATGTATTACGGCGTGAGATTCGGTGGTACTACGAAACTGCAGCATAATTGTGGAATAAGGGTCCGGGAGATGTGGTGCAGTTGTGTACGCTGGGTTTTGTTGTTTTTGAGCTGTGTTCAGTTGCAAAAACCTCTGTTTTTATTTTTGTTTATTATTGTATCGCCCAATCACTGCAGGTGAATGTTGGTACACTGACTGTCCAGGGAAGGAGTACTTCATTTTAAAATTCAGTATCTAGAAAAATAAGATTAATAAACGAGAACAACAAACAGTATGTTTATGGTAAAAGTTGAAAGAATTTTATAGAGGAGTTATACAGATGTATCAATATCGAAATAGATGGAAAACCTGTAAACAGTTGGCGCTTTAATCACAATACGTAGTAGACATAAATAGTGCGCCGCAGCTCAGAGCTATCAGTTCCCGCGTTGGAGTGTTAAAGGTGAGTAGCGTACCGATGGAGGAGGTTGAGATCATGTATTCCGTTGAACTACGTTTTTCTGGTAGTGGAATTGTACGGGTCACAACACAGACCTACGGCCAAAAGGCGCAGTTTTCAAACACGATATAGTGTTCCAAAACAACCCGATACGAATGCTTCTCGTAGCCTCATCCCCAAACTCCAACGGATTGGCCGCATGGCTGATGATCTAGCGTAGTATATTAGCCCCAACAAAACGTATTTATTCCTCAAAATTTTGCCACGGTTTCTGGAATTAATCAGAAAAATCCAAGAAAACAAGTCAGAAGAACTGCAGCAGAGACGGCTTTGAAGCGTTCCAGCGCGCTGAAAATACTGAGACCGTGCCTACCCATGTCTTCATTCAAAACCATCACTTTGTGTGAAGTGAAACCATAGTATTCTTCTAAAGTTACTGTTGGGAGTGTTGTATGCAGCAGAGCCATTAATGGCCATTTTTCATGCGAGAAACGATCACTAGTGAAAGTTACATTGCACTCCTGTTACTGTACGACGCTGTACAGCTAGTGTTGGAGAATCGACTATTCAAAGAGTGTTTCAAGCAAGATGGCGTTAGATCACATCACATCACATCGCACCGAACAGATGTTTCGATTTTTTGATGAATACTTCAGGACTAGAATCACAACTTTGTATTATTGTAAATTTACTGGCGCCGTGATATGTTGGCTTCTATATTGGCCCAGTCTGTCTCCTTGTGACTTCTTTTGTGGGGCACAGTGAAAGCCACTGTTTACCGGAGGCATTCCACCAACGTGAGACAAGCTTGAATCGACGATCAGTATGGCATCTGAATCAATATCCGTTGAGACACTACAGAATGTGACGGCAAATTTTATATTTCGCGTACGCCACCTCCGTACTGCTGGGAGTAGTGGATATTAGGAAACGTTTGTGATGTGATTGCAAAGGTTGCTTGCCGAGTACGATTTTAACTATACTTTCTGATACGTACGATCTGCACAGCGTAGAGCATACCTGTTAGCAGATTTTTGACTATTTCGAAACATCTGTATAAATTCTACATACAGTTCTTAGAGCTTTCAAAGGAAACAGAACTTTTATAGCACTCTTCTGTTCATCCTCGTTTTTGAGTTATTTAATTTTGAAATCAGGAGCTCCTTCACTGGACGCACTGTAACTTATTTCGCTGCTTTTGTTAGGCCCAAGATAGGTTTTATATACTATAAAACCTCTGAAGCTAAACTGGAGTAACTTTGTTCATTAATTACAAAGACTGAACTTAAGTACAGGATTTCTAACCAATAAATGTGTTCGTAATATATGTGTTACCTGCAATAGTGTAAATCCAGTACTTCATAATTGTTTTTAGTTCCACAAAACTGGTGTACATTTATCACAGATAACTTTCTAAATAACTCATTCGGAAGGATTTGACATATTTCCATCACATTCTGATATTGAAAAGAAAACAGCAATACGCCAATTATGTTGACTTTGACCTTGGAGTAACTTTATTCGTTAAATTGAGCAAACGTTATGTTGATTTACTGCAGTAGTAACAGCAACTCGACGTTTCATGGACACAACAGGTCGCTGGAAGCCCCTGCTGATATACTGTGCAATGCCGCCTCTATAGCCGTCCATAATAGCGAAAATGTTGCCGGTGCAAGATACTGTGCTCTACATGATCTTAGATCACGTCCCAAAAATGTTCCATAGGATACATTTCGCACGATCTGGGTGGTCAGATCATTCGCTCGAATTGTCAAGAATGTTCTTCAAACCAATCGCGAACAATTGTGGTCCAATGATATGGCGCATTATCATCCAACATAATTCCATCTTGTTTGAGTGCATGAAGCCATGAGTGTCTGCAAATGGTATCCAAGTAGCCGAATATGTCCATTTCCAGTCAGTGATTGGATGAGCTGGACCAGAGGACCCATTCATATCCATGCAAACAAAGCCCACAACGTTATGGAACCACCACTAGCTTGCACAGTGCCTTCTTCGGTCCGTAGCTTCGTGGAGTCAGCGGCACACTCGAACCCTACCATCAGCTTTTACCAACTGAAAGCGGGACTCGCCTGACCAGGCCGTGGCTTTACAGTGGTTTAGGGCCCTATCGATATGGTCACGAGCCGTGGAGAGGCGCTGCAGGTGGTGTCGTGCTGTTAGCAAAGGTGCTCGCGTCGATCGTGTGCTGCCATGGCCCATTAACGCCAAATTTCGCCTCACTGTCGTAATGGATACTTTCGTTGTACGTTCCACGTTGATTTCTGCGATTATTTCACGCAGTCTTCCTTATCCGTTAGCACTGATAACTCTAAGCAAAGGTCACTGCTGTCGGTCTTGTTGTGATGACCGCCAGCCACCGCGTTTTCGGTGGTGAGAGGTAATGCCTGAAATTAGGTATTCTCGGCACACCCTTGACGCTGTGGCTCTCGAAATATTAAATTTCCTATCGAATTTCGAAATCGACTGTCCCATGCGTCTAGCTTCAACTACAATTCAGCGTTCGAAGTCTGTTAACTCCCATCCTGCGGCCATAATCACGTCGGAAACCTTTTCAAGTGAATAAGGTGAGTACAAATGGCGGCTCCGCCAATGCACTCCCTTTTATAGCTTGCGTACGCGATACTGCCGCCATCTGTACATATGCATGTCGCTATATCATGACCTTTGTCACTTCAGTGTATTTGGTTATCATTTACTGTTGACATTATAAGAACAGCATTCAGGTAAGTACAGCTATAGGAATTTCCATGTGGAATTCTTTATTTAATTGTTGTCACTGACTAAGAGGGTGGCATCGTTGGAGCAGAACCTACACGGACTCAATGCTGTCTGTAATTAGAATTAACTAATATATTTTTCTCACATCTCTTGGAGTATTATGCACATAATGTAGACTTTGTATTGCTCTTTCGCAGGTAACCTTGGACGAGTGGACCTCATATCGGAGTTTGAATATGACCTCTTCATACGTCCGGACACCTGTAATCCTCGGTTCCGTCTGTGGTTCAACTTCATCGTCGACAATGTGAGAACCGATCAGGTAGGACTACACGACAGAAATTCACAATATTATGATAATGCATGCGACTCTCGTATCATATTATTGAACAAGCTATTTCCTACGTATAGTTTTGTACGTTAATAATCACTGACTGTTTGTTATTCAGTGACGTCAGAGCTAATCGCATCAAGTATATTGTCACATTGGAAACCAGGTTTTACAATAAATACTACGCGTCTCATGCGATATAAAGAAAGAAATACGTTGAGATGAACATATTTTGGATGAAGGAGATTAGTGTAGACTGTCAAACACAAGTAGAGAGCTCTAACTTAGCAGTGCGACAGTGTTGTCACAGTAAGCTCGATAGTATATTTTAAAGTAGTTGCTAGTAGCATTAATCTTTGTCACGTAAAGTATATTGAAAGGAAAGGAAACTCAATGTGTACTCACAAAGTGTGGTGGAGTAGGTGTAAAACATTTTCATCCAGTTATTATATAGTGTGTAGGTGATGTTAGTACAAATGACGCGTATTTCCTACTTTCTGAAGTTATCATAACTTCATTTTTGGTGGCTAGCAAAATTACTGAGAACACCAAACTTTGGTCAGAAGATTGCATAAAGACGAACTTAAGTTACCTATCGAAGCGGCTAACTTGTAATTGGAAAAGGCGAAGCTTACATTGCCGTCCATCCGCCTTTCTAAATCACGACGTAGTCTAATTATTCCTGGAACATAACCTGGGCGGACATCCTGCAGCATCCTTGCCTGGGAGCTACTGCTTCGTCTCCAAGTACCAGAACTTCTGCGAGATGTTCAACTTCCTGGTACCCGCAAGTATGGAACATGTGGAAGACGTGAAACACAATCTCCGTCGTTTGTTTAAAGCTTCGTGTATAGGTAATGTGTGCAGCCTTTAGCACTCAAGTTGATGAGAACTAGAGTACTCTTGATGCTAAAGCTGAATTTTCCTGAACAGATGCCGTTTCTGTCTCCATATTGTTTTTCAGTCGAGTTTGGATAGGTCAGTCATGCCTCGCATCTCTCAGTTAATTATGTAAATTCCGTGCTGCCCATATTAGCATGCTGTGTTTCGGAACCGGAAATGGGGAAGCCGAAATATCCCGACACTCACGTCCGCAGAGCAGGCTATATGGCACGGACGGGAGTGAAAGGGTTGCATCGTGATGTAACCTGTCCGACATTTATCCAACTTTGTAGATATCCGGTAATTCGTGATGGTAAATGATAAGACTTTCATTCCACTCATAACTGATGTCGATGATCATCCTCATCAATATGAGGTGGGATTCCTACGGGCGTGAATGCATAGGGTGGTTATAATTAAACTGTCACCATTTGAGCCACCGTAGACGGAAAAATATTTACCGTATGGGTACACAACTTAACAGGAATGATATTAAGAGTGTGCGCTGCAGGATACGCGTGGTTAATTGTGGTAGTGTCGTGACTTACTATTAGGCGCCAGTATTGCATGCAGTCAGCATGGCGTGGATAAGGTATGCAGGGCCTTGCTCGTTAAGCTGTTTTATCAAAACAACCCCACCAGTGCTGCTGCTCTTCGCTAGTATCTCCGAATTAAAGGAATACGGAGAGGTCGTTTGCCGCAACTGGGTTGAAGAACATCTTTCGGAAGTTAAAATCAACTCGCGATTTTGGAATTGCTCCTGAGAGAGGCCGACGGCCAACTGCGTCAAAAAATTTGTTAAGAAGTTACTGTCGCCGTGGCTGAGATTGCTGGACGCAAAGTGCGACCTTGAAGCAGGGCACTAGCTATGGCACGACAGTTGAACGCCGGCCGCAGTGGCCGTGCGGTTAAAGGCGCTGCAGTCTGGAACCGCAAGACCGCTTCGGTCGCAGGTTCGAATCCTGCCTCGGGCATGGATGTTTGTGATGTCCTTAGGTTAGTCAGGTTTAACTAGTTCTAAGTTCTAGGGGACTAATGACCTCAGCAGTTGGGTCCCATAGTGCTCAGAGCCATTTGACAGTTGAACGTTTCATGGCCCACTTTTCAGTGCTTGGTACAACTGTGAAATGAAATGCATCCAGGGGAATCTACAGTACGGTTCCGGGCTGTCGTGAATGCATGTTGTCGTCGCATTGAGCAACGTTTGTAACTTGGAACGTAAACATGGTACGAAATAAATGTTATCATCTCATGTAAAAATAAAATACGCTTCTTACATTGATTTATTTGTTATTTCTCTTCTGCATGTCATTATAAATGTTTCCATAAACTATCATTGTCCTGAGATCGCTCGATCCTCAGGAGTTTCCACACATGTAACGAAAATTAAATTATAACCAACCTGTACTCCTGTGTTCTTTGTGGCATGGAAGCAAATGGCCTTGGAATGTTATCTTAATTTATTGCCGTACCAGATATACATAGGGTGTCAGTTCATAACGATTGCTTGAGGCTGGTTTGGAGGTATACGTCTCCGTCGTAACCAAGACGTACTCCGTGGAAAAAAGAGGGGACCGAATATGCCAGTCAAATATTCGTAAAATCCTCAAAGTGTTTTTGGTATGAGCTGCAGTGTAAGATGTTGCGTTATCCTGTTGGTATATGCCATTTGGTGCCATAGTATGACCACCGGGTTTACCATCTTACCACATATCGGCCAACTTGTAGCCTTCCTTCAGATTTACCAAATCACTACTAGTGTTATATAAAATAGCTCGCCACACCATGACTTCAAGAGTTGGTGGCGATAAGGACCCTAAGATCCTCTGTTTTCTGTGACTTATCATAGAGCGTTGGTCTGTTCGTCGCTACCAGAATTGAGACCCATCACTGATAATAACGAAATGTCACTTATTTCCAGTTGACTCAGACTCTACTCCATGCACGTTCTCTGTGGTATGGTGTCAATATTAAACGGCCAATAGAAACACTAGTTCCCAACCCAGCTGTCAGTAATACTTACGAACGATTCATGGTGACACTCTGTCTCCAACCTCCGATCGAGTTTCAGTTGTTGTCATCCGGCTGTTCGACAAAGGCAGGCGAACAGTCGTACAATGTTGTCGAGGAGAAGCTCTTCATGGATGATTACTCTTCCTTTCAGACTATTGCCCTGACACCGTCATGTCCCCATTCTTTCTGCTTTCTGCGCTCTACGACCCACTCTGTGAGTGATCTGGCGGTATGGTACCCCCACGATCTTCAGGCCAATGGTTCAACAGTTTTCAATGTTCGAAGGATATGATAAGCTGCACGCGCACGTCCTCTGGAAATACTGTGTTGTGATCTCCACTTGAAAAGTTTCGGTAACGTTAGACACATCCAACAGCCATCACTTACTCATATGGTTCTTCGTCGGTGAGAATGGGTACTTCATTACTGAAAATATTGAAAAGAAGATCGCATACTGAATAAATTTTAATCAATATGTTCCACAGCCATTGAGACACTGGTGTATCAGTTTGGTGGTGTCCGATCAAGGAATTCGTGGAGTAACTATTTCAGTTTCTGTCAGTGAATTTTTTTGCAGAGTGTTCCGTTCTCGGCTACTGCAATTCCAGGGGGCGTGGAGAAGACGTCATATGCGAATGGCTGCCTCCGCGATACAAAACAGAAATATTTGGACAGGCAACTCGTATATTGTCTTTGAAGCCTTCGTTACGCTGATCCACGAAATCATCTTTTTTAGATTTGTAATTTGATTTTTAACACTGATAGAGCGTTGATATTGGAGACGGAGGTGGCTTTGTTAATTGGTGCAGATTTGAGCTCATAAATATCGCTTTCTACAACGGCAATCAGCTTAGTGTCTAACTCAGAATCCACAAGTTAGGTGGTTCGCGGTAGTGATCTGCCAGTTTTGCTTCAAACTAAAACACGAAAGTAACAGCCCGCAATATGCCGAGACAGGTGCATAAAACAGATAAAGCATTGCACTCGGGCAGGCCACTCTAACTGCACAATATCGATCTGTTTGCAAGTATACAACTTCCTGTCTCCATGTCATTGAAACTAGTGTCTGTAAGTTAAACTGCAACAGCAGATTATTCTGAAAGCAATACAGTATCACTGAAAATAAATATTTTAACTACAGTGAAAATTAAAATCAGGTATATCGAGAGCTACATTAAGCATCTACCCGAACTTAGCATCGATTCCGAAAAATATTGCGAGTATAATGTAAGGTAATTAATCAATAATATGAGGCTAAATAATTGGAAATACATCTTTCGTGAGACCACTAATAACCTCCATATAATATCCTTGGCTACTCAAGCAATATCTCATCCATGTCGTCTCCTATCTGGGGAAAAGCTGACGGAAATCTATGATATACTTTTAACGCAACGGAGCATAGAGTTCCATCACTTCATTACATGAAAAAGCTGTTCACAACGTCCTATGAGCCAAATAGAGAAATAGAATGACATCTATCTAGCACAGCAGAGCATATTTTACTGTGTCCGATATTTGAGTCTTCAGGCGCAGTTAAAGATTGGGACACTGACGACTGAGAAACCACGCTTTATTTGAAACTTCCAGTCAAATTAAAACTGTGTGGCGGATATTTCTACACCTTGAAGCTCCATATCGTTTGCAGCTGGACACGAAAGACACTGGCTATCTTCAACAGGACGGCGCATCTCACAGTAGGGACATTACAACAAAACTGGGAACTTTTTCCTCCCCTCAAACATTACAGCTACGTCTGAGAGACTGAGCATTTCGTGTAATATTTCCTATAGACGGCCCATCGCGATTATGAAGACTTCAAGGTGCGCGTTCCATACCATCACTGCTACCTAATGAAGCAGCAGCGAGAAAGATACAAGGCTACGTTTCATAAATTCATCCGCAATATAATGTCCACACCTTAAGCCTGCACTAGATCCTCACGTCACGATCCCCTTTGTTACACCTAATTCCCCACACCCTTCTAACGAAATACAAACTTTAACGGTCTCTGCTATCATTCGTTTCCTTACAGTATGATATTGGTCTGTGCGACTTTTCACTCACTCAAACAGCAATATGAGCGCTGCACAAATTAAAGTATTCGCCTTATTAAGATATTTCATTTTAAGAGAAGATTCCTTTCAGCTCAACAAACTCAGACGCCGTCGACAAGAACTCCTGTCCACATTGGTGGAATCCCATCCGTGAGGATGACGAATATGCTTCTCAACATCCTATATGGAATAATGATGTAACGTGTAGAATGGCGAAACACGTCAACGCCGATGCAGGTGATTCTGGCGAGCGAAGACTGGCAGTAAGGCGAGAATGCAGTCCTCTCCTCCCTCCTCTACCCCGCCAGAAAAGTACACATTTCGTTGCAGACCGAAAATTCATACCTGCTCCATTTATTTCTCTATAGATCAAAGTTTAACATTCTTTACGCCTTCTCGTAGCACATCTGAATATCGTATGGCGAGTACTTCTATAAATTTTAAGGACTCTCTGAGATTGGTATCTGTTTTACTGATGAAAAGATGAATTTTCGGCTGCTGCTAATGGATATGAAGTCGTGAACCCTCAAGGCTCTACACATCATCGAATTGTTCAGAAAAGGCCGCGGGGAAGAAAGAGCCTTCTAGTTGCTGTTCTGTAAGGCTCTCGTCGCATCCTTGCTGATAACAGTACAAGATTTGTAAGAGAGATTCTTACTGTAAGGTATTAAATGGTGTGTACTTATTGAGTTAAGCCGGATGGGGAATATACGAAACAAAGCCTATGAACAGAGAATACTGGAAACTACTTTTAACCCGTCGTAGGTCAATAGGTATATACGTTTTAAACTGGGTTGTATTAAGCTACATACAGTTACTCATCATTGGAAGAGTTCAAAAAATGGATTGCTATTACGAAGGAGCGAGGCTCTTATCCACACGCGTCCATAACATTAGCCCCACACCCCACTGTCTTTGACCAACTAAAGCAGTTTTCCTTCTCTAATGAACTCGATGACGACGAGACACTAATGCTTCAGATATTTACCCCCACTTTTAGCTACGCAGACTACTCTGATGATAGTCTTAGCATAGTTTAGTTATCTGTATATTTGTATGCTCCAAATATTATAATTGTGGCAGTTTAAAATTGTAGTACGTTTTCGGAGAGGAAAATGTGGCAGTATGCTGATCATTAAACGACTAAATTAAGCTACTTCCTGTGTGTCACATACCTATCTATGTTCGCTCTCTCTCTCTCTCTCTCTCTCTCTCTCTCTCTCTCTCTCTCCCTCCCTCCCTCCCTCCCTCCCTCCCCCTCACCAACAAACGCACCACATTATCACATATTCAGAAGTACTATCGAATACAAGCTATAAAGACTATATAATTTCTGACTGCTGGCGGTGCTTGAAGTTCATGAAATTTACTATTCAGTCAATTTTGGGTTTTCGAACTTAGGCAGTGTTTCGATCAGTAACGTCCACCAAGATACGTCGTGCGCTGATACTAGGTTTCAGGAGGAGCGGGGCTCATATCATTGTCCGACCACCCAGATCTGTTTTTTCAACAAAACGCGTAAGTCTAATGGTTATACAGTGCCTTTGAAAATGATTTCAAGACTTCAACACATTCAATGTGCCAGATCTCACACTTGTCACGATAATGAAGAAACAATGCATATATCTGTGTACATAACTAATTCTACATGTACGTCTATATAACTACTCTGTAATTCAGGTGTAAGTGCCTAGCAGAGGGTTCATCAAATCACCTTCCAAGCTGTAAGTGCAGAACGTAATCGCACTTCTTGCCACGTCAATTCAGGGTAAAACCTCTATTGTTTGACGATTACCTCCAATCTCCGACAGGAACAACGGACGGTCAAAACTGCTGCGGTAGTGGTCCCTTATATAGCCCAGAGACGGGTTCCGATTGGTCGGTAATTAGTCATGCTGTCTCAGATCGTATCAACGCCTGCGCTTGTGGTGTCATCGATCACGCCGTATCATAAATGTTGCGATGAGTCTCTCTGGTTCCTCTCTCATCGAGAACTCGTTTCCATACACCGCTATGATTATATCCACTATCACGGTTGAAGATTTTCTGACACATTCTTATTTGTACAGCCACTTTAATTACAGATTACAAGTATGTAGGAGCCTGTGACAAAATTTTTCTTTCGTCAAACAGTATTTTGTGTTTGTGAAAACTGTTAGCGTTAAGATAAGTTTTGACCATCCAGTCGGGAAGACACCAGCTGTAAATAAACTGGTGCGCAAGGTGCAAATTTGTTCCGACGAGAACAGCTGGGATTCAAAAATTTATCATGTGAAGTATGTGTTCCGAGAGGTTATATACAGTGAAAGTGTGGCTGCGCAACAAAAACTCGTAGTAACCGATTATCGAACGGTAGTGGGGAAAGACGTAAATGTATCAAGCGAGGAAACAAAGAATAAAGTGGCGGAAACTGAAAGAAGCGGTGTTGTCAGAAAAATTCAAGGAAACGCTATTAAGAGAAGTGAAATTACCAAAGGATGTACAGGAGTGGTGGAGCTATAATAGCAATGAAATTACAAAAGATATGCTGGGTGTAACAACAGGAAGGACCACTAGAACATACGGAGGCATGGTGCTGGAATGAGGAGGTTCAGAAAGCGATAAAAGTGAAGAAAGATGCAAAAGAACATTGGGACTTGACAGGAAGACAGGAGGATAGGGAAGCCTACAAGACTGCAAAAAAAAAAAAAAAAAAGGGCAAAAAGAGCAGTGGCAAAAGCAAAGGCTGAGGCAATGGAAGAGGCGTATGAACAGCTGGAAAGAAGACAGGATGGCAGGCAACTGTTACGGAATGCTTAAGCAAGAGATAAGGCGACCATGGACATAACATCAATGAGGCAGATAAAGGATGAATCAGGTGTATTATTACATGACCTTGGGAAAATCCTTAATAGGTGATGGCAATACTTTGAAAGGCTATTGAGTGAGGAAAATGTACGAGAGAAGTATGAGGATGGAGATATAAATGACGGCATGACCCAAAGTATAAGTAGGGAAGAAGTCGAACACTCGACGAAGGAAATGAAAAATGGAAAGGCCCTAGGCGCAGACCAAATCCCAATAGAAGCATGGAAAAGTCTGGGAGAACAAGGAACTGATATTCTCTGGGATCTAATGCAGAAGATCTGGAAAGGAGAAAGAATTCCGCATGAGTGGAGAAGCAGTATACTGGTTCCCACATATAAGGGTAAAGGGGATATCCAAAACTTTGGCAATTATAGAGGGATAAAACTGATGTCCCACACAATGAAGATCTGGGAAAGGATAATTGAAAAGAGGTTGCGTCTAGAAACTGAAGTATGTGAAGAACAGTTTGGATTTATACCGGCAAGAGGAACAACCGACGTAATATTTCCATTAAGGCAACTGATGGAGAGGCACATAGAAGTACAATCGAACTGCTTATGGCCTTTATCGATCTTGAGAAGGCATATGACAGAGTCCCGAGGCAAGAGATATGGAGGTGTCTGAGAAGTAGATGCCTGCCAGAAAAATATATTAGTGTGGTAGAAGACATGTGTGAAGGTGCAATGACATAAGTCAGGAGCAGTGCAGGTGCCACAAGGGCATTTTCAGTGAAAGTAGGACTACATCAGGTATCTGCTATCAACCCATATCTCTCTGACATTGTCAAGGATGTACTAGTCAAAGATGTGAAAAAATAGGCACCTGGGAGCATGATGTTTGCCGATGATGATGTAATCTGTGAATCCACCCAAGAGGCACTTCAAGATAAGGTTGAACAGTGGAGAAAAGCTCTAGAGGAAAGATGAATGAGAATTAGCTGGGTGAAAACAGAGTATATGTGTAGAAACATACCAAAGATCTATATATTAACCTGTAAGGAGAACAACTGACGCTGGTCAAGAAATTTAAATACTTAGGCTCTTACATGCAAAGTGATGGAGGACTGGAGGCCGAAATACGGCAGAGGATAAATAGTGGATGGATGAACCGGAGGACCTGGCCAATTACCAAAGCCCAAGAGAAAAAGATGGATGTGGCAGAAATGAGGATGTTAACGTGGATGAGTGGGGTGACACGAAAGGATCGACTGAGGAATGAGTACATCAGGGGAACAGTGAAAGTTGGGCCCATAGGGAAGAAGATCCAAGAAAGTAGGCTAAGATGGTGTGGACATGTGCAGAGAACACGGCAGTACTACGTGGGGAGAAGAAATAAAGACCTGGAAATCGAAGGATTAAACAGAAGATGAAGACCGAAACTGAGATTGAAAGACAAGGTATCAGGGGACCTACGGGAGAAAGGATGGCTCAGAGAAGCAGCTCTGAATAGGCATTTATGGAAGAGAAGGGTCCAGAAAAGCAATGACGACCACACATGACGTGGGAAAAGGCTGAGATGATGATCATGATGATACGTTCTGAAAGAAAGGCTATAGGTTACGTGATGTGAAGTCAGCGTTCTCCAAGATAAAGAAACTTGAAAACGTTTAACATTCACGTGATGACCAGTCGATTGCATTCCTTCCTGCTTCACTACATCAAGCAAATTAGGCAGAGTCTTGGGAAAACGAGGTATCAGATCAATTTTCCGTCCTCCCAAGAAGATAAAGGAGGTGGTACGACCTGTTAAGGACAGTTTCGGCCTCAAGATCCCTGGGATTTACAACATCCCTTCTGAATGCGGTAGCAATTACATCGGTCAGACCATCCGCACCGTGTCCAATCACTGTGTATAACATCAACGACGTATTAAAAAGTCAAGAACTGAAGAAACCTGCAGTTGCTGAGCGCACCGTGTGCTGTTTGATGAAACAATACTTTTGTCCCAGGCCCCTAAATACTTGGAGTCTGTAATTAAAGAGGCTGTACAAACACGAACGTGTAAGAAAATCTTCAACCTTCGTAGCTGATATAATCTTAGCGGTGCACGGAAGCGAGGTCTCGATGCAGAGAAGAACCAGGGAGACTCAGTGCAGCATTTACGCTACGGCCGGAGCGATGACACCACTAGCGCAGGTGCTGACATTATGTGCGACAGCATGACTAATTACCGACCAATCAGAAACCGTCTTTGGGCTATATACGGTGCCACCATAGCAACAGGTTTGACAGTCAGTTGTTACTGACGAAGACAACAAAGGTAATCGTCCAAAGATCGAGATTTTACCCTAAATCGACGCGGCTAGAAGTCCAAGGCTGTTTTATACTGCAGTGCCGCCACGAAAAACTTCGTTCTCACACCTTCCAAGCTGCTTCCTTACCGTCTCTCTCTCGAACTAACTTTTAAATTTCTCCGTGAGAGCCCTAAGTTCTCATGGTTAATTAGAATGATCATTTTTCCCTTCGTAGATATTTTCGCATTTGGGGGAGAAATTTGTTAACCAAAATTTCGTGAAAAGATCCTGCCGCAACGAAAAGCGGCCTTGTTTAAATGATTGTCAAATCACCTCGCACCCGTGATACTCTCGCCGCTATTTTGCAATAACACAAAACGAACTGCTTTCCTGTGAACTTTTGGATGAAATCCTTCAGTCCCATGTGATGCGGATCACACAGCGTGCAGTAGTACTCCAGAAAAGGACGGAGTGATTTGCACCCAACAAATAGAGAAGTATTTTGATACCACAGGATTACGCTGCTCATCGCAACACCGCAAAAAATAGCAAGAGAAGTTAGAAAACACTTTATTATGGATGTTATAAGCGCCATACCAGGAAACTGGTTGGATCTAGATGCCAAGAGGAATTCTTGCTTAGAAGAAAACTGAAACTAGCCCGCTGGTAATAATGCTATTTGTTTACACAAACAGCGCCGATGCCGCTTTCGAATCGACGGGATAATTTTCAGGTGGCTGTTTTTATTACATTTATTGTTGTTGGTTACATCAGCTGTTGGCTGTTTCTCTACAGAAACTAATAAAAGCTTCAAGAAATGTAATATCAATATGAAAAGCAGTCTGAAGATTTCACTGTCTGTTCGCAACCGGTAGCGTCAATCTTTGTGCAAATTAGGAGCGTTATTAACTGTTTCTGGTTACTGTTTGTCTTTACAAGAAGCAGCTTGTATTTTGTTCACGAACACAATTTAAGAGATCTTAGATTTTGACAAAATGAAGAAAGAAAAACTTTTGTTTCAACTGATATTAATACTGTTGCACTACGTTTCATGTGTGATATACAGGTACAGAAATACAGCATTAGAGTTTTAACAAGTAAAGCTTTCTTCAGGAAAAACCATTTCTTACATTCTTTAAACTTTATAGCTCCATAGGGAAGCACCATCTAATTGACGCATGTTTGAAAGACTATCTCTATGGTTTGTCATTACGACCAAGATTAGGGACATTCAGCAGAGTACCGAGAAAACACTACACTGAAAATGCGTTTTTTGAGAGACTGACACTTTCAATGTTTTCCATTTCCCCTCTCCACCAGCTTCATATGTCGGGTAGGAACATAACGATTCATTATTCCCCATGATTATCCATTCAGAGGTAGTGCACCGCCTCTTACAATCAACCTATCGACGAGACTACTTTCTCAAAATTCGCCTGCGTGTCCATTAATACAGATAGATTAAACTTCGTGTAAATAATTCAGTACATTATGCAAAAGTACATTATAATAAGAAGCTAACACAGTGTCAAATATTACACAGTGTAAGGGCTCGCTGTTTTAAGGTGTTTGACTTGCAGAACTTGATAAGATAGTTTACAAACTATCCTCTCATAAAAAACACATCACGAATTATCACAGATGAATTGGCGCTATGTGCTTCTGCGTAGTCCTGCATGAAGTAACCATACGTATTGTTGCTAGTTCTCTGAAACAAGGTTGCAGTATATTATTCACGTACTTCTTAAGATTTATGAATTGGTGAAACAGGAATAGTCAAATAGTTTGTGTTATACTGCTTACAGTCCCCATACCTCAATTTTGTCACTTTAGGTAAGCTCTAGGTGTAACTTATAAAGATTTTAAAGACTCTAACGTCGATAAATGTAGTTTTGCTTCATCAGAAAGACTAGCTTTTTAGGAACCACCTCTCCGTCAGGCACAAACTGGAATATCGAGTTGCTCTACCGTTTCTGTGTAAGATTTCAATCCGAGTTTACGCATAGGTCTGAGAACGTATGCTGTTGACACACCACCCGTTTCCATAGCCGAGGTTGCTAACTCTTGCCCGCGTGGTGGCGCTCGACTTGGAAGTAAGTATGATAGAACCCTGAAATGAAATTAACACTGCCAGTATTTGGCCGGCAAGGAGACGAGAGGCGGTGGCGTAAAGTTTCTCATCATCAGTCTTTGCACAGATGTCCAGCATTAAATTACAAACCTCCTCGCAGTGTCTTGAGAAATAGGGCCTTTGACACTGTTCATTATTCGTCTGTTGGATGGGGACGTAAAGCTAGGCGACCACCTTGGTTCACGAATTGCCCTAACAACACTTAACAGATAAGCGTACCCACACAATTCTCACACTTCGCTACAGAGACGTGCCTCAGGTCGCGAAAGAAAGAAAAAACCTTATCAATTAGGCGGCCGAAACTTCCTATCAACTTCCCTCAACGCCATACGACTTTACTTTCCACTTATTAACGCATCATCCTGAAACTTTAAATGGCGTAAAGGTTTCCTCGGACCTGTTATCTAAGGCTACCTATAACTCTACTAGCTTATTTCTCAGACGAAACCCAATAAGTCACGTGCCACACTGTCCGAGCAATGCCAATTGATCTGTGATTTTGTTGAGAACGTTTTTTGATCAGAGGATAGTTTCTAAAATACCTTATGTAGTTCTGCAAGTCGCACGCCTTAAGATAGCGAGATCTTACACCGTCTAAAATTATCATTGCAATAGCTTATTATTTTAATGTAGATTAGCGTAACGTACTCAGTTATTTACAGGAAGTTTAATCTACCTGCCCAAATAGTTTCGTCGATAGCTGGATCATAAGAGGTGGTGCAATAGCTCTGATTAGTGTAATATTTCTGGCTTATTCAGCCATCATATTAGGCTCCAGGAAGCTATTCCCAGGGCAGTGGAGATCCAAGAAGCATAGAGATGACGCAATGTGGGATGAGGTACCGGTGACAGATGTTAGATTCGGTACCATTCCCGTGAGAGAGACTGCCTGCAAGATGCTGCTGCTCTGTGATTGGCTGCTGTGTTCGGCGGTAGGGCGCCATAACGTTAAACTTTAGTTCCTATTATTAATTAAACCATTCATCTAAATTACCTCATTTTTAAATAAACATCTCTCAACAGCCAGCTATCAATCAGTCATTTAAAAATTATTAAAATCAAAGTATTACTAAAAACGAAAGACTGACGATATTACTGCCGATGCACTTCGGTGGCGTGCGGATCACGCCTTTTTGTCACGGACAGTCCGCCTCTCCAGTTCTGACTGTTCCAGTAGACAGACATGTTGTCTGTTATAGCAGTATTTGTTTCATGTAATTTTATTCTCCAGTTCTGAGCGTTCCAGTAGACAGACATGTTGTCTGTGGCAGGAAGTATTTAATGTTATTTTAGTCAGATATAATGACTGTGGAAAGATATGTTCAATACGTTGTGATCAAGAATAGTTTCTCATGTCTATATCAATAAAAACGCGAGTGGCATCCCAAATGAGCTATAGTTTATTCGTAGCAGCAGTTCCTTGCGAAGTTAATTTCAGCCTCAAGAAAAAGAATCCACGACCCGCGTGCTGTTTTCTGCGCTAGGGACGTCATCATCATCATGAAGACAGCAGGTTAGTGAAGTGAAGTGTACAAGAGCTTACGTATTCCACACAGGGCAGTGGAAACAACTAAGCACCTCACGTGTTCTGCATGCACAGTACAGATGTGCTCAGTGACACGTCACCTGCAGTAATGCAGAGGAGGTAAAGAAGGATGAAAGTATTAACACTATCTCACTTTTATTCCTCTTTTCTTGCCGTATTGGACAGTAATGGGGTATAATGACTCGTTATGTTCCTTTCCGAAATAGGCAGCTAGTTGAAGAGATTCTAAGTGCCATTCATTAAGATAATTAATTTTTAGTGTTGCTGTGTTCTCGGCACTTGCGTCACACGTAGAACACCTTCAATAAGAGTGCTTTTCCTTGCTCCTGTAAACTTACAAAAATTATATGAATTATCTGTTCGTCCACTGCAAATTTTCGAGTTATGCTGAAGTTCGGTTCTCTGTGGGTTCCCCCGTTTCGTCCATTGTTTACTTTTACTTTTAGATTTAGTGCAGAAACTTACTTTCCGATCTAAGTCTCCTCGTTGCACGCTGCGTTTCCTATCATGTTTCTTTATGTATCGCCAGGAATGTAGCAACGAACACCAAGCTAGATAGTTCAGTTGTTAGTACACTATTACGATTCAAATCCTGGACTGGCCACGCAACTTCATATTTTGTGTGGTATCCCTGAATCGATTAAGGTTATTGCTCTGGCGCCTCCTCTGAATAGGACATGCCGATTTCTTTCTGTATCGTTGGCCTGTTGGAGCCTGTGTTGCGTTTCCAATAAGCTAGACAGAACGTTAAAGTCCCGACATTCACCTTAAACAGTTCAGAAAAATCATGGTAAAGATTAATTTGCATGAGCGGACGGGGTGTCACTTCCACTCCCCTACATTTGAATAAAGTGTTTGAATCACTGCGCCATTTCGCTCTATTTTTGGAAGCAGGTTCCTACCGATGATGTTCACTGTTAGAACTTACTCGTTGCGATTAATCAGTTTCCCGTATTATTGTATGCTGTGAAGAAGAAAAGTCGGAAAGTCAAAGCTACAGAACACACAATCGCCCAATACCTTACGTACGTGATCTATTGGAAGACTACTATAGTGGCAAACAGCAGATCTCATAACACGCCGTTTCTGATGGAAATGCCGCAGCTTGTCTGCAGTTATTGATATCGGCGTATTTAGTGAGACGTCTGGCATGTGTCCATAACTGGAAATTATCCATCATCATCGCAATAACGCCTAACTCGGACCATACACGGACACACGAGAGCACGCTAAGGACCTTCATTCTTTTTCTCTGTGTAAAGTGCAATGAACACACACGACTACCAGACGAACTGATCAGTGTATAGCAGTAGTTATCAATTGCACAAATTGGCAGTCAGAAAGATAAATGGCATATTATTGATAATAATTACTATCTCAATCAGTAATTAATTCAGCGCCAGAATATTATCAAAGACATTACGAGATTAAGTGAAGCATGACAAGAGTCCTGGTTCAACTAGCACTTAAACATCATAAATGCAATAAAATAACACTGTACAAACACTTTTTCATACTCTCTTTTATGGAAATACTTCAGATTCCTTTAGCCAAAGCAATATTCAATTTAACTTCCTCATAATAGAAAAGAATATAATGTGGCCCATAAACTATCATTTACTCTTCAGGCAAATTCTGTAACTATTTCAGAGACAAATTGCATTACACTAACGTGAATTTGTAACCCCACTTGAATTAGTGTATATTTCAATATTGTATAGCAGTTTACTCAAATTTTATTCTCAAGTAAAACTTCAGAAATTAGTTTATAGTAATAGTCAAGGCAAAATCAAATTACCTGTAAGTCAGATCATGTGCCTTTTTCATTACCTGTGAAGGAGGTGGTTTAACTAGCAACATTTATACACTTTAACACTGGAACTTTGGCACTTTCAAATTAGAAACATTTCAATGGTCATTCAGAAACAGGATACTCGGTCTTTCGCACGTTTAGGATAGGAACTTAAAACAGTTTTGTGATCAGGACAATTTCAAAGTTCACACACATGTTTTCATCACTTGAATTATTATTGAAAAAGCACACACACACACACACACACACACACACACACACACACACACACACACACACAAACACAAACAAACATGGTCCCTATAAAGATATATATCGGAAGCTTTTAAGAAAATTAGAGTAAAACATGGTACAGTAAAAGACCGTAGAAAGTTTAGTTTCCTAAATTATTGGAAGAAGAGTGAAAAGTATCAGTGCTAAGCTGAAGCGTAGCAAAAACTTTAGCATTAAAAGTGCTCTGGAACAAACTGCCTATTGGCTTCTGTCTCGGGTTCTTCGGCCGACGTTCATCTAATGATTTTTCTGACGTTTCGCCAGCACGAGTGGCTGGCATTGTCAAAGCTTCACCCTCCATTGCCGGTGGTGAACTGGAGGCGAGCTCGCGGCCGCAGACTATATGTACCTGGCGCGCCAACGTCCGAGGGCTTCTCCACGGTCATTTCCGGTGCGGTTCTCCTCTTGCTACCTGCGACGGTCGTTCGCTGCAGTACGGGAAGCCAGGATCCGTTTACCTTAAGGCTTTCCTACTTCTTGTTGAAACTGTTCGCGTGTTTTTGGATTTCTACAGCTTCTCTGAACAAGCGCGTGTGATAGTGCTTCTCTACAGCCAGAACTTCCGTGTCGGCGAATTTTATTACGTGGTCGGTCTCATTCAGTGCGTGCTCTGCCACGGCCGATTTCTCCACCTGCCCCAACCTGCAATGTCGCTTATGCTCTTTGATCCTGGTGTCAATGGATCGTCCAGTCATTCCGACATAAACTTTTCCACAACGGATCCTGGCTTCCCGTACTGCAGCGAACGACCGTCGCAGGTAGCAAGAGGAGAACCGCACCGGAAATGACCGTGGAGAAGCCCTCGGACGTTGGCGCGCCAGGTACATATAGTCTGCGGCCGCGAGCTCGCCTCCAGTTAACCACCGGCAATGGAGGGTGAAGCTTTGACAATGCCAGCCACTCGTGCTGGCGAAACGTCAGAAAATTCATTAGATGAACGTCGGCCGAAGAACCCGAGACAGAAGCCAATAGGCAGTTTGTCAACAAGTGGCCACGAAAGCCTTAACAATTTTGTAGCTCTGGAACACTTTCTTTACCAGCAATAAATAGATTTTTACTAAATGAGTCACTTTGTTGGCTATTATCAGCCGAGTACATGTTGTGTGGAGAACAGATACACGTGGATGCAAAAGTGCGCATGGCTCTCCTATTTACAGTAAGAATAAAAGAATCGATGCATAGAATTACAGACCAAAATCGCTAACGTAGTTCTGTCGACAGATCCTACGGTAAATTCTAAACTCATCATTATGGCGCTATTAGAGAGTAGTAAGATTCTCTCAAGAAATCAGCGTGGTAATAATGGATGATGTATTGTCATCAGAGATGCCGCAACTGTATACTTTGCCGCGCGGGATAAGCCGAGCAGTCTGGGCACTGCAGTCATGGACTGTGCGGCTGGGTCCAGCGGAAGTTCGAGTCCTCTCTCTGGCATGGGTGTGTGTGTGTTTGTCCTTAGGATAATTCAGGTTAAGTAGTGTGCAAGCTTATGGACTGATGACATTAACAGTTAAGTCCCATAAGATTTCACACACATTTGAACCTTTTCCTGTATACTTTTTTAAAATTGTTATCTTAGCAAAATCAAGTGTGACTATTTGCTGCTCAGATTGTCATAATAAATATTAGAAGAAGACAATCAGCATGAGTTTAGCAATTGCTACTCGCGTACAATACAGCTTCATTTATTCATCCACGATATTTTACAAACGGTAGATGCAGGCGAATAAGTTTTTTCCGTCCTCCATATTTCCAGAAGTCGTTCGACGTCTATCATATCGCCATGTATTAACTAAGAGACGATTGCACGGAATATCTTTATAGGTTAGATCAGTTCTGTACTAACATTCCGTTGTAAGAAATAATAGACGATGAACGTACAAGAGAAACGATAATAACACCGAGTCTGCGTGAAGGAAACTTCTCACTTTCTTAATACATGAAACCGATATATTTAACATGATCAGCAGTTCTACCTCATTATTCGCTGACGTGCTGTTGACTTCAGTATGCATCGTCGCTGAACAACTGTCGGAAAAATGCATAACGGATAGGAAAAAATTTCCATTGGTGTAATGAATGGCAACTCTCTTCAAAATCACATAAGTGAAACTTAGTGGGCAAAACACAGACGAGTTCTCCATAGTATAAGATTAAATGATTATTGGCGGAAATTTGGAGCACTTTACATCATCTAAGTATTTATATGTTGTAGAAATTGAAATGTACACGTGAAATCAGGATTACGAGCAGCGAATGTAAGACTTAGATTTGTTAGAAGGTACGGGGAATCTGTAAAAGAAATCGGGTACAAGAAGGTGCTTCAACCAATTTTGTAGTCTTGCTTCAACTTCTGGAAACTTTATTATGTAGGCACGGTAACAGACTTTGAATAAGTTCAAAGATGAACTGCTACGACTTTGTCAGGTGAGTATTGCCCATACTAAAAGGTTACAAAGATGCAATGTGAATTTAAATGAGGAACGTTAGACGAGAAGCGACTTTGTTCTCTCAAAACTCGACTGAACACATTTAGAGAATGTGTATTTGAGAAAGATTGGGCGAACGCTCTCCTGCCACCTACGTAAATCTCGTGTAGGGATTATCAAAGTTTACGTAACTTCTCTCGTTTAACTGTGAAGTTAGGAAACCATTCAATGTACCGTTCGGCTGACTGAATAAGGAAAATGTTTAAAAACTGCATCCACGTTGATTGAAAACTCACTATAGCTCAAACTATAATCATAAAACAAATACTCATAATGCAGTGACGACCTTACTTTTCGGATATTGTACCCTCTCAGTTAGCAGATCATACAGGGGCGGAAAATTTTTATGGACGCACACTTAATAATGTTTAGTATTTCCTTTAGCATCGAAAACAGTCAGACGCCTCACGGAAATACAGACATATAAATCGGGAGAGTGGTGGTGGTGGTTAGTGTTTAACGTCCCGTCGACAACGAGGTCATTAGAGACGGAGCGCAAGCTCGGATTGGGGAAGGATTGGGAAGGAAATCGGCCGTGCCCTTTCAAAGGAACCATCCCGGCATTTGCCTGAAACGATTTAGGTTGGTTGGTTGGTTTGGGGAAGGAGACCAGACAGCGAGGTCATCGGTCTCATCGGATTAGGGAAGGACGGGGAGGGAAGTCGGCCGTGCCCTTTGAAAGGAACCATCCCGGCATTTGCCTGGAGCGATTTAGGGAAATCACGGAAAACCTAAATCAGGATGGCCGGACGCGGGATTGAACCGTCGTCCTCCCGAATGCGAGTCCAGTGTCTAACCACTGCGCCACCTCGCTCGGTAACGATTTAGGAAAATCACGGAAAACCTAAATCAGAATGGCCGGAGACGGGATTGAACCGTCGTCCTCCCGAATGCGAGTCCAGTATGATAACCACTGCGCCACCTCGCTCGGTAAATCGGGAGAGTCAGGCAGTGTTTCGTATCATTGTTCTCAGAGTAACTGTAGGATGAGAAATGAAATGTTGTGTGGCGATAGCCTCCCGGCGGTAGACCCGATAGCCTGGTGCGTCGATGGCGATTAAATGATGAAGACAACACAAACACCCAATCCCTGAGCGGAGAAAATCCCACATGGGAATGGAACCCGCGTCCCCCAGCATGGCAGGCCAGCGCGCTGTCCACGTTTTAACTTTTTTAATTTTTTTATATAAGATGATTTTATAAAATATATTTCTGGAAAACGTAAATAATTGGATTTTTTACATAATGGTGTAACAATAAAAAAACATAAACTGATTCTGTCAGTACAAAACAACGTCCCTCTTTTTGGGCGCGTTCCTAGCTAATCCCGTTGTACCTCGCATTGGTGCCGTGTACGTCTTCACGTGTGGTGGTGGATCCTCTCCACTGTCCTGGTCCTTTCTTGTTCTGAATACTTACCGGCAATATTTACATTCTCCTCCTGGGGACACCCCAACTGGTTGGGGGATCAAGCAAGGCACTCCCTGCCAAATTAGCGTAATATGTTCGATATCTCGGATGTCTCGTAAACTGAGTGATGTTCTTGTAGTAAGGCCCAAAAGTCGAGTATATTCTTACTGCCATCTCGGAAAAGGTAAAACACAGTCAAACCCCGAATCCAGGTCACTGCGTTTGTCTTCGTTCGGGGATAATAGGTCATATCTGGGAGAAGTAGAATCCATGGTTCTATTGATTGCTGCACCACCCGAAGGAGGAAGGTAATCATTTTTTGGACCAAACACCACACATGCACCGAAGGCCCGCATATCAGGCGATGTTCCTCTGTGTCTATAACATTGCACTGTGGACACAGAGGCTCATCCGCCATATGACTTGTATGCAACCTGGAACGAGTCACGTATTTCCCATTTCCCACCTAATACCACACTGCACGCGTCCCCGTATCAAGGTGTAGGTGGTGCACTCTACGCCATACCACAGACCACCTAACTGTTGGTTGTTGGCGATCTGCGGTATTTTTCGGCCGTCGTCGAATGAAGAAGCGATATACAGTACCAACTTCAATGGCTCGTGCGCAAGGCAGGTGTTTTCATTTACGTATTCTGACACATACAGCGCCATCTACTGATCAATTTTCATAGTATTTCTTTTTCTTCTGCAACACGTTTTTCTCCTTCTCCCATAATATTCCAATTCAATTTGAAGTCATTATGACCAGTGGTGTTATTTCTACAGTGTTTTGAAAGTTTGACTTTAATTATCATCGCGCTGTATACTGCGTTTGCTTACAAATTGTAGGGGAAGTTATCGTCTTTATTCATCTGATGCACAAGCGGCATTTATGTCATTATTTGCCCTTCTTGCTAAGTTTTTGAGAAACGTCGCCTCTGTCATTGGAGGAGAATCGGAACAACACTGTTCGAATACGATTAAAAAGGGAGAGTCGAACTGAACCAATGAGGAATTCACTTCACTAGCATTATGGAAGTAACGAGAAACGTAAGACAGGGAATCTGAGTTGGGACAAGGGCTGGAATTCTGGTTCTTCCGAATGAGATTATTGCAGTTTATAGCTGCTTCGCTTTGCTCGCCTGATGATCGACTGAGGTGATTCGCGGAACTGCTGGTTTCGAGAGAAAAGGGTTGTCTTTCATCCCGAGAATACAACTCCGTTCACAACATGTTCGCAGAACGTCGCATAGTCGCCTGTCTGGTGCAGCTACGTGACGCTGTTCGGGTGACGTATTGCGGCACTGATATCCCGAGGCCCTGCGCACCGTTATACTTTTCCAGCCATTCGTCTCGAAACTGCTCTCCAACTGCTATTACACCGGTACCCGCTACTGCAGTTAAGCACAGCTATGGCTTATGTGCCACCAACTTCGGATGCATCTTTCATCTCGAAATTCGTCTTGGAATCTTAGTACTGCACAGCTTTGCTGTAAGCAGCCATGCCTAAAGCATTAACAGAAGTTTTCAATCACTTTATTTTTTGTCATTCACGCAGAATCAGAAAGTGTACAGTGTCCAGAGGAGAACTGTCATCGAGAAAAGCGAATACGTTTCCAATAAAATTACATCGTACGCATGTTTTCATTTTGTAATGGCTGTTCTGAAGCCTAAGGTATATATTAAATTCACACATATTATAAATGTGAACGCATGTATGTATGTTTTACACCCCTTCCTAAGCCACTGGATAAATTTAAACCACATATCACCTACTGTCTGCAAGGAACCACTATGGAAGTAAGAAACACCTTCCTCTCCAAGACGTGCGAGTGGTGTTGATAAAGTATCGTAAATCATGACTCGCTAATAGGCAGAGTATGTTCATTCAGTGTTTGAGAACGAGAGCACTTAGCCACTTGTAACAAGCTTTACACATAATTTCAAACCCTTACGAGACTTTTTCTGCTGACACCCGAAACAAAATGAAGACAGGAAAAAAGTTTATTGCTTACAACATTTTTCGCTTTTCATGCTACAGAACCTACTGATCAGGCAAGACGTTTTAATTTATTGCTTCATTATTATTATCTCTATAAGCAACAAGTTTTGGAGGCAGTATTTACATATGCCACTGAATGAACCTGCAAAAATATGTGACTGTATGACACATTGTTCAGGAGATACGACACAATAGACACTTAGATGCCTGAAAAACTGCCACATCAAGTATGACGTATTAATTTATTAAAACTACTACATTACCCCCAACTCTATTCACAACATATTTCGCAGATAATACCCACATATGCCATGGATGAAACTACAAATTCATGTAATTGTAAGATCCGAAGTTCAGGAGATATGAAGCCGTAAACATTGAACTGCGTGAAAACGAAACTACGAGGTAAAATTCGCTAGGGACACAGGTGAAGTATACGTACAAACATGAATGTAATCTGTTAAATATTTCTGGAATACGCTCTAAGAAGAAAAAAATACGCACCACGAAAGAATTATTTGAATGGAACGGAAATCGGTGAGTGTGATGTACTTGTACAGACAAACAATTTCAGAAAAACTTAGTCACTTATTCAAGGGAAATAGCTTTATAAACTGGGTAAATCAGGTGTGTGTGAAATCTTATGGCACTTAACTGCTAAGGTCATCAGTCCGTAAGCTTACACACTACTTAACCTAAATTATCTTAAGGACAAACACACACACCCATGCCCGAGGGAGGACTCGAACCTCCGCCGGGACCAGCCACACAGTCCTTGCCCGCAGCGCCTCAGACCGCTCGGCTAATCCCGCGCGGCTGGGTAAATCAGTTACGTTTTAGTCCACCTCTGGCCCTTATACAAGCACTTATTCCGCTTGGCACTGATTGATACAGTTATGGTATTTCCTCCTGAGGGATAGCGTGCCAAATTGTGTCCAAGTGGCGCATTAGCTCATCAATATCCCGAAATGGTTGCAGGATCCTGCCCTTAATGCTCCAAAAGTTTCCAGTTGAGTAAAGATTAGGTGACCTTGCCAGCTAAGGCAGGGTTTGGCAAGCACGAAGACAAGCAGTAGAAATTCTTGCCGTGTGCGTGCCGGCATTATCTTGCTGAAGTGTAAGCTCAGAATGGCTTACAATGAACGTCAACAAAACAGGGCATAGAATATCGTAGACATACCGCAGAGCTGTAAGGGTTTCGTGGATGACAAGCAAAGGGTTCCAGATATGAAAAGAAATGGCACCTCAGACCATTACTCCAGGTTGTCGGGCCATGTGGCTGGCGACAGTGAGGTTGGTATTCACCGCTGTCCGGGGAGTCTCCAGACCAGGCTTCAACGGTCATCGGACCTCAGTTACAAGTGGGACCCATCACTGAAGACATTTTTACTCCCGTCAAGGAGATTGCAGGTGGAATGCGTGTCTCGAGTGTAGAAGCCATTTCTTTGAATCATACAATAGAATTTCGTGGTGTCTTACAGCTGTCGGTATCTGGATTGGATGGCGAGTACCTAAACTAAACGGCACACCCTACACATAGGCAACTACGTAGAAAGAGGCCCCTGATGCACACACGACAAGTTCTGGTGGTACTAAAGTTCTCAACGCAAGTTTATGAATTCGCAGTTTAGCTTACCACCCGCGAACCTTCCAATCTACTCAGAACCTGTGAGGAAAGCTGGTCCTCTAGACCTTCTCAGCAAGCCGCTTTACTGATTCAAGTATAACGTCAGAGTTTTTTTCCAACGTGTACTGCAATATCAAGTTGGCTACACTCTGTTCCCTCAATGGTTCTTTGAACAGCATCTTTAACATGTATAAGGAGACTTCCAGGAATACACGCGTCGTGTACAGGGTGATGTTCCCCATCCGTTGCTGCCGCTTCCCTGAGAGGTACTATTATTCACAGTAAGTTTGAACTGCCAACGAGTAGTTGATCCTTAACTTTTAAGCTTTCCTGCCCTTTACACTGGACACAACAGATGTCCGTTTCAGTGGGAGGCAGCACTTTATCCTCTGTATTTACCGGGATGGGTGCAATACATTGAGTTCTCCATAGCCCCTGCCTCTATACCACAGGTTCTCTAGACTTATCATTGGCACACCACTCTGTTACGTAGGCGAGTTGTTGTAGATCCTGAACTTAGTGTAGAGTAGATAATATTCATAAGAGTGGACAGCACTTGAAGTAATTTTGGGGTCGCTGGTAAATGTCTCTCACAAGGGAACCTCCTCATCGCACCCCCCTCAGACTTAGTTATAAGTTGGCACAGTGGATAGGCCTTGAAAAACTGAACACAGATCAATCGAGAAAACAGGAAGAAGTTGTGTGGAACTATGAAAATAATAAGCAAAATATACAAACTGAGTAGTCCATGCGTATCATAAGCAACTTCATGCAGTACGTAGGCTCAGGAGCGCCGTGGTCCCGTGGTTAGCGTGAGCAGCTGCGGAATGAGAGGTCCTAGGTTCAAGTCTTCCCTCTAGCGAAAATTTTAATTTTTTATTTTCAGACAATTATCTGACGCACATGCCGTCACCAGTGTCGTATAGAATATATCAGACGTGTTTTCCTGTGGAGGAATCGGTTGACTTATGACCTTGCTATCAAATGTTATCGGTTCCCATTAGAGAGACACGTCCTTTCGTCTACTAATCGCACGGTTTTGCGGTGCGGTCGCAAAACACAGACACTAAACTCATTACAGTGAACAGAGACGTCAAGGAACGAACGGACAGATCATAACTTTGCGAAAAAAAGAAGTAAATTTTTCATTTGTGGAAGACTTGAACCTAGGACCTCTCGTTCCCCAGCTGCTCACGCTAACCACGCGACCACGGCGCTCCTGAGCCTACGCTGTCCATGAAATTGCTTATGATGCGCATGGACTACTCAGTTTGTATATTTTTCTTATTTTTTTCATAGTTCCACACAACTTCTTCCTGTTTTCTCGATTGATCTGTGTTCAGTTTTTCAAGGCCTATCCACTGTGCCAACTTACAACTAAATCTGAGGGGAGTGCGATGGGGAGGTTCCCTTGTCAGTAGCCCTCTCAATTAACTCATTCGCAACAGCTTCCTTCCTTGTGACAGTAGTCAGTGTGATTTCTGGCTGCTTTCGAACAGAAACAAACTCACTTAATGACCAAGAACTGCATTCGTATTGGACAGCATTGTGGTAGGGCCATATTTTATAGAAAGCTAGCCAAACGGCAACAGAAAAATCTGATGTAAAAGTTATGGACAAACTAAAAGTATTTAGAATTCTCTTAATGTTACTTTTATTTGAAGCTCAGGTAACAACCTCAGACACAGCGAAAATTTTGAAGTGAATTGCAAACTCCCGCCTACAGTAATAATTTTTGCTACAATATCTGTAAGCCACAAACGAGCATTTATTATGAAACATGTTATACACAGGTCTTCTACTTTATACAGCTCACAATTTATGTAAATCTAAAAATATAAATTATTAATAGTGGAATATGAAGTGACAATATATGCCCCTGCAGAAGATGCTGACAAGAACAGGCATTTGAGGGGGAGAGGTTCATCAGTAACTGGGCAGCACAGGAAAAGGTTGTAGGCGGTGCCTATTGGTTAGTAAGGAGTTACATAAAGTCATGTCCCTCTCGTCCCTGTTCGTTTGTAACAATCGAATACTATATCATTTGAGGCATCAGAAGAGACCACAAGCTAGATACGTAAGTACTCTCATTCCTACTCAATTTTACATATTTTACACCCATTTTACAATTTCCTTCGTATTTTCCACAGTTTACGTTTTTTTTCCACATTGTTTCGCATTTTTCCCAAATTTCATTCACATACATGATGTTGATGTAAGGCTGATCTCGTCCGGTCACAATGAAGCATGAGACTGTGTTATTTATCATTGCTAAGCCACCAGTTCATTACTAGTGCCTGTGTGTCATGTGCTAGAATGGACACATAGGACGAAATAGTGATGGCAAATTAATGACTGTGTTACAAATTCTACAACCACTACCGATATCGAAACGAAGACAATGTATGTTCTAGAAATATCGCGACACACTAGGTAAACCCCCTGCTAAGACATTACCACATTACTAGATTGTATGACATTGTAGTGTAATTCTGATGCTTCCAACCAAAGATACTATCTGCATAGCACAGGACTGTAATATACGCACCCAGAGATATAGCTCGCCAGTATCTGTAACCACCCTAGCAAAACGTAAGGCATTTGTAGGGTAGCCCAACCATCGATCAGCGATATGTGATGTGCAGATGGGAACACGATCTAGAAAATGGCTAAGGAAGATGCATTGTTCGAGATGTAAACCCCTGTAACTTGGCTGCTAGGGGGCCCTCCTTCCCACAGGAAACAAGACCGTATATATTGCTGGAAATATTAAACACTGCTACAAACTTACACCTAAATTACAAGAAACTGCATCCCTGCATTTAATGAACGATGCAAGTCGAACAAGTCAAGACAGTTACTGGTGAGGTATCGAAACTCCTCGAGTAGCTTTAGCCACTATCAAATCCCCAGTCATGAACGAGAGAGCTCCACACGTCTGCCCAACACTATGCCATACGATATTCTCAGGCACTGTAGAGAAATTTGCATTAGTTGAACAGCATGTACATTTAATTGTCTTCAACATGAATGACATGGTGGATTACACAAAGGGCACTGCAATAAAACTTTGTTATTCAAGTAGGGAGATTCCCACCACAAAAAACCTGTCATAACTTGCTGATGTATACGTGTTAGCCACTGGAAACCTATGAGCAACTTTGCGGACAAACGTTGCTAAAAGTTTAATTGCCAAGCACTTCCATTCCCTTTTCTCTCTGGACCAATGATAAACGAGCTCTCCTTTCTCACCCAGCTATCATACTTTTAAAACTAGCGTTAATGCAAAGTTGATGTCTGTCTCAGTCAGTCACAGCTCTCAAGTGGAATGAAGACTCATAACACGATATATTGTGCTGTATAGTTCATAGAGAGAGTGCATGTTATAGGTATAATACTCGTAAGAAATTCGGGTACTAGAGCTACCTACTATCACATTAGTAAGGTTAATCTGAAGTTCCCTCAAACATAGACAGGAGAATCACATAGTTAACGAAAATGCCTTATTCTCCCTACACATGAGCTGTACTGAGTACATTGGGTACAATTTAGAGAAAAATACGATCCTGTAAGAACAGTGACAGTGAGAGAGATCCACCAGGGCTCCTAGGCAGAATAAAAGGCATGTAACTCTCGTAACATACGTACGCCCACATCACTCAATTGGGATTGTACAATGGTCACAGTATAGCGAAGAAAGAACTATTTCTTCGTATCAAGTCGACGACCCACAGAGAACATGGCGCTTCAGCCTCTGTACGATAAAATTCAGTCATAGAGAGAGCTATAGCATTCACGTGCCATCTAATGGTAAGCCTTAAAACAAAAAAGAAGAAAAACAAAAAAACAAAAAATTCGGACGAGGGTCATCTACTGGTAAGCGTAAAAAAAATCGGACAAGGCCCACCTACCGGTAAGCCTTAAAAAAAACTACTTAAACCTAACAAACCTAAGGACAGCACACACATCAATGCCCGAGGCAGGATTCGAACCTGCGACCGTAGCAGCAGCGCGGTTCCGGACTCAAGCGCCTAGAACCGTTCGGCCACAACGGCCGGCGATAAACAGGGGTACCACCGAGCTGTGTGTTAGTCCAAGACTGATGACCTGGGACAGTTAAGGAAATGGGATCCGAGCACAGTCCAGCCCATGGACAGCCAGTAGCAGTGGAAGTCAGTACTTGATTAGATTTGCTGTGTGTCAACTTGCAAAGAATCCCGATGGCCAGTGGTTGCTGTATGAATAAAAACGCACTAAAACTTCTATTATTACATGTACATAAGCTGCTCGATTTACCTATACAGTCTTGTAACAAAAATGCATTAGTTTGTAGCCATAATACACGTTACTTGTACAATAAGATTATCAGGTGTAAAATGCCGGACGTTAAGAATTTACCACCTCTCCCCCGATTCACATATCTCCTTAGAACTCTGGTAACAAAAAAATTTTGAAATGTGTGTGAAGTCTCATGGGACTTAACTGCTAAGATCATCAGTCCCGGAAGCTTACGCACTACTTAACCTAAACAAGGACAAAAACACGCACAGGACTCGAACCTCCGCCGGGACCAGCCGCACTGTCCATGACTGCAGCGCCTCTGGTAACATCTCATCTATGAGACAATCATTGATGAAGCCGAAACAGCTAATATCGGAGTCAACTGGAGAGCTTCATACTTCTGAGAGGAGAACGCTGTAGAAAGGATATTGGTAAATTTTTTTATGGTTCTGTTCTAAGATGGTTTGGAAAATTGCCAGTAATCTATGCATGTCGTTTTTTTTCTCTTATAGCGCTCTTATAGCGCTCTGCTGGGTAATTTGTTTAGGGATAAGATGTTTAAAATAAGGGGTGTGATAGTCATATTAAATATTTATTAACCAAACAAGGTATAGGTCTCAAACTGATTAGCAAATCTCATAACATGGTTTTATAAGCTTGGTGGCCACACTTTGTAGCAGTGAATCTTTTGCTACTTGCAGAAATTCTTTAACATACTCGTTACTAAGAAGAAGACTTATTCCAAAAACCAATTACTTAATGCTAGACTTGATACTAGTAGGTTCAGTCAACATGCTAGTATTAAGTGAACTCAACTTGGACAATGTTCTTTTCACAAAAACACTGTTATGAAGTGACATTTGCACGCAGCGTACACTTTGTGTGAAATAATATAAATTAGGGATCGTACAGATAGACCGACTCCTCTGTAGCGTAGTTTTTGTGCTTTCACGAGGTACCATACGTGGTATTTCTCTGGCTGTGTCTTGTAAAGAGAGAGATCATGTTTGCGTAATTCGCTTATAAGCAACAAGCGAACAGAAGTTCAGAGAAGCATTTAAAGGATACAATGATTCTTTGTCTGATACTTTTTCAGAAATTTATGTATGTAAGCACTGAACTGGCAGTAAAATAGTCTTCTATGGAAGAAGTTCTCGTGACAGTTACAGCCCACATCCATTAATAAAACTGGTCAATGTCTCAGACTGTCAAACAAATCCTGTACTTCGTTGTAACACACCACGAAAATCCTAATTCTGTTATGTTTGTGATACATAATTGTAGATTTGAAGGCCGGTCATAGTTATTTATCTATAACACCATACTGTCATTATCATTGAGTGTTGGAACTGTTAACACATCACGTTTCAACCAGCCAGAGCTGCTAGTACACAATAAAGCATGTTTTCCCCGTCCTGCTTCTATAGCAAGTAACTGAAACCTCTAACGCTGCTGATGAATTCATTTCAGTCTTCCAGAAGGGTTACACTGAATTCCACCAATAGAAAATCTACAAGATAGTTGTCAGGATCGCTATTTATGTGGGTAAACAATTTCCAGGTTAAGACTATAGGCATGCAATGTTTAATTTTGTAACTTATTAAGCAGAGTACCGAGGTATAGAGGCGAAGCAAACGCTATATCATTTGAAAGGCGAGCGAGTGTGTCGGGACTGACCCCAGTTGACTGCTACCACATGAAATTAATAAATACTTAAGTTTCTCAGTATATGCTTCAGTATATTAATGTTAAAATCAATAAATCTCTGACTGAGCAGATGAATATGTTTCGCTAAATACGTGGTTTCAAGAAGAAAGTAAGTGGCGTTAAATAATGCAGCTAGAAAGCTAAAAATAGTTGATAATGTGCAAATGTCTGTCACAATGTATTGTTACAGGTCTCAACTACATTAGAGTAATATTTTGGTTAAAATGGCGATTTTTGGATAATTGCAGGTGTTACATATTAGGCACAGAAGTACCGCGTGATCAAAAAGTCAGTATAAATTTAAAAATTAATAAACCACGGAATAATGTAGATAGAGAGGTAGAAATTTACACACATGCTTGGAATGAAATGGGATTTTATTAGAACCGGGAAAAAAGTTCACAAAATGTGCGACAGATGGCGCTGGACAGCAAAACGCCAGTGACTGCGCATGACAATCGTGTATAAAAGAGCTGTAATGAGAGAGAGAATCAGATGCGCCAGCAGTCGCAGCATGTTGACGTTGTCTGAACAGGTGCTTTTAGTTAAGCTGTATTACCAGAATGGGGAATGTGCTAGTTCAGCGTTACGATCCTATCGCCATAGGAAGGGGATTCGAACGGGTAAAGTGAAACGTCCCCTTTGAACAATTGTATACGAGACTGTGCTTAAACTGACACACAATATTTTTAGCGCAACGCAATCTGACTATCAAAAATCTCTACAAATCACTTATCTCACCAAAAATCTTCGTTACTCGAACTACTGCAATACAGCGAGCGCCACTACTGCCAGCTAAATAAAAGATTCAAATTACGGAAGGCACTAACTGCGGATAGGGATAGTTAGCAAATGAAATATTTTAATAGAGAACAAACAATGTATTTACCTTAATAGTCATAATATATGTAATTTCAAAACTCCGCCATCTCTCTCCTCACATCCACCACTGCTGGCGGCTCACCTCTAACTGCCCAACGCTATGCGCTGTTAACATCCAGCTGCCCAACAATACAATGGCAGACAACAATGCAAAGTAGCCACAGACTGCACACAGCACAGCCAGAGATTTTCATACAGAGCGCTACGTAGCGTTGCCAATAAGAAAACATAAACAGCCTACTTACATAGCCCCTATGCTCCCCACAAAAAATTTTAAAAATTGTTTTGGCCAGTGGCCAATAATCATTTGATAAATTTTTTCATAATTACACAACAAAATGGTTCAAATGGCTCTGAGCACTATGGGACTCAACTGCTGAGGTCATTAGTCCCCTAGAACTTAGAACTAGTTAAACCTAACTAACCTAAGGACATCACAAACATCCATGCCCTAGGCAGGATTCGAACCTGCGACCGTAGCGGTCTTGCGGTTCCAGACTGCAGCGCCTTTAACCGCACGGCCACTTCGACCGGCTAATTACACTAACAAAGATATCCAATGCACACACTTATTGATACAATGTTGGTCAAAAGCTAAAATTTTCTCATAGTCCATAAAGACAGTCCTATGAATATAACATTGTCCAAAAAATTTTCGTCGGTATTGTAATACATTCACGCATTTACATACATTTCATAACTCTTAATGTACGAGTCTTGGTTTCCAACAACCTTTCTCACAAACCAGAGTCCCTAACCACATAATAGTAATTACAGTTTTTTTTTCACAAAGTCTCATTAGTAAAAGAAATTGCACACAGAGGTAGTGGATTTCCATGCAGTCTTGAAGAAGTAGTGGTGTCCTTCCAACGGAAAGACAGTGCTGACTCTTGACATGCTGACAGGTAATGGGCCACAACAGAGCTAACCCACAGCAGAGTCAGTCAAAATTTTGAAGAATATTGGTAGGTAGGTCATCACAGAGTAGACCCATTGTAGTCCTGGTAGAGATTACGGTATTGGTGGGCCACCAGAGGTGCAGACCCACTGCAGTCCTTGTAGAGATAATGGTATTGGTGGGTCATCAAAGGTGTAGACCCACTGTAGTCCTTGTAGAGATGATGGTATTTGTGGGTAATCAAAGGTGTAGACCCACTGTAGTCCTTGTAGACATGATGGTATTGGTGGGTCATCAAAGGTGTAGACCCACTGTAGTCCTTGTAGAGATGGCCAGCAGCCATCTGTTGTGACTGTGCAGGTGCACAATCACCATTGAAGAGTCTTGCAGAGAAGATAGCAAGTCCATAAACCACCACTTGTGCACTCACAAAAAATTTGTTTGAAATGTCCTTAGAACCAGCAATGCTGTTATCCAGTCTCTTGCTGAATTATCAACACACGTGCAAACACTAACAGTCCCTACTTCTCACATATTGTCCTTATACTATGACCAACAGAAACGTGTGCAGTGAAATGTAGCTTACAAGTAAATAATATGATGAACTGGTATCAATTACAAATTTATAACATAAGAATACAATTACAAAGGTTCAAAATCATTAAAAACATAACAATACAGATAAGATTTGTAGTAATACAGGCTTTACAAAAGAATAGAAATAACATATACATCACTGTTACAGGAATTATGACATGAGTACATACATAAAAGATCAGAATAACTTTCGAAACATCAACTTCAAAAATGAGCATTAAAACAAAACACAATAAATAATGTCTAAACATCTTTACAAAGAAAATAACATATTATCAGAAAAATTCTACAACATAGCTCTCATCAGCTAAACACATATAGACAGTAAAAAGACAAATAAACAAGGGTACATAAACACATAGTGGGATAACACAAGGAAAGGACAGGTTTTGTTTTATTGCAGTATTTTGCAAACAAAAGTTTCTTTGCTTCTTGGAGATCTCCCTTCACTCATCATTATTCCCAAAAAGTCCTATCTATACCTCCTTCATGTATTCTATTCATATTTCTCTCAAAATAATTATTTCTGATTGTACAATACTCATTTTGGCCCAAATCTTTTTCATATAACTTCGCAATGCATTCTTAACCTATTCTCCATAGTCAGTTTCTTATATAGTCTACCCGTCTTAAGCTAACTTAAATCTACTAAGCTCGGATGCTAAACTAAGGGACGAGGCAATGCAGCAGCACAAAACAACTAACGCAAACAGCAATGAAAAAATGCAGATTTGCGAAGCAAGCATCATTATAGAAATTAGCAAAGCAATTGCAATATTACAACTAATATAAGGCAATGTGCAGCAAACAAGCAAAATAAATCAGTAGTAAACTGGCTTAGAAGAGTAACACAAAGTCAAAATCAGTAACACTATGCCTGGCAAACAGCAGCAGCACATGAAATAACTTATGTCTAAACATGACATAGCTCAAGCAGAAAAAAACATTACACTAAAGACAATAATGCAGACAAGGGAAATGTATATTCACATCTTAATGTCAATGTAATTAAAGTGGTGCACCACAAATTATTCTACAAAAGAAATTACCAAGTACTTGAAAAGAAAATTCTGTATGCAATTCCTGTGAAATGTTTTTGTGCTCCTTCATTTTTTTTAAGTACAACATACAGTTATTTTTTACTGGATCTGTAGGCATAAAATATTTATATTAGTATATCTATAAAATTTTATTTTAACCAATGCTGCAGTGCAGCTAGGACCTAGATATTAAACAAAATGAGCATTCTCTCAACTACAAAGACAATAGATGTAAAATGTTTCTCATCATTTCATTAGGCATTTTAGTAAATATCATAAATTCGAGCTCCACAGTATGCTTTCAACAAGAAAATGTCAATAGCGAGGATAATGGCCTCCCCTTTCTTTCTTTCTACCTGTGCCTCTGAAAAGGCACACACTAATGGCTTGTTCTCCAGGCATCTGACACAGATGGGTGCCCGCGACGCATTACATGCAGGTGGTCACTTAACTTTCTTACGGAAATATTTATGACAGCAGTTTCCGCTACAGTGACAGTCTCATATAAAAATATTTCACAGGTGAAGAATTTGCATTGCAAATGTGTAGAAACAAAATCCTATGAATATAACATTGTCCAAAAAATTTTCGTCGGTATTGTAATACATTCACGCATTTACATACATTTCATAACTCTTAAAGTACGATTCTTGGTTTCCAACAACCTTTCTCACAAACCAGAGTCCCTAACCACTACTCATTATTCCTTACCTTATTCATCGACACTTCAATATTTCATCATAACAGATATGTAGCATAATCTAATAACTCATATAGCATCAGCTTATTGATCATAAACATACCGCAACAGCATAATAGACATAGTCATCGTAATAATAACATAACACCTCAGTCAACTCTCAAAATCGTTGTAGCTTCCTCCAATAATTAAAAAAAATTCTCTGCTCATGTCAAAGTGTCATCTGCCTCAAACGTACTTTAAAATCATGCCCCCTTACCAAATACACCATTAAAAGCTCTCATAGTATCACAATGGTTCTGAAAAAATATGAACAATTCACACAGTACAGACAAAATGCAATTTCGTAAGTATGAAGTTACCCAACTGTGTAATTGCATAAACATGTGTCACTGATGTAGTAAAAAAAATGTTTATCTCTCAGTTAAATGATCAGATAGCTGTGTAATTTGTGTCTTAGAGAAATACGGTACCGATGTGTAAAGTTGTATAAACAAATACCATATTAGCTAGGGCTCCTTGTGCTTGCCAAACACATGGTACACAAAGTAACCGAGTACCCCCCCCCCCTGAGGATTATTGTAATTATACCCTCAGGTGTTACAGATTACAAGAATGGAATGAAATGTATTACGGAAAACCTTTGTATCATTGTACTTCAAATACACTCCTGGAAATTGAAATAAGAACACCGTGAATTCATTGTCCCAGGAAGGGGAAACTTTATTGACACATTCCTGGGGTCAGATACATCACATGATCACACTGACAGAACCACAGGCACATAGACACAGGCAACACAGCTTGCACAATGTCGGCACTAGTACAGTGTATATCCACCTTTCGCAGCAATGCAGGCTGCTATTCTCCCATGGAGACGATCGTAGAGATGCTGGATGTAGTCCTGTGGAACGGCTTGCCATGCCATTTCCACCTGGCGCCTCAGCTGGACCAGCATTCGTGCTGGACGTGCAGACCGCGTGAGACGACGCTTCATCCAGTCCCAAACATGCTCAATGGGGGACAGATCCGGAGATCTTGCTGGCCAGGGTAGTTGACTTACACCTTCTAGAGCACGTTGGGTGGCACGGGATACATGCGTACGTGCATTGTCCTGTTGGAACAGCAAGTTCCCTTGCCGGTCTAGGAATGGTAGAACGATGGGTTCGATGACGGTTTGGATGTACCGTGCACTATTCAGTGTCCCCTCGACGATCACCAGTGGTGTACGGCCAGTGTAGGAGATCGCTCCCCACACCATGATGCCGGGTGTTGGCCCTGTGTGCCTCGGTCGTATGCAGTCCTGATTGTGGCGCTCACCTGCACGGCGCCAAACACGCATACGACCATCACTGGCACCAAGGCAGAAGCGACTCTCATCGCTGAAGACGACACGTCTCCATTCGTCCCTCCATTCACGCCTGTCGGGACACCACTGGAGGCGGGCTGCACGATGTTGCGGCGTGAGCGGAAGACGGCCTAACGGTGTGCGGGACCGTAGCCCAGCTTCATGGAGACGGTTGCGAATGGTCCTCGCCGATACCCCAGGAGCAACAGTGTCCCTAATTTGCTGGGAAGTGGCGGTGCGGTCCCCTACGGCACTGCGTAGGATCCTACGGTCTTGGCGTGCATCCGTGCGTCGCTGCTGTCCGTTCCCAGGTCGACGGGCACGTGCACCTTCCGCCGACCACTGGCGACAACATCGATGTACTGTGGAGACCTCACGCCCCACGTGTTGAGCAATTCGGCGGTACGTCCACCCGGCCTCCCGCATGCCCACTATACGCCCTCGCTCAAAGTCCGTCCACTGCACATACGGTTCACGTCCACGCTGTCGCGGCATGCTACCAGTGTTAAAGACTGCGATGGAGCTCCGTATGCCACGGCAAACTGGCTGACACTGACGGCGGCGGTGCACAAATGCTGCGCAGCTAGCGCCATTCGACGGCCAACACCGCGGTTCCTGGTGTGTCCGCTGTGCCGTGCGTGTGATCATTGCTTGTACAGCCCTCTCGCAGTGTCCGGAGCAAGTATGGTGGGTCTGACACATCGGTGTCAATGTGTTCTTTTTTCCATTTCCAGGAGTGTATCTTTAAAAATAAATGATTTAAGTACAAAATTAATCACTCAAATACGTGTCCTGTAGCGCTAAACTGTGCGTCTTGTTGTAAGATAATGTCTGTGGAAGTGACGTAGTTATCGTCCTCCGTAAGCTAAGTTCTGCAGAAGCCAATGTACTTACCTCATGATAAACAAAAGTGAAATGCTTTGCGTATAGATATCTTACTTATTACGCTTATTGCCGTGATGAAGAAAGTACTGTGCTGTAACGTATTGTTGTGCTACGGAAAAGGCTGTCTCCTTGTAGCTATACCACAAAAGTTACTACTAAAACATGTTTTACTTTCCAGTATAATACAGAAAAACTGTGCAGATATAAAACAGAAACACCGCAAAAGCAACATTGTAAATTGTCACTCATTAGTAGCGTCGTGATAAAATCGTGTAGCTGTCACATAAACTAACCATTGTCTCATCTGGTATCTCACAGAAAGTACCTTAAATCCAGAATGTATTTTCAGGTAAACCAAAATGTTGCATTAGAATCTCATTAGCAGTACTGGTAAATGTTCGAAGTTTGTGAGCCTTATAGTCGTTACGTAATTGTGCAACTAACAAGCAAGAATGTACACACACAATAACACTGTGTCGTCTGTTCGCAATAACAATGCATTCGTAATTTCTATTTAAATAAGTTCTCCTGGTTCTTGACTGGATATTTAACTTCAAAACATAGTTGCATGATAACAGTTTCTAAGTGTGACAATGCATTCTATAAATGTGAAGTGCAATGTTTTATGGCAAAGACAAAGTTAAAAAGCAGATTTTCTTTCAATAAATGGTTTCACATGTGAAATGTGGTGTAAACCTTTACTCTTCCTAGTACGCAGAGTTTCAACTTCAACGCAATTATCATGTGGTATACGTCGGATTCTGTAAGGTCCATTGTAAACTAGAAAGAATTTGTGACTCAAGTGTTTCTTCTTATGTGACAATGAATGAGCTTTAATGAGAACTTTCTTACCAATACATAATTTCTTTGCATTTGCTTTACCGTGTAGTTTTCTCCTTTTGTCTGCTGCAGATTTTATATTTTTAAGAGCCAAATCAATTATGTCTTTGTGTCGAAGTTTACGTGTATTCGGGAACGGTACAAGCTCTCTGATTCTGTTCGGTGGTTCTTCATTCTTCAGTACAAGAGTAGGTGGTAAAGCAGTGGAATCATGGAGCATTTCATTCAGCACATTTTGAAATAAGTGTAAATATCTGTCCCAATGCTGATGCTTTCTGTGACAATAAAGTCTGCAAAGCTTATTGATTTCTTTCATAATCCGTTCAGACGGGTTACAATGTGGTGAGTACAATGAAATAAAAACAGGTTTGATTGTATGATTCCGAAGCATGCGTGAACAAACAGCAGATCTGAATTGCGGTCCGTTATCTGAAATGACTTTACTAACGTGTCCAACTTCACGTAAGAAATTTTTAACAAAGGCGTTGGATACAGACTGTCCAGTGGCTTTACGTAACGGAGTGAAAGAAACAAATTTTGAAGTAAGTTCAACAGCGACTAGAACGTACGAAAATCCATTCGATGTTCTGACAAGGGGTCCCAAGAGATCAACAGCAGCAAATTCTTTTAATTTAGAAGGAATAATAGGAAACAACGGAGCGCGATGTGAGATAGTAGATGGTTTCGCCCTTTGACAAAGTTTACAAATAGACAAGACTCTTCGAATTCTCTTTTCCATATTGTTAAAATAACAAGTCGTTCGAAGAATATGATAACGTTTTCATGGGCCAAAATGTGCATAGCTGAAATGAATGTACCAAATGAGCTTATTAACAAAATCGTCAGGAGTGCAAAGTACCCATAGCTTGTCATCAACAGTGCAGCGTTTGAAGAGTATGTTGTTTCTAACCAGATAATAATGCCGAATCTGAGTGTGTGTCTTTTCATGCCATTTACTTTTGATATCTTTCCAAATCGGATCTTTATCTTGTTCATGAGCAATGTCCTTTAAAGATGTGGGGATGAAGTTTTCAAAGGCGACTGTCTGAATGTAAAGAATACTGATATTTTTCTCGAGGTTGCCTTCTGTGTTACTTTTCTCAAGCCCAGCCGGTGCGCGTGACAGCGCGTCCGCAACAATGTTCTCCTTGCCGGGAATGTAGACTATTGTGAAGCGGAATTCTTGCAGAAACAATGCCCAACGTTTTAACCTGTCATGATTTAATTTTGAAGACATAAGAAATTGTAATGCACGATGATCACTGTACACTTTTACGTGCTTACCAGAAAGAAAGAAACGGAATTTGTTAAATGCCCAAACGATAGCTAAAGCTTCTAATTCAGTAACGGAATAATTTTTTTCAGATTTTGTTAGCACTCGGCTAGCAAAAGCAATGGTTTTCTGAACAGTAGTGTCATTTTCTATGGCTTCTTGAAATAAGTGGGCACCAAGACCGACTTTAGAAGAATCCGTGCTAAGGCACAAATCTTGTGACAGATCTGGATGAGCTAGTATTGGCGCATGGAGTAACGCTTCTTTCAAAGAATTGAATTCCAACTGTTCTTGTTCGTCCCAGTTCCAAATAGTATGTTTTCCAGTGAGAGAACAAAGTTTTGGTGTAACTAGAATTTACATATTCATGAAGCGACGGTAAAAATTTACGAGACCTAGAAAACTGCGGACTTGTTTTTTTGTGGATGGAACTGGAATGGCTCTGATTGCTTCTCACTTTTCAGGATCCGGCTGAATGCCTTCAGAAGAAATAATATGTCCCAAAAACCTCACCTTTGACCTACCGAATTCAGACTTTTCCAAGTTAACTGTAATTCCAGATTCTGCAAAAATACGTAACACGCTGTTGAGGATGCGAGTGTGTTGTTCCCATGAGGCTTCTGCTATCAGAGTATCGTCCACATATAAGGTGATGTGACGTTTTAAGAACTCAGGTAATATAGAATTTAGCCCGCGAATGAATGCTGCCGAAGAAATGTTCAAACCAAAAGGAAGTTTCCGAAACTGATAACAAACGCCGAAACAAAGAAAAGCTGTGTATTTTCTACATTCTGGATGAAGTTCGATCTGATAAAAGCTAGATCTGAGATCAATGGAAGACAACACTTTTACACCATTAAAATTTTGAAGAAGTTCTTCCATCGTCTGCGGCCTATCTGTTTCAGGAATGATGATAGTATTAATTTGTCTCGAATCTAAGACAAGCCTGATCGATCCATTTTTTTTCTCAACAACATGTAATGGATTGTTGTATGAGCTTACTGCAGGCTCAATAATGCCCTCGTCAAGCATAGATTGTATTTCTGTTCTAACTCGGTCTTTATAATGCGCTGGAATTACGTATGGTCTAACACAAAATTTAGTATGCTCACGAACACGAAATTGGTATTGAAATCCCTTGATTGTTCCTGTTTTGTGAGTAAAAACTGTGGAATGTGCTTGTAAAATCTCAAAAAGGTCCTGCCTATCAGTGTCATTACAATTCTCTTACCGAGCGGGGTGGCGCAGTGGTTAGACACTGGACTCGCATTCGGGAGGACGACGGTTCAATCCCGCGTCCGGCCATCCTAATTTAGGTTTTCCGTGATTTCCCTAAATCACTCCAGGCAAATGCCGGGATGGTTCCTCTGAAAGGGCACGGCCGACTTCCTTCCCAATCCTTCCATACTCCGATGAGACCGATGACCACGCTGTCTGGTCTCCTTCCCCAAACCAACCAACCAACCAACCAACAATTCTCAAGTGTTTGAATTT
This sequence comes from Schistocerca cancellata, assembly GCF_023864275.1. Classification (NCBI taxonomy): domain Eukaryota; kingdom Metazoa; phylum Arthropoda; class Insecta; order Orthoptera; family Acrididae; genus Schistocerca; species Schistocerca cancellata. Next base: position 332,699,909 of record NC_064629.1, read on the forward strand.
TATTCTGAATTAACTCATTAGTTTCAAATATGCCGTCGATATCATCCCTGCCAGTACTTGCAGAGTCGTTGTTAGTGTCTAGTTCCGTAGAAAATTCCGAACTGTTGTCTAACAGAAGGTAAAGCCGATTAATTTCCTTGTCATGGTTTGAGAGCCAGTCTTCAAATTTCAAAGCTATTGACTTACCTTCTTTCTCTAAACTTATTTCAGCATCGTGAAAGCTTAAGATTGCTTTGTATTCATTCAAAAAGTCTACTCCCAGTATAATTTCCGTCGACAATAATGGAACAATAAGAAAGTTCATAGAGAAGCTGTGGCTTTGACAAAAGAATTCTAAGTTGGTTTGTTGGCGTACATCTACACTTTTTCCAAAGATTTCACCTTGTAATTTAATCTTACGCAACGGAAGTGTGGGGCAATCGTTCGATTTGTTGCATTTGCTAAAGGCTGTTTCACTAATTACTGAAATGGGACTGCCAGAGTCAAGTACTGCAGTAAATTTTACGTCATTTACTGTAATGTGAATCACAGGATATGCAATGTTGTTATGTTTTACGTCGTGTTCCTGGAGTAAGATGTCCCTAATGTCTTCCATTTTTACGTAATTACTAGCTACGGCAGCTGCGTCGTCAGTTTCATAAGTACGTTTTGTGGCTGCCAGCGGTGTGAGTCATTGCCTATTGTCTCGTTTTTGCAAGTTGCGTAACCGAATCGGTAGATGCAACTGAGTCCATTTTAGCTTGCAAGGTCTCATGATTTTCATGAACAATGGTTTGCAGTTCTTTTATGGCTGCTTCGTGATTCTGTAATGCATTTTCATGCCACGAAAAAATAGTTTGAAAATGCTCACAAATTTGTGTTTTTACGTCATTACAGACTTTTTGACATTTCGATTCAATGTTATGTAACTCAGTAGTTAAATCCTCACGTGTTTGTTCAAGTGTGGTGTGAAGATTTTGTTCCATTGCGTCTAACTGTTGCTGTGTTTGTCTCTGGTGTTGTTCCATTGTGTCTAACTTTTGAAGATTTTGTTCCATTGTGTCTAACTGTTGCTGTGTTTTTTTCCGATTTTGTTCCATTTTTTGCATTAATTGCAATAATAATGTATTAGTGTCTGGAATCTGTTTCTCTATGATTTTTGGCAGTGCATTATCACCGGCAACATTCACATTTTGACAAGCAGAAAATGTGTCTTGACTCATTTGAGAAAACGGAGAGGACCCAAAACGTAAGTCTACAGTATTTGCAATATTGTGTTCCGTCATTTCGGATTCCTGATGCGAGCTGTTGCCGACCGATCGATCGATAATGCTTCCCTGTTCACTAATTGTTTCACCGTCTACACCATTATTTGCCGCCCGCTCCATTTCCCTATGCACAATTACCAAATTACTACTTGGAATGTCTGTTAATTCAATACACAGTGGTGCTGATAAGCTACGCTCGTCGTCACTATTATTTCTCAGTTTACTTTGGAGCCTAGTGTTACGTTTTTCACACGCCATTATTGTGACAATATTTCACACGATAACACAGAAAAACACAATTTGAAGAGCAAAAATAAGACAGCACATTAACATAGCACTGAAAATAATATCTAGTTAATTGCAGCTGCGAAATACTTGGTGCAAATCTACATGCATGCCACAACTGTGAATGAAAGGCTGCAAATACAAAGGAGATTCTCTCTACAATTACGCAATAGCAAAAAACAAATTCTACACTAATTACACAAACTACAAGAAAAAATCAGAAGATTCCAGTGAGGTATCCTAGGCTAAGGGTCGACATATGAAACGTCCCCTTTGAACAATTGTATACGAGACTGTGCTTAAACTGACACACAATATTTTTAGCGCAACGCAATCTGACTTTCAAAAATCTCTACTAAAGAATGGCCCTGAGTAACATTAAACTATACGTTTCACAAATCACTTACCTCACCAAAAATCTTCGTTACTCGAACTACTGCAATACAGCGAGCGCCACTACTGCCAGCTAAATAAAAGATTCAAACTACGGAAGGCACTAACTACGGATAGGGATAGTTAGCAAATGAAATATTTTAATAGAGAACAAACAATGTATTTACCTTAATAGTCATAATATATGTAATTTCAAAACTCCGCCATCTCTCTCCTCACATCCACCACTGCTGGCGGCTCACCTCTAACTGCCCAACGCTATGCGCTGTTAACATCCAGCTGCCCAACAATACAATGGCAGACAACAATGCAAACTAGCCACAGACTGCACACAGCACAGCCAGTGATTTTCATACAGAGCGCTACGTAGCGTTGCCAATAAGAAAACATAAACAGCCTACTTACAAAAGGTCCGTTGACAAATGCAGCTGTGGCGAGAATGATTTCGAAGTTCGAAGCCATGGGTTGTTCAGACGATAGACCCCGTAGTGGCCGCCCGAGCACAGGGCGTAATGCTGCTGAGACAGTTCGGGAAGAAATGGAGACTGTAGCGGGTTCATCTATGCACGGGGAAGTCAGCGCTCGTGCAGTCGCACGTCGCACCGGCATTCCATTGACTATTGTTTGGTTGGCACTTAGGCGTACCCTCCGATGCTATCCGTTCAAAATACATCTGCATCATGAACTGTTACCTGGCGATTTAGTGAAGCGGAGAGCATTTGGATTATGGGCGTTTCAAAAGAGGGCGGAAGATGACGATTGGTTGAGTAACTTGATGTGGACCGACGACGCTCATTTCACGCTCAGAGGGTCTGTCAACGCCTACAATTGCAGAATTTGGGCTGCCGAAAATCCTAGAGCTGTCGTGGAAACTCCATTGCACGACGAGAAAGTCACGGTATGAGTTGGAGTTACCACATCTACCGTTGTAGGGCCTTTTTTCTTCGAGGAAATGCGCGGTTCTGGTTTTGTAACTGCTACCGTGACGGGCGAGAGGTACGCCGATATGTTACAGAATCGCACATCCCAAGCCTGGCTGATAAACACCTGCTGGAACGTACGATGTTTATGCAGGATGGCGCTCCACCCCATATTGCTAGACGCGTAAAAGATCTCTTGCGCGTGTCGTTTGGTGATCACCGTGTGCTCAGCCGCCACTTTCGTCATGCTTTACTCCCAGGTCCCCAGACCTCTGTCCATGCGATTATTAGCTTTGGGGTTACCTGAAGTCGCAAGTGTATCGTGATCGACCTACATATCTAGGGAAGCTGAAAGACAACATCCGACGCCAATGCCTCACCATAACTCCGGACATGCTTTACAGTTCTGTTCACAACATTATTCCTCTACTAGAGCTATTGTTCAGGAATGATGGTGGACATGTTGAGCATTAGCTGAAAAATAACATCATCTTTGCTTTGTCTTAATTTGTTACGCTAATTATTGCTATTCTGATCAGATGAAGCGCCAACTGTCGGACATTACTGTTGTAGTTTTTTGGTTCTAATAAAACCCCATGTCATTCCAAGAATGTGTGTCAATTTGTACCCCTATCTACATTATTCCATGATTTATTCAGTTTCGCCGGACGTAGTGGCAGTGCGGTTCTAGGCACTACAGTCTGGAACCGAGCGACCGCTACGGTCGCAGGTTCGAATCCTGCCTCGGGCATGGATGTGTGTGACGTCCTTAGGTTAGCTAGGTTTAATTAGTTCTAAGTTCTAGGCTACTGATGACCTCAGAAGTTAAGTCGCATAGTGATCAGAGCCATTTGAACCATTTTGAATTTATTCACTTTTCAAATTTATACTGACTTTTTGATCACCCTGTATGTTAATGGGTATGTAGCCGCGGTTTCATAAGCCTCAGTTTCATATAAAAACAATAACTATGTGACTCCGTTAAGCTATCTCTACTAGTCTTCAAGTTATTTACTAAAAATTAAACTTGCGGCAGAAAAGACCTCTTTCGTCATAGATTGTATGTCATTTCTATTAATGACAGAGTTTAATTAGCGCAATCGATTACATTCCTTAAATAATACAGCTGTACCAAATTTCACGACTTTAAAGTAAATAACAATCAATACCTTTATTCTTAAGGAAGTAGTTCAGCAGTCATGTTCCATTTTTGGTTCAGTTCTAAGAATTCTAATGGGCGAAGTTCTAATGCAGTCGAAATGGAAAATTTTCTGTAACTAAATCCAACTTAACTTCATTCACATAAAAACCATGAAGATTGTAAATTGATACCCAACAGAGTTGTTAAATAATAAGTGTCTGAGAATGCAGCCATTTGGATGCTGCTGCCTGTGCCTAGCGCGGTTGACATCAGATGGTCCTTTCTGCTGTCCTCTGCACCCATATACACACATGAAAAAACTTTTTGCATCATCCCGGTTCCTAGAACTACTGAGAACAGACGTGGACTATGGATGTTGTATCACAGAAACAGTCCCTTTGAATGTTGAGAGATGTCACTAAACCCGCCCAAAGATGTAAACAACCATGCATGAGCCGCGCCTGTTAGACGGAGGAGGTTTTACAGCCGATCAGTAAACGTCATTTCACCAGGAAGGAGGTACACGGCTCGTGTTGTCTGTAGTTAAAGCATGCCTAGTCGATCAATACCTCAGTTCGATCGCGTCTGCATTGTTACTTTGTGCCAGGAAGGACTCTCAACAAGGGAAGTGTCCAGGCGTCTCGGAGTGAACCAAAGCGATATTGTTCAGACATAGACGAAATACAGACAGACAGGAACTGTCGATAACATGCTTCGCTCAGACCGCTCAAGGGCTATTACTGCAGTGGATGACCGCTATCCACGGACTATGACTCGAAGGAACCCTGACAGCAAGGCCACCTTGTTGAATAATGCTTTTCGTGCAGCCACAGGACGTCGTGTTACGACTCAAACTGTGCGCAATAAGCTGCATAATGCGCAATTTCTCTCCCGACGTCCATGGCGAGGTCAATCTTTGCAACCACGACACCATGCAGCGCAGTGTAGGTGGGTCCAATAACATGCCGAATGGACCGCTCAGGATTGGCATCACGTTCACTTCACCGATGTGTGTCGCATGTGCCTTCAACCAACAATCGTCGGAGACGTGTTTGGAGGCAACCCGGTCAGGCTGAGCGCCTCAGACATGCTGTTCAGCGAGTGCAACAAGGTGGAAGTTGTCTGATAGCTTCGGGTGGCATTAGGTGGGGCCGACGTACGCAGTTGGTGGTCATGGAAGGCGCCGTAACAGTTGTACGATACGTGAATGCCATCCTCCGACCGATAGTGCAACCATACCGGTAGCATATTGGCGAGGGATTCGTCTTCATGGACGACAATTCGCGCCCCCATCGTGCACATCTTGTGAATGAATGACTTCCTTCAGGAAACAATGTCGCTCGACTAGAGAGGCCAGCATGTTCTCCAGACATGAACTCTGTCGAACATGCCTGGGATAGATTGAAAGGGTCTCCTCATGGACGACGTGACCCACCAACCACTCTGAGGGATCAACGCCAAATCGCCGTTGAGGAGTGGAGCAATATAGACTAACAGTGCCTTGATGAACTTGGGGATAGTATGCCACGACGAATGCAAGAGGACGTTCTACTGGGCGTTAGAGGTACCGGTGCGTACAGCAATATGGACCACCACCTCTGAAGGTCACACTGTACGGTGGTTTTCATGAGCAAAGAAATGGGTGGAAATGATGTATATGTTGATCTCTATTCCAATTTTCTGTACAGGTTCCTGAACTCTTGGAACGAGGTGATGCAAAACTTTTTTGATGTGTGTATAAATACGGCCCGAGAGGCAGCAGACAGCAGACAGCAGACAGATACTTCGCACCGAACTACCAATCTACCATAACCACGTCGGTCAAACGCCGGGATACGCTGTGTGATGGATGCCGTCACAGCCAGGCTCCTACCAAACGCATGTGTTCGGTATAAATAGGAAGTGAACTCACGAGGACTGTACGCCGTCCTGATCTTTTGGATTTCACAAATGTAATTGTTTGTGTGCTGCCCGTAACGTTGACAAAACTGCATGGCCAGTAGTAAGATTATCTTCTGCTTTTGTGGTGAGGAATCAACTTTGGTGAATAGAAGTCAGAGCCAAAGATCATTTTAATTGGACCTTACCGTTGGGGTCTCCTCTGAACTGCTAATAGTGCTATTTATGATAGGGACAATATTATTATTATGATTATTATTATGTTTGTGTATGTAAACTTTTACTGAATATAATAATCAGTTAGAACTCAAAACTTTTATTTATGGCCACAGATCCTCATCCCGCTAAGTAAATAGAAAGTAGGAAATCTTTCTTTGAGTGAGCACAAGTAGAATGTGGAGTTTGACAAGGTTGAGGCACCAAACTGGATGAAATTCCTGTTTTCGAAATTTTAATCGCGTCATAAAGAACTGACGAATAAGTTTGAATCCAACAGTATACAGTGAAGTAGTGAGACTGAGTCAAGAAATAAAGAACTAAATGTAAACGTCGTGTGACTAGGACCGTACGCCAGGTGCTAGTCTTTCGAATTGATGCCACTTAGGCGACTTTGGCGTTGATGGGGATGAAATGGTAACGATTAGGACAACACATCACCCAGTCCCTGAGCGGAGAAAGTCTCCGACCCAGTCGGAAATCGAACCGGGGCCCTTAGGATTGACATTCTGTCGCACTGACCACTCAGCTACCGGGGGCTGACTAGTAAAGAACTAAACAGTAAGATTCAGTCTAGTAGTAGAGAACAAAAGGATGAAATGACCTGTAAACTGAACAGCTTAAATTATAAAACTGATTGTGACTAGGACAACAGCTAAATAAATTGCATAGTATTTTCAAAACCGAAATTAGCCAAGTTCGAAAAAATTTCAAAGATATAGATGAACTTATGGAAGGTAGGCTGTCAGAAAGAATAGGCAATGAATCGCAACTTTGCTCTAACGAATTTCAAGATGTATTTACTACAGTCAAGAACATGTTAAGAAAGCGAATTTGCTCCAAGTCATGAGACAGTAAAAGAATTCCCTAGAAAGTGGTTTCACGGATGTCACATCTGCCGTAGTAGATCAAACCGGAAATGATTATCATGGGACTAGAAGGTAAACTGTCTTGGTATTGGGAGAAAGAATCATTTACGCACCGAGAGGTAATGTGGATAGGTTCATTGAATATCTGGAGCGAGTTGGAAGAGTAGCTGCTGTTCAGGAGCAGATGCAAAATAATAATAGCTCTTCTAACAATCACGTAAATGATCACAGAAATAATGATAGTGAGAACGTGAATTTAGAAGTATGGGGGTTGAGAATACAAGATCTAATTATTGGAGTCAAGGCCATGGTAGAGAAAGAGTGGGGAAGACAGCCACCACGCATCACTGTAATTATTATGACGAAAGGAGAAACGTAAATAATGCGCCGTTGAGACAAGACGGAGAGGAGAATGCTACCCTATCTGATTCTGTACCGAATGAACAAAACAGGCCGAGTGTGGGAAACTAATTCCCGTGTATGAGGAAACTGGCACTCACAAGGTGGAAACAGTAACACAGCTAGTAACAAAAGCACAGACCACAGTCAGTCAGCACACGCAAACAGATAATAGAGATGACGAAACAGGAACAGACAGTACCAGTGATGCACTAAACCACTCTCATTTATTGTTGGACACTTTAGAAAAATGGGTCGAAAAAGAAAACGCTATATACAGGGTGTTCCATTGTTAGTGACTGGGCCAAATAACTCACGAAATAAGCGTCTAACGAAAAAACTACAAAGAACGAAACTTGTCTAGTTTGAAGGGGGAAACCAGATGGCGCTATGGTTGGCCCGCTAGATGGCGCTGCCATAGGTCAAACGGATATCATCTGAGATTTTTTTTAATAGGAACCTCAATTTTTATTACATATTCGTCTAGTACGTTTAGGAATATGAATGTTTTAGTTGGACCACTTTTTTCGCTTTGTGATAGATGGCGCAGTAATTGTCACAAATGTCTAAGTACGTGGTATCACGTAACATTCCGCCAGTGCGGACGGTATTAGCTTCGTGATACATTACCCCTGTTAAAATGGACCGTTTACCAATTGCGGAAAAGGTCGATATCGTGTTGATGTATGGCTATTGTGATCAAAATGCCCGTCGGGCGTGTGCCATGTATGCTGCTCGGTATCCTGGACGACATCATCCGAGTGTCCGGACCGTTCGCCGGATAGTTACGTTATTTATGGAAACAGGAAGTGTTGAGCGACATGTGAAACGTCAACCACGACCTGCAAGAAATGAGGATACCCAACTAGGTGTTTTAGCTGCTGTCGAGGGTAATCCGCACATCAGTAGCAGACAAATTGCGCGAGAATCGGGAATCTCAAAAACGTCGGTGTTGAGAATGCTACATCAACATCGATTGCACCCGTACCATATTTCTATGCACCAGGAATTGCATGGCGACGACTTTGAACATCGTGTACAGTTCTGCCACTGGGCACAAGAGAAATTACGGGACGATGACAGATATTTTGCACGCCTTCTATTTAGCGACGAAGTGTCATTCACCAACAGCGATAACGTAAACCGGCATAATTTGCACCACAGGGCAACGGGAAATCCACGATGGCTGCGACAAGTGGAACATTAGCGACTTCGGCGGGTTAATGTATGGTGCGACATAATGGGAGGAAGGATAACTGGCCCCCATCTTATCAATGGCAATCTAAATGGTGCAATGTATGCTGATTTCCTACGTAATGTTCTATTGATGTCACTAAAAGATGTTTCACTTCATGACAGAGTGGCGATGTAGTTCCAACATGATGGATGTCCGGCACATAGCTCGCGTGCGGTTGAAGCGGTACTGAATAGCACATTTCATGACAGATGGATTGGTCGTCGAAGCACCAAACCATGGCCCGCCCGTTCACCGGATCTGACGTGCCCGGATTTCTTTCTGTGGGGAAAGTTGAAGGATATTTGCTATCGTGATCCACCGACAACACCTGACAACATGCGTCAGCGCATTGTCAATGCATGTGCGAACATCACGGAAGGCGAACTACTCGCTGTTGAGAGGAATGTCGTTACACGTATTGCCAAATGCATTGACGTTGACGGACATCATTTTGAGCATTAATTGCATTAATGTGGTATTTACAGATAATCACGCTGTTACAGCGTGCGTTCTCAGAAATGATAACTCCACAAAGGTACATGTATCACATTGGAACAACCAAAATAAAATGTTCAAACCTAGCTACGTTCTGTATTTTAATTTCAAAAACCTACCTGTTACCAACTGTTCGTCTAAATTTGTGAGCCGTATGTTCGTTACTTTTACAGCGCCATCTATCACAAAGCGAAAAAAGTAGTCCATCTAAAACATTCATATTTCGTTACGTACTACACGAATATGTAATAAAAAATGGGGATTCCTATTTTTAAAAAACGCAGTTGACCTATGGCAGCGCCATCTAGCGGGCCAACCATAGCGCCATCTGGTTTTCCCCTTCAACTTGACAAGTTTCGTTCTTTGTAGTTTTTTCGTTTGACGCTTATTTCGTGAGATGTTCTGCCCGATCACGATCAATGGACGACCCAGTATAACACGGAGGAACAAATTACCTGGTTTGAATCAGATATGGAAGAAGATGAAATAAAGGCTTACACTTTGACAATAATGGCAGTCTGAAGGCTAAAATTCCATTAGAGGAATCAGTCAGTTTTGCAAGGTTTGGAAGAGAAGGATTTGATGGTCGAATGGAGTAGCAGTAATAATGAAGCCAAGGAACCTAATACTTCTATTGACACTTAACAAACTGTAAAAGCCGACGACAGTGTTATAGATAGCTGTGTTACGCAGGGAAGCAATTGCTCAGAGGTAGCGAGTAGTTTAGCTGCTGTGCAGCAAACGAAAGTAGAAGAAATCGTCAAGTGCTTTGATTTAAATTTCGTGGACAGCTTGTAAAAGGCAGCTGAGAATGTGGAGATTGAAGATCCCGTGAATCTGAGAGTGAATGTACTTCCAACTGAACAAAATAACTTTAGCCGGAAACAGATTGAAACGATATATTAGAAGACTTTCATGAGTAACTACAATAACTCATCCTATTGTAAAAACTGGCATCTCAGCAGTAACAGTACGTAGTCTTCTAGATAGTGGCAATGAAGCAGTGTTTTGTCCCAAGTATTCTTTGATTCCATTCTTAATTATAATCAATTAACTGTCAAGAAAGTAAGTGGTTTAAGAACAATAAGTGCTACTGGACAAGTGTCTAGACCAGTAGAGCACGAAACTTTGATACCACTTGATATAGGTGATATAGTAATAGATTAACCCCGTTTAATCGTGCTTGTTTTAAGTGATTAGATGTTAATTGGCACAGATCTCTTACCAAAATATAGAGGAAGGATTCATTTTGATCAGAGCCACTTGGTATTAACCTTAACTGATTCTCGAGTACTTGAAGAGCCTTTCGTAGGAAATTATATAGGCAGTAATGATGAAGTGTGGGAACTGCCTATTAGAGTAATAAGGAATGAGGGATACTTGCAGGAAGATACTGAATTCAGTAATAACGGACAAAATGATAATACGGAAGGGAACTATATCCTACAAAAGATAGAGGCAAAGGTATAGTCAAGAAATCAAATTTCTGATCAACAGAGAGCAGAATTAAGGGAAGTATTAACCACTCATCACAACGTATACTCTCCCCCCAGGGGTCCACAACTCTTTTGTGGATACGTGCGTAGCGATCACGGGACCCCGAGCTAATGTGGCCTTCCTTCCTTTCCGGGCTGCATACCTTCCCTTTCCGCATCCTTCCCCATCCCCTATCTTCGCCCCTCCGCCCCTCACCTCTGGCTCTTTCCATCCCTTTCTCCCCATCTGGGAGTATGGTTTGTGCCTACGTCCGGAGATGGACGCTCGTAAATGTAACGCATTCCTCGCCTTCTTTGCTTGTATGTCTTCTTCCTTCCTTTGTCCTTCTCTTTTCCTTACCTCTTCTCCTTACCGTTTTCTCCACTGCTGCGTTTGAGACCTCTCTTCTTTCCTTTCCCTTTCTCTTTCTTCCTCCCTGTGCATGTCTGAAGGCCGACCCACGCATATTTTTGCGTAACCGGTGACGGGGTAACGCGTAATTCCCCACCCCGGGTAGACAGGTAGGACACGTACGTACCCCCTGGTAACGGCCAGGCCCAGGGAGGGGTGATTATCCGAGCTGATACCTTCCGAAAGTGCCGATTGGTCCCTCCGTCCGTTTGTCAGGAGGTGTGACCTGAGGTGTGAACAATCACCTAAGGCGGGAGTGCCCTCAGAGAGGGCCCCCACAAGGGAGGAGCGCGCCATCGGAGATGCCGGTAATCATGGGGGATTCTTCCGCAATGGTTTCCTCACCTTCCACTATGTCTGCTCACAAGCGTAAGTTCACAGAGTCTCAGCCACAGACAGTTCTTCCATCGTTGCCGCAGTTCCTTGTTGTTTCTCGGTCTGACGAAGGTCAAGACTTCTCCACGGTCAACCCTTTCATTATTCAGAAAGGTGTCCACGCAATTGCAGGTCCTGTAAAGTCTTGTTCCCGATTACGAAATGGCACTTTGTTGTTAGAAACAGTCAGTGCCCTCCAGGCACAAAAATTTCTGTGTACTTCACTGCTGCACACCTTCCCTGTCTGGGTGGAAGCACACCACACCCTAAATTCATCACGTGGGGTCGTTTATACACGCTCTGTCGACTGAGTGTTCGATGAGGAAATTCAAAACTACCTGTCTGACCAGGGTGTCATGGATGTTCATTGAGTCGTGAAAAGGGTTGACAAGAACATCGTTCCAACCCGTAATGTCTTCTTGACATTTGACAGAGTTCAACTCCCATCGAACATAAAAGTGGGCTAAGAGAATTTCCGTTCGCCCTTACATCCCAAACCCTATGCGTTGCAATCGGTGTCAGCGGTTCAATCATACCAGCCCGTCCTGTTCCAATCCAGCCAAATGCATTACATGGGGCAAGGATGCCCATGAAGGTGCTTGTCCACCTCCATCCCCTTGTTGTATCAACTGTATGGGTGACCACACTGCTTCCTCTAGAGATTGCCAGATTTTTAAAGACGAACGTCTCATTCAGGAAATCAGAGTGAAGAAAAAGGTGTCGACCTTTGCTGCTCGAAAGTTATTCGCCAGTCAAAAGCCCACTGTGCCTCACACAGGTAAATACAGCACTGTCCTTGCCTCTCCTCAGCCAACAAAGGAGGCAGCCACTCAGACTTGTGATCTCACCTTTAGTGCCATGGTCGTCAGATCGGCCAGCGCAACGATCGCCCGTTCAACCTCCCAACTCTCACCTGCTCACTCTATGGCTCACCCTTCATCGGATTCTGCTAAGTCTCGAGCGCCAAAATCAGACACCTGGACTTCCTAAAAAGAGCCTACTCATGAAGATTTTATATGTACCCCAATTTAACAACCATCGGTTCCTCCTTGATCTCAACGTTCTGTTTCCAAAAAGGCTAATAAGAAACCCAGTTCCTCTCCTTCTCCGCCACGGTGTGTCTCATCTACAGCACCACCTGGCGGTAACCGCCCTCGGCCGACTTTAGTGTCGCCGAGGCGCACTGCTGGTGGCCGATCAACCGGCCGATCGCTGGTGGCAGGAGCTGCTCCAGAACAAGCTATGGATCAGGATCTTCTGCCTTCGGCTGAATGCCATTCCATGATGTCAGTCGCAAGCTCTGAGCAGTCGTTGAGTTGACAGCACCCTTGATCACATTCCTCCATTTTCTGTTCACCCTATGTCTATTGTCCACTGGAATATCCGCGGCATTCGAGCCAATCGGGATGAATTGTCTATCCTCTTACGATCCTAGTCGCCGGTCATCTTCTGTCTTCAGGAAAAGCTGCGTCCTCATGACCGCTTTGTTCTCCCTCATTTTCAGTCCGTCCGATATGATCTCTCCTCTGTTGAAGGCACTCCAGCCCATGGAGGACTCATGATTCTTCTCCATGATACTCTCCATTATCACCCAATCCACTTAAACACTTCCTTCCAAGCTGTCACCGTCCGTCTTTCCCTTTCTGGATACACGTTCTCTCTTTGTACTGTATACATTCCATCGTCCACACCAATGGCACGAGCTGATCTCCTTCATCTTCTTGGTCAGCTTCCACCCCCCTATTTGCTGGTTGGGGACTTCAGTGCCCACCACCCGCTTTGGGGATCTCCACATCCTTGTCCACGTGGCTCACTATTGCTAGACGTCTTCCACCAAGCGGATCTAGTTTGCCTCAACACTGGGGTCCCTACATTTTTGTCTGCCTCCACGACAAATTTACCTCATTTGGACCTTGCGGTCGGTACTGTTCCGCTAGCTCGGCGCTTCGAATGGTTCGCCCTTGATGATACACACTCGAGTGAGCACTTTCCATGTGTCCTTAGACTGCAGCCTCAACTGCCATATATGCGCCCGCGACGCTGGAAGTTTGCCTAAGCCGATTGGACACTATTTTCGTCTCTAGCGACATTCGATGACCGCCACTTTCCTAGCGTCGACGATGAGGTCACTCATATTACAGACGTTATTCTTACAGCTGCGGAACGTTCAATACCACGCACCTCCGAATTGCCCCGGCGCCCCCCAGTTCCTTGGTGGAACGAGGCATGCCGTGACGCAATACGTGAGCGGCGACGTGCTCTTCGCGTTTTCCGCCACCATCCTACTTTGGCCAACTGTATCCGCTATAAGCAGTTCCGTGCGCGATGCCGTCGTGTCATCCGCGATAGCAAGAAGGCAAGCTGGAAATTATTTATTAGCTCATTTAACACCTTCACTCCCTCCTCGGAAGTTTGGAGTCGGCTTCGACGGTTCTCAGGCGCGCCTAGTTTCTCCCCGGTCTCTGGGCTCACTGTCGCGCATGATACATTAGTGGACCCCGTCGCAATTTCTAACTCATTGGGTCAGCACTTCGCTCAGATTTCGAGCTCTTCAAATTACCCGCCAGCGTTTCTCCCGAAGAAACGTGCAGCGGAAGTGCAACATCTTGCTTTCTCCTCTCAAAATCGCGAAAGCTACAGTACCGTTTTCTCCATGCGGGAACTCCAACATGCACTCTCTTCTTCTCACTCCTCCGCCCCAGGACCGGATGTTATCCACGTCCAAATGTTGCTGCATTTATCAACCCATAGTCTGCGTTACCTCCTTCGCCTTTATAATCGAATTTGGACCGACAGTGCTTTTCCCAGACGATGGCGGGAAGCTATCGTCGTTCCTGTTCCGAAACCTGGAAAGGACAAACATCTCCCCTCTAGCAGTCGCCCCATTTCTCTCACGAGTTATGTCTGTAAGGTTTTGGAGCGTATGGTGAATTACCGTTTAGCTTGGTGGCTGGAATCCCGCAGTCTTTTAACACCTGCCCAATGCGGATTCCGAAAGCATCGTTCTGCAGTTGACCATCTTGTTGCTCTCTCCACTTATATCATGAATAATTTTCTCCGGAAACGCCAAACAGTAGCAATATTTTTTGATCTGGAGAGAGCATACGATACCTGTTGGAGGACAGGCATCCTCCGCACACTATTCTCTTGGGGCTTTCGGGGTCGGCTGCCCCTTTTTCTTCACGAATTTATGGCAGAGCGCATATTTAAGGTGCGGGTGAACACTACTCTCTACCGTACTTTCTCCCAAGAAAACGGGGTACCCCAGGGCTCCGTGCTGAGTGTTGTACTGTTTGCCATTGCCATAAATCCAATTATGGATTGTCTCCTTCCTGATGTCTCGGGCTCCCTCTTTGTGGACGATTTTGCGATCTACTACAGCTCTCAACGGACCAGAATTCTTGAACGACGCTTTCAGGGATGTCTCGATCGCCTCCACTCTTGGAGCGTCGAAACCGGCTTCCGTTTTTCTCCCAGTAAGACCGTTTGTGTGAATTTTTGGCGACGTAATGAGTTTCTTCCACCCTCCTTACATCTAGGACCTGTCAACCTCCTTTTTCGGACGTCGCTAAATTCTTGGGTCTTATGTTTGACAGAAAACTTTGCTGGTCATCCCACGTTTCCTATCTTTCGGCTCGCTGTTTGCGATCCCTCAACACCCTCCGTGTCCTGAATGGTACCTCCTGGGGGGCAGACCGAGTGGTCCTTCTCCGCCTCTATCGCGCCTTAGTGCGCTCGAAATTGGACTATGGAAGCATAGTCTACTCCTGTGCTCGGCCGTCTATTCTTCGGCGTCTCGACTCTATCCACCACCGTGGATTACGTTTAGTGTCTGGAGCTTTTTACACCAGCCCTGTGGAAAGCCTTTATGCTGAGACTGCTGAACCTCCGCTATCCAATCGGCGAGCAGTCCTTCTGAGTCGTTATGCTAGCCATCTGTCTTCCATGCCTGCTAATCCAGCCCATGACATATTATTCGATGCCTCCTTTGATGTAGGGTACGCAGGCCGCCCCTCCTCCCTACTACCACCGGGAGTCCGCTTCCGTCAACTGCTCCGTTCTCTTTCCTTCCGCTTTCCTAAAACCTTCTTGACAGCTTGGGGTACAGCACCGCCTTGGCTCCGTCCCCGGATCTGCCTGCTCCGTGACCTTTGTCGATTTCCCAAGGATGGTACCCCTTCACTTGTTTATTGTCGGGCATTTGCTGCTATATGTGCACAAATGAAGGAAGCCACATATATTTACACTGATGGCTCAAAGACATCGTTAGGTGTAGGGAGTGCCTATAATGTTGGCGATACCCCAAATCACTTTCGGCTTCCCGACCAGTGTTCGGTTTATACTGCGGCGATTTACGCTGTTCTCCAGGCTGTCCACTACATCCGCCGCCATCAGCGGATACAGTACGTTATCTGCTCAGATTCTCTTAGCTCTCTCCTCAGTCTCCAAGCTCTTTACCCTGTGCACCCTCTGGTCCACCGGATCCAAGACTGTCTGCGCTTGCTCCACCTGGGGGGGCGTGTCGGTGGCGTTCCTCTGGCTCCCGGGACACGTTGGTATCTGTGGAAATGAGGCGGCCGATATTGCGGCCAAGGCTGCAGTCTCTCTTCTCCGGCCAGCTATTCACTCGATTCCCGTCGCCGATCTACGGAGCGTTTTATGTCGTCGTGTTGCTCTTTTATGGCACGCACATTGGTCGACACTTCCCCATAATAAATTGAGGGACGTGAAAGCTCTTCCTCGTGCTTGGACCTCTTCTTCCCGAACGCGTCGTCGGGAGGAGGTAATTTTAACTAGACTCCGGATAGGGCACTGTCTTTTTAGCCATTGACATCTTTTAAGCGGCGATCCTCCCCCACTCTGTCCCCACTGCTGTCAGCTGTGGACGGTAAGACACCTTTTAATTGAGTGCCCCTATTTTAATCCGTTACGCTCCCGTCTACAGCTGTCGCCTGATATATCGTCGATTTTAGCAGATGACACGCGCTCAGCCGATAGCGTTCTCGCGTTTATTAGTGCCAGTGAAATGACGTCAGTCATTTGAAGCTTTTTTTGGGGACAACCAACCCCTTCTGTAGAGGATTTTTAAGCCTTCCTTCTGTTTTTAGTTTCTCCAATTTTATGACTTTCGTTCCCATTGCTGCTGGTTTCGATTTTCGGTTTTTTACTGTTTCTTAAGTCCCGGACCGGGCGCTAATGACCATAGCAGTTTTGCGCCCTAAAACCAAAACAAAACAAAAAAACAACGTATTCTCCAATATACCTGGTGAATTTAAATGGTATTAGTGCCGTTTGAATGTGAAGCCTGGGCAGGTATTTTTTAAGAAGCATTACCTGAACCATGTTTCTAGAAAGCAAGCGATTATGAAAGTAACTCAACATGTGTTGGCATGAAGCGTCATAGAGCAAGCAATTAGTGAATGTAATATTTCTCTTGTTGTTGCGCCAAACATGACGGTAGCGTTAGATTAGTACTGTACGCGCACTGGCGAAATGAAATCCTTATAAGAAATGGTGACCGTTCTCAAAATATGGACGAACTGATGTAAAAAAATGCGAAAAGTTAGGTATTTTACATGTATGGACATAGCTTGTGAACACTGGAATTTTCCCCTGGCCAAAGAATCACTTAAATATGCAGCCCTTTTGGATGAAGTAGTGTGGCTTTGAAGGAGTAATGGCTTATGTACTGGGGCAGGAAATGTTGGATAAGGTGACTATTTATGTAGACATGGGTAGAACATACCAGTCTATTAGATAGGGGCTACAAGCTGTAGACACAGGAGATATGAAAGTTCGAGAAGACTTAGTGCGTAAGAGACGAAATAAAATTCTAGCGCCATGAAATCAGCAGAGAAGGTGTATTACCTGATCTTACCAAATGATCACGCATTGAAAAGTTTGAAACACCCAAAAATAAAAAGGAGCTTAGGTCAATCTTCAGTTTATTTGGGTTATACCACCGTTTTCTTAAAAATCTCGGGTTTAATACACCTTATTTACTGCAGTTTTTGAAGATGAATGCCCCATGGGTTTGGACTTAACAGTGTCGGTCTGCTTTTGAAGACTTAAAAAACGGTCTGATGAGAGTAGTCCTATTTTACACTATCCAGATTTCTTGAACCTCTTTTCTATATCAGTTGACGTAAGTGTTATGGAACGGCAGTAGAAGTGTTTCAGATGAAAGCAGAAGACGACCGAAAGATACAAAAAACAATTGCGTTTGCGAGCCGTTCACTGCCACATGCTGAGTGAAACTATGGAATTTCGGAATTAGAGGCACTGGCAAACGTGTTTGGTATGCAAAAGCTTGAGCATTATATGTTAGGGCAGAAGGTGATAATCTATAGTGATCAAAAGGCACTTACGTCTTTAAAAACTTGGAAACTGAGACACCCGAGACTAACCAGGTGGATAATGATCGAAGCAGAAGAAATTAATTAAAATTTATGCTGCGGCCGGGACTCGAACCCAGGTCTTCTTGCTTGCTAGGCAGACACACTACCTATTACACCACCACAGCACGATAGTCAACATTCCGCCACAAAATACTCAACGCAAACTTCAATTCATATTTACCGCTTATTTTCCCTTACACTGTCACTACTGCCAGTGCTCTCCGACATTGGAATAACACCCCAGCGTTGGGGAAAAGTCCTGTACCATAGGTGATCTTATAGATCTTATAATTAAATGTTTCCCTTAGACATTTAAGTCTAAGCAAGAAGAGCCGGGTTCGAGTCCCGGCCCCAGCGCAAATTTGAATTCATTTCTCCTGCTTCGATCACTATCGAAGATAATGAAGAGACTTAAACGTCTCAGGGAAACATTTAATTATAACCAGGTGGAGTGCGCACTTTCAGCAGTTCGACGTCGAGGTTAAATACATCGAAGGGAATAACAATCTGGTAGCAGATGGGCTATCAAGAAGTGCTGACTTACGCATAGAATCAGAAATTCCGTTAGCAGATAGGAAAGAAGTGAGCATGTTGGCTTACATGAGCTCCAGCAGTAAAGTGCCTTGAAGAAAGTATGTAAAAACTTAAGAAGTGAACAAAGTGATGATGATCGTTTGAGGTTAGTCAAAAGCCACTTAGGAGTCCCTAATTATTCAAAAGTTGGCAATACTATTACCTATATAAAGGAATTTTATTCTGAAGAAAAATCTTAAGTCAACAGGACGGAAAATATGTTTCCCATCACAACATGGGGATTTGCTGATACAATACGTGCATCTACGATATGGCTGTTGTGGGGCCAAGAAATGCATTGCTAAATTAAACGAGGAAGTGCAGCAAGAAGCATCCAGTGTTGTTTGTCAGAAGGTATGTGCAGTAAACAGTCTAGTGCAGGGAGATAGACACAATGTAGAACCAAGTGACCCCGGGAATTACGTGCAGCCGATCTTTCTAGCCCCATCGAGACAGCTATGGGAGGGTGTACCCATGTTTTTGTGGTGATAGACGGTTTTAGCAAGTATGTAAAACTAATCCAATACAAAGGAACTAATGCCAAAACGCTGACAGACAAGCATGAAAAGTACTATTTTGTAAAAATTGGCAAGTCTAAGAGTCTCCAATCGGATAATGGTCCGCATTTTGTATCTGGAAAATTTAAAGCATGTATAGAAAAGGCCGGAATTCACCGTATAGGGATCTAGGCGTATTTTCCACAGCGAAATATGAACAAGAACGTTATGCGTGAGCTAAAAAGAAAGTGTAGGATTTACTATGCCAGGAGGCGTTCGACTTTGGGCGATCATATCAACAATCATAAACATGATGCAACAGGCTTTGCTCTTTGTGAGCTAATGTTTGATCAGGAACCCGTAGATCCTTTCACACATGGTTGATTTTCCAGTCGTATCTTAGAGCTCTATAGATGAGAAGGGGGCTAACAAACGTAAAAGAGATTTGGTCAGAAAAAAGGCGGCATGTAGCAAAATCTTTCACAACTAGTTGTGGCACTGCTGGACAAGTTCTAATCAACACTAAACAGAAATCTACGATAATTTCAGCGGAAACAAAGAAGATTATGCATGTTTGTCAAGGACCATTCACAATAGTAGGTAAGCCTCATACCATTTCGAATACCCTAAAAGTAAGAAAGAACTAGGTCTACGAGACATTGTAGGTCTGAAGCGATTTAAAAGTAATGGTAACTAGATGGTGTAGGGAGTCTGCTACTCTCTGACGGATACAAAGTTTAGCGTACTATGCAGTCCCAGCTGGATGAAGCGTAATCTCCCTTTCAGCTTTCATTTCCTTCTTCTGTCCTATCTGTAATATTTAAGGAATTGTCTTCATGTTGTACATATGCTGTTAGTTTGTGATGTCTTTCTAGTAAGAAAGAACGATTTCCGAACATGACTATACCCAAATTATGACTTACAAGAGAATATGAAAAGTAGTTTGCAGTAGTAAATTCCATATCTTGAAATAAAATTGGGTAAATTTTGAGCGCCAACGATAGAGAAATAATGAATGGAATAAATAAATAATAAATGAGCGCCACAAAAGGAATTAAACAGTATAGTGCAGATACTTTGCGGCTAGATAATAAATTGAAACTGATGATTTCTAAAATATGAAACAATA
Organism: Schistocerca cancellata; assembly: GCF_023864275.1. Classification (NCBI taxonomy): domain Eukaryota; kingdom Metazoa; phylum Arthropoda; class Insecta; order Orthoptera; family Acrididae; genus Schistocerca; species Schistocerca cancellata. Next base: position 332,719,869 of record NC_064629.1, read on the forward strand.
AACACGGCATAAATTAATAATTTTCACTTGGCGGTAAGGTTGTCTGAAGGTAAGAGAGAGTACTAAAATGGTGCCAACAGAATTAAACCAAGTTAAAGGGGATGTGTGGAAGTGATATTGAGATCGGTAGGCTGACGAAGAAAACTGTGAGAAACAACTGTCGAAATATATGTATAAATGAAAATAGGGAGAAATGGGAGAAATGAAGTCAGTAGGCAGACATTTACTGCGCATTAGTCGAAAATTGATTACTAATTCCGTCACATCTCCTAAGAAAAAGGGTTGAGAACCGCGTAATCTTCCTTTAGGGAGGTGGTCATTTAATAGATAAATACAAGCACTCACAGAGAACACTGCAGATAACCCAATGTGTCATGAAATGCAGATCATACAGTATGGGAATGTTATAATAAAAACAGCTTTTTGATTATGTGTGCGACAAAGCTAAGTAATTGCTGTCGAACAAAAGACTGCTTTGGCATACTAATTAGAACGATAATTAAGCCATATGAAGATATAACTTAACAAAAGTTACTCGATTTTGGAAGCAAAGCAACATCTAAAGTAATGAAGTAAATCGCAAACTAGCCTAAAATGTGACTATTTAAAACTATGTTGATTTTTCAGTACAAAATTACTATGTTTTATATAAAAAAGAAAATTGCAAAATTTGTGATTTAAGCCAAATATTGAATTAACATATCGTAACTTTGAAAAAGTTACTAACAGTTTTCCAAATACTAAACTGAAAGAAAGGAAAAGAAATTTTTTGTGGTAATTGTTCAATTATTTATTTAAAGTATCGGAGGAAAACAGATTATAGTATGTGTTTTGTTCTCCCTTAGATGCAAGAAAACAGAACCTTAGGCTATGTTATCTGTTTCTCAGGGACACAGAGGTTTCATGAAAGACAGGCTACAAACACTCTTGGAGAAGAAACAGAGAAGGTTACAACTGTCACAACGCAGTTACATATCGTAACTTTGAAAAAGTTACTAACAGTTTTCCAAATACTAAACTGAAAGAAAGGAAAAGAAATTTTTTGTGGTAATTGTTCAATTATTTATTTAAAGTATCGGAGGAAAACAGATTATAGTATGTATTTTGTTCTCCCTTAGATGCAAGAAAACAGAACCTTAGGCTATGTTATCTGTTTCTCAGGGACACAGAGGTTTCATGAAAGACAGGCTACAAACACTCTTGGAGAAGAAACAGAGAAGGTTACAACTGTCACAACGCAGTACCTCCTCCGATTTCCCATTTGTATTAGAATATCGTGAAGAACGGCGTAGTGACTTCCCACCCTCTCCCTTAATTGTTTTAGTGAAAGTGGTTCATACATATGCTCAAACTTGTTCCTATGATTGTGATTTAATGAGTGAGTACTGTAAAGCAAAATGTTTTGCGTGTTTCTCTTTCAGGTGAAGATAGAAAAATATGAATCACAAAAATAATTTTGTAATAATTAAAAATTTTATATCATGTTCATATGTTTTTATGTACATGTCATGTTGTTCTATGCACACATATATATGTATATTGTTAATTTCGTGTCTATAGTATTAAGGGAAATTTTGCTAAAATCACTTTAATTTAAAAGAAGTCAGATACAATAACATTGCTTGTCTCTAATGTTTAATTTTGATCAAAAATAAATTTTTTCACAAAAATACAGGGTGAAGTAGCAAAACAAACGCTGTGTCATTTGAGAGGTAGAGGCGAGCGCGTGTGCCGAACTTACGTCAATGCACTGGAACTAGCACCACGTCATCATTATGTGCCTACAGATAACACACAGGGTATTGCGACGTAGTCAAAGAATGAGATTAGAAACTTAAAATCACTTTTCCAAACTTTGTAAATATATGCTCCAGTATATTAATGTTAAAGTACACTGTTTTAAGAAAAAAATAAGTGGCGCTAACTAATGCAGCTATAAAGCTAAAAATTGTTCAGAATGTCAAAATAAATGTCACAATCAACTGTTACAATATTATGGTCAAAATTTCCGTTTTTATGAGAAACTCAAGGTGCTAAATATTAGGCACAGAAAGATGAAAATTCTTACGTAGTCTCAGTCTCACATGAAAACATGAACTACTCGACTCCATTAAGCTACCTCTAATAGTTTTCAATTTAATTACAAAAAACCAAATTCGAGGCAGAAATGTCCTTTTTCGTATTAGATTGGCTTATCTCTGTTGGAACCATTTTATTATTCTATCTTATCTTCAGACAACCTTACCGCCAAGTTGAAAGTTATTAATTTATGCAGAGTTTATGGTTTAATATTTTAGAAATCATCAGTTATAATTACTGCACTTGATTACATTCATGACATAGCAAAACTCTACCAAGTTTCAAGACTTTCATGTAAATAACAATCAGTTTTAGGACTCTTAAAGAAGTAGTTGAGAGGTCATGTTCTACTGCCTGTTCTGTTCCAAAAATTCTAGCCGGGAAAGTTGAAATGCACTCATACTGAAACCTTTTTTAAGTAAATAAATCCACCTTCATTCATATAAAAATTATGATGAATGTAAACTGATACTCAACAGAGTTATTAAATAATGTGTGTCCGAGAAAGCAGCCATTTAGATGCGGCTGCCTGTGTCTAGAGCGGTTGACAGGAGATGTTAGTTCGGCCGTCCGCCGCGCCAATACATAAGTATGGCCAGAGAGGCAGTTGAGAGACACTTCGCACTGAGCTATCAATCTATCTGCATCAGTTAAACTGTGGCATCCGCTCTGTCTCGGATAACATCATAGTTGGGCACCTGCCAAACACATGTGAACTCTTGAAGACTGTACACCGTCCTGGATAGCTTAGATTTCACAAAGGAGACACTTCTCACCAAGGTATCAATCTCTCTGCGTTAGTCAAATGCCGGCATGCGCTGTGTCTCGAATGACCTCTCAGCCAGGCAGATACCAAACGTGTTCGGAAAAAGTAGGAAGTCCTGGATCACTTCAATTTCACAGAAGTAACTGTTGGTGTGACACCGATAATGTGGACAAAACCGCGTGCCAAGTGTTCAGAGCGATAGCCCACTTTACTTGAAACTTACTGTAGTGGTCACCTCTGAAGTGCTAATAGTGTAGTTTACGATAAAGACATTACTATTACTATTACTATTATTATTATTTCTTTCTATTCTCAGACGTTATTTCTGGTCAAAAATGGACAGTGACGAAGACCTTGATCATGTGTGACTTCCTTTTAACTGTATGGTATATGTTATATTGCATTTAGGAACTTTCGGGTCATTGAACATGTATCAATAATTACAGATTTTTGTAGTTGTATATATATGTTTGGATGTAGCTGTATTGCATTGATGTACTGGTGGATATTGTGAGGTATGACTGCTGTAGTTGATAGTATAATTGGTATAATGTCGACTTTATCCTGATGCCACATGTCCTTGACTTCCTCAGCCAGTTGGATGTATTTTTCAATTTTTTCTCCCGTTTTCTTCTGTATATTTGTTGTGTTGGGTATGGATATTTCAATTAGTTGTGTTAATTTCTTCTTTTTATTAATGAGTATGATGTCAGGTTTGTTATGTGGTGTTGTTTTATCTGTTATAATCGTTCTGTTCCAGTATAATTTGTATTCATCATTCTCCAGTACATTTTGTGGTGTGTACTTGTATGTGGGAACGTGTTGTTTTATTAGTTTATGTTTTATGGCAAGTTGTTGATGTATTATTTTTGCTACATTGTCATGTCTTCTGGGGTATTCTGTATTTGCTAGTATTGTACATCCGCTTGTGATGTGATATACTGTTTCTACTTGTTGTTTGCAAAGTCTGCATTTATCTGTTGTGGTATTGGGATCTTTAATAATATGTTTGCTGTAATATCTGGTGTTTATTGTTTGATCCTGTATTGCAATCATGAATCCTCCTGTCTCACTGTATATATTGCCTTTTCTTAGCCATGTGTTGGATGCGTCTTGATATATGTGTGGCTGTGTTAGATGATACGGGTGCTTGCCATGTAGTGTTTTCTTTTTCCAGTTTACTTTCTTTGTATCTGTTGATGTTATGTGATCTAAAGGGTTGTAGAAGTGGTTATGAAATTGCAATGGTGTAGCTGATGTATTTATATGAGTGATTGCTTTGTGTATTTTGCTAGTTCCTGCACGTTCTAGAAAGAATTTTCTTAAATTGTCTACCTGTCCATAATGTAGGTTTTTTATATCTATAAATCCCCTTCCACCTTCCTTTCTGCTTAATGTGAATCTTTCTGTTGCTGAATGTATGTGATGTATTCTATATTTGTGGCATTGTGATCGTGTGAGTGTATTGAGTGCTTCTAGGTCTGTGTCACTCCATTTCACTACTCCAAATGAGTAGGTCAATACTGGTATAGCATAAGTATTTAAAGCTTTTGTCTTGTTTCTTGCTGTCAATTCTGTTTTCAGTATTTTTGTTAGTCTTTGTCTACATTTTTCTTTTAGTTCTTCTTTAATATTTGTATTATCTATTCCTATTTTTGTCTGTATCCTAGATATTTATAGGCATCTGTTTTTTCCATCGCTTCTATGCAGTCGCTGTGGTTATCCAATATGTAATCTTCTTGTTTAGTGTGTTTTCCCTTGACTATGCTATTTTTCTTACATTTGTCTGTTCCAAAAGCCATATTTATATCATTGCTGAATACTTCTGTTATCTTTAGTAATTGGTTGAGTTGTTGATTTGTTGCTGCCAGTAGTTTTAGATCATCCATGTATAGCAAATGTGTGATTTTGTGTGGGTATGTTCCAGTAATATTGTATCCATAATTTGTATTATTTAGCATGTTGGATAGTGGGTGCAGAGCAAGACAGAACCAGAAAGGACTTAATGGGTCTCCTCCACGCTTAATCTGTATTGGCTGTGATGTGATGTTACCTGAATTTGTTTGGATATTAAGTGTGGTTTTCCAGTTTTTCATTACTATGTTTAGAAACTGTATCAATTTAGGATCTACTTTGTATATTTCCAATATCTGTAGTAACCATGAGTGGGGTACACTATCAAAGGCTTTTTGGTAATCAATGTATGCGTAGTGTAGGGACCTTTGTTTAGTTTTAGCTTGATATGTCACCTCTGTATCTATTATCAGTTGCTCTTTACATCCTCGTGCTCCTTTGCTGCAGCCTTTTTGTTCTTCATTTATAATTTTGTTCTGTGTTGTATGTGTCATTAATTTCTGTGTGATGACTGAGGTTAATATTTTGTATATTGTTGGTTGGCATGTTATGCGGCGATATTTAGCTGAGTTTGCTGTGTCTGCTTGATCTTTAGGTTTAAGATAGGTTATTCCATGTGCAAGTGTATCAGGGAATGTGTATGGGTCTGCAATGTAACTGTTAAATAATTTAGTTAGATGTGAATGTGTTGAGGTGAACATCTTTAGCCAGTAATTAGCTATTTTATCATTTCCAGGGGCTTTCCAATTGTGTGTAGAATTAATTGCTCGGGTGACTTCATGTTGCAAAATTATCACTTCAGGCATTTGTGGTATCATCTTGTATGTGTCTGTTTCTGCTTGTATCCACCGTGCATGCCTGTTATGTTGTACCGGGTTTGACCATATGTTGCTCCAGAAGTGTTCCACGTCTGTTATGTTTGGTGGATTGTCTATTTTAATGTGTGTGTTATCCATTGTTTGGTAAAATCTCTTTTGGTTTGTGTTGAATGTTTGGTTTTGTTTCCTTCTATTTTCACTGCTTTTGTATCTTCTAAGTCGTTTGGCCAATGCTTGTAATTTCTACTATTTTCATCTAATTGCTCTATTGCTTCTTGTTGTGAGATTTTACCTAACCTTTTTCGTTTTTTGTCTGATATTTCATTTCTTATAAATTGTGTTAGCTGTCCGATGTCTTTTCTCAGTTTTTCTATTCTGATCTGTAGCCTGTGTTGCCATGCTGGTTTTGTGGGTTTGTTCTGATCTCTGCCTAGTGTGTATATTTAGTGTAGTGAGTGCTCCTATATAAACCAGTAGTTGTAACTCTTCCATAGTTGTGTTTTCATTTATTTTGTTGTGTATGATTGTGTTGATAGTTTTTATTGTTGTTTCGACTTGTGGGTTATTTGGCGGTCTATGCAAGAACGGTCTAATGTCTGTATTTGTGTCTTTGTATTCTATATATGTCAGCTGAAATTTCTCTTCTATATCTAAGACGTGTGTCTCTTCGTGTTCTATTTGTGCTTGTTCTGATGGCTGTCTTAAGATTTCGTTTTCCTCTGATTGTTTAATTGATGCGTGTTGGTCTTTGTTTGTTTGCTCTGGGATGTTTGAGTCCATTAATGTATTTTCTTCTTCTTCTGATTGCACATTATTTTGTTCCAGTATTTGTTGTACTTGTTGTTTGATGTTTTCTAATTCTGACTGGGGTATCCTGTTATTTTTTATTATTACACGGATCTGATCAGCTAGTCGTTGTTCTAATAAAAATTTTAATTCCGGGTATCTGGTAATAAATGTTGTGTATACTTGTGATCTGTATCCAGTTGTGTTGGTTCCTAGGTTTGTTGCTTGGTAATAACAGAACATGAGGTGTCGATTAACTTCATCTGACCATCTCATCCTCTGTCTTTGTTTTCCTTCTAGGGTGGTTGCAGGAAGCAAATCCTGCAAAACACCTCTATTTGGATTTGAATCATTTTCCAGTTGGCTAGCAGTGTCGTTACCATTGTGGGCGGGCATAGGGTTCAAGCGTCGTCCTATGACCACGACGGCGCTTGTCCGAGACTTCTTTAGTTATGTCTGAACCAAGTAATCACACTAAAAGGGGGGTTAGCCCTATTAGTGGTTTGTTCTTTTCGTCGCCATTTACGACTGGCAGAACATACCAGAGGCCTATTCTTTTCCCGGGCCTCCACGGGGGCTATTACTATTATTAATATTATTATTATTATTATTGTTACTACTATTATTATCAGACATATTATTATGTCTGTACATGTAAAACTTTACTGAATATATTAAACAGTTAGAACTCAAAAATGTTATTTAATGTCATAGTTGCTGATCACACTAAGTAAACAGAGAGCAGAAATAATTTCTTTCAGTGAGCACAAGAAGAATGTGGACTTGTAGACTGTAAATTATGGTCAGTATGTTCTCCATCGCTTTTTGGCTGACCGCAAAAATAGTTTTCAAGCTTTCGTTAAAAACGGTGAGCACGATTATTTAACCCGCTGCCCTACAATATGGTATTGTAACTCGGCGTTATAGAATAATCCATGAAAACTACAATCTTCCACAACATGTACACATCCATGTAAAAAAGGTAATACTTCTAAAGTTAAAGTCATAACCAGAGAGATGCATGATCAACATCCTAGCTTTTGTAACATCCCAACAGTCAAAAATGCAAAACAATGTCTGGGCTAAATGTACGAAAACTTTAGTCGGTGAGATTCAAGTCTGCTCGCCACACTTTACCTCATTTACATACCATAAAGGTGTAATTTGCTTCACATCTCTGCCAGCAAGACAGTCAGGTACCCTGTGAGTTAATAGTAGTTCTTTGCGTCCTCAGATGTACTAGAACTATAAAATATGCGTAGACAATAAAGGAATCTGAGAAAGTAAGGTTACATACAGGTTAGCTTACGATGAATAGACAGTCATCCACGTACAGAAAGCGTACACTACAACTGTCAGCATCGCTATTTGGTACATCATGTAATCGGTTTCCAGGATACATAATTAAAACAAAAGACATCTTGAACATAGTTTTGTAACCAATTTCCACTCATAATTACCTGGAAGGTATGCATGTCCACTCAAGTCGACAGTATTTACTTCAGTTCTCCAGGAGACGCTGCTTTAGATTCCGCGTTAAGCTGTCATAGGAATTGTAAATGTATGAGACAAACACTTCAATGCGCCATAGGATGACAATACGACCACCAAGAGTAAATGGTTGCTAGTAATAATGATTATTCTCTTCAGGAGGAAATAACTGTCATATTAGCATCATGATGACGACATTTCTCGTCACATGAACTTCTAAATGTGAATTAACTTGCAGCCCATTTACGCCATACTGTGTATATCGTGATGTGGATAACCCAGGCTATGAGATCAGAGCATGGAGTCCAGCAACGATAAGCAACTTAGATAATGTTATTCAGCACACCAAAAACGCATACCTAGGGGTGTATATTTATTAATGTATGAAACCAGAAGTCTACAATGAAAGTGCGAGATGCAAATACCAAGCCTGACAACAATGTTAAAGAACATGATAATGCTGCCATATCATGAAGGATCGTCATAATGTATTGATGACTTTGTTACCGTTTTAAGAAGAACTATGACATTTATTTCAATAAAATAATATGCATAAATTATACAAGGTTCTCAGTGCAGCTCCAGCTGAATTGGTTATTTTGTACTATTAATAAATGGCTCAGAATACATTATTCTCTCCATACGAGCACACACTAACAGCACCAGTGTGGAGTGGCCGCGCGGTTGGAGGCGCCATGTCACGGACTGCGCGGCTGCTCCCGCCGGAGGTTCGAGTCCTCCCTCGGGCATGGGTGTGTGTGTTGTTCTTAGCGTAAGGTAGTTTAAGTAGTGTGTAAGTCTAGGGACCGATGACCGGAGCAGTTTGGTCCCTTAAGAACTAACACACATTCAACAGCTCCAGTCTGTGTAATCGACTGTCACGTTAAATAATTAAAATTATAGGCAGGTATATAATGTTTTGAATTTGGTTCCACAGGTCAAACACAGTTTAGTTGATGATTCACATAAAACGTCCAGGTCGAGGGTCAAGATGACAGCCCTTTCAATCTTACTTTCTAAATGTAATTGACTTGCAACCCAACCACGCTATTTTATGCGTGTACTGTGACGCGGATACTCCAGGTCCAGGGATAGGTTTGTTATGACATTTTCTACATGCATGGTGTTACTCAAAATACATACTAATGAAGGAGAATCACTTTAAAATCACACAGACCACTTTATACCAAGACTGCAAATGCTTACTTAAATAATAATGAATGACGGTAAAAGGATGGCGACAGAAGCTCGCAGGCAGGCCGACGCAGACGATTCCGCTGTGTAGTAAACGTGAACTAGCGCATGGCACTCTAGCAAGGAAATATAAAACACCGGTCGCCCTGACTACATGTCATTCGTCGCCTCTCTCCAGTGTGCGTTAATACTCCTATAAAACAGTCAAAGTTGTATGTGTCAAAAGCAGTATTTACCCCAAAACTAATACTGCCAGCGAGAACAGTATAAAAAAATCGTTAAAAGCAAGATAACTGGTTTTACAAAATTAGACAAACGCCGAGCAATAGAGTTAGGAGCTAATCTTTGTTATGTAGGTAGAAAAAAGTGTGTCATCAACGTTGAGCATTTAGTTCCTTTAAACTCTGTAAGACAACTCCTCATCTGGAGCAGTGTCAATATTTAATCCGTGTGAATTACTTTACACTGCATCCAAACAGTTTTACAATTCCAAACACATACGACGTCCCGCTCGCATGTATTGGGGGATAATACTCCAGCGTTCAGAAGAAGATAGTGACATTACTGTTTCCTCATGCACACAGAACTAAAGGACGTAAGAAAATGCCACTTTGATGAAATGTCCTCTCTCTCTCTCTCTCTCTCTCTCTCTCTCTCTCACCTGCCCCCCCCCCCCCCCCCTCGTTCTGTCACTCTGAATGTTTAACAGAGATCTCTTTACTTTGCGGTAGATGGTGCCATGGTTCGAATACTTATGTCTTCCTTGTAGCTTTCTAAGGAATTGTCCTACAGAGATTTCCTGGCTGTTTAATTTAGTGCTTATGCCACAATAAATGTCACCTAAACTCTAAGTATAAGTAAATACTGTACCAGATTTTTGACATTTTCCACGATTGTCTATACTTTTTCATATTTTCCATGTTCCATATGTGAATTTAGAAGTGTATATATATATATATATATATATATATATATATATATATATGGTCATATTGCTTACATAACAAGGTGTGGCCTGCTGTTTACTTTCTACCATCCATCTACGGTAAAAAATGGAAATGATCGAATGGCATTGTTGGCCGGGAGGCCCCATTTGGGGGAGATTTTAGTTGACGCCACTTCGGCGACTTGCGAGTCAATGATGTTGAAAATGATGATGGACACACAACACTCAGATCCCTGCCGGTAATCGAACCCGAGCCCTCTGCGTGGTAGGCCGTAACGCTACCGCTACGCTACGGAGGCGGACCATCTCTGGTACAGAGATATCAGATTGCCAATACCAAGTGCTGAAACTAACACTAAAACACACACACACATTTATGAATTGCTGTGGTGGCATAGTGTTGATGTTATTATGTTGTAAACAAACAAAGTGCAGTTATTCTATTTCGTTTGTTGGCTACCCAGAGTGGTCTCTACCCTTCGCCCTCCCCCACACTGGATTTTGAAGTCACAGCACTGGCGGAGGCGGCTGGGTGGGAGCTTGGGCAGTCCTGGGTTTGGTTTCGAGTTGCATTCGAAATGTGGATTCAGTTTCATCTGAGGTAGGTTTGCACTTGCACTCGAAATGTGGATTCAGTTAAATTTCTAATGGTGAATCCTGAACACACTACATTCGGGAATATTGTTAGGTATGTATTCAGCATGCACTATGTCAAGTGATGTAATTTGGGGCAGAACCACCTGCACAGACTTCGGGATATGGTTAGGTTGGATCCACCCTCCGAAGGAAAGATTCCAGCTTAATGTTCAATATGGATCCATCCCTGTATGATCTGAGGCATCATCCAAAATGTGGCTCCACAGAAACTCACCTGGAAAGGTTGTTCAGGTTGTATCTAACAGGCAGTCCATCAAGGAAAAATTGTTTGGGGCAGATCCAGATCCACCTGCATAGACGTTGCGATAACAGCTGGGGTGGATCCATTTGTGCAAAAAAGAAAACTGGAATACATTTTGACATGCAGCACGTATGATCTGTGACATGGTCCAAAATGTGGATCCACCAGTGCTACGTCCAGGAATATTGTTTGAGCTATATCTACCATGTGTTGCAATTTGTAATATCACTCATGGTGAATCCACCTGCCCAGAGTCTGGGGTGATAATTTGTGTGGTATCATCTGGGCAATAAGTCCGAATTAATATCCAGTATGGATCCACCAACACAAAATCCAAGGTAGCCGCCCGAAAAGTGGATCCTCCTACGGTAAGTCCGATGCTGCCAAAGCAGCTGTGGCACATGGCAGCTGTCTCTGACGTCTCTGTGCGAGAGGAGGAAGGGTTGGAGTGCCCAATGCGAAGCCAACAAGCAAATAACGTAACTGTGACATATGTGTTAACAACAGAACAGTGTCAACACTCTACACCAACAGCAATTCATGTACATGCAAGTGTGTCGTCGGGTTGGATGAATAAGCATAGTTTCTGTGAGTGGTTCATAGTGTGACAGTGTAAAAAATGTCAAATCACACTTACCAGAATGAGATTTTCACTCTGCAGCGGAGTGTGCGCTGATATGAAACTTCCGAGCAGATTAAAACTGTGTGCCCGACAGAGACTCGAACTCGGGACCTTTGCCTTTCGCGGGCAAGTGCTCTAATAACTGAGCTCGCGAAGCACCACTCACGCCCGGTCCTCACAGCTTTACTTCTGCCACTATCTCGTCCTACCTTCCAAACTTTAAAGAAGCTTTCCTGCTGGAAGGTAGGAGACGAGATACTGCCACAAGTAAAGCTGTGAGGACCGGGCGTGAGTCGTGCTTCGGTAGCTCAGATGGTAGAGCACTTGCCCGCTAAAGGCAAAGGTCCCGAGTTCGAGTCTCGGTCGGGCACACAGTTTTAATCTGCCAGGAAGTTTCAAATCACACTTAGTTATGTAAGCAACTAGAGTGTATATACTTATATATACAAAATATGGAAAAATATAAAAAATAGCGAAACATGGAAAACGTCAATAACTGTGTTCGTACTTAAACTTTAGCTGAAGCTTTTTGTGGCATAGACACTGGACGAAATAGTCAGGAAATCAGTCTTGGATAGTTTCCCACGAAGTTACAAGAAAGAGAGTATTATGAGAATGACATTGTCATGCTGCCATTAGTTCAGTGTGCGTAAGGAAATTGTAATATAATTTTTTGTCAATGCTGCGGTAATATATTTCAATAAATGTGGTTTGTACATTTTATGGATTTGGAATAATAAAAATATTTGGATACAGTACAAATTGATATATATGTATGATGGTGCTACAGGTAGGATAAGGAGAACTTTGCTTATAGAGGATAAAAGGTCTGTGTACACAACATTGGTGGCATACATTTAATTACCTACATGACTTAGATTAGCTCCTAATATTATTTTTTGGTTTTCTCAAATTCCTTGAAGCAATTTATCTCGCTTTTAACCATTTTTTTGGATTGTTGTCTCCAGTAGTATTAGTTGCTGGCTATTTACTGCTTTTGACACACATCACTTCGACTGTTTCATTGGGTACTAATGCACAATGGAGAGAGGGAACGAATGACTGCTGTTTTATGTTTCCTCGCTATAGTTTTGTGCCGTAGGTCATGTCTAGCACACAGCTGAATCGTCAGTTTCTCCCTGCCTGCGAGCTTCTTTCGCCATCCTTCCTTAAACAAAATTTTGTACATGGCTGCACGTTCAGAGACCATTAATAGTTACAATTGAAAGACAACTGCCTTCGGTCACTATTTTTAACGAATTAACCGGGTTTCAACACTGCTAGGAGTGTCTTCCTCTTTGATTGAAATTCTGAGGAAGATATTCCTAGCAGTGTTGAAACCCTGTTAATTCGTTAAAAATTCTTTCAATTGCTTCCTTAAACATATTTTTGCAGTCATTTATTATTATTCAAATAAGCATTTACACTCGTGCTGTTAACTGGTCTGGGTAATTTTAAACAGATTGTTTGTGTAACACCATGCATACAAAAAGCAAATTATATCCACCCTACTCCGTGACGCTGGGGTATGCACACCAAAGTACACACATAAAATACTGTGATAGGATTGCAAGTCGTATCACATTTAGAAGGTATGAAACAAGGAGCTATCATCTTTAACCGTTACTGGACTTTCTATATAAATCATCGACTAAACTTTATTTGACCTGTGGGAATCTACTGCAAAATATTATCTGTCTATAGTTCTAGTTATTTAACGTGGAAATCGGTTACACAAAGTCATGCTGTTGGTGTGTGCTCCTATAAGAAAATAATATATTATGAGCTATTTACTATAGACTTATACGCTGGGCTGAGAACCTGGGTATGGATTATGAATTTTATTTTATCGGAATAAGCATCGCAGTTTTACTTAAAACATCTGGTCTCATACTTTCATAAATAAATGCCACTATGTATACGGTTTTGGTGCGCAGAGCTGCGCTGCACATTTTGGTTATTGTGGCTGGCCCCATGGCTGCAACCAATGGCCCTGAGGTATGAATATCACGACACATAGAGTGTAGTATAATTGGATTCCAAATTTGTTCACATTTAGAAGTTCATGTGACTGGAAGTGTTGTCGTCATGACCTTTACCCAATCGTTTTTCGCTACAGGGGTGAATAATGATCATTAGTAAAAAGCATTAGCCGTTGGTTGTACAGTGCCATGCTAAGTAGCATTCCAGTGTTTGATCTATACATTTAATATTGCTAAGGGAGACTAATGTGTAATCTAAAAAAGCAGTGTCTTTCAGAGAGTTAAAGTAAATACTTTTGACTTGTATGGATGTCAATATATTCCAGGTAATTACGACTGATAATTGGTTATGAAGCTATGTTCTATATACATATAGTCTTAAATACTTAACCTAAAAACCGATCGCACGAGCTACCAAATAAGCCGGCTGACAGTTCCACTGTACACTATCTGTGGGTGGATGACTATCAACTCACAGATGTCAAATCAGTATGAAGTACAATACCTTTCACACATGATTTTCTTCTCTCTTCGTAGGTGCTAAGGATATTGGAAATTCTAGTGACAATAAATCTGAGAATGCAGAGAAAAACTATGTATATCTTGCTGATGTAGTATATTGAACGTGATGCGTGTTTAGCAGACTTGGATCATTACCTATTAAAGATTTCGTATTTGTAGCCTGAAGATTGTTCTGCAGTTTACTATGACGTAATAATAGATCAGATACTGTTGATCATGATGTCGTCCTGGTTATGACTCCTAAAACTGGAACACATAAGTATTATACTATTAGCTTGATCTGTAAATGTTGTGGAAGACTGTAGTTTTAATGGGTTATTGGGTAATAGGGATATACAGTACCAGACCTCGTTACGTTCCATATGAGAAGACAATCAGGACCTTACTTAGCTAAAAAATATACACTGTATACCCCTTGTTTAACCTGCAAATTGATTAGCTACACAAAGAACGATCCTGACAGTTCTTTTGTAGACTAGCTATTGGTGGAATTCTATACTACTCTTGTGGATGCCTGGAATTAACCCACCAGACACATTACAGGGGTTGGCTACTTCCTGTAGAATCAAACCTGAGAAGAAATGATTTCTTATGCACTCCGAAAATCAATTTATCAGCCACATTACATTAGTCGGCTGTTTCTTACAGAACGTAGACTGCGAAAACACGCTTTATCATGAACTCACAGCTATGGGTGGCTGAAATACACTCTTCCCAAATGTGCTTCGGTTTCAACACACAGTACGATGGTGTAAATAAATACGTACCATTAGCCTTCGCATCTATAATTATTTATCACTTACATAACGTCTTTAGGATTTTGACGGTGTGTTACAACAAAGTACAGGATTGGTTGAGAGAGTCTGACACATTTACCTGCTTGGATTAATGGGTGCGCCCTATAATTATCGTTACAACTACTTCCACAGAGGGCTATGTTACTGCCAGTCCAATGCTTGTATACGTATAGAGGTATTTCTCAACACATACTTAGCACCGATTTATCGTGCTTTCTAAATGATAGTCAAGACCCTAGGTTGCTTAGGCGAATACCCACACGTACAGTATGTCACCTTGTACTACTCACAAAAACGATGCTTCAGAGGAACACACGTACCTGTAAGATCCCTAATTTCTCTTATCTTCTTCGAAATGTACACTTGCTATGAATTTCACTTCTCAATAGCGATTTCACGAAGAGTGCGTTGTCCTGTAATGATTTGCATTATACTAAATTGTTGATTGAACCTACTAGTACGTTGTTCACGATTACATTAATAGTTTTCTGGGATGGGTCTTCCACTTAGTAAGGCGAATAGCACAGTCTTCCTGAAGCCGGAAAAGATTCACTACTACAAAGTGTGGCCAGATACGTTATAAAACCACGTTATATAATTTGCTCGTCAGTCTGACGCTGATACCATCTGGGGTTAATAGATATGGAATATAATTTTCACGCACCATCTCTTAAACGCTTGATACCAATACAAATCACCCACCAGAGTGCTATAAGATGAAAAAATCACATACACTGATTACAGACATGTTTTCAAACGAGTTGTTGCACTTGCAACTTTGGAAGAGAAGGATAGAAAGATTTAGCAGTATCCTTTCGTACAGAGTTTTCCTCTCAGAAATATGAGGCTCTGAATTTGACTCCAATATTAGCTGATTTGGCTTCATCAGTGACTATGTCACAGAAGGGATGTCGTATGAGTTCTATGATTTTATCACTACTTCCCTAGTTCCCATATATTGTTAAAGTCCAACACTGTACACTTGACAATATTACTGTAATGAAAACAAATTTTGTGCATTTTTGCTATACTAAACAGAGCATTTTTATCATCAAGACTATGTGGATAAATCCAATTGCTCAAAGACGTGTAATAAAACTAATGTTAGTGTGTTTTCATTCACAGAGCTCCGGTTGGCTCTCATGAGACTTCGCAAGTGACACACTGCAATCTCATGAAGAACTGACTTCCTCTAACACCAGCTACCCATGGACGGGCAGTGATCAGATCCCATTCTTTAAGAAGTAGTGTGCATAATCAGATGTTGGTAGTTGCACTTGTTCCTAGATATTGGCGGGAATGTTAACTTGACTGACACACAGGAAAGGGTTCCTCTTATTTATCTGACCGCATAATATGGTTGCCTACAGTTGCCTGGAGCCAATGAGATGTCTCTTCCCGGGAACTAGTGGCCACATACACAGAGAGATGTTGGGCAGTTGCTGTCAACCACTGTTCATATACTGGCTCACAGAAGGGATGTCGTATGAGCTCTAACGTTATATGGGAACCAGGGAAGTAGTGATAAAATCTTAACGTCCAACACTGTACAATCGATAAGTGTACAGTGATAACCCACTGTGCCCGCTGTGTTGCACTGCTGTGGCAGCAGCTCCTGGAGAGAGATGCGCAGTGACTCATCTGAAACTTTCTAGGAGACTTATTCACATAAGGCACATGATCGATGAAGTTCTCTCTATGACCGCATTTTATCGCCTAGCAGCAGAGGCGCCGTTACCTCTCTGAGAGGACGATGTGGTAGGTGGAAATAGTTTGTATTTTAGTGCACTGTGGTCATAGTACAGTCTCATTTGCGAGGTGAGGATGTATGTATATTGCAATAGTTACACGTCGATTTATTCTGCTAGAAAGCCCTGGTGGATCTAGTCAGTGTTCTTGCAAGACTGTAATGTTCGCTAAATTTTTCGCGACATACACCGCATGGCTTATGTGTAGTGAGAAATGTAGCAGTATTGTTGCATTCCAACCTCCTGCACACATTTGAAGGAAGCTACAAACTGACTTAACTAATGTGAAGTTTAATACTTCTAATACACCAGTGTTTCAGGTGCCTGCTAGCAATGAGACAAACTGCGTCTAATAATTATGCAATAGTTTATATTATGTTACATAGTTTTCTCCACCTGGAAGATCTGGCTGTTTGGGAGTGACACCTCGGTCACATAAGCGCTAGTTTAAAAAACGAAATGGTCGGGAGAGAAGTTTTGGGGGGGGGGGGAGTGATTGTTATTGGTCCAGGGAGAAAGAGGGAAGGGACTTCTTTGCTCCTAACGGTTAGCGGCAATGTTTATCTACAAATTTGCCCGCAGACCCCACGATTTTCCACTGGTTAACATATATACAACAGCAAGTTACAACAGTTTTTCTGCAGTGGGAAGCTCCATTCCTGAATACCAGATTTTCAGAGCAGTAGCTTTGGAGACGATTACACATACATATTGTTTAACTAATTTCTCTACCGTGCCTGGGGAGATGGTCTGGTGTAGTGTTGGACAGTTATCTTGTTCACAGCCAGAAATTAAGCGGCGGCTGTGGCTGCAATGAACAGTTTTTTGTTATTTATTTCGTATTTACACGTAAAGTTCCGTAAGACCAAATTCAGCAGCAAATCTCCAAGGTCATGGAACGTGTCAGCACATGAAATTACAACAGAAAACTAATAACAGATAAAACAGTTTATGAACCAGAAAAAAGTGAGTCTATGGGTTTAAGGCGTGGATTACTGTTAAAATTATTGAATTCGAGTAATAGCTTTTTGTAAGTGGATGCAGCAGTATACTGCAAGTATACTGCACACCATACTTCGCAATAGTTAAGGAAGTCCGATCCAAATTCTGGTTTGATTTCTGCTGAGTATTAACTGAATGAAAGCTGCTTATTCTTGGGAATAAGCTAATAATGTTAATAAGAAATGACACTAAGGAATATATATGTTGAAAGGCCAATGTTAAAATACCCACACTTGTGAACAGGGGTCGACAAGAGGTTCGTGGATGTACACCACTTATTGCCCGAACCGCCCGTTTTTGAGCCACAAATATCCTAAAGTGGGAAGAGATACCCCAGAATATAATACCATACGACATAAGCGAATCAAAATAAGCAAATCAGACTAATTTCGTGTCGAACGATCACTCACTTCAGATACCGTTCGAATAATAAACATGACAGCATTAAGTCTTTGAACAAGATCCTGTACGTGGCCTTTCCACGACAGCTTACTATCTATCTGAACACGCAGAAATTCGAATTGTCCAGTCTCACTAATCATATACCAATTCTGTGAAATTAAAACACGAGGTTTTGTTGAATTGTGTGTTAGAAACTGTAAAAACTGAGTCTTACTGTGATTTATCGTTAGTTTATTTTCTACAAGCCATGAACTTAGGCCATGAACCTGACTATGTGAAACCGAGCCAATGTTGCACACAACATCCTTTACTACCTAGCTAGTGCCATCAGCAAACAGAAATATTTTAGACTTACCCGTAATACTAGAGGGCATATCATTTGTATAAATAATGACCAGGAGCGGCTCCAACACTGATCCCAGGGGCAATCCCCCTCCCCCCACCTGACTGTACTCCACTCAGACCCCACATCAGACCTCACAGCTATTCTCAACATTCTGAATAATGACCTTTTGGTGTCTGTTGCTAAAGTAAGAGGTGAACCAATTGTGAACTACTCCCCCTGTTCCACAGTGGTCCAACGTCCGGAACAATATTTTGTGATCAACACAATCAAACGCCTCAGCTAAATTAAAAAAAAATGCTTAGCGTTCCAAACCTTTTGTTTAACCTATCCAGTACCTCACAGAGAAAAGAGAATATAGCATCTTCTGTTGTTAAATGACTTCTAATGACGAACTGTACATTTGATAGCAAATCGTGCGATATAAAATGATCACTTATCCTTACATACGCAGCCTTTTCAATAACTCTAGCAACGAGTGGTGGCATAGAAATAGGTCTAAATTTTCTACATTATCCCTTTCTCCCTTTTTAAAAAACGGCTTTACTACTGAGTACTTAAACCGTTCAGGAAACTGACCATTGCTAAGGGAAAAATTACAATTATGGCTAAACACATGTCTAACATGTGCAGCACAATACATTAATATTCTGCTAGGCACTCCATCTTAACCTTGAGAGACGTTAGTCTTCAGCGATATAATTATTGACTCAATCTCCCCCTTGTCTGTATCACAGAAGAGTATTTCAGACGTCAACCTCGGAAAGGCATTTGCCAAGAGAGTTATATGATTCCCTGTAGAACCTAAATTCTTATTTAATTCACCAGCAATGCTCAGAAAATGATTGTTAAATACTGTACATACATCTTATATATCACTAACAGAAATATTTTTACTGTGAACTGACTTTATATCGTCGACCTTGTGCTGCTGACCACACACTTCCTTCACAACGCACCATGTGGTTTTAATTGTATCCTGTGATGTAGCTATTCTCATTGCATACCACATACTCTTTGCCTTCTTAATAACATTTTTAAACACCATACAATACTATTTGTAATGGGCTACTGCAGCTTGATTGTGACTACTTCTAACATTTTGATATAATTCCCGCTTTGTTCTATATGATATCATTATCCCACTAGTCAGCCACCCAGGTTGCCTATTATTGCTAGCACCCCGTTTAGAACGTTCTAATGGAAAGCAACTCTCAACGAGCATGAGAAATGTGTTAAGGAAAGCAATATATTTTCATCTATGTTATCAGCACTTTAAACGTCCTGCCACTCTTGTTCCTTGACAAGTTTTAAAGAACTCTCTTTTGCTGTTGGATTAACTTTCCAACATAGTTTGTAATTACATGTGACATTTGTTTGCGTACAAAAGCCTTTCAGTGTTAAAATTTGTGTACCATGGTCTGAAAGGTCATTAACGCTATTACTAACAGAATGCCCATCTACTAATGAAGAATGAATAAGAATATTGTATATGGCTATACTACTGTTTCTCTGCACCCTAGTTGGAAAAAACTCAGTCTGCATCAGTCTGGTGCCTTATCAGTGATAAATAATTCCAGGTAACGCTGCATGATGACTAGCTGCGAGCATCATGGCATCGACACAACGTAATATGATGTTTATGTGGCTGGTGCCTCGAAAGATGTAATACTAAATTCTTGTTAATGTATAGACGTCGACTGATATGATGGGTGGGGTTTCCCGAAATTTAATGTGCTCCCATTGGATGAGAGAAATAAAGAGGGTTCTCCCACCAATTTTATATCATGCGACCAGTATTAAGCTATGTCATGACCTTGAAAATAGCTCACACGGTATCATAAGACGTGTGGGTGGTTCCCTGGGTTACCTTGATCAATCCGTGTGTTTTCGGGGAGGAGGGGGGGGGGCAGTTTGTGGTTTACGAATGAGACCAAGTGTGTAACCTGACAGAGAATGTGACACCGGATGTGATAAGATCAATATCTGATCCACAACGCCCACTGTTGTCTTACTGGCAATTGGCAGTAAATCTGTTAGGACGCGAACATGCTCTGATAGTTTCAATTTCTGTGTTAAGAAGAGATTTATCTAGCAGTTAGTCATGTGGAGAGGAGCCTCCAGTACTTGTAGAACCATGTAAGATGCAGCACAGACTTGCCGTCCCTATGAAGCCTATGTTAGACAGTAAAAGTAAGAAGAAGAGGGTTCTGTCGATACATAGCAGTCATCGCTGCGTTGAAGTTTCACAGTTGGAAGTGATGTTTCGTAACAAGTACCAAGGCACCAGAATTTTTAAACCAAGTGCTAGGTCCAATAATGAGACAGTAAACTTAGGAGCTTCATCTGAGGATTTTACTGAAGAGGATCAGCTGGTATTGGTAGGATGGTCTCGGAATAATCTTGATAGGAAATGAGCATTTGATGTTGGTGGTGATTTAGATGCGATCATTGATGAAACCCAGCCCACTATCGTTAACTCTGAGGAGTTCTTCAAGCGTCATGATCAAACACCTCTTGACAAGGCTGTGAGGAGCTTGAGAAGGCGCTGATAATGCCTTGCAAGGCACAAATTTCGGTGCTTCCACTTGAGAGAATATTTATGTCGGGCTATACAAGACACAGCCTGCATCAAAGTTATATTGGGGAGAGGTGGTTGGTGAAGCTTACAACAGGTAATATTGCAGATGGAAATGGCCTCACTGAAGGTATAAGGATGATGTCAAGGAGGAGATATCCGTACTTAAGGAAACATCCTTAATTGTGGAAGTTCGTTCAGTAATGGAGGAATGCATATCAGAAAGCTCAGCAAGTTTATTTCATTACAATATTGGAGAAATTACAAAAAAAAAAATGGTTCAAACGGCTCTGAGCGCTATGGGACTTAACATCTGTGGTCATCAGTCCCCTAGAACTTAGAACTACTTAAACCTAACTAACCTAAGGACATCACACACATCCATGCACGAGGCAGGATTCGAACCTGCGACCGTAGCAGTTGCGCGGTTCCGGACTGAGCGCCTTAACCGCGAGACTACCGCGGCCGGCGGGGAAATTACAGATAATGCAGATTAATTGCTAATTGATCTTGACACTGACGTAAGTTGTGTCTCAGAGGGGCACGTAATATCCTATTTCTGAGCAAGAAGTTCGTTTCAGAATATAGTTGCCGATTTATGTCAAGTGCAATGACTCATTTTAAAGGACTGGCATATGAAAATATTGTAAAAACCAAATAATTGACTGTGCAGAAGAATTTGAATTGTCAAAGAAATAACTTTACGTTTTGGGCTGTACATATCCCCAGGCCAGACTGCAAGGCTTGATCTCCAACTTGACGCTGTACTAGGCTAATTTCTTGTGAAATACATGAATTTGATTATTTTTTAGGGATCTTAATATAAAATGCCTTAGTGATTCTCGATAAAACTGGATGCTAATGGACTTGCTTCACTCTTATATTCTGGTACAGATGACACACTTTCTTAGTGGAGTTTGGGGAAGTAGCAATACGATCTTCGAGAGTATTTTCATGGATTATTTTGTAATTGATGAGCACAGTCAGAGAAAAATTATTAATAGACCGTCAGATCACAATTGACGGGTGGTAATACTAAAAGTTATGAAGATTTTCAGATCAGACATGGGAAGCCAGTAGCGAAGGGCAACTTGTCAATAAGTCTAAAATACAGACACATCAGACCTTGAAAAAGTTCTTTGATGGCTCTTACTCAATAAAATACTGCAGTCAGTCATGCAGTACCAATAAGCAGACGATTTTGGTAACTAATGGCAATAGAATATCATTTGGAAGTGAGCGAGATCTGCATCATAATTCTGAAGGGGAATCTGAACCCGGTAACAGAATTTCATTACAAACAAAGCTGTACAGTGCAGATGAATGTCAACTGAGAAACTAAACCAATGCATTATACCAAGGTAATGAATAGCTCTGAGAACAAAATTAAAAATATATGTTAAATTTTCACACAAAAATTAGGACAGAACGTGGGCGTTCATCTTATTACACGTCTTTTCATGTAGAAAAACTGCTTTAATTGACATATATCAATGAATTGCCAGTAAACATTACAGATGACTCAAAACTAGCAGTACTTAGTAATAGGTAGAACTACCGTCGTATATGAGGTTTCCTTTACAGATGAATTACACTTTCCTAAATTTCTCCCAATAAACCGAAGTCGACGATTCGCCTTCCCTACCACAATCCTCACATGCTCGTTCCATTTCGTATCGCTTTGCAACGTCACGACCAGGTATTTGAACGTCGTGACCGTGTCATGCAGGACACTACTAAGGCCGTATACGAACATTACGGGTTAATTTTTCCTACTGATTCGCATTAACTTACACTAGAGTTAGACCCAGCTCCCGTTTATCACACCAATTAGGAATTTTGTCTAAGCCATTTAATGTCCACCTACACTCGTCTTCGACACCTTCCCGTGCGCCACAGCATCATTAGCAAATAACCACAGAATGCTACTCACCTTTTCCTCCGGATCATTTGTATATTTATAATATAACAGCGATCCCATCACACTTCCCTGGGGCCCTCCTGAAGATACTCTTGTCTCTGATCAACACTCGCCGTAGAGCACAACATACTGAGTTGTATTACTTAGGAAGTCTTCGAATCACTTACACATCAGGGAACCTATTCCGTATGCTTGTACTTTCGTCAAAAGTCTGCAGTGATGTTCCCTGTCAAATAGTATTGGGAAATGGAAGACTATAGAATCTGCGTGTTGCCCTTCATGCATAGCTCGCACTATATCATGTGAAATAAAGGCAAGCTGTTTCAAACGCGTGCGATACTTTCTAAAACTTACGTGGACATAAGCTTTTCGGTTTCCAGGAAATTTGTTATACTTGAGTTTAGAAAATGCTCTAGAATTCTACGGCAAGGATATTAGTCTAATTTTGCAGATCAATCCTTTCGCAGTCGCTTGAGACATTGCTCTGGGAGAGAGATATGTTACAAATGCAAGCTGAGTAAGGGACCAGTGCTGTAGAGTACTCTTTGCACAACCGAACTGAGATGCCATCCCGCACCTGGAGACTTACTTGTTTTCAACTCTTTCAGTTTTTTCTCTACGCCAGGATTGCTTATTACTACAAAGTTTAAAACTTCGCCTTTCGTTTCACTATCTTGAACTGCCACACTAGACTGGTAATACAGTCAGAGATGTTGACCATTTTAATATTTTAGCACTCAGTGTAGAAGAAACCTTTCTTGGAAGTATCAGTTTCAAGATCTTGTGCAGAAACAGAATGCTGCTATATTCACTATAATAATGATACCCACTCTCTCTGCCAGTACAACTCGAAGGCTTGTTGACCTTGCTTACTTTGTTTGTTATCTCACATCTGCGGCATATCTGTGCACTCAGTAAGAACATTCTTAGCTCAGGAATGGGTGGTCAGAATGACCTGTGGCATCCGTTCGCGAACTTCGAGTAGGCCGTTGTTCAGGTGTCTTAGAATTCTTACTCTGAGTCCCTATACACGTGTTCTAACATGGAGGTTACTATTGGCAATACTGACTCTTTCAGAATAAACCATAACATTCATTTAGTGAAGTCTAGACAGGTAAGCGGTATGTACTTGGATAATATTTTTCAGAAAGGGGGACACCATGCAGGGGGTTCATTCTCAATATACATTCAGCAGAGCCGAAAAAAGTTAGTGTTAAGTCGACAAGTATTCAAATCAAAACTGGAATGATATCATTCTGGCCAATCCCTCTATTCTCTAGAGGAATTGCTAACAGTATTTGAGAGCTTTCCCCTGAAATGTGTTATTTATTCGTATACTCCTTTACCAGATATTCCAGTTTTATTGTTTCCGTTATGAATTTTGTTTTCTACATTCTGTAAACTACGTACTGAATCGTTGCAAGACGATGTATCTGTAGCTTGCATGGTCCTATGGAATTTCACAAATAAATAAATCAGTAAATACACATTTATTCATGTAGACATACACTGAAATTTGGGGTGAACTAATTTAGGACGAGGATAACACTGCCAAAATAGCATGTAGATTACAACTATGCTGTGGCACGAGATACATTCTACGTCGCATAAAAATTTCCAAAATACGCAATATATCACGACACACGCAAGAGCTTTCATATAATGAACACGAGAAGCTCGTTCAAATGTCATGTGAAGTAATAGAATTTATGTCACACACTTTATTTTACTGATAAACAGTGGAAATACCGGATGTCGGCTTGTACACATTAATACGAGTCAATTAACGTTCCAGCCGCCCCCAGTGGCCGAGCGGTTCTACGCGCTTCAATCTGGAACCGCGCGACCGCTACGGTCGGAGGTTCGAATCCTGCCTTGGGCATGGATGTGTGTGAGGTCCTTAGGTTAGTTAGGTTTAAGTAGTTCTAAGTTCTAGGGGACTGATGACCTCAGATGTTAAGTCCCATAGTGCTCAGAGCCAATTAACGTTCGAAAGATTCGGCGTGGTGGTCTCGTGGTGAAGTGCGTGCCTGGAAAGCCAGTGGTCGTGGGATGAAACCTCAGTCGGGCCACGGAAACGTTCCGTGAGAAGCCCACGTAGAACTACAGGTCTCTTTTTTCCCCAGTTAGATAACTGGGATAGATTAAGAATACGGAACGTGCCGCAGTGACGTCCAATTGAAGGAATTGTACCCAGTTTTGAGCCACATGAAATTATAATATTAAAGTGGAAAACGTACAGATTTTGAGCTCAGCTGGTTTCGTGACACATTTCACACAAGTAAGTCATTAATGAAGATTGCAGCGTCAGTATGTTCCACTAAAACTACGAAAGTTGTGGAACACAACAAAGCACGTCTTCCACATTCTAGCATTATTAAAGCAGATAACATGATTCATATCCGGGGACATCACTGCACAATCCATTATGTGAATTTCTTTCTCCTTTGAGAAATCCATCCACTACATAAACTCGGTACAACTGACATTTGCGTCGAAGAAGAAAAGGTCTGAACTCTCTACGTATCGCAGAGCTTTACCTGGTTTAGAACTGTATCTTCAGCCACTAATCAAAATCTTAAGCTCCCTACGTTCATCCTGCACTCCAAACCCCCAACCCTCCAACTTTCACTTTGACACACAATACGACCTCCCCACTATATAAATAGTTGCTTATCACTATACTCCTGTTATTCTAGCGGCAGTCAGTATCCCACTGGACGAATGTGCGACGAGAAACGATATGTATAGTGAGTTAGTATTGAATTGTACTAGGACATGCTCAAAAGTAATGCCTCAGAATTTTTAAATTCTGACCCTATTATCGGTTGAAGTGTCACATGCCAAGCATTTTGCTTGATCGACTTTCCCGCTTCGCTGACGCTAGAGAGCTCGTAACATAACGCTGTGTAACATATCTATGTCTGTGGGTGAGAAACAACGTAATGGAATCGAGTTTCGAATTCGAATAGTTGATTGACACATTGATCACCCTCTCCAGTAGCATGACAATGCCAGACCTCATACGTGAGCTGCGACATGTGCAACAATTCGGCGCTCTGGGTTCACTGTCATTGATTACCTTCCATACTTGGCCCCCTCTGACTTTCGCCTGTTTCGAAAATTTAACGAATACCTTATAGGACTTCACTTAGGTAATTCAGAAGCGGTAGCCGGCCGCTGTGGCCGAGTGGTTCTAGGCGTTTCACTCCGGAACCGCGCTCCTGCTACGGTCGCAGGTTGGAATCCTTCCTCGGGCATGGATATGTGTGATGTCCTTAGGTTAGTTAAGTTTATAGTAGTTCTAAGCCACAGAAGTTAAGTCCCATAGTGCTTAGAGCCTTTTGAATCTTTGTATGTAGACATGAAGAATATAGATGTAGAATGTTAATGACGCTTTTTAAATTTAAATAGCTTTAAGTATTTTCACCAAATATTCTGCGGCATTACTTTTCGCCCCTCCTCGTGTCTGCGTACAGATAACTATGGCCACACTATTTTTTTTTTAATATTTAGATTCGTAGTGTCGGGACACAGTGCAGAATTTTGTGCAAGAACTGACGTCTCGGTAATGTCCCATGAATATTAACTGGTATTCATGTCGGGAGATCTGGGTGCCAAACCATTCACTCTAATTGTCCAGAAGGTTCTTCAAACCAATCGCGAATGATGTTGGCCGGTGACACGGCGCGTTGTCATCCATAACAGATCCATTTTTGTTTGAGACGGTGAAGCGCTTGAATGTCTGCAAATGGTCTTGAGCTAGCCGAAAATAACATTACCAGTCAGTGATCGCTTCAGTTGGACCAGGGGACCCAGTTCATTCCATGTTAACAGAGCCCACATCGTTATGGAGCCGTCACCAGCTTGCACAGTGTCTTGTTGACGTCTTGGGTTCATGGCTTCGTGTGTTCTTCGTTACACTCGAACCTTACATCGGCTCTTACCAACTCAAGTAGGGACTCATCTGAACATACCCCTGTTTCCCAGTCGTCAAGGATCCGAATGATACTCTCACGAGCCCAGGAGAGTCACTATAGGCTACGTCGGGTTGTTGGCAAAGGTAATCGTGTCGGTGATCTGCTGCCAGATTTCGTTACATTCCCCTCTCGAGTATGTCCGTCGTACGTGTCACGTTGATTACTGCGGTTATTTCGCTCAGTGTTGATTGTCTGTTAGCACTGACAACTTTACGCAAATGCTGCTGCCTTCGGTCGTTAAGTAAAGGCTATCGGCCACTGCGTTGCCCGCGAGTGAGAGGTAATGCCTGAAATGTGGTATTCTGGTAACAGTCTTGGGACTGTGGATCTCGGAATATTGAATATCCTAAAGATTTCTGAAATAGAACGTCCCATGCGTCTAGCTCCTACTACCATTTGCTTTCAAAGTCTTTTAATTACCGTTGTGCGGCCATAATCATTTTGGAAATCTTTTCACATTAATCACCTGAGTACAAATGAGAGCTCTCCAATTCACTGCCGTTTCGTGCCATGTGTTCGCCGTGTGGACAGTTTTATACCGGAGACACAGTGCGTACCCTTGAACAGTCAGTGCTGTGTAGAACACGAGAGATGTGTTCGTCTACGATACCGAGAGAAATCAGCGGTAGCAGAGCATACATTAGAAAACAGTCATCGTATTGCATTCTTCGAGACATTTATTATGACACGGAGTAAGTTTTTGGGAAAGCATAATAAAAGAAGTGATCAAAATTAAAATTTGTGACAACACGCTCAATAAAGACGGTGACCTGCAGTTAAGCACAGCGTGGGACCCAGCCATCGGAAGGTTGAAGCGGGCGCGGCGGCCGCAAAATGCAAACATTACCATACATGGTGGCGGAGACAGTACTAGTGCGATCACGGAAGGCAGCGCTGCTATATAAGGACGGAAGCAACAACCAGAAGACTGCCACCAGTTGACAATGGGCGAGGAGTACTCGGCCGAAAGCTCGCGGATTTTAAACCACTTGACGTGGCTGAAAGCCCGAGAAACGTGTATTAGTGCATATCGCCGTGAAACTTTGCTCTCATATGTAAGATAATTTAGATTGAAATATCCAGAAACCCATAACATTTATGTATGCATTCCGTTTCGATCTTTGATAACCACGTGGAATCGCGAACCTATTTTAGACACCTACGGTCGTTAGTACTTTATTGCGAGCAACGGTTTTATAACGTTTACTAACTTGACAGAATGATAGCATTTTGGTAGCTGTGTATTGGGTTGTTCCGTGTAAGATTTGAATGAAAACAGAAGAATATATATTTTTATTGACTACGAAAAGTTTTTGCGTTTACACCAATACGTCATTATTCACCCCTCACCAGCAAAATTTAGTGCGGGCGTGTATGTGCTGACTATGGTTAGTGATATTTTTTTAAACTTCATCCTATGTCATTGTAAGTCAGGCAGATAAATTTCACGCTTATGGGGTAGCAGAAAATAAACTTCTAGAGTCGACATGGGTTTGACGACGCCGGGGAATCGTCACGGTCGGCACGAATGTAACAGTGCTAGACGACGGCGGCTCGACTACAACCGAGGAGCTGAACGCTGGAAAAGGAAACGAATCTCGGTGTTCAGCTTAATCGGCGGGGGACTCACACTGTAGAGGAGGAACACAGAGGTAAATACAATACGTGATCAGCGCGATCGATTGACAACGGACCACACGGAAAACAGCACTGCGCGACTCATAAGGCATATGCACAGGGACTGTGCTTTCGAATGCTAACTTTGAGCGTGCCGCGTCCAACTTAGTGCTGAACGGGCTCGCATGTCATACTGTTTATGAAATGGACCGGTGTAAGATTTTTACGTTAGCACTATTGAAACACGTGTCCCCCCCCCCCCTGCTCTATATGCTAGTCATGTTGTTCTGTCTATGGCGCACGTAAATAAGAACTTCAGTATAGATGAACACGTTATAAGGCAAAAGGAAGGTACCATGTCCAGTCAGTAAAGCCATTGGATTACAAAAGTTCCTTTACAAATAATGCGATACAAATGTACAATAGTTCGCATTATAATATTAAAATTATTTCATCAGTTTCAGGTTTCAGTAAAATTGTAAAGTCATTCGTGATTGATCATTGTTCCTATTCTACAGCAGAGTCCTCATAACACATGAAATAAAAGATATTAAAACAAGAGAGAGAAAAATATCTAGTCCCTCGTAGTGGAAGCTGTCTTGTAGATTAAGCCAAACGAACGAAGTCATCAATAGCCGGCCGCTGTGGCTGAGCGGTTCTAGGCGCTTCAGTGCGCAACCGCGCTGCTGCTACGACCGCAGGTTCGAATCCTGCCTCGGGCATGGATGTGTGTGATGTTCTTATGTTAGTTAGGATTAAGTAGTTCTAAGTCTAGTAAGTCTAGGGGACTGATGACCGCAGATGTTAAGTCCCATAGTGCTTAGAGCTTGACTTTTTTTTTAAAAAAGTCATAATTCAGAAAGAGCGCACTTTGTTAACATAACATCCAGTATTAAAGAATGAACTTTCATTAAGCTAATAAAAAGTATCAGAACCTATTAGACAAGACGAAAGTCAGAAAAAAATGTGTCGATCTAGTGATAATCGAAGTAGCAACACATTACTTGCTATATTATAATAGTTATTATGCGTCTGTACCCGTAGATACGTCACTAGGTGACATTTCATTACAACAAAACTGTTCCACGAATAATGAGTTTTTGATGGATCCTCCGTGTGCAGTTGCATTGGAACGGCATAGTTTCATAACACTCAAGTTACAATAATTCTCTAACCACCAATATGACGTTTCTCGTCATTTTTTTACAACAAAGGGTTTTCGAGAGGTCCTCAATTCGCTTCAGTCTGGATACGGCATACATGCCTTCACAGTATGCGCCTCACCTGAAAGCCAAATGGCGTCTAGAGACTCAGTAGGTAAGCGAGATGGCGCGCTTATGACGCATGTGATGTTCTTTCATCTCACTGGCCGACGTTCAAACGCACGTTCACAGTGTCTGACATCCTTGATATTGGTCTCAACATTCGGGAAGACTTCCCAATGTACTTCAGTATCTGGGTACGCTGAACGTTCTAATACACTGTCCGTGTGCTAATGGCTTGTGGCTTGGTCCCCAAGCGTTGAAGTCATAGACAGAACTACCGAGTCGGGCCTGTTGCCATCGGCAGGTGCGTGCGTGTGGGTGTCTAGGTTCCCGTCGGGTTGACCGATCGCCTCCGTGCCAGTCTCTTTAGTTGACGCCACTTCGGCGATTTGCTTGTCGGCGCCGGGATGTAAAAACCTAAATCACTGTGTAGTGAAGTGTGAATTCTTCTCTCTGCTGTCGGACGTGAACTGACTAAAACATGACTTATGAGATTGCCCCACGTTAGGAGCCTACAATTACATGATGTTGTTGTTGTTGTCTTCAGTCCTGAGACTGGTTTGATGCAGCTCTCCATGCTACTCTATCCTGTGCAAACTTCTTCATCTCCCAGTACTTACTGCAACCTACATCCTTCTGAATCTGTTTAGTGCATTCATCTCTCGGTCTCCCTCTACGATTTTTACCCTACACGCTGCCCTCCAATGCTAAATTTGTGATCCTTTGATGCCTCAGAACATGTCCTAGCAACCGGTCCTTCTTCTTGACAGGTTGTGCCACAAACTCCTCTTCTCCCCAATTCTATTCAATACCTCCTTATTAGTTATGTGATATACCCATGTAATCTTCAGCATTCTTCTGTAGCACCACATTTCGAAAGCTTCTATTCTCTTCTTGTCCAAACTATTTATCGTCCATGTTTCACTTCCATACATGGCTACACTCAATACAAATACTTTCAGAAACGACTTCCTGACACTTAAATCAATACTCGATGTTAACAAATTTTTCTTCTACAAAAACGCTTTCCTTGCCATTGCCAGTCTACATTTTATATCCTCTCCACTGACCATCATCAGTTATTTTGCTCCCCAAATAGCAAAACTCCTTTACTACTTTAAGTGTCTCATTTCCTAATCTAATTCCCTGAGCATCACCCGACATAGTTCGACTACATTCCATTATCCTCGTTTTGCTTTTGTTGATGTTCATCTTACATCCTCCTTTCAAGACACTGTCCATTTCGTTCAACTGCTCTTCCAAGTCCTTTGCTGTCTCTGACAGAATTACAATGTCATCGGCGAACCTCAACGTTTTTATTTCTTCTCCATGGATTTTAATACCTACTCCGAATTTTTCTTTTGTTTCCTTTACTGCTTGCTCAATATACAGATTGAATAACATCGGGAAGAGGCTGCAACCCTGTCTCACTCCCTTCCCAACTGCTGCTTCCCTTTCATGCCCCTCGAATCTTACAACTGCCATCTGGTTTCTGTACAAATTGTAAATAGCCTTTCGCTCCCGTATTTTACCCCTGCCACCTTTAGAATTTTATATAGAGTATTCCAGTCAACATTGTCAAAAGCTTTCTCTAAGTCCACAATTGCTAGAAATGTAGGTTTCCTTTTCCTTAGTCTATTTTCTAAGATAAGTCGTGGGGTCAGTATTGCCTCACGTGTTCCAACATTTCTGCGTGAATCCAAACTGATCTTCCCCGAGGTCGGCTTCTACCAGTTTTTCCATTCGTCTGTAAAAACTCCGTGTTAGTATTTTGCAGCTGTGACTTATTAAACTGATAGTTCAGTAATTTTCACATCTGTCAACACCTGCTTTCTTTGGGATTGGAATTATTATATTCTTCTTGAAGTCTGAGGGTATTTCGCCTGTCTCATACATCTGGCTCACCAGATGGTAGAGTTTTGTCAGGACTG
This sequence comes from Schistocerca cancellata, assembly GCF_023864275.1. NCBI lineage: Eukaryota > Metazoa > Arthropoda > Insecta > Orthoptera > Acrididae > Schistocerca > Schistocerca cancellata. The sequence continues at coordinate 332,751,411 of NC_064629.1, forward strand.
GCTCTCCCAAGGCAGTCAGTAGTTCCAATGGAATATTGTCTACTCCCGGGGCCTTGTTTCGACTCAGGCCTTTCAGTGCTCTGTCAAACTCTTCACGCAGTATCGTATCTCCCATTTCATCTTCATCTACATGGTCTTCCATTTCCATAATATTGTCCTCAAGTACATCGCCCTTGTATAGACCACCTGTATACACCTTCCACCTTTCTGCTTTTCCTTCTTTGCTTAGAACTGGGTTTCCATCTGAGCTCTTGATATTCATACAAGTGGTTCTCTTTTCTCCAACGGTCTCTTTAATTTTCATGTAGGCAGTATCTATCTTACCCCTAGTGAGATAAGCCTCTACATCCTTACATTTGTCCTCTAGCTGTCCCTGCTTAGCCATTTTGCGCTTTTTGTCATTCTCATTTTTGAGACGTTTGTATTCTCTTTTGCTTGCTTCATTTACTGCGTTTTTATATTTTCTTCTTTCATCAATTAAATTCAAAATTTCTTCTGTTACCCAAGGATTTCTACTATCCCTCGTCTTTTTACCTACTTGATCCTCTGCTGCCTTCACTACTTCATCCCTCAGAGCTACCCATTTTTCTTCTTCTGTAATTCTTTCCCCCATTCCTGTCAATTGTTCGCTTACGCTCTCCCTGAAACTCTGCACAACCTCTGGTTTAGTCAGTTTATCCAGGTCCCATCTCCTTCAATTCCCACTTTCTTGCAGTTTCCTCAGTTTTAAGCTACAGTTCATAACCTATACATTGTGGTCAGAGTCCACATCTGCCCCTGGAAATGTCTTAAAATTTAAAAACTGGTTCCTAAATCTCTGTCTTACCATTATATAATCTATCTGATACCTTCTAGTATCTCCAGGATACTTCCATGTATACAACCTACTTTTATGATTCTTGAACCAAGTGTTAGCTATGATTAAGTTATGCTCTGTGCAAAATTCTACCAGACGGCTTCCTCTTTCATATTTGTCCCCCAATCCATATTTACCCACTATGTTTCCTTCTCTCCCTTTTCCTACTCTCGAATTCCAGTCACCCATGACTATTAAATTTTCGTCTCCCTTCACTACCCGAATAATTTCTTTTATCTCATTATACATTTCATCAATTTCTTCATCATCTGCAGAGCTAGTTGCCACGTAAACTTGTATTATTGTAGTAGGCGTGGGCTTCGTGCCTATCTTGGCCACAATAACGCGTTTACTATGCTGGTTGTAGTAGCTTACCCGCACTCCTATTTTTTATTCATTATTAAACCTACTCATGCATTACCCCTATTTGATGTTGTATTTATAACCCTTTATTAACCTGACCAAAAGCCTTGTTCCTCCCACCACCGAACTTCACTAATTCCCACTATATCTAACTTCAACCTATCCATATCCCTTTTTAAATTTTCTAACCTACCTGCCCGATTAAGGGATCTGATATTCCACGCTCCGATCCGTAGAACGCCAGTTTTCTTTCTCCTGATAACAACGTCCTCTTGAGTAGTCCCCGCCCGGAGTATCGAATGGGGGAGTATTTTACCTCTGGAATATTTTACCCAAGAGGACGCCATCATCATTTAACCATACAGTAAAGCTCCATGCCCTCGGGAAAAATTACGGCCGTAGTTTCCCCTTGCTTTCAGCCGTTCGCAGTACCTGCACAGCAAGGCCGTTTTGGTTAATGTTACAAGGCCAGATCAGTCAATCATCCAGACTGTTGCCCCTGCAACTACTGAAAAGGCTGCTGCCCCTCTTCAGGAACCACACGTTCGTCTGGCCTCTCAACAGATACCCCTCCGTTGTGGTTGCACCTACGGTACGGCCATCTGTATCGCTGAGGCACGCAAGCCTCCCCACCAACGGCAAGGTCCATGGTTCGTGGGGTACATGATATCAGTAATGAAATGAAATCAAACACAAATGGTTCGTACTCAAAGGGCTCATGTATGAATGTAAAAGGTAGCTCATATGATCAAAACATGATAGAAATATATTTATTTACGTGTTGTTTACACAAGCAAAACAAAATTAGAAATCTCAGGGCCAATTTGAGTAGGCGTGGACACGAATTGGTTGTTAAGGGGAAGAATGAGGAGGATGACTCGTTTCACCATTATTCGTCACCGTTCGCCGTGTACTGATGTTGGCGGCAGGTCAGGCGCTACGTCGGTTCGGCGAGTCGCCTTGGAGCTGTGCGGCGCGAGTCGTCTGCCCTCACGAGCAATCGCGGCTGTATGGAGGGCTCCGGTACGACCTCCGCGTTGTCTGACAATTGTCGGTCGCGCGACCGAAGCTGGGCTATCACGGCCGCTTCCGCGGTGTCTCCGCGACTCCACCTCATGCTTCTCCTCCATCTCTCAGCTCAACACCACTTCGAAATATTCTTATTTTCGGCGTTGCATTTTTTAATGCAGCCTAATGACAGATCGCCATTTCATAGCTACGCCTCGACGTGCTGGGTGGAAATTACCTGTCCTGCATGGGTTGGCGAGTGCCTCGTGAATCGGCACCTTTCTTACGATTTCACATTCTTACCATGTTTTCCTGCATTTCGATGCTGTTGTGGGAACAGCTACGCAACACTTTTTTATAACTGCTCTCTCTGCATGAGGCCTGGACAGACTCACATTTGGGCTCACTGTCGAGGAAAACAGCTTCTTAGGAATGTTTACTTCTTTCATATGCCTCCTTGATCCAATTCCCTGTGCTTTGTGTATGCTCCTCGCTGTGCCCGTGAGGTGCTGAAATTGTCAACACGTTCCTGCTTTCTAAGGCAGTAAAATGATTGCCGCTAGGAAGAAGAACTCAAATGCTTTCGCTCGTACATTCTTGTCGTTTTGCCCTAATGGCTGCAGGTGTCCAACAGCTCTTGGCACACTTCTAATTTTCAGACAGACCCTTCATAACGTGTCCCTGCTCGAGCGAGGCGAGGGCATCTGCCCGGCTTCCCGCTGTGTGCTAGCAGAATGACTACAGTGTCCTCTTCTCGGGGGCTTGTCCCAGGATGTCCGGCTCCCTCCTTCTCAGCCGCTCGTGGCGAGTTGATGAAATCGGCCGCGGCCAGACGCATTACACAGCTTCTTGTCATGACTATTAAGCTTCTAATACGGAAGGTTGAAAGTCATGGCAAAGTAGAAGAAACGTACAGATAAATAAATTTCCTTACAAGTAAACTGTTCATGAAGAACACAATTACATTGAACGTGATGATAATGTCTCATACGTACATAAGACCAGACATACACACATAATTAAAGATCACAACAAGTAAACAATACATGAGCAATACAAATGACATTGAACACAATGAACATGATGATAAGGTCACAGACGTACACAAGATGTATGCAAACTAAACATGTATTCAAGACGAGTGTAAATCATAAATAAACTGCTCATAATATTACTGTTCATCACATCACAGATGAGAGTACTATAGACTACATCTAGACGGCAGATAGACTTAAGACATGTGAAACAAAAGTGCACTTTACACAGGAGTAATGTTAATAAAAGACTTATTTTCTGTAATGTCGTTTGTTGTTAGCAATATTATCTTTTTCAGAAAAGTTATCAGCTTTCACTCAGTTAATACTAGACAGAAATCAAATCTGCATGTGGATTGCACTTCCTTGACTCTAGTGAGAAAAGGAGTGCACTATTCTGCTGCATCCATTTTCAATAAGCTACCACAAGAACTCAAAAATCTTAGCAGTAGCCCAAACGCTTTTCAGTCCAAACTGAAGAGTTTCCTCATGGCTCACTCCTTCTATTCTGTCGAGGAGCTCCTGGAAGAGCTGAAAAATTAAGCAAATTCCAGTGTTACATTACTGATTTTCTTTATTTAAATTGTCGCCTGAATACGTTTCTTGTATTTCATTTTATCTGTTTCTACTATCGTGTTATAATTTCATGTATTAACTCGTTCCATGAACATGGAGTCTTCTCCTTAATTTGGTTTCATGGAAATAAAATGCCAACATGGAATTAAACACAAAACGGAATTAAGGCAAGTGACAAGTAGCCCATAAGTGGCATTGTTCATCGAAGAGTGCTATAAAATCGATACAGAATGGATATCAGTTCAAACGTCTGGTCACACAAAACAATAAATATTCCGATGACACATTTTGTAGGACTGATAAGGATATGCCAGATAGGATGGGACGGGTAGAATCTTGTTGTTTACTTCAACCGTGCACATGTCTCAATACATTATAATACACTCCTGGAAATGGAAAAAAGAACACATTGACACCGGTGTGTCAGACCCACCATACTTGCTCCGGACACTGCGAGAGGGCTGTACAAGCAATGATCACACGCACGGCACAGCGGACACACCAGGAACCGCGGTGTTGGCCGTCGAATGGCGCTAGCTGCGCAGCATTTGTGCACCGCCGCCGTCAGTGTCAGCCAGTTTGCCGTGGCATACGGAGCTCCATCGCAGTCTTTAACACTGGTAGCATGCCGCGACAGCGTGGACGTGAACCGTATGTGCAGTTGACGGACTTTGAGCGAGGGCGTATAGTGGGCATGCGGGAGGCCGGGTGGACGTACCGCCGAATTGCTCAACACGTGGGGCGTGAGGTCTCCACAGTACATCGATGTTGTCGCCAGTGGTCGGCGGAAGGTGCACGTGCCCGTCGACCTGGGACCGGACCGCAGCGACGCACGGATGCACGCCAAGACCGTAGGATCCTACGCAGTGCCGTAGGGGACCGCACCGCCACTTCCCAGCAAATTAGGGACACTGTTGCTCCTGGGGTATCGGCGAGGACCATTCGCAACCGTCTCCATGAAGCTGGGCTACGGTCCCGCACACCGTTAGGCCGTCTTCCGCTCACGCCCCAACATCGTGCAGCCCGCCTCCAGTGGTGTCGCGACAGGCGTGAATGGAGGGACGAATGGAGACGTGTCGTCTTCAGCGATGAGAGTCGCTTCTGCCTTGGTGCCAATGATGGTCGTATGCGTGTTTGGCGCCGTGCAGGTGAGCGCCACAATCAGGACTGCATACGACCGAGGCACACAGGGCCAACACCCGGCATCATGGTGTGGGGAGCGATCTCCTACACTGGCCGTACACCACTGGTGATCGTCGAGGGGACACTGAATAGTACACGGTACATCCAAACCGTCATCGAACCCATCGTTCTACCATTCCTAGACCGGCAAGGGAACTTGCTGTTCCAACAGGACAATGCACGTCCGCATGTATCCCGTGCCACCCAACGTGCTCTAGAAGGTGTAAGTCAACTACCCTGGCCAGCAAGATCTCCGGATCTGTCCCCCATTGAGCATGTTTGGGACTGGATGAAGCGTCGTCTCACGCGGTCTGCATGTCCAGCACGAACGCTGGTCCAGCTGAGGCGCCAGGTGGAAATGGCATGGCAAGCCGTTCCACAGGACTACATCCAGCATCTCTACGATCGTCTCCATGGGAGAATAGCAGCGTGCATTGCTGCGAAAGGTGGATATACACTGTACTAGTGCCGACATTGTGCATGCTCTGTTGCCTGTGTCTATGTGCCTGTGGTTCTGTCAGTGTGATCATGTGATGTATCTGACCCCAGGAATGTGTCAATAAAGTTTCCCCTTCCTGGGACAATGAATTCACGGTGTTCTTATTTCAATTTCCAGGAGTGTACATACAAATATAAGATTTTTACCTTTCCTTGCTCCACAGAACCCACAATCGATATGTATAAAGTACTTAGCACTGATCTTTGGGAGGCCTTCTTCACATTTACTAGGTTGCATAGTGTCAGCTTTGCGAGCCGCGTGGATTGACTCGAATGTCAAGGAAAAATAATTGTTCGTGTACTTAACTTTCTATACCTTAACTTAAGCGTCCAAAATATTTTTTTTCAATTCAATAGTGTAATCTATGCCAACTGTGCCGACACCTAGAATGTCAGTAATCTAAAAACAATTTTGTATACCTTATTTTGTACGCTTGCGATATTTTACCCAAACCTTAAATTCTAACATACAAAATAATCCTAACATGCTTCAATCAACGTTTCTTGTACAACTTTGCAGAGGTAAAATGTCTTCTCCACCAACTGCAAGGTACCTTTGATACGCCCCTGTACGCTGCAACAAAAATCCCATCAAATATTGGTGAGTGTTTAGTTTTCATCTTTAACGCTAGAGTCATTACACTGAACACGTCATATCGTAATATGATAAAACATGGATCCATCGCACTGCATTACAATTAAATATATACAACAAACAATCAAAAATTGAAAGACACTGAAATAGAAATGCTCTTGCTTGAGCTGCTCTACGGGAAGTATCATGCTGTCGAATGCGGGTGGCTCCTCTCAGCCTTGCGCTGCACGTTGCGACGGCGCGCGGAACCCAGGCGTGCGCGCGCGCACACACACACACACACACACACACACACACACACACACACACACACATGCAACTGTCACATCTCTTCTCCACGTTCACACCCAATATCTCGCAGTGCAGACACAAACAAAATTGACTGTCCAACCACAATAAATACCTACTAATTACAACAACAGAAAGTTATTGACAAAATACAGTGTGCTGTTAACAGACATATACAATTTCCCACACCACTAGTGCCCTACACTGTTCTACTGAGTCACGTATGCTCTCAGGCTGCAGGCGTTAAAAATCCCAACCTCCCTTTCATTATCATAGATAACATAGGAAATAGTTGTTGTTTGCAGTCTCCCCTGCTTCCGAGCGAGATACCAGTTTTTCTCTACGCTTGGAAGCATGGAAACGCCTGCAATCTTCCGAAAACTGTCTGACTTTTGCACTTGTGACCGTGGAGGGAACACCATTGTCTTCTACTACTGGGGAGCGGGCGTTGGTACTTCTGTGGCGCACTTCACAGTGCTTCTCTGCCACTCTGCAATCACTTTCGCATTTTACACTCCACATGAGCTTCTTTGTTGCTATGGGTGCTTCATCTTCAACGATTTTCATAGATTCGGCGCTCTTGTCACGGAATTTCACTGTGGTCTCTCTCTGCGTATTATTATGTTCGTTTTGGAGCATGTCTTCCACACTCGCATGGGCGGCTTGCGGTGTCACTGAAGCGTAGTCACTTCCGGCCTCTGGCCCTCTAAATCCTAATAGTACATGTGCGAGGGTCCCTAACCCACGACCAGTCGCATCATGTCCTTCAGATTCACTTTCGTCGGCTGTGTGCATGGAATTCTCATCATTACATGCGGACGGCAAACTGACTTCATCTGGAATCCATGTTCCCTCTAATGAATCATCTCTTAGCTCCTGTGACCCATCTGTGAAAATTTCCTCGTTCTCCCAACGTTTTACTAAATTAACTGTTCCCTTCGTGCTCTCTGCGCAACATGTGATGGGATCTTCGAACAAACTGACCACGGTTTTAGTGGTCCAATCCAAGATCACAAGAGATACTCGAGAATATGTCGTTCCTGATCATAAATTCGAGCGACAACACACAGAAGACAATACATTCACCCGGAAGGTAATTCTTCCGTCGCTTAACGACATGAAGACCCGTTTCTCTACCTTCTTTCTACAACCTTTGAGTAAAAAGACGTTGAAAATACTGTCACTTCCGACCGAGAATCCTGACATGCTCACATCTACATTCCTTCCACTGTTATTAGATTGAGGGGACACCGATTGTCAGCTTTTTCCAGCAACTCTGGGTCATCACAGTACTGGTCAATGTTGTCTTTCGCTTGCGATTGCCAGTTCCGCAAATTGCGTATGTGATGACTCTTCCGTACTGTGGCGTCCCCTGCAATACTTAATTTTCTCTGATCATTCATTTGCGTGATCTCACGCTCCTAAAGGGACGATGGCCTTTGTAGTCTGGTCCCTTCAACCCCCACAAACCAACCAACTGACCATCACGCTCCGCTACCTGAGGTTAGGTCAGAGGTGGTGAACCTCCATTATTCTCTGGGTCTCTCCCATTATGAGAAGCTTGGACACAGTTCGCGTGGTGCGTGTGGCTTGGCATTTCGTTCCTGCCTTGTTCTCCATGGTGTGGACCATGATTTCTCTCTCGCTCTCGCCTATTCCCTTCTTCTCTCCTTCGTCCGTTACTGCGCCAATTCTGTCATTGCGGTGCACAAACCATTGCAGAGCCCCATTTTCTTTTTTCCATTTGTCGCCTTTTGATCCTCCTACTCTTTGATGTCATCCAAGGACCTTAAAATATTCTGGAACTCTTCTCTCGACAGTGCCCCGACGAGTGAACGTCGTAAATGAGCAGGAAAATGTGAGCGCATAGTGCTGCACCATTCTTCATCTGATATTTTATCATCCAAGTATCCGGCCAGAACGGCAAAGTGAGCAGTGTAGGTTGCCATGGATTGGCGTGACTGTGGCGCTTATTGTCCCCGATATATATTCACCTCTGCACTCACCTGTGCGATCAGGTTCCAGTACGTTTCCAGAAACTTAGTGCAGAAATCCTTGTAACTACTGGTCTCTCGCCCGCATCTCGTGGTCGTGCGGTAGCGTTCTCGCTTCCCACGCCCGGGCTCCCGGGTTCGATTCCCGGCAGGGTCAGGGATTTTCTCTGCCTCGTGATGGCTGGGTGTTGTGTGCTGTCCTTAGGTTAGTTAGGTTTAAGTAGTTCTAAGTTCTAGGGGACTGATGACCATAGATCTTAAGTCCCATAGTGCTCAGAGCAATTTTAACCATTACTGGTCTCTCAAATTGTAACGTCAAACCAGGTAGCCTCCTCCTGATCGAGAGTCTGCCGTCCAACGAGTAAATCTTTACATTCCGCCATTCCTTTCACACACAGATACGCGTTTGAATTCTTTAGGTGAGTGCTGCACATTCAGCCGAACTTGGGCAGCGGTCTCTCTACACCATGCGTCGGGAGTGCGGCCTGCAAGTTTGTTGGCGTGACCTGCGTTATAAGGAGATTACCTTGGCGCATTGTTGACACTTCTTGCTCGAGGACTGACACTCGTGTTTGTGTTTCCTTGGATGATTTACTTTCCTCATGTATGCGGACAGAGATATGTCATCTTCGCGTTAACCCGCGTTTCTAAGTGGTCAACCTTCGTTTCACATTATTTAGTTACCTCTTCCAGGCTGTTCGTGATCTCCATCCGTATCTATTTGGTTTCGATCTCCAGTTCATGCCTAACTTCAGCGATCTGAAGATCAATCTTTTAATTGCAATGTTTTCGTTGAGATTCCAGACTTTCAAACCGTGTTTTATTCTCTTCCCTTATGGCTGTTAACTTTGATGTGTGGTTTTTTAATATCGCGAGAATTCAATCTAGTGGACTGTGACATCGTTTATCCCCACAATCGTGTTTCTTCTCTCGCCCCCCAAACTTTCCTCAGCTGGCTTGGCAGTTTCCATTGTTTACCAGTCTCCCAGACCTCAGCTGCACAGAAAAACTAAACTAAAAACCAAAGCAGTCCACAGAACGAACAGAGTCAGTACAACGCAGACAGCAACGCTGGTAACAGCGAACAGAACAATGGAAATCATCGGACAGAATTTTTACAACATCAAACTACACGTTCTACAACTACATAAAAAATAGAAGAAGGCTGTGTGAATAAAATCTGACTACACTAGCTACCGCTGTAACTACTTCTTACGCTCATTAGCAACGCTCTTAGCACACACAAACACACCATCCGTGCGCCTGACATCTCACACAATGTTAACATATGCTAATAGGGGAATGGGGGTTCTTCCTGAGTCGTGTCTCGAAACTTAGAAATTCTGACACTAACAACAACGTGAGAATAAAGTTAAATCAAAGCCTTACTCTGGGCGCCAAAATGTAGTGAACTGTGAATTATTCTCTCTCCTGTCGGACGTGAGTTGATGAGCAGGTGACTAATTATATTGCCTCACATTAGGAGCCAACAATTACTTGATATCAATAATGAAATGAAAGCAGACTCAAATGGTTCTTAATTAAGGTGCTCATACATGAATATAAAAAATTTCTTGTATGATCAAAACATGATAGAAATGTATATATTTACGTGCTGTTTACACAAACCAAAATAAAATTAGTAATCTCAGGGCTGATTTGACTAGGCGTGGTCATGACTCAGTTATTAAGGGGAAGGAGGAGGGGGCGACTCACCATATTTCGTCATCGTTCGCCGTGTAGTGCTGTCGGCGGCAGGGGCTGCGTCGGTGCAGCGAGTCGCCTCGGGGCTGTGCGATGCGAGGCGGCTGCCCTCATCAGCAATCACAGCTTTTCGGAGGGTCCCAGGTTCGATCCCAGCGTTGTCTGACAGTTGTCAGTCTCGAGGCGGAAGCTGTGATATCACGGTGTCGGAAGGCGGATGTTGGCAATGGATGGAAGAACGCCCATGTCCTCTCGCTTTCACGGTATCTTCACTACTCCAACCTCACGCTTCTTCTCCACCTCTCAGCTCAACTCCTATACGAAATATTCTTATTTTCGGCGATGACATTGACGGACAAAATATTCACTGCGGCCCAACGACAGATCACAGTTTCATAGCCATGTCTCCCCTTGCGGGATGGAAATTTTCTATCTGGAGTGGGCTGGCGTGTCCCTCGTGAATCAGTATCTTTATCATGTATTCACATTCTTACGATGTTTCCCTGCATTCCGATGTTGTTGTGAGACCAGCTTCACAACATTTCTTTATAACCGCTCTCTCTGCATGAGCCTGGGACAGAGTCATGTTTGAGTTCTGTCTCAAAATCTGCAGGAATCCGTGATTTACAAGGAATGTCCTCACTACCAAGAAGAACATCTTAAGAATGCTGACTTCTTTCACATGCCTCCCTGCGCCAATTCTCAGCGTTTTGTGTATGCTTCTCGCTGTGCCCTTGGGATGCTGGAATTGTCAGCACATTCCTGCTTTCTAAGGCAGGTAAAATGACTGCCGCCAGGCCAGAACAACTCAGATGCTTTCGCACGTACATTCTTTCCGTTCTGTCCTAATGGCTGCATTTGTCCATCAGTTCTCAGCACTCTTCTCATTGTGAGACAGGCCCTTCACAACATGCCCCTCCTTGAGCGAGGCGAGGGCATCTGCCCGGTTTCCTGGTGTGTGCTAGCAGGATGACTGCTCAGGGGTCATCCGCGGGTGTCCGGCTCCCTCCTCTTCCTTTTCTTCTTCCTCGGTCACTCGCGGCGAGTAAGTGAAAGTGGCTGCTGTCGGATGTATTAAAAGTGCCTCTGCCCATGCCATGTTTTGCATGAGCCCTCTGTGGCAGCGTTGTGCATTATTCCACTGCAACACCCACGCTAACTACTCTGCATACTTCTCAATGTCAGCTGCTAGGGATACTAAAAATCTGACATACAATATCAACCAGTTCATTACACATACACAGTTATTTACTTACATTCCACAGTTGTAAGATGTTGTGTACTGGCTTGCAGCAGTATTGACAGAATTGTAGTTAGTATACATCTTGAAGCTTCCATTTCTAGTACCAGTTCATCGCACAATTAATCACTTTTCACTATAAGCACAGATTGTTACTATAGATCCATAAGTATCCTACATGTGATGCACAGGTAATGTTTGGTACTTACTTGCAAATAGCACAATCCTACGTTCAGTCAAGATGCAGTCTTGCTGCTGGTGACTCCACGATCAACTGGCCATGATATCTTGCAGCGTTGGTGGCGTGTCGTGTGGTGGAGTGTTCCAAATTGGGTCCTCAGTCATTGCCCATCTCCGACTAGACCCAGAGTGCCCCAGGCCTACGTTCTCTCCCATCTTCTATACAACTGATATATTGCCGATATGACCAAACTATTTCGTCTCATCCTCCTCCTTCAGTATGCTGATGACATCACTTTCGTCACCCTCTATCCTACGGACCAGGAATGCCAACGATCCCCCCAAATCCACCCGACTCACTTTACCTCCTAGTGTAACTAATGGGTCCTTAAGATTAACCCCTCCAATAATGCAGGACGAACCACCCCCACATTTAATCTCCACGACTTCTATCTCACCACTTACAACCGCCAGATAACTAACACACTAAAATTCTTGGGACTAACATTCAACTTGCAACTAGCGTGGAAGCATCACTTAATAACTGTTCAACAGACAGCCTGCAATAGACTAATATCACTAACTGTCTGAACATGGGGACCACACCCCTCCGCTATCCTTCATGCTTGCAGATCCTTAATCTACCCCAACCTTTGCTATGCACAGATTTCATGGATACCCATCCCACCCAAGTTCTGTAAGTCTCTCCAAATTCTTAAACACCGTGCTTTTCATCTTACTTCCCACATCTGCTTACCTTCCTCCACAAGGATTCTTTGTCCGCCGCTCGTGGTCTCGCGGTAGCGTTCTCGCTTCCCGAGCACGGGGTCCCGGGTTCGATTCCCGGCGGGGTCAGGGATTTTCACCTGCTTCGAGATGACTGGGTGTTTGTGTTGTCCTCATCATTTCATCATCATGTAGGAAAGTGGCGAAATTGGACTGAGCACAGATTGGGTAATTGTACGGGCGCTGATAACCACGCAGTTGAGCGCCCCACAAACCAAACATCCTCACCACCACAAGGATTCTTTACCAACTCATCAAATTCCCATCTCTCCTCACTCACATTGTACACCTCCATATAACCTACACCATCTGCATACTCGACCCCAAATATTTTGTTGTCCCCCTTCTTCTTTCCAATCCTAGAGCGCTGCCGTGCCTCTACCTGCAAAACCCACCAGCCCCCCTCCTGAACACTCTCCGTGTCCTCTCCATAGAAATTTCAACAGTCTCCCTCTTACGGACCACAGACTCTGCTCCAACGTGCACCCAGCCTACCAACTCTGAATCCAACCCACCCTATCCATCCCCCCCCCCACCCCGTGGCATCCCTCCACATCCTCCCACATAACGCACCTCTTTCTCCCCTTTCTTGTCGCACCTCACCCCTTTTCTCTTTGAAATTTATAAATCCAAATACCAGCTACCCCCCCACCCCCTCCTTGTCCCCCACTGCCATCCCTCCCTGATCACCACCTCTTACCAGTCCTCAGTTATCATCACCCCCACTCTCCTATCTCCCTCCATACACATCTTCCTCTTCATCTACTATCTACCATCTCGGGAAGGTCCTCTTCTAGTTTGAGTGAACGTCAACTGTACTCCGCTTTTAATTGTCAGTGTCTCTTCTTTTGTGCTCATTGTTTTCCAGGTGTTTCTTCAAGCCTTCAGTGTTCCTTAAGTGTTTTAATGTTTTTAGCTGTGTTGTCTATCCACATTTCTATCGCTGTTTTTAAACTATTCATTAAGGCAGCATAATTTCTTACATTCTTCCATTGGCAGCACATTTTCAAACTATTTTGTATTTAGCAGCTAAGTTAGTGAATAAAGTCTGCTGGCTGAAGGGCGCGTCGATTGTACTGTTGCCACCCCACCCCTCACAATAATAAAAGGAAGAAAGCTCGATCTCCAATTGTTCTCGGATTACTGTCTCCTATCACACCAAACTTCCAGTGAGAACTTTACGAACTTAGCACAATGTTACTGCTTCTACAACTGCTACTGAATACTAATAACCATTACGAGTGCAACAGAGTAAGTGGTTGATGGCTCTGAGCTCTATGCGACATAACTTCTGAGGTTATCAGTCGCCTAGAACTGAGAACTAATCAAACCTAACTAACCTAAGGACATCAAACACATCCATGCTCCAGGCAGGATTCGAACCTGCGACCGTAGCGGTCGCTCGGCTCCAGACTGTAGCGCCTAGAACCGCACGGCCAGTCCGGCCGGCCAGAGAAAGTGACAGCAGAGAGATTACAGGACATAAAGTAACGTATGCTGTTAATCGAATATATTTCAAGAAAATACATGTATGGTTTAATCTTTCTACACTGTTTGGTGAGTTCTACGATGTTAATCCACCTCGTTACACAGATGGACACAACAGAAACGACTAAAAGAAGCAGTGGAAAGGAATACAATGAAAAATCAACGGGTAGCTTTGACAAATAAAATAAGTGAGACCACGAGAGGAGAAATGCATTAAACAATGAAATTAGTTTATAAAAAAAGAAAAACAAAAATGCAGAAAATGAAGCAGCAGAAGGTAAATCAGAAGCCTCAAAAACGAGATTCATAAACTGCAAAGTGGCAAATCTATCTGTCTGGAGAAATAGTGCAAGGTTCTTAAACAGTTTGAGTAAAGCAAAGATAGAGCCCGCGTATAAGAAAATTAAAACCCTTCCGGCGAATGGAGAAGCAGTTGAACTAATATAAAGGGTTGAGATGGAAAGCTGGTACTCAGCAACGAAGACGAAGTGGAAAGATGAAAGTATATTGTGGAGGGCTGTACAAACAACGCATGTGAGAAGAACAGATGGATGCCGCTTATAAGATAATTAAAGAACCCTTTGGAAACTGGAGAAGTAGCTGCATGAATATAAACAGCTCAGATGGCAAGTTAGAACTAGGCAAAGAAGAGAAAGTGGGAAGGGGAACGAATATAATGAAGGGCTTGACAGACGAAACGAAGATGGTATTATGGAAAGGGATAAGGAGCTACATGACAGTGACATGCGCGATACGTTACGGCGAGAGGAATTTCACGGAGCGCTATATGACGTAAGACGAAGTAATGCACCTGGAATAGACGGCATTCCCTCAAAATCAATGAAATCCTTGCGAAAAAGTACAGTCATATGTGAGAAAGGCGATACATCTCGTATTCTAAGTAGAAAGATTATTACTGGCCATAACAAGGAAATGATGTGTGAGAGGTGCGAGTTTCACTGAACCGCCTATTTAATGAGTCATGATTGCGAAATAGTAAGAGGAAGGAGAGGAAGCATACGATCCACAGAGGGTCAGTTATGAATCCAGAGAAGTGTAAGAGCATCTGGGGCAATACTGGGCCTGCGATTTATCTCAGAAAATAGACCGAAAAAAGTTAAGTCATCGTCTAACGCATTTGTATACTGAGAGAATACTTTCGATAATGTTGCGTGGAATACACTTCTCGATATTCTGATGTTATCAGAATTAAAATACAGGGTGTGGAAGGTTATTTACAACTAATACAGGAAACAGACGAAAGTTCTAATGATCTAAGGGGACGAAAATGAGCACTAACACCGGAGTGAAGCAATATAGTAACCTATCCTCCAAGTTATCAGTTCGCAGGTATATGAAACAGACAGTCGAGGACGTACAATGTAGTAAGTTAAACTAAATGGATAGTGTCATAAGAAAAGGTTGTACAGTGAATATCAGTAAAAGCAAAACATGGGTAATGGAGTGTAGTCGCATTGAGTGAGGTCATTCTGAGGGAGTCGTACTAGGAAATGATGCTCTCAAATTCTTAAACGATTTTTATGTAACCTGTAACATCTTCAAATACCACGTGCAATAATTTCGTATTCTATCGCTTGGTATTCACAAATTATTAGTCCTCCAGAAAAAATGAACAGGACTTTCCTGAATGATATTCTATGTAGTTAAAGTTTTATATTTGGGAATGTTTTCGCTGGAGGCTGTAGTTTTCGAATTGTTCACGAACAATGCAGAAAAGTGACCTTCAAATTCGTTTTTCTTGATTAATTCGAAAGCCTTGGTCTCCATGAAAAAAATATCCAAGTACACAATTTAACTGCGTTAAATTTCCTACAAAATGGTGCCTTTCATGTTTTCTGTAGGACTAATAGGTTACACATAACAGGCGAGAGAATATGAAAAATTTGCTCGTGGTTTTTGAAGGCGTTGCAGGTTCAACAAGACCCATAGGTAGGGGCAGCTAAATGACTCTGTATATTAACATCAATTGTGAATTTACGAAGTATGTAGGGGAGATTTAATGAAGGTGTATGCAAAAAATATGGGTAGGTCAGTAATTAATTCAGAGTTTCACATAACATTGGCAGGATTTCTACGAAAATCGATTCGAAGTTTTCAAGTTTAAGGTTTACTTATACACTGAAGTGCCAAAGAAACTGGTAGAATGGTTCAGATGGCTCTTAGCACTATGGGACTTAACATCTGAGGTCATCAGTCCCCTAGGCTTAGAACTACTTAAACCTAACTAATCTAAGGACATCACACACATCCATGCCCGAGGCAGGATTCGAACCTGCGACCGTGGCAGCAGCGCAGTTCCGGACTGAAGCGCCTAGAACCGCTAGGCCACAACCAACTGGTAGAGGCAGGCGTATTCAAACGTAGCAGTAGGGGTCGATACATATGGAAATCCAGTTGACAAATCGTTCATTACACATTTAAGTCAATACAGTTGGCAGAAGCAGAAAAAGCAGACACTAAGAAGTGCGCAGTACCGCCCGTTTTCCGCCGTTAAGAGCGAAAGAGTACAGAATCGAAGTTGTGGCAAAACTTATTGGGAAGAAGTTGTCTTAGGGTTTTTGCATTGATCGTAGATCTGTCTTCTAGTGAGTGTTTCACATAAGAGATAAGAAAAAGTTTCCGGGGAGATAAGAACCAACAATGAACACACTCTTCATTTGTGGGGTAAAGCCAGTTCTGGCGCACTTGATATCAAATTGATATGCTGATTAATGAAATTGATCACTGGAACCACCACCCACCTTCTCTTTAAGCCCCTGTTCCACTAAGTGATACATGACCCCCAGGGGGTTGATTTATGACACATGGGGATATTCCGTCCTTCTGAGAAACTACCCTATACTTCCCACACTCCCTCCTCCTTCCCAACCCTTCTGGGAAAAGAGAGACTTTTATGTCACCCCCACCTGTTCCATTCTGAGCCACTTTTACCCAACTGGAAAACCTGCAGACTTCCCCTCCCTTCCAAGTCTTCCATCTCACTACCCATATCTCTAAATTCGTGGGAAAAATAAACAGTCTACTCTGAGGTGCTGGAGAGGAAGGATCTCATGACATGAAATTCAAATCAATATCAATTGACATAATAATGTATTGTTCAATTCAGTCTATATGTCGCATTTAATCAGTTTGTGGGAGACACAGCTCCTCCCCTCTCTTTGTCCTCTTTTTGTGATGTAATAACTTTAAGCACCATGGACTAGAATGACGTGCAATATATTAGCCTCTGTTTTGGGTCACCTGCATTTGTGTCAACCAGCTGGGCACTGGACCTACTGTCATCCACATCTGGCAGCCAGGTACCACTGCCATCAAGTGGAGCACCAAACACTGTCAGCTCCATTCACTGTGGGCTAATGGTGCATTCTGAGATAGCACACATACCAGCGCCCACTGCTCGTGTTGTCATGTGGCAGCTAGCAAAACTGTAGTCAGACAGTATTGCACAAAGCACCCATCCTCCACATCATGCAGAGAAACCCCTGTTGGGTGTTGCACTGCCTTCCACAGAGAAACCTGTAAGAGGCCATGCAGCCCGCTGCCATTGGTAGCGACTTATAATGACACTAGTCCGATTTTTTTAATGCCCACAGTCCAGAAGGATCTCCTTTTCGTCTTATGGCTGTAAACAAACCATCATGTGAGGGCATTCCTTTGACGTCTGAATTCGACTCACGGTATCACCCCCCCCCCCCAAATCACACTCCTTCTCTCTCTCTCTCTCTCTCTCTCTCTCTCTCTCTCTCTCTCTCTCTCTCTCTAGTGGTTACTTCCTGCTTGTTGCCACCCTCCTCCTCCTCTCCTCCTACTTGTGATTTGGCGGCAAAAGCGCAGTCTACACTGAGCTGCCATATTGGGAGGATTCCATGACACAAAATCAACAGTAAATTCGACCAATATATTGTCTTTCTATTTAAACATTAATTTAAATAATTAATGAAATTGACGTGGGACGCTGGGCTATGGCTCTCTTTTTTTTGTACAGAAAAAATAGCCCACTGGTATGATGTCACAAGACAAATGGGGCAGCTGGCAAAACTGTGATATAAAAAATGGTGGGAAATAGACCATTTGAACCACCCTACCGAATTAAATGTTTGACAATACCAGCATAAACCAGCATACTGGCCAGTTCGCTATTCAGTCACTCAGAGGGATCTGTGAGCTCCACAACCAGTAATTGCCTCATGGCTGTTGCCAAGAGCTGACTGGCCAAAGTCCTTCTTTGTACCTGCCAGTAATGTGAGGCTAAGATGTGGCTTCCGATCAGCCAAAGCCTTCTGACCAGTCCTACCGCTGGCTGCAGCACAGTGCAAGACAAGCAGGTACCACCAGGACATATGGTTCTAACAGCAATTCCACCCTCAGCAAAGACTCCTCATTAAAAAAGAACAAAAAGGAAAAAAAATCCTCTTTACACAATCTGTAATATGAATGTTTTTGTTCATAAACCTCGAATTTATAACACAAAGTTGGATTCCTCACATATATATGAGTTATTTTCGAAGACAGAAGAAATCAGACCATACATGTGCTATTCCATGGCTAAAGTATCGTTACTTGTCGTGAAGATCCTGTACAACTCTGTGTGTCACATTGGGTAGAAAATTCATTTCTTAGCAGTCTAATATCTGTTACGTCTAGCATCTCACGACTTCAGTATTAAAATCATTTTTGGATCATGGCAGAGTGGAAATAGCATCCTCGATCTTTGACACAGGAGGCCACCTCACTTTCGAACTCCCTTAGGGTAGTCAAATGCCTTGTCACCTACGAAGTCTCTTAAGGTAGCCGCTCGGAGGAGTTGTAAATATCGTGTTAATACTAAACATCACTATATAAATTCGGAAATATAGTTAATTTTATTACGATGGCCATTCCTCCCTGTATAGCTGGGGGACTGAAATTTCGTAAAACGTCTCGCTTCAACCAAAAAGCTCCTGATTACCGTTCCTTCGTATTTTCCACCACCCTAGTGGCACGTCAATGATATCAGACTGATTGATTAATTAATTATATTGATCATGACAGTCCTTTTTCATGGTGAGTAATTTTTTTCCCGCTGTGAGATTACACTCGCTGGGTAACTATTACATTCTGTGACATCTCTGGGAGCTTCCCACAGGATAGGCAGTCACGTCCCCCAGTACCGATATGGATGGCAATGATCGTCAAAAAGCAGAAAATATACAATGCGTAAGGCACCCCTTATTTGCAGATAAGAGCGCATTTTATATTATTTCCAGTTTTGATATCTTAGATTTTATTTATTTATTTATTGCTAAATTATAGACCTGTTACCTGATATTTAAAACAGGTCGTCCATCTTACAATTTTCGTTTTTCATCTCTTTACAGTTTTCTTTTGTTTTATCTACAACATTTACAAAGAATGATACTTTTCAAAATAACAGTAATTTAAGGTTGAAATATAAACAACATTTTGTTGTTTTTTAAGAAGAGTATAAAAAGATGATACGATAGAGGAGAGATTTGTTAGTACCATCACCGATTGTGACTGATTGTGAATACCTCGGAATGGTTTCTTCGATGACCGCCAGTCGCGCCACACACACACACAAACTCGGTTGTCAGTAGAGAATTAATATTGCTCATCCTATTTATTACTAATCGTTTGTATTAACTACTTTAGGTGCCCATCCATGTACAGCATTTGGTGATTTCTTGGTTAGATCGCCAGTACCTTATGCTTATTTACTGTCACATCTCAGCTTCCTCCTCATATTCCTCCTCATTGTCCCAATTTCCGCTGTCACTCTGGGTATCGCTGTTCACCCTCTGGAGATAGTTGTTACGTCGCACACAGGTATGTGTGTTATGTCATGTCCGCATATGCTCTTCATGTGTTGTCTTTGAAATACTGTTTGTCAGTGCGTTTAATTGTGCCCATTGTTATTCGACTCTTACGCTGTTTATATATCTATGTCTGTATCTGTGTAGCCTAAGTGTAGTGTATGTCTATTGTTCGAGCATTGCCCACAGAAAAAGACAGTGTGTTCTGGGGAACCTCCTTCCCCGCACGTGCATATAGGTGTCTGCCTCAGACTCACGCGGTTTAAGTGCGTGGCATATGGTCCGTGTCCGGTTGAGAAATGTACTATACCACTGCTGGGATCGCTATGTTTCATTCTCAACCGCTCCCTTACGTCAGGGAGGAAGTCGTGCAGTCTACGTCCCTTATCACTTACATCTCACTCACCTTGCCATGTATCCAAACGACCGCTTTTAAGGTGACGTATCGTCTCTATCGGCACACCGGTTATTGTGTGTACCTTATCTAGTCTCCCCACCTTTAACTAGTACCTTGTAGCTCTGTATTTGATCGTGATATCTATGGGCCATATTCCGAGCACCACACACGGTGCATCCGCTTAGGTGGTACCGAAGGCTCCAGATAGCCTAAGTGGGACACTTCTCTCCCCTCGTCTGACCGATGCTTTGTTGGTGGCCACGTTCAGTCTATGTGCCCACGTGCTAGCTGCGAAGCTGAGTACTGATTCGAAGAGCGCACAGTGGTATGTCCGCATTACTGGTAGAGGTAGTGTGTACTGTTTTGAATTTAGCCTCACCAGTTTGTGTTGTATTTTTTCTGCTTTGTCTGTTGTTGGCCTTATGTCTTCGTGGAAATTCAATTTTTCATCTACGTACACCCAAAGATAGTGCGTAACGTATGCTCGTTTGATGTCTGTGTCACCAGTTTTAACCGGAGGATTCCTTTGCAGTGATCCTTTCAGTAAAGTGTATGTTTTTTGTTTTCGGCTATCCTGAGTTTGTTGTTGTGACACCACTGAGTAACTGCTTGTAGTATTCCACTGGCTTTCTCAAGTTCTGAAACCGAATTCGTGTTGGCTCATATCCCTGAGAGCTCTGTGTGTTTGCAGGCGCTTACACAGAAGCTTCTCCTGAATCTTTGCTAGGGTGTTTATTAGGCATATTGGCCTGTAAGTCTTTGGATCTGAAGGATCACTGTCCGCTGATCTCTTAATAATGACTGCTTTGGAGGTTTTCCATACTATAGGTACCCTGCCCAGCCGTAAGGCATCGTTCAGTAACGTTGTTAGGAACGGGATGATCTGCGGTGCTACTTTTTTCAGTGTGTCCAAGTGGATACCTCCTGGTCCAGGTGCTTTCTTGTTTTTGAGTTCTGAGACTGCTAGCGCAACCCCTTCTTGCGCAAAAGGACAGGTGACAGTTGCAGTGTTGTATGGTGTGTGTAGGTTTTCTCTCAGTGTTGCATGATATTGTGTGTCTGTATCGATAACGTCGTCAGGGAGTAGTTTATACAGCAAAAACTACGCTGTATTCCTCCATCCCCTCGTCATCGTACCGTCATCCTGCCTTAGCGTTCCCAGAACTAATGGGGTTTTTATCTTCTCTGTCAGTATTTTGTATGGTTCCCCCCATATATTTTGCTCTGTTTGTGCTGTTACAAATAGCTCCCATTGTTGTCTACGCGTGTTGTATTGGGTCTGTCTATATAAAGGCTTGTGCGTGCCTATTAGGTTCAAGCCTTATTCGTCTGTCCCTATCTGCTATCGCCCTTTGATATAAATTTCGTTTGCGTCTTGCATCTTGTTTGAGTCTAGTAAGTTCGTTGGTCCATGGTACTGGTGAGCATTTTGTGTTCTTTGCTGTCGGTATTGAAGTGTTTTGTGCATGTTGTATTACCTGTGTTAACTTGTGTGCCCTATAATCGATACTTCCATTGATTTCTAGATCGTGTTGTTGGATAATTTCCATTAATTTGTTCCAGTGTACTTTGTGCAACAACAAGTGTCTGGTGTGTTATTTGGGCTTTGTGTTCTGAGTGTGAGTAAGTGTGTATGTTACGACATTGTGATCACTACTGGTGATGTTGTCGTGTACTGTCCAGTTTGTTACGTATGACATAGCTGCATTATTTGCTAGCGTAAAGTCGATATTACTACTCGTACCATCGAGCTCTGCATATATTGGTATAGGCCCTTCCGTATTCATTACATGTAATTGTGTTTCTTGTATTAGGCCGGTGATTATGCGTCCTCTGTCATCTGTTCTGTCTGAGTTCTAGAGGGTCGGTCTGGAATTAATGTCAGCACTTATCACTAACTTTTTGCCTCTGGCATACATTACTAGGTATCTCCATGGTAACCTAGTGTTGATTGCATAACTTTGTTACCTTAATTATGATATAAGTTCTATTTAGAATTACTATTACAACCTTACAGTCATTGGTGTCTGTTATAGTGGTAGCATGTTTTGGTAGACATATCAGTTGCCCATTTCTAAGATTCTTGTAAGCACATGATGTCTGCCTGCAAGTCTTGTGCTATTTTCTACATCTACATGACTACTCTGCAGTTCACATTTAAGTGCTTGGCAGAGGGTTCATCGAACCACAATCATACTATCTCTCTACCATTCCACTCCCGAACAGCGCGCGGGAAAACGAACACTTAAACCTTTCTGTTCGAGCTCTGATTTCTCTTATTTTATTTTGATGATCATTCCTACCTATGTAGGTTGGGCTCAACAAAATATTTTCCCATTCTGAAGAGAAAATTGGTCACTGAAATTTCGTAAATAGATCTCGCCGTGACGAAAAACGTCTTTGCTTTAATGGCTTCCATCCCAACTCGCGTATCATATCTGCCACACTCTCTCCCCTATTACGTGATAATACAAAACGAGTTGCCCTTTTTTGCACCCTTTCGATGTCCTCCGTCAATCTCACCTGGTAAGGATCCCACACCGCGCAGAAATATTCTAATAGAGGACGGACGAGTGTAGTGTAATCTGTCTCTTTAGTGGACTTGTTGCATCTTCTAAGTGTCCTGCCAATAAACGCAACCTTTGGCTCGCCTTCCCCACAATATTATCTATGTGGTCTTTCCAACTGAAGCTGTTCGTGATTTTGACGTCCAGGTACTTAGTTGAATTGACAGCCTTGAGAATTCTACTATTTAGCGAGTAATCGAATTCCAACGGATTTCTTTTGGAACTCATGTGGATCACCTCACACTTTCCGTTATTTGGCGTCAACTGCCACCTGCCACACCATACAGCATTCTTTTCTAAATCGCTTTGCAACTGATACTGGTGTCTCGGATGACCTTACTAGACGGTAAATTACAGCATCATATGCGAACAACCTAAGAGAACTGCTCAGATTGTTACCCAGGTCATTTATATAGATCAGGAGCAGCAGAGGTCCCAGGACGCTTCCCTGGGGAACACCTGATATCACTTCAGTGTTACTCGATGATTTGCCGTCTATTACTACGAACTGCGACCTTCCTGACAGGAAATCACGAATCCAGTCGCACAACTGAGACGATACCCCATAGGCCCGCAGCTTTATTAGAAGTCGCTTGTGAGGAAAGCTTTCCGGAAATCCAGAAATACGAAATCAACCTGAGATCCCCTGTCGATAGCGGCCATTACTTCGTGCGAATAAAGAGCTAGCTGCGTTGCACAAGAACGATGTTTTCTGAAACCATGCTGATTACGTATCAATAGATCGTTCCCTTCGAGGTGATTCATAATGTTTGAATACAGTATATGCTCCAAAACCCTACTGCAAACCGACGTCAATGATATAGGTCTGTAGTTCGATGGATTACTCCTACTACCCTTCTTAAACACTGGTGCGACCTGCGCAATTTTCCAATCTGTAGGTACAGATCTATTGGTGAGCGAGCGGTTGTATACGATTGCTAAGTAGGGAGCTATTGTATCAGCGTAATCTGAAAGGAACCTAATCGCTATAGAATCTGGGCCTGAAGACTTGCCCGTATCAAGCGATTTGAGTTGCTTCGCAACCCGTAAGGTATCTACTTCTAAGCTGTTCGTGTTTCAAATTCAGGAATATTCCATTCGTCTTCCCTGGTGAAGGAATTTCGGAAAACTGCGTTCAATAACTCCGCTTTAGCGGCACAGTCCTCGGTAACAGTACCATCGGCACTGCGCAGCGAAGGTATTGACTGCGTCTTGCCGCTTGTGTACTTTACATACGACCAGAATTTCTTCGGATTTTCTACAAAATTTCGAGACAATGTTTCGTTGTGGAACCTATTAAAGGCATCTCGCATTGAAGTCCGTGCCAAATTTCGCGCGTCTGTAAATTTTAGGCAATCTTCGGGATTTCACGTTCTTCTGAACTTCGCATGCTTTTTCCGTTGCCTCTTCAACAGCGTTCGGACCTGTTTTGTGTACCATGGGGGATCAGTTCCATCTCTTACAATTTATGAGGTATGAATCTTTCAATTACTGTTGCTACTATATCTTTGAATTTGAGCCACATCTCGTTTACATTTGCATAGTCAGTTCGGAAGGAATGGAGATTGTCTCTTAGGAAGGCTTCTAGTGACACTTTATCCGCTTTTTTAAATAAAATTATTGGCTAAGAGGTCAAGTGTGTTTTCGCAACCGTTTACAATTCGCGTGGGTTTGTGGACTAATTGCTCGAAATATTTATCGTAGAAAGCATTTAGGACAATCTCGGAAGGTTTTTTCTGCCTACCACCGGTTTTGAACAAGTATTTTTGCCAACATGTCGAGGGAAGGTTGAAGTCCCCACGAACTATAACCGTATGAGTGGGGTATTTATTTGTTACGAGACTCAGATTTTCTCTGAACTGTTCACCCACTAATCGTCATATTTTAGGGATTTCCCCGCTGACTGTCGTACTGTTTTTGTATTATGCTGTAAGATACTCATTTTTTGTCTACTTGTTTTGGTTGTTTTACGTGTACAAAACATTTACTGCCAGTCTGTGAGTAACCGAAATATGTTCGTCCGTGTGCTCTTACATGACCTAGATATATGTTTTCCAAGTCGATTGATTCTGACCTGCGCAGGCAGACCTGGAGCATGAGTTCGAGCAGAGCCTCTGCTGATGTAGGAATATTTTGTGTCCTTAGGATAATTCTATCTGTTTGCTCAGTTACAGAGAGAATCTCCCTTTGGATGGCACAATCTAAGTAGTATCCGCTACGCTGTCTGCAGCATCTCTTCTTTCTGTAGCCTGCTAATAGGTACTAAATTACCATAATTAGGTGTAGCTGGCTTGCTGTTGGAGCCCGTTTTGGTTCCGGTCTCATGAGGTGGTACTAGACTAATTGTGGCTTGCTGTTGGCCGCTGAGTGGGAGACATTTTAAGACCTCATTGGGATGTCACACGGTTACATTTCGTTTTGTCACACGCTTCTTCAATGCTTTTTGACTTGACACGTTTTTCACTGATGTTTGTGGTGCTTGCTGGTGTTGTGTCGGCGATGGTGGTGATTTGTGTGGGACTGACTGTATGTGTTATGTTGTCTTTGTTGATGTTTGGAGTGGAGGTTGTTTCTAGACGCTCGTTGACATCGTTGCAAATGTCACAGGTCTCTCCCCCAGATTTGTGCTCATATAATTTGTCTATTTTTATAAGTCTGGGTCCGATAGTTCTGAGTTTTGTATTGGTCTGTGGCCTGATTGTTTCGATGTGTATTGATTCGGGGTCTACGTGCTTATCCCTTTTTCCCGGATTGTAGAGTGCCTGGTTTGATCTACTGTTCACATTTACGTGTGTTGTAGGGTTTTCCATGTGATGATGATGTTCATCTTGTGTATGTGTGATGTGATGTGATGTACTTCAGTTGGGAGAAATTGTGAAGGAGTGTGTCTGTTTTGTTTCTACATTTTCTTCTGCACACTATATGTAAGCTCATCTCCCAACTCATCTATCATGTGCGTTAATGTTACTTGGAAATTTATCCAGTGGTGTATTTGTCTTTTAATTTGCTTTGCAACCTTGTACTGGATGGAGCCACCGATTGTCATGTCATCGCCGGCCGGGGTGGCCGAGCGGTTCTAGGCGCTACAGTCTGGAACCGCACGACGGTTACGGTCGCAGGTTCGAATCCTGCCTCGGGCATGGATGTGTGCGATGTCCTTAGGTTAGTTAGGTTCAAGTAGTTCTAAGTTATAGGGGACTGATGACCTCCATAGTGCTCAGAGCCATTTGAACCATTTGTCATGTCATTTTTATATTCTGTCGCATTAATGCAGCTATCCTGTAACGTCGTTGAGTGTGTTAGGTGCGGGATGGGTTCATTATCGTCGTAATTCTCTGGGAGAAGGTTCATATATCTTCTCCAGGAAATTGCTCTTTGGTAGCTTCTGTTTAATCTTAAAGGCTTTCTAGAGATTCCTCGTCGGTAAGTGTATCTGGCATGTGATATACTGCCACGACTGGCTTGCGTTTTCGCGGTCCTTCACAGACAATGATGTGCAGGTCTTTAGTCTTTTCTATTATTTTTTGACAATCTTCCTGTGTTTCCGTTTCTACTATAACTGCATTCTGGGTGGTTCTGATTGATTTTATATTTATATTCCCTTTCCTGGGATTTATGTTCTTCGTGATTGTCTGTCGAACAGCTTTAACGTCTTGATTTGCTGTCGATTTGATATATAGGGTTGTGGTCTGTTTTGTTTTAGCCTGTTCTGTTCTTCAAGAATCTTTGGTTTTGGGCTCTATTGTTAAGGCAGCAGCATATGTCAGTGTGTGCGCTTCTGTTTGCGCTTGTTGTGTGACTTTATTGGTTGGTTCTCTAATTTGTTGTTGCAATTCTTGGTTCGCTACACTCAGTTCCCTATTTTCGTCCTCTAATTTCCCAGCCTTCTCTTGCAAAGTTTGTATTTGTAAGTCTCTGACCGGATTCGAGGTTCTCTTTAGTTCAAGTTAATCACCTATTTTCATCGTTTAGGCAGGACAGTTTAGCTTCAAGTCCAGTTATTTTTAAAGGTAATGGAAACACTTTGTCTCTAACGACGGTTAACAGAGCAGATGAAACATGCTTAGCTTTTAGCTCTGCTCGTATTTGGCTCAATATTTTATCTATGGCTGCTATTTTTTGACTGGAGGACATAGGCACAGGTTCTTCCTCCTGAAATGGTTCAAATGGCTCTGGGCACTATGGGACTTAACTTCTGTGGTCATCAGTCCCCTAGAACTTAGAACTACTTAAACCTAACTAACCTAAAGACATCACACACATAAATGCCCGAGGCAGGATTCGAACCTGCGACCGTAGCAGTCTCGTGGTTCCGGACTGCGCGCCTAGAATCACTAGACCACAGCGGCCGCCAGTTCTTCCTCCTGTGTTCCATTCTGGGTGTGACGTTGATGGCTCGAGCTAGCGTCTTACCCCATGCTTTCCTTCTTGTTCCGTCGGCCTCTGCTGTGGCGGTGTCGCTGCTTCGTAGGCTCAAATCCAGGGCCGAGCGTAGGCAGGCGGTTGTTTATCAACAGCAGGGAGCACAGCTGGTGGCCGCTACTGCTGACGTAGACGGAGGGGCGCGGGGCAGCTGGCTGGCCGCTGCCGACGCGTCGGATTCGGCTACGGCTAGTGAGGTGTCGCAGCGCGCGGCGCGGAGTGCTGACACGCGAGAACCGACGCGGCTGACTG
Organism: Schistocerca cancellata; assembly: GCF_023864275.1. Lineage (NCBI taxonomy): Eukaryota > Metazoa > Arthropoda > Insecta > Orthoptera > Acrididae > Schistocerca > Schistocerca cancellata. The sequence goes on from NC_064629.1 coordinate 332,778,675, forward strand.
GCGAAACCGACACGCGCTCGGCCAGCGGGAGGGCGACGGCCTCTCCGTTGACACGTTGCGCACGACAAACGCGCTAGAAGTGCTTCAATCACTCTCTCTGTTTTGTTTACAGTACTTAATGAGTAAACATTACATTCGTGAAGTGAGCGTATCAGAGCCATGGTACGTCCAGAGAAAAGAGTGAGCGGTAGGTTCCCACAATGTCTAGCAGAGGCGTTTGGCCACTTGACGGTTTCAGATCCAGTGGAATGAGGTGCCGATGCAAAAATCTAAAAAAATGGCTCTGAGCACTATGGGACTTAACATCTGAGGTCATCAGCCCCCTAGAACTTAGAACTACTTAAACCTAACTAACCTAAGGACCTCACACACATCCATGCCCGAGGCAGGATTCGAACCTGCGACCGTAGCGGTCACGCGGTTCCACGCCTAGAACCGCACGGCCACACCGGCCGGCAAGGCTAGTTAAAGTAAGGTTAAGATATATTATTCCTTGGAAACTGATATGTTTCATTCTCCCCAATATGCGGACTTGATTATCTCATTTTGACTCTCTGCCAGAAAGTATGTCATTGCTGAGACTTTAGATGATGATGTAGGATGTTAATTGGTGATAGCATCGCACCAGCACTGGAATGACGAGAGTATGAGTTGGCATACCCTTCCAGTGCGACCTCCACGTACTACAGTGTTTAAAAGAACTCGAAGAGGTCTTCAGTTACATGTATTTGGAATTTGTTAACTGTATAGGGTCACCTAAAAACGGAAATACCTACAGATGAAATGACTAAGGTTTCATGTCGAAATGTTCAATATATTTCGTCAACCACACATCATCTAAATTCACCGCTAGTTCACCAGCCGCTTTTCAATGTTATTTACAGCGCATGACCAGCAGTTACACTGTAATCGTTACGAGTAGATGACGCGTTATGTGTCTTTGGCATTTATATGATGAGTGATTGATTTTCATAAGAATGACATATTTGACAAATTACTGTGGGAACATTTCGTTCCTCGTTTCGCCTTCTCAAAATTACTGCATTGCCTTTCATGTCATTAGAATCCAGAATCAAACTTGCAAAGGAATGATGTAATAGTTTAATTATTTTCGTTACTTTTGAGTCCTGTTTTCCGGTCATTGCAAAAAATTTCCTGTCACAGTGTGCTTTCGTGGTTTTCAAACTTGGTGTATACGTTTTTCGCAGCATAAGAAATTTTATTACAAAACGCGAACATCCACAAGCCGTGCTACGTAGTCTTTCCGTTTGTGTTATTATATACAAATAGCAGTGGTTCCAAAGCAAGTATTTATAATTAAAAAATTTTTCTGGAGCATAATACGGAAATAAATGTTACTTATTCACAATGCCTATAGTGTTCGCTGGTGCTGCAAAAGCGAATCGCTTCCAGTGAATGGGCCTTTCTTTCCTGAGGTAGAAAAACAGAAATACCTACGGCAGCTACAGAAGAGAATAATCGACGAAATAATTTTCCTTGCTCTTTATTGCTCAGTAGTTGGAGATGAACATTATAGATAGCTTTGCTTGTGACCCACTCATAGTTACAGATTGGCAAATAAAACTCACTGACGTACTCGGTATGTCTGCTCCCAGTCCACGAAGTGGCTGCCGGCGACACTGCGAAGGGTGAGCTTCCCGATACCAGTCAGCTCAAGATTCATATCAGCTCCGCACCCGTATTTTGCTTATCGCTAGTCTCACGGAAAACTGGCGTCGTTGAAGAATACGTTTGGCAACTATGTGGCAGTGACGTAGTGGGGCGAGAGTTTCATGACCCGAGGCGGCACAGATATGGATGGCGGTAGATCGAGGCCTAGCTGGATAATCCTGTCTGTATGGTCATTAGATCAGATAACTGTATTGTTACCGGGACTACACAGGTAATTACGCCGAATTTCAAGGCAATTAGACAAGTGGAAGTGGTTCAGAATTCAGTTACAAGATTGAATCCCCAATAAATATACCGTAAACTGGGGCTGCTGAAGCCCTATGTTATCATTTTGTTTATACTCAACTTCCTTCTGTACACACAGCATCAAAGGACACAGATTGGCAGTACGTGATTTTATTAATTTCACTTCTTTTATAGCTTTATCCATAGTCGGTCTAACGTTTTTCTAACGTTAACTGTATGGATAAGTTGATTAAATAATTTACCAACAGCACATGCGATAGTAGGCTACTTCAACTCATTGTTTTTGTAATGTTATTAGGGCTCAAGTGATCCTGAATCACATTACTAACTTTCAAATGCGATATTATTCTTGGAGCAGGTTGCCGACATAGTACATTCCTTTGCAAAACTTGACTGCAGGTAGTAAAATGAAAGATATTGAAGGGTTTTTGAGAAATTACCAAATAGAAGACGAGGGTGCTCTAATGAAATGAGTGAAGCCCATCACGAAAATGGCCAACATCGAATGATATTTCTCTCTAAAAATGGGAAGATATTGTTGGAAAAATAAAATGTCCAAAACTTGTGAAGAAATGTACTTTTGCCGGCTGATGTGGCCGTGTGGTTCTAGGCGTTTCAGTCTGGAACTGCGGGACCGCTACGGTCGCAGGTTCTAATCGTGCCTCGGGCATGGATGTATGTGATGTCCTTCGGTTAGTGAGGTTTAAGTAGTTCTAAGTTCTAGGGGACTGATGACCACAGCTGTTAAGTCCCATAGTGCTCAGAGTCATTTGAACCATTTTTTATTAAATGTACTTTTACAGTCACTTTGAAGCACGGCATATCAGGCCTAGTGATTTATGTTTTGAGTGAGTTGGTCGTTGTACAAAAAAGGTCCACACCTTGTTAATATAATTCAGAATGATTCATAAAATATTGTTTTATTAAATGTAGTTCAGTGCGAAAGGTCATTTTCATCATGGAACAACTGTGCGTTTTGCGTGTCACGAAATAAATGTAGTTAACAAATGTTCAAAATGTAGTTTATCGGTTCTATCACCGTAAAGATATTCTGCCTATCTTGCAACATTGTTGACGTTTCTTAGGATTTGAATGGACGTAAAGTATCAAAACTTCGCTCAGGATGATCCAGGAATTGTAATAAACAAGCGAACAAAGCCCAGAAAGGCTGGAGCTGGTGTCCTTACAAATTCATATATTTTTAAGAACTCCACAATTTCCGTAAAGTTCTTTTCCTGCTAGTTTTCTCTCTTCAGAAGTTGCTAATGACGTCTCTATCGTTTATCAATCTCCGTTCATTAAAATCATTTTTGTACAATTTTATAGACACTTCTACGGTGTGCTACAATAAATGTTTCCCACAAATTTAAAAATTTTGGCACAATTATTGTCAAATTTACCCCGACAGAAAGATAGAAAATATGATTTTCTGAAAATGTCTTGATGCGTTTTGAATTTGATGTATTCTTTATTTCCTTGACCAAGACGTTTAGAGTTTGATGTTGACGCAGAAATTTAGGTTCATCAAGATCAACATCAGCAACAGCTTGATCACTCTTACGTCAAATTTTCTTGACTTTTTGGCCGATAGTATTCTGCCAGCTTGGTTTATGACATCAGTCAGAATTCAATAAATTTTTTAATCGTAGTATGTACCCCGTTGGACAATAGTCAACCATTTGTCAGTTTCTTTCTAAACTTCGATCTTCTAATCTTTCAACTAAGCACAGTGCTTCAGTGAATCTCATACAAAGTTTATTAAATCTTTCAATATTTCAATAAGTTCTCTTGCTGTTAAAATGTTTTAAGTCCCATCATGCACTATCAGATTACGATTGTGAGTGTTTCAATGTATAAACAGTGCGCGATACTCTTCTTTTGGTATTTTTGTCTGCAGTTCTGAGGCCTAACGATAAACATTTGATGTCCCATCGTAACACTGGCATCTGAGGTTTGACATAGCTCGTGGAGGCCTAAAATGTCTTTGATGAGATCAGACGAAGTTCCTGCTCAATTACTATCATCATCATCATCATCATCATCATTTAAGACTGATTATGCCTTTCAGCGTTCAGTCTGGAGCATAGCCCCCCTTATACAGTTCCTCCACGATCCCCTATTCAGTGCTAACTTTGGTGCCTCTTCTGATGTTAAACCTATTACTTCAAAATCATTCTTAACCGAATCCAGGTACCTTCTCCTCGGTCTGCCCCGACTCCTCCTACCCTCTACTGCTGAATCCATGAGTCTCTTGGGTAACCTTGCTTCTCCCATGCGTGTAACATGACCCCACCATCTAAGCCTGTTCGCCCTGACTGCTACATCTATAGAAATCATTCCCAGTTTTTCTTTGATTTCTTCATTGTGGACACCCTCCTGCCATTGTTCCCATCTACTAGTACCTGCAATCATCCTAGCTACTTTCATATCCGTAACCTCAACCTTGTTGATAAGGTAGCCTGAATCCACCCAGCTTTCGCTCCCATACAACAAAGTTGGTCGAAAGATTGAACGGTGCACAGATAACTTAGTCTTGGTACTGACTTCCTTCTTGCAGAAGAGAGTAGATCGTAGCTGAGCGCTCACTGCATTAGCTTTGCTACACCTCGCTTCCAGTTCTTTCACTATGTTGCCATCCTGTGAGAATATGCATCCTAAGTACTTGAAACCGTCCACCTGTTCTAACTTTGTTCCTCCTATTTGGCACTCCATCCGTTTATATTTCTTTCCCACTGACATTACTTTCGTTTTGGAGATGCTAATCTTCATACCATAGTCCTTACATTTCTGATCTAGCTCTGAAATATTACTTTGCAAACTTTCAATCGAATCTGCCATCACAACTAAGTCATCTGCATATGCAAGACTGCTTATTGTGTGTTCACATATCTTAATCTCACCCAGCCAGTCTATTGTTTTCAACATTTTATCCACAAATAATATGAACAACAGTGGAGACAGGTTGCAGCCTTGTCTTACCCCTGAAACTACTCTGAACCATGAACTCAGTTTACCGTCAACTCTAACTGCTGCCTCACTATCCATGTAAAGACCTTAAATTGCTTGCAAAAGTTTGCCTCCTATTCCATAATCTTGTAGAACAGACAATAACTTCCTCCTAGGAACCCGGTCATATGCCTTTTCTAGATCTATAAAGCATAGATACAATTCCCTGTTCCACTCATAACACTTCTCCATTATTTGCCGTAGGGTAAAGATCTGGTCCTGACAATCTCTAAGAGGTCTAAACCCACACTGATTTTCATCCAATTGGTCCTCAACTAATACTCGCACTTTCCTTTCAACAATACCTGAGAAGATTTTACCCACAACGCTGATTAAAGAGATACCTCTGTAGTTGTTACAATCTTTTCTGTTTCCATGTTTAAAGATTGGTGTGATTACTGCTTTTGTCCAGTCTGATGGACCCTGTCCCGACTCCCAGGCCATTTCAATTATCCTGTGTAGCCATTTAAGACCTGACATTCCACTGTATTTGATGAGTTCCGACTTAATTTCATCCACCCCAGCCGCTTTATTGCACTGCAATCTATTGACCATTTTTTCCACTTCCTCAAATGTGATCCTACTTCCATTATCATTCCTATCCCATTCTACCTCGAAATCTGAAACATTAGTGATCGCATTTTCACCTACATTGAGCAACTCTTCAAAATATTCCCTCCATCTGCCCAAGGCATCCACAGGATTCACCAGCAGTTTTCCTGACCTGTCCAAAATACTTGTCATTTCCTTCTTACCTCCCTTTCGAAGACTGCTAATTACACTCCAGAATGGTTTTCCAGCATCTTGACCCATAGTCTCCAACCTGTTTCCAAAGTCTTCCCACGATTTCTTCTTGGATGCTGCAATTATCTGTTTGGCTTTGTTTCTTTCTTCAACATAACTTTCTCTGTCTACCTGGGTTCTGGTATGTAGCCATTTTTGATACGCCTTCTTTTTCCTTTTACAGGCTGCCTTGACTGTATCATTCCACCAAGCTGTTTGCTTCATCCTACTTTTACACACTACTGTTCCAAGACATTATTTAGCCACTTCTAGTACCGTGTCCCTGTACCTTGTCCATTCCTTTTCCAATGACTGTAATTGACTACATTCAACTAACTGGTACCTGCTGAGATCGCTGTTATGTACTTGTGCCTGATTTCCTTATCCTGAAGTTTCCCCACTCTTATCCTCCTACATATGGACCTGACCTCCTGCACTTTCGGCCTCACAATCCCAATTTCACTGCAGATTAAATAATGATCAGTGTCATCAAAGAATCCCCTGAATACACGTGTGTCCCTCACAGCCTTCCTGAATTCCTGATCTGTTATTATATAGTCAGTGACAGATCTGGTTCCCCTGCCTTCCCAAGTATACCGGTGAATGTTCTTATGTTTAAAAAAGGAGTTTGTGATTACTAAGCCCATACTGGCACAGAAATCCAAGAGTTGTTTCCCGTCCCTGTTGGCCTCCATATCCTCTCCAAATTTACAAATAACCTTTTCATACCCTTCTGTTCGATTTCCAATTCTGGCGTTAAAATCACCCATGAGCAGAACACTGTCCTTGTCCTTTACTCTAACAACTATATCACTGAGTGCCTCTTAAAAACTATCCATCTTATCTTGATCTGTCCCTTCGCAATGCGAATATACTGACACAATCCTAATTTTCTTGCTAGAGACTGTCAAATCTATCCACATCAGTCGTTCGTTTACATACCTTATTGCAACTACGCTGGGTTCCATTTCTTTCCTGATGTAAAGCCGTACACCCCATTGTGCTATTCCTGCTTTGACTCCTGACAGGTAGACCTTGTATTCTCCCACTTCCTCTTCTTTCTCACCCCTTACCCGAATGTCACTAACAGCTAAAACGTCCAGCCCCATCTTACTTGCAGCCTCTGCCAGCTCTACCTTCTTCCCAGAGTAGCCCCCATTGATATTAATAGCTCCCCATCTCATTACCATTTGTTTGCCAAGTCGTATCTTAGGAGTCCCTAGTTTGTCAGTTAGAGGTGGGACTCCGTCACCTCCAAAGGTCCGAGGCATTTTGCTCTGATTGTTGCCAGCATCATATTTAATGTACGAGGGAAGCAGGTTGCTAGCCTTACTTGCCCCGAGTCCCATTGGGTTTTACCCCTAACGGCTGAAGGACTAACCGGAGGATTTGGTAGTCTTTGCCGTATGAGCACAAGGTGACCACGACTCAGAATATGTCCGAGATGCCCAGCCTTATTCCGAAGTAACTGGTATCCCGACTGTCGGGACCACTTACTTGGCCACTCATACGTTGCCCGTGGTTCATGAACTAGGACATGACTACAGGAACTCACACCATGAACCAATTACTATTCGTAGAAAAAAATTGAATGGTATATTCATTCGCTAGCATATGTTCAGAAACTATGCTGAAGGAAACAGAGACTTGCTCACTGCTGGACGCGTCACAAGTTTTATCAAATAAAACTGAAAGGTATTCAGCTGTTTTTATCTCATCCATAATTCCTGACAAGATTGTAGTGGCCATCAGTCTTATATTTCATTCTGACTACAGCTGTGAAGCCATTTTAATCATCTCCTTCTAAGCAACATTGTAATTCTCCCACATCTGCTCGAGCCTGTAAAAACGTCATAAAGTTGTTAATTTTGTATTTACTGAGTCCTCGTCTTGGGACACCCTGTTCCGACATTGCCTTTAATGTGCTGACTATTTCAATAACATGGTTCGAATAAAATGTGTGATTTGTTTCAACTCTTTATGAAGCTTCGATGCAGTCATTATGAAAGGAACTTCTTGTATTAATCCTTGTTTGCTGTGTTCCATGTTCCTAATTTGAAGGTTCACTTTCATCCCAAGATATTTCCAATTCTGTGACTTGCCTGTAGAAAGTGGCTATTAACTTTCGCTCACAAACTTCAGTTCAGATTTGACCATTTCCGTTATTATGTTTCTTAAGTTGATATCATGGATTATGTTTCATGCTGTAAAAAACAACGCGAATGATGCGTGTATTCTGTATTGTTTTAAGTTTCTATTTATGCTAATTTTCAGGTGCGCAATATATTTCGAAAATTTAGTCATGTTTGTCAAAGACAACAAACTGCTTGGTAACACACTGTAAACCTGTTTGTAAAGCAGAAATTTAAAGCGCATGCTTTAGAGTGTATATTTATAGCACTACGCCCTTAGATTTGCAATGTAGTTCGTAACATTGCGTAAATAAGAATAATATTTATACTAAACGCAGTTATTCGAAATTTTAAAACATAAATGACGTAAACTCTGTGATTTTGCAGTACACTTACGAATTTCACCGTCAGACGTCTCAGCGTACTCATCACTAAGGGGTCTAAGACACGGTTTTTAAGATGATGCGGGATTCTTTTATGTATTCCGATCCCTCAATGCTTCTTCTATGCTCTCCTCGTTTTTCATTAGGTTTTCAACTCGAATATATCCATGTCTGCGTTAAGTGTTTCTACAATGAGATTTTCTACAATAAAAGTGTTCCGCCAATTGTAGCAAGCTTCTTATTTTGTAACAATATTCTTGAGTAGCTGGAACAATTTTCACTTGGTAATGCGACAATACAAGTATCGAAAGAAAGACAAACTTTTACTACCGTTTTTATGCTATAGGTGCACCAAAAAATCAGATATCTAAGGCCAAGGGCAAATACTGTCTGATGAAAAGTCATTTCACAATTCTTCTTTATATTGTAAAATTGGTGTGACGAAACAGCTAATAATCAAGCAATAGTCTGAAAAACGATGTTTTTGCTCGTATATGGTATGCGTTCAGAGTAAATATTCGAGTTTCACGAAATTATAAAATGCAAAAACGAAGCATATCGTTTTCTCTGGCATTTGTCCTCGATCCTTTTTTTTAGGTTAGTTACCTGGATCATATATTTTTATAAATGCTAGTGTTTGTAAAATGAGAGAACGTTAGCGGAGCTGTTTTCGTAATCAGAACGGCAGCCACACCTCACGATGATTAGCAGCGATTTTATCACTTTAGTAAGCTGCTCACACGTTTGCGATTGTAGCGTTCCAAAATATGCAGAAGTGGCTACTCTAGGATGTAGGTTAGTAATGCCAGCATAGTTACGTGTTACTGCTACCTTACTGTGGAATGGCTGCACTACCATTTGGGAGAATAGTGGACAAAAATATGAAAATACGAAAAGCACTACACACCAAAAATCAATACGCTTGCGTTAAAAACCGCTTCCAATCTACTCGGAACGGATAAATACAGGACTGAATGGTTTGCAACGGAATTTTACATCACTCTTACAGCAAACCAGAGGCAAGTTCTGGTAATTATTTTGGAAAGGGATAGCAGTCACGCACCCTTAGTGTTATTTTAGTGCTAATAGGGTTCGCGAATATGACACTCAGTTCTACATTGATTTTTGCAGTTGTCGGCTTCATATTTTTCGTCCCAATCATTTTCAATGGCCGCTTTCACGGCCAAAAAACACACAATTTCGTCTGCCCCGTAACTTGGACGCTGATGTTTTTCCGCTTTCCCTGAATATGGTGTAAATCTTCTGTACAACAGTCATCACTTACAGTAACAGTTTACCCAAGTTCGAATTCTCTTAGTTCCAACAACTACACGGATCTCTGTTCAGTTCACGACTGACACTTGCAACATATTGAGGACATTGTACGGATGTTGCCCATGTTCAAATAACTCCAGGCTTCGTAGACATCTGTATTTATGTTCAAGCACGCGTTTCTGGTGGTGGTTTCTCATTTTTCTTCAACGCACGTAGGTAGGCCATTGTTACTGCCGTTAGAATAGCTGCTCCACAAATTTTATCTAAGTGTACGTGTGTAAAGTAAAGCAGTTATCAATACGAAAATGTTTTTGATCATTAAAGCGGTTTACTAGGCATTATCCTGTGTCAAGTGGTGTGCCGTTGCCCTCGTCCGACCTTTGAATTGACTTGCCCAGCCAGTTATAGAGTGACCTTCAGCCTAACGTGAATCGCTAACTGCGATGTACGTATATAGTCTCACATACAGAGTGGCTATTTTACCCACTCTGAACTTTTTTATTGTCACACTATCCAATATACGAATGCCAGTTGCTGGCCCTGCAACATATTATCTTAACTCCGTCAGAACAAGCCTCGGATGGCCTAACGGTACCGACCAACAGCCATGTCATCGTTCGCCGATAGGCGTCACTGGACGCGTATATGAAGGGGTATATGGTCAGCACACCGCTCTCCCAGCCACTGTCAGCTTTTGTGACAGAAGCCGCTACTTCTTGGTGATGAAGTTCCTCAATTGGCTTCGCAAGGGCTGAATGCACCCCACTTGCTAACTGCACTTGGCAGACCCGGATCGTGACCCACCCAAGTGCTGGGCCCTGCAACATAAAAATTCTCATAATTACTCCCAATGTTTGAATATCTTGTCAGTGTATGACGAGCATATTTGTTACGTATGGTACACTAATGTTTCAATATAAAATCATACTTTACCAATGCTATGTAAAATATTTTCTGTCACTGCCAAAAGTATATTTGTCATTCACTTGTTACTTTTTTATCCCCCTTAATCAATTTTAAGCAACGCTCTCTGTGTTTTTCTTATTTCGTAGCTGTAAAAGATTCCTCTAATACGAAATGTTACTGTTGCTTGCTTAAAACAGGGGAAGTGTTCACTGGACTATTGGATTAAAGGATTGGAATTAAGTTCGACAACTGTAAGTGTAAAATGGATCCAAAGTAAATTATCTTAACAGCAAATTCATACTTGTGATATAAGCTATTTCCTTGCAAGCATTCTGTAGTTTCGAAAAACTTATCTAATATGAAACAAGCTTGTTATTTATACCTAATATTTTGTAGGCAGTAAGAAAAATTAAAATTTTCACCTCAAGTTGTCATAGTACGTGAAGACAAAAAGATCTTGTCACATTTCATCCTAAGAAAGAGAATAAATTTTACTTTCAGAACTTGTTACCATGCAACAAATTTTAATTTGTGTGACCGTTCTGATTTCTCAGTCGTTGTCTTATTCTCCTTGAACAGCTTACAGACCTAACGGTGAGTAGGCGACATTTAACTTCAACATTTTTGTTGTTAGAATAGCGGTCCAAGGTTGGTATTACTGATTTTACACTTTGAAAAAATTTCATGAATACCTAAATATGTTAGTTACTGTAAGTCAAGTTTAGTTGTTGCATTCGATTCTTCGGTTACTGAGGACTGTTGATGCAAACTTTTGTTCAGTTTGTCTTCAAACTTTTCAATTTCATTTCGATTTTGCTCATGATGTATGTTATTTATTAGTTTTAACATATTCAACTACACTGCGGGAAAAAAATAGTACTCTCTTTAGAGGTTTTCAATTCACTCAAGATTTGTTGTTATGAGAGTGCATGTAGAGTCCATAAAATCATTGCATTTACAGTATAGAAGCACAGAGCGTTTTGAGGTACTAGGTATCAACCCATGTTGTAACATCCATGTTAGTACGTGTTTTAGCCTCCACGAGTGACAATGCAGGCGCTATCCCTGTCATCCAGTCGATCGTACAGAAGGCGAATACTGCCCTGGGATACGTTATGGCATGCCTGTTGGACCTGCTGACTTAGCTCTGTAAGAGCTGTTGGTTGACGAATCACACGAGGCACTTCTCGTGCCATCATATCTCACATGTGCTCGACTGTAGAGAAGTCCGGAGATAGTGTTGACCAGAGAAATTGCTGCACGTATTGACGAGCACTTTGAGTTTCTCGGACAGTGTGTGGACGAGCGTTATCCTGTTGGAGCACCACATCTCCTTCCTGTTGCGAGAGTGGCAAAAGAAAAGCTCTAACAACATTCTGCACGTACCGAGCGCTATTTAGCGGCCCATCCAGAAACACCAAGGTAAACGAAGGTTGTAGCTTATGTCACGGTCGAATGTACTCTACGAGACAGAGCTCACCAGGTCCAAGTCGTACGTGCGAATGACTATCACTTCCGTGCACGCAGTATCTACTTTCATCGCTGAAGACCACGGTCCACCATTCTGACGACACCAGTCAAGCTGAGCAAGTCGACGCTGTGGCATGAGTGGAAGTTGGGCTAGTGGTGTGCGTACCCGTTGACCCACTCCTAATAATCGCTTCGCAACAAGTTCGTGTTGACACCCCTGGTTTCCGAAGCCCTCGTATCTGTGCTGTGGTAGCTGTACGATCTGCCACTGCTGCCCTTACTACACGATGATCCTGACGGGAGTCTGTGCTGCGTGGATGTTCAGAACATTGTCTGCAGTTACGAGTGATTCCAGCATCGTTTCGCAGCTGACGGAGCACGTCAAACTTGTGTTGCCGTTCTCCGAAGGGGCCGGCTCGACGCTCGGAAGACTACAATTTGACACCTTTCAGACTCGCTCATTTGGTTGTAGGGAACACGTCTGCGTCTCCGTGGCGTGGTTGCCTGGTTGCGTCACATTTTTTCACCACACTGAGTCTTCTGGCTGTGAACATTCCTTATTAAAGTGTAGACACATATTGCGCACTTGCAGATATGCCACTATGGTATCCGTTGGCGGACGACGTTGAAACAATTGTCAGCACATCTACCATCTCCCAGGTGGCATATGTAGCCATTGGATCAAAATCGACGTCGTATTTCCGGTAATACAATTTTTTCCCAACTGAGTATAAGTAATTTAATTTTACGCGCACGCATTCGTATTATTATAATGTATTATTTCTATCATGATGTTGTGTTCTTATAGCCCACCCAACTATGAAAAGTTTAAGAAAGTGGAGCATCATATCGAAAGAAGACGAAACCCAAAGAGGAAAGTACAAAAAAATAAAGGAGCTATAATAAAGTTTTTGAAAGTTCGAGACGTCAGAATCTACCTTTGCTATTAGGTATGTGTTCTTCAAAAGCTGATGCTGCTCAAAACCGAGAAGAATTAGAAGTAGTAGAAGTACTTAATACTGGTGATTTGCTGGGACCTGTAACTGATAGTATAAATCGTTCGGATTCACGAGCTGATGTGATTACTAAAACTGCGACACCTGAACTAATTGCAACCACCTCAGCTGGGCGAGTCTTTGTTGGGAATGATACTGGAAAATGGCCCGAAAAATTAGATTCAAACACGCGATTACTGTTAATACGGTGAGGTCCAGAAGTGTTTCACCACATTAACACAGACTCCACTGAAGAGCCAACAGTACCACGTACGGTTTAACCAGAGTCAGGCACGGACTCGAAAGTACTGTCAAGGAGGCGACTAAAACGAAAATGGTGTTAGCACACATTGGTAAATGTTGAAAAGGCTTTACCCACTTAGTTGGCTGCTTCTCTTTCTAATGCATCATTGTTTTGCGTCTGTTATCCTTTGTGGGAGAACTCAAACTCACCGTATGCATCAAAGTAGCTTAATGCCTGGTGTAAACTAAATCCCAAAATCATCAATGATGAATTAATTCTACACACAACCATAAGATTTGCCTATGGGAGCTGGAAAAGAGACTTAAAAAAGACAAACTACTGATAAAGAGTGAGATGGTGGCAAAAAATTAATAAAAAATAAAAAAAATATACAAGAAATTCTACACATAATTTTTGATATAATAAGATTACTGGCAAAACACTCTCTAGCGTTGTGTGTCCACAAGGAAGATGACACCAGTGACAGTAGTGGCAACTTTTTATAACTAGTCCATCTATTAGCGAAGTACGATCCTGTTCCCCGAGAACACGTAGTATGATAAAAAATGGGCCAATATATTTCACTTGCTTTTGTATCACCAGAAACTCAAAACGAGTTTAATAGTATTTTAGAGAATAAACTTCGCCAAAAAATTAAGGTTAACTTCAAAAGGCAAAGTATTACTCCATGGTGCTCGACAGTACCCTGTAAGCCAAGTACTGAATTATGATATGTGATGATAAGGGAACCAAGAAGAACTAGTAGCGAAATTTCTTACGCATCTAATTGAAACAAAAAACAAAACAGCCGAAGGAAATAGTGAGATGATACTAAGAAAGCTCGAGGCTGATGGACTTCGCATTGTGAATTGTAGAGCGCTAGTTACCGTAATGTTGCTGCAATGGCTGGAAGACAGACAAGTGTGCAACAATAAATAAAATATATCAGTCCCGATGCTGAATTTGTCTTTGTTGTCCACATTGGAACGTTTTTATGAGTTCTTTTCTATGTTCACACACCTATAAGGAGTTCTGATTGCTGCTTCAGATTAGATTTTGAAGGGAATTCGTGGCACACGTTCCAGTGTAAGCGACGATGTAGTAAAATATGCCACGAAATCATTACAAAGAGATTTTGACATTGTTAGGGAAGCTAACAGAAACAGACGAAATCTTCAACACACGATGGACGCAGGAACAGCGTTAGTCGTGATGTCATCATTTTCGTTTCTGTGTACCTTGCGTCTCTGGCATATGGAGCTGTGTCAGGTAGTGATGTCCAATATTATTTGCAAACGGAGGAACTTAACGTACCTCAATGTGCTGAGAAAAGTTGCGTCTTACAGTCGGAATTGAAAGGGAAGTGAATGTAATTCGTAGACGAGGCTTCAAGTTTCGTTAAAAGCTAGTGTGGATAACTTGGCTTTTTTATTGAACCTTCAATACAAATTAGGAGGCGGCACATTTCTGACGATTGAAGCAGAGGTGCCTGCCTATCACACAATGACGATATAAACCAAAAGAATGTTCTCTTCATTAGACACAGTAACTGATGAAATTCATGAAAGGGTCCTGCAGGTCCAGAATCTGGCCTAGAAACAAGCCTTCCTAAAGGCCTGCAGTAATACTGGGCGTCGACGATGACGAATGCAACCTCGACCAAGCTCCTTAAGATCTTGACAGAGAAAATTTTAAGTTTTAGTACATGTCTCTAGGAGCTTTGTAGCCACAACTGACTATGCAAGAACTTATTGATTCCGGTCAACTAATTTTATTAAAGTTTATTTTTAGGTCCACACTTGAAGAAGAGAATCTACATAACGACGCGAACATTGGCGGCTGAGACCACAGCCCAGTGACCGAAACCAGGCTGCAGTCCAACGCCTAGTGCTCTGCCAGCTTAGCAGCGTCTGCAGACATGGCTTCCGCAGCGGAGCTTTGCCGTGAGGTAGCTACGATTAGAGCTGACAAGGAAGTTTTGTTTAGAAAAGCTACTCATTCGAAGGGTAAAACAGGGGAAGGGTAATCTTTGGGCGTGTCCTCAGTTGTCCTTCATGCTGGTACAGCCTCATCGGTGGCAACGTTTTCTGGTAATTTTGGGGAAGATATTTTTGTACTCATGGATAGTTGGCATACGGCCGCGAGATTAGGGAACAATTGTTAATTGTAGCTTGTTTAAAAGTTTAAAACTGGTAGAAGATTCCCGGACGTATGTGCGGGACACTCAATCCTTCGTAGACATTCAGCAAGCGTTATAGCATCGTTACAGGAACAAGATTTCGACGCATTATATCGCAAACAATTTAATGGTGTCGCACGGAAGCAGGAAGACTCAGGAGATTGTTTTATGGACCGCACGAGGGATATTAATATCGTGACGAATGGCTTAACGAATTATGATCATGCCAGTAAATTCATTTTGCAGGAGATAGAAGAACGGCTGCTTGATGTATTTTTGCGATGCCTGCAGTCAGAAATTCCACAGAAAGTACGCAAGGAGTTTCCAAGGACCCTGGACGAAGCAGTAGCAACTGCAATAGCCTTGACTGAAACTGATTCTATAAGTAGACCAATGGAGAAGGGGGTAGTGTTTAATGCGGAGATTATGTTAAATGTGTGGTGCTCCGCGATGCACTCTAAGTTTCTGTACGAAACTACAATGTCAGAGGTGCAGGTAGGTGTGGCTCTCCATTCAGTACTGTCCACAAGTGCATAGACGGTGTAATCAGCGTGCCACTCGTGTCCCTGCGTTAAACGGTACAGTAGGCGGTGTTGCCACTGTGCGCGCTCCCAGTAAGTTCGACTACGAGACAACTGTATGCAAAATCAGTGGCACACATTTGTCTATTCGGCTATATAGCGGGAAGGTCGTGTAACCTATTGTATGCAGTATTACGGTATGTGTGGCTACCCAGGGTCTTTGACTACAGTGAATTTTAATCCAACACACTGTAGCTTGAGTGGTACCACCCAGGTACGCATATCAATTCTCTCGGTTCAACATTGCTGTGTTTCCGAGCGGGAAGGACGGACTTGGGAACATGCGTGAAAGTTCCGCCATCCGTGGGCATTAGCTACATCATTCTGGGTCAGGACTTCCTGAGTAAACATAAAGCCAAAGTCGAGCTACGGCAGCGCACGTTAGAGCTAGAAGGACATGGTTCCGTCTCGGTTTTATTGCTGAAAGGACCGAACGGTTGCAATGAACACCTGATAGGTCGGGTAAACTGAAAAGCCCTCAGACGGGAAAGACACTTACAGGTTCTGCTGCAATTAGCGATTTCTAAATCAGCAAACAGTCACCGATATATGTGACATGTTTATTATCATAGACATTACACCGTCTAGGGCAATGAAATTACTTCACCACCTCCATTTTTACACTGGGTTATCATCAATTAGAAGTAGAACCTAAAGACCGGTCTACAACTGCCTTTACAATCTTGTTTGGACACTTCCAATATCGCTGGATGCCTTTCTGTATGAAAAACGCGCCAGCGACTCTTCAACGCTCATTAGATGGAGTTCTACAAGACCTAAAATCAAAGCAGTGCCTCAGTTATCTAGATGACATAATAGTACACTCCAGGGACATCTAGGAGCACATGGTGGGTCTGCGGGATTTATTTGACGGGACGTATTTGAATGGTAGCGTGCAATACGGCTGACCCTCAGCTTCGAAAAGTGACAGTTTGTACTGAAAGAGGTCCGCTATTTAGGTCCATTATTGGCTAGGACGGGTTCGCACCGAATTCCGACTTTTGCAAGCAGTAAAAGATTTACCAGTGCTTAGCACGGTAAAAGGAGTAAAATCATATCTTGGGATTGCGAAATTCTATACAAAACACGACCAAAAATTTGCAGAGGTAGTAAGACCCCTTCTGCATAATTATAAAATTTAACTGGACTCCGGATTGCCAAAAAGCACTTCAACGGTTACAGGAGTTACTGATCATGAATCTTATTCTTATTTTCCCGGAGTATCAAAAACAGGTTATCTTGTCTTGTGATTCGAGAAACCATGCCCTCAGCTGTATTATGAGCTAAATGGTGGATTGGAAGGAGCGCCCCAACGCGTATGTTTCCAGGAAACTGAATAACGCAGAAGAAATCTATTCGACTACAGTAACGGAAATGCTGGGGCTAATATTTGGTATCAAGAATTTTCGTTGTTGTTTGTATGTGAGGCGCTTTATTGTCATCACGGATCTCACCACTCTAAAATGACTTCTGGTTTTAAAGAATCCTACCAATAGGATGCTACTGCATGGCGAATTGTATTTTGAGATAGTGCATTGTCCAAGCAAGTCTCATGATAAAGCTGGTGGATTAAGCTGCAAAGTGCGTACTGTATAATGCATTGGAGTAAATACAGAAGAGTGGTGGAGAGCTCAGACTAAATAAAAATGGCTCCAAGCACTATGGGACTAACATCTGAGGTCATCAGTCCCCTAGCCTTAGAACTACTTAAACCTAACTAACCTAAGGACATCACACACATCCATGCCCGAAGCAGGATTCGAACCTGCGACCGTAGCAGCACCGCGGTTCCGTACTGAAGCGCCTAGAACGGCTCGGCCACAGCGGCCGCAGCGCTCAGACTGTCGACTCCGATTGTCAGCGATATGCAAAACATGTGCAGTCCAGCTCTGATGACGGAGTGCTTTACAAGGAAGCACAATGTGGCTGCCGGATCGTTGTGCCAGCCTGTTTATGGGACGAAGTATTAAGGCAAGCCCTTTATTCCATTTTAGCTGGGCACAGCGGATGAAGGGCCAAGGCATGCCGCATTGCGAAACATTACTGGTGGCCACAGAGGAAGCAATACTTTGAACGCTACGTAAAGGGCTGCGTCCCTCGAAGAGCCGAGCTGAGACGTCAGCGCATACCACTAAAAAGACTGCCTGAAGCAGTGAAACCTTTTCAGTCTATCGGCCTTGACGTCCATCGCCCTTTCGCACAAACACCAGGGAGAAACCTATACGTACTAACAGTTATTCATCATTTTTGGCGTTACTTGGCTATGATCGCAAACCAAAATCAGACAATTAGGTTCCTGTTTTCGTTAAATGTTGCCAATTGAAATTCAGCGGACCACAAGAAATAATAGCAGACCACTGAACGAACTTAATGTCTGGGCTGTTCAAAAATGGTAGTAGCAGTGCATAGGACATTGAGTTAAATGCTAAGTTACTATGTCAATAGTAACCACTATAACTGGGACACCCTATTGTGGAACTTAATAAGAATGTACAATTTAAAAAACATGAAAATTTGGGTCTTTCAGAACACGAGGTGATTTCGGAAAAGAAAATCCCTTCACCTCTTGAATTACGTCTACTTACTCCAGGGGAGAATGTGTCCTCTACTCGGGACTTCCCTAAAAAGCTAAAAGGGATACGACATCATATGAAGAAAAATAACACAGGCTCTAGAATGAAAGGAAAACACTCACAATAAAAAGAGCAGAATTACCTAAGTACAATTTTAGACGGTGGATTTCGTTGTCTAACCATCACGTATCAGAGAAATTTGTTCTATAGTACCAAGAACACTATCAAGTAGTCAAAACCGTATTCCCAGGTAATGCTAAAATACATTTTCAAGGTGGACCGGAATCACAGCCTCAATTACCGGTAGCTCCTTCTCTAGGGGAGAGGCAATCGGTTAGAGAAAACAGAAGGTAGAATAAGCCAATTATGCAGAGCGTGCCTGAGTGTGTTCCATCATACTCATACACCTTAAAGGTACGGCTTGGTCTTCTGATCTGAGTAGTTGTATTTGCTTGTTAGTTATTAGGTTTTACAGTTACATGTATGTTGTGTAATTTCTATGAGAAAGGTTTATTGGAATCGTTTGAATATAGATAATAGGTTGGACAACATAAGCGTGCCTTCTTTAAATCAGTTGTTTTGTTTTATATGTAGTTGGTATAGATCTCGATAAGCAGACGGAGAGTGTAGTAAGTGAGAATGAGTAAACACATGTGTGACGCACTCCTGCGTGTAAAATTACGAACTGAAGATTCTTTATAACGGATGTTTTCTAGATAACTTCAGTCACTTCAGATGATGATTGCTATACACCGTAGAGTCATTACGGCGGATAAGTCATTGTCTGCCTCACGAAGCAATACACATTGTACCTGATTCATTCGCTCAGTACCAAAACCAATTTTAGTCACTACCACCTGCTACGACCAAGGACATGTCGGCAGCACTCAGCGCATAAAGCTACGAGGTTAGGGAATTCAAATGAATGTGCTCAATGCGACATTTCAGGTTCCATTTCCGAGTTACATGTCGCCATTAGCAGAACCACAGATCTAAACACCAGCTGCTCTTGATTTAAATAACAGACCATCCTTTCGAACTCCTATCCAAGGAAAAGCTGATTTTTCTAAACGCCGAGTTAGACCCTGCGACTCGGGCTAAACTGTACCTGATGATACCAGCACTAAATGGTAGTGTGACGATGGAACATCTATTCGATCACATAGCACAACATCGAAACGAACGACGCCACTGACATATGACCAAAGGGATATCAGGGACACATCAGCCGTTTGTGTAATTTTGATCACAATAGGTATTACGTAGTGCCATCTCAGAGGTAAAATTGCCCAAATCCGCCCTACCTGCTTTCAAAATGTAGGTCCAGCATAGTCATGCTGGTATAGTGGAGAAATCATTACACCACAGTTATCAATACTTAGTTCTGAAAGGAGGAAAAGGAGGCAAAGGAAGCAAAGAGGATCACAGAAAGTCAGTGCCTAAGCATCGAAGGAGTGAGATATTTTTTCTAGTGTAAAACAAAAACGAAAAGAAGGGCAAGCCGAAATATCATTCGAGCTATGAAGAACCACGTAGGAATCCGGAGGACTGAATTTATTTAAGGATGGACGTAAAGGCCCAAACACCAGTGGACTGGCTGACACCAGTGGACTGGCTGCTGCCTAGCAACCAAAACCAGGTCGCAGCCCATCAGCCAATGTCCAGCCAACTCAGCAGCATCAGCAGACACGGCTTCCGCAGTCGGTACTCGGCATGCCGGCAACAGAAACGTCACGTGGACTCTCGCCGTTTGACCAATCGACCTACCAGTTACACCACACTAGACCATCGACCCCGATGCGGTGCGATACATGTGGACTTCCGCAGTTGTCAGCACATGGAAAAGACATTGAAACCTTCAGGACCAGCCCTCACCAAGTCGTCATAGTTTGGTACTCTAGTGACACACAGCGTGCGTCGGTCATTGCCGCATCAATGGCACTGCCTCTGCTGGGCGGCGAACCAAAGACCGCCGCCTGATTTTCCAGCCCCGGCACAGATACGCCGCCTCGCAGCCGTACCGCCACCCCACAGCCATCAGCCGCTATCTGCCAGCATGCTGTGGTAGGCGGCACGTCCGTGCCTGTGATGTAGGATCCAAGGATCACCTCCGGTCGTCTGCAGTCGGTATGTGTCAGATGTGCTGAGCCATGTTTGTTCGTGTTCGTCAGTAAAGCGTTCTATCAACTGATGGGCTGCCTTATTCGCCCACTCTATCGTCAACGTCCAGTAGACAACCACTCGCCCACTCCTACCCTGTACTAAACCGCCTTACAACCAATATAGTTGAATGTTCCACACAGTGCCGTAAGTAATGCCAGTTGTGAGAGAAGCTATTCTAAACTGAATGTGGTTGCAAAATGTGTAATCCCTAAAATGCCCACGTTGAAATTAACAAATCTAGCTGTTCTAGCAATCGACAAGAGGTGCAAATTAACACTGACGAATGTATCAATGAGTATGCGTTGCAAGAAACACTGAGAATAAAAGTTATATGTTAAAATTTGAATACATTTGAAGAATGAGAGAGTATTACGGATTTATTTTATGTTTCTTGCTTTGTAGTTCTTCGCCTGCAATTTACAGGCAGCATAAATAAAGTTAATTGCCCCTTGAAATCTGAGTCTTCTTGCTGATCCTGAATGCTTGGATTGATTATTGTATTTCATTTGTGAATGCCTTCTTGGACTTATGAAGTGAGGTCTTATATCGTAATTTGAGGTGCCCTTTCTGTAAGGAAAAAGTCAAAGACGCTTAAGATTTGCCAGGAAATGGAAATGTATAATTATAATGTAGGATTTAGTTAAATACATGTTCAGGCTCCCCTCATATTTGCAGCTGCTTTACAAAAACACTTCCTGCTTCTCAATATATCAATCAAATCAACGTTAGATCGTGTATAATTTATTCTTGGGTCAAAATTTTGTATAAAAAAATAAATATTTCCTGGACATGACTGAGGTCATGTCACTTTTATACTCAATGCACTTCAAGGCAGGTATGAGGCTTTCAGATATTAAAACGCATTTGAGAAATACAGACCGCAAATATGTGCTCAACACGTTTGGTGTATATGAAAATTGTAAGTCATTATCTAAGATAGCCTACAGTTCCCTGTAAAAGCGTTATAAAACAAGTTTCTTATTTTTTTTAGGTAATAGTCAGTATACGGAGATCAATGCCGCTGCTTCGAAACACAGCAGTTCTTTTCAATGGCAATGCTTAAAGATAAAGTGACGTTCAAAACAGTGGTTGACCCTGCTACCTATATCCTTCGTGTGTGATGGGGTCAAGGAAAGAGACCGACTGCAGGCAATATCGCTGGCCTGTGTGTATGGGTGGGAGGCGAGGGGTGGCCACTAACAGATAATTTCTAATAAGCAGAAGGATATGGTTCAAAAAACGGCTCTGAGCACTATGGGACTCAACTGCTGTGGTCATCAGTCCCCTAGAACTTAGAACTACTTAAACATAACTAACCTAAGGACATCACACACACCCATGCCCGAGGCAGGATTCGAACCTGCGACCGTAGCAGCAGCGCGGCTCCGGACTGGAGCGCCTAGAACCGCACGGCCACCGCGGCCGGCGCAGAAGGATATTACAAATAATAAAACGTCATTAGGTACTTACACATACATTACTCTTAAATTTGATGTCAATACTACAGTTTCATTAGATTTCATTGTTTTCTGTTTGACAAGATAGTTATAACATTAAAAGCGAATAAATTCAAAACGCAGTGAAGTTGCTTCGTTCCTGTTCCTGCTTTCGCTACTTCCGTCAGACGTCCACTGGCCTCGTCCGTATGCACCAGGCGACGTGTTCCTTTACTGAAAGTAATCTTAACTACATCAGGACCGCTAATGGACATGTTAAGTACATTTTTATTGGCGTTCGCTTGAAATCGCTGGACAGGGGTATTTCATCACAACCACTATGCCATTGATTTTAGCCCCACTTGGAGATAAGCCCATTTCTTCAATCAATAGCCTTGAAATATTTCTTAATACATGGCTGCCACCGAAAGACAACGGCATGGAAACAATCGACGACCTGATCCCCATAGCCCATAGAATTACCTGTGCTCTAGATTCCGTAAGGGTTTCTTGTTAGGTCCTCTAAATCTTTCGTTTTGAGGACGTTCCTTTTACATTAAATGTTTCAGCTAACTAGTGCTATGGTAACATGTAGAGTGGCTTCCACTCCAGTGTAACCTTTCCCCTTGGCTCGTTCACCTCTTCTGCATATTCCCTGCTACTACTACTACTACTACTACTACTACTTTCCTTCTTGGTGTCGCTTCCTGGGATGACCACTCGTTACTATTACTTTCATACAAACATTGCGAAAAGCTAATACGTTAACGTAAGCTCTTGCGACTGGTGGATTCTCTTCAACTAACAAAGTCTGGTTTAGATGAACTCTGCCCGTCAGCTAGCGATAAGCCGAAGAAGTGGAGTGTGCCTCTTCATACGCAGACTGGATTCTCCTCGTGTAGTGAGCAATGAAAATACCTACTGAATTATTGTAGACTTAATATACATAAAAGGGCTTGCCAAACTTAGACCAAATCAACTTAATTTCTGCAGTCAAAGCCCATCCCCTGTTGGTTCAGATTCTACAAAGCATTTAGGTATTTACTTCTCAATGTAGATATATATATATTTTCTTTGTTGAAACTGGCTTAAATATATCATGTTTTCCTTTGCAGTTACAGAAAACTACCGCAAATAAGTCATATGAACGATTTGTTCAGCGTTACGGAAAGCATAGGTAACATCCAAAAATAAAATAGGGAAATTAAATTATATCCCTATCTTTTTTTGATAAGCGTTGACTAAATACAGCTACGCTTTGACAAGGGTCTGTCTTAATTTTAGCTTAAATGCGAAAACAGATGGTGCAGCGGGGAAAGGGGTGCGACAGACAGATGTAGGCTTCGTATCGGGCGGCAAAACTCCACTCTAAGACAATGCTATGTGGCGGTTGATATGTATCCTAATTTGGTCCACAATTATCCTGATAAATTCACTCGATATTTTCTTGTCATTTAGATCTAATATTGTGAAATGGTCTCATTTGAGGGGTTACTTAGAGGTAGTAAATCTATGATTTTTAGTCCAGGTAGCACTTTCGATACAAACTGCAGCTAACTTCGCCATTTACGTTGCGAATTCTCTGTCGTAGCTATTGACACAACAACGGAGTGGTGTTTTAAGCAGTTTTCTGCCAGCTTAGCTGTTAAGTGTACGTCCTTCAAGAAGAAGTGTACGTTAGTTTCCGGTTCTAATCTATCTAAAGACAAGATTTTTACCTGTGTTGTAAAAGAGGCACTAGCAGGCAGATCGACAATCAGGAAACAAGTTCTAAGACAACTTCTACCCTGGAAATTTTGTCGCTCCCTGATTGCACAGTTGTTAGTGTCTGATTTTTCTGTTTCTCCCAATTGCATTCACATAATTATGGCACTTAATGATCCGTGAACTGGTTTTCGTTATGTATCTACCCCGGCTGCAATGTTTGCATACTTTGGTGGTAGACCTGTAACGCTACTTCAGTTATGATTGTGGACTGAACGTGGAGACAGGACGTTTCCACTCCGAAAGTGCGTGTTATCTTGCTAATTCGTTGCAGTTTGAGTTGCTTTGTTCGATAAAAAAAAAGACTTTTCCGCGACGTTATCATAATAAGTTGTAATTCTCTTGTATTACTACAGTGCATAGAAAATGGCGTTTTTTCCTTAGTTCATGAACACAGTAGGCAAACGTGAGAGGGAAGTGTATCGGCAACAGTATACTTTCCCACATTATCTAAAACAGTCCCACAGTGTTTGAACGCTTTTTCGAATTCATGTCCACGGGCAATATGTTAGTAGCACTTCGTTTCCTTTTAGGTTATGCTGTGTTAACAGACACTAAAGCTGCGCAGTTCAGCAAAACCATGAGATGAGGTTTCTCGTGTCACCAACAGTACATACAGATGTCGTGAAGACAAGGGACAAAGGCTCGGAAGAAGGAGAAGAAGAAGAATGTGTCCAATATACATATTTAAAAAATGGAAGAAACGATGATGACAGTTTTTGTCAGGACTGTATGCATGCCGGTATAGCCTAAAGATACAGCCGAATGCTCTCGAAATGAAGTCTAATGAGGCACAGATTTACTTAGACAAGACTTATTTGACAACAAATGAGTTAAACTTAAAGTACTGACGTAAAAAACTATAAAATAAGCGTATTATTATAATCATTTATTTCGTAGTTCACTGAAGATACCTAAAACAATTAAGTGAACCTTACTTCTGTAAGAAACAATATGGAATTCAGTTGCAAAACACAAGTAGTAGGTATTCTTATCTGCAAGGTAAACGACACAAAATACAGAATGTATACTAGGGAGCAGCAGCGGCCAGGAACGGTAGTCGGCGCAGGCGCAGGTTAGGCGGGCTTTCAGCGAAGCCTGAATGGACGCTCGTCTGCTGCAGTGGCTCTGAATGGGGCTGGCCGATGCCCGATAAAGTTGCTCGCACAGATCCAGCTGCTATCTTAGGCGCACATTGTGGATGCCAAGGGGCGGGCGGAGGAGTTGATAGTAACGGCAGTAATATATAAAGGTGCCTGACGGCCTTCACAAAGGCCACTCTCCTTAGCATTTGGCCCACGTCACGGCAGAGGGGGAATTTAGATGCGTGTTCCCCTCCGCTGCACCAAGCGGACTCTGCGCTCTAATGCACTCAGCACTCTCTTAGTCTTACGACAACACTTTCTGTTCGTCTCCTGTTTTTCAAGTGCTGAATGAGGCATGCCATCAATCTACTATCAAAAGAACGTACCGGAACCTTAATAATACTTGCCTTTCAGCTCATCACCAGTATCTGAGAACCGTCACTGTGCTTATGAACACTCTCAATGTTAACAATAATTCGTCATCCATAGCAGGAAAATAGGCATCCTAAAGCAGTTTCGTGCATTATGGTCTTCAGGCATTTGCATTTAAATTTTCCAGTGTCACCTATCCACTTTATTAATTTGTTCTCCCACTTTTTTCGTGTCTCTTGGAATCTATTTTAAAAAGTCAGAAACCTCCAGTGGCCATTTCACCATCCATTTGCATGGCTACCCGTCCTGCTCACCTCCATTACACTCATTACTGCGTCAAAGACTCCAGTTTGTTCTAAGATATACTTCTTTGTTTTCATTTCTGTTCTGGTAATTCTCAACATGCGTCTCTCCATTTATCGCTGAGTATCCCTCAATTTTTAATTATTTTTGTATTAAAAACCGCATTTTTTGCTACCATAGGTCGAATCGATAATTAACACAAAACGTAAGCTTTCCTTTCCAAACATCTACTTCTGTGTGCTCCACAAGCCAACGTACGGTGCGTGGCGGAGAGTAAGTTGTACTTTTCATAGTCATCTTCCTTCCTGTTCCATCCACAAATAAAAAGAGGGAAAAAGTACTGTCTGAGTGCCTCTATTGTCTCTATACGAGCCGTAACTACTCTTACGTTCGGGGTCCTTACGCGAAATGTACGTTGGCGGTTGTACGATCTTCTGCAGTCAGCTTCAAATGCTGGTTCCCTAAATTTTCTCATTAGCGTTCCCCGAAACACAACATCGCCTTCCCTCCAGGGATTCCCATTTGAATTCCCGAAGCATTTCTGTATTACTTGCAGGTTGACCGAACCAGTGACAAATTTTGCACCGCGTCTAAACTGCATCGATGTATTCCTTTAATCCTACCTGATGGGGTCCCATATACCGGAGCAGCACTGAAAAATGGGTAACACTAGTATTTTGTATGCGGTGTCCTTTACAGATGAGCCACACATTTCAAAAACTCCCCCACACAACTAAAGTCAATAATTCGCCTTCTACACGAAAATTCTCACAAGCTCGTCCTATTTCATATCGCCTTGCAACGTTACGCCTCGATGTTAGTCGATATTACTGTGCCAATTAGAACTCTACTAATGCTGTATTCGAACGTTATTGATCTCTCTTTCCTACTCATCTACTTTAACTTACATTTTTCTACATTTAGAGCAAGCTTCCATGCATCACATCAACTAGAAAATGTATGTAAATCATCGGTATTCCTCTACGGCCACTCAGCGATGTATACCACTTCATCATTAGCAATCTTCAGCGGAATGCTGTTCCTTTTCGCCGTCAGATCATTTATGTACATAGAGAAAAACAGCGGTCCTATCACACATCCCTGGGACACCCTTGACGATACGCTTGACACAGGAGCTTAGTCTTGAAAACTTTGCTTAGTTTGGCAAAAGCATTTTAAGTCAATATTACTCTTCTGTTTTTTTTTATGCAGTGTTTCAAAGTCAGTTTGTTCCCAGAGCATGTAGTTGAAGTAGAAGATTTATTACAGGTTTCATCATGCATACACCCGGATGGATAATGCACTCAACATCTTTGATCACCTATACTTTAGAAATATGGCGAGGTAGAGAGGTGAAATTTGTGGCATAGAAACGTGTTTCAAAGTTTTACTGACCGTCAAAGTAGTCACCAGCATTGTGTATAACCCGTTGCCAGCGATGTGGAAGTCGTACGATACTCTTAGCAGTGTCAGTTTTGTTGACAGTTCGAGCGGCGCGGTCTATTCCCCGACGAATTTGTAGCAATTCTGAAGCGAATGCCGTGAAGTGTTTCTTTCAGTTTAGAAATCGAGTTGGCCGGCCGCTGTGACCGAGATGTTCTAGGCGCTTCAGTCCGGAACCGCGCTGCTGCTACGGTCACAGGTTCGAATCCTGCCTCGGGCACGGATGTGTGTGTTGTTCTTGGGTTAGTTAGGTTTAAGTAGTTCTAAGTCTAGGCGACTGATGACCTCAAATGTTAAGTCCCATAGTGCTTGGAGCCTTTTGAATTTAGATATCGAGTTGAGCTTACAAGGGCTTAAGTCAGTGGAGTGCAGTAGTTGGTATAGCACTTAGCAGCCCCATCAGTCAAACAAATCAGTAACAGCTTGCAATGTACGTGCGTGAGCATTGTCCTGAAAAGTGATGGTCCGGTCCTGCAGAAAGTGTCATCACTTCTGTCTCTATACTGTTAATTTTTGGAACGCAACCTACGACCAGCTTAGGGACAGAAGTGATGAAACTTTCTGCCGGACCTAAGCATCATTTTACAGGACAATGCTCAAGCACGTACAGTGCAAGCTGTTACTGATTTGTTTGGCTGATGGGGCTGCTAAGTGCTATACCACCTACTGCACTCCCCTGACTCAAGCCCTCGTGAGTTCAACCCGATATCTAAACTGGAGTGAACATTTCACGGCATTCGTTTTAGAACTGCTACAAATTCGTGGGGCAATAGACCGCGCCGCTCGACCTGTCAACACTACTGGCACTGCTGAGAGTATCCTACGACTTCCACATCGCTGGCAACGGGCTATACACAATGCTGGTGACGTCTTTCAAGGTCAGTAAAACTTTGAAACACGCATCCCTTTTGTACGAGTAGTAAATAAATAGTTGCCACTATTAAATTTCGTACCCTCGTATTTTATTTTTGCAGGTTAGTTATTGATGAATATGGCAACCTCCAGAAGATAGCACATTGTGTGGAATGGTTCCTAGAGGCAGAATGTGACACCCAGGTCCAGCGGAACTTCATTAGATTTACTCATTCTGAAGGATGCTGTCTACTAGACCCCGGTGTACGACCTGCAGAAACTGTGAGCTTGCACCAGAGCAGCAGTTTCACCAATTAATAAGGACATAATAGGGAGGATACGGGAGGAACTGTTAAACGACTGCTACAATGACAGGTGCATCTGTCTTTTTGCCGTAAACAGCACCCTTCTACCTACCCTCATTTCTGTAATATAGTTAATCAAAGCTTTAAAAATCAATTTGCAAAACCTTGTACTTACGTTTTATGATGATGAAGCTTTCTAAATGTTTATTATCTGTCTAGCAAAAGAGATATCTATGATCAACTTCGTACACGTTAACAACAGCGAACACAAATCAAAAGCAACGATAAATTAACTGGCCATACATCCAAAAAGTCGATGATAGACTGCCACCCCTTCCAACCCCCCCTCCCCCCCCCCCCCCGAACCAGAAGTCTCAATACTTAAATCCAGTTCGAGCTTGTCTTGGCATTGATAGTTTGCGATCAGGATCAGTGTCAGGAAAGAAAGTTTCTGCCATGTTGAAGAGCACTAGCAGCATATACACAGTGTGTTTCAGTGAAAGTGTTTGCCTCTGTAACTTACAAACTAATAGGTGACGGGAAAATTTATTGCGGTGGGCCAACATAAGAAACGCTACACATCCTTCGGAGCTATGAACTGTGTTACTTTCAAAGAGTTACAGGAACGAGGTATAGCTTTTTAAATGGAACAATAGTTGTTTCTGTCATGTTCTGGAATCATGAAACCAGCTGTGTACAAGTGAAATTAAATCACACTCCTGTCACGTTTAGCTAGGGAGCTAAAACATTTCAAAGTTTCAGGGGCGGGTACAACACGCTGTACGTTGTACATGACTGAGACAAACACTTTTACTGAAGCGCCCTATATAACTCCCCCGTCTCTTAAATACCTCGAAAACTCAATGAGCTGTTAAACAAGAAGAAAGTTTGGAGTTCATCTTAAATATAATAGCAGAAAATTGTAAGTGAAATTTCATTACATGCGGGTGTTGAAAAGTAATGCCTCAGCAGTTTTTGTTAAACCGTTAAAGGTTTCTACATAAAACAATCGTTGTTAACATTTTATATCTTTATTCTTCATGTCTACATATTTTTATCTGGCCGTAGTCACCGTGGTGACGACGCACACTATTCTAATTGAGAGGTCAGTCTGTTGATATCGTTACTGTAGAATGGTTGACTTTGTTGACGCAGCCACAAACTTACCCCTGCTTGCAACGGTTCATCACTTTCAAAGTGAAGTCATCGAAGGTGTTAAGTGTTGGATACAGACGAAAATCGGACTAGGGCAGGTTAGGACTGTATAGTCGATGACAGATGATAGTGAACACAAGGCGTCGGATTGTTGCAGATTTCGCAGTGCTCGTGTATGGTCTAGCATCGTCATGCTGAAAGAGAGGGTGCTCCATGCGTGGACAAAATTTTAGAACTCGAAACTCGATTGCAGCACGCTGTTTCTCACTCACCGACATAGTTACATTACACACACCCAAGTAACACGTTACAGTTCGCAGCCGTCTAGGGGCAGAAGACTACAAATACGTAGACACAAAGAAGAAAAATTTATAATGGTAATAATGTTCGTTTTATTTAAAAAGCTTCTTAGCACTCTCTTGCACCAGTTTGTCCGTAAATGGATATTGTCATTCTGAGGCGGAACAAACGCTGTATCATTCCATGAGGTACAGAGGCGAGCGGGTGCGCCTGGGCTTACTACAGTTCACTACTACCAGCGCCAGCCGTTGTGGCCGAGCGGTTCTAGGCACTTCAGTCTGGAACCGCGCGACCGCTACGGTCGGAGGTTCGAATCCTGCCTCGGGTATGGATGTGTGTGATGTCCTTAGGTTAGTTAGGTTTAAGTAGTTCTAAGTTCTAGGGGACTGATGATCTCAGATGTTAATTCCCGTAGTGCTCAGAGCCATTTGAACTACTAGCAGCGCCACGTCAACATAATGCGCCTGGGCCTAGCCTACAAAGGATTGCAGCATAATCTAAGTGTGAAATTAGAAAACTAAAACAGCTTTTCCAATCTTCAGCAGTGAATGCTTGAGTATATTAATGTTAACACTGTAAGGCCTTAGAATCATCAAATGATTATATACCATCTTCAGAAAAAAATTAATTATGTCCAACTGATAACTTCAGCTGCCGACAGGTGTTGTTGATATACCTCGACGTGGACAGCTGAAAATGTGTGCCCCGACCGGGACTCGAACGCAGGATCTCCTGCTTACATGGCAGACGCTCTATCCATCTGAGCCACCGAGGACACGGATGAATAGTGCGATTGCAGGGACTTATCCCTTGCACTCTTCCCGCGTGACTCACATTCCCAAGTGTCCACAATGCTACTTATGCATCGTACCTTATAGACATTTGCCCAACCACTCATTACTCGCGCACGCTTTGGCGACAGTTGGGAATGTGAGTCTCGCGGGGAGCGTGCAAGGGATAAGTCCCTGCAGTCGCGCTATTCATCTGTGTCGTCGGTGGCTCAGATGGATAGAGCGTCTACAATGTAAGCAGGAGATCCCGGGTTCGAGTCCCGGTCGGGGCACACATTTTCAGCTGTCCACGTCGAAGTATATCATCAACACCTGTCTTGATGTTTTCAGTTAGTCATCATTTATTCCAGGGAAAAGCTGCACGGTCACCAACAGTAACTGTTCTTTCGAGAACAAGTTACTGTCTTCGTATATTAAGAAAAAAAGTGCCAATGAATAATAAGACTAAAACGCTAAAGATGTTTAGAATATGCAAATGTGTTTTACCATTAAGAGTTAAAAGTCTGATCTCCATCAGAGCAATGTTTCGGTCAAATTCGGCGTTTTTACGAAAATTACATTCAGAAAGATGAAAATTCGTATGTAACCTCAGTTGCATGTAATAACATTATATATCTGACACCCGCAAGCTACCTCAAGCTTTTCAAGTTATGTACTAAAAACAAAATCTGGAACGAAAAAGTTCTTGTTCATGGTAGAGTAAGTACCATTTGTATTTCTAATAGAAAGTTCTATCTACAGGACTCGATTACATTCATGCAGTAATACAGCTGTAACCAGTTTCAAGAATTTACTACAATGGTTACAAGGAATCTTAAAAATGCGGTTCAGAGGTCGTGCCCTACAGTCGGTTCCATTCTAAAAATTCTAATAGGCAAGTTGTAAATGCAGTCCCGCTAAAACTTTTTCAATAACCGAAGCAAACTTAATTCTATTTGCATACTAACTAAGAAGCTTGTAAACTGTTCGACAGAGATATTAATTAATACGTGTCCAAGAAACGGGTCATTTACATACTGCTACCTGTGCCTCAGGCATTTGACAGCAACTGTTCCGTTTGACGGTTCGCTGCTCCCTTATACAAATAAGGCCAGAGAGGCAGTTCCACAGATACACTTCGCACCCAGATATCAATCTGCTCGCATCAGTCCACGCGTTCTGCCTCAGATGATACCAGAGCTGAACAGACTTCAATGCGTTTTCGGTAAAATTAGATAATGAACTCGCAAGGACTGTACACCGTCCTGGATCGCTTAGATTCCGCGGAAGTAACCATTTGTGTGCCGTTCGTAATGCTGAAAAAACCGAGTGGTAAGTAGTGAGATTATTTTCCACTTCTGTGGCGAGCAACTAACTTTTGGTGAATATAGGCCAGGGTCATACACTGGAAATAACCCGTAAGGACACCTCTGAACTGTTAATTGTGCTGTTTCTGATAGCTATATTAGATAGAATAGTAAGACTCAAATTTTGTACGTGTGAACTTTTCTTTCATTGACTACAAAGGGTAATGAAGACTTTCCGACTGGAAATTATGGTTAGTATGTTGTCCATCGCCTTCTGGCTGACCACATAAACGGCAAAGGTTGATATAAACCACGCACAGAGAATTTAAGAGCTTTTCATAACCACATAACGAAGTATCGACAATCTGGATTATCACCCGCCGCCCCACGATTCCCACATCACTCGAATGAAAAAAGTTCAAAATAATGAGGATTCGTGATCTTTACATGACTAGGAAGAAGTATGTAATTTCTCATTTTAACTTCTGTTGCCATTTTATCCCTGTTTCATGATGGTTACTTACTAAACGCCACCGAAGAAAACAATTTTTCCTCGTTATTTTTACAGTGCAGTTTCAGTACACTTGTCAATAGTAAAGAATCTGTTGCGTATTGAGCAGGAATGTGAAAAGCATTCTGGCTAGTATTTGACCTTCAACCGTCAGTCCACCTGCGTGTTGGGGCAGGGCTGTGGCGAGAAGAGAGCCGGGGTGGATGTTGCCACATGCGTACACACTCTCTCTCTGTCACTCAGTCACACACACACACACACACACACACACACACACACACACAAACAATATAGCCCTCACAATCTTAAACCAGTACGTAACTGCAATAAAAGAAATGAGATAGTTAATCGACATATTGCTCAGGACCACCATTTTGCACTGCTAGTTTTATCTTTAAAACAGAAAAATATTACAACTTTCTTACCGTCTGTGAAACACCCAGCCTCTTCCGTTTCTTCTGCCATCTTTGTTCTTATAGTTCGATATCTATACTCTGCTCCACCATCTTCGATCTCATACAACGATTAATGTATTCCAGGTATGCCATCTTAATGTTATGGTTTGATGTATGTACTCAGTGCATTTACATTGTATATATTGGTGATCAGCTGTTGTAAGGTTTTCGAGACTCACATGAGCTCCTATTCCCACGCTAAAGTGTTAACTATATCGTCGAGTGCGCTGTGTTTATTGCATTCTCGAAGTAAGCTCAGCAACTATGTTCCTTTATGGTAGAAACTGTAGATTGTTTGGTTAGAACTATGTACTGCACAGTCTGTTAATCAACATCATTTAATGTCTAGCCTAAGAACTAAATGGCATAACGATTTTCTAAGACGTCTTTCCAAGCTCGTTACCAACTCAGTGCAGCTAAAACTGACGCATCACCTGCCAGAGCACAATGATCAGGGTGAAGTGTAGACGGTGATCGGAACTACCTTTCCTGTCATTGTAACACGCAGAAGTCTCAACACAATGCTTTTGTCATACGTGAATCACCCTGATGAACTTTTACATTGAGAGTCCGATGACCAGGACAAAGAGACTACAATAATCGGCGCCTACCTGTTTGCTAGGTTTTCTGCCCTCGATTAAAGGCATTACGCAGTGTTCTACACTAAAGATTTTACCATTGACGTTATTTACTAGCATTGTATTAGCTGTACGTCATCAAAGATTAATCATAGCCTTATATTTGAAGAGGCATGGTTTCATTGCCATACTGAGGAACGATACAAAATTTATTGAACAGAACTAAGGTGTCTGGGACCTCCAAACAGTTTACAGACTGCGTCTTGTTCTGTTTCCATTATCAATTACTAAATCATATTAAAAGCGAACTGCAAGGTAAGATATATTGCACTTTTAGCCGTTTCCCAACAAAAATGGTTCAAATGGCTCTGAGCACTATGGGACTTAACATCTCAGGTCATCAGTCCCCTAGAACTTAGAACTACTTAAACCTAACTAACCTAAGGACATCACACACATCCAGGATTCGACCCTGCGACCGTAGCGGTAGCGCGGTTCCAGACTGTAGCGACTAGAACCGCTCGGCCACCTCCGCCGGCGTTTCCGACACTTCACCCCAACAAACTGTACTAGAAAGAACACTATTTGGAGAGATCTTCAACGCTTTGTATCATTTAAACTGCATATTTTCGTAACACTCAAATACAGCCATCAGAAGCAACAAATACAGCATGTTGGAATTATAATAACTTCTATCAACATGGAGGCTCATCAGTTTTTTTCAAATCTCACACATCAGGATATATGGCATCACGAAAGTACCACAGTTTTATTTTGCAAACTCATAAACGCCGCAGTCTCCTCCTCATATGGTAGTGGAATTTGTGTATAGACTTTTGATCTCATCAGATTAACCTTAGAAAACCAATGATCACGAAATGCAATTATTCCATCTATAAATGGCTTTTCTGTTACTACATTCACAATGTTGAGACTACCACATTTCGGTACAACCTAACCATTCTTTTAAGCATAACCAGATATGAATGAAGGTTGATATAAAGATTTTCTGTGTATCCTGTATAATACTAAACGTTCTTGGGTCTACGGTATTCTGCGAGTACTAACGCATGTACTTTTTCCGTTGGTATTTAAAGTAAACGCTGGAATACTGTATTTTTCAGTCATATTAATCTTTTTTCATATATTATATTTAAAATAATTTATGAGGCTTATTTGCAGAATTTTAAATTAAAACTACAGGCCGAACTTAGCTTGTAATCTTTTCTCTGTCTTGATTGTTTGGAAGCTTTACTTGTACAGCAGTCGGTTTCCATGCAGTCATTTCAACTCAGTAGAGAAATTACAGTACACTGTTAAATGTAAAACTGCAACTTTTCTGTAAGTTATCCAGTAGTTTTAACCACAGAGAAGTGACTTTCAGAGACCACAACAGATCACATTGTAATTACTGTTTGTTTCTACTTAATATATTCAGACCACGCTTACAATCTTGCGATTCATGGGTGTGATTCCTCGCAATACCGATGTGGCGTAAGTTGTGCCCACCTTTTGAAAAGATTATAATGTATTCAGTTTCTTCATGTTTTAAAATTCTGAAAAAATATTTACTGTTTTTAATGCATTCTTCTACCAGCTTCCACAAATGTTCAAAATTTTTTTTCGTAAAAATTAACCCAAACATTTATGTCTTAGTAGTTTATTTCGCTGTTCCCAATAAAAGTAATACTCATTATTTCCAGGTTCAGGATCTTATTTATGCATCAGTAGGCCTACTTCTTTAAAGAGTATGTTATTAGCAAAAGTCAACAACTACTAACGAAATTTGAATTCTAAAAGTTTTTTTGTGATCATAGTATACTTGGTAGCTAATGTTATGGAAAGTAAAATGATATTGCTAAGAGCGTGCTAAACGATAATTTTCAGGTTTTGGGCCCTACTTACACATCATACCTCTTTTTAGCTTTTTTAGCGTGGGCACAAAGGACCATCTCCCCCATCCCTCTCCTCCCCGTGCCGTCTTGGTAATGTGCGTTAAGGAAAATTGATTGGTGTTTATACTGTTAAATGTTATTTGTATGATTGCCTCCCATCAATATAGCGGTATGTAAATATTATATCAACTTAATGTCTAGGTACCCAAATCCCAAATAGCAGTGACTATTTTGGTAAGCGCTGCCACATCACAGATCCAAACTGTATTAAAAGAGTTTCGAATCTAGAGATTTAAGAGACTCCTCCATTCATAAACCACTGCAGTCAGATCCATAGAGCAACAATGTTTGTTTTGAAAAACAGAAGAGAGTATTGTTGTGCATTCAAGCTCAATTAATAGAAAGATCTCAACCAAAGTATTTTTCAGTTCAGTCTGTCTTTGTATCTGTGCCGCCTTGCTGCTAAGGCCTGCTCGACGGACACTGGTGCAAGGTGGGAGGCTTTCGACCGTCTATGGCACAACGGCCTCATCCGCAAACTCAGCGACGCGGGATTCCCCGACGGGCTGCTGCGTCTAATACACTCATACCTCACAGACAGGAGTTTCAACACTGACGTGCAGGGAAAACAGTCAACACGACATGGTATACACGCGGGAGTACCCCAGGGAAGCATCCTAGGGCCCCTACTGTTTAACCTCTACATAAACGATCTCCCAACCACACACAACACAATGATGGCAATCTACGCGGATGACACAGCCATCCTTGCGCAAGATTGGTAACCATCAAATATTACGTCACGCCTACAGACTGCACTCAGAGTGGCTGAGCCTTGGTTGGAGAAATGGCGTGTTAGAGTAAACGTCGACAAGTGCGAAGCCGTTCTGTTCACGAGAAGACCGAAGCAACTGCGCAAACACCGCTACTGCAGACCAATAACTCTACATGCACGCCCAATACGTTTCCGCGAGAAAGTCAAATACCTCGGTGTCTGGCTGGACCGGAAATTACTCTGGGGGGACCACATACAACACATGACCAACCGAGCTAGCGCGAGGCTCAAACAGCTTTATCCTATGCTCAACAGACGTAGCACACTGAACAGAAGGGTGTCGAGGTCCATGTACATGACACTTATCCGACCCCTGATGACGTACGCAGCTCCCGTCTGGGGATACGCTGCGCCTACACGCCTGCGCCGTCTGCAGCTCATACAAAACAAGGTACTCAAAATCATAAGCAATGCTCCACGATACACAAGCATCGCGGACCTTCACCGGGAATACCGACTTGAGACTCTCACGGAGGTAATCCACAAACTCACCACAAGACTATACAGAAACTCCAGACATTCGCAGAACCCGTTTATTCTGAATCTGGGGAACTACGACCACAACCATAGATGGAAACATAAAAGACCAAAAGACATACTTGCAAGGACATAACATCTATGGCCAAGCTTACGCAAACATAACGGCACAGGCGAGCCCCTGTTAATCAGACGCATTTACTGGATATCCAGCTGAAATACACTGCCGAATAACTGGCACCATACAGGGAAGCCGTACCGTACACTGCACGCAAACAAGCTCCACACATCCCCTACACAGTGAGATGATCTATGGC
The DNA here is from genome assembly GCF_023864275.1 of Schistocerca cancellata. Taxonomy (NCBI): domain Eukaryota; kingdom Metazoa; phylum Arthropoda; class Insecta; order Orthoptera; family Acrididae; genus Schistocerca; species Schistocerca cancellata. The sequence goes on from NC_064629.1 coordinate 332,815,463, forward strand.
CGATCTCCCACTACTGTATAACGATATTGATTGTTCCAGGAAAGTAGCAGCCGCAGCAACTGGGACACATCGCCATCGCCTGTCACGGTAATGATGCATGATACCTATACTAACAAATCCAACCTTGCATGAACTATCGCAGCTAGTAAGCCACTACTGCTCTTACTACCCATCCCACTGTCGCAGAGGTTTTTTTTCCCACGGCACGAGCCATGGCACTTTTTTCCCTCTGCTCTTCAAATCGCTACCCTCACTCGCGTTTCGTCCACTATCTATCACCTGATGGACCGTGTTAATGCGTAGCCTTACCCAGACGCACGGACAACATCACAGCCCAGCATCCTGTGATCCACCCACTAGATAACTAACATGTTTACGGAGGTGACAGTAGAACTTTTGGTTTGGTCACCACGTTGGTGCGGGCGTGGAGGGGCCCCATCTCTACTTCGTGACTATGGCGTCATGATGTACTGCACTAGTCCCACAAGCAGCGTTCAAACCGTTGTGGTGTACATTCTACCTGGTCAGTGAACAGGTGTTTGGTATTTATTAACAAAGAAATTAGCAACGAGGCTTTTCTTGAACCATGTTGATCATATTCATTACTACCAGTAAGTAACATATTTGAACATGAATTATCCTATAATACACTCCCACGAAATGTCACTTCTTTGCGCCATTTCTACAATTATTACTGATGGTTTTTGGCACCTGATTTGGTAGCAATGCTGAATAAAGTGGCAGAGATTTAATTCTTCATCATCGTATCTCATGTGACACAGCTGTATGAGCACACTTTAGGCTTTATCGAATACATTAGTTTGCTGGCCGCGGTGGTCTAGCGGTTCTAGGCGCTCAGTCCGGAGCCGCGCGACTGCTACGGTCGCAGGTTCGAATCCTGCCTCGGGCATGGATGTGTGTCATGTCCTTAGGTTAGTTAGGTTTAAGTAGTTCTAAGTTCTAGGGGACTGATGACCATCGCTGTTAAGTCCCATAAAGCTCAGAGCCATTTGAATACATTAGTTTGATGGAGGAAGGAAGCTATATTTTGGATTCAGAAAAGAGTGAATAATTCGTGCAGTTACTTAGTGCCTCTTAAGCTTAGATCCAAGAATTATACTAATTTTTATTAATATATTCTATTGTTTTAAGGATTATTTAACTCAGTGCTTTGTATTCCGAAATGTCTGTCAGAATCAAGCAGCAGTGTAATCAAACGAAGAATTGCAGATGAACATCGAACTTTGAAAGAAATTGGGAATTGAAGCTCTTTCCATGTGAAGCAAGTGCTGTAATAACCTGCTTGGCATGCAACCATGTGATTAGTGTACCCAGAATTATATAACACTATTCATCATTACGAACAAGGTAAGTCGACGTAAAGTAATTGCAGAGGATTGATAAGACGATAAAAGTTGAAGGAGCTCAAGTTAGAACTGAAGAAACAATTGTTAATTTTTAAACCCGTAAAACAAGAAAATGAACCTATGATGTATAAGATAGGTCTTGTCACAATTGCTGGCTGAACACTCAAAACCTAAACTGGAGGGAATTTCATAAGACACTTTTAGTAAAGGAAAAAAATCTCAAGAAATTGTTTGTCTACGAATTGCGAAGGTATATCAATCCATCAATCCTTTGATTTGAAATACAGTTGTGAAAACAGTTAGTGATATGGCCGATAACAATGCGAAAGATTTTAACGTTTTGTGTTCCTTCTGGATAAAGTTATGGTTTCTTCTTTGTCGAGATTATGAAATGGCTCTGAGCACTATGGGACTTAACATCTATGGTCATCAGTCCCCTAGAACTTAGAACTACTTAAACCTAACTAACCTAAGGACAGCACACAACACCCAGCCATCACGAGGCAGAGAAAATCCCTGACCCCGCCGGGAATCGAACCCGGGAACCCGGGCGTGGGAAGCGAGAACGCTACCGCACGACCACGAGATGCGGGCTCGAGATTATGAGAAATAAGAAATTGAAAATAAAAAATTCGTATCACACACCGTTTTCAAAAACCAGACGTTTTATTATTTATGAAAATTATATAATTTTGAAACCTTGGAAAGACAAATATTTTGCCGAGGGATGAGTCTGCCAGAACGTTTTTGGCAATTTCCTTCTGTAATTAATGTTCTGCAGTGCCTCTTAATAGAGATGGAAAACATTGTGTCAATACGCTGCAGCTCCACCACTCCAATTACTACACTATCCTGGTGAAAATGTCTCCCTTGTCCATCACATGTATCCCCCTAGTTCTGAGAGATAAATTAATGATGGCATACAAGAAAATGTAATTTTGATGACAGATGACACTTCGTACATTGGAAACGTCTTATCATATTAGTCCTAACGTCTTTATAATCATCAGATTTGTGATTTTCAAGAAAGTGCGTACACATCGAATAGAAGGAATTTCTTTTTCAGCCTTACTTTACGAGCTGATGAAATCTGTATCTTGCATACGTTGTATTTGGGAACCGATAACTACTCCCTCGTTAATTTTTGTCCGCTTGTATTGGGAAACTTTTCATTCACGTGTGCAAAAGTTTCCTCTTGTCTGAGCGCTCCTCTTCCTGCGAAACTACTTCTGTCAAAATTAACTTCTATAGCTAGGGATGAAGCTCCTCTGATACCTGGATAAACAGTGGTTACGTTGCGTTACCAGAGAATAACGAATCGACATTAGTAGCGTTAACGTAGGGACATGGGGTGGCACTAGACTTGAGATATCTGGTTCGAAGCCTGCTTTGAGAATGTATTTTAAGCTCTCATATTTTGGCTGGAAAGACGTGAATAGGAGAGGTGAAGATGTAAGCTTTCTGATCATCAGATGTTGCGCTATTGTCTTGGGTTAAAAATAAAACCATAACATGTCTCGAGGAAGGAGTGATGTGACACTGTTAGCTGCGAACTATCAATCGGATGGGGACATTGAGCTCTGTGGCACCGCTGGTGCAATTCTTGAGAACTGTGCTGTGTACCGGTATCGGGTTTCATCATCTCATCTCCGTCTCACTGATGATGAGCAACACAAACAGAGAACTGACTCTCCATGTGCACTTATCACAGGTATCTACACTCTACAGGGCGTTTCTGTAAGAGCGTGTAAATCTATAACAGAACACAGAGAATGCTCCACTGAACAATTCGAGGAAGGGAAGCTGGGATCGGAGAAGCCAGCTTAAGGAAATACGGAAGTAAACTTGTCTACTGCTTTGTCCAGCAGTAATGTATTCCAGCTTGTTTACAACTAACATGCGTACAAGTTTACACGTACTGTGCTGTTTATTTACATGTACATTCTTAATTTCCTGCAAGAAAACAAGGAGGACTGACCCTGATTATCAGGAAGTCATGATGCTCGTTGTTTACTCTACTTTCCCGTAAGGTGGGTCTGTCATATCGTATTTACATTGTCCCATGGCAGAACGTGCTATAAACAAACGACAGACCCATTAATTACTCAGAGCTATCCAGAGACGTACAGTACAATACGATGGTGCAGTACCGGTACAGTATTTCCTGACCGCTGGATTTTAAGGGGTGGTCCTATTCCATGGTTCCATGGCCTTCAAAGTCACCTGACCGAAATCGCCTTTATTATTTCCTATGGGGATATCTAAAGTCACTTGTGTATGAGACCCTAGTGGAGACGGAGATGGAATTAGCTGCCAGAATTGTAGCTGCTTGTGATGCGATTCGAAACACACGAGGAATATTTGTCAGGGTGCGTCAGACTCTTCTTCGCCGATGTCGTGCTTACAATGGTGTTGATGGCCGTCAGTTTCAGCACATTTTGTAAGATACAGTACAAATGATACGTTCGTTGTGTTAATGATGGTTTTTGCAGTTAACCAATGTAAATAAAAAAGTACACAGTACTCTGATTTTATTCATATTATCTCCTTACGCTGAATTCTCCGATCCCGGTTCCCTACTTCAAATTGTTCCATGCTCTATGTCCTGTTAAATGTTTTAAGCTCTCACTGAAACACCCTGTATAGTCCATTTATTACACAACATTCGCAGTTGGCGAAGTGCAGTTCCCATCGAGTCCAAAGAATGGAATTTACGCTTTGCGATTTCCCAGCCAACAATACCGTACGACAATTAATTTTCCTTTAAACAGTAACATATAATTTAACACACAAAAAGTGATGTTTCAATATTTGCTTTTTTATGATTTCTTTGAAGGCAACGGCCTTGCTGCAGTGGATACACCGGTTCCCGTGAGATCACAGAAATTAAGCGCTGTTGGGCGTGGCTGGCATTTGGATGGGTGACCATCCAGCCGCCATGCGCTGTTGCCATTTTTCGGGGTGCACTCAGCCTCGTGATGCCAATTCAGGAGCTACTCGACCGAATAGTAGTGGCTTCGGTCGAGAATACCATTATAACGACCGGGAGAGCGGTGTGCTGACATCACACCCCTCCTATCCGCATCCTCTTGTGAGGATGACACGGCGGTAGGATGCAAGTAAACACATTATTATCTTCTCACGTTAGAGATGTTTGATGGTCTTCTTTACAATGTGCATTTTACAGAAGACAGCTATAACACTGTTTTGGAGTTTAAAGTAGATACACTTTTTTATGTATTCATTGAAAATGACAGCTGCAGCTCTCACCAAGGTATGTTTTTAATTACAACAGTACAGTCGTACTGAAGGCAGCTGTAGCACTGCTGCTCATGTCTCATATAAGTTTCAGCAACGTATGTGACGTACAATTCGCTCACTTTCGCGCTTTGTAGGTTATTTAATACGCTGGGAGCTGAGAACGTCAGTCAGCAGCAATTTCCGTGCGCAAACCGAATGACTCGCCAAACTCGGTATCCACAGCCATAGATTAAGTACAGATTCACTGATACACGTAGCTATACGTACGCATTGTTCCATAACACGACTACCTAGGGGAAGGGTTTGGGGGACAACGACGACCTTATGCCCACCACAAAAAAATTAATTAACAAACAAATTTCCTTCATTATTCTAAACTTCTATTAAAAATTCTTTTTTTAAAGAGTTAATGCTGTGTATGTAGGGTACTGTGCTTGAAAATATATTTCAGTACAATCTTATCAATACCAACACATTTTCGTTATGTCTACACAGAGAGGTCGGTTACTTTATGACAAGATAAAAAATTTAAAGACACAAATTTCATTAACTGTCGTTGAGTTTTATTTAGATCTTGCTTTCTAAAGCTATATAGATGCGAAAGAAGGGTCCTACACCTAGAAATATGAATATGCCAATTGTTGCAAAAAGTCACATTCACTATTATGACTTCAGTTTTGGGTTACGTTTTACCGAGAATTTCCACACAGTTACGGAATATGGTATAAGAACTCACGAAAAATAATAAATACTCTTTCGAAACTTTAAAATATTAACGACATGGTAAGATTACAATATTTTCAAAAAGTGGGAATAATTTCCCCCCACCCCCGTCCCACCCCCCATCCCGCATGGCATTATCAAAAAATTAAGCAGCTAGAGGGAACGAATAGTTGACTGCCGAAAGTACAATTTCATTGTATCACAGAAGTGCGGTAGCGTCCTCGCTTCCCGCGCCCGGGTTCCCGGGTTCTGGATCAGGGATTTTCTCTGCCTCGTGATGACTGGGTTTTGTGTGATGTCCTTAGGTTAGTTAGGTTTAAGGAGTTCTAAGTTCCAAGGGGACTGATGACCATAGATGTTAAGTCCCATAGTGCTAAGAGCCATTTTTTGTATCACAGAAGAAAAAGAAGTATAGGTTTAACGTTGATTCGAGTACACGCTCTGATAGGACATATGTTAAAGGAAAGCGATCTAAAACGTTTTAACAAGACTACCTTGGCATTTGCTTTAATCGGTTTTGGTACACTTTGGAGGACCTAAATCTGGATGGCCGACAAGGATTCGAACCCCGGTCCTGAATAATTTGAGTCCAGTCTCTGAGCCATTGCTCCACGCCATTCGGTGTATCACAGATACTATGCCTTATTCCCACATTATGGCTCCTAATTTTTTATGATCCTCCAAAATTTTGAATCAAGGTAAGATGATACCGTAGTCTTTTCCGCATTTAGAATTGTATAGTTACGGTTGAAAGTTTTTGTATCAGTAGTGAGCATGTCACATCATTCTTGAACAACTGAAGCTCGTGACCGCAGGTATTGTCAGAGGGTGGAACTTCACTTCGCAAGTGGGCGTGACGTAGACACACACGCAGTCTGCTCCTTTGTTAGGGTAATGTTTAAATTTGATGACGTAGATTGTTCTAGTGGAATGACAGTTCAGTAGTATATGTGGCACATGATTGGAATAATGTTCATGTATTGTTCTGGTGTAAAAGCACAGTAAATGTGAAGTTAAAGCTATGACTTTGAACTGTGATTCAGTGGTATGGTGATGCCCGATAAAAGAACGTAATAACCGTGTGAGCATCACGGGCATCGAGAACATACTTGGAAGATTATAAAGGGTTCACCTTCCGTAAGTTCAAGTTTTCCACAATTGTCTTAATAGCTCGGACAACAATATATACACCAAACACAAAAACTTTAGAAGCCCGTTGATGGGGTAAATTCTAGACAGTAAATGTTCCCCGTCCCCTTTGGCAATACATTCTGTGTGGCTGCTTTAGGTAGTTGCGATTTCAAGTCAAAAGGCCTTCCTGAGTAAACCTCTCCTTTGAATTGAGGAAGCGGACCAGACTCAATATCCGATATGATCATGCCCAGTAAACTCTCACCAACCATCTCTGCTGTATGGTAATTGCTGTTTGAGGCTCCAGAGTTCTGAACAATCAAGATCAATGATGACAGTGACTAGCAGAGCAAAAATTCAGATTAGGTGTTCGCCAAACATGACGCTGGAGGAGGATGCACTTAAAAGATCTGTTCATTAATGTGGAAGGTATAGCACAACGACAATGCTGTTGTAGTATATAAATGCCTCCTCGTCCTTTTTTCACTTTTTTATTTCGAAAGTGCATTTTGTAATTTTGATTCAACTAAATTACTGCTAATAATGGAGAAAAATAAATGTTTCACCTAAATACAGGGTGAGTCACCTAACGTTACCGCTGGATATATTTCGTAAACAACATCTAATACTGACGAACCGATTCCACAGACCGAACGTGAGGAGAGGGGCTAGTGTAATTGTTTAATACAAACCATACGAAAATGCACGGAAGTATGTTTTTTAACTCAAACCTACGTTTTTTTAAATGGAACCACGTTAGTTTTGTTAGCACATCTGAACATATAAACAAATACGTAATCACTGCCGTTTGTTGCATTGTAAAATGTTAATTACATCCGGAGATATTGTAACCTAAAGTTGACGCTTGAAACCTCCGACGTTCAGTTGCGTGTTGTAACAAACACGGGCCACCGTCGACGAGCAGCATGTTTACGATGACGCCAGTGTTTACGAGTGTGGCTGTAGTGCACTGTTGTGGTTTGGTCTAGCTGTCGCAGTGTCCGCATGAAGCGCTTGCTGCTATTGTTATTCTGCATTCGTCTCCGCACGCAGACCAACGGTAGTACACCGTGTTACCAGACGTCTGTGATAGTGTAGTGGTATAGGAACTGTGACCATGGCGTATTCCAACTCTGAAAAGGTGGAGATGATACTCATCTATGGCGAGTGTCGACGAAAAGCAGCTGAAGCCTGCAGGGTGTATGCAGAACGGTACCCGGACAGAGAGCATCCAACGTGCCGCACATTGCAAAGCATCTACCGCCAACTGTATGCAACAGGTATGGTCGTAGCACGCAAACGGGTCCGTAACAGGCCCGTCACGGGAGAAGCGGGTGCAGTTGGTGTGTTAGCTGCTGTTGCCATGAACCCACACATGAGTACACGGGACATTGCGAGAGCCGGTGTACTGAATCAAAGTAGCGTCATGCGCATACTGCATCGTCACCGCTTTCACCCGTTTCATGTGTCGCTACATCAGCAATTACATGGTGATTACTTTAATCATCGAGTGCAATTCTGTCAATGGGCATTAACAGAGAATGCATTGCAGTTCTACCTGTTTACCGATGAAGCCGGTTTCACAAACCACGGGGCAGTGAATCTACGGAACATGCATTACTGGTCCGTGTACAATCCTCACTGGCTCAGACAGGTAGAGCGACAGCGACCGTGGAGTGTAAATGTATGGTGCGGAATCATTGGCGACCACCCCATTGGTCCTCACTTCATTGCAGGGGCCCAAACAGCTGCAACATACATCGCGTTTCTACAGAATGATCTGCCAACGTTGCTCGAAAATGTCCCACTGGAAACGCGTCGACGTATGTGGTATCAGCATGATGGTGCACCTGCACATTCCGCATTAACACTAGGCTGACCCTTGACAGGATGTTCGACGGGCCTTTCATAGGGCGTGGAGGACGCATAAATTGGCCAGCCCGTACTCCTGATCTTACACCTCTGGACTTCTTTCTGTGGGGTACGTTAAAGGAGAATGTGTACCGTGATGTGCCTACAACCCCATAGGATATGAAACAACGTATTGTAGCAGCCTGCGGCGACATTACACCAGATGTACTGCGGCGTGTACGACATTCATTACGCCAGAGATTGCAATTGTGTGCAGCAGATGATGGCCAGCACATTGAACATCTATTGGCCTGACATGTCGGGACACACTCTATTCCACTCCGTAATTGAAAACGGAAACCACGTGTGTACGTGTACGTCACCCCTCATAGTAATGTACATGTACGTCAGTGAAAGAGACCAATAAAAAGGTATTAGCATGTGGACGTAATGTGCTGTTCCAGTCTCTTCTGTACCTAAGGTCCATCACCGTTCCCTTTGGATCTCTATGTAATTCGGTGCTCTCCGATACACACGATCGAACAGCGGAGGAGTGGTACTCAAGCGTCAAATTTAGGTTACAATATCTCCGGATGTAATTAACATTTTACAATGCAACAAACGGCACTGATTACGTATTTGTTTATATGTTCAGATGTGCTAACAAAACTAACGGGGTTCCATTTAAAAAAAACGTAGGTTTGTGTTAAAAAACATATTTCCGTGCATTTTTGTATGGTTTGTATTAACCAATTACACTAGCCTCACTCCTCACGTTTCGGTCTGTGGAATCGATTCGTCAGTATTTGATGTGGTTTACGAAATATATCCAGCGGTAATGTTAGGTGACTCACCCTCTATAATTCGAAAGTGTGAAACCACCCATAAGGTGATAAAACTGTTTCTTTCTAAACATATTTCGATATTAAATAGCAATACTAATAACAGCAAGAAAATGGTTCAGATGGCTCCAAGCACTATGGGACGTAACATCTGAGGTCATCAGTCCTCTAGACTTAGAACTACTTAAACCTAACTAACCTAAGGACGTCACACACGTCCATGCCCGAGGCAGGAATCGAGCCTGCGACCGTAGCAGCAGCGCGGTTCCGGACTGAAGTGCCTAGACCCGCTCGGCCACAGCGGCCGGCAGCAGCAAAACGCACAGGGACAGTAATACAGGCATGTGCGAAACATTACTTAGAGAAGCCGGTTAGCCACTACGGGGCGGCTAGGCTTTGCCAACGCACGTGGCAAGAAATGGTTAGTGTGTCCGATGCGTGATAAAACAGATTCTACCTTGAATGTTCTAGATAGTTGTTGGTGTACGTAGACGTTACGCAGCGTAACAGACGACTCTGTCGAACTAGAATAACCCGAGAAAATCTTTCCACTAACATACGGAGATATTGCTAACGCCGTAAAATAATACCATCTAGTCACTAACCTTTCACGTTACATACAACAGTAGTATTCAGAAACTAAATCATACATTAAGAGTGAAACCAAATTAGGTTAGTTCGGATTTAACAACCAACGTCAGTTCACTCTTTTATAAATTTGAGTTTTGCGTATAGTTGATATCGGGAAAGAGCAAGTAAGATGAAGAAAGGTACCTGCTAACGGCTTGACGCCTAGTCCACTGGTACTCGGTATTTGACTTCCATAGCGGAAGGACACCTACATTAACACTTTGACAAGATATGGACGGATCCTGAATTTACTCATGTTTCGAGAGCCATTGGCTGTGGCCAGATCGTGAGATAACTCGTGTTTACTGCACGCAACCTCTAGACTTCGCCGACTTAGTTGTTCTTCTTTTCGAAGAAGATCCGTTTTCTGATGAAACAATACAAACAGGAGAAGATATTATGTCAGCCATATCAGCAACAAGAAAAGAAAAATGGTGCAGTCTAATGAGAGAACTTGATACGAAACAAAATAGCAGAAAGGCATGGCAACTGTTGAAGAACCTTAACAATGACCAATCGACCGCTCCCACAGTTATTTCTGATGTAACGCCTAATCAGATAGTGCACAATTATTGTTGAATGGAAAAAGTAAAGAAAAGGTATGTAAGCCAAAGACCTCAAAGATTTCCAGAAGAGAACGACTATATTGGAACACCTTTCTCTCTGGGAGAAGTAGAAGCCGCAATACACGCAATTAAGAATAACGAAGCTGCTGGCTTAGACGACCAAAGAATGGAACAAGTAAAAGTGTTTCTAGACATGATGAACATATGTGTCTCAAGGCTGCAAATACCAAATATCTAGAGAAAAACCAAAATTGTGGCCTTGTTGAAACCTGGGAAACAGCCCACACAAGCTAAAAACGTCCGACCGATATCACTTCTGTGTCATCTTTATAAAGTGCTAGAAAGAATGATATTTAATCACATCTCAGCACATTTTGACCAAACACTGATAAGAGAACAGGCGAGCTTTCGTCCTGGGAAGTCTTGTTGTGGACAGATCCTGAATTTGACACAATATATAGTAGACGGTTACGAACGCAATTAGATAACTGGCGTTGCATTCGTCGATCTCACTGCCGCCTATGACACCATCAACCATAAGAAATTATTAGGAAAGCCCTATGCTGTTACGAAAGACTATCATCTTACGCAATTTATGAGGTGCCTATTACAAAATAGACGCTTCTTTGTGTCTCTACAAAACAAAAGAAATCTATGGAGGGTACAGAATAATGGCATTCCACAAGGATGTGTGTTAGCCCCATTGTTATATAATATCTATACCAATGACTAAGCAACCAACCAACTAACCTAGATTTTTCATCTATGCAGATGATAGAGCAGTTGCTGCCCAAGGAAGAACCTTTCAGGAGGTGGAAGAAAAACTAACTACAAGTCTTCAAACACTGTCTGGCTATTATGATCACAATTACCTGAAACCAAATCCTTCTAAAACACAAGTGTGCGCTTTCCATTTAAGGAACAGAGAGGCTAGAAGGAACCTAAACATAACCTTGATAGGACAACAACTGACCAACTGCGATACCCCAAAATACCTGGGAGTAAATCTGGACCATTCCCTCACCTTCAAAGTCCACTGCAAGGACACAAAAGTGAAAGTATTTGCTAGGAACAACATCATTCGGGAACTGACAGGTACCAATTGGGGCGCACAGTCATCTGCATTGTTCTTATGCTTCTCCGTTGCTGAATATGCAGCACCCGTGTGGTAGAACGCCAACCATGCCAAACAAGTGGACATTGCCCTTAATGAAACAGAACGCACTGTTACTGGCTTCCTGCGGGCAACTCCAATTAATAAAATATATCATCTCATGGGCATAGCACCTCCACATATCAGAAGAAAAACAGCAGCAGGAAAAATGGATCGGAAACAGGAGACAGATCCAAGAGACCCCTTGTTCGGATATGAATAACAACATCCAAGATTAAGAACAAGAAAGAGTTTACTCCATTCAGCAGAAAAACTTTTAACGTCACCTGCAAATCATCGAATACAGCTTTGGCGTAACTCACCATCAGAGAGGTACTGGAACAACCCTAAAGAAGAGGTTTCTGAAGGACGTCGCCTACCATATAAAACATGGAAGGTCGTCAAAAGGCTGAGAACAGGTGTATCCCGATGCAAGGTTAATTTGAAGAAATGGGGTTTATCTCCAGGAAATGAACAATACAAATGTGGCGAACAGCAAGATTATCAACACCTGCTAAACTGTAGAAACCTCCCAGTCCCATGCCGGATGGACGATCTGGTTATCACCAATTATACAAGAGTTCAAACGGCGCAATTTTGGATGTCATATAGAATTTAATCATGTACTTATCATGTTTGTAAATTGATGTCATATGGTGTTAAAACATGTACTAATATTGTTTGTAAATTGCTGTCTATCGGCTGTATATCTATGTTATGTTCTGGACACGAGAAAAAAAAGGTAAGCAAAGCAACATAGCAAACGCAACTGCCTTCAGGTGGTGCATACTTATTTAACATCCCGTCTTCGACATCCTCCTGCGTTTAGAGATGGCGCTACGTAGAACACAGAAGGAGGGGGTTGGGTTGTTTTGGGGAAAGAGACCCAACAGCGAGGTCATCGGTCTCATTGGATTAGGGAAGGATTGTGAAGGAAGTCGGCCGTGTCCTTTCAGAGGAACCGTCCCGGGATTTGCCTGGAGTTATTCAGGGAAACGACGGAAAACCAGGATGGCCGGACGCGGGATTGACCGTCGTCCTCCTGAATGCGTGTCCAGTGTGCTAACCACTGCGCCACCACGCTCGGTTTTTGCCGATGCGTATTCAGCTGTTCCTAGTAACAACGTACGATATTTCAGTGCCTGTGTTATTCCGAATTACGATGCACTGGTCCTTTGGACATGCATGCATGATCAAAGGAACTGACACCGTGGCTACTACAGCCGTTACGGAATACATGAAGTGTAATCGTAGTTGCGAATGTGGACAACCATTAGCTATACAATGGAGTGACGACAATGAAAAGTTATGCCAGACCGGAATTTGAACGTGGATTTTCTGCATTTCCCGTTGGGCCGCTTTGCCATTAGGCTATCCGAGCACGACTAACAGTCAGACCCAAACTTCCATAAGTCGTCAACCATGTTTCCACACCGTATACTAGTACATCCACTGCGTATATACACTGATCAGCCACAGCATAATGACCACCTTAGTAACAGCCTGTATGTCCGCCTTTGGCACGTATAACAGCGATGACATGTTGTGGCATGGAATCAATGAGGCCTTGGTAGGTCTCTGGAGGGAGATGGCATCACCTCTGCACACACAAGTCATCTAAGTCTCATAAATTCCGGAGATCGGAGCGATGAGCTCTGATGCCACGTTCCATCGCATCCCAGATGTGTTCGATCGCGTTCAGATCGGACGAGTTGAGGGGGGGAGGCTGATTTCAATTGGAATATGTCACTGTATTCCTTGAACCGTTCCGTCGTTCTCCTGGCCTAGTGACAAAGAGCATTATATTGCTGGAAAATGCCACTACCGTCGGGAAATAAAATCGTCATGAAATGGTTTACGTGATCTGCCGCCAGTTTACGATACTCCTCGGCCGTCATGGTGTCTTGCATGAGTTCCACTGGACCCATGGATGTCCACGTGAAATTCTCAGAGCACGTCCGACGTTACCTAAATGACACCATTGCAGAACAGTGAATTGGAACAGGAATAGCAGAAGATGAACTAGATCGCCAGTTGCCTCCCAAGCCTCCAGATCTATTACCTTGTGACTTTTCTGTATGAGGTTACGTAAAAGACCACCTTTTCATTCCTCCAATGTCTGAAGTTCTCGAAAGTCTGCGATATCGCGTAGTTGAATCTGTGAATTCCAGAACGAGACGCCAGGTGCTCTTTGTGCGACAGGTTAAAAAAAAAAAGAAAGAAAGGTTCAAATGGCTCTGAGCACTATGGGACTTAGAATCTGTGGTCATCAGTCCCCTAGAACTTAGAACTACTTAAACCTAACTAACATAAGGACATCACACACATCCATGCCCGAGGCCGGATGCGAACCTGCGACAATAGCGGTCACGCGGTTCCAGACTGAAGCGCCTAGAACCGCACGGCCACACCGGCCGGCTGTGCGACAGGATATGGGCTATTGTTTTGATATTGGTCGTGTAACATATGGCGCTAACGTTGAATGCATAAAAATTTTAACTTTTTTCTTTCCACGAACGTAGGAGTCGTGTTTCTATCTTTCGTCGTTTGGAAGCAATAAATGTTAGAATTCATTTTCTTCGTTTTGGTTGGTTGGTTGGTTGGTTTGGGGAAGGAGACCAGACAGCGTGGTCATCGGTCTCATCGGATTAGGGAAGGATGGGGAAGGAGGTCAGCCGTGCCCTTTCAGAGGAACCATCCCGGCATTTGCCTGGAGTGATTTAGGGAAATCACGGAAAACGTAAATCAGGATGGCCGGACGCGGGATTGAACCGTCGTCCTCCCGAATGCGAGTCCAGTGTCTAACCACTGCGCCACCCCGCTCGGTCTTCGTTTTGAATACCCCTATATTTAATAACGACTGTAGCTGACGTAGAGCCTATTCCGTTGGGCATGCATGCATACACGTCCAAAGGAACATTGCATCTTAATTCGGAATAATACACCCACTGCAATATTGTATTTATCCACTGACACCGGGAAAGCGACTTTCAAGTACTTGTCTCCCTTTTGTGGAAATATACGCAATGGACGTACGAGTACACGTTGTAGACACTTTGTTCACGAAATATGGGCATTTGCGTCTGTCTGTGTCGTGCGCGGTTAGCCTAATTGTCAGGCGACAGCTAACGAAAAGCTGGAAACCCGAGTTCGAGTCCCGGACCGGCAAAGATTTTCACTATCGTCATTCCATTATACAGCTGATGGTTTTCGTATTGGAAATTGCGAATACATTCCATGTATAGTAAGAATGTAGATCCGGATGGCTGTGCGAAGGAGTAAATTTGTAGGGCCTTAGGAAGATTACAGTGACAGCGACATATTTACATCTGTAAAGAAGCGTAAGATGGCGATGTTCTCAAGTGAAACTGTTTGATGGTCGTCATGGGGACACTGCGTTCCCATTTGCATTTTGTTTGGTGACGACTTGTTCGAAATGTTTTGGAAGAAGTTGTGTACCTACCACTATTAAACCACAGTGAAACGTAAAACTTCGCGTAAGGTACTCAAGTGATCTCACAAAGAGACATCAAGGAATACCTGTACCTAATTCCTCAAAAAATGGTTCAAATGGCTCTGAGCACTATGGGACTTAACAGCTATGGTCATCAGTCCCCTAGAACTTAGAACTACTTCAACCTAACTAACCTAAGGACAGCACACAACACCCAGCCATCACGAGGCAGAGAAAATCCCTGACCCCGCCGGGAATCGAACCCGGGAACCCGGGCGTGGGAAGCGAGATCGCTACCGCACGACCACGTAATTTCTCAAACAGGAGAAAGGGTCTGAGAGGTTGTCGGTAAAGAGATCCTCTAATAGCTATCCAAATATTTTAACAGACTGTGAGTCGCAATAGATTTGAACTGATTGTTAAATTTTTGCACTTTAATCACAACACGTAACTGATGGCTGTGGGAGACCTTTCAGAATTATGCTTGTGCTCGATTGTTTACTCGACACATTCAGCACTCTTTACAAACCAAGGAAACAGTTGCCTTTGTACGCTCTGGCTCTGAGCTCAACGGGACTCAACATCTTAGGTCATCAGTCCCCTAGACTTAGAACTACTTAAACCTAAGGACATCACCCACATCCATGCCAGAGGCAGGATTCGAACCTGCGACCGTAACAGCAGCGCGGTTCCGGACTGCAGCGTCTAGAACCGCTTAGCCACCGCGGCCGGCGCCTTTGTACGGATGAATGATTATACACTGAGGTGACATAAGTCATGAGATAGCAATATGCAACAGATGATGGTAGTATCGCTTACACGAGGTATAAAAGGAAGTGCATTGACACAGCTGTCAATTGTACTCATGTCTCATATGAGAAAGTTGTGGCCACACGACGGGAATTAAGTCTTTGAACACGGAATCATAGTTGGAGCGAGAGGCATGGGACATTACATTTCGGAAATTGTTAGGGAATTCACTGTTCCAAAATACACAGTGTCGAGAGAGTGCCTGGAAAACCCCATTTCCGCGCATTCTCTCTCACCACGGCCTACACAGTGGCTGACGACCCTCACTTAACGACCGAGATCAGCTGCATTTGCGTAGAGTTGTCAATGCTAACAGACAAGCAACACTGCGTGAAATAACAGTAGAAACCAACGTGTGACTTACAGCGAACCTAGGACAGTGTGACAAAATCTAGAAATCAAATGGCGACGCATGAGCTTTTGAAAACAACACATCGCTAGTAGCGCCTCTCCTGAGCTAGTGACCATATCGGTTGGACCATAGAAGACTAGAAAACCGTGGCGCGGTCATATCAGTCCTGATTTCAGTTGGTAAGAGCTGCTGATACGGTGGCACTGACCCCACGAAGCCATGGACCAAACGTGTCAAAAAGGCACCGTCAGTGCTGGCTCTACAATGGTGTGTTTACACGGAATGGACTGGATCCTCTGGTTCAACTGAACTGACTGCAAATGTTTATGTTCGGCTACTTGGAGACCATTTTCCGACATTCATGGATTTCATGCTCCCAAACAACGAGGGAATTTTTACGGATGACAATGCGACATGTCACTTGGCCACAATTACTCGTGATTTGCTTGAAGAACATTCTGAACATGCGGGTGAATGGTTTGGTCAACTAGATCGTCGGGAATGAAACCCATCGAACATTTATGAGACGTAATCTAGAGGTCCGTTGGTGAACAAAACCCTGCACCGGCAACACTTGCGCAATTATGGACGGCTATAGAGGCATGGTGGTTCAATATTTCTTCAGAGGACTTCCAACGACTTGTTGTGTGCATGCCATGTCCAGTTGCCCCACTACGTCGGAAAAAACAGAGCTCTCACAGGAAATAAGGAGGTATCACATAACGTTTGCCAGCTCATTGTACATAGAGGACGCCTTAGGTTTCGAACTACAACGCTGCAAAGATTACAACGAATCGGGTACTTGTTGTGACTGCTTGGGAGAGTGACAGAGGCGATATCTACAATATGGAGAAGAGCGCTGATGAAGGGTAGAGATTAGAAAAATCTGATACATCAATTTTTGACCATTGTCTTGGTATGTGACTCCATACCTACAAGGATAATGGTTATAACAGTATATAAATTGCAGAATTATTATTGAAAAACATAACCAGTAACCGAGCGAGGTGCCGCAATGGTTAGCACACTGTACGCGCATTCGGGAGGACGACAGTTCAAACCCGCGTCCGGCCATCCTGATTTAGGTTTTCCGTGATTTTCCTAAATCACTTCAGGTAAGTGCCGGGATGGTTCCTTTGAAAGGGCACGGCCGACTTACTTCCCCCTCCTTCCATAACGTGATGAGACGGATGGCCTCCTTGTTCGGTCACGTACCACAAATCAATCAACGAACCAACCATAACCAGAATCTGTCATACTTTTATGATGCATAGACTCTTACCGCAATCTCTGATAGCCAAAGCTTCAAGGATGAGGAAGGTGACTTTATTTTACTCTAGGAGAGGTGACGTTCTTCTCCGTGTATGGAAAGATAAGTGGAATGTCAGGATGATACCAACAATTCACGCCGTTTCTGTCTCGAATACAGGGACGAAAAATGAAATATGGGAGAGGATGTATTGAAGCATTTGTAGGTAAATTAGTACAACGCCCATATGAACGGGCTTCATCTTTCATATCAGCACCTTTCGTACTATTCTATTCTGAGGAAATCTAGGGAAAGGACAAAAAAATCTTATAGTCTTATTCATCTTTATCGTCTTATTGTCTTTGCAGTGATCAGATTTATGAGTTCCAAGTAAGTGCTTACACAATGATGGAAGGCATTTATTTCTTAGTGTCACTTAAGAAGTTGGTGAAATGTGTATCTTGGAATTGCTATTGTATTTGGGGGTCAGTCCATGCATCCTCGTGAACTTTAGTACCGCTGATATTGGGAAACTTCGTTTGCACGTGTGCAAAAGCTTCCCCTTCTCTGTCCAGTGATTTTACATGTATCTTCATTAACTCTATTTTAATATGCAGGGCTTCTTATATGTACATCTTAATGATTTATTAAAGGCTCATATGAATCACTCATTCTATCTGAAACATAGGCGTTTCACTTAGACCTCTATTTACGTACGTCATGTTCTTTCTTGTTCCACTCGCACAGAAAGCAGCAGTATTTCGTGTAATCCGATTGCATACCTGTCAATAGCTTTATTACTTTCATATCTGCACAAAATTTCCAGTTACACACATCATAGCATTACTAAATGAGAAAATCTCGCATGGTTTTATAGGTCTCATTCTTGTTAGCAGAGCATCCGACTGGGACTGAGGGATATTTATTACCACTATGAAGGACGATTAGTTCTAAACTTAACTTCGGGGAACTGCTAAACAGTCTACACTTCTCAAGGCTGTAAACATTATGTAATGATACAAACAAAGCGTTGATGTTACTACAGTACACAAACTCGTTGGAAAAAGAAAAAGAGATTTGAAATTCACTCAGGCGCCCCTATATAAAGTAACCTTGACACTCTGAGCGAGGAAATTCTGTCCTTTGCAACCCAGAAACCAGTAACTCAGATTGTGCCTGTGAACGATTTAAGTCCCTACAAATGTTACTTTCTCCCTACGCAATGCGACGAGATGATTTTGGCTGTAATGACAAATAATCCGGATTCAATCCAACAAGTGGGCTGTACTGGTTGCTGCTGCAGTTTCGTTAGTTAGATAGCATCTCTGCACGTTGTTCACCCAATGGCCCGATCACTTCGTGGCTTAGGAGGTGAAGAAGTGTCATGAGGAAATGCCCGCATTGCTGAGGGCAGGTTTGGATAATGAATAGCGTGTTGTGATTTTACAGACTGCCCTTTCACTGTGGCCAAGCAAAAGTACGAGCCACGCCACACCATTTATACCATAAGTGTCATTGATGCTCGAAAACCCTGCAAAAAATTACGAAAGTTACTTGTAGAAGTGCCACAGAAAAGCTTACATTTGATATAATAGGGCAAACTTTTGTAGAACCTCTTATCCTGACGGCGGGACAGTGGTCTGTGGCTCTGTTACTATCCTACTATTTTATCGAGTTCCATACATGTTAGTCGTTGAAGTTATGTTAGAAGCTTCTTTCAAATTCCGCAGAAAAAGAAAATAGTTCCATCTTTAAAAATGAAATAAAAAATCTATGTCGGAGTTGTGATTTGGCGACCATAAACGATAAAACGTACTTGCGAAGGTCAGGAAATTCGCCACATTGTCCAGCATAACTTCTCGAAATTCAGGCCTCGACATATTTATTCATTCTGGATGTATCTGGGGAGCCTCTCTTAGCTGTCTGATCCTATATACACTCCTGGAGATGGAAAAAAGAACACATTGACACCGGTGTGTCAGACCCACCATACTTGCTCCGGACACTGTGAGAGGGCTGTACAAGCAATGATCACACGCACGGCACAGCGGACACACCAGGAACCGCGGTGTTGGCCGTCGAATGGCGCTAGCTGCGCAGCATTTGTGCACCGCCGCCGTCAGTGTCAGCCAGTTTGCCGTGGCATACGGAGCTCCATCGCAGTCTTTAACACTGGTAGCGTGCCGCGACAGCGTGGACGTGAACCGTATGTGCAGTTGACGGACTTTGAGCGAGGGCGTATAGTGGGCATGCGGGAGGCCGTGTGGCCGTACCGCCGAATTGCTCAACACGTGGGGCGTGAGGTCTCCACAGTACATCGATGTTGTCGCCAGTGGTCGGCGGAAGGTGCACGTGCCCGTCGACCTGGAACCGCACCGCAGCGACGCACGAATGCACGCCAAGACCGTAGGATCCTACGCAGTGCCGTAGGGGACCGCACCGCCACTTCCCAGCAAATTAGGGACACTGTTGCTCCTGGGGTATCGGCGAGGACCATTCGCAACCGTCTCCATGAAGCTGGGCTACGGTCCCGCACACCGTTAGGCCGTCTTCCGCTCACGCCCCAACATCGTGCAGCCCGCCTCCAGTGGTGTCGCGACAGGCGTGAATGGAGGGACGAATGGAGACGTGTCGTCTTCAGCGATGAGAGTCGCTTCTGCCTTGGTGCCAATGATGGTCGTATGCGTGTTTGGCGCCGTGCAGGTGAGCGCCACAATCAGGACTGCATACGACCGAGGCACACAGGGCCAACACCTGGCATCATGGTGTGGGGAGCGATCTCCTACACTGGCCGTACACCACTGGTGATCGTCGAGGGGACACTGAATAGTGCACGGTACATCCAAACCGTCATCGAACCCATCGTTCTACCATTCCTAGACCGGCAAGGGAACTTGCTGTTCCAACAGGACAATGCACGTCCGCATGTATCCCGTGCCACCCAACGTGCTCTAGAAGGTGTAAGTCAACTACCCTGGCCAGCAAGATCTCCGGATCTGTCCCCCATTGATCATGTTTGGGACTGGATGAAGCGTCGTCTCACTCGGTCTGCACGTCCAGCACGAACGCTGGTCCAACTGAGGCGCCAGGTGGAAATGGCATGGCAAGCCGTTCCACAGGACTACATCCAGCATCTCTACGATCGTCTCCATGGGAGAATAGCAGCCTGCATTGCTGCGAAAGGTGGATATACACTGTACTAGTGCCGACATTGTGCATGCTCTGTTGCCTGTGTCTATGTGCCTGTGGTTCTGTCAGTGTGATCATGTGATGTATCTGACCCCAGGAATGTGTCAATAAAGTTTCCCCTTCCTGGGACAATGAATTCACGGTGTTCTTATTTCAATTTCCAGTAGTGTATTTACGCAGCAAAACATCAAAGAAAGGCACTCCGTCGCTTTACGTTGTCTCATGAAACGTAAGGAAGCAAAACTAGTCTTGCCTTGTTGACACCGATAGAAAAAGCGCATTTCTGTTAAGGATTTGAAAAGAGATCGGTTAGTCGTTGCTGAAGGAACTGTCGAAGAATTTACCTAAGTGGATTTTAAAAGCCTTGGAATGACAGAATATGGATGACTGAACAGAAATGAGTACGCTACCATCCACGAATTTGTGTTACATATATCAACCTTCTAAACCGTCCTTAACTCTGGATTTGTAGGCTATAAAAGAGGAATACGTATATTTTGAATAATCTCTAAGTGTAATCTAACTCTATGTACACTATTTTCTGGTTGCTGCTTTAAAAATTTAATTCTCTTATTCTAAAATTTCCGAAGGCTGTACAAACTTATATGATGAGCTCTGCTGTGAACAGTGGTAAGTGACAGACAACTATAAACAGAGCTATTGCACGAAAAGCATGGTAAGTGATACTTCCGCCTAGAAATGGGAGCTTTGTCTCAAATTCCAGATTCTCAATATTGTCAGCTTTGTCAGGTTCATTACAGATAAACAAAGGCAAGTGCCTAAAATATGGCTGTCAGTAGTAGTGATGCATGCGGTGTTAGAGCAAGGACAATAATTTGTAGGCCGGCCGAAGTGGCCGTGAGGTTAAAGGCGCTGCAGTCTGGAACCGCAGGACCGCTACGGTCGCAGGTTCGAATCCTGCCTCTGGCATGGATGTTTGTGATGTCCTTAGGTTAGTTAGGTTTAACTAGTTCTAAGTTCTAGGGGACTAATGACCTCAGCAGTTGAGTCCCATAGTGCTCAGAGCCAATAATTTGTAGGGACATTTTGCGCGAATGTGATGATGATGGAGATAATTACTATCATTAAAGATGCTGAATATGTTTCAACACAATTGCATTAGGAAAAATGTTGCTAATAAGGGAAATTTGTATATTTGTTTCAGAAAGTAAACAATGTTGTCTCCCTGACCACAATTTATGCGCATTTATGAGCCACGGAGATGATAAAAATATTAAGCGCCATCCTCAAATCGTTTATATGCTGTAGTAAGGCGCTTTATATTGTACTGAACCATAGATTAGTTTTTAAGGTTGTTATACATTATTATCTCAAAGTATACAGGGTGGTCCATTGATCGTGACCGGGCCAAATACCTCACGAAATAAGCGTCAGACGAAAAAACCACAAAGAACGAAACTTGTCTAGCTTGAAGGGGGAAACCAGATGGCGCTATGGTTGGCCCGCTAAATGGCGCTTCCATAGGTCAAACGGGTATCAACTGCGTTTTTTAAAACAGGAACCCCCATTTTTTATTACATATTTGTGTAGTACGTAAAGAAATATGAATGATTTAGTTGAACCACTTTCTTCGCTTTGTGATAGATGGCGCTGTAATAGTCACAAACATATGGCTCACAATTTTAGACGAACAGTTGGTAACAGGTAAGTTTTTAAAATTAAAATACAGAACGTAGGTAGGTTTGAACATTTTATTTCGGTTGTTTCAATGTGATTCAGGTACCTTTGTGAACTTACCATTTCTGAGAACGCATGCTGTTACAGCGTGATTACCTGTAAATACAACATTAATGCAATAAATGCTGAAAATGATGTCCGTCAACCTCAATGCATATGGCAATACGTGTAACGACATTCCTCTCAACAGCGAGTTCAAATGGTTCAAATGGCTCTGAGCACTATGGGACTTAACATCTTAGGTCATCAGTCCCATAGAACTTAGAACTACTTAAACCTAACTAACATAAGGACATCACACACATTCACGCCCGAGGCAGGATTCGAACCTGCGACCGTAGTGGTCGCGCGGTTCCAGACTGAAGCGAATAGAACCGCTCGGCCACATCGGCCGGCCAACAGCGAGTAGTTCACCTTCCGTAATATTCGCACATGCATTGACAATGCGCTAGCGCATGTTGTCAGGCGTTGTCGGTGGTTCACGATAGCAAATAGCCTTCAACTTTCCCTACAGAAAGAAATCCGGGGACGTCAGATCCGGTGGATGTGCGGGCCATGGTATGGCGCTTCGACGACCAATCCACTTGTCAGGAAATATGCTACTCAGTATTGCTTCAGCCGGATATCCATCATGTTGGAAGTACATCGCCATTCTGTCATGCAGTGAAACATCTTGTAGTAACATCGGTAGAACATTACGTAGGAAATCAGCATACATTGCACCATTTGGATTGCCATCGATAAAATGGGGGCCCATTATCCTTCCTTTCATAATGCCGCACCACACATTATCCCGCCAAAGTCGCTGATGTTCCACTTGTCGCAGCCATCGTGGATTTTCCGTTGCCCAATAGTGCATATTATGCCGGTTTACGTTACTGCTGTTGGTGAATGACGCTTCGTTGCTTAATAGAACGCGTGCCAAAAGTTTGCCATCGTCCCGTAATTTCTCTTGTGCCCAGTGGCAGAACTGTACACGATGTTCAAAGTCGTCGCCATGCAGTTCCTGGTGCATAGAAATATGGTACGTGTGCAATCGATGTTGATGTAGCATTCTCAACATCGACGTTTTAGAGATTCCCGATTCTCGCGCAATTTGTCTGCTACTGATGTGCGGATTAGACGCTAAAACACCTACTTGGGCGTCATCATTTGTAGCAGGTCGTGGTTGACGTTTCACATGTGGCTGAACACTTCCTGTTTCCATAAATAACGTAACTATCCGGTGAACGGTCCGGACACTCGAATGATGTCGTTCAGGATACCGAGCAGCATACATGGCACACGCCCGTCGGGCATTTTGATCACAATAGCCATACATCAACACGATATCGACCTTTTCCGCAATTGGTAAACGGTCCATTTTAATAGGGGTAATGTATCACGAAGGAAATACCGTCCGCACTGGCGGAATGTTACGTGATACCACGTACTTATACGTTTGTGACTATGATAGCGCCATCTATTACAAAGTGCTCCAACTAAAACATTCATATCTCTTTACGTACTACACGAATACGTAATAAAAATGGGTTCCTATTTTTTTTTTAAAAAACGCAGTTGATACCCGTTTGACCTATGGCAGCGCCATCTAGCGTGCCAACCACAGCGCCATTTGGTTTCCCCCCTTCAAGCTAGACGAGTTTCGTTCTTTGTAGTTATTTTTGTTTGATGCTTATTTCGTGAGATATTTGGCCTGGTCACTATCAATGGACCACCCTGTATGAATATTACAGTAATATGTTACAGGCCAGGTTCAGCCTGTAGCCATTTCAAAATGTCTGCAATTACAGTACGAAATACAGCGAAAAGATAAGATACGCAGCAAACATCGCTATGATTACCACATTAGGAGGAGAACTGTATTGTTTTACTTATTTTGTGCCAGTGATGGTTGCGTAATTGCTGAGGTCTGTGGAACACACACAGCCCAGACAAACACACACGTCGAAAATCTACACCTATGCTCTTGTACATCATAAACTGGTTCCAAACTCTCATTTTGCAAATACACCATGAAATTAAAATATCGTCTTCTTTTACGACCTCATACATAAACACAGTCGTTTCAAAACCACGGGGAACATGCAGCGCCCAAAGAACATGGTTAGATGTGATGTTTTGTGGAGCGTAAAAGTGTAACGGCCGAGGGAGGTAAGTCATTTAGCCATACTATAGATAGCCGGCCGCGGTGGTCTCGCGGTTCTAGGGGCGCAGTCCGGAACCGCGTGACTGCTACGGTCGCAGGTTCGAATCCTGCCTCGGGCATGGATGTGTGTGATGTCCTTAGGTTAGTTAGGTTTAAGTAGTTCTAAGTTCTAGGGGACTGATGATCTCAGATGTTAAGTCCCATAGTGCTCAGAGCCATTTGAAGCCATACTATAGATAGCATTTCATTATTCTTAATAAAAGCATTACACAATGCAGTTTAAAATTGCGTACAATAACATAACTCGTCTAATCAGTATTTGGTACTTCTGCATCTATGCTTCGAGGTTATATTACATGTTTTTTCCAGTTTTTGCCTTTTATGTTTTATATTTTTTTCTAACTTGTATTTATGACAGGTTTCCAGGTTAAACTTCTTAATTCGCCTTGCCCGAAAACCGCGGTAAAGCAAAGCTAACTCAGTTTGCAAGTAAACAATATTAAGCACCCACTGAGGAAATTTTAATCACAGTACGCACTTGAAACAAATTATTTATGAGATTTTATTTAATTTTACTATGTAATATCTCAAAACAACCAGCTTGTCCCATACCATTGTTTACAGGCGAGGTCTTCACATAGTTTCTAGTGATCTGATATTGTTTGCTGCAGAGTATTCTTACAGGTAACAGCTCGCCTCCAGTATTTCATATTTAAATGAATGAAAGGGCGTTCAGCGATAAGAAGGAATATTCTCCGTAGTTCCCTACGGCTGTTCTCTGAAGAGGCCTTGTTTCATCTTAAGTGTTTCTATTCTTACGGCAGTTTAAGGCTGCGTCAACACTTGTGAAGTGGTTACCAGTTCCGTCTGCAGCCTTAGAAACTCTTGTTAGCGCTTGTCCGGTACTCAATCCTTTAGGAGAGGTTTGGTACGAAAGCAGCTTACAAGATACCGAGAACAGCAGCAGCAGCAGCAACAGCAGCAACGTTAAATGAACTGAAGTGCCAGTGATTTTAATTAAATTTTCAAATCGCTATTACTTAATGATAAACACTAAGTAAAAACATCAGCTACTCTTCAGCACATTAAATGATCAAATCACAATAACAAAGTAAAATTACACCTAAGTAGTAATACATTATATTCTGAAGCAGTAAGCTTTGTGGTCCAGTTCATTATAGGAACCTGTGTATCTCATTACAGGTATTATTACGTAAACATATGCCTGTTACACAGAGATGTAATGAAATCTCATGTATTCACATATTAATCAACTTCCGTATGAAATTGTCAGAATGACTTGCCACAGACCCTTCCTTCTCTTATGATTTGTTCGTTCTCCAAACAAAGATCTATACACCGTAAACAATTATAAAGTGCATGCTAGAGGATAGTTCCCATTACGGAACTTCTTTCGGTTCCATTCACGTATGGAGAGTTGTTAGAATGATTACCTAAACGCCATAATTTACTCTAGCTAATCCAATCCCACCATCATGATCCTACTGGAGCAATATGTAAGGTGTTCAGTAAATTCCTAGATTCCGCACTGAAAGCTGCCTCTAGAATATTTGTAAGTAGCCTTTCACCGGAAGGGATAGCGTCTATCACGAAACGTCTGCCAGTTCAGTTTATGCAGCATCTCAGTAATGCTCTCCCAGGGCTCAAACAAACTTGTGACTGATTTTGTATGCGGGGTTGCCAGAAAAAGTGTGGAAAGCTTGGAACGGGTTTGCAGGAGAGGTTGTGCTAAGGAATAATGGTTACCATTTAAGTTAGCAAATGAAGTAGTTGCGAGCGAAAGTTGGAGCACTTTCTCACTCAAAAATGCACTACTGCACAGACATTTGTGGCTCCATGAGCCACTCCTTGTTGATACATGCGTTTCCAGTTAAAAAGTGCCTTTTTCGGAAGTGATAAGTTTAAGCAAGGTGAGAGAAACCTACATTTGTTCGGTTTCAGGAAACCAAATGAAGAAAAGTTTTGGCGACAGTGTCTCTGGCAGGCTGCTTGAATTTGCGCGTGCACTGACCTGATTAGCTAACTTCGACGCTAAATAATTCGGAAACGGCACTACGTATCGAATTTTCTTCTGAACGTTTATTTTTCAGCACAGCGTTCCCTGCAGTGACCTTACAAGCTTTTCAGAGTATCTTTGACCACCATGGACGATCAACATTCATTGTGAATCCTGTTTGATACGTGTCCACCGACTCGAGCAATAACATCCGACCTCCTTTGTAGACTGATCATATTTTCTGAAATGTGCTGATATGTGACTCCTGATTTACTTGTGAATGAGCCCGTATGATCTTTTCATTCCTTACCACCACTTTAAAACTTTTTTCCAAATCTGAATGAATATTTGTGCAGATTTTTCCATACAATATTTCCGTATAGATCACTACATCATTTCCAAAAAGTCGGAGGTTACTATTAATATTATGTGTATAATCATTAAAATGTAACATGAACAGTAGTGCCGACACACCGAGCGGTCTAAGGCGCTGCAGTCATGGACTGTGCGGCTGGTCCCGGCGGAGGTTCGAGTCCTCCCTCGGGCATGGGTGTGTGTGTTTGTCCTTAGGATAATTTAGGTTAAGTAGTGTGTAAGCTTAGGGACTGATGACCTTAGCACTTAAGTCCCATAAGATTTAACACACATTTGAACATTTGTGCCGACACAGTCTCCTGGATAACATCTGAATTTATTTCTACACTTTTCGATGACTCTCCATCCAAGATCACAGTCCGCTTCTCTTCCACCAAGGAATTTTTAATTCAGTCCCAAATTTTGCCCGATATTCCATACGATCATCCTTTAGATAAGAAGCGTGGATTTGGTTCAGAGACCCACGCTTTTCGAAATCCGTTATAAACTGCGACTGCTCTGACTAGCTTGCTCCATGTCTATCAGGAAATCACATGACATATTGGCAGCAACCTTCTTCCTAGCTGCAGTATACAAGTACAATAGTCGAATTGTAGTTTGAATACGTCTTTGCATAATATAGCAATCGCAACCACACAGTGTTACCCTCGATGCTGACATACGAAAGAAATTCAATTATTTAATTACACCCGAATGAAGAAAATCTGATTGATATCAGGAATGCAACATGTAACTGGATGTGAACGTATTTCATTACCAACTACGAATATGGCAGTATCTTGCTGTGCCTCTGGAACAGCAAAAAATCATACCAGCTACGAATATGACAGTATCATACTGTGCCTCTGGAATATCAAAAATTCATCAACGAAAGATCCATTCCCGTATATCTTAATAATTGTATATGAAGGAGATAATTAATGCATTACTCTTCAGGTTCAGTAATAACGTATACCTATTCAACAGACGCAACACAGTGGAGAGAAACGGATAAAGGTATGAGAGCCTGTCCTCTTTGATACGGAGACCACGACAGATTTTTCCCTGAAACAACCCGAATGGTGTAGTTGGACTTCTGGTAACGGCACATACGAGGGCGCACTGATATATAATGCCTCTGATTTTCTTATGTCAAATTTCTATAGAAAACAAACGTTATTAACTTCGTATGTCTTTATTCTTCATGCCTAAACATTTATTCATCATCATACTCACGGTGAGGACGAACACACTTCTCCCAACGAGACGCCAGTTTGCTGATACCGTCAGTGTAGGATGTTTGACTTTGTTACGGGGCCACAACCTCACCTCTACTTGCACCGCTTCATCACTATCAAAGTGTAGTTCTCGAAGGTATTCTTTAATTTTGGAAACTGATGAAATTTGATGAGACCAAATCGCGAATGTACGGAGGACGATCGATCGCATTGAACACAACCCGTTGGATTTTTGCAGACCTCGTAGCGCTCGTCTGTGGTCTGGTATTGTCATGGTTCAGGAGAAGGTGGTCCATGTTTGGACGAACTTTTCAAATACGAAACTTGATTGCAGCACGTTGTTTGTCACACACCGACATAGCTATATTACTTACTGCCACTTTACACAGTACAATTTGGAAACCTCTAACGTTAGAGGGCTGTAAATACACTCCTGGAAATTGAAATAAGAACACCGTGAATTCATTGTCCCAGGAAGGGGAAACTTTATTGACACATTCCTGGGGTCAGATACATCACATGATCACATTGACAGAACCACAGGCACATAGACACAGGCAACAGAGCATGCACAATGTCAGCACTAGTACAGTGTATATCCACCTTTCGCAGCAATGCAGGCTGCTATTCTCCCATGGAGACGATCGTAGAGATGCTGGATGTAGTCCTGTGGAATGGCTTGCCATGCCATTTCCACCTGGCGCCTCAGTTGGACCAGCGTTCGTACTGGACGTGCAGACCGCGTGAGACGACGCTTCATCCAGTCCCAAACATGCTCAATGGGGGACAGATCCGGAGATCTTGCTGGCCAGGGTAGTTGACTTACACCTTCTAGAGCACGTTGGGTGGCACGGGATACATGCGGACGTGCATTGTCCTGTTGGAACAGCAAGTTCCCTTGCCGGTCTAGGAATGGTAGAACGATGGGTTCGATGACGGTTTGGATGTACCGTGCACTATTCAGTGTCCCCTCGACGATCACCAGTGGTGTACGGCCAGTGTAGGAGATCGCTCCCCACACCATGATGCCGGGTGTTGGCCCTGTGTGCCTCGGTCGTATGCAGTCCTGATTGTGGCGCTCACCTGCACGGCGCCAAACACGCATACGACCATCATTGGCACCAAGGCAGAAGCGACTGTCATCGCTGAAGACGACACGTCTCCATTCGTCCTTCCATTCACGCCTGTCGCGACACCACTGGAGGCGGGCTGCACGATGTTGGGGCGTGAGCGGAAGACGGCCTAACGGTGTGCGGGACCGTAGCCCAGCTTCATGGAGACGGTTGCGAATGGTCCTCGCCGATACCCCAGGAGCAACAGTGACCCTAATTTGCTGGGAAGTGGCGGTGCGGTCCCCTACGGCACTGCGTAGGATCCTACGGTCTTGGCGTGCATCCGTGCGTCGCTGCGGTCCGGTCCCAGGTCGACGGGCACGTGCACCTTCCGCCGACCACTGGCGACAACATCGATGTACTGTGGAGACCTCACGCCCCAC
Organism: Schistocerca cancellata; assembly: GCF_023864275.1. Lineage (NCBI taxonomy): Eukaryota > Metazoa > Arthropoda > Insecta > Orthoptera > Acrididae > Schistocerca > Schistocerca cancellata. The sequence continues at coordinate 332,844,992 of NC_064629.1, forward strand.
GTGTTGAGCAATTCGGCGGTACGTCCACCCGGCCTCCCGCATGCCCACTATACGCCCTCGCTCAAAGTCCGTCAACTGCACATACGGTTCACGTCCACGCTGTCGCGGCATGCTACCAGTGTTAAAGACTGCGATGGAGCTCCGTATGCCACGGCAAACTGGCTGACACTGACGGCGGCGGTGCACAAATGCTGCGCAGCTAGCGCCATTCGACGGCCAACACCGCGGTTCCTGGTGTGTCCGCTGTGCCGTGCGTGTGATCATTGCTTGTACAGCCCTCTCGCAGTGTCCGGAGCAAGTATGGTGGGTCTGACACACCGGTGTCAATGTGTTCTTTTTTCCATTTCCAGGAGTGTATGTAAAGATGAAGGAAGATGTAGAATGTTAATAACGTTTGTTTTATTTAAAAGCTTTGAGAGCTTTCACATACTTTACAAAACTACTTTTCAGTGCATCCTTATATTTAAAACCTGATGGGGTTTTAATGGTCAATACAAAAATTAGGACGGTGAATCACGCTAATCTCGAATCTTGGTCTATCGAACTACAAAAAGGTTTTTGTAATATATTTTAAACATAAGACGTACAAAATATTTTACCCAGCTCTGTATCTGTTCCGAAACAGAAACTTTAAAGAACTTATCGATATATTAGTAGCGGTACAGCTAACAACGGTCATAATTTGGGTGTGCGTGGTTATCTATCGAAGCCTCGGCACAGTACATTATCGATGGGCATATCCTTTCACTTACATGTACAACATCGACTACTTCTCTATCAACATCTATGTATGTACTCCGCAAGCCACTATACAGTGCCTTTTTGACACCTCTTCTGGACCTGATAACAATATAGTGGCTTACCGCGATATTGGCTTGTTTCTGTATGATCAGGTTCCACACCTGTTATAGTTTTAGGTTCCCCAAGTATGTCTATTACAGTTCTGCGGCAGCTATATCGGCCTGCTACGACCATGGGAGCTAGACCCCGAATTCTGCTTGTGGTATCATCCTTGTTTGAACAGGATACCAAGAACTGGAGCAGTAGTTTAAAATCGGTCGCGCTGGCGCTATGTGTGCGAAGTTCTTCACAAATGCAGTTCATACCTCTAGACGCTTTGCAACAAATGTGAATCCGCCCTTCTGCGTTGCTTCATACTGCTTCTTTGTTATAGTCCTACTAGCTGAGTACCCGGCGTGTCCTGGGTGTGTATTTATTCCAGTCTTCTACTAAGCCATTAGTCCACCTGCCACTTCTCCCTCTCTCATTCCATCTCCTATATCCCCATCCGCTCTGACCATCTCCTGCATCCCCTCTTTCTGACTACGTCCCCTAGCCCCCGCTCCCCGGAAGTCTGCTCCTGTCCATCTCTCTATCCATCTCCTCCCGCCACTCCGTCTGACTCTCTGATCCTTCCTTCTGCGTATCTATCACTTCGGCAGTATTGTGTCATCTCTGAAATTCATGAAGACAAGACGCTGCTTATCAGTAAAATTTGAAGTTACTGCTGCTGGAATGTTGTCATAATGCGACACTCCTCTCCGTGGCAAAATAGTTTCAAGTCGCTGACGCCAGGCTATGGCTAGACGCAAGCTCCTTGCCACTGTCCACGGGGATTTGTGTTTCCTTTTCCTGTGCGATGTTATTTCTGTTAAGCGATTTCCATAGATCAGACATGGAGTTGACCACTCTACGCTTGCCTCTATTTTAGATGGAGCTATAGAATGTTCTAGATATTTCACGTTCTAACAACATGTCGTAAGTTGCACAGTGTTTTCCAGGTGAGTAAGATTTTCTGTTCCTATTGCAACAAGGGATACAGACAGGCTTCTCGTTAATTTTACTGCTTGTACTTTCCTGGTGGCCCTCTACTCCACTACGGGAGCTCACTCGCTCCTTACACTTCCAGAATTTCTTGGTGTGACGTAATTCGCAACGTTTATAACATTTTGGCACTTCCACTAAATCACTCATTCTTAGACCATGAAAACCGACGTACACCTTATGTTTCTTCTGCAGAAGCTGGAGAACACGAGGAAGGACGTCCACTACGTGATTCACATAGGATTCTCTCTGGGTCCGGCTCGGATTCTTTGTCGTACGAATTCTTCAAATTCCTTCTGTTGTATGTGCTCATAAAGGTTAAGCCCATAAATGTCTGCAAGAAGTTCATTGTAGATCACTTCGTTGGGCATATTGTTCGCAATTGGCAGAGAACTTTCCTCCTTCAGTAGTTCACATTTAATGCTGCATATCTGATTAGCTTTCTCTTGAACGTTTTTCCAGTCATCATCATTCTCTGTTTTCACTAGGACTACGCTATTGGCTTCCTGAATCGCTTTGATCCTAATCTCGACTACCTACGGATTTAGTAAATCAGTAAGCTGCTTCTTTACATCTTTGGCATCCTTGTTCTCGATAGATCTAAGTAAGAGTGTGTTGGTTTTTGTCTGCTGATATTTGTATCTTAGCTGTTGTACTTAGATTTGGTTTTCGCGCAGCTGCGACAGTGGCATATAATGGAATAGATGTAGGCGCTTTTACTATCAGCTACTCCAGAAGCTCAACATGGGCTTTCAGAGCTCCCAATCTGATACACAGATTTTTTGAAGTAACGTTTCATTTTCCTGTCTCAGTTCCTGTGCCTGACCATGCAGCTTGGATTGAAACACGGCCTATTTGGACAATTTCTGCGCCAGTTTGTTTGTTACAACAGGAACTTTATTCCTTTCTTGAAGGAAATTGACGATGTCATGGTAGAATTCATTAGGTGATTCCCCAGCCATATTCAATGGTAGGTGAATATCCCGCGTGACGTCACTCGTTGGGGAGGCTGTCGTTGTCTAACTCGATCTTGCTGTGTCATGGTATGGTCTTCTGGCTTCCGTTTGTACCACAGAGAAACACACTGTTTTGGCTGCCTGCCTCTAGAATTTTCTCGACAAGATATTTTGAGCTGACGCCCACAGCGGTGCCGGCGGCCTCGGCTGGCAGGGAAGGCAGATGGAGGACGGCAGACCCTGACGCAGGGCGGTGTCCCAGCTATCGCTGCCGCCGCTGTTGATGGCTCGCGGCGCGGCTGACGCTACACCATTGCTGAAGTTGCGGAACTCGACACATGCGCGACTGTCGGCCGCTTCTCAGCGTATGAGGCGAGCGAACGCACTTCAAAACTTTTATGGTGCTCCTTACGTAGTTTACGACGCCTACGACTTTAACCATTAACGTACTGATCTATCAAACGCTTTAGGCATACGTGACTTCAGACACTGATTGGAAATGACAACTTATTTCCGAAGAATACGACACCAGGAGCCGTTTCATGAGTTGACAGTTGCTGTGACCATCTTGGAAAAAGATTGGCACCCAGCTTTATAGGAATGATATTCAGAGTGCAATCTACACAAGTTCCGTTTATAGTAGTGTTTGTGTGATGACCTGCCGTTAGGCTCCGGTACTGGTACGGTGACTTAGGATTAAGACACAAGCATACGAGTACGTTATAGTCAAAATGGGTCTGGAAAAGGTGAGCAGGGTTTTCCTTGTAAAGCTCTTCCATCAAAGTAGCAACAACAATACCGCTGTTCTTCGCGAGTATCGACGCATTAAAGGAATATTGTTAGTTTTTTTCGGTACCGCGTTGAAGAACACGATTTGGAAGTTCGAATTAACTGATGATTTGGGAAATGTTCCTGGGAGATGCCGACGACCAGTTGTGGGATATGCGAACTACGGATGAAGCTGGTGGTAATTTCCAGTGGGATCAAACTGCTGAAGTTCAAAAATGACTCTGAGCACTATGGGACTTAACTTCTGAGGTCATCAGTCCCCTAGAACTTAGAACTCCCTAAACATAACTAACCTAAGGAGATCACACACATCCATGCCCAAGACAGGATTCGAACCCGCGACCGTAGCGGTCGCGCGGTTCCAGACTGTAGCCCGTGGAACCGCTCAGCCACTTCGGCCGGCACTGCTGAAGTCTTCGGTCCCTTACACACTACTTAATCTAGCTTAAACTAACCTACGCTAAGAACAAAACACACACACACACACACACAGCCCGCATCTCGTGGTCGTGCGGTAGCGTTCTCGCTTCCCACGCCCGGGTTCCCGGGTTCGATTCCCGGCGGGGTCAGGGATTTTCTCTGCCTCGTGATGGCTGGGTGTTGTGTACTGTCCTTAGGTTAGTTAGGTTTAAGTAGTTCTAAGTTCTAGGGGACTGATGACCATAGATGTTAAGTCCCATAGTCCTCAGAGCCATTTAGAAACAACACACACACACACACACACACACACACACACACACACACACACGCCCTAGGAAGGACTCGAACCCCCGACGGCGCGAACCGTATGGATGAAGGGAAATAGGCAGATTTCATGTTTCTAAATTTCCATAAAGCATTTGACACGGTGCCACATTGCACACTGTTAACGAAGGTGCGTGCGGAAGGATGGTTCCCATATATGTAAGTGCCTCGTAGACATCTTAAGAAAACAGAACAGAATATGTAGTCCTCCATGACTAGTGTATATCAGAGACAAGCATACCGTCAGGAGTACCCCAGGGAAGTGTGGCAGCACCGTTATTATTTATTACGTGGGGGTTGTGGTTAGAGTTGTGTAAGAAAGGAAAAAAAAAAGAGAATGAGACATTAAATATAAGACATATCTTTGTTTTTCTACATAATTTCCAAGTACATTGAGACATTGTCATACCGCTTTATAAGCTTCAAAAAGCCTTCCAGGAAAAAAATCAGGGCGTTGCATTCGGAAGAAGCGTTGTACGGATTGTTTGACGTCAGCAATCCAGCAAAGCGCCTTCTGCTGAGAGTCTTCTTCAAAGCGGGAAACAGATGGAAGTCACTTGATGCGAGATCCGCACTGTAAGGCGGATGGTGTAGGCGCTCCCAACCAAGAGTTGAAATATGGTTTTGCGTTGCCGTCACCGTGTGTGGTCTTGCATTGTCATCCAACAGCAGAACGCCAGATCTGAGATCACTTCTTTCAGTTTCGACAGAGTGGCACAGTACCGTGCAGCATTGATGGTTGCATCCTCCGGAAAGTCCAGCAGCAAAACTCCTTAGGCGTCCCAGAAAACGGTGAGTAGCCCTTTACCTGCAGACGGAGTGCATTTGAACTTCTTTCGGACAGATGATGACGGATGTTTCCACTCGATGGATGCGGCCTTCGATTCGGACGTGTTATATTGGACCCACGTTTCACCCCCCGTCAGAATCCGAAACAGAAGGTCATTGCCAGATTCATGGTAACGCACTAGCTGTTCCAGGCTAGTGCGTTGTTCCATGTGTGTCGGGGTCAGTTGGCGAGGCACCGATCGTGCTGACACATTCCTGTATCGAACAATGTCGTGGATGATCTTGTGAGCTCATGTCCGATTCCAAGTTTTGCCGCTACTCCATCGATCGTGATACGCCGGTTCGCTTCAATCGTCTCATCCACCTTCCTGACATTTGCATCTGTAGTGGCCGTGCGCGTCCTTCCAGGTCTCGGTACGTTCTGCACTTGCTGACGTCCATCAATGAATTACTGGCGCCATATCCGCACCATTTGCCTCGACATCACACCTGACCCATACACCTTAACAAGGCGGTTATGAATTTCTGTGCCTGATACTCCCCGTGCTCATTCATAGCGAATAACAGCTCTCACTTCCGCCTTTTACCACGACTCCAAAACCTGCTTGAGAGCGGTCGACCTCTACCCAATGGTGTATCGGTGTCTTGCACGTGCGCGTTCACTTGCCGTGTCGTCTTTCACCCATATCACACAACTCTGCCCACAGTCGACAGGTGAAACTTATTTTCCAACTCCCCCTCGTATATACATGAAGTGTACGGTGGATAGGATGGACAGTAACCTGCGGTTGTTTGCTGATGGTGTGGTGTACGGGAAGGTGTCGTCGTTGAGTGACTGTATGAGGATACAAGATACGTTGACAAGACTTCTAGTTAGCGTGATATACGACAGCTTGCTCCAAATGTAAAAAAAAGTAAGTTAATGCGTGTGAGTAGGATTAAGAACACCGTAAAGGTCGAATACGGCATAACTTGTGTGCTCCTTGACACAATCATGTCGATTAAATGTCTAGGCGTAACGTTGCAAAGGAATATGAAATAGAAAAAGAATGTAAGCATTGTGGTGCGTCAGGTTATCGGTCGACTTTGGTTTATTGGGAGAATTTTAGGAAAATGTGGTTCACCTGCAAAGGAGACCGTATGTGGAACACGAGTTCGTACCATTCTTGAGTACTGTTGGAGTTTTTGGTGTCTCTGTCAGGTCGGATTGAAGGAAGACATCGAAGAAATTCAGAGTCGGGCTGCTGGAGCTGTTACCGGTAGATTCGGACAACACCCAAGTATTACGGAGATGCTTCGGGAACTCAAATCAGAATCATTGTAGTGAAGGCGTTGATCTTTTCGAGGAAACCTATTGCACAAATTTCAGGAAACCAGCATTTGAAGCTAATTGTAGAACGACTCTGCCGCCGCCAACATATACAACATAAATTTTGCGTAAGGACCACTAAAATGTGATACGAGAAATTAGCGTTCCTACGGAGACATGCAGACAGCCATTTATCCTTCGCTCTTTTCGCGAGTGAATCAGGAAATATAACGACTAGTGGTGCTACAGGGCATCCTCACCCACGCAACGTACGATGGCTTGCGGAGTATATACGTAGATGTAGATGTAGATAACTGCGCCAGAAATTGCTGAAGAAGGTTCCGTTGCCATGGCTGAGAATTCTGGACGAAATGGCGGTCCTCAAGCAGTGCTCGAGCTGTGTCACGATAGCTGAACGTTCCATTTTCCACCATTTACAAAGTGCTGCGAACAGTTGTGAAATCCGAATAATATCTGTAGCTCGGATCCAGACTGTCGTGGATGCATATAGTCGTTACACTGAGCAATGTTTGTAACCTGGATAGTAAGCATGGTAAGCAGTTAAATAATGTTACCCCCCTCATTTAGTGATTGAATGCGTTTCCTTCAGTGGTTTATTCCATATTGATCCCCCTCAGGTCCTTACAGATGTTGCCGCAGAATATCGTTGTTCTACCATCATTCGTTTTCCATGGGGGCCTTTCAAGTACTGAAAAAAATGGTTCAAATGGCTCTGAGCACTATGGGACTTAACATCTAAGGTCATCAGTCCCCTAGAACTTAGAACTACTTAAACCTAACTAACCTAAGGACATCACACAACACCCAGTCATCACGAGGCAGAGAAAATCCCTGACCCCGCCGGGAATCGAACCCGGGAACCCGGGTGCGGGAAGTGAGAACGCTACCGCACGACCACGAGCTGCGGACTCAAGTACTGAAAGTTTAAATGTAACCACACTGTACATATACATACACACTTCGCAAGTCGACGTATGGTGCATGCAAAAGGATACCCTGTACCACTACTACTCACTACCTTTCCTGGCCCACTCCCAAATAGAGCGAGGGAAAAATGATTGTCAATATGCTTCCGTATAAGTTCTAATTTCTCGTATCTTATCTTCGTGGTCCTTACGTGAAATGTACGTTGGAAGCAGTAGAACTGTTCTTCTTTCAGCAGCAAATATCGGTTCTCTAACTCTTCTTAACACTGCTACATGAAAAGAACGCCGCCTTCCTTCCAGGGATTCCCATTTGAGTTCATGAAGTATCTCTATTATACTCCTATGTTGTTCGAACCTAATGCTAACAAATATAACAGCCCACGTCTCATTTGTTTCGATGTATTTCTTTAATACGACCTCGTAGAGATCCCAATACCTCAACAGTACTCTAGTATTCAATAGGCGGTCTTCTTTGCAGATGAACCACACTTTCCTAAAATTCTTCCAATATACCAGAGATGACTATTGACCTTACCTACCACGATCCTCACATGCTCTTTCCATTTCATACTGCATTGTAACGTTACGCCTAGATATGTAATCGACTTGACTGTCAAGAAGCACGCTACTAATATCGTACTCGAACATTATGGGGTTGCTGCTCCCACTCACTTACATTAACTTACATTTTCCTGCATTTAGAGAAAGCTGCCATTCCTCATACCAACTAGAAATTTTGTCTGAGTCATCTACGTCCTCATACTGTCACTTAACGACGACAATTTCCTGTACACCACAGTATCATCTACAGTCACAGATTGCTGCTCACCCTGTCCGTCAGATCATTTATGTATACAGAGAAAAAGAGCGGTAATGTCACACTTCCTTGTTACGGAATATATGATACTCATGTATTATTTCAGCTTCATACTGTTTCATACAAGGCTTTGTTGACACCTACTCTCGATAAATACTCTCGGAAACGGTCAAAAAAAGGTGCAAGAAAAAGAAAGCTTTTAACCGTTCCGTTTGACCTGAACTGCCCAGTAAATAATCAGTCTAACCAAAATAAACAGTCTTGTCAATCATGCAGTGCAACAAAAATTTTCTTTCAAATAATTTTTTCAAGGTTAATTTTCAGGTGTCTTTCGACTGGAGCACAAAATACTATACTTCTTGCTTAATGTACTTGTGCGCCGATTGGCAGCTACCAAATGAAAACCTCGTAGTACCTTTGTGACTAAGTGCCAAATAGCACACGTTAGTACGATGCATTATGGTGGAATATGAATATACTTTCAGCATCAGCGTAGTTTCACATAACATACAGCAATTGAAAACACAGTTGACACATTTTCAAAGAGCCAACACAGTAAAACATATGCTACAAGGCTATCCTTACAATATATTTTACAACGAATAAATGTTATCTTCTCCATTTCAGTATTTATTTTATGCCACAAACATTATTCTTGATCAAAATTGTGGTGAGTGATTATGGTGGGATGGGTTAATGGAATAGAGGGTGGTATTTTCAAACAGACGGAAGTACATGAAAGTTTACCCTTAGGGGACATGTTCAGAGCTAACAAAACAGGGCTGGATATCTGCCTTCGTGCTTTAAAAACTATCGATACCTAGAATTCGCCCTAAGAAAAAATTTGGGAGTCTATATTTCTTTCATTGGCCGTCCGAAATTGGGCATTTGCTAGTACTTTGTTGTTTTGATGTTAGAAGTAAATAATTCAGACAGAGGTTGTTAAGTTGGAAAATACCTATTCGCTTGAATGATATAGCCTAAAATAAGAAAACGCTCACCAGCATTTTTAAATAAACTTATTTTTTCTGAATGATTGAATATGGGGGTTGGTCCTGGTGTGGCAACGGTATGAATTCCACACCGACCGGATGTTTACTCAAACGCTGTCCGAGAGTCGTGTAAAGACCACATATCGTTTACCACGGTGATCCTAATTTTCGTGCAGATCGCCATTTTAGTTTTCCGACGTTCTCAAAGACGTAAGTATCTCTATGTTAGTATTCATTTTCCGTCAGGACCTCTTAAACCGAACCAATTTCTATTTGCACTGAAGACAGTAAATATGAAAATCATCACGATAACAATGGAAGCCATACCCTGGCATCGGATCGCCACATTGCGTACCGTGATTCGTCACTCCAAACAAAGTTTTTCCAGAGTTCAATTGTCCAATGTTTACACTCCCTACACCAAGCGAGACGTCGTTTGACATTAACCGGCGTGATGTGTTGCTTATGAGCAGCCGCTCGACCATGAAATCCGAGTTTTCTCATCTCCCGCATAACTGTCATAGCACTTGCAGTGTATCCTTTCGCAGTTAGGAATTCTTGTGTGATGGTCTGGATAGATATCTGCCTTTTACACATTACGAGCCTCTGCAATTGTAGGCGGTCTCTGTCAGTCAACAGACGATGTCGGTCTGTACGTCTTTGCGCTGTACGTATCCCTTCACGTTTCCACTTCACTATCACATCACTGCGTGAAGAGTTTGAAAGAGCACTGAAAGACCTGAGTCAAAACAATGTCGCGGGAGTAGACAACATTCCATTAGAACTACTGATGGCCTTTGGAGAGCCAGTCATCACAAAACTCTACCATCTGGTGAGCAAGATGTGTGAGACAGGCGAAATACCCTCAGACTTCAAGAAGAATATAATCATTCCAATCCCAAAGAAAACAGGTGTTGACAGATGTGAAAATTACCAAACTATCAGTTTAATAAGTCACAGCTGCAAAATACTAATACGAATTCTTTACAGACGAATGGAAAAACTGGTAGAAGCCGACCTCGGGGAAGATCAGTTTGGATTCCGTAGAAATATTGGAACACGTGAGGCAATACTGACCCTGCGACTTATCTTAGAAGAAAGATTAAGGAAAGGCAAACCTACGTTTCTAGCATTTGTAGACTTAGAGAAAGCTTTTGACAAAGTTGACTGGAATACTCTATTTAAAATTCTAAGGGTGGCAGGGGTAATATACAGGGAGCGAAAGGCTATTTACAATTTGTACAGAAAGCAGATGGCAGTTATGAGAGTCGAGGGACATGAAAGAGAAGCAGTGGTTGGGAAAGGAGTGAGACACGGTTGTAGCCTATCCCCGATGTTACTCAATCTGTATATTGAGCAAGCAATAAAGGAAACAAAGAAAAATTCAGAGTAGGTATTAAAATCCATGGAGAAGAAATAAAAACTTTAAGGTTCGCCGATAACATTGTAATTCTGTCAGAGACAGCATAGGACTTGGAAGAGCAGTTGAACAGAGTGGAAAGTGTCTTGAAAGGAGGAAATAAGATGAACATCAACAAAAGCAAAACGAGGATAATGGAATGTAGTCTAGTTAACTCGGGTGATGCTGAGGGAATTTGATTAGGAAATGAGACACTTAAAGTAGTAAAGGAGTTTTGCTATTTGGGGAGCAAAATAACTGATGATGGTCGAAGTAGAGAGGATATCAAATGTAGACTGGCAATGGCAAGGAAAGCGTTTTTGAAGAAAAAAAATTTGTTAACATCGAGTATTGATTTAAGTGTCAGGAAGTCGTTTCGGAAAGTATTTGTATTGAGTGTATCCATGTATGGAAGTGAAACATGGACGATAAATAGTTAGGACAAGAAGAGAAAGAAGCTTTCGAAATGTGGTGCTATAGAAGAATGCTGAAGATTAGATGGGTATATCACATAACTAATGAGGAGATATTGAATAGAATTGGGGAGAAGGTTGTGGCACAACTTGACAAGAAGAAGTGACCGGTTGTAGGACATGTTCTGAGGCATCAAGGGATAACAAATTTAGCATTTGAGGGCAGCGTGGAGGGTAATAATCGTAGAGGGAGACCAAGAGATGAATATACTAGGCAGATTCAGAAGGAAGTAGGTTGCAGTAAGTACTGGGAGATGAAGAAGCTTGAACAGGACAGAGTAGCATGAAGAGCTGCATCAAACCAGTCTCAGGACTGGAGACCACAACAACAAACAACACATCGAAAACAGTGGACCTCCAGATGTTTAGGTGTGTGGAAGTCTCGCGTACAGACGTATGACACAAGTGACACCCAATCACCTGACCACGTTCCGTGGACCGCCCCATTCTGCTATCTCACGATGTCTAATGACTGCTGAGGTCGCAAATATGGAGTACCTGGCAGTAGGTGGCAGCAAAATGCACCTAATACAAAAACGTATGTTTTTGGGGGTGTCCGGATACTTTTGATCACATAGTGCACATTTAGCAGCGGAACACTTCATGGAACTGAGAACTAGTCCTTAATTTTCTAAATGTTGTACTGTGTAATTGTTGATTTGTGTTGGTATATGTCACATTCTGTAAATTGTATGTAAAATGTCCTCGTCAGTGACGCAGGAATCACAGATTGAAGAAGGAATGATTTTTAACAAATGTTTCCTTTTACTGATATTTGTATCATCCGTTCGTAGTATGTTAACAATAACAATTTATCTTCTAATGATCGCCAATTTAAGAAACGAAGAGTGTTGTGGAATCTGTAGCTGAATCGGTCAATACCTTGTGCGTTTAATGTTATGTGACTGTGTCCACTAACTTGTCTGTCGATGGGAAGTACATGATGCACCATTTTCGCCACTTGATCTGCATGTTCGTTTACTCCTAATTCCATCATGTCCCGGTATCCACTCAAGGTAAATCCGTTTACACAACTCCTTTGCTCGATTGAGACTTCGAAGTGTATTGTGTACTAAGGGATCAACAGTTTCTCCTTCGGATTCCCTCGTAAGAGACCATAGAGCACTCAAGTCAGTACATACTAGAACCTTGTCGAGTTATAAGTCTACTTTGTAAAGTACAGCTCGATGAATGGCGAACAATTCCGTGGTTAATATTGACGCTTCAGTAGTCAACGGAAAAGATTTCCCACGCAATTTTCAAACTTCAAATAGATGTGCTCCATCAGGGAGATACATTTTGGAACCATCCTTGTAAGATTTGTACCAGTAATGCCAGTTACGACAGTGTAGAAGCTCTCACACGGGAGGAGGAGGAGGAGGAGGAGATTAGTGTTTCACGTCCTGTCGACGACGGGGTCAGTAGTTCACTCGACGTTACGGTTGCTTTAAATACATGAACACCATATGTAGCACAGCGACATTCTGAAGAGATACCGTTTGCTTGACACCACAATTCCACTAAAATCTGATGTCAACATTGTGCTGTCGGATGCTCTAGGATTTCACTCTGCTATATGATATTGGTAGTAGGGGTTTTTGTTTCTCCGGCTTAATATGTATAACTTCATGTGTATCATATGTAATAATCTAATAATCTATGTTAGTTTCAGTGTAATGGATGGTTGACAGAAGATCTGACTCTAAACTTGTATCGGCCACGTAATACCTTCTGTCTCGTAACGAATGGGAGAATTGCCAGCTCGGCTTGCATGACAGTAATGGGTTGATTCATATGCCTCTGAGCACTATGGGACTTAACATCTGAGGTCATCAGTCCCCTAGACTTCGAACTACTTACACCTAACTAACCTAAGGACAGCACACACATCCATGCTCGAGGCAGGATTCGAACCCGCGACCGTAGCAGCAGCGAGGTTCCAGACTGAAGAGCCTAGAACCACTCGACCACAACGGCCGGTAACCGTAATGTGTGTCGTTTTAATATACTCTCCATAATTACGCAGAACTGATGATTGTATCGACCTAGGATTAGCTGTCGCGTCTTCGGAGTGGAGTCAAATAATATGCAGCCATTTTCCATCTTGCTTCTAGTTAACTGTTTATACAGATGTAAGAGATTCCTAGGATCTGCTACCAAATCAGTGCAAAACGAAGCTTTCAGAATGTTAACTTTTCTGTGTACCTTTATTTCGTTCGTATTTAGCCATAGACCAAAAATTTAACATAGTTTGGCTAATAATTTTCAAGGCAATGGAGTCTGTCTATTCTGTGTCTAGTGGAGACGCTGGCATTTCTCAGGCAATTTGGAAATATGTGGTAAGGTCTCACGGGACATAACTGCTGAGATCATCACCTCACACCGCGCGACATATCTCAGGCACCACATCCATTCCTACCTCGAGCAACACAGTTACTATATTATAGATAATTCGTTTCCGGTTGTTCAAGACCCGGTTCTGGTTTTTGTGCTTGGTGTTTATCACAAATTCGTGTGCATACTGTCGAAAGGTGACTGGATAACGTTATGGTTCAAATGGGTCTAGGCACTATGGGACTTAACGTCTGAGGTCATCAGTCTCCTAGGCTTAGAACTACTTAAACCTAACTAACCTAAGGAATCACACACATCCATGCCCGAGGCAGGATTCGAACCTGCGACCGTGGCGGTCACGCGGTTCCAGACTGTAGCGCCTAGAACCGCTCGGCCACCCCTGCGACCGTAGCAGCTGCGCGGTTCCGGGCTAAGCGCCTAGAACCACTCGGCCACAACGGCCGGCGATAACGTCATCATTTACAAATCTCCTTGGTATATATATTAAAAAGTAACGAACTCGACGCATCTCTTTCTGATAAACTTTATAGACGGTTTGGGAAATCAGGTGTCCGTCCGTCTTGCACAATCGTAAGGTCCCTTGTTGTAATAAATGCGAGCGCCAGTAGACTATGTTCAGTCGTATTCCAAATCACACAAGTTTTGTCGTAATAAAGAAATATCGAAACTGCCGTACGCATGTTTCATATCTGGAAAGACTGCTCACGTTTATAGACTTCCAGTGTAGTTCAGTTGCACATATGTAATAAAGCTACTTACTGAATCTAATATGCAGTTATTTTTCCGGAAACCAAATATCCTATTGTGAAGTATTTTGTTACGCTTTACATTCCACTCCAATCTGTTCTCGATAATCGTATTTGTAATTTTGCATATACATGGAATTACGGATATTGGATGGAAAGAGCGAATTGACGTTTGAACTTTTCCCAGTTTAGGAACTGGTATCGTTTTGATTGTGCTCAGTTGCTCAGACACATATGTGTTTCTAAATGAAACTTTGATAAGCTCGACAAGAATGATCTTTATTTCGTAAGGGAGATTAAAAATCATAGAACATGAAATTTTGTCTGAGCCTTTCTCCACGTATTTCTTCTTCGGGCAGAAGTACAATTCATTTATACTAAAAAGTGTATCCAGTTATTATGTATACTCAGGTGCATATCCTTGTCGGAAGGTTGACAGCTCACGTGTACTTCGCGGCAGATAGACTGGAGCTAGTAGGGCCATGACTTACTCTGAGGAATCCGTATTTTCCAAGTCCGGAATAAAATTTCATCCTCCTTTCCTTTTTCGTGTTGCGTGTGATATTTTTCGCCCAAGCAGTTTTTTTCATCATAATGAAAAATTATTATTTGTCAGTCTACGTTTTTATATATTGATTATAAGCCATCTTTTGACGATCGCTTTGGAACATTTGCGGTCCAGCATTGTTTCCGGTAGCAGTATTTGTATTTAATCTATTTATTTAGAGCTGAGTTTTCAAGGCCAGCTGTCAAAGTTGCATTTTCGAAGTACGTGTATCTACCTTGAAGGTCATCATTCGGCATATACATTACAAGTGTCATAGAATTTTGTTCGTATCACTGCAAATTAATACACTTGTAGTTGAAATCATGCCTGGTGTATCCTTGTCGAATGGGTGTATTTGCCGTAGTAGAAATTCTAATTAGGTGGTGGTTACTACCTAAAGTAACAATGAGCGGTTCCCAAAGCCACTTTAAGGATAATGTCGGTGACACTAATGTAGTGTAATAACTGGTGACGATTGGCGTTGCGTCGTCGTACCTAATCTGATTCATTGTTCAGAGTTTAGTAAAAGTAGATCTGGTGGAAAGAGGGAGCTTCTTAGTCAATTAACGCAGAAACCATTTAACTTGGCGTCCCACATGCGGCTGTGTGAGTTAAAATCTCTTCCAAGCACGCATTTCTTCGGTAGCTGGTTAAATGTGTGTGATGACGTGGATGCGCAAGCTCGGGCACGCTCAGGACAGTATACAGCCATAACATTTGAAGTATCTTGCAAGTTCACAATGTTCGTATCAAGAATATCTGTGGAAGTATTATCTACTTGTATATTATGAGGAATGAAGATTAAGTTTTTTTCGACCACAGTCGCAACTCTCCGGTATCCATCATATCTCTTCTTTCTAAAAATTTTAAGACATTTGTCTATCGGGTGCCCATTGTCAGCTAACAAGTGTTCAGAAATGATTGCTATACTGAAATTCAATTCGCTCAAGGTGGCAATCAAGTCATCCATTTGTGCCTAAGGCTGCTGCAGTTCCACTGTAGAATAGTTTCCGTTGTTCTGACAGCAATGTCAATGCATATATTTTTGGCTATATATATGTTGTTAAAAGCCATGATCTGTTCCAAGTATATCCATAATAACGACTCTTATGTTGGTATGTGAAAGGGGGCGACAGGTTATTGAATTAATCGTTGAATCACATTTAATACAGTATAACGTATTTTGTTAGTATGATGAAAATTGTGCTGGTCCGTAGCGGTTCCTGTATAGGCAGCTACTGTTTAAGTTCCCGCCGAGGCTGTATGTGCATATGAAATTCACCGTAATGGTGTGGCAGCAGTTCCGTAGGAGTGGGCTGCAGCTGACAATTATGCCATTGTCTTGTTATTGTCGTTCTCGCAACTGCTCATAAATTCCTGCTTCTGTGAAATAGTTGTTGCGTCTGTTTCGTTTGTTACATTTTCTGTAGTTTAGACTTCATCTGGGGTAATGAAAATGCATGTAGAGCTGATTGCCGCATTACATACTCGTTGATTTGCAAGTTACGAACAGCCCAACAGACACTATGATTTACAGGAATATCGTTCCTGTACACCACAATGGTTCGAGCATAAGATGCTGCAATTCCTGCCGCTATCACGTGACTAGTATCTATCAGGGTGTTTCCTTATCTTCTTTTGAGAACCTCACTAGTCAAGCTGTTGATGTGAATGTTATAAACAAGAAGAAGACTTAATACAGTCCGAACTGCACCAATTCGGATGTTTGCACTCGGTATCTCAACGACGGTGGAGGTAATTCCTATCACTATCGCGCGACTGTCCATTTTACCCTTCATAACAGATCGGAGGAATACATCGGCAAAGCACCTCCTCTAGGACATTGCAATGAGGAGCGGTGCAGTATCCACGCACCATTCATATCCTGACTGAGGAACTATTCATTATTATTATTATTATTATTATTATTATTGTTGTTATTATATTCATGTCTCTTATTAACGCACTTCGTTCGGTGCTTTATTATTGAGTAGATTCCATTCCCGAGTTGCAGTTCTGGAAGATTTGGCAAAATGTTCGTATATACTGCAATTACCTCTACTCTACACACACAATATTTTCCAGTCAAAAGTTTAAGATTTAGTAATGGAGGAAGACGTAAAGCGCTAAATCTTTGGAAGAGAGTGGAAGTTCCAATCATTCGTACCTCAAATTCGTATTGTTCCATGGAAAATCACTTTAGAGGGTTAGTACGTAGTTCAGATTTTCTTAAATTTTCTTTTGCAGCCCCAGAGTATTTCGTTACTTATTTATTTCTTAAAACATTTGTATATAACGTTCATCTGAGGAGCCAAACCTATCAATAAAAAATACGAAATGCGAGTTGTGGCTGGTTTCAAAAACATGATATTTGCGTAGTTTTCGCCAGTTATTGTTTCAACAGTTTCAAGGACATCTATAAAAATTATATTTCTAGAATCCTAAATAAAACTGACAATGATGTTTCTACTAGATATAATCAGATTCACACATTTTGGTGGAGTAAAATGCCTTTCACATACTGCTCATTTGATGCTTTGTTTCTAGCTCCACGTATAGCCAAGACTCTACTACATAACAACAAAGTGGCACATATGGTGAATAAAAACCTTTTAAAACGAACCAAACACACGCTTTATTCGGGCTTTTAGACAAATAAACGCGTTGGTGAATTGAGATTGTATACAGTGTGTTACAAAAAGGTATTGGCCAAACTTTCAGGAAACATTCCTCACACACAAAGAAAGAAAATATGTTATGTGGCCATGTGTCCGGAAACGCTTACTTTCCCTGTTAGAGCTCATTATATTACTTCTCTTCAAATCACATTAATCATGGAATGGAAACACACAGCAACAGAACGTACCAGCGTGACTTCAAACACTTTGTTACAGGAAATGTTCAAAATGTCCTCCGTTAGCGAGGATACATGCATCCACCCTCTGTCGCATGGAATCCCTGATGCGCTGATGCAGCCCGAGAGAATGGCGTATTGTATCACAGCCGTCCACAATACGAGCACGAAGAGTCTCTACATTTGGTATCGGGGTTGCGTAGACTACAGCTTTCAAATGACCCCATAAATTAAAGTCAAGAGGGTTGAGGTCAGGAGAGCGTGGAGGCCATGGAATTGGTCCTCCTCTCCCAATCCATCGGTCACCGAATCTGTGGTTGAGAAGCGTACGAACACTTCGACTGAAATGTGCAGGAGCGCCATCGTGCATGAAACACATGTTGTGTCGTACTTGTAAAGGCACATGTTCTAACAGCACAGGTAGAGTATCCCGTATGAAATCATGATAACGTGCTCCATGGAGCGTAGGTGGAAGCACATGGGGCCAAATCAACACGTCACCAACAATGCCGGCCCAAACTTTCACAGAAAATCTGTGTTGATGACGTGATTGCACAATTGCGTGCGGATTCTCGTCAGCCAACACATGTTGATTGTGAAAATTTACAATTTGGTCGCATACTGACGAAACTAAAATGAGCTCTAACATGGAAACTAAGCGTTTCCGGACACATGTCCACATAACATATTTTCTTTATTTGTGTGTGAGGAATGTTTCCTGGAAGTTAGGCCGTACCTTTTTGTAACACTCTGTATATGATGCATCTTATGAAGATTATTTCTTTCCGTAAATTTGTGAAAAGTAATATTCTTTTCTGCGTCACTCAATCAAGCTTTGAATACCCTAGGCCTTTTAGACACTATTAATGTGTTAGCCCCTTACGCATTACTCTAAAATATTCATGGAATAGGAGAGGATTTTGAAGAAATGATGATTTTCAAAGTGTCGACTATATTGCTGTGTGATGAACATCCGAAGCTTTATAACGTGAAAACATCTTCAAAATAGATCCCCAGCACTCAGTCGCTACCAAGGAAGTGACTGTTTCTGTTGAAATAAATTCAAATGTCAAATAAATGACTAGAAATAGATATAGCGAATGCATCTCAGTTTACTTTAAAAGGCTAAGAGTAATAGTTTTTGCCATTACTATTTAAACGTATAATGTTCTACTGTGATAGTTGTTCATAAACTGGATGAGGTCTCAGATAATATTTTTTATCTATAGAGTCACCAAAGTGTTATCAAAATAGAGATGTCTACGTTTGAGAACTCATGCTCTGCTTCTGTTCTATATCTCAAAACGCGAAAAAGATTCGCGGCGGTAAATTAACAAGAGTTTACTAATTCCTTTAAATACTTAAAATATGGAATGTATTTGGCAAAGAATACCCAGAGTTACATAACTTGACGACTACATATAGAGAACAAAATTAAAAACAAAGTGACACCGAAATTGCTGAACCAGGACAGAAACCAAAACGTGTGATTGCAGCGAATCGAAAAAAAAAAAAAGAAAGGAGTAACAAACGGACTCGGTGGCTGCATCTCACAAGCTTGAGTGTGAGTTAGTTACTGTTGATATGGGAATGCAACGGATATGGACCTCAGCTCGTCAGACCTACTCTGCATAATCGTATAACGGCTTGGCCTTAGCCCAAAGGTTTAGGTGCACTGGTGCGACAACAAATTACTTTATTTTTTGTTTGATATTAATACAGTTTACTGTACACGATGGATGCTTTCACGAATGTAGATTCTTATTTTCTGTCTAAACGACTAGCATTTCTAAAAGCGGTGCCTTTTACGGCATCCAAAATCGTTGTAAATTATTAATGGAGATATCTGTCGGTTATTTTCGTCTTCTAACATTAGACAATGAGTGCCAAACAGTCGAAACATAGAATTACCTAACAATTGCTCTTTACTATAGACTGAAATCGTCCTAGGTAGTTGAATGATAAAAAACTTTTCCAGAATATCTTTAAATCGTTTGAGTCCTTCGACACTTTGATAACGAAACTTGACATTCTAACGTCACCTGCCGCGTTTGCGATAAATGCCAGTCTGCTGGTACTTTTCGGAAGCTGACAGGGCTAATGCGGACGAGAGAATCTCGAAGGGTTGACGTTTGCGAAAAACTGGCGCAGTCAATAGCCCGGATGAAATTAGCCGCAGCTTTTGTTCTAGCACAATGGCTCGTCTCGCGCGTTCAATGAAAGCTAATTGAATGTGATTCGGTCCATTAATTCCTTTATGTGCACTACCGCCGTGCTACTCAGAATAATCCAGAAGCACTTAATGTGCGCTTCATGCTGCTTCGCTTTGCCAAGGAAATGGGAGCCACTCAATCACGGCGAAAAGTGTTCCAATTTTCTACCTATCTTTTTAGAGCAGAAAAAGCCACGTTTTATGTTTTATTATTTTATGTAATATTTGGCCTCCATTCCAGCACTAATGAAATACTGCTTTTGTGAGAAACAAGAAGGCGTAAGCTTCATCCGACTATATTTGTGGGATGTACTGGTAGATGGAAGCAGGATTTAATTAATGTTTGCGGACTGTCTGAGGAAGAGCCGTGAAGAGATGTCAAAGTGGTTTCTGTCGCAGGGCTCCAAACTTAATCTCAGAAAGACTTCCCCAAGGACCACCTCTGATGAAGCTATGGAATATCATGTCCTCTAACAAGTTATCTGCCTTGCTAAGGGTTCCAACTGTGACCATCAGGCTCCAAACCGAACCATAAGAACGCTAAGTATTATGTTATTCGACGTTAGTCGTATTTCACACATCCGGTAAAAATTTATTTCAAGAGACTATTTGAAAATTGTCATCAATGGAATAGGATTTAGTCAACATAAATTCTTAGATTCAGTCTTACGGTCCTCCATATTTCCTGTAAGACGTGCGTTCTAGAACTATGTTGAAATATTGCGTACGCATCTTCAGTTACTGACAGAATTCGCGAGACACGTTACCTAATCGTTACGCTGAAATTCACAGCTTTGCTCTCTGTTAACATCGCATAACATGCAACAAGACGAAGTGCTACAAACATATTATCTATAGATATGAATTCAGAAAGCTACTCAAACAATGTCAGACTGGTTTAGATAACGTGGGGGACTATATTGCTGCTAAATTATCTATAACGTTTATCTATTGTACGAAATAAACTAACGAAAAACGCGATTAACTATGCAAATTACTAATACAAATAAGTTTCTACATCTACATCTACATCTACATCCATACTCCGCAAGCCACCTGACGGTGTGTGGCGGAGGGTACCTTCAGTACCTCTATCGGTTATCCCTTCTATTCCAGTCTCGTATTGTTCGTGGAAAGAAGGATTGTCAGTATGCCTCTGTGTGGGCTCTAATCTCTCTGATTTTATCCTCATGGTCTCTTCGCGAGATATACGTAGGAGGGAGCAATATACTGCTTGACTCTTCGGTGAAGGTATGTTCTCGAAACTTTGACAAAAGCCCGTACCGAGCTACTGAGCGTCTCTCCTGCAGAGTCTTCCACTGGAGTTTATCTATCATCTCCGTAACGCTTTCGCGATTACTAAATGATCCTGTAACTGAGCGCGCTGCTCTCCGTTGGATCTTCTCTATGTCCTGTATCAGTTACAGCTGATCATGCTAACGTCACGACAGTTTATTTAATAAAAGAAAGTTTCCCAAATTGTCACGAATCAGGAGGATAATACGTATTTTCAGCTTGGAAATGGTCTGTATATGAGTCCAGTCCACAGTCATGGTGAAGTAGCGTTGAGGGATAGCGCGAAAGTATGAAAATATAGCAGCGGAGTAGATACATAATAAAATCCAGTTAAGAAATTATTTTGTCTCACAGTTATGTCAATACAGTTGAGGCATGCAAGATGATCAGGCACTAACAAGTATGCAATTCAGCAAGTTCTTCAGTTATATATCAACGGGTTACGGAATCGAGGCAGCGACAAAGCGTATTCGGGGAATCTGTCTTAGGATTTCTTTACTGAATTTCGATCTGCCTTCTACCGTCTCCACATCACAAGAGATCAACATCGTGTCTCTGTCGAGAGTAGGACCAGAAATTAACGCACTCTTCCGCATCAATGATGAACTCTTTAACGCTAAACTAGCGTTCGCTTGTTATCCCCATGATGACCAAGAGACAGAATTCGCAAGGTAAATGGCGAAGTAAGCTGTAGTTTCTATTTGAACCAGCTTCCTGGATAACAAAATCATGATTTTGCGACTACTGTGTCATAGATCATGTGGGAATTATTCAGAATATTTTATCTAAATGGCAAGAAAATGTAGAGTGAATTTACAAGGATAATTCTAAACCAAATGAGGACGTAAATCAATGGTCACATAGTGGCCAGACGTATTCTAAAATGTTTCCAATTCCCCATTAGGCTAGTTACAGACAGAATACGGCTGCTCAGCTGATGTGAATCTCAAAATGACTGACAAACGGTTAGCTCCGCTGTGGAAGACTCGATGTCACCGGTTCCCACTACACTGACTGGGAGCGGAAATTATTCGCATTTCTTAAATTATGATTGTTTCTGAAGTGTGGTTATGAATAGTACCCATGTGCACCAACAGCAGTTCGAACACCATAAATAAAGAGCAGCGAACAATATTTCGATTGTTCTCCGGTTCTGTTCTGCAGCTCTAACAGATTTTTTTGTATTCCTGTCTGAAGCAAATTGTAAACCAAAAGTCTCATTCACTGTACACGATGCATCACCTTATGCGATTACTGTGCGTGTAATTAACATCAATTTTAAAATTATACAATGTAAATAGATTTACTCAAGCAGAATTGTCATATATTACACAAAAACAAAAGAGACGAAAAGTATCGTCAATTTGTAATTGTTACGAGAAAATTGCAGATGAAGCTTTGTAAGTAACAGGGAGAGTGCCTGATATATGAGCTCTTCAATTTTCAGCAGCTTAAGGTCTCGAGGAACCATAGCTACAAGAAGAGGTTACCCTAAGTGAGTGTAGGATGGAATTTCTATGCAGTACCTCGCAGTTGGCGCACATCGCTCGTAGTTCGTTTCACGGTTGATTCACGAAAACAACCCCTCTCGGCTTATCATAACATCCATATGTGAATTCTCGAAGTGTAGTTGTTAAAACAGACTGATGTTTTAAAAATTGCAGCACTTCTGGCTCGATATGACTCAGTGGAAAATGATAATTGTACAGTTATTTAATCTTGGAGACTGCATTAAACGCTTAATGACGCTCTGAAGATACTCACTGTGCATATCATCTTGTCTCCTGAGGCAACTGCTCATCTGCTCTTGCTTAACTAAAAAATTGAGGGTCACTTAAACAGGGTCATTAAAAATAGTCACATCACCCGTTACAGCACACTGGAACATCTTGAAAAAGTTAGACACTGTTAAGTCAAGGAATTAAGACGAGATGAGGTTGATGAAATTCGTCAAATATTTCGAGATCGAACGTAAATCATATCCTCAAGAAGTATTTCCGTTTGGAAATAGCCCCTGTTTGGCTGTCAAGGAAAAATACATTAACTGAAGGTGTCTTCGAATTGTTTCAAAGATTTTGAAAACTCACGCTCACAGTGGGGAGTGGGTGTCACCTAGTTTTGTCCACATCCAAGTACCGGAGCGATGCGATCCACAACTAACAACCCACAGTGTCATCGATAATCTGCAGTGGTATACTTTTAGGAAGGGAGACAAAGAGAGAAATAATATTTTCCAAATTTCAGGAAACGAGACATATCAGTTTCCACAGAATCACTACGGTTCATTCTTACTTTAACAAACCTATTTACACATTAGCATTCCTGAGGCATGCAGGATGTGCTGATTAATTTCAGTAGTCTATCAGTTTCCCGAGTCCGCATTTGGAGTCAGTAGGGATGGGGCCAGTAGGGACGTTTCTAGTGCAGAAATACTGCAATAAGTCCGTGTTCCATGCGCAGGAGTGAAGTTACATTAGTAGTTTTGTGAGACTCTCTTTTACAAGGAGGAGCTGCAATAGATCGCCCTATGACATTGTGGTAACGAAGGCTGAAAATAAGTGGATACTCATTTTACCTTTACTGTCAACACTCAGTAGTTTCAGAGAAGGTGACAGTCAAAACTTTGGGGTTTTAGAGTCATTTCACAAACACGGTATTATACGAAGCGAGCTTTTAGCATACTGGCTAACTGCACGCGTTCGAATTTTTGAGCTCCGTCTTCAAACCCTATCTTATGATGGTAGTTTTCCTCTTTTTGTCCGGAAGTATCTGAGATCAATGACGTTAGTATATTTCTGGTATCGATACATAGAGTGAAATTATTTACAAAATAAACAAACACTTCAAATAGTATTAAGTAAATCGTCTGTAACCTTACGTAACTAACATAATGTGAAATGGAAGGCCCATTAATTTTAATACATCAATTTTTGCTTTTGATTTTTACTTTTGTACTACAGGAGTTCCAGTGTATTCTGCAAGGTGATTTCTATCATAAACTCGTTCAAAACATATAAAAATCTAAGGAGTTACTAGAAACGTGCGAAGGCACATATGTCGCAGTGATATTCCTTCACGTGAACATCTTTTGGTAAAACAGCTTCGTTAACGTTCTAATTATCTCGCGATCTGGCGAAAATTTCGCTGCAGACCAAGAGTTTTTATAGCATTGTCTTGAAAGCTGGAACGTGCAATGAATAAGAGATCCAGTGGAATATTTTATTAATTTCGTTGCTTCTGGTTGTGGTTTCCGTTTGCTGTGCAATGAGAATAGGGCACCTCTGTAATAGGTGAGAGTAATTAATCTCCAATCAGTGAAATTAATCATCGAAGGGTTGACAGAATTGCATAAAATCTGGCAAGGTTTCGTAAAAGAACACATCTTTATTCCGATTTTATCGACAACCAGGTCGCCGTATAAATAGGGATAAACTTTGCCCATCCCACGACTCAGATCAGGAACGCTTCCATTTTATATGTAAGGTCACAAAAGTTTGTCCTAAATTATGATAAGTATGTTTTGTGGGCTTTCCAGGTTTTTTAATTATTGCATGCGTATAAGGATTGCTGTTGCTGTGGCTAGTTTACGTCTTGTTAGAATCTAGTACAAAAAGTTTCCATTGATTTCTTGGAGACTAATAAGAACGGTTAGCAATAGTTTTTCGGCAAGTGTTAATCTGTAATGGGCAGTGTAGGAGTACACAAACCCACAAATACAAAACAGTTATCGCAATGGAGGACCCAAGTGACAAGAGGAGAATCGACTCGAGATAAATATGTAATGATATATTCGTGTGTGTTTGATCGTTTTACTGACACTGAAAACAATAGACTTGTGGTTACTACACGAGCGTTGTGGTAGTGGGTAATTGCTGCAGGAGGCGCAGTGCTGTCAGAAAGTTTCGAATTCAAAGCCTCAAACATCTGGTATGATTCATGCAAGGGGAAAAACAGAATTCGGTAGCCTCGGTTCTCTAAATATATTAGTACCAGTGACAAACTTATATTTGATGATAATGAATAATCTTCCAACTTCAAATTGTAAGTACGGATCAAACAATGTGTCACATCTCTAGGAACAGAATGTTATCTTTTTAGGTGAGAAAGTTACAGAAATGGCTGTCGGCCAGCTGAAAGAAAGAAGCCTGTCTTCAGTTTTCGGACGAAGTTTTGCGACCTTACGTAAAAAGAAAAAAAGACAATAAAAATAAAGAAAAACTATCAAGTGCGAGGAGTCTCCATGCTCTGAGGGTTCCGGACATAATTAGATTATAATAATAATTACATGTGGGTTCATGGCCTGATGAAGGCTTTCTAACTTCGGCGACTTAGCGTGTCACTAACTTACCACTGTTATCCAGCCGGGGAAAGGAAACCAACAGTTTAATGTGGAATCCGAACTTAGAGTTTCTGATGACTCCTAACATTGCTGAGAGGGGAAGGCTAAGTTAAAATGAAAACTGAAAAGCTCCTGGTCCCACCAAGATAGGATACCGCAGCTTGTCAGTTTCCAGGCACGCACTTTACCACTAGACCATCACGTCCGAAATATATGTAGATAATTCAACTATAGGTTTTGATGAATGAATATGCGAGTTTCAAAATATTGAACAAATATCGCCGTATCTTTTGACTGCATTAGCTTAGAAGCTTGAATTATTTACATCGCCTAGGAGCTGTACATCTTAGTACAGGAAGTAAATTTCACTTGTTTCTTCATCCAGTTTCTGAAATGATGGGTCTTGAATATAGGACTGAGAGAGAGACAGACAGCCAAATGATCCTATAAGCGTCCAGTTTTTACCGAATGACAGATGGAGCACTAAAAACGGAGCCGTTTCTGTAAATCATTACTCTGGGGTGAGTAAAGCTGTCATCGTATAGATGGTGTGGATATGCACGGGATCGGAATATCGAAATATTCGTTGAAAATGACGCCACCAATGTGTACGCTGATACATTAACCCTACTACGTAAATAGACACTCATTGTTGAAATATTACATTTTACCATTACAAAAGTGCCTAATTCTCATCACACGGCAAGCGAAAACTACAAGAAGAAGCACTGAAATTAATAAAATTTGACACGGGATCTATAAACAATTGAAGGTTCCAGCTTTCAAGACAATGCTATGATTTTCTCGGTTTGACGTGAAATTATCGCCAGATTGCGAGGTATTTAGAGCGTTAAGGAAGATGATTCTCCAATCTAGAGTCACGTTGAAAGAATATAAATTGTGGCATACGTGCCTCCGCATGTAGCTACTAACTGGTTTGATATTTTACGCTTTGAAGATTTTCTATGGTACGTATCACATCGTGGAATACATTGGATCTATTGTATAAATTATATAAAAGTGAAAATCAAAAGAAAAAATTGATGTATTAAAATTTGTATATTTCCCATTTTCACATTCTGTTAGTTACACAAGGCCACAGAAGATTTGTGAAAGTAACATCTACTTTTAATAACAGTTGAAATTCCTATTCATTTTATAAATAATTCCACTTTCTCTCTCTCTCTCAGTAGCTCTACTGGCCATTACAATTGCTACACCACGAAGATGACGTGCTACAGACGCGAAATTTAACCGACAAGAAGAAGATGCTGTGATATGCAAATGATTAGCAGTTCACTGCATTCACACAAAGTTGGCGCCGGTGGTGACACCTACAACGTGCGGACATGAGATAAGTTTTCAACCGATTCCTCATACACAAACAGCAGTTGACCGGCGTTGCCTGGTGAAACGTTGTGGTGACTAGTGTAAGGAGGAGAAATGCGTACCATCACGTTTCCGACCTTGATAAAGGTCGGATTGTAGCCTACCGCGATTGCGGTTTATCGTATCGCGACATTGCTTCTCGCATTCGTCGAGATCCAATGACTGTTAGCAGAATATGGAATCAGTGGATTCAGGAGGGTAATACGGAACGCCGTGCTGGATCCCAGCGGCCTCGTATCACTAGCAGTCGAGGTGACGGGTATCTTATCCGCATGGATGTAACGGGTCGTGCAGCCACGTCTCGATGCCTGAGTCAACAGATGGGGACGTTTCCAACACAAAAACCATCTGCACGAACAGTTCGACGACGTTTGCAGCAACATGGACTGTCAGCTCGGAAACCATGATTGCGGTTACCCTTGACGCTGCATCACAGACAGGAGCGCCTGCGATGGTGTACTCAACGACGAACCTGGGTGCATGAGTGGCAAAACGTCATTTTTTCAGATGAATCCAGGTTGTGTTTACAGCATCATGATGGTCGGAACCGTGTTTGGCGACATCGTGGCGAACGCACATTGGAAGCATGTATTCGTCATCGCCATACTGGCGCATCACTCGGCGTGATGGTATGGGGTGCCATTTGTTACACGTCTCGGTCACCTCTTGTTCCCATTGATGGCATTTTGAACAGTGGACGTTACATTTCAGATGTGTTACGACCCGTGGCTCTACCCTTCATTCGATCTCTGCGAATCCCTACATTTGAGCAGGATAATGCAGGACCGCATGTTGCAGGTCCTGTACGAGCCTACTGGATACAGAAAATATTCGACTGCTGCCCTGGCCAGCACATTCTCCAGATATCTGACCAATTGAAAACGTCTGGTCAATGATGGCCGAGTAACTGGCTCGTCACAATACGCCAGTCACAACTATTGAGGAAACGTGGTATCGATTGAAGCTGCATGGGCAGCTCTGTACTTGTACACGCCATTCAACCTCAGTTTGACTCAATGCCCAGGTGTATCAAGGCCGTTATTACAGCCAGAGGTGGTTGTTCTGGGTACTGATTTCTCAGGATCTATGCACCCAAATCGCGTTAAAATGTAATTACATGTCAGTTCTAGTGTAAAATATTTGTCCAATGAATACCCTTTTATCATCTGTATTTACTTTTGGTGTAGCACTTTTAATGGCAGTAGTGTAGAAGTTTAATATATTTCTTTACTCCATTTTTAAAAGGTAGCATTCACGTTCTTTGTGCTGTAGTCTTTTTTTTTTGTTAAAATACTCTGGAAAGTAAGGTTTTTCCCAATATGAAAATCTGTTCCAAGGTACAACACTGTCTTGTACCTAGGAACAACTACTTAATTGAAGCCGGCCGGGGTGGCCGAGCGGTTCTAGGCGCTACAGTCTGTAACTGCGCGACCAATACGATAGCAGGTTCGAATCCTGCCTCGGGCTTGGATGTGTCTGATGTCCTTAGGTTAGTTACGTTTAAGTAGTTCTCAGTTCTAGGGGACTGATGACCTCAGAAGTTAAGTGTCATAGTGCTCAGAGCCATTTGAACGATTTGAACGTAATTGAAAATTGAAATTTAGAAGAGTTGCAATTGAGAATATCTTGTGAGTACTGCATTTCATTGTCTATGTGTCACGTTATTACTGTGCTACACTATTAAAATGAAATCAAAATCAGTAGGCATATAAGAAAATGCAGTCAGCAGATATAAGGGGAAGCCAAATGTATACGAAACAGTATCCAACGTTCTTGGGTGTCCAGCAAAATCCGATCATCGAAGTTCCACGATATTTCGGCGAGTAACCGTTCCGCCATCATCAGGTGGTTCTGATGGAATGATCTGTCAGCGCTGTGTCCGTGGCCAGAACCTTGGATCCAACACATTCGCCGGGAGAGCCTCAGATCACATATACGAAACAGATTTGGAGATAGTAGATAAACTGTTCTTTATTTCAAAATAAATCGCCATAACTGAAATGAGATGACAATACTCTCCTGGGAAAATGTTAACGCGTGCCTACGGAACCATGGTTGTACCCAAGAGTACACATCTTCGTCCGAAGCAAATCGACAGCCGCGAACGTCCTTCAGGGCACCAAAACATAAGCAAACCGCATGGATAAAGATCGGGACTGTATGGAGCATGTATAATGGCTCCCCAGCGAAACTCCTGCATTGCAGACGAGACAACCTCGGAAACAAATGAGCGGTCGATTAGTTTTGAAATAATAAACATATTATAACTTACTTCCATGTGCCTCATTTTCATTTGACTCTCTCTTATAAACACATGTTGAAATAAAAGGTAATGGAAAATAATGACCATTTACACTTTAAATACAGGTAAAACTGTCACTACGTTAAATAAACTAAATTCGTTTGCAAATATCACATGACCCATAGTAGAATACCGTCTTCTGTTCCAAGGTACAGGCAGTGCATGTCGGACGAAGTGAGGTTTAGCTGTCCATACATTATGTAATTAGTTTTAAATATGTGTAGATATTTACTCACCATAAAAATCTGTAACTCATAAATTGATAATGTCCTCCAAGTAGCTTTAATATATTGCAAAACGCTTAAATGGGTATAACTAAAATGAATTATAAACGCAGCACATAACATAACCTTATGTCTCACGACAATCAGAAGAGGAGAAAATGCCTGAAACTGCTCATGGATGTCTCTAGAACACATTTCTTCATGTCATTCTAAAATCGGTGACTAGACTGAAACACTGATCAGCAAATATAACGTGTTCCTATGGACACTATCTTCAAGGAACAACACTCTTCCATACACCACAACACTTAAGCTTATCTAGAACAACTTCATGACTTACACAATCAAAAGCTTTTGAGAGACCACAGAAAATTGCAATTGGTGATGTTTGATTATTCAGAGCATTTAATATTTGACCAATTAAACCTTATATAGGATTTTTTGTTGAAAAACCTTTCAGAAAACCAAAGTGGAATTTTGTTAGTACTTTATTTGGAAAAATATGTGAACCTATTCTTCAATACATTACTTTTGGTCAAAGCTAGCAGAAATGAGAATGGCCAGTAGTCGTTGGCATCAGATCTACCCCCTTTTTTGCAGTGGTTCAACAATAGGATATTTAATCTATCGCGAAAAATGCTGTTACATAGGTGGCTGAGAATCCTACTTATCTGTTGGGAACAAGCCATCAATACCATACAACTTTTAGTTTTGAATGGGTTTATAATTTTTCTAATTTTAGGAGGAGAGGTGGATAGAATTTCAAATTTATCAAATTGCATAGATATTGTCTCTTCCGTTTATATCTTTGCCTTTTCTAATGAATATCTGGATCCCATATTCTCCACAACATTTAAAAAATGTTTATTGAAACAATGTGAACCTCTGACTTTTTGTTAATAAACGTTTCAGACAGTTTGATGGTATTATAGTCTTCTTATGCTCTTGGTTGCCCTATTTCCCCTTCAGTAATATTCCAGATTGTTCCAGTTTTGTTATCAGAGTTGCAATATAAGATATAATACACATACTTCTCGACGTAACTGAATTCTATCATTTCAAAATGGAATAACAAAATATATTAAACTTCAGTCTGAAAAGGGTTTCAAGGTACAGCACTGTACCATACCTGTTAATCTATAAATTATAGACAAGGAAGCGGCTACACGGGTAGCGGACACTGTGTGGAAGGGAATGGGCGGATTTTTAGGTTAGAGGGTGTCAGGATACCACAGAAAGGGCGTCCGTCTAAAAGGGGCAGATAAAACACAGTAAGGTAGTTGTAGAAACGATCGGTGCAGTTGTTGTAAATTGTCGTAGCTGTGTTGGGAAAGAACCAGAACTCCAAATCCTAATAGAAACCACTGAAGCTCAATTAGTTATAGGTACTGAAAGCTGGCTAAATCCAGAAATAAGTTCATCCGAAATTTTTTCAAACGATGTAACAGTGTTCCGAAAGGATAGATTAAATACAGTTTGTGGTGGAGTATTTATTGCTGTCAGAAGTAGTTTACCTTGTAGTGAAATTGAAGTAGATAGTTCCTGTGAAATAGTATGGGTAGAGGTTATACTTGACAATCGGACTAAACTATTAATGGGATCGTTTTACCGATCCCCAGACTCAGAATATATCGTTGCTGAAGAGTTCGAAGAAAACTTCAGTCTCATTTCAAATAGGTACCCTACTCACACAATTATAGTCGGTGGTGACTTCCATCTACCCTCGATATGCTGGAAAAATTATACGTTTAAAGCCGGCGGCAGGCATAAGCCGTCATTAGAAATTGTACTGAATGCTTTCTCAGAAATTTATTTTGAACAATTAGTTCATGAGCCCCCTCGAAGCGTAAATGTTTGCAAAAACATACTTGTGCTCTTAGCAACAAATAACCCTGGCAAGTAGGGGGAGTATCTTGACGAAATACAGGTATTAGCGACCACAAGTCAGTTACTGCTACGGTGAATACCGCAGTACCTACAACTATCAAAAAGAAATGCAAAAGTATATCTATTTAGAAAAGCCGATAAAAGTCTTCACTCCTTCCGTCTGATCATGTAAGCGTAGAGAAGATATGGAATGATTTCAAAGAGATAGTATCGTCAACAATTGAGAGATACATGCCACATAAATTAATAAGTGATGGTACTGATCTCCCATGGTACACAGAACGGGTCAGATCACTGTTGCAGAAGCAACGAAATAAGCATGCCAAATTTAAAAGAACGCAGAATCCCCAGGAGAGGCAAAGTTTGGCAGAAGTTCTACACAATGCGAAATGCTTTTAATAAATTCCACAACGAAACTCAGTCTCGGAATTTGGCAGAAAACCCAAAGAGATTGAGGTTACACATAAAGCACAGAAGTGGCAAGACGCAATCAATACCTTCACTGCGCGATAACAACGGTGAAGTTACTGATGACAGTGCCACTAAATCAGAGTTATTAAACACGGTTTTCCGAAACTCCTTCACCAAAGAAGACGAAGAAAATGTTCCTGAATTCCAATGAAGAACAAATGCCAAGATGAGAAACATAGAAGTAGATATCCTCGGTGCAGCAAAGCAGCTTAAATCACTTGATAATGGTAAGGGTTCAGATTGTATACCATTCAGGTTTCTTTCATAGTATGCTGCTATAATAGCTGCATTTCAGCAATTATATAGAACCGCTCGCTCACAGAATGATCCGTATCTAAAGACTGGAAAATTGCTCAGGTCACACCAATACCCAAAAAGGGATGCAGGAGCAATCGGCTGAATTTGCAGTAGAGTTTTGGAACACATACTGTGTTCCAACATTATTAAGTACCTATAAGAAAACGATTTATTGACACATAGTCAGCAAGGATTCAGAAAATATCGTACATGTGAAACACAACTATCTCTTTATACTCCCGAAGAAATGAGTGCTATCGACAGGGGATGTCAAATAGATTCCATATTTTTAGATTTCCAGAAGGCTTTCGACGCCGTTCCTCATAACCATCTTCTAACCAAACTGCGTGCTTATGGAATATCGCATCAGTTGTGCGACTGTATTCGTGATTTTTTGTCAGAAAGGTCACAGTTCGAAGTAACAGACGGAAAGTCATCGAGTGAAACAGAAGTAATATCCGGCGTTCCCCAAGGAAGTGTTATAGGCCCTCTGTTTTTCCTGATCTATATTAACGACATTGGAGCCGTCTTAGATTTTTTGCAGATGATGCTGTCTTTAACGTCTTCTAAAGTCATCAGATGACAAAAACGAATTGCAAAATTATTTAGATAAGATATCTCTATGGTGCGAAAAGTGGCAATTGACCCTGATTAAAGAAAATAGCGAAGTTATTCAAATGAGTACTGAAAGAAATCAGATAAATTTCGATTACGTGATAAGTCACACAATTCTGAAGGCTGTAAATTCAACTAAATACTTATGGATTACAATTAAAAATAAACTAAATTAGAACGATCACATTGACAATGTTGTGGGTAGAACAAACCAAAGACTGCAGTTCATTGGCAGAACACGTAGAAGGTGCAAACGTCTATTAAAGAGACTGCTTGCACCACGTTTGTCCACCCTATTGTGGAGTATTGCTGTGCGGTTTGGGATCCGCATCAGATGGGATTGACGGATGACATCGAGAAAGTTCTAAGAAGGGCAGCTCGTTTTGTAATATCGCTAAGTAGGATGGATAGTGCCACAGGCATGATACGTGAATTGGACTGGAAATCATAAAACAAAGGCGTTTTTTGTTGCGACGGGATCTTCTCATGAAATTTCAGTCACCAGTATTCTCCTCCAGTTCGGAAAACATTCTATTGGCACCCACCTACATGGGGAGAAATGATGATCACGATAAAATAAGGGAAATCAGGGCTTGCACAGAAAAATTTATGTGCTCGTTTCTCCCGCGCACCGTTCGAGAGTGGAACGGTAGAGACAGCTTGAAGCTGATTCATTGAACCCTCTTCCAGGCACTTTATTTTGAATAGCAGAGTAATCACTTAGATGTAGATGAAGGGTTCTTTGATAACACTGAATACAGGATAGTCATAAAAGTAAGATAAGGAAGTAATAAAACATCTCTACCATTTCGTAACACACTTTGACACTATAAAGTCGTTTTTTCTCTTTTCTCAATAACCAAATCAGGGAGCTCTGAAATATATAATGCTGACATCTTATTCTCTTTCTCAGATCAACAATGACTCTGTCTTTCAGACAAGCAAATAAGAAGAAGCGGTACACAAATAAGAAACCAAAGTTCACCATCTTGGTACTGCTCTTTGCTGATAGTATGTGTGTGGTGTGTGCGGTGATTGGTATTGAGAAATGAACAGTGTAACACTAAGTTTTAAACGTTATTATGTAACTTATTTCCCAGAATGTTTAATGAGTGTGTAACTAGGGACAAAGCGGATGTGGGTGCCCTCTAATTGTAATGGAGAGGGGTAATAGTCTCCATCCGGTCATTCTGATCTAGGTTCTCTGCAGAATCATTGGATTGCTTCAGGCGAATGCTAGAATGGCTCTTACTATAAAGTCACTGTCGACTACTTGCCCCATCCTTCCCAAAATAGACCTGTAAATATGTCAAAACTGGAATTATATTATCTATTCTTTAACTGTAACACTGCGATATGCAAAGTATCTTTGCAACAGCGACCTGTGGATGAATGTATCTACTGCTGTTACACCATCACTAATACTATCATGACTATTACTTCTATTTTAATTGACGATTTAAACATGGACTGTGAGGAGATGAATGCATGATTCTCTAATCGCGTTCGTGTGTGCTAACATTGTTTTATTGTATGTTGTATGCTAAACAAATACATGTTAGTGTAGTTTCTTCTACAAGTGGTAAAAAGGCTACAGGTTTCATTTGCTAAATAACACATCTTAGAAGTTCAGAAAAGGGAAAGGAGTTTGTAACACCGGAAAGAAGTTGGACAACATGTCTCCAGTTCCGCCAAAATCATTTTTTTCTAACTAGGATTGGGGTCCACATGATTAAACTGGGATGACGAAGTAGTATACATAAACGGATCTTGTTAGAACCATCTTCGATTTTGATATCAAACTGTTTTACTTCCCTCGGATACGGAAGAAATAGATAAAGGAATGAAGAAATTGCTCATATGTTGCAATAAGTATATGTATCAATTTGAGCAAGAACAAAATAATGTTCCATTTGTACTCTGATATGCAAATCATAAGGAAGAATGATGAGTTGGTGAATATCTATTGTCATGAGGACTGAAGTCAGCGATCGGATGGACATTTAAAGAAATAAACAAGAGAGTGAAAATAGCATCCGGTTCATATTAGAAAATGAATGATGAATTCAGATGTAAATTGCCAATTTTACTTATATGGTAAGTTTATAAGAAGCATATACACCCAATATTAACTTGAGCCGTAAAACATGGACATTAAATCAACAGAGGAGTAAAAGAATTCAGGGTTTCATAGCGATCAGTGGGAAAGTGATGTTGGGCATAACAAGAAGGGACAGAAAGACAAACAAATTGAAAAAATTGAAGACAGGAGTTGAGGTCACAAAAGTGACTGTTACACTGCTGAAACGAAGGTGAACTGACATATATTACGACGAAATGATAGATGACGGACAAAGGAGATTTAGCGTTGGATTCCTCGAAATAAGCAGAAACATAGATGATGACCAAACGCAAGACTGGTTGACATCATAAAGAAACAAGCAAGATAAATCTGAATGCGACAAGCAAAAAGTTGTCGACTATGTAGAAGTCTGGAAGAGAGCCAATGTAGTAATGGGTGACGATGATTATAATGATGTTGATGACGATGCTGAAGAACTCGACTGCTGGTTCAGTGCATTCCACTATTAAATGTGGAACTGTCTGAGACCACATTCTTAATGAGTCAGCTATGCTACCATCATTTTAATACAAAAAAAGAATTGTCATATTTCATTCTTTAAAAGCAAGAAATGCACACCTAATTTACTAAGGGCACGAATCATACCCAGAACATTGTTCATTCGTAATGTTAGACAAGTTGGTTTGCCACTGCGGCTGATAAATGAGGTAGTTATGGAGTGAGGCGGCACGGATTTAGTTTGTATCCGTTTTTCGTTGGGAGAGCATTAATCATTAATGAAGGGAAGGCGCGGCAGAAGTTGTGCCGTCATTAGCGGCAGCCGGCAGCCCCCAGCCAGACCCTAGGGCCGCGACAAGTGCATTCGCCGCTGCCCTCCGACCCTTCGTTAATTGAAAGCCAGACCACTGCCATCTCCAAGACTTGTCGACATCACCTCACAGTTCGCACTTCCCGCATTTAGTTGTTCTAACTTGTAGCACTTCGAATAATTCAAATTTCTCAACCTCGCAACGATGGTATACCTACATTGTACGTTGCTGAGCATCGCAGATTAACGTTTCCGTGCATAAACCGTGGGAGTACTGTTTACTGTCAATCCGTAGATGTTTTACAAGCAGTCATGTTCGTTCTCTATATCTTCTAGAGGCGTGTTTTTTTCAGTGAATACCGTTTTTCTATGAAACAAATTGGAGTAAAATTTTAAAACATTTTTTTTATTTCTTGAGGGCCTGGTTCTTAATATAGCTTACAACATAATATCCGCATACAACAAGACATAAATCATAACGAAAAACCAACTTCAGCATTGCATTCCTATAAAATATGAGCCTTGTTAGGCAGTCACTAGTGAATAACTGTTTTAACGCCATCATCGTTGCCATTTGAACCGTCGTCTATGATTTCTCTAGAGTAGGAACAAGTGGGCCCTAGACGACGGTTATACTCAGTGTCATCAACTACGTAGTGTGGACGGGCATTATCGTGAACAAAATCATTTTACTGGACTAGTCATGCTTGTTGTTTTGGATAGCTCTATACAGCTGAGTTAAGACGTCACAGCATATCTTATAATGGACTGTGGTATCTTTAAGCAATAAATCCCCAAGCAAATACCTTCGCCCGTCCGAAAACTCAGTGCACATAATTTTCGGGCTGAATTTGTTTACTCATCTTTGGTGATACTGACTTCCAGTCCATGGATTTTGTTTCCATTATTGGTGTAACGTGAATCAGCCTTGTTTCTTCTGCTCTGACTGTATGACTTAAAACATTTAACATCTACATTACTATATCGTTCAAAGAAATTCAAAGCACTGGTAACTCGACTGGTATTGAGCAGCAATAGTCAGCATTTACAGTACCTGACGTGAGTAAAACTTCCTGTAATTCTACATCAACATAAAGACTTTGCAAGCCATCTCACGGTGTGTGGAGGATGATATTTCCTGTTCCATTTGTGAACGGTTCGCATGGTGAAAGAATCTGGTATACCCTGGTGTCGGCTGGAATGTCTCTGATTTTACGTTCATGTCCTTTCCCGAGATGCATCGTATTAGGAAACAATAAATCTGATGACTCTCCCATGAACTTAACGCTCCTGGAACTCTTATCAGTAACTCCCACGGTGATGCAAACCGCCTCCCTAGCGACGTCTGCCGCTGGAGTTGTCTGGGAATTTCTGGGACGCTGTCGCTCTTACGACGATGTATTCTGCCTGCCGACTAACACATTTCACGCAACGAGAGATGCGTTTGTTGATACTAGCACGGTGCAATGTTTGACTTCGTTGACGGAACCACAACCACAACCTCATCTCTGCTTGCGCCGCTTCATCACTATAAAGCTAAAGTCCTCAAATGTGTTCTTTATGTTTTGGAAATAGATAAAAATCGAATGGGATCGAGTCGGGACTTTATGGAGGATGATTGACGACAGTGAATCCTAGGCATCGGATTGTTTCAGGTGCCGCAGCGCTCGTGTGTGGCCTGGCATTATCATGGTGAAGGAGAGGGTGCTCCACGCGTGGACGAACATATTCTGCTGTTAGAATTTTAACTATAATACGCTGTTTTTTACGCACCGATATAGCTCCATTACACCGCCATGTTGCACGCTACAATTCGGAGCCCTCTAGGAGCAGAAGGTTGATACTTGAGTCAACGAAGAGGGCAATTCAGCCTACATTGAGAACAGTATAAAATATCCGGAGGCATTATTTTTCTGCGTGCCCTCGTAAATGAACCCCTAACGAAACATGCTGCGCTGCTTTGAATCTTCTCTATTTCTCCTATTAATCCCACCTGATATAGATTCCTCACTTACGATCAATATTCAAGTGTAGGTGGAAGGAGTCTCTTGTAAGCTACCTCCTCTGTTGATAACCTACATTGCATGTAAATTCTTCCGAAGAGTCTCTGTCGGATAGCTGCCTTAGCCGCAATTAATTTTATGTGGTCGTCCTACTTCAAATAACTCCGTCCACATACTCCTAAATCTTTTATGAAAGTAACTTAGTCCACTGATAGCTCAGAGATCGTATGATCATACAATATCGGGTCTTTCTGTCTATCTACATGCAGTACGTTACATTTCTTGATGTTTAGGGTCAAATTGCCACTTCCTGCACCAAGAGTTAGTACTCTGCTGGTCCTCCTGCATTTCGCTAGATTCCTCTAGTGTCGCGACCTCTCTGTATACAACGGCAACATCCGAAAAAAGTCTGATTGGAACTTTTGTAATTTAAGTATTGTGAAAGTACTTTTTAAGGAACGCTTCTTTAAACCAGAAGAAACCCTTTAACTAAAGACCACATGGGAAATAAAATGTTGTGTTGTACTTCCGTGCCAATTCTTCAGTGACGATAACTATTTGCATAATTTCTATTTCATTATGATCATTAGTATGGTTATCTTTAATCAGATTAACAAATTTGGTTAAACTTCCATCCTTCGTTGTGTTCTTTTCATAAGCTTAACTAAGCTGCCGATGAAATAATACAGCAGTCATCTCTTTTCGACACAGAAAACAAACAGAGTGCGCATTTCTCATTCGGCGTGATGTTAACAGAGACAATTTGAATAGAAACAAACCAACTTAACCAAGAGCAGTTACTTAAATTGAGGCATTTTCCGGAAGGCAACTCATAAAGAGACTAATCGCACAAATGGAGTGTCCATATGTAAACACAGTTATCACTTAACAAACAAGTATCTTTATTAATTAATGTATCACTCTATAAATTTGTCGGATTAGAAAAGTCATCTCACTATGTAGATCCTTACCTTTAGTCCGTCTGCAGAACATTCCGCACTGAATTCAGTGGAACATAGTTAATCTATGTGCAGAAGGAGTCGCACGTAAAGTCGACACTACTAGCGCTGGATCGATTATGCGCGCGCCCGGATCGCCGTTTCATTAGTGATAGGCAGAGTCGAGAACTTCATGGGATCGAGAAACCAGTCGAGTACAGAACCGAGAAACGAAAATTATTGGCACAGTCCAGCTGCTGAAGTCTCCGTCCACTTCAGCCTTCTGTAATCGCAGGTTCTCGGTGGTAATGATCTGCAACTCTGAAGGAAATACGTTTATGTAAATGAAACAAAACTATACACGTTTCTAAAGTTATTTATTGTATGAAATTTTAGTTTTTAGGTACAAAAAACTGTTTCTGGTTAGTGTAATTTATTTTACGTGTAGATTTTCTCATGTGATTTCAATTAAAGCTTTCTGTAAAAGAAAGAGTATTCTTATACTTACTACATTCTTACATCGCCGCGTGATAGTGCACTCGGGAACCATGCGTTATTGTTCAAAGTTATATCTACGCCCCAAAATCCCATCTACATTGTATTTTGTGCAACAAGTGAAACCAGAATTACAGTAGTAATAAGCAGTTGGATTCAACTGGTAACTTACACACTTTGGAAAACCGAAAAAATTTCCTATAAATAAATTGTAACTGTTCTCCCTTAGGATTCGAGTGCTCCCAGCAGGTGCACGAAGAGAAACGATACTTCTCGCTCTCTGATGTGTTCTTATGATACTCCACATCTTTTATCTAGAAAACCTAGAATCACCTAACATGTAGATATTCTCGGCCTGGGGTACCAGATTAAATCACTTAATAAAGGCATAGCCTCCGGTTCAGATTGTGTGTCAGTCAGGTTCGATTCATAGCATGCTGATGAAATACACTATGTGATCGAAAGTAATCGGAAACCTGGCTGAAAATGACTTAAGTCTGTAGCGCCCTCCATCGGTAATGCTGGAATTCAATATGGTGTTCGCCCACCCTTAGCCTTGATGGCAGTTTCCATTCTCGCAGGCATACGTTCAATCTGGTGCTGGTAGATTTCTTGGGGAATGGCAGAACTTTCTTCAGGGAGAGCTGCACTGAGGAGAATTATCGATATCGATCGGTGATGCCTGGCACGATGTCGGCGATCCAAAACATCCCAAAGGTGTCCTATAGGATTCAGGTCAGGACTCAGTGCAGGCCAGTCCATTAAAACGATGTTATTGTCGTGTAACCACTACACCACAGGCCGTGTATTATGAACGGGTGCTCGATCGTGTTGAAAGATGCAATCGCCATCCTCGAATTTCTCTTTGACAGTGGGCAGCAAGAAGGTGCTTTAAACATCAGTGTAGGCTGTCCTGTGATACTGCCACGCAGAACAACAAGGGGTACAAGCCCCCTCCATGGAAACACGACCACACCATTACACCACCGCCTCCGAATTTTACTGTAGGCACTACTCACGCTGGCAGATAACGTTCACCGGGAATTCACCATACCCACACCCGACATCGGATCGACACATTGTGTTCCGTTATACGTCATTCGACACAACGTTTTTCCACTGTTCAATCGTCCGATGTTAACGCTCCTTACACCAGGCAAGGCGTCGTCTGGCATTTAACGAACCCAAGTTTTCACACCTCCCGCCTAACGGTCATAGTACTTGCAGTGGATCCTCAAGCAGTTTGGAACTCCTGTGTGATGGTCTGGGTAGATGTCTGCCTATTACACATTACGACCCTCTTCAACTGTCGAGGGTCTCTGTCAGCCAAGACGAGGTCGGCCTGTACGCTTTTTTGCTGTACGTGTCCCTTCACGCTTCCAATTCACTATCACATCGAAAACAGTGGACCTACGGATGTTTAGGAGTGTGGAAATCTCGCATGCAGACGTATAACACAATTGACACTCAATCACCTGACCACTTTCGAAGTCCGTGAGTTCCGCGGAGCGCCCCATTCTGCTCTCTCTCGATGTCTAATGACTAATGAGGTTGCTGATACGGAGTACCAGGCCGTAGGTGACAGCACAATGCACTTAATATGAAAAACGTATGTTTTCGCGGGTTTACAGATATTTTTGATCACATAGTGTAACTCCATACTTCGCAACAATACACAGCCGTTCGCTGGTCGGAAGATCCGTTCCTTATGACAGGAAACTTGCACAAGTCACACCAATCCCCTAGAAAGGAAGCTGGAGTAATGCGATGAAATACATACGCACATCAGTAACGTCGACTTGCAGTAGGATTTTGGAACATATGCTCTGTTCGAACGTTACGAATTACGCGAATAAAATGATTTATTGACAAAGAGCGCACACGGACTGAGAAAATATAGTTGTTGTAAAATGTAATTAGCTCTTAATTCTCACGAAGTAACGAGTGATATTGACAGAGGAGGTCAAAGTAATTGCATATATTTAGATTTCCAAAAGTTTTTTTTGACACCCTTACTCACAAGTGACTTCTAGTCACATTGCGTGTTACTGGAGTATCGTCTCATTTGGGTGGCAGGATTTGTGGTTTCCTGTTAAAGTCAAAGTTCGAAGCAGCTGTCGGCAAGTCATTGAGCAAAAGACAAGTGATAATTGGCGTTCTGCAGGGTAGCGCTATGGGCCCTCTACTGTTCCTCATCTACAAACGATTTAGGTGACAGTCTGAGCAACCCTATTAGATTTGTCATTTAAACTTGTAAATTCATGAAATAAATAAAACCACCTGCTAAATGATTTAGACATGATACCTGTATGGTGCTAAAAATGACAATTGACTTCAAATAGAGAAATGTGCGAAAGAACCCACGTGAGAACCAAAAGGAAACCGCTAAATTTAGGTTACATGGTGAATGAAACAATGCTTTAAATTCAGTTAAATACTTGGGGATTATATTTAGGAATAACTTAAATTTGAACGATCAAAAAGATAATGTTGTGGCGAAAGTAAACCAAAGACTGCGATTTATTGTCAGAACACTTAGAAAAATCAACAGATCTACTAAAGAGACTGCTTTAGCCTACGCTTCTCCTGCCTCTTCTGGAATAACGTTCCGCGGTGCGGGAGTCTCATCAGATAGGACTGACGGAGGACAACTAATAAGTTCAAAGATGGTGAGCTGATTTTTTTATAATCACGAAATAAGGGGGAGAGTTAGACGGATATGATACGTGAGTCGGTGCGGTAATCGTTAAAACAAAGGCGTTACTCGTTGCGATACAATCTTCTCAGGAAATTTAGGCCTACAACTGGCTCCTCAGAGCGTGAAAGTATTTTGGCGCCCACCTAAATAGCGAGAAATGATCAGAACCAAATAAGAGAAATCAGAGCTCACACAGACAGATTTAAGTGCCCGAATTTCTCAAGCGCTGTTCGAGAGAGGAACTGTAGGAAAATAGCTTGAAGGTAGTTCAATGTACCCCGTGCCTCGCACTTAATTGTGATTTGTAGAGTAATCATGTAGATGTATATGACCCACTTTCAATCGAGATACTACCTGTTGTAGACTCTGAGATCGCACAACGCAGGCCTGTTGCTTACTACAGCAGTTAAAATAAGTTAAGAACACTCATGTAGTACACACATCAAAAAGAGTTTTGGGTCACCCCGGTTGCCAGAACTCCTGAACATAGATGTTGACTGTGGATGATATATCACAGACAAAGTCCATTTGACGGTTCAGAGATGTCACTAAACCCGCCCAACGATGTAAACAACTATGCATGAGCAGCGCCTGTTAGACGGAAGGGGTCCGACAGCCGATCAGTTCCAGTCATTCCACCAGGAGTCCGCCCCCGGTAGCTGAGTGGTCAACGTGACAGAATGTTAATCCTAAGAGCCCTGGTTCGATTCCCGGCTGGGTCGGGCACTTTCTCCGCTCAGGGACTGGGTGTTGTGTTGTCCTAATCATCATCATTTCAGCCCCATCGACGCGCAAGTCGCCGAAGTCGCGTCAAATAGAAAGACTTGCACCCGGCGAACGGCCTACACGAAGGGTGGCCCTAGTCACACGACATTTACATTTATTCCACCAGGAAGGAGGTACACAGCTCATGTTGTCTGTAGTTCAACCATACGTAGTCGGTCAGTACCGCGGTTCCATCGCTTCCGCATCGTTACTTCGTGCTACGAAGTACTCTCAACAAGGGAAGTGTCCAGGCGTCTCGGAGTGAACAAAAGCGATGTTGTTCGGACATGGAGGAAATACAGAGAGACAGAAACTGTCGATCACATGCCTCGCTGAGACCGCACAATGCTACTACTGCAGTGGATGACAGCTATCTACGAATTATGACTCGGAGGAACCCTGACAGCAACGCCACCTTGTTGAACAATGCCTTTCGTGAAGCCACAGGACATCGTGTTACCACTCAAACTGTGGGCAATAGGCTGCATGACGCGCAACGTCACTCCCGACGTCCATGGCGTGGTCTAACTTTGCAACCACGACACTGTTATATCCTAGCCAGTGGTGCCAGCCGAGCCCGCTGCCAAAAGGTTGGCAGCATCAAAGTCCGGACGCCGTCCGCATAAGCAGCGCCAGCGATACAGGAAATCGCCGCAAGTCTGCGCGCGCCACCGCTGGCTTCTGGCTTCTTAAGCGCTGGAGTCGCGAGCCCCAGGACAGTTCTGTGTTCGCCGCTCAGTGGTATGCTCGCCACCGATTTGTGTACTTGCTAGTCCGTTGTGTGTTCATCGCAGCAGAGTTGATGTTTGTCGTCAGCCGACGCTGAACTAGCCGCTCCGACTCGATCTAGACAGATTTCTGTAGACACAGAGTTCACTACTGTGTTTCTGTATCTTCGTTAATAAAGATAAGTACCGACTGTTATTTAATCAGAGTGTTTGGGTTTTCATCTTCTGTTCACTGTTCCAGCGGACCGGTCGGCCCGCTATTAAAAGTGTGGCGGTGACTTCGTAAGCCGTTTCTACAGCTAAGTGTTTGTCGCGGCATCACCGCCATAAAAGACACCATGCAGCACGGTGCAGATGGGCCCAGTAACATGCCGAATCGACAGCTCAGGATTGTCATCACGTTCTCTTCACCCATGAGTGTCGCATATGCCTTGAACCAGGCAATTGTCGGAGACGTCTTTGGAGGCCACTCAGTCACGCAGAACGCCTTAGACACACTTCCCAGCGAGTGCAGCAAGGTGGAGGTTCCCTGTTGTTTTCGGGTGGCATTATGTGGGGCCGAAGTACGCCTCTGGTGGTCACGGAAGGCGCTGCAACGGCTGTACGATACGCGAATGCCATCCTCGGACCGATACTTCGACCACATCGATGTGCATATTATCGAGGAATTCGTCTTCATGGACGATAATTCGAGCCCCCATCGTGCACATCTTGTGAATGACTTCCTTCGGGATAACGACATCGCTAGACTAGAGTGGCCAGCGTGTTCTCCAGACATGAAACCTTTCGATCATACCTGGGATAGATTGAAAAGGGCATTTTATGGACGACCTTACCAACCAACCACTCTGGGGGATATACGCCGAATCGCCATTGAGGAGTAGGATAATCTGGACCAACAGTGCCTTGATGAACTTGTGTATAGTATGCCTCGACGAATAGTCATGTATCAATGCAAGAGGACGTGCTACTGGGTATTAAAGGTACCGGTGTGTATAGCAATCTGGACTACCACATCTGAAGGTCTCGCTGTATGGTGGTACAACGTTCAACGAGTGGTTTTCATGAGCAATAAAAAGGACGGAAATGATGATTATGTTGATCTCTATTGCAGTTTTCTGCAGACGTCCCGGAACCCTAGGAACCGAGGTGATACAGTACTTTTCCTGATGTGTGTATTTAGAGATCATCGTGTGCACCGTCAGAGTGCGTTCGAAAGCACTGAGTGAA
This sequence comes from Schistocerca cancellata, assembly GCF_023864275.1. Classification (NCBI taxonomy): domain Eukaryota; kingdom Metazoa; phylum Arthropoda; class Insecta; order Orthoptera; family Acrididae; genus Schistocerca; species Schistocerca cancellata. Next base: position 332,889,313 of record NC_064629.1, read on the forward strand.
GGGGCTGGGGACACTAGGTGCTTTTCGTAGCATGAACTTTCTGGCAGGCGTAACATTGCTGTAACAGTACCAGCTGTTGAAAAACTCCCGAGCGCGACTCTATCCATCAATGAGCCAAAACGTGATGACTTCCTGTAGTTGTTGGCGTTCCACGTCTTCCACAATGATACCCTTAAATTTATATTGTTTTGGGTTACAGTTACGTCTTTGCGTTAGAGCAAGAGGAAAGGTGAAGAACTACCGAAGTACTGTTGGACAATAATGAGTCCGTAGGCACGAATTGGGCAGTACGATGGAAGTCACACTCTGTTGGCGCACTTAGAAGAACAAGTAAGGAGCATGCATGCTGCCGCTTTTGGATATCTGGAGTGTTTTCTGAGGATGTTAGTTTGGAAGGTGCGATGGAGAGACGAGTTTTGGTTTTCAATAAAGGTGCCACATTCAAACAATATTAATGACCTGCAAATAAAATAGCTTTAATATTCAGTAATTACACTGTGAAAAGTTTCCCTACACAGGCACTGTTGTTATATTCTGTAATGAAGAATCACATTAACTTTACAATGACAGTTAAATTTCATCTAGCTGGGGCCATTATGAAATATCTGCTGCTAATAAACTAATGTGACGATTTATAACCTATCACATTCAGCATAAACCAGTCAATGTGAGAAAAGGAAACGTCTACGTCAGACTTTTCGTGGAAATCTATTACCTTTGTTCTTTGTACGTGAAATAAGAACAAATTTTAAAGTAATTTTAATTAATCATGCCAACGGCCTTGCTGCAGTGGTAACACCGGTTCCCGTCAGATCACCGAAGTTAAGCGCTATCGGGCTAGGCTAGCACTTGGATGGGTGCCGAACGCTATTGGCAAGCCGGATGCATTCAGCCCTTGTGAGGCAAACTGAGGAGCTACTTGACTGAGAAGTTGCTTGCTCCGGTCTCAGAAACTGATATCCGGCGGGGAGAGCGGTGCTCTGACCACATGCCCTTCCATATCAGCATCAAGTGACGCCTATGTGCTGAGGATGACACGGCGGCCGGTCGGTACCATTGGATCTTCATGGCCTGTTCGGAAGGAGTTTAGTTTTCAATTAATCATCTGTATTTCAGCAGTTTACACCTGTTAGTCGTATTGAAGCTAACTAGTAGTACAGACCTGTGCAACAGAGTGAAACCATGTGATTTTACCTTGTGCTGTGTATGAAGTAACTGGTGGTTACAATTAAACTTTGGTTACTTGAGACAGTATAGCCAGCAAACTATTTACCGTTTTGGTACCCAACTTTATAGGAATGTTTTTAAGGCTGCGCACTGCAGGATTTGCTCTATTAATGGAGTTAGTGTTATGTCTTGCCGCTAGGTGGCGGTACTGGTACAGTGACGTAGGGTAGAAACAAAAACATTAGTGAGCATTACAGTAGCAGACAGTCAACATGGGCCTTGACAATGTGGGCAAGGCTTTGGGCGTAAAACAGATTTATAAAAAAAACAACAATACAGTTGTTCTTCGTCACGAGTATAACGCATTACAGGAATACGGAGAGTTCCTCTTTCAACGCCAGGGCTGAAGAAAATGATTCAGAAGAACATATTAAGTGGCGATTTTGGAATTGCACGTGGGAGAGGCCGACAGCCAGTTACGCCACAAGTTGTTGAACGAGGTACTGTTGCCAAGGCTGAGAATGCTGGACGCAATGTGCGATTTTCGCGGAGTGAACGATATGTGTCACAACAGTAGAATTTTCGATGGTCCACCGATCGGAAAGACCTGCGAACAGTTATGAAATCGTGCCCGTAGTGCTGTCCCGGGCTGTCGTGGATGCAGATGGTCGTTGTTACTTTAAGCAAAGTTGGTAAATGGGAAAGTAAACTTGGCACGTAATTAACATATGTTACCCTCTCTCTGGAAATTAAAAAGTGTTTCATTCAAGTTGTTTATTCCTTATTTGTCTTCCGCATGTCCTTACAGGTATTTACACAAAGGTTCGTTGTCCTACGACCACTTGTTTTTCATGGGGGCCCTCTCAAGTAGTGAAAGTTCGAGTACAGTTACTCTGTATGTTAAATATCTCTACTCGAAATTTATTTCGATGTGCGTTAACCTGAAATTCACAGCCAAATTCTAATAAAACAGGTATAAGAAGTTTATTAGCAGTTAGCAAGTACCTGGCATTGCCTGCCTATGTATTTATTCTACTGCTCTGTTATTCAATTCTGTGGTCCCCTTCTCCCATTCCACCTCCTCCTTCCAACCCCTACTCTGTCCTCTTCCTCCAACCCCTTACTCTGCTCACTTCCTCCACTATCCAATCCCTGTCCAAGGCTTTCTGCCCTTCCCTCTGTCCATCTGTTCCTCCTCCGTCTTTCCATCTGCTCCTTCCACGTGCACCCATCTCCTCCTCCTCCCCTCCATATCCATCTGCATCTCTCTCTCTCTCTCTCTCTCTCTCTCTCTCTCTGTCTCTTTCTCTCTCTCTCTCTCTCTCTCTCTCTCTCTCTCTCTCTCTCTCTCTCTCTCTCTGACCATCCCTAATATCGCCTTCCATCTACTCCATCCCATCGTCCTTCTTCTCCCCCACCCACTCGCTGTCTATCTCGTCCTGCAGCTCTCTGCCTATCTCGTCCTGCAGCTCTCTACCTATCTCTCCTGCCTCTATCCCCGTCGATCTGCTCCTCCCCCCTCTCTCTGTCTGCTCTACTTCTTTGCTGATCTGTTCCCTTCCCTCCTCCATCTCCCTCTCCCCCTCTGTCAGTCTCTTCCTTCCCCTCAATATATATCTACTGCCCCATCTATCTCTTTTCCACCTCCTCCTAACCCTCTGCCTGTCCATCTGCTCATCCCACTCACTCTGTCCACCTCCTCCTCCCACCTCTCCCAGTCCATCTCCTCCAACTCCCTATTGTTCATCTCCTCCTCACTCGTCTCTCTAGCCATCTACTCATTCTTGCTTTCTCTGCCCATCTCCTCCTCCATCTGTCCCTATCTTCTCCTGTTACCTTTCTCTGTCCATCTCCTCATCTCTCCCTCTCTGTCCATTTCCTCCTCTTCCCTTTCTTAGTCCATTTCCCCCTCCTCTCTCCCCTTGCATCTCCTCCATTATCTACGGCGAACTTCTCCTCCCCTCTCTCTGTCTGTCCATATCCTCCTCGCCCCTATTCTCTCCAAGGTATCACATCTACCCCAACAAAAATTTTCTGGTTCTTACACCCACAGTAATTGTTTCCAGGTAGTATGTAATATGTGCATGACATTTGGTTTCAATCGATCCAGGGATTTCCATAGCGCTTATGACGTCATATATCTTGAAATGTGTGTCATACAACGAGATAATATTGCAGGCACGTACAGTGGTATATGTGACTACAGTCTGCAAATGTGTTTTGAATAGAAATAATAGTAAAAAAGTAATAAATCTCAGTGTTATGCGTGATGCCGCAGTTCTTGTCGTATCTCTGTACATAACATCAAATCCCCAGAACCACGGGACGTACAATGGTATATTTTTGTAGGTACGTTCAATGATACATGAGGATGGTGCCTGCGAAATGCGTCGCGAATACAGTTAGTTGTAAATCAGTAATTAATTAAAATGGCATGCCTGATGAGGTAGTTTTACTGCATGAACAGAGAAACTGTAGTAAACGATAAACTTTTTTTCGTTTCATCATTTTGTGGGGGTTGTCAGGAACAAAAGGTTTCGTGGAGGTTCGAATTTGCGCGTAAAATTTGTTAGAAGTCTCTGATACTGGATGAATTTATTCTGGGCTCGTGAGATACGCAACTTTTTCACCCCCCGCCCACCTCCCTATGATTGATGGGTAGTTCTTAGCCCCACAGCAATTGTTCCAGTACACTAACTGATAGATATACCGACTTTGGTTGATATGGGGATAGTTGTTTAGGAGGAGATGTGGAACATACTTACATGGATACACAGATGAACGAAAATATTTTGACCACCAGCTTAATAGCTTGTTCCTCTATCTTCGAAACGAAATGTGTCACTGATATTGAGTGTCGGGCATCCGACAGCTTCTTGGTAGGTTTGTGGAGGTATGTGGCATTAGATGTCTAACCACAGGTCATGTAATTGGCGTAAATAGCGGGCCGTGTATTTGAGTACTGGGTGATACCACCCGATAGCGACCCAGATAAGTTTCATGGGATTTATACCAGGCGATTTTTGTCGCCGAGACATCAACTTGAGTCTTCCTCAAACCACTGTAAAACTGTTCTCAATCCGAGAGACACGGACAGTTATACTGCTGAAAGACGACATCGCCATCTGGGAGGACATCAATCATGAAGGGGTGCAGGTGATTTGCAACTGACAGCGTGTCTTCGGTTACTACCACAGGTCTCATGAAAGTGCACGAGAACGTCTCCGATACCATGATGCTCCTCCCACAAGTGTGCGTCCGTGACGTGCTGCACGTTTATCGATGACGGCGTTTGGCAGCCGACCGGCTACATAGTGAAGCAAAAAGGTTAGTCACCCGAAGAGCCGGAACTTTTCCATTGATCGACGATCGAATCCCGTGGTCCCGTACACACTGAAATCGTATTCGATGTCGTTGCTTCAACATGTGAACACGTTGGTGTGGTCTGCTGCGGAAATCCATGTCCAGTATGGTGCGATGAACTGTGTACTCCGAAACACTTGTACGTGCACCGGCATTGTGCTCTTTCGCCAGAGATGCCACAGAGCACCATCTATCCTCCCTCATAGAGCAGACAGTTCTTCGAAACCCACGTTCTGTGAATAGTCGTGGACGTCCAACCATGTAGCGCTTAGTGGTAGTTTCACTGTCCTTCTACTCTTTCCGTAGATGATCACGACAGTAGCACGTCGTGGATTATTGGATTAGCTTCACCGTTTTCGAGGTACTCGCTCACAGGTTCTGCGTAATGATAATCTACCTTTTGTCATAGTCGCTTATCTCAAAGAAGACGAAGTAAATATTCCAGAATTCGAATCAAGAACAGCTGCCAGCATTAGTAACTTAGAATTAGATATTCTCGGAGTAGTGGAGCAACTTAACTCATTTAATACAAGCAAGTTTTCCGGTCCACACTAAATTCCAATAAACTTCCTTTCAGAGTATGCTGATGCAATAGCTCTATAGTTACTAATCATATACAGACGCTCTCTTGACAAAAGATCTGTATCCAAGTGGCAAGTAGCACATGTCACACCAATATTCAACAAAGGCAGTAGGAGTAATTCACTAAATTACAGACCCATATCATTAAGGTCGATACGCAGCAGGATTTTGGAACATATACTGTGTTCGAACATTATGAATTATTTCGAAGTGAACGGTCTACTGACACACAGTCAACACGGATTTAGAAAACAACAATCTTGTGAAAGACAATCAGTTTTTACCCTCACGAGATATTGACTACAATTGACAAGGGATTTCTAATTGATTCCGTATTTCTGGATTTCCAGAAGGCTGTACCTCACAAGTGGCTTGTAGTCAAATTGCGTGCTTATGGAATATCTCAGTTATGGGATTTGATTCGTGATATCCTATCAGAGACTTCACAGTTCGTAGTAACTGACGGAAAGTCATCGAACAAAACTGAAGTGATTTACTGCGTTCCCCATGGTAGTCTTATAGGTCGTCTGCTGTTCCTTATCTATACAAACGATTTAGGAGTCAAGCTGAGCAGCCGACTTTGGTTGTTTGCAGAGAATACTGTCGTTTATCGTCTAGTAAAGCCATCAGAATATCAAAACAAACCGCAAAACGACTTATAAAAGATGTGTGTGTTGCACGAAAATTGGTAGTTAACCCTAAATAATGAAAGCAGGAGGCCATCCACATGAGTGTTAAAGAAAATCCATTAAACTTAAACTTGGGTTGCGTGATAGATCAGTCTAATCTAAAAGCCGTAAATTCAACTAAATACTTACTAAATACCTGGGAATTAGTATTATGAACAAATCAAACCTGAAAGAACACATAGAAAATGTTGTGGGGGAAATGGAACTAAGGACTGCGTTTTATTACCAGGACACTTACAAGATGTCACATATCTACTGAAGGGACTGCCTACATTAAACTACATCTTTTGGAGTACAGAAGTGCAGTGTGGGATCGTTACCAGATAGGATTAACGGAGTACATACAGAAAGTTCAAAGAAGACCAGCATATTTTGTATAATAGGAAGAAATGGGGGAGAGTGTCACGGACAGGATATTAGATTTGGGGTGACATCATTGAAACTGGAAGGTGGCGTAGTCACCTGACCTTCATTTCTTACATATTCCGACCTCACCATCGTGTTCTGCATATCAAGAAGCCTCATTCGATCCCAAACTCGATAGGGTAGAGTCAATTTTACATATTTCCATTTAATGGATATGCCAATCTAATAAATAAATTGCAAGTGCACACTGAAATTAAAAAAGTCGAGGCTGGCGTACACAAACATTCAAGACATGATGGACACAGAAATTCTTGTTCGTCAGAGGCCACAAACCCATTGTAAAGTCCATAGGAGGGTGGGTTAGCACGCAGCTGTGCTGGCCGGCTGACCGCCCACGGACCAAAACAGTTTTTGACAGAGAAAAGGGATAATGGCCTGTATGTTCACCTTAAAAGCAAAACCCGCTGTCTTGTTGGGAGAGCCACAGGAAACGCATTTTTTTGACGGTCGTAGTGCGCAGTTTCAGAGTTCTCACAAGTGGACAGTAAACGCCTAACGCAGATACTTTGTTTCTGGATTGGTCAGATTAGCCATTCTCCCGTTTTTAAGGGTAACGCTGATTGTTGGACTATTTCTGACGCAATGAGCTGGTAGAGTGAGGCAAAGACAGCGGATGATATACCCTTCCGCTTTTTGCGTGGAGGGCAGTCGTTCCAGTGACGCTCTTTTAGCTGGAACACATAGAAGGAACGAGTGTGCTCGTGCGTGTATGCAAAGAGCGAGGAGCAAAGTCTCTACTCATTACTGCAGTGAGAGAGCACCTCTGTCGCTAGCGAATCGGAGTGATACTCTATATTGAGTCGCTCTCGATTAAGCGTTTGTTCACTGTGTTGGCAGCGACACTTAATGTGCCGCGTGAACACAGAGTACTAGTTAGTGCCTGCGAGCAAACATTGAGTGGCATCGCGGTGGACTTGTTATCTGACCAGTGTACCACGCCAATAGTTAGACTAGGGGCAGATAGGAGTCCTTGACTTCATCAAGCCGTAGTGAGAGTTCGATTGGTGAAGCTTAGTCCTGAGAAAAAGAGATAGTTTTGTTATTTTTCAGTGGCGAACGACGCGGGGAGCAGTCGTCGCAGCTCACGGTATTGTGCGCTACGGCGTAGGCGAGCACTATCTTTCCTCCATTAGAAATAACATCCTTCATTCACGTCACTCCATTACATTTCTCACGCGACAGCCTCGACCGTACTTAGAAAAATTCAATCGGATAATTATTCAAGTTGAGTAGGTGCAGCTCTCAGCCATTCTGCCGAGTAAATAACATTCTTCAAGAAGATGGATGAAAGAGCTTTCCCACACTCTGTATATAAATGTCATTAACTGGATTCCTATCCGTGAGAGGTAACCTCCAATTCCGAAAAGAACCCGGAAATGTGTGTATCAGTTTATAAATAAAAGTTTCATTTGATTTTCTTAAGTTTTGCAATAAATAATATTTTCCGTCCGTTTAATGTTTCTCTTACACTAACTAGCAATACTTCAGTACCCAAGTATCCCATTAGTTACGTAAGAAAATAGAATATTTTTGTGTCTTTTTTCCTTCCAGTGGACGACTCCAGAAGATATTAACTGCTGAAAGTTTTTCAGGCATTTCTTTTTGTTGCGTTAGGAGCGTTTGTCTGCCTGCTGTAGTAGTGTGGGGTGGAAACTGCTTTTCGCAGGAGCCAAAGGGTACTTGTCAGATCAATCCGTTGCGCAGCTCGTCAACATAACACCCACACACTGACAAAACAAAGACGTTTCCTGTTGTGGCGTGATCTTCTCACGAAATTTAAATCACCAGCTTCCTCCCGCGAATGCGAAAATAATTTGTTGACGCCAGTCTACATAAGGAGTAATGATCACCGTAATGAAGTAAGGGAAATCAGAGTATGCACGGAACGATGTAGGTGTTCGTTTATTCCACTCTCTCTTCAAGGTCAGAATAATACTTATTTATTGTAAACTTGGTTCGATGAACCCCCTGCCAGGCAGTTAAGTATGATTTGCAGAGTATACATGTAGACGTAGATGTAGAATGAATTTCCCCATTTGCTACCCATGTCTTTGCTAGGGTGAACCAACAAGAAATGTCGACCTGAAAATCAGATATATGTCATCGTTTTTGCTCCCTTTAACGTTATTCAATGAAAATTAAATGTTAGAAGTTGCAGAGGAGTGGATACAAACATACACTTATCAGTCTAAAGCAGCGCAGTTGACCCAAGCTAAAAGAAATCCTGTGCAAAACCGTTTCAATCAAGATCAGTACTTGTATAATTTTCAACACAAGTTGCGAGAAGACACCTGAAGAATAGTCCAAGAGGAAACAAATACATAGTATGATCCTATAAACTATTGTGATGAGAAGTTTCGGCCTCCCGTGGGTGATTTCAACCGCATTCCCCTCCTAGGGCATTAAATCATTTCTGAAATATAGAAACCCTATCATACACATCTACATATAGACTCTTTCGGTTTTGATGGGTTATAAGCCTAACCAAACCCCCTCCCCCGCCATTCGAGAAAGACGCGTGAAAAGAATGATGGCCGTAAAGGCCGGTGTAACGACTAATTTATCAAATTTTCTTGCCACAATAGTTTCACGATACCTATGTGGTAGAATGTAATGTATGTTCCCCGACTCCTCTTGGAGCAAAGCTCTCGAAATTTCAACAGCAAACCACCTAGTTATACGTTGCACCTTTCTTATAGTGTCTGCCACGGGAGTTTGTTGAGTATCTCCGCAGCTCTCTCCTGCTAAATAACAGAGCGCAGTGACCCAGTGCTTAGGACACAGGTCTGGCATTCGCGAGGACGACGGTTCATATCACAGTGCGGCCGACGAGACTTAGGTTTTCGGTGGGTTCCGTAAATCGCTTAAGGAAAATACCAAGATGCATCCTGTTCAAAGAACACAACCGACTTATTTCCACATCCTCCTTCAGTCCGAGTTAGTGCTCCGTCTCTAAAGACCTCGTGGCTCAATGGACGTTGAATTCTAAGATTTTGCCCTTTCCGTCCCGAGTAAACGTTTCGGTAATACCCATCGCTAGATGTTCTCTGTGTGTTCTATTAATCCTACTTGATATGGGACGCCGAATGCTGAGGAACATTCAAGAATCGGTCGAACGAGTGTTTTTTAAGCCAGTTCTTTCGAGGATGAATTAAACTTCCTTCAGACTGCAAGAATCATATTTGCATTTGTGAATGTGGTGAAACCCCAGCTACAAAATGTCTCACTGGCAATAAAAATTTGTGCTGATCAAATTCCTGGCACTCGAAGTCGTATTTACCTCTTTACGCAGGCAGTCGCCCTAACGGTTTTTTTAAAACAGAAAAAAACATAGCCTGTATGACCGTCATTGGAATTGTACAACAACACCATTAAGAAAATATACACCCTAAGACAAAAAAAGAAATGATCCACCACGAAGGAATTATCCGAAAGGGACGGAAATCGGTACACGCGATGTACATGTAAAAATAAACAAATCATTACAGTTTAAGATAAGTTGGATGATTTATTGAAGAGAAAGAGATTCACAAATTGAGAGAGTCAATAACGCGTTGGTCCAACTCCGGCCTATGTAAGCAGCTTTTCGGCTTGGCATTGTTGGATGACCCCCTGAGGGATATCGTTTCAAATTCTGTCCATCTCTGCGCATCAGATCGTGAAAATCCCGAGATGGTTTGAGGGATCATAGCCAGTCGTCGGGTCTCATTTCGATGAGGGACCCGTCACTGAAGACAACGAGATTTCACGCCGAATATGTTTCTGGAGCCGCCCTGGACAGCGGTGGAATAACAACGTGACTGTTGTACGCCATACCGCCTGGTAACCAGGAGTGATGATCTACGGAACCATTCCTTTCATAGCAGGACCCCTTTGGTTGTTATCAGCAGCATCCCTACAACACAGAGGTACGTCGACGATGTTCTATATGCCGTATTGTTGCCTTTCGTGGAATTCCATCCTGGGCTGATATATCAGCAAGATAATGCTCGCCCGCACGCGGTGACAGTTTCTACTACTTGTCTTTGTGCTTGTCAATCCCCACCTTGGCCAGCAAGGTACTCGGATATCTCTCCAGTTGAGAACGTTTGGAGCTTTATGGGCAAGGTCCTCCTACCTTCTTGTGATTTTGAAAATACAACGCGCCAGCTGGACAAAATCTGGCATGATATCCCTTTGGAAGGCCACCAACAACACAATCAATCAATTCCAAGGCAAATAATTGGTTGAACAAGAGCCTGAAATGGAACAATGTGTTATTGGCTCCTTCTCTTCAGTAAATCATCTAATTTGTCTTTAATTGTAATCATTGGTTCTGTATATGTATATAATATCTACCGATTACGTCCCATTCGGATAATTCCTTCGTGGTGAGTCGTTGTTATTTGTGTTAGAGTGTATGTCTTCTAATCGACTACACATCCTAAATGCTATAAATAGGAAGAAGAAAATCAAAGTTAAATATTTAGGACACTGAGATGTTGCACCATAAGAGCACATTAATTTTTTTATTTACTTTTTCGATCTGTAGAAACAAATGAAAAGGGGGAGCTCCTCAGGCAAAGGCAAAACATTTTCTGCGATCACTGTACAATGAAAAACCTAAGCTAGTCATAGATGCCCGCTGCTGAGCTGGCGCATGGAAGGGCACGTCTTCTCAGCGAATATATTCGTAATTCCGCGTTCCATGTCAGAATTTATAAGAAGAGTAGGTTAACATCACTGTAAGAATAGCTAAGATTCTAGCACATTCTTTGTAGTGTCTGGGTAAAGGTAGTAAACAGATAATCCTTTGATCCTCATCCGGCCTCCATGGATGAAAAATATGCGTCTCCCGGGCAGAATAACACCCTTTGCTTGATCGCGTTTGGCGCAATTCGAAGATAAGAGGCGAAGATCCCCCGTGACAGCAGCCACACGTCTTCTGATGATCCATATACGAGGTAATGTTCTCCGCACCCATCAGGCGAAACTGTGAGCAGAGGGGGGAGTCAACATTACCGACATTGTGCAGTCAGATCAGATTCTCATGTTTCTTGTTAACGATAAGATACCAAGAAAGCCACGGTGGATGGCGTGCCACACACATGTCATGGAGCCATGGGACGGCGACTCTCAATCAAATTTCTGACATGATTCCTCATCATTAGACGATGTATGTCCCTCGCCGTTGGTGCTCTTGTGCTGTGTAAGTCAGCGTATATATAGCCATATTCAAGGAAAAAGGTCTTGATATGTGAGAGAGATGGCACGACGTGTGCAAAAGCAATGGGAGGAAGGTGGAACGCTGGCGTCATTCCTTTAAGCAGGATGCCAGTGATATTATTGCGGCTATGAATCAGCAGCTTCCCCATTATGCCACATACAAAAACCGCTACCCTCGTGTGCACATTGACAAGCCACAACTCACCGTCATATGTGGGGAGACGGAGGGTTTCGTACCGTATATTGAGGATACGTCCATCGCTAACGAAGTAAAAGAAATCCGCCAATAATCGTTGTGCCATCACAGCCATCAGTGGGAAAATATGAGCCATGTGCGGTATTCGGGACACCATGTGGGTGCTGATGAAGGTGAATCGTTGGACCATATCCAATATCTTAACAAATGCTTCCTGACACCTGTTCGGAATGCCTATAGAAGGTGTCTATAATTAATCGCTGTTGGACCGCGGACATCGCGGGCAGAGATAATTCCCATGCGTTTAAGAGCGTCCATCGATGGCAGGGGTGCTATGCTACCCTCCTGGCCTTGTTCATTCAACTACCCACCGTCATCACATATTGCTGGATCACTTCCAGTGTCGACATCGCCTCATGGCCGAATCGGGCCACGAGGACCAGATCGTCCGCATATACCATACATCCCTAGCACACAGTGCTTCAGTCCCAGCATAACTGGTTCAAGAATAATTGGATATAAGATCATTGAGAGTAGGTAACCCTTTACAGTGGGTCCACCACGTATCTATTAACCACCACTTTGGATGCTGCACGACAGAGAAGTTGTAAGACGACACAGATAAAAGCCGAGGGGAAAGTCACAAAGGCTATCACCATCGCAGGGAAATCGTGGCCTGTCCTGTCAAAATCATGGTCAAATACACTGTGATCAAGACACCACAAAGGCAGCAACCAGCCGCTGTGAGGGCTGGCACACCCTGATAGTCACTAAGCGCTGTCTGCCTACTATTAGCTCCTCCAATGGAGGTTTGTTCCAAAGAAAGTACTTGAGGCAAGACACTCGTAAGGCCTGCCGCGAGACGTGTTATGAAGGTCTTAAATTCGCTGTTGAGGAAGATCAGCCGGTGGTAATGCTCAAGCCAAGCGGTCTAAGGCGCTGCGGTCATAGACTGTGCGGCTTATCCCGGCGGAGGTTCCAGTCCTCCCTCGGGTATGGGTGTGTGTGTGTTTATCCTTAGGATAATTTAGGTTAAGTAGTGTGTAAGCTTAGGGACTGATGACTTCAGAAGTCAAGCCGCATAGGATTTCACACACATTTGAACATTTTGGTAATGCTCAAGCTCTTGTGCCCCTGTTGTCTTGGTGATCAGGATGATGAGGCCAACAACAACGGACGGAGACATTGAAGCCGTAGGTGTCATTAAATCTTGAGAGGGCCAATAGAACTCCATGGTGATGATGCTGGAATCAGGGGACTCGTTACTTGCACCCTCTGCTATGGCTTCCTCGATGTTTCCATGGATAATTGCATCATAAGAGATCACAATACCAGTCCGTCGAGGGTACCCGATTTCGACTGTGACACTTCATCAAAAGTTGCACAATCATAATGCTGCCCACATTAAAACCCTCTGTCGTCGTCAACGAATGTATTCACAGTGTCTGCCTTTACAGTCAAACAGAGACCATTTTGTATGTCAAAAATTCTGATCATTGTTCGACGTCGCTGTTTCTGTTCGAGACGACAGTGCATATGTGAAATGATCTTCGCCTTTATGTGACGAATTTCCACATGTCGGTTAGGGGACGATGGGCTCACGATGAGGCAACTTAAAGTAATATTCTGTCATGTGGCGATGCTGAAGGGACTGTTCACTAACATACAGAATCATCGGTTGCAGTAGGGCCGCTTTGGCGAACTCGAGACGCCATTTCAGAGTGGAGGAATATCTCAGCAGCTTATCTTCGAAAACACACCATGTGTCTACTATGATTTTACGACATCCGTCTCTTGAGGGTCCGCTACATTAATTTTCCAGCAGCCACGATTTCTCAGTACCTTCTGACGACTGATGGAGACAGTGCAGATGTATGCACTATGATTGGAGAAGGCTATCTGTCAACGTCCATCAATCGGCGCTGCTGCTAGGTCAGGGTAGACACAAATATGCGAACGAGGCGACTGGTACAGTGACTGGAGACATACGTGTATCCGGGGAGGGGGGGGGGGGGGGCGATGCGATACCAAGCACTCTTTCCCAAGTATTTACAAGACGTAGTTCTTGTACCAGCAAATGGAGTTCAGGACACGTTGTGTGATAGGGCTAGTAACCATTAGGATTGAGGTCGCTGTTGAAGACACAACCAAGGATGCAGCTGTCATAGCGTCCCAGATAGGGAGGCGTGATCTCCTTCAGATCGAAACGCGACTGATCGCATCTATTTTCCCGACCAGAGGGAGTACAGATGTCTACAATCTACGTACCTTGTGTGGTTATCGATAGCCCTCCAGCTGACGGCAGAATGTCGCCTTGTCAACCTCTGCGCCATCTCTCACCAGTATTGCCTTGCAACTATAGACATCAGCAGGCATATTGCACGTTGCATAGCCGTAGATGTCTGGAACGATCTCCAAACGAAGAGCTTGCATGCGCACAATATCCACATCTGACATTTACAGCATATCCAGCAACATAAGCTTCATTACCGAACCGATGGTTTGAGGATTGCTGGAACCAAACCGGTACAAATTTATTAATGATGGTCCACTAAGGCCTCAGTCGCTGGCATAACCTCTGTCGCAGGATCTTCATCGTCATTGGCGGACGATGGGCAGAGGGTGGCATCAACCGTTAGCACCACCGACGGGTTCAATGTCGGCGTGGCACTGCACTGGCAGAGGTACATTGTTCATCCTGGCGATCATCGTCAGGCCGTGTCAGTTTTGAAAAGGATGCAACGGTCTCGAGTCCAGTGTGTGGGCGTAGGCTGCAGGTTTCCATGGCTTCTATCATTGCCGGCCGGTGTGGCCGAGCGGTTTAGACGCTTCAGTCTGGAACCGCGTGACCGCTACGGTCGCAGGTTCGAATCCTGCCTCGGGCATGGATGTGTGTGATGTCCTTAGGTTAGTTAGGTTTAATTAGTTCTGAGTTCTAGGCGACTGATGACCTCAGAAGTTAAGTCGCATAGTGCTCAGAACCATTTTTTGAGCTTCTATCATTGCGTTACTGTCGGACAAGGTGCCCCACCTGCCTGCGACTGTATTGTGCTGTCATGAGATGGTATCCTCCATCTCCTCTTGCACTTCTTTGGCGATCGTTGTGTACATGAGTGGTCTGCCGTGTTAGATGATGGCAAAGAGTCCCGTCGGTCAGACACAAATGCTGCCGCTGGTACTATCGTGGTGTCAACATTTATGCCTCCACCAGAATTTTCATCATCCGTCGATATATCTCTCATGGTGGAAGCAGGGACTGTTCTGGGCGTGAAAGTCACCTGTTACCTCTGTAGTGTTAGTCACCTGCGGGGTGTTGCCAAGGTCCGTCATATGCCGACATCGTTCTTGTGCTCTGTGGCCCGAAAAGCCTCCATTCCCTGCATTCTCGTATTTACGGTCACTAGAATTTCGATTTTCTTAATACATACAAAAAATACGTCTGGGAAGGTATTGTACTGAATATTAGCTTGCTTATGACGAAGAAACAGTCATTCAGCCTACACGAAGTCCACAGTAGAGCTGTTAGCATCGCTGTTCGGTGCCTCATGTAACTTATTTTTAGGTTAATTATTTAAATCTATAGGCCTACAGAGCATAGCATTATATCCAGCTGTCGACTCTGATTTTATGAAATGTATTTTCAACTACACAAATCAACAACATTTAGTTTAATTCTGCGGAAGGTGTCGTTTTAGACCTCACGTCAGTCTGCCTTAGTATTCTTAAAAGTGTAGGACAAACACTGGACTGCTTCATAGCTTGACATTTTAACCACCAACAGCAAATTCCTTTTTTTTTTTTTTTTTTTTTTTTTTTTTTTTTTTGTAAAAGTGATAATTCACTGCAGTATCACAAAACCATCTAGTGAAGATCATGGTGGCAACAGTTCCAGTCACACGATCATCTAAATGTGACTGAAATCATACTGCACTCTGTGTGCCGTTAAAAAAAGTCCAGCGTCATGGAGTGAGGGTACGAAGTCCAGCAACGATAAGAAACATGCATAGTGGTACTCTACACACCAACAACGCATACATGGTGTTGGACATTCATTGAAGTGTCTGCCCAGATGTCTATAAAAATGTGAGACGCAACTCATAGATTTGACTTCTATGTGGGAGAACGTGATAATTCTACCCTCTCATGGGGGCCGGCAGAATAAACACTGACTGATAAACCAGAACATTATGACCACCGACCTACCATTGATATAAACTCGTCCAGGTGATGCATGTGATATCAGTGAGTGTGCTATCCGTGTGAAGAATGGGGAAGGCGCGCGATCTATCTGAGTTTGACCGAGGGCAGATTCTGTTGGCCCAGAGGCTCCTCACAAGCATTTCGGAATTCGTACGACTAGTCGGGCGTTTGACGAGTGCTGCAGTGAGTGTCTTCAAGACGTGGCGAAACCAAGGTGAAACCACGTCCAGACGTCGTGGGGTTGGGCGGCCACCACTAACTTCAGACGTCGGACGACGCAGGCACAGCAGACTATATTAAACGTCCCCTTAGAAAAATTGTTGAATTACTGTGCTGATAAATCTCTTACATTATTTGATTTTTCAAACAGTTGAGCAAAAATGAACCTACTAAGACATTTCGCTCTTTACCTCTTCTGATCAACACTAAACTGACACACATTATTTTTTAGCGCAACGCAATCTGACTTTCAACAATCCCTACATAAAAATTGGCCCTGACCAACATTAACCTATACCTTTCACAAATCACTTACCTCACAAAAATCTTCGTTACTCGAACGACTGCAATACAGCGAGCGCCACTACTGCCAGCTAAATAAAAGATTCAAACTACTGAAGGCACTAACTACTTATAGGCATAGTTAGCAAATGAAAGATTTTGGTATAGAACAAACAATGTATATACCTTAATAGTGTTCAAAAGTCATAGTATATATAGCAGTTCATGACATCCATTCTTACTAATGTACTGTTTCTGATAGGCACACGTCCAGATCATCCGCTCTCAAAAATCCGCCATCTCACTTCCCCACATTCACCACTGCTGGCGGCTCACCTCCAACTGCGCAACGCTACCCGCTGTTAACAGCCAACTGCCCAACACTACAATAGCGACTATTGCAACAATGCCATCCAGCCACAGACTGCACACAGCACAGCCAGTGTATTTCATACAGAGTCGGGCGCTGATAACTTCGTTGTTGTGCGCCCTAAAACACTAATAATCATCAATCACAGAGCGCTACGTGGCGTTACCAATATAAAAACCTGAACAGCCTACTTACATAGCCCCCATGCCCCCCACAGAAAATTTTACAAATTGTTTTGGGCAGTGGCCAACACAGATTTGAAAAAAATTTTCATAATTATAGTAACAAAGATATCAAATGCACACACTTATTGATACAATGTTGGTCAGAAGCTAAAATTTTCTTACAGTCGGTAAAGACCGTCCTGATCATCCATCATAGTAAAACTGCAGGTTTTTTTTTTCTCAAAGTCGGAGTAGTAAATGAAAATGCACTCGGAAGTAGTGGATTTCCATGCAGTCTTTAAGAAGTAGTGTTGGCGTTCCAACGGAAATACAGTGCTGACTCTTGACATGCAGACAGGTAATGGGCCACAACAGAGCAAACCCACCGCAGAGACAGTCGAAGTTTTGAAGAATATTGCTAGGTACGTCATCACAGAGCAGACCCACTGTAGTCCTCGCAGACATTACGGTATTGGTGGGCCACCAGAGGTGCAGACCCACTGCAGTCCTTGTAGAAATAATGGTATTGGTGGGCCATCAAAGGTGCAGACCCACTTCAGTCCTTGTAGAGACGGACAGCAGCCATCTGTTGCGACTGTGCATGTGCACAATCACCATCTAAGAGTCTTGTACTATATAGCAAGTCTATGAACCACCACTTGTGCACCCACAAAAATTTTTTTTGAAATATCCTTAGAACCAGCAATGCTGTTAACCAGTCCCTTGCTGAATTATCAAAACACGTGGGAGCACTAACAGTCCTCTTTTTTTCACATATTGTGCATATACTATGACTAACAGAAACGTGTGCAGTGAAATGAATGCTTACAAGTTACTTGATTTGATGAACTGGTATCAATTACAATTTTATAACATGAGAATACAATAACAAAGGTACAAAATACATCATTAAAGAACATAACTATACAGATAACATTTGTAGTAAAACAGGCTTTACAAAAGAATAGAAATAAACATGTACATCAGTGTTACAAGAATTATGACATAAGTACATACATAAAAGATCAGAATAACTTTTGAAACACCAACTTCACACATGATCATTAAAACTAAACAGAATAAATAATGTCTAAACATCTTTACAAAGTAAATAACCTATTATCAGAAAAGTTCTACAACGTAAATCTTATTAGCTAAACACATAAAGACAGGAAAAACACAAATACACAAGGGTACATAAACAGATAGCGGAATAATACGAAAGGAAAGACAGGGTTCGTTTTCAGTGTAACATTTGGTACTACAGTCCAACCCAAAACTTCATTTCATACATCTTTCCTCTTATTTCAACATTTGTTTCCACAAAAAAAAATCCTATCCAAGCATGCTTTCTGTTTTCTGTTCACATCCTCTTTCAAAAATAGTTTTTCTCCACTGTACACTACTTTTTTGGCCAAACCATTTTCTTACAGCTTCTCAATGCATTTCTTCCAATTCATCATAGTTTCTTATATAGTCTACCCCCTCTTAAGCTAACTTAAATCAACTGAGCTCAGATATATATACCAAGGGACAAGGCAATGCAGCAGCACATAACGTATTAACACAAACAGCAATGACAAAAAGATGGAAATTGGCAAAGCAAGCAGCAGTATATGTAAATTAGCAAAGGAATTGCAATATTGCAACTAATATAAGGCAATGTGCAGCAAACAAGAAAAATAAATCCGTAGTAAAACTGGCTTAACAGAGTAATACAAAGTTCATTTCAGTAACACTATGCCTGGTAAATAGCAGCAGCAAATGCTATAACTTATACCTAACCATGACAAACCCACAAGCAGAAAAAAATAGTACAGTAAAGACAACAATGCAGATAAGGAAAATGTCTATTCACGTTTTAATGTCTATGTCATTAAAGTGGTGCACCACAACTTATTCCACCATAAAATTTGCCAAGAACTTGAAAAGAAAATTATGTATGCAGTTACCGTTACTAGTCCCTTCTTAGTGTTCTTTCCTTTCCATGTGCTACTTTTTTTGAAGAATATGGATCATAAAATTATTATCTAACAGATATGTTGACAGAATGTGTTCACATTAGCAAATGCATTTGATTTTATTTTATAAAACCAATGATGCAACACACCTGGAAAACAGATATCAAATAAAATAAGCAACTATGTACAAAGTAAAGCATAAAAATATCATTCAGAAGTCATGAGGCATTTCATAAGTTAGTAGATATTCCCTCAATTCTCTCAATTCTCGTAGAAAGACACTTGTCCTAATCAGGTGTGCAGATGTTCGAATATTTCCCATCAATTCATAAGCATTTCAGTAAGTAGAACAAAGTACGATTAATCATATGTTTCCAAGTAATGAGCGTGTCGTATTTGCGATGCTTTCTACAAAGGAATGTCAATAGCGAGGTTAATGGCCTCTTTTTTTTCTCCACCTAATGGCTGTTTCTCCAGGCGGCTGGCACAGCTGGACGCTCACGACGCATTACATCAAGCTCACTTGGCTTTCTTAGCGAAATATTTACGACAGCAGTTTGCACTACAGTGACAGTCTCGTATAAAAATTTCACAGGTCGAGAATTTGCATTACAAACCTGTAGAAGCAAAATCCTATAAATATAACAGTGTCCAAAAAATTTTCGGCGGCATTGTGATACATTCACACATGTACATACATTTCATAACTCTTAAAGTACGATTCTTGGTTTCCAACAACCTTTTTCACAAACCAGAGTCCATAACTACTACTCATTATTCCTTACCTTATTACACATATACATATTTGTCGACACTTCTTCAATATTTCATCATAATAAATACATAGCATAATCAAATTCCTCATATACTCGTAGCATGAGCTTATTGATCATAAACATACCTCAATGGCATAATACACATTTTCATCATAATAATATCATAAATACTCAGCCAAGTCTCAAAAACGTCGTAGCTTTCTGCAGTAATTTCAAAACCTAAAGAAAATTCTCTGCTCATTTCAATAGTGTCATCTTCCTCAAACGTACTTTAAAAATCATGATCCCATACCAAATACTTCATTCAAAGCTCTCATAGTATCACAATGGTTCCGAAAAAATACGAACAGTTCACAAAGTACAGACAAAATACAGTTTCATAAGTGTGAAGTTATCCAACTGTGTAATAGTGTAAACATGTGTAACTGATGTAGTAAAAAAATGTTTGTTTCTCTGTTAAATAAGCAGATAGCTGTGTAATTGTGTGTTAGAGAAATATGGTACCGATGTGTAAAGTTCTATAAGCAAATACCATATTAGCTAGGGCTCCTTGTGCTTGCCAAACACATGGTACACAAAGTGAGTGTGTACCCCCCTGAGGATTAATGTAATTATACCCTCAGGTGTTACAGATTACAGCAATGGAATGAAATGTATCACGGAAAACCTTTGTATCATTGTACTTCAAATATCGTTAAAAATAAATGTTTTAAGTACAAAATTAAATACTCAAATGCGTGTCCTGTAGTTATCGTCCTCCGTAAGCAAAGTTCTGCTGAAGTCAATGTACTCACCTCATCATAAACAAACGTGAAATGCTTTGCGTATAGATAACTTAGTTATTACGCTTATTGCCGTGATGAAGAAAGTACTGTGCTGTAACTTATTGTTGTGCTACGGAAAAGGCTGTCTCATTGTAAATATACCACAAAAGTTACTACTAAAACATGTTTTACTTTCCAGAATAATTCAGAAAAACTGTGCAGATATAAAGCAAATACAGCACAAAACCAACAATGTAAATTGTGTCACACATTAGTAGCGTCGTGATATAATCGTGTAGCTGTCAAAGAAACCAAATACTAAGTCATCTTTAATCTCACAAAAAGTACTTCAAATAAAGAACGTCTTTCCAAGTAAACCAAAATGTTGCAGTAATATCTCATTAGCAGTACCGGTATATGTTCTAAGTATGTAAGCCTTACGGTCGTTATGTAATTGTGCAACTAACAAGCAAGAATGTACACACACAATAACACTGTGTCGTCTATTCACTATAACAATGCATTCGTAATTACTGTCTAAATATGTTCCCTAGGTTCTAGAGTGGATATTTAACTTGAAACACTGTTGCATGTTAACAGTTTCTAAGTCTAACAAAGCATACTAGTAATGTAAAGTGAAAAATTTTATGGCAGAG
This sequence comes from Schistocerca cancellata, assembly GCF_023864275.1. NCBI lineage: Eukaryota > Metazoa > Arthropoda > Insecta > Orthoptera > Acrididae > Schistocerca > Schistocerca cancellata. The sequence continues at coordinate 332,910,333 of NC_064629.1, forward strand.
ACAAAGTTAAAAAAAAACAGGTTATCTCTCAATAAACGGTTTTACATGTGAAATGTGGTGCAATCCTTTACTCTTCCTAGTACACAGAGTTTCATTATCAAGGTTAGCGTCTTTGTTATTTTTCGCTGAACCAGCCGGCGCACGTGGCTGCCTGCAGTGCGAGTCATTGTCTGGTATCTCTTTGTTGGCGCGCGTCGTTATTCGGATTATGATACCTAACTTCTACAAATACACCTTGTCGAGAGGGTCGTGCCCTGTTCGAATCCAGCCAATCCTGATGCAATTCAGGTCTATCGTTACGATTATATCGTCTGTCGTCAAGTCTATAGATTCCATAATTTCTTTCTTGTCGGTCACGTGGTGGAGAATTACTTCCTGAATCGGAACTGCGCACTGAACTGTTCCGTCTGAAGTTATTCTGTCTTCCTTGATAATAATTGTTTTGGTTCCAATGGATATCTCTGTGATAGTCATAACCGCGGAGAGGTGATCTTTCCCTGTAATTTTTACTACTCTGCCAACGGTTGTCATACGGTTGGTGTCTGTTTTGGTCACGATTTACTTTGTAAGAATAGCCTTGTTGTGTCCATTTATTATTTCTGTCATCGCGGAATTGTAATGGATGTGACCTGTAATTGTGCTCCTGCTTTCGCGTTCCGCGATTGTCAGTGTCAATTTCCAATTCTTGTAACAGTCCCTGAAAAGCTTCAATGTCGTCTTTGCAACGTCCTGCCAAAATAATATGTCGTAAATGTTCAGGCAATTTGATTAAGGAAATGCGGATGAGTTCGGAGGGGCTTTAAGGGTTTGACAAATAGTGATTCCTGTGCAACATGTCTTCAAAATATTTCACAAGACTGGAAAATTCAGATTGTTCGAAATGTTTTATCATTATGATGCTATGTTTTACTCAGTCTTGTGTGGCTTGAGACCAATATGCTGAGAGGAAGGCATGGTAAAATTCTCCTTCACTGTGGCAATCATGAATGACCGATCGCATTCTTACAGCTGGTTCATTCTCTAAGTAGCCACACATAAATTCTAATCTGTACTCTAATGACCAGTTTGGAGGAAAACAATGAGAGAATTGATGAAGCCACGCTTGTGGATGAATGTCGTTGCCGGAATTCTTAAATGTTTTGAATTTACGTGTAGTAATAAACAGCTTATAGTCAAAATCATCATGTCGGCGAGTCGCATGTCGGTCATTGTTACGTCGTTTCGGCAGTTCCATCTCAAAATTCGGTGTATCTTGCCAATTTCTTTCATAATTTCCGAAGGGCCCTGTGATATTATTTTGTGGCAGTTCAGTATTTCTGTGTCCCTCTTCCCGTATTAGCGCGGGAGTGTCCTCTGAAATATGTAATTATTGTATTACCTGTGTCAACTGATCTTGTTCTTCCCGGATTTCTCTTTGGTGTTGCGTATTAATTTGATTCTGATTTTGTTTCAATTTCCTAATTCGTTCGTACTCTTCTGTGTCAGTGAAGGCTACAGGTCTTGTGTCATTCAGATCATCATCCACCTTTGTAGATAAGTTAGTGAACTGATCCGAAAGTTCGGCCGATAGTGAACTTATTTCCTCAGTGTGTTTTTCTGAACCAAGTTTCAGAGTGTCCATTTGTGTTGGAATCGTATTTACTGTGTCCTTTAAGTTTTCCTGAGTTTTTGCAAGTTGCGTAACCGAATCGGTAGATGCAACTGAGTCAATCTTAGCTTGCAAGGTCTCATGATTTTCATGAACAATAGTTTGCAGTTCTTTTACGGCTGCTTCGTGATTCTGTAATGTATTTTCATGCCGCGAAAAAATAGGTTGGAAATGCTCACAAATTTGTGTTTTTACTTCATTACAGACTTTTTGACATTTCGATTCGATTTTATGTAACTCAGTAGTTAAATCTTCACGTGTTTGTTCAAGCGTGGTGTCTAATCTTTGAAGATTTTCTTCCATTGTGTCTAACTTTTGAAGCTTTTGCTGTGTTTGTCCCATTTGTTGTGTTAATTGTAATAACAATGCACTGGTGTCTGAAACATGTTCCTCTGTCTTTTCGACAGTGAATTTGCACCGGCAACATTCACAATTTGACAAGCAGAAAATGTGTCTTGACTTATTTGAGAAAACGGTGAGGACCCAAAACCTCAATCTACAGTGTTTGCGAGATTGTGTCCTGTCATTTCGGATTCCTGAGGCGAGCTGTTGCCGACCAATCGTTCGATAATGCTTCCCTGTTCACTAATTGTTTCACTGTCTACGCCATTATTTGCCGCCCGCTCCATTTCCCTATGCACACTTACCAAATTACCACTTAGAATGTCTGTTAAATCATTACACAGTGGCCCTGATAAGCTACGCTCGTCGTCACTATTATTTCTCAGTTTACTTTGGAGCCTAGTGTTACGTTTACTATATTATGGGATACACGAAAAATGTGTTTATTAAACTCTACTCCCATTACGATCGGCTTAAAAAGAATAGTTATACTCTATGTAAGTGTGCCGAGTTGGATGTTGCCCACTTAGCAACAAAAAATGGTTAAAATGGCTCTGAGCACTATGGGACTTAACATCTGAGGTCATCAGTCACTTAGAACCACTTAAATCTAACTAACCTAAGGACATCACACACATCCATGCCCGAGGCAGGATTCGAACCTGCGACGGTAGCGGCCGCGCGGTTCCAGACTGAAGCGCCTAGAACCGCTCAGCCACTCCGCCCGGCCCACTTAGCAACAGTTCATCCACTTGCGAGTTTAAAACTGATGGAATAACTACATCTAATGGACTCTGGTTTGCAAAAGTTGTAAACTTAAAGTTCTATTCAGAAATCCCGCAAGAATGTCGTGCGGAAGAGTTGCCGACATGCACACTGGAAGACGTAATACACTTTAACAGTAGCATCAGGGGGGAGATACGAAGAAGAATCAAAATCCCCAACTGTTCTCGCCTAGAAGAACTGAAGGAAGGAACTATGCTAATAGTTAAAGCCCCTAGAACTTTGAACTACTTAAACCCAACTAACCTTAGGACATCACACAACACCCAGCCATCACGAGGCAGAGAAAATCCCTGACCCCGCCGGGAATCGAACCCGGGAACCGGGGCGCGGGAAGCGAGAACGCTACCGCACGACCACGAGCTGCGGGCGAAGACTGAAAAGCTCATTCATCAGTCGCTTTTCGCTTTTGTTGACAAAGCATCACCAGCAGTTATATTGTAATCCTTAAGAGCCACGATACTTTCCGCCCCTTCGGTTTTTGTAGATTGATGACAGATTTGCTAAAGAATTCGAGAAATTCGTGTCAGCGCTTGTTCTCCCTTGTTTTACATTTCTATCACAACACTTCTCCTTCGTTGTTAGAAAAGCCAGAATCGCGCTGCAGTTATTCACTTGTCTTCCTCTATTAGCAGCTTTTGAGTCCTATTCTGTGGGCACCGCGAAAGATTCCCTTGCACGATCTGAGGATATGAGTTTCTGATTTGAGGCCCGCTCTCGTGGTCGTGCGGTAGCGTTCTCGCTTCCCACGCCCGGGTTCCCGGGTTCGATTCCCGGCGGGGTCAGGGATGTTCTCTGCCTCGTGATGGCTGGGTGTTGTGTGCTGTCCTTAGGTTAGTTAGGTTTAAGTAGTTCTAAGTTCTAGGGGACTGATGACCATAGATGTTAAGTCCCATAGTGCTCAGAGCCATTTGAACCATTTTTTTTCTGATTTGAAACAGTGTTATTTGCAGCTTATGAAATTTCTTTACGTATGTTCGGGTTTCGTAATCAACATTATTTTTTGTTTCCATTTGTGTCATTACGTGTTCGTGGTTATGCTAATGAAAAGACTAACAAGGAGAACAGTTTTCAGGTGTCTATTATCCAAATCAGCTATTTACTCGTAATGATAATAGCATCTGGTGGTGTCTTAAAGCAAATCGCTTCCGGTGAATGATTTTTGTAGTTTGCATTTGTATCAAGACAGAAAAACAGCAATAGTTATGACACCTAATGAATAAGAGTATCTCCCAAGTAATTTTCTCTGCTCGTCATTTATGAATTTTTAGTTGCAGTCAGTGCAGCTGGACATTATTCATAATTATGCTTTGGACCCAAACCGCAGTTACAGAAAACTGAATAAAATTCATTGGCCTCAAATAAGAACTTCTGTTCCCATTAAATGCAGTGGCAGCCTGCAACACCACCTCTTCGTAGGGCGAGCTTTCCCGATATCAGTCAGCTCAAGGAGCACACGGACTAAACAACGGTATTCTACGTGTCACAAATCTAATGGAGAATTGGCAACGTGGCAGACTATGTTTGGGAAATGGGTGACAGTCGATTTGATTCCTAGAGCGGCTTCGGGATCATCCTGGTAAATTCACTCATTATTTTCTTGTCATTTAGATCATATATTCTCGATGATTCTCACTTAAGGGATGGAACAGATGAAGCAAATTTATGTTTTTAGTAGTAAAGCGTTCGCTTTTCGAGGTGAAGACTTCACTAGTTATCGCTTCCAATTACGCTGGAGACGGGGCTTTTTACCTGTTCGGTGAAAGAACCACTAGCAGGCATATCTACATGCTGTAAAAACATCTTAAGAAAATTTCTCCAAGTCTTGTGGCTACTTTGATTCTGTACACTCTCGATTTAAAGATGATAACCTTGCAAAATAGTACACTTTCGTGGTAGTCCTTCCTGTAACATTACTTCAATATGACTGTAAAATGAATGTAGATAGACCATTTTGAAGTCGACAGTGCGTATTTTCCTGCTAATTCGTGGCAATTTGAGATACTTCGTTTCATTGAAGAAGGCGCTTTTCGTAGCGTTATCATCATAAATGGCAATTAATTTGAATTAATGCAGTGCATAATAAATAGCGTTTTTTGTTAATTTATTGAAAAATAGCAGATATGACATAAATTAATCAGCAGTAAAGAGTATGCCAGTGCTTTGACAGATTTTGGACATCTCGCCTGTTGATAACGTGTTACCAGCTTTTCGGATTCTTGCATGTTATACCGTGAAAGAGAGAGTATAGCTGTGTAGCTGAGCGTAACGGTAAGGTGAGTGGTCACGTGAATTCTGTCACCGACTGTTCTATCTGATATAGACTTAGCAATGTAAGTCACTTTGTAACTCATAATTCGCTGTAGAGCTTCCACCATTGCCTTTATAAATGCTTTTCAATCCACTTACCGAAGTTACGTTCGACCAGAATTTACATGTATCTTAGTCTGGAAGTTGCTGCATGTCTGACGAACAGCAGCTATCACAGGTGCGTGAGCTCTTTCTAACATCTACTTGTCAGCCTACCAGTATTCCCTTTCGTTCCGAAAGCACAACAGTCTTTTTCTTCATACTTTTCGAATTTTGTTGTCAAACGAAAGTAGGTATTCTACTGGTCATTTGTATGACAGAGTGTAGTAGATAGTCGGCTCAAAAAATTTCATCCAAAAGTCGTCGATCAGTCTGATAACAAAAGTGGAGATACCAAACAGAGATATGTAGAAGGAAATGGAGTTGTAGACAAGATCTGACACAGCCCCACTGCGCCGCAGCTGAAGGATCTCATTCAGCTATGGGGATAGAGCTCTACCTCTAACTGAATGCGTCATCAGATGTTGGGTATCTTGAGTGGTACTTAAGATAGGTAAATAAATTAGTGAAATCAATGTAAAGTGAAGTAGAAATCAGAAAATAATTGAAAAACTTAGTTTAGTTTAGAAGAGTTACCCACTGGCAAACAGCGGGCAGAGCAGCAGTGGCAATGGCCGGCGCTTGCAAGTCAGCACTTTCAAGAGAAGCCATCGCCCTCCACACATAAGCGGAAGCTATCGATTCAGCCGTCAGGGCATCGCCCAACTGGTTCATGTGTTTGTCAATTGTCACATGTGATCAAAGGCCCTCGCCCACATTCCAAGAGCCAATGACCGATATTAAGAGGATTCTTCGAGAAGCTTTTCAACGTGACAGAAGAGGCAATGACCATGAAGTCGTTCACTTCCAGTGAACTGAATTAATAAATACGTGAGATGCAGTGTGCCCGACAGTAGTTTTCGGTTCAGTTTCGGTTCGAGTTCAGTTCGAGTACCGTTCTGTCGGTGCTCAAGACCGTCATGCAGGAAGAGACTACATCATACACAGAAGCACCAAGTTCGCCACTGTAATGGAATAGCAAGCAGCAGCCTCGCTGCCAGAAGACAGAAGTTAGAAGATATTTGAAGACTGATTTTTACGTACCCGGGTGACTCGTGAGGATGGGAAGGAGACGACCTCACATCAGCAGTCACCTGTGAGCTGGTGATGAAGATCTGACACCCAAAGACTGGCCAGCTGGAGTCCGTTGTTCGAGTCTGGGACACTGGCCTTCCCCCTCCGCGCCGCTCCGCTGGCCGACGCTCAACACTCCGATTCACGACTTGGTTCTCAATAATTAAACGGGCCACCTCACGATGCCGTCTCCAGTCAACTGGGCGAAACAGCGACACGAGATACACACCGCCAGGCGTTGTCAGACGCCGCCGCTCACGTAGCAGAAGGCTTCGCAAGCGACACAGCTGCCGCTCTCCCAGCCAGAACGATCCAGTAAGGAAACCACTGTACAAATCTTTCAACAAAAGTTATCTTATGTAAAAATGCTGTTTCATTCTACCTCATACCCGAGCCAAGGAAGAACCCACCCTGCCCACATGTTGTTAAGAGAGAAAAAGTAATTTGTTTAGTGTTTTTCACCCTGACGTAATGCTTTAGAATCAATTGCCCTTTGCAGTAATGCTCACCCTGACAACTGACTAGCATCAAAAGAAGTTACTCAGTTACAGGTATGATTAGTATCTGCGAGTCTAGCTAACTTCAGTCTACACATTTAAAATTGTTAAACCACTTCTCTTCTACGTTTCTGAGGCCGTAATTTGGACTGAGCTCAATGTCCACCTAAAGAGTTTTTGAAACTACGTTGAATAAAAATCCCGAGTTACCTGTAGTGTCAGATAAACGACCGTCAATACACAACGATCAGATTCGTGTCGGGCTTACCTCAGCATATCGCCGGATAACGCTCTGTGTTATGTTATGTGAGAAAGTTTAAATTTTCTTTTTCAAATAGATATCCGCTATTACAACTGCAATGTCATGTTCGCTAATTGAAAGGCATTTATTCTCTTGTTTTTCGCCAACATTTTACGTAATTCTCCTAAAGATTTTAGAGAAAAATATTTACTGCTTGTAAAACATAATTTTACATATCAAAGACAACCTTGTCAACATGCGTCCATATTTTTGAAGCCATGAATAAGGATATTGATTGCTTTCGATTTGCTTCGGACGAAGATGTGCAAGCTTGGATCAATAATGTTTCCTCAGGAAACGACAAGCATTGACCGTCTTGTTTTAAAGTGGGATGAATGAGTTAACTGCTGCGGATATTATTTATTAATTTCTTTTTACTTTATTGTGATTGCCTGTGTATTCCTTATATCTGCTGTTTCGACTGTTAATTCATTATTTTGCTTGGGTTATGTATAATTTTCCGTGTGTCATAGCTCTTGAAGTAGTCTTGCCAGGTACAAGTAATAAATGATCATCAGGCTACCTTACATTCGGAAAGTGGGTGCACTCAGTGACTGTTATGTGACAATTGGAGTGCAACAGTCAGTCGTCCTTTTTTAGATTTGATTACGCAAATCCAGATTTCGGCTAGAACCTATCCATTTTCAATGCACTATTTTCTATTCTCAGTGCATGTAACTCCCTGTTGTTTGCCGTCAGTCATAGTTCTTTGAATTTATGATTTTAAATGATGTCGTGTGATCAGGATCTGCCATTGATAGCTCGTTTGCCGGGTGCAAGTCTTTCGATTTGACGCCACTTCGGCGACTTGCGCGTCTTTGGGGATGAAGTGATGATGATCAGGACAACACAACACCCAGTTCCTGAGCAGAGAAAATCTCTGACATAGCCGGGAATCGAACCCGGGCTCTTAGCATTGACATTCTGTCGCGCTTGACCACTCAGCTACCGGGGGCGGACTTTTAAATGATTTGTGTATTTCATGTAAAATATTTTGGGCTGCTACCTTTCATAGATAGATATTCAACGATCACAGGCCCTACAGACCACGCGCTGCTTCCACGAACCGACTCCATTCCTTCCTGTTTTGTGTCCGATTCCTCCAGATGTTTCAAATCACAGGGCTGCTAGGTCCTTCGCCAGGTCGTCCATCCAGCGCTGCCTTGGTCGTCCAATGGCACGTTTGGTGTTTGGTTTCCCCGTTAGTGCCATCTTTGACTGTCTTCCATCTGGCATACGGGCTAATTGGCCCACCCATTGTATCTTTTGCTCTTTATCTTCTGTAAGATGGTTGGTTGTCGCATCAGAAGGTAGATTTTCTCGTTTTTCCTCCTCCTCCATTCTCCGTTATCTAAAACTGGTCCCCATATTTTCCTCATTACTCTTCTTTCTAATATTAATAGTTTTCCCTATTCTCGCTTAGTCATGCTCCGTGTTTCTGAACCGTACATTACTGCCGGGCGTATCACTGTGTCGTAGATTTTCGTCTTAGTGTTCACTGAGATCGATTTAAAGCCGAGTGTCTCTGAGGGAATGCATGCATTTCATTCCCACTGCTATTCTTTTCTTGATGTCCAATTTTAGGTTGTTGTCCGTGGTAAACCAAGATCCCAAGTATTTGAACTGGTGTACTCTCTTGAACCTCTTGCCATCTATCTCAAGATATTCTTCCTGCTCTTGTCTTCTTTCTAATTTCATGAACTCTTTTTCTGTCTCGGTTCACTTTGAGCCCTACCTTCTGTACATAATTGTTGATTTTTCTGGTACATTTCTTTCAACTCGTGCTTTGATTCACTTAGTAGTACTATGTTATATGTATGAAGTTACCGTCCATCTCCGCATCCCACTCTAGTTGCCTACACTCTTTTATTACTTTCTCTAAGATGACATTTAACAGAACACATACGAGAGCATCCCCTAGTCTGAGGCCTGTCTCAGTCTGGAATGCTTCTGATGTGGCTTCTCGGAAACGTACTGCTGCCTTTGGCCCTTCCATGCAGGCTTGCACCCTTCTCACTAGCTTCTCAGGGATTCTGAAGTCACGCATTGCGTTGTATAGGCTATTCCTGTGGATGCTGTCACACGCACGTTGAAAATCGACGAACCCGCTTAAGATATCTCTACGCGCTTCAGTCTGGAACCGCGCGACCGCTACGGTCGGAGGTTCGAATCCTGCCTCGGGCATGGATGTGTGTGATGTCCTTAGGTTAGTTAGGTTGAAGTAGTTCTAAGTTCTAGGGGACTGATGACCACAGCAGTTAAGTCCCATAGTGCTTGGAGCCATTTGAACCATTTGATCTATTGTCAATCGGTTTGGTCGAAAGCTAGCCTGGTACTCCTGTATATTGTTCTCTATGAATGGTTGCCATTTTCTGAGGAAAATGGACAGCACCTTATACGTTACATTGAGCAAGCTTATTCCTCTATAGTTTCCGCATTCCATTTTGCTTCCCTTCTTGTATATTGTGCGTATTATACCCAATTTACATTATTCTGGCAGTGCCTCCTTCTCCCATATCAACTGGATCAGTTTATATATCTCTAAGTGTAAGCTCTCACCTCCCTCCTTGATTAAATCTGATGTTATTCTGTCCTCCTCTGTGGCTTTGTGGCTTATGAGTCCTTTGATTGCGATCTTCATGTCTTCTTCACTAACTTCCCATTCTTCTTCATCTTTCCTTTCCTCCGTTGTGTTTGCAGGTAATATCTCATCTTGGTCTGGGAGACTGAACAGTTTTGAGAAGTATTCTTTCCATCGTTCTACAATTCTTTCCTTGTCATTTATCAAGTTGCCATTATTATCTCTGATGAAAAAGTTTGTCTCTGAAATCAACGTTTCCGATTTTTCATGAATTGGAAGAATTGCCTGGAGTTCTTGTTTTGGCTCTCTGCCTCAACTTGTTCTAGTAAACTAGTTACATACATTCTCTTCTCTGCCCTAAGGATTCGCCTTGTCTCCTTTCTGATGTTGATAAAATGTTCCATTTTCTGCTCATTCTCTCTGTCAGCTAGCCAATTCTCCCTCATCTTCCTTCTCTTTTCTATAACTTTCTGGCATGTCTCGTTGAACTATTTCCTCTTCTTCATTATCTTCTTTCTTCCCAATATATCTTCCGTTACACTTAGTACCGTGGACGTTATTACTTTCCACCTTTCCTCCACGTTTCCTCTTGGTTCCAGGGCCTCTAGGACTTTAAACCGTTTTTCATTTCTATGGCATATTGCTCTTTAATGGCGCTTTCTCGTAGTTTCTGAACGTTCAAAGCAGGTTCTAGTGTCCCCTTCTTCTTATGCAGGTAGGTGAACATGAGTTTAATCCTGCACACAACGAGGAAGTGGTCTGACGCACAGTCGGCTCCTCTATACGACCTGACGTCCATGACTCTATCGCTATAGCGCTCATAAACCAAGATGTAATCTATCTGCTTGGTGGTTCTTCCATCCGGTGAACACCATGTTCCGTTATGTATTCTCTTGTGTTCGAAGTAAGTCGAACTTACTCTCAGGTTGTTTGAGGTAGCTACGTTGATCATCCTCTGACCATTCTCATTGGTCTCATCATGCAAACTGTGCCTTCCTATAGTTGGTATGTAGAATATTTCTTTTCCTGCTTTTCCATTAAAATCTCCCTGCACTATCCTCATATTTGTAGTTGGTCTGCTCTCAATTGATTGTCCTACTCATCTGTTTTATCCTCAGTTGGGGCATGAACATTGATGAATGTGATGTCTGATACTTGGTTTCCAAGTACTATGTAGGATATTCTCTTGTTAACAGCTTTTGAAGTCCTTCAACGAATTTGCTGCTTTGTTGTGTATTACAAAACTAGTGCCGAATTCGTGTTTACCTACACATCCACCGTAGAATAATGTGTATCCATCCACTTTGTGAGTTCCTTCTCCTAGCCAGCTTGTCTCTTGTACGGCCACCAGGTCCACTTTATATCGTTTAATTTCTGAGACCATAGTCTGGATGGTTCCTGGTCTATACAGGCTCTGAACATTCTAAGATCCAAAATTAAAATTTTTAAATCTTATGCCGTTTGTCCTTTGCAGGTTTCGTATTCCATTGTATCCATCCACGTCCGAGGCAAGATTGTATTTCGTAACAAAGAGTTTTTTTTACAGGATTGGATTGTTAGCCCAATGCCCAACCCCCCTCTTTATCCTGGCCTGGGACCGGCAGTGGCTGTTGCAGGGTAACTGACCCCAGGTGGAGTTTGTTACCTAGAATTTTGAAATTTCTTGAAATTGAAAAGTTGAAAAGTTAAATAATAAATAAATATGCTACCATTATATTTATTTATTATTTAACTTTTTAACTTTTAAATTTAATTGCTACCACATTGCCAAAGATGGCATATACTGTGTGTTTATAAGTCAGTAGCGATGAGTAATATCTTTTCCTCTGTTGTTTACAAATATTGTAACTTGTTTGACGACGATAGTTCAAATCTGATGATGGTCTTGTAAGTCGAAAAACGGTAAACCTTATCAACGAGTGCTTGTGGCGACTTCCTAACGAATATCCGCCCATGTTCAGCGTTTACCATCGCCCTTGTTACACAGTGTCTGCCTGTTTAGCTGGGTGGTAACGTATTCGCCTCCAATGCAAGCGGGCACGGGTTTGATTCCCAGCTGGGTTGGATATTTTCTCCGCTCGGGGACTGGGTTTTGTGTTGTCCTCATCGTCATTTCATCCTCATCAGACGCGCGCAATTCGCTCAATGTGGCGTCGACTGAAATAAGACTTGCACTTCGCGGCCGAACTTCCCCGGATGGGACCTCCCAGCCAACGACGCCATAACGCTCATTTCATTTTTGCTACACAGTACTGTCTATTTAAAATTCGAGTAACGCATTGTACGCTGAATGTACCTTACATTTGAAGCATGTAAGCATTAATCTTTATTCTGATATAGAGCAATATCCAGACCCCAGCATTAGAGATTATTCCTCCAACACACTTATAAATTTGACATAACGAAATACACATTCCGTAATTACACTGAATTGCCATTTTAAACAGTGTACTAGTGGAGGTGAAATGACAGGCTATGGGCCGTCAACTACGGTTAGAATACAAAATGCGATCAACGAAATCTGCGCTCTGTACTTGATGAAGGCAGTCAGGAAAGTAATCGATTTATCGTGTAATGATAAAACGACAACTCGGGTGAAAGGTAAGAAACTGTAAACCAGTACACATGTTACATAAACACATCTTATTTCATCATTGTTTTATAGAAGAGAGTTCTTACGTCTTTGATAGCGTTTCCTCAGTGAGTTGCTCTCAGATGTACTTGAAAGTAAGGAGAAACGTAAGAAATTCCAGCGCCTGTCGAAGTGCACGCGCATACACACGCAATTCGGGCCGTTTGTCCTATCCACTCGGCTATCAATCTACTGTTGAAAATATGACCTGTAAGAAATTTATCACACCATACTAGTGAAGGCTGGGCAACCCGCCAGGGTGGCCGAGAGCACAAGCGCGCTACTTCCTTGATTCGGGCAGGCATGCCGGCCCCGGATCGAATCCACCCGGCGGATTAACGACGAGGACTGGTGTGCCTGTCAGCCTGCATGTGGTTTTTAGGCGGTTTTCCACATCCCTATTGGTGAATGCCGGGCTGGCCCCCACGTTCCGCCTGAGTTACATGGCTCGCAAACTTCTGCAGAAATTCGCACTCTTTTGTGGCTTACACTAGATGCAGACAATTGGGTGCACTAATTCCGTCCCGGGACGTACGGAGTGGTGACAGGAAGGGCATTTGTCCACCCATTATATTAACATGCCACATTCGATTAACCCTGGCTGACCCAGCATATCCGCAAGGCAAGCCTGAAGAACGAGAGTAGTGAATGCAGGTTTCGTTGGCGTTCTTTCCCATGTGTAGGGAGAGGATCTGTGAGGCAACATAAAAGCGGGACTGCGCGCAACGGGCGACTCCATTCGACCACTGTCACCTATTTTCTACCTTCCTGGTTTAAGAGGGTCCTATAGAGCTTCAGTAGGCAATTTTTTGAGTTACAGTCGTTTCTTTGACGCTAATAACATGACTAAAATTTGGTCCTAAAGTAGACGATATACAGTTTATGCAACATTATATTTTCCAAAACGATGATACGGTAATCAAAAAAGTTGGTAGCACTATTACTGTACAAAGAATGGTCTTATGCTTCCCAGACGATATATTGGCTGATAAATACTGTAGTCCCTTTCTCTCCAACTTCTAAACCTTCTACATTACGAAATTTGTCTTCAAGTTAATATCTTGTATCTTTATACACTACGCATACTCTGCCATTTTGGACAATGAAGTTCGTCAATAAATACACGCGAGGAAAGGCTTCTTTTTGTCCACTAAAATACGTCTCTTCATGAGAACAATAAATAAACTTTACAACAGGCCTCATATTTTAATAATCAGTTTATAAGCTGAAGGTACTCAAATTTAATTAGAAACAAGGACGATAGATTATAGATGAAATGAGGTAAATACAATGATATTTTTCACATAACGACTGAAAAACCAGACGAGGTGAGGCGGTGGAAAAACACTGAACTCGTATTCGCGAGGACAACGGTTCAGATCCCCATCTCGGATTCCAGAGACAGGACTTAAGTTATTTCCCTAATTCACTTACGGTGAATGTTGAGATGATTCCTTTGAAGCTACACAGCTGTTTTTCTTCTCCATCCTACCCCAATCCGAGCTTTTGTTCCCTCTCTACCAACTGTTTGCGAGCGGGGAGTTAGCACCTACTGCTACTTCCTCCTTAATTCCAACTATAAATAATATTTTAGCCGTATATGCCGTTACGTACTGTATCACAGTTCTCGTGACTTGAAAAGGTGTAGGAAATCCTCTCGAAACCTAATTCATGATGGCTAATGGTGATTTATTCAGTTGTTCCACCAGAATTTCGGTCTATGGAATATGGCGCCTCAGTGTCCTTACAAATGCTGTAGTACTACCCCAATGCCCTATGTATATAGTACACAGTACATTTCAGAGCATTCGACAGGTTAAGTAATTGCTAAATGGTTACGGGAGCCGTGTCTCTTTGGATAATGTTCCAGATGTCCACTAAGAGCGCTATTTGGTGATAGCACGCGCACTCGGATTCATTAAATAATGCGTGCATTACGCCAACGTCATTGCGTTATCTCGCTGCGTTGAAACGAGCCATCAATGGCGAGACCTACATGGAGCCAACGTGTGCCCATTCAGGCACGTTCCAGTCTTTATTAGGTCAGCGCTGACCGCACGGAAAGCACTTCATTCAGCACTATCAAGCCAAAGTGCTCCTCTAACAGCGGATAATGAACCGTGGAATCCGAGAGCGAGAGACGACTGGCTGGACGTACACGGCGGAGACACGTCGCAACCAGACGGCAGCCGGCTGGCCGGCCACGAGAAATATCAAAGGAGAGCTCTCGGCACCAGATAAATTCGGGGTCCTTTTCTCTTTCGTTTCTTCGGTTGTCTGTGAAGTGTCCCCACAAAGAACTGGAGCTGCTTTCTTTCCCCAGATCTATTGTTCGCCTCGTAACAAGGAGTGACGTAAACCGGCTGGTAATAACCACTTTTTTCCAGTTGAATAAGTCCTTTCCGACGGCGGCATAGCGCCAACCGAACAGAAATAGATGACGGTTCTGTCCATTAGTATCCTTTGTAGTAGGTCCGTGATGCGAAAGCGACATATAAAAGTATTTTCTTACCTCTGCGTCTTGGCCCATCTTCGTGTGCACCGGTAAGAGAAAGGTCCTGGGGCATTCAAGGTGAAACGGAATAAACTAATGTTTTTCTCACAAAATTCATTCTAATGCACAGACTTAGTTTGGTGGCCTATTCATATACAGAGAAAAAGAGCAAGGACACAACAAGTGAACTGAATAACTCAATCCTACCGATAACTCATACTAACCTACTCAAAGTTCACGAAGACTGAAATTAATCTAGTCGAGCTCTAGAATTTGACCTCGAATCATGACAGTATTTACAAAAGGAACAATCTAATGGTATAGGTCTCTCAACATGCATACAGAATGTCTCAAACGATTAGGACACAGACGGTAGAGCTACCTAAACCGAGTATTTTGCGATAAGAGACCGATGGTTTGAAATGAAAATTCGATGCAGAATGAAGTCTTGAATAGACAAGAGTGCGACACATGTTTTTAAAGTACTAATGTTTCATAGCAAACTGCCCCTTGAGTCTTTGAAACTACATTGAGAAACAATACACAGTCGTATGTGATGTGTCCATCATGAAGTTAAACGTTGTTAAAAGTAGTCAAAGACGAAGCATTGCCAGCGTCAGTAACTTGAACACATACATTTATTATATGGCGTAGCTGGAAGCAACTACTAACACCGTAGTGTACGTGTAGCGTGCGCATG
Organism: Schistocerca cancellata; assembly: GCF_023864275.1. Lineage (NCBI taxonomy): Eukaryota > Metazoa > Arthropoda > Insecta > Orthoptera > Acrididae > Schistocerca > Schistocerca cancellata. The sequence goes on from NC_064629.1 coordinate 332,925,794, forward strand.
TGGGTTTTTTAGGATTGAGAAATCCATTCGCATGTCCGATAAGCTACGTTCGAAAGTCAGTGAGGAATGAATATAAAAGCAATTAATTGCAGAGAGTAGTATTCGTCATGGGAGATCTAAGAAAGAGATCTTTTGTAAACTATTCATTAACTATAGGAGTTTCCGTGTTAACGTCCCAGAACTGTACTCGGTTATAAACAGTAATAATGTCCACATAGAATTCGAAACAGAAACCTGTCTGGAAACAGGTGTCAATAAGTATGAAATTATAAATTGTGAACGTATCGCATTTAACGAAGAGAGGGTGGACACCGGTGGATGAGTACTGTTTATGGCCACGTACAGTAAGATAATATCTTTTGAGGTTTGTACAGAATTCGAATATGAAGTGATCTGGGTGGAGATACGTGTCAGAAGTGGTAACAATATAATTATAAATTACCTGACCCAGAAGCCACAGTGAGGTAACATTTCAGCGAAAATTTAGAGAAGTAAGTTTCCTTGTCATACTACAGTATTAGGAGGAAATTTCTACTTACCAGCTATAGACCAGGAAACTCAAGTGATTATGGTGGGCAATAGGGGTGAATAGTTTGAAACTGTTCTAAACGCCCTATTCAGAAATGATATGGAACACTTACTGAGAGAACCAACTCGTGAGGGTGACTTTTGGTTACGAACAGGCTCGAACGTTTCCGCTAATTAATGGACCAAGGAATCTGTGATCGTAAGGCCCTTACATATTCACTAATTACGGCTGTCAACGGGCACGCGAAAAAAGTAAGGAGTGTTTTGTAAGAGTGAAGAGGAACAGATTACAGTTTACCTAAGGAGTGCACATCAAACATTCAACTCTGAGGTTGAAATTGATCTAAGATCAAAAGCGTTGTACAACACGCCTTAGACAAGTATGCGCCGAACAAATTTGTGAGGGATGGGAGAGACCCACCGTGCCCCCACAGCCATGTTAGAAAGCTGCTCCCGAAGCAAAGAGAACATCACCAAAAAATCAAATGTAACTAAAGGCTCGTATACAAACAACATCTGGGCGAAGCAAAAATCGTCGTATGGAAATCTATCTGTCGGATGGACAGAAACTAATAAGAAAATTTTCTCTTATGTTAAAACAGTAGATGGGTTAAGGCCATTAGTCCAGACACTTTGTGACCTTAACAGCATCTAAACGGAGGACCCCAGAGAGAAGGCCGAAATACTAGACTGTACTACTTTTTGCTCCTCTCAATTGTTGAACGATCGTCAAAGCGACATGTCGAAATAAATGACCGTGGTACTGATAACCAACAAAACTCGCTCCACGGACCTGATGGGATACTCATACGATTCTACATACGGTAAGAGAAACAAATGGCTCCTCTCGTAGCAGCAGTGTATTGTAGGTTGTTGGAGGAGCGAAGCGTACCAGGTCATTAGAAAAAAGCGCAGGTCATTCCCGTTTTGAGGAAGGGTCGTCGAACGCATGGATAATACACTATGCATCTATCACAGACGTCAGTCTGTTGCAATATTTTTGAACAAATTTCATGCTGACATGTTAAGGTGATTCTGGAGACTGAAAATCAACATGGATCCAGCAAACACAGGGCCGGACACGGCGTACCAAACTTCACACGTGCAACGTATGCGATCCACGTGCGGGCCAAAGCCCGGTCTGGTCAGTCGGCTTTGTTCGATCCTTCTCGGAAGTACCTGGAACAGCGCGACATTTCATTTAGCTTATAATATTAATGCGTGCTGTCGGTTCTTTCGAACATGTCCGGAAGAACAGACACCACGCATTCATATAATTTGATGGGCCTATTTGGGCAATGGTTCCGCCTTCTTCAGTGTGGATGCACAAATACGTCCGACCTCCTGTGGGAATCTCAGAGAGCGAATATGGAGGCAATGGACAGGGACTGCGTATAGGTGGTGCTCGATGGGAATGTGGATGGGCCGTGAGGTGTGCCCAGATAATCCGCGAAGTTGCGATAACGCTGCATCTCGGATCGCGCAATGGTTAACGCACCTGCCTAGTAATCAGGAGATCTCTGGTTTGAATGCCCGTCCAGTACTCATTTTCACTCGTTGCCACTGATTCCGCGTAATGTACCGATGCAGCTGGCAGCAATGATACCCTCCCTTTCCTTCCCTTTCTTTTCCTTTTCCCTTTCCCTTTCCCTTTTCCTTTTCCTTTTCCTTTCTTTCCTTTCCTTTCTTCCCCTCTCCTCCTTAAATTTACATGTAATTTAACTTAGCATTGCAGTACGGTATTTTGCGGTCGACACAGCTCCCTCGGTTCGGCAGAATCTTGGTATCAGCGCTGTATACACCTTCACTATCCGTTCGTGGTATGAAGAATGTTCGTATATCAAGTGGCTGTTCACACAGAAAGAAGCTGCTAGTGATCTATCGTCACAATCCTTTAAAATGAGAGGGAATGACAGAAGAGGTATGAGAATTATCAGTTCGCTTAAGTGATAGGTACTGCTTATCTCCAACAAAACTATTTTAAAGTACCACGCAGAAAGAATTTAAAATTTTAGATGACAATGAAAGAGCAAAAAATTACAACGATCGACGGCAGGATTCACTGTTCTGTACATCAAGAAGCACTTTGTGCAAAATTTGCAGGTATGGACCACTTCAAGAGACTGGTGTTACGAATAGTAAAATTTCTGAAGTTTTACCCATTATTCTACACAAAACAAAAGAAGGTGTGCATCACCCCGGTTACCATAACTGGGGATAGACGTTGACTGTGGATACTGTATCACAAACACAGTCCTTTGACTGTTCAGGTATGTCACTAAACCCACCCAAAGATGTAAAAATTCATGCAGGAGAAGCGCCTGTTAGACAGAGGGGGTCCCACAGCCGATCAGTTCCAGTCATTCCACCAGGAAGTAGGTACACGGCTCGTGTTGTCTGTACTTCAACCATGCCTAGACGATCAATACAGCGGTTCGATCGTGTCCGCAATGTTACTTTGTGCCAGGAAGGACTCTCAACAAGAGAAGTGTCCAGACGTCTCGGAGTGACCCAGACCGATGTTGTTCGGACATGGAGGAAACACAGAGAGACAGGAACTGTCGATGACATGCCTCCCTCGGACCGCCCAATGGCTGCTACTGCAGTGGATGACTGCTACCTACGGATTATGACTCGGAGGAACCCTGACAGCAACGTCACCTTCTTGAATAATGCTTTTAGTGCAGCCTCAGGACGTCGTGTTACGACTCAAACTGTGGGCAATAGGCTGCATGATCCGCAACTTCACTCCCGACGTCCATGGCGAGGTCAATCTTTGCAACCGCGACACCTTGCAGCGCGGTACAGATAGGCCCAGTAACATGCCGAATGGACCGTTCAGGATTGGCATCACGTTCACTTCACCGATGAGTGTCTCATATGCTTTAAACCAGACAATCGTGGGAGACGTGTTTGGATGCAACTCGGATAGGCTGAACGGCACACTGTCCAGCGAGTGCAGCAAGGTGGAGGTTCGCTGCTGGTCTGGGGTGGCATTATGAGGGGCCGACGTACGCTGCTGGTTGTCATGGAAGGCGCCGTAACGGCTGTACGATACGTGAATGCCATCCTCTGACCGATAGTGTAACCGTATCGACAGCACATGGGCAAGGCATTCATCTTAATGGACGACACATCGCGCCCACATCGTACACATTTTGTGAATGACTTCCTTCAGCATAACGACATCGCCGGGCGCTGTGTCCGAGCGGTTCTAGGCGCTTCAGTCCGGAACCGCATTGCTGCTACGATCGCAGGTTCTAATCCTGCCTCGGGCATCGATGTGTGTGATATCCTTAGGTTAGTTAGGTTTAAGTAGTTCTAAGTGTAGGGACTAATGACCTCAGATGCTAAGTCCCATACTGCTTAGAGCCATTTGACCCATTTGATAACGACATCAGTCGTTTAAAAAGAGTGTGAACTGGTAAAATGAAATAAACAGCGATTCACTAGCAAAGCGAAGCATTTCATCATCATCATTATTGCAAAATGTTATTCCACTTCTGATTTGCAGAACGAACTTACTCCAAATAAAAACACTGCTTCTCATAAATAGATCAGAGATTTGGAACACAAATATAATTTATTTGATAAAGATATTTCATAAAGATAAGAAAGTTATTGAACTCATTAGTACGAGTATTTAGTGCGGAGGTCCTTAAAACAGTGTGTCCTGCCACAAATATCAAGGAAACGTTGCTCTGACGGTAGAATCACCTGTCGCCCTGGCTACGCAGTTTAATTTAATGTGCAGTGTTTGTGAGTAAAGCTGCAAGTTTCCAAGCTCTGTTTCTGTAACTTTAAATAATGAATGGAAGAAAACTGAAATTTATAGTTAAATATTAGGTTAGTATATGGGTTGCAAGAAACTGGTAAGGGCAGAGAAGCAGGTAATATGCTATGTGGTACTCCAAATGTTCCCAGTATACCTTCATAGTTTGATGCTTGCAACTATGTACTAGCATCTGCAGGAAACTGCGGAAGAAGCAGTGAACAAAAATGATGACAACAGTAACCTCACAGTAGCTTTTGACGGCTTGTGTCAAAATAGGGGTCACACTTACTACAATGGTATTGTCACAGCAACTAGTGTTGACACTGGTGAATTTATTGATGTTGCAGTAATGTCCAAATAATGTAGATGCATTGACAGGCTGAAAAATAAATATGGTGATGACTGTGTTGCTAATTATTACGGTAGTAGTGGTGGCATGGAGGTCGCTGGGCTGAAAAAATTTTTCATCCGTATTCGGAATAGTGTAATGTTCGCTACCTCCAGTATGTGGGAGATGGGGACTCTAGAGCATTCAAAGAAGTTTTGGAAAGCAAACCATATGGGAACAATGTAAATATAAGGAAACCTGAATACATGCGACATCTGCAGAAGAGAATACGTGCCAGACTGAGAAGGCTGAAATCAGTTACAAAAGAAAAAAAAAATTAGATGATGGGAAATCCTTGGAAGAGGAAGCAAGATAGACCACGTTCAGAAATGCTATGGCCTAGCAATCGGACTAAATATAGGCAATCTTGAAGAGATGGGGAAAGTTATATGTGTTTTGAATTTCCACACTGCAACCACAGATCCAGAGCACGGTTTCTGCCCCAAACGTGAAAAGATTGTGTAAATAAATAGAAGGCTAATAACTGGGGAGAAATGCTGTCACTACCACAGTCTACCAGCTGCCATCATGGAAGGAATAAAGCCCATCTTCAGAGATGTGGCTTACATAAGTCTTCTCATGGAAAGTCTTCATGGAAGAACACACAACCGAAACGAGTGCGTGCGTAATGTGATATGGCATCGCCTTCCTACAACAGTGGTTGTTGGAATTGATACACTGCGTTCATTCTTTGGAATATTACTAAATGACAGGTACTTGAAAAGTTGGGTTTGCATGTTGGTTCCCGCACAGCGCGTGCTATATTGACTTTAGATCGGCATAGACTAAGGCATGCCGACAATATAATCAATACATAAGTGAAAAAAGCAAGGCAGATGCAAAGGGGTGCGAAAAGAAGGCTTGAATATGATTATGAAGACTACAAAGGAGATATTAACTAAGGTTCAAATGGCTCTGAGCACTATGGGACTTAACATCTGGGGTCATCATTCCCCTAGAACTTAGAACTACTTAAACCTAACTAACCTAAGGACATCACACACATCCATGCCCGAAGGAGGAGTCGAACCTGCGACCGTAGCAGTCGCGCGGTTCCGGACTGAAGCGCCTAGAACCGCTCGGCCACCGCGGCCGGCTGTTAACTAAGGATCAGGAATGTTTTAATCTAATTTCTCCATTTTCCCTAAGTTTACTTTTTACGTCTTCTAGGAACATTATCTCAGCTACTGTTGAACTTAGGAGTCAGAAATTTTACGACATAGTCACATGGGTATCTTGTTCAAAGTGAGACAATGATTTTTGAATCACTTGATTTATAAAAGATTTGTAGGTGAAACTTAGTGAGAAGTGATGGGAAATTTTTCTGTAAGGTAAATATAAAATATCGTTGACAAAAAACTGATGAATATTGACAACATTTCAATATGCGTACAGCAAAAATTTTCTCTCTCTAGCTCCAGTAGTTTGTGAGGAAATATTCCCTATAGTAGGCATAATTTAGCATGGCGTGGATACGCGATTCAGTAGCCCCTTAAAACTGTCTAGGCCGTCTACATTACTTTTCTCGGGTAGGTTCTCCAAGTCCCCATAGCGAGGCTACAAAAGTTATTCGATATTTCGATCGACGCGTTTGTAAGAAAGACCCTTTTTCTATTTCGAAAATAAATGAGTGACGATTACTGGCAACTTGAGTGCGAAAGTCTGTGGAAATATCTGCTTCTGTTCGAATGCTGATAATTTGTACCAGATAAATATTGTATTATATCTTCAGAGCGCCATAAATAATTAAGTAATACTAAAATCTTGTTGTGAACTATTTTGTTGACAAACCTGAAACATAGAACTAAGTCGTATTAAGTATGACTGTACTGCCATTTAAATGTGGCGCGTTCCCTGTTTTCTCTTCTTCTCCATCCTCGCGGTCAGACGGCGTGGCGCTGTGGAAATGTGAAGGGACACTGAGCGCTTTGGCACTCAGGCCCAGGCGAGGCCCACGAGCCGAAGTCTTGGGCATCCCTGAAATACATTGTCAAACCGAACTCTCTCTGTTCGTCCGTTGGGTACAGGAGATAGTAGATACCAGGGTTACCGTTGATTCCTTGCTGCTAGACTTCCAGAAGGTATTCAAGAAATTCCGCACTGTCGTATAATGAAAAAGATACGAGCCTGCAGAATATCATATCATCTTTTTGAATGAGTTGCGGGATACCTAGAAAACAACACGGCATGTCATTATGAACGGAAAGATAACTACAGACGTACATGTACGTTTGGGCTTAACCTACTGGAGTGCTATAGTACCATATTGTTTGCCAATAGAGACAGAATTAAAGTACACATGTTTCAATAACTACTGCTCGTTTATTAAACCTAACTAAATAGAACTACTGAGAACAAATATCCACAAAACTTGATTAAAATTGAAAAGTGGATCCTTGGCGATGCCTAAAATGTGGTCACTAGGACGAAGTCCATGAACATCGCATTGGTGAGGAGAACGGGGCACCGTGGAAGAGAAGTTACAAGATTCCATCAAATGGTGACCGGCAGGTAGTCTAGACGTAGTCCAGTGAAGCAGAACCCTCAGGATCAACTAGGAAAGGGATCTGGCCGCCGAAGGCGTGGGGGAAGGCCGGCATCGTTTGTGCTTGCAGCGAAATTTCCATGAAGTCGCAACCAAAGGCAAGAGGGAATACATGATGGTATCAGCAGCTCCACTGGGGAAAGTGAGACTAGGAGCAGCCCCGGCAACGACAAGAGCAGCCATTGAGGCAGCAGTGCCGGTGCCAACGGGGATTGCATCACTGGCCGCAAGGACAGCCGTGGAGGCGGCGGCAGCCATGGTAGCGGTTCGGTGGCGAGGCAGTTGTCGAGAGGTCAGGCCGTTACATACCTGGCCGTGACATGGCCTGCGATGACTGAACTGACAAGAGAACTGTCGTCGTCAACAGGGCTAGCTACGACAGGACAGACGGTGTGACAGAAGCAGTTATGACTGGCCTGTCGAGAGAGTTGACGTCATCGTCTACAGGACTGACGATGTCAGGAAGGCCAATCGTGACAGGGCCAATGACGACTGGACAGAGGAGAGAGCTTGCGTCATCGTCGACGGGAGTGGAGATGGCAGGAGGGCTTGCTGTGACAGGGTCAGTGGCGACTGGACTGACGGGAAGGGCGGCGTCGTTGTCGACCAGGCTCGCTACAACTGGAGTGCCGGTCGCGTTAGAGTTGGTAACGACTGAATGAAGTTTAAATTGTCGACGACGAGATGGCCAGTACCCGATGGTATCACACGCAAGGACTGAGAGACTAGCAGAGGGACCTTCGCTGTAGAACCCTGTGAAAAAGAAACCGATTACCGAGTTCTGCAAGGCACGACAACCTTGCAAACAAACCGACTATAGGTGGCCTAGTTTCCCACATCCCACACAGTATTCTAGGACGCCGAGACTGGACACTGTTCATGAACATCTCCACCTAAACATTGTCGGAAAGACTGGAGAAACTGACTGAGCAGGGTTACACTCTACAGGAGTTCTTGAAATGCTTGAGTGAAAGGGGGCTCCGGCAATTCAACTGACATATTCCTTCCAAAGGCGCTCAAACCTTACGTGAAAATAAAATGACAGTGAACTGGAACCTGAGCTGTCACAAAAGTACGAAAATTCACTAAATAACGACTGAAAACAGCACACACCATCAGCTTCATTTGAGAGAATTTACATTTGAGCAACACATGAGCGTACCACACGATACACGAAGAAAACAGAACAACTTCCAAGAAACTTTTTTCACGAATTGCGTAGACTGAGAAATATTAAACCATTTGCAAAGCCAACGTCTACCAAAATTCATACAAGCGAAAGCACCTATTGGGAAAACTTGCACTCAAGCTTCAAAGTGAAACCCTACCAAAATCGAGACAACGAAATCGGCACACAACTGCTGAATCCAAGAAATGAACAGTAATTGTCCGCTACACAGTTTGACATACTCGCAGTGTAATAGGTTTCGTGGATTGCGACTAACACCAATGAATACCGACTGTTGCAATACAGTAAGTATAAATCCACTGCCCGATCAAGACGAACTAATACGCAAGCGGAAATCCAGTTCTTTGAAAACCGCAAGAACAATAAAAAAAAGGGAAAGCTGCTCCACCAAAACTAAATAGTATTTATGAAGTCCACTAAAACACACATGAAGAACAGCTTCGTCGCCATTTTCTCTGTTCTTTAGCTGCGTGGTGCAACAGACAGAACTGAAATACAAACGTTGCAATAACGACTGTTTCGTTTATTAACCATGAGCTAAATTCAGTTTAGCCTCTAAGAACTAATGTCCGCTTAACTTGATTACAACTAAGATGCCGATCCTTGGTGATACCTAACAGGTACTCACTAGGACGAACTCAATGAAAGTCGTTGTGGCGAGAAGCAGGGAAGTGCCGTGCAAGAGTAGCGACATGGTCCCAATAGGTGGTTGTTCGTGGGCAGTTCAGACATAGGTCCAGTTAAGCAGCGAACTCAGGAACGTCAGACGGACGTCGAGCTTGTTAAGGTGCTCATGGTAAGGGGTGAGGTGGCACTATCTCACGTGCACTAGCTGACGCAGGTTTCGGACCGTAGCATACACCCAAGGACGGCTGATGGGCGTTCTGCAGCACGGAGCGGAATTCACTTGCGAGGGGTTAAGTGGCGACCTAAATACCCGTTCACGGAAGAGTTCAGATGTGATATCACTTGGACACGTTATCACGCAGACGAAAATAGGTGTCTGTAACTGTAGCGCAGTCTAACGCGACCTGCACGCCATGTATCGGCGCGGCTTCAGCCCCAGACGCTGTGGCGGTAGTAGGAGACTTCTCAGCAAACAGCTCAGCAACTCTTCCGTTGACAGACAACCTCCTCGGTGAGTTAAGAGCCATAGCTGGCCCGTCAAATACTTTTGTGAGTTTGGTGGCTGAAACTGCGGGGGTGGATGGCTGCATACACCGCAATAAACTCCATGAGGTATTTTCAAAATGAAGCTTTTGCGCACAGAAAGTTTGTAACCAAGAAAATTGTAGTGAAAGACAGGAAGACATGCAGAGGATTGTCGCTTGGTGAAGAGACATGCAGTTGCCTGCAACATAAACAAATATAGCGCACTGCGCAAAATTTATGGTAAGAGCTCGAATTGCTTGATTACACGGTTAGAACATTCACTGTAAATAGTTATATCCATTAAATATCTGGAAATATGCGTGTAGAGTGCAGGAAAGGCAGATGAGAAACTGACATTCATTGGAAGAATCGTCAGGAAATGGTGTCCGCACATGAAGTTGGTACCTTACGAAACACTCGCTCGACCGATAGCTTAATATTTCTCGTCGATTTGGGACCTACGCCAGATAAGTTTGCTACCAAATGGGTAGGTCTAAATTAAGGGGGGCTCGTTTTGCTACAGAATAATTTATAAAGTACTAAAGCTCATTCAGTTACTGTTGCAAACGCTACATGAGACGCATTGTGTATGCCGGTATGGTTTACTGTTAAAAATTTCAAGAGTGTAAGTTCCTAAAAGAGTCTAACAATATATAGCGTCTTCCTATATATACCTCGCGAAACTGCCATGGGGGTAAAGTTAAAGAGATTCGATCTCATACGAAGTCTTACCAACAATCATGTATCCTGTGCACCAGTCTAGAGTGGAGCAGTAATTGACGGTGGTACAAGAACTGCCCACCGTATCGCACCATAATGTCACTTTCGGGGTGTAGATGCAGTAACTAGCAAGCCGAACGAATGTGGAAAGAAAATTTTCGCAACGTACATTAAAGTAATTGGAAGGAATATATCGCCAGGAGTAGGGACTTAGAGAAACATTGCCATTCTAGTAGAACTTAAGGTTTTGGATCGAGTGGGAGTAGACACATCAGTAAGCACCCGTTAACTGTCCTGTAACAAACAGACTTCGGAGAATTCGGCAGTGCTTATCGTAAATAACTTTTGCATGCAATGGAGCAAAATGCACTGCGAAAAGCATTAAAGATCTACGCTTTGAATCCGCGTTATTTCCCCCCATTGGGTTGCATCATTGTGAAACTTGGCTCAAGGATGCCTACAACCTTCGTCTGTAATGGTGCAAAAGCGTGACACCGTGCGACCTCATGCTCTGGATCGGCGGCACTTCAAACAGCATGGTGTTGACATACAAGAAAAATGGCCAGCTCTCAGAAGTTCATGTGAGGTGAAAGATGGCTTCATGAGGTCACTTTCACCACAATTCTGCCCAACAGCATTGTGGACGTGTCACACGATGAGAAGGTCTTACACCCTCCTTAAACACATATCATCCATTCTCTTGACGCCTCTGCGATGGAGGACAGAATCACGATAGCCGGTCTAGAAATCACGCAGGTTTGTTATGGGTGGCTGAGGAAATCGTGTCAGACGCACCACCGCTTAGAATAGAAACAAAAAGGACTCAGGAGGTGGCATAATGGCCGACAGTGGAACCACTCATTCCGTTAGGACGTAAATTTGCATACATTTTGTGCTCGAAAACGACAGTTCGAAGTGCGGTGTGCTACAGAACGACATTCGTGAAATCCCTTGACCCAGCCTACGCCCTCAGAACATTTCACGCCTCTCTGAGGGCATCGTGAGGCTGAAGCTCCATCGAACGTGGTGTGGCCCACTATAAGTGCAGCCTGACTGCAAGTTTTGCTCTGGTATATACGGAGCAACCGCTACAGACCATTCACATCTATCCGACGAAATCGGAAGGTGATCTTTTGCAGAGAAGGGTGATCACTCTTTACCGGTCCTCCTGCTTCATACCTTCCTGTGGCGTGATCACAGGCGTGTGTGACATTGATACCTGCATAGATAAAATCTGAGATCCACCAGTTTCTCAACGATCTCGTTGCCCTCTGCCAACTTTTGTTGAGCACATTAAAAATCTACATGTACAGAGACCACTGATCGTTTTCTAGGCTCCTCATGGCAAGCAACACCTTCGACACCCTAAAGCTAAGTGCGGCTCCACTGCCGCTCTAGTGCCTACTTATGAATGAGCAGAAACAGAGTAATGTTTATAGATAGCCTGCCCGCAGGGCATTAGGAAATGGTAAGCGTTGTCTCAGTATGGCAACATTTTCAGTGTGCAAGACAGAGATGGGAAAGTGGCACAGAGGGAGTCGCCAAGCAGGGGTTTTACGGGAACCTTTTGCAATTTTATTCAGGAACTTGTCAATGTTCCACTCCTGTGTGATAACGCATAGGAGAGCGCGAAACAGGAGGGCTGAAAAATCATAAATACCCTTCTTCCTTCTTCTTTCATCGAATGGTTTTTGACAGTCCCTGTTGGTTCCACCCTGTACATTAGAGAAAAAATTACAATCGAGTTACACACCAAGGGGGTCAGATTTTGTTCATTTTGGTTACAGCCCCACAATGCTCTTAGAGGAGGACTGAATAGTCCAGGAGATGTCAGCAGTGTCAAATGTAGTACAGAATGTCATTCTGTTGCACAATGCACATCACATGGCGGATTTCGATCGCGAAATATGTATAAATGAAGCGCTCAAGGGAAGGCGTGGTTGCATTGATGCACTTTAAGCCACCTCATAATTGCTTTTCGTGTCCATACTTGTCTGAAATATTTTCCTCGGCCACCCATAACAAAAATTGGTGATTTCGACGTTGTGTGTCACGGTTCTGATCTCCATCTCAGAGGCGGCAAGACTAAGGGTACGATGTGGTTAAGGAGTTTTGGGACGACCTTCCCATCGGGCGAAAGGTCCGTGATTGTGTTGGGCAGAGTTGTGGTGAAGTTTGGTCCCAACGGAACTCACCAATTCACCTTAACTCTCATATGAACTTGTGTGCTCTGGCCTTTTTTCGCTTGTGTCACCGAACTCCAGGTTTACCCAGCATAACGCCACGCTTTTACACAAATACGAAGGAAGGCTCCAGACGCTTTTGACCCACATTTCACTATTTTGCGTCGCAATGAGGAGGGGGGAGGATGGCGGGATTTCAAAAACTAACCGTTTAAAACCCTTTAATTCATTTGCGCAGTGTAATTTTCAAACCATGCTATAGCTGGTTAGTGTAATATATACTGCAGTGCTGAAATACTTGACAGTTAGTACTTTTTAGTGAGTTTCAGTTGATTCTGTATTTTGTAGGAATTATATTAATGAAAGACGAAATAATTACTCCCATCTCTCTGTTCCTTATAACGAAGTCCTCAGTTAAAAATTCGTCACTAACTGTGCAGTCTGACCTCTTCAATGTCTGGAGACACTGCAGACTACACACAAAGCCAAATCACTGAGACAGTAAATCAATTCGGAATAAAGACCGGAAACTAGCTTACTAGATGTTACGCGCAACAAAGCAGTAAAACTATGACGTTGTAATTCAAATGCTCAACGTGGCAATACTGATTTGACTCCTTCCCAGCACAACCATTACACTGTACCAGTCTTAGATAAAGTTCGATTCTTTCAGAATTGTTCTTATAGACTTGAATTGTCACATTGTAAACTTTATTGACGATGGCATTCACTGATGTCAGCTTTTTCAGCTTGAAGCATCCGAGTATTGGACTTCAAGCACGCCGATTTGGATTACTGCCACTGTTGTAAGACAGTGATGCCATCTGTATTTGCGTAGGTTGAAGTCTAGGCCTCGCACCCTATACAGCTCAACAGTACTAGAAAGACAGCAAAACAGATACCTTACAGATGATACATTTTATCATGGAATTGGTACTGACAGTCTAAACTACGTGACCAAAACTGTTACTAGAGATGTTGTTTGACTGTGAAACTTAGTTAGTGATAGCTTTTACATTGCCGAAAGAGTGATTTTTGTCAGCAAGAGGTGTGAACCAATTTTCTCTACCATATGGCTGGGGTGTTTCTGTACTTTATACAGATGCCCAGTATAACTGTAAAGACTGGGACTTTCAAGACATACCCCAAATATGATAGTGTGCACACATTAGGAATCTCTCACTCCAGTGAGTGAAGGAGGATCCTTGAGCACCATACTTTGGGAAAAACGGTGAGCTCCACTGGTCAAACTCAGTGAATAACAACGTGTTGGTAACTGAGGTCACTATCGTCTTTTGCAGACGTTAACCTTTTTCTATGAGCTACAGATATCACACATGCTTGAATGTGCTGAAATTCTGCTCACTACATGTTACTAAGTAAAGAGGGATGTAAAGAAATGTAGAAAGAACTGGATAGTGTTTTCTCTTCGTGCAATGAATGGCGTGCTCTTCGAGCTTCTTCATCGTGTTCTATTAAATAAGCTGGAAACAGCTATTAATTTCGCCTGCCATTTAGATTTAATATGAGGATGATTCAGTAACTGGAGTTTAATAATGGTGCAGATTACAATAGCAATGTTTTTACTGAAGTACATTAGGTGACAGTGGCTGTACATGCTAAGCTCTTTCTGGCTTCACATCATTACATTTAACATGGGGCTAGACTTCCTTCTTTCCTGGTGACTCCTGTGTGTGTGGATTTGGGACAGAGTAGAGAATGCAGAGAGAAAAGTGGCCTCTTGGCATGAGCCCAGAGTGGAGACTCAACTGTTATCTCTGCGGAACGTGGGGCCCCAGGTCTAGACATGGAGGGGGGGGGGGGGAAGTGGTAGAAGGCTATTGTATGTTTTATAATTGAGCCCTGCCCAATGGACAAACTGAGGCCGGGAGGTGATTCTAGAAACGGAAGAACAGCGCTTTCTCATATTTTGGGGAAGGCCCTTCTATGATAACCATCTTTCAAAAGATTAACTGCTTGCTAACATAATGGCTTAAGCTTGTGGGCAGCTTTCCATTTCAGGGGACCTCTGTTGCAAGGATACTCACAATGTGAAAATGTGCAATTCGTAAATTTGTCAGTAACATCATGGAGACAGAGATGAAGTGACAGTTTCTTAGAAGCAGAAGTTCATATTGTAATGTGGTCTGTGTTTTATCACAATGTGTTGTCATGGTGGAATTTTGTGGGCTTGAAGGAACCTAACTACTGGGTGGCCATATATGCATTTCCGGCTATTGGTGGGAATGTCGTGTATGGTGGGCAGAAATGGCAGGCCATAAGACTGAAGTAAAAACTATAGAGTAGACAGCTAGACACTTAGCTGTGGGCATCTTGTTATGTTATGCACATTAGTTGTTATTCAGGAACTATCAGTGACCCAGTCACAGCTTTTCGATGGGGGTTAACAAGATTCAATGATAATTTTCAGACTGCCATTAGCATATGGTGAGCATGCTTCTTGATGGTTCAAGTAACACTGCTAATCAACATATTCACTATTCAAAGTGTACATGAAGAGTTTGTGAAGCATTTCATATTCAAGCCTGATGAGTGTTAAAGATTAGATTTAATAGATAATAAATTAGAAAAAGTAATACAGTTTACAAAAGTTTACCTCTCATGCTGTTCTGTTTAGTGTTTATTACAACAAGCTGGTTACTCATAGGCATGGTTATTTGTATATAACTATTTCTCTATGAAGGTTTGTGTATGAATATTGTGTGTGCATTATTGAGTATATTTCGTATTTCTTTTTGCAGGAAGCTGTTCTTCTACCAGATAGTCTAATTGTACCGTAAGTGTATTTGGTACGAGTGTTGATAAGAACAGAATCCTAAGCTGTGTTGGTTGCCATTTGGAAATAATATTCTGGCCCTTGCTGATATGTTGAGTAATGCAGTTACTTTTTAATGTGAACATTTGTGATGGCGTGCAGAAGTGAAACAGCTCGGTAGTTAAAAGAATGATTATTAGGATTGATAAGCAGATTATAGAGAACCCTGAATGTGTTAAAGTGCTACAGAAATAGTAGAGTATATGTAAGTTATTTGAATACATGAACGTAATTTCATAGGGAGCTTAAGATAATACGACGAGCATCTCTGCTTAGCTTTGCATTCAGTCATTTTATTTAGAGGTAATTTCGTTTTGAGATAATCCGAGGTAGGATGGTGTCTTTTGTTGCGAGAATTTTGTCTAGAGTAGAGTCTTGCAGCATATAAAGGTTATGAAAGAAATGGTCGTAAAAGACTGGTAAGGAATAACGTTAAATTTGTGAGGATAGTGCTATCCAACAGCGGAAACTATAATTAGAGTATAATTATCTTTGTTTCTTTAATTAATCATTATATCTTATAATTTATTTGCATGATCGCTGAGAATCGCTAGATTTACTTCATATGTAAATTAACCAAGGTTGTTACACTTCCGGCTGTCATTAATGTCATGGGAAATATAATAATTTACTAACCGCTTATTAATCTGGTAGTGACCCACTCTCCAAATATGACAAGATCTAGTAGCTATCAGCTGACGTGTCAACCAGTAATAATGAGAACCAATGATATAAAATTTAGTTTACACCGTGTAAAACTTGATGTTATGAAGATATGCATCTTCTTTAATTCACATTTAATTTTTCAATTAGATAAAACTTGAAGTCATTGTTTTGTTGAGTTTACTGCCAGTCACTGCAGTTTTGTTCAACGACTTCCATGGAGATATTAATTAGGGTGTTCATACGATTGTAAAAGAATTATGGACTGAGTCTGGTCCTAAGGAATGTGTAGGATTGAGTGCACATGGAAAAGTGGGGGCAGAAGAACTAAGTATAGTGTGCTGACATTCCAACATAACAGTGGTGGTGAACAGCAGTACCACACAAAGTGGGAAGACATCACATGCCACAACCCTATAGCATGGCCGCTAGTAGCAGGCCCACCCCAGCTCATATTAGCTGTGACCAAGGTTGTCGAGCCAACAGCTGTCAGGTAACTTTCCCTGTGGTGCTCACGTGAATGGTGCACAGTGGGTCGAAGTCACAGCCGGAAAATTCCAGGAGAAGAGGGGAGGACGACTGCAGTAGACTGATGTATGGTGGCCAAGGTGAACAGCCATATGGAATGATGCAGTGGCCAATGTCAACAAGGGAGTCCAAAGCATTATGGGAGAGCTCTGGACAGTTAATG
Source organism: Schistocerca cancellata (assembly GCF_023864275.1). Classification (NCBI taxonomy): domain Eukaryota; kingdom Metazoa; phylum Arthropoda; class Insecta; order Orthoptera; family Acrididae; genus Schistocerca; species Schistocerca cancellata. The sequence goes on from NC_064629.1 coordinate 332,942,464, forward strand.
CTGGCACAATATCACTACAAATGAACTTTGTACCTCAGAAAACTCATAACAGAACGTATCATTACCATTACATGAATTATCTTTTCTCCTGGCAGAGACTAGTGTCCATCAGCCAGCCTGTATCACATTAAAGTACTGTGCTACACAACCATTATCAGCTACAATTTCTGTTCTAACAGAGAGAACTTCCTGATGTTGTGTGCCATTGCACTTGGTGTAGTTCTGCGCACTCTTTTCGATTGAATCCATGGACTGCGAGGAATTGCAGTTAAACTACTACATGACTAATTTCTCATCAGCTCTAGTGAGTGGTTTAGCAGCGCACTGTCACGGTACAGTTGTGTTGACGACCAACACAAACCACATCCCCGTTTACACTGGAGATACTATCGTCGACTGCCACTTCATGAAAACATAGTTGTGGCCAAGGGACTGTCACCACTGAGCGAGGCAATGTCATAGCCCACGTCGTTCCCATCCCTCTGTGGACTATGTCTGGGTAGACTGGAAGGTCACTCACCTGTTGTCCACTGTATTAATTGCATCTACCAGATTTGAGACACCCATGCTGCGAGCGACGACCAGGTGGAAATGCACTGGACTCAATTACATGCTGTTCTACTGTATATTGTGCGTCAGTGAACTTCATCCTCAGCCTTGTGACAAAAGAACCCCAGTACACGTGTGACGTCCCAATATACTAAAACCAAGAAGATCAAACTCATTTTCCTTTTTCTTTTTTTTAATTTTGTAAATATTTCAGTTGATATAGATGTCTTTTTAAGGGCCAATATTGTCATATATTTTGTTGTGTTATTCTATCTGTTTTGGTGTCTCACGTAAGAAAGGAGCTCTTATATGGGAACAAATCTTTAGCACTCTATTGGAAACACCATCATATCTAGGTGAGTTTTAATTTTTGTGAGAATATATAATTTTCTTAATTTCATAAGGTAAATTTGGTGATAAATTCGTACGATTGAATATAAAGAGAGTTGCTTTTTCGCCAAACTGCTGTGTTTATCTCTTGAACTTTTTGTCCTCATTATTACACAGATGTTTGTTTGTATGTTTCGTTGTCATTTGCACACTAAATATAGTACCTACTCTATGTTTTCACAGACACAGTAATTTGGCGAGTCGAAGTATTTCATGATTATGTGTAAAGTTTCACTTTAGCGTCTAGCTAACTGTTTAAGTATTGAAAAAGTGAAATAGAAGTAGTTGTCAACGAGAAAATACCTCAGTTCACTTTCAGATTTAACTTTTCAGGCTGATAGATATTTTATATCACTAGATAAGTGACTAAAAATATTTTTTGCAGCATTGCGCAGCTATTTTTGTGCTAAAGACATACATATTGTGGTGTAATGCATTTCAGTTTTTCTTCTGGTATTGTAATTTTGTACATTGTTGTTCCTTTTGAACTCCAGGGGATTGTTTACAATAAACTTCACGAGAGAATAAACGTCTTAGTCAGATGTATACAAAATAATTGTGCGTGAACACCACGTGTCACTCTTACAGCATGTTTCTGAATAATGAAGACCTTGTTTCTTAAGGATAGATTACCCAAAAGCATTATCACATATGACGTTGTATGAAAATATAGGAAATATGTCAGCTTATTGATTTGCCTGTCACACATATTTGCGATGATTCTATGTGCAGACGTGGCTGAAATAAGTTGTTTTATTAGTTCTAAAATGTACATTTTCCACTTGAAATTCTAGTCAATATGGACGCCTACGAATTTTGAAATTTCCCTACTATTTATTATTTCCTCACGATGTTTCAAATTATCCTTTGTCTAGCACTCCTAGATGTGCAGCACTGAATATCTTGCCCCTTTTTAAAATGGAAAGTGGGACAGTTTGCAGAAAACTAGACAATGATACTTTTAAGAACCTTGTATAGCACTTCTTCTGCTAGTGTATGCATGCTTGGGTTGATTATAATGCTGATGTTATCTGTAAAAAGAGCAAATTAAGCTTTTTTATGTTAGATGGAATATAGTTTACATGTATGAGAAACAGCAGCACACCTCAGACTGAGCCTTGGGGAACCGCGTATGTGGTATTTCTCCAGCTAGAATAATGGCTCCATAATACATTGGCTTAGTTATTTAGTGCTACTATCTTAGTTCTTTTGGTTAGACATGACATTATCCATTGGTTAGCTGTACCACAAATCCTATAAAACTTTAATTTATTTAGAAGAATATTGTGATTCACATAGTCAAATGCCTTAGACTGGTTGCAGAAAATAACAACCGACGTTATTTTGTTGTTTAACGCTTGTTAGATTTGGTGAGTGAACATGTAAATGGCATTCCCAGTAGACCAACTCTTCTGAAATCCAAACTGTGATTTGCTGAAAATATTATGCTGCTGTAACTAGTATAGAACACATTGGTTTCCCAAAATTTACGGAAAATGCTGTCAGTTGTGAAACAGGTCGGTAGTTATTGACATCTCTCCTATCTCCTTCCTTAAAGAGGGGTTTAACGACAGCGTATTTCAGTCTCTTTAGAAAAATGCCTGAAGTTAGTGATTCTTTGCATATTTCAGATAAGGCAGGGGTTCTTATATGGGAACAAATCTTTAGCACTCAATTGAAAACACCATCATATCTAGTTGAGCATTTATTTTTGAGAGAATGTATAATTTTCTTAATTTCAGACGGAAAAGTCAGTGATAAATTCGTACAATTGAATATAAAGAGAGTTGCGTTTTCACCATACTGCTGTGTCGGTCTCTTGAACTTTTTGTCCTAATATTTTCCATTATATTTAAGATAAGATTATTAATGTTGTACAATGTTTTTTTTCCATACTGGACATAATAGGAAGAACACTGAGTTTTTTCTATCAGGTACAGTCATAATGAAACAAAAGTAAAGTAAATAACAAATATCCACTTGACACACACAAATAAAAAACAAAAACAGTAACTTACAATAGATTTCACGGCGAGCACTACAGTTTCTTCCCCAGGTCGTCCGGCATAATAAATAGCTTATGTACCAAATGGCCCACTTCATAATTTGAGATGTTTTGAATGCTGTTAAGCATATTACATACCAAATTGTCCGGTTGCGTGCGTTGTCATCCATCAATGTGACTCCCGGTGCAATATGTATACCAAATGGACCCACAATGGGTGCAAGAATGTCGTCCAGTTACTTCACACCAGTCATCCTGACACATATTGACACATGGGGTATACTACGACGATAAACGCTTCCACCCGAAAACATGACTGAGCTGCATTGATTAGAGTTGCGATCTACAGTACAGTTAGGGTGTAAACGTTGTCCTCGTAGCCTCCACACACAAGTATCAGTACATTCAAGGAGGAGACTGATATAGGTCTCGTCAGAAAATTGTTTTTTTTTTTCTAACTGCGGCCAAGGCTACAAATAATAGTTTCATGTCCATTCTCCTAAACTGATTTAGAAGAAAAGCCTTGAGAGGTCATCTGGCACGTAATCCCTGCTCAAGGAGCCTATTTCGTATCGTTTGTGTTGACACCTGCACTGCTGTAGCTGTTTGGAACTGCCGCCACAGACGTGTAACATTGTTTTAAGGGTTTATGTTTGCAGTTAAACTCAAATGTTGGTTCTGCATTCCTGTTGTTTTCCTTCCGCGATTTCTTACGTGACTGTCCTTACCTGATACTGACACTAGAAATTTGTTCCAGATTCAAGAGCGACATCACTTTGACTCACAGCAAGGCTGTCAACCTGTCTCATTCCTTGCTCCATTTTAGTTACTCTATGAAGCCACTGACGACGGTTATTGTTGGTCTAATTATTTTGAAGCAACACATCTCTAGTAATGATACATAGCACAAGTACTGCAATGTTTGCAGGTGACTCACTTGGCACATACTGTACATACCGCCCCTCTTGGTATAAACATGGACTCTTTCCGCTAGAATTGCATTACAAACAAACCAATGTATTGGCGTCATAATGTATTTCTCCATCACAACCTGCAGTATTAATGTTTCGGCAATATGCAACATTAATTTCGAACACTGTGTTTGCTAACTGTGACTTATCATTTTTGGCACTTCCATTCCGATCAGTTGTGATTTAGACTGATCTGTAGCTGGTTGTCCTGTCTCTCGTTTCACTACATTCCATATAGTTCCAAGTCTGTTGCTGAAATTACAGATTTCTGACGTTATGTGCATGTTCCTTGAGTTTTTAATAACATTTCCCTTTCCCGTCCGCAAGATACATTAATATCTCTAATGATAAATGGTTTTTTCATAGCTGTTAAGGGCCTTTCTTATTAGCTTATGCGGAAATCTAATTTCAAACACGATATGAATTTACCATGGAATAGATTCAATGATAAAATTTTGAGCTGGCATTTAGTTCATTTTCAGTTTCGTACTAGGTCATCTCTTTTGAACTGTTACAAAAAGCATTTGTCTTGGAATCATTAATTATTCTAACTGATTTCTACTGCAGAATATCAGTATTGTAAGGCAAGTAGCTGAGCATCATGATCAGCAGAGCATTTGTAATTGGGTAAATAGCTACAATCTTGCTTTGAGTTTCACCACAGAGAACATTATGAATTAGGGTTCGACTGTCTTTATCCACCTGTGTTGGAACGTTAAAAACTTAGATCAAATTTTTGTATCGAAATAAGATTTCCGGATCATTTTTCCTAGCAGAATCCTTTAGAAGATCTACATCAACATCACCACAGAGTATTAACTGTTTGCTGCTGTCTTACAGATAGCATAATAAGCAATCCAGATTCTTCATAAACAGTTCCTAATTTCCCACTTGCGGTCTATATATTACAATTGAAAGTAAACGGTATTCAGTGTTATCTAGTGTTTATTTTAAAACCTCACTGCGTTCTGCAATTTCTTGTCACTTCTTCTGTATATTTAGTTTTCTAAGTATATCTATAAATCAGTTAAATATCGTTAAAGTTGGAATTATAAAGGGTTCTGACACATGGATGTATGCAACGAAATTACAACTGCAATGTTATCGCGGGTTGGTAACAGAACCAGATACGTCTCATGCTATATGTACTGTTGCAGCTTCGTGTTACTTCTAGGTAAACGCATGGCAAAAGTTGCCTTCGGAATGTTATTTCCACATTACAAAGCACTTGTTAACTATATTCATCTGTGTAGTAAAGGTCTAAATGTCTTAACGATATTACTCTGCAGTAGTTAAAATGATGATTTTTTTTTTAACCTGTGGAAAACAGTCTACATCGACTAACTATGGAACCGTGCAGACCCTTGTCTGACTGTTCTTCATTGGTTATTTAATGTTCATCAGCTTTTCTGAAGGAATTTGTAAGATCACGGTGTAATCATATCCATCTTAATACGAGCTGATTTTTCTAGGCACTGTCTGTGTCCATACTGAATGTTGCTGTGTGGTGTCTTACTTTAACAAAAAGCAGTTATGTAATATTGGTTTACTTAATTACAGACCATTCTACTAGCTCTGTCGTAGGATTTGTACACTATATCTCTAATGCTATGTGAACTATGCATAATGGTCAAAATGTCTACTTATGTGCTCTGTTGCTCACGTCCGACGTATGATGTAAACTGAAATGTATTGCTATATGTCACAGTGGTACAATGTTTTATTGTCAGAACACGTAAAGGATATAACAGCTCTACTAAAGTGTCTGCATACCCCACACATACTAATAAGGGAGAGCAATCAGGGTATTTTAATTCTGCCGTCTATTTCCTGTGTTTTTAAGCAGGTCAAAATGGGAGTGGAGTCGGACAAACAGAGTCTTTATCATATGCTTTCTAGTACAGCAAACACCCTTGAACTCATAATTTTTGACAAATACGCCGATGTGTGATCACCCCGCATTAGTATTTACAGTACATGTATATTTCTTGTATAGGCTGTTCGCATTCAGATTTTATTTAAATACAGCGAATTTAAAGTAATTTGTAAGCATTGCTTGCACATTGGCAGTTTATAGTTTCCCTTCATGTCATCAGTTTTCATCAAATACATTAGTTTCCGTTTTAATTTCTTGTTTTTTGAATTCAATCTCTTGCATTTCCAGTTTTATGCATTAACTGCACTTGAAGGAGTAATTTCTTTAATGGGGGCCGGGTTGTCGATACATCATTCCTCGGCCAAATTAATCAATTTTAGCTCAAAATCAACCAGATGTTTTCGATATCAATGAATTTTGTACCAAAATCAGTGAAGTCTATTTGATGTTGAGATCAGTAGATTTTAAGTCGAATGGAAATGCTGAGCAATAGTAACAGTTGCTAATCGAAGTTATGGAGATGAATGTACACAAAATTTGTGTTCTCGTTACAGCCTGGCTGGTTAGGGAAATGGAAATCGAAATCCATACTCTATATGAATTCATTTTATTTTATTGCTATCAGTTGTCGTATTCTGATGGAGGTTACATGTTTCTTCTTAAGAATCTAGTACGTTATTAACTGAGCTACAGTTCCCTCATATCTCTACAACCATTTACTAATGATTTTTCTTTTTATTGGAGAGTAGTGACCTAACAGGAAAGCAGCTAACGTGCACATATCAGCATGTAGTTTCGTTGTTCGCTCATCACCCACATGATGATGTGTCTCGAAGACATGAGGCTTGAGAATTTACCATGAAGATAACTGTTAAATCCACAATACATTTTCTTACCTACAGCTTTATGATTACAGGTTCTTACAAACTCTCACTCCATTACCATAACTACTGCTCTGAAAGGATCTTCGACTATAAAGGGCGGCACTCATCTCTTTTCACTTTCCTATACGTTGCTAACACAGAATACAGATAAAATGCAGCTGTCAAAGCTTCTAATATGCGCTATAGATCCAAGATGTATGTAACAGAAGGGAATAATTTTCAGGGAACTTATTTATGTCATTGTTAACTTCTAGCCTAGTTGCACGATGAATGTCACTGGTACCCCCAGAACATATCCCAAACCGAATGTTGTTAGATCCATCTGTAAACCCTACTGCGAACATATCCTTGCTTGGATCCACTCCCAGACGTTGACCAAGCATGATGTTAAAAGTCTTTCTGCTTCCGTGCGGTATCTTCTAGTTTGTCAATCAAGCGTGGAACTTTTTCTATATCTGTCAGTATTTATAGTTTCGTTGTCTAATTTGTCTAATTTGTCCTTCCAATTCCTCCTGTTAAAATTCTGACATACCTTGTGTCACTGCGTGAATACAAACTGTACCTTTCACTAAATACATTTCCTCTTCTAAATTCTACCGTTCATAACGTCCTTACTGTATTTAATACCTATAACTCTTTGCACCGCAAACCCAGAAGTAACTAGCCAGGCTTCGTTAAAACCATTGAGGTAATTCAGTTGATGCTTTCTTTCTGCCGCCTGCTCATATATCACATTTCGGTGGGCAAGTTTTTAAAGTGAGCACTTTAAATACACTCCTGGAAATTGAAATAAGAACACCGTGAATTCATTGTCCCAGGAAGGGGAAACTTTATTGACACATTCCTGGGGTCAGATACATCACATGATCACACTGACAGAACCACAGGCACATAGACACAGGCAACAGAGCATGCACAATGTCGGCACTAGTACAGTGTATATCCACCTTTCGCAGCAATGCAGGCTGCTATTCTCCCATGGAGACGATCGTAGAGAAGCTGGATGTAGTCCTGTGGAACGGCTTGCCATGCCATTTCCACCTGGCGCCTCAGTTGGACCAGCGTTCGTGCTGGACGTGCAGACCGTGTGAGACGACGCTTCATCCAGTCCCAAACATGCTCAATGGGGGACAGATCCGGAGATCTTGCTGGCCAGGGTAGTTGACTTACGCCTTCTAGAGCACGTTGGGTGGTACGGGATACATGCGGACGTGCATTGTCCTGTTGGAACAGCAAGTTCCCTTGCCGGTCTAGGAATGGTAGAACGATGGGTTCGATGACGGTTTGGATGTACCGTGCACTATTCAGTGTCCCCTCGACGATCACCAGTGGTGTACGGCCAGTGTAGGAGATCGCTCCCCACACCATGATGCCGGGTGTTGGCCCTGTGTGCCTCGGTCGTATGCAGTCCTGATTGTGGCGCTCACCTGTACGGCGCCAAACACGCATACGACCATCATTGGCACCAAGGCAGAAGCGACTCTCATCGCTGAAGACGACACGTCTCCATTCGTCCCTCCATTCACGCCTGTCGCGACACCACTGGAGGCGGGCTGCACGATGTTGGGGCGTGAGCGGAAGACGGCCTAACGGTGTGCGGGACCGTAGCCCAGCTTCATGGAGACGGTTGCGAATGGTCCTCGCCGATACCCCAGGAGCAACAGTGTCCCTAATTTGCTGGGAAGTGGCGGTGCGGTCCCCTACGGCACTGCGTAGGATCCTACGGTCTTGGCGTGCATCCGTGCGTCGCTGCGGTCAGGTCCCAGGTCGACGGGCACGTGCACCTTCCGCCGACCACTGGCGACAACATCGATGTACTGTGGAGACCTCACGCCCCACGTGTTGAGCAATTCGGCGGTACGTCCACCCGGCCTCCCGCATGCCCACTATACGCCCTCGCTCAAAGTCCGTCAACTGCACATACGGTTCACGTCCACGCTGTCGCGGCATGCTACCAGTGTTAAAGACTGCGATGGAGCTCCGTATGCCACGGCAAACTGGCTGACACTGACGGCGGCGGTGCACAAATGCTGCGCAGCTAGCGCCATTCGACGGCCAACACCGCGGTTCCTGGTGTGTCCGCTGTGCCGTGCGTGTGATCATTGCTTGTACAGCCCTCTCGCAGTGTCCGGAGCAAGTATGGTGGATCTGACACACCGGTGTCAATGTGTTCTTTTTTCCATTTCCAGGAGTGTAGCTTGTCTTCAGAGTAACATAAAGTATGCAAAATGCCTCCTCCTGTTAGCAAGTACGTGAGACCATACGAACCATCTCTCCCTCGTCACTGCGCAAACATGGTAGAAACAGTTTACTTAAGTGAAATATTTAACGTTCACAATGCTGACTGGAACATGGTTGATAGTTCTGTGCATATAAAGATTTTCTCATACTTCTTTCGCTATTCTTCTTTGTTTATTTCTTTTGTTGCGAGTTGTTGTGCTCAGCTAAGGAATACATTTTAACTTGTTTAGCACATATTTATTCCTTTCATCAAGGTATATCTCCTTTCATTCATTATGCTGCTATTTATGTTCTTCTGTCCATGCTTCTGTCCTGCGCTTCTCGGGAAATTTGTATCCTTTGGTAAGGATCCTAAATTTTATTCTGTCTTGAATAATTTCTTTATGGTTCCCATTTTTCGCTTTTTATTAGTTTCTGTTACCCATTTGTGGCTTTTGATCGATAGGTCTAAGTTCAGCAATTATTTGTGAGTCTGTTGTGGTCCATTCTAAACACGTGAACGTAAAACTGTAGTTGGCAATGCTTGACATGACTTTTCATTAATTTGACTGAGCTCATGTGACTCATGTTCCATCCAGATTCCATTTCAACGATTTGGTCCTAAAATTTCTCTAAGCAGTTTCCTTTCTTGTTTCCCAGTGACCTTTGTATTGTTATCTACCAATAATTATCGTGATCTCAGATAAGTAAGGAGCTTCTGTTTTCACGCCTGCGTTCTATTGCTATAATTTTCCCTCTTGTTATATAGACTTTTTGATTTATATTTCCATGGGAGTTAGTGCCCACTCTGTAGTTGTTAAATCCTTTCGTTGTTAGTCTCCGAATTATCCCTCCTGATTCAACAATATCTCCTAGATAGTGGAATTTGCCTATTTGTTCTTGAGTTTGATAATTTTTGCCAAAATTTGTGACTAAGGTATGACTGTTCAAACATTATTTAGTCCCCTCCGCATAGTGCGACTTCTCATATAACCTTTGGAGCTCAGTTCTTGTCACTATTTTAACTGATAATTTTAAATACATATTACTGTATGAATATCGTAATGCAAATATGTCACAGCAATTACACATGTAAATCACCACGTTGATCATTTTCGTTCATATAAGTAATACGTTACCTATACGGTTACAGCATTTAATTTTTAAAGTAACAGCAAGAACGTTGCAGTAAATTTTGATTTTGACCGTAATTTCCATTACGGGTGTCAGTCAGCGTCTACAAATTAAAATTTCATTTTATCAAATTACCAGTGTATCTTGAATTATTCATCAGTTAGATCGCATTGGTTGTATTCACCCAAAACACAGAGAATATACTGAAAACTTCTAACTTGTATATATATATACATGTTCTGTTTCTCAAAGACTTCTCTGTGTCCATCTTCGGTTGTATCTGAATAACATCTCCGAAATTTCACTAGCAAACAAAGATTAATGACGGATTATTTCTCGAAAATTCTGGTTTGCCATGTTTCTTTGTCCGTAATGAAGCCAAGTGTCTTTCATAAATGTATCTTAAAAGTTGCACACACGTACAAGCTGCTCACGATGAAATCGAAAGTGAAGCAGGCTTTACTGGTTGGCGAAGACCCATCAGATTGCCCTGTCGGAAGCGAAATGCCGATAGTTTCGATGCTCAATGGTCCTGAAAATAAAGCCCTTTTAGTTCTTACGGTCTTCCCAGGGGAACAGTTTTGTAATGGGTATTGGCAAACGCTTCCCCATTTCACGTAAGAAGACTACTCCACCTCATTATTTAAATGACTTCCTTTCTACTTAAACGGAGAGGGCCTGTGGGGTGCAGTTAATCTGTATCACTTCAAAGTCGCAGGAATTCGCCAGTTGTTCGTGCGTCTCCAACTCTCAATGAGCCACACAACTTTTCAGACTTCTGTAGCAGTTCTGATTCTCTTTGAATACAAGCTACTTTTTACTGAGGTACTTACGCCCTCCAGTAAGAAGTGAAATCTGCTGTTTTAACAAATCTGACATTCATTACTTCATAATTTTGAAGCATCACTCAATATACACATTCCAAAGCAAGTACTTCCACAAACTTCAAGAAAATTTTCTTACCAAAATCAGTTAGATATTGCGTGAATATCTTACCTAATTGCTAAAGTCAAATGAGTCGCACACTTGTTGATATTAATAATAATTCCTGTACTACGTTGCCATTGCACCGCAGTGATGACTGATACAACGAAAGTTTTCGAACTATAGGTGAAATGACGATGTCATCTATTTCACCCATCTTTGAAAGGCACCGAAAGGAATCCTAGTAAATAGTGGGTATAATTCACAAAAATATACATCTTTGTAACATGACGCCGTCTTGGTCCCTTGAAGTTTTTTTATTGTGATAACCGGATTCGAACAGTAATAGCAAGTGACACACGCTGTGTCATCTTCCATTGCAATGACAGTAGTCACAGTTTCTCAGAGACATCATTCTTTCAGTTAGAAAATACATTTTTACACATGGCTATTCACGGGGCTCTGATGTTGCTTGTACCTCCCTCACATGATTGTAACTGCGGGATTATTAAAGGCAATCTGAAGGACTGACGTGAAGCCTTCTAGTTCCGTGATGGAAGCACTGTATGAAAGACACATTCATTTTGACTTTTAAGGTAACCTCACTTGTAATAAGTATTATTCAAGCTCTCTCTCTCTCTCTCTCTCTCTCTCTCTCTCTCTCTCTCTCTCTCTCTCCCTCCCCCTCTCTACCTACCGTATGACTGATGGGAAGTCCGACTCGATGCTGTTTCTATCACTTTGTATGGTTAAACACATTTTATACAGCACTGTATTGGAACACAGCAATTACATACGAACGAGAGATAAATATTTTTTTATTGATAGGTATTTGAGTTTTATGCTGAACATCAATGAATGGATTGTCTTTTTGATATTGATATCTTAAAATTTATTTTCGATATCTGCCCTGTCACTGGGTAACCCGATAAATTCACACACGTTGATGACTGGACGTTGACCCAACGCAAACTAACTCCATGAATCTCATTCTTGTTTAGCATCATCTCAGCATGTTCATCCGCCACTAAACATAAAAGACTAACTTTTTTCACGTACATGTGAATACCAATATTAAGAAATAAGGATGTCCGACTCAGTTATTCATTGTTCTGTTATCGATTTTTAGAACGGAAGGTAAAATGTATAAGACACGCGAGCGTATAGCCTACCGATGTCATTTGCTTCCGAGATTCATTTTCGAAGTTACAAATTTGTGCGATGTACAGCAAGAAAAAACCGACTGATACGGCGTACTTGAGCAGTCATATACATTGCACCATGTGATTATAGATAAACCTGAAGAATTGAGATTGGTTTTCATTAACTGGAGGGAAAGCACTTTAGGCAGTAAATTATTTTGGAAAATTTATTACCGCAGTTACTAACCTGTGCGATGAAAGTATCATCTGTCAGGCAGAAAACGATATAGAGATTGTTTCTGTGTTGACCTAGTAAACTTATTAGGGCTGGTGTAACAGTCTGAGGCGCACATGTCTGGTACGAAAACGACTGATTCGAAAGCTGTGGTTGTTGTACTTCTTCTCCTCCTCCTGTTCATTTGTAATTCAGGGTCTTTACCGGGAGTCTCTCTCCATCCAGACGGTCTACATGCTACTACCATTTTCTGTTACTTTTCCTTCTTTTTTGTTTGGGTTATATATAACAAAATACGAGGGTTGGAACTTTAGTAGTGGCAACTATTTATTTACAGCTCTTACAAAATAGGTACGTGTTTCAAGGTTTCACTGACCTTCAAAGTAGTCACCAGCATTGTGTATAACCCGTTACCAGCGATGTGGAAGTCGTACTATACTTTTAGCACCGCCAGTTGTGTTGACAGTTCGAGCGGCGCGGTCTATTGCCTCATGAATTTGTAACAGTTCTGAAGCGAATGCCGTGAAGTGTTTCCTTCAGTTTAGAAATCGAGTTGAACTCACGAGGGCTTAAGTCAGGGGAGTTCAGTAGGTGGTACAGCATTTAGCAGTCCCATCAGTCAAACAAATCAATAACAGCTTGCACTGTACATGCTTGAGCATTGTCCTGCCAAATGATGGTCAAGCCCTACAGAAAGTGTCATCACTTCTGTCTCTATGGTGCTCATTTTTGGAACACAGCCTGCGACCACCTCGTCACCTACGCTTCACTTCCTTAAGTTGAGTCGGTACTGCTAGCGTTTTTACGATCGTTCCACATTTGGAAGCAAATTTATTTAATTTTTCATCAACGTCTTAATTATATTCATATACCGTGTCACCTTCTGGCTATTTCAAATGTTTAGCTTGTTCCTAGATTTTATTATTCAACGTGTTTTGGATCTTACTTGTCTGCACTGAAATTCCATCACTTTCGCTTTATCTACAGAAAATGCTATGTTGTAATCAGAGGCAATTTGCTAATGCTTATCGAGTCCCATCTGAAGGTCATCTTCATTCTCTGTAATAAGAGTTAGATCAGTTGCATAAAATATTACCTTCAGTCTAGTGTCACGATCAAAAAATATCCCTTTATATACCCATTTTGTGTTCAATATTTTCTATTTACTGGTAACTTCATCTCTCTCTCTCTCTCTCTCTCTCTCTCTCTCTCTCTCTTTCTCTCTCTCCTGAGGAGTGTCGGAAAAATACAGCATCCTTGTTGTAACTCTTCGTTGGTCTTCATTGGGTTTGTGACTATATTTCCCAATTTCCCATATTTATAACAATTTCGGTGTTTGTGTATAGACTATTAACAGCGTCCATATGGTGAAATGGATGACCTTTTTCACTTGTTATATTCAAGAGCATTTCTCTGTTAACATTATCAGATGCTTTTTCAGTATTCATAATTGCAAGATGAATTACTCTATTGAATTTTCGTATATCTTCTTGTAGTAGAAGACATTGTCAAAGTTAATCATCCCTTTCTGAAATCTGATAATTCTTCAGATATTAATATTTGCCCGATGACTTTTGATTCTTCATTCAGGTATTTACATACAAGCTGTAGGGTGAATCCAGGAAGCTTACACCTTAATATGTACTCGACTTATTTTTATAGCAATTTAAAAAGATAGCTATTACTTTATACGATATTACAGTGCCTTTGTTATTCTGATTACGATGCATGCATGTCAAAGGAACAGGCACTGCGGCTGCTGAAGCCGTTATGAAATACATTAAATGTACTCGCAGTTGCAAGTAATGAGAACCATTAGCTGTAGAATGGACTTACGACAATGACGCATCGTTGACGACATATGGAAGTTTCGGTCTGGCCGTGGGTTGTGCGCTGATAGTCAGACGGTAAGGCGACCCCTCGCGATTTGCGGGAAATCAGGGTTCAAATGCCGGTCCAGCACGAATTTTCACTGTCCTCATTCCATTCCACAGCTTATGGCTGTCATTATTCGCTATTGCGAATACATTTAATGTGTAGATATTACTTTGGCTTGGTAGTCAGCGTTTTGGTACGTTCTTATTCCTCTAATATCCCTTACATCTAGCATATCCCTCCATATTTCCACAGTTCCATATTAATATCATCTAAATGCGTGATTTTTCTATTTTTGTAGCTTTAGGAGTACCCATCAGTTAGCTGTATCGATATTGTCCTGCTCTTTTGTGTCATTTCATTCACGTTGTGTGTGAATCAAAGTATCATCATGAAGTTTGTTTCATAACTACCTATCCATTCGTACTCTCCTATATTATTGCTACTTTATAAGCGGTGGTGGTGGTAAGTTCCTATGGGGCCAAACTGCTGAGGTCATCGTTCCCTAGGCTTACACACTACTTAATTTAACTTACGCTAAGGACAACACCACACACACACACACACACCATACCACACCACACCACACCACACCACACCCTAGGGAGGACTCAAACCTCCGACGGGGGAAGCCGCGCGAACCATGGCAAGGCGCCTAAGACCACGAGGTAACAACGTGTGGACATTTTATAAGCGATAATTCCTCTGCCACATAATTCCTGCTCTATGTTACTAACAGAGCAGCCCCATAATTCTGCGTGCGCTTTTCGTGTTATGTATTTCTCATTATTTCTTTTCTTTTTGTATTTTGTTTTCGTTTGTAAGATTGTTTAGATTGTTTATGTAGGTCATGAAAGGTTCTTAATTTTCCTGAACTGTTGTTTGTCTCTCTTCTGTCCAAATCTTTACTCCCCTTCGTTTGTAGTATTTCCTTTTCTTCTCCTGAACCTCATTAGCTGAAAGTGATACGTCTTTTTCTTAACTTTTTCCAACTCATTTCCAAGTGTTCTACCGTTTCCAAATTCACTTACGTTTTCATCATTCGAGTTTGGTAGAAATTTCGTACGTTGCTATTTTCCAAAAGGTACATCTTAAATACTTCTTCTAGCTTTTCATCCTTAACTGGTTCCTTCGGTTTTCTGCATTTTACGGATATGTCAATTACTGACATCAATAAGAAGCGGTGTCATCTTACATCCATTCTTCGATAACTGTGGTATCTCTAAGCTGTTCACGCAGTCACTCATTTATTGTTCTATAATCTATAATAAATCTATATCCTGTTGCTGAGCAGGTAAGTTTCAGTATGTCTTCCTTCCTGAAAAAATACTATTACTAATTTTTCAATGATTGAAGGCAGCAAAATCTCAAAATATTTTGGCCGCTTTCATTACCCGTGTTTTCTCCGAATGTAACACCTATTTTTAGAATTGGTATATTTCCATTCTCATCTCCCATGAGTAAAATATGATATTTATTGTATCTGCTTAATATTACTTTTAATTGTTTCTAAAAGCTTCGAGCTTGTCAGTTTTTTCCTTCCTGGGGGTATTATTCTTATGATTCCTGTTGGATCTGTAATTCCTGGTAGTATAGTTCGTTAATTTACACAGTTACAGACGTCTATTTTATTTTCTTAGTATTTTCTACGAATGTAGGTTGCTAATTTTTGTTCGTGTTTTACTCCGCTGTAGATTACAATATAGTCATCTACAAGTTTAGTTCGAGATGGTTTCTTCTTAGTTTTTGTAACCGTCGCAAGAATAATTTCCTTTTCTTATAAATGTTTGTTTATTCGTTTTCCTCAAGAATAATTCCCCTAATGTTCTAGGTGGCAACATTCTAAGCTTCTTTACATAATTTTCTCGTGTTTCTATTTCTTTCCCATGTCGTAGTCCAGTAATTCATCCTGTTTCGAGGCTACACTGAGACTGCAAGTACGTTTCTTGAGTTAATGAATGGGGTATTGGCACATCGTAGGTAACACTGTTCATTGGAATGCCATCTCTGAGTTTTACCATCCACAGCTGGTAACTCATATAAGAGTGTATCGTACAGAATTTCCTCTGCACTTCATGCTATGGTCATATTGCGAATGCTCGGCCATCAGAACCTCGTCTGCTTGGCAGGGCTCGACACTAGCAGGTGAGATTGACAGTTGGATGGGAGACGCTGTATATTCCCCTCACAATCCCATTACTACCCTGAGTCGAAAGTCATAAGCGAAAATCGTCCTTATACCTCTCACGGCGGAATACATCTGCCACTACCATTGATGCTAAATTGTAGGACAGGCAATCCAGACGTGCAAATGGTCCCCACTACACTTGTTACTGCGGGTTGATGCACACCTATATCAGGCGTTTCCCGAAAAGTGAATGGGCAGTGGAGGCCCTTTATCGTAGCCAGAAATTTCACATTGTCACCCACCCGATTTCTTCTTGTGGAACCATCTGAGAAGTCTTGTGAAGTGTTGCTAGAGGAGGCCGAAATGCACGCGTTTAATTACACGCTGACTGGCGTGAGGTCTGGAACAGTTAAGGGAGTTAATAGTAGCAAATAAAGTACGTAGTTGATATAATACTTAACTTTAATCCACAATTGGTGTACATCGCTCTTGACGGTACATATTATAACCTCAATATCAAATGCTATGGCGCCTTGCTAGGTCGTAGCAAATGACCTAGCTGAAGGCTATGCTAACTATCGTCTCGGCAAATGAGAGCGTAGTTGTCAGTGATCCATTTCTGGCTAAGTCGGCTGTACAACTGGGGCGAGTGCTAGTACGTCTCACTAGACCTGCCGTGTGGCGGCCTCGGTCTGCCATCACTGACAGTGGCGACACGCGGGTCCGTCGTATAATAGCGGACTGCGGCCGATTTAAAAGCTACCACCTAGCAAGTGTGGTTTCTGGCGGTGACACCACATCTTGTATATGAGACGGCTGTCGAGACTGAAGAGGATCTCCTGGCAATAATCCTCGCTGCCTATGACAGTGTCAAACGACACCGGGGTCATTAGAACAACATACCTCCGTGCGACGATTCCATGCTTCCGTGCGACGATTCCATGCTTGTATTGACGCTGAGGCGCCATTCTGAACAGCTGTTTTAAATGTAGCAGCTTGTGGAACTTGTGCAGATAAATGGAATTTATTATTACTGTAACGGAGAATTAGGATTTTCCGTCTCTCTGACTTCGTTAGTGCGCCGTTACTAGTCCGCCAAAAGGGGAATTTTCCAAAGGTATTGTGGAGTATTGGATGTGCATTCTGTACGTCTTGATCAGGGTTCATAACTTGAGACTCTCAGTTTGAGCGTTGTGTGAGGCTA
The DNA here is from genome assembly GCF_023864275.1 of Schistocerca cancellata. Lineage (NCBI taxonomy): Eukaryota > Metazoa > Arthropoda > Insecta > Orthoptera > Acrididae > Schistocerca > Schistocerca cancellata. Next base: position 332,960,001 of record NC_064629.1, read on the forward strand.
ATGCGCAAATTGATAGATTTTCGCTTATACCTTCCAACTGGGTCGTTTCCGGACTAGGGTCCCATACCTCAAATTAATACATTTATCCTTCTCCATCATTCCTGAAAATTTGTAAGATCATCAGGGAATCGCACCGTAGATTTCTGAAGAAACGCTACTGGTGTCATCTGAGATGATATTATTTAAAATCATGCTGAGGAATGTGGAGAAAAGGTAACAATAACCAAGTATGAAATAAATTGTATGGATAAAACAGTAATGGATCCCATGAATTTAGTTATAAAGGAGTTTTCAATTTTACTGTTTCAGAGGGTGATATTCAACATTGTTAACTTCAGCAAGACCAAGAATCTCTTCCGAGACGGAATGACGCCACTGGTAAAATCAACTAGTCGTCCAAAGTGGTAAGCAATTATCAAATTATTTTGCTGTCTCTAACATAGCAGTATAATTGTATCACTGTTACTGTCTCGAAGAAAAACTGAAGGTACAATCCGAAATCGAACAGAAATAAATGATTTGTTATTTATATTATGCAATAATCATAAAGACTATAGGAGGTGGACTGTTAGTTGATTCTGTCTTTAATTTTAGTTGACAAACCGAATAATTTTTCTGGATTTGACCAGCAAGTTAACAAAGCAAACGATAATATTTAACAACGTTAATTTTTATGCATGTTTAATTTCATAAAAAATTTACAACTGCTTATCCGACCTTGAAATGATTTGTCCTCTACAATAGAAGGTTTGCTTGTAATGTTACAAGCGGGTCTTCATTAAGATGCTGAGTGTATTACATAACACACGGCAAATCATCACTCTTATTGTATTGTTACAGCGCTGATGACTACGTGTTATAACCTGACTGTAAACATTATTCATGTTCAATCGTACCGTTGCTTCCAGCTTGACGGACATAAACGCAGATTTCTTCATATTAGATATTCGAAGTGCGAGCAGTCTCTTTAAGGTTTTCACTTTCATTTGTCCTTTACGGAACTTATCTCATGTTCTATTTCTTATTTTACTAACCTGATTCGTTATTCAAAGCTTTACTCTGTAACGTAAGTTTGATTTTAAGACTGCTACTCATTTACCAAAAAATAACTACCTATCTACCTAACACACAAGCTGACATCTTGGGTAAAGGACCATTCTTCTCTCTTTAACGCCATTTTTAAGTTAAGAATGTTGATTAATTTACTACCATGGCCGGCCGGATTGGCAGAGCGGTTCTAGGCGCTACAGTCTGGAACCGCGCGACCACTGCGTTCGCAGGTTCGAATCCTGCCATGGGCATGAATGTGTGTGATGTCCTTAGGTTAGTTAGGTTTAAATAGTTCTAAGTTCTAGGGGACTGATGACCACAGCAGTTAAGTCCCATACTGCTCAGAGCCATTTGAACCCTTTTATTACTACCATGGAAAAATTTGTCTCGTCATTTTTGACGATACTGAGACTGGAAACATTCATAGTACGAGAGACTAATTGTCAAAGACCGGGAAAGAAAGAAGGAAGGAAGAATGGATGAATGATTGGATGATTGGAGTTTAACGTCGCATCGACATTGAGGTCATTAGAGACAGAACACAAGCTGGGATTGTGTCAAAGATGGAGAAGAAAATCGGACGTACCCATTCAAAGGAACTTGCGTGGAGCGATTTAGGGATATTACGGAAAACGTATATCTGGTTGGCCGGACGCAGATTTGAAAGGTCATTCTCGCGAATGCAAGTCCAATGGGCTAGCCATTGAGCCAACTCACGCAGTATCAATGTATTGGCACTAGCTTCCTCGTCTTTTACTTCATCACTTCCTTAAAGTTGCCAAATAATGGTTCTCACACAGTTAATTAAGGTTAGTGTTCAGGACTGTTTATACGATCTTGCAGTCCCATATCACACAAATTATAACAAAAAATAGCTCTAACTAACCACGTGAAAAGCAAGGGCATTACTTTTATTTTGAGTAACAGAGGTAGGCAAAGACTAGGATTTAAACTGTAATCGGCAAGAGCTTAAGCTTAAGGCCAACCAAGATAGATATGGCTATTGGGCTTGAGATAGCATTGGTATCTGCAAGGAGAACGCAATATTGTGGTGCGTCAGGTAAGTAGCATAACGTCAGACCTTGTTCTAACCGTTTTCGGAGCAGTCGAACCCAGGATGGGCAACATTCAAAGCGGAAACACGTTTCGTGGTGACCAGGTTGTATATGCTGCAGGCTACTGCTGTATTTCCGTGTTAAAGGCGCACAGGAAGTACTGCGATCCCCATCTGACGATCTACACTGCACAACAGAATTATGGGATCATTTTTGTAACCCGATAATTCCAAACCATTGCGACGCTTAGGTTTTAAATTTGGATCAAAGGTGCGTACAAGCTTCCTCTGTAACGGTGAAAAAGTGTAGCGCCGTGCGGCGTCGCCTTCATGTTTGACTACCCTTCAAACAGCAAGGTGCCGATACATGCGAAAAAAAGACCTCAGCTCGGAAGTCTATATGACGTGTAAGGTAGTTTAATGAAGGCACATTGTTACCAAATTTCACCTTAATTCTGCCCAATGCCAGTGCGGATGTGTCACACGATCGGAAGGTCGGAATACCTCCTCTTACCCACATCAACCCCTGTTTTGACTCCTCTACAATAGATGTGAGAACGACCACACCAAGAGTTGATATCGCGAAGTTAGCTTATGAGTAGCCAAGAAAAACACTTCGCCGCTCAGAATCAACACGAAAAAGCCACAGGGGGGGCGCAAGAATGGCATAAATACAACCATTCCTTTGTCTTGGGCTTTAATTCGCAAAGTTTTCGCGGTCGGAAAAATCAGTTCGCAGTGCGATGAGCAACAGGAAGATGTTCTTCACTGTCTTTGACACTGCCAATATCATCGGGCGTTTCACCTCCACGATATGGGCGTAGTGGGACTGTATTTTCAGCGAATGTGATCGCGATCGTTTGGAGCGCAGCGCTACTACGTTTTTGCTCTTGTGTACAGGCTGATGCCCCTATGGGCTGTTCAAAACTATTTGACGAAATCTGAAGGTGAGCCGAAGCAGCATGATTCTTCACCGCTTGTATTTTGTGTCCTCCTGTGACGTGATCACGGGGGGATGTGACATTGAGTCGCGAGTGAATAAAACGTTAAAAGGTCCCTCTAAGACCTTCCAGTTCGGCAAAACCCCCGGTGGCATCCGCCCACCTTAATTGAGGATTTAGAAATGTACCTGTAGAAACAGAACCTGTGGCGAGAGCACCAGGCACCTGTGCCCCTTGCCTATTATCCTCATTACTAGCGGAATTTCGCGGTTATCGTAAGAGTTCGAGCCTGGTGTGCATCCGCACTCAAGAGACAGTCGGTTGTCCTCGCCCTAATTATTTATTTTTGTTCTCTGTTCTTTCAGACATTTCTAGAAGAACAGACACCATTTTCATCAAGCAGCCAGTATGAATTAAGACACAAAGAAATTCTGACATTGGCTGTGAGCAGGCGTTTCCTTGAGGCGATGGGGAAAGTTGAAAATTTTGGCTTGACTGGGATTCGAACGTGGACCTCCTGCTTACCAGGCAAATGCGCTGACCACTGCAAACAGATGCAAAAGGACAGCATGTATATATACTAATGGTTATTCAGGGTGAAGAGATAGCACGAAACACAAATTTTCACAACGGGAAAGCTGGCGCAACACAGATATTGACGAATAAATTCAATGACTTCCACATCAGTAACACCAAAGGAATTTTTTATCTGATCAGATTTTTGAACAATCTTCCTCACACGTTATGGAAGAGTGAAAACCATGGGAAAGACTTGGTGAACTTGTTGATCAAGAAACTTCCTTTCGAAATGGATCTTCCAGGTTGCAATTATTGTGGTTCTGGGAAAAAAAACTGAATGAAAGACAAACCTGAGGAGACCAAGGAGCAAATTCATTCGATGGAGCATGCAAAGGACCTGATATTGCCTACAGAGAACACAAAAATTAGGATAAGAGACATGAATATGAAAAACAACTTCAGTTGGCTGCAAAAGAAGGAATGCATACTGGAGATGCTTTATTAGGTGAACCATTGGCTGCAACGACAGTAAGAAGAAAATGTATGGAAAAAGAAGACAAGGTATGGGCGTCGATGACAGTGGTTGTGGTTTGTAAATTTTTTTTTCCACCTTAATGAACAATTTTATGATCTCCTGCACTTCGTTACCTGGTGGGAAGACTAACTTAAAGTCAATCAAAATTACACACAAAAATGATAAACTACACAGAATTTCCGAATTTTTAACTGATGAACAATAAAGAAGATGAGAAAAGAAAGTTGGTGGAGATCTGCTCATAACACTAGGTACATCTCTTGTTAAAATTCCTTAAATACATCAACAAGAAGAAGGGAGTGTTAGGACTAACTCAATATGAAGTGGCTTTCTTCCATGATTTTTCGCTGCGTTACCATATTAGGCTGCTGCCGGTTCACTGTCCAGCGGGGCAGCTGATGTGGCAAATGCTGTCATAAATGAAAGGAAAGGTGATAAAGAATTGGAGGAACAAAAGAGACACAACATGGCAATGGAGAATAAGGGAAGTGGAGAGAAAAAAATAAAAAAAATTCGAAGAAATAACTAGAAAATGTGATAAACAGCTATCAAATTTTAATCTATGATGATTGTCAAAGCAGTTGAAACTCAAGTACTTTCTTGATTATTTTCATGATTGATGAACAACCTAAGAAAGCATAAAATGCTGAATGCGCTATATAAAATTAAAAGATTTCTGACGACGTTGGCACACAAAAAAATAAAAACACAATAGCATTAAAGAAACTGTATGTAATACGCTAAACAACACGACACATAGTGATTGTCTGAAATGCATAACAACCAGGAAAAATTAAATAACGTTTTGCTGTTGGCAGATGAAAAGTTGTATATTGTGTAGTAGGCCTAAAGCTACTAGCATAAATATGCAACAGCTCCATGAGATGTATGTAACTAGAAGCTTTAGGTATATCGTAAATAAACAACATAGAATGCCTAAGCTCAGTGATACATGTCTCAGCTCTTACTGTATGTAAACCAATGTAAAAAAGGTTGGAAAAAATAGCTCATTTTGGAAATGTAAATGTTTCTAGCAAAAGGTTCTTTAAAGGTTAACATGTGACAGTTTTGCAGACGGAGAATAAACAAAACCGCTGCAGATAGCACAAAAAGTGGTGAAACATATCTGGGTGCAAACAAAACTACAAAGGTGTCTTGCACGAAGCGGAATTGCTCTCCAATGAATCATTTCGTCAGTCCCTATCAAGTCTGGATAACACTCGTGAAGGGCAGTATTAATGATATGCCCAGTAACCGGTGGTTATCCATGGCATGGGAAGTAATCTACCACACCGTTCGTTGGTACCATGTATTTAAGAGACATAGCACCATACCCGTCCGCTAAACATAAGCAGTTCTCGACAGAATAGAGTGCACCGGCTGGTAAGTCCAAATTCCGCGACAGAGAGAAGTACACTACACTAATCAGGAAAAAAAATCACAACACAAAGAAGGAGTTGTGCAACATAAGCGAAAGTTAGGCGTCTTTCTACATCTGAATGATGTAGTCATTCGCATAAGAGTGGCCCTAGTAGACCCACTATGACGATTAAAATCAGGTTTGCCTTACATACATGTTGTAACTGTCGTGATCGTTAGTTACCTTAGAGACTGGACGTGGTGAGTAAATGTTAGTAAAAAAAAGTCTTCATGGCCATCAAGACGCCATTATCGACATGTCATTAAGTTCCACGAGGTCGTGCAAAGGTTCTACGAGAAGCTGGATGTTCAATCTGCGATACTGGATAAAGACTTGGCAGGAATGTAGCCACTGTACAAGACTGCTGGCAGAGGTGGTCACAAGAGTTTACGGTCGCAAGAAGACCGGGCTCCGGTTAGCCACGTGGCAGTACCGAGAGAGAAGACCATCGTGTTCGGAGTATGGCTCAGGCGCATCCCCCTGCATGTGCAGATGCAGTTTGAGCAGTAGTGGGCACCACAGTGACTCGATGAAATATTACGAATCTAGTTCAAGGACAATTCCGAGCCAGACGCCCTGAACAATGCATTCCACTGATCTCAAACCACTGCCATTTGCATTGTAGAGCAGGTTTAAAGTCTGTTGTGTTTTCTGATGAAAGCCGGTTCCTCCTCGTGCCAGTGATGGCCGTGTGCTGGTTACAAGGACACCAGTTGAGAGCCTGCATCCAACCTGTCTGCGTACTAGACACACTGGACCTGCACCTGATCTGGGGTGCGATTTCGTATGATGGCAGGAACACTCTCGTGGTTATCCAACTCATCCTGACTGCAGATTTGTTCTTCAGTCAGGTGTTTCGACCTGTTGTGCTGTCAGTCAGGAACAGCATTCCATAGGAGTTTTCCAACAGGATAACGCTCGCCCACATACCGCTGTTGCAACCCAACATGCTCTAAAATGTGTCGACATATTGACTTGGCTGCTTGATCACCTAATATGCCTCCAATTGAGTACGTAAGGGACAACATCGTACGAACAGCTCCATCGTCATCCACAAAGAGCGTTAACCGCCCGTGTTTTAACCGACCAACTGCAACTCGCATGGTACTCTATCCCACAAACTGACATTTAGCACTTGTACAACACAGTGCATGCACTTTTGCATGCTTGCATTCAAAATCCTTGCGGTTACGTCGGCTATTAATGTACCAGCATTTAGCAGTTGCAATGGCTTATCTCGTTCATACATTAACCTGTGATCTTAAAATATTAACCAATTAAACATATAACCTAGGCAAATGTATTCCCGGAATTTCATCACTCTACAGTAATAATTTTTTGGTATTGTGATTTTTTCCGTTACTCTATTTTTGAAATGTTACTTAACACATGTAACCAATCTTGTGTTTTTTTTTATTTTCCCACTAAAGACACACAGGATAGCGATAAACTAGTAAATAACCTAATAAATAACAATTTTTTTGATGAATACTTAGGCAATGATGCAAATGTATATCGACTAGCGAATGGGGCCCCTGAAGATACAACGAGCCATACTTAATTCCTACATGATCACAACGAAGTAATACTACAAAAACTGAATAATTAATGTACAGACAACAGAAAGTAGCCAGGTAGTCTTACAGGAACTTGTCTGGAGAGCTTCATGCAACATGACACATGTGTACTCTAAATTGAACTTAATTTTACATGTAATTCTATCAGTATTTAACAGCTGCATTCCCAAGAAACCAAAGGAAGTACGTTGTTAATGAGACACAAAAGCCCCGTTGACTGCGAAGGGACTCAAAATGTAGTATGGAAGGAAAATCAGATCTTACAGGGTGAACATCAATAAAACCGACAAACTGCAGTGATGGATTACTGAGTCAAATAGGAGGCAAAATGTCGCATGACCATATGTCCGGAAACTGACGGTGCGATTGTAACGACAATAAATCGTTGCGGAACACAGTACTGAGCTGCATCGCAGCCACGTTACAACAGGTGTTCAGAGTTCTCTCTATGGGACGTAATGTCATGCAGTATACACATAATAGTACTTATCTTACTCCATGTTGGCGGGCCAAATACCTACAGCTTGTACTAGGGTACGTCTCAATATCCTGTAGAATCCGGTTCGCCCAATCTGGTGTATGCACAATCCGCTACCCCTTGCACGTTCGTCTGTCTGAAAAGTCCCACGATGACACAAACGCCCAAAAAGGGCTATAAATGTTGTGTGATGTGGTTGGGGTCTGTGAGAGTACTTGTTTTAGTATAGACGTACTGCCTCTCGGCAGTTTCCACGTGCTTGGCCGTACACAAACACCATCTCGGCTTGTTCCCGACACGAGCACCAGACCATTCTGCTGCTTACAGTGCTGCGTCAGTGTGAGAGCATGCAACACAGAATGAACACAGGCCACATGGTCAGAGGAACTGTCATTCGTCAGCGTCATCTACCGTGGCAACGATGCATTTTCGAACACATTTACATAGCACCTTTCTTCCACCATTTCCATTCAGGAAGCCGTCCCTGCAGTTTGTCGATATTATTAACGTTCACTCTGTACAAAATGGTTAGGAAGAAACAGGAAGTGGGATAGATTTCATTTTTGAAGAAATACTTTACTGTATTGCAAATAAAGACATGTAAGAGAAAGTGCCACCTACATGTAGTCAAATCAGAGTTACTCCATGCTCTGCTAAGGAAACTGAGAATGTGACTAACTCCCTAAAAGCCAACACTTTCACCCAGTTGATAATATCTCATTTAAACCAATGGAACCCTGTTCTGCAAACACATGGTGTATCCGTAAGAGCGTGAAAGAATGTAACAGGGCGTAGAGAATGCTCTACTGAACAATTTGAGGTAGGGAACCTGGCATTGGAGAAGCCATTTTAAGGAGATATGGAAGCAAATTTGTCTATCGCTTTGTCTATCGTTACTGTTTTCCAGCTTAAATAAAACTAACATCCGTACAAATTTACACGTGGTTCAAATGGCTCTGAGCACTATGGGATTTAACATCTATGGTCATCAGTCCCCTAGAACTTAGAACTACTTAAACCTAACTAACCTAACGACATCACACAACACCCAGTCATCACGAGGCAGAGAAAATTCCTGACCCCGCCGGGATTTGAACCCGGGAACCCGGGCGCGGGATGCCAGAACGCTACCGCACGACCACGAGCTGCGGACTAAAATTTACACGTACTGTGCTGTTTATTTACATGTACATTCCTTATTTACTGCGAGGAAACAAACACAAGCCTGATTACTAGGAAGTCGTGATGTAGGTTTTGTTTACTTGAGGTTCGTGCAAAGGTTTTGGAGAACGTAAACTCTGCTGTTCGTGATAGGGAGTGGAAACAACGTTTTGTAAGCTACAGTACAAATGGTACGTTCATTGCGTGAATGACGGTGTTTGCAGTTAAGTGTAACTAATCTAAATAAAAAACGTACACTGTAATGTGATTTATTCCTTTTATCTCCTTAAGCTGACTTATGCGACCCCAGGTTCCCTACCTCAAATTGTTGTGTGGAGCATCCTCTATGTCCTGTTGAATTTTTGCTAGTTCTGACGGAAATACCCTGTATATGCAGTTTATTCAGTCACGTATCCAATACATCAGTATCACAAGGTGTATTCCCAGGCAGACTGAAATATGCTGTTCTCGGACTCCTTTATAAGGTGACTCCCACTTTATAAATATTTTTTGAACCTACTGGAAGAGGAGAAGAAGAACCACAATAAACCTACATAAAATAAGACTCATAACACATCTATTTCGAAATCAGAAATTTAGTTAGTCTTGCTTTTTATTTTAGGAGACTATATTAATACAAAATACTACATCTTTCATTAATCTCATGAAAAAAATTATACAATTTTTAAGTGACAATATACTAACAAATGGTATATTCCGAAACTTAAAACAAACGTTTGACCCTCCAGTGATAGACCCATGCCTAGTAAAATTCAAATATTAGGATTCTAGAGATCTGGTAACTGGTTTTCATCCTATGTGACTTAATCGACACAAAGTGTTTCATTAAGGAACCTAGGAAGTGAACAAAATGAAACAGTGTTTCCTGAAACATCCTAGAAACGGAAATATTTATCGTTGCTGATGCAAGCATTATAATAAAATCAAACGGAAGAATTTGAGGACCCGAAAATAAAAACAAAATTTTCTTGATAATTAATAATCAGTTCTGTGTAAATGGCTGGTCACTCAGTTTAAGAAGTACTAAATATGAGACGTATAGAAGCAAAATGCAGTTAGTGCTCCACAAAAAATTTTCAGGAAACGCAAGAGAACTTCTTACTTACTTCCTATGGGAGATATTCGAAAGTCCTTTTCATCATAGATTTATGTTTACCTAACGAGAATATTTCTGACAATCCGTGCGCTATTCGGCTTTCCTTTTACCAGTTATAACCTAAAACAATTGGGAGTCACTTGTTTTACATTTGCTCCAAAGGATTTACATTATTGTTCTTCTGTAGAGATAGATGTACATACGTTATTAATTACATAACAGTAACGAGACGCCTTAATACTGGTATAAAGGAGAAAAGAAAACGATTTAATGTCTACAATTGTCTTTGACTACAAAGTACATTACCTTAAACAAAAGTCTGAATGTAGTAAAATGACACAAGCTTACAAGCTCTGTCCTGTCCCACTTCTGGATGAATTTCAACGTCTGAATCCTCGTTTTGTATTGTTCACAGCTGTTTGTCAGTCGATTATACTCTTGTACAGACAGTAACATTTTCGTTTACTTCCCAACTCCGCCCCAAACTTTTTTTGATCAGGAATTCAAATTTCCTCGCTTTTGCTCCCTTTAAGGCTCAACCAATTCGGCTAGCATGTGGCTCCAGGGAAGAGTAGGCTTTACACCGTCTCCATCTCGCTCGTTCTTCACCGGCGTCCATTCTATACACCACTTCCCCTGCTTCTAGTACGTTTCTATGGTTGCTTCTGGCGATCACAGTCCGTTTTAAAGGGTCAAATCTGAAGGGCCACTGACTAGGTGGCTTAATGACAACAGCAACTGCATCCTTCCAAAACTTATTGATATTATCTATTCCTAACTGGAGAGCTATTCCGTAATCCTATAACACTTCAATGTACTCATACGGTGAGGTAACTGTGACTTTAGACCTTAGAAATTTTACTCATCAACCGAAAATTCTGACCACAGAAGAGACAACCATCAGCCCAGTCGCCGTTTGATATCAACCACTGAAGGTGAAACAGGGGAAGCTTGAAAACCAGTCCACAGTACACATGCCAACTCCCACTCGGCACTCCCTGCCAGGCGGTCTGAGCATTGGCTTCCACTCTTCATCATGGAGGTAAAGAAGGACTACAAAGGATTCGTGCATTGTCTCAGTCATCTTCACTGTGAGGTCAGCAGAAGATAATACGCGAGCCCAACTATGAAATGTCGAAAACCACAGGAAGATCACAAGCCAAGAAACAGATCTCTCGCCTCCTATTTACATTTGTGGCGTTATTCCTGACTATCTAATCAAGACGGTCTTAAAGAGCTTCCCAAACTGCCCAGACCCTGAGCTCGTAAAAGAAGTCCTAGAGGACATCGGATTTATTGTGCGCACAGTGACTCGCATTAAATCCACTAAGACGCAGATAGTCACCTTCACTCATGGTGATCGCTAATATGAACAAGGGAAATAAGAGGCTCTCTTCAGTAAAGAGCGTGGCCGACACTACGTCGCTGTAGAAAGTCTACAAGAAAGGCTCACCCTATTGCTTCCGTTGACAAAGGGTGGGAAATGTGGCATCCCACTGTACTTTCCCAGAGGCGTAAATAATCTGGCCGAACGAACACGCGAGCAAAAGTTGACCGCTACCCAAGGCGCACACTTCCAAGTGCAAGAAATGTGTCCGCACGTCGAGAGCTACCGTGACTATGAAACGTTTGAGGCCGCAGCAGCCCGCCAACGCAGAGTTCCATTCAAGAAGTCTAACTGCTTTGTCCGACATCCTCACCCATGTGCACAGACGCCGGCGAGGCTAAGGAACTCCGCTAGAAACGAACACACGACGGCAACCTACAGATTCACATCGTGGGGCAGCAGAACACGGCGCGGACGCCCAAAGAAGCGTGCAAGGGCGAGAACGCATGAAGAGCACAGATATCAGCTCCCCAGGAGGAAAATCCACCACCCTGACGAAGACACCATCACCACGACAGGCGTCAGTAATGCAAGCGCTAATGACGTCTGCGACAACGCCGCGCCCTGCCGCACCCCATCATTCTCCGTAGCCAATGAAGACCTGGCCACACTCATCGCCGTAACAGGTAGCGTTGTAACAGGTCTAGCACTTGACCGAGGCGCTGCGGAGAGGTTTGAGGCAGTGACGTCAGCTGCCCAAGCACTACAGCCGTCTACAGATGGATAGCGGCATAACTTCTGATTCAATTTGTATTTGGAGTTGTCTCGTCAGGCCAGCCGTGACGTACACTGTGCTTTCAGCACCGCAATCAGCCGCAAATGACACAAAAAAACAGGAGTCGACATCAAGGTGACAAACGAATATGTTAAGGTACACAAATATTTTTGTTGCTGAATATGGAGATGAAACATCATGTAACAGTACTCTACAATAACCAAGGGGTGGAAAGAAACAGCTGAAGACTCTAACACAATACAGCCTAAATTATTGGGCCGGTCAGAGTGGCCGAGCGGTTCTAGGCGCTACAGTTTGGAACCGGGTGACCGCTACAGTCGCAGGTTGGAATCCTGCCTCGGGCATGGATGTGTGTGATGTCCTTCGGTTAGTTAGGTTTAGGTAGTTCCAAGTTCTAGGGGACTGATGGCCTCAGGGGTTAAGTCCGTAGTGCTCAGAGCCATTTGAACCTAAATTATTGGTTATAGTTATGCTGGTAATGAAGTTCTTATTAATAAATGAAAAGCACCAGTTTCCTTTTGTTCTACAGTATTATTTTTATTGTGTTAACCGGTTTTCGGCTTATAAGGCCATATTCAGACATTTGCTGAGTTTTGTCACCAAAGAAGTTACAATGCTTGTAAACAACATGGGAAGAGAAGTTACACATCTAGGTTGAAGCAGATACATACAGTAAGTAGCATCTTTGACAGTGTGGTGATAGTGCAATGAAAAAGTAAAAAAAATCAACAGTAAGTAAATAAAAGTGGAGTAGACAGGAAATCGGAACACAAAATAGGAATAGCATGTCTACATAACCGTTTATATCAATAAAGAAAACTAATAAAATAAAATAAAATTAGTAGGCCTACTTGGCAAGGCTGCTTCAGGAGGTATAAAACATGGAGAGTGATACAGAAACCAATTAAAAGAAGAAACGACTATCAATGGAGCTACAGAATACATAAGCAACATAAGCAATGTCAGTAAGATGAACAGAAATACATAAATTCAGGAAAATGGAGGAGTTTGAGGAAATATACAGTAAATGCAATCTTTGAGAATGTGGTGGTACTGCATTTTAAAAAGTAAAAAAGCTGAACAATATACAAATACAAAAGGAGCAAACAGGATAAACATTAACATTATATTCAAAACTGTGGCTGCGTAACAGTTTGCATTAAATAAATGCACCAACTAAAATATAAACAATATTTGATCAGACAACTACAAGAAGAATTAAACAACGACAGTAATATAAGTACCAGTTAAAAGAAAGCCTTAACAATTGAAACTACAGTTTTTATGGAATCTATAGACAACTTAATTAAAATAAAAGAACTTAATGAATACAGAAAAATGTTGTAACAGATAGTGTTGGAAGTAATGAACAGCAGAGATGATTATATGAAGTTTAAGGAAGGGGAAGTGTTGAGCGGTGTCTGGTCATTTAGGATTAGATTTGGACTACGAGCAAGATGTTTGTCAATATCCAGGGCTTCCAAGAGGTTGAGTTTGTGGCCTTTGCTTGCTGACGGATGTACATGGGACACTGGCTGGTAGTCGTCACCCTCACTCAGTACATGCTCAGCAAATGCGGAGTCATAATTCTGCAACCTCCAGCTGCGTTCATGTTCAGCCAGCTTAGCTGTTATGTCTCTGCCTGACTGACCTATTTAAAACTTATTATTTCGATGCAATGAAATGGCACAGTGTACGGAAGTTGTCGATTGAATGTTACCTTATACGATTTGTTCCTCTTCCAGTCGGGATGGTTTACTAAACTTTTGTGGCCTTTCCCTTTTGGAACGGACTGAACACGTATTCCACCACTAAAATCCATGATTATGGAAGAAATGATAAAGCACTCTTGATATTTTATCAAACACAAATATACTGATTTAGCCCGCATCTCGTGGTCGTGCGGTAGCGTTCTCGCTTCCCACGCCCGGGTTCCCGGGTTCGATTCCCGGCGGGGTCAGGGATTTTCTCTGTCTCGTGATGGCTGGGTGTTGTGTGCTGTCCTTAGGTTAGTTAGGTTTAAGTAGTTCTAAGTTCTAGGGGACTTATGACCACAGCAGTTGAGTCCCATAGTGCTCAGAGCCATTCACAAATATACTGAAAACATTCTCAAAACATTCTCCATGCACTCACAAACAACCAAAGACAAGGGAAACGCACTATGGCCAGGTAACAGCCGGCTCGCTGCTGTTTCTTATTTCACGGTAGTGTGCAGTGGGGACAACTTGACGAAACAGCCACACATAGTCACAAAATTAACGTTCATGAAGTAACAAACTGGGAAGGCAGCATTATTCAGACAAAATGCATAACGGGTACAAAGCGACTTCTGCATCTTCAAACCTTCTTATATAATGGGGCTTCCTAATGGTCCACCAATAACTGGTACTTTTTCATGCATTGGATGTACTCAGTTTTGCTTTGCAATCAGAAGTGTATACACCGACTTTTGAACCTGTAGCCTATTTTGCAGGTAGGGTATTAGGACATACACAAGCTGTATTGCTCGTGTTTTAAGGGCCTAATCGATATACGATAGCACAGGGATCAAAATGGCTTCATATTCGAGAAAAAGTGAATTTACCGCTGTTTCCTTCTGGAAGCCTCATATGTGCAACACTGCGTTCCACAAGGCTGACCACACCAATATAAATAACGCATGTGGGTAAATAAGAAACGTACACAACTTTTTCTAATTTCCTAAGTGTTTGCACTGATAATAACCAGGAATGAAAGGCGCCTATTACAAATGTTCTTAAACATCTAAGACTTGGAGTTTAAAATGTAATAAATTGGCAAAAGTTTCCTTATTTTCATCCCTAATGTTTTACTGCATCATATTCTGAGGTAAATTGTCATTGAAATAGCAAGTGTTTTCTGCAGAGAAACTTGTAATAAGGATAACATGCAGTGTCTTCTGTAGAACCATTTGCAGACATGGTCTTAAACTGCTCGTCATACAACATCGTCAAAGTGCATTTACTTCCTTACGAAGTATGTTGTCATCAGTTAAATCCAACTGAAAAACAGAAATAAGATTCATAAATATAAAATAAGAAAGAGAAATGACGCATACTATCCTTGAATCGTCCTTAGTGTGGCACAGAAAGAAGCGAAGTATTCAGTCATAAAAATCTTTCACTACCTATAAAGTAATGCAAGTAATGTAAAGAATATAATAAATACGAAAAGTAACTTCAAACACAAACTTCAACAACATCTGCTTGACTACTTATTCTAATCCACAGAAAAATGTCTGAATGTGTGACCATGTAATGCGCGTGTGTATTGGAGAGGGAGGGACGGGGGAGGGAGGGAGAGAGAGAGAGAGAGAGAGAGAGCTTGAACGTAGCTATATTTACATCAGTTATTTAATGCAATCACGTAAATGGGCAGCATAGTGCCAAATTTTTCCTATGAAAGGGTGCTCCTTTAGTTAACCTGGTCCCCTCCGAATTATTCCGATAGATGGCAATAATGGTCTATAGACATGCAGTATAGTTAAACTAGAATAAATTAAACTGGCGCTTCTCATCCCCTCTGTCACCAGGAAGGAAGTTTGTGCCTTACAGTATAAGGCAGATTTCTCTAGTTAAGTTATTCATGACTCTGTAATTATTTTCCACATCCCGTCCGTCATTCTTATCCGTCTGTCATAAATAGTTACTGGGAGGCAAGTAAGAAACTTCCTGATGGATTGCGCACTCTTTTCAGAAGGTATCTCCCAGCTCTTCTCAGCTGCACATCTCGACGCGGCTCACGCGTCACGCAATATCCTGTGCAGGACACTGTATTCTAGATTTGGTGATCTTAGCTGGTGGAAAGAGCAGCGATGAGAGGTTTTTCCTGTTC
The DNA here is from genome assembly GCF_023864275.1 of Schistocerca cancellata. NCBI lineage: Eukaryota > Metazoa > Arthropoda > Insecta > Orthoptera > Acrididae > Schistocerca > Schistocerca cancellata. The sequence continues at coordinate 332,975,828 of NC_064629.1, forward strand.
TACGAATTGGAGCGATGTCCCCCTAAACGTTTCAAGCTGCCGCTTCCCCTCCTGCTGTTTCACCACAACACATTCGGATTCCTCTTACTCCCCGATCGTTCCGCGTGGCGCAAAATCGGTCGGCTTCAGGTTTAAACTATACTGTAACAAATAAATTCAGTATGTTCATTGGTCATTACTCGAATCTAACTACTTTCCTGAAACTGAAATAACCATAAGAATTTTCTCACGACAGCCGCTAGTTATCATTTATTTGATCTACTAAAACCGAATTGATGGAAAAAGTTCTGCCAAAAAAGTAAAGACATGACAGTGATCGTATCACAGTGCCTGAGGCGAGGCTAACTTTCTTAACCCCTTATAGAATAAGATAGTGTTAACACCATTAACATTGATAGTTCCTGTCAGATTAAAACTGTGAGCCAGACCAAGACTCTAACTCGGCACCTTTGCCTTTCGTGGGCAGGTGCTCTGCCACCTGAGCTATCCAATCACGACTCACGACCCGTCCTCACAGCTTCAGTTCTGCCAGTAGCTCGTCTCCTATCTTCCAAACTTCACAGAAGCTCTCCAGCGAAACCTTGCAGAACTAGCACTCCTGGAAGAAAGGATATTGCGGAGACATGGCTTAGTCGCAGCTTGGGGAATGTTTCAATGACCTCCCAAATTTATGCATTATTAATGCAGTTGTCATACTAAACGCCCGTTTTGATAAGAAGGCACGTGAAAAATAATAGATAAAAGAGTTTTGAATAGCCAGATTTGACAGTGAAGTCCATCGTAATAGAAACATGTTCCCTTTCGCATCATGAAATGCAACGGAGAACTAAGTATTCGGCAGCAGATTAAAAATAAAGTGAAAGTACGTCATAAATATCAAGTATTTTGACCTCGTTTTTTGCATTGTGTTATAGAGCAATGTGAAAGTTTTATGAGTCAGCAGAGAGCTGATCGGATCCATCTCAAGGACGAAACGTATAGCCGACACAGCGGGAAGACGCCGATCTGCACATGCCGAAGCAAAAAGCAAAGACACGCAACTTCCAGGGAATCAAGAAAGGGCAAAGTATATAAGATACCTCTACACTGAGAGTATTGGTTTCCGATAACATCAGTAAAAGCTGCTGGCAGGGCAAGAACTAAATCTGCATCGCGCTCTGTCTCCACTTTCTCTCCGGAACTTTTCCTGCTCGCTACCGACACCACGCTGGCTGAATATCGAACTCAACACAATAGCCAAGATGTACTCTAGCTTTCACGGAGGGACCGATAACAAATGAAAACGGTGATTTACTGTGTAAAATTGTGAACTGTCTGCATGACAACATTAGCACACTGGTTATCTTTGGCTGAAGTAGATAATACATTTATTTTATTTTCATCAATGGACAGTTTATGCTGTATAGCCATTTTCAATTTTTTTCGTAAATAAAACAGGTCAAAATGGCCACATCTCATTCAGAGACTTGTAATTCACCATATCACATCAATTATAATGTAAAGATAGGGAGTGAGCTATGTTCCTAGACTTCACATCAATGCTGTCCTAATGGTATTGTGATTGCTTACGATATTAAAGTGTTTGTGATATTCAGAAGTACGGTGCGATGCTCCTTCGGACATACATCCGTTGACACCTAGAAAGCGACTTGAATATGACTCGCCTGTAAGGGATGTACGAGTACAGATTCTAGACACAAGGTTGACAACATATGAAGTCTGGGTGTGGCTGTGGAGCGTGCTCCGATAGCCTACTGGCAAGACAATGACTCTCGACAAGTGGAAATTCGGGTTCGAATTCCGGTCCGGCACCAATTTTCAATGCATCATTCTACGATAAAGCTAGTAGTTTTCGATTTTCGCAAATACGAATACATTTCATATTGTATTTGTTGCGTTCAGTAGAAGTCCATATACGATTCGTTTTATGTTATAGTCTACGAATATATGCTGTTCTAAGCACCAGCACATTCAATATCACGAGAACGAATCGTTATTGGTACGATTTGTTGTAATAAAACTGGAAACGTCATATTGACGATTTAAGAATTTTCGTATTTACTTAAACATTACAACTCGAGTGTTGCGAAAGTAAGCCGTTTTAAGATTGTGGCACATTGAATATTCATGAAAAAGGGATGGTTCTCGTTAAGATTTGTTCCAATTAAATGTCACTTACTAAGATTTCGGCGATTAAAGTCATTACAATATAGTTATAAAATACGTCTTCAGTAACCAGGAAGCTGCAGCATAGCGTAGTAAGTGGAATCATCATGTATTGAAGTGAACGGTAAATCGGTGGAGGCTTTGTGTCCTACTGTATCCTATTTATTTATTTTTTTCACCTTAACGTTTTCTAAGAGTTTGTGGGACATTTTTGAAAAATTAATTGAAATAATTTCAGTAAACTTTGATGTTATGAAAATAGTCCTTACTGAGTGGCCATGTATCATTCCCTTGATCTTATCACATGTTCACTGATACTGACGTTTATAGTTACGCGTACTATAGGCAGAACAAAATGACTAGATATGAACGACGAAAGAAATGTGAGTTTCAGTAGAGTTAATGTAGGAAGTTTTCGTCCGTTATTTTCGTGAACAAATTGTATTGTTTGCGAGCCCAATAAAGCCGGAAATCGCTGCTCGAGAGCACTGTGAGCGCAAAATCACGTTCACCAGACCGTCCTGTGTGCCGACGGCGCCGCGTCTCGTGAGGATGGATATCCCGTTTGTGTGCACGTCAGTGTTAGCTACCTAGTCCCATGAGTCTTGGGCTTAACTGTCAGTGTGACAAAATGTTACCATTCTGGCAATCTATGGCAGCTACGGAGTCCTCTGACAAACCTGAAGTACTTTTTAATTTTTTAAAAATAAAATCTCGCAACATAACACATTTGCTTCTTCAGACTTATCTTTAACCATCCGGTATGTCATGTCTATTTTTCAATTAGTCATATACCTGGTAACATTTTTAAATGCTTCTCTCATTCATCCTGATTCGCCGTTGATTTCAGTCCTAAGCATACTGTTATCATTTATCCTAACTCTTCTTCAGGTTATTACGTTTACTTCCTTCCTCTGCAAACTCGAAAGCTTCCTGAGTAATCAATGTCACCTTCGTCTATATTCGAAGATCCATTTCGGTGTGTAGTCGTAATCGGCTATAGCCGTGAATTTAAGTCTACTGATCATCGTAACTAGGTTATGATCTAAGTTTATGTCCTCACTTGGGTATTCTTTGCAGTCCGCAATTTGATTACAAAATCTTTCTTTAAACATGGTATAGTCTAATTCATATCTTCGTGTGACTTCTGCTTTTACCAAACTACCCTTTGGTCTTCTCTGCTTCTCAAAGAAAGTGTTCACTAGTTCACTTGGAACCTACTGACACAATGCGCAGCACAGTTCTAGGATCACTTTTTTGAAACGACCTTTTCGTCTCCCAATGCGATTCTAGAGTTCGAAATTTGGTTCGAAGATGCCTACAACGTTCCTCTGTAATGTTGCAAAAGCGTGGTGCCCTCCGACGTCACCCTCATGCTCAGCGACACCTTAGACAACAAAGTGTCGATACACGAGTAAAAAAAAAAAAGGCCAGAGCTCAAACGTTTATGGGAGGTAAATGGTGGGTAAATGATGTCATAATGGCACGAGATTTCACCACAATTACGCCCAACGCCACCGTGGATGTGTCATGTGGGAAGGTCGTCATAACCTCTCTTAGCCAAATTTCACCAATTGTTTCTGACGCCTCAGCCATGGAGGTGAGAACCGCGAGACCCAACTTGTAAACGTGGCCAGTTTCTTACGGGTGGCCGAGGAGAACTTTAACCGATCTTAATCGACACAAAAAGGCCTCACAGGGTGGTACAAAGGACGGCGTCGATTCCCAAGCACTTCGCGGTCGAAAACAACAGCTTGCAGTTTGATTAGCAACAACGCGACGTTCTTAACAACCTTTAACACTAATGACAACGCTCGGACGATTCAATCTTAGTATAATGACATCGTGGGCCACCAACCACATTGAACGTGATCGCACACTTTTGAAAAGAAGTGCAAACTCAGTTTTGGCTCTTGTGTACAGGGTGGAAGGCCTAGGGATCGTTCAAAATTACTCGACAAAATTTAAAACTGATCAGAAACAGCAATGGGTGCTTATATGTTTTCAGACGTACGGTTTTGCGCAATCCTGTGTCATGATCACAGATAGGTGTGATATTGAGACATGCACATGTAAAACGCAAAGGGCCTTCTGAACCCCCCAGTTTGGCAAAACCATCGGTGCCTCTCACCCGCTTTTTTTTTAGCAATTTAAAAATGTATCTTAACAGAGACAATCTCTGACGAAGTCCCAGATGTTTTCAGACAGGCAACATCTTTGACCCCCCCCCCCTCCCCCCGAATCCGGGTGGACTACTAGTAGCCGCAAGGCCAGCGGCATGGACTGCCTGCAGGTTTCCTAGGACTCTCATCATGGGTTCTGCCTGTAATTTTTAACGTTCACAACAAAGGTGGGTTAATAGCACTGAGAGTGGTTCCGAATTTGGTGATCTTAGAGAGACCATTCGCCGTTTTATTCATGCGTGTGTCAATGCCGAAGCCCTCTGTTTTCACGAAACAGGAGGGTGACAAACACGAGGGCTGGAAAAACATAAGCACTCTTCGCTGCTTCGGATCACTTTCAAATATCTTCGAATAGTTTCGAATAATCCTTAGACGTTCCATCCTGTACACAAGAGCCAAAACTGATATCACATTGCTCTTCAAAGTTGTCTAATAACGTTCAATATCGTTTGCAACTCACGATGTCCTAACAGAAGGGTTCAATCGTTTGAGGGGTGTCATCAGTGTCAGCACTGTCAAAAGCTGTCAAGAACGTCGCACAGTTGCTCAAAACACTGCGAAATACTGTTTTCGAGTGCGAAATGCCTGGGAATCAACACCCCACAGGAAAGTGTGGTTTCGCTGACGCCCTTTATGCCATTTCCCACAACCTTTTTGTGTCAATTCTGGTCGTCTGTGTGTCAGAAAGTTTTCCTCGGCCACTCATAAGAAATCGATCTGATTTCAATGCTGGGTCTCACTACTCTGACCTTCAACGCAGAAGCGTCAGAGAAAGGTGTGAAATGTGGGTAGGAGCGGATGAGAAAACCTACGCATAGTGTGATACGTCCACCATGGCGTTGCAAAGAAATGTGTTGAATTTTGATACCCCTGTGACATCAGTAACATACCTTGTACCTCACATAAACTTTTGAGCTCTCGTCCATTTGTAGATACCGTCGCCGAGCACGAGGATGTCTGACATTCTGAGTGGTTTCTGTTTGTTCTAAGTCGTGTCTCCCTACCACTTCCGTGCAACGTCGCTCTAAGCGTGTTTTTTTAGGGAACTGACTAGTTTGAACCTGGAACCTGTTGCTGGTAAGGAGACGCCAGACCACACATGACATGTAGAGTTCAGAAGAGTTCAGTGAGACTAGCGACGATATAATCAAATACTTAATGATATCAGCGTCAGCTCCACTGCACTCCCTGTAAAAGAATCTTAATACTAACTAAATTTAGTAGAAGGGGTTCATGGCTTTCCTATTTTTAGTTAGCTGGTAAAATAACGTCGAAAAAGCAGTTAAGTTTACCATTGGAAATTTTATTCTACTCACAAAACATTGTTTATAAATTGCACTTCTGATAAAACGAAATATTTTAATACAGGATGATAAAAGCCAACTGTGTTCAACAAAAATGTAAACGAATATTCCCTTAATGGATTTCCAAGTTTTCCAAGTTCTATAATGGATCGAAGGATGACCTATGCCATATCACATCTATAATCTAGGTTTAAATTAAGTTTCACAAAAGAGAAAACTATCAAAATGTTCTACAGTGACCCTCAATTGTCTTTAATTACTTATCTAACTTGTCGTAAATTACAGTGACTGATGCGGCTTCTCAATATTTGTGTAACAGATGAGACTTCTGCAGTTCTGAGTGAAGCTTTATGCGCTGTTATGCGGCATCGCATGCGTTCATTACCTAGTCGTTGGTTTGGCAGGGTCAGGGGGCGGCGAGAGGCGCATCTCCACCTCTCGCCGTCTCGGAAGCAACTCTCTCCTAACTTCTTCTTACTACAATTTACCGAAGTTGGTTTAAAAAAAGCTATCTGGCTGTGTTTTCAACTGACCAATCAGGGTCTCAATGTTAACCTTAAGCTCTGCCTACAAAAATTCTGTCTATCCAATGATAAACGTTATACTTTTCGTGGTGGGGCAATGTTTTTAACGATTGCAACGTAGCAGAGACGCGAAAAAGTCTCACGCTAAAACTTGCAGCTGGTGTGGTCCTTTTAGTGTTATCGTAAGATCTATACTGTTTTTCTGGAGGACTCTATCTTTTAACATGGGCTGGGGGGTGGTTTTGGTGGTCAGCTGGCGACGTGGGTGTCCGTCCCTTATCTTAGGGCCTCCTAGCCTACACGATACTGCTCTCGGCTTGTGTTCTCGTTTCTTCCCTCGGAACTGCGTCTGTTTCACGGTGGGAAGGTATGACATGCATTTAGGCGTTCTTGTGTTAGTCTGTGGTATTCCATTTGCTCACTCGTGGATCGTATTACTTTGGTTAATTTAATGTCAGGATTTATTCGGAGCTTTGTGACATACTGCCGGATTTGCTATCATGTCAGGGTTTTCATGGAAGGTGTTGGATTTGCCTGACACCTTACAGGTGACGTCACAGGCCGTCATACTTTTGTATTGTTACAGAGAAAAGTTACAGGGGCCTCTGAGCCAAATTTCAAACATATGCGTTGCAGTGGGAGACAATTGACGGTTTTCGAAAAATTGATACTTTAACTGTTTTGCGTAGTGTAGTTATATATGCCACTCTCTCGTTCCATTCCTCTCCGCCTTTCTCATGTAGTAATTTTCCATTAACCTATAACTAGAGAGTTTTAACCTTTCGTCAGATTCATTATCCATTTTCTTTATTTCCTCATACATTCCCTGTATTTCCTCATCAGCAGCAGGTGATCTAAGTATGCAAACCTATACAATATATATACTAAGATGGTATCTGTTCTTTCGGACATATAGTTAAGGCTCATCGGCCACTTGACCATCTTCTTTTTCTGTGCGAATGCACAAACAGTGCCCGAACTCTTACGGGAATCGGCAACGCGCCGCGAGTAAAGAGTATAATGGGCGGGGGCACTACGAATGTAGTGCGGAACAATACGTTGAGAATGAGGGTTTCGCGGGAGGCGTGCCAGAGATAAATCCCTGCAGTCGCGCTATCCTCTGTGCCCTCGGTGGCTCAGATGGATAGAGCGTCTGCCATGTAAGCAGGAGATCCCGGGTTTGAGTCCCGATCGGGGCACACATTATCTTCTGTCCCCGTTGACGTATGTCAACGCCTGTAAGTAGTTAAGGGTGTTCATTTCATTGCAACCTATACAATGGTTGTTGATGTTGGCTTATTTCTGTCGTCAGACGAATGATTGGACCACTCTGTTATTCATGGCAACTAGCCACGTTACCTACCGCCCTACTCATGACGATGCCAATATCTGTTACACCATTCACTGATGATTTTTATGATATTCGATAAGCATTATGTAATAAACAACTGTCCTCCTCCTGCATCACTTCACTAACATTTTCCAAGCTAACTATTCATCTATATATTGAGATTGTTCCATTTATCTGCCATATCCGTCATTCTAACGTTCTATGTGCCAATTTTTAAAACGCCAGTTTTATTCTGCGTCCTTCTGGAAAGTCTCTTCTGAGTTGACCCCACTTAGAGAACCGAACACGGGACTAGTATAGCGCCGAAATATTTAGCCAAGAAGGTCGTCATCGTGAAATTATTTTTGACTGGGTGTCTTTTACACTTTATATGTCTGCAGGTCAATTACAAGGACATTGGCAGAATTTCGATGACTCTTTGTCTCAATAGATTTCGTGTCCTTGTTGCATCTTCCTTCTGTATCTAATCTTCATTCGAAATAGAAACATTCATTCACCTCCCCAAGAGTCTTTTGCTCACGTTTCACATTTAACCGTCTAGAATGTGCACCTGCTGGGCACATCTTTACTGTTGTTCTCTCTTTGTTCACGTGCAGAGTATAGCCACCAGCTTGCACACGTTCCATTTCAATAGGATCCCGACTGACACTGTGTTGACTATCGTCGACCACTGCTGTGTCCGAAATCGGCCGTTGTGGCCGAGCGGTTCTAGGCGTTTGAGTCGGGAACAATGCTGCTGCTACGGTCACAGGTTCGAATCCTGCCTCGGACATGGATGTGTGTGATGTCCTTAGGTTAGTTAGGTTTAAGTAGTTCTGAGTCTAGGGGACTGATGACTTCAGATATTAAGTCCCATAGTGCTTAGAGCCTTTTGAACCATTCTTTTGCTGTGTCCGAGAAATATTTCATTACGATTAAGTTTCAGGACACTGGGCCTGAGATTAAGTATCTGATTTCCGTTGATATAGATATTCCCTTTCAGAAAGAGTACGTAGTCATATGCAGCATGAATTTATTGTACATGCAGCGTTCCAGCATGAACTAAAGCACTTTATTGCCCCTCACTTCCAGCTCTGCTCTGTAGGCTACATGAACCATGACGTCAATATCGACAGCATAAGCAACAATGTCATCGATCAACCATGACACATTATTTATTCATTTCCTTTTCTGCCTACATCCCATGAGGTCTTAGTGTGTTTAAAAACGATTTCAGAAGAGGCGATCTTGGATATTCGTGAGTTTAGTTAGCATGCCGATAGTTTTCTATCTGTGTTTACTAATGATATTTGTAAACAGTCTGGAAACATAAACCGCATATTGAGCTCACGTTATCGCAGTCAGAGACAGACAATTTAAACAGATCAAATTAAATAGCACATTCAAAAGCAGTATACACATAACACACAAGGTAGCTTTATCAAAACGGAACAGTGTTATCCAATGTCACCGCTCTCGCGTATATACTGCTCAGCGCGTCACAGTCTCTTCCTTACGGATGTTACAATACCATCCAAATATCGATACCTACTCAAATGAGTAGCGATACTACTCTTACCGGTACTCGAAAAGTATCGATACCTAATCACATTCATACATTTCTAACTTTTTATGGAATTTAAGTAACACTGAGTTTATGTGATACTTTACTTGATTTCTTATAATATGAAGTCTAATAAAAAAGAAAAAAAACCTTTTTATTTCTTTATTGATGATAGTTCGTAAACAATAAAGTCACCTTATGGAACGTTTCTAAAAAGAGCAATTACTGTAAATATTCAGGAGACGATTTCCTATTCTGAGTCAAAGCTGCACCTGCTCTTGAAAATAAACACTCATTAGGCACAAATGCTGCAACAACGGTAAGCTACATTTGAGCATATTTTTACAACACGGAAAAATTACTTCCGCGACTTCCCTTTTTAAAATGCGTTGCTTTTTATAAATTTTATAGGGTTTTGTCACTTTGTTGTGTGTCCTTTCACTTTGTACGGCCGTGCTCTAGCTGTTTATGATGTTTCCAGAAGTTATATTTCTGTGTTAGAGTATACGAAGCAGAATCTTGCTCCGATCCACTTGGGTTACTCTGTTCCTCATTAACCACACTTCTGAGTTTTTGTATGGCTTAAACTCATGCTGCTGGATCTTGAAAAAATCCATAGCGGTTGGCATGTCAGGTGCTGAAACACTATAATTACTACTTCATATACCACGTTTCTTAAACGTAAGAAGTGCTCCAATATGAAAACGGCTGACTCAGCAAGTAGTTCAAAAGTGTGGCTTCAGGAGTATTGTTTTACATTTGAGTTTTTTTTAATTTGTCTGCTAAACAACAGTATTTTAGTGTATTAAACTATATCTTGAACTTTAGAAATAGCTTTTTTAATGCCTAGTAATGTTAAAGTCTCTTCGACAACGAAATTTATCGTATAGAAAAACGCGAAAAAACAGTAGATGTTCTTATGGCTGCTACAGAGATCTGATTTTACCAGTCACCACGGCACTAATTTTACTTCGGGATATATTACAGCTATCAAGAATATCCATAAGTGTTTTCGAAATAAACAGGATTTCTCAAAGCAAATGCACTAACACTTTGAATGAATATAAAAACTTTATTTTTGAACGTGGAGACAAGTTTAAACGCTTGAATCACAGAATAAAAATTTGCTTAAAGAATCATGTCCGAAAATGTTCAAACTGATTACCGTCATTCAACATACAAAGATGGCTACGGGAAACAATGGATTTGCAAACGTCACGACAGAGTTCTTTCGTGAGTTTGCGACATTGTCATTCAGTTTCCAGTTACAGTGCATCACTTGTTCTGGATTTTGTGCAACAAATTCTCTCCATTAGGTACCCTCATAAAATTAAGTCCATTGGCGTGAGGTCTAGGGAACGCGCAGCGTTTTCAATGCTACTCCTTCGTCTAATCCATTTGTTCGGAAAAGCTTCATCTAGGTGAGCTCTTACATTGTGATGGTAGTGGGAAAGTGCTCCATCTTGCTGAAAGTAAATTTCTTCACCAAACATCACATCAGTGTGTGGACTGACGGAATCTTGCAGCAAGGTTAGGTACCTGTCGCCAGTGACAGTTTCGTTACAAAATGAAAAGAAAAAAGATCCAATGATGCTCAGTGCTGATATCCCACACCACACTGTTACCCCTGATAAGTTATGCTGTAACATGAGGACTTACAGGCACCCATTGTGTACAATTATGGCGATTCGTTGTGCCATTTCATTTAAAGGCGGCCTCGTCTCACGAGGCAATTTAGTGTGGCAATCCTACAGCTTCTGCACATATTCCCAGGTTCCATTCACAGAATTGAACTTTCCGGTCTGGATCATCTTCATAGAGAGCATGGATTAGTGTTGGTTTGTAGTGTTTCCAGCGCAGACGCTTAAAGATGCGATGAACGCTATGGTTGAGATGTGTCTCCCGAGCCGTTTGTCGTATAGAGATATCTATGGAGATCGAATGAAGATTTCCCGCTCCTGCTCTTCTTTTCTAGGGCTGGTGATGCCCTTGGTAGTCCAGAACGTTTCTTGTTGACGTTGTGAATGGTCCTATCAGCTTCAAATTTACCTCTGATGCGAGAAATAGTCTGGTTGGTTGGTGGCGTTTTATCGAACTGCCATCTGAACCGTCTTTGCAGTTACATGGCGTTCTCGGTTTTTCAGTAACATTTAACGACAAACTTTATCTCTTCAGAGCTAAGTTGTTTTCCTGCCATTCTGTTCCATGGGTTGTACCTGGAAAAACCAAAAGTCAGCAAGTTATGAGCAGTCAAAGCGTTAGTAAATTTTTTGAAACACGCTGTATATTTAGCTGTAAGTCTCTCCTTGAGTGTATTCGTGGCTGTGTATTACATACACCTAAAAACACCTCGTTCTTTCATTTTTTCAATTCAAATATCCAGTGCGAGACAAATATTTTTAATTCCAGACAATCTAGGTCCTAGCTGCGGCCACATAAATCTCGTATTTTCCTTGAATTATTTTTTAAATATTTTTCTCTCTTTAAAATTAGGTTGCAGCTTCTACATTATATATAAAAAGCCCTCTCCTTCGACAGTGTTAAAAGGGCACATATCGTTGCAGATAAGATATACCAATGCCAGAACCGTTTCAATTTGCATCTCCCTCCGCAATAAAACAGTCATTTAGAAGAACTTGCAATTTAAATATAATAAGTACTAAAAATTATTTACTTATCTTTATTGGGACTTGACATCTGAGGTCATTAGTCCCCTAGAACTTAAAACTACTAAACCTAACTAATCTATGGGCATCACACACATCCATGCCAGAGGCAAGATTCGAATCTGTGACTGTAACAATCGCGCGGTTCCGGACTGAAGCGCCTAGAACCGCTCGGCCACCTCGGCCGGCCCTGTAGAAACTATCTTTTTATTTAATTCGCCAGCGATGCGCAGAAAATGATTGTTAAATAGTATACATATATCTGATTTATCAGTAACAGAAAGACTTTTACTACGGACTAACTTTATATTTTCGACCTTGTGCTGCTCACCAGACACTTCCTTCACAACTCAGAATATGGTTTTAATTTTATACTGTGAATTAACAACACTCCTGGAAATTGAAATAAGAACACCGTGAATTCATTGTCCCAGGAAGGGGAAACTTTATTGACACATTCCTGGGGTCAGATACATCACATGATCACACTGACAGAACCACAGGCACATAGACACAGGCAACAGAGCATGCACAATGTCGGCACTAGTACAGTGTATATCCACCTTTCGCAGCAATGCAGGCTGCTATTCTCCCATGGAGACGATCGTAGAGATGCTGGATGTAGTCCTGTGGAAAGGCTTGCCATGCCATTTCCACCTGGCGCCTCAGTTGGACCAGCGTTCGTGCTGGACGTGCAGACCGCGTGAGACGACGCTTCATCCAGTCCCAAACATGCTCAATGGGGGACAGATCCGGAGATCTTGCTGGCCAGGGTAGTTGACTTACACCTTCTAGAGCACGTTGGGTGGCACGGGATACATGCGGACGTGCATTGTCCTGTTGGAACAGCAAGTTCCCTTGCCGGTCTAGGAATGGTAGAACGATGGGTTCGATGACGGTTGGGATGTACCGTGCACTATTCAGTGTCCCCTCGACGATCACCAGTGGTGTACGGCCAGTGTAGGAGATCGCTCCCCACACCATGATGCCGGGTGTTGGCCCTGTGTGCCTTGGTCGTATGCAGTCCTGATTGTGGCGCTCATCTGCACGGCGCCAAACACGCATACGACCATCATGGGCACCAAGGCAGAAGCGACTCTCATCGCTGAAGACGACACGTCTCCATTCGTCCCTCCATTCACGCCTGTCGCGACACCACTGGAGGCGGGCTGCACGATGTTGGGGCGTGAGCGGAAGACGGCCTAACGGTGTGCGGGACCGTAGCCCAGCTTCATGGAGACGGTTGCGAATGGTCCTCGCCGATACCCCAGGAGCAACAGTGTCCCTAATTTGCTGGGAAGTGGCGGTGCGGTCCCCTACGGCACTGCGTAGGATCCTACGGTCTTGGCGTGCATCCGTGCGTCGCTGCGGTCCGGTTCCAGGTCAACGGGCACGTGCACCTTCCGCCGACCACTGGCGACAACATCGATGTACTGTGGAGACCTCACGCCCCACGTGTTGAGCAATTCGGCGGTACGTCCACCCGGCCTCCCGCATGCCCACTATACGCCCTCGCTCAAAGTCCGTCAACTGCACATACGGTTCACGTCCACGCTGTCGCGGCATGCTACCAGTGTTAAAGACTGCGATGGAGCTCCGTATGCCACGGCAAACTGGCTGACTCTGACGGCGGCGGTGCACAAATGCTGCGCAGCTAGCGCCATTCGACGGCCAACACCGCGGTTCCTGGTGTGTCCGCTGTGCCGTGCGTGTGATCATTGCTTGTACAGCCCTCTCGCAGTGTCCGGAGCAAGTATGGTGGGTCTGACACACCGGTGTCAATGTGTTCTTTTTTCCATTTCCAGGAGTGTATATTATTTGCCATCCTAATAACATTTTCAGCACCGTACAATACTGTTTGTAGTGGGCTACTGTAGCTTGAGTTTGACTACTTCTAACATTTTCATGTAATTCCCATTTTAATCTGCATGATATCATTGTCCCACTGATCAGTCCCCCAGCCTGCCCTTTACTGCTAGTACCACGCTTAGTACGTTCTAATGGAGAGTAACTCTCAAATGTTATCGGCGCTATAGACAGTCGGCCACTCTTGTTCCTTAGCAAGGCTTAAAAAACTCTTGAAAGGGTCCTGTAGCCACATTTCATTAGTCCGGTAGCCCATTTTCACTAGTATTTCTCTTTCCTTCCTTGTTTCTCTTTTCACATAATTATCATAGTGGTGTGATTGAATGAATGTGGTTGTGTGTCACGTTGCTAGACGGTGGCGTAGTCTGCTGCAGAAAGTCTGCGATAGTCGTACAGAATCAGCAGCAGTTGTACAGAGTAGCCAACTCTCGTAGAGGTCAAGTAGGCAAAGAGGTTTTCGCTACTTGTGAGAAATGCACCTGCGTTAGGTTGGTGGCGGAAATGGCATCTTTCGGTTTTCCGGGCCACGCAGAGCGTGGAAGGGGCTGGAGAAGCAGCGGGAGGTAGTCTGCCACCGGTACGGGAAGCATCCACAGCTGTGCTCCAGTCGAAAAAGGGTGAGTTAGACTGACCGCATGGCGCGTTGTTAATTGGCGAGGGGAGAGCTGTTAGCTTTTGGTCTCGCTTTTCAGCTCTGGAAGATTGCTTTGCCTTGTCGCAGCAAGGAATGCAAAACTTTGGCAGATTTTCCTTTTAGTAAATTTCTATAGCAGACTTGGATCCACCGGAAGAGCGCCATACAAAGGTGTCGATAAGAAGTGAGCACTCGCTTCTGTATGAATGTCTGTTTGCCTTCAGCTGTGCCTGTATAAGCTTTCACCTTTCTAAATATTTATAGCTTTGTCTTCTCGTAAATTTTCCTTGCTTTATGTATCTTTCGTCCATGGGGAGACAACCACGTGTTAGAACATTATAGTTGTTGGGCTACCGGCATCACTAACTGTCCGATCTCATGTTTGTCTTAAATTATGTTAACTGTTCATGACTGTGTGATGTGATAGTTGCATTTTGGGCACTATACATAGAAATTGTGTCTCCACAAACCACGTGGGCACGCGGGTGTACTGTGAAACGTGTACCGTTTCACGAGTTATTGCGATCAGTTATCAGGCAACAGCAGTTGTATGAATGATTCACACCAATGATTTTAGGTGTAGATTATAGCGGTGAACGTATCGACGCTTTTCTTCAATGTTATCAGGAATTGTGTACATGCCTCACATCCATGTCTTACAAATAAATGATGTTATCCACAATTTCCTCTTATATTCCGAGGTTACGTTTTTGCACCTAAGCCACTCACCTCGTAGCTTTCCTGTTAGCACATCCAACGCGTTTCCTTACGCACAGGTCCAGTGATTAGTTTACCTTTATTTTAAAACAAATGCCTTAGATTAAGTCTTATTTTCAGGCGCGTTGGTGGGAGCCGATCTTCTGCACAGTGTTCTTGCATGTGCTATTTTATTTTTAATGGTTGATTCTCGTGAACTGTGCACGGGAAATACTATTAATTACGTCGCATCCTCTGTGAGCGACATCACGACGTGCGTATTTTTATGAGTTTTTGGTCTGTGATCAAATTAATTTATCTTCCGACTCGGCCAAACCTTTGATTAATTGTATAGTTAGAGTCGATGGCGACCCTAATCTTCACACGTTACTTTCGCAAGCAATAAGTATTTACATTCCCAATAATAACGTAATAACCCGTAGTATCAGGTTAGTTACTCTCTCTATTGCCATTGCATTAGCTTTTGTACTTTGGTGCAATTATATGTGACATTTTTTGAGTACAAGAGCCTTTTAGCGTTAAAATTTGTGCATCATGATCTCAAAGACCGTTCACCCTTTTACTAACAGAATGCTAATCTGGTAATGAAGCATGAATAAATATATTGTCTATGGCTGTGCTACTGTCCCCCTGCATCCTGCTTGGAAAAAACACAATCTGCATCAGATCATATGGCCGGCCGGAGTGGTCAAGGGTTCTAGGCGCTTCAGTCTGGAACCGCGCGACCACTACGCTTGCAGGTTCGAATCCTGCCTCGGGCATGGATGTGTGTGATGCCCTTAGGTTAGTTAGGTCTAAGTAGTTCTAAGTTCTAGGGGACTGATGGCCTCAGCTGTTAAGTCCCATGGTGCTCAGAGCCAAAGCCACAGCCATCATATCATATGGGTTTAGGAGATCTACCAACATCCTTTTTCTTGCACAGTCATATACAAAATGAACACCAAAGTCGCCACATACAACTAATTTTTGGTGCTTCCTGTAAAGTGAGCCAAGAACCCTCTCTAGCTTGAGCAGAAATGCTCTGAAGTCAGACTTAACGGATCTATAAACAACAACAAGCAGAAGTTTAGTTTCACTAAATTCAACTGCACCTGCACAACATTCAAATATCTGTTTAGTGCATACCCCTCCCCCCAGTCCGCAAAGAACTTCAAAACCAGCCAGCTAATCTTTATCCTGGTAAAGGAAGCCTCTGAACTGTCTGATTGTTCAAGTGGTGCTCCGATATACCAATAACGTCAGAGTAAACATCTATAAGCGGTTCACTAATTTTATCTCTAATACCTCTTATATTTTGATGAAATATGCTAATTCCTTCTCTGTTTGGGTGCCTGATCTCTGAAGGTGATTCCTTTATTAGAGGGACTTCCTTTAAGCAGGTATACCTGTCAGCTGATTTCAATCTGAAAAAGGTGCAGCTCTAACATCAACTACTACAGGAATTTTTCCGTGAGCGATCCCACCACCACCCACTACACTGTCACCTATAAGCTTTTCCAGCCTCCCCTTCCCATACCTATTGAGGTGCTGGACATTCCTAGTGAAACCCGATCTATTGATAGACTCAACTGGCACCACTGAAATTTGAGTCATGCCCTCTGCCATCCAGCCTTCTGTTAACACGCCTAACAGTACCATTAAGATGAGGCCTATCTTCACGCTGAAACAGTAGCACGAAGTGCACATTAGTGCCACCAGTTTTTAGTAGCTATCTTTACCAGGCCACCACCAACATCACGTTCCCCGTCCCTATCAAGACTATTCCCTGCTCCACCCACTGTCACTACCTGATCCTCCTTCGTCAAATTCCTACATAACTCCCCCATGTTGTCAGCCACCTGATCCATCCCTGCACTAGGTTTCACAATGATGGTGACCTGGTTCATACTCACCAACACTTCCTGCTAGTGCTGGCCCACACCTCTACCGTGCGAAGTACCTAGCAGCAGAACCTTCTTCTTTCTGTTAGACTTTGCAGCTGACTTAGGCTTCCTAACTGCTGAGGACTGCTGCATGTTACCTACCACTGCAGCAACAAGAGTCTCCTCCCAACACACCTCTCACAGTTGGTCAAATCTATTGCATATATGCAGAGTACAAACATCTGAATACCTCCTCCTCCTCCTAGCTGCCTTCTAGCCAACTGCCAGTTCCCATTCTCGAACACCCTTTACCCTCCTCGACATACTAGTGCCTCCTTTGCGTACTGTAATTGCACCTGAAGAGCTCCTGCTCCTCTACCAACTCATTTCTGCTACAATTTCTGCATTCCCTGGAGTGAATCGCGCTAGAATTCCCACTGGCCTCCCCACTGCATCCTTCTCCAATGAAAATACTTTGAATAGTTCCACATCATAACCCACTGCTCACAAACCTACAACAGAGCCTACAGTTCTCACTCATGGAAAAATTTTACAGTTATTGAAAAACCTAGGCTCAATTACACCAGTAGAACTATTAATAGATCTAACATCAGTGATCTCGAAATTCTCTCTCTACTAAGAAAGCAACACTTTATTGAATACTACTAAACCACAACTGATACCAATACCACCAACACTTCACACAGTTTCTTAGTTAAAACCAGAGATTCAAACGGTCACTGGAACACTCAACGAAGTTGAAACAGTGAATGGAAATTTTACTGAAATGTGTGACTTCAATCAATAAGAAACGTCAGCTGAAAACTACCGCACGAAATTTTTTACTAAACGACTTCAACGCACAGGCAACTCTAAAAAACACAGTGAGCGAACGTTTTCAAAAGTTTATTAAACCGTTATTTCACCACAAACAGCACGAGACACCTTTGAAAACTACTAAATTTAATAACTGTATAACAGTTCACAAACTACTTTGTCAGAACTTAAGGACCGCTACAGTGTCAACTGCACGCCGCGAAATGTAAGCAGACTGCTCCATCCCATATACTGGTCAAGGTGTGTGCCAAGACGTGGTGCTTCATGAGAGAAAGCAGGTCATTGGAATGCGAGGTGGGCGTGCTGAATTGGGCACAGCAGGTCTAATAATGTGTTCTGTCTGTGTGTATGTGAAGCCACTGACAGACGAAGGACATTGACTAGGATTGACTGGTATGTTGTGTGTATAATATTCAGTGATTACTCAGTGGGTATCGTAAGTAATTTGAGTTTTGAAACTCTAGGCGAGCTGTTCTGTCTATCAGAGTCTTATGAGCAGTGAAAATGACAGTAATCAGATGGTCAGTCCCATTTTCGTGGCCAAAAAGTTTTAAACTCTGTTGATATGAATTGAGGACCGTTATTAGACAGCAGGGTGTAGGACGCTCACTCAGTCACCAAGATCGTTGACTCATAAGGGATGGTAGCTCTGGTCGTTGTTACTGTCATCCGATCCATGTAACTTAATTAGAGGGACCAACCACCACAAACAACCATACTGCTCGCTTAATTGCGCACCCTCACTGATGTGTACTTAGGCTGTCCCTTGAGAAATGCTATGCTGGAACTACCTGATTCAAAGGGACACTATGGAAAGACTGGCAAGAGTGAAAAAGTGCTGAAGCTATGTCTGTCCAATTGACGTGCCTCAGTTCCAATACATTTATGCTAGTCATACCCAAGTGAGAGAAGAGGATAAACTATAGGATACTGGTCGGGTATTGGATGAATGGTGGCTTGGTATTCAGCTCCCTTGTTTGGTAGGGCTAGAAAACCCTCCATGACTTTCAAACGACTGTGAATGTCCTGTGAGACTGTACCACTACCGCCCTGTCGGACGTGCGTTAGCTCAATAAAGCCTGTACTGTAATATGTTCACGGGCTTCACCTTGTAAACAAGGATTTAGTACATAAGTTGACGGCGTGTACCTAATGGAAGCAATTCGGACTTATGTTCAGTCAGTAACTACAGTGATGCGTCAAGTAAATGTAAAGTACAATTACGCGTTCACATGGACAAGAAGTGCACACAGTAGATACTACCAATGATTAATAATACGGTCGCCAGCCTAATTAGGCATTGAGTGAGTTTTTCCTTGTACAAGTGGATGCATGTACAAGCATAATGACACGTAGTAATGTTGCGTTATAGGACAAAGTTAGGACCAGAAAGAATCTACTGAACTAAGGTTTTCTTCTTTTGTACTAATTTGTACGAGCTAAAATTACACAACACCACACAGCAATGATTACTACGAGCTGCACTTTGTATATTGATCAGACTGAAATCGGGCATAGATTACCCTAGGATCAGCAATTTTGAAAACACACATACAATGTCACTATTAAAATTGAAAAAAAACACTAATACACTTAGGTTTAATATAGAAATTAATTTTACTGTTCAATTCTGATCAGTACACTTCAAAATGTGCAAGAATAGGCAAGAGAATGGGGGGCCCCTGAAACTGTTATGGTCGTTATACTGCAACTAGTAAGTCCTGAAGGTAAATTAACACTCAAAGTTATCAATCTGTGGATAACTACTTTTCTTTTTTTAATTTTGAATTAATTAGTTATTATTATTTCAGTCACAAATCAATTAAATAACATTGCTAGCTCAATTCAAAATTTATCTTTCAATTTAATCACACTGATGTTCTTTACTAACATTTACATTTGCACTCCTATCCTTGAACGTCTTTATAGCATGAATTGGTCTGCAGATAATTTAGTACTAACTGTAAACTTTCAGTTCGGGATACTCGGGTTGCACAATATGTGGTAAGGACCCTGTCTAGGTCAATGATAAGGATAAGTGATGGCTAAGGCAATTCTGGTAAAAGTCACGTTATTATTGAACAGTCAAAATAGTTTCGACACTGGTCCACACAGATACACTTCTAAAGATGAAATAAATGTTTGACCTGTGCACGTCGGTACGGCGGATGGCGGGCAGCGAGATAGCGGGTAGCACAGCACACATACAAGCACGGCTAAGGCTCTCACTGCATCGGCACTTTCCTTCTTCTTAGCGTCGTAATCTTTCCAGTTTTGTGCCTGGGAATATAGCCATGCCAAGTAGTCGTCGGAATCTGCCCACCCGAGGTTCAATGGAATCCACTTTTCCTAGATAGCCTCCTCGGTACAGTACATGTTCCTCTGACCGATGCCCAACTCCGACTGTAAGACTGAGCCCGTTGTGCCGAACCGCGCCAGTGTGCGTTTTCCCGCGCTCGCCTGCATCCACCTTTTCCCGCGCCCCTACAGGTAGGGTATTCACCACAGGTTTTCTACTACACTTATTCTAATGCATTACCTACGTATGGACCAAGTGTTTAAATTACAATTTTCACATTATACCATAGTTTTAACATTAAATACACTTTCCTTTGGTTATCAAATTGCTTGAAATCTAACATAAGTAATAACATACATTTCAAAAGTTGTTTACAGTTTCTTTAACATGACACAAAAAGAAAAAAATTCCCCCATATTATTTACATTATTTTACATAAATTCAGAAAGAAAAATTTATCTAAATTCATAAAGAAAAAAATTATTATAGGTACATTATTGTTACACATGCCCCTGTTTCTAGAAAATTTTCTTAAGTCTAAATTTTATGGGAACACTAAATTTAACAATGATACACTAGTTCTGAATCTTTACGTAAATGTTCAAGAAGATTTACACTACATATTTCCTTCCACTCATTGTATATAGGTTCACACTATTTTAACATATCAATACCAATTTCTCGTTATTTATTTAAGTGCCTTTTGCACAGTCCAATTTCCCATTCTAACATTACTAAAATAGTAATTTAATCAATTTTTCCCAAATTTCTTAAAGAAATAATTTAAAATTCTGGAATACACACATTTAACTACAAAAACAAAAGCATATTTCGCATACACTATAGCATAATTTGTCGCTGCTTGCTTTGAATAGCAGTCCATTTCTTAACTTATTAAACAAAAAACATACACAAAATTTTCAGAAAATTATCTACACATATTTGCTGCCTATTATGTGGATTTGGGCAGTCCATTTCACTTCATATTGTCACATCCTCTGGATTACATTTACTATTTTCCATCGACTATTTATCTGCACTCATTGGTATTTGGCAGTCCTTCATATTCCGGTTCATCCACTGCCCATTTTCATTTTTGACAGTTCCATCATTTATCTGGCTGATAGCATTTATCCTTTCTTTTCAGTCCTTTCCTCCATACATTTTTACATTTACAGTACAATTGGTAATCTGAAACTCACATAACTACATTAGCAAACTTTCAATGGTATACAGACACTTACAAAGATTAGTTACATTTCAAATAACTTGGGTTCAGCATAAAATACAGCACAATTACTCGTTTCTGGGAACATACAGTTTCAGATCCACAATATTTCTTACACCTAAAGGTCTTTTGGATTTTGGGTAGATTAGGTAGTAAGCATTTTCGTGTGGAATGTTCTGTATTATATATGGTCCATTATAGATATATTTAAATTTTGAAATTTTATGGTTTAGTTCACTAGATTTTTCGTGGGTTCTTAGAAGAACATAATCTCCAATTTTAAATTTTGAAACTTTTAGATTTTTATCGTGTCTTCTAGATCTAGATTCGGCTTTTTGCTTTGCCCTTTTTGTTACCAATTCTTTCTTTTGATTCAATCCCAAACTTGTACAAGGTGGAAACTCTAATTTTTCTTCAATTAAACTTTTACTACTTTTACCTAACAAAATTTCTTCCGGTGGGAACCCTGTAGTTTCATGATGTAACGTGTTCATGACATTCTCAAAATCCGATATGAATCTGTCCCAGGCTCTATGATTGTGACTGCAGTATGTTCTACACAATCTCCCGACTTCGCGCATGTACCTTTCAACCGGATTGCTTGCAGGATGGTAGGCTGCAATATATTTAACCTCCACACCATTTTTCTCCATTCCCTCTTTCCAAATTTTGGATATGAACTAGGGTCCATTGTCCGATAGTACTGCCTTGGGTTTCCCGATGGTCTTGAAGTATTCGACCATCCTACTAAATACAGCTTTTGCTGTGGCTTTTTTCAAGGGGTATAGTTTCACAAATTTAGAAAATACTTCCAAAATCACCAAAACATAGGCACAATTTCCCGAAGTCTTTGGGAGGGGACCATATAAATCTACCGATACTAAGTCCAGGGTGTCTTCAGGCAATGTACTTTGCATTGGTCCTCTGCTAGTTTTGTTCGGTACTTTGGTCTTTTGACAGATATCACATGACTTAATCCGTTCCTTTACCTTCTTACTTACACTACCGGTAATCACTACGACATTATTCAGTTTATCCAAACATTTTTTCGGTCCACTATGCCCCAATGCCAAATAAAAATAATCTATGACATCAGTATCAAACTGGTTTGGCCAACATACCCTCCATTGTTCAGTAACTAAATCTTTCCTCCTATATAAAATGCCTTTATAAATTTTGTAATATTTCTTAATTTGAGGATACTGTACATTGTCAAAATTTACCTTCACTGATTTCCAGGTGGAATCCTCATTCTGATGGTACCTCATACTTTTACATATCTGCTCAATTTTCCTATTTCCTGAAATCTCTTTCATATACCTTATCTGAAAAGTACCCTCTTCCCCATTTTCATTGGGCACTTCACTCATACCATTAGGCAATCGAGATAAGGCATCTGCCACATAATTCTCAGTACCTTTAACATAGCAAATATCGTAATCAAATTGCTGCAGGTACAAAGCCCAGCGAGTTAACCTACCATTAAGTAAACGGCAATCTTTAAGAAAAGTCAAAGCTTTGTGGTCGGTATGTATAATGAGCTTATGGCCCCACAGATAATTTCTAAATTTCTTTAGCCCCCATATAATGGCTAAAGCTTCCTTTTCCGAAATAGTGTAATTTCTCTCGTATCTTGTTAGGGTTCTACTGGCAAATGCGATAGTCCGGTGTTCGATTTCTTTGCCCTCACAGATTTCTTGGAACACTTCTATGCCAATTCCATAAGCACTGCTGTCAGTACTCATATGGAAAGGTTTTGACAGTATGGGGTGATGCAAAATATGATCAGTCAAAAGTTCCCTTTTTAAGTTTTCAAAATCTCTCATGCACCCTTCAGTCCACACAAAAGCACTATTTTTCTTAAGTAAATTATTCAAATGGAGACTATTAAAAACTTGGCCCTTGACGAATTTTCTATAGAACCCACATAAACCTAGAAAGGCTTTCAACTGTTTTTTATTTCTAGGAGCTGGACATCCCGATATTGCACTTAACTTTTCCGGATCCTTGCCAATACCGTTTGTAGTAATAATGTGCCCCAGAAACTTTATTTCCGATTTCACAAATTCACACTTCTTCCATTTAAGTGCATGCCCCCTGCTTGTAGAGCAACAAAAACTTTCTGTAATAACTCGCAATGCTCCTGCCATGTTTCTGTAGCAATCAGTAAATCGTCTACATAAATGGTTAACCGGGAACTCAGTTCTCTACCTAACACAAAGTCCAGTGCCCTAATAAATACTGCCACAGATGTGCTAAGCCCAAATGGTACTACTTTATACTGATAGCATTTCCCGGCGAATAGAAAAGCGGTATATTTACGGGATTCTTTACTCAATGGGATTTGCCAGTATCCGGCGGTCATATCCAGACTGGTTAAATATTTTACGTTATAAAATTTTTGGAGCATTTCGTCCAGATTTTCAGGCCTATCTATTTCCTTTTTTACAATTTTGTTTAAAGTCCTAGCGTCGATAACTACTCTCACTCCCCCATCCCTCTTGTTCACTATGATAAGGGGACTATTATACTCGCTGTTACTTCGTTCGATTACCCCCCACTCTATCATCTTATCTATTTCCAATTGAACAGCCTGCCTCTTTGATATGGGTATCGAAAACGGTCTTACGAAGAAAGGTTTATGCTCTATTGTCTCAGTCTGGTATTCAAAATTCTTAACTAGGCCAGGTTTGTCCGAAAATACTGAGCTGTTACTATCTAAAATTTCAAGCAATTCTGCTTTCTGTTCGGGAGATATTCCCTCTAAATTTTCCACCATTCCCTTAAATTCATGCCCCTGCTTGTCACTCTCATTTAATAATTTCTGGACATGGTACACCTCGTACTTGTTTGTCAACCCATCATTCCCTTGGTCAATCTCCAACAACAACGAATCAATTTCTGAATCAAACACTTTCCCAGTTCCCTCAAAATTTAATTCCAAATTCCTAAATGTACTATTAATTTTGATCACTCCCTGGCTACAATCAATAATAACCTTTTCTTTATCCAACCAATCTATCCCCAAAATCATTTCAGTACTCAGGCCTGCACAACCAAAAAATCGTGTTCAAAGTTTTGTCCTTTTATACTAAATTCAACCAAAATCTGGTTCTTTACCGGCTTGCTAGCCTTGCCAGTAGCCCCAACAATTTTTACACCTGTTACTGACATAATTACTAGCCCAGGCTTATCACAAATGTGTTCGAAAAACGATTGGGAAATTGCACTTACTTGAGACCCAGTATCAAGAAGTACCTGCAAGTCCATGTTATAAATTTCAACTGGTATTATTGTTTGTTTCACCGTCGAATGTTTTTCATTATCGTGGTCTTCCTTAAGCAAATCCGGGTCGACGATAACATCGTCCCAAGATATGCTTTTAACATTCACTTCAAATACTCGTATATCAGGCGGTTTCTTTGGTTCCGGGAGTTCAAAGTCATTAAATACCTGAACTCTTTGCGAGATAAACCTTGAGGCGTCCGGTGGTTCTTTCTTTCTTTGTTCAGTCTCAACGTCTGGATTTTGTTTTGACACTTCGTCATCGTTAGGTACAATATCGTACTTAACTACATCCCTTTTATTTTCACTGATTTTCTCATACCCTCTTTCAGTAAAAGTATATTCACTTTCTTTTACCCCGAAAAATTCATCTTCACTAGAGTCATCACTACTCTCTTCCTCAACACCAGATTCATTTAAGTACGCTATTTTTGCACAACAGGGAAAGTTAGTATATTCAGTTTTGTCTATATTAGCGTATCTTTCATCTTCTGAACTGTCGTCGGAATCCGACCATTCCGGATCGCTATCAGGTTCTAACATAAAGGCTTTTCTGAGACAGGCACTAAGTTCCTCCTCGGTATTGTCGTCAGGCTTAGATTTTAATTCAATCTCCTCTTTTGGCGAAACGGCCTCATCATCAGCTTTATTTACCTCTACTGTGACTTCATATTCGGTGTAATCCTCGTGGACTTTAATTACTTTCATGTAATCATCTGCCCCTTCTCCACGGTGCCTCTCGGTAGCAGCTTGTACTATTGGCGGATTGTTAGCAGAAGTTATTTCTTCGTCAATGCTGAGGATTTCATCCTCCAAATCCTTCCTATCATTAACCTTCCCCTTTTCGGCAGCACGCGTACTTTGCGCGGCGCTATTTATTTTCCCTTCTTCAAATTTGGGCCACGTCACTTTATTGACGCCCCTATCATTTCCCTTTCTATTAACAAATTTCTTCGCCTCATACTCCTTCTTAAAATCCTCCCACTCACATTGCTTTAGGCCCTTGTACAGATCGTCGATCTGCACACGCCAATCAGTTACCTCTGCTAATTCATTATCACCCTTTTCCTCATTGCAAACACTGCTAACCGCACCTCTCTGTGTATTCACAGTCTCATCTATTGTTCCCTTTGCGGCGGAATTATCACTCGTAAAATTTTTATTATCTCTTACGGCTACTTTCGCACCTACTGCGGCCGTATTGCTAGCGACTTCCCTCTGAACAGATGTTCCACAGGCTGGGCCGTTGCCCTCTGATGCTCCACTCGCCCGTTAACCTGGAGTTTTCTGTGCGGCCGATATGACTCATGCTGGCTCGCACCTGACGCTTGTCTCGCCACAACATGTGGCGTCGCTTCACGCCTGTCTCTAACCTGTCTCATTACATTGCGGTCGGGCCGGTATATTTTCTTAAATCGGGGCCGGTATGTATTGTCCGCTTCCGTTTGGCCCGCAACGTTCGCGGAAATTAGTTTCCCGCGTCGTTATTGTTTTGCGCGGTGTACTCTCGACCGCGACCTGGATAACTTCCTCTGCCTCTTCCCCTGCCTCTTCCTCTCTGTATCATATTGACGCGAAATCCATCGCCGTCATTTCTTTCGTCATGGTTTCGGTTATTACGGTTACCAAAATTTTGATAATTGGCACGACTTTCGCGCCAATGGTCTTCGTCTTCGACCCTTTCCAGAAATGCTTGGAAGCTACGATGGTTGCTTCCTACATACCTCTTTGAATCTTCTGGGAGCTTTTTATACAGTTCCCAGATAATTTCTGAATCTGATCTTCGGCCTCTTAGATGTGTCAATTTCCGGTACCAATACTCGCAGAAATCTTTCAAAGAATTCCTGCCCCTGTTATCATGCTGTTTGGCCATGATAAACTCGCGCCATAAATGGTCCTGCTTTTGTTCAGACCAATATTCTTCCGTAAAACTTCGCCTGAATTCCTCGAACGTCATTCGTTCGGTATTTAAATTTATTCCCCAGCGCTTAGCGTCACCTGCTAAGGCGCTAATTACTACATTTATCTTTTCCTGATCAGACAAGTGCTCAGGAAATACTCTCTCGCAATTTTTGATAAAGTCTAACGGATGCCACCCATTATGTTTCTTGGCGGGATCGAAGCGTTCCTCGCCATCTTAACAGCTTCGTAATCGGTGTGCCATTACAGACAACACCAGGCCTATCTTTTATTTTGCTCTCCAGATCGAAAATTCTGCCTTGAATTTTCGTAGTATTTTGTTCACAATTTTGAACACATCCGGTTACTTTTTTATCTAAATCCCTTTCAGTGTCGAAAACTACCTTTTTCAACTGTGATATCCCGTGTTGACATTCGTTTACGATCTCAGTTTTAAGACCGAAAACTTTCTCGTCTACCTTAGTTTCAACCAGAGGTTCTACTTTCTCTTGGATGTTGAGAATTTCAACATCGAATCTACTATTAATGTTACCAATTTCCTCCTGCATAGTATCCATATTTTTGTTAATGGTGTCAATTTCAAATTTCATATTATTTACCACAGAACTTAAATTTCCCACTTTTTGTTCTACCTGCTCTATTTGTTTACTAATTCTAATTCCTTGATCTTCAACCTGTGCTTTAATCTGGTCACTTTGGGTTTTGAGCTGCTCGTCAACGTGTGTTTTAAGCTGATTAACCTGATTACTAACTTGTTTTTGAAGTTGCTCATTCTGTGTTTTTATCTGATGGCCCTGTGTTTTGAGCTGCTCGTCAACGTGTGTTTTGAGCTGATTAACCTGATTGCCGACTTGTTTTTGAAGTTGCTCATTCTGTGTTTTAAGTTGCTCAGTCTGTCCTGCCATTTGTTTGGTTAATTGTTCTAATTGATCGTTCATGCTCAAAATTTTTACACTGTTTTGTTCTATGGAATTTGTGTTTTCCGATCCTACTTCAAAAGTTTCTTTCGGTTCTTTCTTTATTTGTGGTGAATCAAATATGTCAGTGGATTCGTTCACGTACCCACTATCATCTACAAAGTCACCCTCTACTTCCTGTTTTGTCCCTTGCTGTGTTCGAGGCGATCGCGACATTTCAATCTGTTCGTTGACGTGTTCATGGTATTGTATGTACGCCAATTGTCTTCCGCTAACGCCATCTGTTATCTGGCCGCGTAAACTCCTGATACTACTAGCCGCATTCTCCATTTCGCTTGGCACATCTATCCTGTCCCCGTTCCTGTCCATATTAAATGCCAATTACACTACTATTATACTTGACTCACACTGCAGTTTACTTTGCTAAACTTTATTACTGTTCGTGCCACTGAACATCCACTGTTCGGTCTTTACGTTAGTTTATAACCGACAACAACTGGATGTCCTGTCACCGGGAAGCCACTTGTAACACTACCGCCCTGTCGGACGTGCGTTAGCTCAATAAAGCCTGTACTGTAATATGTTCACGGGCTTCACCTTGTAAACAAGGATTTAGTACATAAGTTGACCGCGTGTACCTAATGGAAGCAATTCGGACTTATGTTCAGTCAGTAACTACAGTGATGCGTCAAGTAAATGTAAAGTACAATTACGCGTTCACATGGACAAGAAGTATACACAGTAGATACTACCAATGATTAATAATACGGTCGCCAGCCTAATTAGGCATTGAGTGAGTTTTTCCTTGTACAAGTGGATGCATGTACAAGCATAATGACACGTAGTAATGTTGCGTTATAGGACAAAGTTAGGACCAGAAAGAATCTACTGAACTAAGGTTTTCTTCTTTTGTACTAATTTGTACGAGCTAAAATTACACAACACCACACAGCAATGATTACTACGAGCTGCAATTTGTATATTGATCAGACTGAAATCGGGCATAGATTACCCTAGGATCAGCAATTTTGAAAACACACATACAATGTCACTATTAAAATTGAAAAAAAACACTAATACACTTAGGTTTAATATAGAAATTAATTTTACTGTTCAATTCTGATCAGTACACTTCAAAATGTGCAAGAATAGGCAAGAGAATGGGGGGCCCCTGAAACTGTTATGGTCGTTATACTGCAACTAGTAAGTCCTGAAGGTAAATTAACACTCAAAGTTATCAATCTGTGGATAACTACTTTTCTTTTTTTAATTTTGAATTAATTAGTTATTATTATTTCAGTCACAAATCAATTAAATAACATTGCTAGCTCAATTCAAAATTTATCTTTCAATTTAATCACACTGATGTTCTTTACTAACATTTACATTTGCACTCCTATCCTTGAACGTCTTTATAGCATGAATTGGTCTGCAGATAATTTAGTACTAACTGTAAACTTTCAGTTCGGGATACTCGGGTTGCACAATATGTGGTAAGGACCCTGTCTAGGTCAATGATAAGGATAAGTGATGGCTAAGGCAATTCTGGTAAAAGTCACGTTATTATTGAACAGTCAAAATAGTTTCGACACTGGTCCACACAGATACACTTCTAAAGATGAAATAAATGTTTGACCTGTGCACGTCGGTACGGCGGATGGCGGGCAGCGAGATAGCGGGCAGCACAGCACACATACAAGCACGGCTAAGGCTCTCACTGCATCGGCACTTTCCTTCTTCTTAGCGTCGTAAGCTTTCCAGTTTTGTGCCTGAGAATATAGCCATGCCAAGTAGTCGTCGGAATCTGCCCACCCGAGGCTCAATGGAATCCACTTTTCCTAGATAGCCTCCTCGGTACAGTACATGTTCCTCTGACCGATGCCCAACTCCGACTGTAAGACTGAGCCCGTTGTGCCGAACCGCGCCAGTGTGCGTTTTCCCGCGCTCGCCTGCATCCACCTTTTCCCGCGCCCCTACAGGTAGGGTATTCACCACAGGTTTTCTACTACACTTATTCTAATGCATTACCTACGTATGGACCAAGTGTTTAAATTACAATTTTCACATTATACCATAGTTTTAACATTAAATACACTTTCCTTTGGTTATCAAATTGCTTGAAATCTAACATAAGTAATAACATTCATTTCAAAAGTTGTTTACAGTTTCTTTAACATGACACGAAAAGAAAAAAAATCCCCCATATTATTTACATTATTTTACATAAATTCAGAAAGAAAAATTTATCTAAATTCATAAAGAAAAAAATTATTATAGGTACATTATTGTTACAAGACGTTCACCACACTAAATGCATTGAGTACTGCAACTGAACGTTACTATTTGTTCATCCAAAACATCCATGATATCAGAAAGGCACTATAGCTCTTTAAAGGTGACCACAGCATGCTATGATTGTTAAGTAAATAGCCTCCTTTGGTGCCACTACATGTCCTGTATGTACTAATATGATAGCTAAGTAGCTTTGCTATCACTTGGCAGCCTATATTTTAATTATAACTGATAGCAATATTGCAGGCACTCTTAGTTGTCCTGGAACTCCGCAAATAGTGACTACTCTGTCAGAAAATAGCCTTCGGAGAACTTTACTGAGCTGGCTGCAGGCTGAACTGAACTGAACTAATTGATGGATGTTAGCTATCTGAGTGTACGTGGCCCGACGTGTTTTGTGCCTGTCAGCAGAATAATTTCCATGTCAGCCAGTACGAGGCGGAAGCAGTGTAGTCCACTGTTGACGGTGCTCTATCTTATGACTGTCCACACTATCGGTGGACGAGTACGACTCACGGATAGACGTGCTGTGGAAGTTGAAATTGGTCCGCATTTGTGAGTACCATCTGGAGACTGCTGCCAGGATGGAAACGCACCAGGTGAGTGGTTGTGCTTGTATGGTGGCAGCCTATCCCCATATTTTTCATCCGGATTACAAAAGCATGCTATTTATATTTTTATGCCAGTGCTTTGTACACCCCATTTGTATCACCAACAACGTGTAACTGTGATGTCAGGGAAAAAAATTTCTCACATTTTTGTTGAGAGCAAAGCAGAATGATTCTTGCTGGCATAATTCTTCTGGCTCTCTGAAGGTATCCAGAACTTACGTGTTTGCATGTTTTGAGGTGGTACGAAAATGAAAATGCATTTTCTAATTATGGCTACTAAGAAATGGCACCCACTCTGCAAACAATGTACCATTGTCTGCAGCAACTTAGATTTGTGCACAAACAACTAGCTCAGGAACTTACAATACATCGAAAATTAAAATTTGTTACCATACTTAATTTGTAAGTCACTTTGGCCGCTGTTGTTGAATTTGAGGCAAGGATCCTGAGTGTTGCCTTCCATTTTATGGAAGAACACAGTACCATTACTATACTATGACATGTCCATGGTTAGAGCTACCCTCATGCCGGGATTGTAAGTTGTTAAAAAGGTAGCTGCCCTGTCTGCCCCTTAAACCATTAGAAAAAGCTGTTGCACTTCATCTCAAGCGGACTTGATGAATTGAATTTTGAACTCCTTTTATTTTTGCCATTTTTCAGTTTAAAACGAAGAGTTTCGCTTGTAAAAAAAGCCTATTCTTAACGTAATATTTCTAATCTATTGCGTTATTCTTTCTGAAACGTTTCTTGTATATTCTATACAGGCAATATATATATTTCGGAACTTTAAGTCCCTCTTTTTAACGCAATAGTGACTGTTCGATGTGTGTGGTTCGCTGTAAATTTTTGAAACACTTTAATGACGTCTTTAGCATTATGCGCGTCACCATTTCATTTTTTCGTCCCTGATCACTTGGTGGTGGTTTAAGAAATCTGTTGATTAGCGAAAGAAAATACATGTGCCATTTTGTATGCAGTACATATGTTATAAATGATGAGATCTTTGCAAATCTTTGCATATAATGATTTTATATCTACCAATTTCTGCAGCGAAAGTTATAAAGGTAGCTAATTACCCCAATATATTCATGTTAACCAGTGAAGTTTACTTTAGGATGAAAATCACAACGATTCACAACAGTGTCGTGGATTTCATTTAAATCCTTTTTAATAAAAAAAGTTTAGGTGTCAAAATATCGGTAATAGAGTAGTATTTTCTTACACACCTTCGGGGTTCCATCAAAACTCTTTTGCTCAGCATGGTTCATGAGTATTTTAGTCTTGATTACACCGAGGCTCTTGGCCATTGCTAAACCTTATGGCTGTTGGTAAACTGTACGGTTGGAAGTGATATAATCATAAGCTAATGTGAGTTCTAATAACTTTATTAATTCATTTGTTTCTCTTACAGATACCATTTTATACATGAATAAATTATTTTTAATTAAATCCAGTTCTTCACTGATTGGTATATTTGTATACAAGTTCACTTCATCAGACGACACAAGCAGCAGAGCTGCTGGAGACACTCTCAGCCAAATCATAGGAAAACTAAATTGCTGATTGAATGTGTGTAGGGCTTTAAAATTTTGCTCCCAATATCTCTTAATGCATGCATTATGACTCTGTTCTCGAATGGAGAGCAATCTCATGGACTTGTCTTGTTCGTGGAGCTTCGCGTGTGCTCGCATGGCTAGTATTTCTCGATTGAAAACAATAAGTTATTTATTTTCAGTATCATTAAATATGAAGCAAGAATTTGAAATTTTGTGTTACAATACATGAAGAAATTTCCAAGTGCGATCCATCTTTACTTCTTTTACTCAGTCGTGTGCCAAATGTTTCAGTTTTAAGTATGTAGGCATTTTTACTCATAACGACTGCAGGGTTTCCTTAATCCACCTTCATAACTTATGCTGTTTTACCTTCTTACACGAACTCTGTATTTTTCTCTAATCATTATTTTTACTTCCTATATGTATTTGTTTTTGAACTGTTTTACTACATTTGTTAGTGATCACACTTTATTGATCTGAAAGTAGTTTTGCAGCATCACTAGATCATTTGACCTCAGCTATAATTTCCTTTATTTCCTGGTCAGCTGTTGTGGGCTGCAAAACATGGAAGTCCTTTTGAAAGAATGGAAGTCTCATCATCATTGAGAATGATGTATGTATTGACAACTTTGTCATAGAACTTGTGTAAATTCTGAGTTTTTTTCTGACTTTTCACGATTTAGTATATTTTCAATAATTGGAAACAATTTATTTAACTGTAATGCGGACACAATCTCGGCAAACTTTAAATGTCTTTTGTGTAAGTCACGATTAAGTCTGTCTAAATCGTATATGCTGTTCCAATCTCAGCTTTAACTCAGGAAAACTCACTCTGTCAGCACAATGATAACCTACATTTTTTCAGATTCCTTGGGTAACCGGGGATCAAATCAGATACAAGAAATCGTATATTAAATTTAATTTTAACACTCTGCGTTATTAATTTAAGCATCAATTCCAGAAAATTAAAACTGTCTCACGCTGCCTTAAATGGTTCAAATGGCTGTGAGCACTGTGGGACTTAACTTCTGAGGTCAGCAGTCCCTTAGAACATAGAACTACTTCAACCTAACTAACCTAAGGAGATAACACACATCCAAGCCCGAGGCAGGATTCGAACTTCCGACCGTAGCGGTCGCGCGGTTCCAGACTGCAGCGCCTAGAACCGCTCGGCCACTCGGGCCAGCCACGCTGTCTTACCTGGAAAAATTTAGTAATGGGTGACGCATTGTCATGAGATAGATTGCAACTGTATACGTCTTTAAAATATTTTTGAAGTCTGAAGTGTGATGTGCCACGTATGATAACTACTTCCAGTCACTTAACGCGAATCTTCAGATTTGAAGATAAAAAATGTAACATAAAAATTAATAAATTAATTATTTGGTAACCTCATCAGAAGCAGCATTTAATAAGTATCTATTTAAGTAGATAACATAGATTGAAATTATTTAAGATTTAAAATGTTTAATATTTTATACGATTAATCAAAAGTATGATTCGCCAACTTATTTTGTAAAATAACGTTAGGTGCAATATAATAGGAACAGCACTATAGCCGACTTGTGACAACACTCAGTGGTTTTTTAATAATACCACTCACATCTTATAAATCATCTGGCCTTTATCGACCTCAATATCTATGCCACCACACGACTTATGAAGCCAGTACTTGCACTGCTTGCTGAAAGTTAAGTCAATATGACGTTGCAGAAATTGAAGGACGCAATTTCTTCAGCCATTATGGTTTCTTTGTGGAATGGGTGCGGCATGTTTTTCGATCTGCTAGTTGACACTCAAATTTGCGCTATTGTTTCACAGTCATAGTAAAACGTCACTTTTCCAAATCCTTAAGATATTTAAGTTCTAACTCCGTGTCCTTACTGAAAACACACGGATGCTATCGTCAGGTTTTGTCAGTTGTTGAATGGGGATCGTCCTTTTTCATTTTTGTATCTCGTTTTAAAGTAGTCAAAAGCATGACGAATTGTTTTGAGGTTTTTTCGTGGATGGTCATTTTATTAATTAACGATTCAATCGTTTCTTCCCTGTTTTTCTTTGGCCAGTGTTTCTTCTGTTTTCCGTCCATAATGACGTGCCACATGCAAAGAGAAAGGTAAACCATGCGGTAGAATTCGTCAAATGAAGAATAAAATGTGACTGATGTGGAAGGCACTATACCAGTAAAACATTCCGCTCCAAAAGCATGTCCATTGAGGGAATATTCAGTAATCACCATCACAAATGTTTTTCCAGCTGCCTTGTATACAAAGTGCTGATTTAGGTGGACTGAACATAGATTGTTAAGAAAAACTGTGACAGACTTAACGTACTTCGAAATGATCTGGAAAGTTATAATAGAACTGTGAGTTTGCTCATTCTTATAGGTGGACTATGCTACTCAAGCGCGATCACAGCTGCAATGTTACTAAACCGTAACAGTGAATGCTTTGGTAAGCACTTGTTAGTCAGAAATCATCCTAGCAACTCTATACGAAATTAGACTACCGAGACTGCAAATATATTCAGTCCATTGGGCCTACATAAATTGATATTTATTAACGTTTCCTCGAAGGATATCGATATCTCGAAAAAAATCGATATGCCAAGAAAAAACGATACACCGGAAAAAACCGAAATCTAGAAAAAATGGACATCTCGAAAGAAATGGACATCTCGAAAGAAATGGGCACCCCGAAAGAAATGGGCACCCCAAAAGAAATGGGCACCCCGAAAGGAGCGGGCACCCCAAAAGGAGCGTGAAACGTCCCCTTAGAAAACTTAATGACTTACTGTGCTGATAAATCTCTTACATTATTTGATTTTCAAACAGATGAGCAAAACTGAACGTACTCAGACATTTCACTCTTTACCTATTCTGATCAACCCTAAACTGACACATAATAATTTTTAAGCGCAACGCAATCTGATTTTCAATAATCCCTACAAAAGAATGGCCCTGACTAACATTAACCTATACCATTCACAAATCACTTACCTCACAAAAATCTTCGTTACTCGAACTACTGCAATACAGCGAGCGCCACTACTGCCAGCTAAATAAAAGATTCAAACTACTGAAGGCACTAACTACTGATAGGCATAGTTAGCAAATGAAAGATTTTGATAGAGAACAAACAATGTATTTACCTTAATAGTGTTCAAAAGTCATAATATATATAGCAGTTCATGACATCCATTCATACAAACGTACTGTTTCTGGTGGACACACGTCCAGATCATCCTCTCTCAAAAATCCGCCATCTCACTTCCCCACATCCACCACCACTGGCGGCTCACCTCCAACTGCGCAACGCTATGCGCTGTTAACATCCAGCTGCCCAACACTACAATAGCCAACAAAAATGAAAACCAGCCACAGACTGCAAGCAGCACAGCCAGTGATTTTAATACAGAGCGCTACGTGGCGGTGGCGTTATCAATATAAGAATCTAAACAGCCTACTTACATCGGTGGCGGTGGCGTTACCAATACAAAAACCTAAACAGCATACTTACAAGCGGACGCCCCGAAAGGAGCGGACACCCTCATGCTCCCCACAAAAAAATTTTACAAATTGTTTTGGGCAGTGGCCAATAATGATTTGAAATTTTTTTCATAATTACAATAACAAAGATATCATAATTACAATTTTATGCACAAAGTCTGAGCATTAAAAGAAAATGCACATGGAAGTAGTGGATTTCCATGCAGTCTTGAACAAGTAGTGTTGTCCTTCCAACACAAAGACAGTGCTGACTCTTGACATGCAGACAGGTAATGGTCTACAACAGAGCAAACCCACCGCAGAGTCAGTCGAAGTTTTGAAGAATGTTAGTAGGTATGTCATCAATGAGCAGACCCACTGTAGTCCTGGTAGAGATTACGCTATTGGTGGGCCATGACAGGTGCAGACCCACTGCAGTCCTTGTAGAAATAATGGTATTGGTGAGTCATCAAAGGTGTAGACCCACTGTAGTCCTTGTAGAGATGGCTATCAGCCATCCGTTGCGACTGTGCAAGTGCCTAATCACCATCGAAGAGTCTTGTGGACAATATAGCAAGTCCATGAACCACCACTTGTGCACTCACAAAAAATTTTTTTGAGATGTCCTTAGAACCAGCAAGGCTGTTATCCAGTCCCTTGCTGAATTATTAACACATGTGCAAACACTAACAGTCCCAACTTCTCACATTTTGTGCATTACTATGACCAACAGAAACGTGTACAGTGAAATGTAACTTAATGATGAAGAACTAGTGTCTATACAATTATAAATTTACAACATAAGAATACAATTACAGAGGTACAAAATACATCATTAAAGATTATAATTGTACAGATAACACTTGTTATACAGACTTTACAAAAGAATAGAAATAGACATATACATCAATGTTACAGGAATTATGACATAAGTAAATAAATAAAATATTGAGAATAGTTTTTGAAACACTAATTTCACACATTAGAATAGAAACAGAACAGAATTAATAATGTGGAAACATCTTTACAAAGAAAATGACATTTTTAATGCAAACTATATTAGAGGATAACAGTATTCCTGATCATAGTGAATGTAACTGGGTATTAGAAAAATTCTACAACATAAGTCTTATCAGATAAACACATGAAGACAGGAAGAACACAAATACGAGGTGCATTGAAGTTCTAAGGCCTCCGATTTATTTTCTCCTGACTGGAAAGAGATAGAAACATGCGCATTGTTTTAAAATGAGGTCTCGTTCATTGTCAATACATCCCAGAGATGGCAGCACCGTACGGCAGATGGAATTTTACCGCCAGCGGCGAGAAAGAGAACTGTTTTAAATACTTAAAATGGCGACGTTTTTCGTACTTGAACAGCGTGCAATTATTCGTTTTCGGAATTTCCGTGGTGTGAAACCAATTGAAATTCATCGACAGTTGGAGGAGACATGTGGTGATGGAGTTATGGATGTGTCGAAAGTGCGTTCGTGGGTGCGACAGTTTAATGAAGGCAGAACGTCGTGTGACAACAAACCGAAACAACCTCGGGCTCGCACAATCTGGTCTGACGACATGATCGAGAAAGTGGAGAGAATTGTTATGGGGGATCGCCGAATGACTGTTGAACAGATCGCCTCCAGAGTTGGCATTTCTGTGGGTTCTGTGCACACAATCCTGCATGACGACCTGAAAATGCGAAAAGTGTCATCCAGGTGGGTGCCACGAAAGCTGACGGACGACCACACGGCTGCCCGTGTGGCATGTTGCCAAGCAATGTTGACGCACAATGGCAGCATGAATGGGACTTTCTTTTCATCGGTTGCGACAATGGATGAGACGTGGATCCCATTTTTTAATCCAGAAATAAAGCGCCACTCAGCTCAATGGAAGCGCACAGATTCACCGCCACCAAAAAAATTTCGGGTAACTGCCAGTGCTGAAAAAAAGATGGTGTCCATGTTCTGGGACAGCGATGGCGTAATCCTTACCCATTGCGTTCCAAAGGGCACTACGGTAACAGGTGCATCCTACGAAAATGTTTTGAAGAACAAATTCCTTCCTGCACTGCAACAAAAACGTCCGGGAAGGGCTGTGCATGTGCTGTTTCACCAAGACAACGCACCCGCACATCGATCTAACGATACGCAACAGTTTCTTCGTGATAACAACTTCGAAGTGATTCCTCATGCTCCCTACTCACCTCACCTGGCTCCTAGTGACTTTTGGCTTCTTCCAACATTGAAAGACACTCTCCGTGGCCGCACATTCACCAGCCGTGCTGCTATTGCCTCAGCGATTTTCCAGTGGTCAAAACAGACTCCTAAAGAAGCTTTCGTCGCTGCCATAGAATCATGGCGTCAGCGTTGTGAAAAATGTGTACGTCCGCAGGGCGATTACGTCGAGAAGTAACGCCAGTTTCATCGATTTCGGGTGAGTAGTTAATTAGAAAAAGAAATCGGAGGCCTTAGAACTAGAAAGCACCTCGTACACAAGGGTACACAAACACATAGCGGAATGATACAAAATGACAGGACAGGGTTTGTTTTCAGTGTGACATTTGGTACTGCAGTCCAACCCAAAACTTCATTCCATATATCTTTCCTCTTATTTCAACATTTGTTTCCACCAAACAAATCCTATCCAAGCATGCTTTCTGTATTTATATATTCACATTTTTCTTACCTCATAATTTATTTTCCATTATCTTACCTCAGAGATTTATTTTCAAGAAAATCCTACCTAAACCTGTTGTCCCTAAACCCTACTTTCTTGTTCATATCCTCTTTCAAAATCCTTTTTTGGCCAAACAGTTTTCTTATAGCTTCTCAATGCATTTCTTCCAATTCATCACAACTCGTTCTCTTATATAGCCTACCCCATTTTAAGCTAACTTAAATCTACTGAGCTCAGATGCATAAACAAAGGGACAATGCAATGCAGCAGCACAAAACAATTAACACAAACAGCAATGACAAAAAAAATGCAAATTGGCAAAGCAAGCAGCAATATATATAAATTAGCAAAGCAAATGCAACATT
This sequence comes from Schistocerca cancellata, assembly GCF_023864275.1. Taxonomy (NCBI): domain Eukaryota; kingdom Metazoa; phylum Arthropoda; class Insecta; order Orthoptera; family Acrididae; genus Schistocerca; species Schistocerca cancellata. Next base: position 333,014,117 of record NC_064629.1, read on the forward strand.
ACAACTAATATGAGCCAATGTGCAGCAACAAGAAAAATAAATCAGTAGTAAAACTGGCTTAACAGAGTAATAAAAAGTGAAATTCAGTAGCACTATGCCTGGCAAACAGCAGCAGCAAATACAATAACTAATAACTAAACATGACAAAGCTCAAGCAGTAAAAATAGTACACTAAAGACAACTGTGCAGATAAGGGAAATGTATATTCACATGTTAATGTCTATGTAATTAAAGTGGTGCACCACAAAAACTTATTCTACAAAAATTAACCAAGTACTTGAAAAGAAAATTATTTATGCTGTTACTGTTACTAGTCCCTTCTTGTTGTTCTTTCCTTTACAAGTGCTCCTTTTTCGAAGAATGTGGGTCATAAAATTATTATTTAATAGATCTGTTGACAGACAGTGCTCACATTATCAAATGCATTTCATTTTATTTTATAAAACAACTGCTGCAACACAGCTGGAAACCAGATATCAAATGAAATAAGGAACTATATACAAAGCATAAAAATATAATTCAATAGTCATGTGGCATTTCATAAGTTAGTAGAAATTCTCTCAATTCTCGTAGAAAGACACTTGTCATAATCAGGTGTGCAGATGTAAGAATATTTTCATCAACTCATAAGCATTTCAGGAAGTAGCACAAAGTACGATATGTTTCCAAGTAATGAGCGTGTCGTATTTGCGATGCTTTCTACAAAGGAATGTCAATAGTGCGGTTAATGGTCTCCTTTTTTCTCCACCTGTGCCTCTGAAAGGCACACACTAATGTCTTTTTTCCAGGCAACTGTCACGCAGTGTGTGCTGACAGTGCATTACATCAAGGTGACCTACCTTTCTTACCGAAATATTTACTACACCAGTTTTCGCTAAAGTGACAGTTTGATACAAATAAAATTTCACAGGTCGAAATATTTGCGTTACAAATCTGTAGAAACAAAATCCTATAAATATAACACTGTCCAAAATATTTTCGGCGGCATTGTGATACATTCACGCATGTACTTACATTTCATAACACGTAAAGTACGATTCTTGGTTTCCAACAACCTTTTTCACGAATCAGAGTCCCTAACCATTATTCAATATTCCTTACCTTAATACACGTGTACATATTCGTTGACATTCTTCAATATTTCACCATTATAAATATGTAGCATAATCAAATTCCTCAAATAGCATCAGCTTATTGATCATAAACATACCTCAACAGCATAATACACATCGTCGTTGTAATAACATCATAACACCTCAGTCAAATCTCAAAAACGTTGTAGCTTTCTGTAATTATGTCAAAACCTAAAACATATTCTCTGCTCATTTCATTAGTGTCATCTACCTCAAATGTACTTTAAAAATCATGATCTCATATCAAATACATCATTGAAAGATCTCATAGTATCACAGTGGTTCTGCAAAAATATGAACAGTTCACAAAGTACAGACAAAATACAAACATAAGTGTGAAATTATCCAATTGTGTAATTGCGTAAACATGTGTCACTGATGTAGTAAAAAAATTTCTTTTTCTCTGTTAAATAATCGGATAGCTGTGTGATTGTGAGTTAGAGAAATATGGTACCGATGTGTAAAGTTGTATAAGCAAATACCATATTAGCTAGGGCTTCTTGTGCTTGCCAAACACATGGTACACAAAGTGAGTGTGTACCCCCTTGAGGGTTAATGTAATTATACCCTCAGGTGTTACAGATTACAGCAATGGAATGAAATGTATCACGAAAAACCTTTGTATCCTTGTAAATCAAAAATCTTTAAAAATAAATGTTTTAAGTAGAAAATTAATCACTCAAATGTGTGTCCTGTAGCGCTAAATGTGCGTCTTGCTGTAAGATAATTCTGTGGAACTGTCGTAGTTATCGTCCTCTGTAAGCAAAGTTCTGCTGAAGTCAGTGTACTCACTTCCTCATAAACAAAAGTGAAATGAAATGCTTTGCGTATAGATATCGTAGTAATTATGCTTATTGCTGTGATGAAGAAAGTACTGTACTGTAACGTATTGTTGTGCTACGGAAAAGGCTGTCTCGCTCTAGCTATACCACAATAGTTACTACTAAAACATGTTTTACTTTCCAGAATAGTTCAGAAAAACTGTGCAGATATAAAGCAGATACAGCACAAAAGCAACAATGTAAATTGTGTCACACATTAGTAGCGTCGTGATATAATCGTGTAGCCGTCAAGGAAACCAAATGCTAAGCCATCTTTAATGCCACAGAAAGTACTTCAAATAAAGAATGTCTTTTCAAGTAAACCAAAATGTTGCATGAAAATCTCTTATTAGCAGTGTATGTTCTAAACATGTAAGCCATATATTCGTTACGTAATCGTGCAACTAACAAGCAAGAATGTACACACACAATAACACCGTGTCCTCTGTTCACTATAACAATGCATTCGTAATTTCTGTTTAAATAAGTTCTCTTGGTTCTTGACTGGATATTTAACTTCAAACATTGTTGCATATTAACAGATTCTAAGTCTGACAAAGAATACTAGTAATGTAAAGTGAAAAATTTTATAGCAAGAACTAAGTTAAAAAAAAACAGATTATCTCTCAATAAACCGTTTTATATGTGAAATGTGGTGCAATCCTTTACTCTTCTTAGCCGCAGAGTTTCAACTTCAACGCCCTTATCATGTGGTATACGCCGGATTCTGTAAGGTCCATTGTAAATCACAAAGCATTTGTGACTCAAGTGTTTCTCTTATGTGACAATGAATGAGCTTTAATGAGAACTTTCTGCTCAATATATAATTTCTTTGAATTTGCTTTACCAGGTAGTTTTCTCCTTTTGTCTGCTGCAGATTTTGTATTTTTAATAGCTAAATCAATTATGTCTTTGTGTCGAAGTCTACATGTATTCGGAAAAGGTACAAGCTCTCTGATTCTGTTTGGAGGTTCTTCATTCTTCAGTACAAGAATAGGTGGTAAAGCAGTGGAGTCATGAGGCATTTCATTCAGCACGTTTTGAAATAAGTGTAAATGTCTGTCCCAATGCTAATGCTTTCTGTGACAATAAAGTCTGCAAAGCTTATTAATTTCTTTCATAATCCGTTCAGACATGTTACAGTGTGGTGAGTACAATGAAATAAAAACAGGTTTGATTTCATGGTTCCGAAGCATGCGTGACCAAACAGCAGACCTTAATTGTGGTCCGTTATCTGCAATGACTTTACTAACGTGTCCAACTTCACATAAGAAATTTGTAACAAAGGCGTTGGATACAGACCGTCCAGTGGCTTTACGTAACGGAGTGAAAGAAACAAATTTTGAAGTAAGTTCAACAGCGACTAGAACGTACGAAAATCCATTCGATGTTCTGACAAGGGGTCCCAAGAGATCAACAGCAGCAAATTCTTTTAATTTAGAAGGAATGAGAGGAAACAACGGAGCACGAAGTGAGATAGTAAATGGTGTCGCCTTTTGACAAGGTTTACAAATAGACAAGACTCTTCGAATTCTCTTTTCCATATTGTTAAAATAACAAGTCGTTCGAAGAATATGATAACATTTTCGTGGAACAAAATGTGCGTAGCTGAAATGAATGTACCAAATGAGCTTATTAGCAAAATCGTCTGGAATGCAAAGTACCCATAGCTTGTCATCAACAGTGCAGCGTTTGAAGAGTATGTTGTTTCTAACCAGATAATAATGCCGAATCTGAGTGTGTCTCTTTTTATGCCATTTACTTTTGATGTCTTTCCAAATCGGATTTTTATCTTTTTCATGAGCAATGTCCTTTGAAGATGTGGAGATGAAGTTTTCAAAGGCGATTTTCTGAATGTAAAGAATACTGAAATTTTTTTCGATGTTGCCTTCTGTGTTACTTTTCTCAAGCCCAGCCGGTGCGCGTGACAGTACGTCCGCAACAATGTTCTCCTTGCCGGGAATGTAGACTATTGTGAAGTGGAATTCTTGCAGAAACATTGCCCAACGTTTTAACCTGTCATTATTTCATTTTGAAGAAATAAGAAATTGTAATGCACGATGATCGATGTATACTTTTACGTGCTCACCAGAAAGAAAGAAACGGAATTTGTTAAATGCCCAAACGATAGCTAAAGCTTCTAATTCAGTAACGGAATAATTTTTTTCAGATTTTGTTAGCACTCGGCTAGCAAAAGCAATGGTTTTCTGAACAGTAGTGTCATTTTCTGTAGCTTCTTGAAATAAATGGGCACCAAGACCGACTTTAGAAGAATCCGTGCTAAGGCAGATATCTTGTGACAGATCTGGATGAGCTAATATTGGCGCGTTAAGCAGCGATTCTTTCAAAGAATTGAATTCCAAGTGTGCTTGTTCGTCCTATTTCCAAATAGTATTTTTTTCCAGTGAGAGAACAAAGTTTTGGTGTAACTAGAATTTGCATATTCAGAAAACGACGGTAAAAATTTACGAGACCTAGAAAACTGCGGACTTGTCTTTTTGTGGATGGAACTGGAATGGCTCTGATTGCTTCTAACTTTGCAGGATCCGGCTGAATGCCTTCAGAAGAAATAATATGTCCCAAAAACTTCACCTTTGTCCTACCGAATTCAGACTTTTCCAAGTTAACTGTAATTCCAGATTCTGCAAAAATATGTAACACGCTGTTGAGCATGCGATTATGTTGTTCCCATGAGGATTCTGCTATCAGAATATCGTCCACATATAAGGTGATGTGACGTTTTAAGAACTCAGGTAATATGGAATTTAGCCCGTGAATGAATGCTGCCAAAGAAATGTTCAAACCAAAAGGAAGTATCCGAAACTGATAACAAACGCCGAAACAAAGGAAAGCTGTGTATTTTCTAAATTCTGGACGAAGTTCGATATGATAAAAACTGGATCTGAGATCAATAGAAGACAACACTTTTACACCATTAAAATTTTGAAGAAATTCTTCCAACGTTTGCGGCCTGTCTGTTTCAGGAATGATGATAGTATTGATTTGTCTCGAATCTGAGTCAAGCCTGATCGATCCATTTTTCTTCTCAACAATATGTAATGGCTTGTTGTATGAGCTTACTGCAGGCTCGATAATGCCCTCGTCAAGCATAGATTATATTTCTGTTCTAACACGGTCCCTGTAATGTGCCGGAATTATGTATGGTCTAACACAAAATTTAGTATGCCCAAGAACACGAAATTGGTATTCAAATCCCTTGATTGTTCCTGTTTTGTGAGTAAAATCTGTGGAATGTGCTTGTAAAATCTCAAAAAGGTCCTGCCTATCAGTGTCATTACAATTCTCAATTGTTTGAATTTTATTCTGAATTAACTCATTAGTATCAAATACGCCGTCGATATCATCCCTGTCAGTACTTGCAGAGTGATTCCTAGTTTCAAGTTCCGTCGAAAATTCCGAACTGTTGTCCAACATGAGGTAATGCCGATTAATTTCCTCGTCATGGTTTGAGAGCCAATCTTCTAAATTCAAAGCTATTGACTTACCTTCTTTCTTCTCCAAACCGAGCGAGGTGGCGCAGTGGTTAGCACACTGGACTCGCATTCGGGAGGACGACGGTTCAATCCCGTCTCCAGCCATCCTGATTTAGGTTTTCCGTGATTTCCCTAAATCGTTTCAGGCAAATGCCGGGATGGTTCCTTTGAAAGGGCACGGCCGATTTCCTTCCCAATCCTTCCCTAACCCGAGCTTGCGCTCCGTCTCTAATGACCTCGTTGTCGACGGGACGTTAAACACTAACAACCCCCCCCTTACCTTCTTTCTCTAAACTTATTTCAGCATCGTGAGAATTTAAGATTGCTTTGTGGTCATTCAAAACGTCTACTCCCAATATAATTTTCGTTGACAATAATGGAATAATACGAAAGTTCATAGACAAGCTGTGGCTTTGACAAAAGAATTCTAAGTTGGTTTGTTGGCGTACATCTACACTTTTTCCAACGATTGCACATTGTAATTTAATCTTACGTAACGCAAGTGAGGGGCAATCGTTCGATTTGTTGCATTTGCTAAAGGCTGTTTCACTAATTACTGAAATGGGACTGCCAGAGTCAAGTATTGCCGTAAATTTTACGTCATTTACTGTAATGTGAATCACAGGATATGTAATGTTGTTATAGCCAACAACAATGAAAACCAGCCACAGACTGCACGCAGCACAGCCAGTGATTTTAATACAGAGCGCTACGTGGTGGTGGCGTTACCAATATAAGAACCTAAACATCATACTTACAAGCGGACGCCCCGAAGCAGGCGGACGCCCTGAATGGAGTCGGTATCTGGACAGGTGTCGATATACTGAACTGTAACGGTATCTCGAACGGTAACGATATCTCGAAGGTGTCGGTACGTCGACGAGTATCGACACGTCGAAGAGTAGCAAAAACGCTAAGTGCAGCGATATCAGGAAAAGTATCGAAATCTCTAAGTGTATCGATGTCTTGAAAAATATCATATCATGCAAAATTTCAGAGGCCTGATAAACAGATATCTTGGTAGATACTGATGCATCGAAAATATATATTACTCGACAAATATCGACATCTCGAAAAATATAGTCATCAAAAAAATCTCGAAAGATATATTAATCTTGAAAATAGTCAACATATCGAGATGTGACTACATATCGAAAATTGTAGAAATCTATATAATTATCGATATCAAGAAGAGAATCGATGTCCGGAAACCTATTGATATCTCGAGATGAGTGCTTATATCGCAAGCTATCTGACTCTCGACAGGTGTCGACATCTCGCAAAATTCGACATCTCTTTGGGTATCGATATATCGTCTGGTGCCGATACATCGATGGATATAGCGATGTCGAAAGCTGTATACATCTCGGTAGGTATCGCAATTTCGGTAGGTACCGACATACTGAACGGTGTGATATCACAATCGGTATCGATATTACGAACGGTATCCCCATCACAAACGGTATAGGTATCTCGAACGGTCTAGATATCTCGAACGGTATTGATGTCTCCAACGGTAACGAAGTCTTAATAGTATAGATATCCCGATAGTATAGGTATCCCGATAGTATAGATATCCCGATAGTTTCGATGTCTCGATAATATCGATGTCTTAATAGTATTAATCCTCGAAAGTATCTATATATCAATTAGAATCGGTATCTCTATTAGCTTCAGTGTATCAATTAGTATCAGTATCTCGATTAGTATCGGTATCGGTGTCTCGATAGTATCGGTATAGGTATCACGACAGTGTCAATATCAGTGTCTCGAGAGAGTCGATATCGGTGTCTAGACAGTATCGTTAGGCGTATCTACAATGTCGATATCGGTGTCTCGAATGTATCAGTTGGTCGAATATATCGGTGTCTTAATGTCTCGAAATTCATCGTTAGGTCGAAGAATATCGATTTCTTGAAAAATATCAATTTATCTTAAAATATCCCCATCATGAAAGATATTCGGTATCTCGAAATATGTCGATACGTCAGGAAATATAGATATCTCGAAAAGTCTAGATTTCTCGAAAAGTTAGATATTGCGTAAAGTATCCTCATATGAATAATTTCAGAAGCTCGATAAACTGATATCTTGGTAGATATTGATTCACCGTAAAGCTATTACTCGACTAATATCGACATCTCGAATAATGTAGTCACCTCGAAAGATAGTCATCTCGAAAATTTCAATGCTACTCTAATTTATCGATATATCGAAGAAAAACGATATATGGAAATTTATTCACAACTCGAAAAGTATCGACATACCGAGATGTTAGACAACTCGAAAAGTATCGACAACTCGAAAAGTATCGACAACTCGAAATGTGTCGACAACTTGAATAGTATCGACAACTCGAATAGTATCGACAACTCGATTGGTATCGACAACTCGAAAAGTATCAGCATCTCGGAAAGAATAGACCACTCGGAAAGTATCGACGTCTCGGAAAGTATCGACATCTCGGAAGGGTGTCGACGTCTCGGAAAGGTGTCGACGTCTCGGAAAGGTGTCGACGTCTCGGAATAGTGTCGACGTCTCGGAAAGGAGTCAACGTCTCGGAAAGGTGTCGACGTTTCGGAAAGGTGTCGACGTCTCGGAAAGGTGTCGACGTCTCGGAAAAGTGTCGACGTCTCGGAAAGGTGTCGAAGTCTCGGAAAGGTGTCGAAGTCTCGGAAAGGTGTAGAAGTCTCGGAAAGGTGTCGACGTCTCGAAAGGTGTCGACGTCTCGAAAGGTGTCGGCGTCTGGAAAAATATCGAAATCAATCTTGAAAAGTAGGAAAGTAATCTCGAAAAGTAAGAAAGTAATCTCGAAAAGTAAGAAATTTTGTTCGTACGAAAATGGTCGATCTCTGGAAATATATCTGTTTCGAAAAATATCGATGTCTAGAGGAACGTCTATATATCAATAGCATCGATACCATGAAACTTACTGTTATCCCGTATATCTCGGTATGTGGAAAATATCGATTTATCGGAAGAAGTCGACTTATCGGGAAATGTCGGTCTCAAGATAATTTAAATCTCTAGACCAATGTAGATGTCTAGAATATTGCAGTCTCCAGAAGTATGGCACCCTCTAGAAAAGTATCGATCTTTGAAAAATTATCGATCTCTCGGAAAAACACACTTTTTGTCATTTGTTTTCGCACTAATGTAATGGCAGAACGTCACATTGCTAGCCTTTCCCTCAACTTATATAACTTTCATCAGGAGGATTTAATATCGACCTATCGAAATATATCAACCTTACGAAAAATATCTACTTAACGTAAAATATCAACCCCTTAAAAGATATTTAACACCCGAAAAATATTGTGCTCCTCTAAAAATCGACCTTCTGAAAATATCAATCTCTCAGAAAGTATCTCTATCTTTTAAAATTCGATTTCACGTAAAATAGCAATTTCATGTAAAATTTCGATCACTAGTAATACATCAACCTCTCGGAAAAATTAATCCTTTCGGAAAAAAATAGTCCTTTCGGAAAAAATAGTCCTCTCGGAAAAAATCATCCTCTCGGAAAACATCGATCCCAAGGAGAACGTCTATCTCTCGAATATTGACATCTCTCGAAAAATGTCATCTCCCGAAAAATGTTGACCTCTCGACATTAATCGCTATCTGAGAAAGAACCAACTCTCGAATAAAACAGACGGTTTGAAAAATGTCGACGGGTCAAGGAAAGTCGACGTCTCGAAGAAAAACCAACGTCTCCAAATAAGCAACGTCTCGGAATGTATCGACCCCTAGGAAAGTATCGACATCATGGAAAGTAATGATCGCCGGTAAAATATCGATTCAAGAAATATATCGACCTCTCGAAAAAGGACTCGTTTTTTCCTTTGGTTTCATACTAACGTAAGGCAATGGCGTCACATTGCTAGCCTTTCTCTGCAGTTGCCAAACATTTATCGGGTGGATTTAATTTCGTCCCATCGAAATATATCAACCTGACGAAAAATATCCATATAATGGATACTATCAACCCCTTGAAATCTATTTAACATTTGAAAAATCTTGTGCTCCTGTGAAAATAGAAATATTGAAGATAAAAATCTCTCGAAAATATTGTGTAAGATGGAAAGAACTACGCCCCTTACATGAAGTCATTAAAGATCACCTAAATCACGTTGAGCGAACAGTAGGGCTGAACAAACATGACTGACAAGGCACAATGCATCTTTTAGAGGGTATAGTATGGACGTATTGGATTAATTAATGTCAGGTGATGGTTTTAAAGTAATTCACGCGATATGAAAACTTTGAGGAAAGGCGTCGATTTACTGGAGGCTAGTTTACCCCAGGGAAGTACTCAGAATTGACCGTGGCCGCCGGGGGTGGGGGGGGGGGGAGAGAGGGGAATGGCTAAGGGAAGTGGCAATAGGCAGCTTAGGGTGGATCAAGCTCTGAGAAAGCGGTAACGGGGCGCGGCCTCCAGCCGCTTGAGATGACTGACAGTGAGTGGGTGGTTGAGCCCGACTCCATGCTGGTGTACCGGGAAACAGAGGGAGAACTGGTACGCCTGTTGATAAATGTCTGTCGTCCCGTTTTCTGTGAAACATGCGAGAAAGTCTCACAAAACTACAGTGGAGTGGCCTACAGAGGTCAAAATATATGTGTTCGTGACTATAGCAACTTCACACTGAATTCACGGTCCACAGAGTCTGAAGCATATCAGGTGAAGACCGACAGAATGAAATACGCCTGCCTCTGATGGGAATGTAGGACCAAAGAATTTGCAGTACTCTCTTGGGAGTCAGAATTCCGGAAAACTTGGTGTTGTGCAGATGCTAACCTTGATGGGTGGCCTGGGTGGAGCTAAATAACAGAAGATGAGAGGAAGGGATATTTTGTGGGAATTTGTTCACTTCTCAGAGCAGGCATTGGACGGCGCTGGGAAGCAACGTATAATTAACGCGACTTGCGCTGCAGTTGGCCTAAGTGATTTTGATGGAGGGGAAACCGAGGCAAAGAGCGGACTGTGAGAAGTCTCCGTAGAAAGCTTCCATTCCCAGCTTGGCTAGAGAGCGGATGTGGCGTTCTTGACTCAGCTTGCCTGAGAATGAGTGAGCATATCTGCAGTTTAGGACTTAGCAAAGGGAACGATTGAGCTTGGAGATAGGAAGTTTTGGTTCAGCTATGTACTGAGCAAGATAGCTAAGAGCGAACAGACGAGCGCAGCCCTGCAGCACCACGAGGTCGGCCGACGCCCACATAACGACGCCGCTCCGCCACGCTGAATTCTGTGATATTGCGCCCGCTCCGGCCACTGATTAATTTGTTGGATCACGTCGGCAAGGTTTCCACGAGGGTTTCATGGGCCGTGTATTGTAGAATTCTTCTCGCACTTCGCCGTACGCCTGGGTCAGTCGATAGGAATTACTTTTGAGTGATCGTGCTTTACTCCACACAATTTATTACCACTGCCTGTTAGAAGAGTCATGTAATGTGATGATTGAAGGTCGTGAGTTAAAATAAATCTGTGCTAATCGACTGCATATGTTTTCAATCAAGTAGTTGAAATCCCAAGTCACTTTCTTAATTAATTTTATCTTCAACATTTGCATCTGGTGTTCAATTGCTGAATATAACATCAATGTGCACCCCTGTTTAATTAAAAGGGATCAATTCTGAATCAATTAATGTCAACACTGCCACCGCAGTTCAATCATGAGTCAAAGGGCCTTACTACTTTCTTTGCATTGTCCGATATTGCGGCAGTTTTGCACTCTCTGTTGATCTGTTAATCAATTACCTGGAGTGAACATACACCAAAAGCAGATAAGCGACGGGTGGGGTGTTACAATTGGAATTTCGAAAAAGGCAGCTACATCGAAAAATATTGATGTCTTGAAGTATATCGAAATCTCGTAAAACTTCGACATATAGGGAAATATCGACGTCTAGAGAAATGTCGCCAACTCGAGAAATGACGACACTCGAGAAACGTCGAATCCCGAGAAAAGTCAACAACTCGACAAATGCAGACAACTAGAGGAATGCGGACATCTGGAGGAATGCGGACAACTCGAGGAATGCGCACAACTCGAGGAATGTGGACATCTGGAGGAATGCGGACATCTGGAGGAATGCGGACATATGGAGAAGTATCGACTACACGGGAAGTATCGACGTGTCGAAAAATCGGCCAAGTGGAAAAATGCCATATGTCGAACAATACTGATATGTTGAAAAATAAAGATACATCGAAAAATATTGATAAATGGAGAAATAACGACACATCGAAAAATCATTGGTAATTCGAAACATATCGATGACTTGGTACGTTAAGATATTTCTAAAAATGTCTATATCCTGGAAATATCGATATATCGATATATATCAACATTAAGAAGAGAGTCAATGTATCGAGAAATATCGATACCTCGGAAAGTATGTCCGTCCTGAAAATATCGAAGGCTCGAGAAACATAGATATCTTGGTAGATATAGATTCATCGAAAATATCTACTTCTCGAAAAACATGGATATCTCGAAAAATATCGACATCTCGAAAAATATCGACATCTCAAAAAATGTAGTCATCCCGAAAGATATAGTCATCTCGACATCTCGAAGATATCGATGTATCGGAAAATATCGGCGTCTCGAAAAATCTCGGCCCTCCGGAAAATACCGATATCCGAACAGCCTCGACTACTCGAAAGGTATCGGTACCTCGAAAAATATCTATCTCACGTTAATACCGATCTTGCAAAGAATAAAGATCTATCGAAAATATCGATACGTCGTAAAATACTACTCGAAATATCTATACTGTCCTACATCTCGTTACTTTTTTAAATATCGATACTTTTCTGCATGTAGATGATTTTCTACATAAGATACTTTCATGGAGATCGATACATTTATTGAGATGGATACTTTTCGAGAGATCAATAATTCTGAGTGATCACTACTTTTCGAGACAGATACTTGAGATACATATATTTTCCAAGATGTCGACATTTTTCTAGATACCGATACTTCTCAAGATATCGATACTTTTCGATGTGTCGGTACTTTTAGAGAATTCGATACATTTTGTGATACAGATACGTTTTGAAGTACTTTGTGAAGGTATCGATACTTTGCTAGGCACAAATAATTTTCGAGATATTGACGCCTTGCGAGATACCGAATCTGTTCGAGAAAGAGATACTTTTCGAAGGACCCATACCCTTCCTGATACCGATATTTTTCGAGATAGTGAATCCTTCCGAGATACTGATACCTTTCGAGAGACTGATACTTTTCGTTCGACAGATACTTGTTGCAGTATAGATACTATTCGGTATATCGATACATTACGAGATGTACATACTTTACATTATATTGATACCTTACGAGATGTCTATACCTTTCGATATATCGATACATTTCTACATATAGGAACTTTTCGCGATGTCCATACTTGGCGAGAGATAGATACTTGGCGAGAGATAGATACTTGGCGAGATCGATATTGCGTGAGAGATCGACTTTTTACGAGAGATCGTTACTCTTCGAGATAACGACACTTTTCTGGATATGGAACTGTTCAAGAGATCGGTACTTTTCGAGTGACTCATACTTTTGAGTTGTTGATACTTTTCGAAATGGCGATACTTTTAGATTTATCGATGCATTACGAGATGTCGATACCTTTTATAATACCAATACCTACCGAGATTTTGATACCTATCGCGAGAAATATCTATGTATGAGGTGTCGATATCTTGGAAAGTAAAGATCTCTCGGAAAGTAAAGATCTGTCGGAAAGTAAAGATGTCTCGGAAAGTAAAGATCTCTCGGGAAGTATCGTACCCTTGAAAAGTATCGATATTTCGTAATTTCTCGTTCTCGCTGAAGGTATCGACCCACAGAGCCTTCTGAAGAACGAAAAATATCGATATATGGGAAGATGTCGTATCGTCTAACAGTATCGTTAATGGAATTATAATGACGCCTCGATAATTTGGATTGCCAGAAAAGTATCGATCTATCGAAAAGTGTTGATCTCTGGAGAGGTTCAGTCTCTCGGAAACTATCGGTCTCTCGGAAAGTAATGGTCTCTGGGTAAGTATCGATGTCTCGGAAGGTATCTATCTCACGGTTATTATTGATCTCTCGGAAAGTCTCACTAATGAAAATTGTGTCGATACCTCGAATAGTTCACGCTCCACAAAAAGTATCGACATATCGAAAGGCATCGTTACTGGAAATGTATGGATACCCGAAAAGTGTCGTTTCTCGAAAAGTATAAATATACAGAAAAGTATAGATATGCAGAAAAGAATAGATATGTCGAAAAGTACAGGGCTATTACAAATGATTGAAGCGATTTCATAAATTCACTGTAGCTCCATTCATTGACATATGGTCACGACACACTACAGATACGTAGAAAAACTCATAAAGTTTTGTTCGGCTGAAGACGCACTTCAGGTTTCTGCCAACAGAAACACATAAAAAAACAAAATGGCGACAGGAGCCGAGAAAGCGTATGTCGTGCTTGAAATGCACTCACATCAGTCAGTCATAACAGTGCAAGGACACTTCAGGACGAAGTTCAACAAAGATCCACCAACTGCTAACTCCATTCGGCGATGGTATGCGCAGTTTAAAGCTTCTGGAAGCCTCTGTAAGGGGAAATCAACGGGTCGGCCTGCAGTGAGCGAAGAAACGGTTGAACGCGTGCGGGCAAGTTTCACGCGTAGCCCGCGGAAGTCGACGAATAAAGCAAGCAGGGAGCTAAACGTACCACAGCCGACGGTTTGGAAAATCTTACGGAAAAGGCTAAAGCAGAAGCCTTACCGTTTACAATTGCTACAAGCCCTGACACCCGATGACAAAGTCAAACGCTTTGAATTTTCGGCGCGGTTGCAACAGCTCATGGAAGAGGATGCGTTCAGTGCGAAACTTGTTTTCAGTGATGAAGCAACATTTTTTCTTAATGGTGAAGTGAACAGACACAATGTGCGAATCTGGGTGGTAGAGAATCCTCACGCATTCGTGCAGCAAATTCGCAATTCACCAAAAGTTAAGGTGTTTTGTGCAATCTCACGGTTTAAAGTTTACGGCCCCTTTTTCTTCTGCGAAAAAAAACGTTACAGGACACGTGTATCTGGACATGCTGGAAAATTGGCTCATGCCACAACTGGAGACCAACAGCGCCGACTTCATCTTTCAACAGGATGGTGCTCCACCGCACTTCCATCATGATGTTCGGCATTTCTTAAACAGGAGATTGGAAAACCAATGGATCGGTCGTGGTGGAGATCATGATCAGGAATTCATGTCATGGCCTCCACGCTCTCCCGACTTAACCCCATGCGATTTCTTTCTGTGGGGTTATGTGAAAGATTCAGTGTTTAAACCTCCTATACCAAGAAACGTGCCAGAACTGCGAGCTCGCATCAACGATGCTTTCGAACTCATTGATGGGGACATGCTGCGCCGAGTGTGGGAGGAACTTGATTATCGGCTTGATGTCTGCCGAATCACTAAAGGGGCATATATCGAACATTTGTGAATGCCTAAAAAACTTTTTGAGTTTTGGTATGTGTGTGCAAAGCATTGTGAAAATATCTCAAATAATAAAGTTATTGTAGAGCTGTGAAATCGCTTCAATCATTTGTAATAACCCTGTACAGATATCTGGAAAAGTATCTGTATCTCGAAAAGTATCGATACCTCGATAAGTATCTGTCTCTAAAGGTATCAGTCTCGAAAGGTATCACACTCTCGGTATCCCGAAAAGTGACGGTATCCCGAAAAGTATCGGTATTCCGAAAAACGTCTCTCTCTCGAAAAAGGCCTATCTCTCGAAAAAGGCCTATCTCTCGAAAAAGGCCTATCTCTCGAAAAAGGCCTATCTCTCGAAAAAGGCCTATCTCTCGAAAAAGGCCTATCCCTCGAAAAAGGCCTATCTCTCGAAAAATATCCACTTCTCGACAGACATCTATCCTGAAAGATATCGATCTCTCGAAAGATCTGTCTTCGCAGACAGGATAAGTTTCTAGTTACTCATTGGTTTACTGCACTTTCCACTTGTCTTATGTTTCAGGTTTCTAGAGAATAAATTTCCAGTCTATATTTTCGGAATTATGTTGCTCGAGTGATCGGAAGCATACAACTATGTGCTTGATATCGAGATGTTTCGCGTAAAGTGTACAATATTCTGGCAAACCATGTGAAAATGCATGGGTCCTGGTAATCTCAGAGTCTCGAGATGGGAGTATAAAGCAAGCAAGGAAGCAAATAGGTCGGGGGCAGAATTAGTGATGCCTTTGTACCAAGGGGACCGGAACTAGCTTTTGTACAACAGTGTTCGTGGTATATGTACGAGTGTCTGGCGGTTGCTACTGCGTGACCTATCGTGTGGGAGGTATAGGTTCAGCAAAACGATAGCCATAACGGAGATGAATCACATTTTTAGGTGGAAAATTATATACGCTGTAGATGCTGAGATTCGTTCCAGAACCAGATGGTAAAGAGGAGACATATCCAGTACATTGCTTGGTGTCAGAATGTGGCAGCAATCCTAATATTTAATTGTAGTTACACTGACTTTCTTCTGAGATGGTCATAGGAAGCACAGCAGCAAGCAAGAAGGTCGGGGCCAGAAACAGTAAAGCCTTTGTTCCGAGCAGGGGTTTGCCCATTCATTGTACACCGGTTCCGAGTGTGGGATAAAGCTTTCGACTTACGACAATAGGGCTTTCGGCTCCCCCTGGACATGTAAATAGTGAATTAATACCCAGTTAGCATAGTTGCCTTCAGGACCGTGTGTTTCGCATGTGAACACTGCAGGAGTTTCAGAAGATTCAATATGACAGGTGTTCGTGCTGGGTGTATCGATAGCATTCGACCTCCTACCACTGAGATAATCCTGGGATAAGGGGTCATCTATGGCTGGCTGGCCTCTCTTTGGCTGACACGCACTTCCAAAGCTGCTGTCATGGGCCACGGGCCACGTTTACAGTGGCAGTTTCCTCAGTCAGCACTGGACTGTGGCGCGGTGAGTACGTGGGATTTATTTTAATATCTGCAGACCACTTTTGCAGGGTTTAACTGTCAGTGCAATACGGCGATCTGTAGAAAATAGCTTTTTGTCACTGTAATACTCGTCTGCAGAAATGAAAAGGCAGTCAGAGCTTCCTTCAGCAGCATCAGTAATTTGGTGGGTAAATTCAGTAAGAGCCAATCAGAAAGCCACATTCATTCACAAGACATGGTTTTGCTTGGACATAGGAGTCTCTACAGACTGGTTCAAACAACATCGGGGCAAGTTATCTACAGAAAGTTCTGATTGTAAGGTGATGTATTCTTTGTTCAGGTGTTCAAAGACAAGTTGAAGCAGACCATTAATCTCTGGTGTGATGCTGTTCCTCTTCCGACATTGCGGTATTATTACTTCTCCAGACCAGTAGTTGTAGGACACCAACATCTCCAGTCATGCTACGCACACATCTCGTGGCAATGCTTCAGCATTGCTGGGCAGGTGAACATGTGCATGGAGACGATGCGTCTCGCGTGTTCCGCTAGGCTCACTAGGAACAATGCACTATGTGCTATTCTGGCAAATATTGCACCACATCTCTATAGTGCGTTCAGAGGGACTTGGCTGTCATTTACATAGACCTGTGACATCATTATATCAGTGAGAACCTTTCAGCTGCGTCTGCGAGGGTGAGCCACTATGCAAACATCCCTCTCAGCTCAGGAATAGCAGGTATGCCTCAGCCATGGTGGTCAGGTGAACATGCGCATGTCCTGAGGGTGCCTTGGCTCTTATTTGCACAGACATGTGACATCAGTATAACATGCAAAGAACTCTAACTGTATACCCAAAAATAGATGTTACATTTACCTGCTGGCTGCAGGTGGTACTGCACTGAGGGTAATGGCTCTCACCAAGCATTCAGCTCTCCAGCAGAGGCTCACGTCTGGCTGGCCTTACTAAGCATCTATGTGGGGTCAGCAGTTTGCTGATACATTGCGATTGATGATAGTTTGAAAGTGTTTTCTACATGCACTGAGTGTTTGTGCACTGCATTATTTTCGGCTCTTTTAGCGTTTTGAGCGTGTTTGCAGAGCATTTTACATGCACTATTTAGACAATTTACAAGTAGTTTGTAGCTCTGTGTGTTGTGTACTGCATTATTTCGACAGTTTATAGTTAGTGAGCGTGTTTGCTGAGGATTATACATGCCATTGTTTCGGTAATTCACGAACAGTTTGCAGCTTTGTATGCCATGTACTGCATTACTTCAAGAGCTTATAATTAGCGAGCATGTCTGCAGAGCGTTTTACATGCATTATTTCGGTACTTACGAGTAGTTTTCAGGTCTGTAGGCAATGCAGTGTGACCCAAAGCACATCAGAGCAAGTTTTTGTATGAGTGTAATAAGTGAACTAGGTGAAATAAATTTTTCCAGAATAAATAAAGTACACTCCTTCCTCTCTCCAACAGCCCAGAACAAGCTGAGTCCTTTTCAGGCCATTTTTCCCCAAGACCGCAAACTTGGATTACATCAAGAGAGGGACAGTGGCGCTCTCTAGTAGCAGTATTGTGTACTAGGTCTGTTGGACTCCGAACCTCTTAGTGAACACACTGGATGGAGCTACTGCTTCAAATTGTTCAAGTAAAGTCCGCCAGCTAATAAAGACTTATGTCCATCCTATCCAGTAGCCCAGCACAGTCTGAGTCCTTTTCCCGCCAATTCCAAGGAAGAGGTGGTGGTTGCATTACTTAAGTTACTGGAGGTAGCCTAAGTGACATATTTTCCCTCATTTTCGTAGGTTATTTGAGGTAGTCCGAGTGATCTTTTTCCACAAAAATTAAAACTTCCCATCATTTTCTGTGGGATGAGTGGGTGGATGGGGGATGGGAGGGATTGGGTTATTGGAAGTAGTCCAACTGACCTATTCTCCCTCCAAAATTTGAACTTCCCGCCATGACGTCATTGCGACATTGCCACTCCTATTGCCGCCATCTTGAATACATTTGGCAACAATGCAGATTGGGGCAGAACGAACTTTCTCCCACTATTGGAGTAATGAACTAAATTACTGTCCCATATCATTAGCATCGATATACAGCTAGATTTTGGAATGCTATTAATTACCTCAAAGAGAATGGTCTATTGACACAAGGTCAACATGGATTTAGAAAACATCGTTCTTAGGAAACACAACTAGTTTTTCCCACACGAAGTTTTAGGTGCTATTGACAAAGCATTTCAGATTGATTCCACATTTATAAATTTCCAGAAGGTTTTGACAGTGTACCTCACAAGCGGTTTGTAACCAAATAGCGTGCTTATGGAATATCGTCTCAGTTATGCGACTGGTTTCGTGATTTCCTATACGAGAGGTCACAGTTCGTAGGTGGAAAGTCATCGAGGAAAACATAAATGATTTCATGCGATTCTCAAGGTAGTGATATAGATCCTCTGTTGATCCTTATCTATGTAAAACATTTAGGAAACAATCTGAGCAGCTGTCGTCGGTGATTTGCAGATTATAGTGTTGTTCGTCAGGTGGTTAAGTCATCAGAAGATCAAAGAAAATGGCAAAATGACTTAGGGAAGATATCTGCATGTTGCAAATTTGGCAGCTGACCATAAGTAATGAAAGGTGTGAGGTCATCCACTTGAGTCGTAAGAGGAATCCGTTAAACTTCGGTTACACGATAAATCAATCAAATTTAAAGGCCATACAAAATCAACTGAATATCTAGGAATTACAATTACGAACAACTTACATTGGAAATAACGCATAGCAAATGTTATGGGGAAGGCGAACCAAAGAGTACGATTTGCTGGCAGAACATTTAGAAGACGCATCGGGTCTGCTAGAGAGACAGCCTACACTATGCTTTTCTGCGGTCTTTTGCAGTACCGTCGCAAGGTGTGGGATCCTTACTAGATAGGATTAACGGAGTACATTGAGAAAGTTCAAAGAAGAGCTGCACGTATGTTATTATAGAGAAATAGCGGAGAGTGTGTCACGGACGTGATACAGGATTTGGGGTGGACGTAATTAAAACAAGGGCGGGACCTTCTCACAAAATTGCAACCACCAACCTTCTCCTCCAAATGCGAAAATATTTAGTTGACGCCGATCTACATAGGGAGAAACGGTCATCATAATAAAATGCGGGAAATCAGAGCTCGGAAGGAAAGATACAGGTGTTCGCTTATTTTCGCGTACTGTTGGAGACTGGAATAATAGAGTATTATTTTGAAGGTGTTTCGATGAATCCAATGCCAGGCACTTATGTGTGATTTACAGAATATCCATGCAGATCGAGACAGATTTAGATGTAGATTTTCAGAACTCTTTCTTCCACCCATGATCAAACTGATCTTCCTTGTGGCTTCAGGATGTAGCACATAAATATCACATATTTTAGTCGAGTTCAGACATAAATTTCTTTTCTCCGCGATTCGATTCAGTACATTCTCGTTACAAGACACTCATCTAACCTTCAGCACTATTCTGCAACACCACAGTTCAAAAACTTCTATTAATTTCTTGTCTGTTCTTTTTATCGTCCACTTTTCACTTTTGTTACGTTTACATATTTTTGGCAACAACTATTGCTCCTGTATTAATTTCCGATGAACCCTTCTTGGTGGTGCAATTATATCAAAGATCGTACATCGTATCCCCGACACTTAAACAATTTTTTAAAGAAAAGATATATCATGGAGCTACTCACACAACTAAATACATTTCACCAATTATTTGGTGAAGCTAATTTTTGTGATTATTTCAAATGATAATACCTGCCATGTTTAGAATGATGCCACATTAACACCAGTGTTGAATGCTCTTATTTAAGCAAATTACTTAACATTGTCAATTACAACTATCAGCAGCCATGTAAAATAGGACATTTTGATCCATATATGACGCAGCGGCATAATAGATTTTCATCTTTCAGTTTCGTACTCAAATGCCTATTACGCTATTGCCAGATGTGCGGGAAACTTTCGTAATAATGAGAACAACTTGACCTACTAACAGTTCGCGATTCTCTTCTCTCCTGACATTGACGTTAATCGAATTTCGCACTCCACTCCAAACTAATAGGCGTACTCCAAATTAATGATTAATCACGGTACGGCTGGAGATAGAAATAATTTACTAGAACAAGGATGGATCACTTGACCTCTTTGGCCGCCACCATCGCAAAGTTATCCTTGTTATGTCGGTACTTGTCCGAATAAACTTAAGATAGCCCAGAGGTTCAACTTCACTTTAAATTCCGATTAAGTAATCAGAGCTTCAGTGCCATGTCGTGCATAAATACCGTACACAGTGGGTTCTTTAATTAATGAGTCATGCAGTGTCTTAATTATGAAACAGACGAACCCTCTTTAATACACTTTTGTGTAACGTTTAGTCTTAGAATTGCACTTTGCTAAATGGCACTGCTGTATAACACGGTGCTCATAGCATTGAGGGTCTCTGATCGATTTTGGATCCAGTCATTTTACTTTCACAGATTCCTGTAACATTTCCATGGGCTGGACTCGCTTGCGGTAGGATGACGATTCAAGTCCGCGTCCTGCCATCCAGATAAGGTTTTCCGTCATTTGCCTAAATCACTTTCAGGGCACGGCACATTTTCTACACCACCGTTCCCTAATCCGAGCTTGTGCTCTGTCTCTAATGATGTTTTTGTCAATATAACTTCATACTGCAGTCTTTCTTCCTTTTTTGTATAATTTCCCTTATGAATGACACCTCCCACGTATTCATCAGAGCTCAAAAACGTTAAGTGACGAACATACATTACAGTTTATATCGCTGTCGACGCTATACAAATCATTAGGTGAAAATTTCCATTTAGCTTATCTGAAATAAATGCTGTCGATTCAGTGAGTTAACGTCTCTTAATTTCATAAATCTAGAATCTCTGCCGTTTGTGAGGATTTAATTAAATAAATTTCTCATATTGTGGATCACGTAACACTTTCTTTCCAGCTCAATGCATTTGTCTAAAGCGTCAGTTTGATATTTCTAGTGAAGAGAAGCGTACTTTCAGTGATTGAGAGTTCACAGTCTTACTAATTTATTCATCTCTGGAGGCAATACTCCTCGTTTCCTCTAAATTTAAAATTATATAATTGCATAATCTCTCCTCTATTATTTCCAAAAAGCTTAAAAATTATACCGGCAGTTCAGTTCGGTACTAAACACTTGGCACAACACTTCCAGAATGCAACACATCCACTAAAAAGGGGACTTCCACTAGGCTTGCTCTTTCTCTTTTGGATATATGCTCCGCAGCATGGGATCCTTACTAGGTAGCACTGACAGAGGACGCTAACAACTTGGCTGGCCGATGTGGTCGAGAGGTTCTAGGTGCTTCAGTCTCGAACCACTCGGCTGCTACTGTCGCTAGTTCGAATCCTTCCTCGGGCACTGATGTGTGTCTTGTCCTTAGGTTAGTCAGGTTTACGTAGTTCTAGGTCTAGGGGACTGATGACCTTATATGTTAAGTCCAATAGTGCTTAGAGGCTTTCTCGGCGAATTTCATACATGAAGTCTTCAAGGGTTGTCAGCCGAGTAGCGTCGTCGTCTCGTAGCAACGTTTCGATGCTTAAGGTGAAGTCGCCTTAAGATGACGGAGACGCATTCCATCGAAACGTTGGCACGAGACGACGACGCTACTCTGCTGACAACCCGTGAAGACTTTATATAACATTTGAACCAATTTTGACAACGTGAAAGAAGGGCAACTCGTTCTGGATGATCGCGGAGGAAGACGAGTGTGTCATGGATACGGTAAGCGAGATGGAGTGGTAATCATTAAAGCAAAGGCATCTTTCTTCGCAGAGAAAGTTTCTTACTACAATTCAATCACCAGCGCTCTCCTCTGAATGCCAAAATATTGTGTTGACACTCACGTGAGTAGGGAAACATGACTATCATAATAAAATTAGAGACGTTATAGCTCGCACGGAAAGAGTTAGGTGGTCGTTTTTCTTATTTACTATTCAAAAAATCTATTGATTGAGAAATAGTCTGAAAGTGTTTCTGTCAAACATCTGCCAACACTGAATTGTGTACTGCGGATTAGTCATGTAAGACTACATGAAATGAGTCTGAGCGTCCGGTATTCACTGCACTTTTATACCCCTGATTTCTTTCGTTTTGCGAGCATCGTTACGTTGAAGATATCGTGTGGCGATCATCCATTTACATAGAACTTATTGGTAAGTATAGGTAACATGTTCACTGCACTGTCTCCCAATTTATTTAACAAATCAGCTGGTACTTCATCATCACATGTAGTTACTCCATTTTGCATTTACTGAAATACTTGGAAAATAAGGACATGCGGTGGGAAATAGTTATGTAGTGGTAGCTATAGATTTAAACGGAAGTGATGTAAAGGGACAGGTAATTTGATTTAAATTGAGAGTTGATAAGCAGGGCGGTTGAGGAGCTGATCGATCTTATCTCAAGGTCAGTGATGACACCTCCCAGTAACGGGTTACAAATTTGGTCTAGTCATGGTGAAGGTTACCCTCCACGCCCCTTCCTCCAATGAATCACCGTCAATTTATCAAGATCACTCTGGGGAGTGCCTGTCCTATCTACATACCTTAGGCAAGCGGACTAGGTCATGACATAACACGAAACTAGTGATGTGGTCCAATGTGACACAAAATTTGTGGGGAACCGTTTGAACAATGCTAACACACTAAAATGGCAGGAAAATCCTACGCTCCTTCCTGGACCAAAAACATACAAATTTCCACACTCCATTCTTTATAAATATTGTATTTAGTAAGCCTCTTCATTCAGGGTCTCTCTATCGTGCGGAGAGGTTAAGGTTCGTTAGAAACAAATTATTATTGAAAATAATATTGTAATGGAAATTCTTGAATATAACAGAGCGATAAAAAATTAAGAAATAATTTTTTTATTAACAATTTCACTGGTGGTACAATAAGTTAACAGTATTTTAATTAATAATTTTTTTTGTTGATTTATTTACAAACCTATATTTATTCTTACATAGAGTAATTTCCAAAACTAAATTTTTAAAATTTCTTTTGTTGGTGTATTTACATAGCTATTACTTTTTTCTGGACGGTTTATACGTTACACTAAGAACCTAAATACCATTATTACGTTTCCAAACGAATTTATTGTTTTTCATTCTATGTACAAGACGTACATTTTCTTTCTGACCATCCTATTCACATTTTTTCAACATATATGGTAAATGAGGAACTAACAGCAGCCGGATAACAGATGCTCTCTCTCTCTCTCTCTCTCTCTCTCTCTCTCTCTCTCTCACACACACACACACACACACACACACACAACTGTGACAAGCGGTTAATTCAACACTGCCACACATCCAATTACCAAATGAATAATGTATGGTCGGGTCGTGATCCCATCCCCACAGATGAATCGTTTGTCATCATGCCACAACAGTCCAGCCTTCAGCTGCCTTGTGGTAGGTACCTCATAGACTCTCAATCGTAAGCCTACCTGGTGCACCATTTGTGGAACGATGTCAACACCCTCGAGCAGACAGCTCTTGTATCCCAGATCATGAGAACCTTTGAGTCCACACGATGCACGCTCTTAGACTGCCTCGGAGTTGCATCTGCATCTATGCAGTATGCGTACATTTCCAGTCTGAGCCCAACAAAACTGAGCCTTGGCGTGGTGTTCAGTCTGAGCCCAACAAAACTGACGATTGGCGTGGTGTTATTCGCAGGATACAGAGAGTATGTACCCAGGCATACTCTCTGGAATTTTTTGAAATTGTCTGCGAGAAATCTTATATCAGTGCTCTTGTATAATCCAGCATATTCCCAAAAATCAGGGGTGCTGAACTCTGCCAAACGTTCACCACTTGCTCGTACTCCACATTGGTTGTGGCAGTGCCAGTGCCAGTTAGTTCATAGGAGAAAGTGGTTGTGTCGGTGAACATGGTTTCTTGGAGTCTTTGAATGTAATCCAGCTACTCATACCTAAAGACCCCTTCTGAGTCACAAGGTGTAACTTTGGATTAGTATATGTAGCTCTAGTGACACGCATATCATCCTGACGCATCATGTCAGCAGGTTTCTGAAAACTCTCGTGGATGAAGTGTAGCTAATATAGGAAGCGGAGAGTTTTTTTGGTCTGCCGCACTCGTAAAATGAAATGTGTTTTCAGTGTCTTGAGGTATGAATTTATAACCTTTGAAGCCAAAATCACGCAAGTCCTCAAGAATGAAATGAGCTGTACACTCGCTCAGATTACGGAAGAAGATGAGTATGTGTTGTGATACCTCAAGTTGCTAGCATTGTTTGCTGTGCTGCCAGAATTGCCCTGTAGATGACAGTTGTGTCCACTGGAGTAACTGTTTTTCTATCTTAGGCAGCCTGCCACTATGGCAGTCAACTGCTTGTTTGCATAATGTATCAGTCTCCTAAGAAGTGGTCATGGGAGTGTTGTTGCAATAAATCCCATCATCATCCCACCTAAGTTTATCGAGCTCAGAGGGCAAACATCCAGTAGGATTGCCGCCGACCTATGATTCCCATTTGTTGCTCCTGGAGTCATACGAATGTACAACTTTATAAGATGCCATGTACGGTATGTGCCATTCTGTGAAAGTAGTGTGAAAGGCATTATTATCACCTTCACACTGCGCAACAGGAGCTAGAAGGTACTAGAAGTCTACATATATGATGAGGGGACATCGCTCCTGGTGGTCGACTATCTTCTTCTTCAAGGACTTCGTATACTTGGTAGGCATTTCCGCATGTACCGTTCCCTGAATCACGAAGTCAATGAGATGCCTTTCAAGGCTCTCACTTTTGGTAAAATAGTTTATAGGACTATGGCAAAAATGTGGAGCACCGTGATGTTTGGACAATTGGTAGGAAAGCAGGTGGACCATACTTCTGATCCGCACATAGTGTGGCCTCTCAATCTCAGAGAATAGGAAGAAATGTACGTGTTTTGAACAATGACTGTCTATCTTTGAAGAGTAGAATGATCCATATACTTTATGATCTACTTCTTTCTTCTGTAGAGTGGGGTCCCGTATTTCTTCATCTTCTGGCGAGCTGTCATCAACATCGAAGCCATATCCACAGATAAGCCAAATCATTATGAGCACAGCTCAGCGCGAGGTTGGATGTCATCTGGTGGCGATACGGGAACGTGGCACGATAAGGAAGGAGTATAAATGGATCAAATATGGATGGGATATCACTCCAACGACGACACGGGCGCAGTTAGGGATATCTACTGACATAATTGAGGAGCATCTCGAGAACGGCGTTGCTGGTCGAATGTTCACGTGCTCCTGTAGTAAGCATCTATGGAAAGTGGTAAAACGACCGTGAAATTACCACTGGGCTATAAGAGATTGGACATCCACGACTCTTCACAGAACATGGGATTCGAAGGTTTGCCTGCTCTGTAAAGCAGGATAGGCATATATCTGTGGCATAGCTACTGAAAAAGCACAACGTTTGTGCACGCATAAGTGTTTCGGAGAACACTGTTCATCGTACATTGTTGAACTTGAGGCACAGCAGCAGACGACCCCTAAATGTTCACATGTTTGCCCAACGACATCCTCAATTACGACTGCAGTGGCCACTGGCTCGTCGAGATTGGATCTTGGGTGAATGGAAACATGTCGCCTCATCGGATGAACCACGGTTTTGCTACAGCAGGTCGATGGTTGTCTCCATAAACGCCATCATCCATTCGAACCGCGGCTTGAAACGTGCACCGCGCCAAGAGGGTAGGCTGGTTGGAGCAGTATTATACTATACAAGACACACTGCTGCGCTCGCATGGGACCAGTAGCAGTAAATGGAGACACGCTGGCAGGTGCGGACCACCTGCGTCGCTTCATACTCAACGTCTTCCCCGATGGTGACGTCATCTTTGAGCAAGATAACTGTCTGTGCCTCAAAGCCAAAACAGTGCTACCGTGTCCTGAAGAACATGATAGTTACCACGTTGATATCTTGGCGGGTAAATTCGCCTTATGTGAATCCAATGGAACCTATCTTGGTCGCTATCAGGCGCCAACGCCGCGCCCACAAATGAACAGCACATTGTGTTCTACGAGACTAATATGTATAAATTGGATGCCTCATACCTCCACAACCAGCCAACAAAGTGTCGGATCCATGATAGGTAAAATCTGTGATGTATTTTATTCCAGAAATAGTCCAAACAGCTATTAGGCTGCTGGTCATAATGTTTCGGATCGTTAGTCTGTATGAATAGAATAATCATGGTTTGATCTATGGATACTGGTTGGCCTGGGGTCTTACAGGGAATTACATGCCCTGGAAATTGCAATGCCGGTGGGCGTTAGATGTATTGTAAGTATCAGGAAGCACAGCATTCGTAAGGTAATTCATATCACTAGCGTGAAGTTACTATGCTAAGCGTTATTTATCACTCTCATCTAGATTCTGGGCGTTAAAGCACGCTCTTTTAGCAGCAATATCTTTTGGAAGATGGGTGAAACTAAACTTCTCATCAAGTCGATCAAAGGCATGCGAATAAATATCGAAGTGGTGTAAACGGCAGAGCTGCCTTACCCGACACGTTTTCCTGCATTTTCAAAAAATTGGCTCATTGTGATGCTCTTGGTAGAAGCCCCAAACAACTCTGTGATTGACTCCCGACACGATACAACGCCAGTTCTCACCCAAATTTTAGCGACGTTCTTTTCCTCAGCAGGATCGCTGCCCTTTTTCAGAGGGTGTATCAGCTCATAGTATAGAACTGACTTTAACTTAATTGGGGTATACCACGGGCCACGGACAGATTTGGGTGCATCTTATCCAAAACGTCTTGCCATTCATCGAGAAAAGAAGCATCAGGTTCTTAGTAGTAATCATTCATATTGTTAGTAAGAAGCTATGAAATCCTGGTCCCAAAATCGACAGCAACCTCAGAGTAGTCCAATGCAGCCCTGTGATTAACCTGATGATCCGTAACAGAGCAGGCAGCGCTACTACTAGTGGTAGGTCCAGAGTGATGCGGAGAGGTGATTGATTGCGCGAAGGTCCATGGCGATTGTGAGACGGTCGAGGGCGCAGCTGTATTCTGATATGGGCTGGTGTCATCAGCCTGTACCACACTGGTGGTGTCAGTCCTGACTCTGGTGCTGTTTGCAGATGAGGCGAATACGTAGTCGGTGTACCAGACTGGGTCAACGAACAGATTATCATTTCTTCATGTTGTGGAGCTGTTGGTGCAGGAGTAGCATGCCCATCACTATTGCAACGGATGAAAATGAAAAGTACGTTAATCCATCACACTGCAGAATCAACGAACACACACAAATATGACAAAAATTATCTTGAGTACATACCTGTAGGATCACTGATGTTAATTCAGAGACTCTTATCAGCATTTAATGTACCATCTTCATAACCATTTCACATATGGCGTTTCACCTCAGATGACACATATGGTACTCTTCATGTTTCCGTCAGCAGCTGTCAGCCTAGAACGACTTTTAACAATGAAACGGCTCATACATTTATCCTAAATCCACACTTTTCTCATTTCAACCGTTAGGAAATGGTAGGATTATTTCTAGTTATGTGGTTTTAGGCTGTATTGCACGAGTTCACAGCCGTGCCTAGGCCAGGAAATCTTACCTCGCTTTCGCTGGTGCTCTTAAATATAGGATTACACACTAATGTGTCATATTAATGTGAACACAGCATATATGCTATTTCAACATGCAATAACCACCCACAGACCACAGGAAGCTGCACTAGTTGTGTCGGGTACATCAAGCGGGTCAGGGGGATTTGGAAAACCAGGAAGCCACTGTCGTACCTCGGAAACGAAGTGGCTTACCTGACGTCCATATGTGCATGATAATCGACGTTCAGGCAAAGGGTGGAAGCATTTCTGAAGCAGATGAATATGTAAACTATTCACATGCCACCCTGGTTAAAGTATAAGGTGCATGGCAGTCTGGTGCTATCCAAAAGTGTCGCTACGGCAACTGTGGTACGCCATGGGTCATAGATGGCAGGGGCTAATGATGGTTGCAGAGACGTGTACCAGTGAACAGAGGTGCAACTGTTAAGCAGCTGTCGGCGCAGATGAACTAAAGTGCTAACAACAGTATCTTCTAAACGACAATTCAGCAAACGCTGCTGTGTATGGGCCACTGCAGCAGGTGCCTGGTTCATGCACCCATGCAGACAGCTGTTCATCAGTGACAAAGGCTAGAACAGGCACGCCAGTACCGCAGCTCGATATCCACTGAGTGGTGACGGGCGGCGTTTACAGATGGATCAAGTTTTATGGTCCATCCGATGTGAAAATTCTGGAAGCAAACACCTTACAACGACCTTCCAAAGGGTTCAGGCCTGAGGATAGAGCACTGTGGTCTGACGAGTGTTTTGTGACATTCCCTGGGTAATCTCGCCGTTGCAGAAGGCTCAATGGATAAACACATCTGTCCTTGGGCACCATATTCACGCCTAAATGCAGTTTGCTTTTCCTCGGCATTATGGCATGTATCAGCAGAACAATGCAACGTGTCACCCACCTTGCAGTGTATGTGCATGTTGGGAAGAGCACCAGTGGGAGTTTACCATTCACACGTGGCCACCAGACTCCGTGGGCTTAAGCCTAGACGAGAGTCTCTGGGACTACCTCGATTGGGTTGTTCATGTAATAAATCCTCAACTGGGAAACCTATTGCAACTGGCCTCAGCACTGGAGTCATCATGTCTCCACATACCTCCAGGTACCATCTAGAACCTCATTAACTCTTTCCTGCATAGCTCGCAGCAGTCTGCACCACAAAAGGTGCTTATTTGGGCTGTTGACAAATGGTCACTTTAATGTGACTCAGCAGTGTATTTCAGTGCACCATCAGGTGGAGGGTGATGAAAGAGAGTAATAATTTCCTAATGCATTGAGACTTGTAACATGGTGTGACTTGTATCTGTGGAGTACTTTTCTCACCTCAGACAGCACTGTCAAATTTGGGCAAATAATACTGT
Source organism: Schistocerca cancellata (assembly GCF_023864275.1). Classification (NCBI taxonomy): domain Eukaryota; kingdom Metazoa; phylum Arthropoda; class Insecta; order Orthoptera; family Acrididae; genus Schistocerca; species Schistocerca cancellata. Next base: position 333,043,593 of record NC_064629.1, read on the forward strand.
ACATATTTTAGTAATGCGCCATTACATGTTTTGACAAGTGTAGAAACCATTGATGTCTCATGTATGTGGCAGGCCTGACACAGAGTCTTACAGCTATTGTGGTACACACCACTTCCACAGTAATAGTAACAGGTTCTTCTTTCTTCTGTCATTCACTTGTGCCTTAATCCCGCACTCTTCGCAGGGTCGGCATTGTTACAACGGATTTGGCAAGGTTAACAGAAAGGAGTGGCTGGATGCTCTTCCTGCCGTCACCCCAAACCCTCCGGCACGGAATCAGTATACCCCCGTTGTATGTGTCTAGTATAAACTATGAAACAGTGCGAACGTGTTGAAAATGTCTGCACATCGTGTAACTGCGGCAGGATGTAGGGACCAGCCTAGTATTCACCTAGGTGGATGTGAAAAACCGCCTATAAACCAATCCTGGATGGCCGGCACACTGGCCCACATCAGCAATCGGCTGGGCGTCTTCGATCTGGGCCGACGCACCCACCCGAGTCCAGGAAGCAGCACATTAGCGCTCTTGACTAACCCGGCGGGTAATAGTAACAGACTCTAACGACAATTTATTTTGACTCTGACAGTGAGGTAACACCTAAGAGCTGTACAACATCCAGTAGCGGCGAGCCTTTACCATGTGAAGTGCACACACAGCCTTGCAGTCGCTACTTGCTATCTGCAGATATAACTGCATGTCTGTATCAAGACATTACTAGCCATTGGTGTGTGATAAAAATATGATAAAATACATAATATTTTTGACAATAGTATTCTAGTTTTTATAAATCGTTCTGTGCTACTTTATATGAGTACAGCAGCAGCACGAGTATGCGTTGTCGATTTCCATATGTCATTCTTCCTGCATCACAGCGTGTACTAGTACACACATTATGTAACTCTCGTACAGCGGAAGACATTTCAATAGAAAGTAGCTGTCCAGTATTGGTGGATAAATATGATATTGTAGTGCCTGTGTTGTTAAGAGGAACGATACAATGTTCCTTCAGACATGCCTACATACGGAAGTTTGGGTCTAGCTATGATTTGTGCATCGATAAACAAAGTAGTTAGGGTGCCTGCTAACATAAAGTGGGAAAACAAGGTTCCAATTCTAGTTGGGCCAAATTTTTAACTGCCATCATCTCCTTATATGGCTGATGGTTATTCGTATTCAGAACTGGGAATCCATTTCTTGCATTTCAGCCAGCTCTAGTTGTTGCACTGCTTGTTCCTTTAGAAATGCGTGCATGTTTCAAGAAACATTGTGGAATTCTTCTTAACAACACGTCCAATGCAGTATCGTATTTATATCTCAATACCGGGCAGCGGCTTTCAATTAAAATATTCTTCCCTCTACGAGAATTACATTAGGTGTGTATTAGTACAGGGTGTGGTGCAGGAATAGTGATGCATGGAGGTTTGCGTCTGGCCATGAGTCATGCATGGGTAGCCAATGTGATTACAGAAACCGGTCGCATAAAGCAGGAAATTAGGTTTCGAGTCCCAGTCCAGCACAAATCTTCGTAGTTGCCATTCTCTTAAACAGCTGATGGTTGTTAGTATTTGCAAATGTGAGCCATGTGTATCATTTTTTTGTTTATGTTATTAGACAAATTTAAATTTAATGCAAATATTTTATGTATTCAAATAAATGTGACTTGTAACTCGGTTGTATTGGGAGAGAATACCACAGCAGAATCCTAATAAAATAAAATTATAACGTCATAGTTTCTCATACACACAGAAATAGTGGGAGTATGACAGTTTCATCCTGTCCCCACGTCTCTCTATCATGAACTTTCTCTTCACTATTAAATCACATGTGGTAACAATCTGTCCCTCATATATAGTTCTTACATTAACGACCTAAAGCTCTTCTCTAAAGCATGTTCTGATTATTTCATCTGTATAACGCTTTTTTTTATTTACGTGTGTATGTGTGATTTAATTTGGCTCCCTCCCTGTGTATCAATATCAGATTCCATACAATTAATTCAAGGGGTCTAGAAACTCTTTCAAATTTAACGGAGATCTCGCAGTTATTCGGGCGTAGATAGTGTGGGGATTCTATACAGCCTGAAACACGACCACAGTCTGGTCTGTCATGATAGTTAGCCAATGCAGCTACATTCGTCACGCCATGAACTCTCTCACAGTTGTCATGGACCTTTGTTTCTAGGCGTAATTGACATCAATACTGCTATGGATCGGCAGAATATAATATAACATTGCAAATTACGATGTGACGAGACGCTTTTGGACTTATTTGGAAGCTGTTAATTTTAAGGTATGTAAAACTGCAAATTGTTGATATAGAACACCAACAATCCCCGATCTAGCCTCGTCAACGTAGTAGGAGCTCGTTCGGCTCGTCCACCCTGGACCATTTCACAATCGTATGAACGTTCGTACCACCATACATCTCTTGGACGTCACTCTGGGCCTAGCAGCAGCAGTACCTCTGCTACTGCATTACGGATCATCGTGTAGGTCACACGGCTACAATGGACTACTTTGTGGTTGCTGGAGCTGTTGGGTCAAGATCTCAGGGGCTTGTAGTGACAACATGAATGTGAGCTACTGAGATCCTGAAACTTTTTTCGATACCTGCCAAGGCGGTCTGAAAAGGATGCTTCCCAAAGTGAAAGGCCGTTGTGTGCTGTAAGCTGATGCTGCTGAGGAAAGGAGTATAGCCCAAGTTTGGGGAGAACTGGCGTGACAGAACGTGGCGAGTCAATCACAGAGTAATTGAGAATCTTAACCAAAAGCCCTTATTAGGCCATTTTTCCAAACTGCAGGAAAGAGGGACGGGTAAGGCACTCAGCCATGAACTCCACCTCGACATACACTCGGATATTTTTGATCCACTTAATGGTTACTCCAGTTTCATCCACCTTCCGAAGCATGTTGCTGTTAAAATAGAATGGGGTAATGTCCATCATCTAGGTGAGTGGGACGAATATTGTTTCTCATGGTCACTTCTGACTAGCGATAGAAATTATGCCACAAATGTAGTGCTATCAAGGACTTGCAATAACTTAATGTCTGTGGGTATTACAATTTCCAAAGTGTCTCATTCTCCATAAAACTACGGAATCCACCCAAAATCGAGAGGCAAAACCCTGATTATTTAGTTCATGTATTGCCTCGATGATGATGATAACGAGCAAGAAAATGAAAATTACTTTGAGCACATTGTGCAGAACGAAGAGATAAACCATAAAGGCATTGCATCCATCTGCTTTTGATAATTGGTCAGTGGTAACAACAGACATGTAGGTTTGTAGCTATTCTTCAAGGATGAAGAGCAGGATTCTATATCACATATACTCCAAATTAATTATGAAGTTCTTCGCCTCACTTCTCTTTCGGTCAGTCGCATTGGTAAACTGTAGCAGGCTCATCAGATAGAAGGCCAAGATCGCAGGTCTAGGAATCTATGAACTACGGAAACATCATCGCTTTTTGGAGTAATCACAATGAGATGCGCACAAAGAGCAGCCTGTCACGAACGAGCAACCACAGGGAAAAGTCTAATTAATTAAAACACTGAAAATGTGAATAGGAGCATGTTAGTTAAATAGTAATTTCGAACATTAAGTGTAGACCCTACATTACATGTAAATAGACGCATTAATCTAGCTGGTACCAGAAAACAACCTTTAATTGTAGGAATAACGTGTAACGTAACCTACTGTTACGTACTGGAGGCAAACATAGGGTGCTAGCTGCAAAGAAACACTGCTGAAAATATAATTTGCTCTTTCGAAGGTAACACTGTGGAAATTACGTAGTAATGGAAAAAGAGAAATTGTTATCAAACAGTGTGAGTGGCCAAGTAAGAGGTCCTGACGGTCGGGATACCAGTTACTTGGGAATACGGCCGGGCATCTCGGACATATTCTGAGTCGTGGTCACCTTTGTGCTCAGACGGCAAAGACTACCAAATCCAACGGTTAGTCCCTCAATCGTTAGCGGTAAAACTCAATGGGATCCGGGGCAAGTAAGGCTAGCAACCTGCTTCCCTGGTACTTTAAATATGATGCTGGAAACAGTCAGAGCAAAATGCCTCGGAAATTTGGATGACACGGAGTCCCACCTCTAATTGAAAAACCAGGGACTCATAAGATACGACTCGGCAAATGAGTGGTAACGAGATGGGGAGATATTAATATCAATAGGTGCTACTCTGGGATGAAGGTAGAGCTGGCAGACTGCAAGTAAGAAGAAGTTGCACTTTTTAGCTGTTAGTGACATTCGCGTAAGGGGTGAGAAAGAAGGGGAAGTGGGAGAATACAAGGTCTACCTGTCAGGAGTCAAAGCAGGAGTAGTACAATGGGGTGTAGGGCCTTACATCAGGAAATAAATGGAACCCAGCGTAGTTGCAATAAGGTATGTAAATCAAAGACTGATGTGGATACATTTGACAGTGTCTAGCAAGAAAATTAGGATTGTGTCGGTATATTCGCATTGTGAAGGGACAGATCAAGATAAGATGGATAGTTCTTGTGACTCACTCAGTGATGTAGTTGTTAGAGTAAAGGACAAGGACAGTGTTCTACTCATGGGTGATTTTAATGCCAGGATTGGAAATCGAACAGAAGGGTATGAAAAGATTATGGGTAAATTTGGAGAAGATATGGAGGCCAACAAGAACGGGAAACAACTCTTGGATTTCTGTGCCAGTATGGGCTTAGTAATCACAAACTCATTTTTTAAACATAAGAACATTCATCGGTATACTTGAGAACGCAGGGGAACCAGATCTGTCATTGACTATATAATAACAGATCAGGAATTCAGGAAGGCTGTGAGAGACACACGTGTATTCAGGGGATTCTTTGATGACACTGATCACTGATTTGGAGTGAAATTGGTATTGTGAGGCCGAAAGTGCAGTAGGTCAGGTCTATATGTAGGAGGATAAGAGTGGAGAAACTTCAGGATAAGGAAATCAGGCACAAGTACATAACAGTGAGCTCAGAAAGGTACCAGTTAGTTGAATGTAGTCAATTACAGTCATTGGAAAAGGAATGGACAACGTACAGGGACACAGTACCAGAAGTGGCTAAAGAATGTCTTGGAGCAGTAGCGTGTAAAGGTAGGATGAAGCAAATAACTTGGTGGAATGATACAGTCAAGGCAGCCTGTAAAAGGAAAAAAAAGGCATATCAAAAATGGCTACATACTACAACTCAGGTAGACAGAGTAAGTTATGTTGAAGAAAGAAACAAAGCCAAACAGATAATTGCAGCATCCAAGAAGAAATCTTGGGATGACTTTGTAAACAAGTTGGAGACTTTGGGTCAAGCTGCTGGAAAACCATTCTGGAGAGTAATTAGCAGTCTTCGAAAGGGGGGTAAGAAGAAAATGACAAGTATTTTGGACAGGTCAGGAAAACTGCTGGTGAATCCTGTTGATGCCTTGGGCAGATGGAGCGAATATTTTGAAGACTTGCTTAATGTTGGTGAAAATACCATCAGTTATGTTTCTGATTTCGATGTACAATAGGATAGGAATGATGATGGAATAAGGATCACATTTGAGGAAGTGGAGAAAATGGTCAATAGATTGCACTGCAATAAAGCGGCTCGGGTGGATGAAATTAAGTCGGAACTCATTAAATACAGTGGAATGTCAGGTCTTAAATGGCTACACAGGATAATTGAAAAGGCGTGGGAGTCGGGGCAGGTTCCATCTGACTGGACGAAAGCAGTAATTACACCAATCTTTAAACATGGAAACAGAAAAGATTGTAACAACTACAGAGGTATCTCTTTAATTAGCGTTGTGGGTAAAATCTTTACAGGTATTGTTGAAAGGAAAGTGCGAGTATTAGTTGAGGACAAATTGGATGAAAATCAGTGTGGATTTAGGCCTCTTAGAGGTTGTCAGGACCAGATCTTTAGCTTATGGCAAATAATGGAGAAGTCTTACGAGTGGAACGGAATTGTATCTATGCTTTATAGATCTAGAAAAGGCATATGACCGGGTTCCTAGGAGGAAGTTATTGTCTGTTCTATAAGACTATGGAATAGGAGGCAAACGTTTGCAAGCAATTAAAGGTCTTTACATAGATAGTCAGGCAGCAATTAGGGTTGACAGTAAATTGAGTTCATGGTTCAGAGTAGTTTCAGGTGTAAGACAAGGCTGCAGCCTGTCTCCACTGTTTTCATACTATTTGTGGAGTATATGTTGAAAACAATAGACTGGCTGCGTGAGATTAAAATATGTGAACTCAAAATAAGCAGTCTCGCATATGCGGATGACTTAGTTGTGATGGCAGATTCGATTGAAAGTTTGCAAAGTAATATTTCAGAGCAAGATCAGAAATGTAGGGACTATGGTACGAAGATTAGCATCTCCAAATCGAAAGTAATGTCAGTGGGAAAGAGATATAAACGGATTGAGTGCCAAATAGGAGGAACAAAGTTAGAACAGGTGGACGGTTTCAAGTACTTGGGATACATATTCTCACAGGATGGCAACATAGTGAAAGAACTGGAAGCGAGGTATAGCAAAGCTAATGCAATAGGCGCTCAGCTACGATCTACTATCTTCTGCAAGAAGGAAGTCAGTACCAAGACTAAGTTATCTGTGCATCGTTCAATCTTTCGGCAAACTTCGTTGTATGGGAGCGAAAGCTACATCTACATCTACATTTATACTCCGCAAGCCACCCAACGGTGTGTGGCGGAGGGCACTTTACGTGCCACTGTCATTATCTCCCTTTCCTGTTCCAGTCGCATATGGTTCGCGGGAAGAACGACTGTCTGAAAGCCTCTGTGCGCGCTCTAATCTCTCTAATTTTACATTCGTGATCTCCTCGGGAGGTATAAGTAGGGGGAAGCAATATATTCGATACCTCATCCAGAAACGCACCCTCTCGAAACCTGGCGAGCAAGCTACACCGCGATGCAGAGCACCTCTCTTGCAGAGTCTGCCACCTGAGTTTGTTAAACATCTCCGTAACGCTATCACGGTTACGAAATAACCCTGTGACGAAACGCGCCACTCTTCTTTGGATCTTCTCTATCTCCTCCGTCAACCCGATCTGGTACGGATCCCACACTGATGAGCAATACTCAAGTATAGGTCGAACGAGTGTTTTGTAAGCCACCTCCTTTGTTGATGGACTACATTTTCTAAGGACTCTCCCAATGAATCTCAACCTGGTACCCGCCTTACCAACAATTAATTTTATATGATCATTGCACTTCAAATCGTTCCGCACGCATACTCCCAGATATTTTACAGAAGTAACTGCTACCAGTGTTTGTTCCGCTATCATATAATCATACAATAAACGATCCTTCTTTCTATGTATTCGCAATACATTACATTTGTCTATGTTAAGGGTCAGTTGCCACTCCCTGCACCAAGTGCCTATCCGCTGCAGATCTTCCTGCATTTCGCTACAATTTTCTAATGCTGCAACTTCTCTGTATACTACAGCATCATCCGCGAAAAGCCGCATGGAACTTCCGACACTATCTACTAGGTCATTTATATATATTGTGAAAAGCAATGGTCCCATAACACTCCCCTGCGGCACGCCAGAGGTTACTTTAATGTCTGTAGACGTCTCTCCGTTGATAACAACATGCTGTGTTCTGTTTGCTAAAAACTCTTCAATCCAGCCACACAGCTGGTCTGATATTCCGTAGGCTCTTACTTTGTTTATCAGGCGACAGTGCGGAACTGTATCGAGCGCCTTCCGGAAGTCAAGAAAAATAGCATCTACCTGGGAGCCTGTATCTAATATTTTCTGGGTCTCATGAACAAATAAAGCGAGTTGGGTTTCACACGATCGCTGTTTCCGGAATCCATGTTGATTCCTACATAGTAGATTCCGAGTTTCCAAAAACGACATGATACTCGAGCAAAACACATGTTCTAAAATTCTACAACAGATCGACGTCAGAGTCTATAGTTTTGCGCATCTGCTCGACGACCCTTCTTGAAGACTGGGACTACCTGTGCTCTTTTCCAATCATTTGGAAAACGGCTGTTAGAAGGGGGGCAAGTTCTTTCGCGTACTCTGTGTAGAATCGAATTGGTATCCCGTCAGGTCCAGTGGACTTTCCTCTGTTGAGTGATTCCAGTTGCTTTTCTATTCCTTGGACACTTATTTCGGTGTCAGCCATTTTTTCGTTGGTGCGAGGATTTAGAGAAGGAACTGCAGTGCGGTCTTCCTCTGTGAAACAGCTTTGGAAAAAGGTGTTTAGTATTTCAGCTTTACGCTTGTCATCCTCTGTTTCAATGCCATCATCATCCCGGAGTGTCTGGACATGATGTTTCGAGCCACATACTGCTTTAACGTAAGACCAGAACTTCCTAGGATTTTCTGTCAAGTCGGTACCTAGTATTTTACTTTCGAATTCACTGAACGCTTCACGCATAGCCCTCCTTACGCTAACTTTGACAACGCTTAGCTTCTGTTTGTCTGAGAGGTTTTGGCTGCGTTTAAACTTGGAGTGAAGCTCTCTTTGCTTTCGCAGTAGTTTCCTAACTTTGTTGTTGTACCACGGTGGGTTTTTCCCGTCCCTCACAGTTTTACTCGGCACGTACCTGTCTAAAACGCATTTTACGATTGCCTTGAACTTTTTCCATAAACACTCAACATTGTCAGTGTCGGAACAGAAATTTTCGTTTTGATCTGTCAGGTAGTCTGAAATCTGCCTTCTATTACTCTTGCTAAACAGATAAACCTTCCTCCCTTTTTTTATATTCCTATTAACTTCAATATTCAGGTATGCTGCAACGTCCTTATGATCACTGATTCCCTGTTCTGCAGCTACAGAGTCGAAAAGTTCGGGTCTGTTTGTTATCAGTAGGTCCAAGATGTTATCTCCACGAGTCGGTTCTCTGTTTAATTGCTCGAGGTAATTTTCGGATAGTGCACTCAGTATAATGTTACTCGATGCTCTGTCCCTATCACCCGTCCTAAACATCTGAGTGTCCCAGTCTATATCTGGTAAATTGAAATCTCCACCTAAGACCATAACATGCTTAGAAAATTTATGTGAAATGTATTCCAAATTTTCTCTCAGTTGTTCTGCCATTAATGCTGCTGAGTCGGGGGGTCGGTAAAAGGAGCCAATTATTAACCTAGCTCGGTTGTCGAGTGTAACCTTCACCCATAATAATTCACAGGAACTATCCACTTCTACTTCACTACAGGATAAACTACTACTAACAGCGACGAACACTCCACCACCGGTTGCATGCAATCTATCCTTTCTAAACACCGTCTGTGCCTTTGTAAAGATTTCGGCAGAATTTATCTCTGGCTTCAGCCAGCTTTCTGTACCTATAACGATTTCAGCTTCGGTGCTTTCTATCAGCGCTTGAAGTTCCGGTACTTTACCAACGCAGCTTCGACAGTTTACAATTACAATACCGATTGCTGCTTGGTCCCCGCATGTCCTGACTTTGCCCCGCACCCGTTGAGGCTGTTGCCCTTTCTGCACTTGCCCGAGGCCATCTAACCTAAAAAACCGCCCAGCCCACGCCACACAACCCCTGCTACCCGTGTAGCCGCTTGTTGCGTGTAGTGGACTCCTGACCTATCCAGCGGAACCCGAAACCCCACCACCCTATGGCGCAAGTCGAGGAATCTGCCGCCCACACGGTCGCAGAACCGTCTCAGCCTCTGATTCAGACACTCCACTCGGCTCTGTACCAAAGGTCCGCAGTCAGTCCTGTCGACGATGCTGCAGATGGTGAGCTCTGCTTTCATCCCGCTAGCGAGACTGGCAGTCTTCACCTAATCAGATAGCCGCCGGAAGCCAGAGAGGATTTCCTCCGATCCATAGCGACACACATCATTGGTGCCGACATGAGCGACCACCTGCAGATGGGTGCACCCTGTACCCTTCATGGCATCCGGAAGGACCCTTTCCACATCTGGAATGACTCCCCCCGGTATGCACACGGAGTGCACTTTGGTTTTCTTCCCCTCCCTTCCTGCCATATCCCTAAGGGGCCCCATTACGCGCCTGACGTTGGAGCTCCCAACTACCAGTAAGCCCACCCTCTGCGACTGCCCGGATCTTGCAGACTGAGGGGCAACCTCTGGAACAGGACAAGCAGACATGTCAGGCCGAAGATCAGTATCAGCCTGAGACAGAGCCTGAAACCGGTTCGTCAGACAAACTGGAGAGGCCTTCCGTTCAGCCCTGTGGAATGTCTTTCGCCCCCTGCCACACCTTGAGACGACCTCCCACTCTACCACAGGTGAGGGATCAGCCTCAATGTGGGCAGTATCCCGGGCAACCACAGTCGTAGTCCGATCGGGGGATGCGTGGGACGAGCTGGCCGTCCCCGACAAACCCCCATCCGGACCCCCACAGTGATGCCCATTGGCCCCCAGCCTCAAGCTGTGTGACCGAAGCCAACACTGCCTGAAGCTGGGAGCGAAGGGATGCCAACTCAGCCTGCATCCGAACACAGCAGTTGATGTCCCTATCCATGCTAAAAACTGCTGTGCAAAGAACGTCTGAACTAATCTACAGAGAGCGCAAACAAAACGACACAAATTTGAAACGGTTATTAAAATACAAGATTGCCTAGTAAATGCAGTAATGCTGCCACTTGTGCACTGCTGACACACTGCTCGGCGGCGGAAGGAGACTACGCGATTTAACACTATTCGAGTACTAAAACACGATGCTACAACTCTCAAATACTATAATACGCCCGAAATTTATGAATTAAACAATGCAAGTACCAAAAACACGCAAAGAAATTAAGAATTAAACTATGTAACAAATGAGTGAGCTAGGAGTATACGACTTGCTGCTGCAGCTGCTTATCCAACGGCGGCAGGGAGCACACTGACTGTGACCAACCGACACTGGCCGTTCAAAACAAAAACAGATGACAGACGACTACGCGAATTTACACTATTCAGGTACTAAAACGCGATGCTACAACTCTCAAATACTATAATACGCCCGAAATTTATGAATTAAACAATGCAAGTACCAAAAACACGCAAAGAAATTAAGAATGAAACTATGTAACAAATGAGTGAGCTAGGAGTATACGACTTGCTGCTGCAGCTGCTTATCCAACGGCGGCAGGGTGGGTGGATTCAGGTTACCTTATCAATAAGGTTGAGGTTATGGATATGAAAGTAGCTAGGATGATTGCAGGTACTAGTTGATGGGAACAATGGCAGGAAGGTGTCCACAATGAGGAAATCAAAGAAAAACTGGGAATGAACTTTATAGATGTAGCAGTCAGGGCGAACAGGCTTAGATGGTGGGGTCATGTTACACGCATTGGAGAAGCAAGGTTACCCAAGAGACTCATGGGTTCAGCAGTAGAGGGTAGGAGGAGTCGGGATAGACCAAGGAGAAGGTACCTGGATTCGGTTAAGAATGATTTTGAAGTAACAGGCTTGACATCAGAAGAGGCACCAAAGTTAGCACTGAATAGGGATCATGGAGGAATTTTATAAGAGGGACTTTGCTCCAGACTGAACGCTGAAAGGCATAATCAGTCTTAAATGATGATGATGATGATGATGATGATGATGATGACAGTGTCCAACAAAGGTTATGGTATCTTAATGTATTGTATTGATTTGTTTCCGTTTCAGAATTTGGGGAGTACAACATTAATGACGACAGATGCTATGAAATTCTGGATAAAAAAGCATGAACAGCAAGCTGCTCTAGTATAGAGTCTTTGCTTAAAATACTAAATATCTACAACTATCTAGTGATGGAAATGATGTACAGAATTTTAGATCTTGTTTTTTTGTCCATATTTTGAAAAAATACAACTAGTTTATGATTGTATCTGACATACATGATTCGTTCTTTTGCAGCATGTATAATCAAAGTAGTTGGGCAAAGAGGGTTCTATGACTACTTTGATATCAAATTGATATGCTAATTAATTAAAATGATCAGTTAAACCACCCCTCCACCTCCTTTAACCTACTGTTCTGCTAATTGATTTATGAGACCCTTGGGGTTGATTCATGACCCTCTCTGGGAAATCCATCCCTCTGAGGAGCCCCCAACCACTTGGCCCCTTCCCTACCCCTGTGGGAAACCCCAACCGTTCCGCTCTCCTCCTTGCTCATAGAAGTGCACCTTTGATATCAAATTAATTGACTAAATATTTCTATTTGCATATTCCTTATTTAATCAGTTTGCTGGAGACAGTGCTTCCACCACTTGCATAGCGTTCATGTCTGCATCCACGACTCATGCTTTCCATGACATAATTGCAAGCACCAAGGAATGGAATGATGTAAAGTATATTAGGCACAGTTATTGGTCACCTGCAAGTACGTTTATCATCTGGACACTGGGCACCACATCTGCATGCTGTGTTGGTCAGGCCCCTACTGAAACTCTAAATCTATGTGCCACCACCAGGTGGTAACAGTATTCCAGTTGGCTCCCACCTCTAAATCTTTGAGTCTCTGTTGAGCTGTCAGGCAGAAAGTATATCTCTATAGAGCAATTGCATGACAATGATGAGAAAAGAAAAAGAGAGATGTGATATAGTGTTATTTTGTTGGATATTTTAGCTCAGTTCAACACTATGTTACTGCAGTGGTTCAATATGTAGTACATACTGTGAAGGTACTTTTATTATGTGTTCAACTGATGAGATGTTCGTGCTGGACATAGAGGAGTTTATTAAGTGTGTTATCTGTTAGCATACAGCTGAGGACTGCGTCCATAGCCTCCTACATGAGGAATTGGAGGAGGCCTGTCAATGCTCAGTGCAGGAGACAACTTCACGCTAATTCCACTGCCCAAGACAGAATGAACCAGAAGTATTCACCTTGGTGTAAGGGCACTTGAAATTGATGTTGTTCCCTCTCCTCACCCCACCATGACCACCAACACCACATTCCTCGACAACCAATAGGAACACAGCACCGCATTGTGCCCACCTGAAAACTGAAAACTGGTGGGAACCAAAGGAATACAGGAGCACTATGTCTGGTCATGTGGTCATGATGTTATGGGTTATAAGACAGATGTGGTCTCAGTGGCAGTCAGTCAGTGGAAGAACCATAAAGTCTCCACAGTAACTGGGATTGTTAGCTGTGTCACCTCATAGACGAAGTATAAAAGAAAAATACGCGTGGTTTGGTCTTCTTTGTCCACTGGACTCTGGCATATCATAGCCAGCAGTGGCAGCAACACCATGTAATCCTGTAACGAAACTGCCCAGCATGTTGAAGCAGGACAACGAACTGCCATTATCAATCCTACTCATTGACTTGTGTAACGAAGACAACCAGAAAGTCCTCGATTCTCATAAGAACTGTGCTGATGGTCTGGTCCTAGGCCACACATTACAGCTCAGTGCTGGTCTCCAACATAAGCACCATCCCAGAAAATTCCAGTCTTACTTCAAGGACCGAGTGATGATGAGGTGGATGAGAAGCTGCCGAGTCCTCCCAGTCCTCTATCACTTTTCACTTCAACAAATAATTTAACAGTTAGCAGATCAAAGAGCTGAAATACTGATACATAAGCGTTAGTGGACAGGGACTGGTGTGTTTTATTATAGATTAAAAAGGCGTTGAGAAATGTTAAAGATTGGCTTACTCAGTTGGAATGGGATGACCTGTGTCACACAGAACCCTATGTCAATCAACAGATGAGCTCCGACTATTCTCCATCTTGTCCATCATGACACATTTACGCTGCTGGCCTCCCACAGTGTATAACATCATTGTACTGTGATGTGAAACTAATGATGAGATCTGAAGGTCGATCTATTTATCAGCAACAGTCCACCGTTACAAACTTGTTTGGACAACAGATGGTGTTATTCCTTGTCTTGCAAAGACTGAATTGTGGATTGTTGTGTGTTCAAATTATGTATAAAGACATTGTGAACTACCTCCGTATGTATTGCGTACACTGCATCAATATGGTGTCAAAAGAAGAAGCTAAAGGAACACCCATCAATTTGAGAGAAATACACACTGAAATCTATGCATAAAAGAAAGCTTTGTTTCCTAAATAGTGTATTCTTGTCAAGACTGAACTAGTTCATTTTTAGTGATGTATACCATTGCTAATATTTAAATAGAAAATATTATCGCAAATCTTTATTGTTTCTCATATTTACCTACCTTGTCATTATGTAATATAAAGTATTGCCGTTGTTGCTCAGTCAGTAAGATGAGTGCACTTAAGTGGCTACACGCATAATTATTATTACTATTTTTATTATTACAAGTGTTCATATTTCAATAAAAGTCCGTTGCACAACTAAGCATGAGGTAGTTGGTATCATGGCGGGGTGGGTGCAATATTAGGACTATGTTGTAAGTGTCAGGTCCTCTGCTGGTGCAGAAAGAGACAAGAAAAGGATGAAGAGGAAAAATGGGATACGCCTACCCGATAATCAGAACAATAACTATAGGTCCATCCAGCTGTGGTAAGACAAATGATCTCATTTCAATGCTAACACCTTTGGATGTAGTACATTTGAGCATGCATGTGTATTTTGAAACACGCTGTTTCAGCCTGAGTACCAGTTACTGGAAAAGCTATTGCAGGATACGGGTGGTGTAACATACAAAAATTCAAATAGGGAAAGAAAATGGAGTCGCTATGCTTTCAGCTACCTAAATTCGGCTACTTTTTAAGCTCATCCATTTACACACTTCCACATACAAATTACTTTCACGGAAATCATTTTAAACAGGAAATGTCTTAAGATATTTAGAAGATTAACGAATAATACAAGCAAATATTCTCGTAAAGATCTTTCTTGATTTTTGCATGTACATTGATACATAGGAAACAACTCTTTCTTTATGTTTGTTAGGTGTAGTTTTAATAACATCTAGTTGTATTTTAAAATTTTAACTTCAATCCACATCAACATCAGGTAATTCCTTCTGCACCTGGTAATCTGACATACACAGAAGGCATGTTCTAGAATTCTAATACATATCTATTTTTCTTATCATTAAATAATTTCAGTATGGCTTTAACAGTTAGGTCTGTTCCCTCCTGCAGTTCTACCATATGAGAGTATTCAGGGATTTTAACTTTACCTCTCGTTTCGTGTATGACGCTACTGCATGACACTGTTGTTAAGGCACTCCACAATTTCCTTTGTGTACACCAACAGCTCTTCTGCTTCACATTTTTGCAGAATTTGTGCATAGAACATAAAGTTCACCACTTTTGCAAACGATTGACCATAAAAGGAAGAATTTCCGTCAGTTTTAAATTCTGCAAATGGCTATTCTGTTGGTAGGTGCACAACATGCATTTCGCCACAGTTGGATATAATATAATCATTTTCAAGCCGATCCAGATGGAGATGGAGGTTTATAAAAAAAATTGTCTATCTTTTAATGTAGTAAGCATTCCCTATTCCATTGATTTTCCCTATCACTGAAACACGTGACCAATATCCAGTGCTGTTTAATGAAAATGCAGTTATTTTATATCCCCCAGTCGTAGATATATTTCTCTTTACACTGCATATAAAGCCATATGTAAACCTTGCTTGCACATCTGCAGTAGCTATTTCTTTTCCATTTGCAATTTATGTTTTTCCATTATGGCGGTCATATTCGCCATAAGCTTCAGTTATCATTCCTTGACTTCGATGTCCTCCATTTCCTGTTTTCTTTCTCGTGCATATAACACATTAACTGTGCTTAGGGGAGTGGTTTTCGTCTGTTTGACATATGAATTCTTTCCTTTAACACATGGAATACCATTGTCTCCGGGAACCAAACGCTATGCGGCGTTATTTATATTTGATTGTACTGTGGATAACAGTGTCCTAGATTGCGGAAAATATGTTAATCGTGCTTTAATATAACGCTTCTGTACAACACTTATATCGTCTTGTTGGAGTTAGTGTTAACAATCTCCACACAGATTACAGGTAGACAGTTAAAACTCTATGCAGACAAAACATAACTGTTTAGCTTCCCACGGTCTTGAGAGTCTTTGATACATACTTGTAGACCAGCAGTTTACGAATATTCTTATTACTCCAGCAGACGAACTGCAGAACGTTGCTAAACACCACACTGCAGCTGTTCTGTGAGTTATTAGTTAGCTGAAGCCACATGTATGTGATTGGCGCAGAGCACAGTGGTGCACATTGTAAATACTGTTTGTTAGAGTGTAATACGCTTAAACAATCTTGCACAGCGTCGAACACACAGTCCATTCTGTAGTTGTATATATTAGCCTGTAACCTGGTAATGCCATGCTCCTTAGCCGAAGAAGACGTAGTAGTTTTTCGTAGTCACTTGTCTGGACACTTTATAAAATCTGCATATGCCTACCGATAACTTGTTTACTCCTGGACTTGTATTCTGACATAGAAATCTGTTTTATTTCTTTATTCTACAATTGGAGCTCATCAACGTCAACAGCTTATTCCATCACATTGCTGTTTCTCTGGCGGTCTTCTTCCATGAAGAAGTTTTGCTGCGGCGGGGCGGATTGGTCTTCACTACCCTTTAAACAATCAGTCCACCTACCTTGATAGATTTCAGATTTCAAGTGTCTGTCCTTCATTCTGCAATTGTAGATACTGGTTTAGCTGACAAAAGCAGCGTTGACGAAAATTCGACTAAATATCTACCACGCAAATGGTACCATGGGCAGTAGCTGGAAGTTAGTTAAACTATCGAGTGTTGGTGATTCTTGCATGTCTCGTTTGAAAGCAATGTCTAAATGTTTCTTTAAGTCGGTTTATTGCCTTTAAAACATGGAAAATGGTTATAAAGTTCGTATTTAGTATCCCGATATCAATTATGCAACGTTAGTGACTGGGTTTGTTAAAAGATCTCATCCAAAATCAGCCAGAAGGTATATAGTCCGACCAGATATTTTGAACGTCGTAAACAGTTAGTGAACCATGGATACTTGTGAATTAACACAGTCAGTGGATCAGTAGGCTTCCTGTGAAGAAGTGCTCGCCATAGCGTTTCGTAATCTGAACGGGACACGCCACGTGGCGTTTAGATACGAGCTGAATGTCCATACGCGAATATGTCCTAAAATAAACCAATCAAAAACCTGAAACTTTCACAGAATACTCAATACTGTAGTCGCTTTTTGTCAACGAGACGAGAGCCCATCAAACACATGAATTTCTTCGGTTTGTTACCAATCGTATCAGCACTGTTAAACATAGGTGTTTACCGAAAGACGGCTCCCGAACGACTATCTTAACTCATTGAGCTGAGACACAAAGCTCTACAGATACGCCCCCTGAACTGCTGAATACCTATTGGCTAGTATGTCAAGCAGCCAATCAGATTATATGGAGCTCTTCTATACTCGTGGTATTTCTAATGTCAGCCAATCAGATTACCACAAGTAATGCTGACTACAGATCTCGTAATTCAGAAACTGAATAAAATTGAACGAAAAAAATGCGATTCCTTTCCACAAATTAAAATTGCCCTACTGCACAACTTTCTGACGCATTTTATCACGCATACATTTAGTCAGTTTTAATAAAATTGCAACGTCCCCTTAGAAAAATTAATGAATGTCTGTGCTGATAAACCTCTTACATTATTTTTTTTTCAAACTGCTGAGTAGAACTGAACGTACTCAGACATTTCTCACTTTACTTATTCTGATCATCACTAAATTGACACACGATATTTTTAGCGCAACGCAATCTGACTTTTAATAATCCCTACAGAAGAATGGCCCTGACTGACAATAACCTACACCTTTCGTCAATCACTTACCTCACAAAAATCTTCGTTACTCATACTACTGCAATACAGTGAGCGCCAATACTGCCAGCTAAATAGAAGATTCTAACTACTGAAGTCACTAACTACTGATAGGCATAGTTAGAAAATGAAAGATTTTGATAGAGAACAAACAATGTATTTACCTTAATAGTGTTCAAAAGTCATAATATATATAGCAGTTCATGACATCCAGTCTTACAAATTTACTGTCTCTGTCCAGATCATCCGCTCTCAAAATTCCGCCATCTCTCTCCCCACATCCAACACTGCTGGCGGCTCACCTCCAACTGCGCAACGCTTCGCGCTGTTAACAGCCAACTGCCCAACACTAGAATAGCAAATTCCAATAATGCCACCCAGCTACAGACTGCACACAGCACAGCCAGTGATTTTCATACAGAGCGCTAGGTGGCGGTGGCGTTACCAATATAAGATCCTAAACCGCCTACTTACAAAATATCACATTCTCTTTTTACGTATGTGCTCCATTAAGTCTCTCAGTTTCTCCAAACCATTCATATAACCAAAACACGAAGAAATAATAATTTTCCCAAGTACCTTTAATTACGTTGAAAACCGGTGGTAATGAAACTAAAGAAAATCACAGAAAGTTAGGTTATATGGATCTGTCCTCTTGGATGTAGTTTCAATTGATACTATAGATGAGTACATTACAGTCCTTAATTCAGTTTCATAATGCCAGCATGGTTACTATGTGTTTTAGGTAAAACTTTCTGTCTCCTAAAGTATTGAAGTTATTGATTTGAAATTTTAATAGTACGGTTGTGTTATTCTTAGAATTTGGTATATTACGTATGAAAATGATCTTTTAATATTTAACAGTACTTCTTCAGAATCATAGAGAGTATGTGTTACGTACTGCATGCAGCGTTCGGCACTCTTAACTCTCTCGGCCCAGTAGTCAGCATCAGCCGTACCAGAAGTGAGAACCAAAATCTGCTCTCCACGATGGTCCACGGCAAGCTACGTTTTCAATGCAAGATGTCAAATCGTAATCATTTGCTACATTACAGTATGTTGATATTGGTTACTAGCACATTTCGACTTTATTAAAAATTCCGCCAAAGTCTTGCGTTATGTCTAAATCCCAGATGTAATAATCATCTTCAAATAGCTGCGGCAATATTCCAGGCAGCTCTTACATTAGAATATCGAATTTAACGTCGGATATTCCACTTTAAATGGTATAGTTATTAAATTTTTATATTTTTTGGAAATGGTTTACAGTGCTTCCTTGACAACTTTATCAAACGTTCGTCTCACTATCACACTGTAGTTCTTGAGTCTGAGAAACGGTAGCTTCGCCTTGACACCATGTCTTGCAGTTACGAAGTTGGAGAATTTACTACGTAGGTAATAGTTAAATGAGTCACACACCTCCTTTTTTTAACATCACAGATCGTCCGTTCTCTATTTGACCCTGACTGTCCACCTGATCACAGATTATTGCAAAACGGTTCAGTAATAGGAGTACGCACATTTCAATTCGTCTTGCTAAGGAGCTACCATTTTCGTTGTAGTTAATGTTGCTAATGTCAGGAACATGTTTGTCAAGGCAATAAACATAAACTAAAGCGTTCGTTAGTAGGTCTTTTCTTCCTCCATGATAGCTGTGGTATGTTAAGCACTCTGGTGGAATCCTTGTTGCCACTTTCAGCTACAACGAAAGATCGATCTTTTGCGGCTCTCAGATCTACTTTTATACTCTAAAGATCCTGGACGACGGAACATCTGGTAATGTGATCTCCCTATCATACAGTTTAAATTTGGCTGTGCTTGAAATCCAAGAGCAAACTCCCATCCCAGCCACACTATTTTATGTGCAGGGTATACGTAGGAGGGAGAGCCACGGCCTCTCATAGCAAACTACCTCTCCCAATGATACCCTGCACATGAAATAGCGCTGTTGGCCTATGAGTTCACAATTGGTTTGCAAGTACAACCAAATTCCGTATGTATAATCGGAAGATCATGTGACCAGAAGTGACGTCTCCGATTTTTAGAGTATGAAAGCAGGCCTGAGAGCCGCAACTTATGAGTCTTCCGTGGTAGCTGAAAGTGGCAACATGGAGTCCACCAAAGTGCTTAACATCCCTCAGTTATTAGGGAAGAAGACACGACCAACTGACGAATGGTTATACTATATCTAAATGTGGCGAATTGGATGTTTTGCACATACCAACAAAACAGCAATTTGCAGAGCTAAAATCCATAGAACATCTACATTTAATGGACACTCGATTGCAAAAGCTATAAACTTAAAGTTCGATACTGAAAATCCACAATAATGTCTAGGAGAATAGTGTACACATGGGAAGATATGGAGTAATTTAACAGTTGTTTGGTGGGGGAAAAGCGAAGTAAAGGTGAATTCCCTAATTACTCTTGTCTAGAAGAAAAGAAAGAAGGAACGGAGCAAATTGTTAAATCCATAAAAGAAATAACTACAGGAACAAAAATAGATTAGAATTCGAGAACATATCTGCTTTGTACTTCTCAAGTTATGGGAAGAACAAAGAAATATCTAATTCATAAGTGGAGTTGAGTTGTAAGTTAAAAATGCAACTACATATTAGTAATATTACATCAAAAAAATATAAAGGAAGGCTTGTTTTCTATGTGTTGTATTGCATTGTATTTTATTGTATGAAACTGGGGACCTGGAAACGACGGAGAGGCCTTGTCCTCGTCGTAACCCTTAGTGGTACACAACAGCGCGCCACACCGAATCCATGGTCACTGTGCGGTTCGGCCCCAGTGGGCCACCCGCGCCCCGTGGGAACGTCTCACACCAGACGAGTTTTTTGGATGGGGCAAGTATGTAGTTGGATGAACTTGAAAAGTAGCAGAATCTAGGTAGCCGAAAGCTTAGTGACCCACTTTTCTTACCTATATGAAGGCTACTAATACACGGAGGAGTGCCAAATGGTTACCACGTTTCTGTCATGGAATTTACTGGGACGACTGTCAAATAACCTATGGTGACGCTTCGATTATTCAAGGCCTGGAATTCTACGGATGTCCTGCTCTCCATCGGCTAAAGGAAACGTATATGTGTGAAAATAGTGTTGTTTCTCCAGAATGAGATTTTCACTCTGCAGCGGAGTGTGAGCTAATATGAAACTTCCTCGCAGATTAAAACTGTGAGCTGGACCGAGACTCCAACTCGGGACCTTTGCCTTTCGCGGGCAAATGCTCTACCAACTGAGCTACCCAAGCACGACTCAGCTTTACTTCCGCCAGTACCTCGTCTCCTACTTTCCAAACTTCACAGGAGCTCTCCTGCAAAGTTGGTAGAGCACTTGCCGCGATAGGGAAACGTCCCGAGTTCGATTCTCGGTCCGGCACTCAGTTTTAATCTGCCAGGAAGGTTCAGTGTTGTTTCTGCTTATGAAAATGTAA
Organism: Schistocerca cancellata; assembly: GCF_023864275.1. Taxonomy (NCBI): domain Eukaryota; kingdom Metazoa; phylum Arthropoda; class Insecta; order Orthoptera; family Acrididae; genus Schistocerca; species Schistocerca cancellata. The sequence continues at coordinate 333,064,765 of NC_064629.1, forward strand.
AGTTCCTTAAATTTACCTCGCAATCTCTGTATGACTTCTTTTCACTCTGGTCCCACCTTTATAGTATAGAGCTTTGCCCACGTACTATGCCAGTAATTTTCTTCAAATACTGGTGATATAATTTCAGACATGTATGCTATATGCCTTCAGAAGCAGACACAGTCATGTGCCTCCTATCTATCTATATATATATATATATATATATATATATATATATATATATGTGTGTGTGTGTGTGTGTGTGTATAATGCTAAAAAGTAATGTGGAGATTGTTTTATTCTCACACTACAACAGACCCAGTAGTAGCAGTTACAAGGTTGTTATATATATATATCTTAACAATTGAACAGATTTTTTATTTATTTCTGACATAAAATTTATTTGTCGATGCACATGGTGCACAGATATTGTACATTTACTATTCTTGTCAACAAACATGGTGCACAAATTCTTCTTTTTTTTTACAAGGTATATATTTACAAGTGTACACAGTACACACTCCTCAGATGCAAAGCGTGCATAAATAAATAAACGTTTACACCACGCACACACACACACACACACACACACACACACACACACACACACACACAACAAAGTTAGTTATACTGTGATAAAAGGGTCATACTATTCTGCAACATTTACACCAATCTAATTCTCTCCCTCTCAATCAGAGTCCCCAATCTCCTCTGTTTTAACAAGTGAATAGTGTGATTATGGGAGATATTCAATCCCATCATCACAAATGACCCTTTTATCGTCATGAGGCTACAGGCCGACTTTAGACTGCAGCACAGTTACACCAGTTGTCCTCACAAAGAGATACTAGTATGCCACTCCATATGCTGCAGCTGCAGCGGAGCACTGCGAACACCAGCTTACAGGCACTGCAAATATTCGTCGATAAAGAGGGAGCTCGATGCCGCATAATGCACATCCTTAGCCTACCTGTTGGTGTCACCTTCCAATGGCAGTCGGTGACCCATTCGCCTCATCTTTCATTAGACCAATAATCTTCGTGTTCTGTGGAACAATACTGTAAGGCAAGTGTCGATTCTTCACAATTGCACCTTATTACTTAATATGGATTGCGGTTCTCCGCCCAGTAGGTGAAGATATCTGTATTTATATAATGTAACATAGGTACAACGAAATGAAGTTCCACAAACTTACAATGAAAGTTGCACATGTGGAGATTGGGAAGGTCTAGTATGCACATCTCCACATAGATAGGTTTCATGAACTCTACTGCAACCTTCGCCACCTCCACAGCTATAAAGCTGTCGCTGAATTGTGTGACATATTTAAATTTGGTCTTATGATGCATTTTCTTACACCACAATCCGCATCCCATTTGGTTCCAATCAAAATTTCAAGATTTTCACTCAAATTCTACACATTTTTGTCGAAAATTGAAATATTCATTAATTTAAGAAAATCTTTCTCGAAGTCACATGTCACAGAAGCCCTCAGTGTCATATTCAGATCAACATACTCCTTCGGCTGGTGGGTTACTTGAAGTAGAAAGCCCAGGTGTTTCTAACGAGCCTCATCCTCAATCTGAAGAAGTGCTGGAGGTTACGACAATGAGTAATGTATCCCCACTTATTCCCCAGCATTGTCATCAACTTGGGGATGGCACATCCTCACGGAATTAGTTGCTTCAGGCACAGCAGCAAATCAGCGTGCACTTCATGCAAACTGATAGGTTATGTGAGTTCTGCCTCCACCACATAACCCATATCAGAATCAGCCACCCATACCACGAATTTTTCCACGTAATCACTTGCATTCTTCTTCAGGCATTCATCAAAACTCGCCAGTCGGCAGTGATTGTTGCATGGCTTGCCCGTATAAGTTACAGACATCCAAGTACATGATGTAACTCAAACCAAGGGATATGCTGAAAGTCTCACCCATACGTGGGTTATTTGTCTTGGCGTGCCTATGGACAAACTGAAAAATTCCACCGTGGATCCCCCGCTCAAAGAAAAGAAGCATGTCACCATTAGTCAATAGTTCGATAAAGCCTTTTGTTTTCTTGAGCATAGCATCCAGAGACAACCCAGCTGTTGTGTGATAAAAGACGGTATCCAGAGAATATGTGGTCATGCATATACTCCGGAAATTCTCCAAAGCATCCGCGAACAAGCTTACGTCAGTGCTCATGTAAAGTGGTGTGTACTCCCCTAGTGTAGAGTTGTTGAATTCCAGTCAGACCTTCACAGCATGCTCGTACTTTGTATCGGATATCACATTGCCTGTAAGGTTGTTTGAGATTACAGTTATATTGGGGTAGCATGGTTTTGTTCAAATTTGCCATACTATGCAGATACTTGCATGGGAAAACCCCCTTCCTAATGAAAAGTTAAAACATCTCCTCAGTGAAAAATGCAGCTCAACTGATATGCATTTCCTTCTAAGGCATAGTTTCAACAAGTTTCTGGAGTGATGTCTGCATAAAACGTAGTGAGTCAACGAATCGGAGCGTAATTCTTGTTGTCATTCGTTTGGAGATTGAAATAAATTTCTCCTCACTCTCAGGCAGTACAATGACCTGATCCTTCTCCATACCGAAATTAGCAAAGTGCTTAACAATGAAGCAAGCGTTGTACCCGCTAAACGTACGAAAGAAAACGTGTAGGTGTCACGCTAATTGATACTTCTTCTTGCATGTGTTATTGGCTACAACATGGAACTTCCCCATAAGATGTAAGAGGTCCCTAAGAGAAGTTTCCACTTTTCTGTCTAGCGGCAGCTACAGATATAGCAGTCAACTGCGTTATTGTACATTCAATCTGGTGATGGGAATGTTGTTGCTGTAATGATTATCAGCCTCCTATGAAAGTTTTTCAAGCTCACTCAGAAGCCAAACAGCAGCATTATGTCGTACATAAGATCTGTATCGGTTAAGACTCGAATTATAGGATGATTCAACTTGTTAAACTGCTGCGTGTAGTATGTGTTTTTCAGTGAAGGTAGTATGTGAGGCCATAGGGTCACGTTCACAGTTGGTCACAGGAGCAAGGAGATATTCAAAATCGGCACACACCACAAACAGGCATCATTCCTGGTGGTAAGCATTCTTAAACTTTATGAGTTTGATTTCTTCAGTAGGCATAATAACACATACTGGGGCCTTGCAAGTGCAATCAACTGTATGGTATGCTAATAACTTTCCTGAGGAAAAGCCATTGAGACACCGTAAGTAAATCTGATGTTTATTCACGTGTTTATTAATTTGGAAGGAACTGAGTTGGGACATGTCCTTGATCCTAACATAGCGATGTCTACCTCCATATGAGAATGGCAGCATGTTCACATGCATGTTAAAGTCACTGTCAAATTTTGAGAAATGGAGTGGTCAAAAGACTATTTGTTTGTCATTCTTGTGCTGCTCATCTCACTTGCATCTCTCCAGGCCATAAATACAAACCATAATTAAATATTATCCACCTCAAATTTAGGTATGTCCTGAATCTTGACGGAAAACTCGACAACATCAAATTTATAAAACTTATGAATGCCAAATTATCTAATGTATTGACTTGCGTGCTGTGGATCTAGCTTCTAATTTCTGTCGCCAGCCAGCATTGACCATGAAACACGTGCCTGGTCGCTTTCATTTTAGACATTAATAATGCCTTCTTATCACCTATATCCTTAGGAACCTTGATCAAGCTGGACGCTCCATTTACTGAATCATAGACATACATAAGGATGTAGAGGTGTATTATTCAGCTACGTGCTTTAGGTGATCCTCTAGCTTCCATCTCGAAAAATAGGTTCAGTATATCACTCGATGATTGATGTGCTCCGCAATATCACTCCATTTCTCCACCGAAGATTGTGAAGAATGGTAACTTAGGAGCCAGAGGTCTGTTTGGGGATTATTAGAGTTGAATGCACAGCACTGCATTAAATGACATGATACCGCTGATCAGTAACAATCTTGAGGAGCTCTTTTTCCAGAACAGGAAGGCATGTTTTCAGAAACCCTACAGGGTGACTATGTCCTCCTGCTCGGTTCTCTGTCCTAGTGTACGAGATTCGCTCCTCAAAGGCATCTGCAATCACTAAGTACTCTAATTGCGGTATGGTATGGCTAACCTGATCTCCTTCACTAAAAGGATAGGGGAGGGAACTGCTGCTGGACAGAGCGTTACTACTACTACTACTACTACTACTACTACTACTATTACTATAACGTCAAGTAGCTGACGGCGATGTTAATGCTGGCTGCGGTGAGAAGCAGGTACGTGCATGTATCTTACGGTTCAGGTGAGAACATAGGCGACGAGGAGATGGTACATTCCCCAAGTATGAGCAGCCTGGCTGTGGCTGCAATTACAGGGATGGTTGTTGCCATAATCCTGAGCCAGTTGCCTGAAGGAGAGTGGTCTGTGGTTGCCTGAGCAGAGCTGGTGTGGGAGCAGTAGCAGGGGTGGCTATGGCTTTGGCTACAGCTGCTGCAACTTCCCACACATCAATGAGTGTCATCTTATATGGTGGAGAGTGCCACATGGGACCCAGTCTAGATGCTTGTTTCGACGCCACCCCCTGTACCCATGCCATTGTGTATTGTGGTGGGACATCTGCAGGAAGAAGAAGAAGAAGAAGAAGAAAAAGAAGAAGAAGAAAAACAGAAAAAAGTAAATACATCATTCTAGACACTGCATGCTGCTAATGCTGCGACTAAGGAAAGAACAGCTGCTTATGTGTAAGTATCATGGGTGTGCATATAAATTACCTGAATTGATCTAGCTTAGTGAAATATCGCTCATGTCACTGGAAATCGCATCTGGCATATCCTCCAGGTGACACAACTCTCTCTTCATCTCCTCCACCCATTGTGGCTTCTCATCATCCTCACCCAAACCACTGTGGACCTATCAGTCCAGATCCCCCACATGATCTACAACGTATAGATCTAATAAAAAATGTGTACACACAAAGACTACAGAGAAGAAAATTTTGTACAATATACATTTACATGATAGCTGGGATGTGTGTGATATCACAGCGTCTATGCCTCTCTGCTCCTGATCCTCGAAATAAGCTACAACAACAAAGAACGTACAAAAGATTCATTGGCCACAAAATAGTAGCAACATATTATGTATACACACCACTAAATTTTAATTTTAGAAAGAATTTTTTTTTGACAGAAACAATGCATCTCAGACTCGTTGACCACTAAATGACAACATATTATACATATACATAAAACTACAGAGATTAATTTTTTTTCTTACAATATATGCCTGTATGTTAACTGTGAAGAGGAAGGCACCACAACCTCTGCCCTCCCTGCTTCTCTACCTCGAAATCATCTACAACAACAAAGAAAATGACTCAGGTAACAACATATTTTGTATACAGACAGCACTACAACGAAATAATTTTAACGAAAAGAATATTTCTCACAAGATACTATATATGCACAAAGAATTTCGAAGAAGAAAGTATGTGCTTAAAATGCTGCTGCTGCCGCTCAACTTCCAGCTGATCCTATATTTCACATATATATGCTGAAACACTAAGAAGAAGACAAGTATTCAGTACTACAGAATTCTTAGCGGATGAATTGTGAGACAAAGCAGTTACAGTTACCGACTGGAATACGTACTTACCAGGTAATTCTCCTTGCCTAGGTTGTTTGTCACTGGCACTGTTACTGTTCCCCGGTGCTGCCCACTTCATAGTAGATGCGCTATCCAAAACTTGTTGCACTAACAAAGGTAACTGAAATAAGCCAGAGAGTAGATCAGAATGATGACGACTGTGGTTGGGGGAAGGCTTTACATACCTTCACTGATTCAGCATTAGCCTATAAGAACATGGTGCTCTGAGGAGGATTGAAAATCTTCGTCTGCGTGTTTGGACACATTGCTTCATGCATGTGTTCCCACAAAGAGGAAGTAACGAATTGAGAGAGACCGAGACAGGAAGCGAGTCTGGAATATCCTAGTCAAAGGAGTGCTGCCACGTGATGCTTTGTTCAGGGCTGTGAGAACAACGGGAAGTCACTGGGGTGGGCAGGCACATGCATCCACTTGGACCGGTAATTGCACATGCAACAGCTGGCTGTGAGGCCTCCAATTATGGTTTCACTGTGGTCCCTGATACTGGTTTTTCTGTGTGGCATGGAGTATAGGCACCTTGCGCTTCGCACCTTCGTGGTAGCTCCGCATGTTGACGTTAGAGGCGCGCACTGGCGTATGCATGCCATTAGTTTGGAGACCTCCACAGGAAATGGAGCTGTCAATGCTTGGCACTCCACTTGGTGTCCGAGGGGCCCCTGGCCATCATATACACACACGGGTGACTCAGAACAGCGGCTAATATACCACACTTCATTCTATTCTTTGGTGCTTAGACTTATTATATCATGGGAAGCAGGAGTGGGTGGGGTGCAGATGAGAACTGTACCCAAATAGCCAAATAGGAGAGTCCTGTCTCCCACAAACTGATTAAATAAACAATATGCAAACTGAATTGAACAATATGCTATTATCGACATGGTCAGTCTTACGGCTGGTGATTATGACATAGTGTTTCTGTAGTTCCTGTAAGCCTATTAAGTATAACTCGGAGATGGTTCCTATGGAAAAGGACATGGACACTATCATTCCACATCCGTTCCATGTTCTACGCAACTTTATGCAGGAGACCTAATCTTCCTTACCTCAATAATAAATTTGTTTATTAATATATGTTCTCATTCTAATACATCTCCATGAAGACTCAGAAATCGAGAAGAGACACTCTGATTTTTTCCTACAATGTAAGCAGTTTTTCATAGTCCACGTAATATTTTCAGTCGAAACATTCATATTAGGAAACAAGCTATGTTCTATACGTTCTGTCTGATACTTCCTGCTCATCGTGAATTCACAGTTTTGTAGCTGCAAAGTCAGAACAAAAATACTCACAGTTACTTTCTTATTCGGTTTTGCTTGACACAAGATACATAGCTCGAATTTCGACGTTTAATGTAAAAAAATGGAAGTCGCACTATTTGCTGGATGATGATTATTCCCCAAAAATGAAACATATATTTGTCCGTTGATGAAGACGGAGTACTGTCAAATTCAAACACGGCAGCATTCAACAGAGTTCACTAAGCTTATTTTGTAAAATTGTTCCTGTCAAGGCTTTCCAGCTAAGACTGGTTCACCTGACACGATACAGAATTTAAGATACGTCAGGAAGATACGCCGGAATCTTTTGAAGAGAGTTAACGTCCGGAATCTATAGAACAAAGTTAACGTTCTGTAACCATACTAACTAACTAAACTCCGTCCGAACAGGCCATGAAGGACCAACGGTTCCGACCGGCCGCCGTGTCATCCTCAGCCCACAGGCGTCACTGGATGAGGATATGGAGAGGTATATCGTCAGCACACCAGTCTGCCGGCCGTATGTCAGTTTACGAGACCGGAACCGTTATTTGTCAATCAAGGAGCCCCTCAGTTTGCCTCACAAGGGCTGAGCGCACCCCGCTGGCCAACCGCGCTAGCCCAGCCCGACAGCGGTTATCTTCGGTGATCTGACGGGAACCGGTACTGTAGCCATAAAGACCAATAAATTACGGCCAACCAGTTATCCGTAGCAAATGGCACGCTGCATACTTTGCCAACACCGTCTACAAAAATATGTACAGCCAACGCCTTAAATTTCTACTCACAGTTTTGAATCACTACAATCGAATGCAATTTTCCTTCATGTAAGGACCACCTGTGGACTATATAAAATCCATTACATATTAACTGGACGTGCTTCGCTTTAATTACGTCCGTAGAGTAGTAGGTGGCTTTTAATGCGTAGCCGAGCGGTCTAAGGCGCTGCAGTCATGGACTGTGCGGCTGGTCCCGGTGGAGGTTCGAGTCCTCCCTTGGGCATGCGTGCGTGTGTTTGTCCTTAGGATAATTTAGGTTAAGTAGTGTTTAAGTTTAGGGACTGATAACCCTAACAGTTGAGTCCCATAAGATTTCACACACATTTGAACATTTCTTTTAATGCGTAACAGGACGTGTTACACTAGGTTGGAAGAAGTTTGGCACTAACGTCTCACAGCGTGTTCAGTCTTTTTAGTTTCGCTTACTGTTTTTCGTCAGCAGTGACATATCGAAATCGCAGTACTTGACCTTCTCTAGGCTGATACTGCACAACAATTGATTTTTATAGGCATTATGTCCACATATGTGTGTTGATAATTTTGGGTAACACAATTTGATATGTGAGTTGTAGATTCCTGCATCTTCGTAAGAACGATAGTGTTGCAGATGGTATCAGTGTATCTTCCTGAAATCGGTTTTCTTTTCTTTTCGTATGGGCTGTTTGTTGTGTGTGGTGTCGGGGTGATAAGTGCTTCCCCATTATGAAAAGTTGGAGGGTGGGAGGAGGATGGGCGCAATAAGGAAAGAAGCGACGGAGAGAGATGACTGGATAGCCTTTTACCAGAATTTTTGTGGCTTTAGTCTTCAACGTGCTGTACTTTTTGGTGTGCGTGTCCTTGGTAATGACTATAGATTTCTATTGTAAACGCATGTCCAATACGTGCTACAAATCGTGTAGTATTAAAGTCTGAACAAGACATCTAAAACAAAAGAAACAATCAATGAAAACAGAATTTTTCTTCTTGCAGCATGTTAACACATAACTTTGAGGCAGGAAAAGTTAGCTTCGAATATATTTGCTTAGTAAAGCAATGGCTGAGTTAATAGTCACTAGTTCTTGACTAACCATTGTATTTTTGTTTCTCCTTTCAGTTTATTTCGTCCAAATTTTGGTCAGACCGGATGCATCAGTTAACTGCTCTATAGCTATGTAAATTTTTGTCAGACACATTTATTAAAACATTACAACAAGCAAAATGCTGATGACATACATGAAGACCCATGAAATACACTCGATTAAGAATCTGTGCCGTACACTCATACTAATGGTTCAAAATGGTTCAAGTGGCTCTGAGCACTATGCGACTTAACTTCTGAGGTCATCAGTTGCCTAGAACTTAGAACTAATTAAACCTAACTAACCTAAGGACTTCACACACATCCATGCCCGATGCAGGATTCGAACCTACGACCGTAGCGGTCGCTCGGTTCCAGACTGTAGCGCCTAGAACCGCACGGCCACTGTGGCCGGCGGACTAATAGTGCTAGTGGTACAGTGGTACCAGTATGTCATTTGTACTCACAAGTGAAAACGATGTGGACAGACATCAGATAGACCATATTAAAGATATTGGCATCGCATAAAGCACTATCACTGATTTTTGTCAAATTTACTGTCTACAAATGGCGAGAAACTAGAAAACGAAGTTCTACAGTAGTAGAAAAGTTGATAGCTGTAAGTAGAATGAAATCACTTGAACAAGTTTTCCTGATTTTCTGGACATAGAAACTATATCGTGGATAGGTACTTCATATTTAGAAATATTTTAGCGACTCACCTGTGGAATTTAACTTGGCTGAAAGTTTAATAGCATTGACAATTCAATTCAACCTTTTGAATTACTAAGATGAGTTGGTGAACATTAATGATATGCGCTACACAGTCTAAGTTCGTGTGCAAGCCCATCAGTAATGTGGTATGCAATATCTAAGTTTAATTATAAATTGCTCTGTGCGGCTGGTCCCGGCGGAGGTTCGAGTCCTCCCTCGGGCATGTGTGTGTGTGTTTGGCTTAGGATAATTTAGGTTAAGTAGAGTGTCAGCTTAGGGACTGATGAACTTAGCAGTTAAGTCCCATAAGATTTCACACACACGTACTTATAAATCGCTGTGCCCACGATTGTCGACTCACCTTTAGATGTTTACAGTCTTATTTGTGGAAAGATACGTATTGAAGATTAATTATGTGAAGGTCGTCTGAAGTCATTTCAGCCACGGTCATTTGTTTTTATAATTTTGTATTAGAGCTTAGGTAGACAGATGTATTACACAAAACTGATACACTACTGGCCATTAAAATTGCTAGACCACGAAGATGACGTGCTACAGACGCCAAATTTAACCGACAGGAAGAAGATGCTGTGATATGCAAATGATTAGCTTTTCGGAGCATTCACACAAAGTTGTCGCCGGTGGCGACACCCACAACGTGCTGACATAAGGAAAGTTTCCAACCGATTTCTCATACAAAAACAGCAGTTGATTGGTGTTGCCTGGTGAAACGTTGTTGTGATGCCTCGTGTAAGGAGGAGAAATGCGTATCATCACGTTTCCGACTTTTATAAAGGTCGGATTGTGGCCCATCGCGATTGCGGTTTATCATATCGCGACATTGCTGCTCGCGTTGGTCGAGATCCAACTACTGTTAGCAGAAGATGGAATCGGTGGGTTCAGGAGGGTAATACGGAACGCCGTGCTGGATCACAACGGCCTTGTATCACTAGCAGTCGAGATGACAGGCATCTTATCCGCATGGCTGTAACGGATCGTGCAGCCAGGTCTCGATCAATGAGTCAACAGGTGGGGACGTTTGCAAGACAACAACCATCTACACGAACGGTTTGACGACGTTAGCAGCAGCATGGACTATCAGGTCGGAGACCATGGCTGCGGTTACCCTTGACGCTGCATCACAGACAGGAACGCCTGCGATGGTGTACTCACGACGAACCTGGGTGCACGAATGGCAAAACGTCATTTTTTCGGATGAATCCTTGTTCTCTTTACAGCATGGTCGCATCCGCGTTTGGCGACATCGCGGTGAACGCACATTGGAGGCGTGTATTCGTCATCGCCATACTGGCGTATCACCTGGCATGATGGTATGGGGTGCCATTGGTTACACGTCTCGGTCACCTCTTGTTCGCGTAGACGGCACTTTGAACAGAGTATGTTACATTTCAGATGTGTTACGACCCGCGGCTTACCTTCTTTCGATCCCTGCGGGACCCTACATTTCAGCAGGATAATGCACGACCGCATGTTGGCAGTCCTGTACGGGCCTTCCTGAATACAGAAAATGTTAGACTGCTGCCCTGGCCAGCACATTCTCCAGATCTCTCACCAATTGAATACGTCTGGTCAGTGGTGACCGAGCAACTGGCTCGTCACAATACGCCAGTCACTACTCTTGATGAAATGTGGTATCGTGTTGAAACTGCATGGGCAGCTGTACCTGCACACGCCATCACAGCTCTGTTTGACTCAATGCCCAGGCGTATCAAGGCCGTTATTACGGCAAGAGGTGGTGGCTCTGGGTACTGGTTTCTCAGGATCTATGCACCCAAATTGCATGAAAATGTAATCACATGTCAGTTCTAGTGTAATATATTTGTCCACTGAATACCCGTTTATCACCTGCATTTCATCTTGGCGTAGCAATTTTAGTGACCAGTAATGTATATTGCGACGATCTACGGTCACACCTTGCTAGTCAGTTATTCCCAATTAATCACAGTGATCGTATGTTGTTGTCGGTCGGAGTTGCCGAGCGGTTCTAGGCGCTAAAGTCTGGAACCGAGCGACCGCTACGGTTGCAGGTTCGAATCCTGCCTCGGGTATGGATGTGTGTGATGTCCTTAGGTTAGCTAGGTTTAAGTAGTTCTAAGTTCTATGGGACTGATGACCTCATAAGTTAAGTCCCATAGTGCTCAGAGCCATCATATGTTGTTAGACTGACTTCCTAGAAAGCTATTAGCAACTTATGTTATATTTTAGGCCCAACACATTGTTATCATTATCACGTTAGGCAAAATTATATTTCCAGAAAAATCAAATAAATGTAACAAACCTTGAAACAATACAATGTGAAACGCCGGCCGAAGTGGCCGCGCTGTTCTGGCGCTGCAGTCTGGAACCGCGAGACCGCTACGGTCGCAGGTTCGAATCCTGCCTCGGGCATTGATGTGTGTGATGTCCTTAGGTTAGTTAGAATTAACTAGTTCTAAGTTCTAGGGGACTAATGACCTCAGCAGTTGAGTCCCATAGTGCTCAGAGCCATTTGAACCATTTTGAACAATGCGAAAAAAGCCTACGTCTTCAGTTGTCGACGTGTTACCTTTATGTCAAGGATCGCCTTTCGTCATACTCCATGGCCTCCTTGCTGACAAGCTTTGTAAGTGAAAGGATGCAACCGCAATAATAACTTACGTTGGGATGTACGAATGGTTCGCCATGAAAATAAGCAGTTCTTGAGGGATGCCTCTTACAAATATGAAAATATTCGAAACTTTGAAAGAGTGATCCGCATTATTTGTATATAGCTAACAACCATCTGCCTCTGGGACACGAAACATAATTTCCTTGTTCTGCGCAGTTCTAATGAACAGTCACATAAAGCTGATACAATATGTTTTGACAAATACAAGTCCAGGCGGCCTAGGCTACTGATTGACAGCGTTACAGCTTTAGAAACAGGCAGAGGCACGATACAATGGCTCTTTCATAAAGCGACCAACATAAATTTTCTGGCCGTGTGTGTTCTCCGCAATTGACACACCATCTGTAAACCTGGAGCGCGCACACACACACACACACACACACACACACACACACACACACATGTAGTGCCGGATGTGTGTATAAAATAGCGGTGTGGACTCAAAGCCAGACACTGGCCTATGTCGCATATCCCTTCGCTATATATTTGCATTCATTATTCATACTGCGTGCAACAATTTTGAGGCTTCCGGAAGAATTTTATGATGAACTGTGGAGAAAGCACCAGTGTATACGCGGGCGGAAAAGCATACAAGCCAATGGGTAATGTATTGACACGCCATGAAATTGAGTGATACTGTAGCGCGCGGCATACAGACGGGCGCATTATATGCGCCACGTGTGGAGCACACCGAGGTCAAGCACCTCCTCCTGCGCACAACAACCGCACCAAAACAAATGAAGCAATAAATAACACTGAAGCGGGCTAGGGGCTCCACGCGCTCGTTGCACTCAGCTCGGCCCGTTTCCTCAGTGCTACATTTTGGCGCTAGGACAGTGTTACAGAATACGCCGTTGTTATAGTTTACGCTTTCCTGGCTTTTTCTTCGTGATTCGCTCTTGAAAATGGTAAGCCACACCCGTACAGAGCTATTGAAGGCGAGCAGTTGTCTGAATGTCACCGGTAAGATTCCTCCATAATTCCCAAAGCTCCAAAAGTCTAATATTGCACTGGGTATTTGAAAAATATTCACCTTATGTCATGAGATTATATATTCGATGATAACGGAAACAGAAACGTGGCGTAAATTTAACTTACGCAAATGAATACAAATTTTTTATTTTCAAAAGAGCCGCCCTATTTTGCAGGGGTTTATAGAAATATTTAACATGCATGCACGCCAAAAGTACTCATGTAGTGTCGTAAGCTTTTCCGTTGCGTACTGCAACTGGTAACTGTTTGACCGGTAAATGATGGGAAGTGTGCACGCCGACTCATGAATTGGATGGTTAGACAACATGGATCTGGTCGGATAACTGCGCGTGTTAACAGAACGCTTTCGTGACCGGGAGATACGCAGGCGGTGGATCGAATCCGCCAGGAGGCCTAACGACGAGGGGTCGATATACCGGCCAACCTGGATGTGGTTTTTAGGTGGTTTCCCACATCCCAATATGTGAATACCACCCTGTTTCTTATGTTCTGCCTCAGATACATGCTATGCAAACTTTCTGAATGCTTTCTCACAGCTGCACCCGTAATTTACTGTATACGCCGAGAGATTGGGAACACTGCTTCTGTCCTGAGGAGTGAATAGGAGACTGAAGACCTTAGCTGTCTGGTTGACTTAAAACCCAATAATCATCAGCAGTCAAAATGGCGGACACAGTAAGAAAACAGGGTTCCATGAACTTCGTCATGATTCGGGTGTATGAGGTTAAGTGGCGAAGTAATGGATTCTGTTCTGCAGAATTCTGTCATATAAAACAGAACATTCCATAGATATTTTAAACTCTACTCTGAGGTTCCTGTCTAATGAGCGCCTCAGATATCTGGAAATTCTTAAAATACCTCACACAGGTTTTGAAACGATCATAAGACTACGCAATAGATTTCCATCACAGCATTCAGTTACCCACCTATCACAGTCGTTGGCTTCGCCAACTAGCAACTCAAGTACTTGTATAACACTCGTAAAACAATACCCCCAAGAAATCCTGTTATATTCCGAGAAACGTAAAACACAAGAAATGCATACGAAAACAATTATACTCCATAACAGTCATATTAATAATCGTCAATCTCGTGTTCTCCATTTCCGAAACAAAAGTAATAGTTCGCATGTTCAGCCAAAACAAGATTTTTGATTCAGTGACTGTCATAGGCTACTGTGTACTATCACTCGATTGGATACTACCAACGGAAACATTGCCAACAGCAGCATCCTAAGTGCACTTTACCCTGCATGTACAAACAACCGTGTAGTACTTTTAACTATTATGTTAGTATCAAATCTGTCAGTTGCCTTCTTTAGAACATTTTCAGTGTGACCTATACCGAACGCAGGACAAGCATGCAGACGATAATCAAACTGGTACCATACTTTTGCATATTGTTGTGAGGATGTTTGGAGTTACTGCATTCACTACTGTTCCTAAGCAGTTTTGCAGTCCAGCCAAAAATTTGAAAGGGAAGACACATAGACGATATCTTTCACAACCCTCTCCCTGCCTCCCCAAAGACATACAATTAAAGAAAATCAAACCCCATTGCTGCTGCGTTTTGTTAACTAATGCTCATATATGCAGACGCCCTGTTGAAAAATGAAATTTTCCGCATTTACTGCAAAATTATTATCTTGGGAAAGGGTGCGAAACCCATGAAGTTCTGGAGAGCCTGTTTCGCACTCGACTATGGTATCTAGCTGCTGTGTCATCGCTATCTCAGTGCGGTGCACACAAAGCAATAGAGCGAGACAGCGAGTGAACGAACTAGCTGCATTAGAGAGGGCCGTCCCGAAAATAACATAAATTAGCAGCTTACAACTGGCGGCAAGATAAACTTAATAGTTTCCAAGCGTGAACTGAGATTCATTCAAAGTTTCTGTCTTCACTTACGTTGAAAACATAGTATTGTGACATAGGTTGTAACTTGTTGAGCTACCCTGATCTAAGTCCCCGCGTAGTATTTTTGGTGACAATCAGCAGAGTCGCCCTAATGAAGCTACCTATGCTTATCTTGTCTATTCACACCTAAATCTATGTCCGTTAGAAGTCGCAAGCCACCGCACGATGTGTAGCAGAGGGTACTCTTCGTAACACCATCGTTTTCCCCTTACGTGATAAATTACAATGGAAAATGGTAGTCGGTAAGCCTCTGTCTGAGTTTGAACACATCTCCATTTTTTTTGTTATGGTAATTTCGTGTTACGTATAATGGAGGAAGTAATATGACTGACAAATTTCTCTATTTGCTTCGATTTTTGCAATCACGCAGCTACCCAAGGAACACAGTATTGTTACTCATGTCCACTCCCTTAGCTGAGTGGTCAGCATGACTGCCATACAACAGGCTCGGTTTTGATTTCCGGCCTACCTTATCAACATTTCACCATCATCGAAGCACAAGCCGCCAAGTGTGTCGCCAACGGAAAAGAATTGCAACTCGGTGGCCGAACTTCCTTGGTGGATAATCCCGGCCACGATCTTCTTGCCACTGTAGTTCCATGGGCACCTCCTTGAAGCTTTACCCGTATTACGAGTAAACAAATCCATAGTGAAACGTGCCGCATTTCGGTGGATCTTGTCTATGAGCTTTATGAGTTTACCTAAGCTGGGTCTATGCTGACGATCAATAGTCAAGCAGCGTTCGAATAAGGGTTTTGTGACCTTCGTCACTCCTGCAAGAAATACCAGTCAGCTGGAGTCTTCGAATAATTAATATCGTACTCGATCTTGACTATCGCCAGTAGTTTAATTAAACAATAATTGTTCCCTCCGACTACTTACGAGAAAAATGTTACATTTATGTATGTATGTTGGGAGTACACTGTCAGACCCTACGTCATGAGCTATTTTTCTACAACTCTTCCTGTACTGCGTCAGAAGTTTCTGGCAAAGCGACAGTGATATATCCAAGAAAATCATCTTCAAACGATCTAATGCTTAGTAACAAAAATTAAAATAAAAAATCCATTAGATAATTCATATGTATTTTGGACCGTAAGGTGTTATACACTCTCTTAATTTGCACCGGAAATACTGCGTTTACATCGAATGATTTCGCTCCGTTAAAGACTACTTTTTGAGTTCTTTCATCTAGGATGTCTTGAATCCTGCCTTAAAGCTGGTACCCATACAACCTACATCTACGATCCTGAAGGCTACGATATTTTCCTTCAAGCCTCAGTGATGTATAGAAACCGACATATAAGTAAAGGTTTGGTCAGGATAGCGTGCTATATGGAGAGGTACCGTTCCCTTGCTGCAAAAGTAACAGGTAAAACGATGTGTTTCAAACACAAAGTTGTACGAATGAGTGGTGCTAAATGACACTGAGCCAGCTTAGTATTAGATTTATATCCGCATGCTCTCACCTAATGTATTAGCGAGACAAAACCCAGGCGAACTGTGGAAGTAAAGACATTAGTTGTACACTGTGACACGAGGAACTCTACGATTGCCGTTCGTCCCTTAGTAGTGGGCATCCCTAATACTATATCGCTAGTCATTGATAACAGTGACACAAAAGACAAAATGGAACCGCCTAGCTGAGGTGGTGCCAGTCCGACATCAACCGAGACGCGTGAATTGGTCCAACCATACGCTTCAAACTGAACATAAAAAATACCCCCCACAAGACCCGAAAGGACTATCCTCATAGACATACATGTCCTAATGATTCCTTGCGCTTCATAACTACCACATGAGAGAGAATCAGTTCTATCATTACGCACTTCTAAAATGTCCGGCTTTCTAGCAACCCTATATCCTTCAACAAGCTACAATGACTGCCCGATCCGTATTTCACCTAAATGTCAATACCTCACACTCCATTGAGCAATTTCCATCACAGGTAAACGTACACACCGTCAAATTACTACTACCCTTGGATTAAAGCCTGTTAAATACCCACCTTCAACCCAAAACGTAAGGTCCCGAGCCATTTCCCATTTCCATATCATACTTCCTATTCGATTTCCTTCGCTCTTCTAGCTGGCCATCAAATCTCCAAATATCATCCACCAGCTGACATGCTGAAATATCAGCATCATCGTATAACCCAACATCGATGTCACGCAGCAAGAAAATAGTCTGGAGGTAATCATACACCCATCTAATTCATCTGCGTGTAGTACTTTGACACATCAACGTGTACATGTGGAGGTATGGGAACCCCCGAACACACAATCCTATTCTGCGGGAAATACAGACAGCACAGGAACACACCTGGGATACAACACCTACAGACAGAGGAACACATATACAATGCGATCAGAACACCTGAACTTTGGGACATACTGAACGCACTAACAGACAAAATTTCTGACGAATGCCACAAAGAGTACAGGAACAGAAGACCACACAGACAATAAACCTATATGCAGCACCCAGACAGACACCATAGTGTGGAAGAACTAAACTAAGTCTCAATATAAAACAACTGACATGCAATAGACTTACATAAGTAGACCTAAAACTGACAATAGATTAATGTATAAAATTAGACATAAACAGTGTCGGCGCACCGTCGCAATTGCCATCAGCTACCACGGCACTCTAAACCTGTATACAAGTAACCAGATAGAACATAAATAGAGATATCAAACGCCATAAATAGAATAGAATAGAACTTCCTAGGCTAAGGTTAGGGGACTGAGGATCAGAGGCTTGAAGATAAATCCCAAGGCGCTCATCCTCAGTCCCCTACGGTGGTGGGACTATCATCTCTTCCTTTCCTATCGTCTTTTCTCCTCTTCAGTCTAAACTATTCCTTGTATTTCCTTCTTCTAATTCAAAATTTATTTTTGTAAAAATTTTGTTAAATCGGTTTTGGGAAAGCTGCCAAAGTAAAGAAAGAAATAAGAAAAAAAAAAAAGCACAGACCCGCCTCCACGTGGCGGGACACGGGCAACGGTGCGACCGGATGCGGAAACTGGTGTGAGTTTCATCAACTACATCAGTGTCCGCACACCGGTCGTAGCGGCCAAGTGGTCAAAATAGACCCACCTTAAGCACTTAGGTGGTGGGTCGTAAAATCAGGGCGGCAAGTGAAAAAAAAAAGTACTATCATCTACATCAGGCGTAGTCAACTTTTTAACCTACAGCCACTTTTGAAGCTCTGGTAGCAGCAAAATTTTCTAACAACCGTCGGTTCCACAATAATGGTGATTTATACAGTTCGGAAGTAAATTTGCTTCACAAAATTTATAAAGCCGAGTTACAGCACGTTAAACATAGTCTATAACAACAATTACTTACCAAACACCTTATCTCAAAATTTTATGAAAACATATTGAAAATCTTTTTAAATCCCTACCGCCCGGCGCCTTCCGTGGGAACTGGAACGCCCACTAGCGGATGGAAGGGACCAGGCTGACTACCACACGTCTACAGGTTGTTCAGAAATTCCCGTTACAAACTTATAGGACTTGTAGAAGGGAGTGAGTATATAATAGTCTGAATAGGAACTCCTGTCCAGAAAAGTACCGTTTCCGTTATACGATGGTTTCAGTTCAGATGTTTAACTCATAGTCTTTTGCTTGAGGGACAGAAATAGGTGTGACCTAGAACAATAATTAGGTAACAGTTCGAAAGGAAACATATAAAACATTCATTTATCACTTAAGCACATTTGTTTTTATTAAAACTTAAACATTACGTGTTAACATCATTAGAAAACAAAGGAAGAACCCAGACAGTACTGATGCCTTACAACAGCAGCTCGATGCAATGATCACGATCATTGTTACAGACGTTGTACCTACGAAGCATGTTCTTGTACACACTCTCCATCCCACCTGGTGTCTTTAGTTGCTAATGCAGTGGCCAGAACTCATCCCAGCAGACCTTCCTATCTCTCTACAGGAGACAGTTAAGTGACATAAGAGACCGTCTGCCGTAGTACACGTCATCCTGTCTACCCGACTGCATACCAGGACAAGCATCTCTGAAACTTTTGTCTTTCACTCATCAGACATGGAGGCGTTACACATCAGAACTGTAACTGTCGTAGAACGGAAACAGTACGTTCCCGGACATGGATTCCTATTCAAAGTATTATCTCCCTTCTACAAGCCCTAGAAATTTGCAACGGGTATTTCCGAACACCCTGTATATATTTTTCATCATTCGATATTTGATTTGACCACACTGTATTTTAAGAAACTTTACTGCAGACGATCAGTTACATCCTGCTGCAAACCTATCCCATCGAGTTAAATGATACAACGATACTACATCCTGCTGCTAACCTGGTAACTTTTACGTTTGCAGCCCAAGGAACGGAGCGTTACCACAAGTTTCCTTCTCCATTCTATTCGTCTTCTAAAAAATGGTTCAAATGGCTCTGAGCACTATGGGACTTAACATCTATGGTCATCAGTCCCCTAGAACTTAGAACTACTTAAACCTAACTAACCTAAGGACATCACACAACACCCAGTCATCACGAGGCAGAGAAAATCCCTGACCCCGCCGGGAATCGAACTCGGGAACCCGGGCGTGGGAAGCGAGAACGCTACCGCACCACCACGAGCTGCAGACTGTCTTCGTATTCTATCCATCGCTTCCATCTGCCATCCATTCAATCCTAACGCAGTTTGTTGCAGGCCTTCATGGAGGACATCCCCCCACCTCTTCGTTTGTCGTCCCAGGGGTTTCATCCTATGCAGATGAAATCCACGAGCTTCTGTGGCCACTTTTCGGTTTCCATCTGAGCCACGTGTCGAGCCCACTATAGTCGCTTGTATCTTAGGATTCCTGCTATAATAGCATCTTGGTAGAGTTGCTATCTCATGGTTGTGTCTAATCCTCCATTCACCGTTGTTTGCGTCCAACAACAGATCAAAGACCTTCCGCAGCATTTTTCTCTCGAATGCAAGAAGTTTATGAAATTACTGATTTCGGATACACCACGTCTCATAGCAATATAGACCATAGGTCGGATCAGAGTTTCATTTTACCGAATCTTGAACTGTCTCGAGAGACATGAAACGAAGCAGTTGCGATAGGCTGTAGATGGATCTGCTCCTGTCTGTTTCCTGGCGGTTATCTCCACTTCGTATGATGACATTCTCTGTGAAAAGTGCTCCATGGTATTTAAATTCGTAAACTCTCTTGTGGGACAGGTCTTTCATCGGCAGTGGCTTTATTTGTTCAGTACTCTGACATTGGCGACTAGTCATAAAGAGGTAATCCGTCTTGGCTTCGTTTATGAGTAGCCCACATTTGCTGGAAGCCATCTCCATTGCCCTGGTGATTTGTTTCAGTTAATCTTAAGAGCTGATAAAGAAGATTTCATGTACGTAGGCTTCCAATGCCATGTTCTTTCCTTCGACTTGGATCCCTTCAATTTTCTGTTTAAAAGTCTTACGTATCATCTTCTCAAGGACAGAACTGTGCAGGGTAGGAGATAAACTATGTTCTGGCCTGAGATCCGTCACTATCATCTCTCAGTCGGTTTTCCGTCTTCACCTTACAGCATATTACACTCACGCAGACTTTTACAGGTTGATGAGCTTCTGTGGCACCTCGAACTCTTTTAGACAACCTAACAGTCTCTTGCTGTGTATGGAATCTTAGGCTTTCCTGAAATCTACAAACAAAATGTATAGTTCTTTGCCGTCTTCTCTCCGTTTTTCAGTGAGCTGCCGAAGAACTAAGGTGTGATCTACTTTTGTTCGCACTGGCCGAAAACCTCCCTGGTTTTCACCAGTTACTGATTTCACCAGGGGTTGAGTTTTATTTACGAGGCATTTTGACAGGATCTTGTCCCGTACATTAAGCAGGGTAAAACCTCGATAGATGTCACATTTCAGTTATTCACCCTTCTTATGGACTGGATATATCAGAGCCGTTTTCCTTTCAGTTGTTAACTCTTCTTTGATCCATATTATTTGTATCAGCCAGTGTATTCTTTCTGCAAGTTCCTCACCTGCCACCTGGATCATCTCGGCCTATATTTCGTCTTCACCTTGGCTCTCATTCTTCATGAACCATTTGATTTGAATTTTGATCTCATGTAACGTTGGTGGTGGCCAGTTTGGGTCAGCTATGATTTCTCTGTCGTTGGTCAGGATTTTATCATCTGCGTCTTCGAAAAACTTCTGTCTGGCCTGGTAACTTTCGTTAAACCTATTTATCTTTTGGAACATTTTTCTGAAGTCTGCTTCCACCTGAACGATCATGTCCATAACATAATTCTCTTCCTTCTTCTCAGAGTTTCTTGGATAGTTCTTCGAACCTCCTCAAATTGTGCTTTAGCCTGAACCAGCTACGTTCTCTTTGTTTCTTGTCTGTATTCCAAAGCATCAAGACATTCCTTTCCAGACCAGAAATTCTTGTCAACTAGGTTTCTCTTAATTGTTACCTTTGCTGCTCCTGATGACCCTCCCTATTTCTTCAGAGTCTTCACAGGGCTTCCATTCGACGAGTGCTTCGAAACGGTTGTTCAGTTTCAGCTAATAATCAGTATTCATCGCTTCATCTTATAGTTTTTCAACATGCTGTATGACAGCCTTCTGTAATTTATCCCTGATCCTCCCTCTCACTGCACTTGTAGAATGGTTCTGACCAGAAAATGGTCCCTTCCAGACACTGTAATCCATGCCGTCATAGCGTTTGACACCCATCTTTTGGCTCTTACATCTACGGCGATGTTGTCTACCTGGTTACTGTCCGCCCTTCTGGTTACACCCAGGTTCCCTTGATATGACAATACAGAAAAAAATAGGTCTCAATCACATGATGGTGTTAGTATAATGATAAAATCTTTGGCGTTCACGAATTTATACACTCCACTTTCACTTCTTAAGCTGATCATCTACGGAATTTAATGTGTTTGCTGTATAAAACTGTTCACGACTACCCCGAACTGCCTATTAGTACAGCTAACTTTATTGACAACGTTTCTGAGCAATCTTATCAGTGCTTCTGACGTTCATGACTTACTGTAATTGTGCTTTATAGAACTGACATTCTACGTTTTATACCTGTTTGATGTATTAAAACTGCGTGCTAATTGAGGACTGGAACCTTAACCATACCTTTCGCAGATAATCCACTAACCTGCTTTGCCACTGAGGTCCAGCACATGATCTCCACTCACGATTTATCTTGTACGTTCCAAATTCCACAAAGATTTCCAAGTACGCAATTGTGAACTAGCACTCCAATGAGAAAGTATGCTATGTGGTCAAAAATATCTAGACATTTATTTGTGGACATAAATATAGAGTTTGTCCACCATTTCCCTTTATGATGGCTTGAATTCTGCTGGGGAAACATTCATTGGGAGGTGCTAGTATCTGTGGAGGAGTGGAAGACCTTCATTCCTCGAGAGAAGATAGTGATGCTGGATACTAGGGTCAGGGGCGAATTCGACGTCGTAATTCAAACCAAATATATTCCACTAGACAGGCCGGGACTCTGAGCAATCCACTCCATTTCCGGACTGTTCATAATACGTTGCCTTGCAGATGATACTTTATGGCAGAGTACGTTGTCATACTGAAATTAATAATCGTAGTCTCCCAGATGTTTTTTACTTCAAGCAATACACAATACTGTAAAACGTGTTTATATCCTTCTGTATTTAGCGTCTTCGAAAGCGCAAGAACGGAACCACACCGTAACGCCCCCACACCTTAAAGCAACCGGCTTCACATTTCACTGTATTGCTACTCCACATGATGACAGGTAACGTTCCTCATGCATTCATGAAACCAAAACCCTTCCATCGGATTGCCCAGGGTGTAGAGTGATTCAACGCTCCAAATAAGTCGCTTACAGTCATCCACTATCTAGACGCGTCGCTGTTTACGCCATCTCAAGCTTCACTTAGCACTAACTAGAGAGAAGTATGGCTAATGAGGAGCTGCTCTACCGTTCTAACCCATTCTGTTTAATTCCTTACGCACAATCGTTTCAATACCCGAACTGCTGGTAGCTCTTTTGAGCTCACGAGTGATTCCTTCCGCTGATGCCATACGATATTTTAAAAACACCTTCCGTAAATTTCGACGGTCGCTGCCCGTCAGTATGTGAGATGTGTTTGGTCCTGATTTATCTGCGGTTTCCCATTCTCGTTTCCACTTCAGAACCACATCACCAACAGTCAGGTTGGACTACTTTAGAAGGCTGACGTTTCCCTGATGGATGTGTACTCACGTGACATTCAGTAATTAGTCCACGTTCTAAGACACTATGTTTTCCTGATTGCTCAATTCTTCTGTTATTGCTTCTGTATTGACAACTCGATAATTTCTGTCTCCTTTTATAGCTTCGCCACAAATTGGGCAGTTCTAACCAGAATGAATCCTTCTACAGTTGCTTTTGAACTTTGTGACAGATTACATCTATGTACCGGATCGGGTGACGAATTGGATGTTACTGTTGAATGTATCTAAAACACTGAATAATAACTGGTATCCAGAATGCAACGCAGTTATATCTCTCTAATTGACTGTGTTGATTATGAGGTTCTTTTTAATGACGTATGTTTGGAAGTTACACTCATGTACTGTTAGTGTTTTTTTTTTCAATCAAACAACTAATTAAAAGTGCATCGCATTTATAGACTTGGAGAAAGACTTCGATCCTGTGAACAGGTAACTCCAATGCAGAGTATCTAAGGTCATGGATGTCCGAAGCATACTGTAAACTACACATATCAAAAAAAGTTTTGCATCACCTCGGTTCCGAGAGTTCCAGAACCTGTACAGGAAATTGGAATAGAGTTCAACATAAACATTATTTCCGCTCGTTTTATTGCTCATAAAAATCACACATTGCATGTTGTACCACCATACAGCGAGACCTTCAGAGGTGGTGCTGCAGACTGCTGTACACACCGGTACCTCTAATACCCAGTGACACGTCGTATCGCATTGATGCATGCCTGTATTCGTCGTGGCATACTATCCATAACTTCTTCAAGGCACTGTTTGTACAGATTGTCCCACTACTCAACGGCGATTCGCCATAGGTCCCTCAGAGTGGTTGGTGAGTCACGTCGTCCATAAATAGCCCTTTTCAATCTATACCAGGCATGTTCGGTAGGGATCATGTCCGGAGAACATGCTGGCCGCTCTAGTCGAGTGATGTCGTTATCCTGAAGGCTGTCATTCACAATATGTGCACGATGGGGCCGCGAATTTTTGTCTATGAAGACGAATGCCTCACCAATATGCTCCCGATATGGTTGCACTATCGGTCGGAGAATGAATTCACGTATCGTACAGTCGCTACAGCGCCTCCCATGACCACGAGCGGCGTACGTCGGCCCCACATAATGCCACCCGAAAACAGCAGGGAACCTCCACCTTGCTGCACTCGCTAGACAGTGTGTCTAAGGCGTTCAGCCTGACCGAATTGACTCCAAACACGTCTCAGACGATCATCTGGCTGAAGGTATATGCTACACTCATCTGTGAAGAGAACGTGATGCCTATTCTGAGCGGTCCATTCGGCATGTTGGGTCCATCTGTACCACGTTGCATGGTGTCGTCGTTTCAAAGATGTACCTCGTCATGGACGTCGGGAGTGAAGTTGCGCATCATGCAGCCTATTGCGGACGGTTTGAGTCGTAACATGACGTCCTGTGGCTGCACGAAAAGCATTAATCAACATGGTGGCGTTGCTGTCAGGGTTCCTCCGAGCCATAATCCGTAGGTAGTGGTGATCCACTGCTGTGGGTAGCTCTTGGGCGCCTCAGCGAGGCATGTCATCGACAGTTCCGGTCTCTCTGTATCTCCTCCATGTCCGAGCAACATCGCTTTGGTTCACTCCGAGACGCCTAGAAATTTCCCTTGTTGAGAGCCAATCCTGTGTACAAAGTAAGAATGCGGACGCGATTGAACCGCGGTATTGATCGTCTAGGCATGGGTGAACTACAGACAACACGAGTCGTGCACCTCTTTCCTGGTGGAATTAGTGGAACTGATCGGCTGTCGGACCCCCTCCGTCTAATAGGCGATGCTCATGCATGGTTATTTACATCTTTGGGAGGGGTTCAGTGACATCTCTGAACATTCAAAGGGGCTGTGTCTGTGATACAATATCCACAGTTAACGTCTATCTTAAGGAATTCTAGGAACCAGTGTGATGAGAAACTTCTTTTGATGTGTGTGTATTAGATTATTACCCAACATTACGAAAATAGTGACTGGCCTGACATTTTCGAGTAGCAGACACATAATTACTAATTCAAATGTGCAACAGGGATACAGTTTCTCATTTACTCTGCATGATATGTATCTAGGTGACGCCTTATGACGGCAGAAAAATCTGCTTTAACTCAAGACAGTATTATTTACGACACTGTGATGGAACGAATGCTGATTTTTGATGGTGATTTTTTAGTTGTAGAGCACACAGAAGACAGCCAGCAAGAGAGGTAATGACACATTGTAGAGGTTTATGCTATACCTCATTTAAATCTGTAGCACAGAGATACAGCTTACGTATTTAGCGGACTTTTCATACCATGTATATTAAACTGAGGTAACCAAAGTTATGGGGTAGTCACATGTATGTATACAGATGGTAGTAGTATCGCGTACACAAGGTATAAAAGGGCAGTACATTGGCGGAGCTGTTGTTTCCACTCAGGTGATGCATATGAAAAGTTTCAGACGTAATTATGGCCGCGCTATGGGGATTAACGGACTCTGAACGTGGAATGGTAGTTTCAGACGCATGTGACTTTCCATTTCGGAAACTGTATGGGAATTCAATCTTCCGAGATCAACAGTGTCAAGAGTTCGCCGGGAATACGAGGTTTCATTCACTACCACTCACCATGGATAACGCAGTGGCCAAAGGCTTTCACTTAACGACCGAGAGCAGCAGCGTTTACGTAGAGTTGTCAGTGCTAAAAGACAAGCAGCACAGCTTGAAATAACGACAGAAAACAGTTTGGGCTGTACGACGAACATCCCCGTAAGGACAGTGAGGCGAAATCTGGCGTTAATGGGCTATGGCAGCAGACGACAGATGCAAGTACCTTCGCTAGCTGCACGACATCACCTGCAGCGCCTCTCCATATCGTTTGGACCCTAAACGACTGGAAAACTGTGCCTGGTCAGATGAGTGCCGATTTCACTTGGTAAGAGCTGATGGTAGGGTTCGATTGTGCCGCAGACCCCACGAAGCCATGGTCTCAAATTGCCAACAAACCACTGTGCAAGGTGGTGGTGGCTCCATAATGGTGTGGGCTGTGTTTACGTGGAATGGACTGGCTACTTGGAGACTATTTGCAGACATCCATAGGCATCAGATTTCCAAACAATGATAGAATTTTTGTGGATGAAAATGCACCTTGTCACGGGGCCACAGTTGTTCGTGACTGGTGTGAAGAACATGTTCGAGCGAATGGTTTGTCCAAGCAGATTCGTGGACATGAATCCCTTTGAACATTTATTGGGCATAATCGAGACATCAGTTCATGCACAAAATCCTCCACAGACAACATTTTCACAATTAAGGACGGCTACAGGGGCAGCATGGCTCAGTGTTTCTGTAGGGGACTTCGAACGGCTTGTTGACTCCATGCCAATGTGCTCCACTACGCCGGATAAATGAAGGCCCAACGCGATGTGAGGAGGTATCCCGTGATTTTGGTCACTCCAGTGTAAATCCACGATATCGACTGATCATGCTTGCAGTTCCTTCTGTAACTCATGCAATTACATTTGTTAAGAGACTTTTTTCTTTAATTTCACCCTTTCAAATCAGTGGTCGAACTTCTAGGAAGCAACTATTTCTTCATTGCCTTGTCTTTACACTGTTCGAAAAGAAATAGGTAGCATCCAAAAAGAGAGTTTAAACTGAAATGAAACTTCACGAGTTGAGAGTGTATTTGACGTTATTTCAGAGATTACTAAATTGAGACAAATTGACAGAGAACTTGGCAGTATGAGCCCAATTATCAGTACGATGTTACAGCCATTCTGGCCTCAATTCGTGCACTGATGGGTTGGGCAGAGTATCATAATGCCGTTGTGTTCCCTTCTGAGGCAAGCTGGCCCACAGCTGTTGTAACTAGTCTTTGATATCCTCGATACTGGGACTGGGACAGTGTTGATTTTCGAGCTAGTCCCACACGTTATGACGAGGACAGATTTTGGGGTTTTGGTAGCCGCGGGAATACTTTAGTACCACACACACAATTCTTAAAGGCGCACGCTATGCGTGGACGAGCATGGGCTGTTGAAAAATAGTACAAAAATATTGTCACGTAAGAGGTCACACCTGACGTACCATTGTGGCGTCCGAATATCCTTAATCACTTACAGCCACAGTCTGAAGTCATACCGGACGGCTTCTCACGCCAAGTCACCACGAGTAACACCGCTGTGCCTCTCCAAAATATTCTACTAATGGGACCTCTCCCCAGCCCTAATGTTCGTCGACGTCGGTTATCAATGATTCATCGCTCAACACAATAGACAGCTTTCGGCAGCAATCCATGCTTCGTGGTCATAGTACCACTCTAAACGCAGCCATTTGTGTCTTGGCGTTAACGGCTGCCTACGCATGTATCGGTAATTCTCTAGTCTGGCTGTTGGAAGTCTATGACTGATATTGCGGATGACCCAGAATTTTGCAGGAAGTCCATTACTTGTTCTCGGATGGGAGACGGAGATGTGAATGGGTACGATGTGGTTGGTGCTTAATACAGCAAGCTTTCCCTGCAGTAGTAACACGTGTTTTACCAGTACCGTGACGACGAGTTTCCTTGCCCTTACGTTCGCATGCAGATCAATATCCGGCCCCTGTCACATCCTGTTGGCCGTTAAATGTGATTATTATTCTATTCGAGCAGCCGGCCAAAAAGAGTACCCCCACGAGGCTCCTTTCAAGGTCACTGTTCCACAGGAGTGGTACCTCCATTTCCATCATAGTGATCATGCAACACCTGTCGCTGTTCACGACTCTCATACCTGAATACTTTTCCAAGCCTGTTCACCATACTAAACACAAACATCACTAACGCACTTTGGTGGCCGTTAGATCTGTCACAGACAATTGTAACGGTAATAATCTGCTTTCTTGCTGATTGTATGTACGTGTACGAAGTGAAATTCATATCCGACCACGTCTTCCGGATGCTTCATTTTTTTGTGAAGCAATGTTTCGTTTTCTGTAGCTGTTAATTAATGAATTGGTTCAGTTCAAGCAATTAAATAGCTTATCTTCCTCCTGAAATGCCATCTCGTTAATTTTCCTCCAAACTGCGTCATTTATCAAAGACACTGATTCCATCTTGGCACCATTGAATATTAACTATTTCTTCAACAGCAGATAATTGAAGTTTTCAACTATAGTATGTGATGCCACAGATTATACTATGAATATTGGGATATTATAAGCAACAGGAAGGTCTTTGTATGCGCAAAGAATAAGATCTTAGAATAATTAGTCTACAGTGCTACATTTCTTAAAAACTGATTTTAATGCTTGGGTGAAAGAAGTTACCTTACTTGCACTGTTAGAATATAATTTTGTATTGTAATCCTTTAAACTAAATGGCTTCATAGCTTTATTTGAGAATTTCTTCTGACGAGTGAAGCACAATCTTAGTCTGCCATTTGAATGCGTAGGGAAGAATTAGTATATTAAGTATTCTTACAAATATTGTCAGCATTACTTTTTCTCATCTATTTCGAGAAAAATAAGCTTATGAGATATGCTGGTTAAGTCAATGATTAGATGCCTGATATTTTTGCCATGCTCCATCCAGTAAGGGAACAAAGTGTTGAAGCATACTGTTACCATCAACCGTTGCGGTACTGCCGTTTCACTGGTGCTACATATGTTGAATTTCCCGACTCTGTTCGAAGAATTCTCACATCGAGCTTTGCCGATTCTGAGCTCGTGCATTTTATGCCTTATTACTGGCTTAAACACAGACCACAATCTTTTTATATGTATCTGTCTGCTGTCGCTTGTAATTTAACTAGTAATCTGAAAATTATTTTAATGGACAATATTGGATCATTTTTCAGTATTATCATACTAATATTTGACAAAATTCATTCTCATTTTTTTATGTTAAAGAACTACCATCAATGAAAACAGAGAACGCTTAGCTCATCCCCCTAGCCCTTTCCACCACCATGGCCCACAGCCTCAGCACACTGTTCTCCTTGCAATGGCCCCATGCTGTATCTTTTCGTTCCTCCACTCCCTCGAGAAATAAAAATCCACCCCATGTGGGCAGTGACACTCTTGTTGAAAATCACATTTCTAAACAACGATTCAGATTTACTCATACATCATGTGATCAAAAGTACCCGGACACATCGCATAACATACGTTTTTAATATAAGGTGCACTGTGCTGCCACCTACTGCCGGGTACTCAATATCAGCGACCTCCTTAGTCATTACACATCGTGACAGAGCAGAATGGGGCGCTCCGCGGAACTCACGAAATTCGAACGTGGTCAGATAACTGGGTGTCACTTGTGCCATACGTCTTTACCAGAGATTTCTACACTCCTAAACATCCGTAGGTCCTCTGTTTCCGATGCGATAATGAAGTGGAATCGTGAAGGGCAACGTACGACACAAAAGCGTACAGGCCGACCTCGTCTGTTGCCTGAAAGAGACCGCCGACAGTTGAAGAAAGTCGTAATATGCAATAGTCAGACATCTATCCAGACCATCACACAGGAATTCCAAACTGTAGCAGGATCCATTGCAAGTACTATGAAAGTTAGGCAGGAGATGACAAAACTTAAATTTCATGGTCGAGCGGCTGTTCATAGGCCACACATCACGCCGGTAAATGCTAGACGACCCGTCTCTTGGTGTCAGGAGCGTAAACGTTGGACGACGGAACAGTGGAAAAACGTTGTGTGGAGTTACGAATTACGATTCACAATGTGGCGATCTGATGGCAGGGTGTGGGTATGGCCAATGCCCTGTGTACGTCATCTGCCAGCGTGTGGTGGTGCCAACAGTAAAATTCGGAGGTGTTGGTGTTAGGTCATGATCGTGTTTTTCATGGAGAGGGCTTCCACCCTTTGTTATTTTGCGTGGCACTATCACAGCACAGGCCTACATTGATGATTTAAGCGCCTTCTTGCTTCCCACTGCTGAAGAGCAATTCAGAGATGGCGATTGCATCTTTCAACACGATGTAGCACCTGTTTATAATGCACGGCCTGTGGCGGAGTGGTTACACGACAGTAACATCCCTGTAATGGACTGGGCCGGCCGAAGTGGCCGAACGTTTCTAAGCGCTTCAGTCTCGAACCGCGCGACCGCTACGGTCGCCGGTTCGAATCCTGTGTGTGATGTCCTTAGGTTAGTTAGGTTTAAGTAGTTCTAGGGGACTGATGACCTCAGGAGTTAAGTCCCATAGTGCTCAGAGCCATTTGAACCATTTTGTAATGGACTGGCCTGCAAAGAGCCCTGACCTGAATCCAATAGAACACATTTGGGATGTTTAGGAACTCCGTCTTCGTGCCAGGCCTCAGCGGCCGACATCGACACGTCTTCTCAGTGCAGCACTTCGTGAAGAATGGGCTACCATTCCCCAAGGAACCAGCCAGCGCCCGATTGAAGGTATTCCTGCGAGAGTGGAAGCTGTCGTCAAAGCCAAGGGTTGGCCAGCACCATACTGATTTCCACCATTACCGATGGAGGGCGGTACGAACTTCTTAGTCATTTCCAGGAAATTGTCCGGATACTTTTAATCACATAGTAGACTGCACGTAATAGCATTCCAGCGCGTTCACTTAATCTTCCTATAGTCCTTTAGGCCGGTCGTTACGGGATAGCTGTGTTGCGTACCTTAATAGTAAAATTTTTTCATCAATATGACATGTATGGATACACAAGTAAGGATCTGATCGGTATACTTATTGCATACAGGAAAGTTATTTGCAGTGGGTAAACTACTGTACAGTTGTATATGGAAATGCATACTCCACATTTTTCGACGCTCATACGGAAAAGTTAAAGAGAGTTCAAGAAATTGCGATAGCCAAAATTTTGACTTGCATTTTTTCTAAAATTGAAGCTTGCACGCAGAGGAAAGTCCGTTTTCTATATTTGTAACACTTTCCTGAATTGACGGTGGCTTTCTGTGATCTGGAGGAAATTTTTGTACGTATTATAAGCCTTCTGAATACTGTAGAAGTTATTCTGCACATGTGTGTGATACTATGAATGAAAAACGCATATCGGCTATTCACGCTCGGTTAGAATGATTGCATTGAAGAGAATGGTTTGGAACATTTCAAAGAGGAACCGTCCAACCAACAGTCGCCAAGTAGCGATTGCTTAAATTGAAAATAAAGGAAGAAAGAAAATGGCCCAAGCCGTAGCTAGTTCTTTCGCTAATCTGAGGAGAGTTATCTTTAAACAGCTACATCCATACCAATTGCAGAATTTCCAGGCGATACTACTAAAGCACAGCAACGAAGAGCACATTTTGAGCAAAGGTACTGATAACGTTGTGTATCCGAGTCAACATTCCTAATTTTATTGCTGTTCACTGACTAATGCACATTAGCTCGAGACGGTGTTGTGAACTTTCATCAAGCTCATATTTGGGCAAACGAAAATCCGTAACCGCAAGTGGTTAGAAGTAAACAACAGAAGTTTACTATGAACTCAGGGGCCGGAATAATTTGTAGTCAGATTAATGGACCAGCCAGACTAACGGGGTTTATTTATTTCATTTATCTCAGATATTTTCTGCCTACCCTACAGGATGGATTACCACTCCGGGTTCGTCAGATGTTGTGGCTGCAAAACGACGGAGCAGCAGTTTATTTTGACGAAAATGTGTGACACCTCCTGAGCAATACGTCTCCCAGTGGAGAGATTAGCAGAGGGGAATCAGTTGGGTGCCTACCACGACCGACGAGTTTTAGACATCTGTTTTGTGTGCGGTTTACGAGAGGAACAATGCGTGCTAGTGCTGTAATATTAGATGATGATCAAACGCACTAAAATGCGCTGTGACTCAAATACCACCTACTCACAAGCATTTATTTCACCATGTGTATCATTCACGCTGCCATCCGGGACTCACACCCTGCAAATACGTGGCTGGCGACCACGGGGCCCCGAGCTGAGTCCTGGCATTGCTTCCACTTACTTGTGCCAGGCTCCTCACTTTTATCTTTCCTGTCTGGCCACCCTCGGCCAGCTCTTGTTCTTTTCCGACCCTGACGCTATTAGGTTTCGAGGGCTAGGGATCTTTCATTTTCCAACCTATACTTCTCATACAGCGTCTGACCCGGAGCGGGCGACTGCAAAAGGTGTCTGTATCCCATGTTAAGGGCGGCCTCCAGAACTGCGGAAGACAACGGAATACCACTGCAGATTATCTTCCCTGCATAATGCAGTCTCCATTTTATGCACAAAAATGGCTTCCTCTCATGTTAATCATGTTAAGGGGATACGGAATCACCTATCCCCGCAATGTTAATATATGCCTACTATAGGGAACATTTTCTCACAAACTACTGGAGACAGAGAGGTAAAAATTTTACTGTATGTGCATTCATATGTTACAACAATACTGAAACAACAGTTTATTGTCAAAGTATTTTCTTACAGAGATATTGTACATTTATTTTTAAGTAAATTTTTTCCATCGCTTTTTACTAGACTATCACCCCTAAGTCTTTTGTAAATCAAGTAATTAAAAAATCGTTGTTTCAGTATGTAATAGGGACCTATGTCACTACGTCATAAAAATTTCAGACTTCTAGGTTGACCAGTACCTGAGATAATGTTCCTAGATGAAGTAAAAAGTAAACTTACGGGAAACGGAGAAAGAAGATTAAAACATTCCTGATCCGTAGCTAATACCCCCTTCACAGTCTTCATAATCATCTTCAAGTCTTCTTTTGGCACCCCTCTGCACCTGTCTTGCTTTTTTCACTAATGTCTTGATTATATTATCAGCATGCCTTAGTCTGTGCCGATCTAAAAAGAACATAGCACGTACCGTACGGGAACCAACACACATACCCAACTTTTGAAGGACCTGGCATTTAGTTATATTTCCAAGATTGAAGGTTGCCACAGCATCATACACACCAAAATGTAGTGTATTAATTCCGACAAACATTGTTTTTGGGAGACGATGCCATATCACACTATTCAAGCACTCGTTGGGGTTCTGCGTTTTTCCGTGAAGACATTTCATCAGAAGACTTCTGTCAGCCAGATCTCTGAAAATGGGCTTTATTTCTGCCATGATGGCTGATGGTAGACTGTGGTGGTGAATGTATTTCTCTCCTGTTGTTAGTCCCCTATTGTATTTACACCAGCTGTTTTCACCTTTGGGGCACAAACCATGTTGTGGATGCTCATCCGTGGATGCGGTGTGGAAATATAAAGCCCATATAGCTCTCCTCATTTCTTCAAGATTGCCTGTATTTTGCCTGATTGCAAGGTCATAGCAGTTCTGAATGTGGTCTATTATGGAATCAGTCAATCTTCCTCTGCCATCCAAGGTTTTCCCATCATCTAGTTTTTTCCCTTTCATAACTGATTTTAACCTTCTCAGCCTGGCACCCATTCTCTTCTGCACATGTCCTATACATTCAAGTTTGCTTATATTTACACTGTTCCCATATGGTTTGCTTTCCAAAACTTCTTTGAATGCTTTAGAGTCACCATCTCCCAGATATTTGACATAGCGAACATTATACCACTGTGAAGAGCGATGAAAAATTTTCTTCACCCCAGCAACCTCCATGCCACCACTACTACCATAATAATTAGCAATACAGTCATCACTGTGTTCATTTTTCAGCCTGCCTGTGCACCTACAGTATTTAGACATTATTGCAACATCAATAACCTTGCCAGTATCAACACTAGTTGCTGTTACAACACCATTGTTGGATGTGTGGCCCCTTTTCTGCCACGTGCCATCAAACGCCACTGTGAGGTCACGACTGCCGTCATTTTCTTCCACTGCTTCTTCCACAGCAACCTGCATTGACTTCTGTGCTACATCTTCAACTGCAGATCCTAGTACATAATTGTAAGCTTCAAACTTTGAAGGTGCACTTGGAAGATTTAGAACACCACATAGCATATCACCAGCTGCTTTGCCCTTACCAATTGCTCGCAATCCATAAACTAACCTAATATTTACACTATAAAGTTCAGTTTTCTTGTATCCATTATTTACAGTTACTGAAACCGAACTTGGAAACTTACAGCTGTATTTACAAACACTGCATATTAAATTAAACTGGGCAGCCAGGCCAACATGGGATTCTACTTTCAGAGAAACGTTTCCATGACATTTTTTGCAGCACAAACTGTTTTCAAGAGCTTCACACAATATATTCGTATCAATGAGTTCAAAAACTTCATTCCCTGTATCAAGTAAATTATATTTCTCTTCCAAATCTCTTAGTTTTTTATGAGAAGCACTGTTTTCATTTGGTGTAAGTTCGTTCGGCAAATCAGTAATAAGTGGATTCACATTTTCCAACAGTGATGATGATGAACTGCTTTGCTTTGCTAATGAATCATTATTTCTTTTCTTTTGCCAGTTCACACGCTTTTTAAATACTTTTGCTTTAGCTCTAGGCATTTTCACTGCGAAAAATGAAGCACTAAATACGAAATAACTCAACAACAACTACTTTCTTATATCACACTGTTTACAAAACAGTCCCGCCACAAAGTCAAAGAGTAACTTGAGGAAACCAGAGAGAAACATTTTCGGGCAACTAGTGTATAGATAGTCGCTGGAAACCGGGATATTTGAATTCATGTCACTTTAAAGGTACTGCCAAAAAGTTCATGGTCAGCCACGAGAGACGTGTATAACTAAAGCGCAATACCCGATCTCACAAATATATAAAAATAAAATAGTTATAATTGTAGTAGAGCTATGTATGATACGTCATTTTAAAGAGGAAACATGGCAGAATATAATACGCCAATAAAAAAAATTCGATTTTTTAACCCAAAATCCGATTCCGTATCCCCTTAAATCAGTGTCCGGAGGTAAAATAGTTAAAATAGTCCCCCATTTGGATCTCCAGGGGGGGGTGGGGGTGGGAGGGAGGCCAACTTGTAGGGAGGTAAAAAATCAAAATGATAATTGGTACCTGGAATGTTAGAACTCTGCTACAAGCAGAAAAACTAGGAAACCTTAAAAGGGAGTTGGAAAAGAATCAAATGGACCTCGTAGGAATTGCTGAGGTAAGATGGAATGGACGTGAAGAATTACAGTCAGATGAATATGTATTGTCCTACTCGGGAGGAGAAGTAAAGGGAATGAATGGAGTAGGAATGATTATGACAAAGCTATTAGCTAAATGTGTGGAATATGTAAATTACCGGGTTACTGGTTAAGGCTGAAAGGAGCACAAAAAGATTTACTGATTGTCCAGGTGTATATCCCAACTTTAGAACATGATGACCAAATTGTAGAGGAAACATACAATGTAATAGAGAGAATAATGGACGAAAATAAAAAATGCTGCAAAATAGTAATGGGAGACTGAAACACCATTGTGGGAAAAGGGAGAGAGCGAAACATAGTAGGCAGTCATGGTCTTAGAAAGAGAAATGATAGAGGTGAATATTGACTTCTGCAGGGAAAGGCAGCTGATAGCGGCAAAAACATTGGTTTAAGAACCACAAGAGGAGGCTCTACACTTGGAAATCACTAGGGGATAAATGCAGATACCAAATCGATTTTATACTGGTAGAAGAAAGATACAGGAATGGAATCAAGAAGGTGCACACATTACCAGGTGCCGATATTAATAGCGACCACAAGTTACTTATGGCAGAAATAGAAATAAGAATGAAAAAACTGAAGAAGGCGACCATGGTGAAGAAGTGGGATCTAGAGAAGATAATATCCAACAAAGAACAAATTACAGAAATGCTGACACTTGAGTTTCTAAACACATTACGAGACAAAGAACCACCTGATAATGTCAACGAGTACTGGAATATGCTGGAAGAAGGAATCATTAAAGCAGGACAGCAAAATATAGGATATGTAAAAAAAGGGAAAAGGTCAAAAAAATCATGGCTCGCACAATAAACGATTTCCAAGATGGAGGAGAGATGAAAATTTAAAAACAAGGACACTGAAGGAGCAAGAAAGATATACCGAAGGTTAAATAATGAACTGCAAAGAGGAAAAAAATGGCAAAAATAGGAATGTGATGCAACTGAAGAACTAGACAGGAAGGGAAGATATGACTTACTATACAACAGAGACTATGACATGGGAACAAAACAGAGCTGGAAGTTCTACTATGGAAATTTTGAGCAAAGATGAAGGGGTAGTGTACAAAGATCGTGACTGTGTCGTCCAGAGATGGGGAGAACATCTATAAGAGCTATATGACAAAAATCCCAAACCAGAAACTCTGGAACTTGACTCACACAACAGAGTAAGTCACGACGAGAAAGGACCAACCATCATAATGGAAGAAGTAAATTCTGCCATAGCCGCAATTAAAAATGGCAAAGCGGGTAGGTACAGATACGATACCGCGAGAAATATTAAAATGCTTGAACCAAGATGGAATAAGAGAAATATTGAGGTTATGTAATAAAATACATGACAGTGGTGAATGGCCTGAGGAATTTCTGACAACAGTAATGATTCCATTACCGAAAAAACAAGGAACCAAGAAGTGCAGTGAGCACGTGACAGTCAGCCTCATTTCACATGCAGCCAAAGTAATGTTAAGAATAATTAATAAAAGACTTGAAAAAGTAATGTAGGAGAATCTCGGCGAGGATCAGTTTGGCTTTAGATGGAATACGGGCATCAGAGATGCAATAGGGCTCCTACGAATCTTGGGAGAAAGGTTTATTGAAAAACCTTTCTCCCAAGATCTATATATGTTCTTCATCGATCTAGAAAAGGCATTTGACAAGTGGTTTGGGACAAGCTGGCGGCTATAATGAGGAAAAAGAGAGTGGACTGGAAAACCAGAAGAGTTGTAAACTCATTATATCTTAATGAAAAAGCCTCAGTTAAAGTTGGAGGAGAAAGTACGAACTGGATCGGACTAAGAAAAGGAGTAAGACAAGGATGATGTCAATCACATACTCTTTTCAACCTTTACTTGGAAAGTATGACTGACCAATGCTCATTAGATGACAAAGGAGTAGAAATTGGAGGAAGAAGAGTAGGGTGTTTTAGGTTTGCTGATGACATGGTCCTTCTAGCGACAGGGGAAAAAGAATTGCAGGATTTGGTGGACACCATTGAAGCTAACGGAAAAAATCATGGAATGAAAATTAACACAAAGAAAACAAAGTATTGGCACTAGGAGGAAATAAAGAAATAAAAATTATGCTGAATGCAGAAATACTAGAACAGGTGCTAAATCTTAAGTATCTTGGAAGCAGGATAGACACCTACTGGAAGTGCACCACATAAATTAAAACAAGGATAGCAATGGCAAAAGAGGCATTTTAAAAGGAAAGGAGATTTCTGCAGCAGTCTGAACAGAGAACACAGGAAGAGACTTATAAAATGTCTTGTATGGAGTGTTCTCCTATATGGTGCTGAAACATTGACTTTGAGGAAGAAAGACAGAGAAAGGCTGGAGGCTCTTGAGATGTGGACATGGCGGAGGATGGAAAGAATAAGTTAGATGGCCAGAGTAAAAATCAAGAGGCACTGAGAAGAGTGGGAGAGAAGAGACAGTTACAAGAAGTAATAAAAAGAAGAAAGAGAAATTGCATTGGGCATATATTAAGAAACAATGACGGACTGATAAAAACAGTTTTAGAAGGTTATGTAGAAGGGAAAAGGAAGCGTGGAAGGAAGAGATTTCAGATACTGGATGACGTGATGGATGGTGCAACATAAAGCAGCCTTAAGAAGGAAGCAGTGATAGCAGAAAATGGAGAGGAAAAGGACCTGCTAATATAGCAGAAAACTGATTATGATGATGTTGATGATGATGATCAGTCACGCTGTGACCGAAATACTGACTGCTCACCCGCAGTTTCAGTCACTACACAACCTGTGTACACTCTGAAATCATGTTAGCAATCAAAATTTTGAGTCCGTTTGTAAAGTACTGTCCGTTGCGACGCCTTTGTTGGAATCCTTGCCGAAATGTGGAGCAGCGACCAGTTACCACACCTTAATGTTTTGTTAACTCAGTCGCCCCCACGCCGACATGAATAGTATGTGCCGTTCTTGGGTTCCCCTTGGAAAATAATTATTTTACCACCCTGCTCAATGTACCAAGCGCTCTGCAGGAGTAGTACGTGTGATCAATTCAAACACGTTTCGTTCAAATTTTAACTGCCACTGCTCTCAAACGGCGAGTCCCCTCGGTGTCGAAATTATTCAATCCTGAATAAGATTACCGTCATGAATTACCTTCTGTATTTTCATCCACAGAATACATCATACCAATAGTATCAATGTCCTTTGCTATTCTATTCTTGTATTGAGTGAGAGAAAAGTGATTGGCTATAAGCCTCTGCGTTTGCCATAACCGTTCTTCTAATTTTCTCGTGATCCCTACACGAGGCATACGTCGGTGGCCGTATAATGGTTGCCAAGTCATCTTCAAATACATGTTTTATAAATTTTCAAAAAGTGGTTCAAATGGCTCTGAGCACTATGGGACTTAACTTCTGAGGTCATCAGGCCCTTAAAACTTAGAACTACTTAAACCTAACTAACCTAAGGACATCACACACATCCATGCCAGAGGCAGGATTCGAACCTGCAACCGTAGTGGTCGCGTGGTTCCAGACAGTAGCGCCTACAACCGCTCGGCCACTACGGCCGGCTTCCTGTACTTTCCCAACTAAGTTTTGCGAGAACTGCTATCCCATTAAAATTGGCCTAACACTTCTGTTACGCTTTTGTATTGGTTATACCGGCTGTTACGATCCTAATAGCGCATCTGTAAACTCGTTCGACCTCTGTTGTCATGTCTACTTGATACGGACTCCAAACATTGTAAAAGTATTGTATTATTGGTCGCACTAACGTCTTGTATGCTATTACCTTTGCACCTCACATCCCAAGAACCCTCTTAACAAATCTAAATCCTCTCTTCACCAATAGTATAGCTGTGCCACTTCTAGTGAAGGGATAATGTAGTTGGGCAATCCGCACTATGAGCTAAGGAGGACCTGCCCCATAGGGCGAACCATACGGGCTTCAAGATGCTGCAGTTCTAATGACCAACGCCGTCCACACCCTCAGACATTACGGCGGACCTATTCGCAATTGTCCTTAAGTACAGAATTGCTTGGAATTAAAATAGTAGTGTAATTTTTTGGGACAGTCTGCATGGTTCCAAAATTCCCGCATCCTCCTCCCTCTCCCCTCTCATGTTGTAGGCCATTTGCCTTATGTATCAAATGGTACAGTGTTCTAAAATAGCCAAGATTTTCCCCCCATCTATGATATCACTGGTGACGTGGTGCAGTTGTCTCAAGTGTAAAATGGCGGGAAATTCAAAGCTTTTAAGATGGACACTCTTCTGCTGGTATGAAATTCAATATGGTAATCTGTGACGTCTTAATGTAAGATGCCAGAACCGAGGAAACTGGCACAATACTATGACATCGGAATCTAAGCTGGCGACCCGAGACGGTGGACACTGTGAGACTCTATGACGTCAGAATCATAGATGGTGGATCTGGAGTACTGGCACAGCCTACATGATTGTGAGATTTCAGGTAACTTACGTTCTAAATTTGATTTTCTGTCCTAAAGAGAAACAGGAAAAGTCTTTGGTTTTCAAATGGTTCAAATGGCTCTGAGCATTATGGGACTTAACTTCTAAGGTCATCAGTCCCCTAGAACCCAGAACTACTTAAACCTAACTAACCCAAGGACATCACACACAGCCATGCCCGAGGCAGGATTCGAACCTGCGACCGTAGCGGTCTCGCGGTTCCAGACTGTAGCACCTAGAAACGCTCGGCCACCCTGGCCGGCCTTTGGTTTTCCCCCCACTTCTGTGACGCTGTAGTTCTGCTAAGAATCAGCATGTTTTATGCTAAAAAAACTGCCACATTTGCTGGGATGTTATAAGATGGGAAAATCTACATCTTTATTATGTAAATATACAAGTCACTTTTGAACATATATCAGTCCACTTCGGCCTCTTTGTTGATGAAGATGGACTGAAATTATTATATCAATATAACGATCCAGTTTCCAGGTGAAGAAAATCTGTAACCTGGCCACATTCTAGAGGTACTGACAGTGAATTGTAGACCATGAGCTGCAGACAATACATCTGCATACACACACTATGTTAAGTTTGTTATACTATTCTATGTATGCATTTTCATTATACATACAACAGCTACATATATTGATATTGTTCATCACTCAAGTGAACAGTATACTTTTGGTAGAGCTTCAAACTCATTAACACATTTGTCCCACTTCTAGACATTTTGTGACGTACCTTACCAAGATCTGAAAAAATTATCAGTAGTATCCCACCAAAATAAGCAGCACAACAAATGCTGCTAGTTTGCCTTCCTGTATTTGGATATTCACAGGTGTGTGTTTCATCCAACGTGTTGTGGGGGCGGGGGGCGGTCCTCCTATCCTATACCGCTCTCATACAGGATACAGCTAGAAAAACGAGGCATTATTAACGTCCAAAATTGCGATGATAAAGCTTGTCTTGCAAGGTAATTTCTGGTTTGCAAGAGAGTACAAGAAAATACCAAGTGGGAAATATTTGTGAATATTACAAACATAATGATATTGAATTCTGCATGAGCTTTCAGAATATCAGTAAACTGTAAGGAAGAATACTCATACATCCAACATACATTAGGTGTTCCATTTATCTGAGGACCACCTGAGCGGCGCAGTGGAAGCCGGGCTGTGAGCGCTCCGTTGTCCGGCGATCTGTCGCCTGTCTACTGCTGCGGTACGACATGACTACCTTTAAAAATAAGCAAATAAATTTTGTACTCACCTGTGTCCTGCAAGGAGATGCTGGAACTGCCTGCCATTATCTTCCACGCGTTTTTGACATCTCTTAAGTAAATTATTAATCAAACTATGTAATTCTCTCTGTGATATTGGATTAATTGCTTCACGGATGTTTTCCTATCTGCTATCGTGTGACGATTTGTTGTGTCACTTTGTCCTTCAGTGCACCCCACAAATAAAAATCGCACGGAGTTAAATCAGGACTTCTAGACGGCCAGATATTGTTACTAGTCACTCTTTCGTCGAACACTTTTTGAACTGTATGCAGGGAAACATTGGCCGTATGAGCCCTTGCCGAATTCTGTTGAAAAATGCGAAGTTTCATTCTCTTTCACTCAGTTCATTAAGAAATGGTTGCAAATTGTTTTGCACATATCTTTCACTTGTAACTGTGTCATTTAAAAAAATTGGGCCTATTATTCTGTCACCACTGACTGCGCACCACACCCCTATTTTCTGATCGTGAAGGGGTTCCTCATGGAGCACAATACGCTGTAAGTGCTCCAATGTCGATAGTTTTGGGAATTTACGTACACGTGTAAATGGAACCAAGCCTTATGTGTTAGACAATGAGGTAAGGATCCATTTCACAGTCATGCACTTGTTTTAAAACCCACTCGCAAAACTTAACATTGTGGGCAGGAACACCAGGTCAAAGTTCGTGTACTACTGATACTTTATAGAGCCTTAGTCCACGCATCTTTGCTACTCTTTATACAGAGGTGCACGATATTTGTGTTTGCTGCGAAAGATATCTAAGACACTTTTTAGGGGAATTTTCCAGGCGATATCCACTGTCATCGAGACAACCTTCTGTGAGCACTGTACGTCGCCGTTTGCGCTTCCCTTCTTGAATACTTCCCGTTTCACGAAATTGATTCACTAATTTGTGAACAGCATCACGACTCGGAACTAGAACAGAATCGTAAATAAACACTCGTGCAATTGAATGATTTGCTCATGTCATTGTTGTGTTCGCAATCTGCAGCTGTTACACACGTGATGCTTTTATCACTGCTCGAATGACACTGGCCGACAAGGCACTTATGTCTATACGGCCTTCAGGCTGAAACCCACAAAAGAAACGGGGGCATACTGCAGCCCCGCGAGCCCCTTTCGACCTGCAGGCGCGGCTTCCGTGGCCGGCCAGCAATACCCCGAGCAGGCGGTCATTAGATAACAGTGTTACCATGTACATGAGCAGGAGGAATACAGTTCAGATGATGGTTATTTTACACTTTAAACTTTTTGTCCCTTAGTTTCCAAAATTCACTGTTTGGCACCAGCGACATGCAGACTTATTATCAGTCCTCCAGAGGAAAAGATCACTACTAATGGATCAAAAATATGTTCTGCTCTCTTTCTTCATAGTTATGTATGTTAACACAATGATATATGATTTTTTGTCCTAGGTTCTTGAACTTGGTTTTCAAGAGAGAACAATTAACACAGCACTTGCATGACTATTCTATCCATGACGTGGTATGTGTGGAAATGTCCACTGACGAAAATAAGTGCTTAAAGTGAAAAGTCGCATACCTTTCTCTACAAGCAGCGAGTACTCTTTGCTGCATACTACGACCTTCAATGCCGTCTCGCTCCTGTTGCAGGCTGTGAGGATGAACCCTCACATACTGCTATCACTGCACTCACCTTTTGCCAGCCGTTGTGACCGAGCGGATCTAGGCGCTTCTGTCGGGAACCGCGCTGCTGCTACGGTCGCAGGTTCAAATCCTGCCTCGGACATGGATGTATGTGATGTTCTTAGGTTAGTTAGGTTTAAGTAGTTCTAAGTCTAGGGGACTGATGACCTCAGATGCTAAGATCCAGAGTGCTTGGAGCCATTTGATTTTTTTGAGCACTCACCTTTTGCAGCCATGTATTACCTCTTAATCATTTTGATTCATACATTGTAGATGTTCCTGTGAGATGGTTGCTCTCTGAGCTTGATGGCCACGCAAGGAAAGTTGATGAGATTTATAGTATTTACCTTCGCATGAACAAAATGTAAGAAGCTATATTACTGAACAAGAATGAAGCTGACTGCTATATTTAGGGAAAGCCGTTAGATTAAAACGCTGAAACACAACGTAGGGGTCATTGCCATCTATGGAGCTGCACACAATTCATGCAAGTTCAGTCACTAGCTTCCATGACATATAACTGTTCTCATCCACAGTTTAAAAGGGTATGCCGCTCACTTCATAGCTGAGCCCTTGACTAATATCGATCTGAACGAAGTTACGGTTAGTGTCGTGCCCAACAACACAGAGAAATACATTTCGTCTTCAAAGAGAATGACCAAGGAAATAACGTTGCATTTCGTAGATTCACTGAGATTCATGCAAGCACCACAACAGAAACTTGCTGAAACGATGGGTCAGGAGGATTTACATCGCAACTGAGCTGCATTCCCCTATGATTCTTGGTTCAAGCTCTTAACGAAAGAATATGTTCTCCAAAACTAATATGTTCAGTTGAGAGAGAAACTCAATGAAACCACACTGACTGTCACACTTCCATTCTCCAGCAATCTTATAGGCACTATCATATCAGATCGGCATGTGGTGAGTGGATGGATGGAGATCAGCATCTGCAATTCAGGGGAATGTGCAAAGGTTTGCCTTCCGATGTGGTCGAGCGGTTCTAGGCGCTTCAGTCTGGAACCGCGCGACATCTACGGTCGCAGGTTCGTATCCTGCCTCGGGCTTGGATGTGTGTGATGTCCTTAGGTTAGTTAGGTTTAAATAGTTCTAAGTTCTAGGGGACTGATGACCTCAGATGCTAAGTCCCATAGTGCTCAGAGCCATATGAACCATTTTAGCAAAGGTTTATATGGAGACAGATGAATGCTCAATTGCAGATATTTTCGAAAGATGCTGGAGTGTGCGGTAGGAAACATACTCTCTGGATAATGCCTACTATTACGCAATGCCAGAGCTTTCGTGGGATGCTATGCTGAAAAAGACACGTTTCAACACTGTACTCTTGACCGATATTGACATGCCATTGTTTCTCGAGCGAGGGGTTCATGATCGCTTTGTGAATGTGTCCATAGGCACACCCATGCAAGTAACCAAGGAATGTTTGTACAGTTGAATGCAGCTGGCGATTTAAGTTCTATCATGTAATTACATGCCAACAACTTACACGGGCATTCCAAGGAACAATCACTACCTTTTTGATTGCTGTCTGATAAGGAAATCGCCAAATGGTTATATTATCAGATGTGCAGGCGAATTGTGAAACGTTATACATTTTAGACATAGACTTAAAATATGATAATGGTCTGCATAACAAACACACAGCGATTCGCCGCTATGTACAGAGCGCCATGTTTCACGAAATGGTTCTCACCCTAAGCTGTCGAAAACGCTGGAGGGAAAAGCAAGGTTCATAATACTTTATGATAATCTGCAGCAGTGTCTCAGTTTTGGCTTGAAAGAGGATAGAGGCATATGTGCTATCTCCGTCAAGCGTCATATTTAATGGATTACATCCGCAGTACAAATTTTGGCTACAGTCACCACTGAAGGATACGTCGCTCAGAAGATAGCGAAGATTTCGATAGAGTTCACGAAACCAGGTATGTTGGTATGTATGAAAACTCCTAATGTTTATGAGATACAAAATAAACATTCTACACCTTTACATATTTGAAGCTCTCCGTGGATAGGGTGCTCTGAACTGCGGTTTCTAACGTAACTATAACGGCGCATGAGAAACAGCGTGCTATTACTGAGTTTCGAGTTCGTAGAATTCGTCTGAGTATGGAGCACCCTCTCCTTCAGCTTGACAATGCCAAGCCAGACAAGAG
Organism: Schistocerca cancellata; assembly: GCF_023864275.1. Lineage (NCBI taxonomy): Eukaryota > Metazoa > Arthropoda > Insecta > Orthoptera > Acrididae > Schistocerca > Schistocerca cancellata. The sequence continues at coordinate 333,109,673 of NC_064629.1, forward strand.
CGCTGCGACATCTGCAACAATCAGACGCCTTGGGTTCACTGTCATCGATCACCCTCCACACGGTCCCTACTGGCATCAACGATTTTGATATGTTTCCAAAATTTAAAGGAAACCTTCGAGAACGTCTCTTTGATAGTGATGAAGAAGTACCAGCACAGCTGAGGTTGTATCTCTGTCAACAAAGTCTAACATTGTACAGTGGCGGTATCAACAAACTGATCTCTGGATGGGAGATATGTATTCGTCGCCAGGGAGACTATGTTGAGAAATAAATATGTATACACGAAGAATAAACATGTATAATGTTAATAGAGTTTGTTTTATTTAAAAAGCCTTAAGCGTTTTCACAGGAATAATTCAGAGGCATTATTCCTCAGAATGCTCTAGTATATTTGACCTATATCTACTTCACTTGGGCTGATTCTGTTACGAGTTGGCAAAAAACTCATTTAGCAGATACTGTTACCTTATATATGGACAGCTTCATCTACGGGGGAAATTTTTCAGTCCACATGAATTAATAAAGAGCCACCGTAAAACTTTCGACACATGTGGATGTGCAGCCTGTAATCCTTATAGAATAAAGCCAGCAAACGATAAGATTATCAGGACAAAGAGTCGATGGTTGTGGAGTTCGTAGATCTCCATTAAAAAATTCACGCATACCACACAGGTACACGTGCTACTCTTAGAGGGGCTAAGAGTGTGTAGTTTGCAGTCTAAATGGCTCACAACTTTACGTGGGTGCGCAACCGAGTAGGCAGTGCTCCATCTCCCCTCCACGTATGGTGTGCCAAGTCAGTATTCAATTGTGAAGACATGACGTGCATACAGTAACACAATTGAGAATGGGTCTGTCGCGACATGACAGCAAGAAAGTTACTTGTGCTGAGGGTATTGGAATCCTACCCTATGCACCCTATTCAACTAAGTGATAGAGTATATGCATTCATTTATGTATTGTGTATATAGTGAAATTGCGGGTATATATGAGGAATGGTATGGCTCGCTTGTCAAAGTGTGTACATACATGTTTACAGAGTGTTTTACATGTCATGTTACGTACTTCTAGAGGTTGTAGAGACGCTTAGTGTACCAATGCTATTGTGTTTCCAACAACTATGTTGTTGTGTTTCCTAACCCCGTCAGCGTTCATTTGTTCCCGAGAGAGATTGGTGTCGAATTTCAGTTTTGCTCACTTTTTCTCTCTCTTTTTGTGCGTGCTGTAAAGTTCCTTTAATGTGTTAAATAAAGTGCTTTTACAGAGTGCGGTAACAACAAAAGACAATCTTTTTGCATAAAAGGCGGAATCTGTATAATACAATTTAATTGCAAATACGGAAAGAAACACAAGAGCTGCAGAGTCAAAAGATGAATATTTAAAATAGATACCTGAAGAGCTATGAGCACTTTTTCGTCTTCGATAGCGTGAAACACATCTCCTCTACTGAACAAGTAGTCATAGCTCTTAAGGTATAAATATTACAGTCTTTGTGTAATAGACATTTCTTCTTCTTTTGGTCCATACAACAGAGTTGCATACGCTGCAATCTTAGCAGCAGTAGTGCTGGTACATGTAATCCACTGTCTGAGATATAAGAACGGTTTTACCTTATAAGTTTCGACACGTTCGTTTCCGGTACAGGGACTTTTACATGAAATTGATAGATTTATCCGTCTCCATCAATACTAAAAGCCTGTAATATCATCATGGAGTCACCGTGCATATTCATACGTTTACAGGAACTATAGCTTTAACGCTATGTAGTGTCGTTCAGTGAAGTTTCCGAACATGGCTTCCTAGGTAAAACTTGATCCACTAGGTCCCCTCTACAACCTCTAGAAGTGTGTAATATGAATACTGAAACATTGTACGTGTGTACATATACGACAGTATGTGACTGTATGTGCAGGCATGTGAGAAATTACATCCTGTGCACACTGTATATGTGGTTTACATTGTTTGCACCCTACATTGATCAGCCATAACATTATGACCGTCTTTCTAATAGCCAGTATGTCGACATTTGGCACGGATAACAGGGTGACACATCGCGGCATGGAAGTAATGAGGCCTTGGTAGGTCGCCGGAGAGGTTAGCACAACACCTACACACACAAGTCGCCTAATTCCGGTAAGTTCTGGAGAGAGGGCGATGAAATCTGACGCCACGTTCAATCACATCCCAGATGTGTTCGACTGGGTTTAGATCTGGCGAGTTGGGGCGGGGGGGGAAGGGGCAGCACATCAATTGGAACTCGCCACTGTGTTCCGTGAACCACTACATCACAGTGCTGGCCTTGTGACGTGATGCATTATCTTGTTGAAAAATGCCACTGCCGTCGGAAAACATACATGATCATTATGAAATGTTGTACATGGTCTGCAACCAGTGACGGTAGTCCTTGGCCGTCATGATCCCTTGCATGAACCAAACTGCACCCATGGATGCCCAAGTGAATGTTGCCCAGAACATAACAGAGCCGCCGCCACCTTCTTTTCATTGAGTCGTACAGGTGACAAGGGACTGCCCCTGGAAGACGACGTATTTGCGTCCTCCCATCAGCATAATGAAATAGTCATCGGCGTTCATCAGACCATGCAACGGTCTGCCTTTGCGCCAACATGCAATGCCGATGGTTAGGAGCCCATTTCAGTTGTAGTTGCCGATATCATGGTGTTAACGTTGGTGCCCTGTGTGCCCTGTGTGCCCTGTGTGCCCTGTGTGCCCTGTGTGTTCAGACACACTTGTACTGTGTCCAGCATTAAAGGCAGATGTTAGTTCTGCCACAGTTCGCCACCTATTATATTTTACCAGTCTTCCCAGCCTACGACGCCCGAAATACATAATCAGGGGTGGCCACCCAACTATACGACGTCTGGACGTGGTTTCAGCCTTGTTTCGTCATGCGTTGAAGACACTCACAATAGCACTCCTCGAACGCCTGATAAGTCATGGAGTTCCTGTAATACTGGTACCAAGCCCCCAGGCCATCACAATCTGCCCCCAGTCCAACTCAAATACACTCCTGGAAATGGAAAAAAGAACACATTGACACCGGTGTGTCAGACCCACCATACTTGCTCCGGACACTGCGAGAGAGCTGTACAAGCAATGATCACACGCACGGCACAGCGGACACACCAGGAACCGCGGTGTTGGCCGTCGAATGGCGCTAGCTGCGCAGCATTTGTGCACCGCCGCCGTCAGTGTCAGCCAATTTGCCGTGGCATACGGAGCTCCATCGCAGTCTTTAACACTGGTAGCATGCCGCGACAGCGTGGACGTGAACCGTATGTGCAGTTGACGGACTTTGAGCGAGGGCGTATAGTGGGCATGCGGGAGGCCGGGTGGACGTACCGCCGAATTGCTCAACACGTGGGGCGTGAGGTCTCCACAGTACATCGATGTTGTCGCCAGTGGTCGGCGGAAGGTGCACGTGCCCGTCGACCTGGGACCGGATCGCAGCGACGCACGGATGCACGCCAAGACCGTAGGATCCTACGCAGTGCCGTAGGGGACCGCACCGCCACTTCCCAGCAAATTAGGGACACTGTTGCTCCTGGGGTACCGGCGAGGACCATTCGCAACCGTCTCCATGAAGCTGGGCTACGGTCCCGCACACCGTTTGGCCGTCTTCCGCTCACGCCCCAACATCGTGCAGCCCGCCTCCAGTAGTGTCGCGACAGGCGTGAATGGAGGGACGAATGGAGACGTGTCGTCTTCAGCGATGAGAGTCGCTTCTGCCTTGGTACCAATGATGGTCGTATGCGTGTTTGGCGCCGTGCAGGTGAGCGCCACAATCAGGACTGCATACGACCGAGGCACACAGGGCCAACACCCGGCATCATGGTGTGGGGAGCGATCTCCTACACTGGCCGTACACCACTGGTATTCGTCGAGGGGACACTGAATAGTGCACGGTACATCCAAACCGTCATCGAAGCCATCGTTCTACCATTCCTAGACCGGCTAGGGAACTTGCTGTTCCAACAGGACAATGCACGTCCGCATGTATCCCGTGCCACCCAACGTGCTCTAGAAGGTGTAAGTCAACTACCCGGGCCAGCAAGATCTCCGGATCTGTCCCCCATTGAGCATGTTTGGGAATGGATGAAGCGTCGTCTCACGCGGTCTGCACGTCCAGCATGAACGCTGGTCCAACTGAGGCGCCAGGTGGAAATGGCATGGCAAGCCGTTCCACAGGACTACATCCAGCATCTCTACGATCGTCTCCATGGGAGAATAGCAGCCTGCATTGCTGCGAAAGGTGGATATACACTGTACTAGTGCCGACATTGTGCATGCTCTGTTGCCTGTGTCTATGTGCCTGTGATTCTGTCAGTGTGATCATGTGATGTATCTGACCCCAGGAATGTGTCAATAAAGTTTCCCCTTCCTGGGACAATGAATTCACGGTGTTCTTATTTCAATTTCCAGGAGTGTAGATCACGTGCCTTCCCCATTCTATACACGGACAGCACAGTGACTGATACTATTTGTATGTACATCCACCGTCCGTGTGTCTGACTAGCTGTCATTACTCTCCAGGTGACGCTGCTATGGCCTGGATGGGTGTATATTGATAGTAGGACGGTGGCCATAATGGTCTAGCTGAAAAGTGTATGTGTGTAGTTAGTGTAGTTCTTTTCCCGCTGCTGAGCGTTACGCAGTTCTTTACAATTATCCAACGTCGATTCTTTCCTCACTAAATTGTCAGCGAACGCTATTATTGTGCTAATCTTTTATCTGTTCAATTGTTTGTGTAGACTGAAATCTTGTCTTATTACGCCTCCTTGGGGTACACCCGATAAAACTTACGTCTCTGTGAAGACAGAACGTTGTAAACGGGGTTCTAGCAGTAATAGGCAGCCTGGGTGACTGACTAGTGGGATAACGATGTCTTGTAGAACAAAGTGGGAATTGTATCAAAATTTTAGAAGTAGTCACAATCAAGCTACAGTAGCCCATTACAAATAGTATTGTAAGGTGCTTAAAAAGGTTATTAGAAAGGCAAAGAGTGTGTGGTGTGCAAATAGAATAGCTAATTCACAGGATAAAATTAAAACTATATGGTCAGTTGTCAAGGAAGTGTCTGGTCAGCGGTACAAGGTCGACGATATAAAGTCAGTTCGCAGTAAAAATATTTCTGTTACCGATAAATCAGATATATGTACAGTATTTAACAATCATTTTCTGAGCATTGCTGGTGAATTAAATGAAAATTTAGTTTCTACAGGAAATCATATAACTTTCTTGGTAAAACCCTTTCCAAGATTGTTGCCTGAAAACTTCCTCTGCGATACAGACAAGAGGGAGTTTGAGTCAATAATTAAATCACTGAAGACTAAGGACTCTCGTGATTACGATGGAGTGTCTGGCAGAATATTAAAGTACTGTGCTGCACATGTTAGCCCTGTATTTAGCCATATTTGTAATTTCTCCTTTAGGAATGGTCAGTTTCCTGAGAGATTAAAATACTCAGTAGTAAAGCCACTTTATAAAATGGGAGAAGGGATACTGTAGATCAGGGCTTCACAACATACGTGCTCGCAGAGCAAGCTGTGAGCAGCAGGTCGCGAGCACGGAGCAGCGCGAACACGCTACCCCCACTACCAGACCAGAGCGGAGAGTGGGGAGAGTCATGTGAGGCACACAACAGCTGCCGCCAGTCAATGTAATTCCGCGGCCACCTGCAGGGATATCACTCACGAATTATACTGTGACAAATGAAACGAATAAAGGAGAATGTACACATGCCAGATAATTTTATTAGCTTAGTGTATACATCTACATTCGTATTAATTTGTGAACTGTTACACAATAAAAGGCGTCACTGAAGTGTGGGATTCTCGGTTATCTTGTACTTTTTGCCCTTTACAATTGCGTTTATGTTCGGAGTAATTGTTCTAGTGCATTGTAGGCGCAGCGTGCAGTTTAAATTTCGATCAGGAAATGCGTTTCTCAGGCGCGTCTTGTTACATTTCATTGCAGAGAACAGTTGTTCACAAACATACGTGGAACCGAACATTGATATTATTGTAGCCGCCAGTTTGTGCAAACGAGGAAATCTATGCTGATGGAAGCGTCTGTAGAATTCCAAAATGTTTTTCTTGTTCTGAAATTTGTCTCCGTATTCTCTGTCACACTGCAGGTCAATACTTTCTAGTTGCAGCTCAGGACGAATCTCTTCAATATTCGCTGAATATGGAGAGGAGAACAGATCAAAATCACTGTCTAGTGCGGTCAAATCTTGAAAGCGTTGACCAAATTCTTCCTTAAGGGCAACTAAACTATGTGAATAACGTTCACAGTTTTTGTGAACATCTTGCATGGATGATAATTTAGGAAAATGAGCTAGATTCCCTGTTTCCAGCTGACTCACCCAAAGTGTCAATTTCATTTTAAAAGCTCGTATTCGATCTATGAAATGAGTAATTAGCAGATCTTTACCTTGTAGTGAAATGTTCAAAGCATTCAGATGGCTAGTTAAATCTGCTAAGAACGCGAGATCACATTTCGATGAAGGCTCTTTCAATTCAGGAACACACATGTTATTTATTTCCATGAACATATTTATCTCATCTAATAGGCAAAAAAATCGATTTAATAATTCGGCACGAATAAGCCAGCGGACCTCGCTGTAATAAGACAGGCTACCATACTGGTTTTCTATATCCTTAAGAAAGCTTTTAAATTGTCTGTGTTGTAGCCCATGCTTCCTTATATAATTGGTTGTACGAACAACAACACTCATCACATTTTTTAGAGCGATACTCTTCGCACATAATTTTTCCTGGTGGATCACACACTGAACGCCCCTTATTTCATTCGGCACGGTCAGTTTTAGCATTTTCTCTTTCAACAGCGCAACGAAACCTGATTTTTTCCCTGTCATCGCTGGTGCACCGTCTGGAGACACTGAAACTAAAGAATTCCACGACAATCCTATATTTACAACACTTTCTTCAACACTACTTAAAATATCACCTCCAGTTGCAGTGTTCTTCATGACTACTACATCGAGGAACTCCTCCCTCACCTGAAGATCTCTATTAACACCTCTAATAAATATGGCAAGCTGTCTGTTCCAGTGATATCAACACTTTCGTCCAGAGCTAGAGAATACGCCATAAAATCTTTACAGATATTTGCAAGCTGGCTCTGGACGTCGTCTGCCATGTCCTGTTTGCGACGAATAATGGTCATGTTAGATAATGGCACAATCAGAAACTGTTCAACTTGAGATGGACACAAATGTTCCGCTGCAGCTACCAAGCATTCTTTTATTAAATCGCCATCAGTGAAGGGGCGCAGGGATTTTGCTAAAGGCAAAGCAATTTTGTAACTCACTCTGAGAGCTGCCTCGGTTGATTTTTCTTCGTCGTCCAGATCTTCTTCGGATAGCTTCGTTTTAATTTTGATAACTTCCTGTGCAACATCTGGTCCATCACATTTTCCACTTCCATAGTCTTTCGCGTGGTACGACATATAATGTCTCTGCAGATTAAATTTCCTAAAAGAATTCAGCGTTTTGTGACATACTAAACATTTTGCAACTCCATCTTTTTCTGTAAACAAATACAATTCCTCCCAATGGGGGTTGAACTGCGAAAGCATGGTTGGGGTTACACAACGGCGACATGACATGATTCTTAACCAGCGTAGTGACTGTTAGAGCTGATCGTAGTACTTTAAACCTTACACAGTCGGTGCGAATTCAATAGGCATGCTGCGGCCCTATTCAAACGTGCGCGCGCATTTCCCCTCCCTCCCCTCCCTCCCTACTCAACGACATTGCACCTGCTCGCGAGCACGTGCCTGAGCAGACGAGAGTACTCGCGCTCAAAACCGGCCAGTTGTTAAGCCCTGCCGTAAATAGTCTTCGACCTATTTCTATGCCATCAGTGTTTGCAAAAGTTATTGAAAATTCTGTGTATGTAAGGGTAATTGATCATTTTATATAACACTACTTGCTATCAAATGTACAGTTCGGCTTTAGAAGTCGTTTAACAACTGAAAACGCTATATTCTCCTTTCTCTGTGAGCTATTGGATGGGCTAAACAAAAGGTATCGAACGCTTCGCATATTTTTTGATTTGACTAAGGCATTATATTGTGTTGCTCACAGAACCTTGCTCCAGAAGCTGGACTATTACGGATTATGGGGAGTAGCTCACAATTGGTTCACCTCTTACTTTAGCAACAGGCAGCAAAAGGTCATTATTCACAGTGTTGATAACGGCTGTGATGTGGGGTCTGAGTTTTTACTGTCAAGTGGGGGGTGCCACAGAGATCTGTGTTGGAGCCACCCCTGTTCCTTATTTATACAAATGTCATGCACTCTAGTATTACGGGTAACTTTTAAATATTTCTGTTTGCTAATAACACTAGCTTGGTGGTGAAGGATGTTGTGTGCAACATTGATTCGGTTTCAAATAGTGCAGGACATGACCTACGTTCATGGCTTGTAGAATATAAACTAACGCTAAATCACAGTATGACTCAGTTTTTACAGTTTTCAACACAGAATTCAACAAAACCTGCCATTTTAATTTCGCAGAATGGGCATATGATTAGTGAAACTCCACCGTTCAAATTTCTAGGTGTTCAGATTGATAGCAAGCTGTCATGGAAAGCCAATGTTCAGAAACTTGTTCAAAGACTTAAGACAGCCATTTTTACTATTTGAACGGTATCAGAAGTGAGTGATCGTTAGACACGAAAATTAGTCTACCTTGCTTATTTTCATTCACTTATGTCGTATGGTATTACATGTTGGGATAACTCGTCCCATTCTAAAAGGATATTTTTGCCTCAGAAACGGGCGATTCGGGCAATAAGTGGTGTAAGTTCACGAACCTCTCGTCGACCCCTGTTCACGAGTGTGGGTATTTTGACATTGCCCTTTCAATATATATATATATATATATATATATATATATATATATATATACTCCTGGAAATGGAAAAAAGAACACATTGACACCGGTGTGTCAGACCCACCATACTTGCTCCGGACACTGCGAGAGGGCTGTACAAGCAATGATCACACGCACGGCACAGCGGACACACCAGGAACCGCGGTGTTGGCCGTCGAATGGCGCTAGCTGCGCAGCATTTGTGCACCGCCGCCGTCAGTGTCAGCCAGTTTGCCGTGGCATACGGAGCTCCATCGCAGTCTTTAACACTGGTAGCATGCCGCGACAGCGTGGACGTGAACCGTATGTGCAGTTGACGGACTTTGAGCGAGGGTGTATAGTGGGCATGCGGGAGGCCGGGTGGACGTACCGCCGAATTGCTCAACACGTGGGGCGTGAGGTCTCCACAGTACATCGATGTTGTCGCCAGTGGTCGGCGGAAGGTGCACGTGCCCGTCGACCTGGGACCGGACCGCAGCGACGCACGGATGCACGCCAAGACCGTAGGATCCTACGCAGTGCCGTAGGGGATCGCACCGCCACTTCCCAGCAAATTAGGGACACTGTTGCTCCTGGGGTATCGGCGAGGACCATTCGCAACCGTCTCCATGAAGATGGGCTACGGTCCCGCACACCGTTAGGCCGTCTTCCGCTCACGCCCCAACATCGTGTAGCCCGCCTCCAATGGTGTCGCGACAGGCATGAATGGAGGGACGAATGGAGACGTGTCGTCTTCAGCGATGAGAGTCGCTTCTGCCTTGGTGCCAATGATGGTCGTATGCGTGTTTGGCGCCGTGCAGGTGAGCGCCACAATCAGGACTGCATACGACCGAGGCACACAGGGCCAACACCCGGCATCATGGTGTGAGGAGCGATCTCCTACACTGGCCGTACACCACTGGTGATCGTCGAGGGGACACTGAATAGTGCACGGTACATCCAAACCGTCATCGAACCCATCGTTCTACCATTCCTAGACCGGCAAGGGAACTTGCTGTTCCAACAGGACAATGCACGTCCGCATGTATCCCGTGCCACCCAACGTGCTCTAGAAGGTGTAAGTCAACTACCCTGGCCAGCAAGATCTCCGGATCTGTCCCCCATTGAGCATGTTTGGGACTGGATGAAGCGTCGTCTCACGCGGTCTGCACGTCCAGCACGAACGCTGGTCCAACTGAGGCGCCAGGTGGAAATGGCATGGCAAGCCGTTCCACAGGACTACATCCAGCATCTCTACGATCGTCTCCATGGGAGAATAGCAGCCTGCATTGCTGCGAAAGGTGGATATACACTGTACTAGTGCCGACATTGTGCATGCTCTGTTGCCTGTGTCTATGTGCCTGTGGTTCTGTCAGTGTGATCATGCGATGTATCTGACCACAGGAATGTGTCAATAAAGTTTCGCCTTCCTGGGACAATGAATTCACGGTGTTCTTATTTCAATTTCCAGGAGTGTATATATATATATATATATATATATATATATATATATATATATATATATATATTCCTTACTGTCATTTCTTGTTAACATCATTAGATTATACCCAAGAATAAGCAGCTTTCACCCGGTTAATACTCGGCAGAAATCACACCTTCATTTGGATCGGATTTCCTTAACTCTTGTGCAAAAAGGTGTGCAGTATACTGCTGCATCCATTTTCAATAAGCTACCACTCGAATTCAAAAATCTTAGCAGTAATCCACGCGCTTTTAAATCGAAGCTAAAGAGCTTCCTCATGGGTCACTCCTATTCTGTCGATTAGTTCCTTTAAAAATTATGCTGATTCTTATCGTATTGTTGACTGCGTTTACTTAAACTTATGGACTGACTTTTTTGGGTTCATGAACATTTAATTTTATCTGTTATTACTCTTATGTTGTAATTTCATGTAGTAACACGTTCCATGACTTTCGAGATTTGCTCCTAAATTTGGTCCGACGGAACTACTTGACGTGTAGAAAAAAGAAAGACTGCGACCAATTTCTTTTGAATTTTCTCTTCATATACTTTCGTGTGCTATTTTCTAAAATAACTTGTACCTCCTTTTCTAATTAATGCTGCTTTACCTCCAAAGGAGGGATGTTTGAGTAGCTTTCTTGATACAGTTCCCCTTACGTCTTTGACGTTCGTTTCGGCAACGACGACAGCGCTTTATTCGCTGCACGTTTGGTTGTAGCGCTGTTATAAACCATTCCTGCTGTCACCAGAACGCAGGGGAGGTTCGTCGCTTCGCCGTTCGCAATAAAACACATTTTCCCGTGCCACGAGTGGAGTGCGTTACGCTGAGGAGTGCAATCGAAGCGCCGGCGTCGGTCGAGATAATAGCCGACTCTGGCTTGAATTTACTCGCCGAGATTTATTTGGCGTCTCGGATATTGGCCACAGCTGTGCCCCGCCGCGTGCTCTTCTTGGCTACGTCTGTTATTGCAGACGATGCCTCCACGTCTTTAAGTAAAATACCATATTTCTCCAACTGTTATTGGAGATGACACCGTGTAGCAGCAACATATGAGAACTCTCCTGCAGCTGCTTTCCGAGCTTCGATAAACCCACAACACGTCAGCTTTCACTCGTCACGTTGCGTTCCATTTAACGTCACCAGGTGCTGCGTCTCTTGAGTATTTAGAACATATTTACCAGTAAAATGTTATTACTCCTGTTATGCAGTAATATGAGTAGTAAAAAATCTTTTCTGAAACGGTTCTAAAGATAATTTGAATCTCATTTTTGTGTTATGTTGGAGGCAAAAATGTTTCTTATCGGGGATCTCATGCGAATCCCACAGTAAGTGGAAAAAGACATTTTGCTTCTCATTTCAAACAAAATGCTGCTGAATTGCTAATTTTACTTGACTAATCGGTAGAGGTGCTTCATGACATGTTTGTACGGCATTAACTAAAAGGATACTCATTGACAGGGACAGAGATGAAGAAAATTATAAGTATTTTATGCTCACTATCAATCTGGCAGTTTATGCGTTATCAACATATTCGTGTTTTCCGATAATAGGTATTTATCTTAAATTTTCACTAAAGGTACATCTTCACTGATAGCATCTTTCTTATTTCTCAGCCTTTTAAATTCATTAGAAACCGTCCTGGTTTTAATGGGTGTAAAATTTTTGTAAAATATCCTACCCTTCACTTACGTGTTATTCAAGCCGGGAGATCGATTTTCTCTGCCCATCTGTATGACATCTCTGTCTTTTAAATTTATAACAGCAAAATATACGAGGGCATGCTGAAAAGTAATGCCTTAGAATTTTTATACGAAAAATCTTAAACCGCTTTACACAAAACATACGTAATTAGCAGCACGCTCGCGACGGACACACTTGCCCCAATGAGAGACCAGTTCGTTGATACTGCAAAAGGTTTGACTTGGTGACGGAGCCACACCCTCCCCTCTCCTTGTACATTTCATCAGCATCAAAGTGAAGTCCTTGAAAGTTTTATGCTAACAGATGAAAATCGGTAGCGGCCAAGTAGGGGCAATATGCAGGACGGTCGATGACAGTGAACCCAAGGCGTCGGACTGTTTGCAGTTATCGCAGCGCTCGGGTGTGGTCTGGCACTGTCGTTCTGCAGGAGAAGGTGCTCCGTGTTTTGATGAACTCGTCAAATTCGAAACTCGATTACAGCATGCTTTTTATCATGCAACACTTAGGTTACACACCATCATGTTACACACTACAATTCGGTGCTCTCTAGTGGCACCGGGTTGCGAATGTGTAGACATGAAGAGTAAAGACTCATAATGTTAGTAACGTTTCTCGTATTTAGAAAACTTTAAACATTTTCACATTAAAAATTTCAGAGGCATTACTTTATACCACGCCTTCGTAAATCTCGAGTTTTTCTTGTGACCGGTTTCTGTCAAGCATACAATCTCCTTCGTGTTTTCATTGCCAATGGACATTTACTATGTTTTATCCACAAAGTTGTCGTTTTGGCGAGGCATTTAGTATAGGATTTGTGACAACTATAAAAAAATTACAATTGGAAATACAGTGTGCAGACTGCAGTATGTTTAGTTACAATTAGCCTTGTGGGGTACGACTGTTTCAAGCATGTATTTAACATAATTGTTTCCTGAAAATTATATACAGGGTGGTCAGCAACAGTCTGAAAAGCTTGTAAGGATGTTTATGGAGAGGTTTACACGAGAAATAAGTACTGAGGAAGAAAAATTCTATACTTTGCACCGTTTCAGAGTTATTTAGCTTTGAAGTTAGCGAATCTGGGTGTTTCGCCCTCTAAATTGCGGTAATGGACAGAAATCTGTGAGCCCATGAGTTACCATATGTTCAAATACTAACTACCAGTTAAAATTTTCTTTTCTGGAAGTGGTGACCTTAAGCCTGGCTAGAAAAGGCTATGTCTTTCTGCGCTGAGAATACCTAACCTCATTTGAATGAGCAGAGCGACGAGCTCTGTTTTGCTGAACCAACTACAGAAACGGTCTGAAATGATATATGCAAACCAAAGGTGAAGTAATAACTTTTATTGCAATTGACACATGGAGTATTGAAATTTATACCTGACGAACAAGGAACGAGACGCATCACTGAACATCAGACAGTGCCACTCATATCCCGGTTGACCTCTGGTTCTACCCCATGGTAGTGTTCGTTGTAGCATAATAGATAAATTATGCATGATAACTCGAAATCTCTGCCTAACTTCCAGTAATCTATTGTCGAAGATTTGTAGGGCACTCTGATCGGAAGTAAGTTGTTGTCATCCTTCTGCTCGTCGGAGTCGGTAGAACAGTTACACAATGTTCTTGTGGTGTAGTTCTTCTCTAAGGAACCGTGGCGACTATTCTGCCCATTATTGTCTTGAGTCTTTCTCACCACCACTATTTCTGCGACGTTTGCACCACAATCTAATACAGGTATCATGTTCTCACGCCTGTCGCGCCAATGATGTGTCCTTTCTCAAAGTCCTAAAGATGACGATGTAAGTTCCCTGGGCATGCTGTGTTGTAATTTCCACCTGAAATGTTTCAGTAACGTTAAACACACCCAATAGCCATTACGGACTCACACCACTCCTCTTGTGTAGGAATCGCTTGCGTCAGTACTGAAAATAATGAATATAATCTTATCTTACGATGAAATTTTGATCAAAATATCCCACAGATTTTTAAATACCAAGTAGCAGTTCAGCTTTCGAAGTGGAAGATCCTACTCTGAGCAAATATTTGTTCCGCCAAACGTAAGAGAACAACGCATAGAATACAACTCTCTACAGGACCTACACTTTGTTGATTATAACAACCTTTTGATAGCATTCACCGACAATCATGGTGGAATACTGGAAACCTTGATGTAATTCGCCGGCCGGAGTGACCGAACGGGTCTATGCGCTACATTCTGGAGCCGCACGACCGCTACGGTCGCAGATTCGAATCGTGCCTTGGGTGTGGACGTGTTTGATGTCCTTAGGTTAGTTAAGTTTAAGTAGTTCTAAGTTCTAGGGGACTGATGACCTCATCAGTTAAGTCCCATAGTGCTCAGAGCCATTTTAACCATTTGTAATTCCTGAAAATCTCACTGATATGTTTAGAAAGCAGTATCTGCATTCCAGTAGCTCTATAAGAAAAGAAGATGGGAATACTGCTCCCTTTAACATTCCTACATGCGTCAGACAAGTATGCATTTTGTCAACATCTCTTTTCATATTAGTCCTAGAAAAAAATGGCTCTAAACACTATGGGACTCAACATCTGTGGTCATAAGTCCCCTAGAACTTAGAACTACTTAAACCTAACTAACCTAAGGACATCACACACATCCATGCCCGAGGCAGGATTCGAACCTGCGACCGTAGCGGTCACGCGGTTCCAGACTGAAGCGCTTTTAACTGCACGGCCACACCGGCCGGCATTAGTCCTAGACTTCACGATATAAAAAACTAAAGACAACTACAACAGGAGCATTCGGGAGGACGATGGTTCAAACCCCCGTCTGGCCAATCTGATTTAGCTTTTCCGAGATTTCCCTACATTGCTTCAGGCAAATGCTGGGATGATTCATTTGAAAGGGCACGGCTGACTTCCTTCCCTATCCTTTCCTAATCCAATGCGACCGATGATCTCGCTGTTTGTTCCCTCCCCCAAAGTAACCAAAGAACAAATCCAACAGGAGCATAGGCTGGAATGAGAAATGTAGGATTACGAATCTGGATCCTGCTGATGACACCGTTCTTGCAGCAGGAAAACCAGAAAGCCTACACATAATGGCTACAAATCTGGATGAAACTGACGGCTCGTGGCGCTACAACTAAATGCTGATGAGATAAGAGTATCATACCCCAGTGACAAGTTCTCCGAAGGACCGCCGTAGGTGGGTGGAGGAGTTACTGTACACTGCGCAGAGGTTGCTGCCATGCAGAGACGGCACAGGAAGTTAGGCCATTTTCCAGAAACGCAGACAGCATCTCCCATAAAGTGTGCGAAATCTTGCCTTTTTCTCAGAAAACTAAAGATAAAAGTCTCTCTGATGGATTGGGAATGCTCAGTCTTGGGCCATAGAAATTGTGGGAGATTACCGAGCGCCGGCCGCGGTGGCCGTGCGGTTCTGGCGCTGCAGTCCGGAACCGCAAGGTTGCTACGGTCGCAGGTTCGAATCCTGCCTCGGGCATGGGTGTGTGTGATGTCCTTAGGTTAGTTAGGTTTAAGTAGTTCTAAGTTCTAGGGGACTTATGACCTAAGATGTTGAGTCCCATAGTGCTCAGAGCCATTTGAGCCCTTTTTGATTACCGAGTACTCTGACTTTGCCGAAAAACAATATTTATTTGATTTGAAACCTGCCGGTATTGGCTCCGTAAACGTTCTCCCACTTAGATGTTCAGATGTGTGTGAATTGTTAAGGGACCAAACTGCTGAAGTCATCGGTCCCTAGGCTTACACACTAGATAAAGAACAACACACACATCCATGCCCGAGGAAGGACTCGATACTCCGGCGGGAGGGCGGCGCAATCCGTGACATAGCTCTTCAAACCGCGCGGCCACGTAGTGCACCTCTCTCGCTTAGAAAGAGACACGAGATAGTGACAAGACAGAGCACCTTATTGGCCGAAGAAAGAGACGGAGAGAGAAGGACACGAGGTTTCTCAGTACAGTTCGTAGGGTACAGGTCAATGGTTAACCATTCAGGGGAGCAGACCAGTTTTTGTAAAAAGTTGTTTCATCGGTCGGCACTCGGGAGATTCAGACGCACGACAATCAAATACTGTGAGAGGCGAGAACACAGCAGTGTGAGTGTTCGCTTTATTTTACATTCGACTGGAAATGAGATGAGGGTGTAGAGTTCTAAGATCATGATTTAGATCAAGACCTGTAGGCTCCACCATCCTACTTTGACAATGATAACATCCACTGTGCTTCCTGAGCTGTTGCACTGGTGACTTATAAACATTTCGCGCTAATTTGTTTCCACCAACGATGGATTCTACAGCCACTTGAATCATAACGAAAAATACTACAGTGACATTGTGCTGCAGCAGCAAGAAGAGGCGTGTCGAAATTAGTCAATTTTTCGTAATCCTATAATTTCAAGCTTCAGTCTGAAGACTTGCATTTAAAAAGATAAGAACAAGATACTTTCTACTTTGTTTGTAGTGTGACACCTCTCTTTTCTGTAGTTTGTGTTACTTCAGCTAACATTACATGGTAGATGCCATTTTCCTTGACTTCCGGAAGGCGTTCGATACAGTTCCGCACTGTCGCCTGATAAACAAAGTAAGAGCCTACGGAATATCAGACCAGCTGTGTGGCTGGATTGAAGAGTGTTTAGCAAACAGAACACAGCATGTTGTTCTCAATGGAGAGACATCTACAGACGTTAAAGTAACCTCTGGCGTGCCACAGGGGAGTGTTATGGGACCATTGCTTTTCACAATATATATAAATGACCTAGTAGATAGTGTCGGAAGTTCCATGCGGCTTTTCGCGGATGATGCTGTAGTATACAGAGAAGTTGCAGCATTAGAAAATTGTAGCGAAATGCAGGAGGATCTGCAGCGGATAGGCACTTGGTGCAGGGAGTGGCAACTGACCCTTAACATAGACAAATGTAATTTATTGCGAATACATAGAAAGAAGGATCCTTTATTGTATGATTATATGATAGCGGAACAAACACTGGTAGCAGTTACTTCTGTAAAATATCTGGGAGTATGCGTGCGGAACGATTTGAAGTGGAATGATCATATAAAATTAATTGTTGGTAAGGCGGGTACCAGGTTGAGATTCATTGGGAGAGTCCTTAGAAAATGTAGTCCATCAACAAAGGAGGTGGCTTACAAAACACTCGTTCGACCTATACTTGAGTATTGCTCATCAGTGTGGGATCCGTACCAGATCGGGTTGACGGAGGAGATAGAGAAGATCCAAAGAAGAGCGGCGCGTTTCGTCACAGGGTTATTTGGTAACCGTGATAGCGTTACGGAGATGTTTAACAAACTCAAGTGGCAGACTCTGCAAGAGAGGCGCTCTGCATCGCGGTGTAGCTTGCTCGCCAGGTTTCGAGAGGGTGCGTTTCTGGATGAGGTATCGAATATATTGCTTCCCCCTACTTATACCTCCCGAGGAGATCACGAATGTAAAATTAGAGAGATTAGAGCGCGCACAGAGGCTTTCAGACAGTCGTTCTTCCCGCGAACCATACGCGACTGGAACAGGAAAGGGAGATAATGACAGTGGCACGTAAAGTGCCCTCCGCCACACACCGTTGGGTGGCTTGCGGAGTATAAATGTAGATGTAGATGTAGATGTACAATCGCTAGGCAAAATATGAAACGACCTCCGACGGGCTCACAATTTGTCTACGTCACCGTTCGTCAAGTTGCACCGAAGTCGTGAGCACTTGGACGAAACGCCTGCTAAATCGGGGCAGGAAACAGCTGTTCCCTGGCGGTGAGCTTCCATTGTCTGTGCCACCACTGCTCAACGAGCTGCAGCTAAGTGCATACAGTACACTACTCTTTGCAACGACTTATCAGTTGACTGACACCAGATTTAATGTTGTGAATTGAAACTTATTGCGGTTGACAAAAATATGCATATGTCGCGAGAAATGCGTGCAGATCCAAACCAAGCATGCAGGTTGCACTGCTATATCTCTCCACGAATGATACCAGTACAATGCCCTTATTACGTTGCAAGTGCCAGTAATGATCAAAACAGTGTTATGTATAGGTGTTCGATTATGACGTTGAAGCAAAAGTGGATACAAATGTGCGCCAACTATTGGCGCTCGTACGGTGGATGTTTGCATAGTCAAAATAGCCCATGTATTTGGTGTTTCAAGAGGCACATTATCAGAAATTTGTACGGCCTACAGGAAAAGTCGAAAAACATCATCCGATAATCACAGTCTAGTCGAAAATGTGTGCTGAGTGATCGTGACAAACGTTCATTCAAAAGGATTGAGACGATTTATAGGAGTACGACACTTGGAAAAGTCACTGCAGAACTGAATGTCGTACTCACGAACCCTGTCAGCACCAGAACGACACGAAGGGAGCGCTATAAGCACGCAATTGCAGGGTGTCCTGGAATTACAAACCAAGCCATCGATTATGGAAATACCCATAACAGTAAAACATGGTGGTGAAGCCATAAATCATGGACTATAGACAATCTGAAGAAAGTCATTTGGTCAGATGAGTCTTACTTCGCGCTATACCCAAATTCTGGTGAAGCTTACGTCTCAAAAGAATAAAGGGGAGGGTGGGTGTTGTAACGATTTAGGCAACCACAAAGTGATATTCCATGCGCCCAAGGGTTACCATGCGAGGTCGCATTACCGCCAAGGATTATGCACCATGTTTCGCTGATCATGTCCACAGTGGTCAACCTGTGTTCCAAGACTGAGTAGTATCATTTCACACAGATCACATGGTCTGGGGCTTGTTTTACAAGAACGAGGATGAATTGTCACATTGTAACCTCCCCCTCACTTATCGACCTTAATGACAGTGAAAAATTAAACCGCGTGTTCCTAATGGAAATTTGGGAAAAGCAATCGTCACCGAGGTTAATTTGTCGGTAAAGAGGGAGGAAAGGGTTAAATCTAAATGAAAGGAAAAATGCTAATGAAACTGGTGGAAATTAATTTTGAAAAAGGGGTAAAGTTAATAAAGAAAGTAAATGTGTGGCCGTTACGTTAACAATTAACTAGCGGTAATTAGATATTTGAGATTTGGGGGTAATTACGGTCACCAGTCCTAAGGACAATTACTATAGTAACTGAGAAAGAAAGGTTATTACACATATAATTAGCACTAGAAGCGTGGTAACCAAAGGTTGACACGTGCAGTGTGAAAACTGAAAGTTTGTCAGAAGTAATAAATTTCGCTACACGCTGACTTAATTTAGCAAAAGAATTAATAAAACCGGAAAATCGAAAGTTAATTTGGTGACTGAAGTTAATTGTGAGCTTTCTTTCTGAAGAACATCGAAATTCAGTAGAATACGGATAGTCTTGGACTCCCTCAACAATCATTTCAAAAGCTACTTGAATCTACGCAATTTAGAAATAAGAGATTTAACTTTGAACTTGAATTAAATGATTCTGAACAATTAACAATAGTAAAATTTAGTACGTACCAAGCTGAGCTGCAGTCACAGGTAAGCTAAAATACGGTAACAAAACTCGCACTCTTAATTTGTGCTTGTGTAATCTGAATATTGTAGCCGGCTATGAATACTTTAACTGAACTTTGAAAGTAAAGTAGTGAAGTGTAATGATGCTGGCGTTTGAATTTCAACGACACCCGGGTTCATTCCGGAAAAGGAAGGGACCCTGCTTGGTAATGCAATTGGGACAATGAGCAACAAACGTTCATGCTAAGTAGCTGTAATTTTGTGATGCAACAATTTTAAAAGTTTGAAAAGCTGAGGTCTGCCATACAGTTCTATAACTTTACGTGCTTCCTGTCTTCCTTGTTGGTTGATTGAAGGTTTGAAGCCGTCGATCGAGGAGGTGGCGACAGTCACTCATTGTCGGCCGTCGCTGTTGCAGAAGCTGGATGTTGGCGCGCCTCCTTCTCGACACGGTCACCAGACAAAATGGGCTCTTGATGTGCGCCAGCTAATGCTTCCCGTCCGCGACACCATGTCAGAAACTATCATCGCAAGTCGAGTGCAATTACATGCTGCCAAACCCCGAAAGCGCGGCAACTCGCGGGAGCTTCACACAACACACCTGCTCCACTCGCTACTCCAGCCAGCCTCTCTCTGCCCGCACTCCACGCGACAGAGTTAACACTACCAAAGATCCTACACACTTTGATTCTTCACACAACCTATCGATGTAATCGTTCGATAGCAGTTTTCCCTAGTCAAGACCCAGCGTAAAAATACAAATAATATTTACTAAACCAACCAATTATACATCGACATAAATGCATAAATATATATATATATATATATATATATATATATATATATATATATATATATATATACATATAATAAAGCAATTACAATATGTAAAGACACAGAAATGTCATATATTCAGGTAACAAAAATAAGGAAAACAAATTTATAGTACAATAGATGGAAAGAGGAGGATATACATTTCCGGCGTTGCACGTGCCCCACATTGTCCGAGTACGTTCGTGTAACCTAAACAGACACAGAAAATGTCCCAAAACAGAAACAGCGGAAATTCATATGCTCAAAACATCAACAAAATTTAGCATTCGTCTAATTAACCGTTAACCAATTTTTAGACAATAATAATTGAGTGGAGACACTCCTAATCTTATTCCACTCTGTCATCTTGCACAAAGTAAAACAGGTCGACAACATATTAAAATTCATAGAAAACATAGAAAATCGTTTAGCTATTCCAAAATCGTCAAAATTCGTAACACTATCAAGAAATGGAATACTATTTACAAAATTAATCAGAGTACCTGGTCATAAAAACAGGTAGATCAAAATACGCAAATAAATAATTACATAGACTATACATTTTGTATAACCTTTTCATAATTAATATTCTCGTCACGAGAATCTATTTAACGCTAAACAAGAAAATAATATACAGCAGATCGACAAAAACATAAACATTGACAACAGAATTCTTTCACATCAGCTGCCCGGGAAAAAAAAACAACTCCGCCTTCCGTACCCGCAAGTACAAAGAATGCCGACAGCGGCACAAGAGCCGACAGCGACTCCGCCTCGCCAGTATTGTTGCGCCCGCCTGTGCGGCACGCTTGATCTCACTCGCCCTTGTAACGGCGTTTCCAGAACGTCCGTTTCACTGAATTCTTTCGGAAAAACTCACTCCCGAGTAACCTCAAGGAGTCCATTAAGAATATCACACTGGATAACTCAACACTGTCCATCATCACACATGTACAAGCCTGAAACTTACAACAGCGTCTAAGTACATTGGCAATGACTAGTAAATCACATATTTATGAAATCTTACAGCTAGTTACAAAATCATATTTACATTCCCTAATCCACTGTGACTCAGCTGAAAACTTAAAATAGCAGCTTGGATTTTTCAGTTGATTATTAATCAGTTAATCTACAAACATTTAATCAAAATTAATTACTCATTAATTGCAACTTCTTTAAAGACCTTTAGGTCAGGCAAAGCATGGCAATCTAGCAAATCCTCAAATCTTACACTCTATATTTACATACCTCTACAAATTACCCATTGTGTGGTATTAATCGATCCTAGGTTGGTACAATTTCAAGTCTACAATGTTCCGTATACCTAATAGTTTCCCAGAGCTTGGATACTCTAAGCAATAAGCATTTGTGTGAGGTATACCAATGACTTTATATGGTCCATTATAAACAAACTTAAATTTAGAGATTTAATTGTCTATCTCGCTCGATTTCTCATGAGCTTTTACAAGTACTAAGTCTCCGATTGCAAACTTAGCAAAACGCGCTTTATCGTCATGACGACGTATGCGAGCATCGGCTTTTAGCTTCATTACTTCTCGCAAACGATCTTTTTTCACACCAATACTAATGTCAATCCGTCGAGGGAATTTGATTATCTCTTCCAATTCACTTTCTACACTTTTGTCAATGCCGAAATTCCTCACTTTACAGCAGTTCAAATTCATTCCTACGTCAATGTCATCCGGCCAGTTAACAATGTGTATAGGCTGGTGTTGCCTATGCACACCGTCTCCTGCCTCGTCAAAACTAACTACTATTGCTTTATCTTGTGACGTACATGTCAAAGTTTTGCTTTCGCAATTAATCACTGCACGGTACTTTAATAGCCAATCTAACCCGATAATTACTTCCGTAGTAAAGTCTGGCACGACGACAAACTCTTGTTCACATCGTGCCCCACATATCTCGAAGTTGACAAAAATCTGTTTTGTGACCGGTTTACTGGCCTTCCCAGTAGCACCGATAATTTTCACTCCTGTTACTGGCATAACTACGATGCCAGGTCTGTCTTTCAGTAACTCAAATATTTTTCCAGATACAGCACTCAATTCTGCACCGGTGTCAATCAACACGTTTAGTTGTAGGTCGTGCATATTAACAGACACTACTATCTGTCTACACTTGTCCTCGACTGTTTCTTTATTTTCCCACAGTAAATCCTCGTCTATATCCAGGTCATTCCAGAAAAAACCATCCGACTTTGATCCTAAATCCGGCTTATCTGGCGGCTTTTTCAGCCTCTGTTCACATACAGTTTTAATTTCAACACGTTTGTCCTGAGGCTTAGTCTGTACTTTCGCCTCCAATAACGAAACCTTTTCCTGTAACTCGTCAGCTAGTGAGTGTTGCTTTGCTATCAATTCACTAATTGTCACCTTCGTTGATTCCACTTTGGTCAGATTGATCTCATCTGCCAATCTAACTGGAGGAATGTGCCCAGTAGTATCTGCAATTACTTCCTCTGGATCTGCGCAACCCACACTGCTACCGTCTGACCGTATAATGTCAGCTCTAACCTCATACACGCTGTAATCTATGTGCTTTTCTACCAATCGTGTCCGGCTATCACTAAAATTTTCGTAATCTTTCTCCTTAATACTCTCGCAATGTGTAAACTGGAGGTTTGCGTCGGATGGGTCGGCTACTTCTACCACTATAACTTTCGGTAAAGTCTGCCAGTTAGGGCCAGAACTTTCCGTTACTACTTCAACATCCGACTCTTGCGGGACGAAACACGACGAATCTTGCTCGTGCTCCCCATTAACATGAACTATTTCTGGTAAAGTCTGCCGGTTAGGGCCAGAACTTTCTATCACTTCACAAACACTATCTTCCTGCGGGACGAGACGCGGCAAATCCTGCACGCACTCCCCATAAACACTTCTCCCATACAGACCCCTATAATCTCTTAGTTCGTCGTATAAGCGACCGAACTGCCTTAACCAAACCTCATCCCTCTCTGCATTCCCTCGCTCGATGACGAACGTTTTATCCGACATCTGATCTTCTCTCAACACTTGCGAATCATTCTTAAACTCAAGCTCAAGTTCCGCTGTGGGTATTACAGCTGCCACTTTATAATCGATTTCCCGAACACTACTTAAATTGTTCTCACTGACAGTGAATGTATTTTCTACCGCCGTGTCTACAGCTGATCTAATACTTGTGGGCGCACTCCTTTCTCCTAACACTGGCACACTCTCCCGCCGTTGAATATTCCATACGGAATTTTCATAACGACGACACCTGGGTTTTCTCCTGTTATTGGGCCTCCAAAATTTCTCCACGCCCGGTCGGCGCCTCACCGGCGCGGCTAATGGTTTCCCTGTCTCGTCCCAGCAGATACGCTCCCCGGATGCTGCTGAGGCGGCTGTTCACACCCTCTGGCGTTGTCCGCAGCTCGTGGTCGTGCAGTAGCGTTCTCGCTTCCCACGCCCGGGTTCCTGGGTTCGATTCCCGGCGGGGTCAGGGATTTTCTCTGCCTCGTGATGACTGGGTGTTGCGTGCTGTCCTTAGGTTAGTTAGGTTTAAGTTGTTCTAAGTTCTAGGGGACTGATGACCATAGATGTTAAGTCCCATAGTGCTCAGAGCCATTTCAACCACCCTCTGGCGTTATTACCATTCCGCGAAGCCCGTATCGCGCTAGTATGATACTGGTTTCCGTCATTCCTGTTATTATTTGCATTGTACCGATTGTCATTACGGCCCGAACCACTATTGTTATTGCGGCCAAGGTTGCGGTATGAATTATTCCCATTGTTATCGTTGTTGTTGTTCTTGTGGTACCCATTGTTGTTACCACGGCCACTACCACTATCGCGATTATTGCGCCAATTGTCCTCGTCCTCAACTCTTTCCAGGATATCATTGATTGTCCTGTAATTGCTTCCTATGTAGCGTTTCGTATCATCTGGAAGCTTCCTGTAGAGTTCCCAGACTATTTCGTATTCCGTGCGGCGATCACGCAAATATTCCAACTTGCGGATCCAGCCCTCACAAAACTCCTTCATCGAGCCGCGCGAACTCGCATCGAAAGGCCTCGATACGACAAATTCGCGCCAGACTCTTTGTTGTTTTTGCTCTGACCAGTATTCAGCCAGAAACAAAATTTTAAATTCGTCAAAAGTCAGGTTCGTAATGTCGAGATTTAAGCCCCAACGCTTGGCATCACCAGCCAACACGTCAATAACCGCATTAATCTTCCTCTCCTTAGTCCATGATCTGGATAAAACTCTTTCACAATTTTTAATGAAATCCGTCGCATGTATACCGCCTTTTTTCAAGGGGTCGAACCGCTCCTCTTTCGTCAACGATTCCGAACTATGTGCACAGATTGGCACATAGCTCTGTTTTTCGTCAAGTTTCTTTTCAAATTCCGACACTCTCGTAATTACTTGGCAAGTGGTTGTCGCAAGCGTTTCTACTTCCCTTTTTTTCTCTTCACAGGTATTAGCCTGCTTCGTCACTTTGGCATCTACTTCGGATACTAAAGCCTTTAAAGTTTCCACCTTCTTTTGATCCTCTTTTTTCACTAATTGAATTTGTTCCGTCACCTTATTCTCGATGATCGGAGCAACTGCTTCTCCTACACTTTTCTCGATTCTGCTAATTTCGGAATAAAAACGTGTATTTATGCTCGCAATTTCCGCCTGAACGCCTATCATTTCCTGTTTAAGATTACCGATTTCGGTATTAATCACAACAATATCTTCTTTGATTTTATCAACTTTTGTGTTAACAACTCCAAGATTGTTGTTAACAACGTTAATAGCTTTGTTCTGATTGTCTAGCATCCGTTCAATTTTTTCAGACTGAGCTTCTTGCTTGGCAGCCTGAGCTTCTTGCTTGGCAGCCTGAGCTTCTTTCTTGGCAGCCTGAGCTTCTTGCTTGGCAGCCTGATCTTCTTCCTAGGCCGATTGACTATTGATTTCGTTAATCAAAACATTCAATAAATCAGTTAAATGCCCGGAAACTACCGGTTTTACTTCCGTAGCGGCTTCTTCTTTAATTGTCCACCCGTATTCGTCATAAAGGGATTTAGATTTGATTTTCACTTCCGATTCCGAAACATTTTCTAAAGTTTGGAATTCCATTTCTACTCTTCGTTGCGTTTCGGCGGTCGCGTCTTTCATGCTAGCCGCCTACCCCTGAACAATGGGTACCGCGGTGCGCGTTTCCCATTGTTCGACCGATTGTTCCGTATCCAAGTCTACCAAATTTTGGCAATTGTTGCCTTCACTCATTTTAATAACTTTCAATATAAATGCCAAATCTCAAATATAATTAGGATTACTCCCACTACTTATTCTCGCTGACGTAACGGCCATTTCGTAACCAGTACTTTGTTACGAGATTTGAACAATGCAAAATTCGTGTCCAGAACAACCTCAAATTTTAAGATTGTCCTGTCACGGTCGCCACGTGTAACCTCCCCCTCACTTATCGGCCTTAATGACAGTGAAAAATTAAACCGCGTGTACCTAATGGAAATTTGGGAAAAGCAATCGTCACCGAGGTTAATTTGTCGGTAAAGAGGGAGGAAAGGGTTAAATCTAAATGAAAGGAAAAATGCTAATGAAACTGGTGGAAATTAATTTTGAAATAGGGGTAAAGTTAACAAAGAAAGTAAATGTGCGGCCATTACGTTAACAATTAACTAGCGGTAATTAGATATTTGAGATTTGTGGGTAATTACAGTCGCCAGTCCTAAGGACAATTACTATAGTAACTGAAAAAGAAAGGTTATTACACATATAATTAGCACTAGAAGCGTGGCAACTGAAGGTTGACACGTGTAGTGTGAAAACTGAAAGTTTGTCAGAAGTAATAAATTTCGCTACACGCTGACTTAATTTAGCAAAAGAATTAATAAAACCGGAAAATCGAAAGTTAATTTGGTGACTGAAGTTAATTGTGAGCTTTCTTTCTGAAGCACATCGAAATTCAGTAGAATACGGATAGTCTTGGACTCCCTCAACAATCATTTCAAAAGCTACTTGAATCTACGCAATTTAGAAATAAGAGACTTAACTTTGAACTTGAATTAAATGATTCTGAACAATTAACAATAGTAAAATTTAGTACGTACCAAGCTGAGCTGCAGTCACAGGTAAGCTAAAATACGGTAACAAAACTCGCACTCTTAATTTGTGCTTGTGTAATCTGAATATTGTAGCCAGCTATGAATACTTTAACTGAACTTTGAAATTAGAGTAGTGAAGTGTAATGATGCTGGCGTTTGAATTTCAACGACACTCGGGTTCATTCCGGAAAAGGAAGGGACCCTGCTTGGTAATGCAATTGGGACAATGAGCAACAAACGTTCATGCTAAGTAGCTGTAATTTTGTGATGCAACAATTTTAAAAGTTTGAAAAGCTGAGGTCTGCCATACAGTTCTATATCTTTACGTGCTTCCTGTCTTCCTTGTTGGTTGATTGAAGGTTTGAAGCCGTCGATCGAGGAGGTGGCGACAGTCACTCATTGTCGGCCGTCGCTGTTGCAGAAGCTGGATGTTGGCGCGCCTTCTTCTCGACACGGTCACCAGTCGAAACGGGCTCTTGATGTGCTCCAGCTAATGCTTCCCGTCCGCGACACCATGTCAGAAACTATCCTCGCAAGTCGAGCGCAATTACATGCTGCCAAACCCCGAAAGCGCGGCAACTCGCGAGAACTTCACACAACACACCTGCTCCACTCGCTACTCCAGCCAGCCTCTCTCTGCCCGCGCTCCACGCGACAGAGTTAACACTACCAAAGATCCTACACACTTTGATTCTTCACACGACCTATCGATGTAATCGTTCGATAGCAGTTTTCCCTAGTCAAGACCCAGCGTAAAAATACAAGTAATATTTACGAAACCAACCAATTATACGTCGACATAAATGCATAAATATATATATATACAAGTAGTAAAACAATTACAATATGTAAAGACACAGAAATGTCATATATTCAGGTAACAATAATAAGGAAAACAAATTTATAGTACAATAGATGGAAATAGGAGGATATGCATTTCCGGCGTTACAACATCTCCCTGGTCAGCTCACTCACAAGATCTCAATATTATTGAGCCTTTGTGGTGTAATTTGGATAGAAGGTTGCGTGATCACTAACCACCCTCATAATGACCAAACCATCTTGAACGTGCCAAGTGTTTCACAAACCGGCAAGGGATCTAATTTTGAAAGTGTACTCGTTTTTCAAACATAAGGCAGACTGAAGCCAGCCATTCTGCGAGGTTTTTCATAATGCAGGAAAGCAATGCAGTGGCCCCTGGCGATATTGGTGTACGATCTGTAAGGCAAATTGTGCAAGAGGCCAAGCTGTCTTAGCAGGTAACTGGACATGTGGACTTTCGGCCTCCAGGGACGAAACATAACGTGCCACAATGGATAATAGGAATCGAGCACTTCGATCAAGGTTATTTTCATCGAAAGGTTCCTGAATTTAATGAAAGAGGCTAGTTCCCATAGCATGGAAATTTCTCACTGTTATGGGTGAATCAAATGGGTTTCAGGGATGTGTTGGGTCAATCCAAAGAATATTGAAGAACATCGCATTTACACATGTAAAAGGTATAATGATGAACGGAAATTTTTATGGAGCAAAGCGATATTCCTGCTGCTAAGATGACGTTTTTAAGAACAATCCAATCAGATCAAGAGGAACGTAAACTGTGTATTAACTGGACAGACTTGGGTAAATGAAAACCACACTAGAAATATTATTTGGCAAACAACTAGGGATAAGGTGGCTTGAAATATCCAGTGCGAAACGGTGGGTGTCTCACAATATTGCCAAGCCGGTTCTGCTGCTACCGGATTTGTGCTTCAGTGTAAATGTGTATTCCGATCAAAGCCGAAAGCCAAATCTGACTACCATTCCAGAATGAATGGCTAAACATTTCTGTAATGTTTTGAGACTCAGTTGTTGCTTCATTTGCAATCACGCTCAGTCATTGTTATGGACGATGCTATCTGTCATTTATTCAGTGCTCCACAGTGTCAAAAGCGTATCGAGAATATCAAATTTTAGGCGTTATTTCACACCATGGGCAACGCAGTGGGTGGCTGCCTTCATTTAACGACTGATAGCAGTGACCTTTGAGAAGTGTCGTCAGTGCTAACAGATCAACAACACTGAGTCAAATAGCTGTAGATCAATCGAGGACTTACAACGAACGCATCCGTTAGGACAGTGCCGCGAAGTGTGGCGTTCATAGGCTATGGCAGCAGACGACCGACGTGATTGCCTTAACACTACAGCATTGCCTGCAGCGCCTCTCCTGGGCTCGTGACATCGGTTGGATGAAGCGACTGGAAAAGCGTGGTCTGTTTATATGAGTACAGATTTCAGTTGGTAAGAGATGGTGGTAGGTTTCATGTGTACTTCACTAGGTAATGGACCTATGTTGTCAACAAGATACTGTTCAAGCAGGTGGTGGCTCCATAATGGTGTGATCTGTGTCTTCATTGAATGGATTGGGTCCACTGGTCCAACTAAATCGATCATTGACTTTGTGCAGTAGAAAGTGGTTCAGAGCATAATCAGTTCTGTCATGGAAATTCTATTTTAATTATCTCACTGTTCTGACTTAAATACAACTTAGTTCGAAATTATGTAACGTGTATCTCATAATTATTAGGCACACTTAATGAATCTATTATGAAACTGTTTGTACGGGACAGTGAATTAGATAGTAGCGAGGTAGGTTGACCTTACACTGTTTCAACTGTCCATAACGTTACTTGCGTCCATGCAGTTTCAGCCGAGTTGACAACGCAGCACTCTTTGTGAGTTGCCCGGCCTGAGACCATTAACGCTGATGCCGACTATAACGTCACTGAGTCCAAAAATTAAAATCATATCTGCTATGAAATTACGTATTATCGCACATTTCGCTACAGAGTGAAAAATTCACTCTGGAAACATCCCCCAGGCTGTGGCTAAACGATGACTCTGCAATATCCTTTCTTCCAGGAGTGCTTGTCTCTCAAGTTTTGCAGGACAACTTCTGTGAAATTTGCAAGGTAGGAGTTGACGCAGAAGTAAAGTTATAAGGACTGGTGGTGAGTTGTGCTTGGGTAGCTCAGATAGTAGAAAACTTGCCGCACAAGTCCAAGATCCCAATTTCGAGCCTCAATCCAGCACACAATTTTAATCTGCCAGAAAGTTTCATGAGATCACAACTTTATCCACAATTTTTGAATCTCCAAAACCAATCAGAGAGGTTAAGTGTGACATTACACGTAGAACTATATTATATCTAATGCGTAATTTCCATGGAATACATTGGGATGAAACTGGGATAGTTTATCAAGGTATGCTGGTATCGCTACAAATTTTTATCGTACATATACGGTCATGTATATGAAAGTCAGAGGGGCCTCTTAATGGGTGACATGAACAAGTGTGCTGCAATTCATAACCATGAATTGTTTGGGTGCTCATTTTTCTGGCAGCTCAGGCTTGAGTATGGAGAAAAAGTAGAAATAGCGTTACATGTGCTTCAGATAAGATAAAATTGATTTTAAGGTGCATGACAAAGTTGCTCATCCATACATTCATCCTGCTCCTCGTCTATTGACAGTTTTGATCATCTCCAACTACTCTGACAGGTTTGAACCAGCTCCACTACATGTCAGAGTAAGGATCTATAGGGTGACAATTAATGAACTATATCAAATTAAATCGTCATAACTTCTGAACGGTTTGTATTAGGACGTTCAAACTGCACGGTTGGCCGCGGGGCATGATGGAAATTTTGATACGAATATGGTTTGGTTTAGCGACGAAGTCCACTTTCATATGGAAGGGTTCGTCAATAAGCAAACTTGGCGCATTTGTGCGGACTGAGAATCCGAATTTCGCGATCGAGAAGTCTCTTCACCCTCTACGGCTGACTGCGTAGTGTACAACGTCCAGTCACGGAATAATCAGTGCGATGTTCCTTGATGGTACAGTGACTACCGAACGGTACGTCAAGGTTTTGGAATATGATTTCATTCTCATTATGATAAGCGACCCTTATTTCGACCAGATGTGGATCATGCAAGACGGAGCTCGACCCCATCGAAGCAGGAGAGTGTTTGATGTCCTGGAGAAGCACTTTGGCATTCAGGCTCTGAGATATCCAGAGGCCACTGGCATGGGCCTCGATTGGCCGCATCTGAACACATGTGGTTCCTTTTGGTTGCCTATATTAAAGGCTCATATTGATGAGCTGAAAAAAGCCTTTCAGGAAGTCATCGACAGCATCGATATTCCGATATTTCAACGGGTCATGCAGAATTTCGATAATCGTCTGCACCACATCATCGTCAATGATGGCAGGCGTATCGAACATGTTATAACCTAAATCCGGATATCTGTAGAGACGTTCACATGTTGAATAAATTGTGTGCACGACGTAGTTTGTAACTAATTTACGTCTTTTTTCCATATAGTTCAATTATTGTCATCCTCTATATAGTAATAAGAACGATAAGTAAACGTTTTCATCCACGTATGTTGTCTATGGTGTTTGTCAAATATGGGAGACGTAATTTTACACAGGTCCTCGGCATGTCTATGTCACGAGGTGACAGGCCAGTTTTCAGTTGCGATACGGTGTGTATCACATGGTTGCACGACTGAATAATAACTTGGTGCACCATACGTGGGGGTAATGTGAAACAGTATGAGCACCACCTAGTATGCATTCCAAGTAAATGCCAACAGTGAGAACGACTGAGGCTGCACGACGCACACCCTTAGCCTGCCTTTGGGTGCACCTGTCACTTTATGGTATGTATACATTTTTTATCTAACACCGGAAAGTGAATGTTCATTGCAATTGTTATTCAACCAATTAATTAGAGGAGCATTTTCAGTGGCACGTAGCCAGTAGGCATGTGCACATGTGCCTTTCTTGACGGATTTGTACAGCCATAGCGAGAGCATTACAAAAACGCCCTGACAGGGGCTGTTAAGGAAGATTTGTTGATATCTGCTGGCATTCTTATCTGAAAATGTCGGTAGCCGACGTTCCAGTACTAGGCAACAGACTTATAAGTTTCTAAACCATATATCCCGCTTAATGATAACGACTCGAAAATTAGAGAAATTTCGTTTCACCATAAACCGTACGTTCGCTTAAATATATTGGGATACATATGTAGATAGACTCAACTCGTATTAGTGAAAAGTGGTATCGGATTTCCGGTAAAATTTTCTGTAATATGTAGAGAACACAGTAAGGTACATTAAGAAAGCCAGGAATTAGACTGCACCTTTATCTACGTGTTTACTCCAGGTGAAACTGTAACTGTTACAACGAATGCGACTTGTAAATAAGTTCGCTGAAAATGTCCAAAGTCTGCCTGTAGATTAGTACCACACTGCAACGAGATTCTACCTGCTGGTAGAACATAACACTTTCAGAGACGTCATAATACAAGAGGAAACAAATGATATTAGTTCATTACAGTTAAGCGATAAAATCATCTCTGGAAATTAACTATCCTTACGAGAGTGTCGTATTATGTTGACCAAAGAGCATTTTTGTGTGTTTAAGGGGGTAGACTAGAGTGACGCTCGATTTTGCAAGCTATATTAATGGTTTTTTCAATAAAATAACAAATTTCAAAACTGATTTTAGACCGGTATTGTGCACCCTCATGACTGTATTAAGTAAAAAGCTTGCATCCAGAGTACACAATAAGATGTCAACCAAAGGCCTTCACGGAGTGGGAGGGCTGTTGCTGAGAACTCTGAACACCACAATTTTCAACAAGCAAATTTCAAAAATTTCTTTGGCACTGATGATAAATTTTAATGTAGCACATAGGGATATTTAGCAAAAGTTTTCTAACAAAATGGCGGCACTCTGAAATCAAAGTCAGTTCCTTCGATAAAAAAAGTCCTTATAAAAACGTCCAAAAATCGAAATTAAAATATATAGCAACAATCCTATGAACTACAGTAGAAAAAACGACGACTCACAAGTTACAAAAATATATAGTGTAATTACATATATATTTCATGAGCTATAGCTACCACGAATTTGAAAAATGTTTTTTTTTTTACAAAAAACAAGCTTTTAATGTTTCAACCTATGTTTTTTGATATTTAAACTGGACAAACCTCTAATCTGCAGTGGCAGCACCATATAGTCGGCCTTGTTTTCGCCGATGTCGAAACATTCTCATCTTAGCGAAATTATATCGATTAACTGACTCCCACTTACCAATGGAAGCGTCTTTTGCATGATTGTCATTACTTTTCAAACCCCTTCTGTCCGTATAAAAGGGACTGTTGGTCATTTTAAAGCACTCATGTTTTACTTGTATAAAAAGAAACAAGCCAAATGACAAGTTAAGCAGGCGCAATACAAGCACGAGCCTGCAGACTGTTTACCATAAAAGAATCGCATTAGTCTTTCAGTTGATATTAATGGCGTCTGTGATACTACGTGATACTAATAGTGCCCCTGTTTCGTCGGTAACTATTATAGTACTATTTCAGTTTCATTCGAGCTCCCGGATGCGACACACCCCATACAGTAAATCGCGGTTTTAACATATCTTAACATTTATTGGACACTTTTTATGGATGAAACTTAAAAATAGACTCTCTAAGGAACATTAAAGCCAATAAAAAATTATGTTAAAATTTCTACGTTGATATACCCCTTAAGCACCCCTTAAGCAGTAGACCTCTCAGGTATGTTCAAATAATCATTGTCGTGTGGCTAGACAAGTAATTAATACACCCTGAGGGCCTGGAATCAATCTCACCGTGTCTGCAAGAAAGCATGACGATCGTTCGTACTTCAGCGACGGCGAACGGTGTATGTAGCAGGGAAAAGTCATCTTGCTTAACCACCTAGGTTGCGGGAATGTTTCGAGTGTCTATGAAAAAAAAAAGAAAGAAAGAAAACCTTGACGTATGGTACTAGCCAGTTCAGTGAATGGCTGCCAATGGGAACAGTCGTTAAGCGAGCAACCGCTGTGACTTGCCACACTACATTTGCCTGAGGCTCCTACAACTCAAATGAAACTGTTTCGATCAGCAGTTACACACTTCTAGTGGTTTGGTTGTGCAATTTGGTAATATTAATACCCAACAACCAAATAATGGATCCAGGGAGTTCACCGCCAGCTCCTCTCCACCGAAAAAAAGAATAAATAAAGTTATAGAACACATTCATTATATCAAAAGGGTTTCTTTATTGTGACAAGAAAAGGATCTTTCGAGAAACTGTCTCCACTGTATATCGATACAGGTTTACAGGTTTTTGCTGAAACGCTGATGCCAGTGAAACGCCTCCGTAAGGTATTCTTCTTCTGGGAACGTCCACGTACAGCTAGGAACAAAATCTCCTGAAACGCAAAGTATTGGACGAATACAGAAAAACTTCCGAATTACAAAAACCTTGTATTACAGTAAAGGTTATACCATGCAGAGACATTATGGATATGAGTATTTCTGAGTTCCTGAAATAGTGGGAGCACAATGGAGTCACTGATGTGAAATATGTTATGAGGAGGGTAAATGGGTAATACAAAAATCCATTTTATATTTTTCTTGCCGCGTCAACTCTGAGTAGGTTTTACTTATATCTGACTGGCAAGAAAACTGATATTGCTAAACAGGGAGACGTCAACGCAACAAACTTCACTCACATACTAAAAAAATAAATAAATAAATAAATAAATAAATAAAATAAAAAATCCTTTATTCAGCATTCGATTCTAAGAAGCTACACTTAAATACATTAAAATAGATTTTCCCAAATTCAGTGAGACATACAGAGTGATTCACTAACTATTGACACCAAGATTGTAAGTATGGTAGCAGCTGAAAAGTTTGTGGGACAAAAGTTTCATGGACAATGGAGGCGATAATATGACGTTGGTTCTTTGTTGCTAGGTGGGGTTGGTTCAGAGATATAAAGGTCAATGGGATGCTATAGTTTGGTACTTATTTTCTGATAGTGGCTATCGAGAAGTATATAATGATGTGTAACATTAAGGTCTTTGAAGTTCAACGAAGGTCTCAAAAGTGTCATGAACGTCCATTTACAGAAGGTGTTCCAAGTGATGAGCACTGGTATCAATGCAGTGCTACAATTTATCATGGATTGAGTGGTATTCCTCATCACATAGGCACTTATCGAAGCACATGCTCTGACAAATCTTTCTCGAATATCTCCAGGTGTAGTCGTAACGTCTTTATGAACTTTGTCTTTTACGAATCCCCACAAGAAAAAATCCGGAGGCGTCAAGTCTGGCGAACGAGCCAGCCACGACACATCTCCTCCACGTCCATTCCAACGATTTGGGAATTGTCTGTGCAACTCCTTTCTAGCCATCAGCGAAAAATGTGCCGGACCCCCATCGTATTGATACCACATTCTGTTCATTGTTCCTAAAGGCATTTCTTCCAACAACAGATCTAATGTTTCTTGCAGGAGTGTGGTGTACTTCCTACCATTAAGATTTCCTTCGATGAAATAGGGGCCTATAATTCTGTCAAATGGTTCAAATGGCTGCGAACACTATGGGACTTAACATTTGAGGTCATCAGTCCCCTAGAGCTTAGAACTACTGAAACCTAACTAACCTAAGGACATAATACACATCCATGCCCGAGGCAGTATTAGAACCTGCGACCGTAGCGGTAGCACTGTTCCAGACTGAAGTGCCTAGAACCGTTCGGCCACAGTGCCCGGCTATAATTCAGTCCTCCAGAAACTTGCAACAACATGGATTTTCAGTTGCCCAATAGTGCATACCATGCAAACTTACGTTTCCATGGTTCGTGAATGTACTCTGAAGTTGAGCCCATCCGCAGAATTCAATGCGACACATACAATCCGTACCAGTTAATTCTTGATGTAGACTGATATGGTAAGGATAATATTTATGGCGATGCAGGACACGAACAACACTATTCTGTCTTAGTGTTGTATTGCGAAACCGTCGCATGGAGTTTACAAGTCAATAGCACGTTAGATGGGTACGCCGTATTCGGGGAATATTTACTATTTGCACGATATACGAGAGAGAGTTGTGAGAGCATGTGCTTCGGTAAGTGCCGAAGTGATAAGGAATACCACTGAGTCCATGATAAGGAGATTTCAACACTGCATTGATGCCAAAGCTCATCACTGGGAACACCTTCTGTAAATGGATGTTCATGCCACCTTTTTGACCTTCGTAGACGTTCAAAGACCTTACTGTTACACATCATTGGATTCGTTTCGCTATCAGAAAATAAGTACCGGATTATAGCAAAAAAAAATTCATCTTCATACCTCCGACGCGATACCACCTAACAACAAGAAACCAGCGTCATATTATGGCCCCTGTTGTCCCATACATTTGTCCTACAAACTTTTCAGCTACTTTCATACTTTCGGGGCTATTCTTCGTGGCAATAGTTAGTGACTCACCCTGTATAAGTGCCAAATGTTTATTCACACTACATTTGGGCTCAGTTTTCAAGAGTCTCTTTGGAAATGTAACATGACGGTTCATGACTCTGGTGCCCCATGCACTTCTGTAGAAAATTACAACTCGGAACAGACAATGCCTCAACTTTATACAGGAGAACAAGATTCAAGAGATGGAGGTGAGAAAACGTGTACCACAGGCCGAAACAAAAATACAGTTCAAAGCAACATAATCTCCTACTTTCAAATCAACTTCACTTACAGTTTAGAATTCTCCAGTGGTTAAAGTAACTGGATCAACTCAAACCCAACTATTAGCAGAACCTAACTGCACTTGCAACTATGTCTGTAGAAAAATGTCTACGAAGTCTGTGTCCTCAGTGATACCAAATTTGTTATCTCCTCCTAGAAATCCCGTGACATCCGATGTCGACGATTAAGCGCTTGACGTTGGCGTAGTACTGGGTAAACCACTCAGTCATATTATTCTTACATTCCTTATGCTTCTTTGGACGGAAATATAGAAAAAAAAGGAGAAAACAGAACGTAACTCTCACCGGTATATAGCTCCCTTCATGCAAGTGGAATGTAAGTGGCTTCAGGACCCATTCGTAAGAAGTGAAACTCCCAGTGAGGGATAAGTCACTCTGTATAAATCTCCAAGGTACTGATTTTAAGGCTTTGCACGTACGTGCACTACAAGGATACGATATCAAGAAGAAGGCTGCCTTACTGGAGAAATATTGAAAGGCAGAGTCACTTTGTTTCTATGTGACACCACTCTACGCCAGTAATTACAAGGGCAGCACTTCAAGTTACGGTTGACACAATATGCACTTCGTCTGGCACTTTAATGCGCTGTGCCTATCACCAACTGAATTTCTTGACAGTGAGGCATTCAGTTAACTTGGGAATCTATTTCATCGACCATTTCTCCTTCTAGTTTCTCCTTATATCTTAAATCGCTGTGGACAATGTACTGTTAGGTTGCACTAGCACATGCCCCAGTAGTAGCATGGTTGAGAGCCAAACGTAGCAAGACTGTCTCGTTTCAGCAAAGCATCAGGAACCTTTTCGGCCATTGATATCATCTTGATCTCTCCTTCCTTCGCAGATGTTGTTGAGCGGGAAACGACTGATACCCTCCATCTAGTATCTCCGCCCCCTGTAGCTGAGTGATCAGCGCGACAGAATGTCAATCCTAAGGGCCCTGGTTCGATTCCCGGCTGGGTCGGTGATTTCCTCCGCTCAGGGACTGGGTGTTGTGTTGTCCTAACCATCATCATTTCTTCCCCTTCGACGCGCAAATCACCGCAGTGGCGTCAAATCGAAAGGCTTGCACCCGGCGAACGATCTACCCGATGGGAGGCCTTAGTCACACGACATTTACATTTACCTGGAACCCACTTTCCGGTAGGACTTCTCTTCCCTGAAAGAGCAGCTGCTAAAATCGCTCCTCAGTAAGGCCAACTCTTTCCAGAAAATGACTGCACTTACGCAGCAATACCGTGTTCACAACTGGGGTAAGCATATAACCACAACAATATAAACAGCCACCACGACATCCATGCAGATCTCGTCGGAATTCCTTACAAGAAGGTCAGACCTTTGGTGAATGAGCAATGTAGTTTTGCAGTAAGAGACAGGTAGACTGCCCTGCGACGATTCGGGAACAATGCACCCACAGAGAACCTCGCGGCCTTTCGTGTTGCGACGACTAAAATCCAAAGATAAATCAGAGAGAATAAAATCAAGTCATGGCAAGAGTTGTAAAAGGGCAGTAACCACTCCACAGCTTCTACAAAAGTTTGCGTGTCACCAAAGAGGATTTTAGGTAAATGCAGGACAGTTTGCCTGACAGTTGTTTTGAATGAGTTATGTTCACGAAAATACCACGTAAGGAAGCCAATATCATGACACAAACAACATTTCTATAATATTACATCGTCTGAGAGGCAAAGATGGGATCTTCGCACATAGCAGCAAGGCATGGAGAAGGTCTAACACAACTTTATTAACAATGGGAATTAAACTGTGTGTCAAAAGTAATGGGAGTGATTGTCCCATTTAAAGATGAACCGTTTACGACGCCTTAATTTTGCAGCTAAAGGTGTCGAATGGAACACGTGAAGACATGTCGTCTGTGTAGTGTGTTACGGAGATGCATTGAAAATGGCAGAAAGTCGCAAGTTAATCGACTTCGAATGTCTAATGATAATCGGTGCGAGAGACATTGGTCACTGCACATTGGTGATTAAACAACAATTCAGTATTTACGAGGTCAGCATGTCTAGTGAGGATCTTCAATATCACAGAGACATTCATTCGACACGTGGTGATCGCGGCACAGGACGACCGAAAGAGTTTGATGAACGGACACCACGTGACTCCCGCAGAGCCGCCGATTAGAATGTGGGATGCCAGGAACACATTTCTACCAAATATATACGGAAACAAATGCACTGCATAGGCTCCAGCAGCCGAAGAACGAACATTATAACCAGTGACGGCCCGTAACTTTTGGCCACTCAGTATGCAACCAGTCATTCGTCAATTGCGAACTACATGCTGCATTGGCTGCGTCTCTATTCCTGCGTGTTTGTTGAGTTTCAGTGTTTAGTATAGGATAACCAGCATATTTCATGTAGTTAGAGGTCCAGAGCAGCATTCCCTCTTTCTGGACTACTAGTCGATTTTCCGTTCAGCCTCCTACAACCCAAGCTGCAGTTGACTCATAAAAGGATTTTCAGCTGAAAAAAGTTTTTATTTAAGCCAGCGTCGCTTTTATTTTAACGTACCTCAGATAAAACTTGCTCATACCATTTAACGTGTAAAAGTATGCTGCCCTCCAAGACATGGAAGGGAGAGCATTGGCGTGCTACAACGGTGCAAACATTTCGTACTCGGCCAGTGTTCACGCATTGCAAACAATGACATTTCGTACCGGTGTTTGATATACATCCATAGGCTCTGTAAAGTCGTTAAAACTTTTCTTACTCTGTGATCACCTCGATGGACGGTGGCGACTGCAGCCCCACTGTTCCACAAACTTTGCAAAACCAGACGCAGAGTGTCGCAGTGACTACTGATGAACTTTGTGCACCTACCATTGAAGTGACTAGAGACGCAATCATCGCGTCCCACGTCGAGATACACACCAACGTGTCTTACCTGTAGATGCACCTGCAACAAGAGACCTGCAGCCCTTCCAGAAACGTCAACAGGACCGCACGGAGGAGTAAGTGTTACGTGTCGACGCCACCCAAGCCGGCCGCGGTGGCCGTGCGGTTCTAGGCGCTCCAGTCCGGAGCCGCGCTGCTGCTGCGGTCGCAGTTTCGAATCCTGCCTCGGTTATGGGTGTGTGTGATGTCCTTAGGTCAGTTAGGTTTAAGTAGTTCTAAGTTCTCGGGGAATGATGACCGCAGAAGTTGAGTCCCATAGTGCTCAGAGCCATGTGACGCCACCCAAGAAGGGACCACTAACCACCAATATGTAAGTTGCACAGAACTGATACGCAACTACCGACAAAGGGCCTATAATCTTATTTGTTGAAAGTATAGGCAGAAACACAGTCAGGCTCCACCCTATGGCACTAAGCAAACTTATTAGATGGGAATGTGACTCATTATTCAAGCATTTCATCAATATTACGGCGACAGGGAAAAACCGTGAAAAAAATTGAGACTGTGAGGATTAACTGCAAATTCCAGTTTTTACACAAAACAAATTTGTGGGTCTTATTCTAAAGTACTTCACTACTTAGCAAGGCATCAACAATAACATCGGACCCTCCCTTTCCGGGAACGAATTACCAACACAATTTAATTGCTGCAGGGAAGTTATTACAATCAGGAGATATACACTCCTGGAAATGGAAAAAAGAACACATTGACACCGGTGTGTCAGACCCACCATACTTGCTCCGGACACTGCGAGAGGGCTGTACAAGCAATGATCACACGCACGGCACAGCGGACACACCAGGAACCGCGGTGTTGGCCGTCGAATGGCGCTAGCTGCGCAGCATTTGTGCACCGCCGCCGTCAGTGTCAGCCAGTTTGCCGTGGCATACGGAGCTCCATCGCAGTCTTTAACACTGGTAGCATGCCGCGACAGCGTGGACGTGAACCGTATGTGCAGTTGACGGACTTTGAGCGAGGGCGTATAGTGGGCATGCGGGAGGCCGGGTGGACGTACCGCCGAATTGCTCAACACGTGGGGCGTGATGTCTCCACAGTACATCGATGTTGTCGCCAGTGGTCGGCGGAA
This sequence comes from Schistocerca cancellata, assembly GCF_023864275.1. NCBI lineage: Eukaryota > Metazoa > Arthropoda > Insecta > Orthoptera > Acrididae > Schistocerca > Schistocerca cancellata. The sequence goes on from NC_064629.1 coordinate 333,149,761, forward strand.
GGTGCACGTGCCCGTCGACCTGGGACCGGACCGCAGCGACGCACGGATGCACGCCAAGACCGTAGGATCCTACGCAGTGCCGTAGGGGACCGCACCCCCACTTCCCAGCAAATTAGGGACACTATTGCTCCTGGGGTATCGGCGAGGACCATTCGCAACCGTCTCCATGAAGCTGGGCTACGGTCCCGCACACCGTTAGGCCGTCTTCCGCTCACGCCCCAACATCGTGCAGCCCGCCTCCAGTGGTGTCGCGACAGGCGTGAATGGAGGGACGAATGGAGACGTGTCGTCTTCAGCGATGAGAGTCGCTTCTGCCTTGGTGCCAATGATGGTCGTATGCATGTTTGGCGCCGTGCAGGTGAGCGCCACAATCAGGACTGCATACGACCGAGGCACACAGGGCCAACACCCGGCATCATGGTGTGGGGAGCGATCTCCTACACTGGCCGTACACCACTGGTGATCGTCGAGGGGACACTGAATAGTGCACGGTACATCCAAACCGTCATCGAACCCATCGTTCTACCATTCCTAGACCGGCAAGGGAACTTGCTGTTCCAACAGGACAATGCACGTCCGCATGTATCCCGTGCCACCCAACGTGCTCTAGAAGGTGTAAGTCAACTACCCTGGCGAGCAAGATCTCCGGATCTGTCCCCCATTGAGCATGTTTGGGACTGGATGAAGCGTCGTCTCACGCGGTCTGCACGTCCAGCACGAACGCTGGTCCAACTGAGGCGCCAGGTGGAAATGGCATGGCAAGCCGTTTCACAGGACTACATCCAGCATCTCTACGATCGTCTCCATGGGAGAATAGCAGCCTGCATTGCTGCGAAAGGTGGATATACACTGTACTAGTGCCGATATTGTGCATGCTCTGTTGCCTGTGACTATGTGCCTGTGGTTCTGTCAGTGTGATCATGTGATGTATCTGACCCCAGGAATGTGTCAATAAAGTTTCCTCTTCCTGGGACAATGAATTCACGGTGTTCTTATTTCAATCTCCAGGAGTGTAGTAAAATTATAAACTTGAAAGGGGAAAAGGTAACAAAGCTGTCACCAGTTTGTAATGTGACATTTAGATCACAGCGACTCACACATATTGTTAATATTCATGGAATTGATTGTCCATTAAACATGTATGTACCCTCCGTCTTGTAGTACCAAAATTGTTTGCGATTTATGCGTGGCAGCAAACAGTGGAAAAGTAACACAAGATGCGCGTTCTGCGCAGGACAACATAGAAGTGATGCCTGGGAGGAAGAGACATTCAGCAAACGTATATTCATTGTGCCTGTGGACACTGCCCAACGTATGTCATAAGCAAGGAAATTAACAAAAGTCTGTCGTCCTATAATATTACCTAAGGAGAAGCAGCAGCTGTGTTTGAAAACAGGCTTTATGCGAATGCAGCTATGCAGCTATTCTCCCCTCCCCCCCCCCCCCAAACATTCCAAGACATTTTACAAAATTTCCATCCTTCCCACTCCACAGCGGCTCAGTGCCAGTACTAGGAACTTCACCTACGACCCGCAGAAAACAACCCTTGTCATGACGACAATGCCGCAGACGTCAGGAACGTTGTCTCCAGTGGTATTCACCGTCGATATAACCCCTCCCTCTACTAATACAGCATGCCTAACTACACCACCAGAAACTCATAAATTCTATGGAACAAAGAGGACCCCACAAAGCACGTCCGCCGGATCCAAATGTACCAATCGGAAGTGCTTTCCTCTTGGTCAGGATATCACAGACTCAACCAACAGAGTGATGTTGGGGACTACCTCGTCAGAAACATGTTCAGTATAATTATGGTTGTCTACTAATGGGCCTACTCCAGTACGACAAAGATATTCTATCGGAATATCAATCCAGAATAATTTGGCCCCACTTCTTACACACCAGAATGCTACAAAATCTTCCAATGGAATGCAAAATCGCTCAAGACAAACAAAGACAGCCTTCGAAAGTTTTCCGCTCAAAACTAGATATACCTACGTGCTATCACTGAAATATGGTTAAAACAGAATGAACCGTTAGTGTTCCCAGGCTATACTGTCTTTAGAGAAGATAGAGTTGGTGTCTACGGCGATGCAGAGTTATTGGTATAAGAAGATACCCATTATTTCGTTGTCAATACTGGCACTGTGCTTGACGCATTGAAAATGGTAGGTACCCGCCTGCAGATCAAGAACTTCCATCTCCATTTGGTCTCAGCATACAAAGTGCCTAACGATAGACTCTCCAGACAACAGTTAACAACACTGACTGACTCCATTGTGACTCTCCCTTTGCTGCTTGATTACTTTAACAGCCACTATGCACAGTGGAGTTTCAGAACTGCCAACACAATGGGAAAACTACTGGTGGATGAACTAGATTCAAAAAAGGTTATAGTACTAAATGATGGCTGACTAACGCGAATTGTACAACTAAATTATTTCCCGACGGCAGCAGACTTGAGCATAGCCTAACCTGTCGGAAATGGAACACAGACAAAGCCAACTATATCATGAAAACTGAGGATCCCGAAAGAGACTATGGGGTCTGATAATCGCTTATAAGTGATGCAGCGGTAGTCTCAGTACCTTAAATTGGATGTACGTGCACTACTCAGAGGCCATCGCCTTGTTGGTGGAATTTATAATGTGATGTAAGGAGCAAGGGGAAGTATTATGGGAGTACAAATTTCTCTCTAACTATACAAACTATATTGTTCTTAAGAACGCAAAAGCTACAGCCAAGGAAATATCCAAGTACGAAAAAAATATATTTGCAAAAATTTCTGCACTGGAGTCTAGACAATCAACCAATATTTGGAATGCAATAAGGAACATAAGAAACGGTCTGACAATAGAGATGCAAACACCTCCACCATCCGACGAACTTTTAAAATCATTCTTTTGTATGATAGCTCCATCTGCCATAATGGACAAGGAAAACGAGGCGGGATTACAAGAGGACAAAAGCGTAAGTACACGGCGCTTTCCGGTGAAAGAACTCCAGATCGGGTTCTCCCAAGGGAAAGCCCTATTTATACTGACTATACTAAACTAAGGCACATCCCACATAAATCCCACAGGACAGTAATCTCCAGTCCTGTCATCTGAATATGCACACAGCTCTCATACGGCTGGATGAGCTGTGGCTTCGAAATTTCTGATTGCAAGTGAACTCTAATGATCTTTACTCGCCACAGGATTCCACTTCCCCAAACTCATCACATCTATGACTGTAGTATGGTGGGGCTCTGATCGGCGGACAGCGATGTCTTCATAACGGTCCCTACTCACAAGGGAACATCCCCATCGCACCCCCCTCAGATTTAGTTATTGGCGCAGTGGATAGGCCTTGGAAAACTGAACACAGATCAATCGAGAAAACAGGAAGAAGTTTTGTGGAACTATGAAAAAAAAATAAGCAAAATATACAAACTGAGTAGACCATGCGCAAGATAGGCAACGTCAAGGAGAGCGTGAGCTTAGGCGTGCCGTGATCCCGTGGTTAGCTGCGGAATGTGAGGTTCTTGGTTCAAGCCTTCCCTCCAGTGATATATTTACTTTCTTTATTTTCGCGAAGTTATGATCTGTCCGCTCGTTCATTGACGTCTCTGTTCACTGTAATAAGTTTAGCGTCTGTGTTTAGCGACCGCACCGCAAAACCGTGCGATTAGTAGACGAAAGGACGCGCCTCTCCAATGGGAAACGAAAACATTTGATCGCAAGGTCATAGGTCAACCGATTCCTCCACAAGAAAACACGTCTGATATATTCTGTACGACATTGGTGACGGCATGTGCGTCACATGACAGGAATATGTTGTTCACCCACCTAACTTGTACACTTGGCGAATGGGTAAAAAGATTCTTCTACCTTGCCCGATTTAGGTTTTCTTGTGGATGTGATAATCACTCCCAAAAAAGTGATGAAAACATAAGAGTTTGTCACATAAACTGAAAATCAAAAATGAAATTTTTCACTCGAGGGAAGACTTGAACCAAGGACCTCTCATTCCGCAGCTGCTCACGCTAACCAACGGACCATGGCACTGCTGAACTCCCCGTATCCCTGATGTTGCCCATCTTTCGAATGGATTACTCAGTTTGAATATTTTGCTTATTTTTTCGTAGTTCCACGCAACGTCTTCCTGTTTTCTCGATTGATCTGTGTTCAGTTTTTCGAGGCCTATCCACTGTGCCAACTTATAACTAAATCTGAGGGGGGTGCGATGGGGAGGTTCCCTTGTCAGGACACACTCCGATTATGGAAACATGTCCTATGGTTCAGCGTCCGAGATCACGTTCCAAATACTAAACACTGTGCAGCACAAAGCCTTGCGTATAGTTACTGGGCTGTTCCTGTCAACTCCAACTGACGCATTACTAGTTACACAGAATGCTCCATCGTTAAAGCTGCGACTAGCATTTCTCTGCAAGAAATTTCTTCTGCTGCTCTGTTTCGACAAATATGGGCCCCCTGAGGAAAATATTCGGGTATTTACACACTACTGTGTGCGGAAGGTATCGGCTAAATAAGCAACTTCCACCCGTCGCAGCTGAGTATGAGGAGACGTAAGCATTGAGACACAAGGTGCGGAAAGTCCTGTTCTACCGCCCAATAGCAGAACATACGAAACGTGAACTCAGCGGATTAATAAAAGGACCGTTTTAACGTTTCAAAATAAGTACATACATAGATTGATCCAAGTCTAGTGACAAGGCCAGAGGTATCTATCGGCTATCTGGAAGCAAACGACAAGGCCTATACAAGCCAGAGCCTCACACTACTATTATGATCACAGAGTTAATTGCCATTTGGGGAGCCATGCTATTTGCACAGACGACCACAGCTAACAGAATAGTCACAACCTCTGATAGTATGACAGCCCTACAACTGACCAGAAAACATAATAATAAATGCACTTACCTCATATTTGCAGCAGTTATCAACACTGTGTTTCGAGTGTAGAGAAACTATCGGAACATCGTGATGATATGGATGATAAATCACTCTGGGATACCTGGAAACGAACAAGTAGATGTCCTAGCAAATGACCATCTCTAAATGGAACTGTTTAATACAGTAAAATTGCTGTCACAGGTATAATACCCATGCTCAGAAAGCGGTTGTCATCGGACTGGCAACAGGAACGGTCGAGGGCTTCTGAAATCAAAGGCAGTCGCTACCCGTCTATTTATCCCACGATTCACGGAATACCATGATATAATAATACACATACATCGAGGAGCTTGACGACACTAACAGCATGGCTGAAATTTAATCATTGGAATCGATACAACTCTATGTGTTTGCGGAGAGGAAGATGAAGCAAACCACATATTCCACAGTGCCTTCAGAACACGTATGACATAGACATATATAAAGTCATCGTCGGGCTCTTGGTCATCAGTTCTCATGCAGCCTTCAAACCTTGTTAGCATCTAACGATGAAGTAACGTATGAAATACTGTACGAGTTCGTTAACAATTTTTTGTTTATTTGTACACGTCATCATATTCTTATGACACAATCTATAAATAACAAAAAAATTTACAAAATAATCAGTCACTCACTCCATTGACAAAATGTCGTTTTTTCGTTAACAATGCCAGCATCCCGACATAGCCCCCTGCGATGCTCTTATAATGGTCAAATGGCTCTGAGCACTATGGAACTTAGCATCTGAGGTCATCAGTCCCCTAGAACTTAGAACTACTTAAACCTAACTAACCTAAGGACATCACATACATCCATGCCCAAGGCAGGATTCGAACCTGCCACCGTAGCGGTCCATAGGTTCCAGTCGGATGCGCCTAGAACCTCCCGGCCACACCGGCCGGCAGCTGTTCTGATGTTCTTGGTAATATGATGGAAGCTGAGTAATAAGAATTCCAAATGAGACCAAGGTACAATTACCTATTATATTCATGTGAGCTACTCAGCAGGATATGCAACTCTCAGGCTATAAATGAATGTCATTACGCGCCTCCTCTATGTATGTGTCTGAATCCTGGTGAATTTATACGCATGTCTGTAATATCCAAATCTGATTCTTGTATAGCGAAATCATGTTCTATGTAGATGATACTCACAGACCTGTACAAATATTCAATTCTCTATCACCCTTTGAAAAAGTTCTTACAGGACATAAAAGAACAATTTATAAATAATTTCGATGCATAATATTTAATATGGACTGAATTGGGAATACTCTGAATGTGTACATACGACCATCTAACATATCTTATTGTGGTATCAGTAGGATTTTCACAGTACACTACCTCTGTGTATCCTATGTTTTATTTTGGTCTTGTTTGCTCTTTTCTGAATAATATGGCTGCAAAATTTATTTTATGTCGGAATCCGTTCTTTGTTCAGGCTGTGTAACTTCCTACCAGAATACGACTTAAATTTATGTATACTCTCAACTGTCAAAACAAACTGTAGTATGCGATGGCATGTTCCGAAATCCAATACATGAAAAAAACCTGAAAAGCGTCTGTAAGATTTTTTGGATTTATATTTAACAAAATACTGACATTTTTTCGTCTCTTGAAAGACCAGGAAGGAAAATCTCTCGAATCAGTAAATATATTAAAACGTGAGCTTGGGAAGATTTGGGGACAATATATTATAGCAGCTTTGTTCGCTTTCTATTGGATTGTGGCTGCGTGATATATGGGTTCGCACGATCATCACTTAATATCCTTGATTCATTAAACCATGGTATCATCGGACTAGCTAATGGTGTTTATATGACACGCCTAAACCCAGTCCCTGAGAATAGGTGAAGGAGCCGCCCCTAGCTATCCGGTGGCAGCTGCTCACGGTACAAAGCGCCTACAAGATCTGAACCCATTCACACTCGCCGGCTTTCACACCGCAGACTTTGTTGATCTTGTGTATTACTGCCGCCTACGAGACATGCGAGTTTTTGAAGTCAGGGTAAGGCAGCATTTGGACGAACTGAGCCTAAGAGTCATAAATGTCTTGACACAAGGTTAGTATAATTTCTAGCGTAGTATGGCGTTGTACTGTGTGTGTGCAAATACAGGGGCGCGGTTGGCTATACAATTATTTTGCCTAATCATGCCCTCAGGATACGCGTACCAAACAAATACACTGAGTTTGACGCTGAACTGATGAAATCTGGCTGAAAAATTCGTCATCTGTTCTCTTTGACATAGTGGTTTGAAGGCCGTTCAGCAGCCATACCCTGCAGACTGACGAATGAACTGCGTCCCGGACTCTGTCTTTCTTTTGCAGACACTGGGGAAAGTAATTTCACTCTGAAGGGTATCAAACCACGCGACTATCTGATGTAATAACCGGCCAGACACATCACGCCAAACAAGCATGTGAGGTGATTAATATATCTCACAGTGCCGTCACCGTACAAACAAAGGTATTACTTTCGAGGAGATGTGTCAAGTATCAGAGGGAGACTGAGTGGTTGGGAGTGGCTGCTAGTAAACTGCAACTTGACAAATCATTAAATTGGGTGTAGCTTTCTTCTCCCCAGCACAAAAGACATGACGATGCGGCTCTCACCAGACTTCGAATAGGGCGTTCCCCATTGACATAAGAGTTTCGCCTCCTCCGGATAAGGTGCTCATAACGTACTGCTCTCGGAAGGTCAGGTTTTAGTTCACTACATTTCATTTGTTGACAAGAGCACATATGCAACTAGCTGAGGACTTGTTCTCTGTTTTGGGTGAGAGTTAAGACTTTTTGTTATGTCAGGACTCCGCCCTAAACTGCTTGAGCATAGATATTGAGAGGTTCCATAGTGGAAAACCCTTTCCATTTTTTTTCTTACCAGTGCTCAGGCTGCCGAACATATCTGAACAATAGGTTCAAGAGCTCGTATTTTACTCTCTCTCTCTCTCTCTCTCTCTCTCTCTCTCTCTCTCTCTCTCTCTGTGTGTGTGTGTGTGTGTGTGTGTGTGTGTGTGAGCCTGTGTGTACACTCGAAGACTAGCATTTATTTCAGCGTGGTTTGCTTCTTCCAGTGTTCTATACAAGAATTCAGCCAGCCATAGTTATCTGAATTGCCGTTTTCAACAATTCAGGTATATGTTAGGAGTTCAAGCTAAGACTTTTTTACCTCGAGAATGGTCCTATTGCTTAAAGTATCATAAGTAAGTCTCTATAAGCTTCATCTCACTGCCCACCAAACATTCTGTTTGGGTGACAATAACAAAAAGCCAATCACATTGTTTTATAAATTTTATCAGTTTTATTGCTTAGGAAAAACTGCCCAGCTTTTACTTCTGGCGATGATAAGCTCGTTCTACTCAGGTTTAAGAAACTGCGATAGGCCAATGAATACATTTGCTTTCACAATAAGAGCTAACAGTTTGTCTCTGTACGCAGAAATGCAAATGCCGTCGTTACTTCTTCCTGAAAAGTTCTCAGGGGCTGCCTTAGTAAGCATTAAAACTAACTGAAGTTCCTCTCAGAACCAATGGAGAACTTTTATAGCATCTGTCATTCATTTCTGGGGTGGACGAGAAGTTTTGCGGCTGCTGGGTGCTAGTCTGCTTCGAGCCGAGTTCCCGCAACTTCTGTTTCAGTTATGGCAGGAAATTCTCGTTCAAGTTTTACGACATTTTTTACGCGACGGGTCCAACTTGATGGCTGGGAAAGAACCGCTATTTGAGCCATTGTTCCGAGCCAGGCTGAACTGCGATAAAAATGTACGCAAGAAGCTGGATAGGCACGTGCAGGGAAAATAATGCAAGTGTTAACTGTCGGAGGGAGGCCATATGCAATAAAAGCGCGTTAATTATAGCAGAATTATAAAAAAATTTACACCTACAGTTTTGCTCGTGTTGCAGCATATAAAATGTGCGGTTTCACTTTCAGCTATGTTATTTTCGCCAAAACATTAGGAATCCTGCATCCCTCTGAATACTATTGCTGTTGAAGACATACTGATGTGTGATACATATAACAAATTGCGCATAAATAGCCAGAAATTTCATGATTAGTCAATTACACAACTGTTGGTCATTCAGTGAAAGTAATAATAATCGTAAAATATCTGGCAGTACACCTCCTAGGTAGCATAGATTAGATGATCACATAAAGTGGACTCCTCAGCGATAAAATCTCCAGGATATTGGAACTTGTCAATAAATAAAAAATGGATATTTACAAAACAACTAATATGCTAACGTTCCAAATTGTTCCTATGTCAGATGCGCCTCTATGATGTCGAAAATGTTTATTTACTTCATTTACACATGTATATTAACAAACTTAATTTTATCTTGCACTTGTCTACATACTAAACTGCGTACGATAATTCTATATGTCAGTTGTAGTCAGGTATCGTCACAAACAAAAACATTTTGCTGAGCTTGCTTTCATTTATCTAATTATTGCACTGAAGCTGTGCCGAATTCTAGCAGTCAAGTAATGGTCTATCGATAATAGTAAGCCGACCGCGGTGGCCACGCGGTTCTAGGCGCTGCAGTCCGGAACCGCGCTGCTGCTACGGTCGCAGGTTCGAATCCTGCCTTGGTCATGGATGTGTGTGATGTCCTTAGGTTAGTTAGGTTTAAGTAGTTCTAAGTTCTAGGGGACTGATGACCTCACATGTTAAGTCCCATAGTGCACAGAGCCATTTGAATCATTTTTTGATAATAGTAAGTAAACGAAATGGCAGAGCTGAGAAATTCATCAGTGGAGTAGAAGTACTTGACCACCTCCTCGAGACTCTTCTGAAATTGTACTTTATATATAGTTACACTTATTATGCCTGCTAAAATGCTATTGTAAATGCGTGTTCCTCAATAATGAACACCTTTATGGATAAAAATGTGTGACGTTAAGCTTTAATGTAGATTATTCTCATTACTAGAATGGATTCCGTGAAATAAGGCATTGGTTCGAAAGAGAACTATACAGAATGTATAAAAAGTGTGACAGAAACATTATGGATTTATTCTTGACTTCAAAACAGTACTTAAAGTTCAAATGAACGTGGGTGAATAGTTACTGATGGCACTAATTTTGTTTTGTATGATTATCGTTTATTCAGTTTTAGAGTAGCTTCCATCATGACACATGACAGCGATGAATTCAGTGTCTGAAATTATGAATATGCACTCGACATACGACTTATCGGATGGAAATAGTGGCGCAGCTTGGCAACTTTAAGCTGATTCTTACCCTGGTAAACAAATACCTTGTGCTGGTACTTCATCGGGCCGTGAGAGAGACAAGTTCGTTTGAGAAGAGATTTGGAGACGCTGAGATATCACACGATGTACGAATGCCTGAGCTTGAAGACCGGGTTCTTCGTGTTGTGGATGAAACTACATCATCTTCTGCAAAGAAAATGCGGGAAGAGATGGAGTATGACAATCTGGAATGCTCTTCATGAAAATGCATGCGCAAGCATTAAATGAGGCAGACTTTCAGCCAAGAGTAATTTTCTGTCAGTGCATACTACGGCAGTGTGCAGATCTTAGCATGTTCGTCACTTACATCTGGGGCTGGATCTTGAAGTGATGGGATTTTCAATTACCATAATAATCGCGTCCGGGCTGATGAAAACTTCATGAAGTATGACTATGGTGTGGAATCATCTATGATTATATCATGTTCCCCACATCTTTCCTCCACGTATTACTGGACAAATGAATCCACAGTTTCTCATATGTTAGTTGCTTCATGTACTTGCTAATCTACCTCAAGGCGTCATCCGGGCGAATGTGCCTTGTGCGTGATGGTGAGCCATCTCACTGTGCGCAGATATTTCCCCAGTATTTCCATAACCAGTTTCTGATCAGGCGCATTGGTAGAGTGGCGAGAGGGAACTATTTCATTCCTGTCCGATCGCCAAATATGAATTCAACGAATTTTTGTCGTTTCGGAATGTTTAAAATCGTATGTAAATTCAACTCCTGTACCCACTGTAGATGCCCGGAGGGTGTGTGTCCAAAATGGATATGACCAAACATGGAACACACATGATGTTCTCCATAACATGTCTAAACTTATGGAACGCAGGCCCGGTAGAGGCATGGAAGCAAGAGGTGGTCATATCTAGGAATCTTTTAAAATGTAAATGTGATTGGGTAAAGCCTCATCTTTGTGCCATGAATAATAAATCCTTTTTATATCCGTAACGCAGGATGTTCGAATTCACCTTCATATGGAATCTGTAACGTTTCTGACACATGTTTTATACTCACTATGTGACGTACGACAAGTAATATTACACAGAAAATATATTTAGTCGCAGTTGTCAATATTACAAGATCCTGGTAAAGACTTCTACAAGATGTTCTTAGAATTACACAGCAAATAATTGCTATTACACATTTCTGACGAGAAAAACTTTGACTTGACGAGTAACTCCGAGATTCAATACAATATGATTCTATGGAATAAAAATAAACAAAACATGCTAGGATTTGTTATTGTTACCTCACCTATGCCTGCAAAATCCGCTGTACACACAAAGTTTCATGTTAGTGTTTCAGCAGTTAAGATTTAGGCTCCAACCAGCTGTAGTTATTATCAAGTTTTCATTCCAACAGTCAAACACTGTTATCCTATTCTATCTGCAGGAAACAGTTTGAGAATTCTGAACAGCATATAAGTGTATCTTCTAAGTTAAATGACAGTTTCTTTCTGAAACTATATTTCATTTGGTGTTTGTGTCAGTGACTGTAGCGTTTACAAACAAAACAAACCTAGTGTCTGATACTGAGTACTACTAGCACAAAGTGAAGTTATTGATTTGTGCACCCTGTAATAATACGTACGTTTACGAAGTTGCGCTTCGATTGAACCTTTCTTCCTGTTACTTATCTGTTTGTCAGGTGGTATGCAAGCTTATGTGAGTTTCGAAGCTTCATCTCTCTGTCTGTGCTTTAGGCCGGCCGGAGTGGCCGAGGGGTTCTAGGCGCTACAGTCTGGAACCACGCGACCTTTACGGGCGCTGGTTCGAATCCTGCCTCGGGCATGGATGTGTGTGATGTCCTTAGGTTAGTTAGGTTTAAGTAGTTCTAATTTCTAGGGGACTGATGTCCTCAGAAGTTAAATCCCATAGTGCTCAGAGTCATTTTTTCTGTGCTTTAATTATCTTTTTTATTGCGGTCATTATCCTTGTAATGTGCTAGTGGATCGCAAGAACCGCCTGACATCCGACATGACAGATAAAAACTGCCGCTTGAGAGAACATTCCTATCCTGTTCTCAGGGTAACAGGCGAAGAATTCATAGATGGCACGGTGTGTTACAGGCAGCGCATGCCCAACAAGCACGTGTACTACTACCGGTCACCGGAGCACCAGCAGCAGCACGTGCTGAGCTTCGCGTTCGCCTTCGACCGCGAGGAGGACGTGTACCAGTTCGCGCTCACCTACCCCTACTCGTACTCGCGTTGCCAGGCGCACCTCGACCTGCTCGAGCGCAAGGCTTTCCCGCACTTCAAGCGAGAGCTGCTTGCTACGTCCGTGGTAAGTACTGATGACCATATGTTGATATCCATATCCACAACCAAAGTAAACTCACAACTACGAATTCTCTCCAACCATAATATCTCATTCACTACTGAATTACATTCACGCAGACTAAGATAGGCAACCAAACTTACGTGATCTGTCCCATATGTGAAGACGTAATTGGGGTTGCCTATCTTAAGGCGCATGAAATATTTTCTTGGCCAATTTTATTTTGTCAGCACAGTTATTATTATCGTATGCATTAAATAAACGACAAAATTGGTTTAAGTATTTAACCAAAACAGATATGTGCTACTATTTACACTATAGACATTCTACGGCCAGGACTACACACGAATGTTGGCAGGTTCAGTCCAGTGGGATGCCCCATCGCATGCCACGGCCATCCCTTATAAGGGAATGAAATATGGTATTGCGTCACTTGCATATCTGCGAACATGGGTAGGCTTGTATTCAATGGGAGCAGATAGTGATAAGGCAATAAGCTTCATCAGACTAAAAAAACACAGACGTGAGTGCATGTAAGTTATTTATTTTTAGACGAGAGGTTTCGTTCTTCTAATCATCTTCAAACTTTTTATTCTGTGAAGTGAAATAACACATAACGCTTCAATTGCAGTCGAAACGCATACTAAAATAAGACAATGTAGTAAAAAACGCAGTTGATATACCCTTTATGACCGTAGGGAGCATTGAAATGATAGTTAAATCAAGACCATAAGCTGTCGACTGGCGTTGATATACATCAACGGGGACAGTTGAAAATTTGTGCCCTGACCGGGACTCGAACCCGGGATCTCCTGCTTAAATGGCAGACGCTCTACCCTCTGAGCCACCGAGGGCACAGAGGACAGTGCGACTGCAGAGATTTATCCCTTGCACGCTCCCCGTGAGACCCACATTCCCAACTTAATGTGAACACTCTTCCTTCGTAGTGTCCCTCCACATTACGTTCATTACTCGCAGCAGACAATCTTACCGAGTCCCGTAAGAGCTCGGGCAACGCTTGTGCATCCAGCACAGAAGAAGGTCAATGGCCCATTAGCCTTAACTATATGAAGATAGTATCGGTTCTGGCGGATGTGCCCGAAAGGACAGATACCATCTTCATATTAGGGAACGTTGCCATGGAGCAGATCCGTCTGTGCAGCCGTGGAGAACACTGCTAAATGTGGCTCGGATGCTTGTAGTTGAATACCGGATACCCCGCCCATTGTCTGTTTATGATGAAGTAATGTAAAAGTTCGCAGCTCTTCACATTGACAGTTTGCGAGCTGGATTCTTCTTTCACATACGTCAGTGTATGTTATGACCTATCTTACTATAGTTAATTCTGATGTGATCATTATACTCCAGTTTTAATTTTCTTCCCAGCAATACTTATTATTTTACAACTTACCATCATAAAATATTTTTATTTTCTTTAAAATATGCACGTAACATTCATTGAATACTTCGCAAATAATACTGTATATCGCAAGCTCCGCAGTACTGTAGTTCATATTTAAATGGTTGCTTTTTCTTTTTGTGTAATATAAATTTAGTACCTATTGACTATAATTATCCTTTTACTGCACTATGTCATCACTGTCATTAACTTGACACACCTAGGCTACTACGAGTTATGTATGACCTGACGTCATTTACAATCCTTTTTGGGGAATTGAGTAAAGTTATTTGTCTTTCGCAATAACGTTCATGGGCTGTAGATATTGCCCTATGCCATCCGTACGTGTATTTTCAAAATTCAGTTTAAATAAGGGCCACCAGTTGTCCGACTCCTGTGCTACTGATTATCTTACTACTTTAGATATTTTAAGCTCATTAAGACACGTACGCTGCATACATGGAATATTTAGCAAATTTTTGTAATTCCTCTTTCACATTTTAGCCTATAGTTAACAAACATACATTTTATGAAAGGTAAATATACTACTGTATTCTAGCATTCAGTCGACGATATTTCAAATAATAACGTAAACATACACCTAACAGTTACGAAAAACGTGTTTTACTATATCACCTCCTCACTGTTATTATTTTTATCGTTCTTCACTCCTAAGACTTATCAACGATCTAAAGTCATTTGGATTCTCGATGTATAGATGTATATAACATTTGTATAAAAGTTGCGTACATATTCTGTTATCAATCTTGTGAGATTATCCAACAACGTCTTTAGACAGTGACATGGTTATTTAAATGATAAATTTTATGTCTATGCACACGGAACGCTATAACAAACTGCAGATTATCCGTACATATAAAGAGGAGCAGTTCGGATTAAGAAGAGGAAAAGGAACAAGAGATGCTATTGGCCTGCTAAGAACTACAGGGGAAAGATATATGGAAAAGGGTACAGATATCTTTGCTGTTTTTATAGGTTTAGAAAAGGCTTTCGACAGTGTTCAGTGGAACAAGCTGATGGATATCTTGAAGAGGAAAGGAGTAAATTGGAAAGAGAGACGACTGATACGGAATCTATATTTACACCAGAAAGTATGGATAAGGATTGGAAGTGAAATGTCAGACGGAAGCAGCATTGGCCGAGGTGTTAGACAAGGTTGTGGCCTTTACCCACTGTTGTTTAACGTATACCTGAAGAGATTATTGCGAAAAGCTTAGATGGGAAAACAGGAATATGTATTGGTGGAAAGAGAATAGAATGTTTAAGATTTGCTGATGACATGGTATTAGTGGCAGGAAGTGAGCGGACAGTGAATAACATGCTCAAAGATCTGAAAGAAGCTTGTGTGGAATATGGGATGCAAATAAACACAGCAAAAACAAAGAGTATGATCATCAGCACAAGACGCAGACGGTCCAATATTAAAATAGGACAATCTACCATTAGCCAAGTAAGTGAATTTAAATATATCGGAAGCACAATAACTGAAGAGTTGAGATGTCACCAGCAGGTGAAAACTCGAATTGCCATAGCGAAGGAGGCATTCAACAGAAAGAGTAGACTCTTATGTGGCAAATTAGATAAAGGACTAAGGAAAAGGCTTGGCAAATGTTTTGTCTGGACTGTGGCACTATATGGGGCAAAAACATGGACACTGAGGCGAGAGGATGAAAAAAGGTTAGAAGCATTTGAGATATGGATGTGGAGGAGGATGGAGAGAATAAGCTGGATGGAAAGAGTGAGTAACGAAAGAGTAATGGAAAGGGTGGGTGAGAGAAGATGTTTGCTAAAGGTTGTAAGAGAAAGGAAAAAGAACAGGTTGGGACAGTCATTGAGAACGGAGTGCTTGCTAGTAGATGCTTTGGAAGGATTGGTTTGTGGGAGAAGACTGAGAGGAAGAATGAGATACAAGATGATAGACGACATAATGGGAAGAGGAAATTATGCAGACCTGAAGAGGATGGCAGAAGACCGGACAGCCTGGAGAAGAACTACCACGTGAAAACCTGCCTTTAGGCAGAACACTGATGATGATGATGATGATGATGTAAATATTTATCAAAAGCCTACACAAGATAGCACTTACTGCACCACCTTATCACTGTTATTAATTTTATCGCTCTTTACGACTAAAACTTTTTTCGCTAAGGAATCTAGTGCACTCTTGATACACATATGTAAATTACGCTGGCACAAAGTGGCTTTATGTCTTGCAATCCATGCCTTAGGCCTCTATTTTCCTTGTAAGGAGTAACTCGGCTATTTAAACGAAGAACTATTACACCTGGTTAAACGTAACGACATAACAAGCAGCTATTTTATGTGAAATACGCATTACATAACCATATTATACTAGTTGCAGATTGTTACGTACAATTGTTGGCGACAGTTATCGATTTCACATCGTTTCCATGGTTACTAGCTGGCGTCGTTCTTGCCAGTGGAAATTAATAAACTTTTTCACTAATGGTGGAACGCATATCGTCTTCATGGTTACCAAGTTGGCATCTTTGCTAAGTATACGTTTCCGGTAACCAGAAGGCCTTGCAGAGGGCGGCCCGTGTTTAAATCAGCCCTGTCATTGTGTAGTAACTGTTTCTCTACTTCAATGCTTTTCGTAACGTATGTTCGTCTTTAACATCCTTCGTTGTTTCCTCAAAGACCGAACTCCTAATAATCATTCATCTACACTGAAGAGCCAAAGAAACTGGTACAACTGCCTAATATCAAGAAGGGCCCCGCAATCACGCAGAAGTGCTGTAGCACGACGTCGCCTGGACTCGACTAATGTCTGAAATAGTGCTGGAGGCAACTGACACCATGAATCTGCCGGACGATGTGGCCGAGCGGTTCTAGGCGCTTCAGTCCGGAGCCACGCGACTGCTACTGTCGCAGGTTCGAATCCTGCCTCGGGCATGGATGTGTGTGATGTCCTTAGGTTAGTTAGGTTTAAATAGCTCTAAGTTCTAGGGTACTGATGACCTCAGAAGGTAAGTCCCATAGTGCTCAGAGCCATTTGAACCATGAATCCTACTGGGCTGTCCATAAAGCGGTGAGAGTACGAGGGAGCGGAGTTCTCTTCTGAACAGCACTTTGCAAGGCATACCAGATATGACCAATAATATTCTTGTCTCGGGCGTTTAGTTGCCAGCGCGAGTGTTGAAACTCAGAAAAGTGTTGCTGGAGCCACGCTGTAGCAATTCTGGGCGTGTGGGGTGTCGCACTGTCCTGCTGGAACTGCACAAGTCCGTCGGAATACACAATGGACATGAATGGATGGATGCAGGTGACAGTATGTTTACGTAAGAGATACCTGTCAGACTGGACTCGTATACAGAACTTGCACCATCTTGAACAGTCCGCTGCAGACATGCAGGGCTCATGGATTTATGAGATTGTCTCCATACCCGTACACTTTCATCCGCTCGATACAATTTGAAACGCGGCTCCTCCGACCAGGCAACATGTTTCCAGTCATCAACAGTCCAATGTCGGTGTTGACGGGCAAAGGCGAGGCGTACAACTGTGTGTAGTAAGGTCTCCAAGGGTACACGAGTGGGCCTTCGGCTCCGATGGCTTACATCGATGATGTTTCGTTGAGTAGTTCTCACTCTGACACTTCTTTTGTGGCCCAGCATTGAAATCTGCAGCAATCTGCCGAAGGGTTGCACTCCAGTTACGTTGAACGATTCTCCTCAGTCCTCGTTGGTCCCGTTCTTGCATGATCTCTTTCCGGCCGTAACAACGTCGGAGGTTTGACGTGTTCCTGATATTCAGGGTATACTCGTGAAATGGTCGTAATGGAAAATCCCCACCTCATCGCCACTCGGAGATGCTGTGTCCCATCGACTATAACACCACGTTCAAACTCACTTAAATCCTGATAACCTACCATTGTAGCAGCCATAAACGATCTAACAACAGCGCCAGACATTTGTTGTCTTATATAGGCGTTGCAGACCGCAGCGCCGTATTCTGCCTGCTTAAATATCTCTGTATTTGAATACGCAAGCCAATACCAGTTTATTCGCCGCTTCAGTGTAATACATGTTATTCGCACAATGTAATAAATTGTCACGGCCATTTTCTGCCAATGACTTTACGCCACAGACAATGCTCGGGGCGTCCGTTATTAACTAAAGGCAGCCGAGCCATATTTAGCAGTGCTCTCCACGCCTGCACAAATGTAGCTGCTCCATGCCAAGGGATCCTTCTGTCATCAACGGTGTACCAGCTGCGCTTCTTTGATAGGATATTTTATTGTAGTGTCCATTTTGATTGTAACTGAAGCATTTTGTATTGTACTCTTCACGGAATGTAAGATCTAAAGATGACCTCTTAGAAGATCGAAACAGGTCATCTAAAAATAAAAATAAACAACTTAAATGCGATCACGACTGTGTGTATTGATATGAGTTATAGTATTATAAAGGTCACTGTTTTTCCTGGAATAATACTATAACAAATTTTAAAAACAATTAACTATACTGCAAAATAGAGACAAAATTGTAACCACAGTGAAGGCGGGCTTTTCTAAAGTGCAGGTCTGCAAAATCAAAATCTGCTGGTGGCTAACACCGAATAGCGTGTTGCTCTCCCTCGTTCTTTCCAACATTCTAGGAACTTCATCAAGGTGCTGCCTAAAAGGTGGCCGAGGATATACTAGCTACAGCTATCCTACTCTTCAAGGTCGGCCGTCCTAAGGCTCTCCAGTGTGTGAGGAGTATTCTCCGTGGGTGCACTGGAAGTTTCAGTTGGTCCCAGGCATTCTCAGTGGGGTTCAACTAGGCAGACAACGCCAGCCATTCGGTGTGCACATTTGATCAGCAAACTGGGAAGTATCAGCAAAGCAAATGTTATATAACGTTGACGGATTATATATTGAAACAACAGTATTTTAAATAAAATTAAGGTTTTCAGAGCTCATTTGTTATAAGAAGACATTTCGTGAAAGTGTGGCGATAACCAAGCAACAAATTTTAAATTGTAAGGAGGACGAAGTCACAACTTTGATTCAAATCTGTTATTTGTAGAACTGCCAGGACCGTCTCGAATATGGAAAGTCGTATTCAAGCTTTTGTTCCATGCTTCCCTGCTCAGATCACCAGTGGCGGTGGTGAAGAAAGGAAGATCGGAATCTAATAAGCAGTCTTCCTTTAGATTTCTACAAACAGAAGCTAACTACATATTTATCTTAGTGGTCGATTTTCGTGATGAAGCAGTGATTTCATTTACATGATACTTGAATCGAAAGTGGAAGGAGAATTACTTTTAAGTTCTGTGGCTTAAAAATACACAGAAGTCATGGAATTTGATGAACATAAACTCTAATGAAAATGCTTGTGAGAAAATTATGTTTACATCGAGAGTCCCCCCCCCATGAACCATGGACCTTGCCGTTGGTGGAGAGGCTTGCGTGTCTCAGCGATACAGATAGCCGTACCGTAGGTACAACTTCAGCGGAGGGGTATCTGTTGAGAGGCCAGACAAACGTGTGGTTCCTGATGAGGGGCAGCAGCCTTTTCAGTAGTTGCAAGGGCAACAGGCTGGATGACTGACTGATCTGGCCTTGCAACACTAACCAAAACGGCCTTGCTGTGCTGGTACTGCGAACGGCTGAAAGCAAGGGGAAACTACGCCCGTAATTTTTCCCGAGGGCATGCAGCTTTACTGTATGATTAAATGATGGCGTCCTCTTGGGTAAAATATTCCGGAAGTAAAATAGTCCCCCATTCAGATCTCCGGGCGGGGACTACTCAAGAGGATGTCGTTATCAGGAGAAAGAAAACTGGCGTTCTACGGATCGGAGCGTGGAATGTCAGATCCCTTAATCGGGCAGGTAGGTTAGAAAATTTAAAAAGGGAAATGGATAGGTTAAAATTAGATATAGTGGGTATTAGTGAAGTTCGGTGGCAGGAGGAACAAGACTTCTGGTCAGCTGACTACAGGGTTATAAACACAAAGTCAAATTGAGGTAATGCAGGACTATGTTTAATAATGAACAGGAAAATAGGAATGCGGGTAAGCTACTACAAACAGCATAGTGAACGCATTATTGTGGCCAAGATAGATAGGAAGCCCACACCTACTACAGTAGTACAAGTTTATATGCCAACTAGCTCTGCAGACGACGAAGAAATTGAAGAAATGTATGATGAAATAAAAGAAATTATTCAGATTGTGAAGGGAGACGAAAATTTAATAGTCATGGGTGACTGGAATTCGAGTGTAGGAAAAGGGAGAGAAGGAAACGTAGTAGGTGAATAAGGATTGGGGGTAGAAATGAAAGAGGAAGCCGCCTGGTAGAATTTTGCACAGAGCACAACTTAATCATAGCTAACACTTGGTTTAAGAATCATGATAGAAGGTTGTATACATGGAAGAACCCTGGTGATACTAAAAGGTATCAGATAGATTATATAATGGTAAGACAGAGATTTAGGAACCAGGTTTTAAATTGTAAGACATTTCCAGGGGCAGATGTGGACTCTGACCACAATCTATTGGTTATGACCTGTGGATTAAAACTGAAGAAACTGCAGAAAGGTGGGAGTTTAAGGAGATGGGACATGGATAAACTGAAAGAACCAGAGGTTGTACAGAGTTTCAGGGAGAGCATAAGGGAACAATTGACAGGAATGGGGGAAAGAAATACAGTAGAAGAAGAATGGGTAGCTTTGAGGGATGAAGTAGTGAAGGCAGCAGAGGATCAAGTAGATAAAAAGACGAGGGCAAGTAGAAATCCTTGGGTAACAGAAGAAATATTGAATTTAATTGATGAAAGGAGAAAATATAAAAATGCAGTAAATGAAGCAGGCAAAAAGGAATACAAACGTCTCAAAAATGAGATCGACAGGAAGTGCAAAATAGCTAAGCAGGGATAGCTAGAGGACAAATGTAAGGATATAGAGGCTTATCTCACTAGGGGTAAGATAGATACTGCCTACAGGAAAGTTGACGAGACCTTTGGAGATAAGAGAACCACTTGTATGACCATCAAGAGCTCTGTTGGAAACCCAGTTCTAAGCAAAGAAGGGAGAGCAGAAAGGTGGAAGGAGTGTATAGAGGGTCTATACAAGGGCGATGTACTTGAGGACAATATTATGGAAATGGAAGAGGATGTAGATGAAGATGAAATGGGAGATACGATACTGCGTGAAGTGTTTGACAGAGCACTGAAAGACCTGAGCCGAAACAAGGCCTCCGGAGTAGATAACATTCCATTGGAACTACTGATGGCCTTGGGAGAGCCAGTCCTTCAAAACTCTACCATCTGGTGAGCAAAATGTATGAAACAGGCCAAATATCCTCAGACTTCAAGAAGAATATAATAATTCCAATCCCAAAGAAAGCAGGTGTTGACAGATGTGAAAATTACCGAACAATCAGTTTAATAAGCCACAGCTGCAAAATACTAACACATATTCTTTACAGACGAATGGAAAAACTAGTAGAAGCCGACCTCGGGGAAGATCAGTTTGGATTCCGTAGAAATACTGGAACACGTGAGGCAATACTGACCTTACGACTTATCTTAGAAGAAATATTAAGGAAAGGCAAACCTACGTTTCTAGCATTTGTAGACTTAGAGAAAGCTTTTGACAATGTTGACTGGAATACTAAGTTTCAAATTCTAAAGGTGGCAGGGGTAAAATACAGGGAGCGAAAGGCTACTTACAATTTGTACAGAAACCAGATGGCAGTTATAAGAGTCGATGGACATGAAAGGGAAGCAGTGGTTCGGAAGGGAGTAAGACAGGTTGTAGCCTCTCCCCGATGTTATTCAATCTGTATATTGAGCAAGCAGTAAAGGAAACAAAAGAAAAATTCGGAGTAGGTATTAAAATCCATGGAGAAGAAATAAAAACTTTGAGGTTCGCCGATGACATTGTAATTCTGCCAGAGACAGCAAAGGACTTGGAAGCGCAGTTGAACAGAATGGATGGTGTCTTGAAGGGAGGATATAAGATGAACATCAACAAAAGTAAAACGAGGATAATGGAATGTAGTCCAATTAAGTCGGGTGATGTTGAGGGTATTAAATTAGGAAATGAGACACCTAAAGTAGTAAAGGAGTTTTGCTATTTGGGGAGCAAAATAACTGATGATGGTCGAAGTAGAGAGGATATAAAATGTAGACTGGCAATGGCAAGGAAAGCGATTCTGAAGAAGAGAAATTTGTTAACATCGAGTATAGATTTAAGTGTCAGGAAGTCATTTCTGAAAGTATTTGTATGGAGTGTAGCCATGTATGGAAGTGAAATATGGACGATAAATAGTTTAGACAAGAAGAGAATAGAAGCTTTCGAAATGTGGTGCTACAGAAGAATGCTGAAGATTAGATGAGTAGATCCCGTAACTAATGAGGAAGTATTGAATAGGATTGGGGAGAAGAGAAGTTTGTGGCACAACTTGACCAGAAGAAGGGATCGGCTGGTAGGACATGTTCTGAGGCATCAAGGGATCACCAATTTAGTGTTGGAGGGCAGCGTGGAGGGTAAAAATCGTAGGGGGAGACCAAGAGATGAATACACTAAGCAGATTCAGAAGGATGTAGGTTGCAGTAGGTACTGGGAGATGAAGAAGCTTGCACAGGATAGAGTGGCATGAAGAGCTGCATCAAACCAGTCTCAGGACTGAAGACCACAACAACAACAACATCGAGAGTTACATAACGTACAAATGTCTTGTCCATCAATAAACAAACTGTGTCAGACCCCCACTAGAGTGTTACAGTCGCAGTCATAATTCAACGATTACATTGGAATACAAGCATACAGTATGAAACAGCAGATGGGCAGAATTTATACAGGGTGTTTCCGTAAGAGCGTTCAAAAATGTAACAGGACATCGGGAATTCTCCACAGAACAGGGGAACCTGAGGTCGGAGGAGCCAACTTAAGGAGATGTGGAAGTAAACTTGTCTACCTCTTTGTCTAGCATTAACGTTTTCCAGCTTGCTTACAACTAACATGCGTAAAATTTACACGTGCTGTGCTATTTATTTACATGTACATTCTTTATGTCCTGCAAGGAAACGAGAAGGATGAACCTGATTACTAGGAAATGTACCTGGCCGTCTGATCGGCCACCTGTATTTGTGGTACGTACAAAGAGTTCTGCCTGAGTTGTTGGAGAAGGTACTCTTGGCTGTTCGTGAGACGTTGTAGATACAACCGCTTCACTTCAGTGTGGATGTCTGCAACCATTTCAATATGCTACACTTCGTGGTCGCTGTATTGGAAGCGAGGTCCTATTCTATAACCTACGAAGTCATCTTATCTAAATCCCCATGATTATTTCCTATGGGACATCTAAAGTCACTTTTGCTAGAGACCCCAGTGGATGTGTCGATGGAATTAGTTGCCAGAATTGTAGCTGCCTGTGATGTGATTCGAAACACACTAAAGGTATTTGTCAGGCTGCGTCAGAATCTCGTTCTCCGATGTCATGCTTGCATTGAGGTTAATGGCCGTTAGAGTACAAATGGTCCTTTGATTATGTCAGTGATGGTATTTGCAGTTAATTGTAATTAATGTAAGGAAAAGGACACGGTAATGTGATTTTATTCCTATTCTCTCTGTAAGCTTGCTTCTCCGACCCTAGGTTTCCTACTTCAATTTGTTCGGTTGAGAATCCTTTGTGTCTCTTTAAATTTTTGCACTCTCTTACTGAAACACTCTGTATACAACGGAGTGGTCTTTGCAGATACATGACGCAATAGCGATATTAAATAATAGTTTGCAGCGAAAATCCTGATGTAACAGCTGAAGCAAGAAGACATCCTTATAGACCAGTAGAGAGGTTAGATATCGCCAATGATTTCCATATATACTGTTAATAAACTTATGTAAAAAGGAAATTGATACATGTGTTCTGTACTGTACTCGTGGAGAGTATACTATTTGTTACGTAGGTTGCGTACTGAAACAAAAGCATTATGAGGCCTAAACGACTTTCTCTAGAGTAATTCTGAGCTTGTAGTGAACAGATCGTTTCGCACTTTAGTGTGGCCTCATGCTTGTGAGGAATTGAAAATGAATTCATTATTTTAATAATAGTTTAACAGCCACCATTAACAGCACACAAAGAGTCCCAAGCACAACACAAGGTATAATACTTTATTATAGTACTTAAACGAAATTTAAAAAAGCAGGTTCACTTCGGAACGTGGGTTATTCGGATCGTAGAGATACTCTCTCTGCGATACATTGTAGCAGAAATTGGGCCCAAAAGTTCCGCTTGGCTGGAGAGACTTTAATACGTTTCTTAGAAATACCAATGATCACTTTCTCCTCTTCACTGCAGTGAAACACATATCTTCCATTGAACAAGTGCTCATTGCTCTTCAGGTATGCATTTTAATGTCCGTGATTGTTAGCCACTTGTTCTTTTTTTGTTTTTGTTTAATTCAATAAAGATAATTTAGTTAAACTTTGCATTCTAAACAGAACCCATTTGGACTCAACCGAGCAAAGGTGGAAGTTTACGAGTAAGCCACGGATCGATATGGAAATAGGCCGACCCCTTTGCAGTGAAATCTCTCCGGAGAAATTTGTTCTGATGAAGCTGCAAACTCTTTAGTTCATAAGAACATTGTAAAAATAGTATTTCGACAATTGTATTTTAACCCTCAAGAAACAAGGCATGGTAGCATTATGGATGTGTTACATTGAGGGAAAAATAAATTTTTGATATTATCCTATGAAATGTTCCAGTGATTACGATGAAGTGTTTTACGAAAACCATTAGAATCGGGGGGGGGGGGGGGAAATTTACACAAACAATGCTATTTTGTTTCACTGTCAGTCTTTCATTCCCTGAACTGTCTGAGGTGTGGACACAGACGTGATGAATGTCGTAACAAGCCCAGGCTTTTTGTTATTAAGTTCATAGTGACAATAGGTTTGTCCGTGACAAAGACTACCCTCCAACATACGATTATTGCAAAGAGCGTAGCAAGGCTGTACATAAATAGTAACCAGAATTTTCAAGAAATGTGGATATAAACATATGACTATTAAAGCTAGGAACTGCAGCATTGGAAGGAAGTTAGGCTACTGTGGCCTCAGGCAAATTTTCGGCTTCCTGTTCCCACCAAAAGGCAGCTTTCATAATGTAGTAATATTTATTGAAATTTGTTCATGCTGGTCGGCACGTTTTTCGTCTATAAAAATACTTCAATCGTCGTAATTCACCATTTTATAAACCTTACCATTTCTCTCTCAAAATTTAACGTAATTTGTACATCAGTTCTAAATTTGTCAAAAGTCGAACAGATTTTGTGAACAGCGGTACAGTTCTTCCGAAGAATTGGATTTGTTGATGGCAACTGTACACTCAATTAAGCATCCACTACTAGTATTTGATGGTTTTGTTGTACAGTCTATCGCGTGAAACTCTCCTCATCTCTGCATCACTACTGAAACCTATAGCTATTTGAATCTCCTTATTACAGCCAAGCCTCGGACACCGTCTACATATTTTATATTCTCCACATTTCGTTCCATACCCAATCTAATATCCTTTGATACATAAAGATGAGTCCCATCAACCGTTACTTTCTTTTAGTTAACTACTGCTTAAAATTTTTTCTCCATATTTCGACTCGTATCCTCCGATGTACCCATTTCATCTTCACCGTTGTTCTAGGGCACCATATTTCAAAACCGTCTAGTCTCTTCCAGTGCCCTTCTCTAATGACCTAGACGTCGACGGACGTTAAACCTTGATCTTCCTTCTTCTTGTCTTGGCTGTTTATCGTCCACGTTCCACCTCCGTACTACACTGCAGACAATTACCATCAAAAATACTTTCTAAAGTTTAAATTTATACTCACGAAAGAAAACGTTGTGATCACTACCCATCGAGATACTCAGTGGCATATGGCGTCGTTTCGGGCTCTCGTCGCAGTAAGAAAAGGATATAAGTGAAGCAGAGACGACTGGGGAATCACTCTGCCGACGATAACTGTCGCAAATAGGGTAATCCACTGACTTAAGGAGAGATTGTTATGGCCAGGGATTTGTGAACGAGTATATCGTATACGGCGAAGCTTGTCGGCTGCCCACGTGATACTATCGTGAGAATCTATGGAAAGTGGTTAGAGGACGGTGAAACCACGAATTGGTGACAAGGTGTTGGACGACCGTACCTCATCATAGCAGCAGACGACGACAATTTCTTGTTCCCATTTAAACCCAACGACATCGTCAGTTGAGATTACAACGAACACGGCATCATTGAAATTGGACCTTGGAGCCGTGGAAATGTTGCCTGTCAAATGAATCACATTTATTGCTACATCAGGTCGATTGTCGTTTCCGGATAAGCCCACATCCAGAGAAACCGCTGCTAGTAGCATGCACCGCGGTGAGGATGTAGGTCACTGGGGGCTGCGTTATGCTAAGGGGATATTCATCTGGGCTCCCATGGCACCTATCGTAATAATCGGAGGCGCCGTCACAGCAGTGAACAATGTGAATATTATTGCGGACTACCTGCATCCCTTTATGATTGACACCTTACCTGTCGGCAGTAGTGTCATCCACCAGGAAAACTGAATGTGTCATAAGGCCAGAATCGTGGACTGCAATTTGAGTAGGACGATAGTGAATTCGCACTGATGTCTGGGCCCATAAGTTTTGACCTGAACGCCTTGGAAAATATCTGGGACGCGCTGTCGAAAGCCTGCTACTGGTCCAAGAAAAAAAAAACCTCCGTAATTTACGAGAACTGTGACACCTCTTCGTAGACATCTGTTATAACGTACCTCCTCAATCACAAGGTCATAATATTGTAGCTCATCTGCTTACATTCAGTATAAAAAGTACTCTTTTTTTCGAAATGCTTTTCTTACAATTGATTCAGATATCGTCAGTTATTTTACTGCTTAAATACCGTAATTCATCTGTTACTTTGAGAGTCTGATTTTCTAATCGTATCCACTCAGAATCGAATGATGTAACTCAACTACATTCTGTTACTCTTGTTTTGATTTTCTTGTTGTCAGTCTTGTAAACCATTTTCAAGACACTATTCATTTCGTTCAACTGCTTCTCCATTCATTTACTCAACATCAATGGTCAGTGGCTCGCAGCTGGATATTCTGAATATCTAACAAATTCTAAATTCCTAGAATATGTAGATATCGAAAGACAGAAGAGACAATTGAAGTTAAATTTGGATACTTCCGTGAATCACTGTTGGCTTTCTCTGAGAATAAAAAAGGCCACAACACTTTAAACAGCATTTATATCTTGATATGTGGATATATCACTTGTGTATTGATTATCAGGTGGTATTTAGATAGATTCAAATAATAACAGAAATTGCTATTCCATCCTGGAACTTTTATTATGATGATTCAGAAGTGCAGACGCTGAGGAAGAGAATACTGTAAACAAATTACAAAGCGAGTGATGATTATGAATATGGACATTACTAACTACAAGTTAGGAAAGCTACCATGTTAAAGCGTTGTGGACCCTTTGAAGAGAATGAAATTTAAATAGTCACTTAAAAGTAACTACAACCTTAAGCAAATTAAGCTGCGTTCCTTCCGATGACATGTGTCAGAATATTAAACATCATTGTGACATACGTCACAAGTAATCATTTTATTTTAAAGTGTGTGTCACAGCGGGACTGGAACCCGGATCCGTGCCTTTCGCAGGTCGCTCTTTCCAAGCACACCACAGGGAACTAGTGACAGGTGTGGATATTTGCTGGTTCATTTCCAAGTCTGCCATCTGGTTGCACGTTGAAACTCTAAATCGAAACAAGCTTGCCACTGCTCGGATGTATATTCAGATACCAGTCCAATTTGTAACAAGTCTTTATCGCTGCATAATCTCTGCTAAAGAGCACAAACATGTCTGGCCGGTTTAAAACTTCACATCGTTGCGAAATTGCTAAACCTGAACAACTGAGGACCAGCTTTAGGAGGAGGCATATTTAAGATTCTGAGTACAGTATTCCGTGTTTTTAACTTTTAAACAGTAAAATGTCGAAACTGAGAAATTTTAATTGTTTTATGCCTTCAGAGAAACAATTTCACTATTAGTTTAGCACGAATTTCTTCAGTTCCTTCAGTTACAATATTACATGTATTTTTAATTGTTTTGTAAGGAATATTGTTATACTTATTAATGTATTTTATATTTTGTTAACGTCAGTAGTATCTTAGTATAATCAACAATCCCTTAAATGTTCATGTATTTCGAAGTTTAATAATTGTTTGTCTTTATTTCTCAATTTATCATTGTGCAGATGACTCCATCTTGATTGGAAGATAGTATTCAAGCCAATCATTTGAAAATTGTCTGGTCTAAAGCAGAAGGATGCAAAAGATAGCAAAACAATATATCATCCTCAAAGTTTACAACCAAAAGTGTTTAAGATAAGAAAGGGTTTGTAAGACAGTGATGAAACTAGAATATGTATATGCAAGCGAAATGAGTTATATTCATGCTAATCTAGAAATAATGGAAAGAAAATTAATCAACGAAATACTTGGAAAGTAAAAACGGTAGAATGCAGAAAACTGATGTTACGTTGAAATATACTTCCGCATTGAAAATATAACAGAAACGGTAAGTGAGATGGTTGTTATTCTTACAGAGTGGTTTACAACAAACCCCCCAAACAGACCTTCAAAGAAATTAACAACAAGCTGATTCAGTAGGCCAAGAATGACTGACAAAGAAAAAATGTTTCAAATGGCTCTGAGCACTATGGTACTTAACTTCTGAGGTCATCAGTCCCCTAGAACCTAGAACTACTTAAACCTAACTAACCTAAAGACATCACACACACCCATGCCCGAGGCAGGATTCGAACCTGCGACAGTAGCGGTCGCGCGGTTCCTGACTGTAGCGCCTAGAACCGCTCGGCCACCCCGGAAACTAAACAAAGAAACTAAACAGTAAAAAGAGACTCGACACACAGAGACAGTTGTAGAACAAATAAATGTTACAATTGGATTACAAGAAAGGAAGATGAAGATTAAAGGATGAATTTGGATAGATAAAAAGGAAGCAGGAATCAGAGTAAAATGTTAAAGGAAAATTTGTGTTAAAAATATAGAAAAAGAAGAATGTGAAAAATTGGAATGGGTATCCTCCTCAGAAGGCCTCGTCGAAAGAAGAAGGAATATCCTTACTGTTAACATATCTTAGCAGTGTCTTGCTTTGAAGCTCCTGTAACAGCTAGTAACATCACAGAACTTCTAAAAAGATTAGAATTTAAACTGTAAAACGTACGTCGCATACTGTAGGAGAAACTGAGGCGCAGTTATATGAGAACGAAGTCCTCCGCGGCGGCCTGAGGCACAGTTGTTCACCGACGGAGGTAGCGCAGTGGTTAGCACGCTGGACTCGCATTAGGGAAGACGGCGATTCAAATCCGTGCCCGACCATTCTTATTTCGGTTTTCCGAGATTTCCCTAAAACGAGTAAAGCAAATGCCGGGATAGTTCGCATGAAAGGGCATGGCTGATTTCCTTCCCCTCCCATTCTGAATCCGACCTTGTACTCCGTCTTTAATGATCTCTATGTCGACGGGACGTTCAACACTAATCTTCCTTCCTTACAGTTAATTCAGACTGTATTCTCGCAGGAATTCTCCTTCACCTACAGCTTATGAAAGCCGATACTGCGCCTAGAGTTAAGGAGGATGATTAAAAACAGACCCTCACGACATTCTTCTCTGAGTGCCTTCCTTTTACTGAACGCAGGCGCCCGTCGTCGTATTTTCATCTCTTCTCTCTTTTGATATCACCACTGTGACGATATCTGAACTATCGATCCACTCTCGGAGATTCTACGACCATGTAACTCTTTTCCGATTACATGCACGAATTTCTTCATCTATCATTGTTTCGTTAACTAGATGCATAAATCCGTACTTCTAGACTTTAGCTTTGGGAGCTCAATCCGAAATATGTTGCTTCAACGTGTTTGATGGTGGTTGTCACGTCTAAATTTTTGCCAGAGGACTGGAGTAACTTACCGTTGATTGGTTGGTTGATTCGAGGAGGGGGGACCAAACAGGGAGCTCATCAGTCCCATCAGAGGAAGGAAGGATGGGGAAAGAAATCGGTCGTGCCCTCTCAAGAAACCATCCCGGCATTTGCCTGAAGCGATTTAGGGAAATCGCGGGAAACCTAAATCAGGATGACCGGGTGCGGGTTTGAATCGTCGTCCTCCCGAACGCGAGTGCAGTATGCTAACCACTGCGGGCCCTTGCTCGGTCCATTGTTGGTTACGTGGAATCTTTTTCATCTACAGCACATCAAGTATCACATGCCTTTAGTTTGACCATGATTTTTCCTTTCAAAGAAACTGATAAGACACGGCAGTTTAAAATTCGTCATCGCATGTAAACTGAAGATCACAGTTACATATCGGATTACAAACCTTTCCACCTTTTACATGCTACTCATAGAATGCCCATTATATTCTCATTTCTACATCATGATCACGTTTACCTGTCAACAAACATCTACGTGTTTGATTTTGATATCTTTGTCATGCGAATTCCAATTAAAGTTGATAATCTCGTTGCTGTTATATTCTAGTTAATGAGCGTAGTTTTTAGACATATGGAAAACTGAGTTTATGTGCAAACTCGTTGCTTGTGATGCTAGTTATGTTTAAAAGAAGCACATGATATGCTCTACAACATTTTGTCTGCGCTTAAACGGCTATCATGTAGAATGAGTTTAAAAAGTTTTTGCAATGTTTAAGCTGTACATAAATATTTAATATGTTCAAACCCTAACACCCTTTAATAAATTTATTAACTTTTCACTTTATTTTTAGTGATATGGTCTATTACTTCGCTGTGTAGTTATCTATGAATTAGTATGGAACTAAAAGATTTTTAGCCCCTGTAAGCGAAACTCCATACGATGGTAGGAACGTTATAATCCAGTAAAGCAAGACAGTAGCTAGTGTTCTTATTTCGTTTAACTGCAGGTATAACGTCAGTCACTTGAAGACTGTTGTCTGGAAATGGAATCTCGTGTAGTATCGCGGTGGCCCCAGTGTGAGGAGTTGTACAAGCGGCCACATCCACAATGACTGGGTTGTCCGACGCGTCATGTCAGGGCAG
The DNA here is from genome assembly GCF_023864275.1 of Schistocerca cancellata. Taxonomy (NCBI): domain Eukaryota; kingdom Metazoa; phylum Arthropoda; class Insecta; order Orthoptera; family Acrididae; genus Schistocerca; species Schistocerca cancellata. The sequence goes on from NC_064629.1 coordinate 333,180,770, forward strand.
GGCGCGACACACAACTTCCATTACAGGCTGCTTGTTATTCCGGCTGCCTCCGAGGTTCGGGAATGGCACTCTCGCTGTATCGGAATTAGGGCGTGGCCTGGCCGCCGCTGCCACGTAAATGTCGAAAGCTGTCCCTAAGGCTTTGCGCATCGCACTACGGGAACACGCAGTTAGGTTTCCCGAACCAGCGCACTTCGTGCCACTCGAAGGACAATTATAGCCTTCGGCAGTTGAAGCTGGGCCGGTTTGCTTAAGGAGTCAAACAAAAAAAGGAAGAACCGGAACATTTAGTTTCACTTTCAATTAGCACTTGAATAAAACTGAACAGATAACTGTGCAGACCGGTGGAGGACTTCAATATGTGTCAGTCACCAGTGGAAATTAATAACTGAGTTAGTTTCGTGCTAGAGTATACTTGGATGTTTCTTACCTTATCTTGCCTGAAAAGGACTGAATATTTCGACGACTTTGTCCGACATCATCTTCAGCGATAGAGTGGGTCAGCGGTTCCGGTTAACTGTCGAGTAAATCGGAGCACCTGACTACGGTGCTGCATCCCAGGATTTCCATGATATAGCAGTATCATTGGAGGCGACGTACAAACGAATGAGTCTGTCGTTTGACGAAATACAGCTGACGAATATTTCACACTATGTATTGTTATAGATTTTACATGCCATGCTACAACGCAGGAATGTTGATGTTTCTATAGCTACGAAAACCCTCCTACCAACGTTCTGTATTTTTCAATATTATATTACTCGTATTGGGAAAATATATTTTTTTAGACATACCAAAATAGTGATCGGATATACGGCCCTATGAAGACTCCACATACACCATAATCATGAGTTTGTGAAAATTCATTTCACAGATCCAAATTAACTTTATATGGATCGGGACAGCCTTTATTATTGAGTGTCAGTGCAGATATTTTTGTATGTAGCACCTTAATATGTACAAACATAGTGTGTTGATTGGTTTTCCACTGCGTCTAACAGTCTTCACAATAACGTCGCCGGCCGGTGTGACCGAGCGGTTCTAGGCGATTCAGTCTGGAATCGCACTACCGCTACGGTCGCAGGTTCTAATCCTGCCTCGGGCATGGATGTGTGTGATGTCCTTAGGTTAGACAGGTTTAAGTAGTTCTAAGTTCTAGGGGCCCCCATGAACCATGGACCTTGCCGTTGGTGGGGAGGCTTGCATGCCTCAACGATACAGATAGCCGTAGTGTAGGTGCAACCACAACGGAGGGGTATCTGTTGAGAGGCCAGACAAACGCGTGGTTCCTGAAGAGGGGCAGCAGCCTTTTCAGTAGATGCAGGGGCAACAGTCTGGATGATTAACTGATGTGGCCTTGTAACACTAACCAAAACGGCCTTGCTGTGCTGGTACTGCGAACGGCTGAAAGCAAGGGGAAACTACAGTCGTAATTTTTCCCGAGGGCATGGAGCTTTACTGTATGGTTAAATGATGATGGCGTCCTCTGGGGTAAAATATTCCAGAGGTAAAATAGTTCCCCATTCGGGTCTCCGGCCGGGGACTACTCAGGAGGACGTTGTTATCAGGAGAATGAAAACTGGCGTTCTACGGATCGGAGCGAGGAATGACAGATCCCTTAATCGGGCAGGTAGGTTAGAAAATTTAAAAAGGGAAATGGATAGGTTAAAGTTAGATATAGTGGGAATTAGTGAAGTTAGGTGGCAGGAGGAACAAGACTTCCGGTCAAGTGAGTACAGGGTTATAAATACAATATCAGATAGGGGTAATGCAGGACTAGGTTTAATAATGAGTAAAAAAATAGGAGTGCGGGTAAGCTACTACAGACAGAATAGTGAACGCATTATTGTGGCCAAGATAGACACGAGGCCCACGCCTACCACAGTAGTACAAGTTTATATGCCAACTAGCTCTGCAGATCATGAAGATATTGATGAAATGTATGATGAGATAAAAGAAACTATTCAGATAGTGAAGGGAGACGAAAATTTAATAGCCATCGGTGACTGGAATTCGATAGTAGGTAAAGGAAGAGAAGAAAACGTAGTAGGTGAATATGGAATTGGGGTAAGGAATGAAAGAGGAAGCCGCCTGGTAGAATTTTGCACAGAGCATAACTTAATCATAGCTAACACTTGGTTCAAGAATCATAACAGAAGGTTGTATACATGGAAGAAGCCTGGAGATACTGACAGGTTTCAGACAGATTATATAATGGTAAGACAGAGATTTACGAACCAGGTTTTAAATTGTAACACATTTCCAGGGGCAGATGTGGACTCTGATCACAATCTATTGGTTATAAACTGTAGAATAAAACTAAAGAAACTGCAAAAAGGAGATGGGACCTAGGTAAAGTGACAGAACCAGAGGTTGTAGAGAGTTTCAGGGAGAGCATTAGGCAACGATTGAGAAGAATGGGGGAAAGAAATACAGTAGAAGAAGAATGGGTAGCTTTAAGAGATGAAATAGAGAAGGCAGCAGAGGATGAAGTATGCAAAAGGACGAGGGCTAATAAAGTCCTTGGGTAACAGAAGAGACGCTGAATTTAATTGATGAAAGGAGAAAATACAAAAATGTGGTAAATGAAGCAGGCAAAAAGGAATACAAACGTCTCAAACATGAGATCGACAGGGAGTGCAAAATTGCTAAGCACGGATGGCTAGAGGACAAATGTAAGGTGTAGAGGCGTGTATCACTAGGGGTAAGATAGATACTACTTACAGGAAAATTAAAGAGACCTTTGTAGAAAATAGAACCACTTGCATGAGTATCAAGAGCTCAGATGAAAACTCAGTTCTAATCAAAGAAGGGAAAGCATAAAGGTGGAAGGAGTATATAGAGGGTCTATACAAGGGCGACGTTCTTGAGGGCAATATTATGGAAATTGAAGAGGATGTAGATCAGGGCTTAACAATTGGCCGGTTTTGAGCGCGAGTACTCGGGTCTGCTCAGGCACGTGCTCGCGAGCAGGTGCAAGGTCGTTGAGTAGGGAGGGAGGGGAAGGAGGGGAAATGCGCGCGCAAGCAAGGGCCGCAGCGTGCCTATTGAATTCGCGCCGACTGTGTAACGTTTTAAGTACTACGATCAGCTCAGATAACAGTCACTTCGCTAGTTAAGAGTCATGTCAAGTCGCCGTTGTGTAACCCCAAAAATGCATTCGCAGTTCAACCCCCATTGGGATAAATTGTATCGGTTTACAGAAAAAGATGGTGTTGCAAAATGTTTAGTATGTCACAAAACGCTGAATTCTTTTAGGAAATTTAATTTGCAGCGACATTACATGTCGTACCACGCGAAAGACCACGGAAGTGGAAAATGTGATGGACCAGATGTTGCACAGGAAGTTATCAAAATTAAAACGAAGCTATCCGAAGAAGGTCTGGACGACGAAGAAAAATCAACCGAGGCAGCTCTCAGAGTGAGTTACAAAATTGCTTTGCTTTTAGCAAAAGCCCTGCGCCCCTTCACTGATGGCGATTTAATAAAAGAATGTTTGGTAGTTGCAGCGGAACATTTGTGTTCATCTCAAGGTGAACAGCTTCGGATTGTGCCATTATCTAACATGACCATTATGTGTCGCATACAGGACATGGCAGACGACGTCCAGAGCCAGCTTGCCAATATCTGTAAAGATTTTATGGCGTATTCTCAAGCTCTGGACGAAAGTGTTGATATCTCTGGAACAGACAGCTTGCCATATTTATTAGAGGTGTTAATAGAGATCTTCAGGTGAGGGAGGAGCTGCTCGATGTAGTAGCCATGAAGAACACTACAACCGGAGGTGATATTTTAAGTAGTGTTGAAGAAAGTGTTGGAAATGTAGGATTGTCGTGGAATTCTTTAGTTTCAGTGTCTACAGACGGTACACCAGCGATGACAGGGAAAAAATCAGGTTTCGTTGCGCTGTTGAAGGAGAAAATGCAAAAACTGACCGTGCCGAATGAAATAAGGGGCGTTCAGTGTGTGATCCACCAGGAAAAATTATGTGCAAAGCGTATCGCTCTAAAAAATGTGATGAGTGTTGTTCGTACAACCAATTATATAAGGATGCATGGGCTACAACACAGGCAATTTAAAAGCTTTCTTGATGATGTAGAAAGCCAGTATGGTAGCCTGCCTTAAGATAGCGAAGTCCGCTGGCTTAGTCGTGCCGAATTATTAAATCGATTGTTTTGCCTATTAGATAAGATAAATATGTTCATGGAAATAAATAACATGTGTGTTCCTGAATTGAAAGAGGCTTCATCGAAATGTGGTCTCGCGTTCTTAGCAGATTTAACTAACCATCTGAATGCTTTGAACATTTCACTACAAGGGAAAGATCTGCTAATTAGTCATTTCATAGATCGAATACGAGCTTTTAAAATGAAATTGACACTTTGGGTGAGTCAGCTGGAAACAGGAAATCTAGCTCATTTTCCTAAATTATTATCCATGCAAGATGTTCACAAAGACTGTGAACATTATTCACATAGTTTAGTTGCCCTTAAGGAAGAATTTTATCAACGCTTTCAAGATCTGATAGCACTAGACAGTGATTTTCAACTGTTCTCCTCTCCATATTCGGCGAATATTGACGAGATTCGTCCTGAGCTGCAACTAGAAATTATTGACCTGCAGTGTGACAGCGAATACAGAGACAGATTTCAGAACAAGAAAAAAATTTGGAATTCTACAGACAGTTCCCTCAGGATAGATTTCCTCGTTTGCACAAACTGGCGGCTACAATTATTTGAATGTTCGGTTCCACGTATGTTTGTGAACAACTGTTCTCTGCAATGAAATGTAACAAGACGCGCCTGAGAAACGCATTGTCTGATCGAAATTTAAACTGCACGCTGCGCCTTCAATGCAACGAACGTAGAAGCAATTGTAAAGGGCAAAAAGTACAAGATAACGGAGAATCCCACACTTCAGTGACACCATTTATTGTGTAACAGTTGACAAATTAATACGAATGTAGAGGCATACACTAAGCGAATAAAATTATGTGGCACGTGTACATTCTCCTTTATTTGTTTCATTTGTCGCAGTAATAATTCGTGAGTCATATCCCTGCAGGTGGCCGCAGATTTACATTGACTGGCGGCAGCTGTTGTGTGCCCCACGTGACTCTCCCCCCTCTCCGCTCTGGTCCGGAAGTGGTGGTAGCGTGCTCGCGCTGCTCCGTGCTCGCGTCTTGCTGCTGACAGCTTGCTCCGCGAGCACGTATGTTGTGAAGCCCTGATGTAGGCGAAGATGAAATGGGAGATATGATACTGCGTGAAGAGTTTGACAGAGCACTGAAAGACCTAAGTCGAAACAAGGCCCCAGGAGTAGACAACATTCCATTAGAATTACTGATAGCCTTGGGAGAGCCAGCCCTGACAAAACTCTACCATCTGGTGAGCAAGATGTATGAGACAGGTGAAATACCCTCAGACTTCAAGAACAATATAATAATTCCAATCCCAAAGAAAGCAAGGGTTGACAGATGTGAAAATTACCGAACTACCAGTTTAATAAGCCACGTCTGCAAAATACTATCACGAATTCTTTACATACGAATGGAAAAACTGGTAGAAGCCAACCTCGGGGAAGATCAGTTTGGATTCTGTAGAAATGTTGTAAGACATGAGGCAATACTGACCCTACGACTTGTCTTAGAAAATAGATTAATGAAAGCAAGCGTACGTTTCTAGGATTTGTAGACTTAGAGAAAGCTTTTGACAATGTCGACTAGAATACTCTCTTTCAAATTCTGAAGGTGGCAGGGGTAAAATACAGGGAGCGAAAGGCTATTTACAATTTGTACTGAAACCAGATGGCAGTTACACGAGTGGAGGGACATGAAAGGGAAGCGGTGGTTAGGAAGGGAGTGAGACATGGCTGTAGCCTATCCCCGATGTTATGCAATCTGTATATTGACCAAGCAGTAAAGGAAACAAAAGAAAAATTCGGAGTAGAAATTAAAATCCATGGAGGAGAAATTAAAACTTCGAGGTTCGCCGATGACATTGTAATTCTGTCAGAGACAGCAAAGGAACTGGAAGAGCAGCTGAACGGAATGGAGAGTGTCTTGAAAGGAGGAGATAAGATGAACATCAACAAAAGCAAAACGAGGATAATGGAATGTTGTCGAATTAAATCGGGTGATGCTGCGGGAATTAGATTAGGAAATGAGACGCTTAACGTAGTAAATGAGATTTGTTATTTGGGGAGCAAAATAACTGATGTTGGTCGAAGTAGAGAGGATATAAAATGTAGACTGGCAATGGCAAGGAAAGCATTTCTGAAAAAGAGAAATTTGTTATCGTCGAGTATAGATTTAAGTGTCAGGAAGCATTTTCTGAAAGTATTTGCATCGAGTGTACCCATGTATGGAAATGAAACGTGGACAATAAATAGTTTAGAGAACAGAAGCTTGCGAAATGCGGCACTACAGAAGAATGCTGAAGATTAGGTGGGGAGATCACATAACTAATGAGGAGGTATTGAACAGAATTGGGGAGAAGAGAAATTTGTGGCACAACTTGACTAGAAGAAGAGATCGGTTGGTAGGAGATATGCTGAGGCACCAAGGGATCACCAATTTAGTATTATTGGCAGTGCGGAGGGTAAAAATCGAAGAGGGAGACCAAGAGATGAATACACTGAACAGATTCAGAAGGATGTAGGTTGCAGTAGGTACTGGGAGATGAAGAGGCTTGCACTGGATAGAGTAGCATGGAGAACTGCGTCAAACCAGTCTTCGGACTGAAGACCACAACAACAAACAAGAGGTTCTAGGGGACTGATGACCTTAGATGTTAAGTCCCATAGTGTTCAGAGCCATTTGAACCATTTTGAACAATTTCGTCACATAATTTACTGTATGATGTTTTATGCACGGTCATAAGTGCAAATGAAATAATAAGGATGGTACCCAGATGATTCGACACATCTGGATACGCAGGCGATATTCCATAAGGCACAACGCTAGCAAATATGAAGACTGTTGGCCTAATGAGAGATGAGGCCAAAACGTTACACGCTGAGGAATTCGTAGATCTCAGATCAAAAATAGATGAATATCATAGAGGCAGATGCCACCCAAAGGTAGGCTAAGGGTGTGCGTTACGAATCCACAATATCTCTCACTGTTACCAACTCGATGCTGTTGGTGGTGCTACAACTACTACACCGCTTATGGTGTGCCAAGTTAATACTCAATCAGCATGTCACGTAATGCGGATAAAGAGGTTATTTGTGAGGATGGAATCAGTACCCAGCCATACTCGCATTATTCACTCGGGTGTTAGACAGAGTGAATAAATTTATTTGATTTGATCCTAAATAAAATGTAGAAGACTGTATGGACCTATTTGTGTGTGTGTGTGTGTGTGTGTGTGTGTGTGTGTGTGTGTGTGTCTAAGCTGACTGCGCCCTACGCCCAATGTGTCTGTGTGAATTCGGTCTAAATTGTATCTGAACGTGTGATATATAACATGGAGGAAGTTGTAAGTAGATGAATGACGAACACTGACTTCTTTTAACGAAGGTTTATTCAGCACTTGCACATACAAGAGCGCGGAGCGAACTGCCTCCGGCCAGAACACATACGGTATAGATAAAGCTACAGAACATTCCAGTACAATGATTCTTGCCATTTGTGGATACTTCTAGAATGTACTCGAACCGAATATAGAAATTAAAATTTTTCGGCTCAGGTGAGTTTTGAAATCATGTTTCCGCCCGGGATGGCAGCGCGGCTCTAGGTGCTGCAGTCTGGAAACGCGCGACCGCTACGGTCGCAGGTTCGAATCCCGCTTCGGACATGGATGTGTGTGATGTCCTTAGGTTGGTTACGTTTAAGTAGTTCTAAGTTCTAGGGACTGATGACCTTAGAAGTTAAGTCTTATAGTGATCAGAGCCATTTAAACCATTTGAAATCACGACCCTCCATGCGACAATCTAGTATCATAACCACTACACTATTGTAACTGCGCTACTCGGCTCCTTCTGTGATATTGCTCCCTAATTAAGAGAACAGCGTCTCGGTATTATGTCCTCCTAGTCCGGGAACGAGTCATCGGTCCTGCATACTCCGCCTCCCGATGACTGATGTTCGCCCTGATCTTCTTAGAACTTCGCTTGCCGCTACGCTCTTCGTTCCCTCTCCGGTTGTGGCCTGACGCTGTAGCTTAGAATTTACCCTGGGTTGCAGGATCCTTATAGGGTTTCATTCGAAGGACGTGGACCGGATCTCTGACCTTTCGTCGTCTTGTGTCGGGGTCGAAATCTTCAACCTCATAAGTAGAATCAGACAACTGTCTTACAACCTTAAAAGGTCCAAAGTAGTGCCTGAGGAGCTTCTCAGAGAGGCCAACCTTCAGAACAGGAGTGAAGATCCAGATGAGGACACCAGGCTGGTAGACAACAGGGCAGTGGCTCTCGTCATACCTTCGGCGATCGTTTTCTTGAGCCTGCAGCGTGCGGAATCGAGCTAACTGCCGAGATTCCTCAGCTCCGGTCAACACCGGGCCGATGTAGTCGTCGTCAACGTTATCAGGATGTAACGGAAACACAGTGTCCATCGTCGTCGTAGCCTCACGCCCATGCACCAGGAAAAATGGCGTAAATCCTGTGGTGTCTTGTTTGGCGATGTTGTTGGCAAACGTTACCAAAGGTAGTACCTCGTCCCAGTTGCTCTGCTCAACATTGACGAACATTGATAGCTTGTCGGCCAAGGTCTTATTAAGGCGTTCAGTAAGACGGTTAGTTGGCAGATAGTCGGCACTCGTCATGTAATGAATAATGTGGCACCAACGGTTTATCTCTGTCACAAGTTAGATTGAAAAACTTTCCCACGATCCGAAATTAATGACCTTGGGTCACCGTGTTTTAATACAATGCCTTCTACGATGAATTTGTCTCTTTTCACGGCTTTTGTAATGGCGTAGCGTGTCACATAATTAGTGCAAACAATAATCCATCTATTACCTCTAGCAGACGTTGGAAATCGTCCGAGGTGGTCAATCTCAACACGCTGGAAAGGCGTTTCGGCTAGTGGAATTGGTATGAGTCGGCCAGGTGGTTTCTGAGGAGCTGCCTTTCTCCTCTGGCACTCTCGACAGTGCGACACTTAGTGACGGACACACTTAAATAAACCTGGCCTTGTCCGCAGCTCGTTGCCGTGCGGTAGCGTTCTCGCTTCCCACGCCCGGGTTCCCGGGTTCGATTCCCGGCGGGATCAGGGATTTTCTCTGCCTCGTGATGACTGGGTGTTGTGTGATGTCCTTAGGTTATTTAGGTTTAAGTAGTTCTAAGTTCTAGGGGACTGATGACCATAGATGTTAAGTCCCATAGTGCTCAGAGCCATTTGAACCATAAACCTGGTAAGAAAAAGTCTCTTGCGGGTTCTATCGTAGGTCTTAATAAATCCAAAGGTTTGGCCTCAGGAATTTCTGTAGAACATCTACGCGTATGTGTTTAGGAATCACTGGTAGCCACCCCTTTCCAAACGGATCAAAGTTTTTCTTGCAGAGTAATCAATTATCTACCTTAAATTGTCCTTTCACATCCTCTGACCGATTTAAGGCAAGCATATTTTGAGATTTCTTGGCGTCCTTCTTCTCAGCAGAGATCCGGGAGTGCAGCGGGACAGTCACTATCTTCATCAAAGTCTTGATGGTCTTGCACAGGGTTTCTTGAGAAACAGTCGGCATCTTGTGTTTTCTTCCACTTTTGTACACTACGGTAATGCCATACTCTTGAAGACGTAGTTCCTTCCTAACGAGTGGTCCTGTTGGATCCTTAAGACCTGTCAACCAACAAAGTGAATGGCGGTTTGTAACATCTGTGAATGGCCTTCCATAGAGATACGGTCGAAATTTGCACATGGCCCAGATCACACCAAGGCATTGTATTTCTGTAGTTGAGTAGTTTCTCTCGGCTTTTGTAAGTGTCCTAGAAGCACAGGCTATAACTTTCTCTTTTCCATCCGAAATCTGCACCAGAACAGCACCGATCCCATACCCACTGGTATCTGTGTGTAGTTCTGTAGGTGCCCTTTCATCATATAGACCAAGTACAGGGTCAGTCGTCAGAGCTTCTTACAGCACATCGAATGAATCTTACTGAGCACCACCGCAGATAAATTTAGCATCGGCTTTTAACACGCTTGGAGTGGCCTGACTTTGATACAAAAGTCTTTGATAAAACGACGGTAATAAGAACACAAACTGAGGAAGCTTCTCACACCTCTAATACTTTTAGGAATTGGAAATTCCGTTATAGCTCTCACCTTTTCTGGGTGGGGCCGCACACCTTCGTTTGACACAAGGTGTCCAAATATTTTGATTTCTTTTTCTCCAAAGAGACACTTTCTTGGATTAAGTTTCAATCCTTCTTGTTGGAGACATCATTCGTTCAAAAGTTGCTGGTGCATTACACAAACGAAACGGCATTACCTAAAACTCATACAGGCCCACAGGGTGATGAATGAAGTTTTCTCACGGTCAGCTACATCTACTTCGATTTGCTAGTATCCCGAGTACACGTCCATGGTTAAAAAAAAAACTAGCCCCCTTCAGACAAACAAGTGTATCATCAATTCGTGGAAGGTGGTATACGTCCTTTTTAGTTATCCTATTAAGTTTTCTGTAATCAACACAAAAGCGCCAACTGCCATCCTTCTTCCGGGCGAAAACCACTGGTGACGACCATGGGCTCTGCGAAGGCTGGATGAAGTCATTCTTCATCATTTTCTCTACCTCGTTGCGAATTATTCCACGTTCCGTTGGTTACACGCGGTGTGCTCTCTGGGTTATTGGTTGATGGCCTCTAGTGCTAATCCAGTGCTTCACTGTCGACTTGTCTAATTTTCTCTTCACCTGTGGATTGAAACATTCAGAGAACTCTTTAAGAATGGCAAGTAACTTCTCCTGTTGTTCCTTAGTGAGATCTGGTTACAGTCGAGCTAGAAGATCTTGTCTCGTAGTGGTAGCGCTAATTTCGCCCACAGACTCGGCATGGGAGGTACCCATGACTCTCAGCTGTTCTGCAATTAACGGCTCAGCATTTGCTACGCACATGCGTCCAGGAAGGATCTGCGGTTCTCAGTGACATTTAACTATCCACAATTCACCGAATCCGTTCTTAAACGAGGCGACAGAGGCTGCGATGACCATGTTAGTCTTCAGAGGTATGCTTCTGTTACATTCCACTACAAGTTCCATCGGTTGATGCGTGGTATGACACATGACAAGCCGGCCGAAGTGGCCGTGCGGTTCTAGGCGCTACATTCTGGAACCGAGCGACCGCTACGGTCGCAGGTTCGATTCCTGCCTCGGGCATGGATGTGTGTGATGTCCTTAGGTCAGTTAGGTTTAATTAGTTCTACGTTCTAGGCGACTGATGACCTCAGAAGTTAAGTAGCATAGTGCTCAGAGCCATTTGAACACATGACAATTACCTTTCTAGCGGTGACGGCAGGAATGATCACTTCATCCAGTACACGTAGTCTCCACACAGGCGGATGCGCATCTTCCTGTCCACAGTATCTTATATTGTCTAGAATTATCTTCCAGCGACCACAATCTATAATTGCTTGAGACGCTTTGAAAAAGTCCCGTCCGAGAATGACATCATGACTACACTCTTGTAAGACGATGAATTCTAAGGGCTGTGTATGGCCACTTATACCTACACAAATGACACATCTTCCGGTATGTTTTAAATATTTCCCAATAGCCACTTTCAGCAGAGATGTTTCGTTGTCGATGAATACGGTTTTCTGTAACTGCCGACGAAATGACTGAATATGATGCTCCAGAGTTCACAAAAGCTTGGGCTGGTCGGCCATCCATGAGGATATCGACGTGGTATTCTATCAATTTTGTAGTGATCGACGGCGGAGGATTTTTCTCTTCGGCGGCCTCACCTCCAAGGAAGGCCGCACCCTTTACTTTTCCAGGTTGCGGCGGCAAGGTGATCGGCTGGAGCTTCTAAACGGAGACGGAGACGTTGAAACGGCCTGTTGGGGAGCGTCCTCTCCAGTGGCTAGCTTTCGGCGATGGTGACCTACGTCCTCCTGCACACACATTTTCTTGTTCATCTTCGTCGCCCCGGAGATGGCGTCGGCTGAGATCGGTCTGCTGTCTTCTGGTGTGGGCATCATCAAATATCCGCTGCCTTTCTCGACAACAGCGCACCACATGTCTCGGTAGTCCGCCGTGGAAACATACTACTTGGTTATCCTGGGTCCTCCAGACATCAGCATCCCTTGGTGATCAAACACCGATTTATAGGGAACTGAAGGATGAGAGATTGGGTTCAATGTCTGTTCCACTTCCACCCTTATGACCTCTTGAAGCATCTCGGTTTTTTGCTCGCCGTGCAGACCAGGTGACTTCTGAACTTCCTCTTTCACTATCAGATGAAGAACACTTGTGAAATCAGTTTCTCCCTCCATCACAGATATCGATACGACGTTTGGAAGCCGTTCAAACTTCTTGCGTGTAATTATATTTTGATGCATTGTCTCGATATACTGGCATCATTTTGTGAAGTCGTCTGCTGTTGAAACCTCCTTCGGGAGTAGGGCTTGATTCATGTCCTCAGCAACACCCTTCCTGAGATGTCCAACCTTATCTTCCTCCTTCATACGAGGTTCCACTATTTTACACAGCTCCAAGAAGTCTTGAATGTAGGATGCTGTCGTTTCCCCTGGATGCTGTGCCCTGCACTTTAATTTATCTTCTACCTTCCACTTCCGTTGTTGTGTGTCGCCGAAATACTTGCGCGGTGCCACCTGGAATACTTCCCAGCTTGTGAACTTCTCCTCGTTGTTCTCATACCATTGCTTGGCAGTGCCCTCCAAGTAGGAAAATACATTAGCCAAACAAACGGTGTTATCCCATTTGTTAAATTTAGCTATATGCTCATATACCTTCAGCCACTTGTTTGGATCTTGGCCATAGTCACCAGAGAAACCGGAAGGATGTCTTATATGGTGGCAAACAGTTGCTGTCATCGTGACGTCCTCTTCTTCTTCTTCTGTCTCCGATAGATTGCGATTTGTAGAATATGGCTCGAACTCGGGTTTCTCGCCATGTAAACGGTGGCTCTGTCGTGGCCCGATGGGAACCACTGTGTCGTCGATAATGTGCTGTATCACAAGTTACAATACTCAGCGTCCCCACCAGAAAAATGTCACGTAGAGGTAGGTGTAAGTAGATGAATGACGAACACAAACTTCACTTAACGAAGGTTTATTCACCACATCCACGTACAAGAGTTGGGAGCCGCCAGAAGACATACGGTATATATACAGCTACAGAATATTCCAATACAATGATTCTTGCCATTTGTGGATACTTCTAGAATGTACTCTAACCGAATAAAGAAATTAAAATTTTTCAGTTCAGGAATGTTTTGAACTTCCGACCCTCCATGTAACAATCTAGCATCATAACAACTACGCTATGGCGACTGCTCTCCTACGCTTCTTTACTCGGTTTCTTCCGGTTGTGTTCTTCGTGCCAGTTGGTCAAGCCAGTATTATTAGTGTCGTATTGATGTTTCGTTTCCTGTGTTAAAAGCGTATCTGGCTAATACTGAAACAGTTATATGAAAGCTGTATTGTAGAAAAAGAATGACCACTGAGTCAATTGTAACCTTTCAAACCTATCATGGGAAATACACTCTTGGAAATTGAAATAAGAACACCGTGAATTCATTGTCCCAGGAAGGGGAAACTTTATTGACACATTCCTGGGGTCAGATACATCACATGATCACACTGACAGAACCACAGGCACATAGACACAGGCAACAGAGCATGCACAATGTCGGCACTAGTACAGTGTATATCCACCTTTCGCAGCAATGCAGGCTGCTCTTCTCCCATGGAGACGATCGTAGAGATGCTGGATGTAGTCCTGTGGAACGGCTTGCCATGCCATTTCCGCCTGGCGCCTCAGTTGGACCAGCGTTCGTGCTGGATGTGCAGACCGCGTGAGACGACGCTTCATCCAGGCCCAAACATGCTCAATGGGGGACAGATCCGGAGATCTTGCTGGCCAGGGTAGTTGACTTACACCTTCTAGAGCACGTTGGGTGGCACGGGATACATGCGGACGTGCATTGTCGTGTTGGAACAGCAAGTTCCCTTGCCGGTCTAGGAATGGTAGAACGATGGGTTCGATGACGGTTTGGATGTACCGTGCACTATTCAGTGTCCCCTCGACGATCACCAGTGGTGTACGGCCAGTGTAGGAGATCGCTCCCCACACCATGATGCCGGGTGTTGGCCCTGTGTGCCTCGGTCGTATGCAGTCCTGATTGTGGCGCTCACCTGCACGGCACCAAACACGCATACGACCATCATTGGCACCAAGGCAGAAGCGACTCTCATCGCTGAAGACGACACGTCTCCATTCGTCCCTCCATTCACGCCTGTCGCGACACCACTGGAGGCGGGCTGCACGATGTTGGGGCGTGAGCGGAAGACGGCCTAACGGTGTGCGGGACCGTAGCCCAGCTTCATGGAGACGGTTGCGAATGGTCCTCGCCGATACCCCTGGAGCAACAGTGTCCCTAATTTGCTGGGAAGTGGCGGTGCGGTCCCCTACGGCACTGCGTAGGATCCTACGGTCGTGGCGTGCATCCGTGCGTCGCTGCGGTCCGGTCCCAGGTCGACGGGCACGTGCACCTTCCGCCGACCACTGGCGGCAACATCGATGTACTGTGGAGACCTCACGCCCCACGTGTTGAGCAATTCGGCGGTACGTCCACCCGGCCTCCCGCATGCCCACTATACGCCCTCGCTCAAAGTCCGTCAACTGCACATACGGTTCACGTCCACGCTGTCGCGGCATGCTACCAGTGTTAAAGACTGCGATGGAGCTCCGTATGCCACGGCAAACTGGCTGACACTGACGGCGGCGGTGCACAAATGCTGCGCAGCTAGCGCCATTCGACGGCCAACACCGCGGTTCCTGGTGTGTCCGCTGTGCCGTGTGTGTGATCATTGCTTGTACAGCCCTCTCGCAGTGTCCGGAGCACGTATGGTGGGTCTGACACACCGGTGTCAATGTGTTCTTTTTTCCATTTCCAGGAGTGTATATTGAACAATGTAGTATTTATATATAAAATATTTTTACTGTATACGTTATTCTTTAACGTTGATATCCATTATCATTATTATAATCATCATTGCAAGCATCTGTAAACAACGCATTGCGCAAAAACAGTGCTCCCAATGTAAATATTGTGAATCAACCAAAAATTAATTTGTCACCATTTGTCCCCCTAATTTACAAGTAAAACACACACACACACACACACACACACACACACACACACACACAAATACATATATATATGGTGTTTCACCTAACCCTGCCACCTCAAATATCTCTGGAACGCCAATATACATACGAAACCGGTTTTCACCAGCATGAACGTACGGCAGGGGCTTAGAAAGCGAAGAATATACGATATTTTAAAACGTAAACAAATAATATTTTCAACACGAACTTGTGTATTTTTAAATTGACGCACCATATTATTTCGTGTGCAATCAGTACCATGAAAAATCTGAAAAGTAATGCTGTTGGTTACATCGCAATACGTCAGTTTCATACCGAGAAATTGCAAAGTGAAGTTGACGCTCGAAATAAATGAAGCGCCCAGCTAGCGCACGTTCTGAGACTCAAGCGTGCACCTCACGCTGCCAGTAATCGTGATGTGATTGACGTACTACGTTATTGGAGTATTAATGTATGGTGTGCTATTGTATGACGAAGCATCATATCCCCGGAGCAGTGAAGTAACTTAAATCACTTAATAAAAGCAAGTCTTCTGGCCCAGACTGTATACCAATTAGGTTCCTTTCGGAGTATGCTGATGCATTAGCTCCATACTTAACAATTATATACAACCGTTCGCTCGACGAATGATCCGTACCCAAAGACTGGAGAGTTGCACAGGTCACACCAATATTCAAGAAAGGTAGTAGGAGTAATCCACTAAATTACAGGCCCATATCGTTAACGTCGATATGCAGCAGGATTTTGGAACATATGTTGTGTTCGAACATTATGAATTATCTCGAAGAAAACGGTCTATTGACACATAGTCAACATGGGCTTAGAAAACATGGTTCCTGTTAAATACAACTAGCTCTTTATTCACATGAAGAGTTGAGTGCTATTGACAAGGGATTTCAGATCGATTCCGTATTTCCAGAGTTCCGGAAAGCATTTGACACTGTACCACATAAGCGGCTTGTAGTGAAATTGCGTGCTTATGGAATATCGTCTCAGTTATGTAACTGGATTTGTGATTTCCTGTCAGAGATATCACAGTTCGTAGTGAGTGACAGAAAGTCATCGAGTAAGACAGAAGTGATTTTTGGTGGTGCCCAAGGTAGTGTTATAGGCCCTTTGCTGTTCCGTATCTATATAAACGATTTGGGAGGCAATCTGAGCAGCCGTCTTCGGTTGTTTGCAGATGACGCTGTCGTTTATCGACTAATAAAGTCATCAGAAGATCGAAACAAACTGAAAAGCGATTTAGAAAAGATATCTGAATGGTGCTGAAAGTGGCAGATGACCCCAAATAACGAAAAGTGTGAGATCATCCACGTCAGTGCTACAAGGAACTCGTTAAACTTGTTTTACACGATAAATCAGTCTCATCTAAAAGCCGTAAATTCAACTAAATACCTAGGTATTACAATTACGAACAACTTAAATTGGAAGAAACACATAGAAAATGTTCTGCTGAAGCCTAACCAAAGACTAAGTTTTATTGGCCGGACTCTTAGAAAATGTGAGAGACCTATTAAGGAGACTGCCTCCTCTACGATTGTCCATCCTCTTTTAGAATACTGCTGAGCGGCGTGGGCACTTTACCAGATAGGACTGACGGACTACATCGAAAAAGTTCAAAGAAAGGCAGCACGTTTTGTATTATCGCGGAATATAGGAGAGAGTGTGACAGAAATGATACAGGATTTCGGCTGGGCATCATTAAAAGAAAGGCGTTTTTCGTTGCGACGGAATCTTCTCACGAAATTCCAGTCACCAACTTTCTCCTCGGAATGTGAAAATATTTTGTTGCCACCGACCTACATAAGGAGGAACGATCACCACGATACAACAAGGGAAATCAGAGCTCGTTCGAAAAGATATAGGTGTTCATTCTTACTGCGCGCTATACGAGATTGGAATAATAGACAATTGTGTAGGTGGTTCGATGAACCCTCTTACAGGCCCTTAAATGAGATTTCCAGAGTATCCGTATCGATGTAGATTGTCCCATAATTCATTGATGCCACTCCTAAAGGGGGACAGTTTAGCCCCTTCTTGAGCTGTACCTTACTTGAACCGCTCCACCTCTTATAATGTGTCAAATTATGCGATATCAGAATGATGGATGTCCTGCGCATAATGGTTATTGATGCGAAATGCCAATTAGAGGTACGATTAGTGGTAAAGCACTTGGTTTCAAGTTTCTAAACCTCATAAATTCTGAAATATGTGACTTGTAAAGGTCAGCAACTGCGTCACAGTTTCTGACGTAATGCATCGCATGTAGTACTGTGCTCAGAGCAGGGGTTGTCTGCACTGGTGCCGGAATCCTGCCGTAAACATACCAATATCGCGACGGCACGCTCTACCTTCGGAGTACAAAAATGTTCAACTGTGTGTGAATTTCTAAGGGACCAAACTGCTTAGGTCATCGGTCCCTAGACTTAAACACTACTTAAACTAACTTACGCTAAGAATAACACGCACACCCATGCCCGAGGGAGGACTCGAACCTCCGACGGGACGCACCGCGCAGCTAGTGACATGGTGCCTCTAACCGCGCGGCCACTTCGCACCGCTTTAGTGTACAAATGTCTTCTAATCTGGTCTGCTGAACTGCTCTCATACTGTAACGTTATTCACATACCTTGCCCCATTCACATCTGTTTTCTTGTGGCTTGTTACATTTGTCGTCTTCTAGTCGATATGCCGGCCTTGAGTAATGAAGAAAAACTAGATACTACTTTAATTTATGGCGAATGTCACAGAAATGCAACTGCAGCTGTGACACGGTAAACTGAACGATACACAGATCGGCGGTGTCCGTCACGTTGAATCACTGGCAACATCTGCAAGACTGTCATGGAAACAGGAAGCTACCGCAAAACGTCGACGTACAACGCCAGCGACTGGCAATAGAAACGAAAATGCTGTTCTGGCGGCTGTATCGCACAATCCTCTGGTTGATGTACGACAAATTGCACGGAGTACTGGAATAACTCACAGTAGCGTGTGCAGAATCTTGCATCAACATCGGTTTCATCCGTTCCATATGTCACAGCACCTAGCACAGTACGGGAATGACTTTAAATCCCGCATTGCATTCTGTCGTTTTGCCCTTCAGTAGTTGCAAGGTTATTCAGTACTCCTAATCAATACGTTGTTTACGGAAAGCCTTCATTTACATATCATTGTAATGTGAATGTGCGGAACATGTACTACTGGTCCGTGCAAAATCCCCACTGGATTCACCAAGTTGCCATCAACGACAGTGGAGTGTCAATGTTTGGTTCGATATCATTGCTAACTGTATTGCGGGTCCCTATTTTTACCGTGGTGCAATGAATGGACAGCCGTATGCATCATTTCTTCAACACACACTCGCGTTCCTCATGGAGAATCTAGGATTGGAAACTCGTCTGACAATGTGGTTCCTACATGATGGATGATCCGCACACAATACAAAAGTTGCCAGAGACGTTCTAGATGCGACATTTGCAAATAGGTTGGCGGAGCGGGGAGCTACTGTGCGATGGCCAGCACGGTTCCCCGACTTGACACCATTAGACTTCTGTCTCTGGAGTTCAGTGGGAAACAGAGTGCATCAAGAACACCCAACGACAGTAGAGGATATGTAACATCGTATTGCTGCGGCGTGTCCGGTAATATCTGTAGAAACTCTACAATCTCTGCAACACTCTCTCGTTACCCATCTGCAAACGTGTATTCATCCATACAGAGGGCACTTCGAACGTATGTTGACGTGACACAGTTTCATTGGTCAAGATGTGGGTATATTTTCTATGCTGAATGTAAAGCACAACAGTACAGTTTCTATGGGCGACATAATGTGTTTAGCAAAGTGAATTCAAGTGTGTTATCTCTAATTGTAGCTCTAGTTGTCACTCCTCTAGAATAAACATACATTTGCAAATTGAAAAACGTAACTCTGCGTTGGACGTGTTACTTGTTTATTTTTGTGGATTGTGCATATCTTCCCATTGTGTAAGCCCATAACACAGGCAGCATGAAGTGCGTCCCGGGTTCGATTCCCGGCGGGGTCAGGGATTTTCTCTGCCTCGTGATGGCTGGGTGTTGTGTGCTGTCCTTAGGTTAGTTAGGTTTAAGTAGTTCTAAGTTCTAGGGGCTGATGACCATAGATGTTAAGTCCCATAGTGCTCAGAGCCATGAAGTGCGCGCTTTAGTCTTAGGACGTGTGCTAGCTGTGCGCTTCATTTATTTCAAGTGTAAACTTCGCTTCGCAATTTCTCGGGATGTAATTGACGTATTGCGATGAAACCAACGCCATTATTTTCGTGAATTTTCATGGTACTCATTGCATACGAAATAATAGGGAGTGTCCATTTAAAAATACACAAGTTTGTGTTGAAAATGGTATTTGTTTACGTATTAAAATTTCGCATATATTTCCACACCTCTGAGAAACCTTCCACCCCTTCCCTTCCACCCCCCGCCGCCCTCACCCTCTTGGATATCCCTAATCGCTCAGCCCTCCACCTCGGTGAGAGAAGCACACAATTGATACCAAATTAATTGAGTAATTAGTTTAAGCGAAAAAGAGTTAGGTATAATGCTCAAGATTCTTTAAATATATGGTCTCAGCAAATAACAACCAGTACATCAGCATTCTAGAATAAATATTATAAACTGTAACGATGGGGGTTACATTATAATCACCTCTTACACTCTGGGTCCCGAAATTGAGCATTTCAATCGATCTTCGTTTTAGTACTCCCACATACTAAAATATCTCCAAGCCCTCTGCAAGAAGGGAGAGATCGCACTGCCTTTCAGTAGCCACCATCTCACTCTCCAACTCCCGTATTTCTTCCTTTTGAGCTATAGCAACATCTGCAACGATGGATAATATATGCCTCACACAATTGTATACGATGAAAAAATATCTGACGGCAGTATACTATAAATGTACTTACGTTCTTTCTGCATTTCGGCATCCAGCAGCAGCTCAATGTCCATCAGTTGCTGGTCTAATGCTGCAACAGCGAGATCAGAAGTTTTATAAACATTTGTGAAGATCTGAATTGATCACTTGCTGTTTTCAGAACACATAAACTATCACAGACAATTTGGAGCTGTACTTACATGATGGTAGCACAAGCTCTTCGGTTTGCTGGCGACTATCAGCTTCCAACTGCTCCTGTTCTAATGATAGAACAACAGTGCAAATGTTATAAGCACTTCTTACAATTTGAATATTGTAAGAGATGTTTTCTCAACCTGTAAACTATCACACACAGAATTTTGAGAGGTACTTATATGATGGTAGCACAACCTCTTCGGCTTGCTGGCGACTTTCAGCTTCCAGCTGGCATTCTAGTTCTGCCAACATTTCGGGAATGAATGCTCTACTAGCAGGAAGAAAGAACTTTTATAATCATTTTTTGCGTAAGTATCTCACAATCTCGAAAAATTAGAATACTTCCATTAAGAAATTTTACATCCGTCGCAATTTGAACTTATAATTTCTTTTATAAGTACTTACATGGCAATTGATCAAGCTGGGCCGTTTCCCACCACCACTACCACTAGCATCACTGCTGACTGACTGTTTCAGGTTACAGGAATCACATAGACACAGCTAGGCACTGCCAAAGCTCGTGATGATTGTGGTGGGGGTTGTGTTTTATACACCGTCAGATTCCTCACTCTATATTGAGAGTACCAACAGGAACTCAGATTGCCATACTAGCAACTTCTAACTTGCCATTTTTTCTTCAGGCAGGCTTGGTGCATGTGTTTGAGGAACAGTTCACATTTGTGGGTGGTGAAATATATTCTGAGACGAACATATTTCGTTTGCTGGCAAGTAGATGGAAAATTGGACGCAGCTGCTACCATTAGAAAAAACAAAACCTTTTTTCATTCTCAGGCGAACCGGTAGCCTGATACTTCTCTCGTCAGTTGCATCCCTCGAAATACATTTTGTTGTTAGTAAGGGTACTGCTGTGGTATGAGCACACTAGACTTGACTTCTTTTTCTGCTTCAATAATTCTTGGTGTGGGTGACTGCTGCCTGGGACAAAAAAGATTCTGTGAAACATCCTTTGTTTGCCGGCAAGTGGAAAAAAAATTTGACACACCTGCTATCTTCAGAAAAGCAGCCTTTGTTCATTCTCCGACAGATAGATAGTCTGGCACACGTAATACCAGCGGTATTCATCGAAATATATGTTGTAGTTTTCGTTAGGACAGGGCTATGGGGGAAGATGCTAACCTTCGAAAATAAATCTATTGTTCGTGTTAGACGTGCAACAAAGTGCGCCTTGAGAGTGGAATTGCACATTACGATCATCTGCCGATTTCCAACTGCTGTCAGCAGCCTCCCTGTGGGGTGGTTACCGTGCTGATCGCCGGACACCGAGAGAAGCGGTGCACATGGCGAGGGTTGTGTCGACTAATGCCTGCGGAGAGTTATGATGGCGCATGGCACGGCGCGTTCTCATATAAATTATAATGATTCAAATGGCTCTGAGCACTATGGGACTTAACATCTGAGGTCATCAGTCCCCTAGACTTAGAACTACTTAAACCTAATTAACCTAAGGACATCACACAAATCCATGCCCGAGGCAGGATTCTAACCTGCGACCGTAGCAGTCGTGCGGTTCTGGAGTGAAGCGCCTAGAGCCGCTCGGCCATCTCGGCCGGCCACTCTCATCTCAGGGCCCCAGAGCAGGGGAGGAGGCAGTAGGTCGGACTGGTTGGGTCCCGTGAGGCGAGGCAGCTGCTGCAGTCATCACGCCTGCAGACTGAGCCCCTCCCCCACAAAGTCACGCTAGGTGCCGTAATGTAGAAGGCGGGGAAAGGATGAACCCTGTCACATCACTATTGCACTCCTGCCCGGCAGCTAACTGAGTAGCGTCTTAAATTCTTTGTGATCGAATTATACGAAGCGATCAGAAGTTAAACAAGAGTACCCCTGTCCTATGAAATGTAAATTAAGTCCTTGTCAGAGCGTAATTCACCGATTTCCCGGCGTCTTAAATTTTTTCTCTATTGCTATCTCCTATTCCCGTTTCATAAACCATTTCCATCAATAATTTCCGTAAATGTTACGCCACTGAGTTGAAAATTGAATTGTACAGCGAATATTCGGAATTGCAGCAAAAATTCGAAATTAGCGCCAAAATTCGAAATCATCGCCAATACTGTAGGTGTGGGAGAGGGTGGGGGAATGGTGGAGATAGGGGACGGTGCGTGGACCTACATGCCGATTGAGAAAAACACTTGATGTCATACTGGGTGCGGTTGCCGTGGTTGGGGGGGGGAGGGAATTATTTGATCAATTTAATTAATTTGCATATCAGTCAGATATCAATTTGATAACAAAATCGTGGTCAGAGCCCCATCACCCTACTTTTCACATACACCATGAGAATCTCAGCTCATATATCAGTAATACAATCTTCTGTGTCTCAGCGCACTTCACATATCGAAAAGGTTATGTTGATGCAGCGTTTGTGGAGAACATTGTGATAAAACGTCCAACAACTGTGAATGCGATGGACTGATTGTAGAAGACTTGAGCATATGTAATGATTCTAGAATGAAATTTTCACTCTACGGCGGAGTGTGCGCTGATATGATCATCAGTGATATTTATAATTTCAGGTATCATTGCGAAATGCTTCAAGCGCGGTGGAGTACCTGTTCATTTACATAACTCATTACAAAGTTCCTGTGAGTGATGAAAAGCTGATTACATGACCACGCAGTAATTATGCGTACTCAGATGATTCTTCGGGAAATTTTGTGATGATTCAGATTATATGTAGACATCTATCAGCCCTGACCTCACACTTTTATCCTGCCTTGAGCAATCTGTTATTGGAATGGGTGGTAATTCTGATGCGCAGGCTAAAACTGCGTTGGAATTCATCTTCTTCAAATCCTCACAGTAAGAAGGACGAAACGTTGCACACATGGCAGGAATGAACCAGTAAACTTTATTGCCGGCCGGTGTGGCCGAGCGGTTATAGGCGCTTCAGTCTGGAACCGCGCGACCGCTACGGTCGCAGGTTCGAAATCTGCCTCTGGCATGGATGTGTGTGCTGTCCTTAAGTTAGTTAGGTTAAGTAGTTCTAAGTTCTAGGGGACTGATGACCTCCGATGTTAAGTCCCATAGTCCTCAGAGCCATTTTGAAACATTTTTAAACTTATTTGCTTTATTATGATAAACTTTAAGAGTGGTTAGTTTGTGATTGTCGAAAACACTCGAAACCTTTCTCAGGCTCCCTTTCCCGTTGGTTTGCAGCACCATTATAATTAATAAAAGCCTTTCGAACTGAAAACCTGTTTCAATAGTCTGTGACTGCGCTGATGTAGCCGGTAGTACGGAATATTAAAACAGCTACCATTAACAGAAATTTAATATCACCAGAATTCATACTGTGCTAAATTTTAAGCATGCTTATTGGTTACAGGAATGTGGAGTATTTTTAATAATTATTTTATTGTCTTTGGGATCAATCTGTCCCTGAACATATGAGTAATTATCTGCTTCAGTTCGTACCATAGTAGTTCATGCTTTGCCTTCACAATGACGCAATTCATGTCCTTGAAATATCCCATCATCATTTTAAGTGCACGTGCACGTAATTGTTGACAGACACTTACTGACCCATCCGTGAATCGTCCTGCATATTCTAAGCCATTAAAGTACTAAGCTGTTGCAGTCAGTACATTGTAATGCCAGATAATGCTCCAACGTTTCTTGTATGGTCAGTTTCAACAGCATTCAGTTCGTATCTTATTTCTTGAAACAGGACATAATGTGTCGCAATTGGTAGATAATGTGGGGTCAACTATAAATAACTTCTTCCCCCGAATATTCTATGGTATAGATACACCCTTCAGATACACGCAAGTGTAACTTTGTGCAGTGAGTGATTTAAATGCAGGTGACGATTTGGGACCCTACCAGTGATACCGATGTTGACACTTTGTACTACACTGCAAGATGACTTATATTTTCTCCCACATCATTGGACAAAATTAATAAATGGTCGAGGCATGCTATTTAGAGGAACAAGCGGCAACATTCGTGATTACAATAAATTTATTACAAAAAACGAGAGTGAAATTAGGCTAAGAACAGAAGTAAACAAACCTTACTTCAATTCAAGCCCCTGTTAGCACAATCAAGTTCAGTTGACAGAACTGGAGAATGGGTGAAATAATTTATACTTCACCTGCAACATTAAATGTATGGATAATGCGATCTGAGTGAATTTACTTTGGCTGATAGTAATTGTGAACTACTAAGCTGCAAGCTAGTATTATATGCCTAAACTTAATAGCGACTGCTGCTGTTTGAAAGAATACGCCACGGATGCTGAGAATTCACCTTAACGGTTCCTAATGCATGGGACCTGCAAACTGCTCACCGTGCACCTTCAGGAGCCCGCAATACTGTGACCTGCCTTCCTCTTCATCGACCTGAGTCTCGTTCTCTCGTCCCATGATCAGCCACCACGTCTCTGGATCAAATCTTAATCTATGATCTATCACAAATCAAGGGTCTCGTCCTAATGTCCAATCAGTCTCCCATCATGGCCAAAGCCTGAATATCTTTCTCCGTCTCTTCACTCTCTATTCCAAAAACACCCCACCTGAAGTACTTTCAAAAACTAAAACTATCAATAGAAAGGCGGCAGCGCTTCCTTACGCCAATCACATTATTCTGCTCTCTCTGTACAGACTCCGTACAGAAGATGGGCAAATTTTATTCTTTCATAGTTATCACTTTCCGCGACAGAGGACAGACGTCGTTTGGTAAGTTTAATGGCGTCACCGTCAGATCCCCAGTCAAAGCTCTGTGCCTCTGCTCGCGTGGCAAGCTACTTGGAGTGGGTGTCTACGTGACTTTTAAATATCGCAATGACCATCCCGACGACGATGTGTTGGGTGTTCCGCCAAGCCGGCAGATTGCAGTCACTGATTGAAATGCATTCAAGATCCCTATAGATACGGATCTTGCAGTTAGGTGCACGGGAAACATTGTCATGCATACCTGCAGAATCTGATGAATGTACTCTTCAGGACTGGGATCAATTGTCAGGCCACTGTTCCGTCGCAACTTGGCTAAACATGTTGTAAGAGACTCTGTTGCAAGCTACTGGGACGATGTACTGTAGCTTCCCACCCTCTTCATAACAGCAGCGACTAAGTCTCATAGACCCAGCCGGTATACCTGCGTCTGCATCCGTTCCTTGATCCCTGAACTGAAACCATTAAAGCGGCATATTAACTATCTATGGCCTGCAAGATTCCCGTCTTCCAACTAAGGCTGCAGTTGTCCAGGAAAACACTCTACCAAACAGAAACTCGGTCCCATCATCTCAGATTACTCCCCCAATTAGATTCTAAGGAGCTCAGTATCCAACCACTGTCAACCATCTTTAATAAGCATAGTACGAGTCAAAGTGCCTTCCTAACTTGATAAGAAGTCCTAATTGTGAATGTCCATACGATTTAAATAATTAAACGCAATCAAAATCAATAATGCATATAAAAGAGCACACAAATTCATAACACTGGAATGATGTAGATAAATGCACTGCAAAGAATCTCCGGATGTTAACTTCAGTGTTGGAGCTCCGCAAACTTCAGTTATGGAAGTCATCTTCGTAAAGATGTAGATGTCAACAGGTGTCTGAGATGGGTCCTACCTTGGTGTCATCTGTGTCATCTGAGTATCCGTACAATCCATCATGTTGCAGATATGCTGTATCTCCATCATTGGGTACTTCACTTAAACAGTGTGTTGAACATTTTTGAATTTAGTTACTGCTTGGCAATCCCTATCTGGCCTATACCTACATTCACACATTAGGATCTGCTGTGAGTCACTTGGTAAGCAGTGGTAACTAGCGGTATACTGAATACATTTAGCTGTGGCTCGACAAGTGGTGGTGATGTAGACTATGAAAGCGCAAACAGCTGTGTGTGCTGCTCCGGTATATTATGTAGTCTGACTGCGTGGGGACGACTTAGCTGAGGCTTGGCAAACGACAGTGTACATATGGAAACTCAAACAGTTATGTGTATACAGCTCTGATATATCAAGTAATACTGATTTCAGTTCCAATGCATCAGGGAGAGAATGCACTAAGGAAGAATTAAACGGTAAATTGTAAGTACCGTATATGCAGAACAAGATGCACATACACAGTGAACAATAATGAACAATGAGAAAGAGAGGAATCTGTTACTACCTACATTCAGTTGCATGAGTTAGTTTTTCTATTTACAGGTGGTGGCAGATTTCTGCTGATGCTTCAGGATTATGGATTTTTCACTACGTCGTAAACAACAGGAATGGCGATTCTATCTGATGGTTAGCATGCCCAAACAAGTGGTGAGAGTAACCAACCATAGCACGGAAGAAATTGTAATAACCACTTTTTGGGCTGCTGAGGAAATTATTTCGACAACTCATACAACAGTTCATTGAGGTTGCTATCTTAGGTGGTCATATTGGGTTATGTCACAAGGATGACCCTGGATGGACTCACATGAAAATTTACAGTAGCAGGGATTTTGCTTCTCCATTGACCTTCCACCATCCTAGATTCACCATGTTTGATAATGACACCACTGTCTTGAGCATAATGGATCTGTCATCACGGAAAATTTCGGCTGCACCAGTATGCATTGGCCAATAGGATAACTCCCCAACCTCCATTTCTTGAGTTTCCCACAATTTGTACCCCCCTGCGGGTTCGGGGGTAAGAATAGGCCCGCGGTATTCCTGCCTGTCGTAAGATGCGACTAAAAGGAGTCTCAAATGTTTCGGCTTTATGTGATGGTCCCCTCTTGGGTTTGACCTCCATCTTTCTAAATTATTCAGAAGAGCGAGCCAATTGGGGAAGGGCGCCTTACATGGTGCACTGTATCCGTCGTGCATTGAGACCTTTAGCCAGCTTTTTCGTCGTTGCAATGGTGTCCCGTTCGTTTTCCATCTCTTGGGCGAGGATACGTCCCTGGGTGCGATTACCACACTGCACTCTGCAGTGTTGATTTTAACTGCGACGACGACCTTGGACATTTTTGCACCTAAGATCCAGCACGGTAGCCTGTCCGTTGTGGTGGGGCCGCCATGTACCCTGTTGGTTGTAGCCTCCTGACAACACAGGGATCGCTCTACTGATGCCTGCGCCGTTAACTCCCCACGTATGCCAAGGAGTAGATGCCCATCTCCTTGGGGCATCGGGACTCCCGGCAATGGCCATCCTGCCAGGTGGCTATTGCTGCGGCTGGGTGGCACCCGTGGGGAGGGCCCTTGGTTGGAGTAGGTGGCATCAGGGCGGATGACCCGCAATGAAGCGTGGTACATCTTCTCTCGCTGGTGGGCCTCCACCAGCAGTCTCTAAGCGATCGAGGTCTAACCTCAACGGCAGGAAATACGAACCACGATCATTTCCCTCCCTGGCCACTCCATGGGAGGAACGTATGGCAAAAGAAGGCAGTGGAGAATATTCACCCCGGTTCCTTGTGTGTACGCGAGTTGATGGGGAATCGTTTATGTCAACCAAGCCCCAGTTTTTTGTGGAGCATTTAGAGGACAAGTTCGGGGAGGTGGAGGGCTTGTCCAAAATGCGCTCTGGTTCCGTACTCATCCAAACAGCATCCTCTGCCCAGTCACGGAGGTTGCTCAATTGTGACAAGTTGGGGGATGTTTCTGTTAACATCAC
This sequence comes from Schistocerca cancellata, assembly GCF_023864275.1. Lineage (NCBI taxonomy): Eukaryota > Metazoa > Arthropoda > Insecta > Orthoptera > Acrididae > Schistocerca > Schistocerca cancellata. The sequence continues at coordinate 333,208,788 of NC_064629.1, forward strand.
GCCACATAAGAGTCTCAACATGGTCCAGGGTATTATATTCCACAGGGATCTTCTTCTGCAGTCCCACGATGAATTACGCGCCAACCTCGAACGACGAGGTGTTCACTTCGTCCGGCGCGTCCATCGGGGTCCGAGGGATAATCAGGTAGCCACCGGTGCCTTCATCTTGGCCTTCGAGGGTGATGTCTTACCCGATAAGGTTAAGGAGATGGTTTACCGTTGTGATGTGAAGCCATATATCCCTCCTCCGATGCGGTGTTTTAAGTGCTGGAAGTTCGGGCACATGTCATCTCGCTGTACTTCCAGCATCACGTGTCGGGATTGTGGCCGTCCTACCCATCCCGATAGTCCATGTGCCCCACCTCCTATATGTGTTAACTGCGGAGAACACCATTCCCCCTGCTCACCGGACTGTAGGATCTTCCAGAAGGAAAGGAAGATAATGGAATATAAGACTCTGGACCGCCTGACCTACACCGGGGCAAGGCGGAAATATGAGCGGCTACACCCTGTGCCCATGATGTCCACCTATGCCGCTGCTGCAACAGCGGTCCAATCCCCTCCCATGTCGTCACGTACTGTTGCCTCTCAGCTATGTCAGGATGAACCAGCCCCCTTGGTTGTGGGGGGCACTTCCCCGTCTGTTGCTCCATCTACTCCAGGAGCAACACCACCCCAACCATCGGGACATTCGTCCCCCCTTCCCAGCCAGAGAAGCGTGAGGCTTCTTCGGCTACTCTAGCTAGGAAGGGGTCCCTTGGGGCCCTCCCTTCCCAGGCTTTGCCCAGTGCCAAAGCGGACACCCGCAAATTTATGAAACAACAACTGGTCGCTGGTCATAGGGCTTCCCGCTCGTCGTCAGTCCCTGAGACTGACCCAGTGGGGCCCTCCCAGCCAGACCCTCCAAAGGCACAGCGTGCAAAGCAGTTGAAGAAAAAGGCTCCCAAGCATCCTAACATTGCGGTGGCACCTGTCCCACCGCAACCTTCAAACTCTGCTTCTGAGGATGAGGTGGAGATCCTGGCGTCCGCTGAGGACCTCGATCTTGCCGGTCCCTCCGACGCCATGGAAAGCACTAGCACAGGTGCTCAATCGGAGGCAGCAGGTGACCCAGAGGCGTAATCTGCCTTCCCCATCCCGTCACGCCTTTCCCAGCCATGGACAACACCATCCTCCAGTGGAACTGCAGCGGTTTCTTCCACCATCTCGCTGAGCTCCGACAGCTTATCAGCCTTCACCCTTTCTTCTGCATAGCTCTTCAGGAAACTTGGTTTCCAGCAATGCCCACCCCCGCCCTCCGTGGCTATCGGTGTTATTATAAAAACTGGGTAGCTTATGAAAGGGTGTCTGGTGGCGTCTGCATCTATGTCCTTAACTCTCTCCACAGCGAGTCTGTCCATCTACATACAACTTTAGAGGCTGTCGCTGTTCGGGTGTGGAGGCTGTTACTGTCTGCAGTCTTTACCTTCCACCGGAGGGTGATGTCGCGCAGCATGTCCTGGCTGCGCTGATAGCCCAATTGCCACCACCTTTCTTGTTACTGGGCGACTTTAACGCCCATAACCCTCTGTGGGGTGGGTCAGTGGCAACAGGTCGAGGCGCCGCTATTGAGCATTTATTGGCGCAGCTCGATCTCTCGATCTTAAATGATGGTGCCTCCACACACTTCAGTGTGGCGCATGGCACATACTCCGCCATTGACCTATCGCTCTGTAGCCCTAGCCTCTTGGCGTCTGTCCAGTGGGGTGTGCATGACGACCTGTGTGGTAGCGACTATTTTCCAATCTTTCTGCCACTGCCACGGCGCCACTCTTCTGGGCGCCCCAGCAGATGGGCTATGAATAAGGCTGACTGGGACTTGTTTTCCTCCACTGCCACTATTGAGCCTCTCTCTCGTGATGACATTGATGCGGTGGTTCAATCGGTCACCACCGGCATCGTTACTGCCGCCGAATCTGCCATTCCCCGTTCTTCTGGGTCCCCTCGGCAGAGGGCTGTGCCTTGGTGGTCGCCTGAGATCGCTGAAGCGATTAAAGATCGCCGGCGGGCGCTCCAGCGTCACAAGCGACATCCCTCCATCGACCACCTTATCGCCTTCAAACGGCTGCGTGCGCGGGCCCGCCTCCTTATCCGCCAAGGCAAGAAGGAGTGCTGGGAGCGGTATGTGTCTACCATTGGCCTCCATGTCACGCCATCGCAGGTCTGGGCGAAGATTCGACGCGTCTATGGCTATCGGACCCCTGCCAGCGTCCCTGCACTCTCACTGAATGGAGCAGTTTGTACAGACTCCGACGTCATTGCAAGCCGCTTGGCAGAGCATTTTGCTATGAGTTCCGCTTCTACGAATTACCCCCTGGCCTTCCGCTCCATTAAAGAGCGAATGGAACGTCGGAGCCTTTCGTTTCGCACTCACCATCCAGAATCGTACAATGTTCCATTCAGTGAGTGGGATTTCCGCAGTGCCCTTGCCGCTTGTCCTGATACCGCTCCTGGACCGGATAGCATCCACTGCCAGATGCTGAAACACCTCTCAGTGGACTGCCAGCGACGGCTCCTCGACCTTTACAACCGTATTTGGGTGGAGGGTGAGTTTCCGTCGCAATGGCGGGCAAGTATCGTTATCCCCATTCTGAAACCAGGCAAGAACCCTTTGGCGGTGGACAGCTACCGCCCCATTAGCCTCACCAACGTTCTTTGCAAGCTTCTCGAACTGATGGTGAGCCGGCGCTTGAATTGGGTACTGAAATCTCGGGGCCTTTTGGCTCCGTCTCAGGGTGGGTTCCGTAAAGGCCGCTCCGCCGCCGACAATCTGGTGAGCCTGGAGTCGGCCATCCGTACTGCCTTTGCCCGCCGTCAGCACCTGGTCGCTGTCTTCTTCGACATGCGGAAGGCGTACGATACGAAATGGCGTCATCACATCCTTTCTACGCTTCATGAATGGGGTCTTCGGGGCCCTCTGCCGATATTTATCCGAAATTTTCTGTCGTATCGTACCTTCCGCGTGCAAGTCGCAGCCTCATATATTTCCACCCACGTCCAGGAGAACGGTGTGCCACAGGGTTCTGTTTTAAGTGTCTGCCTGTTTTTAATTGAAATAAACGGTCTCGCTGCGGCAGTAGGAAATTCTGTCTCCGCTTCCCTGTATGCTGACGACTTCTGCCTTTACTATAGTTCTATTAGCATAGCAGCAGCTGAACGTCAGCTACAGGGCGCAATCCGCAAGGCGCAGCCTTGGGCTGTAGCGCGTGGTTTTCAGTTTTCGGCTGCCAAGACCCGCGTTATGCATTTCTGCCGGCGCCGAACGGTCCATTCTGAGCCGCGGCTTTATCTTGCCGACGAACTTCTTGCTGTGATGGAGACCCACAGGTTTTTGGGTGTACTTTTTGATGCCCGGTTGACTTGGCTGCCTCATATCCGGCAGCTTAAACAGGCGTGTTGGCGGCATCTCAACGCTCTGAGATGTTTGAGCCACACCCGCTGGGGCGCCGACCGCTCTACCCTGTTGCGGCTCTACCAGGCGTTAATCCAGTCCCGTCTGGATTATGGGAGCCTGGTTTATGGCTCAGCATCCCCATCTGCACTGCGGGCACTGGACCCAATCCTCCATAGCGGGATCCGCCTTGCCACTGGTGCTTTCCGGACCAGCCCAGTGGAGAGCATTCTTGTGGAGGCGGGTGTCCCTCCACTGCGATTACGCCGCCAACGTTTGCTGGCTTCTTATGCTGCCCATGTTTTCAGCTTGCCCGGGCATCCTAATTATCGGCTACTATTCCCACAGTCGCACGTCCATCTTCCAGAACGCAGGCCCAGGGCTGGATCTCCGATCGCGGTCCGCGTCCGAGAGCTTCTCTCCGGGCTTAGGGCTTTCCCTCTTCCGCCTCCTTTCCGGGCACCTCTGCATACACCCCCGTGGTGTGTGCCTCGCCCTCGCCTTCAGCTGGAATTGGCACAGGGCCCGAAGGACTCAGTCCCTCCGGAGGCTTTCCGCCGTACCTTTCTTTCCATCCTCGCCACGTATCAGGGCTCTGGCATTGTTTACAATGACGGTTTGATGGTTGCTGGTCGTGTCGGTTATGCGCTCACTCTAGGGGACCATTGCGAACAACGTTCGTTGCCGGCTGGCTGCAGCGTTTATACTGCTGAGCTGGTCGCCATCTTTCGTACCCTAGAGTATATCCGCTCCTGCTCAGGTGAGTCCTTCGTTATCTGTAGCGATTCCCTGAGCGGTTTACGAGCTCTCGACCAGTGTTTCCCTCGTTCCCGTCTGGTGATGGCTATCCAGGAGTCCGTGCATACTCTTGCCCGTTGCGGCCGCTCTGTGGTCTTCGTGTGGACCCCAGGCCATGTTGGGATACCCGGCAATGAGAATGTTGACCGCCTGGCGAAAGAGGCCACCAGTACACCATCTCGGGACATTGGCCTCCCGGAAACAGATTTGAGAGCGTTCCTACGCCGCAAAATTCTCGACATTTGGGACGCTGAATGGCGCGCCCTGCCTTCACGAAATAAACTTCGGGCCATCAAGGAGCCTACTGGTGTGTGGCGCTCCTCCTTGCGGGTCTCTCGCAAGGAGTCTGTTGTCCTCTGCCAGCTGCGCATTGGGCACACATGTATGACGCACGGCCACCTATTGCGACGTGAGGCCCCACCTTTATGTCACTGCGGCTCCGTTTTGACAGTGGTCCACATTTTATTGGACTGTCCACTTTTAGCTGTGCTCAGGCAGTCGTTCGCCCTGCCTGACTCGCTCCCTGCCCTTTTAACAGATGACTCTGCTACGGCTGACTTAGTTTTACGTTTTATTCGGGCAGCGGGTTTTTATCATTTAATCTGAGTGTTTGTTTTATTTTATTGTTTTGTGTTGATTCTGGCCTTTGGCCTACGGTTTTAAACTGAGTTTTTAACGTGTTCTCGGTGGTTGGCTTTTCCTTTTTTTTTGTTCCTGTGGTCGGCCAACCACCGTCACACTCTGTGTGATTTTATTTCGTTTTGTCTGATCTCTGTCGGAGTCTTTCCTGTCCTGTGTCGTCTGACGTCTTTCGTGTTGTTCGTTTTTATTCTCGATGGGCGGTTTTAATTTTTTGGAAAATGGACCGATGACCGTCGCAGTCTGGTCCCTTTAATCCCCCAAACCAACCAACCAACCCACAAATTGTACTTCGCCCACGTGGCCTAGAGCGGAGGGGGAGGGGGAAGGATGAAAGGAGGGATCTGGTAACAATGCAGCTTTTGCCAGCTCTTGTCTAGCCAGCCTGCTTGTGACGGATGCTGAAATGTTAATAATCTGAGCACCGGATCCCAAATGTTGTAAATTGATACCGCTGTCCTTTTTTATTCGATATTATGACATCTTTATTAAGACGGACTCCTTAGTAATGCTCTTCCAAAAACCTTGCGATTGCACTTTGCTAATGGAGTAACTGTGTTTTAATTCAGAGTTATACTCACGGTAATGCTTGACAATAGCTGATTCGCTTTGTTGTTTTAGTCGGGTTCGTCACTGAAGTTCCATGCATCTATCCTCGAAGGTTCTGAGAGTCCGCCCCAAGTAAGATATGTCACCCGACTAACAAAGCCAAGCAAATCAGCTGTCGCCGAGTACTGCCTCAAATCTAATCCTGAAATGAAATAAGATGGCACCAGTTTCGGGGTGCTAACGCCAAGTTTCTGGCACAGTAAAATTATGGAGTCTATAGATGTCAAAAATCCAAATAAAGTCACAATTTAAACAAGGCTTGGAGTACAGCACCAGTTTATTAACATCTCGCAGCCAATGACATTTCCCAGAGCCGGAAACGCTGAGAGTATATAGATTTCAAAGACTATCAACGTGCGCTATGAACAAAGAGCATCAAAAGGTGTATTAGGCGTAGGGGATCGAACTCAACAATAAAAAGCCGGGCAAGACCATCAGTAAAGGCTCACAGTCTAGTAAGAGTCCAGGCAGCGAGAAGAATTCACACCACCTGAAGAAGATGGCTGGTTCGTTCAGTGGAATATTGTGCGTAAAAAGGAAATTACAATTCGGAAGAATGCCAAGCAGCACACCGTGAATCAGTTACGCCGAGAAAGTGTAATACATCACGAAGGTAATTTGATTTGAAGAAACTCTTAAAGAGCATGATTTCCTCCGAAGTCTAAGTCCACAAACACAACCCCCTTCGTCCCTTTCAAGCTACGTGCGAACTGCGACAGTTTGAAGGAAGTATGCTGAATTGTCTTTGTAACTCGTGAACAAAATGACGCTGTGTAGGGAAATCTACATTTCGTCTCACCCATATACTCGTTTCAGAACGGCCTAAGAAGGCCAGACTTGTGGCAGTAAATCAGTTCAGTTTAAAGTTCCTAAGCTATGCCTGCTTTTTCAAAAACTAAAAAGACAAGACGAAGAGCAAACTAATAAAAAAGTAACTTATAAAGAAGATCAGTGGGAAGCAACCAATTATTTCTATTGTAGTCGGGAGCTGGTAGCGATAGAACAAGTAATAACCCACATCTGTTATCCACAACCGGCTGTGAACACAAACGCAGTTATTACAAACTGCGCTGCCGCTCTCGCTAATATTTCTCCGTTACTAGTGGAAAAAACGACTCTCTCTCATCTTTTTTCAGGCATTGCGACAGGCTTGTTTACGTACGTGGTGCGAAATCGTCTCTCTCTTTTTCATAGTCTTCTAAATGTTGAATTGTATTAGACCCAAACAAGCAATATTTTATTGTGTTAGCGGAAGGTAGGCATAGGAATATGATAGGTTTTCGTTGTGAATCTTTTCTCTAAGAGCTAGTTAGATGATAAAATCCATTTCTGCAAATTACAAATGTCAATACTGAGGCGGTTAAGCAAGTCTGCATCAGAGAAACATTCGGTTGTTTTCCAAGATCGCATCTAGAGAGCGTAGCGAGGAGTGTTCTGTAAAGATTATGACCTTGTTCTTTTACAGAGCAAAGTAATGATCATATGAATTCCATTTAGTTGTAGGACGTTTTCCTTCTAATGGACAAAGGATTTATAATTTATAAGACAAATAATTCAGGTAGACATAAACGATCATAACTTGAACTTTTAATAGAACTGAGAGCACAGCATATAAACTCTTGAACAGAAAGAAGGAGCGCAGAAGTTGAAGAATGCACTCGCTACAGCTGGGCAGTGTCTGCCTTTCCTGTGTAAAATTCTTTGCTTTTAGAAGTGGTCATTACAGCCACCCGAAAAGTTATCTGCAAGTAATAAGAAGGGAAGATGATACTCGTTGTAGAGCGATAGTCTAACTATGATGCTGAGCACAGTATTTGATATCCATAGAGATGGCTAGCACCAAATCAGTATGATAGTGGCACAGCGTACTACATTACGTGTACTATCACAACATTTCAGAACCTACATATATACCACTGTGGTTTCATCCTTCGGTGAAGGCTGCTAAGTGGTTTTTGCCACATAATGGCTCAATGGCTCTGAGCACTATGGGACTCAACATCTTAGGTCATAAGTCCCCTAGAACTTAGAACAACTTAAACCTAACTAACCTAAGGACATCACACACACCCATGCCCGAGGCAGGATTCGAACCTGCGACCGTAGCAGTCCCGCGGTTCCGGACTGCAGCGCCAGAACCGCTAGACCAGCGCGGCCGGCTTTGCCACATAATTTTAGTATAGAATGACTCTGACACGTGAAGTATCCGACAAAGATTAGACTGTGCAGTACATGACATGACATATAATTTGAGAATAAATAACTTATTAGGTAAATATGTCCTTAAACCGAAAGGTAGATTGAACACAATGGTACTTTACTAGGCATGGTCCCATTGGAGGTGGTACCCGATGTTTGAACTGGCAGATTAAATCTACTCAGACGTGGGATCCCAACCATCGTGTGTAGCTCGACATTTTTCACGTTCTTTGTCGGAGATGAAATAAGCAATGTGTTCTGGCGTAAATACAGGCACCGGAAAGAAGAGGAACACCGCAAGACCAGGGAAGGCAGTGAGGCGACGTCGACCAATAACGCGCTGACAGGACGTTATCACGATAGGAGCGGCATCTAGCCGAAGTGAATATAACCGCCGCTCCTGTCAGCCTCAGCAGATGTTAGTGGACAGTATTCGCTTAGTATTAGCACGGCCTAGCAGAGAGTGCTACAATAATACCTGTTAGTGATCCACAAACTGTGTGTCAAATTTGTACGAACATTTTATATAGCAAAGGACGCGGATTTATGTTGCATTTCGCCAATCGCTTGCGACACCATTGTATATTCCGAGTTAAGTATTGCCAATCTGCTTTAGTGAAATAAAACTACTAATGTTATTTGCTTGAATTGTTGTGTAGCATTCCCAAAACGCAGCATCCCAGCATCCCTTAAGCACCCTATACGAGACGAGTGGGCAGGACCCCACATAATGAGTGCTTAAAAAGTTCTGGAACAGGCTGAGGTCTAAGCGCACACATTTGCACTGGTAGTCTGACGTTTACAAACAAAATGACTTCATTCTCCATTTTCATCCCTCAGGCCGACTTTCTCTTGCCAAAATGGGCTGCGTGTGAATTAGCATTTAGTTAAATATATTTTATACTTAGAACACTCAACCTTAATGGAAATAAAGGCCGGCCGTTGTGGCCGAGCGGTTCTAAGCGCTTCAATCTGGAACCGCGCGGCCGCTACGGTAGCAGGCTCGAATCCTGCCTCGGGCATGGATGTGTGTGATGTCCTTAGATTAGTCAGGTTTAAGTAGTTCTAAGTTCTAGGGGACTGATGACCTCACATGTTAAGTCCCATAGTGCACAGAGCAATTTGAATCATTTGGAAGTAAAGTCCCTCCCGGTCAAAAAAAATTCAAATGGCTCTGAGCGCAATGGGACTCAACTTCTGATGTCATCAGTCCCCTAGAACTTAGAACTACTTAAACTTAACTAGCCTAAGGACATCACACACGTCCATGCCCGAGGCAGGATTCGAACCTGAGACCGTAGTGGTCGTGCGGTTCCAGACTGTAGCGCCCAGAACCTCTCGGCCACACCGGCCGGCCCCAGTTAGAAGGAGAAATACCAAAACGGTTGGATTTGTTGTTCAAGTTGACTATAGGGTAGACGAAATTTCCCACCGGGATACACTCAATGAAGAATTATTTTTTTCACCAACCAACGTTTACAGTTTTCAGGCAACTGTAGATGGGTAGTCATAAACCTTTAACTGTAATTTCGAGAACATGTAGTTGCTACCGTGAATGGTGATGATGGTGTTAATCTTACATATTCACCTTCAGTGCGTTGCATTTCTCCCAATGATAAATAACTTGGCGGATATCTCGTTTGAAGTAGTCTTTATTTTCGCTGTTCAAAAAACGTTCCAATCAAACATATTAATTGATTATATAACCTCGTTGTCATACTGGAAACGCTGCTACACAATGCTTTCGTCATCTGACGAAAGAGGAAGAAGTTACTCGCTTTCATTCATGGCAGCATAACGAGTGAAGCAAGATTTCATAGAAAAAGAAGCAGCGTACTCACTATTTCCTGTGCAGAACGAGTAGAAGGATTGTCGTGGAGCAAAAGCACACCCAAGAACGGCTTCTCGCGACGCTTCGCCATTCCAGTTGAGAGATTTCAGTAGACTACTCGTAAGACGTTTACATCTTACGATCATAATTATACTGTAGGCACCACGCCATAACAGTTGCGAAGCACTCAGCATCATCACGCCCGACAGTAGCAGGACGTTCACCATTTTCGACGGTAGCGAATCCACATTGTTCCAGTGCTCGTTTAGCTCCTGTCTCCCGCGGTTATAGTGACACACGTAGCACGCAGTTATGATCATTAGCCATGCAAGGAAGTAATTTGACACAGCTGCAGTATTTCCGCTGTTGCCTCTGCTCAGCTGGCTTTTAGCATGTGTGTGCGCAACCAGGAGGCGGTGACATTTGCCATTTAAAAAATGACGTTGTAGGTATTGACAACTGATCCATGAGTGGCTTTCACTTTTTTAACTATCGTCTCGTCTGTGAAATACCGATTTTCGGGCATTAGGACCTTCACTCCTCTTGCGGCTCGCAGTTCTTCCGAAAGATAGTCTGTCTCCTCGTTACTTCTCATTCAGACTCGTGTAACCACACTGGAGCCGTCTGCACCAACTGCCTAGTGTGTCGTATGACAGTACATTGTTGCCTCACATTTCCATCTCTTACTAAGGACTGTTGCAATGTTAAAACGCAAAAGACGAATCATCACACGGCGTCCCACTTTATTTCCACGCGGACATGATATGTGAATTGAGGTGGCAATCATTAAACTAAGGCGTTTTTCGCTGCGTCATTATCTACTTGTGACATCTCAATCACCAACATTCTCCTCCGATTGCGGAAATATTCTGTTAGCGCCCACCTACACGTGGAGAAATGATCATGGTGATAAAATAAGAGAAATCAGAGCTCGCACAGAAAGATTTATGTGCTCGTTTTTCCACGATCCATTCGAGAGTGGAAGGGTTGAGAAATAGCTTGAATGTGGTTCGATGAACCATCTACCATTCTTTTAAGTGTGAATTGCAGAGTAATAATATAAACGTAGATGAATCAGTAGTCTGCGCTATCTTCGTATGGCGCCTCTAGTGGTGTGCTGCCCTGTCGTGGCATGGGTATTTGAATGTTTACCAGCAGTGCTGTCATGTAGCAGCAAACGAACAGTTAGTACACGTAAAGTTCTTATTTCTAGGAGACAGTTAAACCTGTATTAAAACCAGGAAACACGTATTTCTCAGACAGACTGTTGGGTTTTCTATATGCCCTTTGCCTGCATGTTCCATGGATCATTCTGGACGATAAATCGAAATAATGTGGAACGACAAATTTTACATTCACATTACAAATTATTTTTCCAAATATAGCTGCTTCAGAATTTTTATAAGATTTTTTTGAATATATAGATCTTAAGTAACTAATTCCTACCCACCTCCTATTATAAATTACAGTAATAGAATTTCTTCTACGGAATAGAAGGAGTTGCCTAGAATAAACATCTTCAGTTTGTTTCCAAATTTTACTGTAGCGTCTGTCAGAAACTTTATATCTCTGTATAAGTGATCAAAAATATTAGTTGCAACATTGTGCGCTTCATTTTCTGCTAAAAAGCACCTTAATGTGAAGTGCGGAATGTCATTTTTCCTTCTGGTATTGTAGTTATGTACATCACTGCTCCTTTTCAGCTGCAGAGTGTTATTTACAACGAACTTTAATAAGGAGTAAATATACTGTGAAGCAGTAGTCAGAATGCCGAACTCCTTAAAGAGATGTCTACACGGTGTGATATTAATCTCACAGCACATTTTTGATCAATAAAGACTTTCTTTCTTAAAGATGAGATACTCCAGAACATTATTCCATATGACATTATTGAATGAAAATGATGAGATACTCCAGAACATTATTCCATATGACGTTACTGTATGAAAATATGCAATGTATATAAGCTGCGTTTGAAAATTTTGGTGAACTGTTTCAGGAAATAAGGAAGAAATAGTCACCATTAGCTGCAACTTACGTCTGGCGCCGATTGAAGGGCTGTTGGGAGCTGTCAGAAAACGCATCTTGCGGAATTCTTCGAAGCACCATGGTCACGCGTTGTTGCATATCCGCTTCAATATAGGAGATGATACCTGGTGCCACCAACATGATCTCGAGAGCAAGGGGCAGTCAGTGGCATGGTGAGCATCATTTCCCAGCCTGCCAAGACATGTCGGCTCTTTCAAAATCCAGGTTAAGCCGACGTCGATCGTCTTTTTCTTGGATAACGAGGACTTGATCCATTATGAATTTCTATGCGAAGGACACAGGGGAAATTATAAATACATTGCCACTGACTGTCGCTTGATGACCGTATCGTATTGGTAGTACCTGGTCTCATCTCTTGTAACAATGCCGTTTTGCAACAACGGGTTACCACTGTGCTTCGAGCAATTCCGAAAGGTGCATTTGCTGACAGTTCCCAACAGCCTTACAATCGATGCCAGAAGTACGTTGTAGCTAACTGTGATTATTTTGAAGGGCAGTTAAAGTATTTTGTTTGTAAGATTTGTTTCCTTTATTTTCTGAGATCATTCACCAAGTTTTTCAGTCGTACCTTTTATGTCTGCTACTGATTTGTTTCTCCCCAAGATTTGCAGTTATTCTAAGTGCAAATGTGGCCGAACTAAGTTGTTTTAGGAGTTCTAAAATATGTCTTTTTCCAGTTTAAATTATTATCAGCATGGACACCTAAGGATTTTGAAGTTTTCGACCTATTTATTATTTCCTCGTCACGTGTTACACTTACCATTGGTGTAGTATCTCTAGATGTGCCGAATTGAATATCTTGAGTTTTTAAAAATGAGGGTAAGACCATTCCCTGAAAACTAGTCAGTGATACTTTTAAGAGCATTGTTAACTATTTCTTATACCTGGATTGACTACAGCTCTGCCAAAAGCCAAGCTCAAGATATTGTAAACGATATCGAAAAATCGTCAGTCGCTGTGGATTGGATGAATCATGCAGCTCTTAAATTCCTCAAATTTTATACAGACGGATCCAAAACATATCCAAGTATCTGACTGATTGTCCACCTCTTAGTTCCAAACTAAACGACAATTACCAATTTTCATTTGCAAAGAAAAGTAGCTAGAACTTACCATTATAAAAGAACCAATAACTTTTGGAGACATACAGATTATTTGTGTCTGCTCATCAAATTCTAAGAGAGTATTACAATCATTAGAAAATTCAAAGTGAAACAGTAAAGTGAAAGATTAGATAATAAATTCACAGAAATAACTTCGACCTAGTCGTGCATACCAGCTCATACAGCTTCAGTGTTTAATGAACAGATCGGCCGGTGCAAAAGACGTATCAACTACAGGGATTTCGAAAGTACCAACATTCCACGGTCTAATCCTATATCGTACGTTATAAACAAAGCGCTAATGGTATCAGGGACACGTGTTACGTCAGCTAAGAACCGATACTTCTTCTACAGTGTTGATTCACCGGCCGCAATAATATCAGACGTCTTCTCACAACCCTAATATGAAATAAATTCAGTCATGGTAGTTTTTCAGATTCATTGATTCAGAAATGGTGCTGTAAAAAGTGATGAATGTGACTGCAACGGACACTCCATTTGAAACCTTAACCATGTATTGTTGTATGTGTCAAACTGTAAATCGTAGAAAAAATACAATCCTTCGCCTGAAGAAATCAGAAGTCCAGTTTCCTTTTAATATACCAAACTAAACTGCTTTGCAAAACATAAGGACGAAATATATGAACTACAGTAATAAATTCTAGACTCTGTGGAAATGAACAGAAAGTGTCATAGCATGTTGTCAGAGGTACTCCAGTCGTGGGAAGGAACAGATACAGATAATGTGTGTCAGTCTGTGGGCAGTTATGGTTCACTGAGGCGGTGGTCTTCATTAGAGCGTGATACAGATAAAACAGTTGGATGACTTTACTAAGGGAAGACCGATCGGGAAACTGGGGGAAGGATGAAGGACTTCTTATAGGAAATGATAATGGAGCATGAGGTCGTAGAAAGAGTCACGTTATACTGTCAGCATGAGCAATGTTGCTCATAAAGGAATTGGTCTACTCCAGTAGCAAACTTCATGCAGGATCTAACTGAATTTACACGTGGGGTAGTTCTAGTCATGTTGATTGCATCGATTGCAGGAGGTGGATAAGCATGCGTGAAAATTCAACGAATAAGACATGGCTAAAAGCTCAAGTACAGTATGTGAACAATTAACGGTAAGGAAAATCAAACCGCACCAATTTCCTCATAAGTATAATTTACTTGCAACATTACTGTGTGAACTTACTCGAGTTAAAATAAGCCAAGGTGAAAAGTTTTTGCGGCAGGTGATGGACTGCTAACTACCACGGCACATCACCTTCAGCCCTCTGCTTAGTTCTCATCAAGGGCTCCAAGGACATCTGCGTTCCAATTTGCCCTGAAGGCTTTGTCACCTCTCTGCCAAAATGATTGCCCTCTACCACTACTCGTCTTCGTGACGCCTCATGGAAACCAAAATAAAAAGACGTGTCTGGCTGTGAGAGTGGGAACTCTTGTCTAAAAAATGACGTGCTCATTATGTGAAATAGTCTGATCAATTTCGGGAAGTTGTACATCACCTATTGCAATAGTTTGCCAAAGCCGACCAACTGTAACTGAACCTCGCTTGTCCACCTATACTGGCAGTTTGGAGACCCGCTATAGAAAGTATCGCGGACGGTGTGTGGACCACGCCAGCTCAGGTGCGACCAGTTCGGGAAAACATTAATCCCCTCGAAGACAGAAGCCACTGGCCCACCTTAATAGGGGACTGATGACCTCAAATGTTAAGTCCCATAGTGCTCAGAGCCATTTGAACCCACCTTAATGGCTATGGTGAAACGCCTCCGGTCCTTATCTATACAATGGCTCGGGGCGGCCGGTTCCCCGAATACTGGTTTCCACTGCGCCCCATAGTAAGGGCATCCCTTGGTCACGGCTCCGCTGTTCTCACCACTAACTGCACAAGGGTACAATACAGAAATATATATTGAAATTGAGAGTGGGTAATCTCTCAGCGATCATCACTCATGCCCTTGAGGACAAGCCATGCATTTCGCTTTCATTGAACTCTAAAGAACTAAATGTCCCAATCGTGCTACTAACAAAATATGCTTAATGAATATGCTTAATCAGCATTATGCGCGCGTCTGGGTACAGCCTGACGTGCTGCATTACCTTCAAACCTGGTAAAAACTTTAAGCTAATGTTGTGGACCACGGATTGGTGCTAGTATGGCAAAGTCAAGGAAATGTATAGAGCTCCCATGGTCCTACCAAACCTTACCAGAGAGGAAAGAAAACAGTTCTTTGCCTGTTAGACTTATTTTCCTATATTTCTGCCATGCCCAAACATTCAGCAGTTGGTGCAAACTTTACTTTACATAAATCAAAAACTAGATACCAACACAACCACAATCATACACTGCCACAGGATCTGGTTTAAAAGCAGTCCCATACAGTCAGGTACACACTTGCCAGTGAGATAATACCTTGTCACAACTTTGAAGACAAACACACACACACACACACACACACACACACACACACACACACACACACAAACAAACAAAACACACTCCCGCAACCTAGTGACGGCTCATCAAATTTAGCACTCCCTAGTTTAAAAAATGTATTAACAAACACACAAACATACGTACTCCATATTACGTGAATAATATAATTTCGTACCAAAATCATTACACAAATGATTGCAGAATCAGAAAGATAATTATAAATCATCAAATACATTCAGAACAAATTTCTCTTAAATTTAAACCATCCTAATTCACATGTAAGTATCAATATCACAGAACATTTACTGAATTAAATAAGACAACATCAGCAAAAATAATTGCAAATTACATTTACAGCTGTGACACAGGTGACCACTTAATGAGACAAGGAACACCTCAAAAATAGCTGAATGTTTAGTAAATTACACCAAGATAAACCACATCATTCTACAAAAGGTCAGTCACGTAAGGCAAATGCCATGATGCAAAATTCGTCCAGAAATATGTAAACTAACTCTAGCAATTTTTTCTGAGCTTACATGAAAATTTAATAAGAGACCAGGTGCCTATGCGAGTTTCTGGCGACAAATTGAACGTCTAAGAACGAGCAATACTAACTAACATTGCAGTTGCCTCAGTACATGTACTATGACCTCATATATCATCACACGGTAATGACGCAGTCCACGGACAAACGATCAAGTGCGAAGTCAGGACAGTTCGTTCTGCGAAGGGGCTGGAGACGATCCTATCAAAGACAACTGCATTCGCGGTCTCTTGCTTTCTGACTCATAGCATCCATCATCATGCATTCGAGCTCCATCTGGCTGGTGTACTGACAGCCCACTGTCGGTTGCTGCTACCCAGGAGCTAGGCAGTACTACGAGGCTCCCTAGGTATCAGAGGAATGGATCCCGTTTCTGTGCCCAGCTTGATACACGAGAGGCACATTATGGTTCCTCCACAAAGGGGCAACTTACTCTCTAGTTCTGCCACGTGACAGTGGAGGAAGCACCATTTCAAAATTCTGGTTGCTGTTCTACTTTGCGACGACAGGGAGTTTGCAAGTTAATGCTCTTAGAACGAATTTCTGTGGTGTCTCGAATGGGGATCATCTAACGTCATGTTCCGTCCATAGCGACTAAGAAAGTGTTTTGTTAGAACCTAGACGTGTAACGTGAATAGGGTAGGTGCTTCCCTAATAGATAAGAATAATGGTCGAACCACTAGGCTTAGTTGTAGCGTATGCCACTATTTTTCCATTGCATTGTGTAGCAGAAGTGGATACTTTGATGTCTAGCATCTCGCGCAGTTCAGCGACGCTCGCAGTTGAAAATGCTGTTGACTGGGCATGCAGCCGCTTGGTGGCAAGGCCACGGCGCTACCTGCAACGGGCTTAGGTGTATCGTTTGTTGTTAGGCCGTTCGGCGCACGTGGTGGCACAGGGGCCCTAATCTGTATCAAATGGTTCAGATGGCTCTGAGCACTATGGGAATTAACATCTACGGTCATCAGTCCCCTAGAACTTAGATCTACTTAAACCTAACTAACCTAAGGACATCACACAACACCCAGTCATCACGAGGCAGAGAAAATCCCTGACCCCGCCGGGAATCGAACCCGGGAACCCAGGTGTGGGATATGAGAACGCTACCGCACGACCACGAGCTGCGGACTAATCTGTATCGTTCATACCGATTGGTGCAGTGGGTTAGCCTTGGTAGTGACGACATTCTCGGATCTTTATCCGAAGTTGCTATTCTGTAAGCTTCTGAGACCTGCTACCAATCGGTCCTCCTGCCGATTTTTCGACAACTGTGCCGAGAGGTTTTGGATTTCTGTATGGAGCTCTCGTTCGGTTCGGTGTGATTTATTTACACTTTGAATTTGTAATGTTAAACATATTGAGCGGTTTTAGCTTCCGATTTAGTGATTGTATTACTGAAGAATCACCAGGACACGTCAGGGTGGAAAGTGCATTCATAATATACTATTTTCCTTTGTTAAAATGACTGGGTGTTGTGTGACGTCCTTAGGTTAGTTAGGTTTAAGTAGTTCTAAGTTCTAGGGGACTGGTGACCATAGATATTAAGTCCCATAGTGCTCAGATCCATTTGAACCATTTGCACCTTTGTTAAAATATGGTTTGTGTTGTAGGTTGGGTCAGTATTCTTACAAAACACCTGTTATTTCTACGTAAGTAAGAGTTTAAAAAATAACTGAATTTCAGAAAGTCGGCTCTGCTTACGTGTATCACATGACTGTAAGCTGAAATTACTAGTGACTTCGCATTCTTTTTTCAGGAAATGGTTTACTAATTAATTAAAACTTCTATGTAAAAATGCAAAGGAATTTTGTGAAGCCTGATAGAGGAAACCGAAAATGTCATGCATTTACGGCTTATGCCAGCAACATTTGGCAATGACGTCATCCTGCGTCTCTCTTTACTGGTATTATGTGGAACAAAGCGCTGCAGGCAAGTGAGTTCTAGTAGCATAGTGAATGAGTTAGGTCAGAGGTTTAGCTGCTCTCTGTAATAAAAAAAAACTAAGTTAGTGGATCAATGATAAACTTCAATAAGCGTTATGGGACTTCCACTCCGAACAAGCAGAACGTACAATAAAGAAAAAATGATATCAAGAAAAAGAAATAAAAAATAAAAAGTGAATAACGCAACGAACTGCCGTGTCGGGGCACTGCTGTGTAGCAAAATACTTTTTTTTCCTCGTCGTGTTTGTAACACATTCTGAGACTTCATTATTCTTGGAAGTAAAGTTTTTTTTATATAAATTCGTTGGTATTTATACGTAAGAGCGCCCTTTCTGAGTAATGAGTGTTTTCGATTTCATGACTTCCAGATGTTTAAGAAATGAAAGATGAAATTTCTGTGCATGAAACAGCTGACAGTGACATTTATACTCTTTCTTGTCACAAATAATTCGCCATTTGTTCTGAATACATTTCGATTTCCGAGTGTGTGGTCAGATAGGAATCTAAGAGCACAACTTAAATTACTACGAATGAAACTAGCAGCAGTCGTCTTTATACTTTAGCTTGTCACAAGTATTTATCTGCGATCCAATCCTTAACAACAGTAGACAGACATGAAAGATTCCCGCCACAATATTTTCAGACTGTACCACCATATATGTAGCATTATGATTCATCACATTCATGTTATCAACTACAACAAACTTCTATAGCGCCACTCACCAAATGCCCTCGAAAAGGCATTTTTTTAAGTAATTGTTTTATGAACCAAATCGTTGATGTATCATATAGGGATGTAGACTGCTTCATCATATGAGTCTCTAGTAGCGAGCCGGCCGCAGTGGCTGAGCGGTTCTAGGCGCTACAGTCTGGAACCGCACGGCCGCTACGGTCGCAGGTTCGAATCCTGCCTCAGGCTTGGATGTGTGTGATGTCCTTAGGTTAGTTAGGTTTAAGTAGTTCTAAGTTCTAGGGGACTTATGACCACAGCAGTTGAGTCCCATAGTACTCAGAGCCATTTGAACCATTTGAACCATCTCTAGTAGCGAGTTACAACCACATTCTATGCATGTTCTTATTCTTTGACACTCTCTCAAACACTCTTCACTTAAAACTTCCGGGCTGATAGACCGTGGTCGAAGTATAAAACACTCTCCTGACGTTTCGTCTCCGACTGCGGGAGACATCCTCGGAGGTAAAGCGGCGAACTGCGAAGAGAACTCGACGAAGCGCTGATTATATAGGCAGTACAGAGGGCGCCACAGTGGATCACGTGGCGTCGGCTATGAGATTGTCTCTGGTAATGCCAACATTTTCGATTGAAAGTAATCGATCGTCACGCTTGCGGTGCAATGCTGACATCCAAATTTTATCCAGTTTAACACCTTCGTCTTTCCTGTTAAAATTATTACGATGTTTATCAATCTCGATAGCCTCTCTATACAAGCGTGCGTAATAATGCGAGGTTTTTGATATGACGCTCGTCTCGCTGAATTTTATTTAATGATCGTCGAGTTCCCTTCGCAGTTCGCCGCTTTACCTCCGCGGATGTCTCCCGCAGTCGGAGACGAAACGTCAGGAGAGTGTTTTATACTTCGACCACGGCCTATCAGCCCGGAAGTTTTAAGTGAAGACAATACCGGCCGTGAAAGCTTACATTGTATGATCAAACTCTCTCAAACAGTTTTTCGAGTTCATGGAGATGTGTTCCGTCTATGCAGCTAATTGAAGGCAGTTTGCTTATTGCCACACGCATTTCGTTTCTTTTATTTGTGAAGCATCTTCACGAATAGAAGAAGTGAAAAGCTTATGGTAATAAACAAACTGCCTTCAGTTAGTTGCACAGACAGAACGTACCTCCAGGAATTTTGAAGCAACTAAGGAACGACGGAAAACAGAAA
This sequence comes from Schistocerca cancellata, assembly GCF_023864275.1. Lineage (NCBI taxonomy): Eukaryota > Metazoa > Arthropoda > Insecta > Orthoptera > Acrididae > Schistocerca > Schistocerca cancellata. Next base: position 333,228,283 of record NC_064629.1, read on the forward strand.
AAATTACAAATTTTTCGGTTGTTTCTATACATGTTTTTGGACAATGTGGTACTACACTCCATTCCTAACTCATATTCCGAAACGTAAAATCCAAAACAAGACGTCGATGTGAATGAGAATAAAATGACATAATGTGACATTTACGACAGTTACCAGAACACAGTCAATATTCTATCATTATCATGTATTTGTGGAAGCACGTGGTCAGCGAAATTTCAACAGTATTATGTACTCTAAACACACTTTTCGATACTATGAAAAATAGCGTTCCTATGTCGACTGCTAGCTGCTTCGGGTTGGTGCCACTGTATCGCTGCAGTGTGCATGCGCGGATCTGAGGCAGATTGCTTTTGATTGGTTGGCGCGAGGAGAACTGACAACACCGTTTCGGTTCGCTAGGACCGTTCGGCATCGCTTCCGAAATGCGTACCGAATAATGTTGGTGCTCTCCTTCGAAACCAAGACTATTCTGTGCGCTCGCATACTGAACTGATCGGCAAAATGACAGAAAGAAACAGAATAGTTCACCAGGGTCATGGGATTTGTGTAAGCTGCGGTTCGACCTGCCAGCCCCGGCACATTCGGGCTCTGGCCCATAGGACTGTGACGGCCTTCATTTAACACCTTTAAAAGACCTCTCTCAGCTAGCTGACATGACACACACACACACACACACAGCGTGTTTTTGCATACAGCATCAGAGATGCCCACTGTGCATGCCAGAAGTCATGCATCATGTGTTCAGTAGCTAACAGTCTCAGTGTTGGCTGCTCAAATGATTAATATGCACAGACTTTACAATCGACTATTAACCGTAACTCCACAATTTATCTCACCTCAAGGAGTACACAATAACAATACACAAAATAAAAATAGAAAACCCACCTCAAGCCAGACATAGAATAGTGCAATTGACATACAAACAATACTTTCTTACCATGGAGAATTTGTATTACGATGTTCTTACAGACTGTAGGGTGCTCATCATTTCTTCTAGGATTATGGTAAAGTGGCAGATCTTAATCATCCTGATGGGACTCTACATTTTAAGTTAAATGTTATCATTATGTTGAATTTCACTAAGAAAGTGCTCTCGGATCGTACTGTTCTGTATGAATGTAAAACGAACAGGATTAGCGATTATTGGTTTAACTGTTAGTGAGTTATTATAGCTGCTTATTTTACAGCTCTTTCCACCAAATGCACCTAGTATTTAATCATACACATTGGTGAAAGACAAGAAGTCCTCAATTAGTCACACATCTTAATACCGACCTCATGCTCCCATCCAAGCTGAATAAGCAAAATAAACTTTCCTTTTGACCTCAAAGACACTTCCTCATCACACTGGGTTCGGCACAACTTGTCTTTACGTCTCAGTCAAACCTGTAACATGCTTACGGCATACAAGAAAACCACAAATCAATAAAGGTTACCCTTTACCTCATTCTTAAATCATTGTCACCCCACTGAAATTTAAAAATACTAACCCACACTTAAGACTAAACGACACGCTATGAAATCTCCACTCTTTTTTATTTTAAGCAAAGTTATTGTACCTCGCAACGTCTCACCTTACATTTGTTACTTCATCTTCCAGTGTACCTTTGGCATGATTCTTTATTTTCTACATCAACTTCATACCTCTATTACTTAACTGAAGATGGAAAATCTGCTGACACTTCTAAAAACATGGTTCACGTTTTTATATCTTATATTTTTCCTCTCCTGTTACTCCTCTCTTGCATCTACTATATAACAAACGAAAACAGATCATCATAGCGCTAAATGAATACCATCATACCATTCACCTACCCTCTGTTCTGTCCGCCACGATAGCTGAATGGTCAGTGCGGCAGAATGCCAGGCAAAGGGGCCCGGGTTCGATTCCTGGCGGGGTCAGAGATTTTCTCCGCTTGTGGAGTAGATGTTGTGTTGTTTTCATCATAGTATCATTCTCAAAGACACCAAAGTCGCCGAAGTGGTGTCACCTAAAAAGAATTCCAGCAGGCGACCGGTTTACCTGACGGGAGGCCCACGTCACACGACACTTCACCCTCCATTGTCGGCAGTTGGATGCCTCACAAAACACACTGAATTTCTCCCTCGTCCACAACTCTGCCCTCACCACTACATGGCAAGTCCCTTACCTGCTCATCATCCTCTTATGGCCTTCGTGAGACTATAACAAAAATCCAAAAAAATCAACACAATGTGCTCCATATGTCCTTAGGCATGGGCCAAAAATCTACACAATTCCTTAATCAACCAAAACTCTCTATACCGTGGGCATATAACCATCACTCACATCCTCATTTAACACTATAAACCCTAGTATCTTCTTGGCGTCACGTGGCCAGCAAGCTCGTAAATCCCCCAAAAGTACTTTTTACGATATATTACTTCATTCAGCCTGGAGAATATTCACCTTTCTACACACATCGCAAAACTTCAGTTCAGTTAACTACTCTCAAAAAAAGCAGAACCGGTGAAGAAGTATCTCGGCAACGGCGAAGCTGGTTGAATGTTTACGTGCTACTGTCATGAGCATCTACAGAGAAGGACACTGGAGTTACCACTAGGCGCTAAATGGTTCGACGTCCATAGCTCTTCACAGAAAGTGAGGATCGGAGGCTTGTTTGCTTTGCAAAGATGACAGACGTTAACCTGTATGACTCTGCCGAAAGAGCACAATTCTGGTGCACACACAAGTGGTTCAGAGCACACCGTTCATCGTACATTGTTCAATATGGAGTTCCGCAGTAGATCAACACTAAGTGTTCACATATCGACCCAGTGACGTCGTCAATTACGATTGCAATAAGCATCAGACGATCGGGATTAGATCGTCGGTCAGCCGAAACGTTTAAGCTTTTCGGTTGAGTCACATTTTTGTTACACAGGGTCGATGGTCGTCTCTGCAGACACCGTCATCGAGGTGAACGAAATCTGCAGCACACCATGATCACGGGATGGTGGGAGCAGTATTATGCTATTGGAGAATTTCTCCTGCGCTTGCATGTAACCTGTGGTAGTAATCGAAGACTAGCTGACAGCTGTGCACCAGCTGCATCCCTTCATGCTTCATGTATTCCCCGATGGCGACGTCATTTTTCAGCAGTATTATTGTCCATGACTCGGAGCCAGAACAGTGCTACAATGATTTTGAGGGCGTTGTAGTAAAGTCACGTTGATGTATCGGTGACCAGATTTGCCTGATGTAATTCCTATGGGACCCATCTGAGTTGCTATCGAGCGCCATCACAGTTAATTCAAATTAGCCGCCCGTTATTTACGCAAATTACGTGACTTGTGCGCTGTCATCTAATCCATATACCTCCCTGTTACGCAGAATCAGTGATGTATTTCGTTCCAAAGATGGACAAACGAACTATGAAGCAGATAGTCATAATGTTTTGGCTAATCAGTATATATTGGAAGTTCCTAATGGCTTCAAGTTTCGGAGAAAACAAAGAGACATCTTCATTTAGAATCGCATATTATTCGTCCTTCCCTTTTATACTGACATCTTGGATCCCATGTACCTTCTCCAGAATTCTCATTCTAACTCCGTCATCTGCGCCCTCCTGTACAGCTAACGGGATCTCCCTCCGATTTTTATAGCGACTGCGTGGCTATTTCTCAATAACTCCGTCGCAAAACACTGCTTTAGTTAATCGATGGGAAGCAGTTCCCGAAGTATTTATTCCTCAAATCGAGTATACGCCTGAACATATTCTCTAAACACTTTTTTTCTCCCCCTTTGTCCACATCTGCCTCATGTTCTCGCAAGAAATCTACCCGCAGTGTCAGTCGAATGGCTATTCTCGCCATAACCAACAAATTCGATTCACGTTTAGTCCCGTAGCACAAAAACTCGAGGCGAACTTGCTATCGAATCTCCATACATTTTCCTGCAAGCGCTCGAAGGGTCTTCGTTTTGTGAAGGCCCATTGTTGGCCAATTACAATCTTGCAATTATGTTTTACATGCAGATTCGGAAAACGGTAACGGCGGGTTTCTGCTGTCTATAATTGTCGGTAGTACCTCATCAGCAACAAGTCAACTACTCTTGAGTGAACATTTTGCGCCGAAGCGTTCTTATCTCTTTTAGTAGAACATATCCTACATCTTCATTGGCCAAGACGTATACGTCAGTTATTTCGAGGTCTGGCATGGGTGTATCTTCTGTTTCACCCATGCGCCCATAGTAAATGTCGCGATGACGGGTCAGAAACTGTGTGTCGATCGTGGGACATGTGATCGAATCTCAACGATCTCCACGGCCTGCGTGGTTCTCTATTACTTATTCTGACCTGAATCTATTTCTGTTATTGTTATGCTGCTGGAAACAATTCCATCTCTTACGGAGTGGTTGAGGCTGTCTAGCACTGCCGCCTTTGCTCATATGTGATCTCTCATTCCTCCTATCGTTATGCGGTCTCTGCGTACCTGCAAAACTGTGCCCTCAAAAAATGGTTGAAATGGTTCGGAGCACTATGGGACTTAACATCTGAGGTCATCAGTCGCCTAGAACTTAGAACTACTTCAACCTATCTTACATAAGGACATCACACATATCCATGCCAGAGGCAGGATTCGAACCTGCGACCTTAGCGGTCGCGCAGTTCCAGACTGAAGGGCCTAGAACCGCTCGGCCACACCGGCCGACAATTGTGCCCTCAGTCATATGGTTATTTGCAATTATAGTCGCCCGATGTATCAGTTCGAGTTCTTGTAGCTGATTCTTAAATGTTAGCTCCCGTGTGTTGCGCAAGAGTTGGAGATCGGTAAGTGTAACATACATGTACAGGGTGTCCAGAATTTAAGTTCCAGCTTCAAAACAGTGTAGAAAGAGAACCGCTGCTCATAATGCCGTCAAATTTGAACAGCATGTTATTGACGTAAGAGGAACGAACATTTTGCCAATAGCAGGCGTTGTAAGGGTCTTGCGTTGATGGTATTGGCTGCAAACGATGAATGAATCGTAGTACGTCGGATATGGTTGCAGTTACACATTACATCGTCCGTACTGCTGAATATTTATGACTGCACAATTTCGGTAGATAACATTTGTGGCATTGTTAGGTAATCCCATTCACCACAGCAAGTTCTTACGACATCGGATGGGAAAAATCAGTTTTAAATATTCCTGGGGCCAAAAATCGCTTAAAAAGCAAAATGACATAGGTTTTTAATTCTTCTGGAGCCAAAAACCGCACAATAAACAAAATAACATCTATTTGTAACTATCATGAGGCTGGTGCAAGATATATTCACTATGATGTCCACTGTTTTTCTGCCACAAATTGAAATCTCGAAAAAACATGCTCCACAACACATTAGAGTGGCACAGGGGTCACTTTCAGAATGCGTTGCGCATTGCGGGCTTCAGTTCAGCTACGTTCGTAACTGGAGCACTGATGATATCATCTGTTAGTTATCCCCACAGCCAGAAGTTACACGGATGAAGATCAGTAGATCTGGACGGCCAGCCTGTAGGCAAATGATGACTGATAATCCTGTCGTTTGCCATCCAACGTTCGGGAAATTCCTCATGCTCTGCATATTTGCAAGCCATTACTCGTCCCCTGCTCCAATTCTGTGCCCACATCTTCGAGAAGGACCCGATCAGCTGATTTTCTCACTCTGCCTGATTTCACTTCAATAGAACCTGCCTTTTCCTCCGCACCCTTAGCAGACTTCGGACCACTGCATTTTTCAAACCCTTCAGTGTTCATTGTTCAGACTTCTGCAGCGCTACTGGCTCACAGTCACCGTTCTTGGTGAAGAGCTTTACCAGCAGCGCGCAGTCCTTCATGTTGGGTGTCTCAGACACTAACTGAGGTACAGCCGTGAACCGCGAGTCTGTTCTTGTGCATGTTCCGAAGCTAAAAGCGCCATCTGTCGGTCAAATTCTCGTTAAATTTCTTTTGTTCGATAACATTTCCCCTAGCATCAGTAATATGCTGTTCAAAGTCGACATTATTCTGAGCAGCAGTTCTATTTCTACAGCATCTTGAAACTGGATCGTTAATTATGGATACCCTGTACGTGCATCTAAACGATTACAACTCCGAGAAAACCTCCAGACACGTTTTCGACCAGAAATCTCATTGACTGGAATACAATTGTCTTCAGTGATGAGTCCCACTTCGAAGTGAGTCCTTATGACCTGCATCACCCGTATTTCTGTTACGTTCGGATAATTCCTTCTTGGTGTGTCGTTCTTTGTCTTCGAATGTATTTTAGTAGAGCTATGCAGCACGTTCAGAAACTGATACTTTTAGCAATTTGTACAGGAATTTTACTGCATTACACACACCGAAACCCTCTAAATCGCACCCCCATAATAATTTACACTTTCTCCATTTACTGATCAGCCTTTACCAATAGCCTACGAAAACGTCAAGTCATTCTTAATATGTGGAACATTGTTGTACCATTGGCCACATTCTCATGACACTCCCGCTCACAGAAGACCATAGATAAACTCTAATCCGTGCATTAACGATGAACGCAGTGGAAAATATCGATAAAATTGTTGAAGCCATGTCTTATGATACAATGAGTTCTCCTGTTTTGGAATATCTGAAGCTTCGTAATGGACAAGTAGTGTTTGGAATCGAAATGCTTCAGTTGTGATGGCGTTTCTTGCTTGTTAAAGTCTGACCGTTGTCCGACGTTAATTCTCTTAGCAGCTGACAGAGCGGTGCTCGTTTCTGCTCACTCTTGTACATCTTATGGTAATCTGAGCTCTCGCATCCTGATAATTGGCACAGGGGTATAGGAATGGAGGGGTAAACTTAACATTTCATTTTCTTGCACCTTAAGGCCACCATGATCTGTCTCCTATTACACTGCCTCGCCGTTCTGTTGCCCATTCAAGACCTCTTGCGTCTCCTTAAACGCCAAAAGTTCCCGTACTTCTTGAGCGTCACCTACCGGTATGGACTTGTTTCCTCAGTTTCGCTATGCATGCTATGGATCTCATCTGTGATGAGAGTTTTTAATTGATCATTGGCAGCACACTGATACTGTTTGGACTCCTCCGATGCCTACTGAACCATATGTTCTAACGTACCTACCCTTTGGCCTGTTTCTCCTAGTTGGTTTCCGAGCATCTCTTGCCTTTGCGTCATTTCATCAACCTGCTTCTCAATTTCCGGAACTTATTGTAGAGTTATCGATATCATGTTTACTCTGGTAAGACAGCCTGACATTTGCTCACCTGGTCTTCCTTAGCTCCTACTGAATAGCGGAATCTCTGGCCCCAGGCGTAGAAGCCATTAAGTTTGCCCCATTTCGGGCAGTCTGTTTTAGACCCTATCTCCTTCATCTCCCCCTGTGCAGAGGAATTTCATGCCGAGTTTCCGAATCTATTCTCTTCCACATCTCAAAGATTCCAGATAGGAGGTCTTTCTGTTCCACTGATTCGGGCAATTATGGGGTAGGTGACCTCAGTCGACCATTTAGTGGCGGTGTGTTAGGCATTTCTAAACAGCCCTTCTCACCACAGTTCCCGATTATAATTACGGAGTCAACCGCATGAGGTACTGTACATTTAATTCATCATCAATCTCCCTTCACATTTCGCCATCTGATGACTTATTGTCCATACTACTTTCAGGTTTGCTTGCACTTGGAACGACTAGTTGCGTTTTCAGCTAGAATGGATCTCTGACAGTTGCCATTTATTTCTGCATTATCCTGATTTAACTCCATATTAAACAGATTATGCAGCACCAGAACTCTTTCACATTTCGTCTGACTATCAGTTCGCATGAAATATAAAAATCTACGAAAAATTCTTGACACTTCAAGAAACAACAAAACACAAGACACACAAAAAAGTCTCAAAAATTTCGACTCAAACAATGTACTCTAGATCAACAACAAGTGAAGCAACACAAATGGTTCAAATGGCTCTGTGCACTATGGGACGGAACATCTGAGGTCATCAGTCCCCTAGAACTTAGAGCTACTTAAACCTAACTAACCTAAGGACATCACACACATCCATGCCCGAGGCAAGAGTCGAACCTGCGACCGTAGCAGTCGCGCGGTTCCGGACTGAAGCGCCTAGAACTGCTCGGCCACCACGGCCGGCTGTTAACTAAGGATCATGAATGTTTTAATCTAATTTCTCCATTTTCCGTAAGTTTACTTTTTACATCTTCTAGGAACATTATCTCAGCAGGTGATGAACTTAGGAGTCTGAAATTTTACGACATAGTCACATGGGTATCTTGTAAAAAGTGAAACACTGCTCGCAACAGATGGACTCAAAATAAGACGTTACGATACAGGCACGAATATGTTAACTAACTGGATCTGAAGATTACCTAACAGTAAGATCCAGCGTAAGGGTTGCTATTTTAACGGAACAGCAACTGGTGTTAAGGCTATACTTCTGTAAAAGGAGCCTATGCCATGTACTGAGCACCCCCTCTCGGTATGAAAATCGCCCCACAGTGGATCAAAGTTTAATAATGATGTAGGCGCAAGGAAACTAAATATAAGGATGGCCCTGACAGATGGATCGTAGCTGTGACTCTTGTATACAAATTAGTAAACATGAGAGAAGAGCAGCAGATAGGTGGCTAATAGAATGAAACAGGAATTCAGAACCATCTTAATTTACTAACAAATCAATCGAATGTAAATTATCACTGGACGGAAACAAACATACGCTTTCTCTCTGTTATGAGGAATGAGTGCCGAGCGCCTAAGTTCGTGCAAATACCCACATTAAAATGTTAGGAGGAGCGGCGTAGCTCAAAAGGAATTGAGATTACTTGGTAACAAACTTTGCGCAGGATATAATTGAAATTAAACTCTGGGTCGTTCTGGTCAGTTTGATTGCATCGATTCAGTAAATGCGGTGCACAAGCATACATGAAAACACAACTAGCAAGTTATGGCCAAGACATCAAGTACACAGCGTGAAAAATTAACATTTAGCAAGATCAAATCGTACCTATTCCCTCACAAGTACTACTCATTCTCCATATCCGCATGGACTTAAACGAGTTAGACGTAGCTGAGGGGAGACGACGTTTCAACTGGTTGTTCGAATGAATGTGAAATCTAATGGGACTTAACTGCTAAGGTCATCTATCCCTAAGCTTACACACTACTTAACCTAGATTATCATAAGGACAAACACACACACACCCATGCCCGAGGGAGGACTCGAACTTCGCCGGAACCAGTCGCTTTCAACAGGTGATGGACTGCTAAGTATCATGTCACATCACCTTCTTCCCTGTTCTCTCTATCTCCATAAGTGTCTCTGGTAGTAATGCATATCTGGCTGTACCAATGGGGACTGTCGTCTCAAAAATGGAGCGCTAATAATGCAAACTAGTTGGGTAATTTTCGGGAAGTTGCGAGTTTGGACAAATGGTAAGCCACCGTCCATATAGTTTGCGAACGCCGACCAGTCGTAACTGAGCCTCACTTGCCTCCTATACTACACACGGACTGTGTTTCTAACAGCGGCCCTAATAAGGTCGCGTAAAGCGTCAAAGTCTGTCCTAATGGTGAAGTTTCGCTCTTCCCACGTTAGGAAGTGATGTAATCTCGCCAAGGTGCCTACAATTCGCACGCTTTTCACAGTGATATCCGGGCGGAGCTACCCATCACGCGGGCGGCCACTGGCTGTTTGGAGACCCTCTATAGAAAATACCGCTGCCTCGTCGATGTACTGGAATTGACGGGTGGACCACAGCAGCCCAGGTGCCACCAGTTCGTGGAAACGTTAATCCCCTCAACCAGAGTTACCGCCGGCCCACGTGAATGAACATGGTGAAGCTGCATATGGATCTTGCCTATACAGTGTCTCGGGATGGTCGGTTCTCCGAATACTAACCTGCCTTCCTCTGCGTCCCATCTTAACGGCATATTTTACCCAGTGCTTCACTGTGCTTATCACTGCCTATACAGAGATTCAGAAAAACAACAAATATTAAAATTGTTGTTGTTGTGGTGGTCTTCAGTCCAAAGGCTGGTTTGACGCAGCTCTCCATCATAATCTATCCTGTAAAAGCGTCATCCCCGAGTAGCTACTGCAACCTGCATCCATATGAATCAGCTTACTGTATTCATCTCTTTGTTTCCTTCTACAATTTTTACCTCCCACGCTTCCCTCCAGTAATAAATTGGTGATCCCTTGACTCCTCAGAGTGTGTCCTACCAACCGATCCCTCCTTTGAGTCAGGTTGCACTACCGAGTTCTCTTCTCCTCAAGTCTCTTCAGTACCTCCTCATTAGCTACGTGTTGTATGCATCTAAGCTTCAGCATTCTTCTGCAGCACCACATTTCAAAAGCTTATACTCTCTTCTTGTCTTAGCTGTTTATCGTCCATGTGTCATTTCCACACATGGATACACTCCATACAAATACTTTCAGAAAGGAATTCCTGATACTCGATGTAAACAACTTTCTCTTCTTTAGAAACGCATTTCTTGTAATTTCCGGTCTGCATTTTACTTCCTTCCTAAAATTTAGCCGTTATAGATGAGAAACATTGCGACTGTGATGAATGAAGGTTTCGTGTGGCAAGATCAGTTTTGTCACAGCTACACGACTTCCGCACTGCTGCAGACAATTAAAATATGCACTATCTGATGATGAATTTCTAATTTCTTCTCCCTGACTTTAATTCCTACTCTGAATTTTTTTTCTGTTTCCTTTACTGATTGCTCAATATACAGATTGAATAAAATCTGGGATAGGCTACAACCCTGTCACACTCTCTTCTTAAACACTGCCTCCCTTTTAGGGACCGATGACCGTAGCATTCTGGTCCCTTTAATCCCTCAAACCAACCAAACCTTTCGTGCCGCCGGCCGGTGTGGCCGAGCGGTTCTAGGCGCTTCAGTCTGGAACCGCGCGACCGCTACGGTCGCAGGATCGAATCCTGTCGCGGGCATAGATGTGTGTGATGTCCTTAGGTTAGTTAGGTTTAAGTAATTCTAAGTTCTAGGGGAGTGATGACCTCAGAAGTTAAGTCCTATAGTGCTCAGAGCCATGGAACCCTTTCGTGCCCTCGACTCCTGTAACTGTCATTTGGTTTCTATACAAATTGTAAATGGCCTTTCGCTCCTTGCATTTTACCCCTGCCACCTTTAGAATTTGGAAAATAGTATTCCAGTCAACATTGTCAAAAGCTTTCTTTAAGTCAACCAAATTAATGAACTTACGTTTGCCTTTCCTTGACTTATCCTCTATGGGGAGTCGCGGAGTCAGAATTGCCTCACGTGCTCCTACATTTCTTTTGAATACAAACTGATCTTCCCCGAGATCCGCTTGTACCAGTTTTTCCATTCTTCTGTAAATGATTCGTGTTAGTATTTTGTGGCAGTGACTTATTAAACTGCTGGTAAGGTAATTTTTACACCTGTAAGTACCTGCTTCCTTTGGAATTGGATTTATTACATTCTTCTTGAAGTCTGCGCGTATTTCGCCTAACTCTTACATATTAAAATTAGGAATTGGTGACCTCAGCAAACATCACTCATGCCCTTGGCGAACCAAAACTTGCGTTTCACATACATTACACTTTAAAGAACGATATCTCCCTATCATGCCCTAACTCTATAAATATTCTTAGTCAGAACGAAGTGTGAGACATACTAACGCATTGCAGCCGAACATTCTTTTTTTACCTAAAACGAAACAACAGATCAGTATGTATAGTCCGCCATGTTCCAAAGTATTCAAAAATTGTTTGATCTTTATTGAAAAGTATTCAGGTATACTAAAGTATTTCCACTGAAAAAGAATAACGTGTGCTTCACATGATTTGGAGCCATGTCTGAAAGTATTGTATTATTTGTTACTTAAGATAAAAAACATACCGCAATCCTCGTTTTACTTCCTGATACAATCATTTAAATTTTTGTTCGTAAGCAAAATGAAATATTTATCTCATACAATCATTTTCCACATCCTAGGTACGAGTCGTACAGTTTCCTATTTTAACCAGTTTTACTCATTGGATTGACTTGGCGGATAAATGGTCTGTGTGAATGAAATTCTGACACCACTCCGTTTTTTAAATCGTCAGGGCGAAAGAACATTCAGCCTCTTACATTTGCCTGAATACTCCGTGTGAATGAAACTTCGATTCATTTCGTCTTTTTCAACGGTCGCTGAGAATGAAATTTCCAGCCTTTCTTCTTTAATCTCTTCGTTTGCATGAATTTTCAAATTTTTCCGTTTTCTCAACGATTTATATGAATCGAATTCCAATCCATTAAGTTTTTTAACCTTCGTGAAAGAAATTTCAACCTGTTCTATGTGAACGAACTTCCGAACCACTTTCTTTTAGAATGATCTATGTGAATTAAATTCCTACGCGTCGCAATCTGTTCCACTGTATATATGGCCTGTGTGAATTAAATCCCCACCCATTCCATTCGCTTCTTTAATAAAATAAAATTCTGACCCGTTCCGTTCCGTTGTATTTTTTAAATGGAAAACTGTCTGATGGACATTCAGTATATATATATATATATATATATATATATATATATATATATATATATATATTCCTGGAAATGGAAAAAAGAACACATTGACACCGGTGTGTCAGACCCACCATACTTGCTCCGGACACTGCGAGAGGGCTGTACAAGCAATGATCACACACACGGCACAGCGGACACACCAGGAACCGCGGTGTTGACCGTCGAATGGCGCTAGCTGCGCAGCATTTGTGCACCGCCGCCGTCAGTGTCAGCCAGTTTGCCGTGGCATACGGAGCTCCATCGCAGTCTTTAACACTGGTAGCATGACGCGACAGCGTGGACGTGAACCGTATGTGCAGTTGACGGACTTTGAGCGAGGGCGTATAGTGGGCATGCGGGAGGCCGGGTGGACGTACCGCCGAATTGCTCAACACGTGGGGCGTGAGGTCTCCACAGTACATCGATGTTGTCGCCAGTGGTCGGCGGAAGGTGCACGTGCCCGTCGACCTGGGACCGGACCGCAGCGACGCACGGATGCACGCCAAGACCGTAGGATCCTACGCAGTGCCGTAGGGGACCGCACCGCCACTTCCCAGCAAATTAGGGACACTGTTGCTCCTGGGGTATCGGCGAGGACCATTCGCAACCGTCTCCATGAAGCTGGGCTACGGTCCCGCACACCGTTAGGCCGTCTTCCGCTCACGCCCCAACATCGTGCAGCCCGCCTCCAGTGGTGTCGCGACAGGCGTGAATGGAGGGATGAATGGAGACGTGTCGTCTTCGGTGATGAGAGTCGCTTCTGCCTTGGTGCCAATGATGGTCGTATGCGTGTTTGGCGCCGTGCAGGTGAGCGCCACAGTCAGGACTGCATACAACCGAGGCACACAGGGCCAACACCCGGCATCATGGTGTGGGGAGCGATCTCCTACACTGGCCGTACACCACTGGTGATCGTCGAGGGGACACTGAATAGTGCACGGTACATCTAAACCGTTATCGAACCCATCGTTCTACCATTCCTAGACCGGCAAGGGGACTTGCTGTTCCAACAGGACATTGCACGTCCGCATGTATCCCGTGCCACCCAACGTGCTCTAGAAGGTGTAAGTCAACTACCCTGGCCAGCAAGATCTCCGGATCTGTCCCCCATTGAGCATGTTTGGGACTGGATGAAGCGTCGTCTCACGCGGTCTGCACGTCCAGCACGAACGCTGGTCCAACTGAGGCGCCAGGTGGAAATGGCATGGCAAGCCGTTCCACAGGACTACATCCAGCATCTCTACGATCGTCTCCATGGGAGAATAGCAGCCTGCATTGCTGCGAAAGGTGGATATACACTGTACTAGTGCCGACATTGTGCATGCTCTGTTGCCTGTGTCTATGTGCCTGTGGTTCTGTCAGTGTGATCATGTGATGTATCTGACCCCAGGAATGTGTCAATAAAGTTTCCCCTTCCTGGGACAATGAATTCACGGTGTTCTTATTTCAATTTCCAGGAGTGTATATATATATATATATATATATATATATATATATATATATATATATATATATATATGTGTGTGTGTGTGTGTGTGTGTGTGTGTTGAATCATGTAATGCTGTGTTACATAGACACCGATAGTTTAGTTTATCACGTAGAGCTATATATATTTACGATGATTTCTGGAATGATATCTGTATATGGTTTGCTACCTTAGGTTTCCTACCATATGTCACTTGTGAATGAAAAGGAGGTTGGTTTATTGAAAAACACATTGAATGATGAACCTATTACATATATTTGCTGGTCTGCGAGCTAAAATGTATACACTCAAGGCTGAGTCAGTATGCGTAATTTGCAGATTCAAGTGGAACAATATTCTGTAATTTCTTATGAATGCAGGCAATGTGTGGTGGAATAGAAAGTTTGAACGACTGTGCAGTATGTAATTCAATCAAAGCACCATGTTACATTAAATATCACAAGCTGTGTTTATCTGTACAGGGTGGTAAATATTTTATATGTCTGGATTAGGTAAACACTGTGGCTTGTGTCAGCATTGCCTCAAAAATGACGACTGCTTTTGATTTATCATAAATAATGTAAATACCTGAAAAAGGTAAATAATGCAAATATCATAAGGATGAAAGAATGTAAAATGTGTGTGTACTGTCATGCATCTACTCCCAGCGTCAGGTTGAGCGTGTTATCAGACGCCTTCCCCGCTGACATGAGGAGATATCTCTCTCGCTGTATCCCTTCTCTCTCTCTCTCTCTCTCTCTCTCTCTCTCTCTCTTTCCCTTTCCCAGACTTGGAGGGAGTGGCTGCACTGACGTGCGTGACACGTTTCTCAGATGTGTATGTGCTTGTGCAGTGTTTGAAAAATAATTGAATACTTTTGGACAGGGTGCCAATTTATGCAGTTAATGTGAAACATGTGTATTTCTGGAAATGCTGTAGTATCGTGAAACTCTTTGATAGATTATAATATACTTTAGATTATTGTGAGATGCGTACTGAGAGGACTGTTTCATTTTAGGTAAAAAATAGTGCAGTGTTTCATTTTAATGGACCATATACACTTCTTTTAATTTCTCTCCAGTGGCATCTTGCATTTTTAAAATTTCTCACCACCGTCGCCTTGGATTTTCGAGTTTTGAATTTCCTTCCGACTGCCATGTTGCATAATTTTCAATTTTGTTTTCACTACAAAGATCTGTATTTTCAGTCTTCCACCAATTGGCAGCTTGATGATGCAGATGCATTCTAGATCACGGATGACATCATGTGTGAATGTGATGGACACATGATGCCGTTCAGTAGATGCTAGAAGATCAAAGTGAGATAAAGAGTTGTGAGCCCTGCTTTTCGAAGTGATTATTCGTAATCTATTTTCGTATGTACAACGTATTATGCAAGCTCATTATGATGTATCAACTTAATGCGTAGCTGGATTTGTTTTCTTAGGTTGGTTGGTTGGTTGGTTGGTTTTTGCGGGGAAGGAGACCAGACAGCGTGGTCATCGGTCTCATCGGATTAGGGAAGGATGGGGAAGGAATTCGGCCGTGCCCTTTCAGAGGAACCATCCCGGCATTTGCCTGGAGTGATTTAGGGGAAATGACGGAAAACCTAAATCAGGATGGCCGGACGCGGGATTGAACCGTCGTCCTCCCGAATGCGAGTCCAGTGTCTAACCACTGCGCCACCTCGCTCGGTTTTGTTTTCTTACTATGGTGTTCAATGTAGTAGAAAAATGTCAGCTTAAAATATGAACTTAGGGGGAATTTAAAGATAAATATACTATGTACATTCTATATTATATCATAAATGAATTTTCTTTAGTGAAGTGTTGTGTAGCAAGGACGGCCGTATCGTGTCCAAATAACCAAATACCATAAACATTACATAAAATATATCCCCATCATCAAAAGAAAGATGCCTCCAGCTGCAAGAAGCTTGTAGTCAGAAAGATGTACAATCTAGTTTACCGTTAACAAACCGTGTCTTTCGATGAATATCACAACAGTTTTGCTTACATTGATAGTCTAGAATGTGTGAAACAGTGCACTAGTACAAATTGAGGTGACGCCCCACAGTATATTCAATAGAATAGTATGACTCTCTCAAATTCTGCAGCTATAGTGAACATAATGGACAATCTCTGGTACTATAAATTACACATATTTACAGCACCAACAGTGGTCTCAGGGAGCTAACAATGTGTAAAGTGTATCCTTCTTTTAATAAATTCAATGGGTTGTAAGACAAAACTATCAGTAAAAATCAACGAATTAAAAGAAATCTGATATTGTGAAACTGGAGAGTCGAAACCGGCAAAAAACTGTTAAGTCCATCGAATGTGATCAAGACACTTGTCAACAGAGAAAGTTTTTCGAGCTTCTTCCTGACATCTCTTGTCTGCTTACCTGGAATATCATCGATAGAAAGCACACTGGATTTCATTTGCCAGTTATTCGCTCACTGCGCGTGTCATTAATGAATGTACATAGGTCCTGTATCCTGATAGAATACATCTGGAATGTTAATCTACATTGGAAAATTTGAAAACTGCTTAATGCGATGTTATGATTTGTGCAACCCCTTGTCACACTGGCTTATGGCTGAGCGACTTAGTGATTTTCGGAATGCTGCATTCGTTACTGGCCCTGATAGATATTCGTTTGTTCTAATGAGTAAACGTCAGAAGCAGTAAATTTCATACTTTTTTGCGATTCCTTGATAGTGGTACATTTTTTACAGCTTTCAGTGTATTTCTGTATCCTCTGAATGGCCCATGCGTTTTCTTTGCTTGAACTGAGTGCACTATGTTGTGAATAACACATTTATTCGATTTCTTGGATGTACTGAACAGAGGTAGCTGTTTTGTGTAGAAACAGTGTAAACTACATACCCATCCTAGTTAAAGAAGAAAATGCTATATCTGAGTGAAAGGTCATCTACTTCATTCGTGGTTAATACTTTGTTACATCAGACTGAACGGGTTACGGGACAGTGTGGAGTAAGAATGAAAATATAATACAAAAGCTTGTTTTAAACACTTCACTCGTTGCAAAATGATGTTATAGTTTGCACTTTTTGCATGTAAGAAATCACGTCAATCAAAATATTCTCGAATAGTATATGTTACACTGATAAGGGATAAAATGGTTCAATGACTCTAAGCACTATGGGACTTAACATCTGAGGTTATCAGTCCCCTAGACTTAGAACTATTTAAACCTAACTAACCTAAGGGCATCACACACAGCCATGCCCGAGGCAGGATTCGAACCTGCGACCGTAGCAGCAGCGCGGTTCAGGACTGAAGCGCCTAGAGCCGCTCGGTTACAGCGGATGCCAATAAGGAATACCTTCCCGAAATGTACATTCCTATCAGATCGTTTACGTGCAAAAAATTACTGGGAAAACAATTGCAAAGCTTCTTTCTGTTGTATTATACTGAGGTAATGGAAGTATTGTACATTTCAACTAAAATTGAGAATATTTTATACTAAACCTAATCATGATTGTTAAGAATGCTAAATG
This sequence comes from Schistocerca cancellata, assembly GCF_023864275.1. Classification (NCBI taxonomy): domain Eukaryota; kingdom Metazoa; phylum Arthropoda; class Insecta; order Orthoptera; family Acrididae; genus Schistocerca; species Schistocerca cancellata. Next base: position 333,245,789 of record NC_064629.1, read on the forward strand.
AAACGAACACTAAACGTCGTAGCAGTTTAGTCTTGTTAATATTCCGTGAGCTCACAGATTTTATTGTTAAAATTTTACCAACGATCGGTGTCACCAACAGGTAATTGAGTGAAATTGAAATTATAAGTATATGATAGGGCCTTCATCTCACATTCCTCATGTAAAGAAAAACGTCTTTACAAACTAAAATCAGTCAAAATTCAGTCAAACGCTTAATTTCATTTCAAAGCACCACTTTTGCAACAGATATTTATTCGCTTAAAATTTGGTTAAAATGGACTAGACACGTTCCTTCTGTATGAAAGTGACTGCGTAAGTATCACAATAGTCATCTCATAACCGCTCACAAACTAAGGTGAGTTTTCGAAGGTATGCACCATTTAAAACTGTCGCCGTACTCGTAGTAGTAAGCCGAGTGAATAGCAAAATAACACGCTTCAACTAAACACACTCGAATAAGCTTAAGCATAGTAGCGTCGGTTATGAGAACGACCATATGTGGTGGTGCAATGTGTAAGACACACAGTTTGAATCAGGAATGATTAGATTTCGATTCCTGTTCATTCATCCATGTTTATGTTTTCTACTTTCCACTCCAACAAATAACGTAGGTGACACAATGATAACTTAAAAAATAAAACCGCTGATATCCTTTCCCATTCCTGACCAAAGTAAGACTATACTAACTTCGTCGTCGAAGAGAAGATTACATCCTAAGTTGGTCATGTGACGGAATAATACAAATTTCTCTCAAATGTAGTGTAATCCAGTGATGTGACTTAGGTCTCTGTGAGAATACGTATGAGTGATATGATTTAAAATTGATTATGATTCCCACGAAACCACTGCTAATCGTGAGAAGTGTTCTTCTTTGCATTAAACCAAATTAAAAGGAAAGCTATTACTAATATAGTGATGGCAAGTAAATAACTCAAGTAATACGAAATTGTTTTGGTAAATGAAATACACCGTAACTGCAAATTGCCGTACGATCAATTACGGTAAGTTTCAATGTTATAATGCTTTTTGGTAGCCACTTCTCCACACAGTGTACAAATTGTACGGTCAATTTTGCATTGGCTGTCACTGAAACTATTTTAGACACTAAACGGACGTGGAAAATTTCGCGAAAACTCCAAGAAATTGTATAAAGGATTTGACTGGCTCCAGATACCTCAGATATTTCAATTATTAAGAAAAGCATGTAGTTTAATACCTTACTCTATAATGTATCTTACCCGTATAGTGTTATTTATAGCCATCGTTTTTAATATAGCAGTACTATGTAAAAAACAGTACTTTCTAGATCTATGCAGACATATTTCACATGTTTGAGGAACCTGGGCAGGTTGTGAAGTCAATCACAGTTTACGTTACTACACTTTTTGTTTTGTGGGTAGCTCAGTGGCTGCGTGAATAACTACAAAAACGATAATCTAAGAGGTTCATGGAGTGAAAAATGGTCCAATTGGGGCTACTTCTTCTTTTCACTTAATGTTGGAAATATTCAGGGTGAGTCTCTGCTTTTATATTTTGTTAATTAATACTTGAAATGCAATAATAATTTTCAATGAGCTCAAATTGGCGTGATCGTATGTCTTTCTACAAATTGGTCCTGCCAAGTTTCCAGCTGTGAGCCTCCGCACTCCGAGTTACTTTGCACTTCGTCCAATAGAGTTCGGCGTGTGAGAAGTAGCAAGCCAAGTAGCTCACTCTCCCTCACAACTCCGGCCGTATTGGAAGCGAAGCTCTTGGAGAAGGCAGCACTTAAGATCGATCTTGCATTATCAATTTAACCGCTCGGAGGAGCACCGTCAGAGGACGGGGAACGAGGAAATCGTGTGAAGAGTTGTTAAAGAACAAGAAAAAAATGACTACGAGGCAACTACAAATATATATCCAAGTTTACATTATGTTTTACACCGCACGTTCTTGACTTATCGTTTTGTATTACATTTCAAAGGCAGGTAAGGAACATTAAAAAGATTGTATTTCTTAATTGTATTCAACAATTTTGTTTTGTGGGTAGCTCAGTGGCAGCGTGCATAACTACAAAAACCATAATCTAAGAGGTTCGTGGCCGGCCGAAGTGGCCGTGCGGTTCTAGGCGCTGCAGTCTGGAACCGCGAGACCGCTACGGTCGCAGGTTCGAATCCTGCCTCGGGCATGGATGTGTATGATGTCCTTAGGTTAGTTAAGTTTAACTAGTTCTAAGTTCTAGGGGACTAATGACCTCAGAAGTTGAGTCCCATAGTGCTCAGAGCCATTTGAACCATTTTTAAGAGGTTCGTCGTTCAGTCATTGGTTTGTCCTAGGTTTTTTATCACTTACGTCCTCTCTGGATATCATGTGTCCGTCTGAAAAAAGCCGATTGGCACACTGAGTCAAAGTTCACGCAAAACTATAACTATTTGCGTAAACCAGTTCGGAGATCTGTGGTATGTGCCATGTTGAGTAGGAACTGTCCTGTCAGACAGTACGGTTTTCAATCTACTCTTCTGATGAGCACAGATCTACCTTATCATTCCTACTTTCTGAAGCAAGACAATCTGTCAGGGCCGATGACTAGTACTGGCTCATTTTCGTGTTACGGGAGGGTCACTTTTTTGTTACAGGTTCTCTTGATTATTTGATATGCCAATTCCAGTATGCTTACTCGAGTTTATGATGCTATTCTTTCGGAATAAATCGTTTCCAGCCATTATACCAGGTATATAAACCTATTGATTTTTTGATTTTTCCCTACAGCAGTTGCAGTGTGCAACGAAATCACTAATGAACTGTGTTTTTTCATGCGACGCATTTAGCCCTCCCTTTGCTGCATTTTGTCTGAGAACACTGAGTTGCTTGACTGAAGTTTGTTTTGAAAGAAATATGTGTCCCACAACGTCGTCAAACACCAGTCCATCAGCTCTGAGTCACTGTCTAACTCACTCCTTTCGCTACTCTCTTATTACTTTCACCAGTACACAATAAATGAGGTCACTGGAGAGATAATTTAAATGTCTTCTTCCTGCTTTGATTTCCAAACTTCTTTAAAGTCTACCTACGGCCGGCCGGGGTGGCCGAGCGGTTCTAGGCACAACAGTCTGGTACTGCGCGACCGCTACGGTCGCAGTTTCGAATCCTGTCTCGGGCATGGGTGTGTGATGTCCTTAGGTTAGTTAAATTTAAGTAGTTCTAAGTTCTAGGGGACTGATGACCTCAGAAGTTATGTCCCATAGTGCTCGGAGCCAAAGTCTTCCTCCGAACATTACTCGTGATCTATTGTTCTGTAATGTTGTGGTATTCAATTATGGGTCTTCTGTCCACTCTGAGTTTCTGCAGGACCTTGATCAGAGTAGGTCTTCAGTCGAGTCATACGCCTTCTTAAAATCGACAGAGACTACGACATGCTTCTTACCTGCCATTTCCACTTGTTGTAGCACCAACTTCAGTCTGAGTAACTGGTAAGTGCAAGAGCGTCGTTTTCTAAACCCTCACTAGTACACTGACAACACAAAGGTGTATTACAAACCACCGAAGATGCTTGGCTAACAAAACGAAGCGAAACGCGCATGCTATAGAAAACAGCCTCTCATTTAGGATTAGACGGACCACAGCTCAGAGAACATAAAAATTGATTGTGTAATCGAACATAAACCTTCCAGAGTGTTTACGTCTCTTTCTCGTACACAAACATTTTTCGTGACTCACAAACAAAGTATATGACCATCTCATAGAGCTCATAAAAATCCTTGAAATATATCTGATCCTTTTTTTCACTACTCAAATGAGATTTTTATATTTCACTACTCTCTCGTATGGAGATACACTGCAAAATAATGAGTATTCATTCTTTATTTATTGCATTTCCTTAAAAGATGTTCGTCTGCGACCGTTCCGTCGAATGTGTAATTGGCGCGGCTCCTGGAATTGCCTTAAATTCCTTCGTGGTGGAGCATGCGCACACACGTCGGCATTGCTGGAATGCAATTTCCGCGAACAATATTCGTCTCGGGCAGAGAATTTCCTTCTAAGAATTCGACTTTCACTGGCCTTCCTATTTGTCGCCTCGCTATCAAAGTTACTTTTCTATCTTGCACTGTTTCAAATACTTTTTGGTATTTCATCCCAATGTGAGTATTTGCGTGACCTTAGATACTTAATACAAACTCCTATTACATATTCTGAAAGATGCCTGCACAAGATCTTCCAACAGCGCCACAAAATGCACTCACACGGAACAACCTAAAACTCTTCATATTTTCGCACGGTGCGGTTATGAGTCTTAGTAACTACACATTTCGGAAGTGTTCTGTTATAAAATATGCTGCTGTAATTAGGAACTGATTTAAACATAGTACGACGATTTATGGCAACATGCAGACAAAGTAAAAAGATAATGGAATTGTAAGAGTCTGACACGAATGTCGATTCGCAGCACAACATTGCATAGCTGCGTCGAACAGCTTTAGCGTGATGATGCAAACTCATCTTTGTAAGATGGATATTTTAAGGAGTGGTTAGCAAATTGTCTGTAGGAATAAAGAGCAAAATATCGTGAAGATTCTTTTGTTTTTAACACCTGTTAAGTGTTGTACGTACCCTGATGCACAAACAATAACATCACACTATTTGCATTGGCGGTTTAAGTTTCCGAACAGAAATTCCTGCAGAAAAGCTATTTATGTCACATAAATTAACTAGGAAAATGGACGTGCGTTAATTTTCAAACATACGCATAAACGAAGCTACGATTTGTAAAAACTAGTAATACACAATACTTCATGCTTGTTGTTCATTTGTTAACTCTAACCACGTACATAATTTTCATGATAATACTGCTTAATAAATAATGAAAAGCTCATTTTGATATCTATTGCAACTAACGAGCGAAAGTTAATGCTCCGTTGATGGTTACATCAACGTCAAGTAGACTACTTACAATTGTCGTCGTTACTTATCCTTGCATCAGCTGCTCAACTTACACTATAGTTAATCACATTCAGAGTAAGAAAAGTTAACAACGACTATCAAGCTGGATCACTTTTAGCATGTCAGTAACATCACAACCAGAAATAAATATTTCTGTCTCTCAGAATGAAAGTAGAATAGTATTTGTAATGCTAGCTGAATATAAATTTACAGTTTCGTTATACTGAGTGCACCACATCAGAAGGCCAGTGTTCGCTCATTATATAGGATGTTCTAGGTGGAATGGTCAATATTCAGGGGATATGACAAGAACGCTCATTCGAAGCCAAAAGTCTAGTAAACGTCGGCTCTAAAATGTATAGCTGAAGAACTACAGCGTCAGTAGAAGAGATACGTTTCGCAGTAGTGAAGGTGAACAAGTCTTATAGCTCTTAAGGTATGTGCTTTAGAGTGAAATGTTTACTTGAAATTTCTTTCTTGGTTCTGTCTACACTACTACCCCTCAAAGTATGGAAAGCACAGAGCTTGTAGTAAGAGAGATTTGTTTGACAATATCGAAGATGAAGAAGTGCTCATAGCTTGTAAGGTAAGCATTTTAGACCCCGTGTTTAACAGAACTTTTTGCCTCGATCTATCCTTTCATATCCCTGGCTATTGAACATTCGTCCTGGGATACCACGTGTACAACTAACACAATCTCTGTAAAAATGAATCGAAAACTATGGGGCGTCATTCAGCTTTGAAAAGGTAGTATCAGTAGAGTGCAAACGCCCATAAACACTGTATGTACGAGCGGGCTACACACGTAGCCCAACAATAAATAGTGTTATTTATAAATTAAGACATAATTTAACGAAAACGCTTGTATAAATAAGAAACATCTTAATTTTTATCACCTTAATAAAATTTGACTTTTTAACCAACGTAAACAAAGAAAAAAAGCTCTTTAAAGAATCAATGTTCTAGAACCGGTTTTGATGATGTTCACATAATTTTAATTTCAAAAGTAATACTTATTAGTTTCCTGATTTCTGACCTTCTAATGGAACCAATAAACATATTTTCACGGTCAACTTCATTCAGTTGGCACACATTCAGGGCACAAGGCAGCCTGATCATCGCTACAAACGTGTCTCGTACATGTACTGCATTGATTACGCGTGCTGCGATCGCCAATCCTGATACAAAAAGAACGACGGCCAACTCCTCCATGTGTAAGTGTAACAAGATGCATGGGTTGTTCTGAATGTCCCAGAAGTAGTATGCCTTTCTGTTTTAAAGCTCTGAGTGTTTTTTGCAGCGTTATTCGACGCTGAATAGAAGGTCTTGCTAGCGCCAATCGAATTTTTTGTAAGTAGTGACGGCGGACAACTTTCGTGTCAGAGTTGTTCATTTGATATATCACAACACCATTAATGCCCGCCATACTGACTAAACTGTGAAGTAGTGTGAGAGGCTATCGGCGATTGTTTCGAGTAACGTCATATTGTCTACACATTTTATCTAAAATATCGAGACCACTCTTTGTGTCAAAAAAGCGACTCTCCCGTAACACGAAAATGAGCCACTACTATTCATCGGCCCTGACAGATTCTCTGGTAGTCTATAGGAAAGGTTCACAGACGAAATTCTGGAGATTAGATGATGATGAGGACATTAGGGCTAGTCAAAGAAGGTAACTAATATAAAAGTCGTCGAGACCAATAGTTGTACAAATACAAATCACGAATGTGACTAGGATCACATGTCTGGTACTATGCGTGTATGTCTGCGGGATGCATCCTAATAGGTTGACAAGTCAGCTTCTGGCACACAATCAAAACAGGAAGACCAAGTCACCATAGCTGACGGAAGTGATAAAAGATCTGCAGGAACAGGGAGGTACAGAAAGAGACTTCAAAGAATAGATGTATCTCAGGAGAATGCTTAAGCAAATGAGGTTGCAGAACGAACCACCAAGGAGGAAGACAGATGTCCTCCGCACAAAGGAGAGTAAGGAACAACATCTGGGCTAACATTAAATCCCCTTAGAAACACAACAGCTAAATGTCATGGTCCATAGTTGGCCTATATTAATCAAGAATAAGAAGAAATATGTTTCCAAATACATTGTTACAAGTTTGTCGTTACATGCTTACTATTAGGTAACGAACAACACTTATCAACGTACGCTTCTTGAGGTTAAATTTCTGTCTGGAGCAGCTCAAAATTTATTGTGTTTTTTTATCACCTACATGTCGCCTGGGAATTATACCTTGCTAACTTACCTGTACCAGGATCTCTGACTCTGGCTTACTGGGTATACATCTAGCCAAAAGCTTCACTTTCACCATGTAGTTTTTAAAACGTGGGTTGACTGTGAGCGTCTACTACTAACAGTGTAGCCAATTGTCACTATGTATTTTTTGTTTGACGTATGTTATCGATGTGTTATCTGTACAAACTTTGGTATTCGTTTGTTTGTTATTTAGGTACGTGTCTTATTGTGTGTTGTGAGGGGTGTCCCGAGGAAAACGGGCCAATGAGTGCGGGAAACCGCATTCCTTTTTTTGTGTAAGTGTGAGTGGTGGGGAGATTGAGTACGTGATTATTTAATCTAGTTACGATTTACATCTCAGTTTGTCATTGTTTTTGTAGCTGGCATGATCAGTGATTTGTTACTTAATTTCGTCATTTAATTATTTCTTGTTCGTGGCAGGGGCCGTTTGCATATGAAAGTTTTCGTGCTATGTTGGATTTTTTCGTTCAGTCTCTTCATTCTGATAATTTTCGTATTGTGTTTCACATTAGCTGTCTCATGTCCGTGCTTCATTGAGTGCTCAGCAAAAATGATAATCGAAAAAGAAAACTCCTAACATTACAAAAACATACAGAGAAACGTTGTAATGAACAAGAATGTAATAAATGATCAAATTGTCATGGCTGTTGACTCATTGATCATGTTAGCCAATAAACCAATAACAAATCGAGATATAAAATGTAAACTATCAAACGCTACGATATTGAATAATATGTTAATAAGGAACGGGTAGATATGCAATAGTAAAAGTAGTAGGGAATTAAATAAGTAAAATCTCAATAGCTAGTAGCAATTCTTGGATAACAGTCGATTTACTGAATATTCTCACGAAAGGAAGGAAAACGTAAAATATGCAGCAAATGAAGCAGGCGAAAGGACATACAGACGTATAAATAATGAGACTGACAGCATGTGCACAGTATTTAAGCAGGAATAATTAGAGGAAATATGCAAGGCTGTATAAGAACCTTGGGACAGCCAACCAAGATGTAAATAAGTAAATTCTACCTGGTGTGTGAGATGTATGACGCTGACGAAATACCAACAGCTGTCGAGAAAAATTTAATTATTACAGGTGTGAATATTATCGAGCTATCATTTTAATAAAACATGGTTGCAACATATTGACACGATTCATTTAAAAAGAATGGAGAAACCAGCAAAAGCAGACGTCGGGGAAGATCATTTTTTTCCGCAGAAATTTAGAAACACATGCGGGAATGCATCTCCTAAGATTTATTTTAGAAGATAGGTTGAAGAAAAGCCAAAACTGCGTTTTTCATGTTTTTAGATTTAGAGAACGCCATTGACAGTTTTCACCGCAATACGTTCATTGTACCTTCGAATATAGCACGGATAAAATATAGGGAGTGAGAGATTATATACAACTTGTAAGGAACCAGGCAGTAGTTGTAAGAGTCGCAATACATGAAAATAAAACAGTGGCTGAGAAGAGAGTGAGGCTGGTTTGTAACCTATCCACATTTTTATGCAAGCTGTACATTATAAAAGCCATAAAGGAAATGAGGGAAAAGTTCCGAAAGGGATTTAAAGTTCAAAGAGAATATGTAAAAGTTTGTGGTTGGCCGATGACGCTGTAATTATGCGAGATATGGCAATGGACTTGGATGAGCAGTTCAGCTCAATGGATATTATCTTGAAAGTGCGTAATAATAATGACCGTCATCAAAAGTATAAGAGGGCTAATGGAACCTGTCCGATTTAAATCAGGTGATGCCGCGGGAAATAAATTATAACATCAGACACTGCAAGTAGTTTATCAGTTTTGCTTTGGAGGCAGCAAAATAAATAACGACGACAAAAGTAGAGAGGATATAAGATGCAGGCTGGAAATAGTTAGAAAAACTTTTCTGAAGAAGAGAGATTTTTAATAGTGATTTAAAATTTAAGTTTTAGGGAATCATTCCTGAAGGTATTTGCCTAGAGTGTAGCACTGTTCGGACAATAAACATTTCAGAAAAGAAGTGAATAGAAGCATGTGAAATGTGACACTACAGTATAATGTTGAAGTTTAGATGAGATACTTAAATAATTATTGATCATGTATTGTTTCGAATTGGGGAAAATTTGTGACTAAAACTTCAATAAATGAAGGCATTGGCTGATACGAAATATCCCGAGACCTCAAGGAATCGTTAATTTGATAGATTGGAAGTAGGGGGCGGGGGCTAAAAATTATAGACAGAGACGAACTCTTCATTACCGTGAACAGGTGAAAATGGATGATATTGCAGTAATAATGCAGAGATTAGAAAATATGCATGGGATAGGCTACGGCGGAATGAATAAACTAGTATTCATAGTGAAGATCAAAACAACAACAATAGAGTCAGTCACACGTATTATGAAACTGAATAGTAGAGTCAGACAGGGTACAAAAATCCGTGAAACTTTTCTTTTTTGCTTATATGTACTCTCGTTCTGGAAAAAGAACCAAACCATGAATTCAGGTCCGTGTAATAAATGGAAAAACACCACCAGTAAATGACTTACATGAAATGATTGGTGTTCTACGTTTTTGGGTGTACATATTGGAGAAAATTTTATGTGCAAGGCAGACATTACGACATGATCTGAAACAACTCATTTCGACAACGTCCGCTCTTCACATCATTGATAGCCATTAAGGTAAAAGTGTCAATATGTCAATATCTTAAAACACTCTAAAACAAAAAAATCGACGCACCACGAAGGAATTATCGGAATGAGATGTAAATCGGTTGATGTAATGTACATGTGCAGACAACCAAATGGTTACAATTTCAAAACAAAAAAACAAAGGATGACTTATTCAAGATAAAGAGCTTCACAAATTAAGCAAGTCAGTAACACGTTGGTTCACCTCCGGTCCTTATGGAAGCACCTTTGCTACTTCATGAGTGGAGAGGGTATGTGATGCTATTTTATGAGCGAAATTGTTAGTGTGCAGTTGTATCCCTTTCGGCTTTGACGCATGTCCTGATTCGGTTATAAAGCTTGTCATAAGCCCATTGTATCCTTCCTGTGGCAATCTTACCCACTGCTTTTGTAACTGCTCGTTAATGTCCTGCATACTATCATCGGAACGAATTTCAAGACAGAGGTGATCCAACACATGTTCTGTCAGCGACAGATTTGGGGACCTTCGTGGAATTTATAGAGACACGTCCCATATTTTTTTTTCTTTAAAAAAAATGACACCATGATATGGCGCATGAGAAGTCTTGAGAACGCAGGATGTGTGTGTCGTACCTCTCCCCTAAACGCCACTGTACTAGCCGACGATAATCATCTAGGTAGGGCAGAATCGCGATTCATCGTTGAACACATTACGACGCTATTTATCAGGAGTACACAGATCCAGTTCACGGCACAACTTTTTAACAGCTGGTCGTGTTGTGGTATTAACAGCATTCTACGCATGGGACGGTAATCCTCTAGTCCGGCTCCTGCTAGTTTCCGGCCAATGACGTGGTAAGACACACGATATTGCTGGGAGTCAATTACTTGTTCTCAGATGGCAGTTGCGCATGCGAGAGCCGTTATAATGTGTGTGCTGCACAACATGGTGATTCCCTAGTGAGGTGGTCATACATGGTCGACCAGAACCTTGGCAACGACTATGCCGCTCCTCACATTCCCATGCAGTCCGAAATCGGGATTCTGTCAAGTCCAAAGGCCCAACATATCTGGAAATGCAAGATTCCATTACCTGGACCAATCGAGACCACCAATGATGCCCCTTTGAAAGTCTACCTGATGCTGATAACGGTCTGTCATGTGAATAAACAGCATCTCAGTGTCCCCTACGGTGATCACTCTACGTCTGATGCTGTCTGTACCCCTTACATAAACAATCAGGCATGGTGACAATACTATACACGAATAGCGCTAATGCTGTATGATGGGCGTTCTACCTGTCACAGAGAATTGCAACTAGTTTCATGTAAATCTCTACTGCTTATCGATGTTGACTCTGAAACTATTGGTATATCTGAACACTTCTTAAATAAGGAGTTAATTCTTAGGCTTCCTTTACCAGGATACAGGTTGGCTGGTAGCTTCTCTAGGAGCTCTTTGCGGTGTGGGGGAGTAGCCATTATGTGAAAAACGGCATCCCATTTGAGTCAATTGATGATTCAAAATACTGCACTGAAAAGGTATTTGAATGTTGTGCAGGTGTGGTTAAATTTAATGAAGCTCAACTTGTAACTGTTGTTATTTATAGATCCCCCGATTCCGATTACACAACATTTTTGCTAAACCTAGAGGAGGTTCTTGGTTCACTTTATAGTAAATACAAAAAGTTAGTTACAAGTTGTGACTTCAATATTAATTGTATAAGTGATTGTACAAGGAAAAGGATGCTGGTAGACCTCCTTAATTCATATAATCTTATGCAAACCGTATTCTTTCCTACGAGAGTGCAAGGGAACACTAGAACAATCATAGACAATATTTTTGTTCATTCCGCATTACTAGAAGGGCATTCTGTTAAGCAAAAAGGTGAATGACCTTTCAGATCATGATGCGTAAATTAAACTCTAAAAGATTTTTGTGCTGCAACACATGTCAAATATAGTTATCAACTGTTTAGGAAAGCTGATCCAGTTGCTGTAGAGACCTTTGTAAAACTTATCAAGGAACAAGAGAGGCAAGATGTTTATAGCGCTGTTACAGTTGACGATAATATAATGCTTTTCTCAAGACTTTTCTCGTGCTCTTTGAAAGTTGCTTTCAGTTATAACGTTCAAAACAGGGTACTAGCACAAACAGGCAACCTGGGTGGCTGACTAGAGGGATAAGAATATCTTGTAGAACAAAGTGGCAATTACATCAAAACGATAGAAACAGTCAAAATCGAAATGCAGCAGCTCATTACAAACAGTATTGTAAGATGCATAAAAATGTTATTAAGAAGGCAAAAAGTATGTGGTATGCAGATAGAGTAGCTAAGTCTCAGGATAAAATTAAAACCATATGGTCAGTCGTAAAGGAAGTGGCTGGTCTGCAGAGGGAGGTCGAGGATATAGAATCAGTGTGTAGTGGGAATGTCCGTGTTACTGGTAAGTCGCATATATGTACGGTATTTAATAATCACTTTCCGAATATAGCAGGTGAACTAAATAGAAACCTAGTCCCAACAGGGAATCATGTAGCGCTCTTAGAAAAAAGTGTTCCGAGACTGTTACCTAAAATGCTCCTCCATGATACTGACAAGAAGGAGATTGAGTTAATAATTAAATCGCTAAAGACCAAAAACTCTCGTGGCTATGACGGGGTATCTAGCAGAATACTGAAGTATTGTTCTATGTATGTTAGCCCAGTACTTAGCCATATCTGTAAATTTTCCTTTAGGAGTGGTCAGTTTCCTGACCGATTAAAGTACTCGGTAGTGAAGCCACTTTATAAAGAGGGAGACATTGATAATGTTGACAATTTTAGACCTATTTCTATGCCATCGGTGTTTGCTGAAGTTATCGAGAAGGTTGTATATACAAGGTTACTGGAGCATTTAAATTCACATAATTTGCTGTCAAATGTACAGTTTGGTTTTAGAAATGGTCTAACAACTGAAAATGCTATATTCTCTTTTCTCTGTGAGGTTTTGGGCGGATTAAATAAAAGGTTGCGAATGCTAGGTGTTTGCTTTGATTTACCGAAGGCTTTTGACTGTGTTGACCACAAAATATTACTGCAGAAGTTGGACCATTATGGAGTAAGGGGAGTAGCTTACAATTGGTTCGCCTCTTACTTTAAGAACAGAAAGCAAAAGGTAATTCTTCGTAATATTGGGAGTGGTATTGATGTTCAGTCCCAATTGGGCACTGTTAAGTGGGTCGTTCCCAAAGGGTCGGTGCTGGGGCCACTGCTGTTTCTTATTTATATAAATGATATGCCTTCTAGCATTACAGGTGATTCAAAAGTATTTCTGTTTGCTGATGGCATCAGCTTGGTAGTGAAGGATCTTGTGTGTAATATTGTAACAATATCAAATAATGTAGTTCATGAAATAAGTTCGTGGCTTGTGGAAAATAATTTGATGCTAAATCACAGTAAGACTCAGTTTTTACAGTTTCTAACTCACAATTCAACAAGAACCGATATTTTGGTCAGACAGAGTGGACATATTATAAGCGAGGCGGAACAGTTCAAGTTCCTAGGCGTTCGGATAGATAGTAAGCTGTTGTGGAAAGCCCATGTCCTGGATCTTGTTCAGATACTAAATGCAGATTTATTTACCATTAGAACAGTATCTGAAGTAAGAGACTCTTCAACACGAAAGGTAGTCTACTTCGCATATTTTAATACGCTTTTTTTGAGGTAATTCTTCTGATTCAAAAAGGTTTTTTTGGCTCAAAAACGGGCTGTTCGAACCTCTTGTCGACCCCTATTCAAAAATCTGGGAATTCTGACATTGCCCTCACAGTATATACACTCCTGGAAATTGAAATAAGAACACCGTGAATTCATTGTCCCAGGAAGGGGAAACTTTATTGACACATTCCTGGGGTCAGATACATCACATGATCACACTGATAGAACCACAGGCACATAGACACAGGCAACAGAGCATGCACAATGTCGGCACTAGTACAGTGTATATCCACCTTTCGCAGAAATGCAGGCTGCTATTCTCCCATGGAGACGATCGTAGAGATGCTGGATGTAGTCCTGTGGAACGGCTTGCCATGCCATTTCCACCTGGCGCCTCAGTTGGACCAGCGTTCGTGCTGGACGTGCAGACCGCGTGAGACGACGCTTCATCCCGTCCCAAACATGCTCAATGGGGGACAGATCCGGAGATCTTGCTGGCCAGGGTAGTGACTTACACCTTCTAGAGCACGTTGGGTGGCACGAGATACATGCGGACGTGAATTGTCCTGTTGGAATAGCAACTTCCCTTGCCGGTCTAGGAATGGTAGAACGATGGGTTCGATGACGGTTTGGATGTACCGTGCACTATTCAGTGTCCCCTTGACGATCACCAGTGGTGTACGGCCAGTGTAGGAGATCGCTCCCCACACCATGATGCCGGGTGTTGGCCCTGTGTGCCTCGGTCGTATGCAGTCCTGATTGTGGCGCTCACCTGCACGGCGCCAAACACGCATACGACCATCATTGGCACCAAGGCAGAAGCGACTCTCATCGCTGAAGACGACACGTCTCCATTCGTCCCTCCATTCACGCCTGTCGCGACACCACTGGAGGCGGGCTGCACGATGTTGGGGCGTGAGCGGAAGACGGCCTAACGGTGTGCGGGACCGTAGCCCAGCTTCATGGAGACGGTTGCGAATGGTCCTCGCCGATACCCCAGGAGCAACAGTGTCCCTAATTTGCTGGGAAGTGGCGGTGCGGTCCCCTACGGCACTGCGTAGGATCCTACGGTCTTGGCGTGCATCCGTGCGTCGCTGCGGTCCGGTCCCAGGTCGACGGGCACGTGCACCTTCCGCCGACCACTGGCGACAACATCGATGTACTGTGGAGACCTCACGCCCCACGTGTTGAGCAATTCGGCGGTACGTCCACCCGGCCTCCCGCATGCCCACTATACGCCCTCGCTCAAAGTCCGTCAACTGCACATACGGTTCACGTCCACGCTGTCGCGGCATGCTACCAGTGTTAAAGACTGCGATGGAGCTCCGTATGCCACGGCAAACTGGCTGACACTGACGGCGGCGGTGCACAAATGCTGCGCAGCTAGCGCCATTCGACTGCCAACACCGCGGTTCCTGGTGTGTCCGCTGTGCCGTGCGTGTGGTCATTGCTTGCACAGCCCTCTCGCAGTGTCCGGAGCAAGTATGGTGGGTCTGACACACCGGTGTCAATGTGTCCTTTTTTCCATTTCCAGGAGTGTATTTTCTTTAATGTCGTTTTTTGTTAGCAATATGAGCCTATTCCCAAGAGTTAGCAGCTATCCCTCAGTTAATACTAGGCAGAAATTAAACCTGCATGTGGAATGCACTTCCTTGACTCTTGTGCAGATGCGAGTGCAGTACTCTGCTGCATCCATTTTCAATAAGCTACCACAAGAACTCAAAAATCTTAGCAGTAGCCAAAACACTTTTAAGTCTAAACTGAAGAGTTTCTTCATGGCTCTACTCTGTAGAGGAGCTCCTGGAAGAGCTAAAAAATTAAGCAAATTCCATTGTTACATTGTTGATTTTCTTCATTTCAACTTACGACTTCTCTCCTGAACATGTTTTTTATATTTCATTTTATCTGTTTCTACTATCGTGTTGTAATTTCATGTACTGACTCGTTCCATGGCAATGGAGACTTCTCCTTAATTTGGTCCCACGGAACAACAAATAAATAAATAAACCCATGGTATAAGAGTACGAAGCAACATTGATATCCGACCATGTCTTCTTGGTGCATCGCTTTTCTTCTGAGCAGTGTGGGTCTTACGTATATTGACTATATCTATCGGAATAAGTTCCGTGATAAGACATCACTCTGAAAGAAATTTCTTATATCGCAGATGTGGGCTGGTCGAAAGCGTCTACGTCCTATGATGAGACGATTGCTCAGTATGGTAAACATATAAACCAATTGCTGTTGCCCAGCTTAAAATTGTGAGTTTTCTACACTACTGTTGGCCGTTGTTATAATGCACAATTTGGGCCAGCAACACATCGTTTCCTACTGCAGCTGACATCGATGTATGCAGCTTTTCCCAATTCGAGATACTCAGGGTACAATGTTGACGAAGTCCAGCTGATGCTAATTTGAGATACCCTTGGCAGTGTTTGACACGTTGAATATCAGTACCCGCATGACGTCTGTAATCACGTGTGCCATACTTCGGATACTCACGATTTGAGAGCTATCAATTGTACACGTATCGCGAATCTTGTCTGTTTTGTCGTCAGCTGTCACGACATCAGATTGTCCAAAGTCGACTTTGTCTCAGACACATGACACGCCGATATATTTCAAGGATGTTCTCCTGCCACTACAGTTGTTATGCAAAGTAAGCAAAGATTATCATTTCGGCTATGATGGAATGGTATGGCACCTTTCACTGGCGGCGTGGAGAGGGTTAGTCGATTGGAGTCAAAACATTATGACCACCTACTTAATAGGTTGTTCGTCCGTCTTTAAGACGAAATACATAACTGATTCTGCGTATCAGGAATCCGACAGTTTGTCGGTTGGTTTGTGGAAGTATGTGGTTCAAATGGTTCAAATGGCTCTGAGCTCTATGGGACTTAACATCTCTGGTCATCAGTCCCCTAGAACTTAGAACTACTTAAACCTAACTAACCTAAGGACAGCACACAACACCCAGCCATCACGAGGCAGACAAAATCCTTGACCCCGCCGGGAATCGAACCCGGGAGAAGTATGTGGCTTTAGATGTCTGTGCACAGGTCATAACCGGCTGTTGATTTGCGTACGCAGTGATGACACCGATAATGATCCAGATAGGTTCCATAGGATTTATATCAGGAAAATAAGGTCTCCGAGACATCAACGTGAGTTGATGATATAGCACTGTTCTGCCTCCGAGACACGAACATTTATACTGCTGAAAGATGACATCGCCGTCGAAGAAGACATCAAGCATGAAGAGAAGAAGGTGGTTCGCAGCTGTCAGGTGTCTTCGATTACTACCGCAGGTACCATGCAAGTGCAGGAGAATGTCTCCCATTGCATAATACAGCTACACCAACCTGCTTCCGAGTCGCGCTGCACGTTTCAAGCCGTCGTTAATTTCGATGACGGCGTATGTGGAGACGACGAGCGACCTAGTGTAACAAAAATGTGATTCACCCGAGGAGCCGACCCGTTTCCAATGATTAACGATCGTATGTCGCTGGTCCCGCGTTCACTGCAAACATAATTCACGAATTCTCTGGGTCAGTATGTAAACAAGTAGGGGTAGTCTGCTGCCGAGCCTCATGTTCAACAATATACGATGAGCTCCAAAACACCTGTGTGAGCACCAGCAATGTGTTCTTTCGACAGAATTGCCGCTGTTCACAATCTATCCTACTTTACAAAGCAACCAAGCCTCCGGACCACACGTTCTGTGAAAAGTTGCGGACGTCCAACCATTTAGCGCTTAGTTTCATTGTCCTTCTACCTCTTTCTGTAGATGCTCACGACAGTAGCACGTGCACATTCGACGAGCATCGTCGTTTGGAAGATACTTGTTCACCAGCTCTGCGTAATTATAATCTGCCCTTTGTCAGCATTGCTTATATCGATGGATGTCCCCGTCATTTGGAGCCGATATCTTCGGTAGGGTGATCCCCCAGCCCTGCCGTGTCCGTTTACGAAGTTTTGTTACCGCGTTACGTGCCCGCAGTGCCACCAGAGGGCATCAAACGCCGCGGTGGGCAGTGGTTATAATATTTGGGCTTATCAGTGTACACTATCAAGAATAACTGGTTTCCCTGTGACTGCGGTGGTCTTCACCTTCTATAGCGTTTGGCTGATTGGTTAAAGTGTGTAATACCAGTTCTTCCATGATTAAATTGCAGGGTACTGGTAGGCTCTAATCAAGTCTCATATACTGCACATTTCTGTAAACTGCGAGTTTCGCCCTCCTAGATTCACTCTAGTGTAGCAGTTCTTACGCGTGACACAGGTTCCCAAGGTCCCTTTGTTTCAGGATACTGGCTTACGACTGAAAAATCAAGCTCTCCTTCCTCCACCTGGCCGCTACTAGGTACTTGTCATCATTCACACTTTTGGGAATCAGAAGTCGTAACCTTTTTCACCCGTGTCTGTGGATTCAGTTGGTTTCACATACAGAGTGTCCAAGAGAGTACTCCCTTTGAAATTAAATAACATGAAAACAAGAATCAATGGAAGATTGCAACAACTGGTACATTGACTGCGAAATCTCTACGAATTTTGTACAGATGTTTGGAAGCAGTAGCTAAAAAACTGCTACTAGATGGCGCTGTAATCACAATACGAAACGTCTCTGAGCAATTCTCCGAAGCCCCGAGTGATCAGTTGCACCATTGAAATGTGACATGAGGTTTGCATACTGAAGGAAGGGTCTCAAATCATTTATTCCATTTAACAACGTGTGTTTCTCGTAATGAAATGCTACAGGTAGAACACTGGTGTACAGCAATAAGGCACAGTTTTGAAACACAATGTAATGTTCCAAAAGGACGCGATGCGAAAACCATTCGTATGATCTTTGCTAAATTCGCACCGAGAGGCAGTCGGATGATGATCTAGTAGGCAGGGTTATCCCAGGACAACTGTAAATTTTTTATAATGTAGGAAGCGAAGATCGAATGATGCGAAATAGTTTATTTTGTAAAGGGTTTCGACAGTAACTAGGTGTCGTTTTTAGCTTATTAGATCTTCCAAAAATATAACTGCACGTCAGTCTCGTCGACATACGGAGAACATGCTCCAGTTGTACTAATGCAGCTCTGCACTGGTTTGTCGAATACATAAAACGTGCTAAATAAAATATCCATAGCACCAATAAGGAGTATAGGGAAATCAGTAAAGATGATTCTTCCAAGGCAGTTCAGGAAGCAGCTCGTCCCAGCAACATGGGCAAATTATACAGCAACTGTAGTTACTTTCGAATATGTCACCACAGTTCCCTGACTTAATCAGCAACATTCGAGGAAATTTGTCTGAAGAACTCCATCAGAGACTGGTTTCAAGCGTTGTGGTCATTCTCGTATTCAGTCTGTTACAATGGGATAACTTTTCAGAACAGATTCTCACTTCATCAGATTTATAAAAGGGTATGATGATAGCTGCATCTGATTCGCAGCTGAAGCACGCTAGAAGATGGGCAGTGTATGTTGTGGCTCAAATCACTGATGTCAGCACTGCTTTTCTTCCGATATGATATTGCAGCAGATGCTGTTGTGCATGGCATAGTCATGGACCCTGATGGCACGTGTCAAGGTCACTACCAGAGCCTGGGAGTGGGGGGGGGGGATGGGAAGGGAAGGGAAGGGAAGGGAAGGGAAGGGAAGGGAAGGGAGTTGGTGGGAAAGAGAGGTGGAGTAGAAGGGGAGGTCGGCCATTTGTGCAGCGTCCACGTCATTGTACTGTCCGTCAATAGCTGTGGGCCCCCAGTACACTGATGTCTTGGCCAATGGTGTGAAATCTCACACACCACCATTTGAGCAGTTTTAATTTTCATAATTTGATTGCGTAAACGCCATCATTTGTGGATTGCAGTTCATGTTGTTGAGGGAATGAAGGGACTTCCACTGACTTCAAAACAACATGCTCTCGTTTCTAGCTCAGTGCTCCATAGTGAGACGATTAGGGTGTCGGTATTTCTTATAACAAATTAACTTTTTGTTATTACTACAACTACCCCACACTAATGTGAGAAGCACACAGTATAAAATGATAATGTCATAGTATAGTCTTCAAAATATTGGTCGATTGGCACCAAATCCAGTGAGAGGACCTGTGCCCAAAAGTACACAAATTATTAGGCAGTATCGCACCAATGTATTTGTGAAGCCAAAAGGATGACATGGGCATTACGTTGGTGTCACACCGATATCATATTAGATCAGTGCCATCATGCACTTCTAAGAGCCATAGCTAATTTAGTGTTAGAAGTACCTGTTTCATTTGTCAACCATGTGCTGCTGCTCTCCATTCAAAGCCTGTGCTCTGTGGTGAGGGGATCAGAGTTGAAAACAATGGTGAGGTATGATATTTTGACGGTATAACATAATGACATTATTCCAAATTTTGCAACATGTCACTCGAGGGAACCCCCTGTTCTCAGGCAATTTGGTCTGAATATTTATCCAAAAATGATGTTATTATTGAACTATTATGTTTGCTTTCACACTGTATGTCCACGCACACCTTGTAGGTAACATATCTGAAGAATGCCATCAGAGTATTGTTTTGCTAACACGCTAAGACGATGTGTAGATACGTCATCTAAAATGCGTGACAAATGGCATTTAATCAAATATCTGCACAGTTAAGTACTGGTACATCACCAATACCTTAGTTACGTGCATAACTGCCTGAGCAGTGCTGGCTGAGATAACTCATCGACATTGCAAGCTCAAACATGCTGTGATGATGTGTAAACATACAGATGGAAATGAAAATGTGTGCCTGCGTGGCGTTACGGCAGGAAATTAATTTAACGCGCTCAAAGACCATGAGTTGCAATACCCGTCAGTAAGTATCTGCCCACCTCCAAAAATGGCTCTGAGCACTATGGGACTTAACATCTGAGGTCATCCGTCCCGTAGAACTACTTAAACCTAATTAACCTGAGGACATCACACACATCCATGCCCGAGGCAGGATTCGATCCTACGGCTGTAGCGGTCGCGCGGTTCCAGACTGAAGCGCCTAGAACCACTCGGCCACAACGGCCTGCTGCCCACCTCCAATTATTATTGTATATGCCTGGAAATACGCCATGGTTAAAAGTTACTAATCTATGCAGCCAAGCACGCTAGCAGGTTGATAGTCTGAATGTACATAATTAGGCCTGCTCTTGATGTAAGTTGCAATACATCCTTAGTTCAAATGACACAGGGCTACTGGAGGTCACGGAGTTTTGCAGGCTGTATTCCATGTAATCAACTATTAAATGACACCATCATCCTACAAAAATGGCATGAGACACACAAGAGTTCCAAAAGAAACACAATATTAGGAAGAAAGACCATAGGTGTTCGGTTTTAGAAAAGAAGAAGGAATTCAGTTTTAAAGAAGAATTCGGTTTTTATTGCAGTGTGGCACTTGAACTTGTAGGTAACTGTTTCAGCGTCACGATCGGCCTCATCTTGATACAGCCGTCAGGCGTAATAACATGAGACTTGGGGGTGCGCTGATGACAGAAAGCATGGGTCACATTTTAGTGGTGTCGGTGGAGTCTATCAGCAGTGCGGGTTTCACTAGACACGGCCTGCACCTCAACAGGTATGGGAATGGGAGGTTGGCAAAGCTTATAGGTGACAGCATAGGTAGGGTTGGTGGGATCACTCATGGGAAAATTCCTGCAGTAGTGGGTGTTAGAGCTGAACCTTTTTTAGATTGAAGTCAGCTGATAGGTATTCCGGCTTAAGGGCAGTCTCTCTAACAAGGGAATCACTTTTGACAAAGCCTAGATATCCGAGTAATGAGGGAATTAGTATATTTCATCAAAATATACAAGGTATTAGAGATAAAGTTAGTGAACTGCTTATAGATGTTGACTCTGAAATAATTGGTATATCTGAACACTTCTTAAATAAGGAGATAATTCAGAGGCTTCCTTTACAGGATACAGGTTGGCTGGCTGCTTTTCGAGGAGCTCTTTGCGGTGTGGGGGAGTAGTCATGTATGTGAAAAACGGCATCGCATTTGAGTCAATTGATGTTTCTAAGAACTGCACTGAAAAGGTGTTTGAATGTGGTGCAGGTGTGGTTAAATTTAACGGAGCTAAACTTGTAACTGTTGTTATTTATAGATCCCCAGACTCCGATTTCACAACATTTTTGCTAAACCTAGAGGAGGTTCTTGGTTCACTTTATAGGAAATACAAAAAGTTAGTTATATGTGGTGACTTCAATATTAATTGTATAAGTGATTGTGCAAGGAAGACGATGCTGGTAGACCTCTTTAATTCATATAATCTTATGCAAACCGTATTCTTTCCAACGAGAGTGCAAGGGGACACTAGAATAACCATAGACAACATTTTTGTTCATTCCTCATC
This sequence comes from Schistocerca cancellata, assembly GCF_023864275.1. NCBI lineage: Eukaryota > Metazoa > Arthropoda > Insecta > Orthoptera > Acrididae > Schistocerca > Schistocerca cancellata. Next base: position 333,267,694 of record NC_064629.1, read on the forward strand.
ACTAGAAGGGCATTCTGTTAGCAAAAAGGTGAATGGCCTTTCAGATCATGATGCGTAAATTTTAACTTTACAAGATTTTTATGCTACAACACGTGTTAAATATAGTCATCAGCTGTTCAGGAAAGCTGATCCAATTGCTGTAGAGACCTTCGTAAACCTTATAAAGGAACAAGAGTGGCAAGATGTTTATAGCGCTGATACAGTAGACGATAAATATAATGCTTTTCTCAAGACTTTTCTCATGCTCTTTGTAAGTTGCTTTCCGTTAGAACGTTTAAAACAGGGTACTACAACAAACAGGCAGCCTGGGTGGCTGACTAGAGGGATAAGAATATCTTGTAGAACAAAAAGGCAATTATATCAAAACGTTAGAAACAGTCGTAATCTAAATGCAGCAGCCCATTACAAACAGTATTGTAAGGTGCTTAAAAATGTTATTAGGAAGGCAAAAAGTATGTGGTATGCAGATAGAATAGCTAAGTCTCAGGATAAAATTAAAACCATATGGTCAGTCGTAAAGGAAAATTCTGGTCTGCAGAGACAGGTCGAGGATGTAGAATCAGTGCGTAGTGGGAATGTCCGTGTTACTGATAAGTCGCATATATGTACAGTATTTAATAATCACTTTCTGAATATAGCAGGTGAACTAAATAGAAACCTAGTCCCAACAGGGAATCATATAGCGCTCTTAGAGAAAAGTGTTCCGAGACTGTTACCTAAAATGCTCCTCCATGATACTGACAAGAGGGAGATTGAGTTTTAATTAAATCACTAAACACCAAGAACTCTCATGGATATGACGGGGTATCTAGCAGAATACTGAAGTATTGTTCTATGTATGTTAGCCCAGTTCTCAGCCATATCTGTAACTTTTCCTTTAGGAGTGGTCGGTTTCCTGATCGATTAAAGTACTCGGTAGTGAAGCCACTTTATAAAGAGGGAGACATTGATAATGTTGACAATTTTAGACCTATTTCTATGCCATCGGTGTTTGCTAAAGGTGTCGAGAAGGTTGTATATACAAGGTTACTGGAGCATTTAAATTCACATAATTTGCTGTCAAATGTTCAGTTTAATTTTAGAAATGGTTTAACAACTGAAAATGCTATATTCTCTTTTCTCTGTGAGGTTTTGGACGGATAAAATAAAAGGTTGCGAATGCTAGGTGTTTTCTTTGATTTAACGGAGGCTTTTAACTGTGTTGACCACAAAATATTACTGCAGAAGTTGGACCATTATGGAGTAAGGGGAGTAGCTTACAATTGGTTCGCCTCTTACTTTAAGAACAGAAAGCAGAGGGTAATTCTCCGCAATATTGAGAGTGGTAGTGATGTTCAGTCCCAATGGGGCACTGTTAAGTGGGGCGTTCCCCAAGGGTCGGTGCTGGGGCCACTGCCGTTTCTTATTTATATAAATTATATGCCTTCTAGTATTACAGGTGATTCAAAAATTTTACTGTTTGCTGATGACACCAGCTTGATAGTGAAGGATCTTGTGTGTAATATTGAAACAGTAACAAATAATGTAGTTCATGAAATAAGTTTGTGGCTTGTGGAAAATAATTTGATGCTAAATCACAGTAAGACTCAGTTTTTACAGTTTGTAACTCACAATTCAACAAGAACCGATATTTTGATCAGACATAATGGCCATATTATAAACGAGACGGAACAGTTCAAATTCCTAGGCGTTCGGATAGATAGTAAGCTGTTGTGGAAAGCCTATGTCAAGGATCTTGTTCAGAAGCTAAATGCTGCTTTATTTACCATTAGTACAGTATCTGAAATAAGTGACTCTTCAACACGAAAAGTAGTCTACTTCGCATATTTTCATACGCTTATGTCGTATGGTATTATTTTTAGGGGTAATTCTTCTGATTCAAAAAGAGTATTTTTGGCTCAAAAACTGGCTGTTCGAGCTCTATGTGGTGTAAGTTCGAAAACCTCTTGTCGACCCCTATTCAAAAATCTGGGAATTCTGACATTGCCCTCACAGTATATATTTTCTTTAATGTCGTTTGTTGTTAGCAATATTAGCTTATTCCCAAGAGTTAGCAGCTTTCACTCAGTTAATACTAGGCAGAAATCAAATCTGCATGTAGAATGCACTTCGTTGACTCTTGTCCAGAAAGGACTGCAGTATTCTGCTGCATCCATTTTCAATAAGTTACCAGAAGAACTCAAAAAACTTAGCAGTAGCCCAAACTCTTTTAAGTCTAAACTGAAGAGTTCCCTCATGGCTCACTCCTTCTATTCTGTCGAGGAGCTCCTGGAAGAGCTAAAAAATTAAGCAAATTGCAGTGTTACATTGTTGATTGTCTTCATTTAAACTTACGACTTGTCACCTGAATATGTTTTTTTTACATTTCATTTTATCTGTATGTAATATCGTGTTATAATTTCATGTATTGACTCGTTCCATGACCATGGAGACTTCTCCTTAATTTGGTCCCACGGAACAATAAATAAATAAGTAAATAAATAAACAAAAAACTGCAGAACGATATGTTTTGCTACAATACACCCATGAGACGACCAACGACGATAACAGAGAGAAATGTAAAATTCAGCTGCGTGTGTTAACAGCATGGTCTACAAACGCCTTGTCACGGTTCGCGCAGCTCCCCTTCGTCCAAGGTTCGAGTCCTCCCTCGGGAAAGGGTGTGTGTGTGTGTGTTTTGTCGTTAGCGTAAGTTAGTTTAATTCAGATTACGTATTGTGAAAGCCTAGGGACCGATTACCTCAGCATTTGGGTTACATAGGAAATTATCATAAATTTAGAAATGTAAAAGCTCCAAAAATAATGGCTCAGTTGATACCTCGAAAACTAATAAAATTATTTATAATCTACTGGATTATATGTAAGGTAGCCCGCTCGGCTAGCCGTGCGGTCTCACGCGCTGCATCCCTGACGGGAAGGCATGCCGGTCCCTGGAATGAATCTGCCAAGCGGCTTACTGACGAGTTCCGGTGTGCTAGCCAGCCTGTGGATTGTTTTTAAGGCGGTTTTCCATCTGCCTCGTCGAATGCAGACTGTTTCCCCTTATTCTGCTTCATTTACACTATGTTGGCATTTGCTGTACAAACACTGTCTCCACGTACACGTGCGACATAATTACTCTACCATGAAAAAATTTGGTGTTACACTCCTATGGTGTGAGACGTTCTTGGGGAGGTCAAACGGGGCTGAACCGCACAATAACCCTGGGTTCTGTGTGGGGCGGAGGTGGGGTGGGTGGACTGCTGCTGCCTGTTGTGGGGTTGTGAACCACTGAGGGCTACTGCGGAATGACGCCTCTCCATCGTTTCTAGTTTCCCAGTTCAATACGCAATACACACACACAATATACAAGGTACCAAATTTGCAAGATCAATGAAGCTTTACAATGAATATTCTCACTTCAAAAAGTGCTTGTATCTCATATCATGTCCTCTCTCTCCCTCCCTCTCTCTCTCTCTCTCTCTCTCTCTCTCTCCCCCTCCCTCTCCCTCTCTCTCTTCTGCTCGCCTCCTCTAGTCTGTTTGTATGTGCAGCCTAATTTTATGAATTGATATAGGCATTTTGACTCAGATGTCAGTAATAGATACAATGAAACAGGGAAGGTTTTCGTGTGTAATTTATAAATATTTCGTACAAACTGAATGAATTATGATGAACTAAAGTTCATATGTGAGATTGATGCTGTTGATACCTTGTGAACAGGCTCCATAACTGGAGAAACAGCAATGGCTTGAGGTAGCAAAAAGCGTGACTATATCCGTATTTTCTGTAATAGTCTTGTTGCAGAGCGTTTGACAGGAAGCTGGAACGTTATAGGATAGAATCCTGGGTGGGTTATTTTATTTTCACCCCGGCTATTAACCTAGCAATTACTTCTCTGTGATATGGAGATTGGCAAGAAACTAAACGTGGCTCGGATTCCACGTTATACTGTAGCTACCCTTTCACCTGTTTCGTAACTGGTTAGCGACATGTAAGTCGCCTAAGTGACATCCAAGTGACTGCAGTCCTTCCAGAACAAGTGAACAGCGAAAAACCATCCGACTCCAAAACTTACGACTTACAATTATTTGTGCATAGAATAAAACGCAGCGTGGGATGCAGCTTTACTTAGTTTACGTATAGTAAGTTTCGCATCAATGCAGCGGATGACTCTCCTTTCAACTCTGCTTTCCTTGCCCTTTCAACTCTGCTTGTCCTTGGGTCAAACATAGATGAGAACACGATTCTGTGCTTGGCGCAGTGGAAGATATTATTTGTTTGGATAATTGCAAATCATATAGAAGACTGGTAAATGAATCTCCACGGGCGAGATAGATATTTGGGTCTTTTAAAGACCACTAAGCATGGGCACGATCTTATTGAATGAGACTCAGAAATTTCTTACGGATGAATCCACGAAATTTGGAAATACATCTACAGATTGTTGAAGGACACATTTCTCAGTATGACTACAATTTCAGGCCACCAATTTCAGCATACCTCACATTACCAGTGGTGATTTACATTTATATTTCACTGCAAATTCCTGGAACAATGGGCAGTGAGTTACTCGACTTTGAAGTATCGTAATACGTATGGCCAATAACGGAAAGATAACCACGTTACCAGAAGGCTGTGATGTGAGACTTTCACTTTGAAATAATCAAATAATTTTAAACCAATAGTTTCCCTGAAACCGTTGGAGAACGGTTGCATAGCAACATGCGAATCGAAACAAGGTGGTTTTCATTCTTTTTATTCTTCAACTAAAATGTCTTCCGAGAAAGTACTTAAGCAATTGTGCTTCGTTTACATAAAGTAGTAGGTCCTTTCTGCAGCGTAGCCGATAACTCAACTTTCAGCTGTACACTTTCCTTGAAGTTAGACCATCAGTGAGAGAGCACCACGAGTTCCTGAAGCTAATAAGGCGAGTACACCGTTCATTTGTTACATATTCTTACGATCTTCAAACAGGACTTCAGTAATGCATAGGAACTGTGATTTCTGTGTACAGATGCGATCTGAGTTGTTGACCCTTTGCTCACACCTCTAGGCTGTGTTGGCTTCCATCACCCAGCTTGAGGCAGCTGCCAACGGACATCACTATGGAGGGGGGGGGGGGGGGGGGGGGGATCGGACGCGAGTATGAGAAGGACGTTCAGCAGGTTCCACGTGTTCCCCGATCGGTCCATTGCTTTGGCCGCCCCGGTTACTGCCTGCACTGAGGTTGATCCCTCACCTTTGATCGACTGCGAGATCATTATAAAGTCTGCCAGGCAGCGAAAGACTTTCCGTGGGACCGATCGTAGGGCCTCCCCAGTTCGTTTGACGAACAGGTTTCGAGCTTTATCTGTGGCTGACGAAGTCTCTGAGCCGGATTCAGTCGTCCACCCTGTTGCCGATGAAAATACTCGGCCCGCAAGGTATGGGCACTCACAGAGGATGGGTTTACTGGTAATTGGGAGCTCCAACGTTAGGCGCGTAATGGGGCCCCTGAGGAACATGGCTGCCAAGGAGGGGAAGGAAGTCAGTGGGCACTCCGTGTGAATACGGATGGCAGTCATTCCGGATGTCGAAAGGGTTCTTCTGGATGCCATGAAGAGTACAGGGTGCAGCCAACTTCAGGTGATCTCCCATGTCGGTACGAATGATGTGTGTCGTTTTGGATCGGAGGAGATTCCTTCTGGTTTCGGGCGGTTAGCGGAAGTGGTAAAGATTGGCAGTCTTGCTTGCGAGATTAAGGCGGAGTTCACAATCTGCTGCATCGTCGATACAACCGACTGTGATCCTTTGGTGCAGAGCCGGGCGGAGGATTTGAATCGGAGGCTCAGGCGGTTCTGTGACCGTGTAGGCTGCAGATTCCTTGATTTGCGCCCTTGGCTGGTGGGTTTCCGGGTTCCGGTTAATAGGTCAGGAGTATACTACACAAAAGTAGCAGCTACACAGGCAGCCAGAGCTGTGTGTGCTAGGGGCTGGAAGGTTTCTTAGGTTAGAGGGTCTCAGGAAACCACAGAAAGGGCATCCGTGTAAAAGTGGGCAGGTAAAACACAGTAAGGTAGTTACGGAAACGACCGATATTGTAGTTGTAAATTGTCGTAGCTGAGTTGGGAAAGAACCAGAGCTCCAAGCCCTATTAGAAGGCACTGAAGCTCAAAGCAGTTACAGGTACAGAATTCTGGCTAAAGCTGGAAATATGTTCAGACGAATTTTTTTCAAACGACCTAACTGTTCAGAAAGGATAGATTAAATACAGTTTCGTTATGGAGTACTTCCAGCTGTCAGAAGAAGTTTACCTTGTAGTGAAATTGAAGTAGATAGTTCTTGTGAAACAATATGGATAGATGTTATACTTGACAATCGGACTAAACTATTAGTTGGATTGTCTTACCGACCCCCCGACTCAGAAGATATACTTGCTGAACAATTCAATGAAAACTTGAGTCTCATTTCAAATAGGTACCCCACTCATACAATTATAGTCAGTGGTGACCTCAGTCTATGCTCGATATGCTAGAAAAATTATACGTATAAAGCCGGTGGCAGGCATGAAACGTCACCCGAAATTGTACTGAATGCTTTCTCAGAAAATTATTTTGAACAATTGGTTCATGAGCCCACTCGAAGCGTAAATGATTGCGATAGCATTCTTGACCTCTTAGCAACAAATAATCCTGGACAAATGGGTAGTATCATGACGTATACAGTGATTAGCGACCACAAGGCAGTGGTTGTCAGGCTGAATGCCGTAACACCTACAACCACGAAAAAGAAACGCAAAGTACAACTATTTTAAAAAGCTGATAAAAGTGCTCTTAACGCCCTTTTCAGAGGTAGTCTCCACGCCTTCCGATCTGATCACGTAAGCGTAGAAAAGACTGGAATGATTTCAAACAGATAGCATCGACGGCAATTACAGACATATACCGAATAAATTAATAAGTGATGGTACTGACCAGCCTAGTGACGCAGCTGGAAAACAATTAAAAAATTTGTCTTCTAGGGAGTTAATGCAAATATCAAATATCAAATATGAACAAATCACAGACTTCATGAATCTAATCTCAGTCTTAGTCAAGTACAATTATTTCGAATTTAATGGACATTTGTACCAGCAATCAGACGGTCTCGCTATGGGAAATCCATTAGCAGGTATCCTTGCTGATATTTTCATCAACTCTCTAGAAGAAAAATTTTTTAATTGTTTTTCAGCTGCGTCACTAGGCACTCTCTCTTATTGCAGATACGTTGATGATATTCTAATCATCTACAAAAGACCCGCTGACGGTGTTGATCGTATCTTTAACCTATTCAATGATGTTCATGAGAAAATTTCTTTCACTATCTAATTTGAAAATGAGGCCCGTCAACAAAATTTCCTTGACTTGGCGCTTCCTATAGAAACAAATAAAATATCTTTCAATATTTTTCGTAAAGTAACATATACTGGCCAGATCGTTCCTGCATCTTCTACTCATCCACAATCGCATATAAAAGCCTTCTTTCAATCTGCTGTTCACCGAGCCATTTCCATCCCACTTTCGAAAGAAAACTTCGACGACGAACTCAATTTACGTAAAACAATAGAAGTTAACGAGTATAATCCTAACATAATAGATGACGTTCTTAAAAAGAAAACTGCTAAGAGATTTATACGGTAGGCACCTCTGTTATTGAGTGTAACTCAAAAATGTATTTCTCATTTCCTTTCTTGGGGCCTATTTCTTATCAGATCCAACGAATTCCTCGAAAGAAATACGATTGAAACGTTGCTTTTTCTACTAATAACAATTTGAAAAAAAAAAATCCTTTCACAATTAACATTCTATGCATCCCCCTTTAGAAAATTATGGTGTCTACAAAATTGTCTGCAATACTTGCTCTTCTTACTATATAGGACAAGCAGGACGTACCTTCACTACCAGATTTAAAGAACACTTGCTAAGAAAAAATGGCACTAGCCTCCAAAATTCGTCTTTTGCCGACCACCTTCTAATTACAGGTCATTCACCTTAAGCCGTTTGCGATAGCAACATTTTGCACACGGAAAAGAAAGAGCGTAGACTAGATATTCTAGAAGAATGAGAGATTTTCAAGCATTTTGCTCGAAAGGATAGCCTCATCCTTTACGAACAACTACAGCTACGTCATCATCATCATCATCATCATCATCATCATCATCATCGTCATCATCATCATCATTTAAGACTGATTATGCCTTTCAGCGTTCAGTCTGGAGCATAGCCCCCCTTATACAATTCCTCCATGATCCCCTCTTCTGATGTTAAACCTATTACATCAAAATCATTCTCAACCGAATCCAGGTACCTTCTCCTCGGTCTGCCCCGACTCCTCCTGCCCTCTACTGCTGAATCCATTAGTCTCTCGGGTAACCTTACTTCTCCCATGCGTGTAACATGACCCCACCATCTAAGCCTGTTTGCCCTGACTGCTACATCTATAGAGTTCATTCCCAGTTTTTCTTTGATTTCCTCATTGTGGACACCCTCCTGCCATTGTTCCCATCTACTAGTACCTGCAATCATCCTAGCTACTTTCATATCCGTAACCTCAACCTTGTTGATAAGGTAACCTGAATCCACCCAGCTTTCGCTCCCATACAACAAAGTTGGTCCAAAGATTGAACGGTGCACAGATAACTTAGTCTTGGTACTGACTTCCTTCTTGCAGAAGAGAGTAGATCGTAGCTGAGTGCTCACTGCATTAGCTTTGCTACACCTCGCTTCCAGTTCTTTCACTATGTTGCCATCCTGTGAGAATATGCATCCTAAGTACTTGAAACCGTCCACCTGGTCTAACGTTGGTCCTCCTATTTGGCACTCAATCCATTTATATTTCTTTCCCACTGACATTACTTTCGTTTTGGAGATGCTAATCTTCATACCATAGTCCTTACATTTCTGATCTAGCTCTGAAATATTACTTTGCAAACTTTCAATCGAATCTGCCATCACAACTAAGTCATCCGCATATGCAAGTCTGCTTATTTTGTGTTCACATATCTTAATCTCACCCAGCCAGTATATTGTTTTCAACATATTATCCATAAATAATATGAACAACAGTGGAGACAGGTTGCAGCCTTGTCTTACCCCTGAAACTACTCTGAACCATGAACTCAATTTACCGTCAACTCTAACTGCTGCCTGACTATCCATGTAAAGACCTTTAATTGCTTGCAAAAGTTTGCCTCCTATTCCATAATCTTGTAGAACAGACAATAACTTCCTCCTAGGAACCCGGTCATATGCCTTTTCTAGATCTATAAAGCATAGATACAATTCCCTGTTCCACTCATAACACTTCTCCATTATTTGCCGTAAGCTAAAGATCTGGTCCTGACAACCTCTAAGAGGCCTAAACCCACACTGATTTTCATCCAATTGGTCCTCAACTAATACTCGCACTTTCCTTTCAACAATATCTGAGAAGATTTTACACACAACGCTGATAAAGAGATACCTCTGTAGTTGTTACAATCTTTTCTGTTTCCATGTTTAAAGATTGGTGTGATTACTGCTTTTGTCCAGTCTGATGGAACCTGTCCCGACTCCCAGGCCATTTCAATTATCCTGTGTAGCCATTTAAGACCTGACATTCCTCTGTATTTGATGAGTTCCGACTTAATTTCATGCACCCCAGTCGCTTTACTGCACCGCAATCTATTGACCATTTTCTTCACTTCCTCAAATGTGATCCTATTTCCATCATCATTCCTATCCGATTCTACCTCGAAATCTGAAACATTAGTGATCGCATTTTCACCTACATTGAGCAACTCTTCAAAATATTCCCTCCATCTGCCCAAGGCATCAACAGGATTCACCGGCAGTTTTCCTGACCTGTCCAAAATACTTGTCATTTCCTTCTTACCTCCCTTTCGAAGACTGCTAATTACACTCCAGAATGGTTTTCCAGCAGCTTGACCCATAGTCTCCAACCTGTTTCCAAAGTCTTCCCAAGATTTCTTCTTGGATGCTGCAATTATCTGTTTAGCTTTGTTTCTTTCTTCAACATAACTTTCTCTGTCTACCAGGGTTCCAGTATGTAGCCATTTTTGATACGCCTTCTTTTTGCTTTTACAGGCTGCCTTGACTGTATCATTCCACCAAGCTGTTTGCTTCTTCCTACTTTTACACACTACTGTTCCAAGACATTCTTTAGCCACTTGTAGTACTGTGTCCCTGTACTTTGTCCATTCCTTTTCCAATGACTGTAATTGACTACATTCAACTAACTGGTACCTTTCTGAGATCGCTGTTATGTACTTGTGCCTGATTTCCTTATCCTGAAGTTTCTCCACTCTTATCCTCCTACATATGGACCTGACCTCCTGCACTTTCGGCCTCACAATCCCAATTTCACTGCAGATGATATAATGATCAGTGTCATCAAAGAATCCCCTGAATACACGTGTGTCCCTCACAGCCTTCCTGAATTCCTGATCTGTTATTATATAGTCAATGACAGATCTGGTTCCCCTGCCTTCCCAAGTATACCGGTGAATGTTCTTATGTTTAAAAAAGGAGTTTGTGATTACTAAGCCCATACTGGCACAGAAATCCAAGAGTTGTTTCCCGTTCCTGTTGGTCTCCATATCCTCTCCAAATTTACCCATAACCTTTTCATATCCTTCTGTTCGATTTCCAATCCTGGCGTTAAAATCACCCATGAGCAGAACACTGTCCTTGTCCTTTACTGTAACAATTACATCACTGAGTGCCTCATAAAAACTATCCATCTTATCTTGATCTGTCCCTTCACAATGCTACGTAACAAAAAATTTTTCAACGGTGTAAAGCCGTTACTCGATATCTGACATCGGGACTCGTGCAGGTTGTCGAAATGTTCTTTTCCTTCTAAGGTAGTCCTATGTTTTTTCAATTATCAAATGTTTCTTGGCTGCAATTCACGTCAATATTGCTTTCTACAAGTTGTCATTCAGTCTTATCTACATTTTCATAATGAAGAAGTTTTCATGTTTTATCTTACTGTTATAAGCTTTGATGTAGACAAAATGTTATGTTGTATGCTGCTATCAAACAAACATTGCTTTCCATTATGTACCAAATACTACTTATTTATAATCATTTCTGTCTATATTTCAATGTGAAGTAGCCTAATTGTATCTACGGCTACTATATTGCGCGCTCGCTCAGTGCCATGTTCACCTTGCCGCATTTGTTAACGCGGGAACCTCAGTCCGTTGTGCAACTTGCACCACGCAAGTAACGAGCAGCCCTTAGTGGCTCGCCATCACAGTTTTCTTTGTCTTAAATATCTTTGTGACTAATGCCATTTTGGCATTTTTATTATTTTATAAATAACATGTAAGTATGATAATTCCGTACTTTACTCTATCATACGTTTTTAGTCATAATTCTGTGACCATGTTATAGAATATAGACCATTTTTTTGGTTTAAATTCTGTGGAAGACACTCTTAGCAGTGTTGAGACCTGGTTAATTCGTTTAAATATAGTGACCGAGGGCTGTTTTTCCTTAAATTGTCATTGGCATGTATAAGCTCCCCCCATGGCAGTGGGTCCAGCTTAGGGCTTGTCTCAAAGGCAGAGCGACAAGCGAGATGAATATACTGTGTGGCGTCCGCGTTACGTTGCAGCCCTGCTGGAACGACGTGACGTTACTAGGGGGATGATGAAACGTCTGCCATCTGTGTGTGGTTATGGTGTAGACTTCTTTTTATTGGAACAAGAAATACACAGTTTGACATACTCTGTTTGGACAAGCGCTGATATACACCAGTCGGTACCAAAAGTAGTGCTAGTTTTTAGTAGCCGTACACAAATCTAACTATGTCTTGACTAGCTAAATTACTCTCTAGTGCTACATCAACCAGACACCGCAAATCATGCAAGATAGAACCTGAATACATCGCAATGAACAAGTGTTTCGCTTCCTTTAAGAATGCTTAAGGAGCTGAGTCATTGCCTTACCCCAAAGTTACTGCTGCAGGCTTCAAAATGGTTGAAATAGCTCTGAGCACTATGGGACTTAACTTCTGAGGTCATCAGTCCCCTAGAACTTAGAATAACTTAAAATTAACTAACCTAAGGACATCACATACACCCATGACCGAGGCAGGATTCGAACCTGCGACTGTAGCGGTCTCGCGGTTCCAGACCGTAGCACCTAGAACCGCTCGGGCACTTCGGCCGGCGCTGCAGGCTTCGATTGGCCACCATGTTCACCTGATATGATTCTTTTCGACTACTCTTTGTGGAGCACATTGAAAGACACATTCTACCGTAACTATCCCATTACGCGAAACGACCTCTGGGCGACAACTGAATCCAGTGCTGTTGAGGCGCTGTTATATGCGTCTGTGCCGCGCGGTCTAGGGCGTATCGCAGGTTTCGCGCGGTTCCTCCCGTCGGAGGTTCGAGTCTTCACTCGGGCATCGATGTGTGTGTTGTTCTTAGTGTAAGTTAGTATGAGGTAGATTATGTAGTGTGTTAGCTTAGGAACCGATGACCTCAGCAGTTTTGTGCCTCAGGAACTTACCATAAATTTCCATAATTCCGATGCGTCGGTTTCTGTTGGTTGAGGGGCTTAGTACTTCCTCCTCGAGCGCTGAGTGGAAAGGTTTTTAGTGTATCGCCTTACCGCAGTTTCGCACGCACGTGGACAGCTTGTCCTCAGTCTTCATGTGTATGTGTAGCGTTAGGTGGTGTATGTGTCCTTTAGCAGCGGCGTAGTCCGTTTATAGTGTCAGCCATGGGTTGCAAGTGTGTTCCAAGAAAAGGTACAGTCAGCTTTAGTTTCGAAATATCAATACGTACCGTGCGTCTTCAAAGATTCATGATTAGCTTGTTGATACACTTCATGTAACATCTAATCATATTCAACTGCCTGTTTTGAATGTGACAACTATGTCTTTTGCTTAATTGTTTTGGATCCTTATTATCCTGCTTTCGCGCCATGGTTCTCAAGTTCTATTTAAGCACCCTGAGGTTTCGGTAAGTATGATGCTTCTTGCTAATGCGGAACTGGATTATATCAGTGTACGCGTGTTCAGTCTCCCGCCGGAATTTGACGACAGTTTACTTAAGGAGGTGTTCCTCCCTTATGATGGTGTGAGGAGTAAACGACGAGAACTCTTGTCCAGTCAACACGGGTAGCACTGTTATGGCTGAATTCGTTTAGTGGAGTGGAGTTGGTAGTCAAATGTAACATTCCTTCCCCTCTACAGGTCTGTGAATACCACATTCATATCACGTATAGTGGGCGAGTGGGTAGAAGGTTTCTCTGCAATGAAACTGGCCACCTTAGATTTAATTGCTCGCGATGGGAATTTGTATTGAAGTCTTCAGTTGAGCGGAGTCGAATATTGACGTTAGCTGATTTCGTTCTTGCTGCTCATTATGTTGATGCCACGTCCTTTCCGGGTGCAATTCAACAACAGAGGGATGCACAGCATTTTGCTCCCGACTTTCACCTTTATCCTCGCAGCACGCTCCGAAATTGTTATTGCCAGGCCATCAGTGTCCGCCGTACAACATTAGAGACATTGTAGAAAGGATGGTGAGGATTCGGATACCTGTACTCCTCACCCACCCCTCCCGGAAGTAGCTTTTCCAGTTGACGTATCTTTTTGTGTTGAATCTTGTATTCCTGATTGTGCTGATGATGCGATAAATAGCCGGCTATCTTCGTTGCTTGGAAAACTTATTGCTGAATGTGTAAGATGTATTCTTGTTAGTACAATATTGACCCCGGTAGCAGATAGTCGTGGTATCATATCTGTGGCCGCTATCACTTCTTTTCCTGGGCTCTAGAATTTTTGGATTTCGACAAGGCGTTCTACGTGTCAGCCATGGCTTCCTGTTTCAGGTACAAGAAGCCCTTGGGCTTGCAATTGACGCCCGGATAGTCTTGTATAATTAGTTTGCTGCTACCAAACTTTATCGGTGGCTGCTAATGGCCAACTGACACTCCCTGTTACCAACCGTTGGGGTTTCTCTCAGAGAAGTCGGACTTAAACGTCATTGTTTGTGTCATCACTTGAGCCCTTTCCTCTATGAATCGTCGCTCAGTTCCAAGAATGGACACTCTTGGGCGGGACGATCTCGGTGCGCGCATAGGCGGATGATGTGATGTGATGGTATCACTCCGTTCTCCCACTGACATTACAATGCTACATTCGATGTCTTTTGCTTTGTATATGGTCCCCCATCAACGAAGGCAAATGTCGACTGATGAAATTACAGTGTTTTGATAACTCTCATTTCCTGGAATACGGTGGTCGATAGATATAAATCTTTGCGAGTCATAACTGACTCTTCTCCATACCAAATGGCTACACTTAATTAGGAGAATATACAAGGAGCAATACAGAAACATGAACAGCGTTGCCTTAACTTCCTTTAGAAAGTTCGGATTCTGGTTACCTACTTCTAGTGCAAAGCAAATTACATCGCTGAGACCTTTACTCTTAGCGCGATGATGGATAGGAAACTAAAACAGCTGTCTAGCCGTCTTTTATGAAAGTTTCATATTTTTCTATTGTGATACGAGGTGGTTGCGCTTGCATGTTCTCTCGGGGGTTTGGAACTTTCCGATATTTGGACCAAAGGTCTGTGTTACTTATTCGGCGCACCGTGCTGACTTTCTCTCACGCAATCCACACATTCACGTCTCGGTTATTTTACTGTCTTCATCCGCCTATCGATGCTGGTAGAGTGAATTTCCAGTTAAAACATGTCCTTGAATTTTATATTGCTGTCAGTTATTTGCAGGCTGATATTCAACACAGGCAGCAATGAGCGGGAAACGACTTGACTGTACGGCCCCGGTTGAACGGGCATCATCTCAAACTTATTGGAAGACGGTGTGGTTCCATCTTAATCTTCCTATTTTACTACCATGGGCGGTAGCGTCCTCATGGTATAACGTGGTGCACAACCTGTTATCCACCGAAGCGCGCCTATTTCGTACTGAACACATATCAGCGTAGTCTCTCTCCCAACACAGACACGCTACAACATACATTTACTCGTATTTAGGAAGGAGAAACAGCATTGGTCGTATTTTCTTTTTTTTTTTTTTTTCTTCTCCGCAAAATCGATTTTCGGTCACTTACTGACCATCATAAAACAAAAAAAAAAAAAGAACACGACCAATGCTGTCTCTCCTTCCAATTGTATCCATTATCTGGTCGTGGTGCACGGAACACTCCATGGAGTAGCCAATCAATACATTTATCTGTCACGAAGCGAAGTGGCACTGGCTTAAGAAACAGTTAGCGTTTCTAACTCGATCCAGACTTCCTCCAGGCCTTTGAGCCATACGAGATTATAATTATTATTATCACTACTATTATTATTATTATTATTATTATTATTATTATTACTGTTACTATATGAAGAGGAACAGGTAGCTTTGAGATACGAAATAGTGAAGGCATCACAGGATCAGATAGGTAAAATACGAGGCCTAAAAGCAAGCCGTGGATTATCACAGGATAAATTGCATTTAATAGCTGAACGGGGAAAATATAAAAATGCAAGAAATGAAGCAGGCAAAAAAGAATGCAAAATGAGATTGACAACAAACGCAAAATGCCTAGCAAGGAGTGGCCAGAGTACAAATGTAAGCATATAAGATATATATCGCTGGGGGAAATATAGATACTGCCTGCAGGGAAATTAAAGAGACGTTTGAAGCAAATAAAATCAGTTGTATGAATATGAAGAGCGCAGGTGGAAAACCAGAACTAGACAAGGAAGGGAATGATGAGAGAGAGAAGGAGTATATATAAGGGCTGTACAAAGGAAATATACTTTAGGGAAATTTTTGTAGACAGAGAACAGGACGTAGATGTAGGTGAGATAGGAGATATGATAGGACATATGATACTCCGAGAAGATTTTGAAGCCGACGTCAGGTACATCAGTTTGGGTTCCGGAGAAATGAAGGAATATGCGAGACAATACCGACTCTACAACTTACGTCAGAACCTAGCTGAAGAAAAGGCGAACCTACGTTTATATGATATTTTGGCCTAGAAAAGTTTTTGACAATGTTCACTGGAATACACTCTTTGAAATTCTGAAGGTAGTAGAGGTAAAATGCAGGGATCGAAAGGCTACTTACTACTTGTACAGATACCAGACGGCAGTTATAAGAAATGAGAGGCATGGAAGAGAAGAGGTGATTCGGAAGGGAGTGAGATAGATTTGGAACCTATTCCCAGGGTAATTCATTTGTAAATTGAGCAAGTAGTAAAAATCCAAAGAAAAATTTGTAGAAAGAATTAATTTCAGACTGAAAAAAATTATGTTAGAAACAGTAAAGGAACTGGAAGAGTACTTGAGCAGAAAGGACAGTGTTTTGAAAAACGGATATAAGATGAACATCAACAAAACTAAAGCAAGGGAAATGGAATGTAGGTGAATTTAATTAGATTACCCTGAGGGAATTACGTTAGAAAACGAGACACTTAAAGTAGTACATGAGTTTTGCTATTTGTGCAATAAAAAGAATGAGGGTGGCAGAAGAAGAGAGTATATAAAATGTAGATTATCAGTGGTAACAAAACGGTTTCTGAAGAAGAGAGATTTCTTAACAACCTATATTGATTTAAGTGTTAGGAAGTATTTTCTGTAGGTATTGGTCTGCAGAGTAGCCTTGTACGGAAGTGACACGTGGAAATTTTGGACAAGAAGAGAACAGATGATTCTGAAATGTGGTGCTACAGAAGATTTCTGAAGATTAGATGGCTGATTCACTTAACTAATGAGGAGTTACTGTATAGAAATGAGGAGAAATGAAACGTGTGTCATAACTTGACTAAAAGAATTGATCTATTGATAGGACCCATTCAGAGACATAGGGATCACGAATTTAGTAATGCAAATGAGTGTCGGGGTAAACATAGCAGAGGAAGACAAAGAAATCAATACTTAGCAGATTCAAAAGGATGCAGGTTGCAGTAGTAATTCAGAGGTGAAGTGGCTAGCATATGATATAGTAACGTGGAGGGCGCGTCTTCGGACTGAAGACCACAAGTGATGACAAATTTTGTTGTTAGTTTGCGCCACTACTGTACTATGTTGGGTGTACTATTTTACAACACGGTGACTTGATCGCAAGCACAGCTTGCAGAGACCGAGTATATGAGTGTGTGCATGCTGGTATGAGCTGTAAAGCGCACAGCACCATCTGTTGGGAGCTTCTGTATCTACCACTTCTAAAATCCATAAATGTTTAGGAGGCTAAATCACTAGACCAATTCCTACCAGACCTGTTACACATACCACTTACAGACTGTAAATCATTCGCAATGAGGGTAAGAACCATCTACCTCTCAAAGGGACATAGAGTAGAGGTGAATAAGTAGTGTAGCCCGCAGCGCGCAAATATCCGTAGTTTGGTGATCCAGTATTTGGGAGTGAGAGAACTCAGAGACCTGCAACAAATTTTACACATAATTTGAAGCCTTTCCGAAACTTTCCTCGCTGACGATCGGCATAGAAACATGAAAAGATGAAAGCTTAGAGCTTACTACATTTTCGCCGTCCATGCAGTAAAATTGTCGTTTCATGTATAACGTTTTCATTTACACGCTCCCTACTACTAACTATTAACGACACATTTCGCAGCTATTGGCCAAATATACCACGGGATATATTTGCAAAATTACATCGTTGTACAGTTCCTAGCTTAGGAGATACGATGTCATAAACCCTGAGCTGTGTGAAAACGAAACTGCAGGACGAAATTCGCTACGGAGAGAGGTGAAACATGAGGACAGGTATTTGTGGAATATGCTTAATATACGTTAAATTCGTTTAACATGAGAGTACATGGGCAAAGACATGGATGGAAAGCTCATGCTAAACCCCTAGAACGATTTCAACCAAATTTTATACACGTATTAATCACAATCTGAAAACAAATACTGTGATAGTGAGAACTACCAGCCTCCTATTGGGATGGGCGTAGAGAATGAAGGGGGAAGAATAATATGGATGGACTGTGAAGGGAAAGGAGGAGATGTGCACAGAGAGGGTGAGGTTGATACAGACAGAGGAAGGGAAGATGGACGGAGACAGGGGAGGGGAGGGGATGGACAAAGAAAGAAGAGCGGAGGAGATGGACGGAGACATAGGGAGGAAGAGACAGACAATGGGAGGTTGGAGGAGGGGGATGAACACACAGAGGGGATGAGGAAATCGACACGGAAAGGGAAGATGAGAAGGTGGACACAAAGAGGGGAAAGGAGGAGATGGACAGAGAATCGAGAGATAAGGAGATGAACAAGGAGAGAGTGGAGGAGGAGATGAACAGAGAGAGGGAAAGAGGTTTAATTATAGAGAGGGGGGAGGAGAATATGGACAGAAAGAGGTTCAGGAGGAAAAGGACCGAGTGGGTGGTAGAACTGGCGGACAGAGAGAGGGGTTGGAGGAGATGATCAGAGAGGAGGTGAAGAGGGACTTGGACAGAGAGAGAGGGAAGGTGAAGATCAACTAATAGAAGATTGGAATAAAGACACACCTAGGCAATACTGGATGCTCAGCCACTTCTGTATAAAAATCTGACAGCCTTCACAACAAACATAGCCTTTGCTTTATTCTTCTGCCGAATTTTAATTTCATGTTATTTAGTTTCAAAATCAGTGATTCTTTTGTGGGACATAGTATTCTTTTATGTAGTGTTTTTGAAACAGTTTTTGTCACGTGTCTGTTAATGCGCATAACGCACATGCTCGGTCGCAAGTACTTCGTTGCGTCATTAATTGTGAGTAAGTGAAGGGAAAAAATGTGTTTAGTGATAATTTGAATGCAACACAGCATCGTACTCACGATAAATCAGCGCGTGTTCATCGTCGAATATTATTGAAGCAGAATTCGTGCGAAACATGCTCCGTACCTGTTAAGAGTGAAATTGTTTTGGCAGACTTCCAGCACAGTGTAAGAGCATACATCAAAGTTTGCAGGGATAACCTCAGTGGCAAAATAGCTTGAACCAACCCTTTCTCTAATGTTCGTTAACAATGGTCACTCCTACGTTAGTCTTCTGTGAATATGTTCCCGGCCAATTGTAATTTACCCACTCTGTGCCACAATTCTCTTGCTCGAAACTAATGTTATGAGGACTGACTTAATTTAAATTCTGTGTATGACTCTCAGATAATGAACAGGGACTGAAATATGTCGCAGAAATAAATGTCTCATCTAAAATATCAATTTTGTGCGTTCGGAATCTAGTGACTGTCTCAAGTGACGTACCTTTTTGAATATGCTTCCTTTCCCCATGGTGCAGGAAATCTTGGGCCTGTGTACCCAGGGGTTTATTCTTTGCCATTCCAAATGAAGCACGCCTTCTCGCTGTTGTTCACAGGTTCGTTCAAAGGGCTGCTTGTTAGCACGGCGCGATCAAGACGCATTGTGCGTGGGTGTGTGTTTGCATGTTTACGGCTGCGTGTATGATATGGGCTGCGGCTCTCCGGGCGCCGGCCACAGGCACCATCCGAGTGCAAAGCCGCAAGTCAGCTTCATTACGGGCCGAGCCGCTATTGTACGGCGCAGTCAGGTGTATACCAATTGTGCCTTTTATTTATGTGGCGAAAAAAAGCGCCCGCAGCACGTCTGTGCTTGCTTTTGTTCCTCTTGTTATAGCTTTGTGTAAATTTTCGCTGCATTCCGTTTCTGGTGTACATAATTCATTCACCAGAGAGCATGGCCCAGATGTGACGTGTCTTCTGTAACTAGAATGTTTCGTAATTAAGTGCAGGCGGCTGCTCTCCAAGCGTGTGAAAGACGTAATGAAAAACCTATACAGCTTTAATGTTGTTCACTGCTTGGCGCAAATTAGTCTGTCCTTTATCGGGTTCAGTTAGCGGTGATAAATTGGTCCCGGAAATAGCTAAAATGCATCGTTATCAACCTACGTCTCCATGGTGCAGCAGACCTTTACGGTCAAATTTATGCAGATGGTAATAGATCCTAAACTGAGTACTATGAGGTAAAGAAATTAATATGTGAGGCGGTAGGTAGTTCTGAATGAGCAGTGCGACAGAGGGAAGCGAATTTCAATAAATATTCATTACATTCACTAAATCGCAACTATAAATTACGATGAAATTCGCAGAAATTCTCACGTAAATCAACTGATTTTAGAACAACTAGCGAAGCCAGCAATGATTCACTTTTCCTAAACATGTATAGGAATTGAATACACATCCCGTACTCCTTCTTTCTCTTCTGTCTGACCATCTCCTGTGTCCCCTCTCCCTGACCTTCTCCTGCTGCTCCTCCCTCTCTCCATATCCTGCTCCCCCTCTCACTGTCCATCTCTTCTTGCCCACAGTCTCCCCATCTCCTCCTCCACCCACCCTCTGCCGGTCTCCTCCCTCCCATGTTCATTTCCTTACTCCCCTCCTTTGGCACTCTCCTCTTTCCCCTTTTCTGTGACTCTGGAACTTCGAATTCTGTAATAGCATGATAGTATTACCACAACAAGCCTATGAGCCATGAATACAATTTTCCTGTTTGCTGTGAAATCCGACTTCGAGAAAGAAAAACAAAACAGCACGTTGTTGTTTATGCAATTTTTGTTCAATAATATACGTAATGTATAAGAATATGTATGGGTAAAACAATTTGCTTAGTGATTTAAGTGCCCTACAAATATAGTTAAAACTGACTGCGAGAGTGAGAAAACCAACCCGTACATATCACAGAACGGCGCAGCACATAATCAACTTTCTCGCAGTCCGTTTTAATAACAGACGTGTAGATGGTTGCTTAAATATATATGTAGCCTGTGTCAGTGTCCGCAGCTCGTGGTCGTGCGTTAACGTTCTCGCTTCCCACGCCCGGGTTCCCGGGTTCGATTCCCGGCGGGGTCAGGGATTTTCTCTGCCTCGTGATGACTGGGTGTTGTGTGATGTCGTTTACAAACTGTTTCATTAGGCCTAACTTTATATGTAGAGGTGGTAGGAGTAGGTTTTTTGGATCTACAAGGTTTTTGCGTACAATGTTTTTCTCACCAGGTTTTAAAGACTCCCTCAAAGAATAGTTCTTTCTGCGGCATAGAAATTTGGTAAAGCCACCTTTCTGACCAAGGAGCATGCATGTTACTTTTAGATCGTCCCATATCGTCCAATCATGAGAAGAGTTTCCTATTTTATTTAGCACTATTTCTAGGTTTACATAGCTTTCTTTCAAATGTACAGAATGTCCAATAGGTATAGATGCATACGTTACCATTGTGTAATAAAACAGCATTTGAACTAGTTTTGGATGAATCAATATACAGCCTCCAGTCTTCCATTTTGTATTCAATACCAAACTCATTCATCAGACTGGCAATCTCTGAGCAGTACACTAAATCATCTTCCTTGTGGAAAAAACCTTGGAAAATGGCTGCTCTTTCTTTCTATACATGTATATGCTGGTTCCAACTGCCAATAAGTTCTTTTCTTTTAATCTACAGCGAAGCAATTCACCTTTTTCTTTCGTTAAGCAGAGATCCCTAACCAAATCGTCAAGCTCGTTCTGAGTAAACAATTTGGGCTCTAGACTGTCTGTATTACAATGGAATTCATCATCATCTGGTTCATCTAAATCACATTGTACATCAGAAAATACTTCTGATGGAACAGAATTTAAATCTTCTGGTGGTTCAGGAACCTGCAAATCTACACCATGCCCTACTGGTCGGATGGCGGACGGAAGGTTAGGGTAGTTTATTACTTCATTGTTTTTCGAATTATGACCAGTAATATCAAAACTGCAAAAGTAGCAATCATCGAAATGATTTATTGGCTCCTTCCATATCACAGGAACAGCAAATCTAAATGCTCTTTTTCTCCGGTTTGGACCATTTTATCAGATCTTCAACACACACATAACATACATTATGCGGCGCCGAAGGCTTATCTTTATCACCAAGTTTAGATCCATAGTATGGTAGGTAAACCTTTTACACAAAGTCTGTAATGTTTATTTGGTGTTTTTTAATCACAAATTCACCACAAATATAAAAAAAAAAACAGTCAGCAGAGTTTGTACTGAGCACATGTACAGGAAATGGGAAAGTGAGGTTAGGTTGACTGTAAACAAAACACCATCTGTTAACACAAAAATAGAACCGAACTTTTTGCCAGGAAATATTTTTCAGCAGTGCTACCAACGCCATCTGCATTCATTACACCTCTTTTTTAAATTATTTTAACTATATAAAAGCTGTTAAATTCTTTAAAAAATCGCTTAATTTAATAAATGTAACTTTGAAACGTGAAGAAATGAGGGTGATAAAGTTTGTTAAGTATCATATTTGGATTTCCTGACCTAAAAACTATAAGAATAAGGTATTTTCAGCAAAAACGAATTTCCATCGTTGGCCTGTGTAAAGTACGACGGAGTCATGCCGGCCGGTCTGGGTTGCCAAACCATTCAATCGAGTTGTCCAGAATGTTCTTCAAACCAATCGCAAATAACTGTGGTCCGATGACCTGGCTCATTGCCATCCATTTGAATTCTATCGATGTTTATGTACATGAAGTTCATGAATGGCTGTAAATGTTCTCCAAGTAGCCGAACGTAATAATTGTCAGTAAAAGCTCCATACAGACACAGACCACACCATCATGGAGCCACCATCAGCTTGTACAGAGCCTTCTTGCCAACTTAGGTCTATGGCTTCGTGGGGTCGGCGCTACACTCGAAATCTGCCATCAGTTCCTACCAACTGAAATCGGAACTGACCTGAACAGACCACGCTTTCCCAGTCGTTTAGGGTCCAATCGACATGTTCACGAGCCCAGAAGAGGCGCTGCAGACGATGTAGTGCTGTTAGCAAAGGTACTCGCAGTATTCGTCTACTACCATTTCCCGTTAAAGACACACTGACCTTACGCATACGTTCGTCGTGCGTCAGACACTGATGTCAGTGGTTTTTCCACTCAATGTTGCTTGTCTTCCAGCACCGGTGCTGTTCTCGGTCGTTAAGTAACAGCCTTTGGTCACTGCATTGTCCTCGACTAGGAGGCACACTTTTGACACTGTTGATGTCAAAATATTTAATTCCCTAACGATATCCGAAATGGATTGCACTGTGCTTCTAGCTCCAACCATCATACTGCGTACAAACTTGGTTAATTCCCGTCATGCGGTCATAATCACCTCAGAAACCTTTTTACAGGAAGCACTTGAGCGCAAATGCGGCACGGTCAGTGCACTGCCTGACACAGGTCTTAGACACATGACCAGTCCCCCGTGCAAAGACCGCTCTTTTATCCCTCAGTTTATGCAGTTTTTAGAATTGACCTACCCTTTCGTGCCTTCTGCTGTGTATGTTTTAACTTCCTCGTTTTATAGTTTGACTCCTCTGACTGGATACGCCGACTTTTAGCTGACCATCTATCTTACGCAAGTGACTTTTGAATCGCTGGACTGAATACCTCACCGTTTAGTCCCATTACCCCCCTCAATCACTCAGTCAGTTGTTATCCAATGATTTTTGTCACCTTAGTGCATACCAGGTGCCTGCTGCGAAGACCCATAAGCCACAACGTTCTTGGGAGGTTGCTCAACAGTTGTACGTCTATCTCCCGTACACTTAACCACATACGTCTTTCACCCCTGTCTCTGGTGCACGGCAGTTGCCTCGGTCCTGGTTTTGGATTGTGCCATTTTGTCCTGCGCGGTATCCTTTAACAACGGCGGCGGGGTCTCGAAAGCCAGTGATCATGCCGTTTTGGACGCCAGATAAATCGCTCTGTTTGCGCTATACGACAACGACTGCACTGCTTTCCGCGTCCCTGTCCCGCTTGATATAACCTACAGAGCTAGTTTTGGTACCTGCCGTCTGTGGGTCGCTACTGAACGTTAACGTCGAACATATGTGGTGTTCATATTAATGTGACAGGACCGTGCTCATGACATGTCCGTATGTGGGCAAAGTCATGGGTAAAAATCTCCTCTGAAACGCCTGGATCTATTTCAAGTAAACTTGGTATACATATTACTCACTATACGGAAAGAAATACTGTAGAAATAAGAACAAGCAACCACCTATTGCAGAGGAGTGACAGAGAGGAGAGGTAAGTGAGAGAGGAGATGGACTGGCAGAGACGGGGAAGAGGTGATGGGCACATGGGGGAGGGGGAGGTGCACAGAGGGAAAGGAGAAAGGAAATAGGTAAGGAAGAGGAGGGGATGGACAGGGAGAACGGAGAAGAGGTGTTGGACACAGAAAACAGATTGAGATGGGTAGAGAGAGAGAGGTGGAGAGAGATGGAGAGAACGGAGCGGGAGAAGGACATGGACAGCAAGAAGAGGGAGGTGAGGAGAGGGAGAAGGAGAAGATGGAGTAATAGAAGAATGAAATAAATACACATCTCGGAAATCTGAGGTGCTCAGCTAATATATATATATATATATATATATATATATATATATATATATATATATATATATATATATATATATAATAATTTAAATGATTGTCAAATTTGATACAGCACTCCATCCCTGATTATTTCTGTAATGTTAAATATTCCAACTCTGACAAAAGAAATCAGTAAATCCTAAACGTTGTTCAGCTCCTTTGAATTACCTCAACTAACAGTAATAAAATATTTCAGTGACTCTGCGTGTTGCGTCGACCACTCATTCTCTTAGCAAATCACGGAATTGTGTGGATGGTTAATAGCGTACCAGTTATAGGTTTATCCCCTTCCCAGCCGGTTCGTGAATGGTTAGCGAACTGTATCTGTCATACCTCCAAGTGATCTCGAATGTTTCTGATTTTATCATCTGCTATACAGGATGTGTACAAAAATATGGAAACACTACAAACACAACACGCTATCATGCCTAATACGATGATGGAAAAGCGTTGGCGTTCAAAACATCTTCCAGTCGTCTCGAAATGGATAAATAGAGATACTGTATTTTATGGTTTTCAACGGAATCTTATAACATTCATCTTGCAAAATAGTGACCAGTTAACGTAAGGATACAGGTAGTTGGCTGCTTTCACGCACACTTTTCTCCAAAACAGACTACAAGTGCTCAATACTATTGGGATCGTGTGACTAGGGGAGCTAGAGGAGATGCGACAATTCATGCCCGTGCTCACAAAACCAGTCCTGGCCGAAGCGGGCTGTGTGAACGGGGGCCCTATCATCTTGGAAAACACTATCAGTGTTGGAGAACCAACATTGTAACATGGGATGGATCGTACCAGCCAGAATGGTCACGTGGTCCTTCGCAGTAATACGACCTAGCCGAAAACGCGTGGAACCCATCGAATACCACAATGTGGCTGCCCAAATCCTCTCCGAACCCCAGCCATGTTTCCCTTTTGAAACGTAAACTCTCCCAGAAGTTGGAAACAGTGTGCAGCAAGACTAATCCTACCCAATAACTTTCTTCCATTTCTCCATAGTCCAGGTTTTATCACTTCGGCATCACATTTTCCTGTTACGGGCATTTGGTTCATTGCGAGTGGTTCTGGAATTCCATCCCACCGTGCAATTCCCTGCTTATAGAGCTCCCTTTCTGTTGTTTTTGTGCTAACAGTGTTGGTGGGGGTGACATTTATTTCTGCAATGACATTTTCAGATATGGTCCTCTTATTTGTCATCATAATCCTTTTCAGTGACCACTTGTTACGGTCACTCAACCCACCCATTCGTCCACTTTGTGACTTAACGGACCATGTTTTCGTGTTTTCCCTGTGTGCGGCATAAAACCTTCGCATGGTGCCTTTTGTAGCACCGTAAACTTTAGTTATTATCGTTACGAAAACACTCACCATACTAGCACCAAAAATCTGTCGACATTCGAATTTATTTGGCTGCGACATAATGCTTCACAGCTACAGAGAACACTGTTGTGGTGGCCACAGTTGACTTTTGCAACGTATTGAGGACATTGCATAGGTGCCACTCGTGATGAAATACAACAGCACAATCCCCAGGATTTGATAGCTTCTGCATTTGTGATCAGGCATGCATTTCTTGTGGTATATCCATATTTTTGTCCAGTCCCTATACAGAGGAAAGTAATATTTCCATGACTAATCTCATAGCCTCAGCTCTCATAGACTGATGAGTCAATGTAATGCACAACGTGCGAGAAAGGTGGTACATACTTCTTTTCATTAGTCAGTTTTTAGATACTGTCACTACACTGGCCGGCGCAAGCCTCTGTTGCTTATGTGCTGTGGGATACTGCTGTGTTGCCCAGACAAGCATAGTTGTTCTACTGCTATCCCCTGGTGCAATCATCACCGTCCGTCACTCTACGGAACCATCCACTGTACAAAAACTGGTTCAAATGGCTCTGAGCACTATGGGACTTAACTGCTGAGGTCATCAGTCCCCTAGAACTTAGAACTACTTAAACCTAACTAACCTAAGAACATCACACTCATCCATGCCCGAGGCAGGATTCGAGCCTGCGACCGTAGCGATCGCGCGGTTCCAGACTGTAGCGCCTAGAACCGCTCGGCCACTCCGGCCGGCCATCCACTGTACAGTCTGGTAACAACTCCACTCTGATGAAAGTCGAACTTGGCCAGTTCTAGCCACCAACCCGCTTCGCATCTACTTTCGCCACGCGTCACCAGACAGACATCGTGGGCTGGGGTTAGAAATCCGGACGCCGTCACTAGCGCCGCCAGTTGGTGCTGGGGCAGGCGGCCAGCTCACCCAACTCACAGCATAGCTGTTATGGTGTGCATCGCCAGAAACTGCAGCAGCTCCAACCGTCAGATGTGAATGGTCCCTCTCAAGGGTCCTCAACTCTCGGACCGTGCTGAACCGTAACGGTAGTGTGTCAAGATGCGACAATACATGCCAACGAGGGCTGTGAGCATGACGCCAACCCCTATCGTCTCCCTACTACGCATCATTTGCTCGACGGTGTCACTCTGTCATCATTGTGAATTGTCCAGGAGAAACAAAAAGAACTAGTTCCTTCCAGAACATTGCTGTATTTGCTCCTACTCCCATCTAGTGGGCCAGAATGGCGGGGTTAACGAAGGTTCAAATGATTTAAATTACACTAAGCTCTATGGGACTTAACATCTGAGGTCATCAGACCCCTAGACTTAGAACTATTTAAACCTAAGTAACCTAAGGACATCACACACATCCATGCACGAGGCAGGATTCGAACCTCCGACCGTAGCAGCAGCGCGGTTCCGGACTGAAGCGCCTAGAACCGCCACAGCGGCCGGCGGCTAACGAAGCCAGACTGACCACCCTGATATGTTTGCTCCTATTTGCAACATCCAAGAAGATCGATAGTACTCAGAACTTTCGATACCATTACAATACTTTCATCATATCAGGACTTGTGATGGCCAAAATCTTTACCGAAGCAAAAAGTACCGTAAGTTTCCATCCTTGCATTGGCATCCTTCATGTCTTACATCTGGATTATAAGTACATAATTTCACACTAGTCAACAAAAATCCATAATGCACACTATAGGTCTAGTAGAACTGCCATTAGTGGACTGCCAGGATATTTGAAGTATGAGTCTCCTGGCTCACGTCTGGCACATTGGACAAGTAATAAGAGCGGAGTCGTGGTCTGTAACGTCCAGATAAAGATCCTATAGCAAACCCACCAGAAAATGTTAAGCACAACACGCTGTCAAACTGCAGTATCAGCTGTTATCTATTGAACTGTACATACTTCCTGGGCCCGCAGTTCACATGGGAACAGCTAATTTCCGTGAAATGCAAGCCACCACTGAACTGGTAACAATGGGCAATTCACATGAATTCCTTCGAGTCTAAATGAGCCTATAAACAGTACTTATTTACTCTGACTTTCTCAAGCACGAAACAATTTTTCTACCTGACAACGAAGACTCTTGCCATTTTAGTTGTCTCCCTATGTACTGTTGTGTTGGTAAGATTGTCGTTTGCTGTTTAGTGACAATTGCACTTAAAATAGGTTATGGGAATTGAAATTCCCCTTCGATTAAACTGTTCTGCTGCCTTGTGCTCTAAAAACATAATATGGTCCACGCCATAGCTCCCTGTATTTTAATATTCATACCCGAAAAAGTATACACTGTAATAACTCGTTTAGTAGAGCATAATTTTTGTTTTTCCATTTTATTGCCGAAGAAATATTGGGTACATGCCGATCTTGAACCTCATCTTGTATAAGTTTTATGGCACATCAAGACGTCTGCTGATAGCATGTATGTAATTGTTAGGCCACATGGCTATAGTAATCTGGATATAAATCTTGTTGTTCAGTTGGAAAGACAGTATAACTGAAGAATTACTTGAATGTTATTGCAGATGTCTTCAGAATGAGCTA
Organism: Schistocerca cancellata; assembly: GCF_023864275.1. Classification (NCBI taxonomy): domain Eukaryota; kingdom Metazoa; phylum Arthropoda; class Insecta; order Orthoptera; family Acrididae; genus Schistocerca; species Schistocerca cancellata. The sequence goes on from NC_064629.1 coordinate 333,296,013, forward strand.
AAAACTAATTTACGTAACATTAAGCATCCGATGGAGATATTCCCGATGCAAGTCTGGCAATGAAATGAAAATAATAAAATACAGCCGCTGTAGCGGCACTTCCCAGTTTTTTAGCGAAGGTAATAAGATGTAACGAGAAAAATGTTGCGAAGTGTTGTATTAGCAGCCTCAGGCTGGTAACCACAGTGTGGCGACATACTGGTCCGAATAAAATTTGAGACAAGGCTAATTGCACTCAGCGGATAACTGCAGTGTGCAATAGTAATACCCGTAGCAGGTGAGTCGATGTCATCACACCAGGGCAAGCCTCCTGTTATGGGCGACGTCACTAGGTACCAAGTCTTAGTGAAATAAATGCGCACCTGAATGATAAAAATATGTTTGAATTTTGAGACGGAAGCAATCCTTCTGCCGGAGTCAAGAAGCACGACCATGATGCCAGAGCCACGCCAGACAGCGAGACGTCTGGGCATCACCAGCAGCAGCCATGGGTTCAAGAATGTGCAGTGCCTGTCACCGCCAGCACTGACTTTTTTACAGGACTTTGTGCCACAGCACCGTCAACCTGCCGTCCGCACCTGCCGTGCCTGTATTGAGTGCCTCAGCGCCATCCGCCGTCCGACTCCTGCCAGAGGGCAGCAAGTCTAATCCCGTGCTCATCACGGCCAACGAGCCGCTGCGGTGCACACGTGTGGGTCCAAGGGGCCACTCCAATTGCCATCGCTGATGGAGAAGACTTACACCACTGACATCACGGCCATGACCTGAAGAGGCTGTCGGCCATCCACTGCCTTGCCATCAGCAACACAAGGTTCCTATGCAGCATCCTTCCAACAGCACAGAAGCTGCCGCACATACGTCAGCAGGGGCCAGGGTCAACAGAGCGAGGCGTGTTCTGCCTTGCCTTACTGAACCACGACAAAGCATGTATCGAAGTTGAATAAAGCGTTCCTGACTGTCAGCAATGTTATCACTGGGCCTTGCAGCCCATCACCGTCACCAGTTACTCCATCGAGTCCAGCTGCACTCATCACAGTGGTGCCGGTAGTTGGCGCACTCTTCAACGTCACTCATCATCTTGAGTCTGTGTATTTATTGACGTGACATATTTCACTATTTTACAGGTGTTGAGAGCCCCTATACGTATAATACAATTCCAATTAGTGTTGCACGGAAAGATAATTGTCGTTCTTCTTAGCTGCTATCGTATTACTCCAACTGACAACGCATCTGAAATACGGACACCTTAGCATATCTTTCCCAATAATTCAAAAAGTCAAAATTACAAGTGGCCTTATGTACTCGTTCCACTTCATTTCGTTTCACAACGTCACATCTTAATCGATATGAATGAGTCAAGGAAATTACTACCAATACCGAATTCGAACATTACAGAATGTTTCTCCTACTATTTTTCATTGAATTATATCTATTCAAATTTAAAACAATTCGATGCAGGAAACATTAATTCTGAATCCCTGTACCGTCATTAACCAAGGACAGTGTTCATTACAAAACAGTAACTTCAGAAAGAAGTTTCACAATGTTGTGCCAATTGTCTGACTTATAGTCTGTGTAGCTGATGAACTGAAACTCCCCTTATGACACTTCCCTGAACCACTCCTTACGATATTTTTCTCTCTCATTAACACTCGTCGTCCAGGTCAACATGTTGGATTCTTGTTAGTGTGATCTTCAGTCCAAAGAATGATTCGAAGCAACAGTATCTGCTACCTTTCCTTGTGCACGCGTCTTTATTTCTGAATAACTACTACAGCTTACATCCTTTTGAATCTGCTTACTGTATTCCTCTCTTGCTCTCCCTCTTCTTGTCTAAACTGTTTATCGTCCATGTCTCACTTCCATACAAGACTACTCTCCAGACAAGTACCTTCAGAAAACACTTCCCGACTTAAATACATATTACATGTTAACAGATTTCTCTTCTTCAGAAACACTTCTATTTCTATATATAATTTACATTTTATGTCGTCTTTGCTTCGGCCACCATGAATCATTTTATTGTAGAAATAGCAAACCTAATTTACTACTATACGTGTTTCGTTTCCTCAGCGTCACCTGATTCAACTTGCACTGATGTTCATCTTCGATTTATCGAGACATTGTCCATTCCGTTCAAGGGCTCGTCCAAATCCTTTGCTGCTGCTGACAGAAGTAGAATGCCATATGCAAACCTCATTTTTTTTCCTTCAACTTGAACGTTATTTGTTTCTCCAAATTTTTCTTTGGGTTCCTTTATTGCTTGCTCAGTGTACAGATTGAATAACATCAGGGATACGTTACAGATCTATGTCTCTCCCTTCTTAACCACCTCTTCGCTCACATGCCCATCAACTCTTTTAACTCCCATCTGGTAATTGTACAAGTAGTAAGCAGCCTATCTGCACAAGTAGTAAATAGCATTTTATTCCTGCGTTCTCTCAATTTCAATGAATTTATTCCCGTCAACGTTGTAAAAATCTTTCTCCACGCCTACAAGTCCTATAAATGTAGGTTTGCCTTTCCTTAACCGACTTTTAACGTAAGCTGTAGGATCCGCATTACCTCGTGTGTTCCTACATTTCTCCAGAATCTACCCTGATCTTGAACGAGGTCGGCTTCTACTAGTTTCTTTCGTTCGTCTGTAAAGAAATTCTGTTAGCACTTCGTAATCATGAGTTATTAAACTGATAGTTCGGTAATATTCGCCCTTGCCAGGACGTGCATTATTTGGAATTTACATTGTTACATTCTTCTTGACGCCTGAGGTATTTCGCTGTATCATACATCTCGCACACGAGGGGGAACAGTTTTGTTATGGCTACTCTCCTAGGGATATCAGTAGATCCGAGGAAATGCCGTCTACTTCAGGAGCATTGTGTCGATTCTCGTCTTTCAGTGTTCTGGCTAACTCTTCTCGTAGTAGTATATGTCGTATTTTATCTTCACCTCCTTCCTCTTTTCTTTCTATAATATTATCTGCAAGGTCATAGTCCTTCAGTAGCTCCTCTATTTGCAGCTTCCACCTTTCAGCTTTCCATTCTTTACATAGTACTGGCTTCCCACCTGAACAATTGATATTCATGCAGCTGCTTTTCTTTCCCCCAAAAATCTCTTTAGTTTTCCTATAGGTGGTGTCTATATTTCCACTAGTTACGTACGTTGGGGGGGGGGGGGGGGGGGCACATCCTATTAAGGTCATAAAATCGCTGGCGACATTGCTTCCCGGTGTCACCTATGATGGGTTTATGTCACAACTTTGTTGCACCTGCAGATTTGGCTGCAAGCTGTGAAAACGGTAGTGTGGTCACTTAAAACCAAGTTTTCCAACTGTCAGCGGTGATTTCGTTCATCATAAACTATATATGATCGAAAGTATCTGGACATTAATATCAGATCTGTCTGCTAATCGAATCAGATGACGTGTTGAACTAATACAGTGCACACAGCCAGCCAGCAATCTCAGGCAGAATGAAAAACACTAAGAAGTCACGCAAGTACAATTAATCTATTACACCACGTAATTTAAACAAGTACATTCTAGCTATGTACCAAACTACGCTACTTCTACGGTATTGGTGTGCGCACGCACGTGCACCTGTGTGTGTGTGTGTGTGTGTGTGTGTGTGTGTGTGTGTGTGTGACGTCATAGTATATTAAAACGTGCTCAGAGTTCTATCAACAGAATTACTATTAATTTAATGACATCATGGCACCAATTGTGAGCACTACAAAGCAGGTTCACAGTCCCATAGTCCCACCACGTACCTAATTGTGAGACACTTGAATGATTAATAAAATCGGCATTTCATTAATTAACTACCAAGATGTATCACGTCTACATTCCCTCTGCATCATTACTAAGAGATCATTATAAGAATTTCCTATTATAATCGTAATTAAAAAAAGATGAAGGAAAATGTAATGTCCACTCACACCACATCGATATTTTCGTTACGTTGACTTATTTGTTTTCTCCATGGTATTCAAAACAAGAATGTAAAAAACTGAACTGAACAATAAGCACACTGTCGTTTTTAAATCTGTTGCTATGAATAACAGTCTTTTGTATGTCATGCGTTATAGTACATACATGAATTATTGAATGAATAAATGCATCTGGCGTATACACTGCAGCTGAGACAGCGCAGTGATGCGGTATGTAATGTACAGCGCTTGTTCCCGAATATCGAGCACCCATTATCGGCAGCAACAGCATCACATATGAGATATCTGCTATGGGATACCTCTGTTATTAAATTGAAGTTATTCCCTATAATGTACAGTCTAAATGTAAATGGCAGTAAACGTTTTGTTGTACTTTATCCTCGGATCACAGATTTAGGAACGCGGTAGAGATCGTGAGCCCTCAATATAGCCTTATGAATGTAACGCTTTTCACACTATGAATGTCATGGGTTACCTTCTCAAATATATCTTCAGTGTTCAATAAACAAACAGAACAACTGAAATCACAATGAGTGCACTCACTCACAGGAATCAACGTTCAGGAACTTGATGTGTGCTAATTCAACCGTTCAATACGCGGTGAATGAGCATCTCGGATGACTGGAGTATGTCAACTGCTAGCGAAGCACTCAAAAATCCACTTAGTGACGTGACAGTGACGATGATTTCATTATATTCTTGTATCAAGCGGAAACGGAGCACAAGCCCTGGATTTCTTGTTTTAAGGAATGAAAAGCACCATAAGTTTCCTAAAGTAAACATGTGCAAAGCTGTATCTGCAAATCAAAATTAAAAATATAGAAAAAACATGATCCTTTCAATTGCTTACGTTCATGGTAACTGTAAATACAGTACTGATGTATCACTGATAACTTAGAGATTTTTTATGATAAATAAGAATGGTTTTATTGGTATCATGCTATCTACCCCCAAACACAGTGTAGCTGATTTTGTCCGGTAGATTATGTGACAGCTCCTCTGTATATTTAAAATTACATTTACCATAATTTATTGTCAATATCTTCTTAATACGTACTTCAATAAAATCCTTCAAATATTTCGCATATGTCAATGTAGCCATCAGAAACTATGTGACATATAGCAGTTATTGAAATGTGTAACCATCACTAACGTGTCTCCAGTTTCTAAATAGTGAAATATGTCGAGCCCACAGCACTGAATACTTACCATATCGATACTCTATTAGTATATGTACACATACCAATTTCAACTATATCGTAGGTCCTTACACAAAGTAGGTAAAGTGAGACCACGACATATGTATCCGCATCTTTGCGAATAGTGTATGAAGAACTACTCCTGGTAAACCTCCGTGTGTACTTGAATCTCTCTGATTTAACGTTCATACGCTTTTCTCTAGATACATCTCGGTGGCACCGATATACGGAGTGTATCAAACCTTTTGATTCCAATTAAAACAAGTGATAGTGGGTCCACAACCGATTATATTGACATAGAGAACCAATTGTCGGAAGTGTGTATTTATTGTGTTACGGACATACTCAGTGCACACACCGTAACAACAACATAGCTCACAGCAATTATTCGAAGCGACGACCAGTAGTCTCAGTGTATGTACTGCAGCGGCGCATAGAGTTTTGCTGCAGTCTCACAAATACCCCGAACGTCAGTTCTACAATTGAGTAGGCATCAGGTAATAAACAGCATACACCCCTGACCGCCAAACAGACATACTGTACACAACGCATTTCCTAGAACGTATGTCATATAACGACCACGTGCACCACATTAACCTGTGCCATATGTACACCACAATCCCTGGATTCAGTTTTCCATAGCATCAGACAGTGTGTCTATGGTAAAGTGTGTCACTGTGTACAGTGCATGACGCGTAGTCAAAAACGGAACGGTACTCGTGGCGATAGTTGGCAGACTTGCATTTAGTGTGCAGTGTAGCAGGACGTGGTACCCGTGAAGCAGCACGAAAGTACAGACGGGTCTTTCCCAACAGGATCACCGTAACTGGAAGAAGTTTATCTGCGTGGATACCAGCTTATGGGAGACGGAGTCGTTCACGCCACAGAGAGTCAGCAAAGGTTCCGCCAGAGACATGTCCGAAAGCCAAACTTTGAGTAGATGGTGTTCGATACTGTGGCCGACCACCCATCATAAGTACCTGTCAGCTTCTACGTGACAAGCACACTTCGAAGGATACGGTGTGAAGGGTACTGGTGGAACAGGCGTTACATCTCTATCATGAAGAACGCGTGCAAGAAGTAGAGTCTAAGAACTTTGAGCCACGTGTTCATTTCTGTTAATGGATTATACATCGTAGTGTTGTAGCACTGAACGATGTACAGTATGTATTATTCATGACTGAGGCCTCTTACACCCGTGATATTTTCAACAGCTACAGTGGCCATGTCTGGAATGAGGAAAATACCCACGCCACCCACATTGCTAGCCAGCAACGATTATCTGTCGATTTATGGGCGGATATTGTCCAGGAGACTGTACCACTTGTTGTCCGAGAAAGGATGTGGTTTCAACACGACGGTACACCAGCCCACTTTGATGTTAATGTACGCAAGCATCTGAACAACATGTACCCTCGTAGTTGGACTAGAGGGGAAGTTCCTGCCCCATAGCTAGCACGATCGCCGGATCTCAGAAGTCTGGAATATTTCTTCTGGGGCTACGTCACGACGTTGGTGCATGAAAGACCAGTAGTAGCGCATGAAAACTTGTTTGCTATGGTGCAAGTTGCCTGTCTCCTTGTACAACAGACAACAGGGATCCTCGAAAGAGATCAGCAGTACTTGTTGCACCTTTGCTATGCATGCACTGAGACTGGCGGTCCTTACTTTGAACCATTACTAAGACCTACGCTTTGTAATGCGATGTACGCTGTGTATGCCCATAACACAATAAATATCCATTTCCGACAACTGGTTGTAAAATCGGTTGTGGACCTGCTATCACGTGTCTCAGTTTAACACTAAAGGTTTGAGACACCCTGTATTGGTTGACACTTCTAGGAACGACACGTCTCGGAATTTTGGCAGTAAACCACACCATGATGTTGAACACAACTCTTGCAGTCTCTGCCAATGGAATTGGATGAGTATGTCTTTATACCGCACGAATGTCACGAAATTGTACTACGATACGAATGTCATGTAATGTACTGCTCTTCTATACATCTGCTGTATTTCCTTCGTCAGTCCTGACTGATACAGATTTAAGGCTGACAAGCAATATGCAAAACTGGTCGAACGAGGGTTACGTTAGCTTCCTTGTTCGTGTGTGGACAACACTTCCTTTGGATTCTTACACTGTCTCTTAGTCTGGTATCTGTCTTAACTTGTGGTTAGTTTTAAAGAGCTCGTTCCACATCAAATCACTCCATATGCATATTCCTATATATCTAACGGAAGAGACAACTTAAAATGGTGGGTCATCAATAGTATATTCATACAGTAATGGGTCTCTCCACCTATCTGTGCGCAATACGTTACATATGTTTACGTTGTGGATCAACCGCCTGTCCCTACGCCAAGGGTCGATCCTCTGCAGATCTTCCTGCATTTCGCTGCAATTTTCTACCGTCGCGACTCCTCTATATACAACAACACCATCCGCGAAAAACGTCATCCAACTTCGGTGATCTATAGGAGTCAGTGTTCATTCTACATTATAAGTGAACAGAAAGATGACATCGTTACAGACATGTTATGGTTCGATGAGAAATTTGCAGAAGATCTCCAACTGACGCAAAGATTGACTGTAGTCATTACTAAAGTAGGAAAAGCTAGCTGTAAGAATAAAATTAAACTGTCTTTCCTATACACCGTCTGCAAGCAACATGATAAAGAATCGTATTCCTTGAAATCATGTAAGAAGATCACATAAACGCAGTGAGTAATGCACGCATCGCTTGACATTCGCCATCAGAACTGATTTTAGCTTATAAGAATCGAAATGTGACCTTATTGTGTCTTTAAGATGTTTACGGTATTATCAGTGATATTGCTTTACAAACGAAGCAAATATCGTATGATGCAACAGATTCTTGTTTACCTGTAAGAGAAGAATCAAAATGTGCAGAACCAAATAATACACTCCTGGAAATTGAAATAAGAACACCGTGAATTCATTGTCCCAGGAAGGGGAAACTTTATTGACACATTCCTGGGGTCAGATACATCACATGATCACACTGACAGAACCACAGGCACATAGACACAGGCAACAGAGCATGCACAATGTCGGCACTAGTACAGTGTATATCCACCTTTCGCAGCAATGCAGGCTGCTATTCTCCCATGGAGACGATCGTAGAGATGCTGGATGTAGTCCTGTGGAACGGCTTGCCATGCCATTTCCACCTGGCGCCTCAGTTGGACCAGCGTTCGTGCTGGACGTGCAGACCGCGTGAGACGACGCTTCATCCAGTCCCAAACATGCTCAATGGGGGACAGATCCGGAGATCTTGCTGGCCAGGGTAGTTGACTTACACCTTCTAGAGCACGTTGGGTGGCACGGGATACATGCGGACGTGCATTGTCCTGTTGGAACAGCAAGTTCCCTTGCCGGTCTAGAAATGGTAGAACGATGGGTTCGATGACGGTTTGGATGTACCGTGCACTATTCAGTGTCCCCTCGACGATCACCAGTGGTGTACGGCCAGTGTAGGAGATCGCTCCCCACACCATGATGCCGGGTGTTGGTCCTGTGTGCCTCGGTCGTATGCAGTCCTGATTGTGGCGCTCATCTGCACGGCGCCAAACACGCATACGACCATCATTGGCACCAAGGCAGAAGCGACTCTCATCGCTGAAGACGACACGTCTCCATTCGTCCCTCCATTCACGCATGTCGCGACACCACTGGAGGCGGGCTGCACGATGTTGGGGCGTGAGCGGAAGACGGCCTAACGGTGTGCGGGACCGTAGCCCAGCTTAATGTAGACGGTTGCGAATGGTCCTCGACGATACCCCAGGAGCAACAGTGTCCCTAATTTGCTGGGAAGTGGCGGTGCGGTCCCCTACGGCACTGCGTAGGATCCTACGGTCTTGGCGTGCATCCGTGCGTCGCTGCGGTCCGGTCCCAGGTCGACGGGCACGTGCACCTTCCGCCGACCACTGGCGACAACATCGATGTACTGTGGAGACCTCACGCCCCACGTGTTGAGCAATTCGGCGGTACGTCCACCCGGCCTCCCGCATGCCCACTATACGCCCTCGCTCAAAGTCCGTCAACTGCACATACGGTTCACGTCCACGCTGTCGAGGCATGCTACCAGTGTTAAAGACTGCGATGGAGCTCCGTATGCCACGCAAACTGGCTGACACTGACGGCGGCGGTGCACAAATGCTGCGCAGCTAGCGCCATTCGACGGCCAACACCGCGGTTCCTGGTGTGTCCGCTGTGCCGTGCGTGTGATCATTGCTTGTACAGCCCTCTCGCAGTGTCCGGAGCAAATATGGTGGGTCTGACACACCGGTGTCAATGTGTTCTTTTTTCCATTTCCAGGAGTGTATTTGTTACAGTGCAGCTACCGTTTTGTTTGTTGTTTTGCTCTGCAATAAGGCTTCCCTGTTGTTGTTATCGTTTTTGTCGTCCTTTTCGTTGTTGTTGTTGCTCACATGTAACATTCTAGATCCTTGAATGTCTACGAACAAATATATTTTTTTTAAACACGGAGAAATATGTATTCTGCTGTGCATGAAGTCCGTAAGATTCCTTTTATCTGTAAGTCTCTCCATTTATAAGGAATCGCGTCTGAAGGCTAAGGCACCTAAAGATCCCAGAAGCACAAATCGCTGAATAAGGAACACACTGCAACTGTAACAGACAGTTATGTCCAGGCATGTGCTACAACAATAAATGAGGTACTATTTAGTAAATGCTAGACTTCTGTTTGAAGCACTACAGTATGTATTGGTTTGAGCTGACTCCAGCTACATATTACAAAAAGGAAATTGTGAAAATCTACCGAAATATCGGAATAAATGTCTGTGATAACTCTTAGCGGGGCACTCCATACGCCACATACGCATATCTTCATCATATCCTCGCAAGGCCTGGGGTCGATTTTAATCAAACGTGGTGCACGTATTACTTGCTATCTGGAAAGAAATAGCTTGGAGTTAAAAATTCCTAACCTCCCATTAGGGTTGTTGTCGGGGTGATAACAGTGTTATTCACAAGGGGCATGGGGATGAGGTGGACAGGGAGAGCGGGTGTGAGGAGATGGAAAGAGAGAGATGGGTTGGAGATGGAAAAAGGGATGGGATGAGGAGGAGATGAACAGATAGAGAGGGAAGTAGGACGTGGACAGAGAGAGGGTGGAGCAAATTCATAGAATGAGGGATTGAGGAGATGGAAAGAGGAAGGAGGAAGGAGGAACTGGACTAACAGATGACTGGAATAAATAAACACCCGGGCAATTCCGCGTTTCTCAGCTAACGATATGCTAAACTGACACTAGGTACTGATATTCGCTTGCGCTTCCCTATCTTAAATTCTGAACCCAGTTTCAGTCCGTCTGTTAATACAAATAATTTTCGTATTACACCTCCTGTGGCAACGATGTTAATTATAGCTTCTTCCACGTTACCACAGAGGTGGAGCAAACAGCGAAAATAAAAAACCACTATATTTCACGGAAACTGACCTTCCCCCCTTGATTTTATTTAATTATCTTTATTTAATTATCATAAACTTCTCATAGTTCGCGGATACAGCACTGCTCTGCTGGCTCCTGTTCCTATTATCATACATGACTAATAGCTCATCACATTCTCTGTGTTCTCCGATGTCACGAACTGCAATAAAGCAATGGCTCCCTTAGTCGATCACTAAAACCGGCAGGGTTTTGAAAATTTTATTTGAGAGGATATATTATTGATACTTTACGTCGGTATTTTGTTTGTTTTTATTACTCATACTATCTGCTTTAGGTAGATTTCGTATCTAATCGATGTCGTTTCCCCATTTGAATTTTGGTCAACATTTTTCGTTAGTCCCTCCCTTCAACCACACTCTTAGCTTGTTGGTCACACGTACTATTCTCACCTGTTGTCTTAACGGTCTGTTCTGTACTCCAGTGTACCAGTCCATGTCCTGCCTGAATTTTCATCTTTTGATACTTCTATTGCTGTCCTGTTCCCTTTCCAGGATGTTCTGTTCCAATTATTCTAATGTTCTTAATGTCTTTTTTGTGTGTCAGCCCTACGTTACATCCCAGGAACTTTTTTAATTTCTTTTTTTTATTGTGCTCCGATTTAGATTAGTCAGTGTATTCGATTATGATTTGCACTTACTGACCAGCTTTTACTACCCAGATTTATTACTGGTCTTGAAATATCACACTATCACACTAATCGCTCTTTCGATTCAGCAGATTTGTGAAATTCTAACCTCTCTGTGTTACTGCTGACATGTTGATTCTGTTGTACTTGCGGTACGTTCTTGAGTTGCTTCCAAAGTGCGAGGGGAGGGGAGAGGGGAGACCACGAGGGGTGGTGGATTCATTTCAGATTCCGGTTGTAACGAGTGGCGACCGATACATGCGCTTGAGTTTCTTGGTATGGCTGCTCATTTTCGTTTTTTGCAGCTCCTTATTAACATTTGTACACGTCGTGACTGCTTTGAGACGATTTATTACTCGACACACTAAGCAAGGTCTGCCGGCCGAAGTGGCCGTGCGGTTAAAGGCGCTGCAGTCTGGAACCGCAAGACCGCTACGGTCGCAAGTTCGAATCCTGCCTCGGGCATGGATGTTTGTGATGTCCTTAGGTTAGTTAGGTTTAACTAGTTCTAAGTTCTAGGGGACTAATAACCTCAGCAGTTGAGTCCCATAGTGCTCAGAGCCATTTGAACCACTAAGCAAGGTCTCGATTGCGCCACTTTGGATGCTTGCGTAGCAGTGTAAGATGTTATATATTGTTGTAAATCAATTTTAATAACACTCACAGCAATAGAATCATTGAAATATCTCATGATTTACCAATTTTCAAGTTCTACAGTGTGGATTGTCCTTTGTTCCGCTAAGGCTCTCTGAATCGCGTCGTTGAAAATGTCAAGGTCCAAATTATAAACTTCTTCAGCTCAATATTTCTGACATAACCTACTGATTTTGCCAACATAGGGCGTGATTTCCATTTTCCCATTAGTTTCCTGATGCAGACTTCATTTCTTGTTAATTTTACGTAAAATGCATTCTGTTGTAAACTCAACGCGTCTTTGTCCTGCAAACCCATTTTCTTTCATATTTATGGGAATCTGAGTTTAAAACAGCCGTACAAAAAAAAGAAGAAAAACCAAACTGGATGTATTAAGTCTGACATTCACATCTGTCTTGAAGTTCTACTTACAGACTAGTCAGAAAAATATCTAACGCTCACTTGCCACAACATACATTCTTCCGCGATGTTTAAATCTGCTGAGCCAAACTGCGCCTCATACATTCGCCTGCCATGACGACTGTGGTGAAACTGGTTATACGAAGGCGGCTTTATTCCTAGCTACTTTACTGTGTTAGTAAGAAAAATTAGTCGGTTGAAGATGGAGAGAGAGAAATTGGGACATTAAAATTACAGAGACGTGCTGCCAAAGACAGGGGATTGACGTGTCTGTTTGTTTACTTGGTGTTTCCATTTGTTGCGCCAGTCGAGCAGGCGATTAAGATTGTCGTGTAGCCCACGACGCTGTCATTAGAGACGGCACTCAGGCTGGGACAAATGTGTAGGAGGAAATTGGCCCGATCCTTGCCAAGGGAACCCTCCCTAGCATTACCAGTTAACCATTAGTGAAAACACTGAAGACGTAAATGTTCATGGTAGGACGACTATTTTAACTGTGTTTCTCCTCGAGGCCGCAGCCAATGCGAGTTAGTATGTTGCAGCGAGACGCCGATGGGCGACAAACATAACCGCATGCAGAACTATGGGAATATTCTACGAGAGCCACATTCATATTGTTGATAGTGTATTTTGAATCTGGTCGCTGCCGCAATTGCGTCCGGCATTAACAAGTAATCTATCAGCTGCTACGATACGGACATTCTTGTGCAGTAAGTGGAAAGATTACGCATAAATTTTGGTATCGGAGCGTACAAAGAGGAGCTCATATCGAACATAAAACATAAAAATTATTACAAACGGTGTACACTGAGGTGCCAAAAGTCATGAGGTACTTCGTAAAATTGTGTCGGATCTAAGTTTGGCCGGCGTAGTGAAGCAGGCAGACGTGGCATTGACTCAACAAGTCGTTCTAAGTCCCACCACTCTGTCTCTACAGCAGTCCCTAACTGCGAAACTGTTGCCTATGTTGAATTTTTCACACGAAATGACCTCTCGATTATATCCAATAAATGTGACCAGAACATTCACTCGAATGGTCGAGACTGTTCGCCAAATCTATCACCAACAATTGTGGCCAGGTGACATGGCACATTGTCATCCATAAAAATTCTATCGTTGTTTGGTACATGAAGTTCATGACTGACTGAAAATGGTCTCCAAGTACCTAAACATAGCCACGTGTAGTCAATGATCGGTTCAGTTGAACCAGATGACGCAGTACATTCCACGTAAATGCAGCCCACACCATTATGGAGCCACCACCAACTTACACAGTGCCTTGCTGACAACTTGAATCCTGCCTTCGTGGGGTCTGCGCCACATTCGAACCCTACCGTCAGTTCTTACCAACTGAATTCGGGACTTACCTGACCAAGCTACGGTTTTCCAGTAGTCTACGGTCCAAACGATTCGATAGCTAACCCAGGAAGGGCGCTGCAGGCGATGTCGCGCAGTTACTAAAGGCGCTCGGGCTGGTCGTCTGCTCCCATAGCCCATTAATGCCAAATTTCGTGGCACTGTCCTAACAGATACGTTCGTCCTGCGTCCCACAAAGGTTTCTGCGGTTATTTCACGCAGTGTTACTTGTCCGTTAGCACTGACAACTCTACGCAAACGCTGCTGCTCTCAGTCGTTAAGTGAAGGCCGTCGGCCATTGTGTTGCCCGTGGTGAGAGGTAATGCCTGAAATGTAGCATTCTCGGCACACACTTGACACTGTGGATCTTGGAATACTGAATTCCCTAACGATATCCAAAATGAAATTTCCCATTCGTCTAGCGTCAACTACGATTCCGCATGCAATGTCTGTTAATCCTCGTTGTGAGGCCATAACAACGTCGGAGACGATTTTACGTGAATCACCTGAGTACAAGTCTGCTCCGTAAGGGGCCTGCCGGCCAATGAAGCCAAACGCTCATTTCCATTACTTGAGTAAAAATGATGCTCTGCTGTTTTAAACCTTGTTTTCGTGGTACTACCGCCATCTATATATGTGCACATTGCTATCCCATGACTTCTGCCATATTAGAGTATATTTGATCAATAGTGAGGTATTCCGCCAAATGTGAGCCAAAATTTTGGAATTTCAGTAACACCAAATTAGGTTGCTCAGGAGTATAGGAGGTGGCCAAGTAGCTGGAAGCCAGCATTATACGAAAAACTAATTCTGCAGAGCAATAAATTTGTCTCTGTCAAATATTCCAGTTGATAAATATTTACATCACAGTTTCCATAAGCCAGCTACGGATTGCAGTATTACAGTAAGAGAAACTGTTACCAATCTAATGTTATGGATTAGGTACAAATTTCTATTAATTTTGTTATAAATTTTTTACATGTAAACAGTTAAAATAATTGCAAAACGAACCTCTAGTATTTGTTGTCTTTTGCTCGACATAGTTGCATTTCAGATGATTCATTCGAGATGCAGCAATAATTTGTCGCTCGCACGCACGGCACTCAAGCATGTCGACCGATGCTCTTGCTCGTAATCAGACGCCAACGCCCACTCCCGTCGCTCACGCAGAAGCGTCTTTAAGCACTACGCCATATCAGTCAGCCGGAAAAAATGTATGAAGCGCAGCTCACTGATGTCTCAAGAACGCGTTTAAAACATAAAACTCCACTGGTGGTTGGGCACTGTGGAAATTAAGTATGGAAGAGAGAGCATTTCGGAAGGAGTAGGGAGTATTTCACGGGCCAGAACAATCCGTATTTTTGTGAAGAGGAATCACAACACCGTAACGGAAGACACAGACTTAACTTAATTTGAAGCAGCCACATAGCCACGGTTCAGATAACTTCGAATCAGTGTAGTGGTTAGTGCTGCAGAACTTTGTATTTACATCTTAACGTTGATAGTATCTCACTGCTAACGAACTTTCACACTTATTTACACCAATATCAGTGCTTTACGGGGGAAAGAGTAGTAAAGATTGTGATCAGTTTTACATTAGCTCATTATCTGCTTGAAACAACCTGGAAAAAATTCCTTCAGTTCTGGGCATATTTGTTGCACATTACAGAAATTGGAAGTCACTTATTAATCATAAAACACGTTCAACAAATAAATACTGCACTGTGTTTCTGTTGATCACAGGTTCCTAATATTCAGAAAATACCCCACTCTATCTTGGAAAGGAAAGGTTTAGTCGTAGGATGTGCCTGTATGGAGTAATACAAGAATAATCGCATTGATACTGGTTTCAAGTCCGGATCTTACAAGTCTGCAGTCAAGAGCGTCCTTAACTAAATTCAATTAGCACTCTACTATAATATAACGAAAATAGTTCTGCATATCTTCTTCATTTTTGTTAAACTTCAAAGCTCATTGCAGCAGATAGTTTAAGGAGTTTAATTATTTGGCTTCCTCAGCATAAACAAAGGAATGACCATTATATCTTGTGCGTGTCAGGTGTAGCTGCAGTTGCGAAGGCCCTCTCAGCGCACCCGGAAGAGTAGGCTGAAGCTGGACAGCTGCACGTACATATGCAAATCTTGACAGAGGGCCGCTCTACGCCGAGGAATCCTTTTATCTGCGTCGCGTAATCGGCTTTACAGGATGATGGAGAAATTTATGGACCAGGACTACACGTCTTCCTACTGAAGGCAACATTGCGACCACATTTCACAGACTATTTCCACAAACGTTTTTGTGAACGTGGTTTCAGTTCTGTGGATAAACTCGCAGCTGTTGATCAAAATTCACTTTATACCAGAATTATGCAGACGGTATATCAACTATGTAGTTTCTGTGATCGGTTAAATGGAACTCACAGGCAGCTGAGTGTCCTCATGTGTGTTAAATAAACATTGTTTGTAATCTGCTTGATAACCCAATTAAAATGTTCGTATCACTTCCACGTGTTTTTGTTGAAATTGGAACTTAAATTTCATTTCTTGTGTCGACGTTCACTAAATATTTTGTACCTCTGTTTTCTGTTTGAATACCTGTCACTTTATAAAATCTATAACTTCAACATTAAGCTATAAATGATGCAGCAAAAGGAAATGTCCACACCGAGTGAATATTGCTGACGTATAAAAACTGAAATACTTGCATTATTCTTACTTTGAAAAGCATATGAAAATTTCTCTTGAATTTCACTATGTACTGACATTTTGTTAGAATTTTATCGACAGTTTTCGTTGTCTGAACGTACATTACAAAGTCGTATAAAGACTAGATTGAAGTAGTTTAAAGTGTAGTTACTCAGCATTTTCTTTCCAGACACCAGAGTGGGACAGGTCATGGTTTTCTTTTCGCGAAGCCAGTTCGATTACAGTCATCAATTTCTTATTTGTTCCTTCTCCAGAGTACCACACCCGTTAAGGTAGCAATGGAAGTCTCAAAAGGACAGAGTATCTATATCTTTGTAAATTTTTCGAAATTATGGTCATGCACCTTAGATTAATGGTTTCAGATACATCTATGTGATTATTTAACAGTTTGATTTGTCATTTTTGAGCAGGTATAAGACGATGTATCCAAAGGAATAGTGCATTTATAATATGTGCATTGAAATATCACACACTAATGCGATTGTTTGGAGCTATGAATTAATTTATTTCTCTCTAATTGGCGAGAAGTTTCGCTGTTTGGTGGCTCTTCGGTTGTCTTCCCTTATGTGATCTTGTGAATTAGTTGTTGCATATCATTTGCTTCCACAGTTAACTGCTAGAGTGAGATCTTGTGAGAAATTAGGATGGCGCTACTGGTTTGACTATTCATTTGTTTACAGATGTTGGTTTTTCCCGTTGCCTGTAGTTGGTTTGTTACAATTCAAATTGTTCAAATGGCTCTGATCACTATGCTACTTAACTTCTGAGGTCATCAGTCGCCTAGAACTTAGAACTAATTAAACCTAGCTAACCTAAAGACATGACACACATCCATGCCCGAGGCAGGATTCGAACATGCGACCGTAGCGCCTAGAACCGCACGGCCACTACGGCTGGCTGTTACAATTCCATGAACTGTTATGCGATGGTCTGAATCGAATGTGTACGCGTTTCTAACATACGTCTGTCGTAACTAAACTATTACAGTGAACAATATCTCCCTTTGGGATCCGATTTAATACGCTGATCCTCAGGGGCATCCATTTAGTAATCATTCAACAATAATCAATCTTTTGCTAACTTTAGCAGAACAACTGAGGAACGACACTTCCAATACTGGCCGAAACCTCGGAAATTTTACATAATGAATAAGTGGTCACAGATACAGAAAAATTTTATTGACTGTATACTTATTTTATCATCTCGTTGAAACTGAGTGTTCTATATCGGTAAGTACACAGACAGATCCTAGATTTCCCAAGGGGAATGCACTGGATGTGGTTTAAATTCCTTCTAACAGCCTAAAAGTGTTCCATTGTTTTTGGTGGAGGCAGTGGTAGTTTTTGAAACACTCGAGTTTGTATCTGCAACTTCTTTTATACAGATATAATAGTGCACGACTCCCAGAGCGTCATTAAAAATATTAAACACTGGAGATAGAATAAAGCACGCAACAGTTCTACGCTAGATGTGGTTCTGAAATATGTTGGCACTAAAACGGAAGCGGCAAACAATCCATCTCCTGTGAGTGGTTTTGCAGGCTGGTTATAATGAGGAAGATGACGTATTAGCGAAGCAAGCTGTATGTAAATGAACAGTCCTCGACTGGAATTTGCCGTGCAGAGACTACATACGTGAACCAAGAGCCACGGGAAACATCAACGGCAAGAGATGTGAAACGGGTCTCATCAAATAAAAGGTGCATGTCATACGGCATTAGAAACTAAAATTCCTACAAGGCCGTGGTTTATGAGGATACGTTTGAACCAACAATGAATTCCACAACCATTGGACTCAACTTTAACCTCGACACTTTTCCTCTACATCTACACAGAATCATCATTTATTTATATCCTGCATGTGAGTGTGATTCTCTGTTAGAATCTGATGTAAATTACATATTAGTTTCGAGTCCCAAATTTTACCTTAAAAGCTATGAAATTGTTACGACATTGATGAGTATCAGATATACCACCCTCAATGAGCTTATTCTGTTTTCTTTTCTAAAGGCATTCATCTTTATAAAGTGATTCTTTATTTTCTTGAGAGTGTAGGGAAGGATATGTAGATCTTAAGAGCAGTCATATTGTCACTGTTATGTACTGCTTACGATAAAATTCAAGAAATAGTGTGATTTATAACACAAAATTGTCGAATTTTTTTACTGCTGTATGTTAAAAATTTATTGTAGGATATCGTGTGGCAGTTAGAGCTTTTAAATCTGTAAATATACATTTTTTTATAATTTTTTTCTTCTGCTGTTTGTTAAAATAATACGTTACCCAAAATTGTGGCAGCTTGAACTTTTAAATCTGTTATTACGCATTTTTGTATTTCCTCCATACAATTAAGTACACTCGTAGACATGTAGTTTAGACGACTAAACAGAGTACAAGGTGAAGTCAGATAAAAATGTGGTGCTGTCTCCGCAAAATCCAGTACATGTTTGTGAATAAACCGATAGTCTGTTTCAAGTTGAATGTTTTACTTGATGTAACTTCAAATGGTTCAAATGGCTCTGAGCACTATGGGACTCAACATCTTAGGTCAAACGTCCCCTAGAACTTAGAACTACTTAAACCTAACTAACATAAGGACATCACACACACCCAAGCCCGAGGCAGGATTCGAACCTGCGACCGTAGCAGTCCCGCGGTTCCGGACTGCAGCGCCAGAACTGCACGGCCACCGCGGCCCGCACTTGATGTAACTCTTACGCATGTCTTCGAAATACTGACATTGGGAATATTGCTGAGGCTAACTGACATACTTACTGTAAGCAGAAGAGCTGGACTGACAGACTGTATATTTGAGTCGTACGTCGACAGCTAAACTCATGGAGCCGTGCCTATCAGAGGCCACTGTTCGACTCAGGAAACTTTCTTGTAAAGCTCATACATCCTAGGGCTGCAACTAGAACTTCAGAAATTATAAAACTGATTCAAAGACTTCTGTAATCCAGTCAGCCTCACAAACCATATGTTTGAGGATTATCCTAATAAAATGCTCCGAGATTTATACCTATAAATAACAGTAGATATCCACTCAACCGCATAAAAATAGAAGTTGGATAAGGCAGACAGATAATAAGTAAATGAGACACCGTCTTAGCGGAAAGTAATTTTGTGGTTGAACCACTTATTAATTTAACGTGTGCATGGTTTTAATAATGACCTGAAGACATTACACTTTCATATACAGAAACGAATTGACTGGTGAAATTAGTGGTATTATATAGTGTTCCGTGCTGTAGATAGTATAAGTTCGCGTAATTGACTGTGTTATATACACTATGTGATTAAAAGTATCCGGACACCCATAGGTGCATTGTGTTGCCACCTACTGCCAGGTACTACATATCAGCGACCTCACTAGTCATTAGAAATCGTGAGAGAGCAGAATGTGGCGCTCCGCGGAACTCACGGACATCTAACGTGGTCAGCGGATTGGGTGTCACTTGTATCACAAGTCTGTACGCGAGATTTCCACACTCCTAAACATCCCTGGGTCCAATGTTTCCGGTGTGATAGTGATGTGTAAACGTGAAGGGACACGAACAGCACAAAAGCGTGCTGGCCGACCTCATCTTTAGGTTGACGGAGACCGCCGACAGTTGAAGAGGATCGTAATGTGTAATAGCCAGACAACTATTCAGACCATCACACAGGAATTCCAAACTGCATCAGCATCCACTGCATGTACTCTGACAGCTAGGCGGGAGGTGATATAACTTGGATTTCATGGTCCAGCGGCTGCTCATAAGCCCCACAACACGCCGGTAAATGCCAAACTGCTCTTCGGTTGGTCTAACGAGCGTAAACATTGGACGATTGAACAGCGGAAAAACTTTGTGAGGAGTGACGAATCATGGTATACAATGGGGCTATCCGATGGCAGGGTGTGGGAATGGCGAATGCCCCGTGAACGTCATCTGCCAGCGTGTGTTTGCCAACAGTAAAATTATGAGGCAGTATTGTTATGGTGTTGCCGTATTTTTCTTGGAGGGGGCATGCACCCCTTGTTGTTTTGCGTGGCACTACCACAGCACAGGTCTACATTGATGTTTTAAGAACCTCCTTGCTTCCCACTGTTGAAGAGCAATTCGGTGACGGCGATTGCATCTTTCAACACGATCGAGCACCTGTTCGTAATGCACGGCCTGTGGCGGAGTGGTTACATGACAGTAACATCCCTGTGATGAACTGGCCTACATAGAGTCGTGACCTGAATCCTATTGAGCACATTTGGGATGTTTTGGAACGCCGACTTCGTACCAGGCTCAAAAATGGCTCTGAGCACTATGGGACTTAAATTCTGAGGTCATCAGTCCCCTAGAACTTAGAACTACTTAAACCTTACTAACCTAAGAACATCACACACATCCACGCCCGAGGCAGGACTCGAACCTGTGACCGTAGCGGGTGCGCTGCTCCAGACTGTAGCGCCTAGAACCGCTCGGCCACCCCGGCCGGCGCCAGGCTTCACCGGTCGACATCGATACCTCCCCTCATTGCAGCACTCCGTGAAGAACGGGCTGCCATTCCTCAAGAAACCTTCCAGAACCTGATTGAACGTATGCCTGCGAGAGTGGAAGCTTTCATCAAGGCTAAGGGTGGGACAACACCATATTGAATTGCAGAATTACTGATGAAGTGCGCCACGAACTTATAAGTCGTTTTCAGGCAGGTGTCCGGATTCTGTTGATAGTTTTAGTCTTTACCTATACTGTACGAATGTTCCATACTGACTTTGCATGTTCTAAACTTGTAAATTAGTAAATGTCATGCTGGTGTCGTAAGTTATTTATCAACACAACAGCTTAAAATGTGCATGTATTTTCATACAATTCATAACTTCAACTGACTCTTTGTATTCCACGTGTATTATAGAAACACGTGTCTTTAATACGAACAGACAATAAGTTACTACCGTGTGCTTTACGAACACGATAACATTATACCTCCTCCACAGCTTCACTCCCTCTTACAGTGATGAGCGAAAACATTATGACCATCTGCTTGATAGCGCATTGGTCCAAGTTTGGAACTCAGTGCACCAGTGATTTAGCATGACGTGGATCTTACAAGTCTTTCACAGGTTTCCGAAGTTATGTGGTAACAGATGTTTACTCTCAGGTCACAAAACTTCCATAAATCACAGACCGATGGCTTGATGGTGCGGAGCTGGCAAATCACAGCGTCCCACATTAGTTTCATAGGGTTCTGGTTGGCGAATTTATTGACGAAGACCACAAACTTAAGTTCACCGCTATGTTCATCAAGCCACTGTAGCAAGATTCTGACCTTGTGACACGGACAGATATCCTGCTGGGCGATTCCATTGCTGTCGAGGGTGAGCTTAAGTAATGTTCACGTAGTCCACAGCTGTCATAGTGCCTTTGATTACTACCACAAGCCCCATGGAGGTCAATGTCCCCCATAATACAATACTGCGCCCGCCACCCTGCATTCGTGGTGCGATGAATGATTCGAGAAGCAGTTCGACAAGCTATAACATCCGTACATGGCCATCAACCTGGTGTATTGGTATCAAGAATTCGTGAGTCTTCCGAATAGGCGACTGGCTTCCATTGGTCCACGTTCCAATGTCGATGATTCCGTGCTCGCTGCAGCATTACTAGACGATGCCACAGGGTCAACATGGCAATAAGTAGGAGCCCTATGGTAAAGAATGTGCATTGGACGATTTGCTCCGAAATACTCGTGTTTGCGCTATAAATGTACTCTGTCGTCAGACGTGACATATATAGCCACCTATACCATTTTACACTGCGGGAAAGCCCCCGACTTGCATGTTCTGTGATGAGAACTGGACGTTCAACACCGTGTGGCCTACTCCTGATTTCATCGTCTGTAGCCACTTTCCGTATGTTTCCACGACAGCAGCACGCGAGAAACCGACGAGATTATCGTTGCCAGACACCAGGTCATAAATATCTGCCTTTCGTGAATGTTACCTATGTCAGAGGATTTCCCCATTTTGTGGATCGTACCGCCGCTACAAAGTATACCCAATCGTTCATGCTCCGCTTAAATACGTTGGTTACCGCGTCACGTGCCTGCTACACCACTAGACGGTATTCTACATCTACACCTGTATTCTACACAACACTTTCAGTTGTATGGCAGAGGGTACATCCCATTGTACCAGTAATTGGGATTTTTTTTTCTTATCAGTTCACGTATGAAGAATGGGAAGAATGATGGTTTAAATGCCTCTGTGCGTGCTGTAGTTAATCTAATCTTATCCTTACGATACCTACGAATACATGGTAGACCGATTACATTTCCACTGAATTCTATCAGCAAACCGAAGTCTGCCACCTGCTTTACACACAGATGGGTCTATGTGGTGATCACATGACAGAGGTCCATAGAAACGCTCAGAGGTGTTAGAAGCACGGTAATATCCCTAATTACTACAAATATATATGTATGTACGTGCCACAGTTCCACCTAAATCATGGGATTGATGTCAACCGAACTTGGTACACACATTGCTTACTGTCTTCAAAGAACCACTGTTGGAGTATGAACCACTTTTCTCTCAAAGGATTGTGCGTGGAGGTGTAAAGAAGCCTAGCAAATACACTATATTCATCTACACAGTCCAGTAACTTTAATTTCAGTATTGCCTATATTCGACGTCAACGTTCAGTAAACACTCACAGACGGCAAGTGGCGGCACTAGCAATAGAAGGTACATAAAGCTGGTGTGGGGAGAGGGGATGGAGGATTCATGGGAAAAAGTGCAGTCGTTGTTACAAAGCTGAAACAGAGTGATTTATTTCCCATCCATCAGGGCATGATAGTTGGGTGTTGGGCCTATGATGGAAGCAATCCCGAAACGGTTAAGTTTGTAAACTGTTAGCTTGCCGCTGTGGTTAAAGTATACTGTGCGTGGCATAATTGCACTATCTTGTCACTGTGGTTAAAGTATACTGTGCACGTCAAAACTGCACTACCCTAAACCGGTGCCGAGGCAACTGAGGTGCATCGCAGGCTACAGATGACGGGGATGAACGATGGCTACAGAGATATGTATGGGCGAGTAGACGTACAACTGTTGAGCAACTGACCATTCAGATAAGCCATGGGGCTACCAACAGCTTCCCCTCAATGACAATTCAGAAAACGTTTCTGCACAAGGACTTCTGCAGATGCCTGGTTCATAAACCATTGCTGACTACCGTTCATCAACGACGAAGGTTGCAATTTGCACGCCAGTATAACAACTCTGACCTTTTCTGATGAATCAAGTGTTATGCTGCATCGAACAAATATCCATTGGTGTGTATGGTGTAAATTGTCTGAAATCAAAAGCCCTGCATGCGTAATGGTCAAGTTGACAGTACCATTTTGCAAGGCACAATGAATCAACCTTGTGATCATTTCCATCCCTACGATCAGCTTCTATTTCCTCGGCACGATGACATCCACCAGGAGGACAATGCGACACGTCCCGCATTGTATGTATGTGGTTTGAATGGCACCAGGATGAGTTTACCGTACTCCTCTATCCAACAAACTCCCCAGATTTACACGTAATCGAGAATATTACATAGAGGCAGTGCATGCGTGGTTAAGCATACGACTCGATAGCTGCACTATCGGTAAAGGCTAACAATTCATCCCTGTGTGCATGAATAATGTTTTGTCCAGTGAGCTCATCAGACAGTGTATCTATGTACTGACGACGTAGTTTCGGCGTGACGAGCAGTGGAGCAGATGCCTGAAACTTGAACAGTTGTGTGTCCAGCTCTGATATATGAGGCAGTGCAGATTTCTGCTCCATTGCATCAGGGTGTCATCACCCTGTGGCAGAATTAAAAGAAAAATCCTAAGTATCTGCGGAAATGTACACACATACCTATTGAGCAATGAGATTGAGAGAAATGTGTTAGTACTTACATTCGATTTTGCAAGTAATTTTTTTAAAATTACGTGTGAGTGTGGTGGCAGATCTCTGCTGTCACTTCACGATGATCAACCTTTCACTATGGTCTACGGAGCTTGGATGAGTAGTGAGGATAGGCAGCTACAGCACTACAGAAACTGAAACTAGTATTTCTAGACTGATGGATGGTGGTGGGGGAAGAACCGAGAGCATCCATTTTTGTTTGTGATGTCATAATTCCGTCATGTTTTCATCTTACACTATCTTGGACCAACATGTTTGACAGTGACATCATAAATAAGGATAAGAGATTACAGTAATGAGGAAAAGGTTTTTCCTTAGTGGGTAATAAATTATTGGAATGATGGTCCCAGAAGTCTAGCAGCCACACAGGCTGTTCTACCATGCCTCAATCGACAGAAGAGTAGTGAGTCATTTATACATTAAGCACTGGTCTAGAAGGGTGAGAGAGGGGGACGGGTATCGGCTATATTTGGCAACAGTGCATACTGTGTTTGAACCTTCTTTGTTGCAATACTGGTTGTGTTATTTTTGAAGGAACTGTCCTGGCATTCACATTAATCACTTTGACGTAAACCGCAGACACCGTCGGTGACAAAACCAGCATTTCAAACATGCTTCTCATAATTGTAACAGAGAGGCTTGTAAGGTATCATACAAGTAACACACCTTACATTGAATTCCTGAAAAAATTCCAGCTAAATTGATATGTCACACAACATAGTTACATGAAAATGTAGGAATTATTGATAGACACAGCAAATCAAACTGGTGTTTAACAGTCGAGAGAGTTTTAGAATAGATTCTCAGGTTCACAGCTCGCGCCGAAAGTATTCACTGACGCCGCTGGTGAAAGGTAAACAGGCGGACTCGTGCTACCCCAGCAAGTGATATTCAGTTGATACTCAAAACTGCAGTCGTCTCCGTCTCGCCTTTTTTTTTTTTTTTTTTTTTTTTCATTCAGCCATCACCTGCAGTTAGACATATTCGTGACTGTTGGGCTTAATCGAAGCAGAAACGCGGGATATCCAGTCTAACGGAGAGGGCTGATCAGCCGCTGTAGAGTGCTTTTATGTTATGAAATTGTTTTAATTGTGTTCTTCTTTCTGATTGCTCTTCACCGATCCCCATTCAATTTTGGATATTTTCAGTCTGCATTATTTTTGCTTAATTGATATCTCTGGCGCCAGCCGGAGTGGCCCAGCGGTTCTAGGCGCTACAGTCTGGAACCGCGCGACCGCTACGGATGCAGGTTCGAATCCTGCCTCGGGGATGGTTGTGTGTGATGTCCTTAGGATAGTTAGGTTTAAGTAGTTCTAAGTTCTAGGGGACTGATGACCTCAGCAGTTAAGGCCCATAGTGCTCAGAGCCATTTGAACCATTTTTTGATATCTCTGGCCCCAATAGTATTTCATTTGTTTGTAATTTATCGATCCCCAGACATGGTCATCAACCACCTTACTACTTAAGAACCTTAGAATAGTTAGGAATTTCGCTTCACAGTTGTGAACACCCCATATCAGTATTTTACCATCCTATACGTATTATAATATGTCATGAAGTCATACTTACAGTAAAAATAAACCTTAATAACGATAATGTAATGTTTCCATTTTTGCTAACATATAGAACTTCTCGAGGGTATGCAGCTTTACAGTATGGTTAAATGATGATGTCGTTCTCTTGGGTAAAATATTCTGGAGGTAAAATAGTCCCCCATTCGGATCTCCGGGGAAAGACTACTCAGGAGGACATCGTTATCAGGAGGAAGAAAACTGGCGTTCTACGTATCGTAGCGTGGAATGTCAGGTCCCATAAGCGAGCAGGTAGGTTAGAGAATTTAAAAAGGGAAATGGAGATTTTAAAGTAGATATAGTGGGTTCTAATGGTTCAAATGGCTCTAAGCACTATGGGAGTTAACATCTGAGGTCACCTGTCCCCTCGACTTAGAACTACTTAAATCTAACTGCCTAAGGACATCACACACATCCATGCCCGAGGCAGGATTCGAACCTGCGACCGTAGCATCAGCGCGGTTACGGACTGAAGCGCCTAGAACCGCTCGGTCACAGCGGCTGGTCATATAGTGGGAATTAGTAAAGTTCGGTGGCAGGAGGAACAAGATATCTGGTCATGTGAATACAGGATTATAAATACAAAATCATATAAGGATAATGCAGGATTAGGTGTAATAATGAATAAATAAATAGAAATGAGGGTAAGCTACTACGAACAGGATAGTGAATGCATTGTTGTAGACAAGATAGACACGAAGCCCACGCCTACCATAGTACTAAAAGTTTATACGCCAACTAGATCCGCAGATGATGAACAGTTTGAAGTAATATACGATGAGTTTAAAGAAATTATTCAGACAATAAAGAGAAACAAAAATTTAATAGTCATGGTGGACTGGAATTCGATAGTAGGAAAAGGAAGACAAGTAAAGGTAGTGGGTGAATATGGAATGGGGTTAAGGAATGAAAGAGGAAGCCGCCTGGTAGAATTTTGCACAGAGCATAACTTAATCATAGCTGGCACTTGGTTTAAGAATCATGAAAGAAGGTTGTATATGTGAAAGAGGCCTGGGGACCCTGGAAGGTTTCAGATAGATTACATAATGGTAAGGCAGAGGTTTAGGAACTAGGTTTTAAATTGTAAGACATTTCCAGGGGCAGATGTGGTCTTTAACCACAATCTGTTGGTTATGAGCTGTAGATTAAAACTGAAGAAACTGCCAAAAGATAATGATTTAAGGAGATGGGACCTGGATAAACTGAAAGAGAAGCATGTTCTATTCAGTACCACCTCATTAGTTACGTGATGTATCTATCTAATCTTCAGCATTCTTTTGTAGTACCATATTTCAAATGTTTCTATTTTCTTCTTGTCTAGATTGTTTATGGTTCATGTTTCACTTCCATACATGACTAAACTCAATTCAAATAAATTCAGAAAATACTTCCTAACACTTAAATCAATTCTCGTTGTTAACAAATTTCTCTTCTTCAGAAACGCTTGTCTTGCCTTTGACAGTCTACATTTTATATGCTCCCTACTTCCACCATCATTATTTATTTTGCTCCCCAAATAGCAAAACTCATCTAGTACTTTCAGTGTCTCATTTCCTAATCTAATTCCTCCACATCACCTGATTTAATTAGACTACATACCATTATCCTTGTTTTCCTTTTGTTGATGTTCATCTTATATCCTCCTTGTCCGTTCCGTTCAGCTGCTCTTCCGAGTCCTCTGCTGCTCTCCCAGGTCCCTTTCTGTCTCTGACAGAATTACAATATCATCGGCAAACCTCATAGTTCTTATTTCTTCTCCCTGGACTTCAAATACTACTCCAAATTTTTCTTTTGTTTCTTTTTACTCCTTGCTCAATATACAGATTCCATGACATTGGGACAGACTAAAACCATGTCTCACTCCCTTCTCAACCATTGATTTTGTGTAACTTGACTCTCATAGTTGTAATCTTGTTTCTGTACAAATTGTATATAGCCCTTCACTCCATGTCTTTTACTCCTGCACACCTTTATAATTTTAAGGAGAGTATTCCAGTCAACATTGTCAAAAGCTTTCTATACGTCTACAAATGTTACAAACGTAGGTTTGCCTGTCCTTAACATATCATCAATGAGAAGTCACAGGGTCAGTATTGCCTCGCGTGTTCCTACATTTCTTCGGAATTCGAATTGATCTTCCCCGAGGCCAGCTACTACTAGTTTTCCCATACCTCTCTAAAAGATCCGTGTTAGTATTTTGCAACCGTGACTTATTAAACTGATAGTTCGGTAATTTACACAGCTGTCAGTGTGATGTCCTGACTACTCGTCTCGTATAGGGTGCCTAAAGTATGCTGTGTTGTGAGAATGCTATACAACAAGTCAAGCAAATAATATTAATAGTTTCTATTACAAATGAGATGACTGATAATGCTTTATTTAGATCACTAATAGCTGTTCTGCGAGGGCCAGTCTACAACTGAACGAATACTGTCCGACCGTGGCTGGCAGTAGCGGCGCTTATATTCTCTTCGGCTAGAGGGCGCTCGTGTCATGGTGTGGTCCTTGTCAGCAGGATATTCGCTGATATCTCACCACCTTCTTTGCTCTTGCGATCTTCATTTTCGTACTAGCTGTTGTCGATACGATGGAACATTCCCCCCCCCCCCCCAACCAAAGCGACGGACGGTCATCGTGTAGGGAGTACGACCGCGGCGGAGGAGGAGGGGGGGGGGGGTGGCAGGAGTGGGGGCACAACGTAGGGCCGGAAGCTGTGACTACTGGGGACGTCAAGCTTCCAGAGTACCCCGGCATCTGGCCTGCGCTCTGGCGGAAACGTCACCTGGTAAACGACCAGAAGGGTACGCGTTCATCTCCTGATGCCATGAACCAGCTGAAGAAAGCAGCAACCACTGCGGTGTGGGTGAGTCCAGTAGGACCAGAGCAGGCGGAGGAGGCGAAGGCTGCGTCTACATGGGGTTATCCCGCGTTGTCGTGAGGACACCCTCTGGTATTTGCTGTGGCCACGCTGTCCTCTGACCCGTGAATCTGGGGGAAGACACACTGCAAGATCATCGTGCACATGACAGAGACAACGTAGATTTTGACGGAAGTACATGTCTTTTTACCTACTTGATCCTCTGCTCCCTCTATTTCATCTCTCAAGGCTACCCGTTCTTCTACTGTATTCATTTCCCCTGTTCTCGTCAGTCATTCTCCAATGCTCCCTCTGAAACTCTCTACAACCTCTGGTTCCTTCAGTTTATTCAAGTCTCATCTCCTTAAATTCCTGCATTTTTACTGTTTCTTCAGTTTTAATCTGCAGCTCATAACGAATGAATTGTGGTCAGACCCCACATCTAAACCTGGATGTGTCTTATAGTTTAAAACTTGGTTCCGAAATCTCTGTCTTACCATAATATAGTCAATCTAAAACCTTCCAGTGTCTCCAAGTCGCTTTCACATATACAACCTTCTTTCAAGATTCTTAAACCAAGTGTTAGCTATGATTAAATTACTCTCTATGCAAAATTCTACCAAGCACCTTCCTCTTTCCTTCCTTTCTTCCAATCCATACTCACGTACTACTTTTCCTTCTCTTACTCTTCCTCCTGTCGAATGCCAGTCCCCCATTGTTATTACTTTTTCGTCTCTCTTAACTATCTGAATAATTTATTTTATCTTATCGTACAGTTCTTCAATCTCTTCATCATCTGCGGACCTAGTTGGTATATAAGCTTGTACTACTGTGGTAGGCGTGGGTTTCGTGTCTATTTGGCTAAAATAAGGCGCTCACTATGCTATTCATAGTAGCTTATCCGTGTGCCTATTTTTATTCATTATTAAACCTATCCTTGCATTACCCCTGTTTGATTTTGTATTTATAGCCCTGTATTCACCTAACTAGAGCCGTTTTCCTGCTGCCAAAGAACTTCATTAATTCCCACTACATCTAGCGTTAACTTATCAATTTCCCTTTTTAAATTTACTAACCTACCTACCCGATTAAGGGATGTGATATTCCAGTTCTCGATCGGTAAAACGCTCGTTTTGTTTCTCCTGTGTAGTCACCGCCCGTAGATCCGAATGAGGAACTATTTTAGATCGGGATTATTTTACCCAAGTGGATGCCATGATCATTTAACCATACAGTAGAGCTACATGCCTTCGGGAAATATTCTGGCTGTAGTTTTCCCTTGTTTTCAGCCATTCGCAGTACCAGCACAGCAATGTCGTTTTGGATGATGTTAGAAGACCAGATCAGTTAGTCATCCATACTGAAAAGGCTGCTGCCCTTCTTCAGGAACCACACGTTTGTCTGAACTCTCTACAGGTACCCCTCCGTTGTGGTTGCACCTAACGTACGGCTTTCTGTGTTGCTGAAGCACGCAAGCCCCCCCCTCCCCCTTCCCCCTCCCCCACCAACGCAAGGTCATTGGTTAACGGGGCCTCGGGGGGGGGGGGGGCTGAGGGGTTTTGGGGGGAATACACTTGAATATGTTGGAGAATTGAACATCCTGATTCACTAGTTCTGCCACTTTTCCAATATCAATGGTCTGCTTGTTCCCGTCCACTTCTGAAACACTGGAATTGTGATCCTAAGGTGAAGAAGAACTTCTTTTCTCGTTGAAGAACGAACTTTGGAGACATGTTCTCAAATTGACGATAATTAGTTTACAATACGATGGTTCAGAGTGTCGTAGCTCGACTTTGTACATTGCCAATACGTATGTGTACAAAATATTTTTTTTTATGTCTAGTTCTATGTTTGCTGGCCACCGTGGCCGAGAGGTTCCAGACGCTTCAGTCTGGAACCGCGCTACCGCTACGGTCGCAGGTTCGAATCCTGCTTCAGGCATGGATGTGTGCGATGTCCTTAGGGTGGTTAGGTTTAAGTAGTTCTAAGTTCTAGGGGACTGATGACCTCTGATGTTAAGTCCCATAGTGCTCAGAGCCATTTGAACCATTTTTTAGTGCTATGTTTCTAATCTCTTACTGTGATATCTGTTCCGTGAAGAGTCTGCCTCTTGTTTTAATATGTTTGGTCGTCTGGCTCCAACTTAATCGTGTAGCTCAGTGATTGTATCGGATGTTACGAACCTGGTATTCGTGGACTAGATTCTGTCCTTGAGAAGTAACAACCATTCTATTACAGGACATATATCTGAACAGAATAGTACGATAAAAACAGTGAGTGTGGAAAAACGGAATATCGTGAGCATGTTGTACGCCTATGCACTGATATGCGAGACATCACCAAATACGAAAGAGCTGAAGTAGCCGATGTAACAGTATACAGCAGCATGTGGAGTTAATCACAGTGGTGTAACGTAAATAAAAAAGCCGTCGAGCTATCCGCTAAAGAACTGGAGAGTGGTCTTCAAAGAAGAGAGATAGAGAGAGACAATGAGAGAGAGAGAGAGAGAGAGAGAGAGAGAGAGAGAGAGAGAGAGAGAGGGGGGGGGGGAGGGGAGATTGTCTGAACCACTATGTGGAATTGGCTGCATAAATAAACTTAAGTGAATGTCGCTGCTTTTGGTGGGGCTATAGACGATGAGAAGAGCAGTGAGTTACAACTTCTGTGGACGCCTATGCTATTCTTCATAATACGACACAACATGAAGTATTTTAGCGTGCGTGATGAAGGTAACTTCAATGGCAGGAGAAATGCAGCGCTGAAGATGGCACAAAATGGGACTGAGATGATGTGAAATACGCATTGCATAACAGTGCAGTCTCTTAAGGAAATGTAGACACTGCGAGTTGTGGTCTCTTTAGCAGGGCTAAGGTTTCCCTTTTTCCATATATACCTTCCTAGTGCCGGAGGCTGCAAACCTGAGAACGTCTGGTTTAAACTACACTGCAGCTGTAAATTTTTATTACGTGATGCTGAATGATAATAGGACGTATTTTTGTTAACACATATAGAAACCCGTCAAAGCACTGAAATCACGCAGACACATTCAAATTAGTTATCAATTGATGTACAACACTTGTGTTAAAAAACAGTATCCACGACTATGTTACTGATCCGTGTGCTTATCTTGACACATAACACACAAACAGCTACCAATGATAACGGCGAGACTATTTCCGTAACATGCGATAGTATCTTCCACTTGGCGCCACCGTTAGTACGATATTACAGCAGATTTGATAGGAGTCGTGTAATTTGTAGCCTGAGGCGGAGCACACGGAAAGCGTGGACGCGCCAGTTATTGGGCATCTAAATCACCATCATCATTCCCGTTTTAGGAGATAGGCAAGCGCGGCATGTACAAGATTTCAGACGGTAACTGTGAGTTACGGCGGCAGCCTTCCGCACGCCAAATGCGAGTACGCTTCGCACCGTATTTCACACCAAGCGCACGTATCTCCCCCAATGTATTTCGGCTAACTGTAAGGATCTGTCGTTTTATGCAGTAACTAAGAATATTTAATTATTCTCAGTTCCAAATAAAAAAAAAAAGATTCTGCACTGCATCTTTTCATCTTCCATTCGTTTACACGAGATAAAGTTTAGGATGTTTCAGAACCAACATAACACCCTTCGTTTTAATCGGTTTTATATACCATATCCCTCTTTTCAAATGCTTAAATTGAATGAAAATATCCAAATTGCTAGTTACGTATCTCTGAATACCCGTTTCATTCAGTAAAATCGAACATGCGTACACGAAGTTCAGTGTTAGTGGTCTGCATCATTGTTATATTAGAAATGCAGTACTGACAAATTGTGGTAAAATTGCTGTACATTTACCTTAAACCGTACTTTTTAATGCGGTATCTTCGTTGATGCAATTTATAAAATCTGGCAATCTTTTTATTCTGTCCATGTAATCTCTAACAAGTCCAGAGTAAAATTAATGGTACAGCACAAAGAAATGAAACTGAACTTCAAGCACAATATTTGCAGAATTTAACTACAAAGTAGCTTTATTACTGCATATTACAAGGTTCTGGTTGGAGGAGATGACATTCACGTTCTAGGGCACTATACAATGGGTCTGATGGAACGCCATTTATCCCTATTAGGTGTCCTTCACTCAGAAATCCTTAATTTTAATTATGACACACTCGTCTCCAATCGATTAAGCGTTCTAAACGTCATATCTATAAGGTGAACGTGAGCATAAGGGCTTCCCTAAGTGTCGCTAATGGCCTGGTATTTGTTTTCGCCGAAGTTCCCTTTTGAGAGCTTCTGCAGTGTTTTGTTACTGTGAAGTGAAATTGTGGCTGATGCGCAGTGAAACGAGGCTGTGCGCCCCGTTGGGTAGCAGACAGTTTCATCATCATGGTGTTCCTTGAGCCTGCTCCGTGTTTAACTATTGGCGGTATTTTTGAAAGACAAAGTTCCAACCAGAGTTCAGCTAAGGTACATTATGTGTAGTAGTGACTAAGGTCATTTTATTTAATTTTTATCAGCAGTTTTCTGCACATTTGTTTGTTTCCTAAGTGACAAACGCATCCATCCTTTTCCTGGGATTTGAACATTTACGGTTGAGGTAATTGTATGTTGAAAGTCTTTCAAAGGATATATCAAACCTATGGAACACATTTTCGTACTTGTATCCCTGTTCCGTCATCAGTATAGGTTAACTGCGTGATTTTCGGAAATGGGTTGCTTGTTGGTGAATATGTTTTACAGAAAGAGCTCAAGAACATCATGACATGGCCATTTCTTCCGAATCCTTCAGTGACTGTTCTTGTTCTGCAGTGAAACACGGAAGGATTCCATTCTGCTGGATGCACTAAAAAATTTAATAAAACCATAATAAATGCTGAAGGCAAGATTTGAGCCATTGCATACACAAAAAATCTGTTGACAACTTTAAATTAATTTTACGTGAAAAAAAAGATGCTACCCGTGTTCTCCCCATGCCGGTAGTTAATGTTTTTCTTGTGGTCTTCAGTCTGAAGACTGGTTTGATGAAGATCTCCTCACGCTTCATACTTGCACGGCTCTATACCTCTGGACAGCTACTGCAACCTAAATCCATTTGCCTGTCTTATCGCATCCAAGCCTCTACAATGTTTTGCCCATCTCTCTTTCTCCTGTTGCCAGATTTACGATTGCTTAATGCCCCAGGATGTGTACTGTCTTCTGGTACTTTCTTTAGTCAATTTGTGCCCTAAATCCTTGTATCCCCAGTTATATTCAGCATCTCTTCATTACTTATCTTCATTACTGCCTAAATTTCAATATTCTTCTGTAAAACCACATTTCAGGACTTACATTCGCCGGCCGGAGTGGCCGAGCGGTTCTGGGCGCTACAGTCTGGAACCGCGCGATCACTACGGTCGCAGTTTCGAATCCTGCCTCGGACATGGATGTGTGTGATGGCCTTAGGTTAGTTAGGTTTAAATAGTTCTAAGCTCTAGGGGACTGATGACCTCAGCAGTTAAGTCCCATAGTGCTCAGAGCCATTTGACTTACATTCTCTGCTTACATGAACTGTTTACCATCCACGTCTCATTTACGTATAAGATTACGCTCCAGATATATAATTTCTGAATAGGCTCCCCATCACTGAAATTTGTACTCGATCTCAACAAATTTCTCTTTTTCGGAAACTCTTTTCTTATTATGGCCAGTCTGCATCTTACACCCTCTACATTTCTATCACTGACTGTTCATTTGCTACTGAAATAACAAAACTCATCTAGTGGTTTTAGTTTCTCATTTTCTAATCCGCAATAAACCCTTAGTTATTTCGGCTCCGTTGCCGTTAGTCGACATTTGTTCATATTTCTCTTCTTACCATCTTTCAAGGCATGCTCTGTTTCGATCAAATAATTTCTCATATGCTGCACCGTCTCTTAAAGAATAATAACGTCATCAGCAAACCTGGAAGTCTTCTCCTGGCACGGCAATAGCGTTCCCAAATTTCTCGTTGACTTTCGTTTTCTGAATTAAATATTGGAGTACTACATGCAAAATGAATTTTAATTCTGATGATAATGGGTTGTAAAAAAAGGTATAGAAACTTCGCTATGAATGAAGTTGATATTAAAGCTGCAGCTGCCCGTGTGTGTCCCATATCTCTGCTGCTCTTGTCAAGATCCTACAGAATAGTCGTGGTCTCCCGACGTCTCGCATAAGTGTCATTTATATTGCTAATTGGGCGATGACGCTCGCGAGAGTGTGAGAATGGTACTACCTAAACAAGGACGCCAGCAGACTCGTTACATTGGCCATTTGTGTGTGATCATTAGTCGCTTACATTTTACTAGTATGGGCAACACATATACTGGGTGGTCCATTGATAGTGACCGGGCCAATTATCTCACGAAATAAGCATCAAACGAAAAAAACCAGAAAGGACGAAACTCGTCTAGCTTGAAGAGGGAAACCAGATGGCGCTATGGCTGGCCCGCTAGATGGCGCTTCCATAGGTCAAACGGATATTAACTACGTTTCTTTAAATAGGAACCCCCATTTTTTATTACATATTCGTGTAGTACGTAAAGAAATATGAATATTTTAGTTGGACCACTTTTTTCATTTTGTGATAGACGGCGCTGTAATAGTCACAAACGTATAAGTACGTGGTATCACGTATCATTCCGACAGTGCGGACGGTGTTTGCTTCGTGATACATTACCCGTGTTAAAATGGACCGTTTACCAATTGCGGAAAAGGTCGATATCATGTAGATGTATGACTATTGTTATTAAAATGCCCAACGGGCGTGTGCTGCTCGGTATCCTGGGAAAAGTCATCCAAGTGTCAGGACCGCTCGCCGGATAGTTACGTTATTTAAGGAAAGAAGAAGTGTTCAGCCACATGTGAAACGTCAACCACGACCTACAACAGATGATGATGCCCAAGTAGGTGTTTTAGCTGCTGTCGCGGCTAATCCGCACATTAGGAGCAGATAAATTGCGTGAGAATCGGGAATCTCAGAGACGTCGGTGTTGAGAATGCTACATCAACATCGATTGCACCCGTACCATATTTCTATGCACCATGAAATGCATGGCGACGACTTTGAACATCGTGTACAGTTCTACCACTCGGCACAAGAGAAATTACGGGACGATGACAGATTTTTTGCATGCGTTCTGTTTAGTGACGAAGCGTCATTCACCAACAGCGGTAACGTAAACCGGCATAATATGCACTATTGGGCAACGGAAAATCCACGATGGCTGCGACAAGTGGAACATTAGCGACCTTGGCGGGTTAGTGTATGGTGCGGCATTATGGGAGGAAGGATAATTTGCCCCCATTTTATCGATGGCAATCTAAACGGTGCAATGTATGCTGATTTCATACGTAATGTTCTACTGATGTTACTACAAGATGTTTCACTGAATGACAGAATGGCGATGTACTTCCAACATGATGGATGTCCGGTACATAGCGGGCGTGCAGCTGAAGCGGTATTGAAGAGCATATTTCACGGCAGATGGATGGGTCGTCGAAGCACCACAACGTGGCCCGCACGTTCAAAGGATCTGACGTCGCCGGATATCTTTCTGTGGGAAAGTTGAAGGATATTTGCTATCGTGATCCACCGACAACGCCTGATAACATGTGTCAGCGCATTGTCAGTGCATATGCGAACTTTACGGAAGGCGAACTGCTCGCTGTTGGGGGGAAAGTCGTTACACGTATGTCCAAATGCATTGTGGTTGACGGACATCATTTTGAGCATTTATTGCATTAATGTGGTACTTACAGGTAATCACGCTGTAACAGCATGCGTTCTCAGAAATGATAAGTTCACAAAGGTACATGTATCACATTGGGACAACCGAAATAAAATGTTCAAACGTACCTACGTTCTGTATTTTAATTTAAAAACCTACCAGTTACTAACTGTTCGTCTAAAATTGCGAGCCATATGTTTGTGACTATTACAGCGCCATCTATCACAAAGCGAAAAAAGTGGTCCAACTAAAACATTCATATTTCTTTACGTACTATTCGAATATGTAATAAGAATGCGGGTTCCTATTGAAAAAAACTCATTTGATATCCGTTTAACCTATGGCAGCGCCATCTAGCGGGTCAACCATAGCGCCATCTGGTTTCCCCCTTCAAGCTAGACAAGTATCGTTCTTAGTAGTTTTTTTGTTTGACGCTTATTTCTTGAGATATTTGGCCCGGTCACGATCAATGGACCACTCTGTTTATCTACAGGATCAAAGACAAGCAAAGGAAAAATAATGTTTATCTAAGTAACCTAACATATGTACGAACGCAGATCATTTATACTTAAAGAATAAAACAAGTAGATTTACCATATTTTCCACTAGACCTAGGCAATTTCACACAAACTCGTTGCTCAATTTTTACATCCATTTTCATGCAGACAGAATCCGGTAACAAGCCCTAACAGACCTGCACTCAACCAGCTGCAACAACGAATTCAATAAAGGAAACGCAGTTTCCCATCAGAGGGCGTTCAAGGACACCCCACCCTCACACACATGACAAGTACCTTTTCCTTTCATAGGCAACTTCTCTTTTTCGATAATGGTGAAGGAAACTGCAGTAATGCATCAGTCCCTCCTTTAAACCGCCTCTGTCTACTGACATGGACTACGGATGTCTGAGTAGGTGGTTTTAGTTTTATGTTTGTTGCTGAAGTTGTTTGGATGACCAGGTATGACCCTTGGTACTTGTTTTGCCATTTGGGGTATAAGTATTTCCTGCCCTATTCTAAAGTGTGCCTGTTTTCTTGCAGGTTCTCCGATGCGTTCATGGTTTTCCAAGGCTTTAGTATTGACACGTTTTACGCTCTGCCAAACGTCTCTTAACTATTTAGCAAATTGTTTTACTGGGTCATTTGTGCTGCCGATTTTTGTTCCATCACCTCAAAGGGTAACGGCATTTTCCGCCCACACTGTATTTCAAATGCTGAAGCTGCTGTGTGAAATTTTTAACTATATGCGCTGGCTACAGAACTTAAATAGGATCAGAATCTACATGTTGGCGATTCTAATAATGGCTAAATACTTGTAATTTTTGATATTGTACAGTGATCGGATAGACCGTCAGAGACAGAGCACCTCATGTTGCT
Source organism: Schistocerca cancellata (assembly GCF_023864275.1). Taxonomy (NCBI): domain Eukaryota; kingdom Metazoa; phylum Arthropoda; class Insecta; order Orthoptera; family Acrididae; genus Schistocerca; species Schistocerca cancellata. Next base: position 333,333,878 of record NC_064629.1, read on the forward strand.
GCTGCTAATAAGATGAGTACACCGTTCGTTTGCTGTATATTTTTATGAGCTTCCAACAGAAGTGACTTATTTGCAGTTACCTGTGTAGTTACTAGACTACTTTTCTTATCTCTTGCGTGTTCGAGTGCTTACTAGGCTCAAGCTTTTATTTTAATAACGGTGTAGCATACAGTATCGCCATTGCTATCGACCCTCGTGACGTACAGGCTTTTCTTTGTTGTGGTTAGTATACCTCAGCGTCAGTCAGACCGTCAGAGACAGAGCATCTAGTGTTCCTGCTGCTAATAAGGCGAGTACACCGTTCGTTTGTTATATACGAGGTGTAATTGGAAAGTTTTAAGAATGGATCCGCTACTGCTTACTGGTTTGGTGGGCAGGTACACGGAGGGTGGGGTGTCCTTGAACGCCCTCTGATAGGAAACTGCGTTTCCTTTATTCAATTCGTTGTTGCAGCTGGTTGAGTGCAGGTCTGTTAGGGCTTGTTACCGGATTCTGTCTGCGTGAAAATGGATGTAAAAATGGAGCAACGAGTTTGTGTGAAATTTTGTTTTTAAACCGGGAAATCAGCTTCTGAGACTTACGAAAAAATAGCTTTTGGAGATAATTATCGGAGCCAGTGAAATGTTTTTGTCCGGTTCAACAGATTTTAAAATGGTCGTGAAACATTTGAAGATGAACCACGGTCTGGCCATCCTTCCACCTCAAAAACGAATGAGAATGATATGAAAGTTCGCGACATACTGTTCTCTGATCATATATTTACAATTAGGGAGATGGCTGAAGAACTTAATTTAAGTTTCTATGCAGTTCAACCTATTGTAACTGAAGATCTGAACATGCATCGAGTGTCTGCAAAATTCATTCAAAAAGTATTGCCAAGTGACCAGAGACAGTACCGACTTGAAGTGTGCCAACAATTGATTAATCGGACTAAAAATGACCCAGATTTGTTAAATAGGAAATTACAGGTGACGAATCGTGGGTATATGGATATTATCCTGGAAACAAAGTGCAGTCTTCGCCGTGGAAGACTCCAGGTTCACAACGACCGAAAAAAGCACGGGGAAGTCGGTCGAAGGTGAAGACAATGTTGGTGACTTTTTTCCATTCTACCAGTGTTGTGCATCATGAATTCACTCCTGGAGGAGTGACAATTAACCAGGAATACAGCAAATGTATCCTTGAGAGTTTGTGCGAAAAGGTGCAGATGAAAAGGCCTGCCTTGTGGAAAGACAGGAGTTGGGTGCTACACCATGACAATGCTCCGGCTCATCGTACCATCTCCATCGTTGAAATTTTGACCAAATTAAAAATTCCTGTGCTTCCACAACCGCCGTAGTACCCTGATCCACCCCCTGCGGACTTCTACCTGTTTCCTAAACTGAAATTTTCGCTGAAAGGGAAGCGATTTGACTCGATTGAAGACATCCAGGAAAATATAGAGAGGGTCCTTAACAAACTTCAGGAAAATAATTTCCAGGAATGTTTCAAAAAGAGGAAACACCATTGGAGTCGGCGTGTTCAGTCAGAAGGGGACTATTTTGAAGGAGATGCATCACAATATCATGTAAGTACCACCATTGTAAAATTACAGGCTCATTCTTACAACTTTACAATCACACCTTGTATTTTTACGAGCTTCCAACAGAAGCGACTTATTTACGGATACCTGTGTAGTTAATAATTTTATTTTTGTAAGTTCTTGCGTGTTCGAGTGCTTATTAGGCACAAGCTTTTATTTTAATAACAGTATAGCGTACAGTATGGCCATTATTATCAACTCTCACATCGTATAGACTTTTTTTGTTTTGGTTAGTGAAGCTCCACTTCGTTAAGACTGTTACTAGAGAGCACTACGATTTCCTGCTGCTAAAAATCCAAGTAAACTGTTCGTTTGTTACACATTTTTATGAGCTTCAAACAGGAGCTACTGCAATAATGGATAGGAACTCTGATTGTTGTTTACAAATGTGAGCTGAGTTGGTGACCCTTCACTCACAGCTCCAGGCAGTGTTGGCTTCCGTCACACAGCTTGAGGCTGCTGCCAAGGGGCATCACTGTGGGGGTTTGGATGTGGGGATGCGAGGGACGTTGACACATCCCACGTGTCCCTCGATCGGTCCACTGCTGTGGCCGCCCCAGGTACTGCCTGCACTGAGGTTGACCCCTCACCGGTGGTCGAATGGGAGATCATTCCAAAGTCTGGCAGGCAGCAAAATCTTTCCTATGTGGCAATCGTAGGGCCACCATGGTTCGTTTGACGGACAGGTTTCGGGCATTATCTGTGGCTGACGATGTCTCTGAAGTGGATGCAGTCATCCACCCTGTTCCAGAGGGAGCTTCTCGGCCCGCAGGTTCTGGGCACTCACGGAGGGTGGGTTTGCTGGTAGTTGGGAGCTCCTACATTAGGCGCGTAATGAGGCCCCTTAGGATCATGGCTGCCAAGGAGGGGATGACATGAAGAGTACAAGGTGCAGCCAGTTGCAGGTGGTGGATCATGTCGGTACCAGTGAGGTGTGTTGCTTTGGATCAGAGGAGATTCTCTCTGGTTTCAGGTGGCTAGTGGAAATGGTAAAGACTGTCAGTCTTGCTTGTGAGATTAAGGCAGATCTCACCATCTGCAGCATCGTCGATAGGACCGACTGTGGTCCTTTGATGACGAGTCAAGTGGAGGGTCTGAACCAGAGGCTCAGTGGGTCCTGAGATCGTGTAGACTGAATATTCCTTGACTTGCGCCATTTTGTGGTGGGTTTCCTGGTCCTGCTTAATAGTTCAGGAGTCCACTACATTCAGGGAGCGGCTACAATGGTAGCGGGGGCTGTGTGGAGGGGACTGGGCGATATTTTAGGTTAGAGGGTCTCAGGGAACCACTGAAATAGCGTAAATCTAAAAAGGAAAAGGTAAAACACAGTAGGTTAGTTGTAGAAATGATCGGTATTGTAAATAGTCGTAGCTGTGTTGGGAAAGAACCTGAGTTCCAAGCCCTAATAGAAAGCACTGAAGCTGAAATAGTTATAGGCATGGAAAACTGGCTAAATCCGGAAATAAGTTCAGCCGAAATTTTTTCAAACGAGCTAACAGTGGTTAGAAAGGATAGATTAAACACAGTTGGTGGTGGAGTATTTCTTGCTATCAGAAGTAGTTTGCTGTAGTGAAGTTGAAGTAGATAGTTCTGCGAAATAGTATGAGTAGAGGTTATACTTGACAATCGGACTAAACGATTAACTGGATTGTTTTACCGACCCCCCGACTGAGAAGATATTGTTGCTGAACAGTTCGAAGAAAACTTGAGTCTCATTCCAAATAGATACCCCACTCATACTGTTATAATCGGTGGTGACTTCCATCTACCATCGGTATGATGAAAATATTATATATTTAAAGCCGGCGGCAGGCTTAAAACATCATCCAAAATTGTACTAAATGCTTTCTCAGAAAATTATTTTGAGCAATTAGTTCATGAGTCCACTCGAAGCGTAAATGGTTGCGAAAGCATACATGACCTCTTAGCAACAAATAATCCTGGACAAACAGAGAGTATCGTGACGAATACAAGGATTAGCGGCTACAAGGCAGTTGCTGCTACGCTTAATGCCGTAACACCTACAACAATCAAAAGGAAACGCAAAGTATATCTAGTTTTTAAAAAAAGCTGATAAAAATGCTCTTAACGCCGTTTTAGGAGACTGTCTTCACTCCTTCCGATCTGGTCATGTAAGCGTTGGAATGTTGTGGAATAATTTCAAATAGATAATATCGAAAGTAATTGAGAGATATATACCACAAAAAGTAATAAATGATGGTGCTGATCCGCCATGGTACACTAAACGAGTCAGATCGATGTTGCAGAAGCAACGACAAAAAACATGCCAAATTTAAAAGAACGCAAAATCCATAAGACTGGTAAAGTTTTACAGATGTTCGAAATATAGCGCGTACTTCAATGCGAGATGCATTTAATAATTTCAATAACGAAACTCTGTCTCGAAATGTGGAGAAAAATCCAAAGAGATTCTGGTCATACATAAAGCACACCAGTGGCAAGACGCAAGTAATACCTCCATGGCGCGATAACAACGGTGGAGTCACTGATGACAGTGCCACCAAAGTAGAATTATTAAACATGGTTCTCCGAAACTCCTTCACCAAAGAAGACGAAGTAAATATTCCTGAATTCCAATCAAGAACTGCTGTCAAGATGAGAAACATAGAATTACATATCCTCGGTGTTGCAAAGCAGCTTAAATCACTTAATAAAGGCATGCTTCTGGTGCAGATTGTATACCAGCCAGGTTCCTTTCAGAGTGTCCTGATACAAAAAGCTCAATATTTAGCAATTACATACAACCGCTCGCTCACAGAAAGATCCCTAGCTAAAGACTGGAAAATTACTCAAGCCACACCAATACCCAAAAAAGAAAGTAGGAGTAACCCGTTGAATTACAGGACTGTATCACTAACGTAGGTTTGCAGTAATGGTTTGGAACATACACTGCATTCGAACATTATGAAGTACCTGGAAGAAAACGATTTATTGACACATAGTCAGCACGGATTGAGAAAACATCGTTCTTGCAAAACACCACTAGCTCTTTATACTCATGAAGTAATGAGAGCTATCGATAGAGGATGTCAAATTGATTCCCTTTTTCAGATTTCCAGAAGGCTTTCGACTCCGTTCCTCACAAGCGTCTTCTAACCAAACTCCGTGCCTGTGGAATATCGCCTCATTTGTGCGACAGAATTCGTGATTTTCTGTCGGAAAGGTAACAGTTCGTAGTAATAGACGGAAAGTCATCGAGTAAAACAGGAGTAATATCCAGAATTCCCCAAGGAAGTGTTATAGGCCCTCTGTTATTCCTGATCTATATTAACGATATAGGAGCAATCTTAGTAGCCGTCTTAGATTGTTTGCAGATGATGCTGTCATTTACCGTCTTGTAAAATCAACAGATAACCAAAACGAATTGGAAAATGATTTAGATAAGGTATCTGTATGGTGCGAAAAGTGGCAATTGACCCTGAATAAAGAAAAGTGTGAAGTTATTCACATGAATACTAAAATAAATCCACTACATTTCGATTACGCGATAAGTCACACAAATCTTAAGGCAGTGAATTCAACTAAAGACTTAGAGATTACAATAACAAATAATCTAAATTGGAATGATCACATAGATAATATTGTGGGTAGAGCAAACCAAAGACTACGGTTCACTGACATAACACATAGAAGGTACCACAGGTCTACTAAAGAGACTGCTTATACCATGTTTTTCCGCTCTATTTTGAAGTATTGCAGTGCGGTGTGGGATCCGCACGAGCTGGGAATGACGGACGACATCGAAAAAGCACAAAGAAGGGCGGCCCGTTTTGTATTAATGCGAAATAGGGGAGAGTGCCACAGACACGATACGTGGCAGTTACTAAGATAAAGGCGTTTCTCGTTGCGACGGGAGCTTCTCATAAAATTTCAATCACCAGTTTACTCCTCCGATTGCGAAAACATTTTGTTGGCATCCACCCACATAGAGAGGAATGATCATCACTAGAAAATAAGAGAAATCAGGGCTCGCACCGAAAAATTTAACTGCTCTATTTTTCTGCGCGCCGTTCGAGAGTGGAACAGTAGAGAGACAGCTTGAACCCTCTGCCAGGCACTTTATTGTTAATAGCAGAGTAAACAAGTAGATGTGGAACTGTTCCCGTTCATCCACTTGCTTGTGGATGGAAAGGGATGGTACGTAACTTTTCGATTCGCAATATGCAGCATGAATATTTCATGACATCGGAAACAAAGTTAGTCCCTTGATCTGCTATTGCTGGTATATAAAATTCTAGTAGCCAGTTTTTATTATTGTCTGTGCATTTCTCATACGGAATTGCGACCGCTTCAAGATACGATCGTTTGTACGTACACCGACGTGACGAAAGTCATGGGATACCTGCTAACACCTTGACGAACCTCCATTTGACTGGGGTGGTGCAGCAGACAGTCGTGACATCGACTCAACAAATCGTTGGAGGTAACCTGCGGAAATATTTAGCCATACTGCCTCTACAGCCGTCCATAAACACGTAAGTGTTGCTGGTGCTGGATTTTGTGAACGAACTCACCTCTCGATTTTGTCACATAGATGTTCGATGGGATTCATGTCGCGCATTCTAGGTGGCCAAATCATTAGCTAAAATTGTCCAGGAAGATTTTCAAATCAGTCCCGAGCAACTGTGGCCCGGTGACTTGCGCATTATTATTATTATTATTATTATTATTATTATTATATATAAAAAGGCAATCGATGTTTGGGAACATGAAGACCATGAATGACTGCAAATGGTCTCCAAGTAGCAGAACATAACCATTTCCAGTCAATGACCGGTTCAGTTGGGCCATAGGGCCCAGTCCATTCCATGTAAACACAGCCCACACCATTATGGAGCCATCAACAGCTTGCACAGTTTCTTGTTGACAACTTGGATCCACAGCTCCGTGGGGTCTCTGCCACACTCCAACTCTACCATCGACTCTTACTAACAGATATGTGGACTGATTTAATGAGGTCACGGTTCTCCAGTCGTCTGGGGTACAACCGATATGGTCACGAACCCAGGAAAGGCGCTGCAGGCGATGTCGTGAAGTTAGCAGTCTCCCGCGTCGATCGTCTGCTACCGCAGCCCATTAACGCCTAAATTTGCCGCACGTTCGTCGTTCGTCCCAAACTGATTTCTGCTGTTATTTCAATCAGTGTTGCTCGTCTTTTAGAAGTGACATTACACGAACTTTGCAGCTCCCGGCCGTTAAGTGATGGAGGTCGGCCACTGCGTTGCCCGTGGTAAGAGGTGATGCCTGAAATTTGGTCTTCTGGACACACTCTTGACACTGTGGATCTCGGAATACCTAATTGCCTCACGATTTCCGAAACTGAATGTGTCATGCATCTAGCTCCAACTACCGTTTCGCGTTCAGTCCTATTAATTCCTGTCGTGCGTACTTAATAACGTCAGAAACCTTTTCACATGACTCACGAGGAGAGTACAAATGACAATACATAAGCCCGTATACATAACTCTGTCCCATGACTTCTGTCACCTCACTGTATTTGTTACAAGCTTGAGCTGTTAAAAGGTCCTAACACGTCTAGTACGGTTTTTCAGCTTCTGGTTACCTCTGAAACTGTATTTTCTGATGATTTAAATCTGTTCTCTGGGCACAAGGGATGCATTTTTTGACATACTGATCTGCGTCAGTAGGACGTGTTTTCCAATAAAATATTCATGCGATTCATTGATCATTTGTTCACCTTGTCCCATGACCCTATGATACCTAGTCGTGTGCCTGTTGTAATATTTCTTTTCTGAGTGTTTCGTGAACCATGATGCATGGACCGCTATTTGTGGAACTGCACAGTAAACTCACGTACGCTACAAATTGAGGTTGCGTTTTCACCATTTAACTTTCACTGTCAGCTACCTGGGCTTTTTTCCTCTCTGGTTGGCTGTTAACTAATACCGCACCTGTAATAGTGCTACTTCGGTTATATCCTGGCTTCTTCATTCATAATTAAATTCACTAAGTTTGAGTGCCCGTTTTTTAACCAACGCGAAGGTTCTTTTAGACCTAACAACCACTTCAAGAGTGCATGATGTAGTATCACTTTAAATTTCCGACCATACAAATAACAACGAAAACAACGATTCTATATACTACTGCCAACATCTATACTACTGTTTTTGAGAATTTCGTTAAGCCTTGCTTAACTTGTCTAGATGCGTATGCCACAGGGTGGTTCTCTCAGTTGTAATTCTGACTCACGAAGGCAGGCCACAGCGTTCAGACCACGGATTTAGTTCAGACTCTGTACACCTTTAGTAGTTCGTTAGAACAACATAATGTGCAAGTAATAGGGCGTATTAGTTAGGCGATTTCGAGAAAATCGGAACAGAAGCTTTGTGGGTCAGTGATGTACTTATTCATTGATATCCTGAGCACGAAGATGGTGGCGGTAATGTGATTAGCACTGAGGCTCCATAATCGGTGAATCGCTGAATGGAGTCTCTCTCATTTTTTTTACTTTATATTTTTTTTCAGCATTTGTCACAGTATTCCATACGTTTTCAATTTGAAAGGTAATAAGATGAAAAGACGCGTTTCTTTACGTGAACTTTTACTGAATTTCAAGTGTTGTTTGGTTGTTAGCTAATTTTTAATTATCATAACAAATATCATATTAATAACCATCAACAAGGAAACGACCAAATGCCTAAGGTTTCACTGAAAATGTATGCCTATCGTGATTCCCGAAATCCTTTGTAGTTGACATCATGGAAGGTACCGAGAACTGCTTTGCACCTAGAAGCATCGTTCTGCAGACATATGTTTCAAGGACGAGACTGATGCTTTGAAAGCGCAAGCCAAACATCGATAAGTGAACGTGTAAATAACTTAATTCAATAATACAATAAGTTACAATGCGTCGGAATACGACGGTAATGTATAATTAATCGTCGCATGGGCTTGCGACATTACGAGTTCCAACATGATATTTTTCTTATAGACACTGAAAACGTAACTTAAAACGGCATCTACTACATCGAATGAATGCAGTTTTCCCGCATGTACAAGGATTCTTCAGTGGTTCTAAGGGAAAAAAAGCTTGTTGTTATTTTGTAAATTTTCTCATTCTTTCGTCAATTTGGAAGCAAACCATGTGTAGCGCAACATTTACGTAACTATGGCTGCCGAAAACTGGCAGTGTATGATTTAATGTATTATAATAGTGAACTGTAGCGCCAAAGAAACTGGTATAGGCATGCATATTTGTTGTGTACATAGTTCCGCGTAGTCAGCGCATACACAACTCTCCCACTACAGCGCGCCCCGCTAAGCACAACAGCGCAGGCGCAGCGCTCGTCTGTCTCTGCTCTACGAGATGGCGTTGCCAAATTCTGCTTCCGCCGATCCGCGTATTAATATGTAACGCAGCCAATGAGATTGCTGCTAACGTAGAACCTTTTCTCCTCACAGATCACACCCGCGCAGTGAGGTATTATAACGAGTGTACAGACCTCCGATTATTCAGTCTGTATTAGTCTGTACCAGTCTGCATTTGTCTGTACCAGTCTATAGTCAAGTTCCAGTCTGTGCCTAATAAGATTACCATATTCCTCTACATAGCCATGAAGATAAATGAATAGACACTTTGTCAAGTATCAGAGACATGTGAGAATAAGATTAACGTACCAAGACCAAAGGAACTTCAGAATGTCAGTTGTAAATAGCATCCAGAATCAAGTTACGAAATGTCTATGCTATTTATTATTTTAATAAATGTGTGTGAAAATTAATCAAGTTCTGTTTAAAGTTGGTCACCGTCAGTCTGCTACTCTAAGCGTGCAAGTGCCATTTCTATCGTCTGACCTAACGGCAGAAGATAAACACGCCACGATAAGACCACGAGACATATTGCTGACACTCGCCTACTTCGTTAGAGCGACAAGTCAAATAATCTGATGGTGTGTGTACCGAAGGTCTTACAGTACACACACCACAATATTCAAATTCAGAGTTATGTAAAAAGGCAGATAAAGGCGCTGCGGTCGGCATAAGACAACACGTTCAAAAATTCAAATGACTCTGAGCACTCAGTGGTGTACACGTTCCGCTTTTAACCCGCCCATGCTTGCTCGGTAGCCAGGCGGGCAGGCCGCCGCGCGTTGTCAACAGAACGGGCAGGCTGCTTCACTCCCAGCCAAGCCAAGCAGAACCCAACCCGGGCAGGCTGCGGGGAAACTTGCTTGCCTGCCCATATTACTGCTGAGCTGCGTTACGCAGCTGTTTAGTCTGCGCGCGTCATTGTAGTATTATGAATGTTAATTAAAAGTTTTTATTTAACTGAGCACCAGAAGACAAACCCCAACATTATATATATTAATTTCAGGTCAAAAAATATTGGGTTTTATTTGTACATTCTTCCTTTACATGTATATTTTGGGCTTATTATCTATATAAAGAAAAATGAATTGCCAAATGTGTTGATAAGCGTTGTGTTGATAACTCGAGAACGGCTGGACCAATGTGGCTATTTTTTTTTTTTTTTTTTTGCTGTGTTCGTAATTCTCAGGACAAGGTTTTTATGAAATAAAATTTTTGGAAAATCGACCGAAAAATTGGAAAACTTGAGAAAAACTGAAAGTGTGATTTCATTGTGTCCGTGTGTTTGTATTGCATACAATCTTGATGAAATTTTGCATACTATACCTTGAAACCAAGAGGAAGGTCACAGCCTACATAAAATTTCGTATGGTGCATGGCAGAGGTTACTTTACCTAACGGAATTTGACAAATTTTACTTTTTTATTCCCATCTCGATGAAATTTGGCACACTTGATATTCAAAGCAGAATGAAGGGCGCTGTCTGCTTAAAATTATGAATGGTGCAAGGCGGACGGTACTTTACTTACACACTTCTACACCAACCTACAGTTTTATTCCGATCTTGAAGAAATTTTGCACACTTGAGCATCAAGAGGAACATCACCGTCTACATAATATTTCGGACGATACGTGGAACAGAGTACCTTAGAAAAGTTTTTGACATCGTTTGCGGGTTACCATGAAATCCTCTCTCTATACTGCTAAATGGTCTCATGTCCTTAGCACACATTTCGACGCACTTTTCGGCCACTAAATCTTTGTCCTCTTTCAAGATATTTACGGAGTGAGGGAACTGCTTGTCAAATTGTCACACATGTAGTAACATGTTCGAGATTCCCGAATAAGTACTTAAGAGCTTTTTACATAGTTTGCATTGAGACACACCTACCGATTTATTTGAAGCGGCCTCATAAACACACGAAAACGTTTCCCATGCGGCACTTGTGCTCTGTTTCGTTACTAGCATGTATTCGCCAGTTGTCAATTTTTTTTCAATCTCACTAAAGTTCGACCTATTCATTGTGCTGCCCCGCTGCGATAATGAACTGCGGGCTAACTACCTGGCTACTCGAGTCACGGTAGCTTGACAGCGCAACCTGTTAAGCGCAGCAAGCTGAGCGGGTCCCGTGAAGCTTGGCAGGCCTGCGGGAACCCAGGTAGCCCGGGCTTGCGGGAGCCCAAGTCGGCCGCATTACCCACTATGCCTCAGTACACGCGCACTCGTGTTTACGTCGCGGCAGGCTGACCTGCATGAATGGTTGCAGAGGATCTAGGGGCAAGCAGGCTGCAAGGGGAATTTGTACACCTCTATGAGCACTACGGGACTTAACTGCTGTGGTCATCAGTCCCCTAGAACTTATTATAACTACTTAAAGCTAACTAACCTAAGGACATCACACACAACCATGCCCGAGGCAGGATTCGAACCTGTGACCGCAGCGGTCGCGCGGTTCCAGACTGTAGCGCCTAGAACCGCTCGGCCACTACGGCCGGCCAGACAACAAGTGTTTGGCGCAGTTGTTAGATCGGTTACTGTTGCTACAATGGCTGTTTATCAAAATTTAAGTGAATTTGATCGTGGTGTTATAGTTAGAGGTGTACAAATTCCCCTTGCAGCCTGCGTGTCCTTAGCTCCTCTGCAACCATTGATGCAGGTCATCCTGCCGCGACGTAAACACAAGAGTGCTCGTGTACTGAGGCATATTGGGTAATGCGGCCGACTTGGGCTCCCGCAAGCCCTGGCTACCTGGGTTTCCGCAGGCCTGCCAAGCTTCACGGGACCCGCTCAGCTTGCTGCGCCTGACAACAGGTTGCGCTGTCAAGCTACCGCGACTAGAGTAGCCAAGTAGTTAGCCCGCAATTCATTTATCGCAACTGTGGGGGCAGCACAATGAATAGGTCGAACTTTAGTGAGATTGAAAAAAAATTGACACCTGGCGAACACATCCTAGTAACGAAGCTGCTTCAAATAAATCGGTAGGTGTGTCTCAATGCAAAATATGTAAAAAGCTCACAAGTACTTATTGGGGAACCTCGAGTGTGTTACGACATGTGTGCAAATTTGACCACCAGTTCCCTCACTCCGTAAATATCTTGAAAGAGGACAGATTTAGTGGCCGAAAAGTTCGTCGAAATGTGTGCTAAGTACCTGAGACCATTTAGCAGTATAGAGGGAGAAGGATTTCTTAATTTAGGGCAGCACTGATCGACATAGATAAAAAATATGGCTCAGTTGATATTAAAAATATTACGCCTTCCCGAGTGACAATAGCTAGGAATGTTCAAACCTTAGCTGATAAAGTGCGCAGCAAAATGCTCCCAGATATAGTGCATGCGACTAGTTCTGGTATATGTGCCAGTAGAATTGATCTATGGACAGACAATTACAAAGTGGTGCATTGCATGTCCGTGACAATGCATTACATAAATTCAGACTGGCGTTTGAATAAATATGTACTGATGTGCTCTGCGTTTCCTGACTGCCCAAAAACTGGCTCGAATATTCGAAACGAGTTGGAAGATCGCTTAGAAACTATGGGTGTTTCTCATGAAGATATTGCGAAAATTACGTTTGTCACAGACCAGGGCAGTAACATTGTCAAAGCTATCGAAATATGCGGCGTCTTCCATGCATGGCTCATAGTACAAACAGAGTCTTGAAACATGTTCTGAGCGAACAGTTTTTGAAAGAAAATGTTCCAAATGTATTAGCCATTCTTAATACAGAGCGGACTACGGTTTCCTACTTCAAGAAAAGAGGTATCTGTGTGAGACAGAACTCATATTTAAAGCAGTGGGTTTCAACTCGTTGGAATAGTTATTTTGACATGCTTGTATCAGTCCATTCTCAGATTGATTAAGTGAAGGCTGTCTCACATAACGAAGGTGCCTCTGATAAGATGCTGGGTTATGACCACCATATAACTGACCAGCTTACAGTGTTTCTTATGCCGTTTAAAGATGCCACAGTTGATCTAGTGGGTGACAAGGAGCCAACCCTACATTTAGTTCTACGGTGGTTTTATGCCTTATAAGCTCGCTGTACTGTACGGGATAACGATGAAGAGGTTAGTAATTTTATTCCATCTGAATATTATAGAACCACTTGTGAAATATGTATGTTGATAAAATGTATTTTCAGGACATGAAACCTTTGAAACAAGCCCCGGTGCCTTGCTATAACAGAAAATGTGCGTTAGTATGTTGCATAAAATTGCAACGTTTATTGTGCCTAACTACCACACATTAATAATGTTAACCGAGGATGAAAAAATTGATGTTTACCAAGCAGCACGACAGATGTGTGCTGAAGGTAAGCTCCTAAGATAAAACATATATTCTTCATCTACATGTACTTGGGTACTCTGCAAGTCACACGCTAGTGCTTGGTTGAGGGTTCATCGAACCACTTTCAACTTATTTGTCTCCTATTCTCGAATTTCGCGCGGGATAAATCACCTACATCACTCCGTCTGAGCCCTGCTTTTTTGTATTTTATTCTGATAATTATTTCTTCCAATGTAGATGGGACCCAACAATATATCTTCGAATTCGGAGGTGTAAGTTGGTGATCGAAATTTCATACATAGTTCGCGCCACGTCAGAAAACGCCATTGTTGTGATGATTCCCACCCCAACTCCTGTATAATTTCCGCGACACTCTTACCCCTGTTTCACGGTAATACCAAACGAGCTGCCCTTCCTTAGACTCTTTCGATCTCCTCCATCAATCGTACCAGAAAAGGCTCTCCAACTGCGTAGCAATGCTCCAAAAGAGAGTTTTGTCATTAAAACGCCTACAACATTTTCTGTGTGTGCATTCCTATTTAAGTAGGTCGTAATTGTAATCAGAGGCATTAAGAAGAATCTACAACCTTTAGATTTGACTGGTTGATCTTGTAATCGAAGTTTAATGGACTTAGTTTAGTAGACACACGGATAACCTCGCTCTTTTCATAATTTATTGCCAACTGCTAATTTTCACACCAAAAATATATGTCTTATTTAAACCGTCCTACAGTTAGTTATGATCTTCTGGTGACTTTACTGGACGATAGAAGTTAGCATCATCTAAAAACTATTATAATTTCAACTATGTGTAGTACTATCTTCACATTATTCTGCAAATATATATTGGAACCTGTTATAGTTTCAGTACAAGTGCCCAATCACAGCACTCAAGAAACAAATCCAGGACCGTACAAAATGGCGAAATTTGAGGACTGGGCAGAAGAGTCTCCTCTCCTACATGATGAAGTCAGCAGATACTTGCAAGAACACTGTGTGAACGAGGGAGATATTCTACAGTGGTGGAAAAATAACTCCCAACGACTTCCTCGACTTGCGTGTGTGGCAAGACCAGCCACTAGTTCCTCTAGTGAGAGAATTTTTAGTTGCTCTGGAAACCTAATTAGTGAAAAACGATCACGTCTTAATGCAGACAGACTTAACGATCTCGTCATAATTAATTCAAGCACTAGTCAGCAGACACATTAAGAATACACTAGAACATTAAACAGGAAACTATAAGTTTGAGTGCAAATTTACTAATTAAAGAGTGCAGTTTTCTTTCTTGCGCTTTCTGGGCGTCAATTTCTGAGATAGAAATTTTGTAATGCATACAGCTCATTTTTATTTTAGACTACTAAACTTTTTGATTTCAATCCTCCCAAGTGACATTTATTATTGTTTGTAAACCATTTTCTGTTAGTTGTGTTTGCAAAACTAGCCAAATATTTTTAGGAGTATCTTGTTTGGCCTAAATAATACTTTCAGGGGAACTGAAGGAAAATTTGTAAATATTTTATATTGAAACGTGTTCTGCAAAATAAAATATTCATTTGTTGATTAAGGCAATACACATTACGAGTTTAAATTACAATTTATTTTGTTTAGTTCCACACACTTTGCGAAATGTAATTTTATTCCTGTATTTCTATATTAAGGGGAAGCCTACAAGCAGGGTCAAGATGCTGAAGACCTAGACACTACAAATGCTTTTAAAATGAAGAGCGACTTTTTCCACGAATGTATTGTAGTACGAATATAATGGAAACTCTTAGCCACTCTCCAAAGCGTCTACGTCTGCGTCATGAGGGTTCAGATTCGTCGTTTAGGTCTGTGTTATGAGGGTCTACAGTCGTCGTTTAGGTTTGCATCATGCAAGTCAACACTCGTTGTTTAAGTCTGCATCATGAGGGTCCGAACTATGGTCCCTCATGACGCTGACCTAGACTACAAGTGTGGACTCACATGACGCAAACGTAGACGCTGCGAAAAATGGCCCAGAATCGCCATTGTATTCTCAGTACTATAGTTTTTAGACGAACTGGATACGAAACAAGTGCTTCGATTTTGTTAAAATGCATTTTGGCAATTTAGAATGATTTTGCCAACTTCGAATGATTTCACAGAACCAGTAAAATACATCCTGGAAAAGTAGTTAAATATTTGTATAACTGGTGTCATACTTGGCTGAAACATACTAAAGTTAAAGAATCTAGACATCCAAAATCTTAATTTGGTTCTCATTGCAGTACAGAGGTTGTCAGGGGCGTAGATAATTTATTCTTCTGGGGAGGGGCCAATCTTCTTTTTGGGGGGTAGAGGTTCACTTCTTTAGTATAAATATCCATCCGTTTCAGTGTTGAAAACTGCAACACAGACTGCATTGCATTCCACTAAAACAAAGAACACTATGTTCATGGGCTCGGGGGCGGGGCGAATCCCTGCCCCCCCCTCCCCGTCATGTACGCCCCTGGCGGTTATCTGTAGCTTTTAGTGTACAAAGGAGCTCCATTTTCAGTGATTGTTCTGCTTGCTACACAAACCTGTTTGGGATGTGGTCTGATGGTGGTTCGAACTGAGAATATCCTGTATTGAGAGATTGTGAAGTCTCGAAGAAATCCTTTTATATTTGACAACTAGCTGAAAACCCGGCGTTGCCTGGGCATCTATTTATTCCATACTCTCGTAGTCCCTCCCCTATTTTCTCTCTATCCATTTATTCCTCTCCCACTATCTCTCGGTTCACCTCCCCCCTCCCTCCCCATCACTTGGCCCATCTCCCCCCACCCTTTATCCTTCTCCTCGTCCTCTCTCTGTTGGACTCCGCCACCTCAGTTCATGTCCTCTTCACCTATCTATGAAAACTCATATATATCTGTAAACTTTTGTGGTGATCAGTGAAGCAGTGTCAAAGTTTATTGTTAGGTAGCATTTATTGTAATACTTTGATACGCAGCATTGACAGTTTTGTTTTCTGGTGCGTAAACAAATTATGTAGAAGGTGTCCCGACAGGGGAATATGCGACATACAACTGGCCATGTGAAAAATATAATTTTCAAGATTGATGCCACAAACATAAAACGACTGCCCTTGCGATTTATCTATCGACATGGCAAATACAAGCTGCATTGGAAATTATAGCCGTTTAAAGTCGAGTGGCATGTCGGTCGGTATCATAGTGGTACGTGGAATCAAACTGCCTTCACCTTTGTACTTTCCTTCTAAAATTGTGGCTTCGATTACGTTGTACTTTAATTTCTTCACCGCAAGCCGGGTGCCATTACAAAGACGTGGCTGCTTTACCTTTCGCAACATAATGATTGCCGATCCGACTTAACTGCAGATTGGGAGGCGGTAATCCGGCAAATCCAGCGAATGTAAATATTCCGTAGGATAGTTGACTACATCATCTTGGTTAGTAATGGAATAAACCGACTTGTTGTCATCAATTCGCGCCCGGGTTCCCGGGTTCGATTCCCGGCGGGGCCAGGGATTTTCTCTGCCTCTTGATGACTGGGTGTTGTGTGATGTACTTAGGTTAGTTAGGTTTAAGTAGTTCTAAGTTCTAGGGGACTGATGACCATAGATGTTAAGTCCCATAGTGCTCAGAGCCATTTGAACCATTTTTTTTGTCATCAATTCGCCAGGTATAATATTTTGAATCTGAAAATTCATTTCGTTAACATCAAGATTTTTTGCACCCAATATAACACGTTCGCTCAACCAAATATTGTTTGTAACTGTTAAACGACATTTGCTGTGCTCGAATTGTCAAACGCGATGACTGTGAATGTATCAGACGTCTCTCAAATTTCAAAAAGATCGTAGACATTTCGTTTAAAAAAATGTATTTATACACACACACACACACACACACACACACACACACACATATATATATATATATATATATATATATATATATATATATATACCATGCACCATTGAGAATTTTAAGCAGACAGCGCCCTTCATCATGCATTGAATATCAAGTGTGCCAAATTTCATCAAGATAGGAATAAAAACGTATAATTTGTCGAATTCGGTTAGGTAAAGCAACCTCTGCCATGCACCCTACGAAATTTTATGTAGACTGTGTCTTTCCATCAAGATTGTATGCAATACAAACACACGGACACAATTAAAACACACTTTCAGTTATTCTCATATTTTCCAATTTTTCGGTCATTTTTCCAGAAATTTTATTTCATAAAAACCTTGTCCTGAGAATTACGAACACAGAAAAAACAATTTGCCGAATTGGTCCAGCCGTTCTCGAGTGTTACGCTTATCAACACATTTGGCAATTCATTTTTATTTATTTAGATAATAAGCCCAAAATATACGCATAAAGGAAGAATGTACAAATGAAACCCAATATTTTTTGACCACATTATATAATGTTGGGGTTTGTCTTTTGGTGCTCAGGTAAAATAAAAACTTATAATTAACGTTCATAATACGACAATGACGCGCAGAGACTAAACGGCTGCGTAGCGCAGCTCAGCAGTAATATGGGCATGCAAGCAACTTTCCCGCAGCCTGCCTGGGTTGGGTTCTGCTTGGCTTGGCTGGGAGTGAAGCAGCCTGCCCGTTCTGTTGACAACGCGCTGCGGCCTGCCCGCCTGGCCACCGGGCAAGCATGCGCGGGTTAAAAGCGGAACATGTGCATAGTCCACACACGAGAAATGGAATGTAGCACCTCCGAGGAAGCAGTGAAGTCTGGATATTCCCGTACGACAATTTCACGAGTATTCCGTGATCAGGAATCCGTTAAAACAGAAAATCGCTGCGGCCGGAAAGAGATCCTGCAAGAACGGGATTAACGACGACGGAAGAGAATCGTTCAACGTGACAGAAGTTCAACCCATCCGCATTTGCTGCAGTTTTCAATGCTGGGCAGTCAACAAGTGTCAGCGTGCGAACCGTTCAACGAAACATCGTCGATCTGGCTTTGGCAGCCAAAGGCCAACTCGTGTACCCTTGATGACTGCACGGCACAAAGCTTTACGCCTCGCCTGGGCGAGTTGGCAACACTTCCTTATGCTCACCAAACCCTGTAGTTCCTATCTTACGTCTGAGCTGTGTTGTCTCCAATGACTCCATGTCATTACTTCCAATTCCACATAATCTGTACCTTGGAATACCTAATCCCCTCCTGCCCGCGAGATTCAGGTTAACGAACGACCCATGTGCGACTGTGTCTACCAGAATTTCGTATTGCCTACTATGTATTAATTCTACCAAGTAGCAGTCCGTCTCTGTACATGTGTTCGCAGTATAATGGTTAACTAGGAACGTTGCCCGACAGAAGAAACGTTCCCGTTTGAGTTTAACGCCTGCTGTTGCTTGTTTCGTTTAACCTGCTCCTTATTTCTACATTCGTTTGCCTTGTTGTCAGATTATAACTCTGTGGATGGTGACATTGGGCCTTCAGATATCCTTTCTTTCCATGCTGATCACATTCTTTTTAGAAGCAAATATTGGGCGGTCATTGTATACTTTAGTATCAACGTCAATTTCGTGCAAATGCGTGACGACGTGAAACACTGCAGCTAAATCATTTCTATTTTTAATATCGACTGCACATGAAAATACGTCACGAATACTCCATAGAAAGATGTCTAGAGCACAACTTTCCGTTTCTATGAGCATGACTCGATCCGCTTCCCGATTTTGTTTCAACTCATAGTTCTGTGCGTTCACTTTTCGAAGTCTATCAGAAAGGGCTTCAGCTGTTTCATTAGCTTTCTGCACTAATCCATTCAACTTATCTCTAAAAAATCTGATCTGTCTATTTTCTGTTTCTGGTATATCTACTAAAAAACCTCTACCTATTGGTCGAATGTGGGAGCTTTGATAAGTGTTTCGTGATGTATGGCACGTGTTTTAGACTCACCCGGAGCATATTGCCCTTCTGCACAGTTCGGTTGTGGCTAAAACATCATTTACGAATACTGTCGCTTCCTCCGTTGATTTAACGGAAAAGACTGTCATCAGGTTAGCTGTTGAAGAATTTACAGACGAGGATGAAACATTCACTGCCACCTTAACCTAATCTGAGCCTAACTGTAATGTAACTTGCAAACCTTATGGTTGCTTGCTTACGAGTAACTCGTCAACATACCACCTATGCTAAGAATTATCCTCTAACATTTCCGATACATGCTCCATCAGAGTGGCCACAACATCACTCGTATTACCTGATCATGTTCGCGGGATCATTGTGCAAATTATTACTACTTTTACGCTTACAATACTAACACGAACGAAACACTTCCTCTTTCAAAAGCAATAGCCGAAATTAACAGTCATAATCGTACCACCCCTTTTCCACGAAATTTGTACATATAACCTTAACTCATCTTTATGTTCGATCAGTGCCCCGTGACGTTCGGAACAATTGTGTTCTGTATGACCATAACGCCTACAAATGGTGCAAGCTACTGCCACCGTTCCGCTACTTGGTACCCTATGCCCAGCTACATTACAGCTCTTACACGTGACGGGTACCAAATACATTTCCTTATAATTTCCTCTAAATTGTGACAGATGGTTCAAATGGCTCTGAGCACTATGGGACTCAACTGCTGTGGTCATAAGTCCCCTAGAACTTAGAACTACTTAAACCTAACTAACCTAAAGACAGCACATAACACCCAGCCATCACGAGGCAGAGAAAATCCCTGACCCCGCCGGGAATCGAACCCGGGAACCTGGGCATGGGAAGCGAGAACGCTACCGCACGACCACGAGATGCGGGCAATTGTGACAGATGTACAGTTTATTCTTGTTTCACAAAATCCACTTTCCCCCGTGTATGCCACTCTTTACGTCCAATCCAGGCCGTCATACAGCCTTGACACCGGTCATCTTATGGAATACAACAACACGGAGGTTCGGGCTTGCACGCCCAGATATTGGAATAGTGTTATTAAGGAAGCTGTTGAAATCAAACCATCAAGCAACCTTATAAAGAGATATGATAGATTTTTTGTCAATGCTGCTTGGAATCCGGCTCTGTCTCTCATCAAAAAACAGAGGGACCGAATTAGTGCTATCTCACCTGTTGACTAATAGTCACTATCGATATTTCTGATGTTGGTTATCTTTGTTTGTGTTGACACTTGCTCTGTGTGTGGTA
Organism: Schistocerca cancellata; assembly: GCF_023864275.1. Classification (NCBI taxonomy): domain Eukaryota; kingdom Metazoa; phylum Arthropoda; class Insecta; order Orthoptera; family Acrididae; genus Schistocerca; species Schistocerca cancellata. Next base: position 333,354,245 of record NC_064629.1, read on the forward strand.
TCTTCCTTGTTTCTCCTCTGTGAACGGAGGTATTAATTTCCCTTGCACATTGCTTCCTCCTGGCATTTGTGCCTTGAGAATGGCAGGGTGTGCTCCTGTCGAAATACCGGCGGTGGACGACGACGTCACCCGGCAGCAAACGCTTGAGTTATTCGAACAACATTTAAATTACCAGTCTCTTGAACTGACCCTGATTCTTAATGTCAACAGTATCTGATTCCTTTTGCATTGCAAGTCACTTCAGTCTCACACTTAGAAAAAATTTCCTTACTCCGTTACTCTGGACTGATAATAGTCAACAATATAAACTTCCACATGGTTATTACATTCATTTTTATTTAATTTTTCCCTTGAAAGCTTGTCAGTACCAGAAGCATCTGATTTTGAAACCATTTTTTTTGTCATTCTTTCTGATTTATGTCCTAAGCGAATTATTACTGAATCTACCGTTTATCCAAGTCATTAATTTGACATTAGTTATACCCACAGAAAAGCTGAGACATAGTCGCAAATGAAACAGTGATCCAGAAACTGTACAATAAATTTATTTTATTTCTATCTGTTATCGTAAAACATGTGGTCCTCACACAAACAACTAATGTTTTGTGATCATAGATGAAAATAAAGAAATAAAGGTATAACTTGAACGTATTGTTATTTTGTTCCAGTTTTGAACCTCATGTACTAAAATCAATTTCTCTATACTTTCCCATTCCTAAATTGTGCATATATTTACCCGTTTTTTCCATCATTTTCTTCATTCTGTTATCAATACCATGATACCTTACTCTAATTTACTACATTTTCAGCGTCTTTGGTTTGAAGAGTTCCATAAGTCATGCGCTAACCATCATCGTCAGTAATCTGTCTAGCAGTCATTTTATCATAAAAGGTTAATTCTTATATTTTTACTGTACCATCATCATCAAGTTTGCTTTTAGTTACTACCTTTTCTTAATCGCCCACTCCTACTTCTTGCTCCCTACACTCAAAAACACACTATCCGCAAGGTTCATTACTCTTTCTCCGTTACTTTCTACATGCTGTGCACCTACATCAAATACTCTGTGTTCCAGACCACCATCGCTCATTTTAACAAAATAGATAATAACACTTCATAGTAGGAACACATTACGCGAATTTTCTCCGACGCCATTTGCTGATGCTGTCTCTCCAACTGCCCTCTGCTTACTACTGTATTCCACAGTTCCGTGTCAGTTTGCAGCGTTGTTTACTGTTGGACTCAGTGCTGACTGTCGGCGGTGTATAAACTATGGCTGCTCCGCTCATGATCTCCTATTGGCTGGCAGTGTCTTCATAACGGTCTCCGAATTTTCCATTTGACAGATCCTATATCGGCACATTTCGGTATCGTTTGTAAGTAGTCCGATTGATTATGTCTTAGTCATTAGAATCCTGTCCACCATCCTAATTCCTTTTGTCACTAAACGTCATTTGAATTCTCCTTTATACATTGACCCCTGCCATTCCATTTCTTGCCACAGAGCTCCTGTATTCTAAGCCACTTTTAACATTTTTTTTTTTTTGTGGTAAGTTCCTATGGGACCAAACTGCTAACGTCATCGGTTCTTAGGCTTATACACTACTTAATCTACGAGGTGCATTCAAGTTCTAAGGCCTCTGATATATTTTTCTAATTAACTACTCACCCGAAATGGATGAAACTGGCGTTACTGCTCGACGTATTCGCCCTGCAGACGTACACATTTTTCACAACGCTGACGCCATGATTCCATGGCAGCGGCGAAGGCGTCTTTAGGAGTCTGTTTTGACCACTGGAAAATGGCTGAGGCAATAGCAGCACGGCTGGTGAATGTGCGGCCACGGAGAGTGTCTTTTATTGTTGGAAAAAACCAAAAATCACTAGGAGCCAGGTCAGGTGAGTAGGGAGCATGAGGAATCACTTCAATGTCGTTATCACGAAGAAACTGTTGCGTAACGTTAGCTCGATGTGCGGGTGAGTTGTCTTGGTGAAACAGCACACGCGCAGCCCTTCCCGGACGTTTTTGATGCAGTGCAGGAAGGAATTTGTTCTTCAAATCATTTTCATAGGATGCACCTGTTACCGTAGTGCCCTTTGGAACGCAATGGGTAAGGATTACGCCCTCGCTGTCCCAGAACATGGACACCATCATTTTTTAAGCACTGGCGGTTACCCAAAATCTTTTTGGTAGCGGTGAATCTGTGTGCTTCCATTGAGCTGGCTGGCGCTTTGTTTCTGGATTGAAAAATGGCATCCACGTCTCATCCATTGTCATAACCGACGAAAAGAAAGTCCCATTCATGCTGTCGTTGCGCGTCAATATTGCTTGGCAACATGCCACATGGGCAGCCATGTGGTCGTCCGTCAGCATTCGTGGCACCCATCTGGATGACACTTTTCGCATTTTCAGGTCGTCATGCAGGATTTTGTGCACAGAACCCACAGAAATGCCAACTCTGGAGGCGATCTGTTCAACAGTCATTCGGCGATCCCCCAAAACAATTCTCTCCACTTTCTCGATCATGTCGTCAGACCGGCTTGTGCGAGCCCGAGATTGTTTCGGTTTGTTGTCACACGATGTTCTGCCTTCATTAAACTGTCGCACCCACGAACGCACTTTCGACACATCCATAACTCCATCACCACATGTCTCCTTCAACTGTCGATGAATTTCAAATGGTTTCACACCACGCAAATTCAGAAAACGAATGATTGCACGCTGTTCAAGTAAGGAAAACGTCGCCATTTTAAGTATTTAAAACAGTTCTCATTCTCGCCGCTGGCGGTAAAATCCCATCTGCCATATGGTGCTGCCATCTCTGGGACGTATTGACAATGAACACGGCCTCATTTTAAAACAATGCGCATAGTTCTATCTCTTTCCAGTCCGGAGAAAAAGAATCGGAGGCCTTAGAGGTTGAATGCACCTCGTAGCTTAAACTAACTTACACTAAGGACAACACACACACACCCATGCCCAAGGGAGCGCGCGGCTACCCCGCGTGGCACTTTTAACATTTTCACATCACGTACGCAAGTTAAGATACTCCGCCCGCCATTTATAACTGTCTTAAACATATGCCATTCATTAAGCCAAAGCAGAAAGACATCTCCACCAATGAAGGCACCATAAAAAGGTGTGTTTATCTGAAATGTGCAAACTGCACTCGCTGCCTCCTAGAAGAATGTTCGTCAAACTGCTATAATCTAACTGTCATTAATTACTCTAATAATACATATTTTTACGATGCCCTTGTTTTCTCCGCATTTATTGTTGCTACCAAACTCACGATGACCAGCTGCAGTTCTCACAAATATTACCCTTCACATTTAGGTTCCTCCATCTTGTCCTTTAACACGAATGCATATACAACAAAGCTGTAGAGCAATCTCACTTCCTAGCTCCTACCTTACAAAGTCACAACAGACGCTATACATTATGGCGCAAGGTCATACCCTATGGTCCTTGATGCAACAACACAAATAACAGATATTCAATGTGCAGTCATGGACTGTACGGCTGATCCCGGCGGAGGTTCCCTCCGGCATGGGTATGTGCGTTTGTCCTTAGGATAATTTAGCTTAAGTAGTGTGTAAGCTTAGGGACTGATGACCTTAGCAGTCAAGTCCCATAAGATTTCACACACACATGAACATTTGATATTCAGTGTGTAGGCACAGTAAATGCCCAAAGTGGTAGCAATTCAGAAACAGAGTCCTAAGAGATGTCCATGAAAGATAACATAAGTCACTGACTCAAGGCCATATGTTAGTCGTGTTACACTTCCACAGATAAAGTTTGAGAGGTGGCAACAAACTCAGTGGTATATTTATGTACTTCCTGAAACAGCTAGAGTCCTTATTGACACACTACCTGGCCTTGAACTCGGTCATTGACCCTTTGTTCAAGTTCAAACATGACGTCATCGATGCCTTGTACTGATGTTATCATGAGTGATGTCATTATCCTGATAAGTAGGGGTCCTCACCCCTTCTTAACTTCAAGCACTCGTAATGCAATATTAGTCCTTATCAGAAGGAAACCTCCATTCCTTGTCTCAAGCCAATCATAGGACAGTATTATAAATCCAAGCTGGTGGAAATAGTCCCACTGCATTAGTGGAATATTAAGAGACACCTCCTCTTTTATTATCTCCACCCCCTCACCTTAAACGAAAAGAAGGATCAATATTGTGCTTATTCCCCCTCCATTCTCTCTGGCGAATCAGAACATATCATTTAAAAACTGTGTTAAATTAAATTATTCCTGAAATACACATCAAGTAATGCTCCGTCTCCTTTTCCTTATCTCCGGCAAATAGTAGCAAAGAATGAAAAAACTGCAAGAGATTATGGAAAGAGACCAATTGTGCGTGCCTTATAGGCACCTGCTCCACATCTTCCAACAAAACAGGCCGCGTGGGGGAGCCGCGAAGTCTAGGGCGCCTTGTCCCGGTCCGCGCGGCTCCCTCCGTCGGAGGTTCGAGTCCTCCCTCGGGCATGGGTCCGTGTGTTTTCCTTAGCGTAAGTTAGATTACGTTAGACTAAATAGTGTGTAAGCTTAGGGACCAATGACCTCAGCAGTTTGGTCCCACAAGATCTTACCTCAAATTTCCAACCAATCAGATTATAGTATTAGAAAAATGGCGCCAATTGCACATAAAAACTTGTTGTAATCTCCACATGAAACTCAATGATCATTATTTTTTAAAAAGAAGACTTCAGAGCTGTATAAAGTTGAAAGTCATATTATGTACTTGAAAGTCAGAATTATTTATTACTTCTGGCATAAAAATTTGTTTAAAGTTTAAATTACTTACTTCCAGACCAATGGTACATTTTTTATAAACCCACGTCCTTATTCCAACGCAGATGATGGAATAGACCAGTTGTGTGATTTATACTCCACTCCATCCTCCTATCTATCTCATCCAGATTATGTCATTTTACAGGGATGCCACCATTCCCCTTTGGGTTGTCATCATTAGGGTTTGGGTGGCCACTATTTCACCTAGGTGGCTATAATTCCCCCTACTAGGTGGTTACGATTCCCCTAGGTGGACACTGTTCTCCCTTTGCGTGGGCGCTATTCCCCCTAGGTGGCCATCATTAAGAGATAAATGATTCATGCTAAACGGTAACGCTAAATGGTAACGCTAAACACCTATGACATAAGATTTATTGATTACTGACCATCACTGATAATTCACAATCACTGACCACCGATCATCAGATATCACTGACCATCATCGATCACTGCAAGTGTAGTTACAGATCCCTAAGCAAATTACGTGTTGGTTTCAATTTAAGTGATTTTGTTTAAGTCAAAGATGATTACGTACTTAAGCATGCATGTGTTATAATATTATTTAAAAATTATTACATCGTGGAAAAGCTATCCATCATTTACACACATACACATTGCTATATTTCTTACTCCGAAACGATTATATGTACCTACGTTGTCCAGTAATCATTACTTGTCTATCACACAGCTGTATCAAAATCACCTCATTATCTTAATATATTACTGAGAAATAAAAAGAAAATCGAAGAATAAATATAATTATTTAAGTATATAAAAGTGAGCTATTACATTTTATAGTGTCACAAACAGTTGACATTTACGAATTTAATGCACGTTCCACATCCTCCTTCACACAATTTACAGAATCATCTAATGTAATTAGAATAGATATTCCAAAACACTCCATTACAACACCACGATATCGCTACTATATCTGGAACAAGGAGATCGGAACGGCACTGAATAGCATTTTTTAAACAAACTGTGTACATTATGAGTACCGGTAATGTATTTTTAATGTAGCTGTCTAACAGCTTCATATAACGGAAAAGAAACAGTTTTGTGTAGTAAATATGCTCGTATCTACCATATACGTCTAAAACAACGAATTTTTCGGAAACGGTAAAGCACTCTCCGAAGCGATTCTACACTACTGGCCATTAGAAGTGCTACACCACGAAGATGACGTGCTACAGATGCGAAATTTAAGCGACAGGAAGAAGATACTGTGATTAGCAAATGATTAGCTTTTCAAAACATTCACACAAGGTTGGCGCCGGTGGCGACACCTACAACGTGCTGACATGAGGAATGTTTCCAACCGATTTCTCATACACAAACAGCAGTTGACTGGCGTTGCCTGGTGAAACGTTGTCGTGATGCCTTTGCCTTGTGTAAGGCGGAGAAATGCGTACCATCACGTTTCCGACCTTGATAAAGGTCGGATTGTAGCCTATCGCGATTTCGGTTTATCGTATCGCGACATTGCTGCTCGCGTTAGTCGAGATCCAATGACTGTTAGCAGAATATGGAATCAGTGGGTTTAGGAGGGTAATACAGAACGCCGTGCTGGATCCCAACGGCATCGTATCACTAGCAGTCGAGATGACCGGCATCTTATCCGCAATGCTGTAACGAATCGTCCAGCCACGTCTCGATGCCAGAGTCAACTGATTGGGGCGTTTGCAAGACAATAACCATGTGCACGAACAGTTCGACGACGTTTGCAGCAGCATGGACTATCATCTCGGAGACCATGGCTGCGGTAACCCTTGACGCTGCATCACAGACAGGAGCGCCCGCGATGGTGTACTGAGTGACAAACCTGGGTGCACGAATGGCAAAACGTCATTTTTCGGATGAATCCAGGTTCTGTTTACAGCATCATGGTGATCGCATCCGTGTTTGGGCGACATCGCGGTGAACGCACATTGGAAGCGTGTATTCGTCATCGCCATACTGGCGTATCACCCGGCGTGATGGTATGGGGTGCCATTGGATTACACGTCTCGGTCACCTCTTGTTCGTATTGACGGCATTTTGAACAGTGGACGTTACATTTCAGATGTGTTACGACCCGTGGCTCTACCCTTCATTCGATCCCTGCTAAACCCTACATTTCAGATGGATAATGCACGACCTCATGTTGCAAGTCATGTACGGGCCTTTCTGGATACAGAAAATGTTCGACTGCTACGCGTATCACCCGGCGTGATGGTATGGGGTGCCATTGGATTACACGTCTCGATCACCTCTTGTTCGTATTGACGGCATTTTGAACAGTGGACGTTACATTTCTGATGTGTTACGACCCGTGGCTCTACCCTTCATTCGATCCCTGCGAAACCCTACATTTCAGATGGATAATGCACGACCTCATGTTGCAAGTCATGTACGGGCCTTTCTGGATACAGAAAATGTTCGACTGCTACCCTGGCCAGCACATTCTCCAGATCTCTCACGAACTGAAAACGTCTAGTCAATGGTGGCCGAGCAACTGGCTCGTCAAAATACGCCAGTCACTACTCTTGATGAACTGTGGTATCGTGTTGAAGCTCCATGGGCAGCTGTACCTGTACTCACCAACCAAGCTCTGTTTGACTCAATGGCCAGGCGTATAAAGGCCGTTATTACGGCCAGAGGTGGTTGTTCTGGGTACTGATTTCTCAGGATCTATGCACCCAAATTGCGTGAAAATGTAATCACATGTCAGTTCTAGTATAATATATTTGTCTAATGAAGACCCGTTTGTCATCTGCATTTCTTCTTGGTGTAGCAATTTTAATGGCCTGGAGTGTATTATTGACTGCTGTAAAAATCTTTTAGATCACCGATGATTTTATATGTGAGAGCTAAACGCTAAGACAATCTTCAGATAAAGATCTAATATTCACATCTTCCACTGCGTGATACTTTGTTACCAGACACTGACATTTTTACACACAGAAAATTACATATCAACAGTTTCAAAGAGGACTGTGTATGTGTTATTCTTTCTGCCACGGCATATTATGCACACTTTAGAGCTGCTGAGGAAGCCGATCCCGACGGAACTGATGGTCGGAAATCCTGACAGTATATGCGGGGCGGACATTAATAAAATTGACAGACGGCAGGGACGGATTCCTAATTGAAAATGGAGGTAAACGTCCTATGAACATGTGTCCAGGAAAGGACAGTGTGCCTGCAACGACATCAGATCGTCCCGAAAAACAGTATGGACCTGCATCGCATCCACGCACGACAGATGTTCAAAGTGGCCCCCATGGGATGCAATACACGCTTTTACAAATCGCATCATGGATTGCCGCAGACGTTCTGATCTCTCTCTGAATTGCGGAACAGTCGTCGTGAACACGCTTTTGAATGGTCTGCACATTAGGGAATGGTTCAGCATACACAACGCTTTTCAGATGCCACCAGAGGTAAAAATCCAGGAGGCTTAAGGCCGGTGATCTAGCAAGCCATGTTACGGGGTCTCCGCGTCTTATCCATCGACCAGGGCATGTTGTTGAGGTGTCGGTGAACTACAATGTGGAAGTGGGGTGATGCTCTGTCCTGCAGGAACTACATAACCTGTCACATTGCCAAATGCAAATTCTCAAGCAGCTCAGGCAGAGTATTCCGCAGGATGTCAAGGTATGTTCCTCCGTCAAGGCCTTTCAGAATATTAAAAGGTGTAAGTATGTGGTCGCTAAGAATCCCTGCTCACAAAATGATGCTGATGAGACGAATCAGTTATTCACCGAGGATTATCTCTCGCCCACAGATGATGGCTATGCAGACTAATGATACATGTTCTGGTAAACGTTGCTTCGTTGGTAAAGAGGACTGATGGCAGAAATCCCATAATTGTGACGATCTGGTGCAAAAACCATTTACAAAATCCTTCCCACAGAAGGAAATCCGCTGCTGATAATCCTTCCACTCGTTGCAAGCGATAGGGAAATTAGTGATTGTCAGGCAGGATACAAATAGTCGTACTTGGCTTACGCCATATTGGCTGACCATTTGCCTTTATTTCGCACTGACTGGACCACAGTGCTTACTTTGATTCCCAGACTCTGCAAGTTCTCTAATATTGAATCCTACTGACAGCAAGTGATTGATAAGAAAAGTGGATAAATTCTTATTAGTGGCAGCGCCTGTTGTACTTACATCGATTGTGATGACAGCAACTAGTATGTTAAGTCTCCAGCGATCTTAGCATCAGTTGAAACCTTCCTAACGAGTTCTTTATAGCTTTTATCGTATGTTTACCTACTGAATCACAAGGCATAAATGTGATATCTAGGCAAAAATTTCATTACTAATCATTACTCAACAAGTCTTCTATCTTGTTTTCTTCTCCAACCTTTCTCTCCGAAGTAACATGACTTTCTTCTTGACTCTCTTGCTTCTCTGACTTTACTTCTCTGTGCCTCAGCTTTACATCAAAGAAATATAGTGATAAAAACACAATTTAGTGCCCATTATAATAATGAAGAAAGCAATGTGGTCTACAGCATCGTAAGACTGCACGAGGAGTCGCTGTGTGGTCTTGGGAGATTAGAGTACAAGCATCTCACGCCGTTAACTGTTGCGCTCCTTGCTCTCCGCTCTCCTTGCTCAATACATCTGTGGAAGCGAATACGCTCTCTCACACATAATCTAATGCGTGCTGTTCAATCTTAATCTATAAATATGTAGACTTCTTCCGAATGAACTTTTAGCGGATGTATCGCAGTTGATTGAATGCCTCCCAGTCTTTCACTCAAGTGTTTTCAACAGGCATCGTAAACTTTTAGGTGCTAATCGAAATACAACTCTTTAACAGATATTATTGTCTATCAAATTCAGTTGGTTAACTTTACAGGAAATCGTTGTAGCAAAACAAAATTGTAGCACGTAAAAATTAGTGCGAGACGTGCTCACCCTTCTTCTTGACGATGGTTTGAATTCTGCTGGGAAGACTTTTAATGTGATATCTGTATGTTCGTTGGGAAATGGCAGCCAACTCATATGCAACAGCCGAAATCAGCGACGTTGGAAGTTCAGGTCTAGAGCGAAGTCGGTGTTCTAACTCATCCCAGAGGTGCTCCATCGCGTTCAGGTCGGGACGCGAGGCAGTTCCGTCCATTTCAGGAGTATTATTTTACACAAACCACTGTTTTACAAATACTGCCTTATGACAGAGTGCATTATCTTTCATTGTAGCCGAACTGCTCGTCTACTGTACATTATACGCTATACTGTAAAATGTCTTCAGAGCTTTCTGTATATAGAGTCTTCTTACGTACAATAACGGGACGAAGCCCTAATCACGAGAAACTGCCCCTACCGTAACACCACTGCAACTCAGTACGTCACTAGCGACAGGTATCGTTCACCACTAGATATCACTTGTTTACAGTCGTCAACTATCCAGTGACGTCGCTCTTTACACCGCCTCAAGCGCTGCTTAGCATTGACTGTAGAGATGTGTTGTCCATTGCACTCAATTTATTTTACAGTTGTTTCCAGCATGCTACGATCTGGCACATCTACATTTCCATCTACATGGATACTCTGTAAATAACTCCTAAGAGCCTGGCAGAGGATTCATCGTATCACCATCACCATAATTCTCTATTATTCCAATCTCGAACAGCGCCCGGAAGAAACGAACACCTATATCTTTTCGAGTGAGCTCTTATTTCTCTTATTTTTTTGATGATCGTTTCTCCTTATGCAGCTAGGCGTCAACAAAATATTTTCGCATTCGAAGGATAAAGTTGGTGATTGAAATTCTGTGAGAAGATCCGCCGAAACGAAAAAGGCCTTTGTATTAATGATGCCCAAATCCTGTATCATGTCACTAACTCTCTCTCCCCTAATTCTAGATAATGCAAAAAGTGCTGCGCCTCTTTGAACTTTCTCGATGTACTCCGTCAATCGGATCCGACACCGCGCAACAGTACTTCAGAAGAGGACGGACGAGTGTAGTGTACGCCGTCTCTTTACTAGATCTGTTGCATCTTCTAAGAGTTCTTCCAACAAAACGCAGTCCTTGGTTCGCTTTCCCTACAACTTTTTCTGTGTGTTCTTTCCACTTTATTTTGTTGCTAATCATAATTCCTAGTTACGTAGCTGAATTTACGGCCTTTAGATTTTACTGCTTTATAGTTAAACCGTAGCGGATGACCTCACAATCTTCAATATTTATGGTCAACTGACAATTTTTGCATCATACAGATAACTTTTCTAAATCGTTTTGCTATTTGTTTTTATTTTCTGTGACTTTACTAGACGATAAATGGTAGCCTCATCTGCAGACAGCCTACGACGGCTGCTCAGATTGACTCCCAAATCGTTTATATAGATCAGGAACAGCAAAGGGCCTACAACACTATCTTAGGGGAGGCCAAAAATCACTTGTTTTATTCGATGAATTTCTGTCAGTTACTACAAACTGTGACCTCTCTGAGAGAAAATCACGAATCCAGTCACATAACTGAGACGATATTCCTTGGACACGTAATTTGACTAGTAGCTGCTTGTGAGGTTCAGTGTCAGAAGCCTTCTGGAAATCTGGAAATACGGAATCAATTTGAGATACCATGTCAATAACACTCAACATTTCGTGTGAGTAAAGAGCTAGTTGTGTCTCACAAGAACGACGTTTTATAAATCCGTGTTGACTTTGTGTCAATAGACCATTCTCTTGTACGTGGTTCATAATGTTCGAACACAATATTTGTTCCAAATCCTGCTGAATATCGACGTTAATGATATGGACGTGTAATTTAGTGGATTACTCCTACTGTCTTTCTTGAATATTGGTGTGACCTGTGCAACTTTCCAGTCTTTGGGTACGGATCTTTCGTCATTCGAGTGGTTGTATATGATTGTTAAGTACAGATTTATTGCATCAGCATACCTGACAGGAACCTTATTAGTATACAGTCTGGACTAAAGACTTGCTTTTATTAACTGATTTAAGTTGCTTCACTACTCCGAGGATATCTACTCCTAAGTTACTCATATGGGCAGCTATTTTTCATTCGAATCCCGGAATGTTTACTTCGTCTTCTTTGGTGAAGGTCTTTCGGAAGGCTGTATTTACTAACTCTGCTTTAGCAGCACGGTTATCGACGGCATTTCCATTGCTATCGCGCAGAGAAGGCATTGATTGTGCCCTGCGCTTGGTTACTTTACGTACGACCAGAATATCTTTGTATTTTCTACCAGGTTTCGAGACAATGTTTCGTTGTGGAAACTGTTATAAGCATCTCCCATTGGAGTACGCGCTAAATTTGGGGCTGCTCTAAAAGTCTTGAAGATTTTGCATTCGTTTAAATTTAGTATGCTTTTTTTCGTTGTTTCTGCAACAACTTTCTGAGCTGTTTTGTGTACCAAACATAAAGAAAACATGCAATGCCTGATTCCACTCAACATCAGCAGCTATGGGATGCCAGAAAATGAGACTCTTTCTAGATGTTCCGTATAATCAATAGTATGAGATAACTGAACTATTACTCTCGACGTCTAAACAACAACTGAAAAAGGTAGCTCACACTATGCCTCTTGTATACAGTTGTACTCAGCATTAGGGACAAAAATATTTTTCCAATATGCTCTTTTTTCGGAATGGAGTCTTAGTCTCTCTCGGATTTCATGTGGTATCGCCACGATTAGCAACAGGCTCCTATACAGAATAAATTCCGGGGAATTACCTGCAGACTTTTTTTCTTAGAAACCTGGTTCTGATTTACAAGAAAATTCTCCGGGTAGTCCCTTCCAGATAATTATCTGAGTGAAAATCACCCTTTTCGCTATAATACAAATTAATGTTGATGTTTTAAAAAACTGGTTTTTGATCAGATTTTTTTTATTTAATGCAGGACAGCTCCTCTAAGTCTATAGGCTGGAGGTTTCTGCATTCGGGAGTAAATGCATATGGGCACGAGACTCCGCTCGCCTGTTTCTTTTCTCGACTTGGTTAGGCATATCTATTTCTTAACGCCGGGTTTTTGGGAAATGTCACTGTGCAATCACTGATATATCACACGAGATGAGAAACCTCCCTCTGCTGAACTGAGATGTTTGCTTGTGGAGACTGATCACATTAGTCCCTCTTTCTCAATTCGAGTGGAAGAAAGAGTAGTCTTAACAGTCAGGTGTTGAAATATTCGTAGAAGAAATGCCCTTTCTCCAGGTAAGGTGAACTAAAGCCCATGACTCTGTGCAGGAAACAGCATTTAGACACTGTTCTGATCAGCAAGAGAGATTAGGAAAACTATTCCGGAAGGGGAATAAATCACACCTAGACGAAGGAGATAGGTCTAAAGCGTTTATTCAAGCAGAAGAAGATGACAAATACGACGTAGAAGATGATTAAGTAGGGCCAAGAGAGAGATAATTCTTGAAACATGGAATAGATAGGCTATAACGGTTTCCGTAAACCAGTAGACAGAATCTGTGATACTGTATGCGGCATTAGATTTGAACCCAAAGCTAGAGTGTGAATGACTGGTGATTCCCCGGTGGTAATAATTTAATAGTTCACAATATAAGTAGATGGTTGTTGTAAAAAACTCCCAAACTCTTGTTTGTATGTGTCTCGCTGGTATCAGAAAAACTGGTATGGAACTTAGTATGATATCGATTATGTAGAAAAGCTATGAGGAAAGTCATACTATGGGAGAAAAATATCACAGCAAAATGTCACAGTCCGCAGTTCGTGGTCGTGCGGTAGCGTTCTTGCTTCCCGCGCCCGGGTTCCCGGATTCGATTCCCGGCGGGGTCAGGGATTTCCTCTGCCTCGTGATGACTGGGTGTTGTGTGATGTCCTTAGGTTAGTTAGGTTTAAGTAGTTCTAAGTTCTAGGGGACTGATGACCATAGATGTTAAGTCCCGTAGTGCTCAGAGCCATTTGAACCAAAATGTCACACGCATCACTGATTTTTTGCACACACGCTTATTACACTTGCACCAAATTGACAGCATGAGCACATTCATGGGGCAGACTCAGGGAGCCTAGTACTTCGCTTTCAGTTTCTCCGCTGACAACCCAGAGGGCTGAACATAAGTACACTCCCGGAAATGGAAAAAAGAACACATTGACACCGGTGTGTCAGACCCACCATACTTGCTCCGGACACTGCGAGAGGGCTGTACAAGCAATGATCACACGCACGGCACAGCGGACACACCAGGAACCGCGGTGTTGGCCGTCGAATGGCGCTAGCTGCGCAGCATTTGTACACCGCCGCCGTCAGTGTCAGCCAGTTTGCCGTGGCATACGGAGCTCCATCGCAGTCTTTAACACTGGTAGCATGCCGCGACAGCGTGGACGTGAACCGTATGTGCAGTTGACGGACTTTGAGCGAGGGCGTATAGTGGGCATGCGGGAGGCCGGGTGGACGTACCGCCGAATTGCTCAACACTTGGGGCGTGAGGTCTCCACAGTACATCGATGTTGTCGCCAGTGGTCGGCGGAAGGTGCACGTGCCCGTCGACCTGGGACCGGACCGCAGCGACGCACGGATGCACGCCAAGACCGTAGGATCCTACGCAGTGCCGTAGGGGACCGCACCGCCACTTCCCAGCAAATTAGGGACACTGTTGCTCCTGGGGTATCGGCGAGGACCATTCGCAACCGTCTCCATGAAGCTGGGCTACGGTCCCGCACACCGTTAGGCCGTCTTCCGCTCACGCCCCAACATCGTGCAGCCCGCCTCCAGTGGTGTCGCGACAGGCGTGAATGGAGGGACGAATGGAGACGTGTCGCCTTCAGCGATGAGAGTCGCTTCTGCCTTGGTGCCAATGATGGTCGTATGCGTGTTTGGCGCCGTGCAGGTGAGCGCCACAATCAGGACTGCATACGACCGAGGCACACAGGGCCAACACCCGGCATCATGGTGTGGGGAGCGATCTCCTACACTGGCCGTACACCACTGGTGATCGTCGAGGGGACACTGAATAGTGCACGGTGCATCCAAACCGTCATCGAACCCATCGTTCTACCATTCCTAGACCGGCAAGGGAACTTGCTGTTCCAACAGGACAATGCACGTCCGCATGTATCCTGTGCCACCCAACGTGCTCTAGAAGGTGTAAGTCAACTACCCTGGCCAGCAAGATCTCCGGATCTGTCCGCCATTGAGCATGTTTGGGACTGGATGAAGCGTCGTCTCATGCGGTCTGCACGTCCAGCACGAACGCTGGTCCAACTGAGGCGCCAGGTGGAAATGGCATGGCAAGCCGTTCCACAGGACTACTTCCAGCATGCCAATCCTACAGTGATGACCGTAGCTCTTCAAATTCTGGGTTGTCAGTGGAGGTTGTGACAAGACACTTATTTCTCCCTGTGTCTGCCTGGATAAAATACACTCCTGGAAATTGAAATAAGAACACCGTGAATTCATTGTCCCAGGAAGGGGAAACTTTATTGACACATTCCTGGGGTCAGATACATCACATGATCACACTGACAGAACCACAGGCAGATAGACACAGGCAACAGAGCATGCACAATGTCGGCACTAGTACAGTGTATATCCACCTTTCGCAGCAATGCAGGCTGCTATTCTCCCATGGAGACGATCGTAGAGATGCTGGATGTAGTCCTGTGGAACGGCTTGCCATGCCATTTCCACCTGGCGCCTCAGTTGGACCAGCGTTCGTGCTGGACGTGCAGACCGCGTGAGACGACGCTTCATCCAGTCCCAAACATGCTCAATGGCGGACAGATCCGGAGTTCTTGCTGGCCAGGGTAGTTGACTTACACCTTCTAGAGCACGTTGGGTGGCACGGGATACATGCGGACGTGCATTGTCCTGTTGGAACAGCAAGTTCCCTTGCCGGTCTAGGAATGGTAGAATGATGGGTTCGATGACGGTTTGGATGTACCGTGCACTATTCAGTGTCCCCTCGACGATCACCAGTGGTGTACGGCCAGTGTAGGAGATCGCTCCCCACACCATGAAGCCGGGTGTTGGCCCTGTGTGCCTCGGTCGTATGCAGTCCTGATTGTGGCGCTCACCTGCACGGCGCCAAACACGCATACGACCATCATTGGCACCAAGGCAGAAGCGACTCTCATCGCTGAAGACGACACGTCTCCATTCGTCCCTCCATTCACGCCTGTCGCGACACAACTGGAGGCGGGCTGCACGATGTTGGGGCGTGAGCGGAAGACGGCCTAACGGTGTGCGGGACCGTAGCCCAGCTTCATGGAGACGGTTGCGAATGGTCCTCGCCGATACCCCAGGAGCAACAGTGTCCCTAATTTGCTGGGAAGTGGCGGTGCGGTCCCCTACGGCACTGCGTAGGATCCTACGGTCTTGGCGTGCATCCGTGCGTCGCTGCGGTCCGGTCCCAGGTCGACGGGCACGTGCACCTTCCGCCGACCACTGGCGACAACATCGATGTACTGTGGAGACCTCACGCCCCACGTGTTGAGCAATTCGGCGGTACGTCCACCCGGCCTCCCGCATGCCCACTATACGCCCTCGCTCAAAGTCCGTCAACTGCACATACGGTTCACGTCCAAGCTGTCGCGGCATGCTACCAGTGTTAAAGACTGCGATGGAGCTCCGTATGCCACGGCAAACTGGCTGACACTGACGGCGGGGGTGTACAAATGCTGCGCAGCTAGCGCCATTCGACGGCCAACACCGCGGTTCCTGGTGTGTCCGCTGTGCCGTGCGTGTGATCATTGCTTGTACAGCCCTCTCGCAGTGTCCGGAGCAAGTATGGTGGGTCTGACACACCGGTGTCAATGTGTTCTTTTTTCCATTTCCAGGAGTGTATATATAGTAGAAATGTTTATCTCATGACATGTAAGGCTTTCAGTAATGTTCGGGTGTCATTTCTGTTAGTTGCTTAAACAAGTCAACAGTTAATTATCAGTCTGGTATCAAATGCTAGTCTTGAACACATTTATCCATTTTTCGAGTACCCCTAATAAATGAAAGGACTTGGATGCAGTTTCCTAAGTTACATGCATTTATCTATCTGACCAGAATTATAACTACCACATATCTCATGTACAATAACAACAGGAATATGTATGATGACATCCAAAATAGCTAATTATTGTATACACACTCTGAGGATAGAAAATTTTATCACATTACAATTAATGTCAGTCATGCGTCAGTAAGCATCTTATACAATTGGAGCAAAAATCTTAGGTGTAACAACATCTTCGCATCTGTCAAATTCACTGGTATCATTACAACAAACTGTATTTTCATTACAAAGCTGAAATTTCCTGAAATTTTAAAGATCTGCTGTCAACCACAAATTAGGCCTATTACCTGTTGGATGATTTCCTAATAAAGATATACATACAGAGTACAGTTCTGAAAGAAAATGTTCATGGTAAATGTATTAATGTACTTGTTTCCACCGCTACACACTGTACCTGTAACGTTAATGGATTTGGACTGTTTGGGAGAAGAAACCAAACAGCGAGGTCATCGGTCTCATCGGATTAGGCAAGGACGGCGAAGGAAGCCCTTTCAAAGGAACCATCCCGGCATTTGCTTGGAGTGATTTAGGGGAATCACGGAAAACCTAAATCAGGAAGGCCGGATGCGGGATTGAACAGTAGTCCTCCCGAATGCGAGGTAAAGTTAATATTAAAGCACATACAACATTACTCAGACAAAACTCTCCCTTTTTCCCTCGTTGGCTACCTGAAATAATAACCCATTAAATATTCACAAATATCATAACCACTGAAATAACCTCATCTTCTACTCCCCACTGACTTCCTGAAATATTTACTCTTAAAAAACATCTCTTCAGCTAGAAACACATAATTCGGTGCACATCATCCCTTCATTATTGCTCAGCATAAGTACCATTTACATTATTGCATAACAACATCTAATTTCATCACACAAATACAACTACATCGTAAACTCATCATTTCTTACCCTTAGGTCCCAGTATTATTCCTGTATATAAATGTCATACTTTAACCTTCCTCTATCATTCTTCACACTGGTTCATCTGAAAGACTGCAAGACACAGCTACTGTCAAGATTTTCAACTATCAATCCTGTCCAACTCGACTTCCTCAAGAGCTTTAAAGAGTGCCTAATGTTTCGTGAAACAGGGGATAACATATACACAGTCCACTTGGAGCTATTGATATGTAACTGTTTGTGTATATAAACTGTAGGTTTCTGTACACAAAATATAACGCAGCGGAAGATGTTAACACCAAATCTCTAAAAGACTTCATTCATGACCTACAGCAAAACCTCACTAAGGGAGCTGAAGTCAGATTGTGTGCCAACAAGGATTTCAAATATGCCAGAAAGTAAATACGTATGCTTCTATACTTCTCTACATTTTGTTACCCTTGTACTAATTGGGACCAGACTCAGAACCGATTTTTACCTAATAAAGAATAGTCTTGGTCTCCCGACGTTTCGCATAGGTGTTACTTGTATACTAATCTCTACGCAGATAAAGATATACAGACAGGAAGCTCTGCAATGGCCCGTTTACGATAGTAGAGGTGAGAAGAGGGGATCTGCAGCATTTCCAATAACGATGGCACTGGAATGAGAGACTACCCAGGATGCAGACAGCAGGTAGTGGATAATCGCACCACCTGTTCCTCTCAAATGCCGGAGCATTTTGGTGCGTGGGGCTGAAAATCTCACAGGGACTTCTGGTAACAGGACCATGTTTCGACGACAGGCCACTTCGAGCGCGGCAGGTTTCTCAGTCCATTATCTCGCGTTATTATTGGCTGCATTTTAGTCTTCCTCGTTTATTTGCGTTTCATAGTTAACAGACGCTGGTTTCACCACATTGTACTTCTCATCACGCCTTCTCCTCTGTATGCATTCTTTGAATTGCATTGTAAATTTGTTTCTCGTATTCTGATTGAGTTCTGCCCACATCTGTAAATTGGGTG
The DNA here is from genome assembly GCF_023864275.1 of Schistocerca cancellata. Classification (NCBI taxonomy): domain Eukaryota; kingdom Metazoa; phylum Arthropoda; class Insecta; order Orthoptera; family Acrididae; genus Schistocerca; species Schistocerca cancellata. The sequence goes on from NC_064629.1 coordinate 333,372,959, forward strand.
GGGTAAATGATTCCATGTTTGATTTTGTTTCATTCAAAACAGTATCTGGTTTAATCAGATGGTGTTCTGTGGAATTCTGTGAATTGGTTACTGCTTACGAACCTGTGTCAACTGCCCCATTTAAATCCATGTTAAGAATATTGCTTTTATTCTACATCATTTTTGTTTGCATTACTTCTCCGTACTGCCTTGCGTTTAATGGAGAATTCCATGTTAGCAGGCTTTAACTGTATTGGTGTTCAACTTTATTACACCTTGTCGCGGAATAAGTGTGTAATTGTACTTTGAAACATGTTGCTTCTGAGTGTCATGTATTTCACAATGGATTGCAGAGTACCTACATCTAGATCTACATAGATACTCCGCAATCCACTGTACGGTGGGTGGCGGAGGGTACCATGTACCACTACCTGTCATTCCCTCGCCTCTTCCACTCGCAGATTGAGGGAGGAAAAAACGACTCTCTGTATGCCTTCGTATGAGCCTCAATTTTTCGTATCTTTTATTCGCCGTGCTTACGCGGAGTATAAGTTGGCGGCAGTGGACTCGTTCAGCAGTCAGCTTCAAATATCAGCTCGCTACATTTTATCCGCAGTGTTCCTCGAAAAGAACGTCGTCCTCCCTACAGGAATCCCCTCTGAGATTCCAAAGCATCTCCGCAACACTTTCATGCTTTTCGAACCTAGCGCGAAGAAACTTCTGAATTTCTTCGATGTCTTCCTTCAGTCCGACCTGTTATGAATCTCAAGCACTCTAGCAGTGCTCGAGAATGAGTTGTAACAGCGTCCTATGTTCCTTTACAAGTGAACCACTATTTCCTAAAATTCTCCCAATAGACCGAAGTCGAGTATTCGCTTTCCCTACCACAGTTCACAGATGCTCGTTCCATTTCATACCGATTTCAACATTATGCTTAGATATGTCAACGACTTGAGTGTGTCAAGCTGGACACTAGTAATACTGTACCCGAAAATTACAGGATCGTTCCACCTACTTATCCACGTTAACTTACATTTTTCCACATTTGGAGCTAGGTGCCATTCATCACACCAACCGGAAATTTTGCTTAAGTTGTCCTGTATCTTCCTACAGTTACCGAATTTCCACACCTTACCGTACACCTCAGCATCGTCAGCAAACAACCGCAGATTGCTGCCCACCGTGTCTGCCAAATCATTTACGTATATAGAGTACAACAGTGGTCCTATCAGACTTTCCTGGGGCACTCCTGACGATTCCCTTGCCTGTGATAAACAGTTGCCCTCGAGGACAACATACTGAGTTCCATTACTTAATAAGTCTGGGAGCCAATCACATAACTGTGAACTTATTCCATATTATCGTACCTTCTATAACAGCCTGCAGTGGGGCACCGTGTCAAATGCTTTCAGGAAATATATAAATATGGAATCAGCCTGTTGTCCTTCATCTATAGTTTGCAGTTTGGAAGAAGATGTAGATGAGTATGCTTTCCGGTCTTGGCGATCAGAACATTGCCCCCCTTGAAAATGCTAAACATGCGGCAGCAATTACGCAGATGTTTTGACACGTTATTAACAGGTACCACAATCAGCAAATTTCAGCAGAAGCCAGTGAAGATTAAATGGGAGAGTACGATAAACAGATGGGAACCAAAATAATGAATAACATGAGCAATATACTCACAACGCATTTAAATCGAGCAGTTCCCACACGGATTTGTAAGCCGTACCAAATACGCATGAATTCACAGAATAACATCTGACAAAACCAGCTTCTGTTCCATATGAAAGAAAAAGAAGTGTGGAATCGTTTACCTAATCCATTATGACGAATGAGAGAAATCTTTAAGCAGAATACGAGCAACACACACTGTTCAGTTACATTAATATGACCATCTTTCTAAATCCTGTACAAACACCTTTTGCAGCACAGGCCGCCGCGAGATGTGCTGGAAGAGAGTCAGTGGAATTCTGCAATTTACCGACAGGCATGTGGAGCCAAGAGGACCCCAGTGTCATGGGCAGGTACGTTAGGTTTCTCGGTTGAAGATCCATGGCGTGAACAGTCCAATTCAGTGGTCCCATATATTCGCGATTGAGTTTTAAGCCGGGGAGTCTGTTGACCGAGGGAGTACGGTAAACGCGGCCTGCTGCTCTTCGAAACATGCACGTGCTCTGCGAGCTGTGTGACGCGTCCCATCTTCCTACTGGTAGATGCCGTCGCAGCAAGGAAAGACAAACTGCCTGTAGTTGTAGATATATGGTCCCCAAAGACAGATAAGTAGTGTTGATCGATTGTGCCTTTTAGAATGACGATATTACCCAGGGAATGACACAAAAACTTTCCCCAAACCATTAAACTCCCTCCCCTGACCTGGACCTTCCGACGATTGCTGCAGATTGTTTGATTTCCGACGTTTCACAGCGTACAAGACACCAGTAATCTGTCCCTTGGAGCATGTAAAATTATTCATCTGATTAGGCCACCTGTTGCCACTCCGTTGACGTCCAGTTCCGATATTGCCATGAAAATTCCCACGCTGAAGAGTCGTTGAGGAGACAGTGTTGGTAGTCCCTTGGTTCATCCGGGGATAAATAGGTCAAGAGTTGCACGTATGTTCGCCGGTAAACACCTCTGCAGCCTCATTCATCCCTGTAATCAATATCCCCTTTGTGCACCACATTCACCTCAGTGCCGGTTTTGGAGAGCGCCATTTCACCATACTCGGTATAGTCTGACCACAGTGGCAAGCGGACAGTTTACAAACTTAGTCGTTTCGGGAATGCTTCCACCCCTGTCGTAAAAGTCAGTGATCATATATTTTCGGACGTCAGATAAATCGCTCCATTTCCGCAAACGGCTACAACTGCACTGTTTGCCGCGTTCTCAAGATGCGTTTTATATACCATCCGCTACTAGTGCTGTCATCTGCCGTCTGTGACTGGTTGTTGCACGTTGAGGTTAAACATCATCGGTGGTCACATTAATGTGAGTGGACCATGTATTAACAATGTAATTCAAAGATTCAGTAGACAGCAGATGATCGTAATCAGGAACATAATTTTCGCCCGATAACAGCCACTGGGACGAAACTGCAATATTAGATTTTACAAATACACTCCTGGAAATTGAAATAAGAACATCGTGAATTCATTGTCCCAGGAAGGGGAAACTTTATTGACACATTTCTGGGGTCAGATACATCACATGATCACACTGACAGAACCACAGGCACATAGACACAGGCAACAGAGCATGCACAATGTCGGCACTAGTACAGTGTATATCCACATTTCGCAGCAATGCAGGCTGGTATTCTCCCATGGAGACGATCGTAGAGATGCTGGATGTAGTCCTGTGGAACTGCTTGCCATGCCATTTCCACCTGGCGCCTCAGTTGGACCAGCGTTCGTGCTGGACGTGCAGACCGCGTGAGACGACGCTTCATCCAGTCCCAAACATGCTCAATGGGGGACAGATCCGGAGATCTTGCTGGCCAGGGTAGTTGACTTACACCTTCTAGAGCCCGTTGGGTGGCACGGGATACATGCGGACGTGCATTGTCCTGTTGGAACAGCAAGTTCCCTTGCCGGTCTAGGAATGGTAGAACGATGGGTTCGATGACGGTTTGGATGTACCGTGCACTATTCAGTGTCCCCTCGACGATCACCAGTGGTGTACGACCAGTGTAGGAGATCGCTCCCCACACCATGATGCCGGGTGTTGGCCCTGTGTGCCTCGGTCGTATGCAGTCCTGATTGTGGCGCTCATCTGCACGGCGCCAAACACGCATACGACCATCATTGGCACCAAGGCAGAAGCGACTCTCATCGCTGAAGACGACACGTCTCCATTCGTCCCTCCATTCACGCCTGTCGCGACACCACTGGAGGCGGGCTGCACGATGTTGGGGCGTGAGCGGAAGACGGCCTAACGGTGTGCGGGACCGTAGCCCAGCTTCATGGAGACGGTTGCGAATGGTCCTCGCCGATACCCCAGGAGCAACAGCGTCCCTAATTTGCTGGGAAGTGGCGGTGCGGTCCCCTACGGCACTGCGTAGGATCCTACGGTCTTGGCGTGCATCCGTGCGTCGCTGCGGTCCGGTCCCAGATCGACGGGCACGTGCACCTTCCGCCGACCACTGGCGACAACATCGATGTACTGTGGAGACCTCACGCCCCACGTGTTGAGCAATTCGGCGGTAAGTCCACCTGGCCTCCCGCATGCCCACTATACGCCCTCGCTCAAAGTCCGTCAGCTGCACATACGGTTCACGGCCACGCTGTCGCGGCATGCTACCAGTGTTAAAGACTGCGATGGAGCTCCGTATGCCACGGCAAACTGGCTGACACTGACGGCGGCGGTGCACAAATGTTGCGCAGCTAGCGCTATTCGACGGCCAACACCGCAGTTCCTGGTGTGTCCGCTGTGCCGTGCGTGTGATCATTGCTTGTACAGCCCTCTCGCAGTGTCCGGAGCAAGTATGGTGGGTCTGACACACCGGTGTCAATGTGTTCTTTTTTCCATTTCCAGGAGTGTATATACAGTTTGCCACCTGACTACCACATTTTCCCGTGACGTATAAACAAAAAACGTTATCATCTACTACTCGAATTTCACATAGAAAGAATATAGAATACTTTTCCGAATGCGAAGTTCATTGCCAGGCCACTCGGAGCGCTACCATCGGACTCTGTTTCTGTATTGTAACGTGGGCCATGCACTTCTGATATTTTTGTTCTGTGTTTTCATTGTGACATTTGAGAATGTTGGAAACTGAGGAATCAACAGCGACCAGATTGTCTTGTTTATTGAACTACATGTGACCTCACTGAAACTAAGACATTAAGACATTTATCATGTTATGCGAAATTACTCCATAATAGGGATTTTCCACGTTCTATGTCTGTTTAACGTAGGGGTTAAATGAATTTTGTCAGCCTGCAACACTGTCAGGAAAAATAAACTCTTAGTTCCATGGATGCACTGTAAGAAAATCAAAGTACGCAAATCAAGTTCTTAACATACCAGTGTATTAATGTTGTTGTTATATTGTTATGCCAGTCTACAGTATTAAAAATAATGGTTCAAATGGTTCTGAGCACTATGGGACTTAACATCTATGGTCATTAGTCCCCTATAACTTAGAACCACTTAAACCTAACTAACCTAAGGACAGCACACAACACCCAGTCATCACGAGGCAGAGAAAATCCCTGACCCCGCCGGGAATCGAACCCGGGAACCCGGGCGTGGGAAGCGAGAACGCTACCGCAACAATATTCATGTTGCTTTCATTGTAGTACGCTAGAATTATTTCTCCGTGATCGAACAATATTGCTAACCGTCTGTGTCATACTAAATGTTATTAAGAGAAGCAGTTAACCAATATACAAGATTCAGAAAACTAATTAGTTACATGCGTTGACCAGTAAATCGGTCATTAATAACGTAAAACGCACTGAGCATAACTTACAAACCGACTTAAAATCATCCTGTCAATCATCATAAGCTGAATAAAGCAGCGAATAGCTGCATAGCAATATGTAAGCAGTTTATTGATCCGTATGCGACAAGTCAGGGCGCTGACAGCCTCGTCGGTGAGCTCCCATAAACTGCAAACGCACACACGTGACAGGTTGATGTCTCTATTCACCCCAGGCTTGTTTAATAGAGACACTATCAGAAGTGCTACGAAATATGGAGAAATCAATAACATTAATTAGAACTCATGTTACTGGCTGAAATGTTCGCTTGCAGTAGCAGCTGTATGCAAGACAATGCAACAGGATTTCCTTGTGACATTATGTTACAACGCCTGCTATACAGCACTAGTTCTCAGCCCCAAGGCCTGTTATGAACATTGGCTGGGGTTGCTATATTACCTGTTATTATAGGAGGCTGCCTGTGTTTGAGAGCTGTTGTATTCTCCAACAGTTTATTGAACGTCACTTCTTCTACAATTCAATAGCTGGCTGTACAATAGATGTAGATGTCCGTCGATCTAGCCGGAGATGTGGTTCCTCTCGGTCGTCTGGTATTTCGATCGGCGGTGCAGTACAGCGGCGTAGGTGTTATCTTCTCGGGGACTCTGCTATAGCTGTTGCCATAGCAGCGGACGAAGACTGGTCTGCCTTCGACCGGCCGGGCCTATATAGTGAGCAGGAGCCAATAGAAACCCGGCGTAGAAATCCGTGGCCGGATATGTCGTTGCGACCTCTGCAAGTAAAGGTTCCTAATAATCGACTGGAATCTTCGGCGTGTTTACCTGATGTCTTCGCCTGTTTGGCTGTTGGTTAGCTTCCCTCATAGCGTGGCTGTTTTGCGGTGCTGCTGGAGTCTTCCTCTACCACCACTCAGTCTTGGAATTTCTTGTCAAACTACCCGCTTTTTAGTATACAATAAAATATATTATTCATATATCTGTTCAATTTATTTTGAATCGTGGCTCTGGCAAGAGCCATCCATGAAATTTATCACACTATCAGCAATTGCTTTATAAGCGTATTTCGCTACGATTTGTTTGTTCTCTGCCGGCCGGAGTGGACGAGCGGTTAAAGGCGCGACAGTCTGGAACCGCACGACCACTACGGTCGCAGGTTCGAATCCTGCCTCGGGCGTGGATGTGTGTGATGTCCTTAGGTTAGTTATGTTTAAGTAGTTCTAAGTTCTAGGGGACTGATGACCTCAGCAGTTGAGTCCCGTAGTGCTCAGAGCCATTTGAACCATTTGTTTGTTCTCTAGAGGGCTTGCGCTGACCTCTGCTCAAAGTTTACAACACCGCATCTCTTTACTCTTTGTTTTGTCTTCGCTGTTGTGAATACGCGGTAAACAAGAGAAGCGACACAGTAACATTTTCAGTGGACCTACATGTTCTGTTCTGTCTCACTGTAAAACAGAATGGTTGTCACTTGAATTTGCAGTTGAGAGAACACTGCAGATACATAATGCTCTAAAAAGTTATTTCTTGTCATGTAACTATTAGGTTCTTTTGTCCAAAATTCATTGGCAGAAGACTTTCTATGGTTTGTACACAGTACAATGAGTACCAATTCTACACATTACCTGACGGTCCGCTAACTGCGTCATGTACTAGCAGGCAAGGAAATTTCGGATCCGTCCATGTTGCAATTTTACTGTCGTGATTCATCATACATAACCTGATGATGTGCCTTCTAGGCCACGAAACCGGCCATTAAATAAATTATTACAAGAACAGCCGAGTTGGTATTATTGAAGATGTGTACCTATGACTGCGGTTGTCTCTCATACAAGACAGTGTGTTAATGCTGTTACTGACGACTTTAGTCTTAGATGAAATAAGTGCTATAAGAACATACTACCTGATGAATTCTGCAGCCTTGGTAGGGAAAAATGTTGACGAGAAATCGTACGAAAACACTAGTAATAGTGTTGATTGCACTGAACTTTTGAAAGTGGTACAGTATTTCTTTGTCATACCTACACGTAAGGAGCCTGTAGAGAGAATATTTCCTATGCTGAATGTTCCGTGGGTAGATTAACGGAATAAGCAAACTGTTGAAACGTAAACTGTTGTTGATTTTACTACACAACATGAAAGATGTAACATGTGTTCAGTACTATGTCAGAATTATCTGTGAAAATGATATTCCAAGAAAGTACCAAGAAAAGGAAAAAAAAGTGAAATAAACCACGCTTCTCGCGATTATTTAGTTTCCAGCGTGGGCTACTTTCAGCAGTCTGTCATGTCATCATAGAGTGAAGATCTTGTCCGGTCTTTTGTGAGATGCTTTGCTGTCTGCACTGGTGCGACTAGCTCTTTTCCCTCTTCCGCCCCACCCTGTTCCCCTTTGACGTGTGGGAGGCCTTTGCAGAAGCGCGCAGTCTGAGTGAAATCTCCTGTCGTCTAATGGAACTACTAGCAGAGCCCGAGCAGTACTGTAGGAGGTATATCTCTCTGTATATGTTACTCTTTGCTCTCGTGCAGGTAACGGAATGGTGCTAGCTAAACGCGCACTGCAGCAGACGCGTCAGATGGATCTTCTCACGTGTGTGAATACCGGCCGCAGGCTTTATACTAGTGTGCAGAATGAGATGAATGTAGCCTCCAACGTTCTGAGAGTGATAAGAGGTCGAGCACGTCACTATGTTCATCTACGTGGATATAATTTTGAACATGTTCTTGGGTATACGTACAGCATATAGTTCAGTTGAATTTCGGGTCCCTTCGTGTAGTTGCTGTCTGAGAAGAATGAATTTTGTGTTGTCTGTGACGCAAATGAAAAAGTTCCAGACTAAAGTTTATTTCACATTTTACTCTTCTTTGACTCACGTATTACACCCACGATGTGTGTACAGTTACTTTTCAATCACCATGTAGATATAACCAACCATAAGTTAGCTTTGACTCCATGGAAAAGATCACTCTATCAGATAGCAAAAAGATTAATCTTCACAAAACCACTGAAAGTTAGTAGAACCGCTTACTAAGAAAAAAGATCTACAATATGTACTAAACCTTTCGTTCCTTCCTTTCACTAGCGTTCATCCCGTCTAAAACGGGGACCACTTTTTCTAGCATTTGGGAAATCTTACTTTATTATTTAACTACATGACTGGATGCCTCTCTTGACGTCACAGTAGTCAAGGCAAGAGCTAAAAAGGGAAGACATATGCACTACCTGCCTGTGAATCGTGTTAACATTATTCCGTGTGATACGGTAGTTCCTCTGTCTGCATGTAGTATTCTCTGAACTGTAAGTTGGGGGGCAGCCCACGTTACCCTGAACGAGAGTGGGAACCGCCTAAAAACCTCACTTAGGCTGGCCGGTGTGCCAACACACAATAGTCAAACCGCTCCGCGGATGCGATATGGTTCTGGACCACCTGCCTGACTTGGGAGCCACACCGCTGTGCGTTAGTATGAGAACTGAAAGAAAGCTGGTATCCTGCATGCTAAATCATCGCGCTGTCCTGCTCCGTTATACGCGACTACGGATGCACGCAGAGAACGCTGCTTAGCCTGCTAGTCAAGGTGCAGCTGTGCCGTTACAGTTAGAACATTACGCGTGCTCCGTTAGCTCTGAAGAGCAGTAGGCAAGATTGGTGACCCCCTAATCTGCATTGTTGCAATAAATGTTCAAGACAGTGGATCCAAGATGGCGGCCATAGATGTGGCAATGTTACACTGATCTCAATGCAGGAACTTCAAATTTTGGCAGGAAAATAGATCAGGTGAACTACCTCCACCAACTTAACTTCCCCAGTCCGTTCCTATGACGTAATCCAAGGTGGTGGTTCGGAAAAAAGGGCGGAAAACAATAGGACGTTGAATAAGGTCACATGATACACTTCAACCAATAGGATAACAGTATATGGTGACATCATCGGAGCTTCATGGCAGTCTCACTCAGTCAGCCAGCAGCAACAGCAGCAACAGCATCACAAGAAGAACCATGAAGTGTCAGCAACAGCAGATAAGATCCAGCACAGCCCTGTGAAACAGGAAGAAATGGAAAAGTATGTATCCAATATCACATCTTCGTCAGTAGTTAGCATAATTCTTATTCGTTGTTTTCATGTCTTGAACTGTGTGTAACGCTTACTCCTCCTCCTTTTTCAGCTGAAGCCTTCGACCTGTCGAGACCTGCAGGGGCAAGCACCACCATGTCAAACCTCTGCCACATCTGGACCCCCAGCAACCTCAGCCGCCGTCTTGTTGAGACCTCAGGACCTGGTGCAGCAACAGCCTCCAGCATGTCCGAACCCGTAGCGACCACAAGGGATCCTGTAGTGCACATGGCCCACTTGCCGGAGCAGAACACGAAGCTGTTATTATCTGTTCCACTCGTCTATTTGTGTGATGAGGACGCACAGTCTGCGGCCAATGCCTGGAATGCTGCTCATGGTCCTAAGCAACAGCAAGATGGAAGAAAGTACTGGTCACCAACATATGACCCACCCAAGCAGAACACTTCTATGACAGTACAGGGACAGAGTGCAGATGCTGTGGATAAGAAGGTGTCAAGTTGGCCCATGCTTTTCATTTCTACATACAATTTAACTCCTAGTGGAATGAAACATGCAAATGTGGGTGTACAAGCACATCATGAGTGGTGCTTATATGTGAGAATGGAAGTTGAAAACACCTCAAAGGGTGTTAAAGTGCCTATTTATGAGTTTGACTGGGATGAAATGTGTCATGAAGAGTGCTACGTCAATAAGCAGATGACCACAGAGTATCTGTATTATCCAACTGATTCCACCTCCACCCTCTCGGCGATATTAACCTTACTATTGTGACACTACCTATTACAACAGTGTATAATGACTATGCACTACACATTAAATTGGGTGACAAGTGTGTGTATCTATGGCACACATCAGTTATGAACTTATACAATGTGGATATTGTGCTCCACCTTGTATTGTAGAGACTGAGTTGTTGGTTGCCAAGCATAGACTCTGCATAAAATGATGTTTTAAACTTTCTATGTGTGCATAGTGTACATGTTGACGATTTGGAGAAGTACTTTTGTTAGAGCATAAAGGCAGAGCTGAAAGAGAATCAGGTCAAATGTGCATGTCAAAAACCAGAGTATTATGAGGTGCCCATCGGTTTGAAGGAGATATGAGCTGAATTTATTGCATATCAACAAGCTTTACTTGGGAGATATTGTACAGGTGCAAACAACATGGAGAAGGGGTGATGAATTCTTTGAAATTGTTCGTCCAATGTATGATATTTAAAAAAATAATGTGCGTAAATAATCTCAAACTATATTTGTGTTTTACTTCATGGCTCTCCGATTGTAGTCCAAGTATTACACTTAATCAATAATATTATTTTCAATGCTATACCTATGGTCATACAGCAGTAGACAATTGTCTGAAACACCTAATAACCTGTCACTGTCACAATTAATGACTTGTCAGTACCTGACGTAGTCACTATAATGGCAAGACTGGTGAGACATCCTCGTCAAAAGGACTTTGTTGTTGTTTACATATCTACATCTGCATCTACATATATACTCCGCTAGCCGCGAAGCGGTGTGTGACGGAGGAGACAATTCGCGCCAAAGTCGTATTTCCCACCCTGTGTTCCACACGGGAATCGCACGAGGGAAAAACGACTGACTGAACGCCTCAGTACGAGCTCTAATTTCCCTTATCTTTGAATGCTGATCATTGCGCGATTTGAAAGTTGGTGGTAATAATATATGCTCTACATCGTCGGCGAAGATCGGATTTCGAAATTTAGTGAGCAGCCCCTTGCGTTTAGCGCGTCGTCTATCTGACAGTGTGTCCCACTTCGAACTTTCTATGAGATTTGTAACATTCTCGCAATGGTTGAATGTACCAGTCAAGAATATTGCTGCTCTTCTTTGGACCTTATCAATCTCTTGAATCAGACCCAACTTGTAAGGGACCCAAACTGACGAACAATACTATAAGACTGGTGACTAGTCCTGTGAAGGTCCAAAATAAGACCTGAAGAAAAAGAATGGTCTATTCCTTTCTGATAATATACGAGCAATTATTATACGTCCATCCAATCGTAGTAAAACTAATATCCTCATAATGCTGCTAACACTCTTAGATGGAGTTAGATTGAAACATGTTTAAGTATTTTCTAAATCACTGTTTCAGTCTTAGTATCAGCTATTACAGGAGGTATTTCGCAGTTGGAAAGGCGTCACATATACGACATTCAGTGAAATTGGTGATAGCCCCCCACCTGAAAAAAGTAAAGTCAAACACTGTCTTCATATTCGACGATGTTGCAGTCGGAAACAAAGACCCATTTGGAAAATATTTCTGTTTCGTAAGGGCGCTGATGAATTTCATGTAAGACAGACATATTCAGCAATCCTGAAACAGCTGGTTAGGGATAACGCAAACCTCATTGTAACCTTCAAACAGAACCATCTGAATTTAAAACACATTAACCAAGCACATGTAGGAATTGTCATGTCGCTTAATGATTCTTTAAACATATTAGCCGATTGCTGGACTCATTCACAGTATATGTTTCTGGTTATCGTTAAAACAAGAAAACTGAATGACAATAAGTACAGGCGAAACTTCCAAGAGTTCCTGTATACACACATCAAAAAAATGTTTTTCATCACCTCGGTTCCGAGCGTTCCAGAATCTGTACAGACAATTGGAATAGAGATCAATATAAACATCATTTCCACCCTTTTTATTGCGCATGAAAGCCACACATTGCACGTTGTACCACCATACAGCGAGACTTTCAGAGGTGATGGTCAAGATTGCTGTACACACCCGTACCTCTAACACCCAGTAGCACGTCCTCTTGCACTGATGCATGCCTGTAATCGTGGTGGCATCATACAATCCACAAGTTCAACAAGGCACTGTTGGTCCAGATTGTCCCACTCCTCAACAGCGATTCGCCGTAGATACCTCAGAGTGGTTGGTGGAACACGTCGTCCCTGAACAGCACTTTTCAATCTAACCAGGTACGTACGATAGGGTTAATGTCTGTAGAAAATGCTGGCCACTCTATTCGAGCGAAGTCGTTATCCCGAAGAAAGTCATTTACAAGGTATGCAAGACGGGGGCGCGAATTATCGTCCATGAAGACGAATGCATCACCAATATTCTGCCGATATGGTTGCACTGTCGGTCGGAGGATGTCATTAAAGTATCGTGTAGCCGTTATGGCGCCTTCCATGACCACCAGTGGCGTACATCGTCCCCACATAATGCCACCCCTAAGCAGGTGGGAACCTCCACTTTGCTGCACTCTCTGGATAGTGTGTCTAAGGCGTTCAGCCTGACCGAATTGCCTCATAACACGTTTCCGACTATTGTCTGGTTCAAGGCATATGCGACACTCATCGGTGAAGAGAACGTGATGCCAATCCTGAGCGGTCCCTTGGATGTGTTGGTCTCATCTGTGTCGCGCTGCATGGTATCGTGGTTGCAAAGATGGACCTCGCCATCGACGCCGGGAGCAAAGTTCTGCATCGTGCAGTCTATTGCGCACAGTTTGGGTCGTAATACGAAGTCCTGTGGTTGCACGAAAAGCATTATTCAACATGGTGGCGTTGCTGTCAGTGTTCCTCCGAGCCATAATCCATAGGTAGCGATCATTCACTGTAGCAGTAGCCCATGGGCGGCCTGAGCGAGAAATGTCATCGACTGTTCCTGTCTCTCTGTATTTCCTCCATTTCCGAACAACATCTCTTTGGTTGACTTCCCTTTTGAGAGCGCTTTCTGGCACAAAGTAACAATGCGGATGCGATCAAACCCCGGTATTGACCATCTAGGCATGGTTGAACTACAGACAATCCTAGCCTTGTACCTTCCTCCTGGTGGAATGACTGGAACTGATCGTCTGTTGGACCCGTACCGTCTAATATTCGCTGCTCATGTAAAATATCTTTGGGTGGGTTTAGTGAAATCTCTGGACAGTCAGAGGGACTGTGTCTCTGATACAGTATCCCCAGTGAACGTCTCTCTTCAGGAGTTCTGGGAACCGGGATGATGAAAAACATTTTTTTATGTGTGTATACAGGGTGGTCCATTGATCGTGACCGGGCCAAATATCTCACGAAACAAGCGCGAAACGAAAAAACTACAGAGAACGAAACTTGTTTAGCTTGAAGGGGGAAGCCAGATGGCGTTATTGCTGGCCCGCTACATGGCGCTGCCATAGGGCAAATGGGTATCAACTTCGTTTTTTTTTAAATAGGAACCCCCATTTTTTATTACGTATTCGTGTAGTACGTAAACAAATATGTATGTTTTAGTTGGACCACATTTTTCGCTTTATGGTAGAGAGCGCTGTAATAGTCACAAGCATATTGCTCACAGTTTTAGACGAACAGTTGGTAACAGGTGGGTTGCTTAAATTAAAATACAGAACGTAGGTACGTTTGAACATTTTATTTCAGTTGTTCCAATGTGATACATGTACCTTTGTGAACTTATCATTTCTGAGAACGCATGCTGTTACAGCGTGATTACCTGTAAATCCCACATTAACGCAATAACTGCTCAAAATGATGTCCGTTAACCTCAGTGCATTTGGCAATACGTGTAACGATATTCCTCTCAACAGCGAGTAGTTCGCCTTCCGTAATGTTCGCACATGCATTCACAATGCGCTGACACATGTTGTCAGGCGTTGTCGGTGAATCACTGTAGCAAATATCTTTCAACTTTCCCCACGGAAAGAAATCCGAGGACGTCAGATTCGGTGAACGTGCGGGCCATGGTATGATGCATCGACGACCAATCCACCTGTCATGAAATATACTATTCAATACGGCTTCAACCGCACATGAGCTGTATGGCGGACATCCGTCGTGTTGGAAGTACATCACCATTCTGTCATGTAGTGAAACATCTTGTAGTTACATCGGTAGAACATTATGTACGAAATCAGCATACATTGCACCATTTAGACTGTCATCGATAAAATGGGGGCCAATTATCCATCCTCCCTTAATGCCGCACCATACATTAACCCGCCAAGGTCGCTGATGTTCCGCTTGTCGCAGCCATCGTGGATTTTCCGTTGACCAATAGCGCACATTATGCCGGTTTACGTTACCGCTGTTGGTGAATAACGCTTCGTCGATAAACAGAACGAGTGCAAAAAATCTGTCATCGTCCCATAATTTCTCTTGTGCCGAGTGGCAGAACTGTACACGACGTTCAAAGTCGTCGACATGCAATTCCTGGTGCATAGAAATATAGTACGGGTGCAATCGATGTTGATGTAGCATTCTCAACACCGACGTTTTTGAGATTCCCGATTCTCGCGCTTTTTGTCTGCTACTAATGTGCGGATTAGCCGCGACAGCAGCTAAAACGCCTACTTGGGCATCATCATTTGTTGCAGGTTGTGGTTGAAGTTTCTCCTGTGGCTGAACACTTCCTGTTTCCTTAAATAACGTAACTATCCGGCAAACGGTCCGGACACTTGGATGATGTCGTCCAGGAAACCGAGCAGCATACATAGCACACGCTCGTTGGGCATTTGGATCACACTAACCATACACCAACACGATATCGACGTTTCCCGTAGTTGGTAAAAGGTCCATTTTAACACGGGTAATGTATCAAGAAGCAAATACCATCCGCATTGATGGAATGTTGCGTGAGACCACGTACTTATACGTTTGTGACTATTACAGCGCCATCTATCACAAAGCGAAAAAAGTGTTCCAACTAAAACATTCATATTTCTTTACGTACTACAGGAATATGTTATAAAAATGGGAGTTCCAATTTAAAAAAACGCAGTTGACATCCGTTTGACTTATGGCAGCGCCATCTAGCTGGCCAACCATAGCGCCATCTGGTTTCCCCCTTCAAGGTAGACGAGTTTCGTTCATTGTAGTTTTTTCGTTTGATGCTTATTTCGTGAGATATTTAGCCCGGTCACTATCAATGGAGCACCCTGTATAGCCCAGTAAGAGAGGTGAGTACATTGGCATACGCTGCACCATGCGCAAATTCGCACACATGTATGGCTCTAAACCCGAAAGAATGGGTGTACGTAGACAGAACATTCGCTTGTACATGGATGCGAAAATTGAGACTATCGCACATTAAGTTGGAGGTATGTGCAGGAATCTAGAGACGTATTGCTGGACTCTTCTCAGAATGACAAACAAATTAATTGAGTTAGTTGATGAAACTGACAAGAATGTAACCTACGTAAGTGAAAATGTTGAGACTTTGACGGGAAAATAGATGTAGAGGCTCTTGTTTTTGAGAAGGGGTAGCAGTCACGGCACATAATAAGAATAAAAATATTAGATATATAATGCCTCACGCCCCCCCATGAACCATGGACCTTGCCGTTGGTGGGGAGGCTTGCGTGCCTCAGCGATACAGATGGCCGTACCGTAGGTGCAACCACAACGGAGGGGTATCTGTTGGGAGGCCAGACAAACTTGTGGTTCCTGAAGAGGGGCAGCAGCCTTTTCAGTAGTTGCAGGGGCAACAGTCTGGATGATTGACTGATCTGGCCTTGTAACATTAACCAAAACGGCCTTGCTGTGCTGTTACTGCGAACGGCTGAAAGCAAGGGGAAACTACAGCCGTAATTTTTCCCGAGGACATGCAGCTCTACTGTATGATTAAATGATGATGGCGTCCTCTTGGGTAAAATATTCCAGAGGTAAAATAGTCCCCCATTCGGATCTCCGGGCGGGGACTACTCAAGAGGACGTCGTTATCAGGAGAAAGAAAACTGGCGTTCTACGGATCGGAGCGTGGAATGTCAGATCCCTTAATCGGGCAGGTAGGTTAGAAAATTTAAAAAGGGAGATGGACAGGTTAAAGTTAGGTATAGTGGGAATTAGTGAAGTTCGGTGGCAGGAGGAACAAGACTTTTGGTCAGGTGATTACAGGGTTATAAATACAAAATGAAATAGGGGTAATGCAGGAGTAGGTTTAATAATGAATAAAAAAATAGGAGTGCGGGTAAGCTACTACAAACAGCATAGTGAACGCATTATTGTGGCCAAGATAGACACAAAGCCCATGCCTACTACAGTAGTACAAGTTTATATGCCAACTACCTCTGCAGATGATGAAGAAATAGATGAAATGTATGACGAGATAAAAGAAATTATTCAGGTAGTGAAGGGAGACGAAAATTTAATAGTCATGGGTGACTGGAATTCGTCAATAGGAAAAGGGAGAGAAGGAAACATAGTAGGTGAATATGGATTGGGGGGAAGGAATGAAAGAGGAAGCCGCCTTGTAGAATTTTGCACAGAGCACAACTTAATCATAGCTAACACTTGGTTCAAGAATCATGAAAGGAGGCTGTATACATGGAAGAAGCCTGGAGATACTGACAGGTTTCAGATAGATTATATAATGGTAAGACAGAGATTTAGGAACCAGGTTTTAAATTGTAAGACATTTCCTGGGGCAGACGTAGATTCTGACCACAATCTATTGGTTATGAACTGCAGATTGAAACTGAAGAAACTGCAAAAAGGTGGGAATTTAAGGAGATGGGACCTGGATAAACTGAAAGAACCAGAGGTTGTACAGAGTTTCAGGGAGAGCATTAGGGAACAATTGACAGGAATGGGGGAAAGAAATACAGTAGAAGAAGAATGGGTAGCTCTGAGGGATGAAGTGGTGAAGGCAGCAGACGATCAAGTAGGTAAAAAGACGCGGGCTAATAGAAATCCTTGGGTAACAGAAGAAATATTGAATTTAATTGATGAAAGGAGAAAATATAAAAATGCAGTAAATGAAGCAGGCAAAAAGGAATACAAACGTCTCAAAAATGAAATCGACAGGAAGTGCAAAATGGCTAAGCAGGGATGGCTAGAGGACAAATGTAAGGATGTAGAGGCTTGTCTCACTAGGGGTAAGATAGATACTGCCTACAGGAAAATTAAAGAGACCTTTGGAGAGAAGAGAACCACTTGTATGAATATCAAGAGCTCAGATGGCAACCCAGTTCTAAGCAAAGAAGGGAAAGCAGAAAGGTGGAAGGAGTATATAGAGGGTTTATACAAGGGCGATGTACTTGAGGACAATATTATGGAAATGGAAGAGGATGTAGATGAAGATGAAATGGGAGATAAGATACTGCGTGAAGAGTTTGACAGAGCACTGAAAGACCTGAGTCAAAACAAGGCCCCGGGAGTAGACAACATTCCATTAGAACTACTGATGGCCTCGGGAGAGCCAGTCATGACAAAACTCTACCATCTGGTGAGCACGATGTATGAGACAGGCGAAATACCCTCAGACTTCAAGAAGAATATAATAATTCCAATCCCAAAGAAAGCAGGTGTTGACAGATGTGAAAATTACCGAACAATCAGTTTAATAAGTCACAGCCTCAAAATACTAACGCGAATTCTTTACAAACGAATGGAAAAACTGGTAGAAGCCGACCTCGGGGAAGATCAGTTTGGATTCCGTAGAAATGTTGGAACACGTGAGGCAATACTGACCTTACGACTTATCTTGGAAGAAAGATTAAGAAAAGGCAAACCTACGTTTCTAGCATTTGTAGACTTTGAGAAAGCTTTTGACAATGTTGACTGGAATACTCTCTTTCAAATTCTGAAGGTGGCAGGGGTAAAATACAGGGAGCGAAAGGCTATTTACAATTTGTACAGAAACCAGATGGCAGTTATAAGAGTCGAGGGGCATGAAAGGGAAGCAGTGGTTGGGAAAGGAGTGAGACAGGGTTGTAGCCTCTCCCCGATGTTATTCAATCTGTATATTGAGCAAGCAGTAAAGGAAACAAAAGAAAAATTCGGAGTAGGTATTAAAATTCATGGAGAAGAAGTAAAAACTTTGAGGTTCGCCGATGACATTGCAATTCTGTCAGAGACAGCAAAGGACTTGGAAGAGCAGTTGAACGGAATGGACAGTGTCTTGAAAGGAGGATATAAGATGAACATCAACAAAAGCAAAACGAGGATAATGGAATGTAGTCAAATTAAGTCGGGTGATGCTGAGGGAATTAGATTAGGAAATGAGACACTTAAAGTAGTAAAGGAGTTTTGCTATTTAGGGAGTAAAATAACCGATGATGGTCGAAGTAGAGAGGATATAAAATGTAGACTGGCAATGGCAAGGAA
Organism: Schistocerca cancellata; assembly: GCF_023864275.1. Taxonomy (NCBI): domain Eukaryota; kingdom Metazoa; phylum Arthropoda; class Insecta; order Orthoptera; family Acrididae; genus Schistocerca; species Schistocerca cancellata. The sequence continues at coordinate 333,391,537 of NC_064629.1, forward strand.
AGAGTTTCTCAAGAAGAGAAATTTGTTAACATCGAATATAGATTTAGGTGTCAGGAAGTCGTTTCTGAAAGTATTCATATGGAGTGTAGCCATGTATGGAAGTGAGACATGGACGATAACTAGTTTGGACAAGAAGAGAATAGAAGCTTTCGAAATGTGGTGCTACAGAAGAATGCTGAAGATAAGGTGGGTAGATCACGTAACTAATGAGGAGGTATTGAATAGGATTGGGGAGAAGAGAAGTTTGTGGCACAACTTGACTAGAAGAAGGGATCGGTTGGTAGGACATGTTCTGAGGCATCGAGGGATCACAAATTTAGCATTGGAGGGCAGCGTGGAGGGTAAAAATCGTAGAGGGAGACCAAGAGATCAATACACTAAGCAGATTCAGAAGGATGTAGGTTGCAGTAGGTACTGGGAGATGAAAAAGCTTGCACAGGATAGAGTAGCATGGAGAGCTGCATCAAACCAGTCTCAGGACTGAAGACCGCAACAACAACAACAATGCCTCACGATGCAGGGATGTGTGAAAATCATACAACGAGATTTCAACGCAGAAAAATGTCATTTAGGCGCGGAAAGCCGTACGAAAGAAATTATAGTTGATATGGTTAGGGGAAATGGATCGATAGCGAACACTAAGCGGAACCTTTAAGCCAGTTACTCAGTCTCCCAGGCAGCACTCAGCATAAAACAAAGCCACACTATAACGATGGTGTTGCTATTGACAAATTTAGTATCCATCACGCCCCTGGCCAGACAGGCGGGACTTGGGTGTCGGAAGGGAGGACACTACATGCTGGGTACACAGATTATAAATGCAACTGATGACACAACACCGATTGGTGATAAGCACTTCGGGAGAACGCATGGCTTAATGAATCTTACTTTCCTAAGAGACTGGAAGAAACGAGCGAATTATTCAGTCAATCATAAAAAAATTTACCACGAAATATTGCATTTGACTGATGTACATAAGGTCGCTTGAAGCCACAGCAGTAAGAAATATAACACCATTGATGGTGAAGACTACAACAACAGAAGGAGCGGTGATGGTACTGACATTGAGCGTAAAGCAGTGAACCATCGAATCCCACAGTATATAAACTACTAGCCATTAAAACTGCTGCACCACGAAGATGACGTGATACAGACGCGAAATTTAACCGACAGGAAGAAGATACTGTGATACGCAAATGATCAGCTTTTCAGAGCATTCACACAAGGTTGGCGCCGGTGGCGACACTTACAACGTGCTGACATGAGGAAAGTTTCCAACCGATTTCTCATACACAAACAGCAGTTGACCGGCGTTGACTGATGAAACGGTGTACTGATGCCTCGTGTAAGGAGCAGAAATGCGTACCATCACGTTTCCGACTTTGATAAATGTCGGATTGTAGCCTATCACGATTGCGGTTTATCGTATCGCGACATTGCTGCTATCGTTGGTCGAGATCCAATGACTGTTAACAGAATATGGAATCGGTGGGTTCAGGAGGGTAATACGGAACACCGTGCCAGATCCCAACGGCCTCGTATCACTAGCAGTCGAGATGACAGGCATCTTATCCGCATGGTTGTAACGGATCGTGCAGCCACGTCTCGATCCCTGAGTCAATAGATGGGCACGTTTGCAAGACAACAACCATCTGCACGAACAGTTCGACGACGTTTGCAGCAGCATGGACTATCAGCTCGGAGACCATGGCTGCGGTTACCCTTGACGCTGCATCAAAGACAAGAGATCTGCGTTGGTGTACTCAACGACGAACCTGGATATACGAATGGCAAAACGTCATTTTTTCGGATGAATCCAGGTTCTATTTACAGCATCGTGATGGTCGCATTAGTGTTTGGGCGACATCGCGGTGAACGCATATTGGAAGCGTGTATTCGTCATCGCCATACTGGCGTATCACCCGGCATGATGGTATGGGGTGCCATTGGTTACACGTCTCGGTCACCTCTTCTTCGCATTGATGGCACTTTGAACACAGGACGTTACATTTCAGATCTGTTACGACCCGTGGCTCTACCCTTCATTCGACCACCGCGAAACCCTACATTTCAGCAGGATAATGCACGACCGCATGTTGCAGTTCCTGTACGGGCCTTTCTGGATACAGAAAATGTTCGACTACTGCCCTGGCCAGCACATTCTCTTGATCTCAATGGTGGCCGAGCAACTGGCTCGTCACAATACGCCAGTCACTACTCTTGATGAATTGTGGTATCGTGTTGAAGCTGCATGGACAGCTGTACCTGTACACGCCATCCAAACTCTGTTTGACTTAATGGCCAGGCGTATCAAGGCCGTTATTACGGCCAGAGGTGGTTGTTCTGGGTACTGATATCTCAGGATCTATGGACCCAAACTGCGTGGAAATGTAATCACATTTCAGTTCTAGTATAATATATTTGTCCCATGATTACCCGTTTATCATCTGCATTTCTTCTTGTTGTAGCAATTTTAATAGCCAGTAGTGTACATTATGACGACCGCAACGAGCTAACAGATCGACTATGTCTGCTCATAGCATCAGCTGCTGCAGTTAATATAGCTCATTCGAGTGACGCTTTTTCAGTAATCTCTGAGCTTAGAGAGAGATAATTATAAAGACATTAGTTCGATAACTGCACAAACCAGCATGCAAAACATACCCTCATAGCAATGTTATGATTAAAGGTTTCAGTGACTTATTGCCGGCTGACCTTGTAGATATGAGGGAATATTAATATGAGGATAATGGATCCAAATATAATTTAATGATTGTTGATATATAATCGAAATTTGCCTGGGCCTTATCTGTAAAACGAGGTGAAATGTTGTGGATGTGTTTGAGCGTCTGCTGCAGACAAGGACGATTCGATGCCTGGACAACCTCCAAACCGATCGCGGTGGAGAGTTTTACAACAGGTATTTCGAGATCGTTATGCAGCGGTATGGAATACGTCTCTAACCTGAATGCGAGTATCGTGGAACGTCGGAACGAAACAATAAAAGGTCAAATGCGGATGCGTTTTAACCTTCGCGGCCTATACAAATCGACAGATATCATCCCAGAAATAATTGCTCAGTCTAATGGAACCATACACACCCGCCAGGGTAGCCGACAGCGCTACTGCACTGTTTCCTGGACTCGGGTAGGAGCGCTGGCCCCGGATCGTATCCGCCCATCATCGAAGGCTGGTGTGTTGGCCTACCTGGATGTGATTTTTAGGTTGTTTTTCACATCCCCTTAGGTGAATACCGGATTAGTCCTCACGTCCCGCATCAGTTATACGACTTTTATACACGTTCGTACTATTTCATGATTTACACTAGGCGCAGACAGCGGGTGTACACTGATTCCGTCCCAGGATGGTACGTGGTGGCGGCATGAAGGGCATCCGGTCACCCCTTCAGATTAACATTCCCAAATCCAATTGTGGCATTGCTGTCACTGCGAAAATTGCGGGACTAAGGCAAAGTAAAAAAAGAAGAAGAATTGAACTAAATATAGCACAATAAAAATGAGACCAGTCGATGTTGGTGATAATGGACTTATGAATAACAGTGTACTGTCGTATTAAAATGCTAGATCCACACAAACAGAAATTTAATGTTGGTGATTTGGTATATATCCCAAAACACAAGACATCATTTGAAAAATCATACCTACCAAACTGGTCAACAAAGGCATTTGCAGTTTCAAAGGTGCAAAGAACGAATCCTAGAACTTATATCTTGAACGATAAGGAAAGGTGAAGAAACCGAAGGTTGCTTCTACACCGAGGAGTTGCAGAAAAGTTGAGAACAGTAGGTGTTTCTCGTGGAGAGAGTCAAAGGCGTCGGGGAAATAGAGCTATAATAGAGCTCTAGTCAAATGGCTTGGTTCTTCTACAGCGCAAAGCTACTGACCTGATGCTAACTATTTGCTATATAATAGGGTGTGCAGTCCACAACCATCGCAGTAGCATAACATGTGTGCTAGGAGACGCATCAGTGGAGGTAGTGATGTACTAGACCAGTTGCCAGTGGAATTACACATTCCGGAGGATAACTACAGTGGACCTGGAATAAAGCTTCCAACAAGCTTGGCAGTAGGTGAAGTAGGTGATAAGGGGATCGTCTGCTCGACGAAATGTGTGTAGAATAGGAGATTGTATACTCTGCAAATAAAGATCTCCCAAGATGTCACACTGCAAACAGGATTTTAGCTGATTTGGCTAAGGCAATAGGCAGAAAAAAGGGTACTGGTATAGGTCAACGCGTTGCTGCATTTGCAACTGACAAAACCATGTGTGGAAAAAATATGTAAAGTTTAGGAGTGACTAATTTCAAGCGATTTATGAATACTGCACAATGTGCACGAGGAAGAAAAAGAAGGGTGAGAAGAAAAAGGTGTTTGTAGAACTGTATCCTGACAGCGATGTACGCAGCTAAAAACAGAAGCTGAAGCAGAATGGTGAGGAAATAAATAGAGGATCAGTTACAGCACCTCCAGTTCTACCTATACCCAAGACGTCTGGTGGTTTTCTTCCATTCCTCGTCCCATTACTCACCGCTCTCTAGGTCGTAGTGTCGGCTGCCGGTGGTGCTGTAGCTGTTGCTCGAACAGTCATGAGCAGGCAAAACTCCCAAGTGCAGTTGGAAGAAGCAAGAAGACATAATCGCATAATGGTATCCACTGCCATCGGGAAAGGACTATACTTCAATACGTGAAACCGTACAGGAAAGGTCCTGATCTATTCATAATAATTAAAAAAAAAAAAAGAAAGTCCATGAGCAGTCCTACCAGGTCGGGCACAAACAAATGCTGATCTTCTCAAATTTGTTCGAAAAAAATTCAACATTCCCAGTTTCCGTGGTATTTTTATGAGGGATACATTACAAAAGACCGTGTGGAAAACTGATGCATGTGGTGTTGTGAATTTAGATGTTGCTGGAGATACCGACACCCACTGGGTGTCATATTTTATGAAAAATACGTCTGCTCTTTCGACTCATTTGGTGACCTGCAACCGCAAGAAGAATTACAATGATACTTCACTTGCAGAAGACGTGTGTTCTACGATTTTCGGCGCTATCAGGACTTTAATACACACCTCTGCGAACATCTATGCATCATGTGTTTCTTGAAATTTACAAAGAAGAAGAAGGATGTGTATAAAGAAGAGCTTTAAAGGTTCCTTCATCAATTGTGATTTAGATGCAGTGTCGTACTCTTTGACTTTAAAACAACGATCATCTGTATTACGTGCCAATTACTTACCGCCAATTGAATTGAGCGTTGACGAATGGAGTGTTACACTGACTGGACTGGTGACGTACAACAATATCCCAAATATCACCGACGCTAACAACAGACAGCATCTGGATATTAATAGAGAAAAAGACATTGTGAAAATCGAACATTGTGCTTACGGTACCGAAGATTTAAATGAAGTCTTGAAACATTCTGGAAAAAGTATTGAACTGCGTGCAAGCAACAATACACTTAAATCTGAAGTAAGGACAGTGAATGCAATGAGTGTCTTCAACCAGAAAGGTTCAATAGGGCGACTACTGGGTTTCCCGTAAGGACAGGTTTTGAAGAAGGATCAGACTGTAGACGTACTGCTTGTCAGCACAATCCGAGTCGAATGTAACATTGCAACGAACTCCTACTATTTACGGAACCTTTCCCTCAGTTGCAACAGGGTATGAGATTGTAGAGAGTCCCACCAATGAAATATACCATGATGGGGAACTCTGTACCCTCCAAGTTATAACGTCCACGACTATTATCACCTCCATGGCATGTACTGGGACACTCAAGATAGTCTCTGTAATTCCCATTTCTCTCGCAAGGCAGGACTTAACATGCAAAACAGGCCTGATCTTCTCTATTTTCTATATTAATGCTTGCCTGCTTATTAGCTATATTCTAAGCAAGTTTGATATAGTTAGACCCTCCATTTACCGGATCAGTGACATGTATATGGATGCCGACGTGTAGTATTTGTCAAAGTGCTTTAGCTGAAACTTTCACTTCCATCTCAGAAAACCGGTGGATTCACGAAACCACTAGGAGATTGACGTGCTCCTCGTTGTCACACCATTTTCCCCCAAAGATAATGAAGATCTGTCTCCTCAATGCCAGAGGCAATTTTTGGGGGGTGCGATAGTTAGAAGCAGAACACCACACTGCACGGATCATTGACTACTCTGAGGAGCTCAATTTCCACGACAAGGAGGAAGAAACGAACTTAGAGACCCGACATTGTCGCGGTACCCTCCTGACGGATTATCGATCCTTGTGAACGAAATTCGCTCCTCAAAGGTGTTTACAGTTAGCAGGTATTCTAACTACGGGATGGCGTCACTGACTTGATGTCCTTAATTAAAAGAACGGGAGAAGGACCTGTCGCTAGCTACAGGATCATCTCTGTTACTAATAATACTTAACATTGGTGAAGAGGTCCATCCTGTTGATGGAGTCGGATAGACGCACAGGGGTAAGCGCGGAGGCTCACATACCTTCCGTTGCCAGTGAGGGCGAACAGGTGAAGCGAAGCCATAGTAGGACGAGGTGGCGACAGCGAGGCCCAGTGGGAAAGCACTGGTTGCGGTGACTGGTTGCGATGCTGCTGCTGCTGCTGCATGCTGAAGCCTTCACTACCAACAGCTGGTTGGTGGGGGGGTGGGGGGGGGGGAGGGGGACGAGATCGTTGCTGCTCTTCTTCTTCTGACTGAACCACTCACAGATGACACTGTGTATGCACTGGTGTGGGGGCCAACGCTGCAGCAGCCGCAGCTGATGCCACCGCCTTTCGCGCAGCCGCGAGTGGTGCTTTGCACGACAATGCATGCCACTCAGTTACGTGTTCCATTACTGCTCCCACAACCATCGCTCTAGGCGTTTGTGTCAGAGGTAGCTGTTAAGATGCTGGTAGCGACTGTGGTGCCTCTGTAACATACGAATAAATAAAATAATAAAGAACAGCATTCTAAGATATATATATATATATATATATATATATATATATATATATATATATATATATATATATATGCTGTGAGCTAATAACAACATCTCAGAATAATAACAATAATTATTAGCTGTAACGACGACAGTTGCATTGTACAATCACCTTTTCCACTCTGTGTTCTAGGATTCAGCTGTACAGTCGGGCTTTCCAGTACTTTTCCCATCAATCCAACTATTCTATCATTCTCCTACGAAGGGGCGAAATGGCGCTACATTTCAGCCCCCCAGGATCAGCCGTCATCTAATGCACACACTCTGGGATTTCACCCTCACCTTGGGGTCATTTATTTTGCTCACTAACGCTACCTGCCACAATTATATATTGAATGTAATTATTTCTAGAAAATGATATAGACATACACACAGAAAATCGAAGTGAGAATCGTTTTCTTTAACTCACTGAAATATAAACAGAAAATCTTATAATCTAGTTCACTGAATTTACTTATATATAAAAATTACTGATTTTGAAAACCGTACTCATCTACTCACATCAGTGAATCGACTGCTCCTGGCTCTCGGCCTCGACAGGTCCCCCTACGTCTCCTTCCTGTACCATAGAAACACCTAGGAAAGCAAAGAATATCTCTGACAACTGAGTGAACCATGTTACCAAAAATAAAATGTGTATACATTCCCGAGCCCTCATATTTAGAACCGCGGTACATTACATGAACAAAAAATATTTTCTCTAACAGCTACATGTTAAAAAAGTAAAATAAAATAAAAACTAAATGCACTTTAGTTCTTGCTCACAGACTCGGTTATTATTGTTGGTGGCTGTTGCTGCAATAGTTTCTCAGACTCCATCTGCCGATCTAATTCAGCCAACATCTCAGGGATGAAGGCAACAACAACAAGAAAGTAAGATGGACTGTAATACCAGCTATGAAATAAAAAATCATCACCCACTAATATTACAGCAGCGAACCGTTCAAAAGCTCGGTAGTACGGAGGTATGCCTCTACCACCTATGACCTAAACAAGTGCTGTGAGGGATACTAATATGATGGGGTAAACAGGTACGTTTAATGATTGGCGCAATTAACTTACATGGTAAACTGTTCTGGCAAAAGTGTTCGCTGCTGCTACTCCAGTTGATGATGTTGCTGGAAACTGTACTCTTCATTTTCTTCCCCGAAAAAAAATTGGCACAAGAACACCCAATAACCACACAGGCGAACTGACGAAGACAGAATGAGAGCGAGTGCACCAAGACAATGGTTTATATAACCTCTACCCCCTCCACCCACCATTTTACACAGGGAGCCAATAGGAGTGCGGCGTTCGCACCCACCTACCGATGAATACTGGTCTGAGCACCCAGGACAAGTTGGTGCTGGTCTGGCGACCACGGATTTTGCACACTTTTGTATGTGGGGTTCTGGAAATACCAACTTCTTCCGCTGATCCCTTCTTTGTGTGCCAGAGTACCCCGCTTCTGGGCGCCACTTCACTCTGTGGCCAGAACTGCGGCCATTGTCAGACGAGCCACCACTTTGCGGGTCACAAGTTATGACCATGCCAGCAGTAGCAAACTATTGTGATAGTGTACCCAAACAATAGCTTCTTACGTGATGTAGGATCGTCTTCAGAGTTTCGTCGTGGTTCATTTGTGCTCATTTACTTTAGTTTCTATTTATAAACAATATTCCCGCATGACGTATTTTCGAGTGTATTTGCCGTAATCTGTTTCCGTTCACTGAGCAGATGGGAAGACAGTGCAGTCTTTTGCATGTGAGTGTATTTGAAACAAACTGTCCTAAGCAACATTTGGAAATGTACAAACACCAAAAAGGTTTTGCATCACCCCGGTTCCCAGAACTCCTGAAGAGTGACGTTGAGTGTGGATATTGTATCATAGACACAGTCCCTCTGACTTTTCAGAGACGTCACTAAACCCTCCCAAAGATGTAAGCAACCATGCGTGAGCAGCGCCTATTAGACGCAGAGAGTCCGATAGCCGATCAGTTCCACTCATTCCACCAGGAAGGAGGTACACGGCTAGTGTTTACATACCTAGACGGTCAATACCGGGGTTCGATCGCGTCCGCATTGTTATTTTGTGGCAGGAAGGGCTCTCAACAAGGGAAATTTCCAGGCGTCTCGGAGTGAACCAAAGCAATGTAGCTCGGACATGGAGGAGATACAGAGAGACCGGAACTGTCGATGACATGTCTCGCTCAGGCCGCCGAAGGGGTACTGCTGCAGTGGATGACCACTACCTACGGATTATGGTTCGGAGGAACACTGACAGCATCGCCACCATAATCAATAACGCTTTTCGTGCAACCACAGGACGTCGTGTTACGACTCAAACTGAGCGCAATAGACTGCATGATACGCGACCTCGCTCCCGACGTCCATGGCGAGGTCCACCTTTGCAACCACGACACCATGCAGCGCGGTACAGATGGGCCCAACAACATGTCCAATGGACCGCTCAGGATTGGCATCATGTTCTCTTCACCGATGAGTGTCGCATATGCCTTTAACCAGACAATAGTCGGAGACGTGTTTGGAGGCAATTTGGTCAGGCTGAACACCTTAACACACTCTCCAGCGCGTGCGGCAAGGTGGAGGTTCCCAGCTGTTTTGGGGTGGCATTATGTGGGTCCGATGTACGCCAGTGGTGGTCATGGAAGTCACCTTAACGGCTACACGATACTTTAATGACATCCTCCGACCGACAGCGCAACCATATCGGCAGATTATTGGTAATGCATTCGTCTTCTTGGGCGATAAATGGTGCCCCCGTCTTGCATACCTTGTAAATGACTTTCTTCGGGATAATGACTTCGCTCGACTAGAGTGGCCAGCATTTTCTCCAGACATTAATCCTATCTAACATACCTGGTTAGATTGAAAAGCGCTGTTCAGGGACGACGTGTTCCACCAACCACTCTGAGGCATCTACGCCGAATCGCTGTTGAGGAGTGGGACAATCTGGACCCACAGTGCCTTGTTGAACTTGTGGATTGTATGATGCCACGACAATTACAGGCATGCATCAGTGCAAGAGGACGTGCTACTGGGTGTTAGAGGTACGGGTGTGTACAGCAATCTGGACCATGACCTCTGAAAGTCTCGCTGTATGGTGGTACAACGTGCAATGTGTGGCGTTCATGCGCAATAAAAAGGGTGGAAATGATGTTTATATTGATCTCTATTCCAATTTTCTTTACAGGTTCCGGAGCTCTTGGAACCGAGGTGATACAAAACCTATGTTGATGTGTGGATTTAGGCGCTAAACACTTTATCTAATTTGTTTATACACGGAAATATTCCAGAGTGGTTGTGGAAGATTTAGTTTTCACAACGGTCGCTTTAGAGTCTGTGTTGAAGAGCGGCGGTATACTTCCCATAATCGAAGCAAACTGCTTTGTAGCGATCTCTTTGAAAGTGTGTTTAGATACATATTCAATTGGATTTAATGACTCCTGAAGCAGCTCACTCTCAAACACAAAAGAAGGTTTTGTTATATCTCACAAAATCGCGCGAAGCTCTCAGGGATGGCTTCACACGTTTGTCACGATTTTTAAGAGTCCATGTTCAAGTGTGGAGGTGGTATTCCTCGGAATAAAACGTGTATTTACATAATCTTGTGGCATCTGCAAATCTCCATATCTCTATCTCTCTCTCTCTCTCTCTCTCTCTCTCTCTCTCTCTCTCTCTCTCTCTCTCTCGCTCTCTCTGTCTCTTTCTGTCTTTGTGTAGTGGTACATATAGTTCCTGTGACATCTTCAAGCCATGTATGTGACAATATTCCACTCATTTCTTAAACGCCAGATGTAGTAACTCCTGAAGCAGATTGTGTTCAATGGCAAAGGATACCCATGTGCTGGGGATGGGAAGGAGGAAGGCTGTGGGTATTTCCAACGTGACAGGAAGTGCATAGTGCGCAGCCCTGCGGCTGCCTTGTGGTGGTGCTGTGAGTCCTGGGTGTGGTCTCTTCCTGCGGGCATGGAAACACTGGGGCAGGGAGAATGCCCACCGGAATGGGTGGACGCCTTACCTCTGGCGCTTCAGAAGACTGCCTGGATTTTATCGAATGATCTACATTTATACTACATGCAATTGTGAAGTGTAACTTAGCCCTATCCTGCTGCATCTTTATTATCTGATGAAACGTATTCGTATTCTTCATTCATTTATCAAATATCATTTCTTTCTAAGCAACATAAGAGTGGAGTGGGGAAGGGCCAATCTCTGGTGGTGTTGTGAAGTAGGTCATTTGAACTCTGGGCCTCAAGGTAACACACTGGATGGATCTAATGTCTATGACAACTCAAATTGTTTAAATAAACAATATACCACAATACATACAAAATAAAGACTTCGTTCATCCTATCCAGCACCCCCAGCACAGACTGTGCCAATATCCAGATTGGAGAACCGACGGAAGGAGAGGAGGAGGGCGGTCGAATTAGGTTAGAGAAGCTCTCCCAACTGACCTGTTTTACCGCCAAATTTGTAAATTCCCACAATGACGTCAGTGCGACGTTACCACATCTGTGGCCACAATCTAGGATCCACTATCTAGAATAAATCTGGCAACAATGCAGAGTGGGGTGGCACCGGTGTTGCCCTACAACGAGACAAAGACATAAAAATAAATATTTTCAAGCTACTTATAACTTCATATGTCAGGTTCATGGTGATACTTGCATCAAAGTACGACGTTGCACGGAATTCGTAAAAGTTTGCAACGAAGAATATGGGACTATATGGTTTTAATTTGGGACATATTCCATATACGTTGCTTCAAACGAAAGTTAGCTAAGATATTGAACTTTTCTTTAGAGTTGAGAGAACGTCTCCATCTGTCTCCAGTCCTGTGAACGGGAACAAAATATTCATAACCTGTCTCATATCTCCTAAACCGTTCGAGATATCATTACGACACTTTGGCAAGTGATAGCAGGCAAAGAGGAGAGTATTTTGCTATGTGGTTAACGTAGCGAACTTTCTTATCTACGGAGATTTCTTATTTACGGTGGTATAACGGAAGGTATGGTTTTCATTTTATTTTTTCAGTCCAATACTGTAATTTTTTGAGAGTCTTAGACAAATATTGAAAAGAATATTTGCTAGTATGGAACTAAAGGTGACATTTCTTATCTTATTTTACAGCAAACTGACACACTGAGGTTTTCCATAAGCTATTGACCACCCTAGTCGCCTATTGTATTTTAATAAGACACTTTCACAATTCTGTCGCAATAGGTATCGCAAGGTAAGTTCGTGCAATTTATACTGAATTTTATCAAAAAAAGCAAAGTCAAATCTGTCAACAAGAGAAATGCAGCCGTTGCACGAAACTGATGATGTTTCTTCACATGAGAAATAGTTAACAATTCAGACAAAAGTAAATCACCTACTCTGTTGTAATTTTGGCGGAATCCAGTAACCCGTAGTATTTTTTTAAGTGTACGACTGAAATGGAAATTTGCAAAAGGATTTTCTCACAGTTTTTTTTTATCTGAGAAATATGAAAATAATTCGTAGATAATACAGTAGAATATTTCTGTTCCTATCGCCATTCACGGTGACGTAGTGAACTTTTCCGCCGTAATAATCTTTTATCCTGTTAAAGATAGATTGCATACATTTATATTCTATTTTAATCTTAACGAGTAATTTCGAGCGGTTCATGAAGTAAGGAAACAATGTTTTCTTTTTTTTAAGGACCATCAATGGTGAAACGAGATTTGCTGTGGGTTTTTGCAACAACATGTGTGAAGATATTACGTATTTATTTTCATATCGGTGATGCACTAAGCTATAGTCTTGATTTGTCCTCAATTTCTAAATGAAGCCACTGTTTCAGAAAGTTTAAGATGCAGAAAAAAAATCATTTACTAAGTTTAATAAACCACTGTTTCAGGAGGTTTAATAAGATGCAGAAAGATCATTTATTAAGTTTCAGTACCACGTGTTCGTGAGTGAAAAGGCGCTGGGTTAGAAAATTACTCTGAAGTAGTAACAAAAGGAATTATTTGCTTTGTTCTGACTTGCTAACCATTTGTATTTCCTAAAATCATAATTAGTGGCGATTTTTTGCTAAAAGAGTGTAACAACAAATGGAAATACATCGCGAGTTCTGGTACAGCTTCAGGGAAATCCTATAACGCAGCTTCTGTTTAATGATGGGCAGCTGGGACTGAACTTTACCAAAGGATTTTCTTCTAAGCCTCAGTTAGATTTAACATATGAAAAGGTACAGCAAATAGTGTAACATATTTCTGTTCGTATCCCCATACACATTGAGGCAGTGACACTTCTTATTACAAATATCTTTTAATTCGGCAGTGATATTGACACTGACGAATAGTTGGCAAGATTTTGCAAGTCGTTAGTGTATTCACAGCTTCAGAATTATGAAAAAGCTTTATTTAATCAGTCTATCCTGCAACAAAAATACAGTATTTTCTATTAGAAATAACGAATTAGGTGTCTGTGTATCTGTGGATGACAATATTACAAAAACATGGTAGTCATTACTTTACGAACCACATGATACTACCAATTAAGAGTAAAATACGTTATAAAAAATATATAAACTATCTCTAACATATTACAATATAATTATGGCAGAGAAGTTCACCACTTCACTCTGAATCGAGATAGAACAAAAATATTGTACTTTATTCACTGCGAATCATTTCCATATTTATCATATGAAAAACAGGGGGAAAATGCTTTGCTGAGTTTCCACTCCAGTCTTTCACTATTAAAAATGCAATGGGTTACAGGGTTCCGCCAAAATTACGACAGAATTGTCTATTTATTTTTGTCTGAGTTCTTAATTATTTCTCATTTGGAAAAACAACATCAGTTATGAGGAACGGTTAATTTTTTTGGTGACATATTTAATTTCACTTTTTTTGAAATACGATATAATTTGCACAAACGGACTTTTAAATACCTATTGCGAAAGAACCTTCAAGCAGAAGGTCTTATTAAAATACAACAGGCGGCTAGGGTGGTCAGTAGCTTACGGAAAATCTCATTGTGTCGGTTTGCTGTAAAATCAGATAAGAAATTTCACTTTTAGATTCATGCTAGCAAATTTTGTTTTCATTAGTTGTCTAAGACAACTAAACAAATTACAGTACTAGATTGAAGAAATAAAATGAAAACCGTAGCTTCCAATGTATCACCATAAATATGAAAGCTCGCTACGTTAACCATACGACAAAATACTCTCCTCTTTGCATGCTATCTCTTGCCAAAATGTCATATCGTTATCTCGAACGGTTTAGGAGATATGCGGTATGTTACGAATATATCATTGTCGTGTGCGTGCGGTCGAGGCAGGAGACAGATAGTCTTCCTCCCAAGTCTATAGAAAAATTCAGTATTTTAGCTAAATTTAATTCCCAACGACATATGGTGTAGTATCCACCGAACGCAAAAGCATACAGTCCCATATTTTTCGTTGTAAACTTTTTCTAATTCAGGAAAGCGAAGTACTTAGATGAGTTGGAAAAATATGTAAAATTCAGCCAACCGGTTGCATAGGATTTCTATATACCTTGACCAGGTTTCGTTACCTCTAAGGGTGACTTCATGAAAAGGTAAGGTAATTACATGAAGAACATATCGTCAAAGATGTACAGTGATTTAAGAGCTGAGTTGCTCAAGTTCAGTCTCCTCACACCACACCGGTGTTACTTATGTTTTAATGTTTGACCTTTTGAAGAACGTTATGTTTCATATTTTAATGTATGACTTGAGCAACTCAGCTCTTAAATAAGTGTACATCTTTGACGATATGTTCTTCATGTAATTACCTTACCTTCTGATGAAGTCACTCTTAGAGGTGACGAAACCTGGTCAAGGTATATATAAAACCTATGCAACCGGTTGGCTGATTTTTACATATTTTTCAAATTTGTGTATACGATTGCTGCAAACGTCAGCCATGTTCAAAGTTGTACTTAGATGAGATTATCACGTTAAGTATTACAATTACCGAAATTTTGGGCACGTCACAATGAATCAGACATATAAAGCTATATGGAGCGTTAAAATCTTTTTTTTTTTTTTTTTTTTTTTTTTTTTTTACAAAATAATCCCTGTAAACTCATTTGAGGACTATTGCAGGGCATGCGCCCAGGTCCAGTCGACTCTGAGCGTCGGGAACTGGGGAGTAGAAAACGGGCGAATTATGTCTAGTTTATTCCTGTTCGCCAGCTGCCATTGTGTGCTGCCTCATTGGATAACAAGGGGATATTTCTCGCATAGATCAAGACGCCTTGCGCTGGGCCCACCTGCGCAGGTAGCGAGCTTTCTTTCTATGCACACACTTATGTTGCATCAACAGGTCTATTTCTTTCTTCTGCTGCTTTTCCCCATTTCTTCTACGGTTTGAGGCAATGTTAGTGGTAGCCGATGGCCCGATGCCCTTCCTGACACCACCATTTCCCGCGGGACGGGACATACGTCTTAGCCAACCACAATATTATTACACCTGTAAATGAGGGCACTACGGTCAGTTTATCATAAGGTTTTATAACGACATTTCACGAGTACTCGCTGAGCCACTTGATAGTATATGCAAAACTGTCTTGAAATCATTCACAGTATGATGTACTTTCCTTAGTCACCACTATACTAGCTTACTGTAACGTCAGTGGGTGTTTCTGATTACGGCCACGGGAGGTCAAGTATTAGTATCCCATGTGAATACGTCACGAGTAAATCCATCTTCAAGTGTGAGAAAGCTTCCTAAACGTTACGTAGCGTCTATCAGAGGCGAGACGTGGGTACGTGCCCAGTATATACCTAGGTCAGTCAGGAAATTTGCCTAAAAACCACATTCAGTCTGGTCAGTCCACCAGCCCTCATCGTTAACCCACGAGGTAGATTCGGTCAGGGGTAGGCTCGTCTCACCAGGTCCCGGAAGCGGCTCTTCAACATGCCAGTGATCAGCAGGTCTCTAATATACATTCAGTAGTTGTGTCCATACTCTTTTCATTATCAGACTTACTACATAAAACTATGTCTATACACTGCAAAAATTATGACAGCACAAAGCAAATTGCAAGGGAGGAATAACCTAGACGTTCTTTGCTTCTGTCATTGTTTGCACCTTCACTTCTATCGTTTTAGTATTACAGTGACATCGTGCTGCGGTACGCCTCATAGCAGGAAGCTCTTGTAGTTTCTTGAAAGCTGAGACTGTTTGGGTTATGTAGAATATTTTGTTTTAACTGCATTGTTTCCTACATGTTACGCATAATGTTCAATAATTTGCAGCAACAACGGAGAGTGGATCTTCTGACGATTACACAGCCCAATAACATGACTCCAGGAGGGAAACGGCAGCATGTGGTCGTCATTCTGAGTCGTATACACCCTGGAGAATCACCTACTTCCTACGTCTGCCAGGGTAAGTGCACAATCAGTATCGCCATTCTTCAAGCACCTGGCCTTCACTTAAGTAGGTGTTTAGTTTTAACTCTGTGTAGGTACTGAAAATTATGTTTCAAGAAGTGTCTAATTTTTATTAAGTAGCAAATGAACAGTATAAGTAGTCATTATCACTTGCAAGTTATTCAGAAGTGTCTGCTGCGCCCCTCATAATGTAACATATGTACAAAAAAATTGTTACACCATGAATGAAGCTGCATTGATCTTGTAACTTAATTTAATTTAATTCATTTGAATTTCATAATGGTGCAGAGGATCGATTCAGTATACAGATTAATAAACCAATATTACATAACCATAATGAATACTGACTGAAATCATCTGATGCCTCCGCAGCCGCCTCTGCTCTTCTGACTCTTACATCAAACTGATTATCAACGTTCCCCTCAGAAACAGCATTTGAAATAGCTCTTTCTCGAGCCCATAGCTTACTTGTGTTTGTACTAGCTGAACAATAGGTCATATAAATGGTTACTGAGAAGAACTAAATTTTATTGTATTTTCTGTTAATTTTAGGTTCAAATGGTTCAAATGGCTCTAAGCACTATGGGACTTAACTTATAAGGTCATCAGTCCCCTAGAACTTAGAACTACTTAAACCTAACTAAACTAAGGACATCACACACATCCATGCCCGAGGCAGGATTCGAACCTGCGACCGTAGGGGTCGCGCAGTTCAAGACTGTTGCGTCTTAATTTTAGGTATTAATGGTGTTAGCGTGAATGTGCTAAGTGGCAATCCTAATTTTCTACTGCACTGTGTACCCACTTATGTCTTTGAGGTGGCCCACAGGTTCATGAAACTAGTCTTCACACTGTGCAGCATCTAGTTCCACTCATATAAAAATCATGCATCCTACTGTAAACCCAGCAGAGGTGCTGCATAATGTACAAGCAGAATAATTTGAGACAGTCTATGGACACTCTTGTTCATAAAACCATCTTTACATTGCTTAACGTGCACCCAACGAGGTGGAGGGATGTGAGGTAGCAAGTTGTATTATACCACATAGGCACACTTGAATAACGTCATTGTGTCCCGTCCGATAGTTGTGTATACATCACGGTGTGGTTCCAGCATTTATCTTCGATGTTCATGTTAATTCAATACATGTGTGTTATAGCAGAGCCAAGGTAGCACCTGAGGCCCGGCAACCCATATTACATAACAGAGTACGGCGTTGTCCAGGGCCAAGGCATATCAAAAGCACCATGGTAAACACCGGCTATTTACATACAAGATAATGGAAACAGACCTTCCGAGCACTACTTCCCGCAGGGAGAGCTCGAGCCACGGCATGCAGGAACTATCACTACGCCAAAATCTGATCGGCTGGAGACAGCTATTTAGGGGCTAGAACCAGCCAGAAAGTTCAGTTCACTCGGCATGCCGACCTCGTGTACTTCAACCGCTGAAGATTACGTCTTCGTCTCTGAATTTTACTAGTGTGTGTGTGTGTGTGTGTGTGTGTGTGTGTGTGTGTGTGTGTGTGTGTGTGTGTTACCACGAACCTTTGTGGAAATTTAGAAGGGAACTTTTGTTTGCCTAAATTATGAGACTTTTACTGGCATCGTTATTGTTACCTTTCGTTTGATGTTCAGTCATCAACCTTGTGAACATACATCAATGAAAGGCGTGTTTTTGAAAAATTACGAATTGTCAGTCACAACAATATGGTCACGCTATTTTGCTACTGTCCACTATAGATACATACTTGACAAATAAATTCCTTATTTGTGTGGCCATATTGTCCGTATTTTCTTTACAATTCTTGAGGGTATTATCGTTGTGTCGTTGCAACTACAAAAAATGCGTGCTTGTTTCACACGCATTTTTTGTAGTTGCAACGACAAAACGATAATACGCTCAAGAGCTTGACAAATACTGCGTTACCAAACGATAGCGGCACCGTTTCTTATAAACGAACTGATTGCAGAGTGTTAGTATCCCCAAATGTAGCACACTCCAGCGTTGCTGTGTCTGGGAAAGAGGACAGGCATGTGTGGGAGACAGGGCGCATTGGCGGCACTACTAAGCATTCTACACATATCACCCAAGCAGTATCCGCAGCTCGTAGTCTAGTGGGTAGCGTTTCTGCCTCTGGATCACAGGTTCGATTCCCGACCGAGTTGTGGATTTTCTTTGCCCGGGGACTGGGTGTTTGGGGGTCCTCATCATTTCATCATCATTCGTGACAGTGGTTAGATTGGAATGTGAAAAAATTGGACTGAGTGAAAATTGGAACTTCGTATGGGCGCTCATGACCTCGCAATTGAGTGCCCCACAAATTAAACATCATCTTCACCCAAGCAGTTAAAAACAGATAATAGTATTTGAGGAAGTGTCGCTCCTATTATACACCAGCATTTACAGTAAAAAGCACCTGTTTTCACATGAACAATAACGTGGACTTCCTGACTAGTTAAAATTTTATGCAGCAATAGAAAGTGAACTCATGGCCTAGTAATTTGTTGGCAGTGCTTTTAACGACTGACCTATTCATATACGATTCTCAGCATAATTTAAATGAGTTACTCGTTTAATTCAGGAGAATGGTAACATAACTGTTGGACTCAATTAATTCTTGGAACGTAGCGGGTAAACCACAGAGTAACGGCAGAACTACGTCCCACGTTATCAGAATACCAACTGGAAATTTTACGCTAATCGTGCAGGATGGGGAAAGACAGGGTAAGACGCAACCACGCAACACGACGCAACGAGGGGTTTATTTTGGTTACACAGTGGAGAGCTCTAGAAGAGGGTTTCTCAGACAGTGTTCCACAGGACACAGATATTTCTCGGGAAGGGAAAAAGCGCTCCGCGAAAAATTATTAATAATATTGCGTTCCATTTTTTTGACATCTTGGCAGTAGTAATTCTTTTTCCAAAATCTTATTGTGACTTCTATCTTATTAGTTATGATTTAGAATTTGATAACTTACTGAATGAAACTTTTTATTCATTTTTGAAAATTTTAGTAAGCTTAAAAATGAACGAAGTCTTCCATCAAAGTACCAGGATTCTTAAAGTGTTTCGACAGATTAAATGTTTGCGAACCCCTGCTGTAGAAGCATCTGCGGGATCTATCATCTAGGCGAGAAGCATGGTAAGGAGCCATTGTAGAAGACTTCGTCTTCCATTGTTGGGCCAGTAACGAGTTTGCTCTAATTCTCGCGTGCCTACTAAAATATAAACTCTTTATCTGCTAGGTATGCGAAAGCAATTTCTCTACTACTTTTCTCTTTCTTAAAATCTCAAAACTCATTCCAGGTCCTTCGTTGTAATTCGCTTAGATGACGTTTGTTTTTCAAAGCTCTTTGTGGGTTTTGAACTGTACCTAACGTCACAGGTCCCAATGGGGAGGGGCCGGGTGAGCGGACCAAGGTTACATGATTTCCATTTTGCTGCTAGTGACATTTCTTATTTTTTCATGTATAGAAAGTACGAACGAAAAACTGATCGCCAAAGTTGCTCTACAGAGAACATGGAAGAGGCAGTGACGGCTGTCGTGAGAAAGGAAATGAGACATAGGAAATACAGTATTCAGTTTAACGTTGCTAAAACAACTCATCAGACAACAGTTCAGAATAGACTTCAACATAAGACTTTTCAGATTGACAGGTCAAAGGGAGAACTTTGTCATGTTTTACCGAATGAGCAAGCGTTAGAGCTTGTTGGGTATTTAAAAGGAATGTAAGTTGGATGGTTTCGATTGACAATGAAAGAGTTCAGAGCTTATGCTTCTCAGTTGGCAGATATAAACAAACGGAAGCACCCTTTTAATACAGAATTGACAATGAAGAGTGAAAACTGGATTTCTCAGTTTCTTTCGAGACATCCGGACTTAATATTAGAAAGCCGTGGAATACTCTTCAGTCATGCATTCGTTTCCAAATATTTTGAGCCTTTGGGTTGAATCTGTTGATATGTGTAAGCTGTCTCCATATCGTATTTTTAATTGCGACAAGACTGGGATATGCGTCAACCCAAAGGCAAATTAGAAGATAATATTGCCCAGAGGAAATTGTCAAATAGATTTTTTACGGTTATCTGAGATGGGAGATATCGTAACAGCAGCAATATACGTTTCACCTGCCGGTGCCTGTGTGCCTCTGGTGGTGATCTTCCCCAGTTCGAGTTGTATCTTTCTTAGGGTGACTGTGCAAAGTGTAGTGAATAAAGTTGGATGAACACTCAGGATTTCACCCAACGGCCCAAAAAATTCGTAGTGCCCATTAGTTCAACCCAACAAAATGTTTTTGTATGTTCATACATGAGGGGCTTCGCTCCTTCCTTTATGTAATAAAATGGAACACCTATAGCTGTCCTTACGATTTTATTTATTATATGGTTATCAATTTCTGCTTCGGTACACCATCTTCAGTCCTTAATAAACGCTAAGGGAGTTAACTCCAGTCAGGTACTCGATTCATCAGTGGTCAACATACACTCCTGGAAATGGTAAAAAGAACACATTGACACCGGTGTGTCAGACCCGCCATACTTGCTCCGGACACTGTGAGAGGGCTGTACAAGCAATGATCACACGCACGGCACAGCGGACACACCAGGAACCGCGGTGTTGGCCGTCGAATGGCGCTAGCTGCGCAGCATTTGTGCACCGCCGCCGTCAGTGTCAGCCAGTTTGCCGTGGCATACGGAGCTCCATCGCAGTCTTTAACACTGGTAGCATGCCGCGACAGCGTGGACGTGAACCGTATGTGCAGTTGACGGACTTTGAGCGAGGGCGTATAGTGGGCATGCGGGAGGCCGGATGGACGTACCGCCGAATTGCTCAACACGTGGGGCGTGAGGTCTCCACAGTACATCGATGTTGTCGCCAGTGGTCGGCGGAAGGTGCACGTGCCCGTCGACCTGGGACCGGACCGCAGCGACGCACGGATGCACGCCAAGACCGTAGGATCCTACGCAGTGCCGTAGGGGACCGCACCGCCACTTCCCAGCAAATTAGGGACACTGTTGCTCCTGGGGTATCGGTGAAGACCATTCGCAACCGTCTCCATGAAGCTGGGCTACGGTCCCGCACACCGTTAGGCCGTCTTCCACTCACACCCCAACATCGTGCAGCCCGCCTCCAGTGGTGTCGCGACAGGCGTGAATGGAGGGACGAATGGAGACGTGTCGTCTTCAGCGATGAGAGTCGCTTCTGCCTCGGTGCCAATGATGGTCGTATGCGTATTTGGCGCTGTGCAGGTGAGCGCCACAATCAGGACTGCATACGACCGAGGCACACAGGGCCAACACCCGGCATCATGGTGTGGGGAGCGATCTCCTACACTGGCCGTACACCACTGGTGATCGTCGAGGGGACACTGAATAGTGCACGGTACATCCAAACCGTCATCGAACCCATCGTTCTACCATTCCTACACCGGCAAGGGAACTTGCTGTTCCAACAGGACAATGCACGTCCGCATGTATCCCGTGCCACCCAACGTGCTCTAGAAGGTGTAAGTCAACTACCCTGGCCAGCAAGATCTCCGGATCTGTCCCCCATTGAGCATGTCTGGGACTGGATGAATCGTCGTCTCACGCGGTCTGCACGTCCAGCACGAACGCTGGTCCAACTGAGGCGCCAGGTGGAAATGGCATGGCAAGCCGTTCCACAGGACTACATCCAGCATCTCTACGATCGTCTCCATGGGAGAATAGCAGCCTGCATTGCTGCGAAAGGTGGATATACACTGTACTAGTGCCGACATTGTGCATGCTCTGTTGCCTGTGTCTATGTGCCTGTGGTTCTGTCAGTGTGATCATGTGATGTATCTGACCCCAGGAATGTGTCAATAAAGTTTCCCCTTCCTGGGACAATGAATTCACGGTGTTCTAATTTCAATTTCCAGGAGTGTATATGAACGGGTTTTCACAGACTACCTGTAACAATAATTTCCTTCACAGTTGGTAGTTGATGGTTGGAGACACAACATCGTTGTTACAGGTAGTCTGCGGAAATCAATTCATAGACGTCGACCACTGAAGAATCGTGTATACGACTGTAATTACACCCCTCAGCGTCAGTTAAGGCCTGAAGGTGGTGTACTGAAGCACCGAAACTGGTATCCATATAATAAAAAACACTGTAAGGTTGGCTGTTTGTGTTCCATTTTATTACAAACAAAATGTGGTGCTAGATGGCCACTCAACGTGCACAAGGAATCTGTATATCTTCGTGAGAGTGTGATTATGTTATGTTATCCGCCTCATTCTTCTCATAGGATGCAGCCCCATGATGTATTCCTAATGAAATTCCTTGGTTCATACTACGAGCAAGAAACTCGGAAGAGGATCAGAACACATCCTGGAAAAGCTGTCCCTTAATAGCAAGTAGAATCACTTTTTGGCGCAGCATTTCTAAATGCTTCGACCATTAGATCTGATGTCAAAAGATTTAAGGCTACAGAAATTTGTCCCGCCAGTGAGTGTCTTTACTGATGCAGACTTCTTATCATCAGAACCACTGGGTCGCCCAATGGAAGACAAGACGCCAAGCCCATCAACTTCATCTGATACTGTCGTAGAACAGCCAACGACTCCTCTTTCTAATAATCTGCCGAAATGGACTGCGCCAGAATCAGAAGTAAGCCTGCCGAGGAAACAGCTTCCACCTCAAGCTCCACAATTCCCCATACTTCTCCACTAAACGTGCTCCAAAATTTGGTGTGAAAGTAAGGACAACTACAGGAAGGAAGGAAAATCGTGTTCTGGTTCTGGCTTAATCTCCCTACAACAATAAACCTCAGGCAGCTGACGAAAGTTCTGATACAAAATACAGGAACAGGATGGAAAGGACAAAAAGAGGCAGATATACATACCGGAGAAAAGGAAGATGAAAATTTCAAGTAAGAATAAAATAAAATTGTCGAAAGTGGAGCTTTGAGGACTGACCCTGAGTGTCTTTACAGCAATGAGTTACAGTCAAGATTGAAGGTTGGGGCGCTTGTGTTTCGTATCATAACTGTGCACCGAACTCTTGTGTAGGGAATGACAGTGAAGACGACTCCCAAAGTCACTAACATTCTGCATCTTTCAAACTCATATGATTATTGAGTTTTTGTGAATTTTTGAAAATATGGTTAGATTTTGAAGGTTGACGTGTAAGAAAATATAATTTAGTAATAGCCCTTGCGCTATGTTGCTGGGACGAATGTATTTCCATTGGCCCCAGGCCTGGGGCTCAACGGACAAATTTTCAGTGTTTTATTGATTATTTCATAGTGAATTACTTTACCTTTTTCCTTGCCACTTTAACTTAGCTGCGGTCATTTTAATGTACGCGGTACCGTACTGCCCTGGGTTCCCCTTTCTGACGTTGGAAACAAAGTCAATGATGACTTCTTGAGAATGATCTTCTTTCTCTACCACATCGCGTAGCGTTGTTTTTGGAGAAAATTTGTGTTCAACAGTTCATTGATTTCTATTGTTACTTGTCTTTTATTTACTATAGGGTTTCACGTTACAACGTTCTTCATTGCTCGACAGCCTCTACTTACTGCCTTCATCCCCTGTTCTCTACACTGATGATATTTCTTTCATGAGGCCTGTATGCTGTATTATATCTTGGTCAGAGTTGTTTTCGAAGCATTTAAACTGACGCTCTTCGACTTCCTTCTTTGCTTAAACTATTTAGGCTCAAAATACCTACGCCAGTGTAAAGTGACTGACGTTTCTCGTTTTTGCTCTCCCCCCTCTGGACAACTTCTTGGAGAACAAGTAGCACATAGCTTAAAGCACTGTAGACTGTATTGCTTTATTTTAACAGTAAAAGGCAATTGCAGCAAGTGAATAGCCACTGTCACCAACAAAGAATATTACACTGACACACTACAGCATTTAAAATGTTTTGCTGCCATGTATGAGAAATCATGTCACAGATTCCGCAATTCCCTTCCATACCGCTATCGAGATTTAGGTTTCTTAATGTCCCTCCAGACGAATGTCAGGATGGTTCTTTTAATACCTATGTGGTCAGTGGTTTTTTGAAATATCTATGTGGTCGGTATACAACGCAACCCCAACTGAACTACTGTTGCAACTTATGCTTTTTTAACTGGAACAAAAAGAAATCTTTTGATGACACAAATTAAATTAAGAAGACGAAACAGAAGTAAATGAGCACCTTGAGCGCACAAAGAGATTATTTAATGATTGAACCCACCAACCCAAAAAATTAATACAAGAATTAAATCAATAAAAACTTACTCACATAATGAACTCCAGATCGTAAAATTCTATATCATTATTTTTTGTTCCTTTTTTCTTTTATATCTTACCTTAATTTTACCATCTTCAAAAATAGAAATACCCAGGTAGGTACTGTTTTATTAAACCTTTCTGGTAAAATTATTTAAAATTTTTAATCAAGCTCCATGCAAATTTTCTCCCTGTATCCTGATTTTAAATATTCACAGCCCACAACGTAATACAATTGACATACATCTAGCTCACTATTCTCTTTAAACGAATTAGAATATCTTGCATTATTAAACCATTTTCACTAGACTATCCATTTACATAGAATAATAAAAATATCAAACATTTCACTCAGAAATCTATTCTGAGAATCATATATTAAACTTTTACATGCATGACTATTTATCTTTCTAAAAATGTTTATAACAAAAATAGAACAATTTTCAATAAAGTAGAAAGGATTTGCACTGACATCAGCATTCAGCGTGGCTCTCTAAAAATCGAGGAAAACATCATATGCATTTAGATAATTGTTTGGTAGACGAAACTTCATTTTGTCCATTCTTTATATGAAAGTTCTGTAATTTAATGTAATGGAATAAAGAAAAACCAATTAACTGATTATTTTTTCGTTTAGTTTGAAACACAACAAAAATAGAACAAGGAGTATCAAATTCTTAGTAGTAATTCGCTTTGAAATTTCATGAGTTTTATTCTGAATATTTTGGTTTTTCAAATGAATGAATGTTTCCAAATCTTTTAAATTGTAATAATGTGCATAAATTTCTATCGTATCTCCATCGCAATACAGTTTATTATCTTTTGATGTAATAATGAGTGTTAAAAAAGTAAAATAAAAACCAACCAGTGTTACATAACTAAAGCTGTCTTGTATAGGTACAGTCAATTTTTCTTTGAGAACAAATGCCTTACCACTTAATTGAAATAATCTACTCATTTACATTAAAACATCTTATTCAATAAATGACATGGGGAACCAAAAATAAGAATTCCTGAGAAAGGAATTAAGAACTAAACTTTTATCAAATTCAATTTGACGTGCAATCATAAGACCCATGGTCTTATTATCGATAAAACAACAGTAATGACTGATAATTATATTCTAGCACATGGATGATTAAATAGAAAAAATAAATCATTTGTACATTTGTTCTAAAAGCTTGGATCAACCAAAATATCGAGAATTTATAAAAAGATGAGAAAAAATAGAAGTTAAGCATTACTAGAAGATTGCTTCTTTTAATGAAAATAATGATGAAATTATAATTTCATAATGCCAAAAAATGTTTAGTTAATGTTTTTCATCTGTAATAAATGTTTGCAAAATGTGACTCCCATGTTGTTAAAATAGCTAGGCAAAGTAGAAGACTGAAGTAACAAGAATTTAAAAAATGGGAAAAACAACCAAGAACAGAATATAAAAGATACAAAAAAATTTAAAAAAGTTCAAATGTGTGTGAAATCTTGTGGGACTTAACTGCTAAGGTCATCAGTCCCTAGGCTTACACACTACTTAACCTAAATTCTCCTAAGGACAGACACACACCCATGCCCGAGGGAGGACTTGAACCTCTGCCGGGACGAGCCACATGATTACAGCACCCTAGACTGCTTGGCTAATCCCGTGCAGCCAAAAAAGATCAACCACTTATTGATGCAACTGAACAAGTTAAACAAGGAATCAAAGAATTAGGTGACAATGATTTGAAAGCGAATGGAGAAGATAGAAAAGTTGGAAAACAAATGTTTCCTTAGTCTCATTATTAGTTAGAAGATTTTAATTGTATACCAGCAATCAAACAATACGAAAGTCCTCAGTATGACCTTACTTTCAGTGAATCAGATATTCAAGATTTATTGAGTAATTATGGAGAAGAGGGAAGAAAGGATAAAAAAGTTAAGAAAGTAAATGTAAGTGAAAAAATGCTATAATATATTAACCATAATGAAGATGAAGTTTTTTGTAATGAGTCACATTGGTAGTTTTAAATTCATTGGTTATTTACCAGTAATATTTGATGGAGATAAGTTAACTAATGGTGAGAGGTCATATCAACTTACAGATGAATCAATGAATCATTTAACTAAGAAAAAATAACTGTGGAAGACATGAATATACTATTTACACAGTCTAATTTGTCAAATTATGCAAATATGTTACACCATTTGGGAGCATTATATTCTGATAATAATCCAAATTAAATAAAATCGAATAGAGGTAATAAATACAAATATTTGCCTAAATATGTTGATGACTTTTTTCTAGCATTGACACAAAAAAATTACATGATTCACTCCAAAGTCAGGAAGAAAATGTTTCTGAAGGTTCAATAGAGAAATATACAGAAAAATAAATTTAGTGATTTCATCATCAATAATCCAAAACAATCCCATAGTAGATCTGAATTTTGAATAACCTTCCACGGACATAGTGGGAAAGTGAAAAGCATGGTAAAGATTTAGTCAATTGGGTTTTTAATAATTGGCCAGTACCAGAGATGCATCTACCAGCATATTCATAATGTGGTCCTTTTACTAACCCAGAAGAAAGGCCAGCACATGGTGATCCAGGAATCAATAAATTAGACGAAGAATGTAAAAAAAGTTATATTGCATATAGCGATAATAAATATTTAGAAAAAAGACACTGAACAGGTAAAGAACTTCAAGTAGCTGTGAAAGAGAGAATCCATGCAAGTGATACTTCATTAGGAGAAAAATTCGTGCCAACTGCAGTTGCAGGAATAATGTAGAAGCAATAAGTTATGAGGGTATAGATGATTTAAAGAAAGTGATTCAAATAATTTGACTCCTCCTACAGGTAAGTCCATTTTTCAAAACCGTAAATTAAAAATTATCCTAATAAAAGGTAATAGCATTGAAACTCTGTTAAGAGTGCTTGCAGTCACTCAACTACATTATTCAGAAGGAATAATTAAAGAGTGTATAGGAGATTTAGTTCAGATGATTTAACTAATTTAATCATTTCATATAATTTATCTCCTACAAGGAATCCTGATAATTTTAAATGTTTGGTTACACTAGTTTCAATTGCATCCAGAATTGTTCCACGAGACTAGCTCAACACCAACACGTGTATCTAATATAATTTTTTTCTCTACAGATTTGGTGATGTTATTGAAAAAACTCGACCACCTACAGAAAAAAAATCATCCATTGAGTAGCAAATTATCTGAACAAGAAAGAGATACTGATTCATCTAAAAAGCATGTATTTGTGATTAAAGAAACAAGACTGACATTTGATGCGAAATTTCAAACTTTATCTGTTAACTATAAAATTGTCTCTAATGACAATGCTAATATTGCTGAACTCAATACTATTAGTGAGAAAACAGATTATGAAACGAAAGCACTCAATTCTATGGTTGAAGTAGCAAAAAAACTGATTTTAGAAAATGAGACAAGTTGACTATAACAACCAAAAATCCTAAAATGTTTTATCCTTTTTCTACATGATTTAAATGAGCTGATAATACTAGAGAAGCTGTTCAAGTCATGTGGCAGAAAATCAGAGTTATATTAACATCTAATGAGACTATTCGTACAGCAGATACCTTATTTAATGTTGAAATGGTAGCAATTTCTGGAGGTAAAACAATACGTTTTGCTGATGACAAAAAGACTAAAAGGTATATCACAAGAATTACTAATAATGATAATCTATGCTGTCCTAGAGCAGTAATGTTGGCGTTAAAATGCCATAGAAATAATATTTGGGTTGTAGAACTAACTACAAATGAGATTAACAAAATTAGAGAAGGAGATATATACAAGTTACATAGGAGTTAATTGACATATTACGTAATTAGTTGGGTGAATACAACGAAGGATTTATTGTAGATTATATTAAAAACGTTGAAGAATTGCAAGATATTCAAATAAATGTTGTATGTGCTGATATTTTCAGTGGCCCTGAGAAAGGAAAAAGGTATATCTGTATAAAAATCACAGGCATTTTGATGTAATTAAGAGTACAAAATCTTTCTTGGGACCATCATATTCCTATAATAAATGTAGTAGCATATATAACAACAAATACAAGCATTATTGAAAAATAGAGAGAAAAATCTGTATACTACGCCATTGTCCCAAACAGGAAACAAGAAAACAAGATATACCATACAAACTGCAGTAGATTCTGTTATAATGAAGAATGCTTAAAAAATCACCAGTAAGGTTGTGATACAGCTTATAAGTGTGAAGCATATAAAAAGATTTATTTGAGATTTGAAGAATATAAATGTGGCTTTGAACTTTCCAGAAACTAATCAAGCAGTAAAAATTTAAAGTCATAGATGTTACATACAATACAAATTTAAAAAAAGTGGTATTTGTGAAAGAAAATATGGATAAGATGTTATAGTCCACAGTTGTCCAAATTTTAATAAGGATAGTTGTTATATTAATGGAGAATTCAATGACATTTATGTTAACCAACGCCTCATATGCTGTAAAATATTTGCTGGTAAACAGTTTGACTGTTGTGAAGATGGATTCCCTAATAGAGTGAATTGTACATATACTGAAAGATATATGTGGTGTGATTATCAAGATCAACAAGAAACTAGTATACATATTCTGAATCCAATAATAGCTCAGAATTTTAAAGGGGATACAGTTCGTAATTTAAGATAGTTGTAGAATACTGTACTTGGATGATATCTGAAAAAACAAGTATTATACATTCTTAGCCCACTATGCTATATGATAGGATTCACAATTCATTTTCAAGTATTGTGTTGAAAATACAATAAAACCATGTACCATCTACACAGGAACTAAGCTGATGTTATTAGAGAAAAAAGAATTATTAGGTGTAAAAATTATAGATAGAAGTAATTTATGCAGGGTCCACTTAGTAGTTTCCCAAAAACATCTGATTTGAAGGAATTGAAGAAAGGATATTTATTCAATACACAACAAAAGGAAAATTACATGACACCAATTCCAGGTACTCAATATTGTTGTGTTGACACTATGAAACTGAAAGACAGAGAAGAATTTCTCAAATGGCATCACTCCAGGTTAAAGAAAATTATGCATTCAATATGAAAGAAGAATTTAATGAGTACTGTAATTCTGATATAGATATTTTGAGAAGAGGTTGTTTGGATTTAAGAAAACAATTTCGAGAGATAGCTAATATTTATCCATGCTGTTAGTTAACAATTGCAGGTGTTTGTATGGCTTTTTACAGAACTAAGTATTTACCTGAAAATACAATCGCTGTATTGCATAAAGAACAAAAAGAAAATTATAATAAAGACTCCATGTATTGGTTGAATAGTTTAAACATTCATAATATCCTGCATGCTCTTAATTGTGCAGAAGTAAAAATAACTGGGGAAAATTAGATAGATTTGATAAAGAAAGTATTACCGTTTGTCAATACCATGGTTGCTTTTGGCATGATTGGAGAGATGTTTCGAAAGTGAGAAGAGTAGCAGTAAAAGTAGAGAAACAATGGATGAACTTTATCATAGGACTGTAACAAAAAAGTGCAGAATTACGAAAAGCAGGATATTATTTAGTGGAAATGTGGGAATGAAAATGGCTTAACTCTGCAGAGTCTAACATAATTAAAGAATTAAAACAGGTACCAGAAGTCACCGAATCATTGAATGCAAGAGATGCTTTTCATGTTGGTCGAAGAAGTGCAATAATATTAAGAGAGAAAGCAGATGGTTTTACTACAGAAATAAATATATTGACTCTGGAGAGTTAGGCCAATCACATTCCCACATTTCCATTAAATTATATATGCATTTCGTAATTCTGCACTTGATCCTACTATGCTATTTTATGATTTTTATCCTGAATAGCATAAAAAATAGACTAAAATAATATTTTAAAATTGGTATGGTTTAATAAAATGTAAAGTAGTGCCACCTAAAGAATTGTATCATCCGGTTTTACCAGTAAAAGAAATGAAAAAATTGTTTCCTTTGTGTGTCAAATGTGCTCAAGAAAAAATAAATTAATGCAATCACAACGATAATGAAATAAATTTTATGGGAACTTGGTTGACTGATGGAGTGAAGGAAGCTGTAGAAAAAGAATATAACAATTTGGATGTCTATGGAGTATGGGATTTTATAAATAAAATAAACATGTTGTTTAAAAATTATCTGAAAGATTTTATGAAAACAAAATTAGAAACAAGTCCAAATGATTTTGAAACTGACAAAGAGTACATAACTACAGTTAAACTGTAATGGGATATCGACTTAGATTCTTATAAAATAATAGAAAATCCAGGAAAACGAGCTGCTCCTAAGATATGTCTTAATTCATTATGGAGAAATGTGGGCAAGAGCTATATGAGTCAAAGAGAATATGTAATAAAGTTACAGCGATTTTATGAGATACTATAGGATGACCGATTAGGTAATATAGATATCAATATTATTAATGATAATATGGTTCAGATGTAGTCGAACTTCAAGGGTTATTAAGTCGAAAGTAATACAGCTACAAATATTTTTATAGCTGCATTCACTACAAGAAATGCAAGAATTAGATTGTCACTATGTTAAAGTAGGAGAATCTGGTATATGTTTTGATACAGGTAGTATGATATACATTGATAATGGTGAAAATACTGTGGAAACAGGTTGTACATTAGGGGAATGGACTGATGAATTAGGAAATAACTGGATTACATATTGGGATTCAACAGGCCCAAAAAAGTTATTATTATGAGAAAACTGATAAAAATAACAGAGATGAAGGTAAAGGAATTCAAATTAAATGATAACAATACTCAAAAACTAAATGGCAGATCTGTGATGAGATCAATCGAGAGTGAAATGAAGGAAAAGTTATATTAGGAGA
This sequence comes from Schistocerca cancellata, assembly GCF_023864275.1. Taxonomy (NCBI): domain Eukaryota; kingdom Metazoa; phylum Arthropoda; class Insecta; order Orthoptera; family Acrididae; genus Schistocerca; species Schistocerca cancellata. The sequence continues at coordinate 333,423,084 of NC_064629.1, forward strand.
CAGTCTTATCACTAGATTTGTTGATACTGGACATTTACTCAACCAACAGATTAAGAAAGAATTCTCATTTCGATATGATAAATAAGTATTTCTAGAAAATTATGATACAGTGCCTTATGGATATCAAGAACTAATTTTGATTTAATAAATTTTTGATGAGATTAAAATAATTTTTCTATACCTTCTAATGTAAGAACAAAACTCATACCACATTTGTTGTAATAATGATATAAATTAATTTTTTGACTTTTATTGTATTCTGTATCTTCTAAATGTCTAATTATTGAGTGAGAAACTATTACTAACAATGAATAGACTTCAATATAATTTTGTATTATTTTTGGTACATTATTTATTGGTGAATTATAATTTGTTACTTTTTTTACAGTCATAACTTTTCTATTTCCTTTCATATTTCTGTATCAGTTTCATTTTAAATATTAAATTTCATTTGGTATTCCTCTTTATAAATTTGCTTTAATACATTAATACTATCAGTATGATCCAGAATTCTCAACTGTTCCATAATTAAGGATAGCTAAAATATTCTTTGCAAATATGACATTCAACTTGTATCCCTCTTGGTTTATTATTTCTATCAACCAAATTGTTAAATTTAAGCTCATGCCACACATTAGCCATAGTTATATAGATTGAAAATTACAATGTGGGTGAGTTTTTCTTAATTTAATTTTTATAATTATTTTTGCTAATGGGAGGGTTTGATCATTAAATAATCTCTTAGTGCACTCAAGGTGCACACTTACTACTCGTAAGACACTGACTTTTAGGAGCTCTGTCGAAGAAATATTCTACGTTTTTTGTGTCATGATTATGTATGAATCGTTAGTTTTTTCTATTGATTATTTGATGATACAAAATTTTTTGCATTATCTCCACCACTCGACGTATACTCATATTCTATCTGTCTGTAAATTTCAATTTTATGTAACAAAGACAGCTAAAAAATTATGTAATTAACACAGACCTCAGTATTACCTTACTTAACTATCTCAACAGAGGGGAAATCCATAAGGATAACTCCTTCTTTTAAAGTGCTAGGGGTCTCTGTATGTCGTTCATGAAATTCGAAGAGTTTCTTGATGCACTTTTTCAACAACACCAAATCATGGTTATCCTAGGTCAGGTTGATTTGAAATTTTCTACCAAATACTACCATACAGTATTAACCACCTACAGTCCCTCTCTTCTTTCAGGGATAGCAGCGAGTTACGATAAAAGCCTTCATCGCCATATTACACGTGCTATATGTCAGAACTGCCGTGTATGCTCTCACTAAGCGTTCGCCAAGACTTGTCTAGCTGGGCTTGGAGGAATATAAATGTCTGTAAGTGTGTTGGGAAACTAATTCACTCCTTCTGGGGCCTCAGTCCTATCAAAGACATTTACTATTCACACCTGACTAGTACAGTAACTCATCCCTCCAATTATAGTAAACCTTTAGCAATAGCAGAGGCATTGTAGTTAATTCCCGCCCTAATGGGTGACATTCGGTGAACCAGTCCGCCGCTCGTGGTCTCGCGGTAGCGTTCTCGCTTCCCGAGCACGGGGTCCCGGGTTCGATTCCCGGCGGGGTCAGGGATTTTCACCTGCCTCGAGATGACTGGGTGTTTGTGTTGTCCTCATCATTTCATCATCATCCACGAAAGTGGCGAAATTGGACTGAGCAAATGTTGGGAAATTGTACGGGCGCTGATAACCACGCAGTTGAGCGCCCCAGAAACCAATCATCATCCCCCTCATTCGGTGAACCAGTTGGCGTAGAGGTCAGAGGCCCGACTCGTATTCGTGAGAATTGAGGCTCATGTACACACTTGGTCTTTACAAAGTGTGTTATTCCTAGTTACATTGTACAACATGAGAGCTGTCAAATTCTGCGAGTTCAATGAAAAAAGCCGCATTATAAGTCTTCTCCAATCCTTATTCTGAGGGAGGTTATGACAATGCTTTAATTATCCTGAGTGAATACGCTGTTTTTATGCATTAATTGCACCTTCTTTTCACATTGTTTTACAGAAATGGTGACGTGAAAAGTATTTATTTCAGTAAATAAGTAATTTTGACCCAGAAATTAACACCGTTCAATACTTAAATTAATAATAGCCCACAATATTCTGTGTCCCCATTGTGATGACTTACGGTTAAATTTATACATTGACTTCAATTACTGTAAGTAATATACTCTTTCTCTTCGTTTCTTGTAATCTCTGACAGGGAGGGGGGATGCAGTATTTACCTGTGTACCACTCTTTTACTTTCTAGAAGCAGTAGAAGTTCCTTTCCCATAGTAATACGAGGCAAGGAACACTTTTCTGCCGTCCTTCCGCCTAAACACAGATATACTCAAACTATAAATCCTATGATAAGAGTCACCTATTTGTTATTATTAGTCGTCTGTTATTTCAGGCATACCATTTCTTTCTCTCTTGAATGTTCTGAGAACAAGTATGTTGCTTGTTTCTCAGGACCTCAAGCAACCGAAGGCTAATAAAGTGTTATCAGAGTATACAACTGAGTTTTTGTTCCTCAAAAGTTCAGTCAGTTTCAAAACTTTCTCTTTCACGCAAGACAGATGTGGCTAATTCTTCCACAATTTAGTCTTCCCTCGACTGATACATTTCCAGATGAGGTATCTCCCCATTTTGGTCAGTCATTCACCATCCACTGAAATCTTAAAACGTTAATAGAATTCAAATAACATTATTGAATTAATAATATTAATACACACACCGCCGGAAAAAGTTAGTGCACCAGGAAAGATGACGTCGCTTTAGCTCCTGTGATGACGTAAGCCACCTGTGGGATAGTAGATGTACCGATAATGGTTTCCGTGTATGGTACCGTTTTATGGAAATTAGACCTTTGAACTGAACTGTACTCTCTTCTGTAGCAACACATCTTATTGGAATATAAAAATTTTTGAAACGACTATGTAAGTTCTCAATATATGGGCGCAGTTTGTAGAGTTTATCTGTACAGACTTTGGGTTTGTCTTGGTTATGATTTACATGTAACAATATGTTCGTATTCATACTTTGTGAAAGAAAAACAATATGGCGATGGTACATGAATCGTTAATTTAAGTTCACTGATAAATAAGAAATTGAAGCATAGCTGCAATAGTGTAACTAAGTCAGAATTTGCGAAAAAATTCAGTCATGAACGACACAAAACGCATATGTTCAAGAACGCCTTCATTGGCCTGGCGGGACTGAGAAGCACGGAGCATATTTTAAAACGTTAATCGAATTCAAATAACATTATTGAATTAATAATATTAATACAGACACCAACGGAAAAAGTTAGTGTACCAGGAAAGATGAAGTCGCTTTAGCTCCTGTGATGACGAAAGCCACCTGTGGGATAGTAGATGTACCAATAATGGTTTCAGCGTCGCCCGTCAACATATAGCGTCGTGGCACAGCTACCAGAGCGCCATCTGTATCAGGCCTTTAAGGGGAAGTGCTCATAGTCAGAAAGCTCAGTGGGAAGCAAAAGTGTACAGGAAACAGGAGTACTCGTGCTTTCTACACCCAACTGAATGAGTCTGAAAGTGATCAGACTGTGGCCTTCCGAGAGGGGGAATGGTCCTTACGGAGACATGCCACATAAGTTGGACGTGCTGCGACAGTTTTGCAACGATTCTGGTATCAATAGATACGACAAAATTCACGCACCCTTAGACGAGGTTCTGGACGTCCACGCAGCGCAGACGCCCGACAGGATCGTTGTAGTGTAAGTTCAGCAGTCACAGGTCGTACTGATGACATAGCATAGATCAAATGCCATGTGGCGAGGGCCTCCAGTCGCGTCGACCGGTCGCCTGATGCAAGTGCTTTTAGTTGACGCCACTTCGGTGACCTGCATGTCGATGAGGATCATATGAGGATGTGGTCAACAAAACAGCCAGTCCTTGAGCGTAGAAAATCTCCGAGCCAGTCGGGAATCGAAACCGGGGCCCTCGCATGGCCTTCTGCCACGCTGACCACTTATCTATTGTGGCGGACACAGCATAGGTACGAGTACTTGTGACCCCAGACGTGTTAACACGAACTGTTGCGAACCGGTTATTAGCAGTGGCACTACAAGTACGCACACCTCTTGCCCGTCTTCCACTCACACCACGCCATCGACGTGCGCGGCTCGATTGGTGCTGCCGTTAGAGGATCACTTGAGAGATTGAATGGCGCGCCGTGGTCTTCAGCGACGACAGCAGTTTCTGCCTGCACGCAAGTGATGGTCGTTTGCGCGTACGCCATGGACATGGTGAGCGGTATGAGATATGTTGCATTCGTCCAAGACACACTGGCCACACTCCGAGCCTTATAATCCGGGGTGCGATAAGCTACAACTCTCGTTGACCTTTGGTGGATCTGGAGGGAATGCTAACCGGCGCTCGGTACGTGCAGGTCGATGATAGACCCCTCTTTGTCCGTTTTTGCAACAGTAAGGTGATGTGTTGTTCCAACAGGATAATGCTCGGCTGCACACTGCTCCCTGGCCAGCACGATCTCTGGACTTATCTCCTATCGAGCTCATGTGAGATATGATGGGACGAGAAGCGACTCGTGCGTCTCGTCAACCAACTGCTCTTACAGAGCTACGTGAGCATGTCAAGCAGGCGGGGAATAATGTAATCCAGAAAAGTTGATGCCTGGTACATAAGAACTGCTTCTGCTATTGATCTGTAAATATGATCATTTGATGTACTCCATAAGCACTGTTCCAACAACTAATCTTGAGTGAAGTTGGAAGGTTGAGAAAGAATGTACTAATTATTTCCGGAAGTGTATTAAGTAAGACAGTATACTCCCTTTGTTAGAAAAGTTCCTCGACAGGTACTTTTATTTGTGATTTTGCAACACGAAAAGGGAACAAATAATTTTCGTGCTACCTGGTGTGTGTGCGTCCTTTAAATGACCTTGGCCATATTTCTGTGTAAACTCAATAGGTGGGAGAACTGTGCCTAGTAACACATTGTTTCGGTTCTTGGATGCTGAGTGTGGGCAAAGAGTAGACATTAATTTCTGTGTTAAGCTTGGGAAAAGACCTAGTGGAACGTGGACAATGTCTAACCAAGCATATGTAGACGAGGCACTTTCAAGAAGTGTTTTGGAATGGACAAAAGGTTTCGTGAAGGTAGAGAGTCAGTGCAAGACGATCCCTGAACTGGTCGTCCGTCTACAGTACTTACCAATGCAAACATGGAGCATGTAAGGCGGTGCAGGAGACTGTCATGTAATTCTACGCGCGGTATCAGAAGGACTTAGTTTGATTCTACGTGAACATTTAGAGAAACTGAAATTTTATACAAAACTCGTCCTTCACACACTAACAGATGAATAGAAGAAGGTAAGACGAAGCATCTATGTTGAACTACTGAATAGAGTCAGACATGTACCCACATTTCTGTCAAAGATTATACTCGTAGCTGTGGGTGAAAGTTGGTGCTATCATCTGATCGTCACACGGAGCGTCACAGACGGAGTCCTGGATCACCAGCCTTGAAAAAAGACAAACGACAACCTTCGAGAACAGAGACCATTTTGATCATATTCTTTGATAGTAAGGGATTAATCCACCATGAATATGTTCCTCCAGGTCAAACAGTGAACCAAACTGTTTACATCGTAGTCTTGAAACGTCTGAGGCAAGCAATTCGACGTCGTCGCCCTGATTTGTGGTATTCTCAGTAATGGCTCGGACTACATGACAAAGCAAGACCCCATACTGCGGTATCTGTTGCCGAGTATCTAGCCAGATATAGTGTTACTGCCATCCCATGTTCACCGTATTCGCCCGACCTCCCGCCTTGCGATATTTTCTTGTTTGCGCGAGTGAAAAGAAGACTGAAAGGAAAGATTAATCATCATATCGAAGTCATTCAACGGGCTGTGATAAATGAGTTTACAAGCAACGCAATCGAAAAATTCCCTGTTTTCTTCCAAGACCACCAAAATGTTGGTAACTGTGTGTAGATAGCAAAGGGGACTACTTTGATGGGAGCTAGGTTCGTTACCTGGTAAGTACAGTTTTCTGTTTTTTAAAAAAAATGTCCTGGAACTTATCTGACAAAGGGAGTAAAATCAAGTTATACACAACAAAACACTCTCAGTAATGTCTTTTCACGTAATCGGGCCACGTAAACTTTTTATGAGGAACTGAATAAGAAAAAGGTTTGCATGTTCCTTTGTTTGTTTGTTGGTTGCGTGTTCCATTGATCAATCGCACGGTACAGTAGCCGCTATGATGTGGAATGTGTTAAGTGCACAAGAAATTCACACATTAAACAAGATTTTATATATTCCCAATCTTTTAAAAAGATGCCTGCAAGATGTGTGACTATGAACCCCACACATTATTCTAACCACTTTCTTTTTTGTAGTGAATATTTCTTGTCTAAGTGTTGAGTTACCCCAAAATATTATTCACTATGACATAAGAGAGTGAAAGTATGTAAAGTATGTTAACTTACTAATTTCTATATCCTCAAAATTGACAGTTATTCTGATTGCAAAAGTTACTGAACCTAGTCGCTTTAGAAGGTCCAAAATATGAATTTTCCAATTAAGATTCTCATCTACATGTACACCCAAAAACTTTGTATGCTCTACCCTATCTACTGACTGCTGTAGATGTGTTACATTTATTGAAGGAACTGTACCTTTTGCAGCAGAAAATTGGACGTACTGTGTTTTTTCCAAGTTTATAGCAAGCCCATCTGCCAATTAATGACTTTTCCAAAGACCTAATTTGTATCGTATTCAATTGAAGTTTCTTTTACTGGTTTAATAATGAAGCTTGTGTCATCAGCAAACAGTGTCAGTCCAGCTTCTTGTTGCAGATAAGAAGGGAGGTCGTTTATGTATATCAAGAACAGAAGGGGAACCGTGATTGAACCCTGTGGAGCACCTAATGTAATTTCACCCCAGTTAGATGAAGTGTCCAACTTATTTACATCACTTGACCTATATACAGAAACTGTTTGTTTCCTGTTCTGTAGCTATGACTTAGACCACTCATATGCTATTACATTTCTACCATGGAATTGTGATTTCTGTTACATAATGTCATGCTTCACACAATCAAATACTTTGGACAAGTCACAGAAAATAGTTATTGGTGATATTTTACTATTTAAAGACTCTGTTATGTGGACAGTGAAACTGTATATTGCGGTCTCAGTGGAACAACAGTTCTGAAATCCGAACTATGATTTACAAAGTATCCAATTAATGTTGAGATGGCTAACCACTGTTGAGTACATTACATTCTCGAAGATTTTTGAAAATGCTGTAAGCAAGGATACTGGCCGATAATTATTGATTTCTGTGGCGTACCACTTTCTGTAGAGAGGCCTGAAAGTGGCATATTTCAACCTGCCTGGGATAATACTTTGAGTTAGTGATGCATTACATACGTGACTCAGAACATCATCTGTAACTGCTCCGCATTGTTTTAATATACTATTGGAGATGTCATCTACTCCAAAAGTACATTCAGTTTTCAAAGATTTAATAATTTTACTTATTTCACAAGAGGTTGTTAGGTGAAACTTAATCTGACTAAAACTTTTCGAAACTGACTCTTCTATGTACTGCATGGCGTTTTGTTTTGAACGACGTCTGTGGACAGAAATGCTAAACCAGCATAAGCAAAGATTTAAAGAGTAGCCTGCGCTACTACAAAGAGTCACACGGATCCTGACAGGGCGCAGGTGTGTGAATTCAACTCAGTGCAGCTCCGTAACATTAGGAAGAATCTGGATCTTATATGTTCCGTTAGGATGAAAAGGGTTAAATGTCCACTAAAAGACGTTCGAATACTTTTAATCAGTTAGTGTATACGATTTCCCAGCTCACCGTACCTCTTAGTACTCATTTCTTCAATTGCAGTTTTGTCTACGACAAAATTTGTATTATTCCACTTCCCACAAATGCGAAGATGATTTACTATATACGTCCAGTTTGTCACATCAGAACTACCTTAGAGCGAGTGTAGATAAATAATACAGAATTTTGAGCTCTCGACATCTAGGTCTTTATGGACCATACTACAACCAAAATGAAAAATGCTCCCATCGGAACACAATAAAACGTTAAAGAGGGGAACAATTTTTTCGACTTATCTAGCCACTTCAACGACATTTAAATCAAAAGATCTTGACATATTGGCGCTTTTTTACTTGTCATTATTACTAAACTTGTCATGTAAAGCGTCGTGTCATGTAAAGTAACATGATAAATGATGACATGTTTGATAATGTGACACATGTCATCACGTCATCTAACACGGCATTTCGATGGCGAGCAATATGACCAAAGTGTCATTAAAGTTTAGGATGCATGCATTCCCACTCTGAGATACTTACTATTGTAGATTAACCGCCACTCTGGGATGCTTCTTACTGTAGATGCATGCCACCCTCTAGAAGCACATTAATTTGTGTATGTTTCTTCTTACAACCCTCAACACACACGTAATGGGAAGAGGGCCTGAAAGAGGTCACTGTGCTGGGGAAGTAGGTTTAACCAATAAAAGAGCGCGAATATGTCAAGATGTTTTTATTTAAATGTCTTTGAAGCAGGCAGAAGAGACGAAAAGCTAGTTCCCTTCTTTCACATTGCTAACTTTGCACAGGAGATACTCACCTTTTCTTTGTGCTACGATAAGAACATTTTTCATTCTGGTGTCCTGCTTTTTCTCCACCATAATTTTCACGATAGATCACCATAGCTGGGCAACCGATGAAGATTTTTGCTGATTCTGGCAACAATTTATTCTATTGCCTTTCGAACAATGTTGTTTATATCGTGACAACGGATATAGCTTTCACAAAACAACAGGACGACCATTTACTACATTTACCTGTCTACCTTCTTACAAAATTTTAACCGATTCGCACAAGTCTGAAACATAGAAGTGGCGCTTTTTAAAAACCTAATAGGAAACGTGTTTTTTGCTCGTGAAATCCGATTGAAGCAAGATTTTTGAAAGCGAGCTTTTAATTTCATCGTAGGAATGCAATTTGTTATTTATTTGATTCACTTTAAACCTTTTCCGCTTATTCAGTTCACGTAAAAGCGAATTATACTTGCTACATGCAGCTCGAAATTAAAACATCGTATGTCTACAACAGATGAAGATTAGTAGATAAAAAAAATTCGTTTGACTTTATCCATTTCGTGCAACGTTTGAACCGATTCGTACACGTTTGAAGTACAGAAAAACATGTATTGTGAACGTAAAATCCAAACGAAGCACGTTCCTTTCAAACGGTTTAAACTTATCGTAGACGAACATGCGATACACCGGTGGACGAAATTTAAGCCATCAGGCCCGCTCGAGTTAGGAGTTATTTAGGGGTGACTGTTTTTGCACATTAAATCGGAAGGAGTGTGACTATCTTTGCGCGAAAAATCCGAACGGTGCACATAAACAATTATCCGAGCATTAATTTGAGCCGAGTTAAAATCATTTGCAACAGAAATTAATAGATTCGACAATTTTTCTGGGTGTCAGCTGTGCTTCGTCCTTTACCGAGCGCGGTATCTCAGTGGTTAGCACACTATATTCGGATTCGGGAGGACGACGGTTCGAACTATCGTCTGGCCATCCAGAGTTAGGTTTTCCGTCTTTTCCCTAAATTACTGCAGGCAGATACCGGAATTGTTCATGTGAAAGGGCACGGCCGATTTCCGTCCCCATCCTTGACGCAAACCGATCTTGTGCTCCGTCTCTAATGACCTCGATGTCGACGGGATGTTAAACCCAATCTTCCTTCCTTGCTTCGTCGTTTAAACGTTGCTTGATATACAGCAACACAGTTACAGTAATATAGATACACGTATGGCTATAGTAATGACCACTGCTCCTGGCTAAACCAAAAAATTTCTAACCCTATGTTCCTAGAACAAACAGGAACATGACAACAATTCCGAGAGTGGCCTTATCAGACATTTTTGTTAATCGCTTCCGCACTGTAACGATGCATTTAAAAAGTGTTTTTAATAGCTTAAGATGTAAAACCGAATATTACACGTGGGAGTCATACACCGTGCATCTAACGTTATGAGCAACCGATCATTGAAATGCTGAAATGTTTGTTCTCGTTCTGGCAGTTTTCATGCTATACACTGATTACAGAATATGAATCACGTGGTAAGAATACGTGACAATAACAAGCAAATATGATGAATAGTGAGAACAGGCGAAATACCACACAGACGTCTCACAGACATGAAAACAACAAATAAACGGGTCTCAACTATGTTAAAGCGAAGGACTTCAAGAGACAAAACTTCCAAAACGGAAAGCAACTTCAAAAACGTTAAAAACAGATGTTTTAATAGAGCACAGAAAAACTGTGAGATTGTGAAATTGTTGCGCTCATTTGTAGCAGGTTATGTGACAAACTATTATGTTTTCATCATTTCGTTGGGAGTGATCACGTTCACATTCATACGGGCACCTAAATCGGCCAAGAAGCCATATCTTACGGGGCGTACAAATTAGGTGCGCCGAGAGGAGATTCGTATCATAAGAACCACGTACGGTCACTAATTCCGTGCATGACACAACACACGTATTTTCCTGTTGAGGATTCGATTGACTTGTTGCCTTGTAATCAAAAGTTTGCGGTTCCCATTCGAAAGCCACTTCCTTTCGGCTGCTAATAGAGTAGTTGTGCAGAATCAACTGTCTTATAGGTACCTTCTTTACACATTGCTGTTGCAGACAGACGTTACACCACGACACAGACACAAATTTGAATACAGCGAACAGCGACCAAAATAAAATCTTCGCATGACGAGGGTTAGAACACGGCTCTCTCGCATGGCAGTCCAACACCGTGACCACTTTTTGTTCGTTATTGCTCGTTGCATTTGTTCAGAGCGGACTTCCCATGACACCCGTTCAAGTTCATCGTTGATACGTTCAATCAATTTTTGTTACGGAGGGCAGCTGACTCTCTGACTGAACACGCTAAGCTACCATGCTGACATAAACAATACGACACGGCTGTTGAACTTGGCTCGTAATACTTATAAGTATCGGCCATTAGCTGTTTCTATTTTGCTTTTTTTCACAGTTCAGTATATCATCTTCCAGTTTTTATACTTGAGCTGTGTTCACTTTTTGACGGGCTGTCCACTGGGCCCTTTTACCACTAAATCTGAAGGAATGCGATGGGGAGTTTCCCGTGTAATACTTGTGTAAAGAGTTAAATGCTTACACTTTGACGTGGGCGTACGGTAATTAAAATATCGTAACATGACACCTTCCAGTTTTATCAGTCTCTACTATTTTGCCAAGATATTGATGGTAAGGTGTGCATTTCTGTACTTCATACGCTCATTTAAATTAAAATTCTGTAATTCTGACCGAAATTAATTTATTAAAATTCCATAATAATGTATGAATATCAAGATACTAGTGGAAGACATTTTGCAGAGGCAATACTACTTTTCTCAGTTTAAATAAATGCATGTCAGTGTCCATAACAAAGAGGAAGAACTTGATAGTGTATGACTTAAGTTTTAGCAGCTATCTCCAGGATACTTTGGATACTCTGGAGTAATATTACAAATTCACATAACACTAACTATTGCAATTTATTTGGGAGGATTCTGGAAATGTGTAGTGCATCTCTGTAAGCGGACGTGTACAACGATTAGAGCTAAATATTCTTGAGTATTTCTGCTGTGTTTGGGATCCTTAACGTGGCATTTTGTTGGAAGACGTTGCAGAACTTCAGGAACGTGCTGCTAAAATGGTAAAAGATCGATATGTTTCATGCGATCATCTAACAGAACCTGTCAGGTAAATTAAAGAGCGATTTTTGAAATACAAGGTACGTTTCCATTGCGAAACTCTGTTGAGTAATGTCAGACGAGCTATATTATATGTAAACAGTGCTATAATTCTGCCGGCTCCACTGTATACTGGAAATGAAGCCAGCATGTCGATGGTTCATATTTACGTTCGGTCATTTACATTTAGGTTTTAAAACAGAAATCACTGAATCGATAAAGTGCGGAAATCAGTCGTTCGAAAAGGTACGAATTAATTTCGTTCCCCATCCTTCCTCATTTTAGTTTCTTTTTTTAGTATATACAACGAAATCCTCATCAACGATACGTTAATTCCATATTCTTGTTTTACCTTTTTTTTCATTTAACGTTGTAACTACGAAGGCTGTGTCGTTTGTTGAGGCATTCAGTCAGTCTCGTTTCCCATGCTACGGTGCCTGTCGTATCTCGTATACACGAGACCGCGCTGACAAGTAATACCTTCGACTTTTTTATGTGGAAACTCGTAAAGCTTTTTAAACAAAACAAACTTTTAGCACTCTAAATCCTTACTCTTCATGTCTACACATTTATTTCGCAACATAGTCACCCTGACGACGAACATATTGCTCCCAAAGAAAGATCAGTTTGCTGATACTGCCACAGTGGGATGATCGATGACAGTCAACCTAAGGCGTCGGATTGTTGCAGGTGTTGCAGCCCTCGTTTGTGGTCTAGCATTTTCATGTTGAGGGAGAGTGTGCTCCATGTGTGACAAACTCTTCGAATCCGAAACTCGGTTACAGCACGCTGTTTCCCGCGCGCTGACAGTTACGTCTCGCGCCGTCTTGTTATGCGCTACAGTTCAGAGCCCTTGAATAACAGATGACTTCAAATATGTAGACATGACGAGTAAAGATGTAATGGTTTATAGCGTATGCTTTATTTCAAAAGTCTTAAGAGTTTTTACATCAAAAATTCGAAAGAATTATCTTTCAGCATGCCATCATTGTTAGGGATTAGCCTCGGGACCATTATGGAAATGAAAAAGCACATGAAAAAAATGATGTATAAATAGTAGACCCAGATTTGTTGAGAGAATTCTAATAGTGATAACTCATCTGTTACGTTAACCGCATACTAGAGTCAAATTTTTGAAGCTCTTGTCAAGACTCCCAGATGGTGACATCAAAGAATTTCTAAGACGGAGTGCTAGGACGTAAAATGGTCGCTGTAGCCCGTACGGAAGCGTAATAGAGATACTCAGTGGACTTAAATGGCAGTCGTTAAAAGGAAAGATACTGTACGTTGTTCTTGATACACTCTACTCGGTTAATGTGGCGTTTCAGTGTTTGATTTAACAAGTCTAGTCCCACCAGGGTTTATTTCGCATCTTAGAATGAGATAACACATAAGGGCGTGTACGGTGGCATACAGGCATTCGTTTCACACTTGCTTCATACGTGAAAGGAATAGTGCACACAGGGCGTCGCTAAAATTGGTAGAAAGTACTCTTCTCCCCCTTACACCACCGTGTTACGGTGGTTAGGGGGAGAGGGGGCTTTCGTGACGTAACTATACTTATAGCCGCACCTTTGGTAGACGCTGATCGGAAGGGCATCTGTGGGGTGACCAGACTAATGTTTGATTCCTTAAGAGTGGCATCATCTTTTTTCAGTACCTGCAGTTAAAGCAGTCTGGATAGTTCACTGATACAGCCTTGTAACATTGGCCAGTGTGGCCTTGTTGTGTTGGTACTGCTAAGAGCTCAAAGCAAGGGCTTACTACAGGGATTGTTTTTCCCCAAGGACATGCAGCGAAATCTAATAGTTTAATTTGCAGCCATCCTCTTAAATAAAAATTATAGATGGTAAAATAGTTCCCCAATTACATATCTTACCTGGTACTACCCACGAGGATGTAACTATCAGAAGAAATAGATCTGGCATGCTAAGTTACCGAGAGTGAAGTATTAGACACCTGAATCGAGTGGTAGAGTAGATAATTTGAAATGGGAAATGGAAGCGTTGATGACACACAACTTGTGAAATAGTGAAATACTGTAGCAGGAGGAATAAAACCCGCAGTCTAGTTGTTGCTGTGTTATCGCCGTCCATACACATTATAAAATGTATATATGCATGAACTCGTATGTGTCTTTGTATGTATGTATGTATGCTCCACATCTCCTCCTAAGTCACTTCACCAATTCCAACCAAAATGGTACACATATCATTGTCTAGAAAGGATGGCTGTTGGGGGTAATAATTACCTTACTATAAAAGGGGTGGGAGTGAAAAAGTAGTGTAGCCCACAACGTGCGAATATCCAGACTTCATTATTTCTGAGCTTGAGAATGAGTGCACTTATGGATTTGCAACAATTTAAAACCTTTACGAAAATTTTTCTTGCTGACAAGTGCTTCAAAGTCATGAAAGGAGAAACGTTTTATCGATGACTACACTTTCGCTGTTCAAGCTGTAGAGCTGCCGCATCACCAAAGTCGTTTAAATTCATTACTTCTTTACTACTATTTGCATTTGCGTATCATTTTTCAAACAATATTCATGCATACCAGTGAATGTACATGCAAAATTATATCCTTGTACGACACATATTTCAGGAGATACGACGTCATACACAACACTGAGGTGCGTGTAAAAGAAACAGTAGGGAGAAATTCGCTAGACATAAGTGTACTAATACGTGTGAAATACATGTGCCATGTGGGTAACGGACAAAACGTCCAGGTAAACAGGACCTCTTAGAGTCATGGATCGATTTCAGCCAAACTTGCTACACATGCTGCTTACTATCTGGAAGATATACTGTGGGAATAATTACCAGCAAACCTCCAGTTTGGGTGGGACGATAATCTGGAGAGCGAATGGGGTAGGAGGAGATGGACAGACATAGGGGGGAGGGGAAAGAGGGAGGGGATACAGTTAGGGGGAGGGGGAGGCTGTAGACAGCAAGAGAATATCAGGAAATCGACAGAGAGTGGACAGAGGGGGAGATTAACAGAAAAAGAGAGTAGGAGATAGAGAGAGGGGAGAGAAGGGGGTGGGAACAGAAGGAAAAGAGAAGGAGATGGAGAGAGTGAGGAGGAGGAGTAGGTCAGGGAGAAGGGGGAGGAGGAGATACATAAAGAGGATTTGGAGGAGATGGACATAGAGAAGGGAAGGAGGAGGTGGACTAATAGAACATTGGAATAAATGTACACCTGAGCAATGCTGGGTACTTAGCTAGTAGAATACAGTGTGATTCAAAAGTAACTGTACGCACATCATGGGTGTAATATATGAATCAAACGAAGAGTAACATGTTAAATAAAATTTCGTCTGAAACTGTTTTATTTCCGAGTTATGACGCACAATGTCATTTGTGGTAGGCACTACTTTGTGGCTCAGTACAGGCTTATAACGCGCCTACTCGCCTGCATATCGACTGATGTTGCTATATCGACAGTGCCCTTGGATATTTAAGCCAAGAGGCAAGAGAGCATCTCAAAGTGCTTATACAGATACGTGGACAATTCGTAATGGACCAGTTGCCTCACACGCCGCATCTCCGGATCTTAAGCCTCGGACTTCTACTTTTGAGACCCTCTGAAGAAGCTCGCGTATGGTATTGCAGTTAAAAATGTAGCACATCTACAGTATCGAATTGAAAATAGATATACAACTGCGCAGGATGAGATGAATGGAGCCTGCAACATTCTAAGGGTGACAAGAAGTCGAGCACGTCACTATATTCGCCTACATGGACATTTTTTTTGAACATTTCCAGGGGTAAATGTTGAGTACGTAGTTGAGTTGAATTTCGGGTCCCTTCGACGTAGTTGCTTTCTCAGAAGGATCAATTTTGTGTTGTTTGTGTTGCACTTGTGATCCCTACTCTACTGCATAACTCTGAAATAAAACAGTTTCCGACAAAATATTACTTCATGTTTTACCCTTATTTTAATGCATACGTTATACCCACGATGCGTGTACGTTTGCTTGTGAATCATCTTGCATGATGGGAAAATGAACGGATAGGCTACGAAGTGAAGATAATAACTGAAGAACTTGTAGAAAGGGGGAAACGAGTGAGATGGAACGTGGATGAACTGAAAGAAGCACCGGTTTGTGGAGAACTTAATATGGAACCTTAGACAAAGGTGAACTCAAACAGGAAAAAGAAATAGACCACAAGTTGAATGAGTAGCTTTCAGGGACGAAGTAATGACGGTAGCGAGGATCAGGTTGGGATAAGACTTGAATAACAAACGAGACGTACAGGTTAAGCGTCGAAACGTAAAAAATGAAAATTCAGAATATGAAGCGGGAGAAGGTGATACATTCGTCTAAATATTGGCATTGATAGAAAGTGCATATTGGCAAGGGCTAGAGGAAAAATCTAAAGCCATAGAAAAGTTCCTGTTTATTGGCAGGTAGTTGCCGTCTACGGATAAAGTAAAGAAATCTACGAAAAAAGAGAAGTAACTGTATGAATATCAAAAGCTGAAATGGCAGGCCATTCCGAAGCAGCGAAGTGAATGCTTAAAGGTGTGAGGAATATACAGAAGTTATAAAGAAATAAAACGAACTGCAAGAAAAAGTTTAGGGAAGGGAAGAGGAAATAGATGATGATGCTATTGGAGGTATTATACTGGGAGAAGAGTTTCACAGATCACAGAAAGACTTAATGTCAAAACAAGACACCTTGAGGTTTCTCTCAGAATCATAGCAACTTTAGAAGAAACAGTTCAGGCAAAATTATTCCACCTGCAATCTAACGTACATTAGAGAGACGAAACTCCACCAGATATCAAGGTGAAAGTGATAATTAAAATTTGAAGGAAAGCACGTTCTGAATGGTGTGAATTTTGTCGAAGCGTCCATACCTCGTGGTCTGTGGGTTAGTATCCCTGCCTCTAGATCAAGTGATGCCAGATTCGATTCCAGCCGTGTTCGGAGATTTTCTTCACTCAGGGACTCGGTGTTCGTGTTGTCCTAATTATTCATCTCATTTTCCTCGACGCGCAAGTCGCCGAAGTGGCATCAGATACAGTATTTCCAATAACTCCAGGCAATGTTTCATGGCCAGCAACGGCATACGATCATTTTATTAACGAATCATCACTTTAATAAGCCAAGGTTACAAAAATTGACACGAGGTAGTTACAGAAGAATCGAAATACCGTAGAAGTCGACCTCGAGGAAAATAAGTCTGGGAATGTAGGAAAAGCGAGGCAATACTGACCTTTTGACTTATCTTAGGAGACTGAGGAAAGAGAAATCTACGTTTATTGCGTTTGTAGATACTGAGAAAGCATTTGACTGTATTTACTGGACTACACTCTTTGAAATTCTGAAGGTATCAGGACTAAAACCATGACACAAAATGTTATCTACATATTGCACAGAAACCTGTGGTTTTAAAGGTGGAAGGACATGAAATGGGACCATTCGATGAAAAGACAATGAGACATATTTGTAGCTTATGCCCGATGTTATGCAATCTTACATTATTGAGCACGGTGTGAAAGATAGATCAGGTAGAAGATATAAACACGTGAAAGTTTAGCCGATGACACTGCAGTTCTGGTATAGACAGCAAAGAACTTAGAAGAGCATTTCAGCTGAATGGATAGTGTCTTCAGAATGTGTTGTAACATGAACATCAGCAAATGTGTAAGAAAAATATTGGAAAGTAGTTGAATTAAATCGGACAATTCTGAAGATATTAGTGACAGATATATAGATAATACATTAAATGCTGACTAGTATTAAAAACGCTAGTGAAACATTTCTGAAAACCAGAAATTTGTTAATATCGAGCATGAATTTAAGTATTGGTGAGTTTTTTTAAGGTAATTTTCTGTATTGTGGCTTTCTACGAAAGTGTAACGTAGACGATAAACAGAAGAGAATAATGAACTTTTGAAATGTAGTGTTACAGAAGGATGCTGAACATTATATTACATTAAGGAGATTTAAATGGACGTAGGTCGCAGTAGTTACGGAGGGATAAAGAGGCTTGCACAGATAGATTAGCGTGGTGAGCTATTTCCGTATCAAACCAGTCTCCGCTCTGAAATCAAGAACAAAACCCTTCGCGAAGCAGTGAGCTGTGTGTAGCGAAGAACGCTTGTAGACGGAGATGTAGTGTTAAAAGAGAGAGCCTTCCACAGCGCAGCGATTCGGCGAGCTGCTCTGGAACTGGTAGGAAGCCGCATTTCCCCAGTGGGCTCTTAAAGCAGAGCAGCCGGCCACCTACTCGTACTCTCGCTAATAAGCGCCTCGCCTCCCTTAAAGCAGCACGAACGTAATTATATGCTGGCCTCTATTTCCACACGATTTCCAGTTCATTCCTTCCAGTACAATATTATTTGCACAAAATATACAAATTTTCCAGAGAACATGTGGTACGGTGATAATATGAATAATCTCGGCTTTCTTTTGATGTTTCTTCGAAAATAACTGACATGTTCAACTGATAACGTCATTTGCGGGATTCGTACTGAGCGCAGTGCTCATAAAACGTATTTCAAATCTTGGTTACTTCATCATACAGCATAAGTTTTCGTGGGAAGTGTTTACTTCCCTGAGAACTTAGTTTTCGTGTTTGAGATCGTGGAGTTGGAAATAATTTTGGGCCCATGCAACCAAGAAATCAAATACATGCTTTCGATCATTGTTCTGGAAATTTTAACTGGCATATATATTCAAAGTTACTTTAATTACCACGATTATAACAAGATCGTGGACTTGGAAATAATTTTGGGCCCATGCAACCAAGAAATCAAATACATGCTTTCGTTCATTGTTCTGGAAATTTTAACTGGCATATATATTCAAAGCTACTTTAATTACCACGATTATAACACATTAAAATTATACGTTCCAAATAATTTTTCATTCCCGTGGGTAGGAAGTATAAGTATACGGACCTACTTTTTAATTTGTTTTGGTGAGCACGTTGGACTCAAACATGAGTTTACCATGATGAAAATATACTTGCTCACTTACAAAGAATGTTATGACAACGGACCACATGGATGTGAAATATATGATAAAAAGCCGATAGAAATCAAATTCCGTTTGTTTGTAGTTAGACAAGTTTTCTCCGCGGTGAGATGAGATTTTCGTGCAACTGTACAAAAAATAATATAAAGTAAAATAAAAATAGAAAATATTTTTATAGTACTCGGTAAGCTGTTGCTGAGCTCATTGATAACGGAAAAATAAATTATGTCACTCACAACAAAACAATGCTATGTCGCTAGGTTTTTTTCCTCCATTAAATACTCATTTTGACTGTCATAATTTTGAAATCATCAGTTTTTATAAATTTCTTTCAGAACCATAAAATAGTGTTAGAGCTGGCATCGTATTAAAACTCACTAATTTTTGTTGTGTGAATAAACACAGTTCTTTAGAAGTTTGCACTCACACGTAGGTACCCATCACAGCAATTTTTATACTTTTCACGCAGTACTAAATTGACCCAAATGTTTCCATATTTGTATCTCATCAAAGAAACAAGAGTGTTTCCGAAGGAA
The DNA here is from genome assembly GCF_023864275.1 of Schistocerca cancellata. Classification (NCBI taxonomy): domain Eukaryota; kingdom Metazoa; phylum Arthropoda; class Insecta; order Orthoptera; family Acrididae; genus Schistocerca; species Schistocerca cancellata. The sequence continues at coordinate 333,442,446 of NC_064629.1, forward strand.
AACTAGTAATGAATGATGTGAATCGAATTTTTTCATTTGATATGTAAGTGTGTGTATTTGAAGAAGGCTGTCAAACTACTATACTATTAATGTTAGACAGATTATCGTTTACATGTATTTTAAGTGGTCGCACTTTGATGGTCGGCATTCAGTTAATTGTAATATTCATCTTGTTTTAAAGAGTATTCTTTGCAGATTGTGTGTACACATTTACTGGAGATCTGCCTTCCTCGTCTAAAAGAAAAGGTCTATTTTACTGTTGTCCGGCTGCACTCCTTTCACACGATGCAGTCTGGCGGAGCCTGACCACCAATCCACATGAAAACTAAAAAAAAAAAAACTAACATTTTCAGGATGTGTCTGCCTTTCTGGCGTTCATTGGAATATTTTTCACGATAACACTATATTTACGATATAAGCGGAGATAGAAGGTACGTTGCCGTTCCTTGCCGCCGACATCGGCCTTAAAAGCAGACGAAGTCTCAGCCATATTGTGAACAGAAACCTATCCACACAGACCAGTAGCCGTACATTCTCAGCCACTACCGTCGGGATGAGAGGCGCAGTGTTCTGAAGATATTTGTGTATCGTACGAAATCTTCTAGAAGCTGAAAATCTGTCACGAGACCTGAGCGACCTGTGAAAAGTATTCACTGAAATAACTCTAATAACCGCCAGTTTTCACAGGCCATTTCCGACAAGACGTGGAAAGGAAGCACTCTCGAAGAACTGAGACAATAGCTTCCTATTTTTGGACTTTTTTGGCTTAGTGATGGGGAGGATTAGTCTGATTCTTAAGAGAAACAATGGTAAATCAGTCTGCAGACGCTCACCAAAAAATACAATGTGCAGGACGATGCAGGTTTCAGCACGCCTGACGTAAATGCTAGTTGATCAAAAATAATGGGGAATCTTTATGGACGTTTATATGAGGTGTGTTCACCCTTCGCCCTTACGAAGGCTTGACCTGTGCTGGCAACACATTCAGTGAGGTGTATGAATATCTGTGAGGAATGGTACCTCATTCTTCCTCAAGAGCCGAAACCAGAGAAGGTGCACTCGTAATGTGGGACGCTGGGGTCAGGACCGAACTTTACATTATAACTCATCCTGTGTGTTTCATTGGGTCCAGGGCGGGAATCTGGACAGGCCAGTTCTTTTCGGAAAGGTCATCGTCCATAAACCATTGCCTCACATATTTTACTTCATGATGGCGTGCACAGTTTGGCTCATGCAAACAATCAACGTCCACGAACTGTTCCTCTAGTGTACGGAGCACACAATGCAGTAAAATATCTTCGTACCTTTCTCATTTAGCGTTTTCTTAAGCGCAATAAGGAAACCACCGCTAACCACGAAATATATCCCCCTGTCATAACACAACCGCCTCGGTACTTCACAGTTTGCACTATAAATGATCATAGATAACGTTCTCCATCCATTCGCCAAACCCAAACCCATACACCAGATTGACGCAGGGCCAAGCGTGCGTCATCACACCAACTAACTCTTGTCCAGTCGTCCTCTGCCCAGTAGCGTTGCTCTTTAAGCTACCTGTAGCGTCTTTTAGCATTGACTACAGAAATTTTGCCTGTTGAGGAGATGCACGATCGTTGTACACCAGTCTTTTCAACTCCTTACGTACAACTATATAGGTAGACGGAATACTGGTAGCCCTTTGGAACTCACGAGTGATTCATTCCAGTGATTCAAAATACGCAATTAAATTAGTTCTAAAACTACTGACATACGTTTTAGAGTAATATAACCAGAATATCTCATCCATTGTACCACAAAAAACTAGGGAATGGTTACCCAATCAGAGACACGCTTTGGCAGCAACTTGGTGTATTCTCTATGGAATGATTCTAGAGGATTATTGGCCAACTGCCCCTATCCTGGAAGAGCCTTTGGTATCAGATGACGACTTACAGTTCCTCTTTTAAATTCATTCCTCATTTACTCTATAGCTATCAGACAAGGAGACTTCACTGCCCGTTCAATGCAGTTTGTAGATTCACCTGTGAGAAAAACACAGCGACTCCAAGCAGAGAGATTTTCAACCATGCAAAGAAAGTTGCTATGTATTGCACATACCTAGAGATCCACATTTGGAGTTGTAGTAGCGTAGATCCTTACCTCTGGATATCAATAATTTTTCTCTCCGCTTTAGTTCTCTGCCATAACGAGAGTGAGATCTTTTCACAGCGTTACCTGCAGACGAGTGTGAGACGCAGATGACTCTGTAAACTGTAGTTGGATTCATCTGTGAAGAGTAGAGTCCTCCAGTCAGTTGTAGCCGAATATGAATATTACTGACTCCACAATAAACGAAGGAATCTCTCCAACACCATTAGCTGAACACATACTGCCATACAACTGGCATACAGAATAACTACTTTGAGAATGCAGTGTACAGTTTGTCGACAAATTGAAGCTATAAGATCTGTCAAAAATTGTTTTGAATACATCACTCAATTCCGTCGTGCGTTTGACGCCCTGTAACTGTCTTTTATGAAGTAGTTCGTCGATTCTATATTTGGTGTCTCTCCGATCCGTTGTAAATGTCTTGAAATGATGCTTTTTGGAACATTCAGTATTGCTAAGAATGTAGTCTGCTTGGAGGCATCCTAAATCTATCAACTACAGAAAAAGTTTCCCCGTGGTTTGGTGATGTTACGTTAAAACTTCTCCAAGAGACTATAGTCAGATCAAGAAGTGTATGTATGTGGCAATGACGGCAGCACTGTGCCGTGTTCTGATTCGGAGCGGAGAAAGAAGGAAGCAAGAAACTTTAGCGTTTAACATCAGGTAGACGAGGACGTCATTAGACAATCGTTATAATCTCGGAAAAAACAAGGTTGGGGCAGGAAATTGGCTGTGCTGTTTTAAAAGGAACTTGTCATCATTAACATTAAGTGATATATATAAATGTTTTAAAAAATATAGCCACTCTGCTGGTCTCTGGACAACTAATACATGCAATTAGTATATAATACACAGAGTATGCAACAATTTTGTAGTCATCGCAGTTTCTTTTTACCATACTATTTGACTTACTAAGAGAGTCATAACAAAAAGTCTGATCGGAAAAGAAGGAATAAAAACAAATTCACTTTCATTAATCTACTGGATTATCAAAATTATGAAAACGTGGCGCTTTGTGGTCCTGGAATGTACTTCACATCCCATCAGCGGCTTAAATCAATGTGACAATTCCTGAGCCACAGTGACTCTCGAAGTTTGTCGGCGCCAGGGAATAGAGCGTCCGAGCATTGTACCCACCGTGCACCCCCAATTGTATACCACCCTTAGCAGTTAAGGCTGCTGTGAGATTTAAAATTGGAGCAGCACCATTTCACTCCTGATTTCCATAAATTATAACAAGATATATCAGTTATTTACAATTTGTTACATGACAAGAAATTATTCCAATAATAATTTTATCTTATAGTCGACAAACAAAAACAATAATTTCATTTTCTCAATGACTATTCTATCAGTTGTCACTGGAGCACCTGGAGGTGTGTTCTGGCGGTACTGCAGCATCCATAGTGTTCCTCATGGACGGTAGCTCATGCTACCCTGTACACACTCCAGTCATCTCCATCGCATTGGGCTTGTTAATTTCTCCAGTGTTTTCTACTACCTCATCAAATTCTACTACTTAAACTATTACCGTATATACCTCATGACGTAACAGAATGCGTAGTAGCTCTGATCAAATATATCCCTTTAACCGATGTCAACTCATTTACGTGGAATCCTTATATATTGTTCAAGACTATCGTTACATGAGGCTCCGTTTCTTTCATCCATGTATATCACGTAATATAATGATACACATGATGGAAACTTTAGTTGCCCACAGTCACGTGAGCATTGTCTCATTCTTTAAGATACTGGAAGTATGAAGCAGTAACTGTTACGGGATGTGCCATTCTTCCTCTAGGATTTGGGAGATGCATCTGAAATTTCTCAGAAACTGACCCACAGTTCATAAACTCTGTATCTAGTGAACTAGCGTTCCAGTCTCACTGGATGCATCGAGGGATCGCTCTTCCAATTCTGTCCTGGACAGGTAATTTTGGTGTACGGAGCCATTACGACGCAGTCCCAAATTCACCAAAAGTGCCTCATCTGGTATGGTTCTTAAGGCCGCAGGCAGATATAGCAGCACATCTCTCTGTGAACACCTTGAATAATCCTACTTACATTCACGGCAGAATTAGTGCCTCAAAAACTGGAAGCAAACTATAATCTATGACAGTCCATATTACTCTCCTCTCCCGGTAGTGAATACCATAAAACGAAGCAATGAAACCTTTAGTACACTGCAACTTACCGAGTTCCAAAATCCCTCCATCACTTTGTTGAGCTACACACGCCGATCAAGACGAAAGTTCATAGACATATGACGCATTACGGTTCACTGCACTGCTTTTCGTTACTTTTGAGACACGTGCCTATTTGGAGCAGAGGATAATATTCCAATCACGGACACCTCAGTTCTGGTATGCAGGAAATTCTTGACTGTTATTTAATGCCATTTCACATTTTTCTTTTTCCATTTTTGTCTTACGCTCTGCTTTGTACAAACATTTGTATGGATTAAAAAACTGTCTAATTCACAATCTTTTAAATTATTCTTATATTAGCCGCTAAACTGCCTGCTTGAACGCATAGTTCCCAGAACCACGAGATTTTGGAGCAGCATTTCGTGTACCAGCACAGTGCCCACTGCATTAGAGCAGAGTGCGAACCGCAGTCGCTTTAATACTGGCTGCAACCGTGGCAGCTAATTGCTGCCGCTTTGTGCCGCAAAGCTGCCAGGAGCCGGAGATACGTATAAACCCGGGATTATCACTGCCCGTGTCGGCTCCATCACTTCTGTCTATTTAGGTCTCTCATTGATCTGTTCAGAACGCCACACGCTAGCACTCACTTTCATTCTACCGTTATCATCATAAGCCAAGTGCTTCAGTTTAATAGAGATTTGGTTTACACGTAAACGGCATACAGTAGTTGTCAGACTGTAATTCTCTGATGAAGCCTCCTCCCTTCTAACGCAATGTTTATTCCAGAATAGGCTTTTGTTTTAAAGCCATCCATAACACTTCATCACTTTTACTCGTCAGACGAGGAGCAGCTCATTCGTTTATCAATAACTAGCTGCTACCTGGCGTTGTCCTAGTATATATTTATTCCAATCTTCTATTAGTCCATTTGCCCTTTTCCTCTCTCACTGTCCATATCCTTCTCCCTTCTCTTCTTTCTTGTGTTCTGTCCACTCGTCTAATACAGGGTGCCTGAGGAACTTGCTCTCTCAGACCACTAGACAACAATTCAAGTAAATCGTATTAATGAAGTTTATTCCAGTAAGATAAATGACAATACTTATCTTTGCGTATTCACAAAGGTGTGTCGCAAGCAAATTGTGACATGCAAACGATCAATGTCCTTTGGTATATGCAATTCCAACACAAGCAAAACAATATAGTTCATAAGTCACTGCTGTACTAATCGTAGGACGGCTCGTTTTGAAGTCGGTTGCTGCCAGGAGGAGCGGCGCATATATTCTCTCCGTGTAGATGGCGCTACCGTCTCGTTGTCGTCCTAGAGAGGGGTCGGTCAGCGTACTATTAGCTGACGCCGTTTCACAACCCTCTCTGCTCTGATGTTCCCGCCTGACGTGCCGGTGCTTGACTTTACTCCAGAACATTCCTACTGATCCCCTCCTCTTTCCATTGTATGTTCAGCTCCTCCTCTCCTCTCTCACTGCCCCTCTTCTCCTCTACCCTTTCTCTGTCCATTTTCTGCTCTCCCTCTCTCTTTTCATCTATTCCTCCTCCTCTCTCTGCTAATGTCTTCTTCCTCCTGTCTCTGTCCATCACTTTCTCATTCCTTTCTCTATTAAGTCTCATATTAGGTGCATTGTGCTGCCACCTACTGCAAGGTACTCCCAATCAGCGACCTCGTACTCATTAGACATCGTGAGAGGGCAGAACTGGGCGCTCCGCGGGACTCACGGATTGGGTGTCATTGGTGTCATACGTCTGTACGTGAGATGTACACACTCCTAAATATCCCAAGGTCCACTGTTTCTGATGTGATAGTGAAGTGGAAACGTGAAGGGATACGTACAGCACAAAGGCCTACAGGCCGAACTCGTGTGTTTACTGGCAGAGACCGCCACAGTTGAAGAGAGTCGTAATGCGTGATAGGCAGACATCTACCCTGACCATCACACAGGAATTCCAAACTGCTTCAGTTAGGCGGGAGTTGATAAAACTGTGATTTCATGTTCTAGCGGTTGCTCATAAGCCACACATCACGCCGGTAAATGCCAAACGACGCCTCGCTTGGTGTAAGGAGCCTAAACATTGGACAACTGAACAGTAGAAAAATGTTGTGTGGAGTGACGAATCACGGTACACAAAGTGGCGATCCGATAGCAGGGTGTGGGTGACGCGAATGCATTGAGAACGTCATCTGCCAGCGTCTCTAGTGTCAACGGTATAATTCACAGCTTTGCCGCGCAGGGTAGCCGTGCGGTCTCAGGCGCCTTGCTACGGTCCGCTTGGTTCCCTCCATTGGACGTTCGAGTCCTCCCTCTGGAATGGGTGTTTGTGTTGTCCTTTGCGTAAGTTAGTTTAAGTTAAATTAAGTAGTGTGTAAGCCTAGGGACCGATGACCCCAGCAGTTTGGTTCCATAGGAACTTACCACAAATTTCCAATTTTCCAAAAAAATTCAGAGGTGGTGGTGTTATGGTGTTATGGTGTTATGGTGTGGTCATGGAGAGGGCTTGCACCTCTTGTTGTTCTGCGTGGCATTATTGCAGCACAAGCCTACATTGATGTTTTAAGCAGCTTCTTGCTTTCCCCTGTTGAAGAGCAATTCGGGGATTGCGATTGCATCTTTCAACACGTTTGAGCACCTGTTAATAATGCACGGCCTGTGGCGGAGTGATTACAACAATAACATCTCTGTAATGGACTGGCCTGCACAGAGTCCTGACTTGAAACCTATAGAACACCTTTGGGATGTTTTCGAACGCCGACTTCGTCCAGGCCTCACTGACCGACATCGATACATCTCAGTGCAGCTCTGAAGAAACCTTCCAGCACCTACTTGAAAGTACGAGGGCATTTGAAAAGTCCGTGCAAAGTCCGAGAGATGGCACCACCGGCGTGTATCGAGGCCATGTTTAGTTAGTAGCGTCTTTGGAAAGAACGTACCCAAAGTTCCAGCTATATTGGTCTATTTCTTTGTGTTTGGCATTCGTGTGAATCAAGGAAGTCTACTGACTGTCAAAAAATGGACGATAAAGAATTTTGTGTGGTGATTAAATATTACTTTATGAAAGGCAAACCGCCTCAGGAGGCTAAAGAGAAGGTTGATAAACATTACGGTGACTCTGCACCTTCGATTAGAACAGTTTATAAGTGGTTTCAAAATTTTCGGAGAGGCCATATGGGCACAAGTGGTCCTGAACGTTCTGGACGCTCTGTGGAGGTTACGATTCCAGAAATCAATGATAATATCCATTATATAGTGATGGATGACAGAAGAGTTAAAATGCGTAGGATTGCTAGTGCTGTGGGCATCTCGAATGAACGGGTGTATAATATTTTGCATAAAGATTTGGACATGAGAAACATATCCGCAAGATGGGTTCTGAGATTGCTCAGACTTGACCAAAAACGGAATCGTGTCAATTGTTGCAAGGATGGTTTGCAGCTGTTCAGGAAGAATCCGCAGGACTTCAAGTGTTCTTTCGTCACTGTGGATGAAACATGGATACATTACTATACTCCTGAGACCAAACAACAATCTAAACAATGGGGTACCATGGGAGAATCTGCACCAAAAAAGGCGAAGACTATTCCTTTGGCCGGAAAGGCTATGGCGGGTGTCTTTTGGGAATCGCGAGGGATAATCCTCATCGACTACCTGGTAAGGGTAAAACTATTACAGGTGCATATTATTCATTGTTATTGGACCGTTTGAAAACCGAGCTGCTAGAAAAACGCCGGCGATTGGACCGTAAAAAAGTCCTTTTCCATCGCGACAATGCACCAGCACACTCCTCAGCAGTTGTGGTCACAAAATTAATGGAAATAGGATTCCAACTCGTTTCACATCCCCCCTGCTCTCTAGACTAGGTTCCCTCGGACTACTATTTGTTTCCCAATTTGAAGAAATGGCTGGCAGGACGAAGATTTTATTCAAACGAGGAGAATTGCAGCAACTAATAGCTATTTTGCAGACTTGGACAATTCCTATTATTCGGAAGGGATCAAGAAATTAGAGAAGCGTTGGACGAAGTCTATAAGTCTAAAAAGTGACTATGTCGAAAAATAAAAAAGGTTTACCCCAAACACGTAAGTAGTTTTTATTTTTGCATGGACTTTTCAAACGCCCCTTGTATGCCTGCTAGAGTGGAAGCTGTCATCAAGGCTAAGAGTGAGCCAACGCCATATTGAATTTCAGCATTACTGATGGAGGATGCCACGAACTTGCAAGTCATTTTCAGCCAGATGATCGGATATATGATCACATAGTGTAGCCCATGTTACTGAGGGAAAATTAAATTGAATTTTCTCTTATGAATCTTAGCATTTACACTGACGTTGTAAACTGCCATCACATCATGATACACTCCTGGAAATGGAAAAAAGAACACATTGACACCGGTGTGTCAGACCCACCATACTTGCTCCGGACACTGCGAGAGGGCTGTATAAGCAATGATCACACGCACGGCACAGCGGACACACCAGGAACCGCGGTGTTGGCCGTCGAATGGCGCTAGCTGCGCAGCATTTGTGCACCGCCGCCGTCATTGTCAGCCAGTTTGCCGTGGCATACGGAGCTCCATCGCAGTCTTTAACACTGGTAGCATGCCGCGACAGCGTAGACGTGAATCGTATGTGCAGTTGACGGACTTTGAGCGAGGGCGTATAGTGGGCATTCGGGAGGCCGGGTGGACGTACCGCCGAATTGCTCAACACGTGGGGCGTGAGGTCTCCACAGTACATCGATGTTGTCGCCAGTGGTCGGCGGAAGGTGCACGTGCCCGTCGACGTGGGACCGGACCGCAGCGACGCACGAATGCACGCCAAGACCGTAGGATCCTACGCAGTGCCGTAGTGGACCGCACCGCCACTTCCCAGCAAATTAGGGGCACTGTTGCTCCTGGGGTATCGGCGAGGACCATTCGCAACCGTCTCCATGAAGCTGGGCTACGGTCCCGTACACCGTTAGGCCGTCTTCCGCTCACGCCCCAACATCGTGCAGCCCGCCTCCAGTGGTGTCGCGACAGGCGTGAATGGAGGGACGAATGGAGACGTGTCGTCTTCAGCGATGAGAGTCGCTTCTGCCTTGGTGCCAGTGATGGTCGTATGCGTGTTTGGCGCCGTGCAGGTGAGCGCCACAATCAGGACTGCATACGACCGAGGCACACAGGGCCAACACCCGGCATCATGGTGTGGGGAGCGATCTCCTACACTGGCCGTACACCACTGGTGATCGTCGAGGGGACACTGAATAGTGCACGGTACATCCAAACCGTCATCGAACCCATCGTTCTACCATTCCTAGACCGGCAAGGGAACTTGCTGTTCCAACAGGACAATGCACGTCCGCATGTATCCCGTGCCACCCAACGTGCTCTAGAAGGTGTAAGTCAACTACCCTGGCCAGCAAGATCTCCGGATCTGTCCCCCATTGAGCATGTTTGGGACTGGATGAAGCGTCGTCTCACGCGGTCTGCACGTCCAGCACGAACGCTGGTCCAACTGAGGCGCCAGGTGGAAATGGCATGGCAAGCCGTTCCACAGGACTACATCCAGCATCTCTACGATCGTCTCCATGGGAGAATAGCAGCCTGCATTGCTGCGAAAGGTGGATATACACTGTACTAGTGCCGACATTGTGCATGTTCTGTTGCCTGTGTCTATGTGCCTGTGGTTCTGTCAGTGTGATCATGTGATGTATCTGACCCCAGGAATGTGTCAATAAAGTTTCCCGTTCCTGGGACAATGAATTCACGGTGTTCTTAGTTCAATTTCCAGGAGTGTGTTTCACGTTATACCAAGTAGTATACTATCTTCTTAGTTTATTTTAAGTAGGTATTCAGTAGCAAGAAGTAAGACAATACGATATTTCCTGTTCTTAGTGTTTTACCGGAAGACAACGCAGGTATTGGTGCTGTATATTTGTAAATTAATGGTGAGTAAAACGACGAAAAGCTGTTATATTATTCTTTCTTCTGTCGTTTGCAGCCTGACAAGATTTGCACAAATCAGACAATACGTCATCACCTAAAGTATTTCAAGCATTTCTGGTTAATATGTCTACTTAAACTCAACATCTAGTTTTGGTATAATTGTGTTGAAGTTCACATAGTTTACACAGTTATTAAATCAGTTGTTTCTGTATTTTGCCAGATTTTTATCAGTATGAAATAACGTAACTGACATCAGCGATAGACAAGGTGTTCGGAAATTCCCATTACAAACTTCTACAACAATGTAGAGGGGAGTGAGTACACAATATTTTTAATAGGAACCATTGTCCCGAAACATTATCCAACAACGCGACAGAGCGTCAAAGTTATAGGCGCCAGAATCTGTAAATACAGCAGCAGCAGCATTCCGTCTTCACGCCACAAGTGGCCCATCGGGACCATCAGACAGCCGTCAGTTTCACTGAGGATGCGGGTAGGAGGTGCATGAGGTCAGTACACCACTCTCCTGGTCGTTCTGATGGTTTCCTCTGACCGCAGACGCTACTATTCGGTCGATTAGCTCCTCAATTTGCATCACGAGGCTAAGTGCACCGAAAAACGGCAACAACGCATGGCGGCCCGGATGGTCACCCATCCAAGTGCCGGCCATGCCCGACAGGGATTAACTTTGGTGATTTGACGAAAACCGATGTATCCATTTGCGGAATGGCCGTTGCTACCTATAAGTACAGGATGAGTCAAAAAGAACTTTACAACTTTATAATTCTACAGAATTTTATTCAGATAACTTACAGAATCCGTAGATGTGTCATTTTGTAGCAAACTAACTCAAATTTCATTTACATAGTGCGTCAATACACCATTCCGCCACCTGGAGTGCAAGCGTAGTGCACAGTTAGAGTGGCTACTTTCACTAGTGGGGCGCTTGTTCGCTGTATCTTTTGGTTTCATGAAACGAACTTTGCAACAACTTTTCGGCGTAAATTTCGCGCCAGATACGCTAAGGAACCTCCAGTCGTGCCTAAAATTTACTCTAGGCACAGTGATTTTTATGAGTCAGGTTGTTCGGTGGATTGGCCATGAAGGTGCAATCGCGTGTCCACCTCACTCCCCAGACGTGATGCCAGTGGATTTCTTTTTGTGGTGTTTCATTAAAAACCGTGTGTATGTTTCTTGACTACCAAACAATTGAGCCGACCCGAAAAACCAAATCTAAGGTGCCACTACACAAGTTACACACGATTTGCTGCAACGCGTGTGGGGATAAATTGGTTGCCGGTGGGATGTTTGCCACATCACAAATGGTGGTAACATGGAAACAAACGGACACTTGATCCTTTTATGTGCAACTAGAAGTTGTTTGCTACAAAACGACACATCTACCGATTCTGTAAGTTATCTCAATAAATTTCTATATCATACCAAACCTGCAAAGACCTTTACGACTCACCCTGTATATGTATATAGAGGGCGATTCCGTAGTGGTATTACAAACTTTCAAGGTTAATGGCGACGGATAAATGTATTAATTTAAGATAAGGCCCCCTAGCTCAGAAATGAACGAGTCGAAATTTACAAGCGAATATTATTCTGATGCCTCTGGCAGTGGAACACATGTACTAGCTCTGTTTTTGCTAAGAATGTTGGGTACGCAACTTTCAGAGGAAGTAGTCTGGACCAAAACAATAAAAAGTCTGGTAAATACGGGCTCTAAAATGCACACCTTAAGATCTATGAGCACTTGTTCAATAGAGGAGTTTGCAACCAGCGAAGATGAACAAGTGCTCATAACTCCTTAGGTATGTATTTTAGAGCCCATGTTTACTAGAACTAGCCAGTTTTTTTCGTTTTCATCTATCCTACCACATATGAAAGTTGTGTATCTTACATTCGTAACAACTAGAGTACCAGTACATGTATTTCACTGTGAGAGGTATCAGAGTGATTTGCGAGTCGCTCGTTTCCGAACCATCGACACTTTCTTCAGATCGATACATTTATCCGTCTCCATTATCCTTGACGATTTTTGACGTCATCAGGAAATCACCCTGCGTATACATACATCTACAGGCGCCAGCGCCTATAAATTTTACGCTCTTTAGCGTCGTTGGATGACCTTCCTGACGTGGGTTCATATTCAAAATATCATGTACTCACTCCCCTCAGCAAGTCCTAGAAGTCTGTAACTGGAATTTCCGAACACCCTGTATATATACACGAGGTCTGTCTAAAAAGTAGTGACGATAGACCTTTATGCGCATGCATGAATTTTCTCCCCCACCTTCCAGCGTGTCAGTCGCTGCCTGCCGGTCGCAGAATGAGGTGCTATATAACGTGTTCGTCTGATTACCAATTCTTTCCAGATGTCTGAACGTGTCGAGCAAAGATAGTGCATCAATTTTTGTCAAAAGCTTGGTGATTCTCAAAGCGAAACAATTCGTATAATTCAGCAGGTGTTCGGAGAAGATGTGATTGGTGTAACACAAGTTACGAAGTTGTTCAACCGATTCTTCTCTGCCTCGTGATGACTGGGTGTTGTGTGATGTCCTTAGGTTAGTTAGGTTTAAGTGGTTCTAAGTTCTAGGGGTCTGATGACCATAGCTGATAAGTCCCATAGTGCTCAGAGCCATTTGAACCATTTTTTTGTTCAACCGATTCAAAAATGATAGCACAACAGCGTAGAGTGACCAGCGTTCTGGCACGCCCCAAACTGCTCGAAGTGCAGCTGTAGTTGAGAGGGTGCAAAATTTGGTGATGGAAGATCGTCGTCTGACCATGCGGGAGATTGCCCAAGAGGTTGGAGTGAGTAAAGGTTCTGCACGTGCAGTTTTGTGTGATGATTTGAACATGCACCGAGTGGCAGCGAAATTCATGCCCAAGTTGTTGTCGCTGGAACAAAAAGACCTCCGTTTTGTCGCTGCACAGGACCTTCTAGACACCACGAACACTGATCTTTCATTTCTGAACACCGTGATAACTGGAGATTAGTCATGGGTGTACGGGTATGACCCAGAAACAAAAAGACAGTCGTTACAATGGAAGCACCCCGAGCCTTGACGGCTGAAGAAAGTGCGGCAGGTGCGAAGCCAAATCAAGGTGATGCTAACTGTCTTCTGTCACGTTAGTGGTGTTGTGCATCACAAATCCGCACCGGAAGGACAAACAGTGACAAAGGAGTACTATCAAGATATTCTCCAGCGACTCCGTGACGCAGTTCGGCTCAAAAGATCAGACAAGTGGACGGCGAAAAACTGGCCACTGAATCACGGCAACGCCCCCATACATTCATCCCACTTGATCAGGATACACAGGATATACAGGAATCAAGAAAACGTGTTCTACCCAACAACAGCCGAAGGAAATACGCATGTCTGTTGCCCGAATGCGTTCGACAATGAAAGATCCAAGTGTGTGCCCACAGTAGCAGCCTTTGATCTGTATGTTAGCATCGCTGAAGGACATGTTGCCGTGTAATGTGTCCTAAAACACTAAATTTGGAGGTGTGCAGGCAAGCAATGGCCTACATAGTCTCGTTACAGTAATCGGCGTTTGCTGCTCTTCAGTAAATCAACTTTTGAATTCTGATACCGCAGTGTTCTTAATGGCAGAGTGTCTCTTAAAACAAAAGGAACATGCCCCTTGGAAGTGATCACTCTGTCTTCAAACAAAGAGCAATAATTACCATCCTACAGCTAAACTTATGCAAAGCCCAGAGCTATGCATTTGGCGCTTGACGTAATTCAGAGTCAACAGCATAAAAAATGCACTTTTACTGTATCATGCGACAGCTTAAAATGATGTAAATTCACCACTCCCAGTCTCTCTTTTCAGAATTCCTTAGTTTTTTACTCTATAGAGTTTTTAACTTACGTGAAACTGGCCGGCCGATGTGACCGAGCGGTTCTAGGCGCTTCAGTCTGGAACTGCGCGACCGCTACGGTCGCAGGTTCGAATCCTGCCTCGGGCATGAATGTGTGTAGTGTCCTTAGGTTAGTTAGGTTTAAGCAGTTCTAAGTTCTAGGGGACTGATGACCTCAGATGTTAAGTCCCATAGTGCTCAGTGCCATTTGAACCATTTCGAACGTAAAACTTAAACTACAAGCTCTGCAATGAAATGGTTGTAGCTTTGTTGTTACAAAACGTAGAACACGGTGTGTTTACACTGATCAGCCAGAACATTATGACCACCTGCCTAGTAGCCGGTATGTCCGCCTTTCGCAAGGATAACAGCGGCTACGCGTTGTGGCATGGAAGCAATGAAGCTTTGGTTGGTCACTGGAGGGAGTTGGCACCACAGCTCCTTCTAGATCCTGTAAATTCCGGAAGGGGGTGATGAGCTCTGACGTCACGTCAATCACGTTCCAAATGTGCTCGACTGGGTTGAGATCCGGTGAGTTGGGGGGCCACTACATCAACTGTAGTTCGCCACATCAGATCATGCAACCCCCTGCCACTGTGCCAGCGTCGAGTGCCGAGGGTCTCGTACCAATTTCAGTCGAAGTTGCCGGTGTCGTAGTGTTAACATTGGCACATGCATGGGTCGTCGGCTGCGAAGACCCATCGTTTGCAGTGTTTGGTGCACTTTGTGTTCAGACACGCTTCTACTCGATCCAGCATTAATGTCTGATGTTAGTTCCGCTACAGTTAGGCGTCTGTCCTATTTTACTAGTCTGCACAGCCTACTTTGACCGACATCTGTAATCTGGGGTGGCCGCCTAACCCCACGACGTGGTTTTACCTTGGTTTCACCACAGCACTCGTCGAACACCTGACAAGTCGTGTAGTTTCTGAAATGCTCGTGCCAATTCTCCAGACTATGAAAATCTGCTCTCTGTCAAACTCAGATAGATAGTGCGCTTTCCCCTTTCTATAAACGGACAGCACGCCCACTGATACTACATGCACCATGCGTGTGTCTGGCTACCAGTCATTCATCGCACCTTTCGTCAGCACCACTCTGACTTTGATGCCCTCTTGACAATGCATATCTCTTCTAATCTAACTTCCCAAGAACATGAATGCCTTTACCTCTTCTGTGGTTTCAGGCTCTATCTTACACGTCACTCCCCTCTTCTTTAATCCTATAGCGATGCCTTTCGTTTTATTTTTATTTATTTTAATACCATATGCTACAAACCTTCATTCGTCATTTGGCATTTGACTCAGTCTCTCTTCATTTTCTGCAGGAATCAGCATGTCATCTGCCAATCTTAAGCATTCTGTTTTCCGTATACCTACCTTGACGCTCCTTTTCTCATCCAAACAACTTTCACTATTTCCTTCAAATAAATGTTAAATAGGACAGATGAGAGTCTTGGTGTCTTCCGAGGTCACGTTTCGTTGCCGTACTCTTGCCCTCTGATTCAAGTACAGACTCGCAATCAGTGTTCTCTCCCCCTTCTCTCCTCAAGTCAACCATCAACTTATGCCACTACACGGTGTCAAAGGCCTTTCCCAGGTCTGCGAAGGCCGGAAATACGTATTTTCCCTGTTCTTTGTATCTTTCACCAATAGTCTTTGGAGGTCCAATGGCATCTCGTGCTCCTTTTCCCTTCCTAAAATCACATTTCTCCTCTCCAAATGCTGCTTCCAGCGTTGCCTATTACGTATCATATATAAACTTGCTTTCTCCATATTTTCTTTGGGAAAAAATTCATACAAGAGCTAATCGTATTTTAATTTGCCTTCTGAATTTTTCATAAAACTCATTCTATATACACACTGTGTAACTGAAGGCGGCTTCAATTTAATTTAATTCGAAAACGCTATCCAAATATTTATTTCATGTTCCTAATTTAAAGATATTTATTACATTTCATTATACTGTGGCTTTTGTCAGGAACGTGTCACACAGCCCTCGTTGGTGAAGAAGCAAATTGCCGACTAGATTGTGGATCCATAACTGCTCCTTGATTAACTGCGTGTTTAAACCGGGAGAGTGGGATTTCGGTCATTACTCAGTTTGTCGGAGTTTGGCCCAGTGCAGGCATTCAAAAGCGCTTTTGTGAGGAGTGAGGACTTGAGCGGGCATTCCTGACGCAGCGCTGACCCACCAACATGTGTACGCCGACTCCAATTAGCTCGCGCATTGTTCAGCGCCGCTGCATCTTGCCGTATTGTACGCCGCTGCCGCTATTAATCACCGCCCTGAATCATAACACCCAAAGGGAACCGCCGCTACCTGTTACGTGATTATATAGCCCTGTGAAATTTGTGACGTAATTCTCGCCGTTCCACCCCGTTATGTATTTAAACTTCGATAGCAATAATACCGTCGGTAAAAGGTCGATTACTTCTGATTATAGGCTCTTTGGTTTTATGATGTAAATTCACACATAATAAAAGAGAGTTATAATATTATATGCTACAGGCTGTCGACTACTGAATACTATACCTTAAATTTTTATGGTTTTTTCACACCAAGCATTTCGCATATATTTATTCCATCAACATGTGGTTCGAGGTTTCCCTTTTGGTTTCCTAGTTAGAATCACATCTTGTTCACAGTGAGATGAACTACGGGATAACTTCCGCGGGCTGATCCTTAGGAAAGTAATTGGTTCCACATGTAGGTGTCAGTGACTGAGATAGAGGTGGGAAATTTTTGCTCTGAGACAGTTTGGTACCCTCAAACAGTACTCGCAGAACTGCTTACATTAGGGCAAATTTTCGAAGGTAGTTACGGTCGGATAGTAAATCGAGTACTTCTGTAAGTACCGTTATGGGATTCCAGTTAGAGCAGATGTCGGAAGCCTTCACACGTGGCGAGAGAGTCGGCGGGAGCTGAGAGATGTCTGTCCGCTAGACTTTTCAGTCGTACACTCCTGGAAATGGAAAAAAGAACACATTGACACCGGTGTGTCAGACCCACCATACTTGCTCCGGACACTGCGAGAGGGCTGTACAAGCAATGATCACACGCACGGCACAGCGGACACACCAGGAACCGCGGTGTTGGCCGTCGAATGGCGCTAGCTGCGCAGCATTTGTGCACCGCCGCCGTCAGTGTCAGCCAGTTTGCCGTGGCATACGGAGCTCCATCGCAGTCTTTAACACTGGTAGCATGCCGCGACAGCGTGGACGTGAACCGTATGTGCAGTTGACGGACTTTGAGCGAGGGCGTATAGTGGGCATGCGGGAGGCCGGGTGGACGTACCGCCGAATTGCTCAACACGTGGGGCGTGAGGTCTCCACAGTACATCGATGTTGTCGCCAGTGGTCGGCGGAAGGTGCACGTGCCCGTCGACCTGGGACCGGATCGCAGCGACGCACGGATGCACGCCAAGACCGTAGGATCCTACGCAGTGCCGTAGGGGACCGCACCGCCACTTCCCAGCAAATTAGGGACACTGTTGCTCCTGGGGTATCGGCGAGGACCATTCGCAACCGTCTCCATGAAGCTGGGCTACGGTCCAGCACACCGTTAGGCCGTCTTCCGCTCACGCCCCAACATCGTGCAGCCCGCCTCCAGTGGTGTCGCGACAGGCGTGAATGGAGGGACGAATGGAGACGTGTCGTCTTCAGCGATGAGAGTCGCTTCTGCCTTGGTGCCAATGATGGTCGTATGCGTGTTTGGCGCCGTGCAGGTGAGCGCCACAATCAGGACTGCATACGACCGAGGCACACAGGGCCAACACCCGGCATCATGGTGTGGGGAGCGATCTCCTACACTGGCCGTACACCACTGGTGATCGTCGAGGGGACACTGAATAGTGCACGGTACATCCAAACCGTCATCGAACCCATCGTTCTACCATTCCTAGACCGGCAAGGGAACTTGCTGTTCCAACAGGACAATGCACGTCCGCATGTATCCCGTGCCACCCAACGTGCTCTAGAAGGTGTAAGTCAACTACCCTGGCCAGCAAGATCTCCGGATCTGTCCCCCATTGAGCATGTTTGGGACTGGATGAAGCGTCGTCTCACACGGTCTGCACGTCCAGCACGAACGCTGGTCCAACTGAGGCGCCAGGTGGAAATGGCATGGCAAGCCGTTCCACAGGACTACATCCAGCATCTCTACGATCGTCTCCATGGGAGAATAGCAGCCTGCATTGCTGCGAAAGGTGGATATACACTGTACTAGTGCCGACATTGTGCATGCTCTGTTGCCTGTGTCTATGTGCCTGTGGTTCTGTCAGTGTGATCATGTGATGTATCTGACCCCAGGAATGTGTCAATAAAGTTTCCTATTCCTGGGACAATGAATTCATGGTGTTCTTATTTCAATTTCCAGGAGTGTAGTTCTGTGCGTGAAGGAAGAGGCTGCGATGAACGAGCTTCGGGTTGCAGCTGCACTGCTAAAAATGTTGGTGACTGGATCTGCTCCCTTACTTCCACCTTTTAGTTGTATCTTCTCGGTGTTGGACAGTTCTTGGGGCACCTATACAGCATATGGAAAAACTAGTCACATCTTACTGGAAAGGATCTTCATGGGTAGGTATTTTGAAAATCAACAAATGAAAAACAATGTTGTGTTTGCAGTTATCAATATTATAATAGTGTGCCTTCAGTCGCACTTTTGATTTTAATTAAAGTCCAAGGCGTTCGCTGGCGACCAGTGTCATATTCGGAGCTTAGATGAGTCTGCGTTCGCATGTGTAGTTGTGTCAGCTGGTTGACAGGTACCTCGCACTTGTACGCTCGCGCCCCCACACACTCACTCACACACACACACACATACACACACACACACACACAGAGACGAACTACAGTAGGAGTGGCATACACCTTGCATTTCTGCATAGGTGAAAGATCTCCACAACTGCGTTTACGTATGCGAAATTCACATTCATATAGAAACTTCAGCTTATTTAATTTTGCATACACAGTTTCGGTGTATGTTGAAAATACTGATGAATTACCTTATCTACCTTTTTTCTATATAGGAGAATGAACTAGTTTTCTTTAGTCGTACTCATTGAATTCTGTATATCGCAAAACTTTATATTATATTTGTGATATCTATCACATATCAAACCAAATTAAATTTCATTGCTGGTGTAAAATAAAGTCAACAACTCAAAAAAAAACAATATATGGATATATGTATATATGTGTATACGGATGTATGTATATATGTACGTTCCGCATCTCCTGCTAAATCACTGGACCGATTTCAACCATATGTGGCTGTCTGCAAGGAATCGTGGTGGTAAGAACCTCTTACCTCCCAAAGGAATGGGTGGGATTGAGTTTGGAAAAATAGTATATGCCATAACGCACGAATACTCGTACTGTATTCACCTACAATTTGAGAATGAGAGCACAAAGTGACTTTACACGTAATTTCAAACATTTACGAAATATCAACTCGCTACCAACACCCACTAATGATGAAAGAAGAAAAGTTTGTCGCTTACTACATTTGAGCTCTTCATGCAGAAAATTACTGCATGAAGCATGACATTTTAATTTATTACTTCTTTATTACTAACTGTATTAGCGAAACATTTTGCAGACAGAATTCACATGTAACAATGAATGTAATAGCAACGTTGTATCATTGTACGGCACATAATTCAGGAGATATGACATCATAAAGAATGAGATGCAAGATATCTGTCGCATAGTACTTGTCGTTTAGATTTATGGAATCTTTGTTACTAGTTCTGTTCGCAATACTTATGTACTTATGTACTCACACTTCAGGAGATATGAAATAAAATGCCGAGTTGGTTGAAAACTACGAAATCATGCATGACGTTTTAATTTACTTCTTACTCTATTGACACATGTGTGTTCAAATGCCTTTGGAATATGTTAAAAGTGTGTGAAATACATTTCACATTTGCATACGACGGCAAAGCCACGGTAGAAAACTCATCCTAAATTCTTGAAACGATTTTAACCAAATATGGTGCACATATTATATACGAGCTGGGAAGAAAGTCTGAGGGTAAGAACCACTAGCCGCCTATTGGGCTGAGAATGGTAACGTGGAGAGAGGAGGTGGCAAGAGGAGATGGACAAACAGTGAAGGAGTAGGAGGAGATGGTCACAGATAGGGTGAGGAGATGGGCAGAGAATGGATTGAGGAGGAGGTTGACAGAGGAAGGAGGAGATGATCAGCGAGAGGGAAACAGAAGATGGACATGGAGAGGGACAGAAGGAGGTAAACAGTGAGAGGGGGGAGGGTGAGGTGGACAGAGGGAGGAGGTAAAAGAAGATGGGCAAAGGGAGGGTGAGGGAGGATATGAAATTAGGTGGTGGAAGAGGAGATAATGGAGAAATGATCAGATGGATAGAGGGAGAGGAGATGATGGACAAAGGGAGGGTATAGGAGGAGATGTAGAGACAGTGGTAAGAGGAGATCGATAGAGAGGGGGGAACGGGGAGGTGTACACAGAGAGCGTTTAGGATGTGAGAGACTAATAGAAGACTGGAATAAGTACTTACTTGGGCAACAGTGTGTATTCAGCTAACATAAAAAAAGTGGTTCAAATGGCTCTGAGCACTATGGGACTTAACTTCTGAGGTCATCAGTCCCCTAGAACTTAGAACTACTTAAACCTAACTAACCTAAGGACATCACACACATCCATGCCCGAGGCAGGATTCGAACCTGCGACCGTAACGGTCACGCGGTTCCAGACTGTAGCGCCTATAACCGCTCGGCCACCACGGCCGGCCAGCTAACATAAGAATATAATCAACAAATACCATGGTATTTAAGAATATAAATACAACTCTATTACTTGAAATTAAAAGGTAAACTTTCCGAGTTGCGAATCGATTACGTTAAACCATAATTTTACTTGTTGCTTTACCCTAATTAATTTATGATATAAAAATATTTTACCTAATTCCTTAAATTAAGCATTTTCCGGTAAATTTTCCGCTGGAGGTGTTAAAAACTGTAGCCATTTCACCCAACAAACTTTTCTTCTTTTCTCGGTTCCTGTAGTCCTGTAACTGTGCATTCCAGAAGGTTGGCCTTTCCGTGCACAAACTAATTAAATCCACAACACTGTCACGAGTCCAATTCCTGGCGTGTTTCTCCATCACTTTTTCTGCTTACAAATGGCTCTGAGCACTATGCGACTTAACTGCTGAAGTCATCAGTCGCCGAGAACTTAGAACTAATTAAACCTAACTAACCTAAGGACATCACACACATCCATGCCCGAGGCAGGATTCGAACCTGCGACCGTAGCGGTCACGCGGTTCCAGACTGAAGCGCCTTTAACCGCACGGCCACAACGGCCGGCTTTCTGCTTACACATCGCTGTCATCACTTCGTCGTGCGTATCAGTCCCAACAGTAGTATCAACTGCCCCGAGAACGTGGTACTCGTTTATCAAGTAGTTACTCACGGTGTCTATGTTCCATCTGGATAACACGATCATATTAACTCAGGATGGGACCTGATCAGTGAAAATTCTTTTTCTCCATTTATTAACTGCATGTAGTATATTTGTTATATTTTTACAGGGTTACAATTATTGAACCAGATGAAAAAAAAAACTCAAGCTATTTACGAATAACGGCATACACACACTTTATTCAACTTGTAAACGTCACTACAGATATTCGGATTTAGGTTATTACATGTTCGATATGCCTTCCATTATTGGCGACGATGTGGCGCAGACGAATCGCTAAATTCTGTATCACCCGCTGAAGTGTCGGGACATCGATGCTATCGATAACCTCCTGAATGGCTGTTTTCAGCTCAGCAATGATTTTGGGATTATTGCTGTACACCTTGTCTTTAATGTAGCCCACAAAAAGGAGTCGTATGTGTTCAGATTCGAAAAATATGGTGGCCAATCGACGCCAATCTGGGTACCACAGAGCCAGAATGCAGCCTCCAAAGTGCTCTTCCAGGACGTCAAACATTCTCCCGCTTCGACGGGGTCGAGCTCCGTTTTGCCTGAACCACATTTTGTCGAAATCGAGGTAGCTTTGGATAATGGCGATGGAATCATCTTCCAGCACCTTCACGCATCGTTCGGTAGTCACTGTGCCATCAAGAAACATCATACCGATTATTCCGTGATGGGACATTGCACGCCATACAGTCACCCGCTGAGGGTGAAAAGACTTCTCGATCACGAAATGCGGATTCTCAGTCCCCTAAAATTCGCCAGTTTGGTTTATTGACAAACCCATCCATATGAAAGTGACCTTCCGTCGCTAAATCAAACCACGCATGCGCATACTAATTCCCATGATGCCCCGCGGTCAACCGTACAGTTTGAACATCCTAATGCAAACAGTTCAAAAGCTATGACGGTTTTATTCCATATAGTTCAATAATTGTCACCCTGTATAAGTTCTTTGATACGTTGCATTGTCGGCACAGTTTACATGGCATGTATTTCACGCAAAAGTTCTATAAGACCGAAAGACTGCCAGGTGTATACCTTAGCTACGAGCTTGATCAGACTTCTACCCCGCTACAGCATACGCTCACCCGGTCTACTACAACTCTTCCCACGCCAAAGACGTCTACAGAACACTGAACGAGATGTACACACTTATTACTGGATATCTACGGGTGGCACGACCCGCCTAAGTAAATTATCTGGCAGGTATTGCTCGAAGAGACAGCCATCGCGAAATAGCTCCGAGTCGGAAAAGACCAAACCCGGCCACCACGACTAGCTATCCACCAAGAGACTGAGGCAAAGGAAACAATCGTCAAGACACGTAAAGGAATGGCTTTATGAAAACTACTAACATGTTGCTAACGACTACATCCAATGCGAGAATGGAAGCGTATAACGTAGAAGCTACAAGCGATCCCCCTGCCCTCAACCAACGGAAACTCTCCCTCATGGGCACCAAATGAAGCGGAAAACGTATCAAGTTCTTAGTCACCACCACAGTGGCGTCGCAAGAATTACATGTAACATACAAAAACTGGGATTTCCATTCGACTGCTTATAAGCGCGAACCATGGACCACTTGCTGCGCTGACGGCTCTGACCTATACTCTGCGTCCAGGGAAAGCTACTTTATGTTGCCAACTTTTGTCATCCATTGTGTTATCCGTGATGTGCTTGTACCCGGACATGTTTACTATAAGTATCTGATGCTATGGTTATGTAACTTTTATTTCAGTCTTTCTATTAATGTATCTAAAACGAATATACGAAATAAACCATCAGTATGAAAAATTGGCTAATATTCGTAGACATCGACGTAGTAACTTGTGACTCCTAATTCACGTTCCTCATATAAAATGTTATGATTTGGTGTGAAGAACGATGACATTAGATTTAATTACTGTTTCTGAAATATTACGATAAATTTTGTTTCTTTAGAAACATGAGTCATCAGAAACTTTCTGGCAGATTAAAACTGTGTGCCCTACCGAGACTCGAACTCGCAGAAGTAAAGCTGTGAGGACCGAGCGTGAGTCGTGCTTCGGTAGCTCAGTTGGTAGAGTACTTGTCCGCGAAATGCAAAGGTTCCGAGTTCGAGTCTCGGTCGGGCACACAGTTTTAATCTGCCAGCAAGTTTCATATCAGCGCACACTCCGCTGCAGAGTGAAAATCTCATTCATGAGTCATCAGGTTCATGACTTGCATGCATAAAAAGCCAGCATCTGCGTGGGATACTTTATTATTATGAAACACAGACTCACACAGAAAATTTGCAAGCAGCCTGTATTAACATTATACGTGGTATGCGAAGCACTTCCTGGGAGCCGGGCGTGTTGAACGCCGCTTTGGAAGCTGCGATGTGCGTCGGTTCAGGATGGAGCCCACCCGATGGAATAACGACGAGTGTAGGCGTGCTGGCTAGCCTGTCTGTGGTTTTTAGCGGTTTACCACATTCTACTAAGGGAATACGTGGTTGGTACGCTATTCTCGCATCAGGAACACAATTCTCAGACATTTAGAAAACTATTGCTCACTTTCGTGAATAACACTATATGCAGACGGTACACAAATCCGTCCCGGGGATAAATTAACAACACCACGTCCCTTAATAACAATGCCGACTCTGCGACGATGCGAGACACAGACGCAAGAAAAAAAAGAGAGGATAAGAAAAAGAAGGAGGAGGAGGAGGAGGAGAAGGAGGAGTAGGAGGACGAGGAGGACGAGGAGGAGACATTTGAGCAAAACTTAAGGACGAAATTAACGTTCCCAAGATGCGTCACTACCAAGTAAAATAACTCGATGAGACCTGAAGCACACATAGAAAGAACTGCCACAGTATATAATACAGGAGGTTGGAAAAATAGTATATGCCATAACGCACGAATACTCGTACTGTATTCACCTACAATTTTAGAATGAGAGCACAAAGTGACTTGCAAGTAACTTTACACGTAATTTCAAACATTTGCGAAATTTCAACTCGCTACCAACACCCACTAATGATGAAAGAAGAAAAGTTTGTCGCTTACTACATTTGAGCTCTTCATGCAGAAAATTACTGCATGAAGCATGACATTTTAATTTATTACTTCTTTATTACTAACTGTATTAGCGAAACATTTTGCAGACAGAATTCACATGTAACAATGAATGTAATAGATACGTTGTATCATTGTACAACACATAATTCAGGAGATATGACATCATAAAGAATGAGATGCGTGGAGATCTGTCGCATAGTACTTGTCGTTTAGATTTATGGAATCTTTGTTACTAGTTCTGTTCGCAATACATTTAACAGACTGTAGCCACATATACTGCCGAATGTACGTATTAACAAATATGACTGTACAACTCGCACTTCAGGAGATATGAAATCAAATGCAAAGTTGCTTGAAAACTACGAAATCATGCATGACGTTTTAATTTACTTCTTACTCTATTGACACATGTGTGTTCAAATGCCTTTGGAATATGTTAAAAGTGTGTGAAATACATTTCACATTTGCATACGACGGCAAAGCCACGGTAGAAAACTCATCCTAAATTCTTGAAACGATTTTAACCAAATATGGTGCACATATTATATACGAGCTGGGAAGAAAGTCTGAGGGTAAGAACCACTAGCCGCCTATTGGGCTGAGAATGGTAACGTGGAGAGAGGAGGTGGCAAGAGGAGATGGACAAACAGTGAAGGAGTAGGAGGAGATGGTCACAGATAGGGTGAGGAGATGGGCAGAGAATGGATTGAGGAGGAGGTTGACAGAGGAAGGAGGAGATGATCAGCGAGAGGGAAACAGAAGATGGACATGGAGAGGGACAGAAGGAGGTAAACAGAGAGAGGGGGGAGGGTGAGGTGGACAGAGGGAGGAGGTAAAAGAAGATGGGCAAAGGGAGGGTGAGGGAGGATATGAAATTAGGTGGTGGAAGAGGAGATAATGGAGAAATGATCAGATGGATAGAGGGAGAGGAGATGATGGACAAAGGGAGGGTATAGGAGGAGATGTAGAGACAGTGGTAAGAGGAGATCGATAGAGAGGGGGGAACGGGGAGGTGTACACAGAGAGCGTTTAGGATGTGAGAGACTAATAGAAGACTGGAATAAGTACTTACTTGGGCAACAGTGTGTATTCAGCTAACATAAAAAAAGTGGTTCAAATGGCTCTGAGCACTATGGGACTTAACTTCTGAGGTCATCAGTCCCCTAGAACTTAGAACTACTTAAACCTAACTAACCTAAGGACATCACACACATCCATGCCCGAGGCAGGATTCGAACCTGCGACCGTAACGGTCACGCGGTTCCAGACTGTAGCGCCTATAACCGCTCGGCCACCACGGCCGGCCAGCTAACATAAGAATATAATCAACAAATACCATGGTATATAAGAATATAAATACAACTCTATTACTTGAAATTAAAAGGTAAATTTTCCGAGTTGCGAATCGATTACGTTAAACCATAATTTTACTTGTTGCTTTACCCTAATTAATCTATGTTATAAAAATACTTTACCAAATTCCATAAATTAAGCATTTTCCGGTAAATTTTCCGGTGGAGGTGTTAAAAACTGTAGCCATTTCACCCAACAAACTTTTCTTCTTTTCTCGGTTCCTGTAGTCCTGTACCTGTGCATTCCAGAAGGTTGGCCTTTCCGTGCACAAAGTAATTAAATCCACAACACTGTCACGAGTCCAATTCCTGGCGTGTTTCTCCATCACTTTTTCTGCTTACAAATGGCTCTGAGCACTATGCGACTTAACTGCTGAGGTCATCAGTCGCCTAGAACTTAGAACTAATTAAACCTAACTAACCTAAGGACATCACACACATCCATGCCCGAGGCAGGATTCGAACCTGCGACCGTAGCGGTCACGCGGTTCCAGACTGAAGCGCCTTTAACCGCACGGCCACAACGGCCGGCTTTCTGCTTACACATCACTGTCATCACTTCGTCGTGCGTATCAGTCCCGACAGTAGTATCAACTGCCCCGAGAACGTGGTACTCGTTTATCAAGTAGTTACTCACGGTGTCTATGTTCCATCTGGATAACACGATCATATTAACTCAGGATGGGACCTGATCAGTGAAAATTCTTTTTCTCCATTTATTAACTGCATGTAGTATATTTGTTATATTTTTACAGGGTTACAATTATTGAACCAGATGAAAAAAAACTCAAGCTAGTTACGAATAACGGCATACACACACTTTATTCAACTTGTAAACGTCACTACAGATATTCGGATCTAGGTTATTACATGTTCGATATGCCTTCCATCATTGGCGACGATGTGGCGCAGACGAATCGCTAAATTCTGTATCACCCGCTGAAGTGTCGGGACATCGATGCTATCGATAACCTCCTGAATGGCTGTTTTCAGCTCAGCAATGATTTTGGGATTATTGCTGTACACCTTGTCTTTAATGTAGCCCACAAAAAGGAGTCGTATGTGTTCAGATTCGAAAAATATGGTGGCCAATCGACGCCAATCTGGGTACCACAGAGCCAGAATGCAGTCTCCAAAGTGCTCCTCCAGGACGTCAAACATTCTCCCGCTTCGACGGGGTCGAGCTCCGTTTTGCCTGAACCACATTTTGTCGAAATCGAGGTAGCTTTGGATAATGGCGATGGCATCATCTTCCAGAACCTTCACGCATCGTTCGGTAGTCACTGTGCCATCAAGAAACATCATACCGATTATTCCGTGATTGGACATTGCACGCCATACAGTCACCCGCTGAGGGTGAAAAGACTTCTCGATCACGAAATGCGGATTCTCAGTCCCCTAAAATTCGCCAGTTTGGTTTATTGACAAACCCATCCATATGGAAGTGACCTTCCGTCGCTAAATCAAACCACGCATGCGCATACTAATTCCCATGATGCCCCGCGGTCAACCGTACAGTTTGAACATCCTAATGCAAACAGTTCAAAGCTATGACGGTTTTATTCCATATAGTTCAATAATTGTCACCCTGTATGAGTTCTTTGATACGTTGCATTGTCGGCACAGTTTACATGGCATGTATTTCACGCAAAAGTTCTATAAGACCGAAAGACTGCCAGGTGTATACCTTAGCTACGAGCTTGATCAGACTTCTACCCCGCTACAGCATACGCTCACCCGGTCTACTACAACTCTTCCCACGCCAAACACGTCTACAGAACACTGAACGAGATGTACACACTTATTACTGGATATCTACGGGTGGCACGACCCGCCTAAGTAAATTATCTGGCAGGTATTGCTCGAAGAGACAGCCATCGCGAAATAGCTCCGAGTCGGAAAAGACCAAACCCGGTCGCCACGACTAGCTATACACCAAGAGACTGAGGCAAAGGAAACAATCGTCAAGACACGTAAAGGAATGGCTTTATGAAAACTACTAACATGTTGCTAACGACTACATCCAATGCGAGAATGGAAGCGTATAACGTAGAAGCTACAAGCGATCCCCCTGCCCTCAACCAACGGAAACTCTCCCTCATGGGCACCAAATGAAGCGGAAAACGTATCAAGTTCTTAGTCACCACCACAGTGGCGTCGCAAGAATTACATGTAACATACAAAAACTGGGATTTCCATTCGACTGCTTATAAGCGCGAACCATGGACCACTTGCTACGCTGACGGCTCTGTCCTATATTCTGCGTCCAGGGAAAGCTACTTTATGTTGCCAACTTCTGTCATCCATTGTGTTATCCGTGATGTGCTTGTACCCGGACATGTTTACTATAAGTATCTCATGCCATGGTGATGTAACTTTTATTTCAGTCTTTCTATTAATGTATCTAAAACGAATATACGAAATAAACCATCAGTATGAAAAATTGGCTAATATTCGTAGACATCGACGTAGTAACTTGTGACTCCTAATTCACGTTCCTCATATAAAATGTTATGATTTGGTGTGAAGAACGATGACATTAGATTTAATTACTGTTTCTGAAATATTACGATAAATTTTGTTTCTTTAGAAACATGAGTCATCAGAAACTTTCTGGCAGATTAAAACTGTGTGCCCTACCGAGACTCGAACTCGCAGAAGTAAAGCTGTGAGGACCGAGCGTGAGTCGTGCTTCGGTAGCTCAGTTGGTAGAGTACTTGTCCGCGAAATGCAAAGGTTCCGAGTTCGAGTCTCGGTCGGGCACACAGTTTTAATCTGCCAGCAAGTTTCATATCAGCGCACACTCCGCTGCAGAGTGAAAATCTCATTCATGAGTCATCAGGTTCATGACTTGCATGCATAAAAAGCCAGCATCTGCGAGGGATACTTGATTATTATGAAACACAGACTCACACAGAAAATTTGCAAGCAGCCTGTATTAACATTATACGTGGTATGCGAAGCACTTCCTGGGAGCCGGGCGTGTTGAACGCCGCTTTGGAAGCTGCGATGTGCGTCGGTTCAGGATGGAGCCCACCCGGTGGATTAACGACGAGTGTAGGCGTGCTGGCTAGCCTGTCTGTGGTTTTTAGCGGTTTACCACATTCTACTAAGGGAATACGTGGTTGGTACGCTAGTCTCGCATCAGGAACACAATTCTCAGACATTTAGAAAACTATTGCTCACTTTCGTGAATAACACTAAATGCAGACGGTACACAAATCCGTCCCGGGGATAAATTAACAACACCACGTCCCTTAATAACAATGCCGACTCTGCGACGATGCGAGACACAGACGCAAGAAAAAAAAGAGAGGATAAGAAGAAGAAGGAGGAGGAGGAGGAGGAGGAGGAGTAGGAGGACGAGGAGGACGAGGAGGAGACATTTGAGCAAAACTTAAGGACGAAATTAATGTTCCCAAGATGCGTCACTACCAAGTAAAATAACTCGATGAGACCTGAAGCACACATAGAAAGAACTGCCACAGTATATAATACAGGAGGTATCTGAAAGAAATACGCAATGAGAAGCGCAGGAACGACACTTTTATGCAAATACATTAATTACACTGATGTCACCGCGATTCATGAGGGTCTCTTGGATATTTCCAAAGATGGGACATTTAAGGTAGGATGGAATATTAGGGTTTAACGTCCCGTCGACATCGAGTTCATTACAGACGGTTAGACATGCTTCTTAATTGCGTGTGTGATCACCATGGACGATAACGCATGCTCTACAGCGTGCTTCAATAATGGCCACAACGTTCGCTAGGAGTACTTGTGATAGCTTGTTGCCAACGGTTAACAATTACTGGATGGTCGTTGCTGCATATGGGCGTGCTACAATACTTTCTCTCAAAGCTTCCTACACGAGCTCAGTGGGATTGAAGTCGTTGGAACGGGCAGGGCAGTCCATTCGCTGAATATCCTCTCGTTCCCAGAGCTCCTCCACCAGCGCTGTTCGATGTCGTCATGCATTGCCATCCGTAAAAATGAGGACAGGGCTGATTGCACCCCAAAAAGACGCACACGGGAAAAGGAGTAAAATGTCACAATAACTTAGACTTAAGTGTATCGTTTTCAAAGATTTGTAGGCCCGTACGCCTTGTAAGTAGGCTGTTTAGGTTTTCTTATTGGTAACGCCACGTAGCGCTCTGTATGAAAATCACTGGCTGTGCTGTGTGCAGTCCGTGGATAGTTTGCATTGTTGTCTGCCATTGTAGTGTTGGGCAGCTGGATGTGAACAGCGCGTAGCGTTGCGCAGTTGGAGGTGAGCCGCCAGCAGTGGTGGATGTGGGGAGAGAAATGGCGGAGTTTTGAAATTTGTAAGACTGGATGTCATGAACTGCTATGTATATTATGACTTTTCAACACTATTAAGTTTGAATCTTTTATTTAGCTGGCAGTAGTGGCGCTCGCTGTATTGCAGTAGTTCGAGTAACGAAGAATTTTGGTAAGGTAAGTGATTTGTGAAAGGTATAGGTTAATGTTAGTCAGGGCCATTCTTTTGTAGGGATTTTTGAAAGTCAGATTGCGTTGCGCTAAAAATATTGTGTTTCAGTTTAAGCACAGTCATGTATAATTTTTCAAAGGGGACGTTTCAGCCTATGCAACATTGTGCCGCGCCCCACCATAACACCTGGACCACCAAAACGATTAAATTCTCCAGTGTTCCACGGTGCATTGCGTGTTCTCACCTCTCGCCATACAACGGTACGTCTAGCATTGTCGGACTGAAGACTGCAGCGACAGGAACGGCGTCTAGACATGGCGAGTGATGTGGCAAAGTTGGTCGTGAATGTGAGCTTTTGCATCAACATATACAAGCTTTTCGCCTCATCGTTGGGTACTCACACACAAGTAAGCCTATTGAATGGGCATACTTCAATTTTGATCTGCTTTGAATATGTTGTAGTGTGGTGCAAAATAAAAGGCACAAATTTTTTATACGTGAGCATATGGCCGTAAAAGGTGTGAAGCACCCTCTTGAAACGCGAGTTAAATATTTCTGGATAAATTCTACTCAAACGGCAACCAATATATAAACTTCATAAAAAAATTTTATCGTTTTCATTGCACCTTAAAACGGTGCACCCATATTGGTCGAAAAAGTACTTTTTTTTTTAAATTCCAGCCTACCCCATTTCGTTTTTCATTTTGACATTTGACAAATTGCAAAATGTATAGCGTCGTTAATACCAAATTTAGTAATACATAAGATGATTTAGCTACCACCTGTGCAACCCTCAGCCCTGTATCTGGCTTCAAAAACGATGCGCGAGAGTTTCATATTCTCTGTCTCGCTACTCCCAAACTATGAGTCCTACAGAAAAATGAACAGTTGCTCCGTTGTAAAGTACTTTAAAAACAGTAGAGCTTTTATTTGATGTGTTTCTTTATATCCGTTACAGTATTTAAACAGAAATATTTAACTCAGTTTTTTCAAGGGGGTGTTTCACTCCCTTAACGGCCATATGGGCAGTTATAAAAGAGTATGCCCTACAATACAACATATTCGAAGCTAATTAAAATCGAACTGTATCGCAGGGGCAGGTTTACTTGTCAGATACTTCATCTCTTGTACCATCATTTCCTCCTGAAATATTGTGTAGCTTCGGTTCCATACGGCGTTATCGCCAAAGCAGTCGACGCGTCATTTTGGTAGTGAGTAAGAGACGTAGTAACTGCTTTCTTGGTTCACGGGCATCTCGCCGGATAATGATGTGGAAGCTTCACAATACTTCAATGACGTAGCTGCTCGTCATCTTCAGGTGCTTACTGACGTGTTGCTGTAATGGCTCACCATTGGCGTGCCATTACGGTAACAGGTCAGTAAGTACCTGAAGATGCCGAGCAGCTGCCTCATTGAAATATTGTGTAGCTTCCGCAAAATTATCCGACGCGACGCCCTTGAACCATTGAAACAACATTTATGATGCTGCGTCAGGAAATCACACCTGCGTTTTTGTTAAAGGCAATATTATTTACCACCGCAACAGAAAATTACTGAAACCTCTCGCATTTAAGTAGCTGGCCATCCTGCGATCTGTGTTTGCTCCTAGTAGAGCTCCATCTCTACGCTATTCCACAGACTTGAGCATGTTACTGTCCAGTACGTTATAATGATTTCTTGTCGAATGTCCCTTATTCCCTTGCAGAATGTAGAGACAAACGGAAGATCCACGCAATGATCTGGTCGTTACTGTACGAGGTTCCTCAAGTTGGTCTAAAATCAATATTGCAAACAATACAAGCTCAAACATATTGTGTAGGAAATACCGAGGTATCATCGTAGAAGAAGATTTAGTGAAGCAAATTAAATGACTGAAGTATTTAGAGAAAACAATAAGAGTAGTGGCCAACGAAGAAAATTAGGTCACCATCATATGAGAGTTGATGTGGACTAATACACTCCTGGAAATAGAAATAAGAACACCGTGAATTCATTGTCCCAGGAAGTGGAAAATTTATTGACACATTCCTGGGCTCAGATACATCACATGATCACACTGACAGAACCACAGGCACATAGACACAGGCAACAGAGCATGCACAATGTCGGCACTAGTACAGTGTATATCCACCTTTCGCAGCAATGCAGGCTGCTATTCTCCCATGGAGACGATCGTAGAGATGCTGGATGTAGTCCTGTGGAACGGCTTGCCATGCCATTTCCACCTGGCGCCTCAGTTGGACCAGCGTTCGTGCTGGACGTGCAGACCGCGTGAGACGACGCTTCATCCAGTCCCAAACATGCTCAATGGGGGACAGATCCGGAGATCTTGCTGGCCAGGGTAGTTGACTTACACCTTCTAGAGCACGTTGGGTGGCACGGGATACATGCGGACGTGCATTGTCCTGTTGGAACAGCAAGTTCCCTTGCCGGTCTAGGAATGGTAGAACGATGGGTTCGATGACGGTTTGGATGTACCGTGCACTATTCAGTGTCCCCTCGACGATCACCAGTGGTGTACGGCCAGTGTAGGAGATCGCTCCCCACACCATGATGCCGGGTGTTGGCCCTGTGTGCCTCGGTCGTATGCAGTCCTGATTGTGGCGCTCACCTGCACGGCGCCAAACACGCATACGACCATCATTGGCACCAAGGCAGAAGCGAATATCATCACTGAAGACGACACGTCTCCATTCGTCCCTCCATTCACGCCTGTCGCGACACCACTGGAGGCGGGCTGCACGATGTTGGGGCGTGAGCGGAAGACGGTCTAACGGTGTGCGGGACCGTAGTCCAGCTTCATGGAGACGGTTGCGAATGGTCCTCGCCGATACCCCAGGAGCAACAGTGCCCCTAATTTGCTGGGAAGTGGCGGTGCGGTCCCCTACGGCACTGCGTAGGATCCTACGGTCTTGGCGTGCATCCGTGCGTCGCTGCGGTCCGGTCCCAGGTCGACGGGCACGTGCACCTTCCGCCGACCACTGGCGACAACATCGATGTACTGTGGAGACCTCACGCCCCACGTGTTGAGCAATTCGGCGGTACGTCCACCCGGCCTCCCGCATGCCCACTATACGCCCTCGCTCAAAGTCCGTCAACTGCACATACGGTTCACGTCCACGCTGTCGCGGCATGCTACCAGTGTTAAAGACTGCGATGGAGCTCCGTATGCCACGGCAAACTGGCTGACACTGACGGCGGCGGTGCACAAATGCTGCGCAGCTAGCGCCATTCGACGGCAAACACCGCGGTTCCTGGTGTGTCCGCTGTGCCGTGCGTGTGATCATTGCTTGTACAGCCCTCTCGCAGTGTCCGGAGCAAGTATGGTGGGTCTGACACACCGGTGTCAATGTGTTCTTTTTTCCATTTCCAGAAGTGTATATAAAAAAGCCACAGTATGTAGTCGTAAATAGACAAAAATAATTGTTTACTACTATATTTTTTACGGTGAAAAGTTTTTTTTAAGATTTTTCCTTCGATTTTGTTCCACTAGGCAAACGATTATACCTGAGGACGTTCGCATGTAACGGAAGGAATAGATAAAAGGAAGGTATCACTTGGTTGTTCCCACGTTCCCTGGTTTTTATCCTTAATATTTATTATGGCAACACATACCGTGGATGAATGGATCGCCAAATACCACCTATGACGTATTGGTATGAACCGCATGTAATTTGAGTTTAACGTTAAGGTACTTACAAACAGATCTGGCAAAATATTTATAGGTTTTTGAGACTTAAATACACAGGATGTCATATATTCGTTTATGAGGTAGTATTGATCAAAACTAGAATAAAAGTCCTTTACAGTCATATGTTAGGTAACAAATACTTGTTGAGATATGGGCCAGTGAGCGCTCTCATTCCCTTCCGTGTGTGAAGCAGACACTATAGGAAGTGCTGCATGTGGTTACCACGCATTTTGACATCCCCCAGCTCTGCTTCGCAGTGAATGAAACACATTTTCGAATACACGTGGCCTCAATAGCACTGTGGCATTGGAACTGGTCACAAGTTTCTGTAACGTAGGCACATTATTCGATGGTTTCGGCATACACCATTGCTTTCAAATGTTCCTATAGCCAGAAATTCATGTTAGCTGAACGGGAAGACCATGCTACCGCACCTCTAAGACCAATCCATCACCTATCGTACGTTGCGGTGAGATACTGTCGCACTGCCGCATGAAAATCGGGTGGTGTCCCATTATGCATAAATGAAACTCGTCGTTCTTCGGCAAGGGGTACGTTCTCCAACAGCATTCCTCAAAGCAGCTGTTAAAACACGCATGGTAAAGTGTATGGACCTATGAGAATGCCATCGACAATTCCTACCCATCCATTGATACTAAAGCGATCGTGATGCCTCACCTCCATGATTGCCCGAGGATTGGCATCTGCCAACACGTGCTTATTTTGATAAATTCAGTGTTATTTCCTGTGACGGACAGCAACAGAAAATAGTACACATTATGCGTCACAAATATAACGGCCCATATCTCAACAGTTTTTGGTTTCCGGACGTATAATTATAGGAGCTTTTCTTCAAGTTTTGACCAATACTATCATCTTCAGTAACATACGACACTTATTTTAATGACCCTGTAAAGTCTTCTGTTCCTGTTACTATTTTACGTGATTTTGTATAATATATTAAGAAGTTGGTATTTTATTACTACACCTAGTGTAGTGTAATTCATTTTTGTGTGTCCCCAAAGAAACTAAGAAGGGAAAGTGGAAAAGACATTTAATTTTACATGTCAGTGCTTAATTTCTGTTCCAAAATGTATACAGCTTAGCGTACTGTTTTCGTTGATAGTACGTTGAACATGGGTTTAAAAACTGGTTGATGTTTTCCTTGGTCATTCCCTCAAAGTGAAGTTCTCAGACAATTAGGCAATTGTTGATGTTCACCAATAGTTCACGATGTTTCGATGAATTTTACTCTCATCATTTCGAGCTGGTCGTAGTCCTTATTCGCAATTGCGAATTCATTTGATGTGTTTCGTAACGGCTGTGGTCGCCGCAGTGCCTGCATGTCCAAAGGAAGCTTAGCATCGTAATCAGAATAACACAGGCACTGCAATATCGTAGTTGCGCATTAACGTTTAGCAACATCTTATATGAGGAGAAGGAGGCCTTGTTTGCATCATTCTGCGCCATGCCACTCTCCTTTGCCAATTACGTTTCCCAGTGTGGTGAAGAATTTATTCACCTTCGTTCTCAAACAGAATTCACCCACTGAGCATCTCAATAACGCTTTGATCCATCTCTGACCATTATGCAAGCAGTTATTCACTTTGGAATTAATTGATAGAGCTGTTGAACGGCCTCCTGAGGGATATCGCGCCAAATTCTGTTCAACTGGTGTGTTAGATCGTCAAGATCCCGAAATCTTTGGAGGGCGCTGACCATAATGCTCCACACATTCTCTATTGGGGAGAGACCAGGAGACCTTTCGGACTAACGTAGGGTTTGGCATGTCCGAGGACAAGCAGTAAAAACTATCGCCGTGTGCGGGTGGGCATTATCTTGCTGAAATATAAACCCCGGGATGGCTCACCATGAAGGGCCACAGAACAAGATATAGAATGTCGTTGACTTACCGCTATGCTGTAAGGGTGCTGCGGAAGATAACCTAAGGGGCCCTGCTGTGAGATGAAACGGCAACCAGAGATCATCACTCCTGATTGTCGGGCCGTATAGCATGTGACAGTCATGGCCGTATTCCAGCGCCGTCCGGGGAGTCTTCAGACACGGCTTCGCTGATCATCAGGGCTCTCTTTGAAGTGGGACTCATCACCAAAACAGCTACACTCCAGTCAGTGAAGTGTCAAGCCGAATCTGCCCAACATAGCTACAAACGGGCTTGTTGATGCACAGAGATCAATTGTGTCCGGCGCAATGGGCGCCGTGGCTTCAGACCCCTTTCTATGAGCCGTCTTTTAATGGTCCTTGTGGTCACTGAAGCAGCAGTTGCATGCCGGGTAGATGACAATGACTAATCCGGGGATATGAGTACCTCTCTGACGATTTGTCTGTCCTCACATTCTGCGTCTCTCTAGGTCGACTGCTTACTTCTTGAGGCTGTGTTCGGCCTTGGTTCACCTACACTTGCTAACATGGTCGAATAGTGACATCGTTCCTATCCAAATTTCAAGCGATTCGCAGATTTCTTCAGCCAGCTTCTCTGAATCAAACTACGTGTCCTGTCTCAAAAACTGACAACTGCGTATACTGTTGACTCGCCTGTCTGCGAGGCATATTTATTGTCCAACTGAGTACACGGAATGAATTTCGCAAAGACTTTATGGAGTGATATCGACATGTCCCCGGTTTACTATCCCTGCCAGCTGCGTGGTAAAATTGCGCTCCACAGTCACACATTTATCCATAAGCCGCCAAAGTTCACAATTTGGCGTTTTCCTTCTATACCTCTATGAATGTCAATTTGTGACAATTTGCGTACCTCGTTCGTGGTCCGCCCTTTCTTTTCTCCTTCTGGATCATGACATACGAATTCTAGTTACATTACACTTCCCGAGTCAAAAGCTAATGATACATGTGTACAGGGTTCACTCACAATTAACCCTTCAGATATTGTCTTGTGACTAGAAGCTAGTTAATTTTTCAGAATATCAGCATACTTCATACAGATTTACCATGTCATTTTTGTTAATGTCTATGATTGCATAAATAATGAATGTCTGTTTATCTTATCTTTCCATATACATTACAAAATAAGACTGACACATTCTTTCGAATAGATATCTTGAATTGATATCTAGTTCTAATTAATTTATATAAAAACTACGTAGTCCTTAACTTAAATTCAGCACTCTTTGTAATTGATCTACATAACTTCGTGAAGATTCTGAGCTATGTCTGAGTCATCATTACGTGTAACGGATACTGCGGAAATGCAGCCTGTCTACAAAGGAAACTGCTTACAAAACGATAGTGCGACCCATTCTAGAAAACTGCTGAAGTGAATGGGACCCGTACCAGATAGCACTAACAGGGAATATCGGACGTGTATGGAGCAGAACAGCGCAAATAGTTACGCAGTTGATTTTGGGGAAACTGAACTACGCAGACACTTGAAGACAGACACAAAATAACTCGGGTAAGCCTACTTGAAAAGTTTCAAGAACTAGCTTTAAATGATGAATCTGGGAATGCATTTCTATCGCTTCCGAAAGGATCTTGAAGGCCACATTAGATTAATTATAGCGCGCAAAGAGGCATTTGAACATTCTTACTGTACTCCATAAAGGAATGAAACTGGAAGAAGTTCTAATAATCGCTATAGTGGAAAGAACCACTGCCATACACTACATCGAGGATTACAGAATAAGCATGGAGACGTAGCTGTAAAAGAAATAAACCTCTTATCTGGAACACAAAACAAAAAAACACCTGTCAACATTATAAGAAGCACCAACTTAAAATATCAGTACACGTTTTTCTTTCGTTCCGTCCATTTGGCTTTCCATTTGGATTAGTTGAGCAATCGGCGTTGTAGATGGCTAAACACTAGATTGTTATTACATGACGAAACAATGTGGGTTAACCCATAAATTTTCAGCATTCGCCTGAGATGCTTCGCAGACGTCAGAACAAGATAAGTTCCACTATACGCTAAACTATTGTTAAATATAAAGTGATATCCCACAGAGGTAAAAGAATGATCCATTCTATCTCCACGCAATCCTCTCATTAGATCTGTAGTTTGATTGAGAAGAGTAATGTGAGTGTGACAGGGCACCTGAGAAAGGCTTCTGTCATATGGAATCCGTTTCTTTTCGTCTAGCAAAAGATAAGGCCAATAAAACCCTTCTGGCATGTTTATCCTATATCCATCACCAATTACTATGCCATCGACAACAACTGTATGTCCGGCCCAAATATAAGTAACTGGGCAGGGTAAGGCTGAAATGGAAGGAGAAGTGTGGTGACATTTAAGGGAAATTACTTTACTGCATGTGATTTCAATATTTTTCTGAAGATAGGTTCTCGCCCAGAAAAGTGATCGACCAAGTTTAGAGCTGACGCATTTGATGGGCTATGAAACCGACAAATTAAATCTGGATAACTTCTGTACGATAACTTTAAGATTTAGAAAATTAATTTTGTCGCATCGCTTTTGTACACATATCACATTGTGTATATTTACAACTCTTTCTTTCGTACCGTATTCTCCTGCCATTGCTGCCCACCTGCAGTTGTTACTACTACACCAAATACGTTTGTTGTAGCCATAAAATCAAAGCACAGCGTGAGAATGAAGTATCACATATTTCTTTCAACTACTTTGAGTCATCGATCGATACTACGAAATACAAATGTTAGGAAACGTCAAAACGTGAAAATTACTTTACGTATCATATATGAAACACACTGGAAAGACAATTACTAGCTATAAAGTTTCATACGAATAACAGAAATTAATTGAATATCGTAAGATTCAGACCTAATCTGTCAAATATATAGCAATAAAATTTATGACTAAATCAGATTTGTGGTATTAATTTCAATTAATATTAGAGTCTAATAAGTTTACAAACACAGAATATTGAGTTTTTAACAAACTTAAACTATAAAGAGTGCTAAGTAATTAAATTTTCAGAACTCTGTGTAGTGGGTTTTGCTCTTCCCTGTCTTGCAAAATCCTGTAAGAAATGCAAGCTGTCTTCTACAACTTAATATTAATCGCATTTTAGAATAGCGATCAGCTTTAGTGAGAGCTTCGTTTAATTAATATCAATGTTTTCTGCTTTTAATCTACTTACGGTGATAATCTCCTTCCAACTTACACCTGAATTAAATTACTATGCACTATTGAATGGCTAAGTAGGATGTTCGTTTCATGTTGTGGTCCTCGTTACATAGTGTTGGCCATTTTGCCTTTGCCGTAACTTCTAGTAGCCAACAGTCACAGAGCGGAAGGGATATAACCCTGAGAGAGAAATTTTGGTAAGTTGGTCAGCACTTTCGCTTCCCCTCATGCTGACGTTGCCCGGTATCCACCGAAAACCGATCAGCTTATTGAAATTATCTTCTGTGGTAAAATGCATTAATATTTGTAGCGCAAGTAGGTTTATTGAATTTATCTTCTGTGGTAAAATGTATTAATACTTGTAGCGCAAGTAGGTTTATTGAAATTATCCTCTGTGGTGAAATGCATTAATATTTGTATCGCAAGTAGGTTTGCGGTTTACCCAATAATTTCTCTCGTAAAACACAGCATTAATACACCTTATTCGTCCCTTCAACTTCTCTGCAGTCATATTCGCACTAATATAACCGGATAATCTTGAGAATAACTTCAGATTCCTATGAAAATAAATACGTAGTATGATCGACAATAGAGGTTTTCGTCCACTATTTTTCTAGATAATCGTCTTCATTTATGGAAAACTAATACTAACGGAGGACACGTTTTATACATCTTCGTCTTAGAATTCAATACAGAAATATTCTAGAAATTTCTGCAGCCCGATGGATATACACATTCCTTTCATTGCACACTCCGCAAGC
The DNA here is from genome assembly GCF_023864275.1 of Schistocerca cancellata. NCBI lineage: Eukaryota > Metazoa > Arthropoda > Insecta > Orthoptera > Acrididae > Schistocerca > Schistocerca cancellata. The sequence goes on from NC_064629.1 coordinate 333,482,422, forward strand.
AACTGTATGGTGCCACCGTTCTCCTATGAAATTTTCGGATTGTAGAGGTATAAGGGACTGACAACACCCATATTTTTAAGATTAGAAATTATCAAATTCTGTTGTCAATTTCATGACGTCAGATGTACGTTAGAGGAAGTATTATGTTCTGGAATCTAGACTCTCGAAATTCTATGCGGAAGTCTCTTCGCATTGTACATTGTCTCCCTTGTAGCATCTCTCACTGTAGTTCGTCGGGCATTCCTGTGATACCCCACCTGTAACTTAGCGGAACTTTGATGAAAAGCGCTGTTCTTTGTTGAATACGCACTACGCCGTTAGTTAACCAAATCTCTTAGGTATTTAAGAGCATGGAAGAAGACTCAAGAAGAAAGTGAGTTATTTAAGCAACCTATTTTGTTCCCGAATTACACTGCCTTAAAGTTTTTCCAGTATATATGTGTCTGGCTTCTGCCTTCAACACAGTGAGGTTTGTGGGTACTTTACAATTTAAATCGCTCCGGAGCAATACGTACCAACGCGTAAGGTTGTGGTTGATTCTAACGACTAATCGCCGATCACGTAGTCCAACGATACCAAATATTATAGTTTATTTAAGCGGGTGTCATCACGTTTATTTGTATTGAGGATTAGCCGCAACCAATCTTTGCAACAGAGGAGAATCATCTGCAGTTCTGTCTGCATCTCCTAATATTGTGATATACTGCTTCGTATGCGAACAGTTACCGGTAGATGCATACGTTATCTTACAGGTATGTACCGTCTTTTGGAAATTGCCTACAGACTTTTTCTTGGGCGGAAACTGAGAACTCTGTCTTTCTGGACGTCAAAATATAAGCCATCACCCCCATGTACAGCGTTCTGCACCTCAAGAAGAAAGAGAGCAAACTGTGGTTTACATGAGCCGCCCTTTCGGAAGTCATAGTAAATCCTTAAATATTTGCGCACTCATCGTCGCTTCTGTTTTTATTAATTTGACGATCATTCACATCACCCTTCAGGATGAGTTACCACACATTGTCTGCTGAGCGTCCCTACTCACGTATGAATTATTAGATCTTCTCAGTCACTTGTCCCTGGAAACGTCACCTATTTAACGGTGAAATTCTGTTGCTGTAATGATTCTTCATCTGTTCATTTAACCAACTGCTCAAAGCAAATTTGTGAGGACCCGTGCACAATTCAAAACTAGTTGCGAATAGTCAATATTACAATAGTAATAATAACATTTGCGTGTTGCATTGCCTTAATGACAAATCTGGCAGAACTCATCAATGAAAATTACGCCGGCTGGGGTGGCCGATCGGTTCTAGGCGCTACAGTCTGGAACCGCGCCACCGCTACAGTCGCAGGTTCTAATCCTGCCTCGGGCATCGATGTGTGTGATGTCCTTAGGTTAGTTAGGTTTATGTAGTTCTAATTTCTAGGGGTCTGATGATCTTAGAAGTTAAGTCCCATAGTGCTCAGAGGCATTTGAACCTTTTTTTTTTTTTTTTGGAAAATTACTGCTCAGGGTTTTTATCCTATGTTCGCTCCTATTCCTGATTCTGTTAACTTTCAGTTGTATCGGACAGCAAATTATAGGGGAAATTCTAGGTTACTGAATGGAGAATGTCAGTTTGTGACCTTCTCCTATGTATAAAAGGTAACTGAAGATCCTCAGCTCTACAGTAAAGCGAATGAGTATGATGTCGGCCCCCTTCACTTTGCAGACATACAGCGATCGAAAGCGGTGTATGGGTATAGAAGCACGGTAGTAACTACCATGTGTCATAAGTTACTGAATATGCTAATTATGTGTCTGTCTGACGTGTAGTTGCGATCAGAACCACAAATGAAGTAATGACAGAAGCAATGAAGCATCTTCGTTCATGAAGAGTCGACATCATTTCTAAATTACGGCACCGATTTCTTCATTAAACGTGAGACCGCTATACCTGCCACACGTGGAGGGCGTTTAGAACTTACGTGTCACTGACATGGCGTGAATCATCACAAATTTGAATTCAGTTACTAAGCTTCAGTGTTATTCATCCGGCGATTTACAGCGTAATTGAAGCATATTATCTGTTGTAACTGGTTGTCGACAAAAGATAGGAATGTTTTTTGCTTACGAATTAGGTATGGGCTACAACAGTTTACTGAGCAGCTGCATTTCGTATTTTTGTTTGGTTTGGTTTGTGGGGCGCTCAACTGCGTGGTTATCAGCGCCCCATTGCGTATTAAAGAAGTCATACTCACATAATAGTAAATATTTATCGGAATCATTTCTCTAGGACTTATAACCAGCACAGCACGAACAGTCAGCGTGAAGTTGATCGTGAACATGAGCACTAATGTTTCTTTAATACGTATGCTGTACACGCTAAACGAAACACAATCTGCGTTGCGGGTTACATTACTAGCAACGAAGCTGTCAGTGATCTCTCATTTGATAATCATAAAAGACCCCACATCAGTTTTCGAATAATTTTTACTTTATTTCAAAAATCATATGGTTAGAATAGGCCAAAAGTTTATTAAGAAGAGTGGTGCGTGTTCTCCGGTCGGTGGGAAGTAACAGATGTGGTTACGCAGTCTGCGAGAATGAGTAGACGTGAGAACAAATACAACAGTCGACTACACGATCTCATTCACTCGAGAGATACGCACGTGATATATCCCTGGGGCCGCCTCCTCAATAAGGCACGTTAGGCCTGCACGTGTGAAATCAGTGCGGGCATGAGTGTGGTATTGAGCTGCGCGTGCCACCCCTCCTCGCACGCAGCACCATTCCGCCCCACCACTGCAATCTACCCCCTCCAGGCACCTTTGTTGAGAGTTGGTGGGGGGACGGGGCGGTGGAGGGGGCGGAGCCCTACTGTCCCTCGACGCCCGTAAAAGGAGAAGGCGTGGCAACAGTGCCCGGCCTGGCTCTAACTTCTGTTCAACTCGACTTGAATCGAATTTTGTGAAACTTTCGGGTGCGGGTGGCGGGTGATACGAGGGTGAGGTTTATGTTGAAGCACGTCCAGGATAGCAACGTAGTGTCGTTGCCGTTTGGCGCTTCGGCGATCGCAAACCAAGTTGCCAGCTGTGATTAAATATTTGCTTACGGAGTACGTCGGTGGAGCGTCCGTCGCTGAGAGGAATGTGTACTGCTTTGAGCTGCACGCTCCTCGCGCAGTAAATCAACTTCCTCCGTAAACCAGATACCTACTTTCATAATATAGTTAACTGCTGATGAAGAAATCAAAGTAAATAGTGACAGGGATAGGTGATGATTAACTGAGTTGATTCTTACACAAAATTTTCTGGATATCAAACTTCGTTGAAAGTTGTAAAGAATGAAAACATAGGAAAATGTCGTTTTAGAAGCGGTGTTACAGCTACAGCAAACAGGTATCTAATCGTGGGTCTCTTACACTTTTTGTTCATTGTGTTACAGGAACGATGAGACTTTACTGTCCTCATAGAAAAAAGATTCCCACAAATATTCAAATGTCGTCGTTGTATGAATTTTAGTCTCCCTTGCTCTCTAGAGAGCGTAAGCGTGGGCCTCTGTCTTTGTGTGTGTGTGTGTGTGTGTGTGTGTGTGTGTGTCTGTCTGTCTGCACGTTGGAATTAAATTTGAGAGCGAAGGATGTTACAAAAACTGGGCAAATGATAAGATCTTTAAAACAGCGAAATCTATTCGACAAAACACAAATACTAATTCGTAGGGACTTCAGAAAATAAGTCACTCGTGTCGTCCCACGCTAAGACCGTTGGCGCATTATTAGAAGAGAGTACACATTTCGGGTTTCGTGTAGACGCAGTTCTGCTTCTGTATGGCCATCAGGAGCATCGCAGTCTCCGAGTGAAATGGCGTGGCAATCGGAAACAGGTCAAAAAGTTGAAGTACGCGAGACAGTACGATCCCATATTCTGAGATCGTTTGCAGTATCGTAAATTGTGCTCACGCTGCGTTCTGCGGTCTTGCACCATGCGCTCTCCATCTCTCCTGCAAGCTGGAAGAATATTTAGGTGCATAGAGATTTTCCAACAACAAGGACGTTAACGCAGAGGTTCTCGAATGGCTCCGCGACCAAGGAGCGAATGTCTGGCGTCGAGGAATCCAACGACTGGACGAACTTCCGGCCCGTGTTATAGAAACTTAGTGACTATGTGCAAAAATAGTGTCATGTATCTGTGTCACTGAAGTGTAGCACAGCATTCTGCAGAAGTAACTCGGCGTGCCATAATGTTGTGTCACTTACTTTTTGAAGTGTCGTCGTAAAATAAGGGTGGTAACCAAGTTAACTGCATGTTGTTGTAGTACTTTGTTACATAATACACCAAAACATAACATACGACTGCTCGCACGACTGGTAGTGTGTATCCTCGTAAATATTTTCTTTCTCTGTCTATGTGATGCATTTTCGTGCACCATTTGGAACATATACTATGGAATGGTGCTATGATAGGTTTACTAGGAGGGATGAGTAACACAGTAGCGCTTTAGAGGTCCGGAAACTTGGCACCTGGTCAGACATGGCGTACACTATTTTTAATGTAAAAACGTGTATTCATTCGTCAGTCGATCTTTACTGCGCCACAAAATACCGTCAGACTACGACACTAATAAAGCGTAATCAAACGTTGACTCTACAATGGAAAGATCATATCTGTACGCGTTTCTTTTGCCAGTGACGACGTTGTATTAGTGTAAACACACGCGTGTGATTGTTAAGGATTTGTTTTCTGTAAAGTAACAAATGGTGTAACATGGAAACACGTTTAGTTATGACTCTGATTCGGGTATGTTTCTGAACAACTTACCACACAATACTAGGACCCAACGTCAGACAATAAATATGTTCGCTGGAATATAGGTGAAAAATGGCCTTAAGTTGAAAATTACAAATTAATGAAAGACCTCTCGTTAGTCTCGTAAACATGCTTGAAATTACAGAAAATGCAAGTATGGGGAGAACTTGCATCAAAAGGAATCCAGAAAGACTATATCTTGCAGTGCCGAGCGAATGGGGGAGCTACGACAGCGTCGAAACTAAAATGGAGAAACGGCACAAGGCGATTACGTAGCAGGTGCATTGGGAATACAGCGGTCAGACTTGTCATTTATCGACTCTGTAACTATTATATCAGTATGTGTAACATTTTATGTAAGTGACTGAGAACTAATTTACGCATTAAAACGAAACATTTATTACAAATGATCTCGATGATTTCACGAAAATTCTGGGACACAGTCTTGAAATGGTAACACACAAATTTTTCTCCTTTTCTTCCATAACTACTCCTCCCACCTCCCAAAAAGGAAACCATAACATAACTCCTCACACCTCATGCAAATTTTGCTTAATTTCATAGGGGTCGAGAAGTATCGATTTTCATATGCCCGGCTAAACTATAAATCAACGGTTATTGGTTTTGTGGTTGTATGAGGCAGTATTATGTTCAATCCAATCAGGATACACCTGATGAAGTGTTGTGGTGTAGAGTGACTCGTATGTAGACGGCCAATTACTTTGATGTAAGGGTCAGGCAAAATAAAACGCGGCAGATGGAAAAATGTAAATAATATCAAAAGTAATCGTTATAATTGTTAACACATTTATCTCACTGTCAGACAACGTGGTCAATGGTTTCACGAAAGAAGGTTTTACTATTGTCTAAGGAAACATGAGGGTACCCAAGCGAGCATCTTTTCGTCCGAGGCAAATCTTGACCACGAATACCTTTCTTCTGGCCAAAAATAATGTGTAAATCGCATGGGGAGAGACCGGAAATGTATGGAGGATATGTAAGTCGTTCACAGCAAAACCTCTGCAGCGTACTCGAAACAACCGTGGCAACCTGTGGGCATGCAAATTTATTTCAATACTCGGGTACCGTCCTAGCAATAGCAAGTGTGCAATGAACTGAACGAGCAGATAGTGCATATTCGTCTATTCAACAAATACATTGGATATTGAAACGGGACACATCGTAGGTGGCAATGAAAACGTTGTGGCAGTCTCACGTGCAATGCAAGATCAGCCGGCGTGGCATCAATACCTTGAAAATTATGGCTACACGGTTTGACAATCAAATTGTATCCTTCACGAATAGACATATAAGGACATACAATATATTGCTATCCTCAACCCTTTTAACAAATTGTGTAATTTAAAGCAGTCACACCTACCGTAATTCCCCCAGTTCATGAATTTGTAGTCTTTTTCTGCACCGTCTAAAGTTAGTCTTTTGTTATTTATGTCAAAGCACCGCACTGAAATGCAACATAGCTGCTTCCTTTTGAAATCTGTTTTTTTTTCCTTTATACACGTTTTAATCCACTTTGTTCATCAAATATGTAAGAAAAGTAGTTACAATGAGTTCGACTTTATCTTCGAGATGGCTACAACTCAGGATCGGTTTGGTCATATTGCACATGCAACGGGACCTGCACGCGTACTGTCTTAGATTTTCGGTTTAAAATTAACCGATCGTAGTTTACAAGTAAAAGCAATAATACATTTTTGAATTATGATTTCATGATTCTGCAGAAATCATATATCGTCGGTATAAGCCTGCACGTTTTTACGGAAGTTCACAGAATACACTGATATTGCTGCTTCATTAAACCACCTCTTACATATTTAAATTAGGCAGTAGTGTCGGTTATTTTATTTTTTTGCATGCACCTCTCTACTCTGGTATGTTTCTCATTATTACGAACTTCTGTCACAATATTATGGGATAGGGACTGTCGCTTTAGATTGTTATGAAAGCTCACGTATAGGTCGTTTGCTGACACACCATCGCATCCAGAGGTGTAAATAATTTTTTTCTTATATGGGGAGGGAAGGTGGTTCTGTTCTGTTCAAGTACAAGATGCTGATTCATATCGGTATCGCGAAATATCAGAAGCTGAACTGTGATAAACTGTTCCAACGTTTAGAATTGTAACACACGTTGCATCTACTGGAAATTCTGGTACTATGGTTGTAGTTAGAAGTGGTGGCGCCGGATTGAGAGGTGTAACAACATGCAAGAAACATTTTTATTTGTCTCATGGAATCTTAACTGACAAATCTATATCAAGAGACTCCTCCGACACGATTTTCAACTTGCAGGATAATCAAAACATGGCCGTTAAAGGAAAATACAGAACAGGATTACTTCTATAGAAAACTATCGTACTGAATCCACAAACTAGCCAGTTGTCAATGCCACATACAAATACCTGTAAAATCACAGATCTATGGTGCCATTTATATTTGTCTCTTTAAAACAATTACTTAATGCCCATTTTTATTTCAACTCTAGTTAGATGCTTACATAAAACAAAAACAAAACTAATCACTAAAGATCTTAAGAAACACAGTGTATTCAAAACAGGGCCATCCATTGCAACTAGCTACTCAAAACATTAGGAAATAAGATGGCTACCAATTATCACAGACAGACTTAGGAAAAAACAGAACTTCTTACATCCGAATGGCGACATAAGTTAACATGGAATTGTCGTAGGGTCAATAATGAATAGAAAACATTTGTACAAATAAACAACAGAGTCACCTTTAAACCAGTTAACAACCAGTTTTATCGGACATCTATAACCAATTCCTCTTGACACCCATAAAGGTCCCAGCGATCCAGAAATACAATACACTTGTGCTCCATTTCATACATGCCAAACTGAACCAACACCGACGCAAGGTAATATGCTGGTAGCAAATTATATTGATAAGTGTAACTCGTCGGCTGAAAAATGAGAAAACTGATCTCGTACTTTTTATAATCATTGACCAACATGCGTCTGTTACTGTAAAATAAAACAACTTTCATAAAGTCATCTATTAAATATTTGAAGTTTTTCGAGTTAAAATTAGTTATAGTTTGCATTATTTTCCGAATCAGACTAGCTGTGTGCCGTGTAATTCAAGAACTTTATATCGGATTTCAGTGAACCATGATTCATTTGGAAGCTGAATGCCTGTGGTTGACGGATATGTTTATCAAGAACATAGCAATAATTAATACAATTATTAAAAACGTTCACGTCCTTTATTAAGTATAAACATAATTTTCATAAAGATCAAATTTACATAGCTTTCCACCTCTTTTTATCACACATTCATTTCAGTTTTATGGAACCGCTTCTCTGAAAGACAAAAGAAAAATAATTAAATAGAAAATATATATGCTCACACTGCACTTAGGCTGCAGTGCGCTCCTATGTGCCACTCAGCAGGGGAAGGGGACTTGAAGTATTACGTTGCGTTATATGATGTAGCGCAGACAGCAGGTTTTTTCTCTGTTTCTGTTTATTTTCTATAACTTTTCATTGAAGCTTCCATAAAAATATGTATTAATTTTGTCATTGAATCAAATTATGAACGACATGATATAATTTTTATTCCATTAAAATATTTTTCCGAAAAAATATGGAACATGATGGAAACTACAGTAAATTTAAGTTCTGAAAATACTACATACATACCACCTCAAACAGTACAACATTAGCTTCCTTTTCAGTTCCATAGGAGAATTTTACACTGAACAGTTTCCGAGCTACGAGTCTCAGAATCGCGTAGTTTCATTAAATTATAGTAACTTCGATCCTCGAAAAATCTGGAAGCACTTGTTTATCACAGCTGCGATTTTGCAAAAGATATTTGCTTATAGTTTACTTAAGATGACCGAAAGAATGAATCTCCACAAAAACTTCAAGGTTTTCTGTTATCCGAATGGGAATAAAACAGCTCGTATGGCACATTGAAGCCACGGGCCGCCGATTTGACGACAGATGATGATTCCTCGCTGATCGCTCGACAGGTAACAACTCGCTCGAAGAGCCGCGCCGCCGAAGGGGGCACCGGAGCGTCCCCTCAGCAGTTACGGCCAGCATGCAGTACATACTTCCCGGCGGCTGTTCGAAATTGCTCTGTAACGTGACGGAGTAGAATTGTCACACATAGAAGTGAATGGCGGTGAAAGTACTGTAGTAGATAAATTCTGACGCGTGTTGATGTTGATGTAAATCGCCTGTATTTAGCGTCTATTAACTGCATGTTATGCGCCAGTCCACTTCAAATGCTTCCTTTTTCAGCATAGCAGATCTGGAAAGAAAGCACTTTACAAAACACGGCACTCGTCTGAATAAAGGGTCAAATCATTAATGAGCCTGAGGGTTAGCGTTTCTGAAAAATGTTTTAGGACTAAACACAAGAAGCAGTGTGCAAACTATTGACGACATCCGTACCAAGTATGTTGCTCTATAGAGGAATATATAAATAAAGTATGACTTAAAAATAATCAGAAGTGATACCGTGGTACCAGGAAATCATAATCATATTCCATATATTGTCATATCTAGTTTGATGTTTCTCTTAGCAAAGTTGTGTATTATCTCGATTTATGTAATAGGTACTGAACGATCGTGGAGAGAGGGCTAATCCATTGATCTTCTGTGAAATGATAAAACGCAATTGTCAGCTTCATTCAACTAATCCAGCTCCATACAGTATTTACTTTTCCATCTTGTAATAATAATAATAAATGGTGACAGAAAAATTGTTATATGACTTAATGTGAAAAAATGAACTTCAAAACTTGCCACTCCTCTTGACCTTCGGCGAATGACCTCCCTGGAGTTACAGGAAGTATGGCCAGTATCTTCAGAATGTTGTTGATATTTGGATACACATCTTTGTTGCATAACTGCAGTGCTTCCATGGCAGATGAAGGTCTGGAATCTTCATTAACAGATTTCCTTCTCCATAAATGTGATTCAGCAAGAACATCTTCAACTCCACACTCCGCAGCTTCACTGCTAAATTCAATTCAGGCCTTCAACTGCCCTCGTTCTTCAATATTTGCGAGTTCTTCTCCCGTAGAAATCTGGAACAGTGTAGAAATCCCAAACATCACCTTTTATGTTCTGTAAACTTTGTTATAGAACAATCTGGTAATGGGATACACACCACTCGATAGTACTCTCAGGATCTCGCATCAGGTAGTTTGTTCTCTTCTGTTAGATCTTAACCACCCAGGCAACCAAGATTGAAACGTAGCATTGAAACGTAGCATCAGACGTCAGAATTTCCAGTTCTTCTATAGATCCTTTAGGTATGTCCATAGCTTCTCTCGAAACCAATGTTGGTTTCCGAAGTCACATTTCCACTCTTAAAGTGTTTTGCCGCAACGGGTCTGTCTTCTGTGGCAGTAACATTATTTTCAATGCGTTTAAAAGGCCACTAGAACAGACTATTTATTACTTACTGGTCGACTCTGGAGTCCTTGTAGAACCTTGGCCTCCTTTGTCACTTGCATCCATTCTTCTCTGTCCATCACTTTCCAGCTTCAATTCCTGACTGCCATGGCTTTGAGATCTTTCTTATCGTAAACTTTCTCTTTGCTGTGCCATCATCCTTCCGAATCCGATGTATGGTAACCGTAATGGTTCCATTTTACGAGGTGAAGTAGCCAGACCCACACCCAACCCCTATCGTGGAGAACTAGGATTTTCCCTTGATGTTTACTCACTAGAGAAGTTGCTATCCCTACGCCTCTAGAGTTCCCTCCGCTCCCCCTCTCCCCACCCTCTTTGCACTATGTGAGACACGATTTGTCTGGCTCCTCTGTCGAGGCCTGCTCAGCTTGGATGACCCTGCCAGCAACTATGCTGTCGCCAGCATAGCCCTCGACTTCGCTGCAGCATGAAACCCTCCCACCCGGCACTGAAGGTGCCTTCGATAAGGTTGCGTCTCGTGGGAAGCGAACAGAATATTTATGGTGTGCTTAGGCACACTGAAGAGCCAAAGAAACTGGTACACTTGTCTAACATCGTGTAGGGCCCTCGCGAGCACGCAAAATTACCGCAACACGACGTGGCATGGACCCGAATAATGTCTGAGGTAGTGCTGGAGGAAACTGACACCATGAATCCAGCAGGGCTTTCCATAAGTCCGTAAGAGTACGATGGGGTATAGATCTCTTCTGAGCACCTCGTTGGAAGACATCCCGGCTATGTTCAACGATGTTCATCGCTGGGAAGTTTGGTGGCCTGCGGAAGTGTTTAAACTCAGAAGAGTGTTTCCGGAGCCACTCTGTAGCAAATTCTGGACATGTGGAGTGTCTCATTGTCCTACTGGAATTGCCCAAGTCGCTCGGAATACGCAGTGGACATGAACGGATTCAGGTTATGAGATAGGATGCTTACGTACAACAGTCCACTCCTGACATGCACGGTCTATGGATTTATGAGGTTGTCTCCATACCCGTACACTTCCACCCACTCGATACAATTTGAAACGAGACTCATCCGACCAGGCGACATGTTTACAGTCATCAACAGTTCAATGACGGTGTTGACGTGCCCAGGCGAGGTGTAAAGCTCTGTGTCGTGCAGTCATCAAGGGTACGCGAGCCCATATCGATGATGTTTCTTTGAATGGTTCGCACACTGACACTTGTTGATGGCGTAGCGTTGAAATATGCAGCAATTTGTGGAAGGGTTGCACTTCTGTCACTTTGAACGGTTCTCTTCAGTCGTCGTTGGTCGCATTCTTGCAGGATCTTTTTCCGGCCGCAGCGACGTTGGAGATTTGATGTTTTACCGGATTCCTGATATTCACGATACACTCGTGAAATGGTCGTACGGCAAAATTCACACTTCATCGCTAACTCGAAGATTCTGTGTCCCATCGCTCGTGCGCCAACTACAGCACCACGTTGACACTCTCCTAAATCTTGATAACCTTCTATTTTAGCAGCAGTAACCGATCTAAAAACTGCGCCAGACACTTGTATTCTTACATAGACGTTGGCAACGGGAGCGCCGTTTTCTCTCTGTTTCATATATTTGAATATGGATGCCTACACGTTACTTTGGCGCTTCAGTGTAAATTTCGGAACTGAATACTCCTTCTGCAATGCCTAGGTCGTATGTAGGACAGCCGCCTCTACTGCTACTACACGCTGTGTCTTCTGGACTTCCTTTTTCATACTGATTGCTGATGTCTCACATATAGTTTTTCTTCTCGCATAGCATGCATTGATTAGACACAGCAGTGTTGTGTCCACAGATCACAGCAACTCCGCAAATCTTCTGATGCGTTGTTGTTACCAACAACTTACTTATTCAATAAAGGGTTCGATATTATGCACACCGACTGACGTTTTGGATTTTATGGTTTCCAATTCATCTGCATGTGCGATTGTGTATGTACGTAATGGTTCGTTGTACACAGAAAAGAACTTGTGGTAAAGTCTCTTCTGTTTATTGGACAGACGGACGACTTGAACAGGATCTACTGTCTTACATAGTGCTCCCTGACACATTCTCGTTTCATCAGATACCACATTCGAAGTGTCATAATGCGGGTGAGGCTAAGCCCCGTTGATGACGTCGGTGTCATATTTGTCTCCAAAATGGTTCAAATGGCTCTGAGCACTTTGGGACTTAACTGATGAGGTCATCAGTCCCCTAGAACTTGGAACTACTTAAACCTAACTAAACTAAGGACATCACACACATCAATGCCCGAGGCAGGTTTCGAACTTGCGACCGTAGCGGTCGCGCAGTTCCAGACTGAAGCGCCTAGGAACCGCTCGGCCACACTGGCCGGCTATTTGTCTCCACCTTGCTATCGAGATGTCAATTTCTAGGAGCTCTGTAATAGCGTTGATGGGGTTGTGGGTTTGGGCGTTGGATTGCTACGATCGCGTACTTTTCTAGTCTGCCACACCGTCTCCATTCTTAGCTCGAAACGTTCACCACTTCGATTATTCCCCACATTGTGACATCCGCTGTTTCGTGGTTTGCTGTTATGATTTCTCTGGAAGTGCCTTCCTCCGTTGTTTTATGAATTGTTGTTTCTATTCCCACCGTTACAGCCCGTGATTAATCCTGCAGCCGGTTCCTCCTGATGTGTGAGACTAATGGTATCCATTTCCTGAATGTCCGCTGCTATTACTATAATTATCTTGCCTCTGCCGATGCGTAGGTCTGCCAACTAATAATCTGTAATTGTGCCTTCTTCGCAGCTGTGGTACGCATTAAACTCAAATTCCAGTTCATGTAGCTTGTTACAGACAGTATTATGTCCACGTTTCATCTCTCAGCAAAAGCTTGTTGGTAATGAAGCGGAGGTGTCGTGTAGCGGTGCCTGATTATTTTCCCTGGTTCGCATTGTTCGTTCAGAAACTGGTTTTTCTTAATCACGAATTATAAGAATTTTACTGTGGTCTTGAATCCTAATCCTACGCAATCTTCTGCGACGATCATCTCGTGCTTTATTCATTATTGCATCTCTCTCGAGCGGCAGCTGTGTAAAAATGCGTCATGAAATTCATGGCAAGAACGAGACACTGCGGCATTTCTGTGCATCTTTTCCGCTGCTATTCCTTCTAAATGACCACAAATAAAATCCAGTATATACCATAATGACCAGGATTGAAGTAATGTTTTTTTAACTTCGCTTCTATGTTCTTCTCCCCTTTCAAAATTAATTATTTTCTGTTAATTCTTAAATATTAGTAGCGTACACATTTCTTCCATTTTCGCTATTGGTGTTGGGTTTGTGATGTCCGATCCTGCACTGAGCTGTTCAACCACGTTTTGGATTTTGTCTGTTTTCGTTTGCAAGATGTTAACGCTTCATTCGTTACCCTCTGTTGCTTTCCCTGCTTTATCTACCTCCTGATCCAAATTTCTCTGAGATCTCTCAACGAATTCATTATTTTTTCCCACTTATCTCCAGAATATGGTTCCTTAGACTATCATCGATGTCTGTGTTTTCTTGTCTGACCTTTTCCCCATGTCTTTAATTTTCTTTCCTCATTTATTTAAATTCTAGCTTCACATATTTATTTTCTTGCCTCACTTATTTATTTTCTTTCCTCATTTCTATACTTCCCAGACTCAGTTGCCAGATATGTCCTCCCACTTCTTTTAAAAATTGATTAAGTTTGCTCTTCGTTCATCAATTCTATCCGACGAAGCTGCTCCGCAACGTACTGAGTCAGTCTCTGGTGAATCTATAATCGTTCTTCGTCTTTCCTCTAAGTCACGTATGAATACCGAGGCCTCGATGTGTTGTTGTACACCCTCTACCATCTCGTTTCGCGTGTTCCCATGCACCGGACTGACGTCGTTTGCTAACTGGCTGTCATTTGCGAAGTTATCGTCATGGTCTTCACCTATCAGAATATATTGCTCTACAGAATGAACTGTATATTCCTCTCCTAGATGAAAAATGCATAGTGTCACACAGCTCTATCATATTGTCGGTTTTAACACCACTCTATTCTAAACCAAGACGATGCTTGCTCCTTATTAAAATTCAACGTTTAATGAACCTAACACCGGATTCATAAATTACATATCTCCCTATCAGGTAAAGAAAATAAAAAATAGATGCACTCACCACAATGTGCATAACTGTTCTCAACATAATGATTCTCTCCAAAATTGCAACGCTGGTTGGCAACACAGAAGAATCATCAGATGTGGAACAGAACCCACAATGTCTTTATTGCAGGAAAGGAAATTGAAATTAGTAAATGGCTCCAGCCAAAACTGCAATAACACGCTATGATACATGGTCTCTTTGTTTAGTCACCAACATTGTAAAAAATATATACAACTGATATTATAAGTGCCTACAAATTACAATAACACCTTGATTCATGAAGATGGTTACTCTGCTGAGAACCGAAGCTCAGTCATATGTGCGACATCTCCAATTTATGCGAACTCTAAAGATAACCTAACTGATTCCCAGGGAAACGTAAACTCAATGCTGGTACATGTACGCCAGTTAATATAAAACCCGATGGTGTAGAATGTCTCTTAGACATGCGAAACTAACTGCGGGCAGGCTTCCTCTTTGAGAACTAACCTCTAAATGTTTGTGGGCAAAGTTATATGGATAACGCGAAAATTACGGTACTAGGCGTAGCTCTTAAAGTGGGGAATTTGCACAAAATTACACTCTGGCTAACACTATCTCACTGGAGCAGTATGTTGGTTATGATTTAGACCTGACTACTAATATCTGCTTGGATTTAGATTAAAAGCCTACAACTTCATGTATGTGAAGGGGTCGCACAGAATCAATGATTGCGTTCACTACTCACATTTATTCATAAAACATTTGTGGGATTAACATACAAATGAATAATCATAAACTGCGATAATTATCTCTATCCAAATTTGTATGAATATTAAATGGGAAGCAGTGTCACTCTCGTATCAGTTAAATTTACTTCTTGCCCTCTTAAAAATTTACTCTCTCTCGATGTTCTGCGACAACTGACAACTATTTACTTCAGTAACTCTCTATCGGAACAGTGAATGGAAGTCGGTGATAAAAATCCGAAGTCTATTCATTCATTACCAGTGCAAAAGAAGGCGAGGCGGGCGATCGTTCTGAATTCTACAAGTGTGAAATAAAACTGAACTATTCTCCCGGTGCTGCGAATTGTGCTCACCGTATGTATGCTGGTCGCATCACGAAGGTGGACTGCTCAGAACCTTTGTGACACTCTACGGTGTGGCAGCCTCTACTGTGCTGCTACCCAGCGTCGATCAGGACGCCCTCGCATGCTACCGGAATGTCGAACCAGACACTTTCTCGTCTAACCCCCTACACGAACCGGACACATTTGCGTACTACCGCCTAGTGCTTCTCCCGTGGCGATCATTCGTGTATTCCTTGCTGCCAAAAGGTGCCAGTCGCCAATTGTAAAATTACGAACCCTGCAACCCAGTCACGAAGATTCCCTCCAACAACGAATGCCACCGAAAATAGTTCGTCTTTTCCCAGAGTCCAATGACAGCGTGAAACTCTTCCCTGCGATAAGAAATCACAAATCTTTACGCCAACCACCTGTTGTCCCACCAATGTCATAGCCTCACAATTGGGTGCGAGAAATTTGGCAAGGATTGTTACAAGGCTAAAGCTTGTTCCCCTTTGACCTGCGCTTTCTACAGGTGGCAGATTACTAACATTCAAAGGAAGACCGAAAGCTTGGAAAGCCACACCTGACTGAAGCCCATGGCGCTGTACCGCCCTCGGCTGAACCTTAGCTGCTAGCAGCCTTGTAGGGGGACAATACATGCCGCCCTCTGTGAGTTCCGGGCCGACCTCACCTCCAAGAATCATACGCCACGCAGGCCGACACCCAGTCCACCGGTCGCCGACCTGCTTGGTGGAAGCGTTTCCTGTTGGTATGTAGTCCCCTGCTATTCACTTCCCCACGCACACTAGATCATTTATAATCCATTAAAAACTTTCACTTGGCCAATAAAGAGCGACATGCAAATTATACAGTGCACTACCTCCAGTCATCTTGTTTTATAATACCAGTAACTAACGATTTTCCCTCTTTTCAGCCTCAGGATAATAAAAATATTCTAATTATTGATGAAACTGGAATCCAATATGCTTACTGTGTTTCAGTGTATGAATGTATATACATATGTGTCTTACACATCTCCAACTAAACCACTGGACCAAAATGAACCAAACTTGATACATGTATCACTTACTGTCTGGAGGGTTTCGTTGTGGGGGAAAGAACTACGTACCTATCAAAACTGTGGGTAGGGGTGGAAAAGTAGTGTAACTCATAACGTGCGAATGCCCAGAAAGTTTTCATGCAGTATTTCACAGTAACAGCACTTAGTGACTTCTAACAAACTTTAAATTTAATTTCAAACCGTTATGAAATCTTATCTCGCCGACAACTCCGCCAGAAGACTGTAAGAAGGTATCATACATTCCTCTGAAACTATCTGCCTGGTGGGCTTGAAGATGTTCCACTACATGCTCGGCAGAGTATGTGGTTCCAACATGATGGTGTACCTCCACACTCTGGAAGTAATGTGCAACAGTATTTGGACGGAACATTTCCAGGGAAAAGGCTCCGAGGTGGGCGTTCAGTTGTATGGCCACCGCAATTACCTGTCCTAAATCCCCTGGATTTCATCCCGTTGGGACACCTGAAGGAGCACGTGCACTCTACTCCTCCAACGAATGTGGAAGAATTGGTAGCGCTTGGTCATGCTGCTCTTGTTACTGCGGACGCAGCTTTGCTGCGAAGGGTCCACAGTTGTATGATTCGACGAGCTGCGCTATGTGTGGACGTGCATGGAGGTCGCTCTGAGCTTCTGTTATTCTGAGGACTACGTATTCTGTTGTGAAAGTCACGCAGTCATTAATATGGACATTATTATTGTCACTGGTTGCTAATGTACAACATCTGAGTGCTCATATTACGAGTAGTATAAGTAGATGTTGCGTTATTGTACTGTGCTATCTTTTTACCATCTCAAAACTAATATTGTTTTTGTAGTTATTCTGTCCTATGACAGGTCATTTGTTTCACTTGTCTGCTTATTATTTGTCTAACCACGTATTTGTTATGTTCAGTGTTACAAAATGTTGTGAACTTGGGATACATGTTATCTAAGAAACGGTGTATATTACAGTATGAAATGTCGGAATGAAATTAGCAAATAAAAGAAAAGCGCCCCAACCCAGGCTGCAAGCCCACCACCTCCTGCATGCCAACACAGAACTCTATCCTCTGCATCAACTGTACAGCAAGACTAATATGTGCTGACAGAGATAGCTACCATACATGTGGGTACATTGTTGCCAGGTTGCCACTTTTTAACGACCTTTTCTGCTAGATGTGCTCGATAGACGAAATTTTGTGACAGACATTTTTTTATCTTTGGCATGTGAGAAATCGCCCTGCGAAGCCCGAGTGCCAAATTTCGCTTAACCCTGTATAATAAATGTAAGCATGGCTTGTCTCTTTGTGCCTCTATAACTCCACATTCCACCAACACAACCCCATGGACATCATATGATAAGACGGTCCTCCATCCCCCATCGACGAAAAATATTTGAGTTTCGGACTATAGGTTATGAGTTCGAAGATATGGGTGTCAAATGACGCATTCACACCAGTAACTCCATATGGCAAATTGATGGAGGAGTTGTGAATTGAGTCCAAATGTGGTCAATTCTGACTATAATATTCCTGAATGTATTAGAGCTTCCTGACAGAATGTTCTTAAATGTTCCATAATGATCTAGAATATATGAGTATGATGAAGAAAGTTTGAGAATATTTTAGAACGTTCCAGGATGTTACATAATACAAAAGGTCCCAGAATGCTCTAGATTTTCAGGGTGTTGTATAATGACATCAAATGTGGCATTATCCTGTTGTGATGTGGATACATTCCAGTTATGAAGGTGAATATATAGTGTGCAATGGGTATAAATGTCAGTATTTTTATGTGTGATACATTAATAAGTACACACAGCAGTGTGTTATCTGTTTTTTTTCTCTGTGTTGAACAGTCTTCCCACAAACACATTACAAACTGTATGATCTTATGTTTTCTGTGTGGTTATAACTGCACGACTAAGTTGATTATGCCTTTGGTACAGGCTAACGGTTTAGTGTCCCTGCATTCACACTTCAATACCTGACCTGCTGCCCAGGAGAAAATAAGCATTAATGGCATGCTCTTGTCACATGTACTAGGAGGTACTAACCAACCTAAAAACATACAGCTTGTAGTAGCTATAATTATTAGCCTACAAATAACATAAATACTGATGTCATGTTGTTCGGTATACCGCCCTGAGTCCCCAATATAAGTATTTGCACTTACACCCATTACACACTCTATAGGGAATGAAGAGATGTATGTGTCTGTATGCATTTGCTTCAAGTGGACCAAGGACTCATAGAACTCATAGAAAGTGAAATTAGGTTCGAGAAAATTGTGGGGTTTTCTAGAAACATCTAGAATATTCCTTAACGTTCTCCTACATTTCTGAATGTTTTGGAATGTTCTCAAAAGCCTTACAGTGTTCTCAGAGTTCTACAAAACTTGAACGTGTGTGTGACACAGTACTTTATTTCAAACTAGCTGAGGCACCCGGCCTCACTCAGGGAGCTGATCTGAGATTGTGTGGTAGTTGGAATAAAAGGATACACTTCTTCAATCCGATCATTTTATTGCTCTTCAGGTTATCTGCTTCTCACAGTGCACATTTTCGTTCGTTGGGAGCTTAAACGTGCTTCGCGCTCTTCATCTGTTTCGTCTTTTCTGTCTTCTTTTTGTTTTCTCGATTTTGATTCAGAACTGGCAAGATCTCCTATCTAACGTTTGGGTATTGTCTAATATAAATATAATCAACTTCTTATTAATAAATGCACTCACTCATTTTCCGCACTTCATTTTTTATTTATATTCAGTCACATTCGAGATTAGCCTTGCCGCAGTGGCTACACCGGTTCCCGTGAGATGACCGAAGTTAAGCGCTGTCGGGCGTGGTCGGCTCTTGGATAGCTGACCATCCAGGCCGCCATGCACTGTTGCCATTTTTCGAGGCGCACTCAGCCTCGTGATGCCTATTGAGGAGCTACTCGACCGAATAGTAGCGGTTCCGGTCAAGCATACCATCATAACGACCGGAAGAGCGGTGTGCTGACCCCACGCCAATCCTATCCGCATCCTCCACTGAGGATGACACGCCGGTCGGATGGTCCCGGTAGGCCACTCGTGCCCTGAAGACGGAGTGCACATTTGAGAATGAGACAGGCCTCAGACAAGGGGATGCTCTCTCATGTGTTCTGTTCAATGTCATCTTAGAGAAAGTAATAAAAGAGTGTAGGCAACAGGAGTGGGCTAGAGTAGAGATGGACGGTAACTTCAGTTGTCTCGCATATGTAAATGACATAGTACTACTAAGTGAATCAAAGCACGAGTTGAAAGGAATGTACCTGAAAATGGACAATTATGCGCGTAAGGTAGGGCTCAAAGTGAATCAAGACAAAACAGAGTTAATGCAATTAGGAAGAAGAGAAGAGCAGGAAGAATTTCTTTGCGATAGATGGCAAGAGATGCAAGAAAGTACTTCAGTTCGGATACTTGGGATCTTGGTTTACCACGGACAACAACATAAAAATGGACATCAGGGAAAGAATAGTAGTGGGAATGAAATGCATGTACTCCTTCAGAGAGACGCTCGGTTCTAAATCGGTCTCAGTGAACACTAAGATGAAAATCTACAATACAGTGATAAGCGCAGCAGTAATTTACGGTTCAGAAACATGGAGCATAACTAAGCGACAAAAGGAAAAACTATTAATATTTAAAAGAAGGGTAATGAGGAGGATATAGGGACCATTTTTAGATAACAGAGAATGGAGGAGGAGGAAAAACGAGGAAATCTACCTTGTGATTCGACAACCAACAATCCTACAGGGGATGAAGAGCAAAAGAATACAATGGGTGGGCCATGAATCCCGTATGCCAGATGAAAGACAGGTGAAGATGGCACTAGAGGGGAACCAAACACCAAACGCCCCGTTGGACGACCAAGGCAGCGCTGGATGGACGACGTGGCCAAGGACCTAGCAGCCCTGGGAATTTAAGACACCTGGACAAAACCGGGCACAAAACAGGAAGGAATGGAGGTAATTTGTGGAAGCAGCGTGTGGTCTGCAGGGCCTGTGATACCTGGATACCTGTCTATCTATTCAGTCACTGTATCACTTTGACTACTCTCAACAGCACTGTTTCTTTATATTCACTCACTGCACTACTTTCTTGTTTCCTCCCTTCCTCGCTGATAAACTGACGTTCAGACCCACGACGGGGCTTGCTTTATGTAACTCTACCAATGGGTAACGGTACCCGAGGCGAATTTAAGAACATCCCAAAAAGACTTCGAATGGTTCACAATGTTACAGAACATTCCACAACATTCGAGAGTGTTCTGTAATGTTCCATATTGATCTACGAATGTTCCAAATTCTCTCGAATACCCTCGAATATTCTAGAATGTTCTCGAAAACTCTCTAATGTTCTGGAATGTTCTAGAAATCTCTGGAGGGTGAAACTTCCCAGTTCTTACATCTTCAAAAGCTCGCCCTTGAGATAAAAACGGGAACCTTCTTCGTGGATGGGGGATAGAGGGCTACCACACAATACCATTCCCTTGATCGTACCTGAGATCTTTTCGGAGTTGTAGTGGCACGCACATTGTACATTTACTCTTATTATATAAATACTGATATTGATTAGGTTGTTGCTGAATTGTTAATTGGGTCTGAGAATAGTTAGGAGAATTATTGAGCATCTGGATTGTATTTCACCATAAAATACCTTCATTTTTACGATTTTCATCGTTCGCTTCTATGATACTCTGGAATGTTATCTAGTGATTTGGAATGTCCCCAGAAAACAAATAAAGAAAAGATCTAGTTAAGCTGGTCTTTTTCGACTAGTTATTAATAGAACCGTGGACTTCAGGCATGCTTGTCTGACAAATCTGTGCTCTGGAAGTCTACTCGTTAGATATACGTTTACTTGGAACTTTGAAATAATGCCCGCATTTACCGGGAAGAGTGTGTGTATAATTGAAGCTGAAAAAACTAAAGTGAAACATCACTACTCTCAAGAAGTCATGGCTCAGTTTGTTGAACGTGGAGTCTCAGTCAATATTGAGGAAACCAGTAGTTTTTTGATGATTTCTGTGGTTGTGTAACACGCAGTCTCACAGCATCCCGATCCGACTCAGAATATTTTTAGCGGGAACGCTACATGTCTAGCCTGGTCTAATAATGTCTTGCAAAACTTTCTGTATTCACACTCCCACAATTATTGTCGTTACCTTGTAGCCTGCGCAAAGAAATGTGACGGGACGGTAATCAGATATTGTGCTACAGCTATACCTGGATCTATAGGACAGTATATTCCAATATTTTGTGTAAAGTTCGTATGAGATCCCATGAATGTCTAGGCTTGTGTCGCATCGCAAATTTTTGATCTCGAATTTCGTCACAGGTTCCTCTGACGAATATCGGCTTTCGTCGCTTAACTTCCGTTCACAATTGTTTAAGAATAGAGCGATTTTGGGTTGCCAACTGCAGAGCGCCTTGAAATGGTCTCTTATTAGCAGAAAGTCAGGCGACTTGCGTGTCGTCGCGTGTTCGCCGGCTATTATGTTTCCAACGGTTCTGCCCTTTATCTTTCTTTGTTCTCTTGCTAAATGGTAGAGACTCCGCTATTCGTCAGGGTGACATATGTAGCCTTTGGACTTATCAATATTTCCTTTCGGTCCCTCTGCCCGTAATATTTCCTTTTACAGTATCCTCAGTTCCCCTGTTTTATCATTGCTATCATCTGTTTGCTTTTGTATTTCTCATAATGTTCTGTAATAAAATTCGATGGTATCTTGCCATTCCCTGTATAACTGATAAGACGCATCATTTACTTAAGAAATCTAATGATACTTCGTTTGGCTATCTTCCTCCACCATTCACTGCGATTTTCATAAAACCATTTCTTTCTTTTCCAGTTGGAAAATTCAACGCTGACATTTTCTTGAACACGCTTATCATAGAAGACGCTCATGTTTAGTTTCCAGTAGCTCTTACCATACGAGATTTGTCTCGGTAATCCTTTGATTTCAACAGAACTGTGTGGTGAGCAGTCATGCTTAGTCACAGGACTTCATATCAACCCACTTAGATGTTTTACGAAACTAAAAAACGTGTCCAATTGGAATGCGGCATTTGAGTTTGTGCATGTATAATGAGTCGTCTGGATGTCAATCTTTTCGATTATGCCTCATGTAATGACAACCGGGCTACAGCTCGCAGAAGCTCACAGACTGTGGAGTATTATCCTTGGTATATATGGCTCGCAGTACACAATTAAAGTCAGACGTCGCCCCCCTCCCACTCCCCCTCAAATGTAGTATCACTCTATTATAGTATTTTCTTAAATAATAAGTGAGAGATTCTCTGAAAAATGTTTGTCGGGCACCTTTTCAGTTCTATCGGGACGGAACATACACTTTCATAAGAGTAATGTCCCCGACGACTACTTTTATTAACCAGCCGTCTGTATGTTCAAGCTGACTCATTTCTAGACCTCTCTTTGTTAAGACTGCTCAACGACGTTCGTTTTCTCCCACATTATTTTGAATGTTATATGCGGCTGTCAGGGAAATGTGGTGACATACTACTTCTTGTGGAAATGCGTTATCGACATCAGTAGTTTTTGGGAGTGTACGTAAAATTCCCCATTTGGACGAGGCGATAATGCCTAATGTATTGAATGTTGGGATCATAATAACTATATAGAAGTTCATGTATGAAGTGTTTTTTCAGAGGGAGTACAGATTTCCAGTGACAGTTTCAGTTTGTGTCAGAATCAGTTTAGTACTTCTGTCTGTGGGATAGGTTATTTCATGGTGACTGTTATCCAGCGTCAAGAGTATCATTACGTCCTGTTGGACAGCAGACGTTATGCCTCAGCCGGTGGGTCCGGTGGGCCATCTACCCAAGATACGTTTCGTTCCCCGGCTTCTGTTGCTGCTCGTAGAATTCTTTGAGATGCAATACAGAGATTGAGACAATTTCATTGGCCTGCTTGTTCCTTTTGTGTGTTTTGGTATTCGAGACAGGAGCTTGCAGGTCATTCCTCACCTCTGCAATGATTGCCTAGCTTATTTTGAAAAGGAACTGTTGCTGATCTGTACTTTCGCATTAAAGATTTTGAAGACTGCCGCAGCTAGATGGCGATTCATAATTGAATCCATTTCCCAAGTGTTTGTCCAGCATGGTGGCATCTTCGGACGAAGATTTATCGTCACCATCACTTATCTGTATTTCCAGAACAGCTAATGTCAATATTTTTCGATTTTTCTTTCCTTCCATCAACACTTCCTACCATCTCCACATTCCCTTCCACGTCCATAGTGGCAGACTGATGTTCTGGTGATAGTGGTCGCTTCCTCTTCGATTTTTATAGTATTATTTTCTGCTGCAACACTTTCCATTCCGTTCATATGAACTTAGGCGATAGTTTCACTGACGCCTGCTACCATCTCCACATCCTCGTCCAGTTCCATAGATACAATTTGATGTGCCTCTTGGTGTGTTTCACCAGTGACGCTCGTAACATCTTCGTCGATTGAGTTACTGTTGTTAATAGTGTTCTTGCCCTCTGCTCGCTCTTGCTAGTCGGAGAGGGATTCTGTAATTTCCCTCTCCTCCAGACGGAACACTTACATATGTCATCACTTCTGGTTGACCTTTTTCAATACTAAATTATACAGGGCATCTACGAAAACAATTTTCCCTCGTATGATTAGTTGAACTGCGTATGGAGAATGTTTGTGGTTGGTTTTCATGCGCAATATGTGCCCTATAACCGCATACAGTAACGTAAGAGTGTATGAGCTTTAGTAATTCTACCTTAGCTTTTCTAATGCCATTGAGCTTGCAGTGTTAAAAGTTTTCTGACGGCACTTCTCTGACACCATAAAGTTTCCCGTATAAACTATGGATTTCACTTATCAGTTCGAGAGGCACTTTCTACAGTAACTTACAGACTCATAGAGATCACAGGCCAGGATCTGCGTATCTTATTGATACTGTTCTAACAGAGTCATGATAATGCTGAAATCTTACGCCACTGTTGTTGGGTCTGACTATTCGTTCGCAAATGCCATTAACTATACATTTAGCATGTGTACTGTTCACAGTATTGTCAATCTGATACCTAATACATCCGGGAAAGCAACGATACATCATTAGTAATCCATCGCCAAATAGTGAGAACTGTGGGCCTTTCACTATTCAAATGACTCTGAGCACTATGGGACTTAACATCTGAGGTCATCTGTCCCCTAGAACTTAGAACTACTTAAACCTAACTAACCTAAGGACATCACACACATCCATGCCCGAGGCAGGATTCGAACCTGCGACCGTAGCGGTCGCGCGGTTCCAGACTGAAGCGCCTAGAACCGCTCGGCCACACTGGCCAGCATTTCACTGTTCATTTCAAAACTGAGCGTCAAGGTTTTTCCCCCTCTAGGATGACTCGGTACTCACGGTTCAGTCGAACTTCCCTGAAACACAAACCACACTCTGCGACAAACAAGAGCACCGCGCACACAGCCAGAGTGAACTTCTGCAGGCTATGGGGGCCAAACACGGATTACCTCTTCCTTTCGCGCGCAAGTGTTCAACCAAGTGAGCTATCTAAGCACTTCTTCCGATACCCTCCCCTCCACCCCTCTCACAGTTGTACTTCAGCCAGTACCTCACCTCTTGTCTTCCAGACTTAACAGAAGTTCTCATGCGTGCCTTGTGGAACTAGCACTTCTGGCAGAAAAGATATTGCGGAGACATTTCTTAGCATTAGACTGGGGGATGTTTCCTGAATGAATTTTTACTCTTCAGCAGAGTGAGCCCTGATATGAAACTTCCTGAAAGATTAAAACTGTATGTTGGACCTGACAATTCCTTGTTGCCTCAGGTTGTATCGGATAAGCCGATCCCTTCATGCAGTGAAGCTGTGTCATGAATTATTATTTCACCCACTTAGATTCAATACCTATCATGTTTTACTCAATATACCTCTCATATCTTCAGCATTGTTCTGTAAAAACTCATTGAAAGACCTTCTATTCTCTTCCTGTCGCAACTGCGTGTCGTCCACATGAGTCATCATCATTCCTAAAACCCAGGGTAGGGCTTATATTAATGAATCAAAATTTTATTAAAATTTCTCTTCATATTTTATAAAAAAACTAAACTCCGCTCGAACAGGCCCTGAAGGCCCAAGGGTACCGACCGACCGCCGTTTCAGCCTCAGCCTGCAGGCATCATCGGATGCGGACATGGAGGGGCATATGGCAACACACCTCTCTCACGGCCGGATGTCAGTTTCTGAGAACGAAGCCGCTGCTTCTCAATGAAATAGCTCCTCAGTTTGCGTCACAAGGGATGAGTGCACCCCGCTTGCCAACAGCTCTCGGCAGACCGGATGGTCACCCATCAAAGTGCCAGCCCAGCCCAACAGCCTTAACATCGGTGATCTGACGGGAAGTGGTGTCAACACTGCGGCAAGGCCGTTGGCTTCATATTTTATATGGAATTAAAATATTAAGTTTAAAAATGAGAACAGATTGCTAACTAGGAGTCGTAATTACTTGTATTGCATTTTTGATACATTAAAGAAATGACGGTGAGCTTAACCGGTATATCATAAACGACTTTGCGGCATCGTAACTACCCTACAACTATATTTATGTATAATAGCCTAGCTTCATGTAATAGGTTTGGAAACCATAGAAATGTAAACCATGGATCTACTTCTCGTGCATCAGACTGCTAAAAGATTCGTGAAGGAAAGTCTACAAGCAATGGAACAGACGGAATAAAGAAGCAATTGTTATTTACATCTGCTGTACTTTTCAACGCATTAAAATTTACCCCTGCCCTCCATTTTTCATTTTTGTCAAAGTAGCTTTTCTCAGATACAAATGATTCATTGGGCAAAAACAAACATCATGGAAGAACTTTAAGCAGTGGTGTTCAGCAGAATAAATATGTTGAATAATGGTATCCTATACAGGTTAACCCGAACTCCACTGACGAAATTTAGGAAGGATATATTCTGAGAACTTTGTAATGAGTGACACCTGATCTCACGTGGTACGTTACGGAGTACTGCATTTCGTTTGACTTCATACTCCCATCTATCTTTGGGCCTTCATTACACTGATAATATGTACGCAAAAGTACAAATAGCGACGGTATGTGCTAAACGTCTTGTTTGGAGTATAGCTCGTCCCTTCTATTCATGGTACATACTGTTGCCGCAGTAACGCCCGCTTTATTCTTTACCCTCTGTTATTCATCGAGTTTGTTTTTCTGGCAGTGTTAGCCGAACGTTAATAGTGAAACACAGCTGTATGGAAGCTGGCAGATATCCAAGTCGTGTATGGGTTCACTGAATTCAATGGGACAGCGGCACAACGACGCTATGCTAAGCAATACCTGCACCGACGCCAACCGCGTCACACTATTTTTGTATGTATGGTATTACTCTGTATTTCGTGTTGTACTTTGTGTGACTGTACATTACAGGACTTTTCCCCAGTGTGAAAGCATTTTAGCAGAAACAAAATTAATGCTGCTATCAACCATAACATATCATAACTGAATCATTATCCTGTAACGAGGCACAGGAAATTACGGATCGCTTACATCAAAATACTTCCAAAATATCCCTGAAGCATCTCCCAAATTTTTTAGGTTAAGTTCAGGTTCACCCTGTATAAGGGTAATGCCGCTGAATGGCTTATACAAGCTCGAGACGATTGTAAACGAGACTTACTCGACATTGTTCTCAAAAAGACAACTAAATTTCAAGTATTGTAGAATCACGAATTTATAGCTTTTACTTCCAATTAAACGTAGTTTCCAACAAAATTTTGCTATAGGCAGTTGATATTTATAAAGTGTTTTAAAGACAGTACTTCATATTTTGGGTGGTGTTAGTATGGACCAAAACAAAACAAAAACCACCAGAAAATACGGGCTCTAAAATGCATACCTTAACAGCAATGAGCACGTGTTCATCTTCGCTACTGCGAAAGATATCTCTTCTACTGCAGCCTCTTTGCTATTACGAAATATTTACAGAATGCATTAAACCAATATCGTCATATTCCTGTATTATTTTCCATCGATGAACTATGTAGTAACCATCTGTTAACGTTGTTACTTTAAACCGTATTCACATTTCAGCATAAATGCAGCGAATATATTAGTGGTAATGGAACCAGTTTGTGTTTCGATAAGTTCGTTAAATGCTTTTACATTTTAGTTTTCCTGGCAGATTAAAACTGTGTGCCGGACCGAGACACACAGTTTTAATCTGCCAGGAAGTTTCATATCACCGCACACTCCGCAGTAGATTGAAAAATTCATTCTAGAAACGTCCCCCAGGCTGTGGCTAAGCCATGTCTCCACCATACCCTTTTTTCAAGGAGTGCTGGTTCTGCAAGTTTCGCAGGATAGCTTCTGTGAAGTTTGGAAGGTAGGAGAGGAGGTACTGGCGGAATGAAAGCTGTGAAGATTGGTCGTGAGTCGTGCTTTGGTAGCTCAGTCGGTAGAGCACTTGCCCGCGAAAGGCACAGGTCCCGAGTTTGAGTTTCAGTCCGCCACACAGTTTCAATCTGCCAGGAAGTTTCATAATGGAAGCCCATTATTCCACACTAGAAACGGCACACATAAGCTTCTGTTATGATCTGGCAGTAGAAGCAGTCGTCAAGCGTGTGTCCAGTATGCGAAGAATATCCAGAACGTAGGTTACCATTTGCACATTCCAGCACATTTCCAGCGACTAGAAGGCTCTCGCTGCGGATCGGGGCAGACGTTGCACGATTTGTACTCCTGCTGTGGTGGAGAGAGTATTGCAACGAGTAGAGGAAGCTCCTGGAAATAGAGGACCTAGAATGTCACCGTATGGCGTGGAAAGTCATCCTGCCGTAAGACGGGTTGGATTTGATACCTGGTGCTGCCAGAGATTTTTGCCCTTGGTGGAAGGACTGTAACGGGACAGCTCAGCATCGTGATGCCAACTTAGGAGCTACTTCACCGAGTACTATTACGCGCTCCAGGTCACGACAACTGATAAAAACCGGGAGAGTGATATGCTAAGCCTACGTTCCTCCCTACCGTATCAAACTAGCGGAGGATAACACGGCAGTCCGTGGAAACCGATGGGGCGTGAAGACAGAGTTTACGTTTACGATTGTCTATTATCTCACTCTGTATTACTCCCACCTTAACTGCATGTGAAATAAAAGCTATGAACAGCAGATATCTAGCTCTGAGTCTTTCTTGCGAATAACTCGTGTCTACAAGTGGTTAGAAAACCCTCCTGAACACATTATCTAACGGAAAGCAGTGCTGAGCACGTTATTTGACGTGTACCAAACGTAACTATGGTTTAACGCATTTGGACAAACCACAGCACAATACCTCGACTGCCATTTGTCATTTGGCATAGTTAAACTTTTCATTTTCTTACGATGTTCACACTACATATGCGTTGCAATGGTCAAGGCGTTGCATAAGCCATTCAAGAAAGTGCGGGTGTCATTAGCCTATGACGCACGATATGGAACGCCACACCGTATTACCGATACCATTGTCCAGCAGATGGATGCACTCACTATGGAGCATATTTGAGTAGTGCCTGTTCTGTCGGACATGTCTGGGAGAAACGACGCGACTCGGCGAAAGAAAGGAAAGGGTTGTTTGAGAATTGGTTACTTCCAGGAGAACAGGACATTGTGATAATGAAAATGCAAAGGCGAAAGTAGAAAATTTGTGCAGGTCCAGGACTTGAACCCGCATTTACCGATTCTCATGAGGAGTAGCCGGCCAACCCAACAGGGTCACGGACCGACTCAAATTTCCAACTTGTGTCCGGATGGCCGAATCGTCGCCGTCACGGTTACTCAGCGTGCTCGCTCAGAGAGCTGGCTGCCCTCTGTGAAAAAGGTGCATTACCAGAGTGCCCTCTACGTTGGAAGCCACGAATTCCCCCTCACCCTAATCCGTTCTACATCTACATCTACATTTATACTCCGCAAGCCACCCAACGATGTGTAGCGGAGGGCACTTTACGTGCCACTGTCATTACCTCCCGTTCCTGTTCCAGTCGCGTATGGTTCGCGGGAAGAACGACTGTCTGAAAGCCTCCGTGCGCGCTATAATCTCTCTAATTTTACATTCGTGATCTCCTCAGGAGGTATAAGTAGGGGGAAGCAATATATTCGATACCTCATCCAGAAACGCACCCTCTCGAAACCTGGCGAGCAAGCTACACCGCGATGCAGAGCGCCTCTCTTGTAGAGTCTGCCACTCGAGTTTGTTAAACATCTCCGTAACGCTATCACGGTTACCAAATAACCCTGTGACGAAACGCGCCTCTCTTCTTTGGATCTTCTCTATCTCCTCCGTCAACCCGATCTGGTACGGATCCCACACTGATGAGCAATACTCAAGTATAGGTCGAACGAGTGTTTTGTAAGCCACCTCCTTTGTTGATGGACTACATTTTCTAAGGACTCTCCCAATGAATCTCAACCTGGTACCCGCCTTACCAACAATTAATTTTATATGATCATTCCACTTCAAATCGCTCCGCACGCATACTCCCAGATATTTTACAGAAGTAACTGCTACCAGTGTTTGTTCCGCTATCATATAATCATACAATAAAGGATCCTTCTTTCTATGTATTCGCAATACATTACATTTGTCTATGTTAAGGGTCAGTTGCCACTCCCAGCACCAAGTGCCTATCCGCTGCAGATCTTCCTACATTTCGCTACAATTTTCTAATGCTGCAACTTCTCTGTATACTACAGCATCATCCGCGAAAAGCCGCATGGAACTTCCGACACTATCTACAAGGTCATTAATATATATTGTGAAAATATTCCTTCTCTGTTTCATTTAAATGAACACATTAGTGAAGACCGTTGAGTTAGGATGGTAGCCATTGGCCCAGAAATCGGACTGATCGTCGGAATTGCAATGGACTTGCAATGCTCTCAGTGTACTCGTGCCCACACTCCTTGTGCTGTAAGAAAACTCACAGCAAGACTTTGATCTTTTTGAATCCTCAATTTCTCATTTGGCAGCACTCCTGAGTTCTATTGTTTTGTGTTATTCAGTGTGTGCCTGTATTATTGAGAAGTACGACTCCAGCCGTTATGAAATACGTTAAACGTATTGGCAGTTGCGAATATGGACATACATGAGCTGTATATTGGAATGAATTCAGTGAAAATGTGCACCCCACTGGGACACGAACCCGGATTTTCCGCTTACCTCCTAGTGAGTGCAGTCGGTAGTCTTAGTGCTCCTACGCGCACCACAATTTCTTCTGTAGACAATGGCGTTATCAACCTTTCAGCGGTTTTCATTTTACAGCCTCCGGTAGGTTTCATTTTGAATGCAGTTTACAATACGATACACTGACGAGAACAGTCGAATGTGGCTCAAATGGTTCAAATGGCTCTGAGCACTATGGGACTTAACTTCTGTGGTCATCAGTCCCCTAGAACTTAGAACTACTTAAACCTAACTAACCTAAGGACATCACACACATCCATGCCCGAGGCAGGATTCGAACCTGCGATCGTAGCAGTCCCGCGGTTCCGGACTGCGCGCCTAGAACCAGTAGACCACCGCGGCCGGCTGTCGGTCGAATGTGCTACTACACATTGCAGAAGTAATTCAGACTGATGGTAAGTAACTGAATGTAAACGTTTCCTTCACATTCGAATGAGTCCATAATGGTTTCTTATTGTAAGAAAATTTTCAAAATATTTTACTTTGTAATAGTAGTGCCTATAGTGACAGTAATTGCTGAAGAGTAACGTTCGCGTACCAGGGACTTACTCCCTCCAATTACGTTTTCGCATTAGCTAATGTTCCTCCTTTAAGAATCAGAAGCAGTGAGAGATGAAAGATTCTGCGCTACAATTTCCCTTTGTATCTCACTGGGCTGGTTCGTGTTTCAATTCGGTGCTGCGTGGATTGGCATCGATTTTGTTCTCCTTTCAGGGGCGACTACAAAGCTACTCCTTTGGAAGAAATTCCCTTTGACAACGAAAATCTTGAGGGAGGCGCAAGATAAGCTCATCAAACGAAGTTACACAAACCATCAAAGGCGGACAAGTATAAAGCCCCGCAACGTTAAACATGGCATACAAATACGCTACGCACGGAAGCTTACTTACAGGAAAACAGCAGCATATAAGTAATTCCTAGGGTAATGTTAACATATATTCCGCAATGAACAGAGCTGTATAATATTCATATTCTGCGCTGATCCACAGTATTCAACAGACTGAGAAGTCTTTGATGCAAATACTGAGTCGACTGTGAATCACAAATTTCTTCTGAAATAGAATTCACTGATCTAGATAATCTCCTAGGCGAAAGACAGCAGAGCAATGAAACCTAAATGTACTTAAGAGAACATTGTTTTTTCAGACGAATTTTGTGTCACTATCTGTCCTATTCAGTTCTGTTACGGAACGAAGGAAAGAATGACCCTCTGTGTGTCTCCGAAGGCTGGCAAATATCTTTTACCTCAGCGTCCTGCCCTACATGAGATATACAACGTAAATGTAAAATTACTTCACAATCCACCACGTATATTGGTTCTCTAAGTCACTCAACGTAATTACGAGACAAAAAAGCCCATTCTTCCAACGATTCCCATTTCAGTTATCTGATCTACTCTCAAAGTTTCTTATAGGCTTTTATGATCCTACTGGCCTATCTCTGAACCTGCCTGATGTTTGTCATCAGTCCAGCAAGATAAGGGCAGTGTAGCCTTATTGGCCGGCCGGAGAGGCCGTGCGGTTCTGGGCGCTACAGTCTGGAACCGAGCGACCGCTACGGTCGCAGGTTCGAATCCTGCTTCGGGCATGGATGTGTGTGATGTCCTTAGGTTAGTTAGGTTTAATTAGTTCTAAGTTCTAGGCGACTGATGACATCAGGAGTTAGGTCGCATAGTGCTCAGACCCATTTGAACCATTTTTTTGTAACCTTATTCGAGAATATGTCACCCTAGAGCATTAAACTCACCGTACAAAAAATTAAGTCACCTCACTGCGCAGGCACAGGTTGTTAAGCCTTTTAGAGATGGCGCAGCAATCGAGTTACGTGCTGAACCACGCGCAAGCTGCCTCTACGTTAGCATGAGGCTGTAGCAACCAGTGAGACATTTGTGTTTCTAGCGGATACTGCACGCAAACGCGGGTGAATGTAAGGGAGTGTCAGAGTGGTAAAAAGGAGCAAACGTGTTTGACTGTGCCCATTGCCATACGGTGTGTGAAGTTGCTGGACTTCTCGGTGTTTCGTGGCTTGTTCACAAGCTATGGTGTACCACACGTGGCCTCGAAACACGACATCAGAAATGTGGTGGGGATAAGATCCTGACTGTTAGGGACTGGAGACGCTTTTCACGGCTTGCGAATCAAAACTGCTTCCGAAACAGACTGGTTTACCTGGAGGCAGTCAGTGAAGTCCATTCCAACCTCTTAGCTAGGGAACGTTGCGAAGGAACTGTACGAAATGAACACTTAGAGTAGATCATCACGCAAGAGGCCATTGCTCATCCCTATTTTTCAAAACGGCAACGTCAACGTTCATTGAACTGGAAGAATACGTGGTTTTCTGAACACTCTGAAACCCTGTTACATCTCGACTGCCGGCAAAATCACCTAACATGAGTCCTGTAGAAAATCTGTGGGACATGTTTGAACAGCGGGTAAAATGTGGACATCTGCAACTCTGCTATTAGCTGGAATTGTGAAAACATATA
Source organism: Schistocerca cancellata (assembly GCF_023864275.1). Classification (NCBI taxonomy): domain Eukaryota; kingdom Metazoa; phylum Arthropoda; class Insecta; order Orthoptera; family Acrididae; genus Schistocerca; species Schistocerca cancellata. Next base: position 333,515,657 of record NC_064629.1, read on the forward strand.
CTCGGCGAGTAGCTTAACCTGCATGCGACATACGTGCACAATCTTGTGGCTAAGAGAATCCAGGTGATTATCAAGTCCGGGGGAGGAATTACAACTGATGCTTGAAATGATTTTTATAGGGGCGACTAATTTTTTGTCCAGTTAGCTTATATGTGTTTACCTGAACAGATAGGCTGTACGCAACCAGAATCGTCTCGGCAAATAGGTCGTCACAAATCAATAGACGTTTCTTATAACAGAATCAGGTATTATGTAACCCTGCTTACGTCACCTCTGGAAGTTAGTTCAGTAAATGAAGAATTAAGATGAAAGGGTTCAGTAAGCTTATTTCATAAAAATATTACAGGAATTAGAGGTAAAGCAGGTGAATTGCTAACATATCATGACTCTGCCATTTATATTTCAGAGCATGACTTGCATGGTAATTAAGTACCAGGGCTTACAATGGAAAGCGGACATCTCATCTGATTTCTATGCAAGGAGTTCGTTGCAGTTGAGAGGAGCAGCCATTTATGCCAAATGAAATATAACAAATGGGTGCAGTTAAATGCAGCCATTCACAGCCCGACTGGTCTGCCGACCCGTCTGACTGTATGGACATCGGCGACTGCTTGGCAGATCCCGTCTGTCTGCACTTACAAGACTGGGCTGGCAGGTAGTGGTCAGGGCAAGTAGGCAGAGGTCCACTGGTCGAACCAACAGGCCTAGACCACGGACCCGACTGTGGACTTACCTACCACATACAAGCAGACGATTAGGGGCAGACCTGCTCGGCGGGCAGGTCGGCGGACTGGTTCGCCTGTATACGGGAGCCCATAAGGCGGACTAGTTTGACAGCTGACACGGCGCGGTCGAGTCGCAGCGCAGGAGGGCGTTACTCACGAGGAGATACTGAAGGGAGCTGTGTGCCGGTCTAGCAGAAGATTTTCAAGCCTCTGTATTTGGCAGAATAAGCGTACCACCAAGTAAGACAGCTAACAGTAGTGCAGCGGGTATCCTGGAGAGTTACTACCAGTTGGTTCTCCCCAGTCGCTTGGCCACTGCTGGTTGATTGTGGTACGAGGTGCCAGCATGGCTCGCATGCAGAGGCAGCAAAATCATTTCACTGCCACAAATTACATAAAATTCAAAGTAATGAAGTTATAAATTCGCAATGACACGAAGTGAGAGATAAAAACGAAGTGAGAAAATGTGTCTAAACACCCTCTTGAGAGACAGAACATTGATTAAGGTATTGAAGATGTAAGATTTGAACGAACCTACAGTATTTTAACTCTAAAAATTAAAACCTCCATATATGTTATGCGATTTGTTCTCTGATAGCAGTTGAACATCACCAAAGTCTAGCGTTCCTGAATTCCAACACCTAAGAAGACGAAGTAAACATTGCTGAATTTGAATCGAGAACTGTTGCCAACTTAGAAGTAGATATCCTCGGTGTAGTGACACAACCGAGACACTTAATATAGTCAAATCTTCCGGTATAGAATGTACACCAGTTAGATTCATTTTAAAGTATCCTAATGTAATAGCTCCATATTTCGAAAATTTATTACAGGCATTCCCTCTACAAATGATCCATTTCTCAAAACTTGAAAGATGCACAGGTCACACCAACACTCAAATCAGGAAATAGAAGCATTCCATAGAATTACAGACACATACATCTACATCTACATCTACATCTACATTCATACTCCGCAAGCCACCCAAGGGTGTGTGGCGGAGGGCACTTTACGTGCCACTGTCATTACCTCCCTTTCCTGTTCCAGTCGCGTATGGTTCGCGGGAAGAACGACTGTCTGAAAGCCTCTGTGCGCGCTCTAATCTCTCTAATTTTACATTCGTGATCTCCTCGGGAGGTATAAGTAGGGGGAAGCAATATATTCGATACCTCATCCAGAAACGCACCCTCTCGAAACCTGGCGAGCAAGCTACACCGCGATGCAGAGCGCCTCTCTTGCAGAGTCTGCCACTTGAGTTTGTTAAACATCTCCGTAACGCTATCACGGTTACCAAATAACCCTGTGACGAAACGCGCCGCTCTTCTTTGGATCTTCTCTATCTCCTCCGTCAACCCGATCTGGTACGGATCCCACACTGATGAGCAATACTCAAGTATAGGTCGAACGAGTGTTTTGTAAGCCACCTCCTTTGTTGATGGACTACATTTTCTAAGGACTCTCCCAATGAATCTCAACCTGGTACCCGCCTTACCAACAATTAAGTTTATATGATCATTCCACTTCAAGTCGTTCCGCACGCATACTCCCAGATATTTTACAGAAGTAACTGCTACCAGTGTTTGTTCCGCTATCATATAATCATACAATAAAGGATCCTTCTTTCTATGTATTCTCAATACATTACATTTGTCTATGTTAAGGGTCAGTTGCCACTCCCTGCACCAAGTGCCTATCCGCTGCAGATCTTCTTGCATTTCGCTACAATTTTCTAATGCTGCAACTTCTCTGTATACTACAGCATCAACCGCGAAAAGCCGCATGGAACACTGTGTGATCAAAAGAATCCGGACGTCTGGCTGAAAATGACTTACAAGATCGTGGCGCCCCCGAACGGTAATGCTGGAATTCAGTATGGTGTTGGCCCACCCTTAGCCTTGCTGACAGCTTCCACTCTCACAGGAATACATTCAATCCGGTGCCGGAATGTTTTTCGGGGGAATGGCAGAGTATTCTTCACGGACTGCTGCATGAGGAGAGGTGTCGATGGCGGTCGGTGAGGCCTGGCATGAAGTCGGCGTTCCAAAAACATCAGTGTAGAATCTGTGTTGTGATACTGCCACGCAAAATACGACCACAGTATAACACCACCGCCTCCGAATTTTACTAGATGGCGTTCACCGGGAATTAGCCGTACCCACACTCTGCCATCGGACTGAAACATTGTGTACCGTTATTCGTCACTCCACACAACGTTTTTCCACTGTTCAGTCGTCCAACGTTTACGCTCCTTACACCAAGCGAGGCGTCGTTTGCCATTTACCGGCGTGATGTGTGGCTTACGAGCGTCCTCTCGACCATGAAATCCAAGTTTTCTCACCTCCCACCTGTCATAATACTTGCGATCGATATCGATGCAGTTTGGAATTCCTGTGTGATGGTCTGGATAGACGTCTGGACGTCTGCCTATTACACGTTATGACCCTCTGCAACTGTCGGCGGTCTCTCTCAGTCAACAGACGATGTCGGCATGTACGCTTTTGTGCTGTACGTGTCCCTTCACGTTTCCACTTCACTGTCACATGGGAAACAGTGGGCCTAGGGAAGTTTAGGGGTGTGAAAATCTCGCGTACAGACATATGACAGGAGTGACACCCAATCACTTGACCATGTTCGAAGTCCGTGAGTTCCGCGGAGCGCCTTATTATACTCTCTCACGATGTCTAATGACTACTGATGTTACTGATACGGGGTAACTGGCAGTAAGTGGCAGCACAATGCACCTAATAAGAAAAGCTTATGTTTTTGTGGGTGCCCGGATACTTTTGACCACATAGTGTATCACGGATGTCGATATGCAGTAGGCTTTTGGAAAATATACCGTGATAGAACATTATGAATTACCTTAAAGAAAACAAACAACTGACACAATCAGCATAGATTCACAAAATATTCTTGTGCAACACAACTAGCTCTTTATTCTGGTGAAGTGATTGAACTGATGTGTGGTATCGATAGGGTATCTCATATTGATGAAATATTTCTAGACTTCAAGAAGACTTTTGATAAAGTTCAAGAAAACCGGCTTCTAATCAAGTAGCAGGCCTATGGAGTATCGTCTCAATTCTACGAGTGGATTTGCGATTTCCTGTCAGAAAAGTCACAGTTCGTAGTAACTGGCGGAGTAAAAGGGACCCGTTACGTTTCAGTTCCAAGGCAAATCACACATATCTGAATACTGTCAATTAAACTAAATTGCTCTGGATAACATTTAAGGCGAACTTAAATTGGAACAGTCACATAGATAATGTTTTGGGGTAGACGAAACGAAGATTCGCTTTATTGAGAGAATGCTAAGAAAATGCAAAAAAATCAGTAAAGGGACTGCCTATACTACGCATGTCCGTTCTCCGCTACGCTGAACGATATGGGATCCATAGCATGTCCTACTGACGGAGGATATGGAAGAAGCTCAAAGAGCAACTTTTTTTGTATTAACGCGAAATAGGCGAGAGAGTGTGAAATGCGAGTTTGGGTGGCAGTAATTAAAATAATGGCGTTTTTTATTGCGTTAAGATCTTATGACGAAATTTCAGTCACCGACTTTCTCCTACGATTGCGAAAATATTTTTTTGACCTTAGCCGTAAAAGGAAAAAAAAATGATCGTCGAAAAAAATAAGAGAAATCATAGCGCACGCAAAGAGATATAAGTGTTCATTTTTCCCTCGCGCTGTTCGAGAGTGGAACGGTCGAGAAATAGGGTGAAAATGGTTCGATGAACGTCCTGCCAGGAACGTAATTGTGAATTGTAGCGTAGTCATGTAGATATGCATAGTGGCGATTGCAAAATTAGAGCAGGGTAAATTCTGCGATTAGAAAGATTTAGACTGAATGTGCCTGACGCTTTCGTCACTTATTATCCGACAGATATTCGAAGCGACATTCTTCCGTCAACTGCGCGAAGTTCCAGGGAAGGCATTCGATGGTACAATCTGGGCGCTCCAAGCCTGGATTGTGCGCCAGACTGATGGCGCTCGCAAATCATCGCCACAATGGAGCGAAAATTATTCCGAGCCTGAGACAAGAGAGCTACTGGCTGAACGTGCCCTTCAGCTTGCAATAACGCTGACCTACGACGGCGGGCCGCAAATTCCAGGTCCCGCACACAGCCCACCAGCCCCGGCCCTCTGCACTTGCTCTTGTAACCCAATATAACTTCTGCCTAACTGCTCGGGCCGTTTTCATCTGTATAGGTAGGAAATCAGGTGTTTCAGTACTGCTAGAACAATATTAAAATCACGTAGGCTGCAGCAGATTTCGCAGTTTATTCGCTTGGTTGCTTATTTATTTTTCATGTGACGTCATGGAAATTCCTTAACTTCTGTAACGAATTCATATTGATCTCGTAACAGCTATCACAGCCATAAGTTCATAACAACAAGGCCTCTGGGATGCAAGCACTCGTCAAAAGTTAAAATTTATTTGTTCGTCAGTGCGAGAATCAGATTAAAGCATATGTCACCAGCGTCACAGCTGATGCTTTTGGGAACAGAGCTGTATACTTAAGTATTCATTTTGGAGGAAATGTTACAACCCACTGATGAGTCGTTTTAACCTTGAACAAATCCGCATTGATCTCACTTTGCTGTACTTTTTTAATAAATTCTGTCAACTCACTCTAATTCGTTTAATTTCCGGTAGTTTTTCTTTCCTTCATGTAATGTCCGTCAACTCACTCAGATTAGTTCACCTTTCCATTTTTTCCTTTCCTTCATGTATATCTGGGAGAAAAGCTTCATCATAAATGTAGGAGTGAATTGATGCTCGTCATGAGCATTTCACATATTCGTCTCTCAGGAAGATTACATTGGTAAATAGGAAAACAACAATCCTCAATGTAAAAAGAGCTACAGTGTATGTAGTTGCCAGCACTTCATTAAAAATAACAAGTAAATTCAATAAAAATAAATAAAATTAAAACATTTGGTCACACTGAACGCCACAACAAATAGTACACAATAACTTTTATAACATAGGTTTTGTAGTTCTAAAGAAATTCCTATGAAGCAGTTCTACTCTACTATTGTACTACGTTACGTAAAAGAGAATGTCACAAAAAACAGTTGCTGTCAGTTAACAGATTCTGTTACTGGCGTACATTATTAATGAACTGAGATAATAATAGGACTTCCTTATTGAAAATGGTTATACATAACTGACGGCAATTGATTCTTAGAAGATCAAAACGAGATAAGGTGAATATGACATAGGAGAAACAAAGAGCATAGTAGAAATGTCATCACGTAACAACGTAAGCCCTTTAAAGTGGGACAGGTTTCGGTCATTCACCATTACCCCAAACAATTTCTTGTTAACAACAAGAAAAAAGAACACATTGACAAAAATGCAATGCGTATAAATGATTCAGTCATGCATAGATCAACGCACTTATAAATATCATATTCCTGGCATTGTGTTCGATTTTGACAAATGTATCTGCACAGTATTTATGAGTATTATATTTTTGAAGCTGTGTTACATATGTAACTCTTGCTGTTAACAAAACTCTTTGCTTTGAGTGAAATATGTCGCACATTAGAAACGAAATTAAACAGCAGCTCCAAGTGTTACATGACGTCATCTCTACAATTTTTCAGAGTTATGGATCACAATCAACAAGGAAGTATGAAAAACAAATGAGTTATTTTACGCAATCTTTCTGAGAAATGTTGACCATTGTAATGTGCTTACTGCCTCTCTCTTCATTTATCATGAGATTTTGCTGTCCATTTTATGTTTGAAAATTTGGGATTCTCTAAACTGTCCCTGCTTGCAGCTTACAATTGATCAACAGTTTTCCCTGTTACAAGTAAATGTGATTCAATGTCGATTTATTCGGCGCAGACGGAAGGCCGCAAAATATTAATTAAAATTCGCCTTGAACTTTCAGTTCTCTGCACGATGACATCAAATTTATACCATAACATGGACACAAGAAAATTTAAAACTGGGTCTTGAAGTCAGCATTAATATTCACAAATAATGCTTAAATAGTTAAGGGTGTGCAGTCTGTCTGCCAGCTCACATGGTAGTGAGGCTTGCATACCTGGGTGTAATGTTTATCCTACTAATTAACCGATCGTTGGGCAGCGTCGAACGATGTACAGTGACGAACGAAAACGTACTAAACGACTAACCTAAATCTGTACATGAAAACATGTTCGACACTCTCGGTGTTGAAATTTAGTTCATTCCAAAACACAAGAATTGACGTTTATGTACCCAGCAGTAACTATTATAACCGGATAAACCTTGTCATTCGCTAAAAATGTCAAAAATTACGTGTTTAATTAAGGTGTTGAAATTTACTCTGATTCACCAAAGTTTCGCAGAGACAGTGAATTCTGTTACAAAAATTTTACTTTCTTAGAAATTTAGAACTACATAATAAACTGCAGGAAATAAGATCACTGTTCATGTGAGCGCAGTAACAAAGACTAAAATGCTTCTAGATCACACCTGTGCCAGAGAAGATCACCATGCGGTGCCTGGTGAAGTTTCTCCAAATTCACCCTCCCCCTTCGCCTCAACGGCCATCCTTAGAATTTCGCGCTGGTACACAATAAGAATTACTGCCGGAAACGTTGTCCTGAATTTATCTTCTTTTACAGTGATTCTCATTACGCTAGATGTACGTGGCACCGAGTACCATGTTTTTTGTCTCGCCTCACAGCTTCATCTTCCTGAACTTAAACTGTAAGAAGTGCTGGAACGCAGGAAGCCCTTCTATTAAGGTTGCTGCTGAGAAGAACTACGTTATGACGCGTAAGGGTTCGTTATACACTGTTCACTCACATTAATGTGACCATCTGTCAAAATCCTGAATAACCACCTTTTGCAGCGTGGGCATGTAGGAAGAGAGCCAGTGAGGTTCTGGAAGGTACCGACAGGTATATGTGTGGAAGAAAGACAATCAGGTTGTGGAAGGTACAACAGGTATATCGAGCCATGCCGACTCCAATACCGTGGCCAGATGGGCTATGTTTCTCGGTTGAGGATCCACGGCGCTAACAGCCTGATAGAGGTGGTCCCACAAATTCTTGATTTGTTTTAAATCCGGTTTAGTTTGGTGGCCAGGTGAGTACGGAAAACTCATCCTGCTGCTCTTCGAAGCACGGGCGTACATTGCGAGCTGTGTAACACGTTGCATTGTCCAGCTGACAGATGCCATCATGAAGAGAGGAAAATGTAGGGATGGACATGATGACAAAGGGTTGATGCATATTCAGGCTGATTCCCTCTGCCTGCCAGAACGACGAGATCACCCAGAGAATGTAATGAAAACATTACCCATACCACAATGCTCTCTCGTGCGGTCTGGACCCTCCGAACATTGTTGCAGGCCCATAAATGTCTACGGCCATTTGTCCGATGCAGCATGAAACGTGACTCGTATGAAAAGGCCACTGTCGCCACTCAGTGGACGTCCAGCTGTGGTATTGGCTTACAAATTGCAGCCTTCTTTGCTAATGAACAGCAGTCAGCATGGGTGCATGAAGCAGGTGCCCGTTGCGGAGGCCCAAACACAGCAAAGTTCGCTGAACACTGTTCATAGCCCCTTGATACATCTGGGCAGACAGCTGCTCAACACGCACGTCTATTCAGCCGTACACATCTCTGCGACCCCCATTCGGGAGGACGACGGTTCAATCCGGTCTCCAGCAATCCTGATTTAGGTTTTCCGTAATTTCCCTAAATCGTTTCAGGCAAATGCCGGGATGGTTCCTTTGAAAGGGCACGGCCGATTTCCTTCCCAATCCTTCCCTAACCCGAGCTGGCGCTCCGTCTCTAATGACCTCGTTGTCGACGGGACGTTAAACACTAACCACCACCACCACATCTCTGCAACTTTCGTCCACTGCCCGTGGTACACGACAGTTCCCTCGGTGCTGGTTCTGGATAGCACCAGTTAGCCAGACACAATGTACTTTAACCATGGCAGTCCATGAAAAGTTAAGAAAATCAGTCGTTTACAAAATGCATACACCCTTTGCCCGATATCCAACGATTATGCACTTTTGGACGTCAGACAACTCGCTCCGTTTCCGCATTGCGACAACGACTGTACTGTTTTCCGCATCTCCCAGACACGCTTCACATGCTATCCACTGCTATGGATGCAATCTTCCGTCTGTGAATGGTTATTCCACGTTGACGTCGAATATAGGCAGTGGTGACACTAATATGAATGGACCGTGTACAAGCTCATGAGACACGTTATTGGTCTGACCCGAATACTATCTATCGCTTCCGTAAATACAACTTTTTAAAGGCTTTATCAGGCTTATATTTCTTAAAAGACTTAAAAATTTTATATTCGACCCCCATTGTGGTAGGATTCACTGCTCAATAGCCAAAAAATGTCTTCGGTGAATTCGTTGATTCCCAAATAAGCCAGTCTTCAGGGTCCAAATAATGACCCCCATCTTACTTTATTAATTCTTACTTTGGATGTACTTTGTACTCAGTTTTATTGTTTTCTAACTTAACGGAAATAGTTTAGACATGAAATATGCCAACACTGAAAATTATTATTAATAAAGGCAATAATTAGTTTCATGTATGCGCCTGTGACCATTGTGAATATAAACGTCTAGATCGCTTAATAAATTACGTTATTTATTACACCGTTTGGGCTAAAAGGTTAGTAGACACTCCTATTAGACACCGGCTTTTGATACTGTCGCTGAACCTTGTTTAGCAAGTTCTAACTTTCTTGATACTTCATTATGACAGTGGCCGAAATAGCGCAATAAATAAATCTTTTAAGCTCTGTAGACTATTTTGTTCACAAAATACTGCAAATTGTTGTCAACCGTTGTCTTCTTTCAGTCATAAACATTGTTGTCTTAGTGACAGACTGATTCATGCAATGAAAACAAGTTATTTTAAAAAATTGACGTAGTGATTGTCTATAGTTTCCTCATTTTTTCTCTTACTTATTGGTAATTCTGAACATAGACAGGTTGTTTAGGTGTTTATTTTGATCTTTTTCACTATCTTGTGTTACGAAATGTTATGAAACTGTGATAGTTATCGAAATAATGACCGTTATATATGCAAAAACATTATAGTGGAAAAGGAAGTCTTTAAAATGTGCCATCTAAAAGCATATCGTATTTATTTTAAGTGGCAGTTATGAGATCAAGACAGGATGGAGTTTTAACTTACACGATGGAATTACAACAACTTCTTCTCATGAAGAAAGGAAAATGTGTTTTTGCATGTTTTTTGTATGGAGGGAACAATTTAACTATGTGTGTGAACGTTTATTCTTCCTGATACCACTATCAAGTGAAATAATGTTGAAGAATAAATGGACTGTCGAGTATACTACTATTCCATCTGGTAGCCTATAATGAAAAACTGAATAACCAGTATTAGGACTTATCCATGTCTGGGGCAGAATAGGCCCCCATGGACTTCAGTAGTGGTCTCTTCTTGACGAATATGTCAAAACATCCATGTACCTCTCACAAGAATACAAGTTGGTAACGCTCGTCATCCAAATTGACAACTTTGTCCTATGTGAATGATCCTTAACAATGTTTTCCATCGCAACATATACAAAAAGGCAGCTCTTCCAGTCGCGCATGCCGCTCACTTAAAGGAGACATAGAGAGTTCTGAAATATCTGTTTATATACAAATGGACGATTGGTGCATATCTGGAAGCTAAGTTGTGTCAACTCCAGCAAGGTTAACTGAAATACTGCTGCTCCCTTGGTGAGTGAAAGCAGTGGATCCTGAGAAAAAATTTTTCAACTCAATCGTTAATAGAGACAATCAAAACATTATTTTCCTGGTAGTAAATTTTTTGTAGAAGTGCTCGGTAAAAATGCGCAGGATACACGTATGGATCCTCATCTACGAAAATGCGATGAAAGATGGCCATCTGGAGAGACTTTTGGAAGGAGAAGAAAATTAAGCTAGCGCTTAATTTCAGTCTGTGTCATAAATTTTATTTCGCAATAACTGTTCCTCAAATGTAAATGAGTTCGTGGGAAATGTGCTGAAGAACAGCAAGTGCGTGGTTCTAAAATACGTTTCGTCCTTCCTTATTTTGGCTTTTACGTATCACATATTGATGAAGTTAATAAGACACATCGGCGGATATCAGCCTTTGAGGATCAATATCAGGGCTACTATAAATCATCTATGTTTGCCCATTTCTCCGTTTCAGTCGCGGTTATGCAAGACACAGAAGAGCAAAGGACTGTGACATCCTCCTAGCTTTCTGGTTTCTTATCTGGTCAACTATTCCACAAAAACATTGTTCATGGAACACATGACGTTTCGTGGCCGATGTTTCAATCGAGTGACTTATTTTACAATCGTGTGAGGGAATAGTGCACTAGAAACTTCCATAAGCAGTTTCGGGCATTTTGTACTGTTTTTGTTGTTGTGTGACACAAGGTTTGCATTTTGTGCAGCGTTTGTAAATTTTACAACTTTGGCAGAGTTGTACGTTGAGTGCATTTCAGTAACATAATGTATGAATGGTTAAGCCATACTTCGTCGGCTGTGTACCATCTTGTACCTCGAAATGGAAGGAACTACGCAATATTAGCCAATGAACTGCCTTTCCTTAATCTCTTCTCAATTTTCCCTGTCTTAAAAAAGGAATATTCTATTAGTTGACAACACCTTCTATTTCAAAATTAACTTGCAACTAGTTTTTGACAATACTTCTTCTCAATTTGATTTCACTTTCTGATTATATATTATTTACAGAGTTTTTTCGACTGCCACCCTTTTAAAATCGAATAGGATATTTGTTCCTAGATACATAACTACGTCGTAACCTGGAACACTTCTTCACTTTCGTAAAAACACTCACTTTTGCAAAGTTATTTTTCTAACTTTAGAAAAATACTGAACCACACATGAAGTGAATGCTATCATTTCAAAATGAAATAAGACACTACAGTATTACGGGAATGGCTCGAGAAGGTAGTATAAAAAGTATTCCAAGGAACAACACTCTCCCTCGCCGCTTTATTCTCACTATTTACGTTGTTATATAAGTTAAACCCTCACTTTTAAATCAGTAATTAGAGTCCGAACAGCCGCTTATTTTACTCCGTTGTGAGAGACTTCCTTTTTCTATTAGTCAGTTCTCATGTCTTCTGCACACCTTTCAACTCAAAAGCTTTTAAGTTTCGGAGATGAAACTAATGTAACGAGGATTACAATTTCTGCCTAAGCACTGTCTGCTCTACGAGACTACACATTACGTATATGTAACACAGTTAATGAGTTTTGTAGGAAAAACCTTTTTTGCACAGCAAATAACGTAACGAGATAAACAACTGAAAGCAGGACACCGTCATTTTATGATCACTTTCGTAACAAATCTTTTTATCTCAGCTTTATTTCTCCATCAGAGTCATAAATGTATTTGTAACGTAATAATACCAATATTTATTCGTAAATGCGAATAAAATGATTGGCATCCAGTAAAGCTGACGACTTTATTGGTATCCACGTAACGCAATGCGCGGTTTTTAATTAATTAAAACCAGTTTTATTTATTCCAAATATTTTCATTAAATATCGTTTACACTCGTGTTTATTTGCTTGCATGTACTACATCTGCAGAAAAAATAATGGGTGAAATAATTCGAGTCATCTGTGAACTCAGCGTATATAGACTCATTTAGTTTATGCCAATGCATACTCGTATGTACATTTCCCCAGTTCTCGTATCTGGTAATAATCCTCCTGTATTTTATATCCGACGGACTGTGATGTTCAGTCACTTTCTCTCCAACGCTGTTGCTAATAATTTTAGCCTTCTTCTCTAGAAAAAATTCAATAATAAAATTTATGTGTTTGATGAACACCTAATAATACGTTTTTTTCGTCCTTTTTTTTCTTTAAAATGCTCGAATAACACTGCCCAAGCAAAAATATCAGAGACTCAATCATATTTTCAACGTTTAGATATGGTTTAAATTTGTGTAATATGGTTACCTCAATGGCATCTCCAGTGATGCAGTCATAGAGACAGCAGGGTAGATGCTGTAGAAACATACTGAAGGGCTATAATTGAAGGAACTTTGCATAAAGTGGTACGAATAGTCAGTTTCTTTTTTTTTTTTTTTTTTTTGTTTAAGAGCGCGTTATGTTACTTCAGCTGAAAACTGTTTGTAACAGTAACAAAAGAATCAGTGTACGGATCTTCTTGTATCTATATTTTACATATATCAGACGGGTCATTCACTTGTGTATGATATTTATTCCATGATTTTCTCGAACATTATTCCATTGTATAGTCCATCCTCCAACACGTAAAACAACGTGTTGTAGAGTTAGATATTAAATAGAGATGTTGTAGAAGATTATCTGAAGAGAAAAGGAATTTTCTGATCAGTTTCCTTCAAGTCATTGTTAGCCAGAATAAATGGTAGATGATCTCTAACCAAATCCTTTGTCTGCTGTATTTTCATTATGCCGTCTACTGGATTTCCGCATCGGCTCTGCACGACATCAATCAATACGTTTCCTCTTTTCATCCGATAAGATGAAATATCACCATCTACTCCTATTCAGAAACGTGTAGCTTAAATATCCATTCAGCCATTCTAAATTTCGTTTTCCCTTGGGTCTTTGACCACTTCTGGTGAATTCTAGAATTATTTGTTTCATTCGCCACGACCACTGACTGTCTTCGACCTTCTTCAATTGAGTGTGTCTCAGGTCGCTAATGACCTGGCTGGCGACGAAACTTCACACCCTAACATTGCTTCCACGCTTTTTCAGCTACTCTGCTGCTGTGAACTTCTCCGAACTTCTTCGACCACTTAAAGACAGCCGGCCAGAATGGCCTAGCGGTTCTAGGCGCTTCAGTCTGGAACCGCGCGACCGCTACGGTCGCAGGTTCGAATCCTGCCTTGGCCATGGATGTGTGTGATGTCCTTAGGTTAGTTAGGTTTACGTAGTTCTAGGTTCTAGGGGACTGATGACCTCAAATCTTAAGTCCCATAGTGCTCACAGCCATGTGAACCATTTTTTAACTTAAAGACAGTTTTCGACACTGTTCAGATATAGCATAGCAGTTACGCGTATTATTTAAACGTGATTCACTTAAGGAAATTGTTGTTATGTAAATTAATGTATTTCTTTATCTTGCATCAAAACAGTCGTGTAGATCACAGAAGAAATGCGCAGAATATTACGTAGAGAGAGCTGTGGGGCACTAGAAGGCGGCAGTGCCGTCATAAGCGCACAATTCCGGAAGGGTTGTCAGAATCCGGCGGGCGGGTAAATCGCAACTTTCTCGAATGTTCTAAATAGTCCTGAAACACGTAGGTCTTTAGCAGAATAAAAGATGCTAGGAATGGCACAACCGTAGGGAAGTCGCCTGTGCAGGTTTGCCGAGCGTGATATCGAGACATCAATGATGTCACGAAACATTACGCTAGGTTAGGTGACCGTTCAGATGAAGTAGCATTTATTTAAACTCACAGTAATTCCACAAGTATTGAAACTGACCTAAGCAGGTCAACTGAACTGGTTTTGCCAGTATCGAATCGTTAGATTATAAATTTGATCTAGAGATGTTTATGGGACTTCGCAGACATGTCATAAAGAAAGATGGACGGCTGCTAACACTTTTGTCGTGCCGGCCGTCGACGTTCAGAACACCAGCTTACGTGTTAATCAGCGTTCTGCAAAATACTATCATCGTTGCTGGTAATGAACTGCTGTAACTTCTAATGAAATGTGGACACCGTACAGAGTGTTCCAAACTGATTCTGATTTGCCGCAGCAATTATATCAGCTTATATACAGGTCAGTTACTTGTAGACGAGGCAGTGTCTTTAGCCTGTGAATGATGATAATTTTGACCGTGCCAGTAATTAGACTGGCGTTAGTTCGCCTTCTTTAGTCATGACGCTGCTACTTAGAGAACTGTAAGTGATTCTGGCTCTTGGCTCCGCATTTGTTTGTTTTTTGATGTTACTTATCTCTGCACACGTCGATGACATATTGAATGCGTGATGAAGTTTGATTTCTCTGTATGCTAAGTAGTCCGGAATACTCAGGTGATCAGATGTTGCCGTCAAAAGTCGTAATCTTTGTTTAGTTTTGTGGCAACGATGGAAAGTTTCGCGTGGTAGTAATAGTTAGTGAGTTTTACATTTAAAAGTTATACCTCGAAATTGCATTAGGTTAAGAGTTACATCTCGTACATCCTGGCTAACGTTTAATCCTTATATCCTTGTGAGCACTAGACTTACGGTCCCGTACAAGCAGTATTTGCGGCCATCTCGAAAAGGTGCGGATGTCTGCCATCAGCGTCGTTTCTGTGCTCTCACAGTCGGGTGCAGAACATGGCTGTATTTTTATATACCATATCACTTTATTCTTGTACTGCTGACGATAAGAGCACAGAATGCCTCTCAATATCTCTTTAATGGATGGACCCACTTCATTGTATTCTAACAAACGTAATTACAACATGCACAGCAAGGGCAGCGGATATACCCTTGAATGCCATAGTCACGGTAAGTGCTTCACCGCAGTGTTAAAGGCAGTAGTTGAAGATACAGTACGTGGTGTTTCTTTTGACATGCGACGGGAAAGTGGCGTAGCAGCTAATCAGTTTAGTCGTTGGACCCTGGTACAGAGCAAATATTCAGCCTGCCTCTTTCAGGTTTATTTACAGTTAGCATAGAGCTTCAATCCAGTAACAGAGGTAGTAACACATAATTTAAAAAGCAGTTGTGCTAAGATCCAGGGAAACGCAGTCTTGATTGAACTCATCTCTTGCCACCTTACTCTTCATCCATCTCTGTTTCTTACATCACTAACTTCATTATCTGCGATGCGGTGTCCCACAATATTTTTTGAGCTGTTGTTTAATTCGCTCCTAGTATACGAAATTTCCTATACTTTTGTTTTCTTCTACTTTCTTTCAACAAATTTTATCCTGCACCTCATTGGCTCAGTTGGTGAACTAATTCTAATTTTTGTGTGCTTTTTATTCTAGATAGAGTTATTACCCACAATTATTTTAATGTGAATTTCAGAATTTGGTCGCAAAGATGATATCACCGCCAGTTCCGATATCTTATAAAGTCATAGTCACATTATTTCATTATGTATTTCAGTAACTCGTGAAAGTCTTATATAGCGAGGGCCTTTCTTAGCGTGTTCAACTGTATTTTATGAGTTACTGAGGATGGTATTCCAATCGTCTGGTGATGACTTTCTAAAAAGCCGAAAGGAAATATGAAACTATTTGTTTGACGCAATATTGAAAAGTACAATAAAAGAATTTTCCTTACAAAATGCCTGCGTTTCATACTTTCCTTCACAATTTTCACACAGTCGCATGGTAGGCAGGGGATATGCTCTACCGTCAAAATATACTTGAAACTGATCTACAAGACATTTCATGTAAAACGTCGTACTATTACATAGATCTTCGCTACAGTACTACTGTGATTGACACTGCTCTTTCAGCAGAATATTAAACTCTATTTATGTTAGTATATTCGAGTACAAAGGCATCAAAATGGACATTGCTAACCGATAACAGTCTCATTTAGCATATTTGCTATAAAAAATTCTAAAAATAAGTACGTTCCTGATCTATGCGAATATTTGTAAGGCAGAGACAGTACTATGAGAGGCAAACATAGTATAAGTATTTGTAATTCACTAAGAAAATCTTAAAATAACTAAAAATATCTTCAGCAATCATAACAGCTTACAGTATGAAATGTTAGACAGTGTACATCGTTGGCATAAGTCACGGCGTGAGAAATATTTACCTGTTTGCATATGTCAGCAATAACACGGAGAGAGCAACCTGACCACACCGCTGAGTGTTGTTGTGTTCTCTCTTTCTTCTTCCTTTTGCCCTTCTTAAACGACGCGTTTTTGTTTTCAAACTATACTGGAAACAGAGGAAAAGTCCTATATTTTCATAAGAGCTGCTCCGTAGATGAGATTAAACTGCTCTCTCTAGGTGGCGAGTCTCCCGTGATGCAGCAGACATTTGTGTTAATTAATGCACAGTAGCTTCAGACAACCGCAAAAATCCCTAAAGTCACCGCTACATTTTTAAAATTAAAGTAGGAGTCGTAATTCACAACACTATCCTCTGTATTTGCAAGCCGCAGCCTCTGAGCTCAAGAGAACTGAGAATTCTTGTCTCATCACAGGGAGTAAGTAATTCCTGCGTTTCATAACGTTCAGTTTTCAAGTTCTACATTAAAATATTTGTGTAGCTTTCAAAACAAATGTGTGTGTGTGTGTGTGTGTGTGTGTGTGTGTGTGTGTGAGAGAGAAAGAGAGAGAGAGAGAGAGAGAGAGAGAGAGAGAGTTCTCTTTGTTGGTTTGAGTTTTACCATCCCTATGACTTACAACAGACGTCTGCTCTGACTGAACTATGATACTAGATATATACTAAGGGTTCTCCAGTGTTCCTGTTTCTAAGGACCTTTTGGTGAGTTACCTGTTTAGTTTCCTTTTGTTAAGCTGTGCCCACTAGGTGAGACGCGTTTCACCAAAATCCATCATATGACTGACAGTGGGAAAACGTGTTCTAAACCTCCAACGGAAGAAAAAATGGAAGGGCGTCAATTCTGCCTTTAGCGAAACAATATTAGAAATACTATATAAATAATTCGTGTTCCCAGGTATGTATTTATTACAACCTTCTTGAAATCCATCTCCTCCTTCCCCGTCTCCCTGTTCATCTCCTTCTCTCCTTCTCTCCCATCTCTAACAATCATCTCCTCCTCCTTCCTCTTTCTAACTGCTCTTCTTTGCTTTCTCTGCCCATCTCATTCTCTCCCCTTGTTTGCACATCTATTGTTTCCATTCTCTCTTCATATGCACCTCCCTTCCTGACCACTTGCTTCTTTCCCCTCTATCCTTCCTCTCCTATAACTTCCCTCTGTCAATCTATTCCTCACTCTTTCTCTCTCTGTCTCCTCTTCACCCATTTAAATCTATCTCCTTCTACCCTCTCTCTTTGTCTTTATCCTCTTCCCATTTTTCTGTGTCTTATTTCCTCCTGATCCCTCTCCCTGTTCATCTCCTTCTCCCCCTCTCTATATCTATCACCTCCTCTTCCTCTTCTCATCTACCTACTCCTCTTTACTTTCATTGTCACTCTCCTTCTCTCCCCTCAAACAGTTCATCTCTTAGTGATCCCTATCTGTGTCTATCTCCTCCTCCTCCCTCTGTGTTTGTCCACCTCCCCCTGTATTCTTCTCGCTCCACATTGTCACCCCCGCCTCCAAAGGTGGTTGCTGATTCTGATTCACACAGTATTTTTTTCGAGATAGTGGCTCTGAGCACTATGGGACTCAACATCTTAGGTCATAAGTCCCCTAGAACTTAGAACTACTTAAACCTAACTAACCTAAGGACATCACATACAACCATGCCCGAGGCAGGATTCGAACCTGCGACCGTAGCAGTCCCGCGGTTCCGGACTGCAGCGCCAGAACCGCTAGACCACCGCGGCCGGCTTCGAGATAGTATATATATCAAAATAGTTTGGGTTCACTCCGGTTGCCAGAACTCCTGAACATAGACGTTGACTGTGGATATTTTATCGCAGACACAGTCCCTTTGACTGTTCAGAGATGTCACTAGACACGCCCAAAGATGTAAACAACCATTCATGAGCAGCGCATATTAGACGGAGGGGGTCCGACAGACGATCAGTTCCAATCATTCCACCAGGAAGGAGGCACACGGCTCGTGTAGTCTGTAGTTCAACCATGCCCAAACGGTCAATACCGCGGTTCGGTCGCGCCCGCACTATTACTTTGTGTCAGGAAGGGCTCTCAACAAGGGAAGTGTCCAGGCGTCTCAGAGTGAACCAATGCGATGTTGTTCGGAGATGGACGAGATACAGACATACAGGAACTGTCAATGACATGCCTCGCTCAGGCCACCGAAGGGCTACTACAGCAGTAGATGACCGCTGCCTACGGATTATGGCTCGGAGGAATCCTGACAGTAACGCGACCATATTGAATAATGCTCTTCTTGCAGCCACAGGACGTCGTGTACGACCCAAACTGTGCTCGATAGGCTGCATGATACGCAACTTCACTCCAGACGTTCATGGCGAGGTACGTATTTGCAACCACGACACCATGCAGCGCGGTACCGATGGCCGCAGCAACATGCCGAATGGACCCGGTCAGGCTGAACGCCTTATACACACTGTCCAGCGAGTGCAGCAAGATGGAGGTTCTCTGCTGATTAGGGGTGGCATTATGTGGGGCCGATGCACGCCGCTGGTGGTCACTGAAGGCACCGTAACGGCTGTACGATACGTGAATACCCTCCTTCGACCGATAGTGCAACCATATCAGCAGCATATTGGTGAGGCATTCGTCTTCATGGACTACAATTAGCGCCCCCATCGTGCATATCTTTTGAATGACTTCCTTCAGGATAACGACAGCGCTCGACTAGAGTGGCCAGCAAGTTCTCAAGACATGAACTCTATCGAACATGCCTGGGATACATTGAAATGGTATATTTATGGACGACGAGACCCACCAACCACTCTGAGGGATCTACGTCGAATCGCCGTTGAGGAGTGGGACAATCAGGACCAACAGTGCCTTGATGAACTTGTGCATAGTATGCCATGACGAATACAGGCATGCATCAATGCAAGAGGACGTGCTACTGGGTACAAGTGTATACAGCAATCTGGACCACCACCTCTGAAGGTCTCGCTGTATGGTGGTACAACAGTCAATGTGTGATTTTCATGAGCCATAAGAAGGGAGGAAATGATGTTTATGTTGATCTCTATTCCAATTTTCTGTACAGGTTCCGGAACTCTCGGACCGAAGTGATGCAAGATTTGTTTTTATGTGTGTATATATTTCATAAATATTTCTACACATAATTTCACAGTTATCTCTACCGAATTTCGACCTCTAGTTTCGTTTTCACACAACGTAACGTTTATGACATCATACTTCCTGGCCGTGCAGGGTAGCCGCGCTGTTTCAGGCGCTTTGCCGCGGTTCGCGCGACTCTCCTCGTAGGAAGTTCGAGTCCTCCCTCAGTAATGGGTGTCTGAGTTGTCCTTAGCGTAAGTTAGTATAAGTCAGATTAATTTCCTGAAGTATGTGTCGTGCAATGATTTAATTTCTCAGGTGAATAGGTTGGTTGCTTTGTTGATTTGGTAGAAGGGACCAAACAGGGAGTTCATCGGTCTCATCGGAGTTGGGAAGGATGGGGAAGGAAATCGTCCATGTCCTTTCTAAGGAACCATCCCGGCATTTGCCTGAAGCGATTTAGGGAAATCACGGAAAACCTAAATCAGGGTAGCCGGACATGGGTGTGAACAGTCGTCCTCTCGAATGCGAGTCCAGTGTGTTAACAACTGCGCCATCTCGCTCGGTATATATTTGGATACCGTGTGAAATATGTATCACGAATGCAGATAGTAGGAAAGAAGTAATAAATGAAAACATCTTGCCTGATGCGGGAGTTTTACTGCACGAATAGCGAAAGTATAATAAGCGATAAACTTTTCCTCTTTAATCATTTTGCGGGTTTTTTCAGCAATAAAACGTTTCATAAATGTTCGAGATTATTTGTAAAATTTTGTTTAGTTTAGTTTAGTTTTAGTTAAGTCATGTTCCGTAGATCATTTTCCCGATTAGTTTATCGTTATGATGTGGAACAAGTCAGATTACAATTATACAGATTATTATTATTACAGATAATACACACATGAATAGTGCTAATATTAATATTACTGAAATTTTTTGTTCTAAACATGCAACTACAATTAGAAATACTTTTTTACCATTTCTGAGACAGAATTTCGTCCATGGAGTTGAAGGAGTTGTCAAAAAGAAATGATTTAAGCTAGATTTAAAACTTGATCTGCTACCTGCCAGACACTTTATATTGTTGGGCAAATGATCAAAGATTTTTGTTGCTGAATAATGTACACCTTTTTGACCAACTGGCAGCTTCAATAACGCATAGGAAAGGTCAATTTTTCTCTCTAGTCTTGTATGTGTGAACATCACTGTTCTTCGGGAATTGAGATGGGTTATTTTTAACGAATTTCATTAACGTATATATGTACTCTGATTGTGCAGTTAAAGTACCTAATTCCTTGAAGAGGTGCCTACATGACGTTCTTGCGTGAACACCACTAATTATTCTCACTGCTCTCTTTTGTGCAATCAATACATTATATTTAAGTGGTAAGTTACCCCAGAAAACTAAGCACTCTCATTCTCAGATATGTATGCACCAAGTTCAGATATTTGTGCGTTGTGTGCTACACATTTTTACACCCCCACCCCATTGATATGTATGTGTTTCTTACGTTTGACCATCACAGAGGAGGATTTCTATATTGTGTGCAAAGTACATCGTACCCCGTCCACATCTGCCACTGCCATACGAGAACTTGTAATGGACTCCGTGCAACACTCTGTGTCCTGCGCCACTGGTGGAAGTCTACTAACAGCTGGACTAGGGAATTGCTGTGCCAAGCATAGGCTGCAGTTAACACAACAGCACAAAAGACGGGCGCTGATAACCTCGCTGTTGTGCGCCCTAAAACACTAATAATCATCATCAGCAGCAGCAGCACAAAAGACTGCGTTTGGGGTGGTGCCGTGACTAGGAAGTATGGGCTGCTGATGAAGGCCATGGCATTCTGTTCAGCGATAAATACCAGTTCTGCACTATCCTGGTGGACCACCGTGGGCAAATATGATGGTGACCTGGAGAGAGGTCCCGTTGTGCCAGTGTTTTGGAGAGGTACAGTGGTGGTACTCCTGGCATCATGGTGTGGGTTGTCATCGGCTATGACTTTTGGTCACCGCTGGTAGTTCTTGAGGGTACTATGACAGCACAACGGTACGTCACGTGTATCATGTGTCCTCGTGTTTTAGCTCTCATGAGGCAGTATCATGGTCCCATTTTTCAGCAGTACACTGCTCGTCCCCACATGGTACATGCATCTGTGAACTGTCTGAGTGATATTGAGGTATTCCTGTGGCTAGCAAAATCCCCCAGATCTGTCCCCCACATAACACAAGTGGGATCGGCTCAGACGTCAACATCACTATGCGAGTATCCATGATATCAATGATCAGCTGCAACAGTTGTAGGCCAGCTTGCCTCAGGAAACGATTCAACAGTATTCTGATATCCTTCCCAACCGAATCAGTATATACATCCGGGTCAGAGAAGGCATAATATCTTGCTGATAAGTGGCTGGTTGGTTGATTTGGGGAGGAGGACCAAACAGCGAGACCATCGGTCCCATCGAATTTGGGAAGAATTCGGAAGGAAGTCGGCCGTGCCCTTTCATGGGAACCATCCCGGCAGTTTCCTGAAGCGATTTAGGGTAATCACAGATGGCCGGATGGCTGGATGTGTGGGTTTTAACCGTCGTCCTCCCGAATGAGAGTCCAGCGTGCTAACCATTGCGCCACCTCGTGGGATCATATTGTCAGGGTCTTCGTGAATTTTACATTATTTTGTAATTTCTGGATGCCGGCCAAATGGAGTGTAATATCTTACTGAAGTGGGCTTATACTGCCAAGGTGTTTGTGAATTTGACTTCATTTTGTAGTCACTGAAAGAACCTCACGTATCCTCCTAACCCGTGAAGTTTCGTTTCGTTTATTCTTCACTTACAGGTGCTACACTCTTTTTTTGTCTGACAGTGTAGATCGTTACTTGGAAAGGTGAAGCTACATTACTACAGCGTAGTGCCTCATAATCACCTAACTATTGTATAGATCGCTTTCTTCCTAAGAAACCCTGGACTGAGACTAATTATTTTGGTTTCAAATGAGCGAAACAATCATATACTGTAGTTACTCCTTGTCTCGGTAGCCTGCCTCTCCTTGTCTCATCTGCTCTTCGTTGAACTCCTCTCCAGTAAGCATTGCTTAAGCTAGCTAGAATTTTACATTCTGCTCTTGAATGGTAGTAAGTTCAAAGCTTAATAATATTTCGAAGAAAAAGCGTGACGCTGCTTACATTTATTTTTATTTATTTCTCAGGTTTTGTGGGATCCTATGTGTCGCTGCTACTTGATTATTTCTCAGAATTCTAATCACAGCTTAATATATAAAAAAAGATGAACTTGAAATCAGAAATGTTGTGGTTGTACGGACAAATATAACACACTACAACAAAAGATTCTAAGCTGCTGTTGTGGCTCCAGCACAGATTAAAAGGAATGTCCCACATGAGATCCATTCAACTAATATTTCCAGATTATTTCATTAAAGCAGAAACCTGTTGAAAATGAAATCTGCAGAACAGTTCGCAGCTTTTTAGTATGGTGGTTACAGAAGATTTATTTTAGTGCAGATAGTTTATGTTTTAAGTGTCCTCGTTTACGTTCGTTTAAGCGACAGAAACCATGCTATCTTCACTATAGATCTACGAATAATCATTACCGTCGCACACAATGAAACGTCAAATCCTATCTGCTTTAGCTTCTACGCCCTGGGATATCTTGGAGAAACTCTGGGAATTTATAAAGAATATTCCTAGGCCTTAGCAAGTCTAACAGGCGATGTGCGGTGTCCGTCCGCGAAACTCATGCAAGCCATCGTTTACCAGCCTCACAGTTCTAGCTCTATCATCTCTACATATTCACTCGGTTGATCATATGTCCTGTCAATTGTCAGATAATTGATATGTACTAAAAAAATTAGGGGCCTATGGGCTCTGCGTGTCTGTAATGTTCAGTTACGCTGTTAAAATGCACAGCTGAGTGGTTTAGATATTTTTGTGGGAAGAAGACGTAAATTAGTTCTTTGGTATCAACAGTGTGCGTAACATGATCTTCTCAATCAACAGTCCTACAAACTGGATTCTATATTTGCAATCATTTACGGATAGTAGATCACTTCAAGCTTCTGTCTCATAAACCACACATTCACGTTAAAAGTGTCATGATGCAGTCAGGTTTCGGACAGACGTAGGATACAGTTGAATTTTATGAAAATCTGAGTGCAACTTGCGTAGCGTAATATTAGATAGAAATGGTGTATACTCGTATTTATACACATGCGTAAAATATCTGATTGCAGCAGCTGCCAAACGGCAGACGCACTGTGGATGTTATAGCATACTCCAACTTGACGTATTATCGGCCTGTAGTGCAATACACGAAAGATGATGGAAAAATTTTACTTTGCTTGACACATACCTTTTCAAGAAAGTATAAGGAATTCACCATGGTGCATCGTCGCTAAAAATATTGAAAAAAGTACAAACTGGCGTATCAGTAAGTATCAGAGACTGTTCTGAACTAGTTCCTGAGGATTTCATAGGAGATTATGATTGTGATCCTATAATTATTGTAATTTCAGTAGAATTCATTTAAAGTTGTAACTTACACGTAGTGATATTCCAGTCTTTAAAATGTCTTATCACTAGCGCTCACCTCGTGTCATAGTAACCGCAAGTTCAGTTGAGTTGCTTCTCAATTCTCCACAGATGAGATACGCCGCGAATGTGAATCGGAAAACGCTTAAGGTTAGCCCTCTGTTTACCATGACGACGGACTTTATTTGATATGGCTATTGCACATAGGTCACCCACAGTTTATTGTATTGGTCATCGACCATCAATCATATGTCTACACGTGGAGAGGAGGGAGGAGTAACTGTACGCAGACATTTGTCTTCAGACCTAAAGCTTTGTATTTCCTTGAATGATGTTATACACTCAAGCGGCAAAGAAATTGGTATAGGAATGCGTATTCAAATACAGAGGTATGTAAATGGGCAGTTGTTAGATCGGTTACTGCTGCTACAATGGCATGTTATCAAGGTTTAATTGAGTTTTAACATGGTATTATAGTTGGCGCACGAGCGATGGGACACAGCATCTCAGAGGTAGTGATGAAGTGGGGATATTCCTGTACGACCATTTCACGAGTGTACCATGAATATCAGGAATGCGGTAAAACATCAAATCTCCGACAACGTCGCGGCAGGAAAAAGATCCTGCAAGGACGATACCAGAGACGACTGAAGAGAATCGTTCGATGTGACAGATGTGCAATCCTTCCGCAAATTGCTCCAGATTTCAATGCAGGGCCATCAACAAATGTCAGCGTGCGAACCGTTCAAAGACATATCATGGATATGGGCTTTCGGAGCGGAAGGCCCACTCATGTATCCTTGATGACTGTACGACACAAAGCCTTACGTCTCGCCTGAGCCCGTTACAATGCACATTGGGCTATTGATGTCTGGAAACACGTTGCCTAGTAGGACGAGTCTCGCTTCAAATTGTAGGCTGTGTAATGGTGATACGGACGTAAGCATCCTGTCTGTTCACCTGCACCCATTCATGTCCATTTTACATTGACTTGGGCAATTCCAGCAGGACAATGCGGTAGCCCACAAGTCCCGAATTGCTACAGAGTGGCTCCAGGAACACTCTTCTGAGTTTAAACAGATTCGCTGGCCAACAAACTTCCCAGCAGACATGAACATTATTAAGCACTGTAATGTGCTGTTCAAAAGAGATCTCCACCCGCTCGTACTTTTACGGATTTATGCTCAGCCCCGCAGGATCCATGGTGTCCGTTAGTACCTGCACTACTTCAGAGATTTGTCGAGTCCATACCACGTCGCGTTGCTGCACATTCGCGTGCTCGCAGTTCAAATGGTTCCAATGGCTCTAAGCACTATGGAACTTAACATCTGAGGTCATCAGTCCCATAGACTTAGAACTATTTAAACCTAACTAACCTAAGGACACCACACACATCCATGCACGAGGCAGGATTCGAACGTGCTAGCGTAGCAGGCACGGGGTTCCGGACTGAAGCGCCTAGAACCGCTCGCCCCTTGCGGTCGGCTGCTCACGGTTGCCCTAGACGATATTAGGCAGGTGTACCAGTTTATTTTGCTATGCTGCACACATGGCAGTTGAAGGAAGGGGAAAAGACAGTTTGGGACAATAAGCGAGCACTTTCGGTGGACTGTGATGGTGTTCTTCAGTACATTTGCATGCCTTCACACGGGGGAGAGTCATCGGAAAACTGGAAGAAGGAAGAAACGTGGTGAGGTTAGTAAAGGAGTTTCATATTGCTCACAGCATTGTTTCAAGTGAACTCCGAGGGTTCCGAGCCTCAAGCACTGCTGCTTGAAGGAGAGGAGGTAGTCTACCACGGTGAACTACAGCAGCAGATGACCGGTACATTGTGCAACAGCCAAGAAAAGACCCACATCAAAACAGTTGGTGCAACTGCAACCACATTTAACAGGAGCGAAAGGCATACCATTTCACGCTCCGTAATGGCACGGCAACGCCGGGTTGTCTCTCTGCCTTTCGACCGATACGCTATGTTCTGTTTACACCCCTACATTGATGGGCACACAACAGTGCCAAAAGCATAGGTACTAAACCTACAGTAAGTCGGGTCACGTGCTCTTCTCGGGTGAGAGCAGATACCGTCAGAGTACTGATTGTAGATGTAGCGTCCTACGTCGAGAGTTGAAAACATGTAATGCTCCCAGGAACATTTCCGAACATGATCGTTTTGGTGGTACAGGTTTTATGGTGTGGGGAGGCATAATTTTGCATAGGCTTATGGACTTCCATATTTCTGAACACCGTACATTCACCGGTGAACGTTGTTGTGACAGTACCCTTCACCATGTGCGTCTTGTCAGGGGTACAGTCGGCCCCGATTTCATTTTATGGATGACACTGCGCCATTACAGCGAACAGCGCGGTTGGAGGTCTCATGTAACGAGAGGATATTCCGCGAAAGGACTGGCTTGCTCCTTCCCCCGACTAAACACCCATCGAGCACATGTGAGATGCGTTGGGGTGACGTATAGCAGCACGTCCACATGCACCAACTACCACCGAGGAGGTGTCAGCCGAACTGGTGGATTAATGGAAATTCCTACCACAAAAACTCTTTATCAACATTGTCGCCAGCATGGGAGCACGTCTCAGAACAAGTATTACCATCTGTGATGATCACACAATCTACTAAGAATCATGTGCCGCCTTTTCTAATGTCCAAGTGATCATCACAAATCGCGATGATTCAATGCAATTATTGTCTTTGAATAAAAAGAGTCATTACTGTTCATCTGACTGCGTGTTTCGTTCAGTGATGTAATGTAGTAGTTCTTTTTATGTATGGTCCGAGGTTCATCGACGTATGCCACATGTACCCTTGCGGCGCGTTTCGACACAGGGTTATTTGGTAACCGTGATAGCGTTACGGAGATGTTTAACAAACTCCAGTGGCAGACTCTGCAAGAGAGGCGCTCTGCATCGCGGTGTAGCTTGCTCGCCAGGTTTCGAGAGGGTGCGTTTCTGGATGAGGTATCGAATATATTGCTTCCCCCTACTTATACCTCCCGAGGAGATCACGAATGTAAAATTAGAGAGATTAGAGCGCGCACAGAGGCTTTCAGACAGTCGTTCTTCCCGCGAACCATACGCGACTGGAACAGGAAAGGGAGGTAATGACAGTGGCACGTAAAGTGCCCTCCGCCACACAACCTTGGGTGGCTTGCGGAGTATAAATGTAGATGTAGATGTAGATGGCAGTGACACATCATGCAGAAATTACCTTTCTCCATACGTTTCGGACGCCAGTGTTGCCAGTAAGCTGTACATCTACAGTTTAGAGTAAAGAAATATTGCATTCATTTGCTGCTTCCGATAAGTGTCAATGTGTCTCTATTCAGTTCAACACGCCAGCACAAGAACTTGACAAGCCATCCACAGTATTTTTCGTAATTTTTAAGCACGTGAGCGATTATTACAAAGAAATGATAAACTATCGGTAATGGAGTCAATAGAAAAACACTTCAATTAATGGAGACGATTAACTGTATGAGAAAGTGGTGTCCAAGTTCATTAATGTTGGGTTTATGCACTAAAATATACACTCCTGGAAATGGAAAAAAGAACACATTGACACCGGTGTGTCAGACCCACCATACTTGCTCCGGACACTTCGAGAGGGCTGTACAAGCAATGATCACACGCACGGCATAGCCGACACACCAGGAACCGCGGTGTTGGCCGTCGAATGGCGCTAGCTGCGCAGCATTTGTGCACCGCCGCCGTCAGTGTCAGCCAGTTTGCCGTGGCATACGGAGCTCCATCGCAGTCTTTAACACTGGTAGCATGCCGCGACAGCGTGGACGTGAACCGTATGTGCAGTTGACGGACTTTGAGCGAGGGCGTATAGTGGGCATGCGAGAGGCCGGGTGGACGTACCGCCGAATTGCTCAACACGTGGGGCGTGAGGTCTCCACAGTACATCGATGTTGTCGTCAGTGGTCGGCGGAAGGTGCACGTGCCCGTCGACCTGGGACCGGACCGCAGCGACGCACGGATGCACGCCAAGACCGTAGGATCGTACGCAGTGCCGTAGGGGACCGCACCGCCACTTCCCAGCAAATTAGGGACACTGTTGCTCCTGGGGTATCGGCGAGGACCATTCGCAACCGTCTCCATGAAGCTGGGCTACGGTCCCGCACACCGTTAGGCCGTCTTCCGCTCACGCCCCAACATCGTGCAGCCCGCCTCCAGTGGTGTCGCGACAGGCGTGAATGGAGGGACGAATGGAGACGTGTCGTCTTCAGCGATGAGAGTCGCTTCTGCCTTGGTGCCAATGATGGTCGTATGCGTGTTTGGCGCCGTGCAGGTGAGCGCCACAATCAGGACTGCATACGACCGAGGCACACAGGGCCAACACCCGGCATCATGGTGTGGGGAGCGATCTCCTACACTTGCCGTACACCACTGGTGATCGTCGAGGGGACACTGAATAGTGCACGGTACATCCAAACCGTCATCGAACCCATCGTTCTACCATTCCTAGACCGGCAAGGGAACTTGCTGTTCCAACAGGACAATGCACGTCCGCATGTATCCCGTGCCACCCAACGTGCTCTAGAAGGTGTAAGTCAACTACCCTGGCCAGCAAGATCTCCGGATCTGTCCCCCATTGAGCATGTTTGGGACTGGATGAAGCGTCGTCTCACGCGGTCTGCACGTCCAGCACGAACGCTGGTCCAACTGAGGCGCCAGGTGGAAATGGCATGGCAAGCCGTTCCACAAGACTACATCCAGCATCTCTACGATCGTCTCCATGGGAGAATAGCAGCCTGCATTGCTGCGAAAGGTGGATATACACTGTACTAGTGCCGACATTGTGCATGCTCTGTTGCCTGTGTCTATGTGCCTGTGGTTCTGTCAGTGTGATCATGTGATGTATCTGACCCCAGGAATGTGTCAATAAAGTTTCCCCTGCCTGGGACAATGAATTCACGGTGTTCTTATTTCAATTTCCAGGAGTGTATTTCAATAACAAACTCCTCAGCGGATTTGAAACCCCGGTTGTTAAGTAACAGCATGTTGAAGTGCAGGGCCCGCAAACATGAAAAGTGCAAGATTTTATTCTCCTCCATAACATTTCTATTGATTTGACAGATAACACGTTTCAGAGCATTTTTTTTAAACTTTTGGCACTCAGAACGTGCCATACAGCCATCCCAACACCGGATAGGTCACATTACAGTTCGTTTTGTCAATTCAGGGTATACATTAGTTTTAGTTATACTGTGATACGAAGTTACATAGCCTTAACAAAGGACAGATTCTGACATAAAAAAGTTTTACATCAATATTATATTGGAACGAGTAAAAAAGACCAAAATGTAACACAAGATACACAGAGGTAGTACACTATAAAAATTCTTACTGGTAACACAGCAAGAAATGATAAATAACAGTTGGTACGTATTTGGGATATTCCTAATTCGCAATTAAATGTTCTTTAGTATGTCCTATAAGAAATTTTTCAAAAACTGCGGATATAGATTTCAATATCTGTGCAGGTCTATAAGAGCCATCTAGACAGAACATGAGAACAGTGAACAAGAAACAAAAAAGGGTATTACAGCTATATGTTTACATGCATCAGTATTCAGACACACACATATAGGAGGTACATAGCGAAAAGCATGTATAGGCTGAGCGTCCCATTTGCTGAGCAGCACGTGGGAATTGTGTTTTGGTCTTCCCCTGGCATTATAAGTACCAAGAGCATTAGATTAGCAGCGCAGGGTGCCATATTACACTATATCGGAATGTTGGCGCTGTTGACGAACTCGTAGAGAATTTTATACGTAGCTATATCATAGGGTGCTAAGAAGGTTTGGAGGCTACATGGGAACTGATGACGAAGAGCCTGAAAATTACTTCCAAGTATGTTTATGTTATAAATGGTTTGGATCTTCTTCCTCTCCACAAACACAAAGACGTGTGACAGTTAAATTGAGCCGGTAGAGGCGTTTGTTGAAAATCCAATGATAAAATTTCAGCCGTGCTATAAATGCTATGAAGCTCTCCGATGTTTGTGCCTTTTTACACCATGGTACTCTTGGAATCGCGGGATAAGTTAGTGCCCAGTGACTGACTTCGATTTTAGATGTCCTCGACCATTCATCATCAGTCCGATGTCAACCGCTTTCTGAGTATGGGTATCATAACTGTGAGACGGAGTTTATCATATTCATTTGTTCCATATAGAGACGCTTGCCTTGCTAGGACATCTACTTGTTAATTTCCATAGTCCCAGAGTGGCCTTTCTTACATACTATTACGATGTTGCGATAGTTTCTCAGCACCCGAAACACACCGTCGATAAGTGCAGCAACTATGGAGTTGGTACAACTATTATGATGGTTTGTAATGACTGTAGGGCCGACATACTATCAGTTATTATGAGTACTGTATCTTCTGTGGTCGTCTGTGAGAATAACAGGGATTCCAAAACGGCCATCAGCTCAGCTCTCATAATAGTGGAGTGTGAATCCAGCTTATATGGGTCTTGTCGTTTGCTTTGGGTAACCAGTAGGCATTACTAACAGCGTCACTAGATTTGGACCCATCTATACACACCACGCAAGTATCGTGATAGTGGTACAGGGATATCATGGCCGTTGCGTTAGTTAGGTCCTTGTTTTGAAACTTTAATTTTTTCCAGGCACCAGTCTGCTGAGCTGACGTTTCGTATGTCCTGTTGTAGCACGAAAAAAGAGCACTTTTCTATACCCTGTACCTTAAGGCCTGCATCTCCGTATATTCAGCCACGACGGATGAAAGTTGCTTATTTAACCAATATCTTCCGCACACACAGTAGGATATTTTCGTCAAAGGGCACATATTCGACGAGATAGAACCGCAAGAGGAATTTCTTGCAGAGGAATATTCGTCGCAGCGTTCATGGTGGTTCATTCGCTTCAACAAGTAAGGTGTTGGTTGTTGTTGACATGAATGGCTCTGTAACTAAACGCAAGTCTTTGTACTACCTTGTGTCGAGTCTCTGGAGCGTGCTGTCTGACGCTGACCGGCAGCTCATGTGTCCGTAATCAAAGTGTGTCCTTAGTAGCGACCGCCCATCAGAGCCCCAACAGACTCCTGTCGTATCTCTTATGAGATTGCGCATTTTTTGACATCAAGTACTGATATGTTGGATGTGCTGAACCCATCTTAGTTTATCATCGATAATCACCCCGAGATATTGCGTTGTTTCCGCAATCGGAAAATTATGTTGCCCAGTTGTATTGCTTGGGGAAGTATAATCCTGTGGCGAGTAAAGACCATTAGAGTACACTTTTCATGAGAGATTTCGAAGCCACTTTCTGTACACCACTCACGCAGAGGTATAAGAGGGTTGTACATTTTCAGATGACTGGATTGAAGAGTACTGTCTTAGAAATATATGCACATGTCTGCTTAATGTAATGAACTGGTGTCCAAAATTAAAGCGACAAACCGCTGTTTCCCCGTTCTGGGTCTAATTCACGATACAATCATACAAACTGTCAACACATGTCGGTACGATATATTCTACAAGGAATGTGGTATTCCGGTCAACGGACAACCACGCCAACGATGACATGAGGGCACCTGTCAAACTGCATATAATTTGCCAAGTAGCCCCTCATCACACAACTTCTGTGTACACAGTTACAGACAGTGCAGTATGGCACAGAGAAGACGCTCACCAGACTCTCTGCGGTGGAGGGCCGTAGGAAGAATGGAAGCAGGATAGACGCAAACTGATGCGGGCCGATGGCTTAATGTGAATCACTCTGTTGTTTCTCGGATGCGTTGACAGTTTATAGAGACCGAAACTGTCTCTCGAAGACCAGAACAGGGCAGATCATCTGTAACATCAGAAAGAGAGGACCGTTATTTGGTTTTAAGAGCACGACGGTACCGCCTTAGCAGTGCACGGCAATTGGCATCTGACCGCGCTGTATCGACTGGATGTGTTGCATCGAGGCAAACTGTGTACAGAAGGCTTCGAGAGAGTGTTCTTTATTATCGGAGACTTTCTATACGAATACATCTGACGCATCTTCACAGAACAGAACGTCTAGTGTGGAGTCGTCGGTATGCCACCCGGACGGTCGAACAGTGGGCCAATGTTCTTTACACATATCAGTCCCTATTTGGTCTGGAGAGTGATTCTCAATGGACTCGCATCTGGAGGAAACGTGAAACTCGATTCCGGGACCTAAACATTATGAAAAAAGACCGATATCGAGGAGGATTCCTAATTGTGTGCAGGGCTTATGTTAACCACACGAACAGCTCTTCACGAAATTTTGCGGGTGAGCCGGCGAGCCGGCCGAAGTGGCCGTGCGGTTAAAGGCGCTGCAGTCTGGAACCGCAAGACCGCTACGGTCGCAGGTTCGAATCCTGCCTCGGGCATGGCTGTTTGTGATGTCCTTAGGTTAGTTAGGTTTAACTAGTTCTAAGTTCTAGGGGACTGATGACCTCAGCAGTTGAGTCCCATAGTGCTCAGAGCCATTTGAACCATTTTTTGAGCCGGCGAAGTTTACCTGCTATCACGCATCGTGACGAGATCTTGGGACCTCATGTGCGGTTGTTGCGAGGTGCTGTGGGCCCAGACTTCGTACTGATAGAAGATAATCCTCGACTCCGTAGAGAACTGGTGGTTGATGTTTTCTTGGAAACGGGAGATATTGCACCCATGAGGTGGCCTGCTCGCTCTCCCGATTTGAATACCGTAGGGCATGCCTGGGATGCACGGGAGACGGGTTGCATCACATTATCTTCCACCAACCACTCTCCATGTCTTGAAAGCAGCTATGCAGGAGGAACGGGCGACATTGCCCTAACATGAGATTGGTGACATCATTCACAGCATAACGCGTCGTTGTCATACCTGTATTGTTGGCAGAGGTGGTCACACCCCATATTGAGCACGTTAATCAGTTGTCAGAATGTTTGTGCAAATCCGTTAAGTTGTAAAAAAAGAAGAACATTTTTGTCTCCCGTTATGCATTTTGCAGTTGTTTACGTTTTCTTTACATTATTTCTACTTTACTATCACCTGTTTATACTGTTTTGTGGCAAAATAAACGTTACCTTGAAAATTTCCGTTTGTTGCTTTAATTTTGGACACCAGTGTATTTGGATTCACCGGCAAAGAGGTCATGATAGTCTGCAGCATAGAGATTGAATAACAAGGGATCGCAGGCTGGTCCCGTGGGAGTCCTCTGCTAGGTCGCTGAGTTCCAGCGTAGTTCCATGTTGAAATATGATTGTCTTCCTTTTTATCAGGAAGCCCACAGTGTTACACATTTGTGGTTTCGGACTCTGAAGTTTCACCAGTTATTTCCCTAACATCGATAAGACAACGTTCTCGTATGCTGTATTTCTAAAGAAATTTAGCCGTATATCAGTAACTAACAGTAGAAGCATTTCAGTTGTCCGTTTTCGTTTTCGAAAGTCAAGTTTTTTTTCGGTGATATTTTCTTGTTTTCACATCACCATTCTAAGCGCCACTGAATAGTCCTTTCCATTGCCTTCGACGAACACAGTAGTAAGGAGATAGGCCGATGCGACTAGGGTTTATCACATCTTTTTGCCGATATGTGGATGCGGACGATACGACAAGTTTTCATCTAGTTCATTTTTATTTTTTGAGTCCATACGCTATCGGAAATCTTGAGGAGCAGGAGTTTCCCCTTGTGTTGGATGTGTCTTGGTACTGGATAGCCAATAAAACCCAGGCCAGTTGTAGTGCTCATTTCCTTGGGAGAGCGCGATCTTGACCTCTTCCAGCGAATTAGACTGTTGTCCTCTTCACATTCGGCCTCGTCTTCACTGCCCAATATGTCAGGAGGCGCTATCATACACAAGAACGATTCGAAAAGTTCGTGAGATGCTTGACGTGTGAGCATGTCACTTGCCGAAATCATTTTTGTTTTGCTTATTACATTCTAATTCCTTGTTAATTATGTGTCTTTGCAGACTGCAGTGCAGAAATTTTATCACGATTTTATTTTTGTAGTTGAATATTATCCTGGCTTTCTTAAGACCAATAAAGTTCCTCTTATTAAAAAAAGTTTTTTCCTTCCTTAGTTTTCCTTAGTTCCTTGAGGACTGCGTCACATTCTGAAACACACCAACAGTGTGACAGCCTATGAGAAGTCATCGTATGTCCTTTTTGAGGTACTGAGACTTCCGCTGATTTACTGATAAGCGGTACCAGGACTCGCACTGTCTCTTTTGGGATTCTTAGCTTTGATGATCGAATCCATTTTTTCTTTGTTCATGTTTCACTTCCAGCTGACTCCTTGTTATACTGTCACCGTAGGCTTTGTGTTATTATTCTTTGACTTGAGAAGTGATCCGAAACCGATGTATCCCTTATCACATCCCACGTTGTTCCGGTAGATATTGTGGGGGATGCTATGCTCATGTCTGCTGCCGGCTAACTTCATTTGGTCGGACTAGTTGTTTCGGTGAGCCATCATTCGGTACTACAAGGTTTTCCGACTACAGCTCATGCGCTAGTATTTTCCCATTGTGTACCAGTAGATTCCGAACAAAGTGGACGCGCCAGCAGAGGTAGCAACAACATCAGTTGTCTGTACACAGTAATTAAATTTAGTTTCTAAATTTTTCACATGCTTCTGCAAATAAGTGAACTATATCTGTGTATTTTACTGTTTAGATTAACGGTTAGCAAATTAAACTAAATTTTTGTTCTTGCGTAAATCTTGGAGCTGCTTCCTAGTGTAATTTTCCCGCCGTCAGAAGCTCCACGTCGCGTCACTAAGTTTAAATCTCGTGCTGGTACAGAGCATATACTTTAGATCAGTGAATTTCGGTTTGCAAACTTATTTCGTGTAATAGCATTTGGGTAAGCAGAGTTTCTAGTAACAGGTAACTGTAGATACATCCACTTCATAAGAGCAATTTGTTTCTGCTTGAGAACTTGCTGTCTTAGCGTACAGTGAGAAATCTGCATAGCAGTTTTTAGTGTTCCTTTATTCTTCTCGTTATATTCTGCGTACGTTGCAAACTCAGTAGCGCCATTTGAGATCTTGTATCCATTTTTTTCACACTGTGAAATGGGTAGGTATTGTGCCTGTTGTGAGCGGAGGCAAGGAGAATTGACTGCTCTCCGTTCACAGATGGAACCTGCGTCGGCTACCGTCGATATGCTTCTGGCTATGTTCAATGATGTGGTGATGTCGGGGCGCTGGCGATGAGACCCTTCACGTCTTTGGTGCCGTTTTAATCCACTGGAGACCAGGCTGTCACTGAATCTCCTGACACGCAACATCTAACCGATCCATCCCCACTCGAGAGGGGGTGGCAGACAGTGGTGGGCTCGAGTGTCAATGGGCGAAAAGTGAAAGAGGCGCGGCTGGCTCCCCACGCCTTAGCAACAGGTACGGGGTGCTGCCCAGAGTTGATGATTCTCTGAGCTAGCATGGTATGGCTCTCCTATTGGGGCAGCGGCCGATTTTCTTATCCAGACCAGTCAAGTCCACAGGGTGGGTACACTCGTCAAAGGGAGCGCCGATGTAAGGCAGTTGATGGACCCCCTCAGGAAAGTAGCAGGAAAGGCGTCAAATAGTGCCCGTATGCACTCCGTATGTTTGCCGGGGGAATTCGTTTGTGATGTGGAGGAGGCCCTGCCGGTGGCTATCGAGCGCGCTGGGAGGAACCAGCTGCATATAGTGGATCATATCAGCACAAATGACACCTGCCGCTTGGGTTCAGAGGGCTTCCTCCTTTCCGCGGATGATTGATTTTGTGAAGGCAACTACTATCGCACGGGTGGTGCAGGAGGTCCCCTGGAGCAGAGTGGAAGGTAAAAACCAGAGGCTCAGACTACTCAGTGACGGTATCTAATGCGGATTTCTCGTCCTCCGCTGTCGGGTGCTGAATTATAGGGCTGTTGTGAATACACAATTTTATCAAAAGTATGCGGACACCACAAAATCATACGTTCTACATACACTCCTGGAAATTGAAATAAGAACACCGTGAATTCATTGCCCCAGGAAGGGGAAACTTTATTGACACATTCCTGGGGTCAGATACATCACATGATCACACTGACAGAACCACAGGCACTTAGACACAGGCAACAGAGCATGCACAATGTCGGCACTAGTACAGTGTATATCCACCTTTCGCAGCAATGCAGGCTGCTATTCTCCCATGGAGACGATCGTAGAGATGCTGGATGTAGTCCTGAGGAACGGCTTGCCATGCCATTTCCACCTGGCGCCTCAGTTGGACCAGCGTTCGTGCTGGACGTGCAGACCGCGTGAGACGACGCTTCATCTAGTCCCAAACATGCTCAATGGAGGACAGATCCGGAGATCTTACTGGCCAGGGTAGTTGACTTACACCTTCTAGAGCACGTTGAGTGGCACGGGATACATGCGGACGTGCATTGTCCTGTTGGAACAGCAAGTTCCCTTGCCGGTCTAGGAATGGTAGAACGATGGGTTCGATGACGGTTTGGATGTACCGTGCACTATTCAGTGTGCCCTCGACGATCACCAGTGGTGTACGGCCAGTGTAGGAGATCGCTCCCCACACCATGATGCCGGGTGTTGGCCCTGTGTGCCTCGGTCGTATGCAGTCCTGATTGTGGCGCTCACCTGCACGGCGCCAAACACGCATACGACCATCATTGGCACCAAGGCAGAAGCGACTCTCATCGCTGAAGACGACACGTCTCCATTCGTCCCTCCATTCACGCCTGTCGCGACACCACTGGAGGCGGGCTCCACGATGTTGGGGCGTGAGCGGAAGACGGCCTAACGGTGTGCGGGACCGTAGCCCAGCTTCATGGAGACGGTTGCGAATGGTCCTCGCCGATACCCCAGGAGCAACAGTGTCCCTAATTTGCTGGGAAGTGGCGGTGCGGTCCCCTACGGCACTGCGTAGGATCCTACGGTCTTGACGTGCATCCGTGCGTCGCTGCGGTCCGGTCCCAGGTCGACGGGCACGTGCACCTTCCGCCGACCACTGGCGACAACATCGATGTACTGTGGAGACCTCACGCCCCACGTGTTGAGCAATTCGGCGGTACGTCCACCCGGCCTCCCGCATGCCCACTATACGCCCTCGCTCAAAGTCCGTCAACTGCACATACGGTTCACGCCACGCTGTCGCGGCATGCTACCAGTGTTAAAGACTGCGATGGAGCTCCGTATGCCTTGGAAAACTGGCTGACACTGACGGCGGCGGTGCACAAATGCTGCGCAGCTAGCGCCATTCGACGGCCAACACCGCGGTTCCTGGTGTGTCCGCTGTGCCGTGCGTGTGATCATTGCTTGTACAGCCCTCTCGCAATGTCCGGAGCAAGTATGGTGGGTCTGACACACCGGTGTCAATGTGTTCTTTTTTCCATTTCCAGGAGTGTATTAGGTGCACTGTGGTGCCACCTACTGCCAGGTACTCCATATCAGCGACCTCAGTACTCATTAGACATCGTGAGAGAGCAAAACGGGTGCTCCGCGGACTCACGGACTTCGAACGTGGTCAGCTGACTGGGTGTCACTTTTGTCATACGCCTGTGCGCGAGATTTCCACACTCCTCAACATCCCTAGGTGCACTGTTTCCGATGTGATAGTCAAGTGGAACCGAGGCGGTGTTGTTATATTGTGGTCGTGCTTTTCATGGAGGGGGCTTGCACCCCTTGTTGTCTTGCGTGGCAGTATTACAGCACAGGCCTACATTGATGTTTTGAGCCCCTTTTTGGTTCCAACTGTCGAAGAGCAATTCTGGGATGGCGACTGCATCTTTCAACATGATCGAGCTCTTGTCCATAATGCACGGCCGGTGGCGGAGTGGTTACACGGCAATAACATCCTTGTAATGGACTGGCCTGCACAGATTCCTGACCTGAATCCAGTAGGACACCTTTGGGATGTTTTGGAACTCCGACTTCGTGCCAGGCCTCACCGACCGCCATCAATACCTCCCCTCAGTGCAGCACTCCAAGAAACCTCCCTGCATCTGATTGAACGTATGACTGCGAAAATGGAAGCTGTCATCAAGGCTAAGGGGAGGCCAACATTATATTGAACTCCAGCATTATCGATGGAAGGCGCCACGAACTTGTAAGTCATTTTCAGGCAGGTGTCCGGATACTTTTGATCACCTAGTGTAAGTCAGGCGTGC
Organism: Schistocerca cancellata; assembly: GCF_023864275.1. Classification (NCBI taxonomy): domain Eukaryota; kingdom Metazoa; phylum Arthropoda; class Insecta; order Orthoptera; family Acrididae; genus Schistocerca; species Schistocerca cancellata. The sequence continues at coordinate 333,553,928 of NC_064629.1, forward strand.
ACTACACGCAGGAAGGGATTACGAGGAACGTGTGGCGTGCACATGGGGCTTTTTTATGTAAGAATGATAAATTAGCCACATTGCTCTTAGAGAATGTTCGTCGTTGCAGATCCGAGAGAGATATTATTGATATGATTTTAGGAAGTTGCATTAGCATCCAAGGAAAGTTCCCAGAATAGGTATCACTTACTGGAAGTTACAAACCACAGACAGTATTACGAACAGAAAGTTGGTTGAAACCAGATGTTAATGACAATAAAATCCTACGTTCAGACTTGGATATTTATCGTGAGGGCAGGTTATCACGGATTCCCATTATGAATTAGTCTGGGTGAAGTGAAATATCAAAGATCGCTCAAAAATGGTAACTGGATGCATTTATAGACCGCCTGTGTCAGGAGCTGTAGTGGTAGAGCGCTTCAGACAGAACTTGCAGAAAACCGTTGATAATTTTCCTGATCGTGCCGTTGTGATAGGAGGTAACTTCAGCTTGCCAGCTATAGATTGGGAATGTCATGCTATCAAAACTGGTGCCAGAGACAGGGATTAGTGTGACACTGTTGTGGGGTTTTGTCCGAAAATTACTTTGAGCAGACAGAGGAGCAACTCGTGAGGGTAACGTCTTAGACCTCCTGGCATCAGACAGACCTGAACTTACCGAATCAGTTAACGTAGAGGAAAGTATCAGCGATCAAAAGTATGTGATAGATTCTATTACAACGGGTCTTACAAAAAACGTTAAGAAAGGCAGGAAAATATTTTTACTTAGCAAGAGTAACAGGATACTCCTTTCAGAGGATCTGAGCCGTCAGCTTAAAATATTCGGTAATGAGGACGAAGATGTGGAGGACAAATAGAAACATTCAAAGGTATGGTGCAATATGACCTATATACGTTTGTTCCGAGTGAGGTCTTACGGAATGGGAAAAATCCACCATGGTTCAGTAGCTGTGTTACAGAACTGCTACGTAAACAAAGATAACTTTAAATCAGATTCAAGAGGAGTAAAACCTTAGCTGAAAAACAAAAGTTGAACGAAACGAAAATGAGCGTAAGGAAATTAATTAGAAAACAGTTCAATGGCTTTGAAAGTAAAACTTTGTCAACCGATCTGAGTACAAGCCCGAAGAAGTTTCGGTCATACGTTAAGTCAGTAACTGGGTTAAATCATCTATTCATTCACTCAGTAACCATACTGGCACCGACACGTAATATAACAGAGAGAAGGACTAAATACTGATTTCAGTCTTTCGAAATCGTTTCACCGCAGAAGATCGTAACACGGTTCCTCCTATCAATCGTTGTACAAACGTCAAAATAGCAGATATTGAGATAACCGATCGCGGAACAGGAAAACGGCTACTATAGCGCAGGAGTCGAAAGACGTCAGGACCAGATGAGATACCTATAAGATTCTGCAAAGATTATGAGAAAGAACTTGCTCCGCTTTTAGTAGTAATTTATCGTACATAGCTTGACCACCGAAAGCTCCCTAGCGACCGGGCGAAAGCGCAGGTCATTCTAGTTTTTAAAAAGGACCGTAGGACCGATGCACACAATTATGGAGCTGTATCGTTGACGTCCATTTGTTGCAGAAGTTTGGAATATGATTGATGCTCAATAATTATGACGTTTTTGGAGAATGAAAATCACCTCTAAAAATCAACATGCATTCCGCAAATAGAGATAGTGCGATACTCAACTCGCTCTCTTCCTCCATGAGATCCACAGCGTCGTTGTCATCGGTCCTGAGGTTAACGCCGTGATCCTTGAGTTCAGGCAGGCATTTGTCACCTTTCTGCACTGCCTAATAGTGGAAAAGATGCGAGCTTATCTAATATCGTAGCAGTTTAGCGACTGAATTGAAGACCTCCTTGCAGACAGAACACAACACGTCGCCCTTAACGAAACAAAGACGAAAGACGTAAAGGGAATTTCCGGAGTTCAACACGGAAGTGTGATACGATCGTTACTGTTGACAATAGATATAAACGATATAATATAAAGCGTCGGATGCTCTGTAAGACTGTTCGCAGATGACGTAGATGTCTAGAACAAAGCGGCAACGCCAGAAGATAGTAACGATTTGTAGAATGTCCTCCAGAGACTTGATGAATGGTGCAGGCTAGGGCAGTTGACCCTGAACGTAAGTAAATGTGACGTACTGCGCATACATAGGAAAAGAAATCCACTACCGTACAGCTACACTATTGATGAGGAACCACTGTGAACAGTATCTGCTGTAAAATATCTAGGAGTAACTATCCAGAGCGACCTTGAGTGGAATGACCACATAAAACAAATAGTGGGGAAAGCGATGCCAGACTCAGATTCATAGGAAGAATCTTAGGTAAATGTAACACATCCAAGAAGGAAGTGGCTTATAAGGTGCTTGTTCGATCGAGTCTTAGGTGTTATTCATCTATCTGGGCTCCATACCAGATAGGACTGATAGAAGAGATAGAGAAGATCAAACGAAGAGCGGCGCGTTTCGTCACGAGGTCGTTTAGCCGGGGGGAGAGCGTTACGAAGATGCTCAAGAAACTCCATTGGCAGACATTACTACAGGGGCGTTGTGCAACATGGAGAGGTTTACTACTGAAATTTCGAGAGAGCACTTTCGGGGAAGAGTAGTGAAACATATTACTTCTCCTCACATAAGTGTCGTGTATTATCCACGAGGAAAAGGTTCGAGAGATTAAGGCCAATACTGAGACTTACCGACACTCATTCTTCCCACGCACTGTTTGCGAGTGGAACAGGGTTGGAGGACTCAGTTCGTGCCACAAAAAGTACCATCCGCCACACACCATTAGGTGGCTTGCGAAGTATGATGTAGATGTAGGTGTGATAGCATTTCTGCAGCGCGACAGTGTATGGTGGCCGTTAAGTTTATCCAGTAGCAGACACGGGTTACAAGATGGAGTTAATTATTGTTGTCAACTGTTGTTTGTAAAAAGAAATAATATCGGCAGCAATTGAGAGATTTCATCCAAATAAATTAACAAGCAACGGAGTAGATCCTCCTTGGTACACAAAACAGGTCAGAACACTATTGCAGAAACAACGAAACAAACATGCCAAATTTAAACAGACGCAAAATCCCCAAGATTGGCGATCTCTTGCAGAAGCTCGAAATTTAGCTCAGACTTCAGTGCGAGATGCGTATAACAGTTTCCACAACGAAATTTTGTCTCCAAACCTGGCAGAAAATCCAAAGAAATTCTGGTCGTATGTTAGCGGTAAGAAACAATCAATGCCACCTCTGCGTGATAGCAATGAAGATACTATCGAAGACAGTGCTTCCAAAGCAGAGTTACCAAACACAGCCTACCGAAATGCCTTCACAAAAGAAGACGGAGTAAATATTCCAGAATACGAATCGAGAACAGCTGTCAGCATGAGTAACGTTGAAGTAAATAGCCTCGGAGTAGTGAAACAAATTAAATCACTTAATAAAAGCAAGTCTTCTGGTCTAGACTGTATACCAATTAGCTTCCTTTCGGAGTATGCTGATGCATTAGCTCCATACTTAACAATCATACACAACCGTTCACTCGACGAAATATCCGCACCCGAAGACTGGAAAGTTGCACAGGTCACACCAATATTCAAGAAAGGTAGCAGGAGTAATGTACTTAATTTCAGGCCCATATCATTAACGTCGATATGCAGCAAGAATCTGGAACATATATTGTGTTCTAACATTATGAATTACATCGAAGAAAATGGTCTAACGACACGCAGTCAACATGGGTCTAGGAAACATCGTTAGCTCATTATTTGCATGAAGTACTGAGTGCTATTGACAAGGGATTTCAGATCGATTCCGAATTTCTGGATTTTCGGAAGGCTTTTGGCAATGTACCACACAAGTGGCTTGTAGTGAAATTGCATGTTTATGGAATATCGTCTCCGTTATGTGACTGGATTTCTGGAGTTCCCCAAGGTAGTGTTGCAACGTAGCCTTCGTACTGGTGGTGGTGTAGTTAAAGTTATAGCTCGACCTGGTAGGAAGATTACCGTCGCTTATCACGTCCTACAGCTCTTGCAAGCTATACTCTGTAATAACGGTCTAAGAAATTCGTGTGGTCCACGAAATTACAGGCCCCTGCGAGTTATTCCCAGGTATTAACAATTTCTAGCGGGAGGGTTAAGCCAACCAGTAAAAATTTGAACGCAACGGAAAACGCAATATTTTTTTAGAACCACTACATAAGGCACCTATGCAGGGCTTAATAGGGAACACCTGACTTTCACCTATTCTTTATAATGAAGGGAGGAAATAATCAGTCGAGGGCATATATTAATTGATATTTATTCAGTACCGATGACATTTCAATAACTAGCCGTGTGTCTGTTGGAATATACATCATCACAACTGGTCTCTCTAGTTAACGTGATTCACTTTCGCCATGTAATTATGGAAAGGGAGAGGGGAGCACAGACCTGGCTTCAATGTAATTTTATGCAGGCACACAATTATACCTAAAGCCATGCTTATTACAATCAGTTACTCTAGGACACACAGAACAAGTTCAGCAAAGACGCTACAAGCGTACTAGGTCATGGTGGAAGAGTATTTGCCTAAATATTTCAATTTTCATGGAAACGTACGGTGAATAAAAGAGTAGCAAATGGTTCACTTCACCATGATTGCCAATTTTGGTTTAAACTTGCTTTCAGAAACACCACGTTACTGAGCTGGGGAGAAGAACATTTACTATCATTGGGCTCTAGGACTTTGGAAGTATTTGTTCCATCAATGGGCATTAAAATCTAAACTTTCCTAGATACAAGAGTTTAAACCGTGTATTTTACATAACGCCCTACATTCTGGGCGAATCAGATAGTTATGGGTGGCACAAGAAATATTAACTAGCTATTACATCAATACTATTCCACACACATGGCCAAGTAGAGGTTGCCAACAGAAATGCATAACAACACGGACACACCAGATTCTATCTTACACTCACCCACTAGCCTATGGTTATTCACTCGACTACTATACATTTTCAGACCGAAACTGCAGTTTGCCAATGTGGCGGTTGCTCCAACTGACCACTTGGCGCCATAGCAAGTACAGAAAGAAATCATACGAAGAAATAAATAAAAGTCCCCAAAATATTTTTGTAAAAGAAAGACAACATTAAAATACATTAAATGAGCGAACTTCCGTAAAACACAGAGCAATAATGCTACCAAGACCTTAAGGCCCATGGTGCGTCGCCTGACCAAGGCACAAACGCAACGTTCTACTGAAATTTGACTAAATTATGAAAATAAGCTCCCTTATAGGGGTTTCGTGGTAATATCACACCTGATTTCAACATCTGGACCACATCAACGAGCAGATTTGAGACATTATGATACCTTTGTTAACATTACCAAAATCGAGAGGTGCCTCTCAAAGTCTGTCCAGCGCCGCTACCCAGGAACAAGTCGACCTACGGACGCTTCGCCTAACCGTTGTTCGTACAAAAGGTGGTGGAGGAGATGGTTCGACGGAGCCAATACTCGTGCCTTCGCGACCTCTCTGCCCTGACTTGCATACTAGCTTTGTCGAACTTGTTTGCGTTTAGGAGATTGTTACTATCCTACCACAGAAAGACTCCACTCATGCAGTGCTACGACATCTGACGAAAGCTTTCAGCTATTTCACATAATATCTCATTCATACAGTCCAAGGTCGTTTAAGGGAAAAGATGCAAGGAAACGTGGCACACACAAAATTAAAAAATCAGTGAATAAATAAATAAACACCACTTGTTCCATTCTCTTCTACTTGCTATCCACAGACTTACTTCCGCAGAGTAAAAACACTCTTGCTATAATTCTCCTGTACCGGAATTTATTGAGAAAAAATATAGAACGGGACAACAAGTTCCGTTTCAGTGTTATAGTCCCCTTTGCTGTTCCTTATCTATATAAATAATTAGGGGGACAATCTGAGCAGCCGTCTTAGGTTGTTTGCAGATGACGCTGTCGTTTATCGACTAATAAAGTCATCAGAAGATCAAAACAAATTGCAAAACGATTTAGAAAAGATATCAGAATGGTGCGAAAATTGGCAGGTGACCATAAATAACGAAAAATTTGAGGCCATGCACATGAGTGCTAAAATGAATTCGTTAAACTTCGGTTACACGATACATCAGTCAAATCTAAGGGCTGTGAATTCAAGTAAACACCTAGGAATTACAATTATGAACAACTTAAGTTGGAAGGAACACACAGAAAATATTGTGGGGAAGGCTAACCAAAGACAGCGTTTTATTCGCAGGACACTTAGAAAATGTAACAGATCTACTTAAGGAGACTGCCTACACTACACTTGACCGTCCTCTGTTAGAATACTGCTGCGATGTGTGATATCCATACCAGGAAACACTGACAGAGTACATCGAAAAAATTCAAAGAAGGGCAGCACGTATTGTTCAAATGGCTCTGTGCACTATGGGACTCAACATCTTAGGTCATAAGTCCCCTAGAACTTAGAACTACTTAAACCTAACCTAACCTAAGGACATCACACACACATGCCCGAGGCAGGATTCGAACCTGCGACCGTAGCAGTCCCGCGGTTCCGGACTGCAGCGCCAGAACCACACGGCCACCGCGGCCGGCAGCACGTTTTGTATTATCACGAAATATGAGAGGGGGTGTCATTGAAATCAGACTGGATTTGGGCTGGACATCATTAAAGAAAGGCGTTTTTCGTTGCGACGGAATCTTCTACCGAAATTCCAATCACCAACTTTCTCCTCCGAATGCGAAAGTATTTTGTTGACACCGACCTACGGAGGGAGAAACGACCACCACGACAAAATAAGGGAAATCAGAGGTCGTACGGAAAGAAATAGGTGTTCGTTCTTTCCCGGCGCTATACGAGATTTGCAGTAGGGTTTTGGAACATATACTATAATCGAACATTATGAAGTACCTCTAAGAAAAGATTTATTGACACATAGTCAGCACGGATTCAGAAAATATCGTTCTTGTGAAACACAACTAGCTCTTTATACTCATGAAGGGGATGTAAAATTGATTCCATATTTTTAGATTTCCAGAAGGCTTTCGACACTGTTCCGCCGGCCGGTGTGGCCGTGCGGTTCTAGGCGTTTCAGTCTGGAACCGCGTGACCGCTACGGTCGCAGGTTCGAATCCTGCCTCGGGCATGGATGTGTGTGATGTCCTTAGGTTAGTTAGGTTTAAGTAGTTCTAAGTTCTAGGGGACTGATGACCACAGATGTTAAGTCCCATAGTGCTTAGAGCCATTTTGACACTGTTCCTCACAATCGTCTTCTAACCACACTGCGTGCCTATGGAGTATCGCCTCAGTTGTTCGACTGTATTCCTGATTTCCTGTCAGAAAGGTCACAGTTCGTAGTAATAGACGGAAAGTCATCGAGGAAAAGAGAAGTAATATCCGGCGTTCCCCAAGGAAGTGTTATAGGCCCTCTATTGTTCATGATCTATATTAAGGACATAGGAGACAATCTGAGTAGCCGTCTTATATTGTTTGCAGATGATGCTGTCATTTACCGTGTTGCAAATTCATCAGATTATCAAAACGACTTGCAAAATGATTTAGATAAGGTATCTGTATGTTGCAAAAAGTGGCAATTGGCCCTGAATGAAGAAAAGTGTGAAGTTATTCACCTGAGTACTCAAGGAAATCAGCTAAATTTCGATTACGCGATAAGTCACTCAAATCTGAAGGCTGTAAATTCAGCTAAATACTTAGGGATTACAATAACAAATAACCTAAACAGGAGCGATCACATAGATAATATTGTGGGTACAGCTAACCAAAGACTGCGATTAGTTGGCAGAACACTTAGAAGGTGCTACAGGTCTACTAAAGAGATTGCTTACACCTCGCTTGTCCGCCCTACTCTGGAGTATTGCTGTGCGGTGTGGGATCCGCCTCAGGTGGGATTGACGGACGACATCAAAAAAGTATAAGGAAGCGCAGGTCGTTTTGTATTATCGCGAAATAGGGGAGATAGTGTCACAGACATGATACGTGAATTGGAGTGGCAATCATTAAAACAAAGGCGTTTTTCGTTGCGACGGGATCTCCGCATGAAATTTCAATCACCAGTTTTCTCCTCCGATTGCGAAAACATTCTGTTGGCACCCACCTACATAGGGAGAAATGATCATCACGATAAAATAAGAGAAATAAGAGAAATTGCACAGAAAATTTTAAGTGCTCGTTTCTCCCGTGTGCCATTCGAGAGTAGGACGATAGATGGTTCAAATGGCTCTGAGCACTATGGGACTTAACTTCTGCGGTCACCAGTCCCCTAGAACTTAGAACTACTTAAACCTAATTAACCTAAGGACATCACACACATCCATGCCCGAGGCAGGATTCGAACCTGCGACCGTAGTGACCGCGCAGTTCCAGACAGTAGCGCTTAGAACCGCTCGGCCACACCGGCCTAGAACGGTAGAGAGACAGCCTGAAGGTGGTTCATTGAACCCTCTGCCAAGCATTTTATTGTGAATATCAGGGTAATCACGTATATGTAGATGTAGAGATTGGAATAATAGAGAATTGTGAAGGTGGTTCGATGAACCCTCTGCCAGGCACTTAAATGTGTTTTGCAGAGTATCCATGTAGGTGTAGATAAAAATTTCTTTTGGGTTTGCGCAGTACGCAAATCTTATGTTATTCCTAAATTTTTTGTTGCCATGTCCAAATATCAAACAATTACAGCACTGTAATTCAGAGGGTGCATACACCTCCACTGGACAGCAAATTCTGTGAATAAGCTGTGGAAGCCGCTGTGATTTAAATGGTACAACAGAAGCTGGTGACGGCTTTAGTTCCTATTTCCAGTTCAGATATAAAGTTTTACTAAATCGCCTTATGACAATAACTTTGCAGCAACTCGTCATTTCCGTTAACAGTTCGTCCTTCGTAAGGGAGGTTGTAACATTGTTAATGAAGCCTTGTTAAGCAGTGAAGGACTTCGATCTAGAGGCCTGAAAATTTGCTTTGTATAAGAAAGAATGTTGAACCAAGGCGTTTGTTGTTAATCGTGATGCGGCGTTATTTTCATGTGGTTTCGTCCTTCCGCAGTAATTTTGATAATGTGTTTGAATAATCACTCATATTCCCGTCTAAGTATGCCTAGCGCCAATGTTTTTGTCTCTATTTTCAACCACTAAGATGAAAGGCCCTTTATCAGTAGTTGCGTATACTTTAGCAGCGCAGTTTACATGTTGGTAGGTGATCATACTTTTCTGGGTGGCGTTGACATGTAAGTCTTCCTCCGTTTTGTCTCGTTACTCGTCGTGCCTTTCCCCCTCCCTGTGGTCCCGTTGACGTTGCTACGAGGCCTGTAGGTCTGTTGCATCGACAGATGGCACATGCTGGGGTGTGTCTGCGTTGTGGGACGCGATGACTGCGTCGTAATCAAGTAACTGATAAATGCTTGAAATACATCAGTGTGCATTACGACCCTGTAAGCTGGTTTTGAGAAGTTTGTGTGGTAGGTGGCTGCAGTCGCTACCATCCATGCCGGTAATCAGAGCGTAGCAAAAATTTTAATGATTTGGCATAGCCCATGGAAGTACACTACTGGCCATTAAAATTACTACACCATGAAGATGACGTGCTACAGACGCGAAATTTAACCGACAGGAAGAAGATGCTGTGATATGCACATGATTAGCTTTTCAGAACATTCACACAAGGTTGGCGCCGGTGGCGACACCTACAACGTGCTGACATGAGGAAAGTTTCCATCCGATTCTCATATACAAAGAGCTGTTGACCGGCGTTGCCTGGTGAAACGTTGTTGTGATGCCTCGTGTAAGGAGGAGAAATGCATACCATCACGTTTCCGACCTTGATAAAGGTCGCGATTGCGGTTTATCGTATCGCGACATTGCTGCTCTTGTTGGTCGAGATCCAATGACTGTTAGCGGAATATGGAATCGGTGGGTTCATGAGGGTAATACGGAACGCCGTGTTGGATCCCAACGGCCTCGTATCACTAGCAATCAAGATGACAGGCATCTTATCCTCATGGCTGTAGCGGATCGTGCAGCCACGTCTCGATCCCTGAGTCAACAGATGGGGACGTTTGCAAGACAACAACCATCTGCACGAACAGTTGGACGACGTTTGCAGCAGCATGGATTATCAGCTCGGAGACCATGGCTGCGGTTACCCTTGACGCTGGATCACAGACAGGAGCGCCTGCGATGGTGCACTCAACGACGAACCTGGGTGCACAAATGGCAAAACGTCATTTTTTCGGATGAATCCTGGTTCTGTTTACAGCATCATGATGGTCGCATCCGTGTTTGGCGAACGCGGTGAACGCATATTGGAAGCGTGTATTCGTCATCGCCGTACTGGCGTATCATCTGGCGTGATGGTATGGGGCGCCATTGGTTACACGTCTCGGTCACCTCTTGTTCGCATTGACGGCACTTTGAACAGTGGACGTTACATTTCAGATGTGCTACGACCCGTGTATCTGCCCTTCATTCGATCCCTGCGAAACCCTACATTTCAGCAGGATAATGCACGACCGCATGTTGCAGGTCCTGTACGGACCTTTCTGGATACAGTAAATGTTCGACTCCTGCCCGGGCCAACACATTCTCCAGATCTCTCACCAGTTGAAAACGTCTGGTCAATGGTGGCCGAGCAACTGGCACGTCACAATACGCCAGTCACTACTCTTGATGAACTGTGGTATCGTGTTGAAGCTGCATGGGCACCTGTACCTGTACACGCCATCCAAGCTTTGTTTGACTCAATGCCCAGGCGTATCAAGGCCGTTATTAGGGCCAGAGGTGGTTGTTCTGGGTACTGATTTCTCAGGATCTATGCACCCAAATTGCGTGAAAATGTAATCTCATGTCAGTTCTAGTATAATATATTTGTCCAATGAATACCCGTTTATCATCTGCATTTCTTCTTGGTGTAGCAATTTTAATTGCCAGTAGTGTATATTGTATACGGAAACGAATTATGACAATTTACACTGCGCGAGCAATAGCCGAGCAGGAAGTGTTTACGGTTTCATAAGCACCGATGTTTCCCTCCCGCGTCTCGTAGCGAACTGCACTTCATGTTTCGAGAGTGCCCTGGATGCCGTAGCAGGTGTATCTCACAAACTCAATGCACCGAAACGTATATGTTGTGGTGGAGTGGGAAATTGTCACCGATCCGCCAACAGTTCTATCTATTGCGAGCATTATCCCCTTCACCTTTATAAATGGTGCATCATAATTAAGGGCGCGAATGCCCACACTTGAATTATTCGACACTAGAAGCAAAATAGTCTCATTAACCATAATATTTTGCGAGATAAATGCGACTTTGTGATTAGCGGCCGCTACTAACGTGTTAATGTGTAATTGCCAAATGGCAGTCCGTGGTGTGGTCTGTGTTTACGTTTCCGAGACATGGACTTGTAAAAGGAATGGACACAACAGTACATTACACAGAGTACCGCTCATGTCAACTGTTGGCCAGCGTTAGTTGTGTTATATGATTTATGTTAGCAACATGAAACATTACAGCAGTTAGGTGCATGCGAATACGCATTTCATCTGTGGTATGGCTAACAGTAGTACACAGGAGGCTGCACGCTTGTACCGAGAAGCATACCCGGCCCGAATGCACCCCGACATTTGAACGTTTACAAGTGTGCATCAACGCCTTGGAGGAACTGGGAGCTTTTCACATGCTGTGGAAGCAGGTAGGATTGCACGAATTACAACTGTGCATGAAGACATGGTGCTGCAAACTCTCGATGATTATGATAAAAAGGTTTTGAGGTGGCACGACAGCAAGGTCTTTAGCATCCGGGAATATGTGGTACATCCTCCACGAATCTCGAGAAGGAAACTTGATAAAGTTCCTGGAATAAACCACAGTACTGTTAGAAGCCCCCCCCCCCCCCCCTGAACCATGGACCTTGCCGCTGGTGGGGAGGCTTGGTGCGTCAGCGATACAGATAGCCGTACCGTAGGTTCAACCACAATGGAGGGGTATCTGTTGAGAGGCCAGACAAACGTGTGGTTCCTGAAGAGGGGCAGCAGCCTTTTCAGTAGTTGCAAGGGCAACAGTCTGGATGATTGACTGATCTGGCCTTGTAACACTAACCAAAACGGCCTTGCTGTGCTGGTACTGCGAACGGCTGAAAGCAAGGGGAAACTACGTCCGTAATTTTTCCCGAGGGCATGCAGCTTTACTGTATGGTTAAATGATGATGGCGTCCTTTTGGGTAAAATATTCCGGAGGTAAAATAGTCCCCCATTCGGAGCTGCGGGCGGGGACTACTCAAGAGGATGTCGTTATCAGGAGAAAGAAAACTGGCGTTCTACGGATCGGAGCGTGGAATATCAGATCCCTTAATCGGGCAGGTAGGTTAGAAAATTTAAAAAGGGAAATGGATAGGTTAAAGTTAGATATAGTGGAAATTAGTGAAGTTCGGACGAAGGAGGAACAAGACTTCTGGTCAGGTGACTACAGGGTTATAAACAGAAAATCAAATAGGGGTAATGCAGGAGTAGGTTTAATAATGAATTGGAAAATATGAATGCGGGTAAGCTACTACAAACAGCATAGTGAACGCATTATTGTGGCCAAGATAGATACGAAGACCACGCCTACTACAGTAGTACAAGTTTATATGCCGACTAACTCTGCAGATGACGAAGAAATTGAAGAAATGTATGACGAAATAAAAGAAATTATTCAGATTGTGAAGGGAGACGAAAATTTAATAGTCATGGGTGACTGGAATTCGGCAGTAGGAAAAGGGAGAGAAGGAAACGTAGTAGGTGAATATGGATTGGGGTAAGAAATGAAAGAGGAAGCCGACTGGTATAATTTTGCACAGAGCACAACTTAATCATAGCTAAGACTTGGTTTAAGAATCATGATAGAAGGTTGTATACATGGAAGAACCCTGGTGATACTAAAAGGTATCAGATAGATTATATAATGGTAAGACAGAGATTTAGGAACCAGGTTTTAAATTGTAAGACATTTCCAGTGGCAGATGTGGACTCTGACCACAATCTATTGGTTATGACCTGTGGATTAAAACTGAAGAAACTGCAAAAAGGTGGGAGTTTAAGGAGATGGGACCTGGATAAACTGAAAGAACCAGAGGTTGTACAGAGTTTCAGGGAGAGCATAAGGGAACAATTGACAGGAATGGGGGAAAGAAATACAGTAGAAGAAGAATGGGTAGCTTTGAGGGATGAAGTAGTGAAGGCAGCAGAGGGTCAAGTAGGTAAAAAGGCCAGGGCTAGTAGAAATCCTTCGGTGACAGATGAAATACTGAATTTAATTGATGAAAGGAGAAAATATAAAAATGAAGTAAATGAAGCAAGCAAAAAGGAATACAAACGTCTCAAAAATGAGATCGACAGGATGTGCAAAATGGCTAAGCAGGCATGGCTAGAGGACAAATGTAAGGCTGTAGAGGCTTATCTCATTAGGGGTAAGATAGATACAGCCTACAGGAAAATTAAAGAGACCTTTGGAGAAAAGAGAACCACTTGTCTGAATATCAAAAGCTCAGATGGAAACCCAGTTCTAAGCAAAGAAGGGAAAGCAGAAAGGTGGAAGGAGTATATAGAGGGTCCATACAAGGGCGATGTACTTGAGGACAATATTATGGAAATAGAAGAGGATGTAGATGAAGATGAAATGGGAGATATAATACTGCGTGAAGAGTTTTACAGAGCACTGAAAGACCTGAGTCGAAACAAGGCACTGGGAGCAGACAACACTCAATTACAACTACTGACAGCCTTGGGAGAGCCAGTCCTGACGGAACACTACCATCTGGTGAGCAAGATGTATGAAACAGGCGAAATACCCTCAGACTTCAAGAAGAATATAATAATTCCAATCCCAAAGAAAGCAGGTGTTGACAGATGTGAAAATTACCGAACTATCAGTTTAATAAGTCACGGCTGCAAAATACTAACGCGGATTCTTTACAGACGAATGGAAAAGCTAGTAGAAGCCGACCTCGGGGAAGATGAGTTTGGATTCCGTAGAAATGTTGGAACACGTGAAGCAATACTGACCCTAGAAGCTAGATTAAGAAAAGGCAAACCTACGTTTCTGGCATTTGTAGACTTGGAGAAATCTTTTGACAATGTTGACTGGAATACGCTCTTTCAAATCCTGAAGGTTGCAGGGGTGAAATACCGGGAGCTAAAGGCTATTTACAATTTGTACAGAAACCAGATGGCAGTTATAAGAGTCGAGGGACATGAAAGGGAAGCAGTGATTGGAAAGGGAGTGAGACAGGGTTGTAGTCTCTTCCGATGTTATTCAATCTGTATTTTGAGCAAGCAGTGTAGGAAACAAAAGAAAAATTCGGAGTAGGTTTTAAAATCCATGGAGAAGAAATAAAAACTTTTAGGTTCGCCGATGACATTGTAATTCTGTCAGAGACAGCAAAGGACTTGGAAGAGCAGTTGAATGGAATGGATAGTGTCTTGAAAGGAGGGTATAAGATGAACATCAACAAAAGCAAAACGAGGATAATGGAATGTAGTCGAATTAAGTCGGGTGATGTTGAGGGTATTAGATTAGGAAATGAGACACTTAAAGTAGTAAAGGAGTTTTGCTATTTGGGGAGCAAAATAACTGATGATGGTCGAAGTAGAGAGGATATAAAATGTAGACTGGCAATGGCAAGGAAAGCGTTTCTGAAGAAGAGAAATTTGTTAACATCGAGTATAGATTTAAGTGTCAGGAAGTCGTTTCTGAAAGTATTTGTATGGAGTGTAGCCATGTATGGAAGTGAAACATGGACGATAACTAGTTTGGACAAGAAGAGAATAGAAGCTTTCGAAATGTGGTTCTACAGAAGAATGCTGAAGATTAGATGGGTAGATCACATAACTAATGAGGAAGTATTGAATAGGATTGGGGAGAAGAGAAGTTTGTGGCACAACTTGACTAGAAGAGGGGATCGGTTGGTAGGACATGTGTTGAGGCATCAAGGGATCACCAATTTAGTATTGGAGGGCAGTGTGGAAGGTAAAAATCGTAGAGGGAGACCAAGAGATGAATACACTAATCAAATCCAGAAAGATGTAGGTTGCAGTAGGTACTGGGAGATGAAGAAGCTTGAAAAGGATAGAGTAGCATGGAGAGCTGCATCAAACCAGTCTCAACACTGAAGACCACCACAACAACAACTGTATGAAGAAAAATGCATCGCAGTGCAATGTACCCATACCACCTCCAACGACTTCAGCCTCTTAGTGAGGCAGACTTTAGTCCTAGACTAACATTCTGTTAGTGGATTCAAAACCTATAGGCAGCCTTACGATTGACAACAACATTTTATTTACAGATGAAGCAGGAGTCACTCGTGATGGAGTTTTTAATTACTCAATTCTCACGTTTGGAATTATCTAGTCTCCAACTCAAATGTTATGCATGAGTCTCCACATCAGCGACCTTTCTCATTGATTGTGTGGTTTGGGGTACTAAGTGACTGTCTTGTTGGGCCGTATATGTGACCGTAGAAACTCAATGGACGTAATTGCCTTCAGTTTCTACAGCATCTTGCAGTATTTCTTGTGTACGTTCCGTTAGGACAACGCCAGTGGATGTGTACATTCCTGACGGAGCCCTGGCACATTTTGCTACTGTGGTGAGACGACATATAAAGAGCCGAAATGGCTACAGACTAACTGGGCGTGGAGGACATGTGCCGTGGCCTCCAAGATCACTTGATCTGAACCCCATGGATATCTGTGTGTGGGACCACCATTAACAAGACGTAAGTATTACACAAACTTCGGGAAATAAAATGGGAATCCCTGGAGAGAAAGCGACTTTTCTTTCGAGGAACACTGCTGTGAAAATTTAGAAAACTGCCATTTGAAGCTGACTGAAGAAGGACTCTACTGCCACCTACGTACATTTCGCGTAAGCACCAAGAACATAAGGTAAGAGAAATTAGAGCTTGTACGGAGGCACATAGTCAGTTGTTTTCCCTTCGCTTTGTTTACAAGTGAAACAAGACACGAAATGGCTAGTAATGGTACATGAAATCCTGTGCCAAAAACCGTACGATGGCTTGCGGAGTATGTATGTAGATACAGATGTAGATGTAGATGAGAGTGTAATATACGCCACTCCGGTTAACGGTTAAAGAAATGGAACACAGACTTGTCAATGCATGTCAAAAGTTTCGAAATGTCCCAGGAGTGTTTGAAAGGATTCTAAACTGAATACGGCGATGGCTACAGGCCTGCATCCGGATACAAGGACAACACTTTGAACACCTCCTTTAACAACCAGTACAGTAGCAATTATTGTCGTGCTCACTCAAAGCACATGCATTCCTCCCAAAGTATATCAAATAACTTATTTTAATATTGCACGATATTATTACAGTTTCTCAAGTGGGATGACTTTTATACAGAATTATGTCAGTGGTGACTGATAATCACGAAGTCCTAATCATCTCGCAAACGTTCGTTTCGGCACTAATGTTTAGAGAGCCTTTTTTTTGCTTCTAGTGTCGTGTACCTTCAGCTGTATGCGTTTACCCCATTAATTATGATAAACCCTGTAAACTTCATCCAAGTCAGACTCTACATCGTGTGTCCCACATTAACACCAATGTCCGCTTTCATACATAAGGGGATCAGAATTCTTGACCGCTACGCTGATGACCATGGTTTGATTCTCGGATCCGTCAGGGATTTTTTCACGGAGAATTGGAACGTGATGCACTCAGCTAAGTAAGACGTTACTTGATGAATAAGTAGCGTCACTGTTTCGATAGTTGACATTGACGGCCGGTAAAATAATGCGTGTCACCCCCCACACTGACTCACAATGACAAAGACGTCTGATGGCAAGCACATGGTCTCTTGGGCCTGATTGTCCAATTTTATATTGTGTTTAGTAACCAATATCTTTATCTGCTCCTGCGAAGAAATTTTTCGACAAAGAAATAAAAATATCCTGTAGTAGTGGGAACGAACTCGGTCATGTACTAATTACGATCATAACGTTCTTAAGTTGGTCGCTTTGCCAGCAAGTAGTGCACGTGCACGGACGTCACAGACCGGCGCGACGGTTCCCTATTGGCACTGTTAAATTTACTTACGATGAAAACGAGGAGCGAACGAATGTGCCAACCGGGAATATGACAAAACGTGTTGGTATAAGACAGAAGAGCTGCGTGTTTCGTTACCATTTCGTTTAGTCGTTGGTAGTTGCTTGTGCTTAATGAAAGGGGGGCCGAGATTAGGGTTTAAGTGCCGTCCACGACGAAGTCAATAGAGACGGAACGTAACCTCGGATTCTGTAAGGATGGGAAAGGTAGAAGGAAGGGAAGATGATAAGGGTTTACCCTTCAGTCGTCACTGAGCTGATAAGAGAGGGAGCACAAACTCGGATTGTTTCAAGGATGGTGAAGGAAATCGGCATGCCCTTTCAAAGAAACCTTTCTGGTATTTATCTGAAGGGAGTTTTGGAAATCACGGAGAACCTGAAGCAGGATGACGAGACGCAGGTTTGAACCATCGTATCGTCCTCCCGAAAGCGAGTCCAGTGTACTAACCACTGCGCCACCGCACTCGATTTGTATGGGGTAAGAAATCGGCCTTATAGTTTTCAAAGAAACCGTGACCGAATTTGTCATGCGAGTGAGAGATAACACGGAAAATCTAAACCTGAATAGCCTGACGAGAATTAGAAACACCTAATTCTCGAATTGAGAACACTCTTACTGAAGGTGAAAGACGAAAGTGAAAAGGCCGGTCTTACGCTGAATGTGAAGAAAACGAAAATTATGGCAACTACACCTACCAATTCGTGGGATATAGCAGGAGAAACCATGGAGGTAGTGACCACATTCAGTTATCTCGGTTCCCAGATCTCTGCTGATGGCGACTGCAGCCATGAAATCCGGAGACGCCTGTTGCTTGGTAGACAGGCGATGTCAAACCTTGACAAGATTATAAGGTCCAGAGATATAACAGTAGCAACAAAGATCCGTATTGTGAGGGCTATGGTCTTTCCAGTTGTGATGTATGGATGTGAGACCTGGACCATTAGAAAGGCTGAACGGCGATGAATTGACTCCTTCGAATTGTGGTGTTGGAGGAAACTTCTTAGAGTTCCATGGACTGCAAAGAGAACCAACAGATCAAAATTGGAGCAAATAAAACCAGACTTCTCCCTGGAAGGTCTAATGTTAAAACAAAAGCTGACCTGCTTTGGACACACAATGCGAAGGCATGCCTCTCTGGAAAAAACATTAATGCTGGGGAAGATTGAAGGAACTAGAAGAAGAGGGCGTCAGAGGATGAGATGGATCGATGGTATCACAGAAGCAATGTGTTCCAACCTGGAAGGTCTACGGGAGAAAGCGCAAGACAGGAAAAAGTGGCGTGATTTGGTTCATGGGGTCACGAAGAGTCGGAACCGACTAAACGAATAGAGAGAGAGAGAGAGAATTCTCGAATACGAATCCTGTGCCATTACGTGATGTGGTGGAGTTTCTCAACAACCCAAGTGGCACACGTTTCAAATGTGACACTTTGTATCACGGAGAAGTTTACGTTAAAATTTACAGACACGTATGTTCTAACAAGAGTGTGATTTTTTTGTTTCCTCATACACACTTAGCGAGTGTAGCATTTTGGAAAAATCATAGGAATTTGACTCCTATCATCCTTCGCATGCTCCATTCACAAATGGATCAGGAAGGCGGAAATTTGTAGTACATCTCCTAGTAGCTCCTGCCGCATGAAGCAAAGTGAGTTGCATAGTGTAGAAGTGGATGAGTGCAGATGATGGAAGTAGGAACTCCAGAGTGAGGGACATGAGATTCGAGTATCTACACCAAAGAAGAACAAGAAAACTATTTATATTAAGTGTACTCTTGACAATGTTCATAACTGTACCATTAGGCAGCAGTTTCTGTGAAACTGTGAACAGAATTTATAAAGAAACTTGCTGAGTATCTTGCATTTCCCAGTTTCGTATTTATTCCAATTCTGTTAGATCATTACCTCGTTCATCTTTCCTGCCCATCTCCTTCTCCCCTCACTCTCCGATCACTTCCGCCAACCCACACTCTCTGCTGCTCCTTCATCTCTCTGTCCATCTGCTCTCTTCCCTTCTGTCTGTCGCCTCCTCCCCACTCTGACTACTACTTTTCTTGTCCCTGCCATCTGCTCTTCACCCCACATCCACCTGTCTCCTCCTTTCCATCTTCACTGTCCGTCTCCACCCCCCCCCCTGCCGACCCCCCCACCATCACTCTGGCCACCTCCTCTTCTGTCTCTCTGTCTATTTCTTCCTCCCCGATCTGACCACATCGTCCCCTCCTCTCTCTGTCAGTCTGTACATCTCCTGTTCTTCCCACGATTCCCCCCTCCCCCTCTCTCTGTCCATCTTCTCCTCTAACATATTAGTGTCCATATCCTGCTTTCCTCTCTCTGTCGGTCCATGTCCTCCTCCTACCGTTCTGTCTCTACGTTGTCGCTCCCACCTCAATAGGAGGTTCTTACACTCACAGTATTTCTTTCCAGATAATAAGCAACGAGCTTACCAAGATTGTTTGTCATTGATCCATGGGTTTAGGAGGATCGTTTCCCGCAAACGAACGTGTCACACATATTTCACACATATTTTTTCACATATTTCATCTTTATCTGAGTTTCAACCAGCAGTTTCGTTTTCGCGCAGCTCAACATTTATGACGTATCTCATGAACTACAGTATGTTTCGTACAATAATATAATTTTGTTTTTACATTCAGCGGCATGTCTTGCGAATATAGTAGGAAAGAAGTAATAAATTTAGGCTTCCTGCGTGGCACAGCAGTTTTTCACGCACCTCGGTGTATATGACGTCATATCTCCTAAACAATGTGGCAGTGTGGCAGTGTAGTTTCAGTTGCCTGAGACTTCAGTCGTGTGTGTGAGTTGCGTTTGCGTGAGTGTGTGTGTGTGTGTGTGTGTGTGTGTCTATTGTTGACGAAGGCGTTAATCGCCGGGAACTTTAACTGCGAGAGTCTTTTTGTTGCACCTATCTGAGACTCAGCATCTCGGCTCTATGGTGATTAGCAACTTTCCTTCTCATAATACTGTTACATTCCATCCTGGATTTTCCATTGTTTGATATATATATATATATATATATATATATATATATATATCCTGTTTGATATATATCCCGGTTGTTGGTGCCCCCATTGGGGGCCGCCTCTGGTGGTGGATAGGGGAAAGCTTCCTGGGTATAGGTGGTACTGGGGAAATGAAATATCGAGGGCGGCCCAAAAACAGACAAAATACACCAACCCAATGGTGTCTGTTCAGCCTCTGGCGGCCAGCGGTCAGCGTCTGTTCCTCTAGTTGAGGTGGCTGCACTAAAATATTCTCGAACTAAAAAATCGAGTCTTATACCTGTGGTCTCAACAGAGGTCACCACAAAAAAGAAAATTCAACTTGAACGCACGATGGAAGAGACGACCACAGAGTCACTACCCTAGGCACCAGTCGATAGACTGGGTTCACCTGATCATCGGATTCTGGGGGATCAGGGACACCATGCGGAGAAGAACTGGAACTTCTCAAAGACTTCCCACACTCTCAAAACCAAACGTATAAACTTTATTAGCACAACTAATGTGAACATACTCACTAAAACAGGCAAATTAAAGCAACTCACCAATGCAATGGAAAACTTTTACCTGAAGATCACTGCACAGCAAGAGACAAGATTCATGGATGAAAGACACTTTAACTTACAAAATTACAGGATCTACCAGGGCAAACCTGTCATAAAAGTAAGAGAAAAACTACCATTTTTTTTCGGAACTGGATTCGCCGTACACAATTCCCTACTCGACTCAATATTGAATTCACGTCTCCCAATGACAGAGTCTCCCTGCTCACAGTAATATCAGCTAATAAAGCGTACACTTCTATCAATAGGCACGCCCCCACGATTCACCACAGTAAAATCGATCCTGAAACAGTGGAAAATTTCTGGGACACAGTAGAAGAAACAAAAAATTAAATACCAAGGCACCATGTAAAAATCTTATTAGGCGATTGTAACTTTTTAACTTTAAAATTTAGAGATACCATTGGCCCCCATACCGAACACATACATACCAACAAGAATGGTGAAAAACTAATTGACGTCTGCAGAAACTTGGGACTGAAAATCATGAGTACCTAATTTCAAAAACCTGCCCGTAAATTAAGCACATCGAGATTGCTGAGTCTTAGACAGGGTGAAAACCAAATTGATCATGTCGAAATTTCGAAGGAAAACATAAAATAAATTCTAAACGACAGAACCCGCGAAGGTGTCTTCTACAAATAAAAACAAAATTCCAACCCAATAGAATGCTAAAAAGGCCACCCAAAAGTACCAAACCAGAGCCGGAACATCTGGAACCCAACACTGAAAAAAATCATCATGCGAATCAATCAGGAAAAATCAACAGACTGGAAGAAAGTAACAGAGAAAATTCAGGAAGCCATCAAATTAGGATAACGCATTCGCACGAGGAACATCGCTGGTGGAACGCAACCTGACATCAGGCAGTCGAGAACCGAATAACTACGCGGAAAGAATTTAGCAGTCACAAAACTGACGAACACTGGAAGAACTTTTTTAAAACCCAAAAACAAACCTCAAAAATAATTAGAAAAGGAAAACGGGGATATGACATGAACAGACTGTACGAAATTCAGTAAGGTTTCACTAAAAATAATACAAGACATTTCTACAAGATTTTCAGAGAAAACTTCATGGATACCCAGCGCCTAGCTTGTGCTTCAAAAATCCCGATGGCTCTTTGAAAACTAACACGAAAAATAACAGCAAAATCTTAGCCCAATATTTCAGTTCCCTCCTCAGCTGCGAAACACCCCAAGAACAACTTGCTCCTCTTCTCCAGTATTGACACACCCAGAATCAGATGCCCCGGATCTCGAAGAAATGATGGAGCTAGAAAATAACAAAGCACCAGGAGAAGATGGGATCACTGCTGAATTATGGAATCCTGTTCTTATGCAGAAACTACGTCATATAATATCAGACATATGGATGACAGAGGAAATACCAGAGGACTGGAAATGAGCTCACCCGCTACACAAAAAGGGCGACAAGACAGACATCTACAATTACAGAGGAATTTCCCTGCTTCCAGTCGCTTACAAAATCCATTCCAAAGCGCTTTTAAACAGGATAGCACCCCAAGCAGATCCACTAATTGGTGAATACCAGGGCGGAATCAGGAAAGGATGATCAAGTGGGGAACATATCTGGTACTTAAAGACGATAATACAAAACAATAAATGAAGAAACACAGTAACTACATACATCGACTTCAGAAAAGCATAGGATTCAGTGGACCGTGAAACCCTGTTTCTAACCATTGAAGAATTTGGGATCGACCGAAAGACACGAAAAGTCACAGAACAGACACTTACAGGAACAACATCTAACGTGAAATTCATGGACTAAATATCAGAACCCTTCAAAATCAAATCTGGAGTCCGACAGGGGGACGGACTATCCCAAGTGCTTTTCAATATTGTTCTAGAAATATCATGAGGGAATGGGAATCTCATGTAAAGGGCATCCAAATTCGTATCACAAAAGAGAACCGAATTAAAGTCAAGTGCCTTGCTTTCGCTGACGATATTGCAATTATCAGCAGTAACAGAACAGAAGCGATTCACGCAGTGAAAAAACTACATCAAATATCACAAAAACCGACTACAGATATCTTATGAAAAAACCAAATACATGGAAAGACATCCAGAAAATAGATCCCCTTTAATTACAAAACATAGTAAATTACACAAGTCTGCCATTTTAAATACCGAGGAGAAACTATATAGTCCTCAGGACTAAACCGAATCGCCAATGAAGAGAGAATCACCAAGCTCCAGAAGGCCTACAAGCTAACATGTACGCATTACAACAAGAAGCGCTTTTTGACAGACGCAAAAATTACGGGACTATAGAACAGCAATTCTACCAGAAGCAATCTACGCAGCTGAAACAATGGTGATTGATGGTCATTCAAAAATTAGGGAACTAGATAAGCAGGGAAGAAAAATTCTCAGGAAGATTTACGGGGCAATCAACAAAAATGGCATTTGGATGAAGAGACCACAAAACGAGCTCTGTAAAGAGCCCAACACAGTAACAGACGAAATCAGAAAACGCCGAGCCAAATTTTATACACATATCTACAGGATGGAAGACTCCAGAACAGCAAGGAAAATTATCAGTATTATAACAAAGAGTAAGTGCGGCAGAGAACGGCTGAAAGAAGTCCAGAGGGATCTGCAACAGATAAACACAAAAAATCTCGAAGACCACACTGGGTGCCGGAATAACATCACAAGTGTGAAGTTTGAGAAAAGAACATTGCGCCAGCCTGGTAAAAGATAGACAGAAGAAAGGAAGAAGGAGCGTTCTGAGAGAATGAAGAGTTTCAATAATTTATAGCGTTTACTGTATTTGGTTTTAAAATATGCTAACAAACAACCACAAGATAACTATAAAACATATATAGAAAGAAGGCACAGTTCATTCAATTTTTACAATCAGACCGTCGGAGTAGCTTAAGAAAAGCTTTTGCGCAATAAAAATGGAGATAAATTTTTAACTGTTGCTATACGTTTCACGCACTTTTCTGGACTCCGCTTGTAAGGTCACCCAAGAGTATCTACATTACTCGTCTGTGTCTTTTTCTTTCGGGTGTAAATACTATGGTGCTGTCACTTTAGACAGCAGTCGCACGGTTCCAGACTGTAGCACCTAGAACCGCACGGCCACTCCGGCCGGCTACTGGCTGGCTATAATTAATATGACGGTGTTCCGAATGCTACAGTGCGGCCTGGGTGCATCGCAGGACGCTAAATTTCATAGGTATGTTCATTAATTGGTGCGCTTCAGGACCATACTGAAAAAAATAACAGCTCTTACTTCCTGTCACAGCCGGCCGCGGTGGTCTCGCGGTTAAGGCGCTCAGTCCGGAACCGCGGGACTGCTACGGTCGCAGGTTCGAATCCTGCCTCGGGCATGGATGTGTGTGATGTCCTTAGGTTAGTTAGGTTTAAGTGGTTCTAAGTTCTAGGGGACTGATGACCACAGAAGTTAAGTCCCATAGTGCTCAGAGTCACTTCTTGTCACCAGCTGAAAATAAGGCGCTGCAAGCAATCGTAATGTGAAATGTTTCCGATTTCGACGTCAGTACGTTGTTTGTCGCTTGGCGACGCGTCTTGATTTCGTATGTGAAGTGACTGTTGGTATAAAGGATTAAGAAGATTTAAGTTTTCCGTACGAAAAGCAATGGCTATTGAGAAGGAAGACCAGGCACTGCTGGTAAAGATGTTTTATCAGAAAGGCAGCACTGGCAGCGCTGATGCTGTCACCGATAGTAACAGCTGTGAACACGCCCAGTGTCAGTAAATGGGATGAAGAGTAGGATCAAGTAGTTTGAAGAAGTAGGTGAGTTAGATGGTGCAGCGGGGAGAGGGAGGCAACCCACTGGCGTGGCAGTTGGGGATGAAGTTGCTGTAACTATAGCCGACCGTGCTGGACATGCTTCATATTCTGCAGCTAATGCTAGAGCTGTCTAACAGGAGTTTTCTCTTTTTTATGGTCAATAGTTCAAAAGATTTTGCGACGCATTTTACACTGGTATCCCCACATGTTTCAGAATTTGCACCAAATGTTGCCCCAAGATAGACCACAACATCATTACTTTGCCCTTCCTTGTTTGGTAGGCGTTGAAATGTGGTAGGAAAATATTCTTTGGTTGGAAAAGGCACATTTTACACTGTACGATGCCGCGAATGCACAGAACTATCGCATATGGGATTCTGTTACACCACATGTTGTGCAGGAACATCCACTGCACTCAGCTTATGTGACTGTGTGGTGTGGTTTCACAGGCTCCGTAATTCTCTGTCCATTTTTCTTCAAGGAGATGACACATCGCTGGCCTATTGAATATAAAGCGAGAACCATACGTTTGTCTTAATTTAGTATTTCAGATTGTAGTGATGGATTTAGTTACGCCCACATTGGCGCTGGTAGAATAGTTTTGAATTTTGCACGGGGTGTTATATTTATTAATTGAACAATAATTGCATTTGAGTGTGGTGTATGCAAATTAGTTATAAATAAGTGGATTAAATGTGCCAATTGCAGTAATGTAAACAGATTACGTTATAATTGTTTGTTTTTATAAGCTATAGTGTTTGTACGACAGTTCTATGATTTCTCTTACACTTTACAAAACAGTTAATAGATTTTCATTCCTTAGATAAATTAATAATATGACTATTGTACAGATAAAAGTCTTTCATATTCGTTGCTACGGTTATTAGCTTCAAGCTAAGTGTATCCGTCCATGAAAAACAGCCACAGATATGTAATCTCGTCTGGCAAAACTGAATGACCTGCTGCATGAAGGATCCAAATATCAGGACAGTGCTCAGAGCTAGATATATTTCATCTAAAGTGTAAACCACCACCATACTGTTCTGGTTGTTTCAGAGCCCAAAGGACCGACACAGCTCATTGCTATTTGATTCAAGGGATGTCGTGCTACAGTCAGGACGAAGTGTGTGGCAGTATGAGAGCTGAAGCTCAACTATTTCTCAGCAATGGACCTTTTCACAACCTTTGGTGGTCGGAAAGGCACAGAATACAGCTGTAAACAAGAGAGCTGAAATAGCACGTTCCGTTCATATTTTGTCTCGTTCCTGACGGAGAGCAGAAATGACACCACTTCTTGAAGCAATACTGTTTATTTTTGTCAAACACTTTCATAAAACTGTTTTAGTGGCAATGCAGTTTCGACGTATCAGTCATTCACAGTTTGCATACAGAGCGTAACTTAAAAAAAAAAAAAAAAAAAAACACTGTCAAATCTAGCAGTAGACCTGATCAAATACTTGATCACATATGGACTATTCTGCTCTGTGACAGCCATCTGTCTGTTGTTAATATATGAGTTGTCCAATGGGGTTAGCACTCATTCTTAGACATAATTCACACCTCCAGCTTCCATCTCAAAGAATAACAAAATAGCCCCCCTCGGATTTGATTACACGTATGATACGAACATCCGGCAATCTGCGCAAATTTTCGATGGCTTAGGAATGCACCAATTCTTTTACATACACACACAGTCAGAAAGCAAAAATGGTCAGACAGTGCTATTTGATAATGTCTGTGATATGTACCGTCGTATGAGGTGTAGAGTATGGGGTAGATCCCAGTCGTGCATGAACTATATCCCTTGTCTTTCTGTAATGGTAAGCTTCTCCAGTATTTAGCGTAATTTGTGGTATGGCAATATTGCAAAGAAGTACCTGTCAGATTTTCTGAAAATTTGTGTGATCCACTGAATCTGTCACCTATAATTTCTACCCACATTTTCGTACTAAAATGAACATACTGTCTTGCTACGTTGATAGAGTGAGGCTTCACATCCGCCAGTACATGGTTACTGAGGTATTATAGTATACTGCAATATGCTATCCCACTGTACGTGACTCACACCTCACTCGAGAATTAAATGCAATCTGGGAACTGCGTATCTTTGGTGACCTGTCTCAGAATCAATTATAAGAGAACTGTTATCTTGCATGATGGCTGATGTCTGGAGAGCTTACACGAGCTCTAAGTGATTTGGGTGATGTTCCTGTTTGTGCAGAACTGACTGCATAAAACGAGCTTCATGCCTTCAGCAGCTCTAACTGTTCACATAGTTGCTAAAATCCCTCTTCCAGTCGTTGCAGCACTCGCTCCTCCATATCCAACATGCGATCGATACGAGGTGTACACTCTCTTTTTGTTGCGAATGATCTATGTCTGGAAGTCCCAAAAAAGAAAAAGCTCTGCGATTCTTAGATTCAATTGAGGATATCATTCGTCGTACGGCATGTGGCTGTCGATTAACGTCGTTGCCTTAACTGTAGTAATATACTATGTATGTAGTAGTACTATATCGGACAACCGTATCAGAAGGAGAGGACACTTGTAGAGACAGACACAAACAATTGTAAATCAGCAATGAATGCCAGCACGGATGACAGCCTGCGCTGCTGAGAACAGACTTTTCTCGAAACAGGTAAAACTTTAATCTCAAACCCAGCGTCATGTGAATTATTTTTTGCTGAGTAAGCTGACTCGACGAGCGTTTGCCATAAAGAAGGAGAAGTTCACCTGTTATCACATGAGGATGATGGGCAACTGGTTTCTCGGTATGCTGAGGTCTACATATCATGTGACTACTGGTATAGATGAGTTGAGCATTACAGGATGTAGGTTAGCACCTCACGTTTTTAGACCAGAAATGGAGACAGGAGACTATACCCCTTTCATCAGTATTATTATAAGTTTAAGAACATTTACAGTCATCAATTTTGTTTGGAGTGGAATATGAAGGTACGCCATATGGAAGCAGAATTTCATATTAAATCCTTCGTAATACTAAGTGTACACTGAGCATCTGCAGGTAATTTTAATGTGTTCACAAATCACCTTGAACATCTATTGACATACTGGTAGTTAACAGCAAGAAAAAAGAGATAAATGTTTCAGTTTTACAATGTAGATTTCCTAAAAAATTCTTATAGTAAGAATTTATAAGTCAGTAACACTACCATTCGATTTCATTCCAATCGTGAACTTTCCAACTAGGACAGAAAGTTGCTCAAAGACAGTCACTGACAGTATCTCTATAGACAGATATAATGATCGAAATTACACTTCAGAAAGAATAGTCAACGACCACGCAACCCATCACATGCAATCCGTTTCTTGTGTTGAATTATGATGCTGAACAGGACATACAGTCTACTAAATCTCAGTTAGAGGGGCTACTTGATAAACCAAAAATAGATTATTTTAGGAACCTCCTGAAAAACATGATCTGGAGTGATACACGCGAAACTAATGGCATGAATGTAAAGTACAAAACTTTTGTTAATAATATCATTATCTTATTTAAAAAGTGTTTCTACCAAAAATAACCCATATTAGACAAACATCTAGAAAGGAGCCGCGGACAACACAAGGAATAAAGGTATATTCTAAGAAAAAAGGAAAACTATATTTCTCACACAGAAGCAACTCCGATGTTGATGTCATAACTCATTACAAGACATACTGGAAAATATTAAACACAGTAATATGGACGTCAAAGCAAATGTGTTGCGAGATCAAGAAAATCACATCAGATTTTGAAGTGAAGAAAATATGAAAAATATTGAAGTACCACATTGGTGGAACAAGAGGTGAAGAGGAGATAGTCATCATCATCATCATTTTAGACTGATTATGCCTTTCAGCGTTCAGTCTGGAGCATAGCCCCCCTTATACAGTTCCTCCACGATCCCCTATTCAGTGCTAACATTGGTGCCTCTTCTGATGTTAAACCTATTACTTCAAAATCATTCTTAACCGAATCCAGGTACCTTCTCCTCGGTCTGTCCCGACTCCTCCTACCCTCTACTGGTGAATCCATGAGTCTCTTGGGTAACCTTGCTTCTCCCATGCGTGTGACATGACCCCACCATCTAAGCCTGTTCGCCCTGACTGCTACATCTATAGAGTTCATTCCCAGTTTTTCTTTGATTTCCTCATTGTGGACACCCTCCTGCCATTGTTCCCATCTACTAGTACCTGCAATCATCCTAGCTACTTTCATATCTGTAACCTCAACCTTGTTAATAAGGTAACCTGAATCCACCCAGCTTTCGCTCCCATACAACGAAGTTGGTCGAAAGATTGAACGGTGCACAGATAACTTAGTCTTGGTACTGACTTCCTTCTTGCAGAAGAGAGTAGATCGTAGCTGAGCGCTCACTACATTAGCTTTGCTACACCTCGCTTCCAGGTCTTTCACTATGTTGCCGTCCTGTGAGAATATGCATCCTAAGTACTTAAAAAACCGTCCACCTGTTCTAACTTTGTTCTTCCTATTTGGCACTCAATCCGTTTATATTTCTTTCCCACTGACATTACTTTCGTTTTGGAGATGCTAATCTTCATACCATAGTCCTTACATTTCTGATCTAGCTCTGAAATATTACTTTGCAAACATTCAATCGAATCTGCCATCACAACTAAGTCATCCGCATATGCAAGACTGCTTATTTTGTGTTCACGTATCTTAATCTGACCCAGCCAGTCTATTGTTTTCATCATATGATCCATGAATAACATGAACAACAGTGGAGACGGGTTGCAGCCTTGTCTTACCCCTGAAACTACTCTGAACCATGAACTCAATTTACCGTCAACTCTAACTGCTGCCTGACTATCCATGTAAAGACCTTTAATTGCTTGCAAAAGTTTGCCTCCTATTCCATAATCTTGTAGAACAGACAATAACTTCCTCCTAGGAATCCGGTCATATGCCTTTTCTAGATCTATAAAGCATAGATACAATTCCCTGTTCCACTCATAACACTTCTCCATTATTTGCCGTAAGCTAAAGATCTGGTCCTGACAACCTCTAAGAGGCCTAAACCCACACTGATTTTCATCCAATTGGTCCTCAACTAATACTCGCACTTTCCTTTCAACAATACCTGAGAAGATTTTACCCACAACGCTGATTAAAGAGATACCTCTGTAGTTGTTACAAGCTTTTCTGTTTCCATGTTTAAAGATTGGTGTGATTACTGCTTTTGTCCAGTCTGATGGAACCTGTCCCGACTCCCAGGACATTTCAATTATCCTGTGTATCCATTTAAGACCTGACATTCCACTGTATTTGATGAGTTCCGACTTAATTTCATCCACCCCATTCGCTTTATTGCACTGCAATCTATTGACCATTTTTTCCACTTCCTCAAATGTGATCCTATTTCCATCATCATTCCTATCCCATTCTACCTCGAAATCTGAAACATTACTGATCGCATTCTCACCTACATTGAGTAACTCTTCAAAATATTCCCTCCATCTTCCCAAGGCATCCACAGGATTCACCAGCAGTTTTCCTGACCTGTCCAAAATACTTGTCATTTCCTTCTTACCTCCCTTTCGAAGACTGCTAATTACACTCCAGAATGGTTTTCCAGCAGCTTGACCCATAGTCTCCAACCTGTTTCCAAAGTCTTCCCACGATTTCTTCTTGGATGCTGCAATTATCTGTTTGGCTTTGTTTCTTTCTTCAACATAACTTTCTCTGTCTACCTGGGTTCTGGTATGTAGCCATTTTTGGTACGCCTTCTTTTTCCTCTTACAGGCTGCCTTGACTGTATCATTCCACCAAGCTGTTTGCTTCTTCCTACTTTTACACACTACTGTTCCAAGACATTCTTTAGCCACTTGTAGTACTGTGTCCCTGTACCTTGTCCATTCCTTTTCCAATGACTGTAATTGGCTACATTCAACTAACTGGTACCTTTCTGAGATCGCTGTTATGTACTCGTGCCTGATTTCCTTATCCTGAAGTTTCTCCACTATTATCCTCCTACATATGGACCTGACCTCCTGCTCTTTCGGCCTCACAATCCCAATTTCACAGCAGATTAAATAATGATCAGCGTCATCAAAGAATCCCCTGAATACACGTGTGTCCCTCACAGCCTTCCTGAATTCCTGGTCTGTTATTATATAGTCAATGACAGATCTGGTTCCCCTGCCTTCCCAAGTATACCGGTGAATGTTCTTATGTTTAAAAAAGGAGTTTGTGATTACTAAGCCCATACTGGCATAGAAATCCAAGAGTTGTTTCCCGTTCCTGTTGGCCTCCATATCCTCTCCAAATTTACCCATAACCTTTTCATACCCTTCTGTTCGATTTCCAATCCTGGCGTTAAAATCACCCATGAGCAGAACACTGTCCTTGTCCTTTACTTTAACAACTACATCACTGAGTGCCTCATAAAAACTATCCCTCTTATCTTGATCTGTCCCTTCACAATTCGAATATACTGACACAATCCTAATTTTCTTGCTAGACACTGTCAAATCTATCCACATCAGTCGTTCGTTTACATACCTTATTACAACTACGCTGGGTTCCATTTCTTTCCTGATGTAAAGCCCTACACCCCATTGTGCTTTTCCTGCTTTGACTCCGGACAGATAGACCTTGTATTCTCCCACTTCCTCTTCTTTCTCACCCCTTACCCGAATGTCACTAACAGCTAAAAAGTCCAGCCCCATCTTACTTGCAGCCTCTGCCAGCTCTACCTTCTTCCCAGAGTAGCCCCCATTGATATTAATAGCTCCCCATCTCATTACCATTTGTTTGCCAAGTCGTATCTTAGGAGTCCCTGGTTTGTCAGTTAGAGGTGGGACTCCGTCACCTCCAAAGGTCCGAGGCATTTTGCTCTGATTGTTGCCAGCATCATATTTAAAGTACCAGGGAAGCAGGTTGCTAGCCTTACATGCCCCGAGTCCCATTGGGTTTTACCCCTAACGGCTGAGGGACTAACCGGTGGATTTGGTAGTCTTTGCCGTATGAGCACAAAGGTGACCACGACTCAGAATACGTCCGAGATGCCCAGCCTTATTCCAAAGTAATTGGTATCCCGACTGTCGGGACCATTTACTTGGCCACTCATACGTTGCCCGTGGTTCATGAACTAGGACATGACAACAGGAACCCACACCAGTATGAAGACTAAATGATACATTTGTAACACATGTGTGCAGATCTGCAAAACATTTTATCAAGAATTTTACGTCTGTTACTGAAAATTTGGGGTTCTTAGGTTCACAAGATGCTGCCATGGAATGTCTCAGACCAGTCTTTGCATATAATTTCAGTAATATTAACGCTACGTCCACTACATCAGTAGAAGTAATGGTCACCATAAATACTTTGAATGAAATGAACTCTAATGGTTGTGATAAATTAAACGAATTAATTGAAGTATGGGCTTCTGAGTTTAGCAATATATCAAGTTATCTGTGTACACAATTCATTATCAGTAAAACATTTCCTCAATGATTGGAATGTGGTGGAGTTCAGCCTTTGTTTAAGAAAAAAGATAAAGAAATAATGTCAAATTTCCGTCTCCTTTCACTTTCACCAACATTGATGAAAATATAGAAAAGTTAAAGTACAAACGGTTTCCTAGCCATCTGACCACAAATAATATAATGTCTATCTCACCGTTCGGATTTCTGAATGTCTCCGATACTGAGAATGCTCTCTACACATACAGCGAGACTATGTAATTCATTAGACAGTAAATTACCAGCGACTGACATATTTTTTAATTTGTCAAAACCATTTAGCTGTGTTAATCACAATAAATTTTAAGTAAATTATAATATTACGTTGCAACAGGAAATACTCCAGAATCGCAAAATCATGCATCTCTGACAGGACTCAGTCGGTGTCAATAGAAAAGAGACGTATATCAAGCTATCAGGCATTATCCAACAGAGGTCTAATTACATTTCGTGTCCCACAAAATTCCGTCTTAAGCCAGTTACTTTTTCTTCTGTATATCAATGGCCTTTTATAAATAACATTACTGGAA
Source organism: Schistocerca cancellata (assembly GCF_023864275.1). Taxonomy (NCBI): domain Eukaryota; kingdom Metazoa; phylum Arthropoda; class Insecta; order Orthoptera; family Acrididae; genus Schistocerca; species Schistocerca cancellata. Next base: position 333,586,478 of record NC_064629.1, read on the forward strand.
CACAAATTTGTTTTGTTTCAAGGTGACAGAAACATTGTAAATCAAGTAGTGTCTTAGAATGATCAGGTAGTGGAAGTTCCTTCGTCGTAAATAAATGATTCCCTACCAGTTCTTTGTCGTTAAACTTTGAAGGAATACATTGGTTCAAAACTTGTAAGAGGTTTCCGCCAGTGAATGCCGAAAATATGGCGGTAAGCAGATAAAATGTTCACTGTGTTAAATTCTTGGGATTACAGCTTGAGAATAAATTCAACTCGGTAGAGTATACCACAGTATCGTTGAAGCGCCTAACTAAATCTCCATTTGCAGTGCGAATGTTGTCAGACATAGCTGATAAAAAAATTAAAAAGTTTGCGTGCTTTTCGTACTTTCATTCCGTAATATCATATGAGTTTATTTTTTGGAGTAAGTCATCAAGCCATACTCAAAAACTTAACTCTCGCAATACAGTCAGATGGTGGGGGGGGGGGGGGGGAAGGTACTTTATGCACACATTTTGAAAATATCGTAATCTAGTCTGGTACTCAACATTTTAAAATTTTGTAAAAGGCATTTATTGTTTTTAAATATTTATTATATCGGATACGGCACCGGTTTTAAATTTTTCCTTTTCGAAAGCAATGTCATATTCGTGTTTCCAACTTCAGGACCCTCCTTACACATCTATATAACTTTAAAGTTTATGTTGCGAATGAAAATCAAAGACCATTAACAAAGTTTTTTTTTTTAATTTTTGATAGTGGTCATATTTACACCCAATTCGGTGTAAACGTTACAGAAAGTGCAATGGTGTTGCTAAAATTATTCTAAACAGTAGTTTCAGGTTCTGTAGCATACTTAAACATCAGTACTTATTTTAAAAACGAATTGTTAATAAAATTTAAACACATTTAACGATATTCGTTTCATTTTTTATGTTTTTCTGGTCATAGGTAGGAAGCAGCCCCCCCACCCCTCAGATACACCCAACTACAGCTATACAAACGAAATATACGTTAGTATGGCTAGAGTTAAGTACTCCGAGCACAAAAGCGTGTAATAAGAATTATATGTTATGTTGCACAAGAACGTCCTGCAGAGACCTTATTAGGATAATTATATCTAACCGTTGCTTCAAATCATATTTGTTCCTTAATGAATTTCGCCATTAAAGATATATATGATTTTCAAATCAAAAGCTCAGTTCTAGGAATCAGTACTGGGGATAAGGATAATTTTATCAAAGGTTTAAAGTCACTTACTTTGGCCCAGAACACACATTTTAAATAATTTACCAGCAACAATGAAAGGTTTAACTACAAATGAAACCTGATTTAAGAGGAGAATAAGGGATTAATTGGTGACCAACTCCTTGCACTCAGCAGATGAATTTCTGAGCAGAACAGGTTAATGTGTACATTATGATCCCGTGATGATGGTACAGACTTTGACGTATGATGGAAAAGGGTACATGAATCAATATGTGGCGAGGGACTCTGGTCCAGAAAGGACCGGATCGAAAGTTAAGAACGAAACTCGTTCTGAAATCTCTGACAGTGGACCTTTTCTACTTCAAGCTCTTTGATTACCATATTTTGGAAGACGATGCTATGAAAGAAAACAAAAAAATTGGTCCAGTAAATAAAGATCTACAATTCATACCTTGGAGCTGTTAGCGCTTGTTCAGTAGAAGAGATGTATTTCACAGGAGCAGAGGTGAAAAAGTGTTCATAGCTCGTAACGTAAGCACTTTAGAGCCCATGTTAACTGGATATTTGTTTCTTGTTTTGGTCTATAGTACCTCCTTCCTTAATATGCAAAGCGAAGAGCTTGCAGTTGAAGAGGTCCACCGTCTGAGGCATCAGAACGATTTTCGCTTATAAGTTTTTGCTATGTCGTATTCGCAACACGTTCCCTTATCTTAAACTGATACATTTACCCTTCTCTATTATTCCTGGCCGCGCTGGGTAGCCGTGCGGTCTCGGGCGCCTTGCCACGGTTCGCGCGGCTTCCCCCGTCAGAGGTTCGAGTACTCCTTTGGGCATGGGCCTGTGTGTTGTCTTTAGCATAAGTTAGTTTAAGTTACATTAAGTAGTGTGCAAGCCTAGGGACGCATGACCTCAGCAGTTTGGTTCCATAGAACTTACCACAAATTTCCATTATTTCTGAAACTGTGTAACATCATTACGGAATAACCCTGCATATGTTACAAATAGTAACAAATAATGAGAGTTTTAAGAAAATCTGCCCTCTATACCAAGTCAGTGCAGTAATCCAACTCATTGTAAGTAAAGTTTGGAAAATTATTTTCTTATTTGTTGATGCATGGATATAATAACCGACGAATTATCATAGGCACCTCAGTGTATTTAACATCTACAGCATATTGAATCATTTGTTATTAGCTGGTAGCTGTAAAATTTCATTAAAATGTTGTGATAATTGTAAATAGGTGTTGCAAAATAGTTTTTCTGTTTGATGATGCATGGCTACATTAGCATAAAAATTATCACATTTACCCCAAATTATTGAAAATGTACATATTTTGCGCCAAATTTGTTATTACTTTTTAACACGACTGTTACAGTTCACATTTCTCAGTTTATATCGTATCAGGACCTTTATTTTACTGAAGGCATTGAAATATCATGAAAACTACACATCAGATCCAAAGTACTTGAAATTCCAATTTATTTGTTTCGGAGGGGAATTCCGACGATATCACACTCGACACTCCACCCAACGCGTGCTTGAGTGGCGCGGGGCAACTTTGAAACCTTCAATGGCAATCGCTGTTTTTTATTGCAGATTACGATTCTACGGCAAAATCTTCATACGTTTTGTCTGAGGTATGTTCTTCATTTCTGCACAGATGGCACTGTAATCAGAGGAATAGAAATGGGTACACAATCGTAATTTACGACATGCTACTCAATGGCCCTTGAATACCCAATACCACGTGGGCCTCCACCTCCACACTGCGAGGGTAGAACAAGCCAGTAATTCATAACTTCTATTTCGAAAATACATTCTCAAAGTTGTATTACTGTGACACATCGAAGAAAGGACTACCTGACCCACCACCGCGGCCGTGTAGCGAACTACGACGTGTCATAACACGCAGTATACTGCAACTGGATCTCATGTATCGTGGAGACATAGAACTGATAGCGCCTCTGAACGATACAATACTTGTGTAGTGTGTATTGCTTCCGTACTTAACTATCATCTAGAGAACATACGTGTTCGTGGACGATAAATATTGCAATCACAGAAGTAAAAATTGATATAATCTTTATTTACTGAGAACAAAGGATATAGGTTCACGTTGCTGTTGCCTTCTATGCCGAGCGTTTTCCAGAGTGAGCCAGCTCTCGTTCGATCTTTTACAAGGTTGCGAACGCATTAATGTCTGATGAAAGTGTACAGAACTGAAAAAGGAAACGAAGCAAACGTTTTACTGGAGAAGCTAACGAAAATGCTGTACCAGCGGCAGTACACCACAACCCACGGGCAAGCGTCCGACAGTTACTCCTCGACTCCGGTATGTGGCATGTCAACAACTGCAAACGACCCCCACGTTCTTTGCCCAGGTACTATTTTCCGATGAGTCTTCATTCACAAACGAAGGTAGCCTTAACAGGCATAACATGCATTTATGGAGTGCAGACAATCCCCACTGGTAACAGCAAGGTGACCATCAACCTCCTTGGTCGGTTGACGTATGGTGTGGCATCATGGGGAACAAACTCATTGGTCCGTATTTTATCGTTGGACGAAGGCAAATATCGAACGTTTTTGGAACAGGCACTAAGAGTGCAGGACGTTGCCCCGGATGTTCGGTGACGTATGTGGTTTCAGCATGACGGTTGCGCAGCGTATTACGCATCTGAAGCACGACAGGTATTAGATCGTGTTTACACTGGTCGGTGGATCGGGCCTATTAATTGGCCGCCTAGGTCTCCGTACTTCACGTCTCTGGATATCTTTAGAGGGGGATATTTAAACGATAAAGTGTACCAGCAAGTGCTAACAGGCCCTGAAGACATGGTCGACCGCATCAGAAACGTCTGTGCTGACATTCCCGCAGATTTCCTTTTGCCGTGTGCGCGGTCATTTAAAAAGCTGATCACTAAGTGTATTGAGGTTGGCGGCATTACATTCGAACACTTATTCTAATTGGCAATGTAGGGAACCGTTCGCCTCGAGCCACGGCACAAGTGGCACGTCGAGTACACCCTGTTCAATACGTCAGAGGAACAAAACGTTGTGAATGTAGTTTCCAATTAGCAATTATGAATTACTAGCCGGTCCTACCCTCCCAGTGTGGTGGTGGGATAACACATACCATTGGGTATTCAAGGGCCCTTGAGGCAAGTCGTAAACTGCGATTGTGTACCCATTTCTATTCCCCCTATTACAGAGGCATCTGTTGTGAAACGAAGAAATTGTTTCAGATCTAGATTTTGACGTAGAATCGCAAAAAAAATGTTCCCATTGAAGATTTTATTTTAAAGTTGCCCAGCGCCATTCACACATGAGATTTTTGGGGGAGGGGGGGTTCGAGTGTTGTCTTATTGGATCTCCCCCCTTATAGACAAATAAATAGGAACTATTACTTTTTTTGATGCGATATGTATTTTTCGAGACATTTCAATGTCTTTAGTTACAATGAATACATTGCATGAAGTAGACAGTACTGACTGTTGAGTCGTGGCTGAGGGGGCCTCAGGTGAACTTTCGGATTCTGGGTCATTCCGTGGGCACTGCAGTGTATGACAGAACAGCCTTACTTAGAAGTTGGGTGACACCCTGGGGTTGTTCCCAGGGCCCGCACCGCATATTTTGAAGTTGCGGTTTCTGGGAGTAGTTTGGGCTGACAAGGAGAACACGGAAAGTGCCATAATCCTATTTCCCCCAAAAATCTTCGCTCAGAGAGTCAAAGTAAGAAAACACGTGTCTCGGCTTCCTCGTAGATCCTCGATAGTTTCGGTGTTAATGGACTGTAAAAGTTTCCGTCGCACTTTACAAGCCTGTAAGCCGTCGGTAATCTCAGCAGAAACGCCAGCACAGTGGCTAGTTCAGCGGTCTCTCTTTTGGGCCCCGTTCTGAAACCCGACAATTGTTTTCATTTTATTTTATTTTTTACATGTATCTACCTACAGTATGTCTTTTGAAGGTTACTACTACTCGAATGTTCCTTACCAAGTTAGGGGAAACAAGGGTGTTATATTAATTGCAAAATTATAACTGTGTCTTCACAATAAGTGTCATACATTTGTTATAAATATATGTGTGAATGATATTTGCAGGGGTTACAGCCTTTCTAATTCTCATATTCTTATATTTCATTCTTATTACAATTCTTGTATATTACTCTTATGTTTATTCTTCAGAATGACAGGGTGCGTTCCCTTGGATGATACCGATCGTACATAGATCCGAAATAACTCTGTACACCATAAGCATCGCGGTAAGGCAGGTTTTTAACAGCGCGACATTTCTTCGGCATAAATTACACTCGGGAAAGAAACTTCGTTAACATTGCTGAAGATTTCATACGTTGACAATAACTTCTCGGCAAACCACGCATTAACAGAAAACTGGCGCTTGCAGTTTGTTGTGAATCAAGATACACTAAAGGGAATTTCATAGAAAACAGTTTCAAATAATTTTCTCAGCCATTTTTTTAATTGATTCACCAGACATGCAGTTAGCAGACGAATGAGGGACGACATTAATTCCAGACACACTTGAAGACATTTGTGTAATAATCTTCTACGGACATGGGTAGATAAATGAAGAACAAAAATAGAGATAACAATCGGGTTGCGAATGCGGAGCTCAAAAGTTTGAAGATGTGACGCAAACCACTTCGCTTCTGTTGAACTATTTTTCTCGCTAAAAGGCACATAAAGTGCCTCGAAAACTATGTCGTTGTTTTCTCAGAAACGGTCGAGTATCTACGGGCAATCCGAGACAGGCGTTCTGTTACACTCCTGGAAATGGAAAAAAGAACACATTGACAACCGGTGTGTCAGACCCACCATACTTGCTCCGGACACTGCGAGAGGGCTGTACAAGCAATGATCACACGCACGGCACAGCGGACACACCAGGGAACCGCGGTGTTGGCCGTCGAATGGCGCTAGCTGCGCAGCATTTGTGCACCGCCGCCGTCAGTGTCAGCCAGTTTGCCGTGGCATACGGAGCTCCATCGCAGTCTTTAACACTGGTAGCATGCCGCGACAGCGTGGACGTGAACCGTATGTGCAGTTGACGGACTTTGAGCGAGGGCGTATAGTGGGCATGCGGGAGGCCGGGTGGACGTACCGCCGAATTGCTCAACACATGGGGGGTGAGGTCTCCACAGTACATCGATGTTGTCGCCATTGGTCGGCGGAAGGTGCACGTGCCCGTCGACCTGGGACCGGACCACAGCGACGCACGGATGCACGCCAAGACCGTAGGAACCTACGCAGTGCTGTAGAGGACCGCACCGCCACTTGCCAGCAAATTAGGGACACTGTTGCTCTTGGGGTATCGGCGAGGACCATTCGCAACCGTCTCCATGAAGCTGGGCTACGGTCCCGCACACCGTTAGGCCGTCTTCCGCTCACGCCCCAACATCGTGCAGCCCGCCTCCAGTGGTGTCGCGACAGGCGTGAATGGAGGGACGAATGGAGACGTGTCGTCTTCAGCGATGAGAGTCGCTTCTGCCTTGGTGCCAATGATGGTCGTATGCGTGTTTGGCGCCGTGCAGGTGAGCGCCACAATCAGGACTGCATACGACCGAGGCACACAGGGCCAACACCCGGCATCATGGTGTGGGGAGCGATCTCCTACACTGGCCATACACCACTGGTGATCGTCGAGGGGACACTGAATAGTGCACGGTACATCCAAACCGTCATCAAACCCATCGTTCTACCATTCCTAGACCGGCAAGGGAACTTGCTGTTCCAACAGGACAATGCACGTCCACATGTATCCCGTGCCACCCAAAGTGCTCTAGAAGGTGTAAGTCAACTACCCTGGCCAGCAAGATCTCCGGATCTGTCCCCCATTGAGCATGTTTGGGTCTGGATGAAGCGTCGTCCCACGCGGTCTGCACATCCAGCACGAACGCTGGCCCAACTGAGGCGCCAGGTGGAAATGGCATGGCAAGCCGTTCCACAGGACTACATCCAGCATCTCTACGATCGTCTCCATGGGAGAATAGCAGCCTGCATTGCTGCGAAAGGTGGATATACACTGTACTAGTGCCGACATTGTGCATGCTCTGTTGCCTGTGTCTATGTGCCTGTGGTTCTGTCAGTGTGATCATGTGATGTATCTGACCCCAGGAATGTGTCAATAAAGTTTCCCCTTCCTGGGACAATGAATTCACGGAGTTCTTATTTCAATTTCCAGGAGTGTATTTTGACCTCTGTTCCACTGAAAGATTTCTGAGAAATCCGGTTATGGGACTTGACATATTCTCCTCTTGAGTACAAAGAGCTTTGAATTCTGACCATTCATTTCCCGGTAGTTGGCCCACGCTGACACCGACTCGCTTCCTGGCTGTTGATCTGTGGCAACTTATAACACTGATGTGCCGTGACACCCTAATGTTACCCTTTGAGAGGGTTTCAGAATTCTACCGTGCGTGTGTCTAATGGAAAAGGGTATCGGACTATTATTTCGATTTTTGTAAAGTTAAAAGAACTACCAAACGGGCTTTAACCTTGAAAGTTAACAGAAGTGGTGAATGAAAAAAATTAACTGTCGCCAGCCTAATTACGCAGATTAATTTGGAAATATGGTTCAAATGGCTCTGAGCACTATGGTCATCAGTCCCCTAGAACTTAGAACTACTTAAACCTAACTAACATAAGGACATCACACACATCCATGCCCGAGGCAGGATTCGAACCTGCGACCGCAGCGGTCGCGCGGTTCCAGACTGCAGCGCCTAGAACCGCTTGGCCACTCCGGCCGGCTTGGAAATATGTTTTTGAGATAATTGCTTATTAGTTACTGAAGTTACTTTTGTTGACATTTCCCTTTGAATAGCAAACAGGACACAAACTGACCAGTGCACATGTACTGCGCGTGTACACACACACACACACACACACACACACACCAGTAGATTATGGGGAGCAAAATTGCACCGAGCTCGTACTAATCACAGCCACTCTCAAAAGTATTACTTAATCAATTTCTGAAGCATCACTGCGTGAAATGCAGAACTAATTTTGAAAATGAGGGGCTTTTACCTTGACTGACATGTAAAACACAAATAAATCTGAATAACATCTAAATACACTGTTTAAGCTTACTGTTACTAAGCTTGCTAGTAACAGTAATAATTCAATTTTTTCTTAATAGGTGGAGAATATGGTGGGGGCCCATAAACTGGTACAGTTTCACTAGCTGAGGATCTTTGTTTATTGCAATAGTAAAAACTAACTCTAAAAGCTAATCATTCACATAAATTACTTTGCAAGCTAATAGAACACTGCACTGGGTATAATTAACTTCAAAAGGAACCATTCATGATGGGTACCAAAACTACACTATCTTCGAAAATGTGCTTGACTTCACTTCTAACACCACTACCATAAGTCTGTTCATTAAAGATTTATATGTACTTGAACTTTAGTCACCTCTGACGAAGGTATACTTGGCAATAATATTTACACAATATTGCACTGTAATCTTACAGAATTATATTTTAGAATAAACGAAGGATACTTTAGCATAAGTCTACCTAGCTTCACTTTCGTGGTTTTAGTTTTTAAATAATTAAAGTTTTTACTTTTTTATTAGTTTACCTTTGAATTATTGTACTTATTTTTCCTACCTTAACAACTTCGCTTGGAGTAGTTCATTAATAAAGCATCCAAATTTTACACTTACTTTAACTTTTGCTACTTCTTTTACATTAGACAAAAAAGACACTTTTAAACACATGAATCCAAGAATTGTTCATTTAAATCAGCATACTAGGTTTTAGTAGCACTTAGGAGAGGACCCCACTTAGGTTCATAATCCGGATTGAAGTTATTGTTTCGAACACGAATTGACGTTTTATATGATTATTATTGAAACAAGAAACAAATTAACTGATTAATGCCCATATATATTACTTAACTGAATGTATGAAGTCTGTGAAGCAGAGGCAAAAGTTAGTGGCACGCGAAATGGCAGTTAACTGTTCTCACTGATCTTGATGGGCGAATGTTCTATAAAATCTCTTCTTGGTATCGGATTTTCAACGTATTAGAGCCATTCCATCATTCCGTGAATTCCAAATAATAGCCAGGTCCACATCCGAGGATGCAGCTTCCAACTGTCATTCTTATCACCGTGCTAAGGCTAGCCACATACTGCGTGCTGTTGACACAAACGATCCGCTCAGTTTGACCGCCAAATCCACCTTTTACATCGCACAATGCAACTTGCGTTGCGGAGGGACTTCCCTACAGCGTTTACATGTTACAAATACAAGTGGCCTAAGCATAAACCAGCTTTCAGCAAATATACTTTTTTTCTAAACACATTCATATTACAATAATTTGAAATTTCGACAGAGTCTTTTGCTTTTGTCATATATTCATTACAAAACCCTAATTTTCTTGCCGTACATCTAGGAGTTCAAATAACAAAGAATGCACACTTCATAAATTGCAGATACACAGTTACTACAAATAAACCTACGCCTAATCGAAATAAGTGTTACAAACTCTGTAATTGGAGGACGTAAGTGTTGCTTTTCGCTACAGCATTAGGTGTTAGTTTCATGTTACAGAGTCAGGACTCCAAGCGTTGCGCATTTATCTGGTTCTTTGTGACTCTTTAATGCGAATATCATCGGGTTATTTCTTTTGTTTTCCTGAATGCGAGTTACGCAGATGAGGAACCTTCACTTCGTTCTACTTTCAGTCTTCCTATCGATGTCAGTAAAGTCCTACATAACTAACTTTAGCGTCTCATGTTACCTTTCTGTGTTTTTGTTTTTCCAAGAGACCCATTTCAATAATATGGTACGTCGGTCTTCAATTGAATAGATGACTAGTACTTTGATAGTGACTTCCGTTTATGAAACCTGCTTCTTACAAATTCTCCCATGGTTGGATGATCCTTATTTAAGAAATATAGTCAGAAATACACTAAGGTGTTGTTTCAGTGTGACAGTGTTTACGTGTTAGTGGTTACGTTGTGCGCAGTGGCCGTATTATTAATGGAATGGCCGGCCTAGGTGGCCGAGCGGTTCTAGGCGCTTCAGTCTGGAACCGCGCGGCCGCTACGGTCGCAGGTTCGAATCCTGCCTCGGGCATGGATGTGTGTGGTGCCCTTAGGTTAGTTAGGTTTAAGTAGTTCTAAGTCCTAGGGGACTGATGACCTTAGAAGTGAAGTCCCATAGTGCTCAGAGCCATTTGAACCATTAATGGAATGTTGCGTTACGCATTAAAGAGTTTACTGTGGGATCGAGTGGGTAGTACTCGCAGGTTTCTGTTTCGGAACACAAACCAGTTACTAATATGTATTGCTTTAAGCCCCTTAAATTAAAATGTTTTAAGATATTATTTTACTTGTGTCCACACCCACGAGCACGTTTTCTTGGTATCTGTGGCAGTACATTAGTTTATCTGCTTTTCTTTGTAAAAATTTATTCCTTATTCTTATTTTCTGACATTCTCCACGGCCTGGAGGATCTCCACACTATGGGCCTATTGGAACTAAACCTGAATTCAATGTAATATAATCTCTGGGAAAGAAGAAAGACGGACAATATTACATTAATTTATAAAAAAAGGAAACTCACGGGCGACTCAATTATAGACTGGTGCTGTGCTGGGGGAAGAACGCTCCTCTCTCTTTTGTGAATAGAGTAGATGGGAGTATCACTGAGTGGAATGCCATCGGCCATTCTAATTGCCGTCAGTGTAACTACAGAACGCAGGATGGACAACATGTGCGAAATTATTATCTTTCATTGCATACAGATCGTTTGTGCCTGGCGCATGGATTGCTCCATCGCCAGGTACAAAACGTTCTTGACAGCTGGTGTTCAGAACACTCTAAATGCCTGCCATCAACTAACGTGTTAAAAATGAGATATCACGCAAAGATATGAACACACCTCTGTGTGATATTAAGAATACGTTCTTCGACGTTGTGTCTACCTAGCCTAAGTCACCGGAATCAGTTTATGAAATGAAGTGAGTAAAAAACAAAGTGAAACTACTTAATACCCTCCGTAAACTCTAGAACTTTATGTAAGTCATTCAGTTATATATTTATGAATTATAACAAACATTTCGTGAACAGAAATTACTTCTTAGACTTCAAGTATGAAATTAAGCTCAAGAGCAATTGAATCAGTGACACATCGTGGCACTAATGTGTGTGTAAAGTAAATCGCATGCAAAACGCTACTGTGACGAATTCTAGAGAAACTGATCTAGTTTTTGGTGCCTTTAACAAGTAATTATGACAGACATGAAACTAATCCAGAGACGACGATCTAAGATTGTTACAGGTCTTCACAGCCAGTTCAAAATAGTATCAGAAATGCTCGGCGATCTTGTATAGGAATTCTTGGAAGAGAGACGACATAGTTCTCACGAAATCTTTTACGGTAAATTTAGAGACCCTGTAGTCGAAGAAGACTGTGCGAGAGTTATTCAGTCACCATCGAATATCTCGTGGATATTCCCGAAAATAAATGCTAGGCAGCGCGTACAGAAGAATGTGGGGAGTAATTCCTTCCTCACTGACTACGCGATTAATCCGGTCAGAAAATCGGTAATTTTGATACGAAGTACTTTCCGTCAAGCAGTATATAGTGGCCTGTGGAGCATATATGTAAATGTCGTTACAAACATCATCATAAAATTTCTTCAAAGTCTCTAAAATTGCCTATTTACTGAATATAACAGATTAAATCTGAAGGTAGAAATAAGCTAACTATTTCAGTTCACCAAAGTACTGAGCTACGTCGTATAAATACCAGTTCGTATCTCAATGACACATGTCAAATTTTAAATGTTAACTGAACCTGAATTTGCAATAACTACTCACGCGAAAACTTGTAAGCGGTGGACACTGAACGTAACTCGTTAAATATCTACATATTCATAATATGTGTCCGACACATCGCCCAACAAAAATCGCGCCCGTGAACAACTATACTTGACCCGTCACTTCCAGCCAAAAATTGCAACTGCTCGTTACTCCACTCCCACCTCTTCGTTTCCCGACACTCCGAATCATACTTATCTCCGTGATTCCCTCCGTGTCGTATTTTCAATTTGCTTCAGAGTTTCTGTTATCATCGTAGCTTGCTCCGAGAGGCAGTTTCAATAGTGGATTCCTCCGAGTAATAGTTACGACAATGGTCGGTTCTGAATCATACACTGATGAGACTAACTATTATGACCATCTGCTTAACAGAGCGTTGGACCGCCTTTGGGAGACAGTAGAGAGTAGCGATTCTGGCTGACGTAGTGTCGACAGGTGCTTGGTAAGATTCCGGAGGTATTTGGCAGCAGATGCCTACGCACAGCTCAAACAATACCCACAAATTACGTGCCGGTGGTCTGTGAAGGTCGTAGCAAATGCCGTGTAGCGTTCCAGATGTGCTCGTCGTGTCCATATTAGGCGAATATGGTACCCAAGACGTCAATGTGAATTCACTGTCAAGCTCCTCAAAACACTGCAGGACGATTCTGGTATTACGACACGGACAGTTATCCTTCTGGAGGGTGCCATCGCCACCGGGGAAGACATCAATCAGTAAGCGATGTAGGTGGTCCGCATCCACATTCACATAGTTTACAGCTGACGTTAAGCCTCCGGAAACTACCAGAGGTACAGTGGAAGCCTAGGTGAATGTTTCTCATTACATAATACCTTCCCCAGCAGCCTGTTTGTGTTTTTCGGTGCAACTTTCGAGCAGCTGTTGGCTAGGATGACGACCGCCGATGTAGTGTGAAAAGAAACTTTATTCATCCGACGATGCCCCATGTTTATATTGATCCAAAGTCAGATCTCGGTGATCCTGCGCTCACAGCAATCGTTACGGAGAATATCGTCGGTTCAGTTTGGAAAAAGTAGGGATCTCCCGCTGCGAAGACCAGTGCTCAAAAATATGCTCTAAACAGTGCTGCGAAATTCTCGTGCCTGCATCAACATTGTAATCTGTCTTCAGATTTGCCACTGAATGCAGCCCCACTGCTTTACAGAGCGGCAAAAGCCTCCTTCTTCCACATTCTGTGATCAGGCGTTGACGTCCAGAACCGTGTCGCTGCAGTTTAACCACTTTCCAAAGATAGTGACAGTAGTAGCGCGCGAAAAGCCGACCTACCTTGCCGCTTACGTGGTGCTTGTTCCGAGGTGCTGGGTTATAACACTCTGCCCTTTGCCAAACTCACAGTCAGCGTATTTCCCGGTTTGTGACCCTATTACCAATAGAATGTTCCGCCATTCTTCTCATCTCCGGCTGCATGCTTTCCTCATCTCACTGGTAACGCACTGACATGAGTGGCTCTTTCTTACGAGTAATGGCAAGCGTTCCGCTTCACATTCCGGTCCTATGTGTTCTCCGTAGATGATACGCACAAAGTGTCTACGTCACATCTTTTTACATCTGTTTGTGAGAAGTGGGAAAAATGATAAAAAATTGAACTGAGATGCATTACTTATTTTAAGAAGATGTTGGAATTATTCGTAGGACATTTAATGAAAAGAAAGGTGTGTGTGTATATATTCTCTTTTTGATACATTCTGACTACTTCATTTTCAGGGCTGATTGACTTCATGGTGAGCAGTCATCCAATTGCAGTCACTCTTCGCGAACACGTCGTTTTTAAGGTGATTCCCATGATGAATCCCGATGGAGTCTTCCTGGGAAACTACAGGTAAGAACATGAAAACGGCCTTATTTGCTGTTACTTCCACGCCGTTTTCAAGAGCCTACTAATGCAATAATAGAAAAAGATTTACTTTCAGATTAAGACAGAGATTATTTTATAAGGCTTTTCTGTTCTCGTGAATGGTGAGAGCCAACAAAAAAAAATTGTCATATCCTGCTATTGTTTTGAGTGCACCAAGGGTGGGAGTGTTTCCTTTTTCCTTTTGCCTCCATTTTTCTTTCCTGTTTATTCGTTTGCTAAGAGAACGCCTACTTAATATTCTGCTGTGGTACTGTCGCAATGCCACAAAACGCGAGCAAATGTCTGTGTCGTGAACAAAGAGAGCTGCCACGGGCGTAAACATTTGCGATGTTCGCCGCGGGTCAACAGAAAATACAGTATTGACTCGCTTATTTACCACACATTGACAACTGCTAAGTTATTTAACGATTCATACCGGACACAGGCTAAACCAAGCATGTTGTAATGCCTAGCAGAGAGTGAAAATGCGTGAAATAAAAATCTTTTTCCTTCATTAATACACCATATAATTCAGAAATTTACGAAGGGGCGTTGGACACTACCATTTTATTCAGAGAGCTGCTCACAGTGTCTTTCCTTGGTAATTAAATGACGGAAGAAATTTTTCACACTGCCGTCGATTGTGAAATGTTGTAAAAATATGGAATAAAGCAGTGTGCCGGATCGAAACAGAAACCCGTTCAACGGACACCATCTGAGCCAACCTTAGACTGCTCGCTCTCCTACTAGATGAAGTGTTAAGGTTGACATAGCAGGCACTTTCATTTGGCGTTTTCCTTAATGTGTTAATGGAAGTGAAGTATGCGTAGTACGGTGACTGCGCAGTGTAATGTTGTGTTTATGTCACTCCCAGTCATTTAAGTCACCTCCACAAACAGTTCTACATAAAATTATTAACGAAAACACTCATCCCAGCTCCACGTACAGATTCGCTGCTACGTTAGTCATGGCTTGGAATTTCTTTTTCACACACATTAGTCGGCCGCTGGATATATCTGTTTGCTGTCAGTTTCAAAAGTTGGCAGATCAGTCTATTCTGAATTACTTGATGTAGGTCAGATATGCCTAGTTCTACCATGCGTAACGCTATCGTGCGCTTTATTTTATGAAACTGGGCTTCGTTCATGGTGCAATGAGCAACCGGACGTTCTAGGAGGAGGAGGAGGAAGAGGATCACCGAAGTCATCAGAGTTGGCAACAGTTGACAACTTCTGTAAAACATGTGTACCATAAGCTAATCCCAGTCAGACTAATTCTACAACGTTTGTTGTTGACTGAAAATTTCCTTTAACTGCGATCCAATTGTCATGCTGGACAATCTGTACTTTCAAATCTGTTTGGTCAAATCAAGTTTTCTAGGGTTGGATGTGAGGCATGTTCTGAAAGAGGGTGGATATGGACGAATGGGGCATTTAAGTATGAGGGCTATGTTTTTCTTTCAAGGTCCGATCACTCGCGAAATTAAAACCACAGAGAAAATACGATGAAGTTTTGCACAGAAATGCTGCACAGTGTCCCAGTCAATCGCTTCATGTCGCACAGTTAACATGTTAAGTTGCCTAGAACAATAGAATCTTCCTGCCAGTGTGAACGGCGTGCTGTCATTTCTTCATGCTGAGGGGTCCTGCCTGATTTCCTTGAGCCCACATCATTTAACTGTCATGAGTGACAGCAGAGTGTGGCAGTGGTGCAGTAACTTTGAAACAGGACGTACAGACGTTCACGATGGAGGAAGTCAGAGCAGAAAGCGAGCGTCATCCGGTTACCTTGTTCTGCGAGTGGATTTGGCGATTCGAGAAAATCGCTGCTACGAGCAATTCAGGACAAGCGAATAGGAATTTCGTCACCAGGCATTGTCCTTCTTCATAACAAAGTTCAGTGGTAAATTACCGTTGCAACAAAGATGCTCCTGCAACGTTTTCAATGAGAAGTGTTTCATCAACCACCATACAGCCGGATCAGCATTTAGGCACAGACAAGGAGTTGCAGACTATAGTAGATAACTGGAAGAAATCACAAGCGAATGCCTTCCACGATAAGGACATTGAACAGTTAGTACCACACTATCACAAATATGTACCTCGGTGCTGCAGCTATGCAGAGAAGTAGCTAGAAGGTGTAGCTAAATGTTGCAAATAAAACATTTTGATAAAAGATATGGCCCTCGTACATAATTTTAGAACTCTCCTCTACAAGAAGTCCTAAACCTCAAAATTCTAAATTTACAAACTTTAGATTAGAACTCTCCTCTACAAGAAGTCCTAAACCTCAAAATTCTAAATTTACAAACTTTAGATACTACTGGACTGGGCATATTGAGATTAGGAAGCAATGGTCGGGAACGAATGATTCAGGCAGTAAGAGGTCTTGGGAAATGCATGGGAAGCACCTGTTTGTGATCTGCTTACGTTTCAGTGTCGACGTCGCTGATGCTATCTTAAAAAATCACCGTCAACCTTCAGACTAGTGTCCCCATTGGATTTTCCATCTGGGGTAACATGAATTCTTTGTGATACTACAGGTATATTTGTCAGTATGCAGAAAAATTTCATGCGCCGTTATAATAAATGCACTGAGACTCGAGTTCTTTAGTGCGAACAATTCCTATGAGCTTAAATGTTGTTATTATATGTCGATTATTCATGTCAATGACAAACCATATATACATTTCTGACAGTCACTCCCTGATATAAGACTAATCAGTGAAGGAGCCTAAATCATCTGCATAATTTTAACCATAATGCTTCCGACTTATATAATCACTATGTATTTGGTTGTAAACGATAGTGTGTACTTTGAACAACGGTTAAGTGATATGCAACTCCCGGCAGGTGTACTTACAGTTACAGCGCTGTTATACGAGGGTCACCAATCAGTGTGATCGTCTCACATTTGTGTGGTGTTTACCGCACTATGCCACGACCGTGAGTGCGTTGAATGAGCACATTTTGCTAACATGTTAGGAGCGTAGTTATCGCACGTCCATGTACGGGAATTGTTATTTATAGCCTAGGGGCTCATCAGTTGGCTCATTTACGCGTGTCCTGATAATCAAATTGTGGCAGTTACGTAATGGGTTTCCAATTTAATGATGTTAGCTCTGCAGTACTGTATTACGAGGGATATACGGGAACTAATGTGATTTTGTGAGTTAGTCAGATTAAAAACGCAGGCATTTTCGGCTACAAATATTTTCTAATTTGGATTCGCAGTAACTGCACACAATGGTTATGAAGAAACGCAGATTAGTATCACTGAACACTTTTTACTATAGATAGTACGGCACTGTTATCGCCAAGTTGTATGTGGGTCATGACAGTCTCTTTGTCTTATGCACTACTTGTGAATTATGTGAAAGAGTGTTGATAAGCTGTATTGCACATTTCAGTACGTAAGAAAATGTATTGTGTTGAACTATAGTAAATAATTACCTTAGGAACTAGCTGATACGTTAACGGGCTACAAATGTAAGGTGCAGCCAAATGGAAACAAGCGGATGGAAAAAGTAAGTAAACTGTTCATTATTTCAAAATTAATTGCTATAACTGTTAACATATTCATCCCCATGTGAGACAACAGACGTAAAACTGTTTGCGGTTGCCTTCAGAGCTAAGATTGTACCCAGGCATGTACCTTTTCGTCAGAAGCAAATTAACGGCCACTAATGTATGCCTATAAGGATGCACAAATATGGAAATCACATGAGAAGAGATCAGGATATATGGAGAATGTATAAAGACCACCCAGCAAAACTTCTACAGCGTACTCGAAGCAACGTTATCCTATGCTTATTCTTCATACTTTGGAGTCTAGTGACGTACGGAAAATCGAAAAGGGAGTCAACATTGCTGAAGTATGTGAAGGTGGTTTTGGCACACACACATGTTCCGAAAGTTGTTTGAGTACGGTGTAGAAGTTTAGCTAGGAAGTCGTCGCACATCACCCATACAGTCTCGGTCTCTCCTCATGCGGTTCCCATATTTTTGGTGCCCAGAAAAGACACATTCGTTGTCGACAATATCCTTCTGACTAATAGGTGCACCCCTGGTTACAATCTTGTTTCTGTAGGCAACTACAAATATTTTTTCCATGAGGGCACTCACCGTCTTGCCTCATTGTGGAATAAATGTATTAACAGTTATGGAAATTTCTTTCGAAATAATAAACATTTTACTTACTTTATTTCGATCGTCCTGTTAAGAGGACTACTTCAGATGGTTCGAATGGCTCTGAGCACTATGGGACTAAACTTCTAAGGTCATCAGTCCCCTAGAACTTAGAACTACTTAAACCTAACTAACCTAAGGACACCACACACATCCATGGCCGAGGCAGGATTCGAACCTGCGACCGTAACGGTCGCGCGGTTTCAGACTATAGCGGCTAGAACCGCTCGGCCACCCCGCCCGGCAATTGGTCTGCTCTTTGTATAACATATATTCATGGACATCTTTTCTGATGAAAACAACGAACTCCACCTCTGTTACTGGAATACTGATACTTTACTATTTTATAAGTTTTATTTTCGCGACGAATGCATATACAGTGCAACAGCGTAATGACAATTTCAGAATGATGTGCACATCTAGACAATATTCACGATATATAATTATCAATACCCTTGTTCAATAAATGAGAAAGAACCATGTTATATTCACCTGTGGGGCACCACGGACCTGGAAGTTGCACTATTGGGAAGAAAAACGTCAAATTCTCTTAAATAGTTTCCAACACTGATCACTCAGACCTTGGAGGTGTCAAGACAATGACTATTGGGAACTTATACTAAGCTTTTCCCACTGTGTTCTCACGTTAACTAATAATAAACTTGAAATCGGAATAATAATAATAATAATAATAATAATAATAACGGAAAAATTCTACTTTTTATCTGCCAAAAATTATTACATTTTCAGTTAAAATCTTTTTTAAAGATTGAAACATACTGTGGCATTAACATGCAAAAAGAAAAACCATTTCCTTATCCTGTGGTTACGCTGCATATTTTTGTATAGTGACATACGGAACTATAAAACGGAAATTCAACATTGCTGAAATATGCGAAGGAGGTTTTGGTCTCAAACTTAATGATGTTGTACTGTAAGGATACATGAGTTGTTCTTGGCGTTTATGGGACAGCGAAATTGACTTCGAGGCCAGAGAACGAATCGTGGTAGTTCCAGGGAGAATATGATTTGCGCGATCACCCTCTTTAATGCCTTAATATTACAGTGAAGCATAGTGCTATCAGCCTGCTAACGTGGTCTCTCTGGTGGAATCGGAAAAGGGAAGTGATTAATAGCAGTCGTAAAACTTAATCGAAATGTCGGAGAGATGAGGAGAGGGCCAAACGATTTTCCATGAAGCTGCTCCTCCGTTTTTACAGCTTCTTATGGATCTTTAGAATACCCATGTTCAAGATGTCATGCAATTTAGTGCTACATAAGCTTATAGAATAGGTAACATTGAATTAGTCTCAAGAATTTTGTAGGTTATTACCTACTTATCGTAGCAAATTGTTTTCTGAGAAAACGCATTGTCCAGCACATTTGCGACACACCAACAAGCAAATATTCTACTCAAGTTGAACTGCATTGTAGTAACTTCTTGACTTAAAATGTAATTTTAGCCTAGGACGCCTGAGAGAGCTAATTTCCAGACGACTTTCTTGATGCTGTTCCTCCGTTTTTATAGCTAAATCTGTCCCTGTGGAGTATTCCTGTTCAAAACTTCCGTAACTTAATGGTAAATAAGCATACCGAGTAGACAACACGGAATTAGTCTATAGGTTTTTGCAGATTATTACCTCCTGATCATTATAAATTGTTTTCGGAGATAAAGCATTGGCTAGCAATTTTGCCACACACTGGAAAGCTAACTTCTTGAATTAAAAATTAACTGTAGGCGAGGATGCCTGAAACAGTTAATTACAACAATGAATATTTGGAATATTTAAAAAGTGGCATCTTTGAGGAATGATGGGTGTTCACATAAAAAAAATTACATTTAAGTTTGTTAAGGCCTAGAGTTGTGCTCTACGTTAAACATTCCTCCATTGCTGCTGTAAAAAAAATACTGAAAACAAAAATTTCGGGAAGAGTTAGGTAGTGTTAAAATACGCTTCAAAAGGAGCTAACTCCTCGTAGTTTTGAATTATCTTCTAATTCAACTGAAACAAGATGATATTGAGGTTAAGTTATTTGAATACTGCAGCACATTTTGAAGAGTTTAACTTCTGTAAAATATATTTTCTTGCCGTATATATACCAGCAGTGCGTTCTTCACTGTGATAGAATACTGTACATACTTCCTTTAATAATATTCATACTACGCATTTTTATATAGAAACCACCCTCTTGTATCAACTCACCCGTATTGACGTTGGTGACGTTTTTGCAACACTTTCTAATGTGTAGGACTATTAATCCATAAACTTATGTTGTCATTAAGTGGAACCATTGCGCATATTTATAAAGACGAAGCTACACCTCGCATGAAAGACGATAAGTCTGTGACGCATGGAAAGGTGCAGCGTACAGCTTCCTTGCAGCGTCGCATGATTCGAAATAAAGTTTTGTATGCAACATGTCCTTGTTAACGCAGTCATTAAAGGCGGAGTACAGCCTCAGTTTGCGGAACAACGAAGAAAATCTAGCACACGATTATAAAATTCATCCAGATATTTTGGTGATGAACTGCATCTCACAACAAAAAAATGACACTAAGCACTATGGGACTTAACATATGATGTCATCAGTCCCCTAGAACTTAAAACTACTTAAACCTAACTAACCTAAGGGCATCACACACATCCATGCCCGAGGGAATATTTTAAACTGCGACCGTAGCAGCCGCGTGTTTCCGGACTGAAGCGCCTATAACCGCTCGACCATATCCCACAACACCTTAACACGAGTCCAGTGCCTTTACTGTGGAAAAGTATATTTTTATACAGCGAGGAAATCGAACTGTTAAACTGACACCTTCCTAAAGGGCAACAAAGGTGTATAACGTTAGGTGGACACACATACCTCAACGTCTTTCGGTGTGAGACTGTGACTTTGCATGTCTTTATCATTGTCCTTTGGCTTCGTGCCTGTAAAGCCATCCATAATATGTACGTATTAACTCTTTCGCCGGCCGGGGTGGCCGAGCGGTTCTAGGTGACACAGTCAGGAACCGCGCGATCGCCACGGTCGCAGGTTCGAATCCTGCCTCGGGCATGGCTGTGTGAGATGTCCTTAGGTTAGTTAGGTTTAAGTAGTTCTAAGTTCTATGGGACTGATGACCTCAGAAGTTAAGTCCCATAGTGCTCAGAGCAATTTGAACCATTTAACTACAGTCAGTATTGAGAGTTTTGTACGTCCAATCGCATTCACACACAAATAACAATGTTACAGCAATTCTACATTAAATGTAAGTCATAGAAGTAACACCCTTGACCCTTATGTTCGTGCATGAGGCGATGATTTCATGCAACACAAAGAGCGAGGTATTGTGGTGTGTAGGAAACTGTGTGATGTATCCACATCACTGAACATCTTTTATTAAACGGGACTATCCTTTCTTTCAAATGAGTATTGTATACCAAATGATTATTAATCCCTTGGTGTAGTGAGCATAATTAGACAACTGTTGGGGCGTTCCCAAGCTAGGGAGCCTCCATCTCGTGTGCGTATGACGTCTGGCGTGTCTAATACGGAGGAGAATGGGAGT
This sequence comes from Schistocerca cancellata, assembly GCF_023864275.1. Lineage (NCBI taxonomy): Eukaryota > Metazoa > Arthropoda > Insecta > Orthoptera > Acrididae > Schistocerca > Schistocerca cancellata. The sequence continues at coordinate 333,608,119 of NC_064629.1, forward strand.
GTTATCAAGATGGACATACATAATTCAGACGCGAATGACATCAAGATTTATTAATTATTTACAAAATATCGTGGTCACTGTCGATGTGATGTATCAGCGACATATTTTTTATGTAAATAACAATGGTTTTGATACTTTGCACGCGCAGTAAACTAAATAACCTATAACACAATAATTGTTACCACTATCGTGGAACGAACGTAGCCAAATGACTACTGAAGGTAGACTACAATACTCAGGTACCCATGCAGCACGGATGCTTTTGATTGGTTTGTTGGTGCTGTTCGAGGCTGTAGCTCTGACAACAGAGGAATGACGTTTGATATAATTCGACAGTAGTTCTTCTAACGTCCACCAGTGTTCAGCATTCTGTTGTTTGAAACCATATTTGCTGACTTACAGACCGTTAATTCTTAAACAGCGGTTGCAACACACCACATAATACTGAAACACGTATAAAGGACAGTAAAATGAAGAGAAATATGGAAAAAAGTTTATTGTTTCAATGTTGATATACCGGATGATAAAAAGTCAGTATAAATTTGAAATCTTAATAAACCACGGAATAATGTAGACAGAGAGGTAAAAATGGACACACATGCCTGGAAAGATATGGGGTTTTATTAGAACAAAAAAAAAAAAAAAAGTTCGCCAAATTTTCGACAGATGGCGCTGGACACCAAAACTGCTACCATGACGGGTGAGAGGTACGCCGATATACACTCCTGGAAATTGAAATAGGAACACCGTGAATTCATTGTCCCAGGAAGGGGAAACTTTATTGACACATTCCTGGGGTCAGATACATCACATGATCGCACTGACAGAACCACAGGCACATAGACACAGACAACAGAACATGCACAATGTCGGCACTAGTACAGTGTATATCCGCCTTTCGCAGCAATGCAGGCTGCTATTCTCCCATGGAGACGATCGTAGAGATGCTGGATGTAGTCCTGTGGAACGGCTTGCCATGCCATTTCCACCTGGCGCCTCAGTTGGACCAGCGTTCGTGCTGGACGTGCAGACCGCGTGAGACGACGCTTCATCCAGTCCCAACCATGCTCAATGGGGGACAGATCCGGAGATACTGCTGGCCAGGGTAGTTGACTTACACCTTCTAGAGCACGTTGGGTGGCACGGGATACATGCGGACGTGCATTGTCCTGTTGGAACAGCAAGTTCCCTTGCCGGTCTAGGAATGGTAGAACGATGGGTTCGATGACGGTTTGGATGTACCGTGCACTATTCAGTGTCCCCTCGACGATCACCAGTGGTGTACGGCCAGTGTAGGAGATCGCTCCCCACACCATGATGCCGGGTGTTGGCTCTGTGTGCCTCGGTCGTAAGCAGTCCTGATTGTGGCGCTCACCTGCACGGCGCCAAACACGTATACGACCATCATTGGCACCAAGGCAGAAGCGACTCTCATCGCTGAAGACGACACGTCTCCATTCGTCCCTCCATTCACGCCTGTCGCAACACCACTGGAGGCGGGCTGCACGATGTTGGGGCGTGAGCGGAAGACAGCCTAACGGTGTGCGGGGCCGTAGCCCAGCTTCATGGAGACGGTTGCGAATGGTCCTCGCCGATACCCCAGGAGCAACAGTGTCCCTAATTTGCTGTGAAGTGGCGGTGCAGTCCCCTACGGCACTGCGTAGGATCCTACGGTCTTGGCGTGAATCCGTGCGTCGTTGCGGTCCGGTCCCAGGTCGACGGGCACGTGCACCTTCCGCCGACCACTGGCGACAACATCGATGTACTGTGGAGACCTCACGCCCCACGTGTTGAGCAATTCGGCGGTACGTCCACCCGGCCTCCCGCATGCCCACTATACGCCCTCGCTCAAAGTCCGTCAACTGCACATACGGTTCACGTCCACGCTGTCGCGGCATGCTACCAGTGTTAAAGACTGCGATGGAGCTCCGTATGCCACGGCAAACTGGCTGACACTGACGGCGGCGGTGCACAAATGCTGCGCAGCTAGCGCCATTCGACGGCCAACACCGCGGTTCCTGGTGTGTCCGCTGTGCCGTGCGTGTGATCATTGCTTGTACAGCCCTCTCGCAGTGTCCGGAGCAAGTATGGTGGGTCTGACACACCGGTGTCAATGTGTTCTTTTTTCCATTTCCAGGAGTGTATTACAGAATCGCATCATCTCCAGCCTGGCTGATAAACACCTGCTGGAACGTACGATGTTTATGCAGGATGGCGGTCCACCCCATATTGCTAGACGCGTGAAAGATCTCTTGCGCGCGTCGTTTGGTGATTATCGTGTACTCAGCCGCCACTTTCGTCATGCTTGACCTCCCAGGTCACCAGACCTCAGTCCATGTGATTATTGGCTTTGGGGTTACCTGAAGTCGCAACTGTATCGTGATCAACCGACATCTCTAGGGATGCTGAAAGACAACATCCAACGCCAATGCCTCACCATAACTCCGGACATGCTTTACAATGCTGTTCACAACATTATTCCTCCACTACAGCTATTATTGAGGAATGATGGTGGACATATTGAGCATTTCCTGTAAAGAACATCATCTTTGCTTTGTCTTACTTTGTTATGCTAATTATTGCTATTCTAATCAGATGAAGCGCCATCTGTCGGACACTTTTTGAACTTTTGTATTTTTTGGTTCTAATAAAACCCCATGTCATTCCAAGCATGTGTGTCAATTTGTACCTCTCTATCTACATTATTCCGTGATTTATTCAGTTTTCCAATTCATACTGACTTTTTGATCACCCGGTATTCAGCCCACTATCAGTCAAGACTGTCACTGCCTTCATGGAAAAATCTCTACTGTTGCCTCAACAACCATGATTGTCTTCAGGCGTGCGCCTCTTCGTCGGAAGCATGTGGGCCCGCCCATATGTCCTTGCTAAGGATGTTTCAAGTATGCTGCAGAAGATTCGCTAGGAAACCCTTACACGTCGTCCATACAGTCCCATAGTGCTCAGAGCCATTTTAACCACTTTTTGAATGATTTCAATTTGACTATAGCTGACTGAATGAGTTGCAAGCCAAAGTATGAGCGACCAAAGCGATGTCCTCTGAGCCACATTTTCAGCTATCAGACTCTTACTGCGGCGTGAGTCCAGCCTACTTAACAGTGTGAGTAGTGACGAAATAAGTCACTTCGGAATTACTACTGGACTCGCGGCCGGGTGGACAGCAGCCACCCATATTCGCATGTTCCAGGGTTTACCTAAAGTTAATAACGAAACGTCATAAAAACACACAGAAGGTAATGTTAATAGCGAGTCGCTCATCCGTGAACCTTCATAGCACGTTACGGAATGATGTGGGAATGCTTCGGAAAAGACATTGGTCCACCTATTTTGCAGTGCAACACAAAATAGTTCTTATGCAGTTGGTGCTGGGATCATTGAACGCGCACTGGTATCAACGGCATCCCATAAATTCTGAGCTGGGTTAAGAGTGGATTATCTGGGACCAAGTGAATTCACTGGAGTGTTATCATGAATCTTCTGTGCAACCAAACAGCAGTTACACGTCGCATTGTCTTGTGAAACGAGGCATCTCCCTAAGAGCGTCATGCTGCCACAAAGGGATGAAGGTGGACTGCAGGAGTGTCCAAATAATGTGCAACTGTCTTTCGCCTTGCAGCTATACAAAGCACGCTCATTGGGACCATAGGACCAGACCGTAAATTAGTATTTTCCTACCTAGCACAATCTTGTGAAAAAGAAAAGTCTATCGCTCTGCAGGGCATACGCCACACTCGAATCATCAGCGCGATACAACTGAAACTGCGATATGTCGGACCATTCCAAACGCCGCCATGTTCCAATGATGATATTCGTGGGCCACGGAAATTTTTGAGCCCTGTGTCGAGATGTCAGCAAGGGGATACAAGTCAGTGGTCAGCTGTTGAAAATTCTGCGTGTGTCTACGTACAGTTCTGACAAATGGATAACTGAGGTTCTACTTCGAAATCGGCAGCCATCTAACTTAACAGCAGCCACATGTCTGTGCATCAAAAACTCGTTGTTCGGTGCAGTGGTTTACATTCACGCAAACATTGTCTCTACGGTATTGAAAATCATGGTAGACACTGTTGATCTCGGGAACCCCCAACTCCCCCCCGAACTCTTTCGTAATCTCAGACACTCAATGATCCATTTGCCATTCACTCATTATCATCCCACTTTCAAAGTCACCTCACGGAGTGATGCCATGTTCACTGCACTCCTGTCTGTAAGAGACAACTTTGATGTCGTGTCTTCACTCGCACCAAACACTGCACGTAGCCGTAACATTGCGATGTCACACACAGTTCATCTTAAAATGGGAAAAGTCTTACCGACACTTTGGCCATTCATTTTTAATCGCTTAAGACAAACGCCATGATAATTACATTAAAGTTAACTCTGACAATTTCTTTCCACACGGTTTACAAAGTCGAGATTGTGTTCTGTATCCAACAACCTGTTAAATCTTCATCTTTCTTCTTTCCTCGACCATACTACATGACAACTTCGGACAACAAAGGGCTTGTACCGCTGAGGAGTAGCTTCTAATATAAGCTGTTTACTGCGTGGAGTGTATAGCTTGTATTGAGTGTCTGAAATTCATAGGACATGCATAGGGTAAGATGGAAAGGGGGAGGAAGGCTACAATTTGATTTCTCAGCAATGGCGAGCTCTTTAGAGACGAAGCATTAGCTCAGATTGGAAGTGTATCAGGAATGAAACGGCAGAGTCTTTTTGGCGGAAACATCCTTCGTATGACGTTAATTAGCTTTGCATTGGAATCAGCAGTGTTGTATGTGGACTGTCAGCACTGGGAAGTTCCGTTCAGGTTGCTCTGAAGAAGAGTGCTGCATTTCGTTTCCATCCTCTTGGGGCTGTGTTGGGAACAAATTTGTACAATATTTATAGATACCATCCCCAGCTGTATCGTACATTGCTGCATGCTATATATCGCCGCTAAGTGTAACGATAGTTGGCGCAACTTGTGTTTTGCCTAACTGAGACATTGATGTCCTAATTTCGAAAATACATTATCAGTCTGAAACTTCGCTTTCATGTTTCATTTATAATGTATCACAATTCATTTACCTTGAAGAACTTTCTTAACATTCTATGCGAAATGCTTTGTGTTATAATTATTTTTTCAAATTAATATTTGATCTGGAAAAAGAGGGGAAGAAGAAGGAATAGCGTTTAATGTCCCTTCGGAAAATGGATTATAATGGACGAAGTACAAGCTAAGACTTAACAAAGGAAACCTAAAAGTGAATGACGGGTCAGTCATTAGGAATCCGCTTTCGCAGAAAGTGAATACATCATGTGGAAACTACTGTATAACGCCTGAAATATCATATTACGTTCTTGCGCTGCAGGAGTTAGTAGTAATGGGAACAGTTAAAGGAGGACGGTGACAAAGAGAAAGAGGAGGAAAATGGGTGTATCAAAATAGTACGCTGCTTATGGCTAGTATGTAAAATCGGGCCGGCCTGTGAGGCGAGCGGTTCAACACGCTTCAGTGTGGAACGGCGCTACCGCTACGGTCGCAGATTCGAATCCTGCCTCGGGCATGTATGTGTGTGATGTCCTTAGGTTAGTAAGATTAAAGTAGTTCTTAAGTAGTTCTACGTTCTAGGGGACTGATGACCTAAGATGTTAAGTCCCATAGTGCTCAGAGCCATTTGAACCTTTTTTTTTTTTTTTTTTTAATCGGCCATGTGGCCACACGAACAAGATTTTAAAACCAAGTAGCACATAGCCAATAAGTCAGTAAGGAGTGAACATTGAAGCACCGTAGAAAAACACAGCCATCTGGCAGTATATGACGAACAACAATTCTTGGAGGATCATACTGATGGTACGCCGAGCTTTGCGAATGGGTCATGTAGCGCGGTATCTTCTTCCTGGGTGACACCGGTACCCTGAAAACTACTCCGTGGTCCAAGGCATATTTCTGCACCTGCTGTGTCACCTCCGTTCGTCTCCGTAGTATACAAAACTTGTTGCACAAGTGGACATCGAAACTATTAAAATAAGCGCCAAAACTCTGGCTAAAGAATAAAAGGGCGACAGTCGGCTGGAGAAACTGATAATTTGGCAGTAACATACCATGTAAGGGGACCAGGAAAATATCAAATACCTGTCTCTGGTATTAAAATTTTATCCAAGGTCTAGTCATTACAGTGTATATATAGAGTAGTGACAGGAATCCAGAAGCACAAAATCAACTTCAGTAGAAAGGAAGAAGGACTAAAATTGGTCTTGGTGATAAAAAAGGCAGAATGCCAACACGTTTTTCTACATGACCCACAACATACGTCGACGCAACTCGGCTATCTATCACAGTGGACGGATAACGCAGACGATTCGAGCGTCGCACCGTTGCGAATAAACAGTAGGGTATTTTCGGCTAGATTAGCGACAGCAGTTTACGCTGCTTCACTTTACGAAACTATTTATTTCGAAAATTAACTATTTACGTCTCCAATGATTCTGAGAATGTTATAAAACTATTTACGTTGGAAAATTAATTATTTACACCTCCAGTTATTCTGAGGTTGTCTCATGCAATAGGGGGAGAAACATGGAAACGCCAGGCATAACAATATGCCTTGATCCACGGCGTAGTTACCAAATGTACTTGATAGGGTATTCGACAGTTCTCATCTTTAAATAGTACCGAAACTGAATGACTACGGTAAACGGCCACTAGTTGGTACAACAGTGGAAGGCACTGATAGGGTGACAGAGAAAGCGAGCACAACGTTTTGAAACTGGTATGTGCCAACAAGCATTTCATTGTGGAACAGATGATCACGCAGATCTAAATTAATAAACCTAGAAACTTATTTCTGATATCCATGAGGATTATACACACACTTGTGTGATATTCTAGAAGAGATGGTTCAAATGGCTATGAGCACTATGCGACTTAACTTCTGAGCTCATCAGTCGCCTAGAACTTAGAACTAATTAAACCTAACTAACCTAAGGACATCACACACATCCATGCCCGAGGCAGGATACGAACCTGCTACCGTAGCGGTCGCTCGGTTCCAGACTGTAGCGCCTAGAACCGCACGGCCTTTCCGGCCGGCTCTAGAAGAGACCGAATACGTCTTTGTAGTAGGCATGTTTACACAAGGCTATGCATCTGTAGTGCAGTGCTTTCACAAAGCAAACAACTGACCGTAATTGTAGGTTTGCATGAGAAGAAAGGTCTCGGAGAGGAACGAAAGACAGAGTGTGGAGACCACGTTGTTCTGGCGGATAGGTGGCATCTGGCAATCTCATACGATGATAGCGTCGTGAAAGAGGACACTCCATTTTTTAATCTCCCACGTTCTTTCTGTAAATGGTTCAAAAGGCACTGCGTATATTCAGTGGATTTAATTTTTCCTGGCGGACTCTTAGATACAGTTGCTCGATACGCCTCTTTACTGACGTTGAACGTCGCCCAGCTTGCAGTGAGCTTGGTGAAAGTGTGAGGTGACTACGAAGTACCGACGTATCGTTACTACGCAGGTGAATCTGATCACTTCTATGTGAGAGGAGCACCTTGAATGTAACGGGATGACCGAGCAATAGGAACCTGTGCTTTGTCTTTCCGGCGTTTGACTACTTTTTGGAAATATAATCAGAGCTCAAATATCGGTCCAGACATTCTGATTTAGATGTTATGTGATTTTTCTAAACGATTTTTAGAAAAATACATGTCTGTTTCCTTACTGAAGCCATTTGCTTCCACGTCTCTAATGACCCCTTGACGTTACTAAAAACCCAAATACTTCATTACCGCACTCCACATAATCCAGTGAGAATTCAGAGCGTATCAACTGTACTTAGAGAAGTACTAAATAATTGCACACATTTAGAATTTTAACCTGTAGATGCTTGTGGCACAGAGTGCCTCTGTGACGCGTTTGTTCAGCATCAAGGAATTTTTCATATTCTACGTGAGGTACTGGCACTCATCTAGCTTTATCACGTAAAAGAAGTGATTTTTTCCTTCCCGATGGTCACTCTAAAATTTCAGATAAGTTTGAAACATTATTCATCACAATTATGGGTGCGAATGGGTAACACACTAATAGTAGTCATAAGAGAGTGCGAAGAGTATGACTGAAAATTTTTTGGACATTATCAGTCATTCCGCTAGCATTTCAAAGATAATGGAAATCTTCGGTAGGATTTATAGCAATCATAATTGGTTCGACGACAGCTGCGTTACTCAGATAGGGATGTCTTTACATAAACCCGCACCAGCGCGGAATATCTTCCAGTCACTAAATACCAGGATATATACTGCCGGAAATAAAAAAAAAAAGAAAAATGCACCACCCTCAACGGCAAGAGTATATGATAACTTATTCATTCCAAATGAGACACGAATGTCACAGTAAAGGGTGCCCCAACAGTCACATGAATACATAGCGTACCCCTTCCAGCGGCAACGCAGGAGTGTATTGTCGCATTTATACAACCATATAGCTGTCTAATGGCATCATTCGATAGATTACGCCGAGAAGGTTGCACAGTTTGTTGCGAGCTCTGGAGAACGAGTAAGTTCCCTCATCATCATGTGCCACACGAATTAAACTGGCGAGATATTTCTTGATCTCACTGGTCAGGGCAGTTGCACAACGCAAATAGCACTTTTAGTTCCAGCAGCCGTATGTGGATGTGCATTGTCATGCTGAAAAAGCACACCACCCTCCTATCGAAGAAATGGCAGTAGCAGGGGCATAGCAACCTGTGCGGGCACTGTTTACTTTACCATGCAGAAGCACCAGATGTGATCGCGATCTGTAACTGATGAAACCCGGGGTGGGACTCATGTGTCGTGGGCAAATGCACTCCCGAATAGACCCGTACCCCTGGTCGAAGCCGTCCAAGTGTACTTCCATTACTCGCGTTCAGTCGGACACTACTCACATTACTGAAGACAACAGAGGCCATTTCACTCTCCAGTTGACCGTCACGGCACCAGAGCAGGCGTGCTAGTGTGTGACGTAGGTATCAGTTGTAATCTTACCAGAGACACAGATGATCGTAATTCTGCTGCAAACAGTCAGAACCCATTGGTCCTTGGTGACACATAAGGTGCAACAAGTTCAAATGGTTCAAATGGCTCTGAGCACTATGGGACTCACTGGTCAGGGCAGTTACACAACGCAAATAGCACTTTTAGTTACAGCAGCCGTATGTGGATGTGCATTGTCATGCTGAAAAAGCACACCACCCTCCTATCGAAGAAATGGCAGTAGGCAGTTCTGAGGTCATTAGTCCCCTAGAACTTAGAACTAGTTAAACCTAACTAACCTAAGGACATCACACACATCCATGCCCGAGGCAGGATTCGAACCTGCGACCGTAGCTGTCTCGCGGTTCCAGACTGCAGCGCCTAGAACCGCACGGCCACTTCGGCCGGCGTGCAACAAGTGCCCGCATATCTTCTGTGTATGATCTTCAGTCGGCCACCGCGTGACACCGCGTCGATCTTGACGTACGTCTGTGCTACGCGGGCGTCCAGAACCTGCTCTACTAGTATGATAATGTTCTACAGACCACTGATGAAAGCAGTTTCACACCACCCATACACTATGCCCAACATATGCAACAATACGTCGATGCTTCCATCCAGCTTCCCGACGGCCTACAATGTGACCCTGTTCAACGGCTGAAGTTGTCCAACAGTAGTATCTATTCATTAGCTCGATATGACTGTAACGTAGAATGATTGTTGAAAACAATGTTCACCTCTGACTCAGCACTGTTACTGCTTTCACAGTCAAAATAGAGGGCGCACTTCCAGGCCTCTTGAGGGCCCTCGGATCACCGATGACCGTGACAAATGAATCAATAACTGTAAAACCCTAAGTGCTTGAGAATGTTACATTTTTTCCCCGCAGCGTAATGTTCCATTTCTACTGTGTGTTGTTGAAGAGGAGCACGTAAACTTCATCTCTAACAGAAGCGGAGCGTTCAGTCGCTGTGGCATCGATGAGGAGCTAGATTCTTCATAGACTTAGGTTAACGAATCTTTCTCTCGAAGAGTCAAAATCTAATACCTCATATAACGGTACCTAAGAAATTCGGTAAAAAAATCCCTCTGGGTTGTTTTTAATATTATCTAACTGACCGAACGGATTAACGCAGTGGTTAGCACATAGCAGTCGCATTCGCGAGGACAACGGTACAAATCCCGGTCCAGCAATCCTGGTTGAGGCCTTCCGTTATTTCCCTAAATCTTTTAAGGAAAATACCACGCTGGTTCCTTTGAAAGGGCACGGTCGATTTCCTTCAGCGCTCTTCGTTAATCCAAGAAGCAAATGCACGCTTCACCGTCCTACTCTATGCTTCCTACCCACAGACGCTCGCCCTCCAAATCTCTCTCAAACAGCACATTTGGGAAAAATGTGTGGCTAGCAACGTCTTAACTATTATATCGAAGTTGTTTCCAGAATGAATCTTCCATTTTCAGGAAAATGTACACTATAATCCATTAGGAAATAGAATTAAGGCGTACAGACCGCAGAAAGAAAGATTTAATCACGTATATATTCCTAACGAAATTTCCTATTACGATTCAAACCAGAAACGATGCCAGAGCTTATCATCATAAAGTTTACTTACGTGTGCAGAAGAGCGTAACACGGTTCGTCTGGATATTGAGGTAAGTGGCGGCGAAATAAAAGAAGTCAACTAAAATCGCTCAGCAGTCAAAAGCTTTCTGGACCGGTAGAGCTACTTGCAGGATTCTACGCAGATTATGCGAAAGAACTAAATCTCCTTCAAGCAAGTTTATCGTTGGTCACCGCAGCAACGAAGAGTGCCAATTGAGGGGATTAGAAGCAAAGGCGTATAGGAAGGCTTCTAGAAGTTTTGAGAAAACAGAAGTTATAGATCCCAAGGTTTGAGAATTGTCATGATATTGCAGAATGGAATTTCAATTTTTTGTCTATATTAGACATAAGAATACTTCGTGGCGCTCTCTGTTTGCATGTTTGAATAACAGGTTAATATAAATAATCAGTTTTATATCACAGTTCATAAATTCGGCATGCACATGTATCCCTTCGCTACCAGAATATAGTGAAACAAGAAGAATGTGATTTATGTATATACTATAATGCTTTTCTTTGGTTGTTGTCAATTGAGTTATCATAAAGTTGCTATGTAGATCCATAACAAAACATTTATGTAATTCTACATGAATATCATGCCTTTTGTGGTTTGCAATAGTGAAACAAAATAAGAAAGAATACTTTTCAATGAATTATTCTATTATTTAAAACATTTCGCACTACCGTATTGACCATATATCGCACGATCAGGGTCACTTCCCTCTTATCATGTATCACAAAACGGTTAGTTAGAAAATATACAACACAAAATATCAGTAGAACCTTACATGCACGTAAATGTTTCGTGACATCTTGCAACTAGTTTACTTTTAGTTTATCATGGAGCAGCACGGAGTGGGACTTCAATTGTATCTTTTTGCCAGGAGTATTTTACGCATTTATCGCATTTTCCTGAAAATTTTCAGTCGTACCCTTTGCTTCTGAGCCCCTAAATTTATTGAAAAATATCTCAGGCCACGCCTACTTTTAACAAGTGTCGCCCGACGAATGAACGTAAGTACAAACCAATACAACCGAAGTCAGCCTCTTGCAGTATTATGGAAAACATTTAATGCTCATCAAATATGAACCTTTTGGGTCATTAAAATCCACTCTATAGTAATCAATATGGAATCTGCAAAGTTAATTCGTGTGAATCTTACGCCCTGTTAGACACAGAGCGCCATAGAAGACGGCGCCCAAGTTAATGCCATGTTTCCTCATGTCCATGAGTGATACATCTCACTTCCATATTCTCGTTTGTTGAATAAAATACGAGCTTACCGAGTGTCGAACCAGGATTTCATTGCGAAAAGAACTTAATACGTTGTTCTTAACAGTTTTAAATCAATAGCTGTAAACGTAATCTCTAGAATACGCCAAGATAATGATATATGGGTGTTACTGATTACAGTATATGTAAACGATGTAATGTATAACGTCGGAAGCTGCACGAGGCTTCTCGTGGATAATGCTACTGTCAGTAAGAAGTTTGCAACATCAGAAAAACTACACTGCTGGAAATTGAAATAAGAACACTGTGAATTCATTGTCCCAGGAAGGGGAAACTTTATTGACACATTCCTGTGGTCAGATACATCACATGATCACACTGACAGAACCACAGGCACATAGACACAGGCAACAGAGCATGCACAATGTCGGCACTAGTACAGTGTATATCCACCTTTCGCTGCAATGCATGCTGCTATTCACCCATGGAGACGATCGTAGAGATGCTGGATGTAGTCCTGTGGAACGGCTTGCCATGCCATTTCCACCTGGCGCCTCAGTTGGACCAGCGTTCGTGCTGGACGTGCAGACCGCATGAGACGACGCTTCATCCAGTCCCAAACATGCTCAATGGGGGACAGATCCGGAGATCTTGCTGGCCAGGGTAGTTGACTTACACCTTCTAGAGCACGTTGGGTGGCACGGGATACATGCGGACGTGCATTGTCCTGTTGGAACAGCAAGTTCCCTTGCCGGTCTAGGAATGGTAGAACGATGGGTTCGATGACGGTTTGGATGTACCGTGCACTATTCAGTGTCCCCTCGACGATCACCAGTGGTGTACGGCCAGTGTAGGAGATCGCTCCCCACACCATGATGCCGGGTGTTGGCCTTGTGTGCCTCGGTCGTATGCAGTCCTGATTGTGGCGCTCACCTGCACGGCGCCAAACACGCATACGACCATCATTGGCACCAAGGCAGAAGCGACTCTCATCGCTGAAGACGACACGTCTCCATTCGTCCCTCCATTCACGCCTGTCGCGACACCACTGGAGGCGGGCAGCACGATGTTCGGGCGTGAGCGGAAGACGGCCTAACGGTGTGCGGGACCGTAGCCCAGCTTCATGGAGACGGTTGCGAATGGTCCTCGCCGATACCCCAGGAGCAACAGTGTCCCTAATTTGCTGGGAAGTGGCGGTGCGGTCCCCTACGGCACTGCGTAGGATCCTACGGTCTTGGCGTGCATCCGTGCGTCGCTGCGGTCCGGTCCCAGGTCGACGGGCACGTGCACCTTCCGCCGACCACTGGCGACAACATCGATGCACTGTGGAGACCTCACGCCCCACGTGTTGAGCAATTCGGCGGTACGTCCACCCGGCCTCCCGCATGCCCACTATACGCCCTCGCTCAAAGTCCGTCAACTGCACATACGGTTCACGTCCACGCTGTCGCGGCATGCTACCAGTGTTAAAGACTGCGATGGAGCTCCGTATGCCACGGCAAACTGGCTGACACTGACGGCGGCGGTGCACAAATGCTGCGCAGCTAGCGCCATTCGACGGCCAACACCGCGGTTCCTGGTGTGTCCGCTGTGCCGTGCGTGTGATCATTGCTTGTACAGCTCTCTCGCAGTGTCTGGAGCAAGTATGGTGGGTCTGACACACCGGTGTCAATGTGTTCTTTTTTCCATTTCCGGGAGTGTACAAAGGATCGAGTATTGGTAGAGGCACTAGTAGCTAACACGAAAGATAAGTAAGCATTACGTATAGCACAAAATTAAGCTGAGACATCCTTTACTGTCAGATTGCAGTACTGACGGAAAAAGTTACTGGGAATACAAGCAGCCGTAAAATATGTAAAAGTAAGCGCCCGGAGTAACCTACAATGGAATTACCATATAAAAATAGTAGTACGAAATACAGATACAATTCTGAGATTCATTGAAAGAATATTACGGAACTGTAATTGATTCACAACAGAAGTAGCTCACGAAACACTAGTTCGACCTATTCGTGAGTATTTCTCATCGGGTTAGGACACTTACCACGTTAGACAGATGGAGGAGATCAAACGAAGAAAGGCGCATTTCATCACATGGTCACTTAGTAAGAGATGCTCAAGGAACACCGGTGTCACAAGCTACAAGACAGGCGTTATTCATCACGGAGAGTTTCACTGCAGAAGAGATGTGAGATTACGTTGTAAGACGAGTGACATTCATTTCTCCCTCATACGTCCCCTGACATGACAATAACGTGTAAACGAGTGACATGAGATATCATGTGAACGCTTACCTATTGTCGGTCTTCCCATCCACTGTTCGCCGGTTGTAATGGGAGGGGGAGGGGGAAATGTTAGTCATAGCAATGTATAGATGTAGATGTCAGTTCTTAAATAATGTTATGGCTCACTTTTTCAGCACATCCATCAATTCTAAGAATGAACATAAGGTAGCAAACCCTCTAAAACATATTACAATAGTTTCTGTTTCCCTATATTGTTTAACTGTAATAGTCATTTATTAAATAAAAGAGAGCGCACTGTCATATTATGTATCTCATAGAAGAAGGCTTCAAATTCCGACTGATACGTCCTTTGTCATATTTCCGTGCACAGGTCAACGCTGACAGGGTTCGATCTGAACCGCACGTGGCATCAGATCTCTCGCTGGGCGCACCCCGAGCTGCACGCAGTGCACACCATGCTCACCGAACTCGACCAAAACAAGGTTTGTACAACACTATATTTCTCTATAGCATTCAGTACGTAGCATTTCTTTTTAGTAAAGTCACCTATTGTACTCAGGACACATCGTTCAGACCGTTTGGTTACCACTCTTTCGACGTGTAACCAAAATTCACTATAGTTAGTTTTTCGTTTTTTTAACATACTTAAGGCCTTCGCCTTTCACTTTGATCGAAATCAGCTCATTATCCAGAAAAGTCACAAGTCCAGTCATTGCTATTCAAAAAGACTTTTCGTGACGATTTCTAGTGTCTGCTCTTATAACAACTGTTCCTTTGCAGCAATATAACATGTTTCTCACAAATCTTCCTGCAATTATACAGTTTTATAACTGGTTTCTGATAAAATTCACTTCGCCACAACTGGTATAAAAACATACTTAATGAACCGAGCTAGGTGGGGCAGTGGTTAGCACGCTGGACTCGCATTCGGGAGGACGTCGGTCCAACCGTGTCCGGCCATCCTGATTTTGGTTTTCTGTGATTTCCCTAAATCGCTTCAGGCAAATGCCGGGATAGTCCCTTTGAAAGGACACGGCCGACTTCCTTCCCGATCCTTCCCTAATCCGATGGGACCGATGACCTCGCTGTTTGGTCCCTTCCCCTGAATCAATCAATCAACCACACTTAATAGTTCAATAAGTTCTTAACGCCACTGTATAATTTTTTCCCGTGTTAATAACACATATGTTATTCTTAAGCATGCTTCTGACGACGAAATTGGGGGTTCGTACGTTGTTCCAAACTCTTAGTATAGATGGCAGCATTCCAAACTGAGGCAAGAATGAAAGTTTAGTTCTTCATTGGAATAAATCACTTACACTTTGTAGAATCGTCTTAATCTTATGTTGACAGTTCATAATTATTAGTACCAGTCTCAGTGCGTGCATTGCAACGGACAATAAAGTTTTTATCCACTCTCTCAATTATCCTTGTTGTTTTATACGTTGTGACATGTACCTAGGGGCTCTACCAGTCAGTTCACGCTCATTTTTGGCTGAATTCCGCACACAAACGACTTCTTCTTGTCCCTTCCCCAGTCCCACCATAGACCATAGTATATGCATTTTTCAAGATATTAACACCATCTGTGGTGCTACAACATATAAATAAGTGGTCCATCACAACCTTGTGCAGTCAGAAACATTCTTTTTCCGATCGTTAACTCAAATTACTCAAGCTATGACCGACTACATAATTCGCACATTAATGGTTCAGTTCATCCTGAAGATTGTTTAAACCATTTTGGTAATTATCATTAGTTGACTCACAGGACTGAATGTGACGTGGGAGAATTTGAGACAAGTATTTTGAAGAAACTCTGCAGCTTATGGTAACTTTAGTGTCCAGGGAAACAGCGCCGAGAGCATAGCAATTAGCTGAACGGTTACCCAGGTCACTAAACTTGCTATATTAAAATTTT
The DNA here is from genome assembly GCF_023864275.1 of Schistocerca cancellata. Lineage (NCBI taxonomy): Eukaryota > Metazoa > Arthropoda > Insecta > Orthoptera > Acrididae > Schistocerca > Schistocerca cancellata. The sequence continues at coordinate 333,624,144 of NC_064629.1, forward strand.
AGAATCCAGAAGGAATCACAAGTGGTTTTTGGTAATGCTGCTATGGAAAACCTCATCCAGGCTACATGGTTTTCAACAGCATAAACCTTATTCATCTTCGTGAAGAATAATTGTCGGGCCAAAATGTCAATGTGAATTTCAGTAGTAGTGTATGATTGAGATGCTCGACGGTTAAAAAGATCAGCGGAGGTGTCCTAAGGGAAATATGAAGCAGACACGTGGTATCCTTTCTCGAAGGTCTCCGTTATCGATAAGAATTTTAAGCCAACTCGACTTGAGGAAAAATCAGGGATAGCTGCTCGATTGGAGAAAAAGAATTCATTAGCCAGGGAAAGTGAAATACTTTCACTAGGCATGCGATGAGGGTGGAGTCAGACGTACTAACCGTCGTGGTCACGGTGCAGTGCGGGATTGGCAAGACGCATGACCCTGACACGTTTGTACGTGACGATATCTCGAGTCCACTACGCATGGAACACTTTATCCCCGAGGGATTACAGGCATTTGGCTTAGATTTAGATTACGTTGGACATAAAATGTCGATAAAGTTTTTCGTGTCAGTTCTACTTTTTTTCCCAATATGTGACTGAATGCTAGAAATTCCATTAAATCATTTTAGAACAGAAATGTTCGTGTAACTGTAGCGTTGCACTTACATACCCGCAGAAGCATTTGTCCTTAGGTGGGACACTGAAATTCGAATAACAAACTTACAAATAAATTGAATTGCCATGTACGTCTCAGAGAGATGTCTTGGATCGGCAGTTGTCGTCTGTGTAATGAAACTGGTGCTAAGACATGTGCCAGCTTTGTGGCTCGCGGGGAAAGGTCTTGTTAACTAACACGGGTTTGTTTTCGAGTTGCTCCTAGTCTCTTGTTCAGTCTCACGATTGGCTTCCTAATTGAGAAAATCCGATCAAGGAAACTTTCAATTACGACAGCACGATTCCATGCAGTTCTTAATTACGGTCCCACTTTAAATCAAGCCAGTCTACAGAAGATAAATAACAAATAAAGTTTATTGTCAAACGGTTCTTATCGCTTTAAGCAAAATATTTGTCTCATATATTACAAACCAGCCTTTGTATATTTAATCAAGTTTTAATTTTGTTTCGTGATCATCTGGGAGACGGAATGTTATTCTCTTTGAAATGAGTCATAATAGCGAAGAGACACATTTTGTAATGGGACGTTCAGTCGGATATAAACTACTGAGTAAGTTCCACATTTAAATCTCAGTAAAGTTCTCGAGTCCTGGAAACAGAAAAGTTCTCCAGAACGATTAAAATTTAAGTTAGAGAAGTTGCTAATTCTAAAACCTACGAAAGTAAACAAGTTTAGCGTGGTTGTTTTGTTCTTGATGAGATAATAATGTGTGTAATATAGAGCAAACTGATTTCGTCTTCAGCAGTATGGAGAATCTTTTAGCTTAGATGACTTGCACATTATCTAATATGAAAGAAATGGAATGCATCTTGACCTCAACAAACAAATTTCTGTTCTCCGTTTTTGTGTAAATATGTTGCTTATTTTGTATGTTTCTTCCATGTCATTATAGTATTGTAATACTCGTCTGCAGAGATTACGTTAACTGCTAGAACAACTATTTCATTAAAAGCCAAGCACACGCATAGCACTCATGCACTGATCTTAATATGCAGCTAGATAATGAGTAGTTCCATGCGTAACGCTAGAATATGACGCCTGCTGCATAAACTTTTGTCTTGTTGTACTTCTATCCTTGTCTTTCAGTTTAATCAATCACATAACACGTAGTAACGAAAAATAGGCTCTAGTGGATTAGCGCTTTCCTCTAGAGACGTCTTCGAATGATCAGTACCAGAGGAACAGTTTTGTCCTGTGTAACATACCCGATAATTTCATCACAAAAGGTATTCTTCTTTGTGTTCATGTCATGTTGAACAACCTATTCTATAGCCTGAATGTTGCTTAGCTTTCAACCCTCATCTTCTACTCAGACAGCCATCGGTGCTCCTCGTCTGAAATACTCGTATTTGTCATAGGCTTGTTCAACTATATGTCTGTTCCAAGCATAATCTTCGGCTACTAATAATATTGTTAAAAAAAGTAGACATATCAGGTGATGCAGGAATGCTTAGCAAAGGACGGATAACATATGTTTATTATGTAGAGTAGGCCTATAACCTGAAAGCGTCCTTAGTTTGACGTCAACAATGTTTGACATGCTCATGAACGAGTTTTCATACTCGTTACAATGTTATAATCTTACTTTATGACAGATATGTTAAGGCCGCATGCAAGGTAAATGTATCTTCAGTTAAAATCCAACCAACATTTAGGATTATATTTGGTACTTTTCTGATGCTTTCAGGACGTGGACCTGGACTTCGTTCTCGATTTCCACGCCCATTCAAGTTTACCAGGTGTTTTTATCTACGGAAATACTTACAACGACGTTTACAGGTAAGCAACTTACCGTAAATATTATTTCGCGCTCATATTTTTCGACAGCTGTACAGGTATACGTTTTGGGTTCCACAGTTTGCCTTCTAACCAGCCATGCTGTACATCAAGTTGTTCTAACTGTAGAGAGGAATTTATTTAGGAAAACAATCATTTTTTGGAAAATTTAAAAGTGTCCAGAATGTTTGGATTTGCGGTAGAGGAGACATATAATCAGAGCTACTAAAATTTGTGTTTCTTCTCGTCACCGAAGGTATGAATATGGTCTGCTAGAACAGTTACATTGGAGCACATTATATTTGCTGCTGTTTTTACACTTCTTCAAATAATCAGTTCAATGAAATGGTTTGTTACTTTGAAGAAAGTAGTGTGGTTAAAGATAAGGCACACCTTTGTTTCAATGAACAGAGAGTCCGGGAAACAAAACGGATTGGTCTGCCGTCTCTTCGTAATTTAACAGTCCTCAAATTAGGATGGAAAGGAATTTGATGATAAACATCCATGTGACGAATCCCGATTTCACATATAATAAGGATGTGGGGAATAATTGCCTTGCCATCGACACTTTCTGTGGCTGCGAATACTTGTATTACGAAGAGCCGTCTGTGGCATCATCAGGGCGTAGCTGTCGTGGTTGCCAGAAAGATTGTGGCGCATCTATGTAAATATAGTTTACATCAATTATTTTAATTTTACAATGCCTCTTCGTCAGGACCTGTATGACTTAAGGAACAGATATTGTAAAACATTAATAAGTATTCCAAGACCCGACAGGCGAAACGATGATAATAATATTGATCCCGATACCTTGTAGTCCGGATCTCCCAGTTGCGGAAAACACGTAATTTGCGAGCAGTAGAGGGTGTAGATAGCATGGCATACGGAGGTTAGGATCGGTCCAGGAGCGTGCACGGATACTTCCCGTAACTGTTTATTCACTCACGAATTTGTATCAGATGTTCGTGTTTGAACTAAATAAGTAGGCCCTACAGCTTCAAATCAGATTTGTGCAGTTTTCCCCAAATCATTGGTTTTTGTGTGGAAACCTTGTCCTATTATGTAACAGTAACTCTGTTGTGAAATATGAGTTTTTGATTTTTATAAAAAGATAGTTTTTCTATTAAATAATTCTTAACTGGAAAAGAGATAGCCGACATGATAAATGCGACTGCTCACAATAAGCAGGTAAACCGGATTCGAGTTTCGGTCAGGCACATATTTTCATGTGTCACGATCAGGTAGTATACCTATATCTAATACAGCTAATGGAAACCGTATTCGCAGTCAGTGAATACTTTCGTAATACTAGTTATCATTGTCCTTCTGACAGTGAGTGCAAAAGAACTAAGTACGAAAAAGCCGATTGTACTGTAAGGAATCAAGGAACCCATTTCTGACAGACAGATTCGATTTATTCATCTCTATGAGAGTCAGTCATTCTAGGTGTGAATATTTTCAGAAAGTGGGCCTAAGGAGAACGTTTACGATTGATGGGTATAATGCTTAAAAGCTCAGGTAAAGACCCTCTCCAATATATGTCCACCTTCCCCTTTCTCCGCTACCCGCCACCCACAGGGTGTTGAATCTTTGAGGATAAGGGTAGAGTGGCTCACGAGAGAGTGATAATAGTTAGTGTATGACTCTATACATAACCACTACTGTGTGTTCCCATTGTTTCTTGGCATCCACTCACTGGCAGGCTTTTAAATTTGCCATCCATTTACATGGGATACAAAAAATGCGAGAGTAAACTTTAGGCCCCGCCGACGTTGCAGGAATTGCAGACACAGCAACACGTTTCGTAGGGAGAGTTGTGATAGGTGCATATGGGAATATCTAATGTTTTACATTCACATAAACGCTGAAACAGATACACTGAAAATCTCCTCGCTGATAACGTGCTTCGTAGGTTTGCAGGAATGGTTCATTTTGAACTGAGTGGTAAGCGACTTGAACTATGATACTGACAGTATAATGTAAACTGTGACACCTACGCATTACCATGTCTGCGCTTAAACCCGCTTGCACAGCTACTCGCGTCCTTCCTTGTAATACTTCTAAAGCCAGCTCATTCCAAAACTACCGCTAAACAATGACTTAGATTATCCCTTCTTTACAATATACAATGCTTTAAATAAATACGTTGTGCAAAACTTTTATTTCTAGTCAATTGCACTGACATCAACGGTAAACCATCGGTACAGAAATTCTGAAAAGAATAACAAGATTTCTTCACATTTTCTACTTCTCCTCAGGAGTCATTAATTGTATATTATATGTATGTATGTTGTCGGTACTTTCGGGCATGTCCGAAAGGAGAGATGCAATTTTGATCCAACAGCCACTATGAATTAAGACACAAAGGAATTACAGGCATTGGCTGCAAGCGGACATTGATATAAATGAACGGGGAAAGTTGAAAATTTGTTCCGGATTGGGATCGGAACCTGGGTTTCTTACTTAGGAGACAGATGCACTGATCACTGCGCCGTCTGGACACCGTGGCTTGCCCTTTATCCTCACTACTCGCTGCATTTCGCCGAATCCCGTGAGAGTTCGAGCGTGGTGTGTATCTGCGTGGTGTGTATCTGAAGACGTCATTGGCTATCCGCGAGGATGGTTTTTAAAGACTTTATTTGCTGTTTAATCACATGAAGATGCAGTTCATTTAACATATTACACAAATATTTTGAGGTGTTCTCAGTTATTCATAAATCGATTGATTCATTGTATCCACACTCTTTGAATTGACATGGGCAAATGGCAGGCATTTTCTTTTAGAGACATCTACGTTCCAACAATAGCCTTTCCTACCTTGGACTACTTATTTCCTTCATCCCTGTCTGAAATTCAGCAGTTTCCCTGTCTGGAATTGGACAGTTTCACCATTGTCTATAATTGCTGAAGGAGTATCAGCTTGAGAATCACTTTTATCATTAAAATCACATACGTTACTTTCAGAGCTGAGTTCTTCTGACAGTGCTCCCGTACAGCATCTTCCGTTAGTATAATGTCGTTCCAGCATGCCATATTCCCCTGAATGAACTTCACACTCGGCGAGAAAACAGTTACAAAATGTACTCCAGTGCCATAGTGAGGTTGAAAAAATATTTCTGTCCAGTTAATAAAACGACAATGCATCAGAACTGTGATCGTCTATCCTTTACTAGGTCTCATTCAATGCTGAATTTACGTTGGTGGCAGAGTGCAGTGTATGCGCAGTTGTGCATGCACAGTAACCAACAATCTCTCCAAGGTCAGAGCGATCCTGATGTACATTTCTAGGGTTAAGATCCACAATACTAGTATTGCTTTTTGTTAAGAATTTATATTGTGAAACGTGTATTTCCTTCGTGCTCTCCACTAGATGCTAAGTATCTCACACTTGGGCTCCTGTTAATTAGTTAAAAATCCATATTGCTGAAATGCATCACCGATATAGATCCAGCAGTCGTTGTCAAGTATTCCCGATCGCCATGATGGAAATGTAAACTAACTCGGACTGAGACCCTCGTACTTCATTCGTGCTAGACAAACTTTCACAGACATAGCCAATTAATTTTCACATATTGAAGCAGTGATACGAGATGAGCACACGAAGCCCCGTTTCCGTTTACTGCGAGCATTCTGGTATTGCTTCTGTAAATATTTCCGTGAAATATATTCTTGCGTACTGTTTGACTGTCGAGAAATTGGTCTGGAAGATGAGCCCCAAGGGATATCATCAGTCAGATACACACTGAAAGGCTGGATTGATCAATAAGAGATTGTTCCGAAGACTAGCACTGAACTTCATGTTACACCATGTATGAAGGAGAGCTGCTGGGTTATCTATAAAACTACGTTTAAGGTTAGTTAGTATGAGAGGAATGTGTAATTCTGTGGGTTGGTATATCACTGGAGTGATTGCAGTGAGGTAGCCAGAAGAGTACCAGATGATACTCTACCATGGAATTGCAGATTATGTAGTCAAAAGAAGAGAATCGTGGGACATGGAAAAAAGATTTATGCAGTTAATGCAGAATTAGACAGTGACGTATTGAATTAGATAGGTTAAGGATGAAAGAGACTATGGGTGCTACAGTAGGTGACAAGAACAAGCCAAAGGAGAAAACTTCAGAAATCACCCTAAAGATACAGGTTAGCAATCAGTTTTTTCTTTTTTTTTTGTGCCTGAAATAGCAGAACAGTCCCTATCGGTTTTTAAGCAAAAATTCAAAAAGAAAGAAAGACGTCCTGCTAGGTAGTAGTCTTGATAGGGGTGTAGATTCAATCATACAGGAAAAGCTAGTTGTAGAATATCGAGTCCCATGCTTCGTATGACCTAGTGCAAAGCTTAGTCAGGTGACACAGAACATAAGAGTAATGCACAGAGAATTTTGTGAAGAGGATCAGATACTTGTAGTAGGAGCAACGACAAAATCCGTGGCTTGCAGGTTAGAGTATAGCATTAAAGCAAATCTGGAGGAAATAGGTGCAGCAACAAAACAGAGTAGTGTTGGATTTATGGAGGATTTGGAGCAACATGACCAAGCTAGCATTAGCACAATTGTCAGGATGCAAAATAAGAGCTGAAAGGTTCGATAATGACTGAAACACAGCCTAAGGTCTGTGCTGTGCCTGTCTCTACTATTGAGAGGACCGAACACAAAAAAATAGCCTTCGCCTGAATAGGAGGAAAGGACGGATTAGCTGAGAAACTAGTAGAACGTCTTGCGTGGGGGTGGATGGACTATCACAAACGCCCACAAGACACAATCCCTCTGATTATTGGAATCAGACGGGCACAATTTTTAGGTGAGTTGTAGGTCATATTCAGATAGTCTCAAAAGAAATTAGAACAGAACAGGACCATAACTTGTGTGATAGTTTCCAGAATAATAAAATTAATTGGCATCATTAGAACATTAAGGGGCTGATGTAAGAGGTAGATGAGATTCTTGCATCTTTCTTGTCGAGAAGATGTGGAAAATTCGATAGAGATAATTGTTGTGTGCCTCTCCGGACACCAGGTAACCACGAGGATGGAGATGTTCAATATCAGGGATTGTAAAATAGCACCATTTTTATGTAGAGTTAACGTGGAAGAAGAAGGAGAATTGTACACATAGTAAGAAATATAGAAACAAACAGATTTTTTGTAGATCAGAAGGCGTGAGACTGTGAGTTCTAACTACCGAATACCTTTCTGGTGATTGTAAAAGCTTACAGATGTTCTTTAGGAAGCTTTCAGCTATTTGTAAGACATTTAGACGCATGAATCAGCTGTCTGTCAGATACGATAGTTTATTGGGATAGGAATGTAGATTTCATGGAAGATGCACAGAGATACAGTGAACTGAAATTATAATTTAGGTGTTTCATCTGAATTTCAGTAGCTAATTTTGCAATACGTGTGTAGGAAGTTAGGAGGACCATTACTATCTGATTATTTATTAATGGAAGTGTACAGTATAACACTTTACAACAGTGATGTAGGTTCATACAAAGCAGTGAGGCTTATTGAAGACAGCAGGATACAGTATTATAAGAGTAAATTAAATGATATACTATGGGTGAATTTGTGTCGATATTTAAAAGTAGCTTTCCTAAAAAGTAACCCTTTAAATCATTAAAAAAATAAAAACGAAACCTCACAAGTAATCCATGAGTAACAGAGAGAATTAAAATCTCATATAAGAAGAAGATAGAAATTTATATAAAGAACAGAGTATGTCAGGATTCGACATTATTTGCATACTACAAATAATTCTATACTATTTTAAGGATTTTCATTAAAATTTCCAGATGTATTGGCATCCTGATAGAAGCAAATAATACAGATAAAATAACTGAAATATCCAGAATGAGTGATAGTTCACAAGTTGTGAGTACTTCTAACAATCACTTTCTAAACGCACCAGGAACATATGGATTAAATCGTTCAGTGACAAGTAATAAAATAAGGCCAGTTGATACTTTTCGTGATCTTTTGAAGGTGTTTGATTGTGTGGGTCATGTAACAGTCTTATAAAAACTTAAGTTTTATGGAATTGATAATTTACACACAATTAGTTGAATCATGTTTAAGGGGACTCGTATGTGAATAACTGTCAAAAAATCAAGTTTTTAATTTTTGTCTTAAAAAAGTTCTCTGGAGTTTTCTGAAACAAAAAAATTAACTTGAAAAAAAAATGGACCACAGAAATTGGACCAAATTAGAGGAATTTAAAGTGGATGCACGCACCACGACGTCCCCATTGCAAAATATAAGGTTTTTCTCTCATTTGTTGGTTTTTTGTGACTTTTTAGCCCCTTGAGTTGGCTAACCTGCGAAACCTTTACAGTTGCTTATCTTTTGTTTATACAGAGAGTTAACTCATTTTTCCTGTTGTTTTGGCGCGAATATTTTGTTTACAACGAAGTAATTGTGTGCGTGAGGTTCTTATTCCACTTGAAAATGATATTGAGGGAATGAAAAAAACAGTATGGGCTACCTTCTTTGATAAATCCTCCACAGATTACAACCCATGTCATGCACTCTGCCCAATTGGCAGAGATTTATGTTCTGGCTACCAGTGGGTTGTTACTTAATGTGAGAGCTACAATCATAAACATTCTTTCCCATTTTCTATATCGGAAATTATAAAACCTATATATATCGGAATCTTAGTAACACAAGATTATTAGAAAAACTTTTACATGGTCGGACTCACAAGGCAAATGAAAGTTTCAACAACTATAAATGGGGACGGATACAGAAAACTCTTCTAGTAGGGCCCGCATCTCGTGGTCGTGCGGTAGCGTTCTCGCTTCCCACGCCCGGGTTCCCGGGTTCGATTCCCGGCGTGGTCAGGGATTTTCTCTGCCTCGTGATGGCTGGGTGTTGTGTGCTGTCCTTAGGTTAGTTAGGTTTAAGTAGTTCTAAGTTCTGGGGGACTGATGACCGTAGCAGTTAAGTCCCATAGTGCTCAGAGCCATTTGAACCATTTTCTTCTAGTAGGTCTAAATACTTTGAAAATAGGTGTGCTAGATGCAGTTGTCTGTTTCAATGACGGTGCAGTGTCGAAGCTTAATGTTAGGGATCTGATAGGAGTGCCTCCATAGAGCTCTAATAGTCATTGACTGAAGGAGAGTCTCCCAAGCAGAAAAATCAGTGTTGAAAACCACCAAAGAAGCAAGACTGAGACGAAGTGTTAAAAAGAGAAAGGAGGAAGAACAACACAAGAACCAAGATGAATAAGGACCTGAGATACATTACTGCCATACAAGTTTAATAGAGAAAGTAAGTTTTAACTTTAACTCGAATTTCCTGAAAGTTAAACTATTGCATGTTCTCGTGCAGTTTGGCTACAAACTATTGAACATAGAGAGCTAAAATTTTATTTTCTATCTTAAAACATGTTTAACTAAAAATTAGACTACTCATGTGACTTAACTTTGAAAATAACATGCTTTTTTGAAGGAAAACCCTGAATTTTGATAACCATACTTAAAATTATTTGTACAACAATTTACGACAGCACCATCTTTTATGTAGTCCACTTTAAAGATAATAGTGTAAAGAACTTGAAGAAAAAATAAACTTTCTACTTTGTCTGTGTTTTGAGTAATGTGTACCTTTGATGTAGTTAAATAATTAGCATGGTTTATTTCACTTGCAACAAAAAAAATGCAATTAAAAAAGTGTGAGAGCTGAAGCTGTGGTTCATGTAAAGATGTTCCCAAATGATGTCTTAAAAGATGGTAAGCATTGCAAATCTTATTCTTTGATATTACGGTATACTGATAATTTTTACTTTATCAACTATCTGACAGCAACTGACTAAAACACAGTTTCATGCCATACGCGTTTCGCCTTTATTTTCTGCAAGGCATCTTCTGTGGCCTGGAATATGTACATGTGTTTGCTATTTAGCTTACATTTTGGTCACTCTACCTATAGGTTATAAACAGTTCTGGTGTATGGTTTTTGCTATTGTGAATATTTTGAACTGTACGTACAGGTTGCGTGGACGATTTTCTACATATTACGCTCCTGTTATATTTTTGGTGTTGTTCTCCTTCTTGTAAATGACAATTTGCGGTTTTTTTCCCACATTTCACAGTACTATTCACATTTATTCTTTGAGTTGTACTGTGTAGAAAACTGACAATTTTTCAACGTTTCCCCTGGTATTCATGGACCAGTCCCCTTAACAAACAGAATGCAAAATTTTGCTGAATAATTCAAAAAATGTTGGGAAGGAAGATAATTTTAATGAGTTGGAGAAAATCACAAAGGGACTCACAAAGGAAAAGGGCTCAATTTTGCGTACTCTCCTATCCCTTACATGTAAATGATAGTGTTATAATAAATCCCATTAGAGAGACAGAAATAGAAAGAAGGTGTAATGATGTTTTTCAAAGAACTATTAAGTGTTCCTCGTGAAGTGAATTGTCCTTCAATTTTGTGAAAGCTCACTTAGCTTAATTTTGTACAACAAGTAGCCATACGAACAACTGATGTAGCATGCAATTTGATATTACTAGCATATTACAAAAAGGTTTATACTGTTTTAAGGAAACAAATGAAACGTTCAGAAGTACGCACATCCTGATAGACATAAATAATTCAGATAAAATAATTAAAAAGTCCAAAGTATGTATGTTCCGTCAGTACAGTAAATGGATTGGAAAGCTCTAAGTATTTTGGTGTACGTACTCATGAAAACTTGATCTGGAAGAAACATATCACTCAGCTCCACAAACATTTAAGTTCAGCTACTTTTGCTGTCCTTGTAATTGCTAGTCTTGGAAACAAAAGATTCAGCCTCCTGACATATTTTGCATATTTCCACTCAAAGATCCTTACGGGGGTAACTAACAACTTATAAAGAAATTATCGATTGGAAAAAAGCGAACAATAAGAATAGTATGTAGCTTTCACTTGCAGTCATCTATGGGCTAATTAAATTCGTCATAAGTAAACCACGACAATTTGAGAAGAATTGCGATATCCACACTTACACCACTAGTGGAAAAACTGATCTTTATTACGTATTCTTAAAACAGTGGCTGACAAAGGATTCCAATATGCAGCAACAGCGATTTCTTAGCATTTGCCCAACAACATAAAATGTCAGATAGACATCAAAGCAAGTTATAAATATCACCTACATTATTACTGAGTGAGGTGGCGCAGTGGTTACACGCTGGTCTCGCATTCGGGAGGCAGCTGGTTCAAACCCGCGTCCGGCCATCCTGATTGAGGTTTTCGACAATTTTCCGAAATAGTTTCAGGCAGTTGTCGGGGTGATGATGATGATGATGGTGGTGGTTTGTTGGGTAATCAACACCGGGATCATCAGTGCAGGTACAAGTTCCCATTCTTTCAATTTCCAGTCTAGTCACGTCTCGAATGATGATGAGATGATGAGGACAACACACAAACACTCAGTCCCGTGGAGGAGAAAATACCCAAATGTAGGGGTGGCTCTTTTGAAAGGGCATGGTCGACAACCTTCCTCATCCTTCCTAATGTGATGGGACCGCAGACATCGTTGTTTGCTCCCCTCCCCCAAATCAACCAACCAAACAACCTCAATCGTTTCTCCCAGACCACTGATTCAGTACCACGGACGAATTTCAAGTTAAAAACCGGTAGCCTAAAAAATAATATCATTCTTAAGTGTGGCTGCAGTTCGTCATCAGAACTAAAAACAATGTGTTCATTAATGTTAACATGAAACATGTAAACAATCCTTTAAATTGACTCATTCCAGTTCTGTAAACTGACTCAAACCACACCATTTCGATAAAAGAATCGTTCAAATGATCAATGTAACATGTGACTAACTAACCTCAAACCACCTGCCCAATACAGAGTTATCGAATGCTCAAAATGCAGCTATTCTACATGATACGACTTTCACTTCCTTGGTAGGTTTCAGTAGCTTTGTCGCAGCAGACTGCTACGCACGTAAAGGGAATGTACCAGTCTCAGCTAATTATTTACAACTCCCATCCTCTAGCTATCACTTTAAAGGTCATCCTCTCCCACTCTCCCTCCCCCTTCCACTTCACATACCCTCAACCCATCCCCATTCTCCCTGTAGGCCACTAGAACGAAACCTCTTGTTTATTTTGAATCAAATTAGCTATACTCAATTTATCAGCCAATTTGCTACCCTCTTCCGCTTCTCAAACCTGTTCAACACTCTCCCTATAGGCCACTTCCACTGACATCTGGAATTTATTGAGAATCAAATTTAGTATCCTTATGGCTAAAATTTATTATTAGGGTCGTTTCTGAGTCCCTCATCATGTATGTTGCAGTATTAGTGTAAAAATTTTGCAGGTTATACGAAACGATTAAAAACTTGTACGTAAAGTAGCTTACATACTGATTGCTCTATTTATTTAAAACCTGTAGGAACATTTTGGTGGGACATATAGCACTTGTTAAGGGTATGTATTTAGCCATCTCCTTTAAGCAAAGTACATTCTTTCAATGTAAATATTACACTGAGGAGGTGTAGAGTTAGTTTTTTGAACACTTTGCAAATATTAAAACATCATTACTAATCATCAGTGTAGATAGGGACTAATGAACGAATGATTGACATTCATCATTGACAGCCTGTATTGAGAAAGGAAATCACAAAATATAAATTTATTTGAACATATCCACTTTTTTATGCATGTTTCTTCTGTATTTTACTAAGCTAGGTGTTATAAATTCCTATTCTCGTCTTTGAAATTCCATGGGTTCTTAAGTATCTTAAATTTTGTAGACAATATGAGAAAAAGAAGTTAACAACCTATTGGTAAGTTCATTCATTTCTTGTAATTTAACGCATGAACACAAGTTCCCATAGTATGCTGATACAATAACTCCATATTTAGCAGTTATATACAACCGCTCGCTCACAGAGAGATCTGTACCGAAACACTGGAAAATTGCTCAAATCACACCAATATCTAACATGGGAAATAGGAGTAATCCGTTTGAATTACAGGCTCATATCACTAACGTCGATGTGCAGTAGCGTTTTCGAACATTATGAAGTACTTCCAAGGAAACGATTTATTGACACACAGTCAGCACGGATTGAGAAAATATCGTTCTTGCGAAACACAACTAGCTCTTTATACTCATGAAGTAATGAGTGCCATCGACAGGGGATGTCAAATTGATTCCATATTTTTTTGTTTCCAGAAGTCTTTCGACACCGTTGCTCACAAGCGAATTCTAACCAAACTGCATGCCTATGGAATACAGCATTAGTTGTGCGACAGGATTCGTGATTTCCTGTCAGAAAGATCGCAGTTCGTAGTAACAGAGATGGAAAGTCATCGAGTGAAACAGAAGTAACATCCGGCGTTCCCCAAGGAAGTGTTATAGGACCTCTATTGTTCATAATATATATTAAAGACATATGAGACAATCTGAGTAGCAGTTTTAGATTGTTTGCAGATGATGTTGTCGTTTACCGGCTTGTAAAATCATCAGATGACCAAAACAAATTGCAAAATGATTTAGATAAGGTATCTGTACGGTGCGAAAAATGGCAATTGACCCTGAATAAATAAAAGTGTGAAGTTATTCACATGGGTACTAAAAGAAATCCACTAAATTACAATTTACTTGCTCTACTGAAGAGACTGCTTGCACCATGCTTGTCGGCCCTATTCTGGAGTAATGCTGCGCGGTGTGGGATCCCCATCAGGTGGGATTGATGTATGACATCGAAAGAACACAGAGAAGGGCAGCTCGTTTTGTATTATCGTAAAATAGGGGAGATAGTCCTTCAGGCATGATAAGTGAATTGGAGTGGCAATCATGAAAACAAAGGCGTTTTTCATTGCGACGGGATCTTCTCATGAAATTTCAATCACCGGTTTTCTCCTCCGATTGCAAAACATTTTGTTGGCATCCACCTCCATAGAGAAAAATTATCATCACGATAAAATAAGAGAATTCTGGGCTCGCACAGGAAAATTTAAGTGCTCGTTTTTCCCGCGCGCCGTTTGAGAGTAGAAAGGTAGAGAGACAGCTTAAAGGTGGTTCATTGAACCCTCTGCCAGGCACTTTATTGTTAATAGCAGAGTAATCACGTATATGTAGATGTAGGTAGCAAAAAAATCTGTTTCATGTACCGTGTCTTAAATCTAATGTGATACGTTTAAATTACAAGTAAAGCAATAGTACATATTTCAATACAAAGTGAAACTTCACGCTTGGTGAAATTTAAAACAATACTAAAGCACAGTCCTCTTTAACGTAAAGTTTCTTCCCAAGACAGACTTTGACTTCAGTATCATTCGAACTCCCCTAGTCAACTTCTGAACTGAACTCTTTACTCTTCTATGAATCATTTTCGAAATAAGACTTCAACTTCTTCACATCATCAGCTTTATTTTTGCTTATGTGATTCACTAATGGAAGTAGAGGTGCTTCAAACATTATTGAAGCACTTTTCTTTTGAGGTTTCACTATTTCAACATCTGAGAATGAAGCGAAGTATTGGTAAGTATTTTGAAAATAATATTGCGGCCTTGTCTCAGGTCCTCTTATTTTTGCCTCAGATATCGTAAAAAGCAATGTGGCTTCCATTACACATTTGGAGAAACAAGTATTTACCCTAAATTTTAACGTCCCCAACTTTACTAGAATGTCATAATATTCGGAGGGCGGAGTGATCGTCTCGTGTTTCCTTAGTTCTTTTCCAATAAGGCCAAAAATCCTTTCAAGACGCAAATAGCTATGTCCACATGTTGGGAAATAATACCGAATTCCTTTAGATACCTTTGATCTTTCAGCGTAACTCAGAAGCATTGCCGTTACTGTGTAGTTTTTGTTTTAGAAGTCACAAGATCAGAACATAATCTGAGACCTATATTTTCTGCACTTTCTTTTCGTTAGACCTTACCCTAAACAATTTAAATATTCTGTCACAGCAGATGGAATTTCATTTGCCCACGTCGAGAGTCAGCCTCAAACCATGTGTAGTTATCCAATTTTTTGCTGCTTCTGAAAATTTTAAGATTGTGCAGTTAAACAGCCAGACAAATCTGTAGTAACTATGCTTAAGTACTTTGTAAGATATGCTTGCACATTGAACACATTTCTTTGTCGAATAGCCGTTTATTCTTTTCGTCAGTGGCAGTTGTGTATCCCAGTTGCTCCAGGTTTTATTGTCTTTTTGCTTCATTTTGTTGCGTTTCCTGTTTTTTTGTCACATTAACTGCAGTTGAAAGAGTATTTTTCTTAATAGGGATCAGGTTAAGTCTATTTCATGTGATGTTTCTTTTCTTAACACCCATAGAAACCTTACTTGTGCAACAGTAGCAGTTTATGTTACTTTTTCCTTAAGTCAGTGTAACAAGGTACACAATGTCCAGCCGGCCGGATTGGCCGTGCAGGTCTGGGCGCTACAGTCTGGAGCCGAGCGACCGCCACGGTCGCAGGTTAGAATCCTGCCTCGGGCATGGATGTGTGTGATGTCCTTAGGTTAGTCAGGTTTAATTAGTTCTAACTTCTAGGCGACTGATGACCTTAGAAGTTAAGTCGCGTAGTGCTCATAGGCATTTGAACCACAATGTCCAGGCCACCACATTTTGGAACAATAAAGTCTCCCAGTTCTTAAGCAGATCCTAATGGAAATGGAGATTCGTAAATAGATCTTTCGTATGCTTTGTAGTGTAGTAAACATCCCGGTATCCAAAATTTTCTAAATGGACACCAATGTGTGATTAGTATTTATAGTAAATGCAGTATCCCATATTCCCCATATGTATCCAGATTTTCTCCATATTCTGAGGGTAAATGTATATTTAATAATTTATGACAGGGTTTTATAAGACTATTTCTTTTCTTATGTTACTGTACCAGGAGTGGCTGGATTCTATAGCATTCAGCAGTGATATGTATTCCCCCAGCCACTCAGAGAACCCACAAGGTGCTTGTAGGATAACTTCCTTCTCTAATCAGAAAAACTTCGATCAAAATAATGCTTGTTGTCAAGGCCACCCTTCATGTATACATATGGATTGTGATCTGGAGATTTAGTGAATTAGAATGGTAGTTTTGCATTGTAGGTTAATCTCTTGACTTAAGACTTCTTAAATACAGCTATATTCATATTTATTGCTAGGAAATATTCCTCTATATCAACTCTACATTTATAACACAGAATGCTGATCAACTGGAGATACCAAAAACTATTATATATTAAAAATATCCGAGTTGTTTGTAATAGATGGAAATAATGTTCAAGTAACTGACTTACCTCAGCCTAATTATACTATTTTACATCGATGGATCCACCTCCAAACACTACTCTGGACCACATACACCAAACAGTAACCCAGATGTGGATCCATCTCTGAGCACTATCCCAGACCTAACACTGGTCGATCCTCCTCTGGACCCTACACTTCACTTAATGTGGGTTGACCTGCCTTGATCTAAAGCAGGTGGATCCAACTCTGAACCCTACTCAAAAATTTGGGGGAAGTTGTGATGTGCACATGCACACACACACGAAGTACTGTAGCTTGGCTGGTATCTTACAACTGGATGAGTCAGTTCTTTTAAATTTACTTTTATCTTATACATATGTCTTGAATCCTTAAATTATATAAAACGTTTTGAAAGCTGCAGTTGATTGGTTTTCTCTGCTATCAATATATGAAAAAGTGGAAATGGTTCTCACCTTAGTTACGTGATCGTGGAGCTAGATTTTGTAAGAACCGGAAAGGATAAAGTTGTATTTATGGTAACTGATGCCGAAACACTGACTATTAACGCGTAAACGTTGTAAAATACTCATCCTCCACCGTAAGCCATGGTAACGGATGCCGAAACACGGAGTATTAACGCGTAAACGTTGTAAAACACTGAGCCTCCACCATAAACCGTATTTTTTAGTCTATAGAAGGGATGTGGCTAACAACTAGCATTGTGCCGATGGAAGTTTTCCTTGTAGATGTTTGGAAGAAGAGGAAGACGTGAGCCTGCAACCGCTTTGTAAATGTGAAGCTCTCGGTATGAGGAGCCACCACACCCGTGATGATTCATTTGACGATGCAATTATAATGTCACGAAGCTATTAGTGACTCATAAATTATTTTGATGCACGTGTAGCAGTTTTAATGATTTTGAACTTCATAGATTCTCTAGCTGGGTGCGGGAATCCGTATCACTGTTGTATGCTAAGGAAACCAAGCCGCGTCTGGTATGGTAACGAATGAAAAGACGAATATTCTTATACAGTAATTCATTAATTATAGCGTACATAATTACATACGGGATATGGAAAAAAATTTCGGTATGAATGGGTAATAGGGATAGTGTGATTAAATGTTAATGCTGGGAAGGATTGGTAACACATTAGTGTATGCGTAGAAAATTATGGACTGCAAGGTGTTTCCTACGTTAGGGGATATACGAAAGATCTGTTTATAAATCTACATTCGCATGTGGATTTGCTTCGAGAAAGGGTAGTTTTACTGTAGTCGCATGTGATGGAAAAGACATTGTACATCCTGTTATTCCAAAGGTCTTAAAAAAGGTGCCACAAACCACTGCTGTTGTCATAACGAATCTTACGCACAGTTCTCAAGGAAAAGAAGCAACATATCAAATAGATGAAAGACGATTACTGTAACTTAAATTACTACTTTAAGTACACTTCAAGAGGAAAATTGGAAACTGAAGAGAGCAAGGTAAAAAAAACAGTGTATTTGGGATAAACAATTGCCACGAAGGAAAACTATAAACTGCTACTTAAGAAACAATGGATCTGTTCTGAGTTGCAACATGACTTACAGAATTACTTTAAACTCTGTATACGAAAAAATATTTAGACACTTATTAGAATATAAGATATTATCACCTACTGTAGTACCAAGGGAGAGCAATCACATGTTTTTGTACTTGCTAAAAATTATAACTTCAAGGGTGTTTATTACATTAAGGGATACGGGAAATAATCTACTTGGAAACCAAAATTTCAATTTGGATCTGCTCTAGAAATGAGGGGAATAAAAATTTAAAATTAAAATCCTCAAATGGACTTGGTTACTGTCTGTAGTGTCTTTAGGAGAGTAAACGTTCTGGTAATACAGTCCAGCACCACTGTCACCTACAGCAATACATATTAGTTTACATGCAGTTTTTGACAGGAGAGACAGTAGGTAGGTAGATGTTTGGGATATTCTACATTGATTGCGTTGTATTAGAGATACGTAGTCACAGATCATATGGTAGAGCTAGCAAAATGCTGTATGATTACATTCACACATATGTTATAGCTGTTCTATTAAAGTGAAACATCACACATCACCATTCTATATTGACACAGATAATACCTAGATAGTTCAACGCATAATATGACAGCTTTCTTCGAAGAACCCAAAATACACTAATAAAGGCGTAACTATTTTTTGAACTTAAATGAGAAAATTTACCAGTGTTCTATTGATGATTGGACATACTCTCAATGGAATAGAAGAAACCTGTGTCAGGCATGCCACATTATGGTATGTTCAGAGCTTAGCGGAATCCTAGAGGTTGTTCGTTATCAAGTGAGACTTTAATTCCATCTTTTAAACAAAATGGAAGTAATGCTCTTATTCACAAAATAAATTTTCTGTTGGCAGTCTCCCTTTTCTTTCTCAACATGGTGAGTGTTTTGGCAGCAGAAACACTCCCTAATAGCGTTTACTGGTAGGTGTCCATATACTTTAGATCAGTCACTGTATGCACAATGTACATCACACATCAAACAACTAAAATGGGAACAGGTTCGCTCCTGCACACTGCCGAAATGCCAGAAGGTATGATGAGAAAATACATGTATGGATGAAAGGACTTGGTGTACTTGCAGAAAATGTAACTGCAACTGGAAATTTTACTCTGTAGTATAATTACTAACAAAGTTTGATCCCTAACCCCTGTAACCGGGTAGCGTACATTGCGTATCTATTAAATGCCAAAAAGCTATATGTACTCTTTTTATTGCGTGCGACCACCTCATGATCGTGTACAAAGTAATGCTGGCTTGCGGGTGTATTACTTTTCAGTGTATAATTCTCACTGGATTGGTACATACGAGGTGCATTCAAGTTCTAAGGCCTCCGATTTTTTTTTTTTTCTATTTAACTACTCACCCGAAATCGATGAAACTGGCGTTACTTCTCGACGTAATCGCCCTGCAGACGTACACATTTTTCACAACGATGACGCCATGATTCCATGACAGCGGCGAAGGCTTCTTTAGGAGTCTGTTTTGACCACTGGAAAATTGCTGAGGCAATAGCAGCACGGCTGGTGAATGTGCGGCCACGGAGAGTGTCTTTCATTGTTGGAAAAAGCCAAAAGTCACTAGGAGCCAGGTCAGGTGAGTAGGGAGCATGAGGAATCACTTCAAAGTTGTTATCACGAAGAAACTGTTGCGTAACGTTAGCTCGATGTGCGGGTGCGTTGTCTTGGTGAAACAGCACACGCGCAGCCCTTCCCGGACGTTTTTGTTGCAGTGCAGGAAAGAATTTGTTCTTCAAAACATTTTCGTAGGATGCACCTGTTACCGTAGTGCCCTTTGGAACGCAATGGGTAAGGATTACGCCCGCGCTGTCACAGAACATGGACACCATCATTTTTTCAGCACAGGCGGTTACCCGAAATTTTTTTGGTGGCGGTGAATCTCTGGGTTTCCATTGAGCTGACTGGCGCTTTGTTTCTGGATTGAAAAATGGCATCCACGTCTCATCCATTGTCACAACCGACGAAAAAAAAGTCCCATTCATACTGTTGTTGTGCGTCAACATTTCTTGGCAACATGCCACCCGGGCAGCCATGAGGTCGTCCGTCAGCATTCGTGGCACCCACCTGGATGACACTTTTCGCATTTTCAGGTCGTCATGCAGGACTGTGTGCACAGAACCCACAGAAATGCCAACTCTGGTGGCTATCTGTTCAACAGTCATTCGGCGATCCCCCAAAACAATTCTCTCCACTTTCTCGATCATGTCGTCAGACCGGCTTGTGCGAGCCTGAGGTTGTTTCGGTTTGTTGTCACACGATGTTCTGCCTTCATTAAACTGTCGCACCCACGAACGCACTTTCGACACATCCATAACTCCATCACCACATGTCTCCTTCAACTGTCGATGAATTTCAATTGCTTTCACACCACGCAAATTCAGAAAACGAATGATTGCACGCTGTTCAAGTAAGGAAAACATCGCCACTTTAAGTATTTAAAACGGTTCTCATTCTCGCCGCTGGCGGTAAAATTCCATCTGCCGTACAGTGCTGCCATCTCTGGGACGTATTGACAATGAACGTGGCCTCATTATAAAACAATGCGCAAGTTTCTATCTCTTTCCAGTCCGGAGAAAAAAAATCGGAGGCCTTAGAACTTTAATGCACCTCGTAAGTTCGTTGCGTTTTACCATAGGTTTAATAAACACTGTAGATACACATAACAGAGACTTTGGACATCAATAATAAATTCTCATTCACATTTTGCAGCAGTTTGCTTATGCAGGGGTAACTTTTCGATTTCACGTGTGTAGACATAACGTAGTTTTGAGGTGAAAAATTCGTCGAGCCATGTTCGTAGCGTATTTACATCCAGAAAGGATGTTCGTTGAAGGTTTTTCGATAGAGAGCGGAAAAGGTAAAAATGTGAAGACGCAAATCAAGTGAATAAGGAGAGTGCGGAAAGACATCGCAACCTAACTCCTGCATAGTGCTGGTTGTCAGTCGAGCAGTGTGTGGGCGGGCCTTATCATGAAGTAGCGTCACTCCACACAGTCTTCCTGGCCATTGGTCTTTGGTTCCGTTTGCAAGACGTCTCAGTTGATGACAATAAACGTCATTTGGGATGGTTACACTTCGGCGAAGCAATCCGTAGTACAATACGCCGTCGGTACTCCGTAAGAAGCATAGTTTTATCTTTTGTGGATGCCCACAGATCTTTGTATGAGGTGTTTCTTCTTTGTTTGGCCTCAGCCATTCCTTTCTTTTTGAAGCCATTTTGACTGTTTTTCGACCGTGACTGTCTCAAGAAATATGTAAAGGTTTCTTTTAAATTACCGCTACCAGTCACAAACTTTGTTGACTATTGTATTACTTATTAATTTATCGACATGTTTAGAGGGAATACCTGATCTTCACGCTGAAATGGCATTACAAAGACAATTTTACAGTAAGGTCATACTGATATTACATAGTCTTTTCATAAATGCTGTGGTTATCCTGTGGAAGGAGAGAAAACTTAGCAAGATGCGATGTCACCTTTGGAAGCTGGACTGATATTTGCATGAAAATATTTTGTAAAGGTCACTAAACTTCTTCTTCTGGCGTGGCAGTCTCGTTGTGATGCGCTGAGGTGTTTCCATTTCCGTGAATCTCTTGGCTTTCTTGGTCACTGTTCACAAATTTTCCAGGTTAAGGTTACCTTAGTGAAAATTTCCAGTACTGGTAGTGTGTCATCTACATATCTCCTATAGAATTTATTTTTTTAGGCAAGGTTCTTGGCTGTTCAATATTTATTTTATTTTATTGTTTATTTATTTAATAATTAAATTATTTAACAGCCAAGCGCCTTGCCTAAAGAAAACTGAATTTTGTGGGAGATATGTAGATGACACACTACTGTTAGTGAAAGGGAATACCAAAGAAATCACGGACATTATAAATTAATTCAATAATCTACATTAGAAAATCAAATTTACAGTGGAATATGAGCAAAATAAACGCATCTCCTTTCTGGACCTAAATATTATAAGACACAACAACACATGCACATTCAAAATATATAGAAAAACGCAGTGACTGACACCAGAATCCCTATTACCTCATGTCACCCAAATATCCATAAACAGGCAGCATACAGGTCAATGCTACATAGGGCAATAAAATACCACTGAACCAAGGAAACATGCAACAAGAAATAAACACAGCGAAAAAGTTTGCAGTTGCCAATATTTACATGGTTGACATAGTCCTAGACAAAGTGAAGGAATACCCAGGTGCAAACTGTACCACAGAAGAAAGGGAAAAACACATGTACCGGTATATCTAGTATCTCATATATTGGCAATATGTCACAGAAGATTGCAAATATTATCAAAAATCACAATGTAAAAATTGGGTTTTCTACATCTAATAAACTACAACAGAAGCTAATATATAATATAAAGCGTAATCATGATCCAAATGTAGATTCTGGAATATGCAAACTAACATGCCAGAAATGCTTCGCGTTCTACCTAGGACAAACACGCCGAAATTTCAACACCAGGTACACAGAATACATTACATCCTACGCACACTACAGACACACTACAAAAACCATAGCAACAGACATTCATAATACAGCACGCCCATTTGAAAAATATAGCAAAATGTCAATGTACTCCACCGGTAAATAAATGACATAAAATGGATTTGCTAGAAGAACTGGAGATATATTCAATGACAGAAAACATAAAGTTACATTATTAAATGAATAACTGAAAAGTGAATCAGTGAATTTCTTGAAAAGGTTTCGATAATATACATAAATAACAATAGCAACACATAGAACAAAGCACAATTGCAACATCGAGATAAGTAAATCACGATCCTTATTGTTAATATAGATAATCTCTGTACAAAAGCATATCATAGTCTGTGGAATATATTTAATGTTATCTCTGTTGACTACTTGTAGGAACAACTATGTAACTGCTTTGTTTATATAAGATATTTTCGATGTTAAAAGTTTACAGAAAGTCGTGTGATGCTTAGTGTATACGAGACTCTGCACAAATAGACCATAAGAAAACTGTAAGTTAAAATTCTTCTAAATTTTGCTACTAACTTCACAAATGATCGGAAACCGAACAAAAATCGCGTGTTTCATACAGTAAAGTTAACGAAATGAAGCAGACTCTCACACATCGACAACATCACATAGAAAATGGCGTAATACATACAAAAAACGCACTTGAAAATGGTAACCATTACCGAAACGCGTCCTGTGAAAAGTAAGTAAAATCGTGATTGGTAGCAGAAGAATTATTCATAAACAGACCTAGTGTATATCGAGATGGTTCCAGGAACATCGCGAACTAAAAGTTAACGTGAAATTTCTTGAGAAAGGGGCAGTGCCCTACCCAGAATGATACTGCGGTGTGATGAGAAATTTTTTTAGATTTTCTGTGGCAGCGACAGCGCTAGAGTTGAATGCAAGGCAGGAAGGATTCTACGCAATAATTAGATCGGAAAGCCAATAAAGAAGAACCAAGACGAAATAAGTACTTTAAGGTTTGCTGACGACACTGCAATTCTGTATGAGACGGCAAAAGACTTAAACTTCAATGGAACGGATAATGTCTTGAAATGAAAATCATGAATACAAACTAAAGTAAAACATATTAAATGGAATGTATTCGAAATAAATCAATCAGTGGTGAAGGAATTACAATAGTAAATGGGACTCTAAAAATAGTAGGTGTGGTATGTTATAAGGGAGGCGAAGTACCTGATGCTGGTTGAACGTGCGGTGATGTAAAATGCAGACAGGCAGTAACAAGAAAATCATTTTAGGAAAAAAAGATTTCTTAACACAAAATATAATTTCAATTTTTAGGAAGCCTTTCCTGGAGGTATTTGTCTGGGGTGTACCATAGTGTGGTTGTGAAACGTGGACAATAAACAGTTGACACAAGAAGATAATAGAATCTTTTGAAATGTGGTTCTACACAAGAATACTCAAGATTATATGAGTAGATAGAGCAGCTGATGAGTCTGTACTCACTGCAATTGGAGTAAAAAGAAATTTGTGACACAACTTGACTAAAGAAAGAGATCGTTAAATGTACACATGCTGTGACATCAAGGATTTTACAGTCTGATGTTGCAAAGACGTGTGGAAGGTAGACTCTGCTGAGGGATACCAAGCTTCAATACTGTAAGCAGATCCAAATGTATTTATGTTGCCATATTTATGCACAGATGAAAAGAGGACTGAACAAGGCAACAGTGTTGACAGCTTTATCAAAGCAGTCTTTGGACAAAAAACAGCAACAAAAACGTATTTACCTGATCGTTCGGACAAAAAATCACACACTTTCATCATCCCTTCCATCCCTCCTTATGAATTTCATATAACTGATACGCATTTCCCAATCACTGCACATTTTTCTACCATCCATTATAACCCTCTGATACGGCTCCTTTGATATGCCGTTTCTTAATTAATAAAAATTACATTCCTCTCTGTATCCAACTTTTTAATCTTTCCTGTCAAATGTTTTATTATTAATACATTAACAATACGCCATCTGCTTGCAGTGAAACGGCATTGCTTGTCCCCAACGTCTCTTCCTTTTTCCATTGTTTCCTTTATGACCCATCCATATACCCCCCAATAGCCAGAATTACTCTAGTACCTAATAATAAATATATATATTTCTTCACATCCGTTTTTATATATTGGTGTTAAAGACGACTCGTTTCATTCCCTTATATAATAATTATTTTTTTGCTTATACCCGCTATTAGATGAAGATACGTTTATTTGTTTTACGAGTAACTAATATTCCACATACATAATATTAAAGAACGGTCACGCAGACAGTGTAAAGGATAATACATCAGAAGATGTACAAAAGTTATGAGGAAAGTAATTGTAACTAACAAATTCCCAGCCTTGCTTCTCCCTTCCTTACGCCGTATTCGCCGAGAGAATAAACGAAGTGTCTCCTTTAACGAATTGTGCCCGGCCAACAAGTTGAGTAACAAGGGCCCTTGTGAAGAATACCTCAAATGATGTAGCGCCCAGCTCTGCTCCTTGTGAAGGCGGGCGCGGATGTAATTTGAGGCGCCCCGCAATTGCGCACCAGCCTCAGCCCCTGGAGCGGCCGCAAACTCATTTTCATCCCGGACTGAAGCCGCGCCATGTGTCGCATTTTTCCCTGCGCGACGCGGCGTCGCGGCTTAGGGGAAGCCCCAGCTCTCACTTCCACCCACACAGTTTGCGTTTCTGAAGGGAGGCGCGTAAAAAGATGAATACGTGTATTCAGGCGCTCGTATTACCTGCTTCACAAAGACTCTCCGATTTTTCTTGGTCCCCGATAACAGAATTTCTTGCGTTACGGCATCAGCTGAACAAGCATTCTATTACCAAATTATCGAGTTGTACCCAAAGTAATTTCTAAAGACAGCCTACTTTTCTTCAAGTGAATAACATATTAGAGCCATCGGAGAAACTTGCGCTCACGTTTATTACGTAAATTCTGCATAAAGCTGACTACCTGAACGGGATATTTAGCAGACTATTAGGATATTCATCATTTTCATACTTAGGTACCCGTTGCTAAATTTGGGACCCTGTTAACAGTACATGACAAAGCAACAAGCATACATAACATAATTTATGTTGTTTTGTACTGTACATGCTACACAACATATGTATTGAACAGAAAAAGTTGTAGAGGGAAGAATAATGCCTCACATTGATTTTAAAAGTGACAGCGATATATGTGTGACATTTAAAATCATTGACCAAGTTTTTATATAATAAAAGAATGTGAATTAGATAACGTAACTGTTTGCAGGTACTTAAGTTGCTTACCACCCTAAGACAGACTACATTTCTTCAAGTGAATAACATGCGAGAGCCATCGAAGAAACATGCGCTCCCGTTTATTAGGTAAATTCTGCATAAAGCTGACTACTTGAACTAAGAGCTGACTTATGGGTAAATATTATTGATTAATATTTATTATATGGTGCAATTTCAACTATCTATAACTCACACTAAATGTTCACAACCATGAAATTCCAGGATGGAGTAAGTGTCACGATGTAGCGCAGAATCGTAACAGAAATGCAGACGCTTCCCAGTATTCATAAACTTATTCAGTATTTTTTAAAAAAATACTACAATGATCAAGAAGCGTTTTGTATTGGTTCTCTACTCGAGTAATAAGGTCTTAATCGTATAGATTTTGCAGAATGTCCTATAAATAGACAAATAATCTCCAAAGTTGTTACTATTCCCTAGCAGCAATAAACTGAAAGTAGTTACTACAATCAGTTGCGATGATGAAACGCTCTGTCAGTACTAAGAAAAATGTAAAACCTTCCCATTTTATAGCACAGTAGCCTTTTGGAAACAAAGATTCGAATTTCATTCCTCAGGATATTACCATCTGTGATGGAATCACAGGCGTAGATAATACAATAACATGCAGAGGTCTAAAGGACGTAACGAACTCGATGATGTTATCTCCTACCTTGTTTTGAGTGTAGGATGTCAAACTTCATTTTGAAATCTGTAATAAAATGCAAATACCAGCCTAGTTTCTTCTCAAAAGAAGGCACAGTTGCTCGTTTACCAGAAAATAATCAAGTTCTTAATGAATGGAAATTTCGAAAATCATTCTTTTGTTCTACTCTTTTGGAAATACCGATTAAGTTCAATCTCCTGCTGACAACTGTAGTTGCTAGTAAAGCTCTTCTACTAATCTCATCAGTTTCGTCGAATGTTAATTTAACTGACTTACAACAAATTCTTCTCTACATAACTTACCATTTTTATGAATGTAACGGTTTTTATACATGGTCACATATCAGAAAGGAAGAAGGTTGACACGATTTTAGGGTAAAATTTCAAACTATTGGTACACATAAAAAGATGGTCTGAGGTTTTATCACGAAATATTTCTTCCCTTTTCAAAATTATTTCTACCTTAAATAAAAGGTAAGACGATCGCTTTTCATTTAGCATGGCTTCTTTGAACTTCGCTGTTCCTATAAAACTGCGATGGATTAACCCCAATAAATTTCTGAAGAGAATATGCATAGCTAACTGATAGGTTCCGTGTATCAATCTTTTGGAATGATTACTCTCCTGACAAAGAAGTAGATGCGTGTATGTTAGCGAATGTCTTTTCGACTGAAACTTCCTCATACCATAATTGGTTCACAGACATAAATTTCAAGCAGCAAACTACCAACACAACACAATATTAGAGTGACGTCCTGGAATCCTCACAATTCATTTTAAAACAGTAAATGATACTTTTTCCAGAACTTTTTTCTTGCAAACATGCTGATGACTTGTTGTTTTCAGTTAAAAGCAACAAACCATACATTAAGGTATAACTCGGAGAAATGTTACAGATCTACAGGAGTTCCAGATGGAAGTAACCTCCCAGTTCGTTGCCTTGCCTCTCGTATGGTAGTGATAGAAGAGTGGTTTCATAACATGAAGTGATGGTATCAAGATAAAAAGTCGAAATAACAATATTCTGAAGTTTATTTATTAGAAGTGATTAAGAGTTAGTTGCAGCGTTCCAACACTCAATATTTAGGTGTCAGAACACAACGTCACGAACCTGTAAAACGTTAGGAAGTATGTGGTTTGAATAAACGCACTTTAAAGAGCCTTCAACCTCATTTAGATATTTAAATTTGTACCACTTGAGGATGCAGAGGTAATAATTTGTCAGCAGAATGACACTGCCCTTTAACACCGTTTGTGGGTAAATAAGTCCATCAGCCGGGGGATAACAAAAGGTATATGTTTATTATCTTTAATATAATGATCATGCTCTAAAAAGTAACACTACTGAAAAAGAATTAAAATAAAATAATACCGTGAAGTAGCAGAAATAAACAGTAAGTTAACAAATTGCATTACTACTTGGTATTTGGAATTTTATTTCAGAATCTCTCTTTTTAAGGTTTGATTGTAATGAAACCACCTACTGTAAAAAGTAAAACTAAAACATAATCACTATTACTGTATTCGAGCGAGGTGGCACAGTGATATTACAATGGAGAGCTCACAGTCTGGCTCTCCATATTTAAGTTTTCCATAGTTTCCACTAAATGGCTTAAGACGAATCCCGAAATTGTTCCTCTTTCTACGGCCCGTTTCCTTCCCCACTCCTATTCTGTCGGAGTTTGTGCTCTGTTTGTAATTACCTCGACGGGACGTTAAATACCACCATTCATGTCCTTCTGTTTATGAGATGTGATTCACACGAGACATGTCATACGGTTCATTCTCATATTCCTGCAGAAATGATCGAAAGATGCATCAGTGCCAAAGCACTTAAAATCAGTTGCGCTTTCTTAAGATTACACTGCGGCCTGCTGAAATAAGTCCAGCATTCTGGGAACTTCAACTCTTTTTTTTCCGAGGAGAGTATGCGGCAATCAACTGAACACCAAAATAGCTTCGCTTTTTTGTAAGACTTCTGTCAATTCAAAGATGATATTTCTTTTCGGGCAGAAAACCGTAACGCAGTACCTTGTTGGTATATTTATTATGAAAACTTGCTTTCGTGCCAGGAAAATGAAAGAACGGGAACACCGCTGATATGCATGTTAAAACGCAGTCATTGGAGCAAGTCGAAATCGTATTGCATTATTGCATGTAATCTTGTAGATGTTACCTTCGTTCGCACGTAGTGGTGCGTTTAGTTAAGCTAACATAGCTGCTATGTTTGATTATTAAAGTTCATTATAGAGGACTATGTGTGAGCGTTACTGATGATACTGGGAAAAGGAATAAGAGGAATCTTTGGTCGGGAAGTAGCCCATTCCTCTCAAACATCAACAAGGGTGGAATTGTGTTTATCTTCGCCATATGAAGGTCATGTCCTGTCAGTAATTCTTTATGGCCAAACACTACCCGACAGCTGAAAGAGGTTTCTACTATGATCCATTATATAGTTTGACGGCCTGGCACTGTAAATCGCCCTTGTCCGAAACTACTCTGTTCATGGAACTGTCTTTCGCCTTCAGGGAAGTAACTGTCTTCCGGTTCTAGCTCATTGCGCTGTCACACGTCAACAACCTCGGACCTGATGGAGCACTCACGATAAAAAACAGAGCAAATCTTAACATTCATCATCTCACTCCTTTATTTGATGGTCAACTGGAAAGCCTCTTGCGGGTTTTCCTTGAAACACGGGCATGATTATACACACAGAGTGTTAAAGAGTATAAGTCCAGATATTTCTATTGTTAACTGAGGACAATGTACTGAACAACATTACATTATCGTTTAGTTCATTTGTAGACTAATAATTATAGTTGTTGCGAGTAGTATGTGCTTTGGTTGGTTAAAACCTCCAAGTATTAATGGCACTATCCAGCCATTGATGATTAATTTCCCCAGTGCAGCAGGTCAGGTACTGAAGTGTGGGCAATGGTGCAGTTACGATCGTGCAAAAAAAACATCAAGTAGTAAATTATGTGATGTGATTGCGGCAAGACTGTTAGCCTAAGAGAATAAACAGCTGACACATTGAAGCGGAAACATATTAAGGTATTAATGATCACAATACCTTCACCTTTATACCTAACACCCGGTGAAGTAGCGACGAACGTTAGTCCGTGGAAACAATAATTACTGTAAACTGTAGTTAATCTTCAAATGAGACTGCGTTCGTTTCTATTGCTAACTCTTTTCTACTGCTGATGCAACACGCAAGAGCTCTACCAGAGTATGTTTACGAACTATCTAGGGCTTTAATACAAAACGACAGGAGGGGTGACAATTAGTGCGTTCAGTTCCCATTTAAGTGTCACGGAAACATAATCGAAGGACGAGGCAGCTAAGACTGGGCACTCATAAAATACTCAGAATGAATAAATATATCTAGGTGTAGTTTTCGCCAAGTTATAGCAGACAATTTACAGAATTTCCTGACGTTCGCAAGTAATTTCGTTTTATACTCGCCGAATTACGACACTGACAATCTTCTTTTCTTATGATGGAACTATATACTACTTTTCTGACAATGTGAAAGAAGCTTCTAAGAGAAATTCGACGATAAAACGTGTATGGGACTTAATTAGATAGCATCAGGATAAGAGTGCCGCAGACCACTGTCACATCATCAGGAGAAGAGGTCCCACATACGTCTGCCTTTTTGTACGAAATGTAAGCGAACACGTGACTCAGATGTTGGTCATGTGCCTACCTGTAATTCAAGCCCGTCAGTCTGTGTTCTTCTGTTATAGCAATCAGACAACTTGCTCCTAAAGCTGTGGAGACATTTACAATGTATACGACATCGGAATAATGACTATCGTCATGGCGACTATCACCAAACTTAGAGCAGCGATGCTCTTATACGCTGAAGAGCATCCAGTTGGTGACAAGAACTTACGATCTGTCTTTGTAAACATTATAAAAAAAGTTATAGAGAAGTATGGAGGATAAAATATACCCAGGCAAAAGAAGACCAACTGATGAAAGAAATGAAACCAACGTTTTAGCAGCGTAACACAGAATGCAAATGCCACTAACAGGGGGATCAACGAAACTAGTGTTCTGCGGAAGCTACATTCCATCTCATTTCAGACAGTGTGCAGTTTCACTAGAATGACTTCCAAAATTGTTTATAATTTTTCGAATGTTATTTACGAAAAGTATAGACTGATGGAGCATATTTATAGCAACTTATGTTTGAAGAAGAAACATCATTTACAAACTATGCGTGCAATATGCACTAATCGTCAACTGACAATCCATGCTGATTCAACGAATTGACAAAAACATCGATCTAGGTCTATCAAAGTTTCGTGCTTGTTTCTCAAGGTCCGCACGATTGGTCCCAGCTTTATTAATGGGAATCCAAACACACTCAAGCATGTCGATTCCTAAGGTATGCTGCTGCCGCAATTATTGGTAGACATCCCACTGGACATAAGGCCGTGAGTGTCATACTAACATGATGGACGTCCCTTTCATTCAGCCGGCCAGGGTGGCCGAGCGGTTCTAGGCGCTACAGTCTGGAACCGCGCGACCGCGACGTCGCAGGTTCGAATCCTGCCTCGGGCATGGATGTGTGTGATGTCCTTAGGTTAGTTAGGTTTAAGTAGTTCTAAGTTCTAGGGGACTGATGACCTCAGATGTTAAGTCCCATAGTGCTCAGAGCCATTTGAACCATTTTTTGAACCCTTCCATTCAACGCATGTAATGACAATTCCACTTAAGGGAAACATTTAGAGATAATTGGAATAGTCTTTCAGGGAAGGCAAAATGGTCTGCACAGTCACCAACGTAACACTTCTATACTTTTATCGGTGTCGAAAAATAAAACAAGAAGTCTGTTAGGAAACACCGATGACTCACATAGGCATGATATGCTTCAT
Organism: Schistocerca cancellata; assembly: GCF_023864275.1. Taxonomy (NCBI): domain Eukaryota; kingdom Metazoa; phylum Arthropoda; class Insecta; order Orthoptera; family Acrididae; genus Schistocerca; species Schistocerca cancellata. The sequence goes on from NC_064629.1 coordinate 333,655,729, forward strand.
AATATGGGCCTGTGCCGCCGTTAATTCCAGATAAAATTCAGTGGGGAGTATTGTTTCTTCAGAATCACTTCATAGCGCCTAAGAGTACTCAACGTCAACACTTGGAGCACTTGGTATGACAGCCTTAATACTAAACAGACAAACCATGCCTCAGTTACGTGCTTGCTTAAATTTGGTAAAATAGGACAGACCATGGTGTAACATCTTCTCCTGATGGCAGAACACTGGTTTGCAGCGCTGTTATCTTGATACTATTTGTTCTAGCCTCACACACTAAAGCTCTCTCTGAAGCGTCTTCAAAATGACACAGAAAAACGTATATAGTTTCATTAGGAAAAACAAAGTCGGTGTCGTAAATCGTGACTGTGAACGATAAAAATTGCTTGTGAAAATGATGAAATTCGCCATATTGCCGCTATAACTCGATGAAAATCGTATCTCTGTACATTTACTTATTCTGGATATATTTGCGGTGAAGCTGCCTCACCCTCTGTTATATAAAGCGGCAGACATAATTTCCGGAAGTGTTCCTCACTCTGGATTATAAACGTTTCCTACTCGTTAATCGGAAACAGAACATCAAAAACAGGTTTCTTATAATAAAACCAGGGCGGATTACTTAAAAAAATTTTAAACGATCTGTGAACGAGCACTAGGAGGATTTGGGAATGGGCTATCCCAATCTATATTAGAAAGTATATAATCAAACGTATTGTGTACCACACAGATATAGGCAGTATCGGACGCGATTTCTCACATACGTCATCTGCGTGAATGCACCATAATTTTGTTCGACAGTGCAATGCCTACTCCGAATAAAGTGAATGATTCTTTAACACATTTTGTTTATTGAAGTATATAATTTCATTACGTTCACAATAAGTGGTGTACAGCTGAACAGCACTTAACTGATACGTAGTCACTAACTCCTTTCAATCAATTACGTGTATTGTCGTGTACTCTCCCCTACTTATATTTCTGAAGTCTGTCGATAACCTTCTAAGTAAATACCAAACAAGAGACGATGTACCACTAAACAATGACGTAGTTAAGAACAAAATATAACGGAAGTGGGAAAATACACATTATTTTCTAATAACAGTTCCCATTGTAGAATGTCCATCATACTTAACACCTACTATCTCATTCCGGACAGGAATATAACTACAATAAATGCCCTTACATTATCTGATAATTGCAATTCAGTATTCTGAAATAACTCAAATATGAAGTGAAAGAAAGTGCAAATAATGAAGCTTTCACATAAATATCCATGTCTCTTAGGCACATATTTAAGTAATTGAAAATACTAAAAAGAATATCAGAATAATTACATCGTTTATTAAGAGTCCATACCATCTACACAATTTTTCTTTTACCACCTCTGTAACTATTTTTTTTCATAATATTACCTTTCACTCCCATGGAATATCTTTATTTTTAGATACGAGAGGCATATTGTATTCCCGAAGATGTTAGCACAAAATGCAGAAGACTATACGCCTACAAACACAATGTACAACAGAGACGTCACCAAGCAAGGTACAACACGTAGGTAAGTTGAAGAACTTAAGAAACTAACAATTTGTTCAAAAATTGTTATGTATTGCCTTAAACCATTCACTTTCTTAGCAGCTGTTTAGGTGATGAATTCATCTTCTTCATCTACCAAGCTTAATCTGTGTAAATGCCTCTTTCAAAAATAATTTACTCCATAAATCAAACTCTATCCGTGACTTATTATTTAAGAGCCAGGAGCCGAAATGCATAAACAAAAGATAAGAAAAAAATTGAATTTGTTGACTTTCGAGTGATACTGTACAAAAATTTTATTATGAGTGTCACTGTTCGATGACTGAAAATATTGCATAGTATTCAAAGGGACATAAATATATGGCAGTTTTAAAAAAACTATGTAAAAGTGTTAAGGTTACATCAGTACACAAACTGTGTGCAGGTTAAATATTACTTTGTCTGGAAACATAAAAGACAACTAAGTAGGAATCTACAGTTCATTTATGTTGTAAATATACAGTAATTGTTAAAAATAAGGTGAAATACGTAGTATTGTGACTACTGTTTTAATAATTAATTAACGGAAGGTACCTGCTCATTCAGCAGTTTCCAAGATCAGCAGTCGAGCAGCACGTTTACACACAAAACAGTTGGCGCTCACATGACAGTCCTACGGTTACAAACGTTTAACATTTAGCAACATCCAACATATAAGTTTACGTGATTCGGCTTCGTAGATTGCAGGTTGACAGTAATGAATCATTATACTGCATGAAAGATACTACTAAACATTCTGACTGAGGAAATTAAATATATATTTACATTTATTTGTGTCCTTATCATTCTCTGTTACTATAAGATGATAAACTACCCACTAATTAAAACTAAATAAAATTTTAGGCGCTGTAGGCTACTGCAGACAAGCACACATTATTAGTCGTTTTAAATGATTACGGAGTTACAGATAAAACGAGACATATATGACTCTAATAGGAAATTACAGAAGTTCTGAACATTTCACGTTTATTTCACACTATGGATTGTAGTATCATATTGTGGCCAAGTATGAGAAAGTAATGTATCGCAACGCTAGCCGGTGTACAGAACACAATCTATCCAACATTGTGGGGAAATCGTTTCCGCGGCTTGTGCTCATTTTTCGTCTACAGTTCTTTTTAATTATTTTAATGAAACTGTCGGTAGTCTATAGAGTAACATATCTCCCTACATAAATGAAACTCCACAGCTCGAGACCGGCAGCTGGAAGAAGTAGAAAAATCCTTATTCATTCTGAGATACCATCATTCCACAAACATACTGGATATAGTGAACAGCATTCGCAGTCAGAAAGGTAAGTCAACGATAAGACGAATAGAACGTGCTCTGCTGAAAACTGAATGCTGCCAGGCCGGAAGATGCATAATTATATGTTGATGAGAAGTATGAAGTCATTAGGGTGAGTTGCTACATGTTATACTAAGAACCTAGCGATCTAACACCTGGAAAATAACTACTATGGATGTAGTCGTTATTATAACGACCACTTCACGTCAGACAGTTATCTCTTTCTTACTAGCATTGTACTAGGTCTAGTCGCATGCAGTATTAATAGACAGACATTTTTCAGTTTCTATCATTATTTTTGAAACTGAATTGGTAGACTGTAGCTAGCGGGCAGACATATAAGAAACATGCAGCCGTTAATTCAACAGAGGGCAGAAAAAGTCAAATGGTAACCCAATAATATCTAAATGCTATAGCAATAACCGGTACTTACTGTTCTGGGAACATGTGTACAGATGACAGTGGCTTTCAAGGTCAATCTACTACTGTCGTAACTGCAGCATAAAACCAAGAATATTGCTCCTAGAAGTTCTTATGTGCATTAAATCAGAAAGGAATGGTCATCTTCTCGATTAACCAAAGGAACCTGTCTACTGGATTAAATGTAGTAACTTCGATGTATGCGACTTCTATATAAGTGGTTTATAAAATCACTGACTATTTTTTGGACTACTTCTGCATTTAATTAAATATGATTCAATGAATTACAAAATGTTATTATTACATCACCACCTATATTGTAGATATATCTAGTAAAGCCAACTAGTGCCCTTACATAATGCAAGTAGTCCCTCTACCAGTTTTATGTTAGACACAATTTCTTCAGGTCTAGTTGTCCCGAAGATTCTGCATCTTTTCTCTCCATTGCCATGCACCCGAAGATTAGGTGTCATGCAGTTTCTTCACCCTCATCACAGATCCAACATTAAAGCCTTCTTCCGTTTTACCCATTGTGTATAGGTGTTTTCTGAAATTCCTATGGCCGGTCATCAGTCCAGTCATGAGTTTGATCTCTTTCTTGTTCAATCCCAGGATTACAGGGCTTTTTTTAAAACACGGCTTGGGCATCATTACCTTACCATGTTATTGTTTATGGACCTTCGTCCAATATCCTACGTACTGTTTCCTAAACCAGTTCCGTAGTTGTAATTTGATCGTAGCCTTGGTGATTGTCAGGACAGGTTCTGGTCCAATAAATTGAGTTGTAGCCACCATCCTAGCCAATCTGTCAGCTTGTTCATTTCCACAGATTTCTGAGTGGCCAGGGACCCACACTAGGTTTACCCTATTGCTTTCCCCTAGCTCCACCTGATCCTTGTGGCATTCTGCAACAATCTTAGATCTTGTTGCAGGAGTTGCCAATGATCTCAGGGCTGCTGGCTGTCTGAATAGATGTAGATGCTAAGATCCTTGTAGCACCTACGCATGTCCTCCTCCACACATGCCCTGATTGCAGTAATATCAGCCTGGAATATGGAAGCTAGTTTCCCTAGAGAGATGATGTCTCCAGACTTTGCTGAAACCCGTACACCCCTGCCCCAACGCCTTGGTCTATTGTCGACCCATCAGTGAACCAAACGATGTCCCCTGTACGGTGTCGAACTGTTTTTTCCCACTGCTTCCTGCTTCCAATTAATACATTGTAAGGCTTGTCGAAGCAGTTGGGCGTTATTATATAGTCGGCAGGCATTTCGCCAGCCATTACTATATTTACCTCACTCACAGTCTTCGTGTGTGATTCTGGATATCCGAATGAAAACCAGTTTTTGCCAGTTTTAAGTATATGTGCCCCAGCTGCTGCCTCCACCTTGACCCAAAGGTTTAGTGGAGGCATGTCTAGCGTGGCTTCCATTCCAGCGGGTGGTGTGCTGCTAATTCCGCCTGTTATGGCTAAGCAGGCCAATCTCTGCACCTTAGCAAGCTCCTTACCTGCAACCCGCTGTTCGACCACACTACGGCCCCGTAGGAAACCCTAGATCTGACCACTGTGGTGTACATCCAGTACATACCCCTGGGGCTTAGACCCCAGTTTTTACCACTAGAGTACTTTTTTCCTTGGAGCATATACTCTTAATATGACGGGTCCACGTCAGCTTCTCATTTAAGTTTACCCCAAGGTATTTCACTATACCCTTCACAAGTAGAGTTTCACCGAAGAGTTTTAGATTCCAACTTGAGCGTTGAATATGTCTCTTCGTAAATGGCACCACAACAGTTTTCTTAGGATTAACCTTCAGATCCTGTTTAATGCACCACTTTTGCACAATTTACAAACCTCCTTGTGGCATATTTCTAACTGTGTCAGTAAATTTGCCAAATATTACTATGACAATGTCATCTGCAAATATTTGGCCGAAGCATTGTCTGGAATTTAATTCCTCAATGAGTTCCTTGACCACTAGATTCCATAACAGAGGTGAGAAAACTCCTCCTTGTGGGCAGCCTCTAGTGGTGTTAATTACCATCTTTTCATTCATCATGGTAGCCTCTACCTTCCTTCCACTAAGCATGGCCCTGGTCCACCTGCATATAGTAGTCCCCAGGTCATGCACCTCTACTGCCCTTACCATGAAATCGAAGGTCGTGTTACTGAAGGCCCCCTCGGTATCCAGGAAGATACAGAGGGCTATTTTTTGGATGTGAAGTGCTTTTCTCCACCTTCCCGACGAGTGAGAGCTGTCTCACATGATTTACCTGGTTCACATGCGTGTTGGTTTGAATGTAGAGGGGCCCTACTTAGCCTCCTCTCCCCAACATATACATTAACCAGGTTTTCCAATGTTTCGAGAATGAAGGAGTACAGACTGATAGGTCTCATATTCTTAGCTGTGGTGTGATGAGTTCTCCCTGGCTTTGGATTGAAACCAACCTTCACTGCCCTCCATGTATTGGGAATGATTCCTACTGCTAGACTAACCCTGTACAGCCTGCATAGGACTCTTATGAGCTTCTCTTCTGCCTGTTACAGGAGAGCTGGAAAAATTCCATCTGGGCAAGGTGACATGAACGGTTGGACTGTTCCTACCGCCCATTGGATTTTATTAAAATTCACACACTCCTTGCTCGATTCCCAATCCTGTCTTAGAGTGCCTGAGAAACATTGTTTCTGCGGAATCAAATTCTGGTCTATGTTGTCTGCCAGAGCATATTAAGGAAAGTGAGTTTTGAGGAGCAGTTCCAGTGCCTCATGTGCTGCGTTTGTACACTACTGGCCATTAAAACTGCTGCACCACGAAGATTACGTTCTACAGACGCGAAATTTAACCGACAGTAAGAAGATGCTGTGATATGCAAATGATTTGCTTTTCAGAGCATTCACACAAGGTTCGCGCCGGTGGCGACACCTGCAACGTGCTGACATGAGGAAAGTATCCAACCGATTTCTCATACACAAACAGCAGTTGACCGGCCTTGCCTGGTGAAACGTTGTTGTGATGCCTCGTGTAAGGAGCAGAAAAGCGTACCATCAGGTTTCGACTTTGATAAAGGTCGGATTGTAGCCTATCGCGATTGCGGTTTATCGTATCGCGACATTGCTTCTCGCGTTGGTCGAGATGCAACGACTGTTAGCAGAATATGGAATCGGTGGGTTCAGGAGGGTAATACGGAACGCCGTGCTGAATCCCAACGACTAGCAGTCGAAACGACAGGCATCTTATCCGCATGGCTGTAACGGATCCTTCAGCCACGTCTCGATCCCTGAGTCAACAGATGGGGACGTTTTTAACACAACAACTATCTGCACGAACATTTCAACGGCGTTTGAAGCAGCATGGACTATCAGCTCGGAGACCATGGCTGCGGTTACCCTTGACGCTGAATCACAGAAAGGAGCGCCTGCGATGGTGTAATCAACGACGAACCTGGGTGCACTAATGGCAAAACGTCATTTTTTCGGATGAATCCAGGTTCTGTTTACAGCATCATGATGGTCGCATCAGTGTTTGGCGACATCGCAGTGAACGCACATTGGAAGCGTGTAGTCGTCATCGCCATACTGGTGTGTCACCTGGCGTGGTGGTATGGGGTGCCATTGGTTACACGTCTCGGTGACCTCTTGTTCGCATTGACGGCACTTTGAACAGTGGACGTTACATTTCAGATGTGTTACGACCCGTGGCTCTACCCTTCATTCGATCCCTGCGAAACCCAACTACATTTCAGCAGTATAATGCACGACCGCATGTTGCAGTTCCTGTACCGGCCTTTCTGGATACAGAAAATGTTCGACTGCTGCCCTGGCCAGCACATTCTCCAGATCTTTCACCAATTGAAATCGTCTGGTTAATGGTGGCCGAGCAACTGGCTCGTCACAATACGCCAGTCACTACTCTTGATGAACTGTGGAATCGTGTTGAAGCTGCATGGACAGCTGTACCTGTACACGCCATCCAAGCTCTGTTTGACTCAGTGCCTAGGCGTATCAAGGCCATTATTACGGCCAGAGGTGGTTGTTCTGGGCACTGATTTCTCAGGATCTATGCACCCATATTGCGTGAAAATGTAATCACATGTCAGTTATAGTATAATACATATATCCAATGAATACCCGTTTATCATCTGCATTTCTTTTTGGTGTAGCAATTTTAGTGGCCAGCAGTGTATATTCCCCATCCTCCTTCCTCAACGTACCTCCTGGATTGGTTGGTACTCCAGTGATAATCTTGTGAAGTCCCGGCTTGTGCAGCCGTGCTCTCCAATTCCTCACAGAATGCCTTCCAGAATGCATTCTTTGCTTGTCTGATTGCAAGACTGTAGTTGACAAGGGCCTCACGTAATTTAGCCCATTGTCCTTTACGTCTCGCAATATTAAACAGTCTCCGCTCCTGTTTTCTTTGCATTTCCAAGTTGTTATTCCACCATGGCACACTCCTAATTGTGCACTTCTTGGTGATGGTGCAACTGTCCCGATATGAGGTCACTATGACAGAGTTAACAGCCTCTGTTACTTCCTTAAATTCTATTGGATTCCTTATCGAGGTTTTAATTTCTGATAAGCCTAAATCAAGGCCCTTCCCATATGTCTCCCGGTCTGTTTTCCTGGGATTCCTATAGGTCATGGTCTTTCTGATTCCCATTTCAAATTTGAATTTAATGTACATTTGGTGCAATTAGGATAGCTCCAACACCACATGCCATTGTTTGACATAGCTGCCCATCATCATCGAACTAAAGGTTATGTCAATTACTTCTTCCCTTCTGCTATTCCTTAATGTAGGTTCATTGCCCCTATTAAGGACATCTAAGTTGTTAGCTAAAAGAAATTCAAGAAGGTCCGGTACACCCACTTCATATAAATAAGGTCCTTGTATCAGTGCCACGTCTACTTCCTGCCTCCCCAGGCAGCGACTCAGGGCAGCAGATGCCCCTTTACTGTGCTGCAGATTAATCTGCAGCACCTCCTGTCTCCGTTTTGCTGACCTGCGAGAACCCTAAAATCAGTTTCAGGTCCTGCTCCCGCATCGCCTTCAGGGACTTCTCTCTGACCTCAACTACCAGGGTTCGTCCTTCCGGTGCAACCTTCTGGTTGATCACTCTTCAACCTTATGTCGAGACTTTTGGGTTCTGGGCCCCTATTTTCCCGAACAGAGTCTTAGGAGAGACTTCCTTAAGGAGCTTTGGTACACGTATTGATATCTTTGCGGTCTAAGGTGCTCCGCTGCCGTCTTAACCAGCAGCTTCGCACCTTCCCACAGGGAGATCATGGGCACCTCGTCCTTGTTCCATTCCACCGTGTGCACCCAACTCACAGGCAAAACTGAGGGCACCACGATCTAGATAGACCCTCCAGAAGTTGGGTCCTGGGCCAGCGACCCACCCAATCTTTTCAAAGAGGGCCATCTGTATCAATCCCTCCTGCTGCGAGGTGATAGCCTTCCGGGATAACTGCCATCCTAAAAACCGAGACTGCAGTACTCTAGGTCCGTTTCCCTATTTCTTGCCTCGGTTTTTTTCTGGACTCGCTTATCCAGGGAGGAGGGAGTCTTTGATTCCTCCCTTATCCGCTAGCTACCTGTCTTTGTCGTAGTGCGGGTCTGCGTATCCCCTTCAACTTGAGACAGTTTCTTCCTGGTGATCTCTGGTTCAAGTCCCTTTAATTCCTCACTCCAGAACCGCGCTGCTGCTCCGGTCGCAGGTTCGAATCCTGCTTCAGGCATGGATGTGTGTGATGTCCTTAGGTTAGTTAGGCTTATGTAGTTCTAATTCTGATGACCATTAAGTCACATGGTGCATAGAGCCATTTGAACCATTTGAACCCTTTATTTCCCTCCACTTGTCTTTAGGAAGCCATTCTTTCCCTTCGTTTTTCCTCTGTACCCTGAGTAGTTTCCTCCTCTGGGCCCGAGACTAGCCTTTGATCTTAATCTGGTCTAGCTCCCCGTTGCAGTTCACACTTCTGGCTCAGGTCTAGACCCTGATTCAGTAGTGGGAATACCTTTCATCGGTACTGACCCCAATGTTTGGATTTCTGAGGTCTCAATTTGCCCCTCAGTTTGTTTTTCTTTGTTCTCTTTTGTCGTGTCCATATTGATCCCACGAAATTTGGGGAACTGCAACACCCACACCACGAATATCCCTCGCGGTGTAAGGCTACTTATTCAGGGAGGTCGCCCAGCATCCCTGATGCTCCGTTTGCGACACATCGTCCCATGTGCCACGCACCCTTTGGGACGGATCGTTTCACATCTTGGGTTTGGTCAGAGAGTTGGGTAGGATTGGGAGTGGATAGGGAATGTGGAACGTTGTGGGACACTCTTAGTCTGATCCATGAGCTGAGGCCTTTCCGGCAGTAGGTCCTCTATCCTCGGCATACCCCTCAGCTTCACGCGGATACCCAAGCCTCTCCACCCGCACGAACAGTGTTTCGTCAAGGAGGTGTTCCCCGGAGAGGAAATAATCACCATACCTGTTCATAAATCTGTTGCACTGTGGGACACAGTGGTCAATGCCTTCACAGAAAAATGTTTACGGTTGCTACAGAACAAGGGCTGTACCCTGGTGTGCATTTCTTCGTCGGTAGCAATGGTGACGAATGTCTTTTTTCCAGGATCCTATAATATGTTGCCGAGGTTATTACGACTACGCTCCAGAAAGACATCTGAAAGACATCTGTGGCTGACGAATCGCTTCAGACGGACAGATGCAAGAATGGGTACAATCATTGTTTTAAGGCAACCGTTAATATTTTTGCATTATGACGTTGGTCGTCTTCTCTCACAGTGGGTTGAATATACAGGGTGTTACAAAAAGGTACAGCCAAACTTTCGGGAAACATTCCTCACACACAAATAAAGGAAATGTCTTATGTGGATATGTGTCCGGAAACGCTTAATTTCCATGTTAGAGCTCATTTTAATTTGTTCTTCCACCTACGCTCAATGGAGCACGTTATCATGATTTCATAAGGGATACTCTACCTGTGCTGATAGAACATGTGCCTTTACAAGTACGACACAACATGTGGTTCATGCACGATGGAGCTCCTGCACATTTCAGTCGAAGTGTTCGTACGCTTCACAACAACAGATTCAGTGACCGATAGATTGGTAGAGGCGGACCAATTCCATGGCCTTCACGCTCTCCTGACCTCAACCCTCTTGACTTTCATTTATGGGGGCATTTGAAACCTCTTGTCTACGCAACGCCGGTACCAAATGTAGAGACTCTTCGTGCTCGTATTGTGGACGGCTGTGATACAATACGCCATTCTCCAGGGCTGCATCAGCGCATCAGGGATTCCATGTGACGGAGGGTGGATGCATGTATCCTTGCTAACGGAGGACATTTTGAACATTTCCTGTAACAAAGTGTTTGAAGTCACGCTGGTACGTTCTGCTGCTGTGTGTTTCCATTCCATGATTAATGTGATTTGAAGAGAAGTAATAAAATAAGCTCTAACATGGAAAGTAAGCGTTTCCGGACACATGTCCACATAACATATTTTCTTTCTTTGTGTGTGAGGAATGTTTCCTGAAAGTTTGGCCGTACCTTTTTGTAACACCCTGTATTAACAGTTACGGCCAATACTTCTGAACTAACATAGAGTTTACTTTTTTCCATCTGTCCTGTTTAATTTAATTGCCCCTTATACATAATGTGGAACAACATTCCAAACCAGGGGTGGCCAAGAATTAGTCTCGCGTATCATGCCCGGGCGCGAGTGCGAAAGCGCACAACCTGGCTGGCACATTTCGCACCACGCCACGCTGTCTCAGCGTGAGGAGGGGGAAGAGGGGAAAACTGCGAACACTCCAGATTTAAACGGCAATGCAGTCGCACTTTATTTTATATTTCACATTTCTCAATAACATAGGTCACAAGCAAGAGAAATTTTCAGTATTTTTAATTACTTTTGGTGCCAGAAGATATAGTACAATTCTTATCTGGAACAAACTGCTGGCATACAGACACACACAGGCTATTTCACAGAATTTTATTCTCAAGTTGCCACCTAATCGTGACTTATTTAGTTTCTTAATCGGAAAAAGGTCTTTCACACAAATATATAGTTCGAAACATTGTAGCACTTTTGAAACATCATTATGGAGTCTTGAAAACTCTACATGAGGAAAGAAATGTAGACGTTGTGGACATTTTTAACGTATAAGTATTTGTCATTTAAAACGCTTAGTATCTTGTAGGTCTATGAGCTACATCATCACGTGCACAGGGCGCTTGCAACTGAAACGGCAGACGGTCGCGAAAATAGCCAAAAACCGGTGTAAGATTCACAATGTCCTCAAAACGTTTAAGTAACTATCCTTGTAACTCTTTTAAGGCCAAAGTGAATTCCTGAAACTTGGTGTTTTCTCTAATGGGAGTGAGGTTAGGGAACTGGATTTCTTTGTCAGAATGTGTCCCTTCTGCAATGCGATTTTCTTTTTAAATGCAACCAATCAAATCAGAAAGAATGTACCCTGAAATGTCTATTGTAGGCGGTGTGCAGTCAAGTCCACTTAAAATGTGACGTCTGCATTCCATTCCTGAGGTTCTAATTTTAGTTCATGTACTTATTTTTCCTTCAAAAATTCAATTGTAGCAAGTATTAAATCATTCCTGGCCTGCCCCTTGACTTAACCTACGTACTCTGCAGTAACGTACTGAGTCTCTTTACTCTTCGTTCAGTTCCACAGAATAATGTTGCACCGGCCGTGATGGCCGAGCGGTTCTAGGCGCTTCAGTCCGGAACCGCGCGACCGCTACGGTCGCAGGTTCGAATCCTGCCTCGGGCATGGATGTGTGTGATGTCTTAGGTTAGTTAGGTTTAAGTAGTTCTAAGTTATCGGGGACTGATGACCTCCGGTGTTAAGTCCCATAGTGCCCAGAGCCATCAGCCAATAATGTTGCTGCTAACAATGGAATATTGAGCGTGACTTCAGAAATTTTACTACTCATACGACCAATTTCTTCATATGCTCCAGGCCTGAAAATTTAATACAAAGTACTTTCTGATGTGCAGAACAGTTAACCCCATCTGTCGCCGTTGTAATATATTTCTCCGTTGTAATTTTTTGCTCTTTCATCGTCAGCTGAGTCCTTAAATTCTCTCTGTATGGTATTGTAATGTCGATTCCTAGAAAAATGCAGTACCTTTCACTTATGCGAAATGAGACTTCTCATCCCTCTTTTCTGTCATTTCTAATCATTTTAAAGGATTGCGACGATAAATCGCTGGACTGCCTCTTTTTGTGCAAACAGACACTGGAGCTGTGAACGTCCTTCATATCACGAACAAATAGCGAAGGCTAATCAGCGCGATTTTGCCGAACTGAAGAGAGTTGTGCCGACCGAAAATGCCGCACCGCAGTGGGATGTCCACAGCCCGCACACATTGCGCGTGCCGTAGCCGGCCCTGTTCTAACGACTTAATGTAGCGCACCACTTACACCGACTTAGAAAAAATAGCGTCACGTAAGCGTATCTATCCGGGATTCCTATCCCGTAGGATTGTTAGAGGAGATAGAAAAGGTCCAGCGAAGAGCGGCGCGTTTCGTCACGGGTTCGTTTAGAAGGGGGGGGGGGGGGGGAGGCGTTACGGAGGTGCTAAACAAACTCCACTGGCAGACGTTACAAGAGAGGCGTTGTGCATCACGGATAGATTTAATATTAAAATTTCGGGACGGCACTTTCCAGGAGGAGTCGTACAACATATTACTTCCCCCCACATACATCTCGCGTATTGACCACTAGGAGAAAATTCGAGAAATTAGAGCCAATGCAGAGGCTTACCGACAATGATTCTGGCCACGGAATATTCGCGAATGGAACAGGGTTGGAGGCATCAGGTAGTCGTACAGAAGGTATCCTCCGCCAAGCACCATTAGTAGGCTTGCGGAGTAGACGTAGATGTAGATGTAGAGGTGGGTTCCATACGATTTATGGTACATCTGGCGAATTTTGTTGCCGGGACATCAACGTGAGTTCACTGTAACGCGCCTCATAGTACTGTTGCATCGGTCTGGCTCTGAGACATGGACAGTTATACTGCTCAAAGATGACATTGCCGTCAGAGAAGACATCACGCACGAAGGGATGCAGATGTTTTGCAGCTGTCAGAGTGTCTTTGATTACAAACACTGGCCCCATCCAAGAGCAGAAGAATGTCTTCGTTAGCGTAATACTGCTCTCACCAGCCTGCATCCGTAGCGTGCTGCAGGATTTAAGCTGCCGTTTACCTCGATGACGGCATTTGTGGAGACGACCATTTACCTAGTGCAGCAAAAATGTAATTCACTCTAAGCGCTGACACGTTCCCATGGATCGATGGTCGAATCCCGATGGTCCCGTTCCCATTGCAATCGCAACTGACAATGCTCATGGGGCAATATGTGAACACATAGGGTTGATCTGCTGCCGAGCTCCATGACCAACAATATATGATGAATGATGTGCTCTGAAACACTTGTAGGTGCAGTAAGTGTAACAACAACAGCAGTCGGTACACGCCAAGAATCGCAGTTGTCTGAAATGTAACTTAAGAACATGCCAGTATTCGTCAACGAAGTGTGATGTAGAACAACGTGAATGAAAATTACGACCTTCAGAAATAACGGCAGTTTCCCTTTGGCAAGCTGCAGTTAAGGTAGGAAAAATGACAAACGGCGGATGTCTTTTTAGCGGAAGAGAGCTATGGAAGAAGGCTTAAAGATAAGTGAACTCATTTCTCATTGAAGTTCAAAGGCGGGCTCTGCACGACTAATTAGTTATTTGTCTTGTATTTACGAAGTGGTTCGTTACATTGTTTAAATAACGAAAATATCTCATGAAACAATATATAAGCTTTGATAAGGAGACGTTATTTTCGTGCACAAACCAGCGGTCGTGTACCCAGTTTTGTGTAAAGAAGCCGCGGTACATTGTTGGATGGGTTATACTTTTGCGTGGTACATGAACAGATTTGCATAGATCCGCTTATCAGTTTCTTTAGGTTTCGGTAAGCGATATCTATAATATAGCCTGAAGCAGAAGGCGTCTTAGATTAGTTCTATAGGTTTGATCTCACCCGAATTTTGAGACCAAGTCATCATATGCAATTGAAACGTCAGTTGCATATTCTTTCGCAAATTGTGCAGTGCGATGAACGTTTTGAGTAATGTTCGGAGGCTAGGCCGTATTCGAAACCGTAGACCCTGAGTTCTGAGCTCTCCGGGCTTGTCTTTGGATCCAAGAAAACATTCATCCTATCACTTGTTTCACAAAAAAGTTTAATATCTCAAATATGCGTGTATTATAGGTCTCGAACAGTGACGTTTCCCTTGTCATTAATGTTCATTAACTGTGTCTATTCACAATTACGGTCTTGCGTCATAGACAAGTGGGAAATTGGGTAGTCATGAAAGGAACCGAGTTTTCATGGTAATATTTCGGTATGAACAGCATGTGGAAAGTGCTAAGTGAAAAACATAAAACTAGTGAACAGGCCCGAGGATCGTGTAAGACTTCGACGGTACATATGGCTCTGAGCACTACGGGACTTAACATCTTTGGTCATCAGTCCCCTAGAACTTAGAACTACTTAAACCTTACTAACCTAAGGGCATCACACACATCCATGTCCGAGGCAGGATTTGAACCTGCGACCGTAGCGGTCGCACGGTTCCAGACTGAAGCGCTTAGAACCGCTCGCCCACAACGGCCGGCGACAGTATATACTGAGGGAATGAATTTACGAATTTCATTTGAATTTCACGATATATTTATTGCAATAACGTGTTTAACATAGCACTCTGATATAGTTGAATATCTTACAGTAGTTTGCACCCTTCATGCTGCTGTAGACTATGTACAGTTTTATTTTCATCAAAACATTGCTGTTTTGTATGTTGCCTTCTAATAGTGCCTGATTATCCAAAAATTTTAACTTCTGGTTCTGACAAGCAGACAGGGACCGTAGTGTGTTCAGAAACTTTCGATCTGGCTTAAAATCAATGCGTGATGTATGTATATGAATGAAAAATATTACACGAGTAGGTATTAGTCTGAAATTCACCAAATTTCAGAGAGATATTCATCACAAAACATTTATTGAATGATTAAACTTTTATTCCATTCAGAATTGACGTCCATCATCAACATCAGTATGAGCACGACCACGACCACTACGGGTTCGAATGCACTCTTTCCGTTGTCGTGGCTCGGTAGAAAACCGTCTCCAAGTGTCATCCTGAGACATTTCTTTCCATACCTGAAACACATACTCTTTCAGTTCGTGAAGACTGCTGGTTGAAGGCTGCATGAAGATATGCGGCTTGTCACTGAATCCCAGTCATACTCCACGGGTGACAAACGTAAGGACCGGGTAGGCCTGTCAAGGATCTGTACTTTCCTAAAGGCAGTATGAGATCTTACGTTATCCTGCTGGAACATGCCATTTGTTATTTTTGTCATGAAGAGTATGGCAAAAGAGATTATCATTTGTGTCTCATAATTGCGAGCATTCAGTCTCACTTCTACAATTGCAGAATCAGTCCGATGGCTGTATGCAACAGCTCCCGTAACTGTGGTTCCAGTAACTGTATGTGTATGGGTCTCGAGAACAGCTGCTTCTTGTGACCTCCCACCAGGCCATCTACAGGAAGGCTGCCATCGATATGATCGTCACAAATAGACAAATGCTTGTCAATAAACACCACACACTCACAGTTCCAGATGAATCAGGCTTTACGTAAGCATTTGTTGTTTGTGGTTTGGTTTTAGCCGTAAATGACGAATGGTAATTGGAGGTCGCCAGTAATTTGTTTCCGACAGACCCTGGTGACACAGTGATTGCCTTATATCAACTGTTGTCAGTTGTAAGTGGTCGCAGTGTAAGAAGAGCTTGCTCAAATTTGTACTACTAACTGGATGTGTAAAAATGGCCCTGTACATCTGACATAATTAAAATTGCTTCCCTCCAAAACTGTGATTACCAGATACGCTATTTAGGAAATTAAACAAGAAACTCAAAAATACACTCGGTCTATTACCAAAAAAATGCAAGAGAAATGAGTTAACCATCATTGACAGCAAACGTTAATGCCTTGACAGGTCTTGACTAGGGATCTGGACTGAGACTCAATGAACGCATGTCTGGATAAACAATTATATTAGTGTAAGTTGTAGTGTGATTACCCAAGGATTATTGCTTAAAGACAGAAAGCGCTACAGAAGGATATGTGTTTTCATCCATGGCCGGAGCTGGAAGCAAATGGAAACTTTACGTGCAAACACGTCTTCAGAAGGACGACTCAAGTTACTGAACCTCGGTAAACATTACTCGGCTGCTCCTATACATCGCCTTGCTTTTGTTCGTAGATCTCACAATCTTAATCTGCAGATAGTGTCTCAAGTGGCTACATTTTCAGTCGTTGTCTCTGTACCAAAAGGATGCCTTTGTGTTTATGTTCAAGTCACCCTCAAAACTGTCTAAGTGCAGTCTGCCAGAGATAGCGCCTATTCATCAAGACGTGTTATTCTGTTGCCAGTACACTTTGATTGGCCGAACGATAAATATTTCTAGTGCCGACCAGTAAGAATCCATCTTGAAAGACGCTGGTCGCCTTCGCTTACTTTCATATCGGATGGTTAACCAATAATAAATCTCGTAACACTTGACACTCTAAAACGGTCCCCTCCTGTTTCTCATTCTCTGTCTGCAGTCGCGTGTTAGTCAACGTGGCTGGACCTCTGGAAGCCCAGCCGTGTTTCTCACTCCAACTGCTAAATTATTTGCATTACCCAATAGTAATTGCTTTTACACTTCATTAAACATTTTCTTGCGGGACCTCAGCTCGGCGGTAGTATCTGACACCCACCATTGCCATCGCTAGGTTACCCATCCCTCATTTCACTGCAGATGTTATCTTTAATGGTATGTGTATTTCGAAGATTCCTGGATTCCCACCGTTCTGTCTACAATGACATCCTTTCTGTATGCTGCCAAAAATGGCACGCACCACCCCCCCACACATAGCTCGTCAACAGCAGTCTCCGTTAAGCTGACACTACAGAAGATACAATTTGTATCGTGACTTTAGTCGCCGGCGCCCAGGGGCCGCTCTTCTGAAACGAGGGTCCAATCTGACTGCCTGCCGTTTGTTCTTGGAAGTGCTCGGGTGACTTCCGCAAATATTGTCCCGGGCAACTATCACTTCCCGGTCTTGACACATGGCTTTCCATAAGTTCACTTACAACTGAGGACACCTGGCTTCCATAGGGCCTTCTTAAATAGGTGAACATGCACTTCAATGTAAGAAATTGTAATCTACGCCACTCTGATATGTGTTGCTGTTTCGGTTTTCACATCAGTTACAGGACAGTCGTATAACATCACCCAAACATTCCCAAGCCATGTGTCCGCAGTATCCTTTCTTTCAGGAGTGCTAGTTCTGCAACGTTCGCAGGAGAGCTTCTGTAGAGTTTGGAAGGTAGGAGATTAGATACTGGCAGAAGTAAAGCTGTGATGAACGGGCGTGAGTCGTGCTTCGGTAGCTCAGTTGGTAGAGCACTTGCCCGCGAAAGGCAAAGGTCCCGAGTTCGAGTCTCGGTCGGGCACACAGTTTTAATCTGCCAGGAAGTCTCATATCAGCGCACACTCCGCTGCAGAGTGAAAATCTCATTCTGAACATCCCCCAGGCTGTGGCCAAGCCAGGTCTCCGCAGTATCCTTTCTTTCAGGAGTGCTAGTTATGCAAGGTTCGCAGGAGAGCATCTGTAAAGTTTGGAAGGTAGGAGACGAGATACTGGCAGAAGTAAAGCTGTGATGACCGGGCGTGAGTCGTGCTTCGGTAGCTCAGTTGATAGGCAAAGGTCCCGAGTTTGAGTCTCGGTCGGGCGCACAGTTTTAATCTGCCAGGAAGTTTCATATCAGCGCACACTCCGCTGCAGAGTGAAAATCTCATTCTGGATTCCCTCTTTAAATCAATGCAGATGAAACTGCACTCAGAAGTTGTTGATAGACTAACTGTAAGAAAGAAATTTGTTCCAAAGTGGCACTGCCATTATGTGCTTGTTTGAGACACTGTTTGTTTGAATTAGGATTAGGCAAGGGTATACATCATCATTTACTATACTTCTTACCCACCCAATAAGCCATCGCACATTCACTCTTTTGTTTGCTGGTATAAAAGTTCTAGAGCATTCTAATGAAAACGCACATTTTCAATTTTTTTAAAAATAAAACCCGAATTCCAAAACTTCAGTCCTAATTCTGTAATGTTTATGCGTTTAAAATTAAGAAATATGAAATCGTTAAATTAACTAGTTAAAATAATTAAAATAAAAAAATAAAGATAAAAGTTAAGTAATTAAAACAGTTAAAAATCAACGAATGAAAAATTGAGATATAAGAAATTTAAAAAAATAAGAATTATTCATATTCAATTATATGAGCAGAGTGATATTTAACTTGATTTTTACCCTTATATTTAAATTTTAAACTGATAAGACTTTCTTCTTTATCGTCATCTCCTGAGAAGGTTTTAGTGTAATAAACTGGAAGAATAATTTTAAATTTGCGTTCTACAACCAACTAAACCTTTTGACCAAATTTACATGGTGTAAGTTCAGCCTTTGAAATACTGTAAGATTTTTTATTCAGTTCTGTTAATTTAGTGAAACCTTTAGAGACACTAAAACTGTTCATTTCACTTGATATTTTATTAATATTGTGGCTCCTCGTTGTTTGTTTTTCGTTCATATATAAAATTATATTTTATTTTTGCAAATAAAGATTTTAATATACTGTAAACAAGAATATTATTTTTGTTTAAGCTTCATCACAATATTTATGTATCAGTTAACACAAGTAAAAAAATTGCAAAGCAACCCCATAATGTCCTCCCCACAACATGCATGTTTCGGACTCCTCTGACCTTATGTCCATGGCACTATATGAAGACTAGCTTCTGAATTAAGAAAAGCGCTTCATTTATTTGGGCCCGTATTAATTACACAGACGACGGTGTTAGTAGATTTCGTCTTCACGCATTGCATTACATTGACCTCCGGTTATGCACACTTCCTTCAGTCAATGCTTGTGTGAACTTTGACTAATGTAGCTATGTACGAAGCTTGTGTATATACTGTAGTTGGTATTCGAGTGACTAAGGTGATTGAAGTTAAGTCATTTCCAACAATTCTTTTTATCCAAATAAATTATTTTTATCATTATTGTATTTTATGTGAAGAGATGAAACAGAAATTGCCTGTCATGATCATTACAATACTCAAATTAAATTAAAAAAAGAATAATTGGTAATTAAAATCAAGACTTTTCCGCTATTAATTTAAATGGAACTTACTACAACACCATGTAATTACAGATTTTCGCACTACTATGGTTGAGAGGCGCCAAGTTTGAAATGCATGAAATTTATTTTTATCGTAACTTTATTTTCAGAGTTATGGAAATGTGACTTCTGATTACCCCAGAGAAACCTCTACCCGCAATACATGGAAGTAAGGCGGATTGCGTAATTCGAAGGAAAGGTGGCAAAATTGGAAAAAAAAATTTGGAAATTTGTGGTAAGGTTGTACGGAACCAAACTGCTGAGGTCAACGGTCCGCTTACGCACTACTTAATCTAACGTAAACTAACTTACGCTAAGGACACATACACACCCATGCCCGAGGGAGGACTCGAACCTCCGACGGGGAAGCGCGGTGGCAAATTATTTTTAATTAATTGGTCATTCAAATATTAACTAATTTGAAAAGTTACAAATGATAAAATAATCTACTTAAAAAGAGGTATCAAGAAAATATATAATGAACAAAATCGGAAATCATTTAATAAGTAAGTTATTAAATATTTCAGTTTAGAAATTCTCAATTAATAATATATGTAAAACTTTCACAAATTAAACACTTTTCTCCTTACAAAATTATATAAGCTAAAGGAACATTAGGAATTTTATCATTAGAAGTAGCACGTAATGTCTTTATAGTTTTTTTTAGTCGCAACAAGAATTTTTCATCGAGTCTTTTAGTCCAACTGTGAAAAATGGGAGTGTGCTATGTCAGAAATCTATATGACCACCTGTACAAAATGCTGCAAACTGCGTAATCGGCTCCAGCATCTGTATACTAAAACAACAATGCTACTATTCACATATCTGCAATTCTCCATGATCGATTTAATAAACACAGTGATAAAGGACAACACCTAGTGCGGTGTTGAGTATGATTTTTGTGTGTCCATCAAAAGTCGAATATAAGCTGCAGTTCACGAAAATAATAGCCGAAGCCTGTTAATGAATATTACTCACCAGTTCTGGGATCGAACCGAGAAACTTTACATGCCTAACTATATTCCTTGCTGATTAAGAGTTTTGTATTAAACATTCTTTAATGTGAAAAGTCACCATCTAATAACCTCGAAGAGGCTCTCAGACAAATTCTTCTTAAAGGCAAATGAAAATGCTGTATTAAAATTATGTATCTCATTTGCCCATTTTTGAAACAAAGTTTGTCTTTATTCATTTGCCGGGGAAATGTAAGGCGAAAAAAATTATTTTGTGGTGGAATTTTTATTTCTTTTCGGAGCAGAACGATTCCTCCTCCTTAAGCGAATTCATTTCCGTGTCAGTGCCTAGCTGCTCAAAAAGTTATGAACTGTGTACACTGAAAGACGTAAGCACAAAGACATAATGGGGCCACAGCTTTTCCATGACTAACTCGTGCTCGATACACTGGCGACTGTTTTCGAGAGTTTATCTTTTCCCACTGGCGTTCCGGCTGTCGGCTGCCGGTGAGTTATGTCGCAATATCGGGCGACTTATAGTTCCCTTAATTGAGTGTTTCTTTCCTGTTGCGCACTCGACTAAGACAGAAGCTATAATGTCGACGACTTCCGAGCCACGACATATAACCCCTCGCAAAATTGAGAAAGGGAAGTCGGCCTAATGAGTAAATGCAACCAGTGAATACGGAAAGCAGCACGCTTTATCATTCACTGAACTAAAAGGACTGCAAATAAGTTTTCCCTGCTTTTTTCCTGCGATCTTTAAAGTGCAGCATGTTTAATTCTATAATTAATTTTTGAATTATCAGCGGAAATTTCTCAATAATCAGAGTAAAACGAAACGCTGAAGCTGCCCAGAAATCTCACTGTTTCTGAAAAGAAAGATCTGTTTCTTTTTTGTTTAAAATTATTGTTTGTCGCAGTCACTTTATTACTCATTTTTCACAAGGTTATAAGCGGGATTCAAAAGATATTTTAAATAGAGAGTTGTACAAGTTCCTTTTGTAATTCTTAAACGTAACCCGTGCAGCACATTTGCCCCACCTTCTCAAAATTATTGAGCAAGAGAGGAACTCCATACATGAACAGTTAATAGTAGGCAAAACAAAAACTTAACATACTCTGAGAGACACAGCTGCCAGATACCAAGCATCTGAAGGACAAGGCACGCAAATTCTATGCAAGTGTAGGCAATACCACTGACATATATTTCTACAGACATGAGCTGTCATTGCTAGACAAACATCTGACAGAAATTTGAAAGCGTCTCTTAACCAAAAAATATTACAAACCTCTTTTGTTTCATCAAAATTGTAGTAAATACTGCTAGAGTTGCACTTTAGCAAAACTACGGTTTGGTAGTCTCGGTAGAGTACATAAATGACGTAGTGACGTAGTAAATGGTAGGATTACCGGTATTATTGGTAGAATTTTTTGGGAAAGAAACATAAATGAATGCATGAGGGAGAAACTGCGAGCGGACGATTTCTCTCTGTTTTGTTTGTTTGTTTGTTTTCACACAGTTAAAACCACATGTCTTTCAGCGTTAGTCCATTGCGTATTTTATATTCTTACAAAATACACTGCCGGAAAAAATAAGTACATCTGGAAAGTAGACATCGATTTTGATGTGATGACGGCAAGTAAATGTACTGATAGTTTCAAATTTGTCCGCTAAGAGATAGCGTAGTGGTACAGATACTAGAGCACTATCTGCCTTTACCCTTTACTAGGGAAATCTCAGAGCCGGAAGGCTCAGTGTGATACAAAGGTGTGAATTAATCAGGCAACCATGCCACAGAGATGCACTCCTGTTTCCTACAGCCATCTGAGCTAATTTGAAAGGTGTCAATTCGTGGCTTACAACTGCCTGGACGTTCCTTTAGGAGAATTGAACCACAAATATGATGTGCTGAGTCATTCCTGTAACGATGATAGTATCAGCAGCCACATGAACTTTCTCGAACCCGTAGACGATATTCTGGACGTCCACGCAGCACAGACGACCGACAGGATCGTTATTGTAAGGGCAGCAGTGGCAGATCGTACAGCTCCCAAAGCACAGACAAGAGGGCCTGTGAATCCATACGTGTCAAAATGAAGTGTTGCGAACAGGTTATTGGCAGTGGGACTATGGGATAATGCTCGTCGACACACAGCCCACGAAACTCAATGTGCTCTGCAAGACGTGCTGCAGTTTCCCTGGTCAGCCCAATCTCCGGACTTGTCTACAACCGAGCACGTCTGGGCTATGTTGAGACAAGAAGAGACTTGTTCAACTTGTCAAGCAACAACTCTCACAGAACTACGTGAAGAGGACAAGCAGGCGTGGCATACTGTATAACAGGACAGTACTCGTCATCTGTACGACCGACTGGATGCAAGAATCAGCGCCTGCATTGCCGCCCATGGAGGCTACACCACGTAATAATATGGGTGTTTCGATCCCATTCTTCTAAATCACACAGACATTATAATTTTCACATTCAAAAAACCAATAATTGCATTGTTGGAGACAAACATATAAAAACGTCTACTTCCATCAGAGGCATGCCCACCACTACTAATATTCTGCAGCACTCACAATTTCCAAAGAGTTTACAAAGTAAAAGAGTTTACAAACTTTCTCGACAGCAGAAGAATCTTTACCAAATTAAATCATTATTTCATAAGTAAATCCAAAAACTAATTTAATACTTAGCGTTTGATTGCGCAATTAATAATATGAATTTTAAGTAGCCAGATATTTTTAATTTCAATTATTCTTAAAAGAGGAGTGGCTTCAACTGTTAGTACATATCGATTGTAATCACATTAATTTATTTTTTATACGTTTTAGCATTAAATATAATACATCGTTACGAAATCATATGAATTCTTTTAGTGAAACAATTTTAGTGAGCCAATTTCAACCTATACAAGAATCGATAGTATACATGGGATCGGTTATATCTATTAAAAAAAGGAAATGTTATGCGAGGATTCGTTATAACTGCATGGTATCCGTTACATCTATAAAAAAAGGGAAATGTTGTAGGAGGATTCATTATAACTGCAATATACACTGGAGAGCCAAAGAAATTGGTACACCTTCCTAATATAGTATAGGCCCCCGACAGCACGCAGAAGTGCCGCAACGCGGCGTGGCATTGACTCGACGAATGTCTGAAGTAGTGCTGAAGGGAACTGACACCATGAATCCTGCAGGGCTGCCCATAAATCCGTACAAGGGGGTGGAGATCTCTTCTGAACAGCACGTTGCAAGGCATCCAAGATATGCTCAATAATGTTCATTTATGGGGCGTTTGGTGGCCAGTGGAAAAGTTTAAACTCAGAAGAGTTTTTCTGGAGCCACTCTGTAGCGATTCTGGACGTGTGTAGTGTCGTATTGCCCTCCTGGAACTGCCCAAGTCCGTTGGAATGCACAGTGTGTAAGAGGGTGATGACGGCACATATCTGGCCCAGCACTGAAATCTTCAGCAATCTGTGGAAGGGTTGCATTTCTGTCACGCTGAACGATTCTGATCAGTCGTTGGTCCCATTCATGCAGGATCTTTTTTTCGGCCGCAGTGATGTCGGAGATTTGATGTTTTACCGGATTGCTGATATTCACGGTACACTCGTGAAACAGTCGTACGGGAAAATTCCCACTTCATCACTACCTCGGAGATGCTGTGTCCCATCGCTCGAGTGCCAACTGTAACACCACGCTCAAACTCACTTAAATATTGATAACCAGTCATTGTATCAGCAGTAACCGATCTAACAACTACACCAGACACTTGTTGTCTTATATAGACGTTTCCGACCGCAGCGCCGTATTCTGCCTGTCTACATATCTCTGTATTTGAATACGCATGCCTATACTAGTTGCTCTGGCGCTTCAGTGTGTAAGAGGGTGATGACAGCACATATCTATACTTCAATAGAAGATGATGAAACTTTCTATACCCATTGTAATATACACATATATTGCAGAGAACGATCAGAATCATTTACATATAGCGCGTGGAGCTCTGTATATACAGGAGATCCCCGCTAGGGTGAAGGAATTTTTCTTCCTCCTTTGAAATGTTCCAAAAACAAGATTAGAATGTGAGTGTGACACCAGCAGCCACTTCCTCCATGATGCAACTGTTTAGACAAGTCCCCTCAGAGGGTGCGTGATGGCTTAGAAAGACAAGGCACATTACTTCCTGTCATGTATGGGGTGATTTAATTTGTTTATCCACGCATGCCCTTGGCTATTCCTTGCCTACTGCCTTCTCTCTTGCACTACTAGAGTGTTGCGGAAGTCGTTGCAGTACAGCACAACGCCTGCAAGCAGCCACCAATACGAGGAGGTGACTAGAGGCAACGGCTGCAGCGGCGAGGGCTGCGGCTTAGCGCAATCGTCGCCTACCCCTACAGACATCCCATTAACATATGGCGCAGTGGGAACAGCAGAGGCGATGGCACAGTGCATGTTTTGATACATAAATATTCACTTGATCCCATTCTGTCTTACAACAGACTAATAGCAGTAATAGCTTATACATGGAACCATGGGATACCTGTGTAGTATGTTTATGCACCTCCAGAGTGCAATGCCTTGTATGACCTGTAGTGTTTGCCTTTTTCACATAATACTACTAGCTTAATGTTGGCTAGTGCTAGTAAAGGCTCCTCACGATGGATACATTTCCTTGAAACGTTCCGACCCATGATCGACAATGCTAAAAATGTATAACAAATCAGTAATTGTTAAGTACCCGGCTTTTCTTGTCATTTTACACTTAGCAAGAATTGAACGTTCCTTAATAAATAGATATCCTCTCTCACATCTATTTTTTTTAAGTTCCTGCTTATTTTTTACACATGGACTGTAATTTCATAGTGGTAGAGTGACATCATAGTGTGACAGTCAGGTTGTGTGGTAAATTATACTACTTAAGTTCAGGTGAGCTGAGAAAATATCCTGGGTAATAAATTACAGCTATTAAAGTGACGTTACCATATTGGCTTATGGAAGATAGTCATTAAGGTAACTTGGTAATAAGTTAGGCTTAAATATACGAGGGAAATGTAACAGTGCAGACTCCACCAACACCTCGAGCCCATAGGATCGTTTCCCAGATCCCATTTTTTATTTGCTATCAGGCAATTAGAAACTGGTCTACAAGGATGGGGGAGGGGAAGTGCAATGGGGAGGAGAAGGGGCAGGGGATGGGCAGTTTATCTGTCAACCATGCAGGCTGTACCAGCACTCCATTCGTTCCCTTACAGTTGAAAGTATTGCAACCCTCATTTCTTATCTATACAATGTGTAATTGCTATTGTGCAGTGAGCTATTTCTTGAAGTGTCGTAGTTTCCACTAGGTGGCAGCAGAATATGAGAAACATTTAGAACTTTAACATGAACTTAATAGCTTACATGGCTGGCTTCTCTGGCAGCCTTTGATATCGGTTTTAGAGACGAGTTGTTGATTATTTCGTCGTTGGAATAACATTGTTTGCTTTGGTGATTCTCGTCAACAAGTGGACTTAAATCTGTAATTTGGAAGTACTTCCCATGTGTATTTGTAATGTATAAAAACTATTTTCATTGTATCGTTGAATTTATGAGAGTTTCAGGGATTGAATTATGCTCGTTGCTAAACCTATAATTTATATCTGTAGTGCCAATAAGTGAGACATGTTTATTTTGATGAGAAATGCAGACGATTTAGATGTGAGCTATTTAATTTGAGGGTGCAATGTGTCTAGAAAACGTGTAAAAATTCTTCTGTCATTACTGAGTGCTGCTTAATCTATATGTCTTATCGATAGAGCCAGAATGCAATAAATGTATATTTTTTAAGGATCTTTGTATTAGTTGTGTTTTGTAGTGGTAGCCTTAGCTTTCGAGAAAGAATTTTTGTTTTTAGAATTTTAGTTCGCAATCAGAGACCTGCAGTTATAATTGTGTGTTACGATACGCGACCTGTGTGTGTGTGAGTGTGGTTTTATACTCGAAATCGTTACTTATTTTGATAAATATTTAGAATTCAGTGCAATGATTCTCTTTTCGAAATATCAATCTTTCATCTCTGTCGTGTCTCAAAACAGTCTTTAACCCAATTTGATCTCTCTCTTTTTCTGCCACTGTCTTTGGCTACATTAGCTGTAAGTAAATAATTAGTATTATGACGCTTTCCTTGTGTATTGTGAAAATACGCAGTTTAAGTAATAGATCACAATGAAAAGATCATCAGGATAACACCTTCTCGTCCTATAAACGTATTATATCCTTTTTTCTTCTATTGCTGTGTTGTGTATTTGTAGATGTCATGCTCTGGATCATTACAGTTACAGTTCTGATATTATTTAGTAGCTCTTTACGGGAAATATAAGTTTTGAACTCTTTAGTGAACCTTGGTAGCGTAGTTTCTACTGATCAACATTGCAGCCTTCCTTGAAAATTTCTTCTGTATTCGAATAGGCCCACATGATTTGAAATCTATATCAGGAATTACAAATCAGTATCATCAGTTAAATTTTTTTATGTGGATCATGACATTATCTTCTTGCCCATAAATCGTTACCTGGTAAGTTGACACTTTAATGAAAAACATCTAAAAAGTCTGTTTATAAGAGGTTGTTATATGAATCACCAGTAACTTAGCCTCAGATCGAAACGTCGGTACAAATACTTTTGGAAACTGTGTCATCAAAAATGCTTTTTGTGGAAACATCTAATTTGGGGATTCGTCAAGCCTTATGCTGAATGTAGGCCCAAAAATAGCTTGATTGGAATGTTACTTCTTAGCCACATTTATTATGCAGCAATTTAAATGTAGAAATAGCATTGGAGTAATTAATTTTAGTCCAGAACTATGTTTTAGGAGCCCAGTTTGACAGATAAATGATTGTCTGTTGAAATATTGTTGTGGCATTTGAAGTACAAATGACGTTTTTTGTGCTTGTGACGCATTCTTGCATGTACTTTAGACTTAGAAAGAATATTGTGATACCTGGCAAGCATCATATAAGACACTGGATGTGGAAAATATTTGAGAGTCCATTGTCCTTACCCGAAGTATGGTATGGAGAGTAATATCCAGTAACCTGTATTTATAGATGTGCATATGCTAAAATTTAAACCCTTTATAGAATTATTTGTATAAATAGTTTTGAATACGGTGCGAAAAGATTCAGATCGTGCGAATACTTTTGAACATGGCCAAGGAGGCTGCTCTGAGTCACTATTCTGACTGGCTGCTTCATTTTGTTAGTGGGAAAATTACTTGGCCGTGATTGCTTGAGAGGTGGGGGAGGGGAAGGTATGATGCTAATGATAATTAAGCCATAGTTCATGGGGCTGCAACTTGTGGGATCACGCATTTGCCACAGATGTTGTCAACTCGCACCTGGAACTGAACTTGTTTTCAGTGATATCGGGAAGTCGATTGTTTCATTTAAGTGCAGATTTGATCTAGAGTCACCATAACATTGCTAATGGTGAGAGTTGTTTAATGATACAATATCCTAGCTTTATACTAGGTTAAGCATTGCATGATAGTGCATTGCACTTAAATAAAAATTGCTGCAGGGGTATACAAAACATCAGCATTAATTAAGTAGATAAAAGTGTATTCCATATAGTTGCAGCTAAACCGAAACGCATCACACATCAGTCAGAGTTTATTTACGACGTGTTATGCTTCATTCTCTCCTGTGCAAACATCAGAAGTCAGTGCCATAATCTTAAAACCTAGGAACTTTCATTTATTCATGGTCCATAGTACTTATCATTTTATTAGCACACAACGTCACTTGCCATTGTGCCGTATTCTTGTGTATGTTACGAGAATTTTGTGATAGCCTTCATTTTACCCAGTATCAACAAATATTTTTTTGTGACCACATCAACAGTATGTTTATTGCACCAAGTTAAACTTTCGTTTATCAATTGAATTGTCTACGCAAGTGATCGCGGTACCGAGCCGTTACTGTGAGTGTGCAGTACAATTTTTCTCTACTAAGTGTCCGCAGCACTGCGACAGCAACTGCCTGTCGAACGTATTAAGATCTGAACAAGACACATCCATTAATATATAGAAAAGGAAGTAATTCGTCCGTTATGTTCGTATGAGAAAAATTTTGCTCCGTAATAGTAAATGGCTATCTCGGTATAGCAGTTCAGTTATCTCTCCTCAGTAAATTCTTGTGTAAGGAAGACGTTTACGACCACTACGTGAATGATGAATACAATAACGATTCTAAAATCTAACCTAGACCGTCTGGTATTTACCAAATAAGCACACATATGAAATAATACATACAACGTTCGTTACGAGAATCACCACTTTTTTTGTTCTAATAGTCTTTAATATCTTAATTATTCTGAAATCAATGGCGTGTAATAAAATACAATTGCAGTATGTATTTCACCAGTAAAATTACAATGAAAATGATCTGGATCCCTCCAAACATACCATGATTTTGTTAGCTTCCATTTAAATACACATCTTTCATATGTCATGCCAATTGTTTCAGTCCATATACTTTGAAAGTTCTACTGTTCTTCTACCTGTGACTGTATGTTACACGTCGATTTGGCAACGTAACGCCACAGAACACAAACAACATCTTACATTTGCAGTTTATATACGTTACTAATAAAATCATACATGATGAGAGGAGTTTTTATGTGGATAAAATAAGAAAATTTTTGATGAACATAGCTAGATAGTTAACTGGATCGTCTCACTGCCATTTGTAACTTTAATGCTTCCGTATCCTAACTGTTACTGTTCAATGACATCTTCAAAATCTGATTATGTTACCAGATGCAAATCAGAGTTTGTCACACTTCGCTTGCGAATGTTCACACTTAAAGCATGGTTTACCATATGCAATAAGTTTATCACATAAAAAGTATTTGTCAAAATATAAAACTCGTACTTGAGGCTGTAAAATGCACTCCTAGCTAATTACAATCTCAAAAACCACACTTTACTTATGTCATACCAGGGTTAATGCTGAATACAAAATTGGTGGCACTTTAGATGTTCGTGCAATCAGCCGTTTATAGCTCAAGAGGCCAATAGCGATACCTTCCAATTATTCGTTGGGATAACTCAAAATACAGATGTACATTACCATACAACTATCGTATCACTTTGCTGTTCGAAGTTTCTGTCGATAAAACTTTTTAACCACCTATGCTTCCATAGTCTTGAAAATTCTTCATTGTGATGATGGCACTTTCATGCCGATATATTCCAACTTGAGTAACACTGTGACCCTGTAATTTTGTCTCCGAACGCCCAAACTTTAATTTTGTAAGTTGATAGTGACGCCTTGTTTTTTGAATTTTTACTACGCTGTGCTCTTTCCAGGTTGCTTTTGGGCGCATACACGCTGATTCTATGAAATTTCTTATGCCACATAACTTTGTCTAGTGCTACAACAAATACTTCAGCGCTGGCATTCGAGCCAAGTGGTAGCACACGAAATGGGTGGTTGCGTTAGGTGAACGCGAATGTTTTGTGTTTTCAAAACTCCTCCTGTAATGATATCTACCAACAGGCTTAGTCTCGGTGAATGCTTGTCAAATTTTTCACACCAAGAAATTTTTCATCTGCATATACAGTACCACTGTACAATTCACACATAAGAGAAAGTACTGACTGTGACAACGAAAGGATATAAGTGCAGTATTTGATGGCATTTGGCAAAAGTGAGGCCACATCTAAAAATACGGTGTCATCACAACCACAGGTTTGGACCCAAACAAAGTGATTGATGTTGCTGTTATGTTGAAATTTTGTAGACGTTCAGAAAAAAGCAACTTCGTTTGACTATTGTACAGCAAATGTCAGTGGCAAAAGTGGTAGGACTAAAGAAATTTTTTCAACGCTCTCAGCTATATCATAGTCTGTGGTTTATCAGTTACTTATGCGATAGAGCTGAAAAGCCTGTAATGAAATTGTAGCATCGAAATCATTTGTGAATGGGACATAAATAAGTAAATTTAAGTGTGTGGGGCATGTGCAGAAGAGGATGGCGGTCTATCTTTAAAAGCTGAAGTCAGAGCTAGGGGAAACTTGCCTTAGTGATGCCAAACCAAGGTTAGACTGACAATGCCGACTATAAAGAGACACCAAGATTGTTATGGTTTATAGCAAATATGAAAAATACTCATTGCGTAGTAGCAATGAAGAGAGCTGAATGGGCAGTGTATTTTCATTCATTGACCAACAGTAATGAACCTCAACGTGTACTGTCACAGGCAGGTATGGAATGCTGGTGCAAATATAGTAAGGCTGGTGAAACATAAAATTATCGAAATAGTCTGCTTATTGGAGTTATGGAGACAGTAAAGCCAGTATTCGAAGAGAGTTGGCAAAAGCTGATCTACTTCGAAAGTGTTTGCATGACAGGGCATAGAATACAAACGAGTAGTAGAGGCAGTATCTTAGGAAGTGTCAAGCGAAATGTTATCTGTTTTTTTTTTTCCATCGGTGTACTTTGCTTTTATTTTTGGTGGGTTTGGATGTTAATGTATTCAGCCTTGCTGGAACAACCTTGTGATCACTAATCCTTGTATCCCTCATAATGCTCCCTGTTTGCTTAGGGTTACATGTTGCTAATAGGTAAAGTACGTTTTCGTAACCACTTACACTTCGAGTGAGCTCCTGAACTATTTGTTCAAAACAATTTTATGATAAGGTATTCATTACGATTTCGGACGACGTTTTATGCCTACCCCCAACTTGAAACATATATTTTGACCAACATATTGAGGGTACATTGAAGTCACTCCCAGCTACAATTATGTGAGTTGTAGAGAACATTGTGGTAATTTATTTCACGTAATGTTTATTGCTTCCCAATTATAACACAAATTCTTAAAATAATACCATGTAGATATATCTATGGCATCGCAAAGAGCCTTCAAAGTGGACTTCAGCGAATTAACATGTATGAAACATGACCAAAAACTACAATAAAACAACACTACTATCTTGCCGTCAGGCCGTCAGAAGAAGTCACACGAACGTCTACGTTACTGTGTCAAATGTAAGTTGATACGAAACAGAGGCACGAGCCTTGTGTTTCGTATTGTGACTGTCATATAAAGTGTTCAAAATGATGTAACTGAGCGCTGATGTACGCCATAAACCGTTTTGATACGTTCAGCAATGAAGATACATAAAATATACATTTCAGTGTCATTACGTAAACAGAACAGTCCACACCAAACATATTCTACATACAAATTTTCCGGAATTGTTATAGCATGGACCCATATTGTAAGGTATTTCATGCGTGCGAGAGTCGTCGTCGTCGTTTCCATGTAAATACTTTGTTTTAATTTTCCCCACAAATGAAAACCCAGATGTATTAATTGTGGTGAGGGCACGGGCCACTTCATATTTCCCGAGCTATCGATATAACGATCTCCAAATTTTCTATTAAGTTGATCAGTAATAATTTAGACGGAATTGGCGGGGCATCAGTCATGTTGACAATACGAGGATTATCGTACGTTGAGTGACATAGAGTAGGTACTGCATCGCTTCTATTAGAAACAGGTGATACTTGTGGCTGTTTGGAGATCCTTAAGCAAAACAGTGAGCTACGGCGTGATTCCTGAAAAACACGTAGCGCTTGTTGACAGAACTATGACGTTGTTAATTCATTTCTCTCAGGATAGCGTAGATTTTCACTTAACCGGGAGTGCGTTTCCCTAACGTTTCATAAATGATGCTTCATTCATTTTCATAGACGCCGTTGAGAGAACTGCAACATAGTTTGAAAATCATATCCATGAAGGAATTCATGGAGCGAAATGTGGATATGATGAACTGCGCTGAACTGTAACATTCGAAAAAAATACGCCTTTGGTTCATCCCACTTGCCCAGTAAAGCTGTCCCATAGTGCCATTTTGACTGAGTGTTAACCGTTGCTAAGATATTAATTACATTTCTCTCATCAGTTTCTTGTCTTTTACCGAGCGAGGTGGATTCGCATTCGGAAGGACGACAATTCAAATACTCGTCCGGACATCCTGCTTTAGGTTTTCCAAGATTTCTCTAAATCTCCAGAAGCAAATATCGAATGGTTCCTTTGAAAGATCACGGTGGATTTCTTTCCCTACCTTTCCCTAATCGGAGCTTGTACTCCGTCTCTAATGACTTTGTTGTCGACGGGACGTTAAACAGTAATCTCCTCATCCTACATCAGGCCTTTTTCGTTGGCATATTTTGTACTTCGTGCTTCCAGTTTCTCAATTTTTTTTATTACGTTCGTAAAGGATGTCATGTTGGCGTGGCAAGCTCGTGATTGCTTTCAGCACACAACCGCACCGGTGCTGTAACAGTTGGAAGACTTTCGCCTCCATCGAAAACCATATCAATTTTTTCACTGTCTTCTATACTGTGGAAAGCTGAAATGCTCCAGGAGCAAGTAGTATGATCGCTACAACGGAAGATATCATCACGTGCACAACCAAATATATGAACCGTACCCAATTTGCGTGTTTGCTTGAACTGTAGAGAAAATGTTTGTGGGACCCCTTCGCTTGACGGTGTGACAGTGGCCCGTAGCGCCGTTATCTTGTCACAAACTCCACAGAGGTTATCTTGCTGAACTCATGTTCGAAGGCTCTTGGCCATAAAAAAAGTACAAAGTTCAATAAAAAGGAAACAAACTTTGTGTCATAATTCTATAGTTATGCAAATTATATTAACTCTTGACGTCAGAAAATTCGCCGCATTACCCGTCTGGGATGTAATTGGTACCGCCTTCCTTACCTGTCTCTCCCTATGTACTTGTATAATATTTATTAATGGATGACCATTATCTTTTAGTTTCAGTGCCAGTTTTTTAATAGTTCTTAATCATAATTTTCGCGTTCATTCACAGTATTTTATGTACGTCTGTTACATTTCGTGTGCAGCTAGTAACGCAATAACTCCTTAGAATGTAGTGTTGCTCCTTCATAAGAGTAAATGGATAAATCGCTG
Source organism: Schistocerca cancellata (assembly GCF_023864275.1). Classification (NCBI taxonomy): domain Eukaryota; kingdom Metazoa; phylum Arthropoda; class Insecta; order Orthoptera; family Acrididae; genus Schistocerca; species Schistocerca cancellata. The sequence continues at coordinate 333,689,305 of NC_064629.1, forward strand.
TAAGTCTACCGCTGAACGCGGTGACTCTGGTATTAAGAATGAAAAAAAAAACTAGCATTGTGGATCACTTGGATTTCCATCTCCCGTCAACCGGGAAGATTTCGGTTTTTGGTAGTTCCTATACATAACTTGAGGAAAACTTATTGCTGATCCCTTTCAAAAGATTACTGCTGATTTGCTACCTCATCTCTAGCTGCTGCTCAAAGTAGAACGACCTCGTTGTCGACGAATGTTAAATCCTGTCCGTTCCGTATTCCTTATCTTTCTGGTATTCTCCTTTGACCACTTAACACTTTATATCGATATAATGAACAGATTAATTTAATGCTTACCGTATCGATTACGGAACACTGTGAGCAAATTTGAAAAACTGAAATCATACGTTATTGGCATCAGAGCAAGTCTCGATTCTAGCTTGGAACATCTGGCTTCTCTTCCAGAAAAGTCGTTTGTTCGCAATGTACATGAAGTGCTTTCGACGGGCAATATAGTAGTTGGTGCATATTTTACTGGATCGCATTGTTATGAGCAGAGAGACGGTGTCACCCGGAACAATACCCAGCTCGCTGCAGCTATGAATAATGGATGAGAAGCATTTTAAGCAGACGGGCTCTGAGCAACGGAATAATCAACCTTCCGCTTCTCATCCGCTGACCCAAAGTGCCCTGCCTTTGTTCTGCACCAAGTTTCATGGCCTCACGCCTCACGACAGGGGTGCAGAAAGTGTGTCGACGCGAAAAGATGTTAAATTTGTTAGAAGTCGTATACTACCTAGAAATAACCGCAGGCTACAGGAGCTAACCGAAAAATCACCCATTATGCGAAGGCTCTGCTCCAACGATTATAGCCAACGTTTAAAAACACAGATAATATACGAGGTCCATTAACATTAACTTGACCAACGTTATCTTCGACGTGAACGTGCAAAAACGACCAGAAATGTCAGGTGGTACCATTAGCAGTGGAGGGTATATAAAAGGAGTCGAGAGGACGCGAAAGGTGTCGCACTGGTGGTCGTAACGCGGAAGCAGAGCGGTTCGTCTAATGTCCAGAGGGGCATGATCGTTAGCTTTCGGGGCAAAGATGCAAGCATTTCCGAAACGTCCCACTTTGTAAACTGCTCTTATGACGCGGCGGTTGAAATATACCGTGCATGGTAAAATGGCGCTATCCGAAACCGGCTGTTTTCCTGTCTGATTTTCTCTTTGACAGAATTTTTCAAATGACTGCTAAACTGATCTATCACGAGAAGAAAACTCTTCTCTCTCAATTTGTTAATCCGTAATTTCATACAAGAGTCGTCTATCCAACCCTTCTTGTGTACGTGAACGACAACGCTTGGTGGTATTTTAGAAGGTTTTGGCATGGTTTTGCACTTGAAAATAATCACTGAATTAAGTTTAATACCGTCTGCACAACATGAAAGGACAACAGTGTAGTGGTTTCTTGATGTGCGCTTGTTATCATAGTTACCTTTCGTGAACACAGTTGTGGTATTCGGCACATCAAATGTCAGAGAAATTTCGTCCATATTCGATATTTGGCCTAGTTCCACACTGGGTTTCTTCCGTGTTTAATAATAAAACGGTAGAAAGGTACTATTTCTCTTCATACTCTTATTGCATTTTCTGAGATACACACATCTAAACATTTTTTGCGTCATCTCGGTTCTGAGAGTTCCGGAACCCGCGCAGAAAACTGGAATAGAGATCAACATAAACATCATTTCCGCCCTTTTTATTACTCATGAATACCACAAGTTGTATGTTGTACCACCATACAGAAAGACCTTCAAAGGTGGTGGTCCATATTGCTGTACACATCGGTACCTTTAATATCCAGTAGCACGTCCACTTGCATTGATGCATGTCTCTATTCGTCGTGGCATACTATCCACAAGTTTGTCAAGGAACTGTTGGTCCAGATTGTACCACTTCTCAAAGGCGATTCGGCGTAGCTTCCTCAGAGTGGTTGGTGAGTCACGTCGTCTACAAACAGACCTTTTCAATCTGTCACAGGCATGTTCGATAGGGTTTATGGACGGAGAACATACTGGCCACTCAAGTCGAGCGATGTCGTTATCCTGAAGGAAGTCATTGACAAGATGTGCAAGACGGGGCGCTGATTGTCGTCCTTTAAAGACGAATGCCTCGACAATATGCTGCCGATGTGGCTGCCCTATCGGTCGGAGGATGGCATTCATGTATCGTACAGCTGTTATGACGCCTTCCCGGACCACCAGCGGTGTACGTCAGCCCTACATAATTCCACCCCAAAACAGCAGGGAAACTCCACCTTGCTGTACTCGCTTGACAGTGTGTCGAAGGCGTCCATCCTGTACGGGTTACTTCCAAACGCGTCTCCGACGATTGTCTGTTTGAAGGCATATGCGACACTCATCGGTGAAGAGAACGTGATGCCAATACTGAGCGCTCCATTCGGCATATTGTTGGGCCCATCTGTACCGCGCTGCATCGTGTCGTGGTTGTAAACATGGACCTCACCATGGACGTCGGGAGTAAATTTGTGCATCATGCAGCCTACTCTGCACAGTATGAGTCATAACCGACGTCCTGTGGCTGCACGAAAAGCATTATTCAACATGGTGGCGTTGGTGTCAGAGTTCCTCCGAGCCATAATCCGTAGGTAGCGGTCATCCACTGCAGTAGGAGTCCTGAGAGAGGCATGTCATCCACAGTTACCGTCTCTCTCTATTTCCTCCATCTCCGAACAACATCGCTTTGGTTCACTCCGAGACGCCTGGACACTTTCCTTTTTCAGAGCCCTTCCTGGCACAAAGTAACAATGCTAACGCTACCGAACCTCGGTATTGACCGTCTAGACGTAGTTAAACTACATACAACACGAGCCGTGTAACTCCTTCCTGGTGGAATGACTGGAACTGATCGGCTGTCGGACCCCCTCTGTCTAATAGGCGCTGCTCATGCATGGTTGTTTACATCTTTTGGCGGGTTTAGTGACATCTCTGAACAGTCAAAGGGACTGTGTCTGTGATACAATATCCACTGTCAACGTCTATCTTCAGGAGTTCTGGGAAACGAGGTGATGCAAAATTGTTTTGATATTTGTATTTTGGTTTTGGTTCGCATGCTAAGTCTATGACGCTTCACAAACCTGTAGCACCAACCGGCTCCATCCTTGAAGTCTGTTACGTTCCACTGTAGCGCTAGCTTAAGAACGTGTATTTGAATAATTTTTCTATTAATTCCAAATTCATTTGGACGCTATCCTCCAATCCATGTCAATTCGTCATCTTCTAGTTATGGTCATTTGCTAAAATGGAAATTTATGGTAAGGACTATGGGGCCAAACTGCTGAGGTCATCGGTCCCTACGCTTACGCACTACTTAATCTAACTTAACCCTAGCATTACCAACGTATTTTTTGTTACATGTAATACCAACGGGGGGGGGGGGGGGGGGCTCAAAGGCCCATAAAGAATACCACAATTTATTTTATCATAAATCAAGTTTATTTACTTCTGATACCTCTAATAACAATTCAAAATGCTTAGACATTGTTTTTGTATACTGGATAATAAAAGATGTTATTATAATAGGAATAAAATGAACAAATCACGAGATTCAGTTTATATATTTTTTGGAATAATGTTTCAAAATAGTGTTTTCTTATAAAAACGACTTTTTTAATTCGATACACTACATGAAGCAAACAAAATTTACTGTCTCATTCTGCAACGCATTTTTCACACAACACTGTCTTCCTGCAGTGTTTCCCACAGACGTGTTTGTGGCACTGAGAGCAGGTAACAGTTGACTTTCCCAGCTTGTTGTACTTGATCTTTTTAGATGCAGCTTCTTGGCAGCATAGGTGGCACCGTCCACGTGTTCCTGGTACTGCTGTTGAGGATGATGGTTCTAAAGAGCAGCTGAGCTTCCGTTGTGTGATGCTTTCCATTGCCATCATTACTGGCTTCTGAAGTCCATACAAATTTTGTGCCCGTTTATCTACTTGAGATCTTATTAGTTCGAGACCTAAGTTAGTGATAAAAACTCTTCTGCGGTTTAGCAAATTCTTTTTCCAATTCGGAAAGTTGAGGAGGAAGAGTGAATATGCATTTATTGCTGCTATGTCAATGAGTGTGTAGAAGAGGGACAAAGGCCATCTTCTTGTTCCTCTCTTTGTGCTGTAGTGTCTTGCCATCTGGTCTATGGTGTCCACGCCTCCCTTTGTAGAATTATAAAAAAGATTTATGTTAGTCTTTTTTGAGTCTTCATTCAACACCCCTTCTGAGTGATAAGTTGAAAGCATCAACAGCAGTCGTTTTGGCTTCTCGCGGACTAGCGTTGATGCAAGAGTAACTGGTGGCCTCTGTGTCTGAGGGTCAGTATAAGCAAAGATGGAAGAGTGTAAACTGCGGCCAGTTGTAGTCTTCAGCTCTTCAGGTATGTGTCGTCTGTTAGACTGTAGGGTGCTAACAAGTCTGAGGTGAAAATCATTCCATAGAGTCTCAGCAAGCTCCACTGAAGTATAGTACCGATCTGTGGTAACATTACGGCCTGATTTTTCAATAGGTTTTATTACTCTCTTTACAATTTCTATCGGTCCATTTGAATGCTGTGTATTTCCTGACTTGCCTGTATAGTTGTCCATGCTGATCACATATCTAGTCTCAGAATCAGACAGCATTCGAATTAGAATGCCGTATTTTCCAGGTTTTTCTTTTAGAAACACCTTGAATGGACAGCGACCACGGAACAAAGACAACATCTCATCCACTGTTGTATGTAGACCAGGAATGAAATACAATGGAAGTGAAGAATTGAAGCTTTCAAAAATTTCCCTCATTGGAGCAAACTTGTCAGTCTGGCGACGAATTTCTCTTGTGTTCTTATCATCAAACCTCAATATTTTAGTCAATTCGAAAAATCGGGTCCGACTCATTGATCCATAGTACACTTGTCGGCCTTGAAGCAAAGACCATAAATCTTGGACAGGTATCTTATTGTCATGATTTGAACCCATGATTAGCAAGAGTCCTATATAACAAAATAACTCATCTTCATCTGTGTGCTGAATACCTAGTCGAGAAGCCTCTTCATTTGAGTGTAGTTTTATTAGATTCATAATTTGAGGTGTAAAAAAGAGCTCTATAGCCTCTTTCGGAGACGCAATTCTTCCTTGTTGTCCTAGCCCCATTCTTTCTCGCACTATATTTTGTACAGAACGCCGATATTGTCGAGATGGCTTCGTAATATACTCTCGACCACTTTTTGCAATGAATTTATCACATTCCGTATCATTATCATCTGGTGGATTGGCTTCAACCTCATCTTCATTCTCAGACGATGAATCAGTTCTAATTTCTTCCACATCATCATCCACTTCACTTTCCTCTAAATCTGATTTGTTCAAAACTTCTTCTAGCACTCTTTCAATGGAACTATCACGTAAACGATGTCTACTCATGTTGCTGGTTCAACAGCAGCAGAAACACTGAAAATAACAATGGTCCGCTTCATAATAATATGTCTGAAGGCAACAATGCCAAAATTCGTTTCATGGTAAGAATTTGAAACGAGAGACTCAACCTCGTAAATCTTTCCTTGCTATTACCAACGGGTGGGCTTCTAAGGCCCACAGAGAATTAAATCAAGTAAATGAATTTTAATTACATTTTTATTCCGAAATTCTGTAATGACTCAATAGTACATTCAACAACGAACAATTACCTTTGCTTTCAAGTTCATATATCAAAGGGTGTGGATACAACATAGAAAAACTGAGTCAGTGGGCCTACGAGGCCCCCCCGTTGGTAATGCTAGGGTTAAACTAATTTACGCTAAGGGCAACACACACATCCAAGACCCAGGCAGGATTCGAACCTCCGCCCGAACCGTGACAAGACTCCTGAGATCGCACGGCTACCCCGCTCTGCCGGCCATTTGCATTTAGTCCTGTTTTTGTACATTTAGTCTTCCTTGTGTTTTTCAGTTTTTATTTACTAGCCTGCCAATCGTGAACTATTTTTTCTGTTAGTGGAGAGCCGAAATGCTCTCAGCTTCCCTCTTTCCATGTTCTCCTGAATATGCTATTACCTCCAACTTAAACCAAGGCTTCATATGAATACCTTTAAGTTTTCCATTACGAAAGCAGCTACTAAAAAAATATTGTACTCTTACCGATAACACAATTGACTTTCAGTTCAAATTCACTGGCACCGTATACTGCAGTGACGCATCGCAAGCTGGACAGTGTTCCGGGGTTGAGATGGCGGGTCTGGAGGTAGACAGTGTTAGCAAGCTTGTGAGTCCCAGCAACTCATATTCGTCGCATTGGTGCACAGTTACTACCAGCTGAGTTGAATGTTGACAGATAGAGAAATGTTTCCCGCGGCATAGTGTATATGACCATTTTTAAGAGTGATAGGCATTTCACATCAAAAACTGGGCATTTTTATATTAATATCGACTATAAGACGCACCTTTCCTTGCAGGCAATTTTTTGAAGAAAAAAGGGTGTCTTATAGTCCGTAAAATATTAGACGACAGGGGTGAACGACGGGTGCCTGTATATGTATGGGCGAATGATGAGCAACTGTTCAGCAACTGCCCGCCCTTATGAATAAAGGCGCCACAAACTTTGTCTCTTCAACGACCGTTCAGCTAACGAAGCTGCGTATGGGCCTCCAGAGGTAGCGTCTGGTTCATGCACTAATGCTGACTGCAGTTCATTGGCGATGAAGATTGCAATTTTCACACCAATACGACTGGACGTTCACTGAATGGCAACAGGTGGCCTTTTCAGATGAATCACTTTATACGCTCCAGCGAACAGATGGTCATTGCTGTTAGGGCGTGAAACATCTGGCCGTGAGGAGTGGTGGCGTGGTTTCAGGCACCCTGTCACGGACTGCGCGGCCCTCCCGCCGGAGGTTCGTGTCCTCCCTGGGCATGGGTGTGTGTGTGTTGTTCTTAGCATAGGTTAGTTTAAGTAGTGTCTAAGTCTAGGAAGCGATCACCTCAGCAGTTTGGTCCCTTAGGAATTCACACACATTTACAAACATCTGAAAGATAACACCCTGGAAGAATCAGCAGAGGAATCGAGGCCGGAGAAGTGAGCCTTATGGTCTGGGGAATGTTTCCACGGCATTCCCTGGGTGATGTCGTCATTCTGGAAAGAACGATGAATCAACACTAGTATGCATCTCTCCTTGAGGACCATGTCCATCCCCTCACATACTTTGTTTTTCCTCGGTATGGTGGCATCTACCAGCACGACAACACAACGTGTCACACAGCGTGCTTCTAAAAACACCAGGATGTACTGCAGAACCTCATTGACTCTATTCTTGCACGTCTCGCAGGGGGTGGCGCTGCCGAGCTTTTGGCAGGTGGTCACATTAATGTGACTGGGCAGTGTAGGTGAAACATTTATTTACCTAATAACATTATTTCGTTCCTTTGTATTATTCACATTATGTGTAGAAGCATTCGAAAATGTATCCACGTCTTATACTCTCCCCTCCACCAGTAAAACAGAGACAGTGAGCTCATTGTCGTACGTTACATCCGTGTGAAAGCAGAACAGAAGTCACCGTGATCCGTCTATCTGCCACGCGTCGCCTCAGGTATCACGAACAACATTCATTACCTAACGATCCTAAAAAATTGAGCCTTAAAAGCGCTCTAGGTCATAACGTAAGTAAACTGCTTAAACCCATACAGCGGATATGCTGAGTCGCAGATATACACAACAGAAAGACTGTCCTCGACTTTCCATTGTTTGATTTAAATACTTAATTCATTATTTCTCCCATTTTGTTAATATGGTACGTCTCACTTCCAAACAAGTTGTGATACCATCCTTGATTATTCTTTCTGTCCAAACAATCCGCACCTCTTATCTTTTCATTTCCTCTCACCTTCTTACTTTCATACTATCGCGTCCATATTACTTTCTACTTTACAAGATATTTTGTGTATTGTATACTCCCACAAATTTTTCATTTTGCGTTTGCCATCAGCTACTGTATTACTCTCCAGATATTCATATCTTTATAAATTTTAGAAAGTACTGGAATTTGTGTTTCCCTTACAAAAAATTTCTTAATTTTTGCGTTATGTAACGTTTAATTGTAGCCAGTTAATATTCATTGGCCACATCCTGCATCTAAAATCTTTTCAGTATTGCCAGCTAGACACTTGCTTGCATTACTTATTAACTCGTTTACTCTAATACCTCTTTCACGTACCTGTTAGAAAGGACTATGGACAGAGAGAATCTTTGACTTACCCCTTATCATTTCTGCCTGTCACTTGTATTTTCCACATCTTACAATAACACTTTTCCTCCAATAATGCTCTAAGACTTGGCCCATGCATTTACCGTAAGTAAATAATCACTGAAACTAAGCGTGGATTATTGTAATCTAAAATGCCAGTAAGCACATCGCACATACCATGCAGCCGTACTAACCACCATTTGTGTGACGTGCATGACTGATTTATTGATGAGGCCCCAACATACCATATTACCCGTTTTGCTAAAATCATGTAAGTTTAACTCTTTTCCAGGATTAAGTGAAAATAATAGAATGTCTACAGGATTAAAGCAGTGAGACTGGTAACTTCGTTTTAAAATACAGGCACTGTATTAAAAACGGAGAATAGAGCTGTAAACTGAATTCGAATTTAGATTCATTAAACAATAATAATAGCATGTAATTGAATAAATAAAAACCATCGTCATTCCCGGTTGGACAAATAATTTAGAAGTGTTTGCCAATTACTTATTATTTCCCTTTACGTTCAGAACTCAGAAATAAAACATCGCAGTTAGGCGAGAATATGTCAGCAATACGAATCAGTCAGAGTTCATATAAAGCTCCCTATTGTAAAACATGAACAACTATGACATTTACTAACTGACCAGCTTAATAGACAAAATACGTTGTTAATGAAAATTTATCAATCACTGATCAAAAAAATATCTATAACATGCAAAATTAAGGGCTGTGATGCCATTCGACAACACTATGAGTAGCACTTTTGATGGACAGAAACTTAAAGCACATATGTAAAATTTTATATCACTAATTTAAGAAAAACTAATTTCTGACTAGAATAAAAATTTAAATCAACTAATTTCTGCGAAAAATTGGTTTTTTGGTCACTTTGAGGAATTTGTGAACTACAATACAAGCTGATTTAGTAATTTGACTCATGTTACTGGAGGGTTTAATTATTAACGTTAACTAAAACCCAAATAATTAACTTCACGTTTGTGGATACTCAGAAAGTTTTAGGAGCAGGACTAGGGCCCTAACACAAGTTACATGACAGAGGTCAGTGATGTTGTCGTTATTCATGGACATTGAAATTAAAAAAATGTGTTGGCGCAGTGCAACGATATAACTGATTTATGCACTGAAAGAAGTCTAGTAAATAGTAATTTGTCTGTACATTGCCTAGAGATATCGAAGAGTGATTTGCTGTGGCGATGGTGCTGGAAAATCGTGGCTCTTCATACGATTTACCCCATTAAATTTCTTCTCTTCATTATCAGACATCACAGAGCATTCATCGTTATGTAACGTTCAATATGCCAGTAGTACTTCCATCTGAGGCCCTTTCCAAAATTTTGGATATGTTTTTGCCTTACGTTTCACTCCAGGATGTTCACATTTCAGCTACTAACTTCTAATCCTCAGTTCCACCAGTTTTGCACGCTGGCATCTCCCATACGTGGAGGGACTTCTCTCCACTTTTTCCTTCTTGACCATTACAGTTCTAGCTAGCGATCTCATATCTATGAATCATCGCATTGACAAACTATGTTTTAAATATTTGAACTGGAAAAGATATATGCATCTTAATTACATTCAGTGAAAGGAAACACAGATTTAACAACAAACAATGATAATAATACAAACATATTTTACTTAGACGGCACGAAAGTGTTATTGCTACAACAGAAATGACGTAAAACGCTGGTGTTATACGTTCTCTATCCTATGACAGAGATCGAGAAACCTACATTCGACATTGTCGGAAAGCTTGGTTAAGCCATCAAGTCTGCCCCAAACCAAGGTACTGTGATCGGGTACGTGCTGCAAACAGCAAGCCATGTTTCCGTACCAAGCGCGAGACCTGTTCAGAATACCGTTTAAACGAGCTATGTGATAGGCGTTAACCGTGTCGACCTGAGCTACGGTTTGTGAAAAGGATCATCCATTACGTTCAATAGTCGGCGGAAGACTATATACATCCATGAAGAGAACTAGAAAACATACCAAGAAGACACACACCTTGCTTACCGACTTCTTAGCTAATTCCGTTAGGGATCTCAATTACTCGCATCACTTTGACGTACTTTGCATACCCACTCCCTGTGCTTGTCCATACTTTATAGGACAAGCAGCCAGAAGGCTACCGGACGAAGCATTCTATGCTGTCTCAGCTCAGCTCTCAACAGCGGGCAGTATTTCATACGTGCTTGTAATGATGAAGGGGACAGCTGTGCAGCCAATATCCGCATTTGTCTTCCGCTCAGAGAATCGCTAACTCACCTCTGTTTGCCATTCACCCTCCTTTGAGGAAGAACTTAACCGCGCACGCGTATCGGACGGGTTTTCTGGCGATTTCATATGTAGCATATGATGTTATAGCCACAGGTGTCTACATCGCTACAGACCAGGGCAGTAGCCGCGGGAAACGTAGTTTCTACCTGTTCCCACAAAGCAGCCAACTTCCCTCTCTACTCTATACTTTTCGCTTAGTGCGGAACTACGTAACAACACAAACTGAAACGCTAAACCCTTCGGTAGGAGACTTATTGAAAGCTATGAAAACACTGCAATAAGAGATCAAACAACATAAATGTGGTGCTGTGACCGACCTAAACTTACAAACAATGAAAATAAAATAAAAACAAGACCTTGTGTCTTTTAGGCAGTGGTAACGGCTATAAGACAAAACTATTTGTTGTAAATGTTGAAGCAGTCTTTAGCCATAAATCAGATTTTCTGTAGTTCTCCACGCTAGCCTTTCCTGTGCAAGCTACTTCAAGTAACATGCTTGTTCACTGAATTCAAGTCTTGGCTTCCCTCTACGATCCTTTCCCCTTATACCACTCTTCATTAGCAAACTGAGCATTCTCTGATGCCTGAGGATTTGTCCCATCAATAGATGTCTTCTTTTAGAAAAGTTCCGCCAAAATTTCTGTTCTTACTTTGATTAAGAATCTCCTCATTAGTTAGCTGATCTATCCACGTATTCTTTAGCGTTCTCCTGATTGGTTTGGCTGTAATTATGATTTATGTATGAGAATATCGTGTGAATTGTGCTGCCCTGAGAAAGAATAAAACTCAGAAGTAAGTTGATGTTACCAGAAATATGTTGCTTTAATGGATATAACAGCACCCAGCCTCTCTATGTCGAACTTTTATAGCGTTTTGAAGCATTTCTGCAAACGACAGTGGCACCATGGAATAACCAGTCTGCGCTGATGTTTCAGTTAGGTGGTATAGGCCACACTCGTAAAGCAAAGTGCCCTATCACCTACCGAAGTACATCGCAAAAGCAACATTATTATTATTATTATTACCAGCTGGTCCGCTTACACACTCCAAATATAATCCCTTTAGATACAAATTCGTAACTACTATATTCGTATTTAGTTTAATACGTTATCAGATTTCTAGTTTAGAGAAATGCTTTTCTTGATATTGTCTGTATGCCTTTCATATCCTCTGTGCATCGGCTGTGGTCACTTACTTTGCTGCCCTAACAAAATAACTCACTTAAATACTTTTAACATCTTAATTACTACTTTAATTCCATCATTATCACCTGTTTTAATTCAGTTACACTGTATTAACCTTGTTTCACGTTTTTAGTATTCATCTATTAAGCTCTTTTCATGAGTTATCCGTGCTCTTCCATGTCCTTTGACATCTCGGACAGAATGTCATCGGAAAACTTCAAATTACGTTTAGACATTTCGCACCTTTGCAGCTTGATCAGTGTACTGATTGAATAATTCTGGGTATAGGTAACAGACCTTTCTAACGCCTTTCTAAATTACTGCTTCCCTTTCATGTCCTTTAGCTCTTATAACTGCTGCATTTTATCTGTACAGATTGTAGATGACTTTTCGCATCCTGTATTTTTTCGTTGGCAGATGCAGAATTTCAACATTGTCAAAAGCGTTCAATATATCTGCAAGTGCAATACACTTAAGTTGACCTTTTTTCAACGTATCTTCTAAGATACGTCGTAGGGGAAATGTTGCTTCGAGTGTTGCTAAATTTCTCTGGAAACGTAACTGAACTTCCCAGTATCTACTAGGTTTTGTTCCAATTTTCTGTGAATAATTGCTGCACTGACTTGTAAATTGATGGTTTGGTACCACTCTCCTCTGTCTTTACCTGCTTTCTTTGAAACTGAGATGTTTACATGACGCTTGAAGTGTTTCGCCTGTCTCACATATTGTGCAAAGCAACCGACACCGCAGGCGAATCTAGCCGCCGTTTTCTGGGCAGTCTCACTTAGTGCATGAAGTTCCTCCGAAATATGAAGCCATAGGAGTAAAAGAGTTCTAGCAAAGGAAGCAAGCCTTCGTGTACCAGTATCAAAGAAAGCACTTTTTCTATAGTTAAGATGTCACTATTAATTTTCTGCCTAATACCCTGAACGTGATACTGCCAAAAAAGTTTTTTATCTACCAGCATTCCAATCAGTTTGCTCTGATCGGCTTCACCGACAGTGTGACCATATCTTGACCGTAAAGTTTGTCATTTACAAGATTTCCGTGTCAGAGACTGTCTGTATTACATTAGCTGAATTTGTGAAAGGCGGTACGCTCTTGGCTGTAAATTTGCTAAATAAAATAAATTCTTTAGTGCGTTACAAAATGTTGTGGGCATTAAAGCTGAGCATTTGGGGTTGCATCGTAACACTGGATTCTGTTTGATTCATTGTTTGTTCTTGGTAGCACCAGCAATAAAAACCATGTTGTGTCTCGACAGTTCCCAGTACGATCCCAGCAAGTCCGGTGGCTTGGAAACCTGTTAGCGCAGCAGTCGAAAGAACTTGGGTGCGCAGGCCAGAGGTTGCACATCTGTCTTGTGTCACGCCACTATCTTCATTACTGTCCGCAGCCACAAGCAATATATCTTGCCCACTTCCGGAAGGGAGCTTCTGGCACTCCATATTGCTGCAGCTCCTCGGAACGCACTGTCATCTCCCGTCTAGATGAAAGTGGAGCCACACTATGCGCGTGGCGAATTTTGTGCATCTACAGTTTGTAAGACCACAGCTGGGTGGTGGTTCTTTGTTTATTACTAATAATCGTGTGATTCAGAAACAAAGTTTTCTGCAACTACATTTTTTTTACAGCTTTTGGTATGTTAGGTTTAAATGGTAGCTGACACCTAAGAGCTGGCTAGATATCTAGTGAAGTTACTGTAGCGCATAGTTAATATGGACGAAATTCACACTAAGAACTCCTAGGTTTTTGTTAACATAATTGAGGATATCAGAATTTGAAAGCTATCAAAGCTGCGATGTCTAATTGTTTGTCATGTCAGAACGCGAAGTTTATAAGCTATTTTTGTAAATACAAATACAATGTGTTTTGCTTAAGCATCATATAGTGTTATATTATGGTTATGTTACTATATGGCGCTTACTCTTGTGAGATAGCACCGAGCGGGCTGAGACGCCTTGCCACGGTTCGCGGAGCTCTCCCCGTCGGAGGTTCGAGTCCTCCCTCTGGCTTATGTGTGTGTGTGTGTGTGTGTGTGTGTGTGTGTGTGTGTGTGTGTGTTGTCCTTAGCGTAAGATAGTTTAAGTTAGATTAATTAGTGTGTAAACCTAGGGACCGATGGCCTCAGCAGTTTGGTCCCACAAGTGATTACCACAAAATTTCTTTTGTGGGGTAGTGTTACCAGCACCTCACAAATATGAAGAAGGATCCTATCATGAGACCCCATTTCGTCAGCTGGTCCAATGGTGCAATATCCGTAATCCATATTTTGGGTCATTCGGATGTGAAACAGTCCTAAAGTTGGACTCCATGTGAGCATGAAGGCAGGCACACTCATAGTCAAGCTTCCGGTTGACCTCGTGTGAGTACCACAAATGAGGGTCGCCGTATTGTGCGTGCTGCACATCGTAGCCCCTTGACATCTGTGCCTGTAATCCGAGAACAATTAATACGAAATTACCACCCCATGCGTTGTGTGCAGTTAATACCACAGCACAAACGGCTGTGTTTGGAGTGATGCCATGACCGTGATTCGAAACAGTGAGGTGTTGCCAGTCGCTGATCGAGTCGTTGCGGGAGATTAATGGCAGTTAGTGTGGTACATCGACAAGCCTGAGAGTGGTTTGTAGGCTGTTTCCCATACTCTGATAGGTAATAAATGGACTGATCACCAGTCTAGACCTCACAAAAAATCAGCGTAAAAATACATAAATCACGATAAATTTGACAAATCATTATTACAGTGACTCCTTGATCATGTGCTGTGCGATCGAAACTGGTAAAAAAAAAGCTTTCAGACAGTAGCTTAGCTTGCTGAATATCATGTTCCTCAAAAAAGGATTTTAGTTATCCTGAATGTAATATCTCTGTTCACAAAAGGCCTGTGCAAATGTGACCGAGCGGTTCTAGGCGCTACAGAATGGAACCGCGCGACCGCTACGGTCGCAGGTTCGAATCCTGTCTCGGGCATGGATGTGTGTGATGTCCGTAGGTTAGTTAGGTTTAAGTAGTTCTAAGTTGTAAGGGGCTGATGACCTCAGAAGTTAAGTCCCATAGTGCTCAGAGCCATTTCAACCATTTTTGAACCTGTGCATGTACACTGATCAGACAAAAGATTACTAGCACGTCAGTCCGCCTCTGGAACGCAATACAGCACTGATTCTGCGTGGTATGTATTCGATATATTCTTGATACATTCCCAGAGGATTGTGGCACTATATGCCTTCCCACAGGTCACAGATTTCGCATAAGTTACGGGCCGGGGATTTGTGGGCGCGGTATGGGCGACCGATAGCATCCCACGTGTGTTCGAATCTGGTGGCCAAGATATGGACGTTAGGTCACCATCATGCACTTGACTACTTGGCATGGTTTTTACCTAGTGACACGTACAGTCGTGGACAAAACGAGCGAGACCCCTCGCCTTTTCGTTATGCTGATCCGCACGGCTTTAAAGTCTGCTACACAGCATAACAGGCAAGGCGACGAAGTGCTACCAACATACTATGCACTTGCGTGAAATTGACAAACTATCTGAACTTTTTTAGGCTGTTTTCAATAATTTGTAAGACTATATTAATGCTGATTAGTGTGTTAAATACAACACGTAAATATAAGACAGAACTGAAAGAAGAAACGCTAATTGGTATGAACTGTACCAATAAAAATGAATTTCAACTTATCGAGATAACATAATTGTTTTAGTAATACAAAGAACGCAGGATCGTTACGAATTAGCAAAATATTATCCGCTTTCGGCCGCGAAACGGTCTGTGTCAACGTTCAGACCAGTCATACTGGATTACCGTTGCTGACCTACCATGAAAGTGTGCAAATTTAACAACGCGTGAAGATTCATAACGAAATTCAGTTAAAAATCATTCAGTGCCACACTTAAGTCAATTCCATTATCGACAGAAGCGGAAAAAGTAGGCAGTAACATGTATGAAATTCTATAAGAGTGTCATATTGACATGCACAGCGTGCTAGTACAGAATAAAGGTAGCGATAAAACGTATTGGGGCCGCGACAATTTCTTAAAATTGCTTTACTGATATTCTACCTGCCTCCATCGAGATTAGAACCGAAAACAAACCAGACCTTTCTTTCACTACGCTAGCAGACAACCCATGCAGCCCTCTATTATTACCCCAGACATGAATAAGCCACCAATTTCGCAATGAAAATGGCAAAATGATCTGCAGTTTCTGTTGCATAGAGCTTTCTGGACTCAAAACCATGAATTTTCTTCCTTTATGTCACCGCTTATGTGACAACCATTCGGGATGTTTATCGAAATAGCAAAATACTGTTATTAGAGAGTAAATTTAGTAGGATATTTCTGCACCACCCCAGGAAATAAACGGCTACACAGCTGCCAAACGTATTCTACACTGTTTCGAATTCTCCACTAGACACGCCAAAGCCGCAAAACGTTCATTAGCCTAAGTGTTTCTTAAGCTAGCTAGCAATGGGAATGTTCGCACTTCTAAAACGCGGTAGCATTAAAACTGGGATGTGAACTACCACGTGTATAGGCATTCCTGTAAACGTGATTGGGATCGAAGGCGTAGCTACGATTAATATGCTGATGTATCGACTGCAACTAGAACATTTCGAATAAAGAGTAGGGGGTGTTATTTATGCAGCCCTCATCTTCAGTATCTGTCGTAGCTGTTTTCGTTGTTAGGATTTCGTCACCTAAACCAGTAAAAATGGAACCCTACAAGTCTCACTTTCTTGACCGTCTATCGGTCTACCCAACCTTTAAAACCCGTTTACCTCCAGAACGGGTAGACATAATAAGCGGAAATGTATCGCACTTCTTGTGGTAACCGGTCCCTTGGTGGTGTAAAAAAGTGAGCTTCTATGTCAACGCAATCTAAAGATACGGCCGTTTGTGAAAAGAAAATTTACGTGAAAGGTCAAAAAATGGCTCCAAGAACTATGTGACCAAACTGCTTACGTCATCAGCCCCTAGACCTAGAACTACTTAAACCAACCTAACTTAACACACATCCACGCCCGGGGAAGGATTCGAACTGACAGCGCAAGCAGCCGTGCGATCCGCGATATGACGCCGTTGAAAGCACGGCTAACCCGCGCTGGAAAGCTGTTAATATCATCTGATGTTGCTAACAAGTTATTTACTTCTGGTGAATGATTTTCTGCGCAGTTCATTTAAGATAGAATAACTAAAATCTATTTGATGTTACGGAAGACGAAGGACGCCTAATTCGTTTCCCTCTCTTTACTTATGATGTTACATTCGCAATCTGAGCATACGTATTATCCATAACCACACTTTAGCGTCACACAGATACGTGAATGAAACACATTGGCGTACAGTTTTAGACATAAAAACTGACCGCCGGCCGCCTGCCACAGAGACTATTCACTTAACGTAGCCAATAAAAGTGACCGGCCATCTGCACAATCTGGCAACACTGTAAGATGCGGAAGCGTTAGGAGGAAGTGTTGTCTACTTCCGAGATGTTCTCGGATTGTGTGAGCCCGTGGCCTAGTGCTAGCCGGCACGGTAGCTCAGCGTGTTCGGTCAGACAGCCGGTTGGCCTCTGTAATAAAAAAACTGAGTGGAAGGATCAACCACCGAACTTGAACAGGATGTCCAGCGACGTCCGCAACGACCAAACACAACGATTAATAATGAACAATAAGAAAAAAAGAAAAGAAAAAATGGTAATCGTCATGCATTCTAAGCTTATGGTCGCCTGTTCGTGTCCAACCTTTTTTTTTTTTATACAACATTTCGGTCTAAAGTTATGATTCTGATTGAGCATCGAAGATAATTCGCTTAACATTCTACCCACCAGCAATGACAAGTATTCCAAAAACAACTCCGCAGGACAGCTCGTGGCTGCGCCGCGATCATAACAGCTTACGCTCGAGCGTTTCCTCACGCTGCAGCGGCTACCGGCCACCGGCCAGACGCCACCCGCCGCCTGAAATCCGGCGCCGCCCATGTGAACGCGGCGCCACGCTGTCAGTGTATGTATCAACTGTCATTTTCGAATTTGAAGTTCTAGTTATCATCTTGCAGTTAAACATTCGATTTTGCATACTTGAAAATCATGAACTACAGTTAAGCATTGTAAAATTGAGTCGCAAGTGGAAAAAGGTGTAACACCTGAAACACAACGTTTACTTTTGGGATAACAGAGGGGTGAATGCAGAGGAGGCAGCTAGAAAGATTTGAACTGTGTTTGGAGCGAGTGCTTTTGGTAAAAATACGCCAGAAAAAAATATTCGTGTTTCAACAAAGATCGTTCTGGCATGAATGATTTTCCTCATTAAGGAAGTCTCGACTACTGATATATGTGATAAATTACCATTTAACCATCATGCGACATTTGCGTTCATCAGGCAAAGTTCAGAAGTCTGGTGTAGGAGAACTGCATGCTCTAATCCGAAACAACAAAAATCAACGGAGTGACTATTATTGAACGTCATCAGGTCACTCATCGAGCATTCCTCTCGATCGGAGTGTAAGAAAATCGAGCAACAAAACTACATCACCTGTGCTACTGCATGATAACGCACTATGTTGAGTTGAGAAACAAAACAATCCAGGAGATTGATAGAAAAGTCGTCTGTCAGGCACTTGTATTGATAGGGAAGTCCTCTCTCAAGCACTTGTCCCTCTCGTCATATATTTGTAAAATTTTACCTTTCCCGCTCTTGATCGATCAACCGTCAAGGCAATTCATTTCTAGACGGAAATACTCTTAAAACTACTCTGGTTTAATGACATCGTTAGAACCAGTAGGTTTCTACAGGCGTAGAATTTGTAAACAACTTTAGCATTGTCAGATCGTTTTAGATATCGTGAAAGAAAATTCTGCTGCTGATTAATTTCTCTTTGATAATTACTGTTGCGTTTAGTAAACTAATGGAAAATGCAATTAAAATATTCACTGCACTAATACAAATTAAATTCAGCTTACTACAGATACATCACGACGGCAGACTATCTTAATAAAGCATTAAGTGTCTGTGAGACGATTGAACCTATTTCAACACGAATTAGTAGGATATTACCAACTTTTGACTTCGAAAAGATCTGTATTTATTTCATTTCCTGTACCATTCGCAAGTATTATGAAAATGTGACATTTCATAGATAAAATTATGTATTCACAACAACAAAAAATATGTCGGCAGAAAACAAAAGTGGCATTATGAATTTGGCAATACCGTAAGGTTTTCGCTCTGACACTAAGAGTTATTGCAAGTAGCAAGACGAATTTTGCTCGAGCGTTGTCTTACGATTCCCTTATTGAGTTTTTATCAGCCTGCTTGTAGCTGTGCTACAAAAGAATTAAAAATCTGGCTTTCAGCGAGTCGCGAATGGCGAACGAAAGCAGCTTGCACCTGTTAGCTAAGCATGTTACCTGGGAACTGGTTTTTTCCTAAAGTGGGAAGACGTCCTTTTGTGGTTGAATTGTTGGCAAATGTCAGTCAGACGTGTGCCGTTGGTCTAAGCGTTTCGGTGTGTTGAATTTGTGCCAATGATTTTTCTACAGGTTTCTTCTGTCCCAAATAGAGAGTTGAAGTCTCCCACTAGTATTTTCACGTCATCCTGGTGAATTTTGCTCATAGTATTTTCGAGTGTGTTCCAGAATTTTTCGACATTTTCGTAGTTTTTCTTATTTTCGATGTTGGTGGGGACACGTGCATTGATGAGCGTATATTTTTTACTGTGGCTCTGAATGAGCATAGTCATAAGTCGCTTGTTGATGGGCCGGCCACGGTGGCCGAGCGGTTCTAGGCGCTTCAGTTCGGAACAGCGCGACTGCTACGGTCGATGGTTCGAATCCAGCCTCGGGCATGGATGTGTGTGATGTCCTTAGGTTAAGTTAGGTTTAATTAGTTCTAAGTTCTAGGGGACTGATGACTTCCGGTGTTAAGTCCCATAGTGCTCAGAGTCATTTGAACCTTTTCATTGTTGATGGGTGTGATTTCTTTGACAGAGTTGATGATAGATCTGTGTTCGAGAAATGCAATGCCGAAGATTGGTACGCCTTTCGCTACCTTTTGTTGTATTTTGCTTTTGAAGACGCAATGGTTTCCCTAATGCAAGGTTTCATTGTCAGTTAGTCGTGGTTCTTGAAGAGCAAGGATGAGAATTTTTTGTCGGTGGATTTCTTTTGTGAGATTATTTAGTTTTCTTGTTTGGATCAATGTATCGACGTTTCCTTTTAAATGCATGTTTCTTCCTTGTAGGGAAATTTACCAGAGATCTTCGATATTCTCTGCCGTGCTAACCTGGACTCCCCAGAATCCGAAAATCCAACTGCCGCCTGTCGACAGCTGGGTTGTGTACCACTTGGGGTAAAGTTGACTTTGCTTGCATAGTTCATGTTTGCTTGTGTTTCATTGGTTTGGCTTGGGTGATACGAGGACCGGACAGGACCAGAGGGTGTTGAAGCCTTTGAAGGCAAATATTTTCAGCCAAGCTCATTGAGCTAAGAGACGGTGACCAGAGTAGCGGTGATATTAACTCAGACGTGTCTGGATTTTGGGTTCAACGGATTTGGTAGCCGTTCAGGATTGTGTTAGTATTTGGTTCACCCCTGGTATTTGATTTCCTCGGTACCACCCATATGGGGGAGGGTTTCCCCTATCCGCCACACGCGATTATTATTATTATTATTATTATTATTATTATTATTATTGTCATTATGTCATCAGCAAATCCGATATGGTGTATCTTCCCACCACTGAAATAGATGTGTATTGTTCGATTCAGTATTTCCATCACATAAATGTGGGTTATAATTACGTTACATTGCTGTTAGAAGACATATTTCTCACTTTTTCTTAGACAGTTGCTATCTGTTACTCCATCATAGGAATTTATGTGCGCAGCATTGTTGCAATACAGACGTTCAAATTATCCGATTTCTGTAATTTCGTTTCGATACCAGATAGTTCTAATCGGATTCAGCTAGGCAGTCTTAATGTGGATATCTGACTACGACTCTGATCATGTGATAGACTGGGCAAATCACATTCTTAATCGGACTGTTGAATATAGATCACTTATCTATGACAGGGCCTGAATTCTTAAACACTGTGGAAAATAATAATCCAATGTGCTTATTACAAATACGTTATTTAAATAGAAATACGTGGACTAACGAGATAATAGATTATTTACAGGAGCAGAGCCCCATCCATCATAGCAGAGCAGTGCGAGATTGGTTTCAGGCCCAAGAGAGGATAAAGCTGTTGCCGTTTGTTCCACGATCACCAAACATCAACCAGATGGAGAATATGTGGGCAAAGTAGGCCATTGCCACGTGGATCTACAAAAGCAAGCGACCTTTGGACAAATATAGAAAACATATGTTGGGAAGTAAATCATCACGCTACACTGTCGACGACTTAATGAAATCAATTCCCTAAGCCTTCGAGAAATCTTACGTAATGATCGTGGGTGGGTTGGTTACTAAAAGTATAAAAAAATGTTCAAATGTGTGTGAAGTCTTATGGGAGTCAACTGCTAAGGTCATCAGCACCTAAGCTTACACACTACTTAACCTAAATTATCCTAAGGACAAACACACACACTCATGCCCGAGGGAGGCCTCGAACCTCCGCCGGGATCAGCCACGCAGATAATGGCTGCAGCGCCCCGGACCGCTCGGCTAATCCCGCGCGGCTACTTAAAGTATACTCGTCCACAAAACCCATGTGGACAATTATCTGATAATCGGTCAAGATTTGCTTTGTGGCAGCTCTTTAGCATACAAGACCATTTACTTTCAGGCTCCTCCTTACAGTTCTTGCAATGCAAGGTAATTGAAAAAACTCATCCACTCGACGCCAACTGAGGAGCTGACTGGTGCATGTGTTGTTCAACACACAGTAATTGTCAGCCTCACTAGAATCAATGACTGTGTGTGTGTGTGTGTGTGTGTGTGTGTGTGTGTGTGTGTGTGTGTGTGTGTGTGTTTTCGTGTTCATGCACAATCTGAATCAATACTATTAACATTAGAGAGACAACCAACAATAAATAATTCATCAAATATGACTGTAAAGTATTTTAATGCGATGGGAAGTTAATAAATGAATTTTCACCCAACCCACGTCCTACATATTACGTTAAGTAAGATGTATTAACTCCATAGTATCGTTAGCAGAGACAGTGCGCTCTTGTTGTCGAGGCTCGCGACAAGCGCAGCGATCAGCAGTGCCCAATGCCGCCGCGATTTGTTTATGTTGGCTGAGCGTGGACACTGCAGCAGACGCTTCGCCATAAACAGAAAGAAATCACCTTGTCTCTGACCGCAGTGAGCGGATATCACTGCCTGCGTGTTCTTATAGTAACCAACGTTCAAATGGCTCTGAGCACTATGGGACTCAACTGCTGAGGTCATTAGTCCCCTAGAACTTAGAACTAGTTAAACCTAACTAACTTAAGGACATCACAAACATCCATGCCCAAGGCAGGATTCGAACCTGCGACCGTAGCGGTCTTGCGGTTCCAGACTGCAGCGCCTTTAACCGCACGGCCACTTCGGCCGGCAGTAACCAACGTGAGACTCTACTCACAGGAGCCATGGAGCAATTGCAACGGGTATCATGTCATTAGTCATCAGAATATTAACCTGTGATGAAATGTCTACTCTATATGAATCCCAAGAAAATAGGAACCTTCTCACAAAGGAATGTGAGGTGATATCAAAATTTATCCAACATACAAAAATTGACTGCAGGGCTTTCATGTATGCAGTAGTAGCACACAAGGAAATATTATGTCTTGGGAGCGTATATTTCATTTCCTCTTCTCATTTTAATGCCCTTGTTTTAGTATGAAGTAGGAAAATAAACACGAAAAACTCTAGTTCCTGAGAAGCATATAAGTCATTTCCTCTTCTCATATCATAACTTTTGTTTTAGTATGTGGCAAAAAAATGAACAGTTTAGGGTTCTGAAACATAATATGACACCAGATTCTTATCGTAGGCGCTATCGGAAACGCAAAAAGCAGGGAGCTGTCCATTGTTTTGTCCAAAAGTCTGTTTCCTTTCATGCATTACTCACGTTAGGAGATTCTAATTTAAGGACTTGTGGGCATCAAGTTCTTCAGCAGAACAAGCCTTATGTTATTATGCTAATTACGGTATGGAAAAAAATGCAACAAAGAGTTCCCTTGGAGCACATGTCTGTATTCAGCAATGACCGCCAGCTGCCACAACACTTCACAGAATCCTTGCGGCAGGCAACACAACTGTGCGTGCACTTTAGACTTCATTCAGTAAGACGTCGGGAGTTGGATGGAAACGTCAAAGTCGTATTCAATCCAGAATGAGGTGTTATTAAGATAGTTGAACGTTCTAGCAATTACACTTCTATATTTCCCATATGCGTATTCCCATAGCCAAAAGAACCCGTTAGTGCGAAACCATCTGGAACTGCATTAACATCAAACTGCAAGAACTTGAGACAATACGTGGCCTCTTCTCGTCGCTAAGTGACCTGTTACTGATATTTAGGATTCTCTCCGTCATAGGCGTAGTGGAAATGGAAATTCAGAGGGCGCGGCCCGGGTGGCCGAGCGGTTCTAGGCGCTACAGTCTGGAACAGCGCGACCACTACGGTCGCAGGTTCGAATCCTGCCTTGGGCATGGATGTGTGTGATGTCCGTAGGTTAGTTAGGTTTAAATAGCTCTAAGTTATAGGGGACTGATGACCTCAGCAGTTAAGTCCCATAGTGCTCAGAGCCATTTGAACCATTTTTTTTTTTTTTTTTCCAGCTTGAGAGGCGCTTTCGCTATTCTTGACAAACATGAGAAACTTGTAATCACTGCGAGTCACAACTGCGTGATGATAATGGTTCAGGTTGTCAGTAGTTGTGGTGGTATTATGCTGTCAAACTGCTTACAGCAACGTTAATGGTGGCGCACATAATTTAGCGCTGACTACCTACTTAAGTAAAGATAGTGTTGTGGCGTCGTCGCTTGTCTTTATTTGGCCTCAGCTTCAGTAATCCGATTTAACGAACATAGTACTACATTCGCGGGCTGCTAATGATACAGTATGACTACAGAGATCATCGTGCGGGTATTACATTAATTCTGCTATGAATTGCTTAAAAAATCTTACCCTCAGCTATGCAGCTGGAATGACTCATTACACAGGTACTCTATGTTGCACTTGGTTAAGTGATCAGTTCGCTGCAATCCTGCTTCTTCTGTTTGTAAATGCTTGTATACGTCAAAAATGGTTCAAATGGTTCTGAGTGCTATGGGACTTAACGTCTGAGGTGGTCAGTCCGCTAGAACTTAGAACTACTTAAACCTAACTAACCTAAGGACATCAGACACATCCATGTCGGAGACTGGAGTCGAACCTGAGACCGTAGCTCTCGCGCGGTTCCAGACTGTAGCGCCTAGAACCGCTCGGCCACCCTGGCCGGCATACTTGTATACTGACCATTCGTTATTTGACTAAATATGAACTACAATCTAATTCGCATGTGTATATGCATGGGTTAGCTCCGGCACGAAGGTATGACTAAGGATTGGATTTTGTTGGAGTCCCGTTATTTTGATGGCAAGACTAATGTTCGCAAATCACCTCTATTGCCTCAAAAAACAATTGCATCTTAAATATCGAAGGACCGACGTCCACACTGTCACAGCGCGTTGAAATACAGCAACGACAGAGGATGAAAATTTGTGACCGACTGAGCTACGAACCTAGACCTGCTGCTTACTAGACAGACGTTCTGACCACTGCACTATTACTTTTTTTAAAGTTTGAGAAGAATTTCAGCACCAGGTAGGGGGAGGCAAAGAGGGCAGGGGTCGAAAATCCGAGGCCTGGCCATAGTGCCTCCCTCATACCTGTCACTGAGCAGCTGCATTATTCACATGTATTCCATGTTTGCACCCATATATTCCTTTAAATTGTTGAACAAAATTGAAGTAGTAATTAAGGTAAAATAAATTACAGATTGTCGCCTCCAATGGCGTGCGATCCTTGTGGAACATAACTTATAACAGTGAACAGGGTGACGGAAAAATAAATAACAAACATTCATTCAGAAATATATTCACAATTTAAGTTATTATGCACTGGATGCATATGAAGTCTGTAAGGAAGCCATATATTTTTCAACAAATGGAAGAAGTTTCGGAGCCGGAGGGGGTTTGCCAAATTAGAACAGTTGTGATTTAAGAACCGACGTAAAAGACTATTCCAGGAATAAAAAAAAGTGAAAGAATAGTATTCTGCTTCTAATCAATAAAACTGTCCATCTCTTTGTAGCCCACATAAAGCAATAGATAAAAATTGTTTAAAACATTCCTTATATTTGTTATTCTTCTTCAGCTTAAAATGTTCTTCTGCAATATAAAACATGCACTCTTCTAAGTTCTAAGTTTTGTTTATTACGACGTACACTCTTTGACATAAAACTCGACCGGCAGCCGGCCGCTTCAAAGGCTAAGTCCGCGCCGATCGCGGCATGCGACAAAAAAACTGGCCAACTCGCTAATTCTGTAAGTCCGGTTATCTGCACAATCTGGCAACACTGTAGACTGCGGTACTTCCTGGAGGACAACTTGTCCCAAGATAGAGAGACTCGAGGCTGATTACGCCTGTGGTCTAGCGGTAGCGTGCGTTGTTTCTGTTCGTAATGCCAGTGGATCGAAAGCAGCTGGCATAAAATATTTTTATAGCCTCTTCTGTATGAATGCTGAAGACGTGAATGTAATGGTAGCGCAGATTCAATCTATTTCGCTTTGTGACACACCGATATCAAAATTTTATCTAGTAACGATTTTGCGGCAGATTTCCTGCAGACTGTCCTCCTCTGGACGCCGTATGCGGCAAAGCTCCGGGATCCATTTGCTGGCTACTGGCAGCGGCCGTGGCGACAGCAGCGGCGCTGCACTCCCCCGTTCTTTATCGAAAGCGCCTGCTACCGCTCATCGCTTTTGATGATTTAAAACGCTTTATTATGAAATGTTGCTCCACAGAAAATTTCTACAATTTCCATTCACGCTCAAAAGCAACGGAGACAGACGCCCTGATTAGTAGGCGGGTTATCGGCAAGAGCTGAGTATGGCCCGAAATTAATTTTATAGACTGGGACGAAATTAAACCACCTCACTACATTCGATGAATTTATAAATGCTTCATACCTCGTTTCTTTTCCTATCAAACTTAATTATTTGTGCAACTTTTGGTCAATGTTTGGATGTTTTCGTCAAGCCAGAGTGAGCGTCTGTGGTGTAAAGTGTATTACAGTTCTTGTTTCATTCCTTATGGTAAGTCTATGCGATAAACTGTGTGAATACCTTGCAATGCATGCTCTGTAGCAGTGCAGGCACACTGCACATTTGGAGTTCCAT
Source organism: Schistocerca cancellata (assembly GCF_023864275.1). NCBI lineage: Eukaryota > Metazoa > Arthropoda > Insecta > Orthoptera > Acrididae > Schistocerca > Schistocerca cancellata. The sequence continues at coordinate 333,715,443 of NC_064629.1, forward strand.
GTATGGGTTCATGAAGTATTTATTGATGATCGGAAGTGATAGTTAAGGTCATCAGATTTAAACCAGAAAAATTTGTCGTTTTGAAGGTTTCAGAGAACGGAAAGGAATTGCTAACGCGGGTGTTAGAAAACGTCTACAGTTAAATGCTATTGCAAAAATTTAGAAGATGGGAACTATATTAATGAACATGTGCACTTCATAAACAACCTTCTGACATGTTAGACCTATATGACGAACAAAGCTCAAACTTATATTGTTGACAGTCGGTTTGAATCTTTTCAGGACCTATTTTACAGTGAAGCACCTTGGAATTTGCAAAGCAGAAATCCATGATATTAACTTAATTTACTAAGTCGAAATCGGACGAAGATTGAAGTTTAAAGGCATTCTTCAGATTTCGCATAAGAAATTTTTACTAGCAGTTTGCAACTCCATTAATTAAAATGGAAAATAAAAGGTTGTAGTCAGCGTGATTCGAACTTATAGTAAAAGCACTGCAACGCACAAGGGAACCTCTGAGCTAACGACACACTGGCGGCCAGAGGCGGACTATAGTCACTGCGATGTTGCCTGAGCCTCAGAACGCAACCTTAAACACACAAACAGAGGAGGTGGAGATTACTGTTTTAACGTCCCGTCGACAACGATGTCATTAGACACGGAGCACAAGCTCGGGATTGGAAAGGATGGTGAAGGAAATCGGCCGTGCCCTTCCTAAGGAACCATCCCGGCATTTGCCTGAAGCGATTTAGGGAAATAATTGAAAACCTAAATCAGGATTGCACCGTCGTCCTCCCGAATGCACACACAAACAGGTGCTACTTATGTGAAGAACGCCGTTCTTGGAGTCCAGTAATTAAATATACTTTCTAATTGTGTCATCTTGCAGTGGATTATATCGTACGAGTCTTCGGTGTGGAAAACGAATGTCAAGTGAATTTAGCGAGGTAACGCCGACCTACACGCGGAAGTAAATGCACTATCAGAGTGTTGACAAATACTTGCTACGACGCTGCCATTTCTCGGCTCTCTGACGAGGCAGCTCTTCAGCGAAATGCTTGCCGTGATTCTCCGATACGGTTCTTCAGAGTGGAGACGCGCGCGCACGTTTGGTTTTTATGGGGCGTTCTCCCCTGATGGTTTCTGACGTCGCCTTGTGGGCTATGTATACATATGAGACATTCAATTATCATTAATCCAGAATGGTACAAGTTTCAGCTTCCGGCGTGGAAGAAGGCTGTTGACGCCGACATTATATCATTTCAACGTAGGGAAAGCAAATCGGATCATTCAATGTTTCTCATTCAACATAAAGCATGTGAGATAAATTTCCGTAACGTTCATAATCATGTAAAAATACAAACGAAGTAAAAATACACCGGAAGCTTATTCGAATTGAATATAATGTAAGATACCAAACGCTTTGCACCTCGATGTCGAATTTGTCCACTTGCAATCGTTTGCAGCATGCACATAGAATGTCATGATTACCACGAGAATGAAGAAATATGTTGGTAAGGATGGAAGCAAGAAGAGACGCAGTCAACAAATATTCTATTCCTCATGTGACACGTAAGAAGAGGTAAAGCGGGAATTTACTTTCGTTAACACGAAAGATATGCCGCACATATTGATAACGAGGAAGTCTGCGTCTTCATACGTTTCCTCCTTGAAATCTGTATGCTCTATTATATACTAAGTAGCCCGATCATTGTTTCAGTAATGTTACCCTCTTGTTTGACCCCGTAACGATGAACAGATTCCAAATGCATGTCTCTGCGTGAAAGTAGCTGTTCGAACCCTTCCTGGGTTGTTTTTTGTGTTTTATTGCTTGGAATTCCTGAAGCAGACCACTGTGCCTTCCCCCCTCGTGGGTTAGGTCTCAAAACTAAACCGCTTTGTATCCAATGGCATAATTTATTCATACTGCATCAGCATAAGACTCTTGCGAGTGAGAGAATGACAAGAACAAGCAAATAATGAATGATGTTTATTCCAACGCAGAACGAGAATGGCTTTAAATATAAAAATCTATATCTATATCCATATCTATTGATCTTTGAGTTGGCACAATGCAAATATATTCTTAGCATTTAGTTACTGAATTTATTTCTGGATGTTTGCAGAGAAAAAGAAAAGTCGGTACTTCTCGCTAGTGTAATATAATGTGAACCAGCAACTACCCTTTCCTTAGAACACGCCTCAAGCAGGTCCTCAAGTAGGCACTGCTGCATTCTGTTCCCTGACATTGCTCTGATGACGGTTAATGCAGATAGTTCCGATTATGAAATACAAAACGTATTGCAGGTTAGTTCCTAGGATAGTAACATTAAATTTGCGTTGTAGACGGCACATGAACGTGACGACTATCCATATTACTCATCAATATAAAAAGACAATATTTTGGGAATTTAGCAGGATTACTCAAAATGAATTCTGAAATTGGGTGACTGACCGCACAGGTGCTAAACGTCGTCAAGAGTATACGATGTCCTAATCGCATTAGGAATATGAAGATCGTCTTCGACAGCTCGCAACTTTCACATTGCTATCTCCACCCTACTCCAGACAGCTCTCGGTGGAGTTGCACTACGTTGCCGATGTTATGGAAGGCCTTCAAACCGACAACAGACCACATATTGAAAAATACAAGCGAATTCTCTTGCAGCGTAAGCTTATTGTAACTAATCTAAAATTATTGGAGAGGAACATTGTCCTATTCAAAAAAAGTAAAATGTTACAAACTGTTGACGTCAAACGGACATTATCTATGTCCTGTCTTGTGTCCTACTCATCTATAATATCAAGTGTACTATGAAAATTATTATATATAGTGGATTATAAGGTAATGCATTGATACCAGATGGTGGGGGCCGGCCAATGTGGCCGTGCGGTTCTAGGCGCTTCAGTCTGGAACCGCGTGACCGCTACGGTCGCAGGTTCGAATCCTGCCTCGGGCATGGATGTGTGTGATGTCCTTAGGTTAGTTAGGTTTACGTAGTTCTAAGTTCTAGGGGACTGATGACCTTAGAAGTTAAGTCCTATAGTGCTCAGAGCCATTTGAACTATTTAACACAAAATGACATTAAAAATTTAAGTTATTCACTAGCAGCTAGTTGAGAATATGTATGAACATTAAATGACACGACGAACCGTCTTGTTCTGCATATGGATTCAAACCCAGCTCATGCAGACTAAGCAAAGATTTCGTGACTGACAGAAACTAACAGTCATTCCTGATTAGGCATACAGAGAGTGATATACCTCGATTTTAGACAGTATCAGTTAGCAAATATCAACTTTAAATTGCATAACGCAAACATTTTTAACAGACGCGAATTCCTACTCAGCATCTATTGTCCCTGTTAACGAACTACGAGAGATGTTAAATATTGCTTCTTCACAAGTAACTTACTTGAAATGCCGTGAGGTAAAGCTGTGTGTTGGACACGTATTCGAACCCGGAACCTAATCGGATTGCTATCGAAGCACAGTCAAATGTGACATATCGGAATTTCGCGGCAGTAACTAGATGTTTTAACTGAAATGACGAGACGAAACATTAATTTTTTCCTTCCCAGGACTCCAACCCGGCACCTATCGCTGTTATATTCTAGAGAAAACTAACGTTAAATATGGGTTTGTTGCACCAGCAGTGACATGTGAGCATGTTTGAACTGAAATAATATGACGAAGAGTACAGCGCTCACTGGGAATAGAGCCCCACACATATCGTTGTTGACTACACACAAAGAGACGTCAGCTACCGAATTTTTCTCCACCAGCTGCTCAGAATAGCATCTTGAACTTACAGTCATCTCGCAAATAGTTCTGTGTCTCACTGGGAGTTAAAAACGTCAGATATCGTTAGTGTTGACAGCGAATGAAAATACATTAAAAATCAAAACTATTATCCACCAGCAGATAGGTGTTCTCATGCTAGAGCTTGATAATTCATAATTAAATCTTTAGTGCCGGGCCAGGATTCGATCCCATTCACGCATAATATGTGAAGGTGTTGAGGAATCTGCAGTTTTGAACAAACAACAAATTGTAGCCGAGCTGTATTGCCACGAAGGGATCAAATTCCGCGTTAAGGGCGGTCTGAGTTGCATTCCCAGTTCAGAACCAATTTTATCGACATACAGAAGCTCAAATAAAAGATGGAATAAGTGTCCTGTGACCATACATAGCGTTTGTGTCGTCACTTGAAATAAATAACTAGTATAAGAAAGGTTACTGGTGATAGAGTTTCTACATGTCGCCACTCCAGACTTTATTGTGGTTCAACCTACCGTCTACTTGGTAAAGAAGGAATATCATCTTTAATGTGAATTTTCAGACCACGCAGCCATTATATCTCCTTCACTTGGTGTAGCCAGGAGAGAATGGAATCTGTCTCTCCCTATCTAAAATCATTGACAGAAGTGGGAATCGAACCCAGACCATAGGTATAACAACCTACCATCCGTCCAACAGACCACGAAATCCTCTTCTCTGCGCGTCATTTTTCTATCGTAACGCAGTTGCGCCACACTGGATGAGAATTCTGACACACAGGCTCCCTGTAGTAATTTGCAGCATGTTCAGTAAATTCATTTACTTGGTTGACCGAATCACCATGAACTAGCTGCCTCGGCTACCCAGTTCATACATTCGACTATTTTGTAATCACAGAAATAAAATCACGGTACTGCCACCTACACACAACTGCCAACATTGTAGGATGCAGAAGTTTAAATAGGAAGTGTTCCTTTCCACTTGAGCTATTCTATTGCGCTATCTGTTACTAGAAAACGTCGTTCAGTCCAAAAGAAAAGCTGTAACTGTTTGTCTCTCAGAAGTCAAGACCTGGCCATATGCATAATCTCACAGTGCTGTCGAATCCAAAAGTTCTGCAGGAATAGTTGCCGAGCTCTGGAGCTGTTGTAGCTACGTGTCAGCTTGTAGCATAGATAAGATGTCGCGAGTTCGAATACATTCAGTGCTACATTTTTTAAAACGCAATTCTGCTCTCTGCTGAAGTTATCAATCTAATGGAACTTTGAACATAATTCCCTTCACTTCTCAACCCAAAGTAGTCGCATGTGGAAAAAGGACTAACTACTGTGACATTTTGTTCTATTCAGGTTTAATAGACAGCAGGCAGCAGATGCATCTCGAAGATGTGCAGGGAGAGCGCATCGTGCCATAATATGTCAGAAAAGTATTTTCTACATTAGCCGTCGTGTGGTAGTGATATTTTATTCTTCTTCAAACTTTGATTGACAGCTTTAACTCAGAACAAATTTTCTACATGCATGTAATCAATAAACTGCATGTGCATTGTCAGACTGTCATAGGTAACATCAGAGAATTCGCATATATCGTTGATGATTAATTTCTCTCTCATGTTTACTATTGTTTTAACAACACTAAAGGAAACCTTACGAAAATTGTGCACTGTATTATAAGAAATGAAATAAAACTAACCATGATAACCTTACGACGAAAGTATCTGTACACAAGCATGCCTCTATCGACACGAATTAGTAAAATACTACTCACTTAGATTTTGATTGGGTCTGTGTTTAATTGGTATGCTGTGTCATACTCAAAAGGTATGCAAATGTGGCATTTCATAAATATAGTTACGTATTCCTAGAAACCCAAAATTCGCTTGTCAGCAGCGGAAAGAGGCGTTTCCTGTTGTGCAGCATTGTAAGTTTTTCAACATTGCACTATGAGCTGAAAGCATTTTCTTGCGATTTCCTTATTGATGTTTGATCTGACTGCTTGTAGCTCTTTCACAGAAGGGATAAAAACGTTTCAGTCAGTGAGACTGGAACTGCGAACCGTAACAGACGCTGTTCCACAGGTTAGCACGTTACCACAGAGCTGGCGAGGAGGTATGCGTCTCAGCTTCCTATTACGACGGCAATAGTAACTAGAACTCGTAAACCGCTATTTAAAGGTCGAGATTAGTTGCGATTTCCACCTGCAACGACTTTCCTGGGCTGAAAACCGTAAATTTTCAATCTTTTGTTACCCTTCAAACTATAATAACTCAGATTAATCAATGGAAATGACAGGTAAAATCAAGTGAACTTTGAGGCTTAATTCCGTGCACACCAGGAAGTAACTCGTCGATCACAGAGTTGCCAAACATACGTTGCCTTGTTGCCAAATCTCAGTTACAGTATCAGCAGGAAGGAGACGAACCGATGTGATCCTACAGCGGTCTGGGAAGTGACCATAGCTAGTGTCTCTAAGTCGCGGCTGCTACGGCCTGGAATACGTAATGCGTCTGATTCGCCTTCTGTAACTAGGTTTAGGGACTGGAGCGTAGTTACTAATAATACTCAGAACTGACTGCAAACTGAGCATCATAAATCAGTAACTCTCATTGTTGTTTTTATATTTCTTTCGTAAGTGCACTCAAAACTAAGAAAGTCATTCACAGGCGTTTTCGTGCCTCGCCGATAGTCGAGCACAACATACAAATAAAAATAAAAAAGAATGTGTGTGAGTGTGTGTGTGTGTGTGTGTGTGTGTGCGTGTGTGTGTGTATGTGTGTGAGAGAGAGAGAGAGAGAAAGAGAGAGAGAGAGAGAGAAATAAAAAGCAATGAGAGAGAGTGTAAAAAATTGTTGTAAAGAAATTGAATCATGGTATTTAAAGAAATCTTTCATTAAAATGACACGTTCCACATCATTACGAAATGTCGTATTCCTGATCTATGGAACAAGAGTTAATCAAATGTAATCTAATCTAATCTAATCACATCATATTGATGATTAGCCATGAAGAGTCATGAATTACCGAAATTTTTGCCAATACCAGTAAGCAAATCTAAACTTGAAAATAAAAGACGACAATTTTTGTAATAAACCGTGACTCCTATCAAGACCCTTTCATCCCTGTAATCTAACCACGAAAGATGTCTGATATACCTCCATTCTGAAGTAACAAAGTGTGCATGCATTTAAAGATGAAGTGCATGATGTGAAGTTCTGTGACGGAGATACGAACCCAACACGTAATCCGATTGTTAACTAAGAAAAATCAAATGTTACGTATCGGTTTTTCTTACGAGCCGCTATGTGTCTGAATCTAAAATAAGGATACAAACTTTTGTGCCTAAGCGACAATCGAACTGCACACCTACCGTGCATCCACGAATATAGCTTAAGTATCAGTTGCTTACTCATGAACAGTAAGATGTGTGCGTGTTTGACCAGAAATAACGACACCTGTTGCGATTGTTGGCAACACATGAACAGACATTGAAATTGCGCGTTAATTTTCACTAGCAGGTGGGTGTGCACTTGATAAAGCTAGAAATGAAATTATGAATATTTTTGTACTGGATCAGGTTTCAGACCCACATACTTACCTTTGGAGGAGACCTAGAGAAGATTGCAGTCTTGGGAAAAGGAACGAAATGACTGAACTATACTGTTCCGAGAGATTCAGATCCTCGAAAGATTAGATACGAATTCGAATCACAGTCCATCACCAAATTTTTAAACTTCTCTCTCTTCCGTATTTTGCCGGTTGGAATTACGTGTTGGGTTCGTATCTCCGTCACAGAACTTCACATCATGCACTTCATCTTTAAATGCATGCACACTTTGTTACTTCAGAATGGAGGTATATCAGACATCTTTCGTGGTTAGATTACAGGGATGAAAGGGTCTTGATAGGAGTCACGGTTTATTACAAAAATTGTCGTCTTTTATTTTCAAGTTTAGATTTGCTTACTGGTATTGGCAAAAATTTCGGTAATTCATGACTCTTCATGGCTAATCATCAATATGATGTGATTAGATTAGATTAGATTACATTTGATTAACTCTTGTTCCATAGATCAGGAATACGACATTTCGTAATGATGTGGAACGTGTCATTTTAATGAAAGATTTCTTTAAATACCATGATTCAATTTCTTTACAACAATTTTTTACACTCTCTCTCATTGCTTTTTATTTCTCTCTCTCTCTCTCTCTTTCTCTCTCTCTCTCTCTCACACACATACACACACACACGCACACACACACACACACACACACACACTCACACACATTCTTTTTTATTTTTATTTGTATGTTGTGCTCGACTATCGGCGAGGCACGAAAACGCCTGTGAATGACTTTCTTAGTTTTGAGTGCACTTACGAAAGAAATATAAAAACAACAATGAGAGTTACTGATTTATGATGCTCAGTTTGCAGTCAGTTCTGAGTATTATTAGTAACTACGCTCCAGTCCCTAAACCTAGTTACAGAAGGCGAATCAGACGCATTACGTATTCCAGGCCGTAGCAGCCGCGACTTAGAGACACTAGCTATGGTCACTTCCCAGACCGCTGTAGGATCACATCGGTTCGTCTCCTTCCTGCTGATACTGTAACTGAGATTTGGCAACAAGGCAACGTATGTTTGGCAACTCTGTGATCGACGAGTTACTTCCTGGTGTGCACGGAATTAAGCCTCAAAGTTCACTTGATTTTACCTGTCATTTCCATTGATTAATCTGAGTTATTATAGTTTGAAGGGTAACAAAAGATTGAAAATTTACGGTTTTCAGCCCAGGAAAGTCGTTGCAGGTGGAAATCGCAACTAATCTCGACCTTTAAATAGCGGTTTACGAGTTCTAGTTACTATTGCCGTCGTAATAGGAAGCTGAGACGCATACCTCCTCGCCAGCTCTGTGGTAACGTGCTAACCTGTGGAACAGCGTCTGTTACGGTTCGCAGTTCCAGTCTCACTGACTGAAACGTTTTTATCCCTTCTGTGAAAGAGCTACAAGCAGTCAGATCAAACATCAATAAGGAAATCGCAAGAAAATGCTTTCAGCTCATAGTGCAATGTTGAAAAACTTACAATGCTGCACAACAGGAAACGCCTCTTTCCGCTGCTGACAAGCGAATTTTGGGTTTCTAGGAATACGTAACTATATTTATGAAATGCCACATTTGCATACCTTTTGAGTATGACACAGCATACCAATTAAACACAGACCCAATCAAAATCTAAGTGAGTAGTATTTTACTAATTCGTGTCGATAGAGGCATGCTTGTGTACAGATACTTTCGTCGTAAGGTTATCATGGTTAGTTTTATTTCATTTCTTATAATACAGTGCACAATTTTCGTAAGGTTTCCTTTAGTGTTGTTAAAACAATAGTAAACATGAGAGAGAAATTAATCATCAACGATATATGCGAATTCTCTGATGTTACCTATGACAGTCTGACAATGCACATGCAGTTTATTGATTACATGCATGTAGAAAATTTGTTCTGAGTTAAAGCTGTCAATCAAAGTTTGAAGAAGAATAAAATATCACTACCACACGACGGCTAATGTAGAAAATACTTTTCTGACATATTATGGCACGATGCGCTCTCCCTGCACATCTTCGAGATGCATCTGCTGCCTGCTGTCTATTAAACCTGAATAGAACAAAATGTCACAGTAGTTAGTCCTTTTTCCACATGCGACTACTTTGGGTTGAGAAGTGAAGGGAATTATGTTCAAAGTTCCATTAGATTGATAACTTCAGCAGAGAGCAGAATTGCGTTTTAAAAAATGTAGCACTGAATGTATTCGAACTCGCGACATCTTATCTATGCTACAAGCTGACACGTAGCTACAACAGCTCCAGAGCTCGGCAACTATTCCTGCAGAACTTTTGGATTCGACAGCACTGTGAGATTATGCATATGGCCAGGTCTTGACTTCTGAGAGACAAACAGTTACAGCTTTTCTTTTGGACTGAACGACGTTTTCTAGTAACAGATAGCGCAATAGAATAGCTCAAGTGGAAAGGAACACTTCCTATTTAAACTTCTGCATCCTACAATGTTGGCAGTTGTGTGTAGGTGGCAGTACCGTGATTTTATTTCTGTGATTACAAAATAGTCGAATGTATGAACTGGGTAGCCGAGGCAGCTAGTTCATGGTGATTCGGTCAACCAAGTAAATGAATTTACTGAACATGCTGCAAATTACTACAGGGAGCCTGTGTGTCAGAATTCTCATCCAGTGTGGCGCAACTGCGTTACGATAGAAAAATGACGCGCAGAGAAGAGGATTTCGTGGTCTGTTGGACGGATGGTAGGTTGTTATACCTATGGTCTGGGTTCGATTCCCACTTCTGTCAATGATTTTAGATAGGGAGAGACAGATTCCATTCTCTCCTGGCTACACCAAGTGAAGGAGATATAATGGCTGCGTGGTCTGAAAATTCACATTAAAGATGATATTCCTTCTTTACCAAGTAGACGGTAGGTTGAACCACAATAAAGTCTGGAGTGGCGACATGTAGAAACTCTATCACCAGTAACCTTTCTTATACTAGTTATTTATTTCAAGTGACGACACAAACGCTATGTATGGTCACAGGACACTTATTCCATCTTTTATTTGAGCTTCTGTATGTCGATAAAATTGGTTCTGAACTGGGAATGCAACTCAGACCGCCCTTAACGCGGAATTTGATCCCTTCGTGGCAATACAGCTCGGCTACAATTTGTTGTTTGTTCAAAACTGCAGATTCCTCAACACCTTCACATATTATGCGTGAATGGGATCGAATCCTGGCCCGGCACTAAAGATTTAATTATGAATTATCAAGCTCTAGCATGAGAACACCTATCTGCTGGTGGATAATAGTTTTGATTTTTAATGTATTTTCATTCGCTGTCAACACTAACGATATCTGACGTTTTTAACTCCCAGTGAGACACAGAACTATTTGCGAGATGACTGTAAGTTCAAGATGCTATTCTGAGCAGCTGGTGGAGAAAAATTCGGTAGCTGACGTCTCTTTGTGTGTAGTCAACAACGATATGTGTGGGGCTCTATTCCCAGTGAGCGCTGTACTCTTCGTCATATTATTTCAGTTCAAACATGCTCACATGTCACTGCTGGTGCAACAAACCCATATTTAACGTTAGTTTTCTCTAGAATATAACAGCGATAGGTGCCGGGTTGGAGTCCTGGGAAGGAAAAAATTAATGTTTCGTCTCGTCATTTCAGTTAAAACATCTAGTTACTGCCGCGAAATTCCGATATGTCACATTTGACTGTGCTTCGATAGCAATCCGATTAGGTTCCGGGTTCGAATACGTGTCCAACACACAGCTTTACCTCACGGCATTTCAAGTAAGTTACTTGTGAAGAAGCAATATTTAACATCTCTCGTAGTTCGTTAACAGGGACAATAGATGCTGAGTAGGAATTCGCGTCTGTTAAAAATGTTTGCGTTATGCAATTTAAAGTTGATATTTGCTAACTGATACTGTCTAAAATCGAGGTATATCACTCTCTGTATGCCTAATCAGGAATGACTGTTAGTTTCTGTCAGTCACGAAATCTTTGCTTAGTCTGCATGAGCTGGGTTTGAATCCATATGCAGAACAAGACGGTTCGTCGTGTCATTTAATGTTCATACATATTCTCAACTAGCTGCTAGTGAATAACTTAAATTTTTAATGTCATTTTGTGTTAAATAGTTCAAATGGCTCTGAGCACTATAGGACTTAACTTCTAAGGTCATCAGTTCCCTAGAACTTAGAACTACGTAAACCTAACTAACCTAAGGACATCACACACATCCATGCCCGAGGCAGGATTCGAACCTGCGACCGTAGCGGTCACGCGGTTCCAGACTGAAGCGCCTAGAACCGCACGGCCACATCGGCCGGCCCCCACCATCTGGTATCAATGCATTACCTTATAATCCACTATATATAATAATTTTCATAGTACACTTGATATTATAGATGAGTGGGACACAAGACAGGACATAGATAATGTCCGTTTGACGTCAACAGTTAGTAACATTTTACTTTTTTTGAATAGGACAATGTTCCTCTCCAATAATTTTAGATTAGTTACAATAAGCTTACGCTGCAAGAGAATTCGCTTGTATTTTTCAATATGTGGTCTGTTGTCGGTTTGAAGGCCTTCCATAACATCGGCAACGTAGTGCAACTCCACCGAGAGCTGTCTGGAGTAGGGTGGAGATAGCAATGTGAAAGTTGCGAGCTGTCGAAGACGATCTTCATATTCCTAATGCGATTAGGACATCGTATACTCTTGACGACGTTTAGCACCTGTGCGGTCAGTCACCCAATTTCAGAATTCATTTTGAGTAATCCTGCTAAATTCCCAAAATATTGTCTTTTTATATTGATGAGTAATATGGATAGTCGTCACGTTCATGTGCCGTCTACAACGCAAATTTAATGTTACTATCCTAGGAACTAACCTGCAATACGTTTTGTATTTCATAATCGGAACTATCTGCATTAACCGTCATCAGAGCAATGTCAGGGAACAGAATGCAGCAGTGCCTACTTGAGGACCTGCTTGAGGCGTGTTCTAAGGAAAGGGTAGTTGCTGGTTCACATTATATTACACTAGCGAGAAGTACCGACTTTTCTTTTTCTCTGCAAACATCCAGAAATAAATTCAGTAACTAAATGCTAAGAATATATTTGCATTGTGCCAACTCAAAGATCAATAGATATGGATATAGATATAGATTTTTATATTTAAAGCCATTCTCGTTCTGCGTTGGAATAAACATCATTCATTATTTGCTTGTTCTTGTCATTCTCTCACTCGCAAGAGTCTTATGCTGATGCAGTATGAATAAATTATGCCATTGGATACAAAGCGGTTTAGTTTTGAGACCTAACCCACGAGGGGGGAAGGCACAGTGGTCTGCTTCAGGAATTCCAAGCAATAAAACACAAAAAACAACCCAGGAAGGGTTCGAACAGCTACTTTCACGCAGAGACATGCATTTGGAATCTGTTCATCGTTACGGGGTCAAACAAGAGGGTAACATTACTGAAACAATGATCGGGCTACTTAGTATATAATAGAGCATACAGATTTCAAGGAGGAAACGTATGAAGACGCAGACTTCCTCGTTATCAATATGTGCGGCATATCTTTCGTGTTAACGAAAGTAAATTCCCGCTTTACCTCTTCTTACGTGTCACATGAGGAATAGAATATTTGTTGACTGCGTCTCTTCTTGCTTCCATCCTTACCAACATATTTCTTCATTCTCGTGGTAATCATGACATTCTATGTGCATGCTGCAAACGATTGCAAGTGGACAAATTCGACATCGAGGTGCAAAGCGTTTGGTATCTTACATTATATTCAATTCGAATAAGATTCCGGTGTATTTTTACTTCGTTTGTATTTTTACATGATTATGAACGTTACGGAAATTTATCTCACATGCTTTATGTTGAATGAGAAACATTGAATGATCCGTTTTGCTTTCCCTACGTTGAAATGATATAATGTCGGCGTCAACAGCCTTCTTCCACGCCGGAAGCTGAAACTTGTACCATTCTGGATTAATGATAATTGAATGTCTCATATGTATACATAGCCCACAAGGCGACGTCAGAAACCATCAGGGGAGAACGCCGCATAAAAACCAAACGTGCGCGCGCGTCTCCACTCTGAAGAACCGTATCGGAGAATCACGGCAAGCATTTCGCTGAAGAGCTGCCTCGTCAGAGAGCCGAGAAATGGCAGCGTCGTAGCAAGTATTTGTCAACACTCTGATAGTGCATTTACTTCCGCGTGTAGGTCGGCGTTACCTCGCTAAATTCACTTGACATTCGTTTTCCACACCGAAGACTCGTACGATATAATCCACTGCAAGATGACACAATTAGAAAGTATATTTAATTACTGGACTCCAAGAACGGCGTTCTTCACATAAGTAGCACCTGTTTGTGTGTGCATTCGGGAGGACGACGGTGCAATCCTGATTTAGGTTTTCAATTATTTCCCTAAATCGCTTCAGGCAAATGCCGGGATGGTTCCTTAGGAAGGGCACGGCCGATTTCCTTCACCATCCTTTCCAATCCCGAGCTTGTGCTCCGTGTCTAATGACATCGTTGTCGACGGGACGTTAAAACAGTAATCTCCACCTCCTCTGTTTGTGTGTTTAAGGTTGCGTTCTGAGGCTCAGGCAACATCGCAGTGACTATAGTCCGCCTCTGGCCGCCAGTGTGTCGTTAGCTCAGAGGTTCCCTTGTGCGTTGCAGTGCTTGTACTATAAGTTCGAATCACGCTGACTACAACCTTTTATTTTCCATTTTAATTAATGGAGTTGCAAACTGCTAGTAAAAATTTCTTATGCGAAATCTGAAGAATGCCTTTAAACATCAATCTTCATCCGATTTCGACTTAGTAAATTAAGTTAATATCATGGATTTCTGCTTTGCAAATTCCAAGGTGCTTCACTGTAAAATAGGTCCTGAAAAGATTCAAACCGACTGTCAACAATATAAATTTGAGCTTTGTTCGTCATATAGGTCTAACATGTCAGAAGGTTGTTTATGAAGTGCACATGTTCATTAATATAGTTCCCATCTTCTAAATTTTTGCAATAGCATTTAACTGTAGACGTTTTCTAACACCGGCGTTAGCAATTCCTTTCCGTTCTCTGAAACCTTCAAAACGACAAATTTTTCTGGTTTAAATCTGATGACCTTAACTATCACTTCCAATCATCAATAAATACTTCATGAACCCATACATGGAACTCCAAATGTGCAGTGTGCCTGCACTGCTACAGAGCATGCATTGCAAGGTATTCACACATTTTATCGCATAGACTTACCATAAGGAATGAAACAAGAACTGTAATACACTTTACACCGCAGACGCTCACTCTGGCTTGACGAAAACATCCAAACATTGACCAAAAGTTGCACAAATAATTAAGTTTGAAAGGAAAAGAAACGAGGTATGAAGCATTTATAACTTCATCGAATGTAGTGAGGTGGTTTAATTTCGTCCCAGTCTATAAAATTAATTTCGGGCCATTCTCAGCTCTTGCCGATAACCCGCCTACTAATCAGGGCGTCTGTCTCCGTTGCTTTTGAGCGTGAATGGAAATTATAGAAATTTTCTGTGGAGCAACATTTCATAATAAAGCGTTTTAAATCATCAAAAGCGATGAGCGGTAGCAGGCGCTTTCGATAAAGAACGGGAGAGTGCAGCGCCGCTGCTGTCGCCACGGCCGCTGCCAGTAGCCAGCAAATGGATCCCGGAGCTTTGCCGCATACGGCGTCCAGAGGAGGACAGTCTGCAGGAAATCTGCCGCAAAATCGTTACTAGATTTTGATATCGGTGTGTCACAAAGCGAAATAGATTGAATCTGTCTTCAGCATTCAGACAGAAGAGGCTATAAAAATATTCTATGCCAGCTGCTCTCTATCCACTGACATTATGAACAGACACAACGCACGCTACCGCTAGACCACAGGCGTAATCAGCCTCGAGTCTCTCTATCTTGGGACAAGTTGTCCTCCAGGAAGTTCCGCAGTCTACAGTGTTGCCAGATTGTGTAGATAACCGGACTTAGAGAATTAGCGAGTTGGCCAGTTTTTTTGTCCCATGTGAAGATCGGCGCGGACTTAGCCTCTGAAGCGGCCGGCCGCCGGTCGAGTTTTATGTCATTGAGTGTACAACACAAACTGTCCCAGAAGCCACGAATAACTGTTATTCTTTGTGGACGGGTAACATTTCCAGTCGGGTTGTAAAGCTTCAGTTATCGGTATATGACTTTCTGCGGTTCTGTGGATAGTGCTAATTTCTTCGTAGTCCAGTTCCAAATTCTGATTCTACTTTCACATAAGAAGGTGTGCGCTATAGTTTCTACAAGCCCACATTTGTCGCAGTATGAAGGTGGTCTCAATTTGATTTTTCATAATCGTTCCGCTGAGGGTATGGTTTCGTTTACAACGTCGTACCATACGGCACTGAGTCTAGTTGGTATAATTTTATTGTTGATATTTTTCCAGACGTTTCTCCAGTTTTTTGTAGTTTAATCCACCGGAATTGGTTTGTGTAGACTATGTCTGTTGATATAATCATAGACGGTTCTAGTGTTGGTTTGTGCTAGTGGAAGTCTTATACAGCTCCAATCACCATAGTACTTTCGGACGTAATCTAGGCTGGCGTGCTACATTAACAGGAGCGTTCCTATCTCCAGGATCTAACGACGGGAACAGAAGTTTCGTGATGCCTGTCTTAGTGACGTGTATTAGTTTAAAAGCACGTCTTAATTCCAAGTCCCGTGTTTTGCCTCTGCAAAGTCGCCGTGTGGAAGGGTACTTTGAAGATATTTTGTTTCCACACATACCAAGAGGCTACAGCTAATATTTTATGTGCAGTGACCTGCAGTATCGGTAAGACTGCTGTGAAATGATAAATTTTGCTAAGTATGTATGTATTTATAAACTGAACTTTCTGCAGTCAGTCTAACGATCGCATGTCATGGGCCTTCAACACGGTTCCGATGACATTAAGTTTCCGCTTCCAACTGTTTGTGGCCATTCGCTTGGGGTTCGCCCTTAACCACAATCCGAGATGGAGACTCACTTCAGTTACATCTAACAAGTGCGCACTTATTGCACTATTGTAGGAACCGAGATGCAGTATTTTGGATTTAAAATTTTGTAAATTTGTGGTGAGAACGTATGGGACCAAGTAAGCTTACACACTACTTAATCTAACTTAAACTATGGACAATGCCGGAGGGAGGACTCGAAGCTCCGACGGTGGGCACTGACGGGACGCAGCAACCAACATCTCTGCAGCACATATCTACACACGCTCCTCATCAGACGCGAATTCCCATCTTTGCCGTATACCACATGCGCGGTACTCCCCCCTCCCTCCCCCCCCCTCCTAACCGGCCATTATTCCACTCCCTCGCAGCCACACTGTATTCCCGCGAGGGTTCGGACGATGTCGTGCGTCAGGGTTCGGACGATGTCGTGCGTCTAGCACTGAAAACTTTAGATGACCCGTCGAGAGCCAAATAATTATACAGGATGTTTCAGGAGAAATAGTAATTATTGTAGGAGATGGTAGTATAGACAAATTGCGGAAACAATGACGTATAGCATGTAATAAACAAAACTTAGAACTTAGAAGAGTGCATGTTTTATATTGCAGAAGAACATTTTAAGCTGAAGAAGAATAACAAATATAAGGAATGTTTTAAAAAATTTTTATCTATTGCTTTATGTGGGCTACAAAGAGATGGACGGTTTTATTGATTAGAAGCAGAATACTATTCTTTCACTTTTTTTTATTCCTGGAATATTCTTTTACGTCGGTTCTTAAATCACAACTGTTCTAATTTGGCAAACCCCCTCCGGCTCCGAAACTTCTACCATTTGTTGAAAAATATATGGCTTCCTTACAGACTTCATATGCATCCAGTGCATAATAACTTAAATTGTGAATATATTTCTGAATGAAAGTTTGTTATTTATTTTTCCGTCACCCTGTTCACTGTTATAAGTTATGTTCCACAAGGATCGCACGCCATTGGAGGCGACCATCTGTAATTTATTTTACCTTAATTACTACTTCAATTTTGTTCAACAATTTAAAGGAATATATGAGTGCAAACATGGAATACATGTGAATAATGCAGCTGCTCAGTGACAGGTATGGGGGAGGCACTATGGCCAGGCCTCGGATTTTCGACCCCTGCCCGCTTTGCCTCCGCCTACCTGGTGCTGAAAGACTTCTCAAACTAAAAAAAAAAAAAATAGTAGTGCAGTGGTCAGCACGTCTGTCTAGTAAGCAGCAGGTCTAGATTCGAAGCTCAGTCGGTCACAAATTTTCATCCTCTGTCGTTGCTGTATTTCAACGCGCTGTGACAGTGTGGACGTCGGTCCTTCGATATTTAAGATGCAATTGTTTTTTGAGGCAATAGAGGTGATTTGCGAACATTAGTCTTGCCATCAAAATAACGGGACTCCAACGGAAACCAATCCTTAGTCATACCTTCGTGCCGGAGCTAACCCATGCATATACACATGCGAATTAGATTGTAGTTCATATTTAGTCAAATAACGAATGGTCAGTATACAAGTATGCCGGCCAGGGTGGCCGAGCGGTTCTAGGCGCTACAGTCTGGAACCGCGCGAGAGCTACGGTCTCAGGTTCGACTCCAGTCTCCGACATGGATGTGTCTGATTTCCTTAGGTTAGTTAGGTTTAAGTAGTTCTAAGTTCTAGCGGACTGACCACCTCAGACGTTAAGTCCCATAGCACTCAGAACCATTTGAACCATTTTTGACGTATACAGGCATTTACAAACAGAAGAAGCAGGATTACAGCGAACTGATCACTTAACCAAGTGCAACATAGAGTACCTGTGTAATGAGTCATTCCAGCTGCATAGCTGAGGGTAAGATTTTTTAAGCAATTCATTGCAGAATTAATGTAATACCCGCACGATGATGTCTGTAGTCATACTGTATCATTAGCAGCCCGCGAATGTAGTACTATGTTCGTTAAATCGGATTACTAAAGCTGAGGCCAAATAAAGACAAGCGACGACGCCACAACACTATCTTTACTTAAGTAGATAGTCAGCGCTAAATTATGTGCGCCACCATTAACGTTGCCGTAAGCAGTTTGACAGCAATACACCACCACAACTACTGACAACCTGAACCATTATCATCACGCAGTTGTAACTCGCAGTGATTACAAGTTTCTCATGTTTGTCAAGAATAGCGGAAAGCGCCTCTGAAGTTCCGTTTCCATTACGCCTAGGACGGAGAGAATCCTAAATATCAGTAATAGGTCACCTAGTGAAGAGAAGAGTCCAGTATTGTCTCAAGTTCTTGCAGTTTGATGTTAATGCAGTTCCAGATGGTTTCGCACTAACGGGATCTTTTGGCTATCTGAATACTCATATTGGAATTATATAAGTGTAATTGCTAGAACGTTCAACTACCTTAATAACACCTCATTCTCGGTTGAATAAGACTCGGAAAGAAACGTTAATTTGACGTTTCCATCCATCTCCTGACGTCTTACTGAATGAAGTCTGAAGTGCACGCACAGTTGTGTTGCCCGCCGCAAGGATTCTGTGAAGTGTTGTGGCAGCTGGCGGTCATTGCTGAATACAGACATGTGCTCCAGGGGAACTCGTCTTTGTTGCATTTTTTTCCATACCGTAATTAGCACAATAACATAAGGCTTGTTCTGCTGAAGAACTTGAAGCCCACAAGTCCTTAAATAAGAATCTCCTAAAGTGAGTAATGCATGAAAGGAAACAGACATTTGGACAAAACAATGGACAGCTCCCTGCTTTTTGCGTTTCCGATAGCGCATACGATAAGAATCTGGTGTCATATTATGTTTCAGAACCCTAAACTTTTTATTTTTTTGCCTCATACTAAAACAAAAATTATGATATGAGAAGAGGAAATGACTTATATGCTTCTCAGGAACTTAAGTTTTTCGTGTTTAGCCCGCATCTCGTGGTCGTGTGGTAGCGTTCTCGCTTCCCTCGCCCGGGTTCCCGGGTTCGATTCCCGGCGGGGTCACGGATTTTCTCTGCCTCGTGATGGCTGGGTGTTGTGGGTTGTCCTTAGGTTAGTTAGGTTTAAGTAGTTCTAAGTTCTAGGGGACTGATGACCATAGATGTTAAGTCCCATAGTGCTCAGAGCCATTTGAACCATTTTTTTCGTGTTTATTTTCCCACTTCATACTAAAACAAGGGCGTTAATATGAGAGCAGGATATGAAATATACGCTTCCAAGACATAATATTTCCTTGTGTGCTACTACTGCATACATGAAAGCCCTGCAGTCAATTTTTGTATGTTGGATAAATTTTGATATCACCTCACATTCCTTTGTGAGAAGGTTCCTATTTTCTTGGGATTCAAATAGAGTGGACATTTCATCACTGGTTAATATTCTGATGACTAATGACAAGATACCCGTTGCAATTGCTCCATGGCACCTGTGAGTAGAGTCTCACGTTTGTTACTATAAGAACACGCAGGCAATGATATCTGCTCACTGCGGTCAGAGACAAGGTGATTTCTTTCTGTTTATGGCGAAGCGTCTGCTGCAGTGTCCACGCTCAGCCAACATAAACAAATCGCGGCGGCATTGGGCACTGCTGATCGCTGCGCTTGTCGCGAGCCTCGACAACAAGAGCGCACTGTCTCTGCTAACGATACTATGGAGTTAATACATCTTACTTAACGTAATATGCAGGACGTGGGTTGGGTGAAAATTCAGTTAGTAACTTCCCATCGCATTAAAATACTTTACAGTCATATTTGATGAATTATTTATTGTTGGTTGTCTCTCTAATGTTAATAGTATTGATTCAGATTGTGCATGAAAACGAAAACACACACATACACACACACAGACACACAGTCATTGATTCTAGTGAGGCTGACAACTACTGTGTGTTGAACAACACATGCACCAGTCAGTTCCTCAGTTGGCGTCGAGTGGATGGGATTTTTCAATTACCTTGCATTGCAAGAATTGTAAGGAGGAGCCTGAGAGTAAATTGACTTGTATGCTAAAGAGCTGCGACAAAGCGAAGCTTGACCGATTATCAGATAATTGTCCACGTGGGTTTTGTGGACGAGTATACTTTTAGTAGCCGCGCGGGATTAGCCGAGCGGTCTGGGGCGCTCCAGTCATGGGCTGTGAGGCTGATCCCGGCGGAGGTTCGAGCCCTCCCTCGGGCATGAGTGTGTGTGTTTGTCCTTAGGATAATTTAGGTTAAGTAGTGTGTAAGCTTAGGTACTATGCTCATTCAGAGCCCCAGTAAAATATATACACTCATCAATGCACGTGTCCCCACCAACATCGAAAATAAGAAAAACACCGAAAATGTCGAAAAATTCTGGTTCAAAATGGTTAAAATGGCTCTGAGCACTATGCGACTTAACTTCTGAGGTCATCAGTCGCCTAGAACTTAGAACTAAAAAAACCTAACTAACCTAAGGACATCACACACATCCATACCCGAGGCAGGATTCGAACCTGCGACCGTAGCGGTCGCTCGGTTACAGACTGTAGCGCTTAGAAGTGCATGGGAAAAATTCTGGAGCCCAGTCGAAAATACTATGAGCAAAATTCACCAGGATGACGTGAAAATACTAATGGGAAACTTCAACTCTTGACCGATTATCAGATAATTGTCCACATGGGTTTTGTGGACGAGTATACTTTAAGTAGCCGCGCGGGATTAGCCGAGCGGTCCGGGGCGCTGCAGCCATTATCTGCGTGGCTGATCCCGGCGGAGGTTCGAGGCCTCCCTCGGGCATGAGTGTGTGTGTTTGTCCTTAGGATAATTTAGGTTAAGTAGTGTGTAAGCTTAGGTGCTGATGACCTTAGCAGTTGACTCCCATAAGACTTCACACACATTTGAACATTTTTTTATACTTTTAGTAACCAACCCACCCACGATCATTACGTAAGATTTCTCGAAGGCTTAGGGAATTGATTTCATTAAGTCGTCGACAGTGTAGCGTGATGATTTACTTCCCAACATATGTTTTCTATATTTGTCCAAAGGTCGCTTGCTTTTGTAGATCCACGTGGCAATGGCCTACTTTGCCCACATATTCTCCATCTGGTTGATGTTTGGTGATCGTGGAACAAACGGCAACAGCTTTATCCTCTCTTGGGCCTGAAACCAATCTCGCACTGCTCTGCTATGATGGATGGGGCTCTGCTCCTGTAAATAAACTATTATCTCGTTAGTCCATGTATTTCTATTTAAATAACGTATTTGTAATAAGCACATTGGATTATTATTTTCCACAGTGTTTAAGAATTCAGGCCCTGTCATAGATAAGTGATCTATATTCAACAGTCCGATTAAGAATGTGATTTGCCCAGTCTATCACATGATCAGAGTCGTAGTCAGATATCCACATTAAGACTGCCTAGCTGAATCCGATTAGAACTATCTGGTATCGAAACGAAATTACAGAAATCGGATAATTTGAACGTCTGTATTGCAACAATGCTGCGCACATAAATTCCTATGATGGAGTAACAGATAGCAACTGTCTAAGAAAAAGTGAGAAATATGTCTTCTAACAGCAATGTAACGTAATTATAACCCACATTTATGTGATGGAAATACTGAATCGAACAATACACATCTATTTCAGTGGTGGGAAGATACACCATATCGGATTTGCTGATGACATAATGACAATAATAATAATAATAATAATAATAATAATAATAATAATAATCGCGTCTGGCGGATAGGGGAAACCCTCCCCCATATGGGTGGTACCGAGGAAATCAAATACTAGGGGTGAACCAAATACTAACACAATCCTGAACGGCTACCAAATCCGTTGAACCCAAAATCCAGACACGTCTGAGTTAATATCACCGCTACTCTGGTCACCGTCTCTTAGCTCAATGAGCTTTGCTGAAAATATTTGCCTTCAAAGGCTTCAACACCCTCTGGTCCTGCCCGGTCCTCGTATCACCCAAGCCAAACCAATGAAACACAAGCAAACATGAACTATGCAAGCAAAGTCAACTTTACCCCAAGTGGTACACAACCCAGCTGTCGACAGGCGGCAGTTGGATTTTCGGATTCTGGGGAGTCCAGGTTAGCACGGCAGAGAATATCGAAGATCTCTGGTAAATTTCCCTACAAGGAAGAAACATGCATTTAAAAGGAAACATCGATACATTGATCCAAACACGAAAACTAAATAATCTCACAAAAGAAATCCACCGACAAAAAATTCTCATCCTTGCTCTTCAAGAACCACGACTAACTGACAATGAAACCTTGCATTAGGGAAACCATTGCGTCTTCAAAAGCAAAATACAACAAAAGGTAGCGAAAGGCGTACCAATCTTCGGCATTGCATTTCTCGAACACAGATCTATCATCAACTCTGTCAAAGAAATCACACCCATCAACAATGGCTCTGAGCACTATGGGACTCAACTGCTGAGGTCATTAGTCCCCTAGAACTTAGAACTAGTTAAACCTAACTAACCTAAGGACATCACAAACAGCCATGCCCGAGGCAGGATTCGAACCTGCGACCGTAGCGGTCTTGCGGTTCCAGACTGCAGCGCCTTTAACCGCACGGCCACTTCGGCCGGCTCCCATCAACAATGAAAAGGTTCAAATGACTCTGAGCACTATGGGACTTAACACCGGAAGTCATCAGTCCCCTAGAACTTAGAACTAATTAAACCTAACTTAACCTAAGGACATCACACACATCCATGCCCGAGGCTGGATTCGAACCATCGACCGTAGCAGTCGCGCGGTTCCGAACTGAAGCGCCTAGAACCGCTCGGCCACCGTGGCCGGCCCATCAACAAGCGACTTATGACTATGCTCATTCAGAGCCACAGTAAAAAATATACGCTCATCAATGCACGTGTCCCCACCAACATCGAAAATAAGAAAAACTACGAAAATGTCGAAAAATTCTGGAACACACTCGAAAATACTATGAGCAAAATTCACCAGGATGACGTGAAAATACTAGTGGGAGACTTCAACTCTCTATTTGGGACAGAAGAAACCTGTAGAAAAATCATTGGCACAAATTCAACACACCGAAACGCTTAGACCAACGGCACACGTCTGACTGACATTTGCCAACAATTCAACCACAAAAGGACGTCTTCCCACTTTAGGAAAAAACCAGTTCCCAGGTAACATGCTTAGCTAACAGGTGCAAGCTGCTTTCGTTCGCCATTCGCGACTCGCTGAAAGCCAGATTTTTAATTCTTTTGTAGCACAGCTACAAGCAGGCTGATAAAAACCCAATAAGGGAATCGTAAGACAACGCTCGAGCAAAATTCGTCTTGCTACTTTCAGTAACTCTTAGTGTCAGAGCGAAAACCTTACGGTACTGCCAAATTCATAATGCCACTTTTGTTTTCTGCCGACATATTTTTTGTTGTTGTGAATACATAATTTTATCTATGAAATGTCACATTTTCATAATACTTGCGAATGGTACAGGAAATGAAATAAATACAGATCTTTTCGAAGTCAAAAGTTGGTAATATTCTACTAATTCGTGTTAAAATAGGTTCAATCGTCTCACAGACACTTAATGCTTTATTAAGATAGTCTGCCGTCGTGATGTATCTGTAGTAAGCTGAATTTAATTTGTATTAGTGCAGTGAATATTTTAATTGCATTTTCCATTAGTTTACTAAACGCAACAGTAATTATCAAAGAGAAATTAATCAGCAGCAGAATTTTCTTTCACGATATCTAAAACGATCTGACAATGCTAAAGTTGTTTACAAATTCTACGCCTGTAGAAACCTACTGGTTCTAACGATGTCATTAAACCAGAGTAGTTTTAAGAGTATTTCCGTCTAGAAATGAATTGCCTTGACGGTTGATCGATCAAGAGCGGGAAAGGTAAAATTTTACAAATATATGACGAGAGGGACAAGTGCTTGAGAGAGGACTTCCCTATCAATACAAGTGCCTGACAGACGACTTTTCTATCAGTCTCTGGATTGTTTTGTTTCTCAAATCAACATAGTGCGTTATCATGCAGTAGCACAGGTGATGTAGTTTTGTTGCTCGATTTTCTTACACTGCGAAAGAAAGGTGTCTCAGTTGTGGCAACAAATGCCAGCTGTGTTGCACACACCCTGGGGGCAGAATTCGTAGCCCAAAACACACTTTTGGAATTATCAGATGTAAAATATGATGTTCACGTTACTCTTTCCTCGAGTTTACGTCTTTTGGTGGGGCACAGCCTTTAGTTCTTCTTATGAAGTTGACAATAAAGGCAACAAAATACGTCACCAGTAACAGTACTGCATAGGAATGCTCGATGAGTGACCTGATGACGTTCAATAATAGTCACTCCATTGATTTTTGATGTTTCGAATTAGAGCATGGCTTAGCCACAGCCCGCGAAAGGCAAAGGTCCCGAGTTCGAGTCTCGGTCGGTCACACAGTTTTAATCTGCCAGTAAGTTTCATATCAGCGCACACTCCGCTGCAGAGTGAAAATCTCATTCTGGAAACATCCCCCAAGCTGTGGTTAAGCCATGTCTCCGCAGTATCCTTTCTTTGAGGAGTGATAGTTCTGCAAGGTTCGCAGGAGAGCTTCTGTAAAGTTTGGAAGGTTGGAGACGAGGTTCTGGCAGAAGTAAAGCTGTGAGTACCGGTCGTGAGTCGTGCTTCGGTAGCTCACTTGGTAGAGCACTTGCCCGCGAAACGCAAAGGTCCCGAGTTCGAGTCTCGGTCGGGCACACAGTTTTAATCTGTCAGGAAGTTTCATATCAGCGCACACTCCGCTGCAGAGTGAAAATTTCATTCTGGATATCGATTATTGCTCCTCACCATCAACAATAGTTGTTACCCATAGTTTCGTATTTGCTATTGTACCGTCGTTACCCTTTAGAAACCAACCTGATCTTTCCACAATGCCATTTTTGACTTATGCCTATAACTACAGATTTGTTGAAAATATTAAGTGTTAAATACGCTATTCCACAAATTAAAAACTTCCAGTTATTCTTCATATCTTGAAACTTACTACCGTTGACTTTCACTGAAGAAAATATACATGATAATAAAATGAAATCAAAGATTAGAATGTCAAAGCGTAGTGTGAATGGTTAAAATGAAATGAACTAAAAATCATCTTCTTGTCTAAAACACGTTACTCTCCCAGAGAACTTCGGCATCTCTCAAAATTTTTTACACCTCTGATGTTTAGCCATATGTGGACAAATAGTGGGTCTCATGAGGCAGCACTGTTTAGCCGTCACAAAATAAAGCCTCAAAAATCAGTAAATAAAACTATTCTTCTACTGTTGCTCCGAATCGCATATACCAACCGCCCTCTGCAGCGACAACGACTCAAAGTCTACTGGGTATTTGATTTTTCTCTGCTTTCTCGGGCCTCATTACCTCTCCTTCTAGCCCAACCTTTGTTCTCAAATTACGCCTTCATCGGCGAGCTTCTCCACAATATTTTTCATTTGTGCTGAATTGTTTTGTACCCTTCTTGCATATACACGTGTGTCATGTATTTTTTACAGACTGCATGAACATATAAGGTGTGTATTTCTTCTCTTGTCAAATTAAATATTACATATTTTGCTGTGAATTAATTTGTTTGTCCACATTCCACTTACTGCGTTTCCTTGAAATTATATAAAATATACGTCTGTAAATAAAGAAAAAACTTGAAACAGCTGTTGCAGCTGATTGGTGAAGGGCTGAAAGAAAAAACCACCTCCGCTGATGCTGCTTAGTATCGCGTATAGCCTCCTTCGGCTTCCACAACAGCTCGAAGTCTGTTGGGCATTGAGCCCACAACTCGAGCCACATAACTAGGAAATTCAAGTAACTCATTCCAAGCGTCATGAATCACATCAGAAAGCTGTCGGCGAGTCGACGGTGACTGCCCCTTTTCTCGTATTACTCTGACCATTTCTGCCCAAATATTCTCAATGGGATTCATGTCAGCTCCTTTACGTGGCCATTCCGTTACAGTAATATTACTATGGTCGTCGAACCACCTCTTAACCACACGTGCCATATGAATAGGCGAGCGATCTTGTTGGAACATGATCTGATCATCGCCAAATCTTGCTGTCACAGAAGGCTACATCACGTTCTCCAGAATTGATATGTAATTGCGCGCATCGAATCTTCCTTCCACTTCCCACAGGAGCCCACACCCTTCGGCCGATATCCATGCCCATGCCGTTACCGACTCCCTGCCATTCCTTCGGCAACTGTAATATATTTTCGATTATACCTAGCACCTTCAGGCCGGTAAACAAGTACTTTTCCGGTTGATGCCGTAGAGAAAACTTTTTCGTCCGTGAAAATCACTCGCCTCCAAAACTGGAGAGGTTTGTCGACATTTTCAGCAGCAAAAGCAAGGCGAGCTTCTCTGTGGGAAACAGTCAATGTCTCTTTCACAGCAGCGCTTCTTGCTCTCAGTCCACCTTCCCTTAGACGACGAGTGACGGTCTTACTACTAACATTGAGACCCAAAGTCTGCTGAATTTGTCGTGGGGTGACAAATGGGTGGTTCTCACTGAAACGGCGTATCTGCTGATCCTGAGCTGCTGTTGTTTTGCGGCGACGCCCATGAGGCCTCCCATTCAGGTTACCACTCTCTTCCTTTCGTCTGATCCACCTGGCTACCGTCGACTTGGGAAAAGCCATAGTTCGTGCTGTATAGCCATTTGAAGATCCCTCTGCATGGAGTGCTATTATAGCGCCCTTGTCTTCCTCAGCCAGATGGGCCATTTAGCGTTGACTGAATTATTCGTCGCGGTTAATATCTGCTGCGGAAACAGCGCTAGTAGGAAACAGACTGCCTCCTCCACGACGGCAGCCACAACGCAGTGGCCAAGTATGTGTAACACGGAAATCGTTGGCATAAACGAGAGGTCGCAAGCCCGTACCCGTGTCATTACATAGTGGAGCAGCTTAGAATCTGTAATTTTTCTCAGAAGGGACTGGTCCACTCTTGTCATGTCTTATCCTGATAAATATTACATGAAATGAAATGTTTACGTTTTGCATATGCGGCAGGCCTAAAGCAAGAAACATTTCTGAAATATATGAGGCAACCTGAAGAACACTTCGTGAATTTTAGCTGTAGAAGGTTGCCTTATAAGAAGGAAAACGTGTTTATCCTCGCTCGCCGTGTTTCCAAGTGGCGCAGTTTTCTCTGAGGCATACATAATTCTCGCCGGGCGTAAGAAGCGACTCGACTAACGAGGAGAACTCGCCAGGTGTCATAGGCTGATTGTCCATAAACTTTGCTCAGTGAAGGAGAGGACAAAATAAGCGAACATGTGTTTCGACTTATCTGCAGACACTCGACCGTTTCCGAGAAAACGACGGTCAAAGTTATCAACGCACTCTTGCTATAGTGTAGATACCTTCTGCAGCCGAGAACGCAATTGAAGCGGTGGCTCAGTGGCTACCGTCGTTCCTTCTTAACTTTGATTCCCGTGTTCGAGACCATATTGGGTTTTTTTATTACTGTTTTTTCCTGCCTCTCTATCAGAATTATCTACGAATGTTTTTTTCTAATTTATGTTGAAATAATGTTGTCATTATTCGCCAATTAACTTTATGTGTAATAAATTAATTAAAAAAATAATAAACGAATGAGACAAACTGATCTAAAATCATCTGGTCTGCCTCATGTATCGTTATATCCAAATGGTTTATAAATGTTAATCTACATTCAGATCCGATGACGGCACCTTTAGTGTGTTGAACCCGGTTACCCAGTAAACAGTATTTAAGCGATCTTGGCTTTTGAATTATTTCTACAACAGAGTGATCGCCCCACTACGCACTATGTGTTCCCTTTTTAACTTATTTCTTTACACAGTAAATTAACTGACAAATAACGACAACAGTGTTTCAACATAAATTGGAATAAACATTCGTAGATAATTCAGAGAGTGTGTGGGGGGGGGGGGGGGAGGAAAAACCGGGTTTCGAGCTCGCAGCGCAAAGTTCCGAAGTCGCTATGGTAGCCGCAGAGCCACCGCTTCAGTTGAACCCTTACCCGCTAAGAGGTATCTACACTATAGCAACAGCGCATTGAAAACTTTGACCGTCGTTTTCTCAGAAGCGGTAGAGTGTAAGCAGATAAGCTAAGACACGTGTTCGCTTATTTTGTCCCCTCTTTCACTGAGGGAAGTTTCAGCAAGATCGGGGTATGACGCTTGGCGTGTCCCCTCGTAAGTGACGTGCGTTGGGATTCAGTAGACAGAATGCGTCCACTTTCCTCGACTACTCATTGACATGTTTGGAAACTTTCTTTCTTGTAGTGGCACTTTGCATTATGAGGGCTGATTTTCCTGATAACGATCTACTAATGGACTTTGCTCCTAATTTACGTTACTGTGTAGTAGACCTACTGCAACTTCTTAAACCGGAAATGTTTATTTATTTGGATACTCCGCTTCTTAGTTGCTACATTTCGCTATAATATTTTCCTTTGTTTCAAAACGGCAAGTTAAGATGACCACTGCAACTTGGTAACATCAGTAACAATTTAATACTTTGAAACAGTTATATGTGGTGTAGGAGGAGTGTACTCTGTTGAATGAGGAATACATCAAACACGAAAGCTGCGTTCAATAACAATAATTAACTTTCGGTTACATGACAAAACACAAGTCGAAGCACTGTCAGTTCATCTCAGTACCCAGTAAAACTCAAACTGGAACGATCGAAAACATACTTTTCTGGGGAAGGCAAACGAATGACTGCGTTTTATTGGCCGCACACTAAGAATACGCAACAGGCCAACTGAAAACACTGCCTACACTACGTTTGTCCGTCCACTGCTATAATATCCTTGACAGAAGTGATTGACTGCGCTCGCAAAAACGTCCAAGGAACGGTAGCACGATTTGTAATGTCACGAAATAGGGGAGAGAGGGTGCCAGGTTTGATAATCGAGTTGGGGTAACATTCATGAAAACAAAAGCGTTTTTCGTTGATGCGAGATCTTTTCACGAAATTTCAATCACCAACATCTGTTCTGACTGCCAATCCTCGGGAACTTACACAGGAAGAAACCATAGTAGTAATGTAATTCAAGGCCCGCAAGAAAAGATTTAAGTGGTCCTTTTTCCCGCACACTGTTAATGACTGGGACGGTAGAGAAATAGTCCGAACCTTCTGCCAGGCACGTAAGTCTGGGTTGCAAAGAAATCTTGTTGATGTAGTCATGTAGATGTAACAACGAAATTATGTTGTAATTGCAACATGTGACTTTTATTTGATTTGAACATCGAAGTTGTTTGCTATTTATTTACTTTTTGTTCATTAGTTTCAGCCATATACGAACACCTAGGCGCGTTAAATTGATATTGAAATAAAGTGTGATGCATGGACCAATAACAATAAATTCTTACCTACTTGTTATGGTACTGCAGTATCTGCCAGCGTCTTCAGAAGTGGATATCGCATACGACGTTCCTAGGGTGTTTATAAATGGATATTGCAGACGACTTCGAACAAAGTTTGAATGTAGCTTCGTAAAAGTTCCGTGATCAAACGATCTGAGTTGCTGGCGAATACAGTTTATCATTATACATGAGGTGAATAGGGCTCCGCCGGGTGTTGTGGTCGAGCGGTTCCAGGTGCATCAGTCACGAACCGCAAGGCTACTTCAGTCGCAGGTTGGAATCCTACCTCGGGCATAGATGTCTGCGATGTCCTTAGGCTAACTAGGTTTAAGTAGTTCTAGGTCTAGGGGCTGATGACATAAGCAGTTTGGTCACATAGTTCTTGAAGCCATTTTTTGACCTTTCGCGTAAATTTTCTTTACATAAACGGCCGTATCTTTAGATTGCGTTGACATAGAAGCTCACTTTTTTTACACCACCAAGGGACCGGTTACCGCAAGAAGTGCGATACATTTCCGCTTATTATGTCTACCCGTTCTGGAGGTAAACGAGTTTTAAAGGTTGGGTAGACCGATAGGCGGTCAAGAAAGTGAGACTTGTAGGGTTCCGTTTTCACTGGTTTAGGTGACGAAATCCTAACAACGAAAACAGCTACGACAGATACTAAAGATGAGGGCTGCATAAATAACACCCCCTACTCTTTATTCGAAATGTTCTAGTTGCAGTCGATACATCAGCATATAATTCGTAGCTACGCTTTCGATCCAAATCACGTTTACAGGAATGCAAATACAATCCATTTGCCCATACACGTGGTAGTTCACATCCCAGTATTAATGCTACCGCGTTTTAGAAGTGCGATCATTCCCATTGCTAGCTAGCTTAAGAAACACTTAGGCTAATGAACGTTTTGCGGCTTTGGCGAGTCTAGTGGAGAATTCGAAACAGTGTAGAATACGTTTGGCAGCTGTGTAGCCGTTTATTTCCTGGGGTGGTGCAGAAATATCCTACTAAATTTACTCTCTAATAACAGTATTTTGCTATTTCGATAAACATCCCGAATGGTTGTCACATAAGCGGTGACATAAAGGAAGAAAATTCATGGTTTTGAGTCCAGAAAGCTCTATGCAACAGAAACTGCAGATCATTTTGCCGTTTTCATTGCGAAATTAGTGGCTTATTCATGTCTGGGGTAATAATAGAGGGCTGCATGGGTTGTCTGCTAGCGTAGTGAAAGGAAGGTCTGGTTTGTTTTCGGTTCTAATCTCGATGGAGGCAGGTAGAATATCAGTAAAGCAATTTTAAGAAATTCTCGCGGCCCCAATACGTTTTATCGCTACCTTTATTCTGTACTGGCGCGCTGTGCATGTCAATATGACACTCTTGTAGAATTTCATACATGTTACTGCCTACTTTTTCCGCTTCTGTCAATAATGGAATTGACTTAAGTGTGGCACTGAATGATTTTTAACTGAATTTCGTTATGAATCTTCACGCATTGTTAAATTTGCACACTTTCATGGTAGGTCAGCAACGGTAATCCAGTATGACTGGTCTGAACGTTGACACAGACCGTTTCGCGGCCGAAAGCGGATAATATTTTGCTAATTCGTAACGATCCTGCGTTCTTTGTATTACTAAAACAATTGTGTTATCTCGATAAGTTGAAATTCATTTTTACTGGTACAGTTCATACCAATTAGCGTTTCTTCTTTCAGTTCTGTCTTATATTTACGTGTTGTATTTAACACACTAATCAGCATTAATATAGTCTTACAAATTATTGAAAACAGCCTAAAAATTTCAGATAGTTTGTCAATTTCACGCAAGTGCATAGTATGTTGGTAGCACTTCGTCGCCTTGCCTGTTATGCTGTGTAGCAGACTTTAAAGCCGTGCGGATCAGCATAACGAAAAGGCGAGGGGTCTCGCTCGTTTTGTCCACGACTGTACAGTTATTCAGCTGGAGTCACCATCACCGTCGGGGAAGACACCAGGCATGAAGGGATATAGGAGGATCGTGATGATGTTCACATTGTCAGTTGATTTTATTGTGCCTTAGATTACTGCCACAGGCCCTTTGGAATCCTAAACGAATAGCCCCGGTAGCACACTACTGGCTCCACCATCCTGTATTCCGTGGAGTGGTGCATCTTTCGAGCAGGTATTCGTCTGGGTGGCAGCTTATCAAGATGCTACCATCGACGATATGTAACGTTATTCATCCGACCAGGTCTCAAATTCTTGCGTTCACTCTCGATGACTTCGTGGCCACTGTAATCGTAACTAACGATGCAATTGTACAACATGGGAACACGTAAAGGTTGTCTGCCGCAAAGCCCCGTGTCCGGCATTGTACACTGACAACGTGCTCCAAAATACTTGTGCCTGCACCAGCATTCTACTCTGTCTTCAGATCTGTCAAATACTACTGCCATTCCTCCTTTACAGAGCAGGAAAGCCACCGACATCCACATTCTGTAATGAGCCGTAGACGTCCAAAATTTAGTCGCAAATGGTTCCATTGACCTTCAACCACTTTCCATGGTTGCTCAAGGCAGTAGCACTCTAGCAACCCATCAGCTTTGCTGTTTCCGAGATACTCGTTCCGAGGCGCCGAACTGCTCTGTATCACAGTCGCTTATTTAATGAATTTTCGGTTGCAGTCCGTAACGTCGCTAGAATTATTCCCCATACAGTGCTACGGATTTTCACGGAGTTATTCATTACTCTCTGGCCCTTTTGGGAGTTCACGACATCTAAATCATTTTCCTACCACTCTTTGTTGATTTTTCTTGTGTGCGTCAGCTATGGCGTGTACAAGAAGTGCATACATTATACACTGGCAACGTGCTCCGAAATACTTGTGTCTGCACCAGCATTCTACTCCGTCTTCAGATCTATCAAACATTGCTGTCTATCCTCCCTTACAGAGCGGGAAAGCCACCGACTTCCACACTTCACAGTGCCCAAGTTGAAACAATGAATCCGTTTAAATATCTAGGCTTAACGTTTCGAAGTGATATGAGGTGGAACGAGCATGTGAAAAAATGGTTCAAATGGCTCTGAGCGCTATGCGACTTAACTTCTGAGGTCATCAGTCGCCTAGTACTTAGAACTAATTAAACCTAACTAACCTAAGGACATCGCACACGTCCATGCCCGAGGCAGGATTCGAACCTGCGACCGTAGCGGTCGCTCGGTTCCATACTAGAACCGCACGGCCACTCCGGCCGGTGCATGTGAAAACTGTGGTAGAGAAGGCAAATGGTCGACTTCGGCTTACCTTACCGTACACTTCTTCTCGTTCACCCATTTAGCCTTCAGTCAGTAGCACCTGCCTGTGCAGCTAGTTGTAGTGGTCATCTTGTATTGACACTACGCTGAATACTTTGCCCTAGTGCCTGAATTTTCGTATTTTCCGACCCACCTGTTCTCTCGCAGAAGATGCGGGCAGCAGCTCCAAAACGATCTACTGCTGCATCTACATCTACGTAGATACTCCACAAGCCACCGTAAGGTGCGTGGCAGAGGGTACCCCGTACGTTTACTTATCATTTCCCCTCCTGTTCCACACAAGAATAGAGTGAGGGGAAAACGACTGTCCGTACGCCTGCATATGAGCCCTTATTTCTCGTGTGTTATCTTCGTGGTACTTACGCACGATGTATGTTGTCGGGAGGAGAATCGTTCGGTAGTCAGCTTCAAATGCCGGTTTTATAAATTTTATCAATAGTGTTTCCCTTAAAGAACGCCGCCTTCCCTCCAGGGATTCCAGTTTGAGTTTGCAAAGTAACGCGTAAGTTTTGTTCGTACCTACCGGAACAAATCTAGCAGCCTCTCTCTGAATTGCTTGGATGTCTTCCTTCAACCTGCATACAAACCACTCGAGCAGTAGTCAAGAATCCTATTTGCGTTCTCCTTTACAGGTGAACCACTCTTTCCTAAAATTCTCCCAGTAAACCGAGGTGCCTTCACTACCACGGTTTTCACATGCTCGGCACACCTCACATCGCTTCGCAACGTTACGCCTAGATATTTAAACGCTTTCATTGTGTCAAGCTGGACACTAATAATCTGAACATTACAGGTTTGTTCTTGCTACTCATTCGCATTAAAGTACATTTTTCCACATTTACGGCCAGCTGCCATTTGTCACACCAACTGGAAATTTTGTCTAAGTCATATATTCCTACAGTCACTCAACTTGGACTCCTTACCGCACACGACGACAACATCAACAAACAACGGCAGATTGCTGCCCACCCTGTCCGCCAAGTAATTTATGTTTATAGCGAACAACAGCGGTCCTATCACACTTCCCTAGGGCACTCCTGATGGCACCTTTGTTTCCAATGAACATTCGCCATCGAGGACAACATACAGGGTTCTATTATTTAAGAAGTCATCGAGCCACTCACATCTCTGTGAACGTATTCCACATGTTCGTACCTTCGTTAACTACCTGCAACGGGGCACCGTTTCAAATGCTTTCCGGAAATCTAGAAATATTGAAATATTGAATATGCCTGTTTTCCTTCATCCATAGTTCTCAGTACATCAGGTGAGGAAAGGGCAAGCTGAGTTTCGCACGAGCGATACTTTCTAAAACCATGCTGATTCGCGGACATCAGTTTCTTAAGCCTCAATAATGTTTATTATCTTCGACGTGAGAATGTGTTCAAGGAATCTGCAGCAAACATAAGTTAGAGATTTTGGTCTGTAATTTTGCAGGTCAGGTCCGTTCATTTACCTTCTTTATATACTGAAGTCGCATGCGTTTTTTACCAGTCGCTTGGGAGTTTGTGCTGGATGAGAGATTCACGATAAATGCAAGCTAGGTAAAGGGCCAATTTCGTAGAGTACTCTTTGTAAAGTCGAACTGGGATTCCATTCGGAGTTGGTGATTCATTTGTTTTCAAATTTTTAAGTTGCTTCTCTACGGTACGTTTATACGATTATCGTGAGTGAACGTTTTCTTGAACGTGAAATTTAAAACATCTGCTTTCGTTTTTCTATCTTCAACTACCACACCACACTGGTCAAAAAGGGACTGAATGGAAGCCTTAGATCCGCCTTAGTGATTAGGCCTCCGCCATTTCGTGGAGCTAAGCTGTCGCAAATGTCGTTGGTAGGTGCAGATTCAACCGCAGTGCTCTTTTGCACTGCTTGTAGCGTCTGTTTGTGCGTTTCGTAGCTTGACCCCAACTAATGGCAGCGTATTCCTTACAGGTTGGACCAGTACTCTGTATAGTTTCATACCAAACAGCGATGGTTGTGTGTAAGATGGATTCTGCTGTGGGCACAATGGGCTGTGCATACCGTTATCACTGTTCTAGCGTATCGGATGTGTTGGCGCCCAGTCAGGTGGCGGTCTAGCGTGTCACTATGGTAAGGAAATGTGTTTCCTGATGGAAAAATTGCGCTTGCACTGTTGACGGTGGGCTGCGCTGGAGGGATGATGCACCAAATAACTACCAAGTCCTGGGTCTTGGTAGCATGGATTTTAAGGCGTCAGCTGACTGGCCAGTCGTACGGGCTACCAGAGACGAGCTGCAGTCGATGTTGGAGTGTGTATTGATACTGCAGCTGAACATCGCTGTATCATAAGCATACAGTGCGAGCTGTATGGATTTGGTCTTAGGGTGTGTTTATGCTGTCACCTCGCTTCTTACTGTAATGGCACGGCGACGATAAATCAAACGTGCTGCATCTTACAGGTCAAATTAAGCTGTACCATCGTTGCTCGCCCCGTTGCTGGCTACGATCGTCACCAGGCGATGATATCAACCTGGTTTGTGTTTCATATGTACTGAAACTTGAGCTGTGACTGGCTGGTTCAAGGACACTCCTATGGCGCTGCATTTGAGTCTGCTAGCACTCTATTCCATATATGAACAGCTAGAGGGTGATTATTCACGGCGGTCAGCGAGCAGCGAGGCTGCAGTGTAAATGCGACAAAGCTACAAGCTAGCAGGGAGGTGTGATGTTCTAGCAGCGAGCTGCGAGGTGCCGGCAGCATAAACGTAGGTGTGTCAGCAGTGTAGTGTGTGTACAGGATCGGTACAAGCACAGAGACCAAGGATACAGGTACGAAAAACTGTGGACATTCCAACTGCAGCTCCATATGGAATGTCCTGTCGTCGTGATGGGATAGGATGAGGGGAACATGTGACACCGGCCTCCCATGCTCGAGTAACTGTAACTAGATTCCGTCATGTCACACTTGTGAAATGCTCTGTAAACGTCTAAGAGCACCGCCCCAAAATATACAGGGTGCTTCACAGAGTCGTAGGCTGTCTCACTTAATCGTAGGAGCTGCTGCTCGATCGAATAGGCCTTCGAAACACCAATTACTCCTCTGGTAATATCTTCTCGGAAGTGATGTGACGATATAGCCTCTTGACATTCATCCTCTCGAACACTTTGGATAGAGTTGGTAGTACACTTATTGCTCTATAATTCTGCACAAGTCGCAGATCCTTATCAGTCTTTGGTACAGCCACTATCTCTGCATGTTTCCAAACTATGTGATAATGACTGGTCCGAAAATGCTGACCAGACGTGCAGTGGCAGTTGGTACCATCTGCTTAACTAGGTCTTTATCGACATCGTCGGTACTTTCAGCCTTCGTGGTGTTAAGGTTGTGGAGTACCGCTGTGACATTTTCAGCTGACGTTTCCTCTGTATCGACCTTTTCATCTCTCTCCTAAATGTAGCGTGATAGCCACTCAGGTAGCGAGAGATATGCGCTAGATCAGTGAAACGCCTATTTGTGAAGCAGTTAGTGAAGGCATCAGACAACGTGTTTGTTTCCTCATTTGATTCACTGATGGTCCTCTAACCATCATGGAGGAGATGTATTGCTGAAGGCGTCGCAGGAAATGCGTGATTTGTCTTCCAGGCAGAACTATCATCAAACGGGACTGCAGTGACCCTATTTGCACATTTTCAGTTTTGATGTACTTCTATCGCCAACATGACATTCCAGCGCAGGTGGGTGAGCAATCATTTAGTCGCAGTGCAGTGACTTGCGCATTTAAGTCGCTGAGATAGTTGATTTGAGCGACTGCCATGACAGTGTTTTTC
Organism: Schistocerca cancellata; assembly: GCF_023864275.1. Classification (NCBI taxonomy): domain Eukaryota; kingdom Metazoa; phylum Arthropoda; class Insecta; order Orthoptera; family Acrididae; genus Schistocerca; species Schistocerca cancellata. The sequence goes on from NC_064629.1 coordinate 333,752,287, forward strand.
GTTTCAGTGTCCTGGACTGCTTCAACGGCGTTGCTCGTTGACTGACGAACTTCAGTTGTGGTTGCTCTTAATCTTTATCGTTGCATCAGCTAATGTTATGTCAAGGCACAGCGCTTAGCTAGCTGGATTTGTGTGGTGTCGAAATTCCTGCATTGTTTCGCGTGGCTGCTGTGAAGAGGTGGCAGCAATTTCAGTCCTCTCAATGGGTTAGTTGGTGTTATTCTTCCGTGATGTGATAGGGAGATATTGGGCAGATGCTTCTGCATAGTCTGTCGTGTCGACTCGCTAGCTGCGGCAAAAGCATTGCCAGGGAGTGTCTTTACCATATTCTTGTGTTGTAAGCTGGCAAGCTACAGCGTGTTTGCATGTGGTGCAGCTGCGATAGTTAGCCACAAATCCTTCCTCACCATAGAGTGAAAATGTCAGTACCAAGTTACTTGGAAGACCATACTTGACACTTTGTGCTATGGAACGTGATAGATGCATTAGCACCAGTGGCATTTTGCTAGGCTTTATTTAGCTCTTATTGTATCTGCTGTCAACTGAGAATGGCTATGCGAGTCAGTCTGAAAATCTTTTTTTTCGGATTGCCAGTTACAGAAACCAGGAATAATGTTATGTCATTTATTGTTTCCGGCAATTTGAGATTGATAACCATCCTTACAAAAAACGCAGAGTTTCAAGTTCTTCCTTTGTCTGATCGGATTCCATATTAAACGACAGATGGCCGAGTGCCATGCTGATAACTTAGTCAAGTATGGAACTGTAAGAGTTCAACGAAGCCTCCTGTGTCACTCGTCGGAAACCTTCAGCAGTACCCAATGATATTTTGCACAGGTTTTTGCAGGCCATCTTAATGTTGAACATAGGGCTTGTCTATCTTTGTAGGTGTCACTTACACTGCACGTAGTTCTCTTGAAGTTGAAGTACTAGCGATGGAGGAGAAAAATCGGATTTCGACATTGTTGAAGCCCGCTCTGGGTCTTCTTGGATTTTTGAGAGGGGTGGAAATGCTTTATCAGTTCCTGCTGGGGATGTCGCTGATAATTCTACCTGTCCAGGAGTGTTTAAGACCATCACAAAGCCGTCGACATTGAGTACTGTTGTCTCCCTTGCTCCTCTCTAATCCAGCGAGATTCGTATATTGGCGGTAATAACCAGAGCCCGTCGTTAGGTTCCCATGGCAGTTCCAGTTCGTTGACACCTAATGGTTTCCTCATCTCCGGAATCAGGCAATGGTTCTGCCAAGGCGGTCTCGTCCAAGCTATAATCCATTGCAGTGTCCGAAGCCAGCGCCTGGTTTGAGGCATTTCGAGTTCATGCTCGCGCTAGCCTCTGCACGTTTCCCCATCCCTGACGCACATGAATAGAGTCGAATGATTCCCCATTCGTCTCTCATTCGCTTATATACTTTCCATCCCGCTTCGTGTGCTTGCGACGCGACTAGGCGGCATTCAGTCTGCCGGTGGGCAATGGTCATAGTGTTTTGGCTCATCAGTATACATTGATGATAATAAAAAATTTACATTCATTCTCACCATCGAGAAGTTTGTCATACTTTAAACACCACCTACTTTTTGCACGACGCCACATTGTATGAAATAACTGCAGGAATGATTATGGCTTGGTCTCCACCTGTGGCCAAAGGTGCATTTTGAGGAATGAGGCTAAATTTGGCTACCGATCTTCTGGCCTCCTCCTTTTGTTGTGTTGACGACATGTTTCTGATCTGAGACTCCAGAAAATGTATAGAAGAAACAGAAACACCGTATGTAAATTAAATTCCAATTTTACACATGAATTAGCAACCTGATCCGGCTTCCAACGGATCAAAGTAAGTAGTTCTCTCTACAACCGGACGACTTTTCTGCTGTAGTGTTGATAGAATACTTATAGGAACCTTCATCGTGAATCAGTCTATGTACGAGTTAAAACGATATCAAAATCCCTACAGTAGTTTTGGTGAGATTAGGCTACATATATAGGCAGAAAAATATATTCGGACATAGTTCATCCTGTTTGCATATAATAGAATGTAATTAACATGTTTACAAACAGTTTAAATGCGCTATGTGAATCATGAAAGGAGGAAATGAAGCACTCTTGAAGTACACGTGTAGTCCATGACAGCATTTCTTCTGTGAAATTTAGTATGTAGTGATTGAGACTCATTGCCACAATTCTTTCTTCAGGGCAGACGTTTTCACCCAACCATGCAAATAATCAAGTCATCTAGGTTTTAGTTAACAAAAGCTGAAAGAGGAGCCACCTTCGCTTAAAGAATAGAGTCTGTTGGACAGTGTTCTGCTCGTGGGTGATTTTAACGCCAGGATTGGAAATCGAACAGAAGGGTATGAACAGGTTATGGGTAAATTTGGTGAGGATATGGAGGCCAACAGGAACGGGAAACAACTCTTGGATTTCTGTGCCAGTATGGGCTTAGTAATCACAAACTCCTTTTTTAAACATAAGAACATTCACCGGTATACTTGGGAAGGCAGGGGAACCAGATCTGTCATTGACTATATAATAACAGATCAGGAATTCAGGAAGACTGTGAGGGACACACGTGTATTCAGGGGATTCTTTGATGACACTGATCATTATTTCATCTGCAGTGAAATTGGGATTGTGAGGCCGAAAGTGCAGGAGGTCAGGTGCATATGTAGGAGGATAAGAGTGGAGAAACTTCAGGATAAGGAAATCAGGCACAAGTACATAACAGCGATCTCAGAAAGGTACCAGTTAGTTGAATGTAGTCAATTACAGTCATTGGAAAAGGAATGGACAAGGTACAGGGACACAGTACTAGAAGTGGCTAAAGAATGTCTTGGAACAGTAGTGTGTAAAAGTAGGATGAAGCAAACAGCTTGGTGGAATGATACAGTCAAGGCAGCCTGTAAGAGGAAAAAGAAGGAGTATCAAAAATGGCTACATACCAGAACCCAGGTAGACAGAGAAAGTTATGTTGAAGAAAGAAACAAAGCCAAACAGATAACTGCAGCATCCAAGAAGAAATCGTGGGAAGACTTTGGAAACAGGTTGGAGACTATGGGTCAAGCTGCTGGAAAACCATTCTGGAGTGTAATTAGCAGTCTTCGAAAGGGAGGTAAGAAGGAAATGACAAGTATTTTGGACAGGTCAGGAAAACTGCTGGTGAATCCTGTGGATGCCTTGGGCAGATGGAGGGAGTATTTTGAAGAGTTGCTCAATGTAGGTGAAAATGCGAACAGTAATGTTTCAGATTTCGAGGTAGAATGGGATAGGAATGATGATGGAAATAGGATCACATTTGAGGAAGTGGAAAAAATGGTCAATAGATTGCAGTGCCATAAAGCGGCTGGGGTGGATGAAATTAAGTCGGAACTCATCAAATACAGTGGAATGTCAGGTCTTAAATGGCAACACAGGATAATTGAAATGGCCTGGGAGTCGGGACAGGTTCCATCAGACTGGACAAAAGCAGTAATCACACCAATCTTTAAACATGGAAACAGAAAAGATAGTAACAACTACAGAGGTATCTCTTTAATCAGCGTTGTGGGTAAAATCTTCTCAGGTATTGTTGAAAGGAAAGTGCGAGTATTAGTTGCGGACCAATTGGATGAAAATCAGTGTGGGTTTAGGCCTCTTAGAGGTTGTCAGGACCAGATCTTTAGCTTACGGCAAATAATGGAGAAGTGTTATGAGTGGAACAGGGAATTGTATCTATGCTTTATAGATCTAGAAAAGGCATATGACCGGGTTCCTAGGAGGAAGTTATTGTCTGTTCTACAAGATTATGGTATAGGAGGCAAACTTTTGCAAGCAATTAAAGGTCTTTACATGGATAGTCAGGCAGCAGTTAGAGTTGACGGTAAATTGAGTTCATGGTTCAGAGTAGTTTCAGGGGTAAGACAAGGCTGCAACCTGTCTCCAGTGTTGTTCATATTATTTATGGATCAGATGTTGAAAACAATAGGCTGGCTGGGTGAGATTAAGATATGTGAACACAAAATAGGCAGTCTTGCATATGCGGATGACTTAGTTGTGATGGCAGATTCGATTGAAAGTTTGCAAAGAAATATTTCAGAGCTAGATCAGAAATGTAAGGACTATGGTATGAAGATTAGCATCTCCAAAACGAAAGTAATGTCAGTGGGAAAGAAATATAAACGGATTGAGTGCCAAATAGGAGGAACAAAGTTAGAACAGGTGGACAGTTTCAAGTACTTAGGATGCATATTCTCACTGGATGGCAACATAGTGAAAGAACTGGAAGCGAGGTGTAGCAAAGATAATGCAGTGAGCGCTCAGCTACGATCTACTCTCTTCTGCAAGAAGGAAGTCAGTACCAAGGCTAAGTTATCTGTGCACCGTTCAATCTTTCGACCAACTTTGTTGTATGTGAGCAAAAGCTGGGTGGATTCAGGTTACCTTATCAACAAGGTTGAGGTTACGGATATGAAAGTAGCTAGGATGATTGCAGGTACTAGTAGATGGGAACAATGGCAGGAGGGTGTCCACAATGAGGAAATCAAAGAAAAACTGGGAATGAAGTCTATAGATGTAGCAGTCAGGGCGAACAGGCTTAGATGGTGGGGTCATGTTACACGCATGGGAGAAGCAAGGTTACCCAAGAGACTCATGGATTCAGCAGTAGAGGGTAGGAGGAGTCGGGGCAGACCGAGGAGAAGGTACCTGGATTCGGTTAAGAATGATTTTGAAGTAATAGGTTTAACATCAGAAGAGGCACCAATGTTAGCACTGAATAGGGGATCATGGAGGAACTGTATAAGGGGGGCTAAGCTCCAGACTGAACGCTGAAAGGCATAATCAGTCTTAAATGATGATGATGATGATGATGTTTGTAAATAAAAGTTTCATCCCTCGCTGAAGTAGTTTCTCGGAAAACCTATTAATATTTCTATATAAATGTAAGAACTACCGATATCTCATTGGCATGTTTTTTTGACATGGAATTGTTTTCAAAGAATTGCTTACGATATTTCGAAGTTGAGTAAGTCACAGGTTGTTTGAAGAATGTGTAGTGAACTCTGAGTGTGAACAGCAGTTACTAATCAAGAGAAGCAAAAACTGACGTTCAGAAATAGTCGTACTAATACATTTCCCAATCAGCAGTAGAAGTCTTTCGAGATGTTGTGCAGTCATCTACTGAGAATTTCTGAATCCAATCCCATCGTATATATCTGACGCAGGTCCGGCCAAAGAGCGCTCTGCGAGTGTGATCGCTCCGACCGCGCTCCTGCCTGGTGCTCCGAGCGCAGCGACGAGTAGGGCTGAGGAATGACGACGAAGAGAGCAATGGATGTTACGGGAGGACGCCGCTAGAGCTGAGCAATCACCTTATCGAGCGCAAAGCGGTTTGCTGACAGTACTACTTTCGTTAAATCAGATATAGTTTCTGCGTTAGGAGTACCATGGCGTCCAAGCAATTGTCAAAAAAAGTAGAAGCGGAGAAGCCTCTCGTTCTTTGCCGAATAGGAATTAACTTACTCTTCGTATAGTTTAAAGCCCAAATAAAGGGGTTAATATCAACTGGAAAACATTTATTGGAACGTGATTACAACACCAACCACGAAGATGATGCGATGCAGTAGTTTTCTGACGAATGACAGTGAATGGTGGCTGTATTGAAGGTGGCCATTAGGGAATACAGCGGAGATAAGCGTGAGTAGAGCAGTGACATAAATGTGGCGGACAAAACTGATACTATCAAACAAAAATTAATTCCATCAGATTCACGGTCATGACACAAAGCATATCCGATAACTCAAGGCAATCATTTGTGGACAAGATGTGACTGAATTCGTTTCAGTGATTGAAACATATCATCATGAGTTCTCAAAGAAACAGCAAGACATCGCATGACTGAAGATGGATTTCAATTTATTTGTCAGACCATCTTTACTTTTCGCTGCTGTTGTACTATCGTACCCAAAAGTATCCAAATGACCTGAACTGCATGTCGCCTGATTTTCGTGCTGCCGACTTAACGTAGCTGTCTTGCAGATCCTGTAAGCTCTTTCCAGTACAGTCGTTTGACTATATTAAATGAATAACATAAGACATCATTAAAAAACACAGTTCTTGAAGACAATGAGACCAGATGTAAATCAACATCAAGATGTAGGAAATACTAGGAAAAGCTTCATTAGTGCTGAGAATATCCTGAGCTCTTGTTAACTCAATCTTATTACAGTAAGTGTCTTTTCAAATTCATTACCACACTCGTTAGCTAACTCCGTCACGTAACTCATTCCAGTAATCTTTAAGCGAAATCAAATATTTGATGAACAAGACATTTTGAGACAGTATCTTGACTGCTGAAGTGCTCTGACAATTTTATGTATTTTTTCTCTTCAATAGGTTTTCCCCACACCTGTGAAACGTCGTTGATCGAATGTATGGTTTGCATCAACTGGATTTTGATCTAACCAGTTACAGCAACGTGATTAACATCGGCAAGCACTCTGTGGAAAACACAAAACTAACATTTTATCACCAGTAGTTTCTCTGTACTCAAGACTGAGCAATTATTTGTCCACATGTCTGACCTTTAAACAACGTGACTAACTTTTTTTTATTCTGGATCCGGATTCAAACGAAGCACCTATAGCTATTGTAACTAAGAAAAGCTTTCGTGTCGGATAGAGACTCGATGACAGAAACTTTCGTCATTGGTGATTAGGCATAAAAAGTTCTGAAATATCGAAGATTTCACCATATCTATGAGCAAATCTGCACTTGAAAAATTTTATACTCTGCCTGTAATTCTGTCAAGACCATTATCTCCCTGTTCACTAACCACCACAAACATTTAATATAATTTCAAGTAATAAAATTTGCACGTGTTCATTGTGTAGTATAATATGAAACGGACGGACATGACGAAAAAAAAAAATGTTCTCTATTAACTAGTTAAAAATCAGCAGGTTTCTGACATGGAGGTTATGCTAGTCTCATGTCAGCGGGATGTAAGGATGCTTTTAGGCATCACAGCCTCAATTCGAAGCCGCTTTGAAATCCTCACTATTTTAAAAAAAAATTCTTAGATCGAGAAGTACCATTGTATATTATGTAGTTACCAAATACCTCGATTAATACTGCCAATATCGCTATTAACTGCTTCATTGTGCTGCTAGTACAAGCGTGATTGAACGAAGCATTTACTGCTTCTTGGTAATTTTTAGAGGCAAATTACCGAAAAACAGGTAAATATTTAGTTCGCAGCAAATTATTGCGGCGTTTTGTCGCAAGTGGACCGTAACAAGTAGTTATTTTGTTCTTTACATGTCTAGAGAATACTTTTGAAGATAATATCGAGGATCTCCAATTATTTGAAGATTACATTAAGAACTAAATTACCTGATAAAGACGTTACTTCATAGCAGAAATCACGTTGCCCTACTTCACTTACTTGCGCTTAGCAGCGGTGCTAGTAAAATGCTAAAACTGGCGGAATACCTTTTTCAAAGCGAGAGGATATCAATGTCTTCATTTCAATGTCATGATCATTCTTTCCAGATGACTTGGCCGACGTCATCTACTTCAAGTAGTACAGGGAAGCAGAAGATCAATTGCTCTCCTTGGAATAAATTCATTTAATGTGGTCTAAGGTTACATTTTCGCGGTAGCGCTCAAACTGTAGTGTTCATTTCAACAATGTAGAAAAATATTTTAACGCTACAAAACTAACATCCAACTCAAGAGTCCTCACACTTAGCCGACAACAGGAAATTATAGTCCTGTGGAACGCCAGTTTGAGTAAACTGATGAAGCGAAGACTGTTTACCACTGCTCTTTCTCACCAGAAAATACGCTGATGAGCCAGAACATTATGACCGCCGACCTGCTGTCGGTATAAACCCGTCCAGGCGATAGCAGCGTCATCTGGCAAGGAATGACTGCCAGTCCGACACACGCGCGGTGTATGTAGTATCGGAGTGCGTGCCGTCAGTGCGTTGAATAGTTTGACCAAGGTCAGATTTTTTAAGGCCCAGAGGTTCCGCAAGAGCTTTTCGGAAACTGCACGGCTTGTCGGATGTTCTAGAGGTGCAGTGGTGAGTCCTTTTCATATGTGGCGAATCGATTAAAGGGCGTTACAAGTAAAAATGTTAAATATTAGATATTTTACAAAACTAGTTTTATAATGTTGTTCGGCGTAACATGGTATATAATTTATCTGTATATGACTCTTAGGAATCTTTAGTTTTTAATTTGATTGCACGAATTGCGAGTCTGTGAAGATATCTATTTTTGAATACGTACGTGCGTATATGGATACCTCTGAAACTACTTGACACAGACGACTATGGTTTTCACTTACCGATGGAAGAGATGCAACGCTAAATGTTAACTACCTGCTGTTTACAAAATATCTGCGATTGGCTTTGTTTCGATGAACGTAGGTAACTTTCGTGTGGAATGGTTTCTTTGGAAGAAGCTTTGAACAGTTCGACAGAATAAAAACACGTCTCATGTAGAAACGTCAATTTAGTGGTAACCAGCATTCTAGAAATTCTGTATCACGTGGTACTCATGAGGAAGAACCCACCAGCAATGTAGAAGCAGATCCACTTTGCCCGCTTGCACTTAAACCATGGTTTAAAATGCGGAAGGTAGAAGATATATGAATGTGATTAGAACACAAGAATTCTTTGCAGGTCTTGTTGTGGAAGTCATCAAGCCAATTTATAAGGACATAGCTCATACAGATCTCCTCCGCAATTACCTATTATATATGGGAACACACAGAATCTTAATTAGTCATTCAATACTTGTTTTGGAATCGGGTTGCTAACAATACCTTTGTGGAGTTGCATACTCTGAAACGTTGAGCATTGATGCTGTATGATTTAAAAATGGAAACATGGCAAGAATATATGTGCTAATGTAATTCATCAACTCTTGCTGCCATACTGCAAAGGGAAGCCACTTTTAGAAAAAGTAAGAGTTGTGATTCGATCAAAATAAGGCTTGCCATGGCGGCGCAGCTGAGGTTAACACCAAGGAATAAGGCCAGCCCGAAGGAAGATGCGTTTGGAGAAAGGGGACAAGGAACAGGATCTTGACTATTCAGCTGGGTGCTTTTGTGCCTGCTTTTAACAATATTGGTAAGTTTTTATAATTTTCAGCTTTAAACTCCATTTTCTCTAAAGGATTATTTTACAGTTAATGTTCTTATATGTAAAAAATTATTAGTGATAGCTACTTGAAACCCTGTGACCTATTTTATTAAAACTTACTACATTTACTGAAGCACACTCATGGTAGTCGTTTCATTGAATATAAAGTTAGGAGTTTACATATACAAATGTTTTATGTAACAAGATGCATTGTTTAAGTAATTAATATCTTTGGTTCTTTTGCAGTTGGTTTCTTAATTCTGCTTCAGGTATCATAAATGACATGAATATATTATCTTCAAAATTAGAATGTTATCTTCATTGATTGAAAACAAAAAGGTACACAGACTTGGTTTATTTATCAGTGGCAGCGCAGATCTTGAAAATTCCCCGTCACGTATCTCTTGTGATATCTTTTCCATCATCTACAAGATATGAGTAAGTGTCGTTATCAGTTTAGGTTTACCACCACGTTACGTGGTATGGTTTCAAGGAAAGTATTTTTTCATATTTATTTTTATAGAACTTTCACTTGTCTTGGGTTCATTAAACAAACAGGCCCAAACGAACGTTACGAAAAATGGTTCAAATGGCTCTGAGCACTATGGGACTTAACATCTGAGGTCATCAGTCCCCTAGAACTTAGAACTACTTAAACCTAGCCGAGTTCGAAGGTCGTAACGCTCACCGGCTGGTGTGACCGAGCGGTTCTAGGCGCTACAGTCTGGAGCCGCGCGACCGCTACGGGTGCAGGTTTGAATCCTGCCTCCGGCATGGATGTATGCGATGTCCTTAGTTAGGTTTCAGTAGTGCTAAGTTCTAGGGGACTGATGGCCTCAGAAGTTAAGTCCCATAGTGCTCAGAGCCATTTGAAACTTAAACCTAACTAACCTAAGGACATCACAAACATCCATGCCCGAGGCAGGATTCGAACCTGCGACCGTAGCGGTCGCGCGGTTCCAGACTGAGGCGCCTAGAACCACTCGGTCACACCAGCCGGTGAGCGTTACGACCTTCGAACTCAGTTCGTGTGTTCTACTTAGGAGTTCTCCACGGTGAAACACTAACGAAAGTCGAAAATGATGAAAAGTTTCTGGTATAGTTGGTGTCAAAGCGTAAGACACACCCACTGTTGAGCCAGATCATACAGACCACTCGTCCAGTGCACAAACGAGCATGCCTAAGTCGCGTGGAGGATGCCTTTGGAAGGTATATACAAGATGCGGGTGTACGAACATGGACAGCGACCTGATTGTTATGATTAAGTAACTGCTGGAAACAAATGCCATGGGGATAGAGACTTCTTTTGTGTGTATGAAAATAAAGCAATGATACTGAAACAGGTAGTAAACGACAAGTTGTTGGGTGTCATGTTCAGTCAAATAAAGTGAACATCTAAGGAAATAACTTTGCATTTGACAATATAAACACATGGTCAATTGCACTGGAGGCACCTACCAAGTAGCGTTCGCCGCAACCTGTTACATGACGGCAGCGTCGCGTAGTGGTATGGACTCCCGTGGACACTGAAGGCGTTCGGAAGTTATTTAAATCAATAATCGGTTATTTCGCAGTCAGATGGTAGTCCAGGGCGGTTTTTTAATTTGGACTACACGGGTGAGTACGGTAAGGTTGAAGACGGGAAGGCGCAATCGGTGAGTCGACCAAGGAGAAAGATTTCATGACAGTACTTTGTTTCTCAGTGAGTTTCCTGACGCAGCAAAGAACTGCGACGGGGCTTTATCTTCACTTGTGAGGGCCTAAATTAACGAACAGTTGAAAACGTGGTTGAAAAAGGGACAAGTGAGGTGAGACGGCAGCGGCGATGCAAAGAGCAGGTCGGCGCGACGAGGAGCGGAGCGGCTGGGCCCGTCGTTAGCGCGTCGCACCTGCCGGCAACTCCTTAATGAGATTAGCTTCGTGGCCGCGCCGGCACGCCCGCTGTCGTGTCGCGCTCTCCACCTTTGCCTTACTTTCGGATAATAACGCCTTTTCTGCAATTAACGGAGATAACTTCGCTGCCAGGCTGCCCCGAGTACGGGACGCCACGAATTAATGACCTTTTGCAAGAATTTGTTCGCGCATTGTCCAAGTACTTTTCTTCGGCACAATTGTGCACTAGCAGTTTCGTCCTAAATTCGGAAGATTTCAAAACTCACTAAAGTTTGGAAGCCTTAATTGGTCATGACTTAAATGTAAGCTACGAGTGAAGTCGTTACCTTAGCGTCCCCACTTCCAGCGCCAAAGATGTGGTCGCTGTCACTGCAGGGCCGATGGTAAATGAGAAGGTGTGTAATGACGTTCCTTTCCTATGTATACCAGGTGTCCTGACTAAGAGCCGTCATGAGCTCTCTTTTCATTGTTTCGACAGATATTTTCCATTTTGTTTTTCCAATGTGTAGCTGGAGACAGCCCAAACAAATATTGCTTGTCAGCCTTTCATGTGATTCACAGTGTCGACGGAAAGCATCGCTTTGTTTCGAATTACAAACCAAATGATTTTCAAAGAGGAATTTTACATTCCTATTCGATAGAGTTGTTCCAAACCGGCCTAGTATGATATTATTTCATCATTATGTGCTAACAGCGTCCGCCTGTTTAGCTGAGTGAAAACGTGCTTGCCTACCATGCAGCGGGCCCGGCTTCGATTCCGGAGTTTTTCTCAGCTCGCGGATTGAGTGTTGTATTGTCCTCTTCATCTTCTCATCGTCACCGATGCGCAAGTAACCTTTACACTTTGGTACTGGCATCGTCTCTACCCTTTTACTTGAAGTAAACTTGGATATTATGCGACTGCCTGTAGTGTATGATTCCTTGAATCTGTTCAAAAAGGACGTAGAAGACTTCCGATCAGCAATATTCATCTCAATTGCGATTTGGATGACTTCAGTGACGGTGCATTGACTCTCACGAACAGCTCCACATGGTTCTTATCTCAAATAAACTCGTTTAAAGAACTGTTTTCCATGTTATTAATGTAAGTATAGGGGTTATTAATAGTGAGGGGGGGGGGGGGGACGTAGGGGTATTGGTAACGGAATTTTGTGGCTACCCTGTTCAGTAAATCTTTCGGATAGTTTGTCTTTCACAGTTTTGCGAATTTCATTTGGAGCGTATTTATTACTTCATTTATGACTTCCTTCCATTTATGCAGTTCACGGTCAGATTTCACGAAGCAAAAGCAGGATGCCCACCCCATAACATTAGGCGTCGTAGCAGCTAAAATTTTGAGAGGGCCTTTCTTTTGGTGTATTCTTCCTGTACAAAACATTTTAGAGTATGTTGTGACATGTCGGATTGGACCATTCCCGTGTCAGCGCTGGCTTGAACACTGCTGACTGCAAGGGTACTGGTTATTCTTTGTGTCTTACGACCCCTTTTCATACATATCGATAAAACATATATCGCATTAGACTAATCTGAGATCGTTTTATGGAATGAGCACTTGACACTCCACTTAAAATATAATTTTTTATGTAATGGGAAACAAACCGTCCTTTTCCCGTCGACGCTGGGGGTCGAATGAAAGTCGTGATGAGCAGTATTTCTATCGTATGTCTCCAGTTACACGTAGCAGAAAGAAAACTGCAAATATCCGCGAAAATAGCGTAGGAAACGCGCCCGATGACTCTGTATATAAATTTCAGTCATCAGTCTTTTGACCGGCCTGATGGTACCTGCCAACCTCTTCACCACAGCGTAGCACTTACACTAGTCAGCAGTTTAATGATTTTTGGATACGAGAATTCTGAAGAAAAACCGACTAATTCAAATTACCAAGATAGGAAATCTTCATATGAATTAAACACGACTAAAACGATCCCCATAGAACTTTACAAGGTGAGGCAGCTAAGACAGAGCACCCAAAAAATATCCAGAGCGAGGTAAATATATCGAGGTGCGATTTACACAAAATTATAATTTACAATGTGGCAAATTTTCTCATGCAATACATTTTTAATGTTTATAGCTGTCGATTTATGACACTGACTTTTTATTTCGGTAGCAGTGGAAATATCCTTGGCGGAGGACTTAAGAGACGGCAAATACGGTACTTGATCAGCTGGCAACACTATAAAAGCGCCGAAGACTGCCGTCGCGTCGTCGGGAGAAGATTTCACGCAAACGCCTGCCCCACTGTAGCAAATGCAATGAAACACGTCACTCAGGAACGGTTCCTGTGTTTACCTGTGCCCTTGAAGTATAGCGGTCATATGGCAAGACTATCAGTTGCAACAAAGATAGTGTCCACAAACTCGTTTATGACACAGAAACTGAAACTGAGAATAGCAAAGCAAAAGCAGAAACGCTAAACTCCATTCTCAGTTTTTTTCTTTATTAAGAAGGATAAAGATTTACTGCCATTTCTCGCAAAATTGCGAAGGTGTGTAATATAGATAGATAGATAGTAGTAGTGGTAGTAGTAGTAGGGTGTATGGATTAGTTGTGAAACAATGGAACTGGACACGAAAGTCAGTGACTCCTACAGTCAAAGGAATACGACATGGTGACCCCTTCACCCCTTCTCGCTTCCCCTCCTGCTCAACCCAACTCACTCTCAAATGAAACCAGACAAATAAATTTGGTCAAAGACATGCAGATCAATGACACCTTCAGTGAAGGAGAGGTCCCTCCAAATCCCATACCATTCCATCAGACTCATACTCCAGTAAAATCTGTGTATTAGAGCAAGAGAGGGAATGACAGTGGTTACCAGGGATAGGGGAAGTAACTTGGCAGTTACACCATCTAGTTGAATCATATCAAAATGGCTTCATTGCTGTTGTTCTCTGGCACCTGTAAGGTAACCCACAGTAGCGAAAAAAGGTAATGGTGTGTTTAATAATGGATAGGGAGTGTGAAGTGGTGACAGGAATCGAGAAAAAGCAAAGACATACAAAAGTTATATTATCGCAGGTGAAGCGGGACCACATGGTCATTAAGTTGGAGTAAATAGTGGAGGCGATGACAGCAGCCGAAACCCATTCCTATCACCCACCGGAATCAGCATCTACACAGAAAAAGTCCATGAGATATGCGAGGACGATATGCTCAAGATAATGGCGAAAGCAGGTAGCTCTGCGCAGTGTACATTCTTTCAACAACCATTGCATTGTGGATATCCTTAGACAAACTGAATCGATGCTAACCGCAACTTAAGGCACTCCTAAATTATGTTGTGAACTATGTGAGTTTATGACTTATAAAAAGCAAATGCTTTAACAATATATCGTCCTGAAAACTACGCGAGCGGAGACAAGGGTGGATGTAGCAAAATAACAAAACTTACAAAACATTGGTGTAAAATAACTAATATATTTATGCTCAAAGTACACGTACAAAAATATCTTTTAATAAACAAAGTGTAGGAAATAAGGGCACAGGTATCTGAGTCATATTGGCAGTATGTTTCTTCTTTTTTTTAATATAAAATATTTTCAATGAACAGAGAAGAAAATGAATAAACGTTGTTACAATTCCTATTTAAAAGAATATAATATTTCCAGTGAACAGAAAACAATGTCTAAAAAAGATGTTTTCCTCACATTCAAATATGTAATCCAGTTACATGTTGGAAAAAAAACATAATGATATTCTGTAATTATGTGTCCCAAATTAAATCATACCTCTTTCATGTGAAACATATGTGAACACGGTATGCCGTAGTTAGTCATACATGTTTTGCATGCCTGTAAGTCATAAGATGCCAGCACATTTGTCCCCTGCCTCACCTAAACAATTATTGAAAAAGGTGTTGAATCCACTGCATCTCTTTTCAAATGGTCTGTAATGGGTGATGAGGAGAGCACGTCATGGACAACCATCCAACTGTAGAAATAGGTATCTAGGAAACATTGACACAAGTTTCACACGTTATCAGTGTACTGACTGGTGACATTTGGGCTGCCTTGCCACTAAAAAAGAGAAAACCACACAACTGTTACACATGTCATGCACAAATAGATTGAAAAAACAACAACATGTAAACTGTTTACTATTGCAAAAGTAATTGCCATAACTATTAATACATACATTTACCCCACTGTGAGATAAGATGACCAGTGCTTTCATGCAAAAACATATGCGATTCCCTACAGAAACATGGATCTACCATTATGTGGAGTTCTTCATCTGAAGCAAATTGACGGCCACGAATGTCTTCCTTCAGGACTTCAAAAATATGGAAATTACATGGGGAGATATCAGGATTGTGTGGGGGAAGTGTAAGGGCTTCCCAGCGAAATTTCTGCTGCATAGTCCTTGGAAACCTTGGCAACATGTGTGAGGGCAGAAATTTATGCTGGAAAGCCCTAACACATTCTCAATACAGCCCTGATCTCTTCCGTGCGATTTTCATATTTTTTGTGCCCTTAAGAATTTTGTGGCTGACGATTGACTTCAGATGAAGGGCGCACACAAGGGTACAATAATGGTTTCGTAGGCAACTGCAAACTTTTTCTGTAAAGCCATTGACTGCCTTGTCTCACAGTGGAACAAATGTATTGACATTTATGACGATTACTTTTGAAATAACAAACTGTTTACTTACTTTTTTCCACCTTCCCCTTATAGTACACATTCAGGTATATAAGCCATAATATAACAAACTGGCCGGCCGCAGTGGCCGAGCGGTTCTGGGCGCTTCAGTCTGGAACCACGCGACTGCTACGGTCACAAGTTCGAATTCTGCCTCGGGCATGGGTGTGTGTGATGTCCTTAGGTTAGTTAGATTTAAGTAGTTCTAAGTTTAGGGGACTGGTGACCTTAGATGTTAAGTCCCATAGTGCTCAGAGCCATATAACAAACAAACGCACTTGCACGCACAAACACACACGCACGCACGCACACACACACTCACTCACACACACACACACACACACACACACACACACACAGAGAGAGAGAGAGAGAGAGAGAAAGAGAGAGAGAGAGATGGGGGGGGGGGCACACACGCAAGCACACACATACACACTCACAAAACACACACACAACACCACACAGATATACGAGGATCATTCCATATGTCATGGCAACTATGGTATGTCGTGCGACAGTGTGAAATCACTGTAATCGCTGTAAATACATTCGAAAGCCAATGCAAACAGTGCCAAAACCAACAGACATATTGTGATTACATGCGAGAATGGCTCGGCACCAGCGCCTGAAACATCAACTGGGAGGTTGTGTAACGCCGGAAATGCATATCCTCCTATTTCCATCTATTGTACTGTAATTTTTTTCTTGTTTTGTTACCTCAAGATATGACATTTCTGTCTCTTTATATATTGTAATTGTTTTACTGTTTGTATATATATATTTATGCATTTATGTTGGTTTGTTTCGTAAATATTATTTGTATTTTTACGCTGGGTCTTGCCTAGGGAAAACTGCTGTCGAACGATTACATCGATAGGTCGTGTCAAGAATCAAAGTGTGTAGGATCTTTGGTAGTGTTAACTCTGCCGCGTGGAGCGCGGGCTGAGGGAAGGAGTCTGGCGGGAGTAGCGAGTGGAGCAGGTGTGTTGTGTGACGCTCCCGCGAGTTGCCGCGCTTTCGGGGTTTTGGCAGCATGTAATTGCGCTCGACTTGCGATGATAGTTTCTGACATGGTGTCGCGGACGGGAAACATTAACTAGCGCACATCAAGAGCCCGTTTCGTCTGGTGACCGTGTCGAGAAGAAGGCGCGCCAACATCCAGCTTCTGCAACAGCGACGGCCGACAATGAATGACTGTCGCCACCTCCTCGATCGACGGCTTCAAACCTTCAATCAACCATCAAGGAAGACTGGAAGCAAGTAAAGTTTTAGAACTGTATGGCAGACCTCAGCTTTTCAAACTGTACCATTTTCGTAACTATAATAACAGCAACTTAGCATGAACCTTTGTTGCTCATTGTCCCAATTGCATTACCAAGCAGGGTCCCTTCCTTTTCCGAAATGAACCCGAGTGTCGTTGAAATTTAAACGCCAGCACTAAAGTAATATAGCTAATTCTATTTCACTGCTTTAATTTCAAAGTTCAGTTAGCTGGCTACAATATTCAGATTACACAAGCACAAATTAAGAGTGCGAGTTTTGCTATCGTATTTTAGCTTACCTGTGACTGCAGCTCAGCTTGGTACGTACTAAATTTTACTATTGTTAATTGTTCAGAATCATTTAATTCAAGTTCAAAGTTAAATCTCTTATTTCCAAATTGCGTAGATTCAAGTAGTTTTTTGAAATGATTGTTGAGGTAGTCCAAGACTAACCGTATTTTACTGAATTTCGATGTGCTTCAGAAAGAAAGCTCACTATTAACTTCAGTCACTAAATTAACTTTCGATTTTCCGGTTTTATTAATTCTTTGCTAAATTAAGTCAGGGTGTAGCGAAATTTATTACTTCTGACAAACTTTCAGTTTTCACACTACACGTGTCAACCTTCAGTTGCCACGCTTCTAGTGCTAATTATATGTGTAATAACCTTTCTTTTTCAGTTACTATAGTAATTGTCCTTAGGACTGGCGACCGTGATTTCCCCCAAATCTCAAATACCTAATTACCGCTAATTAATTGTTAACGTAACGGCTGCACATTTACTTTCTTTATTAACTTTACCCCTTTTCAAAATTAATTTCCACCAGTTTCATTAGCACATTTCCTTTCATTTAGATGTAACCCTTTCCTCCCTCTTTACCGACAGCTTAACTTCGGTGACGATTGCTTTTCCAAAACTCCCATTAGGTACACGCGGTTTCATCTTTCACTGGCATTAAGGTCGGTAATTTAGGGGGAGGTTACACGTGGCGACCTGGTGACAGGACAATCTTCAGATTTGAGGTTGTTCTGGACACGAATTTTGCATTGTGCAAATCTCGTAACAAAGTATTGGTTACGTACAGGCCGTTACGTCTGCGAGAATAAGTAGTGGGAGAAATCCTAATTATATTTGAGATTTGGCATTTATATTGAAAATTATTAAAATGAGTGAAGGCAACAATTGCCAAAATTTGGTAGACTTGGATACGGAACAATCGGTCGAACAGTGGGAAACGCGCACCGCGGTACCCATTGTTCAGGGGCAGGCGGCTAGCATGAAAGACGCGACCGCCGAAACGCAACAAAGAGCAGAAATGGAATTCCAAACTTTAGAAAATGTTTCGGAATCGGAAGTGAAAATCAAACCTGAATCCCTTTATGACGAATACGGGGGGACAATTAAAGAGGAAGCCGCTACGGAAGTGGAACCGGTAGTTTCCGGGAATTTAACTGATTTATTGAATGTTTTGATTAACGAAATCAAGAGTCAATCGGCCAAGCTAGACAATCAGAACAAAGCTATTAACGTTGTTAACAACAATGTTGGAGTTGTTAATACAAAAGTTGATAAAATCAAAGAAGATATTGTTGTAATTAATACCGAAATCGGTAATCTTAAACAGGAAATGATAGGCGTTCAGGCGGAAATTGGGAGCATAAATACTCGTTTTGATTCCGAAATTAGCAGAATCGAGAAAAGTGTAGGAGAAGCAGTTGCTCCGATCATCGAGAATAAGGTGACGGAACAAATTCAATTACTGAAAAAAGAGGATCAACAGAAGGTGGAAACTTTAAAGGCTTTAGTGTCCGAAGTAGACACTAAAGTGAGGGAGCAGGCTAATACCTGCGAAGAGAAAAAGAGGGAAGTGGAAACGCTTGCGACAACCACTTGCCAAGTAATTACGAGAGTGTCGGAATTAGAAAAGAAACTTGACGAAAAACAGAGCTATGTGCCAATCTGTGCACATAGTTCGGAATTGTTGACGAAAGAGGAGCGGTTCGACCCCTTGAAAAAAGGCGGTATACACGCGACGGATTTCATTAAAAATTGTGAAAGAGTTTTACCCAGATCATGGACTAATGAGAGAAAAATTAATGCGGTTATTGATGTGCTGGCTGGTGATGCCAAGCGTTGGGGCTTAAACCTCAACATTACGAACCTGACTTTTGTCGAGTTTAAAAATTTGTTTCTGGCTGAGTACTGGTCAGAACAAAAACAGCAAAGTGTTTGGCGCGAATTTGTCGTATCGAGGCCTTTCGATGCGAATACGCGCGGCTCGATGAAGGAGTTTTGTGAGGGCTGGATCCGCAAGTTGGAGTATTTGCGTGATCGCCGCACGGAATCCGAAATAGTCTGGGAACTCTACAAGAAGCTTCCAGATGATACAAAACGCTACGTAGGAAGCAATTATAGGACAGTGAATGATTTCCTGGAAAGAGTTGAGGACGAGGACAATTGGCGCAATAATCGCGACAGTGGTAGAGGCCGTGGTAACAACAACGAGTACCACAGCAACCACAACAATGATAACCATGGGAATAATGCATACCGCAGCAATAACAATAATGGTTCGGACCGTAATAACAATCGGTACAATGCAAATAATAACAGGAATGACAGAAACCAGTATCATACTAACGTGATACGGGCTTCACAGAATAGTAATAACGCCAGAGGGTGTGATCAGCCGCCTCAGCAGCATCCGGGGAGCGTATCTGCTGGGACGAGACAGGGAAACCATTAGCCGCGCCGGTGAGGGGCCGAGCGGGCGTGGAGAAATTTTGGCGGCCCAATAACAAGAGAAAACCCAGGTGTCGCCGTTATGAAAATTCCGTATGGAATAATCAACGGCGGGAGAGTGTGCCAGTGTTAAGAGAAAAGAGTGCGCCCACAAGTAGTAGATCAGCTGTATACACGGCAGTAGAAAATACATTCGCTGTCAGTGAGAACAATTTAAGTAGTGTTCCGGAAATCGATCATAAAGTGGCAGCTGTAATACCCACAGCGGAACTGGAGATTGAGTTTAAGAATGATTCGCAATTGTTGAGAGAAGATCAGATGTCGGATAACACGTCCGTCATCGAGCGAGGGGATGCAGAGAGGGATGAGGTCTGGTTAAGGCAGTTCGGCCGCTTATACGACGAACTAAGAGATTATAGGGGTCTGTATGGGAGAAGTGTTTATGGGGAGCGCGTGCAGGATTTTCCGCGTCTCGTCCCGCAGGAAGATAGTGTTTGTGAAATGATAGAAAGTTCTGGCCCTAATCGGCAGACTTTACTAGAAATAGTTGATGTTAAGGGGGAGCACGAGCAAGATTCGTCGTGTTTCGTCCCGCAGGAGTTAGATGTTGAAGTAGTAACGGAAAGTTCTGGCCCTAACCGGCAGACCTTACCGAAAGTTTCAGTGGTAGAAGTAACCGACCCATCCGACGCAAACCTCCAGTTTAAACATTGCGAGAGTATTAAGGAGAAAGATTGCGAAAATTTTAGTGATAGCCGGACACGATTGGTAGAAAAGCATATAGATTACAACGTGTATGAGGTTAGAGCTGACATTATACGGTCAGACGATAGCAGTGTGGGTTGCGCAGATCTAGCGGAAGTAATTGCAGAAACTACTGGACACATTCCTCCAGGTAGATTGGCGGATGAGATTAATCTGACCAAAGTGGAATCAACGAAGGTGACGATTAATGAATTGATAGCAAAGCAACACTCACTAGTTGACGAGTTACAGGAAAAGGTTTCGGTATTGGAGGCGAAGCTACAGGCTAAGCCTCAGGACAAACGTGTTGAAATTAAAACTGTATGTGAACAGAGGCTGAAAAAGCCGCCAGATAAGCCGGATTTAGGATCAAAGCCGGATGGTTTTTTCTGGAATGACCTGGATATAGACGAGGATTTACTGTGGGAAAATAAAGAGACAGCCGAGGACAAGTGTAGACAGATAGTAGTGTCTGTTAATATGCATGACCTACAACTAAACGTGTTGATTGACACCGGTGCAGAATTGAGTGCTGTATCTGGGAAAATATTATGCCAGTAACAGGAGTGAAAATTATCGGTGCTACTGGGAAGGCCAGTAAACCGGTCACAAAACAGATTTTTGTCAACTTCGAGATAGGTGGGGCACGATTTGAACAAGAGTTTGTCGTCGTGCCAGACTTGACTACGGAAGTAATTATCGGGTTAGATTGGCTATTAAAGTACCGTGCAGTGATTAATTGTGAAAGCAAAACTTTGACATGTACGTCACAAGATAAAACGATAGTAGTTAGTTTTGACGAGGCAGGAGACGGTGTGCATAAGCAATACCAGCCTATACACCTTGTTAACTGGCCGGATGACATTTACGTAGGAATGAATTTGAACTGCCGTATCGTGAGGAACTTCGGCAGTGACAAAAGTGTAGAAAGTGAATTGGAAGAGATAATCAAATTCCCTCCACGGATTGACATTAGTATTGGTGTGAAAAAAGATCGTTTGCGAGAAGTAATGAAGCTAAAAACCGATGGTCGCATACATCGTCATGACGCTAAAGCGCGTTTTGCTAAGTTTGCAATCGGAGACTTAGTACTTGTAAAAGCTCATGAGAAATCGAGCGAGATAGACCATGAAATCTCTAAATTTAAGTTTGTTTATAATGGACCATATAAAGTCATTGGTATACCTCACACAAATGCTTATTGCTTAGAGTATCCAAGCTCTGGAAAACGATTAGGTATACGGAATATTGTAGACTTGAAATTGTACCAACCTAGGATCGATTAATACCACACAATGGGTAATTTGTACAGTATGTAAATATAGAGTGTGAGATTTAAGGATGTGCCATGTTACGATGCTTTTGCCTGACCTAGAGGTCATTAAAGAAGTTGTAATTAATAAGTAATTAATTTTGACTAAATGATTTAAGAGTAACTGATTAGTAATCATCTGAAAAATCCAAGCTGCTAGTTTAAGTTTTCAGCTGAGTCACAGTAGATTAAGGAATGTAAATATTATTTTGTAACTTTCTGTAATATTTCATGAAAGTGTGTTTTTATTAGTCATTGCCGATGTACTTAGACGCTGTTTTAAGTTTCAGGCTAGTACATGCGTGTGATGATGGACAGTGTTGAGTTATCCACTGTGATAGTGTTTATGGACTCCTTGAGATTACTCGGGAGTGAGTTTTTCCGAAAGAATTCAGTGAAACAGACGTTCTGGAAATGCCGTTACGCAGGCGAGTGAGATCAAGCGTGCCGCACAGGCGGGCGCAACAATACTTGCGAGGCGAAGCCGCTATCGGCTCTTGTGCCGCTGTCGGCATTCTTTGTACTTGCGGGTACGGAATGTGGAGTTGCTTTTCTTCCCGGACAGCTGATGTGAAAGGATTCTGCTGTCATTATTTATGTTTTATTTTATCTGCTGTATATTATTTTCTTGTTTAGCGTTAATTGGACATGACGAGAATATTAATTATGAAAAGGTTACATAAAATTGTGTATTCTATGTAATTAATTATTAGTTTGCGTATTTTTATATACCTGTTTTTTATGACCATGTACTCTGATCAATTTTGCAAATAGTATTCCATTTTTTATAGTGTTACGAATTTTAATGATTTTGGAATAGCTAAACCATTTTCTATGTTTTCTATGAATTTTGATATGTTGTCAACCTGTTTTATTTTGTGCAAGATGACGGAG
The DNA here is from genome assembly GCF_023864275.1 of Schistocerca cancellata. Classification (NCBI taxonomy): domain Eukaryota; kingdom Metazoa; phylum Arthropoda; class Insecta; order Orthoptera; family Acrididae; genus Schistocerca; species Schistocerca cancellata. Next base: position 333,774,907 of record NC_064629.1, read on the forward strand.
TAGAATAAGATTAGGAGTGTCTCCACTCAATTATTATTGTCTAAAAATTGGTTTATGATTAATTAGACGAATGCTAAATTTTTTTGATGTTTTGAGCATATGCATTTCCGCTGTTTCTTTTTTGGGACATTTTCTGAGTCTGTTTACGTTACACGAACATCCTCAGACAATGTGGGGCACGTGTAACGCCGAAAATGCATATCCTCCTATTTCCATCTATTGTACTGTAATTTTTTCCTTGTTTTGTTACCTCAAGATATGACATTTCTGTCTCTTTATATATTGTAATTGTTTTACTGTTTGTATATATATATATTTATGCATTTATGTTGGTTTGTTTCGTAAATATTATTTGTACTTTTACGCTGGGTCTTGCCTAGGGAAAACTGCTGTCGAACGATTACATCGATAGGTCGTGTGAAGAATCAAAGTGTGTAGGATCTTTGGTAGTGTTAACTCTGCCGCGTGGAGCGCGGGCTGAGGGAAGGAGTCTGGCGGGAGTAGCGAGTGGAGCAGGTGTGTTGTGTGACGCTCCCGCGAGTTGCCGCGCTTTCGGGGTTTTGGCAGCATGTAATTGCGCTCGACTTGCGATGATAGTTTCTGACATGGTGTCGCGGACGGGAAACATTAACTAGCGCACATCAAGAGCCCGTTTCGTCTGGTGACCGTGTCGAGAAGAAGGCGCGCCAACATCCAGCTTCTGCAACAGCGACGGCCGACAATGAGTGACTGTCGCCACCTCCTCGATCGACGGCTTCAAACCTTCAATCAACCATCAAGGAAGACTGGAAGCAAGTAAAGTTTTAGAACTGTATGGCAGACCTCAGCTTTTCAAACTGTACCATTTTCGTAACTATAATAACAGCAACTTAGCATGAACCTTTGTTGCTCATTGTCCCAATTGCATTACCAAGCAGGGTCCCTTCCTTTTCCGAAATGAACCCGAGTGTCGTTGAAATTTAAACGCCAGCACTAAAGTAATACAGCTAATTCTATTTCACTGCTTTAATTTCAAAGTTCAGTTAGCTGGCTACAATATTCAGATTACACAAGCACAAATTAAGAGTGCGAGTTTTGTTATCGTATTTTAGCTTACCTGTGACTGCAGCTCAGCTTGGTACGTACTAAATTTTACTATTGTTAATTGTTCAGAATCATTTAATTCAAGTTCAAAGTTAAATCTCTTATTTCCAAATTGCGTAGATTCAAGTAGTTTTTTGAAATGATTGTTGAGGTAGTCCAAGACTAACCGTATTTTACTGAATTTCGATGTGCTTCAGAAAGAAAGCTCACTATTAACTTCAGTCACTAAATTAACTTTCGATTTTCCGGTTTTATTAATTCTTTGCTAAATTAAGTCAGGGTGTAGCGAAATTTATTACTTCTGACAAACTTTCAGTTTTCACACTACACGTGTCAACCTTCAGTTGCCACGCTTCTAGTGCTAATTATATGTGTAATAACCTTTCTTTTTCAGTTACTATAGTAATTGTCCTTAGGACTGGCGACCGTGATTTCCCCCAAATCTCAAATACCTAATTACCGCTAATTAATTGTTAACGTAACGGCTGCACATTTACTTTCTTTATTAACTTTACCCCTTTTCAAAATTAATTTCCACCAGTTTCATTAGCACATTTCCTTTCATTTAGATGTAACCCTTTCCTCCCTCTTTACCGACAGCTTAACTTCGGTGACGATTGCTTTTCCAAAACTCCCATTAGGTACACGCGGTTTCATCTTTCACTGTCATGAAGGTCGGTAAGTGAGGGGGAGGTTACAGTTGGCTGTGCTATTGATTCTTCCCCAGCAAACCTACTCACCAGACATCAGTCCATGCAACTTCGATCTCATTCCATGACTGAGGAAACTATTGCGATGGAGGCGCTTTATAAACACGCCGAATGTTCCACGGCATTTTGACGACAGGTAATACACATTCATGGGAATGCCAATAGCTATCAGTGCCTTCCCCACTGTTGTTAACGTTGTTGGTATGTACTGGGGGACTGTTTTGAAGCACAGTATTGATTCTGATTCATTTTTGTTCCGTTTGTACTAGTGCACAATAAATTGAAACAGAGTTCCAATGCATATGTTTCATTCCAACCACTACCGTGACCTCCTTGCACTGGAACCATATTTTATGCTGGCGTTCAGACACACACTGCTGTACTATTTCAATGAAGAACGTGAAATCCTCATGTTGTCACATTATCATAAAATTCACTATATTTGCCATGACGTACGGAATGTCTCTTGTACACATAGATACGCTTACTATGTGCATACCGGCCGGGGTGGCCGAGCGGTTCTAGGCGCCTCAGTCTGGAACCGCGTGACCGCTTCGGTCGCCGGTTCGAATCCTGCCTCGGGCATGGGCGTGTGTGATGTCCTTAGGTTAGTTAAGTTTAAGTAGTTCTAAGTTCTAGGGGACTGATGACCTCAGCTGTTAAATCCCATAGTGCTCAGAGCCATTTGAAGCCATTTGAAGCTATGTGCATAAATGGATCAGTTATTGTGATGACATGACAGGATGACCTTCAAGTGTGATGCACTATGTACCACATACGCTTGCAATTCAATACAGAATTGCTACGCTACATACAGAAAATCATTTTCACCAGCACAAATGTACTCCAAGTAATCTTCAAACAATACAGCCTTTGTCATCACATACTGCCAGCGTTTGAGCGCTACCTGTATATCGTATGGAAATATTTTTGAGCATAAACTTACAAACTCTACAATCGGAAACCCACTAGCCTCATCCTTAATCAAATCTTACATGAAATCGATAACCTTAGACATTATATTATACATATTATGAGCTTTATATTCGGTTATGTGCGCTTAGGTAAACTTTTTTTTCAGGTTTCAGTAGCTCTGTCAACAAACTTTACCATCTCCAAAGTCACAAATTCTTCATGGAAGAAAGAAAATTCTCTGTGTCTGACAAGCATTATGATCTAGGTTAAACTTACACATTCCCAATCCATCATATATGGCTCATCCTTGCTGACTCCATATGTCTCCCTCAGTTTTACTGTGGTGGTTCACTGCGACAGTTCAGAAAATGGTTCCAATGGCTCTGAGAACTATGGGACTTAACAACTTAGGTCATCAGTCCCCTAGGACTTAGAACTACTTAAACCTAACTAACCTAAGGACATCACACACATCCATGCCCGAGGCAGGATTCGAACCTGCGACCGTAGCGGTCGCGTGGTTCCAGACTAAAGCGCCTAGAACCGCTGGGCCACTTCGGCCGGCCTTGCGACAATTAATGAAAATGTCAATAATATATTCTTCTCCTTTGATGATGCTATTTGTGATATGGGTTGTTTGCGAGAGTCGCTAAAGCGATTGTCTAACTGGCCTAAATACTTCTCTGGGTGACTGACCTCATTCCGAATGTTTTGCGCTTAGCATTCGTTATTTTCATCGAAGGAGGGACGATTAGGGTTTAATGTCCCACTGGCAGCGAGTTATTAGAGAAGAAGTACCAGATCGGAGTCTTTGATGAATGGAGAAGGAAATCAGCCATGACCTTTCAAAATAATTATTTGGAATTTGCTTGGAGCAGTTTAGGAAAATCACAGGAAATATAAATCTGGGAGGCCAGACATGAACATGAAGCATTGTCTCCCCAAAAGAGATTCTACTGCGCTAACTACAGCGCCACCTCACTCGGTAATTTTTGTTGAGGAGATTTAAGTGTGTCAGCAGCGTTGCACTTTGTGCACGTGATGTTGTGTACTAATCATATCTGGAGTGGTACACAACTCATATATTCGCTGACTAGTCATTCTGAACTTTCTCTTTCATTACATCTAGTGCACATTCAAGTTCCTTGATCCTTGATACTGTGCCTCTGAGCAAATTTACAGTGTAACATTTATGAGAGTATACCAAGTGTAAAATTTATTAATAGCGATGCACAGTGATCCCAAGTGTAAATTTACGAGGGCCGAACTTGCTAAATCTATATCCTCATACGAGGGATAGAAATAGTTAATTGGCCGTGTTTTCTTGAACGCAACACTTTCCACCAAAAAAAGATATACAGGTGTATTTTTGAACATAATATCCATGGGTAGTAAGGCAAAGTTCATTCTGACACAGTTTCTTTGTTGAAGTTGCATAAATTCAGAGATATGTTATTAATTCAGAGGAAACCTATTATTCTGTTAATGGATTTATTACCCTTGGCGTTTGGTTTATGACCCTCTGGTGATAACCCAACTTCTGAGAAACCCTCACACCTTCAACTCCCCTTCCTCCAACCCTACCCCTCAGGGAAGAACAAAAACTTCTTCCCCCACCAATACAAGCACACTTCCATTATCAAGTTAAAATGACTAATTAATTAAATTGGTCAATTAAGTAACCCCTCCCCTTCTGGGAAATCCCCCAGCCCAGTCTTCCCCTCGCCCACTCCGCCCATTCCCTACCTTATCTGGGAACTGGTAGGATAAAGACTCAGTCCGTACTGGAGAGAAAGTTTCTCATGACACAAAATCCCAATCAGTGTCAATAAATAACTCAGGGTTCAATTCAGTTTTCATATTCTTTATTCAATCAGGTTGTGGGAGATAGGGATCCCACACTTGGGTACAGCTCATGTCTGTACCTCTCCAACCCCCATTTATCATGATGTAATGACTTTAAGCCCCAAAATGGAATAAAGTGCAGTATATTAGCTGCCACTGCGGGTCGCCCGCACGTATGTCTGTCGCCCAAGCAATGGACGAAACATCTGCCTGCTACTGAGGTCGAACTCTTGTGGGACTCTTAGGCTCCCACCAGGAGGCTACAGTGCTCAAATAGCCGCCCACACCTAAATCGCACTGTCTGTGTTGAGCTATCTAACAGGAAGGATCTCACTATGGAGCGCTCATCTGATGATGATGAAAAAAACGGAGATGTTGTAGTATAGTATACATTTTGTTGAATATTTTAGCTGGGTTGGGAACCATGTTACTCCAGTGTCTTAGTAAGTTGAGTACTCCATGGAAGGTGCTGTCATAATGTATTCACATAGGTAAGAAAAGAGGGTCGTTACATTTTCACATACCTAGTTCTGGCTACTTTTCAAGGTCATCGAATTACGAACTTCCTCATCCGAGTATGGAAATGATATGAAATAGGAAATGTCTTAGGATTTTTAGCAGGTTAACGAATAAGACAAGCAAATAATATTCTACAAATCTTTATTAATTTCAGCATATACATTTACACACAGAAAAAAACCTTTCTTTATGTTTATTGGGTGTAGTCTTAATAACACCCAGCTTAATTTTTAACTTACAACTTAAATCCACATCTGAATCAGATATTTCTTTCTCCAGCTAGTAATGTGACAGCTACAAAGAAGGAACACACATCAAAAAATGTTTTGCATCACCTCGCTTCCGAGACTTCCGGAACCTGTACAGAAAATTGGAACATAGATCAACATAAACATCATTTCTACTCTTTTTATTGCTAGGAAAACAGTCATTGCATATTGTACCACTATACAGAGAGACCTTCAGAATTCCAGGTCCAGATTGCTGTACATACCGGTATCTCTAATACCCAGCATTACGTCCTCTTCCATCGATGCATGCCTGTATTCGTTGTGGCATACTATCCACAAATTGACTAAGGCACTGTTGGTCCAGATTCTACCACTCCTCAACGGTGATTCGACGTAGATTTGTCAGAGTGATTGGTGGGTCGCGTCCTCCATAAACAGCCCTTTACAATCCATCTCAGGCATGTTCGCCAGAGTTCATGCCTGGAGAACATACTGGCCACTCTAGTCGAGCGATGTCGTTATCCTGAAAGAAGTCATTCACAAGATGTACATGATGGGGGCTCGAATTGTTGCCCATGAAGACGAATGTCTCGCCAATTAGCTGCCGATATGGTTGCACTATCGGTAAGATGCCGTACACCTGTTACGGGGCCTTCCATTACCACCGTCGGCCCCACATAATATCACCCCAAAACAGCAGGGAACCTCTACATTGGTGCACTCGCTGGACAGTGTGTCTAAGGTGTTCAGTCTGACAGGGTTGCCTCCAAATAGGTCTCTGACGATTGTCTGGTTGAAGACATATGTGACACTCTTCGGTGAAAAGAACATGAGGCCATTCCTGAGCGGTCCATTCGGTATCTTGTTGGGCCCAACTGTACCGCACTGCATGGTGTCGTCGTTTCAAAGACGTACCTCACTATGGACGTCGGGAGTGAAGTTGCGCATCATGCAGCCTACTGCGCACAATTTGAGTCGCAACGCGACGTCCTGTGGCTGCACGAAAAGCATTATTAAACATGGTGGCGTTGCTGTCAGGGTTGCTCTGAGCCATAATCCTTAGGTAGCGGTCATCCACTGCAGTAGTAGCCCTTGGTCGGCTTGAGAGAGGCATGTCATCGACTATTTCTGTCCCTCTGAATTTCCTCCATGTCCGAACCACATCGCTTTGGTCCAGTCCGAGATGCCTAGACACTTCCCTTGTTGACAGCCCTTCATGGCTCAACGTAACAATGCGCACGCGATCGAACCGCGGTATTGACCGTATAGGCATGGTTGAACTACAGACAGCCGGCTGGAGTGGCCGAGCGGTTCTAGGCGCTACATTCTGGAGCTGCGCGACCGCTACGGTCGCAGATTCGAATCCTGCCTCCGGCATGGATGTGTGTGATGTCCTTAGGTTAGTTAGGTTTAAGTAGTTCTAAGTTCTAGGGGACTGATGACCTCAGAAGTTAAGTCCCATAGTGCTCAGAGCCATTTGAACTACTGACAACACGAGCCATGTACGTCCTTCCTGGTGGAATGACTGGAACTGATCGGCTGTCTAATAGCCGCTCATGCATGGTTGTTTACATGTGTGGGTGGGTTTAGTAACATTTATGAACAAAAAAATGGCTCTGAGTAATATGGGACTCAACATCTGAGGTCATCAGTCCCCTAGAACTTAATACTACTTAAACCTAACTAACGTAAGGACGACACACACATCCATGCCCGAGTTAGGATTCGAACCTGCGACCGTAGCGGTCGCGCGGTTCCAGACTGGAAACCCTAGTGGTCTAGCGGTTCTGGCGCTGCAGTCCGGAACCGCGGGACTGCTAAGGTCGCAGGTTCGAATCCTGCCTCGGGCATGGGTGTGTGTGATGTCCTTAGGTTAGTTAGGTTTAAGTAGTTCTAAGTTCTAGGGGACTTATGACCTAAGATGTTGAGTCCCATAGTGCTCAGAGCCATTTTTTTTTGGAAACCCTAGAACCGCTCGGCCACTCCGGCCGGCGCCATCTATGAACAGTCAAAGGGACTGTGTCTATGTTACGATATGCACAGTCAACGTATATCTTCAGGAGTTCTGGGAACCAGGGTCATGCACAACCTTTTTTGATGTATGTTCTCGAATTTTAATACATAAATAATTTTGTTCTTGTAAACTATTTCTTTTATGGTTTTAACTTATTGTTCTGTTCCTTCTTGCAGTTCTTCTAGCTGAAAGCGTTCAGGGATTTTATCTTTACCTCTCATTTCCTCTATTACATTGTTGTTTAAGCACGCCACATCTCCTGTGGCTAAGAGCTCTTCTCTTACACGTTCTTGCGGAATTCTACATAGAACTTCAAATTTACAGCTTTTGCAAACGAGTGTCCATTAAATGTAGATATTCCATAGATTAAACTCCGCAGATGGCTGTTCTGATGGTTGGTTGCACAACATGCAACTCGCCACATTCTTTTAAGCCAGTCCAAATGTGAATTGAGATTTATAAAAAAATTGCAAGTACAATTAAATTTATAATGTAGGTTTGGACGACCATGTGACCGTAAGTGCCGCCATTTGGATCTTTAGAGTGTAAAAAGAAGCCTGACAGCTGCAACTGATCATCTTCTGGGGTAGCTGTAAGTGTCAACATGGACTCCACCAAAGTTCTTAACGTTCCTCAGCTATTAGGGACAAAGACAAGACCAGTCGACGAACGCTTTGGTTTATCGCTATTACTGGAGGACCTGAACGATCTTGTTTCTGACATTGGCTACATAGCTTTCACCGAAAATGGTACCCTCCTTAGCAAGAAAATTTTAAATATGCTTACTCCTATTACAAAACCGTTTTGCAATATCATTAGTGGCCGGCCGGAGTGGCCAAGCGGTTAAAGGCGCTACAGTCTGGAACCGCCAGACCGCTACGGTTGCAGGTTCGAATCCTGCCTCGGGCATGGATGTGAGTGGTGTCCTTAGGTTAGTTAGGTTTAAGTAGTTCTAAGTTCTAGGGGACTGATGACCTTAGAAGTTAAGTCCAATAGTGCTCAGAGCCATTTGAACCATTTATCATTAGTGTAGCTAAAATCAGTGATCTAGTGAACTGCCTGGATCAGTTAGAGAAGAGACATTCTTTAATATTAAAGTAGGAGATATGTGGTTCATTTAATTATTATATGTTTTCAAAATTCTTCAAGTTCGTCCCTGGAGGGCGAAGCTACAATTTCTTCTACACCGGAACGACAGTGTGACAAGCGCTAGAAACCAATTCAGAGGAATATGAAAAACTTATGGCTATGTCATACAAAGTGGAACTAGCTGACGTGGAATGGGATGTTCTAATACGAAAACTGCCTGGACTATTGCTGTGTCGACTTGTAGACGATTCTTAACTTGTGACTTTAGACATAACGTAAGACTTTGCTGGAATTTTTATAAAATGGAGATGTGGAACTACCTAACATGAACACATCGACTTCTGCATGGAGCAAGACCGCCAGGGAAGCAGAAACAATGAAACTGTGGCCAAAGATAAGACAGTTGGAATAGACTGTTTAATGTGGATGAGCTACAAATGTAAAGATATAGCCCGCATCTCGTGGTCGTGCGGTAGCGTTCTCGCTTCGCACGCCCGGGTTCCCGGGTTCGATTCCCGGCGGGGTCAGGGATTTTCTCTGCCTCGTGATGGCTGGGTGTTGTGTGCTGTCCTTAGGTTAGTTAGGTTTAAGTAGTTCTAAATTCTAGGGGACTGATGACCATAGATGTTAAGTCCCATAGTGCTCAGAGCCATTTGAACCATTTGTAAGGATATACAACATATTTATATGTCAGATCACAAGTCCAGGCGTAAACAAAGTTATCGGAAACCACTTTATAGATTTTATGTAGTGTCCGGATGTATTACTACAAACAAATTTTATGTCTTCTTTGGCTAAGGAGGATGTGATTACCAGGCTGGAAGCGACAATAGATAACTACAGAAAGGATCGTGTGTTAGACGTTATGCGAGGTGCAGGGGCTAGCAGTGTATTTAACACTTAATTCTTCTAGAATCTACATAAGTAAATTATGCTCTAAGCCACCCCCTATTCTAAGTCTTTTGCTGTTGCACATGGATTAAAAAGATATGCGAACTGACTGTAATCAACCCTGCAAGTGGAGTAGAAAAGAGTTTGGCACCTGCAATAATTTAATTTGATAAATAAGTTAAATAAAGGAAGGTTTCATTAACGTAGTGAGATATGATATGGTTGCTCTACCGATTAACAGAATGAAAGTTCTGTCCAAAATAACAATATGATTTATTAAGAGTAAACAAAAATAATAAACAAAAACACATGAAACATTTACAGTACATCAAATTGGCTCAAATTCGATACTCAAATAAACGCTGTGAAGGTGAAGTTGTCCCTAAACTAGATTGTGACGTTTATGACGAAGGGGGGGGAGGAGGATATTAGTGTTTAACGTCCCGTCGACAACGAGGTCATTAGAGACGGAGCGCAAGCTCGGGTGAGGGAAGGATGGGGAAGGAAATCGGCCGTGCCCTTTCAAAGGAACCATCCCGGCATTTGCCTGAAGCGATTTAGGGAAATCACGGAAAACCTAAATCAGGATGGCCGGAGACGGGATTGAACCGTCGTCCTCCCGAATGCAAGTCCAGTGTGCTAACCACTGCTTTTATGACGAAGTGGTATGTGGAGCCAATTCCTTGCAACTCAAATCTTAAGAGAGACACACAGCTAACCCAACAATAATTGCTGCTACATTAGTGAGAACTCAGACAATGAACACCCAAGATAGAACAAAGTTAGAAAAGATAAACAGGCGCGCTCTGCTGAGCTCTGATTATCGCCTATCAAAAATGCCTGCTTTGCCGGTGCTGCGGACGTACATTACCAAGCTGTCTTCTTAGCTGCAAGGACACGATCTGGCGTACTGGAAGCGATGGCTGGTTGCTTCGAAGTCCCGTCGTGGTGATGATAATGTCGCGAGTATAGCCCGAAACAAATTGTCCTGGTCTGGTTGTTCCAGGCTAAAGACTTCCTATAAATACAAATGCGTCTCTGAGGGAGACGAAGAAGGCTCGCCACACGATCACTGACGGTACGGTGATTGATTTTCACAAGCGAAGTCACACAGTAACTCCGATACAGTCAACTTTAGCCAAAACTGCTTAAGACAGACAACATAGGCCGCTTGTACGCAGAACACTCAATTGCCAACTGTACTCGGAAAGTTACGTTGAAATCGAAACTTCAGCAACTTCGTTAAACAGTTACAATAAAATAATAGTATATCAGACAGCCAACGGAAGGCAGGCTGCGCAGAGCAGCAAGAGCTCAGTCTTGTAACCTACCCCGACTGAAAGCCGAGAGCCGACTACCCCCAGAGCACCCGTACAAACCGAACACAGAACATTCCAGCCCCCACAACAGTGGCTGTGGTTAACCGTTCCAATCAGCAACTCGTAAACCGGCGGAAAATTCCACTCTATTGCCGGAGCACTACCATTCCACCAATGGAGATTCTTGGCGCCAATTTCTGCGCCGATTTTGGTACGTCACGGAGCTATGCCCGGAGCAAGCCAATCACAGTTACGATTTTGCAGAAAGCGCGGGAATTTGCCCGCCAAAACTGCCTGGGTACACAAGTCATTCCCACGCCTCGCTGGTAGCCCGCCAGAAAGTGTTTTCGCTAAGTTTCTGCGAAGTAACGGAACCTCTAGCCCAGCCGCTACTTCAGGCACCTCCTAGCGTGTCTCTGCCGCTATTCTACAATGTCGGCGTCTGGAAAGCATTCACTCGACTCCCTCACACCCGTCGGCTTACCCTTTCAAGATCAGTAGTTCCCGTCTGTCACCGGACCACCCGGGTGACGAGAGATGCTGCATGAGAAGCCCGCTTGTGAAGGAATAGCAACTTTCCACCATATGCAATTAGAGAGGAAGATCGTAAGATAGAAATATGAGAGGGGGCTCATGCCACCTCTCAAGACATTCTTTAATATTAAAGTAGGAGATATGTGGTTCATTTAATTATTATATGTTTACAAAATTCTTCAAGTTCGTCCCTGGAGGGCGAAGCTACAATTTCTTCTACACCTGAACGATAGTGTGACAAGCGCTAGAAACCAATTCAGAGGAATATGAAAAACTTATGGCTATGTCATACAAAGTGGAACTAGCTGACGTTGAATGGGATGTTCTAATACGAAAACTGCCTGGACTATTGCTGTGTCGACTTGTAGACGATTCTTAACTTGTGACTTTAGACATAACGCAAGACTTTGCTGGAATTTTTATAAAATGGAGATGTGGAACTACCTAACATGAACACACGACTTCTGCATGGGGCAAGACCGCCAGGGAAGCAGCTACAATGAGACTGTGGCCAAAGATAAGACAGTTGGAATAGACTGTTTAATGTGGATGAGCTACAAATGTAAAGATATATAACATATTTATATGTCAGATCACAAGTCCAGGCGTAAGCAAAGTTATCAGTAACCACTTTATAGATTTTATATAGTGTCCAGATGTATTACTACAAACAAATTTTATGTCTTCTTTGGCTAAGGAGGATGTGATTACCAGGCTGGAAGCGACAATAGATAACTACAGAATGGATCGTGTGTTAGACGTTGTGCAAGACTGTTCAAGCGTATTAGACTCTAACGAAGAGTACTGACAATTTCGTCCACTGTACTCTGTGCCATTTACATCCATGTAGAGTCAGCTGACTAATAACTTACAGAACAGCTGCTGTGTGTTCCTCAACAACGTTTTGCAGTTTGTCTACTGGGGTATAAGAATACTCGCAAACTGACTGTTGTGCAAGTAAGTCTGTCAGGCTCTCAAAACCAAGGAATGATTATAGTGTACGTTTTGTCTGCATACAGTTTTAATTACTTAACTGTAAACTATGTGGAGATTCTTAACACTGACTCGAACAAAGACGATATAGGTCTTTTACCGAAGTGTTATATTAAAGTAGGAGAGACATATTTTTTCATAATCTAGAACAGTGTTATATACAATGCCATCAAATATAGATGTCGCTGAAGTGGGTGTGGCTCCCGCAGACAACGTTATTCCATAAGAGTTAAGGTGGAAAACCTATGCCCAGAACATTCTTAAACCATTCCCTATCAAGCATAAAACTGCCTTCAGCACACATAATGTGTTATGTGCATGAAATAAAAAGGCTGGAAATGGATGACATCGAAGTCAAGAAATGAAAACTGGAGTTTGTGGGCAAGACAAACACCATAAAGGAAGAACACAACTGCAATTGGGAAAATAAATACCTATTGCAGATGTACAAGCAAGATTTACATGTGACTTTAAGCACAGTGTTTGGAGAAATCTGGTTATTACTGGGGAATATAAAATACCTGCATTTGCAGTAAACAGCCCCGGAAATTGGTCATGTGTTGCAATTCTAGCCGAAATCAATGGAACTGAGAATATTTACTACATTAAAGGATACACAAATTTCTTTTATTAATCTAAATTTTCATTTCGACTGGCTTACAAAATGGTTATATTGTATCTAAATGTGGCGAACTGGATGCTGTGCACCTACCAACTGAACAGACATTTGCGGTATTTATTCGATGTGATATCTATATGTAATGGACACTCGTTGGCAAAAGCTGCAAACTTTAAGTTCTATACAGAAATTCCGCAAAAACGCGTAGGATAAGAGCTGTTGGCGTACACACAGGAAGATGTGGAATCTTTTAAAAAATAGTGTCATGGAGGAAATGAGAGGTAAAATTAAAATTCCCAAATTTTCTCGTTTAGAATAACTTTCAAAAAGAAATCGAGCTAACTCTAAAAGCCATAAAATTAGTTTATAGGAATAAAAATAGATATCTATTAGAATTCGAGAACATACCCTCTTCATATCTGTCAAATAACTGGCTGTAAGAAGAAAAATATGATTGAGTTGTGGATTTAAGTTCTAAGTTACAAATTAAGCTAGATGTTATTAAAACTACACCCAACAAACATAAAGGAAGGGTTGCTTTCTGGGAGTACATGTATATGCAGCAATTAATTCGACACTTTTTTTTCGAAGACACTATATATTTACGATGTTGACGCTGCTGCTACTTCTGTTCTGTGTCAGCCTTTAGTTGATTCACGATTTGGTGAATGCAAGCTGAAACAGCAAAAGAGAACAATTAACACCCAAATCTGAACACATGCTATGAAATCTGAAAATATGCTATGTAACTTACGAAATGTGAACATACAAAGGTTTGGTAGTACGACACTTTTTTAACTTCGAAATGTGAACATGCAGTAATTTGATACTACAAAACATTTTTACGAAAATTTACTTCATAATCTTAACACACAGTGACTTAATACCATGAAATTGTTTTACGAAAATACAATTTCATTCTATGAAACCTAAATATGAAGAAACGCCACCATACCAAAACATGAACACTGTGTGATGCAATACTAAGAAACCATTTTACCAAAATATACACAGCAGGGTCCACTCACATGCAATGAAATTAAATATGTGCTTACCTGGTAATTCTCCCTGCCTCAGCTGTTTGGCACTGCCATTGGTGCTGCTGCTGGCGCTGCTTGAAAAACGCTTCATCTTGCAACCAAACTAACTTAGAAACAGGCAAACTAACGTTCAAACTGAAGCAAATGTGGACGATAACAGAATGAGAAAGTGAGTAGAGAGGGTATGATATATACACCACCGATTCAGCACTAGCCCACAGGAATGCGGTATTCTGAGGAGGGATGAAAACCTATGTCTGCATGTTTGGACGCATTGGTTCACATACTAACAGGAAGTAGCCACTTGAGAGAGACAGAGACCAGAAATGAGTCTGGAATTCCCTAGTCAAGAGAACGCCACCATCTGATGCTTTTGTTCAGAGCCACAAGAACAATGGGTTGTCCTATAGGCAGGTAGGTACGTGTCTACTTCAACTGGTATTTCTGTTTCGTTGAAGTGTGCTCTGAGGCACCCAAGAAGATATTTGTCTGTGTGCAGTCAGCACAGTGGATGGCTGCCCTGTGCACAATCTTGTGGTAGTTTGGCGTGGTGACTCTAGAGGCATACATGCCATTAGCTGGCAGACTTCATCTGTGAATGGAGCTTTCAGCACTCAACACTCTGTCCTGTGTCCAGCAGCACCCAGTGGGCATATACAGCCACAGCTGCGTCTGCAGCATGCAACCGCTCATGTCTGGTGTCTGCTCGTTTCCCAGACGACAGACACACATGGGGGCAACCCAAAATGGCGGCTACTATGCCTAACTTCATTCCAGTCATTGGTGCTTACAGTTACCACCTCATGAAAAGCAGAGGCAAGGGGGAGGTGCGTACAGATGTGAGCTCTACACAAGTTGGGAAGCCCTGTCTCCCACAAACTGGTTACTTAAAGATATGCAAACTGAACTGAACAATGTATTAGTATTGACACAGGTTTGAATTTTGGGTCATGAAATGCTTCCTTAGTTAATTTCATATCAAAAGTGTGCTTGTATCAGCAAGTGGAAAGGGGGCTTCGGAATTTCTCAGAGGGGTGCAGGAGGAGGAGATAGAGTGGTGGGGTGTTTTTCAGAAGGACGCAGTATCCCCAAGGGCTCATAAATTAACCCCCAGTTGACCATAAATCAATTACCAGTACAGGAGGTTCGCCCCTGAACGTAAGCTTGCACCTGAATATATGCAACCTGCTCAAACAAAATGTGCAGGAACGAACTTTTTAGCTATTACCTTTGTGCCCCCTTCTCCTAGCACAACTTGGCGCACACTTGCTTACATATTACCTTCCAAGAACGATCCGCAGTCTTTGTCACGATTGGTTTCATCTTAGATGATGCAGACTGTAATGTGTATGCAATGAACAGTCCATAACATAGTGGGAAAATGGAAAATCTTAACGCTACCAAAGATGAGAATTACATAGTAATGGTATGAAATTGTATGTTTCCCAAGGCAACTTTTAACAAGTTGTTCCATCTTTAAGCAAAATCGCACTTCAGACACTGGATCATGAATTGTGTGATGAGAAACCGATCGTAAACTCCTCCACAAGATCATAAGAATAAGTTGAGATTGCACACATGTCTCCACCCACGTCTTTCTTCAGATCGCCAAAGCTGTGACAATCACATGATATAAGATCCAGACCATATTGTGGATGTTGCAGTGTTCCCAAACAAATCACTGAAGTTTAGCCTACATCCGACTGGCAGTGAGGGGGGCAAGCATTACTACGCAATAACATTCCTGAGCGTTTTCACTTTACAGTGCATCGCTGTTTCTGTGAAGTGTCTTCATAGCGTTGCGCACTGATTGTGGATCCACGCTCAAGGAACGCTACGATCACAGGGCGGCTGCAATCGAAGAAGGAGGTCATCACGACCTTACTAAAGCTTCTGTGTGCAGCTTTGGATTTCTTTGGCATGGTATATGTGCAACTTTCCACTGTCATGTTTACCGTTTGCTCCCAGGCTCTCTGAACGCTGCCAGAAAGAATCATCCTGTTCCACAAAAATGCCCGACCTACATTGCCAATCAGAGGATGCCTACGCTCGAGCGATTTCGTTGAGAAGCAGTGCAACATCCTCCAAAGAGACAAAATCTTTCACCATGTGGTTTTCATATCTTTGAAGACCTGAAGAAAGATATGTGTGGACGTCGGTTGCACTCGGACGAGGAAGTGCAGGAGTGGATGCGGCTGTTGATCCGTCAGCGGCCGACCACTTTCTACGAAACAGGTGTTGATCGTCTCGTTCACCAGTGAGACAGATGTCTTAACGCATGTGCTGATTATTTTTGAATGGAATCACACCATGGTCCCGTTGTGGGAGTGTTCGCTTTTCATGTGACTGCCCCTCATACTATTCTTTTATGACTGTAACTTGTTGAAGTCAGTCGACTAATACAAATATGTGGCTATAACAGTTTGTAGGAATATTAAATGGAATGATCACATTGAGTCAATCGTAGGTAAAGCGAGTCGCAAAATGTGCTTTACTGGCTGGATAATGGGAAGATGCTGTCAGTCTACAAAGGAGATTGCAGATGAGATTCAACCTACCATATACTTCTGCTGTGTTGGATCCATACGAAATTGCACAAACAGTGGACAGAACGTGTAAGGAGAAGGACAGTTCGAAAAGTCGAAGGTTTGATTTAGTCACAGGAGAGCGTCACGGAGATGCTGAAAGACCTAACTGTCCGAGGTTCACCGGCCGCGGTGGTCTAGCGGTTCTAGGCGCACGGTCCGGAACCGCGATGCTGCTACGGTCGCAGGTTCGAATCCTGCCCCGGGCGTGGATGTGTGTGATGTCCTTAGGTTAGTTAGGTTTAAGTAGTTCTAAGTTCTAGGGGACTGATGACCACAGATGTTAAGTCCCATAGTGCTCAGAGCCATTTGAACCATTTGTCCGACGTTCGAAGGTAGACGCCCTGGAAATATTACTTACAAACACCAAGAATCAGGAATCTAACAATATACCACCATTGCTTACGTATTTCGAAGACAAGGCTAGATCAACTACAGCGCACATGGAGGCATTCAATCAGTGATTATTTCTTTGCTCTATACCTCAATGGAAGAAGATGAAACCTTAATGTGTAGTAAAGTGGGGAAAATCCCCCGCTATGCACTTCAAAGTGGTTTGCAGAGAGCAGAAATAGATGTAGATCAAAACTATGCTTGCTTTATGATAGCTGTTCTCTGTTAGATTACCTCCGGCCTTTTCAGATAAAAGCGTTAGTAATAAGAATCATATTCTACTTTTTTGCTTACTGATTCTATATAAATCAAAATTCCAGTTAACGTTATAATTATTCATTTTACGACAGCGAGCTGAAAACTAATGCCTCGAATTTTTTACTCTGTTTTCAATATCGTTTGAGATATTCTACGTAATGCATGGTACTCAGTTGACTTCCCCGATTCGCTGACGCTAGTTGCAGTGCTCTGTCGGTGGAGCGCTCCGAATTGTAACATGTAACATGTTGGTGTGTAACTTAACTATGTAAGTGCGTGTGAACATTCAGAAAACTGAAAGCATGAATTCTAACAGTTCGTCCACACATGGAGCACACTGTCCTTCAGTATGACAATGCCAGAACACACACGAGCGCTGCGACATCTGCAACAATTCGCCTTAGGCTTATTATCATCGATCATCCTCCATGGAGTCCCGACTTAGCCCCATCTGACGTTCAGCTGTTTGAGAAAGATAAAGAACTCTTTCCAGGACTCCACTTTGATTGTGATTAAACGGTGCAAGCAGAGGTGAGGTTACGGTTTCGTTAACAAAGTCAAACATTCTACAGTGATTCTATCAATAAACTGGTCTGTCGTTGGGAGAAATTTGCTCGTCGCCAGGGTGACTATTTTGAGAAATGAATATGTAGACATGACGTAGAATATTAGTAACTTTTGTTTAATTTAAAAGGATTTAATAATTTTCACGTAAAAATTTCTGAGGCATTTTTTCCAGCCCGCCCTCGTAGATCGATAATTCCAGGAGCCAAATGCGAGGTCACTCAACTGGGACAAGAGTTCTGTGTAATTAATTCCGTAGGCTTAGACGAATAATCTCTTGCGTATTTATTGCCATGTCACATTTTCGACTTTCCTGCAACGGACACGTGCAAGACAGGTACCTCGTGGAGCGAGTCTACGCCCAATCGCATTTAGAAATATTAATTTTCTTTTAAAGTATTACGCAGGGCAACAAAGAAAATTTCGCTGGGTAATACTCTGGCATATAAATACGTAAACTAATTTTCCGTACTGTAGCATATCTACACACAAAGCGTGTCCCTCCTCTAGGCGGGATATCCTGCACGGACGGTCGTAGTTGGGTTAATTGACTTGGCGGTGTTTCTGGATGCGTTGCAGAACAGTCGAGCGTGTGCTACGTAGAGTAACATAAAGTTTAATTAACTTGCAAATAAGAGTAGCAATCCAATCCAATAGACGGTGCCTACACCTACCGCTACACGCATTCGCCTGGTCCGTTGTCAGGTAGAACCAACAGAAAGTCGTGTTCGCATACTGCTCACACGCAGCTCAGAGTTTCCAATTCAATTCCACTCATGAAGACTGCAGCGGAAGTTATATAGGCAGATACGAGCTTTTTATTTTCAGGAAGTAACAAGCTGTAATTTCATTTAGCCTAGGTCTTTTTCAGCAGATTTCGCTTTCTAGTATTACTGGGTTGGTGCATAAGTTCATAGCATTTCCCCATAAGTTTAATAAATAGAAACATATACAGATAACAGAGACTGTAGTTATCAATAAAATATTGTCCTTCACTATTTAAAACAGTCTGCCTATCTGTCATAACTTCGCCGGTCGAAGTGACCGAGCGGTTCTAGGCGCTTCAGTCCGGAACCGCGCTGCTGCTACGGTCGCAGCTTCGAATCCTGCCTCTGGCATGGATGTGTGTGTTGTACTTAGGTTACTTAGGTTAGTTAGGTTTAAGTATTTTCTAAGTGTAGAGGACCGATGACCTCAGATGTTACGTCCCATAGTAGTTAGAGCCATTTTTTGTGGTAACTTTTGGATTCCATGACTAGAAATCACGTGCTTTTTGAGGTGAAGTATTCATCGAGATATGTTCGGTGTTACGGCGTAAAGTATAGCGCCGGCACGCCAGTCGGGAACGATACAGCAGACAGGTCTGTGACAAGACCTCAGCCAATTGCACACTGACCGACCTCTCTCCAGGACGACAACACGACAGCAGCGACCCCTAGGTGCAGAAGACATAAGCAGCGCGCCCGAGTTGCACACTGACCGACCTCTCTCCAGGACGACAACGCAGCAGCGACCCCTAGGTGCAGAAGACATAACCACCGCGCCTGAGTGGTCGCGGCCAGTCGAACAGCAGCCTCAAGGCTAGCGACGTGTATAGAAGCGTCAAAGCTCATTACTTCGCTTGCGTTAGAATTGTTATACTGAAGAAGCTTGTTTATTTCGGATATTGCCCTTTGCTTACGACACATCTATGTAATTCTCAAAGCTAAGTATTGTCATTTACTTTTCGTAATAAAACTCATTAATACGATTTGTTTGAATTGTTTGTCTAGCGATCCGAAGAAACAGGTTTCCTAGACACCGTATATTCGACGACTAGGCAGGATTTAACGTTCGGAGTGCATTTCCATCCTGAAAGGAAGTTCGTTGAACGTTGTTCGACAGAGACCTGGAAAGTTAAAACACTGCCGACGCAACAGCAAATGAATAAGGCGGATGGGGAATGACTTCCCAAGTGTGTTTTGTCAGCCAAGCAGAATACGGGCGGGTATTATCGTGGAGGGTAACCACTTCACGCAGTCTTCCTAGTCGCTGATCTTGGTTCTCGTCTACAAGACGTTTCTGTTGTTGACAATAAATGTCAGCAGTGATAATTATACGGGGAAGTAATTCGTAGCCCGCCACACCGTCACCGTTCCATCAAATGCATAAGATTATCTTTTGTGGATGTACGCAGGTCTTTGTACGGGGAGCTACTGCTTTGTTTGGGATCAACCATTTCTTTCTTTTCCTTATGTCAGCATCAAAACACCATTTTGCATCAGCAGTAACAATACCGAATTGGTATGGCCGGTGTTGTTCGAGTCAATTGATGACGAGCAAGCAGAGTTGCACATAGGGTCACCAGCTGTTTTTGTGATTTTGCCTTAGGTAATGCGGTGCCAATACACCAGATTTTTTAACCTTTTCCATTGCATGAAAATGTCGCATGATTCTGGAATGATCACAGTTCATCACATTTGCCAGTTCTCGAGTACACTAACGTGGAGCATTGTGGATTAATGAGATTAAACGATCTTCCTGAAATCCTGAAAGTCTTCCTGAACGTAGAGAGTCACTAATGCCAAAACGATTCTCCTTAAAACGAGAAAGCCAATTTCTTGCAGTGCTCTGTTTCGTGGCATTATCCCCACACACGGCACAAATTTTTTTGGCTACTTCCGCTGCTGTCGTTCCTCTACTGAGCTCAAACAACAGAATATATCGGAAATGTTCCGATTTCTCCAGAGGACACTCAGTTTTCTGCCATCCACAGCTCCAATCACTACCTCTAGAGGACAAAATGACAATATTTAAACTGAAATAACAACATTGAACTACAAATAGGAAATGACAATCGATAAGTAAACTCATAGCAACCGGAATACCAAAATGCAAAACAGAAACGCTACGAACTTACGTAACAACCTAATAGTTACCACCTGCCTTCCATATATCTCATATTCCACTTTTCCTTCTCTGATTTTCCAGGTCCTTATTTGTAACAACAACAACATCATGTCTTTCTGATAGACATTTGGTCCCATAAACATCTCTCCAACAGAATTTGTGTGGTACCATCATTTTCAACTGAAGGAAATAAGAATAAACATTCTGTCAGCCCAAGTTTCGAGATTGCTTCTGACGTTACAGATTGAAGTTTAAAGAACCATGTACCTGTATCAGAACCTTGCCATCGATCTGCCTAGTGAACTTCTCCCCAAAGACTCATAATTTATAATGTAAGTCTCCTTTTTTTGGATGCTCGTCTCTTATATACGTTGGACAAGTTCCGTTCATTCGTTTCTCTTCTGGACAGCGTTCACCATTACATATTGCATAAACAGTTCTGCTATTATATTGGTGTTTCTGGCTGTATTGTCTCTGACGCAAATTTTTTTAAATCTGAACAGCTTCATGTGTTATGTTACCAACTACCAGTGTTCTTTCTGTCTCGGAGCTCAGCATTCTACTCGTTACAAAATGGGAGCTGTAATTACTTTAAAAAATTTCATTCGTGTTTCATCCTTTACTTTCCCTTTGAGGATTCTTGTAATTATACCACATATTCTCTGAACGTTGGGTTTGTTCTTTATATTCGTGCGCTGTTAATAGGATATGTCAGTGTTAACCCGCAACATAAGGTAGTTTTTAAGCATAAGGACATGAATACCGCTAAGGGCAATGTGTTAATTAATGTTTACACTAATTGCGTAAACACATCCTTTAACGCGACTCGTTTCAGATTATTTCGTTCAAAGAGTCGTTCAAATGATCTGTGGAGCATGTAACTAACTTGTTGGGTAACTAATAGGTGGAGTACTGGATATGAGACACCTGTTCAAACGTTTTACCATCGACATAGACTTTTAATTTCAGTAGTCCCTAAGAAAATCATTTACTTTGCTTTAATTACTGAAATACATGGAGCTCATGTGGAAACCTTTTAAGTATCCCTGATGGTATTTTAATTTGGTTTCCAAAGAAGCATTATCACTTTTCCGGATTCTTATCAAGCCATTTATTTAAATTTCAAATAAGAAAGGGAACATACAGCATCCCTGCCTGGCTTTTGTCTTTCTCTGACGATAACTATTTTCCGGTACCTATGGTGATTCCTGGTATTGGCAAGAAGACCCTGAGTCACTTACATCAGGTATCTTGGGTAGCGTCTTTTACACATTATCTCCGTCAACAACTTTCTGTCCACACGAGGTAATGCTTTTAGATGTTCATGAAAACTAGTTGTGTATCCAAGTTGATTTCCTACATTTTTTTGACTAGCTGTTTTATTGTAAAACGATTGTTGTTACGGGCTTCTTCTTACTGGATCGTTGTTGGATCTTCAATTAAAATTACTTCGGAGACATTTTGAACGATTTCATATAATGTTTTTATGTAGGGTTTGTAATATTTGTTTCCTCTTTTCTTCACTACATCCCTTTTGTCAGAAATTTCGTATCTTCGCCTGAATGTGTATAAGCAGGTTTCTGAGTCTATATAATTTACTATCAGCAGTACTGAAAGAAGAAACCTAGCTAAAGCCAGAGATAAATAGCAGTGAAACTCAAGTTCGGGATGAAAAATATGTCTCAAACATAAATTAGATACCAGAAGATTGTGAATTTATGACTGTCAAACACTATCATTTCCTTTGTCGTAAATACCAACTCAACATGAAGAATAAACTGGATGAAAGTTAGCGTCGAAGGCGGAGCAAAGGGTAAATAATTCTCTTTCAACGGCTTCTGTGTCCTCCGCTAGTAAACAAAATATTTCAAGGAAATGTTCTTTTCTTTGTATGCAAGGGTTTGTGGCTGACATTTTTGTGCTTACCCAAACGGACAAATGGAAATCAATATTGAGCAACTGAATATGTGTGATATAAACATATTATTTTGTCATGAGCGGCAGACAAGAAACGGATAACAAACAAACACGCGATACTTTTAAGTAGCAATTTTTGTCGTTAGCAACTAGAAAAACGCTTTCGCTTTAAAAACTGTTCTTATACTATGTCAGTGGTACCGTGGGAGGATGGTTTAAAATCAGAACAAAGAATTTTTTAGCAATTTGTGTCCCGACCGCGTCTGCTGTTAGCTACATGTAGCTCACGTAATGCGACGAATGAGAAACGCCGCTGTTTGGAAGTGTTACCAGTAAACGTGTAGTTTCGTGATCAGAGGCATGTCGGCATATCGATACACATCTGAAGCACGTAACGCACCGCTTTACATGACTGCTAACCTGCTCGGAATTGCCTCGTCCGTCTTCTGCTTATCTGATGCCCCATTTTCCCCGCGCCAAAGTGATATCAAATGTTCTCATGTAGCTGCTAGGTCGTTTGCAGGCCAACACTCAAACTGGCTCCCACGCAGTGTAAATTTCCTCTGTGAATGGGGTACTTAAGTTTTTTGTACGGTAGATACCAAAGGATAAAAACTGCTTGTAGTTAGGATCGGGTAAGGGGTAGGGGATACAGTCTTAACTACACTACGAAGGGTCTTTCGCACCGTGATTCTGCGATAATCGAGCCATTAAATATCGGTCATTGGTCTTAATATTCACATAAAAATCGTGAGTTTCATAGCAAAATGTGTTGCACCATCCAAAGAAAGTACCGATAACTATCGGCGCCACATTTATAAACTAACTTCTGAAACAAAACTGTCGTGTTTCTTTATAAATTTATGCCAACTTAGTATTGCTACAGGCTTTTCACCGTCATCGTACGCATTAGAATTCTGCCTAAGGAGTCAGTTTTCACTTAGAATGCTACATTTGAAGTTGTCATATTGACAAGTATACCTTGTTTTTCTTTTACGTAGATAAATAATACTTCAGAAGAGTCTTTTATTATACTTCTGTATCTTGACATTCCTGTTGTAAACTTTTGAGATGATGTATATTTCTCCTGTCCTTGGTGCTTGTTCGGTTTTTCAATATGGAAGGAACGTAACAATAAACGATTTTGAATGCATTAAATCTGTATAACAGCTCAGTTACATCATTTTGCCGACAGCCATTGTATCAACTCAGGGCACCCCAAGCTGTCCTTGTGTTCGAACGTCGAAGAATGATTATTAATTGCTAAAGTATTTTATAACTATATGAAAGCGTTCTCTGTCTTCTTCCTGTCCATGGACCAAAATAGGATTCCACCATTTTCCAAAGAAGGACTCGTGATTTTACATCTAATTTCTATCTAATTCGAGGCGACTAATAGTTCATGACGAGTTTATACTGAATAATGGAACCACCATTTTGTTCATGGACAAGATAATGAGTTTCACTCTCCCGTACCATGCGGGGTGGGAGGTGCTTTCTACCCACCTTTTGAAAATTTTTGTAGTCTAGTCAGTTACTTTATACTTTAAAATTCTGAAAAAATATGTTCTGTTTTACTAGATTCCATAAATGCTTTAAACTTTCCAGTTAGACTTAACTCAAAATTTTAAGTCTTATCAATAGAAGCCACTTTTCCCAGATAATGCCGTATTCAATATTTTCAGGTACAAGAACTTACCTACACATAAGCAGCTTTTTAAAAAGTATGTTGTGAGGAAGATTCTACAGCAGTCAACCTAATTTGTATTTTTTACTGTTTTAGGGTGATAATTGGTGTACACGCTATTGAATGTGCGCTGATGTTGCTAAAAGTGTGCTAAAAGTTATTTTCTGGTTCTGGACACTACTAATACATTAGTACCTCTTCAAAAAATATGTTGTTAGTAGAAGTCAACAACAATTAACGAATTCAAAATATCCACGGGTGTACTGCCGGTCTACAGTGTCCAACGGACACAATATTTCGGCGATCATACATGTCGCCATAATCAGGTGAACTGACGGACTGAGCTCTGTGAAGGGTGGTGGCACAGAGGAATGGGGTACTTAAAACTCTAGTACATAGGGCGCGCACTATCTCTCACGCAGAGAGTCTACCCCAGGAATTGGAACATCTGAGAACTGTATTTCGAAAAAATGGGTACTCAGAGTGGCAGATTCAACGTGCTCTCCGCCCAACCACTACAGCACAACCTGTGGAGATGGATGAAATCACGAGGGGGAGGTAGGCATTGTGTTTATTCCATATACAGGCGCACTCTCGGGGAAAATCGCCCGCATTTTGAAGAAACACCGGGTCGAAACTGTGTTCTGTCCTGCGAATAAAACTCTTGCACTGGTGGGGAGCGCCAAAGATGACCTCGGTTTGAGGAAGGCCGGCGTGTACCAGATTCCGTGTCAATGAGGCAAGTCGTATATTAGTCAGACGATGCGTACCGTCGAGGGTCGATGCCGTGAACACCAGAGGCACACTCGACTGATGTATCCGAGCAAGTCGGCTGTCGCTGAACATTGTTTGTCGGAAAATCACGCTATGGAGTATGAACGCACGAGGATTCTGATACAGACGTCGAGAGATGACGGACAGAAGGGTTCTATACTGAATTCGATCTTACGAAATGTTTCCACCGCAGATCATAATATGGTTCCTCCTTTCTATCGTAGCGCGATCGCCGAAATGTAATTCGTCGTCCTTATAGGAACAAATCGTCAGATGTAAAGGGGGAAATAAAATGAGCGAATGGCATTATTAGCCGGGAGACCCCAGTCGGGGAGGTTCGGCTTCCTAGTGTAAGTCTTATTTCGGTCGACGCCATATTGGTCGGCCTGCGTGCCGGTGACGAGGATGAAATGATGAGGAGGACACCATAACACCCAGTCCACGAGTGGAGAACATCTCCAACATGGCCGGGAATCGAACCCGGGCCCGGTGGAACGGGAGTCAAGCACGTTACCAGTTTATATTAATAATCAACTGACTAACGTTGGAGGCCCCATTAGGTTTCTTCTCGTACGATGCTGTTGCCTACAACAAAACTGTAGCGTCAGAAGTATGTAACGAAACTCCAGAAAACAATCAGAGGATCTACGATTTGTGCAGGGACTGGCAGATGGCCCAGAATGTAAATAAAAGTAACGTGCTGCGCAAAAACAGATTAAGAAATCCACTACTGTTCGATATCACTATTGGTAAAAATCACAGTAAAATGAAACTTTCGTAAAATATCTAGTAGCATACTCCTCGGGCGACCTAAGAGGAATTACCACTTACAAAACATTGTGGGACAAGCAGATGACACACTGAGATTCATTCAGAGAACTTTTGGGAAATGTAATTCGACCACAAAACAAGTGGCCTATAAAAGATTTATTCGACCTATTACTGCGTACTATTTATCTGTCTGCGAACCCTACCAAGGCGGATTAGTAGAAGAGGTAAAGAAGAAGCACACAGTTGTTGCCACCAGATCCACGCAAGGGAAGTTAGAGAGAGCGTCCACCACAGGCAGCCACAAAGGATTTAGTCGGCACGAAAGCATTGCAGTCATTCTCAATGAAGTTCTGTGGTGGACGATGCTAGAGAGGCGCTGTTTGTCATGATGAAGTTTAAATTTCGAGGGCTTTTGTTTCAACGAGAGTCAAGCAACTTACTAGCTCCACTCACGTATGTCTCGCGCATTGCCAACGACGATGATATCACTAAATTCATACGGACCTTTACCAACGATCGTTTTCCTCGCGGTATTAGTGACTGGCAAAGGGAAGAGGGGAGTACGTGTGCAGGGGGAAATAGAGGTACTAGAACCTACATCTGACTTATATTGCAAAGTGGCTCGCACAGTATAGATGATGCAGACGTATGTACCACCTTGCCACGTAAAATAACAGAGGGCACAAAGTAACCAACACACCTCCTCGAAAAGCATTAACAGTGGATAAAGCAAATTACTCACAAACTGAAAGACACTTGTTGCTATTTACAGCGGAAAAAAGTTCCATGTTTACGTGAACGGTAAAAAAATTTCACCTTTTAGTGGATCTCATTGGTCAGCCATAAATCTACTCACCTCGCAGATTAAAGATAAGGGCTGATGAGCCGGCCAGCATTGATGTGGACTGGACTCGCATACGGGAGGACGACAGTTCAATCCCGCGTCCGGCCATCCTAATTTACGTTTTCCGTGATTTCCCTAAATCGCTCCAGGCAAATACTGGGATGGTTCCTCTGAAAGGGCACGGCCGACTTCCTTCCCCATCCTTCCCTAATCCGATGAGACCGGTGACCTCGCGGTTTGGTCTCTTCCCCTAAACAATCCAATCCAATCCTTAATGTGGTTTATATGCGGTTTCCCACTTCCCACTCGGTACATAAAAGGCTGACATCCAGGTCCTTTCTCAGATACATATTACACATCATTCAACATTTAGAAAACATTCTTACACTTGCACATGAGATTTTCCTTAGATCAGTTGGGGCCAAAAATTCGCCTCGCAGGCTGTGCCCCGGCGCGAGTGCCATTAGCACCCAAAGTCAGCTTCGCTGCAGGTTTTCCTCACCCTCACGGCCTGCTGTCAGAACGTGAGGGGGGTGGGGGTGGAGGGAGGATGGGAAAACTGGGAACACGAAATATTTAAATGACAGTTCAGTCACACTGCATGCCACTTGTTTTATATTTCACATTTCATGATAGCACTCAAACGACAAGAAATTTCAGTATTATTTAATTACTTTTGCAACGCTGAAGACATAATATAGTTTTCATCTGGTACAGACTGTCGGTATACGGACAGTCGTAGACAATTTCACTGATTTTCGCACTCAGGTTGCCACATAGTATGGGCATTTAGTTTATGTTCGATCAATAGGCTTTCACACAAACATCTCCATCGAAATATTGTAGCACGTTTACAGAATCATCATAAAGAGATGGGAGCTCCACGTGAGGAAAGCAACGTAGACGTCCTGGACAGTTTTAACGTAAAGCAATTTGCTATTAAAACGGGAATTACCTTGGAGGTCAGTCACATCTGCATACGCACACGGACGATTTCAACTGAAACGGCAGACGGTCTCAAAAACAGCTCGGAATGAGATGCAAGACTGACAGTGACCTCACAACGCTTAGGAAACTTGTCTTCTAATTCTTCCCAAAGCCACAATGAATTCTTCAAACATCGCTTTTTCTTTAACAGTTATGATCTTAGGGAACCGGGCTGTGTTTGTCAGACTGGGTGTTGTGTGATGTCCTTAGGTTAGTTAGGTTTAAGTAGTTCTAAGTTCTAGGGGACTGATGACCACAGATGTTATGTCCCATAGTGCTCAGAGCCATTTGAACCTTTTTTTTGTGTTTGTCAGATAGTATCTATTCCATAACGCGAATTTCTTAACTGCATTCCCATCAGATCAGAAAGACGTTTTTCACTTCGTAGTATCATGCTGTGGCCAATGTGCAGTCAATTCCACTTAAAATCTTATGTCCGCAATCCACTCCAGACGGTAAAATTTTCGTACCTGCGCCCCTTTTTCCCCTCATACATTCTACAATAGCGAGTTTTAAATCGCAAATCGTTCCAAACAAGCCCCTTGACTTAACCAACGTACTTTCGTACTCGTACAGTCCTGTCGGAGATAGTTCTCTCGTTCGCTCGTCGTGTAACGCGGACTCCTCATTCCAAGACTATTCGTCATTGGCATGATAATATAAGGGAGTGTTAGAAGCTGCACAGGATGTGTGCTTAGATCAGGTCCCCGTTGGTTGTATCCCTAACTTTGACTGCAGAATGTACCTGATATATTTAGCAAAGTATGTATGAATTGAATATGAGCCTTATAAAGAATCCTCCAGATTGAATGTTTAGCCATTGTACGTTGGTCACTCAGTATATTGTTGTTGGTAACCAACCGTCTTTAACACAGTGTCAATTTGCCATTTAAAACTTTAGCAGAGTTGCTATTTTGTTGAAAATGGGCATCGTGTGACCACAGCTGCCTAAACATACTTGTTGGTACAGAGGTTCTGTATTCCACCTTCTGACAGTAAAGCTCCAATATTCAAGGCTGCTAAAGGTAAATGTACAGTCATAATATACGAGGGTTGGAACTTAAATAGTGGCAACTATTTATTCACAACTGATACAAAAGAGTTACATGTTTGCACCTGTTACTATCCTTCAAAGCCGGCCGCTATGGCCGAGCGGTTCTAGGCGCTTCAGTCTGGCACCGCGTGACTGCTACGGTCGCAGGTTCGAGACCTGCCTTGGGCATGGAAGTGTGTGCTGTCCTTAGGTTAGTCAGGTTTAAGTAGTTCTAAGTTCTAGGGGACTGATGACCTGAGATGTTATGTCCCATAGTGCTCAGAGCGATTTGAACCATTTTATCCTTCAAAGTAGTCACCAGCGTTGTATAGAACCCGTTGCGATATTCACAATCGATGCAAAAGCGTTACATGTTTGCGCCTGTTACAGTCCTTCAAAATACTCACCAGCATTGTGTAGAACCCGTTGCCAGTGATGTGGAAGGCGTAGTACACCGTTAGCCCTGTTCTGTTGATGGTGCGAATGGAGCTGTCTAAAGTTTTGGTGATTCTCTTGTGATGGTATTATCATAACCTTCCTCCACGGCAGACCGTCAATGCACATTATTACTGTTCGGCTTTTGGAGCATTACCTGCGACCAGCTTTGCAAAAGAAGCAGCGACACTTTCTGCGCATTCCACCTATCATTTTGCACGACAATGTGAGGGCGCATACACCGCAAGCTGTGGCTGCTCCGTTTGGTCGACGGGACTGGGAAGTAGTGTACCATCCATCATACTCCCAGGACTCATGTCCTTGTAACTTTGATTTGATTCCGAAGATGAAGGAACCACTTCGTGGCATTCGCTTCAGAACTGTTCCAGAGATTCGACAGGCAGTAGACCGTTACATTCGCACCATCAATATAACAGGCTCTGCTAACGGTATACTACGCCTTCCACATCGCTGGCAACGGGCTCTACACAATGCTGGTGACTATTTTGAAGGACTGTAACAGGTGCAAACATGTAACGCTTTTGCATTGATTGTGAATATATAGTTGCCTCTGTTTAAGTTCCAGCCCTCGTATGATTTGACTACACTGACAAAACAATGACATTCTAATAGTGTTAACGTCGCTAAATTTTGACCTAACATCTAAATTAAAAGCCAAAATAAAAAGAAACACTTAAGACATATAGTTACCAAATAATTAAATGTGAGGTAAGTAATTGCGTCTCTATGAACCCCACTGCACAATGATATCTGTCATAACTCAATATCCATTAGCAAAATTATTCCATCTGGCCTATTGAAAATTCCAGAAACAGCTCTTCATATACATAATATAAAAACTGGTAGCTGATCACTATAGCCGGCCGGTGTGGCCGAGCGGTTCTATACGCTTCAGTCTGGAACCGCACGACCGCTACGGTCGCAGGTTCGAATCCTGCTTCGGGCATGGATGTGTGTGATGTCCTTAGGTTAGTTAGGTTTAGGTAGTTCAAAGTTCTAGGGGACTGATGACCTCAGATGTTAAGTCCCATAGTGCTCAGAGCCATTTGAACCATTTTGATCACTATATTCAACATTCTCTTTATAAGAACTTCTCCCTATATAACACATATAGAACCTATCACAAAATTATTGATTTTTACGTTTCACCGTCAGCAATGTTTGCATTTATGGATGTCGTGAACCTTATGCCCAAATCTCTATACAGTAAACCATATTATTGGGACTAATCTATGAAACATAAGAAGTTTCTATTAAACATAAGAAACTCTGTATGGCAGCAAACCGTGAATTCCTGGAGTTACTTACATTGGTGCTGCCTTTTGATTACTTTAACCTTAATAACATAATGTATAATTAGACAGACATTTACTCATTGGGCAGCAGTCTAGCTGAGATGTTAGCAAATACTTACTGTATAAGAACCACTGAGACCAAACTCTTCTGAATGCTAACAGCCATTTTAACGTGTAAGCCATAAAGCAGATGATACAATAAATAACGTGGGTACACTGAACAGTGATGATATTAGAACATAAGCTACAAATCTGAACAGAATAATTTAATGTATTACATTTACTGTAGATCTGAGACAAATAACAGCATTAATATCACACTCAAACATCTCCAACAGAAAGTTCTTCAAAACATCAAGTGCATAATGTGCATCAGTTGCACGATCTTCCCTACCAAACCAGTATAAGAGGCATACTGAATCGTTTACATAAATTGCACGAGAAACAGTGTAAAGCTCCTGTTCTCGTTATTGAAGTCTTTTCTCAGTTTTCCTTTAGACTAATTTGTGTGGCTATCGGACTATAGGACTCAAGTATGGGAGCTTTGCATAGAGATCGCACTTCATTATGAAACGATCCTGGCCATATGCCTGCTATGTGTACATGTCTCTTTCACTTTTCAAATGTTACACTTACTTAATTAAAGAATGAAAAAGTCTCTTCAAAATAATGAAAGTATAAGTCAAATTATTTTCTTTTATTGTCACTTTTCCAAGTAACACACGTTCCTAACAATGCCTAATCTAGTCTTATTTAACAGTTATGTTTGTTTCACATTCACACTGAAGTAACTACAGCTACGTTGCATCTCCATATTAACGAAGCACTAGTCACGGAAGCCGTTCTCATTTATGTTCTATTATCAATATGTTCCTGCATGACAACTACCGATTATCAGGCATCACACTATATCAACAACAAGTCTCTTAATT
The DNA here is from genome assembly GCF_023864275.1 of Schistocerca cancellata. Taxonomy (NCBI): domain Eukaryota; kingdom Metazoa; phylum Arthropoda; class Insecta; order Orthoptera; family Acrididae; genus Schistocerca; species Schistocerca cancellata. The sequence goes on from NC_064629.1 coordinate 333,806,093, forward strand.
AATCTCGTGCAGCAGTCTCCTGAGTTGTTGTAATACTAAAATACTTTTCTTCTACTAACCGACGTCACACTTTGAGCTATTAATTCCTCCTTCTGCCAGTTCTTTCCACCACTTATCCTGGACACAGCTGCACGGAGAGCTATGTGCGGAAGCCCAACACCGATGCTCCTGCATACACCAACATGGTGTGTGACCATTAGCGCTGGGCATTGTTGTCGTTATACAAGAACATCTAGACAATGCTCCCTCAGAAAAGAGGCGCGCTCGGCTTCAATAGTTCCAGTAGCCAGTGAAAAGTAACGAATACCATATGGATACAGTATGACATCAATGATGGCTGTACCCGGTACAAACATCCAGTAACTTTTTTCAGAAACACAAAAAATAAACCGGACAACATGCCTAACGTTTCAGGTATTAAAGTTGCTCTTATTAAAAATGAGAAATGACACATCGACATAGTAAAGTAAGGGTAAAAGTCAAATCACTTTCTTTTATTTTTCCGTTTTGCACGTAACACACTTGCCTAACAATGCCTAGTATCATCCAGTCTCATTTAACAGTTAAGTTTGTTTCACAATCACACTGGAGTAACTATTGCTACATTTCATTCCCAGGTTAATGAAACAGCTAATCACTGGTTACGGAAGCGTTTTCATTTACGTTCTATTATAATTATGTTTCTGCACAACGGTGATTCTCTAACGCGACACAGCATCACCCATAAATATTTTATTTAATCATGTGCGTCATTCCGCGTAATAGCTGACTTACTAAAATACTTTCCTTCTACAAACAGACGTCAGACTTCCAGCTGTTAATTCCACGCTCTACCAACTTTTCGTACTACTTACCATCGTTGCAGTTGCGCAGGACTGCTCCATACAGGAGCCAACAGTGACTTTCTTGCACATACCAAAACGGCGTGTGACTACTAGCGCTGGCATGTAGTTGTCATTATACACCAAAAGAATAATGCCTCACAGAAATGGTTCACTCAACATCTAAAGTTCCAAAATCCAGCAACATGTAAGGTGTACAATACTGATACGTTATGACTTCAAGGATAGCAGTACTCCTTACAACAATTGTAGAACAAAAAGAATTTGATACCCTTAAATCCACAGCTTCAGACAATTGACATTAGCCTTTCATGATAAATAAACTACTTAAAAATGACGTCACACAACAAAGCTTCATACGAGACACAAACGCAATCCGTACCAAAGACAGTGGAAAGCAGCCGAAAATATTTTGCATTGAATTCTTAGGAAGCTTATTCTACGAAATCAGCAATCTGTATATAAATAAAAATATGAAAATAAGTTTCGACACAGTAATGAATTCCATCAAAACAGCCGTTCATTACCAAAAGAATATTTCTACATATACATCTATATCTACATAGATAATCCACAAGGCACAGTACGGTGCGTTGTGGGGGGTACCCTGTATCACTATCTGTTATTTCCCGTCCTGTGCCACTCTCAAATAAATTTCCTCGTATGTTACCTTCGTGGTCCTTAAGCACAATGTATCTTGGCGGCAGTAGAATCGTTCGGCAGTCAGCCTCAATTGCAAATTCTCTGAATTTTCTCAATAGTGTTTCTCGCAAAGAACGTCGGCTTCCCTCCAGAGATTCCTATTTGAGTTTACGTAGCATTTCCGCAACACTTACGTGTTGTTCGAACATACCGGTAACAAATTTAGCCACCCGTCTCTGAATTGCTTCTATGTCTTCTTTCAGTCCGACCTGGTACGGATTTCCCCCGCCCCACAGCTAAAGATCTAATGGTGGACAAAAGCTCATCTCCAGTAATGAAGGCGAAACCGAAAGACATTTCGAGGTACATTTGACTGAGTCACACATCAAAATCAAAATTTTCCAAACGCACAGCTCTCAGTATGCATGGGGTAAAACGCATTGAAGAAGACCTCTAACTATTGCACTATACTGAAAATGGTAGCCGGCCAGTGTGGCCGAGCGGATCTAGGCGCTTCAGTCTGGAACCGCGCGACCGCTACTGTCGCAGGTTCGAATCCTGCCTCGGGCATGGATGTATGTGATGTCCTTAGGTTAGTTAGGTTTAAGTAGTTCTAAGTTCTAGGGGAATGATGACCTCAGATGTTACGTGCCATAGTGCTCAGAGCCATTTGAACCACTTGATTTGAAAATAGTAGCTTCGAGACTCAGCCTGAAGCGACAGAGTATACAGTGTGTTATGAAACCTATGGGGAACGGATAGCGTTAAAAGGTAACAAAAAGTTCAGATATATACGTGGTCAGTTTTGCTTCATTTTCTTAGTTACTGACCCTTTATTGTTAGAGGTTTCCTTCGATTCTTTCTTGTTTTCAAATTAGCGTCTTGGTTCTATAAGTATTATTTATCGTCAAATATTGTCTTCTGATGGCTAAACGTTTACCATTAGCACTAACAAAAGGTACTAAATGTCACATCATGGACTGTTTCACTTGCTCCCTTATCCTAGGTGTTATCTGAATCTAATGAAACCATCCTAAAACACACTGGCAAGAAATGTCAACATTTGCAATAGGTCTTAAGTTCACTATGTTCTTTAAATTCATTCAAAAATGAAAATACAGTGGACTGACACCAGGACTTTGAATAGGCTAAGATGTTGAAGCTCCACGACCTATCCATATTTGGGAAGCGTTAATTTAAAATTGGTCCTACTTGCAAAATGAAATGTGATGGTGTCTCATCATTCATGAACCACAAGTAGTTACGTAAGTGTAAAGGAACATCTTCCTCCAAAACATTTATATTTTCAATTTAAAATTCACTGTATGATGCTGCAGTCTGTTTTCCATGTGAAATGAAAGGTCCAGTTAGTGTCTCCAGTTTTGCCAACTAATTTGTTGCTGATGTACTGTTTACAAAACTGCAAAAGGATTCTGAATTGCTCACATCCAAATGATGTGAAAATTCTGCACTCTGTTCCTAGCAAACTTCGCTTCTTCAGTGAATAGTATGCCAGACACAAAGTGTTGACCGAGAGCACCTATCCCCAGTATCCGAATACAAAAGGCAATTATAGGTAGAAAATCTCTTTCATTAAGACCTTGCACTCTCTGCAAATGGGATGGATAAAAGAGATGAAATCGTAACACTTTTCACACCGTGACATGATTTACGTTCTCAGTTTATACTTTTCTTAGATAATGCTGTCGTTTTTTACCTCAGTATGACGCACACTCTGTCTCATAAATCAGGTGTTGTAACAAAATTAGGCTTTCCACACTGGAAAGACCTTTTCTCAAAAGAACCTATTTCCACAAGACATTCATTCATGTATTGCTCGGAAGGTCTTATTGTTCGGGAAATTTCTCTTAGGCTATCTTTTGCATACAAACGCGTGGCTTCAGACATATTGTAATTTGCAAGTCTGCACATGAGATGCATGTGCATCATATGCTGATTAGAATATACTATAACCATAATTGTACAGTACTTTGCTCCAATAAGATTATATCCTAACAGGCGTCACGTCCGTGATTGGAAGTCACAAATAACGCGTCTCTCTCCAGCTAAGGTCGCTCAGGCACGCTTGTTCAGTTGCACCCTTCTCAGAAATAGCTGTTTCGATTCCTGGTGGGCGAAGATTGTTCGGGGTACACTAAACACTAGTCCAGACAAAACTGTATATTAAGTCTCTCCTATTGATTGTGTTAACAATGCTGAAAGGGTTAGTATAATTACTAGTGCTGTGACAACTAAGATAATCATAATAATGCACTGACGTTTCGCTTGTAAAAACTAACAAATATGAAAAGAAAAAACTACGTGTAGAGACAAACTGTAAATCTGAAAACAAAAATACAAAAACGAAAAAGCATATAACAACAAGAAGTGTGAGTACTTAAGAAAATGAACTGATCAACGTAAACAGAGCTGTACTAGAAGGACAAGGCAGATGGTAATCATTGCTGGCAGGCAGGTAGATGGTGCCACACATGTGAAATGATAACCATTTCAACCTTTAAGGACCAACTTTTATTCCGCTACCATCTTGACTGTAGTACTGGGAGACTCCATTGCATGCGCCAAGCACCTCAGTGAGCAATTCCACCAGACTGATGGGTGGAGGTGAGTCCTGATAAAACGCACTGAGGCAGCCCACACCTTCTCAATCGGAGTGAGATCGGGTGACGTGCCAGGCCATGGCAGAGCTTCTGTAACTGAAAGGCACACTCGGGAGTTGGCACAGGTATAAGGACATGCATTGTCCTGCTGATATGGGGCATGTTCGTTCACGAGCGACAGTACCACCAGTTGCAGGAACTGCTCTACATATACTGCAGATCTCAAGGAGACCGTTACGAACATTGACGATGAACGGGAGTGAAGGGGGGGGGGGGGAGTTGATGGTAAAAAAAAAAACGGTATTTGAGGCACACACCACTGCACCTCCACACATGGACACTGTGGTCATCACCTGTAAGACAGAAGTCAGTTTCGTTCTACAGATGACCCAGCACCAGTCTCTAGGGCCTCATTTCCGTCGTTGCTGACACCAGACGAGTCAGGCACTACACTGTAGGGGTGTCAGTGGTAGGGACTATAACAGTTGGTGTGCAGCATGGTCCGAGCTATTTAACTGCCTGAAAATGGTAATAGTAGGTAGGTAGAACAGTCCTTGGAATGGCCCCTGTCGATGCAGTTGGATCTCTTCATACACGGCGGACAATATATTGGTATGTTGTCTCTTTGGTGTGTATCAGACCTCCACATTGTATAGGTCGTGCATGAATGCCTTACTGTATTCATTGCCACTACGCACTGTTGAACCGGCGAGCTACGACGTCATGGCTCCACCCACGCTCTACGAATGACCCGCCGACTGTCCAGAAGTAATTGTAGGCATAGTTGATCGTGTGCAAGAAACCTATCAGTATAAAAAATCTAACATTTGTGTATATGAACTTTTTTACTTATTTGTAAGCCTCTGTCCATTCCCAAAGGTTTCCCATATATTATTTAATCGTGTATAAACCTCTATCACCACATCATTTTTTCAGCGAAGAGATTGCGTTAGCCAATTTCAACCTGATAACCGCTTTGTAATATAAACAAACACTTCATACACTGACAATAAATACTACTGACAATAGCTTATCATCAAATATCACACTAAAATATAATAGCCTCTTAAGTCTTGCAACCCATTTGTCATAGGTCACTACAATTTTTATGTTAATTCAGACTTTCAACATGATTTTATTACATTAATTAATTGTCTACTCTCATGATATTTATGTACATTAATTTATATCTCTTGTCTTATTTTTTACATAGTATGCAGAAATTACAATAAAGCTGTCAGCAAGCTCTCATAATATTTACTGGCATTATATTCACACATACAGAAATGACCTGAATTATGTTTCATTAAAGTTCCCTACCACTGTGGACACGTTGCTGATAACATTCCCAACATAATGCAAGTGAGAACCAATTACTCAAGAGGGCATAGAGCATTATCAAATTCGTACAGTGTGTGATGGTCTAGTGGTGGAGTATGTAGCTCGAAACTGACAGATTGTGGGATCGAATCGAAGCTGGATGACATTTTTAGTCTTCCTCTTAACGTCACATTCGCCCCTCAGTGATGTAGATATTCGCCAGAAACGAAACGTAGTTCGAAGCCCACGTTACACTACATTTCCCCTTTATCCGGATGGGAAGCTGTAGTACTATGTTTACATACACATTTTTGCAGCAGTGCAGCAGATGACTCAGCTTTGAACACTCAGCTCTCTTGAAGCAAATATTCAGAGTCTGCCAGAAAAATGTATACACTCTCTGTCAGGCTCTATCGACATACGGATATTGTTGTTCGATCTGAGTTACGCCCACTTTCATCTCGCTATTGAGAAAACAAGGTGGCTGGAGCACGCTTGACATTCGAGCAACGAAAATGTATTGTGAAGTGCTTTTTGGAGCTAGATAATGCCTCTGCAGCGCACTCATTTGCTGTGAATGAGAAATCAAAAATGATATAAATATTCTTAACAAGGACACAGAAATTAACATAAATATAAGAGGTGGATGGCTAATCATGCTCAATTATACATGAGATTTAGGAATGTTAAAGCTAATGGATCAGAACACTCAAAATATTTTGGAAAATCTGATAAAAATTTAATTGACAATTATGTGCCAAAGTAGATTTTATAACCATAAAGAAGATAAACAGCAGTATATCTAGAACTGAATATCTTTTTATTTCATCTTCAGTTTTGTTACATTTAACTTCATCTCATGCTGATAACATAAGTATGGAAGGACATACACTTTATCATGGAAAAATAAAGAGTTAGTAAAATTAGGTACATTGTCCACAGGCTGGTGGATTTTTCAAAGATTATATGGAAATTATGTGGGGGAGGGAGGGTGATGTTACTGTAACATATAACACAGCGCTGTGCTGAAGATTCTATTCTTAGATGGGCTGATGACAAAGATGCTGGAATTGAAATAAAAGGTACATCACGAAATGAAGGCTAACTTGTAATATAATCTGTAGGAAGCTGAGTGCCTATTGTTAAATATGAATCGAAATATGAGCCTGAATAACAATAAAATATAATGAAAAATCCTAAAATTCCTATATCTTTTTACAGTTTCAAAAGTGAGAGGAAGCAGGATTATGTGTGATTAAAAATTTCGAGTTAGACATAGTGAATTACAATAATTCAATTGAGTTTGATATGCTGCTTTTTTGTGTTTGAAACTAATCATGAAAGCAATCAGTTGCTTCATTAATCATTGTATGATAATGTTAAACTACACAATATCAATTTTAAAAATGGAAGGAATGAAGTTTTCAATAGGAAATGTGAACAGTTAATCGACCAACTAATTTTCTCAAAGTTCCTGATGCATTTCTTGATTTTAAACGATTTACACAGCTGAAAGGCGATGTAGATGTAAATCCATATCATTTCATTACAAATTATCATATCTACAGTATCAATATGACTTATAGATAAATATTGTTACAAGTCTGAAGATGGCTATGAAGCTTTGAGCTACATTTAACGAAAAATTACGACATGATATCTTGGCATATGTAATTATGGATGGGAAGAAGAGTTTGAAATATAACACACAATACAGAATACTAACAGGGAATTAATAAACTAGTTAGAAAATGATATCTAATTATTGTCAATATTTCTTCTGGATAGCGCTTTTTATGTAGCTTGTGTTAGCTTTTAATTTTTTTAAACCTTTTAAAATTTTGCTGAGAAATTACGATTCTGTGATCTACGTGAAATAGTGTTGTTAAAGTGAATGGCTGTTGCATGTAGCACTCGCCAATGAATTCACTGATGGCACAAAACAGTGATTTCTTGAACGTTAGTGGGAAAGGAAATGAGATGTAGATAACGCCAACACCTGGCTTTGCATTGTTTAATATATGAAGTTACAGTGCCATACAGTGCCTTCCACAAATACTCCAATGCCAGTGTGAGTACGTGTCAATCCACAGATTGTTTCCTCTGGATCATTCGTGGTGCAAGTCTTTCTCTATCCTGGGCATTTTAAAAAAATCACAGGTAGTGTGGCCCAGGGTTTCTGGAAAGAAGACAGAAGTCTTGCTGAAAGAAACTATGCTTCGAGTAGTATTTTACTTCATTTTATTAGTATTATTTCTATATTGCTCATAATTATTTTGAAGCTGGTAGTAGTAGGAATGAAAAACCTTAAATAATAATGATAATGAATTTCATGACCTGTAATTTGTTTTCAATTAATTCTAGTGCACTCAAAATCGCTGTAGATTTTCATCTAATCGCAGTAACTTGGTACGTTGAGTGCAGTCAGCAAGTCTTAACTGAACACTTTTTTGATGAACCGATTAATTTAATAAAATTAAAATTAATTCAAAATTAGAAATTCATTAATTAATTCGCCAAAAAATTGGGTGTGCAATAAAAACATGCTAATGGCGCCAATGAACACACTTACTACGCACAAGGAAAATAAAATGAAAAAAAAGAACACGCTTGGTATAAACTTGCAGTATATGCAGTATATGATAGCACTTCAGTTGTAATGTTTTGTATGCAAAGATTTACTGTTGAGATGAACTCCCAGAGTTTTGTATAGCCGATACTTTGTGGCAGTGGCAGACTTTTTCGCTCCGCCTCCCTAAAGATTATTTTTGGTTCTATGTTTCCGTCAAGGGAAGCAGAGACTTTAATGTTGAATCATCTGCTGCACTGTTGCAAAAATTTCTGTATATAAACAAAGCACAGCTGTATCCTATATGAAGAAAGGGGAATTACAATGTAATGTGGACTTCGATCCACTTTTCGTTTCTGATGAGTCTCTACATCATATAGAGGTGAATGTTAGGTTAAAAGGAAGAGTAAAAAGAGTGATCCAGTTTGGATTCTATCCCTGTTGGTTTTTAGCTACATAATTAATGTTATCAAATCTTGCTGAGAGTGTGAATTAGCATAACAATTGTACTGACCAGTGGCTGATGAGCTGCAGGACTTAAGAGGCTCTTGTATTTTACTGTGATGTTGGATGAAAAGCTATTTGTCTGTTGTATGCATTGACAGTGTATGAAGTGTTCATTCATTTTTCGAAGTAGATATCAGATAGCCAAAATTCTTTAGAATGTTTAAATTGGCAAACACAAACTCTTCATTGATGTGACGATATAGGTGTATACATAGTGTTAACCAATATATCGGAAATTTCTGGGAATGGATAGAAGACTTAGAAATGAGTAAAAAATTTTGTATATGCAAATGTTCGATTTTTTCACTGATCAGCATGTTGCACATAATCAGCTATGTCTACCATTACTTTTGCACAGTCAGTCAGTCACTTGTAGAGTGTTTGTGTGGGGAGGTGAGGCATGATATAGTACTCCACCAGTTTAACTGTGGGTAGTATCAGTAGAACATCACCAGAATATGCACTATGCACAGTAACTGTTCGAGAGCATCCACATCTTGGAACTGTGGTGGCGTAGGCTGGGTGGTCCTATCACCTTACTGCGTGCCATACCAAATGTATGGTCACAACCATTGCGTCTTGTTGGTGGCAATGAATACAGGAAGGCACGCACACGTTACCTGTAGGATCTGGTGGTATGATATGCACCACAAACTGGGCAGATCAATAGATTGTTTGCCATTAATGAACAGATCAAACTAAAACGACAGGGCCCATTCCAGGGCTGTTCTACCTTACATGTTAGTACCATTTTCAGGCAGTTACATGACAGTGACCTTGCTGCACGCCGACTGTTACAATAACTGCCACTCACCCCCCCCCCCCCCACTCAATGCAGTGCCTGACTCGTTTGGTGTCGGCATCAATGGACATGAGATGAGTCAGATTTCCGCCTTAGAGGTGATGACCACTGTGTTCACTTGTGGAGGTGCAGTGGATAGTGCCACAAAGATCAATTTATGATCTACCATCAGACGTTGCCCCGCTCCCCTCCCCCTCCCCTGTTCATCATCAGTGTTCCTAACGATCTAACGATCTTCTTGAATGCCGCAGCGTATGTAGAGCAGTTCCTGCAACTCATTGCACGGCCTTTCCTGAATGCCCATGCTGAGAATGTGTGGGGTGTCACAGAGCATTTTATTAAGTCTCCACCTCCACTCACCAATCTCCTGAATCTATGCAGTGAGGCGCATGGAACATCACCGAAATATGCAGTATTCCCAAGGTCGGAATTCGAAAGCATTCACGTCCGTGGCAATTTACACACCAGAAAATCTTCATAAATAGAATTAACTTAAAATTTAAATTAAAATAAAATGACTTCACTAAATCGCCATAGAAGGGTAAGCGATAAAAACGACATAAAACTGATATACTCTACCTATATGAACTGATGTCCCATTCTCACATCTCGTTTCGTATTTGGGTTTATCTTAGCAATTACTGTAGAGGCTGTTACACGAGTTTTATGAATAGGTTGACAGATCTACGAGAAAGATTTGTCTGTATCTTCTTCCTTCGTACATAAGTTGAAGCCAGTTGCTCGCTTCTTTTTGTATATTTGGTCTAATATCAGGAGTTACTGCAGCAATTTAGATACAATTTTTATTAATACACAGATAATACGTAGGCTGACCCATGAGGAAAGTTTGCATATATCCCTTCTCTGTCTCTCTCTCTGTCTCTCTCTCTCTCTCTCTCTCTCTCTCTCTCTCTCTCTCTCTCCCTCTCTCTCTCTCTCCAAATAATAAATAGAAAGGGGAAACAAATGACCTGTCATAGGACAGAATAACTACAAAAACAATAACGATTTCGAGATGGTAAGCTTGCTATCACAGTACAATAACACAACATATACTTGGCATATGTATTACATTTAACGTGAGCCCTCAGATTTCGCACACTAGCATCAAGTGACAGTAATAAATTCCATATTAATGACTGCATGACCTTCACAACAGAATGTGTTGTCCTCAGAACAACAGATGCTCAAAGCGACTTCCCTCCACGTTGAAACATTGCGCCACCCGCCGGCTGATACAGCTCTGGACCCTTTGCAGCAAAGCTGCGTCTGCTGTAACTAAAGCAGAATGAACACACTCTACCAATTCTTCCACATTCGTCGGCGGAGTAGTACACGTGTTCCTTCAGTTGTCCCCACAGGAAGAAATTCAGGGAATTTAGGTCATCTGAACACGGTCGCCATATAACTCGACCTCCCCGTCTGAGCCATACCTTGAAAGTGCTCTCACCAAATACTGTCTCGCATTAATTCCAGAGTGTGGAGGTGGACCACCATGTTGGAACCTTATCCTCTGCCGAACATGTCGTGGAACATCTTCCAACGCTTCAGGCAGATAGTTCGAGAGGAATGCATGATAACTTCATGAAGCAACCGGTCAGGCAACATGAAGGGGCACAAACACCTGTCGCTCAATATTCCTGCCTAGACATTGATACCAAAGTGAACTTATTCACAGTCGCGGGTGAGTGGGGGTTAACATCACACCAATGGTGGGCATTGTGCATATTGAAGACACCCTCACGAGTGAATTCTGCTTCATCCGACCATATTACGGTCTTCACGAAGTCATCGTTGGCTTCTTGTTGCTGTTGGAACCATTCACAGAACTTCATCCGCTGATGGAGATCTGCAGCATGCAGGTCTTGCGTGAAAGCATATTGATAGGGGTGGAGCCCACGCTCGTGCAGCATGTTAATGACCATGCATAGCGAGACACGCAGCTGCCTTGCTACGCTACGTGTACTTCGCTGACGTTCTTGCTGTATAACCTCCACAATAGCTTCTTCAGTAGCTGGAGTTCGGTGAGTCCGTGGATGATCACTGTCACGCGATGGTGGAAGGAGAGAACCTGACTCCCGAAGGTGCAGCTCCAGATGACGAAACACATTTCTATCTGGATGACGTCGATGAGTATATCTAGCAGCGTATTCACTGGCCACAAAACCAGCCCGGTTATGAAATGCACCAAGGACCAGAAGCATATTCACGTATTCAACGTTTGTGTATGCCATATGTCTGCCACACTGGTTTAGAGGTTTACAATGATAAAATTCGATACTTGTACGCAAGTACGTTGGAGTCTGTCACAGGAACGTTACTCTGTTCACAACTAGTCGCTGTCTGGTGGACAGCGCATACAGTATAAACACACTGTCAGACCTGCGTGCTGTTCCACCTAATGCGTATTCCCCGTCTGATTGATACTGTTCTGCATGATTCATCCCGACACCGCTAATTGTGAAATGTTCGGTTTCGAATTGCACTGTTTCTCTAACTTCAATAGACGTGTTTTTCCACAAACTCATCGATAGAATAATAATAATAATAATAATAATAATAATAATAATAATACAGCACGTGGTTACCAGAAACAATGTCAATAGGCATAATTAGAGGGACCATAACGATAACACATACAAATAGTAACCGAGATTATACATTATTCGCAAAGCACGTTGCTAGTCCTACTGGTAACGTAAGGCCCTAACGAAATGTAATGGACCTGAACGAGGCAGGAATAATGGTTGGTACTAATCTATCGAACAATTGGAGGAGAGTACAAACAAAATAGGTTTCGCAGATGAAGTGGTGACAATAAGTTCACGCCCACGACGTGGAAAGGGCTTCTTTCAAAGCTGACCCATCTTCCATTTCTACTCTTGCAGCGTGTAAGTGCAAATGTTTTCTAGAGAATCCACTGCAATCGCTGTTGACGATTAAGGTGCCAGATACTGTACCACCTGGACTATATTTACCAAATAGAAAACATATACTTCAAGGGAGGATTGAGCCATCGGCCTCCTGCATGTGAATCGAAAACACTAACCACTGCACCAACTGAACAGCACGATTAACATGTTCTCACAGAGGTACTTACGATGCATATGGTTACAGTGTTGCCTGACTGCCACTCTTGAACGCCCTTCTTCTGCCGGATGTACTAGCTGGACGCAATTTGGTGAGTGACTTTTTTTATTATCACTGGCATGTGAGGAGTCGCGCTGCGAAGCCCGAGTGCGCGAATTTCGCTTCGCTCTGCATATATATAATTTCGGCTTCCCTCACATTATAACGCTAAATTGACGGCAAATTCTTCCAGAGATAGGCAACGAATTACTCAGATTTGAAGTATCGTAATAAATATGTCCAATAATGAAAAGATAAACAAATCTTCCTTGGGTTGTAATGTGAGACTTACAATTTGAAAGATTCAAATATTTGAATCAATAACTTGAGTTGTGTGTTAGTAGGTTAGACGCACTCAGTGTCGAGGTTATCAGCACCCTTATGAAGATAAGAAAAACAGAATGTAGTTAAAACGTAGAAAATGCGATAGAAGAAACGAAAGGTAAACCGTGATCAAGTCACTCACTCTCTCCAAATCTCACCCATATCACCTTCTCAATCACACTGCTCACAACATGAAGAAGAACGTGGCAAATGGGGAACTGTTGGAAACCTGTTAATAAAAACACAGTGGTAACTACGGAAAAACTAAAACAGATTCACAGCAGTGTATGACTGACTGGACACTTATTAAAAACGTGGATGGGCCAGCCACCCCGATATCATATTAAAAACGTTATCCTAAAATTTTTCGGAGCAAGTGGTACAATTCACAACATTTTAAAAGTCATACCGCATTCCTTTTAATGTCAGCTAAAATAGCGGCAAATCTGCCGCCCTTTGATCAGAAAGTGAAAAACAGTATAGAAAAATGTGCCGCACTATGAAATATACGCCACAAGCACCACAAATTGTCGGTTCCTATTGCGAGGACAAGAAGCCATGCATTGTATGGTCTATGCAAAGATGAGTAAGGAGGACTTCATACCGCTTGTGGGGCTGTAAGGTGTATTCCCTGTACGTGAGTATTAGAGTTGTTCAATCTGATGGAACACATTATAAATCAAAGAACGGAAAACCTAATAAACTACTAATTGATAGCTATGTGGCAAAGGTATCTGACTTTATAAGCATGAAGAAAGGCAATAATACTGTATGCAGAATGGATCTCCCATTTATTTCATCATCAGTTTTATTTTATTTCACTTCGTCTCTTGCTAATGAATTAAGCATGGAAAAAACAGATACTTTACAATGATAAAATAAAGAGCAATAAAAATGAAGTACTTTGTGCATTAGATACGGTTGATTGATTTATTAAAGATTATAAAGAAGATTTAAGGAAAGTGATCCTATTATTTGTTGTATTTGGAGTTCAGTGCAAATGATTTTATTATTAGTTGGGCTGATTACACTGAATCTGGAGTTGAAATAAAAGATACACTTCCAAATGAATGTAAAATTGTGGTAGAAAACATGGAAATTCCTTCGCCTATTTAAATATGAATCTAAATATACGTTACAGCGATAAAGTCTTTTAAATCTCAAAATATCAATATATCTTTGTATGAATTACAAACTATGGAGATTGCAGGATTAAGCCATAAGAAAAATATCGAGTTAGGTATCACAAATTATGATATTCTACAGTGTTGGATGTGTCTCATTTTATGTTTGTCATGCTTCAGACTAATCGTAAAAATAGCCATCTGAATGATTCTTCACTATTTGTTCACATTAAACTACAGAACATCTATCTGAAGAATGGAAGAAAAGAAGTTTTCCCTCAAGAAATGTTAAAATTAGATCTCTCAAATAACTTTGTGAAAGCTTATGACCCATTCCCTGATATTTGGAAATAAACGCTAATATATAGCCATATAATGTTATAAATAATTATCCTGTCTATGTCATAAACATAACATGTAGAAGACAAATTTCTGCCACATAGAAAGTGACTCTGAAGTAATGTGCCATTTTCAGTGACAAAATTCAGTGGTGGAAAATGCTTGAAAAATTATGAAAAACCAGCAATTTTTCTTCCACAGCCACAGTCTTACGTTTTTGATAAAATCGTCGATTTTGCTTGAGATTTGTTCACTTTTAACGTTTTTCTTCATTTTTCCTTTATTTAGCCAGTATATAGGATTTGGGGTGGTACTGGTAAAATCTGTCTGCTACTGTTACCAGGAGGTGCGTGGCAGTTACCGAGTCTTGGCACTTACACAGGGTATACATGTGTTCCTATTAGCAACTTTGGGCAGTCCAAACCCCTCATGCTGGATAGTATCAATAATCTCCAGACAAGAAAGCTTCTCCAATCCATACGCTATGCATCCAGTAGTTTAGCTGCGATCACACAAAAGTCTTATAAAAGTGCAGCAGACATGCCCTGTCCATTCCCCAATACCTGTGGCTAAGGCTCTTTAAAGTATTCAGAGTTTTCTGTGTTCCTTCGGGTCTCACAAATGGGGTAGCCACGACAATTTGGAGTAAAAAATAACGTATAATCACCTCACTGAGTCTCTAAAATGTAGAATGGTGTGTGTCATATGCAACTCTGGTAAATAAAAAATATGATAAGAGTAATTAAAATTATCACAAGGACACTTATCTGCAAATAACCTAAAACCTGACTTTGCAGCCCACTAGTCTACTTTTTGAACATTAAGTTGCAACTGACTAGTTGCTGTTGCAGTACTGAAAGGGGACCAGAAAGCTGCAAAATCGCCCACAAATAAAGAGCAATGTACACGACTTATTATTGTAAACATGATACTGTTTACAGCAATGACAAAAGGTAAACACCTGAAAGACTGCCCTGAAGAACCCCACTCTCTTGCTCAAAAGGAGCCGAAAGTACATCACCAACTTAGTACTGAAAAAAAACTTAGACAGGAAGGAGTGTATGGAGATGGGAAGGTGACCACGGAAGTCCCACTTTTGGAGCTGCCCTACTGTCTCTCCATGTAGTGTCGTATGCCGTACTTGTGTCAAAGACTACACCAAAACTTTGATGTCTACATAGAAAAGCCTGCTGAATAGCCACATCTAGCAGAGTCATGCAGTCAACATTGGATAAAAATCTCCTGAATCCACCCTGAGGGCGCTTGAGGAGTAGCCTTGTTTCTAACATCCAGACTAGACGACAGCTAACCATTCGTTCCAGGTTCTTTCGTACACTACTCATTAACGTAACACTCCAGTAGCTACTGGGATACATTCGGTCCTTTCATGGTTTGTGAGACGTATCACAATGGCCTCTCTCTCCATGAGTCAGCAGAGTGGGTTGTCTACCATCTCAGATCAATACATTCAAGCAGAATCTCTTTTCATACTGTTTGTAAACGTAGAAACTTGCTGTGGTAGGTTTGATCATGACTAGGTTTAGCATCATGAGCTTCAGGCAGTACCAGATCCATTTCCCTCATGGAGAGAGGGCACCTGTAAGACCCAGAACTGTTGGACATTAAGTCTATCTTGGCACCCTGTGAGGTTGCACAGTTGCAACGGAACGAGAGATCTTGTCTGGCCTTGATAGGAGTCTGAGAAAGGTCACCAGGCATTGTTTGGAGACATTCCTGTTTCAGCACTGCTGCTATTGGTAAACGACTGTATTTACTGGAACTCCTGCGAGATTGTCAGCTGTTAGGCAGCATTTAAACCTTCACAGAGCCCCACACTTGACCTGGATTGCTGAATGGTACTCAGTGATGCACCAAGGTACGGTTTGCCTCCTAGGTTGACCTGAGGACTTTGTGGTGTGTATGCCAGTGAAATTATGGATCACTCGTGTGAGAGGATCCACCCTTGCTCGACTCCAACTCAGTGTTCAAACAGCCAGCTGACTGAACAGCGTGCAGTTAGCCGTGCTGACCATCCATTTTCGTAGGCTCAATTCAAGTAATGCTCCAACCAGCAGGTGGATCCACAGTTGTCACCCGAATGAAGCTCATTAGTTTCTTGCCACTGAGCAGAGTCTGCAAGGGCTGGAGGGTAGATGCAGGGGTCGATGGCTAGGGGTTGCCCAGCAGCAGCATAGAAATGAGTGGGACTGCCTGTGTTCACGATGCACAGCTCCTGAGACACAATGAGGCTCTCCAAAACTCGACTCCCAGTGCAAGTAAAATTCGGTGCCTTATAATATATTATGGGCACTGCAGTCATCCAACAGGAGAAATGTGTGTGGGAGCAGTTCTATAAGGCTCATGAGAGCCTCAGAGTTTTTTGCATCTTATGATAGTAAGTACCTAAAGCAGATAGTGATCTTCTTCAGTGAAACTTCAATGGCTACAGCTTGTAAGTCAGTAACCAAGGAGAGAACCAAGGAATGGAGTGTGTTATTCACCAACACAGACACCCTTTCTTTGTTCTTTCCTCAGCCAGATCATCCTTGTGGTAGAGACACAAAATGTTCTTTTTATGGGGATGCCGCAACTGTAATGACTTCAAGACAGTTATTTAATCCGCAATCTTTTATTGGGTACACAACCAGTTTAAAAACAGTTACAGTTCCATCATCTGGTGTACCAAAAAGAAATCACTTAATCATCTGTAGTAAAAATTGTAAGTAACTGGCATCTGCTTGATGTGTGTGTGTGCCGCGCGGAGTGGCCGCACGGTTTGAGGCGCCAAGTCATGGATTGCGCGGCCCCTCCCCCCCAGAGGTTCGAGTCCTCCCTCGGGCATGGATGTGTGTGTTGCCTTAGCGTAAGTTAGTTTAAATTAGTGTAAGTACGGGCGATGACCTCAGCAGTTTGGTCCCTTAGGAATTCACACACATTTGAACATTTGCACATTTGACGTGTTCTCTCGTGCACTTGTTTTAAAATAATATATGGTAGCCATTTATTGCAGTGGCCTTCTGAATATGGAATTGTTTCAAATATCACTGCTATGCTATTCGTAATCCGACTTTAACTTCCGTGACAGATGTCATACCAAATCACATGTAGTATGGTAGTAATCAGACAATATCCCTCACTGCACCCTACACAGAAGTTACTGAAACAGAATTACCACAAATGATACGTAAACTAGTGAAACACAGCCGATTAAAACGAGCTTTAACGTTATTGTGTGTGCCTTAGCAGAGACCGTGATTCCTGTAGATTCATTGGAGTCGGACTTGTATTTGGATCCACATGTTATTTCTTTTGTTTTACAACAACGTACCTGATATGCACTATGACTGCTTTTTTAAGCATATAAAATACGTAAAAATAGGTTTCAACCCCAAAATTACACTGATTAACAAAAGAAATAAATGTATCTGTGATTGTGATATATTGTAACTACTGGTCAAAATCAGACTGCTATTGTAATTTTTTGTATTTATGTACGTGAATGGGACTACTGTTTCCTAAACCTGTAACCACTTGTTCGATAATGGTGCTGTTCAACGTACAGTTTGTCGCATCAGGGTTATGCAGGCAGTGTCAGTCCAGAATTAATGATAAATGTCACAACGTGAGGGTCCTTTCTCGAATGTCTGATGATGAATAGTTGGCGTAATATTATCATATGCTTCATTTCACATAGAAGAAGGTTATTTGTAAATAAACATTACTTCGTTTTTATTACTAACTTCGTTGACATTGGTTGAATTTCATGCTCAGTTCGTTCAATATCGCACACACTTCGGAACATCCTCTTGGGCCATAGCATGTAGATATTTATTTATGGATTAAGAACAGAAGGATTTAGCGACAAAACAAGCTACTGTTCTGTCTGAGAAATATGCTGCAGTGAATGTCTAATTTCGTTTAAATTATGTATTAACAAAATAAGAGGTCGGTCATGGTGCACTGAATGATGACACAAAAACTAACATTAAACCTTTGTTTCAAATACACTAAAGCATTACAGAGAACTGTATTACAGTGTTACAAAAATCAGTCGATAACGGACCCAAATAAATGAATAATTTTATGTGGCTAGAACATGGTCTAAATTGTAAGTAACAAGAAAAGACAAATGCAGCCTGTGTTGATAATATTTCAAGTGGAAAATTAATTACGTTCTGTACACTAATTACACTCAGATTTTTTTTTATACTTTTGAGAATTTGCTTTGAAATACCTGGTCTCCCGTCAGTGTTATCAACTTTACGAGAAGTTTATTAATCGTATGTCGGTATGAGACCACCAGATACTCAAATAGACAGGAGACTTTCATCAGTGAAAGAATAATATCAAGCGAGAGTTGGAAGCACTCAGTGTTCTCGGCACCATTTAGACCGACGGATGAAAACAAATATTTCCCTTGATCGAGTGATACCTTTATTAT
Source organism: Schistocerca cancellata (assembly GCF_023864275.1). Lineage (NCBI taxonomy): Eukaryota > Metazoa > Arthropoda > Insecta > Orthoptera > Acrididae > Schistocerca > Schistocerca cancellata. Next base: position 333,824,753 of record NC_064629.1, read on the forward strand.
TCAGAAACCTACTCGGCAAACACATAGCGATCCAATAACCTTTTATTTACCATCTGAAATCACTTCCACTTTCTTCAATGTAATATCAGAATCTTTTCAAATATGATATGTGTATATAAAGCTCTACACATCAGACTGGAACACTCAGTAGCCAGCACTCCATTTCGAAAAATATAAGAGTATCCCAGACATTTAGGATTTGAATTATACAGGGTGCCTCAGTAGCGATGGTGAATATTCAACGATATGATAGGAATGATCATTCGAAGCAAAATAGTCTTGTAAACATGGATTCCAAAATAGGTTCCTTAAGTACTAGAATCACTTGTTCATTAGAAAAGACGTGTTTCACAATAGCGAAGATGGACAAGTGATCATAACTAGTCGGCCGGGGTGGCCGAGCGGTTCTAGGCGCTTCAGTCTGGAACCGCGCGACCGCTACGGTCGCAGGTTCGAATCCTGCCTCGGGCATGGATGTGTGTGATGTCCTTAGGTTAGTTAGGTTTAAGTAGTTCTAAGTTGTAGGGGACTGATGACCTCACAAGTTAAGTCCCATAGCGCTCAGAGCCATTTGAACCATTTGATCATAGCTCCTAAAGTATGTACTACAAATCCCATGTTCACTAAATATTTTTCTCTTGTTTTGGTACACCCCCTCTCTACGTATGGAAGGCAAAGAGCTTGCAGCAAAACAGATTTTTTTCACAGTATCAAAAATGATGTACCCACAGCTCTCAAGGTATGCATTTTTGAGCCCATATTTACAAATCCTTTTTGCATCGAATGGTCATTATTTTCATATTACTGAATATTGACCATTCCTTCTGGGACACCTTGTGTAGATGGTAAATGGTCGTAAACTTGGATCTGTGAGGTAACTAACTAATAGTCGACAGTAAATATATGGTTTTTATTGGCATTAACAACTTACACCTTACTTAAGTGCCTAACAATTGTTTTAAGGGACGACCCTGTATCAGTGCATGGATAATCACGTAAGCCACCGACCCATTTCACTCCATTTCTATCATTCGTTGAATATGATAGGGGTGTTTATTGATGAATCTTCTCCTACACGATGAAACTGCATCTCATAAAATTCTACTACTGTGAACAAATGTTAGCCGAAGGACTGACACATCTTATATATCAGGTGAAATCACGAATCACAGTGCAATGTATTATTTCTGGACTGCCTACAGGAAATACTGTCTGAAATTCAGCTTTGTGTATACTCACTATTTAATATAAACTCCAATAAACATTATGGCCTGCGCAGAATTCAGCTATAGTATGAGCGTATGAAACATAGTTCACGCGAAGAAAAGAAAAAAAGAAAATGCTTAAATGTCCGTAGATGTCATGACTAAAAGGCGGGCTACATGCCCTCTTGCGGAAGATGCGGCGATGCCGTCACTGAATGAATGTGTGTGATACCTTATGGGAGTCAACTGTTAAGGTCATCAGTCCCTAAGCTTACACTCTACTTAACCTAAATTATCCTAAGGACAAACCAACCGAGCGAGGTGGCGCAGTGGTTAGCACACTGGACTCGCATTCGGGAGGACGACGGTTCAATCCCGTCTCCGGCCATCCTGATTTAGGTTTTCCGTGATTTCCCTAAATCGTTTCAGGCAAATGCCGGGATGGTTCCTTTGAAAGGGCACGGCCAATTTCCTTCCCAATCCTTTCCTAACCCGAGCTTGCGCTCCGTCTCTAATGACCTCGTTGTCGACGGGACGTTAAACTCTAACCACCACCCTATCCTAAGGACAAACACACACACACCCATGCCCGAGGGAGGACTCGAACCTCCGCCGTCACTGAGGGCACTGGCTCGCCATTGGCAATACGTTTGTTATGGAAATCACAGTATGAGGTTTTTAATCCTACACCTCACAAATACAAGTACAGGGCCTTACCTACTGCGCCAGCTCTACCTCACTAGGTAAGTACATTGCAATGCATTTTAATTTCGAACACTGTTCTCTCAGCCAACCACCAATACAACTTCTTTCGCTTAATGCACGATAATTGGAGGACTGTGTTTTTCTCCGGTCGTTCTGCGGCTGCCAAAATCGAATGAGACAATTAAGCGACATTATCCAACGAACAAAAGCATGTTCCTGACACAGGCTTTCAAATATCTGACTTTCCTGCAGAAATTTATTTCTTGCAGCACTGACAACAGCGGTGTACGGTGCTTGTAAGCACCAAGAGTCATTCAGAACTTATCGATTACTCTTCCATTTGGACGCAAATTGCGAATGGCTCCAATACTTCACAGAGAGGTTTATCTCCTTTCTGACAACAGCTATCTCTTTAGACATCATGTTTTAAAATGCGGCCGATGGGGTTGGCTTCTCAATCTCTTATTTCAAAATTGTGCTACTCATTGCTGTACTTGCTCATGTAGATAACGCATCTTCTATAGTCAGAATTTGAAATGAACACCGTATAAATAAATATTCCTTTCTTGAGTTTACTGCAGTTACTTACAAAGCCAACGATTAGCATGAGAACAGCCTTTCTTTATCGATACTCTAATTACTTTTCCATCTCTATGAATATTTTTCTGTGCTGAACCGATCAATTTCTATCGTACGTTCAAATAATTCATATAACACTTAGAGAAAGCACACAATTATATATTATCTCAAGAATGGCAAGAAATTAATCAGTAGTATTCTAGTAGTAGCTCTCAAGATTTGTACCACCACCGCTTGAGTCGGTGCTGTACTGAAGGACACTTTGGGGGCGGCGACCAAGTCAGAGCCTCAATTAGTTGCGATAAGTTCCACCAAAATAGATTACTGTCATCTTCTTCCCAAATGCGTGTAGTGTAAAACTCTTACAAGAGCTTTGCTTTCTGCCTTTACAGAGTACTTACTCCTTTCCATAACTTCCTTACAATTAGATGAGTCTTTGTGGTTACACAAAGTTTAAAACCAATTAATCTCAATACTCATAGTGGATATCAAATTTTAAACTGAATTTGCAAGTCGAACGTAGATCTGTAGTTCGACGATTCATAAGTATTCCATTAGGTAATTCTGTAATCAATGTATATCTCAAAACATCAAAAATCAGACGAATGAGCACGGCCAAATGCTCGTTATAGCATTTTTACATTCATCCAATTTCTTAAACAGTAGATACTAACAAAGGGCAGTCGATCCCGACATGCAAAGTTTTACGCAAGGTGGAAAACAAAATCTACAGCTCATGGGTGTTCATGTTCCAACTCATGTTGAAAATCGAACTAATAAGGATGGAAAAGATACATTTTGGGATGATCTTTATCAATTGGGTCTAGATGAAATTTTGAAGTGCGGTGGGGCGATGGCTTGCGCAAACAGATATTGAGAATGGTTAAAAGAATTTTGTGGTATACTTGGGTTGGTTTTGGAGACAACAACGTTAAAGAGATCAAATAGGTTTATAACTTGGAAATTTCTCGAAGTCAAACTATGAGAGCTTCAGATAGATCATGTGGCCATGGATCTGAAATTTCATAAAGAAATTTTTAATTTTAAAATCCTCCAATGCGTCGATATTGATTCAGACCACTACCTGTCAAAAATTGAAATCAAACTGACACCTAAGGAAAAACAAACCTCAAAAATTAGGTAAAGAGATCTGGAACACCTTTAAGTGACAATCTAGCAGCATCTGACATTGGACTACAAGGTATGGCTGAAGAAGTTGTTGCCTTACGGAAAAGGAAGAAACATGCTTGGTGGAATTATGAACGCGTAGGCATCAAGGCTGATTAAATGACCAATAAAATAAAATAAAAAAGTTGCTTGGAGGAATTAATCAATGGCTAAATCCACAGCTAATGAAATTAGTAGAGTCGAAAGGAAATTTCATCAGGACTCATTAAAATCTTGCGGCGAGGCTTTCAGTCGCCATAAGAAGAAAAATTACTATCAGACATTTGAACAGTACTAAACGAAATATACTCCACCACTCTTATTATGAAGGATACGAACGAAAATGTAGCACACAACGATTCTGGCAATATAATAACTTCAGTAACTTTGGCTGAATACTTCCTACAGTTACTAAGTAGTGCAGAACCTAAACATTATTTGGAATTTGACCCTTATCCTAGAAATAAAACGCACCCGGAAAAAGTTATGCCTCCACATCTAGACAAAGTACAAGCAGCGACTAATCCGCTTCGTAATTATAAGACACCTGGTGATAACCAGCTTGTGGTAGAAATTTGGAAGTATGCAAATGCACCAACTATTCTGAATTTACATAAATATCTTATTGACATTTGGAGCACTAAGAAATCGCTAGAGGAAAAGAATTCTGCGATAACCTATCCACTACACAAGAAATGAGACAAATAGGGCCTATATATTTACAGGGATATATCTTAGCTGAATACCGTTTGCTAAATTTTCTCTTTGGTTCTGTACTGCAGAATTCACGAAAAGCTTTATGTTGAGTTAGGTAAATGTCAAGTAGATTTTCGTCCAGGACGAAGCTGTCCAGATCAGATTATTAGTGTTAAATGGATAATGAAATTCCGAAAGGTGAGGAATATGAAATAAAGCTTATGACAGTATCCATCACAGAATTTGGTTTACTATAGAAACTTTTCTACCTTAATGCGGCCATTCTCAGAAATGCTAAATCTAGAGTATGATTCACAAATGAAATCTCTGGAGCTTTCGAGATTCGAGCTGGCCTTCGACAAGCTGATGGGTTGTTTCCTTTACTGTTTAACTGTGTGCTGAAGAAAATCGTGCGCGAATGGAACAAGACATGTCCACTACCTATTAAGGTTGGAAGAAAGATTCGACTTAACTCTCCTGCATTTTCAGATGATTTAGCGTTGTTAGCAAACGGAATCCACGAAGCAAAGTTTCAGGTAGGAGAACTGGAACGGTTAGCGGCAAAGTGAGGTTGCAAATTTCTTTTGAGAAAACAGAAATGATGCCCTCCCCAGTTGACACATTCCATATTATAGTCCACAGTGTTAAAAAATTTAAGGAGGTACCAAAGCTCAAATATCTTGGTGAGATTATTACTTGGAATGCCAATGAAGGAGCATCAATAGACAGTAGAACATTAAAACGACAACGAGCACGCAGAACTACGTGGGCAACTTACAAAAAATCGGTCTCTTTCTGTAAACGCTAAACTTCGGTATTAGTCCTTCGTTGTTAAACCGGAGGCAAGATAAGCAAGTGAAGCATTATTTAAGGTAAACCCTCAAGCAACAACTGATATGCTGCAAACGTTTCGCAGAAGAATGATCTGAACAAATCGAACATAAACAAGAGAAGCTGTTGCTGTTGAATAAAAACAAACGACTGATATTCAAAACATCACAAAAGAAGAAGTAGGTCGTATCTGCAGAAAAACGAGTCTCCGGATTACTTCGAATGAAGAACATTTGGGAAAGGAAGGAACTGTTGACTGTTAAGAGCTAACCTTATTCATTGCAGACTCTGTGGTATAATGTGTGATTTCAGTGTTCCAGTGTGGGCGTAACCTACGCAAATAAATAAATAAATAGTTGTTGTTGGTGAATGGATGCACCTTTCTGCACGTGCTAGTCACGTTTTGCCCTGTGTTCGAGAAACAGGAAACACCTATGAGAAGCTACAGAGAGAACTAAACTTGGTCAACATTCTAATTTCCGTAACATCAGATATACTTAAATAATTCGTTCAATAATCTGTTAATGTTTTTTATTTTATTTGGCCCTATCTAATTACGTTTATAAATGAGACAACTTTTGGTGTTCGCAAGAAAAGTTTGTCACAAACGGAGCCGGGTTAACCTGTTTGGTGGTCCAGAGCTAGAAAAATGTGCGATCCCTGCTGACTTCACGCATTTTTATGAAAGTACGGTAGGAAAGCAAGGGAATACGAGCAGTCTCACGACATCAACCATTCCACGCATTAAATTATATTGTCACGTAGAAGAACGTGTAACTATTTGAATGACGAACACTAACTTCAATTAATGGTTTATTCAGCACTTGCACATACAAGAGCTCGGAGTGAAATGCCTCCGGCCAGTACACAGACAGTATATATATATATATATATATATATATATATATATATATATATATATATATATATATATATATATATATATAGCTTCGAACTTCCCAATACAATGTTCCCTGACATTTGTGGATACTTCTAGAATGTACTCGAACCGAATATAGAAATTATAATTGTATAGTCCAGTTAAGTTTTGAACTCACGACCCTCCATGCAACACTTCAGTATCATAAGCACTAAACCACGGAGCTACTCAGCTTCTACTGCGACACTATTATATCTAAAGGAACTTTCCGAATGCATGAAAACACCCACTAGTTTACCCTATTATACAAATGAAATAATTAAGTAAGTGAATACTTCAGAAATCTTTTTTTCCCGGTTTGCTTCCAAGCGAAGTTCTCTGTCACAGACTGGAAGTCAGGAGAACTGGTCACCTCCTGTCCAGTCGCTGGCAAAGCAACAGCTGAAATGCGTTCTTCTTGCAATGTACAGCGTTATTTCTTCATGATGAGGGCTAGTTTGATGAAACACTTGTCAGTTCCACAATTCGCGGCTGGTACTGAGACGAAATTCGCGTAAGCAATCGTTAAATTTAGAGAAACATCACGAAGACAGTTTTTGAACATTGAATCATATAATTTGACTTGATATGTTAGCAGGCTTTTCTTCTGTAGCTTCCTGCTTCAGTATATTGTTTCTTAAACGTCAGAAAACATGGTCTACGCGTATTTCGCAATACTTTTCTTCTCGCTTTTTTAGTTCTGCTCGTAGTTTATCAACAACTATAACAAATTCCATATGAAATTTTTCACGTCCGCTCATTTCTTCCGGTTTTTCACCAACAGGGCTTCTTCTTCTTCTTCTTGTATTGCATTTTCTTTCGCCCCTACATTCTTGATACACATGCTCACTTACGCTCCTAGCTTGGTTTTCATATTCATCAACATTTTTCCTAACGCTCAAAAAACAGAATCAATGATTTCAACGTTTGTCACCGCCTAATTAAGTCCAGTCCAGGCTTTTGCTGATATTTGTTGATTTAATTCTTTTGTGAGAATACGTCATCCCTGAAAACAACCAATATAGCTGCCTCCAGTTTTTTTAGCTTTCCCAAAGCGATTTTGCCTCATTTATTGTATGTGACTTTTCCCCAGTTGTTCTTGACAATTTCACAACCATCTCGTATCGGTCGGTATGCACCCATAATGTAAACGCCGTGCAACGAGAGCGCCACTGGCGCTGCGACCAAGGCCTGCTGATGAGGGGTTGGGGGGCAGGGGAAAAGAGAGCATATGTTCGATTGCCAAGTGCATACATTTTAGATTAGCATAGAAATTTAATCGTGGCCGCACTATAATGTCTCCTTCACACTCTTTCAAATGTCGTCACATTCCTTTCGAACAACTAGATGAATGGTAGTCGTCATATAAACTTTAGAGGCAAAACCTAAAATTATTTCATTCTTAGCGTAATTACATCATTCCTTTCGAAGACTTGGTGGAAAACAGACATGGTTTACATTTAAAAATATCTATTTCTCTGTAACTAATTTTGGTGCATAAAACGCATATGAAAACATTGCCTGAAAAATCAGTGCCGAAAGTTGACAGTGAAATTATGCTGTGAATCGCTATTGTATCCTCGTGGTTGTGCAATACCCGCTGGGTTTCTAGAAGCAGTTTACAATTATGAAGCCTCGAAATAAAGTTTCTAACTTGGCGATAGAAGCAGACAACACAACGCTGCCTCACAGGCGTGCAGTTTGGCAGTATTAGGTCCACCGTGAAAGTCGTTTGACTGTCACCATCTAGAAGCACGCTATCATGCATTACAGTATTGGCTTTTCCACCCCAGGATTTAATACCAGCCAAAGTTTTTTTCAGCAACATATAGTTTTAAAATATTCTAAGGACATGTTGTGTGAATTTAATTTGTCACTCTACCACATCTAGAGGAAGTGATGAAAATATTTTTTACGGCTCCGTTAAATGATTGACATCATCTATAACCCGAGGTTCAAATTAAGTTTTTCCTTATAGCCACAGGAGAACTTAGGCCAAGGTTTTTCCAGGTGCTGTAATGGAATATTGCGCCGCGAACGAATGCGTTATATCATGTATAAAATGGTTCAGTTTTCTCCCTCACGCGATCATCCGCGTCGAATGCACATCTCCGAAGCACTCTAATGCGGAGTTGTTGTCATATAATGTGGTTCAAAATTTTAATTTTTTTACTTATTCATGTCGTTTGAGAAGATTATTGGCCTACCCTGTTATCATTCTTCATTGATTTTCTTGCCTTATTAACTCTTCTATTCCTACCAATTTCTGAACAGAAATTATACAGATGAAAAAAATCTAGTGCGAATCGAACACATGTTCTCCGCTCCTGCACTACATGTCTCTGTAGCTACGCCAGCGGTGCTCTCATTGCACAGCGTTTACCTGAAGGATACAGAGGCAGTCAAAAAATATGTGTTTGTGGAGCCTCTAGATGACGATGAAAAATATTCAGTTTTCTACTGTCTACTGTCACTAGGGGTAAGTTAGGTACTGACTACAGGAAAATTAAGAGGCCTTTGGAGATAAGAGAATAACTTGTATGAACATCAAGAGCTCAGATGGAAACCCAGTTCTAAGCAAAGAAGGGAAAGCAGAAAGGTGGAAGGAGTATTTAGGGGGTCTATAGAGGGCGATGTACTTGAGGACAATATTATGGAAATGGAAGAGGATGTAGATGAAGATGAAATGGGAGATACGATACTGCGTGAAGAGTTTGACAGAGCACTGAAAGACCTGAGTCGAAACAAGGTCCCCGGAATAGACAACATTGCATTGGAACTACTGACGGCCTTGGGAGAGCCAGTCCCGACTAAACTCTACCATCTAGCGAGCAAGATGTATGAAACAGGCGAAATACCCTCAGACTTCAAGAAGAATATAATAATTCCAATCCCAAAGAAAGCAGGTGTTTACAGATGTGAAAATTACCGAACAATCAGTTTAATAAGCCACAGCTGCAAAATACTAACACGAATTCTTTACAGACGAATGGGAAAACTAGTAGAAGCCGACGTCGGTGAAGATCAGTTTGGATTCCGTAGAAATACTGGAACACATGAGGCAATACTGACCTTTCGACTTACCTTAGAAGAAAGATTAAGGAAAGGCAAATGTACGTTTCTAGCATCTGTAGACTTAGAGAAAGCTTTTGACAATGTTGACTGGAATACTCTCTTTCAAATTCTAAAAGTGGCAGGGGTAAAATACAGGGAGCGAAAGGCTATTTACAATTTGTACAGAAACCAGATGGCAGTTATAAGAGGCGAGGGACATGAATGGGAAGCAGTGGTTGGGAAGGGAGTAAGACAGGGTTGTAGCCTCTCCCTGATGTTATTCAATCTGTATATTGAGCAAGTAGTAATGGAAACAAAAAAATATTCGGAGTAGGTATTAAAATCCATGGAGAAGAAATAAAAACTTTGAGGTTCGCCGATGACATTGTAATTCTGTCAGAGACAGCAAATGACTTGGAAGAGCAGTTGAATGAAATGGACAGTGTCTTGAAAGGAGGATATAAGATGAACATCAACAAAACAAAACGAGGATAATGGAATGTAGTCGAAATAAGTCGGGTGATGCTGAGGGAATTAGATTAGGAAATGAGACACTTAAAGTAGTAAAGGAGTTTTGCTATTTGGGGAGCAAAATAACAGATGATGGTCGAAGTAGAGAGGATATCAAATGTAGACTGACAATGGTAAGGAAAGCGTTTCTGAAGAACTGAAATTTGTTAACATCGAGTATAGATTTAAGTAAAAGGAAGTCGTTTCTGAAAGTATTGGTTTTAGAGTGTAGCCATGTATGGAAGTGAAACATGGACGATAAATAGTTTGGACAAGAAGAGAATAGAAGCTTTCGAAATGTGGTGCTACAGAAGAATGCTGAAGATTAGATGGGTAGATAACATAACTAATGAGGAAGTATTAAATAGGATTGGGGAGAAGAGAAGTTTGTGGCACAACTTAACCAGAAGAAGGGATCGGTTGGTATGACATGTTCTGAGGCGTCAAGGGATCACCAATTTAGTATTGGAGGGCAGCGTGGAGGGTAAAAATCGTAGAGGGAGATCAAGAGATGAATACACTAAGCAGATTCAGAAGGATGTAGGTTGCAGTAGGTACTGGGAGTTGAAGCAGCTTGCACAGGATAGAGTAGCATGGAGAGCTGCATCAAACCAGTCTCAGGACTGAAGACCACAACAACAACAAACTGTCTACCAATCCAGACAGTTTTGAATCTATCACGAGTCGTGAAGTTTAGGAGCGGTTTTCTCTTTCAGTTACGTAACACAACTATTATGCATAGAAGAATATGAATGAGCTAATAGTCACTTTAGATGAAGCCCTTAACATCACATTTGTTTGTAGGCGATACCATTAGAGGCGGAACACCGAGAGTATCTCAACATGGTTTACGGAATTTGTAACAGCACAATCGTTAAATATGCTTTGAAGACGGAAGTCACGAAACCTTCATACGAAAGAGAAAGAAACGAAGATTAAAGTTGAACGTCCAGTCGACAGCGAAATCGTTAGAGGTGAAGCGCCAGTTCCGATATTTTTCTTTTATTTTTATTTATTTATTTGTTTATTTATTTATTTAAGAAGGAGGAGGGAAACCACATGATCCCTTTCAAAGGACCCTTACGAGCCTTTATCAGGAGCGATTTAGTGAAACGACAGAAAACCTGATTCAGGATGGCAGGCCAGGGATTTGAGCAGTCGTCCTCCTGAATGTGAGTACCGTGTGATAAACAGTATGCCACACTCGCCTGATATTCGCACATGATTAGGGGCAACAACCTTACATTTAAACTTCGTGGCCTTCGTGTAGTACGTCGCCTGAGTAGTACATACAAATGTATAAACAGTGCTGCTACCTCATGGTATATCTACTTGTGACTTGTAACGCCTCAGTTACCTGCATACGGAGGCAGGTGGCGTACCGATGAGGGAGAAATTGCGGCAGGGGATTGGGGGGAGGTGGCGTCTACACGTTCACATAGAAACACCACACACACACACACACACACACACACACACACACACGCACGCACACACACACACACACACCCTACACTCAGATATATATGAGTAAGGGGCAATCAGAAGGTTTCCGTTTGAGAGCGTTGGTGCAGTCTATGTGCAACGTACCGTGACTCCGATGCTGACATATAAGCACAGACATGACGGCAAACTGTGTAACAGTCGTGTTTTTCCGACGTGCATGCGGTAAATGCGTAAACGCAAACTATGGCGCAATTATTAACGATTGCATCCAAACAGGACCAACGTGATGTTACTCTTTCCTTGACTGTTGAAGGAAAAACACCAGTATAAATCTATCGGAGAGTGAATAATGTTTAACCATAGTCCCCTCGTCCAAAAACCTCCAAGAGTCAGCCGGCTGCTAAAAAGGTAACTCTCCCTTTATTCTTTGATTACCTGCGCCAATTTTTCATTGATTTGAAGAAAACTGGTGTCTCCATCACTAGGGAACGGTATTGAGCAGCACTGGAAAAATTATGGAGTGCAGTAAAGTCGAAACATGAGAAACCACTGTGATAGGGCATGTTACTGCTTCGTTATAACGCATGTCTCCATATCGCACATGTCGTAACGCAGAAGGTATGGCAACTGTAGTGGGAGATACTCGAGCACCCGCCCTATACTACTGATCTCTCCCCATGCGGTTATCACACCTTCGGTCCTTCAAGAAAGGCCTTGAAAAGTCGACGATTTCTGTCGAACGAGGTTCAGAAGTAGGTAGTTACGGACTTTTTCATGCTACAGGACGCATTGTTAAACTAAATGGGTATCTTTGACCTGATGCGTCGGTAGGATGATTGCTTCAAAACTCACAGCGGTTTATCTTGATTGGCCTACCGATCCTGGACTGTACGGTTTCGAAACGGAGTTCTGCTTATAATGATGTCCAGTTTGAACACTATATTACTGACAAAGGGGGAAACGTCAAGGAACAAAGACAATTAACGAAATTTTTACTAATAGATGTTGCTGTAAACGGCTTAACGCAAATGGAGTCTGCTAAAAATGCCAGTTGAATGGTAATACGACGCATATGGTTTGAATTGCGCATTACACCATCCGTACCGTTAAATATGCATGATCGCACAAGTCTGGAAGGCAACAGTTGTGGTACTGTTGGTTAGGGAAGCGTATCCACCAAGGCAAGGTCGTATATCATCTGATGGTAAAAATCGGTTTTTAACTGTCCCGAGGCCAAGAACCGCGTAAGAAGCCAAATGCCATCAGTTTGTAACTGCCGTGGGCCTGGTGGAAGACATGTTCCATATGCTGTCCACCGTTTCCTGCAACAAGTTGAAATTGTGAAACAGCGTGTTCCACAACAGATGAGGTTGTCTCGGAGGTCAGGTTCATAACTGGTTGCGCAGTACGTGCCTTCAATTAAGTTACGTTCGTAATTAGAGAACTGAACACAAAATCTTTCATATAACTCCACAGCTACGAGCCACACAGATTATGATCAGGCGACCTGGACGGACGAGCTGTAGGGATATGACGTCTGATAATTCCAGCATTTTCGAAATTCCTCTGCTACAGTCGCTGCACTGGCTGTGCTGTGTGCGGAGGAGCACCGTCTTGCATAAAAAAGATCCTCCCCACACATCTACGCTGTTGAAGGGTTGGAATGACGTTGGTGAGCAAAAGATCCTCATACTTTTTACCAGTGACGATACAGGTTAGAGGACTAGCAGGCTTAATCACCTCGAACAAATACGCGCAACAATACACGATGCCGTCAACCCGCACCACACATCACCTTTGCAGAAGTGGTACATTCGTGCGTATTTTCAGTTGACCATATTCTACAATTCTCCCTCTCACATCTCCTTGGAGAAGGATAGGGACTTCATGTCTCTACAGAATGGTACATGGCCATTCATTGTCCACTTCCATGATAGCAAGAAATTCCAGAGCGAACGTTTGCCTTGCTGTCAGGTCAGCAGGAAGCATCTCCTGAAGATAGGTGGTGTTGTATGGATAACAATGTAGGATGTTTTGTAGGTTTTTACATATCCTGCTCGCACATACACTATGTGATCTAAAGCAACTCTCTCTCCATGCCCTCACTCCCGGTGCCAGATGCTTCGTAGCCTCCCAAACTCTAGAAATTAGAATTGTATTTACCATCAACATTTACAACACGAAGTTCCGGTTACGCTCACTCTCATCCTTGAAGGATCGATCCTACTGTAGTTTGTACTGCTGGAGGACTCCACTTTAGATCGATGAAGGCTACACACAGCAGAGTAAGAGCCACTGTGGCGTTAGCTATCGTGACACTCAAGGACACAGTCGCACGCCATTTCCTTTACCTGTACTACTGCACATTCTGCATCAACAGCTCGTCCAAATCCGCTGTGAGTTGGTTCAGAGAATGGATTAGGTTTGACTTCAGTTTTCTATGGAGGAAAGTTAAATTCTGCATCGGAAGCATCTTTAGTTGTTCATCTGGCCAGTACAGCTGTGGCTGTGTTACGTTCAACCCACTTGATCTGGGTGGTAGCTTGACGTTTGTCCCCGTTATTTCACATTCTATCCCGTTAATCAATAACCCAGTATATCTCATTTGCACTCTCAATGCTCATTTTAGGCTGCTCTGCTTGTAGCAGTTTTCCACCTCTACGACAGTATCATACGCGCAATCAGTCCAATGTAATGTCACTGGCTGGAAGTTAGGTTTTGGTTCCATAATGTCCTTTGGACGATCCCTGCCGTTCCTTACAACTAAGAATAGGTGCACAGTGCATAGGTCTGCGCTGAAAATATTATGTGAATATTATTTTAAATTTTTTTTTACTAGATTTTATGATTGAAATTTCATAGCAGTCTCTGAAAATTTTAAATCTAGATTTATTTCCTGAAATTCTACTATTTTTCCTGAAGATATTGCATGCATATTTTGACATTTTATGGCACATATTGTTAATATTACACAGTTTAAAATTAATATAATGGTAGAATAATTAGTAAGAACATGTAAAATTGATAAAAATAGTCGAGAAAATACAGAAAAAGTTCGAAATAAATGGTGGACAACGTTTATTTTTTTCTTCTTGCACGTCTTTTTCAACTTAGTTACCTATAAAATCTAGTTTTTGGAAGAAATACTGTTTTCTGCAGCATTTTGCCGATTGTGGGAAAAGTGTACTCGAAACCCGAAATACCATCTACTCATCCCCTATAACGTCGACAAAACTAGCGCCAATGTAGGATGACCTAGGTCTTCTCAAACCAGGAGTGTATCAAATGTATTGGCAGTGTGGCAAAGCATACAACGAGGAAATTGTTTGCACGTTAGAAGAGTAGTGCCATCAACATAGACGTTGCACTGAATCTCGCCAGACCACCAAGTCAATTGTGGCCAACCATCGTATAAAAATTGGCCATACTATGGACTACAACAACACCAAAATAGGCATTCCTCTACCTTTCTGGAATTGTTTGATTTCAGGAGCCACTGATATCAGTGTCTAAGATGGTCTAATTAATTAAGACAGTACCCAACAGCGATAACATGGACACTGGAGACCTGAGTTCAGTGCCAGACGCTGCTACCCCCACCACCCCCATCATCCATCGTGGCAGCTGCACGGATAGAAGCAGTGGCAGGGTGCTGATGAGGGCAACGGCAGGCATATGTAGGACACTGACGGGAGTGGAGCAGCAGTCACCAGAACCACCTGAAGATGGCAACAATTTCCCGAATTATCGTGGAATGGTTACGAAATGTCTTCGTTGAACACCTGAGAATTTTACAATTTCGTCACATGCTGTTTTAGAGAATTGCCCAGGATGGCATCTAATCCACATATAAAGGCAGATGATTTGATAATGTGATTTTCACTCTGCAGCGGAGTGTGTGCTGATATGAAACTTCCTGGCAGATTAAAACTGTGTGCCGGACCGAGACTCGAACTCGGGACCTTTGCCTTTCGCGGGCAAGTGCTCTACCAACTGAGCTACCCAAGCACGACTCACGCCCTGTCCTCACAGCCTAACAGGAGATGAGGTACTGGCAGAAGTAAGGCTGTGAGGACGGGGCGTGAGTCGTGCGTGGGTAGCTCAGTTGGTAGAGCAGTTGCCCGCGAAAGGCAAAGGTCCCGAATTCGAGTCTCAGTCCGGCACACAGTTTTAATCTGCCAGGAAGTTTCAGATGATTTAATTTTCGTAGGAGAAAGTTGGTAACCGAAATTTCGTAAGAAGATTCTGCCGCAACGAAAAACCTCTCTGTGTCCATGATGTACACCCGAAATCGTGTATCATGTCCGTGACACTCTCTCCCTTTTTTCTGATAATAAAAAAACGTGATGTACTTCTCTGAACTCTTTCAATGTACTCCGTTAATCCTATCTGGTAAGGATTCCGTACAACGCAATAGTACTCCAAAAGAGGAAGCACAGGCATAGTGCAATCAGTCTCTTTAGTAGATTTGTTACGTTATCTAAATGTTCAGCCAATAAAACGAAGTATTTGTTTTTCGCCTTCCCCACAACATTGTCTATGTGTTCCTGCCATTTCAGCGTGTCCATAATTGTATTTCCTAGGTATTTATTTGAATTCACGGCCTTTAGATTTCATTGATTTATCGTGTAACCAAAGTCTAACGGATTCATTTTAGTACTTATGTGGATGACCTCACACTTTTCATTATTGAGGGTCAATTGTCAATTTTTCCGCCATACAGATACCTTTTCTAAATCGTTTTGCAATTTGTTTTAAACGTCCGATGACTTTACTAGACGATAAACGACAGCATCATACGTAAGCAACCTAAGACGGCTGCTTAGAGTGTCTCCTAAATCATTTATACAGATAATGAACAGAGCGCCTGAAATCACTTGTATTTTACTAGATTACTTTCCATCAGTTACTACGAACTGCTCCCCCATGAACCATGGACCTTGCGGTTGATGGAGATGCTTGCGCGCATCAGCGATACAGATAGCCGTACTATAGGTGCGCCACAACGGTCGGTATCTGTTGAGAGGCCAGACAAACGTGTGCTTCTTGAAGAGAGGTAGCAGCCTTTTCAGTAGTAGCAGGGGCAACAGTCTGGATGATTGACTAATTTGGCCTTGTAGCATTAGCCCAAACGCCCTTGCAGTGCTGTTACTGTGAACGGCTGAAAGCAAGGGTAAATTACAGCCGTAATTTTTCCCGAGGGTATGAAGCTTTACTGTATGGTTAAATGATGATGGCGTCCTGTTGGGTAAAATATTCCGGAGGTAAAGTAGTCCCCCATTCGGATCTCCGGGCGGGGACTACTCAGGAGGACGTCGTTATCAGGAGAAACAAAACCGGGGTTCTACGGATCGGAGCGTGGAATGTCAGATCCCTTAATCCGGCAGGTAACTTAGAAAATTTAAAAGGGGAAATGGAGAGGTTAAAGTTAGATACAGTGGGAATTAGTGAATTTCGGAACGGGAGGAACAAGACTTTTGGTCAGGTGAATACAGGGCTATAAATTCAAAATCAAACAGGGGTAATGCAGGGGTAGGTTTAGTAATGAATAAAAAAATAGGATCGCGGGTACGCTACTACGAACAGCATAGTGAACGCTATATTGTATCCAAGATAGACACGAAGCCCACGCCTACCACCGTAGTACAAGTTTATATGACAACTAGCTCCGCAGATGATGAAGAGGTTGAAGAAATGTATGATGAGATAAAAGAAATTATTCAGATAGTGAAGGGAGATGAAAATATAATAGTCATGGGGACTGGAATTCGATAGTAGGAAAAGGAAGAGAAGGAAAAGTAGTAGGTGAATATGGAATGGGGATAAGGACTGCAAGGTGAAGCTGCCTGGTAGAATTTTGTATAAGGCATAACGTAATCATAGCTAATATTTGGTTTAAGAATAATGAAAGAATGTTGTATACGTGTAAGAGGCCTGGAGATACTGGAAGGTTTTAGATAGATTACATAATGGTAAGACAGATAATTTGGAATCAGGTTTTAAATTGTAAGACATTTACAGGGCAGATGTGGACTCTGAACACAATCGATTGGTTATGAATCGTAGATTAAAACTGAAGAAACTGCAAAAAGGTGGGACTGTAAGGAGATGGGATCTAGATAAACTGAAAGAACGAGAGGCTGTAAAGAGTTTGAGAGAGAGCATTAAGGAACTGTTGACAAGAACAGGGGAAAAAAAATACAGTAGAAGAAGAATGGGTAGCTTTGAAAGATGAAATAGTGAAGGCAGCACAGGATCACGTAGGTAAAAGGACGAGGACTAGTAGAAATCCTTGGGTAACAGAAGATATTTTGAATTTAACTGATGAAAGGAGAAAATATGAAGATGCAGTAAATGAATCAGGAAAAGAGGAATACAAACGTCTCAAAAATGAGATCGACAGGAAATGCAAAATGGCTGAGTAGGGATGGCTACAGGACAAATGTAAGGATGTAGATGCATACATCACCAGGGGTTAAATAGATATAGCCTACAGGAAAATTAAAGAGACCTTTCAAGAAAAGAGAACCACTTGTATGAATATCAAGAGGTCAGATTGAAAATCAGTTCCCCCGCAAAGAAGGGAAAGCAGAAAGATGAAAGGAGTATATAGAGGGTCTGTAGAAGGGCGATGTACTCGATGGAAATGTTATGGAAATGGGAGGTATGATACTGCGTGAAGAATTTGACACAGCACTGAAATACCTAAGTCGAAACAAGGCCCCAGGAGTAGACAACATTCCATTACAACTACTGATAGCCTTGGGAGAGCCAGCCCTGACAAAACTCTACCATCTGGCGAGCAAGATGTATAAGTCAGGTGAAATACCCTCAGACTTCAAGAAGAATATTATAATTCCAATCCCAACGAAAGCATGATACTGACAAGAATTCTTTACAGACAAATGGAAAAACTGGTAGAAGCCGACCGTGGGGAAAATCAATTTATATTCCGTAGAAATGTTGGAGCACGTGTAGCGATACTGAACATACATCTTAGAAGATTGATTAAGGAAAGGCAACCTATGTTTCTAACATTTGTAGACTTAGAGAAAGCTTTTGACGATGCTGACTGGAATACTCTCTTTCAATTTCTGAAGGTGGCAGAGGTAAAATACAGGGAGCGAAAGGCTATTTACAGTTTGCACACAAAACCGATGGCAGTTATAGGAGTCGAGGGGCATGAAAGGGAAGCAGTGGTTGGGAAGGGAGTGAGACAGGTTTGTAACCTATCCCAGATGTTATCCAATCTGTATATTGAGCATGAAGTATAAGAAAGAAAGGAAAAATTTGTAGTAGGAATTGAAATCCATGGAGAAGAAATAAAAGCTATGAGGTTCGCCGATGACATTGTGATTCTATCACAGACAGCAAAGGACATAGAAGAGCAGCTGAATGGAAAGGACAGAGTCTTCGTAGGAGGATGTAAGATGAGCATCAACAAAAGCACAACGACGATAATGGAATGTAGTCAGATTAAATCAGGTGATGCTGAGGGAGTTAGATTAAGAAATGAGACACTTTAAGTAGTAGATGAGTTTTCTACTTAGGGAGCAAAATAACTGATGACGGTCCAAGTAGAGAAGATATAAAATGTAGAATGGCAATGGTAAGAAAAGCGTTTCTGAAGAAGAGAAATTTGTTAACATCAAGTATAGATTTAAGTGTTAGTCTAAAAGTGTGTGTATTGAGTGTAGGCATATATGGATGTGAAACATGGACGATAAATAGTTCATAGAAGAAGAGAATAGAAGCTTTTGAAATGAGGTGCTACAGAAAGCTGAAGATTAGATGAGTAGATCATGTAGCTAATGAGGAGGTACTGAATAGAACTGGGGAGAAGAGGAATTTGTGGCACAACTTGACTAGAAGAAGGGATCGATTGGTAGGGCATGTTCTGAGGTATCAGGGGATCAACAATTTCGTATTGGAGGGCAGCGTGGAGGGAAAACTCGTAAATGGAGACGAAGAGATTAATTCACTAAGCAGATTCAGAAGGGTATAGGGTGCAGTAGTTACTTGGAAATGAAGAGGCTTGCATAGGATAGAGTAGTACGGAGAGCTACATCAAACCGGTCTCTGGACTAAAGACCGTAACAACAGTTACTACGAACTGTGACCTCTCTGACAGGAAATCACGAATCCAGTCACATAACTGAGACGATATTCCATAAGCATGTAGTTTTATTACAAGCCGCTTATGTTGTGCTGAGTCAACAGCCTCCTGGAATTCTTCTCCCCTGGTACTAACCCAACTTTGCTTCAAGGTTTCGTTCACGGGGCTATTTACTAGATCAACACTTAAATGAAATCAATTCCCAAACTATGCTCAATAAAACATATGCAGATGTAATCAGCCCTTCCAAAACAATACAGCGCTTATGTCAAATAGGCGTGGAACAGAATACACGGAACCAGACGAAGACTGCTAGAATAAAGGCATCAGCAATCATTCTACGACTACCGTGAACATAGCACAAATATGGAAAATGTGACGAAGTTTTATCTGACTGTGAATTTCAGTGTTCAGATTTCTAGTACTGATTCTCCCTAATTATACAAGATTACGCTTTCAAATCTTCCTACGAGGCCCCAATTCATGGCAGTGTCGCCAGTTAATAGAATGTGACAGTAAATATAGTAATGTCGGAATTACCCGCCCTAGAGTGATTCTCGACACAGAATCACACTTACGAAACACTACTGATATCCGTGCACTGGATTATTTTAACTCTTATTACGGTTTTCCAGCCCTAGCGATCAGTACTAGCTTGTGGTAAAACGGTAATTAACATTTGGTGTCCCACAAAAACAATTCAGTATTAGTGAATAGACAGGATATATTCTCTACTCAAATAAGAAAACCTGTACATTCGAATTACTAATTTGTTGCAGCACAATCGTGTATGAGATATGAAGTTCAAAGTAAACAATACAGAAAACAGATCCTACAAAGCACGTGTACAGCACAAGTACGTCAATTGTAATGCTTGGTTTGCTAAGTTGCCTGAAGTTATGGAGTTCTATACGCGACACCTTCCTACTTGTGTAATAACGCTAATGCTATCAGACTGACTTTGACATGACAGTGATCGCCAGCTGCTGAACAGGAAAGCTAAACAACATGCATTACCAGATTCATTTCTGCCGGGAATTGCAAGAAAACTTCACTGAGGGTGTAGAACAACATAGAAAATTCTCTATGCTCTAGAGCCACCAAGATGCTCACCGTAGACAGCTGCCTGTCGTGGGTGAATCCAGTGTTCAGAGGTGAGGAGAATCTATGAGTTCGCGCACTGGATACCTGTGTTCAGGCTCGAACGTCGGATTTAATCTCGATCGTTACCAACGGGCCCAACAATGCAATGTGAACACGACACGTCTCGAAACCAAGTCTTTGATTCGGAGTTTCAGAACTAACCCCGAGGCATACACCATGTCACCCGTAAACGAACTCTTTTTCCGGTGTTCCAAGGAGAACCCTCATGATCTCCCTCACAAAACCCAAATTCCAAAAAAATTACTCCATGTTTAGTGCCTCTGAAACTTATCTTATCAGCTGAACGTGACAATATTCCTTTGTGCCACTCGTGTAATCAAAACGTAGACGCACCGTCTCTCCCCAGGAGATGATGATGATGTTTGGTTTGTGGGGCGCTCAACTGCGTGGTTATCAGCGCCCGTACAATTACCCAATCTTTGCTCAGTCCAATTTCGCCACTTTTCTGGATGATGATGAAATGATGAGGACAACACAAACACCCAGTCATCTCGAGGCAGGTAAAAAATCCCTGACCGCGCCGGGAATCGAACCCAGGACCCCGTGCTCGGGAAGCGAGAACGCAACCGCGAGACCACGAGCGGCGGACCCCAGGAGATGAGCAAATGACACTCCCGGGATATAAAATCTTGTCAAAAGTTAATGACGCCACCTGTATGTCCCTGACGTCATCTTCTGATTCCCAATCGTGGTGCTTATTTTTTAACATGCATGGGAAATCACTTAGTGTGGAAACCCAACTTTCCGAAAAATACTGCGGTTACTTCAGAGAGAGACTGTGACATATACAGCAGCGCGGGACTATCTCAGACTCAGAGTACAACGTTTTACTATGTTAGAGGACACGTTCCTCTTAAGGAAAGTTCATTGGCCATCCGGTCCGCAAGTAGCTACAGATTCTAAACAAATTACTCTTCCAGCTGGGAATAATTTTGAGGGCTCTGGCCACAGGGCCTAAAAGTCATAAAAGCACTCCGGCCAATATTAAGGGCTCTGTTGGTTGAAGGAAAATTATGGTCACTTTGCGACTTCCCGTAACGTCATCGCACCCTCCCCCCCCCTCACCCGTTGACGTTTGCACAAACTCTCGTAATGAGAAAAGAGCCACGAGCCCCCACGTGCTTTCCGGCACTCTACCTGCGGCTAGGCGCTTCCGCTTACCCCGGATTCGACTCATTAAGGTGGCGTTCTGGTTGGACTCAGAATAATATGTTTCCGTCCACGTAACTGCAGCACAGACAGAACAGAAAATCTTAGCCAGCTGAAAACAATACCCGTGACCTCTACCCAGTGTAACTAGATGTCGAGGCATGCAATACGCAGTCACCGTCATCCCTTCTCATTAAAAGCCATAATAATAACAATAAAAATTGAGGCAAGCTCTCAGGACTAGCCGTCCTTCACATTGAAGTCACCAAGCCAATTGTGCATTTTAATGCAAAGTGAAATTCATTTAAACAGACTTCCAGATATTGTAAAACGAGATAAATATCCTTTTGGTGGTATGTGCGTACAGTATTCCGTTCACACACACGGTACTCAAGTATTTTTCAGTGCATTTCCCCTGCTTCAGTTTTATACAGCGTGTTCGGAAATTCCCGTTACAAACTTCTAGGACTTGCAGAGCGGAGTGAGTCATAATATTTTGAATAGAAACCCATGTCCGGAAACGTACAGTTTCCGATGTACAACGGTTTCAGTTCAGATGGTTAGTTCATCCAATTCTGCTTCTGGAATTGAATCAGGCGTTAAGAAGTACAAGAAAAATTATCGTATGGCATTGCTGGCCGATAGGTCCCATCAGCGGAAGTTCGCCCGCCGGGTTGCAAGTCTTATTTCAAGCGACACAACATGGGGCGACTTGGTGTGGGTGATGATAATAAAATGATGGTAGAAACAGCACAACACCCAATACACGAGCGGAAAAAATCTCCAATCCAATCGGGAATCGAATCAGGGCTCGCTACATGGTAAGCAAACACGGTATCACTTTTTTTTTTAAATCTCATTTTTTAGCTTTTGTTCGTTGCATCTGCTCGGGGCGTACGTCGTAAGACATCCGTTTAAGTTCGTTGTTGATCGAATAACTCAGTTTTTTAATACAGAGGGCAGCTAACCCTCTGACCGAACACCCTCTGAGCTACCGTGCCGGCTTAACTTTTCAGTCGAGGGAAGACTTGAACCAATGACTTCTCGTTCCGCAGCTGCTCACGCTAACCACGGGACCACGGCGCTCCTGTACCACTCAGCTTAGCAGGTGATCTACGTAGTACCCCTATTAGGTAATAATTTGTACGGAAACATAACGAAACAATGTGAGCGGTCGCCACGTTGAAACACTGTTGTAATGCATCAGTGCTCTTCTGTACGTGCAGTATGCAGGGCTCTTTTCTGTTTTGGAAAGTTTGAGTGTGAATACAAACAAATGTGCTTAAGTGATAAATGGATGTTTCATTATTTTTCCTTTCGAAGTGCTACCTAATAATTGTACTACGTCACACCTAATTCAATTCCTTAAGCAGAAGCGGATATGCTAAACATCTGAATTGAAACCGTTGTAGAACGGAAACGGAATGCTTCCAAAAATTAGTTCCTATTCAAAATATTATGTACTCAGTCCTCACTAGAAGTTCTACAAGTCTGTAAAGGGGAATTTCAGAACACACTGTATCTTTTGATTTATAGCTCTCCAAAATAAATACACATCTTCTAACACACCTAAAATACAAACTTTGTAATTATAGCAGTATATATTTGTGTTTCCTTTAACCAGTGCTCATCGATTTACAAAAATGACCCTCCCTTTAAACTATTATTCACTCCTTGTGGTATTTAATCACTGAACGTTCTAGTAAAGTAATGACAAGGAACCAATCTCTCGTCCACTGTTTAACTTAGCAAGTTCTTGGTGCAATTTGACACTAGTACCTGCTTCAGATGTAACGATTCTTTTCCTCTACTCTCGTATTCTGGCAACTTGGTTCCAGCCACTTCTCCTAGCGAATGTCTTTATGTTCGTTGTGTTCTTCCTTGTTTTTTAACAAAAGAAAGCTCTCCTACATGCACCAACAGGTTTTTGGAAATAGAGTGACTCAAGACACCCCCCCCCCCTCATCCCATTTCACTTTTCCCAATGAGTTTAGCATATTTTCCCTTATTTGACCTGTTGAGGTACAGGGCAATCCTTGTGAAAATCGATCCACTGATAGTCCCGTTAAGCTCCAGATCAATAGGCATCAAGTCAGCCGCCATTAAACCCATTTCAATCTGACTGTATATCTACTGCACAGCATTGGTAATAGACTACTGACCATTAAAATTGCTACACCAAAAGGAAATGCAGGTGATAAACGGGTATTGACTGGACGCATATATTATACTAGAACTGACATGTGATTACATTTTCACGCAATTTGGGTGCATAGATCCTGGGAAATCAGTACCCAGAACAACCACCTGTAGCCATAATAACGGCCTTAATACGCCTGGGCATTGAGTCAAACAGCGCTTGGGTGGCGTGCACATGTACAGCTGCCCATGCACCTTCAACACGATACCACAGTTCATCAAAAGTTGTGACTGGCGTATTGTGACGAGCCAGTTGCTCGGCCACCATTGACCAGACGTTTTCAGCTGGTTAGATATCTGGAGAATGTGCTGGCCAGGGCAGCAGTCGAACATTTTCTGTATCCAGAAAGGTCCGTACAGGACCTGCAACAGATGGTCGTGCATTATCCTGCTGAAATGTAGGGTTTCGCAGGGATCGAATGAAGTGTAGAGCCACTGGTCGTAACACATCGGAAATGTAACGTCCACTGTTCAACGTGCCGTCATTGCGAACAAGAGGTGACCGAGACGTGTAGCCAATGGCATCCCATACCATCACGGCGGATGATACGCCAATATGGCGATGACGAATACACGCTTCCTATATGCGTTCACCGCGTTCGCCAAACATGGATGCGACCATCATGATGCTGTAAACAGAACCAGGATTCATCCGAAAAAATGACGTTTTGCCATTCGTGCACCCAGGTTCGTCGTTGAGTACACCATCGCAGGCGCTCCTGTCTGTGATGCAGCGTCATGGGTAACCGCAGCCATGGTCTCCGAGCTGATAGTCAATGGTTCAAATGGCTCTGAGCACTATGGGACGTAACATCTGTGGTCATCAGTCCCCTAGAACTTAGAACTACTTAAACCTAACTAACCTAAGGACATCACACACATCCATGCCCGAGGCAGGATTCGAACCAGCGACCGTGGCGGTCACGCGGTTCCAGGCTGAAGCGCCTAGAACCGCACGGCAACACCGGCCGGCAGCTGATAGTCCATGCTGCTGCAAACGTCATCGAACTGTTCGTGCAGATGGTTGTCTTGCAAACGTCCCCATCTGTTGACTCAGGGATCGAGACGTGGCTGCACGATCCGTTACATAAATGTGGATAAGATGCCTGTCACCTCGACTGCTAGTGATACGAGGCCGTTGGGATCCAGCACGGTGTTCCGTATTATTCTCCTGAACCCACCGATTCCATATTCTGCTAACAGTCATTGGATCTCGACCAAGGCGAGCAGCAACATCGCGATACGATAAACCGCAATCGTGATAGGCTACAATCCGACCTTTACCAATTCGGAAACGTAATGGTGCGCATTTCTCCTCGTTACACGAGGCATCACAACAACATTTCACCAGGCAACGCCGGTCAACTGCTGTTTGTGTATGAGCAATCGGTTGGAAACTTTCCTCATGTCAGCACGTTTTAGGTGTCGCCATTGGCTCCAACCTTGTGTGAATGCTCGGAAAAGCTAATCATTTGCAAATCACAGCATCTTCTTCCTGTCGGTTAAATTTCGCGTCTGTAGCACGGATCGTGATGGCGAAACAACCCCACAATTGTCACTAATTAAGGAAGCTGTAATGTCCAAGCCCTCAACTATGTTGCATCGTCTGTCTCTCTCGACGCGGTTGCCGGACATAACAATTATTCTTGATCTCGCTTTCAGAATTCCTTACATAAAACCCCCTGGGTCTTCAGTCATACGACTGAGTCCTTCAATAGGTTTAATCATCCTGATGATTAGGTTCTCTGTACCTAACATTTTGTATAGCTGAAGGTCTACACAACACCTATGACTATTACTTTCTTAATAGCCTTGCCTAACTTGGGTTCCCTGATAACGACTGAAATTTGACTTGTGTTTATGCACTTCCTTCTGCCAGAGCGCCCGCTCTACTGAACTATGACAACTGGTGAAACCTGTTTTTATGTCCGGTAAAGAACTCTCGGTACGCATTTTCATTCACCTTCTTCCTTGTCAGCTGCTAATTCTCAAGCAACCTCCTCCTTCCTAATCCTAGACTTCACTTCCGATTTCTTCCAACTATACCTGAAGGCCACAAATCTTCCTTTCCCGTTTCTATATAATATGACCGTATCTATATGAGGCAGCGAAAGTTGGTAGCCTATTTGATTTCCCCACTGACTTTATAGCTAGTACATTATGGTGGAAGTTTTATTTTTCAACTAATTGTAAATTAGCATTATGTAAGCTCAGTCCCCTGTTTACAGTCTTTATTCTCTTTTTTCACGGAACTGACACAATTTCAATATACAAAGGTCTTTTTTTCTCTTTACTTTGTTATACATGTCTAATGGTTTTTCCAACGTAGCAATAAGGCCCAAACATAGCCATGTATATTTGGCTGATTTTCACTCAATAAATTCTAGCCAGAACTCAGAACACCACATGAAGAATACACTGCTTGACAGAAAAAGTGAAGCCCCAAGAAGAGAGGTTCAAAAAATGGCTCTGAGCACTATGGGACGTAACATCTATGGTCATCAGTCCCCTAGAACTTAGAACTACTTAAACCTAACTAACCTAAGGACAGCACACAACACCCAGTCATCACGAGCAAGAAGAGAGGGTCGGATGTAGCTTCGTTCACGTGCACACCACTGGTGGGTACGTAAATGATTACAATTCCAATTCTCTCTGACAGTTTAATAGTGTTGTCCGTATTTATTGTGGTTACCAGGCCTTCCAGAGCGTATAAGGGATGTAAACAGCGTCACACATTGAGTGTTCGCTATTAGGGACATAGGCGTGCTGCGTACTCGCCTGAGACAGCGTTATCAGCACGGACATACTTTGAAAGAGCCTCAGTGTGGGTATACATTTGGTCACTTGGTATAATCGTACAGTATCCAGATCTGAGGTGCATTCAAATGTGACAGTGACCCAATGTTTGTACTCATGGAAACGTGAGGGTATGCATACCCGCCGTCAAGGTTCTCGTCGACCAAGTCACTAAACACAACGTAACCCCTTTACATCAGAGTCTGCCATCCGAGGACTAGTAATGTATTCTCTGCAACATTTTGTGTCATCCTGCGATATTGGTTGGATAGTAGCAGCAGGTGGATTAAGGTTTTAACGTCGGGAAGAAGGAAGGCTGATTAATGGCGTCACACAGCGTTCAGCGCTGAATCGCCTTCTGCACTGCCACGGGTGACAATCAACGGCGAGTTTAGCGGTGACCTGGGTAGTGGTCCCATCGTTCTGATTTATTGGAGAAGCACAGTGATGTTACTCCTGTCGTCAAGGGGTGGGGAGCCGTCGGGTACGACTTCAGCTAATAGGTGCTGCAGTAACTGATCGATCTCTAGGACACAACGGTCAAAGGCATACTGTGTCCTCGTGTGTTTTTCTCTCAAGTAACAGCTTTGGGTTACCAGTTTTCAACAGGGCAATGCTCGTCTACATATGATACGTGTCTCAGTAAATTGTCTATGTGATGCTGAGGTACTCTCATGGTCAGCAACATCCCCAGGCCTGTCCGCGATAGAATATGTATGGGACCAGCTCAGACATCCACTTCGTCCAAGTGTCAGGTTCCAGATTATGTAGGGCAAATTACAACTACTCTGGGCCAGCTTGTCCTGGAGAGGATAAATGCCCCTTCCAAACCAAATCACTACATTGATCTAACTTAAAGGGACGCATCTTCATACTAGTGAGCTCATATTGCCAAATTTTAATTGATTTTGCAATCACTGAAGTAGCATTAGGCCTACATACCTTCTCAATCATGAAGCTTCATTTCGTTCCTCCCCTCCATCTTGTTGCTTCACTTTTTTCGCTGTTAGTGTATATAAGCATAATACACTTATAAAAATTCAGCGCCTGCACAGTTATTCTGTTCATTTAAGGCCTGTCACTGTGTCCAGACCGAAGACAGACTTGATGTAGCTCGCCATTCCAGTCTATTCGGTGAGGAGTTTTTCTTCTCTTACAACTACTGTAACCTACGTCGATTAGAGCCTCATTACTGCATTGAAACCTTGCCCTCCCTCTGCTTTATGGCCGCCATCTCATTTCCTCCATTGACAGTTTAATTATTCCTTTTTGCATAGGGATATCTCTAATGATCCTATTCCTTATTTCTTGCAAGTGGTGACATAAGCCTTTTTTCTCCAGTTAGATAACCTGTTTCATAATTTTTTATCTGATTTGGGCGTCTGTTCTTCAGTACCATACATCAAAAGCTTCTGTTCTCTTCTTAAATGCACTGTTTATTGTCCACATTTCTCTTCCATAAAACGCTTCGCTTTAGATAAATAAGCGGGCACGCTGAAAAATAATGCCACCGAATTTCTTATGTGAAAACTCTTAACGCTTTTTAAATAACACATGCGTTATTAACGTTCTACGACATTTTTCGTCGTATCTACTTACCTGCAGCCTTCTGCCGCTAGAGGACTCAGACTTGTCGCGTATAACAAGGTGTCCTGTAACATAACTATATAGGTGTGTGACAAACAGTGTTCTGTAATCGAGTTTCGAATTAGAAGATTTCGTCAACATATGGAGCTCCCTCTCCTTCAGCATGACGATACCAGACCGTACAGGAGTACTGTAACATCTCCAACAGTGCGACGCCTTGGGTTCACTCTTATAGGTCATCCTCACAGCCCTGACTTGGCCCAGTCCGTTTTTCACTTGTTACCGAAACTAGAAGAATGTCTTCGAGGACTTCATTTTGAGAGTGATGAAGCAGTGTAAGTAGAGGAGAGGATATTGTTCGTCAATAAATTCAAACACGCTTCTGTGACGGTATCAAAAAACTGATCTGTCTTTGGGAGAAATGTGTTTGTCGCCAGTGTGACTATGTTCAGAAATATATATGTAGACATGAAGAATAAAGATGTAGAATTTTAATAAAGTTTGTTTTATTTAAAAAGCTTTAAGAGTTTTCTCATTAAAAAATCGGAGACGTTACATTTCCGCACGCTCTCTTACTTTCAGAATAATCTTAATAAAACATTGAATTATAATTGTATGTTAATTTATTTCTCTTTTTCAGAAAAATTTCTTGGTATTCCAATCTTAATAAGTCTGTTGTTTTTTTGTTCATAAATCATTTTCAAAATGACCCCAGACGTGTCACCTTTATTTAAATGACGCAGTTCTTTTTAAATTTAACTGTACTCTTGTCCTCTTTACATCTGTTATCGTTAGTTAATTTATTGTACAAATAGAAATTTTTTTACTATTTTTCGAGTTCCATTTCCCGATCTTGTTTTCCCAGTGTCGTCTAACCTAATTATGCTAAACTACTTTATACATTTTATTTCTGTTGATGTTCGTGTTACTATCTGTTTTCAAGAAAATATCAGTTTTGCTTAACCCTTCTAATAGTGAACCCAGTGGTACTCAGTGCAAAGAACCATGAATAAATTTTAATGTATTGCAGATATAAAACTGAACAAAACGTCATTGAATGCAATTGACTGACAGGAAGAAAGTAATATATTTTGAAAATAACAGTTTTGAAAACAAGGATATAATTTGTCAATGAGTTTCTGTTGTGTCACTAGGAGAGTTAACTGATCTTCTAAGTTCTTTGCCATCAGAAGGACTTACAATGTTATTCTGAAACCTTAAAGTTAGCATTTCTTCTCCATAATCTTTAATTAATTTTTCAAATATCTCTTTAGCTTGCTTTACTGCTTACACAGTGGTCAGATTGCATGAAATCGTGATAGGCTACAGTACAGTCTTTTCTTATCTAGTGCCTTTCATGAACTTGAGCCCTTAAACAGCTTTATGAGTCCTGTATAAATTGTAGGCAGACTTCCGCTCCCTTTATTTAATTTGTATGACCTACACAATGTAAATAGATGTCGGAATTATTTTATAAATTCGCAAATACTGTTAATACGGATATCTCTTTCTTCAAACTATCTAGCAAGATTATCGCATACATCTAAGACATACTGAAAACGTATTTGTGTGATTTTTCTTTCAAGCTTTTTACTTCGTTTGTAAAGATGAATGAAACGTTGTTGGAGTAGCTTTACAGCCATTATGAAATACTTTTTCCTTTCTTTTTTCAAAACAATGCAGTTAACACACAAGAATCGTTATTTCAGCAGGGTTATCCGATAGTACCTTCTCTAGCGTTTTTCGATACTGATGCAACGCTCTGTAATATCTTTGCCGTCGACGAGAAAATCTCTTAACCTAGCTACAGCCTCGAGAACACCAGAAGACATACTCTGTTAAATTCCTTTAATCGACCATTTCAGAACATTGGTTTCTCATATTACCCAAAACTGATATTAATTTTGAAGCTTGTTATAACGACATCTCGTCACCTTCATACTGAAGCTACATAAAGGGCAAGCGAATTACGGACAACTACTATTTTGGAAACACCTCTTGGCGTCACGTCTACCCTTTCGCTACGGTGAACTTCTGTAGAAGTCGGGAGCGAATGTGCCGCTGAGCCGGTGGACTGCTGTAGCAATCGAGTGCCGCCCAGCCGGTGGATTGCTGTAGCAGTTCCGCTTCGCGTCATATTTCTCCGCTTCATTACGCTCGACTTGTGTGGAAGCTTGACCTAAGCACCATCTAGAGGCTTTGTTCAAAGTCTCTAGTTAACAACAGTCAGTAGCTGCAGTTGCATTCAGTTTCAAAGCGCTGGTTTCGCTTGAGTTGCACTGATAATTTACCGCCTTGTTTCTAATCTGTAGTGACGTGTTGTCAGCCTCAGTTTCTACTAGAAGTGATATGGCAGATAAGCTCTTTCTCTCATGCTTGATAATGACTTTGAAGATGCAAGGGAATCATCGTCCGAATCTGACAATGAACATGAAACTCTTATTGTAGCTCCTTCTATATCAGGCACAAGTGCTACTCCAGCTCTTACATTGACAGTTCCCGACTTGGATTCGTGCACAGACACAGACATTATCAAAAACTTGTGTGATTTGATTAAATATTTTCCCTAAGAAATATATAGTATAAAGTCCAATAATTGCGATAACAATACGAGTGTAAAAGGAAGACAGAGTAATGCCGCGAGGAGCGCGAAAAATGCGCCGCACACCGAGCACAGCCGGGCGGGACTAGCGCTCGGCCACAGCGCACGACGCAGTAATTGTAACGCAAGATGTGTGATATCACCCAGTTGATCGCTCCCAAATTGTGGATGCACGACGTATAGTACATTTCGTCTCCGATTCCGTAAGGCCACTAAGCCTTTCAAATGGTTCAAATGGCTCTGAGCACTATGGGACTCAACCTCTCAGGTCATTAGTCCCCTAGAACTTAGAACTAGTCAAACCTAACTAACCTAAGGAAATCACACACATCCAAGCCCGAGGCAGGATTCGAACCTGCGACCGTAGCGGTCTCGCGGTTCCAGACTGCAGCGCCTAGAACCGCACGGCCACTTCGGCCGGCTACTAAGCCTTTCGCGGGTCATTGTGGCAAAACTGCACCTTGAGCACTTGGATTTGGGGAAAACGAAGCTAACTGCTATGGGAAACGACATAGTGATGACAGCGAAGGTTATGAAGTGGTAATGATTGTAGCAACTGAGAGACGAACACCATTGGAGCCAATCAATCGACAGCTCAATGCTGAATAACACGAGCAGTCATAATATACATTATTTCTTCATGGCCCCACACTTGTACCTATGCTCATGTCACTGAATTGACACGTACTCAGTGAAACCACCATTAGATACTCGAATCACGGAAAAACGTCTACTGGACTGAAAAGTCGAGGTAAACGTTGTTACACGTCGATGAAAGATATGAGTACTGTAAAAACGGACAGCTCTTTGAACACACTTAGCCGTTTTTGTTACATAAACCTATAGAAAGATGTACTGAGACATCTACGTTCAGCATATTTGGAATGTTGTAACCTTTATCCTTTATTTTCGATAAAGATAAATTTTTTGTGTAATGGGTTATTCAGAGAATGGAATATCAGTGATTACGAAGCTATCCCCCCAGCTCAGGACAACATTGTGACATGAAGTCTAAGACAAGTATAGCTCCGGAAATAAACTCCGTCCGGACGGGCCTTGGAAGGCCCAATGGTACCGACCGACCGCCGTGTCATCCTCAGACCACAGGTGCCACTGGATGCGGGTATGGAGGAGCTTGTGGTCAGCACACCACTCTCCCGGCAATATGTCATTTTACGAGACCGGAGCTGCTATTTCTCAATCAAGTAGCTCCTTAGTTGGCCTAACAAGGGCAGAGTGCACCCCCCCTTGCCAACAGCAGTCGGCAGACCGGACGGTCACCCATCCATCTGCAAGTCCAGCCCGACAGCGCTTGACTTCGATGATCTGAGGAGAATCAGTGTTACCACTGCGGCAAAGCCGTTGGCAAGACAATTACAACAATGTTCAATTAATGTTTCACAAAGCTGAGCTGATGTAGTATTTCCATATGACTAAAAATTATAACAAATTTGCCCAGCTATATGAGCTTTGTTTTATACATACGGAGAAAAAATATTTGCCACAAAGTTTCCAGTTTGCTGAAATTTATTCTGCAAGTCTTCTTAAAGGGAGTTTCAGGCAAAATATCGAAATTTTTGAAGTTTTACGAAACAAGTCATGCAGTATCCTTCACTCTTTCCTGCACAAAATGGTGTGTAAATTATCTTTTCCTAACGTTAAGAAGTATTTTCATTTCAATTTTATTGTTTTACTTGTGTATCTCTCAGATTACCTAGTTTGGGAAGTGCATCTGTTTATATACGGATATTTTTGAAACTATGCCATATAGAAGGTTGTCATATTCTCCTATAGATACATTATGTGATCAAAAGTATCCGGACACCTGGCTGAAAATGACTTACAATCTCGTGGCGCTCTCCGTCGATAATTCAATGTGTTGTAGGCCCACCCTTAGCTTTGATGACGGCTTCCACTCTTGCAGGCATGCGTTCAATCATGTGCTGGAAGGTTTCTTGGGGAATGGCTGCCATTCTTCACGGAATGCTGCACTTAGGAGAGGTATCTATGTCGGTCGGTGAGGCCTGGCACAGAGCCGATGTTCCAAAACATCTCAAAGGTCAGGACTCTTTGCAGACAAGCGCATTACAGGGATGTTATTGTCGTGTAACTACTCCGCCATAGGCCGTACATTATGAACAGGTTCTCGATAGTGTTGAAAGATGCAATCGCCATCCCCGAATTGCTGTTCAACATTGGGAAGTAAGAATGTGCTTAAACATCAGTGTAGGCCTGTGCTGTGATAGTGCCACGCAAAACAACAAGGTTTTAAAGGCACCTCCATGAAAAACACCATCACACCATAGCACCACAGCCTCCGAATTTTACTACTGGCACTACATAGCTGGCAGATAACGTTCACCGGGCGTTCACCATACCCACACTCTGCCATCGGATCGCTACATTATGTACCGTGATTCGTCACTCCACACAACGTTTTTCCACTATTCAATCGTCCAGTGTTTACGCTCCTTACTCCAAGCGAGGCGTCGTTTGGCACTTAGCAGCGTGATGTGTAGCTTATGAGCAGCCGCTCGACCATGAAATCCAAGTTTTCTCACCTCCCACCGAACTGTCATAGTACTTGCAGTGGATCGTGATGCAGTTTGGAATTCCAGTGTGATAGTCTGGATAGATGTCTATTACACATTACGACCCTCTTCAACTTCGGCGGTCTCCGTCAGTCAACAGACGAGGTCGGCCTGTACGCTTTTGTGCTGTACGTGTCCCGTCACGTTTCCACTTCACTACCTCACTGGAAACAGAGTACGTAGGGGTGTTTAGGAGTGTGGATAACTCGAGTACAGACGTATACTAGTCATAACCAATCACCTACCACGTTCAATGTCCGTGAGTTTCGCGGAGCGTCCAATTCTGCTCTCTCACGATGTCTAATAACTACTTAGGTCGCTAATATGGAGTAGGTGGCAGCACAATGCACCTAATATGAAAAACGTATGTTTTTGGGTGTGTCCGGATAATGTTGATCACAAAGTCTGGGAACTAAGCGGCACTAAATGTTGGCCACGATCCTGGTTACAGTGTATCGGCCCTTTGGCGGACGTTTTGAGTGCAAGAGACACTTTCCAGGTGATTTGATGCAGTTTGATATTATATGATGGGGGTTCAAAATAAAAGGTACGAAACAACAGGCCGCGCGGTGTAGCCGCGCGGTCAGGGGTGCCTTGTCCCGGTCCGTGCGGCTCCCCCCTTCGGAGGTTCATGTCCTCCCTCGGGCATGATTGTGTCTGTTGTCCATCGCGTTAGTTAATTTAAGTTAGATTAAATAGTGTTTAGGCTTAGGGAACGATGACCTCAGCGGTTTGGTCCCATAAGACCTTACCACAAGTTTTAAAAAAAAATTAGCGAAACAATACTGAGGGTATAACTGAAGTCTTCCTTCAAAAGTAATCACCAAAGCCTAAGCACAACTATCCCGTTTATTCATGAACCGAAGTATTACTAGTCCCTAGAGTTCCTGTGGCTGTGAAAGGAACCAGTAATCCACTATGTTCTTCAGTTCGTGGTCCGAGTTGAAGCGCTTCCCTTTAAGATGCTTTTTAGCGGTCCAAAAACATGAAAGTCGCAGGGTGATATGTCTGGTCTGTAGCAAGGCTCACGTTCTTTCTACTTGAACGTGGTCAGTACAATTTGTCCCACATTGAAGATATGTGGACGTGCTTTGTCGTGGAACAGAATCACTCCGCCCTCCGTGAGCAGCCGAGGCCGTCTGCTCTTCGTAGAGTTGTGAGGGCTTCGAAGTGTCTCACTGTACACACCACTGTCAATGGTTCTTAAGTGCTCGAGAACTTCCATAAGTATCCAATCTCGGACGTCGAACGAGACCGTGTGCTTCCCCTTGTCTGCTGAAAGAATAGCTTTGAAATCTTCATGGGGATGTGAGGAAACTATGTTATCCCAAAGCTGCTTATGCGAAGAAGAACCGGTTTGTTTGTTATGACGATTACTACCTTTTCATTTGTTTAACAGTTCTTATACTGTGTGGATACAAGAGTTCATAAATGTTTTTACGGTTAAATGAACTAAAACGGGAAGTTAATGATATGTGTTAAAAGTAAATGACTGAAACATGAAGGGTATGAGAGTTCAAACCCATGTTAACATTGCTACAGGCTGTAAAGTGGTTGAAATTTTTTGACAAGTTGCAACATGCCAAGAGACAGCTTGTAGCCGAGTTCACTACCAAAGGAGTAAGGTCAACCAGAAGAATGATGGCAAAAGAAGATGATGTTGACTATGCTGCAAGGTGTTTAAAACTATGAGTGTTTTTAAAATTTTGTACATGAAATGCGATTTTGAGAGAAAGAATTTTTTATTTTATCCGCTTATATCAAAAACTACTTATGACACCTACACGAAAGTTCGCGACCTCTTTTATTATACAGTGCTATACCTGCTGAAGCACAAACATCATGGTGATTTGAAAAGGCATGTATCTTGGGGCTTACACGTACGTCTATTCAAAGTAAAATATAGCATTATTTAAAAAATTTATATCTCCAGTTCTTTTGTATCTTATCTCCCAGTTCTGTTTAATTTAACACACATGACATGGATAAATTACCAGTATAAATTTTAGATCGTTTTCTTCTTTGGTTCCAGAAATCAAGGTACGTAAACTAGGTTTATTTAACATTGATCGCATAGGCCCTCCATTCTCCTCTTAAAATCGAAATAATTATAGGCCTGTAGTCACTGAAGCAAAATAAGAACGAAAATATAACTGACCCAAACTAAGCTTGGTAATTTAGCAAAACTACTACAGACATATTAATTTTGTGGTAGCGTATCATATAAATAAATGGAAAAGGCAACTTACATTTCACACAATATTCTCTAAGGAAGGTAGTTACTTACTAGCTTGGTGGTGTGAGTGAAAACAAAATTATGAGACATTTGATATAATACTCTGAGAAAAATATATTTCGAAACTGGCCTATAATGGGAAATAAAACATTGCATTTTTAACAAACCATTCACAAATGTCCCTAATTTCATTAATGACAGTTTTTACAGTTAAATTGTTTTTGCAGGAATATATACTGTCACAATGTTATCCCTTTCATCTACAGAAATACAGTAACATTCTGCGCTTTCCAATGGCTGAAGAAAAATTATTAAAATTAAAAGCTTTTACAGGACTACCAGCACGTGTAACTTATTTATATCGACATTCCATCCGTTAGTCACTTCCTTAAAGCCACAGGCAGAGGAAGAAAGTTTCCAAGAAAACCTCAATCACGTTTATCCGTGTACCGACATTACAGTTTTGTGACCAGCTCATGTGTAATGCTTGTGCTTGTAACTTCCACCAGAGGCATCTGTTGCATGCGGGCCCGGATCTAGGGGTCATAAACCGGAGTATATGCCACGGGTGGTAATCTCAGGGGGCACCAAATTCATATTCTTGAAGAAAAAAACCTTGTTTCACAAAACGCGCCGAGCATCCCGCGTACGCTAGTCTATGGATTGCTCATATGACTTTGAAACGCATCCCTGCTGGTTTTTGAACATTGTTGCAGATGTTTTAAGTTGATATCTGAAAGAATCGTAAGTTGATTTTTGAATGCCTCTGCCAGGGGAATCCCTGTCGCATCTACAAATAAAAACGTTTCACCTAGACAAAAGGGGACGCGGCTATACGAGCTGAGCTGAATAAACTCGAACGAGCGAATACCAATCACTATTTGTTTATATAGTTGATTGGATGGGCGAATGATAAGCGTTGCTATAATTGTTAGCGAAATACATGCATTCAAACTGTCAGAGTGGAAATAAACGACTATCAGCATTAACGGGTAAAAATGATTACATATTATCTTCTCGGTGTATGCAAGAAAATGAAATTTTGACATAATACTTTTGCCTGGTCGTTACACTACTAAGAGCCAGTTCTGCAGTCTCTGGTTAGCAGACGCTTCATTGTATTCTCAGAATAGCGCGGAAAACGTGTTGTATAAATACGTAATAACGCCTAACCGGAGAATAAATACTGGACAACTAAAGCGGTGATTCTGGCATGGTTAGTGAAGTTAACCAGAGAGTAATTTTTGACTGTGGTAGGAATAGTTACCGAATTAGTGGGGACAATATTGTTTATTAGAACGAGGAAGATGAAGAATCTGGGACATCACACATATTATATAGAAGAATACGACGATACCAAATCTATATAAAAATTTCGTAGTGCTTCTGCTTTTCCATCTCATGTTTGAGAAACTGGGGCATATGAATGAAATGTGAAACTATATCCTAACATAAAACTTTTGGCTTCTAGTAGGCCGAATAGACATCTGATATTGGTACTTCATGAACTATGTTCTGTCGTGTTATTTATGTAAACGAGGTAGATTAAATGACCATTTGTGGCAAAACAGTCTCACTTATTTTGCGTGTGTTACAACTTCTGCAATAGCATAAGAACATACTTCGTTTTATCTAGTAGACAGTGACATAATAGACGTAATCAAATCGACAAACCATTCTAGTCTTGGGTAGTATTCGTATTAACAGCTTCTCCAGTATTAGGTGAAGCTATTTTGCGTTTTCATACAGCAGAATAATTGACCAACTTTGATGAGCTAATAGATTCCTTCGCAGAAAGGAAAGCACACGTTTAAGGCTGTAGCAAGACTAGAGACAGATCAATGCTGGAACCTAAAGGTGCAAGCTAACATCCAAAAGATGTCCAGAATATCACGAACGCTACCCACTGAGATTCTCAAAGCCACCTGGTGGCGTTGCGGACGTTTGGCGAGATATAAAATCCATATAACTGGGGAAAAGACAATTTGGGAATCATCATAACTTCGACAGGGAAAGCAAATGGAGAAAACCACTGGCATAAACGTTAATGGGCAGATTCTTACTGCCCGGCGCCTGGGAAAAAGTATCTGGGAAACGGTTAAGCTGATCGTTTGTTCGCTTGCTGTTGTGTTGAGAATAGGTGGAAAGTCGTTGAAGGACTGTCAAATCACGTGTGTAGGCACCACAGCGTTGAAAGAGCGCACCTAATGACAGAACGTAGATGTGAGAGATTTGCGGCTCTGTACACCAGGAGGAGAATTGTATCAGGTCTGGAGGCAGGGTACACTGCTGGCGCAGGTACATTTGTTTCGGAAAACACCGTTCAGGGTAAACTGTTGAACATGAGCTCCATAGGAGACGACTCTTACATGTTCCCATGTTGTCTCAGCAGTATCGTTAGTCAAGATTGCAAAGGGCATGGGATCATCCAAATTGGGGTCGTGGAAACGTGCCTCTTGGTAGGACGAATCATATTCCTCTTTACAGCGGCTCGAATGTTGTGCCCAGATACGCCGTCATACAGTTGAACGGTTGTTCGAATCATTCATCCCACCACGAACTAGTTCGCACGAATCGACAGCGTAAACTAGTACATGAATATAAATACGGGTAGACCGTTCGCCGGGTGCAAGTCTTTCGATTTGACGCCACCTCGGCGACTTGCGCGTCTATAGGGATGAAATGATGATGATTAGGACAACACAACACCCAGCCCTTGAGCGGAGAAAATCTCCGTCACAGCCGGGAATCGAACCCTGTCACTTAGGATTGACATCCTGTCACGCTGACCACTCAGCTACCGGGGCTCGGATAGCGTAAAATGCTGTAAATCAATGAATTTGTTTTTATCAGACGTCATATCACAGGTGGAGTCACTGCATAATTTTTAAACTAAAATTTGAATGATTTGCCGAAGTGATGACGGGTGTACCAAACTTGTAACGTTGCTAAAGTGAATTAAGAAGTGACTCTCACACCAAAATGTTTTATGAATCAGATTAGAAGCACCTTAAAGATGAATAGAGCATTAATCTGAGGTAACAGAAGTC
Source organism: Schistocerca cancellata (assembly GCF_023864275.1). NCBI lineage: Eukaryota > Metazoa > Arthropoda > Insecta > Orthoptera > Acrididae > Schistocerca > Schistocerca cancellata. Next base: position 333,863,358 of record NC_064629.1, read on the forward strand.
ATGGGATACTTCCTAACACCGTGTCGGACCTCCGTGTCGACATAGTGCAGCAACTCGACGTGGCACGGATTCAAAAAGTCGTTGGAAGAAGTCTACAGAAATACTGTGCCATGCTGCCTCTATAGCCTTACATAATTGATAAAGTGTTGCCGGTCCAGTGTTTTAGTTCGAACTGACCTCTTGTTTACGTCCCATAAATGTTCGATGGGTTGCCATATCATTCGCTCGAAATGTCCAGGATATTCTTCAAACCAATCGTAAATAATTGAGGCCCTGTGACATTGCGCATTGGCATCCATAGAAATTCCATCGTTGTTTGGGAAAATGAAATCCGTAAATGGCTGCAGGAGATTTCCAAGTAGCCGAATATAACCATTTACACTCAATGATCGGTTCAGGTGGATAAGAGGACCAAGTTTATTTCAGATAAACACAGCCCACACTATTATGGAACCGCCACCAGCTTCCATAATGCCTCGTTGACAACTTGGATCGACGTCTTCTTGGGGTCTGGGCCCCACTCGAACCCTACTATCAGCTCTAACCAACTGAAATCGAGGTCCATCTGACCAAGTCACAGTTTTCCATTCGTCTAGTGTCCAACCGATATGGTCACGAGCTCAGGAGCGGCACTGCCGGCAATTTCGTGCCCTAAGCACTTACGTCGGTCGTCTGCTGCCGTAGCCCATTAACGCCAAATTTCGCCACACTGTCCTAGTGGATACGTTTCTCGTACGTCCCACACTGATTTCTGCCGTTATTTCAGGTAGTATTGCTTGTCTGTTGCCACTGACAACTCTAGGCAAACGCCTCTACTCTCGGCTAAGTGAATGCGATCTGCCATTGCGTTGAGGGTGCTGAGAGGTAATGACTGAAATTTGGTTTTCTCGGCACACTCCTGACACACTAGATCTCGGAGTACTGAATTCCCTAAAGATTTCCCAAATGAAATGTCCCATGCGTCCTTTCGTGCGGTCTTACCATGGCAAACCTTTTCACATGAATCACCAGCGTATAGGTAATAGCTCCGCCAATGCATTGCCCTTTTATACCTTGTGTACGCCATACTACCGTCATGTGAATATCGCTATCTCATGAGTTTTGTCACCTCAGTATAGGTTGTTATGAGAAATAGCCATTATAAGCTTACAAGCTTATTCTATCTAGGTTCTTTAGAACACCTTTTCCAGATCATACATCTGCTCACGAGGGTTGTATTGGTGCTGACAGTTCGTATTTCGGATTTACCTTGCAGCGATCGCAAATTTATTGCATGTTCCAATGAGTAAGCTCTTTCGTTTCTAGCTTGTCTAACTAAGAAATTCTTCCCATTCTAATTACGTTCCTTGTAAGCAAATTTATTTTAACGCCCATTAAAGCAGGTTTGTCAGTATTATCAATAAATAGCATATATTAAGAGTATGGTTTGAAGGGAATTAATTGAATGTAGGTCCTCCTAACTAGTACTGAAGGTATAGTTTTCACGTTGTGACTTATGAAATAAACTAAAGTTCTATACTGACACATTTTTGAGAGAAAGCGGGGCTTTGTTTAACGGATACAAGTTTCACTGAAAACATTTAAAATGTGTATGTAACTGAATCAGAATGTCATACTGCTAGAAATTACATGCCATCAAACACCTGCGCGTCGTCACGCCCGTTAATGGAGTCCTGATTTTGCAGAATAATGTTGTCAGTCAGCAGGCAGGGAGAGGCGGTCGCACAGCCAGTCTGCAGAGCACCCGCCTCCAATTTCTCGCTGACGTCTGCTCCGAGAGGTTCCCCGATCGTCGCAATTTCACAGCCGATTCCGCTGCCATACTTCAACTTCAATACCAGCGACCGTCACTCACAGCCAGTGATGTCAATCGCATGACGTGACGTCACTCTCCTTTTTTACTCCCAATGTGCAGGCGACAGCGTTCTTCGTCACAGTTCGGCGTGAGTAAATCGTTTAAGCATAGAATTAAATTGTTGTTTACCGAGCTTTCTCGTCGTTCTGAGATTTGACGCAGTTCTATTCGAATAAAAATGTTATCACTACCGTTAACGAAATCATACCACTTATTTAAAGGTTGTGGATGAGGAGAGGGATAAAGATAAAAATGTATATGTCGCATTCGTTATTATGAGGAAAAAAGTATAGGCTCTTCGTGTGTGTGTACATTCTTAAGGGATCAAACCGCTGAGGTCGTCAGTCCTAGGCTCTTCGTCCTGCCTTACATTTTATGTAGCTCGTTTCTTCCAGATCAGTGTACATCTACATCTACATACATACTCCGTAAGCCACCGCACGGTGCGTGGTGGAGGCTACCTTTTACCACTGCTAGCGTTGTAGCCTGTGGATCACGGGGTCCCGGGTTCGATTCCCGGCCAGGTTGGGGAATTTCTTTTCCCGGGATCTGGGTGTTTTGTCCTGTCCTCATCATCTCATCATCTCATCATCATCATCATCATCATCATCATCATCATCATCATTATCATCATTCGTGGCAGTGCCTACACTGGAATGTGAAAAAAATTTGACTGTGTAAAAATTGTGACTTTGTACGGGCGCCGATGACCGCGGATTCGAGCGCCTCACAAACCAAACAAGATCATCATCACATTTTACCACTGCTAGTCATTTCCATTCCTGTCCCACTAGCAAATAGAGCGAGGGAAAAAAGACTTTCTATATGCCTCGAGATGAGTCCTAGTTCTCGTATCTCATCTTCGTGGTCCTTGCGCGAAATGTTCTTTGGGGGCATTAAAATCGTTCTGCAGTCAACTTAAGATACCGGTTCTCTTAATTTTCTCTTAGAAAGAAAACTCGCCTTCCCTCCAGGGAATCCCATTTGAGTACCCAAGGCACTCCGTATTGCGTGTTGTTCGAACCTATCGGTAACAAATCTTGCAGACCGCCTCTGGACTGCATCAATGTCTTCCTTTAATATGACTTGGTACGGATTCAAAACACTCGAGCAGTACTCAACAACAGGTCCACTAGCGTCCTACATGTGGTGCCTTTTACAGATGAACCACACTTTCCCAAAATTCTCTCAATGAACCGAAGTGGACCATCCGCCTTCCTTAATACAGTATTCACATGCACGTTCCATCTCATATTGATTTGCAACGTTACTCCCAGTTATTTAAACGACGTGACAGTGTCAAACAGGACACTGCTAATGCTGTATCCAAACGTTACGGGTTTGCGGTAACTTACATTTTTATACTTTTACAGCCAGCTGCTAACGATCACACCAATTATAAAAAAAAAATTTGTATCCTCCTACAGTCGCTCATCTTCGACACAGCGTCATCAGCAAACAAACGCAGATTGCTGCTCAAGCTGTCAGCCAGATCATTTGTGTTTATATGTAGCTGACATAAACACATGAACAAACTTCTTACTTTAGAACTATCAGATAACCATCAATGTTTAAATCTCACTAAACTTCAGATGTCATTTTGTACCTTTTCCCTAAACGTGTGTAAATTTATAAGATCACCAAAAATTTTGTTACATTTGAGAACAACTAGAAGGAAATGGTAAATTGTTACACAGGGCATACAAAGTAAATACGCCATAATTCACGTTTAGAACCGATGAATAAAGCAATTGATAATAATTATTCAAACACCGCCCTTTACCTAAATTATATTATGTGCCAGTCTTAATTATCGGTCCTTGTAACTGGTATGCTAACAGATATATCGTACTGTCTCCAGTATAACAAATTAAAACTCTACCAGAAATTAAAGTAACTTCAATTCACAGAAATTTCTTTGTGGTGTAAGTACTTTCCGTTTCCGTCCGAATTTCTGTTAGAGTTCCAGGCGTTACAGGAATGAACAACACTGTATATCTAACTGTTGTTTGGATATCAGTTCATTAACTTTCTTAAAGAAATAGCTAACATTAACAGTACCGGATCAGACGGTTGATTATTTGAGAATATCAATAAAATACTACGTTACTTCTAGGACGACACGTTTCATTTCGGCGCGTATGTCAACTGTTTCCTAAACATTTTATCGACGTGCGTTATCATCCAGAAAAATCGTGTGAAATGTGTGTTCCCTAAGGTCCATATTATATGTGTCGAACGTATCGTCATAATATTTAATAGCATTCTGCAGCATGATTCATGGGTGGGAACATACCCTTCTGAAACAAAAACATATGGATAGAAAGAAACTTAAAGTAAAGTAATATGAGATGGGAACTTAGTTATAAAAGGGACGAATTCCAGAGAATTATGCTCTTCATAACCCGGTTACTTCTTTCGGAGAAATTACAATATTCAGAACCTAGGACTTACGTGTTTTGGAAACGAAACCGATTTCTGTCTTATACGGAATTTCGTGTTGTTGTAAGCAACAGTCGCGACAGGCTCATGAGATATATGATTTTGCGCATAAAATGCCAACAATGCTGGACTGACCTATACCAGAGGCGCTCCTAATCTTTCTAGGTAACATGTGGACTATGTACAACTCCTGCCATAAAATCTATTTCGTTCGCTCCTTTCGTCGCAAGCTTGCTTCTGCCTGACATTTCAGTGCTCTTTCAATAAAAATTATTTGCGCATACACTGAATTGTTATTCTTATTGAACAGTGTCAGTCCTATCGTCGCAAGCTTGCTTCTTACCATTTGCGTAGTATTTCAGTGCTCTTTCAATAAAAATTATTTGCTCATTCACTGAATTGTTATTCTTGTTGAACATTATCAGTTTCGATATCTTTGCACGTCCGACTTAGTTGTTCTCTTTCCGTTTATTGCAAAATCTTAGTAAAGAAGTAGTACATCTAGTTCCTCTTGGCATGTCAAAGACATTTGTTGTTTTATACTAAGGATCTCTAGACATGCGTGGACGACGAAGACAGACTGAAAGTTACAATTCTTCAGTGCCACTTTTATACCGGTATGGCAGCGGTAAAACATTTAGTTTCCTCCTTCTCCGACGTGACATATTTCCTTACTTGGGTACAATATCACGATCTTTTCAAACTCCGTTAAATTTGCCTTTTTTAGAACTAAGATACTAACAGCAGAAATTACTATTCATCCATTTCATAGCCGAAGTTGATACCGATAAAAGAAGATATGTCGTTTAGTTGCGATTTTCTCACATTTCATTAGTTCACCTGGGTGAAAATACAATTCAGATATTTTAAATGTTTCCACAAATATTTGGGTAGACATTACAGCATAAATGCACCGTATAAACGTTAGAAAAATGTATTGAAATGCAGGAGCACCTCCAGAGGATCGAAAATTGGTGCAGTAGTAGGGAGTTGACACATTATATAAACAAGGGTGACGTATAATCCTTTTTTGTATGGGTATAGGATTGTCGATTAATCGCTGAAAGCCGTCATTTGCATTAAATATCTGCAAGTATGCATTAGGAGCGATTTAAGGTGGAACGACCACAATGAAATAATCATATGATATGCTGACGTTGGGAGAACAGTGGGAACACGTAACAGAAAATCGCTGATATCAGCGGGGACAGATTACAGAAAAGGCATTTATTCTTACTATATTCATAGCCTCTCCTCGTCTGAGCTATTTCGCTGCCTTCCGCACGCTTCGCCACCCCTCCGCCGGCTGCAGAAACTGGCGAAAGTGATAAAACGCAAATTAAAATGTGGTGGTTCGAAAACGAGACCGTTGTTTTTTATATCAGACAAAATAGGGTTCCAGTATAATATTAAGTGTTCTTTGCCTTTGGCCAAGACTAGAGACCTGTTCTGTTCTGTTAGAGATGATTTGGGATTGAGAAAACCTGAAGTTTATAAAATTCCCTGTATTGTGGAAAGGCCTACGTTGGACAGACTATTCGCACTGTTCATGCCCGATGTGTGGAGCATCAGCGTCACATACGTTTGCTCCAGCATGAAAAATCTGCCGTCGCCGAACGGCTTCTCGTTACTGACATTGTTTACTCAAGGAATCCATCGAAATACGATTATCCGATGACATTATTAACAGAGTTGGACTTTCCCTTTAAGTAAGATATGGAACCCAATTTTGTCTGATACAAAACAACAACAGTCTGGTTTTCGACCCGCCACATTTTAATTTGCGATTTAACACTTTCGCCAGTTTCTACCGCCGGCGGTGCTGTAATTCTTTGCCGGCCCCTGAGGCCGAGCGGTTCTAGGCGCTTCAATCTGGAACCGCGCGACCGCTACGGTCGCAGGTTCGAATCCTGCCTCTGGCATGGATGTGTGTGGTGTCCTTAGGTTAGGTAGGTTTAAGTAGTTCTAATATCTAGAGGACTGATGACCTCAGAAGTTAAGTCCCATAGTGCTCAGAGCCATTTGAACCATTTTGCAACTCTTCGCTTCGCAGGAGGCAGCTCTTCCGCTTCTCACGCAGGCGCAGTGGCCTGGACCTGGGCTATTCTTGTTTCTAATGTTCATTCAGTTTCGGCATGATTGTGTCTCACCTATCGCACCTGAAATGGCGGACAGATGGATCGCCGAAATATCTTGTACTGAAGACGATTATATCCGGCAGCATACTCGTAAAGAACATAATCAATGAGTGAAATTCTTTCCATATACTACACTAATCGGTATTAGAAACATGTATACGTTCGATGGTATTCATTAAGGACATATCCTCCTTGCAAAACCTGTCACATATTTCATTCACGTCACCAGGCTTTAGTGGCTGCACATTTTGTGATTGGCTATCAGCCAAAATGGTGTCTCTGTTTGAACGTTGCAACCCATCCATGAAAAGATCTAGTGAATCGAGTCAGTCCTATTTCACGAGCCTTTCCCAAACCCCAAGCACATAAACATTAGCGCCTATAACAGTTCTCACCATCGTGAACATTTCAGCTACATAATCGTCATGCACGTGAAGGTTTGACCACCGTCCTTCCTTCCCTTTTTCTACCACTTGAGGTAAATATGATAGGTGATGTATGTCTTGCACCATCCAATATCGTTTCTGCGCTGTATTAAAGCATAGTATTTTAGTTTCCCCAGAAGCCCTGGAATGTAATTATCTGCTTTGCCTTTTCAAAAGGTATAGTGTATCACCCCACTTCCTCCTCTTCGGTGGGTTTCGCACATAAACAGACGAATGGCTTCCATCACTTCGTAACAACTCTAAGTCACTATCAGGTTCTAAATCATTCGTAAGTTTTTCACAATCACACAAATCTTATTTTGCGTATTCATATTATTCAGTATAGTCTATTGCAGTTTCGCTATGTATATTATTACATTGGCTGCCACTGTTTCTAAATGGTTCAAATGGCTCTAAGCACTTTGAGACTTAACATCTAAGGTCAACAGTTCCATGATCTTAGAACTACCGAAACCTAACTAACCTAAGGATATCACACACATCCATGCCCGAGGCAGGATTCGAACCTGCGACCATAGCGGTAGAGCGGTTCCAGACTGAACCGCATAGAACCGCTCGGCCACATCGGCCGGCCGCCACTGTTTCATCTGTCACATTGATTATGAATAAATTTGCATTTCTCTCCTTGTTGTTATTTCTGTGGATCTTCTTTGATGTTTGTAATGGCTAACAATCATACTCACTACATATTCAGGAATCATTATCACACTTTTACCTTGACAGTCAGAGTAACGACATGCACTGTGAAATCAGTTACACCACAAATGGACGGACTAACTACCGAGTTGATGCAACACGTAATGGGGTCACTTTTATTCTGATTTTCTTGCTCTTATGCGGATGCAGGCTGAGTTGCCATCCCTTTGCTCCCAACTTCAGGCAGTGTTGGCTTCGGTCACACAGATTGAGGCTGTTGCCAATGGGCATCACTGTGGGGGTCCGGATGGGGGTTTGTCGGGGACGGCCAGCTCGTCCCATGCATCCCCCGATCGGACGACTGTGGCTGCCCGGGATACTGCCCACATTGAGGCTGATCCCTCACCTGTGGTAGAGTGGGAGGTCGTCTCGAGGTGTGGCAGGGGGCGAAAGACATTCTGGAGGGCTGAACGGAAGGCCTCTCCAGTTTGTCTGACGAACCGGTTTCAGGCTCTGTCTCCGGCCGATACTGATCTTCGGCCGGAGATGGCTGCTTGTCCTGTTCCAGAGGTTGCCCGTCAGACTGCAAGATCCGGGCAGTCGCAGAGGGTGGGCTTACTGGTAGTTGGGAGCTTCAACGTCAGGCGCGTAATGGGACCCCTTAGGGATTTGGCAGCAAGAGAGGGGAAGAAAACCAATGTGCACTCCGTGTGCATACCGGGGGGAGTCATTCCAGATGTGGAAAGGGTCCTTCCGGATGCCATGAAGGGTACAGGGTGCACCCATCTGCCGGTGGTCGCTCATGTCGGCACCAATGATGTTTGTCGCTATGGATCGGAGGAAATCCTCTCTGGCTTCCGGCGGCTGTCTGATTTGGTGAAGACTGCCAGTCTCGCTAGTGGGATGAAAGCAGAGTTCACCATCTGCAGCATCGTCGACAGGACTGACTGCGGACCTTTGGTACAGAGACGAGTGGAGGGTCTGAATCAGAGGCTGAGACGGTTCTGCGACTGTGTGGGCTGCAGATTCCCTGACTTGCGCCATAGGGTGGTGGGGTTTCGGGTTCCGCTGGATAGGTCAGGAGTCCACTACACGCAGCAAGCGGCTACAAGGGTAGCAGGGGTTGTGTGGCGTGGACTGGGCGGTTTTTTAGGTTAGATGGCCTCGGGCAAATACAGAAAGGGCAACAGCCTCATAAGGTGGGGGGCAAAGTCAGGACATGCGGGGACCAAGCAACAATCGGTATTGTAATTGTAAACTGTCGAAGCTGCATTTGTAAAGTACCGGAACTTCAAGCGCTGATAGAAAGCACCGAAGCTGAAATCGGTATAGGTACAGAAAGCTAGCTGAAGCCAGAGATAAATTCAGCCGAAAATTTTACAAAGTTACAGACGGTGTTTAGAAAGGATAGATTGCATGCAACCGGTGGTGGCGTGTTTGTCGCTGTTAGTAGTAGTTTATCCTGTAGTGAAATAGAAGTGGATAGTTCCTGTGAAATATTATGGGTGGAGGTTACACTCAACAACCGAGCTAGGTTGATAATTGGCTCCTTTTACCGACCTCCCGACTCAGCAGCATTAGTGGCAGAACAACTGAGAGAAAATTTGGAATACATTTCACATAAATTTTCTCAGCATATTATAGTCTTAGGTGGAGATTTCAATTTACCAGTTATAGACTGGGACACTCAGATGTTTAGGACGGGTCGTTGGGACAGAGCATCGAGTGACATTATACTGAGTGCACTATCCGAAAATTACCTCGAGCAATTAAACAGAGAATCGACTCGTGGAGATAACATCTTGGACCTACTGATAACAAACAGACCCGAACTTTTCGACTCTGTAAGTGCAGAACAGGGTATCAGTGATCATAAGGCCGTTGCAGCATCCCTGAATATGGAAGTTAATAGGTTTATCTGTTTAGTAAGAGTAATAGAAGGCAGATTTCAGACTACCAAACAGATCAAAACGAAAATTTCGGTTCCGACACTGACAATGTTGAGAGTTTATGGAAAAAGTTTAAGGAAATTGTAAAATGCCTTTTAGACAGGTACGTGCCGAGTAAAACTGTGAGGGACGGGAAAAACCCACCGTGGTTCAACAAAGTTAGGAAACTACTGCGAAAGCAAAGAGAGCTTCACTTCAAGTTTAAATGCAGCCAAAATCTCTCAGACAAACAGAACCTAAACGATGTCAAAGTTAGCGTAAGGAGGGCTATGCGTGAAGCGTTCAGTGAATTCGAAAGTAAAATTCTATGTACCGATTTGACAGATAATCCTAGGAAGCTCTGGTCTTACGTTAAATCAGTAAGTGGCTCGAAACAGCATATTCAGACACTCCGGGATGATGGTGGCATTGAACCAGAGGATGACACGCGTAAAGTTGAAATACTAAACACCTTTTTCCAAAGCTGTTCCACAGAGGAAGACCGCACTGCAGTTCCTTCTCTAAATCCTCGCACAAACGAAAAAATGGCTGACATCGAAATAAGGGTCCAAGGAATAGAAAGGAAACTGGAATCACTCAACAGAGGAAAGTCCACTGGACCTGACGGGATACCAATTCGATTCTACACAGAGTACGCGAAAGAACTTGCGCCCCTTCTAACAGCCGTGTACCGCAAGTCTCTAGAGGAACGGAAGGTTCCAAATGATTGGAAAAGAGCACAGGTAGTCCCAGTCTTCTAGAAGGGTCGTCGAGCAGTTGCGCAAAACTATAGACCTATATCTCTGACGTCGATCTGTTGTAGAATTTTAGAACATGTTTTTTGCTCAAGTATCATGTCGTTTTTGGAAACCCAGAATCTACCCTGTAGGAATCAACATGGATTCCGGAAACAGCGATCGTGTGAGACCCAACTCGCTTTATTTGTTCACGAGACCCAGAAAATATTAGATACAGGCTCCCAGGTAGATGCTATTTTCCTTGACTTCCGGAAGGCGTTCGATACAGTTCCGCACTGTCGCCTGATAAACAAAGTAAGAGCCTACGGAATATCAGACCAGCTGTGTGGCTGGATTGAAGAGTTTTTAGCAAACAGAACACAGCATGTTGTTATCAATGGAGAGACGTCTACAGACGTTAAAGTAACCTCTGGCGTGCCACAGGGGAGTGTTATGGGACCATTGCTTTTCACAATATATATAAATGACCTAGTAGATAGTGTCGGAAGTTCCGTGCGGCTTTTCGCGGATGATGCTGTAGTATACAGAGAAGTTGCAGCATTAGAAAATTGTAGCGAAATGCAGGAAGATCTGCAGCGGATAGGCACTTGGTGCAGGGAGTGGCAACTGACCCTTAACATAGACCAATGTAATGTATTGCGAATACATAGAAAGAAGGATCCTTTATTGTATGATTATATGATAGCGGAACAAACACTGGTAGCAGTTACTCCTGTAAAATATCAGGGAGTATGCATGTGCAACGATTTGAAGTGGAATGATCATATAAAATTAATTGTTGGTAAGGCGGGTACCAGGTTGAGATTCATTGGGAGAGTCCTTAGAAAATGTAGTCCATCAGCAAAGGAGGTGGCTTACAAAACACTCGTTCGACCTATACTTGAGTATTGCTCATCAGTGTGGGATCCGTACCAGATCGGGTTGACGGAGGAGATAGAGAAGATCCAAAGAAGAGCGACGCGTTTCGTCACAGGGTTATTTGGTAGCCGTGAAAGCGTTACGGAGATGTTTAGCATACTCCAGTGGCAGACTATGCAAGAGAGGCGCTCTGCATCGCGGTGTAGCTTGCTCGCCAGGTTTCGAGAGGGTGCGTTTCTGGATGAGGTATCGAATATATTGCTTCCCCCTACTTATACCTCCCGAGGAGATCACGAATGTAAAATTAGTGAGATTCGAGCGCGCACGGAGGCTTTCAGACAGTCGTTCTTCCCGCGAACCATACGCGACTGGAACAGAAAAGGGAGGTAATGACAGTGGCACGTAAAGTGCCCTCCCCCACACACCGTTGGGTGGCTTGCGGAGTACAAATGCAGATGTAGAATTTAGATGAATGTAGATGTAGAATGTCTGTCTTGTTCCCCTAGATGTCAGAACGGGCACTTTTTCAGATGATCTTCGGTACGGCACTACTACATTAGCCAGAGAAACGCAGTTTACGATGACTATAGTCACTAAAGTCACGATATCACGTTGGGTATGGCCAACTGTGAACAGATTATCGCATATTCGTAGCTTACAGTGTAACTGGAGATGGCACTTCATTTATACACTTTTGTGATTAGAACTTGAAACATATTCATACAAACCACAACTCAACTGCAATTGTGATCGCAACTTGCGCTAACGCCCTTGTTAGAATGGAACTACGGGTATTTAGAAGCAGTGTCATGCTCTGTAATGAATATGCTGGGATTTTGCCGAATTTCTACGTCATTAATTTATACACATACAAAATAATGTCGTAATGTCTTACCTCGAAAATTACGGTAACGTTTCTCAGCTGCATTTCTGTATTCAGTAATTCAGGTATGTGCTATGGTCCACGCCAACAGTTTTAAGTAACACACTGCAAATTGGAGACATTCATTTATTTAACATTTATATAATGTTGGCTTGCGTGGTAGGGTATACATGTATGTAGAGATATGCACGTAATGCTTCATCTACGTAAAAGAGCTATACTGTATAATATGTACTGTGTACATAAACACAACACTAACCAATTTTTTTTTTGTAAAAACCTTCTCTGATGTGTTATGACGTGTGACTTCCGTAAGCACATGCTCACATCAACAGAGATCTTCAAGCACAGCACGCTGAACGGTTAAGCTAGCACACTCCTGACTGTTTTTTTTTTTTGTTTTTTTTTTTAATAAATGTTGATTCTTTTGTGTGAGTGTACTCTTCAGTATTCCAGTTGATATATATCATAACTGTTCTTGGGTAGTTACCAACACGTACCAACTCATACTAGCGATACTTTGACTGGTGCTCTCGATTGTGACAACGATAACTCAGTGTGTTGAGTCATCCTGTGGTGGATACCATGTAGTTGTTGGGTTCTCTAACACAGAACAAAAGAATGATATTCACACGTAATGTTTGGTAAACTTTTATTTAACTTTAAATTTCCAGTAACATGTCCAGATCAATAAACAGTACAAGTCAGAACGAGTCCTTACATCCACAGTAGCGTAGAGGTTGAGTGTCGAGGTAAAACGATTAGACTGCGAGCAAGACTACACTAGATAGACGGGCACGTGCAGCGTACGGTGTTCTTTCAGTCGGCTCCATCGCCGTGTTAGTTGATAAGGATGTGTCTCGGAGCTCCCCGCGGATTTGCGGTGCTGTTCCTGTCAGTTACTGATCATGGACCGGCTCATTCCACCCCTAATCTCCTTTTCATCGTTGTGTACTGGTGCTGTCTCAAAGGACGGCGGTGGGGAGGTCTGGATGCATGTGACACCACTGAGGAAGCAGAAGCTGGAATTTCAGTCGATACCAAACTTCTGCCCCACCCCGAAATTCGTCTATGGCTGGGAACATCGGCTGAAAAAACACACTCGTCCAGGGACGGAGCGTTTTCTTCTATTGGCGGAAGCGCAACGATTACTGGAGGGATCGCGACAGCCCGCCGGTAAGCGGCAGGGCGTAGAAGGCCACCTCTCGTTGGTGGGACTGCTGGCGCTGTGGTTTCGGTGACGGCGACGGCGTTGCGTTGACATCCATGGGCTCCACGTCCGGTGAAGGTAGCGCAGGACCCGAGTTCCGCCGGTGATTTGTCGTTGCGTAGCTGGGAACGGCAGGACGAAAGAAAGAGCACTAAGGCTTGCTCCCGCGTATTGAAGATCAGTAAGTTGTTCATCCTATGCTTAAAATTTCTTTCGATGTATTCCGATTCGCCATTGGATTGAGGCTGAAACGGTGCGGTCGTAACACGCTTGATGCCGTTGGTGGTACAAAACAACTCACATTACGCCGACGAGCACTTTCGTCCTGTCCGAAGCCAGCATTTCTGGTAAACGTTCTCTGCAAAATATTGATGTCAGAGTTCTGTCAGCACTAGCTGTTGAGGTGGAGTGCACGGGCACAACGAGTGGGAAGTTTCTAAAAGCGCCCACAAGCAGAAGCCAACAACAGTCCCAGTAGGGACCCGCGAAGTCAGTAAGCAACCTTTGTGTAGGGGTGCTGAGTTTGGGCCAGTCGAAAAATTTTTCTGCTGGGCATAGTGAGGTTAATTGTTCTGCTTGAGTGTCCATGTGCACTGACGTCAGACGAGCTCTTTAGTGCTTACAGCGCCCCAGTGGCCTTGACGGAGAATGGGAAAACTGCCTTCTGAACCACTGCACCACAATCATATTGGAATGACCATTGTCTGTATTTAAGAGGACGAGACGCTGGTGGTGCAATAAGCTGTGCCGAAGCGCATAGTAACTGCGTACGACGGGATCATTAAACTGCCAAATCATACATGGTCAACTGGTGCAGTGATACTGCAACGGTCTTGAGACTGGAATTCGCAGTCGTCACCTGAGTAATCCGTGCTGGTTGATGGGAAATCCATGGAGCGTTTCACTCTCCTGAACATCAGTATGAAAGCAAGAATCATCTGTGGCGTCAAACGCCGAATTAGTGCAGGTTGGAAGGCAAGAAAGAGTGTCCGCATTATAATGCTTAGCCGTGCAAGAGTCAAACACTGAGGCTTGGAGGAACGAACTTCGACGGGCTGTTCAATGAGGTGAAAGGATTGTGGTTCATCACCAAGTAGAATTTCCGGACATAGCAGTATTGGTCGAATTAGGTCACGGCATACACGATAACAAGGGCTCAAACGAGTGCTCAATAAAGCTTCCTTCAGTTTCTGAAATGCTACTTAACACTCCCTAGTCCACTGAAACGGAACAATATTTCGTCGAAGACGATGCAATGGAGCTCCAATCTGCGCAGCATGCGGACTGAACTGAATGCAAGAAGTGAGTTTACCCAACACGCCATCCTTCCGAGGACATGGAAGGCCCCGGATGGCAGTTAAAGGTGACTGCGAATAGTAGATACCCTGATTACTGATAAAGTGTCCCAAATATTCAATCTGATTGTGGAGGAAGGAGCACTTGTCACTTTAATCCAGTATCTGAGATCACCTGCAACAATTTCCTGGGATTGGAAATATAGTCTTCGGGAGTGAGACCTGAAATTACTATGTCGTCCGAATAGTTCGTACAAGAAGGAACTGCAGCAGGCATCTGTTCCAAGTGGCGTTGAAAAATTGCAGGTGCGGACGGGATGCAAAGGACAACTGCAAAAACTTACACAACTCCCCTTGTGGGTCATGATCACAAATACTCGTGTGGACCTGTCTTTGAAAGGAAGCAACCTCCTATACGTATGCCCATGAGTTCCTCACTCTACGGCAAAGGAAAAGAGTCATTCACAGTCTGTTGATTTACCATTGCCTTGAAATCTCCATATAAGCGTAATCTGCCAGACGACTTCTTCATGATTACCTGTAAGGATGCCCACTGACTGGCTGCTACGTTAGGAAATCACACCATTGTCTTCACAAGATAAGAGTTCTTTTTACCCTTTGATCTCTGATAGCTTGACAGACGGACCGTGCGTGGCAAAAGAGAGGCTCCGCATTGACTTTCATGGTAATGTGAGCGTCTGAATTATTAGCTTGCCTAGGCCATCTTTGTTCGTAAGCACAGAGGAGTTGACTGAGTGGACATTTTCCTTAATGTACAAATCAATACGACGTCTGGGTGCACAACTCCTCAGATCAACCGTACATCAGGTCTCAAGATGACCTCGTCATGGTACCTGATAGCAGTTAAACCTTTCCGATTCACCTGTACAATTTCATGAAGTAGTGTTCGAGTGGTCAACATAATCTCTGCCCACGACATTAGCGATCCTACTCGGTATCTGTCTCTTTCCCGTATGTGCGGAACTCTAACTCGTGTTCCACATTCCTTTCAGATGCGAATTGGTCAAGAATCACTCTCCAGATCAAATCTGGATTCATTTGTGGAAGGAACATTGGCCCACTTTATGACTGTGCAGGTGGCATGTTGACGACTCCACTCAAGGTGATCCCTTCTGTGAAGACGCCCAGAGGCACACATACAGCAGGTCTCCGACAATAAAGATCACCCTTTTGAAGCCTTCTCTACACCTTTTGCCTCGATTCAACATGTGCAGTGGATGCTGCGAGGTCAGATGCCAGTTACTGTGCAGTAATAAGGTGATACCGTCGTGCTCTTGCAGCCAAATAACGGTTCTCTCTTTCTGATGTCACTTGTGATCGTCCCGGCCCTGGTCCTTCTCTATAAACAGTTGCATCATCCGAGAAAAAACAGAACGATTCATGTTAAGCCATTAAACCACGTAAGTTTGCGGCTGTCATGCTTCCATTCTTCCCTAGGCTCTCCACAACAGATAGTCTGGTAGCCATCTTTTCTTTGTCATACAGTACCGTCTGTGACTCTGTACACAGCGACTGTGGATGTCGGACTAGCTGGCAAACATTACTCCGTGTGATAGGTGCCCTTGCGTCATCGTTGACGTGGTTTACCGTCGACCAGAATGCCATCTTATGTGAAGAACACAATCGTTCGGATATCTTTTGACAGTTTGTATGATTATATGTTGAATTAGACACAGGAGGGAAAATAGCGGTTTGTTGCTTTAATTTTGGACACCAGGGTACGTTTTTTGATGTCTTATTAATCCGAATAAAGTGTAATACGCCTTTCATTATCATGTCATTCCATTCTTCATGTACAAGGCTGTGAATACGCTTCTTGTCCCTTGGCTGTTTGTTAACGTATATAGTCTATCACTGACAAGTGCAAGACACCTGCTGTTGGCAGTTCATCCTTCAGTTATGACGAACATACCTCAAATGACGGGCAACTGAATTTCTGTAATAAAAATGGCGAGAGGAGGAGAAATTCGATTCCTATTGGCCGAGAGCAACTGAGTCTCACAGCTACTGGCCGAACGCATCGTGGGGGAATATATTTATTCTTCCTACGTATACCTGGCAAAAATACAATTAAAATAAAACTACACATGCAGGCTTACCAACAGTCTTTCTTCCCGCTCATAGTTCACAACTGGAACAGGATGTGAGGGGACAGTCGTACTTCAGGTAACTTCCACCACGCCCCATAAGATGGCCTTCCGAGGACAGATGTAGACGAAACACTCACATAAGTACATTGCTGTTTTGTATTGTTCTGCTGAAAGTGCGGTAGCTTAGTACGTTGCACATTAACAATTAAGCATATTCTGTTTCTTCGTGAGTCACAATGGTAGACCCGCCAAGGATCACTGCTGATTCTTTAAGAATGTTCTTCGCCAGCAGACAGAAGCTGCGTCTAATTTTCCCTACGGTTCAGCAACATGCATCGTAATTTTAAATTACAATTGCCTTTTAAATACTTAGACTTTTCTATAGTGATATCTCACAGACTGCGACTGATTGCCTCTGTTTCCTGTGGCGTACTGTTGACACAGTTACTTGTACGAAACAGTTGTTCTATTCAAAAGCGAGGATAAAAATCTAGTTAGTATGGGATATGATCTGGGTAATGAGTGGCATATAACTAGAAAATAAGTCAGTTGTGTTAAAAATGTAGTAGTAAACTGGTTGAAACAGCTTTGGCAGGTATTCCCAAGTGTGTCTAGAACGAGTAAAAATACCAAGGTGTGGTTTTCGCTAACTTATAGCGGACATTTTTGTAAATTTTCTGATGTAAACAAGGTACTTTTATAATTTGTAGTTACCGAATTATGACACCAGTGTAATTTCTTTTATTGAATTTCTTACTTGTTTCAATGGAACTGGAATCCACTTACGAAAACAACATCATCATAAACAGTGTGGGACTTGATCAAATACTAACAAGACAACAACGCTGCGAACCTGTGTTCCGCCGTCATGAGAAGAGGGCTGCCTGCTGTAGACTTCGTGCAAACAGGGGACACCCGTACGCACAGGAGGCGAATGGAAGGAAGGGCAAGACGTATTGCAGTGTAACAGACGAACAAAGAAGTTATAGGTAGCAGGACCATACATACGGAACTTTAAACGGTTTATTTAAAAAAAAAACGTATCCATGTGATACATATAATTTGGTCGTAAACAGTAGCTTCAGTGTTACGAAAACGTTCACAGATGTTTAGAGTGGTTCCCAATGTAATTCATCATCATCATCTTGGACAGTTTCCAGCCTCTGGCAGGGTCTGTATTGAACATGGGCCTCTCCATCGCCTTCTGTCTTGCCACCATCTCTCTGTCTTCACCTTGGTCCAGTCTTCTCCTTACTTCTGGATGCATTCCTATACTCCTTTAAGCCATTTGTCTCTCGGTCTTGCTCTTGGTCTCTTTCCTTCCAGTTTCATGTCGTGCATCCACCTGGGTATCCTCTTCACCTCCATTCTCTTAACGTGTCCATACCATCTCAGCCTTGATTTCTCGATTCCTCCTGTAATGGTTCCACCTTCATTAACTCTCTGATCCTCTCATTTCTTAACCTGTCTATCTTTGTCACTCCAATACTGTCTCTCAAGAATTTCATCTCACTAGGGGAAGACGTATTGCAGTGCAGCAGACGAACAAGTAAGTTATAGGTGGCAGGACCATACATAAGGAAATGTAAACGGTTTATTTAAAAAGAAACCTATTCATGTTTATCCTCCAAATAATGTGTTTTGCTACTCTTCTGTTCTCCAGCGCTTTCCACACTTTGCTTCTATGTACACTTTCATAGGCTTTTTTAATGTCCAGGAAGGTCATTAGTAGATCTTTTCCATATCCATAGTGCTGTTCCTGAAGTTGTCTTACAGCAAAAATTAGATCCACTGTGGACCTTCCTGTTCGGAAGCTATGTTGCTCTACTCTCATTCTTCCTTCTAATTTTGCCCGAATTTGTGAATCCAAAAGTTTCTCAAAAAATCTTTTCATAATGACTCATCAATGTCACCCCCGACTGTTCTTGCACTCTTTTCTATTTCCCTTTTTAAAGACCGGGGCAATTATTCCCTTCTTCCAGTCCTTTGGGATCATCTTCTGTCTCCACACAATTTTCGTTACTCGATACAGCCTATGTATCCCAACCTCTCCTAATGCTGTCACTATCTCACTTAGCTCATCCAGACCTGGTGACTTCCCTCCCTCCATTTTGCCCAATGCCTCTTCCACCTCTCCCCATCTTTTTCTATTTCTGTTCTTCCTCTTTTTTTCCTCCCCTGCTTGTTCCTCCTCATCCAGTTCTCCATTCAGGCTCAGGACTTCTTCAAAGTACTCCTTACATATATTCTTGAGTTCCTCCTTATTCTCTACAGAAATGTCACTATCTTACTCTTTTTTGTACAATAGGAGACTATTGCAGCTGATTCCTGGAATCCGAAGACACATGAAACTGCAGTTCTTCCCCTTGCTTCGATAAATTCTGCAGATAGTTCACGACGACTTTTTCTTAGCGTTACTAGCAGAGTCATTTGCTTTTGTTCCAGTTCTTTGCCAACTCCAAACTTGTAAATAAATTATCTGTTCTGATATTTCTACCACTTCCAGATAAACGTTGTGTCGATTCTAACACTACTCTTTTTCCCTGAATTTTTTCTCTACGCTAGCCTTTGCCCTTTCCTCTGTACACCTGCAGGTGCATTGTGACCTATATACACTCCCACAAGAATAAGCAGGCCAAGAAATCATTTAAATTCTTCTTTATCAAGATCTGTCCATTTGTTACCGAAAGTAATGTTACCTTATTTGTTAATCAATTTCTAAATAATCTGGGAAATGCTGACCTTCATAAATAATGCAAATGTTGACTGCACGATATGTACATTCCTTACAGCATGTCTTATCGGACCTGGAGCCGTCTTCAGTACATTTTATGCTAGCTGTCTCCCATGTAATCAAACAGAATTTTTCCCCATATTTCATTTCCATTTCTCAACTGAAAAAGTGGGATATGTACTTACATATTATTATTAGTACTATCATTAAAGTTTTTCCAGACATATGGTAGATTATATATACTTACTTGAAAACATTTTGATCTTAGATGTCAGCAACTTCAGGAAGTAGTTTTTAAATCTCCAACGTCTTCATCAGAATCTTCAGTTGATTCCCTACCTCCAGAAAAAATAGCATCAATTTTCTCATCGTCATCAGACAGTTTATCTCCTAATTCCTCTTCTTCATTCGAAATTCCTTGTATTTCAGCACTACTCAAACGTTTTCTAGTCATAGTGTTGTTTTTGCACACGCTGAGTCGAAACACTAGCAACAAATGAGGTAATACACAACAATGGCTGAGGGAAGGAACGGCAACAATAGGTATGAACAATAAGTGTGAAATGTTAATTTCACTATTGCAGATGTTTCATATAACATCTGTTCAGTGTAACATTCGTCATTCTGTTTTTATTGTTGCATTCAAGAACCAAAACAAGAATTTAGATTGGGGTCATGCTGACCCGAGTGGTACTCAGTGCACAGCCCATGAATACATTTTAATATGTTGTAAATATAAAACTGAACAATATGTCATTGCATACAAGCAACTTACAGAGACAAAGTCATAAATTTTGAATATAATCGTTTGAAAACAAGGGAGATATATATTTCACATGTGCTTATGGGGTCATATTCACCCCAGAGGTACTAGGGGGGATAAAGAAAAAATTTCACAATTCGTATGTACAGACATTATATACTCACAGTTACAGTTTGACAAGGATTGGACAGGTAGCCAGCTATGGCCTTATGGCAGGAAGCAGGTTGCGTGGGATATGGAGGCCTACATCATCCTAAATACAATGTCAGTCTACTTTTAACGGTGCAACATCATTTAGTTTGTCTCTAATGTAAAATAACGTGTTGTGAAGAGATAATTTCGTAATGTTAACTGACTGTGTGAGATTTATTTCCCACTACCAGTTACTATACACACTATACACGCATTATCAGAAAATGTAGCACTACATACACTGTCAACTGACGTCAGGACCACAGAGGCAATGTTAGGTCTCCATTTTGTTTCCTGTAAGTTCCCTTGTGCTCCATTGAGAAATGAGACACTATGCCTCCACAATGAGAGAGATACTGAGTTCCGAAAGACGACAAGGTGTTAATAATACACCTTGCAGAGCTTTGGAGTAGCGTTTTCGGAAAATAAAAAAAAAATGCTTAAATGTTATGAAAAGTGACAATTACGTTTTATTGTTATTAACAAACACAAACATTTTTTATTGTCTGGGTAATCCTTTACCGCATTACATGCAGAATTTAACAGGACCATTTAGCTACATTTTTATTTAAGTTCGTTTTAGAAATGTCTTTAAGCTGCACAGGTAATTTATTGCGCGATTTTATTCATTGGTAGTAAGTACTTGTAACCTTTCCCTCGCACACATCACTATTAACATTCTCTGTCTTTGTACAAATTTTGAAAGCTGTACAAAAGAATAACTTTTTAAGTATCTTGATTTTCGCTTCTTATTGTTGGCCCTAATACTTATTGTGTCTACGGGTACATTCTTGAGGCTGTAATGTTTATAACGTTGCGAGTCCCTGAAGACGAAATAACTGTGGAAGATTTGCCTGATGTTAAGAATATTTTGTTTATTTTATCCCATTTTTCTAAATCACACCCACTTTACAATTTTCATCTCTATCACATCACAAGTTATATTATTGGTGACAGTCAAAAACATGTCTGATTCCGTCAGAGGCATGCCCACCACTACTTACATTCTGCCGTACTCACTGTTTCCAGAGTTTACAAAGCAAAAGAGTCTACAAACTTTCTCAAAAGGAGAAGAATCTTTACCAAATTAGATCATTATTTTATAAATAAAGTAATCACATATTTTAGCCTGAGACATAACACATCATATAGAAAATCATATGAAGTTTATTAAGTTAGACAGCTGATATTATGAAACTTCCTGGCGGATTAAAACTGTGTGCCCGATCGAGACTCGAACTCGGGACCTTTGCCTTTCACGGGCAAGTGCTCTACCATCTAAGCTACCGAAGCACGACTCACGCCCGGTACTCACAGCTTTACTTCTGCCAGTGAGTACCGGGCGTGAGTCGTGCTTCGGTAGCTCAGATGGTAGAGCACTTGCCCGCGAAAGGCAAAGGTCCCGAGCTCGAGTCTCGGTCGGGCACACAGTTTTAATCTGCCAGGAAGTTTCATATCAGCGCACACTCCGCTGCAGAGTGAAAATCTCATTCTGGAAGCTGATATTATGTTTACCTTTACAAGAATCGATAGTATACGTGGTATCGGTTATTTCTATAAAGAAAAGGGAATGTTAGAGGAGGATGACCCATTATATACTTCAGTTCTTTCTTGGCGAAAGTAAGTTCATTCTAGATCTTGTTGCATGATCATGGACAGCGCGTTTTGTGTAGTAATTACCAATGTCCTCCTGATGTACATAACTGATTGGTAATGCACCCACTTGATATAGCTAAAATACAAAATACATTTAACACATATTTTCACTGATCCCGATTACTGTTTTTGGCTATTTTTATTATGATCCATTCCTCTACCTTGTACACTTTATCTATATTCAGTGCGTTCAAGTCCCAGAAACGAGTTCCACAGCTAATAAAACAGAACTTTATGGGCATAATATACTGATAAAATGCTGTTTATAAGTGTTCTCACCACTTCAGCTGAGAATCAGTAATACTCATTCCCAGAAATTTTGTGTTCATTGTGCTCTGAAGGTATCGTCTAAATGTAATTTGACTTAGTCATTTCCCCTTTTCAAACTGAAAGTAATGATATTCGTTATACTGACATTCTGTTTAATTTTATTACACATTGGCAAAGTGTAAAACTCCTTGATGGTTTTACTTGCTTTCATGCAAGGAGTTCTCTTTTATTCTCAGCGATTATAATACTTCTGTCATCAGCAAGTTGAATTTTATACCAGTGACTGATACAATCTGCGAAAGTCGTGATGTATTTCAGAAAAGATATCGTTCCTAATAAACTACCCTGAGGAAATCATGCATTAACGTATTTCGGCTCAAAGGAGTGTCTCACTAAAGGTTTATCATATTTGAGGTTTGTGTTACCTATGTCTGCTAGGAGCAGTTAGTCCACGAACCCACGCGAATTCTAAATGGTTGTGAAAACACACTTGACCTCTTAGCCACAACAATCCAGAGCTAATAGAGAGCATCATGACGGATACAGGGATTAGTGATCACAAGGTCGTTGTAGCTAAGCTCAATACCGTTTCTTCCAAATCCACAAGAAACCAACGCAAAATAATTTTATTTAAAAAAGCGGATAAAGTCTCAGTAGGAGCCTTCCTAAGAGACAATCTCCATTCCTTCCGAACTGACTATGCAAATGTACACGAGATGTGGCTCAAATTCAAAGATATAGTAGCAACAGCAATTGAGAGATTCATACCTCATAAATTGGTAAGAGATGGAACTGATCCTTCATGGTACACAAAACAGGTCCGAACGCTGTTGCAGAGGCAACGAAAAAGCATGCGAAGTTCAGAAGAACGCGAAATCCCGAAGAGTGGCAAATATTTACAGACGCGTGAAATTTGGCACGGACTTCAATGCGAGATGCCTTTAATAGGTTCCACAACGAAACATTGTCTCGAAATTTGGTAGAAAATCCGAAGAAATTCTGGTCGTATGTAAAGTACACAAGCGGCAAGACGCAGTCAATACCTTCGCTGCACAGTGCCGATGTTACTGTTACCGACGACTGTGCCCCTAAAGCCGAGTTATTGAACGCAGTTTTCCGAAATTCCTTCACCAGGGAAGACGAATGGAATATTCCAGACTTTGAAACACGAACAGCTGCTAGCATGAGTTTCTTAGAAGTAGATACCTTAGGGGTTGCGAAGCAACTCAAATCGCTTGATACGGGCAAGTCTTCAGGTCCAGATTGTATACCGATTAGGTTCTTTTCAGATTACGCTGATACAATAGCTCCCTACTTAGCAATCATATACAACCGCTCGCTCACTGGTAGATCTGTGCCTACAGATTGGAAAATTGCGCAGGTCGCTCCGGTGTTTAAGAAGGGTAGTAGGATAATCCCTCGAACTACAGAGCTATATCATTGACGTCGGTTTGCAGTAGGGTTTTGGAGCATATATTGTATTCAAACATTATGAACCACCTCGAAGGGAACGCTCTATTGATACGTAATCAGCATGGTTTCAGAAAACTTCGTTCTTGTGCAACGCAGCTAGCTCTTTATTCGCACGAAGTAATGACCGCTATCGACAGGGGATCTCAAGTTGATTCCGTATTTCTAGATTTCCGGAAAGCTTTTGACACCGTTCCTCACAAGCGACTTGTAATCAAGCTGCGGGCCTATGGGGTATCGTCTCAGTTATGCGAGTGGATTCTTGATTTCCTGTCAGGAAGGTCGCAGTTTGTAGTAATAGACGGCAAATCATCGAGTAAAACTGAAGTGATATCAGATGTTCCCCAGGGAAGCGTAAAGGGACCTCTGCTGTTCCTGATCTACATAAATGACCTGGGAGACAATTTGAGCAGTTCTCTTAGGTTGTTCGCAGATGATGCTGTAATTTACCGTCTAGTAAGGTCATCCGAAGACCAGTATCAGTTGCAAAGCGATTTAGAAAATATTGCTGTATGGGGTGGCAGGTGGCAGTGGACGCTAAATAACGGAAGTGTGAGGTGATCCACATGAGTTCCAAAAGAAATCCGTTGGAATTCCATTACTCGATAAATAGTACAATTCTCAAGGCTGTCAATTCAACTAAGTACCTGGGTGTTAAAATTACGAACAACTTCAGTTGGAAAGACCACATAGATAATATTGTGGCGAAGGCGAGCCAAAGGTTGCGTTTCATTGGCAGGACACTTAGAAGATGCAACAAGTCCACTAAAGAGACAGCTTACACTACACTCTTTCGTCCTCTGTTAGAATATCGCTGCGCAGTGTGGGATCCTTACCAGGTGGGATTGACGAAGGGCATTGAAAGGGTGCAAAAAAGGCAGCTCGTTTTGTATTATCACGTAATAGGGAAGAGAGTGTGGCAGATATGATACGCCAGTTGGGATGGAAGTCGTTAAAGCAAAGACGGTTTTCGTCGCGGCGAGATCTATTTACGAAATTTCAGTCACCAACTTTCTCTTCCGAATGCGAAAATATTTTGTTGAGCCCAACCTTCATTGGTAGGAATGATCATAAGAATAAAATAAGAGAAATCAGAGCTCGAACAGAAAGGTTTATGTGTTCGTTTTTCCCGCGCGCTGTTCGGGAGTGGAATGGTAGAGAGATAGTATGATTGTGGTTCGATGAACCTTGTGCCAAGCACTTATATGTGAATTGCAGAGTAATCATGTAGATGTAGATGTAGATGATGTAGATGAACCAGTATTCAGCTACACATCTTGTTCATGATGATTCTATCATATCTAGTTTCATCTTATTGCCAACAGGATCAAAATACATGGAAAGCTTAAGATCATGTCTGTGACACACTCATCCTCGTTATTAGTATTAAATACAACTGCTGTGAACTTTGAAATGTGTATTTATTCCACCTGCATGAACCATGGATCGTTAGGGGGTAGGGTGGGTTGAATGCGTCAGTGATAAGGCTAGCTGTATTGTAGGTGTAACTACAAAGAAAGGAGTATCTGTGATAAAGCCAGACTAACCCTTGGTTTCTCAAGAGGGGCAGCAGACTTTTCAGTAGTGGCGGTCCAGACGATTGACTGCCGTGGCCTTGTAACATTACTGAACATGGCAATACGGCACTGGTATTTCAAACGGCTGAACGCAAGGGTAATCAATATCCGCTATTTCCCCGAGGGCATGCCGCTCTACTGTGTCGCTTAAATCAAATAGAGATAATGTAGGAGTAGGCTTAATAATGAGTAAGAAAATAGGAATACGGGTAAGCTACTGTGAACAACAAAGTCAAAGTAGTCCCACACGCAGGAAATTGGCGTAGCAGAGCAGATGAAGGAATCCTAAGTCCACCATTCCAGGCAAGTTCTTAGTGGAGGTGATTGGCCATTGCCTTCCTCCAACATGTTATGAAGTGTCTGGTGTGTATCTGTGCCGTGTGGGTGACTGTGACTAGTGCTCTTAGATTATGCTGTTGGGTTTGTGTTGTTACGGATGAAGGGAAGGCGGAGAGTGAAACCCAGTTTCGCCACATGGCGTAATTCTTTCTAATAGCACCCACAGGGCCGCCTAGCTAGCATTTCCATCTGAATAATGGATAACTATCAACATTATCACATGCCCTCACGTCATAAGACTCTGCAAAGAGGTTTGGTATTTAATCTGGAACAATGGCGTATAGACTGCAGATGGAGAACTTTGCTCTACCACCTCTCTACTCATTGCTGCCAAATACTGGCAGCGAAAAACTTCCACGACTAGCATTCGAAACGGTGTATCTTCGAGACGATTGTAACCGCATGAGTGAGCGTCAGTGGCTGCGGCTGCGGAAGACGGTTATGAACAACACAGTGAACCCATCATCGGAGTCAACCTGGACGGACGCACACAGAAGCACAAGGCTACATGCTAACTATCTTCGCAGACGACGAGGAGATTGAAAGAATGTACGGCGAGATAAATGAAATTATTCAGGCGGTTAAGAGAGAGAAACATATAATTCTGGTGGGACACAAGATTTTGATTCCAGGAAAAGGGAGAGAAGGAAAACTAATAAGAAATAATGGCGTAGGGGAAGGGAACGACAGGGGTTGCCGACTGCATAAATTTGCGCAGAGAATTATTTAATTATCGCCAACACCTCTTTGAAGAATCTTCAAACGAGGCTGTGTACGCAGAAGAGACCTCGGGACACCGCTTGCTTTCAAACTGATTATGTAATGGTAAGACGGAGATTAGGAAATCAGGCTTTAAAACACAACCATTCCTGGAGCAGGTGTTAAATCTGACCATAATTTACTAGTCATGAACTGAACATTAAATTTGCAAAGATGTAGGAAGCTAAGGCGATAGGATCTAGATAAATCCAAAGAAACACAGATTTTTGAGAGTTCGAGACATAGCATTAGGTAACGTTTGACTGACACCATGGAAAGAAATACAACATAATGCGATTGGATTGCTTTGAGAGACGAAATAGGGAAGGCAGTAGAGGACCAAATAGGATAGTTCATTAGGTAGTGTCATGTGTCATGAATAATTTTTAAGATTATTCTTAATGATATTGTCACAGAAGAATCTGAGTAGCGCCGTAATGTAGTGGATATGATACTAAACTGTTGCATCGTAGGTCGAGAGTTCAAAACTCACGTGGAGTGTACAATTTTAATTTCTGTATTCGGTTCGAGTACATTCTAGAAGTATCCATAAATGACAAGAATAATTGTAGTGGAATGTTCTGCCGCTGTATATATACTGTATGTGTTCTGGCCGGAACAAAGAAATAATCCCATACAGTCAGGTCCAGTGACCATGGAGGCCATTAATGTAAGATTGAATCATTTGGTCCAGTGCGGCCCATCCGTCGTTCAGTAATCCTTGGATTTAAAAATTACTACACTTCCAGATGCCAGTGTGGCGGTGCCATGTGAAACTCGAGAGTTTGTTCTTTCCAACAGCATGTTGTCCACGCACATATCTCAAAGAACATAACTGTTATGAATTTTTAAAAATCCCATGATTCTTTTTGATTCAATCCTGAGTTAATAACGAGCATCAAAACCGATACAAGGATTAGTGAACACATGGCTGTCGTAGCAAGATTGATTGTTGTAGTCCCCAAATCCTCCAAAAACAAGCGAAAAATATACCTGTTGAAAAAAGCAGATAAAAATTCACTTGACGCCTTCCTGAGAGACAATCTCCACTCATTCGAAATTTATAATATAAGTGTAGACCAAACGTCGCTTCATTTCAAAGAAATAGCGTCGGCAAAAATTGAGAGATCTATACCAAATCAATTAACAAACGGCGGAGCTGATCCACCTTGGTACAACAAACGGTTTAGAACATTGTTGCTGAAACAACGAAACAACATGCCAAAAATAAACAGACGCAAAATCCCCAAGATTGGCGATGTTTTACAGAAGCTCGAAATTTAGCGCTGACTTCAATGTGAGATGCTTATAACATTTTCCATAACTAAAATTTCTCTCGAAACCTGCCAGAAAATCCTAAGAGATTCTGGCCGTATGTGGAGTATGTTAGCGGCAAGAAACAATCAATGCCTTCTCTGCACGATAGCTATGGAGATACTATCAAAGACAGTGCTCCAAAAACAGTGTTACTAAATACAGCCATCCGAAATGCCTTCACAAAGGTAGACGAAGTAAATGTTCTTGAATTCGAATCGAGAACAGCTACCAACATGAGTAACGTAGAAGTAAATATCCTCGGAGTAGTGAAGCAACTTAGATCACTTAATAAAAGCAAGTCTTCTGGTCCACACTGTATACCAATTTGATTCCTTTCGGAGTATGCATATGCATTATCTCCATACTTAAATATCATATATAACCGTTCGCTCGACGAAAGATCCGTACCCAAAGACTGGAAAGTTGCACAGGTCACACCAATATTCCAGAAAGGTAGTAGGAGTAATCCATGAAATTATACGCCCATATCGTTAACGTCGATATGCAGCAGGATTTTGGAACATACATTGTGTTCAACCATTATGAATTACCTCGAAGAAAACTGTCTATTGACACACAGTCAACATGAGCCTAGAAAACACCGTTCCTGTGAAACACAACTTGCTTGTTCTTCACATGAAGCATTGAGTGCTATTGACATGGGATTTCAGATCGATTCCGTATTTCTGCACTTCCGGAAGACTTTTGACATTGTACCACACGGCCGAAGATTTTTAATGATTTTTTTCACATTTCGTCGGTACGAGTGTTTTGCTTTCCCAAAGATTCATCCCCCCCCCCCCCCACCACCACCACCATCACTACTGGTCGTGGAGTGAACTCGAGCCTGTGGGCAGAGATGAAGTTAGCTGTTGCGCTAACGTCTGAAGGCCTTTTCCTTGTCATTACGGCTGTGTCCAGTAGCATGTTATTTCCAACGGTTGTCCTCTGCATTACAGGAATCGAGCACCTTTTTACATTGACAGTTATGTCTTTATTGTTACAAATATTGTCATGTTGGTGATTTTATCTTACATCACTGATAAAAGGGCGTAACAGCTTTTTCCCACAGCAAGAACCTGTGAGTTGATGAGACATACTGTCTATATGACACATCGCGTACACCAGAACCACAGCTTCCGCCACGTATCCCAACCTGGAACACCGTTTATGTTCGGTCATCCTGGTATTGATGTATCGTCTGGTAATTCCAAATCAGACTTTTCCATATGTACACGGCAATCTTTGTATTTGCCAACCATAAATGTTGGCGAAATGTCCTAAAACTTTTTGAACAAGCTTCGGCCAATGATTGTGAGACACAAGCCAACAAGCAGCACGGGATGTTTACTACTATTCAGAAACTCATGGCTATAATACATGTGTATGATTAAGTTTCATCGATAACGACCATATCAAAAATGAACATTAATTTTTTCGGAAGTGGCACTTTCCCCGTATTAATAGCGCAGTAGAAATGCAATCATGGAACATTAACAAGGAATATATGATAACATTAACTAGTAAGCATATTGCTCTTCATTGCCCGTTGCTCTTCACAGATATAGTAAATCCTGGTTATTGTTTTTCCAAATAATGAAATGATGACTCATCTCGAGAGTCGTGGCTCTTGTGTAATGCAATATATTCCCAATAAAACAGCAGATTGGCAGAGTTTGTCAAACTGCTGTTCGCAGTGTAGAATTCAACAAAATTAATCATCAGACATCTTAAATGCTTTCTCGTTATACTCACATATGGTGACTTTTGGCAGTGGTGTTGTACTAAGAAAAGTAAAATTCAAAAATGAAAAACTTGAAAACCACGATGTGAAATCGAGCTAGCATTTGAAACCTCGTCATCGAAAGCAACATGTGTTAGTTAGCCACCAGGATTACTGCTTAAGCTGGAAAAACTTTTACTAAAAATCTTCCCAAGGATGTTCGAAAGTAGTTTCGAATGACAAGATATAGAGTATAAGTTGTACGTGTTAGGTATATTTATACGAAATTATTACGAATTACTTCCGCATTAATTTTGCTTGTAGTACTCCTATCATTAGCAGCGGATTCCCTATCAACGTAATCACGAAATGCAAAGACCATGCCTTTCGTCGTAATGCTAGTCAACAAGTGGAGCCTACGTGTTTTATCGCGGGGATCAGCGGATACCAATATGCAGCTGCAAACACAGCGAAGCGCCGAGTAAACATCTTTCCGATGCCCCCATTCTCTGCGCCTCATATTCTGCCAGGCGGCTGCAGAGGCATTTACACACAATATTTTATGAGGCTCTCTTTACTTTAGAGATGCTCTACTCGTCCAAGCCACAGCCATTTCTTAAAATGTTGGTCAGACTACATCGGTTAGGTGCTTTCTTTTCTACAACACCAAAATGTTTAAAAAATATACTACTCAGATGCAATAGATTCTTTGGCAGTTTTCAGCACCACTATTAACACAGACAACGAATTTTAAAAATAATTTTCGTATACTTTTTATGTCATGCACTACATATTTTGCTTATAGTATAAATTCGAAAACCTCTAGTGACAACCAAAATTTAACGTTGTTTTCTATTGTTTAATATGGAATACATAGATTGTAAGCTGCGCAGCAAATAGTAAAGACTCATTATTGGAAAGAAACTGTTTAATCAGAGACTCCCATTAATAATATTTTCTCTTAAATACAATATCACAAAATCAACAGCAATATGACCTGTATCGGAATGATCTGTTCCATAAAGGTGGGAAGAAAATTTGTTTTATTGTAGAACACGTGATATATTTCTGATACAAATTCATCACTCTCTTTGTCCGCTAAATATTGTTCTAGAATTTCAAAAAGTAAGAGAAACTTACTTTTCTTATCGATTCTATTTTAATATTGCCTGGCACTAAATTTCAGAGTCACACAGACTGTTCATATTAATTACAGAACAGCCTAGATACACTATGATATTCCGTAAAAAATAATTCTTTGAGGGCAGTCGATTGCACAATCTGTACGTATGGCTCGATGAAGTGGAAGAATCCCGTTACCTAATCTTAAAATGCAAATTACTGAGTTGAAATCACAGTGAATAGAGAGAAAAGTGCTGAGTGTCACTAAAGATATTTCGGCCGTAAGGATTATCGGTATTCAGTGCATGAGTTAAGTCTGAGATGAGTACCAAGAATTTCAGGGCATAATGTCCGAATTGTACGGACTACGAGTGAACCAGCAGTTTTTATTTGCTGTTATCGGTGTGGCTAATGGACGACCTACATTGTTAGCTTGACTTGTTATGATATCATACGGGTCAGTTATCTAAAATCACTTTAAAACCCATGCATTTAATTAAAATTGATCCTAAAACCCTTATAAGTAGACAGGTTAACGAATGTTATATGAATGTGAAGTAGCTGGATATATCCCATAGGATTAACGATGCTGACAATATAAGAGGACCACAGTTTAAACCAAATAAAGGTTTATTCACATACGTATAAATGATGGTCTCACATAAATTGGGGACTCAAATATAAAACCACTAAATAAGCATCGACCACAAAAATCTGAGTGACCAAAGTTCATTTTACTGTACATTAATCAACAGCAAATGTAAGAGGCCAAAAGTACAGCTTCCTGCTGTCAATGACAATGCAAACTATAGTTCATTATGCTGACTGACTAGAGCAAAGATATACATGAAGCACATAACACACGATTAAAAATATCAACTTCAGCAAATTATTATGGTACACAGCTGCCTCAAATCGTGTAAACAAAACTAAAATTCAAAAAGTCCCACAAACTCACTTATTGAAAACATAGATAATCTTGCTTTAGTGAAAGTCCAATGAAAAGTGAAAGCACTTAAATCAATCGGCTGCTCGGCCACACATTTCTGTCAGTGAACTCGTGAACAATGATTGACCAAAGCAAAATGATCACAAACTAGTAAAAGACCAAAACAATGACCACCGTCCACTGAAAGACCTAAGACCATGTGCATCCAGCTGCCTGCCCATAAGCATGTATGAATCTATGTAAGGCTCTAAAAAACCGACCACCATTCATATCTAAAGCTAACTGCACACATATACACGATAGTAAAACACCATTAAAATTAGTGTGGTCATTTTATGAGCTTTCATGGAGAAAACAATACAATATTTAAGAAGTCATTAATAAAATTCACCAAGCATGACTGCATCCAGTCTTAAAATGTCTTTAGAGATTATGCAAATTATAAATGCATATGACCAATTTGAAGAGGGAGTTTCTTGCTGTTCTTCGGTAGTAATGCGTTCTATTTTCATGTTTTATTCATTACAATTCCCACTTCCTTTTCGATTTTATCCTGTTTAATTAAGTACCACTTCTATTACTAATCAATCAAAACGTATCAAATAGTAAATTGACGGCACTCATCCACTAGGAAGATAATGAAAGTGTGGAGGATACTTACGCTACAATCATATTGTGGGTAACTGTTGAGGATTTATAGTATTGCCACATTTACATATAAGCTTTTATTATGTGGGTCTGTAATTATCTACACATATAAACGATTTGAAAAGTAACTTGTTATGGTGTTTACTGATGTCATCATATTTAATAATTCATACGATATAACACTTTACTTCAGTTGCTATTAATTTTATAATCTACTATCATTGTAACAATAGTGACTTTCTTAGTATTTATCCTAACATCTTGCTTAAATTTGCAATAAGTTCGTCCCATCGCCAAGATTTTTGTGGTGTACTTGGTTTTGCAGTATTGAATTTATATGATCTCTAACTTAAGTTCGTTGAAAATATAATATTCATCTTTCATGTCACCCATCTTGACAGCCACTGAGTGGTCTTGATCTTACAGTGTAGTGTGTAGGCTTGGGCCTCGGGAAGAATTTCATAATTGAGGTCCAGCTAACATCGTACCTGTATTCCTCACCCAGCCAGCTATCCACCACAAGCTGTCAAAGTACTTACCACTGCCTGTCGCTCAACAAAGGAAGGAAGAAGATTTAGGGTAACAACCTGTCAATACTGAGAGATGGAACGCAAACTTAGAATATTTCAAGAATGGGAAAGGAACCCAGCTGTGCCCTTCCAAAGGAGCCATCCTGACACTTAACCTGGAGTGATTCAGGGAAATCACGGAAATACTAAATCTGGTTGGCCAGACACAGATTTGAACCATCATTCTCCCGAATCTATCTCCGGTATAGTAACAACTGCACCAGCTCACTTCGTCTCGCTCCATGAGTCGGCAATGCTACAAGTGGAAGCTTCTGATCTGACTACATTGTGCCAGGATTTAATTTTTTATGATGAACGTACTTTTCACTTTTCCTGCTGTCATTATTCTGAATTTTTAATATCAATGGTATGACAGTGGTCTCTTTAAATAAAAATTTTGATGAATTAGAGTATACTGGTCTCAAGAAGCAATTATAAGATAATTGTGGATGGAAGGACATCTAAGTACATTCCCTACAGCCTTGATGATTTTAACATATACTTAGGTTGTTCTGTGTGCACTTATAACGAATGAATGTAAGACTGTTCTCTACAGGCAGTATGCTTACAATAAGCATGTTATAAGGGATAGCTTAAATTTACACACATTTTACTGTAACTATAAAGTTTTCCAGTGTGTTACGAATGTTACACTTAAAACATATTCTACTAAAATCATGCTACATTTTCTTGGATTTATAAATGAATTAATAACGAGGTGTGACTGAAGAATTGACAGATGGTTTACTTGAGCAGTCTCTTTTCTCATTTCTATATTTTTTTATGATCTTAGTACTGATGACGCTAAATATATTTACAAATACCCCACAAAATCATTTTAGAAAATATTAAATCCTAATTAAAACACTTTCATTCATGACAACTGTATAGAGGGAACAAGCTGTCACAGTCATCGACCCTCAGCCACCAGTAGTATGATTACAACCAAAAGTACCTTGGGAGAGCTCCCAATAAGACCAATTACCATTTA
Organism: Schistocerca cancellata; assembly: GCF_023864275.1. Classification (NCBI taxonomy): domain Eukaryota; kingdom Metazoa; phylum Arthropoda; class Insecta; order Orthoptera; family Acrididae; genus Schistocerca; species Schistocerca cancellata. Next base: position 333,896,997 of record NC_064629.1, read on the forward strand.
GAAAAGCAATATTACGTATAAACTAAAACATAATAATGAAATGTCACTCAGCATGTATGCAGATATCAGAAGCTACACACTAAGAAGCACTCAGCAGATAAATGATACAAATTGAAACATTAGCAACCCATTCAACAATTCAGTTGATTTCATGTGTCATTATCAACATAATGGAAACATACTCATATTGCAACAGTTAAATATTATGAAGTCACAATTCATAAAACATAAAAAGCTGTCACTAACAGAAATAGCAGAATTTATGCTCTACTTAACCTAGTATTCAGCTAAAATTATTTTACATTCAATAAAAAGCTTTGCATCCAAGTGAAAGATCTTGAAATGGGTTTAAGTTTAGCATGTACAATTTCTAACATACATGTGTAGTAATCATCCTGAAGAAGTGGCCACGGCAATAAAGTCATAATGTACACATAAAATAATCGACAACTTGCACTATGATATAATAGTTCTGGTATTTGTAGTCTAAACTTTAGAAAGAACAAACTTGACAACTTAAGAGACAATGTGAAACATAAAAATTTTATTGACCTAAGCTTGATAATGTACAAGGAAAAGACTAACACACGAAGGACGACATGGAGGGAACGTCAAGAGACATCATTATTCAATATTCCTTCCAATATCTGCCAGTAATTGTGTCATACAGAGCTGATTTATCAGTAAAAAAAAAAAAAAAAACATATCACGCTGTCCAACGCAATTAAAGCTCTTACCACTGGCTACTCTGTCAAAATGGTGACAGTCTCATCGCAAAATGAAAATAAAAAGATTACCCAGCTTTTATAATAAACTTAAAAAGCCTCATTCCCAAAATTTATTTATTTGAAAATTAATCTACAGAACTCCTAATATTTCAAATCTCTATTTGTGCTGTCTATATGACTCTTTATAGGTACAACAGATGTAGATATTTATGAACTACCAGTGTGTTTTCAACACCATCTATCTCAAAGACAATTACTCAAAATCAGCCATAGAAACGTTGTAGACCTTTATGATTGCATTTCTACACTGCATATTGCTTTAGGTGTACGTTACAACGCTTACTTTTATCTGTGAGGAGTGCTTCTCTCTCCAATAAATAAATGAGGGCAAATTTGTATAGTTAGAATGTAGCCGGGTGGCAGCGTTCAAGGCCTTGAAATTCTACAGACTTCACTAACGTTCGCGTCCCCTAAAATACCACGTTTTTAGTACTGTATTGTTTGTTAATGTGCTGCAAGGGTAACGTGAATGTAGCCTAGGTATGCAGAACCGCGTGGCCTATCCTCATGGCCCGCACGCGGCTCTGGTGTGCTAGTGAGAGCGTTAATACACTTCGTGAATGTTGGCGGAAGTTGCTGATGATTACCGATGCTAATGACGGTCGCGTGAGCGCATGTGCACGCGGCTGGCACAGCCACGTGAGCCACGCGGATTTCATCGGCTGCAATCACTTGCACACAGGCAGTGAATTTACAGTGCGCGCCTGCACTATGCGCTTCACTCAGCACCAGACTTTGGCGAAATTTATGCGAATGACGAATAACAAATATTATTCGAAATATTCTTCTCTTACACGAATAAAAATACTTAATGATCATCTGTGAATAAAAAATGTTAGGATAATAGTTAAATTTTAAGTCCAGTTGCATTTATAGCGCTAGTTCGTTCTCATTTATTAAAACGAATGAAATTTTCGTTTCTCTTACATTCGTTTTCAGAAAAAGTCATTTTTTGAAACATCTCATCAGGAACTTCATTTGATTTATGGCGATTTACCTTTGTGACACTAAGGAAAATATGTTCCACACGTGCAATGCACTCCTGAACTCGTCCTTGTTCGTGATTGCGATTTATGATTTCCAGCTCATAATCTTCCTCAGCAAAAATTGAGAAATCATCAGTTCCACTCTAGTTTTTCACAAATAATTCGTTGTAATTCCACTTTACTTCTCAGATCACATTCGTTATAAAATGTTATTTATACGTCAAAAAGCCTTTCCAACTGGTGATCCGATTTCTTTGACATACTTTGGCTGCTATGTGTCTGAGATAAGTAGTAAGCCTACCTTAGTCACGGACAGGAACAGAGGTGAACTATTAGTTTTTAAATTATAAGACTTTGCTGCAATAACTGTAGTTGCTATACGAAGGAGAAAAGCGTCTTACTACCGTCTCTTGCACTTTCACGGAACACAAGTTCCAAGTGTGCTGCAATGTTACGAGCTCTTTTCTATAGTCGAACCCAGTGGCTCCTCCGAAATTTTTGCAGCTCAGAGCTCTACGTAATTGCGTGGATGGATATCGGATCGAAAAACTATTCCATATTCTAACGGCAAGGTCACTTACAGTTAATCCTAAAATGCTTTGGATGACTCAGGACTTCCAGCAGCATTCCGTAAACGTTTTTGGAGAAATTGGGTCAAAATATGAGTGATGTTAAACATTTGAACTCACTGGGTTCTTGCTTGGTTCACTCATTTTGTAGCTCTTCACCAAGAATTGCTTACTTACACTAAGGAGGCACGCATAGCTGATTATATTAGCAGTACGAGATGTGTCGGCTGCATCATTCTCATCGTTGGCTGTTTATGTAGAGTTCTTATGCCATGTTAGCAGTAAGAATGGGAGACCTATTGGCAATGCACAGACAGATGAGGAGGACCGAGGCAACAGTGTAGTAAGGGTAGTAGGGAGGTAAAGCACTAGGCAGGCCGTCTGCTGCAGCCAATAAAAGAAAGACGCACGGTGGAGCCCGCTGCAACAGCCAGATGGCTTCGCGCTGCCAACTGTGGAGAACTTGCGTCGCTGCTTTCAGTGTCCGTGCACTTGTAAAGGCAACCAGACCTTCCTTGATCCTCAAACCAAATTCATTATAACTTTCCACAGCTTGTAGGACTTGGGATTTCGACCCATCTGTCTCTGGCCCGTTATTTTACAAAACGCAGCATGCATTTGAACTGAAGATCCAAAGAAATTGGTGCACATGCCTAATATCGTGTAGGGTCCCCTGCGAGCACGCAGATGTGCCGCAACACGACGTGGCATGGAATTGAGTAATGTGTGAAGTAGTGCTGGAGTAAACTGACACCATGAATCCTGCAGGACTGTCAATAAACACGTAAGTGTACGAGAGGGGGGGGGGGGATATCTCATCTGAACAGCACATTGCAAGACATCCCAGATATGCTCAATAACGTTCATATCTAGAGAGTCTGGTGGCCAGCGGATGTGTTTAAAATCAGAAGAGTGTTCCTGGAGCCAATGTGTAGCAATTTTGGACGTGTGGGGTGTCGATTTGTCCTGCTAGAACTGCCCACATCCGTCGGAATGCGCAATGGGCATGAGTGTATGCAGGTGATCAGACAAGATGCTTACATAAGGTCACCTGTCAGAGTCGTATACAGACGTATCAGGGGCCCCATATCACTCCAACTGCACAATCCCTACACCATTACAGAGCCTCCATCAGCTGGAACAGTCTACTGCTGACATGCAGGGTCCATGGTTTCATGAGGTGGTCTCCATACGCACACACGTCCATCCGACCAGGCAACATGTTTCTAATCATTAACAGCACACTGCCGGTGTTGACGGGTCAAGGTGAGACGTAAAGCTTTGTGTCCTGCAGCCATCACGGGTACAAGAATGGGTCTTCGGCTCCGAAAGCCCATATCGATGATGTTTCGTTGAACGGTTCGCACGCTGATACTTGTTGATAGTAGTCCAGCATTGAAATCTTCAGCAATTTGCGGAAGGGTTGCATTTCTGTAACGTTGAACTATTCTCTTAAGTCGTCGTTGGCCCCGTTCTTTCAGGATCTTTCTCCAGCCGCAGCGATGTTGGAGATTTAATGTTTTACCAGATTCCTGATAATCATGGTACACTCGTGAAATGTTCCTATTGGAAAATCCCTACTTCATCGCTACCTCGGAGATGCTGTGTCCCATCGCTCGTGCGCCGACTATAACACCACGTTCAGATTCACTTAAATCTTGATAACCTGTCATTGTAGCAGCAGTAACCGATGTAACACTCAGTGTCTTATATAGGCGTTGCCGACCGCAGTGCAGTATTCAGCCTGTTTACACACACTATGTTATCGAAAGTACCGGACACCCGAAAAACATACATTTTTAATATTAGATGCACTGTGGAGCCACGTACTCCCAGGTACTCACTACTAGTGACCTCAGTAGTCATTAGACATCGTGAGAGAGCAGAACGGGACGCTCCGCGGAATTCACGAACGTGGTCATGTGATTGGGTGTCACTTGTGTCACACGTTTGTAAGCGAGATTTCCACACTCCTAAACATCCCTAGGTCCACTGTTTCCGATGTGATAGTGAAGTGGAAACGTGAAGGGACACGTACAGCAGAAAAGCGTACAGGTCGACCTCCTCTGTTGACTAACAGAGACCGCCGATACTTGAAGAGAGTCGTTTTGAGTAATGGGCAGACATCTATCCAGACCATCACACAGGGATAGCAAACTGCTTCAGGATCCACTGCAAGTACTATGACAGTTAGGCGGGAGGTGAGAAAATTTGGTTCAAAAATGGTTCAAATGGCTCTGAGCACTATGGGACTCAACATCTTAGGTCATAAGTCCCCTAGAACTTAGAACTACTTAAACCTAACTAACCAAAGGACATCACACACACCCATGCCCGAGGCAGGATTTGAACCTGCGACCGTAGCAGTCTCGCGGTTCCGGACTGCAGCGCCAGAACCTCACGGCCACCGCGGCCGGCGAGAAAATTTGGATTTCATTGTTAAGCGTCTGTTCATAAGCTACACATCACGCCGGTAAATGACAAACGACGCCTCTCTTGCTTAAGGAGCGTAAACATATGACGATAGAACAGTGGAAATCGTTGTGTGGAGTGACGAATCACGGTACTCAATGTAGCGATCCGATGGCAGGGTGTGGGTATGGAAAATGCCCGGTGAACGTCATCTGCCAGGCTGTGTAGTGCCAAAAGTAAAATTCGGAGGCGGTGGTGATATGGTGTAGTCGTGTTGTTCAAGGACGGGGCTTGAACCCCTTGTTTTTAGAGTTGCACTATCACAGCACATTCATACATTGATGTTTTAAGCACCTTCTTGCTTCCCCCTGTTGAAGAGCAATTCGAGGATGGAAACTGCGTCTTTCAACACTATCTAGCACCTGTTCATAATGCATGGCCTGTGCCACCATCCAGCGATGGTGGGTGCTACGAACTTGTAAGTCATTATCAGCCAGCTGTCCGGATACTTTTGATCACATATTGTATCTCTGTATTGGAATACGCAAGCTTATACCAGTTTCTTTGGCGTTTCAATGTATTATGTCAGTTACAAATTCATCTCGGACATCCATTGGGCAACGAAAAACTATCCGTTCTCCATTCATTTGCCAGAGCGTATTCTATAAACCGTCTAGTCCGAGACAGTCGGCTTTTAAAGGTTCTTTTATTGTTTGTTTAACTACTTCCTCCACAAGGACGCATCAGATTTTCAGATACACCAGATACTTTGCCTCCGACAATGACGCACGTAATCGGTAGTCTCTTGTGTGTTATGAGGCTTTTCTCCGATATTTGTACATTTTCGCTAACGAGGTTTTCATGCAAAATTCATTGCATAAAAATACACGAGTCACTGTATTTTCCGTATGCTCCAACATCTATGTAAGTGAACTTACAATCCATAGCGCATAAAACAACTGCAACAACGAAAAAGTTATTTTTATAGTTACAGTAAGGTACGTTCGTTATGAGGAAAAAGGCATAACATATTTCACGTTCTTCTCGCTCGTCTGATTGGTCACGACTGACCGTCATCCTGTTGAATAAATTGGCTGCTTAATATTGCGGGTGCCTAATGCTTTTAGACCAGTTGCTGATTCCGCCCACCTATAAGAATTTTTGTGTTTCATTTGCTACGCTGTAAATCAAGTAAATCTGTGTTTTACTTGAAGGGTGGAAATCTGTTCGAATAATAACTATATCTTTTCACCACTGCGCCTTACTCTTCCTTTCTCTTTCTGTTCAAATCATCAAGTGTAACGAGTTCAAATGTGTGTGAAATCTTATGGGACTTAGCTGCTAAGGTCATCAGTCCCTAAGCTTACACACTACTTAACTTAAATTATCCTAAGGACCAACATACTACTTAACCTAAATTATCCTAATGACAAACACACACACCCATGCCCAAGGGAGGACTCGAACCTCCGCTGGGACCAGCTGTAACGAGTCTTACCGGATCACTTGCTCAGTTTCCTAGGCATGGTGGTGTGCCTTTAACTTCCTCCCACATCTGAACCGTTACAGCCGGTTAGAGGGGGATCTACATTTCGACATGTACTCCGAAACATTGACTTGGCGTTACTGTCATGGGTAGAGGTCAAAGAAGCGATAAGAACAGAGAAATCGTAGAACCAACCACAGATCGGACCCTAAGCCAAAGTATTTAGTCTGTAACTTAAGCCACTGATCCACAGATGCACATTTCTGGACAAATAATTAATAAGTTATGTATAAAACAGGAATTGCATTGAGCCAAGGGTACAAGTACTAATTTTGTACAAGAAAGAAACAAAGAAAATGCAGTGGAATTATATGTTATGCGTTATATAATTCACAGATACTTTATTGACGAATAAATTGGTTTGATTGACCTACTTATTGGAATAATCATGTAGATGGAGATCTATGCGAATAAAACTCATCTCTTTTCACTACTACACCTTACGCTTGCTTTCTCTTTCTGTCCATATCATCAAATGTAACAAGACTTACAAGTTAACTTGCTCAGTTAACTCACCAAAGACTACAGTGTAACTGGAATGAAGGTTTTTAGTTAATTGTAAACAAAGTTGACTATTATGGTCTGTTTTCACATTCTCAACATAAATCTTTTTAATTATGCTCAAAATATGTCTAAATGCCAGTGCGATTTTAGCAGCTGACTAAAATCAAAATTAACTAATCAGCTATCATATCACAGAAACGCATAGTTACAGAAATGAAAAATGACCGTCAGCAACATTGAATATTCAGTTATCGCTTTAATTTTTATTATACTATAGTAACACTTGGTGAATCTCAGGTATAGAGCGCACACCTTCTCTACAGAAAACATGGAAAATCAACGGCTATAAAGAGATTCTAATTCTAAATGCATTTGAACGTTTGCCGGGCCCATTAGTACTGCGACGTTGTGTCGAAGCTGGAAACGTAGAATCTATGTTTCCTTACCCACATGGCAAGGCCACGTGGCTGTTGCCCGTCACTCAGTGTGTGAGCGCCGCATGATACCGAGTGAATGATATGCCAGCCACGTGCTCCCTCTTGCGTGTGCATAGTGAGTGCTGTAGACGAGCGTATTCACGCGGATTTGCCACGCGGCTGCAGTGCTGTATGACATACTATGCCACAGACGGATATATAACAAACAGGCCGTTACTCCCAGGGTGTCCCAGCATGCGCAGGCCACGAGAGATAACGTCCTGACACCTGACCAGTATGGTGATCTGAGTGCGCATGTAGGGGCAGCCAGGTGCGGCGTTCGACCTCGTAATGCCCAAAAGTAGATTAAGCGGTGGCGTGAGACAGGGGTAACTGGCTGGGTTCGAGATTCAGACTTATGAAAGGTTTTGACGCCACAGCAAAACAACATGATAGTTGACGCCTGTATGGAAGGCCTTTTTTTAAAAACAGTCCAACTCAAGAACGAGACCAGTGTCCCTAGATTCTCGCAAACTGTCCTAAAACCGCATATGGGATACTGGACTTAGAGGCCATAGGACTGCTAATAAAGAGGCCCTCTCTGATGATCACAAGCTTTATTGGACTACCTTTACGGAACTAAATATAGGCAGTGACTGGTGCTACGTCATCTTCCAGGTGAGTCAATACGTATCTCAGTGATTTAGCGACCGATAACAGTTTACAAGCCATAAGGAGCAAGTTACAAACAATAGTATGTGGCTCAACATTCACATGTCGGCTTCATCACAGTCTCGTGCTGGGGATGCCATCTGATGGAGATGGGACACATAATCGAGTTTATGGTCACCTTGCTGCATATTAGTACATGGACATATGAAACACACTGTGGTGCCGAGTATGAGAATGCACAGTCGCCATGGAGTGATCCAGTTCCAGTTGGGCCCTGATCAGTTCACTCGATTCGAATCATTCACCAATGGGTTTTGAAACACCCTGAAGTCGATCTGATCAACTGGCGTGTATCGTGTAATGGACTTGAATCTCATTAAGAACAAGTAAACTGCTACATTAACTTACTCTTGCCCACACCACCTCGATACACGCCTGAACAACTGTGCTACATAGTGCTGCATATATGAGAGTCTCGTGGGCTATGAACGCCTCCGTACCTCGTCGGAAGAGGCAGGTAATAGGTGCCACTGTTGCATGGATCGCGTGCTAGACTGATCCCTGATGTGAAACTCTCCTCGTTCACGTTACTCTTCTTTATATAACAACATTTCAGATACTTGTATGTTAATTGGAAACTTAAAATGAATTCATTGTACTTTATATATTATTAGTTAAATTCATGTTACGTAAAACATGCAAACTTACAAAAAAAGAAAAACGCAAACCAGCCTACTTGAATCGAAGTTGAAATGCTGTTCAAAAATGAGACAGCCAGATAAAACACATAGTATCTACCAACAGAAGACCAGTAGAAGAACAAGCAATGCCTAAAATAATAACATTATCCTCTTTACTGACTCTTCAGCATTTTCTGCGTTTATTGTCCAAATGAAGTGGAGTCGGGGCATACAAACTCTCTGTTTCGTGTTGGCATTCTTCGGGATTCCAAGGATAGAATTCCACGTACAGCCGTGCTCAAAAGTATCCGAATGACCTTATTTGCTGTTCGCCTGATTCGCATGCAACCCACATAACGCAGCTGTCTAGCAGGTCCTCTAATCGCTCCATCGTACAGTCGTTTGACTATTGATAATGGTTCCAACAAGTCACCCCTAGAAAACACTGCTCTCTATCGCAATAACTCAAGATGTAAAGTAATACTACGATACTACAAATATCAGGGAACACCTTATCACAGATAAGACTGTCCGTAAGGCTTGTAAGCTCACATTTATTACAATAAATGACATACCTTAAATGTTATCACTCTCATTATTACGTCAGATAGGTAATGCACGTAGTGAGTCCGTCGTATTCATGATTTCCTCTTCAAAGTATCTATTATTTAACACAAAATGACATTAAAAACTTAAGTCATTCACGAGAAGCTAGTTGAGAATATGTATGAACTTCAAATAACACGACGAACCGTCTCATTCTGCATATGGATTCAAACTCAGGTCATGCAGACTAAGCAAAGATTTCGTGACTAACGGAAACTAACAGTCATTCCTGATTAGGCATACAGAGAGTGATATACCTCGATTTTAGACTGTATCAGTTAGCAAATATCAACTTTAAATTACATAACGCAAACATTTTTAACGGACGCGAATTCCTACCCAGCACCTATTGCCTCTGTTAACGAACTACGAGAGATGTTAAATATCGCTTCTTAACAAGTAACTTATTTGAAATGCAGGGAGGTAAAGCTTTTTGTTGGACAGGGATTCGAACACAGAACCTAATCGGATAGATATCGAAGCACAATCAACTGTGACATATCGCATTTTCTCGGCAGTAGCTAGATATATTAACTAAAATGACGAGACGAAACATTAATCTTTTCCTTCCCAGGACTGCAACCCATCACCTATCGCTGTTATATTCTAGAGAAAACTAACGTTAAATATTGGATTGTTGTATCACCAACGACATGTGAGCATGTTTGAACTAGAAATAATATGACGAAGAGTTCAGTGCTGACTGGGAATAGAGCTCCACACATATCGTTGTTGACTAAACACAAAGAGATGTTAGCTACCGAATTTTTCTCCACCAGCAGCTCGGAATAACATCTTGAACTTACAATGATCTCGCAAATAGTTCTCTCTCACTGACAGTCAAAGACGTCAAATATCGTTAGTGTTGACAACGAATGAAAATACATTAAAAATCGAAATTATTATCCACCAGCAGATAGATGTTCTCGTGATAGATCTTGATAATACGTTATGAAATCTTTAGTGCCGGGCCAGGATTCGAACCCATTCACGCGCAATATGTGGAGATGTTGAGGAATCTGCAGTTTTGAACAAACAACAAATTGTAGCCGAGCTGTATTGTCACGAAGGGATCAAATTCCGCGTTAAGGACGGTCTGAGTTGCATTCCCAGTTCAGAACCAATTCTCAAAATGGCTCTGAGCACTGTGACTGCCGGCCGCGGTGGCCATGCGGTTTAGGCGCTGTTGTCCGGAACCGCGAGACTGCTACGCTCGCAGGTTCGAATCCTGCCTCGGGCATGGATCTGTGTGACGTCCTTAGGTTAGTTAGGTTTAAGTACTTCTAAGTACTAGGGGACTGATGACTTCAGATGGTAAGTCCCATAGTGCTCAGAGCCAGAGAGCCACTATGGGACTTAAGATCTGAGGTCATCAGTCCCCCAGAACTTTGAACTACTTAAACGTAACTAACCTAATGACATAACACACATCCATGCCCGAGGCAGGATTCGAAACTGCGACCGTAGCGGTCGCGCGGTTCCAGACTGAAGCGCCTAGATCCGCTCGGCTACACCAGGCCGGCAGAACCATTTTTATCGACATACAGAAGCTCAGATATAAGATGGAATAAGTGTCCTGTGAGCCAACGTAGCGTTTGTTCGTCACCAGAAATAAGTAACTGGTATAAGAAAGGTTACTGGTGATAGAGTTTTTACATGTTGCCACTCCAGACTTTATTGTGGCTCAACCTAACGTCTACTTGGTAGAGAAGAAATATCATTTTTAATGTGAATTTCAAACCACAATGCCATTATGTCTTCTTCACTTGGTGTAGCCAGAAGAGAATGGAATCTGTCTCTCCCTATCTAAAATCACTCACCGAAGTTGGAATAGAGCCCAGACCATAGATATATGAACCTATCATCAGCCCAACATACCACCCAATCCTCTTTTCAGTGGCTCATTTTTCTATCATTACGCCGTTGTGCCACACTGGCTGAGAATTCTGACACAAGGGCTCCCTGTATCAATTTGCAGCATGTTCAGAAAATCATTTACTTGGTTGACTGAATCACCATGAACTAGCTGCCTCGGCTACCCAGTGCATAAATTGTAATCACAAAAATAAATTCCCGTAACTGCCTGCAACACAGAACCGCCAACAGTGTAGGATGCAGAAATTCAAATAGGAAGAGTTCCTTTCGACTTGAGCTACTCCATAGCGCTATCTGTTTGTTAAAAACGTCGTGCAGTGAAAAAGAAAAGGTATAACTGTTTGTCTCTCATAAGTGATGACCTGGCCATATGCATTATCCCACAGCGCTGTGGAATGCAGTAGTGTGTAATTGTAGATGTAGATGTAGAACTTTTGTATTATGTATGGGTATAGCGCATCGTGCCAAAATACGTAGGAAAAGTATTTTCTACATTAGCTGTCGTCTGTTAGTGGCATTTTATTCTTCTTCAAATCTTGTTTGTGAGCTTTAACTGAGAACAAGTTTTCTACATGCATGTAATTAATAAACCGCATGTGCATTTTAAGACTGTTATAGATAACATCAGAGAATTCGCATATATCGTTGATGATTAATCTCTCTCTCATGTTTACTATTGTTTTAACAACACTAAAGGAAATCTTACGAAAATTATGAACTGTGTTATAAAAAATGAAATAAAACTACCCACGATAACCTTACGACGAAAGTCTGTTTTAATAAAACTGAGTATCTGTACACAAGCGTGCCTCTATCGTCACGAATTGGTAAAATACTACACACCTAGATTTTGGTTGTGTCTGTGTTTAATTTGTATGCTGTGTCATACTAAAGAGGTATGCAAATTATGCAAATGTGGCATTTCATAAATAAAGTTATGTATTCCTAGAAACCCACAATTTGCTTGTCAACAGCGGAAAGAGCCGTCACCTATTGTGCAGCACTGTAAGATTTTCACGATGAGCCGAAAGTATTTTCTTGAGATTTCCTTAGCGATGTTTGATCTGACAGCTTGTAGCTCTTTCACAGAAGGGTTAAAAACGCTACACGCAGTGAGACTGGAACTGCGAACCATAACAAGAGGCTTTTTCACAGGCCAGCACGTTACCACAGAGCTGGCGAAGAAGTATGTGACTTAGCTTCCTCTTACGAGACCAATAGTGACTAGACCTCGTAAACCGCTATTTGAAGGACGAGATTAGTTGCAGTTTCCACGTGCAACGACTTTCGTGGGCTGAAAACCGTAAATTTACAATCTTTTGTTACACCTCAAGCGATAATAACTCAGATTATTCAATGGAAATGACAGGTAAAACCAAGTGAACTTTGAGGCTTAATTCCGTGCACACCAGGAAATAACTCGCCGATCATAGAGTTGCCAAACATACATTGCCTTGTTGCCAAATCTCAGTTACAATACCAGCAGGAAGAAGACGAACCGATGTGATCTTACAGCGGGCTGGGAAGTGACCATAGCTGGGTGTCTCCAAGTCGCGGATGCTACGGCCTGGAATACGTAATGCGTCTGATTCGCATTTCTGTAACTTGGTTTAGGGACTGGAGCGTAGTTACTAATAATACTCAGAACTGACTGCGAACTAAGCATCATAAATCAGTAACTCTCACAGTTGTTTTTACATTTCTTTCATAAGTGTACTCACAACTAAGAAACTCATTCACAGACGGTTTTGTGCCTCACCGATAGTCGAGCACAACAAACAAATAAAAATAAAAAAGAATGTGTGTGTGACAGAGGGAGAGAGAAAGAGAGAGAGAGAGAGAGAGAAAACAATCAAAATGAATGAGAGAGAGAGTAAAAAATTGTAAAGAAATTGAATCATGGTATGTAAAGAAATCTTTCATTAAAATGATACGTTTCACATCATCACGAAATCGTATTCATGATCTATGAAACAAGAATTAATCTAATGTAATGTGATCTAATCATATCATGTTGATGACTAGCCATGAAGAGTCATGAATTACCGAAACTTTTGCTAATACCAGTAACCAAATCTAAACTTGAATATAAAAGACGACAATTTTTGTAATAAACTTCGACTTCTGTCAAGACCCTTTCGTCCCTGTTAATTAACCACGAAATATGTCAGATATACATCTATTCTGAAGTAACGAAGTGTGCATGCATTTAAAGATGAAAGGCATGATTTTAAGTTATGTGACACAGATACGAACCCAACACGGTTCTTTCCCTGTCTACGGAATCCTTTTCATGTTAATATCAAACATCAGTAATTACTCGTAGATCACATTAAAACTAAAGTAATTGATGAAGACGTTACTTGACAACAAAAACGCGCTGCCTTTCTTCATTTACTTGCGACTAGAAATGGCTATCGAGTACTTCCAAACCAAAAAGGCAAGAGATCTTACTGCCTTCCGATATACGTCACTGTCAGATCTTCCATATGATTTGGTCGACATGACCTGTTTCAAGTTGTGTATTACAGACAATGTTTTAGAAAATCAATTGTTTTCCTTTGCAATAAACAGAAAGATTTTCATTCTAAGCTATCCAAGTACAAAATTTTCGCAATATTAGTTCAAATTTAATATTCGCTTCTATAATGTAGGAAAGTATTTCACAGTTGCAAAACTCGCATCCGACTCATTGACATTACACTTAGTCAATGACCATAAATTCTAGCTCAGAGTGACACCAGTTTAAGTAACCTAATGTAGCGAAGACTGTTTGCCAGTGCGCTTTCTCACCGGAAAATACGCAATGCACTCATTGTGCTCCATAAGTACACTGTAACAGTAATTTTTGTGTGAATGAAATGCATACGGATTGTAGAATTTATTTGTGCTCTCTCTTCCACTTCTGTATACAATATGCCTGACCTAAACGGGCCCTTTATCATTACAGTCCCTGGGCAGTGCAATATCATACTGACAACAGTAATGTGCTTATAGTGACAACCTGACTGTTCGTTTTACCTGATTTTGTAATCATTTAAATAAAACAAGATGACCTTCCAGTTGGAGACATTTCGTTCCCCTTTTCCTTCTGTGAAATTTGTCAGTAAGCTTTTTGCCTTCCAACCAGTGAAATGCGGCACAGTACGGCCGGTAAATGATTCACAAACCACGATTTTCTGCCATGGTTGTGGTATGCATTATTCCCATGGTTATCGTTGTTGTGGTTGTTGCGGTACCCGTTGTTGTTACCACGGCCTCTACCGCTATCGCGATTATTGCGGCAATTGTACTCGTCCTCAACTCTTACCGGGAAATCATTGATTGTCCTGTAATTGCTTCCTACGTAGCGTTTTGTGTCATCTGGAAGCTTCCTGTAGAGTTCCCAGACTATTTCGGATTCTGTGCGGCGATCACGCAAATATTCCAACTTGCGGATCCAGCCCTCACAAAACTCCTTCATCGAGCCGCGCGAATTCGCATCGAAAGGCCTCGATACGACTAATTCGCGCCAGACACTTTGCTGTTTTTGCTCTGACCAGTATTCAGCCAGAAACAAATTTTTAAACGCGTCAAAAGTCAGGTTGGTAATGTTGAGGTTTAAGCCCCAACGCTTGGCATCACCAGCCAACACATCAATAACGGCATTAATTTTTCTCTCATTAGTCCATGATCTGGGTAAAACTCTTTCACAATTTTTAATGAAATCCGTCGGGTGTATACCGCCTTTTTTCAAGGGGTCGAACCGCTCCTCTTTCGTCAACAATTCCGAACTGTGTGCACAGATTGGCACATAGCTCTGTTTTTCGTCAAGTTTCTTTTCTAATTCCGACACTCTCGTAATTACCTGGCAAGTTGTTGTCGCAAGCGTTTCCACTTCCCTCTTTTTCTCTTCGCAGGTATTAGCCTGCTCTCTCACTTTAGTATCTACTTCGGACACTAAAGCCTTTAAAGTTTCCACCTTCTTTTGATCCTCTTTTTTCACTAATTGAATTTGTTCTGTCACCTTATTCTCGATGATCGGAGCAACTGCTTCTCCTACACTTTTCTCGATTCTGCTAATTTCGGAATAAAAACGAGTATTTATGCTCGCAACTTCCGCCTGAACGCCTATCATTTCCTGTTTAAGATTACCGATTTCGGTATTAATCACAACAATATCTTCTTTGATATTATCAACTTTTGTGTTAACAACTCCAACATTGTTGTTAACAACATTAATAGCTTTGTTCTGATTGTCTAGCTTCCGTTCAATTTTTGCAGACTGACTCGTGATTTCGTTAATCAAAACATTCAATAAATCAGTTAAATTCCCGTAAACTAACGGTTTTACTTCCGTAGCGGCTTCCTCTTTAATTGTCCCCCCGTATTCGTCATCAAGGGAGTCACATTTGATTTTCACTTCCGATTCCGAAACATTTTCTAAAGTTTGGAATTACATTTCTGCTCTTTGTTGCGTTTCGGCGGTCGCGTCTTTCATGCTAGCCGCCTGCCCCTGAACAATGGGTTCCGCGGTGCGCGTTTCCCACTGTTCGACCGATTGTTCCGTATCCAAGTCTACCAAATTTTGGTAATTGTTGCCTTCACTCATTTTAATAATTTTCAATATAAACGCCAAATCTCAAATCTAATTAGGATTCCTCACACTAATATTCTCGCTGACGTATCGACCATTTCGTAACCAGTACTTTGTTACGAGATTTACACAATGCAAAATTCGTGTCCAGAACAACCTCATATCCGAAGATTGTCCTGTCACCAGGTCGCCACGTGTAACCTCCCCCTCACTTATCGACCTTAATGACAGTGAAAAATTAAACCGCGTGTACCTAATGGAAATTTGGGAAAAGCAATCGTCACCGAAGTCAATTTGTCGGTAAAGAGGGAGGAAAGGGTTACATCTAAATGAAAGGAAAAATGCAAATGAAACTGATGGAAATTAATTTTGAAAAGGGGTAAAGTTAATAAAGAAAGTAAATGTGCGGCCGTTACGTTAACAATTAACTAGCGGTAATTAGATATTTGAGATTTGGGGGAAATTACGGTCGCCTGTCCTATGGACAATTACTATACTAACTGAAAAAGAAAGGTTATTATACATATAATTAGCACTAGAAGCGTGGCAACTGAAGGTTGACACGTGTAGTGTGAAAACTGAAAGTTTGTCAGAAGTAATAAATTTCGCTACACTCTGACTTAATTTAGCAAAAGAATTAATAAAACAGGAAAATCGAAAGTTAATTTAGTGACTGAAGTTAATAGTGAGCTTTCTTTCTGAAGCACAATGAAATTCAGTAAAATACGGTTAGTCTTGGACTACCTCAACATTCATTTCAAAAGCTACTAGAATCTACGCAATTTAGAAATAAGAGATTTAACTTTGAACTTGAATTAAATGATTCTGAACAATTAACAATAGTGAAATTTAGTACGTACCAAGCTGAGCTGCAGTCACAGGTAAGCTAAAATATGGTAACAAAACTCGCACTCTTAATTTGTGCTTGTGTAATCTAATATTGTAGCCAGCTATGAATACCTTAACTGAACTTTGAAATTAAAGCAATGAAATCGAATGATGCTGGCGTTTGAATTTCAACGACACTCGGGTTCATTCCGGAAAAGGAAGGGACCCTGCTTGGTAATGGAATTGGGACAATGAGCAACAAAGGTTCATGCTACGTTGCTGTAATTTAGTTATGGAACAGTTTGAAAAGCTGAGGTCTGCCATACAGTTCTAAAACTTTACGTGCTTCCAGTCTTCCTTCTTGGTCGATTGAAGGTTTGAAGCCGTCGATCGAGGAGGTGGCGACAGTCACTCATTGTCGGCCGTCGCTGTTGCAGAAGCTGGATGTTTGCGCGCCTTCTTCTCGACACGGTCACGAGACGAAACGGGCTCTTGATAAGCGCCAGCTCATGCTTCCCGACCGCGACACCTTGTCAGAAACTATCATCGCAAGTCGAGCGCAATTACATGCTGCCAAACCCCGAAAGCGCGGCAACTCGCGGGAGCTTCACACAACAGACCTGCTCCACTGCACCACCCCAGCCAGACTCCCTCTGCCCGCGCTCCACGCGACAGAGTTAACACTACCAAAGATCCTAAACACTTCGGTTCTCCACACGACCTATCGATGTATTCGTTCGATAGCATAGTTTTCCCTAGGTCAGGCCCAACGTATAAATACAAATAATATTCACAAAACAAACCAACATAAATGCATATATATATATATATATACAAACGGTAAAACAATTACAATATATAAAGAGACAGAAATGTCATATCTTGAGGTAACAAAACAAGGAAAAAAAATTATAGTACAATAGATGGAAATAGGAGGCTATGCATTTCCGGCGTTACACATTGTTTCTGATCCAGTGCACTACAATTAAAGCGTCACATTCTGTTCTTTTTCCTATCATGGGAGGTTCCTCAGATAATTTATTATTGTCATGGATGCATATGTGTTAGTCAAGGCACAGAGCGTTAATCCAATGTAATGTGTTTGATTTCTTTCTTTGATTCTCTATGGTAAATGGATGCAAAACATTGTCTCAATACCTATCAGAACCTGGTCTATAGCTACTCAGGCAAATTGCTTGTTTTGAGGTCTATACCTTAATTAATGGAGAAGTGAACGCTGTTCACAAGTGATATTTAAAATATTCAATTGAATTTACGGCCATAAAATTGCCCATATTTGAAGCTACCCAGAGAAATAGTAAGTTGCTAGAGCCGCTGTTAGCAAATGTCTGCTGGGAGTTCCTAGTTGCTACTGTGGAAATTTAGCATAGAGGCCCTGTAGTAATCAAGAGGTTTATTTCCCTCATACTTGTCACCCTGGCATGTTACTCTTAAGTGAAGAAAAGTATTGAAATTCGTATCGCTGATGGTCGATTCGAATTTCTTCAGAGACGCTGGTACTGCGAAGCAGCTTGCCAGTCAGAAAGCCAAGATCTATGAACATGAACATAACTTACTGAGTCGAGCTACCAACAGGATTTGATGTGTTAAGATTTTCTTCCGATTACGATACAGAATTTTTTCTGGAAATTCGCAGTTCCATAAAATATATCAGAGAAAAAAGCTCGCGTACGCTGGCCCCTACCACGGTTAGCACTAACGACTGATTGAGCCGTTCAGATCCGAAACACGGGCGGTACCACCGGACTACGGACACAGCGCCGCCTGTACGCCACTCTCATCATGGTATTTGTCGCTCAGCCTCATAGCGCGTTGTGGAAGATTATAAAAGTTGTCACTTATGTGAAGAATAGCATTTCTTAAGGCAAAAAATTTAATTTTCTGTCTCAGTGTCTTAGTTTACATGAGGATTATATAGCGCAAGTCATTCAAATGGAAAGGGAATATCAACTGAATTTAGCGAGTCAGTTCAGTATCATACGCGGAAGTGATTGCAGTGTCACAGTGTTGCCTAATGTTTGTAACGATGTTGCCAATTTTCAGCTGTGCTAGGAACAGCTCTGTAGCGGTATGGGAGGAGAATCCCATGCTCGTGTCATACGAGGATACGGAGAGGAGGCGCGGGGTTTGGTTAATATGCAGCGTTTTCTCGCACAAGTTGTGTTAAACATTCAGGTGTATAATCTTCCATCACGATTACAGTTTCCTACAAAATATATACGAATAAAACACTTACCTTGTTACTTTGTGACAAAAGATTATTTCAGTACAATAAAAAGTCTTTGGAAATCACTTATGCCCAACTGTCACAAAAGTAAGATAACAAACACTTTGCACATCGAAATCGATTGCAGCTATGTCCAGTCTTGTGACGTTTAAATACATCGTCTTAACGGCACTAAATCGTGGTTTGTGAATCATTTACCGGCCGTACTCTGCCGCATTTCACTGGTTGGAACGCAACACGCTTAGTGACAAATTTCACAGGAGGAAAAGGGGGACAAAATGTCTCCCACTGGAAGGTCATGTTTTATTTAAGTGATTACAGAATCAGGTGAACCGAACAGTCAGGTTGTCAGTATAAGCACATTACTGTTGTCAGTATGATGTTGCACTGCCCAGGGCCTGTAATAATAAAGGGTCCGTTTAGGTCAGGCATATTGTATACAGAAGTGGAAGAGAGAGCACCACTAAATTCTAATCCGTATACATTGCATACACACAGAAATTACTGTTACAGTGTACTTATGGAGCACAATGAGTGCATTGCGTATTTTCCGGTGAGAAAGCGCACTGGCAAACAGTCTTCGCTACATTAGGTTACTTAAACTGGTGTCACTCTGAGCTAGAATTTATGGTCAGCGGCTTAGTGTAAGGACAATGAGTTGGATGTGGGTTTAGCAACTGTGAAATACTTTCCTACATTATAGAAGCGAATACTAAATTTGAACCAATATTGCGAAAATTTTGTACTTGGATAGCTTAGAATGAAAATCTTTCTGTTTATTGCAAAGGAAAACAATTGATTTTCTAAAACATTGTCTGTAATACACAACTTGAAACAGGTCATGTCGACCAAATCATATGGAAGAACTGACAGCGACGTATATCGGAAGGCAGTAAGATCTCTTGCCTTTTGGTTTGGAAGTACTCGATAGCCATTTCTAGTCGCAAGTAAATGAAGAAAGGCAGCGCGTTTTTGTTGTCAAGTAACGTCTTCATCAATTACTTTAGTTTTAATGTGATCTACGAGTAAGTACTGATGTTTGATATTAACATGAAAAGGATTCCGTAGACAGGGAAAGAACCGTGTTGGGTTCATATCTGTGTCACATAACTTAAAATCATGCCCTTCATCTTTAAATGCATGCACACTTTGTTACTTCGGAATAGATGTATATCTGACATCTTTCGTGGTTAATTAACAGGGACGAAAGGGTCTTGACAGAAGTCCAAGTTTATTACAAAAATTGTCGTCTTTTATATTCAAGTTTACATTTGGTTACTGGTATTGGCAAAAACATCGGTAATTCATGACTCTCCTTGGCTAGTCATCAATATGATATGATTAGATTACATTACATTAGATTAATTCTTGTTTCATAGATCATGGATACGATATTTCGTAATGATAGGGAACGTATCATTTTAATGGAAGATTTCTTTACATACCATGATTCAATTTCTTTACAATATTTTACTCTTCTCTCTCTCTCTCTCTCTCATTCTTTTTGATCTCTCTCTCTCTCTCTCTCTCTCTCTCTCTCTCTCTCTCTCTCTGTCACACACACATTCTTTTTTATTTTTATTTGTTTGTTGTGCTCGACTATCGGTGAGGCACAAAAACGCCTGTGAATGAGTTTCATAGTTGTGAGTACACTTATGAAAGAAATGTAAAAACAACTGTGAGAGTTACTGATTTATGATGCTTAGTTCGCAGTCAGTTCTGAGTATTATTAGTAACTACGCTCCAGTCCCTAAACCAAGTTACAGAAATGCGAATCAGACGCATTACGTATTCCAGGCCGTAGCAACCGTGACTTGGAGACACCAGCTATGGTCACTTCCCAGCCCGCTGTAAGATCACATCGGTTCGTCTTCTTCCTGCTGGTATTGTAACTGAGATTTGGCCACAAGGCAATGTATGTTTGGCAACTCTATGATCGGCGAGTTATTTCCTGGTGTGCACGGAATTAAGCCTCAAAGTTCACTTGGTTTTACCTGTCATTTCCATTGAATAATCTGAGTTACTATCGCTTGAGGTGTAACAAAAGATTGTAAATTTACGGTTTTCAGCCCAGGAAAGTCGTTGCACGTGGAAATTGCAACTAATCCCGTCCTTCAAATAGCGGTTTACGAGGTCTAGTCACTATTAGTCTCGTAAGAGGAAGCTAAGTCACATACTTCTTCGCCAGCTCTGTGGTAACGTGCTGACCTGTGAAAAAGCCTCTGTTATGGTTCGCAGTTCCAGTCTCACTGCGTGTAGCGTTTTTAACCCTTCTGTGAAAGAGCTACAAACGGTCAGATCAAACATCGCTAAGGAAATCTCAAGAAAACACTTCCGGCTCATCGTGAAAATCTTACAGTGCTGCACAATAGGTGACGGGACTTTCCGCTGTTGACAAGCAAGTTGTGGGTTTCTAGGAATACATAACTTTATTTATGAAATGCCATATTTGCATAATTTGCATACCTCTTGAGTATGACACAGCATACCAATTAAACACAGACCCAACCAAAATCTAAGTGAGTAGTATTTTACCAATTCGTGACGATAGAGGCACGCTTCTGTACAGATACTCAGTTTTGTTAAAACAGACTTTCGTGGGTAGTTTTATTTCATTTTTTATTATACAGTTCATAATTTTCGTAAGGTTTCCTTTAGTGTTGTTAAAACAATAGTAAACATGAGAGAGAAATTAATCATCAACGATATATGCGAATTCTCTGATGTTATCTATAACAGTCTGCAAATGCACATGCGGTTTATTGATTACATGCATGCAGAAAACTTGTTCTGAGTTAAAGCTCACAAACAAGATTTGAAGAAGAATAAAATGCCACTACCAGACGACAGCTACTGTAGAAAATACTTTTCCGACGTATTTTGGCACGATGCGCTCTACCATACATAATACAAAAGTTTCGAGATGCATCTACTGTCTGGCTGTCTGTTAAACCTGAAATGAACAAAATGTCGCAGAAGTTAGCCCTTTTTCCACGTGCGACTATTTTGGGTTGAGAAGTGAAGGGAATTATGCTACAAGTTCCATTAGATTGATAACTTTAGCAGACAGCAGAGTTGCGTTTTACAAAATGTAGCAGTGTATTTACTCGAACTCGCGACATCTGATCTATCGTGCGCGACACTTATCATTACGCTACTAGCTGACACGTAGCTATAATAGCTCCAGAAGTCAACAACATTTCGTCCAGAACTTCTGCATTCCACAGCGCTATGGGATAATGCATATGGCCAAGTCAACACTTATGAGAGACAAACAGTTATACCTTTTCTTTTTCACTGTACAACGTTTTTAACAAACAGATAGCGCAATAGAGTAGCTCAAGTCGAAAGGAACACTTACTATTTAAATTTCTGCATCCTACATTGTTGGCAGTTCTGTGTTGCTGGCAGTTACGGGAATTTATTTTGGTGATTACAAATAAAGTTCTACATCTACATCTACATCTACATCCATACTCCGCAAGCCACCTGACGGTGTGTGGCGGAGGGTACCTTCAGTACCTCTATCGGTTCTCCCTTCTATTCCAGTCTCGTATTGTTCGTGGAAAGAAGGATTGTCGGTATGCCTCTGTGTGGGCTCTAATCTCTCTGATTTTATCCTCATGGTCTCTTCGCGAGATATACGTAGGAGGGAGCAATATACTGCTTGACTCTTCGGTGAAGGTATGTTCTCGAAACTTTGACAAAAGCCCGTACCGAGCTACTGAGCGTCTCTCCTGCAGAGTCTTCCACTGGAGTTTATCTATCATCTCCGTAACGCTTTCGCGATTACTAAATGATCCTGTAACGAAGCGCGCTGCTCTCCGTTGGATCTTCTCTATGTCTTGTATCAACCCTATCTGGTACGGATCCCACACTGCTGAGCAGTATTCAAGCAGTGGGCGAACAAGCGTACTGTAACCTACTTCCTTTGTTTTCGGATTGCATTTCCTTAGGATTCTTCCAATGAATCTCAGTCTGGCATCTGCTTTACCGACAATCAACATTATATGATCATTCCATTTTAAATCACTCCTAATGCGTACTCCCAGATAATTTATGGTATTAACTGCTTCCAGTTGCTGACCTGCTATTTTGTAGCTAAATGATAAAGGATCTATCTTTCTGTGTATCCGCAGCACATTACACTTGTCTACATTGAGATTCAGTTGCCATTCCCTGCACCATGCGTCAATTCGCTGCAGATCCTCCTGCATTTCAGTACAATTTTCCATTGTTACAACCTCTCGATACACCACAGCATCATCTGCAAAAAGCCTCAGTGAACTTCCGATGTCATCCACCAGGTCATTCATGTATACTGCGAACAGCAACGGTCCCATGACACTCCCCTGCGGCACACCTGAAATTACTCTTACTTCGGAAGACTTCTCTCCATTGAGAATAACATGCTGCGTCCTGTTATCTAGGAACTCCTCAATCCAATCACACAATTGGTCTGATAGTCCATATGCTCTTACTTTGTTCAATAAACGACTGTGGGGAACTGTATCGAACGCCTTGCGGAAGTCAAGAAACACGGCATCTACCTGTGAACCCGTGTCTATGGCCCTCTGAGTCTCGTGGACGAATAGCGCGAGCTGGGTTTCACATGACCGTCTTTTTCGAAACCCATGCTGATTCCTACAGAGTAGATTTCTAGTCTCCAGAAAAGTCATTATACTCGAACACAATACGTGTTCCAAAATTCTACAACTGATCGACGTTAGAGATATAGGTCTATAGTTCTGCACATCTGTTCGACGTCCCTTCTTGAAAACGGGGATGACCTGTGCCCTTTTCCAATCCTTTGGAACGCTACGCTGTTCTAGAGACCTACGGTACACCGCTGCAAGAAGGGGGGCAAGTTCCTTCGCGTACTCTGTGTAAAATTTAACTGGTATCCCATCAGGTCCAGAGGCCTTTCCTCTTCTGAGCGATTTTAATTGTTTCTCTATCCCTCTGTCGTCTATTTCGATATCTACCATTTTGTCATCTGTGCGACAATCTAGAGAAGGAACTACAGTGCAATCTTCCTCTGTGAAACAACTTTGGAAAAAGACATTTAGTATCTCGGCCTTTAGTCTGTCATCCTCTGTTTCAGTACCATTTTGGTCACAGAGTGTCTGGACATTTTGATTTGATCCACCTACCGCCTTGACATAAGAGCAAAATTTCTTAGGATTTTCTGCCAAGTCAGTACATAGAACTTTACTTTCGAATTCATTGAACGCCTCTCGCATAGCTCTCTTCACACTACATTTCGCTTCGCGTAATTTTTATTTGTCTGCAAGGCTTTGGCTATGTTTATGTTTGCTGTGAAGTTCCCTTTGCTTCCGCAGCAGTTTTCTAACTCGGTTGTTGAACCACGGTGGCTCTTTTCCATCTCTTACAATCTTGCTTGGCACATACTCATCTAACGCATATTGTACGATGGTTTTGAACTTTGTCCACTGATCCTCAACACTATCAGTACTTGAGACCAAACTTTTGTGTTGAGCCAACAGGTACTCTGAAATCTGCTTTTTGTCACTTTTTCTAAACAGAAAAATCTTCCTACCCTTTTTAATATTCCTATTTACGGCTGAAATCATCGATGCCGTAACCGCTTTATGATCACAGATTCCCTGTTCTGCGTTAACTTCTTCAAATAGTTCGGGGCTGTTTGTCACCAGAAGGTCTAATATGTTATCGCCACGAGTCGGTTCTCTGTTTAACTGCTCAAGGTAGTTTTCAGATAAAGCACTTAAAAAAATTTCACTGGATTCTTTGTCCCTGCCACCCGTTATGAACGTCTGAGTCTCCCAGTCTATATCCGGCAAATTAAAATCTCCACCCAGAACTATAACATGGTGGGGAAATCTACTCGAAATATTTTCCAAATTATCCTTCAGGTGCTCAGCCACAACAGCTGCTGAGCCAGGGGGCCTATAGAGACATCCAATTACCATGTCTGAGCCTGCTTTAATCGCGACCTTCACCCAAATCATTTCACATTTCGGATCTCCGTCAATTTCCTTCGATACTATTGCACTTCTTACCGCTATAAACACGCCTCCTCCTTCACTGTTCAGCCTGTCTCTGCGGTATACATTCCAATCTGAGTTTAGGATTTCGTTACTGTTTACGTCTGGTTTCAGCCAACTTTCTGTCCCTAGTACTATATGGGCGTTGTGATCGTTTATTAATGAGAGCAGTTCTGGGACCTTTCTATAGACGCTCCTGCAGTTTACTATTAGCACATTAATATTGTTATTCCCTGTTGCATTTTGCCTACTCCTATCTTGCCGCGTCTCAGGAGGCGTCTTGTCGGGCCTAGGGAGGGGATTCTCTAACCTAAAAAACCCCCATGTGCACTCCACACGTACTCCGCTACCCTTGTAGCCGCTTCCGGCGTGTAGTGCACGCCTGACCTATTCAGGGGGACCCTACATTTCTCCACCCGATAGCGGAGGTCGAGAAATTTGCACCCCAGATCTCCGCAGAATCGTCTGAGCCTCTGGTTTAAGCCTTCCACTCGGCTCCAAACCAGAGGACCGCGATCGGTTCTGGGAACGATACTGCAAATAGTTAGCTCTGATTCCACCCCGCGAGCGAGGCTTTCCGCCTTCACAAATTCCGCCAACCGCCTGTACGAACTGAGGATGACCTCTGAACCCAGACGGCAGGAGTCATTGGTGCCGACATGAGCAACAATTTGCAGTCGGGTGCACCCAGTGCTCTCTATCGCCGCCGGTAGGGCCTCCTCCACATCTCGGATGAGACCCCCCGGCAAGCAGACAGAGTGAACACTGGCCTTCTTCCCCGACCTTCTCGCTATTTCCCTATGGGGCTCCATCACCCGCCTAACGTTGGAGCTCCCAATAACTAATAAACCCCTCCCCCCGTGTGCCTGCTCGGACCTTGCTGAAGGAGCAGCCACATGTCCCCTCACAGGCAGAGCGGGCGATGCCACACGGCCAGCCTCCACATTGACCTTCCGCCTCGTGCGCCGCGAACGCCGCTGAACCCGCCACTCCCCTTGGGGAGAGGGTGGCCCAACCGCGCCCGGTACCCGCGAAGATGTCTCGACAGCAGGGACAGTGGGTGAAGCATGTAACACCTGGGGTGTACCTTGCGACGCACCAGACTCCCCACTGCCGCTACACTCAGAGGCAGCAGCCTGAAGACGGCTGACCGCGGCCATCAACACGCTCAGCTGTTCGCGAACAGTGGCCAGCTCCTCCTGCGTCCGCACACAGTTGAAGGTATGCACTGCGTAGCCGAGGCAGCTAGTTCATGGCGATTCGTTCAACCAAGTAAATGATTTTCTGAACATGCTGCAAATTGATACAGGGAGCCCTTGTGTCAGAATTCTCAGCCAGTGTGGCACAACGGCGTAATGATAGAAAAATGAGCCACTGAAAAGAGGATTGGGTGGTCTGTTGGGCTGATGATAGGTTCATATATCTATGGTCTGGGCTCGATTCCAACTTCGGTGAGTGATTTTAGATAGGGAGAGACAGATTCCATTCTCTTCTGGGTACACCAAGTGAAGAAGATATAATGGCATTGTGGTCTGAAATTCACATTAAAAATGATATTTCTTCTCTACCAAGTAGACGTTAGGTTGAGCCGTAATAAAGTCTGGAGTGGCGACATGTAGAAACTCTATCACCAGTAACCTTTCTTATACCAGTTACTTATTTCTGGTGACGAACAAACGCTACGTAGGCTCACAGGACACTTATTCCATCTTTTATCTGAGCTTCTGTATGCCGATAAAATTGGTTCTGAACTGGGAATGCAACTCAGACTGCCCTTAACGCGGAATTTGATCCCTTCGTGACAATACAGCTCGGCTACAATTTGTTGTTTGTTGAAAACTGGAGATTCCTCAACATCTCCACATACTGCGTGTGAATGGGTTCGAATCCTGGCCCGGCACTAAAGATTTCATTATGTATTATCAAGATCTATCATGAGAACACCTGTCTGCTGGTGGATAATAATTTCGATTTTTAATGTATTTTCATTCTTTGTCAACACTAACGATATTTGATGTTCTTGGCTCCCAGTGAGACAGAACTATTTGCGAGATCACTATAAGTTAAAGATGTTATTCAGAGCTGCTGGTGGAGAAAAAATTCGGTAGCTGACGTCTCTGTGTGTAGTCAACAACGATATGTGTGGAGTTCCATTCCCAGTCAGCACTGAACTCTTCGTCATATTATTTCTAGCTCAAACATGCTCATATGTCGTTGCTGGTGCAACAATCCCATATTTAACGTTAGTTTTCTCTAGAATATAACAGCGATAGGTGATGGGTTGTAGTCTTGGGATGGAAAAAATTAATGTTTCGTCTCATCATTTCAGTTAAAACATCTAGCTACTGCCGAGAAAATACGATATGTCACAGTTGATTGTGCTTCGATATCTATCCGATTAGGTTCTGTGTTCGAATCCCTGTCCAACAAAAAGCTTTACCTCACGGCATTTCAAATAATTTACTTGTTAAGAAGCAATATTTAACATCTCTCGTAGTTCGTTAACAGGGGCAATAGGTGCTGGGTAGGAATTCGCGTCCGTTACAAATGTTTGCGTTATGTAACTTAAAGTTGATATTTGCTAACTGATACTGTCTAAAATTGAGGTATATCACTCTCTGTACGCCTAATCAGGAATGACTGTTAGTTTCCGTTAGTCACGAAATCCTTGCTTAGTCTGCATGTCCTGGGTTTGAATCCATATGCAGAACGAGACGGTTCGTTGTGTCATCTGAAGTTCATACATATTCTCAACTAGCTGCTCGTGAATAACTTAAACTTTTAACGTCATTTTGTGTTAAATAATAAGTACGGTATGTTGCTTTGACGAGGAAATCATGAATACGATGAACTCACCACGTGCATTACCTATCTGACGTAATAATGAGAGTGGTAACATTTCAGGCATAATAAATGTGAGCTTACAAGCCTTAAGGACAGTCTTATGCACTGATATTTGTAGTATTGTAGTATTACTTTACATCTTGAGTTATTGCGATACAGAGCAGTGTTTTCTGGTAGTAACTTGTTGGAACCATTTTCTATAGTCAAACGACTGTACCAAGGATCGATTAGAGGACTTGCTAGACAGCTGCGTTATGTGGGTTGCATGCGAATCAGGCGAAATGCAACTCAGCTCGTTCCGATATTTTTGAGCATACCGAGCGAAGTTGCGCAATGGTTAGACACTGGGCTCGCATTCGGGAGAACGACAGTTCAATCCCACGTCCGGCCATCCCGATTTAGGTTTTCCGTGATCTCCCTAAATCGCTCCAGGCAAATGCCGGGATATTTCCTTTGAATGGGCACGGCCGACTTCCTTCCCCATCCTTCCCCAATCCGATGAGACCGATGGCCACGCTGTCTGGTCTCCTTCCCCAAAACAACCCCCAACTTTTGAGCATGACTGTACAGTGCCCGTATCTATATGTTAATCTTCAGAGGAACGACCAATGAAGGCTGTGCGTTCACTTGCTACTTCTTCAGATTGTGGATCTGAGATATTATCCCCAATCAGATTTATATCAGACTCTGAACTACTGGAGAATTGATCCCTGTGTTTCTCTATCTTTGTTTTCCTTGATTTCGCAACAGCTTTCTTCTGATTTAATTGTTTCAAACCCTCTCTGTATGGAGACAATGTATCTGGTTGACAGAAGTGAAACGTGCTGATTTTACCAGAGTGTGTGGATCTTGACGTCGTTTCCTCATTTTGGGAGCTGCCCTGATACCATTTGGACTCAGATTTACTGCGCTGTTTGCATCTTGTATGTCAAACTCCTGATACACTGCAAGTGCATTGTCTCTCGGTATACGCCTGCAGTTAAGAGTCCCGTTTTCAGAGGCTGTCTATTGCATTGGCCATTGTTGTGGCTCTCAAGTAGCCCCTGCAAATAACTGCAAAACAAATAAGGTTAACACTTGACCTGGGTTGTTTGCCCACAAGTTTTCTATTTCTTGGGGTATTCCTCTTTAAACTGTCCCATTTATTCCTCACAAGGATCGGCATCTTATGCGCGGAACAGAGTAATAAACAGTTGATGTAGACAGTTTCCTCTTGCTTTGTCTATCGCACAAATGTGATATGTTACCCATCAAATATTAACACAACAGGTTCATCAGCAGATAACTTCACCAGATGTTAAAACCACTTAGTAAAAACAAGAGTCTGTATCAAGCTACTAAGGTGGCGAGCTTAAAGTATCTTGATATGAGATTATTATGGTACCCATCTCATGGTATCGCATATTAGGCATAAGCCATACTGCGCAAGGTACCTGGTCTTATAGCCACGCTGCTTAGTTTGAAATACAATTCATTCTAGTGAATGAAAGAGTACTTTGTGGAAAGTTAATCACGTCATAATTGCTGCAACAATCAGTCAGCTTCTGATATTTCAACCTTACAAGGCCATACACGTCTACTCTAAAATATGGAAATTCAACGACTAAAATCAAGGATTCCCAAAACTGTCTTGCTCCATAATTCCTCAGGCGCTGTGGGAACTGAGTTCTTGTACTTCCTAACACGGCTGAACACTTACTTCAACTAGACTCTACCTGTCTCACTTTAGCCAACTGATGTGTTGGCAAATGTGCCAAAACCTTGTAGATAGAGGAGGCCGAAATGCACGCTATAATCTAACGCAGACGGGCGTGAGGTCTGAAACAGGGTACGTTATGAATGCTATAAAGAAAAGTACGTAGCTGCGGTTATACGTAACTGTAATCCATCATTTGTATACAGCATTCTTCATGATACAAGTGAGACTCTCTATAGAAATGGTTAATGGCGCCTTGCTAGGTCGTAGTCATGGACTTAGCTGAAGGCTATTCTAACTATCTCTCGGCAAATGAGAGAAAGGCTTCGTCAGTGTAGTCGCTAGCAAAGTCGTCGTACAACTGGGGCGAGTGCTAGTAAGTCTCTCAAGACCTGCCGTGTGGTGGCGCTCGGTCTGTGATTACTGACAGTGGCGACACGCGGGTCCGACATGTACTAATGGACCGCGGCCGATTTAAAGCTACCACCTAGCAAGTGTGGTGTCTGGCGGTGACACCACATTCCTCCCCCGCAAATCGGCGAACGGTCGTGTTATAAGGCTTCCGCCCGCCGTGGGGACGGCCCCATGTTGACGTATGCGATGAGGTGGGGAGCCTAACAACAGGCGAGGCTGTGCCACCCGCACCCGGCCATTCGGTCCGAGGGGACCTAGGAAACGCCTGGAAACCTAGTCCAGGGTGCACGTCAACATGCGGTGTATGCGCCCGTAAAGAGACAGGAGGGGCCGAAGGGTCGACCTCCATTGCGTCGGGGTATCCGACGCGCGATGACAGATGGTCCGGAGCGGGCAAGAGATCCATGGCGGAGGACAGCTGGTCACGGGAAGCGATCGGCGGCGCGCGACCCAGGGAGGCGTCCGACGGCTGCAGCGAAGCGTCCACTGCGGGCGGCGCCGGCGGCAGAACAGGCGGCGGCGGCGGCGGCGGCGCGTCGCCATGGGGCAAAATGGAAGGCATCGTCGGTAACACCTGAGGATGAGGCGAGCCAGTAGATGGGTCCCCAGGGCGCCGACCGGACGGCACCGTCGCTGAAAGCAGACGGGGAGCGGCAGAACCCGTGCGACGACAGAGGCGCAGCTGATTGAGATGCCGACGCACCTCACCAGAGGCCCCCAAAACCAAATACATCGCGCGGCCGAGGCAACGAAGAATGCGCCTGCGAGCCAACGCCGTGAACCGCGATAGTTGCGATGAATACAACGTCGCCTGGAGCAAAAGCAGGAGTCTGCCGCTGCACAGGAACCTGATGCGGCGGATGCAGCAAAGACATCGAGGTTCGATGAGGACGACCGTGGAGCAACTCAGCCGGCGAGCGACCATATCGGGGCTGAGAGCGATACGAAGACAAAAAAAAGCAACAACGCGTCCTCCCGAGAATGCGACTCTTTAAATTTCAACATCTGTGACTTGAAAGTCCGGAGCAATCGTTCAGCGGCACCGTTTGACTGAGGCGATAACGGTGCGGATGTCAGATGTTGAATACCATTGGCCTTGCAGAATGACTGAAATTCTGCGGACATGAATTGTGGGCCATTGTCGGAAACAATAGTCTGTGGTAGACCTTCAATGCAAAAGATACAGACAACGCTAGGATGGTGGCAGATGACGTCGTGGAAGACATCGGGACAACAAAAGGAAAATTACTGAAGGAATCTACCGGAACCAACCATCGAGCATTCCAGAATGGACCAGCAAAATCGATATGTAAGCGTAGCCAAGGGGAAGTGGCTTTCGGCCATGCAAAGAATTTCCGCGGTGGCGCGGATTGTTGTTCGGCACACGCCATGCAAGAAGAGCACATATTCGTAATCGCAGCAACGATTCCGAACCAAGTACAGTGCGGCCGAGCAAGTTGTTTCGTACGCACTATACCCCAATGTCCTTGGTGGAGAAGGACCCTAGACTGATCATTATCAGAACGCAACAACAAAACACCACGTCGTACAAAAAGTCGCTCCTTGTGAGCAAAAAATCGGCGAACCAACGGATCCTCGATCCGTGACTTTGACAAGGGCCATTGCGTAGCAACAAAACGCAAAACGGTGGCAAGGACAGGGTCGGCAGCTGTGGCTGTAGCTATACTACGAAAATCAATCGGAAACGATTCGACCACGTCATCAGTTTCCGCATCAATGAACATGCAAGCAAGTTCGGAAGAATCGAATGCTCTATCCTCAGCAACAGGCAAACGGGACAACGCATCGGCGTTTCCGTGCTTAGCAGTGGACCGATACAAGATATCGTAGCGGTACTGCGAGAGGAAAATAGACCAGCGAATGAATTTCTGCGCTGTACGTGGAGGTACAGGCTTGTTCGGATGAAAAAGCGATGTCAAAGGTTTGAGGTCTGTGATGATGGTAAAGTGACGACCATACAAGAAATCATGAAACTTGGTAACACCAAAGACGAGAGCCAAAGCTTCTTTCTCTATCTGGGAATAATTTCTTTGCGCTGACGAGAGCAATTTGGACGCAAAGGCAATAGGGCGATCATGCGAACCATCTTTGTGCTCAAGCACAGCACCGATCCCGAAATCCGATGCATCTACCATCAACAAAAGGGGTTTCTGGGGATCGAATGGCGTAAGGCAAGTATTTGAAAGCAACGTCGATTTCAACTGGCGAAAGGCGCCTTCCCAGTCCGTCGACCAGACGAACGGAACACCTTTACGGCGTAAGCGATGAAGCGGAGCTGAAATGGAAGAAGCATGGGGGATAAAGTTGTTGTAATAGTGAATTGTTCCCAACACACTCTGTAGCTGCTTCAAATTCTGCGGCGAAGGCAAGTCCTGTATGGCACGGAGGTGCTCTGGGCTCGGATGTATGCCTTGGGCATTGATTACATGTCCCAGATATGGCAAGGCACGAGCAAAAAACACACATTTGCCCTTCCGCAAGCGAAGACCATTTTGTCGCAAGACCTGAAACAATGTTCGTAGGTTTGCAAAATGTTCGTCTTATGTCTTTCCGGAGATCACTATATCGTCCAGATAGTTTGCTGCAGTAGGGACCGACGCACAAACAGTTTGTAAATATTGCTGAAACAATGCAGGGGCGGATGCACACCCGAATGGCAGTCTTTTGAATCTGTACAATCCAAGATGCGTGTTAACCACTAATACACGCTGGGATTCTTCGTCCACCGGTATTTGCAAGTACGCATCTGCTAGGTCCAACTTTGAAAAATAGTTTCCCGGGCACAGTTTGTCAAAAAGATCTTCCGGGCGGGGTAAAGGAAAAGTTGCAGTCACAAGTTGTGGATTCACTGTTACTTTGAAGTCCACACAAAGTCTCAGTTTTCCGGAAGGTTTTGGCAAAAGTACTAAGGGTGAAGCCCAGAGAGAAGCCTGCACACGTTCAATTACACCTTGTGCTTCTAAATCGTTTAATGTTCTTGCGACCTCATCACGCAATGCGTGGGGAACATTGCGCGCTCTGAAAAATTTCGGTTGCGCTTTGACTTTTAGTTCCAAATGTGCTTCATAGTTCTTAGCGCAACCAAGGCCCGGTGCAAAAATGTCTGCAAATTCCTCACGTAGACGAGAAACACTGGTGGAAGGCACAGTCTGGTTCACTGATAGGACCTGATTTACGATAGACAAGTTAAACAACTGAAATAAATCCAAACCAAACAAGTTCACTGCATAAGAACAACGAAGGACGTAAAATGACACAAGTTTTGTTTGTCCCTTGTATGTTGCAAGAAGGCTGCACTGTCCTAGTACAGGGATATGCTGTCCTGAATAACTAGTGAGCTGAACATTTGCGGCACGCAACGGAGGTGCGCCCAGTTGTTTGTACGTGGCGTGATTGAGTAGGGAAACCGCAGCTCCGGTATCGAGCTGGAACGGTATCACTTCTCCGGCAAAGTCCAAATCTACAAAAAGTTTATTGTCCTGCTGACGACAAGAGCGACTGTTTTGTGCAACTTGAACAGACACTTGTACAGAATCACTTGCGACTTGACGGGATTACCGTTGACGTCGACGCACACTTTTTGTGGGACGAACACAGTCACTGTGAGAGAAAGTGGCACGGGACGGAGTGGAATGAACTACATGAATGTCCATGGGCGAAGGGTCACGAGCCTGAGTGTCCTTGGTTCGATTCCGGCGCGAAGCAAAGGGCCTGGAATTGTTGTGAGTGTCCGATCTAAGCTTTTTCTGGCAAACAATTTGAACATGTCCTTTTTTATTACAGAAAAAGCAAATAGCTTGGCGTGACGGAAAATTCTCACGCGAATGTCTAGTTGCACACCGCGGGCATGATTTCAGCACTGCATTTGCTTGCTTGCGCGGCACAGGAGGCGGTGCAGACATGCGCGAAGGCTGTTTACAGTTCCGTGCAGCGCGCCTGGCGGGCCGGTTAATGCGACGCACAGCTGGCGAAGTTTCAAATGATTCCTGAGCAAAGTCAAGTGTGTCTTGCCTATCCAATATGTCTACCACTTGTTGAAGGGAGGGATTGACTAGTTTCAAAATCTGTTCCCGTATGCGAACATCAGAAACGTTCTGTGCTATTGCATCACGCACCATAGTATCTGAATAAGGGAGTCCACATTCACACTCAAAAGCACAATCCCTTGTTAGGCCTTGCAATGTTGCAACCCACTCCCGATTAGTTTGACCGGCCGTACGTTTTGTACAAAAGAACGTATACCTTTTTGCAACTACATTGACTGTTTCTTTGAAATAGGCATCTCAAGCAGACAAAATTTCTTCGTATGACAGAGTTGCTACGTCGCGTCGGGGAAACAATTTCACTATCACACGGTAGGTGGACACACCTACACACGAAAGCAAAAACGGCTGCCGCTCATTACCTTGAATTCTATAGGCGGCGAGATGGAATCCAAATTGGCGTGACCACTCCGTCCATGTTTCCTGGGCTGAATTAATCGGCCTAAAAGCTGGTGCAACTGCGTGCTGTGGCTGCGGTAGCGATGAAACGGCGGCGGCCGCATCGTTTTGCAGCGCACGTTGACCCTGGACGAGCTGTCCAAGGGCATCCAATAACGCCTGCGTCTGCTGATTCTGCAAGCGATAAAATTCGGACAGTACATCTGGAGATTGTGGCGAAGCCATGACAGAAGTAAAGCAGATTAAAGCAAGTATAAAGATGAAAGCAACGTGGGCGCGGCACCAATCCTTGGCGCCAATGATGTGTTGCCAAATGTGCCAACACCTTGTAGATAGAGGAGGCCGAAATGCACGCTATAATCTAACGCTGACGGACGTGAGGTCTGAAACAGGATACGTTATGAATGCTATAAAGAAAAGTACGTAGCTGCGGTTATACTTAACTTTAATCCATCATTTGTATACAGCATTCTTCATGATACAAGTGAGACTCTCTATAGAAATGGTTAATGGCGCCTTGCTAGGTCGTAGCCATGGACTTAGCTGAAGGCTACTCTAACTATCTCTCGGCAAATGAGAGAAAGGCTTCGTCAGTGTAGTCGCTAGCAAAGTCGTCGTACAACTGGGGCGAGTGCTAGTAAGTCTCTCAAGACCTGCCGTGTGGTGGCGCTCGGTCTGTGATTACTGACAGTGGCGACACGCGGGTCCGACATGTACTAATGGACCGCGGCCGATTTAAAGCTGGTGTCTGGCGGTTTTTGTTAGCTCATATTACGATAGCTCTTTTAAAGGCTACAGATAGTACGCACCAGCGTTGGACTCATCAAGACGAGAGAAGCTACCACCGGAAAGCCGTTGACACGTACCACGACGTAAATTTAAAGAAGACTATTCGCCAAGCAGCGGAACCAAAATATGATGAACCGAGTTACGACTTGGCTCTTTGACTGTGTGCTACTTGCACAGCGATGCCTCCTTCTCCTTCGGATTGCGTGTTGCGGTGCCAGTCAAATCACTAAGTATTTCACAGCCGCTGTCGACGTCCTATGCTTCCGCGTACACACCGAGATGAAAAAAGTCATGAGATAACTCCCAGTATCGTGACGGCCCTCCTTTGGCCTCGCACAGTGCTCAGCTCGACTTGGGATGGACTATACAAGTCGCCGGAAGTCCTCTACAGACATATTGAGCCACGCTCCTTCTACAGCCGTCCATAATTACGAAAGTGTTGCCTCTCCAGGATTTTGACACAAACTGAACTCTTGTTTACGTCCCACAAATGTTCGATGGATGGCCAAATCATTCGGTCGAATGGTCCATAATATTTTTCAAATATATCGCGAAAAATGTGCCCCAGTGACATGGCGCATTGTTAACCATAAATTTCCATCACTGTTTGGGAACATGAAGTCCATGGTCTCCAAGTAGCAGAACGCAACCATTTACAGTCAATGATCGGTTCAGTGGACCAAACGACCCTGTCCATTTCATGTAAACACGGCCCATACCACTGTGGAGACACCATTACCTTGCACATTGTCTTGTTACCAACTTGGATCCCAGCCTTTTATGGGTCTGTGCCACACTCGAACCCTACGATCAGCTCTTACCAACTAAAATCGGGACTCATCTAACCAGGCCACGGTTATCTAGTCGTCTGTTGTCCAACCGATAAAATCACGAGCCCAGGAGACGCGCTGCAGGCAATGTTATTCTGTCAGCAAAGGCACTCGCATCGATCGTCCGCTTCCATAGCCCATTAACGCCAAATTGCGCTGCACTGTCCTAACGGATAGGTTCAGTGTGCGTCCCACACTGATTTCTGCGGGTTTTTTCACTCAGAGATGCCTCTCTGTTAGCACTGACAACTCATAACAAACGCCGCTGCTCTCGGTCGTTAAGTGAAGGCCACTGCGTCGAGGATGGTGGGAGTTAATGCTTGAAATGTAGTATTCGCGGCACACTCTATGTATCTCGGAGTACTGAATTCCCTAACGATTCCCAATATGAAATGTCCCACGTGTCTAGTTCCTACTAGCACTCGGCATTCAAAGTCTGTTAGTTCCCATGATGCGTGCATGATCACGTCGGAAACCTTCTCACATGAATCACTTGATTACTAATGACACCGCTGCCAATGCATTGCCCTTTTATACCTTGTGTACGTTTTACGACTACCATGTGTATATCCGTTACAAACGATGTGGTCCCATTTGAAGCGACCTATGATTTCTCATTTCGTGGCATATGGACAGTCCTACATCTGTAGCCACCTTTTATGTCTCCAGTAGGGGCTGCTTTCTAGCAGTTGGAGCTTGAACTATTTCCTATATTTCAAATTGTAGCAGTTAAGCAGCAAACGTAGGAGTCATTTTTGTATGCAGTGCACGATTGTCTGTCTTTTCAAATTGTGGTTGAATTTGTCTCTGTAATCCATGTTTTTAACATGGTTCAAAAGTGGTTCAAATGGTTCTGAGCACTATGGGACTTAACATCTGAGGTCATCAGTCCCCTAGAACTTAGAACTACTTAACCCTAATTAACCTAAGGACATCACACACATCCATGCCCGAGGCAGGATTCAAACCTGCGACCGTAGCGGTCGCACGGGTCCAGTTTTGGGCATGGATTAGATGCAGAAATCTGCCCTGTTCACATTTATACTCTGAGTATTGCGACGATAATTGAATTCATGTCTTTATTTTCGTAATTATAACGGTGGCTCCTTTGGAAACCACTGCCGCTTCAAGGGCAACATGACTAGGTGCGACAGGTTGTTGCATTTCCAAATTCACAATACACACTCTCGAAGAATAAAGGAAGAGGAAATTCTGACGTTCCTTTTTGAAGGGATTTCTTCTGATTCCGACTTAGAGATTGACAGCTGCAGTGAAAGTGGGGATGTATTAGCTGAAGACTGTAATATCGATTTGGGGTAGTATGCTATAACAGATAGTTTTCGAGACTAATCACAAAGTCCTGGACGTCCAAGTGCGTGATGAGATCCATTAGCAAAAAAAAGTAAAATTATTTTTTCAGTTCAAAAACATACACCAGGAGTAAAGCATCGACGAATTCATGACACCTCATTTCCTTGTGAACACTGTAGCCCAAAGAAAGAGCTTCACGGAATCAGATGAAAGAGTATTCTCCCTCAAGTACCCTTGTGTCTATCAGCAGAAAGGAACTGAATTTTACGTTACTACCGAAGGTAACGACTCTTGATGCATGTCGCTCCATTTCAAATCATCCTATATGTGTCCAGTTAATGTATGTAACACTTCTTTTCACACTGTTCTGTCTCAATGTAAGTCTAATAACCCAATTATATGGAGGATGTTAGTGTTGTTACCCCTGGATGATAATTACATGAAATATTTGTCAGGACTCGTAAGCAGTGGGTCCCTGAGGTACAGAATATGCGAACAACCAGAAGTAAGTTTAAACAGTTTATTAACAAAAGACTGATTTTAAAACATGCACTCTACTCGCACCCATCATCACTCTGTCTGACGTCCTAACACCAGTTAATTACGGTCGTATCGAAAGGCTCCATGGTGAGCTAAGAAAAGAGATATATTCGCGCCCAAGGCCGCGCTAGTCATACGACGCGCTACGGACGGCGGCCAGAGGCTTACTATTGAAACGTCCCCTTAGAACAAATTATACAAGACTGTGCTTAAACTGACACACAATATGATAGACCACACAATATTTTTTAGCGCAACGCAATCTGACTTTCAAAAATCTCTACAAAAGAATGGCCCTGACTAACATTAACCTATACCTTTCACAAATCACTTACCTCACCAAAAATCTTCGTTACTCGCACTACTGCAATACAGCGAGCGCCACTACTGCCAGCTAAATAAAAGATTCAAACTACAGAAGGCACTAACTACTAGTAGGCATAGTTAGCAAATGAAAGATTTTAATAGAGAACAAACAATGTATTTACCTTAATATTCATCAAAAGTCATAATATATACAGCAGTTCATGACATCCATTTTTACAAATTTCAAAACTCCGCCATTTCCCTCCCCACATCCACCACTGCTGGCGGCTCACCTCCAACTGCGCAACGCTACGCGCTGTTCACGTCCAGCTGCCCAACACTACAATGGCAGACAACAATGCAAACTAGCCACAGACTGCACACAGCACAGCCAGAGATTTTCATGCAGAGCGCTACGTGGCGTTACCAATATAAAAACCTAAACAGCCTACTTACATAGCCCCCATGCTCCCCACAAAAAAATTTTACAAATTGTTTTGGGCACTGGGCAATACATATTTGTTAAAATTTTTCATAATCGTAATTACAATAACAAAGAAATCAAATGCACACACTTATTGACACAATGTTGGTCAAAAGATAAAATTTTCTCACAGTCCATAAAGATAGTCCTGATCATTCATCATAATAAAATTACAGTGGTTTTTTTTTTCAAAGTCTGAGTAGTAAAATAGAATGCACACGGATGTAGTGGATTTTCATGCAGTCTTGAAGAAGTAGTGTTGTCCTTCCAATGGAAAGACAGTACTGACTCTTGACATGCAGACAGGTAATGGGCCACAACAGAGCAAACCCACAGCAGAGTCAGTGGAAGTTTTGAAGAATATTGGTAGGTAGGTCATCACAGAGTAGACCCACTGTAGTCCTGGTAGAGATTACGGTATTGGTGGGCCACCAGAGGTGCAGACCCACTGCAGTCCTTGTAGAAATAATGGTACTGGTGAGTCAGCAAAGGTGTAGACCCACTGTAGTCCTTGTAGATATAATGGTATTGGTGGGTCATCAAAGGTGTAGACCCAC
This sequence comes from Schistocerca cancellata, assembly GCF_023864275.1. NCBI lineage: Eukaryota > Metazoa > Arthropoda > Insecta > Orthoptera > Acrididae > Schistocerca > Schistocerca cancellata. Next base: position 333,935,963 of record NC_064629.1, read on the forward strand.
TGTAGTCCTTGTAGAGATGGCCAGCAGCCATCTGTTGTGACTGTGCAGGTGCACAATCACCATTGAAGAGTCTTGCAGATAATATAGCAAGTCCATAACCACCACTTGTGCACTCTGAAAGTTATTGGAATTGTCCATAGAACCAGCATGGCTGTTATCCAGTCCCTTGCTGAATTATTAACACATGTGCAAACGCTAACAGTCCCTACTTCTCACATATTGTTCATATCCTATGACCAACAGAAATGTGTGCAGTGAAATGGAACTTACAAGTTATTTAATTTGATGAACTGGTGTCAGTTACAATTTTATAACATAAAAATACAATAACAAAGGTACAAAATACATCATTAAAGAACATAACAATGCAGATAACATTTGTGGTACAGGCTTTACAAAAGAATTTAAATAAACATATACATCAATGTTACAGGAATTATGAGATAAGTAGATACATAAAAGATCAGAATAAATTTTGAAACATCAACTTCACACATGAGCATTAAAACAGAACTGAATAAATAATGTCTAAACATCCTTACAAAGAAAATAACATAATATTAATGCAACTTATATTTGAGGATAACAGTATTCCTCATCATAGTTCATGTAGCTGAGTATTAGAAAATTTCTACAACATAAGTCTCATCAGATAAACACATAAAGACAGGAAAAAGACAAATAAACAAGGGTACATAAACACATAGTGGGATAACACAAGGAAAGGACAGGTTTTGTTTTATTGCAGTATTTTGCGAACAAAACTTTCTTTGCTTCCTGGAGATCTCCCTTCATTCGTCATTATTCCCAAAAAGTCCTATCTATACCTCCTTCCTGTATTCTATTCATATTTCTTTCAAAATAATTATTTCTGATTGTACAATACTCATTTTGGCCCAAATCTTTTTCATATAACTTCGCAATGCATTCTTTACCTATTCTCCATAGTCAATTTCTTATATAGTCTACCCTTCTTAAGCTAACTTAAATCTACTGAGCTCAGATGGTAAACTAAGGGACGAGGCAATGCAGCAGCACAAAACAATTAACGCAAACAGCAATGAAAAAAAATGCAGATTTGCGAAGCAAGCAGCATTATAGAAATTAGCAAAGCAATTGCAGTATTACAATATAAGGCAATGTGCAGCAAACAAGAAAAATAAATCAGTAGTAAACTGGCTTAGAAGAGTAACACAAAGTCAAATTCAGTAACTCTGTGCCTGCCAAACAGCAGCAGCAAATGAAATAACTTATATCTAAACGTGACATAGCTCAAGAAGAAAAAATATTACAGTAAAAATGGCCATGTTTGATACCTATGTCACATCTTAACACTAGAGTGATGCATCACAAAAACTTACTCTACCAAAAAAATTACCGAGTAGTTGAAAAGAAAATTATGTACACAGTTCCTGTGAAGGGAAAAGTCTTTGTGCTCCCCCATTTTTGGGAAATGTATTACAAAATTAGTATTTACTGGATCTGTAGACAGAAAATATTTATATTAGTACATCTATAAAATTCTATTTTAACCAATGCTGCAGTGCAGCTAGAAACTAGATATTAAAAAAAATGAAAATATGTACAAAGGAAGGCATGAAACATCATTCATTAGCCATATGGCATTTCATAAAGTAGTAAAAAAATCTCTCAACTCTCGTAGAAAGATACTTGTCATAATCAGGTGTGCTGATGTAAGAATGTTTCCAAGTAATGAGTGTGTCGTATTTGCGATGCTTTCTACAAAGGAATGTCAATAGCGAGGATAATGGCCTCCCTTTTTTTTCTAACTGTGCCTCTGAAAAGGCACACCCTAATGGCTTGTTCTCCAGGCGTCTGACACAGCTGGGTGCCCACGACGCATTACGTGCAGGTGGTCACTTAACTTTCTTAAAGAAATATTTACGACAGCAGTTTCCGCTACTGTGACAGTCTCATATACAAAATTTCACGGGTCGAGAATTTGCGTTGCAAATGTGTAGAACCAAAATCTTATGAATATAGCAGTGTCCAAAACATTTTCGCCGGCATTGTGATACATTCACGCATTTACACACATTTCATAACTCTTAAAGTACGATTCTTGGTTTCCAACATCCTTTTTCACAAACCAGAGTCCCTAACCACTACTCATTAATCCTTACCTTATTACACATATACATATTCGTCGACACTTCTTCAATGTTTCATCATAACAGCTACGTAGCATAATCAAATAACTCATATAGCATCAGCTTATTGTTTATAAACATACCGCAACAGCATAATACACATAGTCATCGTAATAATAACATCATAACACCTCAGTCAACTCTCAAAATCGTCGTAGCTTCCTCCAATAATTTCAAAACCTAAAAAAATTCTCTGCTCATGTCAAAAGTGTCATCTGCCTCAAACGTACTTTAAAAATCATGATCCCATACCAAATATATCATTCAAAGCTCTCATAATATCACAATGGGTCCGAAAAAATATGAACAGTTCACAAAGTACAGACAAAATACAATTTCATAAGTGTGAAGTTATCCAACGGTGTAATTACGTAAACATCTGTCACTGCTGTAGTAAAAAAGTTTGTCTCTCTCAGTTAAATGGTCAGATAGCTGAGTAATTTGTGTTAGAGAAATATGGTACCGATGTGTAAAGTTGTATAACCAAATACCATATTAGCTAGGGCTCCTTGTGCTTGCCAAACACATGATACACAAAGTAAGCGTGTACCCCCCTGAGGATTAATGTAATTATACCCTCAGGTGTTACAGATTACAAGAATGGAATGAAATGTGTTACGGAAAACCTTTGTATCATTGTACTTCAAATATCTTTAAAAATAAATGATTTAAGTACCAAATTAATCACTCAAATACGTGTCCTGTAGCGCTAAATGTGCGTCTTGTTGTAAGATAATCTCTGTGGAAGTGTCGTAGTTATCGTCCTCTGAAAGCTAAGTTCTGCAGAAGCCAATGTACTTACCTCATGATACACAAAAGTGAAATGCTTTGCGTATAGATATCTTAGTTATTACGCTTATTGCCATGATAAGGAAAGTACTGTGCTGTCACGTATTGTTGTCCTACGGAAAAGACTGTCTCCTTGTAGCCATAGCACAAAAGTCACCACTAAAACATGTCTCACTTTACAGAAGAATTCAGAAAAAACTGTGCAGATATAAAACAGATACACCGGAAAAGCAACATTGTAAATTGTCACTCTTTAGTAGCGTCGTGATAAAATCGTGTAGCTGTCACATAAACTAACCACTGTGTCATCTGGTATCTCACAGAAAGTACTTTAAATCCAGAATGTATTTTCAAGTAAACCAAAATGTTGCATTAAAATCTCATTAGCAGTATATGTTCTAAGTATGTAAGCCGTATATTCGTTACATAATCGTGCAACTAACAAGGAAGAAAGTATAAATAACAACACTGTGTTGTCTGTTCGCAATAAAAATGCATTCGCAATTACTTGTCTAAGTTACCTATGTTCTTGACTGGATAGTTAGTTAGCGTTAAAACATAGTTGCATGTTAACAGTTTGTAAGTGTGACAAAGAGAACTAGTAACATGAAGTGAAAAATTTTATAGCAAAGACTAAATTAAAAAACAGTTTATCTCTCAATAAACGGTTCTACATGTGAGATGTGGTGGAAGTGGCTGCCTGCGGTGTGAGTCATTGTCTGTTTCTTTGTTGGCGCGCGTCGTTATTGGGATTAGGAGACCTAACTTCTACAAATTCGCCTTGCCGAGAGGGCCCAGCCCTGTTTAAATCCCGCCAGTTCTGATGAAATTCACGTCTGTCGTTACGATCATATCGTCTGTCGTCATGTCGGTAGATTCCATAGTTTCTTTCTTGTCGGTCACGTGGTGGAGAATTTCTCCCTGAATCATAACTATGCGCTGGACCGTTGCGTCTAAAGTTATTCTGTCTCCCCTGATAATATTTATTTTGGTTCCTATATTGCCTGTTTCTCTGATTGTCTCTGTGATAGTCATTACCGCAGAGAGGTGATCTTTCCCTGTAATTATTACTACTCTGGCAACGGTTGTCATACGGGTGGTGTCTGTTTTGGTCACGATTTGTGTTGTGAAAATAGCCTTGCCGCGTCCAGTTATTATTTCTTTCATCGCAGAATTGCGACGGATGTGACCTGTAATTGTTGTGTTCCTGTTTCCGCGTTCCGCGATTGTCAGTGTCAATTTCTAATTCTTGTAAGAGTCCCTGAAAAGCTTCAATGTCGTCTTTGCAACGTCCTGCCAAAATAATATGTCGTAAATGTTCAGGCAATTTGATTAAGCAAATGCAGATGAGCTCTGAGGGGCTGTATGGGTTTGACAGGTACTGATTCTTGTGCAACATGTCTTCAAAATATTTCACAAGACTGGAAAATTCAGATTGTTCGAAATGTTTCATCATTATGATGCTATGTTTTACTCGGTCTTGTGTAGCTTGAGTCCAATATGCTGAGAGGAAGGCATGATAAAAATCTCCTTCACTGTGACAATCGTGAATGACCGATCGCATTCTTACAGCTGGTTCATTCTCTAAATAGCCACACATAAATTCTAATCTGTGCTCTAATGACCAGTTGGGAGGAAAACAATGAGAGAATTGATCGAGCCACGCTTGTGGATGAATGTCGTTGCCAGAATTCTTAAATGTTTTGAATTTACGTGTAGTAATGAACAGCTTATAGTCAAAATCATCATGTCGGCGAGTCGCATGTCGGTCATTGTTACGTCGTTTCGGCAGTTCCATCTCAAAATTCGGTGTACCTTGCCAATTTCCTTCATAACTTCCGAAATGCCCTGTGTTATTATTTTGTGGCTGTTCCGTATTTCTATGTCCCTCTTCCCGTACTGGTGCGCGAGTGTCCTCTGAAATACGTAATTCTTGTATTACCTGCGTCAACTGATCTTGTACTTCCCGGATTTCTCTTTTGTACTGTGTATTGATTTGATTTTGATTTTGATTGAATTTTCTAATTTGTTCATACTCTTCTGTGTCAGTGAAGGCTACGGGTCTTGTGTCATTCAGATCATCATCTACCTTTGTAGATAAGTTAGTGACCTGATCCTAAAGTTCGGATAGTGAACACATTTCCACAGTGTGTTTTTCTGAACCAAGTTTCAGTGTGTCCATTTGTGTTGAAGTCGAGCCTACTGTGTCCTTTAAGTTTTCCTGAGTTTTTGCAAGTTGCGTAACCGAATCGTTAGATGCAACTGAGTCAATTTTAGCCCACAAGGTCTCATGATTTTCATGAACAATGGTTTGCAGTTCTTTTATGGCTGCTTCGTGATTCTGTAATGCATTTTCATACCGTGAAAAAATAGGTTGAAAATGCTCACAAATTTGTGTTTTTACGTCATTACAGACTTTTTGACATTTGGATTCAATGTTATGTAACTCAGTAGTTAAATCTTCACGTGTTTGTTCAAGTGTGGTGTCTAACTTCCGAAGATTTTGTGCCATTTTGTCTAAATGTTGCTGTGTTTGTCTCTGGTGTTGTTCCATTGTGTCTAACTTTTGAAGATTTTGTTCCATTGTGTCTAACTTTTGAAGATTTTGTTCCATTGTGTCTAACTTTTGAAGCTTTTGCTGTGTTTGTCTCTGATTTTGTTCCATTGTGTCTAACTTTTGAAGATTTTGTCCCATTTGTCTCTGATTTTGTTCCATTTGTTGCATTATTTGCAATAATAATGTATTAGTGTCTGGAATCTGTTTCTCTATGCTTTTTGGCAGTGCATTTTCACCGGCAACATTCACATTTTGACAAGCAGAAAATATGTCTTGACTCATTTGAGAAAACGGCGAGGACCCAAAACCTAAGTCTTCAGTATTTGCAATATTGTGTTCTGTCATTTCGAATCCCTGAGGCGAGCTGTTGCCGACCGATCGATCGATAATGCTTCCTTGTTCACTACCTGTTTCACTGTCTACACCGTTATCTGCCGCCCGCTCCATTTCCCTATGCACAATTACCAAATTACTACTTCGAATGTCTGTTAATTCACTACACAGTGGTGCAGATAAGCTACGCTCGTCGTCATTATTATTTCTCAGTTTACTTTGGAGCCTAATATTACGTTTTTCACACGCCATTATTGACACAATATTTCACACGACAACACAAAAAACCCCAATTTGAAGAGCAAAATAAGAAAACACATTAACATAGCACTGAAAATAATATGTAGTTAATTGCAAGCGCAGCTGCGAATTACTTGGTGCAAATCTACATGCATGCCACAACTGTTTTACTGTACAACAATGAAAGACTGCAACTACAAAGGAGATTCTCTCTACAATTACGCACTAGCAATAAACAATAGCTACAATAATTACACAAACTACAAGAAAAAATCAGAAGATTCCAGTGAGGTATCCTCGGCTAAGGGTCGACATATGAAACATCCCCTTAGAACAATTTATACAAGAGTGTGCTTAAACTGACACACAATATGATAGACCACATAATATTTTTTAGCGCAACGCAATCTGACTTTCAAAAATCTCTACAAAAGAATGGCCCTGACTAACATTAACCTATACCTTTCACAAATCACTTACCTCACCAAAAATCTTCGTTACTCGCACTACTGCAATACAGCGAGCGCCACTACTGCCAGCTAAATAAAAGATTCAAACTACAGAAGGCACTAACTACTAGTAGGCATAGTTAGCAAAGGAAAGATTTTAATAGAGAACAAACAATGTATTTACCTTAATATTCATCAAAAGTCATAATATATACAGCAGTTCATGACATCCATTTTTACAAATTTCAAAACTCCGCCATTTCCCTCCCCACATCCACCACAGGAGGCGGGGCACCTCCAACTGCGCAACGCTACGCGCTGTTCACGTCCAGCTGCCCAACACTACAATGACAGACAACAATGCAAACTAGCCACAGACTGCACACAGCACAGCCAGTGATTTTCATACAGAGCGCTACGTGGCGTTTCCAATATAAAAACCTAAATAGCCTACTTACACTATCTTGTGGCGCACTGCGTCCGGACGCACGTCTACTAACCAAGCAAATTATCATTCCAAGACACGTCGGCTGGCGAGCGCGTGTTACGTACTGTATGGCTACGTGCAAATCCGTAGACCCTTACATCGCTCTCCCCAGAGAAAGAGAGCAGCCATAGGTGGCTCAAAACGACCTCCTTTGCGTTATGAATTTATTATGAATTTATTTCGCCATTCGTGGAATCAGGAGGCATTGCAACATGTATTTAATTTGCAGACACAGTAACGTTCTGTACAGAAAAATAAGCTTTGAGGATGACAATTTCATATATAACAAATGTTGTTGACAAAAGACAAATTATTAAAATCGATACAAACACAATACTGACAATCAGGTATGTATTAACATTACTGTATGAATCGAAGCTGCTTCAATGAAGTTGAACTCATTATTGGAAGAAATTACATTTTCATGTATATCCTTAATTAAATCATTGTCTTCAGAAAAACTTGACGAAGAATGCTTTCTATATGGTAATATGTATAAATCATTGTAATAAACCGATAACTTTCTCGTTAATGGCAAATGTCCAGCTGCATAAAATGTAGTTGACAGTACAATAGGCATGTCAAATAGTGCACATGATAAATCACAATTTGTGGCATTCATAATTAATTCACTGTTATTCAATCTGAGTGTGAAGGGCTGCTCAGATGTATCGTAAATTTTACATGTAAATGTGACGTTAAGGGAAGAGTTAAATGAGAAAATTATACCTTCAGAACATCGTTTAAGAAATGGATGACAAAGATGAATTGAAATTCTAGGGTAATCATCTCTTGGGGGATGATTCATAAACAATTCCCTCTCACAACTGTACACTCTAGTATCTATGAATATTGCCGATTCTGGCCAAATTAACTTATGACCACGTTTACACATCTGCAAATCGTGTTCATTTAGGGACACAAAATATCTTCGATCCCTGCTGATCAGCAGATAATCATTTAGTACATACTTACTCTGATCTGGCAATGGATATAGAAACAGTAACAGTTAATTCATCTTCAATCATGAAAGAGTTGTGGTGGTTAACTTGTAGTACGCATATAAATTGTTCGAGTTAACAGGGTAAATCATAGTATATGTAGCATCTAGCTTTCGTTCAATTGATAGTAGGATCTGTAAAAATTGTTCTCGATGAAGTACTACACTGCTGAAACAATCATTTGAACTACATTCTAATACTGCTCTTAAGTTAAGGGCATCAATTCTAGCATTTTATAAACTATCAGTAATCCTTAACAAAAGAGTGTTTGAAGCAAAGTGTGCACTCACAGCATTTAATCCTTGGAATACTTCTTGGATATTTGCGTTCGTTTCATTACGAATTACATGGAAATGTGAGATAAATTGCTTTACAATATATTCAGTGAAAACTGTGCGGTTATTAATGGTTCTTTGCATATTCTTTAATCAGATAATTTCATTAGAGAGGTTAGTTGAATTTGTACTGGACTGTTGTTCAAGAGCTAATGTTTTGCCTATAACTCCCAGTAGATCTCGACTAGTTAAAGTACCAAATAAAGTACGAAGGATACTCCCTCCAAAATCAAACCAGGCACGTTTATTCCTAATTAAAGCTTTAAAAAACAGTAAATCTCTTGTTCATATTAGCACATGTAGACTCTACCTGCATTTTGGCTGTGATCCAGTTGTTATACGAAGATGTACCCATTTCCAAAATTGTATCTTTACCCTTAACAGAACGAATAGATTAATTTGCTTCTTTACAGAATTGAACTGTTGCTGGATTTCACTCAGTTTGTACTTCAGTACAAGTTTTGCATTACTTGTCGAAACTACCATGTCTCATCATGGTTCAAACAAAACATCTGTACTCTGTGGTACTATTACTACAGCATTAGTAGAATATGCTATCATAGCAAACATTAGAATAAAAACGAACATGGTTAATTAGTTCTAAATACTAGAGTTAACAATGAACATAAAATAAATGAATTACTTGTGGTAAGCTGTGGAATAAAAGGTTTAACTTCAGTTGTGCACTTGTGTAATAAGTTCAATACTAAATTTTCACAACACATTCACATAGGATTGCTCGGAACGTGGCGATGCTTCAGCCTTGGACTGTGACCTCGTGATTCTCGCTTCCTGGGTTTGAGAACAGCAGGTCTGACTCTCGGTCAGTCCTCGTCGTCTTGCAGTGCTACAGTAAATCTACAAAGAAATGACTTTACATGATTGGCATGAACGACAACCGAACGAGAGGGCTGTTGGAGTTTAAGAGTGACTGGTGACAACACCTGCAAGATTGAATATAGTCCTTTCCAAAACTGCTAACACTTTTCTTGACTCTTCTTTAACACCACGTTGCTGAGATACACAAGATCTCCAACTCGATACTGTGGCACTGCTGCTTGGCGGTCATTTTGTCTTGTTTGCTGAAGGAAGGATTCATGATTTCGCTGTTTCCCTCCACTCGATACTTCCTTTAGTTTGCGTGCAAGACCCCTTACATGTTCACTGCTGATTCCGGCAGTCGATCGTGCAAAGTCCAAGGGTGAATTCATTCTTCTTCGGTACTCGATCTCATATGGACTTAGGCCAGTTGAGCTGTGCATTTTGGCATTGTAACAACCTACCAAGTATGGTAAACAGATATTCCAGTTGTGTTTGGTGCCCACATAATGGCTAACCATTTTAATAACTGTTCTGTGGACTCGCTTGACTATGCTATTTCCTTCAGGGTGTGCTGGTGTAGCCCTTAACTGAGTTATTTGCATGAGCTTACATGACTGTTTAAGTAATTCACTCATTAAATTCGTACCTTGATCACTAATTATACTTAATGGTGATCCAAACTTAAAAATCCATTCTCTTACAAAAGCTTTAGCTATAGTCACAGCACTCTGATCAGGTATTGGTATCATGGGAAGGCATCTAGAGAAATGATCTAACATTGTCAATATATATCTGTTTCCATCTTTAGTCTTAGGCAACTGTCCTACAACATCTAGTCCTACTCTTTCGAATGGTTCACTTGTCTCTGGCAGTTATCTCAATGGTGCTCTACTTTTTCCTATATTATTCCATCTGTTACAGGAATCACATTGTGAAACGAAGTCGAAAACGTCAGCTTTGCGGCTCGGCCGCCAAAACATTTGAGCTTTCTTAATGTTTGTTGTTTTTTTACCGCAATGTGCTGATAATAAAGAATCGTGTTGTTCTCTCATGATTTGTTCTTTCATGCTTTCTAGAATAACTAGGCGGTTTTCTTTACTAGTGATATTGTACAATAATCAATCTGTTTAGACAAAACGTTGATCATTTTTCCATAATTTGCATTGTGGAACTTCATCTTGAGCTGCCTTTAACTTTTCTTATCGACTTATTGTAACACAAACATTGACCTTTCGACTCATTGCGTCAGCATTCCCATGTTCTTAACCAGGTCGGTGAATAACATTAAATTGGTACTAACTCAGTCTTAATGCCTATCTTGTTAATCTGGAACTTTGACCCTTGAAGCTCAATAACCGTTTAAGTGCGGCATGATCTGTAATAACTGTAAATTTTCCTTCTGTTAAGAAACATCTGTTATGTGTTATACCAAAAACCAAAGCACAAAGCTACTTCTCAGTAGTAGTATAAATACATTCGGCTTTGATTAATTGTCTGGAAACAAATGAGATGGAATGTTCATGACCACTAACGTCTTGAGAAAAGATTGCACCTATGGCAAAACTGGATGCATCTGTTGAAAGAATAAAAGGTTTACTGAAATCAGAATAGGCTAACACTGGGGCTGTGGTTAGGGCAGTTTTAAGTTCTTCCATTGCCTTTTTTCATTCTGTTAACCAATTAAATGTGGCTCCTTTCCTCAGTAACTGTGTCATTGGATCTGCTATATTCGTATTCTGTAGAAATTTGACAATCCCAAGAATGACTGTAGTTCTTTCAAATTCTGTGGTTCAGGAAAATTCTCTACAGCTTCAATTAATTTAGGATCCGGTCGAACACCTTCACTGGTTATAGCATGATCAAGGTAGTTAACCTTACTTTGTGCAAAATGACATTTACCTATTGACAAAGACAGGTTTGCACTTCATATACGCTCAAAAACAGCTTGTAGTCTCTCAGTATGCTACTTCATGTTTTCAGCAAAAATTATTACATTATCAAGGTAAACAAGTGCTTCTGTTGGGGTGAGCCCTCGTAAAACTGAATCCATCAGGCGTTGTGATGTAACTGGAGCATTACGAATTTCAAATGGCATACGAAGATACTTGTATACTCCTGCTGCAGTTACAAATGAAGTTTTTGCTTGATCTTCTCGATGCACTGTTAACTGGTGATAACCACTTGTGAAATCACATATTGGAAAAAATCGACATCTGCCGAAGTAAGCCCAGGAGTCCACTAAATTTGGTAAGGGTAAATGTCGGGGGTGCTCACAGCATTCAAAGATCGGTAATCAACACAAAACGGAACTGTGGTTCTCATGATATTGATTTATTCTTTAGAATTACAACCGGCAAACACGACGGTGGGTCTGAAGCATCTCTTGGTTTTATTATTCCGGCTTCTAATTGTTCTTTAACCATGTCTTCAACCAACTATCCTTGACTAAATTGTACTCGGTAATGTATCTGTGTGATTGGGGCTGCGTTCCCTGTAGGAATACGATGCTGAACTAAATGAGTGACAGGTGATTTTGCACGTTCTTGGAATAAATCTGCATACAGGCGCTAAAATTTTCTGTTCAAAAAATGGTTCAAATGGCTCTGAGCACTATGGGACTTAACATCAATGGTCATCAGTTCCCTAGAACTCAGAACTACTGAAACCTAACTAACCTAAGGTCATCACACAACACCCAAAATCTTCTGTTCATCAGCTGTCAAATGTTCTATCTTCTTCCAAATCTTGCGCTTCGGTTCAATATTAACTTCGTCTCCTCGTAGCAATTTTCTGTACTGTTACCAAAATCTGTGTTTATAACTGCAGCGTTTGTTACTTCATCTGGAATCTGTATTACGTCACTTTTACTTACACTCGACACTTCAGCAACTTTCGTTCCTCGCCTCGTGGCAAAGCAACATCCTAATTGCTCATATTCGTTATTGTAACCGGGACTTTTGCGTCATTCTGTCTCACCATTGTAGCAACACATACACTTATAGAAACATAAAAATGCATTGCACCCTGTAACTCACTTTTTTCGGATCACTCAATTAATAACAAATTTCCTTCCTGCATCGGGGTGACTTAACTTCAACGTAGATTGTCTTTGCTGTTCACCTGGGAATTTGCTGAGGCTGATCAATTTGAACATCGACTCGGAAGATTTGAAATGATGCATCGTTTGGGCGGTCCATTCCCACGACGACAGTATAGCTGCTTCTTTGAGCACGATCTGAAGAACGATTTCCTAGGTTGCAGTTGGTACGGTATAGTTTGATCTCTCTTTCTGTGACAAATATCTCTGCCTCGTTAGCGGACGAGAAATCAAATCCAAGTACACCGTCATAACGCGTTTCGTTATTTGAAACTACTTGCACCCTTGCAGTGTATTTATCTTTATCCCTATTTTCAACTTCATCTTGGCCTTGGCCAAGAATTAATTATACGCCAACTTCTCCATAGTTACGTAGTTTTCCTCCGTTTAACCGTCGCACTTTTAATAGCGGCGGTTGTATATTATCCCGTTTATATCTGCGACACCACATTAATGAGGTGTGAGCTCGTGTGTCAGTGAGTAGTTTGATGTTTCTCCCACGATGTACTGCACCTATCACGAAGTCATTTTTGGTCTGATTTTCACTAGAACTGACAGGAATCACCGTCTCTGGCAGGGACGGACGGATTGGAGGCCCGTACAGCCCCGTACTCGTTTAAAGATCTGAAGATTGTCTGTTATTCGCATTAGGTTTTGTCTTGTTGCGACAATCTCTCGAAACATGACCCTGCATCCTGCAATGATAGAAGATTCGATTCTCTTTACAGTCCTTACGCTTGTGACCCAGCTTATTGCGTCTGTAGCATTGTATTGTTGTCTTGAAAACTCTGCGTTCTTGTTTCTGCGTCTCATTCGGTCGTCTTAGGGCTTCAACAAAACCAACATCCGATTCTACTGCTTCCTGAAACGTTATACATCGTGCCAATCTTACAGCTTTGCTTACTCCATCTCCGTACAACCCATGAATAAATGTGTCCAAGGCTCTCTGGTCGGCTTTGAGCAACTGAATGCGATTTTCATTTTCATCTTCTGCTAACTCGTACGTTTGAGCGTTAAGGTTTCAAATTCTGTCGGCAAACTGCTCGATAGATTCGTCTCGTCGCATTCGCAAACTGTAAAACTGCTCTCTGTAAAATCTGATCGCGTTTTTACGTTTAAATCTCTGAACAACAACCGTTCTAAACTCACTGCAATATTTTGTTTTCACGCAAGTAGGCTCCGCGCTAATGAAATCCTGTGCTGTTCCCTGAATTCTTAATTTGTCAACCATTAGCTTATGGGAATCTGTCCATGATTGTAACAAGATCATGGAAAAACACTTTCACGTCATCTTTAGGTTTCCCGCTAAAAACACTAGTTCTGATGGCAATAATGAAAAGTTCTGTATTGTAGTTGTACATGAACTATCATTTGACAAGTCTATCGGAAAGTTACGCTCGCTTCGTTCTGCTTTTAACTGCCGAATCTCTTCTTGCAGTTCATTAATAACAGTTTGTAGATCGACAACATTACTCTGACTGAATTGCGGCACTTCGTCTAATTTAACGCTGATGAGTCACTCAAGTGCAAAATAAAAATCCATCACTGTCTTTCGTATTCAAGCAAATCTGGAGTAGACCAACCTGTATTTCAGCGTTTGATGTCCCCACCTAGTCGGAAGGTGTCCATGCTGCTGCTGCTCGAAGTTCATGTTGTGCTGTACCTCTTCAGGACTGTAGGTTTTCCATTATCATCCCACATCTAAGACCACATTTCACACTTTTCTGTCTCAATGTAAGTCTAATAACCAAATTATAAGGAGGTCGTTTGTGTTGTTACCCCCGGATTATAATTACACGAAATATTTGTCAGGATTTGTAAGCAGTGGGTCCCTGAGGTACAGAATATGCGAACAACGAGAAGTAACTTTAAACAGTTTATTAACAAAAGACTGACTATGAAACACGCACGCTACGCACACCTATCATCACTGTGTCTGACATCGTAACAGCAGCTAATTACGGTCGTATCGAAAGGCTCCATCGTGAGCTAAGAAAGAGAGACATCCGCTCCCGAGGCCACGCTAGTTTTACGGCGCGCTGCAGACGGCGGCCAGTGGCTTACTTTCTTGTGACGCACTGTCGCCGGACGCACGTCTACTCACCAAGCAAATTGTCAGCATTCCAAGATAGGTCGCTGGCGAGCGCGTATTATGTACTGTTCGGCTACATGCAAACCCGTAGACCCTTACATAATAAAAGAAAGAAAATTCAAAGAAATCTATCTTTGATATTTTGAATCTGAATGTGATATGTGCATATCGCTATCCCATGACTTTCGCCACCTCACTGTATATGGTGTTAGTTTTTACGTACGTTTTTATCTTAAGAGCATCGAAATTAAGTTGGTGAACAAATGTGAATTCTTAAACTTCGTTGATTAGGATATCGTTTTCCAACTTTTGCCCATGGAGTAATATTCCCTTCTCCTCCAAGATGTCCATTTTCCAGCGCTTTTCTTGGGAAGTTAGTACTCTAAGATAGTTGTCTGTTACAACACTGAGCAGTGTTTCATTTATATGTTTCGCTATAGATGACTTGTTAGCTTCATCGAATCTGAAACAGTAAATATATTCTTTAAAACGTTTGGCCAATGTAGTATTGGATGCAGTGAGTGCATTTAACTTTATAAATTCTTGGTACAGCCATGGAACCTCGAAACATGTTGCTCATAAACGAGTTAAAGTAATCACAAATCTTGTGACAGGGTAGTGGTATTTGAATAACCTTTCTACAAACTGAAATGGAAACCAAACACCCACTATAACACACAGACCGTGCGACAGATGTCCCCACTGTTGTTACACTCCAGTATTGTCACCGCTGCGACAGAGGACCGGTATAGTGGCACATCGTAAGTACACGCATTTGTTGTTTGACCTTGGTTGTTGGTGGACTGTCTAGTAAATTGGAAATATGTGGTAAGTTCCTATGGGACCAAACAGCTGACGTCTTCGGTCCCTAGGCTTACACACAACTTAATCTAACTTAAACTAACTTATGCCACAGACAACACTCACACCCACGCCCGAGGGAGGACTCGAACCTATGATGGGGCAAGCCGAGCAAACCATGGCAAGGAACCTCAGACTGTGCGGTTACCCATGTGGCTAACAGACTAGTGTGGTCGCCCAGCTGCCACAGTATCGCACTTCTAGGGCCTATGATTCGACATGCCTTCAGACAATTGTGTAGCAGAAGTGACCTGCAGTCTTCGCTCTGTCGCTACAGAAAATAAATTCTTCATTCGTGGAATCACAATCGGACGAAACCTATGCTTCAGCAATGTGACTGTGAAACATTGCGACATCTTCAGTACAGCCTGGAGGTTTCGCTGTGTGATTTCCACATCCTTAGCGACGGAAGAAAGAGATTCGTTGTCGTTGGTTTCAGTCAGACGAGTGTGCACAAGAGTGGGTGCTGTTGTAGATCTGTCAGAACCTGACCTCTTTGTACAAATCACGTTTTGCTCAGTAGTGGGACAAAGTTTGTATGAGCGCATTTAGTCAGTGTGGGTCACTTGCATCAGGGACAGGTATGCACTCAGAGGCAAACGTATTGTTCTCCTTTGATTGAGAGGTCATTAACCTATTGTTCTCCTTAAGCTACTGTTCTGCTAACAGAACCCTTCCGTTTGATTGACAGGTCCTTAACGTATTGTTCTGCTAAAAGGATACTTCCTTTTGATTACCAAGTCCTTAACCTATTGTTCCCACGCCCTCTCCCCCTCCCGCATCCCTCAGGAAACCTCCAACCCATTCTCTCCCCCTTGCTGCTACAGGTACATTGTCAGGACTCAGTAATTGGAATAGGTACTGCCACTCTCATCAGTTTGATAGACTAATTAATTAAATGTATCATTTAATTAACCTCACCCCATCTGGTAAACGCCCCCTCCCCATACCATCCCCAAATAATAGCAGGAAAATCAAATTTTGGTTGGGAAGAAAAGTCAATTGGGCTACCTCCTCTAGCCTAAGAAAATGGTGGGAAAAAGGTCACTTCGCCTACATCCACTAACCTAAGTCGTCCGACCGCCACCACATCCTTGGAATTGGTGGGGAAAGGACTCAGCTTGTGCTGGGCTGCTGGAGGGAGGAAGGAGTGTACTTAATTATTTTTTTGGGACAATTAATTTAGGGATGGATTTCATTTCCGCCACACACCGTCAGGTGGCTTGCGGAGTATGGATGTAGATGTAGATGTAGATGTAGTTCATTTTTTTCACTGTTACAAAACACTCTCCCTGAAGTGCTTGGAGTCATGCAACATAGCCTACAGACCTGCAAACTACTCGTAAATTATCGAAATAATGTGATGCACTGATGCACAGACACGCAATCTACTCATAAACTGTCGAAATAATGCAGTACACAGCATACAGACCTGAAAACTACTCTTAATCACCGAAATAATGAAGTACACTGACATACAGACACGCAAACATCTCATAAATTGACAAAAAAAAAAGCATGTAAGACACTCTCCAAACCCGTTCACATCGCTTAAACAGCGAAAACTAATGCAGTGCAGAAACACTCATTGTGCACAAGAAACATATTCAAACTATTGTCAACGGCAACATATCAGAGACTCCAATGCACGCACACACTGATGTCGCCACGAGCCATCGTCAGACAGATGAATGCAGGGGCGTGAGCTATTGTTCTCAGGCCGCTACCCCATACAGCTAGCAGGTGAAAGTCACATCTACTTTCGGGTATACAGTTAGAATTCTTCAAGTGTTATACTGATGTCACATGTCTATGTAAATAATTGCTGGCGCGATTCCTCTCTACCTATGGTTCTGCAGAGTCTAATTGCCGAGCGACTCACACTTGCAGACACAGCTAAAAGGTTCTCAATGCTATACTGGCGTCGCAGGTAGCGCTATAGACATCTGTTGCAGTGCTTCCCAGAATAGCACAGGGGCAATGTTCATAGCAGTCATAATTGGACTTGTGAGATTCCTCCAGCCACGCAAATGTTTACTGTGACTGACATCAAACTGCAAGTCCAGTGTCAAGCAAGAGCTGTTCGCACAGCAACTCAGCATTGCAGGCGCATCTAAAAGGTTCTCAATGTTATTCTAATGTCACATGACTATCTAAATAAGAGTCAAGTCTACTTCTCATAAACTGTAAGGTTTCCCAGAAATAGTTAATGGTCGCTTTTTTAGGAACTTTTGTGATGTTTCAACTTGTCTGCATGGACATTCTTGTCCTAACAGAACTTGTTTACGAAAATAGAAAAGAATAATGCGGAATGCATTCCTCCAGATCCTCCTAACGTGACACCTCACCCATCATGTGTTACCCCTCCTGGAAATCGTTAAGTCCTGCTTTCAACAAACATCTCCAAAATGCAAACGTTCCTGATGCTATGTAAAGGTGCTTAAGTCCTGGCACAAGGGATGACTTGTGAATGAATTAAGCATTATGATTGGCTCTTACTGAATTTAAGCACCCAATTATTGATTCTGTAGACGAGACTTTCAGTGACAAAACTTTTTTGTGCAGATCGCCACATTGGCTTAAAGATAAACGCGGCAAAAGTGACCTATATGTATATATTCAAATACGGAAAGATTCTTGCACAACTGCACTGTTCTGTCACTGAGGATAGAAGCTTGTACATTAGAGCGTGTAACCGATCTCCAACCTAGCAATATATAACCACGTACCATGTCGATGTAGTAAACATACATTTCGTATCCTGTGCCATACAAAATCGCCCCTTCTGCATCATGCACATAGCTATCGACCGCCAGACACTCGTACATATACCTTGAAGACTGTTGTACAAAGGCTGGGTTGGTTGTTTGTTACACTATTATGCCACTCTTTCTACGACACAGTGGTATCACTCGCAAGATAAACTTATGTCCACCCATCGCTGATTTTTGGTCAATATTATTTCATATCTTCAGCAATCAGTTATTGGTCAAGTATTATAATTAGTAGTAGGGGAGGCAGCAAATAGGTTTTTCTTGAACATGTGTGTGTGTTCTGAAATGTGCATAGGAAATGACTATGTCCTGTCGTAAGGGAGGTATGGATTTGACATGGAATACTGTGACACCAAAGGTAAGAGTATGTCAGGTCGTAAGAATGACACAGGTATTCATATTTCTGGAGCCACCGCTGTCAGGAGGGTGAATTTCCAATACTTCACTCACTGTCAATCCTCGTCCAATTCAGTCTGCAATTGTAATACATAGTTGTAAGTACAGTGATAAAGTATATATATGGCCAGTTTCCTATGATGATAATGACAGTGGGTGCCAGCAGCAAGGCACCGGTTTCCTGTGGCAGGAATGATTCACATTTCTGGCTAACAGTAGAAGCTGTCTGAATGTAGAGACCTTTTGGATGCAGGAATGTAGCTGCCTTAACTGTGTCGTCCTATAGACGGCCGAATGTCGAACTTACACTTCTTATGTGTTGGACAACATTCGTGATCTTCAATATGGACTTGTGTTTGTGCACTACCATTACTCCCTCCTATGTAAATTGTACGACTGACTGCTCCTGCACATTTCGCACCTTCATTTATTTAAGAGACCGTCGATTGTGGTATGCGCATTTAGCTGGTGAAAGGCAGGTGGAAGACACGTTTTCTGGTTCTCTAGACATGAGAAAGACCTCGTTGACTTTGTAAATTATAGGGATCATTTGGAATTTGTTACATTACTGACAGCGGTTCACGTGAGTGGAAATAAGTTTCCTTTTTTTTTTTCTTTCACGTAAAGGTCTTCACAGACGGGATAAGTTTCTAGTTACTCTGTGTTTTACAGCAGGCTCCACCTCTCTAAAGTTTCAGATTTCTAATTTCTAGAGAAATAATTTCCAGTCTATATCTACGGAATTACGTTGCGCGAGCGGTACTACTATGTTAGTGTATTGCTATGTGCTTAATATCGAGTAGTGTATTCGGGCAAACCATATAAAAATACCTGTGTTCTTGAAATCCCAGAGTCTGGAGATTGATGTAGAAAACAAGCAAGCAGGCAGGCAGGTCGGGTCCAGAAATGGTGACGCCTTTGTGCTGAGGGGAACCAAACCAGAATTTGTATGACAGTCTTCGCGGTATATGTACGAGTGTCTCACGAAAATGTTATGATATTCTGTTAAACCATGTGAAATTACATATCTTCTTGTAATTCCAGAGTCTGGAGATCGATGTAGAAGGTAAGCAAGAAAGCAGGTCAGCACCGGAAAAGGTGTCGCCTTTATTCCGAGGGGAACAGACCCAGCCTTTGTACAACAATCTTCAAGGTATATGTATGAGTGTCTGGCGGTCGACAGCTATATGCATGATGCAAAATGGGCGATTTTGTATGGCATAGGATACGAATTGTATGTTTATTACGTCGACACGGTACGCAGTGATATATTACTGGGTTAGAGATCAGTTTCACACTCTAATATACAATCTTCTACGAACAGTGAAATTGAGCAAGAGTCTTTCCGTATTTGACGATATGAAAGGCTTGTTTCAGTAGTGGTACAAGTCCATTTTGGTTCATTGTGAGATACAGGGTCCTAAAGTTAAATGAGCGCTGAAAAATCTGCAGTTGAGGTTACCAGAAATATTCAAGCATATGGCTTCTTGCTAGAGATGAACCTTTCTTTCTGTTTGTTTCGATCATTAATTGCAGAAACATTATAGGCAGAAAAGTGGAGGTAATGGACTTGTACCACTACTGAAATAAGACCTTCATATGTAGGTAACTTTTACTGGTTTTAACTGTCAGCGCAATTTGGCGATTTGTACAAAATAGTTTTGGCCCTGAAAGTCTCCTCTGCAGAAAAAGAAAGGCGGATAATGCTTCCACACCGCGGCATCAGTAATTGGGCGGGTAAATTCAGTAAGAGCCAATCATGATGCTCCACTCATTCACAAGACAACCTTTACACTTTGACATAGGAGACCCTACATAGGGGTGAGATTGTTGCATTTTTTAGATGTTTGTTGAAAGCAGGACTTAACGCTTTCCAGGAAGGGTAACACGTGATGGACGGGGTGCCACGTTAGGATCAGCAGGAGGAATGCATTCGGCGTTATTCTGGGCTATTTCTGTAAAGAGGTTCTGTTAGGACAAGAATTTCCATGCAAACGCAATGAGACATCATAAAAGCTCCAACAAAAGCGACAGTTAACTACACTCCTGGAAATTGAAATAAGAACACCGTGAATTCATTGTCCCAGGAAGGGGAAACTTTATTGACACATTCCTGGGGTCAGATACATCACATGATCACACTGACAGAACCACAGGCACATAGACACAGGCAACAGAGCATGCACAATGTCGGCACTAGTATAGTGTATATCCACCTTTCGCAGCAATGCAGGCTGCTATTCTCCCATGGTGACGATCGTAGAGATGCTGGATGTAGTCCTGTGGAACGGCTTGCCATGCCATTTCCACCTGGCGCCTCAGTTGGACCAGCGTTCGTGCTGGACGTGCAGACTGCGTGAGACGACGCTTCATCCAGTCCCAAACATGCTCAATGGGGGGCAGATCCGGAGATCTTGCTGGCCAGGGTAGTTGACTTACACCTTCTAGAGCACGTTGGGTGGCACGGGATACATGCGGACATGCATTGTCCTGTTGGAACAGCAAGTTCCCTTGCCGGTCTAGGAATGGTAGAACGATGGGTTCGATGACGGTTTGGATGTACCGTGTCCCTTCGACGATCACCAGTGGTGTACGGCCAGTGTAGGAGATCCCTCCCCACACCATGATGCCGGGTGTTGGCCCTGTGTGCCTCGGTCGTATGCAGTCCTGATTGTGGCGCTCACCTGCACGGCGCCAAACACGCATACGACCATCATTGGCACCAAGGCAGAAGCGACTCTCATCGCTGAAGACGACACGTCTCCATTCGTCCCTCCATTCACGCCTGTCGCGACACCACTGGAGGCGGGCTGCACGATGTTGGGGCGTGAGCGGAAGACGGCCTAACGGTGTGCGGGACCGTAGCCCAGCTTCATGGAGACGGTTGCGAATGGTCCTCGCTGATACCCCAGGAGCAACAGTGTCCCTAATTTGCTAGGAAGTGGCGGTGCGGTCCCCTACGGCACTGCGTAGGATCCTACGGTCTTGGCGTGCATCCGTGCGTCGCTGCGGTCCGGTCCCAGGTCGACGGGCACGTGCACCTTCCGCCGACCACTGGCGACAACATCGATGTACTGTGGAGACCTCACGCCCCACGTGGTGAGCAATTCGGCGGTACGTCCACCCGGCCTCCCGCATGCCCACTATACGCCCTCGCTCAAAGTCCGTCAACTGCACATACGGTTCACGTCCACGCTGTCGCGGCATGCTACCAGTGTTAAAGACTGCGATGGAGCTCCGTATGCCACGGCAAACTGGCTGACACTGACGGCGGCGGTGCACAAATGCTGCGCAGCTAGCGCCATTCGACGGCCAACACCGCGGTTCCTGGTGTGTCCGCTGTGCCGTGCGTGTGATCATTGCTTGTACAGCCCTCTCGCAGTGTCCGGAGCAAGTATGGTGGGGCTGACACACCGGTGTCAATGTGTTCTTATTTCCATTTCCAGGAGTGTATTTCTGCCACACTTTACAATTTTAGAGAGGTAGACTTGGCTCTTATTTACACAGCAATGTGGCATCTGAATAACATTGTGAACCTATTAGATGGGCCTGCGATGGTGAGTCACTGTGCGAAAATCTCTTGCTTGATGCTGGACTTGCAGGTTGATGTCAGTCACAGACGACATGTGTGTGGCTGGAGGCGTCACGCATGTCCCGTTAGTATCTCTAACGACATTGCACCCTGCACTATTCTGGGAAGCATTGTAACAGATTTCTATAGCAGTACCTGTGACGTCAGTACAGCATTGAGAACCATTTAGCAGCGTTTGCAAGGGTGAGTTGCTCAGCTATTAGACTCTGCTGGACCACAGGTAGAGAGGAATCGCGCCAGCAATTATTTACATAGACATGTGACATCAGTATAACACTCAAAGAATTCTAACTGTATACCCAAAAATAGACTTGATTTTCAGCTACTGGTTGTATGTGGTAGCTGCCTGAGAACAATAGCTCACCACCCTCTATTCATCAGTATGGCAGTGGCTCCCGGCGCTGGTGGCTTGTGTGTGCATTGGAACCTCTGATACATTGTGGTTGACGTTAGTTCGGAAACATTTTTTATGTGCAATGAGTGTTTGTGCACTTCATTACTTTGGGCTGTTCAATCGATGTGAGCATGTTTGCAGAGAATTTTACATGCAATATTTTTGGACAATTTACGAGTTGTTTGTGTGTCTGTACATCAGTGTACTTTATTATTTCGGTGGTTTACGAGTAGTCTGCAGGTAAGTAGGCTATGTACTGCATTATTTCGACAGGTTACAATTAGAGTGTCTGCTGAGCGTTTTTCGTCCATTGTTTTAACAGTTTATGAGTTTCTTCTATGTCTGTATGCTCTGTACTGAAGTATTTCGGTGATTTACAAGTTATTTGCGTCTCTACACATCAGTGTACTGCATTATTTCGATAATTTACGAGTAGTTTTCAATTCTGTAGGCTGTGTAGGATAACCCCAAGCACATCAGGACGATTTTTTTGTATCACTATAATAAATGAACTGCATGAAATCCATCCCTGTATCATTTGGACTCTGGACCTCACGGTAAACACAATGGATGGAGCTCCTGCCTCAATTTGTTTAAATAAAGACTGCCTGCAAAGTAAAGACTTACGTCCATCCTATACAGCAGCCCAGCACAGGCTGAGTCCTTTTCCAGCCAATTACAAGGAAGAGGTGGCGGTCGGACGACTTAGGTTAGTGGAGGTAGGCCAAGTGACCTTTTTTCCCGCCATTTTCTTAGTTTAGTGGAGGTAGCACAATTGACCTTTTTTCGCCACCTCAGTTTGAACTTCCCACTAATTTCTGTTGGTGGGGTGGGTGGAGGGCAGGGGTTTAGCAGATGGGGAGAGGTTGATTAATTGATCAATTTAATTAAGAAGTCTTTCGACCTGATGAGAGTGAGAGGAGGTATTCCAATAACTGAGACCTGAAAGTGTACGTGTATCAGCAAGGGGGAGGGGGTGCGTTGGAGGTTTCCTGTGGGGTAGGGGGAGAGGGAGGCGTGGGGGAAAATTAGGTGAATGACCTGCCAATGAAAGGAGAATAATAGGTTTGCCCTGATTGCATACGTGCCCCTGATGTAGGTAACCCGCACTTACAGAGTTCGCTCATATTAAGTTTGTCCCACTTCTTTGGTCATCTCGTCTCTCACTGGGGAAAATGCCTTAAAGTTTGCGATGAGAGAAGGATGTTCGGTTTTCATTTGGCTATCTCTAATACAGTATACATTCAGGAATGAATTTCAACCTACTTTCTGTTCTTTTCCCAGGTTCGATTCCTGGCTAGGCTGGGGATTTTCTCTGCCCAGGGGCTGGGTGTTTGTGTTGTCCTCAACATCCGGTCCTCATCATTATTCGTGACAGTGGCTAGATTGGACTGCATAACAACGGGGACTTGGTACACGCACTGTTGACTGGGCAGTTGAGCGCCCTACAATACAAACATCATCATCATCATCATAATCATAATCATCATGTTCTTTCCTATCACGAATTTATATTATAATTAAGTTCATTCAAAAAAATAGAAAATCTGAGAGTTTTATTTTTCATCTTGCTCTTCCTGGAAATAAATCCCGAGAGTTCCTCAATACGGCTAACGTCGTACTTTGAAATTGTTGAATGTACACTGTGTAGACATATATCTATAAGAAATACAATTTAGACACTGAGATCTACAGAATATATTCGTAGATGAGCCAAAATATTACAACCCATCCCAGATGCGGTCCATCGAATTCATGTCAGGCGAATTTGGTGTCCAAGAAATCAAAGTGACTTCGCTAGATTGCTCCACATACTACTTTAGCACGATACTGTGTTGTGATGGGAACAGTTATGCTGCTGGAAGATGCCATCGGTCGTGGAAGACATATACCATGAAGAAGGCCAGTAGTCGGCTATAATAACGTGTTTATCAATTTCCTATGGGTGTAACCCACAGCTTCAATAAATTTGACGGATATTATTCGATATGGCTGTGTTATAAATTATTTTATTTGCGTTGCAGGTTTCAAACACTGTCAACTCTCATGTATGAAATTTTCACTCTACAGCGGAGTGTGCGCTGATATGAAACTTCCTGGCAGATTAAAACTGTGTGCCGGACTGAGACTCGAACTCGGGACCTTTGCCTATCGCGGGCAAGTGCTCTACCAACTGAGCTACCCAAGCCACGACTAATGCCCCCTCCTCACAGCTTTACTTCTGCCAGTACCTCGTCTCCTACCTTCCAAACTTTACAGCAGCTCTCCTGCGAACCTTGCAGAACTAGCACTCCTGAAAGAAAGGATATTGCGGAGACATGGCTTAACCACAGCGGGGGGGTATGTTTCTAGAATGAAATTTTCACTCTACAGCGGAGTGTGCGCTGCCAGTTTGGAAGGTAGGAGACGAGGTACTGGTAGAAGTAAAGCTGTGAGGACGGGGCGTGAGTTGTACTTGGGTAGCTCAGTCGTAAGAGCACTTGCCCGCGAAAGGCAAAGGTCCCGAGTTCGAGTCTCGGTCAGGCACACAGTTTTAATCTGCCAGGAAGTTTCAATTCTCAAGTAGTTCCGTAGTAACAGATGTGGACAAACCGTCTCTGTCGTCCAAAAACCACATCCCAGGCATATTTGCGCACTGCACAGACGTCAACGGTCGTCAACTTGTAATGTTTACTACGGACCATACAACCTACACCTGTACATTTAACTGACAAATGGGCGTTTAAAGGTGAAGCTTTGATAATGCCAGCCACGCATGCTGACGAAACTGTAGATAAATCGCCAAACAGACGTCGGCCAAAGAAACTGAGAAGAAGCCAACAAGCAATATGTAAAAAAGTGATCACGAAGGCTTCATCATTTTTGTAGTGAGCAAAGTGTTTTGTTTCGTAATTGTAGGAGACAGGGCTGTACCTTGGAACATGCTTCAAACTTTCGCCTGTAGCCGGCCCTTTAATAGAAGCGTAATATACAGAGAGAGTCACTAAATACTGCCACCAAGAATAACTCCGGAAGTATGATAGGAGCTGAAACGTTTGTGGAACAAATGTTGCATAGGACAACGGGGATCATAATTTTACGTTGGCTTTTTGTTGCTAGGTGGAGTCGCTTCGGAGATATGGTCAACATTGTTTTATTAAATTGGATGCTATAATCTGATACTTACTTTCTGATAGCGCCTATCAAGACGAATCCAATGATGTGTAACAGTAAGGTCTTTGAAGGTCAACGAAAGTTAAAAGGTGGCATGAACGTCCATTTACAGAAGGTGTTAGAAGTGATGACCATTGGTATCAATGCAGTGGTGTAATCTTCTTATTGTGGATTGATTTGTTTTCCTTATCACATTGGCACTTATCGAAGCACATGCTCTGACAATTCTCTGTCCATATCTTCAGGTGTAGTTTGAATGTCTTTATAAACAGTGTTGTAAGAGGGGGGGGGGGTTTATGGGCGCTCAACATCGAGGTCATCAGCGCGTGTTGTAAGAGGTATGTGCTGCCTGCGATATGTAAGATATAAGAGAATCTGACACCAAAGAGCAGTGTTGACTGCAGTACGAAATGTGTAGCAGTAGCAGTAAGTTGTTGCTAGCGAGCAGTCGCCCGTCTGCGCTTGTCAGTCCTGTCTGGTGTGTCATGTTGGCTGAGCCGGTCGCGGTGCAGTGATGCCGGAGCCTGAGTATTATTGTATAAGGTAAAAAAGCAGCCTCGCGCATATCTAGTAATGTTATGTAAAGTCCCATGTAAATCTTTTTAAAATGTCCTAATAATAACATTCGTGATATAAAGCAATTTCTAAAAAACATTCATTTCAGTTTAAAGAATTTACTAATTTCTTCAATCCATGATCATTCCTATTGTTACAAAAGAAAAATCAGTTACTTCCTTTCATAAAATGACAAATCTATCGGCCAGCATTGCACAGAGCTGTGCCGGAAAAATTTTATATAAGAGCAGATTTATTCGCCGTTTTTATTGAGGTAAGAATTTTTGCTTTTTTTTTATTCAGAATGATCTTACAGGGCCATGACGCAGCGCTGCTGTCGTCCAAATTCTACCAGGTTACTGAATTTATATTTTATTGCAAGGTTTAGGAATTTTTCTGTTTCGAGCTTACATTAAATGGGAAACAAATTTAGCGTGGAGGTTAAATGGGAATTAATTTCTGTAGGGAGGTTACAAATGTGAATGGAATGAATTTTGTGGGGACGTTACACTTAAATTAGAATCATTAACCTAATAATATTCATTTAATATATTGTTTTTTTGTGGGGAGGTTACACTTGGCGACATCCGGCCAGGATCGGATTTCTTTGTGAATCTCTGAGAAGTAGTCATATATCTGCTCATATTTACTTAAATGTAGTTTGCATCTGGCCCAACGCATTTACTAACTTGTCACTTTTTCTTTCACAGATCGTCGGCAATTTATTGCTCTTTGTTGTACTTGTATTTGTTCAATTTTTGCTTTGTCTTTGTTTCATTTTTGTGCTTATTTTGATTTGTGAAAAATGCCGCGAAAAACAGTTAACACTACATCACGATGTGCAATGAGTGAAATATCCGACTCGAATAATATGACTGACAATATTTGCGACACTCCGTGTAATAGTGATAATCGTCTAATTACAGATAATCAGTGCCTACCGATCACTAGTAATGATTTTAATGCTAATGAGGAGCAAACAAATTCAATTTTGTCCTCTGTTAATTTAACGACAATTGAGGACGCGGCACGTTCTGTTACAATGAACGCTGCCCATTTTAACACACCTGATTTGCAAAATTTACACAGTGAACAGATAATTGTTTCTAACGAAGGTGAACAATGTACTCAATATATGTCAGATTTGTTTGATTCCGATTTAGTGACCAATAGTGCACATCTGATTAGCAAACGTTTTCAAGAGTCAGAGGATGAACAAATGGTTACACAAAATGCGACAAATGCAGATACACCAACACACAGCATAGAAAATAGAGCCGCTAATTTTGGCTTGGATCAAATTATGGCAGTATTGCTACAATCGAAGAAAGAACAAGAGAACAATTACAATCAAATTAATGAAAGTCTTAAACAGTCGAATGATAAGCAAGATAACAATTTCAAACAACTTAATGAACAGAACAAACAACTTAGTGAACAGATTACAGCCGTTGCCGCGCAATGTCATGATACTAAAGAACAATTACGTGAGGAAATTAAGGCTTGTGCTAGGAACAGTAGTGAAGAAATTCGATCTGTGGCACAAGAATTAAGTAATACACATGCAGCCACTACTAAAATACTTAGAGACGAAATTAGTGCAGTCGCTAAACAATGCTCTGAAAACGAAACACAGTTACGCGACGAGTTTAAATTAATGTCAGCAGAACTTTCGCGCACACTGGATGCAAAAGTAGACGCGAAATTTGTCCAACAGAACAGCCAAATTGACGAACGTTTTAATCACCACCTACAAAACAGTGAAACGCGTTACCGTAACTTTATACAGGAACAGAATAAAGTAAAGCGACAAGTCATGGAAAGAATTACTGCACAGAGACAGGAAGATAAGCGTAAATTGTTTACGAAAGCAAAAACATACGTAGACAACAATATTGCTACAATATCAGACGAAATTAATACTATCAAACAGTTGAACACCGAATTAAATGATGAAATCTCCGATCTTAAAACAAAAACAGACACACACAGAGTAGACTTTCAGACAGTGACCGACAGACTTGTACAATTAGAACTAATACAGGATCCCGATGCCATCAAAGCAGACGTTAAAAAATTGAACGAAACCACACGTAAAATACAAAAACAAATTAATGCTTGTGATAATAAAAACGATGATCAGGTAGAAGCACTGACTGAAAAATATGATGAATTGACCAGTCGTGTTGATGTTATCGAAAATAATAATGACACCAAATCAGACGATACGTCACCAGTTTCGCTTAATCAAACACCCGAGTTCCAAATTTACAGCAGACAATCAGTGAGATAGGTTAGTCCAATAATACATTACGTAGAAAATTGTCAACTTTACAGCAAGAGGTAACAGAGATGAAAAATATTTCAGCCTTTAACACATCACAGCATGCGCCACTTTGCGAGCATTTGTCAGACTCACACAGGCAATATAATTTAGGTAATTTAGAGAGAGTACGTGAGTTAGATTCCGAACAGTCACAGACAAACAGATTCTCATACAATCCTGAACCTGTTCAGACATACAGAGACGATAATTTTGATTACAAGCATTTTCTATCCGTGAAAAAATTTAAAATATTTAAAAATGACAGAACCCATTGGATTGTATACAACAATTTAGCTTTGCTTTTCCAACGACTTGGCCCGTAACACATAAACTTGAATTTATTTGGAGATTTTTGGACGGCGAATCGGCTACTCGTATGAGACCGATCGCGAGACAATGCTATTCGGTAGAAGAATTTCAGAATGCTTTTCTGTCAACGTATTGGTCGAAGACGACACAGCGTGGAATCAAGGATCAATTAATTAGTTTACCGAATTATGAGAACTCAAATTTTTCCACTGTCACGCAATTTTTTGAACACATGGTCCAACAAAACCAGTACTTAAGGGAGCCATACAGTGAATCTGCACTTATCCAATTATGTATTACTAAATTACCACGATCATTAAGAGTGCCACTTTTAACAGGTCAGCAGAAAGAAAATATTTCGGCATTCAGAGATCTGTTACAGCTTTTGGAAGTTCAGCAATCAGATTATTCCTTCATCAACAAAAATTTTTCATATAATAACCAAGGTCAACAAGGATACAGCAATTACGATCAGCCACGCTATTTCAATAGCAAAGCTAATAGACGCTTCAGGAACGACAACCACCAGAACTTTAATAACAGACAAAATTTTAATTATCAGTATCGTCAAAATTATCAGCAAAAGGAACCACATTTTGGTAACGATAGACGCTTTTTCCCGCAACAGCATCAAAGCCAACCGGTTAGCATACCTAACCAACAATGTAATGTACAAAGTCAACCAAGCTTTAATGTTTCGCCGCCTACACGCATAGCGTCGGCTCCACCAAATATTAACGCACCGCAACAAGGAAACCAGTACGTACAGAAAACACATCATTTCAATTCCTATCGCAACGCGCCATATAGAAATGACTATCATGACAGACATAAAGGTAATGAGCACAATTTTCAGCGGACGTCTAATAACAGTCGGTCTTATCAGCAGCAAAATCATCCGCAACAACATATTATCATGAATGAACCAGACAGTAGATATCATCCCGAACGTAATACGTCAGGAAAAAATAACAGAACAGTACAAATAGTGGAAATGCCACAGCATCCTCCCGAAAATAATAGCACGTCAGATACAATTTGACTAGATACAGTACAGGTTGCATCTTCCAGCAACGCAAGCAATACTTCAGATACGCAGAATCTTGTTCACGAAAATGTTATTACTTTTGACGACATCCGAGACACTCTTTTGCAGGAAAAACCAGTTATTCAAAGAACCATTTCACACCCTGTCATTGAAGTAAAGATTGAATCATCCAAATTTTCAGCAGTAATCGATTCTGGATAACCTATATCAGTTATAAATGAGGAAACTTTCAACGAATGTAACAAAGAGAATACCTATCCTACGTTACCATTAGGCAAAACTAATGTAAAAGGAGCAGTATCTGGTAAAGGAGTAGACATAAAATTACAGACACATTTATCATTTTGTATTGCAGGTCATACATTTCACTCAAATTTTTGGATTGTTCCCTTATTGACAACAGACGTTATTTTAGGTACGAATTTTCTGGTACAACACGACGCAATTATTGACTTTCAAAACTCCTATGTAATATTAAAGGATGAAAATGTACAACTGGCATTAGAATTTCAGCACTCTTTATCTGCAGAAGAACAAACAATTAATCGGACAGAGGTCATTTCCGCATCACGTAACATAGACTGCCATTCCACATTGTTCACAGATACGTACGTACACAACTATAATACTCCAGACGTAGCCGACTATGACGTTATACAGATGATTTCTGATAAAGTTAAACAGAGCAGTGCAAATACAGGCAACGAACGCACGCAACTACGCAAAATTCTTTTACAGCAAGCTCCAGTCTTTGACAAATCCCTGGTACTATGTCCGGTTTTATGTATGAATTTCAAGTTAAACAGCACGACACATTTAAAGCCAAACATTATCCCATTCTGTATTTTCATAGAGAACAAGTTAAGAAAGAATTGCAAGCTATGCTTGACCAAGGAATTATTGAACCGGCAGTTAGTCCGTACATAAACCCACTCCATATTGTTAAGAAAAAGGATGGTTCACTTCGTCTCGTACTTGATTCGCGTCACATCAATGACATTATTATTAATGAAACAGATCGCCCTCAAACACTAGAAGAACTTCTACAGAAATTTCATGGTACTGCTATTTATTCCACGTTAGATTTGAAATACGAATTTTGTCAAATTCAGCTCCATCCGAACTGCAGAAAGTACACAGCTTTTCTCTGTTTTGGTGACTGTTACCAGTTTTGTAAATTACCGTTCGGTTTAACTATTTCTTCAGCAGCATTTATTCGGGGTTTGAATACTATACTTCCGACAGAACTTAAAGACAGAATCACAACGTATGTAGACGACATTCTTATTGCAGAAGCTAACTGGTCTGAACACAATCTAATTCTTGAACAACTGTTACGAACTTTTCGTGCACAAGGACTCACAGTTAATCTCAGTAAATCGCACTTTGGGAAAACTTCTATAAAATTTCTTGGACATGTAATTTCAGCAGAAGGCATTGCGCCTGACCCGGAAAAACTTCAAGCTTTACGTGACATTACTGTTCCTACGACGAAGAAACAATTACGCAGCTTTCTGGGATTAATGAACTTTTTTCGTAAATTTATTCATTACTCTGCTTTAGACACCCCTAGATTATGTCAATTGACGGGTAAAACACTATTTGGTCCTGGGATAGCCAAGCACATTCTGAATTTGTGAATCTGAAAGAAGCTTTGTTGAATGCACCACTCTTATCACATCCAGATCTTACTAGAAATTTTTCCATTGTCACCGATAGTTCTAACACCGCTTTAGGCGTACACATTTTTCAGGAAATTGAAGAAGATGGTTGTACAGTAATTAAAAACATCGCCTTTGCGAGTCGCATTCTCTCACCTGCTGAACGCAATTATTCTGTCACAGAACTTGAAACATTATGTGTTGTATGAGCATTTATGAGATTTCGGCATTTTCTTTATGGAAGACACACTACCGTTTACACAGATCATAGAGCTATACAGTTTTTACTTTCCGCAAAATTTACACACGACAGGTTAAGCAGATGGAAACTTTCTTTACAGGAATTTAATTTTACAATTGTTCACATTCCCGGTACACAAAATATTGTAGCAGACGCAGTATCCCGTTCTCTCAGCAACTATCAGCAAGACATCGCCACCAACTTCTGCAAAGCAAATTTCAGCGTCATGTATATTCAACAAGTTGCATTTGAAAATTTCATTTCGTCATCATTACGAGACATAGCACAAGACCAGAGTAAAGACAACGTATGGAAAGAAATTAAACACCTTTGGCAAGATAGGAATAATGTTACCATTAGAAACCATTACACTGTACGCAATAATATTTTGTTTCGCCGCTCTCACCCTGACAGTAACAACTGGTTACTATGCATTCCTGACGAACTTGTTAACAAATTAATTTGGTATACTCATTTAAGTTACGCACATTAAGGAGCCAGAAAATGTTTTCTTGTACTGAGACAGAACTGTTATTTTGCCAATGTGGAGAAACGTATTCGACGAGTTTTAGCGTCATGTAAAATCTGCCAGAAAGCTAAGTCAGATACGACTTCACATATTACTCCATTACATCCCATTGTACCTGTTAAATTGAGACACATGGCCGCTGTAGACATTTTTGGTCCGATTCCCAGAACTAATAGAGGTTTTTGCTACATTTTTGTCGCTGTTGAACTCACTTCGAAACTTGTTACGTTCACTCCGTTACGCAAAGCTACTGCTAAATCTGTTTCGAATGCATTTGTAAAACATTTTTTATTCCATGTAGGGTATGTAATTTCCGACAATGGATCACAGTTTCGATCTGCTATATGGACACGTATGTTACGAGCTAGAAACATTTCTCCGATCTATATATCCAGGTACCTCGCTTCTTCGAACCCTTGTGAACGACTAATGAAAGAAATTGGTAAACTGTGTAGAATATACTGCCATAAAAAACATATTGATTGGGATACACACATACTGTCATTCCAGGATGTAATTAACTCCATACCAAATGAATCTACTATGCTATCTCCGACTGTTATAATGAAAAATGTTGAACCACCTAACAAAATTAAAGAATTAGTATCATTTCCTACATCTCGTCGACTACGACACCATGAAATAATTGACATTGCGCTGAACAACATCAAACGTGCCGCAGAGCGCCGGAGAAGACAGCAAAAACAGGTTTGCACACGCCGTGACTTTCACATTGGACAGAAGATATTAGTACGTACACACTATCTATCCAACAGAGGAAAGAATAGATGTAGTAAATTTGAGCTTCTACATGCAGGTCCATATCGAATTCGCAGCATTCCCCACCCCAATGTAATACACGTCGAAACTCTGAGAACCAGAAAAAGTAAAGGCAATCACCATGTCTCCAATATTAAACCCTTTATTGAATGAACATACTTTATGATTTATCACACTGTAATGCCATTTCCTGATTTTTATATCACCACTTATGCAATTATATTTAAATGAACACTATCTGATGATTATCGTATTTTTTCTTGGCAAGTGCCCGGCAAGGTAAGGTTAGCAGGTCGCTTTTCTTGTCGTTATATATCAGACCGTGCACATTTTTCATGTATGTATGATTGTTTTCCTGTTTGTTTGTATGCACTATGAAATGTTTAACATGTAACAAACATCAGTTGACTTTGACATTTTGCCTTATGATATCTCAACATCGTCACTATTTTACATTTTTTTTTTTTTGCTACTACATTATGATACTCTGTGTACATTTTTTTTGCACTTGAAAACTGTCTATGTTTTCGACATAATACGTTTTCTGTCATGCTATGCTGTATGCTTACTTATATCACTAGAAACCAGTTTTTATTTAATGGGTATATGATTTAAATGCAAGACATTAATCATTGTTCATCATTTTCAGAAAGCAATAACGTATAAAAGAAATAAATTAAACAAACCACAGTGGATTACTATGAAATCGGAATTTAACCTCCCGAATGAACGAAAGAAGATGCAATACCTCGTCACGAAGAGTAAATGGATCAGAATTAACAAACATTAACAAGTATATACTATACACATCGTATGATAGCAGTCTTAACTAACTATTTTTCTTTCAGAATACTAGGCGATTGATGCAGGCTGTCAGACAGAACTACACATCATAGTTTTAGTGATAAAATATGCTAGAAATAAGAAACTCTATACTATGAATAGTTATATGAAGTAAATGGTAATATGAATAATGGATAATGAAGTGTCTTTTTGCAGGTGATAATAAATGGTGATGAATAGTTATATGAATAATATGCTAATATGAATAATGAAGTTTTTCTTTGCAGGTGATGATAGTAATGAAGTTATGGTAATATGAATAATGAAGTTTTTCTTTGCAGATGAGAATAATGATGAAGTTTATATATTTACTGTTAGTTAAGAGATGCAATGTAGTTACTTAAGTATTTGTTGCAGTTCGTTTTGACAGTATGTCTTCTATCGCATTGTATAATGACTGAATGTTTTGGAAAGGACAGATAGAGTACATACATATTGAGTACACATTTCAGTACCTGTTAATTCGAAGTTCACTACTTTTCAGCATAATATACGTTTCTTCTTTCACCTTAATAATCCATTTTGTATTTTTTCTAGGAGAAGCTATTCATGAAATTAATGTGCTGTAAGCAGTTAGTCATTAAACCTGTTCTAGTACTTGCATTTTTTTACCCATTTGTGTGTGTCATTCATGAATGTGATCACATATACTCTACTTGTTTCCTAACCTTGCTACAGCTGACTCATGACGAATAACGTTACCTATCCTCATTTGTAGCAATAAGTCAAAAGCAAATATTTTCATGCCCCAGCAATTAATTATCGATCCCAACGCAATGCATTGCAAGCACAAAAAAAAAAAAAAAAATTCTACCAGTCCCAAATAATGCTACCAGTTTAAGAGAGTTCTGAGTAATACTGAATAATGTTTTCTAACCACAGACCTTGAGTAATAGTTACAGTGTGTTACATTTTAAGTATGTCCTATGTCACTTGAATGATGAGTTCTGAGTAATAGTGAATGATATTTTGTAATAATGCATACATGCTATGTCAATAATTTCTGTAAATAATATTTTGTTATAGTCTATAAATGCTATGCCAATAATTAACTCTCATTTTGAATGATGACTTCTGATGGTTTGTCACTGGCCAAAGAGTGTCAATAATTATTTTCAATATGTCATATGTCACTTGAATGATGAAAAATGTTTTGTAATATTCAATACTTGCTATATGTTTAGTAACTGGCCAATGAGTGCCAATAATTATTTTAAATATGTCATATGTCATTTGAATGATGAAAAATGTTTTGTAATATTCAATATTTGCTATACGTTTAGTAACTGGCCAATGAGTGCCAATGATTACTGTAACTAGGTGAATTATGTTAATACTATGCCATTCATTAGCTCCTGTTTTGAATAATGACTTCTGATGGTTTGTAACTGGCGAATGAGTGCCAATGATTACTATAAGTAGATGAATTATGTAAATGGTATGCCATTAATAATGTATAAAAATGGTTTGTAACTGGCCAATGAGTGCCAATGTTCACTGTAATGAGATGGTTTATGAGCATTATTCTGTAATACTTCATACATAGTACAGAAGGGTTCAGTAACTAGGCAATGAGTGCCAACAATTAGTCAAATCGGTTGATAGACTAGTGTAATTCTCAATAATGACTTGCATGAAACTTAATGTCCTTCACCTTCTGACCTAATTACCAGAAATTACTGCAATATACGTTTGTCCTGTCTATCCTTATGATCATGGAGCACTATATTTGGTTTCTGCACTAATTCTACGTTGGTGAATGAGTGTGGTGTTGACACATCATGATGTCCACCACCTTGAACAATGGAGATGTTATTATGCTTCCATTGTTTGGTGTACCTAATGTACTACCAAACTGATAACATGGAATATTAATACGACATCTCAGTGTCTTGGCTACACTGATTAATACTTCAGGGAAGAGAACTTCACATTGTCTCACTTGGTGTTGTGCTTCTGTAGAAAGATATGGACTTCCAGTGCAGCTACGTGCTACCTAATGTGCTACAACCATGATGCAATCCTTACCTTTCTTATTCTAGTTCTAGTAAAATGGTAAAAAAAACTACAGTGCGTATGCACTTATGTCATTTGTTAATATGTTTTGTACTCATTGCATATACATTTGTCATTGCTTGATATGTTCTGTACTCAGTGCATGTGCATTGTATTTCATTTCATGTTATGCACTTATATATATGTATATACTCTGTGACTGTCAACTTAGTTAATTAAGTAGATTTTAGAAAAATTTGTTACTCATGGCAAGTCCAATTGACTCACCATCGCTACCAAATTTTTGCCCCCCCCCCCCCCCCCCAGTGGAGGTATGTGCTGCCTGCGATATGTGAGCTATAAGAGAATCTGACACCAAAGAGCAGTGTTGACTGCAGTACGAAATGTGTAGCAGTAGCAGTAAGTTGTTGCTAGCGAGCAGTCGCCTGTCTGCGCTTGTCAGTCCTGTCTGGTGTATCATGTTGGCTGGGCCGGTCGCGGTGCAGCGATGCCGGAGCCTGAGTATTATTGTATAAGGTAAAAAAGCAGCCTCGCGCATATCTAGTAATGTTATGTAAAGTCCCATGTAAATCTTTTAAAAATGTCCTAATAATAACATTCGTGATATAAAGCAATTTCTAAAAAACATTCATTTCAGTTTAAAGAATTTACTAATTTCTTCAATCCATGATCATTCATATTGTTACAAAAGAAAAATCAGTTGCTTCCTTTCATAAAATGACAAATCTATCGGCCAGCATTGCACAGAGCTGTGCCGGAAAAATTTTATATAAGAGCATATTTATTCGCCGTTTTTATTGAGGTAAGAATTTTAGCTTTTTTTATTCAGAATGATCTTACAGAGCCATGACGCAGCGCTGCTGTCGTCCAAATTCTACCAGGTTACTGAATTTCTTTTTTATTACGAGGTTTAGGAATTTTTCTGTTTCGGGCTTACATTAAATGGGATACAAATTTTGTGTGGAGGTTAAATGTGAATGAATTTCTAGCGCTGCTGTCGTCCAAATTCTACCAGGTTACTGAATTTATTTTTTATTGCGAGATTTAGGAATTTTTCTGTTTCGAGCTTACATTAAATGGGAAACAAATTTTGTGTGGAGGTTAAATGTGAATGAATTTCTGTACGGAGGTTAAAAATGTGAAAGGAATAAATTTTGTGGGGACGTTACACTTAAATTAGAATAATTAACCCAATAATATTCATTATATTTTTTTTGTGGGGAGGTTACAATGTCTTTTACGAATCCCCACACGAAAAAATCCAGAGGCGTCAACTCTGGCGAACGAGCCGGCCACGACACATCTCCTCCGCGTCCAATCCAACGATTAGGGAATTGTCTCAGGAACTCATTTCTAGCCATTAGCGAAAACTTTGCCGGGCACCCATCGTGTTGATATCACTTTCTGTTCCTTGTTCCTAAAGGTATTTATTCCAATAACAGACCTAATGTTTCTTGCAGGAATGTGGTGTACTTCCTACCATTAAGATTTCCTTCGTTGAAAGAGGGACGTATAATTCTGTCCTCCAGAATCCCACACCACACATTTACCGACGGTTTTTGGTGTGCTACGTGCCGCAGCCAACATGGATTTTGAGTTGCCCAATAAAGCAAATTATGAGAAGTAACATTTCCATGGTTCGTGAATGTAGCTTCGTCAGTAAATAAAATGAAATTGATAAATGTGGCCGGCCACGGTGGTCTAGCGGTTCTGGCGCTGCAGTCCGGGACCGCGGGACTGCTACGGTCGCAGATTCGAATCCTGCCTCGGGCATGGGTGTTTGTGATGTCCTTAGGTTAGTTAGGTTTAAGTAGTTCTACGTTATAGGGGACTTATGATCTAAGATGTTGCGTCTCATAGTGCTCAGGGCCATTTGAACCATTTTGTTGATAAATGTGTCATCCCTCTGAATGTGAAGTTGAGCCCATCAGCAGAATTCAGTGCGACTCATATAATCCGTACCAGTCAATTTCTGGTGGAGACAGATATGGTAAGGATGTTATTTATGGCGATGCAGAACGACACTACTCTGGCTCATGCCAGATTCAAAAATGGTTCAAATGGCTCTGAGTACTATGGGACTTAACATCTGAGGTCATCAGTCCCCTAGAACTTAGAACTACTTAAACCTAACTAACCTAAGGACATCACACACATCCATGCCCGAGGCAGGATTCGAACCTGCGACCGTAGCGGTCGCGCGGTTCCAGACTGAAGCGCCTAGAACCGCTTGGCCACACTGGCCGGCATGCCAGATTCCCCTGCGATTTGACGCGAACTAAGACTAGGATCTCGAAACACAGTGGCAAGAGTACCAATTTCCGTTTCCTCGTTAGTAACTTTCCATTGCCAGATATGTTTCCGATGCGTTAATGATCCAGTTGTTCTCAATTTATCATACACATATTAAAATATACAACGTGTAGGGTGACTACTTTGAGGACATTTTTCAGTGTGTAATTCTCTAGCTCTCAAAGAATTTCGTTGGCATTTTACATAATTGAGAAGCATATCGATTCGATCTTCGAAGGAATACATCATTCACACTCGCTTGATTTGACGAAACTAGTCTTACCGTTCTTATTAGTGTCGTATTGCGAAACCGTCGAATGTTGTTTACATGTCAATGGCACGTTAGATGGACACGCCGTATTCGCCGAATATTTACTATTTGTTCGATATGCAAGAGATATTAGTCAGAGCATGTGCTTCGGTAAGTGTCGTAGTGATAATGTATACTACCTAGTCCTTGATAAGAATATTGCACTACTGCATTGATACCAATGGTCATCACTTTGAACACCATCTGTAAATGGACGTTCATGCCACCTTTTTGACCTTCGTTGACCTTCAAAGACCTTACTGTTACACACCATTGGATTTGTCTCGATTGCCGCTTCCTGAAAATAAGTACGAAACTGTTGCATCCTATTAAAAAAAATTAGACCTTCATATCTCTGAAGCGACCCCACCTAGCAACAAAAAACCCACGTCATATTATGGCTCCGTTGTCCCATGCAACATTTGTCCCACAACTTTCCAGCTACTGTCATACTTTGGAGTTATTCTATGGGGCAATAGTTAGTGACTCACATTTACTTAATGTATGCTTCACTTTTTTTATGAAGTTATAGACAGTACGCTAGAAAAATAAGGTTACACTAAATGTTCAAAACTGTTCCAAAGTATAAAACGGTCATGTATCTAAGAACAAATAGTCTGTTCAAATTCGAAACTGTTGCGCTACAATATAACTGTAACTGTTATATAGTTAATAATCTATGTGTTAAATCATTACTCTACTACACACACATGAACAGTGAATGAAATCAAATTAAGAGGAAGTATTACCAAAAAGCAGTTACAAGCGAACAACTTGTTCTAATAGAAGATATTGGTAACTAACACAGATTTTCATTTTAAAGATAGGAAAAATTATGAAAACATAAAAGTAACTCATTTCATTTGCAAACGTCACGTGCCCCATGGTTAAAGATTCCATTTCAAGATACAACATTGTGCACGAAAGACGAAGTATGGCTTAACCGTTCACACGTTATGTGACTAGTTTTAAAAAAATACGCAGCATTTTAATAACCATAAAACTCTGTAATTGAAGAATGAACACTATCGTCCAAATAGCTTTAATATATTATATAACGCTTAAATATATAGAACTCAAAGTATTTACAGACTCTCCTCAAAACACAACCTCATGTTTCACAGCAACAAAAACGGTAGTAGCATACTGGAAATTATTTGTGGTTGGTTGCCTCTATGCTATTAAAAAATCGACCGCTAGATTGAAACACCGACCAGAAAACATCACGTGTTCGTAAGCACACTATCCTTCATGCCTTACAATATTCCCTACATGATAATGAAATTTTTGTTGTCTTAGCGATGAACGGGAAATTTGATATATCAAGCGACTAGGACGTCATCAGTGCTTGTGCTGGTTGTCTGTGTGGTAATGGAGGTTAGGGTAGGCGAGTCGTGATTTAGAATATTTAGTCAAACAGTGGATACTTCGGGTCTATAGGACACCTAGTCACCGAGGGAAGCAGGCATTGCGTTTTTCACGCACCATCGTATCAAGTGCGTACCGTGAGGACCTCCAATTTGGGGAAAATCGCCAGTCCAGAGTTAAATGACTTGGACTACAACATGTCAATGACAAATGTGGTTGAGGAAGATCGCGATTCGTAACAGTCGATAGTGTCTCTTCACTATTGTGAATCACTCGGCAATGCAATGCTGAACAATAACAACCATAGAGCATCCATACCGTTTGGAACTTCCCCTTCGCAAGTGGATATAGAAGCCGTTGCTCATCTCACGTCATAAGAGGTCTGCAACAATAATGATATTGAACAATCCTAGCTGATTGTTCGTAGTACGCGTTGGTAGAAACCGATGGAGGGTGCAAGTACGTTTTCCGCCATGTCTCACTTGCCAAAAGGTTACCACTCAGTAAGGCAGTGGTGATATTATCTGAAAGGGAGAAGCAAAACCGAATAGGTTTTTACGTCGCGTCGACGACGAAGTCATTAGCGACGGAGATTAAGGTAGGATTGTGGAAGGTTGGAGAAAGAAAATAGCTGTGCCCTTTTAAAGGTATGACCCCGGTATCTGCCTTCGGTGATTTAGTGAAAGGGGGTATAATTTTCTAAACCTATTAAAAACTGTGGTAAAAATTGAGATAATTAACAATAAAATTTGAGTTTTTTCTAAACATGAAGTTTAAAATGTAACAGCTCATTCTTTTTTTCATAAATTACATAAATTCTAGAGTTTGATACACCTGTAAATATGGTTAGTATGCTGTGCAAAATTCATCGAAGAACCTCTTACTTATGAAGAAAAGTGTACCTATAGCAACAACTGCAACCAGTAGTAAGTGAAAAAATGAAGAAGTTTCAGATGTAGAAAATATATATTTTGTTATTTTTTTGAAGTTACACTGCTATGAATGTGAATCCTGAATCCTTACTTGTCATTCTGACAAAATTTTATGAATCTACTTGTAAAAGTATAGACAGTGGATGGATATTAAAATTTCCTGTGGTGCCTCTCCTGCTCCAAGCCGGCCCGTTTGACGTTCTACCCCCCTTAAATCTCGATGACCGGGCGTGGATCTGAACTGCTGTCTTCCTAGTATCTCATCACTGCTTCGTCTCGCTCGGTAGCTATTCTCGTGGTGGGGGCGGATATATGTGAGACCACATGGCGCCCTCGACACTTCTGCCAGCATTCCTCACTGGAAGAGGGGATGCAGGTACCTTCTGCCCGATCTTGTGGAAGTCTTTGTACGGCTACTGCTCCACACAGGCGACCCGTAGATTCTGTAAACAACCGGTAACGAGTTGTTTCAGAATGGTTTCAGGTACACTCTGCTTTATGGTGCTTGTGCTTGTGTGGGTCCCTGAGTGATCCTTCTCAGCGCAGCAGGGGAATCATCGACCGAGATGTGCTCGTCTCGGACCCTGCTGCGAGCAATCTGGGTGAGTACCGAGCGGCCGTGGACCAGCACGACTCGACCACCCTTTTTATAACTCTCGGAGTCAGTGCTGGCGCTGTCGGGTTACGCGATTTTCATTCGGTTGCTTGTGAGTGAACCATCAGATATTTTTATCTTCCGAATGATCGTACAATATTTCGCTATAACTATTACTAGACATTAAAACCTTAGATTTGGTGTGAAGTGTTTCCACTTGGACTCGTTACATGATAGTTATGATTCTTGGAACATAATTTTCACGTTAAATTGTAAAATGGAATAATAGTGGTCACCGATGTGGTGGCAGACACTAGACACAGTGGCGGGGCCGTAGCTGCGTGCGCTATGTCTGCCAGAGTGCGCGGGTCGATCACAATGGCGCCCATCTGCATCCAGACCAGCCGCATTGATTTTGGCTTCCCAGCCGCCCACTCTCCGCCAACTCTCTTTGCGGCTTCCTAACTTCACTTGCAACCACACTTTGCCTTTCACAAACCGCAACAATCAGCTTAATTTCCAAGATGTGTCGACAAATTTCCGGACACCAACCAGTGTGAGTGATAGACAAAAGTGGTATGCTGACTGACAGGAAAGGAGAAAACTTGGAATAACTTCCGAAAAGAGAGAGCACTAGCTCAGATTGGACAGAGACGCAGATAGGTAGGGACCGTGGTGTATTCTGAAAAAACATGCCAGTGGCCATCCCATATAATTAAGCGATCCCATGGAAAACATAGATAGCGTGGTAAAACTGAGACTTGGACCACGCTGCTTCAGAATATTATCCGCGCCTTCTCGCCACTGCAATTATTATTTATGCCCTAAGGTCTGCCTCACTGTAGCTAAATTCATTCTCTTTCAGGAATGCAGACATATTAGGCAATAAAAGAAGTTTTATTGATGAGCTTGCGAGTGAATATCACCATGCTGTAAAAGTATTGCTTTCATAGCGTGTAAACATACATATTGTCATTTATATATATTCGCTAACAGTAGCATATACGAGTATTTTTTTGTTTTGTTTTGGATATGATACTTTCATTTGTATGTTCCTGCCGCCATCTGGATAGTATATGATGGAATTAGCACGTGAGGGTAAATTCTGATATTACTGAGACTGGAGAACATGGTCGTATTTTGACATCATTTGAAGCTAGAACTACGATTAAGCTGAAGTAATGGCCGGGATGAAGATCGCATCACAAAGAAGGAGAACGGAACACCACCATAAAACTTCATGTCGTAGTGTTGTAAATGTCTAGTATTGAAGCTATTCGGTGAAACAGCGTTTGGACATACCAGTCAATAACATTTCAGCAGTGTGTTTCCAAGAAACACACTGCATAATTACCTGAGCTTCTATGTGCTTAAAAATTGAGTGCCAAATTTAAATATCACGTCAAGAGATAAATCAAATTATAAGGAAAAACACAAATGGATGGTCATGACACGATCATACAGTTCCTCATTTCTCTCTTCACTTGATGTACATAGGAGGATAAAGCATCCGGTTAAAATATTCTACGTTAAAAATTGTCAGTTAGGTAACTGCTTCTGCTGTAAAACTTTTAAAAATACTGCATCACCACGGATGGGGCGGAGAAGGTATTTACTTGGTTTCGTCAAATTATGCAAATGGCATTCAGGGCCTTGACGTACTTAACGTGTATGTAATTTGAAATCATCAACAAGTTTATTATAGTCACAGCAAAGACAATGATAGCATCTAGTGTTATTATGTTATAGCGATTATGTCCACTAAAGAAAAAATTTTCTTTTCGTTGAAGACTGAGAGATTACTTGTGTTTGGTACAGTAAAGATACGGTTTATTAACATCCTCTGTAAAAGATGAATTGGGATCACTTACTTCTAGCGTGATTTACTCTGACGAGTGGCAGTCAAATCTAAAACATATCACCAAAAAAAATGGTTCAAATGGCTCTGAGCACTATGGGACTCAACTGCTGTGGTCATAAGTCCCCTAGAACTTAGAACTACTTAAACCTAACTAACCTAAGGACAGCACACAACACCCAGCCATCACGAGGCAGAGAAAATCCCTGACCCCGCCGGGAATCGAACCCGGGAACCCGGGCGTGGGAAGCGAGAACGCTACCGCACGACCACGAGATGCGGGCCATATCACAAAACGCGCTCTGAATAAATAAGCACTAAGGAAAGTAATATATAATGGCAAAGGCCGAATGATATATATAGTTACTATCCTCCACATATTGTTATTCTCTCACTTGAGAGAATCTCGTGAACTGATAGCT
The DNA here is from genome assembly GCF_023864275.1 of Schistocerca cancellata. NCBI lineage: Eukaryota > Metazoa > Arthropoda > Insecta > Orthoptera > Acrididae > Schistocerca > Schistocerca cancellata. The sequence continues at coordinate 333,979,591 of NC_064629.1, forward strand.
AAGGCCTTGTTTACAAATAATAGTGGCTGTGCGTGAAGCCAGTGATAATTCATGTAAAGTTTAGGATGGACAACAAAGTTTTGGTCCTCTGTAAGTGAAACCATTGAGACATTCTAATCATTCCGTAGTACATCAACAAACATAATTTCGAAATACTAGGATATGCGTTCATGTGAGATGACCATACTATCTGTAGTGATAACCTACGAAGGACAAGAGTGAGGAGACGACAGTATAGTTATTATTTACGCACTGCCAACCTTAGTGGGAGACCGCCGCCACCTTACGAGTAGCACGGTGCCAAGAAGACGCACCAGCTCACTATGGAGCCACACTACTCCATTGATTCGTTTTGGCCGCAGGCTGTGGCCCACCAGAGAAGCGTCCTCCAAAGACCCTCTATGTTTATCATCTTGCTTGCAGCCACGTTCCCCATCTACCAGAAGCAGCCGTCGGAAACTGTATTTATGTGTGGACCTAATCAGATCATAGTTGTCAATTGCTTAAAAGTACATTTATGCTTAACGGAAAATTCATAGGAATCTAAGTTCATTGACGCCCATCGTGAGAAATTTACTATACGTTCACTTATGCCTATTGGTCCATTTATAGGCAGCAGACTTCAAAATGGTTCAAATGGCTCTAAGCACTATGGGACTTAACATAATTTCGAAATACTAGGATATGCGTTCATGTGAGATGACCATACTATCTGTAGTGATAACCTACGAAGGACAAGAGTGAGGAGACGACAGTATAGTTATTATTTACGCACTGCCAACCTTAGTGGGAGACCGCCGCCACCTTACGAGTAGCACGGTGCCAAGAAGACGCACCAGCTCACTATGGAGCCACACTACTCCATTGATTCGTTTTGGCCGCAGGCTGTGGCCCACCAGAGAAGCGTCCTCCAAAGACCCTCTATGTTTATCATCTTGCTTGCAGCCACGTTCCCCATCTACCAGAAGCAGCCGTCGGAAACTGTATTTATGTGTGGACCTAATCAGATCATAGTTGTCAATTGCTTAAAAGTACATTTATGCTTAACGGAAAATTCATAGGAATCTAAGTTCATTGACGCCCATCGTGAGAAATTTACTATCCGTTCACTTATGCCTATTGGTCCATTTATAGGCAGCAGACTTCAAAATGGTTCAAATGGCTCTAAGCACTATGGGACTTAACATCTTAGGTCATCAGTCCCCTAGACTTAGAACTACTTAAACCTAACTAACCTAAGGACGTCACACACATCCATGCCAGACGCAGGATTCGAACCTGCGACGGTAGCAGCAGTGCGGTTCCGGAGTGAAGCGGCTAGAGCCGCTCGGCCACAGCGGCCGGCGAAGCACACTTCATATCGATCCACACTTTCACTGCCGCAAGAACTCGACCATGTGTGATATTAAAGTATACGCCCTCACTGCTGTAAAATAACAGAAAATACTGAAGACTCGACAATGGCGCTTGTACCTGTATCAATGTCTACTAGATTTTGTATTAAAGTGCCTGTTCCCTAATTCACAATTTGTCGAAAACCTCTCTGGCGGTGAAGAGCCACATCTGCCTGGGAAAAAGCACAACCCTCTTCCGTTTTGTAGAAGAATGTGTTGAATGTTTCGCAGAATCACAAACCGATATGTCTATCGCATGTTTGTTGCACAGTTCTACAGCATACTCGAAGCAACTTAACATCGAACTAAGGAAAGTCTGTTCTCTTCACAAATGAAAACGAATTCACAAAACAACTGTGGGGTGACCCACATCTTATTTTCTCCATGTACATGATCTTTAAAAAAATAAAAAAAAGCAGACGAATAAGTGTTCCTTGAATGGAAGGAATTGCGAAATGCGGTGATGGGAACTCAACAACGCTGTGTTACCAGATAAAAGGGCAACAGAGATCTTCGTGATACCCTGCTGGATAAATTTAGTAGGGCGGTATGGAAGATCAGATGGTCAACAGTTCTTCTGTCTTCATTATTATATGTAGTACAGACATCATGAGAATAAGGAAAAGTAGTTTGTGCGCATATGGCATATGAAGCTATAGAATAATACAAAAAACGAAAAAAATTGGATCAAATATCCCTCCGCCATGCACCGTGCAGAGGCTTGTGAAGTGTATATGTACCGGCTGGTTAAAATTAATGTACATCTACTCACGAACGTTCATTGTGGGCTGTAATTATCATACACTCCTGGAAATTGAAATAAGAACACCGTGAATTCATTGTCCCAGGAAGGGGAAACTTTATTGACATATTCCTGGGGTCAGGTACATCACATGATCACACTGACAGAACCACAGGCACATAGACACAGGCAACACAGCATGCACAATGTCGGCACTAGTACAGTGTATATCCACCTTTCGCAGCAATGCAGGCTGCTATTCTCCCATGGAGACGATCGTAGAGATGCTGGATGTAGTCCTGTGGAACGGCTTGCCATGCCATTTCCACCTGGCGCCTCAGTTGGACCAGCGTTCGTGCTGGACGTGCAGACCGCGTGAGACGAGGCTTCATCCAGTCCCAAACATGCTCAATGGGGGACAGATCCGGAGATCTTGCTGGCCAGGGTAGTTGACTTACACCTTCTAGAGCACATTGGGTGGCACGGGATACATGCGGACATGCATTGTCCTGTTGGAACAGCAAGTTCCCTTGCCGGTCTAGGAATGGTAGAACGATGGGTTCGATGACGGTTTGGATGTACCGTGCACTATTCAGTGTCCCCTCGACGATCACCAGTGGTGTACGGCCAGTGTAGGAGATCGCTCCCCACACCATGATGCCTGGTGTTGGCCCTGTGTGCCTCGGTCGTATGCAGTCCTGATTGTGGCGCTCACCTGCACGGCGCCAAACACGCATACGACCATCATTGGCACCAAGGCAGAAGCGACTCTCATCGCTGAAGACGACACGTCTCCATTCGTCCCTCCATTCACGCCTGTCGCGACACCACTGGAGGCGGGCTGCACGATGTTGGGGCGTGAGCGGAAGACGGCCTAACGGTGTGCGGGACCGTAGCCCAGCTTCATGGAGACGGTTGCGAATGGTCCTCGCCGATACCCCAGGAGCAACAGTGTCCCTAATTTGCTGGGAAGTGGCGGTGCGGTCCCCTACGGCACTGCGTAGGATCCTACGGTCTTGGCGTGCATCCGTGCGTCGCTGCGGTCCGGTCCCAGGTCGACGGGCACTTGCATCTTCCGCCGACCACTGGCGACAACATCGATGTACTGTGGAGACCTCACGCCCCACGTGTTGAGCAATTCGGCGGTACGTCCACCCGGCCTCCCGCATGCCCACTATACGCCCTCGCTCAAAGTCCGTCAACTGCACATACGGTTCACGTCCACGCTGTCGCGGCATGCTACCAGTGTTAAAGACTGCGATGGAGCTCCGTGTGCCACGGCAAACTGGCTGACACTGACGGCGGCGGTGCACAAATGCTGCGCAGCTAGCGCCATTCGACGGCCAACACCGCGGTTCCTGGTGTGTCCGCTGTGCCGTGCGTGTGATCATTGCTTGTACAGCCCTCTCGCAGTGTCCGGAGCAAGTATGGTGGGTCTGACACACCGGTGTCAATGTGTTCTTTTTTCCATTTCCAGGAGTGTATGACAGTAAAACTTGGTAGATATGCTAATGTGTTAATATGGAACCAATTTACGCTGGAAAACATCAGTTCCAGTTATGGCCACCAGGTGGAAATCTGGCTCTGTACCCTGTATGACGGTATGACATCCACGTCGTCATTTGACTAGTCATAACGTGAGTGACCAGTTTGGCTATCGAGAAGAGTGATCATGCGTTGGTAGTGAAAACTGTTTTATGTGAACGGCAGCAATTACAGTGCTACATTTAGAGAGTATCGATGACTGAAAGGTCTGAGGAGACGTCCAATGTTGGTAAATGGCTTAAAGATGATGAGAATGAAATTCGAAAACACTGGTGCTCTTGGTGGGGAATCGGCAAGAGGAAGGCGTCCTATCCCGCTGTAAGTTACTGACGAGCTTAGTGTTGCTGTACCTGACAGTGCGGCACGTGTCCCCAGTAGTGCTACTACTCGTGCACTGTCATGAGAATTGTCCATGCCATGGTCAACAGCACGGGAAGTTTGCAGTCTATTTTACACTGGTGCCCGTATAAGATCCACACGCTGCAGCAGATGAATCCTCAGGATCAGCAGCAACGTTCTGAAGCTGTTCTTCGGTTTCTGGCACGGATCGAAGCTGATGACATGTGGCTGGGCAATAATCTATGGAGTTACGAGGTACATTTTAGATTACAGAGTTAGTGAATACACTGAACTGACGAATTTAGGGTACTGTTAAACCGCGTGTTGTGTATTAAGTGCCACTGCATTCGTTGTATGTGACTGTGCGGTGTGGATTCACAAGCAACTTTATTCTCGGTCCGTTTTGTTCTACACCCAGAGTGCCTGTTACGTGTACTGTGACATTTGCACGTTATCGAGAACCCCTTGCACAGCATGTGATTCCTCCTTTGGAAGGACACAACTGAATGGAAAACAATATTCCCACGCAAGATGGGCAATGTCTCATGTCGCTCGCCCAGTGAAATATCTGCTTAATGGTACCTACCACGAACATGTTATCTTCAGAGCGTTTCCAGATGCATGGCCTGCAAGACAGCCTGATCTGAATCCATGTGACTTCTGGCTCTGGGGTATCAAAAAGAACGCGTTTACCAGCAGATGATCGCTCTGTACCTGAAGGTCAGCATACAGGAACACACTGCTCAGATTCCACCGAAATTGCTGTAACCCACTGTTGATCACGGATGCAACAAGTAGTCGGCGTCTACGGTGCTCTTGTTGCACAAATTGCCTAAGCGACGGTTAAAAATAGAAATCAACTTTCTGGCTTTCTCACTTTCACGTTTTCTGACCACGTCCAGTTCGTAATCCATTACATATTGAAATATTTTTACTCGTCTTTCTTGGACTCACGGCGCCAGATTTGCAGCTGATAACCAAAATTCAAACTGGTTTTTTTTTTTTTTCAGCGTAAATCAGTTCCACATTACCGCATTGGCGTATCTACCAACTTTCGATGCCATACGGTAATTAAAGCCCACAATGGACTTCTGTGAGTAGCTACACTTAAATAATAACCTCCCTATAGATGTAGGACGACCTTAGAAGGCATCATTGTTAGCGCTCATCCACCACCACTGACAAAAAAACATAAAATTAACTTAACCGACGAAGATATGCAATCTATATAGGCTATACTTATTCATTTCCGTTACTCTGTAGCTTTTAGTAGATCGTCTGTTCTTCTTGTACATTGTTTTGGTGTTGTTGTTTAAATCCATCATACTTGACATAGTTTATTTTAGATTATCGTTATTAAAACATACATTAAAAATTCAAATTCACAGCACTTCTACATTCTACTTAGGCTGAATTTTATTTTATTTTATTTATTGCCTTGCTTACAGTCGATTCGTGGAATCATTGCTAATATTTGAAATCATAACCAACGACCAATCGTACTTTTATGGTACGTGTAAAGCAACTACAGTAATTTCATGTTGAGAATGGAAATTGTAGACACAAAGCCATGCATAACCAGAAGTGACTGAGTTCCCTTGTTTTAAATTTAGAGCTGAATCACAGGAGAGAGAAAATAACATTTCTCCCAGGGAGAATTGACTTTTTCGTGTCACATTTCTTACGTGGGGGAATAGTTTACTACGGCCCCCCCCCCCTTACAGTATTTCAGTGCTTAAGCATTAGGTGACGTGGATGTATCTTACGGACTCACAAATAACAGAAAGATAAGACGCTATTACAGTTGGATTTAGAAGAAAATAGAACTCTCCTATAGCGAATGCTACTAGAAAGTAAATAATGAAAGAGAAATATACAAATATTTGCGGATCAGGATTACTGCCTAGGGACTATTGTTAACTAGCGTAAGCAGTGATATATTTGTGCAGGAAGATAAAGCAACTGAAAGTCAGAGAGAATCTACCCTAGAAAATTGTTCAGTTTTGGGTGCAATTGTATGATTAGCTACAAAAATGGCTGTCTTGAAACATGATATACAGCAATGTTACATTTAGTTTGATTTATTTGACTGCTTTCATTGTGACATATTACGTTACATGTAACTTCCTTTTTCAAAATATTAGAGATTCCTGTAACTTCTTTGAGGCATTTCTCGCACTGCACTTTATTCAGAAAAACTGAAGCGTTCCTCTGAATAGATCAAACTGTGATTACAATTCGATAGCGGTGAATAGACTGTCAGAGCATGAGTTATTCGTGTAAAATCCCGGTGTTGTATATACGGCGTGTGTATGAGTGATTGCCATTCTTACGTCCGCAACGGAAATAACACGCCCATAAATGAATTAAAAACAGCCTTGTCATTGACAGCCTATAACTAGAAGAATAAATTGGACGAGATATCTAGTCGTGATGAAATTCCACTCTGATTAGGAAATCGATAATGTTGAATAGATATCCTACTAGAATTTTTGCTATTAGATATCTTAAAATTATTTATATTCAGACAACAGAGAAATGAAATAAATATATATATAATCAATACAGAATTTTAAATCTCACTCACATCTTAATCAAGTGTAGAGACTGAGAGAACGTCTGCGACTTTCCTCAAAATCGCGCCCCCATTTATTACATGGACAGATTAAGTTGTTTGTTAGCGATTATCTCAGTGAAATAGAAGTCGTCACTGACTGGCACTGACAGTAAAGAGCTCAGATGTACGTTGTGTACCTATGAATTCTATACACACATTGAACGTAATATACCGTCCGCAATCTAGCAGAACTGAAACAACTTCAGTACGACACAAAACACTGGTAGAGACTTCTGTTTGCTCATAAGCCAGGAACAGAAACTCAACTCAAATATTCGTTCGTAACGATGTAGTTCTGTACGCCTCAGACACCACGAGAAGCAAACAATCGTCACTTAATTCACAGAGATACGACTGAACTCGCTCTTAGCGACGACTCTTCACTGACGCTCTTGGCAGCGAAGTTTCTAAACCGCTCCCTGGGCGTGTCCCTTTTCGACACCTACAGGAGAATCCCTTTCACGTCGTACGCTGGTTCCCAGCAAGGCTCAAGGCGTCGGCGTGTGTTCTCCCTGCAATGAATAGTGGCGCCCGTCACAAAGGCAGTGCCTCCCACAACAAGTGTCGTAAGCTGCCAGCCAATCGCCTGCAGTTCGTAATACGTATAGAACACTGTTACAGAATATTCTAAAACTCCACCTACGACTAAAGACACAGCCAGTCAAATTCACTTTCTCTGTTCTTTGCGGCAAACGTCGCCCGCCGTTTCTCATGACAAGATCTGCGGAAGGACAACTAGCGTCCGCCGTTGTGACACCCACGCATTCCTCTGTATTAAAAGGATGTCTTCCTCTCCTATAAGATGTTATCGCTCTCCACCCACGGCTACTAGCCTCTGGCTGTTATTTTAGCGGCAAGAGTGCGTCTATCCAAAATTCATTGGTACCGCCACAGGGAGACCGCCCGTAGGGCTTTAAGGCCGCTGCCTCCAAATTTTTTTCCATAGAGCAGTAAACCATCCCTCTCTGTTGAACACGACGCGTCCACTTTCCCAAACTGCCTTTGTACTGATCACCACTCCCTGTTGTCAGAATCCAGCTGAAATTAATTACCAGTCTTGCAACACTACAGAAAGATGTTAGTAGGTGGGGCTACCCAGAAATGATTAATTATTTGATAACTCATTGCCAATGATATTCTTATATAGAATGAAATATGAAAACCAACTGGTATAATATTATTACATGTATGGAGGCAAAATATTGCCGCCTTACAAGTGTACGCACTTAGCTAATTGTAAGAATATTTTCTCAAACGTACGATCATCTGGTCGAGTACGAATTCGGATCACAAACTGAGCGTGGACTTCATAAAGTTACGAAACTAGTTGCGAAGTGCTCAAACACAATGAAGTCTAGAAGTTCGTTTCCTTCCGGTAAAACCGCACTCATGCTATACTAGGCACTGATAGTTGTCTTAGACAAGAAATAACTTAATAGCACAATGAGAAACTTATCGTGTACCGGAAGATAGTTTACCATCATAGTTTTACCACCGAGAGAGGTGGTGCAGTTATTAGTACACTGAACTCGCATTCGGGAGGCTGATGGTTGAAATACCCCTTCCACCATCCATATTTAGGTTTTCTGTGATTCCACTAAGTCGCTCAACGTAAATGCGGCTATGGTTCTTTTCAAAATGTCACTGCCGGTTTCCTCTCCCTTTCTCTCTTAATCTAGGCCCGTTCGCCATCTCTAATGACCTCGTTGTCGACGGGACATTTAACTCTAATCTTCCGTCTTCCCTTTTACATACTGTTATTAGTCACTAGACTCACCTACCACAACAGTAGACTCATTGAAATACACTTTAAACTGGACGACACGGAGGTGCTTGACCGTGCAGATGTGACAGAAGATATTCCTAGCTATCCTGGCATTAATGGAAAAAATATTAATGCATTGCCGACATGTGAGAGAAAACAGAATTGCAAAATAGTACTCAATGCATTCTTTCGTTGATTTCTAGAACAGAACTATGTGACCGTTGTTGTTGTATCTGCTGCCAAGCTATAGAGACGTCCTTCTTGATGCTCTTACCAATAAGACAATGGTAGACGTCCATAATGATCCATTACGGACGATATTTATGAAACTAAATGAATATGTCAAGATAAATTAAAAGAATTTTCGTATGTTTCCTAGATCAGGTCAACAAACACTGATAATGCACCATATAATGGCCCAAATATGTAGCCATCGTCTATCAAATACTGGATAAATTAGTTGCACCCGAAGTGTTGAAGGGCAGTAACAATCTGAAGTGACGCAGTAGCAATATATGAGAACTGCTGAGAAGCAAACATTGTTTAAAAAGGATTGCGAGGCAACAGACAGTAGAGGATAACACTATTGTACATGTGGGACGTGCTATAGTAAGGCTAAGAACGGCTTTCAGCGGCGGAAAATGTCTTTCAGAAACATCGAGAAAATCAAGGTCAAAGTGCAATTGCTTACTCGGCCTAGCAACCTCCTAAATTTTATTTTCTGCTGAAGATCCTCTTTTTTGCTAAACTTTGCCGCGAATATCTCGTCCATCTAACAGGAAAAGGAGACGGTACAAAACTTTCTGAGAAGACGAAAAGAGAACAAATATACAAGTTTAGTTCTAAGTTCTTAACGTTCTTCAGTTCCGTTTCCAACACAGAGAAATTAAGAACACACTAAACCAAGCATACATGTAGACTTGGGGATTTTCTTTTTTGCTAAAAACGTCAAGTAATGCAGTGAAACTTGTATTCGCCAGTACTGTTTGATTATTGCACTCGAGATAAGTGACTGGACTCAGTCACAAAGATAAAAATTAAGATTAAACGTTAGTATTACACATCAAAATAAAGTCCAGCAAATTTATAGATAGTAAGAGTTACAGCAAGACACATCAACAGAAAAGGGGGGATAGTTTTCTATTTCATTGATGTACTTAGATCCTTACTTGCGAGATTAACTGACACAACTCTTGCTGAGCTGAATATATTACAGCAGAAATGGCTATTTATCCGCTGCATATAATTACGTAAAAAACTAACGTTAGTGAACATTTCAACACATGAAAAGTATGACGCAAATAAATTCCAATCCTGAGAATGTGTATGACGGTGTATGAGCAATAACTTACTGTGGATGCACAAAGATGGCGTACATGTTGCTCCCGGCAGCGTCCTTACAACATTAAGCCGCCCTCATACAGAACCAATGAGTAGCGGTTCTCAGTGGCGCTTCCGCTATCAAAGCATTGTCTAAGCGCTCAGCGCCGGCCTTCATACGACGCCACGGGGTGGCTCTGCTGACTGGCCAAGCAGCAGCTAACAGCGCATGTTAAGAGTCGACTCGTGGCTCACTGGAATAGCTGCTCACTGTTATTTGGTGAAAAACATCCATCGATATGCAGCATGGATAGTGAGGAAGAATCAGATAAAATGCAGAAAATTTAAATTGGAGAGAGGCAGAGGCACATGGTCCTCAGCGAAGACGATGACGTGAGCGTCACTCTCATTTATTCCCGCTTGTATTGAGTCTGTTGACAGGTCATGTAAGACACAAGCGCTCAATCTTCCAATCTGCATCTTTCTCTATCACGAACATCATTGTGCAACAAGCAGCAAGTCTTTATAATATCTGGAATACATTCGAAGACTGACCAAAAACTCTGCACTCTTTAACAAGAACTACAAAAATACGTTAAACTTGTCTTCTAACCCTACAGAGACCGTTTCTGAAAACTCTTTGAAAGGAGTCTACGTAATAAGGAAGATGACATACTGAAACCTTAATCATCAACGATTACAGGAGGAAAGTGATCACAGCCTTCATACAACTGGCTGCTTTGAAGAAATTTAGTTTCGTTGTCAGTTCTGGACCACATATCTGTCTGGCAATACTCTGACACTCTTATTTGCTCCAACCTCAGGGAACATGACTCTGTCACTCCTACTGAATACGATTCCAGTTCATTAAAATTGACGAAATCAACGTGTAACTGATAATACCTATATTCATCCATTTCATAATGATACTGTAAACAAAAAATTGTGCCAACCCAGATCTGAAACCTTATTTTGGTCACATATCTGCACTTGTAGAGAACGATTTGAAAACTGAAGGCAGAGAAATTTTAGTCTGGAATGTTTGAAGCTAATAAACGTTCCATTTTCTTATTTTTTCCTATATAAAAGTATTTTTTGACGCCAATAAAGAAACTAAGTCTCAAAAGCCTTAAAAACAAGATACTATTATCTTAAATATGTATCTGTACTAAAATCTAAATAACTTTTCTTGGTATAACAAGAAATTCGATGATACCGAAATTTTTTGAATAAAAGGTATAGTACATTTGATTTCTTATGACTAAAACACATTATCTTGAATCACGTCAATGCGTATCCAAAAACATTTATAGAAAGATATCGTAAATGTCAAAACCTAGTAATTCAATAACATAAATGAAAATAACCCTAGCAATAATTATAACACTAATAATAAATGTTAAATATAACAATTTTCCTTACCTTGCAAAACTGAGGTGCTAACACAGAATGTGGGGTGTCCGTGATCTCATATGAGTATGAGCCCTCCAAGCATTCTCCTGGAACGAGTAGGAAAAAGAATTAAAAACACAAACAAGAGTATATAAACCAAGTAAACCAGCCTAAATCCTGTTTACGTGATCCGTTTCCGTACCTTTCGATTCATTTTAATGAGTTACACTACCCTATAACACGTTTTAAGTGTAATAATGTTCGACTCCTATATAATGACGCTTTGGAAACAAAAAAGATATTGTCGATTTTGTTTATTGCTCTGTGGGCAAAAATCTGAATGAATCTCCTCACGAGATGTGAGATATAGATACGAAATGTTAGACTGTAACTGACAGGAATCTTCTTGATGAAACTGATGAAATTTCGACACATACGCTCGCTTGCACACACAACATCCCAATTATGTCTAACACTGTCTTAAAAATTAATTTGTAGTTAGAAGATGAGCATGTGATGGAAGCAGAATACTGCCGAAGCGCTTCACGCCTAACAAAATATTCTTATTAAGACACAAATGAAGCAGCTAATTTTGCTGTTCATAAGATTCGCAAGACAGTCGCAGACCTCATCCAGTGGGATGTATCTCCAATACACTTGTTCAAATTAAGGAATGTATGTCGCATTGTACATGAAGCGTCAACTATGATAAAGCTTTATGCCGGATGTATGCCGTGATTATTGATAACGCGAATCATAAAAAGAATTTCTTGGCCATCTTTGACTGCATTTAAAAGAAAGTAGTGTGTTAAGACGGTTTCCAGGCCAGATAATGATCTTATTTCAACGTCTCGCATACAATTCATCTGCCCACGCTTCTTCGAAAATTGTGTCACGTTCATTTATAGTCAGATACAATCGGGTACATATAATGTATCAAAATAAGCCATCCTGCAAGTTCGTCCACGCAACTTCAGCAATTGCATGACATAAAAATTGTGGAAAACTCAAGGTCACCCATCAACTGAGCGGATTGTAGCCCAGATAATTTTATAAGAGAAGGTCTCGCTACCCCCACTAATCTGGGCCAATAGGATGCCTTAATAATGGCTGGAAACACTCCCCTCTGCCCTCTGTCCGTAATGTTCTCGTAGTCGATGGGACGTTAAACACTAATCTCCTCCTCCATCTCCTCCCCTTTCACCCTTTTCTTTCTATACCAATAAAAATAAAGTGTCCCTACCCTCATCGCTTTTATTACTATTAAAATACAGTGAGGTTTGTCACTGAAGGTCGCGCAATGTTGTGAAAGGATCATCAGTAGCAGAGCTATTATATTTAATAAAATGTTGGTAAGTATTACGTTTCACGTAAGACAATTTGATATTACAGTATCTTGCCGAACTGATATAACCTCGAGATGCCATATTCCGCAAAGTGGTGGTACAATTAACGTAATTTATCAGCTTTAACACTTTAAAATTAAAGTAAGCGTCTAGTAAGGTGAAATACTATAGTTTAATGACATGATTACCTGCTTTTCGAAGTGGCTTTAAATACGGACACAATGTGTGGCGTAAGGCACTTTAACATTACAGTGTATGACTGGATCACTGTGAAATTTGCATAAATTAATGACGCCTTGACATTTTCAGCAAGCTCTACAAAGTATGAGCACATGCCATTGTAATTTGCTGTAATTTTACCAATTTTCTTTCAATACCCGTGTTTACATTCTGATTTTAAATCTTTAAAAATTACGTCAGTGAATTACTTTAACAATATAAACCAATACACCACGTTAAACAACTACCACAGTGCGATAATTTTAATGAACACCTTGATATCCTTCGTAAAACAATTATTTCAATGTGATACTTTAACAGTTACACAGATTGATCACTTTATACAATCATCATAATGTGAAATATTTTAAGAAATACACGCGTATCACATGTTAAACAAGTAGCATAGTGTAACAAACAAATTTGTACCAACTCTATCAACAGATACCCCCTGTATTATTAGTGAGTGACATCACTGTGAAGATACCTTGGAGGAGCTGAGCTCTATTGGATTAAGTCAAACTTGTAACTAATGACGGAAGAAAAATCCACACACAACACATAGCTAAATTTACATCATAAAATAGTTATCTCCACTGACATACAATACACAAGCACAATATTTAAAACAAACTAAATAAAAGGGCGATGGAGGCCAATAGTTATTCTTATCCTTGGTACACACAAATCTCGCCATAGCACGCCGCCGCCATAGTGAAGTGCTGCAAAGGCCCAATGTCACTAGAGCCGTTCTCTATCTGAGACAGCCAACGCCTCTCTATCTTTCATAAATACACTGTGTAGACCAGGAAACTATCATCCTTCTGCATCAGTACTTGCTTCTAATATTACATGCCATCACAATCGTCCACAGCTGATGCATGATGATACTGGAGAGAGAGAGAGAGAGAAAGAGAGAATAGTCAGTCTCTTTGTAGCACTTGATGCTGCCAACGGTGATGACAAATCCCACCGACACCCGCAGTAGAGCCAACAGACAGTATCCTATCATTGGTGAGGCAGCCAGCTTACACAGGATGCAGTCGGTCTTATGAAAACCATCTAAAATACTTTTATTGCTTCCGAATGTTTCCAGTAATGGAACACTAGTAGAAATCATCACATGTGCGTAATCATACATCAGTGTCGTATTCCCTCGTTATTTTCCTACATCTCATACCACAACAATGAAATTGATGGGTTTTAATGAGTGACGCACGACAGCTAAGAACTGCTGTGGATTCTCGTCCCTCGAAGATGAATATACATTGATCTACCCAATAGCTGGTAATAAATAAATGTCGTGTGACTAGGGCCTCCCGTCGGGTAGACCGTTCGCCAGGAGCAAGTCTTTCGATTTGACGCCACTTCGGCGACTTGCGCGTCGATGGGGATGAAATGATAATGATTAGGACAACACAACACCCAGTCTATGAGCGGAGAAAATCTCCGAACTAGCCGAGAATCGAACGCGGGCCCTTAGGATTGACGTTCTGTCCCACTGACCACTCAGCTACCGGGGGTGGACAATAGCTGGTATGTCCACCTTTCGCACGGATAACAGTGGTGACACATAATGGCATCGAAGATATGAGGCCTAAGTAGGTCGCTGGAGGGAGCTGGCATCATATCTGGGGGGGGGGGGGGGGATGAGCTATGACGCCACATTAAGTCACATCACATATGTGTTCGATCACGTTCAGATCTAGCGAATTGAGTATCCAGCACAATTGTTCCTGGAACCACACCATCACACTCTTGGCCTTGCGACATGGCGAATTATCTTCTTGAAAAATGCCACTGCAATAGGGAATCATTATGGTCATGAAGAGGTGTACGTGGCTTGCAACCAGTGTACGATATTCCTTAGGTATCACGATGCATTGCACGGGCTCTACGGGACCCATGGAAGCTCACGTGAATGTTCCCCAGAGCATAAAGAGGCTGCCGTGTGCTTCTCTCTGTCCCCCCAGTTCAGGTATCAAGGAGCTGTTCCCCTGAAAAGCGACAGATTCGCACGCTCCCAGCAGCATGATGAAGAAGTTATCGGGATTCGTCAGACCATGCAACGCTCTGCCACTGCGCCAATGCTCATTACCGATGGTGACGTGCACATTTCAGTCGTAGTTGCCGACATCGTGGTGATGACATTGGCACATTCATGGGTCGTCAGCTGAGGAAGCACATCGTTAGGAATGTTCGGTGTACTGAGTGTTCAGACACACTTGTACTCTAGCCCGCATTAAAATGTGATGTTAGTTTCGCCACAGTTCACAGCCTGTCCCGTTTTACTAGTCTGCGCAACATCGGAGATATGTAATGAGGAATGGCTGCCTAATCCCACTACGTCTGTATGTGGTTTCACCTTGTTTTCGCCACGTATTGAAGACGCTCACCACAGTACTCCTCGAAGACCTGAAAAGTGGTGCAATTTCCAAAATACTCATGCCGAGTCTCCGGGCCATCATAATCTGCCCTCGGTCAAACTCAGGTAGATCACTCGCCTTCCCCAATGTACACACAAACAGCATACCCACTAATACTACATGCACCATGCGTCTGTCTTCCTAGCAGTCATTCGTCGCTAGGTGACGCTCCTGTTGCCTGGACAGGTTCCTACCGACAGTCGATCGGTGGTCATAATGTTCTGGCCGACCAGTGTGTAAAAATGCAAGTGCTATGCTCTTGAATGCAGGGAACACTTTGACGTAGACACTGGTTGATTTTCAGGAGTTTATTTTGTTAACACTTGTTGATTTAAACCATATTCACCTCCACACAGTCCGCCCCAGTAGCTGAGTGGTCAGCGTGACGGATTGCCGTCCTCCGGGCTCGGGTTCGATTCCCGGCTGGGTCGGAGATTTTTTCCGCTCAGGGACTGGGTGTTGTGTTGTGTTCATCATCATTTCATCCCCATCCGGCGTGCGGGTCGCCCAATGTGGCGCCGAATGTAATAAGACCTGCGCCAAGGCGGCCGGACCTGCCCCGCGAGGGGCCTCCCGGCCAATGACGCCAAACGCTCATCATCATCATCATCACCTCCACACAAATGCAATTTGGCTGTAATATGTTTTTTGGTGTGTGGGTGTGTGAGTAATATGATAATACTGGCAGTATGGATGGTTTGAAAGTCGGCAATGCTGTTGGGGTTAAATCATTTATGAACAGATATATTGCTGAGCACACGTGTGAGTTGATGGATTCACCCATACCGTCTTGCTGTGTAAGGCTTTACGTTTATCTTGGCCTGAAATTACCTTCTGAATGTTTCTAAGTATTGTATTCGTTGAATATTTTCTTTACAATACGAATATTCTCTAATACCCATGTTGCCAATTGTAAGTTCTGACATATAGTTGCTGGCATCTGTCTGTAACCTGTGTTTCCCCTGCTGCAGTACACCATGCAGGCTCTAGTATCCAGCTTACAGGATGGTTCAGTGTATTAATTACATTTTTCATGAGAATAGCTGAGTATTTTGTCTCACAGTCTGTCTCAGAAAATCCAAAGAGATTCTGGTCGTATGTTAAGTTTGCTAGCGACAAAGCCCAATCAATGCCCTCTCTGCACGATAGCAATGGAGGTACTATCGAAGACAGAGCTGCCAAAGCAGAGTTACTAAACACAGCCTTACGAAATGCTTTCACAATTCCAGAATTCGAATCAAGAACAGCTGCTAACATGAGTAACGCAGAAGTAAATATCCTCGGAACTTAAATCACTTAATAAAAGTAAGTCTTCTGTTCCAGACTGTCAAAACAAACTGCAAAACGATCTAGAAAATATAACTGTATGGTGCGAAAATCAGCAATTGACTGTAAGTAACTAAAAGTGTGATGTCATCCATATGAGTGCTAAAAGGAATACATTAAACTTCGCTTACACGATAAAACAGTCAAATCGAAAGGCCCTGAATTCTACTAAATACCTAGGAATTACAATTACGAACAACTTAAGTTGGAAGGAACATAGAAAATGTTATAGGTAAGGGTAACCAAAGACTGCTATACTACGAAATCCGAACATTAACTGCGAAAATATGCTACGAAATCTGGCCATAGCCTATGAAAACATACTACAAAATCTGATCATACACGCACACACATACACACACACACACACACACACACACACACACACACACACACAAACACGTGCGCGCACATGAGAGACACAAAGAGACAGAACAGCAAACTACCACTGAAATGTGATCTACCCATCTAATCTTCAACATTCTTCTGTAGCACCACATTTCGAAAGCTTCTATTCTCTTCCTTTCTAAACTATTTATCGTCCATCTTTCACTTCCATACATGGCTACACTCCATACAAATACTTTCAGGACCGACTTACTGACACTTAAATCTATACTCGATGTTAACAAATTTCTCTTCTTCAGAAACGCTTTCCTTGCCATTGCCAGTCTACATTTTATATCTTCTCTACTTCGACCATCTTCAGTTATTTTGCTCCCCAAATAGCAAAACTCCTTTACTACTTTAAATGTCTCATTTCCTAATCTAATTCCCTCAGCATCACCCGACTTAATTCGGCTACTTTCCATTATCCTCGTTTTGCTTTTGTTGATGTTCATCTTATATCCTCCTTTCAAGACACTGTCCATTCCGTTCAACTGCTCTTCCAAGTCCTTTGCTGTCTCTGTCAGAATTACAATGTCATCGGCGAACCTCAAAGTTTTTATTACTTCTCCATGGGTTTTAATAGCTACTCCGAATTTTTCTTTTGTTTCCTTTACTGCTTGCACAATATACAGATTGAATAACATTGGGGAGATGCTACAACCATGTCTCACTCCCTTCCCAACCACTGCTTCCCTTTCATGTCCCTCGACTCTTATAACTGCCATCTGGTTTCTGTACAAATTGTAAATAGCCTTTCGCTCCCTGTATTTTACCCCTGCCACCTTTAGAATTTGGAAGAGAGTATTCTAGTCAACATTGTCAAAAGCTTTCTCTAAGTTTACAAATGCTAGAAATGTAGGTTTGCCTTTCCTTAATCTTTCTTCTAAGATAAGTCGTAAGGTCAGTATTGCCTCACGTGTTCCAGTATTTCTGCGGAATCCAAACTGATCTTCCCCGATGTCAGTTTCTACCAGTTTTTACATTCGTCTGTAATGAATTCGTGTTATTATTTTGCAGCTGTGACTTATTAAACTGATAGTTTGGTAATTTTCACATCTGTCAACACCTGTTTTCTTTGGGATTGGAATAATTATATTCTTCTTGAAGTCTGATGGTACTTCGCCTGTCTCATACATCCTCCTCACCAGATGGTAGAGTTTTGTCAGGACTGGCTCTCCCAAGGCCGTCAGTAGTTCTGATGGAATGTTGTCTACTCCCAGGGCCTTGTTTCGGTTCAGGTCTCGCAGTGCTCTGTGAAACTCTTCACGCAGCATCGTATCTCCCATTTCATCTTCATCTACATTCTCTTCCATTTCTACAGTATTGTCCTCAAGTACATCGCCCTTGAATAGACCCTCTATACACTCCTTCCACCTTTCTGCTTTCCCTTCTTTGGTTAGAACTGGGTTTCCATCTGAGCTCTTGATATTCATACAAGTGGTTCTCTTTTCTGCAAAGGTCTCTAATTTTCCTGTAGAAACTATCTATCTTACCCCTAGTGAGATAAGCCTTTACATCCTTACATTTGTCCTCTAGCCGTCCCTGCTTAGCCATTTTGCACTTCCTGTCGATCTCATTTTTAAGACGTTTGTATTCCTTTTTGCCTCCTTCATTTACTACATTTTTATATTTTCTCCTTTCATCAGTTAAATTCTGTTACCCTAGGATTTCTACTAGCCCTCGTCTTTTTACCTACTTGATCTTCTGCTGCCTTCACTACTTCATCCCTCAGAGCTACCCATTCTTCTTCTACTATACTGCTTTCCCCCACTGCTGTCAATTGTTCCCTTATGCTCTCCCTGAAACACTGTACAACCTCTGGCTTAGTCAGTTTATCCAGGTCCCATCTCCTTAAATTCCCACCTTTTTGCAGTTTCTTCAATTTTAATCTGCCGTTCATAACCAGTAGATTGTGGTCAGAGTCCACATCTGCCCCTGGAAATGTCTTACAATTTAAAACCTGGTTCCTAAATCTCTGTCTTACCATTATATAATCTATCTGATACCTTTTAGTATCTCCGGGATTCTTTTATGTATACAATAATGAAGTTACTAACATCAAAGTTTGTAATCGACTCATCAAATATGTTTTACATATTTTTCCACATTTTTTCGTATTTTCATTATTTTTCCCATATTGTACGTATTTTTTTGTATTTTCCATTTTATTTTGTTTTCTGTATCTTTTGTTTCCTTATTTTTCCCAATTTTTCAGTATTAGTTTGTTCCACTAGAAAATGCATTTTCACATTGGTCATCTCCACTGTGTATGATGTAGCCACAGATTCTTTATGTTTCCTCGAAATTACTTCTAATGTTTTCCTAGTATCAATTTTTCTCTAATAGGCCTTTTGCTAATGCAGCGTGACCCACAAGAACGGGAATATGCCATTCTCTTTTATATTTTATTGTAAATGCACAAGAATAGTTGTCCTCTGATTGTTTACCCTACAAGGTTCCTTTAACATCTGATAGTGATGCAGATTCCTACGTCAAGCTAGAGAGAAAATACTAAACATCTGCTATATCACTTGTTCCTTTTCTTCCAAAACGTCAACACAGATAAAATACTTCCACCAACAAACAGTGCTAACTGTCAAAGTCAACTGTTACAAACACTAAAACATATAGACGAACTGAGAATAATTTTACTGCTTCCCTGGTAGCAGTCTTCCTCTTGCCCACAGAACTCATGGTTTGATATTAGGTAGTCATCAAAGTCTTGCATTACATCCACAAAGCTGATGCACTAGTCCAGTCGCTTCATCCAATAGAAAATGCATTTTCACATTGGTAAAAATGGAAATGCCGTGTGGCTTGGGCCTCCCGTCGGGCAGACCTTTCGCCTGGTGCAAGTCTTTCGAGTTGACGCCACTTCGGTGACTTGCGTTCTAATTCACCGATGTCACTATTGTCATTCTCTCATATTATAAATATAAGAGATTTGGCTGTTGTAGAAGTACATCTTCCAGACAGTGAGAGTGAAAGAAATGTAAACTATGCTCGGTCTTTCTATAGTTTTAGTTATTTGCAAGTAAATTCTATGTTACGCATCCAATCGCATTGCTCCATTAAAGTACCGGCTATTCGTCGTAAGCAAATTCCATTATAAGATCACTATTGGATGTATCTGGCGTAGAAGACTATAGTTCTAACAGAACATTTGATAATTATGGGAAGGGGAACCAAACAGCAGTTCTCTATTAAATAACCGGCCTGACAGCAGCAAATAATGCAAATGGTAGGCTACTCCAGTAAAAAGGTGGAAATGGGGGGGGGGGGGGGGGGGAAATTATGGCTCACGGTGGTCGTGTAGACTTCAGCAGAGATGACATAGTTATTATACATTATTATACATAAAGCTGTGGTAACGTGTTTTTCTCAATCCAGGAACCTGTTGGCGATATACCACGCATCAAAATTTTGTATTCAGGTAGATGATAACTGTTGCAAACAATGTGGTGATCAGGCTTAAACAATATCCTATTAATAACTCTGTTCTGCAGTTTGTCTGAAGATTCCATTCTGCAATTTGTATCCTACTGTGACAATAAGGATACATGAAAGTTGATTGGTATAGGACACCTTCCAGACACTCAAGATTGAGACAAGGTTTCAAACTATGCTTAGTCTGCCTATATTTTCACTATGCACCTATGAGCTAGGAGGGGAACCTTAACACAGGCTAGGTAATTATTACACATAAAGGTGTTATCGTAACTGGGCAAATAATCCAAGACATTGTTAAAGTGATGGAACGCACATTAAAATTCTATATAGAGACAGGACACACCAAAACTGCACTTTAAGGGTGACAGATTCAAAGCGCACAGCACACATCTGTCGAACACTGCACAAGACGATTGGAGATCTGAACATGAATGATGATGTGGAACGATTTGTTGTTATATGTACTGACTATTCGTATATTTCGGCAGCAGCAGCATTAAGGCTTTATGGACCCTGCACCACTTATGAAATTGATGTGCAAGATTACGTCAGCATCTTTATCACCACCACACCGTAATCAGGAAGTGGCCACATTTGTTTCTTATTAATAACGCCCTGTTACTAATTTCACTTCCTTTCCCACTTTTAATCAGAACATTACTTTAATAACTTCACATCAGTCTTCACCCATATCACTAACCGATATTCTTACTTTCATCGTGCTTTCTCCATTCCCGTCCACATCAATTTTCTATCGCATATTGATTACTGTTCCACATGTACCACTCAAAATTAACTTTTTTCTCCTGTCTCGAGTGATTCCATAAATAGAAAAACACACGGTCACAAATGAACCACAACTTGTTGACAATAGCATTACGCAAAGACTGACTGCCGGATTATTGAACAGGTTGGTGTCAGTAGATGCGGTACACTTATTAGGTAGAGAGATGCTGGTTTGAGACCCACTCCAATTTCAGTATTCTGACCTGCCATAAATGTTAATCGTGGCGTTTGCTCTGCTAGAGAGAGGAAAAATAAAGTCATGTTTTAGAGGGTTCGCTCTTCATTAGAGTGATCCGCGTGGTTATGAAGAGCACCTCTTGGAACCGTCATGTTGTGTGGACGTTCCTTTAAGAATATTACCTTACCCGCGCACTGTTTTGATTCTATGCAGTGCTCTTTTTCTGTAAGACTCAGAAAAGAGGTTTCCTTAAAAGCTGTGGCTTTTTGTGTTTTGAATTTGAATAACAACACTTAACTGTGCAGCAATGAAGCTACCTGCCACGTGTCTTGAAATTTCTTCTTCAGCAAGTTATGTGAAGGCATTTCCGTGTACCGAACAGGAGAAGAGAAGATCACTTCCGGCGAGATAAAGGAATTCGTACATTTCTGAAATTAAATTACTTATGGAACAGCATCACAATGTTTAACCAGTCGTCAACATGCGAGGCAGATAGATACAAAGTGAAAATACAATGGTATCCTTTTAATGTTAGTAATCCAAGAGAAACCTGACGTTAGAGGTAAAAATTCCAATCCACAACTTATTTCAAACGGCGCTTAAAAGGTCGCCGCTGTTACTGATGTTAGGTTCAAACAATGAGTTGAGAGTAGTAGTATGCACTGGACAGAACTGAAGACCTACTGGCAAACGGGACTCGGAATGTAGCTTTTTCATGACTGGCATAATCAGTAGTAAACTTATTATAAAACCTGTTTCGGTGCAGAATTTCGTTTGAAGAAGCAGGATGCCTTCCCAACAGATTCGACACGTTTGTATTAGGAGATTCTGACATGAAACTGCTAGTGGATGGGAGTGCGCTGAGTGTTTAGGACATCTGAGACCTACTTATGATCCATTAATGTCGATGTCGATGTGCAAGTACAGATCACTATGTTTAAGACAGCAAAGCACTGTAGGCAGTTATGCACACATGTAACATGAATTGGAGGCTCTCAGGAAGAAAAGCCAGGAAGCATCCTGAATGCCTGTACATCACAATCTTTAGTCTTCAAGAATTCGTAAATGAACAGTCCAAGCTGTGATTTTCTACAAGATCGACGCTGCTGGAAGCAGTACGAATTCCTGTAAACTAATACAATAAAACTGAATATATGTCAGAGGACTAAACTCGTCAGCACTCCAGACCTGTTCAAACTGCAGTATGTTGCACAAACCTTACCTATTAATAGAAGATATATAGCATAAGTTAAAAAATACTTAGAATGGTTCGTTTGGAAAGGTACGTTGTCTTATGTAGCAATGGATCACCTGACGAAATCACCTACACAATGCGGCTTCGATGTATCAGACTGAAAGATAAAATATTCAGCCCTCTTCACGCAAAATCTAATAAATACACTAAAAACTGCCTTCCAGTCGGTTACATTAGCTAAAGACTGCATGTGGTACTGCTGCAGAAAAATCATAGCTTACAGACTGATGCCAGCAATTACAAATTGAACAGTACAATGTTATGCAACCGCTTTGATCAAAACCACCACATATCGTACCAAAATTTCAGTCAGTTGATAAATCGGCCTAATATAAATTAATTCTCATCTTTTAGGGAAAGAATGGCAATGTTAAAGTAAGACCAGCGATTGCCATATCTGACTACTAGAATTCCACATTAATTTTTTATTCTGGCGAGTTTCCAAATGAGTGATTGGGAAAGTGCTGCAGTTGTTGTCAAAAGACACCCGTTATCACTGCAAGGGGAAAGGTAAGCCAGGTAGAAGCCACTGGGTCCAGTTTATTGAGTGTGGGATGAGGCCTACCAGACAGGTGTCATCTGTGTTCAAGTCCCACACACCAATAATACACACGCTAATTCTTCATAGAGTTGGTATGTATTTGCTTCAGTCTGCTATTTGTTTAATATCAGATATGTATGTTTTGTTTAAAATATTTCACGCTATGCTGAGAGTTTAACGTGTGATACCAGTTTCTTTGTAAAGTGTCACACTGTGATAATTATTAAACGAGGGATGCTAAAGTAATCGTTAAAGTTATTGTGCTGTGGTAGTTGTTTAATGTGGTGTATTGGTGTATATTGTTAAACTAATACACTGAAGTAACTTTTAAACGCTTCATATTATGTATTTAGATATGTCTTAGAATGTAAACGTGGGGATTAGGAGAAAATCGGTAAAATTATAGCAAATTACAATAGGAGGTGTTCATACTTTAGAGTGCTTACTGAAACTATCATGATGTACTTAATTTGTATTAATTCAGCAGTGCCCTAGTCACATACTTTAACGTCAAAGTGTCTTACCTCGTAAATAATATACTAATATTTACAGCCATTTTGCAGAATATATGCTGATAGCATTAAATTAAAGTAATTAAGCCACAGAATATAACGTAAAAGTATCTCGCCTCCTAATTTATAATATTGTATTGTATTGTATGGAACTGGGGACCTATAAACGACGGCGAGGCTTCGTCCGTAGCCCCCAGTGGTTCACAACCCCACAACAAGCTACAGCAGTCCACTCACCCCACCGCCGCCCAACACCGAACCCAGGGTTATTGTGCGGTTCAGCCCCGTTTCCCTATTCCTGTATCCAAAGAAATTTGTTGGTGGATTATGTTTGGATCCAAAACGAAGCAATGGTATCTTTGGATGAGCAGTACGCAGAACATTCGATTCCTACTTGAGGGACAACTTACTTACTAGAAGAAATTTGTGCTCAGTAAACTGACCTGAAAGTAGATTAAATCAATATGTATTTTGTAAGTTGAAAATTACTGTCTTTCACTTCCATGCCACAAAGTTTTCACCTTGTCTTCGTATAGCGATATGTAAGTCTAAAAAGCCTTGAAACAATAATCTTGTCCTTTTCTTTTAAATCAATTCCGAATATGTTACCATTATAATCGCCAAACTACCCATCCATACACGTAATTACCCAGAAATCGTCCCTTACCAGAAGCGTGCAAGTTCATCTGTACACATCAATACATATTTATTGTATGCTGGAAAATATATTGGAAACAAATATAGTCTGTTGCGTTGGCAAAAAATTTCTGTGGACAATCCCGGTGTTCACTTGTTCCCCGTGATTAGATATGATTGTTTAAGATCTGTATCCTGTTGTATATACTTCATTTAGAACTGTGAGAGCATTACGACGCTAGTTTGCGAGCTGAGTGCTTTCTCTTCACAAACAAAAGAGCTATAAAAGCCATAACTTGGCAGAAATATATGCAGATCACAGCAGGAAGAAGCATAATTATTCGAGAGGCAGTGTGATGTACGAGTGCAACGCCAATAACTCTGCAACCCAAATCGTGTGTTGCCGTAAATCAGGGGCCGCGTGCAGCTGACTGTAGCACCACCTCCCCCCACTTCCCCTCCAACGCCCATCCCACCAACCACCCCACATCACGCTGCGTTGCCGTCAGCGTTACTGCATCGCTTTTAACTGAAGAGAGAATGACGGATATGAAGCCGTTACTCAGTAATAAAAAACGCTTTGAGCTTCAAAGACATATTGTGAAGAATGATTTTCTGTGCGCCAGTATATTCGACCATCGTCGGATAATAAGTTAAGTTAAATACATTCAGGCTAGTTTTGTTGAAGAACTCCTGTCGAATATGTAACGTTTTTCATTAAAGAATGAAGCTTCCTAATTTCAAGTGGAGTGTGCACTGAGCTGTCTACATGGAAATCCGTATTCCCCAAACCCACCTCTCAGAATATGGTGGAGGGAAATTATAATATCACTATCATTTACCGCATTTCCTAACCATTCAAGTACATTGAGGTGACAAAAGTTATGAGATACCTCCTAATATCGTGTCGGACATCCTTAGCCCGACGTAGTGCAGCATGGACTCAAGTCGTTGGAAGCCATGCTGTATCTAGAGCCGTCCATAACAGTGAAAGTGTGCTGGTGCAGGATTTTGTGCACGAACTGATCTCTGGATCATGTCCCACAAATGTTCGATGGGTTGCCAAATCATTCTCTCGAACTGTATAGAATTTTCTTCAAACCAGTCGCCAACAACTGTGATCTGGTGACACGGCACATTGTCATCCATAAAAATTCCATCCTTGTTTGGGAACATGAAGTCCATGAGTGACTGCAAATGGTCTCTGAGTGGCTTAACATAACCATTTCAAGTCAATGCTCGGTTCAGATGGACCAGAGGACCCAGCCAATTGCATGTAAACGCAGCACACAGCATTATGGAGCCATCATCAGCTTGCACAATGGCTTGTTGACATCCTGAGTCCATGCCCTCGTGGGGTTTGCGCCAAACTCTAATCTGACCATCAGCTCTTCACCAACTGAATTTAGGACTCACCTGACCAGGCCATGATTTTCCAGTCGTCTAGGAGAGACCCTGAAGGCGATATCGTGCTGTTAGCAGAGGCAATCGTGGCGGTCGTCTGCTGCTAGAGCCCACTAACGCCAAATTACACCGCAATGTCTTTACAGATACTATTGTCGTACGTTCCACATTGAATTCTGCGGCTGTTTCATCCTGCGTTGTTTGTCTGTTAGCACTGCCACTCTATTCAAACGCCGCTGCTCTCGGTCGTTAGATGAAGGCCGTCGACCACTGCGTTTTCCATGGTGAGAGGTAATGCATGAAATTGGATACTCCCGGCACTCTCTTGACACTGTAGATTTCGGAATATTGAATTTCTCTTGACACTGTAGATTTCGGAATATTGAATTCCGTAACGATTCCCAAAATGGAAAGTCCCATGGGTCTATGTCCAGCTACCATTCCGCGTTCAAAATCTGTCGCGCCGTGCCGCCGTAATCACGTCGGAAACCTTTTCACATGAATCGCATGAATATAAACGACAGCTTCGCCAATTAACTGCCTTTTTATACCTTGTGCACGCGATACTACCTCTGTCTATATACATGCGTATCGCTATCCCATGACTTCTGTTACCTCAGTTTATGGTGCTATGGTACGCATGAAAAAAGGACTTGTAATTTCTCTGACTTTCCCCTGATCGCCATTTTGCGAGATGTGTTAGGTAAGAAGTAATGTTTTGCCTGATCATCTTAGACGTGCTCTCTCGGCAGCAGACGCCACTGTGATGCACAACGCCTCACTTGCAGATTCTGCGACCGGATTTTCATAACCATCTCTTTGGCACCCTGTACTTACATAAAGGACCGTGACGAAATGTGCCCTTTTTGGGATCTTCTCTATCTCCTCTATTAATCACACCAAGTGTGACCGAGAGAGGTGATGCTCTTGCTAGCACAATGATCTCGCATTTAAGAGGATGACGATTCAGTTCCAATACTGAGTATCCAGATACTAGTCTGTCTTGGTTACCATAATTCACGTAAAGCAAATTCTAGGATCAATCTCCTGTAGAGGACGGGACCAACGCCTCCTTCAGGGAGCTAGCAGTTCATGGGCCATCTTCCTCTACCAACAGTCTCGTAGAGCTTCTGATGTTATTCTTCTTGTGAACGGTAACGTCTGTAAAACACTTTCTAGGAGCTTCATAAATTACTTGTATTCCTGATGTAGGAAGATTATTTTATTCACTTAAAAAAAGGTGAAGAATTTGTCCAGGAAAGTAATCTGAAACAGTACAACGAATGCAAGTTATAACGTTATCCCTAAGTACTTCTCGTTGTATATTATTAATCAAAATTTATTGCGTATTAGTGATGCGTTACATGTAGAGAAGATCTAAGAGGGGAGTTCTATAAGGGAAAAAAGGTTGGTCAACTCGCAGTTGATGCCACCGTCTAGTTATTCTCTACTTGATAAGCATAATGAAAGTAAAAATTGGTCCCAGAATTAGTTTCAAAGATGACTTAAGTATTTTTTGTTGATTTTTACACATCCGCTTTTTATTTCCATTCCTGACAATTTGGTAAACATAAAATCGCAAACATTTTCACATGGGGTAAAATCACAGTCTTCGTATAATAGCATTATGCGCAGTTGTTCATTGTTCTACGCTCTTCATAGCAACGCGCCGAGACGTAGGAAGTGTGTCGACTGACATGTCAGACACTTTCTGTGGTTGCCCGCAGGTATAGATTTCCTTAACCGGCGCGGACGATGGACAATATAGGTAACATCGCGCTCTGAACATATATGGTGCCTGTAGCTGCCTCCAGTGATCATACCTCTGCTGATGATTTAAGTTGGTACGTTTTTTCCCATGCGGAACATTTCAGGTGTCATATAATCTTCTACTGAGTGAGGATCTTTTCCTGAATGAAGCCCAGTGAAAGGTGTCACCCAACTTTCCAAGATAACCCTAAAAAAATAAAAAATAAAAGAAATTTCTTAAAGCTGCGACGCGAACCCCTGCGTGCTCTGAGAGATTCCTTCGTACTTGGATTGTGGCAAAAATATTTGTGTAACAATAGTCAAATGTCACACCACTTCGTTCATTCTCTGACTGTAGAAGATTCCAAATTCTCAAAATTGTAATGCAAAACCGAAACAAAAAGAAATTGCTATACTTTTTAATTTTGAATTAAAATTTTCAGAATTTAATGGCTTGTAAAGTCAGAGAATTAACGGTAAATGGAAGTTAAACTACACAGATCTTACTAAAATGGGCATATCACTAATTATTACTGATATTATTCGTCCAGACCCTACAGAAAAAATGAATGCAAGAAAGAGCCTTACGTGTCGGATTGCATGTCTCTGTCATTTTTAAACTTTATGTTTTAATTCCCTGCCTACCATAAAAAATTAAGAAATCTGTCATGATTCAATCTAATTACCCACCTTCTTCAAATTTTTTCAAACGTTCATTCCATCTACCAACCTTTAACGACAGAAGAATTGTTCGGAATACAGTTACCGTTAGTGGTAAATGACAGTTTAATGAACGTGAAGGTATGCGTATAATCTGGGCGCTGATGCCCTGGCGGAGAACTTGCTCTCGTAGCCAAAACTATTCGGTCGCGCGATTCGAATACAGAACGTCTTATAATTACCAGAGAGAAAGTTAGGATATCTACACTGGCTTCTTCGCAGTAGACTGAAAAGGACAAACCTAAACTTATAGCATTTGTTCTTGCAAGAAAAAGATTTTGAAAATATTGACTGGAATAAATTCTTCAGAATTCTGCAATTATATAAGATAGAGACCGACAGTTTACACACAGCTTGTTGAGAAACTAGATTGCAGTTATATGAGTCGAACTACCTGAAAGAGGAGCTACAGTTGAGAAGTGTGTGAGGTAGGTTTCTAGCCTAGCCCCGATGCTATTCAATACACACATGGAGCAAGCAGCAAATGCAATTCTGAAAAAGGACTACAGTCCAGGGAGAAGAAATGAAAATTTTAATGTTAGTCGAAGACACTGTGCCCGTTCCACAGGCAGCAAAGAGCTTGAAATATGAGGTGAACGAAACGTTAGTGTATTAAAAAGAGGTATCAAAATAAACATCAACATAATTAAATGTAGGAAGATTTGTAACGTAGTGAAACTAAGTCCGATGACGAGGATGGAATTAGATTAAGAAAATAAACATTAACAGTGGTACGCAAGTATTAATATTTGGCAGCTAAACAACTGACAATGTTAGAAGTAACCAGGAACTAAGAGTAAGAATAACAATAGCAACAAACTTAAATGTTAAGAGCACTGTTATGGAAGTATTTTTGTGGAGTTTAGCCTTGAACGGAAGGCAGATGTGGACACTAAACGGTTCAGACAAGATAACTGTACAAGCTTATAAAATGTGGTGTAACAGAAGAATGCTGTATATTTGATGTGTAATTAGATAACTAATGAAGAGGTACTAAATTGAATCACAGAGGATGGAAAGTACACTGACAGAAAAAAGTCTCAACACCAAAAAATAATTAATATACAGTAATAAAATTTCAGGAATACATTTGTCTAGGTACCATATGTAAGTGATTAGCATTACAAGATCGCAGATTAGGGTAATCACGAGAAAAGCCGTTGCAAATATGGAATTCTTATACATTAACAACCTATGAAACCACCAGAATGTTGAATGCAAGGATGCAAACATGAATTCATTGTGTCGGATGTCAGTTTCTGGGATGGAGTTCCATGTCTGTAGCGCTTGGTCGGTCAATACAGGGCATGAATGACGCCTGCCGCTTGGGTTCTTAGGCCATCCTCGTCTCCCGTCGGCGGATAGCTGATTTGGTGAAGGCAACTAGCAACGCGCGCGGGATGCAGACTAAGATGTCTATTCGTAGCATCGTACCCAGGGTTGACCGCGGTCCTCTGGTTTGGAGCAGAGTGTAAGGTGTAAACCACAGGTTCAGATGGCTCTGCGACAGTATCGGATACGAATTTCTCGACCTCGGCTATCGGTTGCAGAATTGTAGGGTTCCCCTTAATAGGTCAGGCGTGCACTACACGCAATAAGCGGAAACTAGGGTAACGGAGTACGTGTGGCGTGCACGTGGGGCTTTTTTAGGTTAGAGGACCCCACCCTTGGGAGCAGACACGATTTACCGGTTAAATCAGCCACAGCGACCTCAGAGAATCTTGGTCCTCGCAGATCAGAGATAGAAAAGATTAATATGATTTTAGTAAACTGTAGGAGCATCCAAGTAAAGGTCCCAGAAATACTATCGCTTATTGAAGGTTATAATACACAGATTGTATTGGGAGCAGAAAGCTGGTTGAAGCAAGACGTCAATGACAACGAAATCCTAAGTTCAGACTGGAATGTTTATCGTTACGGACAGGTTATGCGCCAATGGTGGCAGCGTGTGTATTGCAGTAAAAAAATCCATAAAAGCTAGCGAGTTCATCACGAATTCCGAATGTGAAGTAATGTGTGTGAAACTGAGTATCAAAGAACGGTCAACAATGGCGATCGGATGCTTTTATAGAGCACCTGGGTCAGGATCTGTGGTTGTAGAGCGCTTCATACAGAGTTTGCAGAATTTCATTACTAATTTTCCTGATCATGCCATTGTAATAGGGGTGACTTCAACTTGCCAGGTATAGATTGGGAGTGTTATGCCATCAAAACTGGTGCCTGCCAGAGACAAGGAATCGTGTGGCATTGTTCTGTCTTGTCCGTAAATTACATTGAGAAGATAGATAGAGAACTCGTGAGGGTAACGTCTTAGACCTCCTGGCAACAAACAGACCTGAATGTATCGCTTCAGTTAACGTAGGGGAAGGTATCAGTGATCATAAGGCTGTGACAGCATCTATGGCGACTGGTCCTACAAGGAATTGTAAGAAAGGTAGGAAGATATATTTGCTCGGCAAGGGTAAAAGGATACGAATTTCAGAATATCTTAGCAGTCAGCATTAAATATTCGGCGATGAGGACGAAGATGCGGAGACAAAATGGAAAATATTCAAATGCTTCGTTCAATATTCCCAGGACAAGTATGTTCCGAGTAAGGTTTTAAGGGATGGGAAAGATCCACCATGGTTTAATAGCCGTGCTAGAAAGGCGCTACGTAAACAAAGAGCACATCATCTCAGATTCAAGAGAAGTAAAAACCTAGCTGACAAACAAAAGCTGAAACAAGCGAAAATGAGCGTGAGGAGACCAATGAGAGAAGCATTCAATGATTTCGAAAGCAAGACGTTGTCAACCGACCTGAGTAAAAATCCTAAGAGATTTTAGTCGTATGTAAAATCAGTAAGTGGCTCAAAATCATCTATTCATTCTCTCAGCGACCACACCGGCTCCGAAATGGAAGATAACAGAGGGAAGGCCGAAATACTGAATTCGGTCTTCCGAGTTGTTTCACCGCGGAAGATCGTAACATTGTCCCTCCTTTCAATCGTTGTACGAACGTCGAAATGGCAGATATTGAGATAGCCGATCGCGGAATTGAAAAGTAGCTACAATCGCTTAGTAGTAGAAAGGCTTCAGGACCAGATGAGATACCTGTAAGATTCTATAAAGGTTAAGCGAAAGAACTTGCTCTCCTTCTAGCAGTAATTTATCGTAGATCGCTTGAGCAACGAATGATACCTAAGGACTGGAAAAAAGCGCAGGTCATTCCCGTTTCTACGAAAGGCCGTAAGACAGATCTACGCAATTATAGACCTATATCGTTGACGTAATCTATGGAGAATTATGAAAACTGATTTATGCCCAAGAATAATGACGTTCTTGGAAAATGAACAGCTCCTCTATAAAAATCAACATGGTGTCCCCAGAGTTCCTGAGAAACTCAGCTCACTCTGTTCCTCCATGAGATCCACAGCGCAGTGAACAACGGCGCTCAGGTTGATGTGTTCCTTGACTTCAGTAAGGCATTCGAAATCGTCCAGGATTGCCGTTTAATGAAAAAGAGATTAGCTTACGGAGTATCGGAGCAGACCTGCGATTGGATTCAAGACTTTCTTGCACATAGAACTCAACACGTCGCTCTTAACGGTACTAAATCGACAGATGTAAAGGTAATATCCGGAGTACCACAGGGAAGTGTGATAGGACCATATATATATAAATGATCTAGTAGAAATCGTCGGGTGCTCTTTAAGGCTATTCGCAGATGATGCAGTTGTTTATACCAAAGTAGCAACGCCAGAAGATAGTATGAATTTGCAGAACAACCCGCAGAGAACTGATGAATGATGCAGACTCGGGCAGTTGACCCTGAACGTAAATAAATGTAACATGTTGCGTATACATAGGAAAAGAAATCCTCTACTGCACATCTACACTATTGATGATAAACAGCTGGAGACAGCGGTGGCCGTAAAATAGCACACAAAACAGACAGTGGGAAAAGCAGACACACGACTCAGATTCATCGGAAGAATCTTAAGGAAATGTAACTCACCCACGAAGGAAGTGGCTTATTAGGCGCTTGTTCACCCGATTCATGAGTATTGTTCATGTATCTGGGATCCCTATCAGGTAGGACTGACATAGAGGAGATCCAACGAAGAGCGGAGCGTTTCGTCACGGGAGTCACGGGATCGTTTAGCTTGTAACGGAACATATTAAAGGCTTTACTGTACCGAAGTATGCGATACCCTCCAAATTCAACCAGTTTAACGAGTATTTATGATTATAGAAAAGTTATTGTGTATGTTAACAATGATTGCGTAACATGTCTCCATAAACAGTCAACCCATTAAATTATACTGAATAACTAACCCACACAAAAGTTAATATCACTTGATCACTGATACAGCAAATGTCATCATGTAAAAACACTGAGTTCATCTTAATTAATTAATATGAAGTACGAAAAATAGTGTACAACTTAGGTATTTTGGATCTCCTTAAATAAAAATCACCCAGTGAAACCTATTTGTTCACTAGGAGCGGTTTCACTTAGTATTCACGAAATCAATCCTGTTTTAGACGAAAACCAATGTATTTCTTAATAATTCATGTTAATTACTTATTTATGCAAATTAGAGAAGTCAATTGACAAACTTCTAGAAAACGGACTTTTTGTAACAAAGAATTATTCTGTCAAGTCAACAAGTCTGTCTGTCATTTTAATAACATGTTAAATTATGTCACTCGATGCAAATTAATAACTTTTCTGCACAAATTATGATAACAGATGTACATGTGACTTGTAAACTATATCTCTTTTTAGTAGTTCTTCGACAATGTTATAAATACGAGCAGCAAGAAGGGTCGAGAGGCAGTCGGAATGTCACTTCGGTACAGTGTGTTAGTGTGTTATTGTGTGAGGTGGATAAACAATGCAAAGAACATGTAAAGGAAGTTGTGTTGTGTCATAGTCTTTGGTGGGCAGTGGAATTAAGATGGCCACCAGAGAAATAAATATTTGAAGTTTACATATTTGTTGGTTTCGTTCATTCTTTATCATCAAAAGCACATAAAAAACACGGGACCGCATGTTTTTAACCCTAGACAACCAGATTTAGAGCCAGCATCAACATCGAGACACAGCAGCGATCCAGCAAGCAGCAGTGATCACTACAATGCATTGTAATGGCGCCAACCTAACATCAAGTGCTAACAAGCTCCGTGAATGGGAGTGAAATAGTGCGATTATAGCAATTAGCAATATCTACGACCAGGCGACCATTACAAGCTGGAGAGAGAGAGTTACGGAGATGCTAAGCAAAGTCCACTCTCAGATGTTAAAAGAGATACGTTGTGCATCACGGAGAGATTAACTACTGAAATTTCGGGACAGCACTTTTCAGGAGAAGTC
The DNA here is from genome assembly GCF_023864275.1 of Schistocerca cancellata. Lineage (NCBI taxonomy): Eukaryota > Metazoa > Arthropoda > Insecta > Orthoptera > Acrididae > Schistocerca > Schistocerca cancellata. The sequence goes on from NC_064629.1 coordinate 334,013,002, forward strand.
AGACAACATAGATCTCGAGTATTGACCACGAGGAGAAAATTCGAGAAATTAGAGCCAATAGAGAGGCTTACCGACAATCATTCTTCCCACGCACTATTCGCGAATGGAACATCGTTGGAAGAATCAGATAGTGGTACCGAAAGTACCTCCGCCACACACCATTAAGTGACCTGCGGAGCATGATGTAGATATACGTAATGCTGGTTGTGGATGATGGTAGAGTCGTAGTCCGATGATGTTCCATATGTCGCACAACTCCTTCTTGGTTTTGTGATTTTTCTTTCCGTCAGTATGTATGGTATAACTAGACAAAAAGAAGTGATATGTTTATGGGAGGTAATTGTGGAGGGGTAATAATTGTAGCGGGAAACAAGTAATGCCCGCGCCATACAAGTTAAGGGGGCATAGCTCGCAGAAGTTATGCAAGGTTGAAGAATCTTTCACTATTTAAAAGTTTTTGTGGTATCCAACACTACTAAATCTCCGCACCAAGCAGCGGCGCATTCCATTACGCGCGGCTTAGAAATGCATCGTTGGTCGCACGTCTCCGTGTGCTGCCCGCTACTATCATCGCAGGCCGCCTTCGCGCGCGCGCGCTTCAAATACAGCGATTGGCCGCCCAGAATAGACAGCAACCCCAGCCGCCGGGTTCAGTTATGGAGCCATATTTAATGCCGCTTTTGACGTCTACAAGCTAGCTCTCATAGTGCTATGTTTTTACTCCACAGCTCGGAAATGCTGCACTGCGGTGGATCTGCAGTTCGATGTTGATTCGGCTGCACTGTGGACTTAGAATCCGATTGCTGTGCTGGAACTTGGATTCCAAAATTCACTAGGCTTGGTACATCGACGGACTTTTGATTTCCGCCGGAACTCTGCATTTCACTTGCATTTTCTGTAGATTGGTATAACCACCATAAATTTATATAATTTTCCATGGAGTGTTCTTCTACAACTTGGCGCATGGTAACAGAATTATTTGTATCAGTGTTGCGTCAATAAACTGAAGGACTGTGATATATTTATTGTGTTATTCCTAGCTTTATCAGTTTTCAATAACGTTAGCCGCATTTGGGGAATCAACGGTAACAGGTGAAAATTTGTGCCAGGCCGGAACTCAGATCCGAATCTTCCCCTTAACGCGAGCGATCGCTTTAATCGCTTCAGCCATCCGAGCACCCTTCGCATAAGAGTCAAATTCCCAGCCTAACACACACTACTACCCTAGAGTCAACTACCCATGATCCACTTACTAGCCATTTCGGATTCCCGTAAGAAATCGGGCTTAGCATGCATCAGCACCGAATGAATGGATCTTTGGTCGTAGAACCGTATTGATATATATACACACATGTAGTTCTGTTTTTTTCGGACATGTCCAAAATAACAGACGCCAGATATGTATATATGTCATCCTTGCATAAGATAAACTTGCGTGGTGACCTGCATCAATTCAGTCTTCGGACTAAAGGCCGCAAAAACAACATCCATGATAGTCGAAATGGTTACGACGGACAGGGAGACGTGGGAAGCTTGATGCTAGCTGGCTAGACGACATACTTTATGGCGTACATGCAGCTGCCTTCATACCTGATGTACGGTAGTTATGTCTGGCTCGTGGAACACAGGAAATGGTCCATCGTTGTGGCTGGCATTGCTCCCATTCTAGACTGTGTAGTGATTCTTTTCAGTTGTGAGAATTTAATATGGAACAGGAACAGAGTTGGAGTTTCATTTTGATCGGAACTCTCTCCATTATCCAAGCTGTAACACAAGTAATATGTGCAGAAGTAAAAATAAAATAGTAATAATGACGATGTAAATATTTGAAGTATCACACCAACTTTTACACATAAACCAACTTTAAAAAGTTGAAGAGCCCAGGCATCCACGGAAACGGCCCTCTCAAGATGTGACCGTTGACAGAGCATTTGAGAAAATTGCCAGGAAAATGTATGCAGCATATGTCATACACAGATTTGTTACCGAAGAGCGTTGTAGTAATGAGTGCCAAATACAGATACTGTAACTCAATAATTAGACCAGGAGTTCTTCATTTCTTCATGGACCCAAATCGATACTGTAACTAACTGTTAGCGAAACAGCCATCCTAAAATTAATAACTGTCCTGAGGATCAGAAAGGAGAAAGATGGAGCTAATTATTAATTCTATCTTCAATAAGAAGTTTTTGGGTGCACTTATAACAATGCACATCAATTTTTATGGACACCTGGAAAGAACGGGTGAATCAGAATCGGCCGGCCTGAGTGGCCGAGCGGTTCTAGGCGCTTCAGTCTGGAACCGCGCTACCGCTACGGTCGCAAGTTCGAATCCTGCCTCGGGCATGGAAGTGTGTGATGTCCTTAGGTTAGTTAGGTTTAAGTAGTTCTAAGTTGTAGGGGACTGATGACCTCAGATGTTAAGTCCCACAGTGCTCAGAGCCATTTGAACCATTTATTTGAATCAGAATCAACCAGTCGGCCTATCATTCATTGAGCCATAGAGCGTCTAACGAAATAAGGTCTCTATTGCACAAGTAGGGGAACGAGGTAACGGAGAACTCTCACTAACTCGTAAGGGACATCAAAAGCTTGATCCGAAAAACTTTACAAATAACATGTGTATTGTTAGGCACATATGACGAGGAAACAAACGAACAACATTGATAGCATTAACTTGGACTTTGAACCTGCAAGCAGATTTAATAAGACTGCAATAGTTCATCTCACTAAGGGCACAAATGTAGCGAGTGTTATCATTGGATAATTTACGGAAACGCGAACAATTTAAATCTGAGTGTTCTGATGCGGAAACAAAAACCCGTCAGCAGGGTAATGTGCAGCCACAGTGCGTCCCTCGAAGGCACCTGGAGAAACCCTGTTAGTGTAATTGCGTGATTTATATTGCTGTTTACGCTTGCAGCCTCTCGATCTAATGAATACCAAATAAATTTCGCCAATGCAGTCAGTTAACAACTGTTTTGGTTAAGCAGAACGCAAACCGTTAAGCACTAAAAGAGCAATGATTTTCATCCTGTGTTATGACAAACCTTTTATGATGTGCTGAATTTTATCCACTTGACAACTTAGCTTGAGGCTCAACGTAAACTGAAGACGTTTCACATGAAATGTTTTATACGATCTAGGCTGTTGAACGTTTTTTAGCAAGTAAAGCATATCTCCCCTTCAGTATTCTCTAGATTAGAAAATTCAGTTTAAATTAATTCTGTGGCAAGTCAGAAAAAGCGTTAGAATCAGTATCGCTAAACAAATTATGATGCAATGGCCCATATATTTCCCCTGTTAGTGGAAAACGAGCGCTAGATGAAGTATAACGATATTTCTTAATGATGCAGCATCCTGTTGTGAGGCATTTCGTCGCTGAGGAAAAATAAGTTCGTTGAAAACGAGAGTGCAATAAATATAATATGTGGTGTCACTCTACAATGTCTTGTAGACAGCTCCTTAAACAGTTGGGTATACTGGCAGCAGACTCGCAGTGCATTTATTCTCTTGCGGAGTTTCTTGCCTACAGTCTGTCACAGATTCCAAACAACAACGAAATCCGTATACACAATACTAGAAGGAAAAACAGTATTGGCCGGCCGGAGTGGCCGAGCGGTTAAAGGCGCTACAGTCTGGAACCGCACGACCGCAACGGTCGCAGGTTCGAATCCTGCCTCGGGCATGGATGTGTGTGATGTCCTTAGGTTAGTTAGGTTTAAGTAGTTCTAAGTTCTAGGGGACTTATGACCACAGCAGTTGAGTCCCATAGTGCTCAGAGCCATTTTGAAAAACAGTATTACGCCAAAAAACTCATTTTCGATTTATCATGAGACTTAGAGAAATTAATAGATGATAAATTTAGCTTCAAACACAAACTGCAACGATATCTCATCGAAAATTCCTTCTTCTTCATAGGAGAATTTCTGATTGTTTATTTAGTGTTTCGTGTGCGTGTGTGTATTTTAAGACAGGTACAGAGAGACTGAAAATGTTCCGTTTTAAACATAGCAAGAATCGTAATTAAGGTTCACAGAAGATGCAAGTAATTACCTAGCTGACTGCACTGACCTTTATACTCTCAGTCTGTAGCTGATCATAACCTGTCACGTCGCTTGGTTAATTAATAATCAAACAGTTCCTTAACGTCCTTGGGTCATAATTTTTTATTAAAATCTTGTTAACTGAGATTTCTGAAGTACTGTCTGTAACAGAATTTGTACATCACTCAAGTTATACAACTAGTCGGTAGGGTTACTACTCCAAATATGTGGTCACTTCGTTCAATGCGATACTTAATTTGAAAGATAATGAGAAAGACATTTTATTACAACTTCCGCCGATCTTTTATCTGTTTCATTAAACTTCCAGTAACTAGAGCTACATTATGAACAATCAGGCAGCTTATTTTCCCTATACCTAAAAATAGTGGTAATCTTTTAAAAACAGACTGACATCTTTACAGAATGTGTAACGAAATAAATACGGAAACAACTGAATAGCAGACATAAACGCCGATGCTTCACCAGCTTGGTGAGAGCATGAAATCCAGTGAACGAGTATTGGAAAGGACCATAGCACTGTACTATCGGACTTCCTGGTCATTGCCTGATGCGTGCGGGCAAAGTACAGTCTGCTCATGATTTGATCAAAAGATCTCACTTTGAAATATACTGCAACAAGACGAATCGCATAATATGGGGAAAGGTATTGATTCCGAGCTTCATTATGAATATTATTTGAACGAAAATGATTATATTTTCGGCTAAAGTGTTTCCACTATTGTGCTATTGCTGCGATATAGAGATTTTCTAGTAAACATAATTTTCATTTAACCGATTCAAAATTTTTCTAAAATATCACAAAAGTCTCAGAAACCTGAATGGAACTGATTACGCTCATTGTAACAAATAAGATCGCATCTTGCCTCTTATCAAAGAATTCTGTTTCCTTTCATCAATGCAGAATGTAATGGAACCGACAAACAAAAAAATTAAGGGTGATCATATAGAATGAATAAGAAAATAAAACATGAATTTCCCGTTACAGACACAGCCGACCTCAAGTCGTATTTCATTGGTTGAAACCGCTTTGGTTTTGGGAAATACTGCTTTAAATTTTTGAAAACATTCCGTAGTACAAGAATTAATTCAGTCTCGCAAAGTGCGAATGTAATATCAGGTGTGCCCAAAAGAAGCATAATAGGACACCTAATATTCGAATGCAAACAAACTATTTATCAGACAGGGTCACCAGTTGTATCGGACTGTTTACTGATGGTGCTGTTCTGCAAAGCAAAGTATCGTCGTTGAATGATCGCAAGGATATACAGATCAATTTGAACATTATTTCATTGTGGGCATAATATTTGCGGCTGCCTCTAAGTGTTGGTAAAGAGAAGATAATTCCATATCGACGAGAAACAACCCAATATAATCCGATTACAAGATTAGTGGTGAATCTCTGGATATCGTCAGATCGTTTAAATATCTGTGAACAGTACGATGAAGGGATATGAAATCGAACGTGCACGCAGAATCAATAATTAGGAAGTAAATGGAAGGCATATTTGCTGATTGAAACCGGCTGTGGTGGCCGAGCGGTTCTAGGCACTTCAGTCCGGAGCCGACTGCTACGGTCGCAGGTTCGAATCCTGCCTCGGGCATGGATAAGTTATGTCCTTAGGTTTAAGTAGTTCTAAGTTCTAGGGGACTGATGACCTCAGATGTTAAGTATCATAGTGCTCAGGGCCATTTGAACCATTTTTTGCTGATTAAGTTCTGGGAGCATACGGTCCATCTCAAGGAAGGCAAGAACAGTACTGTTAAGAGTCCAGTCGACGATGTCGTCAATAGAGAACGGGAATTACATCTGTGAAAGAAACAACATACGAAACGCTAGCCCGATTAACACTAAATCACTGTTCGACAGTTTGGAATAATTATCAGCAGGCTATTAAAGCAATCAAAGAAACATAGGGATGCTAGAATTATTAAATTCGATATAGCCAATTTGAATGTATAACTGAAAAGCTTACGGAATCTGAGGAAGAAATGCGGCGTTGTTCTCGCGAGATCTGTTTAGCGCAAGTAGACAATCGGTATTCGAAAAAGCCTGCCCGACATTTCACTAGCTTCAGGTTTAAGATAGGAAATATTAGTGCGTGTACTGAGGCTTGCAGACAGTCCTTTTTCCTTGAGTCAGTTCCCGAGTATATGACAAAATGTCACTAATTTTAGTAGTAAGTACTCTCTGTCATCCAGCGTCAACTAATTTACGGCATATATACAGTAGTGTAAATGTACCGAATGTCCTTATTAAGAGTCACTAGGCGCATTTTCTTTGATGTTTCGGCTGATATTTGCAGTTTCGTTTGTAGATATGTAACTGGAGTCAGCCCACACAAACGCTGCTGCATATGTCTTTCAGCCACGCCCATTGTCGACGGAAAGCGTCGGTTTGATTCCCGTTACAGAGAAAATGATTTTTAAACCGGAACTTTACAAACCCATTCTATGGAGCGGACCCAAATTAGCCTAGGGTGAATTTGTTTTAACTGGTACAATAAAAGAGAAAGAATTACCAACATTACAACAGCGACTGAGCAGCACCGCTGCATGGCAGTAGCAGTCAGCGTAGCCCAGGACGGCTCTGTTGCTGTTGGAGTACTGGTTATACCTCGTGTTTTCCTTTCCCAGTTAATACATCTAAGATCGCTCTATAATTAAGCACGTAAAATTGCGTTTTAGAAACTATTTTGTTTGGAACGGGGAAGAAACCGATGCATTGCGACATCAGGTGTCGTTTGAAAGACCTGATGAGCTGTATTTGTTTCCGATGACGTCATCTGAAAACTGCGAAAATGAAATTGGAAATATCTGCCTAAACACAAGAGAAAATGCGCTTGCTGACTCTTAGGAGGGACGGTCTGTATATGTAGAGTACCGAAAGTTGTACTGCTACCGATTACACGGAACACATAGCTGAAGGAGAGCCAGTTGGATTACTGCCATGAACAGTGGAACTTATTGTCAATTGAAAATTATCTACACCGGACCCATATGACAATGTCGGAATGCGAATATATCCCACTAACGGGTGGGCTGTTCCTCCGTGTGTAGCGCTATGGACCACGTGGATGTATCCCTTTATGCACGATACTGTTATTATTATGTGCATAGGCGTGACAACGCAACTTTACTTCAGGGTCGGCACGGATACTTCACGGACCGACCGTGGGTCAATGTCAGCCAAGGAATAGAACCGCGAGAGAGGGAAACGGACTCAACACGCAAGGCGATGAGCCCGAAACCATGTAGAGACGTCGACCGGAAGAATTCAGCACGCGGCTGGCGTGGACGACTAATGCCTAAGCAAGTCAATAACACGATGGTCCACCTCTGGCAATTATGCAAGCAGTTATTCGGCTTGGTATGGATTGACAGAGTTATAGTTTGTCATCCTGAGGGATATAGTGCCAAATTCTGTACAGCTGGTGCCTTAGATCGTCAAAATCCCGAGATAGTAGGAGGGCCCTGAACAAAATGTGCCAAACGTTCTCAGTTGGGGATAGATCCGGCGACCTTGCTGTCCAAGGTAGGGTTAGGCAAGCACAAAGAGAAGCAGTAGAAACTCTTGCTGTATGCTGAATGTAAGACCAGGATGGCTTGCCGTGAAGGCAACAATACGGGGCGCAGAATATCGTCAACGTGCCGTGGATGACGACCCAAGGAATCCTGCTATGATATAAAATGGGATCGCAGACCATCACTCCTGGTTGTCGGGACGTATGGTTGGCAACAGTTAGGTTGATGTGTTGACAGACACATCTTTGCTTTTCATTTAGGCTCATTTAGAAGCGGGACTCATCACTGAAGGCAGTTCTACTCCATTCAACGAGATTCAAAACCGAATGTGCCCTGCAGCAGACTTTTGGTTTACAGAGGTCAGTGGTAGTCGGCGCAAGGTCCCCTGTGAGCTCAGCCACCTTTCAGTGAGCCACCTATGAATGGTCCCTGTGTTCACAGAAGTACCAGTTACACTTCGGATAGATGATAATGATGAATCCGGGTCTCCGAGTGCTTCTCTGATGACTCCTCCACCATCATGTCAAGTCGTCTCTCTGAGTCGGCCGCTTCCTTCTTTTCACTATATTGAGACATAGTTCATCCGTTCCTCCCAGTATCGCCTAACAGTGACATCGCTGCTATTGAGATGTCGAACGATTACTCCAAATAGCTTCTTTGAGCCGAAGTTCACGTCCTCCCTAAAATGCTGTCATTTACGTATGTGGTTCACTGACCTGTCTGCGAAGCATAGTTACTGTCCAACTCTGTACATGGAATTCAGTTCGCAAAAGTTTTATCGCCTGGTGTTGACATGTCTCGTGTTTACTTTCCTTGCCAGCTACGCAGTGAAACTGCGCTTTAGCGTCACACATTCGTCCACTAGCCATCAAACTTTACGGGTTTACATATTCCGTCGATACCTGTATGAATATCAACTTGTGATCAATTTGCATATTTCCATCAGGCTGCTTTTTTTTCTTAAAGTGTATAAACCTTCCTGTTGCTGATGTAAAATACATTATGAGAATGATGAGAAAAGTAACTTTTACTGAATCTTATATACAATGCTGCATTCTCTTTACACGAATAGAGTTTCATATCTTTTAATTAATATTTATGAGGGACAGTTGTAATATCGGAAACCAACAGATCTGGAGTATTGACTGTGTCTCACTCATGTCAGTGGATTGCACTTCCATTCCCACAATTATTCTGAAGAAACAAGGCAGTGAATAGAAGATTGTTAGAAAAAAATTATTCAGTTTAGGTATGAAAACAATGTGCTTGGAAAACAACATTGTACAACCACTGGGTAAGGCTATTGAGAAATTATGTTTCACAATCAGGAAAGCATCTTTGAACAGTTCCTGTAACTACCAGCTACAAACAATGGAAGTTTTATGTCGACTGTCGAAAAGACTTTAAAATTCACGTATCTCTTCAAGAACGACGGGAGAAGACAACTGAACAGCATCAGTAACAACATATAAGCTAATATAGTAATAATTTAAATCTCAGCATTGTAACAATCGTATAACGATCCCAAATCACGAAAGCGGGATCCATACGCATTTAATATTGTAGCAAGGGAATGGTGCAGTCCGACACGTCGAAACAGGCTCCGAAATTTTTTGAAATTGCTATATTCCTAACTTGCCAGACGGCTGGAGAACTGTATATCCCTACCAGAGCTGTAGCGGAATGCATATGCACAACATGGCTGGTGCATATCCTGGGTTGACGGCACGTCACTAAACAGACAACACAACTCGACAAGACAGTATTTTGTAAAGAGAACTCCAGTTTTCGTTGATAGTTTCTCTGATACAATGTTTCACAATTATTGCCCACTTAAGTTTGCAACTCATTTAATATCCATAATCATTACCACCTGCTTTTTGCGGTAGCGTGGGTATAAACAATGGAGATAAGTCCGAAATAATATTCATTGTGTTTAACGCTTAACGTTAAGCATTGTGTAAACTTGGTTTTGCTTCGTAAAATCTACCCTGAACGGTATAAGTGAAAGAAAGACTTAAAGAAGTAATAAATACGCACCGAATGAAACTCGCAAAATTGTGAAAGAAAAACTATCCGAACGATGTACTGCGCAGGGTGATCAAGAAATACGGTTACTCGCTATTAACACCCAACATAACACGATGAATCTGAATAAATAAAATTAACAACAATTATTTACAGGAGTTTTCTTGAGATATGCACCATGTACAGCTCTTTGCATGGGGAAGCTATACCGGTACCAATGGAACTCTACGAGGCTGGGCTCTACGGAGCAAGCAAGTTTACTTCAAGTAAGACTGTAGAGGAGATGCCATTATTTCATAGCTGACGTGAAAATGATGCTCACTGTTATTCTCACACTGAAGACCACAACAACAACAACAACAATAATGATTCTAAAATTATTCCATTTTAATTAATAGATATTAATTTTATTTTGCCTGATAGAATGTTTGTTCAATAGGGAAACTAATATTATTTCATCATTTAATTCCTATGCTGAATGTGGAGGACCAATAATTTGTGAACCATATTATCCTATAAATATTCCAATTTTTCAAACTAATCAACATTTAATAATTACTGTCACAGATAAAAATGATAGGAGGATTGGATTCATTGGTGCTTATGTAACTGTAGTTTTAAAAATGAATTGATTAATGTTTTCATTTATAAATCATGAACAAAATCGAGACTTACCAATTTTACTCATTTACAGGTAGTGAGAAAAAGAAAAATATTTTAAATCTTTCTAAGAGAGAAACGTAAATTATATTAATATTTGCTAGCGATTGATTCATCCTAATCGTTCACAATGTTACATGTCATTTGATGTTATTCACACAGATGGACTGGTTCTTCAGAATATGATGGTTAATCGAATATTAAACTAATTGTACTTACACATTAAAATGTTTAATGTTATTTCATTAAAAAAAGGAAAGATTACTTTATCTAGAGTAGAGCATTCATTTATTTATTTATCTAGTCACATTCAATTAACTTCATCTCTATCAAACAAATTAACTGTGGAAGGACATATTCTTATCAATGATAATATTAAAAACAAACAAGATGAAGTACCTTATCTACTAGAATTATTTGATGGATTTTTATAGGATTTTAAAGAAATATTTTTGGAAGGAAATTTAACAGTAATTTTCACTTGGAGTTCAAGAAAAGATCAGGAAGGTTCCATTTTTCGATGGACTGCTAATAATGACAGTAGTACACTTCCAAACCAAGGTGTAATTGTTGTAAAAAGTGTGGTAATTCGTGTTCCTGTTGTTAAATATTAACCAGAATTTTCGCTTCACTTAAAAGCAGCAAGACTGAAATAATCCAAAAATCCCAATTCCTTTTTTTGAACTACAAACAATCGAATTTGCTGGCTTATACAAAAATAAATTTTGAACTAAGTATTCAAATTACCATAATTATTCTGAATCTGATATGCCTTACATTACTTTCGTTGCATTCCAAACTAATCGAAATAATAATCAGTTAAGTGATTCTTCTTTACTTAATCATTTTATTTAAAAACTGAAAAAAATTATTTCCTCAAGAATTATGGAAACTGGATCCTCTGAATTACTGTTTAATAGCTTACGATGCTTTTAGATATTTTAAAGGAATAACACAATTTTATAACGATGTAAATGTAAATCCATTAAGTTTTATTCAAAATTAGGTTGTCTGTGTCATGAATATGGCTAGAAGGATGAACTTTTTAACTACACAAAAAACATCAATGAAATTATGTACATTTTTGATGAAAATATACCTAATGATATAATTGCATGTATAATTATGTATGGTAAAAAGAATTTAACTTATTAATTACAAAACGGAATTTTAACTGAAAATTTTTTGTCACATAAATGAATAAAAAACTAAAAATATTTATAGAAGTATTATCTTCTTTTTACATTCCCTTTTGAAATATGGAGGAAGTAATAAATGAACTAATTCCGATTTTCAAAAATTGAATGTTTAAATTTTAGATTTCAAAAAGTTTTAAATTTTTTATTTTAAAAAATGAAGATGAACGACCTCATTAAAAATCTAGTAAGCGAACTTAACAGTTATAGTAATGGTTGTGCAGAAGTGTTCACTAAATTAACAGAACTGAATAAACAACAAATCTTAGAATATTTCAAAATCTGGAATTTTTAATCTGTGATTTTTGTACTAAGTATGGTGAAAATGTTTTATTAGTTTTATTTGATAAATGTAAAATTACACTTTCAGATTTTTATGTTAAAATCTGTTTACAACATAGGTATAAATTACAGAAAATTATTATTTTATTTATTGATGTTAAAACTAAATAAAGTGAAATCAGTTTATGTTATTGCATTGGAAGAAATTTTAGAAATTTTGCATTTTTTTACATTTAAGTTGTTTGAATATTACATGTTAATTAAGTAAATTTATTTTTAATGAAATGCAAATTTTGTTCACATGTGTAGATGAACAACAAAACTAAAATTTTGGTTTTAAATCTCATAATTAAAAAAAAAAATGCTCTTCGCCCCAGATACCCAAAAAATTTATTACTGCCTTTGGTGCCTGCACTCGTATTTCATGGTAACTGCTTTATATGATCTGCAGTTTCTTCTTTGGATTTGGCCTCTATCAGCGTATTCACATTTTAGTTGTTGAGGGAGGTCACGCAGTGTTGTAGCAAACTTGCAGTCTTGGTAAGAGGCTATGATTGTTCTCCTAATAGTCTTTGGGGATGGTCCTTAATTTCTTCCATATCAGTAGTGTCTTTCCCTTCAGAAGACGTTAAATTTTTGATAAGTCTCTGTCTGCACTGTTCCGTGCTCTACTGAGGTGGTAGATATTCCATTTTCCTTCCGGAATTACTCCCTTAACTTTGCAATTGATTATTTTCCCTTCGACTTCTTTTTCCTGTAGTTCTAGGATCTTCATTTTGAAATTCTTCAACTCGGGAGATCGGTCTTCTCTGTTATCCACTTTTTGTTGGAGCTCTCGAACAATCACATAATAGAATTCGAATATTTCACTTTAGTGTCACAAATCGTTTATGCTACGTTTCTGAACTGTTTACGAATTTCTCGATTCACCAGTTTATCCCACCATTCAAGAACGCTGCTAAAGAACCACTTCCAATGAACACATGTTCGACTATAATCGCAGAATTCTGTTTTGGCCTACTCAGCGGTTAGCATATTGCTGTTTCACTTCCAGTATCCCTTTCTCATTACAGGGGTTGGGGTAAGCCTTTTATTTTAACAACAACTGCATGGAGGTCCGAGAAGCTGACGGGGATTACCTCGTAGTCCTGTACAGCTATTCCCATTGCGGTAGAAGATCAGCCCAGTCTCGAGGCTGACAGTGGAGATACGTACGAAAAGTGCGATTGCGTGATGACTAGTCGACCTATAAGTTCTATCAGTTCTCCAATATTGGTATTTAAGGGGCCGCAACTAGTGACTGATCATGTTGTGTCCACCGGTCTTACAACACAATTGAAATCTCCTCCCATTATTATGTCACCCTTTGTGTGTCTCAAAAAGTACGGGATAGTTTCAGTAAAAAATCTTTTCTCTATTTGTTCTGTTAATTGTTTCTGTTGGGGCATAAATGTTTATTATTGTTGTTTCATTTAGTTTGGCATTTATAACGCGTACATTTGGCTACTTTTCTAATTCTAGTCCAATTCTGGTTAAAATGCAGCAAATGTGTTGTACACATTATACTGCTGTTGTAGATTCATCTCTTCGCAAGCTACTTCCTGAAGGAAGACAACGTCCACGTCATTGGTTTTTAGCTATTCCGAAGAATCCTCATCTTTTTTTTTCACTTGTGCTTCCTCAGATATATAGCGTGAGAAGAGTAAGCACCCTTCTATTGTCCACTGAGAGCGATTTCCCAGTTTCAAGGTCCATTCATATTCCCCTCCATAGTTGTCTTGTCTGGATTCGTTTCCCGGCGTTTCACTTTCCGTTTCTCCTTTGTCGTCTTCTTGGTATTCTCTTTCACCATCTTTCGCATTCTTCCGACGTGCCGCATATAGATTTAGTTGGACTTTCATTCTCGGTGCCTTCTCAACACCTTGAGATTTTATAGAGGACGTGTACGAGTATGGAGGCAAGGTCATGAATCCATGGAACCTGCTCGTCAGCAGGGGACTGTTGAAACCGGTGGAGGCTCTACAATGGTGCCTAGCGTCTGCAGTTTGAGTGATACAGGACCCGTGATACGTCTAGATGCGACTCTGACTGGTGACTCGTGCGTAAGCATCTTGCCTAATCACCTGCATCCATTCATGTCCATTATGCATTCTGACGGACTTGGGCAGTTCCAGCAGGGCAGTGCGACACCCCACACGTCCATAATTGCTACAGAGTGGCTCAAGAAACCATCTTCTGTTTTTAAACACTTCCGCTGTCCCACAAACCCCCCAGACATGAACATTATTGAGCCTAGCAATGTGCTGTTGAGGAGAGATCTCCACTCCCTCCTACTCTTACGGTTTTATGGGTAGCCCTGCAGGATTCATGGTGTCAGTTCCCTTCAGTACTACTTCAGACATTAGTCGAGTCCATGCCACGTTGTGTTGCGGCACTTCCGTGTGCTCGCAAGGCCCCTCATGATATTAGGCGGGTGTACCAGTTTCTTTGGCTTTTCAATGTACACTCCTGGAAATGGAAAAAAGAACACAATGACACCAGTGTGTCAGACCCACCATACTTGCTCCGGACACTGCGAGAGGGCTGTACAAGCAATGATCACACGCACGGCACAGCGGACACACCAGGAACCGCGGTGTTGGCCGTCGAATGGCGCTAGCTGCGCAGCATTTGTGCACCGCCGCCGTCAGTGTCAGCCAGTTTGCCGTGGCATACGGAGCTCCATCGCAGTCTTTAACACTGGTAGCATGCCGCGACAGCGTGGACGTGAACCGTATGTGCAGTTGACGGACTTTGAGCGAGGGCGTATAGTGGGCATGCGGGAGGCCGGGTGGACGTACCGCCGAATTGCTCAACACGTGGGGCGTGAGGTCTCCACAGTACATCGATGTTGTCGCCAGTGGTCGGCGGAAGGTGCACGTGCCCGTCGACCTGGGACCGGACCGCAGCGACGCACGGATGCACGCCAAGACCGTAGGATCCTACGCAGTGCCGTAGGGGACCGCACCGCCACTTCCCAGCAAATTAGGGACACTGTTGCTCCTGGGGTATCGGCGAGGACAATTCGCAACCGTCTACATGAAGCTGGGCTACGGTCCCGCACACCGTTAGGCCGTCTTCCGCTCACGCCCCAACATCGTGCAGCCCGCCTCCAATGGTGTCGCGACAGGCGTGAATGGAGGGACGAATGGAGACGTGTCGTCTTCAGCGATGAGAGTCGCTTCTGCCTTGGTGCCAATGATGGTCGTATGCGTGTTTGGCGCCGTGCAGGTGAGCGCCACAATCAGGACTGCATACGACCGAGGCACACAGGGCCAACACCCGGCATCATGGTGTGGGGAGCGATCTCCTACACTGGCCGTACACCACTGGTGATCGTCGAGGGGACACTGAATAGTGCACGGTACATCCAAACCGTCATCGAACCCATCGTTCTACCATTCCTAGACCGGCAAGGGAACTTGCTGTTCCAACAGGACAATGCACGTCCGCATGTATCCCGTGCCACCCAACGTGCTCTAGAAGGTGTAAGTCAACTATCTCCGGATCTGTCCCCCATTGAGCATGTTTGGGACTGGATGAAGCGTCGTCTCACGCGGTCTGCACGTCCAGCACGAACGCTGGTCCAACTGAGGCGCCACGTGGAAATGGCATGGCAAGCCGTTCCACAGGACTACATCCAGCATCTCTACGATCGTCTCCATGGGAGAATAGCAGCCTGCATTGCTGCGAAAGTTGGATATACACTGTACTAGTGCCGACATTGTGCATGCTCTGTTGCCTGTGTCTATGTGCCTGTGGTTCTGTCAGTGTGATCATGTGATGTATCTGACTCCAGGAATGTGTCAATAAAGTTTCCCTTTCCTGGGACAATGAATTCACGGTGTTCTTATTTCAATTTCCAGGAGTGTATATCATGTGTGGCTTGCAACCACCTACAAGAATGCGGGATGCGATGTGGGAAATAACAAACTTTCGTACAGATCTATTCCAGTTGTAGCACTAGATCGTGTATCTAATTGATCACTTTTGGAATTCAATGCTTTTTACCTGTCTGTAATTTGAAAGTGCTTTCGCTAAGTCGTTGTTGTGTAGCTGAGGGGGAAGATTATGAACCAATTCGCTGTTAGCCTTACTTACAGCATCGGTAATGAGAGAATCATCACGATGACGGAATTCAAATTTGCCCTGGGTTTTCACTAATAATCTGTCAAACATAACAGTACTATGCAATTAGGCAAAAACACAGTATTATCATTATCCATCTGAATGAACTCCGCATTATCATCAGAAATACCGAAATTTTCATTTAGCCAGTCATGAACTTCCAAAGCCGTGGGCTGCACATCTCTTATTCTTGTCAAAGGCGAATCTCAAAGTATTTTTCCTGGTCGAATCCATGGACATTATCTACGGGTTCAAAGCGGAACTTCGGCTTCGTGAATTATACACAAAGACGGTGAAGACGGTGATAGAGCAGAATCACTACTTACAAGTTCTGTTACAGTTCGAGGAACACAGTATACGCGTTTTTAATACTTATTTACGTAATCAGTCAGCTACAACACGGAGCGCTGAACCGCACGTCCACACCGGCTGAGCACTTGGCCGCGACTATTCAGTTAGTGTATGATCTGCTATTTATTACAATGTGTTTCTCGAAGAACGTCAGAGCTGATTTTTCTCATTAAGCTTGTGAAAAACATTAAGAACAACTCTTTTCTAGTCATTAACGGTGCTTCACTACGAAGCAGGATGCAGTATTATCCATTTTAACAGTAAGCGTTAATAGCGATACAATCAGAACACAAGTAGCTTTACGGAGACTGTGACTGTATACGATTTTTTAAACAGAAATTACGTAACTAAAGTATGACTAAGAAAAACGTTGATGATTATTAATACATAAGAATGTCTTAAGGTTTCATTTACAATGACATAGTAATAATATATCCTATACATAAGTTGGTGCTACTTCGAAGAACGGAACAACCCCAGTGTACGAGTTCCGCCTGCTGACCAGTTATCGCGCTTGTGCTTTTATAAATCAGGTTCATTCTTATGGTGAACGACGTACAGTGAAAAGTATCCGGACACATGTATGTAATGCGGAATTGATCGCTAGATGTCACCAGAGGAGTACCCACTATTATTAAAGGAAGCGGGGAATACTGTCTTTACGTTAAAGAAGTGACAACAGCGGAATGGTTCGGTCATGACAGCCCAGTGACTTCAAGTGTGAACTAGCCATTCGATGACATGAAGGTAATAAATGCATTCCAACCATTCTAAAGCTGCTCATGTCGACTGTCGTTTATGTGACTGTGAAGTGGAGCCGCGAAGGAACAACCACAGCTAAATCGAGACCTGGTTTACCTCATGTACTGATGGACACGGATCGTCTAATATAGCGGAGGATTGTTGTAAAAAATTGCATCCAATCAGTGCACAGAATCACTCTTGAGTGCCAAAGTGCTACAGCAATCCAGATAGCACAGTGACTGTGCGTAGGGCGTTAAACAGAATGGGGTGCAATGATCGTGCAGCTCTTCATAAGCCACGCATTTCTGTAAACAATGCTAAGCTACTTTTAAGATGATCTGAAGAGTATGCCACCGGACGAATTCCTGAAGAACATCATCGGCCATCATGTTTAGTGTCATCAGTGAAATTGGTTCAAATGGCTCTGAGCACTATGGGACGTAACATCTCAGTCATCAGTCCCCTAGACTTAGAACTACTTAAACCTAACTACCTAAGGACATCACACACATTCATGCCCGAGGCAGGATTCGAACCTGCGACCGTAGTAGTAGCGCAGTTCCGGACTGAAGCGCCTAGAACTGCTCGGTCACAAAGGCCGGGTTGTCATCAGTAAAGTACGGAGGAGTTGGTGCTATAGTGTAGGACGGTTAAGGCGTGGAGACCTTATTGCGCTCAAGAAACGCTAAATTCGTAAGGATATGAACATATTTTGAAGACTCGAGTGCATCACACAGTAGAGAGATATTTTGGAGAAGATGATCGTTTCAGTATGGGAATGCTCCATGTCATAAAGCAGAATCTGTGAGGCAATGATCTGTGGACAGTAACATTCCCGATATGGACTTGCATGCCATGAGTCCCGATCTGCACCCAACGGAATAGCTCTGTAGTAAGTTCGACTTCGCTCCAGACCCCAACGCCAACGTTCCTACTGCTGCTGGTTTGAGATCTTGAGGAATATTGGGCTGCGAATCCATCACAGACATTTTGACATTAGGTTGAAAGTGTCCCCAGAAGAGGTCAGGCTATCATCAAGGGGAAGGACGGACACACCGCATTTTAAGGTGCACTAACAGGTGTATGGATACTTTTGATCATACTGTATAGTGTTTATAATTTTTCTTGAAATGGAGAATCATGACCGTAATTTTTTTAACTTCCTAAATTAATATACGTGAGGAGAAAACGACATTATATTTTATTTTCCGGGACAACAGCGAAATATTCTCTGGTCCATTACTTTTTCTTTGTAGCTATCAGTTTGCTCTACAAGTATTGAATTTAGTATAGTTTCCTTCTACTCGCGCCAAACGTATGATACAGTTCAAATGAAATGACCGTATTTTCCCCGTTTATTGATTGGTCTACCTGACCGCATGTTTGCTATTGGCTCAGTTTGGATTTCAGGCCATTGGCCCATTCCGCAAGAAGCCGAGCCCCAGACTCTCCGAGTGTCACGCAGTCGTGACGTCAGAAGCGTGTTTACATAACCCGAGAACCTTATGAAGCTTGCTTTACGAAAACGACGGCGAGAAGTTGTCGGATGAGTTGAGACATGTACTCTCATTTCCCATCCCATATTTCACGTTTCAGAGAAGGCGGAAGAACCTTGAAGATTGTCTCTCTCTCATTCCTATAGAAAGAGACCTCCGCGAACCTCAAGCAGTCGAGGCTTTATTAAAACTGAAATTTGTCATAAGGATAAATAACGAGCATACAGCCTGTTGTTAAAATATGCAATGTTTATAAAAATCGTTCAGAAATACAGTTGTTTACAAGTTTAATAGCGATAACTGTTACTTAATGTCAAATTTGCATTCGTGAACTACATAAGATTCCTGAAAGGCTTGTAATGGCTGACACAAGTTCAGCATTCCTACCGACATATAGTTTCAAATTAAATATGTCTTACTATCTAAGGTTCATTGTCGTATTCTGTCATCTATGAATTACAATGAGTGCATTAATACAATAGTTTCGTATAACAAGTTACTCTAATTTCTTAAACAGTCGGCAGTCCACTACACAATTCGGAAATCTTGTTCCGATACTGTTCCCTCTTCAGCACTTTTTTTCTAGAGCAGCTCCTTTTTTACTCAATGAAATCAGTTTGAAGTAAATAATACCGAAATCAGAAAAAGAAGAGGAATCGTTTTAAGAAAGCTGCATTTCCCGTGATGTTCGGAACAAAGGCGTTTTCTCTTCTCGGCTAATTTCACTGTTATCAAAAGTTCTATTCTTTTGGTTTATATCCACAAGCTGTCACATCAAGTAACAAAAACTCACAGTAATCTACATTTGCATAGAAGGTGTAGAAACTAACGCAATGTAACCAAAAATGATATCTGTTAAATAGAGGTACTATCAGTACTTCCAGTTCTTCGTTATGAAATGTTAAGAATTCTAAAAAGAAATGTTGTTTTATTCGAAACCTGCTCTCAATATTGCTTGAGAGAAAGTATTCCGTTTCTCACATCCGTGTCCAATCCACATGATTGGGCCTGGACACAATGATTATTTTTTTTCTGCGACCTCATGCCACCTTGTTGCCATTCGCCATTACGTTGATATGAGGACACGCTATGATTGAAAATCATGTAAACGTTATTGACCGTTTATTTTCTGTGTTATTGAGGCATATACAGGCGCGGAACATACGCGGCGTTTTGTCAGTAAAGTAAAGTCGTAGGCATGAATGGCTAGGAAACGCCGAAGTGCAGGTGTTTTTTATCCTTCGCGCCCGCAGGCACCTTTCTTTGCTTTAACTGTGTGCGTAAGTATACCTATTAAATGCAGGTGAATGTAATGGGTGCGTGTGTAGTATCATGTTCGTCTTTGAGATGATGGATGAGAGAGAGGGTGAAACCTGATGTCGGTACATAACATAAGCCTTTCGAAGAGCACCAGAGGTGCCGCCAGGCTTAACGTCCCCATCCGACGGACGCATCACCATCAACAGTGTTGCATGCCTTCACTTCATGAGACACAGCGGAGACATGTGGAACTGAATCCAGAAAATTTGGCCCCACGGCTGGTGATCAGGGACTCCACGCCACCACTCTTCCTGTCCTCTCTACCGAAGGGGCAAAGGGGAAAATTTCAACAGCGCTTGGTGCACCTGGACGGTCACCCATCCAAATAGTGGCTACGACCGACATTGTTTAATTTCGGTTATCTGACGGAAACCACTGTATCCCCCCCCGGCACGGCCGTTGACAGGTGGTTTGATAGTGTACAGATGCACCGCTTTTGGAGCCTTTGGTGGATTAGTTTCAATTCCTGTTAGTTCACAGCATCGTTAAACTTATTACATCTCCTCCGCCTTCTTCCATTTCTCCATCTGTTCTACCCGAGTGAGCGGCTCATTAAATAGAAAACTGCTTCCCTGCAGCAATAAATAGCACAAAATGTTTATTGCAAATCGTGAGAAGCGCTAGATAAAATTTCAAGTTTTTATTTACTTATACATACCCCTTGTTTTAGCGCGATACAAGCACTGAGTCTGCGTTGCGCGTGAACCAGCATCCCTTTTGAGAATCTGGAAATGGTAATCGAAACTTATAACTCTTCCAAGAATCCTTCACTCAGAGTGAAATTTACCTATGTGCTACATATAACTTACAACAATTGTGTCGTTCTATGGAGTTTCATTTATGAATTTCATTAAAAATAAATGTCGTGTGACTAGGGCCTCCCGTCGGGTAGACCGTTCGTCGGGTGCAAGTCTTTCGATATGACGCCACCTCGGCGACTTGAGCGTCGATATGGGGATGAAATGATGATGATTACGATAACACAACACCCAGTCCCTGAGTGGGAAAAACCTCCGACCCAGCCTGGAATCGAAACCGGGCCCTTAGGATAGACATTCTGTCGCGCTGACTACTCAGCTGCCGAGGGCGGACATGAATTTCATTGACGGAGGAAGATTATAGAGTTTAACATGTGTCGTCCACGACGTCGTTAGATACGGAGCACAAACTCGGAGTGGGCAACGATGAAAAAGGAAATGGGCCGTGACTTTTCAAAGTAATCATCTCGATATTCGCCTTAATCCGTTAAGGTAATACACACAAAACATGAAACTCTATTGCATGACAGCACTTTGAAGCCGGTTTCAGTTGATGCATTGAAATTTTTAAACTATGTCAAATGGTTCAAATGGCTGTGAGCACTATGGGACTTAACAGCTGTGGTCATCAGTCCCCTAGAACGTAGAACTACTTAAACCTAACTAACCTAAGGACAGCACACACATCCATGCCCGAGGCAGGATTCGAACCTGCGACCGTAGCACTCGCGCGGTTCCGGACTGCGCGCCTAGAACCGCGAGACCACCTCGGCCGGCAAAAACTATGTCAACGTTAAGGTTAATGATAGATGATTATAAATGAAATTACGATGTGTCGCATAATTATGAGAACAGATGCCCTTCCAGTGGATGAATGCATTGTAAAGATTCAATATGGGGTGCTTCCTTCATTTAAATGCGGTAATAAATCTCATTTACATCAAGTTACACATGTTTACGCGAAATGTCTATAGATAGCAGGTATAATGACACAATGCCGTCTAAAACCTACAAGCTAACTAACTCTGTTCGTAAAGCTGCCACAAGCTGGTTTTCCTTGCTGACGCGAAAGCTTATCCGTACCATCCGGCGACGCACCACCTAGTCTAGTCTCCAGTTCAGAGCAGCAATTTTCAAACAATTGTCTCCGCAATACCCTGGCCAAAGACGATTTTAATTGCGAACGACTTGCTAAGCTCTGTTTAATGACTTTCCGTTCACAAGCGGTGAAATTAGTTCACAGAGCGAAACGGTCCAACATTCAAATGCACTCAGCTGGACAGATATTACCTTCTTGTTCACTATTTGAAAGTTAAAACAGTTGCATTTTGTTTAATGTCGTATTTTAAGGTTAGCAGATCTTCTGTAGGGAAGACCAGGCACGTTGCCGTAGTTTTTATTTTTTTATTTTTTCTGTTTACCTCTGTAATATTTAGTGTTGATGTGACTGATGCTGATTGAATTCCTGCCTCGCTACTAATTAATTGTGAAAATGACATTGAAAATTATATACTGAATGTGTAAAAACCGCGATTGAAAACGTTACAACTATGCGAACTGTCATAATCCCTGCGATATGATAGCATAGAGGGGTGGTTAATAGGATTTGAGATATAATTTAGTACCTAAAACACTTTTGTTTCAGTACAAAAGGCTGAAACAAAGTTATGTGCATATTAAACATTGTATTTCGCTTTCTTTTCCCGCAGTTACTGATATACAAGTTGTATACAGTAGCAAAGGACAATATTTAACCTGTGCAACTTGTAATAATAAATAATAAGAACTTCGTCAATAAAAGCTTGACGTCCGCCAAGAGAGTATGTCGATCAGTTACTCAAACTGGTGGTTTAAAGTCTGTACAATTCTTTATTGGTTATACCACGTCGTGTCAGGAATATCTGACCATCTCCAATATTTATTTTCTTTCAGATTAGAGGAAACAAATAATTTATCACCATCGACTTTCTTTACCTTTCCGGAATCTAGCTGGACACTATACTTCAACACCACAAATTCATCTGTGTGATACTGCTCCGAATGGTCTCTTCGAAGTACTAATTCCGTGCCGCTCTAATTTTCTGGTCGTGTAAGTAGGCGCTATGGAAAATTTGAAAGCTTGAGCTCGAAATTGCTGTTCAGTGTTTAGACCAAAGCGGGTATCGAAGATATTCTCTGACTCTACAAAGCTTATTAAAGCTCTTCTTCAGATACTGTCTTGTGAGAGCGATTTTACTGTGAACGTTTCTTCTCCTTTTCTTGAGCTGCAGCGGTTTTCTCCTTCTTGCCTACAACAGGCCCGCTACATTATACCTTTTTTCCTTCATTCTGGAACCGCGCTGCTGCTACGGTCGCAGGTTCGAATCATGCCTCGGGCATGGATGTGTGTGATATCCTTAGGTTAGTTAGGTTTAAGTAGTTCTAAGTCTAGGGGACTGATGACCTCAGATGTTAAGTCCCATAGTGCTTAGAACCATTTGAATAATTTTGAATCAAAATATTAGTATTCCTCTTTTTCCGGCCACTGTTGGGCTGATTTTGTTACCCTGCTTTTCGAAAACGACAAATTCTTCTACTGTCGCAATTCGCGTTGATGTTGGTATGCATTGAGTACTGTATCGTTAGGAGAGAAAACGGAAGGTCTGTAACGAGGAGCTGGACCAGTCACAACGTTTGAATTGAATACTTTCTCTTATACTTCTTCACGGGTAGCATGGAACTAAAATAAAAAACTGTTAAATACACGTTAACAGATATCTACGCACAAAAAATAAAGGTAAGTTACCATCGTCTCATATCCTGTGCCACCATGCCCCAAAGCGAAGATGTCCATTTGAAGTAACAGAACAGTTTTGGCAAAAAGTCTGCATCACTGTTACACAGGGGTTTCATGAAGCAGCTGAGAACTTGAATAAAATTGTTATTGACACCACCACCAGTCAAAACACTTTGCAACGTCTCAACAGATTGAAGGGCATCGCAAAATCACAAAGACTTTGTCTTAAACAAGATACTGAACTCCGTTCCGCAGGCCCTCGCAGAACCATCAGTATCAACCCATCGCCATGACATCCTCCGCCCAAAGGCGTCAGTGGATGCGGTATGGAGGAGTGTGTGGTCACCATACCGCTCTTCCGGCCATTGTCAGTTTTCGCGAGAAGGAGCTACTACTACTCGGTGAAGTAGTTCCTCAAATGGCATCACGAGGCTGAGTTCACCCCGATCCAAACCTCCTACCCTTGTAAAATACGTAGGAGCACCAGGAATCGTACCCAGCTACGGAGGTGGACAAAGAAAATACTAAAGTGGCTGTGCAACAGAAAACCTACAGTCCATGCTCTTTGGCACTTCTCGTCATACAGAAATTATAACGGAATATGCAATTTCCTTAGAATATTTGACTGTGACGTTACTAGCCATCGGCACTTAACAGCAGTGAAACAAAGAATCTGTATGCCAACTTAGTCGTTATGCAAAATAACTCTGATCTCTCCTATCTGCAAATGAAATATCACATGTTTTTCCGTCTGTCAGATGGTATGAGCTTGTATTGTCCACGAATTTCCGACGGATCGGGAGATTAACCATATAAATTCCACAACTGGGCGGAATGCTTTCATTCTGACTGGAGGAGACCGTGATGCATGATGCGCAGTTTTCCTTGAAGCAGCGTAATTGTAAATATATAAAAACCGATTTGCCGGAAGCACGTTTCCAAAATATCTGCCACTGCCATTATTGTTATTACTGTCATTATTATTATTGTTATTATCACTATTAGTGACAGTAGCAGCAGCTGTAGCAACAGCAGGACAGGTACTGCCCGTAGTAACGTTACTAGCTCATACTATCATTTACTCACATTACCACTGTGGACACTCATATCATTTTAGTACTATTCCTCAAATTAAAACTAATATTTCTTAGCTAACTCTGATGTAAAAATGGTACTGTGTGCGAGAAACGCTGGTTCGATGTAACAGAGGGCCTGATGGCCCTAATCCCACCAGGCTAAATAAAGAAATAAATATACAGAGGACGGACGTGTGGACAGCTTTTCAACTCGTCCTTCAGTGGACACGGTACTGAGTAGATGCATTTCCTTAATTTATGGACGAAGTTGGGTGACCGATGTGGTTTCTGCATAACGTGATGCAAGAAAACTTCACATTCTGTATCACAGCTTAATGAAAGATAAATTAACTGGAGTATGAGCTCTTCAGCAAATTGGATACAAATGAAAATTTTGCGGTGAAACCATGCGAAGAGTGTGTTTTGTAAGACTCCCGTTAACTCTATAACAAATATTTTGAATGGGAGTACGCTATGGTTGAATACTGCTACAAAACATAGGTTTTCAAAATCTAACTGAAGCTCAAATGCCGATTCACTAAATTATCTCAACATTGTTTCGCGAAAAGAACGTCGTCTTGTGTCCATGGATTCTCATTTGTGTTCATGAAGCATCTCCGTAATAATCGCGCGTTGCCTACCGGTAATGAAACTAGCGGCTCGCCTCTGAATAGCTTCTGTGTCTTCCCTCAAGCTGAACTGATGGGGATCCCAAACACTTGAGCGCTCCTTAAGAATGGGTCATAGTTATAGATGAACCACATTTTCCTAAAATTCTCCCAATAAAACGATGTCGACCATTTGCCTTCCGTAGCACCACCCTTACGTATTCGTTGCATTTCATGCCACTTTGCGACGTTGCGCCTAAATATTTAATCGATGTGACTGTGTGAAGCACCACACTACCAATGCCATTGTCAAGCATTACATTGTCAAGCATTACACGATTTTTCCCTCCTCTTCGGCATCAACTTACATTTTTTCTAAGGTAACAGCAAGCTGCCATTCATCACATCAACTATGAATTTTGTCCAAGTCATGTTGTATCCTCTTACAGGCATTCAACGATGACACCTTCCCTCACACGACAGCGTCATCAGAAACAGAACAGAATACACAGATTGCTGCTCACCCTGCCAAGGATCGTATGCGTGCAGCTCTAACAACAGGACTGTTGTTATTTTTGAAAGTGTAGTCCCTACAGTATATTCATCGGATGGATGTAGCAGAAAGTTGAAAACTTGATCACCGCGAATGCTGAAATAAACATTCTGGTTCATGTTCATGGTAATTTGAAAGAATGGGTTCAAGTCGTAGTACGAAAGATAGCTCCAGAGCGTCACATAACCGCCTCTGGCCTGAACTAAACCCTGCACCCCACTGCAGTTGAACAGCTCATTTGAGCGTCAGTATACTCGATCCCTTGCATCATTTGAAAAGAGATAAAATCAGTATACTCGATTCCTTGCATCATCTGAAAAGAGATAAAATCAAGACTCCTCAGACCACGCTACACGCTTCCCGTCAGCTGATGCCCAGTACCTCTCTGGTTTGGAACAGTGAACCAGCTTCATATACCATTGCGTGCAATGGCTTTTTGTGAGGTACCCGACTAAAGATGTCTGTTCCATGCAGTTTTCTTCGAATTGCTCACTCGGAAACCAGTCGAGATGGATTTATATTCACTGGCAGTAGCAACTCATATTAGATTTGAAAACGATTATTGTGGATAAAATTTAGTACTCGTCCCAAGTCCCTGTCGGCTAGAATCGTTATACTATCGTGTTTCTAACGCCATTTTTATGGCTGCGAGTTGCACATTATTTCCTTTACACACGTTGGATAGACCGCGTTCGTACACAAATAACTGTCACATCTCAACGTCGACCCATCTTAACGTGCTGATTCCATGTGATTGACTAGCACATAAACACCACTTACTGCCACTACTACATCAGCGATGAAGCGCAACATGACCACTTGCTTCTAGCTCTGCGCCATCTGCAACGTTCCAAGGCGACCATTGCGATCTTTCAAATGTACGGCTAGTATATGGTGCAGTGAACTCAGTAAGCTGCTGGCAGTGCTGGAGCATTCGTTACGAAGTACTCAGAGGTACGTACTAGTAGTATCCATCACAGTTGAACGTGCGGACCTTGCTGGTGAATAGAATATGAGAGTAGCTTCGGTAATCTGATCCAGCAAGCTTGACCAGGGACTTGGACCGAGTGAAGCTGTAGAGGAATCTGTAAGTTGGAAAGTCAAACGAACAGGGATAGTACTACAAAGTAAGTCGTTTTATTACTTCATGGCTTAACTGCTGCCATTAGTTCCTTTGACATTTCGGAGTCACTTATCTTTCTGATTGACAAGTCACTTAGTAATACGAATGGTTAAGTTTGACTTCGTGAGCTGCACATGATATTTGAAACGGATTTGTCCGGTGTCATAAGACTTTTCCTTGTACATGAATAAAAACAGAGATCTGGTGTGAATTTCAATTTTCACTTCGAAACTAAAACTTAGCTTTGTGCCAGTTATAAGTGACCGGCTCAAGTGGTTGCTGCTGGGTTACTCCCTGGTGTAGCTCGCGCACTCGCTTGTTCACTATCCAATACGCGTAAAGTCTAGAAGGCGATAACACAGCAACAATAGGTGTTCTGCGTTCTCCGTTTCAGCAGATGCACCTGCACATAACAGCCCAGTCAACGAAGCTAAAAAGTGTCTGATGTTGAGGGAAACTAATCATCGCTTCGCCGACGGTCCACTTTCTAGCGACTTCACTTAATCTCGTGGTTGCAGCGTAGCCAGAGTCGCTGTACTATAGCGTCCCTGAAACAGCTCAGCTATCTCTTTCAGAGATTATACTGTATATGTCTCCTCTTTAGTGGAGAGATGGTACATTTAACTAATTTTTCCGCGTGAAATTTGGATAGAAGGGAGTTCTCTACAGAATGAAAGTGAGAAGACTTCTTCGGCTTAAACGGTAGGTTGTAGAAAATTCTGTTCTACGAGTAGGCTGCATGAGGGCTAGCAGTGGGTTAATAAAAGGAGTGTGTCGTAAGGGTAGTGAAAATAAGAGTTTCTTGGAGTACTTAAACAAGTACTGAAGTGAATAACATGCGATACTTGATCCTTAGGATGAGAGACAGGTGAGTAACTGATTATTATTCTGAAATTGCCTGCTGAAACGGAATATACGATATTTACTAAAACTTCAACATTTATGCTCATAATAAGAGCCTCGTTTTTGTTTAGCAGCCTAGAATCGCTAAGTTATTTCAGATATTATTGGGATCGGATAACAAGCCATCAATATTTATACACATTTGCATATAAAAAACTAAAAAAAGAGCTTAAGTAGACTCAAAGACAATCCGCAGTTTTCAGAAAACTATATAATCAGAATGAATAAAGGTATAAAACTGGCAACCTTCAGGTATGTCTTACAATGTATGCCTTACAATTACATTTAGGATCTGTGTTTTCATTTAACTTTCGCAAATGTTCAGTGCACCCACCACCGGCCAAACGAAAAATAGCCAGACGATTGTAAAACACGTTCCGTTCATTGGCTATAATTTCTCGAGTTGCAACGTTCACTGATGTTACGACGCCACTTCGTAGTTCATTAAAAAGTTGTTGTGAGGGGAGGCACGTGATCGGAGCCTTTTACGAAACCTATGCAGAAAGAAACAACAAGGTGGTAACAGGTAACTGTAGAGACCAGTGGTGCAATAAGAAATGCGTTTTCTCCTTACAAATTATCTAAGGTTGAGGTATGTCATTGTTAAGAAATGCTCTTATAGTGCAGTCTACGAAGGAAAATTGGGGGAAAAAAAATTCGTGTACTTCCAAATTTTTGTACTGTGTTACGTGGGAGTAATGAGTAACATACTAAAAATCGAAATCAGTCTGGTGTAAGCGTGGTGGTGGGCGGGCGAGTAAGGGTTACATTTTTAAGTTTTTACAACTCCTCTCCACCCTCTCTTTCTATTGACCACCTCTATCCTCCACTATCTACCCATCTCCTTCTGTGTCTCTCTGTCCATCTCTGCCTACCCTCCCTCTCTCCAACTGCTCCTCCCACCCGCCTCTTTCTTTCTGCTCCTTCCCCATCTCCTCCTCGCCCCCGCCCGGTCTGTCTGCTCGTCTTCCCTCTTACTGTCCTTTTCCTCTGCTCTCTCTTTTGTCCATCTCTTCTGTCCTCCTATTGTTCATCTCATCCTCCTCCTATATCTTTACAACTCCTGCTCCTCTCTCCCTGTTCTTGCCACCGGCTTGCCATTTTCTGTCTATCTCCTATCTGTCCCTCTATCTGTCTGTTTCCTCTCGTTTCACTGTCCTTTTCCCCCCTCCCCTCTCTCTTCAATCTAGTTCACACGCCCCCTCCCTATCTGTATCCATCTCCTCCATCCCCTCTCTGTCTGTTCATTTACATCTCCGATTTTACCCTCCAATTTATCACCACCATCCCAGTAGGTAGTTAATTGTTCTTACCCCCACTGGATTACTTGCCGGTTAATATGTAATATAAGTAAAAAATTGGTTTTAAATTGACCCAGGAGTTTGGGAGCTTTTTACCTTTGCATTTGCCCCCAGACGCACATGTCACGTATATTTAACACAATTCTCATATATTTGTTCAGATATTTCACCTTTATACATCGAAATTCACCCTTCAGCTTCGTTTTCACGCAGCTCAGTGTTTGCTGTTGTTGTGGTCTTCAGTCCTGAGACTGGTTTGATGCAGCTCTCCATGCTACTCTATCCTGTGCAAGCTTCTTCATCTCCCAGTATCTACTGCAACCTACATCCTTCTGAATCTGCTTAGTGTATTCACCTCTTGGTCTCCCTCTACGATTTTTACCCTCCACACTGCCCTCCAATGCTAAATTTGTGATCCCTTGATGCCTCAAAACATGTCCTACCAACCGATCCCTTCTTCTAGTTAAGCTGTGCCACAAACTTCTCTTCTCCCCAATCCTATTCAATACCTCCTCATTAGTTACGTGATCTACCCACCTTATCTTCAGCATTCTTCTGTAGCACCACATTTCGAAAGCTTCTATTCTCTTCTTGTCCAAACTAGTTATCGTCCATGTTTCACTTCCATACATGGCTACACTCCATACAAATACTTTCAGAAACGACTTCCTGACACTTAAATCTATACTCGATGTTAACAAATTCCTCTTCTTGAGAAACGCTTTCCTTGCCATTGCCAGTCTACATTTTATATCCTCTCTACTTCGACCATCATCGGTTATTTTACTCCCTAAATAGCAAAACTCCTTTACTACTTTAAGTGTCTCATTTCCTAATCTAATTCCCTCAGCATCACCCGACTTAATTCGACTACATTCCATTATCCTCGTTTTGCTTTTGTTGATGTTCATCTTATATCCTCCTTTCAAGACACTGTCCATTCCGTTCAACTGCTCTTCCAAGTCCTTTGCTGTCTCTGTCAGAATTACAATGTCATCGGCGAACCTCAAAGTCTTTACTTCTTCTCCATGAATTTTAATACCTACTCCGAATTTTTCTTTTGTTTCCTTTACTGCTTGCTCAATATACAGATTGAATAACATCGGGGAGAGGCTACAACCCTGTCTTACTCCTTTCCCAACCACTGCTTCCCTTTCATGCCCCTCGACTCATATAACTGCCATCTGGTTTCTGTACAAACTGTAAATAGCCTTTCGCTCCCTGTATTTTACCCCTGCCACCTTCAGAATTTGAAAGAGAGTATTCCAGTTAACATTGTCAAAAGCTTTCTCTAAATCTACAAATGCTAGAAACGTAGGTTTGCCTTTTCTTAATCTTTCTTCTAAGATAAGTCGTAAGGTCAGTATTGCCTCACGTGTTCCAACATTTCTACGGAATCCAAACTGATCTTCCCCGAGGTCGGCTTCTACCAGTTTTTCCATTCGTCTGTAAAGAATTCGCGTTAGTATTTTGCAGCTGTGACTTATTAAACTGATAGTTCGGTAATTTTCACATCTGTCAACACCTGCTTTCTTTGGGATTGGAATAATTATATTCTTCTTGAAGTCTGAGGGTATTTCGCCTGTCTCATACATCGTGCTCATCAGATGGTAGAGTTTTGTCATGACTGGCTCTCCCGAGGCCATCAGTAGTTCAAATGGAATGTTGTCTACTCCCGGGGCCTTGTTTCGACTCAGGTCTTTCAGTGCTCTGTCAAACTCTTCACGCAGTATCTTATCTCCCATTTCGTCTTCATCTACATCCTCTTCCATTTCGATAATATTGTCCTCAAGTACATCGCCCTTGTATAAACCCTCTATATACTCCTTCCACCTTTCTGCCTTCCCTTCTTTGCTTAGAACTGGGTTGCCATCTGAGCTCTTGATATTCATACAAGTGGTTCTCTTCTCTCCAAAGGTCTCTTTAATTTTCCTGTAGGCAGTATCTATCTTACCCCTAGTGAGACATGCCTCTACATCCTTACATCTGTCCTCTAGCCATCCCTGCTTAGCCATTTTGCACTTCCTGTCGATATCATTTTTGAGACGTTTGTATTCCTTTTTGCCTGCTTCATTTACTGCATTTTTATATTTTCTCCTTCCTCAATTAAATTCAATATTTCTTCTGTTACCCAAGGATTTCTATTAGCCCTCGTCTTTTTACCTACGTGATCCTCTGCTGCCTTCACTACTTCATCCCTCAGAGCTACCCATTCTTCTTCTACTGTATTTCTTTCCCCCATTCCTGTCAATTGTTCCCTTATGCTCTCCCTGAAACTCTCTACAACCTCTGGTCCTTTCAGTTTATCCAGGTCCCATCTCCTTAAATTCCCACCTTTTTGCAGTTTCTTTAGTTTCAATCTGCAGTTCATAACCAATAGATTGTGGTCAGAATCCACATCTGCCCCAGGAAATGTCTTACAATTTAAAACCTGGTTCCTAAATCTCTGTCTTACCATTATATAATCTATCTGATACCTACTAGTATCTCCAGGATTCTTCCAGGTATACAACCTTCTTTTATGATTCTTGAACCAAGTGTTGGCTATGATTAAGTTATGCTCTGTGCAAAATTCTACAAGGCGGCTTCCTCTTTCATTCCTTCCCCCCAATCCATATTCTCCTACTATGTTTCCTTCTCTCCCTTTTCCTACTGACGAATTCCAGTCACCCATGACTATTAAATTTTCGTCTCCCTTCACTACCTGAATAATTTCTTTTATCTCGTCATACATTTCATCTATCTCTTCATCATCTGCAGAGGTAGTTGGCATATAAACTTGTACTACTGTAGTAGGCATGGGCTTTGTGTCTATCTTCACTATGCTGTTTGTAGTAGCTAACCCGCACTCCTATTTTTTTTATTCATTATTAAACCTACTCCTGCATTACCCCTATTTGATTTTGTATTTATAACCCTGTAATCACCTGACCAAAAGTCTTGTTCCTCCTGCCACCGAACTTCACTAATTCCCACTATATCTACCTTTAACCTATCCATTTCCCTTTTTAAATTTTCTAACCTACCTGCCCGATTAGGGGACCTGACATTCCACGCTCCGATCCGTAGAACGCCAGTTTTCTTTCTCCTGATAACGACGTCCTCCTGAGTATTCCCCGCCCGGAGATCCGAATGGGGGACTATTTTACCTCCGGAATATTTTACCCAAGAGGACGCCATCATCATTTAATCATACAGTAGGGCTGCATGTCCTCGGGAAAAATTACGGCTGTAGTTTCCCCTTGCTTTCAGCCGTTCGCAGTACTAGCACAGCAAGGCCGTTTTGGTTAATGTTACAAGGCCAGATCAGTCAATCATCCAGACTGTTGCCCCTGCAACTACTGAAAAGGCTGCTGCCCCTCTTCAGGAACCACATGTTTGTCTGGCCTCTCAACAGATACCCCTCCGTTGTGGTTGCACCTACGGTACGGCCATCTGTATCGCTGAGGCACGCAAGCCTCCCCACCAACGGCAAGGTCCATGGTTCATGGGGGGGGGGGGGGGGCTCAGTGTTTATGACACCATATACAGGGTGAACATTAACAAAACTGGCGAACTGCAGCGACAGATTCCTCGCTGTAAATTGAAGAAAATGTTGCTATAAAGATGTGTCCGGAAATTCATCTTGGCCATTGGATGTACTTGCAAAATTATGTGATTGCACGAGTCATAGTTCAGCATATACAGGGTGAACATTAATAAAATCGACAAACTACAGGAACGGATACCTGACTGGACATGCAGGTAAAAATGTTCTATGAACATATGTCCTGAAATGCACTGTTCTCGCGACAGATGGCGTTGACGAATGAAAGTCCGTCTGGCCACGTGCCGTGTGTTCCTTGCGTGTTGCAGGCTGTGTGATTGACGCAGCGTACTGTAAGCAGTAGAATGGTCCGGTATTGGTGTAGGGAACAAGCCGAGATGGTATTTGTGTACGGCAAAGCAGATGGGGACGGTCGGGGGGCAACACGACTATACCAATACACGTACCCTCACAGGCACCACCCACATCACACAACGTTTCAAGCACTTTTAGGACGTTGTTGTGATCATGGGTTCTTTAGACAGACGAACGTCAAGGAAGGCGGTGGACTGTGTGTACACGATATTTGGAGGGCATCGTTCTAAGACAGTTTGTCGGTTTTCCAAATCTGGTGTACACACAGTCCACCGCCTCCCTGCACGTTCCTCTGTCTGAAAGGACCTGTGTTCACGCAAACACCCAAAGAGGAATTAAAATGTTGTGTGATGTGAGTGATGTGTGTGAAGGTTTCGGTATAGTCATGCTGCCTCTCAGTATTTCCATCTGCTTGGCCGTACACTAACACCATATCGGATTTTTCCCGACATCAATACCGGGAACATTGTGTTGCTTAAAGCACGCAGCATCAATCACACTGCCTGCAACACCCGAGGAACACACGGCACGTGGCCAGATAGACTTTCATTCGTCAACGCCAACGTGACAACAGTGCATTTCAGGACATACGTTTGTAGGAAATTTTTACCTGCATGTCCAGTCAGGTATCCGTTCCTGTAGTTTGTCGATGTTATTAATGTTCACCCTGTATATGCTGAACTATGACTCGTGAAATCACATAATTTTGCAAGTACATCCAATGGTATATATGAATATTGTCTGCGAAATGTGTTGCGAATAGTGTCAATGCTAAAGAAGTAATAAATTAAAACACAATGCATGATGCGGCAGTTTTTCACACGTCAGAGTTTTTATGACTTCATATCTGCTGAACTATGTGTCGTACAATGACATAATTCAGTGGTATGCATGAATGCTGTCTGCAAAATATGTCACAAATAAAGTAAGTAGTAAAGAAATAATAAATTGAAACGCATAGCAGATGCTGCAATTTAATTGCGCAATCAGCGAAAGTGTAGTAATCGATAGACCTTCTTCCTTTCATCAACTAAAGGGGAAGGATTGTCAGCGGAGAAAAAGGTTCGTAAAGGTTTGAAAATATCTGTACTGTGTGTTGTAAGTCCTTAAGTGCTCTCATTCTCAAATACTGTTTTAATGTAGTTTGGATATATCCAGTCCTTCTGCTACAATACGTTTTACCCCCAACCCCATCTGTTTGATAAGTCGCTAGTTCTTACCACCACAGTGATTGTTTCCAGACGGCAAGTGATATATGAACCATATTTTGTTGAAATCGATCCAGTGGTTTAGGCGGAGATGTGTAATGTGTCTCCATACATACACAGAGGGTGTTTCAAAAATGACCGGTATATTTGAAATGGCAATAAAAACTAAACGAGCAGCGATAGAAATACACCGTTTGTTGCAATATGCTTGGGACAACAGTAAATTTTCAGGCAGACAAACTTTCGAAATTACAGTAGTTACAATTTTCAACAACAGATGGCGCTGCGGTCTGGGAAACTCTATAGTACGATATTTTCCACATATCCACAATGCGTAGCAATAATATGGCGTAGTCTCTGAATGAAATTACCCGAAACCTTTGACAACGTGTCTGGCGGAATGGCTTCACATGCAGATGAGATGTACTGCTTCAGCTATTCAATTGTTTCTGGATTCTGGCGGTACACCTGGTCTTTCAAGTGTCCCCACAGAACGATTGTCACAGGGGTTCATGTCTGGCGAATAGGGAGGCCAATCCACGCCGCTTCCTGTATGTTTCGGATAGCCCAAAGCAATCACACGATCATCGAAATATTCATTCAGGAAATTAAAGACGTCGGCCGTGCGATGTGGCCGGGCACCATCTTGCATAAACCACGAGGTGTTCGCAGTGTCGTCTAAGGCAGTTTGTACCGCCACAAATTCACGAAGAATGTCCAGATAGCGTGATACAGTAATCGTTTCGGATCTGAAAAATGGGCCAATGATTCCTTTGGAAGAAATGGCGGCCCAGACCAGTACTTTTTGAGGATGCAGGGACGATGGGACTGCAACATGGGGCTTTTCGGTTCCCCATATGCGCCAGTTCTGTTTATTGACGAAGCCGTCCAGGTAAAAATAAGCTTCGTCAGTAAACCAAATGCTGCCCACATGCATATCGCCGTCATCAATCCTGTGCACTATATCGTTAGCGAATGTCTCTCGTGCAGGAATGGTAGCGGCGCTGAGGGGTTGCCGCGTTTGAATTTTGTATGGATAGAGGTGTAAACTCTGGCGCATGAAACGATACGTGGACGTTGGCGTCATTTGGACCGCAGCTGCAACACGGCGAACGGAAACCCGTGGCCGCTGTTGGATCACCTGCTGCACTAGCTGCGCGTTGCCCTCTGTGGTTGCAGTACGCGGTCGCCCTACCTTTCCACCACGTTCATCCGTCACGTTCCCAGTCCGTTGAAATTTTTCAAACAGATCCTTTATTGTATCGCTTTTCGGTCCTTTGGATACATTAAACCTCCGTTGAAAACTTCGTCTTGTTGCATCACTGTGTTCTAGCAGGCGGAATTCCAACACCAGAAAAATCCTCTGTTCTAAGAAATAAACCATGTTGTCTACAGCACACTTGCACGTTGTGAACAGCACACGCTTACAGCAGAAAGACGACGTACAGAATGGCGCACCCACAGACTGCGTTGTCTTCTATATCTTTCACATCACTTGCAGCGCCATCTGTTGTTGAAAATTGTAACTACTGTAATTTCGAAAGTTTGTCCGCCTGAAAATGTACTGTTGTCCCAAGCATATTGCAACAAACGGTGTATTTCTATCACTGCTCGTTTAGTTTTTATTGCCGTTTCAAATATACCGGTCATTTTTGAATCATCCTGTACATACAGTACATAAACATATGCTTACGTTCATCCATTTTTATAACACCTATATTTATGGATTCGGTTCTGCTGCACTTTCATGTGGTAGACTTATTTAATATTTACCCTTGACTCACATTATTTATCAATATACATTAATATTTTACCATTAAAAACTGTTTTCAATAATCTATGACTTTTCCATCTTCTGTAAAGCGGAAACTATTGCTTCTAGTGAAAAAAATCAACAGGATCTTTTTTGTAGGAAATTTAATGGAATTAAGTTTATTTCTGGAAAATATTTTCGCTATAAGTCCCGGTTTTCGAGTTAATTGAGGGAAAACTAAGAAAGTCATCTTAACACGCCCTCCCACTCCCACGTTTACACCACAGCCATCGGTATTTTTAGTATGTTATTCATTACTCCTGCTACAACACTAAAAAATTTGCAACCATACGACATTGTTCCCCAATTTGCTTTCGTTGATTCCACTATAAGAGTATTTCTTAACAATCAATTACCTCAATCTTAAACAATTTCTGAGGAAATAGTTCCAATGGCTCTGAGAACTATGCGATTTAACTGCTGGTGTCATCGGTCACCTAGAACTTAGAACTAATTAAACCTAACTAGCCTAAGGACATCACATACATCCATGCTCGAGGCAGGATTCGAACCTGCGACCGGAGCGGTCGCTCGGCTCCAGACTGTAGCGCCTAGAACCGCACGACCACTCCGGATAGCAATTTGTAAGGAGGAAACGCATCTCTTATTGCACCACTGGTCTCTACAGTTACCTGTTACCACCTTGTTGTTTCTTTCTGCGTAGGTTTCGTAAAGGCTCCGATTACGTGCCTCCCCTCACAACAACTTTTTGATGAACTACGACGTGGCGTAGTAACATCAGTGAACGTTGCAACTCGAGAAATGATAACCAATGAACGGGACGTGTTTTACAATCGTCTGGCTATTTTTCGTTTGGCCGGTGGTGGGTGCACTGAAAATTTGCGGAAGATAAATGAAAACACTGATCCTAAATGTAATTTTAAGGCATACATTGTAAGACATACCTGAAGGTTGCCAGTTTTATATCTTTATTCATTCTGATTATACAGTTCTCTGAAAACTGCGAATTGTCTTTGAGTCTACTCAAGTTCTTTTTTTTATTTTTTTATGTGCAAATGTGTATAAATATTGATGGCTCCTTATCCGATCCCAGTAATATCTGAAATAACTTAGCGATTCTAGGCTGCTAAACAAAAACGAGGCTTTTCTTATGAGCATAAATGCTGAAGTTTAGTAAATATCGTATATTCCTTTTCAGCAGGCAATTTCAGAATAATAATCAGTTACTCACCTGTCTCTCATCCTAAGGATCAAGTATCGCATATTCTTCACTGAACAGTTTTCTGTACTGCAAGAAACTCTTATTTTTGCTACCCTTACGATACACTCCTTTTATTAACGCACTGCTAGCCCTCATGCAGCCTACTCGTAGAACAGAATTTTCTACAACCTACCGTTTAAGCCGAAGAAGTCTTCTCACTTTCATTCTGTAGAGAACTCCCTGCTATCCAAATTTCACGTGGAAAAATTAGTTAAATGTACCATCTCTCCACTAAAGAGGAGACATATACAGTATAATCTCTGAAAGAGATAGCTGAGCTTTTTCAGGGACACTATAGTACCGCGACTCTGTCTACGTTGCAACCACGAGATTAACTGAAGTCGCCAGAAAGTGGACGTCGGCGAAGCGATGACTAGTTTGGGGCTTTAGAGTGAATTGACAATCAACACTGTAATAACTCACTGCACAGTTCAGGTGTAGCCGTGCTCTAGGGGTAGCGTCTTTGATTCATAATCAAAACGTCTTCGGTCCCAGTTTCGAGACAGTTCAGGTGTACCTGTGGTGTAAGGGACACAGTCGCCTTACGGCACGCTAGCGGCACGGATGTCTTGTTTACGCCCTCGCCGCGCAGCTCACTCGCGGAATTGTTTACGTGACTCTGCCGTCTTAGCGCGCTAAATTTCCTTTGAAAGAGAAGGGCTTATGCCCACAGAAATTCGACGCTGGAAATTATCTTTTCATCTGAATATGCCTGACCACAAGCAATTGGAATCGAACAGTTTATCAGAGATGAAGTCAAGATTGATTGCAACCACCTTGTTGGCATCCATCTGTGTATAGTGATCAGTGTGTTATACGTGAAATTGGTTAAAGAAGACATATGTGACAAAACTCCAATTGCAACTTGAAGTGGTCTGAAGTTCCGTCACTCTGATGGACACATCGGTGACATAAATGTGGAACATGGAGGACTTGGACTGCAGACGATCCG
Source organism: Schistocerca cancellata (assembly GCF_023864275.1). Lineage (NCBI taxonomy): Eukaryota > Metazoa > Arthropoda > Insecta > Orthoptera > Acrididae > Schistocerca > Schistocerca cancellata. The sequence continues at coordinate 334,051,029 of NC_064629.1, forward strand.
TGTATTTGAACTCTCTTTCGAGATGCCTTCAGAGGTGCATTCCACAAATATTGAAAGGTGATTAGTCATACAGCTGAAAAGTGGGTTCAGTTCACTACATACCCGGTTCTCAATGGAGTACAACAGATCCTCGTAGAGCTAACCAAACATGTGCCATCCTACTTATATATTGGTGGCTGCCGCGCAATTATAATTTATGATGGCCAGCCGAAGACATGCTAGGGATGTGGGAAAGAAGCACACCTCCGTTCCAGCTGTCTGCAACCCAGAATCACACAGTTACCGCCTGGGGATAAGCAGGCCACGACCGCTCCGACGACGCTACCGCTGACGTTTGTCGAAGTTCTCTACAACGACCCCCAACCGCGATCACCAGTGGCTCCTGCTACTGACACATGGTCGCCTCCGGTAATGCCTCAGGCTGTTGCGGACGGACCGTCGCCCTTGCCTCCTCCTCCTTTCCTCATGTGCATTGGTGAGCAATCTCTAGTGCAGGGGATGGCTCTTGACTCCATGGTTGTGCCTACTGATGCTTTTGTGCCTGACCATACGAATCCCCAGGCGTCTTCGGACACTGAAGATCATGTGCGCAAGCAGCGGTCGCCGAAGAGACGTCGGAAACGGCGGATCGTCCCGTCTCACACCTGCAGGACGCAGTCTCAAGACGATGAGGATAGCAACTATCAAGATGTTTCCCCGATGGATGATTCCTTGCTGGAAGCGCTGTACCTATGGACGTTGAACAGCAGCTGAGCCAGCACCACTCATTCACCGCCGACATAGCGCCGCCTTCGGATTCCAAAGGTACTCCACTGGACGCACACAATCCGCGCACCTTTGCGTGGTCTGACGATGTAGACGACGAAACACCCACCGTTGTGACAGCAGCGAGTGCTGCTGCTCCAATCCACGGCTGCTAATCCACAGGGTTCCTGGATGGGGATGTGCAGCCTGCTGGGATAATGTTCCTGTTCGTTGCTGCTCTTTGTGCCTCCGTGAGCGTCCCAGTGGTCCCAATTCCGTGACAAGCTTACAGGATTGGCTCCATCAATGTCAACACCATTGGCACCTCGGACCTCGATGTTGTCCTTCTGCAGGAAGTTCGCCTAGCGACGTATCCTAATATCTGTGGCTATGTTTCCTACCTCACGCCGTGAGCTGACGGTGGCAGTGGGACAGCTATTCTTTTAAAGGAAGGTACTGAGGTAGACGACGTGATTTGCCTACCGTCGGCTAGGGGACTTGCTGTGACTTTCCACGGTGTCGGAATCATCAATATTTACGCTTCCTGAGGCACGGCCAAGCGACGGGAAGGTCGCGATTCTATTCAGAACAGCTAGCTCCTTTGCTTGTAGGCCGCTACGACCATATTACTCTTTGCGGCGACTTCAATTGTGTGTTTTCCAAGAAGGACCAACCTCCCAATTTCACCACATGCCAGGAACTTCAGCTGCTCGTGCATGAACTGAACCTCACCGATACTTGGGATCGCGATCATGGTGATCGACCTAGATATACGTACGCCACCAGCCATTCAGCAAGTCGTCTTGAGCGTGTCTACGTTTCCCAAGGAATCTTAACTGCCACGCTTGACGCTGTGTTATGGCCTACCGCCTTCTCGGACCATGTCGCCTACATTTGCCCCAGAGGCAAGGGGTATGGCGCGGTCGAGGCCTGTGGAAGCTGAATGTCGCCCATCTCAAGGATCCGGAATGGAGGCAGGTCATAGAGACGACGTGGAACAACTGTGTGAGACGCCTTGCAGCGAAATCTTCAGCACTCCGGTGGTGTCTCTGCTGCACCAAGCCTGCTTTACGTCGTTCGATGATGAATTGCGGTCGTGACAAAATGCTGTGGCAACGACATACCATGGAGTACTATTTCACAATTTTCCGGTAACTCTCGAACCGTGCCCCCTCTGTTCAACGACAGGTTGAAATTCAAAGGATTAAGGTGAAGATAATTTCTCTTATGCGTCACCGCCTTGAAAGTAGAATAGTACGTGCCAGATGTCACGATTGTGTGCTAGGAGAACCCCCGTCCGTGCATCATATTATCCGAGAGAAACAGCGGTGTCGGAGAAAGTTATTCAACGCCCTCGACATGCCAGATGGTCGTCATTTGACATCCCAGAATGATATCATAAACGCCTTTGTGGATCACTACAAACAGTTCTATGCAGCAGAGGACCAAAACATGGCGGTAACGACTGATGTCCTTCGTTCCTTGGCAGGTACCCTTGACGGGGCTGCTGCGGAGATTCTCACAGCGATAATTACAGCTAATGACTTCAGTGATGCTCTTCATAATGGTGCGGCGAACAAAGCCCTAAGTCCCGACGGGTTTCCGCTGGAGTTTTACCGCTCATTCCACGATATCACGGGCTCACGCTGGACTGCGATGTATGAAGAACTGATGAACCCTCACCTTCCACTCCCATCCGAATTTGTAGAAGGCTTGATTATCCCGTTCCCCAAGCCATTAGGAGATTGCGGAGTTGGGCATTATGGGACGTTAACTATGTTAAATTGTGACTTCAAAATTTTACCTGGATTCTTGCCGCTCGCCTTCGGCGCGTCATCCTTCAAGTCATTTCTCTGGATGAAACGTGCTTTGGTGCTGACAGTAACATTCAGACGAAACTCAACGATTACCGCCATGTCATAGCCCAGGCCACGACCTGTCGCAGTCGCGGTGCTTTCGAGACAGTGGGCTCCGACCACGCCTTTGATAGATTGAGTCTTTACTTTCTAGAAAACGTACTCCGACGGATGGCCTTCCGCCACATCGTCTTGCGGCTCCTCCGAGGCCACGTCGCGAGTGCTGGTCAATGGCCGTGTGGCGGGCCCTATTAATGTCATGCGGTCGGTCCGTCAAGGATGTCCGCTGTCGATGCTCCTTTTCTTCATCGCTCTTGAGCAACTTCTGGGTTCTATCGGAGATTGAAGTGCGAGAGCACTGGCATGGATCAATCAGTACGGGACTGCTGAGAGCAGTCGTGTGAAACTGACGAAATCGAGCGCTATGTTCGTCGGTAGAGGTCTTCCAGCAGCGAGTGTGTCTCCATTGCCATTAGTAGACAAGATCAAATGTTTGGGGATCACTTTCACGCGTGATATACAACGCACGGCCTAATTTGACTATAAACTCCTACTTCAAGCTGTCCGCAAGAACTTTTGTGGCAACCTTCTGAGAGCATTGGACATGTTACAACGGGTGGATTTTGTTAACGCTCATCTAGTCTAGCGACTACCCCATTTAGCACACATTTTACCGATGCCAAAGGCAACGGCACACAGACTTCAGGCGGCGTTCGGCTACTTTGTAAGCGCGGGTCTTATCTTCAAAGTCCGCTACGAAACGCTGACACTTCGTGCTCGAGATGGCAGCCTCGGCCTTGCCAACGTCCAAGCGAGAGCAGCTGCCCTTTATGTAAGTACGATGGTTAAATCGTGGACCAGCCGCAGAAGCGGATTATCGGGAAGACTGATTGACGAACTGGCCCCTCCCTCTCGAGTGACTCCCGTTGCAGTAGCCCACATTCCTTCCTCTCTCACATGTCAGCACCTTTTCTTTCGAATACAGTTATGTCCATGCCAACTTACCTAGTACTCTGGAACACTACAGCACGTGATGTTTACCGCCTATTGATGAGAAATCATACTCGGAATGTTGTGGAAAGCCGACATCCGACGATCACATGGCCCGTGGTTTGGCGTTCTGTGCGCCATGTCCTCCTCAACACGAGCGCTCGTGCGACCTGGTACATGGTTGTTAATGGAAAATACATTCCTGGAAATGGAAAAAAGAACACATTGACACCGGTGTGTCAGACCCACCATACTTGCTCCGGACACTGCGAGAGGGCTGTACAAGCAATGATCACACGCACGGCACAGCGGACACACCAGGAACCGCGGTGTTGGCCGTCGAATGGCGCTAGCTGCGCAGCATTTGCGCACCGCCGCCGTCAGTGTCAGCCAGTTTGCCGTGGCATACGGAGCTCCATCGCAGTCTTTAACACTGGTAGCATGCCGCGACAGCGTGGACGTGAACCGTATGTGCAGTTGACGGACTTTGAGCGAGGGCGTATAGTGGGCATGCGGGAGGCCGGGTGGACGTACCGCCGAATTGCTCAACACGTGGGGCGTGAGGTCTCCACAGTACATCGATGTTGTCGCCAGTGGTCGGCGGAAGGTGCACGTGCCCGTCGACCTGGGACCGGACCGCAGCGACGCACGGATGTACACCAAGACCGTAGGATCCTACGCAGTGCCGTAGGGGACCGCACCGCCACTTCCCAGCAAATTAGGGACACTGTTGCTCCTGGGGTATCGGCGAGGACCATTCGCAACCGTCTCCATGAAGCTGGGCTACGGTCCCGCAATCCGTTAGGCCGTCTTCCGCTCACGCCCCAACATCGTGCAGCCCGCCTCCAGTGGTGTCGCGACAGGCGTGAATGGAGGGACGAATGGAGACGTGTCGTCTTCAGCGATGAGAGTCGCTTCTGCCTTGGTGCCAATGATGGTCGTATGCGTGTTTGGCGCCGTGCAGGTGAGCGCCACAATCAGGACTGCATACGACCGAGGCACACAGGGCCAACACCCGGCATCATGGTGTGGGGAGCGATCTCCTACACTGGCCGTACACCACTGGTGATCGTCGAGGGGACACTGAATAGTGCACGGTACATCCAAACCGTCATCGAACCCATCGTTCTACCATTCCTAGACCGGCAAGGGAACTTGCTGTTCCAACGGGACAATGCACGTCCGCATGTATCCCGTGCCACCCAACGTGCTCTAGAAGGTGTAAGTCAACTACCCTGGCCAGCAAGATCTCCGGATCTGTCCCCCATTGAGCATGTTTGGGACTGGATGAAGCGTCGTCTCACGCGGTCTGCACGTCCAGCACGAACGCTGGTCCAACTGAGGCGCCAGGTGGAAATGGCATGGCAAGCCGTTCCAGCATCTCTACGATCGTCTCCATGGGAGAATAGCAGCCTGCATTGCTGCGAAAGGTGGATATACACTGTACTAGTGCCGACATTGTGCATGCTCTGTTGCCTGTGTCTATGTGCCTGTGGTTCTGTCAGTGTGATCATGTGATGTATCTGACCCCAGGAATGTGTCAATAAAGTTTCCCCTTCCTGGGACAATGAATTCACGGTGTTCTTATTTCAATTTCCAGGAGTGTACATGACACAGCTTCGTCTACATGCCATAAAAATGACAGATTCGCCGCTGTGTCCTAGTTGTCAAACGCTTGATACGGACGAACATCGACTGGTGTGTGGAACTTCGGTAGAGGTGTGGCACCTGATCCAGAAGATGCTTGCCTTTCTTCTACATACGGGTTCCCTTGCCATTACACCGAAATCACTTTTGTTCCCAGATGAGACGTATTTCCTACGTACGAAGACCCACGCTGTGATCCGGGTAAAAGGCCTCTTGATCCCTTATTTGTTCCATGAACGTGATAAAAGTGTTCTTGATTTTTGGACGTTCCTGCAAGATCACTTTACTTACTCGTTTACCATCCGAGATAGCGTCAGTGCTATGCCAAGTTTTTGTGTAGTGCCTTTTCGATCCTCCCCCCCCCCCCCCCCCCCCCCGGCAGCTGGGGTGTCCCAGGTATGAGAAGTTTAATCCAATGTGATTGTATAATACCAGAACTCGGCCCTTTGTACAGGCAAAATGCCATATTCTTCGTGAAGACCTACTTGGAACATGCCTGACTGCCTTGGGATTCAGAGTGCGTCCACCCACAAGTTGGCGGGATGCGCATACCATTTTGTTTGTTCTGACAGGAGGGCGTTTTCTTTAATTTCTTTAATTTCCTTTATGTTTTGTTTGTTATTGATGGTAATTATACATTATTATTTTTCGCCTGGAGGGCATCCTATGTGATCTGAACAAATTTAAAAAAAAAAATTGTATCTGAAAAAATCTGATGTTGAAAAAGTATACTTATTTCCATTTTCAAGAAATATTTTATTTTATTTAATGAAGAAGACTGTTATTTATTTTAGAACACCGGGGATTTTTATTTGTTTTGTCATTAAAATAAAAAATTTTAAAAAAAATTGCGGCACTACTTCTCGGGCTGTCGCCGGTGTGGCGGGGCCCGGTTGCAGACGTGGCCGCGGCAGCCTGCGCGGATGGCATGATGCGAGAAAGTCTTTCAGATTAGTTGCAAAATAAAAAATGGTAAGGCGACTGCAATTTAAAAAAGAAGGGAAGGGTAGCCTCTTTGATTCATAATCAAAACGTCTCCGGTCCCGGGTTCGAATCCCGCAACTGCTTAAATTTTGATTAATAGTCAGCATTGGCGGCCGAATACTTCCGGCATAAGAAGACATCCTCATTCTGCCAACGGCCTTGTCAAAGAGGGTGGAGGAGCGGATAGAGATTCAGGGCACTCTCTTGTCCTAGGGGTGGGAAATTCCCCTTAAAGGAGGAAGAATCAGCAATGATCAACGGCATGAGGATGCAGAAGGCAATGGAAACCACTGCATTAAAGACACATAATGTGTATCCACAGGACATGTGGCCTGTAATTGAAGAAGTGTCATGATGGTCTATCCATTGGCAAAAGATACGAGATTTGTCTCTCTTTCGGATCTCCGAGAGGGGACTGCCAAGGGGAAGGTTACCATGAGAAAAAGACTGAATAATCAACGGAAGGGTAACGTTCTACGAGTGGGGGCGTAGAATGTCAGAAGCTTGAACGTGGTAGGGATATTAGAAAATCTGAAAATGGAAATGCAAAGGCTCGCTCTAGATATAGTAGGAGTCAGTGAAGTGAAGTGGAAGGAAGACAAGGATTTCTGGTCAGATGAGTATTGGGTAATATCAACAGGTGCAGAAGATAATATAACAGGAGTAGGATTCGTTATGAATAGGAATGTGTACAGTTCAGTGACAGGGTCGTTCTTTTCAGAATCGACAGCAAACCAACATCGACAATGTTGGTTCTGGTATACATGCCGACGTCGCAAGCTGAAGATGAAGAGATAGACAAAGTGTATGAGGATATCGATAGGGTAATACTGTATGTAAATGGAGATGAAAATCTAATAGTCATTGTGCACTGGAATGCAGTTGTAGGGGAAGGTGTAGAGGAAAAGGTTACAGGAGAATATGTGCTTGGGACAAGGAATGAGAGAGGAGGAAGATTAATTCAGTTCTGTAACAAGTTTCAGCCAGTTGTAGCGAATACACTGTTCAAGAATCACAAGAGGAGGAGGAATACTTGGAAAAGGCCAGGTGATACGGCAAAATTCCCGTTAGATTACATCATAGTCCGACAGAGATTTCGAAATTAGATACTGCATTCCAAGGCGTACCCAGGAGCAGATATAGACTCAGATCACAATATAGTAGTGATGAAGAGTAGGCTGAAGTTTAAGACATTAGTCAGGAAAAATCAATACTCAAAGAAGTGGGATATGGAAGTACAAAGGAATGACGAGATACGCTTGAAGTTCTCTAAGGCTGTAGACACTGCAATAAAGAATAGCTCAGTAGGTAGTACAGTTGAAGAGGAATGGACATCTCTAAAAAGGTCCATCACAAAAGCTGGAAAGGAAAGCATAGGAAAAAACAAGGTAACTGCGAAGAAACAATGGGTAACAGAACAGATATTTCAGTTGATTGGTTAAAGGAGGAAGTACAAAAATGTTCCTGGAAACTCTGGAATAAAAAAACGCAAGTACCTGAGGAATGAAATAAATAAGAATTGCAGGGAAGCTAAGACAAAATGGCTGCAGGAAAATGTGAAGACATCGAAAAAGAAATGATTGTCGGAAGGACAGACTAAGCATACAGGAAAGTCAAAACAAACTTCGGTGACATTAAAAGTAAGAGTGGTAACATTAAGAGTGAAACGGAAATTCCACTGTTAAATGCAGAGGAGAGAGCGGATAGGTGGAAAGAATAAATTAGAAGCCTCTATGAGATGGAAGATTTGTCCGATGTGATAGAAGAAGAAACAGGAGACGATTTAGAAGAGAGAGGGTATCAGTTATTATAATCAGAATTTAAAAGAGCTTTGGAGGACTTAAGGTCAAGTAAGGCAGAATGGATAGACAATATTGCATCAGAATTTCTAAAATCAGTGGCGGAAGTAGCAACAAAACGAATATTCGCATTAGTGTGAAGTATATATGAGTCTGGCGACATACCATCTGACTTTCGGAAAACATCATTCACACAATCCCGAAGACGACAAGAGTGGACAAGTGCGAGAATTATCACAAAATCAGCTTAACAGCTCATGCATCCAAGTTGCTTACAAGAATAATATACAGAAGAATGGAAAAGAAAATTGAGGATGCGCTAGATGACGATCAGTTTGGCTTTAGGAAAAGTAAAGGCACGAGAGAGGCAATTCTGACTTTGTTGTTAATAGTGGAAACAAGACTAAAGAAGAATCATCAGAGGTTGATAGGATTTGTCGACCTGGAAAAAGCATTCAACAATGTAAAATGGCGCAAGATATTCGAAATTCTGATAAAAGTAGGGGTAAGGTATAGGGAGAGACGGGTCATATACAATAAGTACAACAGCCAAGACGGAATAATAACAGTGGACGACCAAGAACGAAGTGCTCGTATTAGAAAGGGTGTAAGACAAGGATTTAGCCTTTCGCTCCTACTGTCCAATATGTACATGGAGGAATCAATGATGGAAATAAAAGAAAGGTGCAGGAGCGGAATTAAAATTCAAGGTCAAAGGATATCAGTGATACGATTCGCTGATGACATTGCTATCCTGAGTGTAAGTGAAGAAGAACTACATGTTCTGAGGAACGGAATGAACAGTCTAATGAGTGCAGACTATGGATTGTGAGAGGAAGGTAATGAGAAGTAGTAGAAATGATACCAGAGAGAAACTTAACACCAGAATTGATGGTCACGAAGTAGGTAGTTAAGTAACCAATGTCGGACGGAGCAAGGAGGACATCAAAAGCAGACTAGCTATGACCAAATGGCATTCCTGCCCAAGAGAAGTCTACTATTATCAAATTTCGGCCATAATTTGAGGAAGAAATTTCTGAGAATGTACGTCTGGAGTACAGCATTGTATGGTAGTGAAACATGGACAGTGGGAAAACCTAAACAGAAGAGAATCGAGGCATATGAGATGTGGTGCTACAGACGAATGTTGAAAATTAGGTGGACTGATAAGGAAAGGAATGAAGAGGTCCTACGCAGAATCGGAGAGGAAAGGAATACGTGGAAAACACTGATAAGGAGAAGGGACAGAAAGATAAGACATCTGTGTAGACATGAGGCAATGACTTCCATGGTACTAGAGGGAGCTGTAGAGGGAAAAAAACTGTAGAGGAAGACAGAGAATGGAATACATCCAGCAAATAATTCAGGACGTAGGTTGCAAGTGCTACTCTGAGATGAAAAGGTTAGCACAGGAGAGGTATTCGTGGCGGGCCGCATCAAACCAGTTACAAGAATGATGAAAAAATGGTGTAAGTTGCAGGACAAATAACGCTGATACACGTCTCTGATAGCGCACGATCCCTCTTCGAAAGCACAATACAGTTTAGGCTGTGGTGGTGATGGTGGTGGTGGTGTTAGTGATGGCGCAGTGAATGTTTGTGTGCGATATAATGGAGCATTCGGTACGTTTGTACGTCCCCTATAATGAATGACACTCAGACTGGCATGTAAGTCGTGTCCACTCTTTCGTTCACCTGCTCTATACCACTAAGGCCATTGTCGGCAACTGGTGCACCGCGGTCAGGTCCGGACCACGGAAGCTCAAAATCTGGACCGCCAAATTCGTTTGAAAGTAATAATTAGTCAAGTAAATTATCAAATAAGATTTTTTTCTATAGATATCAATACATTTCAGCGTCACCCTTATCATTTTTACAGGATTTTACAATTATCTGCGTGACTGATTTGTGCTCTTAATGGTAAATAGGTAGATTAACCATTAAATCACAAGGTGACTTTCTGTAACGTATTCTACGACGTTTGCTTCTCTGGGACTTGTATGTTTAAACCGAGATTAGGGTGCATATCATCTGAAATTTTTACTTTAAGTTATATAGCTTTTAATTTTATAATGTTTTAAGTGGTGTTAAAACATTCCTTGTTGATTATAGTGCTCTAAATAAACCCTGCAATGTTATGCTTTTCGTCACACAAAATCACATACTTTTGTGCAGTTTCATAAATAGTACACATAAGCGTACTTGTAAAGAACTGAATTTTACATTCTGAAAAATTATAGTATATCTGTATTAATTAAATTTCCATATAAACCTGAAGTCCGGGTTTTAAACTTGCACTTAAAATTTCCGCTCTGTATGTACAAAAAAGAAGTTAGGAAAATTGATATTCATTACTGGGACCTATGTTTTTCTTTATGATCGGTCACATCATGTTTCACTTTAAATGACACTTTAATTATGTTCTTGGAAAAACAAAAAGATCGCCATTGCAGTTGGACTAATCTTTTCCTCTGAATGATCCTCTTGTTACTAACAGACCTGTGATCACTGTCTACTGCAAATTCGTAGTTATTTCGTTTATTGTTTGATACAGATTACCGACATCTTCCTCCATCCACTGACTAACAGTGTCATCGGTATAACTGACACGTTCCTGCGACCACATTTTGTACTGCACTGAACAAAACAGGTATGTAGTTCATGAGGTGTGGTCTAGGAGGCTCCAAATGTGTCAGTAACACTTGTCAACAATCAAACAAAGGTGGGGATAAGGAAGCCAACAAGAAACCATTATAGAATTGGTGATTAAAGAGGGTATGGCGGTATAGAAGCATTCCACCAGAACTGATCTTGGCGGGCGAGATAGAAAATTTTCGCACGGTATGTGAGATCACGCCACGTGAGGTAATAGTTAAATACACTGGTGTCCAAGATTGAAGCAACAAACGGAAATTTTGAAAGGTTGGTTTATTTTTCCACAAAACAGTAATAGTAAAGTAGAAACAATCTAAAAATGCAAAACGTAACCAACTGCAGCATGCATAGCCGTAGACAAAAATATTCCTCGTTTTTTTTTTTTTTTCAACATATCCGATTTGTACACATATTCTGACAACTGGTTAATGTGCTCGGTATGGTGTGTGACCACCTCTGGCACCAACACAGGCCTGATAACGACGAGACATGCTGTGAATGAAGTCATCAATCTTACTTTGAGCCAATAACGCCCTTTCTTCCTGCAGGGCTACTCAGAGGTCTTGGAGAGTCGTTGGTGGATCCCGACGTGATGCAGCACGTCTCCCTAGTGCATCGCAGACAAGCTCTGTGGGATTCTAATAGGGAGAGCGAGCAGGCTTCGCCATGCGTGCAATTTCTACTGTTTCACAAAAAAAAAATACTGACTGAGCTCTATGAGGAAGAGTATTATCGCCCTTCAATGCGGTGTCTGTCTAGGCCCACAGCACCTCGCAACAACCGCGCACAAGATTACATGATCTAGTCACGGTACCTGTCAGCAGTTAAATCTTGCTAATACACCTCATGAAGAGGTGTTAGAGTGGTCAACATAATCGCTGCCCAACACATTAGGGATCATCCGCGATATCGGTCTCTTTCCACAATGTTCGGGTCCTGAAATCGTGTTAGACGTTCCCTCCAGACGCGAACCCTTCGAAAATCACTCTCCGGACCAAATCGGGGCTCATCTGTGAAAAGATCATTGCCCCACCGTTGGACCGTCCAGGTGACATGTTGACGGCTCCACTCTAGATGTTCCCGTCTGTGAAGACACGCCAGAGGTAAACAGATAGGAGGTCTCTAGCAATAAAGGCCACTCTACTGAAGCCTTCTGTACACCATTTGCCTCTATACAACACGTCCAGAGGATGCTGCAAGATCGAATACCAGTTTCAGTGCAGTACTAAGGCGGTACCGTGGTGTCCTTACATCCAAATAACCGTCCTCTCTTTCTGACGTCACAAGTGATTGGCCCTGTGCTGGTCTCCGGGATACAGTTTCGGTCTCTATAAACTGTCGCCTCATCTAAGAATCAACCCGCCGTCTGTGACTGTACAGAGTGCTTTTGGATGTGGGACTACCCTGCAAACACAATCCGGCTTGATAGGTGCCCTGACGTCATTGCTGGCGTGGTTGTCCGTTGATCTGAATGCCACCTTCCATGTAGAACACGATCGTAAGGACGCCTGTTGACAATTTATATGATTATATCGTTAATTATACACAGGACGAGGAAATAGCCTTTTTTTGCCTTAATTTTGGACACCAGTGTAGATAGTTGCTAAGATTTGCAGCGCAGGAAAGTGCTTTGGGGAGTGGAGGCGGAAGGGAGTGGTATGGCCAGCCGCCACAGCATGTTATGTTGGTCCATACAATAGAAGAATTTTGTTTAATGAAACAGGAAATTTTATAAATCGATTTCGTTCTTTGGCAACCTATGAAGACTCTTAATCAGAGCAGGCATACTCATTTTAAAAGAATTTTTGTGCTCGTAACTCGAACGAAAGCTTGTTGTTGTTGTGGTCTTCAGTCCTGAGACTGGTTTGATGCAGCTCTCCATGCTACTCTATCCTGTGCAAACTTCTTCATCTCCCAGTACCTACTGCAACCTACATCCTTCTGAATCTGCTTAGTGTATTGATCTCTTGGTCTCCCTCTACGATTTTTACCCTCCACGCTGCCCTCCAATGCTAAATTTGTGATTCCTCGATGCCTCTTAACATGTCCTACCAACCGATCCCTTCTTCTAGTCAAGTTGTGTCACAAACTTCTCTTCTCCCCAATCCTATTCAATACCTCCTCATTAGTTACGTGATCTACCCACCTTATCTTCAGCATTCTTCTGTAGCACCACATTTCAAAAGCTTCTATTCTCTTCTTGTCCAAACTAGTTATCGTCCATGTCTCACTTCCATACATGGCTACACTCCATACAAATACTTTCAGAAACGACTTCCTGACACCTAAATCTATATTCGATGTTAACAAATTTCTCTTCTTGAGAAACGCTTTCCTTGCCATTGCCAGTCTACATTTTATATCCACTCTACTTCGACCATCATCGGTTATTTTACTCCCTAAATAGCAAAACTCCTTTACTACTTTTAGTGTCTCATTTCCTAATTTAATTCCCTCAGCATCACCCGACTTAATTTGACTACATTCCATTATCCTCGTTTTGCTTTTGTTGATGTTCATCTTATATCCTCCTTTCAAGACACTGTCCATTCCGTTCAACTGCTCTTCCAAGTCCTTTGCTGTCTCTGACAGAATTACAATGTCATCGGCGAACCTCAAAGTTTTTACTTCTTCTCCATGAATTTTAATACCTACTCCGAATTTTTCTTTTGTTTCCTTTACTGCTTGCTCAATATACAGATTGAATAACATCGGGGAGAGGCTACAACCCTGTCTCACTCCTTTCCCAACCACTGCTTCCCTTTCATACCCCTCGACTCTTATAACTGCCATCTGGTTTCTGTACAAATTGTAAATAGCCTTTCGCTCCCTGTATTTTACGCCTGCCACCTTCAGAATTTGAAAGAGAGTATTCCAGTCAACATTGTCAAAAGCTTTCTCTAAGTCTACAAATGCTAGAAACGTAGGTTTGCCTTTTCTTAATCTTTCTTCCAAGATAAGTCGTAAGGTCAGTATTGCCTCACGTGTTCCAACATTTCTACGGAATCCAAACTGATCTTCCCCGAGGTCGGCTTCTACCAGTTTTTCCATTCGTCTGTAAAGAATTCGCGTTAGTATTTTGCAGCTGTGACTTATTAAACTGATAGTTCGGTAACTTTCACATCTGTCAACACCTGCTTTCTTTGAGATTGGAATTATTATATTCTTCTTTAAGTCTGAGGGTATTTCGCCTGTCTCATACATCGTGCTCACCAGATGGTAGAGTTTTGTCATGACAGGCTCTCCCGAGGCCATCAGTAGTTCTAATGGAATGTTGTCTAGTCCCGGGGCCTTGTTTTGACTCAGGTCTTTCAGTGCTCTGTCAAACTCTTCACGCAGTATCTTATCTCCCATTTCATCTTCATCTACATCCTCTTCCATTTCCATAATATTGTCCTCAAGTACATCGCCCTTGTATAAACCCTCTATATACTCCTTCCACCTTTCTGCTTTCCCTTCTTTGCTTAGAACTGGGTTGCCATCTGAGCTCCTGATATTCGTACAAGTGGTTCTCTTCTCTCCAAAGGTCTCTTTAATTTTCCTGTAGGCAGTATCTATCTTCCCCCTAGTGAGACAAGCCTCTACATCCTTACATTTGTCCTCTAGCCATCCCTGCTTAGCCATTTTGCACTTCCTGTCGATTTCATTTTTGAAACGTTTGTATTCCTTTTTGCCTGCTTCATTTACTGCATTTTTGTACTTTCTCCTTTCATCAATTAAATTCAATATTTCTTCTGTTACCCAAGGATTTCTATTAGCCCGCGTCTTTTTACCTACTTGATCGTCTGCTGCCTTCACCACTTCATCCCTCAGAGATACCCATTCTTCTTCTACTGTATTTCTTTCCCCCATTCCTGTCAATTGTTCCCTAATGCTCTCCCTGAAACTCTCTACAACCTCTGGTTCTTTCAGTTTATCCAGGTCCCATCTCCTTAAATTCGCACCTTTTTGCAGTTTCTTCAGTTTCAATCTGCAGTTCATAACCAATAGATTGTGTTCAGAATCTACATCTGCCCCAGGAAATGTCTTACAATTTAAAACCTGGTTCCTAAATCTCTGTCTTACCATTATATAATCTATCTGAAACCTGTCAGTATCTCCAGGCTTCTTCCATGTATACAGCCTCCTTTCATGATTCTTGAACCAAGTGTTAGCTATGATTAAGTTATGCTCTGTTCAAAATTCTACAAGGCGGCTTCCTCTTTCATTCCTTCCCCCCAATCCATATTCACCTACTATGTTTCCTTCTCTCCCTTTTCCTACTGACGAATTCCAGTCACCCATGACTATTAAATTCTCGTCTCCCTTCACTACCTGAATAATTTCTTTTATCTCATCATACATTTCATCTATTTCTTCATCATCTGCAGAGCTAGTTGGCATATAAACTTGTACTACTGTAGTAGGCATGGGCTTTGTGTCTATCTTGGCCATAATAATGCGTTCACTATGCTGTTTGTAGTAGCTAACCCGCACTCCTATTTTTTCATTCATTATTAAACCTACTCCTGCATTACCCCTATTTGATTTTGTATTTATAACCCTGTAATCACCTGACCAAAAGTCTTGTTCCTCCTGCCACCGAACTTCACTAATTCCCACTATATCTAACTTTAACCTATCCATCTCTCTTTTTAAATTTTCTAACCTACCTGCCCGATTAAGTGATCTGACATTCCACGCTCCGATCCGTAGAACGCCAGTTTTCTTTCTCCTGATAACGACGTCCTCTTGAGTAGTCCCCGCCCGGAGATCCGAATGGGGGACTATTTTACCTCCGGAATATTTTACCCAAAAGGACGCCACCATCATTTAACCATATAGTAAAGCTGCATGTCCTCGGGAAAAATTACGGCTGTAGTTTCCCCTTGCTTTCAGCCGTTCGCAGTACCAGCACAGCAAGGCCGTTTTGGTTAATGTTACAAGGCCAGATCAGTCAATCATCCAGACTGTTGCCCCTGCAACTACTGAAAAGGCTGCTGCCCCTCTTCAGGAACCACACGTTTGTCTGGCCTCTCAACAGATACCCCTCCGTTGTGTTTGCACCTCCGGTACGGCCATCTGTATCGCTGAGGCACGCAAGCCTCCCCACCAACGGCAAGGTCCATGGTTCATGGGGGGGGAACGAAAGCTTAACGCCACTTAATGAAACTTTGATGTGAAACCACAGTTTTATCCTAAGGGCGGGTGTAAACGTCGGTGGCTATCTGTGACATGGAAGCGGCTCCTCTGTTGTGCGCCGACAACGTTGGCATCTACTTTGTGCCGGGGGGTTGTATTTTATAAAGAATGAACCTAAATAAGGTAAAAAAATTTTGTCATCACAAAGTCAGTAGTTGCTGCGATCTTGTACAGAGCTATATGTAATTTTTTCTGTTATTGTCAAGGTGTATACCGTTTCTTTGCATAGATATAGATTCTAAAAGGTATGAAGTCGACAAAGAAAACACGGAATTTTTGACTGAGTGCACTGAACAATATTGTTTTACGCTGTCCTATAGACGTGGAGTCCTTCGAGTTTGCCTCACGTGCAACAATACTGTTTCTGTTGTTAAACTGCCAATTTAAAGCAACACTACCAAGCAGGTCATCGGCAGTTCCATAAAAATTTCCTCTGGTTAGAGAAGCACGTCATGAAAAACACTAGGAATATCAAGCTTCCTACAAAAAAACACGTCCTTACTAAATCGCTCTACGAGCGGGCAAAAGAATCTACCGAAGCAGCTTTGCGTATGCGTTGGGCATTTAATAAACACCAAAAGCCATTTTACGGCTGTGAGACAGTGAAAAAAATATGTCGCAGGGCGTCGCAGCACTTTCTGAAGAGAAAAAGATTGTTGCGGCCGCATTTCAAGGCATTACACTGTCTGCACGAAGCAATTAAATAAGAACAGAAAATTGGGCTGCCGGCAGTAACAGTAGTTTTCTCGATCTTCTACAAAAGATGCTTTGTTACGTCACATCACTTGATGAATCATGTGACATCGTTGACGAAGAAGAAATCTATTCTTACGTGTGATTTCTATATATTCAAAGCAAAGCGTGCACGGAAGAATTAATGGCAATATTTCCGTTTAAAGGCAAGACTCGCAGAGAGGATATATTCAAGATTTTTGATGAAATCACAACAAAATCAAACATTATTTAGGATAAAATGGTATCTCTTTCAACTGACGGGGCCCCAGCGACGATTGACAGAGAAAAGGGATCAGTAAAGAGATTCAAGAATAAGAGTGGTGAGCTACTGTCATCAGTGCATAATTCACTATGCAGCCCTTTGTGCAAAATTAAGTCTCACTCTGAAAGCAGTAATGGAGAACTTTACTAAGTCGATTACTTTTATGAGGTTCTTTACGCTCTTCAGTACAGACAGTTCAAAGACTTTCTGAGTGTGATTTGGCGCATCATGACTTACTGCAGCAAAAAATTGGTCGATGGCTAAGTATGGGTCAATGATTGAACGTTTTTGGCGAATAAAAGGAGAAGTAACCTTCTTCTTAGACAACGTGGATACACAAGAAGCAAGGAAACATCTGCAATTCCCAGCAAACGAACGCTTCCAGAAAGGCGTTAAGAAACATTTAAATTTTCTCAATACCGAGCTACAAGGACATCGGAAGTTATTATGTGATCTCATACAAAGTGTGTCTTCTTTCCGTCGCAATCATGGTATCTTTGAAAAAGGTATTTCATGTCAATAATTTACTTACTTTCCAGTAATTTTTTAGTGTAAAAATAATTCTCAAAGAGACATTGCTGTATTTCCAAATTTTGTGTCAGATCTTAGAAAGTAAGCTGCAGCAGCGTTCCAAGACTTTGCGGAGATTGTCACGATTCTTAAAATCGCTTTTTGAAATTTCTCCAGCTGCAGAATGGACTGATGTGACTGAGAAGTTCCTTCACTTTGCAGAGCCTTTACCCTTGATGGTGATAGCAGAGTCTGAGGAAGACAGTTTCTTGGAAAAGTATGAAACTGCAGCCATCGAAGAATTTTGGAGAACACATGTCCCAGAAAAGGAAAAATGCAAAAATATTACCATTTTCTAGCTACTACACGGACAAAAAGGAATCGCAATATCATAAAATAATCAATGTAAAGTAATGAAGTTTCGGGAATACATTTGACATGTTAACATATTTAAGTTATTAATATTGCAAGACAACATATTAATGTAAGAGTTAGATGAGGCATGGCAAATGAGATATGCTGTTACATTAATAACCAGGGTTACCACCAGAATGTTGAATGTAAGCATGCAAACGTACATGCATTGTCTTGTATATGAGGCAGATCTCAGTTTGTGCGAGGGAGTTACATGCCTGTTGCACGTGGTCGATCAATACAGGGACGCTCAATGTGGTTGTGGATGGCGCTGGAGTTATCGTCCGATGATGTCCCATATGTACTCGATTGGAGACAGGTCTGGTGACACGGTAGGCCAAAGCAACATATCGACACTCAAAAAAGCATGTTGGATTACAACTGCAGTATGTGGATGAGAGTTATACCGTTTTAAAACACCCGTGGGAGAGCTGTTCACGAATGGCAGCATAAGAGGTCGAATCACAAGATTTGCATTCAGGGTGCGTGGGGCAACGAACAGAGTGTTCCTCCTGCCATACGAAATCGCTCCCCAGACCATAAATGATGGTGTAGGTCCAATGTGTTTGTGCCACAGACAGGTTGGATGCAGGCGCTCACCTGCCGCCATCCTAACCAACACACAACCATCACTAACACCGAGGCAGAACCGACTTTCAACAGAGAACACGACAGACCTCCAGTACCCCTTCAATGAGCTCTCACTTGACTCCACTGAAGACGCATATGGCGGTGGTCTGGGGTCAGAGGAATGCACGCTAGGGGACGTCTGGCACGGATCTGTCCTTGATGTAACCGTTTTGTAATAGTCGGCTGGTCGGCTGTGCCACTGTGGTGCCAACTGCTGCTGAAATCGCTGCGACGGATGCACTGCGACGCGCTTAGCTCTCGGTAGTGCCACATGGCCGTCCGAAGCCCGGTCTTCTTCAGACCATACATTCCTACGATCACCGCTTCTGGCAATCAGGTATAGTTCCTTCATTCCCGCCAAGACTTTCTACAATATCGCAGAAGGAACATCCAGAATCTCGAAGCCCTATTCCGAGACCTCGTTCAAACTTAATGAGGAGTTGAAATGGCGTCCTTGTCTCCTTAAAACCATTATTGAATAACAGCAACTCACCACGTCCAATCGCAAAGGTAACTACCGCTTTCTACCGTTACAGCGTTTATTTAAAGGAAAGTTGATTTTCATCCTCATAGTGGCACTACTAGTGTCACTTTCATACGACTGGTGCCAAATCTGAATAGACACCATCTTTCAGATGTGAAAACACGCTAACCAACTTTCGTTTATGGCGCACAACTCGTGTTTCGTTTTTTTTCTCCGTCAGCGTGTGTTTGGCTCCACATATGTTTATGGAGTTTCATTTTCAAAGAAGAATTTTTTGAAGTACCAATATCCTGCAAGATTAACGGTGGCCGACCTTATAGACACTATTTGCGTAAACTGCTCCCCGCCTGGACCTAGCTTTAAAAACTGGGTCAGGACCGGAAATGTAATTACTCACACTGATTTTTAATACAGTTGAACCTATTTATTGTATTTCACCTTATTTTGTTGGTGAAAATTAAAATTAAAATTAATAATGAATATGCATTGTTTTTTCTTTGGACCTCCACAAACCATCAAAAGTATCCGGACCCCACCTAAAACTACTTTCCGACTCCTGTGCTAGCGATTCATGGACAGTTTTCATACAAAAGTAATGGTCGAATTTCTGCTCCGTCTTCGGCTTGATCACGCTTGTGGACTTTCCGTAATTACATTTCATCAACGGGAAGTTAAAAGTTAGTCTCAGTTCTTTTCTATACTCTGAGCAAGGCGATACTCCAGCCCTTTCCCCCGAATTTTGCCAAGGTAGTTCCATAAATAGTTCATGGAAAATACGATGCTTGCCGGGATCTTAGTGTCTTGCGCGTCTTAAAACATTTATTCGTGAGGAGTCCTTAAGTAGAGAGATTCTCTGTATAAGACATGGTTGCTGTTAGTATCTATACATTTAGTTTGAAATCATGTAAAACTCTTCGTTTTCCTTTTCTCTACATACAACCATTTGTTCAAAACGGTTGTGCTTAAAACAATTGGAGATATGATGCAAATATTTTCATTTTCTCTCGTTATAACGTCCCGCCACAGCGAGATCAGGAAAATCGTGCTCCAGCACAGGGAGATAGGAAGAAGGGAAGCAAGTCAAGACAGAACTGTGAAACTGCAATCGTGATTTCAACCCAGCACCATTTGAGTACATATCGTTTCTTAATGACTATGCAATCTCTGTCCTTGTAAGTCACTCTTAATGATTACTGTCAATTTATGACAAAGTAAATGTATCACACATGTTGACGTATTTTGCATCTTCTGTACCATAAAATGAGTGCCATCGCACTCAAATATGTTACTGCAGCGGCAGATAAAGTTTTGATGCCCTCCATCAATTGAATTGTGTCGTGTAGTCAAGAACGTTTGCCAAGTGTTGATATAATTTTGACGCTCTATATCGGTAATGATATACATTAGCTTTTATATAAAGAGCGTGTTTGCAGAGATTTTATTTGCCATGATCACGTAGTTTATAGCAACATTCATTACATCAAAATTCTTATTATCAGAACGTTGACTATATATGTAGGTTATACCGTACTTTTTATTGCGAAGAAATCTTTCGCAGCTTGTCACTGGCCTTACCTTCAGAACATCTCAGCTTTTGTAGCACTAATAAGCCGGCAGAACACGTATTAGTAAAACTTTAGTCGTCTGTTCATTCTGTACAGGTAGGCCGGTGTGAGCCACTGCGGAGGGAAATTCCAATCAGTGCTGCCACATGATGGAGCTTGCATAATTAACCAGCCCTAATGGGTCGCCTGACAAGCCATAAATCCCAAACTACTTTACCAAATGACAATTACAGGTTTGACCTTCTCTTGTTCACACAGATTTCCGGCAAGGTAAGAGAGATGGTGAACGAATAATTGCCTTACAAGTAAAATATTAGAGTATGGAGCTTGAAGTAAAACTGAACGTTTAAAGTCAACATAATATGGGTGCGTAAATTCTAAAGGCTTAGAGCCAATGAAATCATGAGTCTTGTGTTAGTCTCAATGTCTGAATAGGCGAACTAATTAAACTTAAAACAGAAAACGAATGATAATTAAACTTAAAACAGAAAACCAATGAGACTGCCTTGAGATCGAGAAATTCAGCTTGAGCTTCCTGTACATCTAAACCCGTCAGAGAGTTGTCGCCAAAGAAAACCAGGACATTATGGAACTAATGGTATCGTGTTTACTAGTGATACCTACAAATCGTTATAGTTTCAGTTCAGACTATTATGATCAGATCAGTGGCACAGAATTATTCTTTTGAGGCAGTAATATAAACTGAAGCATCATCGTCTATGCTCTGCTAACTCTACTGAGAGACACTTTTTAAAGATTTCTGGGATATAGTCAGTCAGATATCTTTGATTTCGGCCTTTATTTCTTTTTTACTTATTTAACCAGGACACTTACGTAACCAATAACAGGACTGTTAGTGTGCTGTGAACAGTTAACTAATTTTTGCCAGACAGCTATCCCCAGCTAAAATATTGTGTTCATATTATGATTGTGTATTACTAAAACGTACTATACGAAAAGACTGGAAAGCTACTTACATCGATCATAAACATCCACAAAACCATTAACTTCACGGTAGAGCAGTGTAACACCACCGCTTGGTTACTTTAATGCCGAGTATTTACTGAAAAGTGTGTTATGCCTTGACTACTTCCACTTTGATACTCCTGTAGTTTTTTTATTCTTCAAGCAACGAAATTTTACAAGACTGTATTTTCCCCAATATTGTGGCAATAGCTTGGCGAGTTTATTTCTTTTTCTTATAAGAATGCAGCACAAATATTAACGTAATACGCACATGAAAAAACGTTTTGCATAACCCCGGTTCCCAGAACTCCTGAAGATAGACGTTGACTGTGGATATTGTATCACAGACACAGTCCCTTTGGCTGTTTAGAGATGTCACTAAGCCCACCCATAGATGTAAACAACCATGCTTGAGCAGCGCCTATTAGACGGAGGGGGTCCGACAGCCGATCAGTTTTAGTCATTCAACCAGGAAGGATATACACGCCACGTGTTATCAGTAGTTCAACCATGCCTAGACGGTCAATACCGCGGTTCGATCTCGTCTGCATTGTTACTTTGTGCCAGGAAGGGCTCTCAAAAATGGAAGTGTCCAGGTGTCTCGGAGTGAACCAAAGCGATGTTGTTCGGACATGGAGGAGATACAGAGAGACATGCCTCGCTCAGGCAGACCAAGGGCTACTACTGCAATGGATGGCGGCTACCAACGCCAACATGTTGAATAATGCTTTTCGTGCACTCACTGGACGTCCTGTTTCGACTCAAACTGCGTTCAATTGGCTGAATGATGCGCAACTTCACTCCCTACATCCATGGCGATGTCCATCTTTGCAACCACGACACCATGCAGAGCGCTAAGATGGGCCCAACAACGTGCCGAATGGACCGCTCACGATTGGCATCACGTTCTCTTCACCGATGAGTTTCCCATATGCCTTCAACCAGACAATCGTCGGAGACGTGTTTGGAGGCAAACCAGTCAGGCTGAACGCCTTAGGCACACCGTTCAGAGAGTGCAGCAAGGTGGAGGTTCCCTGCTGTTTTGGGCTGGCGTTATGAGGGGAATGACGTACGCCGCTGGTGGTCATGGAAGGCGCCGTTACGGCTATACGATACGTGAATGCCATCCTCCAACCGATAATGCAAGCATATCGGCAGCATATTGGAAAGGCATTCGTCGTCATGGACGACAACTCGCGCCTCCCTCGCGCATATCTTTTGAATGACTTCCTTCAGCATAACGACATCGCTCGACTAGTGAGGCCAGCATGTTCTCCAGACATGAACCCTATCGAACATGCCTGGGATAGACTTAAAAGAGCTGTTTATGGTCGACGTGACCCACCAACCACTCTGAGGTACATACGCCGAATCACCGTTGAGGGATGGGACAATCTGGACCTACAGTGCCTTGATGAACTTGTGAATAGTATGCCACAATGAATATAGGCGTGCATCAATGGAAGAGGACGAACTACTGGGTATTAGAAGTACCGATGTGTACAGGAATCTTGACCACCACGTCTGAAGGTCTCGCTGTATGGTGGTACAACATTTAATGTGTGGTTTCCATGAGCAATAAAAATATCAGGAATGATTTTTATGTTCATCCTTATTCCAATTTTCTGTATAGGTTCCGGAACTGTAGGAACTGAGGTGACGCAAAACTTTTTTTGATGTGTGTATTTCCAATATGGTTCAAATGGCTCTAAGCACTATGGGACTTAACATCTGAGGTCATCAGTCCCCTCGACTCAGAACTACTTAAATCTAACTAACCTAAGGACATCACACACATCCATGCCCGAGGCAGGATTCGAACCTTCGACCTAGCAGCAGCGCAATTCCGGTCTAAAGCGCCTAGAACCGCTCGACCACAGCGGCCGGCGTGTATTTCTATCTCCTTGACTAAAAAGTTAGATTTTGGGAATGCGTGTATTCTTCCATAGACTGTTGGTGCATTAAATTTACTGCTTACCGCTAGCAGACATAAAGCTGCAGCCCACAGAAGTTCTTCACTATCTAGGGGCTACAGCCAGCCTCAGTTTCACTTTCTTAACTATCGACGGCTTGGGGCAGAGACCACAATGGCGATCGCCCCAACCCTCACATTCAACCGTGAAGAGTAAAACTTGCAGTTTTCATCGCATTACTCGATATTAATTTGAACAGTGAATGTAGCAACTTAGACAGCAACACGGTAAGACGATTTCCAACTTCTGAGAAGTTTTGAGCCCAATGTTGTCAGAATAAGAGACATTAAATACTCTATTTAGTAACTATTATCCACTCCAAATACACTCCTGGAAATGGAAAAAAGAACACATTGACACCGGTGTGTCAGGCCCACCATACTTGCTCCGGACACTGCGAGAGGGCTGTACAAGCAATGATCACACGCACGGCACAGTGGACACACCAGGAAACGCGGTGTTGGCCGTCGAATGGCGCTAGCTGCGCAGCATTTGTGCACCGCCGCCGTCAGTGTCAGCCAGTTTGCCGTGGCATACGGAGCTCCATCGCAGTCTTTAACACTGGTAGCATGCCGCGACAGCGTGGACGTGAACCGTATGTGCAGTTGACGGACTTTGAGCGAGGGCGTATAGTGGGCATGCGGGAGGCCGGGTGGACGTACCGCCGAATTGCTCAACACGTGGGGCGTGAGGTCTCCACAGTACATCGATGTTGTCGCCAGTGGTCGGCGGAAGGTGCACGTGCCCGTCGACCTGGGACCGGACCGCAGCGACGCACGGATGCACGCCAAGACCGTAGGATCCTACGCAGTGCCGTAGGGGACCGCACCGCCACTTCCCAGCAAATTAGGGACACTGTTGCTCCTGGGGTATCGGCGAGGACCATTCGCAACCGTCTCCATGAAGCTGGGCTACGGTCCCGCACACCGTTAGGCCGTCTTCCGCTCACGCCCCAACAACGTGCAGCCCGCCTCCAGTGGTGTCGCGACAGGCGTGAATGGAGGGACGAATGGAGACGTGTCTTCAGCGATGAGAGTCGCTTCTGCCTTGGTGCCAATGATGCGTGTATGGCGCCGTGCAGGTGAGCGCCACAATCAGGACTGCATACGACCGAGGCACACAGGGCCAACACCCGGCATCATGGTGTGGGGAGCGATCTCCTACACTGGCCGTAAACCACTGGTGATCGTTGAGGGGACACTGAATAGTGCACGGTACATCCAAACCGTCATCGAACCCATCGTTCTACCATTCCTAGACCGGCAAGGGAACTTGCTGTTCCAACAGGAGAATGCACGTCCGCATGTATCCCGTGCCACCCAACGTGCTCTAGAAGGTGTAAGTCAACTACCCTGGCCAGCAAGATCTCCGGATCTGTCCCCCATTGAGCATGTTTGGGACTGGATGAAGCGTCGTCTCACGCGGTCTGCACGTCCAGCACGAACGCTGGTCCAACTGAGGCGCCAGGTGGAAATGGCATGGCAAGCCGTTCCACAGGACTACATCCAGCATCTCTACGATCGTCTCCATGGGAGAATAGCAGCCTGCATTGCTGCGAAAGGTGGATATACACTGTACTAGTGCCGACATTGTGCATGCTCTGTTGCCTGTGTCTATGTGCCTGTGGTTCTGTCAGTGTGATCATGTGATGTATCTGACCCCAGGAATGTGTCAATAAAGTTTCCCCTTCCTGGGACAATGAATTCACGGTGTTCTTATTTCAATTTCCAGGAGTGTAATTACTATTAACCACTTGTGTCTCAATAGCAATGGAGAAAGTTGATAGGACAGTGTTAATTAATCAATGGAAAACCAAGTGTTTGTCGTAGACGTTTAGGCGAGTCGTCTCCAGCAGACATGCTCATTGGATACCCACCAGCTGAACATTCCGAAATAAAATTCGGATTAGAATGACATCTGTGATTTCAGCGTGGACACGATGAGATAAGACAATCAGTTAAAGTCTGATTTAAAGCAATGTCAACTACGTTGTTCTGGTCTTGAAACCGCAGAATTGTTTGTTTCACATCTTTACGATAGCTTATTTTGAGCCAGTCTCTTCGTCTCTGCATATCTACAGTAACCTACAGCCATTTGAACCACCTTATCTGTGGCTAGGTCTCGGTCTCTCTCTATAATTATTAACCCATCACCACTTCCCTCCATTAACAACTTAACGAGTCCTGAATGCCTTATGATGTATCTTGTCAACCGATTACTTCTTTTAATGAAATTGTGCCATTAATTTCTTTCTTCCCAAATTCTATTGAGCATCCCTGCGTTAGTTATCCATTCAACATTCTTCTATAGTACCGTATTTCAAAACGTTTTATTCTCGTCTTGTATGAACTCTTTGTCGTACACGTTTCACTTTCGAGACAAATAGTTTCAGAATAGACCTTTCTAACCCTTAAATTTATACTGAATGTTAACCCTGCTGTTACCAGTCTGCGTTTTATATCCCCTTCAATTCGGCCGTCGTCATTAATCTTTCTCCCCAAACAACAAAACTCGTCTGATACTCTTCCTATTTCACACTTTAATAAGTCCTACTTTCGCCTGAATTAAAGAAAAAAAAATGGTTCAAATGGCTCTGAGCACTATGGGACTTAACATCTATGGTCATCAGTCCCCTAGAACTTACAACTACTTAAACATAACTAACCTAAGGACAGCACACAACACCCAGTCATCACGAGGCAGAGAAAATCCCGAGAACCCGGGCGCGGGAAGCGAGAACGCTAACGCACAACCACTGAATTAAATCGATTTCATTCCATCACCCATGTTTTATTTTTGATGATGTTCATCTTTCAATAGCCCTAGGCAAGAGGCAGACACAATCGAACCTCTCATATAAAAATTACGACACATCTAAAATAACTGGCAAATTTCCCACAAAAATCAAAAGCTATAGCAATAAGAAAACCAAATGTAACATAAAACATGATGAGCACGCCTTTTCTGGGACTTAATCACTAAACATGCGCACCTGTTTTGCACAGAAAGCAATATAGTAATCACATTTCCGGCTAAAAGTAAATCTGAACCAATATTAGTCTAAGCAATTAAACAGACAAGCCAACACCTGGACAACTGTACTATATAAAAAAGGATATTCTAGACGTTCCACTTACAACGTCGGAAAAAAACGGACAAAAACCACGAGTTGCTGTTACGAAAGAATGTGAATAACTTTATATTTTATTACCTTTGAGGTTCTAAACCTCTTAAAGGAATCTGAGGGCACTACACACTCATTACAATAGCAGTACCGTATATCTGCTGCTACAACTGTAGAGATACATCCATCAGTTCAGAAGATTGGATTCCATGCTAAGTGAGCAAACTGGCCTTGGCTCCTACAGGTATTTTTGCAATTTGGAATTTTCCTAAAGAAAACGTAAAAAATATGCTACTAATTAAACATCAGGTGTCGTAGGCTTCATAGATACATATCTGAAATTTACATTTGGTATTGAATTTACTAATATTTAAGTCAACCAAACGTTGTTAAAAATTTCATCGAACGCCTATAATTTTGTAGTGGTAGAGAAAACGTTTATACTGGTATACTACACCGCTGTTAGTTACGTAACATGAAATGCTTAATATTACCGTTTAAAGGAATTAGTAGAGACTACATTTCAAATAACGTTAAAAATGAAACATTTCAATGTTTCCATTGCACAGTAAAACAGATAGCAATAACTGTAGAAATATTCTCTAACGCCACCACTTTGTTCTTTAGAGCAGTTAACCAATTAACTCATCTGGCGTGACGTCCGATTTAAACGTAGTAGACGTGAGCACGTATGTGTGTCATGTGATTCCCAGTCTGGCTCTTGTTTTAGCATTTTTCACATTAATGAAGAAGGGTTCTATGCCGTAACGAGTAAAATAAAACTTTTAATCAAAGATGTAAAATGCATAGACCTTGCCTGTTAAGTAGAGCAATTTGTAAACAGAAAAATCAAGTATATTCGTTTATATTATGGAAAAAATTGTGAAATGTATACGAGGAATCGTTGCTGCCGTTTGACGATATGGCCTAGCGCCGAAACTAATTACAGTGAAATAAACCATTCATTCAAAAATAGGGAGGTCCGTTGGAAGAATTTTTTCCTTCGTTTGTTTTTCTTATGAATTTCTGAAATTTCACACACAAGGATCTCGTTAAAGGAAGTACTTAATTACAACTTCATCTAGTCACTAACATGAAAATAATGCAAGAAGCAAATTACAGCCATGAAAGTCCCACGCAAAACTACAGATAATATTTAAATCAAGGGAACATACACATTTTTAGGTCCAGTTTTGTCTGTTATATTTGCAGCTAATATAAATGTTTCTAAGAAGAAGCACCAGAGAATGCCTCATATTGTCAACGTTTTCGTCAGCAGAAGTAGTAGCAGCAGCCATTTGACATTTACTGCTGAACAAGGGTTTCCTCTAGACTTTTCTGTGAATTACGGCCGTCATGTTGCTACAGTATTGTTTATAATGTCAGCTATGCACATTCCATTAGGTCGTCTTCCCGATCTTTTCTTCATGTTCTTACTTGGAAAAAAGTCTCCGAGGTAGTACCAGAATTGTTGGTTCAACTCACTTCTCGTCCTCGATACAGCTGATCTCATTTACTCTTCAATGCGCTCACTATGCGGCATGAAAGGCATGCATCTATATACCTCTCACTATATAACTCGCATTAAGACATTCTCATCGTTTTGTGATTCAAGTCTTAGGTTGCCGAAAGAAAAGTCTTCCTCTTAGACATGCGTGTAAGTTCCATTTTATAAAGGTATCATTTTTAATGCATAACTAAATAAGGCGAGTACAGTAGTGCTAAATACAGCGGGACTGACGTGGCGTATCGTCATTCTGCCCCTGAGCGGCCAAAGCCTAATTCTCATACATGCAGGATCGCTCGAGGTGGCTCAGTTGCAAGACACTGGACCCACTGTCGGTACGACATGGGTTCCATTCCCCCGATTTAGCTTTCTAGACTTTTACATTCCTTCTCATGTCTATGATCTAGAGCTCAAACCTATAAAACTTAGGTATTTATTCACAGAGTAAACTCATTTTAAACTTTAAGCCCTCTTGAGTACTAAACATGCACTTTAATTATTTACGTTAGAATTGATACAGTGTTTCGGAGATCCATTTCAAAATAACGGTTTTTCTCATCATGTTACACTGGCAAACAGTGACATGGAAGTCATTGTTGTAGGGCCTTCTCCACGCTACATCTAATGAACTGATCTTTTTTTGGTCGTAGCAAATAAACGTTTCTTGTTTCAGATTCTGCTGTACGGCGCTGAAGGACTCCGTCAACAGCTATACACTTCAAGTATCGCTCTTTGGATACCAGAGCCCAAACAACTCGTCCCTTTTCTACTATACGGAGGAATCTTGTATCCTTTCTTT
This sequence comes from Schistocerca cancellata, assembly GCF_023864275.1. Lineage (NCBI taxonomy): Eukaryota > Metazoa > Arthropoda > Insecta > Orthoptera > Acrididae > Schistocerca > Schistocerca cancellata. The sequence continues at coordinate 334,079,853 of NC_064629.1, forward strand.
AGCAATTGTGAGGTTGTGATTATATCAAACTCGTGCTCAAACGGTGTGAGAGAACGGACAAGTGACGAGTTTGATGTATTCTTTGAAATGGAGTAATCAATACACAAGCAGGCTCCACGTTCAATGTTAGTAAAAACAAGTTTTTTTATCATTACTTGTACCCTTGTATAATTGTTTATTAATAATGTCTGTCTGGCTATTTTGGTAGCGTTTTTATTATGCGCTTATTTCTGTCTGAAAACTAATAGGCACTGTTTATTACCATGTGATGATATGACGTACATTTATTGAAGTATTTTTATTGACTTCATTATGTTCGAAGCGCGTTACTGTTTCTGTTATACATCAGTACGTAGCTTTGTAGTGGACTTTGTCACATCTGAAATTAGTGTCTGTATGCCGATACCAGTGAAGTGAATATTTTACATGTTTGCAAAGGTCGTTGACGTAATAAACTGGGATACAAATAAACGGCAGAGTTTTCCGCCAAACGAATTAACAGAATCTGTATAAATCAGTAGGATGATGATTCTGAATCTAACAGTAACCTGAAATGATATTCAATTTTGTGACGTTAAGATAGTATCCGGACAGAAGAGTGTGAAAAGAGACTGAAATTTCAGGGACTCACCGAGACACAGGTGTACAGGAGTGGAAGACCAGTACAGTTGTTTCGTTAAGTGATGTTTCCTATCACACAATAGATAGGGTTAACATCATACAGAGCACAAGCGACTCCTTTCTGCCAAATGGCAGTTCTAGCGACTGATTCTAAATAATGGAAACATTAACTCAGTAACATGAGTAAAAATATCACAGTGAGTTGCAATGGTTTGAGTAAAATAAGCTCTTTTCGTGATTTGTATTTAAGTCTAAGGTTTTGGTGTCATCAGCTGAAGTGTAGTTGGTAGTGTGTAAGTATGAAGGAGTTTAATTACGGTCAGGACATGTGACATGAGCCAGAGCGTCAAGTGCAGTGACCTACTGACAGTTTAGCCAGTATCGATGTAAAAGTATTAATTGATTAACTAGAGTTTATTGCCACATTCTGTGCGTTTTCCATCCAGCAGTCATCGAGAAGGTGCCACGAATGCCATCTCGCAGCATTTCCAAACCGTTTTCCACGTATACGCCCCTCATCACATTTCACAGAAAGAATCTTGTAATCAGTTACTGAACTTGATAATTTGTAAAATGGAAACTCTGAAGTCTGTAATTATTCCAGGGAACACTGCTTTTCAACAGCTGTCAGATCTGTTTCCGAGAGTAGTTTTTCTGCTTGCGATACTAGTACTGGGAAGCGATGTGGTTGTGTTGAAAACCTCGTAGAAGTCGCAGCTAGTATACAGGATGGTTATAATTAACCTTTCACTACTCCAGCCAATGCAGACAGAAAATTACTTAACGTATGGCTACTGAACAATATAGGAATGATGTTGAGACAGTGCGCTGTAGGATTTGCGTTGTTAGTAGTGTTAGCGTCTTGACTTGATGCTACGCGCCAGCTCTTGCACGTAGGGTTGAAACACATGCATCAATATGATGAAGTTTGGTTTGTGGGGCGCTCAATTGTGCGTCATCAGCGCCCTCACAAAGTCCCAATTTTCACATAGTCCGATATTTACACTATCCCATGTAGCCACTGTCACGAATGATAATGAGGATAATTATGATGATGAAATGATGAGGAAAACACAGACACCCAATCCCCGGGCAGATAAAATCCTCAACCCTGACGGAAATCGAACCAGAGACCCGCGCATCAGTATCCATTACAATTGCAGACAGTCAACATTTTTAGACAGTCCAAATTCTACACAATTTCATCTAGCCACTGTCACGAATGATGATGATGATGATGATGATCACGAAATGACTAGAACAACACAAACACCCAGTCCCCGTTCAGAAAAAATCCTCAACCCGGTCGGGAATCGAACCAGGGACCCGCACATGAGTATGCATTACAGTTGCAGACAGTCAGCATGGGTCTGGGCAATGTGAGTGTGGTAATTGCGCTAAGGATTGGTTCAAAATGGTTCAAATGGCTCTGAGCACTATGGGACTTAACATCTGTGGTCATCAGTCCTCTAGAACTTAGTACTACTTAAACCTAACTAACCTAAGGACATCACATACATCCATGCCCGGGGCAGGATTCGAACCTGCGACCGTAGCGGTCACGCGGTTCCAGAGTGAAGCGCCTAGAATCGCCGGCCGGCTACAGATTGGTGATGAAGTTACTGTTGCCATGGCTGAGGATGCTGGACGCATTGTGCGATCTTCAAGTAGTGCACGAGAAGCGTCAAGACTGCTGAACTTCCTATCGTACGCCGTTCGCAACTGCTGCGAACTTCTGTAAAACGGTATCCGTACAAACTTCACGTTCAGGCGGTCGTCACACTGAGCGACATTTGTAACCTGGAAAGCAACAGATGTTACGCTCCCATGTGGAAATTAACCCTAGTACCACCAGAGAATTTTCAATAATGTGTATTACCAAGGGGAGGAGGGGGTACATTGTTCCAATCATAGTTTTATAAAGTTCCTTTTTTGAAGAGGTAATGATGTGTAATCTGGGTACAGAACCTGAAAATACCTTTTAACATAATCTTAGCAATATCGATGCATTTTCAATAATATGTACTATCGACTTTATGACCACCACAAAAGCATAAAAATTCAGATTTCGTTAATTGTTGTTGACTTTCACTCACAACACTTTTTAAAGATATATCAATCTGTAGGTAAGGCCCTGAACTCGCAGTACTGAATACCACCTTCATTGGTTTAAGTAATATCTACTACTGAAACTTCAATTTTAGAGTTAAATTTAACAGAACATTTAAAACATATATAGAATCTGGTAGCAGAATTCATTAGAAACAATAAAAATTATTCTCAAAATTCTGAAATATGAAGAAAGTGACTATATTGCAGTACTTTCACAAGTTGTCCTTAAAAATGTTTCCATTGAGTTGCATTGTCCTATGATCACTAGTTTCTCGTGGAGGACTTCTCAAGTAGCGAAAGTTTAAATATAACGACCATTTATATCACTGGGGGTGAAAGTAGTAACTGACACGAGGAAGGTTTTAGGACTGTAGCTGTTTACGATACGACAATATTGGATGTCCTATGACGTCTGTGGGGCATCAGGAAGTTGTTGCCGAAAGCAGAGAAACAATTATTCATGGTGTTTGATTGTTATAGGTACAAACTAAGTGGGCGAGTAGAGGACAATGAAAAAAGCAAATCTTTCTAATGAACAGAGGCCCGGAAACCAGTTGTTTCCTGATACAACATATTACGACTGAGTACATTATTACCTTATAATAGAGTCACCGAAGATCAAAACTACAGATATGCGCTCGATAGGAAAGACATTACAAGTTTTCCGCTTGACCACCTCTCGAGCGCTTTTCCTCACCGATGCTCATATACGTTCAAAAATTTAGGCGTGTTTCGAATGCACTGACAACAATTCAAAATGCGTTCCCGGACGTCGTCGACACTACCAACAGTGGTGGAATATAACACAGTTTTTAAATGTTCTCACACAAAAAATGCAACCCGTTCCATTCGGGGGAACGTGGGAAGCCAAGCAACTAGCGAGCCACGACCGATACACTTTTTGTCGAAGGCATATTTACCAGTACTTCGGCATACGAGATGATGATAAAATCAAACGAGGAAAATTTATTGCTTTTAAATTATTTTCGAATATACTGTTTTCGAAATGAGTATGGTCTTAGAGATTAAAACTGTTATGTCACAGGCATGACTACTCTTCCTCATTCATCGTATTCTGCAATCCATTGGCTCCGGGCCTATGTGTTTTCCGGTTTTATTGTCCTCTACTGACATTTTCGCTTGTTCCTGCTGCATTCAACATAACCAAATTTAATAATACAGGTTGTTGTGATTGTCTTTGATATGAAGACTGGTTTGATACAACTCTACACGGTAGTCTGTCTTAAGCATATCACATCACCTCTTCGTATCTACTGTAGACTACATCCATCTCATCCAGTGTACTGTAGTCAAGGCTTGCTCTTCCTCAACAATATAAACACACACACCGTCCTTTCTTGCCAAACAGACTGTTCCTGATGCATTAGGGTACATCCTGTCACCAATTCCATTCTTTAAGTGAAATTTTGCTGTAGATTTATGTCCTCACCAATTCGATTCAATACCTATTCGTTAGTTATTCGATTTATCAGTCTAAGCTTCAGCATACGTCTTAGCACCACATTTCAAAAGGTTCTATTCCTTTTGTGAACAGTTCATTGTCCACATTATACTTCCGTAGAAGGCTACAGTCCACACAAATACTTTCAAAAAACTCGTCCTAATGCTTAAATATACCTATAGTTGTTTTTCTGCCAAAAAACAGTAAAAATTGCCTGCTCTGAGTGTCTTAGTTCCTAATCTAATTCCCTCAGCATTACCTCGTTTAATTCAACTACACTCCTATACCCTTCATCCACTGTCGTTGATCATTTCATAACCACTTTTCAAGCCACAACTCATTCCATTCAGCTAACCTTCCAAGTCCTTTACCGTCTCAGGCAGAGTTATAAGGGACAGTCAAAAGAAATCGAGACAGATGGAAAAACGTAAGTAAACTGTTTATTATTTCAGAAGTAAACGTCATAATTGTTAATACATTTATCCAATTGTGAGAAATGATAGTCAATTAATTCATGGAAAAATGTTTCCGGTTGCCTAGCGTAACCATTATTGTACTCAGGTGTGCACCTCTTGGCCCGAAGCAAATCGACTGTTATGAATGCCTTTCTTCAGGGAAACAGGGAGAGATTGGGAGTGTATGAAAGATGTGTAAGAACTTTCCAGTGAAACTTCCGCAGCGTAGGCAAAACGACTTTGGCAATATGCGGGGCCGATCTCTCCCCATGCGGCTTCCTCACTTTTGGTGCCCTAAAGAAAGACATTCGTGGCTGTCGATTTGCACGCCTAGGTACAATCATGGTTCCGTAGGAAACCGCAAACATTTTTCCATGAAGGCACTGACCGTCTTGTCTCACAGTGGGATAAATGTTGCTGCTATGGCGGTTTCTTCTGAAACAGTAAACAGTTTACTTTCTTTTGTTTTGTCTGTCTCGTTTTCTTTTGATTACGCCTCATACACCTCCATTAGCAAACCTGGCAGTTTTTATGTTTTCTTTCTGAATTTGAAATCCCTTTCCAAATATCTCCTAGGTTATTCTTACTTCTTTGTCAGTGTAGCATCGGGGATAGGTTGCGATCAGGTAAAAGGGCAAGGACTAGTAGAAACCTTCGTTATTATGTAACATAGTGTGTTAACTAATGAAAGAATAAAACATAAAAATGCAGCAAGTAAAGCAGACAAAGGAGAACGCAAAGTTTACGAAATCAAATTGACGAAGTGAAATATCGTAAGTCAGGAATGGCTACAGGAGAAACGGAACATTAGTGAAGCATATTGACTATGTGCTATGTGAAAAATGGATGCTGCATATAATAAAATTAAGAAAGCCTCTGGAGAAATGTGAAGCAATTGTATAAAATTCAAGAGCTCAGTTGACTAGCCACTTCTAACCATAGAAGAGAGAGCTGAAAGTGGAATAGTTAGAAGCAAACCAATTTGAAAGCAATATTATGCTCTACATTTAATACGTGGAAATACACGACACTAACTAATTACGCTGTAACAGATGCATCATTAGTGCTAGACACAGAAATGATTAACAGTCCGGAGTGATGTAAGTACAAACGATCTTATTAATCTAGTTATGGGGAAGGTAGATGGTAAACTGATTCCTTGAGGCATTTCTTAAAGAATAAATTACGTAAAAGACTTTTCCGACTGATTCTTGAATAATGGTCGTTACTCCGGAACCTTTACCATATGTGGTTCATTAAAGAGGTAACATTCCGTAAAAAACCTACTTGTTTCATTAGCGTGAGTCACAAAGATGATCGTCAAAGTTCTGTACGAGACGTTAGTAGAAACAAGTCGAACCCACTGTTAATCATACTCTTGAAAACCCGAGAGTGAACTTTCTAGAACAAGTCAATAAAACATCACTTCCTCAGAAATAAAACTTGCACAGCACCCATGAAAATAAATATTACAGAAATCTGGGCTTATAGACAAAAATGCTGAAGTACCGCATCGTGGTTTGTAAGTATAGATAATATGCCCTGTGACACGTAGGCGGGGTAGTACCAGAGGAATGCCTCCTCGCACCATCGTACGTGACAAGAATAGCAAGTAGTTGCTTTTTGCCTCTAGCTGACAGCCAACCTGATGGGGCTTGCACCTTGCAAAAGCCTTGAGTGAGTGTTCACATTTATTTCCGCGCGACACTGCGCGACAGCTCAGCAGTCGCAGTCCTGAGATATGACGGCCACTTGGTGCTCCTTTCCTCACAGTCAAAGGCCTCAGCTGGATACGATAGCGGCACAGCAACACGTAACAACTATGGCAAGACAGAAGTAGCTTGGACTGAAAGACCGACAGAGATTTCCCAAGCATACTGCACCGAACACGTTACAAAACATATTCGTTTTGAACTACATTAATTATTGATAAGTCTCGCAATTATAACCGGAGGTAGATTACTAATTCTGTTCCACACGGTTTAATATTGGCGCCACTTATCATGTTACGTGTAAAGTGACTTCTCGATATGTACACAAACGTCACTTGTAGTAGGTATTTATAGTTTGCAGACTAAGTTTCCTTTTGATTCTTTTTATCAAGGAAACGATTTAGTGAATCGTTAACGTCACGATTTCACACTTACAAGAAGGACCCTAGGAAACTGCCTGCGGCCTGTACCAGCTGCCATGCAAGAGTGTGGGAATCGGCATTCGAGCGCGACATTTCCTGACAATATATAACCCCCGAGTGTCCAATCGCACATCGCTGTACACAGTGCACCCATTAGGGAGAGTATACCATATTCCGCTGTAGTCAATCACCAAGTGTCGCTCTCCGTCATACCATAGGAGGTCTGGTGTTTCTGAAGTTACGACCTTCTTTCGCTTGTTTCCCAACTGAAAGTTTTCGTGCACTTTTCGGCCAACATGAATTCATTAGAAGAAGTGAACACAGTGTTCACACAAAAAATTCTCTTTGGTGTCGTACAGAGCGTGATGCGCCCTGTTCTACTCTTCAAGCTGGTTCACAGGAGAATCCTGGAAGTTTTCGGTATTGCGTCTTCCATAGTAAAATGTCCCCCATCTGTGTCCTTTTGTGCTTCACATAGCCGCTTTTTCAGACCAATGGGAGCGTTCCTCACATCTTGTGGAAACAACCCCACCAATCGTAAAGGGCCTACATTTAAACTGCGTCGAAATATCGCCCCTTCTATTCCTTCCAAGTTAATTTAGCCAATCGGACATTTTTTGCTCGCTCCTGATGCCTAAAAGTTACACACGTATATCACGAGCACACCACAGTTCTTTCACATTATCAACTGTGTGTCTGGCTTGTTTGTATCCATCTGGAAATTCTTCAAAGCAGTTTTCTACAGAATTTCTCCATCGCAGGCAGTGCTGGGAGGCTACTTGCTTCCCTCACTGTATCGTTTGGCACGTTTGTAGTCTCTCTCGCTGCCTGTCACCAACCCCTGTTAGAAGCCTTTTGTTGTATGTGGGCTGTGATGGTGCAACTCGCGCCTGCCCCCAAAGTAAAAAGTTTCTTCCAGCAGCTTTTTTCACCTTTTACTTAATGATATGCTGGATTTGTGTTCAGTGTGTTAATACCATCGAATCGAAAGTCTTCCCTTGCCGGCGTTACCTACTGTACGTTTTGATATGCAAACCTACTCACTACCACCGAAGTATGTCTGGTGACATTGTTACAATGTATAAAATCTCATGTAAGGTGCAAAATTGAGGTTCATTCAAGCTGCCAGCTTACACAACTACCTTCTTCTGTGTTCAGTTGTGCGCTAGGTCAATCAACCGCTGAGAAATTGATTCCAGTCAGTGCAAAATTTTTCTCAGCTGCTGAATGTAGCAATTGTTATATATTTATATTGACAAATTTCTATTTTAATATGGCATAATCAAACAGGTGTTCTTTCAGTCTCTGTTTGTTTTTTCACCGCTATTGATTTTCTATATACATCCTATTTCCGCACTAAAGTAATGTTTTTTCTAGAATTTAATATGTCTTTACTAATTTTCTGATTTAATACAATTATTTAAACAATGGATATGAGCTTTTGGCGCCATTGGCTGGGAGGCCCCTTATGGGGCAGTTCTGGCTGCTTTGGTGCAGGTCCTATTATATTCGACGCCACATTGGGCGACTGGCGCGCCAGTCCCTCAGCGGAGAAAATCTCCGACCCAGCCGAGAATAGAACCCGGGCCCCTTAGGACGGCAGTCCGTCACACTGACCATTCAGAGATTGGGGTGGACATTTAAACAATATGAAGCCTTTTCTTTCTATTCTATGGTTGTCTATATTTTAATTTTAACTTTAAACAAACTAGAGATTCTCTATAAGTCTGTACCACTCATATATTTTAAATCTGAGACTTTTTTTCATTTTTTTACCTCAAGACTTATGTTAAATGATGATGGAGATGTATTGATGTCGAAGGAAACCTTCATTTTAAATTATCCCCTGCTTTTTCAATAGTTATATCTTATTCTCAACCTTAATTTCTACGTCTGTCAGTAGCTTCTATGGCAATTATAATTCAAGAAAGTTTCATCTCTTACAATAATTTCTCAATTCATTTTACACTTAACAGCATCCTTCCCATAACTTTACAAGCACAATTTGATTCACAAACATATTTATATCCGTCAAAAATCTTAAACTAATGCATTATAACTTTACAGAAGAAATAAATTATTCATTGACTTTTACAAAAATATTAACTTCCCAATCCTACTAATTACCTTGTAAATGTTAAATCAACATCATTAAATTGAAAAACTCTTTTTTGTACATAATCTATACATTAACAAACACATTACTTACTCTAATCTTAGCCTCCAAAGAAAATATCAGCATTTTGTTTTCTTAGCTTAGATTTGTTGTCGAAATATGAAATACAAGAAAATATCGTGTATCTGTCAAGATTAAGTAACTCAAAAGTATTGTTATCAAAATTCTGTTTCTTGCACAAAACTCTTCAAAAATTAAAGATTTTTCAACAACAATAAACTCTGTATGTAAAAAAAAAATTAATTTGATACTAGTCTGTCAAAGACAGTCTTTTCTCGTATTCGTTCAACGTGGTTCGTTGAAGTCGTCATCCTCATCTATATGTGCCTTGGCGTGTTTCCTCTGAGTGTGGAATGGCGGTCGGCAGAGAGAAAGATTGTAGAAGATTTGAGTGTATCTTGAATGCTTGGTTGCCTTCGTCGATTCCTCATGTACTCATGGCGAAATTATGTTAGAGATCTATTATTAGTAGCATAAAACTTATATTCTTCATCAATCCGCGAATCTTTATGCCAATCCATTGATGGGTTATTTGCCTCGCGTTTTCTGTACAAATAACCATCTCTCGTCTCTGGGTGTGACATTTGAAAGTGTTGCAATTTGCCATAAGGAAGATCGGACTTTTGTACTGCTGGAACAGTTGAAATTGGATTCTTTGTTGGTAGATAGATACAGTAATGGTTTTATATGGGAAGGGATTTTGAAAGGTTTCTTGATTTCTTCTGGTCTAGGTCTTCTTTCTTCCTTATCTTTTGTGTTGAATCTTCTTTTCTTGTTGCATCTTGCTACCTTCTCGCTTGTGTCTTCGTTCTCCTCTGGATAGGGAATTGGGATTTAAGACCATCTTAACCTCGTTATTGTATAATCTATTCTTATGGTATTTTCTTTCAAATCGTTGTGTATCCTTTATTGTTAGAGGTTGTTCTTCAGGACAGATTGGACAGCCTTCCATCGTGTTCTTGCTTATTCCCATTCAGGGCGTGTTCCGCAGTTGCCCGATTCCGTATGGTATGACCATAATTTCAGCCCTTCTGTATCCTGGGTTACAGAATTGCGCCTCTTCTTCTTCCTGTGAATTCAAATTTTCGTTCGTTATCGATGTTACACGTCTTCCTCCATTCCGGTTTGGTGGACGTCCATCATGTCTCCTTATGCTGCTCTAACCAGTTAGCAGCAGTGCTAAGAGCTAAGTATCTATCACTTTAGCAAAACTGTTGTTATGAAGATCTCATGTGAACTTGACATGAATAAAAATCGCGTCGTGGCACATGTCGACTGTATCAATGAATCGTCGTAGAACCCTATACTTTCCCACAGAGGTGTTATCCTCTTGGACTGTTGCTTCCACAAAGACATTTCCTTTCATTTTCTCGAAAGGTAACGTACCTGGCACCCACACTCAGGGTGCCTTCCTCTCATGTCTAACCGTTCTACTCACTTCTGCTGTCGATCTGACTGCAATGATGATACATCGTTCTTTATGACGTCGTGTATAATACAACATTGTGCACACTTCTGTTCAACTTATATCCCAAAATTTCTCTAATTTACATGTCATTACTACCTATCTAAGCGCAACCTTTTCTCCCTTAAGATACGTTACAAGCTTTACAAACACTAAACTACTAAGAGACTTTACCAAAATTCCGTATTTGAACACACATAAATTCTCCTTATTATACACTTCATAAATTTACATCTTTTTTAACAGATTATCATCTTTTCTCTCCATTCTATATGTACATTTTCTTTTCACTTTTTTTCGCTGTTAGTATGAATGTGACGGTTTCCTCATATTCATTACGATGAACAGTAAGAGGAAAAAGGAAAATTGATGGTGATGAAGGTTAGTGTATTATTGTATCGCTTTTCTTTTGTTCTGACCACAGGTACATCATACTATCATAAAAACGTCGCACCTTGACTCTGACTCCGGCGCCTTCTTCTCTGCAATCTCTTCTTTTCGGCATAAGCTGTAACAGAACTACAAAACACAATATATGTCTATTACTTGTTTCCTTTTTAAAACATTCTTCACTGTCCAATTCCATTGTTCTAGAGCTTGTACTTTTATTAGTTGTGGTTATCCCTATCTCCTTATTCTAAGCAGTAATCCTTTATATTACTTTCTCCCCCTGCCTTACTCTTTCTTATTTAAATCAGCCCTGTGTTAAACTTACATCCTTCCAAGAAATAACATGTTTCTCGATTCCCCTCATAATTCAGTTCTCTCTTTTAATTATTATCTCCTACCAATTTTTTATATCTATTTCCCTCACATCTCCATTTAATATCAACTTGTGGTAACTTCAACAAATCATAAATGCTTTTCATTTTTCTCAAAAATATCTCCTCAATAAAATGTACACCGTCTACAACGGAACAAACCACAAATGAATATTTCCTTTTTACATAATTCTTTACACACATAATTTCTTGGCTTCCTTTCGTCCACAAAGCAAAAATTTCTTTCTTTGTACTTTACGGTGCATGTTAAGAGAGAATTTACTATTATTTGGGCAAACCATCCACATGCTAACCTCTAGCTTTCTCGTTGCTTTCTACACATTCCCCATAACACATTTCCTGGGCAGAAAAGTTACTTTAGTTCTTCCTGTATTGTTCTCCCCTCACAGCTGTCCTTTTTATAGCCTGAGAAAGTTAACCTATTTATTTTAATGAGATAAGTACAAATTAAAATTTTTTATTTGTATGCATTTTCTCAGCTTCCCTAGTCTTTAAATTCTTCACTTTGCTCTCATTGGACTCTGAATATTTCATACATCTAATTTTGCTTGTGGAGTAATATTTACTGTTTTGCCCTTTATACACTTTCAAGTGAGTCACACGCTGCAAGCCCAATGATCTTTCTGTTTTTGGGTTAATCAATTCGACTGAATTATCATGAACCACCTTACGTACTTCCATAGGGCCTTTTTATACCAAAAAGAGCTTATGGCTTTGATGTTTTTTTCTTTCTAGAGAGATGGTGGGTTTTCACTTAGTACTTTTTGTCCTAGCGAAAATACTCGTGAGGATGCCATTTTGTCCACCCGCTTCTTTATATTCAACGGCGCAGCCTTCAAATTGCTCAGTGCTAATTTTACTAGACGCTGGTGTTGTATTCTGGGTATTGGTGTAAATTTAATTATTTCCCAGATAGGTCACTGTCCTATATGTATCATCTCACTTGTGTATCAAAACTTGTGTTGCCAATAGTGCGTTATCCTTTTAGCATACCATTTCTCTCTCGGTTTCGTACAAATGAACTACATCCTCCACAATTTGGTTGTCATCAATTTTAACTTTTGACGACTGTTGTTCCTCATCAACAGACGAGTTCTAGTCAACTGTCTCCCAGCATGCTGGTATTTGTAACTGACCACCCCTTAAACCTACTTCAGAATCTTGTTGATCAAAGCTAAGTCTATTTACACATTTAATTATAAAATCAACTTCCTCTGGCGATTGAATCTGTTGTGACTGATCTTCGTAATGTTCATCTAGTCACTTCTGTTATTTACCAGGTTTGGTGGCCTCACCTCGACTTCCTGTACCGGTTCATCTCACGTGTGTTGTCCTGCTGAAGTCTGATTCTCCCAACCTTTCTGCATTCTAGTTCCACTCGAATAATTTGGGTTTTGTGGTGGAAAACCTCTAAATTTTCCTACTTCTTTGCATGATGATCATAGCGCCAATTATAGCTGCCACCATAATATCTGAAACCAAAGCCATTACTGTAATTCCACGGCTCACCAAAACCTTAATTATTGTTTGACCTTTGACCTCTGTGAGTTGCCTGAACGATAGCTATTATTCTCTCATGGGCGTTTAATATTCTTCCCAAAACTATTACCTTTCCCAACATTATTATTGCCATTGTAAGCATTATTAAAGGTCAATCGGCTGCTATTATTCCCCGTATCATTGGTTTCTCTCACTGCATGTTGTTTCTTTGCGTCATCTTCACTGAAGGTAGATTCCAGTTTTCTTAACATCCCTTTAAATGCTTGTATATTATCCCCAGCTCTTCTAACCAACGATTGCTGATAACGCAAGGGTAACTCTATTGCTCTAATACGTATGAGTTCCCCATCACTGTATAGATTGTCTTAACATTGATTCTTTCTCGTCATTTCTTCGAAAAATCTAACTCGCTTCTTTTCATCCGTATTTTCAAATGAAGTCTTCTATAACAATTCATATTTTACCCTATTTTGGGTTTCCGCGCACCATTATCGCTCCAAGAAGGCAGAACTGAATTGCCCACACCACTGACAGTTTGCAGCGGCTCTTTGTATCGTTTCCGCTATTGCGTCTCCCATATGACCACAAATGAAATCGTTTTTATGTCTGAGTGGCCAATGTTCTGGTAAACCGATTTGGAATTGATGTGTAAACGTGATGGGGTGTAAGTCGTTCCCGTTTCCCTTATAATGTTGGAATTTTCTGACTGTCAAGAAATGATCATTGTCAAATTTTCCTAATGCACCATATGACGTTTGTATTTTCGCACCATTTTCCGTTCCCTTCTATTGCGTCGTGTTTTCCTTTATTCGTACTACCACATTTGGATCCTGAGACGACATATTTGAGTCCCATCTAGCATCGCATCTACATAGTGGTGTGCAATTATCTAAACCGTACCGTTCCCATAGCTGGATCAGTGTTTTGTCTTTGTACTTGCTTCATGTTGACCTGAGGTTTATGGCCTGTTGTACTGTAACTCGTAAATTGAGAATGTGGAACGTGTGGTGCTGTGAACTGCTCTGTTATCGCGTCGTTCGCGTACCTTCGCTGGGTCAGCTGGCGCTCTGTTGGTATACGCGCAGTTACCGCTTCGTTCATCATTGTCTGCTGTGAACGCAGACTACCTGCTTCGCTCACCTGTCTCAACTTTAGTTCTACCATTTGCTTCTGTATTGGATCGTAAAATACTACGCAATATCTTGGGGACATACAAGTGGAATCTCATGACTTTTTTTGTTTTTTTGCAACTGGCACGCAAGATTGAATAACGGACTCGGTTACCTTTGGATCTTTTTCCACCACTATGTCAGATGATACTACCGATTCCGTCGCCTCATTACTGCTCTCTGTACGGTTCTCAGTACACTGCTTCAGTTCTTTACGAAGCTGTTCATACTGCTGCTTATTTTTCGAGACGATATTCACAATGCGTGAATCGAATCTTTTTAACGCGGCTCGTGTGACACGTTTTCTGACATAGAGTTCCTCCAAGATTTGTTGCGCCTTACCAGACGTCTTACGTGCTAAATTATCGCCTTTTTTGTTGATAAGAGACACAGCACCCTGCACCTGGTCAGTGTCAGTACGCATCTTTTTCTGATCGGCCTTAAGCGACTGAATTAGTTCGCCTCTTTCCAGATTTCAATAAACTGTTTATTAACTTACGCTCGCAATTTTTGCTGATCTTTGCGAACTTTTTCGAACCCAGGATTGCTTTCAAATTTGAGACCATTCAAAGCAGCATTTGTTTCTGTTTTTAACTCTGCTAATCTAACATTAATTTCTGTTTTTAAGTCTGCTAAGCCTGTTGTCATCGTTTCACTTGTTTGCTTAACAACAATAGTGAGTTGCTTCAAAATTGCAAACACACTATCAGACGCTTCGCCATCGCCATCTGTCACCATTTGGTGTAAATGTTACCGTGCGCGTCTTTCATGTGACGTCTCACCGACTTCTGTGCATAGTGCTGACGTACGTACACACATTCTTTACGTAGGCGACTGTTCCGTTTGATTCAGAATGTGCTTCTGAACCACTAAATCCGTCACCTGTTCGGTCTTGTGCGGTCCCAACCTGAGATACCGATCCCGAAACTGACACCATTCCCTCTGCATTGTAGCTTCGTTCGGTTTCGTGACATGCATTCGATACATTTTGTTGTACATCATTTTCTGTCCTATCAAGATCTTGCCCTGTATGCGGTGATCTACGCCCGTCTTCCATCTCAGACCGTCTAACTGACCTCTGCCTTTCACGATTTGCGCGAGTCTGAGCCCTAATCAACATGAAGATACACGACCTGACACGTTTCCAAAATATCATAGAAAGTCTCTTATGACATTAACACATCATTATCAACACCCTTCACAATTTGTCGGTACTCTAACCAACTAAACAACGCCGTGAATAACTTCGCGCGCTCCAGAAAGGTCATGCACCAACTACTTTTACTAAAAAGACAAAAATTTGTCATTTACTCGTTAATACAACGTTTTCTACTCTCTAGATTACACATTTACAGTAATCTGACCACTATGATGACACGTACATTTTTTTCGTAGTACCAAATTTTAATTACTCTTTTATATTTGAATAATTGCCATCGTGGCAGACCAGTTGCCATCCAGACAGGTCGCCGTTATCTGACACTCGACTTCTCTTCACATTCGTTAGACATCAGCAAAAACTCCCTGTGACTGAGTTAGCCTCATTAGAATAAATTACTAGAGTTAGGAGTGGACCCTTATGCTACGACAGAGCAAATGTTTGTGTAGCTGTAAAATTTGTTTAATATCTCAATTGTTTTCAAACAAGCACACGGGTCTACGTAGATGTTGGCATGACAATTTCAGGGCAGTTTTCAAGATAATGTATTAAGTCCTGTTTAGCATAAATAACACTGAACACAACGATATCAAATTTGAGTAGAAGGATCTCTACAAGATTTCTCTTACTTCTAGACAGTGAAGTACTTGTCTAAGGTGGTCAACATTACGACAAATCATCTGATTCCGGTTCCTAGTTCGGTACTGTTTAGGATGACAGTCAAGTCTACAGAGGATGGTTAGTTTTTGTGACAAGATGAGCAAAAGAGTACTCAATATTGCTCATGTCCACATTGGACGCCAGCTGGTGATCTAACAATTTTAAGTCTCTGTGAGTGGCATTCACCTTTAGCTGTAATGTGCTGTCAGCTGCATGGCTGCTCTCGCCCTCTGGCCAAATGTTCAAACGTGCGTGAAATCTTATGGGACTTAACTGCTAAGGTCATCAGTCCCTATGCTTACACACTACTTAACCTAAATTATCCAAAGGGCAAACACACACACCCATGCCCGAGGGAGGACTCGAATATAATTTAGCGAATATAATTTAGCGTAAGTAGGGTGTAAGCTTAGGAACTGATGACCTTAGTAATTAAGTCCCTTAAGATTTCAGACACACATCACAGAACACAGTAACTGTTTTTTACGTCGAATAGTAACAGATGACAGTCACATGACACTGTAGCCGGCCGGAGTGGCTGAGCGGTTCTAGGCGCTACAACTTGGAACCGCGCGACCGCTACGGTCGCAGGTTCGACTCCTGCCTGGGGCATGGATGTGTGTGATGTCCTAAGGTCAGTTAGGTTTAAGTAGTTCTAAGTTCTAGGGGACTGATGACCTCAGACGTTAAGTCCCATAGTGCTCAGAGCCATTTGACCTATTACACTTTACCTTTAACCATAAGATTTGGTAAACAGTTACGACTAATAATAGTAGCCCACCCTGGAATCTGAGTTATGATTCTGCTATCATAGTTTGCTATAAGCCTATAAACCCCACCCCACTAGCGGGCGAGCGGTGCTGCACTCTGACGCAAGCAGACATGAAGCAGCGGTGGCGTGCAGAACCTGCTGAGGACGAGTCTTGGGCGACCTCATGGCAGTGACTGTCCTTAGCTTGGGGTTCCAAAATGAGGTATCAACGTAAACGTGTGACTTCAATCTTCAGATGACACTGCACGTAGTTCCTGGTTGTGCATGTACATCAGAACTTGAATTTTATAAAAAACACTTAGTTCACCAACATGTGCTCTACTTCCATGGGCGAAGTTCTGAATAGACAATATCCATGCATGCTTCCATTATATGTATTAAATTTTGTAGTACATTAAAATCATATGAAAAATACTATTATTAAAATGGTTCACATGCAGCCACATCTGAGAAAATGTGCAATACACCATCTGATCAAAAGTATCCGGACACCGAGTAGCAGACATTCACATCGGTTGTGTTCACCTTTGCTTATAAGGTGGCTTGAACTTCGCCAGGGCCTCTTTAAATGAGGTTAGTAAATGTCTGTTGTGGAATGGCAGCACGTTCTTCCTCAAGATCCGAAAGCAGAGAAGATAGTGATGTCGGACGCTGGACTCTATAGTGAAGCCCACGTTCTAACTCATCCAAAATTTGTTCCATTGGGTTCAGGTCGGTGCTGTGGGTAGGCCAGACCACTTCAGTAATATTAGTGTCCACAAACCGTTGCCACACAGATGTTGCATATGACATGAAGTACTGTCAGGGCGAGACAGTCATCATATCTTAACTGATCCTCCACTGTACACAGTACACAATGCAGCAAAATTTTTTGATATCCTTCCACATTTAGTGTTTTCTTAAACGCAATAAAGGGATCTCATCCCTACCACGAACATCACCATACCGTATTACTACCTCTTCCGTACTTCACTGTTAGCTCTACACACGATGGCAGATAACGCTCTCAGGCACTCATCAGACTTAAGCGATTCTGTTATATTGTCACAGGGTATAAGGTGATTTATCACTCCATATCACTCGCTTACGGTCATCCACTATCCAGTGGTGTCTCTTGTTACACCACTTCAAGCGTCACTTCGCACTGACTACACACATATGTTACTTATGAGGAGCTGTTCCACCATTGTACCACATTCTTTTTAGTTCAGGTGCACAGCTGTTACGCTCACTGGACTGCCGGTTCCACTTTGCAACTCACGAATGATTCCTTCCGCTTACTTCATGCGATTTTTTACAACCACCCTCCGGAAAGCCTGACGGCGTCTGTCTGTCTGTGCCTAACGTATGCATGTTCTTGGTTTAGCTGTGGTTGTTCCTGCACATTTCCACGTCGTAATTAAATCACCAACAGTCGACTTGGGCAACTTTAGAAGGGTTCAAATATCCATGACGATTTACATGACTACTCCATGTTTGAAGTCACTTAGCTACTCTAAACAATCCGTTTTGTATCACTGGTTCTACAATTATTGGCGGGTCTGTCTCTCGTGATCTCTGATGGTCTATTCCACATTATACAGAGCTGTCTGGATACTTTTGATCATATAGTGAATTTGTAAACCACCTTAGACATGCTACATTATAGTAAAATGTCACATATTCAGTCAACTTAACTAACCAGTTTATGAAGAATATGTGTGACTGAAATGAGTTTCTTACCGTTGATTAAGTACATGAAAAAATTTCTAACGATTTGAATGCACTTTGGCGACCTGAGATCTGAAGAAGGAGCAAATGGGTGAAGACTTAATAAAGAGAAGACATATATCCTCTCTAGATGATTACGAGAATTTCTGGCTATGGCATATTTGGCTGCATTCAGACGGTGTCTCCCATCGTCTTAATATGTGGTGAGGTCTCTCAAGTCGCCAGTTACCTGTTGCCAAGGTCCAGATCTTAAAGACAATGAACATTGGCGACCGGAA
The DNA here is from genome assembly GCF_023864275.1 of Schistocerca cancellata. Lineage (NCBI taxonomy): Eukaryota > Metazoa > Arthropoda > Insecta > Orthoptera > Acrididae > Schistocerca > Schistocerca cancellata. The sequence continues at coordinate 334,098,308 of NC_064629.1, forward strand.
AGGTTCACTATGTTACGTTGTGAAGTTGCTCAGGGAGGACAATAAAAAATTCTCCATGGGAAAGTCAAAGGGCCAATATGCTCGGCCTATACCATTCCAAGGGCCAAAACATATATCTACGAAAAACGGACGGGAAAGGTATTTATAATGAACCGACCGTTGTACTATGCAGCAGCCATACTGATTGGAATACATTTATAAAAAATGATGTAAATGTGTACTACACATATAAAGGAAACGAGGCTCGAATCGCTTCTGCGATCAGTTCTTGAGTACTGCACGAGTATTTATCATTCCTAACACGTCAAGCTAAAGAAAGATATCAAAGCAGTTCAGAGGCGTGTCAAAAATATTTACCAATCGGTCCGATAAGTAAGAGAGTGTTACAGGAATCCTCCACGAGCTCAGATGGGGATCGCTGTTGAGGACATTTCGAGAACTAGCATTCCTTAGATGTAATGACGAACGATTTGGCCAATTAAGAGAGATTGGATCCTTCGACGTATTGGCTGTTGGCTTTTGTCTTAGGGTCTCAGGCTTGCACTCGTTTTATGATTTTTCTGACGTTTCGCCATCATGAGTGGCTCGAACAGTAAAAGATTCAACGTCCGTTGCTGGCGGCCGGTGGTACGTGATTCTTTGGTAATTTCAGTCACTTGAGTTGGCAAAATTTTCAAAAATCGTCAAACGAACGTCGGCCGAAAATCCTGTGAAAGAAGACAACAGGCACTATGTCAACAAGTGGCCACGAAAGCCTCAACAATTTAGTATTAGGACTTTCACTCCGGCCGAGTTTTCCTGAGCGGTACAGACTGCCGACTGGGCCGTAACGTGGCGCGTGCCTTCCTCGACTACTATCGCGCTGTGGGCGTCGTCACATCGCCGCCTGCTGCCGCCACGCCAGCGTCGTCGGCCCGCCGTCGCTCGCGCCGCCCCCGCCGCCCTCGCTCCAGGCCGCCACGCGCCGCCACAGGTACCAGCCACACTGCACTTTACAACTGTGTTTCATCTCGTTCACTACTCATTACTATGCACGTATATTTGCAGTATTTTATCATGTATACCGATCATATTTATTTATAATTTAGTCATTTACTTTACATGATAAAACTTTGGCTTCAAGGCTCTTCTTACATTTATACAAAATCCTTTAACGAGGTAATATTACAATGTGGCAAATATATTATCTGTACATAACAGTAAGTAATAATAATAATAACAATAATAATAATAATAATAATAATAATAATAATAATACAGGATACAGACAAAAAATAGGAATAGATAATACAAATATTAAAGAAGAACTAAAAGAAAAATATAGACAAAGACTAACAAAAATACTGAAAACAGAATTGACAGCAAGAAACAAGACAAAAGCTATAAATACTTATGCTATACCAGTATTGACCTACTCATTTGGAGTAGTGAAATGGAGTGACACAGACCTAGAAGCACTCAATACACTTACACGATCACAATGCCACAAATATAGAATACATCACATACTCGTACATTCAGGAACAGAAAGATTCACATTAAGCAGAAAGGAAGGTGGTAGGGGATTTATAGATATAAAAGACCTACATTATGGACAGGTAGACAATTTAAGAAAATTCTTTATAGAACGAGCAGAAACTAGCAAAATACACAAAGCAATCACTCATATAAATATATCGGCTACACCACTGCAATTTCATAACCACTTCTACAGCCCTTTAGATCACATAACATCAACAGATACGAAGAAAGTAAATTGGAAAAAGAAAACACTACATGGCAAGCACCCGTATCATCTAACACAGCCACACGTCGATCAAGACGCATCCAACACATGGCTAAGAAAAGGCAAAATATACAGTGAGACGGAAGGATTCATGATTGCAATACAGGATCAAACAATAAACACCAGATATTACAGCAAGCATATTATTAAAGATCCCAACACCACAACAGATAAATGCAGACTTTGCAAACAACAAATAGAAACAGTAGATCACATCACAAGTGGATGTACAATACTAGCAAATACTGAATACCCCAGAAGACATGACAATGTAGCAAAAATAATACATCAACAGCTTGCCTTACAACATAAACTTATAAAACAACACGTTCCCACATACAAGTATGCACCACAAAATGTACTGGAGAATGATGAATACAAATTATACTGGAACAGAACCATTATAACTGATAAAACAACACCACATAACAAACCTGACATCATACTCACCAATAAAAAGGAGAAAGTAACACAACTAATCGAAATATCCATACCCAATACAACAAATATACAAAAGAAAACAGGATAAAAAATTGAAAAATACATCCAACTGGCTGAGGAAGTCAAGGACATGTGGCATCAGGATAAAGTTGAAATTATACCAATTATACTATCAACTATAGGAGTCATACCACACAATATCCACCAGTACATCAATGCAATACAGCTACATCCAAACTTATATATACAATTACAGAAATCCGTAATTATTGATACATGTTCAATTACCCGAAAGTTCCTAAATGCAATATAACATATACCGTACAGTTAAAAGGAAGTCACGCTTGATCAAGGTCCACGTCAATTTCCGTTTTTAACCAGACCTAAGGTCTGAGAAAGGAAAGAAGATGATGACAATAATAGTAATAACAAACGTCCCTCTACTAATGTCAGACACCAGCACATATCCCAAATCAGGCCGTGAAGTGGCTGCAAGAACTAAAACTTCATCCTTCGCTCTGTTGGCAACAGCAGGAGGCAGTTACAGCTCTTACAGATAACTCTTGTCTGTATGCGCTGAAACTGTATGTTACACATTTTTTACTCGCTTTTCACGTCTTCGGAAATACCATCTTTGGTTATGTTATTATGGTTTGAAAATGGGTCTCGTCCCGAAACCAGTCATCGAGAGACTAAAAAAAAGTAAAATTTGCAACTTTGAACGGGTCTTTCGTTGTACTAAATAATAATGATGATGATACATATGGTAGTGAATATACAGTATAGCCCAATTATCGTGAGCATTACAAACATTTTTTGTCCAAAAGGAAAATAAAAAGTATAACAAGAAAATTTTGCTTACTTATCATGGAGACATTTACCAACACGTTTTCGGTTTTGTAACTCTGTTCATTACGAAGAAATGAACAAAACTAGGTCTCTCTCTTAAATTGTACCCTATATTTTTAACTTGATGATTCATTTAAGTTCCTCAAAATCCATTCATAAACGTATCACAGCGTGTCTTACATGTAGATATTAAGTTATTAAATGCGTAAAAAGATACTGACCTTGACTCTCCTGTACTAGCACACATTTGTTTACAGTCAGCTTCAATAAATGGACGAAATAACGTTTCCTGTGTACCAGCACTCTGTGTCAATAATGAAGTGGCAAACGCAGTTTTGTGTTACATTTTCAGTAACGGCTCATTTACGTGAATTGTACACTATGATAAGCTTGTGAACAGGCGTTGAGGAGAGCGAGTGGATTACGAATTAAAAATATACGTTGCTGCCTTAAAAAATAATATTCCTGTTAATAACTTCGTGATGAACAACGTTACAATAAATGCAGCATGTTCCTTATAATGCCCCTTGCGGCTGAACAAAATTTCCCTGATGGATTTCTTTTTTTTTTATTTTCGTTCTGGACTTAAAGCTTTTTGAGATGGTAGAGGTAAATGGGACACCATTATTGCACTAAAATACAAACAAACAAAATGTGATTAAATTATGGTAGTCCAATAATTGTACTATCTCGGTCATGTAATCAAGAGAATGGAAATAAAAACAAAGCTAATGCGTTTAACTACAACAAAGGAATAAAAACTACATACTGTCTCACCCACACTATCTACAGCAAAAGGTGCCTCTTCTATTACACTGAACCGAAAAATTTCAGTTCCATGATGAAATTCAAAAGTCTCTAAGCTTCAGAAACGGTAATACACTCCTAGAAATTGAAATAAGAACACCGTGAATTCATTGTCCCAGGAAGGGGAAACTTTATTGACACATTCCTGGGGTCAGATACATCACATGATCACACTGACAGAACCACAGCCACATAGACACAGGCAACAGAGCATGCACAATGTCGGCACTAGTACAGTGTATATCCACCTTTCGCAGCAATGCAGGCTGCTATTCTCCCATGGAGACGATCGTAGAGATGCTGGATGTAGTCCTGTGGAACGGCTTGCCATGCCATTTCCACCTGGCGCCTCAGTTGGACCAGCGTTCGTGCTGGACGTGCAGACCGCGTGAGACGACGCTTCATCCAGTCCCAAACATGCTCAATGGGGGACAGATCCGGAGATCTTGCTGGCCAGGGTAGTTGACTTACACCTTCTAGAGCACGTTGGGTGGCACGGGATACATGCGGACGTGCATTGTCCTGTTGGAACAGCAAGTTCCCTTGCCGGTCTAAGAATGGTAGAACGATGGGTTAGATGACGGTTTCGATGAACCGTGCACTATTCAGTGTCCCCTCGACGATCACCAGTGGTGTACGGCCAGTGTAGGAGATCGCTCCCCACACCATGATGCCGGGTGTTGGCCCTGTGTGCCTCGGTCGTATGCAGTCCTGATTGTGGCGCTCACCTGCACGGCGCCAAACACGCATACGACCATCATTGGCACCAAGGCAGAAGCGACTCTCATCGCTGAAGACGACACGTCTCCATTCGTCCCTCCATTCACGCCTGTCGCGACACCACTGGAGGCGGGCTGCACGATGTTGGGGCGTGAGCGGAAGACGGCCTAACGGTGTGCGGGACCGTAGCCCAGCTTCATAGAGACGGTTTCGAATGGTCCTCGCCGATACCCCAGGAGCAACAGTGTCCCTAATTTGCTGGGAAGTGGCGGTGCGGTCCCCTACGGCACTGCGTAGGATCCTACGGTCTTGGCGTGCATCCGTGCGTCACTGCGGTCCGGTCCCAGGTCGACGGGCACGTGCACCTTCCGCCGACCACTGGCGACAACATCAATGTACTGTGGAGACCTCACGCCCCACGTGTTGAGCAATTCGGCGGTACGTCCACCCGGCCTCCCGCATGCCCACTATACGCCCTCGCTCAAAGTCCGTCAACTGCACATACGGTTCACGTCCACGCTGTCGCGGCATGCTACCAGTGTTAAAGACTGCGATGGAGCTCCGTATGCCACGGCAAACTGGCTGACACTGACGGCGGCGGTGCACAAATGCTGCGCAGCTAGCGCCATTCGACGGCCAACACCGCGGTTCCTGGTGTGTCTGCTGTGCCGTGCGTGTGATCATTGCTTGTACAGCCCTCTCGCAGTGTCCGGAGCAAGTATGGTGGGTCTGAAACACCGGTGTCAATGTGTTCTTTTTTAGAATGTCAACAACATCAGATAAGAACACAACTAAATATTATTAGACCGTTCTCTGACGAAAGTGCGTAGCTGACTTATCCAGAGAAATCAGACAATTCCCAGGCATTCACAATAACAGTCGTTTGTAAATGCTGATTAAATTTTTACTCCCATTCCAAGAGAATTAAACCAGATGAACTTATAGGACATACAACTGCGTTTTATGAAAGTAAGAGTTCAGCAAAGGCAGAGCCTTCCAAATGGATTGGGGAAATGTAAAATAATATAAAATTCGTAGGGACTACACAAGAAGATGTAAAAACCAGGAAAATAATTTTATTTACAGTTCATCAATTGCAAGGAAATACAGAAAAAGCGGACCGCGGCAACTTGGTCTATATCAAGGATGAAGCTCACAGGAAATGAATGGGCACAGAGGAAGATTAGTCAACGGTTCTAGGGACCTTTAGCAGTCCTAAATGGATTTATTTGCAAATCAAAACAATAATAAATACAGTAATAAATAGACGGCAGTACAAGAATGTCAGTCTTATTGACACTGTGTAGCCTTCTCGACATATCTGCCGAATGTGAGTAATTAAGCAACAGTTCAGTAGAAATAAAACCTCGAGAAGTTGATCCAGGGAAGAGCGCAGTGTCCGACAGAGAAAGTCAAGCACCAAGAAGGGGAAGAGGAAACGAAATGAAACTTCGTGGACTGAGAGGGTATGAACTGAGACAAATCCGCAGGTCCTTCTGCTTTCAGAAACCTCACTTCCATATTCCTATGGCAATCAGTTCCCCCTGACATGTTCGAACACAGAAACAGAAGACTCTGAAAAAACAACACATTCAGTCACCCCACTTTTACCGCCAACGCGGCAAACCGGAACTGCCGATGACGTCGCATCCGAAGTGTCCTCACGAGGAATGGCAGTTGCTAACGTTGAAAAATCTCGGACGCCAAAATGTAGAGGTATCTTCCTCCACTGCTGATGTATGTCGCCATTTCAGCCACCGTGTCTGATGCACACACGTAGACTTCAGCAGCAATCAGGGGCTGACAGAAGGGCACCATTGGGTGGGTCGCAGCTGAAAGTGGCCACATGGACAGGCGTGATTAAACCTCAGGTGTCAGCATGGACGACGACGATGGCACGCAACACGCCGGGGCGATGGTTTGATAAAATGTAGTCCTGCACAAGCCAGAAAGTGACAGTATTGTCAGGCAGCAATCCGGCCCGTGTTCGAACTAATGGCCCACCAGGGAGTTGGCCAGCAACAGTAGGTAATCTCGCAGCAAATAACCCAGCGCGATGCAGACAACAAGTTGACCGTATGCTGGCCTCAGGTCAAGTGGGAACCTTCACCTACTGTGGCAAAGTCCGTAGAAAGTGGATGGATGCTTTATCCTGTGCTGCCAGTGATCTCCATCTCATAGTCATCAGCTGGAGTACAGTGTGTATCATAGCATACTGTACACACTGTTAGGGCTTCTCCAATAGCAGCACTTCCACCCCGGAACTCATAGCCGGCTGGAGTGGCAGAGTGTCACTTTTGGGTAGTGATTGATGACTTCATTTGCCTGAGTTTTCATGCTTCGTCATTTCCTCCAGAAACCCTGACAAAGGGGTAAGATTTCACAACTTCGGTTTCAGGGATTCTTGCTGGTGTCTTCCGCATTATCAGCCTCCTGAATGAGTGCTCGTGAACTCTAAATATTCCTTCTTGCGTAACGATGCATTGCCTACAGGGAGACAACTGCAGTGCTCTCTGTGACATCATTCTGCCGAGTGATGCAGGTACAGTTTATCGCCCAGGAAAAGGCATGTCGCAACACTACTTACCAAGGTGTGTTCAATGTCCCAGAACCCATGGTTCAAACGATAGGAATTACTCTGAATTTAATAAACAGACAGACATTAAATACATCATGGATCATGGCAGTGAATGTTACAGCATTTCAAGCAGCTATTACTCAGAACCAGAACTGAGGCTACTCCCAGACCGCGCAATATTATAAATTTAGTACGGAAGTCGGGAACATTTCCCTCCATGTGTGACAGAACCTACCTCTTATGGAGCAAAGGCTTTTCGAACCACAGGGAATGCTAATGATGTTTCACCTCAAGGAACTAGGTGCAAGGTGCCAGCACCCTAACCACAGCTACAGTCCCAGCAGACATGTACAGAATATCAGCAGTAGCATGCCCTTGCATCTTGCTTCTGATTTCCGCCACTCATAGTACCACAATAGCTAACACAGCTCACGCAGCGTCCTCATAAATACCAAAATATGTGGGAGCCCAGCCAGGTTGAGGTCACACCCATCCCCAAAAATCTGTTTCCATCATAGTACCATGGACTCTCGGACAAGGTGCCTATCACAAATAAACTAATCAATCCTGTTTATGAAATCATCTTAGTGACACATTGACTAGTTAGTTCGCTATGCCTGACGTCCTCGTCATTCAATATTCCTATGAAATGCCTTATTCCCTTAATGTTTCTCATTTTCTAATCCTGATGGCTAAAACGATTAAGCGAATGTTACTGTAAAATCCACGCTCCGTGAGATTAAATAAACAAAATTTGCTTAACGTCCTCAGAACAAAAGAAATTTTAGTCTGTTCTTGCAGACACTTTGTTACACCCGACAAAACATACTTCAATTCCACGCTGACATGCTGCGAATAAATTGCGATGACGGCATGGGGTACAGCTATCTTCATTAAACCTGCAATTGAATACAAGATTCAGAATTAAGGTATCTTTGCAGAAACTGTTGCTGCTGTAGGAGACAATTCGGACGTTATACACAGCCTGACAAAAACAGTAAAGCAATCACAATATATGGTCGGATGTCAATGTAGCTTCGTTCATATGTACACCATTCTATGTCGCAGATGGAACGGCTACCAGAGTACATTAGCCTCGTTCGCGTTTAGTGTTGTATCCAGGGCTGGTAGGAAATACAACAACGTCAGATGTTGAGTGATTTCTGTGAAGAACATGGAGATGCGAAGTACTCATATGAGTCACCGTTGTCAACACCTGACAGAATTTGAAACGGGCCTCGTTTTGGGTCTCCATTTGGACAGCTGATCGAATCGTGCACTATCCATTTTCTTTTTTTTAATTCAGATATGACAGTGGTCCGATGGTGGACTGTATGGGAACTCTAGAGCAGGCACACTCTTCATCAATGTTCTGGTCGACCACAATTTCCCAGCACAAGGAAGGACTGCCGTATTGCGCATCAAACACGTCGTAACTCTTATGTCTGAGAACAAGGAACCGACACCATCCAACATTCTGTGTGAAGCAATATCGAGAGGATTCAATAGGCAGACAAATTATTCTTGTATACTAAAAGTGAGAGCATTGTGGAATACCCACATCAGATGTCTCCCCTATTGAAAAGTTTCAGGATTGGTTGCATCATAATTCCTTCGAAATATCTCCAGCCAAATCCGTGCCATACATTTACACGTGACATAGATGGTAAGAACCAATAAATACGTATGTTACTGGGAACTTGCGTATTCCATTCGAGCAAGTTTCCAAATATCTTGACCTCCATATCTATTGAAATCTCTCTGGGTCGTACACACGAAATCCAGTCTGCAAAAGAGTGAGAAGGTAATTAATATTGTACATTCAACTATGTGGATGGGAGGGGGAGGGAGGGTGCCGGAATAAGTGTTTTCACGCCTTCGCAGATGGACCTGCTCCACGCTAGCTATTACTAAAATTATCAAGGAGTGTCATAAAAGATGATCCTCTTCAAGAACGAAACCGGCCACCTAAAAATAAAAGTACACAACTTAACTCCGATCAATGCAGTGTTTATTGATATAAGTTATCATATTAATAGAACACTGGTTTTCCTGGAACAATGTTCCAAGGTATTTTAATAACTCTGCTCCTGAACTTAGAAAGTAGTACATTGATTCCAAATACCTACTCAAACGCACAAAATTTGGGCACGATACCTTATGTTGTAGGTTTCGGGTACTATCTGAGAAAAGTTTCAGTAATTGATACTAGTTTATCAAGAAACTTGTACAAGTAGCAGACATCATCTGCCACATTTTACCATTGCGTCACCGAAGTGCAGCTACTGGCACCATCTCTGTTTCGTGACAGATGACACGAACATGACAACTGATTTAGATATTCGCTCGGTTACATCAAACGTGGAATGTAATGTGAAAATGCAACTACTGAAGTACTTGTTAAGTGGATGGGAACAAGCATGCCATCTCTACACAGATAAATGAGGTCCGTCACATGGCGTCAGCAACGCTTATTCTGACTGATAGACACACCAAACTGACAAATTCCATGTTCATCCGGAATCCTTGTTACTTACAGCTGATCACATTTCAACGCTACGGCTCCATAAATAAGCTGCCGGTTTACATAAAGAAACAATCATTAGTCTGCCGGATGCGTGATCGGCGTAACTGCTCGTACTTAATCATGTTGTTAATACTACGAGGGCAGTTCAATAAGTAATGCAACACATTTTTTTTCTGAAACAGGGGTTGTTTTATTCAGCATTGAAATACACCAGGTTATTCCCCAATCTTTTAGCTACACAACACTATTTTTCAACGTAATCTCCATTCAATGCTACGGCCTTACGCCACCTTAAAATGAGGGCCTGTATGCCTGCACGGTACCATTCCACTGGTCGATGTCGGAGCCAACGTCGTACTGCATCAATAACTTCTTCATCATCCGCGTAGTGCCTCCCACGGATTGCGTCCTTCATTGGGCCAAACATATGGAAATCCGACGGTGCGAGATCGGGGCTGTAGGGTGCATGAGGAAGAACAGTCCACTGAAGTTTTGTGAGCTCCTCTCGGGTGCGAAGACTTGTGTGAGGTCTTGCGTTGTCATGAAGAAGAAGAAGTTCGTTCAGATTTTTGTGCCTACGAACACGCTGAAGTCGTTTCTTCAATTTCTGAAGAGGAGCACAATACACTTCAGAGTTGATCGTTTGACCATGGGGAAGGACATCGAACAGAATAACCCCTTCAGCGTCCCAGAAGACTGTAACCATGACTTTACCGGCTGAGGGTATGGCTTTAAACTTTTTCTTGGTAGGGGAGTGGGTGTGGCGCCACTCCATTGATTGCCGTTTTGTTTCAGGTTCGACGTGATGAACCAATGTTTCATCGCCTGTAACAATCTTTGACAAGAAATTGTCACCCTCAGCCACATGACGAGCAAGCAATTTCGCACAGATGGTTCTCCTTTGCTCTTTATGGTGTTCGGTTAGACAACGAAGGACCCAGCGGGAACAAACCTTTGAATATCCCAACTGGTGAACAATTGTGACAGCACTACCAACAGAGATGTCAAGTTGAGCACTGAGTTGTATGATGGTGATCCGTCGATCATCTCGAACGAGTGTGTTCGCGCGCTCCGCCATTGCAGGAGTCACAGCTGTGCACGGCCGGCCCGCACGCGGGAGATCAGACAGTCTTGCTTGACCTTGCGGCGATGATGACACACGCTTTGCCCAACGACTCACCGTGCTTTTGTCCACTGCCAGATCACCGTAGACATTCTGCAAGCTCCTATGAATATCTGAGATGCCCTGGCTTTCCGCCAAAAGAAACTCGATCACTGCCCGTTGTTTGCAACGCACATCCGTTACAGACGCCATTTTAACAGCTCCGTACAGCGCTGCCACCTGTCGGAAGTCAATGAAACTATGCGAGACGAAGCGGGAATGTTTGAAAATATTCCACAAGAAATTTCCGGTTTTTTCAACCAAAATTGGCCGAGAAAAAAAATGTGTTGCATTACTTATTGAACTGCCCTCGTACAAACAATTACTTGTTCGCCGGCCGGAGTGGCCGTGCGGTTCTAGGCGCTACAGTTTGGAACCGAGCGACCGCTACGGTCGCAAGTTCGAATCCTGTCTCGGGCATGGATGTGCGTGATGTCCTTAGGTTAGTTAGGTTTAATTAGTTCTAAGTTCTAGGCGACTGATGACCTCAGAAGTTAAGTCGCATAGTGCTCAGATCCATTTGAACCAATTACTTGTTGTACCAAATTATAGACCAGACTTGCGGAACTACAGCGCCATAACGAGAGAGTTGGGTTGGGTTGTTTGGGGAAGGAGACCAGACAGCGAGGTCATCGGTCTCATCGGATTAGGGAAGGACGGGGAAGGAAGTCGGCCGTGGCCTTTGAAAGGAACCATCCCGGCATATAACGAGAGAGCTATCATGCTATGGGTAAAGGAACATCATGGTATCGGTAAGAGTGTCGCACACCAACGGACAAAGACGAATGAACGTGTTCGTCACGCAGACATTTCCACGATGTGCGGCTGAAGATCAAAACTTTGCGGGACAGTAAGTAGCGTCTATCTTACCAGCGCAGAGGAAGACGTTATGCAACTATGCTACCAAGCATTTCAGCAAGACTGTAGTGCTCTCTTGTAGGTAACGCACTAAATTCGTGGTCGGTACGTTGCACCTGTGCTTTAACCACGGATGATTCCGACTGTACCTCTATCGGCTACAATTGATTGACTCACCATTATGTGATGGGGCCGCAGAGCAGGACATCGACTACAACATTTTTGGCTACCCACTGTCACGTCATGCGAAAACCACTTTACTACGTTGCCCAGTGTTTCGTGAAAAACTTCTAATAAAACATAAGGAGTGATCAAGTAGTTTCCGTCTGAGCGCGCTGCTGCAGCATATATGCGACGTTGCGCGTCGCCGATGGGGTATGTAAGCACCGACAGGTAGGCAATGGATTAGTGTGGTATTTGTGTATTTCCGACTTATGTACGATAACTGCATAAACATGAACTGTTGCGACGTTATTACCATATGCGACCAAACAGGGCGACCGTGATGTTATTCTTTTATTTGCTGCCGAAGCACAAACACCGGTCCACCGGAGAACGAAGAATGTGCAACAGGCAGCATGTGTGACGGAAACTACAGTTGTGGAATGATACGCTAAGTTCTGTGCTGGTTATGATTCGAGCCAAGACGCCAGTCGATCTGGGAGGCCAGCATTAACTGGGAGGCTTACGTGACAGGCGCTCAAGCATACGCCCTACAGTCCTGATTTCTCCCCATACTAATATCACGCCTTCGGTCTCTTAAAAAGGCCTTGAAGTGTCGGCGATTCCTGTTGGACGAGGATGTGGAGCCGGTAGTTAGGGATTTCTTCACATAGACGGGCATGGTGTTTTACCAAACGAGTGTCTTCAAATTTGTGCGTCACTGGCGATTTTGCCTGATAGGCATACCGATTCTGGACTGCACGGCCTTTTGACGGAGACTTTTGATCATACCATATAAAAACACCACTTAAACGAATGATGTACCACTGTATTACAATGCATATAATTTTTAAGCAGCTGAACACTTATAATTTAGTTAATATGTCTCTTAGAACCAAATATGAATACATTGTCATATGTTTGGAATGCGAGTCATGGTTATACACAGGGTGTCAGGAAGGAATATTATTGGTATCGCCGACAGGCTGAAGTGGAACAGAGTTAGTCAAGCTGAGAGAAATGCAAAACTCAGATATGCTCATACTGAAACTGACAACAGAAGTAGATGAACTGTCCTGTGAAAAAAAACCTGCACTGTCTTGGTCTACGCAAAGTAAAAGCTGCAACTAATCCCATTGTCCCAGCCGAAGAACTGAACCCGTACTTCACATTAACTACAGCCACAAACGAAACCGGGACTCATTGATTACTTCATCGGGGTAAACTATTATAGCCACGAAAAATTCTGTTTGAAGCATATGTTATCCAATACCGTTAAAAATGCCATCATGTGTATCGGATCAGCGTCTACAAGAAATGATGACACCACAGTCCAAAATATAAAGCTTATTATTAACCTACAACTGTCCACAATAACAGATATCATCAACCACTCTTTAATAACGAGTGTTTTCCTTTAGGTCTGGAAACGGGGACTAGTTGAGCTAAATTTCCATAGCACCCTCTGATTACCGACCTCTTTGGATTCTTCCTGCACTGCCGAAGGCCTCAGAATATACAGGGTGTTACAAAAAGGTACGGCCAAACTTTCAGGAAACATTCCTCACACACAAAGAAAAAAAATATGTTATGTGGACATGTGTCCGGAAACGCTTACTTTCCATGTTAGAGCTCATTTTATTACTTCTGTTCAAATCACATTAATCATGGAATGGAGACACACAGCAACAGAACGTACCAGCGTGACTTCAAACACTTTGTTACAGGAAATGTTCAAAATGTCCTCCGTTAGCGAGGATACATGCATCCACCCTCCGTCGCATGGAATCCCTGATGCGCTGATGCAGCCCTGGAGAATGGCGTATTGTATCACAGCCGTCCACAATACGAGCAGGAAGAGTCTCTACATTTGGTACCGGGGTTGCGTAGACAAGAGATTTCAAATGCCCCCATAACTGAAAGTCAAGAGGGTTGAGGTCAGGAGAGCGTGGAGGCCATGGAATTGGTCCGCCTCTACCAATTCATCGGTCACGGAATCTCTTACTGAGAAGCGTACGAACACTTCGACTGAAATGTGCAGAAGCTCCATCGTGCATGAACCACATGTTGTGTCGTACTTGTAAAGGCACATGTTCTAGCAGCACAGGTAGAGTATCCCGTATGAAATCATGGCGGTGAATCAATGAAGTACAGTACATACTGACGAAACTAAAATGAGCTCTAACATGGAAATTAAGCGTTTCCGGACACATGTCCACGTAACATCTTTTCTTTATTTGTGTGTGAGGAATGTTCCCTGAAAGTTTGGCCGTACCTTTTTGTAACACCCTGTATAGTCTACGACCAGCTAACAAGTTATCTAACTAAAAGCAACCTACAAGACAAATACCAATCACGTTTCTGTAAACATTACAGCTCCACATTTGCCTTAATAAAGGTAACAAATGACCTTCAGCGTGCCATGGATGCAGAAGAGGCAACTATCGTGTGCTTCTTAGACTTCAGCAAAGCCTTTGACACTGTCGACTTCCCATTTTACTTGCTAAAATTGGCAGCCATAGTTTCTCACCAAATGCAGCGTAATGATTTTGCTCATATATGATGTGTCTCCAGCAACGTGAAATGTCAGTACCATAAAGTCACAATGGTGGTATGTGGTGTTAGGCGCCCCCAAGGAACCGGTATTAGGTCCTACGCTCTTTTAGTAGCACGTAAATGTCGTGTCATCAGTGTTTTCCTACTGAAAATACCACATGTTGGCTGACGATATCCAGTTGTATCTAAGTGCAAAACCAATAAACCTGGAGAATGTTATCGAGAATCTCAGTACCGATCTGTGTGTGCTATCAAACTGGGCACAGGACATAAAGTTAAAGCACAACCCATGGAAAACCCAAGCGGTACTCGTTGGTCATTCGAGGCTCATTTGCGCGAATTTTTGGGAATCCCAACCCTCTTTCACCCTTAATGGGACAGATATCAACTTCTCTCCTTCAGCAAAGAGTCTACGCTTATTAATAGATGAAATTAGGGTGAGCACGTAACTGTAACAATGTGCAAGATGGCGTCAGAATCTCTCCCACCATAGAAAAATGTAGAATTCTATTCCCTCTTGATATAAATAAGGAAGTTGTACAAACACTTACACTTCCGATCATTGATTACAGCGATGTTATCCTACAAGGCCCTTCTCAGCAAAGGTCACAGATCCTCGAACTTGTTAAGAATGTCTGTGCACGTGATGTCTGTGATGTTCGACTCTCTGATCATATTTCACCATCATATGCACTGCTATTCTGGCTGCGTGTAGACAAGTGCTGAGATTTCCGTAGCTTCTGGCTTCTCTATTGTCTTATCAACGAACACTGTCACTGATATCTGTCCACGATCTTAACGCTCTTAACTGAACAACATACCAGAAACACACGTTCTCATCATAGCGAAATTCTATTAGTCCAGTCCATCGTGCAGTCACCTTGTCAAAATGCTTCTCAGTAGATGGAATCCGACTCTGTAATAATCTCCTGTATTATATTAGAGAGATAGATAACATCTCCAGCTTCAGAAGACAGTTAATCACAAATGTACTGAAGCAAGAACAAGGATTACCGTTGTCCCTGTACATACTCGTTACCCTTGCACATCCTTCTTTCCAAATGGATATTCCTCTTTTCCCCGGATTCTCAGCTGATGCAGTCTCCTTAAATATCCGTGCACCAGAATTCGCTATATCTGGAAACATCTGTCTAGTACATTGATAAATTCTTTTTATATCTACCACTAACATTATTGTTATTATTGTCATTATTATTATTACAGTTATCACTGTTCGTAGCAGAAGCTGCGGTAGTACAAGTACTGCCAGTGTTAACATTATTCATTCGTAATCAGAATTATTTGCTAACATTGTCACACAGATTTGGGTGCACATTAAGGTACCAGTGATCACAATATCTGCACTAATACGTCTCACACACTTTATATACTCGAAGGTTAGAAAAATCCAAAAAGCACCCTCTAACATGCAAGAAAACAACATCGTGACATTCGTAACATTGTAGAACTAGTAAAGACACTTCATTTTGTGATGTGGTGTCAAGAAGTAATTAAATGTCGGTAGGTGTAGCATAATGCAATCGCATCCCATTTTTATAGTCGGGGGTTTAATAAACAATTGCCTGACGACAAGGTTTGTTTCGTAAATGGCTGGATGCAATTTCTCTCGGGTTATTACATGAATTTGTTTGATCTTAGAAATCACTAAATTAATATAACTAACAGTTCACGGTTCTTATTAAGATATTGTCGGGCTTCATACGGGCGCAGGATTTGGCTTCTTTACCACTGAATATCACTTCAAAAGGCCTTCAAAGACTGTGGGCAGGAACTGTGTGAGGTGGGTAACAATTCTCTCACTTTCTGCCACGTGTTCCCAGGTACGTGGGGTGTCGTTCCGAATGTCATCATGAGTTCTTGGCCATGGGTCACGTCACTTTTCTCGCACGATACGTTTTGTGGCTGCCCATCCGTTTTCAGTAGGCTCTAAGTTTGCGGCAGAAAGAAGGTAGTTGAGAAGAGAACTCTCACTCTGTTCTGTAAACTACTCGTGCACCATGATTAAGATGTGTACAGAAGAACGGTCATGCTGGAAACAGATTACTCGTTCAAGATATAATACTCGCATGATATTGGTATACTGGGCAGCATCAAGTCGGCTATCTGTCCTGTGACTCATTTCAGGTACATGGAGAAACATCCAGATCCAAACTGCCATAGACTCACGGCCACTTCTACGAGTAGATGACCCATGTATGTATTTGGGGCACTCCGCATCCGGTATTCGCGTACTGGACCATCGTTTACTGAGGACAATACTGATTCCTAGGAAATTTTCGCGTTCCACAAGTCACGATTAGACTGTCCTAGGAAAATACTAATAAGTAGAATAGATTATCATCACGGGCCTTTCCCTGATGACCGCATATTTGATAAATACTCCGGCCTACCGAGCCCGACGTCTAATTTTATCCACCTACCAGGGAAAAGCTAAAGTTCGGTTAAACTGCCACCGCTGTTGAAACAGTTCAAAATGGTTCAAATGGCTCTGAGCACTATGGGACATAACATCTGAGGTCATCAGTCCCCTAGAACTTAGAACTACTTAAACCTAACTAACATAAGGACATCACACACATCTATGTCCGAGGCAGGATTCGAACCTGCGACCGTAGCGGTCGCGCGGGTCCAGACTGAAGCGCCTAGAACCGCTCGGCCGTTGAAACAGTATTTTTTCATCAGGCGTTGACAAGTTCGTTACGTTCGACGGGTGTTGTTGCACGCAGAAGTCCACTTTCACACGCCTACTTCATTCTCCAGTGTGTCGATGACGTTTTACCCATTGTCGCGCAGTGCCCTCAGGAACTCCAAACCGTACCCGAGCCTCCGACGCCGTCAAATTTCTTTTCTCCACAAGAAAAATGACGCGTCCACAAATAGTCTCTTGACGATCAGTCATTGTCTTTTATAGAACAAATGGTGAGCTTGCAGGCCTAGCTCCACGCTATAGTCTGGCAGTCAGTTACCGTGTTACATTAATGAAACTGTATGAATTATCCTCACATGTTATGTCAAATAGTGTTAGTAAATTTATGATTTCGACTCCTGGGACGTCAAACTTCACGAGAATTCCGTCGCTTAATCTTGTGAAAATTAACTGCATGTTATGGGAATGTTTTCACGTAACAGAGCTGGGGTCTTCGTAAACAACAAATTGTCGAACGAGCAGGATTTGTCCATCACGGCGACAAAAAGGAAAACAATTCACATTGGTTCGAACATGAGACAGATTACCTATAAAGCCTGCACGTTGTTTATTGAGATTCAGTGACCATTTGTGAACTTAAATTCATTCAGTTAACATGCAATGTAACTATAGATAATACCAGCTTATTACATTTGCAGAAAAAAATTTTGTGCCTTCTTGGAACACACATACGTATACTGACTTTGGTTTCCTGTAATTTTTGAAGTAACATTTCCCAAGGTACATAGAAAACTATGACCTACTCCATTTCATTCACGTCAGAGCTGTATCGGACATTACCTTTGACTGAAATTTCTGTGTTGTCAAGCGTACATCATTTTTGTGGCCGATCTATAAAGACAAGAAGTAATAAGGTGTTAATTTAGGTGGTTCATACGCCACAGAACACGGCAAATATTATTGCCTACTTGCAGAACTGGCATGTGAATCTATCCCCAGATCAGAGATGATTCACTGTTCATAACCAAAATGAGTGATCATTGCTCATCATTACAATTAATATTGTAAATGAGATAGGATTTGTTTTGCTACTAAGCAGCGTGTTCTGCACAAGTCATTCGATTAGACTCGTTTCAAATAGATTCCTGGAAAATATTTCCTGTTCATTTCTGATTGCTGTGCTATTTGTGCGATGGTTAAAAATGTAAAAGGTACCGCCTCCACCCAAATGAATTAAATATTACGTTGTTGCTGAATAATTTTGTAGCGTTTTTGTTTGGCGTATTGGCATTCCTTTTTCTGTGGATTTATTTATCGATTGTCATTTTTTATTTGTAGTTCACTATTGCCATTTGAATTCTCATAATGTCATTTTGTCATTTGGAGGCAGCGAGCGGAGCTACGGACGCTAGAAAATGGAGTGTCCAGTAGAGAAATCAGATCATTTCCGACATATTCTTCTGTTTCAGTTCAATAAGCGTTTGACAGCAACAGAGGTAGCCAGAAACATTTGCACCGTTAATGGGGATCATATCACTAGACATTGTACTCGAGAACTGGCGCATGTAATGAACTGTGATCACTCCAACATCGTGCCACATTTGCATGCAGTAGGGACGGTTAGAGTATCATGTGTATGTATGGATATTGCATGCTCTAAGGCAAAGTCACACAAATCAGCCGGTGGCCATATATGAATCTCTGCTTGCTCGTCATCAATTGACTCGTGAACCACGCCGACCACTCCTATACTTTATCGTTACTGGTGACGAAAAATCGTGTCTTGATGCTGTCATAAGCAAAAGGAATGAATGGTTGGGCCCAAACAAAGCAGCAACTCCTCGTACAAAGACCTGCGTGCACCCACAAAAGATAATGTTATGCATTTCGTGGAACAGCGAATTGCTTCCACGAGGGCCAGGAAAACGGAGTGAGGTGATGGTACTCCACAATAACGCCAGCCCGCATTGTGCTAGACTCATAAAAAAACACTATACAGGAGTTGAGTTAGGAATTCATTCCGCATCCACCTCATTAACCTGATCCTGCGCACTCAGATTTTCACCTTTTCCACTCTCTATCGAACAAACATCAAAGAACTTTCTTTCCGGATGAAAATGCGCTCCGTACATGGCTCGAAAAATTCTTCGCCTCAAAACCACGAGATTTCTACTGTCGCAGAATCAAAAAATTACCCCAGCGTCAGAAATAGAGAAGGAGCATATATTTTTAAAACTATAGTCTCTGTTATATAAATCTGTTGTGTTTATTACACCTACGGAAAAGCACTACCAAATCATGCACCAACCTAATTGATCAGATTAGATTAGATTAGATTATATTAGATTAATACTAGTTCCATGGATCATGAATACGATATTTCGTAATGATGTGGAACGAGTCAAATTTTCCAATACATGACATAATTAAGTTAATTTAACAACATACTTAAGTTAATATAACAACTTTTTCATTTTTTTGTGTTTATTATTTTTATTTTTTATTTTATTTTTATTAATATTTTTTTAAATTTATATCTAAAAATTCCTCTATGGGGTAGAAGGAGTTGTCATTCAGAAATTCTTTTATTTTCTTCTTAAATACTTGTTGGTTATCTGTCAGATTTTTGATACTATTTGGTAAGTGACCAAAGACTTTAGTGCCAGTATAATTCACCCCTTTCTGTGCCAAAGTTAGATTTAATCTTGAATAGTGAAGATCGTCCTTTCTCCTAGTATTGTAGTCATGCACACTGCTATTACTTTTGAATTGGGTTTGGTTGTTAATAACAAATTTCATAAGAGAGTATATATGCTGAGAAGCTACTGTGAATATCCCTAGATCCTTAAATAAATGTCTGCAGGATGATCTTGGGTGGACTCCAGCTATTATTCTGATTACACGCTTTTGTGCAATAAATACTTTATTCCTCAGTGATGAATTACCCCAAAATATGATGCCATATGAAAGCAACGAGTGAAAATAGGCGTAGTAAGCTAATTTACTAAGATGTTTATCACCAAAATTTGCAATGACCCTTATTGCATAAGTAGCTGAACTCAAACGTTTCAGCAGATCATCAATGTGTTTCTTCCAATTTAATCTCTCATCAATGGACACACCTAAAAATTTGGAATATTCTACCTTAGCTATATGCTTCTGATTAAGGTCTATATTTATTAATGGCGTCATACCATTCACTGTATGGAACTGTATGTACTGTGTCTTATCAAATTTCAGTGAGAGTCCGTTTACAAGGAACCACATAGTAATTTTCTGAAAGACAGTATTGACAATTTCATCAGTTAATTCTTGTTTGTCAGGTGTGATTACTATACTTGTATCATCAGCAAAGAGAACTAAGTTTGCCTCTTCATGAATATGGAATGGCAAGTCATTAATATATATTAAGAACAACAAAGGACCCAAGACTGACCCTTGTGGAACCCCATTCTTGATTGTTCCCCAGTTTGAGGAATGTGCTGATCTTTGCATATTATGAGAACTACTTATTTCAACTTTCTGCTCTCTTCCAGTTAGGTACAAATTAAACCATTTGTGCACTGTCTCACTCATGTCACAATACTTGAGCTTGTCTAGCAGAATTTCATGATTTACACAATCAAAAGCCTTTGAGAGATCACAAAATATCCCAATGGGTGGTGTTCGGTTATTCAGATCATTCAAAATTTGATTGTTGAAAGCATATATGGCATTTTCTGTTGAAAAACCTTTCTGGAAACCAAACTGACACTTTGTTAGTACTTCATTGTTACAGATATGTGAAGCTACTCTTGAATACATTACTTTCTCAAAAATTTTGGGTAAAGCTGTTAGAAGGGAGATTGGACGGTAATTGTTGACATCAGATCTATCCCCCTTTTTATGCAGAAGTATAAGAATAGCACATTTCAGTCTATCAGGGAAAATGCCCTGTTCCAGAGAGCTATTACACAGGTGGCTGAGAATCTTACTTATCTGTTGAGAACAAGCTTTTAGTATTTTGCTGGAAATGCCATCAATTCCATGTGAGTTTTGGCTTTTAAGCAAGTTTATTATTTTCCTAATTTCAGAGGGAGAAGTGGGTGATATTTCAATTGTATCAAATTGCATAGGTATGGCCTCTTCCATTAACAGCCTAGCATCTTCTAGTGAACACCTGGATCCTACTATATCCACAACATTTAGAAAATGATTATTAAAAATATTTTCAACTTATGACTTTTTGTTCGTAAAGTTTTCATTCAATTTGATGGTAATACTGTCTTCCTGTGCTCTTGGTTGACCTGTTTCTCTTTTAATAATATTCCAAATTGTTTTAATTTTATTATCATAGTTGCTGATTTCAGACATGATACACATACTTCTGGATTTTTCAAATGCATTTATAAAAATGTCATGAAATAAATTATATTTTAAATTGGCATCAGGTTCACGGTACACCTCATCCCAATCTAACTGCTGTAGGCTTTCCCTGAAATTTGCAATTGTTAAATCGTTGACTGAACGAATTACTTTGGAGGACTGTTTAGTATTGCTGAATGGAGCTATGTCATATATTGTAACTAGCTGTGCACCATGATCAGAAAGACCATTCTCAACAGGCTGAGCATTTATCTGGTTAAATTTATCTTGGTCTATAAAGAAGTTATCTATCAGTGAGCTGCTATCCTTCACCACCCGAGTAGGAAAATCAATAACGGGTGTCAAATTGAAAGAACCGAGTAATAGTTCAAGGTCATTTTTCCTATTACCCTCTTTCAGAGAATCTACATTGAAGTCCCCACAAATACTAATTTGCTTCCCCCTGTCTGAAAGATAGCACAACAAGGAGTCCAAATTTTTCAGAAATAGATGAAAATTTCCTGATGGGGACCTATATACAATTACAATTATAAATGTGCCTTTATTTAATTTAAGCTCACAGGCACATCATCTATATGTTTCTCTACACAAAACTTTTTTGTTTCTATACTTTTTGCACAATGATAGCTTTTGACATATATGGCAACTCCTCCTTTCTCCATATTTTCTCTAATTACATGTGCAGAGAGCTTATATCCACTTACATTTACCTTATCCGTATCAGTAACAATGTGATGCTCAGACAGGCATAGTATATCTATTTCATCCTCAGCTTCTAAATCTTCTAAACAAACCAGAAGCTCATCTATTTTATTCTGTAAACTCCCAATATTTTGATGAAATATACTTACATTATTTTTAAATATACTTTTATGAGAACCTTTCCTTATTCTAACATTTGCAGTACTCTCCTGTCTGAGTTTCTCATTGTGCTTAGGCCTAGTTGCTATACCAGTGGTCACATGGTGTTCAGAGAGGCAGATTATGTCAACTGGGTTGGGTGACTTTAATTCATCAATGCAATTACCTAGGACTGAGATACAACTTGGTGGAGATAAAATTTCTGGTGATTGGTGAAAATTTATAATTGACAGCTGTGATTGGTGATCCAATGTGCTAGAATTGTTCTGTTTAATTTCTTTCCTAAACTGAAGATTTGTTTCAATCCTGACCTCTGGTAGAATTTGACATCTTTCTGTCTTACCCATCCTAAAAAAGGTGCTGCTCCAACACCTGTAACCACTGGTATTTTACCATTCATGGCAGTGGCTCCGCCCCATTAAATTTCCTGCTATTACCCCAGCCAGTTTCCCCTTCCCTTTCCTGTTGAGATGTAGGCCGTGCCTGGTATAGTCCCACCTACTGAGAGAATCAACAGGAACCACACCAATATGAGCCCCCGCACCCGACCCAAGCAGCTGTTCCAACTCCAAATTAACTCTCCCAACAGAAGAGTTCAAATGAGGCCAGTCATGGCGTCTCAGGACAGATACAAATTCAACATTGGTGTGTCTCGATGCCGATAAGAATCTAGTTGTCCCTATACACCATGAAATTGTCATCTCTTTTTACAACATTCGTCCTCATACACTGATGAGCTAAAATATTATGACTACCTACTTAAAAGCACCTTGGTCCACTTCTGGAACCCAATTCAGTAGTAATTCTGTTTGCCATATATTCGAAAGTACTTGACTAGTTTCCAGAGGTTTGTGGCACCAGGTGCCTACACACACGTCACACA
This sequence comes from Schistocerca cancellata, assembly GCF_023864275.1. Lineage (NCBI taxonomy): Eukaryota > Metazoa > Arthropoda > Insecta > Orthoptera > Acrididae > Schistocerca > Schistocerca cancellata. The sequence continues at coordinate 334,121,531 of NC_064629.1, forward strand.
CTTCCTGTAATTTAAGGGTGGTTGGTTTTTGGGCGCGTGCTGGCGGCCGATATCATCCCAGTTTGGTTTCATCGGATTCAAATAAGCGAATTCTACGATTCTGGCTTTGTGACACGGACAGTTATACTGCTAGAAGATGCCATCGCTGTTGACGAAGTCATCAAACCTAAGGGATTACAGGTGCTCCTAATAATGTTCACCTAGTCCACAGCTGTCATGGTGCCTTTGATTATAACCGCATGTCCTATGGAAGCCCAGGAGAATGTCCCCCACAACATAATATTGCTACCACCGGCCTGCGCCCGTGGCACGCTGCATGCTTCCAGCAGCGGTTCACCTGGATTACGGTGTATCTGATTACGACCATCGATCCGATTTACCAATAAATGGGATTCATTCAACCTGGCAACACGATTCCATTGATCCGTGGTCCAATCTCGATGATCCCGTACCCGCTGTAATCATAATTTACGATGTAGTTGGGTCCACATGGGAACGCGTAGCGGTCATCTGCTGCGGAACATCATGTTCAACACTGTGTGCTAAACGGTATGCTCCAAAACGCGTGCGCCTGCGCCAGCTGTGTTCTCTGTCATCAGATATGCCACAGATCGCCACCTGTCCTCCTTTCGCCTCCTCGTGGTTTCAGCATTCTTCAACCACTTTCCATAGACTCCGACGGCAGCTGTGTGCGACCAGTTTCGCCGTTTCCGAGATGCTCGCTCCCAGGCACTGGGCCACAGCAATCTAGCTTTTATCAAAGACGCTTATGTCGGCGGATATCCGCAATTGGGTCACTTATCGTCCGTAGAATGATTCCCCATTCGTCTCTGCTCCGCACTATACTTCTCTTACCCCATCTCGTGCCCTTAGCGCCATCAGGCAGCTTGCAACCCCGCTATGAGCAGTGGACATAATTTTTTGGCTCTTAAGTGCGTTAGCATCCCAAATATGCGCTTGGTTTCCATCTCCAACGTCATTTCTAATGTGACGTTGAACTCGTATCTTCTTCTCTCTTAAGGATTGACAAAGAAATTCTATAACTCTTAATTATCCAAACGAATAAAAAAAATGGCCCAAATGGCTCTGAGCACTATGCGACTTAACTTCTGAGGTCATCAGTCGCCTAGAACTTAGAACTAATTAAACCTAACTAACCTAAGGACAGCACACACATGCATGCCCGAGGCAGGATTGAAACCTGCGACCGTAGCGGTCGCTTGGCTCCAGACTCTAGCGCCAAACGAATAAATACAGAGAGACCATGATATGCAATAAATCACTGACAACCTTTATGTTACTGCAGGCTACAAATCTCTGATTACTGTTTCACCTGGACACGTCTTAGCTATCTGTACAGGCCACCAGTGAGTTGATAATGCTACTGTTTATCGCAAGAAACACTGCGTAATATCGGACTGAATTCTGCACTTGAAATAGATGCGATTCGAAACGTTAACACACAGTCCAACTGACCACTGCAGATCAAATTACATCGATATCTAGAAAATAATTTTATTCTTCTGTAACCTCCCCCTCACTTACCGACCTTAATGACAGTGAAAAATGAAACCGCGTGTACCTAATGGGAGTTTTGGAAAAGCAATCGTCACCGAAGTTAACCTGTCGGTAAAGAGGGAGGAAAGGGTTACATCTAAATGAAAGGAAATGTGCTAATGAAACTGGTGGAAATTAATTTTGAAAAGGGGTAAAGTTAATAAAGAAAGTAAATGTGCAGCCGTTACGTTAACAATTAACTAGCGGTAATTAGGTATTTGAGATTTGGGGGAAATCACGGTCGCCAGTCCTAAGGACAATTACTATAGTAACTGAAAAAGAAAGGTTATTACACATATAATTAGCACTAGAAGCGTGGCTACTGAAGGTTGACACGCGTAGTGTGAAAACTGAAAGTTTGTCAGAAGTAATAAATTTCGCTACACCCTGACTTAATTTAGCAAAAGAATTAATAAAACCGGGAAATCGAAAGTTAATTTAGTGACTGAAGTTAATAGTGAGCTTTCTTTCTGAAGCACATCGAAATTCAGTAAAATACGGTTAGTCTTGGACTACCTCAACAATCATTTCAAAAGCTACTTGAATCTACGCAATTTAGAAAGAAGAGATTTAACTTTGAGCCTGAATTAAATGATTCTGAACAATTAACAATAGTAAAATTTAGTACGTACCAAGCTGAGCTGCAGTCACAGGTAAGCTAAAATATGGTAACAAACTCGCACTCTTAATTTGTGCTTGAGTAATCTGAATATTGTAGCCAGCTAACTGAACTTTGAAATTAAAGCAGTGAAATAGAATTAGCTATATTACTTTAATGCTGGCGTTTGAATTTCAACGACACTCGGGTTCATTTCGGAAAAGGAAGGGACCCTGCTTGGTAATGCAATTGGGACAATGAGCAACAAAGGTTCATGTTAAGTTGCTGTAATTTTGCGAGGCAAATGGAACAAGATTAAAAGCTGAGGTCTGCCATACAGTTCTAAAACTTTACTTGCTTCCAGTCTTCCTTGTTGGTGGATTGAAGGTTTGAAGCCGTCGGTCGAGGAGGTGGCGACAGTCACTCATTGTCGGCCGTCGCTGTTGCAAAAGCTGGATGTTGGCGCGCCTTCTTCTCGACACGGTCACCAGACGAAACGGGCTCTTGATGTGCGCTAGTTAATGTTTCCCGTCCGCGACACCATGTCAGAAACTATCATCGCAAGTCGAGCACAATTACATGCTGCCAAACCCCGAAAGCGCGGCAACTCGCGGGAGCGTCACACCACGCACCTGCTCCACTCGCTACTCCAGCCAGACTCCTTCTCTCAGCCCGCGCTCCACGCGGCAGAGTTAACACTACCAAAGATCCTACACACTTTGATTCTTCACACGACCTATCGACGTAATCGTTCGATAGCAGTTTTCCCTAGGCAAGACCCAGCGTAAAAATACAAATAATATTTACGAAACAAACCAATTATACATCGACATAAATGCATAAATATACAATAGTAAAACAATTACAATATACAAAGAGACAGAAATGTCATATCTTGAGGTAGCAAAGCAAGGGAAAAAAATAGTACAATAGATGGAAATAGGAGGATATGCATTTCCGGCGTTACACTTCGACACAACAGAAATATTTACTGCAGATATGCAGAGAACCACAGGAAACACATGGTTTTCTGTTTGCGATATTAATGGTGGATGAACAAAATGACATCCTCTTCTCATCAGTCAAATATCTGTAATTATCGATAAGAACCTGCCAGAAATTTTGAGGAAGACTAATTATAACGTTATTACTCTTACTCTATGTCAAAAGGAATGTAACTAATTTTTGACATTTCCTAGTCCGGTATTTTTTTGGCATGAACCTGTTTGTTTTCAGAAAGATACATTCAGAACGATATTTTCGCCGTTCAGATTAAATGTCACACTGTGTGTGCATATGTGTAATTTGCTGTGTCCCGTGACGTCAAAATTGACATTACACGTCCACAATGATACAACGAAACTGGGGCAGTAATAATACCTACCAATAATAAAAACAACGCAGTACTCAAATTAAGTGACTCGTGTTGACAACATTCCAATCGACGGTCGAATGGTTTACCACACAGGGGCAGCCGATCGGCCAGGCCGTAATTAGGATGTACTTTTCACCCTTACGAAACGAGAATGCGTACCGTCAACCTGGCCACAAAACGTATTTTTCAGGAAACAGTTCTCATTACAGCGGCCAGTAATTTTAGACAGCCTAGCACGTGCGTCCAATTTTCGCAGCACCGAGCCAATTCTCTAAATCAATGGGCGGTAGCACGCGCTTCGGTTATTAAACTGTTTACTGGGACGTATAATTGATGACCCGCTTCCATTAACCCAGGAACACGTTCTCTAATGTAAAAAAGTTTAAAGATATTTTCATCGTTAGCAAACTGCCGGTAAATACAACACGTAAATGATACTATTCTAACAGCAACTAGATCCCCATATTCCTTAAGGTGGTGAGGTGGACAGATAAGACTGAGACTACGGTAAGAAATAACATACTGCACCTTCATGTAGCATGTAGAATATCAGGAATATATTGCATTATGTCTAAGGATAGAGCTTTTATCGTCATCCTTGGTGACAGAAAACAGACCGCTGCAAGTCGGCGAACTGTAAGTCAGTAGACCTCACTGTTTTTTGATAACAAGTGAAGACATCTACCTCTTCCACATTCCGTCCACGTCATTAGGGAGAGTTTTTCTTCATGGATTGGTGTACTTTGGGACTGGAGGAGGTTTCTGTCACCCGTGTACAGGGAAAAGCAGATGAGAATAAGTTAATCCAGTCACTACAAACAGAACTCAGTATCATATGAAACAGGCTAATGTAAGTGATGAATACCGAAAAATAGTAAAAATAAGTTTGACATTTATAAAATATTCTGTGGTTGGTATCACCAATTATTTGAATTACACTACTGCCCATTAAAATTGCTACACCACGAAGATGACGTGCTACAGACGCGAAATTTAAACGACACGAAGAAGATGCTGTGATACGCAAATGATTAGCTTTTCAGAGCGTTCACACAAGGTTGGCGCCGGTGGCGACACCTACAACGTGCTGACATGAGGAACGTTCCAACCGATTTCTCATAAACAAACAGCAGTTGACCGGCGTTGCCTGGTGAAACGTTGTTGTGATGCCTCGTGTAAGGAGGAGAAATGCGTACCATCACGTTTCCGATTTTGGTAAACGTCGGATTGTAGCCTATCGCGATTGCAGTTTATCGAATCGCGACATTGCTGCTCGCGTTGGTCGAGATCAAATGGCTGTTAGCAGAATATGGAATCGGTGAATTCAGGAGGGTAATAAGGAATGCCGTGCTGGATCCCAACGGCCTCGTATCACTAGCAGTCGAGATGACAGGCATCTTATCCGCATGGCTGTAACGGATCGTGCAGCCACGTCTCGATCCATGAGTCAACAGATGGGGACGTTTGCAGGACAACAACGATCTGCACGAACAGTTCGACGACGTTTGCAGCAGCATGGACTATCAGCTCGGAGACCATGGTTGCGGTTACCCTTGACGCTGCATCACGGACAGGAGCGCCTGCGATGGTGCACTCAACGACGAACCTGGGTGCACGAATGGCAAAAGGCCATTTTTTCGGATGAATCCAGGTTCTGTTTACAGCATCAAGATGGTCGCATCCGTGTTTGACGGCATTGCGGTGAACGCACATTGCAAGCGTGTATTCGTCATCGCCATACTGGCGTATCACCCGGCGTGATGGTATGGGGTGCCATTGGTTACACGTCTCGCTCACCTCTTGTTCGCATTGACGGCACTTTGAACAGTGCGTGTTACATTTCAGATGGGTTACGACCCTTGGATCTACCCTTCATTCGATCCCTGCGAAACCCTGCATTTCAGCAGGATAATGCACGACCGCATGTTGCATGTCCTGCATGGGGCTTTTGGATACAGAAAATGATTGCCTGCTGCCCTGGCTAGCACATTCTCCAGACCTCTCACCAATTGAAAACGTCTGGTCAATGGTGACCGGGCAACTGGCTCGTCACAATACGCCAGTCACTACTCTTGAGGAAGTGCGGAATCGTGTTGAAGCTGCATGGGCAGCTATACCTGTACACGCCATCGAAGCTCTGTTTGACTCAATGCCCAGGCGTATCAAGGCCATTATTACGGCCAGAGGTGGTTGTTCTGGGTACTGATTCCTTATGGTCTCTTTTTCCAAATTGCGTGAAAATGTAATCACATGTCAGTTCTAGTATAATATATTTGTCCAATGAATACCCGTTTATCATCTGCATTTCTTCTTGGTGTAGCAATTTTAATGGCCAGTAGTGTAATTAAATCCCTTAATGGTAACAGATATGGCGGACAAGATTGGTGGTACCAAACAAAAATTAATCCTATGGAAAAATAAGATTCAGGTTCGTGGCATGAAACAAATCCTGGAACTCTAGTCAGAAGGACCAGACATGACTGAGTACGTTTCAGAATTTGAAACATTTCATCATGAGTTCTCAAAGAGATTCCAAGACTCTTCCCGACTGGAGAATTACTTCCATTTATTTCTCAGACTGTTCTTCGTTTTGGCTGATGATACACCTCGTTAGTTCCAACCTGTGCTAATGGACGTACAATGTGACATCCGGCTCCCAAAAAGGAATATCCTTGGACAGAGAAGCCGCTAATTTTTTTCTCTTAGAATATTGGGTAAGTCCTGTGAACGTTCGGTATTAACTTATTTTAATCTGAGTAACTACAGGTGTCTACTGTGTCACGTACCATACTTCCATATACGGAACATTGAGTTTCGGTATATATATATATATATATATATATATATATATATATATATATATATATATATATCACAACTCAATGTTGAATACACATATGGTAAGCTTTTTGAAGTTCTGTACATCGTATTGACACTATCTTATGTACATACTGAATTAAGCAATAAACTTATTGCTTTGGACCAAAAAACAAGTTGAAAATAAACACTAGTGATAAAATCCTGCTTGTAAAATTATGCTACAATATTCTCTTCCTAGAAATAGTAGCACTGTGTTGCAAACATGTGTTCTTAAAATTCCCGCGTGTGTCGCCATCAGCATAGAGCTATGTCATTCAAATCCCTGCTCGAAGTTGCAAAGTAGTGGAGGAAGCTCGAGCGGTCAACACACATGGTACCCCGGCTTTACATCATTGAGTGGTTTGGAATGGTACTGAACTTAAGTGTTAACTTTCTTTGCCTAAAATAGTTAAATCTTATATAGAGACCCCAGTACTATAGTTTATGTAATAATATAAAAAGGTTTTTGTTTGAGTTTTCTTCTCAGGTTTTCAGCCAGTCACAGGCCTCTTATCTGATCTTAGTGACTGTAGTCTTTTCATGTATTAGTTTGCTGCGTAAAAGACTCGAAGGTATCCTTCTTTGTACCTATAAGCACTACTGCTCCATATTCGATAATTTAAAAAAAATGTTAAAACCTAACAGAACCGTTACCAGTTGATCTCTAGCATTTATTTCTTGGTATAGGCTGATTTTCGATTCGTTGGGACGATATAAGTAGAAGGGGAGAAATTCTGAGACATGAAAGTTGGAATAACTGTCTATTGATACAATCGACACTTACAATAAGAATCTTCAACGCACAACTGAGGTAGAGCTAAATATAATGGCGTTGAGTACTATGCGTATTTAGACTTTCGTAACTGACGCAGAAGAGAGTATGTGGTGTGCCATGGTATTGGTATTAGGTAAAACCATCGCATTGTGATGGTCTTTGCCTAAAACGTAAATACTGGCGATGTAAGCTCGTTGCAGGTGATATATTGTCGTCATTTTAGGTTACTAATTCTCGTCAATTAGATCTCGAGAACACCCAAAGCGATTTTATTCTACAGATGCTATCAAGAATGTGGAAGAGATTATCAGGCGTAACATGCGCGGCGTGTTGATAAGCCGCGCGGGATTAGCCGAGCGGTCTTAGGCGCTGCAGTCATGGACTGTGCGGCTGGTCCCGGCGGAGGTTCGAGTCCTCCCCCGGGCATGGGTGTGTGTGTTTTTCCTTAGGATAATTTAGATTAAGTAGTGTGTAAGCTTAGGGACTGGTGACCTTAGCAGTTAAGTCCCAAACGATTTCACACACATTTTTGAACGTGTTGATAATTTTATGGTGCTTCACGACTGACAGTTGGAGTCGGTGTATAGAGCAAAAGTCGTGGGCAAGAACGCTATCAAAATCATAACCCTTGATATTTATCGAGCGTAAATTAGCAACTGAAGTTTGTATGTCCCATGTAGGAACATCATGGTGGCCGATGTGAGCCTGATATCCTGACAGGGCGTATGTGTTCAAAGGTAGTAGGTCGTAAATTTGACAATCTATGCACGTTTCTATGGAAGAGCAGTAAAGGGTTGCGTGGACTGTAATTTTTGTATTTGACGCTGGTTCTTGGCTGACCATTAAGTTTTCTCATGGATTCGCATAACCCCACGTCTCTTGTTATGGGAGGGATAGCTTCTGGAAATGTGCCACGTCCGCATCTGCAATCCGTAAACATTGCTTAAATGGTGGTAGAGTGGTGGAAATTATTATAAAGGCATGTGGTTATTTGTGGATAAAACATGTTTATTTACGTATTTGGCATTGTTGGTACTTTTTAAAAAAATTGTTGTAAGATCTTATGGGACCAAACTGCTAAGGTCATCGATCCCTAAGCTTACACACTACTTAATCTAACTTAAACTAACTTACGCTATGGATGACACAAACACCTATGCCCGAGGGAGGACTCGAACGTCCGACGGGTGGAGCTGCGCGGACAGTGACAAGGCGCCTTATACCTCGCGGCTACCCCGCTACGCACTTTTCCCGTACAGTTTACAACAAAGCAAAACAAAATACATTCTCATTTTACTATTAGCATTCGTACTTAAGAAATTGAAAGAAACAGGACAACCTTATGGGTGTAAATTGAAATAAAAGCACTTATGAATTGTTGTCAGAATAACCTAACGTATACAGTATGTAGGTCGCAACTGTGACCCAGGATTTAGTCGAATCTCCATTGTTCTTCATAAATGCGAAAATCCTCTTAGACATTGATTATATAAGGGCAGTAATCTCTTCTTCCGGGATTGAGGTCCACTGCATTCGAATTGCAGTTTTCAGCTCTGCCGCAGTGCCAAACTGTCGTCCATCGCGATAAACATGTCGTTCTAGGATCCCCCATGGATTCCCCCTCGGATTTAAATCCGAACTTCTCGGTGGCCAACTCAGAAGTGGAATTCCTTTATCTTGAAACGACGACCTCGTCTTGGCAGACCTGTGATTCTTAGCGTATCGTGTTGGGATAGTAAACTATCATCGCCAGATTCCTCATACATACGAATCAATTCAATTTCCAGCATTCCTGTATAGCCATCGGAATTTATTTTGGGGCGCAGTCATGCTATGTTGGACGAGTCCTTAGCACAAAGTGCTGCCCAAATCACAATGCTGCCACCGCCAAAGTTTATCCAAACTAAACTTTTTCTCAGCACTGAAAACTACTTTGTTCCATTCTACGGTCCACGACATAGGTTCTCTCTCAAACCTCAGTCGAGCCTCCTTATGCAGATTGTGTAAAGGTGGCTTATGTAGGCGTTTCTTGAATGCCAGATTCGAGTCATGAGCCAGGGTTTGTCTAACGCGTCTTGAAGTCACTGACAATTGCAGATCAGTCACGATTTGACAGGAATGTACTCCGTTCACTTTTGATTTACGCAGAATTAAACACGAATCTGATGCTGACAATTGTCGTGTCCGGTCGTTTTTGCCATACTGTGCGCCCAAAAGTATCAGTAACACAACTGGAGCGCTCTAATTTCTTAGCAGTCTGTTGATTAGACAGGTCCATTTACTTATACGCCTTAATACCTGCTTGCTCTTCATGCATTAGAGATTTTCCAAGCGTACATTAACACAATAACTACCATAAGGCGGTAGCAGAGATACCTCCAAACTGCAACTGTTGGAACTGTTCACATTAACCACTGAGCGCGTCATCTAGTGAACCTGCCTTTACACCACAATCTGCCCATTCCTACCCGAAAGACCACCGTGTTTCAATGTTTAAATACTCAGACTAATTCTAATGGTGCAATGTAAATGTATCTTGTTTTGCTTTGTTGTAAACTGTGCGGGAAAAATGCGTGCAGTCCCAAATACACAAATAAACATGTTTTTTCACAAATAACCATGTGTCTTCATGTTCATGTGCATCACTGTATTTTACTTGGAGAATAAATTTCGCATAAGTTCATAGTGAGTATATTACAAGATTACATTTATGAGTCTGAGAGTCATTTTCCTTTGTATGACGAAATAAATGTGAGATCATTAGTATCAGGTTCACACCAACTACAAAAATCAGCCACTAATAACCAACACAAATTAACACCTCTTGCTTTCTACTCTGGCAAATACAGGTAAACAAGGCACATAAAGAGACACCTCCAAAATTTCGATTTGAACACAAAGAACAAGTACAACTACAAGTATAAGAACACAAGGCACATTCATCGAATCTGAAAGAAACGCATCACGTTACGAAATGCGCACCGCTGCTTAATATAAATTTCCCCCCATCTTGACTAAAAATGCCATGAAATGTCCCTTTGCATGTAAATTTCAAATATTTCTACAGGCATCATTATTCTCCACATTATCATCGCACTGACCAAAAAACGATTACAGGCTACATACACAATTCTATTAACTAACTGGATCAGAAGATTACGTAACAGTAAGATCGGGGGGAAGGGTTGCCATTCTTAAAGCAAGACATTATTGTGGTTATGGAAGTACTTTTTGTAAACACCTTTGATGTACATCCAGTATACCATTTCGATATGCGTAAATTATGTAAAATAGCCTGATCTAGTTTTGGGAAGTTGCCAGTTCCAACGAATGATAAGCAACCCTTACCATAGTTTGCGAACGACGACCAACCATTACACAGCCTCACTTCCCCACCTGCATTCCACTTGGACAGGGCTTTTAATAGCCCATCCAGACTTCGGCAAGTAATAAAGCTGGTCTTATGGTCGAGTTTTGCCCGTCCATGTTACGCGGCGATGTTATCTTGCCAAGGCGCCTGGAGTCGTGCACTTTTTAGCACGACGCCTAGAGGTTCAAATGTGTGTGAATTCCTATGGGACCAAACTGCTAAGGTTATGGATCCCTAGACTTAGCACACTACTTAAACTAACTTATGCTAAGAACAACACACACACTCATGCCCGAGGGAGGACTCGAATCTCCGGTGGGAGGGGCTGTGCAATCAGTTACATGGCGCCTCAAACCGCGCGGCCACTCCGCGCGGCACGCCTAAGGAGCCCCACCGACTATGCGGATAGTCAATAAGAATTTGGAGACGTTCTACAGAAAATATAACGGCCTCACAGAAGTGCAGGCGGCAGCTGTGTGAACCACGCCAGCCCAGGCACTGCCAGTTTGAGAAAACGTTAATCCCTCAGACAGAGAAACCGCCGACCCACCTGAAGGCTAAAGAAAAAAACAGCTCACAGTCCTCGTCTATACAAAAGGTTGGGATTGACCGGTTCACCGGATGCTGACTTGGACTCCACTGCTCCAAGTCCTAACGGCATCCCTTAGCCATCACTCTGTATTTCTGTCCTCTAACACGCAGATTCAGTACAAGAAGCTGTATTGAAATCAAGAATGGGTAATCACAGCAACCATCACTGATTCCGCTTGAGAATCAGGCACTAAATTACCTGTACATTACGTTCTGGAGAAGAGAATCCACCTACTATCATACTGACTCAATAAATGTTCATAATTGGAATGAAGTATAAACCTGGCTACAGACTGATGTATTTCATTATATGACGATGAGGAGCTGAGGACGTAGAAGTATCTGATGCGTGGATGTTTGAAATATCTGTACATGTTATAAAATGGGTTTGTCTATGCATGCATTTATATATGTATGTATGTAACGATGTATGTTCCACATCTCCTAGTAACAACTGGAATGATTTCAACTAAACTCTGTTCACGTATTACTTATTGTCTGAAAAGAATTGTTGTGGCGCTAAAACCACCTACCTACCTAAGGAGCTAAAAGCAAGTGTAGTTCATGACGTGCGAAAACCAGGATTTTATGTATCCAATATTTTGGAATGAAATCACTTAATGACTGCCAACAGTATTTATGCATAATTCCAAACCTTTACCAAACGTTTTCTCACTGACAATCTATCCAAACTGATGAAAGAAACAAAAGTTTGTGGCTTACTATATTTTCGCTGCTCATGTAGTAAAACTGCTGCATCAGACATGACGTTTTAATTTATTACTTATTTATCACTAAATTTATTCACGATAAGTTTTAGAAACAGTATTCACATCATATACCACTGAATGATGATGATGTTTGGTTTGTGGGGCGCTCAACTGCGTGGTTATCAGCGCCCGCATATACCACTGAATATACCAGCTAAACTATATCACTGTACCACACATAGTTCAGGAAGTATGACATAAACACTTAGATTTGTAAAAACCGGCTGCACCGTACATGTAGTTTAAATTTATTACTTCTCTGCTACTAAGTCTATTCGCAACACATTTCTAAGACAGTATCCAAACCTATAACTTAATGAACCTGCAAAAAAATCATTGCATGACACATTGTTCAGGAGAGCAGATATGACGTCATGAAATTTGAACTGCGTGAAAACGAAACTTCAGGACGAAATTCACTACAGATACATGTGAAATATGTTTACAAATATGCGTGACATACGTTAAATATATGTGACATGTGCACGCTCTGGCAACGCCGAGGGTAAACACAACCTCATAAACCGGTGGACCGATTTCAGCCAAACTTTTTACACATATTGCTTAGCGTCTGGAGAGAAATAGTGTGGGGGTGATAACTTGGTGATGGGGAGAAATAGATGGAAGAAGGAGATGGACAGAGAGTGGGGAGGAAATGTATACAGAGAGGTTGAGGAGGGGGTGGACAAACAAAGGCTTGAGGGCAGAAGGACAAAGAAAGAGAAAATGATGAGATAGAGAGAGGGGTGAGGAGGAGATGAACAGAGAGAGTGAACAGGAGGATAGACTGAGGGACGAAAAGGAGATGGTCAGAGATTGGGGGGGGGGGGAGGAGATGGACAAAGGGTGAGTGAGGAGATGAACTTATAGGGCGGAAGAGAAACTGTACCCTGAGGCGGTAAGGAGGTGATTAGCAGGAAGAGGGGGAGGAGCAGATGGTCAGAAGTGGGGGCAGGAACTGATGGACAAAGAAAGGGGGTAGGAGCAGATGGACTTGGGAAGGGTAGGACGAGTTCGGCAGAGAGTGAGGGAAGGTGAAGATGGACATAGGGGGAATGAGGAAATGGAATAACAGAAGACTGGAATAATGCGTATCCGGGAAATGATAATATCGGTACAATGTATCCTCTGTCATACACTTTAGAGTGGCTTAGGGAGTATTTATGTAGATGTGCCAAAAATAAGCATGCCAACATAGTCATTAAACCACTCAACGTAAACGGCGGTTGCCAGGAAATCGTACTGTAATCCAGTGACCTCTCTCCCGTAATCCTATGGTTTCGGACTACCGTGAACCAATGTCCAATATTTCCTGACGTGAGTAGCCATAAGGGATATTTAAATGTAATGTGCGTTTCCGTATTAAGATTCCCATCATGAATGCAGTGACGTACTTACAGCCAGAAAGTTCTATCTGCTCAGCGTAATCGTTGTGTGTGTCTTCCGGCCAAACTCTCAACAGCACACTCGGAGTGCGGTCGTAGTGTGCGCATCAAGCTGTACGAGCGGATATACGAGTACAAGAAGTTAAAGTGCTATAATAAGCGTAGCAGTCAGGCCCAAGGGGCCGTGTGACGGCAACTGAATGCTGCAACACGTCTGTGCTAATGAGTCAGTGGAAGGCAGTATTTTAGGGACCTGCTGTTACCATACTGTTTTACCCTCTCTTAATGTATTTCCCCTTCAAGTAGCTCCTCATTGTTCCCATCATAATATGATGAGAAGACCCCATTCCAATCCTCCAACCATCGGAAATTATTTGAAATAATGGTGATCGAATTCAATTCTTCCGTATCACATAAAGACAATAATCATTCGTTATATGTTAACTTATATTGGTGAGTAAACTTTTGATTTCTCATATCTAAAATTCCTGCTGTTTTGTAGCATAGTATAGTTATTATTATTATTATAAACATATATTTGAGGTTTACGTGTACTAAGTGGTGCGCAGAGCAATCAGGTTCTGGGAGAAAAAAGAACTGCTTTAGTAACGCTGTTCGTCTGGTCGCCTTGGTAAGGACATGCTGCCGACATAAATGTCTTTAACAAACTCTGTCTGCGCTGAGCAATTAATATGTTCAGTGGATTACTAACAAGTAAGACTAACATATTACGTCTCCTACTGGTGTGTGTGTGTGTGTGTGTGTTCGTGTGATAATTCCTGGTATGTTATTTAATTACAACTCAGTAAACTGTACACGTTTGAGACCAAAAAAGTATTCTAAAATAATCCTGAATATCTTCGTATCCACTATACATTCAGGAAAATGTGCTAAGCAAATCGTTACCTTAACAATTACGGTGCTGGTCTTGTACGTAGCTGTCATTACCTGTGGACTTGCTAAATTACCTGGCTTTTCTTCTTCTTTTTTTGGAAGTTATGAATCTTGAGTACAAATAAGTAGCGGGAATTTCAAAACTTTCTTAGGTTTACTGGACTTTCTACTTTAAACACAAATATTTTGATGTTGCTAGTGTTAAATCTCAGTCCACAGATGAAACTTCAGTATGATAGTAATTATTGCAGAAGAAAACCGAAAAAGAATTCTAATATTGAAATACTATTGATCTTTCTCTTTGACTTACTTTTACAACCAATTTAAACTTAAAGACTTACACAAAACACAAAAAAACAAACTTTTGATCCGTATTGGGCGTAACGTGATAAAAATTGAAATATGGAGAGATACATAGTCCAACATTACACTTACTGGATTCATACTCTCGGACTAATTTCCTGATTTACCTGTTGAAGAATCCTTCATAACAACACACGCTGCTAGAATAATACAATAAACATTTAATCTGACTCATCACGAAACCTTTCGTCCTCATCATATGCAGAATCGTCAAGGACTTCGTCTATCACTTGCTCCAGACGTTTCTCCTCCTCACTGTATATTTTGAACACAAATGCTACACAAAACTCAGATAACGCCTATGAAACAAGAGACTATATCAAATGTTTCAAAAACTATGAATTTTTTCCAGTAATACTGATAGTATAATCTAACAGAAACTACGAAGCCTCCACACCTGACAGACGTTTTGGCGTAACGTAATATTATGTCGGCTGTACATTCTGATTTCACGCATGCGCCGTAATATTACGGAAGCCGCTCGCTAAGTGTTAAATGAATGACCTCGTTACACTTAATGTACATTATTAAAACACTCATTGAATCATTCTGATGTGGTAGGTATTGGTTGGATTAACAAGTAGACCATTTGATAACGAAGTATGGGAAGTATGGAAGGGCCCTGGAATTCCATTAGAGAGCTTCCGAGCAAAACAGAGAGAGGGACGGAGAGGGAGATAGAAACGGCAGGTAATAACCTGCAGGTGCGGATGCGGCATGCTGAAACGGGATACCGGTGGTTCATTTTCAGTCCGTCTCTAATGAGCTCGATGTCGACGGCACGTTAAACCTAAGCTTCCCTTTTTTTTCCTTCTGGGTTCATTTTTATGTCGCATAATGACGATCGGGGCCCAACGTGAATGACACAGTCATCTCTGGACTGCTACCATACTCGTCTAATAACATGTTTACGGTTTCAGATCAAACAACATTTATTGGCAACAAGATACCGTCAGTAAAACTGTGCAATAAACTAAACTAGAAATTAGTTAATACTGATAGATAGGCACAGATCCCTCCCAAACACGGGGTGAGTGTCGTAAGACGAAATACCCCTTTTATTTCGTGAACAGTTCCAGATATCGAAATGAGGTTTCCGTAAAATTGTAATACGCTAAGGAGCACTTACTTTGTTGTGTGATGGAGAGTCATAGCACTTTTATAGATCGAGATACTGAAGGAAGAATGAATGTCTAAAGTAGAATGATATACCTCTTAGTGGCATCTGAAAGTGTTTGAAAAACCGAGTACAACGATCTGTTAATTGTTAATTCAGTGTTTGACACTTCTCTCACAAAATACGTGAAATATTCTAAAATTGAAAGGCAAGTCGGCTGTTAATGACTTTAATGTTGTAAATACGATCATGCCAGATACACCTTTTATTTCGTGAACGGTTGCAGATACCGAAACGAAGTTTCCCGCTATTGTTAGTAAGCTGACGGACACGAAATATTTTCTGTGGACCGTTCTCTAAACTCTGGTGTCAACCAAATATTGATACAATAATTATTTTAATGGAACCGAATACTTTTCATAATTGCATTCTAGAGTTCTTGGAAAAGTTTAATCCTTTCGCAAAAGAATTCAAGAAATATACTAAAATAGGAAATCGAATGGACTGGTATCAGTACTATGGAGTAAACACCTCCAAGCAGTGCTCTCATGGCAGTTTCCGTCATTACAAGCAAAAAGACAGGTCTGCACTTCTAAGATAAAACCTCATTTCCTATATGACATAGAAATAGAGTCAGGTATGCCTTCTGTGTATGCATCTACGGCATATGCTAGTTTCTCGCACGTCAGATGGGGCTTAGGAAAACTATTTCAGATGTGTGTGCGTTTCCTGATTTTCTTGGAAACAACTACACTTTCGTCAGGCAGTTTTCCATGTAAATCCTTCACATTTCAGATTACTTGTCAATGACGAAATAGATCGTCTGCCATTCATACTTCATAGTGATAAACAGACCTATCCATGGAAAAAATGAACTGTTGTATTAGATTTGGAAATCATGATAATAGTGATAATAATAATAATAATAACACCTGACCCGTCATTGACAGGAGACACCTGAACGCTTCGTAAGGGTAAAACAACTGCAATGTGACAAACCTGTCTACAGATACTACTCGAATTTGTAATCAGACGAAATACGCTACATATAAACTAAACATTCTATCATTTTATTCGCAATGGCACACAAAATCTCAACCACAAAACGAACTGTACTATTAGACTTTACTTCACCATATGCTGAAACTGTTTACCGCCGTCTGATAAGCATACTTGCAATCGCAGTGTGAGAGGTAGATAAAGAGATGAAAGTACATTTGATGGTGTTCCATTGCCTGCTGTGGCGATTCCACGGTCTCGTGTAGTTGGGGCATTATAATAGACTGAATCTCTCAATGCTCTACATAGAATGAAACTAAGAGCATTCAAATCACGGGACGTGGCCAGACATTGTACTGCAGCAGTCTGTCCCATTCAACAGTCAGAAGACTTTCAGTTCAATATTTGCTTTTAGCTGGGCAGCCATCTTCTTGGAACCATATACACTTTCGCTTATCCAGCGGTGCCTCTTCAGATATAATGTCCGTGCGAAAGTGTGCATATGTAGTTCCATTTAAAACTCATGGGATGAAGTAAGGTCCCACAACGGAATTTCCTATGAAGCCGCAACATGCGGGGGTTGCCCAGAAAGTAATATACCGCATTTTTTCTTCAACAATTCTTTATTGAACATAATTAGAATTGTTGTTGTTGTTGTTGTTGTGGTCTTCAGTCCTGAGACTGGTTTGATGCAGCTCTCCATGCTACTCTATCCTGTGCAAGCTTCTTCATCTCCCAGTACTTACTGCAACCTACATCCTTCTGAATCTGCTTAGTGTATTCATCTCTTGGTCTCCCTCTACGATTTTTACCCTCCACGCTGCCCATTGAGAATTACACACACGAAAGAATAGTGCTTCATCTACACACGCTATTTTTCCACGTAATCTCCATCCCTTTCTATGGCCTTCCTCCACCGCGAAACAAGTGCGTGTATGCCCTGTCGTTACCAATCCTTGACCTGGCGGCGGAGTCAGTGCTTCACTGTGTGAATCACCTTGTCATCCTCAAAATGACTTCCACGAATGGCATCCTTTAATGGCCCAAACGAGGGAAGTCCTAGGACTCGCTGCAACAAGTCAGGTGTGACAACTGTGGAGTATCTCCCCGACCGCTGCAAATCGTGGAGCTCCACCGAACCGCCTTCTGATGACCTCACTCTCCGTGCCCAGCGACTAACTGTACATCTGTCGACGGCAGGTGTTGCATAGACATTCCACAAGTGTTTGTGAATATTCCCCTTTATTTCTTTCTCTGCAGTGAGAAATTCAATGACGGCAAGTTTCTTGCAACGTATATCACCTACAGACGCTATTTTGAAACTGTCCTGCAGCTTCGCTATCAGACGGAAGTGTCGGAAACTTGGCGCGCTCACTTCAAATAATACATACGTAACGTTCCGCGTTCGTAGCATTGTTTTCGGTTGAGATAAGGACGCGGTGGATAATTTTCTGGGCCAACCTCGTATTTTAATGCTCCATGGACATGGGTTTTGTACCTGACGAAGCCAGAGTGAATTTTCAACTGCCCAGTAGGGCACGTTACGTACATTTACATTACCGTGGTTCGTAAACGTTGCTGCATCAGTAAAGAGCACACGTTCGTGAAACATAGTATCGTCTCCCATGTGCTGCAGAGCAAAGCAAGAAAATTCTATGCGACATCTGAAGACATATTCTCCGAGTGCCTGATGTAGTGTCAGATGATAACGGTGGAATTTATGTGGATGCAAGATGCCAATAACACTCGTCTGGCTGACCCCACATTTCTTGGGAATATCTCTCTTGCCAGTATACAGACGTAGCCAGAACAGCTTCTACATGTGCTCTATCGCTTGCGGTCTTCGTCCTCGTCGTTTGTTTGATGTTGACGCTGATTGTTTACAATAGTGACCTAAAAATTCATGCAAGTGCCTTGAGTGATGGAGAGTGACGATCAAAATAGCAAACCCTATCCGCCGTATCACTTCGACATAATGTGGCATGTCTAACGTCTCCACAATTGTGCACACGTCTGCGTGCACAGGAAGTTAAAGCAGAAATATCTTGCTGACAGACAACACAATACCTGCTAGTTATACAGTGCAGTCAAGTAAACGGTCGAAGTGCTTGATAAAATGACGTAGCCTGGCAAGAGCACGTATTAGCCGATTTCGGCCGACTTGCATTTGAATTAAAGAATATTTCTCAGAGTATTTTTCAAAGAGCTTCAGCCTCACAACAAACAATTATTATTTCATTGCACTTCTCTTCACAAGTACTTTCGGATGCCATTAAAAAAGTAAATCATTCTATTTTTAAAAAATCATACTTGCTTCAATATCTCTAGCGATACAAGGGTTAAAAGTATCTATTGTACACCAAAATATGTGCCCCTTAGCGTACTATCATTTGCCGAAATTCTCCTTTCGATATCTCGAGCCACTGACAAAATAAAAGGAGTTGTTATGTCTTACTTGACTCACACTGTATAGACGGGTCCTCCCCACGCCGCGCAAGCAGAACTACGATTTCGTTGTCAACCTGCTTGGGAGGGAACATAAGACTTTCACCCTTTCATTATAGTGAATTAATTGTGGCAACGAAAGTTTCCTCTGATTGTCTGAATTTGCTGTGCATCATCGGTGTATACAGGCAAGGTATTTAGTCAAAAGTCACCCCCTGTCCCTCCACGCTCTCCTCCCTCTAGACCAGTTGGTGAAGCATAAATGGCTACAAATTCAAAGACGGGAGTTGGTCTCTATCTTAATGGTTGAAGCAAATGAGCCTAGCCTGCATGGTTGATACATTACGTTTCTTACACAATTAGGTTATCGTTAAAATATATTGCTATATTTACGTCACCCCTATATTTATCGCTGTAAATTAAGTTCCAAAAGGACTGCTAGATTTTTTTCCACTTACCTGCAGTTAGGTCACCCTTATTTTTATCCCTCCCATATATGACTCAGAATGGCCAACATGCTACAACACCACTGTTAATCTGCCAAAGATATGTCACATACTACAGAATTACAGTGGATGTGTAAAAATTGTGGGAAGTTCAATAAAGAAAAGTGTTAATATATTAAAAAAACACATACTTCAGGTTCCTAGTTCAACAATCATCACCGGTTGTTGTTTATGCGTTACACCACCTCTGGGGTAGGATAGGAACAGCTACATGTTTATTTAAAGGAAACAAGGGGGTGTAAGGGGCTTTGCAGTGTTCCGCTCTGTAACTGTGGCCGTCCGCATCGGGCCGATAACAGAGTGTCAGGGCCATTTGCCGACGGCCCCTCTCCCACACCACCGGCCATTGCCGAAAGGGATGGGCGATGCTCCTTTCACAACTCACACTGTTAAGAGCCATTGTCTTGCCGACTACATCCTGTATACATACGATACTTCAACACATAAAACATTGCGATGCCATGTTGGACATTATCTTGTGAATCGAGTGTTAATGGTTTTGCCTGCAGTTTCATTTGTTCTTCCTTCATGTTCGACGAACGTCGTGACAGTACGTCACAGGCGACAATTTTCCCAGCTGTAGCACTGTTCTTCCAAGTCCTAATATGCATCACCAAAGGTCAAATCCAGCGTGACAGTAAAAAAGATTATCCAACTCACCGGCCGAGGTGGCCGAGCGGTTCTAGGCGCCAGAGTCTGGAACCGTGCGACCGCTACGGTCGTAAGTTCGAATCCTGCCTCGGGCATGGATGTGTGTGACGTCCTTACGTTAGTTAGGTTTAAGTAGTTCTAAGTTCTAGGGGACCGATTACCTCAGAAGTTAAGTAACGTAGTACTCAGAGCCATTTGAACTACACTCCTGGAAATTGAAATAAGAACACCGTGAATTCATTGTCCCAGGAAGGGGAAACTTTATTGACACATTCCTGGGGTCAGATACATCACATGATCACACTGACAGAACCACAGGCACATAGACACAGGCAACAGAGCATGCACAATGTCGGCACTATTACAGTGTATATCCACCTTTCGCAGCAATGCACGCTGCTATTCTCCCATGGAGACGATCGTAGAGATGCTGGATGTAGTCCTGTGGAACGGCTTGCCATGCCATTTCCACCTGGCGCCTCAGTTGGACCAGCGTTCGTGCTGGACGTGCAGACCGCGTGAGACGACGCTTCATCCAGTCCCAAACATGCTCAATGGGGGACAGATCCGGAGATCTTGCTGGCCAGGGTAGTTGACTTACACCTTCTAGAGCACGTTGGGTGGCACGGGATACATGCGGACGTGCATTGTCCTGTTGGAACAGCAAGTTCCCTTGCCGGTCTGGGAATGGTAGAACGATGGGTTCGATGACGGTTTGGATGTGCCGTGCACTATTCAGTGTCCCCTCGACGATCACCAGTGGTGTACGGTCAGTGTAGGAGATCGCTCCCCACACCATGATGCCGGGTGTTGGCCCTGTGTGCCTCGGTCGTATGCAGTCCTGATTGTGGCGCTCACCTGCACGGCGCCAAACACGCATACGACCATCATTGGCACCAAGGCAGAAGCGACTCTCATCGCTGAAGACGACACGTCTCCATTCGTCCCTCCATTCACGCCTGTCGCGACACCACTGGAGGCGGGCTGCACGATGTTGGGGCGTGAGCGGAAGACGGCCTAACGGTGTGCGGGACCGTAGCCCAGCTTCATGGAGACGGTTGCGAATGGTCCTCGCCGATACCCCACGAGCAACAGTGTCCCTAATTTGCTGGGAAGTGGCGGTGCAGTCCCCTACGGCACTGCGTAGGATCCTACGGTCTTGGCGTGCATCCGTGCGTCGCTGTGGTCCGGTCCCAGGTCGACGGGCACGTGCACCTTCCGCCGACCACTGGCGACAACATCGATGTACTGTGGAGACCTCACGCCCCACGTGTTGAGCAATTCGGCGGTACGTCCACCCGGCCTCCCGCATGCCCACTATACGCCCTCGCTCAAAGTCCGTCAGCTGCACATACGGTTCACGTCCACGCTGTCGCGGCATGCTACCAGTGTTAAAGACTGCGATGGAGCTCCGTATGCCACGGCAAACTGGCTGACACTGACGGCGGCGGTGCACAAATGCTGCGCAGCTAGCGCCATTCGACGGCCAACACCGCGGTTCCTGGTGTGTCCGCTGTGCCGTGCGTGTGATCATTTGCTTGTACAGCCCTCTCGCAGTGTCCGGAGCAAGTATGGTGGGTCTGACACACCGGTGTCAATGTGTTCTTTTTTCCATTTCCAGGAGTGTATTTTTATCCAAAGCTCGTATTGTGCAGTACTCTTCCCCTAGATGGCTTACGGCTTCTGTAATCTCACAGAACATTGATTTGGTAAGTCTGGTAAATATGTTAGAAAAACTGTTTGTTTCGTAAACAGTCCATCTCACCTCTCGACATACTCACCTTTGCAGATTATACATTTGATCCAGCTATTCTCCAGCTTTTTTATCCCATCGGAAAACGGGCTCTATCATACTCCACAAAATACTCTTTGACTGCAACTATTAGTTCGTGATTTGATGAAAATTTCTTCCCACTAAGCCAAAGATTCAAGTTAGGGAAAAGGAAAAAGTTACTTGGGCTAAGTCTGGGGAATAGGGAGGATGAACAACCTATTCGAAGCTCAATTCATGAACTTGCAACATTGTTATCGCTAATGTGTGGGATGGTGCGCTGTCCTGGTGAAAGAGTACTTTCTGTGTGCGAATCTTGGTCGTGGTTCAGCCAACACGCGTTTCTAACTATCCAACAATTAAGAATAACAGGGTCCAGTTACGGTTCTGCTTTTTTTTCAAGTAATCTATGAGGATTATTTCTTGGCACTTCCAAAAAAAAAAACCGTGGCCATCTTCTTACCAGCTGACAAAATGCTCTTTGCCATCTTTCGTGCACTTTCACCAGCATTTGTCCATTGTTTTGACTGTCATTTTTTCTCTGGAGTGTAACGATAGATTCTGGTTTTATCAACAGTCACAGATAGTCTCAAATAGTCTTGGGGATTGCTATTAAACTTCACCAGACAGTGTGCTCAAATCTTGTGCTGGCTGCACTTTTGGTCGACTGTCAGCCAGTGCGGCACCCACCTCGCAGACAGCTTCTACATAGCTAATTCTCCAAGCAGGGTATCATGGACTAACTCAGTTGAGATGTCTAACTCTCAGAAATATCACGAATTTTTATTCAGTAGTCTTGCATTAGCATATTTTGTCAGTGGTTCCTTTATGGTAACCTCGACTGGGCAGCCAGAGGGCACATTACCTTTGGTGCTTCTCTGACCACGTTTAATTTCATTAATCCAAAAGTAAATGATCTTCAGTGATGATGCAGAGTCCAGGTGAACTTTATCCAGTTCTGTTTTTATTTGTGCAGTCGTCCACCCTTTAAATGAAAATGTTTATTAAGGTTTTCTCCCTTTTCTGTGTCAGTCGACACACTGGCCAATTTAGACGGCTGTCAACAACGAACGGTATACCTTCCATTGTTGAAATTTTTTCAACAATTCTTGGAATAATCAAGCTTACCAACCAAGAAGGTGCAAAAAGAGTGTTCTATTCCTTCATGAAAATTTACCGGACTTATCAAATCACCCTCGTAGATACTCCACATGTCACCATACGGTGCGTGGCAGGAGTATTCTGTACGTTATTCATATTTCCTTTCCTGTTCCAATCGCAAATAGAGCGAGGGGAAAGCGACTGTCTATGTGCCTCCATAAGAGCGCTAATCTCTCTAATGTTATCTTCATGATCCTTAAGCGAAATGTACGTTGGCAGCAGCAGAATCGTTCTGCAGTAAGCTTAAAAAGCCATTTCTCTAAGTTTTCTCAATAATATCCCTCGAAAAGGATGTAGACTTTCCTCCAGGGATTTTCGATTTAGTTCCCAGAGCCGGCGGGGTCAGGGATTTTCTCTGCCTCGTGATGACTGGGTGTTGTGTGCTGTCCTTAGGTTAGTTAGGTTTAAGTGGTTCTAAGTTCTAGGGGACTGATGACCATAGATGTTAAGTCCCATTGTGCTCAGAGCCATTTGAACCATTTTTTAGTTCCCAGAGCAGCTCCGTAATGCTTGGGTGTTGCTTAAACCTACCGGTGAAACATCTAGCAGCCCGCCTCAGAATTCCTTTGATGTCTTCATTTAACCATCCTGGTGTGAATCCCAACTACTCAGGCAGTACTCAAGAATGTGTCGTACTAGTGTCCTATATGTGGTCTCCTTTTAAAACTCTCCTAATAAACCAAAGACGACCGTTCGCCTTCTCTACTACAATCCTCACACAGTCGTTCCATTTCAGATCGCTTTGCAACATTACGCCTGGATATTTAATCGATGTGACTCTGTCAAGCAGCATACTACTAATGCTGGTTTCGAACAATATGGATTTGTTTTTCCTATTCATCTGCATTCACCTACGTTTTTCTTCATTTATAGCTAACTGCCATTCATCAAACCAAGTAAATATTTTCTCCAACACATCTTGTATCCTCCTACAGTCAGTCAATGACGACTCCATTCGGTAAACCACACCATTATCAGCAATCAGCTGCAGATTGATGCTCATCCTGTCGGAAGATAATTTATATACAGGGTGTCCCAGCTATCTTGTCCACCCAAAATATCTCTGGAACAATAACAGCTATTGGAAAACGACTTTCACCGGTATCAATGTAGGGCTGGGGCCCATGAATGTACATATTTGGAAACATTCTAAAACGAAAGCATATGTGTTTTTTAACACAAACTTATGCTTTTTTTTAAATGCACCTCCTATATTTTTTCTTCAGCAATCGATAGCATGACAAAGCACATACACAATGGCGTTGATTACATCGCAATATTCCCATTACATCCCGAGATATTGAGACGCGAAGTTGACGTTTGAAACACCCGACATGCGCTGCTAGCGCACGTCCTGAGGCTCAGGCGTGAACACCATGCTGCCCGTAATCGTGATGTGATTGAAAAGTAAGTGTCCCTCTTGATAATAATGGAGGTGTGATTACACATGTCAATCACATCGCGATTACGGGTAGCATGGGGTTCACGTCTGAGCCTCAGGACGTGCGCTAGCAGCGAATGTCGGGTGTTTCAAGCGTCAACTTCGTGTCTCAATATCTCGGGATGTAATGGGAATATTGCGATGCAATCAACGCCATTGTGTATGTGCTTTGTCATGTTATGGATTGCTGAAGAAAAAATATAGGAGGTCCATTTAAAAAAACATAAGTTCGTGTTAAAAAAACACATATGCTTTCGTTTTAGAATGTTTCCAAATATGTACATTCATGGACCCCAGCCCTACATTGATACCGGTGAAAGTCGTTTTCCAATAGCTGTTATTGTTCCAGAGATATTTTGGGTGGACAAGATAGGTGGGACACCCTGTATATACACTCCTGGAAATGGAAAAAAGAACACATTGACACCGGTGTGTCAGACCCACCATACTTGCTCCGGACACTGCGAGAGGGCTGTACAAGCAATGATCACACGCACGGCACAGCGGACACACCAGGAACCGCGGTGTTGGCCGTCGAATGGCGCTAGCTGCGCAGCATTTGTGCACCGCCGCCGTCAGTGTCAGCCAGTTTGCCGTGGCATACGGAGCTCCATCGCAGTCTTTAATACTGGTAGCATGCCGCGACAGCGTGGACGTGAACCGTATGTGCAGCTGACGGACTTTGAGCGAGGGCGTATAGTGGGCATGCGGGAGGCCGGGTGGACGTACCGCCGAATTGCTCAACACGTGGGGCGTGAGGTCTCCACAGTACATCGATGTTGTCGCCAGTGGTCAGCGGAAGGCGCACGTGCCCGTCGACCTGGGACCGGACCGCAGCGACGCACGGATGCACGCCAAGACCGTAGGATCCTACGCAGTGCCGTAGGGGACCGCACCGCCACTTCCCAGCAAATTAGGGACACTGTTGCTCCTGGGGTATCGGCGAGGACCATTCGCAACCGTCTCCATGAAGCTGGGCTACGGTCCCGCACACCGTTAGGCCGTCTTCCGCTCACGCCCCAACATCGTGCAGCCCGCCTCCAGTGGTGTCGCGACAGGCGTGAATGGAGGGACGAATGGAGACGTGTCGTCTTCAGCGATGAGAGTCGCTTCTTCCTTGGTGGCAATGATGGTCGTATGCGTGTTTGGCGCCGTGCAGGTGAGCGCCACAATCAGGACTGCATACGACCGAGGCACACAGGGCCAACACCCGGCATCATGGTGTGGGGAGCGATCTCCTACACTGGCCGTACACCACTGGTGATCGTCGAAGGGACACTGAATAGTGCACGGTACATCCAAACCGTCATCGAACCCATCGTTCTACCATTCCTAGACCGGCAAGGGAACTTGCTGTTCCAACAGGACAATGCACGTCCGCATGTATCCCGTGCCACCCAACGTGCTCTAGAAGGTGTAAGTCAACTACCCTGGCCAGCAAGATCTCCGGATCTGTCCCCCATTGAGCATGTTTGGGACTGGATGAAGCGTCGTCTCACGCGGTCTGCACGTCCAGCACGAACGCTGGTCCAACTGAGGCGCCAGGTGGGAATGGCATGGCAAGCCGTTCCACAGGACTACATCCAGCATCTCTACGATCGTCTCCATGGGAGAATAGCAGCCTGCATTGCTGCGAAAGGTGGATATACACTGTACTAGCGCCGACATTGTGCATGCTCTGTTGCCTGTGTCTATGTGCCTGTGGTTCTGTCAGTGTGATCATGTGATGTATCTGACCCCTGGAATGTGTCAATAAAGTTTCCCCTTCCTGGGACAATGAATTCACGGTGTTCTTATTTCAATTTCCAGGAGTATATATATATATATATATATATATATATATATATATATATATATATATATATATATATATATATAGAGAAAATAACAGCTGTCCTATCACACTCCCTTGTGGCAATCCAGACGCTTGTCTCATATGAACCTTCGCTGTCGAGGGCGATATAACTGGGCTCTGTTACTTAAGAAGTCCTCAAGCCACTCACACATCTGCGAAACTATTCTGTATGCTCGTACCTTCATAAACAATCTGCAGTGGGACATTAATAGTCATTGTCCCTCTCACAGCGACAAGATTACACACCCAAGATAAATCAGTGGTTGTGTTAGTGATCTAACGATGTAGCAGCCTAACCTTTATTATAAATGACCGTAATCTAATGGAAAGCGCTAAAGGCTTTCACTGATACAGGAGTTGTTTCAAATGGAGTCATGATTCCTTAATTATATCATACTCAAAGTATACAAATGTTTCATTAATGAAGGTCACGAAAGCTTCCATTAAATAAAGAAATATATCCATTTTAACCACAAATGGGTCGCTGGTTTGAATCCAGCCTCGGGCATGGATGTGTGCGATGTCCTTAGGTTAGTTAGGTTTATTTCTAGGTCTAGGGGACTGATGACCTCAGATGTTAAGTCCCATAGTTCTTAGAGCCATTTTAACCATATGTAAAACATTCTCATCTCTGAGTAAGTGATGGTGGGTCCCCTACATTTCCAGCCTAAAAGACTTCTTTGCAGCCACAGGCGAAAAATGAAATAAAAAAGTTGTAATGGTTTCAAAAATATAAGAGAAAGAGCATTAAACTGCAGAAAAAACAATTATAAGTATAATGTAAAATATCTCATCTCTGTTTGACCCAAGTACTTCAGTGCCTGTACAAATACACCATACATAAATTCAATATATCTTAACGAAATATGGCAAATATTTTCACAAGGTCTGTTTCATATTTAGTGACAAAGAGTCTTTCCTTTCTACAGTTTGTGTGGGCCGTCATATACTTAATTGTCCCTGGTTACCTTATTTTAGTATCACAGCAGAGAAACACTCATTTAACTTATTTCATCTATCCCTTTGGTTCGCCACCGTTTCAGCAAGGCTTCTGCTGTCGACAATACAACTATTTTAGCTCACCTCAGACACTACACATGAAAGGTAGAGATGTGATGCCACCAGTTATAGCTATCCTATCCTTATCTCTACCAAACTGTTAATATAAAATATGAGAAACGAAACATTATTCCAATACATCAAATTACAAAACTAACTGGCCATTCATTATTTTCTTTCTGATCACGCGAAACGCACATAATAACTTCCACTGAGGCGAAAAAGGTCATGAGATAGCGATAGGCACGTATACAGTTGCCGAGAGTTTCTCGTAACCAAGGTATGAAAAGGGCAGTGAATTGACGAAGCCGTTATTTGTACCCAGGTGATTCATGTGAAATGATTCTGGATCTGATTATGGCCACACGACGAGAAATAACAGACTCTGAATGGGGAGTTGCAGTTGGAGCTAGACACAGGGGACATTCTGTTTCGGAATTCGTTAGAGAATTTAATATTCCGAGATCTATAGTGAGAAGAGTGTGCCGAGAATACCATATTTCAGGCATTACCTCCCATCACAGACAGTGCATTGGCTGACGGCCTTCAGTTAATAATTAGAGTTGTCAGTGCTAACAGACGAGCAACACTGCTTGAAATGGCTGCAGAAATCAATATTGGGCATACGACGAACGCATCAGTTAGGATAGTGTGGCGAAATTTTTCGTTAATAGACTGATGCGAGTGCCTTTACTAACAGCACGATATCGGGTGCAGCACCTCTCTTGGGCTCGTACCAATATCAGTTGGATACTAGGTGACTGGACAGCTATGACCTGCTCGGATGAGACGCTATTTCAGCTTGTGAGAGCTCATGGTAGGGTTCACGTGGGGTGAAACCCAACGAAGCCATGGACTCAAGCTGTCGACAAGGCGCTGTGTAAGTTGGTGGTGGCTCCATAATGATGTGGGCTGAGTTTACATGGAATGGCCTGGGTCCTCTGGTCCAGCTGAACTGATCATTGACTGGAAATGGCTATCTTCCTTTACTTGGAGACCCTTTGCAGCTATTCATGGACTTCATGTTTCCAAACCATTACGAAATTTTTATGGATGGCAGTGCGGCGTGCCACCACTATTGGTTTGAAGAACGTTCTGGGATGATTTGGCCAGCCAGATCGCAAGACATGAATACCATCGAATATTTACAGGGCACGGTCGAGAAGCCAGTTCGTGCACAAAACACTGCACTGCCAACACTTTCACAATGATGGATGGCTATAAGGACAGCGTGGCTCTTTATTTCTGCAGGGGATTTCTAAGAACTTGTTGAGTGGATGCCACGCCGAGCTGCTTCACTACTCTGGGCACAAGGAGGTCCGACTCTATATTTGGAGGTATACCATGACTTTCGTTATCTCAGTGTAATGCCCAACATTTCTTACATAACTGATACATAATTACAGTACGCAACGTGGTTGCCTAGTAAGAAATTTCAGAAGAAATGGCTATTTTACTTTACCATGGCTTACTTATTGTAGCTATACAGTTATTATTGCCAGTAGGATAGTAAGTACAATGGACGTCACCATCACTAAATAATTTCGGAAGACAACTCAATAGATAGCGTATAGCTCACAAATGGTGCAAAACAAGACATACCGTTGGAAGAACTGAAAAACTTGGTACTTAAAACCACTTTTTGGAACATTCTGGATGCCTCAGGTCATATATTTTAATGGCAAGTAAAACTCAAGTGTGGCACTCTAAGCTTGGAATGAAACAAATTTTCTGGTCACTGAGTATAAAAAGGCTGTACAATATTAACATTTAAATTCATCAGCAGTGTCTTTACGATTATTATAGATCATTTCCTAAACAAGTGTGGAAACTATATCGACCTGAATAGCTTTTGAAACTAAATTTTGTTGATTTTTATTGGAAATGTAGACACATAGCCTATGACACATAAAATTTTATTTAATTTAGTTTTCAAAAATATCAATACATTTAAAAACACAAAACTGTAATTGTTAGTGCACAAGAGATTCTAGTATGTGCAATTAGTGGTGTTGGGATATATTCGATCAACACTGTCACTGTTTGTCAAACATACCTCATAAATTGAAATTGCTTTTGAAAAATTTTTGGTGACATGTCCCCTTCCCCAGCGGTTATGCACATGGTAAGTAACTTCTTGTTATATTCACACATGATTAAAATTTTAAATGTTAGTACTTATTATTCATTAAATAGTGCCTGAACTCTAGTTTCATGTTCAGTACCAATGAATTCATTATCGACCTCAATAACTAATTAGATCATCTCCATTATAAACCTCAATAGCTGACCAGATTATTAACTCATTATATCTTTGTCTTTCATGAGAAGCAGTTTTACTGTTATCGTCACACTTTTCTCGTCATCGCTTACATATGAACATATTTAGATAAAAATAGGACAACTCGTCTGAAAATAAAATATTAGCTATTAAACTAAACCTCACTTCACATATCTTTCAACTCATATAAAACTCCATTAGGCATATTTCTCTCAATTCAGTGTCATCTTCACTTCAAATATATACTCTTCAACATCCATTAATCACCCTCATTTATCTCAATTATTACATAAAAACGTCTTTATGAACCATAATTTCTCCATACATCATCAATCTCATTATATGAATCATCCTCATACCTCATATTATTCATCTAAACAAGTAACTCTTCATCTATAAATCATTTTACATGTTTACATTTTCCATCTATCACAACCATCTGCTGTTATATAGCTACGTATTTGTTTTCAGATCTTGTTTTCATCTGTATTCTTTTAGCACTATTATTTCTGCAGTTTGTTGACATTACGCACTTACACAAATTATGGATTATTTTCTAACTCCATTACGACTTTAACATTGACTTTATATTATTATGGTGAATGTACTACGGAGTTTGCTAAACTGTCACTAACTCAAGTTCTCTGAACAACCAATGCTTAACCTATTTAATAATTTCTGCAATGTTCTTAATCTATGGATATGAAAAATGGGAATGGAGCGAGATATGAAACAGGAAGTGACGCCTCATTCGACTGTGACCATATCAGTCGTCCGCTGGTACACAAGCAAAATAGTGGCTCGTTCCCTACACCTTCTTTGATTCTACTCTGTCATCTGGCATACACCTATGTATGTTACGAAGTTTCCAACGTAGTACATCTTTTAGTAATGCATCAAGAAAACTCTTGGACCGGCATTTCGTCAAAAATTCTCTTTCTGAATGACTGTAAATATTAACCTCTTCTCTCATCATAAGACCACAAGTAAAAACTTCGCCTTCCGTTCTGTTTGCTGTGAATTGGCTTCTGCATTCATTTTTGACGTGCACAGTGAAAATTTCTTTTAACCATTTGGTAAATATCATTGGGTGCAATACCCTTTATAGCTTCTGCCGAGTATTAGCCTGGATGTACTTATTATCATTGTTCGTTACCCTCACCATCGAAGTTTCACTTTTAGTATTCCCACCGGTTCTTCAGTTTCATTCCCCTGTTGTTACATGCCTTCTGGCAGAAGTTGATCTTGATATGCTGACCGTCATGTTGCCACTGTTTTGCTATTTCCTGGCTTAAATTTACAATTGATTCCTTTCCTCAGTTTGGAGTCCTTTAAGGGCAATGTCCATCTCATCTTCATGTTTCTCGTTTGACCCTTCTTTACCTACATCCAAGGCCAAAAGCTTGTCTTGTTCTTTCAGATGTACCTCAGTCTACCCCTTTCAGGTACTTTCATCTTCCTCCTTAATTTTCACTTCAAGAATTTGTTTTGGTGAAAATTTCTCTGTACTATGTAGGTCTTCATTAGTGCTGTTGCATTCTTGTGACGTCTCCCTTATATTTTCACTCTGTTGGTCGTGAAATGTTTCTTCTTGTATTTCGGTCTTAGTTTCCATAACATTGGTCTCTCTTTCTTCCGTCACCTCAGCTCTCACGCTGTTCTTATCATCTACAAGTTTACCTGAATTTTCCTGCAGTTTGACATCTCTTCGTTTATCATCTTTGTTCTTTCTTTCTTCCATACCTTCCAGAACATTTCCCAGCTTCCTCTATTTGGACTGTTTCATGCGTGCCCTTTTTAAAACCCTGTGGCATCTCATAAATTTTTGTGTTGTACTGGAATATCAGGATCATAAAACTCCTCAACATTGATTGTAACTACCCCCTTTTATATCAGGCTTATCTCTCACTGTTTAGATTTGTGTTTCAGTGCAACCAGTTGAATTACATAATGGGCTGTCAACTCACAGTCCACAATCGCTGATTCCAGAATCATATTTATCTTCATGCACGACCTCCGTTTTCCCACATACTGTGTCCTCAACCTCTTGCTTTGTCTCAGAAGACATCTTGCTTAATCTTAATCTACTGTTAAGTACCATCAAAAAGCCACTGGTAATTCTTCACAATCAAATATTAATAAAGTAAGCCATCACTCCTCCACTTAGATTAACCCAAATTAACAAGATAACTATCACTGCCGAATACGGTAATAAGCCCAAGCCTACCAAAATCAACCACTAACATTAACTTTCACAGTTCTAGACAAAACATTTATTTAAGATAACCATAATAAATTAATTAATATATAACCCTGTAAATCAAAACAACTAGCGCTTGTAAAATTGTTGCCAACGGTAAGACAGTTCTGTAGGCAAGCGGTGTGCACTCAGCCCTTGTGAGGCCAATTGAGGAGCTGCTTGATTGAGAAGCAACAGCTTCGGTCACAGAAATTGACAATAGCCTGGAGAGTAGTGGGCTGACCGTGTGCCCCTCCATACCCGCATCCAGTAACGCTTATCCGCTGAGGATGACACAGCGGACGGTTGGTACCGTTGGGCCTTTCAAAGGCTGTCGGGACAGAGTGTAAAATGCTGTTGCTCGCTACAGTAACTATTCAGTAGTGTAAACATGCACACTTAAGTATACAATACTTCAGAGCAAAATCTCAAAGAAAATTCTGAATACTGTTTCAGTCCTCTGCATTAATGGTTGGCTAGTTGACTTGGGGGAGGAGACAAAACAACGAGGCAATCGGTCCCATCGAATTAGGGAAGGATAGAGAAGGACAGTGGCCATGCCCTTTCAAGGAACCATCCCGGTATGTGCCTCAAGCAATTTAGGGAAATAACAGAAAACCTAAATCTGAATGGCCGGACGCGGCTTTGAAGAATCGTCTTCCCGAATGAGAGTCTATGTAATAACCTCTCCGCCACCTCACTCAGTCGTTAAACCATAACACTGTTTGAAACCATTTATATGCTATGAAGATTGTGTATAGTTCGTTAATATAATGCCAGCAGATCGTCTTCACTCAACCATTGACATGGCCACAAGTTGCGGTGTTTGACGTCTAACGTTGGCGTGCTTTCTTTACTTCACGCAAAGCGTTAGTTTTGCCTGGCAGCCGGCCCTACTCCTTGGCTCGCTCTGTCGTCAACAAGTCCGACGTCAGGGCTCACGTATTCATCACAGTTTATGGATTCACGTAAAAGCAACCAATTTTCGCCGTTAAAAGTCAGTTTTGCAAATCAAAATCACAAGAAAATCCTTCTGTGATTAATTCATAACGAATATCTGACCTGTGTAGTTTCAATAACGTCCACACAGGTCTTTCTTTACAACCTGAATTTCGCATTTCTACGGGCAGTTTTTCGCGTTCATGCTTTTAGACACTGTTGCTAGTGTTTCATGTGATGAAAATAATAATTTTCACGATATTCAAAATTTATTTCACTGTATGGTCCAAATGACATTGTTTCTGCTTGCGATTTTTGACTTTCAAAATTACGTTGTATAGGCAGCCAAGCTGAAACTGCGTACCGAGTTACTATTGTTCACAGAAGAACGGTCATTTTATTCGTCGCCATACAGAAAAGTTGCCGTCCCTGTCACGGCCACATGATGAAATAACCCTAGATTAAATTAATAGCCTTTGTTAGCGATCTAGTAATTTAGCAGCCTAAATTTTATTTTAAATGACAGTAAACTAATGGAAAGGCGCTTATCGATTTTAACCGCTGCGGGAGTTTTTTCAGTTGGATTATTGGCAGCTCAGTAATATTATATTCAAAGAATGCAAGTTTCGCATTAATAAAGGTCGTGAAAGCTAGCATTAATTATAGTTAGATATTCACTTTAAACACCAGTGGCGATAGTTCAAATGGTTCAAATGGCTCTGAGCACTATGGGACTTAATATCTGAGGTCATCAGTCCCCTAGAACTTAGAACTACTTAAACCTAACCAACCTAAGGACATCACACACATCCATGCCGGAGGCAGGATTCGAACCTGCGACCGTAGCAGTCTCGCGGTTCCGAACTGAAACGCCTAGAACTGCTCGGCCAATGGCGATAGTCATTACCGTTGTCAATCAATATCTGTTTACGTCAAAGCTCGACACCCAGGTCAAATGTATGGAAATACCTTTACAAACTGTTGAAATAATTGGCGCACGTCTTCCTCACTGCAATCCAATGGCCGGCACGGTAGACACAAACCCGTAATATCGGCACTCCGTAGTTACAATCACTTCACACTTCTCACAGTTCAGTATATTCGGTTTGCTGGAAGTCAACACACGATGGTGCGGGAACACTCTTAACCTGTACGATATTTCTCCTCCGCTATGGCATTACAACCACCACTCTCTGAATGACTCAAATGGGCCTCACAGCCGCCCGCGGTGGCCGAGCGGTTCGAGGCTCTCTAGTTCGGAACCGCGCTGCTGCTACGGTCGCAGGTTAGAATCCTGCCTCGGGCATGGATGTGTGTGATATCCATTGGTTTAAGTAGTTCTAAGTCTAAGGGACTGATGATCTCAGATGTTGAGTTCCATAGTGCTCAGAACTATTTGAACCATTTTGGGTCTCACAAGAATAACATTCGCCGGGCGCACTCGGTGCTTGATAATCGATGCTTACCCAATTATTGACCTGTACGAGAAAATTATGCTTGCCTTTGAGTAAAGGAATGTGGATACCTACAGGCACCGTGTCAAATGATTTTCGAAAATCTAGGAAAATGGTAATCTGCTTGTTGCCCTTCATCCGTACTATGAAAAATGTCATTGAGAAAAGGACTAGTTGAATTTCGTCTTAGCGATCCTGTCGAGAACCGCGCTGATTCGTGGACATAAGCTTTTCCTCATCAATAAATTTTCTACATTCAAACGGAGAATATGTTGTAGAATTCTGCAGCAAACCGATGTTAAGGTCAGTAGTTTTGCGGGTTGATTCTTCTATTGTTCTTACATGCAGGAATCACCTGCGCTTCCTTCCAGTCGCTTGGGACTTTTGTCGATAAGCTCAAGCTAAGTAAGGGACAGTGCGGTGGAGTACTCTTTGTAAAACCGAACTGGGATTCCTTCCGGACCAGGTGACTTGCTTGTTTACAGCTCTTTCAGCTGTTTCTCTACGCCAGGAATGTCCACCATACGGGAATCTGTGCGATAGCCAAACGACGGTATGTTTGTACGATTTTCCTGCGTGAACGATTTCGTAAACCCGAAATTTGAAACTTTTGCTTTCCTTTTGCTATCTTCTACTGCCACACCAGACTGGTCAACAAGTGACTAGATGGAAGATTTAGACCCGCTTAGCGTTTTTACGTAACAATGACTTTTTCGGGTTCTCAGCGTGATCATTTACCAAGGTATGAGGGTGGTAGTTGTTGTATGCTTCATGCATCGGTCTTTTTATAGATGCAAGAATCTCTACTAATTTTAACCACTTGTTCCACCATAACCTGAGAACTCGATAATGCTGAACCTTGTGACTGAACATCACTTCCTTCTACCACACGCAAACCATAATGTGGAGGGATCGACAGCATTTTTCCCAAGAAGCTCAGTCTCGCCACTGACACATGCAGCCATGTGTCCAATAAAAATTTATGCTTCCTACCATTTACAACACTTACTAAGAAACAGTCCGAATCAACAAACTCACTGGGATTTCCCACCGTTTGATTTAGAGTTCCTACTGGTGTTTAAAGCTTGATTATTGTCTCTCTGCCCATTTCAGTTCTTCTGGTGGTGTCCAAGTATGCCACATTTCCTACATTGAGGGTGGCGACACTGCCTATGGATTTATCCCAAACATCCACATCTACAACACTGTGCATCAGGAGAGAAGACACCTCCTTTACCCCATACTCCTGTTCATACACCCATCACATCAGGCTCTGTAGCTAACCTGATGGAAGCAGCTAGATTCTGCCAGTATCTTTCTAGACATATCAGACGGCAGTCCTCTTAGAAAAGCATATACGGGACTACACTCCTGGAAATTGAAATAAGAACACCGTGAATTCATTGTCCCAGGAAGGGGAAACTTTATTGACACATTCCTGGGGTCAGATACATCACATGATCACACTGACAGAACCACAGGCACATAGACACAGGCAACAGAGCATGTACAATGTCGGCACTAGTACAGTGTATATCCACCTTTCGCGGCAATGCAGGCTGCTATTCTCCCATGGAGACGATCGTAGAGATGCTGGGTGTAGTCCTGTGGAACGGCTTGCCATGCCATTTCCACCTGGCGCCTCAGTTGGACCAGCGTTCGTGCTGGACGTGCAGACCGCGTGAGACGACGCTTCATCCAGTCCCAAACATGCTCAATGGGGGACAGATCCGGAGATCTTGCTGGCCAGGGTAGTTGACTTACACCTTCTAGAGCACGTTGGGTGGCACGGGATACATGCGGACGTGCATTGTCCTGTTGGAACAGCAAGTTCCCTTGCCGGTCTAGGAATGGTAGAACGATGGGTTCGATGACGGTTTGGATATGCCGTGCACTATTCAGTGTCCCCTCGACGATCACCAGTGGTGTACGGTCAGTGTAGGAGATCGCTCCCCACACCATGATGCCGGGTGTTGGCCCTGTGTGCCTCGGTCGTATGCAGTCCTGATTGTGGCGCTCACCTGCACGGCGCCAAACACGCATACGACCATCATTGGCACCAAGGCAGAAGCGACTCTCATCGCTGAAGACGACATGTCTCCATTCGTCCCTCCATTCACGCCTGTCGCGACACCACTGGAGGCGGGCTGCACGATGTTGGGGCGTGAGCGGAAGACGGCCTAACGGTGTGTGGGACCGTAGCCCAGCTTCATGGAGACGGTTGCGAATGGTCCTCGCCGATACCCCACGAGCAACAGTGTCCCTAATTTGCTGGGAAGTGGCGGTGCGGTCCCCTACGGCACTGCGTAGGATCCTACGGTCTTGGCGTGCATCCGTGCGTCGCTGTGGTCCGGTCCCAGGTCGACGGGCACGTGCACCTTCCGCCGACCACTGGCGACAACATCGATGTACTGTGGAGACCTCACGCCCCACGTGTTGAGCAATTCGGCGGTACGTCCACCCGGCCTCCCGCATGCCCACTATACGCCCTCGCTCAAAGTCCGTCAACTGCACATACGGTTCACGTCCACGCTGTCGCGGCATGCTACCAGTGTTAAAGACTGCGATGGAGCTCCGTATGCCACGGCAAACTGGCTGACACTGACGGCGGCGGTGCACAAATGCTGCGCAGCTAGCGCCATTCGACGGCCAACACCGCGGTTCCTGGTGTGTCCGCTGTGCCGTGCGTGTGATCATTGCTTGTACAGCTCTCTCGCAGTGTCCGGAGCAAGCATGGTGGGTCTGACACACCGGTGTCAATGTGTTCTTTTTTCCATTTCCAGGAGTGTATGTTTCACCTCAGGTAGAATTACTTACTTTCCTTCATCATTCTCCATCTGCTCATATGTATTCATTAATTTTCCTGTTCTGTCACAAAACTTTCTGCTGGCTCGTTTTGCTTCTGTGATAACCCTCTCATTTATTCTCAAAATAATCTTGAGCTCTTCTGTCGCTTATAGCAAAGTTATGCAGCAGAAAAGCATGAAAGAGAAATGTAAAATTTTTCTCGATGTCCTCTCCATCCAGCATGAAGCTAGGACATGCAAGTCCAACGCCTCGTGTCGCTATCAAAACGACAACCATGCACAAAGCAGACATTGCGGCAAACTCAGAAATGATTGCCTCACCTCACGCAAGTGGGAAGCTTGAATTTTAAACTCAAAAATATGACATAAGCGGTAAGTGGTCGTACTCAATTCCCCTACTTGCAACTTGTCATAGAAGGTAGACTGAAGAAATGTAAACCAGCATTTATAGCATTTGTAGATTTAGAAAACACTGTGCATGTATAGAATACAAACTACAGTTACAAGAGAGACTGTGAAAGGTGAGCTGTTCTTGAGAAGGGTATGAGACAGTGTTGTAGCCTACTTCGGTGTTATTCAGTCTATACATTCTGCAAGCAGTAGAGGAAACGGAGAAGAAATTTGAAAAAAGAAATTGAAGTTTTAGGGAAAAGAAAGAAATAGAAGCTATCAGGTCTGCTGATAACACTGTAGGCCTGTCAGAGGTGGTAACCTACCTGGAAGAGCAGTTGAACGAAGAGGGTACTGTTCAAACAGAGGTTAAAATTTAGTATCAACACAAGGATATCAACAGAAATGGAATATAGTCGAATTAAAACAAGCGATGCTGAGAGAATTAGGTTATTAAATGAGGCACAAAAAGTAGTAGACGATGGGCAATGCAGATATGACAAAAAAGTAGCCTAGCAAAAGAAATATAAACGTTCCTGAAAAAGAAAAATTTGTTCATGTCAAATGTAAATCAACAACATAAGCGTTCCTGAAATAAAACTTTGTTCATGTCGAGTGTAAATGAAAGTGTCAGAAAATCTTTTCTGTAAATATTTGTCTGGGTTATAGGCTTGTATAGAAGGGAAACATTGAAGATTATGTTTCTGACAAAAAGGGAATAGAAGATTTTGAAATGTGGTGCTCAAAAGAATTCTGAAGCTTAATGTGTAGTCCTGTTACTAATCAGGAGGTACTGAATAGAACTGAGGAGGAAAGCAGCCAGTTGATGGGGACATTCTGAGGCATCAAAGGATAAACAGTTTGGTAATGGATGGAACTGGAGGGCGGAAGGGGGATTGTAGAATGAGACTTAGGTTTGGCTGCAGAAAATGTAGGATGTAACATTTACGTAGAAATGAACAGTTTGCACAGGATATACCAGCGTGGAGCGCTGCATCAAACGAGTATCAGGACTGAAGACGTGTGAGCATTATAATTCTGTCATCCCTGTACCACAGGACTAGAACTTGCAATCAGTGTATACAAAAACTCAACACGCTTGGATGACATCTCTGTAACGATTGTACAGGAAGGTGTGAACTTTTCAGCCGGTTTCATTTTCAATAAGCTTTCAGAAGAACTGTAGAAATTGAGTTATAAACCTGACGTATCTAAATCCAAGCTGACAGATTCCTCCTTGCACATACTCTCTACACTGTAGAGCAATGAACAAGCTGCTTCGGATCGCATGTTCTCACGGAACTAGGTAGGTCTTAAATAAACAGAAAGAGTTGCAAATATATATTTGAAAAAATACATGATGTACATGGCCTATTAAAACAGATTTTATCAGCTTATGATGACAGTAATTTAATAAACCTGGAACTAATCCTACAAATTTATTTATAGACCCGAAGGCTAGTGTCTTCACTATTCTCTCTAATATCTTACAACTAAAAAGGAAAACTTACCAAACGAACCAAAGATGCCTAGTCTCATTTCCATACAAAGACTCAGTTTGGTTAGTGAGTCCTGACGTAGCTGACTTTGTGCTAGCTTTGACGGGCAGTCGCACAAGCACTTTGTATGCAACTGTCCGTTCCTGTTCATCCCAATGACATTCGATGGGCTTCAGATGATGGTCTGTTCAACAAGTCCATAGGATTCCGTGAAGCGCTGCTTTTAGCTTTGTGCACTGCGCTATTCTCATGTGGCTGCGATGAGACTGCTTCCAAACTGTCGATGTGATACGTTCTTGTCGTCAGTGACTTCTGTGTTTCAGGAAGATCACGAACTCCGGCCCTGTTAGTATCTCGAGGGGTAATTCTGGTAGTGATGTCTTTATTTCCTCTGCTACCGATGTCCTTTGTGATTTCGGACAAGGCTGTCTGACAGCAGGTTCGTACGGCGCATTTTAGGTCGCTTTCACACAGGCAAAGCTTCCGACAAAGACAGGTGGTTGTTACCAACACAGAAAAACTGGCGGGAGGTTCTCTTTCTTATCGCTCGCAGCTACTGACGCATGTTGGTACCATGACTGGGTGCACATGAAATGAAACTATTGGAAATGTTTGCTGATATTTAAGTAAAACACATGCGAATATATGGAAAAGAAGATATTAAATATATTCCATTGACCACGTTCCTGAGTATAAAGGAGCGTCTCATGTTCTTCAATGATAAACGAATATGTTTTTATACATTCTTCAATAATTTTCGAGTTCCACAATCTTTTCTCATGAACTATTATAGGGAATCTTTCAGGTATTAAAAGCAACGCCCAGGTATGAACAGAACATCATCACGATATATCCTGCTAATAACGCTCATAAACTGCTGTATTGTGCTGAAGAAACTAAAAGCTCGTGAAAGATGAACAGAATTTTTAATGAAACAGTAATCTCGATAAGAATTCTGGACATTAAATACTCATTTAATTCTTGTAGGACATCGTTTCTATTAATTGGATATCACACAGCAGCAAACAGAGTATTTTGTGTATTTGTACATAATGAGCCACTAAATTTGACTGGAGTGAACACCAGTATGTGAACGTCACTGTAAAACTGTAGTAAAGTTCGTTTGCGAATGGTATTTACGACACTCAGTCAGTAAATTCAGTAGTGTGCACTGTGATTTCGTTAACACCAGGGTACTTTCCTCTGCTGAAACCATTTACTCGTAGACTAAAGGACATACTTCATCCTTCGCAAACCTAAAAATAATTAGCCGTCCGGAGTTGCCGAGTGGTTCTAGGCGCTACAGTCTGGAACCGCGCGAACGCTACGGTCGCAGGTTCGAATCCTGCCTCGGGCATGGATGTGTGTGATGTCATTATGTTAGTTAGGTTTAAGTAGTTCTAAGTTCTAGGGGACTGATGACTTCAGAAGTTAAGTCCCATAGTGCTCAGAGCCATTTTAAAAATAATTTATAAGCCTTAGTGACATTTCATATACTGCAATGTGTGACCTGAAGCCCAACAAACAAAAAGGATCACTCTAACACATTTTATGGTACTCACTGTTAGATTTATATGAACCGCCTAGATTGCTGTGCTTGTTAAAGCGTCGGCACGGGGAGGCGCGCTGGTCCCAAATAGATTACGCTCTGTGGATTAACGGCGAGGGTCAGTGTGCCGGCCGGTCTGAATGTGGTTTGTTGGCGGTTTCTCACATCCAACAACAGAACAATCATTGAAGTTCGAAGTACGAAGGTAAATTCTTAATCCACACCTCCATAGACGATGAAAGATGTAAGTATACAGGCTGTCCCAGAAATGTAGAGACAAACTTCGAGGGGTGTTACAGGTGGGGGACCATAGTCACACAGAATTTTTTGAAAGAGATTTTAGCCATTTCACTATCAATTGTTCATTTATATTACACAATTGTGATTCAGGCTACGTAGTCATTCTCAAGTGCATGATGAAATTTTAAAATATGTTTTACATGTCTGTGGCATGTCATCGTTTTTCCGACGATACAGGATGTCTTGAGGAACAAACTGATGACAGAAATCCGTTTTCGGCAACGACATCCAACGACGCTACCAAGCGTCGAAGTGCCTGCCACTAGCCACCTCTTTGGCAGCAGACGGAACTTCGTACACTGACGTACCATAAACGTAACGTCTCACAATATTCTTTGTTATTCAGTGGTCGCGACTGATTGCCACGATCGGCAATGGAAAAGATAGAGCTCACGTAAAGCTTCTTGTTCTTTTTCCTTCTTTCCGCACTGACCCCATTTTTTCTGCATGGGCTCTCTTCCTCCCCTCTGTCCATTTTGTTCCTGCTTTTTTCGGAGATTCTGTCTCTAACTTAACTTCCCATCTATCACCTTTCACTTTAATACGTTTCTGTACAAAATATCCGAATAATATATCTGAGCTTTTTGTAGGTCCTTTATGACCTCATGTATCCAGGGTGTAGTTTTATGTCCTTTCTATGTATTTAAGAATTGTGTTAAGTCCTGTTTTGGAAAGCTCATAAAATTTTAATCGCCTTTTTCTAATGTCTGCTGCAAATTTGGATATTTTCTCAGATGTTTGACGAGATTGTAGTCTATAATCCTCTTCTGGTTTCTTTGGCCCTAGTATCTTTCTGATGATTTTACGTTCTTCCTTTACGAAGTTTTCTAGGTCACCTTGTATGTGAACTGTCAGGGTTTCACTGGAATACAGGACTTCTGGTTTTAATACTGTATTATAGTGCCTAATTTTGGTGTTTTTGGCCAAGCATTTTTATTGAACATCTTGTAGGTTCTTCCATAGGCTCTCTTTAGTTTTGGAGGTGAATGTTTTGTGCTATTTCCTCTCCCGCCTTAGGTTCAAGGACTTCACCTAAGTATTTAAAATATTGGGCTGTATTGATATGACCGTATTTTAATAGTCAAGTATTCTGTGTCAGTTTTTGTGGCGATGAACTCAGCGTTTAGGAAAGATATTTTTAGATCTATTTTCCTCTGAACAATCTTTAAGGGTTTCAACCTGTTTATTTGGTGTTCTCTCATCATCCTCTAGGAAGGCTAAGTCGTCAGTAAAAGCTAAATATGAAATTTTTATGTCATCCTTCACTCGCCCCATCTGTGTAGGTTTCCAGCAGTTTTTGTTCTTCATTACCTTCTCCCATTCGCGGATGACCTTGCCCAGCACAAAGTTCAATAAAAGAGGAGACAGACCATCACCTTGTAGGACGCCAGTTTTGATCAGGAAGGGCTCGGCTATTTCTCCCATGTATTTCACCATGGAGGTGGTATTGGTCAATTTCTCTTTGATGGCGTTAAGGGTTTTTATATATATATATATATATATATATATATATATATATATATATATATATATATGTGTGTGTGTGTGTGTGTGTGTGTGTGTGTGTGTGTGTGTGTATGTGTGTGTGGTGTGTGGCAAACTTGATTTTTCAAGAGAAATACATATTACTATCTGGAAAGAAATATTTTTAG
Source organism: Schistocerca cancellata (assembly GCF_023864275.1). Classification (NCBI taxonomy): domain Eukaryota; kingdom Metazoa; phylum Arthropoda; class Insecta; order Orthoptera; family Acrididae; genus Schistocerca; species Schistocerca cancellata. Next base: position 334,164,183 of record NC_064629.1, read on the forward strand.
AGTAAGAACCAGCAACCTCCAATGGGGAGGGGAGTGGTAACGTGGAGAGAGAAGGGGTAGGAATAGATTCACTGGTAGACGGGGGGAAGGAGTACGCGAACGCAGATATGAGGGAGGAGGTGATGGACACAGCGAGGGGTAAGGGAGAAATGGACAGAGAAAGGGAAAAGGAGAAAATGTGCAATGAGAGATGACAGGAAGAGATTGATAAGGAGAGGTGGCGGATGAGATGGCCGAGAGAGGGAAGAGGAGATGCACAGACAGAGGGAGAGATAAAGGGACTGATGAGGTGATATAGGGGGTAGGGGGCGATGGACATGAGGGGTTGGAGGACATGGACAGAGAGAGAAGTAGCAGATAGGCAGTAGGGACAGGGGCAAATTGACAGAGAGAGGGACGGGAGGAGGTATACAGCGGTAGGTGGTGAAGGCAGACAGACAGAGGAGCGAGAAGAAGATGGACAGTGAAGATGGCGGAGGAGATGGACAGAGAAAGGGGGAAGGAAGAGATGGGCTAATACTATTGGAATAAATGCATACCTGGGCTGCACTGGGTACTCAGATAACGGAAAATAAAAACAAAATCACGTCCCAGTTTCTGAGACGGACTAGTTCCATGGAAGGACGATAGCCACTGAAAAGTATAGTTAAAATCTGGATACCCGCGTCATTTAAATAGTACATTGGCAAATTGTTCTTTCATACAGGAGTTGCAAAACAATACCGACCAACTTCGACGGTCCCTGTACAGATGTCTTGAAGAACAAATTGAGGGTAGGAACCCCTGTACAGAAATGTTATCCAAGGACACTATAGAACGTGAAGTTATAGGGATAGGTGCCAGCACTAGGCCACCCCTTTGGCATAAACGTGACTTTGTACATGAGGGAAGGCAGTCGAACTGTCTACCCATAAACCTGTGTTGTTTGTTAATCAGTGATCGCGACTGATAACCACAATTGGCAGTGTAGAAGATGGAACTAACTGCAGCGTGGAGAGGCCTTGCCTCCTATGACTGCGATGCTCTTTTGACGCGGTGGATGATGATTTCAGGTAAGGCATTCCATGTGCAGTTAATTTTTCTCCTAGAACCATCTAAAACCTCCATTGTTTTTCGGTATACAAGACGTAACAGAGGGATATCGACAGCGTTTGTACTATATGGACTGACGTCACCCTATGTACCACCTATCGCCGTCTACTCCACTAGCGTTTTGAGCAATTAGTCGCGATCTCTGAACAACAAAAAACACAAGTCTATTCTGACGTTCCGCCAGTGGTCACGGTCTGTAACTTCGGTGCGCTGCAGCTTCGTTGGATGACGTTTCCGGATATTAGTTCTTACCCTCAATTTGCTACTCAAGGCACCTTCTACAACCCCTCAAAGATTCTTGCTATTGTTTTGTAACACCCCGTATATCAAAGCGGTACAGCAAAGTAGTTACACTTGTGAGGAAATGTGACATATCGCAACCAGTTTTCTGTGAAGGGCCACTTGAGCTACCGCGTAATTGGTACATGACAATAAGACGTGATTCACATCAGTTACTGCCGTTGGGTCCTATTTGAAGTGTCCAGAAGCAATCATTTTTACGTGGTGTATGTGGATCGGGCTGCACCTGTGTCCCTACATCATTCGAATTATAACGTCACACAAAGTCTAATAAACTTCACTGAAACGATCGATGGTCAAGAGGAGACATTCAATTATATGGTCGCCAAGTAGCAGCCCTTATAGTGATGGGAAGTGTGATTCACAGTTCCAGTCGTGATAAGCAGCTTTTTTAATCGTCCGATTTGACATCCGTATAACGGATTCGTGCTGAATGTAACTGTGCTTCCGTAATGCTCTTGTTGGCGATGCGGTCAACAGGTTCATTATGGAGAATAGCATGATGCCCTTTTATCTAGAGTACGCAGACCTCTACCAGGGTCTGCGTAAAGTACACGTGTGAGCTGACGTTCACTCCGTCGAAGCGGCTCCATATATCAGGATTCAGATTAAGTCGTCTTCATTCCTGATGGTAATTTATCTGCTTTGTGTAAAAGCGAACTTCAGCACTTCCCGTCAGCTAATTTCTTAGGTCTACGACAGCTATAGTTGGATTAAGTACTTCCCTCAGGTTTCCATTTCACATGTCGTCCATATGGTATGTTGATCCTACAGTTACTAATATGTAAATCGTACAGCCCCAGGGACGCATCTAGCGCCTCTCTGTGTTTTACAATGAAATCTCGTGCGGATTCAATAGAATTTTTAATGAACTAATAATCGAAATAATACTGTTGGCTCTTTCTGATTGTATGTCATATTACTCAAAGTCGTGGATCATGTACGTTTCTACGTAAATGTATCTCACATTATTCATTACACTATCTCAATAAATGATTCTGTTATTGCAGTTCTTTTTCTTTAGTGTTATTTGCTTAAAAGGGGTTGATCTGTGCTGCTGGCCTCATCACTGCAGTGTACGCCGTGAAGTCTACGCCACCAAGTTAATGAATAAACTGACAGATTGCTAATGTCTCGCAACTATAAAGTACATTTCTCAAGTCGCCTACTTTCCAGTGGGATATACGGGACCAGTCGCGTCCAGTAAGCTTCTTCAAAACAGCCCTCACATCATGTATGAGCTTTACATCGTTGGCAATTGCAGGCCAGTTGAAGAGCTCACTTTCGAACTATTCGGCAAGTAGGCTACAACCCATTTACTTTTGTATAAAGGAGTGGCGCTTTTCCTAAAACCGGATCCACGTAGTGAATATCACATACTCATGAGCCAAAACATTACGACCCCCTGCATAATCTACATCTACATCTACATCCATACTCCGCAAGCCACCTGACGGTGTGTGGCGGAGGGTACTTTGAGTACCTATCGGTTCTCCCTTCTATTCCAGTCTCGTATTGTCCGTGGAAAGAAAGATTGTCGGTATGCCTCTGTGTGGGCTCTAGTCTCTCTGATTTTATCCTCATGGTCTCTTCGCGAGATATACGTAGGAGGGAGCAATATACTGCTTGACTTATCGGTGAAGGTATGTTCTGAAACCTTCAACAAAAGCCCGTATCGAGCTACTGAGCGTCTCTCGTGCTGAATCTTCCACTGGAGTTTATCTATCATATTCGTAACGCTTTCGCGATTACTAAATGATTCTGTAATGAAGCACGCTGCTCTCCGCTGGATCTTCTCTATCTCTTCTATCAACCCTATCTGGTACGGATCCCACACCGGTGAGCAATATTCAAGCAGTGGGTGAACAAGTGCACAGTAACCTACTTCCTTTGTTTTCGGATTGCATTTCCTTAGGATTCTTCCAGTGAATCTCATTCTGGCATCTGCTTTACCGACGATCAACTTTATATGATTATTCCATTTTAAATCACTCATAATGCCTACTCCCAGATAATTTATAAAATTAACTGCTTCTAGTTGCTGACCTGCTGTATTGTCGTAAATGATAAAGGATATTTCCTTCTATGTATTCGCAGCACACTACACTTGTCTACAGTGAAATTCAATTGCCATTCCCTGCACCATGCGTCAATTCGTTGCAGATCCTCCTGCATTTCAATACAATTTTCCATTGTTACAAACTCTCGATATACTACAACATCATCCGCAAAAAGCCTTAGTGAACTTCCGATGTTATCCACAAGGTCATTTATGTATATTGTGAATAGCAACGGTCCTACGACACTCCCCTACGGCACACCTGAAATCGCTCTTACTTCGGAAGACTTCTGTCCATTGAGAATGACATGCTGCGTGTTGGTCCACCTTTGGAACGCAGTACAGCAACGACTATACGTGGCATGGATTCTAGAAGTCCTTGCTAGGTTTCCGGTTGTGTGTGGTACGAGATGTCTACGCACAGGTCATACAGTTCCCGTAAATTATGGGTCGGTGGTTTGTGGGTACAGTACTGGTGTCAGACTGCATCCAAAATAAGTTCTACTGGGTTCAGGTCAGTCGAATTTAATGGCCAAGACATCAACCATAAGCAATTATCATGCTCCTGGAAGCACCCTAACACTATTTTAGCCTTGTGATACTGCTAGTTATCCTGCTGGAAGATGCGATTATCATCAGGGAAGTCATCAGGCATGGAGCTACATAGTTGGTCAGCAAAAACTCTCACGTAATACATAGCTGTTATGATACCTTCAATTACTGCCACATGTCCTGTGGAATGCTGGAAGAATTACCCTCGCAGCACAATAATGTCCCCATTGAACTGTACCCGTTACATGTTTCGAGCAGTCGATCGTCTGGGTGACGTCGTAACCCGACAGGACCGTCGAACTTATGTAACAAGTAAAAAAATTCGCCTGACCTGGTGACACGTTTCCTTGATCTACGGTGTAATCTTATTGATCTCGTGCACAGTATAATCGTATCTGAGATGTCGTTGAGCTAACCACGGAAAACGTAGGGGTAACCTGCTGCGGGATCCCATGTTCAACAACCTGAAACTGATGATGTGCTCTGAAATACTTGTGTCTGCAGCAGCAGATCTTGCACAGATCGCCTCCTATCGTATTCTGCAGATCTGCCAAGCGCCCGTCCTCGATGTTCTATGATGACACGTGCACGTTCGACACATTGTCGCATACTCGTCCTTTCACTGTCCTTCAACCACTTTCCACAAATGCTAGTGAGAGTAGTACGCGAAGAGTCAACCTGCTTTGCCGTTTCCGAGATGCACGTTAACAGGTGCCTGGCCATAAGAATCTGCCGTTTGTCAAAGTCGCTTATGACTGTGGAGTTCCCCATATTCATTGTCGCCAGGTTCATTCTCCATGCGTCTCTGCTCCGCTTGTATATACTCCCCTTGCTGCGTCATGTACCCGCAACGTTATCAGGAGGCATTTAGTCTCGTGGCGGGGAATGACGACAACGCTTGGCTCATAGTGTACCTGACAATGGTAATATTATACCGAGTATACCATCAATTCTGTGAAGTGTAATAGGTCCATCGGACTTCATGCAGACCTAGCACGAGATGTGAACGGGACCGTTCGTGTGTTGATAGATACGTAACGTGAGTCGCTTCTATTGTACAGGATGTACATTCGTCGCATCATACTACAGATTTCATGTCTCGGTAATAACTTTATATGGTTAATGTGAAACTGAAGCCTGGTTAAGAACGTCATTTGTATAGAGTTTACGCAAGGAAGATCCCGTTTGTCTTTAACGCCCGGTGGACGGTGTCACTTAATCCAGACGAATGGGTGTGGATTTTGGCGATGCACAAGAGTTTATAGATGTTTTTGTTGCAAAAATATTTCCCGATTTCGTATCTTATTAATTTTACAAACAGTCTTTCCCGATTTCATATATTACTAAGTTTACAAACAGATGTCACAGTCGATGTTGCACCTGCGCTGTTTTGTATCTTTTTCCGAGTTGATAATATACCCCACTAATTTTGAATAGAATGGGCATGCACACTTTGCGAATTATTGGGTCGCATAGACGGACCACATATGGAGGAAAATCACGACGTACCTCAGCGTATAGAACGACATTTTTTCACCACTAAAACTTTCATAATTATGCGAATTAACGCTCACTATACAGTATGATTCAGCTGTCCTACCAGTGGGTTCTATGCAACCCACACCACCTTCAAATACCACATGCACTATTTTAATTTTCTCTCTCTCACTACATGCAAGCTTTTAGTTTTAGTGAACAAATGAGGAGGACCTTTTTGTAGGACATTTAATGTAGTTAAATTTTGTATTGACATGCATTTTCGTTAGAGGCTTTAGTTTTCGAATTATTGAAGAAACACGTACAACTGTGACCTTCTAACGCGTTTCTCTTGAAAACACATTTTAGCGCAAAATTTAACTACATTAGTTAGCCTATAGAAAGGTCCTGTTCATTCTTTCTCTAGGAGTCATAGTCAACAAATAGCGAGCGAGAGAATTGAAAATCTTGTGCATGCTATTTGAAGACGTTGTGGACTGCATAAAACCCAGGTGTTGGGGCAGATAAATCGCACTATACGTATTGCTGCTGGTTTTAGTTCTTCTGGATGTAACACCGTGATCGTTCTTATATCAACCAATTTTTGTTACATTATTTATAACAGTTTCTTGGAACGCACTCGTTTAAGTTCTGGAGGCGCAGGAATAAAATATGAGAAGTGACATATTATCTGCAAGTTTTACAGAAACCAGGATGCGGTTTTAAGAGCCGAAAGACAAGAAATGGAAACAGTAGTTGAGAATGACTCGGAGTTGTAGCCTATCCTCAGAAATATTTACTCTCTAAATCAGATAAGGTGTCAATTAAGCCAAGGAGATATTTGGAAAAGTTGTAGGAGAGGAAATAAATTTTATGGGGTTTTTCAATGACGTTGCAGCTACGTCAGAGATGAGCATTTGACAAGTATTTGAAAGAGCATTTGACAAAAGGTTGAGAAGAAAATCAACAAAAGTAAACCGTGAGTAACGAAATATATTCAAACTAGGTCTAGCGATGGTGAAAGAGTTACATTAGGAAATAAGACATTAATAGTTATATATGAAGTTTGTTTGCCGGCCGCGGTGGTCTCGCGGTTCTAGGCGCACAGTCCGGAACCGCGCGACTGCTACGGTCGCAGGTTCGAATCCTGCCTCGGGCATGGATGTGTGTGATGTCCTTAGGTTAGTTAGGTTTAAGTAGTTCTAAGTTCTAGGGGACTGATGACCACAGCTGTTAAGTCCCATAGTGCTCAGAGCCATTTGAACCATTTTTTTAAGTTTGTTTATTCGGCAGCAAAATAGCTAATAATGGTCGAAGAAGAGAAGATAAGAAAAACAGACTCACACAGGCAAGAAAGGCATTTCTGAAAAAGGGAAATTTGTTAACTTCGAATATAAGTTTAAATGACAGGTAGTCTTTGCTGAACTTATTTATCTGAAGTACACTCCTGGAAATTGAAATAAGAACACCGTGAATTCATTGTCCCAGGAAGGGGAAACTTTATTGACACATTCCTGGGGTCAGATACATCACATGATCACACTGACAGAACCACAGGCACATAGACACAGGCAACAGAGCATGCACAATGTCGGCACTAGTACAGTGTATGTCCACCTTTCGCAGCAATGCAGGCTGCTATTCTCCCATGGAGACGATCGTAGAGATGCTGGATGTAGTCCTGTGGAACGGCTTGCCATGCCATTTCCACCTGGCGCCTCAGTTGGACCAGCGTTCGTGCTGGACGTGCAGACCGCGTGAGACGACGCTTCATCCAGTCCCAAACATGCTCAATGAGGGACGGATCCGGAGATCTTGCTGGCCAGGGTAGTTGACTTACACCATCTAGAGCACGTTGGGTGGCACGGGATACATGCGGACGTGCATTGTCCTGTTGGAACAGTAAGTTCCCTTGCCGGTCTAGGAATGGTAGAACGATGGGTTCGATGACGGTTTGGATGTACCGTGCACTATTCAGTGTCCCCTCGACGATCACCAGTGGTGTACGGCCAGTGTAGGAGATCGCTCCCCACACCATGATGCCGGGTGTTGGCCCTGTGTGCCTCGGTCGTATGCAGTCCTGATTGTGGCGCTCACCTGCACGGCGCCAAACACGCATACGACCATCATTGGCACCAAGGCAGAAGCGACTCTCATCGCTGAAGACGACACGTCTCCATTCGTCCCTCCATTCACGCCTGTCGCGACACCACTGGAGGCGGGCTGCACAATGTTGGGGCGTGAGCGGAAGACGACCTAACGGTGTGCGGGACCGTAGCCCAGCTTCATGGAGACGGTTGCGAATGGTCCTCGCCGATACCCCAGGAGCAACAGTGTCCCTAATTTGCTGGGAAGTGGCGGTGCGGTCCCCTACGGCACTGCGTAGGATCCTACGGTCTTGGCGTGCATCCGTGCGTCGCTGTTGTCCGGTCCCAGGTCGACGGGCACGTGCACCTTCCGCCGACCACTGGCGACAACATCGATGTACTGTGGAGACCTCACGCCCCACGTGTTGAGCAATTCGGCGGTACGTCCACCCGGCCTCCCGCATGCCCACTATACGCCCTCGCTCAAAGTCCGTCAACTGCACATACGGTTCACGTCCACGCTGTCGCGGCATGCTACCAGTGTTAAAGACTGCGATGGAGCTCCGTATGCCACGGCAAACTGGCTGACACTGACGGCGGCGGTGCACAAATGCTGCGCAGCTAGCGCCATTCGACGGCCAACACCGCGGTTCCTGGTGTGTCCGCTGTGCCGTGCGTGTGATCATTGCTTGTACAGCCCTCTCGCAGTGTCCGGAGCAAGTATGGTGGGTCTGACACACCGGTGTCAATGTGTTCTTTTTTTACATTTCCAGGAGTGTATATCCTTGTACGGAAGTTAAGTGTGAACAATAAACAGCTGAGACAAGAAGAAAATAGAAGCTGTTTCTAAATTTCGTGCTATAGAAGAATGCTGAAGATTGTTGGATATATCGGATAACTAACGATTCGATACTGAATCGAACTGTTGAGAAAGTGTAACTATGGCACAACTTGACTAAAGAAAGGGACCAGTTGATAGGACGCATCCTGAGATATCAAAGATTAGTTAGCTTGGTAATGGAGGGAATTGTGGTGGGCTGAAATTGTAGAGGGAGAAAAGGCTTCACTAGAGCAAGCAGGTTCAAATATATGTAAGTTGCAGAAGGTATGCAGATATGAGAAGATTTATACAGGATAGATGAACACAGAGAGCTGCAGTGGGCAATTCTTCGAATTGAAGACCGCAACAACAAGATATAACAGTTGACTATAATGTACAAGGATTTAGGTTATATAAGACATTTCGCTATTATTTCTTCAGAATTTGGCTCCGTCCCACCACAAAGAAAGATTTTTAAATTCAGAAGAATACTGATCTTTAGATTTCTATTTTTAGTATTACGTTCATGATCTCGTGCGCCACTGTATCATTTCTTTCATCCACAGTTGAGGTGTCTCACAAATTATAGTGCTGATCAGAAAGAATAACGGTCTGATATTCCAGATACTTAACGACGTATCAAAAAGCGTATCGTATAGAAATAAGCTACGTATTCACTATCGTTATTTCCTTAAATAGCACAATTTTATTATCTCTGTAACAATTTCTGTCTCAGTTAACACAAATTCATCCATCTTCCTTCGAAGAGTTGAGTGATCAGTCTTACTTTTCCAAGGTTGAAGAGACACTAGCAGTGAGGTATCATTTGCGTACCGGTAGTCCCGTTATACAACTTCTCCTTCTAAGATTCTGATCTCGTAATCTGAATCGCACTGCAGCAGTCTTTGTACGCACAAATTTCTCTTGATAAATGATTCCAAATCAAGAGGACGTCCAGAGATTTCTCCTTTTTTTATAACTTTTTTGAGCCAATATATGGACCAGTACTTTATCTGAAAAAAAACTACGACCGTTTCAGTAAAAATTTCGCACTTAGATATTTACGAGGTTGAGGCAGAGCGGGTCAATTGTCTCTACTAAGAGAGCGTCAGTGGAGTAGGTACCCAAACACTCTCTATGTGCATTACACTCACATTTATCCAGTAGCTTTAGACCAGTGTCAGAAACTGACCTAAGACTAACACGTGCATATTCCGTACAGGGCTTTAGTGAGGTGCGCTACAATCTTAGTCCAATACCCGCATCTGCTCTTCATCTAGGCGGCCGCTGTTGCCGAGCAGTTCTAGGTGCTTCAGTCCGGAACCACGGTGCTGCTACGGTTGCAGGCTCGAATCCTGCCTCGGGCATGGATGTGTGTGATGTCCTTAGGTTAGTTAGGTTTAAGTAGTTCTAAGTCAAGGGGACTGATGACCTCAGATGTTAAGTGCTTAGAGACATTTTAACCATTTGAATTTTGCTCTTCATCTCACGATTGTGACAGCCCGCGGTGTATTGACAGACTTTTCGCTGTGTATGGCAGTTTCTGAAACATATTTCTTCCATAAGAATTTATGATAATTGTTAAGTCCAAAGTACTACTATCTTCACCGCTAGCTGGAAAGGACCATTCTTGAGTGTCTCCTAGACAGACCCCCTGACTCTAAGGTGCGTAAGAAACGACTGGCTACGAAAAATTCTTGTCCATACATGTGCACGGTCTTCATAAAGTTTTATGCGTCTTCTTCAAGCCACCATGTGGAGTGTAACTCTTAGAAAAACATAATTGGCGTCAAAGTAATGTAAAACAGTTACACATAGAAATTAAGTGTCGTGTACATTACTAGCCTAAAGTTTTCGATCACTTATCAAAACTGGGGATTTGTGGTTATAAAAGGGATTTAATTTTGAATATTCTATCATTATCCCAGTTCTGAAAACAAAACAAGTAGAAACATGTAAATACTAAGCGCGTCGGTGGCGTATTTGACTGGATGTTCATACAGAGGGATGCTGATGAGTATCCACAACATTGATGTGTCTTTACCTAAGATGGTTCCATTCTAATATGCCTCATTCCTTCAGCTGTCCGTGTATCAGTTTGCATTAGTTTACAGTACACTGTGTGCATCTGGAAGTGTGTTTGTATACCTGATCATATTCATTCCATATTACATACGAATGGGACGAAAACAGGAGACTGATACTGAAAAATGTGCTGTCATTGAAGTTCTGTATCAGGAAGGCTGTTCTAGTAAGACAAGAGTAACAAAAGTTAGCGTAGCTGTCTTTAGTGGTGTATACATTACAGCGGCTCAAGCAAAGTGGTACCAGTGCCAGTGTTTCGCAATCTGGAAGAACCCGAGTAACATCATACCTGGAACATCAGTTCATATGTGTACAGAGTAAGCTCCAGAGGACTCGCACTGCACCTGGAAATAAATAGTGTGTGAACAGCTTCAATCGCTGTCTCAACAGTCCAAAGCCGTCTTCGTGAACAAGGTTTAAAGGAGGGCTTAGCGACCAAACAACCTTTATTACGCAAACAACAGAAGATGAAAATAATGCACTGGGCGCAACAACATAAAAAACAGGATAGTGCAACAATATTCCAAGGTGCTAATCACAGACGAATCTAAATTTTAAGTATTTGTAAGCCATCATCGAATGTTTGTTCGTACACTTCGTGGAGTATGTATGTAGAGTCAGTATGTGACGCGAACGGTTAAGCATGATGGAAGACCAGTCATGATGTGGGGATCTTTTTCAGTTGATAAAGTCGGTGGTCTAGTGTAAATTAATGGAATATTAAAGAAGGAAGGATATCACAGGATAGCGATCAACAATGCACTTCCATCTTACAAGAGACCTATTGGCTGTGGGTTTGTTCTGTAGCATGACGATGATCGAAAACATGCTTCTAAATTGTACAGAGAGAAGGTCAATGAAAAGAAAATTGTGGCGAGAACTGAAGAATAGGATTTCGCCAACGCAAGGGACATGAGTTTTTTGGTTCATTATTTCATATCAGCTGTCTGTTCTACAAACTGAAAATGTTACGGAGAAGAGGACGATCACATGAGTAGACAAGGAATTTGTTGGAACAGTAAAGTGTTCCGGCATTCTCCCATCCACCATTGCCTTGTTGCCATTGTTATCCCACCATACAGGCATTAATTTCGCTTTCGAGTGATAAGCTTCATTTTATCATCTCGTAGAATTGGGTGTACTGCTGGTGTTCCGCGTCTTCCCAACACGATATTTCGACGTCGTAACCCGGCGCTTTCATCATCCCTGAGTCTCAGGGAACACCTGTTGAAGACGCCGAGTTACGACGTCGAAATATCGTGTTCGGAAGACGCGGAACACCGGGAGTACATCCGATTCTACGAGATGACAACAAATCGCCGGGAAAGTCTTCGGAAAAAAAGCTTTATTTTGTTGAGTAGAGACAGCTGCGCTTTCTTCAGTACCAGATATAAAACCTCATACTGCGTTCTTGTCTCATGACATTCTAAAAAACTCTGTGCGTTCTCCGAAAGTCAGGTCGTATATTTTGCCAATTTTCTTTCCTAATGTCCCACTTGTAGGTTAGCCATATGACACCACATTTAGTAGCCTTATGCCTAAGAATAACGGGTATATTCAGACGGTTCTTCTACTACTTTCCATGTTGTAGCGGCAAGGGCACAAGCTAGAGCCTGATGCTCGAATCCAGGCACCCTCTTGCTAGCTCGACACTTACGTCATGCCAGCGGCTTTGCATCTATGACCCGGACACCTGAGCCATAACCAGTTTCGAGACGATTCGGTGGCGCTTGACAGGCCGCGTATGGGACCTCAGCAGCATCAATATCTTCCTTATCTTTTTACAAAAGGTGGTCAGCTAGCCAGACTGCGTATGTTGCCATAGCTGGTCTACGAATCGGCGTCTGCTGTGTGTTGGCTTCCGCCGGTAGGCCGCCAACTTTCTTCTGCCATCTCAACGGGACCTCCAGCTATAGCTCCGGCTGCTGCCTGCACAGGGTACGGATCGAGCTAACATCCTCTCAGCTCCGAACCTCCAAGGCCCGCCAATACCAGCCACTGTCCCACACATGCCGTTCCCGGGTCTTGAACCACGGACTCTGCCAGATGCCGCCGGGGTTTGCACATCAACTCATTCCGATTGTGGTTACGAGAGCAGAAGCGCGGAATGCTGACACAACACCGGGCTGAGACGTTGCACCGCTAACAATGTCGCTGCTGAACTGTACTGACGTTAGCCTTCTGCCGCCAAGCAATGTGTCAGCAAAGCGCAAGTAGCAGCAAGTGTCTTATTTAACGTTCATATAAGTGTAGTAGTTAAGTTGAAAATTTGAGTGTTCTTAGAGCACTTGTTTAGTTTAATCCGTCAACTCATTGTGTAGTTTCGTATTTAGCAGGGGCAGATTTGCATTTTAATATCTGTGACGCATAAAGTCACATAGTCGTCTGTCATTTGTTTATTTCTTTCAAATAGTCTTTGTGCGTTACTGACAGTACAGTTAGCCTTCTGCCGCCGAGCAGTGTGTCAGCAGTGCGCAAGTAGCAGCATTACTGCGGTTATTAGGCAGCATTTTATTTTAATAACCGTTTAAATTTTGTGTCGAATTGTTTGTGCTCTCTGTAGATTAGTTCAGACTTTCTTTGCACAACAGTATTTAGCATGGATAAGGACTGCGACTGCTGTGTTCGCATGCGGGCTGAGTTGGCATCCCTTCCCTGGCAGCTTCAGGCAGTGTTTCCTTCGGTCACACAGCTTGAGGCTGTTGCCAATGGGCATCACTGTGGGGGTCCAGACGGGGGTTTGTCGGGGACGGCCAGCTCGTCCTACGCATCCCCCGATCGGACTACGGCACGCATTGAGACTGACCCGTAACTCATGGTACAGTGGGAGGTCGTCTCGAGGTGTGGCAGAGGGCGAAAGATATTCCGGAGGGCTGAACGGAAGGCCTCTTTAGTTTGTCTGACGAACCTGTTTCAGCCTCTGTCTCCGACTGATACTGATCTTCCGCCGGGCATGGCTGCTTGTCCTGTTCAAGAGGTTGCCCCTCAGTCTGCAAGATCCGGGCGGTCGCAGTGGGTGGGCTTACTGGTAGTTGGAAGCTCCAGCGTCAGGCGCGTGACGGGGCCCCTTAGGGATATGGCTGCAAGGGAGGGGAAGAAAACCAATGTGCACTCCATGTGCATACCGGGGGGAGTCATTCCAGATGTGGAAAGTGTCCTTCCTGACGCCATGAAGGGTACAGGGTGCGCCCATCTGCAGGTGGTCGCTCATGTCGGCACCAATGATGTGTGTCGCTATGGATCGGAGGAAATCCTCTCAGGCTTCCGGCTGCTATCTGATTTGGTGCAGACTGCCAGACTCGCTAGCGGGATGAGAGCAGAGCTCACCATCTGCAGCATCGTCTACAAGACTGGCTGCGGATCTATGTTACAGAGTCGAGTGGAGGGTCTGAATCAGAGGCTGAGACGGTTCTGCGACCGTGTAGCCTGCAGATTCCTCGATTTGCGAAATAGGATGGTGGGGTTTCGCGTTCCGCTGGATAGGTCATGAGTCCACCACACAGCAGGCAGCTACAAGGGTAGCAGGGGTTGTGTGGCGTGGACTGGGCAGTTTTTTTAAGTTAGATGGCCTCGGGCAAGTACAGAAAGGGCAACAGCCTCAAAGGGTGGGGGGGGGGGCAAAGTCAGGACATGCGGGGACCACGCAGTAATCGGTATTGTAATTGTAAACTGTCAAAGCTGCGTTGGTAAAGTACCGGAACTTCAAGCGCTGATAGAAAGCACAGAAGCTGAAATCGCTATCGGTACGGAAAGCTGGCTAAAGCCTGAGATAAATTCAGCCGAAATTTTTACAAAGGCACAGACGGTGTTTAGAAAGGATAGATCCCATGCGACCGGTCGTGGCGTGTTTGTCGCTGTTAGTAGTAGTTTATCCTGTAGTGATATAGAAGTGGATAGTTCCTGTGAATTATTATGGGTGGAGGTTATACTCAACAACCGAGATAGGTTAATAATTGGCTCCTTTTATCGACCTCCCGACTCAGCAGCATTAGTGGCAGAACAACTGAGAGAAAATTTGGAATACATTTTAAATAAATTTCCTCAGCATGTTATAGTCTTAGGTGGAAATTTCAATTTACCAGGTGTAGACTGGGACACTCAGATGTTTAGGACGGATGGTAGGGACAGAGCATCGAGTGACATTATACAGAGTGCACAATCTGAAAATTACCTCGAGCAGTTAAACAGAGAACCGGTTCGTGGAGATGACATCTTGGACCTACTGATAACAAACAGACCCGAACTTTTCGACTCTTTAAGCGCAGAACAGGGAATCAGTGATTATAAGGTCGTTGCAGCATCCCTGAATATGGAAGTAAATAGGAATATATAGAAAAAGGGAGGAATGTTTATCTGTTTAGCAAGAGTAATAGGAGGCAGATTTCAGACTACCTATCATCAAAACGAAACTTTCTGTTCCGATACTGACAATTTTGAGTGTTTACGGGAAAAGTTCAAGGCAATCGTAAAATGCGTTTCAGACATGTACGTGCCGAGTAAAACTGTGAGGGACGGGAAAAACCCACCGTGGTTCAACAACAAAGTTTGGAAACTGCTCCAAAAGCAAAGAGAGCTTCACTGCAAATTTCAACGCAGCCAAAACCTCTCAGACAAACAGAAGCTAAACGATGTCAAAGTTAGCGTAAGGAGGGCTATGCGTGAAGCGGTCAGTGAATTCGAAAGTAAAATTCTATGTACCGACTTGACAGAAAATCCTACAAAGTTCTGGTCTCACGTTAAATCAGTAAGTGTATCGAAAGAGCATATGATAATGGGATGATAATGGCATTGAAACAGAGGATGACACGCGTAAAGCTGAAATACTAAACACCTTTTTCCAAAGCTGTTTCACAGAGGAAGACCGCACTGCAGTTCCTTCTCTAAATCCTCGCACGAACGAAAACATGGCTGACATAGAAATAAGTGTTCAAGGAATAGAAAAGCAACTGAAATCACTCAACAGACCTGACGGGATACCAGTTCGATTCTACACAGGGTACACGAAAGAACTTGCCCCCCCCCCCTTCTAACAGCTATGTACCGCAAGTCTAGAAGAACGGAAGGTTCCAAATGATTGGAAAAGAGCACAGGTAGTTCCAGTTTTCAAGAGGGGTCGTCGTGCAGATGCGCAAAACTATAGGCCTATATCTCTGACATAGATCTGTTGTAGAATTTTAGAACGTGTTTTCTGCTTGCGTACCATGTCATTTCTGGAAATACAGAATCTACTTCGTAGGAATAAACATGGATTCCGGAAACAGCGATCATGTGAGACCCAACTCGCTTTATTTGTTCGTGAGAGCCAGAAAATATTAGATACAGGCTCCCAGGTAGATGCCATTTTCCTTCACTTCCGGAAGGCGTTCGATACAATTCCGCACTGTCGCCTGATAAACAAAGTAAGAGCCTACGTAATATCAGACCAGCTGTGTAGCTGGATGGAAGAGTTTTTAGCAAACAGAACACAGCATGGTTTTCTCAATGGACAGACGTCTACAGACGTCAAAGTAACCACTGGCGTGCCACAGGGGAGTGTTATGGGACCATTGCTTTTCACAAAATATATAAATCACCTAGTAGATAGTGTCGGAAGTTCCATGTGGCTATTAGTGGATGATGCTGTAGTATACAGAGAAGTTGCAGCATAAAAAAAATTGCAACGAAATGCAGAAGTTCAAATGTGTGTGAAATCTTATGGGTCTTAACTGCTAAGGTCATCAGTCCCTAAGCTTGCACACTACTTAACCTAAATTATGCTAAGGACATACACACACACCCATGCCCGAAGGAGGACTCGAACCTCTGTCGGGATCAGCCGCACAGTCCATGACTGCAGTGCCTTAGACCGCTCGGCTAATCCGACGCACAGCGAAATGCAGGAAGATCCGCAGCGGATAGTCATTTGGTGCAGGGAGTGGCAACTGACCCTTAACATAGACAAATATAATGTATTGCGAATACATAGAAAGAAGGATCCTTTATTGTATGATGATATGATAGCGGAACAAACACTGGTGGCAGTTACTTCTGTAAAATATCTGGGAGTATGCGTACGGAATGATTTGAAGTTTAATGATCATATAAAATTAATTGTTGGTAAGACGGGTGCAGGTTGACATTCATTTTGATAGTCCTTACAAAATGTAGTCCATCTACAAACGAGGTGGCTTACAAAATACTCGTTCCACCTATACTTGAGTATTGGTCATCAGTGTGAGATCCGTACCAGTTAGGGTTGACAGAGTAGATAGAGAAGATCCAAAGAAGAGCGGCGCGTTTCGTCAAAGGGTTATTTTGTAAGTGTGATAGCATTACGGAGGTGTTTAGCAAACTTAAGTGGCAGAGTCTGCAACAGAGGCACTCTGCATCGCAGTGTAGCTTGCTGTCAAGGTTTCGAGAGGGTGCGTTTCTGGATGAGGTGTCGAATATATTGCTTCCCCCTACTTATACCTCCCGAGGAGATCACGAATATAAAATTAGAGAGATTCGAGCGTGCACGGAGGCTTTCCAGCAGTCGTTCTCCCGCGTACCATCCGCGACTGGAACAGGAAAGGGAGGTAATGAAGGTGGCACGTAACGTAGCCTCCGCCACACACCGTTGGGTGGCTTGCGGAGTATAAATGTAGATTAGATGTAGACGTAAGTGTTGACACTGGCGCACCACCGCCTACTTTCCCTGTCTATGTTCACCGACCACCACCAATGGTCGCCTCTGGTGGACGCTGTATATATACGTGTCCAACAGAGAAGTCAATAAATTAACTGTCACTCTTGCTTGACTTCTTGTTCTCCGCCTACTTCCCAATTCCAGCAGAGAACCCCTCACTCACAATTAGTCCTCATCCTTTACAACGTGAAGGTAGCTGTTAAATTCATGGACAGCAAATATACACACATAAAAATAAGTTTTGTAGCTCTTCGGTTAAGAGAGTTACGAAACATCTACATCTACATTTATACTCCGCAAGCCACCCAACGGTGTGTGGCGGAGGGCACTTTACGTGCCACTGTCATTATCTCCCTTTCCTGTTCCAGTCGCGTATGGTTCGCGGGAAGAACGACTGTCTGAAAGCCTCTGTGCGCGCTCTAATCTCCCTAATTTTACATTCGTGATCTCCTCGGGAGGTATAAGTAGGGGGAAGCAATATATTCGATACCTCATCCAGAAACGCACCCTCTCGAAACCTGGCGAGCAAGCTACACCGCGATGCAGAGCGCCTCTCTTGCAGAGTCTGCCACTTGAGTTTGTTAAACATCTCCGTAACGCTATCACGGTTACCAAATAACCCTGTGACGAAACGCGCCGCTCTTCTTTGGATCTTCTCTATCTCCTCCGTCAACCCGATCTGGTACGGATCCCACACTGATGAGCAATACTCAAGTATAGGTCGAACGAGTGTTTTGTAAGCCACCTCCTTTGTTGATGGACTACATTTTCTAAGGACTCTCCCAATGAATCTCAACCTGGTACCCGCCTTACCAACAATTAATTTTATATGATCATTCCACTTCAAATCGTTCCGCACGCATACTCCCAGATATTTTACAGAAGTAACTGCTACCAGTGTTTGTTCCGCTATCATATAATCATACAATAAAGGATCCTTCTTTCTATGTATTCGCAATACATTACATTTGTCTATGTTAAGGGTCAGTTGCCACTCCCTGCACCAAGTGCCTATCCGCTGCAGATCTTCCTGCATTTCGCTACAATTTTCTAATGCTGCAACTTCTCTGTATACTACAGCATCATCCGCGAAAAGCCGCATGGAACTTCCGACACTATCTACTAGGTCATTTATATATATTGTGAAAAGCAATGGTCCCATAACACTCCCCTGTGGCACGCCAGAGGTTACTTTAACGTCTGTAGATGTCTCTCCATTGAGAACAACATGCTGTGTTCTGTTTGCTAAAAACTCTTCAATCCAGCCACACAGCTGGTCTGATATTCCGTAGGCTCTTACTTTGTTTATCAGACGACAGTGCGGAACTGTATCGAACGCCTTCCGGAAGTCAAGGAAAATGGCATCTACCTGGGAGCCAAACCTGTAAAGAATATTTGATTAGAGATCAACATAAAAATCATTTCAGATCTTTTAATAGCTCATGAAAACCACACATTGCATATTGTACCACCATACAGCGACCTTCAGACGTGGTGGTCCAGATTGCTATACACACCAGTACCTCTAATACCCAGTAGCACTTCCTCTTGCATTGATGCATGCCTGTATTCGTCGTGACATACTATCCACAAGTTCATGAAGGCACTGTTGGTCAAGATTGTCCCACTCCTAAACGGCGATTCGACGTAGAACCCTCAGAGTGGCCACGTCGTCCATAAACAGCCCTTTTCAATCTATCCCAGGCATGTTCGATAGGGTTCATACCTGGAGAACACGCTGGCCACTCTAGTCGAGCGATGTCGTTATCCCGAAGGTAGTCATTCACAAGTTGTGCACTATGGGGCCGTGAATTGGCGTCCTTGAAGAAGAATGCTTCGCAAATATGCTGCCGATATGGTTGCACTATCGGTCGGAGGATGTTAATCACATATAGTTCAGCCGTTACGTCGCCTTCCATGACCACCAGCGGCGTACATCGGCCTCACATAATCCCATCCCAAAACAGTAGGCAACCTCCACGTTCCTGCACAGTGTGTCTAACGCGTTCAGCCTGATCGGGTTGCCTCCAAACCCGTCTCTGACAAATGTCTGGTTGAAGGTATATGCGACACTCATCGGTGAAGAGAGCGGTCCATTCGGCATGTTGCTGGACCAATCTGTAGCGCGCTGCATGGCGTCGTGGTTGCAAAGATGGACCTCGCCATGGACGTCGGGAGTGAAGTTGCGCATCATGCAGCCTATTGCGTACAGTTTGAGTCGTAACACGACGTCCTGTGGTTGCACGAAAAGCATTATTCAACATGGTGGCGTTGCTCTCAGGGTTGCTCCGAGCCGTAGGCCGCTGGTAGCGGTCATCCACTTTAGTAGTAGCTCTTGGGCGGCCTGAACGAGACACGTCATTGACAGTCTCTCTGTATCTCCTCCATGACGGAACAACATGGCTCTGGTTTGCTCCTGGCACAAAGTAACAATGCGGACGCCATCGAACCGCGGTATCGACCGTCTAGTCATGGTTGAACTACAGACAACACGAGCCTGGTGAATTGACTGGAACTGATGGGCAGTCGGACTTCCTCCGTCTAATAGACGCTGCACATGCATGGTTGTTTACATCTTTGGTCGGGTTTAGTGACATCTACGAACAGTCAAAGGGATTCTGTCTGTGTTATAATATCCACAGTCAAAGTCTACCTTCAGGAGTTCTGGGAACGGGGGTGATGCAAAACTTTTTTTGATGTGTGTATCTACCATGGTCAGTCGTTGCATCGCAGCAAGTATCCTCATCAGTGAGCCGTCATATAGCACGAATGCTTTTTCTACATCTCCAGTGAAAACTATCATTTTACCAGAACTCTCCCGCATGTCCAACATCTTTGTCAACACTAAGGACCAGAAGCATGAACGTTTCATTTGACAATAACTGTGTTTGGGAGACAATGCAATCAGTTATCTGATGGTGACGTACAAAATTGAGAAGAATGTTTTTATTATTTCTTGTTGAGCAAGCATTCCAGTGAGCTGTATGCTTAAAAAAGCTCGCTGCTTTGAAGACTCGTAATCTACATCGAATATACAATGCATTCTTCTCTGTTATTATAATCTGAAGCCTGTCCTCAATGTGTACTGTCCGTTGTCGTCTTACTGCAGTAACTATTGTATTGCACGAGATTGCTTTGGTTAAGCCATCCTTAAACATTTATCCTCGAAACCTGTGGGACAGCCATTGATATTATTTTTTTCCTATGGGAATGGCATAGTCTTAACAACTGGCCGGTTTTGAGCGCGAGTACTCACGTCTGCTCAGGCACGTGCTCGCGAGCAGGTGCATGGTGGCGGAGTAGGGAGGGGGGGGGGGGACTGAGGGGAAATGCGCGCGCACGTTTGAATAGGGCCGCAGCGTGCCTATTGAATTCGCGCCGACTGTGTAACGTTTAAAGTACTACGATCAGCTCTAACAGTCACTTCGCTGGTTAAGAATCATGTCAAGTCGCCGTTGTGTAACCCCAACCATGCTTTCGCAGTTCAACCCCCATTGGGAGGAATTGTATCTACTTACAGAAAAAGATCGTGTTGCAAAATGTTTAGTATGTCACAAAACGCTGAATTCTTTTCGGAAATTTAATTTGCAGCGACATTATGTGTCGTACCACGCGAAAGACTACGGAAGTGGAAAATGTGATGGACCAGATCGTGCACAGGAAGTTATTAAACTTAAAAGGAAGCTATCCGAAGAAGATCTGGACGACGAAGAAAAATCAACTGAAGCAGCTCTCAGAGTGAGTTACAAAATTGCTTTGCTTTTAGTAAAATCCCTGCGCCCCTTCACTGATGGCGATTTAATAAAAGAATGTTTGGTAGTTGCAGCGGAACATTTGTGTCCATCTCAAGTTGAACAGTTTCGAATTGTGCCATTATCTAACATGACCATTATGCGTCGCATACAGGACATGGCAGACGACGTCCAGAGCCAGCTGGCAAATATCTGTAAAGATTTTATGGCGTGTTCTCTAGCTCTGGACGAAAGTGTTGATATCACTGGAACAGCGCTGCTTGCCATATTTTTAGAGGTGTTAACAGAGATCTTCAGGTGAGGGAAGAGCTCCTCGATGTAGTAGCTATGAAGAACACTACAACCGTCGGTGATATTTTAAGTAGTGTTGATGAAAGTGTTGAAAATATAGGGTTGTTGTGGAATTCTTTAGTTTCGGTGTCTACAGACGCTGCACCAGCGATGACAGGGAAAAAAATCAGGTTTCGTTGCGCTGTTGAAGGAGAAAATGCAAAAACTGACCGTGCCGAATGAAATAAGCGGCGTTCATTGTGTGATCCGCCAGGAAAACTTATGTGCAAAGAGGAACTCTAAAAAATGTGATGAGTGTTGTTGTTCGTACAACCAATTATATAAGAAAGCATGGGCTACAACACAGGCAATTTAAAAGCGTTCTTGAGGATGTAGAAAGCCAGTATGGTAGCCTGCCTTATTACAGCGAGGTCCGCTGGCTGAGTCGTGGCGAATTATTAAATCGATTTTTTTGCCTATTAGATGAGATAAATATGTTCATGGAAATAAATAACATGTGTGTTCCTGAATTGAAAGAGCCTTCATGGAAATGTGATCTCGCGTTCTTAGCAGATTTAACTAGCCATCTGAATGCTTTGAACATTTCACTACAAGGTAAAGATCTGCTAATTAGTCATTTCATAGATCGAATACGAGCTTTTAAAATGAAATTGACACTTTGGGTGAGTCAGCTGGAACCAGGAAATCTAGCTCATTTTCCTAAATTATCATCCATGCGAGATGTTCACAAAGACTGTCAACGTTATTCATATAGTTTAGTTGCCCTTAAGGAAGAATTTGATCATCGCTTTCAAGATCTGACAGCACTAGACAGTGATTTTGATCTGTTATCCTCTCCATATTCAGCGAATATTGAAGGGATTCGTCCTGAGCTGCAACTAGAAATTATTGACCTGCAGTGTGACAGAGAATACAGAGACAAATTTCAGAACAAGAAAAACATTTTGGAATTCTACAGACACTTCCCTCAGGATAGATTTCCTCGTTTGCACAAACTGGCGGCTACAATAAAAGCAATGTTCGGTTCCATGTATGTTTGTGAACAACTATTCTCTGCAATGAAATGTAACAAGACGCGCCTGAGAAACGCATTGTCTGATCGAAATTTAAACTGCACGCTGCGCCTACAATGCACAAGAACAATTAATCCGAACATAGACGCAATGGTAAAGGGCAAAAAGTACAAGATAACCGAGAATCCCACACTTCAGTGACACCTTTTATTGTGTAACAGTTCACAAATTAATACGAATGTAGATGCATACACTAAGCTAATAAAATTATGTGGCACGTGTACATTCTCCTTTATTTGTTTCATTTGTCGCAGTAATAATTCGTGAGTGATATCCCTGCAGGTGACCGCGGATTTACATTGACTGGCGGCAGCTGTTGTGTGCCCCACGTGACTCTCCCCACTCTCCGCTCTGGTCCGGTAGTGGGGGTAGCTTGCTCGCGCTGCTCCGTGCTCATGCCTTGCTGCTCACAGCTTGCTCCGCGAGCACGTATGTTGTGAAGCCCTGCGTTAGAGTGTTCGTAGTGTACCAACATGGTTTACCCCTTTTCGTGTTGCAATTGAGAATATTGCTTCGGAAGAATGACCCTCGGTAAGGTCATATATGTAATCTAATATCATTTATTTATCATCAGAGCTTTTCCCGAAATGTGTATGGGGGCCGGGTGGAGGGGGAGAGGACAGTGACGTGTTTCTTGAACGCTCTTGGAACGTGCTTTCTCTTAATTTTTACCTTAATTCTCCCTGTGTTGCACAACGACACTTTTTTCTAGTGTGAGCCAGTAGAATTAAAGAAAAACATCATAAAACTCACTCTGACTGAGCGAACTCGTAGCGAAGCGAGCTCCTTTTCTATTGACTTTCTGTAGCCGCTCGATTAATTGTACCTTGTTGTGGTCCCAGACTGGCGAGCTATCCTAAAGAATTGATAGAATAACGGTTCTATAAGCTACGCATGCATGTCGTCCTCCATTTCTCTACATTCTCCTGCTGCTGCGACATTCTTCACAGAACAGTATCATCTGCAGATGGTCTGATGGTGCTTTTGACGTCTATTTTGTCATCTATCCACATTGTGAGCAATAACAAGCCTATAACGCACGACCAGGGTACACTCAATGATTCCCTCCCAAATAACGGTGCCTCCCTGTTAATGATCCCGCGTCCGGCCATCCTGATTTAGGTTTTCCGTGATTTTCCTTGATCACTCTAGGCAAATGTCAGGATGGTTCCTTTCAGAGGGCACGGCCGACTTCCTTTCCCATCCTTCCCTAATCCGAGCTTGTGCTCCGTCTCTCATGACCTCGTTGTCGACGGGACGTTAAACACCAATATCCTCCTCCTCCTGTTAATGAAGTGGCGAATTCTGTTTGCTAATGAAGTGTCCGGCCCAGCGACGTAGCTGATCAGATATTCCGTACGCTTGTACATTTTTCGCTAGCGAATATGCAGAATTTTTCGAACACCTTCTCTACTGACTTCTGGATCTCATCTCATCTGTCGAGAAATCATGTTGTATGGTACATTGAAACCAAAGGAACTTGAGTTACAGAAAAGAAATTTCTGCGGAATTCATTTTGATCATTACGGAAGAATTTTCTGTCGCCTAAATGATCATAATAAGTGTGCACAAACACGCTCTATAAATCTACAAGAGATTAACATCAGCACTGTAGGCCTACTTTTATGTACATATGTGTG
Organism: Schistocerca cancellata; assembly: GCF_023864275.1. Lineage (NCBI taxonomy): Eukaryota > Metazoa > Arthropoda > Insecta > Orthoptera > Acrididae > Schistocerca > Schistocerca cancellata. The sequence goes on from NC_064629.1 coordinate 334,188,077, forward strand.
ATGTGGAAGGGAAAAACAACCTGAACCTATTTCCAGTCGTTTCTCTTGCATTACTGCTCCAGTGATCTACGATAAATGCTGCTGGAAGGGGAGCGTACATGTTTCCTATCGGTTTCAGTCATATTTCGTGCATTAAATAGATTGTTAATTTTCTATGCCTTTCTGTGTTGAAGAAATCCACATAATTGGTTTCAATTGAATACTTCGAAATCTGAAGGATAAGTAAAAGCTCGTTTTTTCACTTGTGTTAAAGCGAGCTCGGAATATCCGTTGGTGTGGTAGTGGTACAGTTAGACACGAGAGAGAGGAGCCAGATTAGGCTGGGCGCGGTAATTAGCGAGCTGTGTGTGCAGTCTCCGCTTAATCCCATGTGGCAGGCTCCCCCTCAGCACCTGCTAGTCACGTCACTTGCCGTGAATCATCGCAGCACAAACAAAAGCCTTTTAGCGCTGTGGCTCCCTCCCACGCATGACGAGACCGCACGCCATTGGCTTACGTCGCTGCAAGTCTCCCGTCTGGCTATAAACGTAACCGGAAACTACTCGTTCACTGTCTAAGAAGGAGGGCTCTCAGGCGGCAACAGACAAATAAAACATTCTCGTGTGGCATCGAGAATTTGACGTAACCGTTCCCGAAGTGCCAAGTTATTTTTCTTGTTTTTCGTAACAAGGGAGACCTAACATGTGGTAGTGTTCTTGGAACATTAAAATCTTTCGCATCGATTTGACTGGATATCATTTTACAGTTTCTACACCTGTTGCAATTATTTTGCTAGTAACTATTCCCAAGCCCAGCAGTTGTCTCAGCATTTACGTACATAACACACCAAAAGACCTCAGTGTTTCTGCCTGTAGTAGAAGTTTGTAAGAAAATGGAGAAGCATATCCAAGGACCATTCATGGTAGATAAAATCATCATAAAAGAGCAGTTTACGGAGCAGGGCACACTTTTTAGTACGAATGACTAAATGTGTCAGAAACGATCGTAGCTTATCTAACTTTACGTCAACAGCTTTCCGTGGAGCAGCCAGTGGTAGTGTACTGCTCTAGAATCTCAGGTCCTTTTTTAGTCATTTCTACGCAAGACACTGAAAGCTTTAAGATACATGTGACTAGGACCATAAACTGTTGGAACAACTGGCAGACAATTGTAGCACAGGTGCTCAGGGAACTCGAAAAGGAGTCGTTTCTGGAAAGGCGACAGTGTTATAACGATTCGTTGTTTCGTAAGTTTAAAGGATAGGAACTGCACGTTGACTGTTCCACTGTTTCTGTTGTATATCTTGCATAAAGACTGAGTAAGAAAAAATATGGTCGATCCTACACGGAAGGAAAGCAGGCATCGTTTCCCGTCCCTACAACTGATAATGAATGAGACTGCAGCATGCAGAGTGCGGTGACTTGGCGAGCAATTGTTTTAGAAACTCACCTAGTTGAATATTTCCGTCTTTTCGCAGTGATGAAACGCCATATCGCAAACTCCGAACTCCGAAATACACTGAAAGCGTCCTGATCGACACTCGGCACCCACAACCCATGTCAACTGGTCAGAGTTGTGTCCGAGGCGCGCTCGTTTGTATTCCCAGATGTGCTCACTAAGGTGCACTGTAGCATCCCATGAATATCCTTCCACACATAGAGTGTCCCTCAATCCACTCTGACCCACAAAGGATTGGTCCAATCCGGCAAGTCGAAAGCTACCCTGAAATTTTTCTCAAATGAAGAATTAAAGAAATGCACTGCCACAACTCTAGCTACTATACCGCACTGCATGCATTTTAAAAAAATTGTGTCTATTCTAATTTTTGACGCACGAAGAACCTCTTATAACGTCAGTTTGTACAGCCCTTCTTGCCTAGCGCGAGATTGTCTAATAAGCAACCGTGACAGGAGTAGTGCCGCGTAACGGGAAGTCCAAAGTGCACACACGCTAATTTTAAGCACTTCAACCATACCAAAAATCTCTTAAATCAATAATTTTTGAATAAACTTCAGTTTATATAGACAGCTAAGCTGTTACAGTTGTAATTTTTACACAAGTGACTCGCAGAGGAAAGAAAATCAAGACATAATTTGATGTAACATTACAGACGACGTTCATCAATCGCGACTTTCATCAGTTGGGTCATGGTAGCACAATCTTATGATAGTCTTTGAATAATGTATATTTTACTAACTATGAAACAGCTGTTTTTTCCCTGCAGTCTTCACAAAATTGCGAAGTGTGTATTGGGTGACGAAAGCAAACATTTTCCTTACACTACGCAAACGACATAAAGGAAAAATTAATGCATTCACACATTCCACAGTAACTATTAGCTTTATTTAGACAGGACTTGGAGGGAGTAAAAAATGGTCGTGGTCCTTCTTGTGCACATAGTGCGGTGTACCAGGCATACTTGATCAAATTCGTAAAACCTGATGATGCAAACTGACAATCCACAAATGACTGACGTTTACCTATATGTACTATTAAAAATTTTACTGTCCAACAGTTTTCTAGAAAACGCACCGGAAAAACATTTCTTTGTCGAGAGGCTGAATCGCACTATTACTCTTAGCTCCAAGTGGAATCCGAGTTACATTAACAGCCTTTTTTTCATTCTCCTAAAGACAGGAGTCGTTATGTCCAGGCCAAGAGTCCTACAAAAGCAATTAATTAATTTCTGCAACTGGTAAGAAGACGTGCCCAGTAACGTTCTGGCTTTGTAGTTAATTTCACTTCCGTATCCTCTAGGTCTTTCCTCAGTAAGTCTTCATGTACCACTTCATCTTCCCATGAAATGGCGCTCATTTCTTTAAATTCCGCGTCAGGTGGTTCTTTCTTCTTTTTGATAGCAATTTCTTTCATTGTCTTCAGTTGCTGTTCGTGCTAATCATTTCGTCCGGCGGTTCTTTTTTCTTTGGCTACGTTACGTCTGCTGGATTCTGTATTGAAATTATTCCTTCTTCACATGGCTCCTCTTCTAGTGTTTTTCTTTCTTCTTGAACAACTTCTTCTTCACGTTTGTACCTTGTTTCGGCAACTTTTCGTACGGAACATTCTCATTTGTTAGCATTATTGTTTCTATAAGACAAAGGTTTTCAGTAAGCACCTCTTCTTCTGATTCTGAATCACTTGATAGAATGACATCTTCGTTTTTACTTAACTCGGCAAATTCAGTACCACTGTTAGGTACCAACATGCAAGTTCTTCTTAATTCCTTTGAGAATTCTAAGTCATTGCTCGTTTCATAGGTCATGCACTGCCGTATTTGTTCGATAGAAACGAGTTCCTCTTGCTTATCTTCATTAGCAGTCAGATTATTTTCGATACGTTTCAGTTCGCCTTCATCCAAATTGTCTTCCTCATGTTCCCTGACTTCATCAGCTCACACTTCATATATGTTATAATCTTTGTGGATTTCTGTCAATCACACAAATCCATTTTCTTTTACGTCAGGCTTGTGAATGACAGAAACATTTTTCGTAGATTTGTTTTCACAGAATGACTCTTCAGCAAAACGTAAATTTTTATCTTCCATTTCACGTTCACTCGCGACCTCTTCATTTACCCTAACGTCAGATACACGCGTCCTTTGCATGTTACTTTTGGATTCATTTACATTGGCAGCTCACGAACTGTGTACAGTTCCGTTAAATAAATCTTCCTCCTCTAATTCGTTGCAAATGCTACCCACAATTTCGGTCTTAGTTATGCTATCTTCCTTTTTATTTACTGCAAGATGTCTGTCCACAGCCTCTGAACTTGTTATAGTAAGTGAATCACTGTCTACTCGCTTAATTACTGTATCAGATGTTTGCGATTACAATTCGGTGGCCGGATCTGTAACGTCGTTCTCATAAGGGGAAGGCCTCAGACACGACCAACCGATTCGGCTCAAATTAGGCAGATTGCTTGTGTACAACCTGAAACGAAGGACTCTAAGATATTTTGCCTCAATACCCTCCAGTTATTGAGAAAATCACTCCTAAAGGTTATGACGAGCAAGCGACTCAAATTGATGGGATCGATAGATAATTGTAAATAGAGCACTTTTCATCATCTGATATGGGGTCCGAAAACGCATACTTTTCCAAAATCCGAGGAAAGAAACTTTTACAACTGCCGCTTGCGTATCCACATGGTAAACGCATTTCGCCGAGAGCGCCGATTGCGCAACAGCCAAGGTAACTGGCTGGGAAATGAATCTCGAGGAAACTGTACGATTTTTATGTTCTTAAATTGTAGTTTTTCGTATCAGAATTCGACGGGATAGTAGGGTTCACAAGGTACGCAACTCAACACGGAATAATAATAGTAATAAGGTAGGCCAATTAATTTCCCACACACCGTGAATTAGTAAAGAATTAAACTTTTAAGCCTTGTCAAATGAAAACAACTCCGAGTAAGAGTGCTGCGAATTCCTCACGAGGGACCACAGATAGCCAACCGCGCGACTCTTGTTTACAGCGAGACACGGGACAGAATGCACGCAAGGAGAGTTATGTTGTTCCGGTTGCCTGTTCGTCGTATCACAGTCGTGAACCTCGAAGAGTGAGGGTGTCCAGAGCGAACCTTACAGAAGTCAATCGGAAAGAGTTGTTTTCTGTCATTGGGCTGCCGCGCACCTCGCGTATACACGTGATGATTTTTCATCTCTAATCCACCGAATAAAACATGTTTTGTGAAATAAGACAGTGATCTTCCATAAGTAACATATGACTTGTACTGTATGTAGTTTTTAGTAATTAGCTTTACAGTTTATGCCGTAGTAACTAGTTATTGTTTGCTGTGCCATATGTTTCAGTTGCATAAACTGAATAATGGACAATGTACACTCTTCGACCACCGCTAAAATATGTAGTTGGGAGCCCGCCGATGTAGACGAGCGGTTCTAGGCACTTCAGCCAGGAACTGCGCGACCGCTACGGTCTCAGGTTCGAATCCTACCTCGGGCATGGATGTGTGTGATGTCCTTAGGTCAGTTACGTTTCACTAGTTCTAAGTTCTAGGGGACTGATGACCTCAGATGTTATATCCCATAGTGTTCAGAGCCATTTGATTTGTAGTTGGGAGCCTGTCACAGATGACGGCAAGTGGGAAGTTAGCGACACTGTGTTTTGGTTCAAATGGCTCTGAGCACTATGGGACTTAACTTCTGAGGTCATCAGTCCCCTAGATCTTAGAACTACTTAAACCTAACAAACCTAAGGACATCATACACATCCATGCCCAAGGCAGGATTCGAACCTGCGACCGTAGCGGTCGAGCGTTACCAGACTGTAGCGCCTAGAACCGCTCGGCCACCCCGGCCGTCCACCGTGTTTTGGTTTTTAAGTGTTGCAAGACAGATGTATCATCAATGCACTACTGGAAACAGGTCTGCAGCAGAAGTTGTCATTTCCACGTCTTCAATTGTTTTATATATTGTCTGTGTTGAGCGTCGACGATATCTTCTGTAATAAGGCATGGTGGCAGCGTTCAATGCAGTTGCCTGTGCAGCAGCAGCAGCGCGAATGAGCTGCTGGGCAGCGCTCGCTCGCTTATATAGACGCACGATAGTACTAGATGCCGTGTTTCTTGACTTCCGCAAGGCGTTCGATACAGTTCCCCACAGTCGTTTATTGAACAAAGTAAGAGCATATGGACTATCAGACCAATTGTGTGATTGGATTGAGGAGTTCCTAGATAATAGGACGCAGCATGTTATTCTCAATGGAGAGAAGTCTTCCGAAGTAAGAGTAATTTCAGGTGTGCCGCAGGGGAGTGTCATAGGACCGTTGCTATTCACAATATACATAAATGACCTGGTGGATGACATCGGAAGTTCACTGAGGCTTTTTGCAGATGATGCTGTGGTGTATCGAGAGGTTGTAACAATGGAAAATTGTACTGAAATGCAGGAGGATCTGCAGCGAATTGACGCATGGTGCAGGGAATGGCAACTGAATCTCAATGTAGACAAGTGTAATGTGCTGCGAATACACAGAAAGATAGATCCTTTATCATTTAGCTACAAAATAGCAGGTCAGCAACTGGAGACTGAGATTCATTGGACGAATCCTAAGGAAATGCAATCCGAAAACAAAGGAAGTAGGTTACAGTACGCTTGTTCGCCCACTGCTTGAATACTGCTCAGCAGTGTGGGATCCGTACCAGATAGGGTTGATACAAGACATAGAGAAGATACAACGGAGAGCAGCGCGCTTCGTTACAGGATCATTTAGTAATCGCGAAAGCGTTACGGAGATGATAGATAAACTCCAGTGGAAGACTCTGCAGGAGAGACGCTCAGTAGCTCGGTACGGGCTTTTGTCAAAGTTTCGAGAACATACCTTCACCGAAGAGTGAAGCAGTATATTGCTCCCTCCTACGTATATCTCGCGAAGAGACCATGATGATAAAATCAGAGAGATTAGAGCCCACACAGAGGCATACCGACAATCCTTCTTTCCACGAACAATACGAGACTGGAATAGAAGGGAGAACCGATAGAGGTACTGAAGGTACCCTCCGCCACACACCGTCAGGTGGCTTGCGGAGTATGGATGTAGATAGAGATGTAGATGTAGTTCTGTTTCTCGGCGTTCCAGATTTATAGGAGCAGCTATGGTCGAGCGAATTTTGGGGCTGCCAAACGAAATGAGTTTTATTGATACTGGAGAACTATACCATGAAGGCGAAGCAGAAGGTGATTCAGTAGAAGATATAACGACTAGTGAGTCGCAAAATGGTCATAACACTTTGTAAATGCCCACGTCGCAGGCAATCTGTGCTTCATCTGTTCTCGATGAGTATTACCAACCGATTACTAAGCGATTTAACTACGGCGCTATACCCCTTAAATTAAAAGTAAAGGCGGTAGCCAGGAAGCATCGAGATTGGAACTTACAAACACTGCAAAAGAATGGAGCTACAACAGCCCTGAAATGGAGGAAGGACCTAAAATTGTGGAAAAATGATATCGTTGAAGGAGGGACAAGATACAACAAATACCAGGCGATAAATAAGTGGAAATACCACCGATTTGTCAAATCTCGTCGGCGTGACGAGGATGTAACAACGAGAATACTCCAAGAGTGAGCTGCAGGTGCAGCGCTTCAGAATACGGCGAACATGGATTTTACGTTTGCTGCATCATTATCTTGGGTAAGGAATTTCAAATTGGAAATAAAAGTCGTTAACGGCACGTCACTAAATACGTCTCTCACAAGGAGATAGAAAATATAGAAATATAGAAGATATACATAAAGTGGCGGCTCTTTTCAGCAAGCAAACAGCGTCGCTTATCACCGGTTTTAATCGTGATGACGTATTAAACACCGATCAAACAGGATGCGAGTATCGGGTGAACATTCGACGTACGTTATCGCATAAGGGGGGAAAACGAAACCTTGTCGCAGTTTGAAGTAAAAAAAAAAAAAAAAAAAAAAAAAAAAACACTTTCCTACACGGCGCAATATGCAGTCACAGCCTCTGTAAAAGTGTTGCCTAAGTTTTTCCTGTGTTTACTAGACGCGAATGTCACATTTGGTCCACGGGTTATAAAAGAGGTCAATCGCTTAACCGACTCGTTGAAAAATGTTTACATTACTTACTCCAAATCCGGGAAATTGACAAATGCGAGTTACATAACATTTCTCTCGAATATTTTAAAACCATATGTTGCTTGTAACAAGTTTTGTCTAATATTGGATTCCTGGAGTGGACAAACTAATACATTATGCATGACCCCATGTTCATACATGACGAGGGTCAATCGACGTGCACGGTAAAAGTAATACCGCCTAACTGCACACTTGTATACCAGCAGTGCAATGTTTATTTCTATCGCCAGGTTAAAAACTTTATTTCGAGGTTTCAGAATTTCAGTGTGCTTCTGGAAACGGGAATAGAACAACCGCACGCATACAGTGACTATTCACAGCATAATTCTTAACCAACTTTCAGCACCTACTTTTCAGGCAATGATATCGTATGTGGGGTACGCATCAAAATTAATTCCCGAAAAATATATATGTTTAAATTTAAGCCAAGTTTGTTTCCTGCTGACTCTTCGAAAAGAACAGTGTAGCTGTCGAAAGATCACATTCATTAGATGTTCTTGGCGCCGCGAGTATATTTGTTTCGAATGTTTGTATCACAAGTACCATCCATCTAGCTGTTCGAAGAAAGGGAAGGACGCGTAATAGTGACTGGAAGAGCCATTGTAAAGTGACCAGGAGTAACATTTTAGTTGTTTACTATCCCAAGAGGTTTGAGAAATTTATTTGTCTACCTTTGTATCATTCCTTACTGATTTACTTACCTTATTAGCCCTCCTATCCGTTTCAATTGTGATATGGAAAAATACAAACGACAATAATATATTCCGCGCGGTTTCTTCGAGATTCGAAACCGCGTTCTCTCCTTGCCAGCCAGTTACCTTGACCGTTGCGCTTTTTTTTTTTTACACTACACACTCTTTTTAATGACCGGAGAGAATGGGTGGGGACAAAGAGGGTAGTGGTCGTCTTCCGAGGCCTGGCCTCAATGTCCCATTCCCGCCCTCCCTGAGCCAAGGAAGGAAGGGGGCGCGACAGGATCAGGAGAACTTTATAAGATCAAATTCATTTATTTATGAGTATACGTTTATATATGTATATATTGTGCTTATTTATTTTCACATTTTTAGTTTTTTTTGTATTATTATTTTTAACTGGATCCTACAACCGCCACAAGAAGCTTCCGAGTCGTCAGCGTATGAAAGGAATGGGGACTCCCTCTAAACCGTTTTCTCAGATAACTAATCGTGTGCCGTGAATCATTTTCAAGTGTGTTTTCTAGTACTCGGAACGCCCCAGTGGACAGGAGGATCCTCGAATTTAGCGCCTAATTCGATAGTCGTGTGTGGTACAATGCATTGTGACGGAACGCCTCATGAGTCGTTGTCAGGTGGACCTACAAGTCCATAGCGCTTTGGGCGCAGCTTGCAAAATGTTATACAGCACCATGCTCTTCAGACAGATGACTGTGTTCGTTCTGGTAGTGGGAAAGTAAACGGTATCTGGGTGTAGGAGTTCGTCCAGCGTGATAGACTCTGGCTGTTGTCACAAGAGGAGCGCCAGCATACGTTGTGCAAGATCCCAGCAGCTACCTCTCACAGCACATGTCAAGCGGTGTGCAACCGAATCGACGACTCCCCAGTGCGGACACAAAGGGTCGTCAGTGAGATGGATGGAATGGAGGAGTGTGGCTAATTTACCGTTCTCCACCACATACCACAATGAACGAGAGTACTAGGCAGGTATGGGGTGTGAATCGCTTGCCACACCCTGATCCAGTGGATGGTTGGGTGTTGTTTTTCGACGTTGTTACGGGGTTGACGTGCCTGATAGATGCGGTAGTAATCTCTCGTGCTCGGCGCCCTCGTCGCCGGTAGATCCTCGGCCATGTACCTCAGTTGACCAAGAAGTCGTGGATGTGGGCAAGAGACGGAGCTATATAGCCCACGGTGACCGGCGGACGAAGATCTCGTGGTGAGACGATCTGTAGCAGCATCCTCTTCAAGCTGTTGTTGCCCGTGGTCCATGCGAGCCGCATCGTCCGTAGGTACAATGCCCGCGCGCGGTTGTGGACGTGAGTCGACCCTAGGCCCCCTGCCAATGGAGGCCTCATTAAAGTAGTGTAGCAAACCTTGAATATATGACCGGCACCCACAAATTGTCCGTGCGCCGCTATGGATCGGAAGAGACTCTCTCTGGTTTCCGGCGGCTGTCTTACTTGGTGAAGGCAGCCAGTCTAGCTAACAAAGTGAAGACAGAGCTCACCATCTGCAGCATCGTCGACAGGACCGATTGCGGACCTTTAGTACAGAGCCAAGTGGAGGGTGTGAATCAAAGGCTCAGACATTTTTGCGACCGTGTAGACTGTAGATTCCTCGACTTGCGGCATAGGGTGGTGGAGTTTCGGGTTCCGCTAAATAGGACAGATGTCCACTACACACAGGAGGCAGCTACACGGGTAAAAGGGGCTGTGTGGCGTGGACTGGGCGATTTTTTAGGTTAGACAGTCTCGGGAAAGATCAAAAAGGGATCCCGTCTCAACGGGTACAGGGCAAAGGAACGACAAGAATCGACCAAGTCACAGTCGGTATTGTAGTTGTAAATTGCCATAGCTGTGTTCGAAATGTACCAGAGCGTCAAGTGCTGATAGAAAGCACTGAAGCTGCAATCGTTATAGGAACAGAAAGCTGGCTAAAGCCGGAGATAAATTCTCCCGAAATTCTTACAGAGGCACAAACCATGTTCAGAAAGAATACATTAAATAAAGTAGGTGGTGGTGTGTTTGTGTGTGTTGGTAGTAGTTTATCTTGTAGTGAATTTGAAATAGATAGTTCCTGCGAATTACTGTGTGTGGAGGTTATACTCAACAGCCGTACCAAAATAATAATTGGCTCCTTTTACCGACCCACCGATTCAGATGATATAATAGCTGAACGCTTCAGAGAAAACTTGAATCTCATTAAATATAAGTACCCCACCCATACAGTTATAATTGGTGGAGACTTCAATCTACCCTCGATTTGTTGGCGAAAATACGTGTTCAAAGCCGGTGATAGACAGAAAACATCTTCCGAAATTGTACTAAATGCTTTCTATGAAAATTACTTTGAACAATTAGTTCATGAGCACACACGAATTGTAAATGGTTGCGAAAACACACTTGACCTCTTAGCCAAAAACTGGTGCAAATGGCTCTAAGCACTATGGGACTAACCTGAAGACATCACACATCCATACCCAAAGCAGGATTCGCACCTGCGACCGTAGCATCAGCGCTACCGTAGCCACAACGGCCGGCTTTGTGTAGTTTTTTCACGCAATGTTGCTTGATTATTAGCACTGACAACTCTACGGAAACACCGCTGCTCTCGGTCGTTAAGTGAAGGCCGTCCTCCACTGCATTGTCCGTGGTGAGAGATATTGCCTGAAATGTGATATTCTCGGCACTCTCTTGACACTATGGATCTCGAAATACTGAATTTCCTAACGATTTTTGAAATGGAGTGTCCCACGCATCTAGCTCCAACTACCATTCCGCATTCAAAGGGTGTTAATTTCCAACGTGCGGCCAAATCATTTCGGAAAACTTTTCACATGCATCACCTGAGTAATTATGAAGTCTATACCAATACACTGCCATTTTATAGCTTGTGCGCATGATACTACCGTCATGTGTATATGTGCTTATCGGTGTCTCATGGTCATTATTTTTTCATCTCAGTGTATGCAACAGTCTATTTCCGGCCTGGCATGTCTCATATGTCATTCATAACGTATTTCATGTCGTTATTAGCTGGACTCTACTTCCGAAAATTAAGCAAACAGTTCAAGCTTTTAATTAGTAACGTTACTGACTGCCTCGATTAAGCCATCTACTTTTATAATAAGATTGCGTGGTGAACAATAGGGCCTCCGAATTTTTTATTCTGTTCGCAATATCGACTGAGTATTAGATGTCACTCATATTACCCCGTCGATTTTCCTACTTCTCTGACGCAAGCTGTAACCTTCTGCTGCGGGAGGGTTCAAAAGTGTAGTGTGTAAGATGGTGGTATGTAACGTAAGTACGTCGGTACTTGAGAGACAGCGTGCTGTAATCGAACTTCTAACTGCAGAAAACGCGCCTCCGGTCGAAAACTATAGACTAAGGATAGCTGTGTACAGTGATGACTGTATCGACATCAGTAATGTGCGACATTGTCTTGTTAGTTTTCGTAATGAAGGAAATGGTGATGTGTAACAGAGCTGGGAGTGGACTACAGCGTAAGACGACCGACGAGGTTAGTCAGAATCACGTTTATGAGGTCATAACAAAAAGTCACACACCTCTCAGGCAAATGTGACGTATCTTGAGAACAATGGTACAGAAAACTGTGTGCACGGTGGATGCCTCGAATGCTCATTCTTGACGTGAAACAGAAGAAATTGGACACCTGTTAAAATAATTTGCTTTTTCAGCCTGAGGGCGATGGATTCGTTACAACGTTGTGCGAGGTGATAAGAGCTGGGTTCACCACTTTGACCTCGGAAACATGAAAGCATCAGTGTAGTTCCGTCACAGACGCCAAAATAAACACATCGAAAAAGTATTGGATCATCCCGGTTCCCAGAACTCCTGAAGATAGACGTTAACTGTGGATATTGTATCACAGACACAGTCACTTTGACTGTTCAGTGTTGTCACTAAACCTGCCCAAAGATGGAAACAACCATGCATGAGCACCGCCTATTAGACGGAGGGGATCCGACAACTGATCAGTTCCAGTCATTCCACCAGGCTCGTGTTGTATGTAGTTTAACCATGCCTAGACGGTCAATACCGCGGTTCGATTGCGTCTGCATTGTTACTTTATGCCAGGAAGGGCTCTCAACAAGGGAAGTGCTCAGGCGTCTCGGAGCGAACCATAGCGATGTTGTTCGGACACATAAGAGATACAGAGAGACAGGAACTGCCGACGACATCCCTCGTTTAGGCCGCCAAGGCCTACTACTGCAGTGGATGCCCGCTACCTACGGATTATGGGTCGGAGGAACCCTGAGAGCAACGCCACCATGTTGAATAATGCTTTTGGTGCAATCACAGGACGTCGTGTTACGACTCAAACTGTGCGCGATAGGCTGCATGATGAGCAACTTTACTCCCAACGTCCATGTCGAAGTCCATATTTGCAAACACGACACCAAGAAGCGCGGTACACATGAGCCAACAACATGCCGAATGGACCGCTCAGGATTGGCATCACGTTCTCTTCACCGATGAGTGTCGCATATGCCTTCGACCAGACAATCGTCGGGGCCGTGTTTGGAAGCAACCCAGTCAGGCTGAACGCCTTACACACACTGTCGAGCAAGTGCAACAAGGTGGACGTTCCCTACTGTTTTTGGGTGGCATTATGTGGGGCTGACGTACGCCGTTGGTGGTCAAGGAAGGAGACGTAACGGCTGTACGATACGCGAATGCCATCCTCCGACCGACAGTGCAACCATATCGGCAGTATATTGGTGAGTCATTCGTCCTCATGGACGATAATTCGCGCCCCCGTCGTGCACATCTTGTGAATGACATCCTTCAGGATAACGACATCGCTCGACTACAGTGGCCAGCATGTCCTCCAGGCACGAACCATATGGAACATGCCTGGGATCGATTGAAAAGGGCTGTTTACGGACGACGTGGCCCATCAACCACTCTGACAAATCTACGCCGAATCGCCGTTGAGGAGTGGGACTATCTGGACCAACAGTGCCTTGATGAACTTGAGGTTAGTATGCCACGACGAATACAGGCATGCATCAATGCAAGAGGACGCGCTACTGGGTATAAGAGGTACCGGTATGTACACTCTTTGACATAAAACTCGACCGGCGGCCGGCCGCTTCAGAGGCTAAGTCCGCGCCGATCGCGACATGGGACAAAAAAACTGGCCAACTCGCTAATTCTCTAAGTCCGGTTATCTGCACAATCTGGCAACACTGTAGACTGCGGCACTTCCTGGAGGAAAACTTGTCTCAAGATAGAGAGACTCTAGGCTGATTACGCCTGTGGTCTAGCGGAAGCGTGCGTTGTTTCTGTTCATAATGTCAGTGGATCGAGAGCAGCTGGCATAAAATATTTTTATAGCCTCTTCTGTCTGAATGCTGAAGACGTGAATGTAATGGTAGCGCAGATTCAATCTATTTCGCTTTGTGACACACCGATATCAAAATTTTATCTAGTAACGATTTTGCGGCAGATTTCCTGCAGACTGTCCTCCTCTGGACGCCGTATGCGGCAAAGCTCCGGGATACATTTGCTGGCTACTGGCAGCGGCCGTGACGACAGCAGCGGCGCTGCACTCCCCCGTTCTTTATCGAAAGCGCCTGCTACCGCTCATCGCTTTTGATGATTTAAAACGCTTTATTATTAAATGTTGCTCCACAGAAAATTTCTACAATTTCCATTCACGCTCAAAAGCACCGGAGACAGACGCCCTGATTAGTAGGCGGGTAATCGGCAAGAGCTGAGTATGGCCCGAAATTAATTTTATAGACTGGGACGACATTAAACCACCTCACTACATTCGATGAATTTATAAATGCTTCATACCTCGTTTCTTTTCCTTTCAAACTGAATTATTTGTGCAACTTTTGGTCAATGTTTGGATGTTTTCGTCAAGCCAGAGTGAGCGTCTGTGGTGTAAAGTGTATTACAGTTCTTGTTTCATTCCTTATGGTAAGTCTATGCGATAAACTGTGTGAATACCTTGCAATGCATGCTCTGTAGCAGTGCAGGCACACTGCACATTTGGAGTTCCATGTATGGGTTCATGAAGTATTTATTGTTGATCGGAAGTGATAGTTAAGGTCATCAGATTTAAACCAGAAAAATTTGTCGTTTTGAAGGTTTCAGAGAACGGAAAGGAATTGCTAACGCCGGTGTTAGAAAACGTCTACAGTTAAATGCTATTGCAAAAATTTAGAAGATGGGAACTATATTAATGAACATGTGCACTTCATAAACAACCTTCTGACATGTTAGACCTATATGACGATCAAAGCTCAAATTTATATCGTTGACAGTCGGTTTGAATCTTTTCAGGACCTATTTTACAGTGAAGCACCTTGGAATTTGCAAAGCAGAAATCCATGATATTAACTTAATTTACTAAGTCGAAATCGGACGAAGATTGATGTTTAAAGGCATTCTTCAGATTTCGCATAAGAAATTTTTACTAGCAGTTTGCAACTCCATTAATTAAAATGGAAAATAAAAGGTTGTAGTCAGCGGCTTCTACCGTGATTCGAACTTATAGTACAAGCACTGCAACGCACAAGGGAACCTCTGAGCTAACGACACACTGGCGGCCAGAGGCGGACTATAGTCACTGCGATGTTGCCTGAGCCTCAAAACGCAACCTTAAACACACAAACAGAGGAGGTGGAGATTACTGTTTTAACGTCCCGTCGACAACGATGTCATTAGAGACGGAGCACAAGCTCGGATTAGGGAAGGATGGGGAAGGAAATCGGCCGTGCCCTTCCTAAGGAACCATCCCGGCATTTGCCTGAAGCGATTTAAGGAAATCATTGAAAACCTAAATCAGGATGGCCGGGCGCGGGATTGCACCGTCGTCCTCCCGAATGCACACACAAACAGGTGTTACTTATGTGAAGAACGCCGTTCTTGGAGTCCAGAAATTAAATATACTTTCTAATTGTGTCATCTTGCAGTGGATTATATCGCCGACCTACACCCGGAAGTAAATGCACTATCAGAGTGTTGACAAATACTTGCTACGACGCTGCCATTTCTCGGCTCTCTGACGAGGCAGCTCTTCAGCGAAATGCTTGCCGTGATTCTCCGATACGGTTCTTCAGAGTGGAGACGCGCGCGCACGTTTGGTTTTTATGCGGCATTCTCCCCTCGTCGCCTTGTGGGCTATGTATACACATGAGACATTCAATTATCATTAATCCAGAATGATACAAGTTTCAGCTTCCGGCGTGGAAGAAGGCTGTTGACGCCGACATTATATCATTTCAACGTAGGGAAAGCAAAACGGATCATTCAATGTTTCTCATTCAACATAAAGCATGTGAGATAAATTTCCGTAACGTTCATAATCATCTAAAAATACAAACGAAGTAAAAATACACCGGAAGCTTATTCGAATTGAATATAATGTAAGATACCAAACGCTTTGCACCTCGATGTCGAATTTGTCCACTTGCAATCGTTTGCAGCATGCATATAGAATGTCATGATTACCACGAGAATGAAGAAATATGTTGGTAAGGATGGAAGCAAGAAGAGACGCAGTCAACAAATATTCTATTCCTCATGGCATTCATTTCATTTGACACGTAAGAAGAGGTAAAGCGGGAATTTACTTTCGTTAACACGAAAGATATGCCGCACATATTGATAACGAGGAAGTCTGCGTCTTCATACGTTTCCTCCTTGAAATCTGTATGCTCTATTATATACTAAGTAGCCCGATCATTGTTTCAGTAATGTTACCCTCTTGTTTGACCCCGTAACGATGAACAGATTCCAAATGCATGTCTCTGCGTGAAAGTAGCTGTTCGAACCCTTCCTCGGTTGTTTTTTGTGTTTTATTGCTTGGAATTCCTGAAGCAGACCACTGTGCCTTCCCCCCTCGTGGGTTAGGTCTCAAAACTAAACCGCTTTGTATCCAATGGCATAATTTATTCATACTGCATCAGCATAAGACTCTTGCGAGTGAGAGAATGACAATAACAATCGTAACAAGAACAAGCAAATAATGAATGATGTTTATTCCAACGCAGAACGAGAATGGCTTTAAATATAAAAACCTATATCTATATCCATATCTATTGATCTTTGAGTTGGCACAATGCAAATATATTCTTAGCATTTAGTTACTGAATTTAGTTCCGGATGTTTGCAGCGAAAAGGAAAAGTCGGTACTTCTCGCTAGTGTAATATAATGTGAACCAGCAACTACCCTTTCCTTAGAACACGACTCAAGCAGGTCCTCAAGTAGGCACTGCTGCATTCTGTTCCCTGACATTGCTCTGATGACGGTTAATGCAGATAGTTCCGATTATGAAATACAAAACGTATTGCAGGTTAGTTCCTAGGATAGTAACATTAAATTTGCGTTGTAGACGGCACATGAACGTGACGACTATCCATATTACTCATCAATATAAAAAGACAATATTTTGGGAATTTAGCAGGATTACTCAAAATGAATTCTGAAATTGGGTGACTGACCGCACAGGTGCTAAACGTCGTCAAGAGTATACGATGTCCTAATCGCATTAGGAATATGAAGATCGTCTTCGACAGCTCGCAACTTTCACATTGCTATCTCCACCCTACTCCAGACAGCTCCCGGTGGAGTTGCACTACGTTGCCGATGCTATGGAAGGCCTTCAAACCGACAACAGACCACATATTGAAGAATACAAGCGAATTTTCTTGCAGCGTAAGCTTATTGTATCTAATCTAAAAATTATTGGAGAGGAACAGTGTCCTATTCAAAAAAAGTAAAATGTTACACACTGTTGACGTCAAACGGACATTATCTATGTCCTGTCTTGTGTCCTACTCATCTATAATATCAAGTGTACTATAAAAATGATTATATATAATGGATTATAAGGTAATGCATTGATACCAGATGGTGGGGGCCGGCCGATGTGGCCGTGCGGTTCTAGGCGCTTCAGTCTGGAACCGCGTGACCGCTACGGTCGCAGGTTCGAATCCTGCCTCGGGCATGGATGTGTGTGATGTCCTTAGGTTAGTTAGGTTTAAGTAGTTCTAAGTTCTAGGGGACTGATGACCTTAGAAGTTAAGTCCCATAGTGCTCAGAGCCATTTGAACCATTTGAACTATTTAACACAAAATGACATTAAAAATTTAAGTTATTCACCAGCAGCTAGTTGAGAATATGTATGAACATTAAATGACACGACGAACCGTCTTGTTCTGCATATGGATTCAAACCCAGCTCATGCAGACTAAGCAAAGATTTCGTGACTGACGGAAACTAACAGTCATTCCTGATTAGGCATACAGAGAGTGATATACCTCGATTTTAGACAGTATCAGTTAGCAAATATCAACTTTAAATTGCATAACGCAAACATTTTTAACAGACGCGAATTCCTACCCAGCATCTATTGTCCCTCGGGAGGACGACGGTTCAATCCCGTCTCCGGCCATCCTGATTTAGGTTTTCCATGATTTCCCTAAATCGTTTCAGGCAAATGCCGGGATGGATCCTTTGAAAGGGCACGGCCGATTTCCTTCCCAATCCTTCCCTAACCCGAGCTTGCGCTCCGTCTCTAATTACCTCGTTGTCGATGGGACGTTAAACACTAACCACCACCACCTCTATTGTCCCTGTTAACGAACTACGAGAGATGTTAAATATTGCTTCTTCACAAGTAACTTACTCGAAATGCCGTGAGGTAAAGCTGTGTGTTGGACACGGATTCGAACCCGGAACCTAATCGGATTGCTATCGAAGCACAGTCAAATGTGACATATCGGAATTTCGCGGCAGTAACTAGATGTTTTAACTGAAATGACGAGACGAAACATTAATGTTTTCCTTCCCAGGACTCCAACCTGGCACCTACCGCTGTTATATTCTAGAGAAAACTAACGTTAAATATGGGTTTGTTGCACCAGCAGTGACATGTGAGCATGTTTGAACTGAAATAATATGACGAAGAGTTCAGCGCTCACTGGGAATAGAGCCCCACACATATCGTTGTTGACTACAGATAAAGGGACGTCAGCTACCGAATTTTTCTCCACCAGCTGCTCAGAATAGCATCTTGAACTTACAGTCATCTCGCAAATAGTTCTGTGCCTCACTGGGAGTTAAAAACGTCAGATATCGTTAGTGTTGACAGCGAATGAAAATACATTAAAAATCAAAATTATTATCCACCAGCAGATAGGTGTTCTCATGCTAGAGCTTGATAATACATAATTAAATCTTTAGTGCCGGGCCAGGATTCGATCCCATTCACGCATAATATGTGAAGGTGTTGAGGAATCTGCAGTTTTGAACAAACAACAAATTGTAGCCGAGCTGTATTGCCACGAAGGGATAAAATTCGGCGTTAAGGGCGGTCTGAGTTGCATTCCCAGTTCAGAACCAATTTTATCGACATACAGAAGCTCAAATAAAAGATGGAATAAGTGTCCTGTGACCATACATAGCGTTTGTGTCGTCACTTGAAATAAATAACTAGTATAAGAAAGGTTACTGGTGATAGAGTTTCTACATGTCGCCACTCCAGACTTTATTGTGGTTCAACCTACCGTCTACTTGGTAAAGAAGGAATATCATCTTTAATGTGAATTTTCAGACCACGCAGCCATTATATCTCCTTCACTTGGTGTAGCCAGGAGAGAATGGAATCTGTCTCTTCCTATCTAGAATCATTGACAGAAGTGGGAATCGAACCCAGACCATAGGTATAACAACCTACCATCCGTCCAACAGACCACGAAATCCTCTTCTCTGCGAGTCATTTTTCTATCGTAACGCAGTTGCGCCACACTGGATGAGAATTCTGACACACAGGCTCCCTGTAGTAATTTGCAGCATGTTCAGTAAATTCATTTACTTGGTTGACCGAATCACCATGAACTAGCTGCCTCGGCTACCCAGTGCATACATTCGACTATTTTGTAACCACAGAAATAAAATCACGTTACTGCCACCTACACACAACTGCCAACATTGTAGGATGCAGAAGTTAAATAGGAAGTGTTCCTTTCCACTTGAGCTATTCTATTGCGCTATCTGTTACTAGAAAACGTCGTTCAGTCCAAAAGAAAAGCTGTAACTGTTTGTCTCTCAGAAGTCAAGACCTGGCCATATGCATAATCTCACAGTGCTGTGGAATCCAAAAGTTCTGGAGGAATAGTTGCCGAGCTCTGGAGCTGTTGTAGCTACGTGTCAGCTTGTAGCATAGATAAGATGTCGCGAGTTCGAATACATTCAGTGCTACATTTTTTAAAACGCAATTCTGCTCTCTGCTGAAGTTATCAATCTAATGGAACTTTGAACATAATTCCCTTCACTTCTCAACCCAAAGTAGTCGCATGTGGAAAAAAGACTAACTACTGTGACATTTTGTTCTATTCAGGTTTAATAGACAGCAGGCAGCAGATGCATCTCGAAGATGTGCAGGGAGAGCGCATCGTGCCATAATATGTCAGAAAAGTATTTTCTACATTAGCCGTCGTGTGGTAGTGATATTTTATTCTTCTTCAAACTTTGATTGACAGCTTTAACTCAGAACAAATTTTCTACATGCATGTAATCAATAAACTGCATGTGCATTGTCAGACTGTCATAGGTAACATCAGAGAAATCGCATATATCGTTGATGATTAATTTCTCTCTCATGTTTACTATTGTTTTAACAACACTAAAGGAAACCTTACGAAAATTGTGCACTGTATTATAAGAAATGAAATAAAACTAACCATGATAACCTTACGACGAAAGTATCTGTACACAAGCATGCCTCTATCGACACGAATTAGTAAAATACTACTCACTTAGATTTTGATTGGGTCTGTGTTTAATTGGTATGCTGTGTCATACTCAAGAGGTATGCAAATGTGGCATTTCATAAAAATAGTTACGTATTCCTAGAAACCCAAAATTCGCTTGTCAGCAGCGGAAAGAGGCGTTACCTGTTGTGCAGCATTGTAAGTTTTTCAACATTGCACTATGAGCTGAAAGCATTTTCTTGCGATTTCCTTATTGATGTTTGATCTGACTGCTTGTAGCTCTTTCACAGAAGGGATAAAAACGTTTCAGTCAGTGAGACTGGAACTGCGAACCGTAACAGACGCTGTTTTACAGGTCAGCACGTTACCACAGAGCTGGCGAGGAGGTATGGGTCTCAGCTTCCTATTACGACGGCAATAGGAACTAGAACTCGTAAACCGCTATTTAAAGGTCGAGATTAGTTGCGATTTCCACCTGCAACGACTTTCCTGGGCTGAAAACCGTAAATTTTCAATCTTTTGTTACCCTTCAAGCTATAATAACTCAGATTATTCAATGGAAATGACAGGTAAAATCAAGTGAACTTTGAGGCTTAATTCCGTGCACACCAGGAAGTAACTCGTCGATCACAGAGTTGCCAAACATACGTTGCCTTGTTGCCAAATCTCAGTTACAGTACCAGCAGGAAGAAGACAAATCGATGTGATCCTACAGCGGTCTGGGAAGTGACCATAGCTGGTGTCTCCAAGTCGCGGCTGCTACGGTCTGGAATACGTAATGCGTCTGATTCGCTTTCTGTAACTAGGTTTAGGGACTGGAGCGTAGTTACTAATAATACTCAGAACTGACTGCAAACTGAGCATCATAAATCAGTAACTCTCATTGTTGTTTTTATATTTCTTTCGTAAGTGCACTCAAAACTAAGAAAGTCATTCACAGGCGTTTTCGTGCCTCGCCGATAGTCGAGCATAACATACAAATAAAAATAAAAAAGAATGTGTGTGTGTGTTTGTGTGTGTGTGTGTGAGAGAGAGAGAGAGAGAGAGAGAGAGAGAGAGAGAGAAATAAAAAGCAATGAGAGAGAGTGGAAAAAATTGTTGTAAAGAAATTGAATCATGGTATTTAAAGAAATCTTTCATTAAAATGACACGTTCCACATCATTACGAAATGTCGTATTCATGATCTATGGAACAAGAGTTAATCTAATGTAATCTAATCTAATCACATCATATTGATGATTAGCCATGAAGAGTCATGAATTACCGAAAGTTTTGCCAATACCAGTAACCAAATCTAAACTTGAAAATAAAAGACGACAATTTTTGTAATAAACCGTGACTCCTATCAAGACTCTTTCATCCCTGTTATCTAACCACGAAAGATGTCTGATATACCTCCATTCTGAAGTAACAAAGTGTGCATGCATTTAAAGATGAAGTGCATGATGTGAAGTTCTGTGACGGAGATACGAACCCAACACGTAATCCGATTGTTAACTAAGAAAAATCAAATGTTACGTATCGGTTTTTCTTACGAGCCGCTAGGTGTCTGAATCTAAAATAAGGATACAAACTTTTGTGCCTAAGCGACAATCGAACTGCACACCTACCGTGCATCCACGAATATAGCTTAAGTATCAGTTGCTTACTCATGAACAGTAAGATGTGTGCGTGTTAGACCAGAAATAACGACACCTGTTGCGATTGTTGGCAACACATGAACAGACATTGAAATTGCGCGTTAATTTTCACTAGCAGGTGGGTGTGCACTTGATAAAGCTAGAAATGAAGTTATGAATATTAGTGTACTGGATCAGGTTTCAGACCCACATACTTACCTTTGGAGGAGACGTAGAGAAGATTGCAGTCCTGGGAAAAGGAACGAAATGACTGAACTATACTGTTCCGAGAGAGTCAGATCCTCGAAAGAGGAGATACGAATTCGAATCACAGTCCAGCACCAAATTTTTAAACGTCTCTAGTTCAATCAAGTACAATTAAAATAAGAACCCTGTCGCTTTAAATGGCTATCGGTTCATCAAATAAAATAAAATTTTCTAATGTAAGTAAGATTACTGGCGACTGTATTTCTTTTTACCATGACTTCCGCTGTGTCATTTCCCAACGTAAACCGGCTCTGCCCAGTTGGTAATGGAGGAACGTGATGTTTAATGCGGATTCTGGATTATAACGTCTTTCTCTTGAGGTTACCAGAGGTAAAATAAATCTGTTTGTGCCTCTTAAAAGTAAATGCCTGAACCCACGCATTGCACCTGTGATAGCTCGTTCCACCAGACCATTGTTGCCACATTACCCAGCCCCAGGAGTGTGCTGTAACGGATGATGTGCTTAGCTTACAAAATTAGTCACGGTGGAAAAAATGCGAGTCTATTAAATGGTCAAGTAGAAGCAAGCATCTGACGCAGAGATTATGCTATTCTCATGTCAGCAGGATGTAAAGACACTTCTAGGCATCATAGGCTGGATGTGAAGCCATTTTGATTTTTCACAAATTCAGCAAATTTCTTAGTTAGAGAAAATCCACTGTGAAGTGTGAAGTTGCCGGATAATTCGATTATTACTGTTATTATTAATATCATTTTATACATACTGCTGCTGTAACACAAGTGCTTGAACATCATTTAGTGCCTTTTGGTCACTATAGAAGTAGTTTCCCAAGAACAGGTTCTTTCCCTGTCTACGGAATCCTTTTCATGTTAATATCAAACACCAGCAATTACTCGTAGATTACATTAAAACTAAAGTAATTGACGAAGACGTTACTTGGTAACAAAAACGCACTGCCTTTCTTAATTTACTTTCGCCTAGAAATGGCTATCGAATACTGACAAAACCAAAAGGCAAGAGATCTTACTGCCTTCCGGTATACGTTGCTGTTAGTTCTTCCACATGATTTGGTCGACATGACCTGTTTCAAGTAGTGTATGACAGACAGTGTTTTAGAAAATCTATTGTTTCCCTTTGCAATAAACAGAAGTATTTCCATTCTAAGCTGTCCAAGTACAAAATTTTCGCAATATTAGTGCAAATTTAATATTCGCTTCTATAATGTATAAAAGTATTTCACAGTCGCAAAACTCGCATCCGAAACGTTGACCTTACACTTAGTCGCTGACCATAAATTCTAGCTCAGAGTGACACCAGTTTAACTAACCTAATGTAGCGAAGACTGTTTGCCAGTGCTCTTTCTCACCGGAAAATACGCAATTGACTCATTTGGCTCCATAAGTACACTGTAACAGTAATTTCTGTGTGAAATTTGTCAGTAAGCTTTCGCCTTCCAACCGGCAAAATACGGAAGAGTACGGCCGGTAAACAATTCACAAACCACGATTTAGTGCCGATAAGACGATTTCTTTAAACATTGTCGAAGCTGAGGGAATTTAGTTTCTGCTTAAATCGTCTTAAGCAGCAACGTTCACAGATACACTCCTGGAAATTGAAATAAGAACACCGTGAATTCATTGTCCCAGGAAGGGGAAACTTTATTGACACATTCCTGGGGTCAGATACATCACATGATCACACTGACAGAACCACAGGCACATAGACACAGGCAACAGAGCATGCACAATGTCGGCACTAGTACAGTGTATATCCACCTTTCGCAGCAATGCAGGCTGCTATTCGCCCATGGAGACGATCGTAGAGAAGCTGGATGTAGTCCTGTGGAACGGCTTGCCATGCCATTTCCACCTGGCGCCTCAGTTGGACCAGCGTTCGTGCTGGACGTGCAGACCGCGTGAGACGACGCTTCATCCAGTCCCAAACATGCTCAATGGGGGACAGATCCGGAGATCTTGCTGGCCAGGGTAGTTGACTTACACCTTCTAGAGCACGTTGGGTGGCACGGGATACATGCGGACGTGCATTGTCCTGTTGGAACAGCAGGTTCCCTTGCCGGTCTAGGAATGGTAGAACGATGGGTTCGATGACGGTTTGGATGTACCGTGCACTATTCAGTGTACCCTCGACGATCACCAGTGGTGTACGGCCAGTGTAGGAGATCGCTCCCCACACCATGATGCCGGGTGTTGGCCCTGTGTGCCTCGGTCGTATGCAGTCCTGATTGTGGCGCTCACCTGCACGTCGCCAAACACGCATACGACCATCATTGGCACCAAGGCAGAAGCGACTCTCATCGCTGAAGACGACACGTCTCCATTCGTCCCTCCATTCACGCCTGTCGCAACACCACTGGAGGCGGGCTGCACGATGTTGGGGCGTGAGCGGAAGACGGCCTAACGGTGTGCGGGACCGTAGCCCAGCTTCATGGAGACGGTTGCGAATGGTCCTCGCCGATACCCCAGGAGCAACAGTGTCCCTAATTTGCTGGGAAGTGGCGGTGCGGTCCCCTACGGCACTGCGTAGGATCCTACGGTCTTGGCGTGCATCCGTGCGTCGCTGCGGTCCGGTCCCAGGTCGACGGGCACGTGCACCTTCCGCCGACCACTGGCGACAACATCGATGTACTGTGGAGACCTCACGCCCCACGTGTTGAGCAATTCGGCGGTACGTCCACCCGGCCTCCCGCATGCCCACTATACGCCCTCGCTCAAAGTCCGTCAACTGCACATACGGTTCACGTCCACGCTGTCGCGGCATGCTACCAGTGTTAAAGACTGCGATGGAGCTCCGTATGCCACGGCAAACTGGCTGACACTGACGGCGGCGGTGCACAAATGCTGCGCAGCTAGCGCCATTCGACGGCCAACACCGCGGTTCCTGGTGTGTCCGCTGTGCCGTGCATGTTATCATTGCTTGTACAGCCCTCTCGCAGTGTCCGGAGCAAGTATGGTGGGTCTGACACACCGGTGTCAATGTGTTCTTTTTTCCATTTCCAGGAGTGTATCTCAAATAGGAAAAAGCTGAGTATCCAGGTACGAAGGTTGTTAAACAAACTTCCCACAGTTTGTGTCAGGTTCATCTTTTCGTCTGATAACACTGCGTAAGTATTTTGTCTAAGAGGTATCACAAGTAGTGTCCTTGTAGCTGTGGGAATCATTGGTTGAAAACGAGTTTAACACCAATGGGTACAGTGCTGCTATATTTTCGAAATTATTATCAACCTAAGTCTGAGTTCATCCACAAACTGAGGCGTATTTATAATATTGATGCTAGACTGTGTATCCTTGTCTTTCTTGAGTGGTCATTGGAAGGTGTTTACACACACGTATACAATACTATGAATACTTCGAACGCAATGGTTAACGTTGTTCTCATAAACTACCTTTTTTTAAATTCTTCTGGGTCTTAAGCGTGCAATATGTGTTGTAGATACAGTCTCAGACCAAAAAATTGACCGCCGAGTCGTTCACGTAAGGTGGACAATACAGTCATGCTCCTCTCAGAATTCTATGTCTGGCAATATGCTCGATCTAGCAACATGTAGACTGCGGCACTTCCCAGAGGAATTCTTGACTCCAGTCTTAGTACATTACTCTTGACTACGACTGTAGTCTTGAGGTTAAACGGGAGACCAGCTAATATGATATTGTAGATTCGCTTGAATTACACTCATAGCTTCAGCACCGAGAGGAAAGGGGCGATAAAAATTTTGTCGATATGTGCTTTCGGTCGCCAGACGTCATATTTGCTGGTCTCGCGTTTTACCTCTAGACTACGGTCGTGTTCCATCAGCGGTATGAATAAAATGATAGTAATAATAACAGTAATAATCGAATTATCCAGCAACTTCACACTTCACAGTGGATTTTCTCGAACTAAGAAATTTGCTGAATTAGTGAAAAATAAAAATGGCTTCACATCAAAATGGCTAGTAAGCCTACTTACATTAGAAAATTTTATTTTATTTGATGAACCGATAGCCATTTAAAGGGACAGGGCTCTTATTTTAATTGTACTTGATTGAACTAGAGACGTTTAAAAATTTGGTGCTGGACTGTGATTCGAATTCGTATCTCCTCTTTCGAGGATCTGACTCTCTCGGAACAGTATAGTTCAGTCATTTCGTTCCTTTTCCCAAGACTGCAATCTTCTCTAGGTCTCCTCCAAAGGTAAGTATGTGGGTCTGAAACCTGATCCAGTACAAAAATATTCATAACTTCATTTCTAGCTTTATCAAGTGCACACCCACCTGCTAGTGAAAATTAACGCGCAATTTCAATGTCTGTTCATGTGTTGCCAACAATCGCAACAGGTGTCGTTATTTCTGGTCTAACACGCACACATCTTACTGTTCATGAGTAAGCAACTGATACTTAAGCTATATTCGTGGATGCACGGTAGGTGTGCAGTTCGATTGTCGCTTAGGCACAAAAGTTTGTATCCTTATTTTAGATTCAGACACATAGCGGCTCGTAAGAAAAACCGATACGTAACATTTGATTTTTCTTAGTTAACAATCGGATTACGTGTTGGGTTCGTATCTCCGTCACAGAACTTCACATCATGCACTTCATCTTTAAATGCATGCACACTTTGTTACTTCAGAATGGAGGTATATCAGACATCTTTCGTGGTTAGATAACAGGGATGAAAGAGTCTTGATAGGAGTCACGGTTTATTACAAAAATTGTCGTCTTTTATTTTCAAGTTTAGATTTGGTTACTGGTATTGGCAAAACTTTCGGTAATTCATGACTCTTCATGGCTAATCATCAATATGATGTGATTAGATTAGATTACATTAGATTAACTCTTGTTCCATAGATCATGAATACGACATTTCGTAATGATGTGGAACGTGTCATTTTAATGAAAGATTTCTTTAAATACCATGATTCAATTTCTTTACAACAATTTTTTCCACTCTCTCTCATTGCTTTTTATTTCTCTCTCTCTCTCTCTCTCTCTCTCTCTCTCTCTCTCTCACACACACACACACAAACACACACACACATTCTTTTTTATTTTTATTTGTATGTTGTGCTCGACTATCGGCGAGGCACGAAAACGCCTGTGAATGACTTTCTTAGTTTTGAGTGCACTTACGAAAGAAATATAAAAACAACAATGAGAGTTACTGATTTATGATGCTCAGTTTGCAGTCGGTTCTGAGTATTATTAGTAACTACGCTCCAGTCCCTAAACCTAGTTACAGAAAGCGAATCAGACGCATTACGTATTCCAGGCCGTAGCAGCCGCGACTTGGAGACACCAGCTATGGTCACTTCCCAGACCGCTGTAGGATCACATCGATTTGTCTTCTTCCTGCTGGTACTGTAACTGAGATTTGGCAACAAGGCAACGTATGTTTGGCAACTCTGTGATCGACGAGTTACTTCCTGGTGTGCACGGAATTAAGCCTCAAAGTTCACTTGATTTTACCTGTCATTTCCATTGAATAATCTGAGTTATTATAGCTTGAAGGGTAACAAAAGATTGAAAATTTACGGTTTTCAGCCCAGGAAAGTCGTTGCAGGTGGAAATCGCAACTAATCTCGACCTTTAAATAGCGGTTTACGAGTTCTAGTTCCTATTGCCGTCGTAATAGGAAGCTGAGACCCATACCTCCTCGCCAGCTCTGTGGTAACGTGCTGACCTGTAAAACAGCGTCTGTTACGGTTCGCAGTTCCAGTCTCACTGACTGAAACGTTTTTATCCCTTCTGTGAAAGAGCTACAAGCAGTCAGATCAAACATCAATAAGGAAATCGCAAGAAAATGCTTTCAGCTCATAGTGCAATGTTGAAAAACTTACAATGCTGCACAACAGGTAACGCCTCTTTCCGCTGCTGACAAGCGAATTTTGGGTTTCTAGGAATACGTAACTATTTTTATGAAATGCCACATTTGCATACCTCTTGAGTATGACACAGCATACCAATTAAACACAGACCCAATCAAAATCTAAGTGAGTAGTATTTTACTAATTCGTGTCGATAGAGGCATGCTTGTGTACAGATACTTTCGTCGTAAGGTTATCATGGTTAGTTTTATTTCATTTCTTATAATACAGTGCACAATTTTCGTAAGGTTTCCTTTAGTGTTGTTAAAACAATAGTAAACATGAGAGAGAAATTAATCATCAACGATATATGCGATTTCTCTGATGTTACCTATGACAGTCTGACAATGCACATGCAGTTTATTGATTACATGCATGTAGAAAATTTGTTCTGAGTTAAAGCTGTCAATCAAAGTTTGAAGAAGAATAAAATATCACTACCACACGACGGCTAATGTAGAAAATACTTTTCTGACATATTATGGCACGATGCGCTCTCCCTGCACATCTTCGAGATGCATCTGCTGCCTGCTGTCTATTAAACCTGAATAGAACAAAATGTCACAGTAGTTAGTCTTTTTTCCACATGCGACTACTTTGGGTTGAGAAGTGAAGGGAATTATGTTCAAAGTTCCATTAGATTGATAACTTCAGCAGAGAGCAGAATTGCGTTTTAAAAAATGTAGCACTGAATGTATTCGAACTCGCGACATCTTATCTATGCTACAAGCTGACACGTAGCTACAACAGCTCCAGAGCTCGGCAACTATTCCTCCAGAACTTTTGGATTCCACAGCACTGTGAGATTATGCATATGGCCAGGTCTTGACTTCTGAGAGACAAACAGTTACAGCTTTTCTTTTGGACTGAACGACGTTTTCTAGTAACAGATAGCGCAATAGAATAGCTCAAGTGGAAAGGAACACTTCCTATTTAACTTCTGCATCCTACAATGTTGGCAGTTGTGTGTAGGTGGCAGTAAAGTGATTTTATTTCTGTGGTTACAAAATAGTCGAATGTATGCACTGGGTAGCCGAGGCAGCTAGTTCATGGTGATTCGGTCAACCAAGTAAATGAATTTACTGAACATGCTGCAAATTACTACAGGGAGCCTGTGTGTCAGAATTCTCATCCAGTGTGGCGCAACTGCGTTACGATAGAAAAATGACTCGCAGAGAAGAGGATTTCGTGGTCTGTTGGACGGATGGTAGGTTGTTATACCTATGGTCTGGGTTCGATTCCCACTTCTGTCAATGATTCTAGATAGGGAGAGACAGATTCCATTCTCTCCTGGCTACACCAAGTGAAGGAGATATAATGGCTGCGTGGTCTGAAAATTCACATTAAAGATGATATTCCTTCTTTACCAAGTAGACGGTAGGTTGAACCACAATAAAGTCTGGAGTGGCGACATGTAGAAACTCTATCACCAGTAACCTTTCTTATACTAGTTATTTATTTCAAGTGACGACACAAACGCTATGTATGGTCACAGGACACTTATTCCATCTTTTATTTGAGCTTCTGTATGTCGATAAAATTGGTTCTGAACTGGGAATGCAACTCAGACCGCCCTTAACGCGGACTTTGATCCCTTCGTGGCACTACAGCTCGGCTACAATTTGTTGTTTGTTCAAAACTGCAGATTCCTCAACACCTTCACATATTATGCGTGAATGGGATCGAATCCTGGCCCGGCACTAAAGATTTAATTATGTATTATCAAGCTCTAGCATGAGAACACCTATCTGCTGGTGGATAATAATTTTGATTTTTAATGTATTTTCATTCGCTGTCAACACTAACGATATCTGACGTTTTTAACTCCCAGTGAGGCACAGAACTATTTGCGAGATGACTGTAAGTTCAAGATGCTATTCTGAGCAGCTGGTGGAGAAAAATTCGGTAGCTGACGTCCCTTTATCTGTAGTCAACAACGATATGTGTGGGGCTCTATTCCCAGTGAGCGCTGAACTCTTCGTCATATTATTTCAGTTCAAACATGCTCACATGTCACTGCTGGTACAACAAACCCATATTTAACGTTAGTTTTCTCTAGAATATAACAGCGGTAGGTGCCAGGTTGGAGTCCTGGGAAGGAAAACATTAATGTTTCGTCTCGTCATTTCAGTTAAAACATCTAGTTACTGCCGCGAAATTCCGATATGTCACATTTGACTGTGCTTCGATAGCAATCCGATTAGGTTCCGGGTTCGAATCCGTGTCCAACACACAGCTTTACCTCACAGCATTTCAAGTAAGTTACTTGTGAAGAAGCAATATTTAACATCTCTCGTAGTTCGTTAACAGGGACAATAGAGGTGGTGGTGGTTAGTGTTTAACGTCCCATCGACAACGAGGTAATTAGAGACGGAGCGCAAGCTCGGGTTAGGGAAGGATTGGGAAGGAAATCGGCCGTGCCCTTTCAAAGGATCCATCCCGGCATTTGCCTGAAACGATTTAGGGAAATCATGGAAAACCTAAATCAGGATGGCCGGAGACGGGATTGAACCGTCGTCCTCCCGAGGGACAATAGATGCTGGGTAGGAATTCGCGTCTGTTAAAAATGTTTGCGTTATGCAATTTAAAGTTGATATTTGCTAACTGATACTGTCTAAAATCGAGGTATATCACTCTCTGTATGCCTAATCAGGAATGACTGTTAGTTTCCGTCAGTCACGAAATCTTTGCTTAGTCTGCATGAGCTGGGTTTGAATCCATATGCAGAACAAGACGGTTCGTCGTGTCATTTAATGTTCATACATATTCTCAACTAGCTGCTGGTGAATAACTTAAATTTTTAATGTCATTTTGTGTTAAATAGTTCAAATGGTTCAAATGGCTCTGAGCACTATGGGACTTAACTTCTAAGGTCATCAGTCCCCTAGAACTTAGAACTACTTAAACCTAACTAACCTAAGGACATCACACACATCCATGCCCGAGGCAGGATTCGAACCTGCGACCGTAGCGGTCACGCGGTTCCAGACTGAAGCGCCTAGAACCGCACGGCCACATCGGCCGGCCCCCACCATCTGGTATCAATGCATTACCTTATAATCCATTATATATAATCATTTTTATAGTACACTTGATATTATAGATGAGTAGGACACAAGACAGGACATAGATAATGTCCGTTTGACGTCAACAGTGTGTAACATTTTACTTTTTTTGAATAGGACACTGTTCCTCTCCAATAATTTTTAGATTAGATACAATAAGCTTACGCTGCAAGAAAATTCGCTTGTATTCTTCAATATGTGGTCTGTTGTCGGTTTGAAGGCCTTCCATAGCATCGGCAACGTAGTGCAACTCCACCGGGAGCTGTCTGGAGTAGGGTGGAGATAGCAATGTGAAAGTTGCGAGCTGTCGAAGACGATCTTCATATTCCTAATGCGATTAGGACATCGTATACTCTTGACGACGTTTAGCACCTGTGCGGTCAGTCACCCAATTTCAGAATTCATTTTGAGTAATCCTGCTAAATTCCCAAAATATTGTCTTTTTATATTGATGAGTAATATGGATAGTCGTCACGTTCATGTGCCGTCTACAACGCAAATTTAATGTTACTATCCTAGGAACTAACCTGCAATACGTTTTGTATTTCATAATCGGAACTATCTGCATTAACCGTCATCAGAGCAATGTCAGGGAACAGAATGCAGCAGTGCCTACTTGAGGACCTGCTTGAGTCGTGTTCTAAGGAAAGGGTAGTTGCTGGTTCACATTATATTACACTAGCGAGAAGTACCGACTTTTCCTTTTCGCTGCAAACATCCGGAACTAAATTCAGTAACTAAATGCTAAGAATATATTTGCATTGTGCCAACTCAAAGATCAATAGATATGGATATAGATATAGGTTTTTATATTTAAAGCCATTCTCGTTCTGCGTTGGAATAAACATCATTCATTATTTGCTTGTTCTTGTTACGATTGTTATTGTCATTCTCTCACTCGCAAGAGTCTTATGCTGATGCAGTATGAATAAATTATGCCATTGGATACAAAGCGGTTTAGTTTTGAGACCTAACCCACGAGGGGGGAAGGCACAGTGGTCTGCTTCAGGAATTCCAAGCAATAAAACACAAAAAACAACCGAGGAAGGGTTCGAACAGCTACTTTCACGCAGAGACATGCATTTGGAATCTGTTCATCGTTACGGGGTCAAACAAGAGGGTAACATTACTGAAACAATGATCGGGCTACTTAGTATATAATAGAGCATACAGATTTCAAGGAGGAAACGTATGAAGACGCAGACTTCCTCGTTATCAATATGTGCGGCATATCTTTCGTGTTAACGAAAGTAAATTCCCGCTTTACCTCTTCTTACGTGTCAAATGAAATGAATGCCATGAGGAATAGAATATTTGTTGACTGCGTCTCTTCTTGCTTCCATCCTTACCAACATATTTCTTCATTCTCGTGGTAATCATGACATTCTATATGCATGCTGCAAACGATTGCAAGTGGACAAATTCGACATCGAGGTGCAAAGCGTTTGGTATCTTACATTATATTCAATTCGAATAAGCTTCCGGTGTATTTTTACTTCGTTTGTATTTTTAGATGATTATGAACGTTACGGAAATTTATCTCACATGCTTTATGTTGAATGAGAAACATTGAATGATCCGTTTTGCTTTCCCTACGTTGAAATGATATAATGTCGGCGTCAACAGCCTTCTTCCACGCCGGAAGCTGAAACTTGTATCATTCTGGATTAATGATAATTGAATGTCTCATGTGTATACATAGCCCACAAGGCGACGAGGGGAGAATGCCGCATAAAAACCAAACGTGCGCGCGCGTCTCCACTCTGAAGAACCGTATCGGAGAATCACGGCAAGCATTTCGCTGAAGAGCTGCCTCGTCAGAGAGCCGAGAAATGGCAGCGTCGTAGCAAGTATTTGTCAACACTCTGATAGTGCATTTACTTCCGGGTGTAGGTCGGCGTTACCTCGCTAAATTCACTTGACATTCGTTTTCCACATCGAAGACTCGTACGATATAATCCACTGCAAGATGACACAATTAGAAAGTATATTTAATTTCTGGACTCCAAGAACGGCGTTCTTCACATAAGTAACACCTGTTTGTGTGTGCATTCGGGAGGACGACGGTGCAATCCCGCGCCCGGCCATCCTGATTTAGGTTTTCAATGATTTCCTTAAATCGCTTCAGGCTAATGCCGGGATGGTTCCTTAGGAAGGGCACGGCCGATTTCCTTCCCCATCCTTCCCTAATCCGAGCTTGTGCTCCGTCTCTAATGACATCGTTGTCGACGGGACGTTAAAACAGTAATCTCCACCTCCTCTGTTTGTGTGTTTAAGGTTGCGTTTTGAGGCTCAGGCAACATCGCAGTGACTATAGTCCGCCTCTGGCCGCCAGTGTGTCGTTAGCTCAGAGGTTCCCTTGTGCGTTGCAGTGCTTGTACTATAAGTTCGAATCACGGTAGAAGCCGCTGACTACAACCTTTTATTTTCCATTTTAATTAATGGAGTTGCAAACTGCTAGTAAAAATTTCTTATGCGAAATCTGAAGAATGCCTTTAAACATCAATCTTCGTCCGATTTCGACTTAGTAAATTAAGTTAATATCATGGATTTCTGCTTTGCAAATTCCAAGGTGCTTCACTGTAAAATAGGTCCTGAAAAGATTCAAACCGACTGTCAACGATATAAATTTGAGCTTTGATCGTCATATAGGTCTAACATGTCAGAAGGTTGTTTATGAAGTGCACATGTTCATTAATATAGTTCCCATCTTCTAAATTTTTGCAATAGCATTTAACTGTAGACGTTTTCTAACACCGGCGTTAGCAATTCCTTTCCGTTCTCTGAAACCTTCAAAACGACAAATTTTTCTGGTTTAAATCTGATGACCTTAACTATCACTTCCGATCAACAATAAATACTTCATGAACCCATACATGGAACTCCAAATGTGCAGTGTGCCTGCACTGCTACAGAGCATGCATTGCAAGGTATTCACACAGTTTATCGCATAGACTTACCATAAGGAATGAAACAAGAACTGTAATACACTTTACACCACAGACGCTCACTCTGGCTTGACGAAAACATCCAAACATTGACCAAAAGTTGCACAAATAATTCAGTTTGAAAGGAAAAGAAACGAGGTATGAAGCATTTATAAATTCATCGAATGTAGTGAGGTGGTTTAATGTCGTCCCAGTCTATAAAATTAATTTCGGGCCATACTCAGCTCTTGCCGATTACCCGCCTACTAATCAGGGCGTCTGTCTCCGGTGCTTTTGAGCGTGAATGGAAATTGTAGAAATTTTCTGTGGAGCAACATTTAATAATAAAGCGTTTTAAATCATCAAAAGCGATGAGCGGTAGCAGGCGCTTTCGATAAAGAACGGGGAAGTGCAGCGCCGCTGCTGTCGTCACGGCCGCTGCCAGTAGCCAGCAAATGTATCCCGGAGCTTTGCCGCATACGGCGTCCAGAGGAGGACAGTCTGCAGGAAATCTGCCGCAAAATCGTTACTAGATAAAATTTTGATATCGGTGTGTCACAAAGCGAAATAGATTGAATCTGCGCTACCATTACATTCACGTCTTCAGCATTCAGACAGAAGAGGCTATAAAAATATTTTATGCCAGCTGCTCTCGATCCACTGACATTATGAACAGAAACAACACACGCTTCCGCTAGACCACAGGCGTAATCAGCCTAGAGTCTCTCTATCTTGAGACAAGTTTTCCTCCAGGAAGTGCCGCAGTCTACAGTGTTGCCAGATTGTGCAGATAACCGGACTTAGAGAATTAGCGAGTTGGCCAGTTTTTTTGTCCCATGTCGCGATCGGCGCGGACTTAGCCTCTGAAGCGGCCGGCCGCCGGTCGAGTTTTATGTCAAAGAGTGTACAGCAATCTGGACCACCACCTCTGAAGGCATCGTTTTATGGTGGTATAACATTCAATGCGTTGTTTTAATGAGCAATAAAAATAACGGAAATGATGTTTATGGTGATCTCTATTCAAATTTTCTGTAGAGGTCCCGGAACTCTCTTAACCGAGATGATGCAAAACTTTTTTTGATGTGTGTAGTTCCAGATCATTCATCAGCAAGCAAAGTTAGTCTAACAGTGTTCAAGGTGTGATTTATTTGGAATTCATGCTTAAACTCAGCAGGGTAATGGGAACCCTCAGAAAACTGAAAGCAAGAATTCGAAATTTAGTCCGCACATGGAGCTCCTTCTCCTTCGTCATGACAGTGCCATTCCACACACGAGTACTGCGACATCTGCCACAGACCAACGCTTTCGTTTCACTCTCATCCATCACCCCCCATACAGTCCCGAATTGGCCACATCCCATTATTATCTGTTTCAAAACTGAAGAACATGTTCTAGGACTCACTTTGATAGTGATAGATTGGTGCAAGCAGAGGTGAGGTTGTGCCTTCGCCAACAAAGTCAAACATTCTACAATGACAGTATTATCAAACTGGTCTGTCATTGGAAGAAATGTGTTGCTCGCCAGGGTTACTATGTTGAGAAATAAATTATGTAGACGTGAAGAATTCCTTTTCGCTACGCCGTCGTAATTCCTTCCCTCCTTATCCAAGTATTATCTGTATTTTAACAGGGTACATGGTGATCCAGGTCTGACTCAAAGGTCCCAGGCCAGTGAGATGGTGTTAATTCTGACCCATCTGGGTGTTGCAACTCGCCTTTCGTAAGAGAGAGGGAAGGGGTTAGGCGTGGTGACCGATTAGGGCAGGTGCCGGACGATGGTATAGACATTGTTTAATATGAGCGTCTCAAAGTGGTATTCCTGCAGTTTTTGACGTAATGCGCCCTGCATAACACGGTCTGAGCCGTGAGGTTGATCTGTTATTCTGTTATTCTGCGCAACGGATTAATCTGAGATGTACCCCTTAGCCTGTGGCTCCTGCAAGATGCTATTTCCACCCCCACACTACTACAGAAGTCAGACAGACGCTCCTAACGTTCTAAAGAGAAATGCCTGAAAAACTTTCAGCAGTAAATATCTTTTGGAGTCGTCCACTGTAAGGAAATGACACAAAAATTCACAAACTTTATTACATAACTAGTTGGATTCTTGGGTACTGGAGTAGTGCTAGTTAGTGTAAGAAAAAACATGAAACTAGCGAAAGTTGTTATTTATTTTGCAAAAATTCTGAAAAATCACAATGGCACTTTTAGTTATGAATTGAACAAATTATATCCTGGTTCTTTTCGGAATGTGAAGTTACCTCTCAAGGATAGGATTCGCTAATGAAATTTCTATACAAAGCTTAAGATGTTTGTTGACTTGGCAGAATGGCTGAGAGGCACGCCTACTTAACTTGAGTAATTATCCGTTAGAATGTTGCTAGATACAGTCGAAGCTGTCGCATGTGAAATGCAATTAAGTGTACTGTTGTGGAGGAAATATGGGGCTCACAAGAGCTGTAGCACACAATACCGTAAGCTGTGATGACTGCTGTCTGAGCCGCTCACTGCGGACAAATAAGATAACTCTCGTTCTATCTGGATTGACCTTCGCCAATCAAACTCTCCCTGTGCCTTGATGAAGTCAAGGATTCCTATTTGCCCCTTGTCTAACTATTGGTGTGGTACACTGATCAGATAACCAGTCCACCGCAATGCCACTCAACAATTGCTCGTTCAGGCGCTCAGTCCGGAACCGTGCGACTGCTACGGTCGCAGGTTCGAATCCTGCCTCGGGCATGGATGTGTGTGATGTCCTTAGGTTAGTTAGGTTTAAGTAGTTCTAAGTTCTAGAGGACTGATGACCACAGAAGTTAAGTCCCATAGTGCTCAGAGCCATTTGAACCATTTGAACCAACAATTGCTCGGAGGCATTTAACCATAACTCTGTCCGTTCACACCGCGCCATAAGTGTGTCAGCCAACACACTGAACAATGCTTAATCGCAAGGACTCAATATAGAGTAGCACTTCGATTTGCTCTTGACAGAGGTGCTCTCCCAGTGAGGTACTGAGGAGAGACTTGTTCCTCGCTCGAAGAGCAACAACGGAACGGCGCCTCTCCACACCAGACGTGAATGGGTATATCTTTCGGTCTCTTCCATTATTCCTTCAGCTCAAGGCGTCAGAAATATCGTCTGCCAATCAGCATTGCTCTTCTAAAACGGGAGAATGACGTTTCGTTTAAGGCAACCAATCCAGAAACCTGTAACATTGGCGTTTGGCGTTTGCTGTCTCCCTGTGAAAATCTCTGAAACTGTGTGCTTTGTGTAAAGAATGCGTAGGCTGGCCGCTCCCACACAATGTAGCGGAATTTGCTTTAAAGCCGAACACGGGGTCGCTCCCCCCTTTCACTCGGGCCCACGCTGTCCGCTACACGGGCGGTCACCGGCCGACATAGGCTGAGTCGTCCTCTGAAGGGACTGGCGTCCCATTGTGCAGTTTCTCTCCTGAACTAAAAGCTTCTGTGACTGTCGTGTCTGCAATGTATGTGTGTACGCCAGCCTCGAGTATTTCAACCACAGTGTGTTTACTTGTTAATTGCATATCGTTTACATGAATTCATACAACATTGACTTTATTTTATCTTATGGGTGTGTGTTCGAATGAAGCGTCTTGATGTGATGAATATGATTGTGAGGGCGGAATATGTAAGCAATGAAGGTCAGGAGACCACGACGTCTTACAATGGAGTAGGGCCTACTTTCACAGAAGTCGTGTACTGTAGCGCGAGAAACATCTGCAGGCACAGACCATCTTAATTTTTACAAGCAGTGCTCTAGCGTCAAATTACGTTTGAAAGGAACTTTGTTTTGTGACGATGAGTCACCCGCTGTGCAAGGATATTAGGTAATACATAAAGAGCTTGTCATTCCGCGAGGAGCGACGCAGCTGCATTGGGGACAGGAATAGTTTTCGCTTTGTAAAGCGACAGGCCGACTTTCTGGCGCTGCCTTACATAGGGTTAATACCCTCATAACGTAAAAATTAGAAAAGGACTGCACGTTTTTAATCTTAAAAAGCAGCAGAGAAGAAGAAGAAGAAGAAGAAGAAAAAGTCAGGACTCCAGTTTCTGAGAATTGGGGATGTGTAGACAAGTGTATCGGCTGAAGGAGAAAACTTAGCCTAGGAGTTGCAAAGTAACTCAGAATTGTGTAAGAACTGCGTACATTGAAGTGAAACGATTGGTTAATGTTGTTGAAGTTTTACTTGCCAGGAGAGGAGGTAGCTGACTTGTTAACAAAAACTATCATGGACCTAACTTCGCAGAAAATTTTTAGTTCTCGGATAGGAATTGCACGATCTTTAAGAAAGGAAAAAAGTGTATCAATGGAAAACACTCTGTGTGGCTGGTCCCGGCGGAGGTTCGAGTCCTCCCTCGGGCATGGGTGTGTGTGTTTGTCCTTAGGATAATTTAGGTTAAGTAGTGTGTAAGCTTAGGGACTGATGACCTTAGCAGTTAAGTCCCATAAGATTTCACATACATTTGAATATTTTTTTTTGAAAACACTTCTTTTGGGGATCGTGGGGAGAACACGTGGTGCAAAAATGTTTTCAGTAAATGCGACACGACACACTTCGTTTGCAGAGCAGACGTGTTGCAGTCCGCAATTGGTTACGGCGGTCGCTACCCTCCATACATTTCAGTGCAGAATACGGTGAGAAACTGCAGCTTGAGGGAGCAGAATATGAGTATTAATGAGGATTTGTAGGTGTGCCGCTAGGATCAAACATAATCCGCGAATGTTATGGTTTTCCCAAGTGACTGTCAAATTCATGACTAGATCAGTAATGTTGTTTGCATGTGTAGTTTTCCGTTGTCCTGGAGAACTCAGGCTATCACTGTGTGTCTACTGCGTACTTGTCTTCCCATAATTAATTCGTACGTTGTGTTTCCTTCCCATTTACCTAAACTTATCCAGACTTTTCTGGGACATTCAGGTGTTGGATTACTACAGTCCCATGGCTATAGTTGTAAATTCTCTTATTCTCTACATTTCTCGTGAAATAACAGATCCTGTAATAATAATTATTGAATCATACATGTTAACAGGACACTTTGCAATAATCAAGCGTTAATATGAAGCTCTGTTTCATTTCATAGTTACATAAACTGTACAAAAACATACAAAAATCGTGTATGCGTAAATTGTTGTATTGTGATAGCAGGG
The DNA here is from genome assembly GCF_023864275.1 of Schistocerca cancellata. NCBI lineage: Eukaryota > Metazoa > Arthropoda > Insecta > Orthoptera > Acrididae > Schistocerca > Schistocerca cancellata. Next base: position 334,226,988 of record NC_064629.1, read on the forward strand.
AATTTTATGAACAACATAATAAAAGTACCCAAGTGTGTGGTGTGAATGTGAGGGTGAGAGGGGGACATTGAAAGGTAAAGTTTTATTAATAACTAGAAAACTGCGGCCTCTGGTGAAAATGTTTGCCGGCCGTAGTAACCGAGCGGTTCTAGGCGCTACAGTCTGGAACCGCGCGACAGCTACGGTCGCAGGTTCGAATCCTGCCTCGGGCATGGATGTGTGTGATGTCCTTAGGTTAGTTAGGTTTAAGTAGTTCTAGGTTCTACGGGACTGATGACCACAGCAGTTAAGTCCCATAGTGCTCAAAGCCATTTGAATCATTTTTGAAAATGTTTGCCGGTGCAAATTAAACAGGAGCTCAGTCCGTCAGTTCACCTGATGATGGCGACATGTATGATCGCCGAAATATTGTGCCCGTTGGACACTATAGACCGGCAGTACACCCGTGGATATTTTGATTAAACCTCATTATATTTTTTACAGAGAAGGTCGTATTCATTGTTTTCTCTAGGACTAACAATTTAAGCATTGCAGGGGATGGAAAAGTCGCAGAGCCTTAAAATTAGTGTTTTAATGGTATAAAGTTACTGTTTACTTTTAAATGAAGTGGCTTAAGAACAAATATTAAATGATATTAAATGCGTGTACCGAGTCTAAGGGCAATATAGCCGTATTAAGGAATAAATTGTTTTCTGTGGTTGTAACAGGGTGGAGGGGGCGGAAATGGAAGGTACAGGTGCGTGAGAAAATTAGGCGCCAGACTGTGGTTATGCACTTCCCACTTCAGGTCTGCTAAATGAAGAGCGAGCAGATGATACCCCACTCAATCTACTGCATTACGTCACAAGAGACAACTACAGAATATTTCACAAAGTTATACCGATCTCCTGCAGTGCACCTTATTTTAGTACATGGTTGGTTACGCAGTTGTTATTTATTCCCCACCTATTTTTTATGGTACAAGCATTACTGATATACTAAGCTTCCAATTAAGCACTGTGATGAAACTTTATTTATATATGAAGATTTTCTTTATATATAGTCGATATGTCACAGTAATTGTTTCACTATTTGAGCTTAGATACATATGAACTCCGACTGACATTTCAACCCGTTTCTGAGCACTGTATTATAGCTTGTTTTAATGTTACAATGCGATTTTCATTACGTTTATGATGTAATTGATGTTTGTTTATATACATTTCATCAGGTATCTGCAATGAAAATGTTACTGCGTAACACTAGGTTTTTATAATGTTTTCTACCTCGTAACATATATGTTATCTTAAGCTTGGAGATAGCAACTTCGTTTTCTGTTTACATATGACGCTGTGCCAATGACGTTCACCAAAATTGGTCTAGTCCTCTACATTACCAAGTAACTTGTCATCGAGATATATTTTTACCATAGGACGAAAATATTCTTTTAACGTCTTTTACCAACTTCTCAATATTTTCTATAAGTAAAACTTACAGTCCCGATCTATTTAGTACTGCACTGTATACATTTAGTATTCGTTTGTTTGCTTTTAAAGTCCTGTGTCACACATTACATTCATGGCATGCACTACACATTTTAAGTAGACTAATGCAATATTGTGGCTTAAACCATTTTAATCCTTGTAAGTATTCATGTTATTTTGCACTTCTTTGTAAAGAACTGTTAACATTCCCTTTATACTACACATTATTATTTGTATCTTTGGATAGCATCCGTGACGATGGTCCAAGACCGAAACGGTTAGATGTTTGGGTGTAAAATAAAAACAGCTGATGGTTCAAATATGCTTTTTGTACCTTATTAATCAATGGCGTCACAGGCGTGGGGAGAGAGGGAGAGGGATGTTTATATTTCACAAAGCGCACTAACACTACATAGAATACAGATACGAGTTACTAATAAGACTAGTGCAAGAAACAAATAAGGACCGAATTTACATGCATCTCTGCAAAATGATCTAGTCTGCTAGAGGGGAAACTGACTCTTATTTATCTTGTACGGCAGCTATACCGCACGTCCGGCAAATACAACTTTCCTCACCAAAGAACTGCCCGATTTTCATTTTTCAGACCGACGACTAATCCTTAACAGCCCTTGTACAGTGTTCTTATGTGAGCAGACAAAGTGACTTTACTGAGCCTGTGTTTATATATTGGATTTATTTTCAGTTCATTAGATGAGTACTTATTTCCAATTGATACGTGAGCTATTTTGTAAAATAGTTCAACAGCTAGAAATGTCAACTGCCGAAAATTTTACAAGGGCACAGACGGTGTTTAGATAGGATAGATTGCATGCAACTGGTGGTAGCGTGTTTGTCGCTGTTAGTAGTAGTTTATACTGAAGTGAAATAGAAGTGAATTATTATGGGTGGAGGTTATACTCAACAACCGAGCTAGGTTAATAATCGGCTCCTTTTACCGACCTCCCGACTCAGCAGCATCAGTGGCAGAACAACTGAGAAAATCTGGAATACATTTCACATAAATTTCCTCAGCATGTTATTGTGTTAGGTGGAGATTTCAATTTACCAGATATAGAGTGGGACACTCAGATGTTTAGTACGGGTGGTAGGGACAGAGCATCGAGTGACATTATACTGAGTGCACTATCCGAAAATTACCTCGAGCAATTAAACAGAAAACCGACTCGTGGAGATAACATCTTGGACCTACTGATAACAAACAGACCCGAACTTTTCGACTCTGTAAGCGCAGAACAAGGGTTCAGTGATCATAAGGCCGTTGCAGCATACTTGAATATGGAGGTAAATAGGAATATAAAAACAGGGAGGAAGGTTTATCTGTTTAGCAAGAGTAATAGGAGGCAGATTTCAGGCTATCTCACAGGTCAAAACGAAAATTTCTGTTTCGACACTGACAATGTTGAGTGTTTATGGAAAAAGTTCAAGGCAATCGTAAAATGCGTTTTAGACAGGTACGTGCAGAGTAAAACTGTGTGGGACGGGAAAAACCCACCGTGGTTCAACAAGAAAGTTAAGAAACTACTGCGAAAGCAAAGAGAGCCTTACTGCAAATTTAAACGCAGCCAAAACCTCTCAAACAGAAGCTAAACAATGTCAAAGTTAGTGTAAGGAGGGCTATGCGTGAAGCGGTCACTGAATTCGAAAGTAAAATTCTATGTACCGACTTGACAGAAAATCATAGGAAGTTCTGGTCTCGCGTTAAATCAGTAAGTGGATCGAAACAGCATATCCAGACACTCTGGGATGCTAGTGGCATTGAAATAGAGGATGGCACGCGTAAACATGAAATCCTAAACACCTTTTTCCAAAGCTGTTTCACAGAGGAAGATCGCACTGCAGTTCCTTCTCTAAATCCTCGCACGGAGGAAAAAATGGCTGACATCGAAATAAGTGTCCAAGGAATGAAAAAGCAACTGAAATCACTCAACAGAGGAAAGTACACTGGACCTGATGGGATACCAATTCGATTCTACACAGAGTACGCGAAAGAACTTGCCCCCCTTCTAATAGCCATGTACCGCAAGTTTCTAGAGGAACGGAAGGTTCCAAATGACTGGAAAAGAGCACAGGTAGTTCCAGTTTTCAAGAAGGGTCGTCGAGCAGATGCGCAAAACTATAGACCTGTATCTCTGACATAGATCTGTTGTAAAATTTTAGAACATGTGTTTTGCTCGCGTATCATGTCATTTGTGGAAACACAGAATCTACTCTGTAGGAATCAACATGGATTCCGGAAACAGCGATCGCGTGAGACCCAACTCGCTTTATTTATTCATGAGACCCAGAAAATATTAGATACATGCTCCCAGGTAGATGCCATTTTCCTTGGCTTCCGATACAGTTCCGCACTGTCGCCTGATAAACAAAGTAAGAGCCTACGGAATCTCAGACAAGCTGTGTGGCTGGATTGAAGAGATTTTAGCAAACAGAACACAGCATGTTGTTCTCAATGGAGAGACGTCTACAGACGTCAAAGTAACCACTGGCGTGCCACAGGGGAGTGTTATGGGACTACTGCTTTTCACAAAATATGTAAATTACCTAGTAAATAGTGTCGAAAGTTCCATGCCGCTTTTCGCGGATGATGTTGTAGTATACAGAGAAGTTGCAGCATTAAAAAAATTGCAGCGAAATGCAAGAAGATCTGCTGCGGATAGGCACTTGATGCTGGGAGTGGCAACTGACTCTTAACATAGACAAATGTAATGTATTGCGAATACATAGAAAGAAGGATCCTTTATTGTATGATTATATGATAGCGGAACAACCACTGGTAGCAGTTACTTCTGTAAAATATCTGGGAGTATGCGTACGGAACGATTTGAAGTGGAATGATCATATAAAATTAATTGTTGGTAAGACGCGTGCCAGGTTGAGATTCATTGGGAGAGTTCTTAGAAAATGTAGTCCATCAACAAAGGAGGTGGCTTAAAAAACACTCGTTCGACCTCTACTTGAGTATTGCTCATCAGTGTGGGATCCGTACCAGGTCGGATTGACAGAGGAGATAGAGAAGATCCAAAGAAGAGCGGCGCGTTGCGTCACAGGGTTATTTGGTAAGCGTGATTGCGTTACGGAGATGTTTAGCAAACTCAAGTGGCAGACTTTGCAAGAGAGGCGCTGTGCATCGCGGTGTAGCTTGCTGTCCAGGTTTCGAGAGGATGCGTTTCTGGATGAGCTATCGAATATATTGCTTCCCCCTACTTATACCTTCCGAGGAGATCAGGAATGTAAAATTAGAGAGATTCGAGCGCGCACTGACGCTTTCCGGCGGTCGTTCTTCCCGCGAACCATACGCGACTGGAACAGGAAAGGGAGGTAACGCAGTGGCACGTAAAGTGCCTTCCGCCACACATCGTTGGGTGGCTTGGGGTGTATAAATGTAGATGTAGATGTAGATGTATATCACACTGAAATCATGTCCCAAGCCTAACATGCTGTCAATAAGTATTGGACAATGTCAGATTCATTGTCTCCACTATCACAGGCTGGAACACCTTTCACAGCATGAGGGGTATCAAACCCATCTTCCAGCCTTGGCTCTCCCAACATCTGAAGAGGCCCAAAGGCTTAGACTTTCACTCTCTACAAGCCAAGTTGGCTACGTAGATATTATGAAATTTCAGATATTTCAACGCAAATCTGAAAGAGCAATGCAGCAGATTCCATCAGACATGTTCATACGCACCTTTGAATATACATTGCGGCTGTGTAAATCCATGGCTTCACTCACTGCGGGGCACCCTAAAAATGCCAGCTAACCAGCAGCGCTGTCCCCACCATCCTGTTACACACTCAGAACACAATATATCCCTTTATAAGGCTCTACTGCATTTAGACGTAGTACACACATTTAATACTTGTCATTAACCCAACTTCATTTAAAAGTAAACAGTAATTTTATACCACTAAAAGACGGTCTCCAAACCTCTGAGACTTTTCCCTTCTACTTTCTCCCATCTTTCGGGCAGCATGCGATTCCCGCAGTGGAAGAACTGGCCGTCTTCTGAGGAGATCCTTGAATCCATCAAATTTTGCACTTGTTCATATTACCGGAGGTGCTCGTCAGCCAGTCCGTGTGTCATTGATCGAAAAAGATGATAGTCAGAGGGAGCGATGTCTGGAGAATACGGCAGGAGGGGTGGAACTTACCATTTCGACTCTTACAGGTATGTTTTGAAGCGTTTTGAGATGTGGGTCCAACACTATAATGACGCAGATTCATTTATTCATGTCTATCGCTGTATTGTGGCGCTTTGTCTTCCAGTGTCCGGCTCAAACCCATAAACTTCTTTCGATAACGATATCCCGTGATTTCTTCCATCGGTTTCAGTAGCGTCGAAGACATTGTCTCTTCCATCGCCACGCCAGTCTTCGACGGCAAGATCATCGTTCTTGAAGCGCCGAAACCATTCTCTTCACTTTCCTTTATTAATAGCCGCCCACCATTCGCCTTAGCCAGCATTTTATGAGTATCGGCAGCAGATTTCTTCGTGTTAAAGTAGAAAATTAAGTATTTCCCCAAATGACGAGTATTGGGCTAGTAAGCTGACATATTCAGTCGAGAATAACTTCATGATGCAATCACAAATTGATAAATATTTTTATGGTGTTATGTTTACTGATATCTAAGTTTATTGTATGACACTTAACATGACGTAGCACCTGCACCACAGCATGTGGCTAGCGCCATTCTACTGCAAATTGCAGCAGCAAAGTCGTAAATCTAATATATTGGCCACTGGAGCCGAAGCGTATCATTCTGACATCAGCAGAGGTATTTCGAAAGCTTAGCTATATCCTCGCAACTGTCAGGAAGTACGGCAGCGGTAAAAGGACACATGATTGCCTGTAACCAGTGTACACTACACAATGGGCACCAAAGCGACTAGTGTGTCTTTTTCAAATGACACCACGATTTCTTCATGTGAAGATGTGTCTACTGATGTGACACACATAACAAATATACATTATATAATCAAAAGTGTCCGCTCAACTATTAGCGGGTATTAATGTGGGTTGTCTCCAACTTCTTTCTTTATGACGGCAAGAAGTCTGCTGCAGACATTTCCAATAAGGTGTTTCTTAAGTGCCGGCCGGAGTGGCCGAGCGGTTAAAGGCGCTACAGTCTGGAGCCGCACGACCGCTACGGTCGCAGGTTAGAATCCTGCCTCGGGCATGGATGTGTGTGATGTCCTTAGGTTAGTTAGGTTTAAGTAGTTCTAAGTTCTAGGGGACTTATGACCACAGCAGTTGAGTCCCATAGTGCTCAGAGCCATTTTTATGTTTCTTAAGTCTGTGAAGGTCTGCAACGAATTAGACGTCTTGAGGAAGGAAAGAAAGCCGGGTACATACCGGGTGGAGTCATTCAGGACATGGAAAGGGTCCTTAGGGAGGCCATGAAGAGCACAGGGTGCCGCCAACTGTAGGTTGGGTCTCACGTCGGTACCAATGACGTGAGTCGCCTTGAAATGGAAGAGTTTCTCTCTGGTTTCAAGCGGATAACGGAAGTGGTAAAGTCTGCCTGTCTTCTTTGCTAGATGAAAGCAGAGCTCACCACTTGCAGCATAGTCGACAGGACCGATTGCGGACCTTTCGTACAGAGCCGAGTGGAGGGTCTGAATCAGAGGCTCAGAGGTTCTGCGACCGTGTAGGCTGCCGATTCCTCGACTTGCGCAATTAAATGGTAGAGTTTCGGGTTCCACTGTATAGGTCAGGAATGCACTACACGTAGGATGTGGCTACATGTGTAGCAGGGGCTGTGTGGCTTGGACTGGGCTTTTTTTAGGTTAAAGGGTCTCGGGGAAATACAAAAATGGCTTCAGTCTCAAACTGTGCACGTCGAGCATAGGAAGAATATAGTTATAAGAAGCATCGGTATAACAGTTGTAATTATAGTAGCTGTGTTGGAAAAGAACCGGAGCTACAAACGCTAATAGAAAGCGCTGATGCTCGAATCGTTATAGGTACTGAAAACTGGCAAAAGACAGAGACAGGTTTAGCCGAAGTTTTTGCAAAGACCCTAACGTTGCTCCAAAAGGATAGACTACATACTGTTAGCGATGGGGTGTTTCTTGCTGTTGAAGTTGTTTGTCTTGCAGCGAAATTGAAGCAGATTGTTCCTGTGAGTTAGTGTGAGCAGAGGTCTTCTTGGCAACCGGAATAAATTAAGAACTGGATCCTTTTATCTATCTCCCAACTCAGATGTTACAACTACTGAAAGGTTCAAAGAAAACTTGAGTTTAATTTCAAACACGTACCAGAGTAATACAATTATAGTTTGTGGTGATTTGAAGTTACTCTGAATATGTTGGCGAAATTAAGTGTAAGTGTAAATCTCGAGGTACGCATAAAACATCGTCCTAAATTGTGCTAAACGCATTCTTTAAAAATTATTTTGAGCAGTTAGTTCACGATCCCACGCGAATAGTAAACGTTTGTGAAAAGACACTTGACCTCTTAGTAAATCCTGAGCTAATAACGACCATCAACACGGATAGAGGGATTAGTGAACACAGGGCTGTCGGTAACCCCCAAATCCTCCAAAACATAAACGAAAAATATACCTATTCAATAAGAGCAGATATAAATTCACTCGTCGCCTTCCTGAGAGACACTCCTTCCAGACTAACAATGTAAGAGTAGACCAGATGTGGCTTAAATTCAAATAACAATGTAAGAGTAGACCAGATGTGGCTTAAATTCAAAGCAATTGTATCGACAGCAATTGAAAGATTTATAGCAAATAAATTAACAAACGACGAAACTGATCCCTCATGGTACACAAAACGTTGCAGAAAGAACGGAAAGTGCATGCCAAATTTAGACGAACGAAAAACCTCCGAGACTGGCGACCTTTCACAGAAACTCAAAATTTAGCGCGGACAACAATGCAAGACGCTTATGATAGTTTTCACAACAAAACTTCATCTCGAATCCTGGCAGTAAATCCAAAGATATTCTGGGAAGACACAGTCAATGCCTTCTCTGCGCGATAACAATGGAAATACTATCGACAACGGTGCTGTGAAATCAGAGCTACTGAACACACCCTTTCGAAATTTGTTCACCAAAGAAGACGAGAAGAATATTGCAGAATGCGAAAAAAGAGAGCTGCCAACATGAATAACTTAGAAGTAAATATCCTCGGAGCAGCGATGCACTAAATAAAAGGAAGTCTTCTGGTCCAGACTGTATAACAATTAGTATCCTTTCAGAGTATGCTTATGCAATAACTACATACCTAATAATCATATACAACCGCTCGTTAGACGAGAGATCCGTAGCCAAAGACTGGAAAGTTTCACAACTCGCATCAATATTCAGCAAAGGTAGTAGGAGTCATCCTCTGAATTATAGACCCATATCATTAACGTCGATACGCAACGGGATTTTGCAACATCTGTTGTGTTCTAACATTATGAATTACCTCGAAGAGAACGGTCTATTGACACACAGTCAACACGGATTTAGAAAACATCGTTGTTGTGAAAAACAACTAGCTCTTTACACAGTCTTTCAGTGCTGTTTACATGGTATTTCAAATTGATTCCGTATTTCTGGATTTCCAAAAGGCTTTTGACACTGTACCACAGAAGCGGCTTTTAGTGAAATTACGTGCTTATGGAATATCCTCTCACTTATGTGACTTGATTCATGATTTCCAGTCAGATAGGTCATAGTTCGTAGTAACTGACGGAAAATTATCGAGAAAACGATCGTTCCGCAAGGTAGTGTTATAGGCCATCTGTTGTTTCTTATCTATATAAACGATTTAGGAGACAATCTGAGTAGCCATGTTAGTCTGTTTGCTGATGATGCTGTCGTTAATCGTCTAGTAAACTCATCAGAAAATCAAAACAAATTACATAACGATTTAGAAGAAATATCAGCACGGTGCGAAAACTGGTAGTTGACAATAAATAATCAAAAGTGTGAGATCAACCACAAGAGTGCTAAAAGTAATCCATTAAACTTAGGTTACACGATAAGTCAGTGAAATCTAAAGGCCGTTAATTCAACTAAATACCTAGAAATTACAATTACGAGCAACTTAAATTGGGAAGAACGTATAGAACATATTGTGGAGAAGGCAAACCAAAGAATGCATTTTACTGGCAGAACACTTCTAAAATGTAACAGGTCTACTAAAGGGACCGCCTACACTACACCTGTCCGTCCTGTTTTGGAGTACTGCTGCGCGCTCTGGGATCCTTACCAGGTCGGACTAACGGAGTACATCGAGAAAGTTCAAAGTAGAGCAGCACGTTTTGTATTGTCGCGAAAGAGGGGAGAGAACCTCACTGACATGATACAGGATTTGGGATGGACACCATTAAGGCAAAGCCGTTTTTCGTTGCAGCGGAATCTTCTCACGAAACCTCAATCACCAACTTTCTCCTCCGATTGCAAATATATTTTGGTGACGGCAACCTACGTTGGGTGAAACGATCATCATAATAAAATAAGGGAAATCAGAGCTCGAACGGAAAGATATAGATGTTCGTTTTTTCCTCGCTCTGTCCGTGAGTGGAACAATAGAGAATTATTGTGAAGGTGGTTCGATGAACCCTCTGCCAGGCAATTAAGTGTGATTTGCAGAATACGCATGTAGATATAGATGTAGATGACACGTACCATAAGTATCCCATTACAGTTTAATTCGGGAGTGCTATTGCCCACAATTCTCGATTCAAAGATGTTACTTAACGGCAGGGTGCCGGCCGAAGTGGCCGAGCGGTTCTAGGAGCTGCAAACTGGAACCGCGCTACTGCTACGGTCGCAGGTTCGAATTCTGCCTCGGGCATAGATGTGTGTGATGTCCTAAGGTAGTTAGGTTTAAGTAGTTCTAAGTTCTAGGGGACTGATGACCACAGCAGTTAAGTCTCAGAGCCATTTGAACCATTTTTTAGCGGCAGGGTGAATTGTCATGCTCATACAAATGATGATCCTCTCCGAACTGTTCCTCTATTATAGACAGTATATAATGCTGTAAAATCTTCTCATATCCTTCCGCTTTCAGGGTTTTATTAAGAGCTATAAAAGGACCTCACCCTCACTACGAAGAACACCTCCAATATCGTAATACCAACTCTTCTGCAATTCGTTTCTAGTCATCCACAGTCGGGGGCCGTCGCACTGTCTACAGAAAAGTGTAGCCCATTTTTTCAACACCCTATGCCCAGCCATCGTCCTAGTTGGACTACCGGTAGCACTCAGGACCTCACGAATACCACCTTCCGCCGAGTTCACACAATCTCTCACAACTACGCTAGACAATGCTCGACAATGTTGCCTGTCAGTACATGAGGTCTGGCTGGTATTGATTTAGCCGTGGATGTTTCCCTGCGTTTCCACTTCACAATCACGTCTCCGACAGTCGACTTGAGCAAGTTTAGAAGGGTTACAATGTCTCTGATGTATTTGTTACTCATGTGACATCCAATGACTAGCCCACGTTCGGAATCACTGAGCTCTGCTGAACGACCACTTCTGCTGTTACTGCTATGCTGCTGACCAAGAATTTGGCTCGATAGCTGTGCCATGGCAAGAGTGCCAGAGGCTCAGCCATACTGCATAATTCCCCCACTGCCATGCCACATTTTGTGAGGAGGGGGAAGAGGATGAAACTGCGAATTTGCCGTATTTAAATGGCAATGCAGTCGCACTGCATTCGACTTCGATTCATATATCATATTTCTCCACAACATAGATCGCAAATGAAACAAGTTGCCAATATTCTTGAATTAATTTTTGCCTGCTGAAGACGTAATATAGTTTTTATCTAGTAGAAAATCTCGGTATAAGAACGGAGGCAGTCAATTTCGCAGATTTTTGCACTCAGGTTACCACGTAATTGCAACTTACATAGGTTCATAAACTAAAATGGGTCTTTCACACACATATGTTCATAGAAATATTCCAGCACTTTTACAGCCTCATTAAGGAGACATGTAGACTCTATTTGAGGAAAACAATGAAGATGTTCTAAACAATATGAACGTAAAAGGATTTACTTTTAAAACGGGAATTACATGGCAAATTAAAGAAATGAACCTGCACATGCACAGGGGTACTTTCGACAGAAATGGAAAACGGCCTCAAAGACAGCTTGAAAACAGATTTGAGACTGACAATGTTCTCAGAACGTTTAGAAAACTATTCTTGTAATTAATTCAAGCCTACAATGAATTCTTCAAGCCTAGAATTTTCTTTAGCGTCAGTGAGCTTAGGGAACTGGACTGTCTTTGTCAGAATTTGTTCCTTCTGCAATACGATTTTGTTTTTAAATGCATCCCCATCACATCAGAAATAAATTGTTTCTCACCTTGCAATGTCTTATTGTGGACAGTGTAGGGTCAATTCCGCTTAAGGAGCGACGATTGTAATCCATATGCACTTGGCAAGCGCAGGTTGAAATCCATTCCTGATGTTCTAATTTTCGTTTCTACCCTCCTTTCTCCTTCACAGATTAAACTGTAGCGTGTTTTAAACAAAAAAGCCCGCATCTCGTGGCCGTGCGGTAGCGTTCTCGCTTCCCACGCCCCGGTTCCGGGTTCGATTCCCGGCGGGGTCAGGGATTTTCTCTGCCTCGTGATGGCTGGGTGTTGTGTGCTGTCCTTAGGTTAGTTAGGTTTAATTAGTTCTAAGTTCTAGGCGACTGATGACCTCAGCAGTTGAGTCGCATAGTGCTCAGAGCCATTTGAACCATTTGAAACAAAAAAATGTTCGAGGCATGCCCCTTGACTCAACTAACGTAGTTTGCAGTAATATAACCAATAACGTCTCCACTCTCTTCATTCACTTCTGATGTAAGCTGTTGCCACTGACAATGGAACAGTATGTGTGACTTCAGAAATTTTACAATTCGTACCACCAATTTCTTCACGTGCTCCATGTTTGTAAATTTAGCACAAAGTGCTTCTTGATGCAAGGGACAATTAACACCGTCCGTCAATAGTAGTGTTTAGCTCCTTCCTTGCCCACTATATCGTTAAATGTTGTGAACGGTATTGCAATGTCGTTTAGTAACAAAACTGTAGTACCCGTCGATTATGTGTCTGAATAATAGATACTGAAATTCTCACCCCTCTCTTCTGTCATTCCTACTCATTTTTAAAGCTTTGTGATGATAAATCGCTAGACTACCTTTTTTTTGTTCAAACGACCACTGGATCTGTGAACGTCATTCTTACTACGAACAAATATCGAAGGTAAACAGAATTGAAACCAAGATTCTGCCGAACTGAAGAGAGTGGCACCAACCGAAAAATGCCATACCGCAATAGTAAATGAAATGTCGCGCTGTACCGGATACTTCCGAGAAGGACCAGGACAAGCTGAGCATGTGACCCACACATCCGCCTCTTCTTCAGTTTGGTACACTGTGGCCGGAAGTATTGTAGAACGAAGAAAGTGCAGAATTTCCTATCTCATCTCTGGAGCTAGTATTGGAAACATGCCACTAGCTGAACGGGAAATAGACAACAAAAGAAAATGGCTATAAGCTCTTCAAAACAACCATCCTGATACTTGTCAAAACTTGTTTAAATAGATAATGGTACGTTTAAATTTGAACGACCACCAAGGGAATAAAAACCCCTCACCTTGAACGCCAATTCAGTGTCATCCAAAGCAAACTGCTTCCTCCAACTGCCCGACATCGTGGTGATCAAAGTGGTTTTATGCATCTTCAAAACCTCACCTACATGTTGCCTCCACAACTAGACTATCTGTGGAAAAGCATCCACATATCCCTACAGAATTCATATTTGACCACTACATGTCACCAGACGTGGTTCTGTTAGTGTAAAAGGTTGTGGGGAGAAGCAGTAGCAGTAGGGGCGGGGGGCATCTATCAGGTGATCGGCCCAAATGCACTTTTGGTGATGTAACGGTGAAATGAAAACACAAAGGAACAATCACAAATCAAGACCCGGAAGACCTCACATACTGACGAATATTTTCGGTAGAGCCTTGTGGAAGGTGGCTGAAAAAGATCGCATTGAATCAGAGGAATAAATCATTCGTGAGCTCCAAAGTGCTACCAGCAGTCCAGCTAGCACAATTGCTGCGCGTAGTGAGTTGAAAAGTGTGGGGCACAATGGTCAAGCAGCTCCACATGTGTCCCACATTTCTGCAGTCAGTGGTGAGTGACGCTTCAGGGGTGTAAAGAGCGACACCAGTGGGCAATTGATGACTGGAAACGAGTGGGTTTGGAACGATGAGTCTCACTACATTCCGTGGAAATCCGATGAAAGTTTTTGGGTTTGGTGAATGCCTGAGAACGCCATCATCTGTAAGGACATTAATGAAATATGGAGGAGTTGGGGTTATAATATGGGGGTGTTTTTCGTGGGTAAGGTGTGATTCCCTTATTACTCTCAATAAAACGACGAATTTCGAAGGATATGGACACATTTTACATAATAATATGCTGTGTGCAACAGAGGAACACTTCGGAGACGATGATTGTTTGTGTCAGCATCACAGTGCAAGGTCTGTGACAATAACATTCATGAAATGGACTAGCCTGCTCAGAGTTCCGACTACATATCTATTTGGAAATCCTGACATATATATTTTACGATGTTCGTGTACGGAACCTTAAACTAAGCTTTGGCCTACCTCCCCCCGCCCTCCACCTATAACTAAATGTGTCAATAGGACGTGAAGTCTTCCGTTCCTTTCTTGAAATGCCTATGCAAAAAAACTGCTATGTACAATTGCTAGCTACATTTTAAAATATACTTCTTTAGCTAACGTCTTACCCGCTAAAGGTTTAAAATGATTACACGCCCCATGGAGTATGTGTCAGACATTCTCCACGCTTTGTGGAGATATTCATCAAACAACAGGTATTAAATTGTTAAACTTGAAATTCATTCGGAGTCGTTCTCTCTCATCAACACCAGTATGAGCTGCGACGCCTAACCCCTTTTACCATTGCGACATGGAAACAAACAACCTGCTTATGTCATCATGAGAATTTTTTTTTTGTCTTGCCAGTTCAGAAAGATTCCTGGTTGTAAACTGGTATGAAATACTAAGTCTTCCCATCACATCCCAGACATGGTCTATGGGTGACATATAAGGGGACTGGGATGGCCAGTCCATACTTTCCTCAAGGCGTTTTAGTAGTAAATGGCAGTGTGGGGCCACGCATTACCCTGCCGGAATTTGCCGTTTGATACGCTGCTCATGTAGGATACGACAATAGTGTTAACCGTGGTTGTCTCATACTAGTACGCATGCACCCTCGCTTCTGTAGTCATTAAATCAGTCGTATTGTTATATCCAAGAGCTCCACGTACCATGATTCCAGGGGTTGAAGTAATATGGGTGGCGAAAACCTCTGCTTCCTGCTATCGTTCAACATGTTGTCCACGGACACACATGTCCATCGATGAGCCAGCCAAACCACAAGTGAGACTTATTGATGTAGACCATGTAATGTGACTCAATGTCCCGGACGACCCTGGCTCTAAACCGTCTACGTTTTTGTTGCCTGCGGTTATGGTGTCGGCGCAAAACGATGCATGGAAACTCGTGATCGTAGCTTAACTTCCAATGATCTTTTTTTTTGACGATGCCTCAGCCTTTCTCAAAATCCGAAAGTTGCGCGATAAGTTGCGCGCATACGTTCTCTGCTCAGTTGAGACCTTCACCTGAAATGTTCTAGTAACGTTAGGCACATCCACTAGCCACAACGTATTCAATCAAGTCTTCACTGATAGGAATGCCTTTCTTCTTTAATGATAATAAGCTCGGATAAGCATGAAATTGTAAACTATTTAAACCACAGGAATTGCAATACTGGTGTATGAGTCTGGTGGCGTTAGTTCAATGTGCTCATGGTGTTCCATTTTATTTTTTCGTCATTGTGTTGTGATAAAACTTGATCAGTCGCTGCTGAGATATGTTAGTGATTTCTAGGAGTTTTGATGTAATTTCTCTGATCTGCTACTTGTTTCCATTCATTTAACCAGCTACATTTTGCTCTCGCACTTCAAGTTACTCAGGATGACTATATGTTTCAGTTTCTGTGGTAGCAAGTATTTGCAACTATGATCTTTCATAAGAATAATCATACCTTTACATAAACCCGTTTTTCGGGTATTAAATATTTTTCTCGACAAAATTAACTTTAAAAGCCGTATATTACAAAAACGAGAATGTTTTCTACAAGATTCTCGTCGCAAGAAACTTACCTCTCAACAAATTGTTCTGTTCCACATTTTATTAATAATACACAAAATTCGTTAACGAAAGTTCGTACAGTTTCTCGAGTCGAGTACCCTAGTGAAAATACGTTTCATAAAATTTGTTGCTATCCGCCAGTTCTTAATTTGTAAAGCCTCTTGATAAACACTGTTCAAATAAATAAACATTATTAATTTTGTAAGAAATTATTAAATGACTGAGACTGCAACAAAATTTATGTTATGAGTACGTAAGTTTATTACATAATGCTACCCGTTCATCTGTGCTGTAGCAGTAGTGTGGCATAGGCAGTCGAGCCGAGTTAATCAGTAGTGGAATTGTGAGTTATTTATGCTACTACGAAATATTCTGTTACTAAATTATTGTTGGGAACCCTGCAGATAACGATAATATGTGTCTCAACCAATAGTGGACGAAAACACTGAATTACTCGGTGCAATTTATTTTAGTCGAATCTTCAACTAGTTTACATAGTATGAAAACTGTTTTTTTAAGCATACTGAAGTTTGGGAAAGTTTCATAACACAGGCATTTTGCTTTTATTGGAGGCTCTCTGTCCTCCACAATGGTAACCCAACATCCCATACTGTTTTTCATATACACTAATAGGCCAAACACTAGTCTTGCCTAATCTTTACTACTGTGATGTAGTTCAACACGGCACAAATAGTGAAAATTCGAGATGCCTCGAGCTAGTGATGAATGCTTGCCTTAGATACGTGTGCAATATACGGTTGTATGATCATATCAGTCCTTTATATTCCCAGCTAGGTTGGATACGCCCACACAAGGCACGCGATCTCCACACGATGTGCTTACGTCATCGATTTCTTAGCCACTGGTGCCCCCAATACTTATCTTCTCACATTGAACACCTATCATCATTCCACAACCGTAATACCAGATCGGATACGTGTAGCATCTTGGCTGTACCTTTACATAACACAAAATCTTTCTCCGTGTCATTCTCCACCTCAGCCATACGACTATGGAACGCGCTCCCCTGTGAACTGCGTCTTATCCAGAACCACTCAACATTCAAGAGGGAACTCAAAACTTACATATTGGGGACGGTATAGCCACCATTGTTTATCCTGATGCCACATGTCCCTGACTTCCTCAGCCAGTTGGATGTATTTTTCAATTTTTTCTCCTGTTTTCTTCTGTATGTTTGTTGTATTGGGTATGGATATTTCGATTAGTTGTGTTAATTTATTCTTTTTATTGGTGAGTATGATGTCAGGAATGTTATGTGGTGTTGTTTTATCTGTTATAATGGTTCTGTTCCAGTATAATTTGTATTCATCATTCTCCAGTACATTTTGTGGTGCATACTTGTATGTGGGAACGTGTTGTTTTATAAGTTTATGTTGTAAGGCAAGCTGTTGATGTATTATTTTTGCTACATTGTCATCTCTTTTGGGGTATTCTGTATTTGCTAGTATTGTACATCCGCTTGTGATGTGATCTACTGTTTCTATTTGTTGTTTGCAAAGTCTGCATTTATCTGTTGTGGTATTGGGATCTTTAATAATATGCTTGCTGTAGTATCTGGTGTTTATTGTTTGATCCTGTATTGCAATCATGAATCCTTCCGTCTCACTGTATATATTGCCTTTTCTTAGCCATGTGTTGGATGCGTCTTGATCGATGTGTGGCTTTGTTAGATGATACGGGTGCTTGCCATGTAGTGTTTTGTTTTTCCAATTTACTTTCTTCGTATTATTATTATTATTACTATTATTATTATTATTCTTGATTGTTATAATTATTTTTGATTGTTATAATTATCATTGTACTACTGTTGTAATCTCTATTTTCTTTTCTTTAACATTAATACTGTATAACACGTTATATGTCCGTAATGTTCTGTACAAACTGTAATTCGTTCAATCTGAGTATGCCTGGTTAGGTGTAAGAGAGGGCCTTAGGGCCCTAATCTTGCCAGGTGAAATAAATGCATAAATAAAATAAATAAATAAATAAACACCGATGTAATCTGGTGGCCGTTCAACTGTTACATTTTTGTTAGTTGTTATCTAATATACTTACAGGACGACGACTGCTGACGCTTGAAAACAAAAGCGAAACGTGGCTGGTGTATATCTCTCTTAAATTTCAATGAGCTTGATGCAGTAAAAAACACATAACTGACATATAACAGGTACTGTGAGGACGTCCTTCCTAACAAACACAATCTGTGACATTTATCATGATATTTTCTGATATTAAAGTTCGAACATTCGGGTTTCAAATGATTCCTGGACTTAACGAACCCAATTTCTTCCCAGAAAGAAAAACATAAATTATATTTTTATTGAGTAAAACAATAACAAGTGAAAACACAATTATATTTTGGAGTAGGTTTCTTAGTTTCTCCCGCCTCCCTGGAGGATATTTTAGGGGGAGTTAACTCGCCATTGACGGTGATTGTATTCAATCAAGTACCAATTCCTGTAGACACAAATTTTTGTCCCTTTATCTGAGAATGAAAAAATACACAGAGTAAAGTAAATCCGTCGGAACGACAGAAATAGAAGCTTGGGGTCGTTGTTGACCTGTGGGAGGAGGCTCGAAGAAACCTCAGTCCCATTTCGCCATTGGCTGATTCTCAATGCGAATAATTCATGAGGACTCTGCCGCCTGAGAGGAGCGCCAGCGGCTGAAAGACAGCTGTCGGTCAGCTTCTTAGCTCGTAAATATTTTCTTCTCCCATCTCCCTCCACCCTCAACTGCGATGTCTGAGTTCGCGTCTCTCAAAGCTATTAGACCGAGAGAGTTTCCGAACTGTAGTGCATAGATTTTTAAGCCCACCAAATTGGACGGGAGTGGTGACAAACTCGTTTTATCAATATCTTACTAATTTTAAATCCTAAAATAAAAATATCGCTTGAATTTATTAGAGAGCATTAAGAATGCTTCTGTGACGTTGAATGATGTCTGTAGACTTGCAGATATTTTAGCCATTACATGTGCTACAGTTTCTGGGTTTTTTCCTATACTACTACGAACTCGCCTTGGCTGTACTCGCCTTAGCTGACATGAACAAGTTGGGCCATTGAGAAATAACATGACTATGTTTTCTGTGGACTGCTGGAGAACACTGGCAGCAGATAATATGGTTACAAAACAGACTGGCGAATACTCAACGTATTTTGTTATATATGTGAAGTCTGTGGTGCAAGCCTATGACTGTGCCCTTGACATGTCTACAGTTGGAGTACAGCTTTTAATCACCGCAACACTAGGAGGGGGACAATGTCGGGCTCAACGTCCAGGCAACTTTTACCCCAAGGAAAGATTGCTGGTACTAATTTGATAAACTTCCCTTTGTCTTTCAATATCATTCTCTAATCATATGAAGTGTCTGGTTCTTTCTTTTAACAAACTTTAGAAAATACAAGTGATTAAGATTTTGAATGTGATGCAGATGGTTGGAGGTAACAACATGACCGAGGACGCTTAGAACTGGAAGCACCTTGCCAATGCGGGAAAATTTATGTATATCAGACAGTACAGGAGAGATGCATTAAGCATAAACGTTATTCATGACTGATCCCAAAAGCATACTCCTCCGATTTTTACTGGTGGGTGCCCGACGTATGGGATAATCACCGTCGCAACAGGTTTCTCTTCGTCCTCGGCAGACTGTGTCTCAGCATCTTCGGTCTTAGCCCTCGAGCAGGCACGCCGATTTTCGTTACATGAGCGGGCGCGCAGCGCACTTGTACAAACTCTTGTCATTATGCTACCAAGAGAAAGATGTATGGGCTAAATCACAGTTTAATTTTAGTTCATTTAAACTACAATGCAAAAAACTTATATTACATCGCTAATTTACTCTTTGATTAAACAAATAAGATACTTTCATGTCATTCTATTGCGCAGCTGACATATCAGTGTATTCCAACACTTTTTAAAGCACATACTGAACAAAAACACTCTTTCATTGCAATATAGACGCACAAAGGCTTTATAAATTGAAGAAATATCAGTTATCACAAAGTTCCTTCCATCTACATATTTGGTTCAAATGGCTCTGAGCACTATGGGACTTAACATCCTAGGTCATCAGTCCCCTAGAACTTAGAACTACTTAAACCTAACTAACCTAAGGACATCACACACATCCATGCCCGAGGCAGGATTCGAACCTGCGACCGTAGCAGTCTCGCGGTTCCGGACTGAAGCACCTAGCACCGCACGGCCACCGCGGCCGGCATCTACATATTTAATTCTCTTGTGCATTTTCGGGAAATGCTTTACAAAATGGCCCTGAGCACTATGCGACTTAACTTCTGAGGTTATCAGTCGCCTAGAACTCAGAACTAATTAAACCTAACTAACCTAAGGACATCACACACATCCATGCCCGAGGCAGGATTGAACCTGCGACCGTAGCGGTCGCTCGGTTCCAGACTGTAGCGCCTAGAACCGCACGGTCACTCCAGCCGGCTGAAATGCTTTACACTTCAAACATGTATGCACTGTTTTTACATGTCCTTTGCAAACAAAGCTATGGCATGAGTTATATCTTATCGTAATAGATGTATTTCTTGCTCGTCCACATGACACACCGACCTCTTTTCCTGGTGGTAGGCTACTCAGTTCTTTCAACACGTTGATCTTTGTACTTCACAAGAAAAGTTGCAATGTCGGCATGAAAAGAAGGAATATTAGCTCTTTCCACTATTTGAGGCTTTTTAAGAGACAGTGCTAAATCTTTGAAGAACATACTTGTCTTCCTTTTTGGATTTTGCCTCATATGCATGAAAAATTGTTTGAGCATTGATTCCTGCTGTATCCATTAGAGCATGGAATACAACCAATGCCATCTTCTTGTCATCCATGCGACGGAATACGCACCTCCCAGTTGATCTACTGTGTCGACTCCTCCCTTTGTTACGTTGTAATCCAAAACTATCTCTGATTTTCCTGTAACTTCGTCAATGGTTCCAAAATCGTACACAGTTGAGAGTAATATAACTGCCTTGTTTTGTTTCGGCACATATGAAACTAGCGTCATGTCATTCTGAAAACCAAATAAAGAGGAGTGGATAGCTCTACATTTCCTGGGTAAAAATTCTTGTGGGATCGAGCATTTGTTTTTTCTCAACGTGTCGATGCACGTTAGTCGCTTTTTCAATAGGGAGTTGGCTAAGGAATAGCTAGTGTATCAATTATCTGTTGTAACGTTTCTTCCTGGGCCTTCAGTGTGAGTAACTAGCCTTCCTACATAGCACAGGGAGAATTACAAACACCTTTAGGTTCTTTTCCACAATATTACTAGTGGAGAATGTTTTCTTTATCCTGTAATTCACAGGTTTGTTCAGGATATCCTGAACAAAAGAACAGTGACCCCGGAAAGCTTGCCACTTTTCGTCGTCTTTCACAATTTTTACTACACTATAAGCGTTCTTGAAATTCACCTCAAAGACATCCAATGTTTTCCTTATTGCAGCAAGTTTATCAGTTACTCTACTTTCTTGCCTTCTGCTCTTGTCGTCAAAATGGATATATCGTAAAAGGAACAGAAATCTTCTGTAGCTCATCACAGCTCTCGTATTCTCCATACCAGTACCATCTGTTGTCCAAAGTTCTATGACATCTGTGTTATTTGCTTCCTCAGTCCCAATGAGATACAGCATCATTTTCCTTTGGCCTTTGTCACACTTCAACGCGGGGTCGGCTTTGTAACTATGGATACGGCGGTGTTAATTGCAGAGGATAGCCGCATGCCCTTCCTGTCGCCACCCCGAACCCCCTGGAACGGAATTAGTGTACCCAAGCTTTCTGCATGTAGTGTAAACCATGAAATAGTGCGAACTTTATCAAATGTGTGCGAATCGTGTATCTGAGGCGCAACGTGAGGACCAGACTGGAATTCACCTAGTGGGATGTGGAAAACCGCCTGAAAACCACATCCAGGCTTGCTGGCATACCGGCCCTCGTCGTTAATCCGCCAGGCGGACTTTATCCGGGGCCAGCGCGCCTACCTGAGTCCAGGAAGCAGCGCATTAGCGCTCT
The DNA here is from genome assembly GCF_023864275.1 of Schistocerca cancellata. Taxonomy (NCBI): domain Eukaryota; kingdom Metazoa; phylum Arthropoda; class Insecta; order Orthoptera; family Acrididae; genus Schistocerca; species Schistocerca cancellata. The sequence goes on from NC_064629.1 coordinate 334,248,725, forward strand.
CGGCTACCCTGGCGGGTCCCAGTGAGATACAGCAATCCCAACAATGCCATTATTTCACACCTTTTAGTTTCCTTGGCGTCACTTTCTATGGAATAATGTATACATTCTCTCTTACGTTGAATGTATATGGTAGTGTATTTTACAAGTTCATTAATCATTTCCAGGCTATGTATTGTCCATAAAGCCTCTCTTTCACTTGTGACCCCTCTGGCATCACGTGTAGGCCAAGGGATTATTTTTAGAGTATTCTTTCTTTTTGTTTTCGAAGTCACAGGAGGACATCTTTTATTCCATTTACACGTTCTGTCCCTCCCAGTAAAAATACCACCAGTGGAGAGTGGGTGTTCACAGTCATCATGTGAATCGTGGACTTGACTAGAATCTGAATCGTGGTCACTTCGTGTGATAAATTCCTCTTCTTCATCGGAGTCGCCATCGTTTTCATTGTCTGGTATAGAGTTGAACTCTGGATCCTCGTTGAGTAACCAATCTAGCTCGTTCTCTGTCAGCTTTCATCTCGCCCTGCACTGTGATATACCCGCTTGGTAAGTGTTATCTTTTGATTCGATTAAAAAGCAACGAAATAAAAGTGAAGAAAAATTTACCTTCATGATCGGGCTCGTGGCGTACTTCGTACACTAAGGTGACACATTCGAAGTTTATTTTAAATTACTGTCGCTCACATGAACCTATGACAATACAACTTCTCATTGTTCTGGCTGAAACAATAATGCACGAATAGGCAGGGGCTTACTATTGTAAAACAACAATGGAATTAACCATTCATACGGAACACGGCCTGTAGGTGCTGCAATTTTACCTTCCCCGTTTCCATCGTCACTCACATCTTTCCATTATGCGTGAACTGAAAGTGGTTGCTTTTCTGACGCTAAACTGTTAGAAATTAGAGAGTTGATACTCTAGCGCAGTACGTTCTCTGATGGTAGAATAAATCGCAGATGAAAGCGAATTTTGGCAGTTGCTTCTGGCTTGTGTGCAGAGTCGCACAGAGCTATCGAGTACGAAAACGTTCAGTGACAGAATGCCTGCTTTCTGAAAGAGACGACCTACACGCCTTGCCGAGAAATGCAAATGTTCGAGGGCATGCTCAAAAGTAAAGCCTCCGAATTTTTAATTCTGTTCGCAACATCGCTTGGGGTATTACATGCCATGCGTATTAATCGTTGCCGGCCGCGGTGGTCTAGCGGTTCTAGGCGCGCAGTCCGGAACCGCGCGACTGCTACGGTCGCAGGTTCGAATCCTGCCTCGGGCATGAATGTGTGTGATGTTAGGTTTAAGTAGTTCTAAGTTCTAGGGGACTGATGACCACAGATGTTAAGTCCCATAGTGCTCAGAGCCATTTCAACCATTTTTTATTAATCGTTCATCTCCCCCACTTCACTGACGCAAGTTGCAATCTTCTGTCGCTATAGGGCCCGGAATTGTAGCATGTAACAAGACGGTGTGTATAATGTAACTACATTGGTGCGTGAGAAACTGAAAGAACGAATTCGAAGAGTTATTCCACACATGGAGCACCCTCTCTTTCAACATGACAATGCTGCCACATCTGCAACAATCCGACGTCTTGGGTTCACCATCATTGATTATCCTCCATACATTATCGACTTTGCTCCATCTGATTTTCATCTGTTTCCAAAACTTAAAGAACACCTTCGACGACTGCAGTTTGATAGTGATGAAGTGATGGAAGCAGAGATGAGATTGTGGCTTCGTCAACAGTCAAGCATTCCACAGTGACGGCATCAATAAAATGGTCTCTCTTTGTTGCGAAATGTGTTCATCGTCAGGGTAACAATGTTGAGAAATAAATAAGTAGGTGTGAAGCATAAATCTGTATTATATCAATAAAATTTGTTTTATTTATAAAGCTTTGAGTTTTCACACCAAAAATTCGGAGCATGACTTTTCAGCACGCCCTCATAGACTTTCCTGAGTCGCTTCAGACGAATGCCGCCATTAATTTCTTAAAAGCTCCGGTACACATCTCCCATCACTCCCCAACAGCGCTAGTGCTCCGTCTCTAGTGATCTGAATGCAGTGGAGGGACATTTTATTCCAATCTTCGTATCTTCCTTTCCTTCTGTTACCATTTCGCCACTGTTTCGTGTCTACGTGTGATACTACGTTCACCGTTAACTATATATTACGTATCCTCTCAGCGCCACATAAACAACATTTTTGTCGTAAGATTTTTTTTTATTTGTGGTAAGTTCCTAGGGACCAAACTGCTGAGGTCATGGGTCCCTAGGTTTACACACTACTTAATCTAACTTAAACTAATTTACGCCAAAGACAACACTCACACTCATGCCCGAAGAAGGAGTCGAGCCTCTTGCATTTCATGCAGCGCTTTTTGAAAGTGAAAGCTGTATCAAGTGTCCCTGCTAGGTATTTTGGAGTACCATAGCGTTCCAGTTCAACCCCGACCACACTATTTTCAAATTGCCAGTAACTTCCTTGTTTCTCAAAGGAAAGGCACACACTTGGGTCTCTTAAGAGTTTGGTTTACGCTGGTTTGTGTTGTAGTATCTGGATAGATATTTTAGTACAAAATATGACATAGTGATGTGGAACAGTATGTCAGAAATTGTGTCCCATGTACTCAACAAACAGACTTGAGTCACCAGAGAATACTGCTCAAAAGTTACTGGAACCATGTAAACTGTTTCAGATAGTAGAAACTGATGTGGCAGGACCATTTAATAGAAGTTCAGCAGGTAATAAATATGTAGTAACTATGATTGACCATTTTTCGAGGTACCTAGTAATGTTAGCAATATCGGATCAAAAAGAGAGTATAGTTGCTCAAGCCATCTTTAAAATCTAGAAGCTTAAATTCTAAGTTCGTGAAGCCATAGTCACAGATCAAGGAATTAATTTCATGTCTGATCTTATGAGGCTGTTACGTCGTCTGTTAAAAGTTAAAAAGTTGCATACCAGTCTGTTTCACACATAAGCAGATGGTCACATGGAGAAAATCGATGTACCACAGCAAAAATGTTGTCATTATGTGAATAGGCAACACTTTGACTGGGATATGTACTTAAGTTATGTGGTGAACAAATACAACTCTATAATTGACAAAGGAATGTGTCTTTGGCCATAGAGATGGTCGTATGGGCTAATGATGTGACCCAGCCAAAGCTAGGAACTCAGGGTGAACATTTGAAACAGTTTTCAAAGACACTGAAAAAGGTGTTTCAACGTATAAAACGTGCTAATAAAAAAGCTTTGTAGCGCTAAGAATGCACTGGACAAGGTACAAGTAAGTTACCTCAGTACAGAGTAGGACAGTAGGTCTTGCCAACTAATCATTATACCATAAAGGGTAAGTCTCAGAAATTCTTGACAATTCCTAACAATATCAGGTAGTGGAGATCGCTTCAACAGAAATGTCAAATTATATTTAGCAACCAAAACGTCAGTAGTCCATATTAGTCGGATAAACCTTTGACGAGCATTGTTCATATGTTACTGCAAGTACCTACACCTTTACCACAGAAAGTGAAGCTATCATTTAGGACGAAACGAACACACAATGTACCATATGAACTTAGGTCTAGGAATAAGTAATAGAATATATGTAATGTGAGTTTAACTTCATATTCTGTTAAATAGGTTAACGTTAATTTGCTTAGTTTGCTATAGTGTGTGTCATTTTGTTTTAAGATACACCTGGCTCCTAAGGAGGGAGAGGATCACGATAGTTCCTTTCTCCTAGGCGGTGCCGACGGTGATGTTCAAACATATTATCGTGAGCATTGTGTTCTTACACATGTGTAAAGCAAACATGATTAAGTATCTCACAATAGATCGTGAGGACATCTAGATCTTAAATAATACAGTAGAGATGTTTCAGGAAATAGCAATGAACAGTGAAACAACTGCAAGTTGTCATACGGCATAGATCACAGATATGAGACAGAGTATATTGAACATTTCTCTAACAATGCATAAAATAGCAAACGAATTACATCAGTATACAGTTTACTGTATCCCTAAGGAATACAGTAAACAAACTTCTTGAGTAAACTATACGAGAGATTAGTAATAGCAAAATTGTTAAGAGAACTGGTTAATAGCTTGGGAGATGCCAGAACCGAAATCGAGTGTTCAGGATGCAGTTCACGACGCCAGACACAGGCATCTTAGTAGGACACTGTTAACTACACAATAATTTCTATTAGGACTCCAACAAGCAGAAAAAGAATTCCCAACAGAGTTAAGACATGTTACGCCTCCAACAAAAAGTGATGTAGCATTTTTATGTCACACTTTCATGGTTGAGGTCTTTACGGATCATGCTAGGATATACCGGGTGATCAAAAAGTCAGTATAAATTTGAAAACTTAATAAACCACGGAATAATGTAGATAGAGAGGTAAAAATTGACACACATGCTTTGAATGACATGGGGTTTTATTAGAACAAAAAAAAAACCAAGTTCACAAAATGTCCGACAGATAGCGCTGGACAGCAAAACGTCAGTGACTGCGCTTGACAATCGTGTATAAAAGAAGCTGTAATGAGAGAGAGAATCAGATGCGCCAGCAGTCGCAGCATGTTGACGTTACCTGAAAAGGCGCTTTTAGTGAAGCTGTATTATCAGAATGGAGAATGTGCTAGTTCAGCGTTACGATCCTATCGCCATAGGAAGGGGATTCGAACGCGTAAAGGTCCGTTGACAAATGCAGCCGTGGCGAGAATGATTTCGAAGTTCGAAGCCACGGGTTGTTTAGACGATAGGCCCCGTAGTGGCCGACCGAGCACAAGACGTAATGCTGCTGAGACAGTTCAGGAGACTGTAGCGGGTTCGTCTATGCACGGAGAAGTCAGCGCTCGTGCAGTCGCACGTGGCACCGGCATTCCATACACTACTGTTTGGTTGGCACTGAGGCGTACCCTCCGGTGCTATCCGTACAAAATCCATCGGCATCATGAACTGTTACCCGGCGATTTAGTGAAGCGGATGGCATTTGCGGTGTGGGCGTTTCAAAAGATGACGGAAGATGACGATTGGTGTTATGGACCGACGAAACTCATTTCACGCTCCGAGGCTCTGTCAACGCCCACAACTGCAGAATTTGGGCTACTGAAAATTCTAGAACTGTCGTGGAAAAAAATGGCTGGTTCAAATGGCTCTGAGCAATATGGGACTCAACTTCTGAGGTCATTAGTCCCATAGAACTTAGAACTAGTTAAACCTAACTAACCTAAGGACATCACACACATCCATGCCCGAGGCAGGATTCGAACCTGCGACCGTAGCGGTCTCGCGGTTCCAGACTGCACTGTCTAGAACTGCACGGCCACTTCGACCGGCTGTCGTGGAAACTCCATTGCACGACGAGAATATCACGTTATGGGTTGGATTTACCACATCTACCGTTATCAGGCCTTTTTTCATCGAGGAAATGCGTGATTCTGGTTTTGTAACTGCTTCCGTGACGGGTTAGAGGAGGTACGCCGATATGTTACAGAATCGCATCATCCCCAGCCTGGCTATTAAACACCTGCTGGAACGTCCGATGTTTATGCAAGATGGCGCTCCACCCCATATTGCTAGATGCGTGAAAGATCTCTTGCGCGCGTCGTTTGGTGATGATCGTGTGCTCAGCCGCTACTTTCGTCAAGTTTGGCCTTCCAGGTCCCCAGACCTCAGTCCGTGCTATTATTGGCATTGGGTTTACCTGAACTCGCAAGTGTATCATGATCGACCGACATCTCTAGGGATGCTGTAAGACTACATCCGTCGCCAATGCCTCACCATAACTCCGGATATGCTTTACAGTGCTGTTCACAACATTATTCCTTGACTACAGCTATTGTTGAGGAATGATGGTGGACATATTGAGCATTTCCTGTAAATAACATCATCTTTGCTTTGTCTTACTTTGTTATGCTAATTATTGCTATTCTGATCAGATGAGCCGCCATCTGTCGGACATCTTTTGAAATTTTGTATTTGGTTCTAGTAAAACCCCATGTCATTCCAAGCCTGTGTGTCAATTTGTACCTCTCTATCTAAATTATTCCGTGATTTTTTCAGTTTTCAAATTTATACTGACTTTTTGATCAGCCAGTACATTGATGTACAGTTTGCAGTAGCGGATTTGAACGGTTGATACCACTGTTTTACGATCCATCTGTATCCTGTCAAACGGAAACATAGTAACAAATGGGTAGAGGTTCAAACTCGCGAGGTATTACTACATTCGAAACTAAGAGATACTCACATTGTTACGTCAGTAAGAGATCTCAGCAAGTGTATCTAGGTATTAGTCACCATTCGTCCAGAACAAATGGTACAAACTGACAAGCAATCGTGTGAAACCCAGGTAATTATAAGCAATATGGATACACCAGAATGCAAGAGCGTAATCCCAAGAATGCAACCACACTCTCAGCTGATTGGCAAACACTGGATTTTTCCATGGTCTCTCCAGAAACGGTAGTAATTAACTGTTATGACAATAGATCGTTAACAGGTATGACAAATTACAATTACGGCAGAGTGGATTATTGATTAATGAACCAAGTGTGACATTAGCCGGAACGCAATTTCGCTTTTCGCTACGATTAAAGGGACCACTATAATTACAGGCACTTGACCAATAACAAAGCAATAGCAATCCAGCCCGGGGGTGCGCAATTCCTACACAGTAAACAAAAACAAAACAAACAAAAAATCCGAAACAATGCGTTGAGTTGTAGGTTATTTGCATAGTTTTGTGAGGAAAATGACTATAATTTTGGTCAATAACCTCTTCGCACTGAAGTACACTTTGTGTCAAAAGGCATACGATTTAAAGAGATTTTTCACTTTTTGAGACTGTTCTAGAGCTGTTTTATGCTAACGATCCAATTTCAAAATGAAATTTAATCAAGTGGGTACAGGACATTGCTTATTTTATAGATTTATTTACCAAATTTAATGAGCTTAACTTGAAGTTAGTAGGCGACAGTCTAAATTTGATAAAAATAAAGATCATCTTTCAGCTTATTTTATCAAAATTAAACTAACGAAGTACAACATTGTCAGTCCGAATATTCCCAGTTTCAGAATTTGTTAGAAACAAGATGCCAACATATTGACGCTTCATCACACGTTCGACATTTAAATGCCCTTCACACTGGCATTGAAACAAGGTTTCACGAAGTTTAAAATTTGCTAATAAAACTCTTCACTGTTACAGTCAAACCCTACAAAGTGATTAGCACTTTATCAACTGTCAAAACACATTTGCGCTTTATGAGTTTGTAAAAATTAGATACAAGAAAAGCATGGTGTCCACTCAAAACAGAAAAAATCGTAGGGCCTTCTGCCCTGAAGACAGAGAAAAAATTCTCTTCCTGTTCATTCCTAGGATGTCAGACGTCTAAAAACCGCTTGTAATAGTGAGGCGGAGTCAAGAGCGGAATAGCGGCGAGAATCATGAATATCCCAGCAGGTAGAATAGTGACCTAGTGGTTCAGTGATGTTGTGGTTCGAGTCATAAGCAATAATACTTTCTAATTGAATCCCACTTCTGTCAGAATTTTTTTTACTGTGTAAATTTATTTAATGTAAAGAAAAAACGAAACTAACAAAACGAATAGATCGCGGTACTTAAAATGATTTTTCCGGCGTCAAAAGAGCACAGCGTGTGGTTTGTTTACCACTTAACATCCATTCCAAGGCCTTTTACTTCAATAACCATCTGCATCCTGCGCGGAAGAGAGTCTATGAAACGGGTAATAAATTTCTCATTTGCTGTCACCTCCTCCCACACGGGTCATCACGGGATATTGCCGCGGGGTCTGGCCGAGCTTTCTTGCAGGATTATGTTTCTGTCCATAAGTTTTCAATGGGGATCAGGTCTAACGCAGAGCGCCAGTAGAGAAGAGAAATCTAGTTCTCTTCTACAAATCATTCCTGCACCTTAGCCGCAATGTGTATTGGAGACTGGTTGTATTGGAAACCGGTAAATCCCTCAAGCTTACGTTTTATTTTTTACTTTGCAGATGGTTAATTCAAAGTATTTCATGAAAACGATGATTAACTCTACTTCTTGCAATAGTCAAAGGTTAACTGAATAATATAGGCAAGACCAGTACGGCGTTAGGTTATAGATAATTATGACGCATTCCGTTTCGTAATATAATATATGTTGTTGTGGTCTTCAGTCGAAGACTGGTATGATGCAGCTTTCCATGCTACTCTATCCTGTGCAAGCCTCTTTGTCTCTGAGTAACTACTGCAACCTACAGCCTTCTGAATCATTTAACCCCGCCCCCCCCCCCCCCCACGCTTTCCCCCGGATAAATTGGTGATCCCTTGATGTCTCAGAATGTGCCCTACGAACTGATCACTTCTTCTAGTTAGGTTGTGCGACAAATTTCTTTTCTCACCAATTCTGTTCAGTACTTCTTCACTAGTTACACGATCTACCCACCTACTCATCAGCATTCTTTTGTAGCACCACATTTCACAAACTTCTATTCTCTTCTTGTCTAAACTATTCATCGTCCATGTTTTGCTTCCACACATGGCTACACCCGAGAAAGATTTAAGACTATATTTGATGTTAACAAATATCTCTTCATCAGAAATGCTTTTCGCACCATTGCCAGTCTGCATTCTGCATCCTCTCCGTTTCGGTCTTCATCAGTTATTTTTCTGCCTAAATAGCTAAACTCATCTACTACTTGACGTATCTCATTTCGTAATCTACCATCATCTGAATTAATTCCACTACATTCCATTATCCTTGGTTTGCTTTAATTGATGTTCATCTTAAGTTCTCCTTTCAAAACAGTGTCTATTCCGTTAAAGCTGCTCCTCCAAGTCCTTTGCTGTCTCTGACTGTACTACAAGGTCACCGTCAAGCCTCCAACTTTTTATTTCTTCTCCCTGAACTTTAATTCCTTCTCCAAATTTTTCTTTGGTTTTCTGCTTCCTCAGCGTTTAACATGGGATAGGCTGCAACACGGTCTCACTCCCTTCTCAACCACTGCTTTCCTTTCATGCCCCTTGACTCTTTGTAACTGCAATCTGGTTTCTGTACAAATTGTAAATAACCTGTCGCTCCCTGTATTTTATCCTTGATATTTTTAGAATTTGAAAGGGCGTATTCCACTCAATACTGTCAACGGCTTTCTCTAAATCTACAAATGTTATAAATGTAGGTTTGCCTTCTTTAATCTATCTTCTATGAGTATTCTTAGAGTCAATATTGCCTCGCGTGTTCCTACTGTTCTCCGGAATCCAAACAGATCTTCCGCGAGGTCGACTTCAACCAGTTTTTACATTCTTCTGTAATGAATTCGTGTAAGTATTTTTCAACCATAAATTATTAAACCGAAGGTTCGGTAGCTTTCACTAGTGTCATCACTTGCTTTCTTTGGAAATGGAATTGTTATATTCTTCTTGTGGACTGAGGGTATTTCACCTGTCTCGTATATCTTGCTCGCCAGATGGAAGAGTTTTTTCTTGGCCGGCACACCGAGGACTATCAGTAATTCTAACGGAATGTGGTCTACTCCCGGAGCCTTGTGTCGACTTAGGTTTTTCACTTCTCTGTCAGGTTCTTCATGCAGTATCACACCTCCCATCTCACCTTCATCTGCGTCCTCTTCCATTTGCATAATATTTCCCTTAAGTACATCTCACTTGCATAGACTCTCTATATACTCTTTCCGCCTTTCTGCTTTCGCTTCTTTGCTCTGGACTGGTTTCCCATCTGAGCTCTTGATATTTCTACAGATGCTTCTCCTTTCTCCAAACGTCTCTTTAATTTTCCTGTGGGTGGCATCTATCTTTTCCCCCGTGATATATGCTTCTAAATCCTTACATTTGTCCTACAGCAACTCCAGCTTATCCATCTTGCACTTTCTGTCAATCTCATTTTTTAGACGCTTGCATTCCCCTTCGCCTGCTTCATTTACTGAATTTTTATATTTTCACCTTTCATCAATGATAATCAATATCTCTTGTGTTTCTCAAGGGTTTCAACTAGCCTTCGTCTTTTTACCTATTTGATCCTTTGCTGCCTTCACTATTTTATCAAACAAAGCTACCCATTCTTCTTCCACTGTATTCTTTTGCCCAGTCCTTGTCAATCGTTCCCTTATGCTTCCTCTGAAACTTTCTACCAACTCTGGTTGTTTTAGTTTATCCAGGTCCCATCTCCCTAAATTCCTACCTTTTCTGCTGTTTCTTCAGTTTTATTGTACAGTTCGTAAGCAATAAATTGTGGTCAGTGTCCAAATCTGAATCTGGAAATGTCTTACAATTGAAAATATAGTTCCGAGATCTCTATCTTACCATTACATAATCAATCTGAAACCTTTCAGTGTCTCCAGGTCTCTTCCACGTATACATCCCTCTTTCATGATTCTCAAACCGAGTATTAGCTAGGATTAAACATGATCTGTGCAGATTTCTAACAGGCGGCTTCCTCTTTCATTCCTTTCCCCCAGTCAACATTCACCTACTATATTTTCATCTCTTCCTTTTCTTACTATCGAAGTCTAGTCTTCCATGACTATTAAATTTTCGTCTCTCTTAACTATCTGAATGCTTTCTTTTATCTCATCATACATTTCTTCAATCTCTTCAACATCTGGGGAGCTAGTTGGCCTATAAACTTGTACTACTGTGGTGGGTGGGGGCTACGTGTACATCTTGGCTACAATAATGCGTTCAATATGCTGTTCAAAGCAGCTTATCCGTGTTCCTGTTTTGTATATATTATTAAACCCACTCCTGCATTGTCCGTATTTCATTCTGTATTTATAAACCGGTATTCACCTGCCCAGAAGTCCTGTACCTCCTGCCACCGAACGTCACTAATTCCCACTATATCTAACTTTTTACCTCTCCATTTCCCTTTTTAAATTTTCTAACCTTCCTGCCCGGTTACGGGAACTGACATTCCACGCTCCCACCTGTAGAGCACCAGTTTTGTTTCTCCCGATAATGACATCCTGCTGAGTAGTCCATGCCCGGAGATCCGAATGGGGACTGCTGTACCTCCGGAATATTTTACCCAAGAGAATGCCATCATCATTCAACCATACAGTAGAACTGCATGCCCTCGCGCAAAATTACGGCTGTAGTTTTCACTTGTTTTCAGCCGTTCGCAGTACCAGCACAGCAAGCCCGTTTTGGTTGATGTTGCAAGCCCAGATCAGTCAATTATCTAGGCTGTTGATCCTGCAACTACTGAAAAGGCTGCTGGCCCCTTTCAGGTACCACAGTTTTGTCTCGTCTCTTAACAGATACCCCTCTGTTACGGTTGCAACTACGGTACGGCTGTCTGTATCGCTGAGGCACGTAAGCCTCCCCACCAAAGGCAAGGTCCATGGTTCAAGGGGGCAGGGAAGCTATATCTAGGTTCACTATAAGCCACTCATCAATCTTGGATATTTGCAGTTTAACACAACTACATGCGTAGCTAAACTTGATCGTATTCTTCTCAATTTCTTCCAAGTTCACTACGTGCTCTGCAGGCACTCACTTACAGATGTTGACGTCGAACGGTATGACCACAGTATGTTCATCCCCATCGACGCGCAAGTCGCCTAAGTGGCGTCAAATCGAAAGACTTGCACCTGGCGAACGGTTTACCCGACGGGAGGCCCTAGTCACACGACATTTTTTCTTACCACAGTATGTGTCCAGCCCGACTACATTTCAATATTGTAAGAAAATGAAGCGCCAACAGCCGTCCTTATGATCTCATTTATTGTGCAGCTACCAGTTTCGGGGCTTCAACGCTCCATCTTCAGACCTTAGATGACGTTGAACGGGTTATCACGATCCACATATACGCTGCATCGTTGTCCAACATTACTGGTTTACGCAGTCTGTCTGTAACAGTGATGTCAGCACACCAATCATTAACTGTCAACTGACTGGAGAATCAATGAACATCGTGATAACCCCTTCAATATTAACTAAGGTCTGAAGATGGCGCATTGAAGCGCCGAAACTGGTAGCTGCACAACAAATAAGATCATAAGGACGGCTGTAAACGTTTCATTTTTTTGCAATAGCGAACGGCCATGGTCCACAAGACCCTCCAGTCAAAAGGATGGACGTACTGAAACATTTAATTAGCGTCTGTGCTGTACCAGAGCTGGACCCCCGACTGCCATTTCCACTGCCTCTTTTCGCTCTGTCAGTTCTACATGACCTTTGTTTCTCATATTGCTTTTCCATCTTCAGAATTATTACTTTCTGTCTCCCTAAACTTCTCTCTGACACACACTGTCAGACTTTCTTGTGTTAATGAAGATGATAACAACCGAATTTTGAATGTTGCATTTTCATTTCCGCTTTTTTTCATGTTCTTTTTTATGTGGAGTGCGCAGTCTTCCTATTATTCATGTCTGAATATTTCTTCCCGGAGCACACGGATTATATAGATGTAAATGCATCCCTGGAAAGAGCGGTCTCAAATTTACTGCCCGATTTTTCAAGAAGGTCATAAGTGTATGGATTAATGAGACGTCGTGCAATAACGGATCCTTATGTTACACTAAATCCAACTTCTATTGTTTATTGCTTTGTTACTCAACTGCATTATGAGCCATTTGTAACTTTTGAAGCTATTTCTTATTTGGCCAATTTTCGTGCAAGAAACTACACTACTGGCCATTAAAATTGCTACACTAAGAAGAAATGCAGATGATAAACGGGTGTTCATTAGACAAATATATTATACTAGAACTGACATGTGATTACATTTTCATGCAATTTTGGTGCATAGATCCTGAGAAATGAGTACACAGAACAAAGATTTCTGGCCGTAATAACGGCCTTGATACGCCTGGGCATTGAGTCAAACAGACCTTGGATGGCGTGTACAGCTACAGCTGCCCATGCAGCTTCAACACGATACCACAGTTCAGCAAGAGACTGGCGTATTGTGACGAGCCAGTTGCTCGGCGAGCATTGACCAGATGTTTTCAATTGGTGAGAGATCTGGAGAATGTGCTGACTAGGGCAGCAGTCGAACATTTTCTGTATCCAGAAAGGCCCATACAGGACCTGCAACATGCGGTCGTGCATTTCCTGCTGAAATGGAGGGTTTCGCAAGGATCGAATGAAGGGTAGAGCCACTGCTCGTAACACATCGGAAATGTAACGTCCACTGTTCAACGTGACGTCATTGCGAACAAGAGGTGACCGAGACGTGTAACCAATGGCACCCCACACTATCACGATGGTGATACGCCAGTATGGCGATGACGAATACACGCTTCCAATGTGTGTTCACCGCGATGTCGCCAAACACGGATGCGACCATCACGATGCTGTAAACAGAACCTGGATTCATCCGAAAAAATGACGTTTTGCCATTCGTGCACCCAGGTTCGTCGTTGAGTACACCATCGCAGGCGCTCTTGTCTGTGATGCAGTATCAAGAGTAATCGCAGCCATGGTCTCCGAGCTGATAGTCCATGCTGCTGCAAACGTCATCGAACTGTTCGTGCAGATGGTTGTTGTCTTGCAAACGTCCCCATCTGTCGACTCAGGGATCGAGACGTGGCTGCACGATCCGTGACAGCCATGTGGATAAGATGCCTGTCATCTCGACTGCAACTAATACGAGGCCGTTGGGATCCAGCACGGCGTTCCATATTACTCTCCTGAACCCATCGATTCCATACTCTGCTATCAGTAATTGGATCTCGACCAACGCGAGCAGCAATGTCGCGATACGATTAACCGCAATCGCGATAGGCTACAATCCGACCTTTATCAAAGTCGGAAGTGAGATGGTACGCATTTCTCCTCCTTACACGATGCATCACAACAACGTTTCACCAGGCAACGCCGGTCAACTGCTGTTTGTGTATGAGAAATCGATTGGAAATTTTCCTCATGTCAGCACGTTGTAGGAGTCGCCACCGGCGCCAACCTTGTGTGAATGCTCTGAAAAGCTAATCATTTGCATATCACAGCATCTTCTTCCTGTCGGTTAAATTTCGCGTCTGTAGCACGTCATCTTCGTGGTGTAGCAATTTTATTGGCCAGTAGTGTACTTTAGGTGATTTAAACACAAAACCCATCCTCCATTTGGTATAATATCTATTAGTGCTGCTGATACTTTTATCTTCTTATGAATACTTCTTTCGATGTAAGTCGTCTGTTTGAGGCCTTGACCTTCATTGCTCCGACTTGGTGTAAAACAATTTGTTCCCGAGGGAGTGTGTCCACTATTTTCGGCAGTGTGCGGTTGTACTTTCATCTCTGGAACAGTTTTAAATAACCGCTAACGAGTGCAATATTTCGGTAACTTGCCATTGCCATTGGTCTTAATTGTTTTCAATAGTGCTATGAGTTTAATTTTTCTCCAGGCTATCGGTTAGGTTTTTACTGAAACATAATGCATGCCATTGATTATCTTACAATAGCACTTCAGAAAATCTGGTTTTACTCCATTTTCTCCAGCCAATTTCCATTTCTTCATTTGATAGAGAGCATTTTTCATCTTACGTACTGTTGAAAGTAGCTTGTCGCCCAACGAGTATTTTAGGCGGTAACATTATGGTTCGTTGTGCTAAACTGGACTGAACTATGTGCTTGCTTGTGCTGTCCTAGCCTTATCTTAGGCGAGTGAAGTGGAACTCTAAGTAATTCCAAAATGAATATTGATATAGTGGATAGATGGCCGACACTAGTGGCATGAAGCGCTTATATTGCTTTGACATGAATTTTGCAACTTTAATAGACAGGTCCTTAAACCTTGGCAGCGTAGATAAATGTGGCGTTATCCCTCTCCTGCACAAAGCGACTCTGACTACGCATATAACATGTATGTAACGCATAGTTGTTCCGTTCGAAACAAATTTATAAAAGTGCGAGTGAATAAACATGAGCCAGTCATACAGCCGATTCGAAACAGCAAAGTAAATTGAACCAGGTACGAGCGTGATATGTACAGCTGCAGAAGCACTCTGCATGTCTCCATAATGGACGATGTGGGCTCATTCTGACACTGGATACAAATATTTGGTTCAAATGGTTCTGAGCGCTATGCGACTTAACTTCTGAAGTCATCAGTCGCCCAGAACTTGGAACTAATTAAACCTAACTAACCTAAGGACATCACACACATCCATGTCCGAGGCAGGATTCGAACCTGCGACCGTAGCGGTCGCTCTGTTCCAGACTGTAGCGCCTAGAACCCCACGGCCACTCCGGCCAACTACAAACATTTGGTCCGCCACACTTTTAATATATCTTATTAGCCCAGACAGTGAAGCCAAAAAAAAACATCGACTGGGGGAAAACTTCGTGGTGTTGCAAATTTTTGTAGAATGGGAGTTTCATGAGCAACATTCTAAAAATCCGCACTGGCACGGTGTGAGCGTGGGTCTGGAGGAGAGTGGGGGGAGGAGGGTGGTGAGAGAAGGCGAGTAAAGTTCAGTTTTTTAGGATTTTAAAATGCACATAAACAGTCTAGACCGAGAGAAACATCCATTTTTGTAGTTACCGGTTTCGGCTGGTTTTAGATCATCTTTAGACCTCATACGACGCTGGTATGCAGTGGCGGTGAACGGAGCAGGCGTTACGACTCCACGAACGTCACTGAGCATGTGACGTTCGTGGAGTCGTAACGCCTGCTCCGTTCATCGCCACCGACTACCATCGTGGTATGAGGTCTAAATCTCGCCGAAACCGTTAACTACAAAAATAAATGTTTCTTGCGGTCGAGACTGATTGTGTTCCTTTTATAGTACTAAAAAACCTCTGTTCTCCAGGAGAAATGTTCTCAAAAATTACTTTTCAGTTTTTTGTTTTTTTTTTCTTTTTACTATGTCGAAAAGTGCTACTTCTAGTCTTCTAATTAACAAGTTTCCCGATATAAAATTAAATTACATTACCTTTTGTACAAAAAAGTTGCTGTTCTTTTTATCTCTAGGACTAGTAGTACTCGTGCTGCAGGGGACTGGGAATAGCAGTTTATTAAAAATAGCGTTCTAATGGTATAAAAGTAATGTTTATTGTTAAATGAAGTGGAGTAGCATAATGAGAAAACACGTGCATTTGCATGAAAGTTTATTGGATTTGCAATGTTGTGTGGCTGTTTTTCCACAGCGGCAACCCGAGTACGTTTTCTCAGAGTGCATTCTAGTTGAAATGCTACATGTCAATCAGTGTCCACCGGACATACTTCCGTTACCCCGTACAGCCACGCTGCTTGGGGGAGGGGGCGCGGAGCTCCTTGAGTACACTGCTTAGGTAAATGGCAGAGAATCTGAAGATATCTGGAGGAATACTGCGGTTCTTCGTGTCTTTCCTACAGGAAAGTCCAAAAGTCAAACCATCTTTGAGATCGTCCCGAAAAAAGGTAGTACACAGAAAGTCTTTTGGACACAGAGAGTGTTTTGATCCTGTTCATCTCATGTGTCTTTGATCGAGGAAAGTATGTCTCAACCGGGCGAAGGAGCATTTTGGCGTCCATCGTGTAGGACGGCATTCGGAGATAGAAGGGAAGCATCTTCTGAATTAGAAACCACAATCCGCAGAAGGTCCACATTTTAGGCGATGTTCATCCGTGTCGGCAGCACGATACCACATTCACATTGAGGATTCGGCCAGAGCAAAGCCGTTCAGTCTACGTCTTGTCGGAAACTCTTCGTTAACCACCAGGTAGGTACCAGGTGGCGCAGATTTCCAACGCGAAATATGTTTGGTAAATCGCTCGCCACACCGCAGGCCACACAACATCTTGGTGGCGTCTCTCAACCACTCTTGCTCCATCTGGATCTCCTCTTCAGAACAGACGAAAAAGAGTACATTATCTGCGTAAGTGCGGCAGTAGAAGTTGTGGCCTCTCAGCGTGATCCCCAGAAGACGTTGTTTCAGCCCACATAAAAACGGCTCTGTCGCTACTGTATAAAGAATCAATGAGAGGAGACAGCTCTCTTGGACTGAACGTAACACTGAGATGTGTCCTCCCACCCTATCATCAATCATCACTTTCGTCAAGGTACCATGGGTAATGTACATGATAAAGTGTGTAGAGGCAGCACATAATGCCATACGATCCATCACGGCAGCCAGGAAAGAACATTCAGTTTATCAAACTTGCATTCAAAGTCCATGGAGACCAGGGCGCCATGCAGCCGAAAGACTAATGGAAGGTGATCACATCTTGATAGACACTAAGGGCTGTCCGGATATTACTACCCCCCCCCCCCCCTCAGAAAGACGTTTGTTCATATGAAATAACTTAGTAACTTGATGAAATACTCGCTTAAGATGCATCGCACAAATTCTGGTGAAGACCTAGAAATCACATATGGAGAGAGTGATCCGGTGATATGTTCAATTCGTGTGGCTCCAGCAGGTTTGACCAGTCGAATAATGAGACCTTCCATGAAAGCTTGTGGTATGAAGACAGCTAATGACAGCAACTCTTGGTACATCTCCTTCCACCATGGGGCTATCAGTTCCTTAAACGTCTGGTAGAGCTCCAATGGAAAACCGTCTCGTCCTGGTGATTTAATAACCTCCCACATTGGCAGGGGCGTCCACATCATCATCGCTTGTGATCTCTTTAGAAAGAGGTGCTCACACCGTATCATTAGTCTGCGAGTAGTAATAGAGAAAAATAATTGCTGGTAGGAAACACAGAAAGCCACTTCATAATAAGAATTTACGTTATGTTTCTTTGTTGTTTTTTTTAGAAATAAAGAGTTCTATTAATTTAAAAGTGTTTTGTACAGCTGATTTTGAATTCCTGCCACCGGCCATCAGAAATTCTCTCCTTCACTGTCTGTGTCAGTACTGACTCCCACAGTAGCCGACACAAGAGTCACCATGTAAACATCCAGAAGATCCAGAGCGTGCACCAACGTTTAACATCTTCGTCTTTGTTCAGAGATAATGTGGTGTATGGAGGAAGATTGCTTGCAAATACTGTCCTAGCGTCTCGTTCACACCATGAACTTTCAAACCTATGGTGGGTAGGGGTCAGAAGCTTCGCTTTGGCGCGACAGATCTCTACCTGGTGATATGAGGAAGTTGGGAGCGATGTAAGTTCTTGGAGAAGTGCATAATAGATGCCCAATGCTTGCCAGTGCCAGAGCGATCTTCCCCTACCGTAACCATTCAGTTCATGTTGTAAAGCTAGTTTGAAGCATTCCATCACCATCAAAGTGTCGATGGATATTTTAGCAATCGACGTTCACGTGATGTCCAATTACTCACTATTAGTTGAATACATTCCTGATCCTGTAGGAGTGTCACATTCAGTTTTTATAACCCTCGACTTCTCCATACCTTCTCCCTCCAAAGGCTGACTGTCGAGATGTATGCACTACGGCCCCAAAAACCTGTGGGACAATGCTCTGATTCCAAAATTACCATTGCTGGGTCAGAGGAGACCAGATATTATTGTGTCAGGTTGCAGAATAGCTGGTGAAATAAGTAAAGCTCAGGTAATCACAATGTGACACCTCTAAAGTACGTATCAGTAAGACAAAAGTGTTATAACAAGAGACGAACTTCAGGATTCAGTGTGTAGTTGGGATGGTGGTCTGTCTGAGCACACTAATAAAGTCTCTCCCAAAAATTATGTGGCCCAAGAAAAGAGGTGTAATTTCTTCCATATAAAACCGTGATTGGTCCAACCTTTTATCCGTCCCAGAACGGGCATGGACCTTAATCACTCGAGTCTCCTGCATCTCGGACGCTAGTCCTTGTGCCAATGGTAAGTACATCACATTGGTTACATCTATTCCATCTCGCACAAAGGCAGACATTCCACTGCCTACCGTAGCAGCAGAGGTAATGTAACCTGTAAACCCATAAAAGTCCAGTCAAATTTCCTTCATTAGCAGCAGTTGTGGTTTGATACGTGTGCCGATCATGATGAGAGAGACTCAGGCAATCTTGTAGGCCTGCATCTGGTCTGAAGGCAGTGAGACATTCATTCCAACTTGGGGAAGAGGTGTCCAGCAGATCAACCTCGTCGAGCCACTCCTTCACTGCACAAAATATTGTATCTTTGCTGCGCCACCGAGGCAATAGTCGTCTGTGCATCCTAGACTGAAGATTTGGGGGAAACATTATCCACCCATACCACTGGGTTAGTGGAAAGGTCACCAAACGGTTCCCTAAAGAGACCTGGTGGCTGCAAGGATACTTTACAGGACACCGGGAATCATTCGTTGAGTTGGTCAGCGACCAATCGCTGCACGTCCAACATGACCAAATTCGTGAACTAGCCGGGTGGAAATAAATGCGTCACAGTCCAGCACTGAGGCATCCATCGAAACCACATCATGATAATGAGAGATCACATCAGCTCATGAGTGTGTCTTTGGCGCACCGACTGAGATCATCCATCATTTCTTATGCACTGTTTCTGAGAGTGCGTCTCTGTGTTAGAAGACGGTAGAGAATCCTGACGTCCAGACACAAAGGCGACCATGGGCACAACCTTCAAATCAACTTCCATTCCACTGTGGGGCATCTCTTCTTCCAGTGTCACCTGAGTGGAGGAGAACTGCTTAGGCATCAGTCACCCCTCTTTGTCCGGTCTTGACATCACTGTTTGCTAAATACCTAGAGATGTGGCCTTCACGTGCCCCTCCCCACCGACACCAGCCTCGCTCTCACAACCCTCCGGTTAGCATTTTTAGTATGGTATTCATTACATTCCCCCTACCATCCTAAAAACATTTACGACTACACGACTTTTACCGGTAATTTTCCTTTGTTGATTGGAATATACGGCGGAAGCGACATCCAGAGATTACCTACCTACCACGTGTCTCATGCCTCGAACAATTGGGTGCGCCAGCGTCCCAAAAAGCAACTTTCCACTGACTTAGGGAGTAAGACACTCATCACAACTCAGTTCATGAATGGTGGAAGGATGTTAGCGAAGTAATGTTAAACAGACTTCTTTCACTGCAAATGGGCCAGTATGGGGTTGAAAATCTTCT
Organism: Schistocerca cancellata; assembly: GCF_023864275.1. Lineage (NCBI taxonomy): Eukaryota > Metazoa > Arthropoda > Insecta > Orthoptera > Acrididae > Schistocerca > Schistocerca cancellata. The sequence goes on from NC_064629.1 coordinate 334,268,702, forward strand.
GACGACGAGAAGCCCCTATTAATTTGATTGACCCTCACCCACGATAGCAGTATTCGAATTCACAAACGAAATTTGTGAACTAGGTAACTCTAAAAATACCTTTGGCTTTCTTCATAGACACTTTCGAAATACTCCAATTTTAACCGTTATTTTGGCGTGTAGTGTGGTTTCATGTGACTGTACTGTCCAAATGGTAGTGTAAAAAATGGCACTATCTTCGGAATGTGCATCGCTTACCATCAGATAGTCTCTTCACTACACCCTGTCTGTGACATTACACTTGAAAGTGAGGAGTTGTTTATGAATAAATACAACAAGAGTCTTACAATTAGATTAAGCAGACTTTGGAATTTCTTTCGGTTTTGTTTCTACAAATGTTGATAATCGTCAGAATAGGGAATTTCAGTCATAAGAATCCTTTACACAGAACAGACAGTGGTTTTGTGAGACATATCACGGTTGTGAAACCTGAATCGTAAGCCACCAAAGCTTCATATTTTCAGATGGATTTTCTCGTTCATCACAACGTTCTGATTATAGTATTTGGTCACCAAGAAGATAATTGGTGGTGTAGAGTACATATACAAAATTTTTCTGCAGGTCTAATGGACATGTGAAATTGTTGATGATAATCTGCTGCCAAATGAGACGCTTACTCCGCTCGCATTGCAACATGATTAATGCCGAATCAGACTGCGTACTCACACTTTATTCCACTTTCTTGCGTTTCACTCATCACCATCAACCACTTCAACATGTCATTTGATAATATCTCAGAGCAGTCACCTACTCGAAACAGATATACTTAGAACACAACACTTACACTTTGCAATTTATGTGTGCAAACTGAATGCGAAAAAAGAAAGCCTTTTCCCATTTAGATGACTGAGATATTAGGGGACATCCCAGCCATCAGTTCCATTTGCAAACGACGTTTTCCTGTGGTTTGTGTGTGTGTGCCTGCTTCCACACGCTTTTTTGTTTTCTTTAATTTTGAGCTAACAAGTTTTTTGTCTTTATTCTGTCTACTGCAAACATTACCACCATTAAACCTGCATCGTGAGATCGTACTTCAGGTGCAGACACTAATGTCTCCCCACACGCCTTTTAACATACACTCCGTTTTATATGGGACAGCTTCTTTCGTCCACTTTAATTAATTTAATTAAAAGTTATCTTTCCTAGCTCGTAGTGTAATAATGTAGACGCGTTGTCTCAGCGATAACGTTGCTGTGTCGTAACTCGCCGGAAGGGCCTTTCAGTCATCTCCGTTATTTCCTCTCTCCACGACATCAGCTGCACTGCTGCTGGGCGTGGCTGCGCAGTGGTTTAGGAATTCGAGAAGGGCTATCTTAAAATCCCCGACCATTTCTTCAGATTCATAATTTTTCTAAATCACAATTGCGTTATTCCTTATATAGACCATATCCAAATACTTCCGAATCTTCTTCTGAGCTAGTTCTCCAATTCTGAGTACGAAGTTAACACGACGATAAATGCCGTTGTCCCTCCATTTTCACCATTTCTGTGCTCATATCGCGCTGCATAATTTCTGTTCCCATAAAGGTGCAGCAAGAGTTTTCCTAGAATTCTGCTCTATATGCTCTTGTTACAATCGTTTGATATTAGTTTAGTTTACGCTGAAATCATTCTCATATTTACAAAGAGGGTGATAATCGTGAGTGCAGCAACCATAGAGCTATTTCATTACTCTCGCTATCTCGAACGATCTTTTCAAGGACCTTAGGTGCAAGATTAAAAAGAAGGTAGAACACAAAATCAAAGAAGGATAGTATGATCTTCACCTAAACAGATGTTTTTTAGGCTCAATCTTGAAACATACGGTGGCCGTCATAAAAACTTCTGTGAAAAATCAAAGAACTTCAATGCTTCATATTCGGACATGAAGCAATCATTCGACAGTTCCACTACAAATCCGTAGAGAATATGGAGTTAGCTAGGCCTTTTGTAGTCCGTATTAAAGACCTATGAATGAACCACAAATTAAACAGATGTTGATCTCATTGCAACTCAAGAAGTAAGAGCAAGGCTCTAGTATTTGCAACATACGTCGACTGAACAATGAAGATAAAGCTAAAAAGCCTGCCACTAGAGATTATCTGATGGAGCCTGTTCAGCTGACCAGCCTGGCCTTCATAGACGACCTCGTGATAATTATTTCTAATGAATATAACCCTCAACACAACATCATTGTGTAGATGAAAGAACTGAACAAGAAAGAATTGGAGCCGGCCGGGTGGCCGAGCGGTTCTAGGCGCTAAAGTTTGGAACCGCGCGACTGCTACGGTCGCAGGTTCGAATCCTGCCTCGGGCATGGATGTGTGTGATGTCCTTAGGTTAGTTAGGTCTAAGTAGTTCTAAGTTCTAGGGGACTGATGACCACAGCAGTTAAGTCCCATAGTGCTCAGAGCCATTTGAACCATTTTTTTAAAAGAATTGGAGGTAAACGTAAAAACAAAACCCATAATTTCAAAAAAAGAGGAAGAATGGCCTAACATCACAGTTGAAGGAAACCCTCTAGAACAGGCTTTTAAATATAAGTGCTTAGGCTCTATCTTCAGGGTAGTTGGGGATACGGCACAAGAAATTAGGAATGGAGTTTGGAAAACTTTTGATCTATGTAATTAGACGCAACTACTTTAACAGGAGAGAGATATCGAAAGGGCTATTTTAGCTGTAAGGGGAATGTGAGGGAATAGCACGCACTTAGGGAAGAACTATTATTTTGACACATTCATTATAGGTAACCTAAAATCGACTGCATACAAGATTCCTGTAGATTCTCTACTTTTGACATACAAAAATCAACATAAATGGAAAAAGAACCACAATAAAGTTTAACTGCAAATATTACAAAGATGCGATTGTGCACCATTCCCCAATCTAAGAGGTAATTACCCACAGTTGTTCGGGGAATTGTGCACTTGAAAGAGGAAGTTTATATTAAATACGTTCGAGTGAAAAGATGCGTCACTTAAGTTATCTGCCCGTTACTGTTAGGAAGTTTCGAAGAACGTTCAATAATTAAAGAAGGAAATTGATGTAGAAATGAAGCAATCAGTAGGGATAGTTTTAAATTTTTGTGAATTTAGATTGGGATCACTGGGATGTGCTAGGAAAGGCTGAAGGATAAAACTGATTTTGTTTATAATCTCAAAATTGCTTTTAACAATGATATGTCAGCTTGAAGTCTCCACATTAGTTGAACAAGGTGCACTGATTAGTTCTTTTTTTTCCTTTCTGAAGATGAAAAACCTAGTAAAATCTTCCTTAAATGATTTCCCGGTACGCTGAAAGTTGTATGAACAGAGAAAATTTTTATAAGTTGGCATAACAGTAGAAAAACCGCCGAACTTCAGTAACTGACAAGAAACATCCTGGTCACCCAGTTGAAGTGTCGACTCCTTCGCTTGAAACCCGCCATGACGACAATATTTTTGAATACCGACGTGTTACAGAAGAACATATAGCAAAAACAGAGTCAGTAGTTGTTGGGATAGTTCACAACGTTATCAGTAATAAGCTCAAATACAGAGAAACAAGTAAAAAGTGGGTTCCTAAAGATCTAACGCAACAACACCAGAAAACAAGTTTTCCTGTGTACAGACTTGAAAGAACGCTATGACAAAGAGAGCAATCCATTTCTAAACAAGATTTTAATGTATAATGGAAATGGGGTTCACCATTCATAACCAGATTCCAAAGCACAAAGCATGGGATAGAAGCATACCCGCTCACCTGTCCGCCAGGAATTCAGAGCGCAACCATTAGCGGGAAGACCGTATTTGAGATGCCCGAAGTGTAATTATCTGGTATTTCACCATACAATAAATAGTGCGTACTACTCGCACTTGCTGATGAACAAGGAAAAGCCAACGGTAAGATGAAAAGGTCGTCGATCTGAAAGAAATCGCGTGATATTGTTATACGACAATGCTTGCACTCACACCGCCCAGCTAACCGAAAACATCATTGAGAAAATGTGTTGGGAGGTATTTCCTCAAGCTTCCTACAGTTCAGATTCTGCTCCCTCGGATTTGTATTTGTTTGGTCATATAGGGTAGCATTACATGGAAAAAAGTTCAGCAACAACGAGAAGGTTCAAAGAATTTGTGGGAAAGTGGCTCAAACAACAAGACAAAGACTTCTTTACATCAGACATAAGAAAATATTTCATCGTTGGGATAAGTGTATTAATATTAATGGGGAGTATGCCGAGAATTAGTAAAAATCATATTTGATCGTAATGCGCACATTTTGCCTACATCAGTTTTTCTCTTTAATTACTGAATGTCCCTCGCAGAATTCTGAAAAGTGTTTAAACAGTAACATTGAATATAAAGAAATGAGTTTCATTTTCACATTTCAGCTACTTTTAGTGTGTTCTTTTTCTCACACGATTCCCCAACCTATGGGTAATTATCAGTATTAACTGGGAAATTGTGCCCTTGAGGAGTGACTGGGCAAGGAGAAGGGGATGGAGGGAAAGAGGAATGTGATAATACAGGGTTAAAGAATATGAGGGAAGAGAAGGTGACGTGCTTCATGGAGAAAGGAAAAGAGAAAGAAGTGTAAATGGGAAAAGATACGAGCATTGGCTTTACTATTTGACAAAGACAATGTTCGCCATATACGTTAATTTTATGAAGTGCTTGGAGAATGACATAAAGAAGTACTTAACATTTTCTTAAAAGTAGCAGGAAACTGAACCGTCCGAAGAGTGCAGGGCAGTTAGTTCCAGAGGCGGACAGCAGTGACAACGAAGGCGTTTGCGAACGTTTTTGTTTTATGAATATATACAACTTATCTACCAATATCTGTTAGGAAATTAGAATATTGCAATACTTTTAAATAGTAACGTAAAATGTAAGATCAATTTCATTATCATATTTCAACATTTTTTTAATGTAATTTCATGGATAATCAGTCATCACAATCATAACCTTCTACAGCATATGCCGCATGATTCAAAGCGCACCACACCACACACCAATACCGCAAATCTTTGTCTTTCCCTATTTCTCCACAAATACAGCATAAGTCATTAGGTTCTTAAGCATGCGTTGGTATTGATTTCAATGTACCAAGAAACTGGTCATCTTATTCTTTGTTACATTCATCATCAAAAATGTTGGCTCCACTCCTTATCTCCGATGACACTGTTGTCCCCTCCTTACTTTTAGTTCCCTTTCTCTTCTTTTCCGGCTGCATACATACAGCTTTACCAACCTATTTTGTTGTTTCGTTTCGGTCCTTACCTTTTTTCCTCGTTTCTGCTTCCTCCAGTTTCTCTTGCATGGCGATGTGCATCTGTTCTCTTCAACGAATCATTACCCTAGTCTGGCAGTACATACGAACGCGATCAGATTCTGTATGGTGGACTGCTATATTAGAAAGAAAATCCTAGCAACAACACAATGATTTACAGGTTTTAAAAACATATGCCAATAAGAGTAAATCAGTTATATCTGTAAGTTTACGTCCTTAATTTAGGTCCACTGAAAACAACAAAAAACTTGCCTGGTTTATTTTCCTCACACTCACGCATTCCACAGCTCTGACAACGTCTATTTTCTTTACCGCCTTTGCTACCTAGTCAGCAGTAGTCGAAACTCACCATGTTTGTTGCATGTTCCGATACTGAGTGTTTATGATTACCTGCTCCGTACAATTACTCAACTCTACTGTGTATAGTTCTACCTATATCCCGACACTGATCTGTGACAGTGAATTTTTGACAGTGAGTTACCGAGCAACAAGTCAGGTCCGAGCGGTAGAAATTACATATCTCAGGAAAATAGTAAGGAATACAGGAGGTGTGAGTCATTTGGGAAAAATTAAGTACAAAACCTCTGCAGAAGAATATTAAAACGCAACAATTGAAGTGGTTTGGGCAAGAATAGCGAATGTCGAGAGGTCTATTGCCCATATTTCATTATTTCTTCGCAATTATTGACCTGTAAGATGTTTACCCTCATTAAGGTTGATGTTTCGCTGTTTCATGAATCCATGCCAGACATAGCGCAAAAATATACAAAACACAGTCCGCGCCATTCAGAGACAGACGGAATACGTGAGGATTCTCCCCATCGTAAGCGCTGGTGCATTTCTAGCTTTTCAAGAGGCAGTCCGATACAATAAACCACTTTCGTTAATAACAAGGCAATGGCCTGGTTCATTTGACTTACACTCACGCATTCCACAGCTCAAATGACGCCTATCTTCTTGATTCCGTCCAGAAGAAACTGGAAGTACTGAACGAGATGAAAAAAGACGAGAATTATAGGAAATTGAAACTTTTGAACAATAACTTTACTCTGCGGAAAGTGAGAGCAATGTCGTGATATTCATTTGTCGTTTGCGTTAACCATCGGATTTGAGCACAATTTTAGGCCAGATTATAGCTAGTGTTACGGTCTATTGTTGTGTCTCCACCAGTCACGTTACACAGCGGTAGTACCACAGAGTGCCGCATAGCAGGCGGTCTCAGTGTGGTGACACAAATAGTACCGTCTGGTCTGTCTCCTCGGTAGCACTCATGCTGTGAGCCACTTTGTGCTTCCGCACAAGACATTCAGATAAGCCATTCATCCACCAATAGTTGGTTCAAATGGCTCTGAGCACTATGCGACTTAACTTCTCAGGTCATCAGTCACCTAGAACTTAGAACTACTTAAACCTAACTAATCTAAGGACATCACACACACCCATGCCCGAGGCAGGATTCAAACCTGCGACCGTAGCAGTCCCGCGGTTCCGGACTGCAGCGCCAGAACCGCACGGCCACCGCGGCCGGCACCAATAGTTACTTCATCAACCATAGAGAGCGTTGAAATCAGGAATTATTTGAGGCACCAGCCAAGTACACTCCTGGAAATTGAAATAAGAACACCGTGAATTCATTGTCCCAGGAAGGGGAAACTTTATTGACACATTCCTGGGGTCAGATACATCACATGATCACATTGACAGAACCACAGGCACATAGACACAGGCAACAGAGCATGCACAATGTCGGCACTAGTACAGTGTATATCCACCTTTCGCAGCAATGCAGGCTGCTATTCTCCAATGGAGACGATCGTAGAGATGCTGGATGTAGTCCTGTGGAACGGCTTGCCATGCCATTTCCACCTGGCGCCTCAGTTGGACCAGCGTTCGTGCTGGACGTGCAGACCGCGTGAGACGACGCTTCATCCAGTCCCAAACATGCTCAATGGGGGACAGATCCGGAGATCTTGCTGGCCAGGGTAGTTGACTTACACCTTCTAGAGCACGTTGGGTGGCACGGGATACATGCGGACGTGCATTGTCCTGTTGGAACAGCAAGTTCCCTTGCCGGTCTAGGAATGGTAGAACGATGGGTTCGATGACGGTTTGGATGTACCGTGCACTATTCAGTGTCCCCTCGACGATCACCAGTGGTGTACGGCCAGTGTAGGAGATCGCTCCCCACACCATGATGCCGGGTGTTGGCCCTGTGTGCCTCGGTCGTATGCAGTCCTGATTGTGGCGCTCACCTGCACGGCGCCAAACACGCATCCGTGCGTCTCTGCGGTCCGGTCCCAGGTCGACGGGCACGTTCACCTTCCGCCGACCACTGGCGACAACATCGATGTACTGTGGAGACCTCACGCCCCACGTGTTGAGCAATTCGGCGGTACGTCCACCCGGCCTCCCGCATCCCCACTATACGCCCTCGCTCAAAGTCCGTCAACTGCACATACGGTTCACTTCTACGCTGTCGCGGCATGCTACCAGTGTTAAAGACTGCGATGGAGCTCCGTATGCCACGGCAAACTGGCTGACACTGACGGCGGCGGTGCACAAATGCTGCGCAGCTAGCGCCATTCGACGGCCAACACCGCGGTTCCTGGTGTGTCCGCTGTGCCGTGCGTGTGATCATTGCTTGTACAGCCCTCTCGCAGTGTCCGGAGCTAGTATGGTGGGTCTTACACACCGGTGTCAATGTGTTCTTTTTTCCATTTCCAGGAGAGTAGTTCACAGGATGACATTCAAATACCGACCGCATGATTTTAGCGACACTCTAGCAGTTCCACGTGAATCATAGCCCAGTTCCAGTTCTTCATCTCATAACTGTCACTTCTTTTATCTCAATGTGAGGCAAGACGATCCTTTATGGATAAGTTCTGGTGCTTGTCTTAGGAACGATGATATATCCAGGTGTGCACCTCTTCGTCCGAAGCAAATTGACGGTCACGAATGTCTTTCTTCAGGGCTCCAAATACATGGAAACAGCATGAGGAGAAATCGTGACAGCCTGGAGGATGAGTAAGGGTTTCCCAGCGAAATTTCTACAGTGGAGTCGAAATAACCTCGGTAGCATGTGGGCCCGCCGCATGCGATTTACATGTTTTTGGATCCCTCGAGAAATATGTTCGTGGCCGTCGATTGCTTCGGACGAACAGGTGGACGTCTTGTTACAATCGTGGTTTCGTTGGCAAGCGCTAACATGAAGGCACTGACTGTCTTGTATCACAGTGGGATAACTATGTTCACAGTTATGGTGATTACTTTCGAAATAGTAGGCACTTTATTTATTTATTCTTATCTGTGTCGTTTTCATGTGATTGCCCGTTATAGATACTGTCTGCAAAGTGTGTAGCGAGTATAGTTAGTAGTACGGAAGCAGTAAATTAAAAGTCATGCCTGATGCTGAAGTTTCCTTGCATGTCATTTTAAGAAGTAGCCAGTTTTTCCCGCTTCTGAATGTCTATGATATCATACCTCCAGAAATATGAAGGGAGCATTCCCAAGTGAAAGTAAACTATTTTGATGAAACTTGGTGTGTATGTAGAGAAGTCAAAATAATGGAATACGTATATTTTTCGCTTTTGCGCAATCTCACTTTTAAACGGTAAAACACAACCTAGGAATTAGGATTCTGAAATTGTGATGGCAGATTCTCTAAACATCCTAATTTGTACGAGGCATATTTCAGTGCATTGTAAAACATTGGCGAAGAGAACTGATTATGTACTACTGACTGCAGCTCATTGTATTGTTTCTCAAGTGGAAATTAACGTCATAATCATTCAGCAGAAGTAGGTCTGGAAGAGAACTGATTATGTACTACTGACTGCACCTTCATTATATTGTTTCGCAAGTGGAAATTAACGTCATAGTCATTCAGCAGAAGTAGGTCTGAAAATATTCTTACCAAGTTCTTCCAACATCAAAAGCCGTATACTTCCATCGCATGTACCTCCTGTCCAGGCGAGCCTTTTTGAAAATAACCAGATGAGCAAGTTCGTTGTCACTTACGACGAGAAAAGCGATTTTCTCATGCTGAACACCCCCCCCCCTTTCTTTTCACATTTTTAAAAGGAACAAAATGAGTGTTTGCAGCGAGAATCTTTCTTTGAAGCAAAAAATGTTCATGCGGCGGCATCAAAATTTGGCAAACTAACATTAGATCATGTCAACAGATGTTTGAAAGAAGTTTTCTTTCCCAGTGTGGGAGAAAAATGTGTATTACTGTTGGATTCTTGGGGCGGTCAATGTGAAAAAACAGTTTTAGGCGTCGTAGCTGAGGACAAAGAACTTTTCCATCCGTTGATCCCAAAATGCCCCATGGAATAAGTATAACCGTTCGACTTACATGTCATTCTATGCTGGAAGAACTTCGTGAGAAGATTTTCAGATCGAGTTCTGTTGAATGATTACAATATCAGTCTCCTCTTGATAAACAATATAATCAAGCTGTAGTCACTAACACATAACCAGCTCTCGTCGCCAAGAGGAACGCCCGACACAATGTGAGAATCCTACTGAATTTTGTTTCATATTGTGTTATCTGCCACGTGGTCACATATAAAATCGCTAAGCGGGTCTAAGGCTTCCATTCAATCCCTTGTTGACAAGTCTGGTGTGTCAGCTGAAAATAGCAAAACGAAAGCCAAAGATTTAAATCTCGCGTTCAGGGAATCGTTCACACAGGAGAATCGTACAAACATACCGTTGTTCTACCATCGGACAGACTTCCGCATGGACAATATAGTAATAAACATCCCTGGCATAGATAAACAACTGAATGATTTGGAAGCAAGTAAGTCACCAAGTCCGAAAGGAATCCCAATTCGGTTTTACAAAGAGTACTCTGCGGCATCGGTCCTTTACCTAGCTTACATGTATCTTGAATCTCTTGCCCAGTAGAAAGTCCCAAGCCACTGGAAAAAAGCGCAAGTAAGTCCTATATGTAAGAGTGATAAAAAAACGATCCCCAAAATTACAGGCAAATATCCCTAACTTCGGTCTGCTACAGAATCCTTGAACATATTCTCAGTTCGAATATAATAAATTTTCTTGAGACTGAGAAGCCCAGGTCCACGAAGTAGCATGGTTTTAGAAAGCATCGCTCGTGCAAAACTTAGATTGCCCTTTTGTCACATGATATACTGCGAAGAAGAAATAAAAACTTTGAGGTTCGCTGATGACATTGTAATTCTGCCAGAGACAGCAAAGAACCTGGAAGAGCAGCTGAACAGATTGGACAGTGTCTTGAAAAGGGGATATAAAATGAACATCAACAAAAGCAAAACAAGGATAATGGAATGTAGTCGAATTAAATCGGGTGATGCTTAGGGAATTAGATTAGGAAATGAGACGCTTAAAGTAGTAAATGAGTTTTGCTATTTGGGGAGCAAAATAACTGATGATGGTCGAAGTAGAGAGGATATAAAATGTAGATTGACAATGGCAAGGAAAGCGTTTCTGAAGAAGAGAAATTTGTTAACATCGAGTATAGATTTAAGTGTCAGGAAGTCGGTCCTGAAAGTATTTGTATTGAGTGTAGCCATGTATGGAAGTGAAACGTGGACGATAAATAGTTTAGAAAGGAAGAGAATGGAAGCTTTCGAAATGTGGTGCTACAGAAGAATACTGAAGTTTAGATGGGTAGATCACATAACTAATGAGGACGTATTGAATAGAATTGGGGAGAAGAGAAATTTGTGGCACAACTTGACTAGAAGAAGGGATCGGTTGGTAGGACATGTTCTGAGGCATCAAGGGATCACCAATTTAGTATAGGAGGGCAGCGTCGATGGTAAAAATCGTAGAAGGAGACCAAGAGATGAATACACTAAACAGATTCAGAAGGATGTAGGTTGTAGTAGGTAGTGGGAGATGAAGAAGCTTGCACAGGATAGAGTAGCATGGAGAGCTGTATCAAACCAGTCTCTGGACTGAAGACCACAACAACATACTGCGAACTATGGATGAAGGGCAACAGGCAGATCCAATTTTTCTGTATTCCCGAAACGGATTTGACACAGTGCCCCATTGCAGAATGTTACCGAAGGTACGAGTATAAGGAATACATTCACAGACATGTGAGCTGCTCGAAGATTTCTTGAGTAATAAATCCCAGTATGTTGTACTCGACGGCGAGCGTTCATCGGAAACAAGGTTCAAATGGCTCTGAGCACTATGGGACTCAATTGCTGTGGTCATCAGTCCCCTAGAACTTAGAACTACTTAAACCTAACTAACCTAAGGACATCACACACACCCATGCCGGAGGCAGGATTCGAACCTGCGACCGTAGCAGCAGCGCGGCTCCGGACTGGAGCGCCTAGAATCGCACATCCACCGCGGCCGGCTCGGAAACAAGGGATTCGTCAGGAGTGCTTCAGGGAAGTGTGATAAGACAACTGTTGTTCTCTCTCTCTCACTCTCTCTCTCTCTCTCTCTCTCTCTCTCTCTATATATATATATATATATATATATATATATATATATATATTTTTTTTTTTTTTTTTTTTTTTTTTTTAAAGCGACGCTCTAGCAGTTCCACGTGAATCATAGCCCAGTTCCAGCTGGGGCCCATGAATGTACACATTTTGGAAACATTCTAAAACGAAAGCATATGTGTTTTTTAACACAAACTTATGTTTTTTTAAATTCACCTCCTATATTTTATCTTCAGCAATCCATACACAATGGCGTTGATTGCATCACAATATTCCCATTACATTCCGAGATATTGAGACGCGAAGTGGACGCTTGAAACACCCGACATGCGCTGCTAGCGCACGTCCTGAGGCTCTGGCGTGAACCCCACGCTGCCCGTAATCGCGATGTGATTGACATGTGTAATCACACCTCCATATATATATATATATATATATATATATATATATATATATATATATATATATATATATATATATATTGGCGGACGGGATTTGCAGCAATCTGCGGTTGGTTGCTGATGATGCTGTGGTGTACGGTAAGGTGCGGAAGTTGAGTCACTGTAGGAAGATAAAAGCTAATGTAGACAAAATTTATAGTTGGTGTGATGAATGGCAGCTAGCTTTAAATGGAAGAAAATGTAAGTTAATGTGAACTACTAGGAAAAGCAAACATTTAATAGTCGGATACAGCATTAGTAGTGTACTGGTTGACACAGTCACGTCGTTTAAGTATCTGGGTGCAACGCTGAAAAGCGACATGAAATGGAACGAGCTTGTGAGGACTGCGGTAGTGAAGGATAATGGTCAACTTCGGTTTATTGGGAGAGTTTTAAGAAAATGTGGTTCATCTGCAAAGAAAAACGCATACAGGACGGTGGTGCGACCTGTTCTTGAATACTGCTCGATCCCTTGGGACCCGTACCAGGTCGGATTGAAGGAGGACATCGAAACAATTCAGTGGTGGGCTGCTAGATTTGTGACCGGTAGATTCGAACCACATGTAGGTGTTGCGGAGCTGCTTCAGGAACTGAAATGGGAATCCCTGAAGGGAAGGCGACGTTCTTTTCGAAGAAAACTATTGAGAAAATTTACATAACCAGCGTTTCAAGCTGACTACCGAATGATTCTGCTTCCGCCATCATACATTTTGCGTAAGGTGCACGAAGAGTAGGTACGATAAATTAGGGCTCATACGGAGGCATGTAGACAGTCGTTTTTCGCTCGTTCTATTTGCAAGTGGAAGATGAAAGAAATGATTAGAAGTGGTACAGGATACACTCCGCCACGCACCGTACGGCGGCTTGCGGAGTAGCTATGTAGTTGTGGATGTAGACGTGTATTACGTCAAGAAACTTAGTTCATTTCATTCATATGGTGCAGAAATTATTATGTTTTAAGCATTTCTATACAGATTATCATTGTTGTAATGTTTTTGTATCACAGTTAAAATTACTTATTAACGTACACGTATGTAGAATGGTAAACAGGAAACGAAAACAAACCTGACTTCAAAGCGTAAAATTACAATTTAAATAAAAAAAACTAAGTGAAATAAATAGAATAACAATGAACGCTTGGATATTTTAATCAGAGATGCTGAAGATACTCCGACAGCACACTGTGTACAGGTTATTTTCCAAAAGTGGTTCAAAAATGGTTCAAATGGCTGTGAGCACTATGGGGCTCAACATCTGAGGTCATAAGTCCCCTAGAACTTAGAACTACTTCAACCTAACTAACCTAAGGACATCACACACACCCATGCCCGAGGCAGGATTCGAACCTGCGACCGTAGCAGTCCCGCGGTTCCGGACTGCAGCGCCAGAACCGCTAGACCACCGCGGCCGGCTCCGAAAGTGGTATTTCAGAACTAGGTATATTACATACGCATGAATGTGCGTCTTTAATTTATGTTGTAACAAAAGATTTAATTTTTCAAAATGAATTAATGGTGCATGGTACTTTGCAACAGAAGGAGAGCAGTGTTTAACGACCCGTCGACAACGAGGTCATTGGAGACAGAGCCCAAGCTCGGATTAGGGAAGGATGGGGAAGGAAATCCGTGCCCTTTCAAAGGAACCATCCCTGCATTTGTCTGAAACGATTAAGAGAAATTACGGAAAATCTAAATCAGGATGGCCGGAGACGGGTTTGAACCTTCGTCCTCCCGAATGCGAGTCCAGTGTGCTACCTCGCTCGGTAAAACCGACACAGTCGGTAAGATTCGAACTTTGCAACAGTTCAGATTATTACAGAAGTGTATTACACAGTTCTCAAGTACGTGAATTACATTTCACCTTTTATATGAAACTCTTTGTTATATAGTATGGTTTCGAGGGTATTCCCTCTAAACCTAATACTTCAAATTTCGTTTCAGAATTCCCCTTAAAAATGAAATTGGACAATAACGGTAAAAATGCGTATTGAGTCATTTTGATCCTTCCAGATACTCGCCAAGTATCCTCAGAATCATTTTATTTACACGTCGGAACGTTTCTTTGTAAGTGTAGTACAATGATATAATTTTCCAGATACATTCAGTGGTGTTTGTGGACACTATCTGCAAACTGTGTTGCGAATAGAGTCGGTAGTAAAGAAGTAACAGATTAAAGCATCATGCTTGATACGTATGGCGTTGCAAACCACGGTGGATAAGTGGTGGTTTGTAGAGGGGGGAGGGAGCGAGCTCATTTTCAGTAAATATGTTCGTCCCCCATTGCTGCCTCCACTATATCTTCGTTGCAGAAGCTATGTGTTAAGAAAAATTCCCGCAGAAAATCCTGTCCTGCTTTGTGGACCTGTGTATATTGACTTTCAGCGTCCCTCTCACGTCTTACTCTACATTGCTAATCAGAAGCAGACGCTTCGGCAGTGAGCAGTGACTTTGGTGCTGTGTGGATACAACGGACAGAACCAAGTCACTGAGGGAGGAAGGGGAGGTTAGTCCGTTCATGCAGTAACCGAATTAACCTCATGACAAATATTAGACAGTCACGTACCTGCTCAGCGTTTTCGTTTGAATGTTGGCTATCAAATTTCCCTCAAATCTTTTCTTTGCTTTCAAAAATCAGGAAATAATATTCGTGATACTTCGCGAAGACATCCAAAGGTCAGCTTCAATTAGTCGCGTAAAATGTTGGAGCCATCTGTTTGTGGCACTACTTAATTGTGTTTGAATCTCTGGAGTGCCGCTCCGGCTCTCAGCCAATGAGAAACGCTGGCAGTAACTGGGACCACGATGTCGGGTTGATTTGAATTGGGCATTGCATGGCACTTTGCTGTGCGTTTCCAGTCGACACAACATGTTTGGGAAGCCTGAGGTGTGGGATATTTTGCGTGAGGTCCTTCCAGTTACTTTGCAGTGCTGGTTAATAGGTGTTGTGCAGATCGTTCCACTCGAGTGATGTAAATAATCGACCACTTATTTTTCAATCACTCCGCGTGCAGAACTTGCAGTGGGGTGTGACGGTCATTGTTATTCATTCGTATGGCGTCACAAAACTGGAAGCTGATTTACAGAATTGAGTAATATCTCTTAAATGCTTTGTATTACGTATTCCATTTTATCGTTCTCTCCTGTATTATGAATAGTTACTGTCTTTCTTTCTCTAGAGAATCTGTATTTTACAAAAACTTGAATTTATGTTACTTCTACCCGGAATCGTCTGGGTTTTGCTATCTATTTGCACAATATTAGTACAATATACTAACTACATACCAAATTCGTATTAATTACTTTTCCCTTGTTAAGCCATTCATTTATTCTTGAATACAAGACAGCTACGTGATGGCGTGCCATCATTTTGTCGACAACTATTGCTAAATGCTTTGTCTTAAGAACGTCAGATCATGAGCGAATATTAAAACGTTTTTCCAACACAACTATATAAGTATTTCAGCCTATTTATAGTAAACACCCCGCTGTGTGCATGAGTAATTTACAGGTGTATTAAGATAAGTTCTGCACGCTGATCCGCAAAGCAGGTTGCTGTGTGAGCTTATACAGTTCGTTTCTTCGCATATCGTAATGGTAAGATAATTTGTAGAGTACACAGTACTGAAGCACCTCCCACGTTCAATAGTATATGTAGATTTTCCTTTGAACTACGCCAAGTTCCTGTTGGTTTGACGAAGCATTTCAGTGATAAATTTTTTCGACTCCAGGTTCGGTAATTACTGTCACGAGAAAATATTATAGCATTACTTTTGACTATAAGCTGAGAATATCCACATTGTCAGATTTTTGGGTAGGTCGTTATGAGTATTTACCTATTTTTGATCTTCAGGTATATAACTATGCTAGTTCACTTACCGTTGCATATATTTACGTCAGTGATGAGTTTTTAATTAATTATGATCAGATCGCGTTTTCAGTTGAATACAGGGGTCGTAACATTGATATTCTAGAGAGTAACTTCATAGATCAGGGCTTTATCTAGCTGCTCATGATTGTAGACCATATTTCGTGTCACAACATATACTTCACAAGATCTTCCCATCAAGTCCCTCGAAGTCGGTAGCGTTATCATGCTGTAAATTAGTAAACTGTTGTTTCTCTAGAAAGGCGGGTACTTATCATGAAAAAATAAACAATCCGAACGTCTTCACAGTGAATTCATTGAATATAAACACTTCTGATAGTTACTAACATATTCAACTCTTAAATGGAAAATATTACTACTATACAGGGTGAGTCACTCTTCTTATTTCCTGAAAGGTTCCAGACATCGAAACGAGGTTTCCCGCATTTGACAGTGTGTTGAAGGGTACGTAATTTTTTGTACGGCTAGTGCTCTGTATTTTGGTATCAACCGAGTTACTGAGCCAAGTATGCTTCTTTAATGAAACTGTATATTTTAATAGCTGCTTTCAACTGCACTTGGGAAGTGAATTTAAGTGATAAAGCGCATGTTAATATTGATGTTGAAACATTTCGCAAAAGAGTCCGAGATGTGAAGTAAAATTGGAAAATAGTGCGGCCAGAGTCCACCACTGCACCGAACAGAGATCTCACAGCAGGCTCCCTAGTTATATGCAGTGAGACAGGTCCACGCTACTAAAATAAGCCACATTTCCTATACGATATAGATACAGGATCGTTTTTGGTTTATGTGTATGGAACTATGACATATATCTCTAGGCGCATCAGATCTGTGTACATTTCCAGGTTCCTGTGGAAACAAATACAGTTACATCAGGCGGTTTTCCATTACCATTTCGGCAGCATTTGTTTGACATCCACCGTATAAAAGTACTATTTTTAACTTTCTTCATTGGTGTACATTCTGCGTGCGAGAAATGTTGAAGCAGAAATGACCTGCCGGCAGGCATCGCAGTTCCTGCCAGTTCTGCAGGGCAGACAAGTAAACAGTCCCAATGCTTTATACAACGACGTAATCTAGCACGAATGTGTTTACAACGCAACAGCCGATTTCCATCGATTTGGTTTTCAGTTTTCGAAGATTTCTCGGATTCTTGTTCAAAGAGTTTTAACCCAAAATTAACAAGCATTATACCACTGTACTCGTATTTTCAAGCACTTTCGGATGCTGTTAAAAAAGTATATCAGCGTAAGAAAAATCATACTTACTTCAATATCTCGGTCGCTACAAATATTAAGATTCTTTATTACATACCACAGTACATGCCCCTTAGCGTACCGAAAATCTCTTTTTGATATCTGGAACCGTTAAGGAAATAACAGGGATTTTACGTCTTATCTAACTCACCCCGAATGTGGAACATACTGAGACCTCGCCTGGATGGTGTCTAAGTTCTGACTGGTTTGGTGCGCTACAAAATCGACTATACAACGTTGTACTGTTTCGCACTTCTTCGTGTTCTCGAGAGTGACTTTTTCCCCGTCATTTATTTAACAAGGCTCGAAGCCTGCTGCGCAGGAGAAATGCCACAACTGCGGACACCTTCTGATATTTTCTTTATGAAACATGAGTTATTGTAATTATTATTTGTATTTCAAATTACTGCTGTATGGCGCCCGTCCTCCGGGTCATCCATGATCTGTTCGTCAGCTTGTAAGATAACATGTCACGAGCCCCCCCTCCTCACATCACCGACCTGCTGTAAGCATCACCTGCTGCGACACATGTGCTGCTCGGGCTGCCTCCAACGGTTGGTACTAGGACCCTGTAGCCACGAAAGGCACTGCTCAAGAGAATACCGTAATATGCGAACCTACGTAATATTTAAAATGATCTAACTGAAGAAAATGAAAACGAGGCCGAACATTACAAGGAACGTCACACTCTAACTCTAAGAAACTGAACAAATAGGTTGTTCATTTCCAGACGTCCGTTACCTGACTTCCTGAATTTTCCGTAATTGTTGACATGCTGGAATTGAAAAATTTCATTGGTCTGTTGCAGCCTATTTTTTGTTAGGCACTAGATGATAATTTCCAAATGTGTACCACACACTCGGGATACAGGCGCTTTGAGACAGGCAGCGCGGCATCTGCGCTACTACGAGGCGGCTCCATCTCCATTTTGGTGCACAAAGGTTGCGCGCTGCCGCGTTAATTGCCGCGAGCGCCGGGAACAAAGCAGCGGCCCTGCAGCGCTGTTTCAAAGTGTCCTGCCTGTCCCGCTCTGCCTGCACGCAGCCTGCGTTTTCTGCGCCAGAGGAACGCGACCGCTACACTCTGCCAACCCGCAAGAGTTTAGCCCGCAGCGTTCAAGTCCTCAACTTCCCTAGGAGCGGAGATACGCAAATACGTCCAAGCTTGCCACAGCTCGTCGTGTTAGTGTCAGACAAGTCGTAAGCAACACTTTCCCACTTAACGTCGCGTCTGTGTGCCACACACTTAAGAGCAAATGATTTACAAACAGCTTCTGCCTAGGATGGTGTCAATGCACTTACCGTAATGACGAATATAGTTGAAGGGCTTGGTGAAAGATTTTGAGATAATCGAGGAAAGCTAAATAAAAAAGTCAGTTTTGTTTCCTATAGTCTTAAATTTGAAATATTGATACATACTGGATGAGTAAGCTCCCTCGTATTGAAATTATAAAGTACACTAAGCTAGACTCACACGTATGAGAATTCTGAAGGCGTTAACCAAAGACACACGTTTTTAGACTTCGGTTGAAAATACTGTGTTTAAAGCCAGAATCTCTGGCGTTTAAGCAAACAAGCGTATTGTCTGTCTAAATAGATCCTAATTACAGAAATCGGTAAGGTATAACACCAAAGAGCTAATCATAACATAGTATACAACCTCTAATGTTACATAGTAAGACCAGCCATTGAGAGATTTGTACCAAATAAATTAACAAGCGGCGGGACTTATCCAACATGGCACACCTAACAGGTCAGAACACCGTTGCAGAAACAACGAAAAAATCGTGTGAGGTCTAAACGAACGCCGAATCCCCAGGACTGGCGATCTTTCACAGAAGCTCGAAATTTAGCGCGGATTTCAGTGCGAGATGCTTATAATAACAGTTTCCACGACGTAACTTTGTCTCGAAATCCGGCAGGAAATCCAAAGAGATTCTGGTCAAATGTAAAGTATGCTACCGGCAAGACACAATCAATCCATTCTCTGTGCGATAGCAATGGAAATACTATCGATAACAGTGGTGCTAAAGCAGAGCTACTAAACACAGATTTCGGAAATTACTTCACCAAAGAAGACGTATAAATATTCCAGAATTAGAATCAAGAACAGCCACCAACACGAATTACTTAGAAGTAGATATCCTCGGAGTAGCGAAGCAACTTGGAACACTTAATAAAAGCAAGTCTTCCGGCCCAGATCGTATACCAGTTACGGACCTTTCGGAGCATTCTGATGCAATGGCTTCACACTTTTTAATCATATACAACTGCTCCCTTGATGAATGACCCGTACTCAAAGACTGGAAAGTTGCGCAGGTCACACCAATAATCAAGAAAGGCAGTAGGAGTAATTCACTAAATTACAGGTCCACATCATTAACGTCGATATGCAACAGGATTTTGGAACATATAGCGTGTTCGAACATTACGCGTAACCTTCAAAAGAATGGTATCTTGACACACAATGAATACGGTTTTATAAAACATTGCTCTTGTGAAATACGAATTGTTGAGTGCTATCCACAAGGGATTTCATATTGATTCCGTATTTTAGATTTCCAGAAGACTTATGACATCGTACCTCACAACCGGCTTGCAATAAAATTGCGTGCTAGCGGAATGTCGTCTCAGTTGTGTGTCTTGATCATTCGTGATTTCCTGTCGGAGAGGTCACAGTTCGTAGTAATTAACGGAAAGCCATTGAAATAAAATCGAAGTGATTCGTGGCGTGCCCGAAGGTAGTGTTGTACGCCCTCTGTTGTTCCTTGTCTACATAAACAATTTAGGAGACAATCTGAGCAACTGTCTTAGGTTGTTTGCAGATGATACTGTCGTTAATCGTCTAGTAAAGTCATCATAAGGTCAAAATAAATTGCAACACGATTTATAAAAGATATCTAAATGGTGAAAAAAGTGGCAATAGACCCAAAATAATGAGATGAGAGAGGTCATCCAAATTAGTACTAAAAGGAATCCGTTAAACTTTAGTTACACGATAAATCAGTCTAATCTAAGGGCCGTAAATTCACGAAATATGTAGGAATTAAAACTACGAACAATTTATATTGGAAAGAACCTATGGAAAATGTTGTGGGGAGGGCAAACCAAAGACTACGTTTTATTGACAGAACACTTAGAAAATGTAACAGCTCTACTAAGGAAACTACCTACACTACGTTTGTCCGTCCTCTTTTGGACTGCTGTTGCGCGGTGTGGAATCCTTATTAAACAGAGTTAAAGAAGTACATCGAGGAAGTTCAAAGAAGAGCACCACGTTTCGTACTGTCGAAAAACAGGGGACGGATTGACACGGACATGATATAGGATTTGAGGTGGACATCATTAAAACAATGTCGTTTCTCACTGTGAGGAGATCCTCTCACGAAATTTCAGTCATCAGCTTTCTCCTTCAAATGCGAAAATATATTGTTGACACTGACCTACATATTGAGAAATGACCATCATAATAAATTAAGCGGAAAGAGAGATCGCACGGAAAGATACACTATGTGATCAAAAGTATCCGGACACCTAACTGAAAATGACTTACAAGTCCGTGGTGTCTTCCATCGGTAATGCTAGAATTCAATATGGAGCTGGCCCACCCTTAGCCTTGAGACAATTTCCACTTTCGTAGGCATACGTTCAATCAGGTGCTGGAAGGTTTCTTGGGGAATGGCAGCCCATTTTCACGGAGTGCTGCACTGAGGAGAGGTATCGATGTCAGTCGGTGAGGCCTGGCACGAAGTCGGCGTTCCAAAACATTCCAAAGGTGTTCTATAGTATTTAAGTCAGGACTCTATGCAGGCCAGTCCATTACAGGGATGTTATTGTAGTGTAACCACTCCGCCACAGGCCGTGCATTATGAACAGGTGCTCGATCGTGTTGAAAGATGCAATCGCCATCCCCGAATTGCTCTTGAACAGTGTGTAGCAAGAAGGTGCTTAAAACATCAATGTTGGCATGTGCTGTGATAGTGCCACGCAAAACAACAAAGGGTGCAAGGCCCCTGCATCAAAAACACGATCACACCGTAACACCATCACCTCCGAATTTTACTGTTGGCACTACACGCGTTGGCAGATGACGTTCATGGGGTATTCCCCATACCCACATCTTGCCATCGGATCACCACATTGTGTACCGTGATTCGTCACTTTACACAACGATATTCCACTGTTCGATCGTCCAATGTTTACGCTCCTTACACCAAGCGAGGCGTCGTTTGGCATTTACTGGCGTCATGTGTGGCTTATGAGCAGCCGCCCAACCATAAAATCCAAGTTTTCTCATCTCCCACCTATCTGCCACAGTGCTTGCAGTGCATCTTGATGCAATTTGGAATTCCTGTGTGATGGTCTGGGTAGATGTCTGCCTATTACACATTAAGACCCCCTTCAACAGTCGGTGGTCTCTGTCAGTTATCAGACGAGGTCGACCGGTACGCTATTGTGCTGTACATATCCCTTTACGTTTCCACTTCACAGTCCCATCGGAAACAGTGGACCTATGGATGATTAAGAGTGTGGAAATCTCGAGTACAGACGTATGACACAAGTGACACCCAATCAGCTGACGACGTTCGAAGTCTATGAGTTCCGTGGACCGCCCCATTCTGCTCTCTCACGATGTCTAATGACTAATGAGGTTGCTGATAAGGAGTACCTGGCAGTAGGTGGCAGCACAATGCACCTAATATGAAAAACGCTTGTTTTTTAGGGTGTCCAGATACTTTTGATCACATAGTGTACAGGTGTTAAATTTTTCCGCCGGTTCAAAAATGGCTCTGTGCACTATGGGACTTAACATCTAAGGTCATCAGTCCCCTAGACTTACAACTACTTAAACCTAACTAACCTAAGGACATCACACACATCCATGCCCGAAGCAGGATTCGAACCTGCGACCGTAGCAGCGGCACGATTCCAGGTTGTAGCGCCTAGAACCGCTCGGCCACCCCGGCCGGCTTTTCCGCCGGAATTTAGAGAGTGGAATAATATAGAAGTATTGTGAAGGATGTTCGATGAACATTCTGGCAGGCACATAAGTGTGATTTGCGTAGTACCCATGTAGATGTAGATGTAGACGTAGATGTGAACTCATTAAAACTTGAAATCCATTAAATGAACTTCAACATTCATTTACTAAACACAGAAGTAACATCTTGCGCAGATGCTGACACTTTTTACTATCATGCGACCCGGGCAAGATACTGGCCCTCTGTGGCTAGTTGTCAGATACGAAAGCTGTCAGATCGCACGTCGGTTGCTAACTTCGTCACGTGACGAAACTTGGCTGTGTTGGTTGGAAGTGTACCCTTATGAAGATATTCCGTAGGGAATGAAACATCAGCATTGCAACGTTTTGTGACAAGTGCTACCATTATCAGTCGATTTAATATTTTGCCATACTGAACCACTTCTTGCTTGTCTTGAGAGTATTTAAGAAGGTTCTCTTTGTGCTTGATAAGGAACTTCCTTGGGAACAACGGTTTGAAGTGTCCCACAAAATCTAAATCAATGTTCTGAATAACCAGTATCACAACAAATTTCTTGGAGCTTGCCCGTACAATCTAATGACAATCAGTTGCACATACACTCTCTCACGTTTCCTTTTCAGTATATCGACAGTGCAAAAAAAGTGGTCAAATGGCAGAAAGCTATGTCTGGTTCATGGTAAAAACGCTGTGTGTTCCTTAATTTCCCATGATGCACTTGCACGAGCACATAGTTTTTGTACTGAGCACTGCAGCTCTCGGAAAATAATAGATAATCAGTGACGTTATCGACAAATATATTGTTTACAAAATGAGGATTCAAACTCACAACCCCACTCTGACTCTTTCCTCGAATACTTTCATCATACACACAGAAGCAGCTTTTTTGAGAATTAACAACATGAATGCAGAACTTGTCTCCCGCATTTGACGATCACAAAAGACATCACTTGCGGGAACTTTCGGATGTTCAAGATTTTGTGGGTAATCAAAACACATAGTCTTGCAACGATCATTCTCTTTTGTTTCTTGTGTCTCCCTTTTCAGGATACTGCAAAAAACTTCAGCTTTTCGGAGATTTAGCTGTTTTTCTGTTTTAAGTTTTCTTTTTTCCTCTTCAGTCTCTGCCGTCATTAAATTATGGTCTGTGTGTGAACACATTCGAGAAGTATCCATACGTGGCTTTCCACATAACATGTTAAAATGTGAGACAAAAAATTTATAGTCAAAGTCGTACGATGTTGTAGGTTTCACCGCCATCCCTGACTGCAAACTCAAGTATTCCTCATACTTTTGCAAATACGAAGAATAAATCTTCTTCACATTCAGATCTGCTGACACATAGTACTTCTTTACTATAACTGCATGACTGTAATGACACATCATAATTTCTCTCTGACAAACCCGGACATTTCTCTTACACTGACTACAAATGGAATTAATTTGGGAAGCGAAAACCAAGACACTTCCCTTAAGCATAAAAATGTATTACTTAAGAGAAATATTTTGTAGGCTTTTTGATTACTACGTTCTGTACTACAGAACGTTGAAAGAGCATCAAATATTTGTTTGATAGTGCTGTGCGCTAAGTCTGATTTCAAAATTGCTGTCGATTTTGGTCTGCCCAACGTCACATTTTTACTGCTCCAGAACCATTAAAAAATTTAGTTGTTAGACTAGAAACACAGTCTACAGATTTCAAAGACATTAAACGATTAACGTTATGATAGTGAATTGCTAATTCCGCTATTGTTACTATTTTTCTCTGTTTACCCATTTCTTTGAAGTGCTTGTGATGTATACATTTCATTTATGCTTTATGCGAGCTAAAGATCCTTGATACCGGGTGGCTATAATTAAAGTGCAGCTCCTCACAGAGGTCCAGTGTGGGCTGATATTATCGTATGGCAGCGAAACTTGTTAGATATTCCAATACGTCAATGCAGAACCGATTTACGCTAGAAAAAATTGTTCTAATTTTGATCACCAGGCACAAATCTGGTGCTCTAAATGCAAGAAAGACCTGTAAAAATGTTTCTATATGTTATGGACTAGGAGCAGGACGTGGGCAGAAAAGGTCAAACAAGTGAGAAGGGATTAATGTTGATTTTATTATTAACAGACGCTTACACTATTTGTTCAATATGAGACGTCGACGAGATGGTGTACAGCACCAGATTTGCAGCTGGTGGCCAAAATTGGAACTAATTCTTTTCCAGCGCAGATCTGCTCTGCATTAACACATTAGCATATCTACCAAGTTTCGATGCCATACGATAAT
Source organism: Schistocerca cancellata (assembly GCF_023864275.1). Classification (NCBI taxonomy): domain Eukaryota; kingdom Metazoa; phylum Arthropoda; class Insecta; order Orthoptera; family Acrididae; genus Schistocerca; species Schistocerca cancellata. Next base: position 334,293,298 of record NC_064629.1, read on the forward strand.
ATCAGCCCATACTGGACCTCTGTGAGTAGCTGCACTTTAATTATACTCATCTTGCCCGTGTGCAGTGGAAACCTAACACAAGTTACACATTCCATTTCATACTCACTTATCCCTTTTTTAGGAAGAACTATTTCTCTTATTAATTTTCTTGGAAGGGACTCTTCCTGTTTGGCATTCTGAATTCATTTGAAACTATGAAACACTTTAATAACAAAATTAATTGCGATACGACCGAGGCAGAGAATCAGAGAACCACGTTAGTGCAAAACTTAAATCGGAGTGAGACAAAGGACAATAATGGAATTTCAGCAGTGCTACCGCTCAGTATTCTCCTTAAAGGACTGTCAGCTGCTATAATAAAAACTTTCGGTATTTAGCTTAACAGCTAGAGATGCATGTAAGGATTTGGAAAAAATATGAATAACATGAGAACTTTTTTTTTAAATCCGAAATCGGGGACAAACTGCCGGCCCGAAAGTATTTTTCGGGAACTGCTTTCAATACTCTAAAACCAGGACTGTCCTGGAAGCCCGGAGCGTTGAAACCATAGCTCTACGCAGGTTTCAAACACAGCGTGGGGCCGATTTCTGTGCTTTCCTCGCGAGTCAGGTGATCTTGTAATATTCAGCGTCAAGTGCTTCAAAAGACGCTCAAGTCTCTTTGTGTCAGTCCCATGTAACCTACAGAATGCTATTTTTCGTAACACACGTTCGATACATCCGCCTTTCACCTAACAAAAGTAAGAGATATGTTACCATTTTATAACCTAATAAGTCTCTTATTACAAGGTGTTACAAAGGGAAAATATTCTTTCTTGCAAATAATGTTTTTCTCTCGTACCTTGTATATGGATGTCCAAAATTAAAGCCACAAACAGCCATTTCCCCGTCCTGTGTCTTTTCTCTCGTACCTTGTATATGGATGTCCAAAATTAAAGCCACAAACAGCCATTTCCCCGTCCTGTGTCTAACTCAATCTATAATCATACAACCTGTGAACAATTGTCCGTACAATCGCATTCTGTACGGCAGATAGCATTCCGGTCAACGGACAATTACGTCAGCGATGACATCAAGGCACCTATCACACGGGTTAATGTTTGCCAGGTAGTCTCACATCAACAATCGCTTTCACAGACGGTGCAGTATGGCATAGACAAAACGAATACGAGAATGTCCGCGGTGAAGGGCCATGGAAAGAATGGAATTAGGAAAGTCGCAAATTGATGTGGCCCGATGGCTTAACGTGATCGTTCTATTGTTTCTCGGATATGGTGAAAGTTTATAGAGACCGAAACTGTATCCTGAAGGCCAGGACAAGGCCGACCATGTGTGACGTCAGAAAGAGAGGGCCGTTATTTGCTGTAAGGGTACGACGGTACCACCTTAGCAATGCACGGCAACTGGCATCTGGACTCGCAGCATCCACTGAAAGTGTTGTATCAAAGTAAACGGTGTACAAAATGCTTCGGCGGAGTGGTCTTTGTTGTTGGATACCTGCTGTATGTGTACCTCTAACACGGTCTTCACAGGAGGCCAGTGGGCCAATGTTCTTCTCACAGATGAGCCCAATTCGGTCTGGAGAGTGATTTGTGACGGATTCGCGTCTGGAGGGAACGAGGAGCACGATTACTGGACACAGACATTGTGGAAAGAGGTAATTATCGAGGAGGATCCCTAATGTTGTGGGTAGGGATTATGTTGACCACTGGAACACCTCTTCAGGAAATTGTACGGGTGAATCGGCAAGGCTCTCAGTTATCGTGACGAGATCTTTGGACATCATTTGCTGTTGTTGCGAGGTGCTTTGGGTCCAGACTTCGTACTGTAGGACGCTACTGCCCGACCTCTTGGAAACGGAAGAAGATATTGCTCGCAAGGCGTTGCGTCCTCACTCTCCCGAGTTCAATACCATAGAGCATGTCTGGGATGCACTATGGAGATGGGTTGCATCACGTCAGCATCCACCGAACACTCTCCAAGACTTACGAGCCGTCTGCATCATGAAGAATGGGCGTTATTTCCTCAACATGAGGTTTATGACATCATTCACGGCATACACCGTCATTGTCAGGTCTATGTTATTGCCAGAGGTCGTCACACTCCACACTGAGCACATTAACCAGTTGTCGAAATGTGTGCGCAGGTCCGTTTACTTGAAAAAAAAAACGAAGAATATTTTTGTCTACCGTTATGCAATTTGCAGCTGTATACGTTATTTATTTCTACTTTACTATCAGTGTTTTAACACTGGTGCTGCATCCCTGCATGTTGTCCTCGGTCCCAGTGGACTGCGACCTGACGACACGACGACAGCATGGCAACTGCTTGGTCGTCCACACAAAGCCCCGTTATTCTGTTCTCCCTTGACCATGGGTTCACTGTCCATCGTGTAAGGACACAGCCTCCTGCGTCACGAAGTATGTTCCCCGTTGCGGCTCTCGCTCTCCCTATCGCTCACTCGCTCCTGATGACACCTTGTCCAACTCTACAACATTATATGGACTGTATGAAATTCCATCAGGATGTGAAAGCTCAGAGAGTCAGTACTACCACTGAAATCACTGTCGTATCCCTCCTAATTCCTAGTGTAATAGGCGTGTTTAATTGTTATTAACCTAGCAGCCTGTTCCATCGCCGTTTACATGTGTGAGATGTGGCTAGCGGGAATAGTTATCCACTTGTCAATGGAAGCAGTCACTATTCGAGCACCAACAATTTTCCAACGTTCAAATTCACTTAGCTCTGACATAATGCAATTATAACTACATAGATCGATGATATAACCAAGACTGACATTTGCAACGTATTGTGGATGTTTCACAGGTGCCTTTTGTGGTCAAATACAACAGCGAATCCTGCAGGCTTGGCTAGAATCTCTATTTATGTCCAAATATGCATTTCTCGTGATGTTTTCATGTTTTTGTCTAACCCTTGTGGACACACTACCTTTAAGTCTTTTGTTTGTGACATAATAACTTGATTTGACGATACCATCATTATCTTTAAAGCTGTTGTATTCACGTTAAGATGAATATTAACATCAGAAATAATGTGAATTGGACGCGAAAGGAAAGCGAGTGAATTATCCGAAAGCTACGTACTTTAATATTACCACATATTTTTATCTAGTCCTAGGGAAGTGTTGTGTCGGCTGCTGTGGGTGTCAGCACCGACAGAAACAAGGAAGGAGAGAATCTGCGATGGCCGGTGACAAGAATCAAAAATCGTAAGTACTTTAATCTCTATTACTATCCGCAGAAAGCATGCTAGGTAAGGTCTTCCTATTACTCAGTAATGATGCTCTCGAAGTCTATGACCGAACTGGGGTCGAACGGCGATAGGTGGCTCGTTAAATCAGCGTTGACAGGGGGCGCTGAACATTCCTGGAAGTGTGGCGCTGCCCGCGCTTTCAATTGGTGTGTGGGTTAGCGCCTTCTTGATGCCATTTCGCGACACTGCGCTAGTCGGTGTCCAGTCGGTGCTTTAGGACCGCACAGGAAATAATCCATATTTCGTCTGCCTCTTTGAGCATCGTTCAGGGTTAGAGACCCAATCCTGAAATGAGACGACGAAATACCCTACTCAGCCAACAGGGGTACATGGTTCACCTAGAAAGCAACTGCATGGTTGGTGACTTGGAAATCTCATGATTCACCTACAAAGCAATCGCATGGCTTGTGACTTGGAAAGAATAAAATTTAGACAGTAACTGATTGGCAATATTACTGAAATGGATATTTAATTAGACCTATCATCACCACTCAACTACACACAAATAAAATGCGAGAAGTCTAGCGAGGCCCGCTCTCAGACTGGGAGGAGACGTTGCCGCAGCATGGCGGAGATTAACTCGGGAGAGAGAATAAAGTACGACTTTCTTTGCGCAGCCTACCGTTTCGTCAAAAATACAAACAGTTTTTCTACAATATTAAACCCATTTCTCAAAAGTATATCCTTTACATGCATAGGGATAAAAGCTTAGAGGTAGATTTTAAATTGTTATTTTCAAAAAACCAGTCCGATTTTAAAAACGTATATACACTACCTTATCAAAAGCATCCAGACACCCATTAGTGGACATTAATATGGGATATCTCCACACTTAGAATCCATGACGGCTTGAACTCCGCTAGGTACAATTTCAATTAGGCGTCTGAATGTCTGTGGAGGAGCAGGAGCCCTTTCTTCCTAAAGAGCCTAAAACAGAGAATATAGTGATGTAGGACACTGCAATCATGAGCGAAGTCGACGCTATACACCATCCCAAAGGTATTCCATTAGGTTCAGGTCGCGACTCTGAGCAGGCCAGTAAATTTCAGGGATGTTATTGTCCATAAACCGTTGCCTTACACACGATTACAAGAGGGTACATAGTCATGGTGACAGAAACAACCATCATCCCAGAACTGTTCATTTATGGTACACAGTACACAATGCTGTAAAATGTGTTCATATTCTTCCACCTTTAATGTCATCATAAACGCAACAAGGGGACTGCAGCCCAACTACGAAAAGCATCTCCATACCGTAACACCACCTCCTTTGTACTTCACTTTTGGCATTAAACATGATAGCAGGAACCATTATCTAGGCATTAGCCAAGCATGCACCTCTTCATGGGCTTGCAACAAGCTACAGCGTGATTCATCACCCTATATTAATCGTTTCCTGCCATCCACCGTCCCGTGGCGTCACTTTTTACACAGTTTCAAGCTTCTCTTAGCACTGGTTACAGAATGTGTGGCTAATGAGGAGCTGCTCAACCAATGTACCCCATTTTTTGCAACTCCGTACGCACAGTCATTGCGCTTGCAGGACTGTTGGTAGAACTATGGAACTCAAGAGAGGGTTCTTCCGTCAGTTTCATGCGGTTCCTTACACCCACCCTCCACCGCGCTCGAAGGTCCCTGTCCAACAGTACATGAGGTCTGCCTGGTTCTGGCTTAGCTATAGTGGTTTCGTCGCTTTTCCACTTCACAATCATATCACCAGCACAAATAGGCAAAATAAACGAACAAATTCGCTCGCATCTCTTCCAGAAGCAGATTATAAGCTTTTCAGAGTAATGTGCGATATTCAGTGTGTTTCCGTAAGAGCGTGCAAGAATGTAGCAAGACATGGAGAATGCTCCACTGAACAATTTGAGGTAGAGAATGCCGCGCGGAGTGGCCACGCGGTTTGAGGAGCCATGTCACTGATTGCGCGGCTCCTCCCACCGGAGGTTCGAGTCCTCCCTCGGACATGGGTGTGTGTGCTGTTCTTAGCATAAGTTAAGTAGTGTGTTGTTCTTATCATAAGTTAAGTAGTGTGTTGCTCTTAGCATAAGTTAAGTAGTGTGTGTAACCCTGGAGATACTAGAAGATATCAGATAGATTATATAATGGTAAGACAGAGATTTAGGAACCAGGTTTTAAATTGTAAGACATTTCCAGGGGCAGATATGGACTCTGACCACAATCTATTGGTTATGAACTGTAGATTAAAACTGAAGAAACTGCAAAAAGGTGGGAATTTGAGGAGACGGGACCTGGATAAACTGAAGGAACCAGATGTTGTAGAGAGTTTCAGAAAGAGCATAAAGGAACAATTGACAAGAATGGGGGAAAGAAATACAGTAGAAGAAGGATGGATAGCCTTGAGGGGTGAAGTGGTGAAGGCAGCAGAGGATCATGTAGGTAAAAAGACGAGGGCTAGTAGAAAACCTTGGGTGACAGAAGAAATACTGAATTTAATTGATGAAAGGAGAAAATATAAAAATACAGTAAATGAAGCATGCAAAAAGAAATACAAACGTCTCAAAAATGAGATCGACAGGAAGTGCAAAATGGCTAAGCAGGCATGGCTAGAGGACAAATTTAAGGATTTAGTAGCTTACCTCATTAGGGGTAGGATAGATACTGCCTACAGGAAAATTAAAGAGACCTTTGGAGAGAAGAGAACCACTTGTATGAATATCAAGGGCTCAGATGGAAACCTAGTTCTAAGCAAAGAAGGGAAAGGAGAAAGGTGGAAGGGGTATATAGAGGGACCGTACAAGGGCGATGTTCTTGAGGACAATATTATGGAAAGGGAAGAGGATGTAGATGAAGATGAAATGGGAGATATGATACTGCGTGGAGAATTTGATAGAGCACTGAAAGACCTAAGTCGATACAAGGCCCCGGGAGTAGACAACATTCCATTATAACTACTGACAGCCTTGGGAGAGCCAGTCCTGACAAAGCTGTACCATCTGATGAGCAAAACGTATGAGACAGGCGAAATACCCTCAGATTTCAAGAAGAATATAATAATTCCAATCCCAAAGAAAGCAGGCGTTGACAGATGTGAAAATTACCGAACTGTCAGTTTAATGAGTCACGGCTGCAAATACTAACGCGAATTCTGTACGGACGAGTGGAAAAACTGGTAGAAGCTGACCTCGGGGAAGACCAGTTTGGATTCCGTAGAAATATTGGAACACGTGAGGCAATACTGACCCTACGACTTATCTTAGAAGCTAGATTAAGGAAAGGCAAACCTACGTTTCCAGCATTGTAGACTTAGAGAAAGCTTTTGACAATGTTGACTGAAATACTCTCTTTCAAATTCTGAAGGTGGCAGGGGTAAAATACAGGGAGCGAAAGGCTATTTACAATTTGTACAGAAACCAGATGGCAGTTATAAGTGTCAAGGGACATGAAAGGAAAGCAGTGGTTGGGAGGGGAGTGAGACAGGGCTGTAGCCTCTCCCCGATCTTATTCAACCTGTATATTGAGCAAGCAGTAAAGGAAACAAAAGAAAAATTCGGAGTAAGAATTAAAATCCATGGAGAAGAAATAAAAACTTTAAGGTTCGCCGATGACATTGTAATTCTGTCAGAGACAGCAAAGGACTTGGAAGAGCAGTTGAACGGAATGGATAGTGTCCTGAAGGGAGGGTGTAAGATGAACATCAACAAAAGCCAAACGAGGATAATGGAATGTAGTCGAATTAAGTCGGCGATGCTGAGGGAATTAGATTAGGAAATGAGACACTTAAAGTAGTAAATGAGTTTTGCTATTTGGGGAACAAAGTAACTGATGATGGTCGAAGTAGAGAGGATATAAAATGTAGACTGGCAATGGCAAGGAAAGCGTTTCTGAAGAAGAGAAACATCGAGTATAGATTTAAATGTCAGGAAGTCGTTTCTGAAAGTATTTGTATGGAGTGTAGCCACGTATGGAAGTGAAACATGGACGATAAATACTTTGGACAAGAAAAGAATAGAAGCCTTTGAAATGTGGTGCTACAGAAGAATACTGAAGATTAGATGGGTAGATCACGTAACTAATGAGGAAGTATTGAATAGGATTGGGGAGAAGAGGAGTTTGTGGCACAACTTCACAAGAAGAAGGGATCGGTTGGTAGGACATGTTCTGAGGCATAAAGGGATCACCAGTTTAGTTTTGTAGGGCAGCGTGGAGGGTAAAAGTCGTAGAGGGAGACCAAGAGATGAATACACTAAACAGATTCAGAAGGATGTAGGCTGCAGTACGTATTGGGAGATGAAGAAGCTGGCACAGGATAGAGTAGCATGGAGAGCTGCATCAAACCAGTCTCAGGACTGAAGACCACAACAACAACAACAAGTCTATGGACCGATGATCTCAGCAGTTTGGTCCCCTAGGAATTCACCCACATTTGAGGTAGAGAGCCTGGGGCCGGAGAAACCAGCTTAAGGAGATACGGCAGTAAACTTGTCTACCACTTTGTCTTTTACTGTTTTCCAGCTTATTTGCAACCAACAAGCGTACAAGCTTACACAAACTGTACTGTTTATTTACATGTACGTTCTTTGTTTCATGCAAGGCGACAATCTCATTGGGCAACATCTTCTAGCTGCCCCTCTGAATCGCCACCTGTAATTGAGGTTTGTGCAAAGAGCTCTACCTGAGTTGTTGAAGAACGTTCCGTTCGTTGTCAGTGAGATGATGTGGATATAACATGACGGAGAACCATCTCACTTCAGTGTGAACGTCCGCAACCATCTCAATGCTGTATTTCCTGGTCCCTGGATTTGTAGGGGAGGTCCTATTCCATGGCCCTTGATGTCACCTGACCTGAATCCCCTTGATTATTTCCTATGGGGACATGTAAAATCACTTGTGTCTGAAAGCCCAGTGGATACGAAGATGGAATAAGTTGCCAGCATTTTATCTGCCTGTGATCCGAAACACCCCAGGGATATTTGTCAAGGTGCGTCAGAATATTGTTCGCCGATATGATGCTTGCATTGAAATTGATGGCTGAGAGTTTCAGCAGATTTTGTAACATACAGTACAAAGGGTACGTTCATTGGGGCGGTGATGGTATTTGCAGTTAACTGTAATTAATATAAATAAAAATGTACGCGGTAATGTGATTACTATATTCCTAAGCTGGCTTCTCCGACTCCCAAGTTCTGTGCCTCAAACTGTTCAGTGGAGCATCGTCTATGTCCTGTTAAATTTTTGCACGCCGTTATGGAAACACCCTGCGTAATCTGCACTACGGGCATGCAAGACGCTTCATAAATGCGAGACTCATGAAAGGCTCCGACTGATCCGAATTACACCTTCTCTACTAACACAATACATCCCGTCTCCTTTTTATAATAGAAGGTGAAACTGTCATATCTAGAGGTTAGTTCGACATTATATAGGGGTGTTCGAATGCTTTTGATCAGATGTGCATTTTTACATGCATGCACATACAACTTTCGGGCCATTTTTACAATTTGAGGTAGGATCAAAGTTTCCTTTTACCTTTCACAAATGTTCAATGTGGGCTCCACCGGGCGTACAGCAAACATCCGCATGATAGTCAGTCTACTACCATACTTTTGCTATCAGGTCTGAAGACGTCGCATTCACTTCTGTTGTTATGCGACGTCGTAGTGCACCTACGGATATTGGAATGTGCAACGCTAGTACTGGCTATGATAACAGTTCATCTCGGACGAGACATACCAACCGCAGTGATACTGGTCACATGCAAAGCATTATTCATTCCCTGTTGAGATCAATCAATTACTATGACACTAACTTAGTGCAAGTGCACAACCTCAAATTTCAGACTCGCTCGCTTAATCAGAAGCTCTCATTCATGCACTGTTGCTTTTACAAACTAATTAATCAATCATGAAATCCAGTTATTAGCATAGACGTAAGCGGAAATGCAAATAAATAAGTAAACAATAAATGAATTATGAAAACTAAAGGTAGGCCGTGTGAAGTAATTCCGTGAAATAGTAATGTGAACTATAACAAATGATTTAAACTTTTGATCTATATTTCATCAAATAACTACATCAATATACGCGAATGTTGGTCTCACATCTACTGATAATTTAACACTACTATGACTCAGGTTAGCACAGAAAACATGGATTCACAGTCCAAGCACAGCATTCATAGACTGTAGAAAGTGCTTAGAGCCATGCAACAAAATCACGAAAACCTACAACAGCGACTAAAAACCGTTCAAGTTCATTCATGAAATTATACAACACAGCAAAACTTCTATAGTTCACATCTGCTTACAGATGTTTAAATAGCAACAAATTTCGCGCGGTCGTAAAATATTCATTTACTGAAAGTTGGTAGAGATTTTAAGTGCAACAGCATTCAGAGCCCTGAAAATATTCTAAGTCTTCGACCTGCAGACACCGAAATAAAAATCTGAAATAAAATACATAAAATCTAGTGGCCCTCTGACCTAACAGTACTTTCAAAACATCTTTCCAGACCGTGCACACAACAACAAAATGTACGCGGTAATGTGATTACTATATTTCTATTATCTTCTTAAGTTGGCTTCTCCGACTCCCAAGTTCTGTGCCTGAAACCGTTCAGTGGAGCATCGTCTACGTCCTGTTAAATTTTTGCCTGACCAGGTTGAGGGTCTGGAGCTCCCGGTGCGCCCTATGTCTTCCCGTTAGCGTCGAAGAACTGCAGAAGGGAGACTTGTTGTTGTTTTCTGTGATTTTTAGTGCAGGCAATTTATCCTTTGTTTTTAGACTACTTTGGTGTGACGTCATAAGCGCGTGACTGTGTGTGAGATCTCTCTCTAAGTTTTCATATATTTTTAGGTTTCAGACACATATTTTAATGATTTTTGTGATAATATTTACTGTATAAGTGACTTATTAGTGGTTTCTTCATTCACCTCTGACTTTGTTGTGTTGTAAAAATTAACGTGCATTTTTAGTGTCTGTTCATGTGTTGCCAACAATCGCAATAGGTGTCGTTATTTCTGGTCAAACACCCACACATATTACTGTTGGTAAGTAAGCAATTGATACTTAAGCTATATTCGTGGATGATAAAGAAGGACGGTAGGTGTGCGGTTCGATTGTCGCTCAGGCACAAACATTTGTATCCTTATTTTAGATTCAAACACCTAGCAGCTGGTAAGAAAAACCGATAAGTAACATTTGATTTTACTTAGTTAACAATCCGATTACGTGTTGGGTTCGTATCTCTGTCACCGAACTTCACATCATGCGCTTCATCTTTAAATGTATGCACACATCGTTACTTCTGAATGGAGGTATATCAGACATCTTTCGTGGTTAGTTAACAGGGACAGTAGAGTCTTCATAGGAATCCCAGTTTATTACAAAAATTGTCTTTTTTTTTCAAGTTTAGATTTGGTTACTGATATTGGCGAAAATTTCGGTAATTCATGACTCTTCATGGCTAGTTAGCAATATGATACGATTAGATTGGACTAGATTAGATTAGAATAGATTAATACTTGTTCCATAGATCATGAATACGACATTTTGTAATCATGTGGAATGTGTCATTTGAATGAAAGATTAATGTTTGGCGCCGGCCGGTGTGGCCTAGCGGTCGTAGCCGCTTCAGTCTGGAACCGCGCGACCGCTACGGTGGCAGGTTCGAATCCTGCCTCGGGCATGGATGTGTGTGATGTCCTTAGGTTAGTTAGGTTTAAGTAGTTCTAAGTTCTAGGGGACTGATGACCTGAGATGTCTCATAGTGCTCAGAGCCATTTGAACCATTAATGTTTGGCAACTCTGTGAGCGACGAGTTACTTCCTGGTGTGCACGGAATTAAGCCTCAAAGTTCAATTGAGTTTTTTGTCATTTCCATTGAATAATCTGAGTTAATATCGATTGAAGTGTAACAAATGATTGTATATTTACGGTTTTCGGCCCAGGAAAGTCGTTGCAAGCGGAAATCGCAACTAATCTCGTCCTTTAAATAGCTGTTTTCGAGTTTTAGCCACTATTGGCCTCTTAAGACGAAAACAAAATACATACCTCTTCGCTAGCTCTGTGGTTATGTGCTAACCTGTGAAGATGCGTCTGTTATGGTTCGCGGTTCCATTAACGCTGACAGCAGCGTTTTTATCTCTTCTGTGAAAGAGCTACAAGCAGTGAGATCAAACATAGATAAGGAAATCGCAAGAAAATACATACTTTCGGCTCATAGAGCAATGGTGAAAAACTTACAATGCTGCACTACGGGTAACGCCTCTTTCCGCTGCTGAGAAGCAAATTTTGGGTTTCTAGGAATACATAACTTTATTTTTGAAATGCCTCATTTGCATACCTCTTGAGTATGATACAGCATACCAATTAAGCACAGACTCAGTCGAAATCTAAGTGAGTAGTGTTTTTCTAATTCTTACCAATAGAGGCACTCTTGTGTACAGATACTCAGTTTTATTAAAACAGACTTTCGTCGTAAGGTTATATAGGTAGTTTTATTTCATTTTTATTGTACAATGCATAACATTCGTAAGGTTTTTTAGTGTCGTTAAAACACTACTAAACATGAGAGAGAAATTAATCATCAACGACACATGCGAATTCTCTGACATTATCTATAACAGTCTGACAATGCACATCCAGTTTATTGATTACATGCATGTAGAAAACTAGTTCTGAGTTAAAGCTGTCAAACAAGATTTGAAGAAGAATAAAATGCCACTCCCACATGACATCTAATGTAGAAAATGCTTATCTGATGTATTTTGGCACGATGCGCTCTCCCCATACATAATGCAAAAGTTTCGAGATGCATCTGCAGCCAGGCCGTCTATTAAACCTGAAAAGAACAAAATGTCACTGATGCTAGCCCTTTTTCCACATGCGAATATTTTCGCTTGAGAAGTGAAGGGAACTATGTTCAGAGTCCCATTACATTGATAACTTCAGCAGACAGCAGAAATGCGTTTTAAAAAATGTAGCAGTGAATGTTCTTGTACTCGCGACGTGTTATCTACGGTGCACACCGCTTACCATTACGACACTACCTGACACGTAGGTACAGTACCTCCAGAAGTCAGTAACTATTCGTCCAGAACTTCCGCATTCCACAGTGCTGTGAGATAATGCGTACGATCGGATCTAGACTTTTGAGAGACAGATAGTTACAGTTTTTCTTTGGTGCTGCACGACTTTTTCAACAAACAGATAGCGCAATAGAGTAGCTCAAGTGGGAAGGAACACTTCCTATTTAAATTCCTGCATCCTACACTGTTGGCAGTTCTGTGTAGGTGGCATTTACGTGATTTTATTTCGGTGATTATAAAACAGAGTCGAATGTATGCACTGGGTAACTGAGGCAGCTAGTTCATGGCGATTCGATCAACCAAGTAAATGAATGTACTGTACATGCTGCAAACCACTACAGGAAGCCTGTGTGTCAGTATACTTATCCAGTGTGTCGGAAGGCGTTATGAGCAGAGGATTCGGTAGTCTGTTGGATTGATAATGGTTTCAGATACTTATGGTATGGGTTCGATTCTATCTTCTGCTGGTGATTTTTGATAGGGAGAGACAGATTCTATTCTCTTCAGGCTACGCCAAGTGAAGAAGGTGTAATGGCATTGTGGTCTGAAATTCACATTAGTCATGATATTCCATCTCTACCAAGTAGACGTTAGGTTGAACCACAATAAAGCCAGGAGTGGCGACATGTAGAAACTCTATCACCAGTAACCTTTATTATACTAGTTATTTATTTCTAGTGACGAAACAAACGCTATTTAGGTCACAGGACACTTATTCCATCTTCTATTTGGGCTTCTGTATGTCGATGAAATTGGTTCTGAACTGGGAATGCAACTCAGACCGCTGTTAACGCGGAATGTGATCCCTTCGTGACAGTACAGCTCGACTACAATTTGCTGTTTGTTCAAAACTGCAGATTCTTCAACATCTCCACATATTGCGCGTGAATGGGTTCAAATCCTGGCCCAGCACTAAGGTTTTCATTATGTATTATCAAGCTCCAGCATGAGAACACCTATCTGCTGGTGGATAATAATTTTGATTTTTAATGTATGTTCATTCGTCGTCAACACTAACGATATCGGACGTTTTTGACTCCCAGTGAGACACAGAGCTATTTGCGAGATCACTGTAGTTCAAGGATTCTGGTGGAGAAACATTCTGTAGAAGACATCTCTCTGTGTGTAGTTAACAACGATATGTGTGGGGTTCGATTCCCATTCAGCACTGAACTCTTTGTCATATAATTTTTAGTTCAAACATGCTCACATGTCGCTGCTGGTGTAACAAACCCATATTTAACGTTCGTTTTCTCTAGAATATAACAGCGATAGATGTCGGATTGGAATCCTGGGAAGGCCAAAATTAATGTTTCGTTTCGTAATTTCAGTTAAAACATCTAGTTACTGCCGGGAAAATCCGATATGCACAGTTGATTGTGCTTCGATAACAATCTGATTAGGTTCTGGGTTCGAATCCCTATCCAACACAAAGCTTTAATTCAGGGCATTTGAAGTAAGTTACTTGTGAAGAAGCAATATTTAGCATCTCTAGTAGTTCGTTAACGAGGACAATAGATGCTGGGTAGGAATTCCTGTCCGTTAAAAATGTTTACGTTATGTAATTTAAAGTTGATATTTGCTAACTGATGCTGTCTAAAATCTAGGTATATCACTCTCTGTATGCATACTCAGGAATGACTGCTAGTTTCCGTCAGTCACGAAATCTTTGCTTAGTCTGCATGACCTGTCTTTGAATCCATATGCTGAACGAAGCGATTCGTCGTGTCAGTTGAAGGTCATACATATTCTGAACTAGCTGCTAATGAATAACTTAAATTTTTAATGTCATTATTGTTAAATAATAAGTACAGTATGTTACTTTGAAGAGGAAATTATGAATACGTCGAACTTACTACGTGCATTACCTATCTGACGTAATAATGCGAGTGGTAACATTTCAGATATGTCATTTATTGTAATAAATGTGAGCGTAGAAGACTTAAGGACAGTCTTATCTGTGATAAGGTGTTCCCTGATATTTGTAGTATCGTGGTATAACTTTACATCTTGAGTTATTGCGATACGGAGCAGTGTTTTCTAGTAGTGACTTGTTGGAACCATTTTCAATAGTCAAACAACTGTACCGAGGAGCGATTAGAGGACCTGGTAGACAGCTGCGTTAAGTGGGTTGCATGCGAATCAGGCGAAATGCAATTCAGGTCGTTCGGATACTTTTGAGCACGACTGTACATGTACAAGCAAAAAAAATTATTACAGTTTAAGAAAAGTTCAATAACTTATTCAACAGAGAACTTTTCAAATTGAGCTACGTCTTGGTCCACATCTCACCCTAAGGCAATCAATTATTCAGCTTGTCATTGACTAACAGAGTTCTTGGATGTCTCCTGAGAGATATTATGCCAAATTCCGTACAACTGGCGCGTTAGATCGTCAAAACGGCATGCTGGTTGAGGGTCCTGTCCATAACGCTCCAAATATTTTCAGTTTGGGAGATATCCGGCGACCTTGCTCGTCTAGCTAGGGTTTGATAAGTACGAATACAAGGAGTGTAAACTCTCACCTTTTGCAAGTGGGCATTATCTTGGTGTAATATAAGCCCAAGATAGCTTGCCATGAAGGTCAGCAAAACAGGGCGTATAATATAGTCGATGTACTACTGTGCTGCAACGGTGCCGCTGATGATAACCAAATGGTCCTATTATGAAATGAAATTGCACCAAAACTTTCACTCCTCGTTGAAGGGCCCTATGGCGGGTGACCATCATGTTGGATTCCATCGTCGTCTGGGGTGCCTGTCTGGTCATCGAAGGTCATTTTGAAGCAGGACTCGGCACTGAAGCCAATTCTACTATGGTCAATAGGATTCCAGCGCGAATGTGCTCCACAGCACTGCAAAACGGCTTGTTGGTGTACAGTGGTCAACGGTAGTCAGCGCAGAGGTGCACGTCGTAATGATGATAATGATGAATCCGGAGCTCTTGGTGCCTCTCTGATGGCTGATCAGTCCTCACATTCTGTAGTCACTCTCGGTCGACTGCTTCCTTCTTGTCGTTATTTCGGCCATTCCTGCCAACATCATCGAATAGTGACATCGCTCCAATTCAAATGTCGAGTGATTCGCCCGCTACTCCAACCAGCTTCTTTAAGCCCAACTACACGTTCTTTCTCAAACGTATCTGTGTATATTGTTCACGCGCCTGTCTCCGAGACGTAGTTTCTGTCCAAATGATTACATGAAAAGACATTCGTAAAGCTTTATTCCCTGCTATCGACATAACCTCTGCTTACTATCTTTGCCAGCTATAGGGTGAAACTGAGCTGCAACGTCACACATTCATCCACTGGCCCCCAAAATTTACAATTTGGCATTTTCCGTCGATAGCTGTATGAGTATCAGTTTGTGGCCAATTTGCATAACTCCTTCGTGGTTCGTCGTTTTTTGTCTTCACGTGTATATCTCTCAAACATACTCAAACTCCGTCCGAACAGGCCTTGGTAGATCCAACGGTACCGACCGAACGCCTTGTTTAACAGATAGGTTTCACTGGATGCTGATATGGAAGGCATGTCGTCAGCACACCACTGTTCCAGCCTTGTCAGCTTCGGAACCCGAGTCGCTAGTTCTCAGTCAAGTAGTTCTTCAATTGGCCTCACAAGGGCTGAGTGCGCATTGCTTGCCAACAGTGCTCGGCAGACCCAGATATTCACCCATCCAAGTGCTAGCCAAGCCCAATAATGCTTAACTTTGCTGATCTAGCCGGAACTATGGTTACCACTGTGGCAAGGCCTTGGTGTGTATACTTCCCACCTAGCCGAAATTTAAATATAATAATACTATCTACATAATTCAATATGCATCTAGTTTCGTTCTTTGTAGTTCTTTTCGTTTGACGCTTATTTCGTGAGATATTTGGCCCGGTCACGATCAATGGACCACACTGTATACATCCGTGCACAATCACTTTACTATAGTATATTCCATGGGCCAAGGCAGTTTCAGATTGCTAGGATAAATCAGAGCCTTCTCTACAACGGGCAGATGCTTCCCATTAACAGTTCGACATGACATGTGTGACATTTGCATCACTGGTAAGTTGCAATTACGGGGAAATTTATTATACCACCTTTAATCCATTATTGGCCTGTTGCGTCCCGAATATAATAAGGCGCAATCAGGGTCTTAGTTTATTGTAATGCAGGCAAAAGGGAGATCACTCCGCAAAAGGCCTTGACCCTACTACGCTTTTTTAATTAATCCACGAAGTCTCCTGCGGCGGACTGCACACCTATGTCATCAGCTCTGTCAGAGATACGGGGCATTATTCAATCAATTGGCCAAGATTTAACTGGAAACACAGCTTCTTATTATCTAACTGGGGATCAGATTGACTGATCTGACCGGCAATCCTGTCCACCTGTAAGTCAGAACTAAATGATACAGGGCCCTGCTTCTCGTCACTCATACAAGCGTTCTCAGTACTCGAACCTAATTTATCTAACCGGCGAATGTCTGAGGCATGCTAGAGAATAGCATACGCGACTGGTCCACAGGGGGTTGTACACTCCCACACGTTATTCACTGCCTCTACCTCCAAAACACTGAGGTACAAGCCCGCCATGACAATCCGTATATCCTCATTATATTGTGAAAGAGTCCCTTTATGTCCATGTCTTTGTTCCTACAGAAAAGCTGCTATCAATATCGCACACACGCAGCTCAGATATGGCTCAAACGTGGATCACTTCCGAGGGCGTGCTGGAAACCTCCGAATTTTTTAGCCTGTTCTCAATATCGGTTGCGGTATTACATGCCATGACCATTACTTGATCTACTTTCCCGCTTAGCTGATGCAAGCTGTTACCCTCTGCCGCAAGAGGGCTACAGATTGTAGAGTCTAACATGGCGGTGTGTAGGTGCCTGAGGAACAGCAGGCTGTAATCGAGTTTCTAACTGCAGAAAACGTGCCTCTCCTTCACAATAACAAAACCTGACCACATACGAGCGCTGCGACATCCACAACAATCCGACACATTTGGTTCACTGTCATCGATCATCCTCCGTACAGTACCGACTTAGCCCCATTCAATTTTCATCTATTTCCAAAGCTTAAAGAACACCTACGAGGACTTCACCTTGTTGAATCAGTGCTAGCAGAGGTGAAGTTGTGACTCCGTAAACAAAGTCAAACATTCTACATTTACGTCATCATCAATATGTAACCTCATTGTGAGAAATTTGTTCATTGCCAGGGTGACTATATTTATAAATAAACGCGTGTAAATGAATAACAAAGATATAGAATGTTAACAACATTTGTTTTATTTGAAAATTCGTAACAGTTTTCACATAAAAATTTACTTTTCAGTATACCCTCATACATTATTTTTACTTCCTTCTCTATCAGATCGACTGCAAGCGATCCTTTGTTGGCAGTACACGAGATGTTTGTGGAAATATTAAAGTACCACAGGAAGAAATTTGCTTAGAACTCTGTGGAACTATACTTTTTGTTGCCGAACGATTTGAAACGCGTGATTCTTTTATAGAACAGGAGTAACGAGGTGTAGTTCAGGAATGCTGTTTCATTTATTACCCCAAAGCAATGTCAGTGATTTATGAAAAGAAAGAATCGCAAGGCACTGAAAACCTGTCTGGGCGTCCTAATTTATGGTATCGCTATTTTCTTTAGATCATTTACTACTAACAAACAGATATCATACCTACTAAGGCTACATGGAAAGTACATATGCGAAAGTTTCAAGTCCTCTTTCCCTAATTGCAAACAACAGAGCCAAAGTGTAAGATGATAAAATTAATGGGCTTAATACCTGATTACTTGACACGGTCAGGGTGTGTATTTATTCCAGACCTCTATTAGTTCTTCAACTCTTTCACCCCCTAACTTTCTCATCCTTCCTTCCCTCTGTCCATCTCCTCCTTCCATCTTTCTGCCCACCTCCTTCACTCCCTTAATCTTTGTCCACCTCCTCCTGCCTCTCACTTTGTTTATCTGTTGCCACCACTGTTTCTGCCCATTTTGCACCTCCCCACTCTCTCTGTACATCTGCTTGTTCCCGCATTATCTGCTCGTTCCACCACTATCCATTTCCTTCTCCCTTCAAAGTCCCTCTCCTCTGGCCTTTTCTGTCTCGTTCTGAAACGCTCTAACGCCTTCTCCTAGACGTAACTCTCTTTGTCCATCTTCTCCCCCCTCTTTCTGTCCATCAATCCTCCATCTCTCTGTCCAATTCCTCCTCCTCTTCCTCTTTCACACCTGCCCATATAATCCTCCCCCTGTCACTGTCCACCTCCTCCTCACTCCTCTCTCTGTCCACATTCTCCTCATTACTTCTCAGTCCATTTTTTCCTCTCCTGCCTCTGTATCCATCTTCTTCTGTTTCCCTTCTCTGTCTGCCCCCTCCTCTTCCATCTCTCTGTCCAATCCACCTCTTCTCTTTTGCTGTCAATTTCCACCTCCCCTTCTCTCTGTCCATCTCCACCTCCCCCTTTCTCTATCCATCTCCTACACCCCCTGTCTCTGCCCATCTGCTCCACTTCCTTTTCTCTCTATGTCAGCTCCTTCCCTGTATACCCACTTGTTCCTTCAACTTCTGCCCCTCTCCTCCTCCCCCTGTATGCCCACATCTACACCTCTATGTCAATTTACTCCTTCCCCTCTCTCTCCATCAGCTCCTACCCTGTCTCTCCATCCACCTCCTTCTTCCTCTCTCTCTCTGTCTCTCTCTCCACCTGCCACACTGTCTGTCCATCTCATCCTGCCCCCTCTCTCTGCTGATTTACTCCACCCCTCTCCCTGCCCATTTTCTTCGCTTTCCTTTCTATGGCCATCTCTTCCTCGGACTTTTTCTGTATATCTCTTACTCCCCCTCTCTCCATCCCATCCTCTCCCCTTCCCTGACCATATCCTTCTAACATATTTCCCTGCCCATCTTCTACTACTCCCTTTCTTTGTCTATTTCCTAATCCCCTGTCTCTGTCCATGTCCTCCTCTCCACTCTATACATGTGCTCCTTCTTCCACTTCCCATAACCTCCTCCACAGTCTATATCTTCTCCCCCCTCTGTCTGTCAACTGTGAAATTACTGGTATATCGGAGCACCACTTAAATAATTTGACAATTCAGATGCTTCCTTTACCAAAATACAGAGTAGCTGGTGGTTTTTCAAGGAGTTCCTTTGCTGAGTGGGGGAGTGGCTATGTACGTAAAAAACAGCATTCCATTTGAGTCCATAGACGTATCACGGAAATGCACTGAATAGATATTTCAGTGTTGTGCAGGGGCAGTTCAACTTAGTGAAACTAAACTTCTAATTTTTGTTATTTATACGTCCCCTAACTCTGACTTCAGAACATTTCTATTCAAGCTAGAGATGGTTCTTGATTCACTTTATAGGAAGTACTGGAACATTATATGTGGAGACTTCAATATTAATTTTGTATATGATGCTGCTAGATCTCCTAAATTCATATTTTCTTATACAAATTGTGCTTTGTTTCCAACTAGGATGCAAGGGAACAGTGACACAGCCATAGACAATATTTTTATTCATTCTTCATTACTAGATGAGCACTCTATTAGCGAAAGTGTGAATGGCCTTTCAGACCATGATGCACAAATTTTAACACTAAAAGGTTTTGGTACTCAAACAAATGTCACATATAATTACAAACTATGTAGGAAAGTTAATCCAATGGCAATAGAGAGTTTTTTAAAACTCGTCAAGGAACAAGAGCCGCATTATGTTTATAGTGCCGATAACAAACATGATATATATAATGCTTTCCTTAACACATGTCTCATGCTCTTTGAGAGTTGTTTTACATTAGAACGTTCTTAACGGGGTACTGTCAGTAAAAGGCTGACTAGTGGGATAACGATATCATGTAGAACAAAGCGGGAATCACATCAAAATATTAGAAGTAATCACACTCAAGCTACAGCAGCCCATTACAAACAGTATTGTAAGGTGCTTAAAAATGTGATAAGGAAGTCAAATAGAATAGCTAATTCACAGGATAAACTTAAAACCATTTGCTCAGTTGTGAAGCAAGTGCCTGGTCTGCAGCACAAGATCGATGACTTAAAGTCAGGTCGTAGTAAAAATATTTGTCTTGCTGATAAATCAGATATATGTACAGTATTTAACAATCATTTTCTGAGCATTTCTGGTGAACTGAATAATAATTTAGTTTCTTCAGTGAATCATATAACTCTCTTGGCAAATGCCTTTCCGAGATTGAAGTCTCAAATACTCCTCTGTGATACACACAAGGTGGAGATTGAGTCAATAATCAAATCGCGGAAGACTCTCATTGACATGGTGGAGTGCCTAGCAGAATATTAAAATACATATGTTAGCCATGTACTTAGCCATATTTGTAATTTTTCCTTTAAGAATGGTCAGTTTCCTGAACGATTTAAGTACTCAGTAGCAAAGCCGCTTTATAAAAAGGGAGAAAGGGATATTGTAGAAAATTTTAGACCTATTTCTATGCCATCAGTGTTTGCTTAAGTTATTGAAAAGCCTGTGTATATAAGGAAAACTGATCAGTTTATATCACATAATTTGCTATCACATTTAAATTTCGGCTTTAGAAGTCGTTTAACAACTGAAAATGCCTTATTCACTTTTCTCTGTGAGGCACTAGGTGGTGTAAACAAAAAGTTTCGAACGATAGGCATATATTTTGATTTGTGTTGATCACAAAATATTACTCCAGAAATTGGACCATTACGGAATATGTGGAGTAGCTCACAACTGATTCACCTCTTACATTTAACAACAGACAGCAATGTATCATTATTCACAGTGTTGAGAAGGGGGTCTGAGTGGGGCTCAGTCAGATGAGGGGAGCCCCAGGAATCAGTGTTTGGGCCACTGCCGTTCCTTCTTTATATAAATGATATGCCCTCTAGTATTACAGGTAACTCTAAAATATTTACGTTTTCTGATGACACTAGTTTGGTAGTAAAGGATGTTGTGTGGAACATTGGCTCGGTTTCAAATAGTGCAGTTCATGACATAAGTTCATGGTTTTTAGAAAATAAACTAACGCTAAATCACAGTAAAACTCAAGGTCGATATCGTGTTGATGTATGGCTATTGTGATCAAAATGCCCAACGAGCGTGTCCTATGTATGCTGCTCGGTATCCTGGACGACATCATCCAAGTGTCCGGACCGTTCGCCGGATAGTTACGTTATTTAAGGAAACAGGAAGTGTTCAGCCACATGCGAAACGTCGACCACGACTTGCAACAAATGATGATGCCCAAGTAGGTGTATTAGCTGCTGTCGCAGCTAATCCGCACATCAGTAGCAGACAAATCGCGCGAGAATCGGGAATCTCAA
Source organism: Schistocerca cancellata (assembly GCF_023864275.1). Classification (NCBI taxonomy): domain Eukaryota; kingdom Metazoa; phylum Arthropoda; class Insecta; order Orthoptera; family Acrididae; genus Schistocerca; species Schistocerca cancellata. The sequence goes on from NC_064629.1 coordinate 334,314,962, forward strand.
AAACTTGGGTGTTGAGAATGCTACATCAACATCGATTGCACCCGTACCATATTTCTGTGCACCAGTAATTGCATGGCGATGACTTTGAACGTCGTGTAAAGCTCTGCCACTGAGTACAAGAGAAATTACGGGACGATGACAGATTTTTTGCACGCGTTCTATTTAGCGACGAAGTGTTATTCACCAATAGCGGTAACGTAAGCCGGCATACTATTTGCTATCGTGATCCACCGACAACGCCTGGCAACATGAGTCAGCGCATTGTCAATGCATGTACGAACATTACGGAAGGTGAACTATTCGCTGGTGAGAGGAATGTCATTACACGTATTGCCAAATGCATTGAGGTTGACGGACATCATTTTGAGCATTTATTGCATTAATGTCGTATTTACAGTTAATCACGCTGTAACAGCATGCGTTCTCAGAAATGATAAGTTCACGAAGGACCACCCTGTATATATTCTTTACTGTCGTTTCTTGCTAACAATATAAGCTTATTCCCAAGAATAAGCAGCTTTCACATTGGAACAACCGAAATAAAATGTTCAAACGTACCTACCTTCTGTATTTTAATTTAAAAAATCTACCTGTTACCAACTGTTCACCTAAAATTGTGAGTCATATGTTTGTGACTACTATAGCGCCATCTATGACAAAGCCAAAACAGTGGTCCAACTAAAACATTCATATTTCTTTACGTACTACATGAATATGTAATAAAAGTGGGGGTTCCTATTTTAAGAAAACGCCGTTGATATCCGTCTGACCTATGCAGCGCCATCTAGCAGGCCACCAATAGCGTGGGAGCTCTAATGTTAGGCTGACGGTGGACTACTAAGGAATATAGTGGGCAGATGCGGTGACAAGGCCAATGCCACTCTGTTTTCTTGCTTGGGGGTCTCGTCCGAGATGTAGAGGAGTTTCTGCTGCTGGCGATTAAGAGTACTAGGTGCATCTGGCTGCAAATTACGGCTTATGTCGGCAGGAGTGATGCCTGCCGTCCATTTTCAGAAACCATCCTCGCTCAAATGGGTCAAATGGCTCTGAGCTCTATGGGACTTAACATCTGAGGTCATCAGTCCCCTAGAACTTAGAACTACTTAAACCTAACTAACCTAAGGACATCACACATATCCATGCCCGAGGCAGGATTCCAAGCGGCGACCGTAGCAGTCGCGCGGTTCTGGGCTGAAGCGCCTAGAACCGCTCGGCCACAGTGGCCGGCCCATCCTCGCTGCCGGCTATTTTGGTGGAAATAGCTAGCCACAGGTGTGAGGTGGAAGCAGAGCTAGCATTTTGCAGCATCTTTCCCAGAACCGATCGCTGTTCTCTGGTTTTGAGCCGAGTGGAAGGCTCAGATGATTCTGTGACGGTCACACATACGGATTTCTCGACCTCTGATGTCGAGAGGAGAACTATAGGATCCCCCCCCCCAATATGTCAGGCGTGCACTAAATGCAGGAATCAGATACTAGCATAGCAGATTATGTATGGTAAGGCGCATGTGGAACTTTTACATAGGGAAATCTCTCATCAGATTTCAGTCAGAAAAGAATATAGTTCCCATTAATGAAACTGAGTAGCGTTCGTCATGACAGATTGGAGTAAGAAAATATAAATTTTGTATTAGTGGACTCCATGTGTTATCATGGAAAGGTCCCTCAACTAGTCGGGCACGTAAACGGTAATAACGCCTACATAGTGCTAGGGGTAGAAAGCTGGTTGAAAGTAGATGTTAACAGTAATGAAATTCTTATTATGTCATAAATAGCTTAGCGCCCGCTGCTTCGTCGCATACTGTATGACCTGCAGAGATTTTTTTTGTTTTTGTTTTTATTTAACCGAATTTTTATGTTGTTCACAAATTGCAACACCTTCTAGGCTTTTTACGTTAATTCAGACCATATAAACATACTTTTTTTTCCGAATGTGCTTCTGACCAAAAAGCGATTCTGGTAACTTGGATCTAAAGTTCTTAGTAATCATGCCTTTTGCGATCTTGCGGAGATATTTCCATAGCATATTTCATAGTCTAGCAAATATTTCTTGATATCTAACCGAGAAGTGAAATAACAATTGTCATATATTTAGCTTTATTTTTTTTAATGTAACGAAATATTTTCTTAAAAATTTTCATCTTGTATTACACTTACTTACGGGTTGAATTTCTAGATACAGTGAAACACGTATTTTTCTATTTCTAACCGAGAAGTCAAATACCAGTTATCATAGATGTAGCCTTAAAAATCGTTTAATATTTCGTTAGTAATTATTTATTTTCGAAAAAGGTTTCACTCACTATTTTACCCCCTTACTGGTGGAATTTCCAAAAATGCTGAAACACATAATTTTTAGAATTTCTGACTGAGAAACCAAATACAAGTTTTCGTATTTCTTGCTTCAAAATTACCTTAATAACGACATACTTTCAAAAAGCTTTTATCCCCTATTTCACTCTCTTAGGAGAGTAATTTCGGACAATCGCTTCTTAAAACGTTACCTACAGTGTAAGATACACACCATCTCTAAACTTAACAGTATGGGCTGGCCGATGATGGGTCACTGAATCAGTCTGACCCTTTTTTAACCCCATTATGGGTTGAATTTCCAAAAGCACGTATCTTTTCATCTCTAACCGAGAACCCATACATCAGTTCTCGAAGATTTATTTAAAACTTCCTTTGCAATGAAATATTTTCATAAAACATTTCACCCCATATTGCCCCCCCCCCTAAAAGTTTAATTTCCAAAAGCAGCGACATGTGTATGTTTTATTTCTAACAGAGGAGCCACATACAAATTGTCATAGATTTAGCTTCAATAATGCTTCCAAAGTGTCTAACATGTGTGAGACTGGTTCTGATCTATCTTTGTACCACAGTCGCGCAAGGAAACTCTGTGAGTGTTCTAGGAATTTTGTGTTGAACCTACGGTCTGTAAGGTAGGAATGTCGGTTCCACTACACTCCCTGTAAAGGAAACGCTATCGCTAACAGAAATTAGTGTACGGGTTCAGGCGTAAGTATATGTTAGAAAAAATTAAAATCTTAGATTCTCATTATTCAGGTTTTTATTTTCTCTAGGTATGACTTCATAATTATAATACGTACAGGATGGTAAATTATTAATATTGGGTGTTCACAACTGTGAAGTGAAATTCCTAACTATTCCCATTGGTAGTAAGATGGTTGATGACCATGTCTACGGATCGATGAAATACAAACAAATTACATCCAACTGGTGCCAGAGATACTTAAAAAAATGCACGGGACTTCACTGTGTGTTATTTTTTTGACACCTTAATCGTTGACTTGGGCGCTCTCTCGTCAAATCGAACGTTTATTGTGCTTTAGTGGCCTTATCCCCACGTCTTCTTTCGTTCCTTCCTGCCTTTGTTTGACTTTTCGATACGGGTTTCGTTGCTGGAAATTTGTCCGCCTGTTTGTCCTCCAATACCCGTTGCGATTGCCGTTTTTCCCCTGTAGCAGTTATTGCCATTCCAGAGTGGATAACCACTGCCGTTTCTTGTTCCGTATACATACCCATTGCCCTGTTGGAATCGATTGTCATATCTCGGCGCGAAGTTATGCCGCCGTTCGTAATAGCTGACATTCCTTCATGAGGTCTCTGGCGCATTTAGCGGTCTTTCATTCACGTCTTCAGCGAGTTTCGCTTTTTTCTTGTCTCATCTTCCAAGAACATGAATTCTAATTCTCTTGAAATTCCTTTGAAAGCTTCCATGTCATTGGTTCCGCACCTGCCAATGACTGTTGGTATTTTAGTGACAGCTTCATGGTACACAATTTAATCTTATTCTCCATTGCTGTATGGCACATCCAGTCATTCGTTTATCTTAGCCATTGCTTCGAAAAATTTTACAGGGCTCTTCTCTCCGGAATTCTCGAAGTATGGATTTTGTAGTAGTTCATACTTGACGCTATTTTGCGCTTCGCTCGACCCACAGCGTGAGAGAAACTTATCTCTGAAATCTTAATAAGATAGACATGTAGCTGCTACGTTTTGCATCGTTTCTCCTACTTTTCCAGATATGTCGGCACATATAAAATCTAGTTTGTGTGCTAATGTCCAAAATTCTGGTAGTCCTACTCTGAATTGATCAATGCTGGTTTATGGATGCAGTGAATTTCCTACCCGGAAATGCTGAAACTTCCTTGCAGTGAGGGAATGATAGTTGTCGTACCTCGTCATGGTACCGTACGAAATTCGAGAGTCCTCGTCACTTCTATTCCCGATCATTTCACGTGTCAATCTTTCAGGTTGTGGTCAATCCATTGGATATTACCCACTGCAACTTTCGGCTAGTCTTGCATGATATCGTTGTAATGGAACGCAATGACTTCCTTCCATCGGCTCTGCCCGAGTGATGGTATGCTTTACGCTATAACCTTCGCGCCCTTGCATTTCCCTGTTACGTATGGGCTCAGTATCTTGTCTGGCTAATCTTGCCGCTTCATCATGTGGTCCGAATTGTTCCGAAAACGATGCTTGTGGTACCCGATGTCTTTGTGGTGCCGTCTGCTCTTCGTTAAGTTTCGAAACGAGCCCGTGGCATCGCAGGTTGTCGGGTATCGCGTAACTTTTTCTCCGCCTGTGATTGGAGTTTTATTTGAGTGAAACCTTTTTTTTTTCATTCCTTGTGAAACTTCTTGCCTTCCCGGTGGCGTCATTGACTCGGAAGTTGTTACGGATTCAGAACTTGTATGATCTTGATCACTTCACTCTTTTATAGTTCACAACAGTTCTTCTCTGAGTTTTTCGAATTGATTCTTAGTTTTCGCTTCTATTCTCACGATCCGAGTACCATACCTCTTGACAACTGCTTTCGTGATGCGTTTTTTCAACACACTATCTTCAACTATTTGTCGTGCAGTGACCGCTGCTTGGCATGTAATTGCATTAACCTGGTTGGTTATCTTTGCAATTTCACAATGAGTATAATCACGTAATGTTTTGTTGTCATCACATAATGTTTTGATTTCGGTCTGTGTACCGTCACGCAATGTTTGCAAGTCCACTTAGACCTTGCCAAAATCTATTCTTAATTTCCTGTGACCTATTATTAAAGTTTCGATTACCTTTCTGGATTCTTTTGCCTCTTCCTCTGTGTGATCTAACTTTTGTTTGATCTCAAGTTGTCTTGCCGTTCCCGCACTTTGCTCACGTATCTGTTGGAGCAATTGTTTCGTCTATTGTTTTATCTCTCTGTTTTGTATTGTTACGGTGTGCGTTAATTGCTGGAGAATTTCTAACAAATTAACGGTTCGTACTACCTCTTCTTCCAACGCTCCTCTTTCTGCGTCCACATTCTCGTGTCTGTCAGCAACTAACAACAGTGAACCATACAGTGGCGCATTTCCAATTGTATTGCCTGTACTCAGTTGTGAGGGAGGTCTTGTTACATGCACTATGGGCTAGACGTATTCAAGATGTTCCCCATCTGCCTGCACCCCTGCATTACGTTGATCGCCACTTTCGGCGGCTTCTGCTGCACCACCTGTCCTATTTCTCCCGTCTGTTGTTCTGTGCTCTGGTTCCCGTACATTATCTTGCTGGGTGTCAATCTCAATTCGATCAAGGCCTCGATCTGCCACTGCTAATCTCGCTACTGCCTGTCTTTGCAATTTTAACTGACGAGCCATACTTCGCGTAATAATGCGATCATGCGACCTTACTCGCTACATAAAATTAGTACCTTCACACTTTCTCTACTGTTACTAGTTCGCTTGACTGTAGACCTTCACTTACCATCTGGGACAGAATCAACTTAACAACGCTGTCTGCCACATGTGAGCTTGCAAAAAAAAACTTAAAGCTATCAATGGCGTTACAACTATACTACGGGGATTCTGCGTACATCTCTCAGTGCATTGCATGTCTCTGTCTCTCTACTGACATGTCACTATCGACTACCATTTACCATTGGTTGATACAACACAAAAATTTAATACAAAAATTTTAAGAGTATAATTTTCTCACCTACTAACTATGCATGGTCGACCACCTTACCATGGTATTTTACCATCCTGGCAGGGTCGCCATTATCTAACATTTGTGACGCCGGTTCTGATCTTCTGGCTTCGTACCACAGTTGCGCAAGGACGCTCTGTGTGAGTTTTAGAAATTTGGTGTTGAACCTAAAACCTGAAAGGTAGGAAGATAACATCCCATGCATGCAGAGTTCAGACGAATGCAACAGTATGGACAGTAATGTAATCAGACAATCATCTCAATGTCAGTTCCACTACACTCTCTGAAAAAGGAAACATTATCGCTAACAGAAATAAGTATATGAGTTCAGGCGTAACTACATGTCAGCAAAAAATGAAAATCCCACATTTTCGTTAGTTAGGTTCATATTTTCTCTAAGTATGACTTCATAATTATAATGTGTAAATGATGGTAAATTACTAATATTGTGTGTTCCCAACTGTGAAGTGAAATTCCTAACTATTCTAAGATTCTTTAATAGTAAGATGGTTGGTGACCATGTCTGGGGATCGATAAAATACAAAAGAAATTAAATACAATTGGGGACAGACATATCAAAAAAATGCGGAATTAAAATAACCAATTAATGGATGAGGTCGGTAAAGAGCATTCAGAAAGAAGTACACAATAAGAACATTTTAATAACTTCATGGTCAAAGCACTGTACAGTGGCTGATCAGTTCTTTTTGTTAAATCGGATATCTCGCGTTTGTTCTTCATTTAAGCCCTACAATCATAACGATGTTTAAGCACAAGTCATGGATGAATGTACGAAAAAATAAGATAGATGGAGACGACCGCAGTTCTGAGTATCAATTAAATATCACTTGATGGCGTAGCGCTAGCACGTGTAACGGCGGCAGAGAATCTATTATAAATCTCTCTCGACTTTTAAACACCAGTCTAATACATTTCCTATGTCTTTGGTGAAGCGAAGACTCCAGGTTGTTCACTAGCTAAGTTAACTGGCATGGTACACGCTATTTGGCTGACATAGCACATACGTAGTTGCCCTCAAATCGCTCGCAAGCATTAACTGTCAGTGCTCGGTGAAATTCTCCATACTAGGAGACTTTGCAGTTTAACTTCCTACGAGCTAAGATGAGCCTGTGATCACATGTTCGCATAATGACTCTCGCAATTGTCTCAGCGCGGCGCGAGTTGCCTGGCTCAAACACTCGACAATTTGCTGCAAGAGAAAGCGCTCTCTACATTTTTCTATATCAAAGCTGGTGGCCACACGTTTTCGATCTGACCAATCAGAGCGTTTGTACTTCTTATAACTCTACCTAACTCTACCCCTAAGAGTTGTTTTTTTTTTGTTTTTTTTTTTTCCTATGACAGGCGTCGTTTCTTTCATAGGGCTGAGCTTAATATCTGCTATGTAGTACTGAGATAAACAGCTTTTACTTTCATGCAAGTTTTAGCGCAGGTGGCTACAGTGAGTCACCATTGTTCTGAGTTGGGTTCCTCCGGATGTTTGGCTGCCATCCTCAGTTGTAGAATGGCTGTAGAATGGCTATCCAAAGGGTCATCGTTAAAAACAGGGACAAGGAGGGATTTTGCTGCCAGCAGTCTGTGCAGTGGCTCTGGCGTCTCATTGTGTCTGCTATATGTCCCACTGTGAAGGTTTCAGCCTGCATGAGACGAGTGCTGCCGTCGAAAAATTCTCCTTCCCTCAGAACTGCATCTCGTAGCTTGGGCTAGGAAAATTACTTGTGTGCAGTTCCTAATGTGAGTGTTAGTGGTTTATATTCACGAAATGCTGGCTTGTTTATTCGTTTTGTCTGTCAACAGTTCGTACATTTTCACATAACTATGTCGTGTTACATACCGATTTAACCAGAATTGTTTCAGGGATTCAATGTAAGGTGTATTATTTGTTTGACACCTTACAAGTGAAATATTTCCATAAAAACTTTCACCCCCTGTTTCACTGCCATAGAAATAAGCCAGTATTCTTGTACAAGTTTGTTCATAATGTTTAAACTATGATTTAGGCCTGCTTGACAAAAGTGTCTTCTGGTTCTCTATTCATCTGTGGTGTCCGCTAACACATGCGACTGACCACTTTTCATTCAGTACACTTTTTAATAGCACTTGCAGTCAACATTTCAATAAAGTCACTGGCAAAATAGTAAACTGTTCGTTAAATAAATACACATGTAAGACAAAATATAAGGTATTCATGCTATATTCATTTACTGTGTAATTGTGGTGGATACAATGTTCTGACAATAATTTTCATAATGAAACAATTATAAAAGATGTCGTAACTCGGTAAATAAAATCGATACAGCTACATATATTTCAGGGATAATAGCTACAGTGCAATGCTATCATCTGCGATATCGTTTGTTGAAAACGTTCAAATGTTCAAATGTCTATAAGCACTATCAGTCCCCTAGACTTAGAACTACTTAAACCTAACTAACCTAAGGACATCACACACATCCAAGCCCGAGGCAGGATTCGAACCTGTGACCGTAGCAGCAGCGCAGTTCCCGACTGAAGTGCCTGCAACCACTCGGCCGCAGCGGCTGGCTGTTGAAATCGTATGAAGCTATTAAAAGCTTTTAGCTAGAGGTTCATTGTGAAAATGTTCATTCACTGTGAAACATTAACTTTTGGAGTTTTAAAGATACTGAAATATTGTTGTGACACCAGATGTGCCTCATTTTTCTAATATCGCCGATTTGTTGAGATTTCTGTTTAATACTTGACTGTGAATTATTATATACTCTGAGAGAGCTGTAAATTGCCATATTTCAGCTTGTCTCACTGTCAGAGTCCGCCATTTCAGATCGTTCCATATGCAGCTAAGTGAGTGTCATTGACCAGCTATTTGTGGGATTTACTCACATCCGGTTTTCGCCTTACGTTGGCCGGGGGCAGCCACTGTGCTCCGTCCAGATACCTGGGCCTGCTAGTATTCAGCCGTACATCAAATACACCTTGCCTTGTAACAATTCTGTGTGTTCCATTAGCTCGCCTAAATACACATAATGTTACACACCTCCACTAATGTGGCACATTACCTCAATAACTTGTTACATTAAGTAGCATCTAATTTGTCATGCATAACATAATAAATACATGAAAAACATAATAAATTGAATACCCTAGTTCCATGTCAGAACAATAGGGTAAGTAGCTTTGTGGTGGTGAATGGATCACCACGTACATCTTAGGATATGTCATATTACCATCTTAAATTTTCTAAAACATTGTGAAATTATGGAATATTAATTAAATTTCTAAATAAAAACAGAATTTTTATGTAACTTTCGATTCAGCTCGATCTTTTAAAAGTTTTTAGCGCTATTCCGCTCATTTGATAGGACATTTTTGATTTGACCACATTGTAGCACTTTACCATCACCAATACAACACATAATCAGTACTCGGGCGTTAGAGTATAGATGGTTCATAAACAAATAAGCCAGTATTCTTGCACAATTGTGCTCACATTAAATGACTACAGATTGTCCTTACATATCGTTTAAACATTCATTTAGATTGCTTGACAAATGCATCTTTCGGTTCTGTGTTCAGTTGTGGTGTGCGATAAACGCATGTGACTGACCACTTTTAAATTAGTACAGTTTTTTAATAGCAACTGCAATCAACATTTAAATATAGGTGATGGCAAAATAGCAAAGTGTGCATTAAATAAATGCACAGGTATGAGAAAATATGAGAATTGATGCTGTATTAATTTTCTGTGTAATTGTGACGGATACGTTTTTCTGACAAATATTTACATTATGAAAAAGATATAAAAGACGTCGAAATCAATAAATAAAGCAGATACAGCTACACAGATTTCAGAGATGTTAGCTACAGTGCTATGCTATTATCTGAGATATCGTTTGTTGGAATTACATAAAGCGATTAAAAGTTGTTAACTCAGAGGTCGATTGTACAAACGTTTATTCGCTGTGAAGTATTAACTTCTGTAGTTTTAAAGATATTGAAATGTTATTGTGCCATTGGATGTGCTTAATTTTTTTAGATCAGCAATATATTTAGATTTGCACTAAACATTAGACTATAGATTATGGAACAGCTGTAAGACGCCGTCTTTCAGCTTGTCTCCGAGTCCGCCATTGTTGGTCGTTCCACATTCTGCTAAGAGAGCGACCATTGTCCAGCTCCTTCTTCTGGGATTTTCTCTCTCTCCAGCCTTTGTCGTGGGCTGACTTGGAGAGGCCGCTGCTGTCCACCCGGAGCCACGGGCTCGCTAGCATTGAACTGTACATCAGATACACCTTACCTCGTAGCAGTTCTGGTACACTGATTAGCCAGCCCAAATACAAGTAACGTTGCTATGTGGTCACCAAGCTTCAGTGGAAAGCAATTCTAGAGAGGCGATGTGCGCCACAGTGTGATTTACTATTACAATTCCGAATACGTACATACCTAGAGGAGTTAACCGATAAATTGCTACCTCTTATGTACCTCGCGAGAAATTTGTGAAGAGAAAATGAGAGAGATTCGAGCTCGCATGGACGCTTTCAAACAGTTACTCTTCCCGCCGACTATTCGCTCCTGGAACACATCTATCCATCGACCCGTCATATAGCGCAGACTGCATGCAGGTCGTTGGCATATACTCACCATTTCACGGCCATGACTGACGTCAGTGGTGGACGGCCATATGACTGCCTGCTGGTATCAGTTCTGGAAGTGAAAGTGACAGTACACTTCACCACACACTGGTAAGTGGCTTGTGGAGTGTAGACGTAGATGTTGCTAGCTAAGGGAGAGATAACACAGTGTAGAAGTATGCAGCCAACTAGTCATTCAATATATGCAAACCACACCACCAAAACATCATTAATAACTTAAAAGTTTCATTTCTTTTTAACACTGTTAAATCAAATCTTAAATGAATTTGGATGCAAAATCGAAATGCCAAATGTCAATACCAAATCTTGATTTGACTTTATTTCTAAAACGCCCAGAGTCACCCATAGGAAAATTTAATAAAAATTTTAATAATTATACAAACAACGCTATGATCCCTTAGCAAAGGCTGATGGAGCTTCAGCTTAGTCCACTGGGTTCAACACAGTAGATAAAGAAAGAGCTATTGGCAAGGGTTACCTCCTAATGCAAGTGGAAAAGTTACAAGAAAAACTACGAGAGATTCACGGGGAAAATAACTGAGCAGGTAAACGTAACCTACAACAATGACAATCGCAACAAACTTGAATAGATTTCCGCAGATGATGACTGAAGAATATGCAACTCGTGATCATCCTTAAACCGATAAAGAAATTTACCGGAACCCAACGGGCGGAGAGAGGAGACATTGGAGGTACTAATTCTTCAACAGATTTAACGCATTTACATGGAAAGGCGTGGTCTCTACTGCAACAACTTTGTAATGCGTCAATCAGCTTCCAAACATAGCCTACCAAATGGCGTTTCACAGCAAATGGTGTGTTGAGGAAATCCCCATACATCGAGCCCTCGAAGTAAAATCATTGAAAGAGTTAGATGAAATTGTTGGTATACGCCAACATTAGAACACCAGACAAAATGTAAGTCACATTCATGAGAGCTAACGTAAATACCGTGCAACACCGCCCCTAGCCTTGATAATCGCCTCGATTCGGAGAGGAAGAGGGTCCACAAGTTTATTTAGGTGCGTCATATCTCACTGAAGCTACTCATTTATGATTGTATGACATAAAGTTAGAAAGGTGCGCAAATGTTAATTACTACGTTCCAAAAGCTGTTCGAAGCATTCTCACACATTTTTAATTGGATGAAAATGATTTAATTTAGCAGTAGGGTGTATAAGTGTTCACCAGACCACGAATGTAAGGGTGCAGCGCTGTGAACATGCCTGTTGTCAGCTTGAAAGAAGTTTTGCCTGGTTGCCTAGCGGTAAAGCTCTTCATTCAAAACCGCGAGGTTGCTGGATCGAATCCCAGTCGGATTACGTATTTTCCAGTTTAGTCTCAAACTAACCCTCACCTCTCAACGATGTGAGGAGTCGTAAGAAACGACACATGGTTCGGATTCCACGTTAAAGTGTAGGTCCCCTTTCCGCGGTCGTATAAGTGGGATGGGTTAGGGACAAGCAAGTCGCAAAAGTGGTGTCCAATTGAAAGATCTGCATCAGGTCATTGAGCTGAACGGAATTATTATTACACCTTGAAAGACGGGAGTATCCACAGGATACTCATCATGAAGATGTGTAAGGAAGGGATACATTAGGTTATGTTGAAATAAACACCATGATTCATGTTCGAATTTTTCTGTGCCTCGTGATGACTGGGTGTTGTGTGATGTCCTTAGGTTAAGTTAGGTTTAAGTAGTTCTAAGTTCTAGGGGACTGATGACCATAGATGTTCAGTCCCATAGTGCTCAGAGCCATTTGCACCATGTTCGAATTTACCTGAATAAGTTGGCCCATCTTCTGGCACGAAAAACACTCGCAATATGTTCCACAAACACCTAAGGTCTGAAAGACACCCTCTACACGCTGTGGGTTAAAGTACTCATAGGGCTCCGCTGCACCAAACGCCTTGCATCATTTGAAAAGAGAAAAGAATTGCATCTCGTCGGACCATACAACAAACTTCCAGTTAGCCACTATTATGTCGTGTTGTTCCGTCCATTGAAGACGTAAAGCTTTACGTGACGTTATGAGCAATAGCCTTTGCGAGACACCCAACTCCAAAGGTCCTTTGTATGGAGCGCCTGCCGCAATGATCGCTCAGAGACTGGTGGAGAAGAACATGCTTTCAGTGACAGCGAAAGGTGTATGTTTATTTTGCCCTCCTTCATTCTGATTACGTATTTTTACATATCTGTTCCGTGGGAATTCTTTGGCAAATTTTTCGACCGCTCGTTGCTCAATTTCGATATCCCTCTGCTACCTGGGAAGTATTTAGGCTTCACTGGAGCTCTCTGGAGTGAGCATCGGAATGCCTTGAGCGTGGGGGTGTGACGCGAGCACCTTGTATGTGTAGGAAGGAAACGGGGATAGGTACAGGGTGGTAGTTGTAGCTACAAGCTCACTGTAAGTTGGATCGGTAATGCTAAGGTTACAAGATAGGCTCTTCTGTAAATTTAAAAATTATTGTGTGCAATAAAAGTGAAGACATCTGTTGGAAGTAATCATCACAGTTCTTGTTACACATCATAGAAAACGTTGTGCTATTATGATATGGGTTCGAATAGTTTACACTGAAGATGGGCACACAGTGACCTAAATCTATCTGTATGATAAAGGATTTCAATATTTACGACCGATGCTACCATTTATCCAAAATACACTGAAGCGCCAAAAAAAAACTGTTATAGGCATGCACATTCAAATACAGAGGTATGTAAACAGACAGAATACGGCGCTGAGATCGGCCACGCCTATATAAGACAAGTGTCTGGCGCACTTGTTAGATCGGTTACTGCTGCTACAATAGAAGGTTATCAAGATTTATGTGAGTCTAAACGTGGTGTTATACTCAGCGCACGAATGATGGAACACACTATCGCCGAGGTAGGGATGAAGTGGAGATTTTCCCGTACGACCATTTCACGAGTGTACCGTGAATATCAGGAATCCGGTAAAACATCAAATCTCCGACATCGCTGCGGCCGGAAAAGATCCTGCAAGGACGGGATCAACGACTACTGAAGAGAATCGTTCAACGTGATAGAAGTACAACACTTCCGCAAGTTGCTGCAGGTTTCAATGCTGGGCCATCAACAACTCAGCGTGCGAGCCATTCAACGAAACCTCACCGATATAGGCTTTCGGAGCCGAAGGCCCACTCGTGTACACTTGTTGATTGCCCTACACAAAGCTTTACGCCTCGCGTGGACCCTTCAGTACCGACATTGAACTGTTGATGACTGAAAACATGTTGCCTGGTCGGACGAGTCTCGTTTAAAATTGTATCGAGCGGATGGATGTGTACGGGTATGGAGACAACCTCATGAATCCATGGACCCTGCATGTCATCAGGGGACAGTTCAAGCTGGTCGAGGTTCTGTAATGGTGTGGGCGTGTGCAGTTAGAGTGTTGTGGACTCCTGGTACGCCTAGATACGACTCTGACAGGTGACACGTACATAAGCATTCCTTCTGATCACCTAACTAACCTAAGGACATCCCACACATCCATGCCCGAGGCAGGATTCGATCCTGCGACCGTAGCGGTCACGCGGTTCCAGACTGAAGTGCCTAGAACCGCTGGGCCATACCGACGGCAAAAGCTTTCAACGTGCTGTTCTGAAGAGATCTCTATCCCCTCGTACTCTTACGGATTTATGGACAGCCCTGCATGATTCATGGTGTCATTTCCCTCCAGCACTACTTCAGACATTATTCGAGTACGTGCCACGTCGTGCTGCGGCACTTCTACGTGCTCGCGATGGCCCTACACGATATTAGGCAGGTGTAGCAGTTTCTTTGCCTCTTCAGTGTGTATTGACGATAATACACTCGTGGTGGACACGGTTCCCAATGGAATTAGAAATCAAGTAGTTGTAAATTGTCAGTCACTTGGAAGCAGTTGTACTGAGGCAGTCACCGTGCTGTTGTCACATGAGCTCAGTCCTAAGTGTAGTGCAGTGCCTGTTTTTATTTAGTAAGCTTTGAGTAGCTTTTTGGTTGAACTGTGTGTTATTGTCAGTTGGTACGAGCAGGCAGTGCTGAGCCGGAAGAGGCCGGTTAGAAGTCATTTCATCAGACAAGCTGTGGTCTGATAATTCGGCTGCCACTCTGTTCAATTGATGGACTGCATGTATTGGTATTGGTATTGATAGCGGCTACAGTATTACCGTATTTTTGATAGAGCAACTATGGTTTTTGAATTGATTTTGACAGGTGCATGTTGCTCCTTTGCATTCTCATCAGCGATCTGACGTATGGTATTACTGCTTTGCGTTTCTTACGGCTTCGCTTGTATCTAGCGGCAGTATGTCTGATTAGATTTTCTGATGAAGAATGTACCAGTGTGATGGTTAGGCTTGGCTTAATATTCAGCATTGGTTACATTCAACCAGTTATCTGAAATTGGTAATCATTGTTTTCATTCGCCAAATATATCGGAAGTATTACTTTATTTCCTCAGGAATCGAGCCAAATGTAACTGTATTAAGTGTAACAGATGCTGCGTGTTGTATTACTTTATCCGAGGGAATATTGTAGTAATTATTTTAATAAATAAAACGTTTATTGGAATTTTCCTATTTATTTAATGTGGTCAGACTAAAGGTCTTATCTCATGCTTTTTCTAAACAAATTACCAATATATATTTTTGGGTTATTACTTTTTACTGCCACAATACGATGTCTGTGAGGAGTCAGTTGTATGTTAGCGTCAATTTTATAAAATAAGATAAGTCACGACGAAGCTGCGCCTACCGAGTTATTATTTTATTGTTTTCAGGTGATGTGGCACTGCCAGACACTGTATGAATAATTGTTTCTGTGATTTAATTTTTTATTCTCAAACATAATGATTAGAAGTGGCCGGTAGTAGCTCTTACAGAGGTTGTTTCTTAACCGAATCATACATAACATTTCTACAGCTGGCAGGTGTGACCGAGCGGTTCTAGGCGCTTCTACATCTACATCTACATCCATACTCCGCAAGCCACCTGACGGTGTGTGGCGGAGGGTACCTTCAGTACCTCTATCGGTTCTCCCTTCTATTCCAGTCTCGTATTGTTCGTGGATAGAAAGATTGTCGGTATGCCTCTGTGTGGGCTCAAATCTCTCTGATTTTATCCTCATGGTCTCTTCGCGAGATATACGTAGGAGGGAGCAATATACTGCTTCACTCTTCGGTGAAGGTATGTTCTCGAAACTTTGACAAAAGCCCGTACCGAGCTACTGAGCGTCTCTCCTGTAGAGTCTTCCACTGGAGTTTATCTATCATCTCCGTAACGCTTTCGCGATTACTAAATGATCCTGTAACGAAGCGCGCTGCTCTCCGTTGGATCTTCTCTATCTCTTCTATCAATCCTATCTGGTACGGATCCCACACTGCTGAGCAGTATTCAAGCAGTGGGCGAACAAGCGTACTGTAACCTACTTCCTTTGTTTTCGGATTGCATTTCCTTAGGATTCTTCCAATGAATCTCAGTCTGGCATCTACTTTACCGACGATCAACATTATATGATCATTCCATTTTAAATCACTCCTAATGCGTACTCCCAGATAATTTATGGTATTAACTGCTTCCAGTTGCTGACCTGCTATTTTGTAGCTAAATGATAAGGGATCTTTCTTTCTGTGTATTCGCAGCACATTACACTTGTCTACATTGAGATTCAATTGCCATACCCCGCACCATGCGTCAATTCGCTGCAGATCCTCCAGCATTTCAGTACAATTTTCCATTGTTACAACCTCTCGATACACCACAGCATCATCTGCAAAATGCCTCAGTAAACTTCCGATGTCATCCACCAGGTCATTTATGTATATTGTGAATAGCAACGGTCCTATGACACTCCCCTGCGGCACACCTGAAATCACTCTTACTTCGGAAGACTTCTCTCCATTGAGAATGACATGCTGTGTCCTGTTATCTAGGAACTCCTCAATCCAATCACACAATTGGTCTGATAGTCCATATGCTCTTACTTTGTTCATTAAACGACTGTGGGGAACTGTATCGAACGCCTTGCGGAAGTCAAGAAACACGGCATCTACCTGGGAACCCGTGTCTATGGCCCTCTGCGTCTCGTGGACGAATAGCGCGAGCTGGGTTTCACATGACCGTCTTTTTCGAAACCCATGCTGATTCCTACAGAGTAGATTTCTAGTCTCCAGAAAAGTCATTATACTCGAACACAATACGTGTTCCAAAATTCTACAACTGATCGACGTTAGAGATATAGGTCTATAGTTCTGCACATATGTTCGACGTCCCTTCTTGAAAACGGGGATGACCTGTGCCCTTTTCCAATCCTTTGGAACGCTACGCTCGTCTACAGACCTACGGTACACCGCTGCAAGAAGGGGGGCAAGTTCATTCGCGTACTCTGTGTAAAATTGAACTGGTATCCCATCAGGTCCAGAGGCCTTTCCTCTTTTGAGCGATTTTAATTGTTTCTCTATCCCTCTGTCGTCTATTTCGATATCTACCATTTTGTCATCTGTGTGACAATCTAGAGAAGGAACTACAGTGTAATCTTCCTCTGTGAAACAACTTTGGAAAAAGACATTTAGTATTTCGGCCTTTAGTCTGTCATCCTCTGTTTCAGTACCATTTTGGTCACAGAGTGTCTAGACATTTTGTTTTGATCCACCTACCGCTTTGACATAAGACCAAAATTTCTTAGGATTTTCTGCCAGGTCAGTACATAGAACTTTACTTTCGAATTCATTGAACGCCTCTCGCATAGCCCTCCTCACACTACATTTCGCTTCGCGTAATTTTTGTTTGTCTGCAAGGCTTTGGCTATGTTTATGTTTGCTGTGAAGTTCCCTTTGCTTCCGCAGCAGTTTTCTAACTCGGTTGTTGTACCACGGTGGCTCTTTTCCATCTCTTACGATCTTGCTTGGCACATACTCATCTAACGCATTATGTACGACGGTTTTGAACTTTGTCCACTGATCCTCAACACTATCTGTACTTGAGATTAAACTTTTGTGTTGAGCCAACAGGTACTCTGAAATCTGCTTTTTGTCACTTTTTCTAAACAGAAAAATCTTCCTACCCTTTTTAATATTCCTATTTACGGCTGAAATCATCGATGCCGTAACCGCTTTATGATCGCTGATTCCCTGTTCTGCGTTAACTTTTTCAAATAGTCCGGGTCTGTTTGTCACCAAAAGGTCTAATATGTTATCGCCACGAGTCGGTTCTCTGTTTAACTGCTCAAGGTAGTTTTCAGATAAAGCACTTAAAAAAATTTCACTGGATTCTTTGTCCCTGCCACCCGTTATGAACGTTTGAGTCTCCCAGTCTATATCCGGCAAATTAAAATCTCCACCCAGAACTATTACATGGTGGGGAAATCTACTCGAAATATTTTCCAAAATATCCTTCAGGTGCTCAGCCACAAAAGCTGCTGAGCCAGGGGGCCTATAGAGACATCCAATTACCATGCCTGAGCCTGCTTTAACCGTGACCTTCACCCAAATAATTTCACATTTCGGATCTCCGTCAATTTCCTTCGATACTATTGCACTTCTTATCACTAAAATCACGCCTCCCCCTTCACTGTCCAGCCTGTCTCTGCGGTATACATTCCAATCTGAGTTTAGGATTTCATTACTGTTTACGTCTGGTTTCAGCCAACTTTCTGTCCCTAGTACTATATGGGCGTTGTGACCGTTTATTAATGAGAGCAGTTCTGGGACCTTTCTATAGACGCTCCTGCAGTTTACTATTAGCACATTAATATTGTTATTCCCTGTAGCATTTTGCCTACTCCTACCTTGTCGCGTCTCAGGAGGCGTCTTGTTGGGCCTAGGGAAGGGATTTTCTAACCTAAAAAACCCCCATGTGCACTCCACGCGTACTCCGCTACCCTTGTAGCCGCTTCCGGCGTGTAGTGCACGCCTGACCTATTCAGGGGGACCCTACATTTCTCCACCCGATAGCGGAGGTCGAGAAATTTGCACCCCAGATCTCCGCAGAATCGTCTGAGCCTCTGGTTTAAGCCTTCCACTCGGCTCCAAACCAGAGGACCGCGATCTGTTCTGGGAACGATACTACAAATAGTTAGCTCTGATTCTACCCCGCGAGCGAGGCTTTCCGCCTTCACCAATTCCGCCAACCGCCTGTACGAACTGAGGATGACCTCTGAACCCAGACGGCAGGAGTCATTGGTGCCGACATGAGCAACAATTTGCAGTCGGGTGCACCCTGTGCTCTCTATCGCCGCCAGTAGGGCCTCCTCCACATCTCGGATGAGACCCCCCGGCAAGCAGACAGAGTGAACACTGGCCTTCTTCCCCGACCTTCCCGCTATTTCCCTAAGGGGCTCCATCACCCGCCTAACGTTGGAGCTCCCAATAACTAATAATCCCCTCCACCCGTGTGCCTGCTCGGACCTTGCTGAAGGAGCAGCCACATGTCCACTCACAGGCAGAGCGGGCGATGCCACACGGCCAGCCTCCACATTGATCCTCCGCCTCGTGCGCCGCGAACGCCGCTGAACCCGCCACTCCCCTTGGGGAGAGGATGGCCCAACCGCGCCCGGTACCCGAGAAGATGTCTCGACAGCAGGGACAGTGGGTGAAGCATGTAACACCTGGGGTGTACCTTGCGACGCACCAGACTCCCCACTGCCGCTACACTCCGAGGCAGCAGCCTGAAGACGGCTGACCGCGGCCATCAACACGCTCAGCTGTTCGCGAACAGTGGCCAGCTCCTCCTGCGTCCGTACACAGCAGTCACGCATCCTATCCATCCTAAGGAATGAATTTACTGAAGAGAGTTAATCAACCTTTAACAAGACTGCTAATTCACTAAAGGCGGCTGTTTATTCACTAAACTGTGGTTGCTAGCCACTTCTTGTAGAAAACAATGAAAATAGCACTACCTGTCTCTGGACTGTATTGAAAACAAACACTAGCACTACTGGCACTATGGTTGACTAAAGGGATTCTGTATTCAAAACAAACACGAAATCTATGGAACACTATTAATAGCACCCGACGATAAAGCTTCCTAAAAGCAAATACACACGGAAGAAGAAGTGAAAAGGAAGAAAAATACAGTTAATACTTAAATTATGGTAGCTCGCTGCACAGCAGACGTGAAGCAGACGGCAGTTACGACGACACTTCAGTCTGGATCCGCGCGACCGCTACGGTCGCAGGTTCGAATCCTGCCTCGGGCATGGATGTGTGTGATATCCTTAGGTTAGTTAGGTTTAAGTAGTTCTAAGTCTAGGGGATTGATGAATTCAGAAGTTAAGTACCATAGTGCTCAGGCCCATTTGAACCATTTGAACATCTCTACAATACTGAGAGATTGTAGGACTACGTTGCGCAGTATATGTATTGATATCAGTCGTTTTGGATTGAGTCAGCTACTAATAATTGATATAGATATCGTCTTTTAACAGACAGCAGCATTACCTGCTGGATTTTGAAAACTACTGTCACTGATAAGGCATGAGACTCGTCTTCAGGCTCTGGTGGTTAGGATCGCTTCAGCATTGCCGTTCTTACGCTTGTTAAGCGCCTGCGAGTGTTACACCGTTCTTTGTAAGCGAGTTTTTACATTCCACGTGGAAACATGAGTAAATCAGGGAACTTCGTTACTCTGCGGCCATGGTCGTAGGCAACCACAATACCTATCTCCTTTCCGCTAAAGCGTCATGTCTTTGTGTCGACCCATCATGCTGCGCTGATTGCATCCAAACGATTGGCACATCGACGCCACTGCACAGCTATCACTGACGTCAGCTGTGGACTGTCGCAAATCCGCCTGGTGCCAGTTCGTACACCATGTGCAGCGCTCCAAAATTATTAGCGAGAGCTTTGAAGGGGGTAACTAATATTTTTTTTTCAGCTGACCTTCTCATCGCCTTCTCAGCTGTTAACAAGAAATCAAACGGTTAAAAAAGTTGTAAGTGGAGAAAGTATCAGGATTTAATCGTGTGTTTCCGAACTGTATTCGACATCTTGTAATCCATGGAATAATTTAGCGGAAGGAATTCTGCTATGATAGTTTATGCAGTTGGACTACTATTTCAAAAACAATATCAAGGAATCTAATACTATAACGATATTTAAACAACAAAGATCAGTAGACGTTGAATCGAGCTTCGGAACACAGCATTACTCAGAGCATGTTTCGCACTTGTGGAACACTGAACATTCAACACAGAACAAAATATTACAGACTAAGCAGTTCCAGCAAACAATGCCGGTTTCCAAATTTGGCAAAACTATTTTGCCAGGAGACGGCCCTCAAGCCGACTTAGGATTCGCAGGAAAGATAAGGACGTTAGTAACATTTTTAATTTAAAATGGAAGGTGCTTATCAAGCGAGATACTGACAACTCTCATATATATGTGCCAATAATATGATCTTCTAAAATCAGTTAGGGCATGAATAAGGAAAATATTCCAAGTAAAGGACAAGTCTCCTAAGATTCATTATTCATTCCAGTAGTCCCATTCTCTTATTACACTGTAGGAAATACTGCAATAAGTCACAAGTGGGTCAGTTCAAATCCATTTAAGGTAGTAAAATAACAAGACAAAGGCTCAGATGAACATTTACAAAGATAAATCTTCATAACTTAGGCAGATATTCTGATCGTTCACTGACCTGCCTAAAGAATTTCTAAAACAACAGATAGAAACTCAAAATATGCCCCAATAACACGAATAAATTACCTAGTACTTCACTGACTGTTGATGTATATCATTTCCACACCACATCTCTCGTCTATTGTGCCCAAGTCTCACACAGCAACCGCAGTGCTAATAAGAACTACATCAATCTTCAAGAAAAAAATTGAATTATTACAGGAGCACTTAATGTAACTTCTACAGACTGGACACAAAACGCCAGTGATAAGACAACTGCACAGGTCAGGCTACAGGAAAAAACATCAAGAGAACCTAAAATTTCCCTTATTTTAAATTCATGGGGGTCTAAAAGATGTCAGTTATTGTATTCTGTATTCAAGGTAAGTTCTCTCAAAACATTTGTGTGCATTTGATTACGTGCTCCACAGACAAAGTTTAGTATCATGATATCGAAAAATAGCTTGAGTCCACAATCAGAGTATGGCAGTGTAAGAAAATAATTTACCACCAAGGGAAAATGTTCCTAGGTATGTGCTGTATGCCAGAGAAAGAGTCCCTGTTTTCAAAATTAAATACCTTAAAAACCAAGATCGACACACGAGTGCAACAAACAGTATGTTTATTGTGAAAGCTGCAAGAATTTTGCACAGACGTTCAAAAAGCTGCTAAAAGATGATGCTCCAACCGCAATACATAGTAGCTCAGAGCGATCAGTTTCAACGCTGAAACGTGAAAGGAAGTTAACGTACCGAAGGAAGAGGTTGGTGTAATATATTCCATCGAACGCTCACGTTGAAAGACTCTGTCTACTGGAACCATCCCAACGCTCTGGACGAGCTTGAATCGAGGACCTGTATTATATCTGAATCCATTCCCGTCAAGGCACTACAGGACGTGATGCCAAATTACAATTTTCATTCGTGCGCCTCTATACTGCGAGTGGTAGAAATTTTGAAAAGCTTGTGATGTGACTGCAAGGACTTCTTGCAGAGGACGAATTTAATGTCACACGTCGATACTGTAAGAGCTGCGGAGCGTACAGTGCCACCTGTTAGCAGCTTTTCGAACTATTTCTGTATAACTTCTGGGTAAAACTCTTACAGCTTTCACAATAAACATACCTTTGGTTACACTGGACTATTGGTATTGATTTTTGACATACCAAATTTTGAAATCGGGGACTCCCTCGCTGGACCCCCTGTACTGTCAAGTTATCGCAAACTCCTTTGTTTAACTAGGGGAAATTATTCCGAAGAGGTGTTTGTGAATTAGACTGAACCGACTGAAGACGATCCATACCATAAGCTTCAATCTCTAATCTCTTCCTAACTCTTCCCACTGTTGCTGTGAACAATGTTTGGGACACCTGATCCAACGATATCTTCTGCATTCGACTGTCTAAAAGGACTCCTATTAGGTGCAGAACTACCACCGAAGCCTCGATATTGTACTTTATAAATGTTGTTCTGTCATAGAAATAAGAAAAGAAAGAAATTCTCTTCCGTATATGAACAGTTTTCCATACTGTTTGTCATCCAACTTTTTCGAAGAATTAATAATATTGTCGAATTTAACTTCTGTCTAGGTTTGTTGTTCACAGTTACGTACTTCTAGTCGACAGCTAGTATATGACACTTTCTGATTAACTCGGGAGAGACATATTCGTACGTCGCCAGCGCTTCCGCAAAAACTACCCAAGTACGAACTGACAGTCAGTAATGCCGACACGTACATCAAGAGGAACTGTGTGTCTGAAATCTCCATCTCCACTACAGAACATCGTAAAAGGTCCTAAATCGGTCCCTGTGGTAATAAAAAAGGACATCGGCTACAGAACATTTACCGAATATCTGTAGTAAAAAGTGTGGGCAAATGGCGTACTTCGATTTTATTGCACCATTAAGTTTGAAGGACTGTTTTCAGGTGTGAGGCAATACGCTGTAGATGGCTGTGAAGTATCTAGCACCCAATATCGTTTACTACTAAGAGCACCAGTCCACAGCAATGGCTTTACCAGCGGCTCGCCAGCATTTCGAGGAGTAAGAGAAGCGATATGAGTTCCTGGAAGTATCCTTCTGCTTTTTAGGACATTTGCAGACTAAATTCGCTAAATTCTGAGCATTAATTAGCTGTGGAAACGTCCACGGAATAGTCCTAGAATAATTATAGCTTATTAATGGTAACAATGTCCACAAACGACTAGGAACACTAGCGAAACCTTCAAATTCCAGTAAGCCATGTATCGCAACGAGGGATAGATTTTAGGGGTGGCGGCGTAATAATTGTAGTAAGGAACCTGATAATTTACAGTGAGGGCATTGCATATTTGTAAATGCCGCATAGTCTGTGTGGAAGTAAGAGTTGATGTACACCTGTAATCAAGGTACCTGTATTGTTTTTTACGTTCCTTTATTTTTCAATATACGCTGGCTGACAAAAAAATTGAAGCAATCAGAGGACATGGTCAGGTGTCAATGGAACTTCGTACATGTATACACCGTCGGCACGAATGTAATTGATAACATTTGGTATTCTTTGTGACAGGTAGAACGGCCGTCAGAATGGAATAGTTTTGTTCGTGTTTACTGTTGTTACAGGCCTGGTAGAGAATAAGGGCCGTGAACAGCATCAGATGCTCAGTGATCACTGTGAACGACACGAAGACGTCTTTTACTCGAGTGAGGAAAAGACATCAGCACCTGAGAGGGCTTGAAAGGAGCCTCATTGTGGGTCTCCATTTGGCCGAAGTCTCTGCGTGATGTTGAGATTCTCTTGCGGCCAATAAGATCTCAGATCTGTCCCCGATGTAACATGTGTGGGGTCAACTTGGCCATCAACTCCATATCAGCGCCAGGACCTGTTTCATGAATTGTGGACCAAATTGCCTCACAAGTGAATAGAACGGCTTCATGACACTAGACAAATCAGTGCATGCATCCATGCCAGAGGGGGTGCAACGTATTACTGGTAAGTGCGCTCATACTGCCAAATTCGTTCTGTATTTGAATGGATATTGTAATCACTGAAATAACGTAATATATACTGTTAGCCTGTAATGTTTCACTTCGTTTCTTCCTCCCGTTCTGGGTGCTTCACTTTTATTGGCAGGCAGTGCATGATTTTCTGCTATACGGATAAATACAGAAATAAACCAGTTCTGAACTACGGAACAGCATCCCATACAGTATTTAACCATCTTTCTCAAATAGTTAATAATACTCTGGGATTTAGCTACTTCTAGATTTACGATTCATAGCTACGCTATAATAGTCGAGACCCATCAAAGGACATGTTCGAATTAAATCGCGGCTAATGTATTTGTGCGTCGCCAGCAGTCCTGAAAAATTGAACCAAGTGTGAAGTGACAGAAGTGTCGGCAACTGCGTCAAGATATGGCGGCCAGATGCCCTTCCTGACACCGCCATTCCCTCATAGGGCGGAATTCGTTACCCAAACTGTCTGCATGTAGACCGACGTTCATGTTCAAGGGTAACAATGTTTTTCTAAATGTTTGTGAAGCGTGCGTCTGAGGCGGGATGTTGTGAAACCACCTAAAATCCTCATCCAAGGCGACCGGTTCACTGACCATAATCGTTCATCCGCCAAGCTGAATCGATACAGAGTCGACAGAAGCGTCACTTGGCGAGGAATGACTGCTATTCAAACACACGCATGATGCATGTAGTATCAGTGAGCGAGCTGTCCGTGTGTAGAACGGGGAAGGCACGCGATCTGTCTGAGTTTGACCGAGGGTGAATTATGATTGCCCGGAAGCTGGGCTCGAGCATTTCAGAATCTGCACGAATTGTCGGATGCATGAAGGGTGATGTTCTGAGTGTCTTCAACACCCGACGAAACCAAGATGAAACCACGTCCAGACGTCGTGGAGTTTGGCGGCCACCCCTCACTACAGGTGTCGGAAGTTGTAGTCTGTGCTGACTGGTAATACAGGACAGGCAGCGATCTGTGGCGGCACTAACATTAGACTTTCAGTGCAGAGTAAAATTGTGTCTAAACACACAGTGCACTGAACACTCCAATGATGGGCCTCTGCAGTCGACGACCCATGCATGTGCCAATATTAACACCACGACTTCGGCAACTACGACTGGAATGGGTATGTGACCATCGGCACTGGACGTTGGCACAGTAGCAGAGCACTGCATGATATGATCAATTCCGATACTTTCTTCACCATGCCGATGAGAGGGCCCGAATCCGTCGTCTTCCAGAACAGCAGTTGCTTGACACCTGTACTGTGAGGCAGAGACTAGTTGGCGGCTTCTCCATTATGCTCTGGGGAACATCCACGTAGGCATCCATGGGTCCAGTGGAGCTCGTGCAGGGCACCAGGACCGCCAAGGCGTATCGTACACTGGTTGCAGACCACGTAGACTCCTTCTTGAGCATCGCGTTTCCCAACGGCAGTGGTGTTTCTCAAGAAGATAATGAATCTTGTCACAAGCTAAGAGTGGAATGGAGTGGTTCAAAGAACACAGTGACGACTTATAGTCGATGTACTGTCGCCCCAACACGTCAGATCTGAAACCTGTCAAACACATCTGGTATGTGATTGAACGTGGTGTCAGAACTCATCGCCTCCTTTCCTGGAATTGACGGGAATTAGGTGACTTGTGTGTGTAGATGTAGTGCCAAATCCCTACAGTGACCTACTAAGTTCTCATTGTTTCGATACCATAACGAGTCGCCGCTGTTATCTGTGCCGAAGCTGGACATACCAACTATTACGTACGTGATCATAATTTTCTGGACGATCAGAGTATATTTGTAACACATTATTCCTGGTCTTGCCTTGAGGTCGTCCTCTTGGCTGATGGGAATGCCCCAGCCGGTAGTAGGGGCCCTGTCCAGCCTGGAGCTGACGGGTTGGTCCAAAGCGAGGCTTATTAGGCTGGTTAGTGTCATTCCCATGGAGCACGTGTTCCCAGCGCATTCCTCAGCCCTAGACGGCTCCTCCCACTGTCAGTGCGGCAATGTACTTACATTTGCAAAATTATTGAACTATTTGTGCACATTATGAAGTTGCATACATGGCTACTATGACTTTCTGAAAATATTTCACGTGAACAGCCTAGGTGCATCTAACAAATAAGGTTTGATGGACTCTGAAGAGAGAGCCTGCCAGTCGATAAGCAAGGTTTTGACAAAAGGGATTACAAGGGATTATGAAACACGCAAATGAGTTACAGGTTCAAAAACTTAATTTGAAGACCTCCTTGCAGATGTCGAGCTCTTGTTGGAAAGAAGGCAACAAGGGGGAAAGAAATTTATCCACATGATTCGTGAGATGAAACATATTTTATTTTGAATTTCAGTGGATACTTGTGCACTTTTGTTTTCGTATTCCTAGTCTGCAGCATTTGAACTATAGCTTGCATCACACTAGCTCTACTTCCATCTTTTTAGCCGCGTGGGTAGAAATCCACACATACTCCACCTCATTACGCAATTCGTTGAAAATATTCTAACGCCATGTAACATAAACCCAAACGGCTCGACGATTTCGCTCATCTTTTGCAAGAGTGTAGTACATACTTAAATGTAACAAATGAATCTCAATTACGATGCGTTTCTCAAGTAATCTTCATAAATCAAGGGTTAAAGTTGTTCACTATGATACCAAGCCATCGAGCAGCACAATCAGCAAAGGTGGTAGTGTGATGCCGAAGGATTTGCTACAAACAGATCAGACAGCAGTTAGGTAAGGTGGAAGCAATAACACTTTCATTCAGGATGCAGTTGAAGAATAACACTATCAAATAACACTATCAAGCAACTGTACAGTCTATGTGGGCTACAGGAAGACATAGCACACAGCAAGGAAGTACCTCGGGAGTTACTAGAGTAGTTATCACCATACTGGTAACTCGGTTTAAAGTGTGTAATGGAGCCCCTATAGTGAGGTGTAGTCCAAGGCCTACGTCTGCGAGTCGGTGTCCGCCGATGGTAGCATTCGTGAGATCGGCGGAGTTCGGCGCTAGTCGGGAGGAACAGCGGGGCGGTCAGAGCAGATGTCCGGCATAACTCCCAACAATGACTGGTTTGTCGCAGGTCGTGTGCAGGCTTAATGAAGTACAGCTGTGGCGGATGAACACAGCACGGACTATTTTTTAGCACGTGATACAGAAGAAAGTAGTCCCGCACTGACTACACTTCCTATTGTCGATCGGAACGACACCAGACAATATATATATATATATATATATATATATATATATATATATATATATATATATATATTCAAATGTGTATGTATTCTTAAGGGACCAAACTGAGGTCTTCGGTCCCTAGACTTACACACTACTTAAACTGTTTTTACTGGAAAAGCACAGGTTAGAAAACAGCCCTGCGGCAAAAGGACATAGTTGCCAAACACGATTCAGTGTTCCAGAAAGATCCGATGCGAAAACTGTTCTCAAATTCCAACGAACAGACAGCGTGGTTGATCTATCGGGGAATGTTGGCCCCAGGCAAAGTGAAGTTACTCTTAAACATGTCGGCACGGTTTCTGGAATTCTTCATTAAAATCTAAGGAAATCCGTGTGAGGAACTGCAGCTGAGACTGGTTTGAATTATTCTAGCAAACAGGAAATATTGAGACAAAGCCTACACATGTTTCCATTCAAAATTCAAACCACCAGGCCATACCTGTGCGACAGAGGGCTGACTTTGCGAACCAGATTCTCACAATGATTAATAATGAAGGAGTTGATGTTGGGCGCATCTAGTTTACAGATGAAACTCACTTCCACCTGAAAACAGTCGTGAATAAGCAGAACTGGCGATTCTGAGGTTCCTAAAATTCCCATCTGTGTGAAGCGAAATCACCATGTTCTCCAAAAGTTACTGTTTGGACTGTGGTATGCAGCAGACATTATTGGCCATTTTTACTTGTGGGAAACGATCAGTGGTCAACATTACGCCATTATGGAACAGTTTGTCGCCACACAACTAGCGTTGGAGGATCGACCAGGCACCGAGGGGTTCATGCAAGATTTGTTTCGCTTTTTTGATGAATGCTTCGGTAATACAGTCAATGCGTTTGATTCTTACAATTTTCCTGTTCCACGGACTGACTACTTTTTATGCGTCACGTTTTACATTAAATGGCAGTTAGGCTCATTGTGTCTAGATTCATCTACAGAATAGCTTGAGACCCGAGTGTCAGTTAGTGTGTCTTGAATTATACGTAACCGCTGACATTTTCCTACTATTGCACCCCGCCAGACTTTTTATGTGTGGAAAAGGGAAAGTGTAATTTTACTGCAATGTAATCACAGAAACCCAAATTCCTATTCTATCTGGCACAGTCACATAAAGACAGTATAGATAGACCGTATAAAAGAAAAAAAAACGATACTGACACTTAGAACACCTCCTAACACTGTCATAGACCCATTGACAACATGTGATGGTGAATTGCGCTACGTGCAATAGTCGTAAATCTTTTCAATATTTATTGGTTCTCTGAATTAGTTTACAATATTTTCTTCATATACCTTTCAGAAGTCGTTATTTGATGGAAAAAATGGGTCTAAAATTTCGTGTTATACTAACTGCATACTACACTCTTGTTTACACATTTTGGCTCTTGATGTAACGGATAAGGATTTTCAAAACTTCAGCGTCGATTGTACGGCGAGTTCCCCCATCACGAGACATGTTGGGATACTTCATAATAATAAAAAGAAAACAGCATTTTTGTATCAAAATACCTGGATCAACGAATTCACTATCAACGGACAGTAATAGCCAGTTGCAATACTGACGTCGAGCAGTGATATTTGTGTTTGTGTCCATGTACTACCGTTACTTTGTAATATTTTGGCTTCAGTTTATGAACAGGTGTGTGAGCTAGCGAAAAGCCAGTCTTAAGTGCAAATGGCACAAATATTTTCTCGGACTTCTTTCCGTGCCCGCTCGGTTAAAACTCCAGTTGCATCGGGCCTTGTGTCGAACGTGAAACACTCTGTTATACATATGGAGTGAGACAGCTAAGACAAGGCACTCAAAATATATCCAGAACGAGCATAATTATCAAGATGTGGTTTGGCTTAGTCACAGCACAAAAATGTAGAATTTTCGTAAGTATGCAAGGTTCCTTTTATATCTACAGAACAATCAGTCTCGAAAGCTGAGTGGTCAGTGCATCTGACTCCTGAAACGGTCCCATCACCCAGGACGAGCTTGAATCGGTGATCTGTATGGCATCTGAATCGAGTTCAAGCAGGCCACCCGTGTCGTGGCCACACCATCTTCCTGCACTATCGGTACTTTCGCGCCTCTGGTCGCCCTGCTTGCAGACAGCGTGAAGTAACTGCCTCGGTGCCAGTGCAACAGTTCCCGCTGAATCAGCGTACCGTACTCGTTAACTTGCAAGTCTCCCTTGTTCCGCTTCTCTGGATTAGTGCATCACTCGAGGGTGATGTCTTGATTTTATTTAGCTGTGTCAAGTATATTATTTTGTGGCACAACAGTTAATTTCCGAAAAAAACCTGATTCATTGTACCCTTACCAGCTTTTGGAGGGAGGTTAGAGAAGAAAAAGGAAAATGACTGCAGTACGTGCTGACACCTAATCTGTTTCGTCAACTGGGTTTGCTATAGCCACTGCTCGATGGTTGGAGCCCTCTTACGGTATTGAAAAGTTTGTAAAACTTGGAACCTCAATTTTTCGGAAACGCTTCAGAAGCACATCGTACTGTAAAAGCATTCGTTGCAGTAAGTACTGCAATAGGGCAAAAGATGAGCAAGTTCACTGATGTTTTTGATAGTTTCCTTGTTAGCTGAAGGCATTTATAAACGATCGGACTACTTCAGGAATGCTGTCAGTATGTTAGTTGTTGAAATAACGTGGGTGACATGACAATGTCCCACATCCCTTTGCTCAGTATGAGTTTCATGTCAGTGGTGCGTGCGCATCGTCTCATGACAATAAAATGAAACGGTGTGTGTGATCTAAACTCCTAGAGGGTGGAGACAGCAGTATTCTGGCGATCGGGATTCTTGCATCGCCAAATGCATGGCTAGTAAGGACCGAGGAGAGTTCTGCAATTTGTCTGTCCTTCCGCAACCGTTCTCCACAGCTGTCTCTGCTTTGATGCCACGACGAAACTAGAACCCGCAAGCGATCCTCTTCCACCTTTTTCTGTACTTCTGAGCCGCTCGTAGCCAAGTGAGGTAGTGCCATACAGTGGTGTTACAATAACACGCTCTTGAGATGTCGTCTGTATTCACTGGTATGGCATAGTATTGCTTGCCATTGAACTTAGATCACGTTCGTGGCACTGGAAGTGAAATGCATCTTAATTATTATAGACAGAAACCAGTAAAGACCACTAATAATCGGTCCTATGCCATCACAGGAAGATCGGCAGCCAGTATCTTATTTCGCGTGCTTCAACAGCTTTTTCTTTTCATTTTGGCTTATAATCCTATAATAAATTTTATAGCGCAGCATTTCTGCCGATGGAAGTGACATTTGTGTTTTAAATAGGCGTATTTCCTACCTTAGGGTTATTACGCTTCTGAAACCAAACAGAAGGATGTTGTAAACGAATTAGTCAGAGGAAATAAGTAGGAAGGGCGAAAGCTCGCAAGTGGTAGAAAGCAATTTGGGAAAAGCTTCATATCTCAGTCGACAACTAGGTTTCCCCATCTGTCAAAGTCGAGTGAGATATATCTAAAGGAGCTGCAGAGAAAAGTAAGCTACGCATATTTCGAATCTAACGAAAAATAGACGGAAGAATGCCTTCGGATTAAGAAATATACCGAATTTAAAAGTGTATTCACGCGTGAGGAGACTAATGTAGCTTACCTAAGTTCGACCGGTACACACACTCACAAATGAGAGATAAAGATATTAGTGACATCGGTATTACAAAACAATTAGGGGCACTCAAGAAAAACAAGGCACCAGGGCTTGCCAAAATTCCAGTTAATTCTTGGATTGAATATCTCTCAAATTACCTCCATTTCTATCTCACATTTATCGAGAAACTCTAGCGCAGCGAATAATCCCTTGTGCCTAAACCCTATTTACAAAAAGGAGGATAGATGGGATATTCTGAATTACAGACTAGTATCGCTGACTTAAATCTGTTGCAGTATCTTACAAAATATTCTAATCTCAACCATTATGACGATTCTGGAGAAAAGTAAAATAATTTTCACTTAAAGATTCAGCATGGATTGAGTAAAAAAACAACTTGGGTGGAGCACATGTTCATGCACAATATATTTCAAACTTAAGATGCTAATCAACAGGTAGGCTCCACCTTCCGAGATTTCCAAAAGGTGTTCGAACCTGTACGGCAACGTCGATTGCTAACCAAGACACGAAGGTACGGGGTGTCTCTGTAAATATACAAAGAGCATCTGAAAAGTTCAGTGAATAGTCTCAGAAAATAAAGGAAACAAGAGTTACAAACAAAATACCTTTACTGGCCTTCAAAGTAACCACCATCAGTTACAATACATTTCTGACATCTGTTGTAAAGCTGTTGGAAATTGCCACCAAACACTTCATGTGCAATCGCTAAAGGCACACGTTGTTGGATATACACGTGCTGACTTCCTCTCTCCTTATGCTTCAGATTTGGTACCGGTATTCTTATTGTTTACTGGCCTTTATCCGTGAAAGGCTTACGCTTTGCATACTCTCTATTACATCATCTGCGAAGGGAAGCCTTTCGGAGAGAATAGAAGGCAGGGATCATAAAGGAGCCTCCGAGCGCCAAATCTGGAGAATAAGGATGGTGTTGAAGAACAGCTACTTTGCGTTGAGCGAGAAAGATGAACTCACGAATATCTAACAAAGAGTAGCCACATGGTTCGAGCGATTCCACAAGAAGCGTTTGGTGGTATCCTTCGTCCGATCTGTCACGAAATGGATACCACTGTGAAAATCCAAAATCTTTTATTTGCAACAGTTAGCTACACCTTCCAGCTACTTCTCTACGTAGTCACCGCTCCGACTTATACAACTGTCGTAGCTTTGTACCAACTTTCCAATACTCTTGTCATAGAAGCCTTCCCGCCAGTTGTCTACGCTAGTCTGGAGCGCGTTGTCTGTGCCAAAATGTTATCTGCGTAGCCAACGGTTTATGTGAGTAGAGATGAAACTCAGGATGAACAAATTAAGGGCTGTATTGTGGGTGATCAAACAATTCCCAATCGAAAACGCCGCAGGAGTATCTTCATTGCCCCTGCAGAGTGCGGCCGAGAACTGTCATCAAGAAGGAAACGGATGACAATTGCGTTATGTGAGCTCCATGACATTAGGCGAAATCTCTCACCGGGCCCACATATCTGGCGGGAGACACTATTTTTCTAGGCATCTTTAAATGGTCACTGTGCCCCCAGAACTGAAAAGAGCGACGACACGCGACTGACAGGAGTACCAGAGACACTACCCAACGCATCTGTGTAAAGCTTCATCGGACGTTCACTGTGGTTTCCATTTCGTGCCCAACTTTACTTTACGAATAGGCATCGTAGTATCTGCTTATTAATTTAGTGGACAACAATTTGACCAAGTCAGTTTGTATAAGTATTTAGGGGTTCCACTAAACAATAATATGAAATTGAATGATTAGTATTAGGGAACGCGAAGGGAAGACATAGATTTGTTGGAAGAGTTCAGGGAAAATGCATTGCATCTATAATCGAAATTGCATACAAGACAATGGTGCGATCCATTCCAAAGTATCGATATAGTATTTGGAGTCCTTATCAAGCAAGCATGACAAGACAGTGAATGAAATCAGAGACGTGTTCCTAGGTTTGAAACAGTAAATGCGAAAATGTAATAGTATTGTTAAGATATCTCAAATTGAAATACTTGAAAAAAACGACTACTTAGTTCTGGCGAAATACTTTAGTTAAATATAGGCAACCCGTATTCCAGAATGACTGTGCTGTCATTATGTTACAGCTATCGCATATCTTGGGTAAAAATCGTGCTAGTAAGGTAAGAAAGGTCGGGCACTTACGCAGGTAAATAGTTAGTTGTTATCCCCACGCTCATTACGCGAATGGAATAGGAAAGAAAATCGATAATGTTTGTACGATGCACCTCCTCCATGTACCGTACAGTGACTTGCGGAATACATAAGTAGATGTAGGAAAACATTATGTTGCTAGATAGCAGCCGTCAGTGTAATCAACACCTAGACACGATTCGTAGGACTGTAAGCAATTTTAAAATTAATTGTACTGAAGGTGAAGCACAATGTGGAATCGGTGAAATGCGTCAGGATGAAGTGTTGGCAGAACACTCCTTTTACTCTGATCCCTCTTATACATTCCACTTTTCTCTCAGTGACAATGTGATTGTGTGTTACTGCTGATAAAAAGGTTAGTCACATTTCTCTGAACAACTAATTTTCTTTTTGTTACAGTATTTTCATTCAAGCTTCAAGTATACTGAATAGTTTTTTATACAGGAAGTTGGATGTATATGTGCAGATACCATGGTCATTGGTACCGTAATATGCCCCCAGTTCAGTATGTTAGTTGTTTTTTCTCTGCATCTAACTGCCTTACCGCAAAAGCGTCACACAATTTACTCCCTGACGTTTTCTGCATGGTTGTAACTGCATCACTAAATGGACTACACCTGTCAGTACAGACTTACCGTTTTACTTCCTTACCTCTACACTCCTGAACTGACCTGCCTCCCAGGGGGAAAAAAGGATTAATGAAATGTTCTTGCCACATGTACTTGGATGTACTAACCATCCTAAAAACATACTACTCTTAATATCTCTACAATTATTATTCTGCAAATGAGGTAAATACTGACTTAATGTTGTTCAGTACAATGCCCTCTGACACCAACAAAAATAACTACACTCACACCGTTAACATCCTGTATGTTTGCAAAAACTGATCGTCAGTGTTTGACACGATCATGTTACCTTTCAGCATATAACTGCCCTGTTGCTCTAACAGTTTGGCGACATTTGCCGTAAACGAACCCACATCCAAATTTTCGACTATCGTCTATCCTGTGAAAGTCGGAAAAGCTTCACTAGTAAGTTGTCTAATCGCTACAAACAGCAGATCACAAACTGATGGGCTCCAAGTGCACAGGTGAACACACGAACCTTTGCTTGCATTTGTTACTGTAGGGCGGACACTTGTGGAGCCTCTTATCCTGACGGTACTTTAGTGCGCTGTTACCTTCTTACTATTTGATCAAGTTCAACTCGTGTTTTATCGATGTTAAAGCCCTCTTTGCACGCATTTTCTGATGCCAAAGGAACAGGTGCATAGTTCTATTAAGAAAATGCGAAGTCGGTGTCATAATTAGGCAGATATGAACATACTAATTTTTGCGAACAGTCTGAAATAACCGCACTACGCCAACCGGCCGTCGTCATCCTCTGTCATACAGTGACATTCGGAGGTGTTGTGGAGTGACATGGTGTCAGCCCTTGTCCACTTTCCAGATGTTTGAACCGCTGCTTCCTATTCACATAGCTCCTCAGTTGGCATCACGAAACTGGCTGGAACTGTTCCAGTCCTCCCAGTAAGGAAAAATCCCTATTCCAACCGAGAATTGATCCCGTGTCCTCCGCACAGCAGTCAGATGCACTGACCACTCAGCTTTCGAGACTGATTGTTCTGTAGATATAAAAGGAACCTTGCATACTTACGAAAATTCTACATTTTTGTGCTGTGACTAAGCCAAACCACATCTTGATAATTATGCTCGTTCTGGATATATTTTGAGTGCCTTGTCTTAGCTGTCTCACTCCATATGTATAACAGAGTGTTTCACGTTCGACACAAGGCCCGATGCAACTGGAGTTTTAACCGAGCGGGCACGGAAAGAAGTCCGAGAAAATATTTGTGCCATTTGCACTTAAGACTGGCTTTTCGCTAGCTCACACACCTGTTCATAAACTGAAGCCAAAATATTACAAAGTAACGGTAGTACATGGACACAAACACAAATATCACTGCTCGACGTCAGTATTGCAACTGGCTATTACTGTCCGTTGATAGTGAATTCGTTGATCCAGGTATTTTGATACAAAAATGCTGTTTTCTTTTTATTACTATGAAGTATCCCAACATGTCTCGTGATGGGGGAACTCGCCGTACAATCGACGCTGAAGTTTTGAAAATCCTTATCCGTTACATCAAGAGCCAAAATGTGTAAACAAGAGTGTAGTATGCAGTTAGTATAACACGAAATTTTAGACCCATTTTTTCCATCAAATAACGACTTCTGAAAGGTATATGAAGAAAATATTGTAAACTAATTCAGAGAACCAATAAATATTGAAAAGATTTACGACTATTGCACGTAGCGCAATTCACCATCACATGTTGTCAATGGGTCTATGACAGTGTTAGGAGGTGTTCTAAGTGTCAGTATCGTTTTTTTTTCTTTTATACGGTCTATCTATACTGTCTTTATGTGACTGTGCCAGATAGAATAGGAATTTGGGTTTCTGTGATTACATTGCAGTAAAATTAAACTTTCCCTTTTCCACACATAAAAAGTCTGGCGGGGTGCAATAGTAGGAAAATGTCAGCGGTTACGTATAATTCAAGACACACTAACTGACACTCGGGTCTCAAGCTATTCTGTAGATGAATCTAGACACAATGAGCCTAACTGCCATTTAATGTAAATTGTGTAGAGAAGACGACAGTTGTGTATAAAAAATGAACATCGTTAACGCGGTTGCTGCATATAAGATTCGGGAAGTGATTGGTGAACAGAAAGCGAGAACATAGACAAGTTTGGAGTTTTACCCGGTGATGCAATTAGCGAATCATTTGTGAATATAGATCCTTAATTCAGAACGGGTCGCTGTTTGTGAAGCGAATTCAGAACGGGTTGCTGTTTGTGACAGGAAATGAAGCGAGCGAGCAGAGGAAAACCATACTTGATGATGATGACGCCTGTACTTACAGCGTCGGGATGTATTCGTCCGACTGATGACCTCAGATGTTAAGTCCCATAGTGCTTAGAGCCATTTGTACTCGTTCCGTTGTGAGCAACTGCCTTTTGCAAGGTACCCAAATCCAAATGTCCATTCCGTGCAGTTCCCTTCACAATGTTGAGACAAAAACTGTTTGAGCTGGGCTTAAATTCACAGACACCAGCAGCGCGATTATCACTGACAAGGCGTGACACTCGTATCCTGCCTCTGGCGTTTAGAATATTTTTCGACGGCTGTTCCTGAGACTATGAGTGTTGCATCAATCTCGACAGACGCACTGGGTGGTGCACACTCATAAACGACCTACAAATCAAGAAATTTCAGTCGCGGTATGGTCATGGGCACGTCCTCTCGTCTGCCATTCTGTCACAACTGCACGTCGACTCGTCTTACTGCAATAAGTCCACACAACTGACTGTAATTTACACACCACTTCGCTGTCATGACCTACGTCAGTGCTACAGGGCCACATGACACCCGGTTACCATGTTTACTCCATGTACAGCGCACCAAAGCGATACGTATGCTGCTTAGAGGGGGTAATTAATATTTTGTCCTGTGAGCTCGCAATCACAAAGTAATTAAATTTATAAGATGTAAAATGTTTTAAACGTCTGCGTCTTCATCTTTTCTGAGATGTCATGTTACTCATTAAAAAAAAATGCCCTGCGAAACAAAACTTTTACCTTTTTATGAAATTCAATATAAAGTTTAAATAAGCAAAATTTGATCAAGTACTTTTCCTTTGTTTTCTATTCAAAGTGAGACTTGGGCTTTCGTAGAGGACAAAGGAAGCAGGACTCTCTGCGAAGTAACAATGAGCGGGAAAGAATAATGGTTTACAACTGACGGAAAAAATCACGACATCAAAAAATATTTCATGTAGGTTAATGAAATTTCTTAGATTCGTCTAGCTAACGTATTCAAGTTGTTAACATTGCGAGATCGCAGGTTAATGTTAGCGCGAAATAAGCCATCGCAAACGTAGAAGTCTGGTACATTAATGACAGGCGTAACAGATAGAACGTTGAATGCAAGCATACAGAGGTGCACGCGTTGCATCATACATGTGACGGATGTCAGTTTGTGGGATGGAGTCCCATGCCTGTTGCATTTGGTCGGTCGATGCAGGGACGGTTAATGTTGTTTGTGGATGACGCTGGAGTTGTCATCCGATGATGTCCCATATGTGCTCGACTGGAGACAGATCTGGTGATCGAGCAGGCTAAGTCAACATGTCGACACTCTGTAGAGTATGTTGGTTTACAACAGTGGTATGTGGGTGAACATTATCCTGTCTGAAAACACACCCGGGTGTGCTGTTCATGAATGGTAGTATAACAGGTCGAATCACCAGATTTGCAGTCTGAGTGCGTGGGGTAACGACTAGTGTGCTCCTTCTGTCGTATGAAATCACATCCCAGACAATAACTTCAGGTGTAGGTCTAGCGTGTCCAGCACGCGGACAGGTTGACTGCAGGCCCTATACTGGCCTCCTTATAACCAACACATGGTCATCACTGGCAGCGAGATAGAATCACCTGTCATAAGAAAACACTACAAATCTACGCCCAGTATGTCAATGAACTCTCGCTTGACACCACCTACAGGGCGTCTGGCTCGGAGCTATCTCTGAACTAACCGATTTGTAACCGTTGTGTCACTGTGGTGCCGACTGCTGCTTATATTGCTGCTGCAGGTGCAGTACGATGTGCCAGAGCCTTACGCCGAACACTATGGTCTTCCCTCCCGGTAGAGCCATGTGGCCGTCCGGAAGCCGGCCTTCTTGCGACCATAAATTCACGTGATCACTGCTGCCAGCAATCATGTACAGTGGCAATATTCCTGCCAATTCTTTCTGCTGTATCGCAGAAGGAGCACCCAGCTTCTCGTAGCCATCTTATATAACCTCGTTCAAACGCAGTGGGATGTCGATAATCGCGTCTTCGTCGCCCAACAGGCAGACTTGACTAACATCAACTCACTACGTCCAATCTCAAAGGTAACTAACTCTCACTCGTATTTAAAGCAAACCTAGTTTTCTTCTCATAGTGGGGCTACTACAGCCACTCTTACTCAACTTGCGTGAAATTTGTGTAGACATCCATCCTTCAGATGTAGAAACACGCCCACCAAATTTCGTTTACGTCGCACAACTCCTACTTGGCGTTGCGATTATTTTCGGTCAGTATATGATGAGACAAAACTACCACGGAATGCCAAATAAGTTACTACTAGCACATTATTTTTCTAATACATCTGTCTCGCATGCTCCCTAGATCGCTAACATTCCACTGATTGCTCTCAGCAGGCACCCAGAGTCTTTAAAGCAGATTGCTCGTCTCCACTTTTTTTTTTTTCCAGAACAGTTGATCTGAACTTACCCCACACCTGTCAGTCACAATATATCATGTCCCTAGTGTGCCTGCTAGATGTAATTTATAGATAAATATATATGATTTCTTAGAACAAAAAGAAACGTAGTATATACCAGGTGAACCAAAACTCCATCAACAAACTTTTAGAGTTTGAGCTAAGGACAAAAACAAGGAAAAAATGTCTACTAAATATAGACTCTGAAATCTATACCTTAAAAGCTAGGAACGCTTGTTCATCTTCGCTACTGCGAAACACATCTCTCCCACTAAACAAGTGCTCATAGTATTTTAGAACCAATGTTGACTAGACTTTTTTCTTGCTTTGGGCCATACTATCACCGTTGAAAGTTTCCGGTGGAGTTCTGATACGCCCACTAAAATTAATTTTCAGTATTTTTACAAATGTAATTCCGAAAAAATTACAAACACCGCAAATTATCACTTTATTTGTAAGACATATGATGTGTTGTTACTTGTCACCCTGAATATATTATTATCTGTTTTGGTTCTAGGAAACATCTTACACACACATGCCAGAATTTACAGTTGTACAGACTTAAAATTAAGCAATGTAGAATAGTTAATAGTGGAATATACAAACAAGGGGGTATCACACCTGTTAATCGCGGATTTTGCTGTGTCTTAGGTGTGTTGTAAAGTGACCTGTCCTGTGTTACTGGAAAGCGGCTTGTGTTGCGACGAGTTTCCGAGCAAATCGATGTTGAAGTTTTCTGCTTACCTACTATACCTGTAACCTATTCCTTTGTCAGCTATCTCAGCGCAGCGCCGCAGCTCAAGTTAACGGCTATCACGATGGCGGTACAGGCTCTAAATCTGTCAGTGCACTTTATTTCCAGCTGCATGGTACAGAATATCACTAAATAGTATACGTCATGCAAAATTATAAAAAAATAGTAGTTTCATTATAAACCAATCATTACAGCAAACTCTTTATAGATGTGTAATCGTTTGTTATGGAATCGCGTCGCTTAATGTGCTACAAAATAATTCCCGATACTATTGTATTCGTCGTAAAAGCAACAGAAACGCAAACTCTCTAAGCACCATGCCAAGTCAATGAAAGCTTGCCTTACAAACTCACCGATATTTCAGAGGCAGTACCGGAAATCACAGTTCGTTAAAAATTTGAAAGAAATTTTTTTTCTTCAACCAACTTCGATGCGAACCACGTTTATCTGATCATTCATGTGAAAGCAGGTGTACTAAATTGTCGCAGAATTTTCCTTCGAAGTGATTTCTGTATTAGTATTTAGTAATTAAAGTTTTGAATTTTTTCCTGAAAAATTTTACCCGCCTGTAAAAGCAAAGTTAAGAGAGCTGGCAAAATAGAGTACATTTGGGTGGGATAATTTGTACGACACAGGTCCATGTTTGTGTTTCATCTAGAAAGATTTGATCGTAAATTGTCTAATCGG
Source organism: Schistocerca cancellata (assembly GCF_023864275.1). NCBI lineage: Eukaryota > Metazoa > Arthropoda > Insecta > Orthoptera > Acrididae > Schistocerca > Schistocerca cancellata. The sequence goes on from NC_064629.1 coordinate 334,355,026, forward strand.
TATTCCCTCCCCCAGAAATCAATAGTGTCAAGATATTTTTGTTGTCCCACGTACGGAAGAATGATAAGTTTTAAAAACTCTTCGTTCAGCACTTTCGCGAACTGCCCTTACTTCATGCAGCTCACAATTATGTTTAATTAATTTATGAGTAAATTCGTCAGCTCTTTTTTGATCAGTCCGACCGAATTTCCCGGACGGCTCTTGCATATAAAAGAAAAGGCAGGGGAATATCCTTACTCACGCAATTTAAGTATACTGTAGTGTGAAGGAATGAATAATCTTCTTCAAATCTTGTTTGTACACAGGGACTGTTTTCGCTCCTTATTCCGCCAGGGATATATTGTACGCCGATCAGTACTGGCAGCTGGTTTGACCAGTATCAGCTATGTAATCGAGGTCAAAATAAGCCATGAGTACTTTCATCTGTATATGAAATCGTTCAGTAGCTACTAATGCATGGTCCATAGTTGCGAACTCCATGGAGCTGTCCAAATATTTGGAATTTTAACTGCGAACCACAAACGGAATAAACATTTCAAGAGAATGTGCTGTAATGATTGAGTTATTAACGAAATTATTTCAGCGAAAATTACTATTTTTAAGTAATTCTGCATGAAATAAATTACTTAATTGTGTTTTGTGCGCTGAAATTGGGAAAAATAAAAAAGTAAAGGATGCATGCAGTATCTGAACAAGTACCACCAGCGTGGAGCCTTAGCCGGTGACCTGCCCGAAGAACGGCTAACGTTATAAGTATAGGTCATACGAATAACTCAACGTTAGTTTTCTCGGGAACTGTGGGCTGTCGCATGGAAGACCGCTAGCCAGGTCCCTTTACAACATACCTAAGACTCACCGAAATCCATTATTAACAGATCTGATGGTATCCTTGTAGGTATATTTAATTATGGTCAAGGTTATAATGTGTACAAGCCTATTATTAGAATGATATCATTAGGAGTTATGGAGTTTATATTTTATATTTTATATTTTAGGTCTTCATACACGAAATATACCTTCTTAATTTAAAAGAAAATATACAAAGGTACGACGCATTATTCCAACGACTGGACTACCTCCATAAGATTACTTAAACGAAGTGGACTTACAGTACAAAGTTTAATGTATGTATCAGCATTCTTTGTGAATGCCACTAACAAACTGTGCTTATCTACATCACATGTGTAGAGTAAGGAGGTAACACTTGTAGGTAGGGGAAAACCGTGTGCAGTTTCCTGTACAGGACTCCTTAGCTTCCTTGCTTTTTGTACATGCCAATATTATGAGGACGAATTGAAAAGAAACACCTCTGAATTTTTTTTTCTGTTCTCAATTTCGATTGAGGTATTACATGTCATGCATAATATTCAGTCGACTTCCCCGCTTGGCTGATGCAAGTTGCAACCCTCTGCCGCTAGATGACTTCTAACTGTAGCGTGTAAAATGGCGGTGTGTAACGTAACTCAGGAAACTGGGTTTGTCCACATACGGAGCACCCTCTCGTTCAGCGTGACAATACTAGAACACACACGAACGCTGCGACATCTCCAACAATCCGGCGCCTTGAATTCACTGTCATCGATCATCGTCCATACAGCTCAGACTTGGCTCAATTCGATTTTTATCTCTTTCCCAAACTGGAAGAACCCCTTGGAGATCTCACTTTAATAGAAATGAAGCAGTGCAAACAGAGGTGAGGTTGAGGCTGCGTCAATCAAGTCAAACATTCTACACTGATGATATCAACAAACTGGTCTCTTTTTGGGAGAAATGTGTTCGTCAACATGAGACTATGTTGAGAAACAAATACGGATCAACAGTGAAGGTGACAGAAAGGTATGGAACGGAATGGTAGGTCGCTAACACACTATGGCTTGGAATATGAGTTGCTTTGGACGTCCGCATGGGGAGAAGAGGGCCCACTGTATATGCCTGCCAAAGAGTGGATGACACCGTCCTTCCAACTTCTCTTTGATGAACCAATGTTGCGTTTCATAAAGAAATAAAAATAATGAAACACTCAGAACGTAATTAAAAACACCGCTTGGACCGCAACGTCAGCAGAATTGGAGGCAATGGTTGTCATCATGTACGCCACAGGTACTTCTGCAGCTAAACATGTTTTGTTAGATGCCCTGTGGTGGCATTTCTGGGTGCCTGATTCCATCAGCGATAAAATGATATGAGGCAGAATTCACGAACTTATCAAATTCCTTCGCGTCGATTAGATGTCATTCCGAACTTACCGCATCCCTACTGACAATTTTGCTCATGTCTCTGAAATATTAAACAAGTTCGTGAATTTATGTCAAACAAACATGAGAAATGTGGAGACAAGTTACTGATTGCCGCACACGTAGCATTCGGGTACATTTGTAGTGCCTTCGTGTACCTTGGTGAGGAGAAAGACAATCCAGACAACTTACCATTGGGAGAGTACGTCGTTCATCGCCTCATGGAACTACTCCTAAACCAAGGAAGGAACGTGATAACACAGTATCTTCACATAGCTTCAGTTTGCCAATAAAATAATAAGAAAACGTTATTAAGAACACAGAAGAAAATTTGCCGAGATATACCCAACTACTTGAAGGAGAATTGCTCTTACTTATATTCCACCATCATTTTAAAAATACTGGTAAACCAGAGTGCACTTGGCAGTGCAGCAAGGGAAGACGGCAATGAATGTCATTATTTCAGCACACTACATCCTGATGTGGCTGTGAACGAAAAAGAAAAACTGAAACCAGAAACTGCTACCTACTATCACGCCACGAAGTGCGCTGTGCACATCGTTGATCAAACTGTCTGTAAATATTCAACTAAGGTTGCCACCTAGGCGTGGCAGCAATGAATGCGTGAATCATCTACAGTCACATAACAAAAAATATTCTGATGGCGACAGGGCTCATTTTACAAGTAGTAAATTATCACACGAACAGTGAACAACAAATAGAAGATTAGGATCAAGAAAGCCAATCAAACGAAGAAGTGGCTGTAGTACGGGGCAAATTAAAAAAGCGATAGAAGAACAAAGTGAAATGTCCAAAGGACGCAAGACTACTGAAAACTGTGAGAAATGTATAAAAGCCGTCTGTGGAAAAGGTGCATAGAAAAAACCAATAATCTGCTCAAAGTGTGATTATAGCGTTTACAAACAAACAAGTGAAATAAATGAAGAAATGTTACGGGTTTTAGAAAAAAGTTCACATTTCTGGCCAAAACAGTAATCTAAACGCCTTACAACTTCGAGGTAAGGCTTTTTATTGAAATGTGTTATGACGCAAAACTGAATGAAAAAAAACAACGAAGTTCTTATTTTAGGCATAATGCGGATTTTACCGCAAATCTCATTAGGGGTAAAATGACCATTTTCCGTTGTTCTAGGGGTGTCGTACTTTCCCCTGCACTAACGTTAATAGTTGTTGTTGTTGTGGTCTTCAGTCCTGAGACTGGTTTGATGCAGCTCTCCATGCTACTCTATCCTGTGCAAGCTTCTTCATCTTCCAGTACCTACTGCTGCAACCTACATCCTTCTGAATCTGCTTAGTGTATTCATCTCTTGGTCTCCCCCTACGATTTTTACCCTCCACGCTGCCCTCCAATACTAAATTGGTGATCCCTTGATGCCTCAGAACATGTCCTACCAACCGATCCCTTCTTCTGGTCAAGTTGTGCCACAAACTTCTCTTCTCCCCAATCCTATTCAAAACTTCTTCATTAGTTATGTGATCTACCCATCTAATTTTCAGCATTCTTCTGTAGCACCACATTTCGAAAGCTTCTATTCTCTTCTTGTCCAAACTATTTACCGTCCATGTTTCACTTCCATACATGGCTACACTCCATAAAAATACTTTCAGAAATGACTTCCTGGCACTTAAATCTAAACTCGATGTTAACAAATTTCTCTTCTTCAGAAACGCTTTCCTTGCCATTGTCAGTCTACATTTTATATCCTGTCTACTTCGACCATCATCAGTTATTTTGCTCCCCAAATAGCAAAACTCCATTACTACTTTAAGTGTCTCATTTCCTAATCTAATTCCCTCAGCATCACCTGACTTAATTCGACTACATTCCGTTATCCTCGTTTTGCTTCTGTTGATGTTCCTCTTATATCCTCCTTTCAAGACACTGTCCATTCCGTTCAACTGCTCTTCCAGGTCCTTTGCTGTCTCTGACAGAATTACAATGTCATCGGCAAACCTCAAGGTTTTTATTTCTTCTCCATGGATTTTAATACCTACTCCGAATTTTTCTTTTGTTTCCTTTACTGCTTGCTCAATATACAGATTGAATAACATCGGGGAGAGGCTACAACCCTGTCTTACTCCCTTCCCAACCACTGCTTCCCTTTCATGTCCCTCAACTCTTATAACTGCCATCTGGTTTCTGTACAAATTGTAAATAGCCTTTCGCTCCCTGTATTTTACCCCTGCCACCTTTAGAATTTGAAACAGAGTATTCCAGTCAACATTGTCAAAAGCTTTCTCTAAGTCTACAAATGCTAGAAACATAGGTTTGCCTTTCCTTAATCTTTCGTCTAAGATAAGTCGTAAGGTCAGTACTGCCTCGCGTGTTCCAGTATTTCTACGGAATCCAAACTGATCTTCCCCGAGGTCGGCTTCTACTAGTTTTTCCATTCGTCTGTAAAGAATTCGTGTTCGTATTTTGCAGCTGTGGCTTATGAAACTGATTGTTCAGAAATTTTCACATCTGTCAACACCTGCTTTCTTTGGGATTGGAATTATTATATTCTTCTTGAAGTCGGAGGGTATTTCGCCTGTTTCATACATCTTGCTCACCAGATGGTAGAGTTTTGTCAGGACTGGCTGTTCCAAGGCTGTCAGTAGTTCCAATGGAATGTTGTCTACTCCGGGGGCCTTGTTTCAAGTCAGGTCTTTCAGTGCTCTGTCCAACTCTTCACGCAGTATCGTATCTCCCATTTCATCTTCATCTACATCCTCTTCCATTTCCATAATATTGTCCTCAAGTACATCGCCCTTGTATAGACCCTCTATATACTCCTTCCACCTTTCTGCTTTCCCTTCCCTGCTTAGAACTAGGTTTCCATCTGAGCTCTTGATGTTCATAGAAGTGGTTCTCTTATCTCCAAAGGTCTCTTCAATTTTCCTGTAGGCAGTATCTATCTTACCCCTTGTGAGATAAGCCTCTACATCCTTACATTTGTCCTCTAACCATCCCTGCTTAGCCATTTTGCACTTCCTGTCGATCTCATTTTTGAGACGTTTGTATTCCTTTTTGCCTGCTTCATTTACTGCATTTTTATATTTCCTCCTTTCATCAATTAAATTCAATATTTCTTCTGTTACCCAGGGATTTCTACTAGCCCTCGTCTTTTTACCTACTTGATCCTCTGCTGCCTTCACTACTTCATCCCTCAAAGCTACCCATTCTCCTTCTACTGTATTTCTTTCCCCCATTCCTGTCAATTGTTCCCTTATGCTCTCCCTGAAACTCTGTACAACCTCTGGTTCTTTCAGTTTAGCCAGTTCCCATCTCCTTAAATTCCCACCTTTTTGCAGTTTCTTCAGTTTTAATCTACAGGTCATAACCAATAGATTGTGGTCAGAGTCCACATCTGCCCCTGGAAATGTCTTACAATTTAAAACCTGGTTCCTAAATCTCTGTCTTACCATTATATAATCTATCTGATACCTTTTAGTATCTCCAGGGTTCTTCCATGTATACAACCTTCTATCATGATTCTTAAACCAAGTGTTAGCTATAATTAAGTTGTGCTCTGTGCAAACTTCTACCAGGCGGCTTCATCTTTCATTTCTTAGCCCCAATCCATATTCACCTACTACGTCTCCTTCTCTCCCTTTTCCTACACTCGAATTCCAGTCACCCATGACTATTAAATTTTCGTCTCCCGTCACTATCTGAATAATTTCTTTTATTTCATCATACATTTCTTCAATTTCTTCGTCATCTGCAGAGCTAGTTGGCATATAAACTTGTACTACTGTAGTAGGTGCGGGCTTCGTATCTATCTTGGCCACAATAATGCGTTCACTATGCTGCTTGTAGTAGCTTACCCGCATTCCTATTTTCCTATTCATTATTAAACCTACTCCTGCATTACCCCTATTTGACTTTGTGTTTATAACCCTGTAGTCACCTGACCAGAAGTCTTGTTCCTCCTGCCACCGAACTTCACTAATTCCCACTATATCTAACTTTAACCTATCCATTTCCCTTTTTAAATTTAATAGTATGACCTACGAATAAAATTATATATTGGAAGACGTTTCAATCGGATTTCAAATAGTAAAATGAAATTCCTAACTTAAATTTTTGTCAAGTACTTCAGATTTTAGTAAACATCTGGACACACATTCATCCAAACTCCACTACTTTCAAACAGAACGTATATTAATAACGATGCCAATTGTAGTAATATTATACACTGAAAAACGTGACCACTGCCATTCTCCTACCACTCGGAATACCATATAGTATTGAGATACGTACAACAGAATACATCACAGGCATGTGCAAATGAACACAGGCCTCCTAAATGAACCGGAAATAAATAAGGTGCTGGAAAACTCCTACAACAGACGCCCACTGTGTTGTTGTTGTTGTGGTCTTCAGTCCAGAGACTAGTTTGATACAGCTCACCATGCTACTCTATCATGTGCAGGCTTCTTCATCTCCCACTATGTACTACAGCCGACATCCTTCTGAATCTGCTTACTGTATTCATCTCTTGGTCTCCCTCTACGAATTTTACCCTCAACACTGCCGTCCAATACTAAATTGGTGATCCCTTGAAGCCGGCCGCGGCGGCCAAGCGGTCGTAGCCGCTTCAGTCCGGAACCGCACGACTGCTAAGGTCGCAGGTTCGAATCCTGCCTCGGGCATGGACGTGTGTGATGTCCTTAGGTTAGTTAGGTTTAAGTAGTTCTAAGTTCTAGGGGACTGATGACCTCCAATAGTGCTTGGAGCCATTTGAATTTTCTTCCAGGTCCTTTGCTGTCTCTGACAGAATTACAGTGTCCTCGGCGAACCTCAAGGTTTTATTTCTTCTCCATGGATTTTAATTCCTACGCCGAATTTTTTTTTTTTTTTGTTTCCTTTACTGCTTGCTAAATATACAGATTGAATTACATCGGGGATAGGCTGCAACCCTGTCTCACACCCTTCCCAACCATTGCTTCCCTTTCATGCCCATCGACTCTTATAACTGCCAGCTGGTTTCTGTACAAATTGCAAATAGCCTTTCGCTCCCTGTATTTTACCGCTGCCACCTTCAGAATCTAAAAGAGAGTATTCCAGTCAAGGTTGTCAAAAGCTTTGTCTAAGTCTACAAGTGCTAGGAACGTAGGTTTGCCTTACCTTAATCTATCTTCTAAGACAAGTCGTTGAATAAGTATTGCCTCACGTGTTCCAGGATTTCTACGGAATCCACACTGATCTTCCCCGATGTCGGCTTCTACCGGTTTTTCCATTCGTCTGTAGAGAACTCGCGTTAGTATTTTGCAGCTATGACTTATTAAACTGATAGTTCGGTGATTTTCACATCTGTCAACACCTGCTTTCTTTGGGATTGGAATTATTATATTCTTCTACTAATGCAAACTAAATATGCACCTTTCTTTGGGATTGGAATTATTATATTCTTCTACTAATGCAAACTAAATATGCAGAACTGGTGACCTGTTGGATGCAATACATCACCGCGCAAACCAAATAATGTTTCATTTAATCTATAAAAGAGTGAGCCTATTCGAGAATGTGGACACTCGATAATTATTTCACGACTTATGAGAGCTATCTAACAGCACATTGCGTTTAACTGTAAACATAAGAAGAATCAAGCGGATTAAAGAAAAATCGCCGTCATCATATTATCTATGGAAGGGATCTGAGCCAGGTCACCCAACCAGAATGATATACTGAATGAAACAGTTTCCGTACACCACATCATAAAGACAGCGAAAAGGGCTGAACAAACTATAATCCGTAAGTTAACAGATCACCGGTAAAATATGTACAACACACAGAACCCAGTCATAGAGTAATTTGTTCGACGGTTCACATATATCTATGCCAAAACAGAAACAGACAAGAACGTCCAAGAAATCTTTATAGAATATAACTGCCAACATCAATCTTAAAGAAAATGAAACTATGTTAGAAGGAACTGAGAGCAATAATTAAGTAATCATCGAAAAGACAGTATTTGGTTTTGATGGAATGCCACCCGAATTTTACTTAAATTTCAGTTGTTTGATCTGCCTGCAGGTTACTGTATCATGATTCTCTATCCGCAGAAGAAATGGCTCTAAGCACTATGGGACTTAAAATCTGAGGTCATCAGTCCCCTAGACTTAGAGCTACTTAAACCTAACTAACCTAAGGACAAAACACACATCCATGCCTAGGCCGGATTCGAACCTGCGACCGAAGCAACAGCGCGGTTCCGGACTGTAGCGCCTAGAACTGCTCGGTCACAACGGCCGGCGCTACAGAAGAAATGCTAGTACAAATACAAAAGCAGAAAATAGCATCAAATCTCAAAAATATCGAAAGAACACACTACTTAACACCGTTTTAAAATATGGATATTCCTGTAAAATAATATGATAAAAGTACTTCTCCCAAAACGCTCGTCAGTTCAGAACAAGGTCGATAACTGTCGTTCCATGCTAGAATATCAAATACCTAACATAGAGCAACAAAACAAATTTAGCGTTAGACTACATCGATTTTGTCAAAGCTTACAAAAGAATTAAACACAAATTTTTAAACAGTTTAGTGCACAGAATGGGGTTTCAGGATTAGATGTTGGATAACACACAGTACATTTCTGATACGCAATCAGTACCCAAGATAAATGCTTATTTAGTTAGTTAATAGTTCCACGTTCAAGTTTTGCTTTCTGTCTTGTTTTCAGTTTCAGTATCAGGCAGATACACGAGAGATTAAAAAGAAGGTTTGGAAATGTTCATCAACTTGGTCTCCTATTTGACAAAGGTGTGCGATATGTGATGTTGCAGCGCGCAGCCCGGCCACGCTGCCAGTGACGGTGCTGTCCGGGGAGTCGAGCTCCGGGTCTCCATCGCCGCCGCCGCCGGCCGCTGGCGGCCGCTGGAGGCTGCGGTCGGCCGCCTTGCCGCTGGCGCTGCACAGGGCCACGCTCGACCAGCCGTCCCCGCACGCCCACTTGCTCACACAGCGGCCCCCGCTCCTGCAGGTGCCTTCTCTACTCATCTATTTACTGCTCCGCAGATGTAGCTCACTAAACAAGGGGACCGATATTGATTAGTTGCGTCCATTTCCTCTTTTGTAACTCGTTATTAAATGAACTGTGACAAAGAGAGAAATGCTATCATCTCTTTCATTTGTGACTTCATTTCCAGCTTCTGCTCTCAAGACCAACTTCTGCGCCTCCACACTCCTATCCCACCAACTTGGCAACCAAAAATCCGCAATTTTTGATTCCGTAAGGTGCTAGTTTGGGACCCTGGTTTGAGGCAGCAGTCTCGAAGGTAGAAGTCATGTGGCAAACGGTAGGCGTGACTCGTATACGAGGCCTCGTAGCTGGTTCACTGTAACTGAATATCATATGGGCTTCCTAGCCTGAGCACTGTCCGTCTGAGGCAATGATATAGTGTCTGACCAAGGATGACACGATCTATCCTCGTTTTCCAGGTTCATCCGCGCTTTCACCGCACCTTTGTGTCACAACAGTGGCTTTCAGGACCTCAGCTTGATGCCTTTCCCACGTGTCAGTTGGCTGAAAGATGCTCTTGTGGAACATGTACCTGTTCTTTCGGCATTCCGATGCGCAATTAAAATCACGTTATGATCTTTCCTCCGTGATTATATGTTGCTGAATTAACAATTCAGACTTCTCGCTTGAGTGAGATGAAGCAATAGCTTCGGATTTGTGTAATATTATTTGCTATATCGAATCCCTGACTGTTTGTGATTTTGATTGCTACACAACTCGCTGGGTTGCTTTAACTTTACTTGGAGCTAGCTAGAGAAAACTGTAAGCATATTTACCAATGATATCTTTTTTCGGCGCAACATATCCCTCTACCTTGACTGCGTATGGCATTTATTTCTCATCTTCAGACTCCATGCATACGCTCTTCGAATCAACTACGATATTTCAGTGTCTGTGTTGCGAAGAAGTACGCCCTGACAACCTTAATCATTCCTGCCATTGGGGCGACATCCATTTTTTCGAAGGCAGCCATTTATCGGAACATCTTGTGAGCCGAAGCCGTTTACCATCGTTCGTAGGGCTCGTACACACTATCCAATCACATGTGGCGCCCACAGGACGGGCCAGTCGTCCTCTAAAAGTACTCTACGTCAATATGCATAAACAGAGTAAATTATGGCCTTAAAACGTGCAGTCCCACGAACCGTCTCATTCCTAGGACACCTCAGCTGTCACTAAACTTACTTCCTAAATACACTGGTGTCCTAAATTAAAGCAACAAACCGCTATTTCCCCGTCCCGTATCTAATTCACGATATAATCACACAAACTGTCAACCAGACGTCTGCACGATCGTGTTCTGCACGGAAGATGGCATTGAGGTCAACGGACAACCACGCCAACGATGACGTCTGGGCACCTATGAAACGAGGTAGTGTTTGTCGGGTAGCCCCACATCCACAGTCGCTCTGTAATCAGTCACAGACGGTGCAGTATGGCACAGAAATGATGCAACCAGACTTTCTGTGGTGGAGGGCCATAGAAAGAAAGGAAGCAAGGCAGTTGCAAACTGATGAGACCCAATGGCTTACTGTGAATCGTTCTATTGTTTCTCGGATGTGGCGCCAGTTTATAGAGACCAAAACTGCATTCCAAATACCAGGGAATGGCTGACCACGTATGACTTCAGAGTAGAAGACCGTTATTTAGCTGTAAGGGCACGACACTGCCCCCTTAGTACTGCACGGCATCTGGCATGTGAGCTCGCAGCATCTACTACCCCTGTTGTATCGAGGCAAATGGTGATCAGAAGGCTTCGGCAGAGTGACCTTTATTGACGGAGATATGCTTTATGTGTACTTTTGACGCGTCTTCACAGAAGGGAACATCTAGAGTGGAGTCGTCCACATGCCACCTGGAAGGCCGAACAGTGGGCCAGTATTGTTTTCACAGATGCGTCACGGTTTAGCCTGAAGAGTGATTCTCGACTGATTCACATCTGGAGTGAACGTGAAATACGATTTTCGGACGCAAACATTGTGCAAGGAGACCGATATCGAGGAGGATTCCTAATTTTGTAGGCAGGGATTATTTTGATCACACGAATATCTCCTCATGATACTGTACAGTTAAATCTGCAAGGTTTAACTGCTGTCAGGTATCGTGACGAAGTCTTGGGACCTCATCTGCGGTTGTTGCGAGTCCTATGGGCCCAGACGTCATGTTGATGGACGATAATGGTCGACCTCAGGGAGTACGGGTGGTTAATGTTTTCTGGGAAACGGAAGATATTGCACGCATGGCGTGGCCTGCTCGCTCTCCCGATTTGAATCCCAAAGAACATGTCTGGGATGCACTAGGGAGACGGCTTGCATCACGTCAATACCCATCAACCTCTCTCCAGACTGCGAGCAGCTCTGCAGGAAGAATGGGCGTTACTGCCTCAACTTGAGACTGATGATATCATTCACAGCATGCCCCGTCGTTGTCAGGCCTGTATTGCTGCCAGCGGTGGTCATATCCCATACTGAGCACAGTAACCAGTTGTCGGAATGTGTGTGCAATCCGTTAAGTTGGAAAAAACAGAGAACATTTTTGTCTACCGATATGCATCTTGCAGTTGTTTGCATTACGTATTTTTTACATCGTTTCTGCTTTACTCTCACCTGTTTTTACTGTTTTGTAGCAAAATAGACACAACCTTGCAAAATTTACTTTTGTTGCTTTAATATTGGGCACGGGTGTAGTTGTCAAAATAAGTTCTGTATTTCGTAAGAGAAAGTCCGAGCTCATTTTGTTCTTGCATGGCGTGTCCAGTGATCCTGTTGACCGCTTATGTCTTCTGTTTGGGAAAGAACATGGGGTCTGGTAAAAAAAGTGCATCCTATGTGATCTCTGTATCGGTTGTGCGTCGAAGAAAGGCCAATGTTTTTCCGTGTCTAACCATCCATAGGTTATGCACAGAGGAGGACAAACCATATGCATGGCTTACAACCGGTTCCGTGTGACAGTTTTACGGTTGATGAGAACATACCACGTCGATAGCGCTGCCATTGACAGTAGTGGTGTATGCACTGCACGCCAGATACGCTTTCAAGTTCTCGTTGGATGTTTGATTTCTGTAACGTTTCCGTGGTGACTCATGAAACAGCGATAGATCTCCTGAGTCGTGGGTGTTCTCATGGAAGATAGCTCCAGACGAACATAACAATTATCCACAAAAAAATAAGGCTACGTGTGGAAGAGAAGGTGAGATGTTGTCCACCGCTATCAGAGGTTCGAACGACGGCGGAATAAGAGTTCTTCCATCAAAGCTGATATTTCGGTGTGTTTCCACTACTGCCAGTTCAGAACCATCGCTCGCAGATAAAGTTCCAAAGCTCTGATACGCACGTTCGTGAAACTGAGGCCATTGTTACGGAACGGTAGGGTTAACGTGTCATACTTGATCTTAAACAACATCCCAGTACTGACGTAATACTCAAAGGTATCCATGAGGTCGTCCGTGGTCGGTAGGATCTGCACTAAACGTGGCAATAATGACGAGAGGTGAACGTCTGTGTACGCTACGCGTTCGACCAGGTCGAGGACTCTCGATAAATCGTTGCGTATGAACAATCGAACACTCTGAAGCGGCAGCCGATAATTCGCCACTGCTAACCGCCTCAAAGAACGAGTAAATGGGATCCCTACGTATCGCAGCGTTTTCTCCGTCTGAAACGGTTCTGGCACATCTTCCAAACCTCTTCATATTTATAGTATTCTGGACTTCGCCAAGTTAACGAGACTACCTGCCACCATCCCGTAATTGTTGAGATGTCTGACAGCCTGGCGCACTTCACGCCCTGAGCTGGCAAGGAGTATCAGGTCGTCTTCATAGGCATGCCAAATGAATGAGGTTGCATGTAGCGTTATTCCGGTGAGAGAGTGTCGAGTAATATGCATCAACATCTCGAATGGTAAGTACCACTGAAAACGTGGATCCTTGTCGAATGGAGCTGTTAATGTGAACTGAGCTCGAAAAAATGGTTCAAATGGCTCTGAGCACTGTGGGACTTAACATCTATCGTCATCAGTCCCCTAGAACTTAGAACTACTTAAACCTAACAAACCTAAGGACATCACACAACACCCAGCCATCACGAGGCAGAGAAAATCCCTGACCCCGCCGGGAATCGACCCCGGGAACCCGGGCCCCGGGAGAAGTGAGCTCGCTTCCTGATCGAGTACCATCACCTTTGATGTATCCCCTCGGATTTCTCTCGTAATTATGGAGATGAAGACCGATGGAAACGCTTTTCGAGTCATATCTGACGATAAAATGTCATGGTTTACCCTGTCGGTCAAAGTCCACCGATATTAAAGCTGCTCGCTTTCGACACGTTTCGGCAAAGATTATGACGTCACGACATTCACTTAAAGACTGATGGATATCGACGCAACGCATTCCTTGACCTTAACTGCGTATGGCGTTTCTTTCTCCTTTTCAAACTCCAAGCACATGTTCTTCCTATTTACTAAATTATTGCAGTGCCTATGTTGCGAAGAAGTACGACGCAATTTTCCATCGGGTATATATACTCAGGTACTGCGAAATCGTATTTATCGGCTGATACAGGCTCCGCAACATACAAATAAAATGTCTCCCCTGAACGAGAATAACGTTTAAGGGATGCACGAGTACAGGTATGGCACGTGGATGACGACATATGAAGCTTAGGTCTGGCCGTAAGTCGTACTCGGATAGCCGAAACTATGTAGTCTGCGAAACGGAAGTCTTATTTACGTCCTTGCCGCAGAGTTTCGCCTTGAGGTTGTTTGTCTCTTCAGCCGTCCTGCCGTGACTTATATGACTCGATATAGACTGGCACAGTCATACCGTAAGTCGACAGTAAAGATCAGCTTTTCGTAAGAATATGCTGGTCCTTAAGTCCATGGAATGGAAAGAATCATACGAGAAGAGGTTAAAAATGACTTTCAAGATATTATAGGAAGCCACTTCTCCATCGTGGGTTGCGTGGTCTACGTAAAACTGATAAAAACTGCTGTGGGTGACAGAATCATTCGAGCTACTAAGGATGGACTCAGATTTACACTCCAACGTCTATACTGGTGATGTGGTTATTAATCATACAGTGCTTTGATTATGAACCATCCGCATTTTCGAACTCTCCTTTGAAGTTCCATCTGACCTAGTGATTGCTGCACTGCAACTGTATGGTAGAGTGCTTAGCCATGTCCCTGAAAAATGGTCGAATTTCACTAGATATCCTGTTCTCGAGTGAGTGAGACAGACCCGGATTGAATTGACAAAACACGCGCGGTAATTATGTACGAAGGACAACCGAACACATGCTCTGACAGCAGAAAGGACTTCCACGTCCGTTCAGAGTACATGCGGCGGAAAATTGTGCAAGGTCCTACTAGAGAAGCAATCCCTACGCCCACGCCGACGTCACTCCCACTAACGCATATTGACATGCTCCGTACAGACACTGCTCCGATCAATAACTAGCTCCTTCTCATGACAGTTTCCAGGAAACGCCCACACACTACAATTTCCTCGTATGTACCGCCCACGACTGTGCTGTCAAAACCGATGACTGAAGAGGAGGGATCTGATATGGGGATAGAAATCAATACCATGGTCGTGCCCACAGCTGCTTCCGCTTCTGAAGGCGGTGGTATCTTCCGCAATCGGATACGGAAGCGCACGCGAGCGAACGAAGATCTAAACACGATTGTTCTTCTTATTACAGAAATTTATTCGCCCAGATCGCATAAAAATACACAATGATTACTAGTTTCACCGAGATTAAGTCGCAGTCTTCAGATCATTTGTACAGAAAACATTTTACAGAGTCAATCCATTTCTTCGACTGTTCACGTAATTGGATACCACTGTTTTGTACATAAAGGAACAATTATGGAAAATTGCAACATCAAATCGACATAAAATGCATACAAATTCAAAGTAAACATAGTTTGTAGAGGAGATATTCCGTAGTGACGTCTCTCGTCATACAGTAAGAGAATAGCTGTGCGAAAAGTACACAACAGTTACAAATTAAATACATAAGACATGTATAAAATCCATTCATGTCGTTGACATCTGATAGGATACTTGTGAGGCAATCAAAGGAATAGATTGTGTTCTGCAGTTTCACCAGATAAGAGTGGTCTTCAACATCATCGAAACAGAATTTAAAGAATTTTGTATTTTTATTATTTTTGTATACATAAAAATTCATAAGAGTAAAAGGATTATATACCAGGTTTTCCATTTGTATGTGTCAAAAAATTATTCACAAAAATATTTTCTATTGTATCTTATATCAGTGTTATGGCCATTAATAGCAGATACGTATAGAAGTAAATTATTAACGTTACAATAATAAATTATCGGTAATACACATTAAAAATACGGAAACTGTGTTGTGTGACTTTACTACTTGCGAATGCAGAGTCTCGTACAACAATGTATTTTCAATGGTCTGGTTATCTGTTTTAGTAGCTCGAGGTCTAGGCTATGGTCTAGTGTATTAAGTCTGTTACCTGAGTCATGGTCTAGTTTACGACACGTGTTACATATTGCCTTATTATACAACAGTTTCGGAGCTAACTCCATCTTTAAACTTCAAAAGAGAGAGAAGTGCTGAAAAAAAAAGTGATCATAAAAACACCAGAGGTAGCACGTCGTTATCATCTATAATACACGCTTGTGAACTCAGTTTAGTCTACTGCAGCACCTTCAGCGTATTATCACATACAATTATATAACAGATAAAACTATATTTAAAATAGCTACCAATGCAGTACATAAAAAACCATTACAAAGCTTACAATAGCAGATATAAAATCGCATTAATACACTCCTGGAAATGGAAAAAAGAACACATTGACACCGGTGTGTCAGACCCACCATACTTGCTCCGGACACTGCGAGAGGGCTGTACAAGCAATGATCACACGCACGGCAGAGCGGACACACCAGGAACCGCGGTGTTGGCCGTCGAATGGCGCTAGCTGCGCAGCATTTGTGCACCGCCGCCGTCAGTGTCAGCCAGTTTGCCGTGGCATACGGAGCTCCATCGCAGTCTTTAACACTGGTAGCATGCCGCGACAGCGTGGACGTGAACCGTATGTGCAGTTGACGGACTTTGAGCGAGGGCATATAGTGGGCATGCGGGAGGCCGGGTGGACGTACCGCCGAATTGCTCAACACGTGGGGCGTGAGGTCTCCACAGTACATCGATGTTGTCGCCAGTGGTCGGCGGAAGGTGCACGTGCCCGTCGACCTGGGACCGGACCGCAGCGACGCACGGATGCAGGCCAAGACCGTAGGATCCTACGCAGTGCCGTAGGGGACCGCACCGCCACTTCCCAGCAAATTAGGGACACTGTTGCTCCTGGGGTATCGGCGAGGACCATTCGCAACCGTCTCCATGAAGCTGGGCTACGGTCCCGCACACCGTTAGGCCGTCTTCCGCTCACGCCCCAACATCGTGCAGCCCGCCTCCAGTGGTGTCGCGACAGGCGTGAATGGAGGGACGAATGGAGACGTGTCGTCTTCAGCGATGAGAGTCGCTTCTGCCTTGGTGCCAATGATGGTCGTATGCGTGTTTGGCGCCGTGCAGGTGAGCGCCACAATCAGGACTGCATACGACCGAGGCACACAGGGCCAACACCCGGCATCATGGTGTGGGGAGCGATCTCCTA
Source organism: Schistocerca cancellata (assembly GCF_023864275.1). Lineage (NCBI taxonomy): Eukaryota > Metazoa > Arthropoda > Insecta > Orthoptera > Acrididae > Schistocerca > Schistocerca cancellata. Next base: position 334,371,953 of record NC_064629.1, read on the forward strand.
CACTGGCCGTACACCACTGGTGATCGTCGAGGGGACACTGAATAGCGCACGGTATATCCAAACCGTCATCGAACCCATCGTTCTACCATTCGTAGACCGGCAAGGGAACTTGCTGTTCCAACAGGACAATGCACGTCCGCATGTATCCCGTGCCACCCAACGTGCTCTAGAAGGTGTAAGTCAACTGCCCTGGCCAGAAAGATCTCCGGATCTGTCCCCCATTGAGCATGTTTGGGACTGGATGAAGCGTCGTCTCACGCGGTCTGCACGTCCAGCACGAACGCTGGTCCAACTGAGGCGCCAGGTGGAAATGGCATGGCAAGCCGTTCCACAGGACTACATCCAGCATCTCTACGATCGTCTCCATGGGAGAATAGCAGCCTGCATTGCTGCGAAAGGTGGATATACACTGTACTAGTGCCGACATTGTGCATGCTCTGTTGCCCGTGTCTATGTGCCTGTGGTTCTGTCAGTGTGATCATGTGATGTATCTGACCCCAGGAATGTGTCAATAAAGTTTCCCCTTCCTGGGACAATGAATTCACGGTGTTCTTATTTCAATTTCCAGGAGTGTATGAATAAAAGTACCAGCTTCATAGAATATACCAAGAAATAAAAGTTACAGGTGGCGTTACCATTTCACAAAGTGTAATATCCTTACTCATACGACGTGGTAGCGGTAATGTAGGCCTCTGCTTACACCATAGTTCTAGGTCTAGGCTTAACATGACACAATAAGACCCTGTCTAGTTGAATGTGAAGGTTCTACTGAGGGTGTAACACCAGCTACCATTAACGGCTTAACTTGCCCTATGGTAGACAATATATGTATGTATTATCACCTCTCAGTATTATAAAGCTTATTTACAACGACTCTGATAGTTGGGTTTCAGGGACATGGTGACAGTCGCGGATACACACTCTACAACAAAAAAGGAAGGAATTGACGCACCACAAAGGAATTATATGAATGGAACGGAAATCACCGGATCTAATGTTCATGTACAGAAAAACCATTGATTACATAATTGGATGATTTCTTCAAGAGAAAGAGCTTCACAAATCGAGCAAATTAATAACTCCGCGTGGAATTAACCGAGCGGTCTGGGGCGCTTCAGTCATGGATTATGCGGCTGGTCCCGGTGGAGATTCGAGTCCTCCCTCGGGCATGGGTGTGTGTGTTTGTCCGTAGGATAATTTAGGTTAAGTAGTGCGTAAGCTTAGGGACTGATGATCTTAGTAGTTAAGTCCCATAAGATTTCACACCCATTTGAACATTTGAACAAAATAATAACGCGTTGGTTCACTTATGCAAGCAGCAATTTGGCTCGACATTGATTGACAGAGTTGTAGGATGTCTTCCTGGGGGATATTGTGCCAAATTGTATCCAGTCGGATTGTAAGATCGTCAAAATCTCGACCTGGTTGTAGAGTTCTGCACATAATATTGCAAAGTTCTCTATTGGGGAGAGATAAAGCGATTTTCTGGCCAAGGCAGGATTTGGCAAGCATGACAACAAGCAGTAGAAATTCTCGCCGTGTGCGGGCGGGAACTGTCTTCCTGAAATGTAAGCCCAGGATGGTTGCGGTGAAGGGCAACAAAACAGAGGGTACAATATCGTCGACGTACTTCTGTGCTGTAAGGCTAACGCGGATGAGAACCAAATATGTCTTGCTATGAAAAGAAATGACACTCTTGGTTGTCAAGTCATATGGCGGGCGACAGGTTGATATAGCACCATTGCTCGGGGCACCTCCAGGCACGTCTTGCACCTGGAATCTCATTGACTGGCGTGGAATTGTTTTGAGTGATGAATCTCGCTTCGAACTGAGCCCCGATGACCAGCGGACACATGTCTGGAGCAGCCCGGACAGCGATGGGATACAAACCTGACTGTCGTCGGCCATACGGCCTGACAGCTATGAGTGACGGTCTGAGGTGTCATTTACTTTCGGAGCAGGACACCATTGCTGGACATCCGTGGCACCCTAACAGCATAGCGGTATGATATTATATTTCCCGTTTTGTTGCCCTTCGTGGACTGTCATAGTAGCCTTACATTTCAGCAATATAATGCCTACCCGCACACTGCAAGAATTTCTACTGTTTCTCTTCGTGTTTGCGAAACCTTACCTTGGCCACCAAGGTCGCCGGTTCTCTCTCCAATCGAGAAGGTTTGCAGCATTAAGGGCAGGGCGCTCCAACCAGCTCGAGATTTTAATCTTCCAACGCCTCAATTTGGCACAACATGGCACAATATCCCTCAGGAGCACAACCAGCAACTTTATTAATCAATGCAAAGCCGAATTACTGCTTGTATAAGGGCCAGAGGTGGACCAAAGCCTTATTGACTTGCTCAGTTTGTAACGCTCTTTCTCTTGAATCAATCATCCATTTTGTATGAAACTGTAATCACCTTTTTAATCTGTGCATGTAAATCACATCCACTGAATTCCATCCTTTTCTCATAATTCTTTCGTGGTGTGTCATTTCTCAATGGTATATATTATACAATCGCTCAGGAAGTATCGATTAAATTTGCGTCACACACAGTCTCACAAATGCTGTCCCTGATGCGGAATTGTGGCCTGTGGCCTTCTCGGACCATGCCCTGTATATGTGCACGGTCTCACTTCGATGGCAACAGGTGTGGAGGAGTCAGGCACTAGCACACCTCTAGGACACAGAATGCAAACATTTAATATAAGACACCTGGAATACATGTGAACGACTTCTATCTGGTGGCTTGATTGTGTCGAGCGTTCCTTGCGTCGGGCATTGACCGCATATGTATGGGAACAGTAGGTGTGGAAACGGAATGCGATGGGCTTTTATTTCACGGTGCTACTGGACTTCTCTGTACAAGCGCCTTCAGAAGATCGGCACGCTGTACTTAATCGGGCACATGTGCAGATACTTCCCCTAATGCGAGGCAACCCACAGAGAACAATACTCTGAATGAGTTCTCTTAATTGGGTGTGGCGATAACCTCCATCGATGCATCATAGCATCGGAGAGAAACAACGAAGTCGGAGAGCTTTAATACGTGCCATCGATATGGCCAACGCCTTTGTGGAACGTTATAATCACTTCTACGAAGAAGCGGAAGACGATGTGGCAGGCTTCCACTTTAAGTTCTCCAGATACATGATCCGAAAACTGAGAGCCTGTTAACAGAGGAGTTTACGGATGATGATGCGGCGGAAGCTCTGTGTAAGGACGCATCAAACAAGTCGTCGGGAGCCGATAGATTTTCGCTAGAGTTTTAGCGGACATTTAAGAATTTCATGGCTCCTCGGTAGACTGCCATGTACCGTAATTTGATGTTTCCCAGTGTGCCCCTACCATCTGCCTTTGTGGAGAGTACGATTATCATCATCCACAAACCCTCTGGAGGAACAAGGGTGCAGGACTATAGGCCGCTGATGCTTTCGAACTGCGACTTCAAGATTTACACCAGGATACTTGCAACACGTGTCAAACTCGTTCTGTATCAGGTCACCTCACTTGACCAAACTTAGCTCAATTTGGACAGTAATATGCAAACGGCGCTCAGCGACTACCACAATGCGGTCGCCCTGGCAACAACGGGACGTCCCCATGGTGTTTTGGTGTTGGTGGATTTTGATCGTGCTTTTGTCAGGGTGAGCCACGCGTATCTCGCAGAACTGATGATGCACATGAAGTTTCCACCGATCTTTAATCCCGTCGTGATGCGACTACTCTGCTCTGCCTCTTTCAGTGTACTCGTTAACGGTCGAATGGTGGGGCCAATCAACACCTAGAGATCGGTGACGCGAGGTTGCCCGCTGTCGACGATACTTTATGCCACAGCTCTCGAGCAAGTACTCTGTGTCTTTCGGAACCGTTTAACAGGAATGTTGATCAGGGGGCACTCATTTATATGTAGATCGTATGTGAATGAACTGGTATTCGTGGCACGGTCGGATGACGAGGTACGAGTGGAACTGAATTGGATCTCTCAGTATGGAACGCCTACGGGAAGTTGCATGAGCATAGTGAAGTTGGGGCGATGAACATTGGCAGATCGCTTCCTATTTGAAGCGTAGCACAGTTAAAGATGATGGACGTGATGAAAAGCTATGGGATAATATCCACAACGACATTCACAGCACAGAAGCGCTCAACTATAAACGTTTACTACAAACAATAAGAATGGGTGTCCTAGGTAACATGTTAAGAACTTTAGACATGATACAAGCGGTCATCTTTGTCAACAGTTCTCTGGCGTAATGTATCCCACACTTGCCCAAGTGCTCCCGATGCCGGCAGTGATACTGCGCCAGCTCCTTGCGGCCTTAGGATATTCTGACCTGTGATCGCAGATCTGCTTGTAATGTCAGCTATGAACCCTTATACTCCCGATTAGGCGAGGTGGCCTTGGCCTTGTCTACGTCCGCGACGGTGTAGTACCGATCTACGTTAGCACGATAAACAGGATGTGGTCTCGACACCAGATACGTCTGACTGGCAACTTGATAGAGGAATTGCCACCGACCTCTCGACTAGCGTCGGTAGCGGTGGCTCGCACCTCACTGACGGTTACCGACATTCGAAAATTTTTGAAGAAAGCAGTTATGTACAAACGGACCTACCGACTATCAAGCTTGCAATGGTACGTGATATACATCGCTTATTGTCACAAGGACGACGAGATAATACTGTAGATGGACTGTAACTAACAGTAATGTGACCAGTGGTATGGCGTTCAGAGACCATGTCTTCCTTGATAGAGTGACACGTGCGCTGTGGGATCTGGTAGTAAATGCGAAATATGTGACGCAATCTCGGTTACATGTTTTTCATATGATGGATACTCCTCTATGCCCTCAGTGCAGTGGTTTGGATACTGAAAACCATCGCCTAGTATGTAGACCTTTTGCAGAATTTGGTCTTTGGTGCAAAAAATGATCGCTTTCTTGCTTCATGTAGTGCCGCAAGTTATCTAACCACGGATATGACTCTCCCGGATAAGACATAGTATCCCCGAGCGAAGACCAATGTAGCGACTTGAATTCGGTTTCCGACAGTGTTCTACCTTTCCTCAGATGGCTATAAGAATGTACTTGATTTTTGGGTCTTCCTGCAAGAACGTCATTCTTTTCACAATCTGCGACATGGTCGCGAATAAAACAGTGACCCGAATATAGAATATATTTCCTTTACTTTACGTCTGTGGTCACAAATTTTTATCAGTAGACTACCGGTTTCGGTCTATAATGCCCATCTTCAGATCTGTCTTATAAAAACATGTCCTAATATACTGCACCCATCGACATTTGACGCTGCCACTATGGCTGCAGTACATTAGGACATGTTTTTATAAAACAGATATGAAGATGGTCGTCATAGACCGAAACCCATGTCTGGTGACAAAAATGTGTGACCATAGATGTAAAGTAAAAGAAATTTGTACGTCATTCTCCGCTTTTTAAAATATTTGAGATATCGGTTATTTTACTCTAGCTTTTAGAAAGTATCTTGGTAGATACCCTACGCACTCGGGGTGTATATATATATAAAGAAAATCGTCAGCTATGACATGACAGCTTGCTTATATTTCTCTTAAATTTAAGTTAATATTTCAGTTGTTATGTCTGCCTTAAGTTCTGAACGTAGTGGAGACAATTTGCATGAAATGTTCACTCTCGAGAAAACCATCAGCGACACACCACACCGAACAGCTGTCACTTTCATAGCGCCTGACATATCGGGCAATTGGCAACTGCGGCCGGTCCGAGAAATGTTGAGACCAGTGACCTCGAGCGATTCGTAAGAGTGTGTAAACCAGGATACCTTTGTCTGTTCTGCAAACATAGAAGCGTTGTAAGTACTAGTTCAGATCGTCAGCTGTATTCGTTTTACTTATACGTTTGACAATCAGATACAATAGGAAAATTTTTATCGCAATAATAGTGCTACTACGGGGACTACACTAACACATAATAGCGTTCGCATATAAACATGAAAATTTAAACATGAAACATGAAACATGAAAATTTCGGCAAATAAAAATGCGTACGCAGTTAGTCTCATTCTTTTCGGAAGTTGTTTTTTAGCGGTCCTTAGCGACACACCGACCATCCATTACAAATGTCCAATATATTCGAACTGTGGCATCTCAAGCCTTATTGGTGTCCCTAATCACTGCCACTATGATGATAGGGATGTAGGAAAGCGTGTGTTATTTGTGAATAGCTTACAACGCCGCGAAAAAAAAGAAAAAGGAAAAAAAGAAAGAAAAAAACATGAAATTGCTGTCAGTTACTAAATCCGTTTACGAACTCCACATCACATCATAGAAAAATGCGCCCTCGTAAATGACCGTTTTCCTTATTTGTTTTATGGCGGAAGGAAATGGACCATTGTGTTATTCCGTGGTTTCTTGAAATTTGTCATTTGTTAATTTCTAGCTCCAGTCCAGATGGTATCTCACTTACTGTTTACTATGTAGTAGAGCAGGGATAATACTTCGTCTCCTGGCCTGTTATGCTGTGTGACAGAGAGTAAAGCTCTGCAGTTCAGAATAACGAAAAGGCTGCAGGCCTCGCGACCGACTGTACACATGATGTTACATAGGACATTGGCGGATAATGCATGGGATATAAAGAGAAAGGTCTACGAATGTTCCAGATCCGTCGATGAAAATGAATTCCATGTTTACGGTGCCCTAACTGTTACCTGAAATTATAACTCTTCGAAAGAGTTAGGGGAACAAATGTATCAACGTCCGGTATGTTACAACAGTTTGATACAGGCGACAGCTATCGTCTCTTATTGCCTGGCTTGAGATCTTCGCTTTCAGTGTAGGCAACAACTAGCATCATTTCTCATCTATTGGCTGTGCTATGCACTATAGTATCAGGTGATGCTTCGGAAGGAAGTGAGTCCCGATGTCCCAGTGAGGTACACAGATGGCAGTTGCCATTTGTGGACGTTGTATTCAACCAAGCACAAGCAGTGCGAAATCTAAATGCAGTGCAAGTTGCAAGGGAAGTCTGTTTGATCCAAAAAGGATGGACTTTGGTCGTGTTGCTGCACATGATAATGTCTCTCCATTTGTCATCCCTATGTTTTAGAAACGCTGTGGGGAGACAGGCCAGTACACAAGGCGAGTTGGGCACAGTCACCGACTCATTACAACACCACGTGCGTCGTGGTGTCGTATGGATACCGTCAGAGCACTGTAAGACAAATGGTTGAAATGGATCTGAGCACTATGGGACTTAACATCTGTGGTCATCAGTCCCCTAGAACTTAGAACTACTTAAACCTAACTAACATAAGGACAGCACACACATCCATGCCCGAGGCAGGATTCGAACCTGCGACCGTAGCGGCCACGTGGTTCCAGACTGAAGCGCCTAGAACCGCACGGCCACACCGGCCGACACTGTATGACAATATAAGAAGAGCCACTGGAACCACTGTGTCCGATCAGACTGTAATGAACAGGTTACGAGAAAGGACTGTACGACACAGACGCCCTCTTCGAGTACCCGCATGACACTACAGCATCTTGTAGCTCAGATTCAGTTCTACGGTTCCCATTTCAGCTGGCAACTTCACCACTGGAAAAACTTGTTATTCACAGAGGAGTCAAGATATCTTCTGATGAAGGCTGTGTTCATGTGAGGATACTTGTGGTGAGGGGTACCTGCCATATGTTGTGCAAGAAAACGACATATTTCCAACGTTCTTTGATATAGTTGGCAGGCTTGACAGTCTATGGATCTTGTCGTTGTCCATGGTCGCCTCACCGCTAAACAATACATATAACAGATTCTGTTGGACCATGTGGTGGCTCCCGCATACGGTGATGGCTTGAAATTCCTTCTTGTGCCTGGAGCATGTGGCGGGCGTCAGCAGGGATGTCTCACGATGCCTAGACATTGATGTAATGGAGAGGTCGACGGTGAGTCCTGACGTAAAACCCATCGTGCATATGTGGGGCATGGCTGACAGACATGTTCGTGGTCATGCTGTTCCAACAGAGACTCTCCAAGAACTCACATGGGCTCTTATTGAAGAATGGAAACGGATACCACAAGGTGAGCTCTGCAGACGTATACAGAACGTGAAACGTAGGCGTCAGGCAGTGGTAACCGCTCAAGGAGGGAATACATGTTGCTGAAGCTCTCGAAGTCCAATGGAAAACACTCGAATGTTGGGACGACTTATTATTTCAACTTCTTTTCAACACCTGGCGGACATTTTAGCTTCTTTTAAGTAAACTACTGAGAAAAATTGTAAATATGTTTCCATATGTACTTTATTGTTGAAAGATTGATGCTCAATCCAATATGGCAGACGCCCAAAGTCATGTTCCGCAAATTCTTGTGAGCAGAATATTCTCATGTATTCTTTATATGCAGCAGAATTAAAGACATGCTTCCGCATTTTCTCTTTATTTTTGAATTCCTGTGGGATCTGCTAATAATATGTGCAGGATTATTTGTATATGTGCACTTGAAAATGAACGTCATGTTGGAATTAGCCTGTAGCGGTTAATCAGTCATGCTATTCAAGTAACGTATATTACAGTGACTTTTAATTTTGTCTACTTTTACAGCTTCTTTGGAAAGTGTTAGCACTTCATCCTTTTAATCATATAAATATATTGGCTGATGCAATCTTGCTGTCGCTTAAGGCGGGCGTGATCGTTGTGTGCCGCAGAGCCAGTCCACCGCCGGTCACTCGCCGTCACCACCACCCCCGCCGCCCCCGCCACGGCTGGCCATAATCGACTTCAACCAGCTGACGCGCGGCGGCCTGGAGGCCGCCACAGGCAGGACGCGCCGCCGCCGCCGCCCACGCACCCGTCCCCGCCACAGGAGCGCCAGCGCCAACCTCCTCGCCACGTGAGTGCATTCACTCACCTTTCATATCTTAGCCCTGAATCAATATTATGAAAATAATCCTCCTGACAGATTGAAACTGTGAGCCGGAGCAGTACGCGAACCCTGAACCTTTTCCTCCCGAGGTAAAATGCCCTACCGAGCGGTCTATCCAGAAAAGACTAACGACCCGCCCTTAGAGCTTCACTTCTACCACCACCCTCCTCCTATCTTCCAAACTTCATTGAAGTCTTCCTGCATACGACTCCTAAAAGAAAGGTTGTAGCGGAGAAATGGCTTAGCCACAGCGTAGCGGATTATTTCCAGAATGAATTTTCACTCGGTAGCGACGTTTGCACATTTTTTAAGCTTCCAGGATGAAAACTTTGTGCTGGCCCGTAACTCGAACCTGATTCGTTTTCCATTCGCTAGCAAATGCTCTAATAAATGAGCTGTTCGGATCAAAATAATAATCTTTTATGAAGTTTCAAACCAGCGCACACTGCGATGCAGAGTGGAATTTCTCTCTGGGTTTCTATGGAACTTTGGCGTACTGTCAACTGAAGAATCTCACGACAACTGATTTGCGACGTCTACTTCTATAATATACTGTCATTATAAAGCGTGTCGGGAAGACGCAAGTAACAGTGCACTCGTTACCGTATTGTGGAAACGGAGCTATTTACGTGACGTCGAAAAGAGTATGATCATTGGCTTTCGGGCCAAGTGTGGAACGATTTCAGAAACGGCGCAGTTTGTAAACTGTTTGCGTGCCGCCGTGGTTAAAGTATGCCGTGCATGAAAAAATGACACTATCCAAAACTAGCGCCGAGGCAACTGTAGTGCACCACGTGCCATATACACACATTGTCCGCCGCTCGTGGTCTCGCGGTAGCGTTCTCGCTTCCCGAGCACGGGGTCCCGGGTTCGATTCCCGGCGGGGTCAGGGATTTTCATCTGCCTCGAGATGACTGGGTGTTTGTGTTGTCCTCATCATTTCATCCATCCAGGAAAGTGGCGAAATTGGACTGAGCAAAGATTGGGTAATTGTATGGGCGCTGATAACCACGCCGTTGAGCGCCCCACAAACCAAACATCATCATCATCACCACGTGCCATAGGTGACAGGAGTGCCCGACGGCTGCGGAGATATGTACGGGCGACTGAACATGCAGTTGCTGAGCATCTGATCGTCCAGATGAAACAATCGGCTCCCTGTAGCGTCTCGTTAACGACCGTTCAGCGGACTTGGCTGCGTATGGGTCTCCACCGCAGGTTTCTGGTTCATGCAGGCTGACTGCCGTTTATCTGCGACGAAGGCTGGAATTTGCACGCCAGTATCTCAACTGGACGTCCAGTGAGTGGCGATATCTGGCCTTTCCAAATGATTTACGTTTTAAGCTCCATCGGACAGATGGCCGTTGGCGTGTGCGGCCCGGAATGTTAGCGTGGAATTCCCTGGGTTATCTCGTCATTCTCAAAGGCACAATGGATCGACACAAGCATGCATCTATCCTTGGGTACCTCGTCGATTCTTACAAATAGTCTGTTCTTTCCTCTGCCCGATGGCTTCTATAAGCAGCAGAAACAACGTGTGAAACAGCTCATAGTGTACGTAAGGGGTTCCAAGAGCACCGTTATGAATTTACCGTACTCCCCAGGCCACCAAACTTCCAGGATTTAAGACCAATCGAGAATCTGTGGGGCCACCTCGATCGGGCTGTTCGCGCACTGGAGTCGGTATGGCTCCACATCCCTGTCTTTCAGAATGTTACTGACTATCTTCCATCACATCAGTGGTGCCAAAGGCGGTTATTCAGGCGTTTCAAAGGTGGTAAAGGTGGTCACATTAATGTGACCTCATCGTGTATGTATGAATGTAGATTTGCTCCTGAAACCTGGACCGATTTCGACCAAACTTGGTACACATATTACTTACTACGAGTATATGGAGAAAATCGCTTTGAGGCTAAGAACCACGTACCTACCAAACTATTGGGGGTGAGGGTGAAAAAGTAATGTAGCTCACGACTCACGAATTCACAGATTTTATTCATCCCTTATTTGAGAATGAGAGCATGCAGTGACTTGCAAGAAACTTTACACATAATTTCAAATCTTTGAGAATCTTTTTCTAGCTGATAATCCCCACAAAATGAAGGAAAGAAAGAAGTTTATCACTTACTACATTTTCGTTACTCATGCAGTAGAACTTCCGCATCATGCTTCACTTTTTAATTTTGTTACTTCTTTACCATTAATTGTATTGATGACACACTTTGTGACAATATGGGCATATGATACTAAATGTGACTACAAAACTGTAGCATTGTAGGACACATGGTTCAGGAGATAGAGGTGCATGAAAACAAAACTGCAGAACGAAATTCCCTAGAGATACAGGTGAAGTATGTGTACAAATACGTGTAAAGTATGTCAAATATATGTGAAATATGTTTTATATGTGTGTACACGAGCAAAGCTATGAGTAAATAGCTCCTCTAAGCCCGTCAATCGGCTTCACGCAAACTTGGATTTGGAAAGAAATACTGTGAGGGCAAGAGCCAGCAACCTCCTACTGCTGTGGGGATGATAACGTGGGGATAGAAAGCGGGACAAAGAAATGGACAGAGACGGGGAAGGATGGCATGGACAGAGAAAAAAAAGGTGAAAGTATATAGAGAGAAGGGGAGGAGGAGACAGATAGAGGATGGAGAGAGGAAGAGATGGACGGAAAGATGGGGAGAAGGAAACAGAAACGGAAAAGGAGACGGGTGGACATATAGGGGACGAGGAGACATTGGGGCAAGAGACGATGATTCAGAAAGGAAGGAGGATATGCATAGGAGGGGAAGGAGCAGATGATCAGAGGGAGTCGAGAGGAGTAGGTGGACAGAGAGAGGGAAAGGATAAGGTAGAGAGTTGGCCGTGGAGGAGGTGGGCATAGAGAGGGGGAAGGAGAAGATTATCTAATGGAATAAATACATACGTAGGCACCACAAGCTACTCAGCTTATGTGTCAGTAACGAATAAAAGTCGTACCAAGTGTGATCGTACCTAAATAATCTAACACTGACATACAATAATAGGAAAGTACATGCGATAGGCCAATTAGAGAGCATCCTATAAGTTAGAAATGAAACTATAGGGTTCCAGAGACTTTTTCATGACTAAAGCATCTATGGTGTATATATGCAGAATGAAGCGACGAATGAAAAATTGTACCAAGACTGCGATTCGAATCCAGATCTCGTGCAAAAACGCAGGCAAAACTCAACCGACGTTTTTATACATCTACATCTACATCTACATGGATAATCTGCAAATCACATTTAAGTGCCTGGCAGAGGGTTCATCGAACTACCTTCACAATTCTCTATTATTCCAATCTCGTACAGCATGCGGATGATACCAACACCTATATCTTTCCGTACGAGCTCTGATTTCCCTTATTTTATCGTGGTGATCGTTTCTCCCTATGTAGGTCGGTGTCAACAAAATATTTTTGCATTCGGAGGAGAAAGTTGGTGATTGGAATTTCGTGAGAACATTCCGTCGAAACGTAAAACGCCTTTCTTTTAGTGATGTCCAGCCCAAATTCTGTATCATTTCTGTGAAACTCTCTCCCATATTTCGCGATAATACAAAACGTGCTGCCCATCTTTGAACTTTTTCTATGTACTTCGTCAGTTCTATCCGGTAAGGATCCCACATCGAGCAGCAGTATTCTAAAAGAGGACGGACAAGCGTAGTGTAGAGACAGTCTCCTTAGTAGATCTGTTACATTTTCCAAGTGTCCTGTAAACAAGACACAGTCTCTGGTTAGCCTTCCCCACAACATTTTCTATGTGATACAAATAAGAAAGGATTCATTATGTACAAATTATAGATGTTATTTAAGGAATGGGTAAGGAGCAGAGTAGGCAGCGGTCATCTGTCGAGGCCTGGTCCAAGTGTCCCCTTCACAGCGAAGGGAAGAAGAAGGAAAAGGGGATTTCAGGGTGTAAAGAACAGACTAAATGCTATCAATAAGCAGGAATTTTTTTCCCAGTGAATATATGTGACGTCACGTCGTGCCATGAAGAAAGAAAAGGAAAGGGAGGTCCGCCCTACTATTTAAAGAAAATAAACGTTCATTCCACTAGTAGTTGTAACTAGGGTCCTTGCAGTGCCAGATCATTGTAGTGTATCTTCTCGTATCTTGTGTTGGGTTACCACTGTCCATTCTAAAGTGATCTGCATTACACCAAGTTCATCGTCTCCCGCCATGGGTGATCCAGGTGCACTGTGGGTTCTGTAGAGCACTCCAGGGGTAGTTCAGAAAATAGTGTCTGTATTTGGGGTCCGTAAGTGTCACGCAGTAACATTCCTGCTTGTAGTTTATAAAATCAAGTACATCCTCCGTCACTAATTAGTAATGGATCGGATGGCCTTGGATCCATATGATAGAGTTGGGCTTGGTTCTCAGATCCTACGTCTCGTCTGAAATAAGAAGCGTTTGAGTGGTATCATGTGTCGATGTCACCCGCAGTAGAAAAAAAATAAAAAACATTTGTTTGATGTAGTGCCAGACCACCGTGGCTTCTCTGTAGTAAAGGCGCCGTTCGTCTATGTCAATCACATTACACTGCACACAGTTGGAGGACGCTGCTATGTGCATTTTATGTAGAGGTTCCTGTATGATCTGTTTCCTATTGACTGTCACATGCAAAGTGGACTGCACATCAAATTCGAGCATTTGTGTGTGGACTGTTCGCTACACGACGTGTCATTGCGTGCTGGGATATTTCATTTACACCAGATTTAGTTGTCGTCTCAGTTGCAGGCCGCAGCAGATATCATCCGCTGTCGAAAGTAAGGAAAGCGTCACATGTGTAAGTAAGGTCCAAATAGAAATGTTCAAGGTATAAGAATGATGCCAGGATGTTTTGTAACGAAATCAGGCACTTGAGAGAGCTTCCCACTGAAAACTCGTGAGTCTGGCGGGGCAACGATGGCTTTGGTGTGAACTAATATACAGAGCCACCACTCTATTGTAAAAATTTACTAGTTCTAGTCCTTGGGAGGGGGAGGGGTGGGGAAGGTGAGATATTCATATCGAACTTTGAGTAACTTTCCTGAACTAACTAAGTAGTCAGGAGACGCCATAATACTGCAGGCCATCGACTGAAGTCGATGGGTGCCAGTGCACCTGGTATACGCTAAATCTTCACCGGTGTTATCATGTCCCTATATCAGCACAGAACTGTACGAATGTTGTGAGGTCTCCCCAGCGGTGCTTGATCCTGCAAAATTACATACTGTATTGTACTCCTGTAATGCTTACCCATAAATTTAGTGAAAATTTTCATATCACTATTCAGCAGTGTCAAGGGTCAGTAATAGTGGATACGGGAGCCACCATTTTGGTTGTGAATAGGCAGTGTCAGTCCTTGTAAGAAAATTACAGGGATTGGTAGATTCGGGGACATCAGTTCTTGGCATATCTCTGTCCAGCACATCAGGCTGAATGCCTGATGTAAACTTTGTTGACCACTCCTCTGTTGATGGCGTCGGACACCTCGTCTTCTGTCACGCCCGTACAAAGCCTGTTTCCAATGCCTGTGGTGTGGGGCCATGCATCAACTGTGAGGAGTCCGTAACGACCACCACATCCAGATGCTGCGCCGAATATAGTGGAGCATAATAGTCATGAAAATCCTTCGCTGTATCTCACTGCTCATTGAGACGTCTACCGTCGTCCGTGTCGATAACGTGGACGAGCGCCTCTCGCCGCCTTTGGCACTTCAAGAGTATGTGATACAGGGAACGTCTTTCTGTGGGTAGGTTGTCTTGTGTACGTGCATGTACTACAGCTTCTTCAAAATGGAGGTGTGTAAGAGAAACAGTCTTTGCTTTGGCACAGTTGACTCACACGTGGCTGCCCAGCAAGGGCTACTGATCACAACATTCTCTCACGACGGTATGTTGTGTCTGTGCCATGCAGCTGCTTCTCTACTGTACGCCACGAGGTTTGGCCTGACGGCCAGTTTTGCGCAGTCAGTCCACCATCCTACATCTGAGAGATAAAGCGAACACACTTGTTCCATATATCTTCTATGGCTATTCGACAGCCAGGAGAGGTCAAATGTGTGCTGTTTTGCTTCCATGGGCTGCTGCTTCGCCATGCCCTGAGAGGTATAGCACAGATGTAGGCCGAGTGATCCGAAAAAGCTGTTGGCCATAGCTCCATATCGCATATTGCTGCCTGGAGTGAGCGAGTGACATAAATCCAGTCTAATCGACTGAACGAGTGAGTGGTGATAAGACTATAGTTATACCTACCACCATGGATGTGATGCCATGTGTTCACTAGTTGAGGCTCATGGATGAGTATGTCAAGCTCAGTGCACAGGGAACGGCGCAGGAGCTAGTCCAAAAGTGCTTGTCTGCAGTTGAAGTCCCTGTCAATCACCAGATCGTCTAGTCACCGCTGGCAGAGCAGCATGATGTCCTCTGGAAAAAAGATGGAGCGTTTCCGCCGTGGATCTTTACCAAAAGGGGCATAGATATTGATGAGTCATACTCTGTTCATATGGCAAGCATGCCCTGTGCACTAGAGACATATCAAATGTGACCTGCTACCAAGCCCTCTATACGTAGGATGGCAATGCTGCTGCCAGAGGGCGAAGTGTGGGAGACATTATTTGTGTAACTGAAGAGACCAGGAAGCTGGCTTGGTAGACCTTTTGCAGGAGAGTGATGCTGATATCTACAGCATTAAGCATGTATTGCATCATGAAGAATTTATGACGTGTTGTGATAGTGTTGAGGTTGATTGTTGCCAGTCGAAATGTTTGTTACTTTGTCTCCGTCTCAGGTGGTGGACGACCACAGAATGGGATATGACAACCTAAGCGCCGCTGAGTCCATGTGACTTACTTGGTCGCTGGAGCAGCGAGAGCATGGTGGGTATCACCATTTTTTTCCTCCCTCACCTCTGTTGGTGCGTCATATTCAACGTCGTCTGCCCACAGGTTGCAAGTCGCCAGCTGCTGTTATGAAGAAGTTCCAAATGTTGGATACTGTTATCTCCTTCCAATGGGCAATTGATGGAGGGTCAGCTTCCCTTGGTATCGTAGCCAAAGAGGTGATGAGGAGACCACGCTTTGATTATGGAAGGCGTCAGGTCGACTCGCCCTCGTGGCGGATGTGTCCTCCATGCCCTCTACAAAACTCTCACTTTCCTGTTCCCCTGTATGAAGATGACAATAGTTGGAAGGTGCGCGGCATCACTTTTTATGTTTGCGAGGTGATCGTTTTTTATGGAAATGAGTTTTCGTGTCGGAGTGTGGATGCTAATTGTTTGTCATCGCTCCCTCAATAGTCCTTACTTACCACCCTGGAACTGGCGGCAAGTTAACAATAGCGGTGCCCTTTCTGGGACTGAAACCCTCTTCTTTCTGCATGGAGAGTCCAAGTGCACCCACCACACATGGAAACTGCACAAATGTAGGAGAGGAAGGCTAGATTAGTGTACTTTATTTAATTTGGTTGCGAATCTAAAGTACAGATTGATCCTAATTACATCAGGATGACTGTGTCGACGACATCCAACTTTTCTTGGGGTTCACCAAGTAAAGGCAGTTGGGAGTGTTGCAGGGTTTTCATCGTCTGGGGTGGCAGTCTGAACTGTATCATGTCTTTGTGGGATTCATAGGGCATCAGCACCTACTGTTGATCGGTGGTTTCTTCGTCCTTGGAGGATGTCTTCACCACTTTGATGTAGATGAGGGGAAGGATAGTCGCCACCACCTGTGGTGTCGCTTACCCGATTGGTGTTAGTAACAGTCAGCACTGAAACACTCCCACCTGAGATGACCTTCCTTTCCACAGTCACAACTTACGCATGCCTGACCATCGTACATCACTACCTCACGGCAGTAGTAGGGTAATTAAGGTATCAGCACAATAGTGATATAAAATTGATAAATATACACTCCTGGAAATGGAAAAAAGAACACATTGACACCGGTGTGACAGACCCGCCATACTTGCTCCAGACACTGCGAGAGGGCTGTACAAGCAATGATCACACGCACGGCACAGCGGACACACCAGGAACCGCGGTGTTGGCCGTCGAATGGCGCTAGCTGCGCAGTATTTGTGCACCGCCGCCGTCAGTGTCAGCCAGTTTGCCGTGGCATACGGAGCTCCATCGCAGTCTTTAACACTGGTAGCATGCCGCGACAGCGTGGACGTGAACCGTATGTGCAGTTGACGGACTTTGAGCGAGGGCGTATAGTGGGCATGCGGGAGGCCGGGTGGACGTACTGCCGAATTGCTCAACACGTGGGGCGTGAGGTCTCCACAGTACATCGATGTTGTCGCCAGTGGTCGGCGGAAGGTGCACGTGCCCGTCGACCTGGGACCGGACCGCAGCGACGGACTGATGCACGCCAAGACCGTAGGATCCTACGCAGTGCCGTAGGGGACTGCACCGCCACTTCCCAGCAAATTAGGGACACTGTTGCTCCTGGGGTATCGGCGAGGACCATTCGCAACCGTCTCCATGAAGCTGGGCTACGGTCCCGCACACCGTTAGGCCGTCTTCCGCTCACGCCCCAACATCGTGCAGCCCGCCTCCAGTGGTGTCGCGACAGGCGTGAATGGAGGGACGAATGGAGACGTGTCGTCTTCAGCGATGTGAGTCGCTTCTGCCTTGGTACCAATGATGGTCGTATGCGTGTTTGGCGCCGTGCAGGTGAGCGCCACAATCAGGACTGCATACGACCGAGGCACACAGGGCCAACACCCGGCATCATGGTGTGGGGAGCGATCTCCTACACTGGCCGTACACCACTGGTGATCGTCGAGGGGACACTGAATAGTGCACGGTACATCCAAACCGTCATCGAACCCATCGTTCTACCATTCCTAGACCGGCAAGGGAACTTGCTGTTCCAACAGGACAATGCACGTTCGCATGTATCCCGTGCCACCCAACGTGCTCTAGAAGGTGTAAGTCAACTACCCTGGCCAACAAGATCTCCGGATCTGTCCCCCATTGAGCATGTTTGGGACTGGATGAAGCGTCGTCTCACGCGGTCTGCACGTCCAGCACGAAAGCTGGTCCAACTGAGGCGCCAGGTGGAAATGGCATGGCAAGCCGTTCCACAGGCCTACATCCAGCATCTCTACGATCGTCTCCATGGGAGAATAGCAACCTGCATTGCTGCGAAAGGTCGATATACACTGTACTAGTGCCAACATTGTGCATGCTCTGTTGCCTGTGCCTATGTGCCTGTGGTTCTGTCAGTGTGATCATGTGATGTATCTGACCCCAGGAATGTGTCAATAAAGTTTCCCCTTCCTGGGACAATGAATTCACGGTGTTCTTATTTCAATTTCCAGGAGTGTATTAATTAAATTGATCGACTAATTAACCCCCAGCACCCCCAACCTCACTGACACCCCCACCGCCAGATGACATCATGTGTTTTCCTCAACTGACATGTTGGTCCCGACCCCTGCCCCATCCCACCAACTCCTCCCCCCCCCCCCCCCACCTGCTCCTTTGGTGGGAATTTCAAATTTTGGTGAGAATTTCGGAATTTGGCGGGAATTCCGTATTTTGGTTGGTATTTCTTTGTCCCAGGGCTGTGCTGATGTCCCACTCCACCCCCACCTGGGAACTGGCGCCAAGTTAAAAACAGCGGTGCCCTTTCTCGGACTCAAACGCTCTTCCTTCTGGACGGAGAGTCCAAGTACACCGACTTCACATTAAAACTGTCCAAAAGCAGGAGAGGAAGGTTAGATTAGCGTACATTAATTAGTTTGGTTGTGAAGCTGAAGTAGACATTGGTCCTAATTATGTAATTAACCACAAATATCGGCCCGAATTACACAATTATATGCATAGCACTACACAAGGAGTGCCTAAAATCACAATACAGATCAAAACGTTATGTTGCTATTTAACTGTTGTTATCCTAATGCAAAAAAATTTCATAATACGATTCAAAACCGGTGGCAGGCGTACTCAAACTCTTCACCTACAAGCTGGAGTGGGAAGCACTATCTTTATTTTTCAGTGGATAAGATATTCAACTGACGAGTTGCTGGTGTTCGACAGAGAGCAGTTTAATAAGTGTATTTCTTCTGAGCATATAGCTGAGCACTGTATCTACAACAATTTGACATCAGAGTTCGCTACAGACACTGTCGACAATGACCCTGCTGCCCAGGTAATCGAAGCCAATACATGCTGCCACAACTGATGGAAAATTCTTCACTGCTCTAATCACATGTCGAAAATGCCGAGAAAAAGACCAGGACTCGTAATGAACGGGTGATATAGCAACACAATACTTGGGAAAATCGCTGTCGCAAAAGATTGCATAGGGAACAGTAGTAGTATGTACATTCTATACGATGTATGATCACAAACTACCAAAATTAGAGGTCCTCTTACCTCTCCTCATTCCTCCTTCTCCCTTCCTCCCTCCCTCCCATCACCTTCAACAAAGGCGGCATATGTGTTACACAGAGGCGCCATGTTAAAGCAGGCGAAACATATGTATCCCACTTCATAACTGTGTTCACACACATGTAATCTGTAATATTTCTGGCTTTGCTGCCACAATATTCGGCTACAATAAGCTCTTCTTAGAGCAGTTGAGAAGGCAGCTGTGGAAAGATGACGTAACGTGGTGTGAGGTAACGATGACAGATGGTTTGTTCGGTAGGGTACGATAAGAAAGACAGCCTAAATTGTGGTCCCTCTCCGCGATAGGCTGCTGCATTCGGAAGTTGCGCGCCAAAATTACAATCTTCTGTTATTAATATTAGACAAGCTAAACAGCTTATTTACTTGCATGTCATATTTAAAGCATCTATCTACAGCGTGCTATCGTTCCATTATTTCACAAGTATTTATAACCAGCAGAATAATAAACAACTGCGAAACAAAAAAGACAGTGACCTTCAGTTAAAATGGCTCTGAGCACTATGGGATTTAACATCTGAGGTTATCAGTCACCTAGAACTCAGAACTACTTAAACCTAACTAACCTAAGGACATCACACAAATCCATGCCCGAAGCAGGATTCGAATCTGTAACCGTAGCAGTCGTGCGGTTCCGAACTGAAGCGCCTAGAACCACTCGGCCACCACGGCCGGCAGTGATCTTCGGATCGCACTTAACTTGGATAGCGGTCGAAGTGGTTCCGCTGTAAGATTAGAGGTCGTTCGGCACTCTCGGAGGACGGGCATGTTGTCCGCCACGGTATCAGTTAGCAATGTCTAGTGAACAATCGTTCGGCAGTTCCGGGGGATGGACATGTTGTCCGCCGTGGTATCAGTTAAAACATAATTAGCAATGTCTAGTTTGTGAATAGAGCTGGTTCGGGAGGACGGAAGAGAGACATGTAGTCTTCCGCTGTCAGTGTTAGTTAAGACTTTATTAGCAATGTATGGTTATTTGGAAATATAGTTGAGAACAGTGTGATACTAATTACGGAAATATGCAGTTTATTAATTTGTTCAAGAATAGAAATCACTTGTGAATCTAAAAAGAAATGTAATAGTGCATTTCCTCGTGTTCTGCCAATAACAAGGCAAGTAGCATCCTGTATAAACAAACTGATCGGAAATGTAATCATTTCTAAAATAACAGTTCCTTACAAAGAGTTTCTCGCAGCCTCAAGATTACGGATTCACGATCTACGTGCTGGTTTCTGCGCAGGGGACAACAACTATAGATGACTGCAGGTTGGTGAACAATTACTACAACTTACACATTCCACTCAGGGCGGTGGACGTAAATAGCAACCTAGCGTGTACAGCAGTCTTAGTACAAATGAGATAAGTGACACGTCATCTTTGGTAACACAGAGGAGATATGAAGAAGAGAAATAATTTTGAAGGAGGAGGTTTATCATACACACATAAATATCTCCTTCTCTGTAACTCTCTCTTTTTTCAACTTGCCGTAAGTCGAATAAAGATATTACTGAATTACGGTTGGTTATCACAAACAATGTTATTTCTTAAGTATTAAGGAGAAGAATCAAAGCATTTGTCAGACTTAAACCAGTCCCTAAAACATTCTGTAGGAGAGCGGACCGACGTCCCATATAGCACCTTTACTGGGGACAGGATGTCAAATGGGCCGACTTGGAGCAAGAGAGGCACCACAGGGCATTCTAATTTCCACTGCCTACACTTTTACAAATAAATAAAAAGAAAACTTTGTCAGCATGACCATGAAGGATTCAGGATTCACACTCATTGCAGTGGAAGTTCAAAACGTAACAAAATAATTTTTTACGTGTGAAATTTCATCATTTTTTTCACTTAATATTGGCTGCATTTGTTGCTATAGGTACAATTTTCTTCACAAATAAGAGAGATTTTTAGATGAATTTTGCACAGCATACAAACCATACTTACAGGTGCATGAAACTCAAGAATTTATCTGATTTATGAGAAAATTAATGAGCTGTTACATTTTAAACTTCATGTTTACAACAAACTCAAATTTTATAGTTAATTATCTCATTTTTACCTAATTTTTTAATAGATTTGGAAAATTCTAGAGTCTTGCATTAATGGGTTTGCGTTTAATAGCATACCAAGTTTGAAAGTAATAGGATATTTATTTTGGATTTTACATATCCTAAGTACAGAAATTTGTGTTTTGCGGAAAATGGCCGTTAAAGTTTCTGCTTGTATTGTGCATTCTTTTAGAACTGTCCAGCACCATAAGCAGGTTCTATTTCATTTTCTAAATCAGTTTCTTCCTTTTCACATTCCTTTGATGCACTCTTCTTGATTCTATCACCTCCAAAAATGATTTATCTGCTTTCACCACATGCTTTCTGTCTATCGCATACAAAGCTTTGATGCGGTTCACTCCGGGCTTAATTCCCTTTTTCTCTAAAACATATTGCCTGCTTTGCACGCCATCATCAAAATATGAAACTGCATCATAAACACCAATAGCAAGTGCATTTCTTCCCACAAAAATGATTTTGGCAATCTTTCTCATACACATAGTTAAAAATTTCATTTGGGTTTCGTGTATTGCCATGAAGACATTTCTTCAATAAATTTTCATTTGCAAGGTTACTGAATGATTTAAGGTTAATGAATTCCATTACAGCATCTGGTAGATAATTCCTGTGATGATATTCTTCACAACCAGCAATTGACCTTTGGTAGCCACACCATTATTCACTTACTTTGGGTACAAGTTGTGGATAGTATGTCTGTGGTCATTTTGTGGAAAAACAACGCCCATATTTTTCAAGTCCCCTCTGTTCCATCCTATTGCCAAGCCATAATATGTCTGTAGCTCATAAATTTCTGCATCTGTCAGTCTTCCTCTCCCTTTTATTCCCTTCCTATCAGATATTTTTTTTCCTGAAAAATCTTGTCTCAGCCTTCTAAGTCTAGTACCAAGTCTTTTCTGTATATGTCCCACACATTCCACCTGCAGCACCATAGTCTCAGCTCCATATGGCGCACATTTTTGAACCTCAAGGAAAGCTTTACTATCACTATCACCAAGGTACTTCACATTTCGCAAGCCACGGGAGGCAACAGTTCTGGTAAACAAGCCTTTATAATTCATATTACATTCATGATCTGGAATCCCTTTCACACAACTATCACAAAATTTGCTCAACACTTCAGTATCTAGTATTTTGCCAGTGTCAACAAATTATATTGTAAGAACACCATTCAATGAAGTGTGCCCTCTTTTTTGCCAGACACTGTCAGTAAAGGCCACTATGTTCCTGTCACCGTCATTTTCGACAATAGGTTCTGTGATGATGCAGTATAGGGGTTTTAACGCTTTATAATATTTATTACATTAAACGTACAGCTATAAATGATATGTCAAATGAAAGAGCAATTCAAACAGTTGTTATTGGCAGCGTGCAATGTTTCCGTCACAGTTCGGTTGAACTTCACTGTACCCAACCGCTGGATAGGCCGCAAGGGGCCCAATAACAGGGCTTGCTTCCCATGGCCCCACGTTCACCCGACCTAACGCCATGCGACTTTTTTCCTTTGGGGCTTCATCAAGGATCGTGTGTATTTGCCTCCGCTACCAGCAGACCTCCCTGAATTAAGAAACCAGATTGAAGTAGCTGTTGCTACGATCACTGAAGACACAGTTATCAACGTTTGAAAAGAACTCGCGTATAGACTGGATGTGAGCCGTGTCACAAATGGTGTTCACATTGAACATTTGTAAGGTTCTTGGTAAAACTGTTTGTGTTGCTCTTTCATTTGACATATCATTTATAAGAAATGTGTTAACATCCACTATAGATTGAAGTCTCAGGAAGTCGTTTCTGAAAGAGTTTGTATGGAGTGTAGCCATGTATGGATGTGAAACATGGGCGATAAATAGTTTGGACAAGAAAAGAATAGAAGCTTTCGAAATGTGGTGCTACAGAAGAATGCTGAAGATTATATAACTAATCTAAATAGCTCGTAACTAATGAGGACGTATTGAGCAGGATTGGGTAGAAGAGGAGTTTGACTAGAAGAAGGGATCGGTTGGTGGGACATGTTCTGAGGCATCAAGGGATCACCAATTTAGTATTGGAGGGCAGCGTGGAGGGTAAAATTCGTAGAGGGAGACCAAGAGATGAACACATTAAGCACATTCAGAAGGATGTAGGTTGCAGTAGGTACTGGGAGATGAAGAAGCTTGCACAGGATAGAGTAGCATGGAGAGCTGCTTCAAACCAGTCTCAGAACT
Source organism: Schistocerca cancellata (assembly GCF_023864275.1). Lineage (NCBI taxonomy): Eukaryota > Metazoa > Arthropoda > Insecta > Orthoptera > Acrididae > Schistocerca > Schistocerca cancellata. The sequence continues at coordinate 334,395,571 of NC_064629.1, forward strand.
GAAGACCACAACAACAACAACATCATTTATAACTGTAACGTTAATACAATAAATACTATAAAGGGTTAAAACCCCGATATTTATTTATAGACACCCTCTATTTCCATATGCTGCAATGCTCTCCACATTTTTTTTCACCAACAAGATAACAGTTTTATTTCTACTACCTCGCACGTGTTGTGAACAGTACCATCAGGTGATGGCCAACACCGGAACAGTAATCATGCAGACGACTGGAAAATGAGGAACCAGTGCTCTTTGAAATGGAACACTGAGAGACCTCCGCTATCGGGTCGCTGTCGAAGATGAGATTAACTGCATAGGTCATGACCATCAGGTAGCTGTTGCAAACGCTCTACAATGGCGCAAACATTCCAGTTTCCATATGTTGTACTGCCTTCCGCATTTTTGTCAATGAGAGCCGGCCGATGTGGCCAAGCGGCGCTTCAGTCCGGAACCGCGCTGCTGCTACAATTGCAGGTTCCAATACTGCCTCTGGTATGGATGTGTGTGATGTCCTTAGGCTAGTTAGGTTTAAGTAGTTCTAAGTTCTAGGGGACTGATGACCTCAGATGTTAAGTCCTATAGTGCTTAGAGCCAACTGAACCATTTTTCAATGAGAATCATCGCCCCTGCGTTTTATTTCTACCAACCTGTGTGTTGCGGAGCTGCATAGTTTACTCCAAAGTATGTTCAGCTTTCTGTGAGAGCCAATGGATCGAAACGTGTTAATGCCAGTTTAGCATCTGACACAGACCTCGAAAAACAATTTGTTAAACTGCTTATGAAGGAACAGTACATGACCTCGCTCTTGCGATTGATAGTCTGTTGGACATGGTCTTTCTCCAGTACAATTGACAGAACTTTACGCAGATGTGAGCAAGTGACTTCGAGCCTTATCCGCCAGCTCTAGTGGAGCGATACGTGTACATGTAATACGCTTGATGCCAACAAGCAGATGGCATTTGTTTCTCGAGATATCAGAAGATAGGAACGCGGTAAAATCTTGTAGGAGGTTCTACTACAAGGAGTGGTATGACTGGTTAATGTTTGTATCCAGATATTTCTCACAAAACTACACCGATTTTCCCCATAAAACTAATAGAAATCGGCTATATCTATTCTTGTGGAATAATGACTGTTTTTATTATTATCCTTGCGATTGCGTGTTTAAATATTAGTGTTACCGCAAGTCCTCTGTTATTTCATACTTCATAAGCTCTAATTATAAAGTAGCCATCACTTGAATTATAGCTCGTTGTGGAACCTAGAGATTACAGTGTTTTTTTTTCAGAAATGTGAGTAATTGCGTGAAACAGGCTGTGATCATCAAATTGCTTACACAACTAGAACACAAGAATCTGCTGTATGATAGAAACTTAACAGAAATGTCGGTAGAGGGAAGTTATGGAGTAAAAATGTCAAATGTAAGCATGCAGAAGCTATTTATTCTTGATGTATTGGAAGAGAGAGAGTACCTATTGGTTTCCTTGTAGCGTACCTCTATATTTCTCTGAATTTCTAACATCTTGCACCATGTTACATTGTCGAACGCTTTTCCCAGGTCGACAGATGCTGTGAACTTGTCTTTATTTTTCTTTAGTCTCGCTTCCACTATCAACCGCAGCGTCAGAATAGCCCCTCTGGTGCCATTACCTTTCCTAAAGCCAAACAAGGCGTCATCTAACACATCCTCAATCTTCTTTTCGGATCTCCTGTATTTTATTCTTACCACCAACTTGGATGTATGAGTTGTTAAACTGATTGTGCGATAATTCTTGCATTTTTCGGCTCTTACAGTCTTCGGAATTGTGTGGATAGCGTTCTTCAGAAAGTCGGTAGTATATCACCAGACTCATACATTCTACACACCAACATGAGTAGTCGTTTTATTGCCATTTCCTCCTAAAACTTTAGAAATTGTGATGGAATGGTATGTATCCCTGCTGCCTTATTTGATTTTAAGCTTTCAGAACTCTTTTAAATTCTAATATCGGATCCCTTACCTCTTCTGTATCGACTCCTGTTTCGCTTCTATCACGCCATCAGACAAGTCCTCCCCCTCATGGAGGCCTTCAATGTATTCGTTCCACATATCTGCTCTTTCTTCTGAATTTAGCAGTGGAATTTCCAGTGAAGGTTGTTTTGAGTTTCCTATATTTCTGAGTCAGTCTTTCCGATAATCATTTCGTTTTCATGGGGCCCTTTGGCCTTAGCTTCCCTGCTCTTCCTATTTATTTCATTCCTAAGTGACTTGTGTTTCTGTGTTACCGAATTTCCTTGAACAATTTTGTACTTCAGTCTTCATCGATCAACTGAACTATTTATAGTGCAACCCACGGTTGCTTCGCAGCTACCTTCTTTGTACAGACGGTTTTCTTTCCAGGTTCTACCACTGCCCTTTTTAGAAATGCCCATTCCTCTTCAACTGAACTGCCTACTGAACTATTTCTTACCTCAGTATCTATAGCCTCAGAGAAATTCAAGCGTACCTCTTCATTCCTTACTACTTCCGTATCTCACTTCTCTGCGCATTGATATTTCCTAACCTGTCTCTAAAACTCCAGCCTACTCTTCATCACTACTAAATTGTGATTGGAGTCTGTAACTGCTCCTGAATATGTCTTACAATCCAGTATCTGATTTTGGAAACTCTGCCTGCCCGTGATGTAATCCAATTGAAATCTTCCCGTATCTCCCTGCCTTCTCCAAGTATACCTCCTCCCCTTGTGATTCTTGAACAGAGTATTCGCTATTACTAGCTTATACGAGGGCTATCCACAAAGTACATTACGCTTTGGAATTAAAATTAAATAAAGTATTGGAAATTTTTTTTATTATATACAGATGAAAGCAACACTTAAATACTACTTTTCTACATAGTTGCCATTTAAATTAAGGCACTTATCGTAGCGATGGACGAGCTTGGAAATTCCTTCGACAAACCTTCCATGCAAAATATGGAGAATAACACTTGAATGGTGCTACATGATGTGGTAGAAGCCATAGGCACCGCAAATGGGAACTTGCTAAAAGAGTCTACCACTTTGAGCCAACGAGTGTTCCAAAATGGTCCTGCAAAAGTCTATGTGCATTCGTCGCCATGGCAATTGAATCTTAGGACAAGTTGAGAATGTCTGTGGCGGAGCGGATTGGTTTTCTTCGCACGAGCGAAACCGTGACATCATATGTTCAATGTGGGCGTCCATGCCCAGCCAAGTACAGTGCCGGCGCGCTAACTGCTTATTGCGAACAAGTCCCCAATTTCCTTGGTGGAGCAATCGCAACACATCCTTTAACAATACTTTGGGAATAGGAACACGCAATTGTCCACTGCCATTTTGAACTAGAATGACACCTTGTTGACTGAAAGGTTATACCGACGAGCAAAGTATCGACGCACAACTGAGTTCTGGATACTGTTCAATAACGAGGCCAAGACTTGAGAATGTAATGTAACGAAATCTTGAGATGTGGGTCTGCTTCCGTGGCCTGTGCTATTTTTCTGTAGTGCAAGGGAAAAGATTCCAGCAATCCAGAGTCCTGCGCATCGACTGGGCAACAAGATGCGGCAGATGCATCAAAGTCAGAGTCTGGGCCAATCGGAAGGTGAGATAGAGCGTCTGCATTGCCATGCTTTGCCGTAGGTCTGTACAAAGTTTGATATTGATATTGCCGAAGTAATAGAACCCATCGTTACAATTTTTGAGCTGTGCGTTTAGGAACTGTCTTTGACGGATGAAACAAGGACCACAAAGGCTTGTGATCTGTCACTTTATAGAACTTACGACCATACAAATAGTGATGGAATTTGGTCACACCATACACAATACCGAGAGCCTCTTTTTCAATCTGAGAGTAATTGCACTGAGGTTGAGTTAACAACTTTGAGGCAAATTCAATGGGTCTGTCTTGTGCACCAATTCTGTGCGATTCCATAGGAAGAAGTGTCGACTTGCAAAACTACCGGTTGGGCAGGGTCAAAATGCACTAAACGTCTGTCGCTATGTAAAGCATTTTTGAGTTTCTGAAATGCCCCTTGACAGTCTTTAGTCCACACAAAAGGTCTCTTAAAGCAATTTCAACGGGGCGGGACTGGAAAAACTTAGGCTGTGCATTATCTTCCAATGTGACATGCGCTACAAAGTTATTATCTTTTTCCGTTCCTTCTGAAAATAGTTCAGGAAATTATATAAGCAAACTAGCGACACAGTCTTTTGGTGCAAATGTAGAGGCTGACATTACATTGTCGTCGATGCTAAGGTCAAACAAATCAAAGGCATCTAAACCGAAAACGTTCTCACTGTCTCTTTTTTCAACATAGTAGAATTCACTGTCCTAGTGTGAGATCTGGAAGTGGCAGGCAAACTACACTGTCCAAGCACAGGAATTTTCTGTCCGTTGTAAACAGTGAGGTGCTTGCGAGATTTAGAAAGGAGTGGTGAACCTAACCGTTCGTATGTGTTACGATTAAGCGTGGGAAATGAGGCACCTGTCCCTAACTGATAGTTCACACGACGGCCAGCAATTCGTAATTAGACAAACAGTTTGTTAGAACGTCGTTGCACAGAACTAGAGCGAGAAGGAGGCACAATCTTATTCTTACTTTTGCCAGAACCTGTTGTAGGTTTGGAAAACACAGCATTAACTGCATGTGCACGGGCCTGTTTTTCCTGGGAGCTGACAAGATTTGTGTTTCTGTGCCGTTGCAAGCAAACTGCTTGGATATGGCCTTTTTTTTCCTCTCGTGTAACATGTTGCGTTACGTGATGGGCAGTCCTGTCTTTTATGGCAAGCAAAACATCTAGGGCAAGACTTCACTAAATTCACAGACCTCTTTACACGTCTACATGGCTGTCCGCACGGCTGTGTACGCACTCGTTGTTGCGACTGCTTGGGGCGGGCGAAACGGGCGATCTGACCCGACAAATCGGGGCCTGGGACCCTATTCTATATCGTTAACACCGATCGGTGCAGTAGGTTAGTCTCGGTAGTGACGTCATTGTCGGTTCTTTATCCAAATTTCCTATTCAGTAAGCTATTGAGATCAGTTATCACCGATTTTTCGACAACTGTACCGAGAGGTTTTGGATTTCGGTATGGCCCTGTCGTTCGGTTAGCTGTGGTTTATTTACACCTATAATTTGTTATTTTAAACATATTGAGTGGTTTTAGCTTTGGATTTAGTGATTGTGTTACTAAAGAATCACCACAGGACGTGGAAAGTGAGTTGATAATAGACTATTTTCCTTTGTTATAAATATGGTTACGTTAGTTTGTTACTGTGAATGATTATAACATCGAAAAAAGTTGTCTATCAATATTCTCTCAAAATACCTGTTAGTTTTATGCAATTAAGAGTTTAAAGATCATTATATATCAAGACATCGGCTCTGCTAATTTATATTGCATGAGAGTTAGCTAAAATTACTAGTGACTTCGCGTACTCTTTTCCACAAAAGGTTCACTTATTAACTATCGAAACGTGTTTAAAACTTTTGAGTAACAATACAAAGGAATTGTGTGAAGTCTGACAGAGGAAACCTTCCAAAATTTCATGCATTTACTGCTTACGCCCGCATCATTCGGCAACGAATTCAGCCTGCGTCTCTCTCGAATGGAGTTATATAAATCAAGCTCCAACAGGATGCGAGTCGAAGTAGCGAAGTTGGTAAGGCGACAAACTGACAGTCCGGCTTTCGCAGCCGTGCAGTGCGGACGTGGTGTTGCTTCTGCCTGTGGAGCGCGCGCGCTCGCTGTTGTTTACATTTCTGCGGCTGTCACTTAAAAAATGGTTCAAATGGCTCTGAGCACTATGGGACTTAACAGCTGAGGTCATTAGTCCCCTAGAACTTAGAACTCCAGATAACGGATTCACGACCTACGTGCTGTTCTCTGCTCAAGGGACAACAACTGCAGAATACTGCAGGTTGGTGAACATTTATTAGAACTTATGCATCCCACGCTGGGCGGTGGAAGCAAATAGGCACTTCGCATCCACTGCAATCTTATTACAAATGAGATCAGTGAAACGTCATCTGTGATAACACAGAGGAGGTATGAAGGAGAGAAAGTTTCGTGAGAAAGGATTTATAAAACGCACGTATATATCACCCTCTCTCTCTCTCTCTCTCTCTCTCTCTCTCTCTCTCTCTCCTTCTCTCTCTCTCTCTCTCTCTCTCTCTCTCTCTCTCTCTCTCGGTTTCAACTTGCTGTAAGCAGACCAGGGAAAAGATCAGTTTGGATTCCGGAAAAATGTACGACCACGCGAGGCAGTATTGATCCTACGTCTTATCTTTAAAAATAGGTTAAGGCAAACCTACGTTTATAGCATTTGTAGACTTACAGAACGGTTTTTAAAGTGTTGATTGGAATACTCCCTTTCAAATTCTGAAAGTAGCAGGTGTTAAATACAGGGAGCGAAAGGCTGTTTACAATTTGTAGAGAAACCAGATGGCAGTTATAAGAACCGAGGGGCACGAAGGGAAAGCAATGGTTGAGAAAGGAGAGAGACAGGGTTGAAGCCTAGCCCCGGTATTGAACTCTTAGCAAGCAGTGAAGGAAACCAAAGAAAAGTTTGCAGAAGGAATTAATGTTCAGGGATCAGAAATAAAATCTTTGAGGTTTGACGATGACATTGTAATTCTGTCAGAGATAGCAAAGGACTTGGGGGAGCAGCCGAACGGAATGGACACTGTCTTGAAAAGAAAATAACTGGTGATGACCGAAGCAAAGAGGATATAAAATGTAGACTGGCAATGGCACGAAAAGTATTTCTGAAGAAGAGAAATTCGTTAACATGAAATATAGTCTTCAGTGTTAGGAAGTCTTTACTGGAGGTAGTTATCTGGAGTGTAGCCATGTGTGGAAGTCATTTCAGGAGTTAGTTTATTAAAATATCGGTTTTGGGGACCGATGATGAGAAACTTTCCAACATAGACAATAAACAGTTTACACAAAAAGGGAACAGAAGCTTTCGCAATGTGGTACTACACAAGAATACTGAATATTATATGGGTAGATCACGTAACTAATGAGGAGATACTGAACAGAAACCAGGAGACAAGAAATTTCTGTCACAAATTAACGAACAGAAGGGATCGTTTGATACGACTCATTTTGAGACTTCAAGGGATCACCAATTTAGTACTGATGGGAAGTTTGGAGGGGTGAAAATCGTATAGGGAGACGGAGAGGTGAATACAGTAAGCAGATTCAGAAGGATGTAGGTTGCCGTAGTTAGTCGGAAATGAAGAGGCTAACACAGCACAGAATAGCATGGAGAGCTGCATAAAACCGGTCTTCCGACTGAAGACCGCAATGACAACAATAAGAAATATATAATTGCGAAAAAATGGGACGTGTCGGCATTTGTGTGTGATACAAGAAGACGAAGTCATGGTATCTAAAAAAAAACAGTTACAAAGGTAACATTACGAATTATACACGAAGCTAAAATTACAACAGAAAATACACGTGCAACATATCTTACATTGCAGTTCCGCTGCTTTATGGAGTACTTCAGCAGAGGTGTCGTTTTCCATGGCTCTGGAACACGTATGTTAAAGCGAGCAATCTGTTGAGGTTGGAGCCATTCAGCCGATGTAAAATTGAAATCCGAGAAACGAATGTTTGCGTCCATTCGGTGCTATGTGCCTATAGAATATCTTCATGAAGTTCAGAAAGCGAGTGAATCTGAAACGCATTGTTTTCATTCGGCTGTTCATCTGGTTCCTTTAATTGATGTGCGAATATTTCAAGCTCTATGGGGCTGTGTGTGTCACTTCCATGTGCTGTTCAGTAGTTCTTGTCATTGTTTAGGTACGTAGCGATCGCTGTTTTAGAATTTGTGACTATGTCTTCCTGAAATCGAGTGGGTAATTTGAGTCCGATATTTCCTATGTAGAACTTCTCCCACTCTGGCCATCTATTTTACAGGCCCATACCTAGTGAATTTTCCTGATCGTCGTTTAACTTGTGTCGTAGTCTCATTTCGGTGCAACCTCCTATACAATCGCATTGTTGTTTCTTCAAGGAAAGTGTCTCACTGTTTTCTGTTATACGCTTCCTATATTCGTAATCATTATATGTAGTACATTACACAATTTTGTTGCATACCATATCGTTTCTGAGAATTGTTGCACTTTTTTCTAATTCTTGGCCGCATTTTGGTGACATACACTCATTTAAAAGATAGCAACTAGCCTCTTATTTACATTTAGTAGATCTGAAGTAGTTCTCTAACTGAACGAAATTGATTATCATTCTGAGTAAATTGCGAATGGGGATGGTCACAAAATAAATATTGCACAGCAGATTAAATTCCCGGGCGGGCATATTCATTTTTGAAGTCACTTGGCACAGACGGTAGAGAATCAGATCCGGCTCATTCTGTGTGTCACACATGGAATATGGGACACGCAAAGAGTGCAATGCTGCAGAGGGCAGCGCGCCATTCGTAATAAATTTTCACACTGAGCCGATTCGCAATCAGGAAGCACGAGAGGCGCAGTATTATAACACCTAATTCGTCATTTGAATGCCTTGCACTAAGAAGCCGTAGCTTCTAACCTCCGGCGGCACGTGCTCCATGGCATCCTGGAGCTGCCGGAAAGTGATTAGGCGAGGGGATCTGACCACCACGGTCGGAATGAGTCTGCTGACACCTTCGGATCACGAGGGCTGCTACCGTTGACCTCGCTGTTTGGTCCCTTCCCCCAGATCAACCAACCAATCAATCATGAGGACAAATGGCAGCATATCTGGCGACGATTACGCTATGTTCCGCTTAAATACGACCGTTTCCGAAGCCTCAGTCTCAGTGTGTGGCCGTCTCTGATTCAGACGGAATGGCAGTTTCGCTAGTTATAGAATATCCTGGCTGGCAAACAACGATGTGCCGCATGTCGCTGAGATAAGACTTAGCCTCCGAGACCATGGCCATCTGGCTGTAGTGGGACTTAGTCGTAGCAAGTTGGAACTGCTGTTTGATCACCGCCGTGTTTGAAGGGGATAAGAACGAACCTGGACCTTCCCCTCGTGAAGAGCTGTACAGAAGGCCTGACAGACAGAAAGCAACCAGCCGGTGCGGGCTCCCGCGTTGCACCACAGTGGCCAGGCCGCTTCGTTGAAATGCTCGTCACTGTATCGTGCTGGTCACACAGAGTCAAGATTTTGATGCAGCGGCAAATGGGCTGCTTCACCGGCGGACGCACACTCCTTTCAGAACACAGATTCGACGCAAGCTGGAGTGGCAATTGCAGCTGCTTGCGCATTTGACTGCCGTGTGGCAGCAGCTGCAGTTAGCGGCTCTGTAGTTACGCGCTACACATCCTAAATGCTAAAGAGGTTTCGGCTGTTTCCAAGGTGACAGCTGACAGCGCTGACCCACACAACGGCCGCAGTCGATGAAGCGCTGTGTCCACATTGCTTGACGCTCTCGAGTCTGTGAACCAGCGCGCCTTCTGCTGGAACGGAGTAGACAGACAGAAAGTTGTTTCACTGATACAGTAGAACACGTGACAGCTATCGCAACAGCTTCTGAACTCAGCCTCCTCCACCTGTAGCATCACCACCTCACCCGTTCAGCTTCCAAACGAACAAAAAAATTTGACCCGACAGGTTACCGCCAGGAATGGTGTCAAGAAATGGGCCTCATGCCGCGCTTCTACAACTGGTGATCAGAAGTGGGCCTCATGCCGACAATGCTACGACCGGCGCCAGTTTCCAGCGTCGCCGTCAATACCACAGCAGTTTCGCTCATTATGCGGCCAACGTTTTGCACGATGCAGAGTGGGGCGTGAAAAGCTTCTCGTTTACCTTTCTACTGGCCGTTTGCATTGTTTAATTCACCGGCCATGGTGGATCGTGCGACGTTCATTTTAATCTAGAGGTAACTGTTGTACAACCGTTGACCCTCCAGATTTGTCTGTCTTACGGCTAACTGTTATGAGTCATATTTAACATCTGTCGTCAGGTGTGCATTCAGCATTCTTTCTGAGAACGAGTTGTCGTGCCCGTAGTTTGTGCCAAATATATGTTTCACTAGTCGATGTTGGTGTCATTTGACACGGGATTGATGTGAATGTAAGTGGACTATGATACGCCGTAAGATATATAGGGTAATTCGTGTGTATTAGTGTATTGTGTACTCTGTGTGTCCTTCCCTTTTGTACTGTGTGTTTATTTCTTGTCTGAGCAGTAGTAGAATACGGGAGATGCCGGTAGAAGCATGCACCTCTTGTACTGTGTTTCTACTGTCTCTCCATCGGATCAGATCTTTAGGTTACGAACAGCACTTGAACAAACAGCCGGGAGAATTAGGACATTACAAGGACCAGCATGCCGAGAGGTAAGCGGATGCAAATTTTGTAGAAATAGGGGGGCAAGGGAAGGAATGGGGTGCTTGATGGGTACAAGAACGAGAGAGGGCTAATGCAGTTACAGTACTGGAAAAGACGGAAAGGTGTCTGGAATCGAAATTTGTGGAAGTTGCCGTAAGTTTACTTGCGATGCAAAGATCTGGTGTTGCGGAAGTAACGGAGAGTAGCGCAGAAGCGACGGCGCCAAAACTTGTGAAAATGCGGAGCCTGAAATATCTGAAGTGCTAAACGGAGTAAGTGGGTGCTGTATAGACGTAAACGGGTATATCAGTAGCAACATTGGTAATACTGATTTTGGTGTAGTAATATCTACCACACTGGATGATAATGGTTGTTGTCTTGAGGGCGTGGAGGGTGGGTCAGAGGTACAGGAAATTAAATATGCCACCGATTTTTCTGTCGTGCGGAGTGGAACTACAGACGGTGATGATAAGGTCGATGCCATTTAAATTGCATAAGAAGCTCTTCATGATGTTAGTTATATCGCGAATGTTTTGGATGATGAAGAAGTACAGACATTTATTTACGAAGGACGCAGCTTCGTAGCCATTTGAGGTGGCATGTAGAGGCAACGCCTTCTCCAAAAGTTGGATGGAGTAAGAGAAGGACGCAAAATACTGATGATCATGGTAAATTTGACTATACTTGCAAAGTTACAGGTAATGAGGGTAAGAAAAAGACGTCTTAAAAGCATAGCCACGTTCGAGAAGACATTGTTTCAGTCGAAGGAGACAGTTGCAGCTGTTACAACGTCGCAAGTGTCTATTATCATGATCACAGAGGCACCTAAACTACGGCAGCACTAACATTCAATGCACACGACGAAGTGCCGAAGAGCACGTGAAAGAAGGCTTTGAAAGGGAAAGGTATAAGACGACATGGGATTGCTAGGTGAAGTCAATTTGTAAGTAACTGCGGAATAAGAGAGGTGTTGCCTAAGCACAGTTTCAGGGATGAGTGATATAAGAAAAGTAATGGAAACTCTTGGTTTAAAGGAAAAGTTCGGGTGATATAACAAAACGGTGGACAAAATAACCATCTGATGCAATTACAAAAAATTATAAATGGGTGATAGCTTATGGGGACAGAAATGGAGATAAGACATCCGTGTTTCTTATAGCAACTTGTTCACTCTACCTACGATTGAGGCACAAAGCTGCCACTATTCAGGACCTACTTTTGCACCAGAGCCACGTAGAATAGCTTGACGCTATAATTGAAAAGTAGGAACTGGAACCAACTGTACTAAAGCCTGTAATTAAGTTATAGCAAGAACAACGAAAACAACTAGATTTAAGTGGGAACACGAAATGTAATTCACGCTCATAGGATATTAACCGGGATTGCATGGTGTAAACAAGTGACAGTGTAAACCACATAAACTGCAGTCGTTTGGATGCACCAACGTGAAATGCACACCATTACTTTCTGCAGACGGTAGGGAATCAGCTACGGCTGGTACCGTAAGTCACGACCGGTGTCTGGGGCATGCAGAGTGCAATGTTCAAATGGCACGGCGCCACACATAATAAAACTTCACTCCGAACTGAGCCATAATCAAGAAGCGCAAATGGCACGGTGTGACAGCACATGATGCAACATTCAGCGAGCCTTGCGCTACAGAGCCGTAACATGTAACCTCTAAACTCACGCGCTTCTACCATTGAAGGAGAGTACGAAGGCAAAGGTTCAAATGGCTCTGAGCACTATGGGACTTAACATCTGAGGTCATCAGTCCCATAGAACTTAGAACTAATTAAACCTAACTAACCTCTGGACATCACACACATCCATGCCCGAGGCAGGATTCGAACCTGCGACCGGCCGGCCCAGTGGCTGTAAACATTAAAAGACATCTCCATAGGATCCAGTGCGAGTATGTACTTGAATGGAAAGCCTAACTCCAAATCGCAGACAGAATTTCTTCTAGAAAGCGTAACGCTATCGGCGACTCTTGTGTGTGCCTGTAGAACCAAGACTGCTTTCTATGCAGGGTGTCAGTAACATAATCATTTAATATCGCGGTCCTTATGCGAAATGTGTGTTGCCGTCGGTAGAATCCTTCTAAGATCAGCTTCAAATGTCGGTTCTCAATAATGATCCTCGAAAAGAACACCGTCTTCCCTCCAGGGATTCCCATTTGAACTACCTGGTGAGTGTAATCCGACTTCTGAAACAAAAAAAAAAGTTGCCATGCAAATGACTCCCATGATCAATTTCATTAATTCGCCTATCAATCTGATATCACTAACGGGGGGCTGCCTGACGGGTGGAAGCGATGGCTAGGGTACAACAGATGAAGATCATTACTTGCAACAGTAATCACGTACTCCGTCATGAGCCGAAAATGAGTTTAATATTCTAGTCTTGTGGTAAAGGACATGAGCTGATCAGAACATATTTTTTCACCTGATGAGAAGGGAATGATCCGATATGACATGTCGAAACCTACCCTGAAATTTTTTACACAGGAAGAAGGCAACGAAAGAAATATGCTGCTAAGATTTTAGCTGCTAAGAGACACTGCAAGTATTTTGTAAAAAATTTAGAGGTTACACATTTTTGCCGAGCGAAGAACAGCTTATAACAGCGGTCGGTAGAGCCCTGCCCGCCTAGCGCGCGACTCCGTGAATCACTCAAGCAGCGCCACGTAGTGGAATTATCCAGAGTTCACAGACCCCAATTTTAAGAACCTAAAGCGTGGTTTATAATGGAGCCAATGGAAGCGAACACGTGCGAATGAGCATTTGCGGAAAATTCACTATCATTCGCCTGTATAGGGGTAGAATCGTTTATGCTAGAGGGAATGGAAGAGAACATGAGGTAGCGAACATTGCCTATGAACGCTGTGTTACTAGTTATCGGTTTTTGGAGCTAATATACGGCGTACAGGATACAACTCTATCTTGTTAGAGCCAAAGTGTGAAACTTTGCTATTCGTTGAGGATTATTTTGCATGGCGAGCGCAATGTTCTTGACGGAGTATGCAAACTGACGCAGGGAAGAAGGAATTTAAGTATCGCAATTTGTATGGAAGAGTGATATACGTGGAGATTGTGAACTTTACACGGAATTGCATCTCCATCTCTCCTTAGCACTGGTCCAAAACATTCCCTGTACGTCGGCTGCCATTTTTCCCTGGCTTCTCATTACCATTGAGAGGAAATTTATAAACAGAACACTAATTACCGACGCCGAGCATCATCTCAAGGTGTGACACAGCTAGAGTGTCCACTGTTTGTGTAAGGTCTAATGGTCATATTATTATTTTCGTTTTCTAAAACAAAAATGGTCTAGTGGCAAAGTGCGCTCTTCGGGATCCAGAGTGGCGTCCAGTTGAAAGACATGCAAGAGGCCTACCGGGTACACAAGAAATAATTCTCTTTTGCTCGTGCTTGTTAGCTTGTTTGCTCTGGTGAAAACCTGGCTTAAACTATACAAACATTTTTTTTCAATAACTTCACATCGACAGTTCAATTCTTGCACATGTAATTCTGATAAAAGTGGCTAGCAGAGAAAATAAAATCATGGCAGTGTTTGATGTCACAGACGACTTACGTCAACGAGCACTTGTAATCTGTTGAAATGAAATGCGACTTGCAGTCCTACATTTTATAACAATTCCTGTAGGCCATTTCTTATAATAATATTTGAATGTTTTTTGTTTATTCTCTGTAGTCGTCACAAAAATGAGAAGCGTCTATTGAATGACAAAAACAAACATTTTTCTTGTACGAGGCACACCGGTCAAAGGAAAAATTCATGCAGCCAGGCACCACGCAGTAAGCACTAGTTTACTTAGACAGAACTAGGATGGAGTCAGAAATGGTCCCGGCTGTTGTTCTGCATATTGCGCAGCATACCAGGCATACTTCATGAAATTCCGAAAGCGTAGCGAAAAAAACTGGTAATGCTCAAATGACTGGAGCCTAAGAATACTCTTCAGCTGATAAACCTGAAATATGAGAGAGGTATCGGGAATTATGTGGTTTGATCATTTCCTGAAAAATGCTTTCCACTGCCTAAAACATTCTTTATCGGAAGGTTGAATCGTACTAGTGGTTCCAGGAGGAATCCACATTACATCTACAGATTTTTCGTCGTCCACACAGAGGCGTCTTTATGTCCAGACCATCAATCCAACAAAAACAGTGAATTAGTTTCTGCACCAGGTAGGAATACGTTTCGAACTAGATGTTGAAAATTATTATTTCCCAGATTTTGATACGTCGATTACAAGATTTTTGCAACCAAACAGTGCAGTTTTTATTATTGGTCCTAATTTTCCTTGCTGTTTTTGAAGACAGTTATACAGCTGCGGAAACAGTAAACCACTCATACTTATCACTAACATTATCGTGTATGAAAGTATTATTACATTCATTGACTGAGCAACCGAATCCGTCGTTTTTTCACACTGAAATGATAAAGTGCTGTGTTCACAGAGTTATTTCACGAAACCTGACTGATCAACGTTATAAACAGCAGTTGCGGGGATAACAGCAAGTTTCGTCTTTACGTGAGCTATGAATTTCTGTATAGCATTGTCTACTACTGCCAGCTGCCCTAAAAGTTTGCGTGACGTAAACTTGGTAATTTTGCGACTTACTATTCTGTACGATTTCTTGAACCTGCGTAGCCAGGTCGACGAAGCCTGGAAATTAGTGATGTTCATGTCAGATGCCATTCGGAGGGCATACTCTCATCAATCTCCATCTGTAACAGTGCATAGTCTCTGACGAGCAATTCTAAACTTTCGAACAGTTTTTTTTTCCATGTGGTTTCGGGTTTCCGTTTGGCGCCTATTTCTTACCTCATGTAATTCATTCTTCCATTTGGACAGTTCACGCTCCGATTTTACGAAACGAAAACGCCCTTGCACATAGTGTAACTTCAAGCGTCTTTTCCCTCCTCCGTTTAACCAATATTTCACTGCCTTTTCTTTGTCGCCGAAAGCTGTTACAGTATGTGTTCTTTTAGGCCTGGTAGGTATTCTTCTTCAGAGCTGCTACTGGAACAACTGACGTCGTCCGAACCACCATTCATTCAATGATCAGGCCGCGCGAAGTGGCCGCGTTGTTCGCGGCGCCATGTCACGGTTTGTGTGGCCCCTCCGGCCGGAGGTTCGAGTCCTCCCTCGGGCATGTGTGTGTGTGTTGTTCTTAGCACAACTTAGTTTAAGTAGTGTGTAAATCTAGGGACCGATGACCTCAGCAGTTTGGTCCCTTAGGAATACACTCACACATGGTTCAAATGGCTCTGAGCACTATGGGACTTAACTTCTGAGGTCATCAGTCGCCTAGAACTTAGAACTAATTAAACCGAACTAACCTAAGGACATCACACACATCCATGCCCGAGGCAGGATTCGCACCTGCGACCGTAGCGGTCGCTCGGCTCCAAACTGTAGCGCCTAGAACCGCACAGCCACTCCGGCCGGTACACTCACACATGGAATCGTCATAGTTATTTCCTAATTTTATAACGTATCCACTATTTCAAAAGAAATGTCGATGTCATTGGAATGAATGTCAAGGAAATCAACTAATAAATGACACATATGTAAGTCCTGAGGAGAAGTAGCTGATTTCGGCTGCAAACCATGTTCTTCGTATTTAATCATCGCTAAATTGAGAACGGTAATTGGATTCCTCATTACTGTGGAACTGGAAGTAAAATAAAGTTGTTATTAGCAGGCATACCTTACAAAAGGACAATAAATATTAATTCAGCTTTATTTGTATTCTCCATACTTACCGATGCTGCAAAAGTAAACAGATAATTTGTAATAGATGTTAGTTGAGTGGCTAATTAGATGGAATAACAACTGTGTACTGTAGTGTCAGAGAAATTATCAACGAACGGTACCTGAAACGTCCTCCGCAAATTTCTGTCGGGTTGTGTCGTGTTTCATGTTTACAAATGTACCACCGACCTCGGCTCTGGGTGCTGCGCATGCGCAGTTTCTACAGCGCCAGAGGGAGTTTACATTTCTACCGCCGCCTGGCGCGCTACGAATTTGGCAATTTCTTGCTATATTTTTTTTAAATATTTGCAGTGCCTCTTAGCAGCTAAAATTCTGAAAGTGCATTTGTTTCGTTGTCTTCTTCCTGTGTAAAAAATTTCGGGGTAGGTTTTGACATGTCTTATTGGACCATTCTGTTGATACAGGAAATGTAGCTTGTGCCCTACTATTACAGCATTTTTCACAAGTAACGATACTTTAGCGGTGTGAGAACGCGTGTATGCCTCAACATCTTCTGTCTTCGAAAATAACTCGGATAGAAGGGATAAATTTGCATTCCACATGAAAAATTCAAAGTATTTGGTCAACAACATCACTGTCTCGGGCTGAATACAGCGGATTTTTTAAACTGGTGGGTCTATGTCGGGGTGGAATTGCTTAGAACTGCTGTATACATCCAACCTGCAGCTGTTTATTTTGCAGTGAACGGCTGCTGGCTGTGTTTGTTTCGCTGTGCATCGTGACTGTCGCCAGAAGTGGTCACGAGGCTTCGGCGACCGGAAATTGCGGATTAGCTCAGCCTGTAAGGTACCAAGCCTGTTGCGATATCAGCATCATCAGGCGCACGAGAGACGTCCAGCAACGTCGAAACAACAATCTGACATCATTTGTATTTTAAAAGACTGCCTGTTCACCTAATATAAGGGTCAGCCAAATGAAAACGAGACACATGAAAAAAGTGAATAAACTGTTTATTATTTCAAAAGTAATGACCATAACTGTTAATATATTTATCCCGTTGTGAGGCAAGACGGTCAGTGCCTTCACGAGATTTGTTTGCCTACGGAACCATAACTGTACGTGCGTGTGCACCTCTTCGTCCTAAGCAAATCGACAGCCAAGAATGTCTTTCTTCAGGGCGCCAGAAATATTGAAATCGCACGGCGACAGATTGCGACATTTTGGAGGATCAGTAAGGGCTTCCCAGCGAAACTTCTGCAGCGTAGTCGAAACAACCTTAGCAACATGTGGGCCAACCTCATGCAATTCCCATATTTTTGGAGCCCTGAAGAAAGACATTCATGGCCGTCGGTTGCTTCGGACGAAGACGTGCATTTCTGGCTACAATCATGATTCCGTAGACAACCGTAAACGTTTTTCCATGAAGACAATGACCGTCTTCTCTCACAATGGCATAAATGTATTAACAGTTATGGCGATTACTTCGGAAATAAAAAGAGTTTACTTACTTTTTCTTCGCCTGTCAAATTTTAATTTGACTGCACTTTGTATCTAATGGCAATTCCGCGACATCGATAACGTTCGAGCATCTCTACCTGCAGGGAAGATTGCAGTACATAGATGTAGATAGTACTGCGATGTGATACTCATACACTTACGATGACCTCTTGCTCAATGCCCTTTTACCGCGCCACACATACTTACGCAACATTCGTACCTGGAGAGCGGAAACTTCCACTTGATCGTCTACGCTTCGGTCCTTCAACGGTGGAGTCCGACAAGGATCAGTGCTTAGCACATTGTTTTATCCCTCCCGTACAGAGGCTGTCTGACGACCTGCCATGTGAGATTGACACTGTCTGTCGAAGGCACGGCACTAGATTCATGAATCCTTTCATGACTTCGCGACGTTTCCATGCACCACCCTCGAAGAATAAATGCTATTGTACGCCGAGTACTGCTCATCTAGCCTCACCCGTTGGTATTGGCTTCCCGCCTGCCCTCTGATGATGTGTTAATATGCCCTGGAGCAATAATGTCAGTATATCGTCGACCCAATAGTCAGACTTTTTCTCTTAAGCACTCTCATTGCCGAAAAGTAGCAGGATGCGAATACATCATCCAGTCTCGAAACCCATGTTCGCTCTACCACTACGCCTGGGAATCGTGCAACACCTGACGCTGCCCTCACCCATCCTGGAATGCAGGCCGTACATTGGGCACCATCAACACATCGAAAATAGCTCGCTGATATTCACCCTACTCGTGTTTTGGAACTTCTCTTCCAATGCGCTATACGGGTTGGTACCAGTCCAGCTGGTCAGCCAAAGGTTTCAAGCGGCCGTCCATCTCAGTTTCGAGAAGACTCGACGGTTTTCGAACTCTTAAACTCCGCGCCCTGACGCAGAGGGTGCATCGATTGCAGACTACGTGCTGGACTGATTAAATAGCCGTTGTCCCAGCTGAGAGCGTGACATATAAACGGGAAATGACCAACGCAAGATCGTAATCGAAAGTGAGGCCCACGCTACTTCAATATTACGCTAAGAAGCACATGATAATATGAACTTACCAACAACACGGGCAGAAGGAGCGCACACGAACGGGGTTAGTCACTTGCCCTGAGCGGGCAGGTAATTTTTGTTGTTATGCACTAGCCGACGTGAGTCAGTTACACGAACTCTGCTGACTGTCTTGATACGACGATTGTGAATAAACAGTGGTTTCAATAGGCATCCTGGACTTCCTTTTGTACCATGCACTGTCTACTTGTTCAGTCACATGTCTCACGCCCTACCCATAGCAACGAAAGGGAGATGAGCAGTGGAAGGGTGGCAGGGTGAGTTGCCTGGTTGGACGAGAACGTGTGAACGACTGGTTAATTGCTCACACCAACAGCGCCTCCCCAAGCTATGAAACAATGACGCCCTTCCTCGATGTTACACGAGATGCCCTGCCGAATAAATCAGGATTCAGACTAGGAACTGTCGTGATGTCTTAGGAAGGAAGATTAAAGTTTAACGTTCCTTAGACGATGTGGACGTGAAACTGAATGACGCCTTAGTCACTGCTCTATCTTGGTAATTACAATGACAGAATAATTAAGAATGATTCCATTTAGTCAGTAGCGTTACATTTATTTGCATACAATTTCTTTGCACACTCTCACAGCATCGGCCTTCGCACCGGTTACTTCATTTCGCATACACTCAAATTCTTGTAATACGAGAAGATTAACGATTGTTTTCCGCTATGAGATTTATACTTATCAATATTTGTAGCTATTTTACAGCGTTTCTGTATAATATTTTATACATACTATCACATATGTAACTAGCGGTTTTCTTTTTTCAGTGGGCGGCCTGGCACAGTTCCAGCACACCGACAAATACGTGGAGTGACAGCTAGCAGAGCAACGCACAGCGACGCTTCCGCCAGCGATGAGAAATAAAGAATCCGCGAAACGCACATCAAAATAGAATAAACAGTTATCTTATAGTTCATGTCGCACAAAAGTCAGTAATGCCATAAATGATAACTACATTATTTGTAGCCATATAAATTGTATATTCCAGTCATTACTGCTACTTCTGTATCAGTTTCTATGTTGTGTATCACTTTATGTAATCAGTGGCTGATTTGCTATTCGTTTTAGTACGTTCTATCCATATTGATTGCTATGATGCAATGAAATCGATGTTTGCATCTATTCAGGTATTAATGTCCTAAGGTACGCGTATATTGTGAACGATTCGTCAACTATTTGAAATATACGACTGAAAATGTCGCCTATTAAATTCATTAATATATTTAAAGAAATCCGATAAAATAATTAATCCTTCATTAAACTCGACATTTTGAATCGGAGCTCTCTACCTTTATACATACACTACTCGCGTCGGCATGCTTTTAGTTTACATAACTGTACGAGCACCACATACGTTAATTTTTTATTTCATGCACAAATTTATCCACACAGCCACCAGAGTTCATGACCTATCAAACACACACTGATCTTGTTCATAAACACACAATTTCGTGAGTATATTGCAATTACGAAACAAGTAAATAACGTTTATTAGACTGTTTGCTTATGACACAAATTATATTTCACTTTATTTCAGCACTACGTAAGTATATTGAGGTCACCAATATACAATAACGACCAGCTTTCACGATCCACTATTAGTGTCTGACAAGTGCAGAGCTCCTTCTGGGACACACTGCTGCTTTGTGACTCAGGAGTTTGTTGTCATGTGGTGAACCAGACGTAGGCAAGTATGTTCTACATTCAGTCATGCAGGTATACGATGATATTTAGGCCAGAGGCCACAGAGAGTTTTCAATTCACGGAAAATCCTTTAGACAAAGGGAGACTCATAAACTGGAAGATACCCTGCTGGAATAACTCGCCAGATCGTCGTAGCAGAAACAGTACTATGGCCGTCGGTTCAGCATTACATGTCCATTGTTAAATATTTGAGAAAGCATCTTAATCTACCGGACGTAATTTCAAATGACATCCAAATGGTATGCAAGTACACCCCAGAGCATAACTTCAGTCATTGAGACGTTACGAGTGCGCATATCTACGTATCGTTCAACATAAACTCGTTGGACGGGTATGAATTTTCCGTAGCTGACTGACTGCAGGCAAGACCTGTTTTACAATTTGAGTGTCGATGTTGGTATTCGCAACAGGACAGCACTCCGGCACACATCTGCGATAGAAGCTGAGAAAATTAGGCAGGAAACCATTCGAGTTCTACTACGTGCCAAGCCCCCGAAACACAACCTTAACCGAGAGGAAAGGGCAGCTATCAAGGAACTGAAGAACAACGACGAATTTGTGATATTAACAGCAGACAAAGGCAATGCTACTGTCATCTTAGACAACGTGCAGTACGAAGGAAGTTGAAAGAATTATTAAATGATCCCATCTACAAAGAACTAAGGACGGACCCTACGGCGAAGATAATTCGAAAGACGCAGACCGCGATTAAGGACTCGAGAATTGACGCTGACACAGCCAAGGGTCTTATTCCCAGAGTACCAGTCTCTCCTAGAATTTACGGTGTTCCTAAGATACATAAGAAAAGTTATCCTTTGAGGCCAATAGTGAATGGGATCAATTCACCTGCTTACAATTTGACAAAGTATCTAGCCTGCAAATTAAGACGTCTAGTTGGCAAGACGGACTCTTATGTGAAGAACTCGACGCACTTATAGAACGCCTAAAGGGAGAAACAGTTTTACCTACGGACATCATGGTCAGCTTTGACGTGAAGTCACTATTAGCGAACGCGCCAGAAGATGAAACTATCCGCATCCTTCAGGAGATTGTCCCGCATTGCGACATGTGCGACCTGGTTGGGTTGTACCTGACTTCAACGTATTTCAAGTGGCAAGGAAAATGCAACGAGCAGACAGACGGCGTAGAAATGGGATCTCCCCTATGTCCTCTGGCAGCCGACATATTCATGGAAGCCTTTGAAGCAACGGTCCTCCGTTCAGCTCCTTTACGCCCACGTTGATGGTTCAGATACGTGGACGACACATTCGCTGTATGGCCTCATGGTGAAACGGAGCTACACAAGTTTCACGAATATTTGAACAAAATGCACTGGAAGTTACAGTTCACGCTCGAAGTAGAGAAGAATGGTGCAATTCCATTTGTAGACGTCGAGGTATACAGGAGGACGGAGGACACACTGGGACACAGCGTATCTGCACGCCCGATCCTACCACCACCAAGCGCAGAAGAAATCTGTCATCCGTTCTTTGGTAATCCATGTGCAAAACCTATATGATGCTCAAAACATTACACCTGAGCTTAAAAGGCTACGCACAACGTTTCTAGCCAATGGCTACAGCCATAAGTCGATCCACACAGCCTTGTCGACGAACACAAGTAAGAAAGATAAAGCAAGAAATACACAAACCGCAGCCAACAGTGCGCTTACTTTATGTGAAAAATGTTACTGACCGTATAGGCAGCCGGTTGCTGTGACCGAGCGCTTCTAGGCGCTTCAGTCCGGAACCGCGCTGCTGCTACGGTCGCATATTCGAATCCTGCCTCGGGCATGGATGTGTGTGATGTCCTTAGGTTTATTAGGTTTAAGTAGTTCTAAGTCTACCCCTAGACTGATGACCTCAGATGTTAAGTCCCATAGCGCTTGGAGCCATTTGAACCATTTTTTTCGAACCGAATAGGCAAACTCCTTTGCCAGGTTGGGGTGCAGTCTGTCTTCCATAGTGGTCGTAGGTTCCAGGACGTACTAGGCTCCACGAAGGACAAGGTGGATGGAAACACTGCAAGCGTTTACAAGATGGAATGCGAATGTGGAGAGGCATACATCAGCGAGACTGGTAGGCCAATAGCAACGCGCATTCGGGAACACGAGTGCTATATTCGTCTAGTGCAGCACAATAAATCTGCAGTGGCAGAACATCAGCAAGACTGCGGAAAATAAATAAAATTCAGCGAATCCTTTGAGTTAGCCAAGCAGCCGGTTATGACGAAAAGCAAAATCAGAGAGGCCATCGAATGAACAGGGAGGATGGA
Source organism: Schistocerca cancellata (assembly GCF_023864275.1). NCBI lineage: Eukaryota > Metazoa > Arthropoda > Insecta > Orthoptera > Acrididae > Schistocerca > Schistocerca cancellata. The sequence goes on from NC_064629.1 coordinate 334,418,225, forward strand.
CGCAGGCTTGCCGCATCTTGGCTGCCAGCAGCCAGAGCCCAACAGACCGCACTGTCAACACGAGGCACGACTACTACCGGCAAGTAACTGCCACTGCGCAGCCGACGCCCAGCATTTGGTAAACAGCAGCCAACTTCTCATTCGACGGTGACCACCAATGTTGGCACATAACACAAGAGCCATTAAACAACAGAGGTCACGTTCTCCCTCCATTGCAATAGCCTATTAAAATAAAGTTCCCTTTCCTTCACCCTTAAGTGACCAATGAAACTAACTACCTTTTTAAAATTATGAGCCGGCCGCGGTGGTCTAGCGGTTCTAGGCGCTCAGTCCGGAGCCGCGCGACTGCTACGGTCGCAGGTTCGAATCCTGCCTCGGGCATGGATGTGTGTGATGTCCTTAGGTTAGTTAGGTTTAAGTAGTTCTAAGTTCTAGGGGACTGATGACCATAGATGTTAAGTCCCATAGTGCTCAGAGCCATTTGAGCCATTTAAAATTATGACGTAATGGCATGCGCAGTGAACAGTAAAAACAAAATATAAAGGACAAATGCAAGGAGTGCTGTTCAACATATAAGTGGTTTATTCAGCGAAACTGCATTAAACAGCACATGCAATAATTATTGAAATTTTATCAAATTCATTTAAGAACCACTCACAAATTATTCAAATAATGATAAACAAAAATAAAAAATGGGTCGCCAGATACTATGGAAAGTATCAAAAAATATAAATAAACAACAAATAGAATTGAATTGGAACCAAGAGCTCACATCTAGTGAATTATATAAGGTGCATGCCCTGGTACTTGCCTTTTAACATGAGCATTGTATGACTTCATTCTAATTTAACATATAAATAAATTAAGTGAGACGGGTTGACCTGGTGTATTAAATGGGGAAGGAATAAAAAAAAAAGAAAAGAAACAGCTGAACATATGACTGTCTTAACGGGTAAACGGTGAATACTGTGCCTTGCGTCTGTATGACCATCTAACACATTGCAAAGAAATTGAAGAAATCGAAAGAAGAATGCGCAGCTACGAAGGCGGGCGTTTTCTGTATTACCATGTTTATAGCGTGGTCGGCGTGGCGGTGGAGTCGGCTGATTGCGTGCGGCTGCATCAAGACTCTGCCGGCGTCGTAGTTGATAGCGTCTAACATGCCCTACGCTGAAAATAGTGACCGAAACCTGCTACTGGAAGTTATCATTACTGGACGACGATATGCGTCCATCTGCAAGTGCAAACCTACGTGAAACTGCATTAAACAAAGCTCAAAACTGTTCTTAACAGTACTACCGTCATCGGACATGTAGTAAATCAAAATGTGATCTTGAGTTAAGCTCTTGATAACGCGTACAGTGAGTGAAGCTCGCCTACTTGGATGTAACAAACTTTGCTCTCTACGCTGTTCGCGACGAATGCAAAGTGCATCGTCTCATGACAAGCGATAAGAGAATCCATGCGACTTATCGGAAGCAGTCAAGAGTGAACTCCTGCCTCCTTAGAAGCAAAATTCGGAATGCCCCATACTAGAACGCTCCACGCACCTGGAGAAAGAGAGCGGCTTCCCTCCAGCGTCTTGTCTCCGCCCTTCCGCAAGTTACGTAGCTCGTACCATTTTTCGGAGTCAACGTTAGATTCTTGCCAATGAAGAAGTCCCTTTCAAAATTTCCTCCCTCCTTGCCGTCGCATTCCGCGAGGAAAAGAGAGCCATACCCTGTGTAAGACAGAGTATGCAAATAAATCAAGACTTCTCCCTTTGAGTATTGCCGCTACGTTCCCAGGTGTTCTGCTCGCGGGAAACGGCCAAAATTCCCCAGGCAACTTGAGATTTTTGGAGACCCAAGTCGCGCTGTTGCTATTCAACTCGCCGCTCTCTCCGTGTTACCTAGAATCGTGGCAAAGCTGTTTTTCGCTCCAAGTTTATAGATTCCGCTGCCTCGGGCACACGTGCGAATGTCCACGGCTTCCCTTGGCAGCGTGTTGATGTATGCAGCTTCTTCGCCTGTCGCTAATCCTCTGGGGGCCTGCCCTCTGTGAAGCGTGCCGACATAGGCGCGCGACCGCCGCTCGCCTGTGGGCACTACCTGTGTCCACCAGGTCGCCGGGCTTCCCAGCTCGGAACGCATCAGAAGAATTCCTTTCATGCACAAAGTGTACCAAGTTTGCAAAGAGAAGAATCATAGCCCGTTACAGACGCTTAATGAGACAACATCACACTTCATATATTGCAAGAAACTAATGACTCATTTTAAAAGCAATTACCTCCTTTAATTATAAACATGAAAAGCTTTGACGCTTTTCAACCCAGAAGAAGGCCGCTGCAACCATGGCCGAAACCTTGGTTTTTCTCCAGCAGTAGTAGTTTTATACATTATGACGCGGTACCATACCCAGAAAACTTTTATGTCAACAAACTATTGTCTTCAACTGGGAGTCTTATTCCCGATCTATTGTTATCTCTCGCTGTAAAAGGTGTGACCCTCACTCGTCAACAATTTGGGTCTCCTTGATACAAAAAAGAAGAAAGAAAAACATACTTACATAGCACCAACAAAACGGTTGACCCACTATCTTTCTGAACATGGCCCACATGTATGCATCCACGAAAATCACATCGACAGTCTGCCGATGTCCTTCATTACAGGGGAACTGGGAACCACATTTCTCACAAATGTACTTTAATCGCTTTCTGCGTGAAGACAACTAGTCTGAAATTGATAAATTTCCGTTTTTTGACGATCGTGGTTCTGAGCGGATCAAAGCATATTTTACCATAAAAAGGAATCCTGCTGCAGGATAACACGGGTCTGGCAACGTCGTCAATTTCCTGAAGATAGGGAACATGTTGGTGGTGAGGCTATGCGGCTAGTTTGCGGACTGTACTTCATGGGAAATTACAGTTTTCATCTACCATAAGCGTGAGGGAGGAAAGTGGTCAAATAAAGTGCGCACGATGCTGAAATGGTATGTCGAGAATAACATCGACAAGGACGAAAAAATGTTATCCGTGTTAGGGGACAAATGTGCGAGTTAGAACAGCAACATCGCTCTGGTTCGAATGATGATGGCAGTGTGTGAAATCATAAGACTCGGTGACTTTATTTTTTCCATTAGAGGCCAAATGATGCCGAATGATTCGGAATAATTAGTAGGAAGCTGAAAAAAGAGGAAAGATACTATGTAGGGGATAATATTATTGAACTCAACTCAAGACACATTTCTCAAAGAACGATAACAAGTTTCCAATAAAAGCACCTGTTTGAGTTCGTAAAGTCGTTCCTTGACACAAGAAAAGGGTTATCAATAGTTCGAAATACGCTGAGGCGACCTTTTTAGCTGAAAATTCTCATGGTGTTACAAGAAACATGAATATAGCTCGCTTGACGATGGACGCTTTTCGGCCTCGAGAAGCTGTAAAACTTTTGGAACCACCATAAAAGGAAACTTCCATACCAGTACCACCAGTAAATAACAAGAAAATAAATGAAATTAAGAAAGGTTTGGTCTATATCACTCAAGACAAAATACAGTTTTGGAACTCGGTCACAAGATTGCCGACAAAAACGGCTGCTCGTGGTTCAGACAAAGATAACCGAGTAATGGAACCAAGCAAAGCATGAAATATTATACACAAATATGTAACAAGCAATGTTTATTACAATAAAAATCGCTTATATATACAAATCTGTTTTAAAATATGTACTTAGTGCCAAAATTAATTTGAAAATCCAATGTACTGCAGAAATAGAATACGTTTAACACCAGATAAGTTGTCCATCACTTTCTCCTTGTGGCTTACTTGAATTTAACATGTATATAATAAGCAACTACACCAAATCAAGAAACCAGGAACACATGTCAGGAGATAAAGTGCATTAAACCGATTTTAGTCTATTTTTATCTCTACTGTCAAAGTGGGATATGTGGACATGTTACCTTCCAGCAGTAAGTGGTTCATCTATAAGGATGACATCAACAGAGAAAATAGCACAGTTTAAGAGACTCAGTAAGCCGCGTAACGTAATTTGTTATTCTGCAAAAAACATTGTAAGGTGCCAGCTTGAATAAATGATAATTTACCACCTTACATGACATTTTATATGTCGTAACAAGTAGATGGATATGTCACCTGACATACTTCGGTGATAGTGAGCAGATTTGCCTGTCAAAACGTACAGTAGGTAATGCCAAAAGGGATGACACTGGATTCGACGGTATTAACACACAGAACCCAAATCCTGCATGTCAATGAGAAAAAGATGAAAAAACCTGCAGGAAGAAAATTTTAGTTTGGGGGCAGACGTGAGTTGTGCCATCACGGCCCGCATACAAGGAAATGCTTCTAACAGGGGCTGGTGACTCAAGGCGAGAGGGACAACGAACGCGCCAGCTGATACATCGAGAGGAGCAGGTAGCCGCCCAGCGCTGCTTGCGACGGAGAAATTCTTTAGAAAACTGCGTTGGGGAATTTCCAGATGAATTACTAACAGGCCAGAGACGCAGTCGATCACGTGAAAGACCCGTGGAGCTCTCGTGATGTACGCGTGTAACTTTTAGGCGTCAGGAGCAAGCACAAAATATCCGTCTGGCTGAAATAAATATGGAAGGAGTAAAAGGAGCGATATTTCGACGCTGTTTAAAGGTAGGCCCTTTGCGATTGGCAGGGATAGTTCCCACTAGATGAAAGGAACGCTCCCATTGGTCTGAAAAAGGCGTGACGTGTAGCACGAAAGGACACAGTTGCGGGACAGTTTGTTGCGAAAGACACAATACGGAAAACTTCGGGGAGTCTCTTCTGAACCAGCGTCAAGTGTAGAAAAGGGCGCATTACGTCACGAAACAGCCACACAGTTCTTGCGAGACCTGAGAGGGCGCTGAAGTTGGGTTGGGTTGTGTGGGGGAAGAGACCAAACTGCGAGGTCATCGGTCTTACAGGATTAGGGAAGGACGGGGAAGGAAATCGGCCGTGCCCTTTCAAAGGAACCATCCCGGAATTTGCCTGGAACGATTTAGGGAAATCACGGTAAATCTAAATCAGGATGGCCGGAAGTGGAATTGAACCGTCGTTCCCCGGAACGCGAGTCCAGTGTGCTGACCACTGCGCCACCTCGCTCGGTGGCGTTGAAGTATACAGGGTGAGTCACATAACATTACCGCTGGATATGTTTCGTAAACCACATCAAATACTGACGAATCGATTCCACAGACCGAACGTGAGGAGAGGGGCTAGTGTAATTGGTTAATACAAACCATAAAAAAAAATGCGCGGAAGTATGTTTTTTAACACAAACCTACGTTTCTTTAGATGGAACCCCGTTAGTTTTGTTAGCACATCTGAACATATAAACAAATACGTAATCAGTTCCGTTTGTTGCATTGTAAAATGTTAATTACATCCGGAGATATTGTAACCTAAAGTTGACGTTTGAGTACCACTCCTCCGCAGTTCGATCGTATGTATCGGGGAGCACCGAATTACGCAGGGATCCAAAGTGAACGGTGATGGACCTTAGGTACAGATGAGACTGGAACAGCACATTATGTCCACATGCTAACACCTTTTTATTGGTCTTTTTCAGTGACGCACATGTACATTACCCTGAGGGGTGAGGTACACGTACACACGTGGTTTCCGTTTTCAATTACGGAGTGGAATAGAGTGTGTCCCGACATGTCGGGCGGTGCACAAATGCTGCGCAGCTAGCGCCATTCGACGGCCAACACCGCGGTTCCTGGTGTGTCCGCTGTGCCGTGCGTGTGATCATTGCTTGTACAGCCCTCTCGCAGTGTCCGGAGCAAGTATGGTGGGTCTGACACACCGGTGTCAATGTGTTCTTTTTTCCATTTCCAGGAGTGTAGTTTAGTTAGGTGATAAAATTGATGATAATGCGGTAGAGGGGAGGGCAAAAGACGATGGAGGGGAGAGGGGTGAGGACGGCTGGGATATTAATAACTAATAGCTGATTGCCCTCAGGGGTAACCACTGTTTGTAAAGACACTTTTGGCATATTTTCAGATATGAGACGAAGAGTGGCTAGCTTACATCTCTCGACTTCCTGTCAGGATATGAGTTTTGGCATTTATCATCATTCATTTGTTAGTATAGCTTTAACCAAACCCTGTCAGTGTAAATCGTTTACATATGGCTTCACGCTGCCAGAATCTTTTCTTGTCAGTCTTCTGATGAGCACAATATTCAGTTTATTCACAGTCTATATTATTCCATTTCATTTGGGTCAGTCTCTGTGGCTGTTTCATACTTAACTCTGTTATCTAATTGCGTTGCATTCACTTACTGACGCTAGAATATGTTGGTGATTATCTTCTTGTATGTGTTCTGCTGCGAGTGCAATTACACTACTGGCCATTAAAATTGCTACACCACGAAGATGACGTGCTACAGACGCGAAATTTAACCGACAGGAAGAAGATGCTGTGATATGCAAATGATTAGCTTTTCAGAGCATTCATACAAGGTTGGCGCCGGTGGCGACACCTACAACGTGCTGACATGAGGAACGTTTCCGACCGATTTCTCATACACAAACAGCAGTTGACCGGCGTTGCCTGGTGAAACGTTGTTCTGATGCCTCGTGTAAGGAGGAGAAATGCGTACCATCACGTTTCCGACTTTGATGAAGGTCGGATTGTAGCCTATCGCGATTGCGGATTATCGTATCGCGCCATTGCTGCTCGGGTTGGTCGAGATCCAATGACTGTTAGCAGAATATGGAATCGGTGGGTTCAGGAGGGTAATACGGAATGCCGTGCTGGATCCCAACGGCCTCGTATCACTAGCAGTCGAGATGACAGGCATCTTATCTGCATGGCTGTAACGGATCGTGCACCCACGTTTCGATCCCTGAGTGAACAGATGGGGACGTTTGAAGACAACAACCATCTCCACGAAAAGTTCGACGTTGTTTGCAGCAGCATGGACTATCAGCTCGGAGACCATGGCTGCGGTTACCCTTGACGCTGCATCATATACAGGAGCCCCTGCGATGGTGTACTCAACGACGAACCTGAGTGCATGAATGGCAAAACGTAAATTTTTCGGATGAATCCGGGTTCTGTTTACAGCATCATGATGGTTTCATCCGTGTTCGGCGACATCGCGGTGAGCGCACATTGGAAGCGTGTATTCGTCATCGCCATACTGGCGTATCACCAGGCGTGATGGTATGGGGTGCCATTGGTTACACGTCTCGGTCACCTCTTGTTCGCATTGACAGCACTTTGAACAGTGGACGTTATATTTCAGTTGTGTTATGACCCGTGGCTCTACCCTTCATTCGATCCGAGCCAAACCCTACATTTCACGCAGGATAATGCACGACTGCATGTTACAGGTCGTGTACTGGCCTTTCTGAATACAGAAAATGTTCGACTGCTGCACTGGCCAGCACATTCTCCAGATCTCTCACCAATTGAAAACGTCTGCTCAATAGTGGCCGAGCACCTGGCTCGTGACAATACGCCAGTCACTACTCTTGATGAACTGTGGTATTGTGTTGAAGCTGCATGGGCAGCTGTACCTGTACACGCCATCCAAGCTCTGTTTGTCTCAATGCCCAGGCGTACCAAGGTCGTTATTATTACGGCCAGCGGTGGTTGTTCTGGGTACTGATTTCTCAGGATCGATGCACCCAAATTGCGTGAAAATGTCATCACCTGTCAGTTCTAGTATAATATATTTGTCCAATGAATACCCGTTTATCATCTGCATTTCTTCTTGGTGTAGCAATTTTAATGGCCGGTAGTGTACTTTGTTTCATACTCTAATGTAAATTTCTACATTTTGTGGCATTTGTTGACGATTAATGTGTATGCTTATAATTCAGTGTAGTTTAACATCTAAAATAAATTCATATGTTCAGGTATCAGTGGAGATACAGACGCATTATGTAGCAAACTTGAGGGTTTTTGTAACATACGTGGAGTAGTTAACTTTTGTATCTGAGGTATATTAGCTGGAAATTTTAGCTGTATCTTTCAAGCTGTCATTTACTGATGATCAAATTTCATTTGAGTGGAACAGCATTAGTAACAGATAATTCATATGCTTTCAAACATACTCTAGTGAAAAATTATTACATTCATTTATCTGAATGTTAATTATTGATATTGTTTCTTGTGCTACACAATCGTTAAATACTGACACCATAACTGATACCCATGTATATATGTCACTGTTCTCATGTTTTTGTGGGATCTGTTGAGAACACACTGAAGAAGTTAATACATTCAGTCAGTGGTGTGTTCACATTTTGCGGTGTGCAGTTATTTGTGCACTGTTATACAGCTATTAAATTTAATAGTTTTCAGCGGTGTTTCGTGCTGTTTGTGGCGAAAAAACGATTTGATAAACTTTTGGAAACGTTCGCTCGCTGTGTTTTTTAGAGTTTTCTGTGAGTTGAAGTCGCTTAGTAAATTTCGTGCTTTAGTCTTCAGATGACGTTTCTTATTGTTTGTAGTGAAAAATTGCAGCACAATTTGCATTCCGTGTTTTAACTTCGTTGAGTGTTCCAGTGGCCGCTTGAATTATTGTTTTTAGCTGTAACTTTGTGAAGTTTTGTTGGTATTGGTAATAGCTGTGGTGTAGTGGTAGTAATACAAGTACTTGCTTTCTTAGTAGACAGAGAATTCCGAGACCGCTGTTGGTAGTTCTATAAATAGTTCTACCGGTGTAACTGAGCTTAGCTAACGTAGACATAGAGCTTTTTTCAATAACTGTAAACTTTATCATGAGTGAGAAGTGTGGGCTCCATCGTAGGTTTGTGAATAGTGGGTTACGGTGTGGGATTTGTTCAAAGTACTTTCATTGGGGGGAATGCAGTGGGGAAGCCAGTGAGCACTCTAGCGAGATCCTCTCCTGAGAATTCAGAATCTGTAGTAGAAATGAGTTGATAGAGGAGCAAAGCGTAAGATCTGTGCCCTTCAGGTGCTGTTACAACGCACAAAGGAAGATCTAGACAGGTTTAGGAGGGTGAATGGTAGTGGGGAATGGGAACTGGCAGTTGGCAAGAAGGCACCTGGGAGGAGGAGGTATTCAAACAGCTATACTTTGCGTATATGCAATTGATTTGACCAAGTGAGAGAGGTAAGTGGAGAGGAGAAACTTGTGGCTGTAGATGTAGGGAACATGCAGTAGTCCTCAACAGTTAGGAGGCCTAGGTCAGTTGCAAAGTATAACAGACCGAAGAAGGTTCTGCTGCTAGGTAGTTCGCACGGTAGAGGTGTGGGCCAGCAGTTGCAGGAGATGTTGGGGAGTGAGTACCAGGTCACCAGCATCGTGAAGCATAGTGCAGGGTTGGCGTAGGTGACTGGCAGCATAGGGGAGTTAGGTAGGAATTTTACGAAAGAGGATCAGGCAGTGATAGTGGGTGGAGCAGGGAATAGTCTTGTTAGGGACGGGGAATATGATGTAGGTGGTGACCTGATAAAGATAGCTACTCAAACTGGTAACACTAATGTGAATTTCGTGCAAAAGTTTCAGCATCATGATCGGCCTCAGCTGAATGCGGCTGTTAGACGCGTTAACAAGCGACTGGGAGGGCGCTGATGGCAGAGGCCATGGGTCACATTTCAGTCGTGCCAGTTGGGTCTATCAGTAGATCTGGTTTCACTAGGCATGGCCTGCACCCCAATAGGTATGGGAATGGGAGTCTGGCAAAGCATATAGGATACAGTGTAGTGGGTAGTAGTGGGATCACTCATTGAAAAATTCCTGTAGTAGTTGGTGTTAGAGCTGCACCTTTTTTAGATTGACGTCAGCTTAATGGATGTCCCTCTAACTAAGGGCTCAACTTCAGAGGACGCCACGTTTGCAATTAGAGAAGAAATTAGCATGTTTCATCAAAACATAAGAGGTATTAGAGATAAGTTTGTGAACTGCTTATCGATGTTGTCTGTGATTATCGGTATGTCGGAGCACCACTTAAATAACTTGACAGTACAGAGGCTTCCTTTACCAGGATACTGATTAGCTGGCTGTTTTTCAAGGAGTTCTTTCCGGGGTGGGGGAGTGGTTATGTATGTGAAAAACAGTATTCCATTTGACTCAATAGACGTGTCACGGCACTGCACTGAACAGATATTTGAATTGTGCAGGGGCAGTTGAGTTTATTGAAACTGAACTTCTAATTGTTGTTGTTTATAGGTCCCCTAACTCTGACTTCAGAGCATTTCTGCTCGAGATAGAGAGGGCTCTTGATTAACTTTGTAGGAAGTACCAGAATTTAGTTATGTGTGTTGACTCCAATATAAATTTTTTATTTGATGGTGCAAGAAAAAGGATGTTGGTAGATCTTCTAAAATCATATCATCTGATGCAGACTGTGTTTTTTCCAACTATGGTGCAGGGGAATAGTAGCACAGCCACAGACAATATTTTTATTCATTCTTCATTACTAGATGAGCATTCTGTTAGTGAAAGCTTGAATGGCCTTTCAGACCATGATGCACAAATTTTAACACTAAAACGCTTTTGTACTGAAACAAATGTCACATATGATTACAAATTATGTTGCAAAGTTAATCCAAAAGCAACAGAGCGTTTTTTTAACCTTGTCAAGGAACAAGAACGGCAGGATGTTTATAGTACCGATAACATAGATGATAAATGCAATGCTTTCCTTAACACATTTCTCATGCTGTTTGAGAGTTCCTTTCCATTAGAACGTTCTAAACGGAGTACTAGCAGTGCTAGGCAGCCAGGGTGGCTGACTAGTGGGGTAGGGATATCGTGTAGAACTAAGCGGGAATTATATCAAAATGTTAGAAGTACTCACAATCAAGCTATAGTAGCCCATTGCTAATAGTATTGTAAGATGTTTAAAAATGTTATTAGGAAGGCAAAGACTATGTGGCATGCAAATAGAATAGCTAATTCACAAGATAAAATTCCAACCATATGATAAGTTGTGAAGGAAGTGTCTGGTGAGCAGCACAAGGTCGACGATACAATGTCAGTTCGTAGTAAAAATATTTCTGTTAGTGATAAATCAGATGTATGTACAGTATTTAGCAATCATTTTCTGAGCATTGCTGGTGAACTAAATAAAAATTTAGTTTCTACAGGGAATCATATATCTCCCTTGGCAAATGCCTTTACGAGATATGAGTTTGAAATACTCCTCCGTGATACAAACAAGGAGGAGACTGAGTCAATAATTAAATCGCTGAAGACTCTCATGTATACGACGGAGTGCCTTGCAGAATATTAAAGTACTGTGCTGCACATGTTAGCCCTATACTTAGCCACATTTATAATTTTTCCTTTAGGATGGTCAGTTTCCTGAACGATTAAAGTACCCAGTAGTAAAGCCGCTTTATAAAAAGGGAGAAAGGGATAATATAGATAATTTTAGACCTATTTCTATGTCATCAGTGTTTACTAAAGTTATTGAAAAGGCTGTGTATGAAAGGTATTTTATACCACATGATTTGCTATCAAATGTACAGTTTGGCTTTAGAAGTCGTTTAACAACTGAGAATGCTACATTCTCTTTTCTCTGTGAGGTACTGAATGGGTTACACAAAAGGTTTCGAACGCTAGGCATATTTTTTAATTTAGCTAAGGCGTTTGATTGTGTTGATCACAAAATATTGCTCCAGAAGTTGGACCATTATGGAATACAGGGAGTAGCTCTCAATTGGTTCATCTCTTACTTTAGCAACAGACGGCAAAAGTCATTATTCACAATGTTGAGAATTGCTGTGATGTGGAATCTGAGTGGGGTACAGTCAAGTGGGGGTGCCCCAGGGATCAGTGTTGAGGCCACTCCTGTTCCTTATTTATATAAATGATATGCCCTCTAGTTTTATGGGTAACTCTAAACTATTTCTGTTTGCTGATGACACTAGCTTAGTAGTAAATGATGTTGTGTACAATAATGGCTCGGTTTCAAATAGTGCAGTTCATGACCTGAGTTCATGGCTTGTAGAAAATAAACTAATGCTAAATCATAGTAAGACTGAGTTTTTACAGTTTCTGATACACAACTGAACAAACACTGACGTTTTAATTTCACAGAATGGGCATATAATTAGTGACACTGAAGAGTTCAAATTTCTAGGTGTTCAGATAGATAGTAAACTGTCATGGAAAGCCCACGTTCAGAATCTTGTTCGAAGACTTAATGCTGCCATTTGTACTATTCAAATGGTATCTGAAGTGAGTGATCTTTCGTTACGAAAATTTGTCTACTTTGCTTATTTTCAGTCGCTTCTGTAGTATGGTGTTATACTTTGGGGTAACTCTTCCCATTTTAATAGGATGCTTTTGGCTCAGAAAAGGGCAGTTCGGGCAACAAGTGGCCTTAAGTTCACGAACCTCTTGTGGACCCCTGCTCACGAGTCTGGGTATTTTGACATTGGCCTCTCAATATATATATATTCCTTACTGTCATTTCTTGTTAATGATATTAGCTTATTTCCAAGAATAAGCAGCTTTCACTTAGTTAATACTCGGCAGAAATGAAACCTGTATTCGGTTCGGACTTCCTTAACTCTTGTGCAGAAAGGTGTGTACTATACTGCTACATCCATTTTCAGTAAGCTACCACTCGACTTCAAAAATCTTAGCAGTACTCCACGCGCTCTCAAATCGAAACTGAAGAGTTTGCTCATGGGTAATTCCTTGTATTCTGTGCAGGATTTCCTTGAAAAATTACGTTGATTCTTGTTATGTTGTTGATTGCGTTTGCTTAAACTTACGGCTTTTCATTTTATGGGTCCATAAACATTTTATTTTTAGCTGTTATTACTTTTATATTGTAATTTGATGTACTGACACGTTCCATGACCTTGGAGATTTGCTGCTCAATTTCATCCTACGGAACTTTTCGTGTAAATAAAAAAAATTAAAATAAATAGATGGACTAGGTCTGATTCCATAGATTATTGATAAATTAATGTTTTCATCTCCTCTAAAGGGCATGTTTGTACGTGGAAGCAAATTGGAAGCAAATTAATACTCATGAGTGATTATACATTGTTAACCAATGTTGATTTCATGGAACAAACTTATGGATTGCAATATAAAAGTGAAATAGGAGTGCACTGTAAAGTGGACCCAGGAGTGGAGGGCCACTTCTACACAGGACTGGGCTACAGCGGAGGGTCGTGGCGAGAAGCAGGTTGATGACGGCCTAGTAAAACAATATTAAAGAGTCAAGCACTTCATTTTAATTTATACGCAGTGGTGTACAGCAGCTTAAAGATTACTTTGTGTAATGGAAACAGAATCTAGCACAACTGGATATTTAAGTTAATTTTCTGATCACTCTCATTTCTAACAAGCACAATCTGTTTCCGAAAATACGTAGATAACCCACTTCGCACGCGAGCTATTTGGAATGAGCACACATGGTTCAATTCCTCAACCTAACATATTCCTATGTAGAAATTTGAAACCTTAAGATGCATAGGAGTCACGTCGAACATAACATGATTTGCAGCCAGCACCCTTGCAACCACCACACCCTCACTTACCTTCTGACCTGTAAGACATGCAAAGGATGGCAAATGCGTTCTGCTGACTGTAGTTCTTAAAACTCGTATGCTGACTGCATTAGGGCCTGATTTTGAGTCGTGTTCCTGCTGAAGGCAAAGAAGGTGTAATGGTTCATACTACAGTTACAGATTATAGTGTGTCAACAACAACACGAAAGTAACACAACCCTTTAACACGAGTTTCTCACTGGCACAGAAATGTTAATAAATATTACGATCTTCAACTGACTTAGTAATTATTTATTTTAAAACATAACCACTGATATAGGAATGCATAAAAAAGTCCTTGCAAGGAATACATGTCATCCTGGACCATCAAAATAGAAATACTTGAAAAATAAAAATTTTTATATACACTGGAAATTTTTAAAACATTTAACTAAATGAGAGGGTGAAGAGTTCAACAAACTTATTATCCGGATGGAAAGATGAGAAATCTATTCTGTAACATGTGCCTCGAAGCTATCCACCACAATGAACAACGAAGTTACGTTTGAATATACATAAATACAAGTTAAAGATCTAGCAAAGCTGCAAACAATATTACACCACCACGCACGATGCGAGCTGAAATCTCATCTTATTAATTTGTAACTCGTCACCTGAGAATGACCAACAGAAATCCACTTCAGAGGAGGTCCTAGCAGAGCAGCAGCAGGAACCGCCGAAGGCATATCCAGACAAGACTAGAAGGCTTTGTATGGGTCAGACGACCTACACAAAGAGAAACACGCGGACGTCCTCGCTTCCCATTGGTTACCACCGCAACTTCCCAAAGCGTCTCACTGAAAATTTCCTTCCACAGACAGGCAAAGACTGTGATACTTTCAGCTTGGCACACAATGTCTTTGCAACGTGTTTGCGATCCAGAATTGTAGAAAGAAAGACTAGCTCTGAAAGTTGTCATTGTGACAAGCAATTTCCTCATTACATTTGTGTGTCTTTCCACCATCCATACTTTATAGACTTACTACGAACTACGCATTCGTCAATTACTGAAGCGTGTATGAAATTATTTTCCAATGCGATCCACATTTTGTGTGATTAACCTATCTTCGATTCGTTATTAAAGAATCTGTCACACGCACCAGGTATTTCAATACAACTCTAGGATCGACTGTTGTGTTACCTGCACTTGATGCTTTCGAACGCTGCCAACATATTATCATGGCTTGCTAAAATAAAAGTCACAATATTAATAAAGAATTGCTGGATGCAGAAGAGGTTTATGGAAATTTTAGGCTACTTTCCGGCCAATAAACCACCAGAGTCAAAAATTTCCGAACGACCTGAACTACAGCCCACATAGTGAAATTTTTGGCGTCTCCGTTAATCACTTGGCAGTACAGGGGCGTGGGTATATAAAACTGTTACCGAAGGAGACCACCAGGGAGCATTGTTCCTAACTGTAATCGAACCAGATGTAAATTAGTACCACAATACTGCAATTTTCAGGAGAATCGTTATTGATTTTAAACGCAAATTTCTTACAATAAGTGACACTTCAAACATGTTACCGTTCTGATTAATATCAGTTGATGTACCACAAGCAGCTAATACAATTCATATAACACGTTCAGTGCGCCTAGTAAGGCACACTCTCTGGATGCTGATGTTACCGCTTCCTTAGCCCTTTACCCCATTCTCCCCAAACCACAACGATTCTTCCAAATTCACCTCAATCAGTTGATCTCCTGGTGCAACCAAGGATTTCTCAAAGTCAAGGCCTCCAAAAACCAGGAAATAATTACAGGAAGACCCACGCCTGGCGTCCGCCTCAGTGACTTCTACGTCATCATTTGTAACCATCCAATCCGGGTAACTAACAAGCTGAAATGTGAAGGGTATTCATTAAGAAATGCAACACTTTTTTTTTCCTGAAAGGAAGTCTCTTTTGTTCAGGATTCCAATACACCATATTAAACTCCACTCTTTTGGTTACAGAACCCTATTTTTCAACATAATCTGCGTTGAATGCGACAACCTTACGCCAGCTTACTGGAAGGGCATGCATGGCACCACTCTATTGGTCCAGGTCGAAGCCAACGTCTTGCTGCATTAATAACCTCCCTATCATTCACAGTTATGTAGCGAGATGTGTGATTGTGATCCGTCGATCACCTCAAACGAGAATGTTCTCACGTTCCAAAACTGCCGTAGGCACACATGTGTGCAAGCCGCCAGCACGCGAAATATCGAACAGGTTTGCGCGATTTTGTTGCGATGAAGACAGACGCCTCGCCCAACGACTCAAGGTGCTTTCTTCACTGCCAGATTTCCAGAGACATTCTGCAAGCGCCTATGAATATCTGCTGTGCTCCGGTTTTCCACCAAACAATAAAACTCTAGGATCAACTGTTGTGTTACCTGCACATGGTGCTTTCGAACGCTGCCAACAACATGTTCTCATGGCTTGCTAAAATAAAAGTCACAGTATTAATGAAGAATTGTTGGATGCAGAAGAGGTTTATGGAAATTTTAGGCTAATTTCCGGCCGATGAATCACCAGCCTCAAAAATTTTCGAACGACCTGAACTGCAAACCACCATTTATAGACACCATTTTGAAGGCCAGTGTAGCGTTGCCACCTATCGGAAATGCGTGAAACTATAGGGACTGAAGCGGGAATATCACACGATGCCCCACAAGAACTTCCGCATTTTTTTAACGGAAACTGGCCAAGAAAAAAATACGTTGCATTAAGTGTTGCACGCCCTTCGTATCTTGGACTAACCTTCTAGTGGCAACTAACACGAAAAGTTAGTCTACTAACTAGCCAACAGAAGACCTACAATAGACTAAAACTACTAAAACTAGCAACTGGCCGAACTCTGGGATTACACGCTTCCACTATCCTCCACACCTACGAAACCTTGATCTGACCCATCCTTTCCTATAAAAATACTGCATGGACATCCACTCTACCTAAGAGTAAGTCATCCAAAATCCTTGAACGTCATGCACCCTGCCTTGCTTTCCGCGTGCGTTTACCTTCTCTCACGCGGATCCTTTACCATTTCGTCATATTCGTACCTCTCCTTACTCACAGTGAACACTTTCGACCAACAGAAATCATTCATAAGCCCGACTTCAAAAATTGTATTGTTTGACATGTTATTTACATTCCTAGTATGCAGCAGCGACTATACCGACACTTGCAACTAACCCTGCACCTGCACGCTCTCCACATTCTCTCCCAAAGAAATTTCAACCATCTCTCGCGCCCATACGATGAATTTCGTCCCGAGATTTACCCATCCCATCACTGAGTCGGAGGTGAGGTTGCCAACAGTTTAACATTTCTCTATATCGATAAAGTGAACAGTAATTTTAAACTATTTCCACGACAATGTTGCGATTATTCCAGAGCTTACTCCACTTGCTGTGCCAGAGGTAAACAGTTTTCCCGTGTGTCTTTTTGACATTAAACTATGTGGAAAATTAGAATCTGAGTTTATTGCAATGAATACAACAAATATTTTGCCATATTATCCTGCTTGTGCTACTTGACATAGATGACGTCTGACGTATCAAATGAGTTATCTGGCAAGACTGACCACATCGTTTAACAAAAGACATTAACGTGTATTGTCTTTTCATTTGGAGTATTCAGAGGATCGTTACTAAGTGCTAATACGCAAATAAAGTAATTCAACAAATTTCTATAATCAAGGGTCTTCCTGACTTTTCTACCTGCACTACTGAGACTTACAGGGTAAATGTGGCATACGTAGATTTGGGGCTGCACGGTAAAGATGTACTACAATTTTCCCTTTGTGGTTTCCTACTTCCACGAGTATGGGACCGAACCATAAAAGTGTACTACAACTTGCCCTTTGAGTCACAAAAAGGGGCCATACAACAGGCACTAGAACCTTTCCGAACAGCTCTGAAATAGCAGGAGAAATGGTCCGCAAACACATATTTTAATATGTATAATGGTGTGCGATTTGTGTGTGTGAACTGAAGAAACCTATCCCTTCCTACACTTCCATAAATGGTTGCAAAGTTTTGATTTTATACAAAGCTCAGCACAGAAATCAGACGGCATGCAGAGCCTTAAACTACCTAAGCGTCCCGCGTTCAGCTTCTGCTGCAGCTAAGCAAGCCACCAGGTCTCGTGAAAACAGATAACATCAATCCTCGCAGGCAGAATCCCCCTACAGAAACCTGTTGATTAACGGCCCTGTGCTTCATCACAGGTTGTTGGCTCCCAGTCACAGAACGCTACTATTACATCTGCATCCGAGTTCGAACCATACGTGACGTTAGTAGCCTCCCACTGGCATAAGAGTCTGCTCGCCCTCCACTAGCTGGATAAACGTCGCCATTTCTCCTCCAGATATAAGCACCCTGCACAAGAACAATCATACTCAAAACACACTGACGGAAAAAAATTGCCACAGGAAACATGTATCAACGTGGAGTAAAGAAATTTTGGGAATACATTTAATGCCTCTAAGCACTATGGGACTTAGCATCTGAGGTCATCAATCCCTTAGACTTAAACCTAACCAACTTAAGGACAGCACACACATCCATTCCCGAGGCAGGATTCGAACCTGCGACCGTAGCAGCAGCGTGGTTCCGGACTGAAGCACCTAGAGCCGCTCTTCCACAGTGGCCGGCGGAATTCATTTGTCTAGATAGCATATTTAACTGATTAACATTGCGAGCTCACTTATTAATGTATGGGGGAGCTAAGTAATTGCAAATGTTAATATCTCGTACATATATAACTGGTGAAACCTCCAGAATGCTGAATGCAAGCATGCAAAAGTGCATGCATTGTGTTGTACAGGAACCGGATATCAGTTTGTGGGATGGAGTTCCATGCCTGTTGCACTATTTGCAGTCAATGAGCATGGGATAACGAGTAGAGCGTTCCTGCTATCATACGAAATCACACCCCTTACCATAACTCCAGGTATAGGTGCAGTGTGTCTAGCAGAATGAATGTTACAGGGCATCTGTCTCGGAGATGTACTTCAAATAACCGATTTATAACAGTTCGCTGTATCACTATGATGCCAACTGCTGCTCAAATTGCTGTTGCAGACGCAGAACGATGAGCCAGAGCCATACGCCAAACACGATGGTATTCCCTCTTAGTAGTGCTACGTGGCCATCTAAAGCCCGACCCTACATTCTTGTGACCACCACTGCCAGCAATCACGTACAGTGGCTACATTCTTTCAAAGTCTTACTGCAATATCGCAGAAGGAACATTCAGTTTCTCGTAGTCCTGTTACACGATAGCGTTCAAACTCGGTGGAGAATGAGGTGAGGAGAATGGTGTCTTTATCGCGTTAAAGGCGTTCTTGACTATCACCAACTCACAACATCTAATCTCGAAGAGATCTAACTCTCATGATCGCTACAGCGTGTATTTAAAGCAAACCTGATTTACATCCTCAAAGTGGCGCTCTAGTGCCATTATCATGCGATTGTCCGAAATTTGAATACACATTATCTTTAAGTTTTAGAAACACGCCTACCAACTTTCGTTTAAGTCACACAACTCCTTCTTGTTGCGACTTTGTTTCCCGTCACTGTGTATATTCTCTCAACAACGACCATTCAGAACTTAACCATGCGGCACAGGATTTAGCGACACCTGAGAGAATAGATTAGATGCCCTCACAAACGTGAGCCTCCACTCCACAAAGAGGCCATTGCTCACTCTCTGGAGTTCACAAAAGGTACAGCTATTTGGAGCAATTGAAGTTATCCTAGTGTCTTACGAGAATGTGTAGTGTAAGTGATATAATGCACAGGACATCTCTGCAACATGCATCTTTTTAGTATGGCTTGTAGTGTTGAAGTGTTGGACAAATATTACGTCAATTGATAAAAATGTCACCACAGTGAGGTCCTAGGTCAAATGTGATAAGAAAGCTATGTTAGCCACTAAGTAACATAAATTATATTTTTCTAGCGTGTAATATGATGCATAATCTGCTTCCCCATTCAATTTTGGTCTCTTAAGTGAAGAATTACTGAAAAACTTCTAAAAATATCATGTAATGGATGTTCGATCTTTGTACCAACAGTAACATAGCCTGAAGTAGGTCTAAGATCGAAATGCCAATATTTCTATGTACACACCTGGAAATGGAAAAAAGAACACATTGACACCGGTGTGTCAGACCCACCATACTTGCTCCGGACACTGCGAGAGGGCTGTACAAGCAATGATCACACGCACGGCACAGCGGACACACCAGGATCCGCGGTGTTGGCCGTCGAATGGCGCTAGCTGCGCAGCATTTGTGCACCGCCGCCGTCAGTGTCAGCCAGTTTGCCGTGGCATACGGAGCTCCATCGCAGTCTTTAACACTGGTAGCATGCCGCGACAGCGTGGACGTGAACCGTATGTGCAGTTGACGGACTTTGAGCGAGGGCGTATAGTGGGCATGCGGGAGGCCGGGTGGACGTACCGCCGAATTGCTCAACACGTGGGGCGTGAGGTCTCCACAGTACATCGATATTGTCGCCAGTGGTCGGCGGAAGGTGCACGTGCCCGTCGACCTGGGACCGGACCGCAGCGACGCACGGATGCACGCCAAGACCGTAGGATCCTACGCAGTGCCGTAGGGGACCGCACCGCCACTTCCCAGCAAATTAGGGACACTGTTGCTCCTGGGGTATCGGCGAGGACCATTCGCAACCGTCTCCATGAAGCTGGGCTATGGTCCCGCACACCGTTAGGCCGTCTTCCGCTCACGCCCCAACATCGTGCAGCCCGCCTCCAGTGGTGTCGCGACAGGCGTCAATGGAGGGACGAATGGAGACGTGTCGTCTTCAGCGATGAGAGTCGCTTCTGCCTTGGTGCCAATGATGGGCGTATGCGTGTTTGGCGCCGTGCAGGTGAGCGCCACAATCAGGACTGCATACGACCGAGGCACACAGGGCCAACACCCGGCATCATGGTGTGGGGAGCGATCTCCTACACTGGCCGTACTCCACTGGTGATCGTCGAGGGGACACTGAATAGTGCACGGTACATCCAAACCGTCATCGAACCCATCGTTCTACCATTCCTAGACCGGCAAGGGAAATTGCTGTTCCAACAGGACAATGCACGTCCGCATGTATCCCGTGCCACCCAACGTGCTCTAGAAGGTGTAAGTCAACTACCCTGGCCAGCAATATCTCCGGATCTGTCCCCCATTGAGCATGTTTGGGACTGGATGAAGCGTCGTCTCACGCGGTCTGCACGTCCAGCACGAACGCTGGTCCAACTGAGGCGCCAGGTGGAAATGGCATGGCAAGCCGTTCCACAGGACTACATCCAGCATCTCTACGATCGTCTCCATGGGAGAATAGCAGCCTGCATTGCTGCGAAAGGTGGATATACACTGTACTAGTGCCGACATTGTGCATGCTCTGTTGCCTGTGTCTATGTGCCTGTGGTTCTGTCAGTGTGATCATGTGATGTATCTGACCCCAGGTATGTGTCAATAAAGTTTCCCCTTCCTGGGACAATGAATTCACTGTGTTCTTATTTCAATTTCCAGGAGTGTATTTTGATGGAATTAACAGATAAGATATACAGGAAAATAGCATTATGGCACTAACAGTCATGCTTTACGTATCATGTGTAAGTTTGACATTAACTGCACTCTTCCAGCAGCTTACAGATCAAGCATGACACTAATTCAAACTGTCTTTTTGTTTGTTTCACCTATTAATGTTTGCCTTCTCACCATAGTATCTTAGGAAAAAAGTGTACAGTTACAGGCTTGGTCAGGGTCGTTTCTGTACATAGCCTCAGTCAGACCTAAATTGAAGTGTCAACTACGTGCTTAGTGTGTTCTTTTTAACCACTTGTGTTTTTACTGTTCTAGGAGAATTTAGACTTGGAAATAGTATTGGGGTATTTCATTTGAGACTCCATATTCCGGTTTTAGGCATCAATTTTGAAATATGCTGTAGACATGGCAATAACACTGTTACATTTGACATAAATAGGCTGTGTGTGTGTGTGTGTGTGTGTGTGTGTGTGTGTGTGTGTGTGTGTGTGTGTGTGCTTTGTAATTTTTGATGAATAATAAATACAATGTGTATTTGGAAATATTTAATTCATGGCTCCATTAAGCCAAGTGTGGTACAGACATCGAACTATTCACCTTCACAAGTGCTGCTTCATGTGTAACTTCTAATTAGTGACACAAGTTACTCCAACATTGTAAATATTTTGTTCACATATTTTTGGTAAATAATCGCTCACTTTTGAGCATGTCGCAAAATCCAGAGCATGCAGATACTTTTTACCATTGCAAATAATTTACACAAAGGTCAGACCAATCGGCTGCTTTTGAACATGATGCCTAGTTGGTTTGTGACATGAGAAGGGCTACAAAGCACAACTCCACTACTGCCATTATCTTGTTTTTTTTTTAATTTCTTGCCATTTTAATTTTAGGAGAACTAGGTTTGATCCGCCATGTTGGATTTTAGAATTATACACCAACTTAAACTGAAGACAACTTGGCTAGTTCCGCTATGTTGGATATTTGAGTTTCCTGCAATAGCTATCTTGTACTCTGCCATCTTGGATTGTTGGACCTTTAAAACTGTTTCAACTACACCATAATCAACAGAGCAATTCCAATTATGATGCCAATATGTTGTTTCCATCAGTGTTTCTATGCTCCAGGTGTAAATGCCATCTTTCCTCAATGACGGACTAGCAGTCACCAAAGGCAGCAATGTACATATCAAAACTGATCCCCGTGTGCCCTATAGGCCCTACTCTCTTCTAAGCAAGGTGTAGCCGCTTGCCACGACATGCAGCTGAAAAATATTTACACTACGTTGCGAAAGAACCGCACAGCAGAAAAACTTAACTTTTACCACAGCCATATAATAATGCTGGGAGGGAACCTCAATTTTGTAATACCTTAAGTGAAATCCCACTCTAACATTTTTGGAGTAGCTTCCTGCACTGCTAACGGAGATGGCATTCAAAGAGGTTAGTGGGCAATTGTAGCTGAATACCCTCACCTAGATGTATGTCACAGAGACTTCAAATAATCACCTTGATAGATTCTACACACAAAGGGAACTCTTGACGAACTTCTTTGATTGTGAAATGTGGTCAATACATTTTCTACATGATAGCACTAGTGATGCCATGACTAATAACGAGGTACAGATTTCTCCTTTCTTTTACTACCTTGTGCTCCATAGATATATTCGCGATGACGTAGAATATTTTTCTTTTGGTTATATAGTGTAGAACATGAAGTGTGTGACTATGTTTACTGTGCTATTTTCTGAACGAGTTCCTTATGTAAAGACTTGGATTTTGTTTCTAGTGATCTTTCAAATAGTTTTATTAAATGTATTGTGTGAAACAGAATGCAAAGGGCAAAAGTGTTGTAAGAACTGTGGCGCGAGAGAGATATCGATAGTTGTCGGGTCGAACAGTGAAGCAGACAGTGGCAGATGATGCGAAAGGATGGCGGTACGGAAGGAAGTAATGTGTGTAGCAATGGTGTGCGCATCACGCGGTATTAATATCGGACGTTTATTGTGTTAGACCGGTTTGGAATTTGAATTTATGATGGATATTCTAAACGGACTTAATATAACGCAAACGCGGTTGGTTTTTGCAGAACGATGCCTGTCGCAGTGATGATGACCTCGTGAACAGACAGTATTGTCGTCGGTTTAGAAGTTAGCTGCATTACATAAACTGTGAATTTAATATTGCTCATTTTCTTGACTACGATATTGACGTATGCTAAAACACTAACTGCCAATGTGGAAACTGTGAACTGTGTTGCTACGTAAGTGACTGTTTTTGCAGAAACAGTGTTATTATGAACAGTGAATATTAACAGCAGATGGAGTATGTAACTTCGCAGTTGCCAAAGTATAGGAACTGGAATGTTAATTTAAACATGATGTGGACTGTGCTAAACTATCGTCCGTGACAGTTGCAGTTGGACTAATACGACCTTCACGTGCTGCATGAGCAGTGTCTTGGTTCTGGCCTACGACAAATGGATGCTACGCCACTTATTACCACCGCCAGCCGAAACAGGATGTAAGGAAGGAGGATATTTTAATGCCAAGGACATGACTGGATGAACTTATAGGATTCATATCAGCAACTTCAAGCATCTTCTACCGCCGTCGACACATCATGCAGACCCGGAACAGGTAAGAATGCAAAACATTCCTCTCTTCGATAAACACAATTGTAACCAGTTTAATTGCTTTGTGCTTTGTAATAGACTATCTCTTAATGTTTCTCTCTTTAAATAAAAGTAGTGTATTGAAAGAACTGATCACCTTTAGTAATTGTTAACCCCACCCCTAATAGTAGTTATTGCCATCATTTATTTGTTTTTGCTTTTCAGTGTATTTGTAGTCGTTGCATGTGTTGTATGTGTCTTTTGGAGGGGTATGTTTCGATTTGTATATACGGTTATTTAGACCGGAGAATTTATGTGTTGCACTGCGAAATGTGGCCAAACGTGTAAGTTGAGGCGTCTGCCATTGAAGTTATTTACACCGACTAATTAAAAAGAAGTAGTTTATTCGCCATTGGTTCAAGTTAGCGTATTGGAGGGAACTTTGATCCTGACAGTTGTCAAAGTACGCGATCTTTTTTTACATGCCACATAATGTCATATTCCCATTCTTTCATGTTTAGTTGCAAATTTATCTTGGTTTAACTGTTACTGGTAAGCAAAATTATAGTACACTATGCCATTATTTATCAAATTAGTTTCATCGTTTTACTGTTTTCCACTATTAAAGGATTATATCAGGATTTTAACAGGATTGGGAAACTTCTCATATAGAGGTGCGCTTTTGAAGTTACCGGAAGTAAAGCGGGTTGGTGGGGTTTTCACAATATCAGTTTACTTTATGTAGTTTTTCTTTAAACATTTTCTGATTATAAATTCCCGGTCATAGTAAATGTTCAGGGACCGTTTTCTTCACACACTCTTCAAATATTTGTGCAACCACTGTCTCAGGAAGTGTTTGGGGAATCGAGGGCACTGGAACAGACGTTTTAGCGTTATACTGCACAAAGATTTAGAAATCCAAGTCGGGAAAACCTAGCAATTGACTTAAGGTGAACGCCCAAAATTTCAGCCTTGTATACTTCGGTGGACCCGTCACACTAAATGTAAACTGACGAACTGTTTAACCATCAACGTAGTTAACAGAGCTGGCTGGAATAATGCGACGAAAGAGTATTATTTTCTGTCACTTCAGTGAGAATATTCAGAAACCATACGTTGTATTCCAGATCTCGCCCTACTGGTAAGGAACAAAGCAAGATCATGAGTGTTGTACGCCAAACCACTGCAGGTTTCACTAGTGTTATTAGGACTATCCTGACCTCATGTATATCGGCTCCTCCCTACACCACATGTTGTCATATTCATGGCGGGTCCTCTCTCATTTATACACCACCATACCATACACCACAGCCATGAGAAAACAATACAGCACCAGAAAAATATAAAATCATTTCTGTCTGAGTACTACACACTGATCCTGTTTCGGAAGGCCAATGGGATCAACAAAAAAAGGGCAGAATTAGTTGCTTTCATGGAGAAAAATAGCATCTGGTTCTCTCTTGTGAGCGAAATACTACTCGAATCACACAGGCTGCTACACACATCAGGCTGTTACCGACCGACGAGGCGACAGGGCGGGAGGCGGCACAGCAGTCATGCACAAAGGCATAGGACACGCGAACTAAGAGCTCCCTGAACTCGAAAGGAAGAGACCACGGCAGGGCAAATTTGGAAATTTGTGGTAAGTTGTATGGGACCAAACTGCTGAGGCCATCGGTCCCTAGGTTTACACACTACTCAATCTAACTTAAACAACACACACACCCATGCCCAAGGAAGGACTCGTAAGGGCAAGTTCATCGGCGGCTATACTGCACTGGTATCACTGTACAACGACCAAACAACATCGTAACTTACGAAATCAGCACATTACTCAACATAGCACAGCGAGCAATCGTCGCTGGAGATCTTAACGTTAAACACCTGGATTACAACTCACGGATACGAAACTCCAACGGCTAAAATCTATACGAACATTAACTAGGCCGAGACTGTGTCATTCAAGAGCCGAACGTACCCACACTCGTGTCCACACAGAGGTGACAGAAGCCAAACGTGACAGACACATCCCTCATCAAGGGTATCACGAATACATTCAGTCTGGAACCGAGTGACCGCTACGGTCGCTGGTTCGAATCCTGCCTCGGGCATGGATGTGTGTGATGTCCTTAGGTTAGTTAAGTTTAAGTAGTTCTAAGTTCTAGGGGACTGATG
Organism: Schistocerca cancellata; assembly: GCF_023864275.1. Lineage (NCBI taxonomy): Eukaryota > Metazoa > Arthropoda > Insecta > Orthoptera > Acrididae > Schistocerca > Schistocerca cancellata. The sequence goes on from NC_064629.1 coordinate 334,444,072, forward strand.
ACCTCAGATGTTCAAGTCCCATAGTGCTCAGAGCCATTTGAACCATTTGAATACATTCTACATTGTAGTTGGAAACGATCTGGCCTCCAAACACCTGCCGGTTATACTGTACAAAGAATAGACACTGCAGAAGATTGAATCACACCAGATACTAAGCTGCAAGCGCGCAAATTGTACACTGTTCAAGGAAAAGGTTCATAGTGGTATTCCAGTCACACAAGAAATCACGTACACATGCCAAACTGATGTAGCGGTTGAAGCACTCACCACTGCTGTCCAAGACGCATTAGCTGACGCCATTCAAATTCCCACATCACAACACCACTTAATGGCCCTGCCCCAGGAAAAACTGGGCCTCATCTCGACGAGAAACCGCCTCACGAGATACTGGCACAGCACCAGGCGACCGTTGTACAAACTGCACGTTAACAGGCTCCAGAGTGTTATACGGGAGAAAAACAAACTTTTAAACCACATAATGGAAAAAAATGAGCAAGGTTTGATACTATTCGTCCTGGTGTTTGAAATCTACCAAGACAGTTCATCAAGAAGAAACATTACACGCTTACGCTACGAGGCCCAGATGGCCCAGCTTACTCGGCAGTTTGTGTCCTCAAGGAGTCTACAGACAAAGCGGTAGAATACTTGACACACATCACTAATGCCATCCTAAGACACGAACACTTTTCTGTTTTTTTGGAAGGCGGCCAAAGTCTTGATTTTCAGGAAGCCAGGGAAAGACCACTCCCTCGTACAAAATTAGCGACCCGTCAGCTTGCTGTGCTCTCTAAGAAAGACTGTCGAGAAGTTAACCATAACACAACCGACTAGGCACTGCACCACAAACAACACCCTGAGACCGGGGAAATTTGGCTTCAGGAATCACCACTGTACAACACAACTCCTTTGCGTAGTCGAACATATAACATACGGCTACAACACCAACAAAGCAACAAGGGCAGTGTTCCTAGACATCAAAAGGTTTTAGATCGCTTATGACACAACGGCCTCATACACAAACGCAGCTGCACAAGTTTCCCCGACGGACTCACACATCTCATACGCTCACACCTCACCAACAGAAGTTTCAACGCTGACGATTTGGACAAACAACCAACAAGACAAGGTATATAAGCTGTATTACCACAATACAGCATCCTGGGGCCCCTCTTGTTTAATATCTACATTAATGACATCCCAACTACACAAAACACAATTGCTTCCATCTACACAGATGACACCCCATCATAGCGCAAGATTGGAAGCCACTGAACATCATCTCACGACTACAAACAAAACTCTGAACTGTCGAGCCTTGGCTGGAGCGATGGAATGTGAAGGTAAACATCAGTATGTGCGAAGCAGTTCTGTTCATCCATAGAACAAAGCAACTATGCAAAAATCAACACTGCAGAAGATAGCACTATACACATGCCAAATACGTTTCCATGAGAAAGTTGGGTACCCCAGATTCTGGTTAGACCAGAAACCAACCTGGGGGGACCATGTACAATACATTGATAAACCATGCGCACGCAAGGCTCAAACACCTGTACCCAGTGCTTACCAAGCAAAGTGCACTGAATACGATTCCCAGTAAACAGTAACCGGACACTCGCAGCATCTGTCGCAGCAAGCAATAAAACCCGCTATTTTCATCCAGACTGTCGCAGAGGTTTTTCCCTTTGGCGCTGGCCTTGGTGCTCCTCCCCCCCCCATCCAACCCCCCCCCTCCACCACTGCCCTTCAAACCGCTACCCTTGAACCGCTTTCGTCCACCTTCCAAAGGGGCACGTATTACTGAGTAATCGTAACCAGACGCAGGGACGACATCGCAGACTCGCATCCTGTGAATTCCTCAATTAAAACTAACGACTGCAGAGGTGACAGTAGTACTTTTGTGATAGTCACCATGTCAGTGCTGGCCTGGAGGGGCTCCACTACACACTTTGTATGCCAAAGTAATAGCAGACCTCATAAGCTTCTAACTTTGAATCGATGCACTTCATCAATTCAGAAGGATCACTAACAAACAAATAAAATTTTAATAAACGTTTTTGGAACAGCGATCAAAAGTTTTTTTAAATCTTTATTTTTAAATTCAGTCTTGATCGCACCACGTATACTACAAGAACATAGATGATTGGTTTCGGTCATATCACATGACGTTCATCAGACCCATGGCATCCTTCGAAGATGGTAGGTGGAGCACTCTTCTCAGCTGCTGTGATGTCAACCAGTTGACTGAGAATACCTAAAATTAGAGAAAAAGTACCATGAAATCCGGGGAATTGAGGAGGGTTGTGCAGTACACGGTCCCTCAAAACCGAGGAGAGCTTAAAAATTATGCTGTGGCTGCATTCACTTTTAACCCTCCCCCTCCCCCTCTACACTAAGTAGGTTTTCGTAACACGCACTCCAACAAAGGCGACATATGTATTACACAGAGACGTCATTTTAAACCAGGCAAGACATATGCATCTCGATGGATAAATGCGTTCACATAAATGCAGTCGAATATATATGTTTCCGAATTAACGCTGATTCTCACGAACAGTGTTATTCCTTAAGGAATAAAGAGATGAATCATTGCGTTTATCAGGCTTAAACCATTCCCCAAAGCGTCATGTATGGGAGTGGATCGATGTCACATACGAGTATATAACCTTTAATAGAGTGAGGGGGGTGTACCCGAGAGATGTGGTGTTAGGACTAAACTGCTATATTACCCTACACATGATCAAAGCTATCTAACATGAGACCAGGACTTCTTTGTGCAAGAGAAATTCTACCAGAGCTGTGGTGATGCTACTGTAAACCGCAAAAAGACTGTTACATCTCCTTTGTCTACTGATCGTGGTGCTTACTCTTTCATAAGAAGTTGTTGCTTCTTCGTGTGCATTTTCCTGCAGCAGCGTGTTTTTGGTACCTCAATGTATCAGGTATCTAAAACATTCAAGTCGACTTTCCTTCTCTCTATTTTCTAGTGAGACATACCTGCATCCGTAAAAACCGATACTGCATCTACTGTTACTACTGATAAGCACGACTGACATGGGAAGTATGATTGAGGATACATACATTTCTGACTTAGAAAGATTCATAAAATCCAGAAATTTCCTAAGAGACAGAACAACAGTCTCCAGACATAGTTGGTTCATAAGCAGCTCGAGTGGTGGATACACACTGACGATGGCTACCTAGGATACTGAAATACTGTAGAAGGAAGTAGTTTTATCGTTTTAAAATTTGTCACCGTAGTGAACGCGGTAATCTACTTGCGGGTTGGTTGTATGTCTGATGTCGGGCAAATATATCCTCCATTATAGTAGTAAGAGCGCTGCATTCCACACAACTAATACTTTGGAAACCGTATGTCTTTAACAATATAGCATTTTTAGGTCCAGAATCATGAGAATGTGCGTTTATGCTCGATGATCATTTCCCTCATGCCGGTACCTTCCTGGTACTGACTTCGGACAGTGGAATAATGCTTGAGAATTGATTGCACGGTTGATTTACTTGAAATGTTTCAAACTTCATAGGTCTAGACCTCCATCATCTATAAAATGCACGTTTCTTCTTCACCGTCTGTTGTAGCAACGCAACAACCTCATGTCTGCCATACACCGATAAGTGGTGTGACCCTCCTCGAAATGGACGCTTCTGGGGAGATCTGCTTTTGGACAGGTGGCATTGTTAAGATTAGTTTTTAAGGAAGGACGGGTCAAGGAAAATATGGGAGGGACCTGTCAATCTCTGACTCTATCCTACGAATGCGACAATTGTTTGCGGCGTCCATCCATACAGGTAAGGGGGCAAGTCGTAACCGTAAATTCTGCACTATGATCGATGCGCTGGAAATATGTACATAATCTCTTTTCCATCGGAATCGGACGCTGTCTGGTATACTTTGGGGTCTATGATGGAATGTATGTACGGGTGTACTGTACAGTCATCTATCTGCATTTGTAGTCTAGTATATGGTACTTGCAAAGTAGTGGATGGCTGATTTAGCGATGATGCAGAAATTGGGAAGCATTCTGCTGCGTCATTTCCTGGTGTTGAAATTACGGAACATCTGGTATACTTTGATGTATATGATCAAATGGATGTACTGCACAGTCATCCATCTGTATTCGTAATCTACGTGGTATATGGAAATTGCAAAGTAGAGGATGGGTGATTTAGTGATGATGCAGAATTTTGGAACTGTTCTACAGTGTCACTGACTGTAGTTGAAATTACGTAACAACGGATAAAATTGATAAAATCGATCTTGCTATCAACTGCGGTGTATATTACAGTATATTGTTCCACATCAACACTCTCTTTCCCATCTCGTCTGTCCACTGTGTATGCTGACGATTACAACATAATGACGGACTGACACCACTCGACTGAGAAGGAGGGAGCCCTGGCGGAACACTGGATATCTGCTACTTGTCGCTGTGGAGCATGGGATTAAATTTAGAGGTCATCACCTCCATACAGTTGTTTGCAAGCGTTCCTCAATGCTGCAGACTCGTCCTATTTCCATATGCTGTGATGCCTTCCACTTTTTTTTCGCCTATAGGATAACAGTACTTCTTTTTATTTGTACTATCTTACTTGTGTTGTGAGCAGCACCTTGTGGCGATATCAAGCACCGGAACAGTAATCATATATATGACTGCAGAATTAGGGAGCAATGCTCTTCGAAATGGAACACCGAGACATTCGCTACCCTGTCGCTGGGGAAGATCAGATTAACTGTACAGGTCATCACTTGCAGATAGCTGGAAGCGCTATATAATACCACAAACTCTTCCAGTTTCCACGGGTCGCGACGTCTTTCACATTTTTGTCAATGATAAACATTGACTTTGTGTTTTATTTCTACCAACCTGTGTATTGTGGTATCTGTATAGTTTACGCCATACGATGTGCAGCTTTCTGTGAGAGCCAAAAGATCGGTACGTGTTATGCCGGTTTAGCAGTAGCTGACTTAGACCTCTGGGCTCATGGTAGGTAAGACAAAGTGCATGGTGGTGTACACTGATTGGATGTGTTACAATCAAAAAAGCAATGTATTTAACTGCTTATGAAGGAACAATTCAGGAAACATTTCATGTGATTGATAGTCTGTTGAATATGGTCTTCCTCCAGACAGACGACAAAACTTGGCGCAGTTCTGTACAAACTGCTTCGAGCACTGGCCTCCAGATCCAATGGAGTGATACGTGTATGTGGAGTATACTTGATATCAACACGCAGACGGTAATTGTTTTTCGATAAATCGAAAAAGAGAGACACAGTAAAAAAATTACAACGATTTTGCTCATAAAACTAATAGAAATCGACTGTATATATTCTCACGGAATCATGACGGACTTTATTATTATCGTCACGATCGCCAATTCCATGGCCTCCACGCTCTCCTGACCTCAACCCTCTTGACTTTCATTTACGGGGGCATTTGAAAGCTCTGGTCTACACAACCCCGGTACCAAATGTAGAGACTCTTCGTGCTCGTATTGTGGACGGCTGTGAAACAATACGCCATTCTCCAGAGCTGCATCAGCCCATCAGGGATTCCATGCGACGGAGGGTGGATGCCTGTATCCTCGCTAACGGAGGACATTTTGAACATTTCCTGTAACAAAGTGTTTGAAGTCACGCTGGTACGTTCTGTTGCTGTGTGTTTCCATTCCATGATTAATGTGATTTGAAGAGAAGTAATAAAATGAGCTCTAACATGGAAAATAAGCATTTCCGGACACATGTCCACATAACATATTTTCTTTCTTTGTGTGTGAGGAATGTTTCCTGAAAGTTTGGCCGAACCTTTTTGTAACACCCTGTATAATCACATCTCAGAAAAAGAACTCTGTCGATCTAGATTCCCCAATGAGCTATAATTCAAGTAGTGTCTACTTTACAATTATAAGTCATGAAGTATAAAATAACACAGGTCGTGCTGTACCACTGTTTTATACGCAAACACGGACCAGATGGAAGAGTTCCAAGATAAAATCATATATTTCTTTCTTATGTAATTCTTTACGCTCCTAGTTTCTTGGCTTTCTTTCCACTATAAAACAAAAATCAACTCCTTTCTACCTTACACTACATTTAAAGAGATAATCTACAACTATATCGTCAAACTACTCACACGCTTATCTCTATCTTTCTCCTTTCTTTCTATTCTTTCCCTATAACACATTTCCTCTGCAGAAGAGTTACTTTAGTTCCCATCTATTGTTCTTCCTTCACAACTATCCTTTTGATATACTGAGAAAGTTTACCAATTTATTTTAATGAGGTAAGTACAAATTAAAAAATTTTTATTTCCATGTATTTTCTTAGCTTCCCTAGGCTTTGACTTCTAGATTTTGCTTTTACTGGAATCTGGATATTTCATACATCTAATTTTTCTTGTGCAGTTAATATTTACTGTTTTATCCTTTATACACTTTCAAGTTATTCACATGGTGCAAGCCCAATGATTTTCCTGTTTTTGAGTTAATCAATTCGACTTCATTATCATGAACCACCTTACTTCCTTCCTTAGGGCCTTTACACACCGAAAAGAATTTATGCCTTTGATATTTTTTCTTGCTAGAGAGATGGTGGGTTTTCGCAAGTACTTTTTGTCCTAGTTAAAATACTCTTGAAGTTGCCGTTTTTTCCACCCGGCTCTTTCTGTTTAACGCCGCAGCCTTCAAATTTCTCAGTGCCAATTTTACTAGATGTTGATGTACTCTGGGCACTGCTGGGAATTTAATTATTTCCAGAAAAGTCCCTGTCCTGTATACATCGTCTGACTTGTGTATCAATATTGATGTTGCCAATAGTGCATTATCCTCTTGGCATACCATTTCTCTGTCGGTTTCATATAAATGAACTACATCCTCCACAATTTGGTCATCATTATTTTTTGTCCAGCTGCATACATTAACTGTTGACAACTTTTTGTCCTCATCATTGGACGATTCCTTGTCGAATGTCTCCCAGAATGCTGGTATTTGTATATGATCACCCCCTAAACCTACTTCAGAATGTTGTTGATCAAAGCTAAGTCCGTGTACACATTTAATTATAAAATCAACTTCATTTGGCCACTGAATCTCTTGTGACTGGACTTTGTACCGCTCATCTCGTCAATTCTGTTTTTTACTGGAGTTTGGTGGCCTCAACTTGACTTCCTGTACCGGTTCATCTCGCGTGTGTTGTCCAGCTGTAGTCTGATTCTCCCAACCTTTACGTGTTCTAGACATTCTAGTTCCACCGGAATAATTGGAATTTTTGGGTGGAAAACATCTAACCCTTCCTCCTTCGTTTGCATACTGATCATATCGCGAATTAATTTCTGGAACCAAAGCTATTACTGTAATTCAGCGGCTCACCAAAACCACAATTATTGTTTGACCTCTGTGAGTTGCCAAAACCATAGCTATTATTATCCCATGGGCGATTACTGTTCTTTCCAAAACGATTACCTTTCCCAACATTACTATTGTCTTTGTAAGCATTATTGAAGGCCAGTCGGTTGTTATTATTCACCCTGTCATTGGTTGCTCTCACTGCTCGTTGCTTCTTCGTGTCATCTTCACTGAAGATGAATTCAAGTCCTCTTAACATCCCTTTAAATGCTTGTATATTATCTCCAGCTCTGCCAACCAAAGATTGCTGATAAAGCAAGAGTAACTTCATTGTGCACATACGTACCAGTTCCCATCACTGTATGGATTGTCTAAACACTGATTCTATCTGTCTTCTTTTCTCCGGAATTTTCAAATGACGTTTTCTGTAACAATTCATATTTTATCCTATTTTGGGTTCCGCGGACCAGTATCGCTCCAAGAATGCAGACTTGAATAGTTCATACGACTGACAGGTTGCAGCGACTCTTTGCATCGTTTCCGCTATTGCACCTTCCATATGATCACAAATAAAATCAAGTCTATGTCTAAATGGACAATGTTCTGATAAGCCGATCTGGAATTGATGTATAAACGAGCAGGGGTGTAAACCGTTCCCGTTCTCTTTGTAATGTTGGAATTTTCTGACTGCCAAAAGATGATCATTTTCAAATTTTTCTATTGCACCATATGGCGTTTGTGTTTTCGCAACATTTTCCGTTCCCTTCAGTTGCGTCATGTTTTCCTTTATTCGTACTACCACATTTGGATCCTGAGACGTCATTCTATCTCGTCTTTGATGCGGTTTCTGCCTCCTATGATGATTAATCTCCATGATTTATTTGTTTCTACCAAGATTCCAAACTCCTCAGGGAATCTGTCAAACGTCAGTTTCTGCGTTTGAATTTGTCCGATATAAGGATTTTCATATCATTTCAAGTTCAAACTTTCGTGTTATCTCGATAATGAGCTAACAGTTATTTTAGGTGCCAGATTTGAATTCCCAATGCAGAACAAAAAGGATTCGTTCCATAATTTAAATTTCAAACAAGTGGAAAGCTGAAACTTCCTGGCAGATTAAAACTGTGTGCCAGACCGAGACTCGAACTCGGGACCTTTGCCTTTCGCGGGCAAGTGCTCTAGAGCATTGTCTAGAGCACTTGCCTGCGAAAGGCAAAGGTCCCGAGTTCGATTCTCGGTCCGGCACACAGTTTTAATCAGCCAGGAAGTTTCATATCAGTGCATACTCCGCCGCAGAGTGAAAATATCATTCTAGAAGTGGAAAGCTAATAGCTGATGATTACTTTAGAACTGCACGTTGATACACGTACCATCACGACCACAATGAAATATGTAGTGATACCCCTAACACTTACCTCAAAATAACACGAAAAAACGCTCTCATAAACTGCTCGCAAACACTGGTTAATGAGCACTTAATACTCAAAATTTCATAGAACACTTGGTATGGTAAATCGAGGAGCCTATGGGAAGCCGAAGACCAAGTTAACTACAGTTAGTAGGCAGCTGTCTAACCTTTTACATAGCAGAAAACCTTCAAATTATCGTAGAAGTTTTGGAGACCAGATATTCTTGCAAAATCTCTACTCACAAAGAAATTACGTTTCGACTAAATGTTGTGAACAAATTATGTGACATAGTTACGTGTATTAGCAGTTTCCGATACATCAAAAAATGGTTCATTGAGCACTATGGGATTCAACATCTGCGGTCTTTAGTCCCCTAGAACTTAGAACTACTTAAACCTAACTAACCTAAGGACATCTCACACATCCATGCCCGAGGCAGGAATCGAACCTGCGACCGTAGCGGTCGCGCGGTTCCAGACTGTAGCGCCTAGAACCGCTCAGCCACACCGTCCGGCCTCCGATACTTCTTTACAATCCTAAACATAGCGGTAACATGCTTTAAATGTTACTCATTGTAAGAAATATAAGTTCACACCACTCACGGACTCGCTCATTTCTATTAATGCGATTTCCGATACATGCAGTATCGTGGTATTTATGAATCGAATTCCACACAGAACAGTGCTCCCTCGTGGGTTCTTGTGCTTATAACTTTGTACAGTCACACGACTGTTTTGCCAAGTGATTAGAGGTTCCGCCATAAATTTACATTAAGAAGGCTGCAATGCAGTTCATTCATATACAGGATTTCCTAGGAGGAATGGTAAGTATTCAGAGATATGACAGGAACGATCGTGCCAAACAAAAAAGCCGAATAAACATTGGCTGTAAAATGCATACCTTAAGAGCTCCGAGCACTTCTTCATCTCCGATACTGCGAAACAATTCTCTTCTACTGCAAGTTCTTTGCTTTCCATACTTTGGGAGGACACTGCATGGAGGTAAGAATAAGGGGAGATGGCGCTACGTATCCCAGCCGTATTACGTTTTGAAGCCATGGGGGCGTGGCTCGCTGCCATGACACTCCGACCAAAAGATTGCCAGTGTGCTATAGCGCTGCGTGTATTACAGTCGCTAATTGCACCATATACGCATGTAACGTTATCAGATTGGTTGTTTCAAAGTTTTTGCTTAAAATACAATCTCGTAAAGGCGAAATTCCGCGTTTCTTCTGATTAAAAATAGTTTTTAATGTAATATTACGAATAGCTAGTCTCAAATGTAAACGATACAATTTTGTTAATTCAGTAATAATCGTGTATCACAAACTAAATAATAGAAACTGAAAACTAAGTTAGCTATACCCTCCCTCCAAATCCCCATAAATACATCTTATTTGTAATACGTACTGGAACATTTCAGTTACGTTTCACTAATGGGAAACACTGTTCATTACCACCAATATTTACTGAAATACGGTACATAGAATGGCAAATCTACACAGTGTCCTGTTTAGGTCTATACTTTATGCCAGTTAATGTAGTGTTAGCTTTTAATTTGGTACATGATGAAGACAAAGTGAGTTACTCAACACTTCGATTATCGACGATACGTACGTATTATACTGAAACGTGAACTTGAAAACTAAGAATTTAATTCTTTGAATTAACATACCTTTTGCAAATGTTTGGGGTGTATAGGGAAAACTGATGGTACAGCATTTTCTCGGAGCCTTACTGTTGAAAGGGAAGTTCGGTCCATGTCTTCTCCTCGGAAATGCTGAGAACATACAGTGCTCCATTTAGACGTACGCCAATTCTTCCTCCTCACGGCATTCTCCCACAGAGCTTTCCGACTTTCATTTTTAGGAAATCTAAAATCATACAGGAGAAAAACACGCTATAGTACAAGTACCGATGTAGCATACGTTCATTCACAATGAAGTTGTAAAATCACACTTAACGAGACAACTTACACATGAAATGTTATTCCCTTCGATTTCGCATCACAATCAGAACGATTCGTACATCCGAACAGCACACAAGTCACCATAATAGCGCAAAATCCTTCCAAAAGCGGGCGACAAGCCTATGCACACAAGCTTACAGCAGCAATGTTTTGGTCGGATTGAGATAGCTATCCTCGGCTTCACGTAGCTTCGCAGCTGTGACGTCACGGCGTCTCCCTCTATTCTTACCTCCATGGGACACTGTATGGACCAAAACAAGAAAGAATTGTCGAGTAAACACAGCCTCTAAACCGCATACACTAAGAATTATGAGCACTTGTTCAGTACAAGAGCTGTTTTTCACGGTAACGAAGTTGAACAAATGCTCATACCTATTAAGGTGTGCGCTTTTGAGCCCGTGTTTACGGGGCCTTTTTTTTCTTTTTTTGTTCCATACTACTAACTATCAAAATATGAAAAACCAAGAGCGTACAGTAGAAGAGATTTGTTTCACAACATCGAAGATGAGGTGCTGATAGCTCTAACCGTATGTCTTTTATGGGTCATGTTTACTAGACTTTTTTACTTCGAATGATCGCTCATGTCCTATCCCTGAATACTGACCATTCCTCCTAGGACATCCTGTACATTTTTCCATGCTGCTACCGGCGTTAACTTTTTATTGCTTACAATCTTTACACCTACAACTCGCAACCTAAAGCAAGTCCTACTTCCACATGGCTACAGAAAATTGCATACAACTGTAATTAAGCATTCGCCTACGAACTTGGTACCAGCATGCAGCACACTGAAAAAAAAAAGAGAACGAATGAAGTTTGATCCCAAATGGCTGAATCAAACACAGCAACGATGTCCTCTGATACCACACAGGATAGGCTCCTATTCACTAGCCTCAATTCTAAATCCGTTGTGCGGATTATCTGGTTGAAACATTTTGAGTGCCACTTTTTTAAACTAATTATGTGATGATTTATTACGTTATCTAGCTTAAGTGGCTGGTTAAAAGTTAATTTTAATTATGTAAATATTTAAAATTGCTTTTACGTGCTACTTTTGTACCACAGCAGTACTGATCGTAGTTATCACTTGCAAAGTGATAGCTCCTCGGACTCTGTTGTTTATGACCTCATTGTCACTTTGCTGGGTGCATTATTACTGTGAGGCAACTTTAACATTAGCATTACTGTTTTGCGTCAGGGCACAAAACTCCTCGGCAGTGATCGCTTTCAAATTAGCGTCGGCCGCCATGTACCATCCTTGTCGTTTCTTTGGAAGAGCAGCAGCTGAAAGCATTGTCCTACGCTTAGCTGTAGGCTTTGCCTGAATTGGACCAGGCGTCAAGCTGCAAAAATCCTGTCTGATTATCATTCCTTATCTTGACGACAAAAATCCTTAGTAACCATCTAGCCGCTGTAAAAGTGCAATGTGTAGCAGGACCATATCAAAATCTGTTGTACTCTCTGGTATTCTACAAAATACTCCGTGACAGTATTCCTGCTTCTGCTCGTCAAACTTGGATTCCCTATCCCACTAATGAAACCTTTTTTTTTAAAAAAAAATCTTATACTGCTCTCACTAACGCAATTTTTTACCATTTTCTAAAACCACACACTAATAAAATGCTATTCAAAACATTTCAGAACAATGCTTAGTCTGCCAATACCTCTCCGCGATTTTGCAAAGTCCGAGTCCCGATGGTTCCTTTACTGTATGTTAACACTGCTACCCTGCACACTAAATATGATGGAAAAGGAATTTCAGGGTCATTAAAGACTAAGAACGGAACACAGGCCTGTATTGCGTAATATACGTAATGCATATGTAGCGAAAAATGAAATTTTTCACCGGACCAGGACCTGAATCTAAATTAACTGATTGTGACCAATGGCTTTAACCATTAGGCTACCTGGGTATGTCTTCAGGCCTGAAACCGACTTTCAATGTCACTAATATTTCTGTGTGTGATTTTCAAACACTATTGCCAGAAGTTCTACATCCACATCTACATGGACACTCTGCAAATCAAATTTGAGTGTCTGGCAGAGGGTTCATCTAACCACCTTCACAATTCTCTGTTATTCCAATCCCGTATATCGCCCACAACGAGCGAACATCTATATCTACCCGTGCGAGCTCTGATTTCCCTTATTTTATCATGGTGATCGTTTCTCCCTGTGTAGGTTGGCGTCAAGAAAATTTTGTCGAATTCGGAGGAGAAATTTGGTGATTGGAATTTCATGAGAAGGTTACTCCGCAACGAAAGACGTCTTTGTTTCAATGCTGTCACCCAAAATTCTGTATCATGTCAGGGACACTCTCTCCCATATTTCGCGATAATACGAAGCGTGCTGCCCTTCTTTGAACTTTTTCAATGTAGTCCGTCAATCCTATCTGGTAAGGATCCCACACCGCGCAACAGTATTCTAAAAGTGGACGGAAAAAAGTAGTGTAGGCAGTCTCTTTAGTAGATCGGTTACATTTTCTAAGTGTTCTCCCAGTAAAATGCATTCTTTGGTTAGCCTTCCGAACAACACTTTCTATCTGTTCCTTACAATTTAAGTTGTTCGTAATTGTAATTCCTAGGTACTTAGCTGAATTTACGAACTTTGAAGTTGACTGATTTATCGTGTAATCGAAGCTTAACGGATTCCTTTTGGCACTCATGTGGATGATCTCACACTTTTCGTTATTTAGGCTCACTTGCCAATTTTCGCTCCGCATAGTGATGTCTTCTAAATCGTTTTGCACTTTGTTTTGATAATCTGATGACTTTTCTAGTCGATGAACGACAGCGTCATCTGCAAACTGCCATAGACGGCTTTTCAGATTGTCTCCCAAATCGTTTATATAGATAAGAAACAGCAAATGGCCTGTAACACTACCTTGGGAATGCCAGAAATCACTTTTGTTTTACTGGATGACTTTCCGTCAGTTACTACGAACTGTGACCTCTCTGACAGGAAATCATTACTGAGACGATATTTCATAAGCACGCAATATCCTTACAAGTTGCTTGTGTAGTACAGTGTCAAAAGCCTTCCGGAAATCCAGAAATACGGAATAAATTTGAAATATATTGTCAATAGCACTCAACACTTATTATTTGTAAACAGCTAAATGTGTTTCACAAGAACGTTGTTTTCTAACTACATGTTGACTGTGCGTCGATAGACCGTTTTCTTCGTATTAATTCGTAATATGTTCCAAAATCCTGCTCCGTATCGACGTTAATGATATGGGCCTGTAATTTAGTGGATTACTCCTACCACCTTTCTTAAATATTGGTGTGACGTGTGCAATTTTCCAGAATTTGGGTACGGATCTTTCGTCGGGAGAGCGTTTGTATATGATTGTTTAGCATGGAGCTATTTCGTTAGCATACTGTGAAAGGAACCTAATTGGTATACAACCTTGACCAGAAGACATTCTCTTATTAAGTGATTTAAGTTGCTTAATTACGCTGAGGTTATCTATTTCTATGTTACTCATGTTGGCAGCTGTTCTTGATTCGAATTCTAGGAATATTTACTTCGTCATCGTTGGTGAAGGAATTTCGGAAGGTGTTTAGTAACTCCGCTTTTTCAGCACCGTCTTCGATACTATCTCCATTGCTTTCACGCAGAGAGAGCATTGATTATGTCTTGCCGCTAGCATTCTTTACATACGACCAGAATCTCTTTGGATTTTCTGCCAGGTTTCGAAACAAAGTTTCGTTGTGGAAATTGTTATAGGCATCTCGCATTGAAGTCTGCGCTAAATTTCGAGCTTCTGTAAAAGATAGCCAATCTTGGACATTTTGCGTTTGCTTAAATTTGGCATTTGTTCGTTGCTTCTGCAACAGTGTTCTGACCCGTCTAGTGTACCATCGGTTATCAGCTCCGTCGTTTATTAATTTATTTGGTATTAATCTGTCAATTGCTTCCGATACTATTTCTCTGAAATCGAACCACATGTGGTCTACATTTACACTGTTTATTTGGAAGGAGTGGAGATTGTCTCTCAGGAAGGCGTCAAGTGAATCTTTTTCTGCTTTTTTCAGTAGGTATATTTTTCTTTCATTTTTAGAGGATTTGGGGGTTACAATATTCAGTTTCGCTACGACAGCCCTGTGTTCACTAATCTCTATATCCGTTTTGATACTCGTTAATAAATCCGGATTATTTGTTGCTAAGAGGTCATGTTTGTTTTCAAAACCGTTTACTATTAGCATGGGCTCATGAACTAACTGCTCGAAATAATTTTCAGATAACGCGTTTGAGACAGTTTCGGATGATGTTTCATGCATACCTCCGGAATTAAACATGTATTTTCACCAACATATCGAGGGTAAATTAAAGTCACCACCAACTATAATTGTGTGAGTCGGGTGCGTGTTTGAAATCAAACTCAAGTTTTCTTTGAAACTTCCAGCAATTGTATCATCTGGAGTGAGAGGTCATTAAAAGGATCCTATTATTATTTTATTCCGGTTGTCAAGAATGACCTCTGCCAATACTAACTGACAGAAACTATCTACTTCAATTTCGCGACAAGATAAACTACTTCTAACAGCAACAAACACGCCACCGCCAACTGTGTTAAGCCTATCCTTTGGGAACACTGTTAGGTTCTTCGCAAAAATTTCGGCTGACCTTATCTCCAGCTTTAGTCATCTTTCAGTGCGTATAACGATTTGAGCATTAGTGCCTTCTGTTAGCGCTTGGAGCTCTGGTACTTTCCCAACACAGCTATGACGACTTACAACTGTTATACCGCTGGTTCCTGTATCCATGTTCTTCCTGTGTTCAGCCTACACTCTATGTGACTGAAGCCCTTTTTGTGTTTTCCTGAGACCCTCTAACCTAAAAAACCGCCCAGTCCACGCCACACAGCCCCTGCTACCCGTGTAGCCGCCTCCTGCGTGTAGTCGACTCCTGATCTATTCAGCAGAACCCGAAACCCAACCACCTTACGGCCCAAGTCGAGGTATCTGCAGTCTACAAAGTCGCAGAACCATTTGAGCCTCTGATTCAGACACTCCACTCGGCTCTGTACCAGACGTCCGCAATCGGTCCTGTCCAGCTGCGAATGGTCAGCTCTTCTTTCATCTCACAAGCCAGACTGGCAGCCTTTACCACTTCTTTTAGTCACTCGAAACCAGAGAGAATCTCATTCGATCAAAAGTGACACACATCATTGTCACCGAAGTGAGCCACCACCTGCAGTTGGCTGCAGCCTGTCCTCTTCATGGCAACAAGTAGCACTCGTTCCACATCCGGAATGAGTCCCCTTCTTGGTAGCCATGTCCCTAACGGGCCCCATAACGCGCCTAACGTTGGAGCTCCCAACTATCAGTATACCCACCCTCTGTGATTGCCCGGATCTTACAGGCTGAGAGATTCCTCTGAAACTGGACAGGCGATTGCATCTGGCTGAACGACAGTGTCAGCTACAGACAGCACCTGGAACCTGTTTGTCAGACAAACGAGGGAGGCCTTACGTGCGGCCTCCTGGGAAATGTTTCACTGCCTTCCACGCACCGGGGTGACCTCCCACTGGACCACAGGTGAGGCGTCAACCTCAGTGCGAGCAGTAACTAGGATAGCCACTGATGAAGACCGATCGGAAGACTCGGACATGCTGAACGACCGTTGGTCCCAACGGCTGGCCCGCAACAGTGCTGCCAATCCACTGCAACTTCAAGCTGTATAACCGGAGCCATCACAACCTGGAGCCGAGAGCGAAGTGTCACCAACTCGGCTCGCATCCGCCCACGACAATCGCAGTCCCTATCCATACTAAGGACCGTGGAAAACTTAACTACCAAGACAAACAGCCTATCGGCACGCACTGTGGAAGTGTGCTGTAGACTCTGACGAAAATGCAGTAACTGTCTCCAATAAATTAGATTAATACGCATGGTTTCACAAACCTAACCACCGAAGCACTAAGGTGAAACTAAATAATTCGCCCCTGAACTTGTAACATGTCACAAAATCGGTTTACTTTCCGAAGCAAACGGAAACGCGAGAACTGTGGCTAACAGATATTAAATTAACACACAAGCTGTCAAGAAACTAAACTGTCAAAGCACACAGATAATGTTATACTTTTCGCTCCTGGTTAGGAACTCGTAAAAGTGACGAACTCGGTTACTTCCCTGTTGTTGCGTCTGTGTCGGGCGGTCGCTGCTGACTGACTCTCTAATATCTTTCCATGTCATTACATTTTCGTTGATTTCATCGATCCAGTCATTCCATTTCAGCGCATTTAATTTGTTTCCAACATACGCTCCTGGCATGCTAACCCAACATCCTGAACTGAAACCATCCTCACAGTTGTGCTCTTCCCGTCCTAAAAAGACTGTTTATTTCAGCATCACTAGTTACTGAAAAACAAGTTACAAGAGAAATATAAACACTTTTCTGGTGTAACCAAGAAATATCTCTCAGGAAACTAGACTGATATTCACATATAGATAATTTCGTTCTTCTTCGGGAAAATTGCTCATCCCCTTAAAAGAGGAGGTTTCAGCATTCAAAAACTTACACAAGCAGTGTGATAGATGCTTCTGGACGAATTCCTGGAGAAAAATATCATAACAAGCTACAAATTTGACCAGATTAATGTCTTTTTATGGAAAACGTTAGAAAAGGAAATAAGAAAGTAAAATTAGAGTTTCACATCCCTTTGAAATTGAGTTCATTACAGATGGAGCATAAGATCGGGTTACGAAAGGATGGGAAAGAACTTTTGTAACTCTTGAAACAAACCATACACACATTTGCCTGTTAGGAAAATCATGGGGAAACTAAATCAGGATGGCCGGACGGTGATTTGGCCATCGTCCATCCGCATGCGAGTCCAGTGTGATAACCATGGCGCCATCTCGCTTGGTGGAAACTTTAATCTGAAGCTGAAGGAGTGGAAGGAGGCTGTTTACAAAATTAAAATTAGATAGAGAGCCTAATGAATACGACGAACGCCCTATGGCAACTATCTGCGGTGACGAGGAAATTCCGGTATGAACAAATTTCTACATTGAGACACTAAAGAAACAGGAATAGGCATGCCTATACGAATGCAGAGATATGTAAACAGGCAGAATACGGCGCCTACATAAGACAACAAGAGACTGGCGCACTTGTTAGAGCAATTACTGCTGCTTCAATGGCAGGTTGTTGTTGTTGTGGTCTTCAGTCCAGAGACTGGTTTGATACCACTCTCCATGCTACTCTATCCTGTGCAAGCTTCTTCATCTCCTAGTACCTACTACAACCTACATCATTCTGAATCTGCTTAGTGTATTCATCTCTTGGTCTCCCTCTACGACTTTTACCCTCCACGCTGCCCTCCAATACGAAACTGGTGATCCCCTGATGCCTCAGAACATATCCTACCAAACGATCTCTCCTTCTAGTCAAGCTGTGCACACAATTTCTCTTCTCCCCAATTCTGTTCAATACATCCTCATTAGTTATGTGATCTACACATCTAATCTTCAGCATTCTTCTGTAGCACCACATTTCGAAAGCTTCTATTCTCTTCTTGCCCAAATCATTTATCGTCCATGTTTCATATCCATACATGGCTACACTCTATGCAAATAGTTTCAGAAACGACTTCCTGACACTTAAATCTATACTCAATGTTAACAAATTTCTCTTCTTCAGAAACGCTTTCCTTTCCATTGCCGGTCTACATTTTATATGCTTTCTACTTTGACCATCATCAGTTATTTTGCTCCCCAAATAGCAAAACTCATCTACTACTTTGAGTGTGTCGTTCCCTAATCTAATTCCCGCAGCATCACCCGATTTAATTCGACTACATTCCATTATCCTCGTTTAATTTTGTTGATGTTCATCTTATATCCTCCTTTCAAGACACTGTCCATTCCGTTCAGCTGCTCTTCCAAGTCCTTTGTTGTCTCTGACAGAATTACATTGTCATCGGCGAACCTCAAAGTTTTTATTTCTTCTCCATGGATTTTAATTCCTACTCCGAATTTTTCTTTTGTTTCCTTTACTGCTTGCTCAGTATACAGATTGAATAACATCGGGGATAGGCTACAACCCTGTCTCACTCCCTTCCCAACCACAGTTTTCCTTTCATGCCCCTCGACTCTTATAACTGCCATCTGGTTTCCGTACAAATTGTAAATAGCATTTCGCTCCCTGTATTTGACCCCTCCCACCTCCCGAATTTGAAACAGAGTATTCCAGTCAACATTGTCAAAAGCTTTCTCTAAGTCTACAAATGCTAGAAACATAGGTTTGCCTTTCCTTAATCGATCTTCTAAGATAAGTCGTAGGGTCAGTACTGCCTCACGTGTTCCAACATTTCTACGGAATCCAAACTGATCTTCCCCGAGGTCGGCTTCTACCAGTATTTCCATTCGTCTGTAAAGAATTCGCGATAGTATTTTGCAGCCGTGACTTATGAAACTGATAGTTCCGTAAATTTCACATGTGTCAACACCTGCTTTGGCTCAAATGGTTCAAATGGCTCTGTTCACAATGGGACTTAACATCTGAGGTCATCAGTTCCCTAAACTTAGAACTACTTAAACCTAACTAACCTAAGAACATAATACAAACTCATGCTCGAGGCAGGATTCGAACCTGCGACCGTAGCGGTCGCACGGTTCCAATCTGAAGTGCCTAGAACCGCTCGCCCACACTGGCCGGCAAAACAACACCTGCTTTCTTTGGGATTGGAATTATTAAATTATTTTCGAAGTATGAAGGTATTTCGCCTGTCTCATACATATTGCTCACCAGATGGTAGAATTTTCTCAGGGCTGGCTCTCCCAAGGCTGTCAGTAGTTCTAATGGAACGTTGTCTACTCCCGGTGCCTTGTTTCGACTTAGGTCTTTCAGTGCTCTGTCAAACTCTTGACGCAGTATCATATCTCCCATTTCATCTTCATCTACATCCTCTTCCATTTCCATAATATTGTTCTCAAGTATATCGCTCTTTTATAGACCCTCTATATACTCCTTCCACCCTTATGCTTTCGCATCTTTGCTTAGAACTGGGTTTCCATCTGAGCTCTTGACATTCATACAAGTGGTTCTCCTTTCTTCAAAGGTCTCTTTAATTTTTTTGCAGGCAGTATCTATCTTACCCCTAGTGAGATAAGCCTCTACATCCTTACATTTGTCCTCTAGCCATCTCTGCTTAGCCATTTTGCACTTCCTGTCTATTTCATTTTTGAGACATCTGTATTCCTTTTTGCCTGCTTCATTTACTGCATTTTTATATTTCCTCCTTTCATCAGTTACATTCAATATATCTTCTGTCACCCAAGGAGTTTTACTAGCCCTCGTCTTTTTACCTACTTGTCCTCTGCTGCCTCCCCTATTTCATCCCTCAAAGCTATCCATTCTTCTTCCGCTATATTTCTTTCCCCCATTCCTGTCAATCGTTCCATAATGCTCTCCCTGAAACTCTCTACAACCACTGGTTCTGTCAGTTTATACAGGTCCCATCTCCTTAAATTTATGGACAGCCTTGCAGGATTCATTGTGTCAGTTCCCTCCATCGCTATTTCAGGCATTTGTCGAGTCCATGCCACGTCATGCTGCGGTACTTCTGCGTGCTCGCGGGGGCCCCACACGATATTAGGCAGATGTACCAGTTTCTTTGGCTATTCATTGTAATTTTCGTCCCTATTCATTGCACTGCAGGTTCAGCACATCTGAAAGGCTTACAGTGATATGATTCCATCTTATTGCATCTTTATTAATATCTTCTCAGCCGATTAGATTCATTATGTTTAAGTGTCCTAACACATTTTAAGGCTGAGAATAGAAATATGTCATGTCCTTATCGTAAAGCACCACTTACCGTAACCAAATTAGAAATTTTACGAAGAACATATGTTGCGTACCTCCCTAAATGAAATGGTGCGTTTGAGGTCCTATTAAATGTGAAGATGTTTCTTCCCTCTTTATACTGGTCTGTCCATCTGTCGACTCACTACAGTATTAAGTGAAAATGTGTCGCAGGTGTACAAGTACTACGTACGAATCATAATCCCAACTTCACTGTGATAGCCACCATCACACACGCGTGCCTAATCAGAATGCATACGATACAAAATTAGAGAGATGGAGAAGTTGAGCATCTTTTTAGTGATATAGCATATGTAATAAATTTATTGGTGTGCTTCAAAGTGATCCATTTGCACGTCCTCACTTGGTGCACCAAACATAATTTATAACATCTTGTTTCGGATTACGATATGGAAAAATAAGCTCCAAAAATGTGGGTGAATGAGCGGTATCCGCCAGTAATTAATTCAGGAAAACAACTGGACACACGAAACATCAGCTACTTTTGCCCCGACTTCTCCAGAAAACTAATCCGATACTGAAAGATTAAGTCACTGCTCCCGACTCAGAAAACCTTCATTGAGAAAACTTTCCATTTATGTGCCAGGTGGCTCTTTCTCCACCCTTGTTCTGAATACGAAAATGCCGCTGCCCAAGTTTTGCTTTGGAAATTGCGTGTATGTAACTCTGAAAAGGAAAAAAGTAGCTCAGCCTCGCAGATGTAGTATTGTCAGAATGACAACTGTTGATAGAACTTCCTGTTCTAGAGTACAGAAAATGAAAGCGAAACAAGGCATTTACTCCATCCTTTTTAACCTAAGATGCAGTATAAGGGGAGCTGTAATATAATTGCAAATTCATAGCTTCCTCCTGCATCCATTACTAACTATTCCAGCATTCAAAAGTATGGAGAATTTTTTTATCTCATTCGTTCTTTCACCTCATTAATACTTAAGAAATATATTTTTTTTTCAGAAACATATGTTTTAATCAGGTACGACAAGTAACAAGTGTGCTAAAAGAAGTTGATATCCGTTCGTGCTTTTGAAGGAAGCTGATCACATTTAGAACACACCCGTCTATGGCAAACTAATTGTCTCTTATGGTGTAAGTATTTAAAACGAATATCAGATAACAAAGATGAGAAATATACGCCGACGAAATAAAAATCCTTTTTTATACGGTTGCTAAGCGCTTAGGTTGTGTCACCTGCGATGGGTGCATTTTTGAAGATGTGCATGCCCTTCATTTCAAACTGGAAATGGAACGACTGCAGGAAATTATTTACTGCTCGTTATCTCTTGATGCCATGTCCTAAAGATTGCGTCCATTTCGCTTCCGCAACTCTGGTCTCCACTTTTAATTTCCGCGCTGTCAAGTAGGGACAACAATGACTGCATTTGTTCTCGGGGCCTGTTTTAACTTCCAAAACATTTTAAACTGCTACAAAACACTTTTCATGCAACACCTGTTTTACATTAGAGAATGTGCATTACGTCTTTCTCTTTGTTCTTTACAAATTCCTCTGGTAAAATATTCGTAAGATCAGCATAATGTAAGTAATATTACTTGAATTCCTGGACAAACTCTAGCTGTATTTATGCTTTCAATATACATATGAAGCAGTATGTCGAATTTCCCTTAATTTTAGTGTAGTAAGGATGGAAGCAACCATTGAAGAAAGAACACACGAAGATAAACAAGCACCTTAATACGGTTCCACAGAAACGGAAATGGCATACCGCATCACTTATAGTTATTTTGTGGCTGAATGTAGTATTTGTGAATAAAATCATTCAGTTTACACATACACGTTTAAAAGTATACGTAGGTCATTCATTATATACATTAAAATGAATTAGAATTTAATTCAATTTGCAATATTTATTTATTTTCCAAGTTAATTTATTGTCACAGATTTTGAAACGTATATGGTGAAAATTGGAAGGCTGAGTCAATCTGGTCTGTTACCATAATCCACCAGAAGTCGCATGGCAATAGCAACGACGCAGTGACTAAACAGCAACAATGCTATGTCCATGGCTGTGTCCGGTTTGCGTGCAATCGCAGATTAGGAAGGGATCTGCCGTCATCTTTAAAAGAGTATCCGCATCAGCAATAGCTACACGGCGTTCATAGAAGTAAATTAATCTCTGTAGTGGGGCGCAAACAGAAACAACCAAAAATGGCCTCTCTGCTTTCTACCTTGGTCCAGCAAATCTAGCACTGACTCTACTCCAATTTGAGCGACCAACCTAACTTGTTCTGCCTATTCAATTGCTTATTATTAGAAATCAGAAGATTCTGTAAAACCCCCAGCCGTACCATATCTCCACAAAAGTTTCTCTGTTTAGCCGCGATTCCGTGGAAAGTGGTCCAGGTGGTGTGCAGTGAAATTATTCATGCATTCCCACCCAAGATTGCGCTAGTTAAGCTAACCCTTTCTTGGATTATCTTATTGAATAGGTGTGTTGGATATCATCCAGTCTGTTTTCCGTGAATCTCTCGTAGACATTGTCCCTCGAAACAGTTCTTGTAGCGCACTCATCAGAAGATACAAGCAGGCGACCTGTGACTATTAGTGGGCTTGGGGGTAGCTGATTTACTTTAAATAAGTCCCGTGATGCCATTGTGATGCGTTTATTATCCAACACCAAAAATTGTAACAATTAAATATTCCTAAACGATTATTCTCAGAAAGTTAATTGAATTTGACAGCATTGTAAAGCCGTCTATCACCCATGAACAGACTCCGAGTACATCCTATCACCGAATGAGGAGAATGACGAGCTGCAGAAATCTCTTGCATACATCCTAATACTTCGTTGCCCTCCATACATCTTCGATAATCTAACAATACCCATTAGCGTACTGAATTCACTTATGAACTGCATAGTGTTATTGTTGTATTAAAGCCCTAATGGCCACAGGCTCCTCCTACTATTTACAGTGCCAAAAGTGGATTTTAATAACTAATACTTAATTAATAAGTTCCTCAGTTTCGTGCAAGAATGCTTGTGGTCCCCCTAAGTGTGGATTACCAAGCGAGATTCGTTCTCAAGCCTCACATACTTCTCCCCACTCCAGTGGTCCATATGGTCCATTCGTTAGCACTTACCTTCGTCGAAACTAGCTTCCCACTTGGTGAGCAGTGCTTAAGGTAGCTTATTATGTCTGATATCTGCAGAATGCAAAAAAAATATAAAACTTGTAAAATAAAATGCTGTAGGAAAGAGGAGAAATCTCGCAGATTCCTTACACCAACTGCAAAAGTGTTTTAATACCTTCGACGTGTTAAGCATCTCTTTCAGAAACATTCCATCAAGTCAGCATGTTTTACTTACTGTTGGAGGTACAGATCTCCAGCTCAAATGAGGCTCATAAACTATTATAAGCTCTTCGTAAAACAATTTCTTGACTGATCAACTCGAAAGGCAATTATTCCTTTCACATTAAATTATAAACATGAGTGTCTTGGTCAAATGCTACTTTGTTAAAATTTATACCTGGGTTCAGCATTACAGCCGTCATTGGATCTAAATATAAGAAAATATAAACAAAGTAAATATGTATAGCCTAAGCAAAGTTTAAAATGTTCAGTGATAGTGGTGCAAGTAAAATACCCATCACAAACCATTGCAAGTATATGTATATATTGTACATCTACATTAGATGACGTAGATTGGAATGCCTTTTATACATTCCTACAATATGGCATAACCTGTATATTTAAAAGCAGAAAATAAATATCATATATTCAAGAGTTATAGATCAGTTCGTTTCATATGTGATGAAAAAACGTATATTATATACAAGATGAAAACTGAAAGCATAAAAATAGTTGAAAGATAGCTTGGAGTGTGTAGCTATACACTTGGAACACAAATACATAACATGGGAACGTGTACATCGCATCGCAGGGTCCCCACAAGTTCATACGTAATAACATACCATGTAGGACAATGTATCAGAAATAAAGATGATCTACAATATGCTTCGAAACATGATATATACATGTACATTGAGTTCAATAAACCGTAGGAAAGTAAATAGTGGTATAAAGACGCAATTAAAAACCGTTGATTTTGAATGCATGTATATGGGAAGCAGTTGAGGTGACGTCAGCAATCGGAAGAGATCAGATTGACAATATGCGACAGTAAGCAGACTAGGCGGTGGCACAGGCTTCTGTTGACATCGAGGGAACGTGACGGCTTTTGGCGTGGAGCACAGCTCTCATAATAAACGTGGAGGCAATTACGATGAGCGCCTCGACAGCATTCAGAAGTGTTCTGTCATGTCCAAATGGCATCATTTCGTATTCATCCCTGTACGCTGTATCTCCAGAACTTTCCCCTGACAAGCAGCTTTCCCTTCTGTTTTATATTCTAGATAAATGAAGTTCATTAAGATGCGTCCTAAAAGCAATCAACAGTGCTGCTATCTACGTGCCTCTCTTCTGACCTTATTTTATAAGTGACCGTTAATTTACGCTTCATCATACATGTTACATATCTCCAAGTTCTCATGGGGTAATATTTGATCCATGAAATAGCGGAAATTCAGCCGTAATTAACAATTGTCTGTAGCTAATATTTCGGATGTAAAGCCTTTAGCCGTCTTCAGAAAGCTAGCTTCTGGAACTTTCGCAGCCAAGCGCACCTTTTCTATGAGGGAGCATTCATTGTCTTGCCTTGTAATGACGCTAGTGCACCAGCGCTAGTGGTCACTCGCCATCCTGACATGTGGAGAAGAGTCGGTGTTGAGCTTCCGTACGGAGCGGTCTCGCGCTGCTATACTGCGGACAAGCAACGTGCATAATTTGGTACAAAGTGGTGTTAATAACTAAAAGTGTTTAGTCGGTTTATAGAAGAAAAGTATTTCAGTAATCTACCTATTTCGTGGAAAGTCATGCACTATTAATTAAGAGGTGTGTACAATATTGTAGTGCCTTTGCTGTTCAGAAGTACAACGAAATGTTGCTACAGACATGCATGCACGTCTGAAGGGACAGGCACTGCGATTTCTACAACCGTTATGATATACATGAAATGTATTCGCAGTTGTTGATCGGTCTGGAATCTCATTGAATGGAGTAGCATTCTCTTCATTGACGAGTCCCAGTTCGAACGGAGCCACGATGATCAGTGAAGACGTGTCTGGGAACGCCCCGGACCACGGTGGGATACCAACCTGATTGTCGCACTCCATACGGCCCGACAACCACGAGTGATGTTCTGGGGAGCCAGTTCATTCCATAGCAGGACCCCGTCGGTTGTCATCCGCGGCACCTTCACAGCACAGCGGTACGTCGACGATATTCGGTTTGTTGCCCCTGATGCCAAACCAGCCTGTGCTTACATTTCAGCAAGATATTGCCCGCATCCGCATGGCGAGAGTTTCTAGTGCTTGCCAAAACCCTATTTTCGACAGTTAGTAGAGTTTAGAACGTTTGGGGTATTGTGGGCCGTGCCGTCGAACCAGCTCGAGATTTTGACATTCTAACGCGCCAATCGAACAAAATTTGGCACGACGACCAACAGCTCTATCAATCTACAGGGTGTCACTAACTATTTCCATCTAGAGTAACTCCGAAAGTATGACGGGTAGCTGAAACGTTTGTGGGACAAAAGTGTCATGGGACAACGGAGGCCATAATTTTTTTTTTTTTAATGGGCTGTTATAGTTCGGTTGGTTCAAATGGCTCTGAGCACTATGAGACTTAACTGCTGAGGTCATAAGTTCCCTAGAACTTAGAATTACTTAAACCTAACTAACCTAAGGACATCACACACATCCATGCCCGAGGTTCGATTCGAACCTGCGACTGTAGCGGTCGCGCGGTTCCAGACTGTAGCACCTAGAACCGCTCGGCCACTCAGGCGGCTTTAGTTTGGTACTTATTTTCTGATAGTGGCTATCGAGGCAAATCCAATGATGTATAACAGTAAGGTCTTTGAAGGTCAACGAATATCACAAAGCTGGCATGAACGTCCATTACCAGATGGTGTTCAAAGTGATGACCATTGCTATCAATGCAATGCTGCAATCTCCTTATCATGGATTTAGTGGTATTTCTTATCACTTCGGCACTTATCAAAGCACATGCTATGACAATTATTTCTCGTATATCGTGCAGATAGTAAATATTTACCGAATACGGCAGCCGGCTGGTGTGGCCGTGCGGTTCTAGGCGCTTCAGTATGGAACCGCATGACCGCTACGGTCTCAGGTTCGAATCCTGCCTCGGGCATGGATGTGTGTGATGTCCTTAGGTTAGTTAGGTTTAAGTAGTTCTAAGTTCTAGGGGACTGATGACCACAGATGTTAAGTCCCATAGTGCTCAGAGCCATTTGAACCGAATACGGCGTATCCATCTAACGTCCCATTGACATGTAAATACCATTCGACGGTTTCGCAATACAACACTAGTAATAAAGGTAAGACTGTGAAACTTCCTGGCAGATTAAAACTGTGTGCCGGACGGAGACTCGAACTGTGGATCGGGTTCGACTCTCGGTCCGGCACACAGTTTTAATCTGCCAGGAAGTTTCATATCAGCGCACACTCCGCTGCAGAGTGAAAATCTCATTAAGATAGGACTAGTATCGTCGAATCAAGAGAATGTGAATGATGTAGTCCTTCGAAGTACTAGTCAAAATGCTTCGCATTTACGGAGAATTGCAACGAAATTCAATGAGAGCTAGAGGCTTACATGCTGAAAAATATCCTCAAAGTACTCACCCTACACGACGTACATTTAAATATGTGTATAGATAAATTGAGAGCAACTGGATATTTAACGCATTGGAAACATATCCGGCACAGGAGAGCACCTAGCGAGAAAACGTAAATTATTACATTTGCCACTGTAGTTCGAGATCCTTGTGTTAGTTGGCGTCAAATCGGAAGGGAATCTGACATAAGCCACAGTAGTGTTGTTCGTGTTTTGCATCGCCATAAATATAATCCTTACCGTATCAGTCTCCAGAATTAACTGGTACAGATTGTATGCGTCGCACTGAATTCTGCCGATGGGCTCAACTTGAGGTTCAGAGGGATGACGCATTTATTAATTTCATTTTATTTACTGACGAGGCTACATTCACTAACGATGGAAATGTTAATCTGCATAACACGCATTATTGGGCAACTGAAAATCCATGTTGGCCGCGACCAGCTGCACACCAAAAACCGTGGTCAGTGAATGTATGATGTGGAATTCTGGAGGACGGAATTATAGGCCACTATTTCATTGAAGGAAATTTTAATCGTAGGAAGTACGCCACGTTCCTGCAAGAAACATTAGATCTGTTATTAGAAGAAATACCTTTAGGAACAAGGAACAGAAGGTGGTATCATTACGATGGGTGTCGGACACATTTTTTGCTGATGGCTAGAAATGAGTTGCAAAGACAATTCCCGAATCGTTGAATTGGATACGGAGGAGATGTTCCGTGACCGGCTCGTTCGCCAGACTTGACGCCTCTGGATTTTCTCTTGTGGGGATTCGTAGAATACATTGTTTAAAAAGACATTCCAACTACACCTGGAGATATACGAGAGAGAATTGTCAGAGCATGTGCTTCGATAAGTGCCGAAGTTATAAGGAATACCACTCAATCCATGATAAGAAGATCGCAGCACTGCATTGATACCAATGGTCATCACTTCGAACACCTTCTGTAAATGGATGTTCATGTCAGTTTTGTGACCTTCGTTGACCTTCAAATACCTTACTGTTACACATCACTGGATTCGTCTCGATAGTCACTATCAGAAAATAAGTACCAAACTATAGCACCCCATAAAAAAAATAAAAAATAAAAAAAATAAACGCAGTTGACCTTCATATCCTTGACGCGACCCCACCTAGCAACAAAAAACCAACGTCATATTATGGCCCCCATTGTCCCATGCAACATTTTCTCCAACGAAATTTTCAGCTACTATCATACTTACGGAGCGGATTGCAACGTAGCTCACTACCTCACTACTCCCCACCACTCTTACAGATCGGACTGCAAGCTAGTTCACTGTTCCCCACCGCTCTCGCAGACGAGATCGCACGGAGTAGACCACATGGCAACTTGATGCGTCACCCTGTTCTCTGCGCCTTGGCGCAGTGATACAGCTGGCAACTCGCTTTCTTGACTGAGCACCTCTTCATCTGTGTTCAGCTCTTCATTCTTTCTGTGATTCGTTCTAGTCGTCTTCTTGTGTTGTTGTTCTTCTGTTTTCTTCTTGTATGAGTGTTCTTGTTAGGTATACTATTTTATCTCATCTTCTATGTCTGTTGCATTTATAGTTGCTATTGTTTGTGTGTTGGTAGCTTTTATGCAGGTTTTAATTACTTTGGTAGGGTAGGATACTAAATATAATAGTATATGTAACAAATAATTATTTTAGCTACACGATAGTCCATGTATAAAGGCTGTCTCACGATAAATGGCCAATATTCAGAGATGTGACAGGAACGATCATCTGAAGGGAAAAAACTTGATATGGACATATGCCCTATTCCAAATGGTTTCTGAAATGAAAAGCATTTAAAGTTACTTCTGTACGTTTTTCTTGACTAACACGAAATCCGCGACCTCTACCGAAAACTTGTCACAGTGGGGAAAAAAAACTTCACTAAACGTCCTTTAAAACGCAAGCTGCGTGAAGAGCACGAGAGAATACGGAAAATCTTGAACAATGTGAATGCGTTGAGGTGCAAGTAAGCCAGTTTGCGGTCGTTTCCCAACTTCACAGAACACGTGTCCTCTATCATATTACTCGTCTCGACTTCGTCTACACCACTATCGTATGTTGTAAACAATGACAACGTACTGAACAATAAAGTAATAAGTAATCATATACATTAAATATATTCTATCTCGGAAAACATTCAGAACAGTTCATATGTCCACATGAAGTTTCTTGCTTCAAATCATCGTTCCCATCATATCCATGAATACTGGCCATTCATCCTGGGATAACCTGTATTCTATGTTTACTTTTCTGCTTGTTCGTTTGATCTGAACAGATTGATGCCTTCAGGAGTCCTCTTACAACAGACCAGAGTTTTGTATGTAAATACAAGACTTATTAAAATCACAGTTATTTAAAAAAACATAGTATACTTTTAATATGATATCTGTTCTTCATCCCTCTGCATGTATTAGATACTTGCCTCTTACGCTCGCTTGGTTGAAATTGTTGATTTTCCTCGGTCTTCCTAAATATCTTCTGTCTGCTGGGTAATAAGTATCACCAATTTGGGTAATGTGTCGTCTTCCATTCTTGTGACATTATCCTTCCAGTTGTTTCTGTATTCTTTAATCTGACCATTTCAGTTTTTGACTCTCAGTTCTTTACAGATTACATTCACCCTTCCGTCACAGAATTTGTCTAGCTTCTCTTCCTAGTAATCGGATCTCTAGTTCTTGAATCCTGATGGGTACGACTGTTTCTGCTGTGTTTTGCTGGCATGAACTTCAAGGTCTAGGGAGCAGTACTTATTATGAGGAGTAGTGGGTCAACAATAAGCTTGCCCATTTGAACTGTAACGCTATCCTGTACAGCAAATGCTGAGCTGAAGGGCTTTCCGAGAGCGTTTACAGCTCTAGAAAGAATTTTTGCGACTACCATCATTTACTTTTGCGAAATAATCAGTAAGTCTATGTTTTGTTTACGGTTCAATGAAGTTCATCGCTAAAAACAAGTACTAGATTAGTTCCTTTGTTGGGACAGTGGAATCATGTGTAGCTTCTACTTTGCCTATTGTTCCCTATGTCACACAAACTTTTCCACAGAGCATCCGGACTTTTTGTTTTAGATTAATTTACTGCCAAGCCTTAGTTGTCGTTTCTTTCAGCTTGATTGACTTTTTTTGCATTCTGTTTGTAATAAATTTTATTTTCAAGGGCAGGAGGTCGCTTGTAAGTCCGAGATGCAGTGTCTCCGACATGCATGAACTGTCTTAGCTCTTCCGTTCACCGTGGTGCAGATTTTCACTGCAGGTTTCCGGTCTTTGGGGGAGCATATTTGTTGTTTAACAGAGGTAGTTTGACAGTAAATCCATGGAGTTGGTCTTTCACTTCCAGGAAATGTATGGAAGTCATCTCGCAAATTTATCTTTTGTCCCTCCGCTACAAGTTCAGGTACGCTGATACACTTAAAGGCTCTGCATGTCGTCAGAGTTTATCCTTTGCATATTTTAGAGTGTCAGTCATGAATATGATGTTGTAAGCTGATATTCCAGGTACAAATTTGTTTGGTTGCGGATTTCGTGCCAAATATATGTACGGGTGCCTGAATATAGGCTGCATTAGAGGTAGGTGCAAGCTGAAATACAGGTTACACTTGAAGAACAAACTACACACTTGAATTTCACAGTGAAGAAGCAGGTATATTTATGGTAGTGTACGCAACGTTATTTGTATGCTCCTAAGTCCAATCTAATTTTGAAAGGTTACTTTTTATAGAGGCTATCCAGTCTACTTGCGGAGGTCTGTAGAGGACGCACATTAGGCAAATTTTCTTAAGGTATTTGATATTTACGAACGTAGATTTGACTTGTTTGGTTCATTACTAATGAATTTAGTAGCACGATCGGTAATAATTCAAAACGTTTGTATGCCAATACTCCATCTGCTCATCTGTTACTTCCATGGTCTCAGGACAGTGGAGTCTATATTTAGGGAAATGGAGAGCATGCTTGGCTTGGGCCAGGTGTCCACGTTCGTTATAAGAAAGATATGTCTCTTGATATTCTGAAATATGTGGCGGAGGTCATCGAAATGAGTTGAAAGTGATGGCCAATTATGTTTTACAGTAACAATACAGACACACTGGTGGAACTAGTCGTTGCGTAAGTAGACAAAGTCGTAGCTTCTAAGGCACAGGCTTATTTGCCTCCTTTTTTCCAGTATTAATCCGCACCTTTATCCTGCCATCTCTTTTTCATATGCTGTGTAGCCCCGATTCGGATATCACATTATTCAAAATTTTTATCTTTCAGCAGTGAAATCCTTGCATATTATCAGGCTTGTCTTCGTGACTTTCTTAATCACTATCACTGATTCGGACCGTTTCGTATACTAGATAAACTTCACGACTGTGGGTGAGGGTTTCACAAATCACAACGTTCTACACCCTTCTCTATAACTTCTGATTATAGAATGTGTTACATGTATATTTGTTCCCGCTTTAAGCTATTACAATTTAAACTTTCTGTGTTAACAATATACACTTCCATTTTACCAGTGTACTTTACAGTTGTGTTCAACAATATGTCATCCACATTGCCTTCACCTAGAAGAATTACGAGCGATGTTCGGTACCATTTTAGAGAAATGGAAGAAAAAGGAAAATGCTGGTACTGTCAGTAGACAATTGCCTTGGCTACTGGCTTTTCATCAAACCTGATGGGACACCTAAAATCGAAGCATTCTACAGTACCTCTTTAACGATGTGGATTGGGAAGCCGATCAAGATCGCCATCAATCGATGCTAGAATTCGAGAAATCATTTCTCATAAACTGTCCTCACTGACGTCTGCTTTCCCAGAAAGGCAAATTGAGTCTCAAGTTGTATCTAGCCCATCAGTGACGTCAGATTCTGAAACAAGTGCTGATGTATTTCCTTTTGTGGTGCCTTCACCTTCACCTGCTTTTCATTTACAACAACCTACAACCAATACACATTGTTAGTGTTATAAAGCCGCTTACATTACATAAAATTATGGCATTAGATGCAGAGTTCTTAAAAATGATTTTTAGAGAATGCGATCCTTTCCCCGTAGCTGAAAAGACAGAAATGTATATATTTTATTTGATAAAATTAAAAAAGATCTGATCACCGCAAAGGCAGTCATCCTTTCGTTTGATGCATGGACGAGCGTAAATAACATCAGTTTCTATGCACTCACTGTATGTTTTGAAGAAGAGAAGAGTGAACTAAAGTCATACCTTTTAGAGTGTTCAGGGTTCTAAGACAAAGACACTGCAAAAAACATCTCAAACTGGGTAAAGTCTGTTATCCCAAATACAATATCAATTTTAAAACTACTTCTATAATAACAGAAAATGCGTCAAACATGAAATTAACAGGCATGCTTCTGCAACTTCCACATATCCCACATTTTTGCTCATTCTTTAAATCTCACTGCACAACGTGCAGTTGAGAAGTCCATCAAGAAAACCGTTGACAAGATAAAATGAGTTGTTATATTTCTTAAGGTGGGACCCTTTGCTTTAAGCAAACTCGCTCAATTGCAAGAAAATTTTAAAAAAAAGACCGACTAAAATTGAAACAAGCTGTCCCAACCAAATGGAAGTCTCATTACGAAATGTTCCAAAGATTTACCTCAAATAAAGGTCCCGTAATTTCTTGCCTCGCTATTTTAGGTGGAAAATCAATCACGCCAAACTTAACATGAACAGACTAGGAGCTAATACAGACAGCTGAACAGATTTTAAAATTTCTCCCTAGGGTAACCAAAGAAGTGTCCTCAGAGAAAACAGTCTCACTTTTAAAAATTAAAATCATTCCTATATTGATAGAATGTCAACTAAAATTCTTTAAAGCCAAAGCCCGCACCTCGTGGTCGTGCGGTAGCGTTCTCGCTTCCCACGCCCGGGTTCCCGGGTTCGATTCCCGGTGGGGTCAGGGATATTCTCTGCCTAGTGATGGCTGGGCATTGTGTGCTGTCCTTAGGTTCGTTAGGTTTAAGTAGTTCTAAGTTCTAGGGGACTGATGACCATAGATGTTAAGTCCCATAGTGCTCAGAGCCATTTGAACCAATTTTTTAAAGACAAAAATAGAGAATATCCTCAAGAAATAGAGTCATCGGGTGATAATTTGCTTAAAGTATTATTAGAGTGTTCTGGGGTAATCTCCAGCAACGAGCTGATTAGCCAGGCAACGTTACTGGACCCCGAATTCAAAAGCAAGGAGTTTCAGACCACAAAAAATTTCAGTACCGCTACGTGAATGCTATTGCAGAATTCAAAGAGTTGGTTGTTCAACAAGAAAAAAACAGAGCTCATTTCTCTACCATTTACCACCCTGACACATAATCCTTCTTCAATCTGGGAGGAGTTCAATGAAAGTACTGGTCAGCTTCAAGCAAGTCATGACCCAGAAAGTGCGGCATTTGTCTAACTGGAGAAAAGCTTAGTGGAGGGATAGTTGCCTAGAAGCAGCAGTTCCTTAAACTGTTGCTAAACTAGAAAATTTCTGTGGCCAGCCCTGCATCAATTGATTTTAAAAGTATTATGCATCACAGCAACGTCAGGGGCCTCTGAACAAATATTTTCAAAAGCAGGACAAATGTGCACTAAGAAGAGAAAGAGACTCTCAGCGACTCCAATGGGTCAAATTTTATTTGTAAATGACAGTACTGATTAATTTTTTCGTTATGGGAACATATATGGTAATACTGACTTTGAATGATGACTGCAGATACACTTCACTTACAGTTCTCATAATTTTCATATTTTTTCCATCAAAAGTGTCAAAATATGTCAAGAATCAGTCTTCATTCTCAAAAAGTTTTTCTACTAGATAAAAAATATTTACTATTTTGTTGTAGTATTTATGATTCTTACAGCAGAGGAAATTTAAAATTCGGTATCTGAAAATTACTAGGGACATAAGAAAAAGTTTTTACTTCTATTTATTTATTGTTTCAAAATAGGAACACATCAAATAAAAATACATTTTTAGTGGCCTGCATTAAAATGGCAGCGTACCTTCCGTTTACTTATTTTTGTGAGTGAATTGTGACTGCTGAGTATTGGAAAAGAGCTAGTTCTTTCCAGTGAGTGATCAGTTCTGATTTGATCTCTGCAAAGAACAGTTTCGCCCATCTCTAGTCGCCAGCAAAGAAAGATTGTTTGACAGGTATGCATAGTGCACGCAGAATACCATGGCTGGTAGATGCGCAGTCAGCAAGGCACACCTAGGGAGAACAGTAGTGGTGGAAGTTGTGGGCGGGCACTGTAGGGGAAATTCCGAGTGCTGGAGGGGAAGTGCCGTTCTAAACTGAAGCCTACATCCATATTTTTTGTATATATTAAGTGAAGCACCTACACTTGCATAGAGGTCATTCAATTAGATCTACTGTCACCACTGCTTTAGTTAGCATTTAAAAAGAATTCCGCTGAAAATGCAACAAAAATAGCGATTTATTTTCACCTGACTTGTTAACCATTTGTAACTTAACAGAGAAACGTCGTGACTGAAGTATTTTCAGGAAAACCTACATTCCTCTTGTACCCATGTTACTGTTTGCTTCTTTTGCCAAAACACAGGGGAGTTAACACAATGTCACTTTACTAACGTATGGTGCAGACGCAACTGCGAGAGAATTCTGAAACAGCGGTTTTTTAATTTTATTAAGTGTGGAACAGAGGAAAAGTAAGGTCAATAGCTTATGAAAAAGCACATCTTTGGTACAAAAAAAAACGTGTAATGTCTTCACTCATGTTATTGCAAAACCCAAAGGATTTCTCATTTCACAAGCTTTTGATGGCCCTTAAAATTTATATTCTTTCATCTAAAAAGTCTGTAGTTAGTGCAACAACAAGGTAGATAAGAAAGTTTCGCATAATAACCATATGACAAAATACTCTCCCCTTTGTTTGCTATCATTTGCCTAAATCTCATTTCGATATCACAAACCGCTTATGAAATATGAGAAATGTTGTGGATATTTCATTTTGGCTTTATCGCTGGCGGTCGTAATCGCAAGTGAGTGTGCTACGTCGCATAAATTTTCTCGAGACTGGTGACAAGTAGAGACCTCCACGAAAGTCCAAAGAAAATTTCAACTTGTTAGCTAAATGTCATATGCAGCAAAATATTATGAAATGTACACCGAACACAAAATCATAGCGACTCCTAATTTTCTCGAAAACTTTTTCGAATTTCGCATAATATCTTACTTCAGTGCAGCAAATATCACAGTGGCTGCAACCATTAACCATTAGCGACATGATGGACACGTCATCATGGAGTTGACACATAAGGCCATAAGTAATGCAAAAATAATTTTTTTTTACCGAATGGTTTCTGTAAAATCGTTTGAGAAAAACTGCAGGGCATGTGCCGAAAGCGGGTATTGGCCTCCCAGCCTGAATAAAACAAATGAAATTGCCCAGCGCTTTGGACGAAAACTGGTCATTGTGCATCGCCCACCGTATCCTGTGCGGACGTTTTTTCTATCAGGGAACAGGCGTTGGGGGACGTCAGTTAACAGTTCTAAACCGTGGTCTGTGAGTCAGTGGATAATAAGATGGCGTCGCTGGCAACATGGCAACATGTGGCTATTTTAAAATACTTCGAAATTCAGTAGTAGTTCACAGTAGCAACGTACTGCAAAACCAATCACATCAGCATATTCACAGCATGAAGTTGGTTATACTGAGGCATTAATATTATGAATATCAAGAAAACTACATGAGTCAGGTAGTCACAAAATAAATAATTTTACAGTCCGTAGCTCGTGGTCGTGCGATAGCGTTCTCGCTTCCCACGCCCGGGTTCCCGGGTTCGATTCCCGGCGGGGTCAGGGACTTTCTCTGCCTCGTGATGACTGGGTGTTGTGTGCTGTCCTTAGGTTAGTTAGGTTTAAGTAGTTCTGAGTTCTAGGGGACTGATGACCATAGATGTTATCTCCCATAGTGCTCAGAGCCATTTGAACCATTTTTTAAATAATTTTACAAAGAAAATTAAAAACTAATAAAGCGTAAACACATCATGTTACCTTGACAAAGAAGGTATCAGATGATAAGTTAGAACACTGTCTATCGTCACTGTGAGCAACACATTCATACACACTTTATTCCTTATGTTATTACATATTTTACATACTTTTAATTACATAAATATTTCAGATCTTGTATTCTCCACAGTTACGTATAAAATGAACACAGTATGACATCCTTTATACTTTTCTCCCACTGAACTACATAACATATGTCTAGATTATTACTTGATATCTACTTTATTTAATTAAATGCGAATTCGGCCTATGTTAAAGTCACATGACACGAGATTTGGTACCACCACTGAACAGAGCATAAAAAGAGGCATCTGTTGAGCAGGCCAACTTAATTTTTTACACTTTTTAGCAACATTTTCGGTCATAAGAAAACATGCTCAAAAGTCATAATTTAATTGAATATGCTTCAGCTGCTGGACAGAGATTAATATCTAAACTCTGAGGATGACTGGGAGAGAAAGATTTTTCATTCAACAGATATATCATATTTATACCTTATGTATTGTTTGAATGGTGGTCCGTTTTCTACGTTTTAGTACATTGTGAATTTTGGAGGGAAGACTGAGATGAAAAATTTGCGAGCAAGAAGACATTCCTTGTAATTCTGCATCTGATGGTCAGTCTGTATGGATCACTCTTGAGGTAAACTGTTGGGAAGTTGATAGCACACTTTCAGACTTTTGCTAGTAATAAATTTCGAGTTACAAGTGGCTTCACGAATATTCGGATTTTTGTACTCATCTGGGACCCCTGCATCATATACGTCATATGGGAACACTATATATTACCCTGTAAGAACAAGACATTCCTGTGTTCGATTATATTTCTTTATTACAGTAGGCCATCTTCAGGTTATCTGTGGAAATCACACAGTTTGGTAAAAATCTCACATTTCGAAGTATATAATTTAACATATTATAATATCGTGCTCTGTTACGAACATCAAATGGTCTCGATATCCATATCACATCGATGTCTCAGTTGCTGTCACTATTGTGGTAGTTTGATAATTGGATGTTGATGGGGCTATAGAAGATACTACACTTAAGCTGGAGCAAACAGCCTGTAATCATATAACATAGCTGACTCAACTGTCAACAACCCGCAACTAACGTCATTATGAAATAAACTTTCATAATTCGACAACTTCAGAAATAACTGCTCCAGCTAAAGTTTAACACCTACCATAGCCCCGCTAAAGGAGAAAATTTATGCAGCAATGTCAGCAAATGAGACATCAGTGTCACATGGATATCAAGACCACCTAATGTACACAGCAAAGCATAATTCTATAATACGTTAAGTTATCTACTTCAGAATCTAAAAAACTGAACCAAACAATGTACAGTACTTTCCACTCATAACATGAAGATAGAAATCACGTAGGAATAGGCTTATTGTAATTAAAAAATATAATGTCTTGGTCTCATAGCATAATGTACTTTAAGATTTGTTTGTACTTAGAACAATTACAGCTTTAAATATCGTGAACATTAGATGATATGCACCATTGAACTTTAATTTATTTGGGTTGCACTTTACATTAATACTGAATTGATGTCGGGAATCTACTCATAATTTCGCGAGTTTTAATAGGTTATGCACTACAGTGTATTTATGAGCTGTGAAATATTTTATGTTTAGTTTAATGGCTTGGGACTCTGTTTTACACATTCCAGAGATTGAAGACATGTCTGGGGATTTTGCGGTGCATGGAAAAAACCTTATCATTAAACAGACAGTTCATAGAGATATGTGTGGATTCTTTTTACAAATAGCACCACATTGCTGACACATGAGAGATAACATGAGAAGACACGTGATGTCCGTGAGGCACCGCAGT
This sequence comes from Schistocerca cancellata, assembly GCF_023864275.1. Classification (NCBI taxonomy): domain Eukaryota; kingdom Metazoa; phylum Arthropoda; class Insecta; order Orthoptera; family Acrididae; genus Schistocerca; species Schistocerca cancellata. The sequence goes on from NC_064629.1 coordinate 334,482,250, forward strand.
ACCGTCCGAGTTCCCCAGTCACTACCAACCATACCATGACTGGAAGTCATACCTTAATATCTCCTCGCACCATGACAACAGGAGTAACATCACTGTGCCTCTCCAATGCATTGTAAGAGAGATCTCCGTAGATCGCAGCCACACTCGCTGACGATCGTCGCCGGGACATTGCAGAACCACGATTCTTCGGTGAACACAATGCGACGACTTTCATCGGCAGTCCTTGCTTCCCAGTGCGACGTTACCTAACGGATTTCCTGCCGAGAAGTAACTTTTATAACCAGCATTCAATGTGAGCAGACCAACTGCAACTTTACCTGATGTTGGCCGTACCTTAGGTAATTGGACAATGCATGACTCTGCTTAAAAAGAATAGCGCGATAATGTAGCGGGTTTGAGGTGCCCACGTCTACTTTCTCATCCAGCAGCTAACTAGCTGCAAATAATGACACGTAGTGTGATCCTGCAGTCAAACAGTCTATGCTTTGGTGAGAATTGAGAAATAAAAAATAAACCGGAATATTAAATAAAAGCCGGCTGGAGTGGCCGAGCGGTTCTAGGCACTACAGTCTGGAACCGCGCGACCGCTACGGTCACAGGTTCGAATTCTGCCTCGGGCATGGATGTGTGTGACGTCCTTAGGTTAGCTAGGTTTAAGTAGTTCTAAGTTCTAGGGGACTGATGACCTTAGAAGTTAAGTCCCATAGTGCTCAGAGCCACTTGAACCATTTATTAAATAAAAACAAATAAATAATTAATAAAAAAGGGCTCTAGTCTAATGTGTGTAATTGACCTAGACGACAGACAATTATGTTGAATAATATTTATTCATGAAAGAAAAATTCAACTAAACGGAAAGTAGTCCTACAATAACCAATTGCAAGTCAAATAGAAAAAAACACATTAGACGCAGTAAAAATATGTTGAGAGCGTTACGAAAATGGTCGAAGAATTCCCTAGCTAAATAGTCATCCAGGACAAGTGCAAACTAAGTCCATTCCATGATCACAGTACATGAAATACCCACCAACTAAAAAGAATTCAGAGTTCATCATGGTGATTTACACTATAACGCACAAGAGAAAACGAATAGAAACTGGCACTCAACCTCAGTTCCGTAAAGTAAGTCGAATAGTTAGAGCTGTGCACTGGAGCACATTCAGACCTCACGAGAGTTAGAGCCCCTTCAAAAGTTAGACTATTGTAGTAGCTGTTCACTGTCCATAATCAATCACCCGTACGATCAGTTAACCCATGTTACCACAGATAGGTCTGCCTTATTTCAGAACTGACGTCAAAGTGTTCTCTTCAAAACGTCAACGTAAAATGTGCTACAAATTTTAAGTCTCGCTTGGTTATTCACCACCCAGCATCTATCACCCACACGATCGTATAATGGAGTGTATGGCATACAGGTCTCCCTTCTTCAAGAACAAAAGTAAATGTGTCGTCTTCAAGATCTAACGTAAAAGTATCTTCTTCAAGATTTCAGCGTCATGTGTCTAGAATCACTCACTTGGGCGCTCCACTCAAAAAGTGCCTGCACATGACTCCAGCAGTGTCCCGCAACTGTCTGCTTCTTCAATGATGAAAGGTGTTCCCATAAAAAATACGTCGTTCCTATGTTCTACAGACATGATTTCACTCAACTCGACCACATTGCACACTAAACTAAAATATTACAACAACTATTCAATAAAGAAATATTGTAAACGTTCGGTCACACATAAAACATTCGCAAAAAAAATAAGTAAGGTTTTTTTCATAGTAAATAAACCATATTTTTGCGCAAGAACACTCACGTTAAATGACAACAAAATGTCTGCTTTATAGTAGCGTCTTTCCGTTCTCTTTTCAATGGTGGTGTCACCTAACACATTCAAATGGACACTTTTAAATTACAAAGGTTTCTAATATCAATTGTAATCAATACTGAAATAACGCTGTTGGAAAAATAGTAGCATATTCCTTAAATAACTACACAAGAATGACAAGATCAGAGTTATTCATGCTACATTCAGTTTCTGTGTTACTGTGGAGGATAAGAAGTTTCGACAGGCATTTGACTAATGAAACAGATACAAATACACAATAAATCCATAAACAGATACAGATGAGCATTTTTCAGGAGTAATAGCTATAGTTCAGTGCTATCACCTGACATGTTGTTCGTTCAAACTGCATGAAGTGTGTAAGTAGGCTGTTTAGGTTTTTATGTTGGTAACGCCACATAGAGCTCTGTGTGAAAATCACTGACTGTGCTGTGTGCAGTCTGTGGATGGTTCGATTTGTTGGAATATTTGCTATTGTAGTGGTGGGCATTTGGATGTGAACAGCGCGTAGCGTTGAGCAGTTGGAGGTGCACCGCCTGCAGTGGTGGATGTGGAGAGAGAGATGGCACAATTTTGAGAGCGGACGATCTGGATGTGTGTCCGTCAGAAAAAGGAAATTTGTAAGACTGGATGTCATGAACTGATATACACTCCTGGAAATGGAAAAAAGAACACATTGACACCGGTGTGTCAGACCCACCATACTTGCTCCGGACACTGCGAGAGGGCTGTACAAGCAATGATCACACGCACGGCACAGCGGACACACCAGGAACCGCGGTGTTGGCCGTCGAATGGCGCTAGCTGCGCAGCATTTGTGCACCGCCGCCGTCAGTGTCAGCCAGTTTGCCGTGGCATACGGAGCTCCATCGCAGTCTTTAACATTGGTAGCATGCCGCGACAGCGTGGACGTGAACCGTATGTGCAGTTGACGGACTTTGAGCGAGGGCGTATAGTGGGCATGCGGGAGGCCGGGTGGACGTACCGCCGAATTGCTCAACACGTGGGGCGTGAGGTCTCCACAGTACATCGATGTTGTCGCCAGTGGTCGGCGGAAGGTGCACGTGCCCGTCGACCTGGGACCGGACCGCAGCGACGCACGGATGCACGCCAAGACCGTAGGATCCTACGCAGTGCCGTAGGGGACCGCACCGCCACTTCCCAGCAAATTAGGGACACTGTTGCTCCTGGGGTATCGGCGAGGACCATTCGCAACCGTCTCCATGAAGCTGGGCTACGGTCCCGCACACCGTTAGGCCGTCTTCCGCTCACGCCCCAACATCGTGCAGCCCGCCTCCAGTGGTGTCGCGACAGGCGTGAATGGAGGGACGAATGGAGACGTGTCGTCTTCAGCGATGAGAGTCGCTTCTGTCTTGGTGCCAATGATGGTCGTATGCGTGTTTGGCGCCGTGCAGGTGAGCGCCACAATCAGGACTGCATACGACCGAGGCACACAGGGCCAACACCCGGTATCATGGTGTGGGGAGCGATCTCCTACACTGGCCGTACACCACTGGTGATCGTCGAGGGGACACTGAATAGTGCACGGTACATCCAAACCGTCATCGAACCCATCGTTCTACCATTCCTAGACCGGCAAGGGAACTTGCTGTTCCAACAGGACAATGCACGTCCGCATGTATCCCGTGCCACCCAACGTGCTCTAGAAGGTGTAAGTCAACTAGTCCCCCATTGAGCATGTTTGGGACTGGATGAAGCGTCGTCTCACGCGGTCTGCACGTCCAGCACGATCGCTGGTCCAACTGAGGCGCCAGGTGGAAATGGCATGGCAAGCCGTTCCACAGGACTACATCCAGCATCTCTACGATCGTCTCCATGGGAGAATAGCAGCCTGCATTGCTGCGAAAGGTGGATATACACTGTACTATTGCCGACATTGTGCATGCTCTGTTGCCTGTGTCTATGTGCCTGTGGTTCTGTCAGTGTGATCATGTGATGTATCTGACCCCAGGAATGTGTCAATAAAGTTTCCCCTTCCTGGGACAATGAATTCACGGTGTTCTTATTTCAATTTCCAGGAGTGTATATATATTATGACTTTTGAACACTATTAAGGTAAATACATTGTTTGTTCTCTGCAAAAATCTTTCATTTACTAACTGTGCCTATCAGTAGTTAGTGCCTTCAGTATTTAGAATCTTTTATTTAGCTGGCAGTATTGGCGCTCGCTGTATTGCAGTAGTTCGAGTAACGAAGATTTTGTGAGGTAAGTGATTCATGATAGGTATAGGTTATTGTTAGTCAGGGCTGCTTCAAAATCAATTAGCGTAGAGGTTTTCCAGCACTGTCATCGATAAAGTTTTTTCTAAGGAGATGTTTCAAGTGTTTAAAACATGTTAATTCAAAGGTTCATGGTGACAATATTTAGTCACTGTAAACTTTTTACTTATGTAGTTTTAAAGATCTATAAAATAATAATCTTTCATTGGATGCGCCACATTTTTCTGAGACCACCGATGAATTCGTATTTGCTTTATTATGGAACTGCCATTAATTACAGAATATCTGAGAGCTGTAAGAAGACATCTTTCAGATTCACTATTGCTGGCACATCGTCGGTCCTCCTAAGTGAGTGACTGCTGCCCACATGTTTTTGACGGTTGAAATATAAGAACTCCACATCGATAGAATTACTATAACGACAAGCGTTTCACATCTGTTTCAGTGGCGTAGAAGACACCATGGTACTTGGCTGCCCTCCTGGTTCGATCTGCCGGCCGTCGATGCTACGAGTGGAGTCTTCGCTGTGTGTAAGTGTTATGAAGTTTCCTGTATACCGAGTAATTCGGTGAGCACAATGAGAAACTACAACAGGAAATCCTCCGTGCAGTGGACGTTGGATAGAAAGTTTCGGAGGCCCATCGCTCACGAAATGTGTGAATGGATTCGAGATACTTTGAAACAACCGCATGAGAATTTAGAAGGAATTGAGTTGGACTTTCCGTTCTACTAGTGTTTTTTGAAGCCTTGTACCGCTGATGTTGCTGAACGATTGGTCGCCTACAATAACGGTGCCGGGAAATTTAAACATGTAGATGGTTCCGTCAGTGATGTTTTGGTGCAACAGACAGGATGTGGCATTCGGAATGTGAGAGTGTTCAATGTAGTATTTGAAGTTCCAAACGAGGAATTTGTGAAAACTTTAGAAATATATGAAAAAGTATATTCTGTTACAAGGGAATACTGGTCAAGTACATACATGTCTCTGGTGGACAGCGGTGTTCGGTCTGTCAGAATGGAAATTCGGAAGCATATTCCTTCTTACATTGACGCTGAAGGCTACCGAGATTTTGTGTCGAACAGTGAACAACCGCAGACATGTGTAATATGTAGTTGTACAGAATGCCTGCGACAAAATTGTCCTCGATGGAGGCCAGTGCAACTGCTTAGGTAATCTCTGGTTCGTGACACTGATAGGGAGACGCTCTTACTCAGTGAAATAGTCGCTGGTACAGTGTCTCAGTCCCAAAATAGACCGGAGGTACATGTTGCGGAAGCTCCTGCCCCCGCAGCCGGCCCCGGCACCTGTAAGCAGTGTTGTTGAAGCAGAAGGTACCTGGCATACTCGCAACGCGGAGCCTCCCTCACTAGAGCCAAGTCCCGCGGCGACCGTTCCTCCGTAAAGCGAAAGCACGGTGCAACCAGAGAAGGCAAAGTCCGCTGATGAAATGTCTGCCCAGAATACGCCACGGAAAGTAACAGCAGACAGTGGGGGTTCTACCGAAGTGCCAGAAGAACAACCGCCGGCTGCAGTTACTCGTAGTGGCTCCGAAAGTGACCTGTCGCATGAATCGCTTTCACAACGTCCCGCGTCAGGCAGACGACGTGGAAAGAAAATCCGTTCGACTAAAAAAAGATCTGCCCCCCCCCTCCACCACCCACAAATGTGTCACTCGATCAGGCGATTGAAGAACTGTCACAGTCTTTTGTTGCCAAAATGAAATGTGTGGATGTTCATGGTACCGACGAGGAAATGAGACCGGCAGACAAACCTGCGAAACGAACTACGCAGGAAAAGCCACAGGACATTGTGCAGCTACGCACTGGAAAAGCCACCGGACATTGTGTAGCAGCGCACTGTGCCAGCCGCAGAGAAAATACATATAGAGTGGTCGGACAATGTAGAAGGGGACGAAGGCATATGTTTTTTTTAACGGAACTATGGCGACTGGCAACTGTTGCTTTAATATTTGCACTGTAAATAGCATACACTGTGACTATGACCAAATTATCATCGGCAGTTATTTTAATACACCGCTCAATGATAAAGTGCTACACCAAACAGATCTCTAGATCTTCGTGCTCTAGTCGACAGTTTCCGGCTTAAAGACATGTGGCGTATCCTGAATCCAGACAAAACACGCTACACCTATTTTTACAACAGAGGTTATAGTCGGCTAGACAGGACGTATGTGTCACTTACACTTACGGCACACATAAACAGCACAGGAGTCATACAGAACATCTTCTCGCATCATTGAAGTTTCTTCTGCCAAATGACTTTGTCTCATGGTCACAAGAACACCAGGAGGTTCAAATGTGGTCTTTCGGACGACGCCATTTTAGCTGAAGATTTTAACGCCATGTGGAAGAAATTACTTCAGGAGCAGCACTCTGTGAGGAGTACACTTGAATGGTAGCTCACAACAGCAAAGCCTGATCAACTACAGCCGTCAGAAAGCTCACTGACGTAGGACAACGGTGCAGTTTTATCGGAGCTGTTTACAAGATCTAGCTCGACACTGACGTAGGACAACAGTGCAGTTTTATCAGAGCTGTTTACAAGATCTCGACAGGTTACGGGACAATCAGATCTACATCCATTTTTTAAAGGATTTAAAGCTCCACTTTTAAACGCCCTGAGGTCCCGACGTGAAGGTACAGTCATAAGGAGCCAACCCGTCGGTGCTGTACATGTTTAGTCGCTGTCCATATATCATCTACACAGAGAACGCAGGCGCCGCGCAAAATTATTCATTAAAAAACTGGAGGAAACAGGACGGTCGGAAAACCAGTGACATGAAGGGGATACGACGAGAAATTTGCAAGTATTTTCAAGTTCTTATTCGCGACACCGACGTAGCCTCCGAAGTGTTGGCTATTGTTCTGCAAAACGTTCCCCATGTTTTAACGAGGGTGACAGATTACAAATCAAGAAAGTTTTTACACGTGACGATTGGGAGTATGCTATCAAAGGGAGTCCCAGGAAAAAGTCTCCATGAGTTGATGGGATCGCTGTTGAATTTTATGCTAAATATTTTAGCATTTATCCGTATTGCCAATGAAATCCAGAACGGAATTGAAATATCATCAGCATTTTAGGAAGGATGCATTACGCTCTTTACAAAGTCAAACGCGACACCGAACATCGGCAGTCTACGGAGATTCACTTGGCTCAACAGAGACTACAAAATAATGGCGTGGTTTGTCGCCAGTAGACTGAAGTAGGTAATGCCAAAGGTTGTCGGCCAACACCACACGTGTGCAGTATGGGATAGAAATATATTCGATGCTGTTCTGGTATAGAGAGACTGTATGCCACATATCAAAAGTGAAAGGATGAGAAATTCGTCGATTTTACTTATCGACTTTCAAAATGGGTTTGACAGAATTATTCATGCTTATCTGAGAAGGTAGTAACGAGAACAGGATTTGGGAACAAGTTTACGATTGTCGTTCAGAACATGCTTGGGAACGCCACATCGACGATCATCATCAATGGCTACCCTTGTGACAAATTCCCGATCACTAGGTCAGTACGGGAAGGATGGCCACTGTCGATGGCTTTGTACGCCATAGCATTAGATCCGCTCCTCCGACATATATCCCACGAATGCCGGGGGATCACGATTTGCAGGACTTATGCAGACTACCTCTGAGTTTTCATGGAACAGCCAGCAAACGTTGGCCGGCCATACACTAAACTCCGCCAGTCAGGGAAGGTGACAGGTGCGACAGTCAATCATACAAAGACAGTGTTATCCCCCCTCAGACGTCGCGGGTGGAATATTCAGCGAAACTGGTTCTGTGTCCGGACACAGCACAAAGTCCTCAGAGTCGTCATGACGGATAACCCGCAGAGAACGGAGGCTCTCAACTGTCGTACAAAACGAAGGCGCTCAACTGGCGTACCACTCTGCATGAAATCAGAACGGTAGGCAGAATACACTAGGTCTGGACCTCGGAACCCTACGAAAGGGTGGAGATAATTAATACCAACCCTCTGGCGAAAGCCTGGTATCCGACCCAAGTTCTGCCAGTGCCAAAACAAATAGCACATGCCATTTCACAGGCCAATATATTTGATGTTGTGAATGGGACACATCTTCAAGGCCTCTATCCAAACTTACACCCTGAGTCTTGAAGATGGTGGGCGGGAGTTAATAGACTTACACGCCAAATGTGCAGCACATATCATCAAAGACACCAAAACCGTGATTGAAAAAGGTTCTTGCAGTCCAACAGCAACATTATTTCATAAATTCCGGGCGCATTCACTAGATGCCCCAGCCCATGTCAGCAGCGTCCGCTATGCGCTCTACCTCGACACTTAATACCTTCTACATAGTTTCCTGAGAAGGAACAGAGTCAGGGATATCGCTACCACACTTCGTGGATCTTCAGTCTCGAATAAGTGGGAGTTTCGACTGCCACAACACAAATGGAACACTGCATGGAAAAATCTAGCCTCCGAGGCTATATTTGGGAGTGTGTGCGCAACGTGGTACAAGGTTGTCAGTCTCACTATTCCAACAAAGTCTAAACTTTATTCAGTTCACCTACTCCTGTCAGAATACTGTGATATGCGTGCGGAAGAGGACACAATTGAACATCACGTTGTGTGCCGCTAATTTTGTATCATCTGCGACTATGCCAGAGACATGCTGCGATTTATAAACACTGTCGCTATGAATCACATCACAATGTCAGATGCCATTATACCACAATGGAACCCTGTACCAAAGCAAAGAAAAATGCTACGATCTAGATTGTGGGACACACAATTCACGCAATATTCTCTCTAAAAATGATTGATAAATGGTTTTTCTTGGAACACTTGTGGAATGAACACGGTAAGGAATAAACACGGAAGAAATATAGCGAAACCTTTGCAAATTTCCTAAAAATACCATTGCAAAAAGCTTATGGTGATACGGGACTATAATTTATTTCTTCTAATTTTTCTTTTGTGTTCTCTTTTCGCTTCGCTGTATGTGATTTCGTGATTTGCTGTGCAGTCCGAAGTCCTTCTTTATATTTCTATGCTCCGCGTGCTGAGATTTTCCGTTATGTAATAGTTAGAAGAGCACTGACAAACAAACAGACATAGGCAACTTTGTCTCAAGAGTGTTCTGTACTTGCTTGGCCTGGTGCACAATCCAGTACATGTCCCCTTGTGTACTCGGGATAAGCTGATTATCTGTTGAATGACATTGCCTAAGAATGGGCCTGTAGAACAGCTGGAAGAAACTTCTATTTCCTTCATTTAAGGCACATTTCATTTCAAAACAGAATGTAACGTCTAGAGGTGAAAATTTACTTCGGGTGTCAGCAAGAGTGCCTGCTGCAAGGTTATGCTAAATTTATATTCGATTCCGTCAGGAGTTTTCGATTCAGTAGATGATTATTTTATAAAAAATAAAAAAACGCTTTCAACGACGTACTTCCGTAAGGATTATTATTTTTGTACAGTGTCCAGTGGACATTTTATTTTCTGTCTGACAATCAAGTAAAGCCGCAGGCTTTAAACTCTTATGCTATGTGATCAAAAGTATCCGGACACCTGGCTGAAATGACTTACAAGTTCGTGGCTCACTCCATCGGTAATGCTGGAATTCAGTGTAGGCCCACCCTTAGCCCTGATAACTGCTTCCACTCTCGTTGGGGAATGGCAGCTCATTCTTCAAGGAGGGCTGTACTGAGGAGGGGTATTAATGTCGGTCGGTGAGACCTGGTGCGAAGTTGACGTTCCAAAACATTCCAGAGGCGTTCTATAGGATTCATGTCAGGACTCTGTGCAGGCCAGTCCATTACAGGGATGTTATCGTGTAACCACTCCACCATAGGCCGTGGATTATGAACTGGTGCACGATCATCTTGAAAGATGCAGTCGCCACCCCCGAACTGCTCTTCAACAGTGTGAAGCAAGAAGGTGCTTAAAACATCAGGACAGGCCTGTGATAGTGCCATGCAAAACAACAAGGGGTGCAAGCCCCCTCCATGAAAAACACCACCACACCATAACACCACCGCCTCCGAATTTTACTGTTGGCACTGCACACACTGGTAGATGATGTTCACTGGACATACACCATACCCACACCCTGCCATCGGGTCCCCACATTGTGTACCGTGTTTCGTTATTCCAGACAACGTTTTTCCACTGTTCAATCGTCCAATGTTTACGCTCCTTGCACCAAGCGAGGCGTCTTTTGTCATTTATTAGTGTGATGTGTGGCTTATGAGCAGCCACTCGACCATGAAATACAAGTTTTCTCACCTCCCGCCCAGCTGTCATAGTACTTGCAGTGGATCCTGATGCAGTTTGGAATTTCTGTGTGATGGCCTGGATAGACGTCTGCCTATTACACATTACGACCCTCTTCAGTTGTCGGCGGTATCTGTCAGTCAACAGACGAGGTCGGCCTATACGCTTTTGTGCTATATGTGTCCCTTCAAGTTTCCACTTCACTGTCACATCGGAAACAGTATACCTAGGGGTGTTTAGGAGTGTGGAAATCTCGTGTAAAGACGTATCACACAAGTGACACCCAATCGCACGGTCACGTTCGAAGTCCGTGAGTTCCACGAGCGTCCCATTCTGCTCTCTCACGATGTCTAATGACAACTGATGTCGCTGATATGGAGCAAAAGGCTGTAGGTAGCAGCACAATGCACTCTATATGAAAGACGTGTGTATTTGGAGGTGTCCGGATACTTTTTATCACATAGTGTATGACGAACTGTCCGTTCGGCCCCTGCTGCTGCTTGTGTTTTGTCCTTCGTTCTTTATTTGGCTTTATGATGAACAGTTCGTCAAGATATTCGTTTATTAATTTGCATTACGAAGAAGTACACTTTCTGTTTTGCTATACATCATGAAAATCCAGTTCATCAAAAGGAACTTTCGTCATGGTATATGGAACCTGAGGAACATTTACAATTTCATATCATAGCATTTATATCTTGATTTCGTTCTTTACTTCTGTAAAGGTGAGACGGCTACGAATCATCATTCGTCGGAACAATACATTTACGTTTATATTTAACTAAAGCCGTGAAGCTCGTCGATGAAGGCACCTTTGAAGAGTGCAACGAAGGGCTGTGAGGGCAGAAAAGAAGCACTACAAAAAATAAAATAAAATGCCAAAGTGGATAGGCTGACGGGTTACGAACGTAAAAGACGAGCGTTCAAATCTAACGGGAGTCAATTGTAATTTTTTTTTTTGTTTGCACCTGTGCAGGAAATATTTTAAAAATTAATTCGCTACAAATTGTCTCCACATTGTTTCAAAAGATTCCGTTCTATAATAGCCTAATCTTTAAACAAACAGACAAATAGTCATAGTAAAAATTTAGAAAATCGGTGTATATATTTGTAAGTACTTCGACTGCTACCTGGTGTCTCTATAGTTTTCAGCTAAGAGAAACGTATCAGTTGATTGGCATGCATCATAGGTCTACTCCAAAATGGTTGATGTTAATGTTCGCTAGCGACTAACTGGTCACTTTGAAACTGGTGTTAGTGCGTCTGAGGCAGGATGTTGTTATGGCGCTCACGCTTCTACAGCAAGGAGACGGATGAGACGATTTGGAGAATATGGTGAGGTAATGAGACATGCAGTACCAGGAATACCACGGATACAAGATGAAGACCCGATCGGGACGGCTCAGAATGCTCCTTTGTCAATCATCCAATAGCTAAGGAGAGCTTCATATTTCTCGCCGAGAACTGCTCTCTGAAGATTAAAGGACCATGGAATCAGGTCCCGTCGTGCTCTTATCCAAGAAGCCGTGGACAGACTAGCAATTGTGAGTTCCTGGGAAGATGTCGATTGGAGGAACGTCAATTTCTCCGACGAGTGCACAACTGAGTGCACGAGCAGAGGTCCTGCTCTTGTTTACCGCATAGACGGGCAATTTGATGCCAACGGCATGTGGACAGAATACTGAAGCTGTACGTAGCCTACTCTTAGATTTAATTTCATTTTTCTGTATAAGGGGTACGTAGTTATTAGCCCAACAATATTAATTTCAAAATACAAATCAACTGGCTCCTATATCATTTATATTTCTGTGGGTGGTCAGATGAATATCACCCTCCAAGGGTGATTATTTTTATTGCTATGGAATGTTAGATAAATATTACCTTCCAAGAAAGAGTATTTTTAGACATCAAATTCAGAAACCATAATTAGTTATTTACTGAAGAGAATGTTGAAAAAGGTAAAAAAAGAGAATATAATTCAATAACAAAAAGTAAATAAAGCACGAAACATTTGAGGCATGTTAAAAAAAAAAAAAGAAATGAAAGCCTGTGGTGAGATTCGATCGGACACAGGCTACAACGATTAGTACTCTACACTCAGACGCTGCGAAGAAGCTACCGAACTCTTCTTTTACCTGTAAAGCTCCAATAGACCTACCGTAGTTGAAGAACGAATATTAAACTGGAAACAGCACATGCTGGAAGGCACAACCACTCGCTCGTGTAAACCAAGCATAAGGACTTAGAAAAATATGTCAGTCAGCTGATATGTTTCTCTCAGCTCAAATCTGTGGAGACACCAGGTGGTAGTCAATGTATTACAAATAAATACATCAATTTTCAATATTCTTACTATGACCATTCGTTTGTGTATTTAAAGATTAGACTATTATAAAACAGAATCTTTTGAAAGAATGGGGAACATAGGAAAACCTACAACTGCAAAATTTGTAGCGAATTATGGTTATATGAATTTGTCTTTTGGTCTTTACTGTTACCTTGGACGAAGTAAATTAACTGTTGGTTTTGAATTCTTGTAGCATTATCAAAACAGCATATGTGGTTATATTTGATTGGCACTTCTGGCCGAATGATTAAAGTCATTCCTTTCAGTAACTTATTGTAGTGGTCAATAATTAATTAAAAGTGTTGGGTCCTTCAGACCGTAATTATCTCCTTATGTTGAATCTTAAGGTTGTCATTCTGACACTACAGTTGTGAATGTTCAGCGGCCCTTCAGGCCTGGAGTTTAAAACTTTTTATTGTGTTTTGTGATATATTTGTACCAGTGAACAAGTGTTTTTTAATGTTTAATAAAATTAAATTGTGTTTGAAACTGTAACCTCATTTGGGTCTACGCTTTCACTCCCTGCAGCCTTTGAGCTCTGCTTACCTTACGCTTTGGTTAAGTTTTCCCATACCACGACGTATCAGTTATAATGCTAAACTAATTCCAGAATGTTACAAAAAAATGGCTCTGAGCACTATGGTACTTAACATCTATGGTCATCAGTCCCCTAGAACTTAGAAATACGTAAACCTAACTAACGTAAGGACTTCACACAAGACCCAGTCATCACGAGGCAGAGAAAATCCCTGACCCCACCGGGAATCGAACCCGACCAGAATGTTACAGAAGAACCTGAATTTTCAAGGTGTAGATTTGTTAACACTTCCCTACATACTGATAATTTGCACAGTCATAGTAAAACTGTTATTAGAATTATGTGAGAACGGAGGAAAGAAAATAGAGTAGCGTCAGTGACATTTGATCCAATGTCCTCCATTTTATGAAACCAAGCGCTTTATTTGCTTACTTATTTTATTTTCTTGAAACACGAGAAGGTAATATAAAATTTATTTGTAATCAAATAGTCATCAAATCAACATAACTTCAGGAAAAAGTGGGGAAAACTTACCGCTTCTCTTAAGCAGACGGAAGGTATGGATGATAGGATATGAGTGTGTGTTTGTCACCTCCAGCTCGATGACTAGGCGGGAACGAATTCAAAAGTAATAGCAGTGTACATGGCTACAACACTAGGAGAAAGGGTGATCTTCACTACTCAAGATTAAATCTAACTTTGGCTTAGAAGGGGGTAAATTATGCTGCCACGAAAGTCTTTGGTCACGTACCTAATAGCATCAAAAGTTTGACAGATAGCCATATAGCATTTAAAAGGAAATTAAAAGAATTTCTTAATGGCAACTCCTTCTACTCATTAGATGAATTTTTGGATATAATAAGTGAGTAAAAAAATATTAAGTGTCATGTAATATTTTGTGTAATGTAATATCTTGTATAGACACCTTTTATTAACCTGACACGTTCCACATCATTACGAAGTGTCGTATTCATGATCTGTGGAACAAGTACTAATCTAATCTAATCTAAGGAGTGGGCAGCGGCAGACCACACGAGGCCTGGCCACGGCGTCCCCAACATCACCGACCAACTGGAAGTCGACAAGAAGGGACAGTCAAGGAAGCAGGTACTTTGTGTTAACAATGAAATTACATTGTGTGACGCACCAGTGGTAGGTAGGGAAGACGGGAATGTAAAACAAGGATAGTGCGATAAGAGGCGCTGCGTTAGTAGTGCTCCTCGACAGCAGTCGAGCCACCCATGCCAGGCACATTCCAGCTGAGCGGGGCTCGCGCAAAACCCAACGGAGGTAATTGGTCAAATAGGTGCGGTTTCGTGGACGTTTTTCGATCACCACGTTCTGATTCTGTAGGAGGGTCCAAAGACCAAGCCGCGATTTGTCCCCGATTCCATGAAGCTAGGCGACTGTCCATACTTTGACACAGACTATCGCATGTGTGTTGGCTGCAGGGAAACGCACGTCCTCTGAAGCATACGGTTAAACCGCGGATGGATAGACGCAGAGGAAACAAGTGACCGACCATGTGCTGCCTCAGTGTCCACACTATGCGAATACCGGCGCAGGTCAAGCGATGGACGCCATCGTCCACAGAGTGATAGTTGGAGCATAAAGGACTGTCCATTATAACAATGGCATGCAAACGCTGGTTAGTGCTAAATTTTCCACAGGCGTCGTGATGCCATGTCACTCGGACGGACGTTGGGAGGTACATCTGATGAAGGTTTCGCCACACTGCCGTCCACTTTGTTGCAGGGTAACGTTGTTGCAGGGTACGCCACACAGTAACTGAATGCAGAAATCCTTTCGAGGAGGGGGTCGCGTACATGGGACGCCACCTCAGACAGAGCTAGGGTCCACAGAACGATAGACAGGTGCACAAATAGAGGCGCAAAATCTCCTACTAACACCAGCGGCGAGATGGAGGCCGGCATGAAAAGGTCCAAGAGTTGGCGAGTGAGTGAGTTCCCTGTGAGTTCATGGTGTTCAGATATAAGGTCGCTGCACGACACATGGCACTGATGAGCCCAAGTCCCCAGCCTTCCGGAGGAGGGTGACTGTATCATTTGTGCCGTCAGGAAGTAGCCCACGTGGCCTGAAAACTGTGACCAATCGCTGACGACATCGGAAGGTCCTGTGCTACGTGCACCAGTTTGGAAACTACATGCGCGTCCAGATATACCACACGTTGCAAACCATCAACGCAGCGGAGGCGATGTTGTCGAGCGGTCATGCGGGTGACTTGGAAGACACGCCGGAGGTTGACTACTGCGGTGTGACGGACGGTGAACGTAAAGACGACGCCAAGGATTCGGAAGCTCTTCTCGAGTGAGTCCTCGGCCAACTGGCATCACCGTGGATTTGGCAACACTCATAGCACTCCCTGCCACTCCCGTATATATAATCAGATGAAGTACGCTTGTGGTCTCTTGCCGTGACCGTACTAGTAGCAACAGGTCGTCTGCATAGGTACGACAGCGGAACGTGTATTACTGCAAGGCGAATCCTCACAAGAGCGTCACGAGACTAGCAATAAGTGGCTCCACGGCGAGGTTGTAGAGGAGCATCGATAGCTGGCATCCCTGATGTAAGAAACGGCAGATCGGTATCGGTCCGGCGATACGACCGTTAACCTGGACAAGGAAGTGGACGCTAGCGTAGAGACGTCGTAGGGTACAAGTGAAGGGGGCTGGGAAGCCCATCCACGACAGGGAAGAGGTAAACATGTCGCACAAGATCAAAAACTTTGTCAGAATCGACGACCACTAAAGCTGCACGGAGACTGCACGTAGCTGCTAGAGCAATCATATGTCGACATTCACCAGTGGCCGTCTGGGCACTGACAGATGCACCCGACGTCTTTTGCTCTGTGGATAGTATAGTGGGAAGGATCCGGCGGCATCGTATCGCCAAAACACGTGCAAATATCTTGTAGTTAGCAATGAGTAAGATTAGGGGGCAGTAATGGGCAACTGTATTCCCCCGCGATGGCTTGTGAAGTGGGATGATAATGCTTTCTATAGGTGTGGCGAAAGTGTTCCACAAAGCTAGCCACGATATCTGCCTGGTTGGTGGCCCGATGCCCCCCACGAATGACGAGCTCCTATACAAGTTGTTGCCGGCGGTGTCTCCTTCAATCACGATGTGGTGGATTGAGGCGTCTTCCTGCCACGCCATATATTGACGGCTAGTTGTCACGAACACACCCTGCAATCCGCCTGCGACTGGTCAGCGGAATTATGTGAGCTTTGATCCTGTTGCGATCCATCTGAACAGCCGAAGAGGGTGGTTGCATATCAAGGTCACGAAGGATGGCGAAGTAGAAGTCTGTTGTATGGCGTTTCCATGCAGACACTTCCGTGCCAAACTGCATCAAGACTTGCCGTATTGCAGGATTGGCCCATTCCAGGCGCTAAGCCATCGTCGTCATGTATGCCGGACGCTGGCTTTCACAAGCTATACAAACCTCCGCTACACGCTGCTGACAGGATTGGTACGGTGTGTGATGTTTAATTTCCACGGCACACGACAGCGTCACACAGCCTGTCGTGGGAGGAGGATGGTACTGACATATGCACAGTGGTCCAAGAATGCCAAGGGACAACATTCTGCATCTTGGATATTTATTGTATTTTTATTTTATTGATTAACATAACGGAGTGATCCGCCGCCTTGGTAACTATAGTGGATCGTTAGCTACAACAAAATAGACAATTTTCAGAATTTTAGTACTTTACATGTTTCTTATATGACTAAATTGTTAATTGAAAATGAAAAACAAAACAAAAACACACAAAATATACAAAGTACAATTTAGTTAAAGAAGGGGAAAAACAAATGTTACTATATTCTTAAGAAGAAAATAATACACGAAAAGATAGACTATTTAGACAACAAAAGACGTCCCTTTACTTAGTCATCTGAATTGGTATATTCTATTGCACTGTAGTTACTACTATATGTATGAGTGTTGTGAAATTAAATCTTCGTGATTTGTGTATGAGGTACGAGAGCACTATTTGTTACTACAATTGCTTCCTCCAATTGACCCGCCACGCGGAAGTGGCCGCGCGGTTTGAGGCACTATGTCACGGATTACGCGGCCCCTTCCACCTAAATTTCGAGTCCTCGCCCGGGTATGGGTGTTTGTGATGCTCTTAGCATAAGTTAGTTTAAGTAGTGTGTAAGTTTAGGGACCGATGACCTAAGTAGTTTGGTCCCTTAGGAATTCACATACGCATTCCACTTGACCGCCACGTAAGCGCGAGGGGAGCCTCGGGAGGTGACTTCGAGCCTCGTCTCCCCAAAGAGCACTTCTTATCTATGTTGTGCGTTTGTGTTTCTGTATTTACGTATTATTATACTCCATACGTAAGTCTATAAACAATTTTATAAAGTTTGCATGTTTTAAAATTTGCATCTTATACATTTCACAAATTACGCATTTACATGTTTGAAAATAGTGATCCAAGAAACTAAATAATTACTTGTTTTACTTTTACAAACAGGAAACTTCGTTGTTTTATTTCCGTTATCAACTTTTTTCCAAATACCAATTTTATAAGTTTCCTGTTTGTAAAAGTAAAACAAGTAATTATTTAGTTCCTTGGATCATTATTTTCAAACATGTAAATATGTAAGGTGTAAAATGTATAAGATGCAAACTTTAAAACATGCGAAACTTATAAAATTGTTTATAGACGTACGTATGCAGTAGAATAATACGTAAATACCGAAACACGAGCGCACAACATACATAAAAGGCGCTCTTTGGGGAGACGAGGTTCGACGTCACCTCCCGAGGCTCCCCTCCCGCTTACGGGGCGGTCAAGTGAAATGTGTGTTGTGTGTGTGGAATGTGTGTGTGAATTCCTATATATAGTGATAGTGGAGTGTTTATATCATAACCTGTGTCTATATTTCATCGGTTCCCATGTCAGTGTTTGAATCTCTGTTGTCGCGTGCATCATGTTGCGGTGCAGGGTATTTTTCATGTTGTGATCTTGTGTATGGTCGTTGCTGCTGTAAAATAGCGCTCTTGATATTTCATGAGTGATAAGTTTAAACATGTAAATATCCTTTAGTCGGCAATGAGTAAGGTTAAGGGGCGGTAAAGCTTGTCCTGCGTCTTCGATCTGTGACGTTGGCCTTACGCGCGCGCGCGCGAGCGCGCGCTCGTGTGTGTGTGTGTGTGTGTGTGTGTGTGTGTGTGCCATTTTTTAATGTTATGTGTTCGGGGGATCCATGTTGCCCACATTCTCACATATCACTTTGGCTAAGGCCAAAGCGGTGCTGGTGTGTAGGGCAAGTGCGTTGGCTTGTCCGGAAATGTACCATACCGCGACTTGGCTCAGTGTGTCTGAACCTCAATCGTTCCTGGACATTCGGTAAGAATGAGAAAACCCGACGGCCCTTGTCAGATGTTTCCCATTCTTTTTGCCCTGTCTCAGCCTTCCAAAGATCTAATTGGCGGCTCTCTTTTTGGGCCAGTATGCTCCTGCTTTGTGTCTAATGGTCATGTCAATAGGGTATGCTGCACATACAACGCATAGGGCTTCCACGGACATGGTGTCTAATGCCACTGACATTCTGAGCAACA
Organism: Schistocerca cancellata; assembly: GCF_023864275.1. Taxonomy (NCBI): domain Eukaryota; kingdom Metazoa; phylum Arthropoda; class Insecta; order Orthoptera; family Acrididae; genus Schistocerca; species Schistocerca cancellata. The sequence continues at coordinate 334,501,075 of NC_064629.1, forward strand.
CACTTCTTTGTCAAAGCCTCACAATGTTTTTTTGGGTCATGAGTGACAGTCGAGGTGCCCATGCTCCTTTTGGGAAACACATTAAAGATTGAAGGAGGGCTGTATGATACATTCGCAGAGTCTGCAGTGGTAGTCTGTAGTGAGTTAAGTTAAGCGTGGCGAGTTTTAGGATTAGTCTTGTCGCTTGTTGTGTTGTTTATCTTATGTGCTCGTAGAATGTCAGTCGTTCGTCGAGGTGTATCACTAGGTCTCTCTTGTTATTTTCCTCTGAATGCTAGTGTGGTTCAGCCTAATTGTGGGATTTCACTGCAACGCCCCTTTGATAGGTAAATATACTATCTTGTTTGCCGCAGTTGTGAGCTTGTTATGGCTGCACCAGTCACTTATTTCTGTAAGGAATTGTGTATCCTTGCTTTCGAGTTCCACTCTCCAGTTTCCAGTTATTATTACTAACAAGTCGTCAGCATAGGCTACTATACACCTCACCATATCATCTTCGAGCAGATTGTTTAGAAGCGGTTCTGTGGCAATATGCCAGAAAATTTGTCATCAGATTGAGCTTTGTGGGCATCCTTTTGTTATCGTCTTGATAACCTTTTGTGTACCTGCTTGCCATGCACCATCCTATCTTTGCGGTAGTCGAGTAAGCTATTGTATAAGACTGTTAATGTCTGCATCTCTCTTAGCCTCGCGAACAAGGCAAGCCACCAGAGGCTGTTGAAGGCGCCTACTATACCTATTGCTATTGCCACTACCACTGCCACTGCCACTTTATTATTTCCGGCGCGCGGTTAAATGCATCGTCTGTTGAACTTTTTGGTCTAAAACCATGCTCATGTGGACTAAGGCCGACGAGCGTCCTGTGTGACTCTAGTTGATTACACAGTAGCTTCTCCTGCACCTTAGCCAAACTGTTCAAGAGGCAGCTCGGCCTGTAAGTCCTTGGGTCTGTTGGTCCCCGGTCCTCACTCTGTTAGGAAGGGGATGACACGTGCATCAGTATTTTTTGGCGTTTCTGAGTGTATGGCATTTGGATCGGGAGTCATCTCATTCCTTAATTGTTTTATTGCTAACGCTATATCCTCTTTGGCAAAAGGGACAATAACGAGTAATGTCGGTGTTTTTACCTTATCTGTTAGAAGTTTAAATGGTCCCCTTGTACTGTTTTGTAGCTGAATTATGATTAAAGTGTTCCAGTGATGCTATCTGGTCTTGTATAACTTCTTTTTATATTTTTACTTATCATCACGATATAGTTCCAATATTACCTACCTCTCTTGTGCTGTTTTTGCCTTTTGTAATGTTTCCGTTTGTCTTTCTTTAGTTTCGTTAACTCAGCGGACCAGTGGAGTTTCTATTTCGGTGCACAGCTGGTCTTTAGGATAGCTAATCGTCATACTTTTTGAAGCAGATCCGCCAGAATGTGAGCTTTTGTGTCTATGCTGCCATTGACTGTATGGAGGGAAAATTATTCAACCACGTCCCTTAATTTTTGCCAGTTAGTCTTGTTTACAGGAAGTCATTTTTTTCTGTTGATGTGAAGTTTCAAAAATGGCTCTGAGCACTATGGGACTTAACATCTGAGGTCATCAATCCCCTAGAACTTAGAACTACTAAAACCTAAATAACCTAAGGACAGGACACACATCCATGCCCGAGGCAGGATTCGAACCTGCGACCGTAGCGGTCGCGCGGTTCCAGACTGAAGCGCCTAGAACCACTCGGCCACATCGGCCGGCGATGTGAAGTTTGTTCATGTTTGTGTATGTGTTTGTGTGGATGACTATGGCGTTGTGGTAAATGCCAGTGGCATTTTCTAGTATTTCCCATTTGTTGACGCATATTATGGACTTCGCATTTTCTCGTGAGATCCATGGTTCCTCCCTGCATTGTTGCAGTATGTAGGCGTTTATCCGGCTCTGTTTAGAGCTAAGAGGCTGCATTAATTTATTGTGCCATATATGATTTATTTCCTACTGTCTGTTGTGTCTGCGTGGCATAGAGTCGACCGTGCATTGATGTCAGTAAGTATGAGTATTCTTTTGTCCCTATAAAATTGTGATATATATCGTATTTGGTCAGAAAAAGGCTCTATGTCATATGAATACTGCGTATACGTAGATATGATGATCCAAGATTCTCCATGCGTAATTTCAGCAGTGACTACATGTTCAGAACAAAGCTGTGTTATAATTGCGACTGCGTAAGTTATGTTCGCTATTACAATTTCAGCCTCGGCATTTTGGATCCCGATAATTGTTATGAGATGATGGGAAGACCTGGAAGAATTCCGCCACGCTTATATGGCTCTTCGAGACAGATTATATCTGCCTGTACTTCGTTTAGATGTCTATCCAGTTCCACTCCAACTCAAATACTGCTATTTCTGTTTAAGTGTAAGATCTTCAAATGTTGTTCAAATGTGTCTGAAATCTTATGGGACTTACTGCTAAAGTCATCAGTCCCTAAGCTTACACACTACTTAACCTAAATTATCCAAAGGACAAACACACACACACCCATGCCCGAGGGAGGACTCGAACCTCCGCCGGGACCAGCAACACAGCCCATGACTGCAGCGCCTCAGACTACTCGGATAATCCCGCGTGGCTGTAAGATCTTCACAACGGGCGGTATCCAGTAGAGGCATAGCACTTAGTTGTCGTCTCTTAGGGGTCGTAATAAAAGCGCCAATGCGCCCTTCGTGCGCAAGCCTGTCCTAACAAAACTGCAGAGCTCACGAAGGTTGGTTGGCGGGAGCTCTGTTCTAAGTATCATTCTGTGTGTCTGCTCTGTTGTAAGGAAACATATTTTTCCCCTTCCGGGTATTTGAGGCGTATCACTAGATGCCGTACAGTCTGTGAAAGTTCCCTACTTCCTAACCTACTTAGGCATAAGGTACTCTAAAGATTATAATAATCAATTACGTACTGGTAGAATTTGAAGCTGTGAGGAGGGGTCGGGAGTCGTCCTTGGTTATCGCAGATGGTAGAACACTTGCTCTTGAAAGGCAAAAGTCCTAAGTTCGAGTCTCGGTCCGGCACGAAGTTTTAATCTGCCAGGAAGTTTCATATCAATGGATACTCCCCTAAAGAGTGAGAATTTCATTGTGTTATTACGTTGTTATTGTGTTGTTTTGGGTTTCTGTGTGTGTCCTGTGAAACATCGTGACATTTCGCTTTCCGTATTGTTAGTGTACACAGGAACTATGATAATAAAGTATTTTTAACTGTATAATTAGGTAGATTGTTTGTATTTAGCATTGGACTACCAATATCTCTGTTTTTGTAATACTGTTTGTCTATCGCGAGGTTATTTGGCAACTGGGTGTTTAAATGAAACAAGTCTACGGTTACCAGTCACTGTTTATTTATCTCGACGACGCGTTTCAAAGGTTGAACCGTCCATCATCAGGTGGATTTACATTTGTTAATATGACATTTGTGTGTGCGTTTTGTAACAACTTTTTCGAGTAACTTGTGGCACTGTCTAGTGGAGAAACAAAACACTGTTTCACAACATGGTTTCGGGTTTCTTTTGACAAAAAAATTAAAAGTATATCTAACGTTAAAAATAAAATAAGCAAAATAGAGTATCTCCAGTGGTCATAGGTTCCTTTCACTGTCGTAACACATCACATGTAAACATATATGACGTCTGGAAACCATTGGGTGCTAGGATCGTATAGCAGAAGAGAAAACTTTATCACAAAGTCCAAAGAATATACATCATAACAAAATTATTACAGAATGTAATTTTAATTATGTGTTTTGATCTAGCAAACTGTTAACAGGTGTTGTATTTTTTGTGTTTCTTGTACCGGCGTGTTAATATGTCTATTTTCCTTGTTTCTCGGTATAGTGAGATGAATATGTGTCGGTATCACCGAGGTGACCTAGGACATCCTTTTGTGTTTGTTTTCTGCTTGCTTCGTTACGTCCCCCTCTACACTGAAAGCAAAGTCCTCTACCACGTCTTTCACTCGTAGCGGAAGTTCGGTCTGGAAGATTGCCCACTGGATCATTTCGTGTTTTATCTGCCTTCCTTCATGGTAGTCAATGGCTCCCTGCACACACATGTCGTCTACGGAATCAGTGATTTTAAAAAATCTTTGCTGTATTATGTCACACGTTTGCAGCGATGTAAGACTGTTCGTTTCTGAATCTGTTAATTGTGTTATACCCACAAGTTGTCGCCAGGCGACTCTACGCCGCTAATCTCTAGTTTTGGTTGATGGAGACCTACGTTTGCGCATTAGTGTCTGACCGTTGCAGTTGTGCTTCATGTTAGTGAAAGTAGTCTGTAATGTCGTATTTGGTACTCTCTGTTTGTCTCTCGTACAACTGCTTGTAGGTAGGTCACCCTGTCTTATCACATATCCTGTTTCTATATTTGTATTGTATACATCCAACTGTGGATTCCTCTCGGCATTCTGACTTCTTGTGGTCCGGCTTCGCTAATTTTCAGAAGACTGGTTTTTTATCGTAACGTTTCGGCAGATGACCTAGGCGCCAGAAACTGAAGCATTTCTGAACAGCTCACAAAATTTTTCATGTTTAAGGACACGAACTGAATATCAACTCTTTCTCTTAGCAGAAACGGTAAACTAACCCTTGAATTGACGTCCAGGACGTTGTTAACTGTTCATGTACCATTTGGACCTATTTTGAACTTTATTTTAACTTCCTCATAGAACTCTTCGTTAGAGAAGTGTTTGCTGAAGTTTATCTCATATAGTTCCTCCCGAAAGTCCTGAACAATTAGAGTAGTTGCGACCTGATGCACTGCAAGGAGAAGTCGTAATTTCCTCGGCTCTTCACATGTAATATCTTTAGTTGGGCTGTCTTTCCTATTATTTTCCTTTCTAAGATGACTGTGTTTGTTATGGCTCTGATTGCTTTTTTTTTTACTTTTTCTTATCTGCGACTGACTGTTTTAGTTATATTTTCCCGTACGGCCTCGGCGTCTTGATTGTTTTCCGATTTGAAGAAGAGAACATCGGACTGTTTTGATTTGGGTTGCTGTATGCGTTCTTCTACTTTGCTCCTAGGTTTTGAAGTTTAGCCAGCTGCCGCAACTGCCGCAAAAGTCTGTGGAGTTGACTTACTTTCTGTTCTTAGTCTCTGATTGTCAAGTTTGAGGTCTGTTATTTCTGATTCCAGAAAGTGAATTCGTTCCAACGCATCTGGTGCACTGGCGTTAGTCAATTCTTTATGTAAAGGATCATTTTCTTTACTTAACTTCTTATTTAGCCCTTCTAATTGTGCTTGAGTGATGACGAGCGCCCAAATTTTCTTTTTCACTGTTTCTGGTATAGCTGTTATGGTTCTTTTATGAGTCTGTTCGTTTCGAAGCTCCATAACTATGTTAAGCTACGGCGATCTTTTCCGCAATTAACGCATCTAATGGAGTTACCGACGATGCCATTTCAACAGAGGTACTTAGTTTTATAGCTCCTGTTTTTCTGACGCTCGGTGTGCTGTTATTCTGTTTTGCTTCTGAGGTAACCGTGATTACTATTATTGGTTATCCGCTGTCGCTACAAGGACTATCGGTGGCTGCCGCCAGGAGAGACCAAGTAGTTTGTTCCAGTATCCATGCTTTCACATGGATATGCAGACAGAGCTATCAGAGAGGCACAAGGCGGGCGTTCCAAATTCTGCAGAGTGTAAGGTGTTGGGAGAAAAATCACTTGTATTTTTTTAAAATGTAGTCAATTACTAGTCTCTTCGCGATTCTGTTGCTACTTTGTTTGTAGATACTCACATACAGACGCCGTTGTTACTGATACGTCTGTGTTTCTGCAGTCGCAAACGTCATACGCCGCCTCCGCCGCTGAAGTCTATGTCCCCGGTGGCCGGTGGTGTGTCAGCCAGTACTGATGCTGCCGCTGCTGCTGCTGCTGTAAGCCGCGCAGGCGTTTCAAAAAACGATGCGCCAGACCGACGCTGCGGGCCAAGACCGGGCAGCGGAGTAACAACTGTTAAACACACGCGAAATCACGAAGTGTATCTATACATCTTTTATAATTACAGTATCAACCGCACAGACTGCGCTCACAGAGAGCATCAATGGCACTACATGCACTCACCAACCGAGCACGAAATTTTGTGGATTCTGTTTTCCAGCCGGCCGTTGTGGCCGAGCGGCTCTAGGCGCTACAGTCCGGAACCGCGCTGCTGCCACGGTCGCAGGTTCGAATCCTGCTTCGGGCATGGATATGTGTGACGTCCTTAGGCTAGTTAGGTTTTAGTAGTTCAAAGTCTAGGGGACTGATGACCTCAGATGTTAAGTCCTATAATGCTCACAGCCATTTGAACCATTTTCTGTTTTCCACCAGAAATACGTGATAAGACCAGAGCTGACGTTAACGCACACGGTGGCCACCTTGACTGGAAAAAAAGCATCGACGAGACCACGGGAGATGACTCGCAGAATGGCCCGTCTGATATGGTTGCGGACGACAAAGCATATTTCTTTGCAAGGGTTGAAGTATGAGTGTTGGTCATTCCAATATAAAACACAACTGAAGTTGCCAAGCAGACAATATTCGTAACGACCGACAGATCGGTAAGTGATCTCTTCAGAGTAAAATCGAGTTCGGTCCAGTAGATGGATGTGTAGGTTCTACCTCACCTGGCTGAGTCCTGACTCGCGCTAGGACTGAGTCAGGTTACCTATCTTACCTATAATACAATCTATCTACTAAACTCTAAATTCTAGTTTAAAATCATGCATCTTCATATAAAAAAGTCTATTTTATGTTAAATCATTTAGAAAAAATAATAAAAATGAATACTTTTTCATACCACGTTCACTTATTATAAATTAATTATTTTACTCATATAACAGGCGAATGTAAGAAAATAATATTAATCTATTTATGAAAATAAATGTCTCAAATACTGAGAGTGTGATTAAGTGGCTCGTTTTTCTTTTGTAATGAGTACCTTTGCAAATTTTTATAATGTGCAGTTTTGTTCTATTCTTTTCATATTCTGGTTTGTATCCATCTTTAGGCCTCTAAATGCAGTAAATGATGATGAAGATGAAAAACTGAATGTAAGAAAATAAATAATGTGAATTGTGGTGAGCATAAAAAGATAACTGAATAACTAAATTCGTTACTAGAAAGTCCAAAAATCTTTGGCGCCTTATGAAGGAAACACCCCGAAGGGAATTTTTCAACTCCTCTTTCCCTCATTTTCTCATCCTCTGGGTTTTCTTCCAAGTCTCTTTCAGCGACATCCTAATAGCTGCTCTTCTTCTGCATCTGTCACCAATCAACTTTAATTTAGTGGACTGAGCTTCTTCAGCGGCATTTCGATGTCCTATGATCCCACTGCTTGGTTGGCAACTCCACCCCAGCCTCTGGCAATTGGGAGCATTGGTAGTTGTTGGCAGTTTGTATATATACTTGGTATTCGAAAGACGATGATTTTTAAAACTTTGTCACTTTTGTGTATTTATTTTGGATGTAAATAAATTATTTTCTTCATATTTCTGTATTTTATTTGAGAGGATGAAATGTAAATAATATGTAATGTCAATTACAATACTCAAATTAAAATTAGAAAAAAGTTATTCACATTTAAAGTCAAGAACGTTCCCCTGTTAATTTAAATGGAATAAACTTCAATGCCATCTGTTGACAGATTTCCTAACCAATTTTCAGTGTGACATATATAAAATTGATTAACTGTACAGTTTGGCATATATAATATGCAATGGTTAACACATGTAAACTGCATCTGCTATACTGGTTTTTGTAATAACTTTCCTACTTTTAGAGATAACTGAATTCTGACTACATTTTTGTATTTTTCGATCGCCCCTGAAAAACGACTACCCTCGACAAACGGTAGTAAGTTGAATAGCATAACTCGCAGGGGCAGGGGGAAAACTTTTTTGTTAATTTCTCAGCTATATATTAACCGATTTTGGAAATTCGTAAAGCTAACAGAATATACATAAAAAGACCTACGGTACTCAGAAAAAATATAATGAATAAAATAGGATATCATTATCTATAGACATAATAAATTTTTGAGTTTTTATTTCCTCTATCTTCTGCAAATACTTCAAAATGAATTGCAAACATGAAGGTCAGATTTCTATAACTTTTATAATTTTTTATTCATTTATATAATCAAAGAATTTATATAATTTTAAATTTTGAGGAAGTATTTTGTGTTGGCATCACAAGTTTAATTTTTCTCACCATAAATAACTATATAAGCAAGTGAGTCATTTGGAAGTTTATCGTTCAGAGTTGCACTAAGTTTCATAGTCGTTTTCTGTAAAGTTACAACATTCTTTCTAGGAATCATGTTAATAACATAGATTAGATAACTTGTTATGAAATTATGTGGACTAATATCTACATTTCCTTTCGGTAGTGTAACACGTTTAAGAGGGGATGTAATGGAAAATGTAAGGAATTATTAAAAAAAACATTACAGCTATACAGGGTGTTACAAAAGGGTACGGCCAAACTTTCAGGAAACATTCCTCACACACAAAGAAAGAAAATATGTTATGTGGACATGTTTCCGAAAACGCTTACTTTCCATGTTAGAGCTCATTTTAATACTTCTCTTCAAATCACATTAATCATGGAATGGAAACACACAGCAACAGAACGTACCAGCGTGACTCCAAACACTTTGTTACAGGAAATGTTCAAAATGTCCTCCGTTAGCGAGGATACATGCATCCACCCTCCGTCGCATGGGTTCCCTGATGCGCTGATGCAGCCCTAGAGAATGGCGTATTGTATCACAGCCGTCCACGATACGAGCACGAAGAGTCTCTACATTTGGTACCGGGGTTGCGTAGACAAGAGCTTTCAAATGCCCCCATAAATGAAAGTCAAGAGGGTTGAGGTCAGGAGAGCGTGGTGGCCATGGAATTGGTCCGCCTCTACCAATCCATCGGTCACCGAAACTGTTGTTGAGAAGCGTATGAACACTTCGACTGAAACGTGCAGGAGCTCCATCGTGCATGAACCACATGTTGTGTCGTACTTGTAAAGGCACATGTTCTAGCATCACAGGCAGAGTATCCCGTATGAAATCATGATTGTGGTGTCACCGCCAGACACCACACTTGCTAGGTGGTAGCTTAAATCGGCCGCGGTCCATTAGTACATGTCGGACCCGCGTGTCGCCGCCATCAGTACTTGCAGACCTAGCGCCACCACATGGCAGGTCTAGAAAGACGGACTAGCACTCGCCCCAGTTGTACGGACGACATTGCTAGCGACTAGACGTACGAAGCCTTCCTCTCATTTGCCGAGAGACAGCTAGAATAGCCTTCAGCTAAGTCCATAGCTATGACCTAGCAAGGCGCAGTTAACCATATCTGGAGAGAGTCTTACTTGTATTCACCATAGAGATGTACCACACAAGAGAATAAAGTTAAGTATATGAGACGCTCCGTTCTTTTCTTATTAGCATTCATTGAGCATCCTGTTTCAGACTTAACGCAGGACGGCGTGAGTTGACGCGTGCCCTATTCGGCCCCTTCATAATAACACTGTGTCGGCACTTCTGTCGACACACATAACATTGGCGACGAGTTAAAGGGTTTTGTTCTTTCTAATTGCTTACATTTACTTGTGTCATGGCTTCGCCACAATCTCCAGATGTACTGTCCGAATTTTATCGCTTGCAGAATCAGCAGACGCAGGCGTTATTGGATGCCCTTGGACAGCTCGTCCAGGGTGAACGTGCCGTTCAAACCGATGCGGCAGCCGCCGCTTCATCGCTCCCGCAGCCACAACACGCAGTTGCACCCTCTTTTCGTCAATTTCGTCCCGACGACGAAACATGGACGGAGTGGTCACGCCAGTTTGGATTCCATCTCGCCGCCTACAGAATTCAAGGTAACGAGCGGCAGCCTCACTTATTGTCTTGTGTCGGCGTGCAAACGTAGCGTGTGATAGTGAAACTGTTTCCCCGACGCGACGTAGCTACTCTGTCCTACGAAGAACTTGTGTCGGCTTTAGATGCCTATTTCAAAGAAACAGTTAATGTAGTTGCAAAAAGGTATACGTTCTTTCGTACAAAACGTACGGCCGGTCAAACTAATCGGGGGTGGGTTGCAACTTTGCAAGGCCTTACTAGGGACTGCGCATTTGAATGTGACTGTGGCCTTCCTTATTCAGATACAATGGTGCGTGATGCAATAGCACAGAACGTTTCTGATGTTCGCATAAGGGAACAGATTTTAAAACTGGTCAATCCCTCCCTTCAACAAGTGATAGACATATTGGATAGGCAAGACACACTTGACTTTGCTCAGGCATCATTTGAAACTTCGCCAGCTGTGTGTCGCATTAACCGGCCCGCCGGGCGCGCTGCAAGGAACTGTAAACAGCCTTCGCGCCCGTCCGCAACGCTACGTGTCCCGCGAAAGCGAGCAAATGCAGTGAAATCATGCCCGCGGTGTGCTACTAGACATTCGCGTGAAAATTGCCCGTCACGCCAAGCTATTTGCTTTTACTGTCACAAGAAAGGACATGTTCAAAGTGTTTGCCAGAAAAAGCTCAGATCAGACAATCACACCCGTTCCAGGCCCTTTGCTTCGCGCCGGAATCGAACCAAGGACACTCAGGCTCGGGAACCTTCGCCCATGGACATTCATGTAGTTAATGCCACTCCGCCCAGTGTTCCTCTCTCTAACTGTGACTGTGTTTGTCCCACAAAACGTGTGCGTCGACGTCGACGGCAATCCCGTCACGTCGCACGTGATTCTGTCCCAGTGTCTGTTCAAGTTGCACAAAACAGTCGCTCTTGTCGTCAGCAGGACAATAAACTCTTTGTAGATTTGGACTTTGCCGGACAAGTGATACCATTCCAACTCGATACCGGAGCTGCAGTTTCATTGCTCAATCACGCCACGTACAAACAACTGGGCGCACCGCCGTTGCGTGCCGCAAAAGTTCAGCTCACTAGTTATTCAGGACAGCAAATCCCTGTGTTAGGACAGTGCAGCCTTCTTGCGACATACAAGGGACAAACAAAACTTGTGTCGTTTTACGTTCTTCGTTCTTCTGCTGCAGTGAACTTGTTTGGTTTAGATTTATTTCAATTGTTTAACTTGTCTATTGTGAATCAGGTTCTCTCAGTGAACCAGACTGTGCCTTCAGCCAGTGTTTCTCGTCTGTGTGAGGAATTTGCAGACATTTTTGCACCGGGCCTTGGTTGCGCTAAGAACTATGAAGCACATTTGGAACTAACAGTCAACGCGCAACCGAAATTTTTCAGAGCGCGCAATGTTCCCCACGCATTGCGTGACGAGGTCGCAAGAACATTACACGATTTAGAATCCCAAGGTGTAATTGAACGTGTGCAGGCTTCTCTCTGGGCCTCACCCTTAGTTATTTTGCAAAAACCTTCCGGAAAATTGAGACTTTGCGTGGACTTCAAGGCAACAGTGAATCCACAACTAGTGACTGCTACTTTTCCTTTGCCCCGCCCGGAAGATCTTTTTGACAAACTGTGCCCGGGAAAATATTTTTCAAAGTTGGACCTAGCAGATGCGTACTTGCAAATACCGGTGGACGAAGAATCCCAGCGCGTATTGGTGGTTAACACGCATCTTGGACTATACAGATTCAAAAGACTGCCATTCGGGTGTGCATCCGCCCCTGCATTGTTTCAGCAATATTTACAAACTATTTGTGCGTCGGTCCCTACTGCAGCAAACTATCTGGACGATATAGTGATCTCCGGAAAGACAGAAGCAGAACATTTACACAATCTCCGAACATTATTTCAGGTCTTGCGACAGAATGGTCTTCGCTTGAGGAAGGACAAATGTGTGTTTTTTGCTCGTGACTTGCCATATCTGGGACATGTCCTTAATGCCCCAGGCATACATCGGAGTCCGGAGCACCTCCGTGCCATACAGGACTTGCCTTCGCCGCAGAATTTGAAGCAGCTACAGAGTGTGTTGGGAAAAATAAATTACTACCATAACTTTATTCCGCATGCCTCTTCCATTTCAGCTCCGCTTCATCGCTTACGCCGTAAAGGTGTTCCGTTCGTCTGGTCGACGGAATGCGAACGCGCCTTTCGCCAATTGAAATCGGCGTTGCTTTCAAATACTTGCCTTACGCCATTCGATCCCCAGAAACCCCTTTTGTTGATGGTAGATGCATCGGATTTCGGGATCGGTGCTGTGCTTGCGCACAAAGATGGTTCGCATGATCGCCCTATTGCCTTTGCGTCCAAATTGCTGTCGTCAGCGCAAAGAAATTATTCCCAGATAGAGAAAGAAGCTTTGGCTCTCGTGTTTGGTGTGACAAAGTTTCACGATTTCTTGTATAGTCGTCACTTTACCATCATCACAGACCACAAACCTTTGACATCGCTTTTTCATCCGAACAAGCCTGTACCTCCGCGTACCGCGCTGAAATTCATTCGCTGGTCTATTTTCCTCTCGCAGTACCGCTACGATATCTTGTATCGGTCCACTGCTCAGCACGGAAACGCAGATGCGTTGTCCCGTTTGCCTGTTGCCGAGGATAAAGCATTCGATTCTTCCGAACTTGCTTGCATGTTCATTGATGCGGAAACCGAGGACGTGGTCGAATCGTTTCCGATTGATTTTCGTCATGTAGCAGCAGCCACAGCTGCTGACCCTGTCCTTGCTACCGTTTTGCGTTTTATTGCTACGCAATGGCCCTTGTCAAAGTCGCGGATCGAGGATCCGTTGGTTCGCCGATTTTTTGCTCACAAGGAGAGACTTTTTGTACGACGTGGTGTTTTGTTGTTGCGTTCTGATAATGATCAGTCTAGGGTCGTGGTCCCACGTTCGTTACAGTCATCTGTCTTAAAGCTTCTCCACCAAGGACATTGGGGTATAGTGCGTACGAAACAACTTGCTCGTCAGCACTGTACTTGGTTCGGAATCGATGCTGCGATTACGAATATGTGCTCTTCTTGCATGGCGTGTGCCGAACAACAATCCGCCCCGCCGCGGAAATTCTTTGCTTGGCCAAAAGCCACTTCCCCATGGCAACGCTTACACATAGATTTTGCTGGTCCATTCTGGAATGCTCGATGGTTGGTTGTTGTCGATTCCTTCAGTAATTTTCCTTTTGTTGTCCGGATGTCTTCCACGACGTCTTCTGCCACCATCCAAGCGTTGTCCGCTATCTTTTGCATTGAAGGTCTTCCACAGACTATTGTTTCCAACAATGGCCCACAATTCATGTCCGCAGAATTTCAGTCATTCTGCAAGGCCAATGGTATTCAACATCTGACGTCCGCGCCGTTTTCGCCTCAGTCAAACGGTGCCGCTGAACGATTGGTCCGGACTTTCAAGTCACAGATGTTGAAGTTGAAAGAGTCGCATTCTCGGGAGGACGCGTTGTTGCTATTTCTGTCTTCGTATCGCTCTCAGCCCCGAGAAGGTCGCTCGCCGGCTGAGTTGCTTCACGGTCGTCCTCATCGAACCTTGATGTCTTTGCTGCATCCGCCGCATCAGGTTCCTGTGCAGCGGCAGACTCCTGCTTTTGCTCCTGGCGACGTGGTATTCTATCGCAACTATCGCGGTTCACGGCGTTGGCTCGCAGGGCGCATTCTTCGCTGCCTCGGCCGCGCGATGTATTTGGTTATGGGGGCCTCTGGTGAGGTGCGTCGGCATCTCCATCAGCTGCGCCTCTGTCGTCGCCTGGGTTCTGCCGCTCCCCGTCTGCTTTCAGCGACGGAGCCGTCCGGTCAGCGCCCTGGGGACCCATCTCCTGGCTCGCCTCATCCCCAGGTGTTACCGACGATGCCTTCCATTCTGCCCCATGGCGTCGCGCCGCCGCAGCCGCCGCTGCAGCCGCCGCCGCTGCCGCCCGCAGAGGACGCTTCGCTGCAGCCGCCAACCGCCTCCCTGGGTCACGCGCCGCCGATCGCTTCCCGTGACCAGCTGTCGTCCGCCCTGGACCTCTGGCCCGCTCCGGACCACATGGCGTCATCGCGTGTCGGATACCCCGACGCAATGGAGGTCGACCCTGTCTCATTACGGGCGCATACGCCGCATGTTGACGTGCACCCTGGAGTAGGTTTCCAGGCGTTTCCTAGCTCCCCTCGGACCGAATGGCCGGGTGCGGGTGGCACAGCCTCGCCTGTTGTTAGGCTCCCCACCTCATCGCATACGTCAACATGGGGCCCTCCCCACGGCGGGCGGAAGCCTTATAACACGACCGTTCGCCGATTTGCGGGGGAGGAATGTGGTGTCACCGCCAGACACCACACTTGCTAGGTGGTAGCTTAAATCGGCCGCGGTCCATTAGTACATGTCGGACCCGCGTGTCGCCGCCATCAGTACTTGCAGACCTAGCGCCACCACATGGCAGGTCTAGAAAGACGGACTAGCACTCGCCCCAGTTGTACGGACGACATTGCTAGCGACTAGACGTACGAAGCCTTCCTCTCATTTGCCGAGAGACAGCTAGAATAGCCTTCAGCTAAGTCCATAGCTATGACCTAGCAAGGCGCAGTTAACCATATCTGGAGAGAGTCTTACTTGTATTCACCATAGAGATGTACCACACAAGAGAATAAAGTTAAGTATATGAGACGCTCCGTTCTTTTCTTATTAGCATTCATTGAGCATCCTGTTTCAGACTTAACGCAGGACGGCGTGAGTTGACGCGTGCCCTATTCGGCCCCTTCATAATAAAACTGTGTCGGCACTTCTGTCGACACACATAACAATGATAACGTGCTCCATTGAGCGTAGGTGGAAGAACATGGGGCCCAATCAAGACATCACCAACAATGCCTGCCCAAACGTTCACAGAAAATCTGTGTTGATGACGTGATTGCACAATTGCGTGCGGATTCTCGTCAGCCCACACATGTTGATTGTGAAAATTTACAATTTGATCACGTTGGAATGAAGCCTCATCCGTAAAGAGAACATTTGCACTGAAATGAGGAATGACACATTTTTGGATGAACCATTCGCAGAAGTGTACCCGTGGAGGCCAATCAGCTGCTGATAGTGCCTGCACACGCTGTACATGGTACGGAAACAACTGGTTCTCCCGTAGCACTCTCCATACAGTGACGTGGTCAACGTTACCTTGTACAGCAGCAACTTCTCTGACGCTGACATTAGGGTTACCGACAACTGCACGAAGAATTGCCTCGTCCATTGCAGGTGTCCTCGTCGTTCTAGGTCTTCCCCAGTCGCGAGTCATGGGTTGGAATGTTCCGTGCTCCCTAAGATGCCGATCAATTGCTTCGAACGTCTTCCTGTCGGGACACCTTCGTTCTGCAAATCTGTCTCGATACAAACGTACCGCGCCATGGCTATTGCCCCGTGCTAATCCATACATCAAATGGGCATCTGCCAACTCCACATTTGTAAACATTGCACTGACTGCAAAACCACGTTCGTGATGAACACTGACCTGTTGATGCTACGTACTGATGTGCTTGATGCTAGTACTGTAGAGCAATGAGTCGCATGTCAACACAAGCACCGAAGTCAACATTACCTTCCTTCAGTTGGGCCAACTGGCGGTGAATCGAGGAAGTACAGTACATACTGACGAAACTAAAATGAGCTCTAACATGGAAATTAAGCGTTTCCGGACACATGTCCACATAACATCTTTTCTTTATTTGTGTGTGAGGAATGTTTCCTGAAGGTTTGGCCTTACCTTTTTGTAACACCCTGTATTTATTAATATACAAATCGAAAAGTCAGCATGCGCAATGCAAAAGAGCTGTATTTCAACAGAAAAACATAATAAAATATGCAGGATTAATATTTTCCAGAAATTTGAATTTTTAATTTTTTATTGTCTTTTTTGTAAGAAGCCATAACTCAAATTCTAATCATGCAACTGATCTGAAAATTTTGTTGTAGTGTCCTGAGAAGATTGTAATACCACCGAACTACAGTTATTAAGTTATGGCACAAATTGTATCATTAACAGAGCTTTCAATTTAGAACATCCAAAATTAACTTTCTTTATAGATAGAGTCATCTAAAAATCAGAATGTAATAGCAAGATCCCGTATTTTTCAGTTACAGGGTGACAGCGACAAGCTGTGAACAGTTTCTGAAAATTTCATAGCATTAGCGTATATACCTTTCAGAAAAGGCTTCTGATAACGTAAAAAATGTAAAACAAAGAAAATAAGGTTAAAGGTTTTCTTCTCATACTTCTACATGTAATATAAGGTTACTCCAGTTTTAAAATCCTCCATACTGATACTCCTCAGCATCCAGGTTTCTCTTAGAGTCTGCCTGGCCTGTATTTGGAGGTAAGACACTGATCTGTTAGCTTTCTTTATTCCGTGTTACGCGCGGCAGTGAATGTTGCTGCAGTGTTCTCATTTAGCAACAACTGATATGTATTTCCCATAGGAAAGTTCATCTCGTTTCAGATTATATGTGTTCATATCGTGTGTGCTATGCAGATTAGGAAATCAAATTGCATTTATTTGCCAGTAAGCGCCGTTCGCTGTTCCGCACGGCAGCTACTGTTGTTGAGAAACTGCACGTGGTTTGCTGCACTGATCGCCTTTTGCAGCATCTCATACGCCAGTATATTAGGATAATCCATGCCCTTCTGATTATGCCGTGCCTGATTTTGGGAAATCAAATAATCTAATAGATCGACTTCTAAGCTTAAACGACCAGGAACAGGTGCAAACTGTAGCGCTTTTCGACAAGACGACCAGATAATGACAGTGTTGCAGGAATACTGAAACGCGGACAAGAGCGAGTCGCCATTCTATAGTGAACTTTTACCTGCTCCGGCGCCCAGGAATCCGTGAATGCCCTTAGCCGTCAGGCATTCCTACCTGCCAGGCGTAAATGCACCCACGTAAACGTCTGGGGCGCTCTATTTGATTTGCATACGTGTACGCCTGCAGCCGCAAAAGGATTAAAGATACTAAGAGCATAATAATGTAGCTGTAACGACTATAATAGAAAATTTTGAGTAAGCTAATAAGAAAGGCAGCGATCCACTATGGGACTTCAGCCCCTTTTCGTGTGGCTGGGTTTGGCGACGAGTGGCGAGGAAAGGAAGGAAAGGTGACAGTCACAGGCAGGGTGTCCGTATGTGAGGAAATAAGTGTGTGTCATGCCTGACTATGTTAACACATTTCTAAATGCTAAAACTGTCCAAATTAGAGTGAACGGTGTCATGGCAGCAGCATTCATGTTGCAAAGTCGTATCCAGAAATGGCGTGTTTTGGAAAGCAATAGTACCCAACATGAACCTATGATGGAATTCCCAGCCAATGCTATATCAAGAACAATGGCTTTCACCGGCTATGTGTTCATACAAAATTTATTCCATTTAGGAGATTTGAAGAGCCTAGCCAATTATCATTCTGTAAACTTTAACTACAACACCACATCACCTACTACAAACACAGCAAGAACTTCTATTAATTCTAAGTAAGTAGAACTGTATTGAATATTACAGTCCTAACTTCTTACGTCATTATGGAATAGAGTCTGTTATTTAAAAATTTTTCTCCTAATATCATAAATATCATCCTATATCCTTCGCACTGTTTTTTCATAATTTTGTGTAATGATAAACGGTCAAAAGATTGTATAAATTTTCAAATATCAAGACAATGGAAGATTTTCTATGTTTCAACTAATATTTATTTTGCTGGAAAAGACAACTTTAAATCTAATTGTATTTCGCGCAAATTTACTGGTCGCATTGGTAATTTAATTAATTATATTATTCTTGAGATTAATTTCTCAGTTTTCCCAGTTATTTCATTTTCATTAATTCCTAACCGCAAGTTTTAAAGATGGTAGCCATTGAGCTACACGATAATCTCATACCTTCCATCCATCTTGAGTCCAAGTAACAGTAAAACTCATTCTGAAGTATTGAAGCTGAATTTCTCCTTTAGAGGTGGCAACCAAAAACCTGTGTAGAATTAGTATATATTATAGGGGGATTGTCATACAGTGAGATTATACTTACCTATAACTGCTGTTATGAGGATGAAACTACTACACAGACAGTGAAGTGATCATGCCGTGAAGTATCCTTTGATGTGTGCAGAAAGTATTGCAAATCTAACCCCGTTATCCTCATCGCGCGTTTGAGAGAGGTGTATGAAAAAATTAACTGCCTAAAAATTAACAATCTATTCCGTTAGGCTAATCATGTTGAACAAGTTAATGTTTATACTCAGAAGAACAGCAACAGCTTTGAAGTGCAGAATAAATACCAGCGCTCAAATGAGCGACAGAAGGCGACAGTTTTTCTCGAAAGAGGTGGAGTATCGTGCTAGACGATTTTTTGTGGGTACGCAAGGCATTAGATGGCCCAAGAGCCCTTGTTAAAACGTCTAGTCATTGAAACATTGGCTGTCCAGTAACTAAACATCGTATTCTGTACCAAATTTAATACCTCTGAAAGCAAATGCTGTTATTATCTCAACTAGTAATTGCTACTTGCGTAGTGAAAAATAAATTCATTCGCTATTACGAAGACATTAAAATATTTGAATACACGTGATTCGTGTACTGCTAAATTTAAAGGAAGGGTCACACGTGAAATCGGCAGATACGGTTACATCACCAAAAAGGATTAAAGCCTTCTTGCATTAAAGAAATTGGCCTACTGTTTATCATATTATCTTCAAATTCATTTTTCAGCATCCACTCAAAACTCACGTCTCTGTCAAAAGCTATCAGTTCACTTCCAACAGTAGAGGAAATAAATGGACAGATTACATGCTTCGAAAAATCAATCTCAGTAGCTTACCTTTTGAAATTTCGGTACTTAAAACATAGCCTTCTTTTAGCCTTAATAATAAATCACCGACTTCCGCCGATACTACATAAATTTCCCCACATATATCTTAATATGTGTTTGTAGAAAGGCATTCATCTCCAACTGACGAGACCACTGCCACACCGCCTTCACAGATACACTCCTGGAAATTGAAATAAGAACACCGTGAATTCATTGTCCCAGGAAGGGGAAACTTTATTGACACATTCCTGGGGTCAGATACATCACA
The DNA here is from genome assembly GCF_023864275.1 of Schistocerca cancellata. NCBI lineage: Eukaryota > Metazoa > Arthropoda > Insecta > Orthoptera > Acrididae > Schistocerca > Schistocerca cancellata. The sequence continues at coordinate 334,520,100 of NC_064629.1, forward strand.
TGATCACACTGACAGAACCACAGGCACATAGACACAGGCAACAGAGCATGCACAATGTCGGCACTAGTACAGTGTATATCCACCTTTCGCAGCAATGCAGGCTGCTATTCTCCCATGGAGACGATCGTAGAGATGCTGGATGTAGTCCTGTGGAACGGCTTGCCATGCCATTTCCACCTGGCGCCTCAGTTGGACCAGCGTTCATGCTGGACGTGCAGACCGCGTGAGACGACGCTTCATCCAGTCCCAAACATGCTCAATGGGGGATAGATCCGGAGATCTTGCTGGCCAGGGTAGTTGACTTACACCTTCTAGAGCACGTTGGGTGGCACGGGATACATGCGGACGTGCATTGTCCTGTTGGAACAGCAAGTTCCCTTGCCGGTCTAGGAATGGTAGAACGATGGGTTCGATGACGGTTTGGATGTACCGTGCACTATTCAGTGTCCCCTCGACGATCACCAGTGTAGGAGATCGCTCCCCACACCATGATGCCGGGTGTTGGCCCTGTGTGCCTCGGTCGTATACAGTCCTGATTGTGGCGCTCACCTGCACGGCGCCAAACACGCATACGGCCATCATTGGCACCAAGGCAGAAGCGACTCTCATCGCTGAAGACGACACGTCTCCATTCGTCCCTCCATTCACGCCTGTCGCGACACCACTGGAGGCGGGCTGCACGATGTTGGGGCGTGAGCGGAAGACGGCCTAACGGTGTGCGGGACCATAGCCCAGCTTCATGGAGACGGTTGCGAATGGTCCTCGCCGATACCCCAGGAGCAACAGTGTCCCTAATTTGCTGGGAAGTGGCGGTGCGGTCCCCTACGGCACTGCGTAGGATCCTACGGTCTTGGCGTGCATCCGTGCGTCGCTGCGGTCCGGTCCCAGGTCGACGGGCACGTGCACCTTCCGCCGACCACTGGCGACAACTTCGATGTACTGTGGAGACCTCACGCCCCACGTGTTGAGCAATTCGGCGGTACGTCCACCCGGCCTCCCGCATGCCCACTATACGCCCTCGCTCAAAGTCCGTCAACTGCACATACGGTTCACGTCCACGCTGTCGCGGCATGCTACCAGTGTTAAAGACTGCGATGGAGCTCCGTATGCCACGGCAAACTGGCTGACACTGACGGCGGCGGTGCACAAATGCTGCGCAGCTAGCGCCATTCGACGGCCAGCACCGCGGTTCCTGGTGTGTCCGCTGTGCCGTGCGTGTGATCATTGCTTGTACAGCCCTCTCGCAGTGTCCGGAGCAAGTATGGTGGGTCTGACACACCGGTGTCAATGTGTTCTTTTTTCCATTTCCAGGAGTGTATATTCACCTCCTTCCACCGACACAAAATAAATTAGTCTCCAGTTGACCAGACAACCACTACGTCCCCTTCACTGGCATCAGAACCAATATTACTTCCACCTGATCACAACAATTGCTGCTACTATCTCACCGGAATTCTCCGAATATTCAATGTCCACCAAGTCCGGATCCACTCCTGCCTCTCTTTCAGATACAGAATTTTCCACAAGACTACATACATTATGTCTCTCACGTACCTAGAATAAAATGAAACTTTCATCCCCATATCCTCATTACCTAAATGAAAAATGTTTTGTTCTTGCTTCAGAGCGTTCTCTTTTCTTTTGCGCTGCCTCAAACTACTTCAAAGTTTATCTCCCTCCTTAACGATATCGACCTCCCATATTTGAGCCTCATTTATCGCATTATCACACATAATCAAATTCCATCCATCGCTTGTCCATTTCTACGTTGGTTTATCTTGCCTCACTGGAACCTGAGATACAGCGAATACTTCAGTTCCGACCACCTGTCTTGCCTTTGTAATCCGTGAGTCTCTGATCTCTCAAAGATATGCTTAGGATCCTTATAACTAACTTTTAAATCCTTAAGATCTTGAAAATTATTATTGTTATCATCGTCAACCTGATCTCCAGTAAAATACTTAGGTTCTATTTTCCATTCAACATCAACAATATTCCTACAATTCATATTTTAACATGAAAATTTACTGTCTTTTTTGTTATATCACCAAAATTTTGATGGCCAGAGGAACAAATACTCTGTGATGTTTCTCTAGTGCCTTCTCCTTCACCATCAGTTTTACGTTCTACAGTTTTACCGTGGATATCAAATACCATGTACGTTAATTATTCATTGCTTACCTACTTACCCATTCCCTCAAGTGTATTTCGCTTTGGCTTGCAGCCTGCCACACCAATACGTATCTCATCTTATAACTCACCGATTCCATTTCCTACTGGTTTCATAACTGAATCTACTGTAACCAAGGCCAATAGTACTAGAAATTTTGACTACTCCTTACGTGATGTCTTTCAACGTATCCTCAGTTATCTCGTCAATATTAATTTTTTCTTTTTCAATTTATGTTTAACACTTGTAATGGCTCTCAACAATAACCCCATCCGATCTTTTGAAAAATTATTTCCACTTTCTGATTTCGTACTATAGCACCTTTAATGGCTCTCAACAATAATCCCATCCGATCTCGGGAAAATTTATTTCCACTTTCTGATTTCGGACTATCTGGTCCATTATGTTTTCCACTTTGCGTACACTAGGTGACTGTTGCATTCCGTTACTCTCTATCTCTTACAGTGGACCTGAAAATTCACACATGTTTGCACTATCTTCGCCAGAACTTAACTATTCTGCCATGATGCCTGCCTCTGCTGTGCTGCTGACGGCCAAGGTGACGTTCAGCCGCTGTTGAATCCACTCACTCCACTCACTGTGTCTCCGCTGGTAGCTGCCAAAGTACCTAATACAACACGTCTCTGTATTGCCTTCTTCAATCTTCTTATGTTTCTTCCACATCTACTTTTACCCACGCCTAGCTTCCACTACACATTCATTTGTACGCAGATGCTGCAAATTCAAACTTGGAGTCCCACCAAAAACTGCATATAATGCTATTGCTAATGCAAAAAGAGACTGAATTTAAATCCACACCCAGGACTTTAATCCCGTTTGCCAGTTACAAGGCTTCTTATTGTTCCTACACACTCATCAGTATGATAAGAATCAGTATTGGGCTATGTAGGGCTGTAATTGAAATTGTGGCTTGCTGATGTCACAGGGTCGCTCCGTACCCGTCCGCGTTACACGCAGTACCTAAGATAGTTAAATTACCTGTAGTAAATGATTATTTTAGGGTCTAATAAAATAAGCACAGGCCAGTTATGCGAATTTATTAATAATAAATTGCAGTTATGACAAAATTGGGAAATATTAGCAGTTTAATGTAAGCGGTAACATGAGTTTAAAGTGTTAAAATTCTGATAATTTATTCAGAAATAAAGCAATGTTACGCAGAAATGGTGGCCCTACAAATTATACATAAACAATGTTATAGAATATTAATACTGAACAGTAATTATTGCCAGTTCCAAAGTTACAAGTCTTATTTGTAGCTGAATTTTGCTAAGTATAAAACTGCATCTCCGAGGCCACATAACAGATGTTTTTACAGAGCTTCCCTATCACATGAGTAAATTACCAAGTCATATGTCCAACCTATAGCACGACATCGAAGTAACGTTTCGCTGCCGTCTCTTCCGACGGTCCGTACGGTGATCTTCTTATGCCTTTCCCCTCACTTCCAAGAGCTTTTCACTCGCAAAATTCTACAGCGACCTACCTCTCCAACTGCTGAGAACTTTAGATACATAAACCAAAAGCACGACTTCCTTACAATGTCATAAAATGCACAAAATGGACCACTATTTTAATATTAAAATGTCCATGAATTAGACACATATTTTAAATAAAAGCTTACTTGCTAATGTTTAAAACGATACTAAACGCAATATTTTTCAAACCAACGCTTCGACTTAACTAAATATGTAGGCACCTAGGGCACACGCGCGTATAGTAAAACAACTTTTACGTTAGAATAAAACAGTTAACCAACATAGTAAGACGCACCAACGCTGTTGTGTGATCGTGGAGAACTCTTCTGGTTCAATGCATTTACGTAATAAATTACTTCAATCTATTCATTATACAGGAACTGAATAATGTATTGTAATTCTGCTTGTAGTGATTATAGCTATGATGCTATGCTCTTATGCAATGCCTGGTTGATAGAGCTTGATTACATAGTTTGGTGTTCAATACTTGAAATGTTCGTAGAAATGTTATTACCTGTGCTCTAATTTCTAACTTCTACGTTTTTATTGATAAAATAGTGGCTGACACTTTATTAGATGCATCGCATTGCCGTGATTATGATTATATGTTTGGATCTACCATATTTTATTGACTGATTATAGATCTTAAAAAGATTTCATGTGTCTGAACTTCTTGCCAATGTTCTTATTCACTCACTTAGATCGGTTGAGTTACGAGCCACTCTTCTGATGTTATTAGGGTAAAACACGCTGAGCACCTACGTTAATCCTCCCTTTGTCGCTGATCGCTCGGACGTTGCTCTAGATATCTCAGGTTGGAACCCTGGGCCCAAAGCTCCTCTAATCCGACCAACACTTAAGTGTAACTTTGAAATACTTTCATCAGCCTGCAATTTATCCAGTATACACGTCAAGTTACAGTACGCAATCGCAGACATTTCTCCATGACGGCATTAATCTTCTTATATCAAAGTGGGACAAATATGTTAACAGTTGTGACGATTACTTTTGAAATATCAAACAGTTTATTTACTTTTTCCCCAACTGTATCGTTCTGATTTGACTGCCCTTATTATACAGGTATTTGTTAGGTTTGATTTCTAATCCGTGCACTGACAGTCCTAAAGAGCGTCTAGAGTGGCAGTATTTATTTGCCTCCAGTCAAGCAAAAAAATTAGTAAAGACGAGTCCGCCAGCTACCATCAACCGAATAAACCACAAACAAAAATGCTGTATGTTTTTCCTACTGAAAACTTTGACTTAGACACAAGTATGTACAATATTAACATGGTTTTCGTGCTATCACGAAATACGCCATTTTTTTATGATTTGAGAGGGGGTTCCGATACCCGAAACCAGTCAACAATTAAATAAAAAAAAGCGGAATTTCGCAACTTTGGTTGTTTATGCATGAAAATGATTAATAAAAATGATTTAGATAAACCTTTATCGCAACTGTTACATGACTTAAGTGAAATATTTACATAATGGTCTATTCAGTGGTGTGACGCGAAACAAGGAAATTCGTTCCAGCGCTCCTACTGTAGATAAACTAATTGGTATTGTTGGTTGGAAGGAGGGCGAGGGGAAGTGTTAGGTGGATGGATGAAACGCACCAAGACTGGTAGCCATCTCCAGCCCTTTTGCCACTCTCTACACAGTATTTGTGGCCCTTTTCTTCATTTCATTAACATTAGGACAGGAACAGACATTTTTTGTATTCTACGCAACATAAATTTTAGTGATTTCTTTCAGATCAGCTCTGTGCTATAGATATTAGCTGTTTAATCCTTGCCAGGGAATATCTTTCATTACTATTATTGTTAACTACGTGCCTGTTAGAGTGTTAAGTTTGTTTTCATCTCTTTTATTTTTATGTTCTATAAATACAGAACACTATAAGTTACTAGATTAAAATACACCTACTACCTCAAGAGCTAGTAAACATCATTAAGAAATGCAAAAACACGGATTCTTTGAGTATATATTACTTTTTTTAAATTTAAATATATATAAGTAGTATGAACTCGTTTTATTTTGGTAAATCAATCACAATCACATCTCTGAAAGTATTTGTCTGTAGCAAAACTGGAGAATTATAAGCAGGTGCGTATTCAAAAACCAACCAACAGCAATCGCCAACATTTGCAGTAAACATTTCTTTGTTTCTTTTACATCGATATGGCAATGAACAAATAATTGTACAATCGTTAATAGAGACTAAAATAAGATTTCTGACCGTGATATATTGGTTAAGGCAAGATAACTTACGTAAAGTACATTAGATAAAAGTTTCTGCAATAGATACAACTTAGGTCCTCTAGAAGGACACTTTATGCGTTACAATGGTACTGGAAACTAGAAATACGAGACGCCATACACACATCACACTTCTGAGGGTAGTATGGTTCATTCTATGACAAGCCACCGTCCGTATCTCCAATATTTACGCAGAGTTGGTAAGATGCCAGCGACAATATCTGACTATGGTAGCTTAAGATCTGGTATTCTGATACGTTATTCGAGCTGATGCTAGGAGGCATGAACCATCTCAGGGCGAAGCACACTTGTAAATTATGAATACTGGGACTTTCAGGTTGTTGAATTTTTCAACAAGCATCATACCTAGGAAGTGTAAAATAGATGTTGGTAATAGTGACATACACACCGATCGGAGAAAAGTTAACAAACGAGTGCGGGTAAATGGTAGTGTACAAGCTGAAGACAGTGTGGAAGGAGTAAAATTAACAAGGTGAGTATGAATAACAAACAGTGGAAATAAAGGTGAGGTTAGAGCAAGTGGCTGTGGTCACTGATACGTGAATGAGTAAAAGTGCAAAAAAACAAAACAAGCAAAAAAGCACAACACTGCGTATTCAGTGAAGTGTTTTGTGTGCCGTACCAACTATCTTCGCAATAGCAGCAAGCGTAACTTTAATTTCCTTTAGCGCAATATCATTCCAATTTAGTAATACGGTAGTATGTTACACTGCACAGAAATCTAATTCACCCGGTATATCCGAGTTTGTAAGGGTAATTATAATATAATATGTAACACATCGCAGGTAGATAACAAACAAACAGGATTACGTACAAAACCAACACTGATTTCTCGTGGTGACTGCAGTGACATTGAAGCATATACCAAGAGAAACTCACAATGTAATATTAAATATACTATAATTTTGTTACAATAACAGCAAAAATTACAGATGTACCTGCATGATCTAGGAAGAACTTGAGACTTTCTAAGGTAGTCACAAACTAAAGGGCTTCGATAGAATTCTCTGCAGGTAAAAATTGTAAGAGTTGCTTATCGTTTTTATTTTTGCTTTCATTTCATTAATTATTATTAGTTACTGTCTCTTTGTTTATCTACATTCGGCTGGAATTTTCTTATAAAGTTGCTGTTTCCTTATATAGTATAAATTCTTGTATTTTTAATTCTTGTTTACTCTATGAAGGATTTGATGTGTCAGATTTGATGCACGCCAACTGGCTTCTTTAAACTGATCGTTTTATTTCATACACATTTGCATGTGAATATGCCTAACTTTCAGTGGTCCATTGTAAATAGAGGAAAAGCTTGGCTCTTTAATTGACAGTCAGACAGACTGGACAAGTACCTTAAGTGCAACTCTCGTCTATTTATCAACTTTCTCATTCGTCTTTTCTCCCGCCTTGTATACCATTTGCCATGTCTGATTAATTATTCCTCGATGTTGAATCCTTGTCCTTGACGGGCAGTCCACTATTTCACACAGTTTCTCACGTCGTGTCTGATTCTTGAGAACAGTCAAGATTGGCAAAATATTTGAACTGCATGGCATCTACACAAGTACATTCTATAATTCTCTTAGTAGTACCTCCAAATTTCCGTGTTGCCTGTGGCAGCAGATATGGCACATATTTCCAACCTCTCTAATAGTCCGCATCTCGTGGTCGTGCGGTAGCGTTCTCGCTTCCCGCGCCCGGGTTCCCGGGTTCGATACCAGGCGGGGTCAGGGATTTTCTCTGCCTCGTGATGACTGGGTGTGTGCTGTCCTTAGGTTAGTTAGGTTTAAGTAGTTCTAAGTTCTAGGGGACTGATTACCATAGATGTTAAGTCCCATAGTGCTCAGAGCCATTTGAGCCACCACCTCTCTAATAATTCACTCTTCGGGGTTCTCGATAATTCCGACTTACAATGTGCTCCATTGACTGAGATAATTCTATCAACAGAACCCACCTCAGTTCGTCATGGGTTAACTTGGCTATCAACAGAAACTCTAGTGCTGGGTGGTTGGTAACCACTCTGGTCTTGTTTTCAAAGAGGTAGAATCGAATCTTTTCAATACCCCACACCACAGCTAAAGACTCAAATTGTATCAATGCATAATTGTTTTCACATGTTGATAGTTTGCGACTACCAAACACTTTTGTCTTCATTACAATCTCTCCATTCTCTTCAATTTCCTGGGATATAATGACTACGATGCCTATCTTCGCGCTGACAATCGCCATGCAAAAATCAGCTGTCAAGTCGGGACATGACAATATTGGAGCTGTTACCAGTGCATTCTTTGGTGCTTGGCACTAGCTCTTTGTGAGCTCATCCCACAACCACGGTGTCTTCTTCCCTGTCAATCCACAGAGCCTCGGTGCTGTTAGCGGTTCTGTTCTTATAATTTTTTATAAAAACTAATGATTTCCAGAAATCTTCTCAAGTCCTTTCTGGTGCGAGTTGTTGGGAACTGTTTGATTACCTATAGCTATTCTGGGTCGGATGCTGTTCCTTCTGCTGAGACTATGTGTCCTAACAACTCCGCTTTCTATGTCCCAAAACAAGACTTTTCAAAACTGACAGTTACCTCGTGATTTCTTAGTGCACTGGCCAGTGCTTTTAGGGCTCTGTTGTGCTTTCTTCATGTTTCTTTTGCGATCAACAGGTCGTAACAGGTAATGCCGGGCTTATTTGATCATCGAGAATTCCGTTCAACCTGCGAATAAATTTGGTTGAAGCTATATTTAGGCACAGGAGTAATTGTCAAAACTGGTAGTATCGAACTAAAACAATAAAAGCCTTGTACTTGTGACAAGAAGGATGCAAACCTATCTGCCAGAAGGTCGATCTAACGTCGATCGATGACAAGATTTTCACCCCATGAAATCTCTGTAATAGTTGTTCTAGTTTCTGGTCCCTGTATATGACGTGAAAACTGTACTGAATTGCCCTGTATCTAATATGAGGTATGCTGACCATTCCAATTTTCAGCTACATGCAGAGAGCTGTTACACGTGGACACTGCGTGGTCGATCATGTTACACTGTAACATGCGGCCATTTGCTTGGCTCACTTTCGATTAAATGAAACAACCGGTTTACTGTTTCCAGTAAACCTATTGTTTCATTTAATGTCAATAACAGTCACGGTAAATCCTAACCTAAAAAGTTCACTTTCAACTGGTAAGCAAGCAGTGTGGCGTAAGAAAGAACTGAAAATTTTTGATCGACCAAGTATTCGATAGAAATACATGACATATAATAATATAACTGTCCTCTTTCTTTTTCACGTATGTTGGTAAGCTGTTCAACAAGGTCACTGACTGCATAACTAATTTCCCTTTTTATCAACTCTTCATAGTCTCCTGAATACTAAATATTTTCTCTTTTTCAGTCCTTATACACAATCTCGTAATCTCAGCTGTCCATAGACCGTTTCAAACACCTCACCAGACTTTGGCACAAGTGTTTGTTCCTGGAATCGAAGTTGTAACTTCTTCCCTTTTCACATAATAACTTTGCTTCACCCACGCCTATTATCGCTATGAAGTCACTGAGGAAGTCCATTCCAATGATTAAATCTGTCACAATCTTGACGAATACCAGAAAATTACCTGTTAATATGTATCCTTGACACACCAGTTCGAGTCTCACCTGCCTGTTTACTCAGGAATCTTCTCTAAGATGGCATCTTTAACCCAGTCTTTCCCAACGATAGTTATAGCGACTTACGTACAGTCGTCTACTCTGCATCTATCAAACATCGGTTCTACTATTGCCAAAATTTGTCTTCCGCTGTCCATAATTTCACGTAATTCTACATTCTTTATCATAACCTTTATCAAAGGATGGATTGCCTTCGGAATTTTCGTCTCTTTCTCTTCTAACAGCACTTCAGAAACAGGGTTGTATTTTATGACATTGATAAGGCTGATTCTGATTGTTGTGGGTGGCGTAAAATTAGCATTTTCCGCATTTTCTTTCAGTCACTGTCCCACAGGATATATCTGCATTGCTTATGTCGTGGGTTATGTCCACAGATTTCAATAATTTTGACAAAGCTCTGGTTCATACGCCCTCGTCAATTATTCTGACCAAATTGCTCTCCGTTGTGGTTGATCACTGGATTGTCCCATTCACTATTGGGTAGTCCATTAGTATATCCCTGACTATTTCATTCTCTGTTTCGTGACCTGCAATTTTTCCACCTGCCGCTATTCCATCTGCCGCTATTTTGTCCTCGCCAGCATCTGAAATCTCCGCCACTGATGTACCTAGGAGGTGAGGTGAATTTACTGAGTGTCTGCTCCTCTACTGGCTATTATTTTGGTTCTGGCAAGGCAATGGTCCTAAAAAGCTCACCTCGGTATCACGCTTTCCCTCTCAGCAGTGCTGTGTACTGAATGCAAATTCTTTCTCATGCACAGTGCTCCGGAAAGTATCTATATCCACGTTGTATCTTCCTGCTAACAGTTGTTGATAGTGTGATGGTAGCGTCATGTACTAGTGCCTAATGATTTCTCCTGACATGCACGATATGTCTTGGAACTGCTTTTCTTCATCTTTATTTCTAGAAATGTATCGGGGCTTTTGTATGTGGACCCCGTGTAGTTTTTTTTTTTTTTTTTTTTTTTTTTTTTTTTTTTTTTTTTTTTTTTTTTTTTGCAGTAATCATCTCGTGTTTTATCCCTCCTGTGTTTCCTTCGACCAGTTATTCTCCGGCAACCCAACTCTAAACTGTTTGTTTGACCGACTTTTTTTTTCCGTCACCATCCCTTCCAAGTGTCTACAAATACATTCAAGTTTCTACTGTAGTGGCCATGATGAAGGCAACAGTAAACTGAATTGTGAAATGCAATTTTTTGGATATTGTCTATTCCCTTCGCCTTTGCAATTCTGGAAACTCTTGACTTGGAAGAAGTGCTTTTAATAAAATGGTACCTTGGTTGTCATGCTCACCACGACACTTGGTTTGAGCATTCTTACTCTTTCCTGCTTCTGTACTTCGTTCGAGCTCCCATTATTGCTGATTCCACAGCTGAATTTGCTTCCACCGTGGCTGGGACTCATACGCAGTCGTACACAGTTGTGCGATTCGTCTGAGCCAGCGCCCTCACCAGACGTCACCCTGCCCTTCTGCTGCTGTTTCACGTACTTCTTAAAAAATTTCTTCTACCTTCTGCTCCATCTACAAACTGATATCTACTTGCTGACTTTTGAAAGTGGGTAGTGCCTGTGCTTCTTCAGCTTCCGCGACCAGTATCGAATATTTTAGATCAAACCCTGTACTGCATTTTTTGATTCTATTCTTTTTCTTCTGTCGATTTTCGTTCTCCAAATGATTTGCCACTTCTTCTAAACTATTGTTGATTTGTTTCCTCATTTTTTCTTGTCATGACTCCACTTATTCAGTTCTTCTTCCAGTGTTTAAGATTGCCTCCCGACTATTCGCATCTGTTTTCTGACTCTCTTCTTTCGCCTCATTGGCTGTCTTTTTCGCTTCTTGCGCTTGGTCCTTTGTCTTATCAGCTGCTTTCTTCATTTCCTCTGCCACGTTAGCACTTTTTCGTTTCTCCCTTCATGCCCCGAATTTCATTCTGTATCTTCTCTCCCACGTACTTATTTTCTTTCCTTACGTTTTTCCCGTGTCATTATTCTCTGTTTTCCCATATCTTTATTTTCTTTCCTCGTCGATTAAAAAAAATTATGATACTAAACTCATCATCCACTGTTTCACTAGTTCTGTCTGGTGAAACTGCTCTTGATCCTACCGGAGTAGTGTCGATCCCTGTCTGGTTCGATTTTCTGCTCTCCTCTTCCTCCAGGTTATGAATTATCACCACCTCCTCCATATTTTGGGGTCTGACTTCTTCTGCTTCCTCGTGAGTACTGTCGTTTGCTGTGCTATTTAATTACCTAATAGGACATTATCCATTACATTATTCTCGTGATCACTGCCTATCAAGCTTGACTGTTGCGCGGGATAAGTCACATGATCCTCTCCTGACTCGCAAAAATCCATACTTTCGTCAGTCTCCACCATGCTATCTGTTTCGTAACTACTCTAACTGAATACACGGCCCACTTTGCTTCATGTTAACATTCAGCGTTGATTATTCAAATATGTGTGATACACATACTGACATACGTACAGCATCACTAATACTTCTACTCATGACATAATATCGTAGCATCCCTCAACGTGACATATTCCCGTTGAAAAGTTTTACAACGCCGGCGTGCTACACAGCTATATCATCGGATGTGGAGCAGAATCCATAAAACCTTGAACATGAACCTAGATACAACACAAGAATTATTAATTCGGGCCAGCAAGTGTTAGAAACAACCATGGTACAATGTTTTGTCTCTTGTCCAGTCACACCTAGAACGCAAAATGGATGAACGCAAAGAAACTAGCATTAATGACTCTGTCCGCGGATCAGGAGGTCCTAAAGGGTCTCGAATTCTGAGCTCGGGCTCGCCAATTTATGCGATACCCTCGCTCATGGCAAGCTATCCCGACCCGGAAAACTCATTGTGAACAGGCCACGCCTTTAAGATATACGCTATGAATTTAATTTATACGGTTTAAATGGACCAGGGTAATTTTATTGACCCTAGCTATAGATCCTAAAGTGTGGATTTGTATTGTATTGTATTAAGCCACGTACCTAGAAACGACGGAGAGGCTTCGTCCTGACATAGCCCGTAATGGTTCACAACACCACAACAGATCACAGTCGTCCACCCACTCCACCGCCGCCCCACACCGAACCCAGTGTAATTGTGCGGTTCGACCCCCAGTGGAAACCCCCAGGAACGTCTCATACCCGAAGAGTGTAACCCCAATTGTTTGCATGGTAGATTAATTACGGCGTACGCGTACGTGAAAACGGTGTTTGTGCAGCAATCGCCAACATAGTGTAGTTGAGGCGGAATAGGGGGAAGCAGCCCTCATTTGCCGAGGTAGGCGGAAAACCACCTTAAAAACCATCCACAAGCTGGCCGCACACCGGACCTCGACACTAATACGCCGGGGGGATTCGTGCCGGGGACCGGCAGGCCTTGCCGCTCGGGAAGCACCAAAGTGTTGATTTAAGCACAGAATTTTTAATTTCGAAGGAAGGTGTCTAAGAGAAACAATATTTCATTTAAAGTAGTTAACTTATTCACTAAAAACATAAATTATGTGCTCAAATCTTGAGAAAATGTGGAACTGTTAACCAACACAAATTCTAAAAATTCTAATTAGGAGCATTAATTGACTATCAGAGTTACTCAAGTGGACGAAAAAGTTGCCCTGCGGAATCTAAAGTCGATGAGAAGATCTATCTCAAAGTGTGTTAGTTCCACGTGAAAAACAGGGACTGTAAACCTGATGGCTAACTGCAAATATCGGACATTCAACACACCAAGGCTGAATCTTGGACGGGTACACGTACAGAATTCCGCAAGTGTGGACCAAGAATGCGCTGTGATGCCAGTGCTGCTACTTATGCTCATAATAATTCTACACGACCACCACATTGAGTGCTGCCAGAGTGAGAATGGCTCCCAATTGGATGCAAGGACACATTCCTACTGCTGCAACTCCTCTCCCTGCTCGTTTGCTAAAATGCACTGATCTCTGGCTATCATGTACGTGGATGACATGCACAAGATACGCATCACTCTGCATCCCCATAAGAGCTTTAGATGTGGTCCTGCTCTGCATCTCCGCAGTAGGTCCCAAAATTGTAGCACATTCTAATGCCCTGCTATCTTTCCTCACCAAACCGAGCCTGCCCGCCAGTAGCGGAAAATACAAAACACAGTCTTGCGACCGCGAGGCTCTTCCTACATACGAAATCCCACCAGAAGCAACGCGTCGTGATCTGACCCCAATCACACCACAGAACAGAGTCCTGTTACCAAAAAAACAGCCGCTTCAGCAGCATCTCCCTGAGGTCACTGATTGATACACCAGTGGCACATTTTCGTGAGCAGCAGCTAGCCTTGCATCGCAGTTCTCCTGAAATTTATACTGACAGTGGCAGTAGTGATTTAAGATATATGACTGGCAGTGGCACATATTCACAATAAGCGTGCCACTACCGACAAAATACTTGACATTTTGCAACGAAAGTATTCTCAGTATCACAGTCCTACCAGGATGATTTTGCTGAACCAGACAAGGGCACCAGTAGACCTCACTTTACGCACTAAGTCCTCACCAACCCCCAGCCCCACCCCCACCCCACCCCCACTCGCCAGACTTAATACCACAGTGCACCAGGCTATCCCAGGTCCACTCCGGCAGCACGGCGAACTCCTGACCAGGGGGCAGCAGGTTACTCCACATATAAAGTAGGTGTCACCCTTCATCACTGGATTACAGTGCCCCGCCCCACAATGGGGTCGCTATAATTTGCTCCCAGAATTTGCGGCGCTATACTGTACTTGCATCTCAGAAGACGCACTATAAAAACAGAATGTTAAATTCTTTCATTTTCTAAGCTATGGATGCCCTCAAACCTAGTTTAGAAACTCTGTAGCGGTTGCACCAACTTTTGGATTTAACACCAAATACAGTGCCTGGATGCAATTTCAACGACGGAAAACAATAGGAAAATGTTATGCTTCCTCCACTAAGACGCCGTTTGAGTAGGTGACATTTGTCCATGGGTTCCTTAATACAGGGCCAGCCATGGTGTGTCAAACATCACGCATGCCGGCTGTGCAGGCAGCGAGTCGGCCAAGATTCGGCCTGTCTCGGCTTCGTTCCTTCCTTGCCGAAAGTACCCGGCACGGCGCAACATGCCATTTAGTATTGAGGTATAGCATTTTTAACTCTGCACAACTCTCTTATGTTTGGCAGAATTGTCGTGTCAGTGCTGCTTTCCCTTGGCTAATTTTTCGTGGCATGAAGTACATTCACAGATCCAGAGGCAGTTTGCACACAAAGAGGCAGCCTAGCGATTTGTCGTTCCATGCTTGAAAATGAATGTGAATGACACAGGACAGGGATGAGAATCCTTAGTATGAGAATTAATTTTAATATTTAGTTGACAATGAAAGAGCAAAAATAATACCAATGACTGACCGATGGGATTCGTTATTCTGTAAATCAAGAAGCACTTTCTGCTAAATTTGCAGGTAGGCAGCACGTGAAAAAATTTGTGGTACGAATAGTAAAATTTCTGAAATCACAGACATTATTTCACGGTCAGGTGCAACAGATTTAGATGGAACTGAATGAGGTTTCATATATTACTGAAAAGTGCATTGGTTAAGTCAACAGGCTTGCCTAGAATGATTTAAAACTCGCTGTTGTTAAATTTACAAAGGAAACTGGAGTGTAAGAACAGAAATTACAACATCCAAAATGGACCTTGCATTTTAAGTGGACTTGGCTGCCTAAGTAAGACTCCGCAGCGTGAGAAAGAACATCATTATGATTTGATGGGGAGATATTGAAAATAAAATCACATTCTAGAAGGGAAATATGCTGTGAAACACACTCCATTTCACGAAGCTCGCTGTCGTTAAAGAAAGCGTGAGGTTTGACGAACTAATTGTGGCCATGAAGGAATTAGTACACAGCTACTGCATGGTGATGTCTAGGAGGGGGAGGACTAGACCCAAGTAATGGTTGAACACCATTTGTGAGTAGTGTTTATCTATTGATCAACATACGCTTAAAAGATCAGTGAAACTAAATTTAAAAAATTAACTCGTAAGCTTTCAACAGATAATTAAAAGAAAACATGTTAAGAACAATAATAATAAGTCTCAAGGAAAAGTGATTAAATTTCAAAAAAATGTGCACATCCCCGAATATGTACTGCAGTGTTTGCTTTGCACTGAAGTAAGACTTCCATACACAGCCACAATGACCCCCACTGTACTGTTAAAAACATAGGAAACCCAAAATGTTGTAAGAGATTACGAAAATATGTGTACTCAAAGACAACAAATAAGCTTTGCTCTTAACTATCACAGTTATGGAAGCAAATAGTTTCAACACTTCAAATCACAGAGGCAAAGAAATTTGTTGCAGTTCCTTGAGAATTGATCACTTATCACTAAGTTTCAAATCCTATACCGAGATACCATGTAAAATTAGGGCACAGATTTTATTTTTCGTATCGTTTATGTGACAGAAAAACAATGCAAATAATTAATACAATATCTGTGTTTCAAAATGACATCTACAACAAGGGGAATTTGTGTCACAAACAATTTAGCAAATTACGTTATCGATTTCCTGACAGCCTGTTTGCTGATTTACAATTGCGTGGTATCACAGAATGTTCCACAACACTATTGACCAAAGGAATGAAAACTTACTGAAAGAATGACCTTAAAATTTACAATCAGTTCCCCATAAGACATAAACTCACACTAGAAAAAAAAAGCTAATTTTAAAAAGCCAAGACAGTTACAATGTTCGTCAAACAATTTTTTTGACCCACGCGATTACTGTTGATCAAGAGGCAGCGCAACCCGCGACCTCAGAATTCAATTGGCTGCACCCAGGTGGTTCCGCAGTGTAAATAGGATATAGACACCTCTATGAAGAAATTGGGACGAATTTCTTTCTCCTAGAATTAACAAGTTAACTAGCAAGCGCAGCAACAAACGAGGTAACTTAAACCAAAGCCTACAAAGCCATTATACATAAGAAGGTAAAAGCACAGAAATTAATCACAGAAAATCAGAAATTTACGCAGGCATAAAAAGCCGTTGACACAAACACACGCAGGCCTCTTGAACTCACACTCAACCGTACTCACGAATGGTACTTAAGCAAGCAGGAAAATAGAGCCGGTATATTTAGAGTTCTAATAACCGTGAAGGCGGGTAAAGCGCATAAGCAGACGGCTACGCACTGGGAAAGTCAATAGAAAGGAACATTTTGCGAACCTCACGCTGTCCCCAAATTCACTCAACAGAAGTAAGGAACCTCACCATATTTCTATGGCGGGACGTTTCCTCTTAACCAAGGCGCCACAACCACGAACTTCCGCAGCATGAGTAGCTTCGGTCCACTCGTGTCCTCCGGAGCCCCCAGGATGAAAACATATTCCCTGACACCCGGCCCCAAGCGGAATGCTGAAGTCCAGTCGTCCGACAGAGAAATTCCACGGCTCAAATGACAATACGCCACGACCGAATAGCTCTTTATGCCTCGCCGCCTGCCGCCGTCCGACTCACTTCTCACACTGCCACTTGCTTACGTCCAAACGGCACGCCCTCCGCTAGATGCAAGGATGGTATGCGGAAGATGTACCTCGACCTGTCGACATGCTAGGGCGCAAGAATTACAAGGACAGTTTCCTACACGTTTTGAGGACGCTGTCAGTATTATACCTGCTTTCGAGTTGGTTCCGAGACCGTTTGCCGTTTCAGTTGGAAGGGCCACTGTGAAGGTGCAGATGTAACTGATTGATTTGAGAGGTAATTCCAGATTTAAAGACAAATACTCTTACGTTAGAAAGGGCCCAGGAAGTCTACATTGTTTTCTAAAGGTAGATTTTTCATGTCTCTATAATTAGGTTGTAAAATTTCTACAATATGTGGATCAACGTATGTGTATGACTTTGAAACTAAATAAGTCATGATTATCTTACAAACTGAGTGCTAAATTAAGTGAAATAGGCTGCGTCTCTCCCTACTCGACAGTTTGTAACAGATAAATATTAAATTATGTCTTCTGGGTATCAAAATTTATTAAATAACTATGAAAACTGTTGTTTGCGATCCATGTTGTTGACAAATGTTAAATACGAAACCAAATCGTGTACAGTACCACTGAACTGCCATTTATACACGGAACGTGGTTCCTCATCTTCCCCCTTCTCGCACTCAGGCAGTATGGCGCGCTGTGGGGGAAGTGTGCATGGAGACTAGTACCGTGACACTCGTGCCAGTACATGGGTAGCGACCTGAATTCTTGACCGCACCTGCCTTACTACATCGTCCATTCACATGAATGTGGCGACCATGTATGTTCAACATCAACATGCAACAACCACTTATAGACCACAAGTGGTTCAAATGGCTCTAAGCACTATGGGACTTAACATCTGAGGTCATCAGTCCCCTAGACCTAGCACTACTTAAACCTAACTAATCTAAGGACACCACACACATCCATGCCGGAGGCAGGATTCGAACCTGCGACCGTAGCAACAGCGCGGTTCGGGACTGATGCGTATAGAACCGTTCGGCCACAGCGGCCGGTACCACAGGTGGCAGCACTAGCAATGGGAAGGTATATCAAGTGCATCAGGGGGACGTGGAAAAGCAGTGCAGTCGTTGTCGTAATGCGGAAATGGAGCCACTTATCTGACTCTAAAAGGCGGTGATCATTGGCTTTCAGGACAAGGGGGGAAGCATTTCCTAATCAGGTAAGTTTATAAACTATTCACATTCCTCCATGGTTAAAGTACACAGTATATGGCAAAATGGCGCTATCCGAAACATACAGCGAAGCAACTGCTGTTCACCATGGGCCATTAATGATGGGGAGAACGACATTCGCGGAGACGCGTACTGGCGAATTCACCCAACTGTTGAGCATCTGATGGCCCAGATAAACCAAGGAGCTACCACCACCATCTCCTCAACGACCGTTTAGCGAAAGTTGCCTCGTATTGGCCTCCGCAGCATGTGCCTGGTTCATGCACTTACGCTGACTGCTGTTCATGCCGGCCGAGGTGGCCGAGCGGTTCAAGGCACTTCAGTCCGGAACCGAGGTGTTGTTACGGTCGCAGGTTCGAATCCTGCCTCGGCTATGGATGTGTGTGATGTCCTTAGGTTAATTAGGTTTAAGTAGTTCTAAGTTCTAGGGGACTGATGACCTCAGAAGTTAAGTCCCATAGTGCTCAGAGCCATTTGAACCATTTTTTGAAGTGCTTTTCATCGATGACGGAGGCTGCAATTTCCACGACAGTACCACAACTGAACATCCACTAAGTGGCGGGTGGCCTTTTCAGATGACAGATGGCCATTGGCGAGTACGTCGTGAAACATCTGCAAGCAAACACCCTGCACCAGTCGTCGGTAGGACCCAGGCCGAAAGAGGGCGAGTTATGGTCTGGGGAATGTTTTTGTGGCATTCCCTGGGCGACCTCGTCATTCTGGGAGACACAATGAGGCAGCAAAAGTACGCATCTATCCTTTGGGACTATGACCAACTCTACAAACAGTTTGTTTTTCCTTGTCATGATGGAATCTTCCAGCAGGGCGATGCAACGTTTCACATTGCTGCCAGTGTACTTGCGTGGTTCGAAGAGGACCACGATGAGTTTGCCGAACTCCCCTGTCCACCAAACTTCCCCTGTTTAAACCCAATCAAGAATCTATGAACCATCTCGATCGAGCTGTTTTCGCTATGGATCCTCAACTGAGATACCTAGAGCAGCTGGGCACAACACTGGAGTCGGCGAGGCTCCACATACCTGTCAGTTTAATTTTGAACCTTATTAACTTTATTTCTGCATGTCGTACAGCAGTCCTCGCTGCGGAAAGGTGGTTATTCTGGCTTTTGACGCGTCGTCATATTAGTGTGACTGGACAGTGTATAATCATGTACAATAATGCTCAGTATATCTTTCCCTTGCAATGACTTATTTAAGTAATTTCACACTACTACAAACAGTGGCGTTGTGACCATCCGCACTCCTCAGCCTGGCGAACGCAATTAGCAGCCTAGCAGGGTAGAACAGAAGAATAATTCTGAAACTTGACGATTGTCAACGACAAACCCTATGTTGGTGAAGTTACCAAAATTCATCTGAACTAAAAAATACCAGTTACGTAATTCACAACGTTAAATGGATTTTTATGCGTACTTTGAAAAGAATAGACCTATTTCTACTGACATAATACATCAGGAGGAAAGTAGCAGTGAATCCATCAGTATAATTTAAACAAATTTTCATTAGTCACAGGTGAAACGTTCTAAGGTGAATCAAAGAGTTAGCCAGGTAATACAAGGTTCTTCGTGATACATTAATCCGCCAAACAAAGAAGCTACAATTTTGCCTTTCTCTTAGCGATCTGCCTGTCTGACAACCTACTGTGCAGACTAATAGTTATTGCACTTAACTCAATAAGCTCCGTAGAGACTCTCAATATTCATGAAGCAACGGTAGATATAACTTGTCATGAGAATAGTTATCACAAAATAGCAGCAACTACGATGTCTCTATGCAGCTCAATAAATAATTTTAGAGAACATTTATTATGTTGAAAACTTCCCAAATCTAAATTCATTCCATATTGAATCATAGTTAACTCTCCCACTATGTTGCACTGTCGTTGATGCACAAAGGATGTGTGATTTGTGAGCAAGTACAATACAATTCGCCAGGCGGATTTTATGTCACACATTGAAGAATAAGCCAACCCGCCCAGATAGCTGCACGTGTCGGCACAACTCTTCTGATATTGGAGTAGGCATACCGGCCCCGAATCGATTCCCCCCGGCAGTTTAACGCCGAGGACCGGTGTGCCCGTCACTTCTATGATGTAGCGTCTAGGCGGTTTCCCAAATCCGACTAGGTCAATAGCGGACTGGTAGCCATCTCCCAGAGGGAAGGGGTGCCTACAGTGTCGGTATCCTGCCACACTCTACCGCTCGTATTGCATAATCCAGATTAACACGCCGGCCCCGTAAGATACGTACACAGACAGGAAAATAAACAAGAATGATTGAAGAATAAGCTACAAGCATCACTCTTGGCATAAATAGGCAAAAATCTCAATTCAGTAGGTGGTACATCTTTACTGTTCGCCAACAGTCGTATGACCCTTGTAGTAACATAGCCTGCCCACGCTATCTAAGCTTCTAGAACTCAAGATTGTTCTCGCTTCTGACTGGTTGTCTGCACAGGATAATCAGCATTCTAAATGTTCTCATGAAAATAGGTATCTCCCTTGATAACCTAAATACAATCCTTGTTACAATTAATTAACCTATTCCAAAATTTAGCAGAAGCGAAACGAAATTAACAGTCAACTGTTACCATCGGCTCTCTACTGAAGGCGATTGGTTAAGATCCTCCTTTACCAATGTGCTGTTTCAAAGTTGGCATTCGATCCAGTTTCGGAATTTATTACATGCTTGGATAACAATTATTCCCACGCTTTTTTTACACATGTAATTTTCAACTTCAGTTAGCACTTACATACATTAAACATCCATTCACCCAATGTTCCTGCGTCATAAATATTATGTAGTGTTAATAAAAAACCATATTAGATGAAAACCTCCCCCCAGAGAATCGATCTCTCCCTCGGGCATGTGTGCGTGTTGTTCTTAGCATAAGTTAGTTTAAATAGTGTGCAAGTCTAGGGACCAATGACCTTAGCAGTTTGGTCCCTTAGGAATTCACACACACACACACACATTAGATAAAAGTGAGTACTTTGTTAAGTGTATCCGTAATGTGAGCCAACTCTATTGCTCTTCACACGTGAAATGTATTCGCAATTACGAATATGGAAACCATCAGCTGTACAATGGAATGACGACAATAGAAATTTGTGCCTCACCGGAACTCGAACCCAGAGATCCCACTCATAGCAAACGGCCGCCTTACCATTTGGCTATGCCAGCGCGACTCCCGTCCCGAACCAAACTTCCATATGTCGTCACTCATGTGACCACAATCCGTACAAGTACGTACATCCGTTATGCATATTCCTGTACAGGGGAGATATTTTACTTCAAAGTGGTTTGCCTAGTGTCGGCGGATAAATTCAATATTGCAGTGTCTGTGTTATTCCGATTTACGATGCAATGTTCCTTCGGACATGTATGCATAACGAATGTACAGGTTGTAGACACATGGTTCACGACATATGGAAGTTTGCGTGTTTTTGTGAGTCGTGCACGGGTAGCCAAATGGTAAGGCAACAGCGGGAAATCCGGATTTGCGTCTCGGTCCAGCACAAAGTTTCACTATCGTTTTTTCCATTATACATCCGATGTTTGACCATATTCGGAACGGTGAATACATTTCGTGTGTTTCGTACCTGCTGTAGTCTCGGCTTTGCCTGCTCGTTAAGACATGCATACATTTCCGACGGAACATTGTATCGCAATACGAAAATTCTTTGTTTGCAGAGTATTTATAAGTTTTAAGAACAAGGAAACTTGAGTATTTCTCCAAATATGAAAATTTAATGTGTCAGGTAAATTAGATAACGGAAAAGAATTGATTTTACTGTCCTCAAACTTTGTATTCGAAAAATCTTCCATTCAAAATGTCGCGTACAATTATTAGTAAAGGAGGTATAAAAAA
This sequence comes from Schistocerca cancellata, assembly GCF_023864275.1. Classification (NCBI taxonomy): domain Eukaryota; kingdom Metazoa; phylum Arthropoda; class Insecta; order Orthoptera; family Acrididae; genus Schistocerca; species Schistocerca cancellata. The sequence continues at coordinate 334,542,329 of NC_064629.1, forward strand.
TTCAAAAGCGGATTTTTGTAGCATTCCGTGCAGGCCGAGTGACAAGAGTTCGAGACATCACTGCACAGCGCATTTATACTCTACGTTAATAGTGATGCATCAGAACAATGCCTCTTTAAAAGCAAATCTAATATTGTTTCTCCATAACTACAGCCTTGATATTTACCGTTTACCAGCTGAACCGGCCGCACTAGCTACAGCGCACACCTCAAAGCTTAAAGTTCTTCCGATATATTTATAAACCCCACACAGTAGTTGAAATTGCACCACTGGGCAGAAGATGTAGTAGCGAATGTTTTACCCACAAAATAGAGATTTTTCAGGGAGATATCTTTCACTCTATAACGTTGTGGAACGTCTTTCGATATATGCAACGAAACAAGACTCAAATCAAGTTTTCCATTGCAGAAAATAATCAACGAATCCACTACGTAGTTTGAAATGAAGAGAGAGTTACTCGTAACTTGACTAATTTGACGATGTTGTGAGGTATTTTCGAATGGCTCAGATAACAGATCGTGCTTGCGAATGAAACGTTCCGCATTCCAGATATACTGTGCTGAAAAAGATGATGATACCGCTCACATAACTTGCATATTTCGGATTTTTTAATTGGAAACCTATTCTAAGCATTGTTTCAGTCACAGGGAACCTTTACATACATCCAGGTGTATAAGGGAAGTAAATCCACATTTCAGTGCAGTTCGGCAAAGCTCACAGTCTCTTAAGTCGTAAACGGGTCAGTGCAGCTATTGTACACTGTCCGGAGAGTCAACACGTCTCGAAAAGTTGTTTAAAGCTTAGACTGTGCCCCCACTGTCACTTTACTGCAGGAGGACTTCTCAGCAAGAGGAAGTTGCCCGCCGTTAAGTGTAGATTATTGATCGTAGGTAGCCTGAGCAGAACAAATAAGAACAGGATTTGGAACCAACCTGGAGGGCCTTGTAGACCCAGCAGAACACACCTGTCCTTACGTGATCATTTTGGCCTCTGGCCAGGCGTTATAAAAAAACAATACCAACTCCCCCGTATCGCAGTGCTTGAAGAGGGTGGGATAGGGAACACCTAGAATAAAACCTGGATTAATAGTCTCTTGTACTCTTCGCCAACGAGTGCATTATATGTCTGACGCCTGATTGTCCTCGTTCAAGAATGCAGAGGCGTCCAGGAATGTCCTAGGTCTGCTGGCCCACGAATTACGAAGCCCGTATCATGCATTGACGTCGGGCGCCTCGGGTCACTGTTGAGGATAACTTGACACCTATGAGTAGATGCGCAGTGTCGGTTCTGACAAAATTGTAGGGACATCGTCACTTTTTGCTTCCAGTGTCAGATTATAGTGGAGGCAATTGAGAATGTTACATTCAAGGTTGCCGCTATGGAGGGGTGGGGAGGGGAGGACAGGGGAGATGGACAGTGATCTCCCAGACCAGTGCTGGTGAGGTCACCAACACTGCTTTTGCAAAAGAGCCAATCACAATGTAGCCTGTGCTCAATGGTACCTGAATTATTTATCAATCATGACCTGTTGCTCTCAGTTAACTATCATGACACACCAAAGCCCTTGATAATTCGTCAGTGGAAGTCAATATATAGTAATACATGTCCAAAAATTCGTGAAGCGATTCTTCTTTTATTGTTGCAGCCTCCAAGCCTTCTCTCTGGGCCTGTTGATCTGATGTGCTCAATTGAGAAGACACTTCTCTCCATAAAACAACACTTTGACAATTGTATTTTCTGCACACATCCACCAGAGAATTGTATTCACAGCCTTCTACATAAAGTATGGAAAGACATGATAATGGGAGCCTGTATAACAATTTCTTTCAGTTACTCAGCAACCAAGAAGAATATCGCTCAACAAATAAACGACAGTCCAACAGAATGGCATGAACATCTACTACTTGACTGGGGTCTCCCATACAATGGTTTTCAATTGCTGGAACTGACTTCCTTTTTTGAAATACCCAACCATTCAACCTCTTATCTCTGTGAAAGAAGCGGATGACGCCAATCCAGTGAGTTGTGCAACTCAGACAGTGCCTCCTAGTCATATATGACAGTAAGTAGCTACACGTCCATTACTATTCCTTATATTATTATTACTATATTTGTTAGCACTTACATTGTATATTTTTTCCACAGCAGCAACCATCTACAGCCAGTCTTTCAAATTATCTGAGTGTTCTGTAACACTACGGCCATAGCAGATACCTGAATTATGGGATGAGGAAACACAGCTTTCATATGCTACCCAGGAGCAGCAGCACAGTGACGGGCTATCTGATATACAGAAACAGTTCCCGAACATTCAGTTCTCATTATCACCATCATCACCACCACTCATCGGACTGCAAGCATGGCATGCTTCATCTATTGAGGTGATTTTATTCAGTATAAGATACAATGTATATGCTGTCAGGGTTAGATCATACATTGATCAGCTATAACATTATGACAATCTACACTCCTGGAAATTGAAATAAGAACACCGTGAATTCATTGTCCCGGGAAGGGGAAACTTTATTCACACATTCCTGGGGTCAGATACATCACATGATCACACTGACAGAACCACAGGCACATAGACACAGGCAACAGAACATGCACAATGTCGGCACTAGTACAGTGTATATACACCTTTCGCAGCAATGCAGGCTGCTATTCTCCCATGGAGACTATCGTAGAGATGCTGGATGTAGTCCTGTGGAACGGCTTGCCATGCCATTTCCACCTGGCGCCTCAGTTGGACCAGCGTTCGTGCTGGACGTGCAGACCGCGTGAGACGACGCTTCATCCTGTCCCAAACATGCTCAATGGGGGACAGATCCGGAGATCTTGCTGGCCAGGGTAGTTGACTTACACCTTCTAGAGCACGTTGGGTGGCACGGGATACATGCGGACGTGCATTGTCCTGTTGGAACAGCAAGTTCCCTTGCCGGTCTAGGAATGGTAGAACGATGGGTTCGATGACGGTTTGGATGTACCGTGCACTATTCAGTGTCCCCTCGACGATCACCAGTGGTGTACGGCCAGTGTAGGAGATCGCTCCCCACACCATGATGCCGGGTGTTGGCCCTGTGTGCCCCGGTCGTATGCAGTCCTGATTGTGGCGCTCACCTGCACGGCGCCAAACACGCATACGACCATCATTGGCACCAAGACAGAAGCGACTCTCATCGCTGAAGACGACACGTCTCCATTCGTCCCTCCATTCACGCCTGTCGCGACACCACTGGAGGCGGGCTGCACGATGTTGGGGCGTGAGCAGAAGACGGCCTAACGGTGTGCGGGACTGTAGCCCAGCTTCATGGAGACGGTTGCGAATGGTCCTCGCCGATACCCCTGGAGCAACAGTGTCCCTAATTTGCTGGGAAGTGGCGGTGCGGTCCCCTACGGCACTGCGTAGGATCCTACGGTCTTGGCGTGCATCCGTGCGTCGCTGCGGTCCGGTCCCAGGTCGACGGGCACGTGCACCTTCCGCCGACCACTGGCGACAACATCGATGTACTGTGGAGACCTCACGCCCCACGTGTTGAGCAAATCGGCGGTACGTCCACCCGGCCTCCCCCATGCCCACTATACGCCCTCGCTCAAAGTCCGTCAACTGCACATACGGTTCACGTCCACGCTGTCGCGGCATGCTACCAGTGTTAAAGACTGCGATGGAGCTCCGTATGCCACGGCAAACTGGCTGACACTGACGGCGGCGGTGCACAAATGCTGCGCAGCTAGCGCCATTCGGCGGCCAACACCGCGGTTCCTGGTGTGTCCGCTGTGCCGTGCGTGTGATCATTGCTTGTACAGCCCTCTCGCAGAGTCCGGAGCAAGTATGGTGGGTCTGACACACCGGTGTCAATGTGTTCTTTTTTCCATTTCCAGGAGTGTATATAATAGCCAGTATATCCACCTTTGGATGGAAGCAATGAAGCCTTGGTAGGTCGCTGGATGGAGTTGGCATCCTATCTGCCACACAATTCACCTAATTTCCGTAATTCTTGAGGGGAGGAACGATGACCTTCGACGCCATGTCAATCACATGCTAGATGTGTTCGATTGGGCCCAGATCTGGCCATTTGGGAGGCAGAACATCAATTGAAACTCGCCAATGTGTCCCTCAAACCACTCAATCAGCCTCCTGGCCTTGTGACATGGCGCATTATCTGATGAAAAATGCCATTGCTGTTGGGGAACATGATCGTCGTGAAGGTGTGTAAATGGTCTGCAACCGGTATACGATACTCCTTGGCCATCAGGATGCCTTGTATGAGCTCCACTGGGCCGATGGGTGTCCACTTGAATGTTCCACAGAGCGTAATGCGGTTGCCACCAGCTTGTCTCCATCCTCAGTGCAGGTGTCAAGGAGCTGTTCCCCTGGAAGACGATGGATTTGCGTCCTCCCATCGGCATGATAAAGAAGGTACGGAGATTTATCAGATCCTGCAACGCTCTGCCACCAAGCCAATGCCCAGTGCCAATGGTCATGTGCCCATTTCAGTCGTAGTTGCTGATATCGTGATGTTAACATTGCATGGGTCGTCAGCTGTGGAGGCCCATCATTAGGAGTGTTCAGTGCACTGTGTATTCAGATACACTCATACTCTACTCGGCATTAATGCCTGATGTTAGTTCTGCCACAGTTCGCTACCTGTCCTGTTTTACCACTCTACCCAGCACATGACTTCGACATCTGTACTGAGGGGTGGCCGCCCAACCCCACGACGTCTGAATGTGATTTCACCTTGGTTTCGCCACGTGTTGAAGACACTAACCACAGCACTCGTCGAACACCTGACAAGTCGTGCAGTTTCCGAAATATTAGTGCCGAGCCTCTGTGCTATCGCAGTCTACCCTCAGTCAAACTCATGTTGCCTTCCCCTTTCAACAAAAGGACAGCACGCTTACTGATACTACATGCACCGTGTGTGTGTCTGACTAGCAGTCATTCTTTGCCAGGTGACACTGCTATCGCCTGGACAGATCTGCATCGATAGGAGGTCGGTGGTCATAATGTTCTAAGTGATCAGTGTATTTGCCATTAGGTGCTTCTGAAAGCTTACACTTTCTTCCAGTGTAAGTTTTTGCGTTTAATAATACAGTGACAGTAATAATGTCCATATTAACGACCGCATGACCTTCACAACAGAATATGTTGTCGTCAGGTGCTCTACATTGCGCAACCGTCCGGATCATACAGTTCTGGACCCTTCACAGCAAATCTGCGTCCACAGTAACAATAATAATAATAATATTAATAATGCATTGAGATACGTACTTAACAGTATTTGATTACCAGACTCAACGTTGAAAAGCATAATTAGTGGGACCATTGTGATAACACTTACAATTAGTAACCGAGTTTGGACCTTATTCGCAAAACACGTTGCTAACGTAAGGCCCTAACGAAATGTAATGAACCTGAATGCTCCTAATCTATGGGACCATTGGAGGAGGGTACAAAGAAAACAGGTTTCGCGTCTAGTAGATGAACTGGTGCGAATAAATTCACGCTCAAGATGTGGAATGGGCTTCTTTCAAAACTGAAAAATCTTCCATTTCCACGACTGTAGTATGTAAGTGCAAATATTTTCTGTAGGAACCACTGCAATCGCTGTTGACGATTTAGGTGCCTGGGCTATATTTAGCATATAAGAAACGTATGCCCTTCACAGGATCGAACCATCGATCTCCTGCATGCTAACCCAAAATTCTACCCACCGCACCAACTACACAGAACAAGTAGTATGTGATGACAGAGATAACTACAATACATGTGGTTACAGTGTTGCCAGATTGCCACTCTTTAACGTCCTTTTTCTGTCGGATGTACTCGCCGGACGAAATTTTTGAGAGAGATTTTTTTTTTATCGCTTGAATGTGAGGAGTCGCACTGAGAAGCCCGCTTCACCCTGCGTATAATGTATACATTATCACTGTGTATGATGTCACTAAATGACTGCAAGTAACTATGCCACAGATGTGCACTCATGCTTCCAACAGCCAACCGAGCGCGTTTGAAAGAGGTGGAATTGTGGCCTTCTGAGCGGCGAGATGGTCCTTTCGGAGAACTGCCACACAATCTGAACGTGGTGCGTCAGTTGTGCAATGATGCTGGTTTCATTGGTCATGTGAACATTCTCATGAGAAGAGTTTCTGGGCATCCATGCATCACTGATGTCAACCAGGACCATCGTATTTTAAGGGCAGTAGTGGCAGATCGTACAGCTACCAAAGCACAGACAAAAGGGCTTGTGAGGCCAATGGTGTCAACATGAACTGATGGGAAACAGTTATTAGCAGTGGGACTATGGGCGTGCACACCTCTAGTCTGTCTTCCACTCGCACGACAGCATCGACGTGCACAGATATATTGGTGCCGTCAGAGAATCACTTGTAAGATGCAAAGTCACGTCTTGGTCTTCAGTGGCGAAAGCTGACTCTGCCTGCACACAAGTCATGGTCGTTTGCTCACAAAACGTAATCCTGGTGAGCGCTGTCGAAGCCGCACTAGCTTCTACCTAGGCCGTGGGGCCTAGGGTGCGGTAAGCTACAATTCTCGCTCATATTTGGTGTTTCTGGAGGAGACACTAGCCAACGCTCGGGAGGTGCAGAATCTCGTTTGACCCATTATTTTGCCATTATTGCAACAGGAAGGTGACGTTTTGACAACAGGATAATGCCTGCCCACACACGGCTTGTGGAACTCATCACGGTCTGCAAGACGTACAGAAACTTCCCTGGCCAGCACGATCTCCGGACTTGTTTCCAATCGAGCAGGTGTGGGATATAATGGGAGAAGAAGTGACTCGCGTGACTCGTCAGCCAGCAACTCTTACTGAACTATGTGAACAGGTCTATAAAACATGGAATAAAGTATCCTGGGACAGTATTCACCATCTGCACGATCGACTAGAGACCAGAGTTAGCGCCTGCATTGCCGCCCATGGAGGCTACGCTACATACTAACATGGGTGTTTCAGTATGGGACGATACCTCGTACCGCAAAACGTATTGTACTGTTGATCTGTAAATGTTATCAGTTCGTGTATTCCATATGCCCTGTTGCAACAACAAATCTTCAGTGAACTGAAACCTCAAAAATGATGTACTTTTTTCTGGGAGTTTCTATAATCACGTCATGGCATTACTCTGTAGACATTCCATCACATATAACAACCCCCTATGCTATAAATGTTAAACAAATAGCACTGTGATAGTTAAACAATTAAAGCCTTGATTTGCATTAAGGTTGCTAACCTCAGACGCCACCACACCAGTAAAAGTAGTTGGAGGACATAACGTGAGCACATCTCGCCATGAACAGGCGAGAGCAGTGATCACACACCGTAGACGCAAGTAGCCTTAAACAATCTCTAATTTTGTTTTTGTTTTTGTTAGACTTCTTTCTAAATACTGAGATTATTTTCCAGTAATGAGTCTCAATTAAAATCATCAATTCAGAAGTGGTTAATTGTCCATTACCTTAATAGTCTTTAGTTATTTTCTTAAACGCTACCACCCCATGTTAAACATTTTTTACAATAGTATCCAAGCATATCAGCACTCGTATTTCACTCACTGTATTTTTGAGTGAAGCAGGGCAAAAAAAATCAAATGGCTCTGAGCACTATGGGACTTAACTTCTGAGGTTATCAGTCCACTAGAGCTTAGAATTACTTAAACCTAACTAACCTAAAGACATCACACACATCCAGGCCCGAGGCAAGATTCGAACCTGCGACCGTAGCGGCCTCGCGGTTCCAGACTGTAGCACCTAGAATCGCTCGGCCACCCTGGCCGGCGAGCAGGACAGGAAGTGACCAGTAGTGGTTCAAGGTCCCCCTCTCCATGCTCCATGCCATACCTTACAGAGTACATATGTATATTTAGATGTGGAAGTAGTTGTGTTTTCAAAGTTAGTGGGTCAAAAGTGGAAATGACGTCAGATTCTGGCCTGTGATCGGAGAAGGGGAATCGTCCTAACCCTGCACATCACATCGGAGTTGCGGTATAGATTTTACCAAGCCTTGAAGTTACTACTGCCTACATATACGCTAAACAGCAAGTCCCCAACCACACCTTTCATGTTCAGATCTCTAATCATGATTTGCACCCTTAAAATGCAAGTTTGGTATTTCCCCATCTCGATCTAGAGCTTGGAGGTGTGTGTGTGTGTGTGTGAGAGAGAGAGAGAGAGAGAGAGAGAGAGAGAGAGAGTGAGTGAGAGAGTTATAACATAGATAACATAGATCCTGGATTGAGGAACAAAAATGTTCCCACAGCTACAATATATCATTATATTTAAACCCAAGTGGTATGTGTTTGCAGTCTCTTCCTAGATTATATATAGGTATATATTTAAAAATTGTAAGCAGATTGAGAATTACCTCAGTAAATATTGCAGGTATGAAATGAAATCAGCGTTTGGCGTCATTGGCCGGGAGGCCCCTCGCGGGGCAGGTCCGGCCGCCTTGGCGCAGGTCTTATTACATTCGGCGCCACATTGGGCGACCTGCACGCCGGATGGGGATGAAATGATGATGAACACAACACAACACCCAGTCCCTGAGCGGAGAAAATCTCCGACCCAGCCGGGAATCGAACCCGGGCCCGGAGGACGGCAATCCGTCACGCTGACCACTCAGCTACTGGGGCGGACAATATTGCAGGTGTCTAACATAGAATACCAAACCACACATATCTCTGTAAGTTTACAACTCCCTTCGCATGGTATTATTCAGCAGTCATGTTGAGTGCAATAAATTCCTTGTAACCTGATATATTTCATGGATAACACACCATGAAAAAATAAAAGAACAAAGTGCGCTTGAAATTCTTGTGGGTAACTGTACAATGATTTCGTCACCATCAATGTACATTTCTGCAAAACAGGATAGAAAGTATTGCTCTTAAGGAAGTATATAGACAGTCGTATTTTCCTCTCCCCACTTGCGAGTGGCACAGGAAACGAAATAACTAGCTGTAAATATTAACATAAATTGCGAGGTAATACTCCTTGACAACGCACTATGTGACTGAATTACTATACAGGGTGAATCGTTTAAAACCAGCACCGTAAATATTACAGAAATGGGAAGTGCTGTTGACGTACAGTTCTCACGGAATCTACATCTACATCTACATCCATACTCCGCAAGCCACCTGACGGTGTGTGGCGGAGGGTACCTTGAGTATCTCTACCGGTTCTCTCTTCTATTCCAGTCTCGTATTGTTCGTGGAAAGAAGGATTGTCGGTATGCTTCTGTGTGGGCTCTAATCTCTCTGATTTTATCCTCATGGTCTCTTCGGGAGATATACGTAGGAGGGAGGAATATACTTCTTGACTCTTCGGTGTTCTCGAAACTTTAACAAAAGCCCGTACGGAGCTACTGAGCGTCTCTCCTGCAGAGTCTTCGACTGGAGTTTATCTATCATCTCCGTAAGGCTTTCGCGATTACTAAATGATCCTGTAACGAAGCGCGCTGCTCTCCATTGGATGTTCTATATCTCTTCTATCAACCCTATCTGGTACTCAGGGGGTCGTATTATTAGTTGATATACAGATTGTAATAATCCTTAGAAAGGGTATTGTTTGTGTAGACATACACAATTCTAAATGGAACAATGGTGATTAACATTAAAAAAAACTAAAAGTAAGGTAAATTATAATGTTAGTGGTGTTTGTTGCAGGATTCTGTGCAAGTCGTTTACAAGATATAGTATTTTGAAAAGTTTCTCCAACAGCATTTGCTTGTGCCATTGAACCTGCATAATTACTGGGAACGATGTCGTTGAGCTTGCCTACAGTGTGCTTAGGTGTTCCTTGAGTGTATTGCGATTTGTTAATCAGTTAGTGTGTGACAATCCAAGCAGTAGGTCGTGAGTCGGCGATGGCATCTACTGCTGGAGAAAAAGCCAACATGCTCTTGGTGTATGGAGAGTGTAGGAAGAATGCTGTTCGTTGTTTTATGGTGTATGTGGCAAGATATCCTAATAGACGTCAACCATATCGACAATTATTTATCAACCTTTTAAATGAGTTATGTGAAAGTGGTAGTGCAACACTTGGACAGCCTAACAGAGGGGCCGGCCGCAGTAGCCGAGCGGTTCTAGGCACTTCAGTCTGGAACCGCCGAACCGCTACGGTCGCAGGTTCAAATCCTGCCTCGGGCATGGATGTGTGTGATGTCCCTAGGCTAGTTGGGTTTAAGTAGTTCTAAGATCTAGGGTACTGATGACCTCAGATGTTAAGTCCCATAGTGCTCAGAGCCATTTGAACCATTTGAACGTAACAGAGGCAGTTGCGGCAGAAGAGGCGGAAATTAATGTTCTTGCTGCTGTTGCAATTGATCCGTACTTTAGCTCCTGCACGATCATGAGAATCGTGTTAACTTCTGTACATGGGCATTAACACAGGATACTCCAGAGCTATCATGCATATTGTTTATGAGGAAGCCTGGTAAAACGCCGAAACATGCACTATTTGTCTGTTAACAATCGCTGTTGGCTTCGTCAGGTGGAATGCCACCATCTATGGAGTGTAAAGATGTATTGTAGGATAGTGAACCATCAGCTCATAGGCCCACATTTCATAAACGGAACACTGAATATGTACATGTATCACAGCCTCCTAACAGAACATCTGTGCTGTCCAGTCCGTAGTGCACAAAGTACTGCAGCATGGTTTGACAATTTATTTCCTATTCGTCAGACTGGATGGAGAGGACATGTACTTTGGCCAGTCCAGTCCCAAGATTTGTCGCCTGTAGACTTTTTACTATGTGGAAAGCTAAAAACGCTGCCTACAAGGAAATACCAAGTACATCCCATTATATGCAATGACATATTTCTGCAACCTGCTCAAACAGGTCCGCTGAAATGCTAGCATGTCTAGCATGTGTGCATCGGTCTTCCATACCAGGTGTAATTCGTGTATTGAGACTGCCAGTGGCCATTTTCAACACAATCTATGACAATCAATTCCCTCGTTATTGGTCAGAGTCTATATAACTAGTGTAGGTACTGTACAAGTGTCGATGTGGGGACTTTTCCAGTTTACGCTATTTTTAGTTTGTTAATGTCAATAGACATTGTTCCATTTAATAAAGTGTATGACTGACCAAAAAAATACACTTTCTAAGTATTGTTGATTGGCTAACAATACGAGCCCTTGACTATTATTCTATTCTGTGAAAACTGCCCATCAATAGCATTTTCTATTTCATTCTCTATCTGGGGCAGATGTAAAGATGTAATTCTATATGTCTAATGTGTACCACAGTGCGATATTTTAACTAAATACTCTGATAACACACATTAACAAGTAGCATAGTATCACAACTTACTTAAACATTAAAACCATAATCCGCAGACAAGCGCTCGCTGGCTAATAGAGAGACAGACAGCATTGCCTTATGGTTCTCACAATACAGCAGCAGCAGTCCTGCGATGCGATAAGATATGGACAGGAGTCATACGTGGATTGCATCTTTGACCATCTCCGCAACGTGCGATCACTCTCCTTCAAATATCAGATAAATTCATATGGTCCAAACCACGTTGCTGGTTGGGCTGCAAGCAGCATACAAAAGCAGTTCAAGATGTAACATGTAACTCATTACAGTCCTCCACTGTCACAGGTTTATCTCCATAGACACCAACTATGTTAGAAAGACTTGCTTTCAAAACACACTCACAAACAAATATATATATATATATATACATAAAATAGTACTCCCTTTTAAATGTTTCCACTTCACTCGAAATTTATTGGTGCAACAGTTTACATGAAGTAAATGAAATGATTACGTTTACAGATCAATAGCACAAGCATTTCTTGACCCATGCTGAAGCACCCATGTTAGTATACATGTGGTGTAGCCTCTGTTGGTGGCAATGCAGGCGTTAACTCTGGCATCCAGTCGATCGTACGTATGGCGATTACGCTCAGCATGTTCAAATAGTTATGTAAGAGTTGTTAGTTGATGAGTCACACAGGCCATTTCTCGTCCCGTCATACCCCACACGTGCTTGTTTAGAAATATGTCCAGAGACTGTGCAGGCCAGGGAAGTTGCTGCACATCTTCCAGAGCACATTGAATTTTACAGATAGTTTCTGACTGAGCATTATCCTATTGGAACAACACTTCATTTTCCTGTTACAAGCTTAGCAAAGGAATGGGTCTAACAACATTCGACATGTACTGAGTTCTGGTTAGCACCCCCTCCAGAAACACCAAAGGTGAACGAGGCCTGGGATGGGACCAATATGGCTTGGACGAATAGATTCTATACACTCTATGAGACAGCACGCACCAGGTCTACGTCATATGGGCAAGCGACCATGACCTGCATGCATGCAGAATCTACTTTCATAGTTGAAGAACACAGCTTGCCATTGCATCTTCCAAATGATCCTCTGATGGCACCAGTGGAGCTGCACACGTTGATACCACAAATAAAGGATTTAAAACCAATATCATTCAAATAATTCTCAATAAATTTGAAGAAGCATGCCAGGATCCCTACTATACCCAGCGAGCAACATAGATAGACTGAAAACGAAAGGGTGCATTTTATCTTTTATAGTTAAAACTTCAAATACGATAAGCAACTCCCACAAACAGTTAGTTAATCCAAAAGAGAAATAACTGGATATCGTGAAAAATGGGGTTTACAAGACGATCTACCAAGAATGTCAGTTTTGCTATATTGGACAGATTGGGAGATCAATCTGCACTAGGCTCAGAGAACACCATAGATGTTGGAGAGTAAAGAAGTCAGATTCGTCCTTTCCAGAACATGGCATAAATGAATACCTGAAAATATATAATAGATAGAGAGGTTCGATGCAAAGATGGAAAAGGGAGAAAACTCACTCAACTAGAAATTTTATAGATTAAGAAAGAGAAGTATGTATCTCCGCGTTCATTAGTCAATGAACAAACTCAGTTCAACTATTCACCACTTTTAGACAGTACTGCAATCTCCACAAAGAGGAAAAAACATTGGTATCTTCATTCAGATAGCAAAATTCCACTCCTGTGCATAGTTCTACTTCAATTATGTTAAGTAATAGTTATTGTAAAAATGCCGTAAATAATTTTGTAAATATGCTTATTGTGAAGGCTATCCCAACGACTACTGTAAACTCATGTGCAATTTTGTCAAAATTGTTAACAAAGATAACTTTTACAGTTTAAGCCAAGAATGGATAGGTTAAAAGTTCACATATTTATCTTGGTTTCATTCTCATTTTTTAGCTCTGTTATGTGCTAGGAAATGGGCTTATAACCGGAAACCGAAGTCGTCCAATAATCATAAAGTTTGTGAAGTGCTTCGCTTCGTTAATAGTACAAAATAGAACTATCATTTACAAAATAATAATATAAACTCAAGCAGGTGACGCCGCCACCAATACGCCACTGGTGGTCAAAAAGGAAATTGAAACTATTCATATCCTGCCCTGGAGGTACTCCCAGATTCCGGGAGACTACATCTTCGGAATTAAGTTGCTGTGCAGCGCGGATCGGGGTCGCTCCAGCCAGAATGATTTCCCTGGGGGCTGCGAGGAAGTAGCTGCTGGTGTGCCTCCTTGTCGCCCAAGGCTGCAGCAAAGCACTCCACTCGATTATGCCCTGTATTACACTGGCCAGCTGTGAACAATGGCCACGGGAAGCCACCGAAGTTCTGCAACCTTGGATGTATCTATTAAACACTGCTCGCAGTGGCCAGCTGGGAGACACACAAAAGCAGTACTTCACGGGTTAAATGAAGTAGATGTATGGCGCTGTAATAAATGAAGAGACGATACCACAGATATTACGCAGCTTTGTAATCCTCCCAACAGAAACAGTAATTACAAAGGTAGTAAAGATATAAGTTGTTATTGTAGGTGGAAATCGATTCTCCATCAAAAATAGTTTCCTTTTACGAAAACTCGCAGGCTAATAAGCGGACTGCAATCCTTTAGTGGAAATTCTCAGCTGTCGAACACCTATAGTAAGATACACAATTGCGGCAGTTCACTGCAGCAGTTCCTCTACAACTTCCCTATTTTATACTTATTGTGAAAATTCTGGAAACTTTTGTTAAGAATCTCGCCTTCTCCTATTTTAGACGTAGTATGTATGATATGTACGTTTAATGGGATGTGCACTTGCCTTTGTCTTTCAAGCTGTAGTTTTGCATTGCATATTTTGTATGTTACTGTGTACTATACTGAAGAAACTGATTATCTGAGACACACTACTGAAGTAATATTCATCATTTAAGTAACTTATATTGTAAATGTGCACTTCCACAAATACTGAAAATTTTCGCTCCTAATTTATGATTCAGAATTATGACAACGCAATGCCTTCACGCCACCCAGAATCAACGAACGTGAGGTCACAGGACACCTTCCTGTTCGGTGTAGGATGTTCTACTTCGTAAATTCACTTCACCACATGAATTTTCACATATTATGGATATGCAGATGTTCACTCTAATAGATAAAAAAAAGTTCCGCATCACGAAGGAATTCCAAATGGGACGGAAATTGGTGGATGTGATGTAGATCTCCTGACAAAGATGTGATTACAGTTTCAGAAAAATTATACGATCTATCAAGCGACCCTGCTGGCCAAAACATCACAATCAGAGTCTTGATTAACGTAGCTGCTGTCGCCTACAGGAAGTATCGACCTTGGACGATCGTAAGGAAACGCAAAAATGCTGGCCGAGACAAACAAGAGAAACCCTCGTTGTGCGCGAGCGGGCATTATCTTGCTGAAATGTAAGCCCAGGATGGCTTCCCATGAAAGGCAACAAAACGTGGCGTAGAATATCGTCGACATACCGCTGTGCTGTAATGGTGCCGCGGATGACAACCAAAGACACCATGCTATGAAATGAAATTCCACCACGCACCATCACTACTGATTGTCAAGTCATATGTTGGGCGACAGTGAGGTTGGTATACTGTCACTGTATGGGGCGTCTCTAGAACGTCTTCGTCCTGTAATATCATTGCGTGGAGTAGAACTGTCTTCAGTGACAAGTCCTGCTTCGAACTGAGTCCTGATGACCAGGGAAGACGTATCTGGAGACGCCCAGACAGCAGTGGGATACCAACTTGACTGTCTCCCGCCGTACAGCCCGACAGCCAGGAGTGATGGTCCAGGCTGCCACTTCATTTCATAACATGATCCCTTTGATGATCATCCGTCTCATCTTTACATCCCTCGGCACGTCGATGATACGTTACCCCCCGTTTTGTTGCCCTTCATAGCAAACCATCCTGGGCTTACATTTCTGCAAGATAATGCCCGCTCGCACAGGCGAGAGTTTTTACCAGCTATCTCGTCTTTGCCAAAGAGTACGTTGGCCAGCTAGGTCACCGGATCTCTCCACAACTGAGAAGTTTGGAGCGTTATGGACAGGACCTCTAGTTATTTGGCGATTTCCACAATCTTACGCGTCAGCTGGTTGGAATTTGGCACAATATCCCTCAGGAAGACAACCAAAAGCTCTATCAATGAATACCAAGCCGAATAACGGCTTGCATAAATGCCATAGGTGGGCTAACGCGTTATTGACTTCCTCAATTTGTGAAGCTCTTTCCCTTGAAGAAATCATTACATTTTTCTGAAATTGTAATCACTTGTTGATCTATACATGGACATTACACCTACCAATTTCCATCCCATTCGGATACTTCCTTCAATTTGCGTTTTTTATATTTTATTTTTATCTCAGAGGTTGTTTTGGACCACATGCTAGTTACATCGATGACGTAGAAGACAGTAAAGAACAGGAAGGACACAAACTATCGTGGTTAAATAACAATACTGCAAAGCGACTTGTAGAAGAAGATTCCTGCATAGTGGATTAAGCGGAATTCACGCTGAGAGACATAATGCTAAGAAAATATAAATAAGCCGATGGATCGCTATGCGAGGTATACTGAAAGAATTCGAAAGCAAGATCTTACGTGCAGATCTGACAAAAAATTTAAAAAAACTGAATTCCTAGTCCTGCGTAAAATTAGTCCGTCTTTCAAATTGATCTATCCAAGCTTTCTTCGATAACGTTTTCATGGAAACAGAAGATGATAAAATGAAGAATGTGACCATAAATTCGGTCTTTCGAAATTGTTTCACCAAGTTCGATCGCAACGCTTGTCCTATTTCCAACAGTCATCTGTATACGAGAATGACTACTATATAATTAAATGTGCGCATAACTGAAAGCGACCAAAGGCTGTAACAAGGGAAAGTCACCGTAGCTGATGCAATACCGCTTGCAGTCTAAATCACATAAGCGGATGTTTGACAACTGTTCTAGGAGTTACGTTTACCTTACATAAATATTCAGGAATGGCTCACTCTAGGAATGGTGTATTATAGGTCGCTAGAGCAATGGAGCATCCCATACGTTTCCGTTAGGTAATACATAATCTCTTGAAAGCATCGCAGGACAGATGTCCATAATTACACAGTTAGTTCACTAAAGCCAGTTTATTGTACCGCCTAGAACAAATTATTTGCTTGTTGGAGATTAAACCACTCTGAAGGGATCAACAAGAATTTCTTAGGCACCGAATGTGTGAACATAGTTTCCGCGTTGGTTCACGATACCCAGAATGCTTTAGACGGCTACAAAAATTGTTTCATCTTTATTTATTTATGCTTTTTCAAAGCATTCCATATAGTTCCAAAAAGTCCCCTAACAAACCAGACACATGCTGGGGGAATATGCCAATATACCGTTTGCAAACAGGATGCATTACGCCGTTCTTAATGGAGAGATACAACTAAAGCGAAAGTAAAACACGGTATACCTTAAAAGCGAATGACAGAACTGCTGCTGCTATCCATGTATATAAATTACCCAGCAGAGAAGCATACTATGTGTTTGCATAAGCCGCAGTTCTACATAGAAGATCAGGTTGTTAGAAGGCAGTTACTAAACATAGCAAGAACTGAAAATATGTAATATTTAGCGCAATGATTAACAGCTGACCATGAGCATAAATATATGTGATATCTGCGTAAATAGACGAAAAGATTCGATATCGTTTGACAACATCATCGGTGGTCCGTCTGACCTGTCCAATTTTAGAAAAATCTTAAGGGAAGTCATGAAGGGGGTCGCCTGCAACACACTTCTCTTACAATTCTTTTATGTTATTTGTCGGTCTGGCCATCTTGCCTAGAAGTATTAACTTAAGAGAAGTCATACGGTGTTATCTTAACAAAAATGTGTTTTTGGATCTCTGAGTAATTGACTAACAGAACCCACTACGGCAGATGTTGAACCGAAACGACGTCAGGTGTCCCTCAAGCAAGTTCTATAGCGCCTCTAATGTTTTCTGTATACATAAACGACTTATCAGATCACATGAAGATCACAATCAGATTCTTGGTTAAGGTCGCTGCTGTTGTCTACATGAAGTATCGTCCTAGGACGATCGTAAGGAAACGCGAAAATGCTTGGTGAAATGGTTCAAATTGCTCTAAGCACTATGGGACTTAACATCTGAGGTCATCAGCACCGTAGACGTAGAACTACTTAAACCTAACTAACCTAAGGACATCACACACATCCTTGCCCGAGTTAGGATTCGAACCTGCGACCGTAACAACACCGCGGTTCCGGACTGAAGTGCCTTGAACCGCTCGGCCACAGCGGCCGGCAATGCTTGGTCAGAATAGTCACTTGATTTGATGATGAGAATTTCTGTACAATTTAGGTAAGTGCTAGATAGAAACTATAACAAAGAGATAAAATCTGATAGTATCACAAAATTAGGGGACAACATCTTGGTCACGTCATATCGTACGAGTACTTATGGTTAGTAATAAAACAAGAAATATGAAATGGGACCAACAGGCAAAAGTTAGTAACGGGGAAGGTGGGAAGACATAGATTTATTGGAAGTGTTCTGGGAATATTCATCACATCTATACAGAAAGTCGCACACAAAAGGCTATTGTTGCCATTTTTAAAGTACTGTGTCAGTATTAGGATCCTTATGCAATATGGCATGACAACAGATATCGCAAGAACTCTGAAACATACTGCTGGTATCGTAACTGGTCGGCATAGCCCATGTGAAAGTGTAAGAGAGGTGCTCACGGAACTTGAACGTAAGATAAGCAATGTAGTTCTCACGAAACGCTAGAACATGTATCTGAAGATGACTGTTCGACTATTCTGCTGGTACTATCGTGTATCTCCCACTGAAATCATGAGAACAAGGTAAAAGAGATTAGGGCACGTGCAGAACTGCACTCGTTCTGTACTCGACTGGAACAGAACAGAAGGTCGCTAATATTGATATGAAGTATCCTCCGCTATGCACTGTACAGTGACTTACAGAGAATTTGTGAGTAGTAGAGCCAAGCTGACATGACGCCACTTTTAATTTATTCAAGATGGAGAACCCTCCCCCATCCCTCCCCCTACCCCATAGTGTAGATGTGATAATGTCGCAATTTGATATCAAATTAATTGACTAATTAATTAAATCGATCAATTAATTACCCCTTCACCCTCTGGGAAATCCCCAGGGCTCCCCTCAGGGAGATCAAACCTGTGAGCCATACCAGGGCTTGAACCTGGGACCTGAGTTTCATTACCAGTGACCTGTTTGTATTTAATGATGTTATGGAGTAGCCAGTACGAGAAATGCCAGAAGCTATGAATGTCGAAGAATATGTATTGATAAATGTGATAAAAGCGCACCATGACTCTTTGATGTTCTTCCAGATTCAGTGAAATATATTGCACGCTGAATTGGACTTGAATTCCAAAACACCGATTAATCTAGAATCTTCATTGCAATAGGCTCTGCAGCTGCGATAATTTTTTTGAAAGATTTCGTGACACCTTCAGCTGCCGTTCTTTTTATTTGCTCTACGATTGTATAAGTTCGGCCTTAAGTCATTTTCAAGTATCTAAAATGGAAGTATTATACATTTGATGCAATAGTGTCACTTATGAATTTAGCACAGAAAAAAGTCATACGGATTATAACTTACTTTATCAAAGACTCTTTAGTGGTATATTATACCATGTAGATTTTTGCTTCTTTTACTGCATGCAATTGTCACAAAATAAATTAGAAATACGTAGTTTCGCACTAATTTACATAAGGTCCATGTTTTCAACGTACCTACGCTAGGAAGATTATAATAACTTTCCCTAAATTTGTTAATTAAATTACATATGTCTCACGCATTAGGTTTTTGCAGCAGCGAAAAGTGAAGTAGGAGACATAATGCAACTCGTGGTGGCCTTTACCCGCCAACACCAGCAAGGAAAATCAAAGCGTTACAGTCTGAAGAAGAACTGAAAATGTCATAAAAATGTCCTTGTAATGTTTCGAAACAAAAGTGTGTTGAAGTTCATGACAGTTATTTCTCTTTATATGAGAAGAAGAAAATTTACAAGGATTTGGTATCTGAATCAAGAAGCAAAGTTGGAAACAATGAAGATATACACCACTAGAACAAAGTAGTTATGGATTGCATCTAGAAGAGACTACAACAGCATTTGCTTCTTCGTCAAAAGAATATCATTGTACCCATCCCTCCGTCCAGCTCTTCCTCCCCCTCTTATTTTTCACCTGTCTACACCTTGCTTCTGCCTTCTGCATCCATCCCTCCTCCACCCTCTCTCTTTCTATCTCCTCTTCCCCTTTGTCTGTATATTTCCTAGACCCCTCTCACTGTCCATACCCTCCTAGCCGCTTTCTCTATGTTCATCTCCTCCTCCTCCACACTATCTGTGCCCATCTCCTCCTCTACCATCATGTTCTCTCTGTCAGTCTCCTCTTTCCTTCTCTCTCTGTCCAACTCCACCTCCATCTTGCCATCTGTCCATCCATCCTCCTTCACTCTGTCCATCACCTCTTCTCCACATTCGGTCTGTCTGTCTCTTCCTTCCCTCTTTCTTTTTTCGCTTCGCCCTCCCCTCTCTCACTATTCATTCGTCTTCTCTGTCCTCCCGCTCTCTTCACTGTGCCCACTGACACATGTAGCCCTAGCAAGGCATGGCAGATCTATACACACGATATGTTTGTCATGGAGATCAGCATACATAGCAGGGTTAGAAAACACTTTTTGCCCCCATCTCCGCTCCTGTAGAAGCTAGGAAGTTCTAACATCAATAATGCTGATTCTCATATAGCAGGCAGTATTTTACGAAATTTTGATGAAATCGAAGTAGTGGTTTAGGAGAAGATGCTGCTCGTTCAGACATGTATACATACATACATATAGCCTCTTTTACATATACAGGGTGAGTCACTAACTATTTCCACCTAGAATAACTCTGAAAGTATGATAGGATCTGAAAAGTTTGTGGGACAAAAGTTGCATGGGACAATGGGGGCCATAATATGACTTCGGTTTTTTGTTACTGGGTGGGGTTGCTTCAGAGTATGAAGTTCAACTTTGTTTTTTTAAATGGGATATTATATTTTGGTACTTATTTTCTGATAGCGGCTATCGAGACGAATCCAATCACATGTAACAGTAACGTCTTTGAAGGTCAACGAAGGTCACAACGGTGGCATGACCGTCCATTTACAGAAGGTGTTCGAAGTGATGACCATTGGCGTCAATGCAGTGCTGCAATCTTCTTATCATGGACAGAGTGGTATTCCTTGGCACATCACCACTTATCGAAGCACATGCTCTGACAATACTAACTCGCATATCTTCAGATGTAGTGGGAACGCCTTTATAAAGAATGTCTTTTACAAATCCCACAAGAAAAAATCCAGAGGCGTCACGTCTGGAGAACGAGCCGACCACGATAGATCTCCTCCGCATCCAATCCAATGATTTGGGAATTGTCTATGCAACTCATTTCTGGCTATCAGCGATAAATGTGCCGGACACATATCGTGTTGATACCACATTCTATTCCTTATTCATGAAGGTATTTCTCCAGTAACAGACCTAATTTTTCTTGAAGTAATGTGGTGTACTTCCTACTTCGATGAAATAGGAACCTATAATTTCGTTCTCTAGAATAAAACACAATACATTCACCGACCACGGTTTTTGGTGTGCATGTTGCCGCAGCGAACATGGATTTTTAGTTGTCGGCAGTAAATCAAATCAAATTAATAAGGATGACATTTATGGCGATGCAGAACAGGAACAACACTACTCTGGCTCATGCAAAATTCCCTTGCCATTTGAAGTGAACTAACATAAGGATTTCGAACCACAGTGGAAAGAGTACCAATTTCCGTTTCCTCGTTAGTAACTTTCCTTTGCCAGATATGTTTCCGATGCGTGAAAGATCCAGTTGTTCTCAATTTACCATACACATATTTAAATGTACGACGTGTAGTGTGAGTACGTTGAGGATATCTTTCAGCGTGTAAGTCTCAAGCTCTCACTGAATTTCGTTGGCATTTTCCGTAAGTGAGAATCATATAGACTAGTTCTTCGAAGGAATACATCATTCACATTCACTTGACTCGACGATACTAGTCTTACTGATCCTATTAGTGTTGTATTGCGCGATGTGAGAGGAACACCACTTGGTCCATGACAAGAAGATTGCAGCACTGCATTGATACCAATGGTCATCACTGCGAACACCTACTGTAAATGGACGTTCATGCCACCTTTGTGGCCTTCTTTGACCTTCATAGACCTTACTGTTACACATCATTGGATTCGTCTCGAAAGCCGCTATTTATTTCATTTATTTTTTATTTACTCGTCAAGTTCCGTAGGACCAAATTGAGGAGCAAATCTCCAAGGTCATGGAACGTGTCAGTACATGAAATTACAACATAAACGTAATAACAGATAAAAATAAACGTTCATGAACATTAAAAAAGTCAGTCCATAAGATTAAGTAAACGCTATCAGCAATACAATAAAAATCAGTTTAATTTTTCAAGGAACTCCTCGATAAATTAGAAGGAGTGACCCATGAGGAAACTCTTCAGTTTTGATTTGAAAGCGTGTGGACTACTGCTAAGATTTTTTAATTCGAGTGGCAGCTTATTGAAAATGGATGCAGCAGTATACTGCACACCTTTTTGCACAAGAGTTAAGGAAGTCCGATCCAAATGCAGGTTTGCTTTCTGCCGAGTATTAACCGAGTGAAAGCTGCTTATTCTTGAGAATAAACTAATATTGGTAACAAGAAACGACAATAAGGAATATACGCTTTGAGAGGCCAATGACAAAATACCCAGACTCGGGAACAAAGATCGACAAGAGGATCTTGAACTAACACCTCTTGTTGCCCGAACCACCCGTTTCTGAGCCTAAAATATCCTTTTAGAATGAGAAGAGTTACCCCAAAATATAATACTATACGACAATAGCGAATGGAAATAAGCAAAGTAGACTAATTTTCGTGTCGAACGATCACTCACTTCTGATACTGTTCGAATACTAAAAATGGTAGTACTAAGTCTTTGATCAAGATCCTGAACGTGGGCTTTCCATGACAGCTTGCTATCTATCTAAACACCTAGAAACTTGAACTGTTCAGTTTCACTTATCATACGCCCATTCTGTGAAATTAAAACGACAGGTTTTGTTGAATTGTGAGTTAGAAGCTGTAATAACTGAGTCTTACTGTGATTTAGTGTTAGTTTATTTTCTACAAGCCATGAACTTAGGTCATGTACTGCATTACTTGAAACCGAGCCAATGTTGCACACAACATCCTTTACTACCAAGCTAGTGTCATCAGCAAACAGAAATATTTTAGAGTCACCCGTAATACTAGAGGGCATATCATATATATAAATAAGGAACGGGAGTGGCCTCAACACTGATCCCTGGGGCACCCCCACTTGACTGTACCCCACTCAGATTCCACATCACAGCAATTCTCAACATTGTGAATAATGACTTTTGCCGTCTGTTGCTAAAGTAAGAGATGAACCAATTGAGAGCTACTCCCCGTATTCCATAATGGTCCAACTTCTGGAGCAATATTTTTTGATCAACACAATCAAACGCATTAGCTAAATTAAAAAATATGCCTAGCGTTCGAAACCTTTTGTGTAACCCATCCAGTACCTCACAGAGAAAAGAGAATGTAGCATTCTCAGTTGTTAAACGACTTCTAAAGCCAAACTGTACATTTGATAGCAGATCATGTGGTATAAAATACCTTACATACACAGCCTTTTCAATAACTTTAGCAAACACTGATGACATAGAAATAGGTCTAAAATTATCTATATTATCCCTTTCCCCCTTTTTGTAAAGCGGCTTTACTACTGAGTACTACAATCGCTCAGGAAACTGACGATTCCTAAAGGAAAAATTACAAATATGGCTATATACAGTGCTAACATGAGCAGCACAGTACTTTAATATTCTGCTAGATATTCCATCATAACCATGAGAGTCCTTACTCTTCAGTGATTTCATTATTGACACAATCTCCCTCTCGTGTGCATCATAGAGGAATATTTCATACATCAATGTCGGAAAGGCATTTGCCAAGAGAGTTATATGATTTCCTGTAGAAACTAAATTTTTATTTAATTCACCAGCATTGTTCAGAAAATGATTGTTAAATACTGTACATATATCTGATTTATCAGTAACAGAAATATTTTTACTGCGAACTGACTTTATATCGTCGACCTTGTGCTGCTGACCAGACACTACCTTCACAACTGATCATATGGTTTTAATTTTATCCTGTGAATTAGCTATTCTATACGCATATCGCCTACTCTTTGCCTTCCTGATAACATTTTTAAGCACTTTACAATACTGTTTGTAATGGGCTACTGTAGCTTGATTGTGACTACTTCTAACATTTTGATATAATTCCCGCTTTGTTCTACATGATATCCTTATCCCATTAGTCATCCACCCGTGCTGCCAATTACTGCTAGTACCACGTTTAGAATGTTCTAATGGAAAGCAATTCTCAAAGAGCATGAGAAATGTGTTGAGGAAAGCATTATATTTATCATCTATGTTAACGACACTATAAACATCCTGCCACTCCTGTTCCTTGACAAGGTTTAAAAAACTCTCTATTGCTGTTGGATTAACATTCCTGCTTAGTTTGTAATTAAATATGACATTGGTTTGAGTAAAAAAGCCTTTTAGTGTTAAAATTTGTGCATCATGGTCTGAAAGGCCATTCACGCTTTTACTAACACAATGCCCATCTAGTAATGAAGAATGAATAAAAATATTGTCTATGGCTGTGCTACTGTTCCCCTGCACCCTAGTTGGAAGAAACACAGTCTGCATCAGATCATATGAATTTAGGAGATTTACCAACATCCTTTTCCTTGCTCCATCATATACAAAATTTATACTGAAGTCACCACATTTTACTAGTATCTGGTACATCCTACAAAGCGAATCAAGAACCCTCTCTACCTTGAGCAGAAATGCTCTAAAGTCGGACTTAGGGGACCTATAAACAACAACAATTAGAAGTTTAGTTTCACTAAATTCAGCTACTGCTCCACAACATTCAAATATCCGCTCAGTGTAGTGTCGTGATACGTCTATGGACTCAAATGGAATACTGTTTTTTACATACAGAGCCACTCCCCCACCCCGCAAGGAACTCCTTGAGAAACAGCCAGCTAATCTGTAGCCTGGTAAAGGAAGCCTCTGATTTGTCACGTTATTTGTGCTCTGATATACCAATAATTTCATAGTCAACATCTATAAGTGGTTCACTAACTTTATCTCTAACACCTCTTATATTTTGATGAAATATGCTAATTCCTTCTCTACTTCGAAACATTACATCCTCGGAAGTGAGCTCTTAGTTAGAGGGACTTCTTTTAAGCAGGTATACATATCAGCTGACTTCAGTCTAAAAAAGGTGCACCTCTAACACCAACTACTACAGGAATTTTTCCATGAGTGACACCACCACCACCACCCACTACACTGTCACATATAAGCTTAGCCAGCCTTCCGTTCCCATACCTATTGAGGTGCAGGCCATGCCTAGTGAAACCCGATTTACTGATAGACCCAGCTGGCACCACTGAGATGTGACTCATGCCCTCTGCCATCAGCGCCCTCCCCAGCCCCACATTAACGCGCCTAACAGCCGCATTAAGGTGGTGTCGATCATGACGCTGAAACAGTTGCACGAAGTGCACATTAGTGCCACCAGTTTGAGTAGGTACCTTTACCAGGTCCCCACCTACATCATATTCCCCATCCCTATCGAGACTGTTCCCTGCTCCACCTACTATCGCTACCTCATCCTCCTTTGTAAAATTATTTCATAACTCCCCTATGCTGTCAGTCACCTGAGCCAACGCTGCACTAGGCTTCACAATGCTGGTGACCTGGTACTCATTCCCCAACACTTACTGCAACTGCTGGTCCACACCTTTACCGTGCGAACTACCTAGCAGCAGAACCTTCTTCTTTCAGCTAGACTTTGCGACTAACCTAGGCCTCCTAACTGCTGAGGACTGCTGCATGTTTCCTACATCTACAGCTACACGAGACTCCTCTCCACTCAACTCAGACAGTAGGTCATATCTACTGTATGTACGCAAAGTAAAACTGTCTGAATACCTCCTCTTCCTAGCTGCCTTCTTGCCAGCTGCCAGTTCCCACCACCCTTCACCCTCCTCAACCTATCTAGTTCCTCCTTTGTGCATTGTAACTACACCTGAAGGGCACAGATCTTACGCTCCTGCTCCTCTATCATCTTATTTCTACTACAGATTCTGCTTTCCCAGGAGAGTATCTCACTAAAATGACTACTGGCTTCCCCACTGCATTCCCCCTAATGAAAATACTTTGAACAAATCCCACACCGTAACCCACTACTCACAAACCTACGAGAGAGCCCACACTTCTCACTCATGGTAAAATTTTACAGTTACTGAAAAAAAAACTATACGTTTACGTCTACGTATCTCTGAAGCGACCCCACCTAGCAACAAAAAACCAACGTCATATTATGACCCCTGTTGTCTCATGCAACATTTGTCCCACAAAGTTTTCAGCTCCTATCATACTTTCGGAGTTATTCTAGGAGGCAATTGTTAGTGACTAAACTAAAGATAGTTAGAGACACTTGGGCATATGGACTGTGCCACGGGAAATTAAGGCATAATCCTTTGACGGCTTCAAGGAAGGCTTAGTAGAGATACTGGATATAGGAGAAAAAAGATATCGAGACATTAATGTAAGCAATTGAGTGGAATATTCCATAAACATAAGGAATTGGTAGAGAATTCTGCAGACCACATTTGTAAATTTAATATCAGTACATATGAGCTCTTTGAGGACGATAATATTAATAAGGCCATATTACAGAAAGCAGATCGGAGAGCACCTGAAGCTTTTCGTTCGGATGGCCCTAAAAATGTGAGGTAGGGTTGGAAAGGGATTCCAAGAGACATAATGAAGCAGTAGATACCGTTGTAGCACTAGTTGAAATTGGTTTCGTCATGAAACCACAGGAAAAGAGATTAGTATTTAGCACAAATATCAAATGATTTGGGTGGCGACTTATAGGTCATATGATGGGTAGCTGCAGAGGCAACTGTGTTGGACATGTAAACGTTTAGACATTCCAAACACAACTGTATGATTAACTTACCAGAGATAGGGAAAGAAGTCACAACGTGGACATTAGGGTGTCCCTTATTTTCCGACTTCAGTATTTTTGAGTGATCACCCTTCAGAAGTGGCTGCTGCTGTGTAAGAGCACAAGAGCACATGAACACCCTAGCTTTCGACACCTTGCGGATTTATGGGTTGTTTTTCTTTGAATGCTGTTAAATGTAATATAGATGCTGTAGTCTGAAAGATACGCCACTTCAACCTACGGCGCTACTGCTCCTCTAGGCTCCATGAAACTTGACATCAGGGTCGATGGCACACCTTTAGTTGTGCGGGTTTTAAGGAGCTTTTGCTTATGCGCAACTCGCGTGACGTAATTGCCTTACTGGACAAATATATTCTGATTTGATAAACAACATGCACTGTTCACTATATGCCACCAGCTGGTAGCAAACCGGCAGACTTTTATCCCTGTTCGCTCGGCATAACTCCTGGTACATAACAGCACACTCCTCAGCTATGCTAATTCACCCACTATTTACTGCAGTAAAAGTAGTATATATTAGCAGTATATATTAAAGTTGTAGTGACAGTAAATCTATTTTGTGACTGTCCGAATGAGTTATTGTATATTAAGTTATGAATTTTATCATACAATAATCCATTTAAGGCGGTGAGAATCATAAGGGTCTAAACCACACCACCTTCGGTTGTGAGACTGTAGCATTTATTCATGCTTCTGAAATCTGTTGATCTTATGATGAGTAAGATTTATCTGTGCTGTAGGCCCACATCGTGTATATGATAATTCACGAAAAGCAGTATCACTGGTTTTTCTGATGTTCACTTAAATGTTGGATTGAGGGCGGTGTGCTTTAGGCCCTAATGGATTTCAGCACCTCATTTGTAATCTAGTCAAGTGACCATGTTGGTAGCCATTACTACTTGAGTTTAATCATTTCCATAAACGGCAGTTTGTGTTTGGAGTTAGTGTACACTGTGTCGGAATTGGCTTTCTTTCGCAGTGTAAACATGAATTATGTTGAATCTGTTTTAAATGCTAACAGAACATGAAAGCTCTGAGGACACGTTGTGAGTCGTGCTTGGATAGCTCAGGCGGTAGAGCACTTGCACGTGAAAGGCAAAGATGCCGAGTTCGAGTCCCAGTCCGGCACATAGCTTTAATTTCCCACGAAGATTCATATCAGTGCACACTCCGCAGCAGAGTGAAAATCTCATTCTGGGAACTGGAAAGTAGATTACCAGGAAAAGCTAGCCGCAAAGGAAGTTAGGCCTCCGATTACAGATCCTTTGGTTGAGAGAGTGATGAAATCAAATAAGCTTGGCTACAAGCGAAAATTTAAGAAGGAAATGTGCTTTTAGCACAAGTCATGTGGCTGCAGAGTAAGAATATCAGATTTTCAGCCCGGAAGTAAATTCGTGAACTAATACATCTGTTAGGGATCTGGTACATTTGTCCGAAAAATGGAAAATCACGAAAACACCCACCTACACAAGAATGCGAAATGGAGAGTTGCGAAAGCTTACGCAGTATTTAGTTTTTGCCCCAAACTGCACTCCATTATGTACAAAACAACAAAATTCCAAATAAAACTTTCTTTTGTAAGATAAGTTGTACATTCAGAATGAGATTTTCACTCCGCAGCGGAGTGTGCGCTGATATGAAACTTCCTGACATTAAAACTGTGTGCCGGACCGAGACTCTAACTCCGAAATTCGAGTCTCGGTCAGGTTCGAGTCTGGCATGTGTGTGTGTGTTGTCCTCAGTGTGAGTTAGTTTAAGTTGGATTAAGTAGTACGTAAGACTAGGGATCGATGACCTCAGCAGTTTGGTCCCATGGGAATCTGCAACAAATTTTAAATTTCTTATTATTATTACGGTTGTTTTCATTATTGACAGCGGCTGTAGTTGTATCAATTTGTTGATAAGCGTATCTGTTACAAAGCAGGCGCTATTAATTTCTCTCTCTCAGATTTATCTGAATCTAAAAATTTGTAAACCCGCGGATTGTATACTCACGATCCGCCACTGCCCTCCAGTACCGTTTGATTTACTCAAGAACTTGTCTGTACTGGTAACCCACGTCGACCTGAGTGCGAACTCACACGAGGAACAAACGAGTATTCTTCCACATTGTTGAGAGATTTCGCCCTGTATTACCAATCGTGTTCTACGTATTTCCCAGTCGCTGCCTACGATTTGACATCAATTACTCAGTACCAAGGAACGTGTTAGTGAATAGGAGATACAAACCACCAACTAATTAGACACACATTATCATCAAACAGACCAGTGCTACAAGTTTAATTTTATAGCATATGGGAAGAAAAATAAATCACTTGTCAAGGTGCTAACCTTGTGGTTCGCAAGTGTGTTATCCTTTGGGAGAAAGCAAAATTTCCGACAAGAGCTACTCAGCGTTTTCAGGAAAATTTATCAACCTATATTTGTAACGGAGAAAATTACAAAAACACCAAAAAAGGTCTCAAGATATGTTTAAGTGCCATAAAGAGCAATCTATAAATAATTTGTACAATTTATTTGATACCGCACATGCCAACGCTTTATCAAGATTCAAGGTGGAAGAAGACAGGATGTTTTTACTTTCACAGAGAACACCTGGACATAAAGGCTACATTGCAAGAGTAGAATGAATATTTTCAGATAAAGAATAAAGAGCGAGGCAGAGAAAATTGTAGTAAGAGAAACTGAAAGAGAAACAAAAGTATATAGTATCCTGCATCTTCTACTGTACTTCCTTCCTCATCATCTGAAGAGTTAGATAAGGCGTTTTCAAATTCAGATGAAACTGAAGATGGTGATGGTAAGTTTTTAGAAGGCACTCCTGAGAGCAGTGGATAATGCTGTAAGGTGAAGTACCAAAGATTTTATTAATGATAGGCTAGCGACTCCCTTAGACAGATCCCATCTGAATGTAAGAGATTTTGTATTCATTCTTCAGGCGACAGCAGAGGCAATTGGTCAAAATACTGAAGAACTCTGTATTAACCACTCTTCTCTTCACGTAATCAGACAGAAGAATAGAAGAGAACGGTCTAAAACAATAAAACCAGCTATCAAGAATGATATCCGTGTAGTTTCTATTCCTAATTATATGGTAAACCGTTTCCACCATTAAATGTCTGTGCCCCAAAAGAAGAAAGACTTCGAACCATTATAACACTAGGAGACAGGGGTCAGCTCATTGGCATTCAAAAATAGCAGACTAATTCTAGTAAAGAACAATTGATCGTTGTTTGGATTGCATTAACATATTGGGATATTGAAGGCAATGTACAAACTCTCTGCAACGACGCAACTGCCTCAAACACTGACCATCTCAATGGAGCATGCAGCTTACTTGAACAAAAATTGGACATGGAGCCATATTTCTCAAGCACTCATAGCACGTATGGATTTATTTCAAAAAGTACTTGATGTAAAGGATCATTCCTGACTTGCCAGTTTTTCAAAAGTAGAAAACCGGAAAAAGTATCAATGATAGTAATTTTCACACTGGCAAAATGACTGATTTTAATGAGTCTGAGAATAAGAATGTGTTATAGTTTTATAAAAGTTAATTACATAAAGCAATAATGAGAAGTGATTATCGTGAACTCATAGAGTTCTTTGTTATATGTTTTGGACGAGGCTTTGGATAATAGCTGAAAATATATCCTGCTGGAGCTATGCGTCATGAAAGACGGGTGGAAAGAGCAATTTACTGCTTACATACAGTACGTTTCTGCTAAGATCACGAATTGAACTCTCCACTGAAAATAGAAATACAATGAGAAAATATTCTCTTTTCGTTGCAAGTGTTTATGTCAAACCGAGGCGTTAGGTACAGTAAAGTCTCCACTTCTTAAAACATCTGAAATCATATTAAAGGAAAGACGTCATGATTTCAGAAGCAACCTTAAGGAAATTTAGATATAATTTGCGGTATTTATCAAAATATTTGTCTCTCCTATCTCTCCTTAATGATGCAGCAACGTGCAAACCAAAATGAAAATGGTAGCAGGGAGGCTCTAGAAATCGAAAACAGATATACTTCTTATTGAGGAGAACTGTATGGACAATTACATGAATAGTTTAGTGTTATTCTGATTATCGTTTATTATTAGTTATAATTTAATCTATTACCTGAAGATTATCGAGGTTAGTTTTATTCAAGAATGCCCTTCGACATCGGCGAGCAGCACTTCATATTTAGGCAGGACAAGTATAGTTAGGGAGATAAATGCTGTTAATGACTCTTATGAAAGGTGTGTTAAATTATTTCAAAATTTTCACCATCTAATTACTGTAGTGAGGTCCAGAAGGAATTTATATTGCATTGTGTTCAAGAACATCATACACTGTACCCGTATTGCATGCGAAACGTATCCCAAAAAGTAAAAAGTTATTTAGTACTGATTTTGTGCATTCATCAACAACTTTTGTGCTGGCTAAAGCTACAAAACCTAAAATTCACAATGTTAAAACTTGTCGTTGTAGTCGGCATGAGTTAATGTCATGCTATCAAAACGAAATTTATTTCCAGAGAAATCTAGCTTAATAGAAAATATCTAGGGGATGAGAGCAATTTTTTTTCTAAAAAAATATTTTAGGGTAAAACGAGGGACACCCTAGCGGACATCGTACACTATCGTTAAATGGGGCAGAGGCAGTGTTCCCAATATACAATGTTTCAAGTAAGAATTAGCACAGGTCACCACCTCTTTGTAGATTCAGTGAAGACTTTTTTTGACCAGTTACGTGTAAGGAAAGCTGTGCTAATCCTTACTGAATATTGGATCTCAAGTAACTGTGGCAAGTAAGGAAGCACTTGGCAGAGTAGAATTGAGTTCATTATGCTCTAGATGAAACAGTTTATGTTGAGATAGTTTTGATTCACTCAGTTCAAGATTGCTCCAAATGCGGGAAATAATTCCTCGGTAATGTACGGGGGGCTTTCAATATTTAACGCAAAAGATTTGTTTCCTCAGCCAGTTTCACTAGAAAATATGTCTAAGTTGTTCAGGGACACTGTGCAATGTTCCCATTTCAATCCCTATAATTTCACGAAGTTCAGATAGGTGACAGCGCTATATGTAGCCGTCTGTACCGGAGGTCCATCCCAAGCAGAGAGCTATCATCGAGTTTCATTTGGCAGAAAACCAGAGCATCTTGGATATTCATAGGCTCTTGCAAAATGTCTATGGAAACCTGGCAATGAACAAAACATGGTGAGTCGTCGGCTGAGGTGCCTATCATCATCGCAACAGGGTCATGCAGACTTATCTGATGTCTCACATGCTGGCTGGCCCCACATAGCTGTGATTTCTGCGATGTTGGAATGTGCAGACACTTTCAGTCGAGGTGATCAACAGATCTCAATCAGACACCTCGCTGCTCAACTGGATGTCTCTACTGGTAGTGCTGACACACTCGTCCACTAGTTGGCGTACTCAGAGTTGTACGGCAATTGAGTTCCTCGCCACCATCAAGAGCAACCTAGGACCATCTGTGGGCAACTGCTTTCACATGATGGGGCTGATAGTAACAAGGTTTTGTTGAAAATCATCACAGATGATGAAAAATGGCTTCATCACTTCAAATTGGAAACAAATTGGCAATCCATGGAGATCCGCCGTACCACCTCTCCCCCCAGATAAAAAGTTCAAAACCTGAGCCTCAGCTGGTAAAGTCATGGAGACCGACTTTTGGGACTCTGAAGGGGTTATTCTGTTTTATGTCCATCCTCATGGTCCTACGATCAGTTCTGAAGTGTACTGTGCTACCTTCAGGAAACTGAAGAAACGACTTCAGCCTGTTTGTTGCCACAAAATACAAATGGTCTTTCCGTTCTTCATGACACTGTAAGGCTTCACGCAAGTCAGCACACTTGAGAGGAGCTCAAAAAACTTCATTGGACTGTTATCCTTCATCCACCTTACACCCCAGATTTTGCACCTTCCGATTTCCATCTGCTTGGCCCAATGAAAGATGCACTATGTGGGAAGCTCCATGTGGAGGGAAGTTATTGATGTAGCAAGACATCGGCTCTAATGTCGACCAGTAGTGTGGTACCATGCGGGTATATGGGTCCTCCCAGTAAGGTGAAGTACGTAAGTCAAATTGAACAGAAATTATTTTGAAAAGTATGGGGAATAATGCATCACAGCAATTATAGGTAGCGCCAGAAGATCGTCTAGAAGCAGTATTCTCAGCTCCGTCTAGTCTTTAATAATATCATCACATGTCTTTTGGACTAAAGAAACAAAGCAGCAACTTTGCAAGACTTGTTAGACAGTGTAGTGTGAGGACTAAAACCAAAGCAATGCATGTGGTCTTTTTGGTCGACATCACCGTGTTCTCCACTGATATGCTGAGGCATATAATATATTTAGCAAATTCTTTGACTGTCTCCATGCGGCGCAGTTAATATTCAGCCCAAAATATGTCATTTCGTGTTGCAGGTAGTCGGTTACTTGGGTCGTATTATCAGCCAGAATGGTGTGTGCTCCAATCAGCTTTCTTTGGTGTAAACAAAGAAGTAGATGGCCAAGAACACACAATAGTGTATGTGGGAAGACAACTTGTTCAACTACCAAGAAATAAATGCTAGCAGCGAAATACGAAATAGCTTATTTCCACTGTTATTAGTATGCATGATTCTTCAAAGCAGCAACTAATCACGAGGCATTGAAATGGTTAATATAACATAGAGATCCAGTGAGTTGTTTAACTGGATGGGTTTACGAGTGAGTGAATTCGATTTTTAAGGAGTACATCGACTGGTTAAATAATCCAGGAACGCATATGCCCTCAGTCCCAAAATTCACGCTGTGTAACGTGCTTTGATAGATATGAAATAAAGGAGAGAAGCACAAAACACTGACCCAGATTGTCAATGCATTGTTAAGCAACCACAGTTCATCAGAAAAGATGGTTTACTGTACAGGAAGACAAGATGTGGGTTACGCATAGTGGCACCAGCAAAATTACGAAACGAGGTTTTGAGACAGGCTCATAATCCTATTTTAGAAGGACACAGTGGCCACAGGTCCACAGACCACCAAGCTGCATAAAATTAGTAGTTGATGGCACTCCAATTACATATTGATGTTTGCATCAAAAATTGCGCCCCTTGCTCTCAATTTGTGGAACTCAGTTACCAAACGATTATCCTGCAGAGATAACCAGTGGCAGACAAACTTTCCTCATAATGGTATGGACATATGTGGACTATTTGCTAAGGAGGAAGCAGTTTTACACTGATGATAATTGATCATTTTTCATATTTTATGTCCATGTTAGCAACACCAATGGACAGTAAAATCTGGAATACCTGAGGCAGTGATAAAAGAGGAAGGAAAAACTTTTATGTCTGATTTTATAAAGCAGTTGTACCAATGATTGCGTATTGAGAAGCTCAGAACCAGTGCACCCACAGGAAAATGGATGTACTGAGAGAGTCCGTCATACAAGAGGAAAAATGTTGCATTACTACATTAACATTCACCAAAAAGATGAGGACACCTTATTCCCTTATAAAGTAGCGGAAAATAACTCAAATACCCACAAGACTACGGGCTTATCTCCCGAAGGGGTTGTTTTCAGTCAGGAGATGCCATTGCCTTTTGAGATATGTTATACCCCTCCAGGAAAAGAAATATCACTAGTACTTTCTCAAAATGGTCAAAAAATATTTGGCTCCAAATTAAGAATTTGAGCAGCATTACCCAAAGTATTATATTGGATAATGTCCTATTTATCCTATCCTTGTGTACAAAATGGAAAAATTAAAAAATTTGGTACACATTCCCAGGAATATATCAAGTGATAGGAATGATGTTACCTGTTAATGCTAAGCTACAACTTCCAACGTGTGCCACAGTTGTCCATGTAATTCATATCTACCCTATTAAAGAAACTCCATTTCTGGAAACACCTTCACAGGAAGGGAGAAAAGTGCCTAGGAAAAAGGAAAAGAGAGGTTAAATTAAACAAGAAAAACAGGACTCTCCTAAAGTTAGTCCAACACATCACTATGCACTTAGTCCATGGGTGGGAACAATAAACTGACAAGATGATTGCAAGATAACTGAGTAAACTATATGTTTGTCAATTTTAAATGTTTACTTAGTAATTAATAGGGTTATATGTGTTATAGTTTTGTTTATGTTTTAGAAAATATTGAATTATAGCGGTAGTTATATAGTGAAAAAGGCTCATAAGTGAATGTATGAGGACGTGCTGAAATGTAATGCCTCTGAATTACTTATGTGGAAGCTATTAAAAATTTTTGAAATAAAACAAACTTTATTAACATTCTAAATCTTTATTTTCCATGTTTACATATTTATTTCTCAAAATAGGAACCCTTGTGATGAACACATTTCTCCCAAGGAGGGACTAAA
The DNA here is from genome assembly GCF_023864275.1 of Schistocerca cancellata. Classification (NCBI taxonomy): domain Eukaryota; kingdom Metazoa; phylum Arthropoda; class Insecta; order Orthoptera; family Acrididae; genus Schistocerca; species Schistocerca cancellata. The sequence goes on from NC_064629.1 coordinate 334,577,314, forward strand.
TAGTCGACACCATTGCTCCAAAATGTTCGACTTTGTTGATATACCACAACCTCACCTCTGCTTGCACTGCTTCACTACTATGAAAGTGCAGTCCTAGAAAGTTTCGCAAGCAGATGAAAATTGGATGAGCCAACTCAGGACTGCATGGAGAATTATCGATGACAGTGAACCCAATTTGCTGGATTGTGGCAGATGTTACTGCACTTGTGTATGGTCTGCTATTGTCATCCTGAAAGAGAGAGAGCTCCATGTGTGGTTGAACATTTTCTGTAGTTAAGAACTCGACTACAGTAGGCTATTTCTCATGCACCGGAATAGTTACATTACACACTGCGATGCGGGAGTCCTCTGCTCGCAGATGGTCACAAATTGCATCATCCAAGTGGCTAAGTCGACCTAATAATATGCATGGCATGTACTTGGTACAATCAAATGTTCAGTGTTAAATGACTATAACTGCTCATAAACAGCAGGTGGCAACACTAGCAGAGGAGGATATAAAGTGTGGCAGGGGGACATGGATAACAGTGCACTTATTGTTGTAATGCACAAACGGAGCGGTTTATCTTAACGTCCAAAAGGGCATGATCATTGGATTTTGGGCCAAGAGTGGAAGCTTTCCAGAGCCGCTACGTACGTAAACTGTCCACATACTGCACTGGTTAAAGCACACCACACATGGCAAAATGGCACTATCCAAAACCAGCACTGACGCAACTGTGGTGCACCACAGTCCAGAGACGGTAGGGGTGAAAGACAGATATGGAGAAGTGTATCTCCCATAAGATTCCATAATCCATTGCACCCAAACATGGTTAGAATCTTCTAATGTATTCTGTCACAGCCCCACTTATAACATGACATATCTTCCAACAAAGAAGATTTGCATCAGTCCTAGCCCCATCAAAAGCCTCATTGCACAACTACCAGGAGTCCTCACAATATTGCCACTTTACTCCATAAAACTGCACACATCATTAACACGTTATGAAATATTTCATCGCACTGTTTATAGGAGGAACAAAGTTAGAACAGGTGGACGGTTTCGGGTACTTAGGATGCATCTTCTCACAGGATAGCAACATAGTGAAAGAACTGGAAGCGAGGTGTAGCAAAGCTAATGCAGTGAGCGCTCAGCTACGATCTACTCTCTTCTGCAAGAAGGAAGTCAGTACCAAGACTAAGTTATCTATGCACCGTTCAATCTTTCGACCAACTTTGTTGTATGGGAGCGAAAGCTGGGTTGATTCAGGTTACCTTATCAACAAGATTGAGGTTACGGATATGAAAGTAGCTAGGATGATTGCAGGTACTAGTAGATGGGAACAATGGCAGGAGGGTGTCCACAATGAGGAAATCAAAGAAAAACTGGGAATGAACTCTATAGATGTAGCAGTCAGGGCGAACAGGCTTAGATGGTGGGGTCATGTTACACGCATGAGAGAAGCAAGGTTACCCAAGAGACTCATGGATCCAGTAGTAGAGGGTAGGAGGAGTCGGGGCAGACCGAGGAGAAGGTACCTGGATTCGGTTAAGAATGATTTTGAAGTAATAGGTTTAACATCAGAAGAGGCACCAATGTTAGCACTGAATAGGGGATCATGGAGGAACTGTATAAGGGGGGCTATGCTCCAGACTGAACGCTGAAAGGCATAATCAGTCTTAAATGATGATGATGATGTTTTTGTTTTTCAAATAGAAAAATCTATATTTTCTCAGTTTTTAAAATCTATGTCTGAAGAGTAGCATATTGGACTGCTGCCAGGCCCTCTCGCTCGTAGGTTTCAGAGTATGAACTATAGTAAAGGCAAATAATCAAAGTAAAAGTTATCTCTCTCCAGCGTTCGCACATACCACGTCTCGCTCTGCCAGTGTCACCTCCAATTTTGATCTTAACATCTATACTACATACACATCAAGTAGGTCTACTGCTCGCCTTTGTTCGATGCACTGACTACTTTTTTTTCTTTGACGCACTGAAACGTCAGTATCATCTCCTGTCATCTTATGACTTCCTCACCGCTTTGCATACCAACAAACACAGATTTTATTTGGCTTCCCTTCTTCCTATTCCTCTCAGCGAGCCATCGGATATTACTGCAGTTCGTGAACCTCATCTTCTCACTCCATTGGGAGTCTCTAGTCCCCTATTGTTCTATCACCATAGCCGTTACATACCAGAACTGAGGCGTCATCTACAGAGCCACCAATCTTCACCAGCAACAACAACAGTATCACTATCTCTGGATAACAAAGAATATCATCGCCAGCGTTCGCAGATCAGAAAATCTTCGACAGTAATGTACACAACAATGCACACAATACCCTCCACTTTTTTAAGGAATCAAGATTTTTTACTTCCACACCACTATAATTTATTCTCACTAAATTCTATACATATAGTTAAAAAAGGAAACAGCCTCTGAAAGCTCGGCCCCAAAGGGGAATTAAATTAGAATAAACTATCTCAATCTTACTGGTCATGTTCCGCATGCTAACGGGCCAACACATACACAGCGGATTTATGAGATTGTGTCCAGTTCTAGGCTACAGTTATTAATATCCAGATCAAAAAGCACAAATTAGGTTGTGATTTATCCACCTGGAACATCTCATTGCAGTATTTCCCTACCTCATTGTTTTGTGGTTTGGGAGATATGAAGTACACGCAAAAGATGTAACTCACGGCATTATACTTGCTAGTTGGAGATGAGGAGGTTGGCACAGGCTAGGAAGTCTTGCCGTGCCACATAGACCCAGTCAGAAGAATTTTGACACCAAAAGATCGTTACAGTAGATACCTATAGAAATATTCTTATTAAAATTCTACACGACTCCCTAGCCTGTACGACAGATGACTGATAATGTTCTGACTCTGTTGTAGGATATGTATCGGAAAGTGTGTCCATTCGTGAGCCCAGGTAATTGTAGATGTTATAGGTCACGAACGTAGGAGTACAGCTCTCTTTGAATACAGCATGACAAATGAAAATTTATACGAGATCACGATTCGGGTCCCGATAATCTGTTATAGCGATCGGTTTCCTTAATCAGTTACGGCTACCGAGCGCAAGATGAAGATCGACCAAGAGATTTATTAATTTTCAGTAATATCTCATATTCCCAATATTTGACGTTCAGCTTTTCTGAACAGAACTTCGCTGCTAACGTGCCATGTCATTGTTTTCATCCTCACTGACTTCATTCATTTTATTTCAGTAAAATTAATCCATATCATTATGGCAGTTTATGTTACAGCCCTTCGTCACAATAGTTTTCTGGTAGTGCTATCTTTGTCGTTTATTCTAAAATATAGGACGAAACATGAATGCTTGCGACAGACTTGGGTGCATGATGGGATGAGTTCACTGGTTAAGGCGACTGCTCGAGGTAATCAGTTGAAACTGGTTCGAATCCCGGTCTCGCATAATTTTCATTTGTCTCGACATATTCATTTCATTGGAGATTCAGTTTATCCAAACATTTTTCAGTGAAATTATCGCTTTTCACTTGTTTCACTCACCTTGATTCTATTCCTTATATACTAGTGAATTTAGATCAAAGTAAAGCTTGTTGCATCTGGAAACGATGTATAGGCAAGTTCAGTTTTGAGCATCGAGAACCGTAAATATTTTCGTGTGCCGAAAATATTAGAAATACAAATTTCGAGTGTGACTTCACATCGTACGACTCAAGGAAATTATAGAGAGAAAAAAAGGAAGAGTCACAAACAATTTTAAAAGGCTAACTTTGTGAGAACTGTAATGCTATCATTACACTTTGATGTATATTTACATAGCCAAGCACTATAATTACGTAAAAGAATATTACTTGATACAGTCAGAAGTTGGTGGACCCTCCAGAAGTGAGGACCGAGAATCTCGCGGAAGCGGTTGAAACAGATTAGCGAAGCACAGCGCCAGGAATTAATTTATCTGGTGCACAAAGTTTGAAGTTTGTAGAGTAAACATCGTTCCACAAGGAACCTCTGCCTACGGCAATTACGCATTTCAGAGTTGTGGCTCAGCAAATGCGTCAGAGCAGAACCAAATCTAATCTCTCCACCTGTGCCGACTGATACAGTACGTCATCAAATCCCCCATGAGGGCTTTGCTATTTTATAGTGAGGATGATAGCAGATATTCGCTTTTATTTGTTGTCCTTATTCTTAATCGAACGATGTTTCGTTCAAATCAGAATTTATTATCTAATTAAATTTCGCATTACTACCATGTTTACTTCTTTTCAGAACTGATGTGAATTTTGTTCAATCTACTATAAAAATGAACTTTTGTTCTCGATTAGAATTTTATTGCGGCTATATTGGGATAAAGAAGGTTTTCCTATTCCACAGTCAAGAACTCAGATATTGTGTTGCCAACCAGTATGTTTAACTAATCGATAGGGAAATCAACTGAATCGACAACTCTAACTGCTACTAGCCAGCAACAACAGCGATAATAACATAAACACAGAGTAATTGTGTTTGAGACCTAGAAACTGTTAAGGTGAAGACAAAAGGTGGTGTGGATATAAAATGTGGACCTTCATTTTTTATGGAATACTGTTCATCGGAGTTTTCTATCTAATGTGACGTATGTTTCGGTGATTTTGGATTACTGTAAGTATTTTTAATTTATTTTGAAATAATTTGCCGTATAAGTATTGTCTACAGGATCTGTGAGCAATTGTTCAGTTACGACAGGGTATTTTGGGAACTGTTTGCTGTAGAAGGCAGTGTTTATGTTGATTTATAGTAAATATTCTGCTGCATAAGTTGGCTACATTGGTTGCTAGGATATCACTGCCAGTTTGCGGTATAATGCATGGGATCATCGGCGTTTTGTATGGTACATTCCACCTTTTATTCTGTATTTTTGGACTTCTTGCTCATCGAGCTGTATTTCTGTCTTTATATGATTTCACGAAAGGGAATATTTAATAAGAAAAGAAATAAGGGAAATAGATTCTGCAGAAAATGTCCTGTTGGAAGCTTACGTCCAGAGAATGAGATTAAGGCACGTAACACTGAACAATGTTCATCACCACCAAGGCCTTCCAAGGATAAGCTTGTCAACAATAATGAAGCGTGCCAGTGATACCAATTTAATATTAGGTTTAAGCGCACTACGAACAATTTTTTATCAACCTGCATGCTGTAATTTCTATGATGGATAAATAATAATTTCAGAAGATGTTTTAAAAACGGTTTATTTCCTTATTTGGAAGTGTCTTAACCGACTTGTAAGAATAAGAAATAATTTTGGACGCCCGAAAAATGTAAAAACAATAACTTTTTTGAGACGAGCGTCAGATATTTCTGAGGGCTAAGATACATCGATAAAGGCCCTAGGACTGACAGAACTTTGAGTGCTCTTATAATTCTCTCATACCCGCTATTGACGTTTTATGATAAATGGATGCTTTTGGGTGAACAGTAAAGTAATTGCAGAGGAATTAATGTAATCTGCAACAGTGGAAGCAGTTGAAGAAATTTATGGTAACAAGGATATTTGCGTAACATTTGACTTATCGTGACGGAAAAAGTGCCTTCAGTCTACAAGTTGTTGTGCAGTTTCAGTAGATATTGATAGTGGGAAGGTGCTTGATGTTGAATTATTGACAAAACCTGACCATGGATGCACAGAAGTGAATACAAATAATGAAAGATACAACTGCAACTGTCAGAAAACATATGAGGGACCCAGCAGAGAAATGGAAAGTGCCTTAGCTTTGAAGATCTTTCAGAGCTCTCAATAACAACGTGCAGTTCGATATACTAAATTCATTGGTGATGTTGATTTCAGTTCATTCAAATCAATAATTGACTGCAGACCCATTAATTATCTAATACCGCAAAAATTAGAATGTGTCTGTCATGTGCGGAAACGAATGGGTACTGACTTCGTAAAATCAGGCATAACTTTTCAAGTAAAGCCTTTGAAGGTGGGGACTATTAGAGGACCTTTATCTGATAAAACAATCAGTCACCTAAGTGAATACTATTACTAAGCCTTTACAAAGATTGCAAACAATCTGGAAGGAAGGAGAAAAGCAGTATGAGTAACATTTCTCCACAAGACGTCAAATGATGAGAAGCCACTACATAACTTGTGTTCAATACACTGGTGTAGTACCGTAAAGCTGACGCATCAGGAACCGATTATACCTAGAGAAACACCAGCTATGAAACTGTAGGGGCAGTAACATGGCCAGTACATAGATACTAGTACATCCAGATCTTCTGAAGAAATGCCTTGCAGGAAAAACTCAAACTGTGAATGAGTCTTTCAACAATGTTATATGGACCAGGGTGCCAAAACACATCTTTGGGCCTGAAAACACTGAACATCTGGGTCAGCGATGCTGTGGTCACCTTCAGTGATGGGAATGTAGGCAGAAAGAAGATTCTGAAGGAGTTTGGATTTAAATCTGGCCATAATACAGAAGCAATCTTAGAAGAACTGGTTAGACAGCGAGTCTCCGAGGCATAAATCATGCTCAAAATCACAACTCATGCAGCAAGATCCCTCAGACAGATAAAGAAACGGCATCTGGATGATCCCCAAGAAAATAAATATTACAAAGCTTTAGACCTTTAGGTTGCCACGAATGAGTTTTTCCTTATTTCAACTATCAATTGCTATTTCTGAAAACTACTTGTTTTGAAAATATTTCACATTATCTCAAAATTAGCCAAGCTAAAATTCTGAAAGTTTTATCTCTTATTGACAGCAGTATTGCACTTACGTGGATCTAGAATGGTAGAGATGGCACACATAGTTCGATCATAAAAAATTTTTAGAAGAAATTACATAATTTTTTAAGACCTTGGTTATAAAATTTATACCGTTATTCCTAACGATAGATACCTAATAGCAGATTAGTGAATGTTCAAGATAGGGCTCTATATCCTGGAAACGCTTTTTATTACCTTGGATAGTTCCTGAGTAAACGGGATATAAATATGTTAAATTTAACATTATCGGGCTAGGGCACTGATACTCCCCTTAATGGGTTCTAATTGGTTATTTATTTCCATCACAGCTACTTAAAATAAATCTTACGTAACTAACTATTTATAAGTTATTATTTTACAGGACTCAAAAAATGTAACTGTGATGACTATTTATAAATATTTTGAGAATGATACATGTGATAGAGACCCTGGGGAGTCAAAGAACAGGCAGAGATGACGAAAAATGAACCCAGAGACTAACTGAAAAGAGAAAAGAATAGTAAATGTAGTACTAGAACGAATTTTGTACAGGTTTTGATAAGATTAACACATAGTGAACACGTAATGAAAGCTGTATCACACACCTGGCAGGGTGGCCGAGAGTGCTAACGCGCTGCTTCCTGGACTCGGGTAGGCGCGCCGGCCCCGGGCCGTGCCGGTGTGCTGGGCAGCCTGGATGTGGTTTTTAGACGGTTTTCCACATCCTGCTAGGTGAATACTGGGCTGGTCCCCCCGTTCCGCCTCAGTAACACGCGTCGCAGACATTTGAAACACGTTCGCACTATTTCCCGATAGATGCAGACAGCTGGGATACACTGATTCCATCCCTGGGGGTACGGGGTGGTGCAGGAAGGACATCTGGCCGCCCCAAACACTAACCTTACCAAATTCGTTCTAACCACGCCGACCCAGCGATCGCTGCAGGACTATGGCGTCAGTGAAAGAAAGAAAGAAAGAAAGAAATGACAGCTGTATCAAACCTATTTGATATTTACCTACTGACACTTCACAATAATAATTTATCTATTATTTAGCCTGTGGCAAAGATAAAAAAAATGTGACACATGTAAAATATAAAAATAATTCAGAAAAAAATTACCAAAAATTTAAGGAAGTGGTTTAAAATTATAATAAGTGAACACTTAGACAGCTATCCATCATTAGTTAAGTATTTACCTTTGGAGAGGAATTTATGAACACATGGTAGTCCCCTTAATAGGCGTTCACTAATGATGTGTTCTACTCCTTGCTCCATGACATCACAATCACATTCCGGACTGTGTTTAATAGCCAACTTACAAAAGGACACCTCACGACTCGAATGGTTAGTTCTGATACTGTTGAAAAAGCTCCAGATTTCTTGGGCAGCCTCACGCCAGTATACGTTATGGATGGGTTAATCTCTTTCTCCAAATCTTGTCCGAGAATCATTGCCCATTTAGTTCCCCAGCACTCTTCTAAAACGAAGGAGAGCGTTGGTGGAGGCTGTTAATATCCCCTACAGGCTTTCTGTATCAAAGTCTTATATGTGCAAGTCAGAAAGTATTTTTACAACTTGGCACATCCAGTGACAGTTCATGAGAGACCTATGGTACTACACTACATAAGACATAAACCAATATAACTGCTGTTGTTTTTGGCGTTCCAGTGAAATCTATAATCATGTCGTTTAGCTAGACATCAGTGTTGTTGACATGATTGCTTATAGCCCACTGTCGAGCTTAGTAATCAGCAAAGGAATAAAACATAATTCTCTCAATATAAGAGATAGAAACAGGAAAAGAGCATCAGCAAGTATTGAGTGTTGTATTGGAAAAAGCATTGCGGATAAATTGTGTTCTTTGAATACTTATTAGTGCGATGGTTTAGACTGTTTCCGAGCTGATTAGTGCAATGGTATACACACACTTTTCGACGATCTCATTTCAATTTATTAGTTTAATTATACTCAGAGATGCAGTAATGCATTCGTAGAGTGGAATTTGCTTTGTTCTTTCAGTTTATGTAGGTAATAGTACTAATTTTTAATAACGTTGCGCTAAACGTGAATTAAACTGCTTAATGTTTTATGCATGGGGACGAAATTCTCTAAAACGAAAGTTCTGTGCAGCTACAGTTATACACGGCGTCAATACCAATAATTAATTAAACATCATCAGTCTGTAATAATTTAACAAGCGCTACATTTCTCGCCAGTTAATATTTCAATATGTATAACGGAGCATTTATCATTATTAGCACGAGAAAATTGTGCACGTTCGTTCTGTCCATAACGACAGTGCTACAATTTCACTTCCGCGAGTATGGACTGAAAAGAGGTTGACACAATTTTGTGAGACGCTATTTTTGGCGTAGATCAGCTAAGCGATGCAATGAACTGTTACTGTAACTGAAACAAAATATTAGTAAGACCAAGAGAAAACATTATGCTGATACTTTATTAAACTTTTCCGCGTCTTAGACCATCGTATAGCGGTAAGTAGCTGTCCAAACCACACAAATAGCAACTTGAGACAGACAGAGGTTTACATGATACAGGAACTACGTCTTTTAAAACTGTAAAGTTTTGAATATAGGTACAAAATAAATTGTGGTGTTTTAATATGATTATGATCTAGACCATTCATGTATGCATTTCTGAAAGGTAGTAAAGTAGAAAAATTATTTAAAAGTGTGCTAGTGTTTTGTATCACTCGATTTTCATAGCATTTTCAGAAATGTCATATTGCTCCTTCCTTAAGTATGTAGAGAATATCACTATGACGGCCACAATCAGATTATTTAGAGTACCAGACCAACGAACGTTCATACGCTGTGTGGATTCGATTCAAATCTCATTCGCCTGTTATCACGAAAGTCAGCGGGCTGCGCGTTAATCTGTACTAGCAATTGAAAAAATATTGCGCTACAGATATGTTGGAAAATTTTCAGAGACATTTTAATATAAATTAGAGTCTTGGAAATTTTCTGAAAGCCGTAGTGAGTCCAAAATCTACTTCAGCAGAAAAGTTATTGTTAAATCTGTGGCAGAAGTGAAGAAAGTGGAACAATGTGTAGTCACTACGGAAAATTATAAAAGAAGTGACTCTCCTGCGTATGACTGACTGATGACTGTGGCGATAGAATGGGCATATTTAGAAAGAAGATTAGATTTTTAATAATGTTGCTCATAGCACGGATCGCGCTGCTTAATACTTCAAGATGAAATTCAGTACAATTAAATTCCTGAAAAGCTAGAGTTATACTTGGCGTTAGTACCAATAATATTATTTAAACATCAACAGTTTGTAAGTTAGAAGCAATAGAAAAGTTTGCTATGTTATGAAAAATAGTGGTTTCTGTAAGACGGGATAAACGGTAACAAAGAGAGAGATATGAGTACTGTATCATATTTGTGCACTGCTGAGTGGCTGATATTGGCCAACGTAAGAAGGGTACTACCGTTCCTTTATTTCTTTTGCGTGAAATGTCGTGAAGCCGAAGCTGAAGCCAAAGTACATAATACTCTGTAGTTCTATCTGAAAAACTCGTTCAGTTTGTTACCGGACCCTTACGGTTGTCCAATGTTTCAAAATGCAATTTAATGTAGCGGAAAACTGCGTACAACCACGTCAAGTTTCTTACTTACCAGTAAGATACTGTGCGACCACTTGGTCTTACTTTTGTTTACTGCGTTGATTAATACCGCTTAAATACGCGCAGTGTGCACAATACATTTATATTGAGTTACAAAATATACTATTCAGCACGAAATTGGACGCCATATATACGTTTGTGATGTGCGACCTTCGACGTGAAAGTGATCGGGACTTTTGCCTTCGTAACAGTCTTCAACAACCGTAAAATATTTAACATAGTACTCAGTGGAGTATTTGCACTGTTCTTACTTAGGTAAATAACGATACTAAAGTCACTTTTATCAGTATCAACAATGTGTGCACGTGTTGGATTGTTGTTACACAATACAGGCGATCAACTGTTTATCCCAAAGCTACTTGTGGTTGTAGTAGATCGATTATGCATTTGACCCACTACTAAAAAAGCACTGCCTTAAACTTAACCCTTCCTACTTTCGATGTCTTTTTGGCACCATGATTATTTTTGCCAGTTCAACAGTCGCTATTTGAAGGTGCAGGGAAAGAGGTGTTTGTGATTCACTTCGTTAAGAGCTCTGAAGTAAATATTATAACTATGCTCTTGTTCTTATGGTCGCCAATCACTGAAGAAGCTAATTAACTTTATTAAATCTGAAATTTACTGCTCATTGACAATAAATTTTCTTAGTGTGATTTGTATTTAAAATTTAAGATGAAAGCACACAGTTTTGTTTGTGATGCAACACATAGGCAGCCATCTTCAAAATTTCTATATAAACAATTATTGAAAATTATTAAATGGATTACGATCCTTCACTCAGAAAAATTTACGTCAGCAATTGGAGAAACAAACGCAAGAAATCCATCTGTTGTCTAATACCTCATATTTAATTAAACTGTAGTTGATTTTTCTCGTGCTTTGAATAGTAAAAGTTTCTAAAAATGCAAATATGATTTTTGGCATAGTAATTTACAGTATATGACAATATAATACAGAAATACAGATGGCGACTTCAGTGTATTTTAAACTAAAGTCAATTCAGTATTTATGATGAACTGTAATATGGCAATTGCTTTTGAATTCACACTTGCAATTTTGTGACTGTTACTCCATACAGTTAATTATAAGTCAACTAAAGAAATTTAAAACCTTACCTCTTCATGAATGCGTTGTTGGAAAAGTGGTGGCTAACACTCAGCTTCCTCACATCTGTCACAAAATATTCAAATGTCGAGCAACATGATGCTTCCCACAGCCATTGCTGCAGTGGAGCTCATGGCTCACAACACTTTTAAGTGTCATCAGTAGGGAAATTCTTAAATCCGCGACTTTAGAAATTTGGTGGCAACTTAATAGCGCGCAAATAGACGCCACACCACTCCGAGAACGTTTCGAAGCACAACCGACCACAATATAAACTTTATATTAGAGGCCATTGACCACACGTCTGTACACTTAAAAAGCCTCGCTACCTTCTTCTTCCTGGTTTTGTTGCGCACGTTACCACGAAATTTGCCAAGCCAATCGTCCAGTCAAAATCCCTGACTTTCGGGGTAACTTATTTAAGTTAAATTGACACAACACTTAATCCGTTTGAGTACTGCATTCATTTACAAATATAAATATACATTTTACACCTTCTTCTCTTTTTAAAATAATACACATAAAAAAATCTCCATTTCATAAGGTATAAAGGTATTTATATTTCCTACATACACTTATCGATATTAATGGATGGACGGCTGCATCGAAAACTATTTTGAAAAATTTATTATTTAATGTGTTTGATATAAATATTCTGTTATAGGTTAATGCAACATACATACACTACCTGATCAAAAGTATCAGGACACGCCTGTGTAATGAGAGATGACCACTAGATGTCACGAGAGAAGTATTCGTCATTATTGAAGTACGCAGGGATTCCTGCACTGTAAACAGAGAAGCAGTAGCAAAAGAATGGGTCGGTTAGGAGATGTCAGTAACATCGGACGTGAACAGCTAATTTGCTGTCACTTGAGTAACAAACCCATCAGGGACACTTCAACCTATCTAAAGTTGCCAAAGTCCAATATTTGTATGTGATTGTGAAGTAGAAACGCGAAGGAACGAGCACAGGTAAAACAAGAGCAGACAGACGCCATCTACTGAAGGACAGGGACCGCCGAGCATTGCGGAGGGTGGTTGTCAAGAAACGCTTGAAACCAGAGAAAGGGATCACTTTTGAGTTCCAAAGGGCTACCGGCAGTCTAGTTGTCACAATGACTGTGCGTATTGAGTTAAAGAGAATGTGGTACAATGGTCGAGCAGCTCCTCATAATTTTGAGGTGATGTAAAGAGCGATGCGATTGAAAGCGAGTGGTTTGGAGTGATGAGTCACGCTATACACTGAGACAATCCGATGGAAGGGTTTGAATTTGGGAAATACCTGGAGAATGTTTCCTATCATCTTATGTAGTGCGGACAGTGAAGTATGGAAGAGATGTTAAGTGTGGGGGTGTTTTTCGTGGCTGTGGTATGGTTCCCTTATTGCGCTCGAGAATACGCTAAACGCGAAAAAAAAAGCAAGAAAATATTTCACAGCCATTATTACTGCGTACAGCAGTGGAACAGTTCTTGGACGGTGATTTTTTTTTTGCATCATCATAACAAAGCACGCTGTTATAAATCAACATGTATGAGGCAATGGTTTTTGACAATAACAATCCCAAAACGGAATGAAATGCCCAATGCACCAACCTGAACCCATTGGAACACCTTTGACGTAAGTTGGAACTTCGACATCGCTCCGGATCCCAGTGTCCATCATCACTACCTTCTCTTATATCGGCTCTTGAGAGTGAATGGACTGTCATTCCTCCACAGACATTCAGACACCTTGCTGAAAGTGTCCTCAGCAGAGGCCCTAATAAAGGTGAAGGGTAGACACACACAACATACCAACGTCCGCTAATAAGAGTTCGGATATCTTTTATCAGCTAGTGGATGAGATCATGCATTGAGTGAAAGCTGCATATCTCTGACATACTGAGTGCTGGGAACTTGCAGACTTTGCAGTCTTGCTGCTGATTTTACTAAATGGATGTTGATCTGAGTCTGTAACTGAGGTGCCAGCTAGGTTTTTGCCACACGATGGATCAGTGGTTCGATTCACTATACTGTATTACTAAGGATTTTTTTTATTTGGAGTATGGGAACAAGGCGCACAGGGAACCGCTAGAAGAGCAAGGGAGCTACTTGAATGAGAAGTACCTCCAGCGGTTTGTTTAGTTAACATGGACAATATAGTTGATGGATTGGAGTCCAGCACAAAAAAATCGAGCTATTTTAAGATATTAGCTGAACGAGGTGGCGTAGAATACTAGAAACATTAATAACTGAATAAATCATCACACTGATTTACACTATTTACAGTATAAAGAATTAAATACAAATACATGATGTTCTGTTCCAGCTGTGTTTCTGATTCCAGCACTTCCTAGCTGTTACAATATACAAACACTTGCTGCGTCTTGCTGTGTCCTACTCTCACTGCGGGTCTTCCGAGATCTAGTAAGGGGCTCGGTGTGCGGCCCCTTATTGAGACGCGCGGAGGGCTACATTTGCATGTACCAAGACGGCGTCCTCTGGTGGCTTCCGTAGCGCCACCCATTAGGAAGGAGGTGAGCTCTGGAGAGAGCTTGGTTAGCGGTGGCGCCCTGGTCCCCTGTTTACAAACATCTGCCACGAAGATGTGAGCGACGCAAGGCGTTTCGTGTGCGATATCGCAGTAACTGATACTGGAGAAAAATTAGATATTATACGTGTCTTAATGCCTAATTGGCAATTACTATCAGTGTTATGTTCGACTCTCGGATGGTCACCTAAGCTTTGGTTAGTTACTATTGACAATAGGTGCTGGGCTCCACTCCATATCCAGAACGAAACATTTCTTCATGTCATTTTAAGCTGAAACTTGTACATAAATATCTACGCATGAATACCCGTACATATTTAATGCTACTTTCCGCTGCATAACAAATGCAATAGATTACTTTCGAACTGCAAGAAAATGGCTCTGAGCACTATGGGACTTAACATCTGAGGTCATCAGTCCCCTAGAACTTAGAACTACTTAAATCTAACTAACCTAAGGACATCACAAACACCCATGCCCGAGGCAGGATTCGAACCTGCGACCGTAGCGGTCGCGCGGTTCCAGACTGAAGCGCCTAGAACCGCTCGGCCACAACAGCCGGCTTTCGAACTGCACAATGGTGCTCATGCCACTATAAATAGTCAAATTGTTATTGATATGCTGTTTATGTTAATGTTTCCGTAGCGCGCTTGACGCTGTTAATCGCAGTTTTATTCACTGGTTCGTTCATTAACCAGTTTATGCAGAACCACTCGCCAAGGGAACGACAGTTAATTAGTTATTCGAAAACCTTTAGTGGACAATAATACTTCGAGTTATCATAGAACAATGGATGTCAACATATTGTAGCCTAATCTCTTATTCATATAAAATAGTTTTGGATCAAAGTTAGTGGCGATTTCTGTAAGAGTGTTGTCTCAGATACTAACATGATTGGTTAAATTTCATGAAATCTCACTTACTGTTATGAATCTGACTTCACAGTCGTTAAAGACTGTCTCAGCTCTAGTAACATGTTTCCTGATATTTGCAGCGTTATGGTATTAATTTACATCTGGACTGACAGCAATACAGAGCTGTATTTTCTTGTAGTTACTTGTGGTAACTATTTTGAATAGTCATACGATTGTACCGAATAGGGATCAGAGGATATGCAAGACAGTTACATTGTTTGGCAGCATGCTATTCAGGCAGAACGCAATTCAGGTCATTCGGCTGATTTTGAGCATCACTGAACATATCTAATTTCTTCAATTGTGACTAGATCACAAGACTAAAATTACTTCATCTGATAACTCGCCATTGGCTGGAGCCACCATACCTGTGATGACACCATATATTGTTTTCAAAAATTATTCAATAATGGTTCACAGTCAGACGTCTAGTAAGAGCCTTACGTAAACCTTTGCGCGACGCATATTCTGACGCAGCGGTCGACCATGAAGTATTATGGTGCCACTTTTAAATTTGATGTGGTTTAGTCACGTATTTACTTCATTTATTAGTGTAGTGCTATTACGTCTACCTGATACAGTTTCTTATTAACTTTTATACAGGGCTGTTGATAACGACTGTTATCGTCTTCAGTATGAAGAACTTCTATGTTGCTCTCCATGCTGGTCTGTTCTGTTTATGCCTCTTCACTTCTGCATAACTACTGCAATCTACAGTTATTTGAACTGGCTTACCATAGTCAAGCCTTGTTCTCTCTTTACAACTTATAACCGTGCCCACTTCCTTCCATTACCAAACTAATGATGCTTCATGTCTCAGAATGTGTCCAGTCAACCTATCTATTCTTTCCATCAAGCTGTGTCGTGAACCTCTTTTCGCCTCAATTCGATTCAGTACCTCCCCATTAATTATTCAATATGTCAAATCTTCACTATTCTTCTGCAGTGCCACGTCCCAAATTTCAAATGTCTTCTTGTCTAAACTGTTACTCATCCACGTTTCACTTTCGTACGTAGCTCTACTCCATATAAATACTTTCAGAAAATACCTCCTAATACTTAAACTCACAGTCGATGTTAACAAATTTCTCTTCTTCGTGTCTCTTTTTCCCGCTATCTCCAGTCTGTAATTTATATCCTCTCTACTTCGATCATCGTCAGTGACTCTGCTGGCAAAACAGCAAAACTCATCGACTACTTCTAGTGTCCTACTTCATAATGTAACTCCATTGCATTGACTGATTTAATTAGACTATATTCCATTCCCATTGCTTCACATTTTGATCTTCACTTTATAATATATTTTCAAGACTTAATCTATTCCTCTCAAATGATGTTCCATGTCCTTTGCTGTTTGTTAAGGAATTACGATGTCTTCGGAAAACAAGGACGTTTTTATTCCTTTTTTCCTGGACTTTAATTCATTTTCGTAAGTTCTTCTTGTCTACCTTTACTGCTTCCTCAATTTGCGGACTGAATACCATCGAGTACAGGGCGCACCAATGTCTCACACTCTTCCTAACTACTGTCTTTTCTTCATATTATTTGATTCTTATAACACCAGTCACACAGTAATAACGTCTCGCTCCCTGTATTTTACCCTTGCTAAATTCAGAATTTCAAAGAGAGTATTCCAATCAACACTCACGAAAAACTTTCTTTAAGTACGAAAATGTTATCACAGTACGTTTACTATTCATTAACTTATCTTCTAAGTTACTTTGAGAGTAATTCTGTTTAATTCCACTCTCTAACAGCGCGCTTAGAAAACGAACGCCCATATTTTTCCGTGTGAGCTCTGATTTCCCATATTTTATTATGATGATCGTTCTTCCCTAACTAGGTCGGCGTCAAAAAAATAGTTTCGCATTCGGAGGGGAAAGTTGGTGATTGAAATTTCGTGAGCAACGAGAATGCGGTAATGTCCAGTCCATATCATGTATCATGTCCGTGACACTATATCTCCTATTTCTCGATAGTACAAAACTTTCTGCCCTTCGTGGAGCATTCTCGATGTACTCCGTTAATCCTGTCTGTTAAGAATCCCACACCGCGCAGAAGTACTCCAAAAGAAGACGTACATGCGCAGTGTAGGCAGTCTCTCTAAAACATCTGTTGCATCTTGTAAGTGTTCTGCCAATAAAACGCACCCTTTGGTTCTCCTGCTCCACAACATTTGCTATGTGTGTCTAAAGTAAGTTGTTCGTAATAGTAATTCCCAGTTACGTAGTTCAGTTTACGGCCTTTATATTTGATTGATTTATTGTGTAACCGAATTTTAACGGATTCCTTTTAGCACTCATACGGGTGACCACACACTATTCATTATTTAGAGTCAATTGCCAATTTTCGCAGCATACAGATATCTGATCTAAAGCGTTTTGCAATTGGTTTTGATCTTCTGATGACTGTACTAGACGATAAGCGACAGCATCATCTGCAAACAAACTAAGATTGTTGTTCAGATTGTCTCCTAAACCTTTTATATAAATGAGGAACAACAGAAAGCCTTTAACACTACCTTGGCGAACGCCTGATATCACTTGTGTTTTACTCGATAACTTTCCATCAGTTGCCGTGAACTGTGTCGTATCTGACAGGAAATCACGAATCCAGTAGCATAACTGTGACAGAATCCCATAAGCACGCATTTTGATTACAAGCCGCATGTGAGGTTCAGTTCAAAAGCCCTCTCGAAATCTAGAAACAAGGAATCAATCTGAAATCCCTTCATGTGAGTAAAGCTATGGTTGTGTTTCACAAGAGCGATGTTTCTTAAATCCGTATTGACTGTGTGTAAATAGACTGTTCTCTTCGACATAATTCATAATGTTCGAACATAATATATGTTCCAAAATCCTGCTGCATATCGACGTTAATGATACGGGTCTGTGATTTAGTAGATTACTCCTACTGCCTTTCTTTAAATTTGGTGTGACTTGTGCAATTTTACGATCTTTGAGTACGGATCTTTCGCCGAGCAAGCGGCTGTATGCGACTGTTAAGTATGGAGGTATTGCATCAGCATACGCTGAAAGGAACCTAATTTGTATACAGTCTGGACAAGAATATTTGCTTTTATTAAGTGATTTAAGTTGCTTCGCTACGCCGAGGATATCTAGTTCTAAGTTACTCATGTTAGCAGTTGTCCTTGATTCGAATTCTGGATTATTTACTTCATGTCCTTTCTTTGAAAGAATTTCGAAAAATCGTATATAGTAACTCTGTTTTAGTGGCACTATCATCGACAGTATTTCCATTGCTACCGTGCAAAAAAGGCACTGATTGTATCTTGTCGCTATCATACTTTACATACAACCAAAATTTCTTTGGATTTTCTGCCGGTTTCCAGATAAAGTTTCATTGTGAAAACTGTTATAAGCATCTGGCACTGAAGTCCGCAATAAATTTCGAGCTTCTGTAAAAAATCGCCAACTTTCGGGGTTTTGCGTTCGTTTACGTGTGGCATGCTTTTTTCGTGGTTTTTGCACCAGTGATACTGTTTTGTGTACCAAGGGAGATCAGCTCCGTCGGTTGTTACTATATTTGGTGCAAATCTTTCAACTGCTCGATACTGTTTCTTTGAATTCAAGCCACGTGTGGTCTACACTTATATTGTTAATTTGGAAGGAATTGAGATCGTTCATGAGCCCTCTCGAATAGTAAACGGTTGTGAAAACATATTTCACCTCTTCGCAACAAATAATACTGAGATAATAACGAATATCAAAACGGATAAAGGGATTAGTGAACACAGCGTTGTCGTAGCGAGACTGAATACTGTAACTCCCAAATCCTTCAAAAATAAACGAAAAATATATCTATTCAATAACCCAGATAAAAATTCTATTGACCCCTTCCTGAGAGATAATCTCCACTCCTTCCAAATTAACAGCGTAAGTGTAGACCAGACGTGGCTTGAATTAAAAGAAATATTATTGAAAGCGATTGAGAGATTTATATCAAACAAATTAACAAATAACGCAACTGATCCCCTATGTTACACAAAACAGGTCAGAGCCGTGTTGCAGAAACAAGATTAGCGATCTTGTACAGAAGCTCGAAATTTAGCTCGGACATCAATGCGAGATGCTTATGATAGTTTCCACAACGAAACCTTGTCTCGAAACCCGTCAGAAAATCCAAAGAGATTCTGGTCGTATGTGGAGTATGCTAGCGGCAAAATACAATCAATGTCTTCTATGCGCGATAGCTATATAAATACTTTCTATGACAGTACTGCCAAAGCAGAGTGACTAAACAGTCTTCTGAAAATCCGTCACCAAAGAAGACGAAGTAAATATTCCAGAATTCGAATCAAGAGCAGATGCCAACATGAGTAACTTAAAAGTAGATATCCTCGAAGAAGTGAAGGAACTTAAATCACTTAATAATAGCAAATCTTCCGATCCAGAATGTATACCAACTAATTTCCTTTCAGAGTATACTGATGCAATAGCTCCATGCTTAACAATCATATATAACCGCTTGCTCGACGAAAGATCAATAATCAAAGACTGGAAAGTTGCACATGTCACACCAATACTCAATAAAGGCAGTAGGAGTAATCCATTAAATTACAGGTCCATATCTTTAATCTTTAACTGGGGGGTGAACATTCATAGCATAGAGAGTGAGGTAGGGTATTCGCGGCACCCTAAATTAACATGATATCGAGGTTAAAAATTTTAAAAAATGTTTATTATAGATTAGGCATTTATTTATTCTTTTATTATTTAATTGAAGTACAATTTTGACCACTAAATTACTACAACAGTTATTAACAATTGATAAATCAGTAACATGTTTAAAATGGTTTCAAATTTAAAGTATGTACTATTTCACAAAAATATAAAATAAAAAAGCTTTAACCATTTTTAAATTATAGGAAGATGTTAACAGATAAAGGAGGACATACATTTATATCACTTAAAACCATCATTCCTGTCAAAGGTCTGGGGGAAAGGCACAGTTGGACATTGAACATTTTCATCATCACTAGAAGAAGCTTCTGAATAGATACATTTACTGCTGATGTTTTTCATATGACACCTAAACTGTTTGCATCTCCAACAGAAGAACTTGGCTTCTTGGTAGCGTTTGTTGGGCAAACTGTACATATTGCTGATTTGTGTATATCGCTTTGAACTGCTGAAGTTAGCTGCCTTCATCCGGATGGATCTTGGTAAGGCTGTATTTGAAGCTCTTTTTTAAAACCTGAGGACACACAAGCACCTGCCACAGCTGCCTTACAAATTGCCCTCTTCCCACAGCAATAGTGGTAATGTTGCACTTCAATATAACTTGAGCCTTAACGCAAGCAAAATCTAACATCCGAAAGAACACTATTAATGGCTATAATTTTGTTCTTCTTTTTACGGTGTATGTTGGACACAACTTGTCAACTGTGTCAACTCCGCCTTTTGTAAGGTTACAGAAGGTAATGACCTCACCTTTCACCCATCACCTGTTGTAGTATCAATACCCTTGGAATTTAGATCCATTGTCGACAGCAGTATAACATAAGTACCGTTTTTAGGTACATATGAAAGGCAAGTGATGTTCCTTTTGTAAGTAAAAATTGTAACTGTAGTGTCTCTCCCTCTTATGGTAGTCAATTCTTAAGGACTCTGAGGCTTATTTTTTCTCATTGTGCCAACAAGTGTTCATCGTTTCTTCAGTAATTCGTCGGTTAGCAAGATTCTAGTGTACCACTCATCTGTTGTGACGTTTCGGACAGTTCCTTGAATCCCCTCAGTAAGTCGCAAAATAGAGTCTTTGCCTGAATCACAAA